>NC_045606.1:77512843-82512843 GCF_009762305.2 Zalophus californianus
TGATCAAAAAATTATACAGGTACATTTAAAATTCCTCTTTATTTATCTGAGTATTACTTTTAAAAATACTATTATTGTTTCATGATTAAAGTATCTTCTGTTACCTATCGATGGATAGGTAATAAATGGTAGTGGAGATTATTTTGACTCCTTATATCTGCAAGACCTTTCTTTTCTCCTAATTGATTTTTTAAATTATTTAAAAAATTTTTGCTTGTTTGGTTCTCAAATTTCAACTTTAGCAGTTTTCCTCACACCTGATAATCCTCATTTATCTGTTTATATTTACCAGTAGGGTACTAAGGAGTTGATTGGAGACCCTGAGCTCATGGTGGGAAACAGTGAGTTTTACTATAGGTGACTGGCTGGGCCATGTAGTTGGGAAAATCCTGATGTCAATAACTCTTAAGTTTTTTCTACTGCATCTGTCAGGTCCCCCAGAGAAGAGTCTTTCCCTTTCCTGTCTAGAGGGCAAAGCCTTGGCTGCATAATTTTTGAGTCTTAGAGATGAAAGAGGGTTGGGTGGGGAGGGGGCATTTGTCTCAGCATCTAGTATGTTGACAGTGATCTATTACTCCTCTTTTTGGTTCTGTGTGCATCAGTAATTTGGGGATGATTACATATTTATCATAGGGCTAGGGTAAGGATGAAATGAGTCAATAAATGTAAATGCTTAGAAAATACCAGGCACACAGTAAGTTCTACGCAAGTATAGCTATTATTTTTTGTCACGTTTAGCAGTCTAAAGAGCCTATATTTGAGAACAAAATTCAATTATCTATTTGTTTATTTATTTACTTTGCTGGAGATGATGGATGTGAAGACCTATTTATTGCTCACATAGACTTCTAAACATTTTCCACTTTCAGAAGATGGTATCATGAATTCCTTAAACTTTAAAGGATTTAAAGACGTTCTTACCGCCCCTATAGCCAGTTTAGAATCCATTTTTAGAGGGTATGCTAAATCTATTTATTCATCTTCTTTAGGCCTTCCAAAATTTTGTTGCTGTTCTCTTTTCTTCTGTGCTTCACATCCTTATGAGTGTATATCTTTTTAAAGTCTCTTTATTATTGTTTTCATGGGATTCAGAGGAAATAAAAGTAGATACCTGTATTCAGTCACTTTTTTATCCAACAGTCCCTGAATAGGCTTCTCTTTTTATTATTTTTTTATTATTATTATTTTGAGAGAGAGAGAGAGAGAACACTTGTACATGCATAAGCTGGTGGGGGGAGGGGCGGGGGGGAGAGGGAGAAACTTGAGCCCGAAAGGGGGGGGGTCTCAATCTTTCAACCCTGGGATCATGATCTGAGCCAAAATCAAGAGTCAGGCACTTAACCAACTGAGCCACCCAGACACCCCCACGAAGAGCTTCTCTTAATGAAAGAACTGACACCAATCTGAGTGATTTGGGTCCAGCCATTCTTTTTCAGATATTTTCAGATTATAGAACCTAAAGATATATATGTACTGTATACTATACTATGTATTATATAATATATATGTATTATGTGAACATAAATAAATAACATAAATGTTGATACTGTTTGAGGTATAACAAAACAAATTGATCTACAGATAGATATAGACAGAGATAGATACAGATAAAATAAGGATGTATAGCTGCTACTGCCATAAACAGCATTCTGCAGAGGTACCTTTGTGATAATCCTTCTCTTGCTTTCTCTTCAGTTTCTAAGAAACCACGACAATTTGGAGGTTTGAGGAGGATCAATAGAAGAAACAAGGAAAACATATTTTATCATCTCTGAACTATTCCAACATTGTTTATACCACATTACAGCTCTGATCACACTGTGAAGCAAGTTATCTTTGCCATGTCTGTTTCTAGTTGAATGAGAGCTTCTCCAAGGTTGGGGGACTTTTTCTTCCAATTCCACATCTCCTGACTCTTGTGCATTACTTAGCAGGTTGGAACACACTGAATAATGTTGACTGAAAAAGACTAAATACTTAACTATAGAGAACCAGCTTATGGTTATCACAGGGGAGGTAGGTGGGGTGATGGGTGAACTAAGTGATGGGGATTAAGAGGGGCACTAAGTGGACTTGCTGTGATGAGCACCAGGTGTTGCATGGAAGTGCTAAATCACTATATTATACACCTGGAACTAATATCACACTTATATTAATTAACTAACTGGAACTTAAATAAAAACCTAAAAAAAGAAAAAGAAAAAGAATGAATATCTAGCATCCCAAAGATACCACCTGCAGGACTGGATAGTTGACATTTTCTAAAAAGTTCTTGATGGCAATTGATTTTGTCAGTGCCAATATATGCTGAAGTACATCAACTTCATTTTAGCCAATTCATTCACTTCAGATCATTTAAAAATTGGTATGACTCACCACGTGGCTGAATCAGATGTGGTGATCATGATTTATTTTGTGAATAGTAAAAAATGAATGGATTAAATGATTCTATTTGGAATCTCAGTGAAAGACATTTATGTGAGGAAGTAGCAGATGGGGAAAAATTCTCCAAACATGACCCTGAATGCCTGGTCATATGATAATTTTCCTTTCCAAGAAAGGGGTGTTATTAGAAGAGAAAAGCTAGAAAAGGTACAATAGAGGAGGGGAAAAGTCAAATGACACAAAGTGAAACATTCTGAGAAATTCTAAGAGTGTTAATATGCTTTTTGAGAAACGGATGAATGGAATTCCTACTGCAAAAAAAGCATAAACACTCCCCAACTCTTTCCTCTTTGTGTGCTCACGGAGACTTGAATAGAACAATACCTAAAATCTAAAAATGACACCAAGGGTTAACCTTGGATAAACTCATGAGAAAGGATGTTTCCCTATGTAGTTAGAGCGGATGCTAGTGTGTGAGTTGGGAGCGTTGATTACTCAGTGGTTCAGCAAATGTGTCCTGGACATATGGAAGATTCTTGGAAAGGAGAAGGTGGTCTAGATTCAATATATTAACTACTATTTTTGTTCTCAAGAAGTTCAACATTTTCTAGTAAGATGAGAAAAGCAGACAAATAGTATGTAAATATAGGAATAAATGTAATAAATCTAAGCCAGAATTAAGGAGAAAAATTGGTTTAGGAATTTTCTCAGGCAATCTCTTCTGAATAAAGGAGTTCCTTAGGGAATTTTAGAGGGAGAACTTAGCAATCTATTTTTCTGTTTCTTCTTTTTTTTTCCCCACTTTTAACAGCTTTATGGAGCTATTTACATACTAAACAATTCACCCACTATAAATATGCATATTTGATAATGTGGGGTAAGATTTATACAACAATAATCACAATCACATTTCAGAACACTTTCATCACCACTTAAAAGATCTTTTGTACTTGTTTACAATCAACTGCAGTTCCCATTCCCAGGCAAACACTGACTGTTTTTCTTTCTATAGAGTTTGGATTTGACTTTTCTAGAAATTTTATGTAAATGGAATCATGCAGTATATAGATTTTGGGGTCTGCCTTTTTTCACTTAACATGATTTTTGAGGTTCATTCTTGTGGCTGTAGGTCAGTTTATTCTTTTCACTGGTATTATTCCTCTTTATAATGGTTACAATTCAATCATGATATTGTATTGGGTTTATCCATTCATATTTGATGGACATCTGGATTTTTTCCCCAGTTTTTGCTACTATGAATAATGCAGTTATGAACATTTGTGCACAAGTCTTTATAGGGACATACTGCTCTTTGGTAGATACCTAAGGGTGGAATTGCTCTAACTATCAAACTTTTCCCAAAACGACTGTACCATTTTATAATCCCATTAAAAATTGGAAATGGGAATTAGGAATTCCCATTCGAAATTACTTTTACCACATGTGTTTTAGTCTCATATTACAGCTATAACAAATTACCATAACCTTAGTGGCTTTCAGCAACACAGATGTATTATAGTACAGTTCTGGAGGTCAGAAGTTGAAATGAATCTAATGAGGCTAGAATCAAGGTGTCAGCAAAGCTGCCTTCCTTCTGTAGGCTCTCGGGGAAAATGCGTTCCTTGTCAGGGTGCCAGCATTCCTTGGCTCCTGGATTCACACCATTCCAACCTCTCTCTGTTATCACACCTCTTTCTCTGACTCCAACCCTCCTGCTTCCCTCTTTTAAGGACTTTGGTGATTATATTGAGCCCACCCTGACCCAGGATAATTTTCCCATTGTAAGATCCTTAACATACCATATCTGCAAAGTCCCTTTTGCCATACAATGTAACATATATGCAAGTTCTGGCGATCAGATATGAACATCTCTGGGTGTGGGGAGGTCATTATTCTGCTTATCACAACATCCTTCCTATCACTTGGTATTGTCAGTCTTTTTGAATGAATGCCAGAGCCATTCTCTGACTTCATTGTCATGTTATCATTTCCCTCATGATTAATGATGTTGAACATATTTTTGTGTTTATTAGCCACATGTGTATCTTTGTTGGTAAAATATCTATTTAAAAATCTTGTTTTTATTGTTTTTTGTTATTATTAATTGATGTATTCTTTATATATTTCAGATATAATCTGTATCAAATATGTGATTTGCAAATAATTTCTCCCAGACTCTGACGTGTCTTTTTATTTTCTTAATAAAGTCTTTAGAACAGCAAACATTTTAACTTGGTGAAGTTTGGTGAAGTCTAACTCAACAATTTTGTCTTCTATGGGCCATGTTTTTGGTGTCCTACCTAAAAAGTCTTTAACCCAAGGTCAAAAGTTTTTCTCCAGTGTTTCCTTCTAGGAGTTTTATATTCTTAACTAAAGTCTATGATCCATTTTGAGTAAAAATTTTGGTATGGTACTTGAAATGTACTAAATCACTTTTCACAATGGATATCTAATTGTTCTAGCATGTTTTGTTGAAAAAAAATAATCATTTCCCCATTGAATCAGCTTGGCACCTGTATCAAAATTCAATTGATCATGAACATATATATTTATTTCTAGATTCTCTATTCTGTTACAATGATCTGCATGCTTACCCTCAAGACGATACCAATCTGCTGTAGCTTTTTTTTTTTAAGTTTATTTATTTATTTATTTGAGAGAGAAAGAGAGAGAGGGTGTGAGTGAGTGGGGGGAGAAGCAGAGGGATGGGGAAAAGCAGACTCCATGCTGAGCACAGAGTTTGATGAGCCACCCAGATGCCCCTAATTGCTGTAGTTTTATAGTAAGTTTTGAAGTTAGGTAGCATGAGTTCTTTATCTTTGTTCTACTTTTTGAAAATTGCTTTGTCTATTTTAAGTACTTTGAATGTCCATATAAATTTTAATTTTAACTTCATCATTTATCAAAAAAAAATTGTATGGGACTTTGATAAGGATTAATTGAATCTTTATATCCCTTTGAAAGGAACTGCCATATTACCATTATTGAGACTTCCAATCTATGAGTTTTCTGTATTTATTTAATTATTCTTTAAATTCATTTAGAAATATTTTGTAGTTTCAAAATACATGTCTTGTGATTCTTTTGTTAAATTTATTCATAAATATTTATTACTTTTGATGCTATTGTGTATTATTTTCTTAATGTCATTTTTGGACTGTTTTTCGTATAAATAGTAATAGATTTGTGAATGTGTATACTGATCTTGTATCCTGTGACCTTGCTAAATCCACTTCTTTGTTCTAATAATTTTTGTTGTTTTGTTCCTTAGGTTTTTTCTTTTCAAAGAGCTTGTCATCTGAATAAAGATCTTGTCATGTGAATAAAGACTGATTTTTTTTTTGGTCTTATTTCATTGACTAGAATCTCATGCACAACATTGAATAGTAGTGGTAAGAGCACACATCCTTGTATTATTTCCAATGTTAGGAAGAAAATATTCAATCTTTCACAATTAAGTATAATGTTAGCTGTAGGGTTTTTTTAAAATAAGTGTCCTTTGTCAAATTAAGGAAGTTTCCTTCTATTCTTAATTTGTTGAGGGATTTTTTTTTTATCAGTAATGGCTGTTGGATTTTGTCAAATGCTTTTCCTGCATCTATTGTGAAGGCTACAGGGGTTTTTTTTGTTCTTTATTTTATTAATATTGTATATTATATGAAGTGACTTTTAGATGTTAAGCCATCTTCAATTCCTGGAATAAACACCACTTACTCATACATAATCATTTTTAAATAAATTCGTGATTCAGTTAGCTAATATTTTAAAAATGATTTTAGCATCTTTTCATGAGGAATATTGAGTTGTAATTTTCCTTTCTGAGACATCTTTGGTATCAGGGTAATATGAACCCCATAAAATAGAATCGCTGTGAATTGTGTAAGACTGATGAATCACAGACCTGTACCTCTGAAACAAGTAATACATTATATGCTAAAAAAAAGAAGAAGATAGTAGGAAGGGAAAAATGAAGGGTGGGAAATTGGAGAGGGAGACAAGCCATGAGAGACTATGGACTCTGAGAAACAAACCGAGGGTTCTAGAGGGGAGGGGATGGGTTAGCCTGGTGATGGGTATTAAAGAGGGCACATATTGAATGGAGCACTGGGTGTTATACGCAAACAATGAATCATGGAACACTTCATCAAAAACTAATGATGTAATGTATGGTGATTAACATAACATAATAAAAATAAATTTTAAAAAAGAACCATCTTTTGCTTTCACTGATTTTTTGCTATTGTTTTTCTTAATATTTCATTGATTTCCAGCCTAACTATATTATATAATTCCTTCTACTTACTTTGAGTCTATTTCCTTTTTTCTCTAGCTTCCTCTGATGGAAGTTTACATTATTGACTTTTTATCTTTCTTTTCTAATACTAAATATTAAAGCTAAATACCACTTCTGTTGAATGCGTACATTTTGACATGTTCTTTTTATTACCTAGTACAAAATAGATATTTTTAAAATTTCTCTAGTGATTTCTTCTTTGACCAAAGGGTTATTTTGAAGTATGTTGTTTAATTTCCAAATGTTTGGGAATTTCCCCCATTTCTCTCTCTTATTAATATCTAGTTTAAATCTGTTGTGTGTGGAGTGCATACTTTGTAGGATTTCAATCATTTTGGTTTTATTTTTGCTTTTTTAGGGGGTGCAGAGGGAGAGGGAGAGAGAGAATCTTAAGCAGACTCCACGCCCATCACAGAGCCTGACATGGGCTTGATCTCACAACTCTGAGATCATGACCTGAGCTGAAATCAAGAGTTGGACGCTTAACCGACTGAACCATCTAGGTGCCCTGGATTTCAATCTTTTTAAATTTGTTAATAAATCATTTTAAATTTGTCATAAATTTGTTGTTTTATGGTCTAGCATATGGTCTACCCTGGAGACTGTTCCATGTGCACTGGGAAAAATGTATTTTAATGTTGCTGAGTTGAGTGTTCTATAAATTAGATACATAGAACATATTTGTTGATAGTGTTTTTCAATTCTTTTATATCTTCTCTGGCTTTCTGCTTAGTTATTTTATTAATTACTGAATGAGTAGTATTAAACTATGCAGGTGTAATTGTTGAGTTTTCTGTTTTTCCTTTCAGTTCTGTTTTTTTGTTTTGGTTTGGTTTTTTTACATTTGGGACTGTGTTACGTGCACATACACTTATAATTTTCATATTTTTCAGATGTTATTGACCCTTTTAAGAAACGTCCCTCTTTGTTTCTAGTAACATTTCTTGTCTTAGACTCAATTTTGTCTGATAGTAATATAGTCACTTCAATACCACTCTTATGGCTATTGTTTGTGTAATGTATCTTTTTCCATCCTTTTACTTCCAACTAATTTGTGTCTTTGAATCTATTGGTGTCTCTTGTTGTAGGCAAGGTCTACAGGCAATGAATTCATCAGTTTTTACTTGTAAATGTCTATATTTCACTTTCATTTTTGACGAAAAGGTTAGCTGATTATGGAGGTCTTCAGTGACAAGTTTATTTTCTTTGAACACTTCACCTATGTCATTTTCTGCCTTCTGATTTCTGTTGTTTCTGATGGGAAGTCAGCTGTTAATTATATTGTTGTTCCCTTGTACATGATGGGTTATTTTATTCTTGCTGCCTTCAAGATTTCCTTTTTGTGTCTAGCTTTCAGTAGTTTTACAGTGATGTGTGGATCTCTTTGTGTCTATATAACTTAGAGTTTGATGAGCTTCTTGGATGTGTAAATTAATGGTTTCCAATAAATTAGGGATGTTTTCAAGAATCACTTCTTCAAATATTGATTCTGTATTTTTTTTTTAAGTCTTCCTCTTCCTGGAGTTGTGCTTACAGATATGTTTATGTCCTTCATGGAATCCAGTAGATTTCTGAGGCTCTGTTCATTTTTCTTCAAACTTTTCTAACTGTTCCTTTTTTTAAAATTATTTTTTATTGTTATGTTAATCACCATACATTACATCATTAGTTTTTGATGTAGTGTTCCATGATTCATTGTTTGTGCATAACACCCAGTGCTCCACGCAGAATGTGCCCTCTTTAATACCCATCACCAGGCTAACCCATCTCCCCACCCGCCTCCCCTCTAGAACCCTCAGTTTGTTTTTCAGAGTCCATCGTCTCTCATGGTTCGTCTCCCCCTCCGACTTACTCCCCTTCATTCTTCCCCTCCGGCTATCTTCTTCTTTTTTTTTCTTAACATATATTGCATTATTTGTTTCAGAAGTACAGATCCGTGATTCATCAGTCTTGTACAATTCACAGCGCTCACCATAGCACATACCCTCCCCAATGTCTATCACCCAGCCACCCAATCCCTCCAACACCCCACCACTCCAGCAACCTTCTGTTTCCTGAGATTAAGAATTCCTCGTATCAGTGAGGTCATATGATACATGTCTTTCTCTGATTGACTTATTTCACTCAGCATAACACCCTCCAGTTCCATCCACGTCGTTGCAAATGGCAAGATCTCATTCCTTTTGATGGCTGCATAATATTCCATTGTGTATATATACCACTTCTTCTTTATCCATTCATCTGTCGATGGACATCTTGGCTCTTTCCACAGTTTGGCTATTGTGGATATTGCTGCCATAAATATTGGGGTGCACGTACCACTTCGGATCCCTACATTTGTATCTTTGGGGTAAATACCCAGTAGTGCAATTGCTGGATCGTATGGTAGCTCTATTTTCAACTGTTTGAGGAACCTCCATACTGTTTTCCAGAGGGGTTGAACCAGCTTGCATTCCCACCAACAGTGTAGGAGGGTTCCCCTTTCTCCACATCCCCGCCAACATCTGTCGTTCCCTGACTTGTTAATTTTAGCCTTTCTGACAGGTGTGAGGTGGTATCTCATTGAGGTTTTGATTTGGATTTCCCTGATGCCAATCGATGTTGAGCACTTTTTCATGTGTCTGTTGGCCATTTGGATGTCTTCTTTGGAAAAATGTCTGTTCATGTCTTCTGCCCATTTCTTGATTGGATTATTTGTTCTTTGGGTGTTGAGTTTGATAAGTTCTTTATAGATTTTGGATACTAGCCCTTGATCTGGTATGTCATTTGCAAATATCCTCTCCCATTCTGTCGGTTGTCTTTTGGTTTTGTGGACTGTTTCTTTTGCTGTGCAAAAGCTTTTTATCTTGATGAAATCCCAATAGTTCATTTTTGCCCTGGCTTCCCTTGCCTTTGGCGATGTGTCTAGGAAGAAGTTGCTGTGGCTGAGGTCGAAGAGGTTGCTGCCTGTGTTCTCCTTTAGGATTTTGATGGACTCCTGTCTCACGTTTAGGTCTTTCAAGCATTTGGAGTCTATTTTTGTGTGTGGTGTAGGAAATGGTCCAGTTTCATTCTTCTGCATGTTGCTGTCCAATTTTCCCAACACCATTTGTTGAAGAGACTGTCTTTTTTCCATTGGACGTCCTTTCCTGCTTTGTCAAAGATGAGTTGACCATAGAGTTGAGGGTCCATTTCTGGGCTCTCGATTCTGTTCCATTGATCTATGTGTCTGTTTCTGTGCCATTACCATACCGTCTTGATGATTACAACTTTGTAATAGAGCTGGAAGTCCGGAATTGTGATGCTGCCATCTTTGCTTTTCTTTTTCAATATTCCTCTGGCTATTCGGGGTCTCTTCTGGTTCCATACAAATTTTAGGATTATTTGTTCCATTTCTTTGAAAAAGGAAAATGGTATTTTGATGGGGATTGCATTGAATGTGTAGATTGCTCTAGGTAGCACTGACATCTTCACAATGTTTGTTCTTCCAATCCATGAGCATGGAATGTTTTTCCATTTCTTTGTGTCTTCTTCAATTTCTTTCATGAGTATTTTATAGTTTTCTGAGTACAAATCTTTTGCCTCTTTGGTTAGATTTATTCCTAGGTATCTTATGGTTTTGGGTGCAATTGTAAATGGGATCAACTCCTTGATTTGTCTCTCTTTTGTCTTGTTGTTGGTGTATAGGAATGCCACTGATTTCTGTGCATTGATTTTATAGCCTGCTACTTGACTGAATTCCTGTGAGTTCTAGCAGTTTTGGAGTGGAGTCTTTTGGGTTTTCCACATACAGTATCATATCAACTGCAAAGAGTGAGAGTTTGACTTCCTCTTTGCCAATTTGGATGGCTTTGATTTCTTTTTGTTGTCTGATTGCTGTGGCTAGGACTTCTAATACTATGTTGAATAGCAGTGGTGAGAGTGGACATCCCTGCCATGTTCCCGACCTTAAGGGAAAAGCTCTCAGCTTTTCCCCATTGAGAATGATATTCACTGTAGGTTTTTCATAGATGGCTTTTATGATATTGAGGTATGTACCCTCTATCCCTATACTCCGAAGAGTTTTGATCAAGAAAGGATGCTGTACTTTGTCAAATGCTTTTTCTGCATCTATTGAGAGGATCATATGATTCTTGTTCTTTCTTTTGTTAATGTATTGTATCAGGTTGATTGATTTGCGGATGTTGAACCACCCTTGCAGCCCAGGGATAAATCCCACTTGGTCATGGTGAATAATCCTTTTAATGGACTGTTGGATCCTATTGGCTAGTATTTTGGTGAGAACTTTTGCATCCATGTTCATCAAGGATATTGGTCTGTAATTCTCCTTTTTGATGGGGTCTTTGGTTTGGGGATCAAGGTAATGGTGGCCTCATAAAATGAGTTTGGAAGTTTTCCTTCCATTTCTATTTTTTGGAACAGTTTCAGGAGAATAGGTATTAATTCTTCTTTAAATGGCTGATAGAATTCCCCTGGGAAGCCATCTGGCCCTGGGCTTTTGTTTGTTGGGAGATTTTTGATGACTGCTTCAATTTCCTTAGTGGTTGTAGGTCTGTTCAGGTTTTCTATTTCTTCCTGGTTCAATTTTGGTAGCTGATACATCTCTAGGAATGCACCCATTTCTTCCAGGTTATCTAATTTGCTGGCATAGAGTTGCTCATAATATGTTCTTATACTTGTTTGTATTTCTTTGGTGTTGGTTGTGATCTCTCCTCTTTCATTCATGATTTTGTTGATTTGGGTCATCTCTCTTTTCTTTTTGATACGTCTGGCCAGGGGTTTATCAATCTTGTTAATTCTTTCAAAGAACCAGCTCCTAGTTTCATTGATCTGTTCTACTGTTCTTTGGTTTCTATTTCATTGATTTCTGCTCTGATCTTTATTATGTCTCTTCTCCTGCTGGGTTTAGGCTTTATTTGCTGTTCTTTCTCCAACTCCTTTAGGTGTAGGGTTAGGTTGTGTATTGGAGACCTTTATTGTTTCTTGAGAAAGGCTTGTATTGCTATATACTTTCCTCTTAGGACTGCCTTTGCTGCATCCCAAAGATTTTGAACAGTTGTGTTTTCATTTTCATTGGTTTCCATGAATTTTTTTAATTCTTCTTTAATTTCCTGGTTGACCCATTCATCTTTAGTAGGATGCTCTTTAGCCTCCATGGATTTGAGTTCTTTCCGACTTTCCTCTTGTGATTGAGTTCTAGTTTCAAAGCATTGTGGTCTGAAAATATGCAGGGAATAATCCCAATCTTTTGGTACCAGTTGAGACCTGATTTGTGACCTAGGATGTGATCAATTCTGGAGAATGTTCCATGGGCACTAGAGAAGAATGTGTATTCTGTTGCTTTGGGATGGAATGTTCTGAATATGTCTATAAAGTCCATTTGGTCCAGTGTTTCATTTAAAGTCTTTATTTCCTTGTTGATCTTTTGCTTAGATGATCTGTCCATTTCCGTTAGTGGGGTGTTAAAGTCCCCCACTATTATTGTATTGTTTTCAATGTGTTTCTTTGCTTTTGTTATTAATTGCCTTATATAATTGGCTGCTCCCATGTTAGGGGCATAGATATTTACAATTGTTAGATCTTCTTGTTGGATAGACCCTTTAAGTAGGATATAGTGTCCTTCTTCATCTCTTATTACAGTCTTTGGTTTAAAATCTAATTTGTCTGATATAAGGATTGCCACCCCAGCTTTCTTTTGGTGTCCATTAGCATGGTAAATGGTTTTCCACCCCCTCACTTTCAATCTGGGGGTGTCTTTGTGTCTAAAATGAGTCTCTTACAGACAGCATATCGATGGGTCTTGTTTTTTAATCCAATCCGATAGCCTGTGTCTTTTGATTGGGGCATTTAGCCCACTTACATTCAGGGTAACTATTGAAGGGTATGAATTTAGTACCATTGTATTGCCTGTAAGGTGACTGTTACTGTATATTGTCTGTGTTCCTTTCTGGTCTATGCTGCTTTTAGGCTCTCTTTTTACTTAGAGGACCCCTTTCAATATCTCTTGTAGGGCTGGTTTCGAGTTTGCAAATTCCTTGAGTTTTTGTTTGTCCTGGAAGCTTTTTATCTCTCCTTCTATTTTCAATGATAGCCTAGCTGGATATAGTATTCTTGGCTGCATATTTTTCTCGTTTAGTGCTCTGAAGATATCATGCCAGTCCTTTCTGGCCTGCCAGGTCTCTGTGGATAGGTCTGTTGCCAATCTAATGTTTCTACCATTGTAGGTTACATATCTCTTCTCCCAAGCTGCTTTCAGGATTTTCTCTTTGTCTCTGAGACTCGTAAGTTTTACTATTAGATATCGGGGTGTTGACCTATTTTTATTGATTTTGAGAGGGGTTCTCTGTGCCTCCTGGATTTTGATGCCTGTTTCCTTCCCCACATTAGGGAAATTCTCTGCTATTATTTGCTCCAATATACCTTCTGCCCCTCTCTCTCTTTCTTCTTCTTCTGGGATCCCAATTATTGTAATGTTGTTTTGTCTTATCATATTGCTTATCTCTCGAATTCTGCCCTCGTGATCCTGTAGTTGTTTCTCTCTCTTTTTCTCAGCCTCTTTATTTTCCATCATTTGGTCTTCTATATCGCTGATTCTTTCTTCTGCCTCATTTATCCTAGCAGTTAGTGCCCCCATTTTTGATTGCACCTCATTAATAGCCTTTTTGATTTCAACTTGGTTAGATTTTAGTTCTTTTGTTTCTCTAATAACTTCCACACTCTTTTCAAGCCCAGCTAGTATCTTTAAAGTCATGATTCTGAACTCTAGGTCCGACATCGTACTAATGTCAGTATTGAGTAGGTCCCTGGCAGACGGTACTACTTATTGTTCTTTTTGCTGAGGTGATTTTTTTCATCTTGTCATTTTGTCCAGAGGAGAACAGATGAATGAGAGAACAGAATGCTAACAGGTTAACAATGTCTCCAGCAAATATACTCTATCCAAATCAGAAAAGACCTGAAACCAGGGGACAAGAAAGGGAAAAAAGAAGAGAGAAAAAAAAAAGGAAAAAGAAAAAGATAAAAACAAACAAAAACAGAACAAAACAAAACAAAAAAACGGAATATGATCAAATATGATCAGGCTGGTGCATAGATCAGTGCCACCCACTAGCTTTTGGGCATATTTTGGTCTGTTAGAAGAAAGTGCCTGCTAAAATTTTAAAGGAAGAAAGACATATATGTACAAAATAAGGGTTGATACAATGAAGGGATGGCAGATGACTGTAAAGATGAAAATTATAAAAGATTTTATAAAAGGAATTGATAAGAAGTTGTTTTTTAAAAAGAAAGAAGAAGATTTAAAAAGAAAAAGAAAAAAGAAAAAAGGGAGAGAATGTGATCAGGCAGGAGAATAGAACAAAACCATACACTAGTGATTTAGGGTATATTTTGATCTGTTAGAAGAAATTGTATCTCAAAATTTTAAAGAGAGAACAACTTATATATATATGCCAAAAATAAGGGTAACTACTATGAAGGGATAAAAATATGACTCTAAAAATGAAAAATAAAAAATGTTTTTTTTAAAAAAGGGATTGATAAGATGTTGTTTGAAAAAGGGAAAAAGAAAAATTAAAAAAAAAAACAGTTAAAAAAATTAACTTTGAAAAACTAATGAATTATGGTAAAAAAAGCCATGAATTCTATGTGCAGTATTCCCCTAGCGCTGGAGTTCTCCCGTTCTCCTTGATCGGTAAACGTGGTCTTGGCTTGCTGGCTGTTCGTGCTGATCTTCTGGGGGAGGGGCCTGTTGCCATGGTTCCCAAATGTCTTTGCTGGAGGCGGAATTGCCCCGCCCTTGTCGCTCCGAGCTAAGCAAGCTGCTCGGGTTTGCTCTCAGGAGCTTTTTTTCCCTGCAAGCTCTCGGTACAGCTTTGGAGGACCAGGGTGAAAATGGTGGCCTCCCACTCTCTGCCCGGAGGAGCTGAGAACTCGGGGCCCCGTTCCTCACTGCGCCCCCAGAGAAAAGCAGTCACTCCCATCTCCCTGGTCTCCGGCCCAATCCGTGCTCACCCGGCCTGTGACTGAGCATTTCTATCTCTGGCACCCGACCCCGTGTGGAGTCTCCAAACCCAGCAGATCCCTGCGGTGCGCTCCTGCGCCGCTCCTCCCGGGGGAGGAAGGGGAGTTTCCCCAGCTCTGCTGCTTGTTGGGTCCCTGCTGGAGGAGCAGTGGCCTGACTGGGCCGCGGATCACAGTTTATGGCAACCCCGAGCTGAGAGCCCGCGCCTCGGTTCCGTCTCTGCAGCCGGCTTCCCCGCTCCGATACCTGGGAGTTCTGCCGCACTCAGGCACCCCCGGTCTTTCTGTGACCCCAAGGGTCCCAAGACCACACTGTCCCGCGAGGTTTCCACCCCCCGCTTAGCCACTGGCGCGATGTCCCTCAGCGGAGCCGACTTCTAAATGTTCCGATTTTGTGCTCCGTGGCTCTATCACTTGCCAGAAGCGGCCGGCGGAGGCCCCCTCCCCCGCCGTCTATCCTCCCGAATATCGCCTCGGATTCACTTCTCCGCACGTCCTACCTTCCAGAAAGTGGTCGCTTTTCTGTTCAGAGTTGTTGTTGTTACTACTCTCCTCTTCGATCTCCTGTTGAGTTCGTAGGTGTTCAGAATGGTTTGATTCCTATTCAGCTGAATTCCTGAGACCAGACGAAATCCAGGTCTCCTACTCCTCCGCCATCTTGCTCTGCCCCCCTCTAACTGTTCTTTAAATTGGATAATTCAAGGGGCACCTGAGTGGCTCAGTCGTTAAATGTCTGCCTTCGGCTCAGGTCATGGTCCCAGGGTCCTGGGATCGAGCCCTGCATCGGGCTCCATCCCAGGGTCCTGGGATCGAGACCCGCATCGGGCTCCATCCCAGGGTCCTGGGATCGAGACCCGCATCGGGCTCCCTGCTCAGTGGGAAGCCTGCTTCTCCCTCTCCCACTCCCCCTGCTTGTGTTCCCTCTCTCACCGTGTCTCTTTCTGTCAAATAAATAAATAAAATCTTTAAATAAATAAATAAATTGGATAATTTGATCTACTTTCCACTCCTGTTTTTATCTTGTCCTATATTCTCTTATCTATTAAGCCTATCTTATGAATTTTTTATTTCAATTATTATACTTTTTAAATCTAAATTTCAGTTTGATTTTCTTTCATATTTTTTATTTCACTATTGAAAGTCCTTACATATTAATTTTTATTTTTTAATACAATTGCCTTTAATTCTTTGCACATATTTCCAATGGCTTCTTTGAAATCTTGTGCTATTCTTACTTAAAGCTCTAGCAGTTTGTCACGAATAAATACTTCTCAATTTATCTGCCTTTTGTTGATTTCAAGACCTTTGGTTATTTTTGTCAGATTTTTTATACAGTTTTATTCTTATTTTTTATGGAGAGGTTTGGTGACCTCTTCATGCTACAATAACAGAAATTCTCATCTATTCCTGTTGATTAATGGAACCATGACTTTCTTCCTTATAACTGATTTGATTCTTTTCTGGGCCAGCCTGGTACTTTAGTTTATGTTATAAGCTTAAGGAGGGAAGGTTCTTCCCTGTGGTCCTACTTTACTAGCGGTGACATTGGCTAGGGAATGGTAAGCTCTAGCCATATTAGTCTTCCAATATCTCTATAACACTGGCTGAGTCTTTTCCTTTGCATCTAAGAATTATATATATATACATATATATATAATATTTTAAATATATTTTAAATTCTGCAACCACTATCTAGGAAATAAACTTTCCAAAACCATGAGAAAGGAGGAAGAGAAACATAGTGAGGATAATGATCAGCAGTTTGGCAGATTTAGGAACCCGTTGCAAAGTTCTTTTTCATTACTCTGCTATGAATCACTGTCCTCATAAAAACATTGAGAGATACATTTAATAAATTCTTTGAAATAGGATGAAACCGAATCATCATCCATCATCTCTGGTGGGCCCCACTAAAGCCCTTAGACTATAAATATAACAAATTACTCCCCTCAACTAATGTAGAATCTTATTTTAAATTATGTGTGCCTGTATCTCCTTTTTATATCATAAAATAACTTCCTGAAGGACAGGAACCTATGCTGTCAAATTTACTTTTTCCAAGGCATCTAATAGTGCCATAGTCTTTCTGATGAGTGCCTTAGTCTTTTCTGATGATGATAGATTTAACAATACTTTTTAATAGAAACTCAAGTACATATGGAAATGAGGGGATATTAAATCAAAGATTTGGGTAATAGCTTGGTAGTATAAATATGGGGGAAAAAGCTGAGACCTTTTTTGAGTCATGTGTGAGGGTGCGATGGGGACACAGGCAAGAAGAATGAAACTGGGATGCAATGAGTGACACACAGGCAAAACTAAATCCAGGAGTCAGACCATCTACACATATGGGACAAAGGTAGGCCATCAGCCAGTAAAGGATGGAAGTGGAGATCCAGGCAGTGGATGGCCTAGAACATCCGACAACATGTGCCAAAGTCACCAGGTAACTGAGATGTAGTGTCAAGAATACCAGTCACTAGGGATATTCTTCTGCTGCAGGGATTGGAATCAGGCAGGAGCTTCATTAACTGAAGAATTATGGAACAAGATGAGTGAGTGATTTGATGCTGAGTATCACAGAAAATACTTTTAAGTAAATTCAGTCTAAGCAGCTGTAAAGATGGATTTATTAGCTCAATCAACTGGACAGGTTACAACTACTAGAATCCAATTTTCTCCACATTTGTTAAGTTTGGTCCAGTCCATAGTATTAATTTCATCTTTCCAGCTAGTGTTATATATATTGTGTTTCAAGAAGTATTTTTGGCATAACTCAATCTCATCATACCAGGGCCTTCCAAAAATAGAGTTTCAGTCATTTATCCACACTTTTTGGCATTAATGGTGATGTCCAGTCATGTCTTTGAGGGGTAAGAGGGACCATGAGAAAATTTATGTGAAGCTAAATCTTATTACCTAAATGTTCTGTAAAAGATTTGAATTGATTTTTCTTACTTAAATGTGAAATTGCACTCCTTTAGAAAGTATTTTTCATTTCTCCTAGTTTAGGCTTAAAAATTGGTACAATTTTAAAAGCATCCTATATCTTATCTAAAACTTTAAAAGACTAAAGTAACATTAATTAAAATATTTTATTTAATTTCTAGTTTTGAACATGTTAGCATATGTTTCAAGGTTCTAGTTTATGAATAATTTAACATATTTTGAGACAAATGAAATAAAATGGGATTGATATTTCAATAATGACAACACCATCTGTTCTGGGTTACCTTCCTCACCCTTTTGTATGCCAATGTTTGAGACTTTTTCTTTATGCTTGAGAAGCTGTTTGAGGCTCTAAAGAATATAGTCTTTTCATGAAGATTAATAAATGTGGCTTACACCAGGGAACCGGTGGTTTACTGGCACCATTAATAGGGTTAAGACTCATCCATTTAATCTGTTCATAGAGGTGTGCCTGGGTGGCTCAGTTGCTAGGCGTCTGCCTTCGGCTCAGGTCATGATCCCAAGGTTCCTGAGATCGAGCCCCGCATTGGGGTCCCCGCTCGGCGGGAAGCCTGCTTCTCCCTCTCCCACTCCCCCTGCTTGTGTTCCCTCTCTCGCTGTGTCTCTCTCTGTCAAATAAATAAATAAATAAAATCTTTAAAAAAAAAAATCTGTTCATAGAATTGGGGCAAATTTAGCAGAATTATATACCCTTATGAAGAGGATCACATAATGACAACGAGAGTGGTACAGCTTCTTCAAAGACAGACTAAAAAGACTAGAGTTTTTAACCAGGAAAGATAAAACTCAGGTGTCATATTATCAAGATTCTGACCTTTTTTTAAAAGATTTTATTTATTTATTTGACAGAGAGAGACACAGCAAGAGAGGGAACACAAGCAGGGGGAGTGGGAGAGGAAGAAGCAGGCTGCCCGCTGAGCAGGGAGCCCGAGGTGGGGCTCGATCCCAGGACCCTGGGACCATGACCTGAGCCGAAGGCAGACACTTAACGACTGAGCCACTCAGGCGCCCCAAGATTCTGATTTTTGATAGACTTCCTTCCCTATGAAAAGGGATCTTCTAAGGACAGACAGAAAATGTTTGTCTTCCCTCCTCCCCACCATCCTGTGAGACCCTCTAAGAATGAAATATTCTTCCGGTGTCCTGATTGGGCCAGAAACTGTGGGTTTCTGGGAATAAGGACAAAGAGACAGTTCCCAGCTCCACATGAGGAAAAACTAAGAGTAAAACGGAATTTTAGCCAAATGGGGTTCCATCTCAGAGGAGAAAAGACCTCAGGCCATTCATTCTCAGCATCTCTTGTGGCTGAATGAACAATCACTGGCCTTCTACCTGCTCTTCTCTCTGCAGTATACCGGTCACTTTCCTCTGTCCTCCCTATGACAGCTGCCAGTCTTGGATGGGTTTTAGTTGTTCCTGGCAGAAGTCACCTTACCATTTCATGTTCCGCCTGATGTCGCCTAAACTCTAAGCAAGCCTCCTGACTTGAGCAGTTTTTAAACACTTCTCACCACCACCTACACCTGTTACCCACACTGACAGTGTCAGCTAGGAAGTTTGGTAGTGCCCAGCCAGTTCATACAGGATAAGAACACAGTATAAATTTATAAATGGTGTGGAGTTGTATTTTCATACTAAAATACAGAACACAGGCATTCTTGAAGCCCATAGTAAAAAACACCTACAGTGGTAACACCACCATTAACAATGATTCTATGACAAATAAAATAATCACTACTTTCCCAGTGGATAGTCAATGTATGAAGCTATTGCTCCAATAATTTGTCCAGGGGAGCTTTTATTTGCATATACACTCAAGAAGAGTTTTGACCTGACTTATGGATAAAAGACAGATAAAGGATCAATAAAGGGAAAGGAAAGATTTCCAAAAGTATTTCTCACCTCTGAAAGTTGAATTCATGAAAGAGAATTGCCATAATCTCTATAAGCCTTCTCTTAGCCTCAAGTGATATGGAAAGCTGGTATCAATTCAATACTAGTCTTGCTCACATGGAATGTTTCATTTCTCATGAGTCCAAATATGTATCAAACCATGCCGGGACTAACAACTTAGGCTTCTAGTAGAACAGACCATCACATGAACAGACACACTTATCAGCACGGCATTG
Organism: Zalophus californianus; assembly: GCF_009762305.2. Taxonomy (NCBI): domain Eukaryota; kingdom Metazoa; phylum Chordata; class Mammalia; order Carnivora; family Otariidae; genus Zalophus; species Zalophus californianus. Next base: position 77,532,623 of record NC_045606.1, read on the forward strand.
CTGAGGACCAGGCCCTGGGTGTGTTCATGCCACTGGGTTTTTAAGAGGAGTCTTCAGACTAGAATAAAACATCTGTTATTCACCTGGCCTCTCAAAACATAATAGGAGTTAGACGCACTCATTTCTGTAAACAGGTGAAATTGCCTCATCATTTTGAGCCCTGGTTCAATTATTTTCCCTGAGCAGAAACATCAGTGCCATTACACAATGATAACACCTTGGTTTGGCAGGAAACACAAGACGGAAAGTAGAAAGTTTTGAGTTCTAAGCTTTGAATCAAATAGTAATCGGAACTACATTACTAGTCTCTAGACTAGTACTCAAAATCTTATGTAGTGTATAAAGATATAGTCTATAGTGTATGCTACATAAGAACATTAGAGGGAATGACAATTCTAATTATTATAACAACTGATTAATAGATTGCAAGACTTTTAAACTACTAGCGTAGGCATTTAAGAATAATACCAATTTGACTGTTGAATCACAGACCTGCACCTCTGAAACAAATAATACATTATATGTTAAAAAAAAGAAGAAGAAGATTGCAGGAAGGGAAAAATGAAGGGGGGGGATTGGAAGGGGACACGAACCATGAGAGACGATGGACTCTGAGGGTTCTAGAGGGGAGGGGGTGGGGGGATGGGTTGGCCCGGTGATGGGTATTAAAGAGGGAACGTTCTGCGCGGAGCACTGGGTGTTACGCACAAACAATGAATCATGGAACACTACATCAAAAACTAATGATGTAATGTATGGTGATTAACATAACATAATGATAATAATAAAAAAAAGAATAATACCAATTTACTTTTTCCAAGGTTCACTATGTCTGTATATATTGTAGAGAGACCTTTTATTAAGAATATTAGAGAGGGGGTCCTGGGTGGCTCAGTCGTTAAGTGTCTGCCTTCAGCTCGGGTCATGATCCCAGGGTCCTGAGATAGAGCCCTGCATCGAGCCCCACATCGGGCTCCCTGCTCTGGGCTCCCTGCTCCGTGGGAAGCCTGCTTCTCCCTCTCCCACTCCCCCGGCTTGTGTTGCCTCTCTCACTGTCTCTCTCTGTCAAATAAAAAAAATAATAATAATAAAAGAATATTAGATAACTTTTATTTATTTGGAGTATTTTTATTAAATGTAAACTATGCTGAGGAATTTACTTTTGACTTCATATGACTGTAAATGTTAAGATGATTATGTGACTTTTGTTATCAGCAAAACAGATTTCCATTTTAAAAGTGACAACCACTGTATTCCTACAAACCAGATAGGGCAGAATTTGACATGCCCTTGTCAGGAAGCATATCTAATCTAAATTGGATGTGGGAAACAGAAGGACAAAATGTTAAGAGTTAAAATACCTCAGTTTGTGAGAGTCAAAATGTGTCCAAAAAAAGCGTCTGCTCTTCCTGATGGTTGATTTCTTGGCAGTGCATATAGTAATTTTTTTTCCTTATGATATCATTCCTTAGCTTTCAGAAGATAATGACTCATGCAGAAACTATTCTTTTAGTCAAGATTTATAAATCACTGGACTGTGGCTCTAAGAGATGAGATGAAAAGATGACCAAGGGCTTAAGTATAAATATGTCTTTTCCACCGATCACAACTTTTGTAATTAAACGATAAAATTCAGAGTAATGAGGAGGGAATGTCTCCTGGCTATATATACTTAAATCATTTAAAACATGTTTCTTAAGATTTAAAAGGCTTTGAAGTAGAAGAAAAATTAGATTTTGAAGGATATGTAAGCTATTAAATTCCTTTCGAAGCGTGTTTCCTAATATAAAGTACATGTTAAATATTTGCCTTATTAGAGTTTTAATAATTAATCAGTTCCTTTGGAATTAGTCAAATGGTTACTATATAGGACTAATGATAATTTTTGACTGCATGTAGAAATCTGTGTATTTGTAAGCATCCATATCATTCTGGGGAAATTCAAAAGAATTAAATTATCAACAGATTTAAATAGTACTTAAAATCTTACATTCTAGAAAACAGAGAAAAGATTCAACTAAATCAAAACATGGAGGCATGTTGGCTTGAAGAAATTTGTTTTGATGTTTTTAGAAAGGCATTAGGATCAGGTTTCAGTAAGGAAGGACATTTTTTGCTTGCTTATGTTGTGTCCTTGTATTTGTTTGCTTGCTTAACCCAAGTCAGATCTGTAGGCCTGGAAGAAAATAGAGAGTTGTATGCATTTGGGGAAGGACACAAAATGTAGTATTTCTTATTCAGTTGTGTATGCTTAAGTGAGATTGCTCAGCTTTGAAATTTGCATCTTAAGAAATACAAGGTCGGGGTGCCTGGGTGGCTCAGTCGTTAAGCTTCTGCCTTCGGTTCAGGTCATGATCCCAGGGTCCTGGGATGGAGCCCCGAGTCTAGCTCCCTGCTCAGCAGGCAGCTTGCTTCTCTCTCCCTCTCCCACTCCCCCTGTTTGTGTTCCCTCTCTAGCTGTGTCTTCTCTGTCAAATAAATAAATACAATCTTAAAAAAAAAGGAAGAAATACAGGGGAAATAAAATTTAATTCACTAGTGTTAACATTTCCCATGTTGATTCTCTACTCCTATTCCTTCCTACACATTAAGCTGCTTCACAAAAAGTGTTCATTAATGAGAACAATATTCAATCCTTTGGAACTTTTTTCCTACAAATGGCATAGAGCATTTAGCTTATAAATTACAACAAATACATCCTTATCCATTAAAACAATACCTTTTAAGAGGTAGTAAATAGCTTTAAGAAGAAACTGAGGTTCTATATTAAAAAATGATATTTTTTACTCAGGAGACAAATTTATTTCTAGTGATTCTAAGCATTTGTATGGATGTTACTTCATATTTTTGTAGATACTATTGATTAGTGGTTATTATTTTAGTTCATATGTTACTAACAGGAAACAAGAAAACCCCCATACTAAGGACAACATATCCAGGCTGAGAAAAAGATCGATTTGCCGAAGAGGTTAATCAAAAACTCATTCTTGGGAGCTTTCTTTTTTTTTTTTTTTCAAGATTTTATTTATTTACCTCAGAGAGGGAGAGAGAGAGAGAGAGCACACAAGCAGGAGGAGTGACAGCAGAGGGAGAAACAGATTCCCTGATGAGCAAGGAGCCTGATGTGGGACTCAATTCCAAGACCCCAGGATCATGTCCTGAGCTGAAGGCAGATGCTTAACTGACTGAGCCACCTAGGCATCCCTCTTGGGAGCTCTCTTAACCACTTCTGGTTTGGTGCTGCCTGATTCAAACAGATTTTCCCTCAAATAACCTCTTAAAATTTTTAATATGCCTCAGTTTATCTTTTAACAGTTCTGCTGGCAGAAGAGAGCACAAAGAGGAACCCCAACAGCCCTCAGAAGAATGAGTAAGCAGGTGTGGGTACCTGTTGAGCCCCTTGAGCTCCCTGCTTTTTGGCTGCCTCTGGAGATCATAAGTAAGTCCCTTTTGGATCCTGGATCCTAGCTCCACAGCTTTTTTTGTATTATGAACTTTCAGACTTTATTTGAACATTTCTTTTTCTAGACCGGGTGTGAAAACTGGCTGGAATCAGATTGGATCCAACTTAAAAACCAGACTAGGTCCAAGAATGGGTCCAGCTTATACTAGATTGGGTCCAATGTGAGTCCTCAGGTGAATAAAATTTTGTTTTAAGGTTGAACAAGTAGATTAACCTTTTAGAAGACAACCTTGAATTATAGTGGCCACAGTGGAGAACATTAAACCATTTTAGATAAGCTTATACATTTACGAGGTGTCCTAAAGGGAAAGAGGTCTCAGCCAAGTACTCAGTATAAAGTGTAGAGGGGAAATTATTTTTTCTTCTCCACAGTTTCTGGTGACCAGGATGAGACCCACTGGGACACCACCCCACTCACTGCAGAGCCCACAAGCAGCATCTTGGGGAAATTGGCAGAAGCCAGAAAAAGCTACTAATTCTTATTAAAGTCAGCTCTCCCAGATCTCAATCTATGGTGCCTGGTCCAGAGAGGAAGGTAAAATTTCACATTGTCCTTTCCTTTCCAAATTCAGATACACAGGAAAAAAATACTGGTTATTATCCTTTCTCTCCCAGGGATAGCTAATGGCTTCTTATTTGTCTCATTTTATATCCTCAGAACTTTGGAAACCACCGGGTTGGGGGACCCCAAAATTTGGCGGGACAGAAATGTGGGTTGCACCCCATTTGTGACTAGATATAGTTGAACAGATGTGGGTTGCATTCCATTTGCAGCTAGGGTCCTACCAACTCTTGCCAGCTCTCAGGGAGAATTGTCTACGTCCTTTTGGTTTTTTTTAATTTTGGGGAATGGCCCTGGATCTTGGGAGGGTAATTTCTTTTGCACCTTCTTTGGGGACCCTTCTTATGTCCACAGGGTTGTTCAATATTGGCAGGAATATTTACTGTTTGTCCCAGCTGAAACCTAACAAGATATTCCAAAGGATCCCCTACCCACTTTTACTGAGGTATAATTGACATGCATCCCTATATAAGCTTAAGGTGTACAGCATAATAGTTCAAATATATATTGTGAAATAATTACCACCATAATTTTAGGTAGCATCCATCATCTCATACAAATAACAATAAAAAGAGAAAGCAAAAAAAGAAAAACATTTTTTTTAATAATGAGAACTCCTACGATTTACTCTCTCAACAACTTTCCTATACGTCCTACAGCAGGGTTAACTATAGTCATCATGCTGTACACGACCTCCCTAGTACTTCTTTCTCTCGTGACTGGAAGTTTGTACCTTTCACTGCATCCTTCCAATTCCCTTTACCTCCAGCCCACCTTTTGGTATTATCCTCCTAATAGTTAACTGAAGTGTCCCAGGTGCGCTATAGTCTCTCAAAGGTCTTAAATGCATATTCACAGCCATTAGCAACACGTCAGAGAGTCTCACTGTGCTTGGAGGAACAGAAACAAGATGAACAAGATGAACAAGAAGATGAACAGCAAAAGCAATTCTTGCAGGGATGTGACATCATAACCTATGAGTTTTACAGTGAAACAAGAGCACCTTCACTCTGATAGTGACCAAGAGCAGTGCCGATACCAAATTTTTGGTCACTCTGTCATGTATGAGAGAGGATGACCAAAAGGGGGTATTGTTAATTAAACAAGGAGACCACTAACTGATGGGGTGCTAATGCTGAGGTGGCCTATGTCAGCAAACCAAAATCTCAAGCCTGTAAATGCCTCAGGGTTACAAAATCCAAACACTAAGGGCAACTAACCACAAACAGCCAACTAGGCTTTACACTTTCGCCGTTCAATAATTGCCTTGCTTTGCTTCCGCCTGTTGGTGAAGCCCTCCTAACCACTTCTAGTTTGATGCTGCCTGATTGGAACTGATTTTTGCAAATAAACTCTTAAAATTTAACAACAACAATAACAAAAATCTCATTATTAAAACACTATTTCCCGTTGAACTGGTAACTATCCAAACAAAATATTTCCTGATTAAAAAAAAAAAAAAAAGCAGCCTCTAAGTACACAAAGAAGTAAACTGAATGAAGAAAAATGGCAGACAAAACCCACAACATATATCATATACCTGTTCAGTATGGCCTCTGGCTGTTGAGAATTAGAGGTTGCAGAACTTCATTTAAAATATTTGTTAAGAAAATTTTAAAATATTTGTCCTTTTCCCCCCAAGAATCATAGAACTAAATTACATGATTTTATAAATGTAACAAATATTTATAGAACAATTATCATGAATGAGGAACTACTTTAAGTGCTTTGTTAGTAACACTAATACCCTGGTTATTTTTCAAATTTTTATTTTTTTTAAAGATTTTATTTATTTGACAGCAAGAGAGCGAGAGAGAGCACGATTGGAGAGGATGATGGGCAAAGGGAGACAGAGAGACAGACTCTTCGCTGAGCAGGGTTGATCCCAGGACTCTGAGATCAGGATCTGAGACGAAGGCAGAGGCTTACGGACTGAGCCACCCCGGTGCCCCACCCTGGTTATTTTTTTTAAAGAGTAAAAAGTGTCTATGAATAATATATGGCATAATATCCATTATCACTATGAATATCATATTATTTCTTAAAATTTCCCACATTTTTTGTTGTTTTATAGGGTGCTTACTTAATTTTCAAAGGCTATTCATCTAGAATTCTTGACTCATTTACCCCTGTCTCCTTAAAAGCAATACTAAGTCTTACTAAGTCCTTCCCCTGTTTCAGTCTAGGACTGATACTTTCCATTCCCTTATTTTTATATTGGCATTCTCTATGTTTTCGTGTGGATTTGAGTTATTTTCTAGTGTTGCTTGCTTTAAGTCTGAACAAATTCTTTTCGTATTTGTTCTAAGACATGTCTTACATCAACAAACTCTTTTTGTTTGTTCGGTTTTTTTTAATCTGTCAATGTCTTTATTTGCCTTCTTTTATAAAAGATAGTTTTGTTAGACATAAGATTCTTAGTTGACAGTTATTTTCCTTTTGGCCCTTTGAGTATATTATCCCATTGCCTCTGTCTTCACTGCTTCTGATAGAAAGTCAACTTAATCTTACCCATTCCCCTGTATGTGCTTTCAAGATTTACCCTTTGTCATTGTCTTTCAACATTCTATAACGGGTCTTGATGTGGACTCTGTGGACTTCATACACTTGGAGTTTGTTTCACTTTTGGAATGTATATATTAATGTTTTTCATCAAGTTTAGAAACCTTTCAGCTCTTAGTTTTTGAATATTTTTTCTGTCCATTTCTTCTCTTGGTACTCCCATTTATATACTATGGTGCATTTAATGGTTTCTTCCATTTCTCTGACAGTCTGTTCCTTTTTCTTCATTCTTCTTTCTCGCTATTCTATAGAATACAATCTCTATATATTTTCTTGATCTGTTTTTAAGTTCACTGATTATTTTTACTGCCGGCTCAAGTCTGGGACTATTGAGTCCCTTTACTGATTTTTTCATTTTGATTATTGTTCTTTTCAACTCCAGAATTTTTACTTGGTTCTTTTAAGTAATTTCCCTTTATTGATATTCTCTATTTAATGAGACATTGTAATCTTCCTTCAAGTTTTTAGGCATAGTTTCTTTTGGTTCTTTGAATATATCTTTAATAGTTGGTTTAAAGTTATTGTTTTTTGGATTGATCATCTGGGCTCTTTTAAATGCAGTTCCTGTTGCCTGCTTTTTTCTCTGTATGTAGGTAACATTTTCCCATTTATTTGCAAGTCTCATAATTTTTTTATTGAAAATGGACACTGTAGAAAATATATTTTAGGAACTCTGGATGCTGATTCCTACCACCCCCACCCCAGGGTTGTTTTTGTCATTGTTTGGTTCATTGTTTATTTGCTGAGTGACTTGGCTGAACTAATTCTGTGAAGTCTATTTCTCCTGCTGTGTGCAATCTTTAATGCCCCTACTCAGATATTTTTTCTTGTTTTTATCTTTTAGTCTGGTAAACTAGGGTTTGCCCCTGGGCTGGCATGAGCCGCTCACTGGCTAAAGGTTGTGCTTAAGCTCCCTTTAGTTTGTTATATTTTTACCCTTTAACATTAGATGTATATGTATGGCTTGGAAGTTGCTATTACAGTTCAGGGATTTTATGTGGGTTTGCCCCATGTTCTTCCAGGACCTTCCAGGAAGCATTCCTTAGAGGCCACAGCCTTTGGTATGCAAACATTCTCCCAGTGTGCTAAGGATGACTATGATTTAATTTTTAAGCCTGGCTTCCTAGGAGTTCCTCTTGGGGCAGAGTGACTTAGTTTTCAGCCAGTGGTTAGTCTCAGGTTGTACTGAAGCCCTTTGTGCCAGTGAGGCTTATGTCCTGTGTTGATAGGAACTATGGGACTGGAATGGTTTTTTGGGACTGCACTGAATTGAAGCCTTTGTATGGTATCATTAGTCAAACGCTGGCTATGTAACAGCCCCTGATGCATAATGGTAACTGACACTATCGAACCACCTGAATCTGAAGTTTATTGCAGCATCTGGCTCTGTGCTTGCCCACATATTGATGTAACATTTCCATCTTATGATGAATTGCTGCTGGATCCACACAGTCTCATGACTTGGTGGATCTGAATGAACTCAGATCTTTTTTTTAAGATTTTATCTATTTGACAGAGAGAGAGAGAGAGAGAGACAGCAGAGGGAGAAGCAGGCTCCCCGCTGAGCAGGGAGCCCGATGCAGGACTCGATCCCACGGCCCTGGGATCATGACCTGAGCCGAAGGCAGATGCTTAACCGACCAAGCCGCCCAGGCGACCCTGAATGAACCCAGATCTTTACCTTTGATTTTGGTCCCTGAGTTTTCCTTACTAATGTCAGGTCACTGATGGAATTAAGAACATGTTTTAAAATATTTTATCCAGCACTTTTAGGTTTTAGGAGAAACAGTGGTTGATATATCTAGTCTGCTGCCATGAACGACAAGGAAATTTCAGACATGGGTTTAAGATAGGGCACTGAAATGATAGGTACCTGTTTTGACTCTACCATTAAGAGCTTTTTACTATCTTTCCTCTAAAAAAATAAGTACTGTCAGATCATCCCCTGTGGCAGTTAAAATTCTCCAGAAAGCAGACACTAAGGCAGAACTAGGAGTGCCAGAGATTTATGTAGAAAAAGGCCTGTACAGAGGGAGAGCAACCAGGAGCTAGCAGGGAGGGTCTTCAGATAATAGTGTATGTCTGACACTTGTGAAAAGAGAGAGGGAAGGAAGGAAGATTTGGTAGGAAGAATCTCAGACTGCATTGCAGTTCTTAGAAAGTCTCAACCAGGCCGAGTGGGAGGGGGCACTAAGATGATTTTCCACTAGAGGAGTGCTGCATTGGACAGAAGTGGCCACCACACTCAGCCATTGTCTGGGACCATCTGGGGAGAGCACGGCCTCAGCACTTGTGGTACAGCAGATCCTGATGGTACAGAAGCTGGATGCTGTCAGCTACCTACACTTCTCACAGCAGCTTCTCCCTAAAGGGAGATATGAATGGTAGACCTTGATGGTTCCAGTAACCCTGGTCTATCCCATGCAGCTTGTACTGCTGCTTCTTTAGCTCACGTATACTAGGAGAGAATAAGTTGTTTCTACTCCAAATACCTCGTATTTAAGATTCACTGAATGATCCCCTCTTCTCTTCTCTGGGTAACCTTACCCCTAAGTGTCCACTGCGGTATATCACAGCCAATCATTTAAAAAAAATTCTTACTAACATACAAGGGACTCTAAATTTAATGTACAGTCCTCATTAGAAAATGAACAAGTGTGATATCCTCTACTTCTCATTAGTGTAGTAAAGGGTTAGAATGCTGATGCATCTCTCTGACTTGGCATTTTCCCCTACTCTTCTTGTTACAAACTACACAAATCTGTACTTTTAGCATGGTTGATTGCTCTTGCTGGCTCAAATGACTTTCATTCTCACATCCATCTGATCTCTCTCTTGTAAAAAGATGTGAAATAAGACTTTTGCCCTTATCCTGGAACAGAGGCTAAGGCCCAAATTGGGAAGTGTGATCAGACAATGATCCTCCCTACCATCTTCAGTTAATATAAGAGGGAAAGGGATCAGTCCCAGTGAAACTCTAGCTCCTCCTTTCTTGTCTGGGGTCAGAGAAGGAGGACAAAAAAAAAAAACAAAAACAAACAAACAAACAAAAACCCTGAAATAGCAACAGCAGAAAGAAAAGTCTGACATCTCCTGATTAACATCGCCTTATTTCATAATGATTGCAGAGTAAGGAGAGCCCTCAGCTCACTGGTGTTGATTTTATGTAAAAGAAAGTAGAAAGTGATGATTCTTGCCTATCTAGAGTCTTCCTCAAATAAAATTTGCCTACAGCGACATTAGCAAAACAAAACCCAGCCTATTCCCATCCTTCCTCTAGCATTTATCCGGAAGCATTAGTAGAATACTGGGAACTCAACCGTATACGTGTTAGTCGTTCTTGCCTAGAAATCTTCAGATCATTATTAATTTATTGAAATCTGAGAAAAGAAATCCAAGGGTTTTTTTCTTCCTATGCCATGAAACAGGTTGAGAAAAGATTACTGTTTGGTGTCATGGGTCAAATAATATATCAAGATTTCAATATCGGCTCTCTTAGTCATTGGACAGGCAGAGCTGATCACAGTTATACAGTAAATCATTCCTGGCACCAATCCATTACTTATTCTCTCTCCATTCACGAAAACACAAAACCCAACTTCATTATGTACTATAGCCATTAGCTACTTCTAATAATTTCCGGCTAAATTAGTTCAGAAGCCTAAATTCTATTTTAATCACAGAGTGATTTAAATTCTCCTTCTTTAGAGTTTTGGTTTCAAATGTCAAGCCAATTATATGAGTCATTTTAGATAGTTGTTTCTATTCATTACTAAATAATTGTCTTTAATCTATAAGTCCTTGCAAAGTATTTTTCCTAATTACTTGCCATACAGTAGCTGTCCTATAATCTAGCATTTTTTTTCTAGTTGGCAGTCTTAATGTATTAAAACTACTTGCTACTCATATGTAATTCTTAAAATAAAAGACTTTTCCTCTTTTTCTTTGGCTTTCAAGACCAGAGTTTGTATAGAAAAGAACTTTAGGAAAGAAAAAGACCTTCATTATATTAAAATGGTGTTCTTTTCTACTGCATAATTATTTCTCTATTTATTTTCAGATGATCACTAGAATTTTTTAAGTACCAGTGTAATAGATTAATGTCTATTAAATAAATTTATCTCACTTTAAACTACTTAAAAAAAATTTAAAGGAAAAAAATTACTCATGTGGAAGTGAGTCTGCAGATACATTCCAAATGAAGAGACTTGACAAAATAATGAAAGGTACATGTTTTCTAGGAAATATTCAAATTCCACCTTTTTCATATGGAATAGGAGAATCACGGCATATGAAAAACTTCCTCATATTAACTGATCACCTTCACATTGCATGTGCCATAAGATCTGCTCAGGGTCAAGGTCCATCATCTTAGTTTCAGGTAAAAATTGCTCTTTTCCTATTTCACAAATGTAGAGAGGTGGATAATACCAAATGATGTTGAGGGGGTGGGAAGACGGGAAGTCTCCTGCACTGCTGGGGGAGGGTAAAGTAAGAGAGAACTTCTCACAAGCTCTGCAAGGACCAATGGTGATAATGCCTGTGGAATAAGGAGTTTGACTGCCCCAGTCTCAGCAGCCAAGTTCCACAACAAACAAAGTAATGATAATAAATATTAAAAAGTTATTGATAGAGATATATAAGGAAATTATTTTATGTTTCTCTTCCTTTGTCACTTGTCATAAAGGTGGGTATCCTAGGAGTGGTTAGAGATCACTTAGTATTTTCACTGAGCATGACAAGGGTCACAATGGCTAAAGTTAATACTATCTCAAGAATACAGCTTTTTCAGTATATAGGGGAGCTGTGGGTTTCCAGGAAACTAATTTATTTTGAAAAAAAATCCCAAAGAAAAAAATGAATAAATGAGAGTACAGGTATACTTAATTATTATTTGTATTTATTATAATATATTAGAATATATATGTGATATGAGCCAAAAGGCATAGTTCAAACTGTATCTTCTATTGGCTTCTCAACCAGTTTTTCCATACACTGAAGCCCATTTTTAGTAGACTGGAGATTATAATGAGTAAAATTGGGTTAGTTAGAAGTTTACTTACTCTAAGGGCTCCTGGGTGGCTCAGTCCATTAAGCCCCTGCCTTCGGCTCAGATCATGATCCCGGGGGCCTGAGATCAAACCCCAAGTCAGGCTCCCTGCTCAGTGGGGAGTCTGCTTCTTCCTCAGTCCCTCCTCTCCCTCCCTCTCCTTATAAGCTCTCTCTCTTTCTCAAATAAATAAATAAAATCCTTTTTAAAAAAAGAATTTTACTTGTTCTAATTTTTCCCCATACTCTTAGCATTTGTCACAAGCAGTGATGGATGGAATATTTCCATAATCCCTATCTTCCAGCAGAAGGGAATGTATACACATATATCTTCACAAAAGGAAGAAGTGAGGCTTAATTCCTGATGTGAATCAAAGAGTGGAATGTCCGCACCACTTCAGGCTTAGATTACTTGCAGTGACTTCAATGAAATATGACTTAGCTGCTCTGAAATGAGCCTCTCCCAGAATACAGGACTGACAGTACATAGCTTCAGAGTACAATAAATATTTTTAGAAGTATGTATCCCTAAGGGGTCCAACAACATTCTTAGAACTGCAAGGTGTCACCTTAGACTCTTTATGAAAATTCCAAATCTGTTCCCCAACACTACTAGCAATCTGTAAGCCAAATATCCACCATCATCATTAACCAATATTTATTGTTACACCCTCCATGTATACAGCAGAACAAAAACAATTCAACTGGTTATTTACCTACTTAATATTATTCTGTGAAAATGGCTATAATTCAGTAGAAAGTTTAGTCAATAGGGAAAGTTAAAACCTTCTTACAATATGTACTAACCCCATAACAGTCTCATTCAAGATTATTTTTTCAAACGTATTCACATAACTTTTGTTACTCCATCTGTCATAAAGATTGCCTTTGCTTTCTCAATTCAGTGACTTTTATGCCATCATGTAAATTGAGGGAAATGTCTTTAATAGGCTACCTTTATATATCTATAAATATTTTATCTTCATTAAGTCCTTTTAATCAGTAATAATTTAAGAATTATTCATGAATTCAGACAAAGTTATCTATCAAGAAGTACTGTGTGCCTATCAGCACATTAGTTTATGTGTAGAATGACATACTCTTGTCAAAAAGATACGATTTCTGTTAGTAAAATAAATCAAGGACAGCACACATCATAGTACCTTGAAATAATTATAGAGCCGAGTTTTTCCTTCAAAGGTTCTAAAAGTCAAGGACTATCTTTTACATATACTTTTATATTCAATTATCTAGTATAGTGCTTGGCACATAGTAGATGTTCTAGACAGGCTGTGGAATGAATGAATAAAACTTATAATCTGGTTGAGAAGGCAACACTGAACATTAAAGCAACAACAACAAAGAGCTCAACTTAGAAAGGTATGTTGGGGTCAAAGCATCTAAAGGCAGTGAATATCAATCCAAAGAATTTGGTTTGTATTTTCTAGGAAATAATAGTTTAGAGAAGTGGACAGAAAAAGAAATGAACATTTATTGATCACTTGTTCCAGCATTATTTTCACCTAATTTTATTTGCTCATTTTAGTTAGTAAGGGCCCAAGGCAAGGTACAGTCTGATCTTCTGCATAGAAGGGTGAAGAGGAAACCACCATTTGAAGAAGGAACCAGAGGCCAGAAGCTACAAGCAAACTGTTGGTGAACTTGCTTATAAAGTGCTTCCCAACGTATGTGGCCAGGCTCCAGGTTATTCACACTCAAGTGTGGTGCAGTTTTAGACGTCATAATTCTACCTTTATTTGGGTGGCCATTTGATTAAAGCCTGTCTCCCCCCACTAGTCTGCTCATGCTCTGAGGGTCAGGACCCTTCTCTTTGTTGCTCCCCTGTGTTCCATATCTCAGCACAAGGACTGGCTTACGTTCTGCTCAAAATTTGTGTTGAATTTATGAAGCTGTTACTATTAAGCAGAACTGAGAACTTAGACTATATATATTTTTTATTACACTAATTCTGATCATAAGTACATTTCTAGCAAAGAAGAAAGAAAGAAGAAAGAAAGAAAGAAAGAAAGAAAGAAAGAAAGAAAGAAAGAAAGAAAGAAAGAAAAAAGACAGCAGAGGTTAATTTAGTTTTTAAAATATGCTACAGAACTTGGATAACAAAGGAAGAGAATCAAGAGACTAGACCAGAGAGTGCCTGACAGTTTAACTTCCTAGCAAATTTTCCTATTTTCTTGGCTTGTTCCTTACTTGATATATTCTCAAAATTAAAAAGCCAGTATTTGTTGCAACAAGGTAAACAATACAATAAATAATGCTTAAGGCAAAAATAATCATTTCTGCCTCCCTTCCTATTCTCACCTGTCCTAAAAATCAGTATTAATAGCCTGGCATCTGTACTCTTCTATGCCTTGGTCCTTGCTCATACAACCACATGCAGGTCTCTCTCTCTCTCTCTCTCTCTCTCTCTCTCTCTCTCTCTCTCTATATATATATATATATATATATATATATATATATATAATACTGGTTTGTATTTTAAATTTTTATTGTAAGATATAAAAGCAAGACTGCATAAAACATATAGAATAAAAAATAATTGGAATAAAAAGAATAATTATAAAGTCAACACCTATGTAAAAATCATCCATATAGAGAGAAAAGATGCTTTCAGAACTCAACACTCCCAGTATGCCTTTTTCTATCCTAATGGAGATACCATTATCCTAACTTTTGTGATAATCATTTCTATGCTTTTTGAAGAAGTTTTGACACCTATATTACAATCCTAAATATAGTATATTATGCATATTTTAATATTACATTAACTACTCCAAAATATACGTAGCTTAGGTGTGTGTCTTGTATCTCCTATTCAGTAGTTTGTGAGATTCATTATTATTGTTTGTAGCTACAGATGTTCATTTTTTTCAAAGATTTTGTTTATTTATCTGACAGAGAGAGAGACAGCAAGAGAGAGCACAAGCGGGGGTGGGGAGCGGCAGGCAGAGAGAGAGGGAGAAACAGGTTCCCCGAGGAGCAGGGAACCAGATGCAGGGCTCCATCCCAGGACACTGGGATCATGACCTGAGCTGAAGGTAAACGCTTAACCGACTGAGTCACCCAGGTGCCCCTGCAGATGTTCACTTTCATTACTTTATAGCAGTGGCACTCAGTGTCGACCTTTGACCATCCACATCAGCATTATCCTAGAAACCTGTTAGAAATGTAATTTTCAGTCTCTACCAAGACCTACTGATTCAGAAATTCTGGGGATGAGGACCAGCAATCTGTTTCAACAAGCCCTAACTTTAATTAACTCTCAAAGGCTCCATTTCCAAATACCATCACATTGAGGGTTAGGGCTCCAAAGTATGAATTTTGGAGGGACGTAATTCAGTCCATAGTACCTACCATCATGGCTTGTACTGAATGGGGTAGATTTCCAAGAGTGCAGTGGCTATGTGGAATTATCTAGTAAATGGTACCAGACTGATATCCACAGATATAACAATTCACAATTATGCCACCTGTACATAAAAATGTATGAGTAATGTTTTCATCTCATCCCCACCAGCCCTGGAATTGGTTATTTATATCTTCTTTCTACTTGTCTATTGGGTTGCTTGCTTTTCTGACCACTATATAGTTCTATTTATATTATGTATAGCATTATCCTTTATAATTCTCCTATGCTGGAAATAATTTTCCCCTATCATTTGACTGCCTTTGTTTACAGGATTGTTGCCATTTCATTAAAAGACATATAATCAAATACATCTATCATAATTTGGGTTCCGTAGTCTTGATTAATATAGTATCTCCTATCCTTATGTTTTCAAATCTGGAATTTATTTATACATATTATATGCGATAGAAGTTCAACTTTATTTTCTTTTAGATTGATAGGCAACTGTACATCATTATTTAATAAATAAACTACCTTTCCCAACTAAACTGAAGTATCAACTTTGTTGCATGCATATTAACTTCTCATATATTCTGGGACTTATATATGGCTTTCCCATATTGTTTTTCTGATTTTTTTTTCCCAACATCAGCTTTACACTTACTTGATTTCAGTGTAATGTCTTCACTCCTTCCTGTCAACTCAATTCAGTTAAGCAGTTGAGCGCCCTCCTCCCTTTCTCCCTTCCTTAGTTTCTGTGTTTGTCTAGATTTTTGGATGTTTGTTCTTCCATACGAACTCTAAGATTATTAAAATTCAAAACTTTTAAAAATTCTTGTTTCAAATTGAATTGCAAATGTATTAGATTTATGTAATAATTTTGGTAAAATTGCCTTTTTAATGATTTACTTGATATACTTTATTTCTTCTGTTTTTATTATGTTAGTACTTGTTTTGCAGTAAAGCTTTCCTTCTTTTGTTTTCTTTTTTGGGGAAGGGTTGATTGAATTGTCACTCATTCCTCTTCTTCCTTATTAAAGGCTAGAAAATTTCCCTTCCCTTCTCTGGATCTCATAGGTTCACACAATTCTCTTATACAAGAAAACCAGCCTCCAACTACTTTTCCAGCAAGATGTTCTACTTTTCCACTGCTTTCATCCTCCCTCCAAACAATAAGTGGTTTGAAACACTTTCATTTCCCTCAACTCTCCCCTCCCTTCTCCTCCCAAGTGTTGCTGAGATAGACTAGTATTTTTAGTTCTAGACTATTATTAGAATTTCCCTTGCAGTATTCCAAAAATTATCTTCTATTTCGTAAGTCCTTGTTTAGCAGTGACACTCCATATTTTCAGCATTCTATAAGTACCCAAGGTTTATGGCTCATTACTTTTCATCTCCTATTTGAAGATGATGTAGTGGATTAAAAAGTGACCCCCAAAAACCTGTGTCTGAGTCCTAATCCCCACTCCCTGTGAACATGACTTTATTTGGAAATAAGGTCTTGGTAGAGGTGATTAGTTTAGAATCTAGAGACAAGATTATCCAGGATTTAAGGTGGGTCCTAAATCCAAGGACTAGTGTCCTGAAAAGAGAAAAGGAGAGGGATGTTTGAGACACAAGGAAGAAGACAGTGGGTGAAGACAAAGGTAGAGACTGGAGTTATGCTGCTATGAGCCAAGCAATGTGAGGAGCCACCAGAAGCTGGAAGTGGTCCCTTGGCAGATGTCACTGCTCCCAGACTGTAGCTGTGAGGGCCTGGATGCAGATGGTAGGGCCACTTCAATATGCACAGTTGGACTAAGGTCAGTGGGTCCACCTCTGGGTACTCAGAAGGATGTGTATCTTGGTGGGTCCCTTGGTGGGTCTGTGGCTGAGAGGGGCTAGAGCTGACAGGCCAATTCAGGGTCCCCAGCCAAGACTGAGGTTGGCTGACCTGTCACAAGGCCAGTCACAGGGCACAAGCAGGCACACTCCTACTGAGTTCCTTGGCAGATGGTGCTGATGGGGGCTGCAGCCAAGTCCACATGGGCTGTTTCTGGGTCTGTTGCTGGGACCACAGGTTGGCCTGTCTGTCACCTGGACATGGGCCCGCCTTCTCAAAACAGCCCTCTTTGGTCTTTGGCTCCACTGGGGTTTCACAGTCTCTTACCTGGATCTCAAAGCTCCTACAAAGGCACTTTTGTCCATGCACAGCTGCCAAATTACTGTTGCTGGCGGGGGTTATGAGCAAGAGACCTCCTGTTCCAGCACCTACTGATGTTACTGCAAGGTTGATTCTCTCTGAGGGCTGTGAGAGATGGTCTGTTCTCCATCTCTTTTCTAGCTTTTGATGCTTTTCTGGCCATCTTTGATCTCCTTGACTGATCTGTGCCCTCAGGTTCACATGGCTGTTCTCTGTATGTGTGTTTCTGTCTCCAAATTTTCCCTTTTGATGAGGACACCAGTCATGTTGGAATAGGAGCCCATTCTACTCTAGCATGACTTCATTGTAACCACTTAGATCTGCAATGACCCTGTTTACAAATAAGTTCACATTGTAAAGTCCTGGCAATTAAGACTTCAACATATGAATTTTAGGGTGATGTGACACTTCCTGGAAAACAAGTGCAGTTCTTCCTGAAGTGTGGGAAACCACGATTTAAGATAATGAGCCTACTTCAGTTTTATGAAATCATTAGAAGTATTATAAATTAATTTCTTACTTAGATATGTGTGTATGTGCTTTATATATTCAAATCTTATGATTTAAATATACCAAATGAGTTTTATATTCTATAGCAGTTTTCAAAGTACAAAGTTATTTTGCCCTTCTTTCTTTTTTTTTTTTTAAGATTTCCTTTATTTATTTGAGAGAGAGAGAGAGAGAGAGCATGAGAGGGGTGAGGGTCAGAGGGAGAAGTAGGCTTCCCGCCAAGCAGGGAGCCCAATGCAGGACTCGATCCCAGGCCCCTGGGATCATGATCTGAGCCGAATTTTGCCCTTTTTTCTAACTTCTTTTGTAGCTACTACAATGACTCAGATCTATACTGATATGTCACACAGAAAAAAGAAAATTGTACGTATTAATCACCACCAAGAAAGCCTTTCATAGTCTGCAAACTGTAAGTTAGTCTGGTTGGTGTAACAAATCCAAATGAACATGCGAAGCCCCACACACTAATTGTAGCTGTCATTCAACAAAAGAACCAAACTTCTTTTCTAATTGCAATAGAAAGGGAAAGGAAAATGGAGAGCAGGACTCTTCTGATGGTGTACAGTCAGATATTGAATATTGATACTTAGGAATAGTAATGTGATTGGAAGACCGAGGGGCTGGGACAGCAGCAGAAAACTAGGATCCACGAATAAATAAAGTGAGGGAGGGTAGGATCCAAAGAGTGACTGGCCTTGTGCCCTAAGTATCTGCCAAGATCACATTCCTGGACAAGCTTTCTTCTAAGAATTTCTTCATTTAGTCCAACCATTTATCTCTCTAATAGCACAATTCTCTAATAAATAGAATCTATGGATCTCTGAGAAGACATTCATATGGCACATGGCCAAGGAAGGAAAATACATCTTCAGTTTTGCTGTAGGACTTAAACAGGAATATTTTCATTTCATATCTTTGCACATTTTAAATAGAAAAACCATATTAATTATTAATTTTTGAAGGCAGGCTAATAACTGTAGCAAATACCTTCTAAATCTCAATGATTTAACATAATAAATGTTTGTCACTTATGTTATATCAGATCTGGGTCAGCAAGGAGTTGTGCCATTATTCAGGCACCTACTAGCCTTTTAATCTTGTAGCTTCCCCATTTCCTACGGCCTTGGAGTCCTCTACCAGATCCCGTTCAGCTGGGAAAACAAGAGAGTGAGCAAAAAGTTTTGCCCAGGATGTTCTTATAGGCCAGGCTGGAAGTGGCAAATATCACCCACTCACATTCATGGACCAGAAATTGGCAATATGACCCCATGTCAAGGAAGGTTAGTTTCTGAAGTCTGCCTTTTGTCTTAGGAAGAAAAAGAAGTTTAGCTGCCATATAGCAGTATCCCTGCCACACACTGGAATCACAATAATTCTAATTTGTCATTATCAAAATAGGTGAGAGGTAGATAGATACATGATAGATACACACATACACTAAAAGAATGTGTGTGTGTGTGTGTGTGTGTGCATGTGTGTGTGTGTACGGACTCCTAACACATCGACAGTGAAATTGCAAACAGAATGTTTGCCTCCTTAACCTAAAAAACTTTCTCAGATATCAGAAATAATTGTGTGCATACACAAATGTAATGGAAAACTGAAAACAAAGAGGCTTGTCATTGGTTAAGTCTATTCTTTGATAAACCTATTTACTTGAAAATAATGCAGATTTTTCTTGGGACGACTGATAATGCAGACTTTTAGTTATTTCAGGTAGATTTCTTCCCAATTACCTAGTTCACAATTAGTGAAATTATATGAGCCTGGGCTCTATTGAAATAGTAAAAATCCAGGATTTGCTAATTCCAAGAACATTCACATTTGCACTAATAAATAGCTTACCCTATTTTTTTCCCTTTCACAACCTTTGCAAGTAGCTAAATCATGTATTTTTTTCCCTGGGAAATATCTTTGTTAATATTTCTCTAAAATTTCTGTCGGCATATAGAAAATAACAGCAACATTACAACCTACCTGAATGCTGTTTAAAGAAATGGAAGGATTAGAAATTCTGTCCTCATGCTAGGGCCCGCTATTATTTCTTGAAGGTCAACAGGAATGCTTGGCACTTTGAAGAAAGGAGTCTTGCAAGATCTTGACTGATGGAAACATTTATATGCAGAGATATGTGACCATGTGTACTCCAGGGATACACATCATATCCCACCTTGACCATAGCCAATTACCAGTAGAAAAATAATGTAATGGAAGTCTTACCACTTTTCTTGGGAGGTGTCATGCCCCTCTGAGGCATTGCTGGAGATATTACAGTGTCATAATGAGACTCATAATTCATGTCAGCCGCGAGGCATTTCATTCATTTATAAATGTTTCAGAGCCTATGATTCATAATGCCATGAGCTGGTTTTCTTTCAGAACCGTCATGCTCCCATTAATACCAACCATTCCTGCTTCTTGCCAAGAGACAAGCCCTGCAGTAATATATCATAAAGTTTAGTGCTCTCCATGAATTGTGATAGTCAAAATTCTTTCCCAGGTACTGAGTTAGTGCAAAAGAAAAGTTTTTAGAAAAATACTGAAACTTGAGAAAGAAATCAAGAAAGCAAGGAAAGATCTCTTCATCATCTGCCATTTTAGAGTTATTCTCCACTATTAATATAATGCACATTTTCTGTGTATGCCAGGGTTATTAGACTCTAAGAAAGGAGTAGACTTCAATGCTTCATTTACATAAAGCTAAAATGAAACTAGGCATTGAAAACATAATGCTTACAGTAAGAAGTTTTGGGGGCATCCACCTGATTTTTATTTTATTTAATCTCCTTCCTAATAAATACTGTATAAATTGCATTTCTTTTTGTAACCTCATACAACAATACACTTTTCTAGTTAATTAAAACAATTAGACATTATTCTATCAAACAAAGCAAAGCAGTTTTTAAAATCATTTGAAATCACATAGCATAAAATACATGCTGTCAGGGTGCATGTCACCCTTTCATTGGTGAGACCTTATTTCTATAGCTACCATCCCTCGCTGGCAATAACCTCTCCAGAGTCCATTTGCCATTCTACTCAGCATGGCTCATTTGGTATCACCTGAATCACAACATGGCACAGCAGTACAGCACTGCAGAAAGAATCTTTGATTCTACTCTATTCAACATAATTCTTTGGACCCACCCATTGTTTGAAAGGTGCACTGAAGGGCTCTATACAGTCTGGCTCCTGAGCTAATTCTGATTCAGGCAGGAAGTAACAGCTACTGATGCCCCATATGACAGGGCTTACAATTAGGCTCTTCTGCCGGCTCTGGAATACCATTATCTAAAGATGACTTCCGCAAGTCTGTTTTTGACCTTCCCGCTGCCTCATGTTGTTAAAAGAAAGTCTGGTTCCTCTTCCTGAGTTTCAACCTATCACTCTCTCTGAATCCTGGCTTCCTGGTTGAGGGCTTTTCTTCTGCCCCAGACTCTCCATGAGAGAAGAGAAGAATAGGGAATAGGAAATCCAGTGCAAAGCAAAGGAGAGGGGGCGACTTAGAGGTTTGTTCTAATGTCCCTGAATGATTTCTGGACAATTCTTTTTTCCCTTAAAAATAAATAATGAATAATTTTTTAAAAACCTAACTCTAAGAGAAAGTAAACCAATGAACAACTAGGGAGATAGGTAACACTTCAGATCAGAATAATACCCTTCATTTTAAACATAACTTTATATTCAGTCTCCATCACTCTCCTTATGGGTTCACATTTTAGGCTGAGCAGTAACTGCCTTCAATTCATCCCAAATCTGTCATTGTAGACCATCAGTTCATTTCAGCAGATCTCTACGACTATAATAAGTAAATGGCTGAAGGCTTATGATACTCCAGAAACTTTTCTATGAGTTTTATATGTATTAAATAATTCACTCTTCAATAATCCCCATGATGTAAATATTATCATCATTCCCATTTTACAGATAAGAAATCTGAGGTACAATGAGGTTAAGAAACTTGCCCAAGTCCACACATCCATTACATGATGGAGCCAGGACCTGAACCCAGGCAGTCTGTCATCAGAGTCCACACTCAACACTGTAGTCATGCATATGTCATATATGTACATACAGAAATTGTCTCAATGGTTCTAACACTACAAGTTGGTTATTAAAAAAAAACAGTACGTGCACTATACAACATATGCAAATATCTGCTTATAAATACTCAAAACATGGCTGCTTTGCTTGTAGAACTTTGGCAATTCTGGCAAATAAGGCAATGTTATATTTCACATTTCATGGTAATTTTCATTCATTTTATTCTCCAAACCAGCTCCCTTTCTTGTCTTAACAGGAAATGATAAATTTGTCATACTATTTAGCAGTGTTTTTTAAAAGTGTGTTCCATGGAACATCTGTCTCCAAATCAAATATTCAGATTCAAGGTTTTTACCCCAAACTTTCTGCATCAGAGTCTGTAGTTTCACAAGCTCCTCTGGTATGTTTGATGCTTCTAGAATTTGGTTTGGAAACTACAGAGCTTCCTGGCCAGCTTTCAGTTTATCACTTCTGCCTGCTCCAAATTAGACTAATCAATTAGAATATATTAACTTTCCACTCTCTAGTCCTATCTATCTAAGAAATACAACTTCTTTTAAGTCTTGATCTCCCCTATCCAGATCACAAAGAAAAATAAAGAAAACTCACAAACTTGTCCAACCCACGATTATCCAGTCCCTAATAAGTGAAAATGTTTCCCTCACTGCCCTAGTAGACACATCATTTATAGTTCCCTCCTTTAAGCTTTTTTTTAAAATGTTAATTTACCTTGAGTCAATTCTTAGCTAAGCACCGGCTCTAAATATTTCATAGCCTGCTTTCTGCTCTCGTCTTAAATCCAGATTTCTACCCTTTAGTGTTCTTCCAAGCAAAACTTTAAAACATTTTTTTGAAATGTTTAAAAGTATTTTGAGCAGAATAGTGTCCCACCAAATTCATGTCTTCCATTGCATATGACACTACCAAAGTGATTTCATTCTCATGCAGCCGTAGTTAAAGTTAGCTTTGAAGCCAGAGGTTATTACCATCAATGGAGTATTTTACCACAATTAGCTTAAGTTCCTCAAAGCAATGCTTCCTATGCCTTACCCAGCTGATATGTGCAATAAGTGATGAATGCCAGGATCTCAAACAACAGCTGTGGGTCAGCTGAAGCAGATGTTATAACTTCAAACTTAAAAGTAATGTTGCATGGACATACTGCAAGGTAATTGTAAATGATGTAGATTATTTGTAAACTGCTAAGAATGAGCAAAAGAAGAACAGATCTCCTGGGCAGTATTCAGAGTTACGATGGTTAATTTTGGAAAAGGCCACTGGTCAAAATCTGAGGCATGACTGAGTAAAAATAAAGTGGGGTAGGAGCCCAATTCTCACAATCACTTAGAAAAGAACACAATATGAGAATATATTTTGCAAACCATAAAGTCTATAAAGGCTTTATTATCATTCTTACACATTGAAAGAACCAACAGTCAAATGTCAATCTTTTCAAGTCTCTGCTAAATTTATATTTCAATATTGGTCATATTTCTAATTTCAAGGAATTGTTTTATGTTTTCAATTTCATTGGAATATCATGCTTACAAATATTAATTAAAATGGGGTGACCATTATCTGGCACACATGGAAATCTTTTAGTTGGAGATTTGGGCAAGTAGGTATGAGATTTATTTATACACAAATTGTTACAAGAGGCTTTTTCTTGGGTGAGGTAAGCATGGCTTTTCTCAAAAAGCTCTACCTTTTACATCAGTGGTAAATGTAAATTGTGTTACATCAACTTCAAAAACATTTCTCCATTATACTGCTAATATTAACAGTTGACATTCAAAGCCTAGAAGCTTGTGACAAAATCACTTAAGAATTCCAATTCCACCAAAAAAAAAAAAAAAAAAAGAATTCCAATTCCACCTCCTGTATCCGAGTAAGTAAAGTATGGCTAGTAACATTAGAGTCATATTGAGTTACATCAAATCAATGTGGAATATTCTTATTAATTAAATGAATTATCTGGGTTGAGAGAGTACACAATATATGTATCTATCATAACCCGTAAGTTTGAAACTAATGGCTGTCATTTAAAAAATATTTACTTCCTGGTAAACTTTGCAACTTTGGGGATCCACTCTAACACTCAAGTCCCCTAAGGGCCCGAATTTTAAAAGGTGCAGTTTTGACCTGGCTATTCAAAGCCCTCCTCCTTGTTGGAGGCTGCTTGCCTATTCTCTGATCTAAAAAGCTTCTCTGAAGTCAACAAGCTCATTCTTCCCACTCTCTGGGACTTGGGTTTAAGTAGGACATTTCTGAGTTTCTAATACTCTGGGTTCCTCTTTCAGCAAACTCAGATCACCACCAATCCCAATCCTACCACAGACATTATACATACTAAACACTATTTTTTGAGGGGTCAGAATTCCACCTGCAATGACACCAACTCAAGTGTTTGGCTCCTTTATTTTGCATTGCTTAGTTCTTTGTTCTTCACTTTGTTTGGCTGAACTGCAACCAAATTCTCCCTGGTAGGGAAATCTAGGACTAATCATGGTTTATTTAGCAAACAAGTGACTATCTTCAATGGCCAGGATTTCTGGGGGTTATGATTATGATTTCTTTAAGCCAGTTTTACTGAATTAAATAAATAACTCAGTAATCTATAATCATACTACTGAAAAAATGAAGCAACTCCCAATTTAGAATCTTTAAATCACTAATTTCTGTTTTTCTTCCTCTCTCCCTCCCTTCTTTCTTTCCTCCCTTTCTCTATTCCTTCTTTTTTACCTTCCTTCCTCCCTCCTTGCCTCTCCCACTGCATTCTCTCTTTTTCTTATGTTTTGGTATCTGGCTTTCTAAACAACATTAATGTATGGAAGAGGATATTTTCTCAAAATAATTAGCCATGAACCAAAAACAGTTCCAAACGAATCTTCCAAAGTGGCCCAGAAGGAGGAATTTCTCCCTCACTTTACTTAAAGGCTAATGGTTTGATAATGAGATTCTATGAAAGGCATTGTGATTTTTTTTCCTCTATGCTCTGTATACTTTGCTTTCCAGGGTATAACACATTTTCTCTTAATTCATGTTAGAAAAACATGTAATTTTACTAGAATCTCTACCCTGCATGAGCTTGAAATAATTAGACATGAAACTTTTGATAATGCATAGTAAACACACAGAGACCAGAATATCAGTAGATGTGTAGGGCTTCACCCAGAAGGTAAGACCTAACGTGCAGAATGAAGAGTGCTTAGAACTTGGGTGAATGGGTGGATGGCTGGAGAAGATAAGAAACAGTTTTTAGGAAGGGGAACAGATAGAGGAAAGACAGCAATGAAATGTCACCTATACTTCTATTTCAGAGTATTTGTGCTCAGGGCAATTTCCATAAACGTATTAATAGAATCTTTCACCAGTGGTTGAGACATATTTAGAAATCTTGCTAGATTAACTCCCAGTATATTACTGTTTACCTACTTTTGTAGGCCATTCACTACATAGTTATGTTTAATTTTTTAGTGTACATTATGATTAATCTGATAACCCTAAATTTTAGACTTAACACAATTATCAACTTATTTTTCACTCGCATTGTAGGTCAATTCCAGTGCTCCTAGTTGGCAACTCAGTGATTTTCCTTCATCTTGAGATTCAGGTACATGGATCCTTCCGTCCGGCAGCAGCATTGTTCCCTTAGAGTCTCTTAACAAGTGGGAGAAGAGAAGACATAACCACCTCATCAAAATCTTGGCCAGAAATTGATCACTTCTGTTCACTATCCATTAGGAAGAATCAGTCACATAGCCCTACTTAGATGCAAGGGAAACTTGGAAATGTAATTATTGTTTGGGCAACCATCTTCCCACAACTCAAACTAGGGGAAGCACCAGTTTTGATGGACAGTTAGCTATCTCTGTCTTACTCACCAAAAGCGTTAGCTTTCTATAGATATACTTAAACTCCTCCTTGGTTACTACTTCAGTGCAAAATCTTGGGTTGAACAGAAGAATATGTTAAAGTACTGTGGAAGATTTAGAGGAGAATATTTAAGAATCTTTCGAGTTTATTCATTTCTTAGAAAAGACATTTCACAATGTCTATCTCTGATTGACTTATTTTGCTCAGACATTGGGGAGGGTATGTGCTATGGTGAGCGCTGTGAATTGTGTAAGACCATTGAATCACAGACCTGTACCTCTGAAACAAATACTACATTATATGTTTTTTTAAAAAAAGAAGAAGATAGCAGGAAGGGAAAAATGAAGAGGGGAAAATCGGAGGGGGAGACTAACCATGAGAGACTATGGACTCTGAGAAACAAACTGAGGGTTCTAGAGGGGAGGGGGTGGGGGGATGGGTTAGCCTGGTGATGGGTATTAAAGAGGGCACGTTCTGCGTGGAGCACTGGGTGTTATACGCAAACAATGAATCATGGAACACTACATCAAAAACTAATGATGTAATGTATGGTGATTAACATAACATAATAAAATAAAAAAAAAGACAAGACACTTCAACAATAGTATTTGAAAGTACCCTACATTCTGCTTTTTATTCCTATAATAATAGATTTTTGTATAATAGTTTGACAACCAAACTGTAATTTGCCATTTTAATTATTCTCATATGATGTTCATCTCAGCTAGAATATGATACATGTTCTCAGCTCACTGAACATTTCCTGATTTTAAAACATTTCTCATTCAACTTCCTTCCCCAGTAGGTCCAGTCTCCATGGCTTTCATTGTGGTTGCCTGTGGACACCACACAGAATGGGCACAGGGGAAAATATATAGAAGCTGAATTACTCTACAAAGAGGCCCTAATTAGGTTCTCCCCATTCATAAAAATAGATCTTTCATCAGTGACAATTTAGTGCAATTAGGGAAGGACTCCTGTAACTTGCCATAGGTGCAGTCTGCTGATACTAATGTTTCTTTGGGAAGCACGTGGATAAGTGACGTCTCATCATTTTTATGTGAGAATTCCTTCTCATGAGAATTGCCTTCCAATTCAATATCTAGGACTGAATTTTCTAGTTCCAATGGCTTTACATTTAATTCTAATTTCTTTCTTCTTCTTCTTTTTCTTAAAAGATTTTAATTATTTATTTGCCAGAGACAGAGAGAGAGAGTACAAGCAGGGGGTGCAGCAGGCAGAGGGAGAAGCAGGCCCTGCTGAGCAAGGAGCCCCATGTGGGACTCGATCCCAGGACACCAGGATCATGACCTGAGCCGAAGGTAGATGCCCAACCGACTGAGCCACCCAGGTGCCCTGTTCTTCTTCTTTTTTTTTTTAAATATAAACTTTGCTGTGTGGTTTCTTGAGGTATATTCCACATATGTAATGGACATCTATAGGCCTCTTCTTTATCTAACACTGTAAAGGATGTGTTTTTCTACACAGAAATAACATATTAACAACAATAATACTGGCATTGCATTTCAAGCTTACAAAAGAGCTTTCCATCTTATTCATTTAATATTTACAACAACTTTATGACAGAGTGCCTGGCTGGCTCAGTCAGAAGAGCATGAAACTCTTGTTCTCGGGGTCATGAGTTTGAGCCCCACACTGGGTGTAGAGATTACTTGAGTAAATAAATAAATAAACTTTTATAACAACTTTGTGAGACTCAGAGGATAACTTGTCAAAGGAAACACAGCTGATCGACAGCAGAACTGATTTTAAAATGAAGTCATTAGATTTGTTCCTATGTTATGATGCCCATTTAAGTTTATTATAATGCACAAACTTGGAATAATCTGAGAGTCATAAAACTATGTTATTGATAGTGAGTGCATAGAAAGATATCAATAAAAACATAGAGCTTCATGCAAAACTATGAGCTCACATGTCATAAAGGGTAGAGAAGATGGATGGATGAGTGGGTAGAGTAGGTAGAAAAGATAAGAAAGAGTTATTCAGGAAGAGGAACTGAATTCCTGCATAAAATCAGGGAAGAGGGGGCTGTGTACAGACATTATGGGGAAACTGAAATGTATGGGGAGAGGCGATAGGGGGAAATGGGAGAAGAGCAATAAGAAAAGAGGCTAGCTAGAAGGCCTAAGTCTGGAGAGCTTTGAAAGTCTGGCAGAGAAATTTAGACTTACTAACGGGGTGGGACTTACTAACAAATGGGATTTCTTGAGATAGGAATATTAGGAGAAAGTGCTTTAAAGAAGGAGGTATTTGGCAGTGGACCATCTCACAGCTTGGAAATAGAGAGCCTGAAGTCGGCCTATCTGTTGCTGCCAGATCAAGATGTGAAAAAGTTTTGAAGCCAGTGACAATGGACTGTGAAGCAAAAGAGAGGCCACAGCTCAGGGCTACACTGGACCAAAAAGAATAAGTTGTTAAAGATAAAGCGTTAAGGTTTTACACAAGGGGAATGGAAGAATGTGGAATTCAGGAATAACCTGTTTTCAAAAACAAGTTGAGAAAATCTAAGTCTAATTGTCAAATTACAACTTAGTGATGTCAAAATTCATACCTTTTTTCCAATATAAGTGCTTTTCTGTTGATTGACCTATTTCTAAGCTATGCAATTTTGATTTTATTCCCCAATATTAGAAATTTCGAAGAGACTGTGTTTACTGGATAATTATTCAACAACAGAGCCATTTTATCTCTTAAGAATAGGATTATTTCACTATCTTACTGTGGCTACTGTGTCAAAAATAAATAAAATACTAAATGTCTTCATAGAACAAGCCTGTATGTTGTTATATTATGAAGCTATTATTTCTGACCTTTAGAATAGCTTGCCAGTTTATACACAAAGTAGCACTTTGGCTATTAGACTTTGAACTAAACATGCTTAAGACATTGTTCTTCAAAACAGTTGGTTGTTTATAGAAACACAAAAAATTTTAGAGATTATATTTCAGCCTCCAATTTTACAGATGGTAAAACAAAATTTATTCAAAACACAGATCCAATTAATAGCAGAGATGGGATTGAAATTCAGTTTTTTGACTCTGGATTCAGTATTCTAGAATATTCTACATGGAACATTGTTAACAATAGATGCAAGAACTTGGATGCCAGCAATAGTTCCAAATTATTTTACATCTATTACCTCAGAAATAGTGCCCCAAAGTGCAATGAACTGGATAGGACTATGACATCTCCCTTTTAGGGAGGAGCAAATGAGATGTGTACAGGTGGAGTAATGCATCTAGATAAAGTTTGAATAACTCACTCCAGATTACACACTCATGAAGCTGGCATTTGAAGGCTGGTAATCTGGTTCCAGAGGCTGTGCCCTTGCTGCTTCTCCAGGCTCAGCCCCAGCTCTATTCTTTCTAAGTACCATATGCGCCAACTTTAAAACAGAGAATAGTAACTCTAAGGACATAAAATAATAGAACTCCCAACTATGTTCTGTGTCTTGAACCAAAGATAATCTGTAGTTTTTGGCGAGACGTTATTTGATCATTAAAAGCTTGAGGCAATTAACATTATGGGCTCCAGCCAATGTCAAGAGTAGTGGGGCATTCAACCAGGAAGGACAACTGAAAAAAATCCTTCTTATCCCACTGTTCCTAGGACCCAAGGGAGAGTGAATTCTGTGAAGAAGAACCTGAGCATTAGGAGGACACTGAGAACCAGGACTCTAGAAGACGGCAAGGCGCAAAGATGTTATGTTTCGGTAATAGAGGGAGTGGACAGCAGCATCAAACACTGCAAACGAGAGGGGGGACTGGAAAGTGGTTTATTAGATTTGGGAATTAGGAGGCCATTAGTGAGTTTTGAGAGAGCAATTTCACTGGAACTTAAATTGCAGAAGACCAAGGAATGCACATGAAGATGTAAATTGTAAATGTATGCCGCACGCACCATTCCAGTTTACAAATCAAAACTAGATTACATTTCAGAAAGTTCAGTTGTGTAATATTGTGTCAGACTCAGAATATTTATCTCCGTTTTAAAAATTGTTTATTTAATAAACTGTTATGTTTAATAAGCATGGAACAAGTATCAAAAATATTTTAAAAGTAAGCAGTGGAAAGTCTTCTTCCTTTCCCCATCCACCATCGGCATGGTTCCCATATTTTCCTGAGTAACCACTCTACTGATTTCATCTTTTTTTTTTTTAAGTAAGGAAACATACACACATATTTTGACATGATGGTCATGTACTATACTGTTATGGACTTCTTTTGTTCCCCATTAAATGCATCTTGAAGACTTTTTCACTCAATACATGAGTTTCCTTATTGTTTTTTAAGTTTTAAATATGTTTGCTGTCACAGAGCTGCTCTGTTTCACATGTATATCTTTGTGCATATTTCATTTATATAAATGCAAGTAAATCTCTTAGGTAAATTCCTGGAAGTGGAATTGCTGGACTGAAGAATTTAAACCATCACAATCTTGTTATATACTGCCAAAGTGCTACTCATGGATATTGTGCCAATTTGTCATCTCTTAATCAATGCATGAGAATACCTGTTCTCTACATCTTTACCAATTCTGTGTTACCAAATTTTGAAATGTTATTTTGCAATTCTTATAGGTAAAATATGAGATCCCAATATAGTTTTCAATTATACACTTCTTATGAGTGAAAAATATTATTTTATATGCTCAAGAATCATTTGTAGGTAGGGATTTTTGTTTTTGATATTAAGGTCTAGTTTTAGTGCACTGGTATTATAATTGCTACTTCTGGAAGATTACCGCTATTTTATTCATGGTGAATATTCAATAGGCATTTGAGAAAAGGGCATAATCTCCATTTTCAAGATATAGTGTTTGATATTTATCTATTAATTGTATTATTTAGAATATATATACTAATTTTGTACTATTATAATTTGTAAATTACAAATTGATCAATTATAAATAGTACATAGTTGTATTATTTAGTATGTGTGTGTGTCCACACACACACTAGCTTTTTGTTTGTCTAGTTGATCTGTCATGGAAAAATAGTAAATTTGTCTCCTATTACCAGTATATTTATATTTATCCCTGGTATTTTTGCAGTTTTTGACAAACGATGAAATGATGATGCCTTGCTGTTTGGTTGGTAGATATTCATCGCTATTTTGTTTTCATTTTGAACTGCATGCTCCAGCATTATAATGTGTCTTTTCATCTTTAACTGCATGCTTTAGAATTATAACATCTTTTTTCACTTCTTTAATGCTTTTTATCCTGAATTCAACCCGGTCTGACATTAAGACTAAGACCTCTGATTTTTTGGTTTGCATTTATGTAATATAGCTTTGCCTATCCCTTTAGTTTCAACTTTTGTTATGTGTTCCTTATATTAGCATCATGTACTTCATCTACATTTATGATGGTTGTGTAGATCTTGGATTTCATTCACAGAGACTGCTGGTATCTTTAGTGTTGTTCAGTGTACAACATACTTTTGTCTACTTGAGCCCTATTCAGAATAGAACTGAGTTTTGTTTTGTGACCTAACCTGAAATTACTTTCCTTTTAATAAGCGGATTTAGTTATCCAAAGCACAGATATGTTTAGCCTTACATTTATTATATTAGTTTGAGTTATGTTTCCTGAAATCGTAATTACCTTCATCATCATCATTTTCTTTCAATATGTGCTTTGTTTTCTTTCATGGTGTGTGTGTGTGTGTGTGTGTGTGTGTGTTTCACTATTCCCTAGTAAGAAAAAAAAATAATAAACTTAGCACATTTTTCCTTCCTACTCATCTTCACTCTCTCCTTGCACAACCTCATATTAGTCAGTAATATTATTTGTTGTTTTTGCTTTCATGTGGTTATGATATGCATATAATTCTATTATTTTGTCAATTTTGAATACCTTTTGACTTCCAGTGATTAGAGATGAGTCAATCAGCATACTTAATGTCTCCTTCCTTCTTTCCTCTTTCAATTTTTGTCAGTAATATTTATGATTTATTATATATTATAGGACATATACTATTTATATTCTGATGTGTCACCATAACCCTTTAGTTCTACTGTTAAGTATATTCAATGTGCAGTCTCTCACAGTGACTAAATTTATTCTCCTGTAGTTTCCCCAAGAAGGGTTCATGGGAATAAAAATTTCTGGTTTCTTGCATGTTGAAAACTATTTGTCTGTGGCCTTTATTACCTGGAAGTCAGTTTGGCCATATGAAGAATCTTTGACTCACATTTTTTTTTCCTTTAGAGGATTGTTTAGATCATTGTCCTCTGATGTTGTACATTGCAGTGGACGTTGAGGAAGCATGATTTTTGCCACCATTTTAAGCGACATGATCGATTTGCCTGACTATGCAGAAAGATCTTTATCTTTGTAATCTGGTATATTTCCTAGATTATATTTCAGTATTGACTTTTTTAGATTACTTATCCCTGGAATGTGATATGTCCTTTCAATATATATATATTCAAGTCTTTTTTTTAATTTCAAAAAATTTTCTTGAATTATATCTCTAAATATTGGTTTTGTAATTTTGTCTTGCTTTTCTTTAGAAACTCCAATTATGTGTATGTTGTGTCACCTTTTTCTTTCTTTCTTTCTTTTTACTTATTTTTTCTATTTAACTTTGTCTTTAGTTTTATCTCATTTTCTTTACTTTTCTCATTTCTATTCTGTTTTTTACTACATTTCCCACAGTGTCTATTTGCTTTTTCCTTTTCATATCCTTTTTATTTCTTTGCTGATTTTATTTTTTTCCTTTTAACCTAAGTTCACTGAGCACAATTTCATCTCGTCTGTTCTTTTGCCATCTTTTCCCTGGGTTCTGCATTTTTGTTTTGTGTTCCTCCATTATAGAAACAATTGCTTCAGCAAATTTTGTTGTTTGCTTGTTTTGCTTTAATTCAGGGAACACTTTGGGTCCAGCTTTTCATTTGCTCCATGTCAACATTTTTTTTCCTAGGGTGTCCATCTGTTTTTAAATTTTCTGACATTTTCTTTTTTTTTTCCTTTTAGCATCTTTACATGAATATTGTGCTAATCATTTTTTATACTTGCCTTTAAATAAGTTGCACCAGTTCTTTGCAAATTGTTATTGTGACTTGTCTTTTGATGAGTTGGGGAGCTATTTACAAGGGATTCTTACCTGCTGGGGCAGAATAGAATTGTAGTATACTTGTACATCAAAACCTAAGGGCTTTCTTCTAAGCAGCCACAAAGACAAACTTCTTGCAAATGTGATTTTCATGTAATAGATCTCCCCTGCTTCTCTGAATATAACTCAGTCCTGAGGGACTTCTGGCATTAAGCTACTCACCACATTTCTTTCACCTGCTATTCCAGTACAGGGTGCAGTTTTTATACATGAGCATGCATAAAAGCATGGCCATTGCCTTTAGGAAATGCATTCTTTTGGCAGCTTTCTGGAGTCTGCAGCTGCTGGGTTCTTTCCTCAGCTTTTCTATATCTACCTGTTTAGTTCCTGCATTCAGTTGGAAGCCTAGATACTCTTTAAAATATCTTATAGTTTGTCTTCTAATTTCACTAAGAATTAATTTTTTACTCTTGTCATCAATTCTCCCGGTTATTTTGGGAGAAGTGGAAAGAAGGCTTAGTTTATGTAGATACATTCGTCTTGTACATCTTTATCTCATCTATCCATCCCAAATGATAAAGGATATTAGAGCATTGCAACTTGGCTTTCTTTCGCTGGGTTTTGTGATTTTCAGAACTTAGGACAGCAATACAAAAAATAAGCCAAAAAGAGTCTATTTTTAGTTTCACATCACTGTTTTTGATGATAATAACCATTCCCTTCTCTTATATGGTTCATGCTACATCTACACCACGGGCACAAAAGCAAATCTCACTTCCATTTCTTTTCTGTATTACTTCCTTTCCAAGAACCTGGATCTTTCTGACTTTCAGGGGCCCAGAACCATAAAGCCTCTTTAGGAGCCTGGTTGTTTCTAGTCATTGCCAAGACAAACATGTTGTACCTGTGCTCTATAGCTTGATCCTAGCCACTGGCTCATCTCTGTGTATAACTCGAGCTTCTGAATTTGTTATATAAAATTATGCAGGGTCTGATTCTTGGCTCCTTTAGAAATTGACTTCTGTTCCTCCATCTCATTCATGTAGGCAAAAACAGCTGAGACACCTCTGTTAACAGTCTCCAGGTTTGAACTGCAGAGTAATGGGAGCCAAGTCATCCTTAGGAGTCTGGAACACATTTTCTCCTAGGATCTCTGACACAACCTGAATAATGTTGACATTCAGGGCAGAGTGCCAGACTCATCCAAGCACATAGCCATTTCCCCCAGGAAACCATCTAATACAGGACTTTTTAAAACTGCTATTTTATTGCTATTGGATGACATTAAATACTGGTCTATGAACCAGGAAAAGAAAACATTTCAAGTGAACAAATAGAAAATTCCTCCCAAAATGGCTGAGTCTGTGGGGGGCATTTAAATATAATACATAGAAAAAAACAGTAATGACAGATGTCATTTCAAAACAGAAATGACACAATGTGGTTTTACTTTATGAATTTCTTTTTAACTTTAAAAACCTTGTTATCTTTGTATCCTGATCATATTCTAATAAAATGTAAAAGCACAATTATTATCCAGTGTTTATCTAAGCCCAGGACACTGCTGTGTATGAGAGCATCTTTTATTTTTACTCTTAGGGCATTTTGATGAATGAAAAACAGAAGATGCTACTTTGCTGTACTTATTTACATACATCTGTTCATTGCTGGTTTTTAGCATTAGAAAACTGTAGGCTCTCCCTCAAACCCACTACAGAAAT
Organism: Zalophus californianus; assembly: GCF_009762305.2. Lineage (NCBI taxonomy): Eukaryota > Metazoa > Chordata > Mammalia > Carnivora > Otariidae > Zalophus > Zalophus californianus. Next base: position 77,567,043 of record NC_045606.1, read on the forward strand.
TTGTCAGTCTAATATATATATATATATATATATTTTAAACACTTATTTATCTATTTATTTGAGAGAGAGAGAGAGAGCATGGGGGTGGGGTAGTAGCCAGAGGGAGAGGGAGAAAGAGAATCTCAAGCAGACTTCCCGCTGAGCACAGAGCCTGACTCAGGGCTCAATCTCACGACCCTGAGATCATGATCTGAGCCAAAATCAAGAGTCAGATGCTTAACCAACAGAGTACACCCTAAAATGTACTTATTTTAAAACTCATTTCTATTTAATGAAATTAAAATTTCCCATATATGCAGACTTTTATCTTATCCAAATATATCTTATCCAAATATATAAATAAATTTCTTATCTTATCCAAAATATAAATAAAATTCCAATGGGTGAGAGTCCCTGTCTCATCATTCTTATTTGTCATTCCCTTTCTTTCCAGCTACCTCAATCTGCTTTTCATATGCATCCTTTGTCTTTGCTTGTCTTTGTTTTCCATCTCCAACATGCTTGTCTTTGTTTTCCATCTCCAACATGCCTGTCTTCCCAGTGTAGCCAGACTTCAGGAGAGCATTATGTAATTTATACATATAATACTCTTATCATTGTTCTGTCCTGGGGAATGTATTAATCAGCTATTAAAGGTCTAATGTTTGGGAACTTGTTTAATATTAACTTGTTTAAGATACAATTACTGTATAACTGAAGCTGATTTAGGCTGATTGAGCAGAAATTTATTAAAAGAATATTGGCTAGATCACAGAACTGTTGAAGGAACTAGAGAACAAGATTTGAATTAAGCTTTTAGGCAGAATGGCCAAGACAGTGCCCCAGAATTAACTTAATGGAAATCTGCCACAATAGGGCTGACCCACAAAATGTCACACAAAACTGCTGCTGATGCTACTGCCCAGCAGTGCAATCTCTTCATGAGCAAACTGACCTTTCAAGCACTGGGAAACCACCACCACTTCCACCATGGCCGTCACAGGTCTCATCACCACCAAGGGATGTCCCAGGTTGAGCTTCTCCTAAGATAGACTTTAACCTGCAGGATTTTGCCCATGCAAGAGAGGGGAAAGAAGTAGGATTGGGCAAGGCCAGAAGTCAGACTGTGATGTAGACCCAAAGTCGACCTCAAATGACACTAGAGCAGCCTTTGGGGTTAAAGGTTATCCCTAGTTGGGCCAAGATGGCAAGATTTTTTTGCCCCTGTATCAAACAGTCATTGGATATGAACTACCCTGGGAAGGGCATGACCTTAGGAAAGGTGCCTCTCTACCGCTGAGGCAATGCCTGAATGGACAGATAGCTGAAGGTTGTTTGCCAACAGCGTCCTCAGCATCAAGGGAAACGAGCATAGTCCACACTTCACAGTGCTTAGATTACATCCACGATGTAGTTTTGTGACCTCAGTTTCCTGATTTAGAACAGGGGGATAATAATATCTCACTCATTCAGGTCCCTGTAAGGCTTAATAAAATAATCCATATGAACGTGGCAACGCTTACTACAATGCTAACTACATTAAGCACAATATTTTTCTGAATAAACAAACCCAAAGATTTGTCTTCAACGAACACTGTGTGGATAAATAATACTGTAAACATGAGATATTAACAGGGGATACACCTATGTATTTTTTGTGTGAAACACACATACACGCAATGCTCTTCATAATCTGGCACCAACGTACCTCTCCAATTTCATCTCCGACACCCCTATACTTTGTGACTTTGGTCATTTTATACCCTCTCTCTGGAGTCCCATCCCAGTAACATTAGCGCAAAATTCTACTGTCGTCTGCAACTTCCCCGACAGCCAATCTCCCATCTCCACCTAAGTTTTCTCCTGGTGATCACTTCGCATTTTTATTTTACTCCTCTTTTAATACTTATCATGATATAGCTTTCATTAGAGGTAATCATGTACCTTCTTTGTGTCTCCAGTAGTCTATGAGGTCCTTCAAGAGTGAGATTAGACTCCACTTATTTTTTCTAGCATTTAGCATAATACCTTGCTCATAGTAGGCTCCAAAGAAGTGCTTATTCATCTACGCTGCCAAATTTCCCAAGATTTTTCTGTAAATGAACTAGATGTTTGTGTATGCAGATCAACATTTTACAATTAGTTCATGTGGACGAGTTGTACTGATTTGTCAGTGCTATACTCTGATCGACTAGAGATGGAGTTTACTGGAAGAGAGAGTCTTTCGGAGGTCAGCTCCACCCCGAGCTCATTTCTGGAGTTAATGGTGCTGCTCCAGGGACATTCTCAATGTTCTGACACCAAATCCATCTCACTGGGGACATTTAATGCTTTTTAAGAATAATTGGTTCTTGTGGTGTTTTCGGTGACAGGCAGTCATGCATGGTAGGTAAAAGCATGAACTTTAGAGTCAAACTCTCTAGGTTTGAGTCCTGGCTCTGCCATTTGCTAGTCACATGACCTTGGGAAACTTATTATCTGTGCCTTAACTTCTTCATTGGGAAAATAGGGATATTCATAGTGTCCACCTAATTGAATTCATATGAGGATTGAATGGGTAAATGAAGGCAAACCATACTGAACATTTCCCTGCACATGGTAAACCATATGTAGGTGTTGGCTATTATTGATGTTTAGCATACTTTCCTGTTTCCCTTCCCTTGAATGGTAGATTCTTTGGAAACAGCAGCCGACCATAAAACATTCTTCCACTTTCAAAAACTCTCAGAAAAGCATGAAAGAATATTTCTTAAAATGTCTGAATTTTGGAAACACAAATTATTTCAACTAAAATGTCAGACTTAACAAAACTATGCAAGGTTATAAATATAAAAAATCTATGGAAATGTAGACAAAAGGGGTATTACTATTTCACAAATATTGTTATACTCTAGTCTAATTAATACTGACTGCTATCTAAATCATATTTTAATAGGTTTTTTTAAATATATTTTTTTAAGATTTTATTTATTCATTCATGAGAGACAGAGGGAGAGAGAGAGAGAAGCAGAGGGAAAAGCAGGCTCCCAAGGAGCAGGGAGCCCGATGCGGGACTCGATTCCAGAAGCCCGGGATCATGACCCAAGCCGAAGGCAGACGCCCAACCATCTGAGCCACCCAGGCGCCCCCTAAATCATATTTTAAACTCTATAAATCCAGTTCACACCAAACAAAATCTCTTATGTGTGTGTGCCTGTGTGTCTAGTACAATACTGATCTTATAATACCTAAGTATCATAAAACCAAACTGAAATGTCAGATTAGGCAAAAAAAAAAAAAAAAAAAAAAACCTCCTTTAATGAACCAGAAAGGCAATGCCAGTTACCGTATTTAAAATTTCCTGGGTAATATAATTAGCAATTTTATTATCTCATAATTTGACATTTCTAAACCACAGTTCTGATTTATTGTGCAATTATTTTACTTCATTTACTCATAAAATGCCAGTTTCTAGAGTAAGATACTTGCCCTGCGGAATTTACTAGCAATCCCACATGGTAACTTTTGAACAGAATTGAATGTGTGTCATCCAACTGAAGTGAGGAGGGAAGGTGGGCAAGCTGAATGTAATTATCAAAGTTGGCATGTGCCCAGCATCCTGTAGATGACAGCCAGATGCCCTTATGAATGATGGGATTGCTAGGCTTGTTTCTAGATGGATTGCATGCCATTGGCCTTGCCGAGTCATAAAATTATTTTCTCTTTTTCACTATGCAAACTTGTAAAGATTACTCAGGGTTTTTGAAATGAAATTAGAGCAGCTAGTGGTAGGTCATATCAAGGACGTTAGAGCAATTTGACAGTGACATCTGTCACTCCATTGTATGCCAGCTTTGACTTGAGGGATTTGGCCAGCAGGAAGACGTCCAGTGATTCCCTCACTATGCTATATTTGTCATCCTGCCTTTGGCATTGGCTGCATCCTCAGGATGTCACTCAAGTCAAAGAGGGTGATACCCCCAGATGGAGGAGGACCATTCTATAGTCCAAGCAATAGAATTAGCTAAACACTCCTGCTAAAACCTCAAAATGATCTGCAAGATTCATACTGAACTGCCAATTTAACTTTTAGTTTGTAAAACACTAAACATATTTTAAAATGTAGTGAAATTGTTCAGTTGAAGGTAAATAGATTCAAGGAATGTGCTTGTTGATGGGCCTTTAATGTACTTTGTTCTGGGGGAAAAAATTACTCATTTAGTCATTCATTCAACAAATATTTAGCAATATCATTCCATGCAGAGAGAACAGTATTTGAAAGGCCCTGGAAATGAGAAAGGATATGGCAATTTCAAGAAGGAAGAGAGGTCATTATGGCCAGACCAGGTTGGGACTAAGAACAATAAAAAGAAATTTACCTGTTTTAAACAGGGAATGGCTTATCATACTGTATTTTCTGATATATTATTTTGGTGCACAATGTAGAGGCATATTGGAGGGGAGGGGAAAGAAAAAATGTGGGGAGAACCGTTAGGAGGTTATTACAGAAATCTAGGCAAGAGGTAATAGCCCGACATAAGATGGTGGAAATGAAACTAAGTGGATGGCTTTAAACGATATTTAGGGAAAGAATAAAGTTTGTAAGGAAGTGGATATGGGTGGTGGAAAGATTGAGAGAGAAGGCACAGAAAATGCCCCGGGTGCTGATTCAGGTAACTAGATAGAAGGTAGTCCTACTGGTTGAGACAGGAAACTTAGATGGGAGATCAGAGGAGATGATGAGTTCAATTCAGACATTCAGAATTCAAGGAAGATGTGAGATATCTAATAGAAATATCCAGTAGGCAGTTGCAAATATAAGTAAAACGTCAGGAAGAAAGACTGGAAAGATCTTCATTTGAGCCTAAGATGTACTCACCACAGCTATTTCTTTGTTTAAAGATTTTATTTATTTATTTATTTATTTATTTGAGAGAGTGAAGGAGAGTGGGGGGAGGAGCAGAGGAAGAAGGACAAGCCGAGTTCATGCTGAGCGCAGAGTCTCATGTGGGGCTTGATCCCAGGACCCAAGCTAAAATCAATAGTCAAAGACGCTTAACCGACTGAGCCACCCAGGTGCCCCTCACCCAGCTATTTTGAATAAGGGAATGAAAAACTTCCTAGGAAAATACTCAACCCAGAAAAGAAAGAGATAAGGTGAGTTTGGATAATGGATAATGAGATAAGTATTGTAGAGAAGGGATAGTTTTTTGCATAGTATGTTGTCTACTTTCAACAACGCCCTTGGCTAAGATCTCAGGAGTTTTACATTAAAAAGTCAGCATTAAAATTGTAATAGCTAGAGGTGCCTGGGTGATAACTTGAAATCAGGGTGTCGGTAGCCTTGGTGACAGTTGAGTAGGCTATGCTGACAAATGGAAGACTTCGTGAGACCTAGCATAAATCCCTGAAACATCAGGTGTTAGCAGATCTTGGCTCACATGCCCCATAGGCATCACCAGCACAGGGGTATCTTTACAGTTTCAGGGATGGCAGAGCCTTGGTGGATATGAGTAGCTTTGACAGGAACTACTACCAAGAAAATAACAAGTGCTACAGAGTCACTAAGATGACGGGTTGGTGAAGGACATGTGAGACTGGATATGTAGAATTAATTTAATGAGAGAGTTGGCATGCTTTGGACATGCCAGTGATAGAGCCAGAGACTTTCTCTTGTTACTATTTTGGGGACCTTATTTTTAACAGCAAGCTGTGGCAACCTAAGGCAGGGGAAGTGGGGGGAGACAATCTATTTGTTGCATATCTGTAGCACATATTGGAAAGTCATGCCTTTAAATTTGTTTTTAAAGATGAATTTTATATCTTATATTTCTATTTAAAAACCTAGTCAATTGCTTTTTAAACAATATGGATTCTAGTTCATTATTCCTCTAGATCAGTGGTTTTAAATGGAAAAATGTGTCTCTGCTTCTCTGTACAGTCGAATGGAAGGAATTTTGCTAATTATAGTTATGTGATTATATTTTTTATCAGGGGTAATACTTGACTGAAACAAGTCCCCGCACCATGAGTGAAAAGTGAAGAATGTGCTTCTCTAATTTAGATTTTAATTTCACCTGATCATTAATTCATTTTCACACATAAACTATGTTTTGTCAAATTAATTAATTAGGGCAACTGCTTCTGGTCTCATGTGTCGAACATTATAGGAGGCTGGAGAAGTGCTATCAAATTATGTTTTTAATTTGTTAAGAAGCAATATCTGGTGATAAAACTTGCAGAGAGAAATAAGCAGCTGCTAACTTTGAATTAAAACACTCAAAAACTTCAAGTTTCATCATGCTATTATACAGCTGGGCTTTGAAGCTAGGCTCTGCCACTTTGCAATCAAGTTACTTTAACCTCTTTGAGCTTTAGATTTCTCTTGGGTAAAATGAATATAACACTTGGAAAATATTAAATCAATGTGCTTTTATTTCTTTCTATAAATCAAGTTCTCTTGATGCCACCTCCATTAGGAAGAAGCTATGACACTGGGGGAAATCCCTGATGTATAATAATGGGAAAGAAAAGAAAGCTTTTCTGGCCCTAGAGGAGGAAGAAGGAAAGGGAGCAGGTTGTGGGAGAAGGGATCAGGCAGTTAACTAAATTCCAAACCACTCCTCCCATGTGCACTGCCAAGTTCAGTCCTCATGTGTGGGAAAGTAGCTATTCATTTAACAAAAGAAGGATGGAGGGGTATATAGGGTAAAGCTCCAATCCAGTGTTTTTGTTCAGACTCTGGAAGGAGATGGCCTCATGGGAAACCAAAATGGAGCAGTACATCAGAACAAAAATGGTGGCAAGATGATGAGATGCCTGAAATTAATGCACTGAATGAGACTTTCGTCCAAGCCATGGGGAGATTCCAGACACAGCGAAACCCAAGATCGGGCTTAGGCAGCAGAGGAAATAGACGACCAAACAACCTGAGCGCTTTGCCAACATTTCACCACCACAGACTTCAGCACCACAGCCTGTGATGCCTTAAAGCCTATAAGTGCCTACTCACCAATATGAGGCCCGTCCCCATCACAAGAAGGCACATTAAACTTAACTTCCTTCTTTATCTGGAAGCCATCTTGAAAAGGATGAGATGGAAGAAACTACGCAATACAGAGTATTTATACTCTCTACCAACAGAGTGTCCCATAAAAGACTGAATTTCTTTTATTTGGTAAGTTGTCTCTATTTCTCACCCCAAAGACTGAGGCCCATAAGGAGGTCAAAATCATAAATGGAACATTTTGAAAACTATAAACATTTTGGCACTGAGGTACATGTGTAAGTTTCTAACCACTATTATTACTTTTAAAAAGTACAAGCAGGGCCCAGCCAATATTTCAAATATTTAGAATATTTGTTAAATGACCAAAAAAGCACTTTTCATTCACATTCTTTTCAGTATTTTTGAGATATAATTGACATATAACACTGTTTAAGTTTAAGGCATACAACATAATAACTTGATACATCTCTGTACTGTGAGATGATTAGTTACTGTCCATCACCTCATATAGTTACATTTTTTTCTTGTGATGAAATACTGTAAGATCTACTCTCTCAGCAAATTTCATATATACAATACAGGATTGTTAACTATTAGTTGCCATGCTGTGCGTTACATCCCCAGAACTTAATTTATCTTTTAACTGGAAGTGTGTACCTTTTGACCATACTCCCCACCCCCATCCCATTCACATTTACCAAATATCTGTTGAATTATTGAATATAATACAGCAGGCTCTCTACTAAACCTAGAGACAGACAGGTGGGCAGGCATAGCGACACATCCCTGACTACAATAGTTGGTAATATTGCAGAAGGGGAGAGTTAATTCAAGTTTACCATTGGGTTGAATTTATGCCTCTGGCTGTTCTGGCAAGCCTAAAGTCTATCAGTGAAGAAAAAAATTATATAAAAAGAAGGGAGGTGAAGAGAGGCAAAGGTGTGGATAAGGAAGCACGTCATCAACAATTATCCCAACCGTCATTCGAGGACATTTTATACCTCACACTGCCTATGCTCAGGCTTGACCTAATTCTGAAAAGGAGTTTAACAGGGTTGAAACCATGAATGGCAACAGCATGGCTCACAGCCTCTTCATGAGCTGACTCAATGTGCCCCAAGGAGATTTGCTTTGCTAGTGAAATCACATCCCTTGAGAACTAAGCAAATTCAAGACTTTTGCTGCTTGTAATCCTGGACACTAAAAGCTAGTCCTAGTTTTTATTTTTATTTTCTAAATTAAACACAATCTCACAATTTTATAATTCATAAATTTTATACTTTCCACCAATATTCTCATTCATTTATTTAAGGAGAACAGGAGGGAGGATGTTTATTTTTCTGCAATGCAACAAAACTCACTCATAAGGGCTGTTGTTAACGCTTTGGGGTGTTTCACATACATAATTGCAAACCTAATACTATAGTATTACTAGTATTATAGTATTACTATGCTATAGTATTACAATGAGGTTCTTAGAGATTAAGTGACCAGGGATCATTATTAATTTAATGATTTTAATTTGAATATTGCAACAGAAAAAAAAAGATCAAAAAAGGATCTCGATTCCACAGATTATCTCGAGTTTATTCATTTCTAAAGGAAATGTTGAGGTTTGATCCAGCAGAACATGCGGAGGGTAGTATGGAAATTCTCATACTTTAAACCAAGGAACTGGTCAAGAGAGAACTTGAAAACAAAGATATATTCTTGTTCTAACACAAGACCTTGGGTATTTGGAGATGGTCCCTCAATTTGGATGTAGACCAGAGACTAGAAAAGTACTATTTATCTACTGAATCGGTAAGGGCTTCAGCTAAGTGGCTCATACTTCATCCCAGGAAGACTCAGGAAAATGATTTCATGGCCAAGTTCCATATAAACTACAGCACGGGGTACAGTGATACCTAAATATTATGAATGTATAATTGTAGGAAACAACATGCCATTCTCTGAATTTGCCAGGCTTTCTTATATAAACATGTTGATTCTTTTGCTTGAAATTCCTCTTTCTTCTGCCTGAAATGGTCTCCTTTCCTTCTGCCCCATCTAAAGCTTCTTCTCATCCTTCCATTTTATCTAATGTATCTCCTCTGGAGAGCGTTCTTTTCTTTGTCTATTCTCCATAGGCATCTTCTAACAAACTCCATGAAAGCCCTTTTAATGCTGTATTTCCACTGTTGGATGGCATGTCAGTTCTAGCCTGTGAGCAATGTGAAGACAGAGACAGACCATGCTTTTGATTTTCGTAATTCCAGTGCCTCACAGAGTGACTGGCACAGAGGAGTGGACCCATACATATTTATTGAGTTGATTTTTAAAATATCAAAAGTGAGTCAAACAGGGTCAGTAGGTATCAATGACAAAAACAGTTTGTATTTATGCACTTCCCCTCTCTCTATATATAACCACTCTATTCTGGTTAATTGCATAACCACCATATCATTCACAGAGTAGGTTCCACACAGCAAGCAACATTCCAGCTGGTGCTGATGATGGGTAGGAGTTCACCATCAGGACAAGGAGGGAAAGAGCAAGCTGGTGAAAAGACCATCACACCCAAAGGTAGAGGTGGAGCATGGAGCAGGAAATAGATCTGGAATTTCACTAAGTGAATTTAGATTCGACTGTGGGCACTGAGAAGCCATTGAGAAGTTGAATGGATTTTCATTTATTCGAAAAATAAAACAGCAGAGATTATAGAGGAAGATCATGGTTAGCAGTAAAGATGATGTTCACTTTTTAAAAAGTGTTCATCTTGAAGACATTACGGGAGGACCAATCACACCGGTGATCAGGGAGCTGCATCCAGTATTGCCCACCCTATGTTTAAAATAGTATAGGGCAAATTTAAAATTCAGAGAATTTCACATAAAAATCCAGATTTCTGAAACCTCTTTAAAATTTTGGAAATTTGGTGATGCCTTGTTCACATGTCCACATGGCAGCCCTCTTGAGGAAGCAACAGTGTGGAGGAGTAAAGACTGGGCAGTGGAGCCAAACTACCAATGTTTATTTTATGAATTCTTAAACTTAGTACAATTTATACTAAAAGAAATGTGAAGATTTAATCCCTACGTTGAATAGCAAATAGATATTCTAGTGTTCTTGTCTCCGGGCCCCATTTGGTTTTCAAGCATCTTCCTCTCCAATTGCCAAAAATTCTACTAAGGACACACTCTTCCCTTCCCCTTACCAAATCATTTCAAGTGTAGCAATGAAAGAAAGAGTTCTCTTTGGAAGCTAAGGGGTGAATTACCTCACATAATCTCTTCTTGTTGATGATTGTGAAACCCATCCTCCATGTGAACAAATGTCATCCTAGAACTTGGATAATTAACCAGAAAATAATTCTTAGTCTTGATTCTTAATCATGACCTCTAACCACCCATCAAAAAACTGAAAGAAAGTAGGCATGAATAAAAGTCTTTCAACATCTTAGAGAGAGATTTCATGTAACTACAAGGTACTATTCATAGACACCACACCTTAAATGACTTTCTCCTTTCAATAGAAAAGAAGTTGAAATAGAGCCCAACCCCCACTAAGCCTGCTGATCAACTTGACTACAAGGTGAGAGTGATTATAGACTTAAGAAGGTTAACATAGCTATTTGGAACCATTAGGATTTTGATCATTCAGTGAACAGTTTAAACAAGATTTAACTCTGAGTTAGGCTTGTATCTACTTAAAACACAACTTTTGAGACTCTTCACTTACTGTGAATATAATAGCATCTGTGCCTACCCCTCAAGGGAGGATTAACGGCCCACCCCACCCCATACCTACTGGGAAGGAAATGCTTTGTAGTCTAGTTCTTGTCTGACTCTCAGATAAATCATCATTCAATTAAGAGTCAACTCAGGCTTGGTCAGTTGAGCACTTCTTTTAATAGAATCAAACACTTGTCTGCATAGTGACGTGAGCACATACTGGAGTCCAGCTGTCCATGTTCATTGCCAGTGCCAATCTTAAGTAGCTGTCCAAACTTGGCCAAATGATTTCACCTCTGTGAGTCAATTTATTCATTTGCAAAAGGAGGAGGATAACATTACCTACCTCTTGGGACTGTGTGGATTAATCAGGTAATCTTTGTTAAAGGTCTTAGCATGTATGCATGCCAAGTGCACCTGTGCTTACATAAAATCCCTCCCGCAGAAGCAAACATCTTGTAGAATGGGACCAATGCCCAGCACTTAAATATTTGTTAAATGAATATCTGTTCTTTTTCTACGGTCTCTCTATATTTAGAAACACACATATTTATTATATGCTAAACACTGTTTTAGGTGTTATACAAATATTCACTCATTTAATTCTCAGAACATCATGACGAAGGCACTAGTATTATCCTATTTTTCAGTCTGAGTTTACCCTGTTCTTAATAGGGTTTCAAATTCAGACGGTCTAGCCTCTGACTGTCTGAATTATACGGCATTATACAGAATTTCTCAAGCTTCAGTGTGTAAAAGTCTCCTGGAGTACTTGTTAAAATTACAGATTCCAGAGCCCTATCTTTGATATTCAAGCATAGAAGGTCAAAGGTGGGATCCAGGAATTACCATTTCTGCCAGCATCAGGGAGTCTCTGGTGCAGGTGATCCCTAGCTCACACTTTAAAAAATACTGGACCATAGTGGGGCGCCTGGGTGGCTCAGTCATTAAGCATCTGCCTTTGGCTCAGGTCATGATCCCAGGGTCCTGGGATCGAGCCCCACATCCAGCTCCCTGCTCAGCAGGAAGCCTGCTTTTCCCTCTCTCATTCCCCTTGCTGGTATTCCTTCTCTTGCTGTGTCTCTCTCTGTCAAATAAATAAATAAAATCTTTAAAAAAAAAAAAAGTACTGGACCATAGTGATGACAAAACTTTAATCTGATTAACTGGTCACTATATTAAATGAATGGCAGGAATGAGAATAAGCCAACCTTTAGATGAATGTGATATTTCAATAATACCACTGAGCCCAACATAATATTACTTCTGTTCCATTCTGGAATGAAGTCACACTTCTGGATAAAATAAGAGACAAGAAAATACACCAGAGCCAAATGATGGACTGGTAACACAATACCAATACTGAAATGCTCAGCCAAGAGGCAGTGCTACCCGTACGTGTGCAGACAGAAAACCAGCCCAGCTTTGATAACTCATGGAAGTACTGCCGTTCCTTCACTGTGGAGAAATGAAGCCTTTCATTTGGCCATATTTAGAAGCCAGCTGAAATTCTCTGTGTCCATTCTACACATTTAAATGGAAAAATGTAGAATATACTTGTATAGCAAGGACTGCATAATCAAGCTTGATTTCTGGCAGAATGAAAAAGTACATGGTATATCTTTGATTTCAAAGTGCTCGTTTTTATGCATGTAATGTTCTAAAACTGGGATATGCCTTACAATCAGTATACTCACTAAATGAAGTAGTATTTTTACCTCTCTATCCAAAAATGGGATGTTAGAATTGAAGAAAGACAGTAACTTACTTTTGAACCAGTTTGTAGATGGCACAGATTATAATATATATGTGTGTTTTACGTAATAAAGTTAAGTTGTAATCAAATAAAAAGGTTTGTAGCTACTATTTTTTTAAAAAGCCAAATAAATCTGATATTTTTTAACATCAAGATCAAGACTCAAATTTCAAAATAACTAGCCAAAAAGCGAGTTCTTTAATTAAAACAATTTAAATGTTTCTGGTGGTGGACATTTACAAACGATAAATAATTTCTTTCTCACATTCTCTCTCTACCCCCTGCACCTCTCCCCAAAGCTATATAGTGGATTCTCCTTGGAACAGTGGGTGAAATTAATAGATAAAATTCTTTTCTCTTTTTAAATACTTTTTGATGTATTTGATGAGTCCCAAGATGAAGTAACTTGAAATAAAGAATGATAAGAAAGAAAAGGAAGAGATGATGAGGACAAGACATTCTCTAAATACAGTCCTGAAGACTCACCAGTTAATCACTGAGCTATGTAAGAGTTTTATTAAACAGTTGATGAATGAATGAATGCTTAAAAGTTATGTTTACAAAGGAGGAATTTAAGAATCCCTGAATTTAAGGCCATAATTATATGTAAATGATGCAGAGCAGCAAAATTCTAAAAATTTATGAAGAAAGTACTAGTGCTAAAACATGGACAGTAAGAGTGAAATTTGTGAAATATGGAGGGGTGAGAAAACATTCCTAGTCCCATGCATTAAAAATAGGATTAATTAGTGCTCATTCATTCACTCATTTTTATCATTCAACAAATATTTTTAGAAGATGGAGATTACAGTCAATTTCAGTCCTATGAGATCAGTGATAGTGCCATTATTGGTGGAGTCCTGGGGGTCTTGAAGGAAAAATAACATTTAACCAGGCGGAGAGAGGCAGCGTGATAAGGAGCTAGCATCATAGGTGAAGGGAACAAAAGTGCATGTAGAAGGGAAAAGAAAGAGTGGCTCATTCTTGAGGCTGCATTTTCAGTATGGCTTGAGAACAGAAAAGAACAGTGGGGAGAGATGTTGAGGAGGAAAGTGAGGGGACTAAGCAAGCAGGAAGGTAGTTTTGATTTGGGACCACTTGGGTATAGTATAACACAGAAGCCTTTTAAGCAGGAGAAAGCAATGACAAGATATACATTTAAAAACCTCCCACTGGCTGGGCACCTGGGTGTCTCAGTCAGTTGAGTGCTGGACTCTTGATATCAGCTCAGGTTATGATCTCAGGGTCTTGGGATTGAGCCTGCGCGTGGAAGCCCAGATAGGAGCCACAGCCTGGGGTTCTCTGCTCAACGGGGATGCAGCTTGAGAGTCTCCCTCTCACTCTGCCCCTCCCCCAGTGCACAATCTCTAAATAAATATATAAAATCTTTAAAAAAAATCCCAGTGGCTTACTTTTGAATTATAGAGAAATCTGTCACTTTTACTTTTTCTAGAGTATTATTTTTATAATATTTCAAATTTTGTTATTAATGTTTAACTCTAGATGACCCCAAACTAGCCTCAATACAACGGACTTTTTATTACAAAACAAAAAAGCCTTTTATCTTGGACAAGCATGTTCTCGATAAAGAAGAAAGAGCATACTAAAACAAAACAGGGTAAAAAAACTAAACAATAAAAATGATCTGCTCCCTTTTTCTATGGTTCTTTCTTGAAACAAAGTAAAGAAAGCAGAACACAGTATCATGACGCATCTTGAAAAGAGTTAAGTTTTCAAGTAGGCTAAAATCTCTAAAGAGGATATCATATTTCAAAGGATAAGCAAATAATCAGAGCATGAGAGAATAAAACTGATTTAACAGAGGTTTTTTAAATGCATGCATGATCTTCAAAAGTAGGTTACTTACAGCTCTGGGATTTAACAAAACTATTTACCCTTCTTTTCTAATTAATTTTCAAAGCTCTTTCCACCACATTTCTCTCTCCCTTTTATCTCTAGTCATTGATGTCTCCTGTTGAGGGAGAACGAAGCAGGGAGCTTAGTGTTAGAGTATAGGGGAAGTGGGGAGAGGCAAAGCATTTCTTCCTGCAAGTCAAGACTGAGACTACTGGAAACACTGAATATGGTTTTAGGGTCTCCAGATCCTCCCCCATGATTCACTCCCTGATTCATACTTAGTTGTTGGGTATAATCTCCCCCTCTTATCACAAGGAAACTCACTCAGAACAGCCAAGTGTGGTCTGAGTGCATGGACTCCAAGGCTTTGATGGTGGTGCCAGGTTATCTTGAATTTCTAAAGACACCTTTCTTTTGTCACTTAAAAAAAAAGGTTCCTTCTAGAACTAGTATAAGTGGCATTCACTCACTCATTAACTCAACAGCTATTTATTGATGACTATACAAGTCACTATTTTGAATGCTATTCTCCTAAAATTTCATTTCTAATATCACAAGATATGTGTGCTTTTCTTATATGTTGATTAGAAGAATATCACTAGCCATAAGTGGTATGTGGAACAGCAAGAGATGCCTACAATAATTCATTCTGTCAGACATAAAATTGTCATATGAGTTGAACTGTAAAATCAACAAATAGCTCAAATGCAAAACACTGCATATGGCCTTATTTTAACCAGAGTGAAGATGTTCTTATTTCTAAGGAAGGGATTTGTATTACAGAATGAATGTTTCTTAGCCATGTAAGAATAAAAAAAGGAGATTTCCCAAGACAAAATCCTTTCTCATCCAAGCTCCATAAGTGTGTGGCATGAGGTTACCTGATGGATCGAGATGAAGAAATAGTCCCCTTGGTAGGTATATATACCTATAATGGAAACCCATCAGACTGGCAGAATCCAATGGTACTTTTATATCATAAAACTAAACCACTCTGTTTTGGTTCCTTGTTCAATTGGAAACCTGATCATTTGATTTTTCCCAATAGCTTGACCATAGGGAGAAAATACACTGGTCAAATTAGTATTAGTATTAGGTCCACTTGGCAGTTGGGGTTTTCATTGAGAATTAAACTTTTCCAGTATATATCAGTCACTTGGTTGCTTATTTAGCATAAGCGGTTGCCCCTAAATCCAACCCGTTACAGAGCATTGGCAAATTCAAATTCTGACCCTCTTAGCCTAAAAGCAGTCTCTGGTCTTCAATGAGTTCAACATGGTAAATATTACCTGGTAAGATATAGCGGTGGCCACCACTTGTGATATCGCAGTCTCATTGCTTAATGTACTTTTTAAACATCAATACCAAACTTAAAGAGAGATGTGGTAAGGTGACAAATGTTTTTCCTTCCCTTTCTGGCTAGGGATAGTGGTACACATGGCTGATTAGTTGACTGAGGGTGGCAGAGGAGGGTGCTTTGTAAGATCAGTTCTGTGTTTAAAATAATACTTGAAAATAACAAAGATTTCTATTTCTGTCTCCTCGCCCACCCACACATTCAAAGCTATCATTGTTTATTCTTTTGTGTGAATAAAAACTTGAGAGCAGGTTTTAATGGCTCAGAGGAAAACGAGCATTTTGATGGAACAAAATGGAGGCTAGATGTTGAATTATCTGCATTCACTTTAAAATATTTTAAGCAATGTGATGTATATGTATATAAGTTAATTTTATGTACTACCCTGGGGATCAGGCGGGCGGTGGTGGAGTGGGGGGATGGGGGTAAGTTAGCAAACATTTTAAGGACTCTCATCAAATATATATATTTCAAGGATGGTTCATTGGTATCTAAAAAGCTCTTATCAGATTCCAAAGGCAGCTTCTAAAAGTTTCAACACTCCATACCCAAGCCTTCACTAGAGGGTTCTTAACTGCATGAAGGATACCAGGAATAATTTTTAACTGGTAAAATGAATGTGTCTGAGATTTGTGAATTGGCATGAAATACTGTATAAGGACTTCCCTTGCACAAACTACCTGAATGCGTGAGGCAAGGATTTCAATTTAGTGCTGGGTCTCACTACTTAAGGATATTGCAGATTTCACTCAAGTTCCTGGACCAGAATTCTGGCCAAAAGGCTAGCTAAACCCTGCTTCTAGAATAGTTCATATCTATTTTGAATGAACGTTTCATACAAAATACCTCAGTATGCCCAAAAGGACTGAAACCTGGAACTTCCCTGGACTGGAAAAAACAGCAGAGTTAATGTTTTGGGGTCTGCTTACTCATAAATCTTTGACTGGGGCAGATTTGTCCTGAAACTTGCTTTGATTTGACATTCCATGTGAAGGCATGGAAGAGGAGATCTGTAGACTTTCCCATCTCTAAGCTTAGGTTCTTCTGATACCTCACAGTGGCAGGTAGCCAAATTGGCTTGGGTCAGTTCATAACACCATGGCTCCAAGTGAGAATGTCCCCATTTTACAATTTTAATTGCAAAGCCAGAATCTGCCCTAATAAATCACTGAAAAGACACAGGTTAGTGAACATCCAGGCATGATAATAATTTTATTTTTGCTGTTGAGATACAGAAGTTGAGTAACCTGTTAGGGGCCAGTAAGGTTTTCCTCCTCTCATTATTTATTGCTCAGACTCTTTTCAGGAGTTACCGTTTTCAAGGAATGGAAACAAAATGCCAAAACTGCACTGGCTTTTACATCACATTGCTGGTGTTTCCATCTCAACCCTCAGAATTTGTGTCTTAGGTTTTCTCTCCCTCAGAGACTCCCCTCTCACTTTTAAGTAACAGCTTTGTGGGGGTGGGGATGGGGGGACCTTACGTTTCTTTTCAGGAAGCTCCACGTTCCTTTCATTGACCTGTCTCAAGTCCCCTTCCCATGAAGAGCAAGGTGGGCACTGACACATTTGCTACTCAACTCCCTTTCTTTTAAGTGCATCTAGGCACATAATGTGGCCCTTCTTCGGGGAAAGAAACCAACCATCTAGTATATTCATTAACTAACCTTGAGAAACAGCAAGGGATTCAGTTTCTTAGCTGAAGTCCCAGAGAATCACTGGGTCTTGGGGGCTTTCTTTGTTTGCTTACACTTCAGTTCCCAAGGTAAGAAGGGTCCCAGGACAGCTTTCTAGGAAAGCCATCTTTCAGCTAGCAAGATATTTTAATGGGTTTCTCATTTCAGTACTCTACGAAAGATAGAGGAAAGCAGGAGAAACCTTTTCAGTGGTTCCTGGGACAAGAGGGAAGAGAAAGACGAGAGGAAAAACTGGGAAAAGGCAGGAGACAGGAAGAAGAGTAGAGCCTTGAGGAAGGCAGGAATTGAACTACGTCACACTTCCATTCCCCTCAGAGGCCAGAAAAGAGTCCCATCTGTTGGGCTCTTGTAGCTATCCTGGAAGCTACCATATGCACCTTCAGCAAAGAGATTCCAGCCTCAATTAAGTTCATCGGTCAACTTCAAGCTACAGGTGAAAGTCTTTATATTTTTACATTTATCAGTACATTGTCTGTGTTTTCTTGGCACCATTCTCTCTGAATGATAAGAAAATTCTCCATTTAAAAAATGCTTTAGATTTTGTACTCATTTTCTAGGGCTGCTATAACAAAGCACCAAAACATGATGGTTAAAACAACAGAAATTTATTCTTTCACAGTTCTGGAGTCCAGAAGTCTCAAATCAAGTTGTTGATGAGGCCATGCTTCCTGTGACTTTTCTAGGGGAGGATCTTTCTTGTCATTCGAGCTCCTGATAGCTCCAGCATTCCTAGGCTTATGGCAGCATAACCCCAATATTTGCTTCCAGTGTCACACACTTTCCCGTGTGTGTGTTTCTCTCTGTGTCTCTTCTCATAAAGCCATCAGTTATACTGGATTAGGTCCTACTCTAATGACCTCATCTTAACTTGATTACATCTGCCAAGATCCTTTTTCCAAATAAAGTCTCATTCACAAGTACTGAGGGTTAGGATTTGCACATATCTTTGGGGGGAATAAAAATAGTCCTCCAGATATAGAAATTTAAGAAGAACAAAGCGAGGCAAGGAGGATAACAGTTGCCTAGGGCACTTAATTTATCTGACATCAAACTGCCAACCTATGATAATGATTATAATATATACTACCCATAATACCTTTATTAATGTTATTATTTTATTTTGTTCTTTTCAAGAAATCTCTTATTTCATTTGATTCCTACAACAAACCATGAACTCTCACAAATGAGGGAGGCCAGTATGATCACATCTTTTATTTTCTGAGTAATAACAAAAGATCCTGCCCACCTTATTATCAGGCATCTCACTTATCAGGGTTATGTCTTTCTGTCCCATGAATTGTCAAATGCCATGCAGTTGATAGTAGAAAGGAAGGGGTCAATCCAACTTTTACATGGAAGTGGGGAGAACACTGGAGACTTCAGTAAAGGCTGCTTTTTCTTCTCTCTGCCACATGGTGTCACTTTTGAGAACTGGTACTACTCTGGTGATGCAGATCCCTCCCAGAATCTTGTGCATCTTTGTAAATGGAGGGTCTCATTCGCTTAGACCAAGTTAGCTTAGAAGACTCCGCAGTTGAGCATTCAAGTTTGCATCACTGAGCCCTCATTTTTAGACCTTACACCATCATTGTCAGGTTCCCCTCTAGCCTCAAGAAGGCTGTTGAGTCTAACAGCCTCCTCTTCCCTCCATGGGGATGCCTTGCTCAGTCTTCACAGGTCACCTTGTCTTCAAGGTTAAGGTGGCTTGGACTCATCTCCTGCTACAAATACAAGGAAGGGTTTGGAGAATATGTCATAAAGGGACCCAGCAATCCAGACTTGGAATGCCAAGACAGAGGCCCCGTCCTCAGTGATAGCCCTCCAGGGCTGATGCTCACGAGGCATCAGTGCCTCTCCTTGGCTTTTGGTTTACTCTCAAAGCCACATCCCGAGCCTGCCAGTGGCCTTGAGAACACTGTGTCAGAATTGGCTCAGCAGTTCTGTACTTTTAGGACCTTGAATCTCATTCCTATCTCCCCAAGGGAATCTTTCTTACTCAGATCTGCCAATTTTTTCACTTTAAATCCTGGAGAACCACCCCCTCTTTCCATACTAGATAGTTACACTCTGTAATTGCCAGCTATGAAGGGTCTCATTATATGTCCATGTTGTCAACAAAAGAACCAGCTGCCCTATTCCTGCCCTTCTGAACACAGCTATCTCAGTGATACAAAATGCTCTTCTCCTCCACGTTCAGGTAGGGTGGAGGTAGCTTGCCCGGGAAATCTCAGATGGCTTCCTCCTACTTCCATTTAAAAGAAAAATGTTAATCTTTAGCAGGGCCCTGTGCTGTAAAGATAATAATGGTTCTTTATAGGACAAACTGTCTGAAGCCAATCTGGCCAACCCACAACTGTTAGGTTTGGGAAATCTGAAATTGATGGAACTATGTGTCTCCTCCCCCACAACCTCACTAACAATGGAAAGCAAGTCTTATACTGTATCTTGCCCCTTATGCAAATATTTATTAGCAGGCAGGCACTAAAAAAAGTCATACAGCCTGTTCTGTAAGCTAGGTGAAGTCCCAGTTCTTATCCTTGCAGGGACTCTGACAAAAGCTGGCAAAAGGAAGAAAATCCTGCCGTTTGTGAAAGATGCTGGTATTCTTGCCACCACTGCCAGAGATTGTGATTCAGTAGGTCCAAGCCCATCAACAGCTGAGTTACTAGTTACAACAGTGACGTACAGTCCACAAATCCTAAAATATTTAGTACCAGACCTTTACCATATAAAGCATGTTGACCCCTTGTCTAGAGAAGTGCTTTCAAACTCTCTGTGTTGAAGGGCCTGCTTTTTTTTCTTTCTTTCTTTGATTCTAATTTCCAACCTGCAGTGGACCAACACTTTTATTTAAATGCAATAAAAATGAATTTTTATAAAACAATAAAAAAATATAAGGCCTGATTTTGTTCAGTATTAGATTCAACAAACATAAAATTACTTTGTCAAATTGCTAAGAACCTTTGTCAAATGCTTACTCTTAATGTCTGTACCTATTGCAGACCAACTCCTGTTTGCAGATGAGCTCTGGCCTGTGGACAGCAATTGGAGAAGCTCATGGGTTAGAGCAGCGTAGCCAGCTCCCAGCATATTCACAGCAGCTGTCCCAACCTGCCTTTGGACCGCTTGGTTAGTTGCACGACAATGAAACCTAGGAATTATAAATGCTTCCTACGTCTAGGATGACATCACTCTTTGGTAAGATATTTCTTTTAAGAACTTCAGCTGATGTTTTATTTACCACTCTCTCATCACAGCTGCTAGTTTCCATCTGTCTTCTTATTTCAGAAATGTATGAAGCCGCCACTGCTACTTTGCATTAAGTGGTGCTCACAAACTTACTCCTGAGCTTTCAATTTTAAATATAGTATGCTCACACTGCTGAAAGAACAGAACCGCCAAAGGATATCACTCTGCATATCGGGAGAACTCACTAAATTTTGTTGTCTAATTGACATGCAGAGAAAATGAAAGACTCCAGAAAAAAAGATACAGGAACACACTTTCCAAACTCCCCCTGGAAAAATTACCTGCAGTCTAGGAAAATAAAAAGCCTCCGACTCCCCTTTAAGAGCTGGTGTCATGTTGCTAGGCGACAAGCTCTCACTAGCTCTTGGCCTGTATCTGCTGCCAGGCTTTTAGGAGTCAGGCTTGTCTCGTGTAAGTCCCTAAGAGTCCCTAACTCTAATTCCTATTTTTTCAACCTCCTGGTGAGTTGCTTTTTGGAAACCGCCTGATGCTGGGATCCTAGCAGGATCCCTCACCTACAGCCCAATAAAGTTATGTCCCTTAGGAATCACAGGTGGGAAAAAACTTAACAGGACATCCCCCCCTCTATTTGTGGCCTTGAAGAAACACTGCAGGCCATCACACTGCATTGTGGGCTGGCCAAGTGCTTTCATGCAGACCTCTCGGCATCTCGAATGTGTGCATGAAGCAGACTAAGAGTATATATAGGACAGGGATAGAAAGCACCCGGGGTCAGAGAGTGGCACCTCCTGCCAGCACACAACTGTTCTCTATTTTTCCTCTTCAAGGGCATCAATAGAGCAGGCCATCATTGTAGGGAACAAGTTCCCGAAGCCCAGAAAGTGGGCATTTTTGCATTATCTGTACGGCACACACCACTAGGTAGGCACATAAATAAAAGTTAAATATTAATGTTACTTTCTAAGACATGAAAGAATAGAATAAGATCAGCTGCCAAGTAAAGCTGCTGTAATAATAGTCAGTGAATTTCAACAGTATGTCCCATTTATCACCATACATAAGAACAGGAAAAATGGTCCAGCACTTTCCATCAGCACGTCAAAGTTTTGACCATAAGTTGATCCAAATGAGAAATCCAGGAGAGAGAGGGGACTGAAATCACATAATTTTCCTGATGAAGGTCAAGAAAGGAACAAGATGAAAGAAACTGTGTCCGTTGCTCCGGTAAAATACAACTATTCATTGAGGGCTTACAGTGCACCAGATCACTTATTTTGAAACCTGACAATAGTTAAATAGTAACTACCTTAAGTAGTTAAGTAAGCCTTTTCTCACTTAAAAAACAAGGACATGGATGCTCACTTCAGTATCTTGTCCAAGGTGGAGTTTTTAAATGGCAGAGGCAGGATGTGAACCTGGATCTGTTTTTGCTCATTCTCTTCCTACTAATTGTAACGTCTCTATCAGTGCTTCTTTGGTAGTGAATCCTAGCGCTCAATTACAGGGTCTTAAAAATATAGCTAGAGTTAGGGGGGAAAAAAACTTCTTGGGGCACCCGGGTGGCCCAGTTGGTTAAGTGTCCAACTCTTGGTTTTGGCTCAGGTCATGATCTCAAGGTTGTGGGATTGAGCCCCATGTCAGGCTCCGTGCTCAGCACAGAATCTGCTTGAGATTCTCCCTCCTTCTCCTTCTGTCCATCCCACTCTTGCTCTCTATCTAAAATAAATAAAATCTTTTTTAAAAACCACCAATATCTGAGACCACGATAAAGAACAAAAATAGCTGCACAGGAATCCTCAGTTAGGCTTCCAATAGAAACTGCAAAATGGAGATAGAGTGGGGGTGGGAGGGAGGACTAGGGAGACTGGAGTAAATGCATCAACAGAATTTGAGACTCCCTTTGAAGCTTTTTGTGCTTTGTTTCTCAGTCTCATCTGGCATTTAAACTGTTAAATATACTAAAATAATAGCTTCTGAGAATAGATTCAGTACATGGTGTTTTCCAGTTATGTTGTACTTGTACATCAAAGGGTAAACATTTCAAGCTAAATTATTCAGTGAGGATTTAGTATTCATCTATTGCTGCTGAATACTAATGAGAAAATGAGAACATGGTTTATTATATAAAAGAGAAAACTATTGTCAGAATTCCTGAGAAATGTCTTTCCTAGGTCACTAGCCTTTAAATATTTTGAACTATCAAGCAAGAAGCAAATGTTTATGAAGTATCAATTATGTACGATCACCACCAGGGAATGTGTGTGTCTGTATACCTAAGTGTCTCTACAGTGTGTCTGCAGCATGTGTGCATGACAGAGTGAATTTGGGGATTGAAATCATGGGAATCCAAACAAGAGAATGACCTGTCATTAAAGAACTAACATTTAGCTGAAGAAATGACACATACGTATAAAAAAACAAACAATCCATCAAGGTAATAAAGAATTAATAGTTTTTCAAGAATGACAAGATCTTGATTGTCTCTTGTCCCCTTGAACATCTTTCTCTCCCTTTATATGGCTTCTTCCTATCAACATTTAAACTTTTTGAAGTTTTTCCATTAAAGAAAAAAACAAAAAACTTTCCTTCAACTTTATGTTACAATAATTCAGCTGCCACCTTATGCCTCTCCTGTCCTTTGTAATTAAACTTCTCAATCCAGTGCCTACCTCAGTATCTTCAATCATTCAATCTGGTCACATTCTCCATTGCTCCACCTAACCGCACCCTCTGAGATTGCTGTTTACCCGATCACCAGATCCAGGGCACCTGTTGTTACACTGTTCCACGTCTTACCTGAAATACACTTTTTTTGCTCCCACTCCCCACTCTCAGTTCTCTGAATCCTCCTTCTTAACTTCTTTTGCTGGCTTCTACTCTAACCAATTTTTAAATGCTGGCATTGCTCAGGGACTTTTCTCCTCTTGCATATACTTTCTACCTCTCAGCTACTGATAATGGGTTTAATTATTCCCCACCTATATGACCTCTAACTATATGCAAATTAGTCCCAAATCTGTATCTGGAGTCCATACCGTGTTTTTCCTGAATTCCAGGTACAAACACACTTCCTTATTCAGCACCTCTACTTTAATGTCTCCTAGGTACCTCAACTCAAAATATCCTAAAATGAACTCATAATCTTTCTTTCTGCCTTCCCCCACAAAGGAAAATGAAAATGCGGCATTCTGAAACTTATGGATGCAGTGAAAGCAGTGCTCAGAGGAAAGCATTAGCTAAAAATTAAAAAAGAAGAGGGGCTCCTAGGTGGTGCAGTAGGTTGAGCATCTGACTCTTGGTTTCAGCTCAGGTCCCGATCTCAGGGTCATGAAATCCAGCCCCACGTCAGGCTCTGAGCTCAGCAAGGAGGCTGCTAAAATTTCTCTCTCCCTCTCCTTCTGACACTTCCCATGCTCACTCTTTCTCTCTCTCTCTCTCTCAAATAAATAAATAAATATTTGGAAATAGAAAGGAAGAAAGATCTCAGACCAACAACCTAACTTTACACTGTAAGGAACTGGAAAAAGAAGAGCTAATTAAACCTAAAACTAGCAGAAGAAAGGAAAATAAAGATTAGTATGGAGATAAATGAAATAACAAATAGAAAAACAATAGACAGAATTGACAACACCAAAAGTTGGTTCTTCAAAAAGATTAACAAAATTGACACATCTTTAACTAGACAAAGAAAAAAGAGAAAACATGCAAATAACCAAAATCAAAAGTGAAAATGAAGCTATTACTACAGCCCTACAGAAATAAAAAGTATTATAAGAGAACGCTATGAACAGCTGCTCACCAACAAAACAGATAACCCAGGTGAAATAAAAAAATAAAAAAAATTCCTAGAAATATACAAATTACCAAAACTGATATAGGAAGAAATAGAAAATCTGAACAGACCTATAGAAAGTAAAGAGATGGAATCAACACCAACAAAAGAAGAACACCATCCGTCACATAACTATGTGAGGTAATGAATATGTTAATTAGCCTGACCATGATGACATTGAGACATTTCTCGAAAGGTATAAAATGACCAACAAGCACATGGAAAGATATTCAACATCATTAGTCATTAGGGAAATGCAAACCAAAAATCACAGCGAGATACCATTTTATATGCACTAAGATGCTATAACTTAAAAAGAAAAAAAGGAAAATAACAAGTGTTGGGGAGCATGTAGAGAAATTAGAATCTTCATGCATTGCTGGTGGGAATGTAAAATGCTGCATGACCAGAGAATAAGATTTTACCAATTAATACTGGAGAGAGGCACATAGCAAGCTAGAAAAAAAATGAAGTCAGTTATAATCTAGTCAACATCCATGGATCCATTCTCAAATTTTATAGCCAAGCAAGGCTGGTTTTCTTAGAGGGAACCAGAAAAAGGCTGAGATCTTTCTCTGTAGATGGGTAGAGAAACAATACAGTGACTTTGCTAGAACTACTAACAACGAAGTTTTCTAGCAGCAGAGGTTAGCACCATGTTGTGAAAAGCTATTTTCTTCCCAAATATCGTTTCATAGCATAGTTTGTCATCCTCAAATTTTATGCATTTTCATGAAAGTTACAAACTATTATTATACTTTCACGTAATTTTTTATTCTGCTCATTTTCTTTATGGCTATCCTAAAGTCAAAGGATTTAAAAGGGAAATAAAAGAAAGCAAACAAACCAATATTTTTCATAAAACAGTTACAAATGAAATGCAATGTTTTAAACCCTACACTTCTTTACATCAAGTGAGGGGGCAATGCCTGAAGCAGTACTCTCTTGCACTTGGGAGCTGCAAGGGAGAAATTCTCAAACAGAAAAGAATCTTAGGATACACACGACCAAGAGTCAAATATAAGGGCCTGAGCACGTCACCCTGGCAGGAATTTGTGTTCCCCGTCTGCCACAATGAGCACTGCCCTACTATTGTGCCTCTACAAAGTTTTCCTTATCTGCCCCCACCTCTCCATCCCCACTGCTGCCATGAGCGTATTATTCCTGCCCTCATCCTTTCGGATCTAGACATGACCACTCTTTTTTTTTTTTTATGTTATGTTAATCACCATACATGACATCATTAGTTTTGGATGTAATGTTCCATGATTCATTGTTTGTGCATAACACCCAGTGCTCCATTCAGTAGGTGCCCTCTTTATTACCCATCACCAGGCTAACCCATCCCCCCACCCCCTCCCCTCTAGAACCCTCAGTTTGTTTCTCAGAGTCTATAGTCTCTCATGGTTCATCTCCCCCTCCGATTCCCCCCCTTCATTTTTCCCTTCCTACTATCTTCTTCTTTTTTAACATATAATGTATTATTTGTTTCAGAGGCACAGTTCTGTGATTCAACAGTCTTACACAATTCACAGCACTCACCACAGCACGTACCCTCCCCAATGTCTATCACCAGCCCCTCATCCCTCCCACCCCCCACCACTCCAGCAATCCTCAGTTTGTTTCGTGAGATTAACAATTCCTCGTATCAGTGAGATCATATGATACATGTGTTTCTCTGATTGACTTATTTCGCTCAGCATAATACCCTCCAGTTCCACCCACATCCTTGCAAATGGCAAGATTTCATCCTTTTGATGGCTGTATAATATTCCATTGTGTGTGTGTGTGTGTGTGTGTGTGTGTGTGTGTGTGTGTATATATATATATATATACACACTTATATATATGTAAGTATATATATATATAAGTATATATATATATACTTATATATATATATATACACCACCTCTTCTTTATCCATTCATCTGTCAATGCACATCTTGGCCCTTTCCATAGTTTGGCTATTGTGGACATTGCTGCTATAAACATCGGGGTGCACATACCCCTTCGGATTACTACATTTGTATCTCTGGGGTAAATACCCAGTAGTGCAATTGCTGGATCATATGGTAGTTCTACTTTCAACTTTTTGAGGAAACTCCATACTCTTTTCCAGAGTGGCTGCACCAGCTTGCATTCCCACCAACAGTGTAGGAGGGTTCCCCTTTCTCTGCATCCCTGCCAACATCTGTCATTTCCTGACTTGTTAATTTTAGCCATTCTGACTGGTGTGAGGTGGTATCTCATTGAGGTTTTGATTTGGATTTCCCTGATGCCGAGTGATGTTGAGCATTTTTTCATGTGTCTGTTGGCCATTTGGATGTCTTCTTTGGAAAAATGTCTGTTCATGTCTTCTGCCCATTTCTTGATTGGATCATTTGTTCTTTGGGTGTTGAGTTTAAGAAGTTCTTTATAGATTTTGGATACTAGCCCTTTATCTGATATGTCATTTGTAAATATCCTCTCCCATTCTGTCGGTTGCCTTTTGGTTTTGTGGACTGTTTCTTTTGCTGTGCAGAAGCTTTTTATCTTGATGAAGTCCCAATAGTTCATTTTTGCCCTTGTTTCCCTTGCCTTTGGCAATGTTTCTAGGAAGAAGCTGCTGCGGCTGAGGTCGAAGAGGTTGCTGCCTGTGTTCTCCTTTAGGATTTTGATAGACTCCTGTCTCACATTCAGGTCTTTCAACCATTTTGAGTCTGTTTTTGTGTGTGGTGTAAGGAAATGGTCCAGTTTCATTCTTCTGCATGTGGCTGTCCAATTTTCCCAACACCATTTGTTGAAGAGACTGTCTTTTTTCCATTGGACATTCTTTCCTGCTTTGTTAAAGATTAGTTGACCATAGAGTTGAGGGCCCATTTCTGGGCTCTCTATTCTGTTCCATTGATCTCTGTGTCTGTTTTTGTGCCAGTACCATACTCACCACGACCAAGTGGGATTTATTCCTGGGCTGCAAGGTTGCTTCACAATCTGCAAATCAATCAATGTGATACAATACATTAATAAAAGAAAGAACAAGAACCATATGATCCTCTCAAGAGATGCAGAAAAAGCATTTGACAAAGTACAGCATCCTTTCTTGATCACTAGCCACAGCAATCAGACAACAAAAAGAAATAAAAGTCAACCAAATCAGCAAAGAAGAAATCAAACTCTCACTCTTTGCAGATGATATGATACTTTATGTAGAAAATCCAAAAGATTCCACCCCAAAACTGCTAGAACTCATACAGGAACTCAGGAGAGTAGCAGGATATAAAATCAATGCACAGAAATCAGTGGCATTCCTATACACCACCAACAAGACAGAAGAAAGAGAAATTAAGGAGTCGATCCCATTTACAACTGCACCCCAAACCATAAGATACCTAGGAATAAATCTAACCAAAGAGGCAAAGAATCTGTACTCAGAAAACTATAAAATACTCACGAAAGAAATTGAGGAAGACACAAAGAAATGGAAAAACGTTCCATGCTCATGGATTGGAAGAACAAATATTGTGAAGATGTCAATGAAATGGAAAAACGTTCCATGCTCATGGACTGGAAGAACAAATATTGTGAAGATGTCAATATTCACTGTGGGTTTTTCATAGATGGCTTTTATGATATTGAGGTATGTACCCTTTATCCCTATACTCTACAGTCTACACATTTAATGCAATCCCTATCAAAATACCATCAACCTTTTTCAAAGAAATGGAACAAATAATCCTAAAATTTTTATGGAACCAGAAAAGACCCCGGATAGCCGGAGGAATGTTGAAAAAGAAAACCAAAGCTGGTGGCATCACAATTCTGGACTTCAAGCTCTATTACAAAGCTGGACATGACCACTCTTGAGACATGTTTACATCCCTGTCCTTGCCATGCTTCAATGTCAAACACCTAACGTTTTTCCCTGCACATGCTATGCACATTCGTGTGTCAAGCAATAGCCTTTGCTTTCATTGTTCCTCTGCCTGAAATGTTCTTCCTGAATGAAAATTCTTCTAATATCTGGAGTTCTTTCTTGTTCTAACAGTATAATTTGTAATTTGTCTGCTTTCTTGAACTTATGTGTCACTTAAAGCATTTTTTCCACTCTGCTTTATATTAAACCTGCTTGTTAATATACTTATCCTTGCCAATAAATTCTAAGTAGTTTAAGGGTACTGATGGTGTTTTTTTTTTTATGTTTAAATCTCTGACTCCTGGGGACATTCAAAAAACATTGATTAGTTACACTTTTAACATCAAAGTGGTTTAAAACTAAAGACAAGAGGAAATACGGTTTTCAGTAGAAATGTAAACTTTATTTATCAAAAATAAAACATTCAAATAATGATTATAAAAACAGAATTATTTGTACTGACATTTATCTTAAGTCTTAAAAATAGAAGTATCCTATCAAAGAATGAGATTTTATGTATTTATCTTCAAAAATCATAATGGCTGACATTTATGCAATGCTTACTATGTGCTGTGCACATAGATTAAATTATTTGATCTTTAAAACCATCCCATTCAACAGATAAGAAAACTAAGATGTAGAGAAACTAAGAATTTTCCCAATATCCTAAAGATAGTAAGCGACAACACAAAGATTTGAGGAAAAAAAGAATAATATAGATGTAGAAAAATCACATCATATTTTATTGATTTTTATTCACCGAATTTCTTTTTTTTAAGATTTTATTTATTTATAGTAGAGATAGAGACAGAGATAGAGACAGAGCGAGCAATGGGGGTGGGGTGCTAGGGAGGAGCAGAGAGAGAGGGACCAGCAGACTCTGCACTGAGTGTGGAGCCTAACACGGGGTTTGATCCCACAACCCTAAGATCATGACCTGAGCCAAAACTAAGAGTAGATGCTTAACCAACTGAGCTACCCAGGCGCCCCCTTTCATTGAATTTCTTAAAGTAAATTGATGTTACTGTGGTTAAGAAACCTACCATTGATTTCCATCCAAATGGATGCCAATTGTTCAATGGATTCTTGCTGTTTTAAAAATAAAAATTTCTAAATCATACGCTATATTAAATGTATATTTAAGAAATACTACTGCACAGCCCATTTCAAAGTAAAAGTAAGTTTGAAATTTTACAAAACATTATGGTAATACAGTTGCTTGAGGGAATGTTTGATTCTGAATAAAATTTTCTACTCTTAGATGAATTTCCTGGAGATCAAAATGTTATATTTTGGGGGTATTTATTTGCATTTCTACCACTGCTCCTTCAGAGTCAAATGTTATTGCTCAGTTAAAATGACCCCAAGCATTAAAATAAAATGAGAATAATGTGAAATGATTCCTAATCTCATAAAAGCAATAGTCACCACTAACCCACATATAATTCTACATAAGTTCCATATTTGACTCAAGGCAAACATCTGTAGTAGAACATTAGGCACGGCATTTTTCAAAGAAGGCCCAGGGAGCTTCAGCTCTTCCATCAGGCACTAATTGAGGCATGAGTTATGCCCCAGGTTTTCAGCGAAGGGAATTGGAATGAAGAGACAGAGGTTTAATCCAGTCCTGAAATACCATGGCTTCAGCATAATTTAATATTTAAGCCCTGGGAGAGAAGTGAGGGGACAGAGAACTACACACACTTGCACAAGACTGTGACTCCCGGACATGAGTCCCATCAAATGTGAACCCCCACCAGCCTGTCATCATCCAGGGACACGCAGTAGTTTAGACTCCCATTCATTCTCAGCCTTCCCCTTTTTTACAAATTCCAATCTTTTTTCTTCACTGCTCAGGGTTCCACCAACAAAAAATAGTTCCTTATATAAAAGGAGTTTTTTTTTAAGATTCTATCTATTTACTTATTTGTCAGAGAGAGAGCACAAGCAGGGGGAATGGCAGGAAGAGAGAGAAGCAGGCTTCCCGCTGAGCCGGGAGCCCGATTCGGGACCCAATCCCAGGACCCTGGGATTAGGACCTGAGCCAAAGGCAGACGCTAAACTCACTGAACCACCCAGGCATCCCATGAAAGGAGATATTTTTTTCTAGAATGGAAATGGCTGAACTTTCCTAAAATATAACAACTATAAGTATATACCTAGTTTTTACTTTAACTTCTTATTGCACATCTTAGAAATAGAATCATGTATCCACAAACATTAAGTGTTTCCATTGTGCATAGCACTGTCTCTTTTTGTAGGAGTCCAAGAACATCTGGGAGTCTAAGAACCAGCCCACCAGAATACTCCTTATATTTGTACAGTGTTTTATCATTTATCAAATTCATTCATACGTATGTAGTTTTAGCTTCATAACAACCCTATGAGAAACAAGGTAAGATTACCATCACTTTATTTTTTTTTTATTGTTTTTTATTTTTTTATTGTTATGTTAGTCACCATATATTACATAATTTGTTTTGGTGTACTGTTTCATGATTCATTGTTTGTTCATAACACCCAGTGCTCCATGCAGAACGTGCCCTCCTCAATACCCATCACCAGGCTAACCCATCCCCCCACCCTCCTCCCCTCCAGAAACCTCAGTTTGTTTTTCAGAGTCCATCATCTCTCCTGGTTCGTCTCCCCCTCTGACTTACTCCCCTTCATTCTTCCTCTCCTGCTATCTTCTTCTTTTTCTTTTTTCTTAACATATGTTGCGTTATTTGTTTCAGAAGTACAGATCTGTGATTCAACAGTCTTACACAGTTCACAGCGCTCACCATAGCACATATCTTCCCCAATGTCCATCACCCAGCCACCCCATCCCTCCCACCCCCCACCACTCCAGCAACCCTCAGTTTGTTCCTGAGATTAAGAATTCCTCGTATCAGTGAGGTCATATGATACATGTCTTTCTCTGATTGACTTATTTCACTCAGCATAACACCCTCCAGTTCCATCCATGTCGTTGCAAATGGCAAGATCTCATTCCTTTTGATGGCTGCATAATATTCCATTGTGTATATATACCACATCTTCTTTATCCATTCATCTGTCGATGGACATCTTGGCTCTTTCCACAGTTTGGCTATTGTGGACATTGCTGCTATAAACATTGGGGTGCACGTATCCCTTCGGGTCCCTACATTTGTATCTTTGGGGTAAATACCCAGTAGTGCAATTGCTGGATCGAATGGTAGCTCTAATTTCAACTGTTTGAGGAACCATCACTTTATTTTAAAGAGATGCAGAAACTGAAGCTTAAGACATTGTTTTCTTAGGTCTCATGGATGGTGACTGTGAAGATATACGACTAGAACCCACATCTTATACGGCACAAACAAGTATGAAATAAAGAGAGAGCAGGATATGTTTATCAAAATAGCAGGCTTAAGTCAGGGAAATATTAAGAAACACAGAGCTCAGAACCAAGGCATGGTCTGGTCAGAGTTGGGTGATCATATTATTTTAAACTATTTTGACAATAGGAGGAATATTGTGATATTGTGATTATTATTTATAAGAAATATGTATTTGGTCTTTGTCCCCATTTCTTGCACAGAGCCCCTAAAACCCCTGGACTTTCCTTTGATGAGGAGTGATAAAGGTGTCCTTTGTTATGTTAATGAGGTGACTTTGGGAAAGCACCTAAGGATGGGGGCTGGTTGCCAGTGGTGCCAACCATGTGATTAGAGGGTTAGAACTTTCACTCCCACCTCCCAACGTCTGGAAAGGGGAGAGGGAGGCTGGAGGTTGAATCAATCACCAATGGCCAATGAGTAAATCAATCATGCCTATGTAATAAAGCCTCTATAAAAACCCAAAAAGATGGGGAGTTTGGAGAGCCTCTGGGTTGGTGAAGATATAGACATGTGGGGCAAGTGGTGAGCCTGGAGAGGGTATGGAAGCTTGGGCCCTTTCCCACATGCCTTACACTACGCATCTCTTCCATCTGGCTGCTCCTGAATTATATCCTTTTATAATCCGTCTTATAGGATGAAGCCCTCAACCTGTGAAATCTGATGCTATCTCTGGGTAGGTAGTGTGAGAATCAAGTTGAATTATAGGACATCCAACAGGTGTCAAAGCATTGCTTGAATATGTGTGGAAGCCTCCACTCCATACTTTGGAAATTGAGTACAGGAACTCAAAAGAAATATGTTAATGATAGGCCAAGACAAAAGGTATTTACCAGGATTATACCAGGAAATGGGACATAAAGTCACTCAAGCTAGAAGATTACTGTGAGTAAGCTCTCATAGAAAATCAGGGTATTTGAGGACAAAATTCCCAAAATAGGAACCCCAAACTATTTGTTATAACTTAAAGTTGCTTGAGGTCAGTAGGGAACAAATGGTGAGAGGATGAGAGTAGAGAGCCTGAAAGAATTGAACATTGTTTCTGGAACTAGTAAATGGAGAGGAGCACCTGGGTGGCTCAGTCGGTTAAGCAACTGACTTCTGATCTCAGCTCAAATCTTGATCTCAGGGTCCTGAGTTCAAGCCCTGTGTTGGGCTCCACAATAGGTGTGGAGCCTACATAAAAAAAAAAAAAAATTTGGAGGTAGTAAATGGAGATGCAGAGTATCATAATAAAAATGATTATAATAATGTAAATGTCTACTACCATTTATTGAGTTTCTGCTAATGTCTCCAAAACCCTGAAACTTAACCATTGCCACCCTTATTTTACATATGAGAGAACTAAAGTTTCTAAGGTTTAGGTTATCCACATTGCCTGAGTAGTAAAAAGCACAGAGTGGATTTGAACCCAGATCACTCTGAATCTTACAAAACATTTTAGCTGTGGGGTAAAAGGACCAATACAAAACAAGTTATTATTTGTGGTCTAGAAACCGGGAACTCAAGAGGTAGCATGAGTGTCAGAGCCAAGAACAAATGGAAGAAAAGGCTAGTAGCCAAGGTCAAACTAGGTCATCTAGAGGCAAGACAGAGTCCTATAAGTAAAAAGGGTGAGTTTGTCAATATAAATAGTCAGGGTGCTACAGAGGAGGGATTCCACTGAAGTTTTCATTTTCATCTCCTGCATCTTTCCTCATCTTAAGGCTTTATGATACAACTTATTATCATCTGAGCCCTAGTACTGAGAAAAGGGTATTTGAATCCCTGACTCAATATAATACTGCTTCTCCAGGGTCTGAGGTCAGAAAACAAAGGAAGGTTAGTCTAGAAATGAATGTGAATATGCAGTGATCTCTGGGGACAGAAAGAAGAATAAAATAAGTTGAGTATGGAAGGTGGTGCCTGTTCATAGTAATATATCTGAGCCAAATAAAGAAAATATGATGAGAATTTGGGTTAGATTAACAATGTGATTAGAACCCAGAGTTTTGCCCAGACTGGAGTCTCTAGAGTAGGGTTAAATATGTATTGGATTCGGTTGACCTCTGCTCTTAAGTAAAAGGGCACTGACATCCAAATCCTTGTACTAGGATTTGCAGAGCCGTGGCAAGTATATTCATAGTAAAGGACTAAAATGGAGAACAGGCAAATCATAATGAGCGGGATCGAGTGGAAGTAGCCAGAAATGCTTCCAGGGGCCATCAGATGCACAGGGAGCACTTTTGAGACACATGAATAGACAATGAGCAATTAATGTCATAAATCAGTCTGCTTAATAACCCTAAACTCTCTCGGTTTTTAGTAAAGCTTAGTGCACACTTGAAGAGACCGTAAGTGTACCATTTAGTAGACACTATGTAACAGAAAGAGGTATGATCAGAGGAACACCAGCAGGAAAGACCTTGATATCAAGGATATAATCTCCCACGGGGGATGCTCCATAGCTCTTTATGATCTTGCTATGGTGGGTGAGGTCTTAGAAATTGAGCTGGGGGTACACTTTCTTGACAGAAGCCTTGGGAGGGCTTAATTTCTCCTAAGAATGATAGTATTTGCACATTCTTGGATAAGGCTGGTCACAAAGAAAATGAAGTGTTTTGTCAACTTCTTACTTCCACTATCACATCTCCTCTACACTTTGTGGCTCCCCTCTGTGGCCTTACACTTTGTGCCTCATGTCCTCCCCAGAATGACCCTTCTGGAGCCTGCAGAGGACCAGAGTAAAGGGGCATTTGGAATTCCTGAAGTGATATTTTTGATGTTATTATTTGTAATATGTCCCACACTGATTGGGAGATGCTAACATTAATAAAACCTTGTATTCCTTTGCAATCGGCAGTAATTGGTAGTCATAAGTATCATGATTTGCATGAATGGGCTGGACAATAAACAGCATATTTTGATTAAAGTAGTAATTACTGTTTCTTCATTAACTCATCGACCACATGGATCTTCGAAGTGTCTCTAGTGATGCCATCTCATGTCACTCTCAGTGGGGAAGAAAATCCTGATCGATTTGTTTCTCTCTCACAGTCAGTAGAATCAACTTTAATGTAAGCTACTAAACTTTATACAATGAAGTGTGGTACAGAAAGAGAACTGGACCAAGAAGGATGTTTTTATAGACTGTTGTTATTTTCCCCATGGGTTGCTATAGTCCCAGTGCCTTTTATCAAGGGGCTCTATCAAGGGTGTTCAGAACAATGTCTTAATCCTATAGAGTATTCTTACATTTACCTGTCTTATCCATGCCTATAAAACCAAGCAAGTATATATGTATAGTGTGTGGGTGTATATGACTTTATACACAGATCTGCCTTGAATTGTGATGGGGTTACAGCCAGATAAACCTACATTAGCTGACAGTTGGGCAAAATCACCAAACACAAAACCTATTTTTATAATAGAGTGTTAAATATTTCCTGTAATTTATTGAATACTGTATGGAAAGTGAAAAACAGAATGGTTGTATGGATACAGAAGGTATGGGTTATAAGTGGATCATAGTTTACCCTCATGGTTATGTGGTGGACTGGGAATTATGGGGGGCTGCCACTGCCCAGCATCACAAGAGAATATCATACTGCGTATTGCTAGCTAGGGAAAAGATCAAAAATTCAAAATTCAAAGTATGGTTTCTACTGAATGCATATTACTTTTGCACCATCATAAAGTCAAAAAATCATTGAGACATTGTAAGTTGGGGACCATCTGTATATGGAGATGTACACATCAATATGAATACTTTATATACCACATGTATCAGGAGAATTATTTAAAATTTAGAATACTTCCAGATTTTCTAAAGGGAGCAGGATCCAAGAACAAACCTTCATCAAGTTTGGTAATGAAAGTAAAATTTAAAGACACCAAAAGAAAGCCAAATTTCACTTCATAAGTAGAGTCAGATGCCAAGAGAGAAGATGTGGAGGAGAGGCTTACAAAAGGAAAAAGATGTAGCTGACATGGCTAGAGAATAACAGAAGAGGGTCACATGACTGACATTGGAATAGAATTCCAGGGAAAGACAAGACAGTTCTCAAAAATACCCCTTGCAGGTCTCATACCATCACCCCAAGAGACATATCAAAATATTTCTTCCAACATATACAGAACTCTCCCTATGAAGAATCTGACAAGCTTTTAAGACAGATACATAAGAAAAACTATCACAGATATAAATGCACTTTCATTAAAAGGAAAATGGGAATGTGATGTTGTGACTGTTAATTTATGTGTTTACTTGACTAGGCTAAAAGATGCCCAAATAGTTGATTAACATTATTTCTGGGTGTGTCTGAGAGGGTGTTTCCAAAAGAGATTAGCATTAGAATCTATAGACTGAGTAACTCAGTAACTCTCACCAATGCAGGTGGACATCATCCAATCTCTTGTGGACCTGAATAGAACAAAAAGGTGTAGGAAGGGTGAATCTGCTGTCTGCTTGAGCTGTACATCATCTTCTCCTGCCCTTGCACATAGTGTTTATGGACTAGCCTGAATTGCACCATGGCTTTCCTGTTCCTCCAGCTTGCAGATGGCAGATTATGAGACTTCTCAGCCTCCGTAACTACATGATCCAATTCCTATAATCTCTCCCCCACCCATAAACACACACGCATGCACGCATCTCTATATATCATAGATACGTCACATATCTATCTATACCATAATGAATCTATGTAGGTTCCTATTGTTTCTGTTTCTCTAGTGAACCCTGATTAATACAGATGTGGTAATACTTACTCATATAAGCAATAATCCATTAGGCATTTACTATTTATCAGGCACTCTGCTAGATTGCAAACATCTCTTTGAGCTCAAAAATAAAAGCTCTAGGGACAGCTGGGTGGCGCAGTTGGTTAAGCATCTGCCTTCGGCTCAGGTCATGATCCCAGGGTCCTGATTCGATGCATGGGGCTCCTTGCTTATCAGGCTTCTCCCTCTGCCTGCCGCTCCCCCTGCTTGAGCTCGCTCTCTCTCTCTCTCTGGCAAATAAATAAATAAAATCTTTAAAATTTTACAGATGAGGAACTAAGGCTTAGAAAAGTTAACTAACATGCCCAGTAGTACATAGCTAATATGTCTGGGAGCTAAGATTGATTCTAGATCTATCTGATTCTAGAACTAATGCTTTAAAAAAAAAAATTTCCATTGTAATTAACATACAGTGTTCTATTAGTTTCAAGTATACCATACAGTGATTCAACAATTCCATACATTACTCAGTTCTCATCATGATAAGTGTATTCTTGATCTCCTTCACCTATTTCACCCATTCCCACCCACCTCCCACCTGGCAACTATCAGATTGTTCTTTATATTTAAGAGTCTGTTTTTCGGTCTGTCTCTTTTGTTGTTGTTGTTCATTTGTTTTGTTTCTTAAATTCCACATGTGAGTAAAATCATATGGTATTTGTCCTTCTCTGACTTATGATTATACTCTCTTGATCTATCCATGATGGCAAGATTTCACTCTTTATTATGGCCGGGTAATATTACATCATATATATGTGTGTGTGTGTGCATATATATATATATATATATATATAGAGAGAGAGAGAGAGAGAGAGGAATATTATATCATATATACTGAGGAATTTCCATACTGTTTTCCACAGTAGCTGCACTAGTTTGCATTCCCAGAACTAATACTTTTAAGCACAATGTCACATTATCTCTGCTAAACTGCATTGTGCACCATGCAGTCTCCTATTCTTGAGACTATGTGACTCTATTCACCTGAATTATAGAAATTTCTGTCAAAATAAAAGCTATTACACATTTGGACTTTAACTAAGTTTCCTTAGTATGAGGTGAAAGAAATCTTGGTAATCTTCACAGACATCTACCAAAATGCTGAGCTTTATTTTTTTTTCAGAAATTGGAAACATAAATTATTTTTTAGTGCCTATTATTTAGAGCCTCTGTTAAAAATACCATCCCCTCTAATCCACTCAAAAATATATTCCAAATCATAATATTTAGTCTTTAGCTAGGCATATGCAGGAATACACAAGTGTATAACTAAATTAATTGCAGTTAAGGATTTGGTCATTCAAATGTCTAACCCTATATGCTTGAAGTAGTAACAAAATAACCCTTTGAAATCATGGCTTCAGAGGTATGTAAGTTAAAGCTAAGTATTTCACCACTGTTTGTGAATGTCAAAATTAATTCCACTATGGGGTTCTATTTCTGAAATCACAAAACCAACCTCTAATGCTCTGAGAATATGACAGCAAAATAATAGATTCTATATCCACAACTGACTCATCTTGCCATATCAGTAGACTAAAGTGAAGGAGATCTACATGGCATTTATTATAACCATCAATCATTGAGATTATTGCTAGCATTCCTCTATTCTTTCCTTCCATTTCCATGGTTCTCTAACTTGAATGTCAAAATATTAACCTGCAGATTCCCAGGGACAACCCTTTCACTTTCCTTCCATTTCCATGGTTCTCTAACTTGAATGTCAAAATATTAACCTGCAGATTCCCAGGGACAACCCCCAAATACTCTTGATTGTAGATCTGGCATGAAACTTTGATAACTTTTTTAAAATAGAAAGCTGAGATGATTCTTATACAGCTTATTTCCACCTCACACTTCAAAAGATAGTGCCTCATTTAAATATTAGAATAATTTGTCCCTTATTTTGTGTTTTTGGTGAATGAAATTGGTGAATGAAAGATATGGTTTTTACTTCAAGAATTATTCAACAAATATTTAATGAAAATTTGACAATATAGAAAAATAAAAGAAAAAGACAATAATTGTTGCCTATTGATTATCTGTTAACTCCTTGGTAAATATCTTTCTGGGGTTTTCTTTTTTTTTAAGATTTATTTATTCATAAGAGAGAGAGAGACAGAGAAACAAAACATGAGCAAGGGGAGGGGCAGAGGGAGAGAGAGAAGCAGACTCCCCTCTGAGCAAGGAGCCTGATGCAGGGAACCTGATGCGGGGAGCCTGATGTGGGACTCAATCCCAGGACCCCAGGATCATGACCTGAGCGGAAGGCAGATGCTTAAGGACTGAGCCACCCAGCCGTCCCTGGAGTTTTCTCTTATAATGTATGATATGACTATGTATTCTACATTTACAGTATATTCTATATTCTACTATTTGTATATTCTTTTAGGTTGTTTATAGTTTTATATGTCAACTGTTTTTTTAAACTTTGTTTTGTTTTTAAAGATTTTTTTTATTTTCTTTGAAAGAGAGACAGAGACAGAGCATGAGGGCGGGAGGGGCAGAGGGAGAGAGAGAAGCAGACTCCCCTCTGAGCAGGGAGCCCGATGCGGGGCTCGATCCCAGGACCCTGGAATCATGACCTGAGCTGAAGGCCTATGTTCAACCGACTGAGCCACCCAGGTGTCCATTGTTTTGTTTTTTAAATTGGATAATTTCTCTTGATCTGTTTCAAGTTCACTAGCCCTTTCTTCAGTTTGTACCCCTAGGGCTTATACAGAAGTTGTTGGATGCAATGTTCTATATCAATTCCTTAGTTTGTTTACTAGTCATGTTGCTCAAATCTGAAAATATAAACGTAAGATTTCTTTACTGATTTTGTCTTTGCTTGTCTTTTAATCACTGAGAAATTCATGCTAAACTATCCTATTATGATTTAGATTTGTCGAGTTTGTATTTCTGTCCATTGTGTTTTCTATATTTTGAGGCTACTATATTTAGGCGCTAATAAATTATCAACTGTGATATCTCACTGAAATGAAATTTAATCATTATTGACTCTCTTTATCTCTGTTAATGCTTTTTGGTTTTCATTCTATTTTGTCTATTAATATAGATAAATCAGCTTTATCGTAGTGTTTGCACAGCTCTTTTCCATTTTTTTTAACTTAAATGTTCCTCTGTCCTAATGGTTTATATTTGTCTCTTCCAAATAACATTATTAGCTTGAATCAAATGAAATTGCAATTCCTGTGGTCAGAAAATTATCAGCTATTGACAATTTCATATGATTTAACCTAATATTTATAATTTTTTTTACTACACAGTCAGACAGTATTTGTCTTTCAAGGAGCATTCAGTCCTCTTCATCTAATGTAGAGTACGTCATGCGGCTTTAAGTCTGCTAACCTATTTTGCGCTTTCCATTTATCACACTTTTTCTATTTCTTTTTCTCAACTTTTTTCGTTCTTTTTAAATACATTTCTAATATCTCAAATTTCTTCCTTTTTTGGAAGTTCTATATGCAGCTCTTGTTCTTTTAAATGATAGTCTAGAAATT
Organism: Zalophus californianus; assembly: GCF_009762305.2. NCBI lineage: Eukaryota > Metazoa > Chordata > Mammalia > Carnivora > Otariidae > Zalophus > Zalophus californianus. The sequence continues at coordinate 77,606,950 of NC_045606.1, forward strand.
CCTACATGCATTCCTAACTTACAAAGTTTAATATTAAGGGGCGGCTGGGTGGTGCAGTCAGTTAGGCGTCTGACCCTTGGTTTCAGCTGGGGTCGTGATCTCAGGGTGAGACTGAGCTCTGTGTTGGGCTGCACTTCAGTGCAGTGTCTCCTGGGGGTTCTCTCTCCCTCGCTCTCTGCCCCTCCCCCACTCTAAAGGAAATCTTCTAAAATAAACTTAATGTTAATCAATACTTTTACCCTATTTTTGGACAAACTCCTTACAACAGTTCCCTCCTACTCCCCTTTCAACTCATTGTCATTTTTTATTTTTTTCAGTCGATTTTAAGAAATTTCAGATCATCATTTTTACATACAGTTCATATTCATTTATATATGTCAACATATTTATAATCATTGTTGTGTTCTTTCCTATTCTTAGATTTCTGATTTCCAACTGAGATAATTTTCCTTTTGCTGGAAGGAGACTTTTTTTTTTTTAAAGATTTTATTTATCCATTCATGAGAGACAGAGGGAGAGACAGAGAGAAGCAGAGGGAGAAGCAGGCGCCCAAGGAGCAGGGAGCCTGACATGGGACTCGATCCCAGGACCCTGGGATCACGACCTGAGCCGAAGGCAGACGCTTAACGACTGAGTCACCCAGGCGCCCCTGGAAGGAGATTTTTATAAGTTCTCTTGAAATTGTCTTTTTTTTCTCTTGCCTCTATTCTGGAAAATATTTTTTCTCAATACGGAACTCAAGGTTGGAATTATTTTTCTGCCAGTACATTGAGATTTTAATTCCACTATCTTTTGGCTTTATTAGGAACTATATTAGAAACTGATTCCATAAATCCTTACCATCTTGTTAAGGTTTTCATACTTTGAAGGTGTTTAAAAAAATTTTTTTTGTAGGCTTCATAGATGTCCCTAGTGGGAAGGTTGGTCATAATTTCCTAGAACACCATTACTGAAAATAGCAAGTTGAGCTTTTAACTTTATACTCTATTTATTTACCATTTAAACACTTATATGGAAATTATTCATGTGTTATTTACACACTAAAAAAATACCAAAATTACCTATAATATACTTTTTAGTGGCTGAATTCTGTTTTATAATACATATATTTTTGGTATATTTATTTTATTTTTTTGGTATATTTATTGGTATATTTATTAATCTGTTACTTGCTTCTTGTCATAATTTTTTCTTATAAGTAATAAACACAGAACATCTTGTAGATGAATCTCTAAGTTTATGCTTAATTATTTCCTTAGGATAAATTTCTAGAATTTAATTGGTTATGCCAAAGGATCTGTACCATTTTAAAGCTTTTGGTATATATTGTTCACATCCTTTAATTTATATTCCCAACAGTGTGCAAATTTCCCCACATTTTCTGCAACACTGAATTTTATAAATGTGCTATATTTGCAGTAGTTTTTATAATTTTAAGAAATTAGGTCTTTCGAAGGAAGGGAATACATTCTGGAGAAATTAATAATTAATAATTATGTTTTTTAAAAAAAGAATGGAAATGTACATAAGAGTTTGCTTTAGGCCAAACTGTAAGTTAGCAAATTCCATGAGTTTGCCCAAATTATTTCATGTGCTGGAATATTATTATACAGAGTACTACCTGAAATAATAGGAAATTAAACAGATTAGAAGAATACAAAGAATTTGTAGTGTTGCTATAATGGAAATGAAATAATCCTTTAAGAGATTCCTTCTGCAAGTACCTTACAATCCATAAACTTGTCTTCTTGAAGAAGATTGCTAACATTTATAGAGTGCCTATTGTGTGTTATGCATGTTGAAGGACTTTTCTTCCTTTATTATAAGGGAATACATCTTACATATATATATAACTTGTTGCCATGATCCATGTGATTTAGTACAGCATGGCCTAAACACAAACTCTAATCATGAGCAGCTTATGGTGAAAACATTAAGCAATCCAGTATGTGGTTCAAAATAATACTAGTTATAATCCTGTCTCCCTTTGTTTAACACTTAGAAATGACCAGGTACCTCTCATATTCTTAGCGCAATAGGACTCCCTCTTTTCTATGATCTGGTTTCTTCTTTGCCAGGGCTTCTTCCATGCTTCGCTCCCAGTCACATTTCCCTCCAGGAGAAGGCAGTTAGTCTTTCTCTATGACAGCTTCACTCAAGAGAATTACACTCTTCTCTTTTTAGACGGTCGTAGGGGGAGACAAGATAAGTTGGCACTACCTGTTTGTTCCTTCCCAGAGGGAGGGAGAAGGAAGGCTGTGATTTACGAGGCCCCCTCCAAAACACACACACACCACCACTTTTTCCCAGCTGTCATATATACCAAAGAGGAAAGTTCTTATCAAGGCTTTTCAAGACCCCGAAATTTAATGATCCTGTCAGTGTGCCTTTGTTTTAAGCAAGAAGTAATGTATAAAGTATGCACTTATTCAAAATTAAATTAAATATTATTTTTCACCTTATACAAGGGTATTTCACATATTTCTTTTAAGTAGGTAGCTATTCTGGTACAATTATAACGTAATTCCAAATATAGAGTACACACATCCATGATTTTAGAAACACTGGTAATAACAAAGTTGAGTTTCAACTCCAATAGATTAATTTATAAATATATGTTTCATACAATCACATTATATACTTGACCCATATAAGTGGGGCCCTAAAGAATACCTATAGTTAAAGGATAACCTGGGTTAGGGCATGGGAAAAACAGATAAAGGAATTAAGAAGTACAAACTTCCAGTTATAAAATAAATAAGTTCACAGAGATGAAAAGTACAGCATAGGGAATATGATCAAGAATATTGCAATAATGTTGTATGTTGACAGAACGGTGACTACACTTACCATGGTCAGCACTGAGTAATATATAGAATTGTCAAATCCATATGTTGTACACCTGAAACTAATATAATATTGTATTTTAACTGCACTTCAGTTAAAAAAAGAATCATCTTCCCTTCTGGAATTTAAAATTTTCCAAACATTGAAATTTCATCACAAATTTGAATATAGAACCCCTGGTACAATGGTGATAATTTATATTTAGAGTCTTATCACAGTGGCACAATAACATTTGAGCATTTAAAAAAATTATTATTATTATTGCGGGTCTTGCTATATCACCAAGTTCATCAAATAAGGGACCTCAGGCAGTTGTGCACAAACTGTGTTTTCCCCTATACTTGAAGTGCAGAGCTAGGATCCTTGATGAAATATTGAATAGGAAAAGTAGAAGCCTCCACTTTGGTGTTAACTCCAAAGAACTATTTTAATGAACTAATGGACTTGTCAGGCATTAGATCAAAATCTATTAGAGGAAAACAAATATTCATTTTTATCAGATATCAAAAATTTTCAAGTTAATATTTTCATCCCCACAAAAAAAGCAGCAAATAGTTTTGAAGAAATACTTTTTTAAATGCAAGGTTTTTCTCTAAGATAATTTTCAGCTAGAATTACTGATCTATAAAAGCTATCTACTCCGCAATGTCATTTTCTTCCTCATCTAGGAAAAAAAAAATGTTCCTTCTGGCAGTTTCATTAAGTACTTTATTAATCCCAGTTACAGAATTTTTTTTTAAAGATTTTATTTATTTATTCATGAGAGACAGAGGGAGAGAGAGAGAGGGGGAGAGAGAGAGAGAAGCAGAGGGAGAAGCAGGCTCCCAAGGAGCAGGGAGCCCGATGCGGGACTCGATCCCAGGACCCTGGGATCATGACCTGAGCCGAAGCCACTCTGCTTCCTGTCATAACGCCGCTTTCTCTGGGCATAAAGAGAATCTTTGCCCTTCTTGTACTGTGTCACTTTGTGGGGCTGGTGCTTGCCACACTTCTTGCAGAAAGTCCGGCGGGTTTTAGGAACGTTCACCATGTTTGCGAGAGCGCTATCGGCACGGAAAGTAATTGTGGCATTTTTAAGAACAGTCTACATTAGATTATTTTGATACTTTTTCTTTATTTTTGTTGCTCTTGTATATAAAATAAGTTCCCAGCAACTTTAATTTTTTAAAACATATTGTGTTGCTAAATTTCATTACCAGAGATTATAAACTGCATATTTATGATGATGCTGATGTTTTACAGTAAGAGAACCAAATGAAGGACACTAAAAAGAGTTAGTTATACTTCTTCTAGTCTAGTCTTCCTCATATAGTTTGGTCATTCTATACAAAGAGGAATGTTTTCGTTCTTTTTTTTTTTTTTAAGATTTTACTTGTTCATTTGAGAGAGAGAGACGGAAACAGTGAAAGAGAGCACAAGTGGGGAGGAAAGGGAGAAGCAGGCTCCCTGCTCCGATGCAGGCTCAATCCCAGGACCCCAGGATCATGACCCGAGCTGAAGGCAGACACTTAACCGACTGAGCCACCGAGGCACCACTAAAGGGGAATGTTTTCACGGCTACAAGATATCTCTTCTATATCAGATTAAGAGTTAAATTAACTTGTATTTATAGGACACTTCACGGTATAGAAAGAACTTAATGCCTGGCATCATGTAGATGTTGAATGAATATTTATTGAATATGATCTGTGTAGGGGATTCCTTTATCTCACTGAATCTTCATATCAACTTCATGAAGTAGGCATGTATACACTCACTTTATATATGACAGGGCTGAGATTTTAGTTCAGGTTATCCTATCCAAGGGGCGCCTGGGTGGCTCAGTAGGTTAAGCGTTTGACTCTTGGTTTCGGCTCAGGTCATGATCTCAGGATCTTACGCTCTGTGCTAAGCATGGAGTCTGCTGGAAATTCTTTCCTCCTCCCTCTCCCTCCTCCTCTACTCTCCCCCCTGCTCATGCTCTCTCTCTCTCTAAAATAAATAAATAAATAAAATATTCAAATTATCCTATTCAAATTCTCTTTCTCCCTAGTAACATTCAGATATGTAAATTTCATAAGATATGTGTAAATCATATTTTTGCCTTAAAATATAGTACAGAGTTGCTGAGATTGTGTTTATTATTCATTTCAGTCAGAGCCATGACAGAACACACATGGCACATTCTAATAGGTCTTGAAGGGGGTTTAATAAAAGAACAATGTACAAGGGTGTGACAGGATGAAGAGAAGCCAACAGGTGATGATGAAGGATCTAGGGAGCTAGCCACAGTGGGTAGGGAGCTATTGCCATCTCTTGCCTGAAGGGCAAAGGGAATAGACTATGATTCCATTCTTTCAGCCACCATATGCCACCTGAAGAGAAAAAAGTGGAGACTGAATCAGGATTGGGGATCTGCCCTCAATGTCTACTTGATTAAAAAAAAATTGAATTGCAGAAAGACAGCAGTAGGGGGACTCTACTGAAGTAGTCTGTACTGTTCAGATAGAAACTGCCAGGAGGGTATCCATGCTTGAGTTGTCTTACTAATATGAACAAGCAGACCACAGCAACAAGAGAATATGAGAGGTAACCTGGAGCAGGAACCTGGGCAGAACTCTTTAAAAACTCATACTTGCATTCCAGGTAAGAGAACCAGTCTTGGAATGCAGGTATAAACATTTGGCCTTTCTCATATTTCTCTTCCCAGTCTCTAATGTAGGAGGAGAAAAGTAAACCTAGAAGGGGATGGAGCAGAATTAGAAAGGGAAAAAAAATGAAAGAACAGGACTCACACACATATCTCCACAGGGCAGTTTCCTTAGACTTCTAAGGACAAGACATAAAGAGAGGAACTGTGCTAATTTGCCATGAGGCTGAACTTATGTCATTCCAGAATGGAATCGATTTTTTAATATCTTGGAATGGATGAAAAGTTATAGAAACAATCTAAGTCAATTTTAAGAGGACTAGAAAGAGTCCTTTAACAGAGCATGGATGAAAATAGCAATTGGAGAAAAAATAAAATCATTTTATGCTTATACCTCACCAGGGTGAAACTGTTTAATAAACCAGTTACCTATATAAGCAGTGAGCACCATCAAATATATATTTGACAATGGTACTGCAAAGAATTAACTGCAAATAGCTTTCAGCCTTGTTAGCCTTACATTACCAATAAGCTTGGGTAAGAAAATTGACCATAAATCTTCAGTTTAGGAAGAACTCATGTTTCACTATGTATTACAAAAATGTATTTAAACGTAATTTACTGTTTGTCATCAAATGCATATAGACTCTTATTTTTTTAAAAAACCGAAGTTCATTTCTGTTTTACCTCCTCTGTGAATGTCAAAGTCACAGAGCCAGGAGTCTAAGTGTCAACTTTAACTTCTGACTTGTTTTCACATCCCTCTATGTATTTTGAGTAAGCATAGAAATGAGCTTTTTTCTGTTTTCCACAAGTTGGTTTCTTTACTCTTTTCCACTTCCAGCCCTTTGAAAACTAAGCAAGACAACAGAAACATACCCACCAGCTCTGTATCAAGTCACTAAGAACAGTGCAACTCTTTTACAATGACTTACCCCCTAAAGGTAAAAGTGTAGTTAATTCTTCCAGCTGGAAGTTGGGTTGAATTGCTTATCTTTAGCAATTGAGGATTATAATCATCCAATTTGTTTGAGCCTTATAGCTTTCAGCAGCAATATTCTAAGAATCAAGTCTGTACATCACTATATAGCCCCCATATTGAGATGAGTATTAATCTCTTTGAAAGGATTAATAATATAATGTCCACCCTCATATTTTACAGTGAAATATAAGATAATTTATTTTAAAAAAAAAGAAAACAAAATTTCTTCCCTCTCCTCTGCCCCCAAATGAATGAATTTTCCCCTGAGCTTTCACATTTCCAGCTTTGTTTTTGGTTTCCTTGACTACAGTTGACCCACTTGGTCACTGTTTCCCTGAAATCTTCCTTCTCCTCTGAAAGCTTGATATTCCTATTTCCCCACTATAGTTTCACTCTTACCCATCTCCTTTCTTCTTGACCCATCCTACAAGGTCAATCAAAGCTCACTTTAATATTTTGTTCTCCTCTTTCTATGGATTCTCTATATTACCCATTCTTGCAGTTTTCAGCCATCACACTTATGTTGGTAATTCCCATAGTTTACAACTTATGTCTTAACATTTCATCCTTTCCCATCATCTATGTCCAAAGGCATGTCTTAGGGAATCTGTGACATCTGAAATGTAAGTGAGCCTTAAACCCAGCCAAATGACCCCACCCCTTTAACTGGCACCCTGAATCTGCCCCAAGTCAATCAAATGCTGTCCTGCCCACACCCCCAGCCCCTGAATTTGTATTTTCCTTTTCCTTTCCCTAGAAACCTCCAAAGAGCAGACCTTCATCTCACTAGGATTGCTGCGAGGCCCCCAACCATATGCTAAGCCTCTGGCTTCTGAGCCTGCCATTCTATGCTGCATAGAGCTGCCAGCATTATCTCTTTTATCTCTTCTCTTATCATGCCAGTCTCTTAGAATCTCTTTCTCTTGCCTATGACATCTCATCTAGATTCTTGAGGCTGGCATCTAAGGCCCTTCATCAATGGAGTCCACAATCCCCATGTTTTCTAGCCAAATATCTCATTACTCTTCGGCATACCATTGCTCTAGCTTCATCAAGTGAACACTCACTTCTCATATTTATCTTAATCATCCCCCTTGTGTTTTTTTCACAACCTCAAATTCCCTCCTTTGCCCTTTTTTACTGGCCCATGCTTATTACTGGCCATACTTACTATCTTTGGCCATATAATTACTGTACCATCGTCATTCCTGAGACTATAAAATTTCCCCTCTACTCTCAGTCTATTTTTTTATTTTCCTTGATGGTCTCATGCTTAGCAGTCATCAGAGATAACTTCTATATGTTGCTGACAATCCCATATCATTATTCAAGTAAATTGTCAACCTAAATGTAAACAAACTATGTATAATTTCAGATGAGTGGACTAACCCTTAAAATGCTTCCTTTATTCATGAAATCAACAAACATTTATTTAGCATCTACTATATGACAGTGACTATGTCAGCAGCTAGCAATAAAAAGATATAATTTAAAAACCCTCCTCAAATAAAAATATGCTCAATAATTTGAAAGGCTCCTCTTAAAAATTATTTTCCCATCCATAAGCAGGCACTGGTCATTTTTAAAGTTTAATTATCATTGGGTCACTTAAATATATGCCCTTTATTTCTAGAAGGCATTATCTAATAGTTAAAATAGTTCCTTCATCCAACAAATATTCATTGAGTACCTACTAGGTGCAGAATGGATGAATGAGTGAGCTCCTTAAGGAGGGGAATTTTTTTATTTGTTTGTTATCTTATCGTATCCTGTCAGAGGAAATACATTTTACCCTTTCAAAAAAATGTTGACACAATATATAAGGACATGGAATTCTTGCTTTTAAGAGCATTAAAAATTACTCTCCATATTAAATATATTGTGCTAAATGAAAATTCCAAACACTATCCTTATAATAACCTCAATGATCTGAATATCAACTGTTCTATCTTCAAAGGCAAACCAAAACCTTATCTGCCCTCCACTCCCATGTTGTAAAATTCTCTAGAAGCATATAAGTGTAATTTTCTTAACTTCTGAAAGAAAAAGATATTTTAAGCTGAAAGCAAGAATGGCATATTTATTTTATACAGTTGAACTGTTTACATAATTAAACTAATTAAGATTCCAGCTAATTGTCATGGAAAGAAATCCTTCGGGTACTAAAAATGTTCTTAAAGTAAAATTATCACAATTCCTCAGTGAATGTGTTACATTTTAATTACCCTGTTAAGTCTCTAGACTCTTTTCTTTATACTTTCTTGGTACAGGTCTGTTGGTTTCCTTTACATTATTCGCTTTGTCAGTTTTACCATGTAGTTATCTAGCAGCAATAAACCTATGAACTCCACGTTGACCCCAAAGGCTTCAGCCATACATGCAAGCGTCAATGACCTGGATGTGTCCAGCTGCTGACTGTTACTGCGGTTTCTCATTTCTCTTACATAATATATACGATGAACAGGTTCTCTTTCACCTCTTAATAGCTATGTATTAGAAAAGCAGATAACAGTATTTGTGCAATCACAACCGTTAGAAGGCAGTTTCATGTTGGAAAACCTCTGCTCTGTTCCTGACCTTATCTCTGAGATGGGTCTTTCTAAGGCAATCACTCTGACATGAGTGGCAAACACTATAGTTGTTCCATCAAGCATTTGTTTACAGAATATGTATTTTTTTTTCTAAGATTTTACTTATTTATTTGACAGAGAGAGATAGCGAGAGTGGGAACACAAGCAGGGGGAGTGAGAGAGGGAGAAGCAGGCTCCCCACTGAGCAGGGAGCCCGATGCAGGGCTCGATCCCAGGACCCTAGGATCATGACCTGAGCCGAAGGCAGATGCTTAATGACTGAGCCACCCAGGCGCCCTAAATATGTATTTCTACAGTGTCCAGAAAGAGTCCCGCTGCCTGTTTGAAATTGTGGACAAACTAGAAAATTAGGGCCAATCCAGATTTTGTTGATTAACATCCAAGCATTTCAACTCTTTGTTTGCCTTGTTTATTTTCTTGAACTTCTCCATGTCCACCATCAGCATGGCATTCAGGGGGTCACATACCCTCAGAACTAGGCAAGCAAAGGGACTAACTTCTTAGACAGGTCCTCCAGCTTCCAGGAGCACCTGTAGTTCAGCAGCGGAGCCAAGACACTTGCTGGAGCCAAAGAGAAACATTTCCGAAAGATATTTCAGATACTGAAGCAAAATTTCCCTACGTACTCTAGAGGATCGTGGTGCAGTTTATAAAAAAAATTCTATATTGCCTTTCTCTTGCATCTGTAAATTTACAAAATGGCTTATACCAAAAGTATATTTTCTGATTTTAAATAGCATACTTAAGCACACTATTCACTGGGAGATCTTGAGTCCTCCGTGAGCTACAAATAGTAATGCTAGACTACCATTGCAGATTATCTCATAAGGATAATGAAAATAAATTTTGCTTTGATATTTCAGATCAGGTTTTTAGGAATACTAGCTGGGACTGAGCCTCGGACTAGAGTTTGGGCCCTATGGCTCTATTTCTAGTTTCTGGAAAAAAAAGTCTTTGGCAGTTCACGCTAGATAACTCTATTGAAGCTCATTAAGAAACTACTAGACATTTTTGTTATGGTTTATTTAAAGGTTGTTGAGCAGCTTTTTCTTTTAAGAAAAAAATTTGGTTTGCCTCAATTTTAACAATTCTAAAGCAAATTGAAAATAATACCAAGCTGTCTTTGTTAGAGGCCAAGCTATAGAGCCTGTAGCACTGTTATGGAAACTGTTTGAGTAGAAGAAAATTTTCTCTTATATTAAATATATTGTTAATCATTTAGCAACTAAATTTGCTGGAAAAAAGAGGATAATACTCATTTTGGCAGGTACATTCTGGTATGTTTTGGAGTGGATCAATCCCTTATTAGTGTCTGCTAATAGTAGAAATTTATACATAACTGAAAATGTGCTTGTTATTGCTATTTTTTGTACCACTTTTTAAATAAGTCCCCTAAACATAAAACCGTGCCATTCCTATTAGTGCATATAGGATACAAATAGCTAATACCTTCTAAACATATGCTGCATTCAGATAACCGAGGACATTTTTTCCAAGGTGAGCATTTTGAGATACTACTTTATTGATATACAGATATAGAAAGCACAGTAATAAATCTGCCCATTGAGAAAGTATCCCAGTGGTTTTCCTTTTGGGAATAAAGCCTTAGATCAGTGACCTTCCAAGTATAACCCAAGGACTGATATGAGGGCCTCTTCACTATTTAGAAACTTACTAAGTGAGCTATTACAGTTTATTAATATTTTCCATTCATAAACCAAAATTACTTTGTTAGAAAATTTTTCTTTTGTTTAATGATTTTATTTATTGTTTTAACAGAGAGAGGGCACAAGCAGGGGGAGCAGCAGAGGGAGAAGGAGAAGCAAGCTCCCCGCTGAGCAGGGAGCCTGATGCGGGGCTAAAATTTTTCTAAAGGCTTTAATGCAGCATTCTGTTAAGACGCCTGGATGCTGTGCTGTGCTTGACAATGTTGTAAAGTCCTACTGGGCACATCCCTTCATGCAGTTAAGATTCCTAAAATTTTCTAGTAGAATTTTACACTATTATCAGCGTACTGTCAGTGTAGCTTTTAGTCAATTACAGCATTCCCTTGCTACTATTCTTTGTCTTTAATACTATATCATTATTCATTTTACTTTATTATCAATTTTTTGTTATAGACTTTTTTGTTTTTCTCTCCTTTGGTTTGTACTGATGCAGATTTTCATAAGCATATGAAAAGGTTCTCAATTTCAATAGTCATCAAAGAAGTGCAAGTTAAAATAAAAATTGGATAACAGTGAGCCTAGTAGTATGGCTAAAATAAAAAGAATATCTATATTTATATCTATATTTATATCTATATAATCTCTGTGGATACAATAAAGCTGAGTGTATTCTTACCATAGTTAGGGAGAGCACACTCTTGAGAGAGTTTTAGTAGTATCTTAGGAAAGGGAACAGAAAAATCAGGGTATTTATGAGGATCAGGACCTGCTTCAAGAGGGGTATCCAATGAAGGGACTTGATTAGGATTGATATGGATCATTATAATTGAGTACTGGGGGACACAGCAAGGTGAGGATTTTGAAGTATGAGTTTCAAAGAGTTTAGGGAAGTACACAGTTGTTTGATGCTATTTGTTAAGCAGTTCAACAGTTTGATGTTTATTTAAATGTTTTTCTCAAAAAGTCCCTGAACAAACTATAAAGTTATCTGCATCTTTTATTTTCCTAGACAAGAATTCTCTGGAATAGTAAGTTCATGTTGATGGAGAACAATAAAGTCAAGTTAAGGAAGACAGCCAAATAAAATCATGTTTATGTAGACCATAAGCAATATGCATGTACATGGTTTCAGTTCTCACTGTGTCACTGTGTGGTCATTCTTCAACCTGGACTATGAGAGGGTTCATTAACATCTGGGGATGTGTTCATTCTAAATTCTCATCAATATTTGAGTTACCATGATACTGTATCATGTTTCCAGGGATGGTTGTTTCAACCTCCATAAGTATCAGGTTTTCTTTTTGTTGGAAGATCATTTGTTGGATCATTTGATGGCACAGTGATTGCTCAGCAATATTCAAACGTCTGGTGATCACCCATCTGAACATTACAACCACACAAGTACTAAGGGAATAATTATGATTAGAGTTTATAATTCACTTGTCAGCCAGGAGACAAGATGCCCAAATTAGACAGAAGACAGATCACATCCCTAAACCAAAGAGCTCACATACCAGATAGAGGTTTATTAGTTAAACTGACAATCCTACGGTTTGTTCCTTCCCAATCTTTTTCATATTAAAGATATCAAAGAGGTCTCTAAGAATCTAAGCACAAAATACTACCCTAACACATCACATTTTCCCTCTCAAGAGGCTAATATTATATCAAAAGAGGCTCCATTCTGAACCAGCATCTGTCCAATTTAATGAACTTCTCAAGTGGCACTTCTCTTGGTGGCATTCTCTAGTTCTTTAGCTAGTTTGCAAACCATGCCATGTTGGAATCTTCCTATTCCCTAATCCTATTTTAAAGCACATGGTGAAATTTTTCTAAAAGAGAAAAACGATGGGCCAAAATGGTCCCTAAGTGTTGCAGAGACTACCCTAAAGAAAGGAATCAGATTACCAATGTAACAAGTCTCTGTCCAGTTGGCAGTTAGAAATGAGTAGTCCTTTGTACACAAATCCAATACCAGTCATTGGGAGCCAGTCAATGATGTGTTTTTAGACAATCTACCCCAATGGACTGTCAGTGTTGTAAAATTTGGCACTATTTGTCAAGCATGGTTTAGTACCAAGCAATGAGTTTGCACTATTGAGATCCTTAAGTAGACCTAAGGCAAAAGGAAAATAGTATGTCTTTCTTTGAAAGTTTTTTGAAAGATAGTTGGCCTTCCAATGTATACCATCTGTACTCCAGCCCTCATCTCAGCTCTATTTTTGTGTAAGCTCAATTTTAAAAGTGAGGCCCAACAAAAGATCACTGAATATTGTTTCAGTGGAGACAGGAACTTTCTTTTCTAAATACAATGTGATATGGGGTTTTAGATTTCTCACTGTCTGGTCTGTTGTGGGGTTTTCTATCTACAATGTTAGCTATCAGTCAAGTACAGTTACCCCGGAAACCAATGGATCTATTATAAGGAACTGGTACAAAAGGAAGCTAGGTGGCTCCAAATGGAAAAGTGTGTTTTCCATTGCTTTAGTCTTATGCATAAGTTCATTAGTAAATTGTAGCCATGTATGGGACTCACAGAATGGAGTGACTAAGGTGGCGAGCATTAAAATTAGGAATAGGATTCTCATAATAACTTAGTTAAAGCCTTACATAAGCAACAAAGGAAATAAAATGTCCAGAAAAATAAAGAACAAAATAAGCACATTAAAGCATTATAATCTACAGTACTATTCTGTGAATCTTGGGTGAAAGCTGTCTACGTATCACCTAGTTATCTACTTGGCCCAAAGATCTTGAGTTTAAGTTATGCCCTTCTGAAGATTGTCTGCCTCTGGAGATATCCAAAGAATCTTCATCTTGAGATCTCTGCTAAGGACCATCTTCTAGTGATTCAAAGATAGTTTGTGCCTCTTTATTTGAGAGACAGGAATCCAAGGATCAACCACTTGGAATTTTATTGCTGTTCTAGTTGTGAACCGTACCAACTGGGCTCTTTCTAGAAGACCTGATCTCAGGTTTTAGATCATTCAAGGGTTGTTTAGAAGGAATATAAGAAAAGACTGCTCAAATCTCTTGATAAAAATACTGCATGTATTCCCTGAATCTCCTGCAATATTGGACTATGTCTTTGGTTTAGTAAATGGAGTCCAGAATTGCAAGTGAAGTTTCTAGATATACGAGTCAATCATTATTAACTGATATGGGGAGAGTCAATGAATCCCAGAAGGAGTTGACCTCAATGGCAATATCTTAAGCCTTAGAAGTTTGAGAGTCTCAGAATTTTGCCAGTGTGAGTTCGACAGTTCTGTTTGTTCTTTCTTCCTTTTCTAGAGCTTGGGGGCAATATGAACAGTAAAGTTTCTAAGTGGCAGGATTTTGCAAAGCTTTTTAACAACAGTCACAATAAAATAGGTACTCTTGTCACTAGAGAGATAGATTAGAAATTCCTAGGTCAGGAACACAAAATTAGGTAATATTTTTGATACTGTTTCAAGCTCTCCAGGGAGAAAATGCTTCAAAAATCCTGAGAATAAGCAATGACCAGAACATATTAAAAATCAACTGGGCCAATGCAATAGAACAGAAAGCTCAGAAATAAACTCATGCATACACGATCAACTGATCTTCAACAAGAGTGCCAAGAATTGGGAATAGGGGAAGAATGGTCTCTTCAATGAGTGGTGTTAGGAAAAGCCTTCTGCTTTCCACCATGTGAGGATACGAATATAAGCAGCGGTATGGAACTAGGAAGAGACCCCTCATCAGAATTGACCATGCTGGCACCCTAACCTTAGACTTTCTAGCTCTCAAAAATGTGAGAAATAAGCTTCTATTGTTTAAGCCACCCAGTGTATGTTATTTTTGTTATAGAAGCTTAAATTGACTGAGAGAGGACTCTGATTCTCATCACCAATTCTGATGTGTGGGTTTTTTCCCCCACACCAAGAAATTTTCTGACACCAGCTGGATATTTTACAATTCGGTTCAGTTCTGACACTTGAACTACCAGATCCCACTTATATTAGGAATCCAAAATAGTCAAACTCATAGAATGGTGGTTACTGGGGGCAGGGTAGAGGGGATATTGGTCAAAAGTACAAAGTTTCAGTTATGTGAGATGAATAAGTCCTAGAGATTTACTGTACAGCATCACGCCTATAGCTAACAATAATGTATATTTTCTTAAATTTTTGCTAAGAAGGTAGATCTTATATAGTATTCTTATCACAAAAATAAATAGAGCAAGAAGAAATTTGTGGAGGAGATGGATATGTTTGTGGCATAGATTATGGTGATCTTTTACTGCTTTATATTTATCTCCAAACTCATCAAATTATATACATTAAATATGTACAGCTATATGTATGTCTATTATACCTCAACCATGAATAGAGGGTTGAAACTCTCAGTCTTACCCCTGATTTCCAGGAAGGGGAAAGGGGCTAGAGTTGGCTTGGTGTTCTGATTCAACTTCCTCAAAATCATCAGAACCAATAGCTTACTATAGTACCTCTTGATTCAGTGGCAAACAACTACCTATGATGTCTAAGGGCAATAATCACAGTAGCTAAACTAATGGAGGCTTCTGCCATCTTGGTTGTTTCTTTTTTTTTTTTTTAAAGATTTTATTTATTTATTTGAGAGAGAGAGAGAGAATGAGAGATAGAAAGCACGAGAAGGAAGAGGGTCAGAGGGAGAAGCAGACTCCCTGCTGAGCAGGGAGCCCGATGCGGGACCCGATCCTGGGACTCCAGGATCATGACCTGAGCCGAAGGCAGTCACTTAACCAACTGAGCCACCCAGGCGCCCCTCTTGGTTGTTTCTATATGTATGTCAATCATAACTTTATTCATGGTTGGTCCCCTTGGCAATCAACCCCCATCCACAGGTGCTTTAGAAAGCCACCTCATAAGCATAAACCAGTTGCGGTGGAAAAGGGCTTGTTATGAATAACAAGACACCCATTTCACCTTTATGGCTTTGAAGTATTTTCAGGAACTGAGGACAAGAGACCAAATATAATAAAAGATCCTCCCACTGCTCTTATCTCTCAGGAAATTCCAAGAGTTTGTATTAGTGTGAGCCAGGAACTGTGGATGCAAGACCAAATATATATGAGAAATGACCAAATTTACATAAGAAATGACCAAACAAGCATTTCTTATATATCACAATGTTGCAGTAACAAGACAGAGTTCCAGAAAGAATAGGAGGTTTACAGGTCTCATTAGATAATCAGAGAGTTCCTTTAAAGGCTTATGAAGAGTGGGAGGGTATTTTGTTTATTCCTAAAAGACAAAGTCAAGTCACTATTTGAGGAGCTAAAGGAATAGAAAAATAAAGAAAGAAAGAAAAGAAAAAGATAGAAATAGGAAGTTGGGCCCAATGCAACACCCCGAGTTGAAAGCTCAAAAAGTCTCAAAGGATTGCTCTATTTCCAGATTGAGAGCCTTGGATTGCAGAAGTGTGATGTCTTGATCAGATCTCAATGGGCCTCCAAGATTGTCAAAGAGTGGCTTGCTATTAACATCACCAAAATAATCTCTTGATGAGACAAAGCTGAATTTATTCCTCATGAGATAAAGGACAACACTACTTTGGCAGTGTTTTCATAGCCTTTCTGGTGGGGGGTGGGGGGGTGGAGTACAAAGTTGGGAGATACATGTGATTTTGAGACTGGTTTAAGACAGTCTTTCAACACAGAGAACTTCATTGATATTGTGTAAGAATCATGATATAATGGATTAGAATTGGTGAACATGGCAAGGTAAGGTTTTCTAGAGGAGGGTTTCAAAGAGTCTCGAAGAGTTAGAATCATTTAATGCTATCAGTGGAAAAGTTGAGCAATCTGATATTCATTTAATTTGTTTTTTGATAGCTCTTGGATCAGATAATAAAGCTATTTGTAATTTATATTTCTTGGGCAAGGGTTTCCTGAAATAATAAAGTCATGTTGATAAAAATAGTGAAATAGTAAAATTATGTTAGTGAGGACAGCTGAATAATGGACATGCTAATGTAATGGTAAACTGTGTAGTTGTAGAAGTTTTCATTTCTCACTTTTATTCACCTCCCACAGAAGAATCTGTTTTCCATAGCCTCCAAGAGCTTTGAAGAGTGGGAGGGCATTTTCTTTACCAGTAACTAATGGCTGTTCATAGGAACCCAGAGAGATCACTACCTCTTGTCTAAAACTCTACAATAGCATCTTCACTAAGCTCCTTTTTTCCACCCTTGTCCTACTGCAGGCTACTCTCCACACAGCAGCCAGAGTGAGACTTTGCAAACAAATGCAACGTTTTCCCATCTCTGTTAACATTAAAAGCCAAAGCCTTACCAAGACCAACAAAGCCTACTGGTACCATCCTTGGAACCCAGCCTGTAGTATGTGCTTTAGCAGGCCATTCTGGCTTCTCCCCAACTGTACTACCTGTTGCCCCCACCCACCTACCACCAAATGAGGAGTCTACAAGTCAGTGGAATGTGCATAACTGGAGTCTACAGCCTACTTATAGTATATGCCCTGGTTTCCCAGAGGCCCAGAGTTCCCTGCTCAGGTGTCTGCAAGCCTGCCAAGTTTGCAATCTATTCTTGCATATGATCCAAGACATAGACCTAAGAGGTGGTTGAGAGGCATCTGTTTGCAGGGGTGAGAGTGGATCTTGGAAGCAATGCTCTGGGACATCCATGTGTACATATAATATCTCAAGATACAGAATAGAGCTGAAAATGGAAAGAGAAGGGGGCAGACCAAGGACCAGGGCCAATCCTTATTCATCAACCTGGAATAATGAATCCAAGAATTTTACATTTAAACCTGGACTCCTGGGTGTTATAAAGGTTAAAAAAGGAAGCTAGAACATGTTTTATTTAAGAGTATGTTAACTTGATTTATAACCTTTAAATATTCAAACATGTCATACATGGGCTTCCATTTGCTTTTGCCGCTGGTCTCATATATGTTAAGTGTGAGCTGCCTCATAGTTAGTACATCTCCTACTACTCTCTTCCACCTTCACCCTGCTCCCGTGGGCTGCCTTTCTGTTACTCAGTCACACCTGGCCTGCTTCTGCCTCGGAGCCTTTGCACTTAGAAGTGCTTGTGTCTGGAATGCTCTTCCCCAGAAAACCAAAAGCATTGGTCTCAGACTTTATTTAAATCTCTCTAAGGAGGTCATCTTTGAGGAGATGGCTGACTGAGTCACCCAGGCGCCCCGAGTGATGTTTATTTTTGATCCATTTAAAATCAACTGACAGTGGAGTTTCTCAGAGATGTACAGAGATTGGTGAGTGAGGGAGAAGCCATTTGCATGGACTAGTGCCTTAAGTACTTTTTATCACTTAATATATAGTATGTGGGTAGAATGAAGCCATAAAAGCTAAAGAGGAGAAACAGTCTCTACCTGCTATACCATATAAAATATATATAATATATGCATGTATATAAAACAAAAACAGGAAAAATAAGAGGCTGTTGTCTTTAACTTTCATGTTTGTAATTCCTGTATTATAAATTTAATATAAGATACATCTTATGGGGCACCTGGGTGGGGCAGTCAGTTAAGCATCTGACTTTTGGTTTCCGCTCAGGTCCTGATTTCAGGGTCATGAGATCAAGCACCGTGTCAGACTCCACACTGAGCACAGAATCTTTTTTTTTCTTTTATTATGTTATGTTAGTCACCATACATTACATCATTAGTTTTTGATGCAGTGTTCCATGATTCCTTGTTTGAGTATAACACCCAGTGCTCCATTCAATATGTGCCCTCCTTAATACCCATCACCGGGCTAACCCATCCCCCCCACCCCTGTCCCCTCTAAAACCCTCAGTTTGTTTCTCAGAGTCCATCGTCTCTCATGGTTCGTCTCCCCCTCCGATTCCCTCCCCTTCATTTTTCCCTTCCTACTATCCTCCATTTTTTTAACATATATTGTATTATTTGTTTCAGAGGTACAGAGCTGTGATTCAACAGTCTTGCACAATTCACAGCGCTCACCATAGCACATACCCTCCCCAATGTCCATCACCCAGCCACCCCATCCCTCCCACACCCCACCACTCCAGCAATCCTCAGTTTGTTTCCTGAGATTAAGAATTCCTCATATCAGTGAGATCACATGATACATGTCTTTCTCTGATTGACTGATTTCGCTTAGCATAATACTCTCTAGTTGCATCCACATCGTTGCAAATGGCAGTTTCATGGTTTTGGAAGGCTGCATAATATTCCATTGTGTGTGTGTGTGTGTGTGTGTGTGTGTGTGTGTGTGTGTGTGTGTGTGTGTGTGTGTGTGTGTACCACATCTTATTTATCCATTCATCTGTTGATGGACATCTTGGCTCTTTCCACAGTTTGGCTATTGTGGACATTGCCTGAGCACAGAATCTGCTTGAGACTCTCCCTCTCCCTCTGCCCTTCCCCATCCCCCCAAAATAAATAAATCTTTTTTTTTAAAAGGGTACATTTTGGGATGCCTGGGTGGCTCAGTCGGTTAAGCCTCTGCCTTCGGCTCAGGTCATGATCCTAGGGTCCTGGGATAGCGTCCCACATGGGGCTCCCTGCTCAGCGGGGAGCCTGCTTCTAACCTCTCCCTCTGCCCCTCCCCCCGCTTGTGAGCTCTCTCTCTCTGACAAATAAATAAATAAAATCTTTAAAAATAAATAAATAAATAAAAATTAAAAAGGGTACATCTTATATGAGATCAAACTTCAAAATATAATATTTAAAATCTGAAGTCATATTATTTATAATATTTATGATACTACTTATAATATTTACGATATTTGTAAAACTCTTAATATTCAGAATATGCATATAAACAATTGAGATGATTTAGATATTTGGTACAGGACTTTAAAACCTAAAGGATATATGGCAGCGGAACTAAATACTGGACATAAGGAAATATCGAACTACTTTCCAGTCCCTCTGATAATCTATTACAGATGATGTGAAGCTGACTCTAGTTTTTCAAGATAGACACACACACACACACACACACACACACACACACACACTTTTCTTTTTTAACATTTATTCTTAGTGTTTAGTCATTAGCAGGTACTTCATAAATATTTCTTAAATAAATAAATAAGCTTGAATTGACTGGATTGATCTGGATTCAAAAAAGAGACAAATGTACAGAAACAGAGCAGAGAGATAAACACTGAAAACTACAGGAGGAAAAACACAAGTGACTGCTTTATTTATTAAAACGATAGAAAAGGGTGAAGAAACACACATAAAACACATATAGTTAGGAGCTAGAAGCCTCGATTATATATATATATATATATTTTCTAAATATGTTCTGAATTAATACCAAGTTATTTCCTTGACTTTTTTAAATTTGCATTGCCTAATTAGGTTGTATAGGTTCCCTATGAGGTGGTTACAATTAATCCCTGTAGATTTAAACGTTTGCAAGTACAATAACCATTTTATCACAGCTTCCTTATCACTGTCGTATTCCAGAGTTCAGCCATTATCTTTCCCTCTTTCATAAGAAAAACACACTTAAACCAAGCCCCAACTTGTTTCAAGAGTACAGAAAGATCTTTTATGTGTTGTAGTATATTGAGTACTGAGGCATGTGCCTTGAGGCTTTATTTTCCAACTTGAGATAAGTTTAGACTTGTATCAGGGATTCCAAGGTAGAAATCACCCTCATTTTTTTTTTTACATCAATTGGCACACTGATTGTATCTCCCTTGAACTGTGACTCATCAGTGACTAAAAAACAGAAACAGTTGCTCAGGAGTTCTGGCAGATTATTCAAAACAGACCCATCCTTATCCATCATCAATTTCCGCCCCAAAATGCAGTCATAGTAAATGCAAGATGTGTGCAACAACAGAGTACAGGCCTAATGCCTACCCTTCCTGGGTCAGGCAAGCTTCGGGTTCCAGGGCATTAATTTTTCAAAATGTCAGTAATTTCTGCTCACCAATTCAGTTCTAAATGCACAGGAATCACTTTGGGAAAATGAACAAGCCATGGCATGATTAGAAATTACAAAACATGGCATTTCTCCTTTCTCCCCTCTAGCCAGTAAGCTCCAGGAGAGCAGGGATCTTGTCTGTCTTATTTACAATGTACCTGGTATGAAGCAGGCACTAGGTACATGTTTCTTGTTTAAAATAACTAAAAGGATGAATGAAAAAAAGTCTTTGTTAGCAGTTCTCTTATAACAACAAAGATACTTAAATCATACTTAAATATGGAAAAAAATATGTTTTCTGGCATCTCTAATTGGTAGCCATGAATTGAGGAGCAACATGGCACCTGCTAGGTCTCCATGTACTTAGGCAGCCCCAGCTTCCTCTTTGTATTGCATTGTGGCTCTTTTTCTATGCTATAAAGCCTCAGAAATTAGTCATACAACCAGTATATCTGTAAACCAATAGAGATCTCTTCAAGCTCTACCTGTAAAAAGAAAGTTAGCATTTTGGGGGGAAAAGGGTACAGTGCTCTCTTACTTCACACTGTAATTGATTTCTAAACAGCCAGTTTCAGGTAACATCTGACTATAAATATTTGATATGTCCATATTAACACAAATGTCTGAGGTTTCTCTCGCAAACTTTATTGAGGATAGCTTAAGCTTTTGAAACATTTGGCTGTCAATCATCGCATTGGTTTTGGGCAGCATTTCCCCAGAAGTGAGCTCTTTGGGTTACTAGTCCAAGCAGAGTTCCCATGGGGGTAGGGTGAGAAGAAGGAATCTTTCTTTAAAAAAATGACGATGAACATCAGCATAATAAGATTCTGAGAAGTCCTGCAGTTAGAAGTTTCATTTTGTTAAGACCAGCATTTCCAACCCAAATTTATTTAATCTGGAAATCTTCTTTTAAGTCAAAATATGTATATACCTATCATAGAATACTCTTAAGGAAGTAGCACTAGCACAGATTGCTTTACGCAATTCTGTGTCTCCAAACTTTATCTTTAACTTCATGACAGTGTAATGTTGATGTTTTTTTAAATGCTTGCATCAGGAGTATGAGACTATTTTGGTATGTCACAGATTCTAAATGTTTGCCATAGGTCCCAGAAGTCTTAATCCATCTCTCTGTGCACAAACTGGAAATCTTAACAGTGTCCTAGCTCCACTGTTAAACAAATGTTCCATACCTGGAGACACAGTGTGAGATTATAATTTAATGTAATCCCAAACTGAAGAAAATACCATGGAATGAAGGACAAGAATTCCTGGGACTTTCCTGGGAAACCCAGGGAAATGCAAATAAGCTTCACTTCCTCTTCAAGACAAATGACGTGAATATCCAATCAAAGTGTGCTTGGTGATAAAAAGGAAAAAAAGGAAGCCTTGGGCTGTACA
Organism: Zalophus californianus; assembly: GCF_009762305.2. NCBI lineage: Eukaryota > Metazoa > Chordata > Mammalia > Carnivora > Otariidae > Zalophus > Zalophus californianus. Next base: position 77,628,972 of record NC_045606.1, read on the forward strand.
TGTGAACACATCCAATGAGCTGCCTTTATTAAGTGCCTACCAGTGAATGAATCTATATTTCAGCCTCCTTAATAAAATCACTACATAAACCAGTTTATGATTTTCTTTCTCCGATCATTGCAGCTGGTCATTACTGAAAACGATGATCTCAGAGTCGGCTGTTCCTGCCAGAGAGCTTGCACACAGAGAGATGCCTTTGTGAAGCCAGCCATAGAAACCTGCATAAAATTGGCCTTCTTTCCTTCGTAGAGCCACACGAACAAAGATGAGTTTGTTGCTGACTCAGAGCTGAAAGCTTTGTTTTGTAAAGCTCTCTGAATGTATTGCACTCTGCCAAAGGAGAAGGGCTCCTTCTTAAAAAAAAAAAAAAATGAAGAAGAACAGTAAGCGGAAACCAGACAACAAATCAAAGTGCTCACCCTTCGGGTGGATATTTGTGACTAAAGTGGCCTGAAACTTTTTTTTTTTTTTTTTTTTTGTGAATACTGGTCACATTTCACAAGCTGAATAAAAATGAAAGGAAAAGGAACTTTAATTAATGGGATGTCTTTTGATTTGCAGAGCAAAACTGCCAGAGCAGATGTACTAGCAAAGAGGATTAGATTGTCCCTTCTATGATGCACTGAAATTTTCCTTTTTCCCCTGTAGTAACCCCATTGAAGAGAGGCTGTCTTTAGTGTCTAAGATTCAGCACTGCAAAGAAACCGTTGTCCTTGGGCACAATGGGCCACTCTCACAAGACTAGACAGAATATGTGAGGAGAGAACTAATATCCCTTTAAATATTGGCAAGACAGTTTCAGTTTTACTATTTTTAAATGGCTAAAAGTGAAATTTGTGATGCACTCAAAGTTGATAAAATATGCATTAAAGTGAGCCTTAAAACATTCATGAATACCGTTCATCAATTTGAAAATGCAAATTGAATCAAGAAGGACTCACTGCTAATTTTCCTTTGCTTTAATTTAATTAGTCCTAGGGTGTTTGGGAGGGTTTTTGTTTTGTTTTGTTTTGATTTGTTTTCTGATTATTGTTGAGATCTAAAAAGATAGAGCTACTTCCATTAAAAGGGAATAATTACCAGAATGTTGACCTTAATTGCCATCGGAGAAACCAAAATGATCTGTAAATCGTTCAGATAGTAAATGGTGTGCTTCAATGAGTCTTAAGTGAGGGGAAAAATAATGTGTTATCTCTGTTGTTATCCTTAATATGCTTCTGGAAGGAACAGAAGTGAAGAAGTGCATTTGTTCTTAGCGTCTAGTGCCAGGCCATTTTGTATTTCTTCAGTTCTGGGAAAAAAGTAAAAGGGCAGAATGCTACTCAGCTGGGGTCTGATTCTACTGAAATTATCTGTGGTTCTCTGCACAAATCAGGTTGTGGAAAGCCATGAATGCTGGCACCACCACAGAGTCACTTATTCAAGGGAAAAGTGAGGTCAAGTTACTGCGGAAGTAAAAGAAATAATCCTCTCTCCTCATCCTCCCACTATGGCTCCTTAGTGATGAGGTGCAAATCTGCCCTAGGGTAGGGAAAAGTATTTATGTAAATGATTTCTCTCTGCACTCAGCTAACTCTGGAGTTGGTCTATCTCTTTTGCATCTAGGAGGCTTTGTCTTCTGACAACAAATAAATATGTAATTCACATACCTGCAGACAACAACCACACAAATAAGTCTGGGTCCCTCGCTCCCATTTTTATAGCAAAACTTTATTTGTGAGCAGTTATTGCTCCTTAAGACAGAGTTAATGCTCCTGTGAAAAATAACTTTCACATTCTGGTCTAAGTGATTTTTCCAGTAACATCTATTTCAATAGGTTACCAGTACAGGCTGACTGACCAGCTAGTAAATGGTGACCCTACATTCTTCCCCATTATCTTAAATTTCTAAGAGAGTGGCCAGTCTTATTCTGACAGGTGGAGCAAGTTCTGAAGCTTGCTTTGTCATATCCTGGATAATTGTGCAATACATTGTTGGATTTCTCTTTTTCTCATCTAGACCAGCACTGCCATAAAGTGTCATCAGGACCAGAGTGCCACCACCCCAGGCCCAGTCTAATCATGATCATTAGATATGTTTATATGAAGAGCACACACGTGGGAGGGGGCCCTACACATAGACCAGAGATCAGCACTCTAGGAGATCCTTGAAAGGTAATGTCAGCACCAACTAATGTTTAAGTGAATTTCAGACACATGGACAATGGCCCAGACACTGGTTATTCTGTATTCTCACATACCAGCTTAATAAAATCCTAATGGCCTATAAAGTATCATTGCTCCCCTTGTTTATAAAAAGTTACACAGAAACATTGTGGACAAAGAAAAGACCCTGATGTTGAAAGCTAAGTGAAAGAACACTGGACAAACTATATTGTATTCTCCTTAGTTTCACCCTCAGTAGAACCAGAAAATAGCTGGGAATCTTCCTTTGCTTAATCTCTTGATGTATACAACTAAAACCTTTTATTAACTTCCCTAAATCCTTTCATTTCCATGCTAAACTATACCAGTTCCCCCGATCTTTCTTTAAGTTTCTATTTTCCAGATCTCTAATCTCCTTGTATTTGAACACTAGAACTCCAAATTCTTTCTTCTTTCCAACTTTTGCAATCAATTCTAGGAGCATGCTTCAAAAATGCAACCGGTTTTCTCCTCCAGGCTACAAGATCTCTTTTCATAGCTTCATTTCTGAAGTTTGAGCAAATAAGTACTTACTCTGAAACCACTGGTTAACTGTGGAAGAAGCTGTTGGGGGAAATAAAGAGTCTTGCAAGTAAAGATCCAGTGTCCAGGAAGTTCACAATCTCTTGGCAGAGACCAAATAGCCCTTGACTCAAGATAGAATGAAATAACTGCTCTAACAGCGGTTCAAGAAATATGTCATGTGTGGGCAAAGAAATGTGTAATGACATTGGACTAACGGACAGGGAAAACACAGCCTATGTTTAGCTGGCATCTGAGCCTATATTGGAAAGGAGTAAGACTTTACTTAGGTAATGAGTGATCCCCAAAGGAAGGCTTGGTGGGTAGTCAGCCTTCTAACAGTCCGAGTGTTATACACCCTTTCTGCAACCAACTTTCTTAGCAAGGTAACAGTTGGAAGCTTGTGTGTGCACTTTGCCGAAGGACAAATGGGACTTTGACCTTCTCAGTCTATCAGTGGGGCTCCCTGGGTCCTACCACCAAGGAATATGCCTTTCTTGTTCTTCTTAATACCCCCCCTTTCTCATCAATGCAAGGAGGTTTGGTAGATGAACCTGTTCAGAAATTTTTAGCAAGATGACCTGAAAATGAGCTGAATGTTCAAAAAGGTTAGGTGATCCAGTATGAATAGTTCAGTCATTGAAAAACTGAGGGGAGCCTGGGTCACTCAGTCAGCTGAGTGTCCAACTCTTGGTTTGAGGTCAGGTGATGATCTCATGGGTCGGGAGATTGAGCCCTGGATCGGGCCTTGTGCTCAGCGGGGAGTCTGCTTGAAGATTCTCTCCCTCTGCTCCTCCCTCAGCTCGCTCTGTCTCTTTCTCAAATAAATAAATGAATCTGATTGAAAGAAAAAGAGAAATAAAGAAGGAAGGAAAGAAAAATTGAACATAGTGACTAAAATCTCACCTATCTGCTCACTTCTTAGGCACCTTATTTTTTGGCCACATTTCCCAAGTGGGCTTTAGGAAAGGGTGGCTGAAATATATTTTCCATGGTTCATCCCTGTCTGGTTTCCACATTGTTTCCATGCTGTGAGAGTCCTTCTGCCCTTCTCCAACCCCTCATCTGCTTGTTCTCTGTAACTTGCTGCACTCCTTTAAGATCCTACTGAAAATGACATGTTCTCTGTGGCATCTATCTCAAACTAGATCCAAGCAGAAATATTCAGTAGCTCCACTGTGTTCTCTTTTGTTTTTTAAGATTTTATTTATTTATTTATTTATTTATTTATTTATTTATTTGAATGAGAGAGAAATAGCATGAGAGGGGAGAGGGTCAGAGGGAGAAGCAGGCTCCCCGCCGAGCCGGGAGCCTGACATGGGACTCGATCCCAGGACACAGGGATCACGACCTGAGCCGAAGGAGTCGCCCAACCAACTGAGCCACCCAGGCACCCTCCACTGTGTTCTCAAAGCACTTAGTACTTATGTTGAAGGTCTCTCTTTTTTTTTTTTTAAAGATTATATTTATTTATTTGACAGAGAGAGAGCTAGTAAGAGCAGGAATACAAGCAGGGGGAGTGGGAGAGGGAGAAGCAGGCTTCCCGACGAGCAGGGAGCCCGATGTGGGGCTCGAACCCAGGACTCTAGGATCATGACCTGAGCCGAAGGCAGACACTCAACGACTGAGCCACCCAGGTGCCCCTATGGTGAAGGTCTCCTAACAATACTTAACAAACTTGCAGCAGCATGCTGAATTCACCAACATCCCTTTCACTCCCTCTGAAGCATATAGAGTTGTCCACTGCCTAATCAAAAATCCTGATCAGTAATCTCTCTCCAGTGTGCCTACATCCTTCTGCCTCTGCTAGGAGGTGTATCCTACCAAGAAGCAGTTGATTTGTTCCCAAATTCTTTATGCCATTTGTATTTAATAGTTAATTAGGTATATAGTATGTAAGCCAGTAGATTATGAATGAAATGAAAATCAAATCATCTGGTGGGCAAGCCTCGAAGAAAAATTTCTATTGAGTTAGATGTGGGTTAGACAATAATAAAAGGTTAAGGGGAAAAAATCATTAAAAAATGACAGGCTTTCATAAGTGTTTTTTTAAGTTTGTCTGTTTTCCAAGTATCTTTGAAATCTCTTCTATTTTAAGAAAATTGTAATTACTAGAAGTTATATAGAATGTCTTATAGGTTATGGTTTATGGAAGGAAGGGAAGTCAGAACTTCATTCTGTAGAGCCATACTCAAAGGAATTACACAAAATATTAAAAGATTGGCCAATAAGTGTATATTTATATGGGTTGACTTAAAGATATATATATATATATATCATTCATATGATATTTTACTTAAATTCACTTTTTTTGATAACCAACCTTTTATCAGTCTGAATATAATAGGTAAATGGGTTTCTGTTGTATTTCTATCATGTACTTGTTATGATAAGCAGCCATTATTTACGTGTCTGACTCCCTATCTGAGGGAGGGCACTGTGCCTTATTCATTGTTACACCCTTAATGCCCAGGAGATTACCTGACACACCTTGTTCCATAATGTTTCAATAAAAGGTCCTATGTTATCTTAGTTGATCTTATAACAATTGGTAAAATAGCTAATGTGGATATTATACTCATTTTATAAAGGAGGAAACCATGTCTCAGAGGTTGAGTGATTGCCTAGGGACAAGAATTTGATGTAAAAGAAACCTAGGCATTTATGTCCTGGCCAGAACTCCAAAGAGCCTACGGCATCAATAAGCTTGAGGAAGGAAGTTTGCTTTGGTGATTTCCAGTGGAAGTTGGATCTTGTCTCTCATAGTAAGTGAGACCCCATTCAGTGGCCTATATAGAACTATTTTTCCTTCTCTAATCAGTCTTATGGAAAGCATGTGTTTGTTAACTCTTTTGGTCACAAAGTCTACATAAGGGGAGCAAATTGGGCATGAACATTATAGTTACAGAAAAGTTAGAACCTATGAATCCCTGTTGCTGCCTTAAGTCTCCAAAAGCCAAAGGGAAAATCAACCCCCCCATTGATATCCCAACAAAACCTCTGAGAGTTGTTGAAGCATTTGGTTTACTCATTGTGTCTTCACTTAAGAAAACAGCATTGGGAGAAACAATAATGGAACTGAGGAAATTGAAAAGTCTCCTGAAATAAGAAGTAAATTGAAGTCTTCAGTTGACAAGCATCTGAGGAAATGTTCCCATTCAGGAAATGCAGAGTTTACTGAGTCAATGGGCAGGGCCCTCAATGAGTGAAGATCCTAAGGCTAAGTCAAATGGGAAAGGAAGACTGTTTCAGGCTGAAGTGAGAGGAAGTCAGCATTGTTTTCACTGCTCTGCACCTGCCTCCTGAAGGGTTCCTGGAATTTTTGTTCTCCTCTCAATTGCAAAGACTAATCTGATATTAATCATTGACATCTCAGTATGATTAGTTTTAGATTCAGATATGATAAAGAGAAAATGACGTAGGGCTTCTTTTTAAGAGTTTCTGGGACTGCAGGAGCATGTATGTGGCAGTAATGTTTCTGGCTCTCATAACAACTACATAGAATTTGAGGAACAATATCAAAAGGAGGTTTTCAGTCTGCCTGAGATACCTAATGACCATTTATTCTGTTTTTTTCTTCTATAATAAAAACTATTTTTTTCAGCAGCGTCTAAGTGCCAAGTGCTCTACATACAAGGTCTTATTTAATTCTCATAATAAACTGCCACTCTTCATTCACATGTCAGATACCTGAGCTCCCGTGATTAAAGAGAGGTGTGATGAAATATTGATCAGTTGACTAACCCCTGCTAATGTGTCAGCTAGCTAATTTGTAACTCTAGTGTTTAGAGGGAAAAAAATGTTTTTATTTATTTAGGAGATGTGTATATCCAGAGGGTGACTATGGAAAGAATTTCAGATCAAGTAAATATGAATCAAATGTGTACTCACGCTGGCCTTTTGAAGGCCCACATATTAAACAAAGTAACTACCTCCTCTGTGTCTTTACAGAACCAGCCCTGCTGAAAATATGTTCAGAGGGCAGGGTGCTTCAGTAACCTTAGCAATGACATGTGAACACCCTGCCCATAGACTCTCCATGACTCATCAGAAAGTGCCATTTGGACAATTTTAGTTGAGGCAAGCAGCCAGCTCCCTGGCCAAATCTTGCCCACCCTTTTCTGTCAGTAGCTGTAGAACTGGATTTAGAAGACATGTGCCTCTAAACATTATGTAACTGGATATAACAGCTCTTTAGCAATGGTACAGAGACATTAAACACCAGAAGTAGCTATGGAGCTTGACATAGAAACTCAAGCAGTTTCCTGCCAAGCCCCCTCTGACCCCACCTATATAGCAAGACATCTGCCACAAGGATGTAGTAAAGGAACAGTCCTAGAAATAAATTTGAGAAAGAAACACGGTTCATAGAAGAAACACATTTGAGGAAGAATTAGAGTTCAGAGAAGATTTAAAAGCACTGGATCTTAATCATAGACTTTGTTTTGTAGAATCAGTACTTTTGAGGACCTGACTTAAATTATATGGATAGACCAGAAATAACAGGGTACTGATAAAATTTTAAGAAGAAGCAGAACCTAGGAAAAGGGTGAGTGAGCGAGGAGGTGAGGAAGTGATATTTAAGGAGGGGAACCAGGGAAGTCCTTGAAGAGGTGACATGTAAGCAGAGTATAATAAAGTGAGAGAGCAAATCTTTCTGAGCACATGCTCCCAAAGTGGCATCTTTAAAAAAACACCAGGAAGACTAGAGTAAAAAGTCATTGGAGGTAGCAGTGTAAAATACTTAATGGGGGGAACGTATGTAGATCATAACTGGAGGTCACATGGTAAGTCACAGTAAAAAGGGAGTAACTAAGGAGAGATATTGATATGTGATCATACCCCTCCAATCCACAGCAGCCTCCCCCTTCCCAGCATTAGGACATGGATCAAGGTGAAGTTTCTGTGTCATTTCAAATGTCCCTGATACCCTGGTTTCCAAGTGCTTTCCCCAAGAAATGATCCTTGTAAGCATTAGTCCTTCTTTGCCAGACCTAGTCCTGGGAGTGGCCATTTGGTGGGATGAGGGCACCATTTTTTCTCTTTGTGGGAGCAGGTGTGGTAGCTAAGACCTTAGTGCACCTATCATATCTGCCCAACGCTGGTTCCAATTAGACTCCTCCCAATGGAACCAAGCAAAAGTTAGTTAATGTTGTTGGTATTTTCTTCTTCAGTGGTTCAGCAATTATTCATTTCATGCTTAACCCCTGAATGAGTATTTTTACAGAGTTACCAAGTACTGTTCTGATGCCATGGAATTTATGTTTAAGGATACCTTTTCCATGGTGCAAGTTCTGGACTTAAATGACACTATATACTCTTTCTCTCTACCAGTGAGTGCTGTTTTCATCTAAGGTAAGAGTCTCTTCTGATGCAGAGGAAATTGTTATGAATAAACAGACCATTTTCCCGAAACTGCAACCTTTAGGAAAGCATCCAGGAGTGGATTTAGATGAGTGACCTATGAATGATTTTTACTAAGTGACTCCAGTTATGATCAAATAGAAAATTTCAAAGAAAGGGCGCCTGGGTGGCTCAGTTGGTTAAGCGACTGCCTTCGGCTTGGGTCATGATCCCAGAGTCCTGGGATCAAGTCCCGCATCGGGCTCCCCCTGCTCTGCAGGGAGCCTGCTTCTCCCTCTGCCTCTGCCTTGCTTGTGCTCTCTCTCTCTCTGTCAAATAAATAAATAAAATCTTTAAAAAAATTTTTTTTCAAAGAAAGAATCTGTGTTTGTTTCTGGAAATGTTCAGGGTTCACTGAGTTTGAAACACATTCATTTGCTTCTCTCCAGCTTTCAGCTTACCAAAGCTAACTGCAGAATTTTATCACCTTTAATAAATTTATATCCTTGTAAGATATAAATTTTAAAGCCTGGTGTGACGGCCCCCCATAGAATACATTGTCCTCCTACTTACTCAACAATATTTAGAATATTATGATTTATTTTAGTGTTTAATCAAATACTATAAAATGTACTATAGTTTGATACAAAAGAATAGCAAGAGCTAAGATGCAGTAAGTACGCTATAGGCTTAGTGGTCTACATATTTTATTTAATCCTCACAACAACCGTATTAGGTAGGTATGATTATCATCTCTCCTATTCTATAGATAAAGAAAATGAGGTATGGTGAGGTTATAATAATTACCTGAATTTGCACAGCTGGAAAGTATGGTCACTAGTTTTTCACCCACACTCACACATACAACTGCCATGCCATACTTCCTCCCTTTAGATAGTCCCCTGATTAAATTCTGAATCTCTAGAACCTTAACACAAATACGGTGTGTGATGTCTAGCACTTTAACCTCTTGATATTGTCATATTCTCCCCTATGCCAGCAGATCCTTGTGAGCTGAGTGGGCTCTGACTCATACCAGGCCTGTTTATCCAATTATACATTGCCTCTACCATTGTGACCTGATATTTTTTTTTCTAAAGCTCCTACTATCACATCAGTTATGGAGAAGAAACTCTTCATTCTTCAATACTGCTGATAAGGTCATTGCTTAAAGTATTAATACATAACCTGAGGATAACTCAAGGGACATAGGAAGTTTCTGTAGTATGTCCTATATTAGTGCTATTCAAAGCGCAGCTTCCTGTCTCTGAAAGGTTTTGTTATCCCTATGTGATAAGGAGCTTGTGTCAGAATGTAAATCAACTACATCACCGTCTCAGTTGGTTCAGGTTGCTACAGCAAAATACCACAGACTGGGTAACCTATAAACAGCAGAAATTTATTTCTTACAGTTCTGGAGGCTGGAAGTCTGAGATCAAGATGTGGGAGATTTGGTGAGAGCCCACTTCTAGACAATTGTCTTTCTGCTGTGACCTCACATGGCTAACGAGGTAAAGGAGCTTCCTTGGACCTCTTTTTTAAGACCACAAATCCCATTCATGAGAGCTCTGTCCTCGTGATCTAATTACTTCCCAAAGACTTCATCTCCTAACACTATCACCTTAGGGGTTAGGATTTCAACATACGAATTTGGGGGGATATAAACATTCAGTCCATAGCAATCAATAAGCACAGTATCTAGTACTGCTGACATTTTTTTTCCCCCACAGTAAGACTTTCTGATGAGGGATGTAGTGAATTGATTTACATTCTCATGCAAGCTTTTTATTTCATCATGGATTGGCACTTAAAGAAGCATGGCCCTACACTAGATAAAGCCTATGGCTGAGTAAGCACTGTATTTTACACCTGTCCCATTTAAAGAGGTATAAAATGTGAAGCATATGATGTCTTCTCTAGATTTATTGTCTCTCCTTTTTATCATCAGTATATTCCCAAACATAATCAGGTGCGTATATTCCCAAACATAATCAGGTGCTTCAAGTAGACCAAGAATCTTTAGGTTGTTCCTAGTCAATATAGCTTTTTTATATGAGTAACTAGAACAGGACTAGCTGGTGGCCCAGAAATATTTTGACATACACATTTAAATTGGTAAAAGCCAACAGGGAAATAAGTGTGCTCTTATCTTTGTTTTCTTGTTAAGCTGAGAATCAAAATTAATGCACACAGAATTCAAGAATTATCTTGAATTTACAGAATGATGGAGTAATTTCTTTTAATCTATAAATTCAAAGTACAGATATTTATCTATATCCTAATTATTTCTTGTCTTTTTTTGTATCAACCAGTATTGGATGATATATAAGAGCTATAGGGTTCCATAATAATTCATTAATTAGGAATTAGTTCAAGTGCTTACTTTAGTTCTCTAACTCTGAAAGAATAATTCTCAAATTAATCCCAGGAAAGGCCAAAACTTTTTTTGAAATGAAAACTTTCACAGAATATCCATTTTTAAAATATATAAAGGTATAGTCTACTAGTTGGAGTAAACTCATAGGGACTGAAAATCTTTCTAACCCCATCCCTCACCCCCAGGAAGCACTAAGAGTAGCTTCCTAGGATTCCATGCAACACAGTTTTGAGAATCACTGTTACAGTTACCAATTTGTGGGATATCATTTATAAACTATAGTTATCCGGAGTCATTTTTATCCTCATTTTGAACTGTCATTAAGAATATGCCACAGAACAGCTCATCTTTCACCATGCTTCTAAACTTAGGGTCCAATTGCCAGAAGTGACCATGATAAAAGGCTTATCAGTGCTCAAAACATGAAAATACATGAGGTAAGGTCCCCAAATATTCCAACAAGCATTGCTTCTTCTCAATTCTGCAATTTTCTCCAGCCAAAGTTCAAGAGATTTTTCTCCTAATATGATAACAAACAACCTCTAAAAATAAAACTTAGCTTTTAGTAGTACATTAGGTCTAAGAACCACTTACTCCTCCCTAGAATATGTTCCAGAGTTTTGACCCAAAAATAGGTTCCAAGCTTGTAACCAATCCATCCTAGCAATTCTGCCATAGATTTCTCTTCTTTCTAGAAAAAGAAGTAATTTTTCTTATAAATTATAATGTTGAGGTTAGATATTATTTTTCTATATACTCCCCTAAGATATTTATATCTCCCTGGGTTTCAAAGATCATGAAGATGCACAGGTCAATAATTGAACTGATCTCCCTCCTGATCCTCCCATCCATTACATAATAATCTCCATATCAGTCTGCAGAAACCTTTGATATTTGCCAGCAGTCATCACAATTTACTGATATCTCTGATATTCCAAAGTTTTCCCACTTAAAACTCACAATAGCTTTGACTTTCTCTTCTACTCATGCTATTTAATCCTTAAATGAAACTGTTATGCAAGTATTTGATATTTGCTTACACACTGTTTTTTTGCATACAGCATCAAAGGAGTGTGTGGGGGGGGGGAGGCGGGGAATGAAGAGAAGCCATTAGCCTTATTTTATCTGACACTTTTTCTAGAGTCTTGATCAAGAAGTTATACTGAACTCTGAATTTTCAAAAATTGAGAAACACTGGTAGAATTTACACAGTTGTTTTGTTTTGTTTTGTTTTTACCTCAGTGATGGAAAATGATTAGCCTAAGAATGAGCACTGCTCTGGTCCTAACAAATCTTAAAAGCAACACCTGAAACAATCAATTTCTCAAAAAAAAAAAAATAACTATGTCACAGAACAAAGCTCAAGAATATTTATAAAAATACAAACATATCTAATGGCCAAGAAGGTAAAGCTGAAATGCCTGGCATCCAGTCAAAAATTATTAGACATGCAAAAAAGCAAGAAGATATGACTTATAAAAAGGAAATAATTAATTTAGGAAAACCAACCCAGAACTGCCACATGTGTTAGAATTATCAAACAGAAACAATAAAACAGTTATACTTGTATTCCATGTATTGAAAAAATTATGTACAGACATGGAAGATAGATATAACCCTAGTCAAATTTGTAGAAATTAAAAAAACACCAGATGGAATAAATGGCAGAAGGAAAGATTAATATACTAAAGACATGGCAACAGAAACTATCAAACATGAAATTTATAGAGCAAAAAGGAATCAAGCAAAAGGTAAAAAAAAAAAAAGCATCAGTGAGCTGTGGGACAATTTTAAGCAGCCTAAAATACACGTAATTGGAGTCATAGAAGGAGAAGAGAGGGAGAAAGGGACTGAAAATTTTTTGAAGAAATAATGTCTAAAGATATTCCAAATTTGATGAAAATTATAATCCCACAGATTGAAGAACTCAATAAGGCCAAGGAATGATATGCATGAAGAAAACTACATCAAGGCATTGTAATTAAATGGTTCAAAACCAGTGAGAAACAGAAAAACTTAAAAGGAGTCAGAGAAAAAAAAATGACACACTATGTAAGAGGAACAAAGATGAGGATAACAAAAGATCATCAGACAATGCAAGTGAGAAGACAGTGGAGCAATATCTTTATTATAGTGAAAGAAAAAACTCAGATAATACCTTTCAGGAACAAAGGCAAAATAACGACTTCCAGACATAAAAAGGATAAAGAACTCATCATGAGTACACCTGCACTACAAGACATGTTAAAGAAAGACCTTCAGGCAGAACAAAATGATATCGGAGGGAACATAATCTACATCAAGGAATGAAGAGCACCAGAAACCATAACTTCATGGATAAAAAATGAGATATTTTTCCCCCTATTATGGAAAGCTCTTTAAATGATAGTGATTATTTAAACAAAAATAAAAACTGTGTATTATGGGGTTTATAACATACATAAAAGTAAATGTATGTCAGTGTTAGCTCAAAGGTTGGACAGAAGAAATGGAAGCATGTTAACATAAGGTTCTTTTTTTAAGATTTTATTTATTTCATTTTTTTAAAGATTTTATTTATTTATTTATTAGTGAGGGGGAGAGAGATTGGGAGAACAAGTGGGAGGAGGGGCAGAGGGAGAAGTAGACTCCCTGTAGAACAGGGAGCCCGACGCAGAACTTGATCCCAGGACCGTGGGTCATGACCAGAGCCAAAGGCAGACACTGAACCAACTGAGCTACCCAGGTGCCCTATTATGCTATTAATGTAATGGTATACCATTTGAAGGTAGAGTATAATGAGCTGAAGATATACACATAGACCCTAAAGCATCTACTAAAATCATAGAACAAAAAATCATAGCTAATAAGCCAACAAATAAAACAAAATTAAATCACAAAAAAAGTATTCAATTAATCCCAAAGAAGACAGAGAATGTTGGAAAATGGACTAAAGAACTGGTGGGACAAATAGAAAGTAAGTAGTAAGATGATATATTTAAACTAAAACACATTAATGAACACAAAATATGTAAGTGGTCTAAACACCCTGGTTAATAGGCAGAAGTTTTCCAACTGGATAAATTAAAAAAAAAAAAAAAAAACCTATATGTTGCTTATAACAAATGCACTTTGAATATAAGGACAAAAATAGGTTATGAGTATGAGAATCATAAAAGATATACCATGCTAACACTATCAAAAAAAACTGGAATGGCTATATCAATATCAAAGCAGATTTCAAAACAGAAAATATTGCCAGGTATAAAGAAAATCATCTCAAATAGGTCAATTCATCAAGAGGACATAATAATCCTAGACATTTATATGTACAATAAGAGAACTTCAAACTACATGAAACAAAAACTGACAGAACTGCATAGAGAAATAGATACAAACCTAACAGTAGTTGAAGATTTCAATACCTTATCTCAATAATTGATAGAACAAGTAGAAAAAAGATCAGTAAGGATACAGAAAATCTTAACATTATTAACCAAGTTGGCACAACTAAAATTCATAGAACGTGATACCCAACCACGGAATACATATTCTTATCACATGTACACATTATATTTACCAACGTAGACTATATTCTAGGTTATAATAAATGTCCCCCAAAATTCAAAAGAATTCAAGTCATATGTTTTCTGACCATAATAGCAGTAAATTAGAAATCAATAACAGAAAGATCTCTAGAAAAAATTCTCAAATATTTGAAAATTAGACATACTTCTAAATAACCCACGGGTCAAAAAGAAACCAAAAGGGAAATTAGAAATTTTAAGCTGATTAAAATGAAAATACAGCATATAAAAATTTGTGGGCTGCCTGTAAAAGCAGTATTTAGAAGAAAATTTATAGTTCCAAATGCTATATTAGAAAAGATAAAAAGTCTCAAATCAATGACCTCAGCTTCCAATTAAAAAAATTAGAAATGAAAAGCAAGTAAAACAAGCTAAACAGAAGGAAGGAAATAATAAATACCAGAGAGGAAATCAATAAATTTGAGGAGAAAAATCAATGAAATTAAAAGATGGTTTTTGAGATCACTGAAACTGACAACCTTTTAGCCAGAATTACAAGGGACAAAAGTGAGATAACACAGATAACCAACATTAGGAATGAGAGAAGTGAGATCACTACACATTCTGAAGATGCTAACAAGAGAATACAGGAATATTATGGACAAGTTTATGCCATTAAATTCAACAACTTCCGGGGCGCCTGCGTGGCACATTCAGTTGAGGTCCAACTTTTGGTTTCAGCTCGGGTCATGATCTCAGGGTGATCGAGCCCACGACGGACTCCGCTCTGCTTGAAATTCTCTCTTTCCCTCTCCCTTTGCCCCTCCCCCCACACCCTTGTGTGCTCTCTCTAAAATAAATCTTTTAAAAAAATATTCAACAACTTGGATAAGTGGACAAATAATGTGAAAGAGACAAAAGCAAAGCTCATTCAAAAATAAGCTTGAATATCCCAAATAGCCTATGTCTATTAAAGAAATTGAGTTCATAGTCACAAATCTTCCCACAAAGAAAACTCCAGGTAGAGACGGCTTTACAGTGAATCTTCCCAAACACTGAAGGAAAATTACTCTTCTACACAAACTCTTCCAGAAACTTGCAAAGAAGTGAATACTTCCCAACTCTTCTAAATAAAGCTAATATTACTCTGATACCAAAACTAGACAAAAACATACCAGAGAAGAAATCACACATAGGTATTCCCCGTGAACACAGATGCAAAAATCCTCAGCAACATACCAGCAAATCAAATAGAACAAAATATAAAGAGACTACATGATGACCAAATGGAGTTTATTCCAGAAATGAAAGGTTGATTTAATATTCAAAACTCCATCAATCTTATTCCCCATACCAACAACCAAAAGAGAAAAAAATACCTGATTGTCTCAATAGACAGAAAAAGCATTTGAAAGAATGCAATATCCATTCCTGATTGGGAAAACAAACAAACAACTCTTAGCAAAGCAGAGTAGAAGGGAACTTCTACAATATGTTATACATGGCGCTTAAATTTCTAGGGTAGCTCACAAATGTATTTAGTCCTTGTATAAATTATTATATCTATTGCAATTATAAAGAACTGGAGGCAGCACTGCTGAAATCTATAGCCTGACATTTCAGCTACACATATTCCTTCAGCACCAGTGTCCCTTGCGGGGGTAAGCTGGCTGCTGTCCCAGCAAGCTTGGGCTTGCCTATGAAACTCAATGACACTAAAGTGTAAATAATTAGTGCCAGCTCAGTCTTGACTCTGTTAAAGGGGTGAAAACAGAAGACCATGGAGCATGGACAGAGGAGATGGAAGAGGCAATTGGAATTGCTTCCCTTTTCTAATCCTATTAAAGGTTCTCTTTGTCCACCTGTCCCAGAATAAAGACAAGGCTTTAATAGGTGTTGAAGACCCATGGGAGAAGAGATTATAGAGGAAGAGGACTTATCCAGGCTATACCAAATTTGTGCAGGCTAAGATTTAGAGACGTCATAGATCTGAAGGAGGGAAGATTCTATCACAGGATTTTCATCCCATTAATCAAAACAGTTCTTGTACTCACTGTAGCCTGAAGCCAAAGCTGATCTCTGCTCAAGGCCTGTGCTGTCCTGCAAAATCTAGCCCGGTGGCTTGCAATTCAGAAACCTAAATGGAAGGAATCATACAATTTAGCTCTCAATAATAAAGGCCCCCATAATCCTTCAGACTCCACGGAAGTAGTCCAGAATGAAAGAGAAAGAAGCTATGTGTTTATTTCTCTTGGGTAAGTGCCTGTATGTGAGTATGTGATCCACACCCCTACTGAAATTCACATGCACAAATGCAAGACTTTCTGTGCTTTGGTGCTGTCTATCCTCTTCAGTCCTCCCCAGAAGTCCCCTCACTGGTCCCCACTGCTGACATGGACAGTGAGAAACCAGTGTTGGATGTACCATTTACATACCACAGTAAACTGAGGTAGATTTCTGGAACCTACAGACAAGGGGATGAGAAGGAGGATGAGGGGGGACAGACTACAGAGCCCATGAAAAGGAGTAAGAAACTCATCTGCTTCATCTTCTGATGCAGGGCCAGTCCTACTGACAGCCTTCAACTACGAATAGATTATTAAACAGTCTGCAGAAGGTAGTGAAGAAGTTTCATTGACAAAAAGGCAAACAGCTTAGGGGAGAGAGCCTACTTGCCACCCCACATCTCCCTTCTTTCCTTCTTTCCATAATTATTGTCTTCTGTATGACAGGTACTATGCTAGGTTCTAGGGATAAATGACAAGTGTGGCATGCCTTGAAGAATTTGAAGTCTAAACAGAGGCAAATAGATATGATGGCATATACAGGCAATAAACAGTAATGCGATGATTGAAAATATTATAAGAAATAAATTATGCTAAGAAAAAGAAGCCAGAACAAAAAGAGTTCATACTGGGGCACCTGGGTGGCTCGCTAGATTAAGTGTCTGACTCTCGATTTTGACTTAGGTCATGATCACAGGGTCATGGATTGAGGCCTGTGTGTCTGTGCTGGGCATGGAGCCTGCTTAATATTCTCTCTCTCCCTCTCCTTCTACCTCTGTCCTTCTGCCCCCTCTCCCCCATATGCACTCTCTCTCTCTAAAAAAAAAAAAGAATTCATACTGACTAATTCTCAGTCCTCACTGAACAACAGGAGGCTCAAAAATTCTACATACAACAAAGAAAACTTTAAAGATGTGTTCCAAATAAAAAGAAAGAGAAATAGTCTCAGGCAATATGATGTAATGTTCACAGGTGACAAAGAAAAGGCAACTGACTCAATATTACTCTTTGGGCAAGTCATTTCATCTCTCCATGGCACAATTTCCTGCCTCATCAACAGGTGAAAAGGTATTGGACACCAAAGTCCCATCCAACTTAACTTTATTTCCAGTACTCATAAAGGAGAATGATCTTCAAGCTAGGAAACAGAGTATATATACCAGAGAGCTTTAATTATATTCATAGCATAGTGAGAAAATGTAGGCTGAATCAATAAATTGAACACCTACTATAAGTACACTAGAAAATAAGGCATGTCATACTGACTTCGTTTCTGCTGATGTGTTGAAAGGAAAATGTCATTGACATAAAGTTGCTTGATTTCAATGAAGTGTGTGATGAATCCTCCAACGATACAATTTTGGATAAAACAACTGGAGAGTAGAGAGAAAAATAAGAGTAGTATTATGCATCTTTATTGTTCTAACTGTGTGACCTTGTAAACATTACTAAATCTGGGTCTGCTTCCTAATTGGTTAAAAAAAAAATAAGCACTTGGGCTTTTTAATTCTGAGCTTATTTCCTACTCTAAAATTCAAAGACTCTCCAGTTCTAATAATTTGATATCAACATATAAGAAGACCTTAATAGACTATAACAAGCCTTTGTCTTAGTTTTGCATTGTCCAGGATTTTTATCGGAAACTTGCTTGAGGATATTGAAGACTGCTGATGGAATCTATAGATAACACAGAATCTGGATTGGGTAACTAAAATGACATGGCGCGGAAACAGGATTTCAAAAAAGTCTTAAGAGATTAAAGCTTATAGATTGCTTTTGTTTAGATATGCAGAGAGAATCCAGACCCTGGAAGCTGGAAGTTGTCATGTGAGTCCCTGAATATAGCTCTACCTGGAATCAGTTTTTCTCCCACTCTAGAATTTTCAGCTGGTAAATTCCTGATAAATTCATATTTGGCTTTGCCTATCTGAATGTGGCTTTCAGGTTCTTACCACCCTAAGTATTCTAATGATATGGTGGGGTAAACCGACATCTAGGGTTTACTATCAAGGACACTGGTGTGCCGTCTGACCAGCCCTTCCCACCAGATAAGGGAGGGAGCAGAGTCATCTGGAACTCCAATGAGGTAGACATTTCTCCATTAAGGGGGTAAAACAGAAATGTCAATATGGCCTTCAGAGCCCCTGCCACTAGCAACTTTCCTGGAGTGGAGACAAAGTGCAATGGGAAGACCCTGAGGCAAGAAAGTGATCAGAGTAGAAACTCAAGGTCAATGTCTCCTGGAAGGATGATTTGGGTTTCAAATTGGTATTAATTAGAAATGACAAAAGGAGTGATAAAGCAGGCATTGAAGCTCCCTGTGCAATGGCAATGAGTGCAGCTAGTTGTTCCCTAGGAACACTTTCTCATGGCTTGGGCCTCAGCATAAGACAGCCATAGGGTAGCATATGATGTACGGAGAAAATCCACTCAACACTCTAGAAAAGAATGGCAGTGGTCCTAAACCCTAATGGAAAAAGAGCAACTGCCAATGGACCCCATGGAAAGGTTGCTGAAAATTTCTTCAACGTAGGGAAACGCCCCGGTACGAGAGCAAGCAGTGCCCGTACGATGATCCCTGAGCAGCTGGTCAGTGCAGACTGTGGCAGCAGCCTAGATCTGAGAGACGGGCTGAGATCGAAGACCTGGGGCAAAGTAAAAGGAAAGGCACAAGTAGCAGCTGAAGGACTGAGAAGGGGCAGTGGGAGGTGCCAGGCAGGACTCTCAGTATCTTCTAAAAGAATAAGAACCTCAGCCCCACAGTCCTGAAGCTGCTGGACATAGAAGCTAACAAATATCTGAGTTAAAGGGCAAAGTGACTCCTCTGTATCTAAAAACTGGAATTTGAGGGTATGGAATTCTGTATTACCTTTTTCTTCTTTTTTTTTTTTCTTATCTTTATTTCCTACTTTTCCATAATGATCATAAAATGTATAATTAAAATAAGTTATATATATAATTTCATAAAATGGCAAAAAAAGCAGTTTTTGCGTGCATTAATAAAAAGATAATGTCCTGATCTAAGGAATTCTACCACCAGAAATAATAGCCATACTTTAACCTTTGTTTATCAGCTTGCCCTTGCACACAATTTTTACATCACACTTTAAAGGCAACATTGATAAATTAGAGGGAGAATGGGAGTAGGAAAAAGGATTTGACACCACATTTTTAAAAGAAATAGTTGAAATAACTGAAATAAATGGCCTGGACAACAGACTTCTGAATGGAGAGAAAAGTAGTTATACCTAGGACAACATAGGTGCTTATTTCATGTTTATAAATCATCAGTAACTAAATAAATGATATTAGATTGAATAGCTAACTAAATTATAAACTTCTTATGAGAGGAAATTATGAATTATACTTTCTTCTATCCCTTCAGAGCCCATTACCATTCTTTGTGTATGGTGAAGTCCCAGTAAATATTTAGTGCTTGATTATATCTCATTTATATATTTCCTGCCATAGTTTGGATAAATAGCTAGAAGCAGATTCTAGGATCTGGGAGACAAGTAAGGAATTCTCCTTTATCTGTCTTTTCTTCTAGCTTACTTTTTTTTTTTAATTTTTATTGTTATGTTAATCACCATACATCATAAGTTTTTGATGTAGTGTTCCATGATTCATTGTTTGTGCATAACACCCAGTGCTCCACGCAGAACGTCCCTCTTTAATACCCATCACCAAGCTAACCCATCCTCCCACCCCCCCTCCCCTCTAGAAACCTCAGTTTGTTTCTCAGAGTCCATCCTCTCTCATGGTTCGTCTCCCCCTCCGATTCCCCCCCCTTCATTCTTCCCCTCCTGCTATCTTCTTTTTTTTTTTCTTAACATATATTGCATTATTTGTTTCAGAAGTACAGACCTGTGATTCAACAGTCTTCCACAATTCACGGTGCTCACCATAGCACATACCCTCCCCAATGTCTATCACCCAGCCACCCATTCCCTCCCACCCACAACCACTGCAGCAACCCTCAGTTTGTTTCCTGAGATTAAGAATTCCTCATATCAGTGAGGTCATATGATACATGTCTTTCTCTGATTGACTTATTTCGCTCAGCATAACACCCTCCAGTTCCATCCACGTCGTTGCAAATGGCAAGATCTCATTCCTTTTGATGGCTGCATAATATTCCATTGTATCTATATATCACATCTTCTTTATCTATTCATCTGTTGATGGACATCTTGGCTCTTTACACAGTTTGGCTATTGTGGACATTGCTGCTATAAACATCAGGGTGCACATACCCCTTCGGATCACTACATTTGTATCTTTGGGATAAATACCCAGTAGTGCAATTGCTGGATCGTATGGTAGCTCTATTTTCAACTTTTTGAGGAACCTCCATACTGTTTTCCAGAGTGGCTGCACCAGCTTGCATTCCCACCAACAGTGTAGGAGGGTTCCCCTTTCTCCACATCCCGGCCAACATCTGTTGTTTCCTGACTTGTTAATTTTAGCCATTCTGACTGGTGTGAGGTGGTATCTCATTGAGGTTTGGATTTGGATTTCCCTGATGCCAAGCGATGTTGAGCACTTTTTCATGTGTCTGTTGGCCATTTGGATGTCTTCTTTGGAAAAATGTCTGTTCATGTCTTCTGCCCATTTCTTGACTGGATCATTTGTTCTTTGGGTGTTGAGTTTCATACATTCTTTATAGATTTTGGATACTAGCCCTTTATCTGATATGTCATTTGTAAATATCCTCTCCCATTCTGTCGGTTGTCTTTTGGTTTTGTGGACTGTTTCCTTTGCTGTGCAAAAGCTTTTTATCTTGATGAAGTCCCAATAGTTCATTTTTGCCCTTGTTTCCCTTGCCTTTGGCGATGTTTCTAGGAAGAAGCTGCTGCGGCTGAGGTCGAAGAGGTTGCTGCCTGTGTTCTCCTTTAGGATTTTGATGGGACTCCTGTCTCACATTTAGGTCTTTCAAGCATTTGGAGTCTATTTTTGTGTGTGGTGTTAGGAAATGGTCCAGTTTCATTCTTCTGCATGTGGCTGCCCAATTTTCCCAACACCATTTGTTGAAGAGACTGTCTTTTTTCCATTGGACATTCTTTCCTGCTTTGTCGAAGATTAGCTGACCATAGAGTTCAGGGTCCATTTCTGGGCTCTCGATTCTGTTCCATTGATCGATGTGTCTGTTTTTGTGCCAGTACCATACTGTCTTGATGATGACAGCTTTGTAATAGAGCTGGAAGTCTGGAATTGTGATGCTGCCAGCTTTGCTTTTCTTTTTCAACATTCCTCTGGCTATTGTATGGTTCCATACAAATTTTAGGATTATTTATTCCATTTCTTTGAAAAAAGTGGATGGTATTTTGATGGGGATTGCATTGAATGTGTAGACTGCTCTAGGTAGCATTGACATCTTCACAATATTTGTTCTTCCAATCCATGAGCATGGAACGTTTTTCCATTTCTTTGTGTCTTCCTCAATTTCTTTCATGAGTATTTTATAGTTTTCTGAGTACACATTCTTTGCCTCTTTGGTTAGATTTATTCCTAGGTATCTTATGCTTTTGGGTGCAATTGTAAATGCGATGTACTCCTTAATTTCTCTTTTCTGTCTTGTTGTTGGTGTACAGGAATGCCACTGATTTCTGTGCATTGATTTTATACCCTGCCACTTTACTGAATTCCTGTATGAGTTCTAGCAGTTTTGGGGTGGAGTCTTTTGGGTTTTCCACATAAAGTATCATATCATCTGCAAAAAAAAAAAGAGTGAGAGGTTAACTTCCTCTTTGCCAATTTGGATGCCTTTTATTTCTTTTTGTTGTCTGATTGCTGTGGCTAGGACTTCTAACATATGTTGAATAGCAGTGGTGAGAATGGACATCCCTGCTGCATTCCTGACCTTAGGGGGAAAGCTCTCAGTTTTTCCCCATTGAGAATGATATTCACTGTGGGTTTTTCACAGATGGCTATGTATGTATGTACCCTCTATCCCTATGCTCTGAAGAGGTTTGATCAAGAAAGGATGCTATACTTTGTCAAATACTTTTTCTGCATCTATTGAGAGGATCATATGGTTCTTGTTCTTTCTTTTGTTAATCTATTGTATCATGTTGATTGATTTGTGGATGTTGAACCATCCTTGCAGCCCAGGGATAAATCCCACTTGATCGTGGTGAATAATCCTTTTAATGTACTGTTGGATCCTATTAG
This sequence comes from Zalophus californianus, assembly GCF_009762305.2. NCBI lineage: Eukaryota > Metazoa > Chordata > Mammalia > Carnivora > Otariidae > Zalophus > Zalophus californianus. The sequence continues at coordinate 77,651,363 of NC_045606.1, forward strand.
CTCGTATTTTGGTGAGAATTTTTGCATCCACGTTCATCAAGGATATTGGTCTGTAATTCTCCTTTTTGATGGGGTCTTTGGTTTGGGGATCAAGGTAATGGTGGCCTCATAAAATGAGTTTGGAAGTTTTCCTTCCATTTATATTTTTTGGAACAGTTTCAGAAGAATAGGTATTAATTCTTCTTTACATGTTTGGTAGAATTCCCCTGGGAAGCCGCCTGGCCCCGGGCTTTTGTTTGTTGGGAGACTTTTGATGACTGCTTCAATTCTCTTAGTGGTTATAGGTCTGTTCACGTTTTTTATTTCTTCCTGGTTCAGTTTTGGTAGTTGATACATCTCTAGGAATGCATCCATTTCTTCCAGGTTATCTAATTTGCTGGCATATAGTTGCTCATAATATGGTGCTTATAATTGTTTGTATTTCTTTAGTGTTGGTTGTGATCTCTCCTCTTTCATTCATGATTTTGTTGATTTGGGTCATTTCTCTTTTCTTTTTGATAAGTCTGGCCAGGGGTTTATCAATCTTGTTAATTCCTTCAAAGAACCAGCTCCTAGTTTCGTTGATCTGTTCTACTGTTCTTTTGGTTTCTATTTCATTGATTTCTGCTCTGATCTTTATTATGTCTCTTCTCCTGCTGGGTTTAGGCTTTATTTGCTGTTTTTTTCTCTAGCTCCTTTAGGTGTAGGGTTAGGTTGTGTATTGGAGACCTTTTTTGTTTCTTGAGAAAGGCTTGTATTGCTATATACTTTCCTCTCAGGACTGCCTTTGCTGCATCCCAAAGATTTTGAACAGTTGTGTTTTCATTTTCATTGGTTTCCATGAATTTTTTTAATTCTTCTTTAATTTCCTGGTTGACCCATTCATTCTTTAGTAGGATGCTCTTTAGCCTCCATGGATTTGAGTTCTTTCTGACTTTCCTCTTGTGACTGAGTTCTAGTTTCAAAGCACTGTGGTCTGAAAATATGCAGGGAATAATCCCAATCTTTTGGTACCAGTTGAGACCTGATTTGTGACCTAGGATATGATCAATTCTGGAGAATGTTCCATGGGCACTAGAGAAGAATGTGTATTCCGTTGCTTTGGGATGGAATGTTCTGAATATGTCTGTGAAGTCCATTTGGTCCAGTGTGTCATTTAAAGTCTTTATTTCCTTGTTGATCTTTTGCTTAGATGATCTGTCCATTTCAGTGAGGGGGGTGTTAAAGTACCCCACTATTATTATATTGTTGTCCATGTGTTTCTTTGCTTTTGTTATTAATTGCCTTATATAATTGGCTGCTCCCACGTTAGGTGCATAGATATTTACAATTGTTGGATCTTCTTGTTGGATAGACCCTTTAAGTAGGATATAGTGTCCTTCCTCATCTCTTATTACAGTCTTTGTTTTAAAATCTAATTTGTCTAATATAAGGATTGCCACCCCAGCTTTCCCATTAGCATGGTAAATGGTTTTCCACCCCCTCACTTTCAATCTGGGGGTTTCTTTGGGTCTAAAATGAGTCTCTTGCAGACAGCGTATCGATGGATCTTGGTTTTTAATCCAATCTGATAGCCTGTGTCTTTTGATTGGGGCATTTAGCCCATTTATATTCAGGGTAACTATTGAAAGATATGAATTTAGTGCCTTTGTATTGCCTGCAAGGTGACTGTTACTGTATATTGTCTGTGTTCCTTTCTGGTCTATATTGCTTTTAGGCTCTCTCTCTGCTTAGAGGGTCCCTTTCAATATTTCTTGTAGGGCTGGTTTCGAGTTTGCAAATTCCTTGAGTTTTTGTTTGTCCTGGAAGCTTTTTACCTCTCCTTCTATTTTCAAACAGCCTAGCCTAGCTGGATATAGTATTCTTGGCTGCATAATTTTCTCGTTTAGTGCTCTGAAGGTATCATGCCAGTCCTTTCTGGCCTGCCAGGTCTCTGTGGATAGGTCTGTTGCCAATCTAATGTTTCTACCTTTATAGGTTACATATCTCTTCTCCCGAGCTGCTTTCAAGATTTTCTCTTTGTCTCTGAGACTCGTAAGTTTTACTATTAGATGTCGGAGTGCTGACCTATTTTTATTGATTTTGAGAGGGGTTCTCTGTGCCTCCTGGATTTTGATGCCTGTTTCCTTCCCCACATTAGGGAAGTTCTCTGCTATAATTTGCTCCAATATACCTTCGGCCCCTCTCTCTCCTTCTTTTTCTTCTGGGATCCCAATTATTCTAATGTTGTTTCGTCTTATGGTATCACTTATCTCTCGAATTCTGCCCTCATGATCCAGTAGTTGTGTATCTCTCTTTTTCTCAGCTTCTTTATTCTCCATCATTTGGTCTTCTATATCACTGATTCTCTCTTCTGTCTCATTTATCCTAGCAGTTAGTGCCCCCATTTTTGATTGCACCTCATTAATAGCCTTTTTGATTTCGACTTGGTTAGATTTTAGTTCTTTTATTTCTCCAGAAAGCGTTTCTCTAATAATTTCCATACTTTTTTCAAGCCCAGCTAGTATCTTTAAAGTCATGATTCTGAACTCTAGGTCCAACATCGTACTAATGTCTGTATTGAGTAGGTCCCTGGCAGTCGGTACTACCTCTTGTTCTTTTTGTTCAGGTGATTTTTTTCCATCTTGTCATTTTGTCCAGAGGAGAACAGATGAATGAGAGAACAAAATGCTAACAGGGTAACAACGTCCCCAGAAAATATACTCTAAACAAATCAGAAAAGACCTGAAGCTGGGGGGAAAGAAAGGGAAAGAAAAAAGAAAAAGAAAAAGATAAACAAAAACAGAATAAAACAAAAAAAAGACTATGATCAAATATGATCAGGCTGGTGCATAGATCATGCCACACACTAGGTTTTGGGTGTATTTTGGTCTGTTAGAAGAAAATGCCTCCCAAAATTTTAAAGAAAAAAAAACATATATGTACAAAAATAAGGGTTGATACGATGAAGAGATGGAATATGACTGTAAAGATGAAAATTATAAAAAATTTTATAAAAAGAATTGATAAGTTGTTTCAAAAAAAGAAAGAAGAGGATTTAAAAAAAAAAGGGAGATAATGTGATCAGGCAGGAGAGTAGAACAAAGCCCTACACTAGAGATTTAGGGTGTATTTTGATATGTTAGAAGAAACTGTATCTCAAAATTTTAAAGAGAGAACAACTTACATATATATGCCAAAAATAAGGGTAACTACTATGAAGGGATGGAATATGACTCTAAAAATGAAAAATAAAAATTTTTTTTAAAAAAGGGATTGTTAAGATGTTGGTTGAAAAAGGGAAAAAGAAAAATTTTAAAAAAAGACAGTTAAAAAAAATTAACTTTGGAAGACTAAAGAATCATGGTAAAAAAGCCATGGATTCTATGTGCAGTATTCCCCTAGTGCTGGAGTTCTGCCGTTCTCATTGATCGGTAAACTTGGTCTTGGCTGGCTGTTCTTGCTGATCTTCTGGGGGAGGGGCCTGTTGCCATGGTTCCCAAATGTCTTTGCCGGAGGCAGAATTGCCCCGCCCTTGCGGGTCCTGGCTAAGTAATCTGCTCTGGTTTGCTCTCAGGAGCTTTTGTTCCCTGCAAGCTTTCCGTACAGCTTTGGAGGACAAGAGTGAAAATGGTGGCCTCCCAATCTCCGCTGCAGAGGAGCCGAGAACTCAGGGCCCCACTCCTCAGTGAGCCCCAGAGAAAAGCAGTCACTCCCGTCTCCCCGGTCTCCGGCCGCACTCCGCGCTCACCCGGCCTGTGACCAAGCGTTTCTATCTCTGGCACCCGTCCCTGTATGGAGTCTCCAAACCCAGCAGATCCCTGCGGTGCGCTCCCGCGCCGCTCCTCCCGGGGGAGGGAGGGGAGCCTCCCCGGATCTGCCGCTTGTTGGGTCCCTGCTGGAGGCGTAGTGGCCCGACTATGCAGTGGATCACGGTTTATGGAAACCCCGAGCTGAGAGCCCACGCCTTGGCTCCGTCTCTGCAGCCGGCTTCCCCGCTCCGATACCTGGGAGCTCTGCCGCACTCAGGCACCCCCAGTCTTTCTGTGACCCTGAGGGTCCTGAGACCACACTGTCCCGCAAGGGTTCCACCCCCCGCTTAGCCACTGGAGCGATGTCCCTCGGCAGAGCCGACTTCTAAAAGTTCCGATTTTGTGCTCCGCGGCTCTATCACTTGCCAGAAGCGGCCGACGGAGGCCCCCTCCCCCGCCGTCTATCCTCCCGAATATTGCCTCAGATTCACTCCTCCGCATGTCCCTACCTTCCAGGAAGTGGTCGCTTTTCTGTTCAGAGAGTTGTTGCTATTCTTTTCTTCGATCTCCTGTTGAGTTCGTAGGTGTTCAGAATGGTTTGATTCCTATTCAGCTGAATTCCTGAGACCAGACGAAATCCAGGTCTCCTACTCCTCTGCCATCTTGCTTCTCCCCCTCTACCTTACCTTTTATCCCTGGACTACTCAGCACTAAAAAACTTCATCTTCTTATCTCCAATGACCTCACCTCCAATCCACTGGATCCATTCACTGCTCCACCTATTTGTATTACCCATTATCTTGCATTGCTCTCCCAAGATTTTAAACTCTGAAATGCCAGTTGCATTGTCAAACTTCTAAACAAATGGCCTCTCAGTGCCTCTAACTAACCATGATTAAGACTAAATTCATCATCTTGTCATCTAAACTTGTTCATCACATGGTTTTCCATGTTTCTGGTAGCAGCACCATTACTGCCCAATTAACTAATGTTTTAAAACCTCCAAGTCATTACTCTCCCAAGTGCAAATGCTCCTCCATTACCATACTCTTTGAATCTACATTCTGGAATTTAACTAAAGCATTCTAATTCGACCCTTTACTTCCCTCTTCACACCACAAATCTTTCCTATTGCTCTCAGATTGATCTTCCCAATGCCTCACTCTGATCATGGTATTTCTCACTGAAAAGCCTTACCGGCTCCCTTTCTGACTACACAGAATCTAATCCTCTGGTTTGTTATACAAAGCTTCTGACAAGCTTGTGGGTCAGCTGATTAGGATCTCTCTTCCAGCATGATTTCCAACAACTTCCATAAATCAGCCCTCTGCTTCAAACAATTTGTTCTACCTAAAATCATCCATCCATGCTTCTCAGCCCCTCCACTTTTCACTTTGCTGTCCTATTTTCAAGTCCCACTTCAAACACCATCCCCTGCCTTGTAGCCTATTCTAATCTCCCCTCCTTTGAGTCACTAAGGTAAATTTCTCCTCCTCCAAACTTCTGTATCAGTTTCTTCCTCTCTTGTAACACTTTCCTTTTCCTCGTATTTTCATAGAAATGTATAAATATGGCTGATTTTTCATGACAAAATATATAATATAGTGAGACTTTACATTATACATCCCTGTATTAGTTATTCATCCAATGGTTTGAAATGTTTATTGAGCACCTCACATGTGCTAGGTGATGGGGATAAGTAATGAACAAGATGGCTTTGTCCCTACCCTCTCAGGGCTTCATTTATATGAAAGACTGTTGATAAGCAAATGACTAAGTAGCTGACTAAAACTATGATAATACTAAAAATAAAAAGTATACAATGTTATATGAATATATAGGAAGTGGACATATATAATAATTTTGCTTTATACTTCAAAACACCCTTTCAAAATGGAGTCATATTTAGTCTAGCTTAAAGGTATTTGCTAGTTTACTGGAAACTATTTTCCTTGATTTATGGCATGATCTGGCCATGATGAGTAAAGACAATAATATCTGAAGGGCGAAATAGGAAATTAAATTTCACCTCCTGGGCAAGCGTAACTGACTAATTTAGCTGCAAACCTAAGGCAGAAGTATAATACTGCATTTTTCTTCCTGTTGTTTTACTCTAGAGCAGCTATTTTCTGCTTTTACCAGTCAGTTGCATGGAGCCATCCATCAATCATGGCCAGTAATCTCCAACAAAATAAGAAGAGCAAAAATATAAAGAGGCAAGTGATTCATCACGAAGCCTGATGCCAGCTGTAAGGGAAAAAGCCCTTTCTGACTTAGAGCTAGCAGGCACAAAGGCACATTATTCCCAAAGGAACTATGACTTGAAATTTCTGAATGGGCTCACCACCAGTCTCAGCTGGTAGCCTGCTATACTATGCATGCACAGGCGTGTAAACTCTTCAAATATTTTTTTTTCCTCCAGTGTTGGAACTGTTCCTGGTATTTCTATAATCATCAAAAGACAAGGTTAGATTTTCATTTTTGTTTTCTCCTACTGCATTAATGCTTCTAATTGCGAGAGTATGACGTTACCTCCGGCTCTCTGAAACAGGGCTTCATTTCTCAAACACAAGGTACCAGATATATTTTGGCACCTACGAATGTCAGTACAGGGGTACTGAGAATAACAAGTTACAGGCAATTCATAGACATATAAATGGAAGCAAGAAGGCCACCATCAAGGCCACTTTTATAATGTGGCATGCGGGTGAAAGAAGGGACACTAGGAGAGAAAGCAACATTCTAGGTAGAGGCTGCCCCATTGGGAATGAGACTGCCTAACAGAATTACTCACACAAAAGGTTACTAGAGAGAACTAGTTATTCTATGGCCTGAATTGAAAGGAAAATGCAGTGAACTAATAAAAGCCATTGTCATTGTGTCCTATAATTAAATGTCATTTACACGAACTTAAGGACTATGACGAACACATAGGGCATATAAGAAATTGTCCGCAATGAGCCATGAAAGTTGCCTCTGCAACCAGGGGTAAAGGGGGAATGGAAAAATAAAATATGCTTTTCCATGCATGTCCCCCTTTTTCTTAGGGAAAAAAAAAAGAGAATTTTTGTGGCAAGCATATTGGAGACATTGTTGAAGAACAGTTCCTCTTCACATAAAGGTTACCTCTGTAAAGCTGCCAAGGTCAGTGCCCTGGTGGATTATCTGCCAAGTAAGTGCCAGTTGTGGAATCTATACTGTGGCAGGCATGGGGGCAGGCGGCGTTCTCCCACCCTCCTTATGAATCACCGTTCTTTGCTCCTTTGTACGAGGGTTGCCACTTTTCCCACTCGCTGCCCTCCCTTCTCATTGGAGAGGTCTCTTTCCTCACATATGAGCTGAATGTTCCGTTGTTTGCCAGGAAGCCGGGCTTGCTGAATGCTGATTTCATGGAAGTCCCACAAGACAGGCAAACAGTAATTTCTAAGCAATCTACATAAAAAGTGACGTTACAAAATATAAAGTGCTCAACTTGGGCCATGATGCATCATTTGTGCTATTTTAGAGGAGGGGAGGAATATACATATACAGAATACAGATAGAGATACATACACATATACACACAGATGCACATATATATGTATAAAATATATATATAACATATACATAGACTTTTCCCATATATATATATATACACATATATATATACATATTCATGTTTTTATTTCCATTTTTTGGTTGAGTGCTTTAAATGGCTTTGTCTTTTATATCCAATGACTTATTTTTTTCTTTTTATAAAGAACCACAAAAAAGGGTAACTTCAAACTAGCTGTTCCATTTTTCAAATCTCTTCTTCAGTATATTCAGAACACTTAATATCCAATTTCTAGGATATAATATGATGAAGAGAAATATTTCATTTTTTTATTTTGACATATAAAATGAAAAGGGCCGTTCAAAAAAGTATATAAATATTCAATGAAAGATACTCTCCTAATATACAAGATATCTTCATAGTTATCTGGATACTGTATTCCTTTCCATAGTCCTCAAATGTAAAAATGTTTAGCATATGTCATCTATAACTATGACCCTTTGGGCATTTATTCAAGTTATTTTTATGCTGAGACTTAACAGAAATTAAAAGGAGATTAGGTAATGCTTGTAGTAAGCTGTGTCTTTTTTTCTATAAATAGCTCCACAAGGTGAACTGTCACTTACCTTTAGGTCATCGGTCATTAAGGTGCGTGTGGCTTGATAAATTCACAGGGCAAACACTGCTTGACTATAATGACTTGTTTTTACAGGGCAGAAGGAACGATTTCAGAGTTATATTTTGAATAACACATGTTCATAGGTATAATTCTTCAAAACCCTGGAAAACACAGATTGCCTATAATGAAAAGCATCCCTTAGTATATCTTAATGTCAATTGTCTATATTGTGCTAAAACACAAACTATGTCCAATTTTCCTCACCCTGATGTCACACACCTTCTTAATGATGAAGTAATAAAACTACCCCAAATTGTCCTATTTAATGTTATATGCTCCCATATAATTTTAATTGTACAATTTCACACAAAAGAGGGAAATGTATTTGTTGAAAAATTCAATACCCAGCTGACATTAAGTTGCAAATTGTGACAAGGACAACCATTGAGAAATGAAATATCCATGTTAGTAGTAATATGATTCCACTATAGACATTTTTCATAGTTATTATTCATTTTTCCCACTGTTTTCACTAATGAAGCCAATAAAAGCCATCAAAATTAAATCTGATGGGTAGTCAGATCACTCAGAATCTGAGTGAAATAAAGACTTAGTGTAAGCCTGCCTGTTCAGCTCAGCTCAGATCTACAAACAGCTAAGAGCCATTTGGCACTCTGTTGGCAATCTTGGCAGAGATTTGAAAGATTGAATAGAGATGAATTCTTAATGACTTCCTAACATTTAGGTGGGGGGCTTTTTCCAGAAGAAGATTGAGACACAAGAATTACAATTACAGAATAAGGGAATTGGGTACTTTGAGAACTTCCCCTCAGGATGTAAACAGAAGTCAGTTGTCAGCAGACTGTAAGATTCTGCCATTAGATTTAAATGAAAACAAAGGAGTTCTCAATATACATTTAAAACATTAGTTTCTTTTAGGGGCACCTGGGTGGCTCAGTCAGTTAAGTGTCTGCCTTCAGCTCAGGTCAAGATCTCAGGGTCCTGGGATTGAGCCCCATTTGGATGGTTCTATGCTCAACAAGGAGTCTGCTTCTCCCTCTCCCTCTGTGCTCTCTCTCAAATAAATAAAATCTTTAAAAAAATTAAAATATTAGTTTCTTTTGAACAAAGAGCATTCGTGTTGGTTGTCTTCTGAGACTTCTTAAGATATTTAAAGACAGCTATGCTCCCTTCTGGAGTCTTCTCCAGCCTAGGTTATCAATTTTCCTTTCTGATAAATTTCAATTGGAAATTACATTGATATTCGATATTTGGTCCTAATGCTATGAATCTCTAGGTGGTCAAATTTGAATTTTAAGGAGCTAAAATATTACGTGCTAGATTAAGTATCCTTTGCCCAGTCTGTATATTTTGGAAAGTTGTTTGAAAATAAGAGTCATCACCAACCATGAGTTTCAGAATGAGAATATCTTTTCCTGTGAAACCACATTTTCCTAGGGCACCTGGGTGGCTCAGTCGTTAAAAGAGTCTGCCTTGGGCTCAGGTCATGACCCCAGGGTCCTGGGATCGAGCCCCACATCGGGCTCCCTGCTCAGTGGGAAGCCTGCTTCTCCCTCTCCCACTCCCCTTGCTTGTGTTCCCTCTCTTGCTGTGTCTCTCTCTGTCAAATAAATAAAAATCTAAAAAACAAACAAACAAACACATTTTTCCTTAAGTCAGATTGGTCATACCAATATGGAAGGCAATCGCCACAAGAGGCTATTTAGCACTTGAACTGTGGCTAGTTCAAGTTGATGTACCATATGAATATAAAATACACACCAGATTTTGAGAATGTCATATGAAAAAAGAATAAAGATACCTCAATACACTTTTTATATTGATTACATGTTGAAATGATATTTTAGATATGTCATGTTAAATAAAATATATTATTAAAATTAATTCCAATTGTTTGTTTTTAGTTTTAAAAAGATGGCTGCTAGAAAATTTGGAATTACATATGTGGCTTACATTGTATATTATGAGATGGTGCTGGTGTACATAGCTGTAGCTAATAACATAGCTGCAAATCCTGAGGAAATCACTCAATGTCTTTTGCCCAGCCCAATTTATACCTTCCATGCAGCCTACAGGGATATTTTGTCTGGGAGATCTATGAAGATCATGGTAGGCAGAATCATTTAACATGCAAAAGATGGGGCACCTGGGTGGCTCAGCCGTTAAGCCACGGGCCTTTGGCTCCAGTCATGATCCCAGGGTCCTGGGAGTGAGTCCTGAATCAAGCTCCCTGCTCAGCACGGAGCCTGCTTCTCCTTCTCCCTCTGCCTCTCCCTCTGCCTCTCCCCCTGTTCGTGCTTGCTTGCACTCTCTCTCTCTCTAATAAATAAATAAAATCTTTTAAAAATAAACAAAAACATACAAAAGATGGCCCTCAAATCAGTAGTACTGTTATGTTCTTCAGAAAAGAAGGGTCCTTAATAATTGAAGTGTTGGGCATAATCACTGACTTATCCAGGTCCCAAGAGGGCCCTGGGACCACAAGCACATCTCAAAACGGGAACAGGAATTCATTATATGAAAACAATCCCTTTAAAATAAACACACAAAACTACAAAATTTTCTGAACATTGAACTTATCATTTTTTACTCTCAGAGAGCTCCATTTCTGGCTTCTACAGTTTAAAAGGGCAGAATACAAGGACTTTCTATTAGTGTGGTGTCTACATCTTCAAATATTTGGTAAAGTAAGTACATTTTCAAACAATTTTTCATTTTTGGTTTAAATGCCTCTATATTTCCTTAGATCTTTGTCTCCAAAATCATACTGACATTCCCCATGTATCCCACAGCACTTTTTCCTTTACTGGTCATTATATGAACTAGTAACAAGTCATGAGAGATTTAGACTAGGAAAAAAATTCTCTTTCCATAAGGACAGATTTTGATTTGTTGAGATAACTTTCTAGGCCTAAGAGGAAGCCACTCCTCTCAGGATGCCACATCACAAACAAGGTTGACTGTGTGGCCCCAATCAGTTATTTTCCTGCTTTTCCTCTTCCTTGTTCTTTATTCTTTATCCTATAAAAGCTTCTTGCCAATGGCCTCATTTTGCACTTCTTCAAAAGGAGACTACCAGCTTCATGAAATGTTAAATGAAGTTTATCACCTAAACTGTCATCTTTATTTTTTAACAGAATTAATGATTATATTTTCTTTACACATAAGTAAAAACTTTGCCAATTGCTAGTTTATGTTCAATTCTAAAAGATGTATGTCGTGTTTTTAAGCTAACACCTTATTCTACTTATTTCATTTAATCCATATCACAACTTTGTAAATAAGCATTGGTGTCCTCATTTTACAGATGAGGAAACTAAAGACCAACATGGTCAATAATTCACCCATATTCATAGTCTGTGCAAATGAAGGTCTATCTGGCTCCAAATTTGTTCCCTTTAATCATGTAACTCCACTGCCTTTCAGTGTATGAATTATGCACACCAAAACCAGATGGTGCATATGTTCTAAATTTGCAAAACATTTCATCCGCCTAGTGAAACGTGTGAACAAGAAGAGGACATGATTAGTCATCCTTTAATGTAAAAATGTTGGATTGCACAAAGGGTACCCTTTTCCTCAAACACAGAACAAGAAACTTGATAAAAATATGTAGCTCAAACCAACTGTATTTTTAATAGAATAACAAACCTAAGAACCAAGAGAATATAAAATAGCTAAAAAGCAGAGAATTATAGGTAAGTTATCAATTTAAAAATTTGTCTTTTCCTACTTAATACCAAATGCTTTGTATTCATTTCTATCTATATACACTTTTTAAATATTTATGTTTGACTCACAAAGAGCAATGTATACATGTCATATGATTTTGCCTTCAAATACTACTTTTATGCCTTTTTTTCTTTGAGAATTTCTACTAAAATTGCCTTTAGAATGAGTGAATTTTTCCTTTTGGCCATGGAATCCATCTGTTGGTGTGTACAAAGCCAGAGGGCAATTAACAGAAAGACTAGGATAGAATTTCACTGGAACAAGTAGGGAATATTTCTGATCATTTTTTGAGTAATTTGCTCTTTTTAAACAAATATACCTGGCTTAATATAAATTAACAGCTGGTCAGTGCATGACACAATAAAATAATAACAAGTTCCACCCACAAACTAACAGATTGCATTTTAGGTACTAAAAAAAGGCAGTCAAATTTACTGATTAATTTTTCAGTATCAGGAAAAAAAGACTTTTTGCATGTTTTTTAAGGACTGTATTAAATATAACTTTATTTTTTTAAAGATTTTATTTTTAAGTTATCTCTACACCCAACATGGTGCTTGAACTCATGACCCCAACATCAAGAGTCACATGCTCTACTGATTGAGCCAGCCATGTGCCCCTAAATATAGTTTTAAAGTAAATAAATTAACTTTGACACATAAATTTTAATGTATGTATATATTAATTTAAAGAGTAAGCTCCTTCTAGATTCTAAATTGTTTCCAATAGTTTCATGTAGGTCATCTCCTCTCCTTCCATCCCATCTTTTGCCATTAAATTATATGTTCCTTTAATATCCAAGCCATGCCTTCTTTTGTTTATTTTTTTAACAATCTGTGACACAGTAAGAAATATATATTTGATCTCTGTCCCCTGTTCACGGCAAAAGCTCCCAAAACCCTTAGAATTTCCTGAGTGATAAAGATGAGAGGGGCATTTTTGTTACTTACGATACGCCCTGCTTAATAATACCTGAATTTATGCTAATGAGGTGATTCTTGCAAAATGGAGACTGGTTGCCAAAGGAACCAACTGTGTGATTAGAAGGTTGGAATTTTCAACCCCAACTCTTTAGCTCCAGGGAAAGGAGAGGGGCTAGAGGTTTACTTAATTACCAATAGCCAATCATTTAATCAATCGTGCCTATATAATGCAACCTCTATAAAAATCCTAAATTAAGTGGTTTGGAGAGCTTCTGGGTAGTTGGACATATGGAAGTGCTGAAAAGGTGCCATGCCAGGAGATGACATAGAAACTCCACGCCCCTTCCCCACAGCTTGCTCTATACTTATCTTCCATTTGGTTGCTCCTAGGTTATATCCTTTTTAATAAGCGGGTAATAGTAAAGTACTTTCTTGAGTTCTGTGAACTGTTCTAGCAAATTATCAAACCCAAGAAGGGGGGGTGTGGGAACCCCTGATTTATAGTCAGTTGGTCAGAAATACCAGAGGTCTGAACTTTCAAGTGGCTTCGGAAGTGGGGGGGACAGTCTTGTGGAACTCTTAGCTTTAACCTGTGGAGTCTGCACTAACTCCAGGTAGTTAGTTTCAGAAGTATTGTGAGTAGAGAAATGTTTTTTTTCTTTTACTACCCCTAGTCTATAAGATTTAACACAGGAGCAACTATAAAAATACTCACTTCAAATGTTTGAATGTATGCATGAATAAATGACTGAAACAAACAATATAAACAATAAGGAAAATCAGTGTAAACCTAACATATGGAAGAAAACTTTAAGTTAAGCTAAACACTTTTGGACTATAGAGAATCAACTCAAGGAATACAATATATGAAATTAAACATTATCATTGTCTTTCATTTTTTTCCTTTAGTCCTCTTACAAAAAGGTCTATTGATTCCTAGGGCCTCACACAAATACAATTTTTATAACCTAGCATATGAAATAATATGTTAGCTATAAATGTATTAAAATATTTGCCTACTTTTCAAAAAAAATATTTGCCTACATTTCCATATTTGAATTATCTTAGTATTTTTATTTGCTTTTATTTTTATTTGTTTTAGCCACTGTATTTTTTTTAGCCACTGTATTTTACTTGCTTTTAGATGCTTTGTACAAAGCTTTGCACAGTGGCGGTATCGTAGCCAATGAGGTTTATCCAAGGCGCATTACTGCTAATAGATGCTTTCTACAGAGACCTGATCCAACTTCAGTAAAATAATGGCATAAAATGCCCTAGCTTTCCTAGTATGGGTTGAAGGTAAAGAAGTAAACTTGTGGTTATTCAATATTGCTTATTATTTAGTCTTTTATGTTTTTTTTTAGATGATAGTGGCTTCATAAAATGTATTTTTTTAAATAATGAACACCAGTGAGCTTTATTTGGGGGGGGGAGGGGCAGAGGGAGACAGAGAATCTTTAGCAGGCTCCACACTCAGAGCAGAGCCCAACGGGGGACTTGATCTCACAACCCTGAGATCATGACCTGAGCCAAAATCAAGAGTCAAACGCTTAACTGCCTGAGCCACCCAGGTGCCCCAAAATATATTTTAAAACATTGGATCTTTGGGTATTTTTTATCCTTGGGGTTTAGGCGTCAGGGTGAAGAGAAGGGGTATGTGACCAGTGGCTGTGATGGGCAAAAGGAGGCTCCATTTATCATGAATGAGCACAGACCTATTGGTATTTCTTACTTGCATTTTATGATTTAGGTTATTTATTAACTCAGGGAGAATTAGCATCTTCACGAATTGCATCTTTGTAATCTAGAACATAGTAGTACATTTCCATTTTTTCAAATATTCTAGACTTTATGGGTATGTGTGTCTCTTGAAGAGCTTTTTAAAATTCTTCAGATAAATTGTGCACATTTTATGTTAAATTATTCCTACCTACATTATCTTTTAGCTGTTTTTGAAAATCTCTATTTTCTTTATCCATCCTTTTATTTTTAACTTTTTAATCACTTATTTAGTATGGTGGTCTAAGTCCTATTAAATTATTTGACATCTTCTCTCTTCGCATATCTTAATTATTCATCCTGTTGTCTGTTTTCTTAGTTTTTGGTGTATGTTTCTCCTGAAAACTGAGAAGTGTTATATTCTTTTCTACTTGTTACCTATATAACTTTATGTATTAAACTTATCGTGTTCATTTGGGGCGATATATTTCTAAATTTCCTTCTGAAAATTATTAATATATTTTATCTGTACCCCCATTTCCTTCTCCAACTTATTTTAGGTACTTTTAATACCTTAATATATTTCTTAGTTTTTGCATTTGTGCTGATATAGTTATATATACCTTAACTGGTTTACAGGCTTACAATTGTTATCTTCAGCTAATAAAAATAAGGAAATTGGTGCATTGACAGCAGCTCCCATTTTCTTTCTCCTTTGCCTCCTACTGTTTTTTTTATTAGATCATCACCTTCCCTGCCTTCTAATTTTTCCTTCAGTTATGTTGTGGCTCTCAACATTGGCTGCCCTTTAAAGTCACCTGTGCAGATTTTTAAACATACCAATGACTGGGCTCCAGCCCAGAACTATTAAAGAAAAACCCACAGACATGGATTTGGGGCACTGGTAGGACTTAAGAGTTCCATAGGTGGTTCTAATAAACAGCCAGGCTTGAGAACCACTGATTCACATGATGATATTATTTTACTATTTTCATTCACTCTGCCAATTTGGTTTCCATTTTCCAGTGCCTCACCGTTTCTTCCCATACTCTTCCACAGAGTGGCAGTTTTCTTTTTTATGTTTTTCGTGGTGAAAGCTTGACAGTTTTCTAGTGTTTCACAACAACAATTTCTGATGAAGGTTTTGCTTTTATGAATTTGTTTTCCTGTTCCCTTCCTTCCATTTTGTGGTAGTATCTCCAATTAAACCCTCTGTTGACTCTTATTTCATATTTTCAGGAGGTGAGTTTTTTTCTGGGAAAGAGTTCCACTGATGAAGGTTTCAAAGACATATAACATGTATGGTAGCACAACATCCTTTGCATAGAAAGGCTCTGTGCTTGGTTTAATACTCTGTTTGTCACCAAGCAGAGTATTTTTAAATTTTTTAGTAAAATTTTTAATAATTCCAAACAAAAAGTTCCACAATTTTCATTTTGCATCAGGCCTTAAAAATTATCTAGCCAGTCCTGCACTGAGAGAACGGAGAGGGAAGAGTTTGAGGCTAGCAAGAATTTTCCTTATGACCCCAATGGAGATAGACAATATAGAATTTTTATAATACTTGCTTTCCCACTGGGGCTTCTTCCCAATGTGACTTCTTCATCATATGGTTCCTGGTTTAACCTTGACTCCTCTAACTCTTGGAAGAGAATCCAAGGAAGTCATAAAAGTCAAAAAACAGTTTGGGTAGCACATTTCAATTAGAGCCAACAACGGATTTAGGATAGGATTGGCTTTCATAACTTTCTGAGGTTGGCTGATGGAAGGTCCTGCTTCCTACTCCTGGTCTGCCTACTGCTTTGCCAACCCTCTCTCCACTTTGGGAACTTAAGGTCTTTGTTGCTACCTAATTTAAAAGAAATGAACAAACTGGTATTTGTAGTTTTAGTTTTTATTCTCCTCATTGTTTCAAATGGTTTATGGGAGAAAAAAAAGGGAAATATCTGACTTTACCTGACCATCTTTAAAATAAACCTGTGACCTCCAGGTTTATATAGATCTACTGTAGGTAACATATAGCCAATTGTTTATCTTTTAGCTCTGTGTGTGGGAGTGAAGGGGAGGTTAATCCACTCACATTTACTTGTACTGATATATTTAACCTTCTTAATTTTTGTATTTTGTATTTACTGATATAAATAGTGATATATTTCATCTTCATTTCTTCCCTGTCTTCCTGCTTTCTCGTGGCATTTTTTAAATCATATTTTTCCCTCCAGTACTGACTTGAATGTTACTCTATTTTTATTGTTAATGGGTATTCTACAAAGTAACTGCACATTTAACTTCACAAAATCAAAATTAATCAGTGCGTACTTTCTTTTTAACATACACCTAACATGTAGGGCTTTAACTCCTATAGCACAGTTCCTATCTAATGTAATACTTTTGTCCAGAAACAAGTTTTATTTAATTGTTTACTAACGCCACAAATTAGACATTATTATGGTTGATAATTTGTGGCTAACCCACATGTTTTAAAACGTTTTAGTTTTTCATTCCTAATTGCATCTTAGACTTTGTTTAGTCTGAGATAGATTTTTTCTTCTTTCTGTAACATTTTCTCTTTAGAAAGTACTTGTAATTAACTCCGTTTTTTGTTTGCTTGAAGAAATGTTCCTCGATCTTGAGAAATAGTTTGCTGAGCATATGATTCTATGTTGTTAGTTCTTTTCCCTAAGCCTTATTATTAAAGTATTACTTAATCGTCTTCTGGTTTTTTATTATTGCTTTTGAGAGTCCTCCGGTGAATCAAGCTGACATTGCATAGGTAGGCTGTCTTTCCAGGTGTTTTGATATCTTCTCTTTACTTTGGAGTTTTACAGTTTGCTAAATATGTCTTGAATTAGATTTATTTTTATATATCCTTATGGGATTTGAGGTGCTTTCTGAACCTGAGAAGTCATGTCTCCTCAATCTGGGAATAATCAGCCCCTATCTCTTCAAATATTACTTCTTCCCACTCTTGCATTTCTACCCTTTGGGAACTCTGATTAGATGTATGCAACCCTTTCTCATTCTACTGTCCACATGTCCTAACTTGTCTTTTCCATTTTCCTTCTCTTTGCTGAATCCTTAATAATTTCTTCAATTCTATCTTGCAGTTTCAGTGATTATATATTTTTTTTAATTTCTGGTTTGTTCTTCAGATTTGCTTTATTTTAAATCTTATCACTTACTTATTTTTATGCTTTCCTACTTTTATTTCCTTAAACATTCATTTATAAATTGTTTTATAATATATTTCTGATCATTACTATGTTTGGTTCCTTGACGGTCTAATTTTGTAACTTGTTTTTTCTATTGATGTCTCTTTTGAAATGTTGATTTATTAGATCATTTTTTCTTCTGGCTTGCATCTAAGAAAATAGTGTTGGACAGTAGATGGGGACACATCATTTCAAAGAAAATTTGGGTTGTTAACCTATCTTTTCTCTTGACCTATCTTTCATATTTTTCCATCCCTTTATTTCTCTGTATTTTCCCCCAGAAATTTCCTTAGACCTATTGTACAATTTGCTAACACTTTTTTCAGTTATTTACTCTGCTCTCTAAACCACCCATTGTTTATTTTTAATTAAATAATTATTTTTCATTTATAGAAATTCATCACTATGTTCCAAATATTCCTGTTCTATTTTCACACTGCCCAAGTCTTTCCTTTTGTTTCTTTTTTAAATTCCCTCTATTTCACTTTTAATAAAATACTGTATATATTTATTTTGTATATAAACCCACACACTAGAAAGTACTCCTGAAATGTTGAAATTTTTGTTGGTGTGGTGAATTCTACCTGATCATTATTTAAGAAATCATGAGAAAGAACAGCTAATAATTGAGAAACTGCCTCTTCTATTACCATCCTGCTTCTATCATTTAGAGTTTTGACAAGAGTTACAGCAATTACTTTACAATAATGCTTCATTTTATCATCAGCCAGATAACATCCACAATCTTTTACCTTGATTTCTTGGTAAATTTCTGAGTGCAGGACAGTGGGATATTCAGTCTTTCATTGACCCCACTGGAACTTGGAAAACAGTACTGCAATCATGTGTGGATACAGCTCTGCCAGTGCTCCAGAGTCTCTGGTGCCAGTTATTTTGTCAATGGAGACTGCCTCAGATTCTAATTGCAGCCCCTCATTATCTTTGTAAACATCAGAGAAGTCTCTTACTTCAGGCATGGCACTGTATACGGATGCAAGTACAGAAAATGTTTCTCCACCCAACTGAGCAATAGTTACTCTCTTTTTTAAAATTTTCAAAGTTTTGGGGTGCCTGGGTGGCTCCGTCATTAAGCATCTGCCTTTGGCTCAGGTCCTGGGATCGAGCCCCGGGATCGAGCCCCATGCCGGGCACCCTGCTCAGCGGGGGCGCCTGCTTCTCCCTCTCCCACTCCCCCTGCTTGTGTTCCCTCTCTCGCTGTGTCTCTCTCTGCCAAATAAATAAATAAAATCTTAAAATAAATAAATAAATAAAATTTTTAAAGTTTTAACAATTATATCTCCCTGGTCCAAAAGCCTTGGATCATTTTTGTTAATGGAATCTGGACAGTTTTCACAACAGGTCTGTTTTATTTTTAGATGCCCGAGGCTTTGAATTGTTTGTTCATTACCTGTTATATCTTCTCCTTTACTACTGAGGCTTGTTAAATGGCCTCCATTAAATTTTTATTGATGCCCCTGGAAATTTAATATTGGGTTGCATTTCAGCTATTCCCTTATGGATGTCAGCTATTTTAAAATCCATATCACCTCATTTTAAACTTCAATTTCCATTAATTCTGTAAACAAATGAAAACCTATTTCACTGTCCTTAGGATTGTTTTTGGTAATTAATCATATTGCCACATATGCAAGAGCAGAAGAAGCTGGAATCCCTGCATTCATTAATCTAAACTTTCAATGTAGATCAATGCTGTAGACATGTACGGCCCGATAATGTAATCAATAGACACACTGATCACATGTGTCTATTTAAATTCAAACTTAAACATAAATTAAAAATTCAGTTTCTCCGATATTCACATTTCAAGAGTTCAGGACCTACAAGTGGCTGGTGGTATCATAATGGACAATGCAAATATGGAATATTTGAATAATCAAAGAGAGTTCTAACTGGAGAACACCACTATAGGAGATGACCCATTTTATTCAAGAACCTCAACTGTGACTCTCATAGTGAAAACAAAATCTTTGTGAATAACAATATATAAAGCTTTATCTGTCAGGGCACCATGCCCCAGTTCTTTTCTACTTACATGAATGACTTCATCAATTTCATTAGTTGTATAAGTAGAAACTTCATAATGCAACATAAAACTTGTACCTCTTATCCCATTTATAGCTACCGTAATAAGATCAGACTTCACAGTGAATTCTAATGAATCAAATGTGACTGTACAAATTGCCAGCAGTTGTCCTCTTTAAAGTAGTGCTGACCCATGAAGAGTTTTAAAGACATCAACCTTACAATTTATATTTTTAAGTGCAGTCATATTTCAACCATCATACCTTTTGTAGTCATTCAAAATAATACTTCTAAGAACCTCCTGTAAAATGATATTAAAGGATTTTATTCATGTGGGATGACCTCTAGAAAGTTTCATTTGGTTATCCTCAGTATCCAGTACTATCTTCCTGATAGCTTTAACTCTGGAAATTTTAACTGTTCAAAATTAAAGTGAAATAATCTTTCCTTCCAAGGTGAGTGTGTGACTGTATTTCACAATCTCTCAGAAAACAGTAAATAATGTCTGACTTTTCGGTTTTGAAACACCAATTTCTTTTACTCGTTGCTGTGTGGCCTGAACTATTCATTGGGCAGACTTTACCATCACTTTGAGGCTCTGGCAGGAATCCTGCCTGATGCACTACATTTTTTGCAGATACTTTCAACATAGCAATCTGACTTTTTTGGTGTTTCTGCATCCATCAGGTTTAAAGTATGAGAAGACATTTGTGTGTGTGTTTAAATTATGTTAACACACTCTCCATCAATCATTCCTAATTATATCACTCCAACAATACCCATTCCAAGAAATATCTTATAACAAGAGGGCTACAAAACCTCCATTGTTTGCCAGCACACCAGGTTCATTAATACCATCTGCTGCAAAAAATTACAAAAGAACTATGTTTCATAAAACTAGTCAATTGGAAAGAGATGCTTAATTGAACCCTCTAATACTCACTTGTAACCATTTCTTTGTCAGAGAAACCAGTCTCTCTTCTAAGACAGTATGTGGGAATTCCACCTGCTGCGGTAGCTTTCTGTCTATTGTCAACCACAAAAAACATGAACAGAGAGTGTGAAGATTTTGTTTCATTGGTCACTGTGACCATCACTTCAGGGTCACCTGACTGTACCACAGTAAAATCATCCACAAATCTAGCCAGTTTTCTTAAGTAAACTCTGGCCAAAGTTCACAGCCACACTGCTAGAGCTCACCCCCACTTTCCACAGCATGTAACACCTCCACAAATGAGTCTACAGGAGCCTAATCTGGCGGGTGGAGGCTTGGTTCCTAGTGGGTGGAGTCACAGGAAGCTCCCTGTAATCTACACTGGCATGATGTTTAAGGTATTTCTAATTGTTCTCATATTTCTGATTCTTGTGGTAAAAGTTCTCCTATTTTCAAAATTTGATAACTCTCTCTATAGTAGTTCTTATGGTATGTGTAGTTTTTAACTCTAAGCATAACAACTGTCTGTGTGTGTGTGAAAGAGAGAGAGAAAGAATCTCACAGAACTTGAATTATGGAAATGTCCGTACACCAGGGTTTTTATAAATCCTGTACCAATTTTTATATTAATTTCCTTCTGATTTTGAATTTTCTTTTTTTTTAAAGATTTTATTTATTTATTTGAGAGAGAGAGAATGAGAGATAGAGAGCATGAGAGGGAAGAGGGTCAGAGGGAGAAGCAGACCCCCCGCTGAGCAGGGGGCCCAATGCAGGACTCAATCCTGGGACTCCAGGATCATGATCTGAGCTGAAGGCAGTCGCTTAACCAACTGAGCCACCCAGGCGCCCCTGATTTTGAATTTTCTACTGGGGCCACTCCTGCTATTCCTTAAGCTGCTAGGTATAAAACATCACTATATCCACATTTGATTTTAATCATAAATTATGTTCAAGCTTGTTCCATACAGGCATTGATTTAATTATCATCAATCAGGGATATGTGCTATTCTGAAAAAGAGCAAAATAATAAAAAAAAAATTATAAGGATGAAAGAAGGGAGGTATGGGGGGGAAGAAGGAAGGAAGAAAGGACTTGATGGTTTTCTCATGGGACAAATATGGCCTTACACTGAGATCTACCCTTGCTATGAGGACCATATAATTGGACTAGTTTCCTTTTCTCTGGAAAGAAAAGATCTACTCAATAATGGTCACTGATTTATCCTACACAATATGCACGAGGTTTCTCCTGGACACAAGGAAGAGATAGTAAACAGGCTGTTTTTAGAAATTGTTGCGTTTTAGAGAATAAGTCAGTTCTCACTCCCCACCTCACCTTCTTCCTTGGCCCTCTTTTACCCACATGAGAATTAAAATTCTAACCCCACTTTCCAAATCCCATAAGTCATGTTGGTATTGGTACCTGCTTATTGCTTTGTTTGATCTCTCCCCACTCCACCCCTTTTTATTTTGGCATCTGAAATTTACCTGTCTCTGTTGAATTCAACTCTGTATTTTTTTTTTTTAGTTTTTAAACTGTACTCGCGTTGTTTCTAAAATGATTCATTACTTACTATATGATTAATTTTGTGTATGTGAAAAATCTTTTAACACTGATTATGGATTTATTGACAGAGAACAAAATCTACAGAATTCAAAATGTTGATAATACAGGGAAAAGGTAAAATCAGTTAAAAATAAAATCAAGCAGGGGCCCCGGGGTGGCATAGTCAGTTTTTTGGCTCAGGTCATGATCTCAGGGTTATGGGGTCAAGCCCTGTGCAAAGGCTCTGCACACAGCAGAGATTCTGCTTGAGATTCTCTTCCTCTCCCTCTCTCTCCCTCTCTGCCCCCCAAATAAATCAATAAATCTTTAAAAAATAAAATAAAATCAAGCATTACAAAGTGTCATCATTTATAATTCAAATAAATGTTAGAGGTTAATTGGACACTTAGGTAGTCAGGCCCAGGGTCCCCAACAAGAAAGCAGAAAAGCCAGGACAGCTAAGATAAAACTGCACTAACATTCTGTTCTACAGCTTAGACAAGACCACGATAGCATCCTGTCTAGCAGCCTCTGCAGAAGTGACTTTTGCAAAACATCCTGAAACACAACATTTAACCATAAAACCTTGGCTTCTATCACAAGTTGAGGCAGTTAGTCTCCAGCTGTCAGCCCAAAAAGACCATCAACACATGAACAATAACCCAATAGGTAGACAGGTGCATGATCAAAGCCCTGATTGGCACACCTTAGCAGCCAATCCACAGGGGGCCCATGCTCCGAATGCTTAAGATAATTCATCGAAAGAGCTTATAAAAACCCCTAGATTTGAATGGCAAAACAGCAATCCTCTTGGGTCCCTTTCCTCTCTGGGAGCTTTGTACTATTGCTTAATGAACTTTGCTTTGCTGCCCACCACTCTTCGTCTGGTCTACCTCTTCATTCTTTGAAGTGGCATGATGAAGAACCACAAGCTCTAAGGGAACAAAAATCCTGTAACATAAACACTCTATTTATAATACAGCACTCTTTCTTTCACGAATAATAAAAAGTGGCACTACATCAATTTTTTTTTTGAGAGAGAGAGAGTGGGGGTAGGGGTAGAGAGAGAGAGAGAGAGAGAGAGAGAATCTTAAGCATGCTCTACGTCCAGCATGGAGCCCAAGGCAGGGGGCTCTATCTCATGACCCTGAGATCATGACCTGAGCCAAAATCAAAAGTCAGATGCTTAACCGACTGAGCCACCCAAGTGCTCCAGCACTACATCAATCCTTTTAGAATTTGATGCCTCTGAGCCTTCATTAGACCTGATCTGGATTTCAATTCTTTTCAAAGAACACTCACCAATTAGGCTGCCATTTTGTCTTATTTTAATACTTCTCCAGGTTTTCCACTTTTTTTTCATTATTTCTCTTGTTTCTCTATGATGATGCCTTTTCCAACTATAAATGTTATCAGCCTTTAGTGACTATAATTCACTTTTAAGTAGACCTAATAGTTCTTAATATTGTGTCTTTGCTAATTCTATATTTTAACATTGACCAACTGTCTTATAGAAGAAACCCTGAAAGTGAGGAGATGGTGGGAGAAATGTGGTAGGAAGAGGTAACCAGACCTGTTCCCCCAGCACATACATACACCCGCATGTGCACCCATGTGCACCCATTCCCAAATAGCAGAACATAAAAGAGGGCTGCTCCCCTCAACTAGAGTTTTCCCATCTGATTCACTCAAAGATAAGAAAGAACAATAAAAGCAATAAAAAATTAAAACACATTTACCACCACAGATATCTATAAATCATCAAATATCTACCTTTCATGTGTCTCCTGAGCCTATGGGGAGACCATCTATAAAGTTAATCATACAACCAGAGAATAAATGAGACATATGAGATTTCTTGAAACTGATTCCAATGTTTGAAATCATGTGTGGAAAGTTGTAGCAATTATCTGCATGGGTCTTCCACTGCAGAAGGGGAGGAACCCTCATACTGGAATAGAGGACAATGTTTTGTTCCTGAGAGACCAAGCATTTGAATCCACTAACTTTCTACAACTGAAGCCTTTACCTTTAATAATTGTTAATATGATTCAACTTATTTCCTTGTTTCCCCACTTATTTCTCTGTTATTGCACTGTTGGGTATTTGGGGGGGGGACAGTTAGGATTTTTTTAAATCATACTTAGGTTCTATTTTCTCAAACTGCATCATTTTGCTTAATTCCTCCCCCAGCCTTAACAGCTTTACCTCACTCATAAAACCTGGCTTCATAAGTTGTACTTGCTAAGGGCTTGAGTCACTATAAGGATTGTCATTCTTTCTCAATCAGGCCCTCTCCTCAATGGGGAGATGCAGGAGGCTACAGAGACAGGCTTGTAAACAATCACAGCGATAAAGGAGAAAGAAGGGAATAGGTGGGGTGAGGTGCCATGAAAACATCGCAGAAGAACCTATGTAGTTGTAACCCCTAAGGTTCAATCATGGATTTGCTCATCTCTAATTTAAAATGAGAACTTTAAATTCTACCATCTTAATCTTTACCTAAAGTCAAAGGTTTTCCAATTCTTCTCCTCCAGATTCTTCCTTCATTAAATACCCATTATCTTTTGAAATTTTAAGCTTCTTTTTCTCCAGTGACTAAAAGAAGAAAGATGGAAGCAGAATGGGTGCAACTAGAATTACATTTGGAAATATAGTACAGAGAAGCTGAGTCATCTCCAGATGGTGGCTTCTATTTCCTCTTTAGAAGTTTTCTGCTGAGAGCTGGGAGTATAAGGGTGGAGACAGGTCAGATATTTAAGGAGAGTAGAAAAGGAATGGAATAATGTGTAATGGAAGAACAAGCTGACTTAGAAAATGAGATCATGGGCGCCTGGGTGGCTCAGTTGGTTAGGCAACTGCCTTTGGCTCAGGTCATGATCCTGGAGTCCCTCGAGTCCCGCATCGGGCTCCCTGCTCAGCAGGGAGTCTGCTTCTCCCTCTGACTCTCTTCCCTCTCGTGCTCTCTATCTCTCATTCTCTCTCAAATAAATAAATAAAATCTTAAAAAAAAAAAAGAAAATGAGATCAGGTTTTTAGCATACTTGGGATACATTTGAATTTGATGATTATAAATTTATAATGAAATCCATATACCCTGTTTTGGATTTTTCTTACAGTGCTCTAGCTGTCACCTAAAGGAATAAAGAAATAGATAATTGGGTTCATCCTAGTTTGGCATTTTGTCAAAAAAGGGGAAGGGAATTTGGGATATTGGCAACAGGAAAATTAAAATGATGGATTGTAGAAATTAAGAGTATAGAAGGGGAAGTGGAGACAGGAGAAGTCTGACAGATGGGAAGAAAGTATAGGGATAAATGGACTAGAAATCACAATAGTACAATCCCAGTACAATTAGTTAAATAAGGAAGTTGGAAATATCAATTGTGATTAAAGAGTGGATTATTTAAATTAGTGTTTTTGAAGGTGAAGAGGCTTTAGGTGAAGAAAAGCTCCATGATATGCATGGAGTGAGCATGTAGTAGGGTGGAATGGAAGTGAAAATCATCAGAGAAGAGGAAGTATACTCGTTGGGGTAGAAATGCTCCCTGCACTCATGGAGTCAGATAAGAACGAGAGCTATGTTAAGGAAATACAAATACTATGGGAGTGAATGAGATAGTCCGTTGTTTTCCTTAACATAGCTTTAATCACTATAAATATCTGATACTTCTTTGTCTCCATGTGTGTAGCAACTATGTTTATCTTGGTTATCTCCAAGATCTAACACAGTTGGTGGAACACAGGAAGGCTTAATAAATGTTAACAGATAAGTGAATGCATAAATAAATGATGGAATGAAGGATGTTGTGGAAGGTGATTGTAGCCACCTTCCAAGATGACTCCCAATGACTTTGGCTTCTAATAGTCACATCCTTAAGTAGTCATGTCCCACATTTTATTAGGGTTGATTTGTGTGACCAGTAGACTATGGTAGAAGGGAAGGTGTGCCAATTCTGACAGTAGTGTATAAAGCCTACAGCCTCCATCTTGGATCATTTGCATTGACAGAAGACATAGCAGCACATGGTGAGGAAATGAAGCCTCCTGTCACATCAATATGAATGAACTTGGAAGCTGATCCACCAATGCCACTCAAGTCTTCAAAGACTGGAGTTCAGCCAACAGTCTGACTATAATCTCATGAGAGATCCTGAGCCAGAACCACCCAGCAAAGCCATTCTTACATTCTTAATTCTCAGAAACTAGGTGATATAATTATGTTAGTTGATTTAAGCTGTTAAATTTTGGGGTTATTTGTTATGCAGCAACACATAGCTAATACAGATGGTACAGAATATTTCACAACTTGTTCTCCACTTTTACTCCATCCAGATGAAGGGTTCCCCAAATTTCCACCATCCTTCCTGCCCCTATTTTTGATTGGTATCATTCCAGGAAGAGGAGTCTTTTCAGCCTATAGGTGCATGGAAGAATAAGGACAAAACAACTGTTCCCTAGTCTCAAGGCATAATTTACATTTCCTCCTATTTGTGCACAGAGTCATAAACAATGTTTCCTCTTTTTACTCTATATTATAATAATTTTAAAGGTCTGGTATTTCTACTTTAGTAATAAAATGTCACATGAGTACAAATTTTGTGTTTAAAGACATAAAATACTACTCCATTATGGAATAATGACTTACTTTCTCATTTTGTGAGATTGTGTAGGCTGATACAGAAGGTATAAAGGACTTTTGAAATTTCAATGATTGCCCATTCCACACTGATTTATTGCCATATTTGGCATGTTCTTCAGTTTTTCTCAAAAGCAAAAGCAAGTCATAATTGACACAAACTACAAAATGCACTTTCAGCATAGGATGACTCCACTAAAATTTAGTTTTCTTCATCCTATTTTTAATTATAAGTAATTAAAGCCTCAATAACAATAAATCCAAAAATAAATTGGAAACTATAGGGATAATTAATATCAGGTGTAATACAATTCCTGCTCAAGTACTTTTTTTTTTTTTTAAGATTTTATTTATTTATTTGACAGAGAGAGACACAGCGAGAGCAGGAACACAAGCAGGGGGAGTGGGAGAGGGAGAAGCAGGCTTCCCGCGGAGCAGGGAGCCCGATGCGGGGCTCGATCCCAGGACCCTGGGACCATGCCCTGAGTGGAAGGCAGATGCTTAACGACCGTGCCAACCAGGTGCCCCTCAAGTATTGTTTTTAGTTCATCATATTGTTTAAAAACATGAAGCCTTATGTGATAAAACATATTATATGAAGGATAATTTATAATTTCATTACATTTGTCAGAAAAAGCAATTAAATGAATTAAAAGGAATACTGCATATTTTGCAGATGGGCATGTTTATTTTACATGGATATTTTAGACAAGAGTTCCAGAATAAAAATTTTAGTGAATATCAAATTAACAGTTAATTGATAATTTCCCAAATAAATTTGTGAAACAAAATAACCACCATTTTCTAAAAATATAATTTTACCATATGAGGTTTCTCATCTGTATAAAATATAGTGACATATAATAACCAAATTTTTAGGTAATATTGTTTCCTCTACAAATATAATTAAAGTACATAGTGTTTCCTCTGTATCCTACTTAAGGATAATATATATTAAAAACCTGGACCTATCTTTATTTATGAGATTGAGTGTATATTGCAGGATTATTATATATATATTTTTTTAAGATTTTTATTTATTTATTTGTCAGAGAGAGAGAGAGCACAAGCAGGGGGAGCAGTAGAGGGAGAGGGAGAAGCAGGCTCCTCACTGAGCAAGGAGCCCGACGTGGGACTCGATCCCAGGACCCCGGGATCATGACCTGAGCCAAAGGCAGACGCCTAACGACTAAGCCACCCCATCCCAGGATTATTATATATTTTTTGCCAAATTTTTCACATTCATGAAAGATATGTAAAGAAAATATTATCAGTTTATATAACATAGTCTAACTTACATATCTAATTATCAAAAAATGTTTATGCTTATATTATGTAGTGTTATCCTACGTCACAGTAATATATTATGATCAAGTTTACTTTTGTTTTAAGTAATAGCTGGATGACATTCAATTCTTTTGTTAGATTTGACTCCTAAAAGAGATTACTCTGA
This sequence comes from Zalophus californianus, assembly GCF_009762305.2. Lineage (NCBI taxonomy): Eukaryota > Metazoa > Chordata > Mammalia > Carnivora > Otariidae > Zalophus > Zalophus californianus. The sequence goes on from NC_045606.1 coordinate 77,679,448, forward strand.
AGGACAATTAACGATTTCTCTAAAATCATTTCAACACATATTTAAACTTGTTCTTGTTCACCTACAACATAAGCATACATCATTATATTTTGCAACTCACCTATCCTACATGACAGCTTGAAAAATCAACACGTCAGACAGAATAGAGTACCCATAATTCTCAATCAAAAATCTATTTCCATAATAAAAAAAGAGCACATTCTTGGGTATATCAATAAAAACATCTAAAAAATACATTAAACATAAGCATTATAAGAACCATAGGTGAAGGGGTGCCTGGGTGGCTCAGTCATTAAGCGTCTGCCTTTGGCTCAGATCATGATCCCAGGGTCCTGGGATCGAGCCCCGCATCGGGCTCCCTGCTCAGCAGGAAGCCTGCTTCTCCCTCTCCCACTCCCCCTGCTTGTGTTCCCTCTCTCGCTGTGTCTCTCCCTCTCTTTCAAATAAATAAATAAAATCTTAAAACAAAAAAGAACACAGCTGAAGAGTGTCATGTGCTCATATATGTGTATGTTTGCACTAGAGACTTCAGCACTTCCACACCATATTTACAGAGGGCAAAACTGCAACAGATGCATGCATACACAATATATGTTTCATCTAATGTCCACCTGGCTAATATTCATTAAATTAGAGCTTGATAGTTCCTTGAGGGCTAGGACAGACATCTCTCATGCTTCTTGGTACCTACCTTCCCCCCCCATCCCCAGGGTATCTAGCACAATGTACACAACAGTTGATTAATAAACACATTTAGTTGACTTGACAAATGCTTATGCAAACCTTTTTTTTTGATCGGATAGCTTTTTATCTGCTACTAGGTCTTATTTTGTGTTAACTATGTTAGAGATATATTGCAATTGAACTTATTTATGCTCCTAGTGCTAAATATTACTTTAGGCATTTTTGTTCTGCCATGAAATCTCATGAAGATAGACATAAAATAACTCAACCATTAAGTTAAGAACACTAGTGTTAACAAAGCAAAAAAATATATATTGTTAACGGATTTTAGTCCCATTGGGTATACCACTTAGGTACCATTTGGCTATTCACACAAAAGAGCTCTCAATCTCCAGACACCCTTGACTGAGACACTAGATCCCAGGCTCAGACATGAGAAGGGGCCAGCCAGCTCACCTCACCAAGTGGCCCACCATTAAGCTGTACTCTTCTAGTATGGCTTTGAAAAGTAGCATAGTCCCCTGCTTCCTCCCTTGGTGTTCCCAATCATCAAAGCATCCCTATTCATTCAAATTATTTTAGTGAATATTACTAAGGAAAATTGGCAAAGTTTAATGATTTAAAATGGGAAATTTCAACATTTTCATAATTGGATAAAAATTGTACATTCCTTAAATAGCTACACAGTAACTGCATCTACCTCAATGACTGTAGATTCTAATTTTTCTTCTCAAGGTCAGCACAGAAGTCAGGTTGAAGTTCTCTTCTCCATTCTGACTCCATCCAGAGGGAGCATTCCCTAAACTTCCACCATCCTTCCCAGCCCTACTTTTGATTGGCATCGTTCCATAAGGAAGAGTCTTCTCAGCCTGTAGGTATGTGGACGAAATCAGGACAAAACAACTGTTGCCTCGTTTCAAGTAAAACCACATTTCTTCCAGTTTGTACATACATTGATTTCTGTGCCCTCTGCCCAGAAGAGGCCTCTTTACAGGCATCTCTTCAGAATAAAACTCTATAAAAAGTGAGCATGCCCTTCAGCTCATAATCTTGCATCTATTAATTTATCCTCAGGAGTGAAAATTTTACAGGAGATAACTTTATGCATTCAGACTTATACTCCAACAGTACTCATAATAGGAAAAATTGGAAGAAGTCAATTAATTACCCGCAATGGGGAAATTTTTAATAAAATTATGATTTAGTCATTTAATGAAATATCAAGCAAACATTATAGCTATGAATATTAGATTGTAACGTATAAAAATCTGCTGCCTCTGATTCAATAAGGCATCTGTGCAGTGAGGAACTTCTAGAACAGATGTCAGTCCCAGAATTATGGCACTTTGCTGCTATCAGCACCAGTGTAAAGGGCAAGACCACGTGACTACCCACACTCACTTCCAAAGAGGTCTCCCTCAGGTTATCTGATAGTGTAATTCTAGCTTTGAGTGAATCTGAGAAATGCAGTTTTCAGCTTTCCAGCTTCTGCATGCTACAAGGGGCTAGAATACATGCTAGGGAGGTAACCCACAGGATCCACTGCTCTTGTGAGGAAATCAACAATTGCTTTTCTCCAGCACAGTTATTCAGGTGAGGAGGAGCCAACGAGGCACAGGTATAGCATCAATGGGCACTTTTTAGGAAGCATAATTTCTAGAACTAGCATGTTCAGGAAAAATATTTATTATTATTTTAATAAAACAATGTTTAATAATAGAACGTTTGCCAGTGACTAATATATTCTGAAGTCCTGTCAAGTGAATGAAATCAGAAATGATAGAATTGACAGCTTACTATTGTAGAAAGAGGACTAAGGGATCAACAGATTCCTGTTTCAGTTCTGGTTTTATTACCAACTAAATTACTTAGTAACTTAGTCATTTAAGTGAATAACTAGTTACTTATATGAGATCTCAGAGTAATATCAGTTTATTGAAATATAGAGGAGGGGATTTCTAAGTTTCTTTCCTACTCCTAAAAAGTGTTAAATTTCACCATTATTATTATTACCATGATCATCTAAGCTACTGACTTCTCACGTAAATTTTAGCTTATCTGGTGTTATTTTTATGAAAAAGGGCAGCCACTTGTGCCATACACACCATATGTGCATAGTTACTCTTTTTCTATAATGATGATAGTCCTTGGGAAGTTAGATTGTATAAACTTTAGAGTATTCCATGTAATTGTCTTTTCCCCCCCCCAAAAAAAATGTTTATGCTGTGCTGGAAATTCTTTGGTATCTTATAATTGTTCATTACTGATGGGACGCTTATCTTTCTTCCTTGGATTAAAAAAAGCTACTATTTATTGAGTATATGCTATACCAGACACTGTGTTAGGTAGTCCTAAAATGCAACCCTTGCACTGTAGAAAGCATTAAACAATTATACCAGTAGGATTTCCATGGAATTTTTAGATTTACAAAAGACATTCACAAACTTTATCTCACTGAGTCCTCATAAGACTCCTGTAAGATATAAAATTTTTTACCAAAGAAGCAACTGAGGTTTAGATAAGTAATCTGTCCAAGGTTACATAGCAAGCAAATGGCAAAGTCCTGATGGGTCTCTGTACCTCAAAACCCACAACAGGCTTTAACTATAACCTCTTGGCTACTGCACATGAAGAAAAACCTTCATTAAATGACACTACTCTGCTAGAGTTCATTTTTCCCTTTTGCTTTGGGCAAGATGGCTCAATTCCAGGCAAAGCTGGCACTTGCCCCCATTATGTTTCTTTCCTGATTGGCGGCCTACAAAATGTAGTCATCACCTTTGACAAAGATTGAAGCTTCACCTCACTAAGTAAGCACCCTAGATCAATTTAAGGCAGTACAGTACAATGTTACTTTATTTTATTTTACTATGATTGAATTAGAAAGTTCTAACCCATTCAAATTTTTATAAAAAATGATATTGTAAAATATTGTCAAGAGGCATGTGCAAGATATATAGAATGAGGAAAACTTTCTTCAACCAACATCACACTTGCAGTAAGCTTGTAAGATCAAAAAAGAAGGGTGAAAATTAACTCCAGGTACTAGGCACAGAAGCAATGGAGTTGTCTCTTGGATAATCTTGTCACTGAGGAAAATCTAGCAGTATCACTGTCAGAAGGGGAAAAAAAATTGAAAAAATAAGAAACCCTAGTGTGTAAAAATTAATAGATCAATAACCTATTTTCCATCATCTAGAGAAATACACTCACATTTGAATTTACTTCATAACAATAGAATAATATAAAAGAGGGGCGCCTGGGTGGCTCAGTCAGTTGAGCGTGCCTTCGGCTCAGTTCATGATCCCGGGGTCCTGGGATTGAGTCCCAAGTCGGGCTCCCTGCTTAGTGGGGAGTCTGCTTCTCCCTCTACACTTCCCCTCTACTTGTGATCTCTATCAAATAAATAAAATCTTTAAAAAAAAGAACAATATAAAAGAACAATGACAACAAATAAAAACTATTATTGCTAGAAATAGATACAGTCCCAGGGTGAGTTCCTTAAATGGAATCAGGGAGCGTTAAAAAGGGAAATGATTTACAGTTATGATACCATTTAACCTTATGTCCTGAGAATTTATGATATATGTGTATATGTTGAAGGGATTAGAATAGTATTAAAGTTGTCTTAAGCCATTAAATATTTAAAAGGTAAGAAAAGAAAAATGAAATACTTTAAAATACAGTAAGTATGATCTATTTGATTTGATTGAAAGTCTTATACAAGGATTTTTCCTACAAGTCCTAATTCAATACTTCCACTCTTTAACACACAGAATCATACGTTATGAAATACACCTAATCCGATCTTCATCTAGGATGATATATGCATTCTTAGCCCCAGATAAATCGCATTTGAAGATCTGCATAAGTTTGTGAGAGCACAAAAACAAAAAATGTGTCCCTACTTTTATGTTTAAGGCCAAAGATATGAGATAATCAAAAGGCACAGGTGAAAGATAACCAAACAAAGTAACTATCAACGGCTTGATTACTCCGAACAACTCTATAATTTAACTTAGGGAAGAAAAGACTTCTTAGGAAAGAAATAATAACCAGTTAAGTATGTAATAGGATATTGAGTGGCATTTTCCCTGTCATCTCAGAATTTTAGCTAACGTGCAAAGCCCAAAATTAAATGCAAAATTCTAAAACAAAACAAAAAAATTAGAATGAGACCCTTAACACCAATTTTCTAATAGGATATAGAAACAGGTCTGCAACCACCAACTGGGGAATGGTGGAGAGTGCTCAATTCTCTAAGAAATGTCCTGTTTGTGTTGAGAGGGTTTTCTTTCTTTGTACTATCTTCCCCCACCCCCAAGTCAAGTGATGAGAATTGGGAGGATGATTATAACTGAATTGCTCATAAAGATGTGTGGTGCCATTCCAAGTAAAGATGTTAAATAAGGTCAACTAAACATACATCTTTATCCTAATCCTTATAAAAACCCTACTTAAACAACAGTTTACAGAATTTTTTTAAAGGAATGATACCATGAGAACAAAGAAAATAGGAGAAAAAAACAATTGCAAAAGCAGACAAATTGAGAAAAATCAGAATTTGAAAATCAGAATGAATGTTAATGGATCTACCAGCCCTGAGAGAGCTGTATTCTAAATTGTCAGTGATGAAAGCCAATAAGCAACCCAACTTGCATTGCTGATCCCTGAAAACACTCCAGTAGTTGGAAGCACCAGATGCTTTGGAAGTAAAGGAAAAGATGGTTTTTAAAATAGCAGATTGGTTGAAAGTCTGTTTAAGAAGTTAGAATCTTAGATCCCCTCACTTACTTCATATATTCAGGTTATTCTTTCTTCTCCAACCTGGTAGAAAATGGGTCTCTAGAGAGGATAAAATAGATGGTAGAATGCAGCATTCATGAAACAATTACAGGATGCTACTTTTAAAGTATATTTAGAAACCAAAAAGAGCCCTTGAGAATTAAAAATATGGTAAGAGAAACAATAAACTCAATAAGCGAGTTGGAAGTGAGCTGAGATCTCCCTGAAAACAAAATCTCTCAAGAAAGGAAAGACAGAAGGAGGGAAGGAAGGAAGGAGGGAGGGAGGGAGGGGAGAGCGAAAATAAAATTTAGAGATTACCTTAGTCTGTTTGGACTGCTATAACAAATACCATAGACTGGAAGGCTTATAAGCAACAGAAATTTAATTCCCACAATTCTAGAGGCTGGAAAGTCCAAGATCAGGGCACTGGCAGGTTCAGTGTGTACTGAGGACTAGCATCCTGGTTCACAGAACAACCTTCTTCTCACTGTAACTTCACAAGGGGAAACAGGGTGCTCTGGTCTCCTCAACACCTTAAAAGGGCACCATTTCCATCCATGAAGGCTCTACCGTCATGACCTAATCATCTCCTAAAGGCTCCACCTCCAAATACCATCACATTGGGGATTAGGTTATAACATGAGTTTTGGGGCAGACACAAATATTCAATCTATAACAGACTGTCAGTCTAGGAGATTCAATATTCAAATAATGAGAATTCAGAAGAATGGAAGAAAATGGAAGGGAGGAAATCATCAGAAATACTTCAGATATTTTACATACAGAAGAATAAAAATTTGCAAATTATAATATCTGAGTGCCAAGACAATAGACTCAAAAGAGATCCACACCAACAGAAGACACATTATTTTCCAATTCAAAAAGAAGAAGAGAAGGAAGGAAGGAAGGAGGGAGGGAGGGAGGGAGGGAAGGAGGGAAGGAAGGAAGGAAGGAAGGAAGGAAGGAAGGAAGGAAAAGGAAAGGAAAGGAGAGGAATGAAAAGGAGGGGGGGGAGGAAAGGAAAAGAAAGAAAAGGAAAGAAAAGAAAGGAAGGAAGGAAGGAAGGAAGGAAGGAAGGAAGAAAGGAAGGAAGGAAGGAAGAAAAAGAAAGAAAGAAAGAAAGAAAGAAAGAAAGAAAGAAAGAAAGAAAGAAAGAAAGAAAGAAAGAAAGAAAGAAAGGAAGGAAGAAAGAAAGAAAAAGAAAAAGAAAGAAAGATCAGAAAGGCTCTAAACTTTGGGAGAGATGGGGATAGGGTATAGAGATCACTTTAAAAAAAAATGAATGGCTTTGGTAGCCTGTCATCAACACTGTTGAAGGCTGGAAGAAAATAGAGCAATTACTTCAAAATTCTGGGCAAAAATTATTTTCAGTTCAATTCCCAAACAAAATAAATTCAAGACAAGGGTAGAGATGTTTTTAGATAGACAAAATCCTCAAAATTTGCCTCCTGAACACACTTTCTCAGTAGTGGACACTGGAAAGATGGATCCCCGCCATCCCCCCACCCCCGGATAATTCAAGACAATCTCTCATTTAAACTCAGTTGGGATCAGCAACCTTAATTCTATCTTCAACTCTAATTTCCCTTTGTCATGTAACATGACATATTCATAGATTCCAGGGATTCGAATGTGGAAATCCTTGGAGGGCCATCTATTCTTATCATCATTTAACATACCTAGGGACAGAAGGGACAATTCAGAAGGTAAATGGACTTCAGCTATCTTGCTAGTACTTCACTTGAGAGAGATTCCCACTGATGAACAGTAAGGTAACCAGCCACAAACATAGACCAATGGGTTATGGGCTTTCAAGGGGAAAAGCAGAGACAACTCTAGACCATGCACAAAAGAAAATTTTGTAGTGGAGAAGCTCAAAAGAATCCATATATTTACCTAACCATCAAGAGTTAGACTGAATATTCTCTATAAAGCATAGATAGCCAATCAATGACAGTCAGAAAAGTGACAAAAACAAAAACAAAACAAAATGATAAGAAGAGGATTGTGTCATCACACAGACAAATGCAGAGAGATTTGCCACTTTTCTTTGATCTGTATCCCAAGCCCAGAGGATTCAGAACTTTTACAAGATTTAGGAGTAAGAATCCTGTAAGAAGAACATATAACCACCAAGTTACTCAACTTTATATCTGGAGAAGAACAGCTTTGAATTCATACAATATTGATGCTGTAGACTTGATTGGAATTTTAATAAACAAAAGTGCCTGGAAAATTTACAGACTCTGACAAAGATGCAATAAGAGATGGAAAAAGTAATTTATAGCATAGTAACTATTGAGGACAGTTGGTGAAAAAAAATTTAAGTTTCTCATATTTTTACCTCTGAGTCTATATTCTTCAACAACCTGTTACAAGTATATGAAAATCTGGAAAGCCAATTCAGTTTATATGTCACTTCGATTACATTAGCTCTGGGTAGTACAACAGAGAGGAACACGATGCCCCTCAAGTGAGATGAAGGACCATGTTCTTTCCTCAGGCTCTTATTTCCAGGAGCAGTTCTCTTTAAACTATATTCTCACTGTAAAATGAGAAAAAATTGGGCTCAAGTTTAAAGTGGTAAAATCATTTTTCATTTTCTAAGCAGTGATAGAATGACTAGTGCTGTTATAAATACAAGCAAGAGTTCATGCCTTCATGATATTAAAGTATATAAATGGAATCAACATTTTTCACTTCTTTCCTACCTTTTAGGAAAGAATCAGAGAAGTGATTTGCTTTTGTAATACAAACTATTTGCTCTGCTGTCATATTCAGTCTCTTTACTCTTATTCATCCACCTCTTCAACCTCCTACAAAAGCCTTCAGGGATGGAGCAACATCTCAAAGAGTGATGGAGGGTATATAACATTTAGTGAGCTGTTTCAACTTTAGCAGTGGAGATTTACATGTTTTCCCCCTGAAAGACTATAGAATAATTTTTAACATTCAGAGCCTAAGACAGAAAAAACAATTACCAAGCCATTATGCAATCATAAAACAGTATACTCTATCGATTTTCTCTTTCTATGTTATACTCTCCATTCTCTTTCTCTTTTTCAATTTTTGCTCTGTGTAGGAGATACCTCTGTTATTCACCCTTGTTTGTTTCTCTTTTCCTTCTAGGCACATTGGAGAGCCAATGGACTGGAAGTGAAGTGATACATGTCGTGTCTGTGTGGAGATATTTAAGTTGACAGTGCAAGACCCACCACACTCTCTTTCCCTGAAATTGTGAAAATGCATGTTGAGAAGGAGTTGCCAAAAGCTCAGAGCACCCTGGATTGTCAAACAATGCCATTCAAGGCAGATACCCTGGAGAGTCACTTGAACCCTAAACTGGCCTCAAGTGAGCAAGAAATAAATTTTTGTCTGGTCACGGAGAGTTTAATTTTTTGTTGTTACTGTAGTATAACCTAGCCCATCCTGACTGATACACTCACTATGCATAACCTATTTCTCCGTTTTGATTTTCATTTTAGGCATTTTAGGTGGTAACAAGGTTTGAGGGAGGCACATGCCACACAATAGCATGAATACCCAATCACCCAATCATCACGTTTATGAACTACAAAAGGATCTACCCATAGGCCTTTCTTCACGTTACTAAATGTGCTTGATCAATCCTCAAATTTAAGTTTGTCAAACATACATATATGAAGAGGGATAGGCATAAACACGATGAAGAACCAGTTTCTTTGGAATATAAAACTAGCAGGAATCTTGTTGATTCAGTTTGGACCACAAGTCCTCACTGGGTGATATGGTAAGTATTTCGCTACCGTTTCTTGAGAAAGATGCCTTCCTATGACTGACAATTCAAGGTACGTTTATGGAAAAAGCACACCCACTGGAACCAGAGAAACTCAGTTTTTTATTCAATTCCACTACCACAAGTTCTTTGATTCTGAATAAGGATAAATTCTTGCAGCCTTGGCAAACATCTGCAAAATGGGGGAATGATGTATCAAATTTGTGGGGTTTGGGAGTGATTAAAGATAATGCAGGCCAGAATATTTAGCACAGAGTTAATAGTCAAGAGGATAAATATTACTGTCATTATCTGTTTTCTTCTAAGATTTTTGGAAATCTACCAGGTGCTAGGGGCCTCAGGGTAGAAAACAAGGTTCCTAATGATATCCCCTTGTTCTCTAGTTTTGATGTCTCCTTCTGTTCAACTCTCCTATGCTGATTTCCCAAATCTTTGCAGGGATTAGTTCCAAATATATCTACTTAGGTAACTGAAGAGAAACACCAGCCAGTACAGCAGTCCCCCCTTATCTGTGGGGGATACAGTCCAAGGCCCCCGGTGGGGGCCTGGATAGTGTTGAACCCTATATATACTATGCTTTTTCCTATATATACACACCTATGATAAAGTTTATTTTATAAATTAGGCCCAGTAAGAGAGTAACAACAAGTAATAATAAAATAGAAAAACGATAACAGACTGTAATACAAGTTATGTGAATGTGGCCTCGCTCTCTTAAAATATCTCATTGCGCTGTACTCACCCTTCTTCCCGGAATGAAACGAGATGATAGAACGCCTCCGCGAGACTAAGCGGGGTAATGACGTAGCATTCTGACGTAAAGTTAGGCTTCTTTTGACGTTCTGCCGATTCGTCAGGAGGATCATCCATCTGCTTCTGCACCACGGTTGGTGGGTGGGAACTGAAACTCCAGAAAGAGAAACTGCAGTTGGGGGGGGGGGGGGCGGAGTTACGGTATTCTTCTCCGGCTAATAATAGTTTTCTTTTTTTTTTTTTTTTAAGATTTTATTTATTTATTTGAGAGAGAGAAAGAGAGATCACGAGCGGGGGCGCGGTGTGGGGAGGATAAAGGGAGAAGCAGATTTCCCATGGAGCAGGGACCCCAACCCAGAACTCGATCCCAGGACCTTGGAATCATGACCTGAGCTGAACGCAGAGACACTCAATCGACTGAGCCACCCAGGTGCCCTAATAATAGTCTTCTTTGGGCAAACAGAATTCCTGAAATGGCACGTATTGCTCACACCACACGTTTTGTTCATGTTATTGACATTTGACTTGGGGCAAGCTTTGTAGAGTGTACTATGTATCAGGAAAGCAAGGTGGGAACATGTTTCCAACCATGTAAGGCACCAGTCTGAGTTTGGGAAGGGATTACTTGGCATAGAATCTCTTGATTGTATTCAGGGAGAGGCAGTGTAGATTAATAATGAAGTATATGGGTTCATGCCCGAGGTCTGCCACTTATAATCTATGTGATTGGACAAATAATTTTGCCTCCGTTTTTTAAATGAGACTGGGAAAATGGTAATGTTACACACATCATTTGCTGGAAGATTAAACAGTTTTTTATACAGCACCTTTAGAATAATGCTTGGTACCCAATAGGTACTATGTTAGTGTTAGTATAATCACTATTGTGCTAGAAGGAGTTTCAGTAGAGGGTTGATCATAGTTTTCTAGAACTTTGATTTATGTTTACACCAGCTTCTCAACTGTACATTATCTGTTTGAGTTATATCCTTTCTTATGAGAGTAATGAGAGAATCCTCTAGGGCTATGGGCCTCCTCAGCTTCTCTTCCTATTTCAAAGAACAGAAGAAGCTGTCTAGAAAAAATGCAAGTAAAAGTGGATGCCAAAGTATCGAGCATGGCCAATGGCAAATGCCAGGGTTTTGCAACAGCCCAGAAATACAGATATTTCTTAACTCTTCAAACTTAAAATAACTAAAGGCCAAATTCTGCTACTGGAAACATCAGGGAAAATTTGAAGTTCCCAGGCCTGGCTGGTCTTTTGCCTGAATGGAATCAGCAGAGGAGGAGTTAATTGTGAAGGAGGAGGACAGAATAAGATTATAATGGACTAGGAATGCACTGGAGGTTTGTTCTAGGCCTTCTAGCCACGCTGTCAGTTGAAGAACAAAAACTACCATGTAAGTTCTAAGTCAAGGCAAATATGTTTTGCATAGTCTAAGTCTGTCATCAAGGAGAGGGGATGCCTCCTTAGTCTGAGGGTCTAGGTTAGTGACCAGTAACTGACAAGGGAACATCAAGGAGCTCTCTGGAGCCTTGTTATAAGCAGGCATGAAAAGTAGCTGATAGAACTGACCCAAGAGCTGCCCTTCTTTGATAAATTAGTTCGCATACTTAAACATTTATTAATCCCTGAATATATGCCAGGCCCACTGATTATGTGAAGAAACAATGATAGAAACAGAATGGAATTTAAGAGCAAGCTGTGGAACTTAGGGACTGATTAGATTTGAGTGGTGGGGAAGAACAGCTAGGGAGACTTTTCAGGTTTTGAGGATTCTAGAAAATAACCATTTTGGGAGGAATGATGAGTTTTTAGTTTGGGGTGCACTGTAATTGCAAGGCTATTAGAATGGGATTTTTTAGCTTTTAAAGACCACTATAAATGGAATAAGGAAGGCAGAAACCTAATGTTAGTGCTTCAAGAGAAATTGGAAGGTAAGGAAATGGAGATAATGATTATGGTCTATTCTTACAAGACAATCGTGAAGGAAGACACACCTGGTACTATAATTAGATAATGAGACATGCGGTAAAGAGAAGAATTTTTTTTTAACTGGAAAAAAAATGGTTTAATAGCCTGATGAAGAGAATAAATTGGGAGAGAGAGATTCAAAGAAATGATGGATCATTGGCTCCAGAAGAGTTGGGATTCAGATCAAGTTTATAAAGAGAAGGAAAATCTCATTATTTGGGATTAGAGGAAAGCAAAATCTCTTTCTTCAAGGGAATGGAAAAGGGGCACCTGGGTGGTTCAGTTGTTAAGCGTCTGCCTTCGGCTCAGGTCATGATCTCAGGGTCCTGGGATCAAGCCCCGCATCGAGCCCCGCATCGGGCTCCCTGCTCGAGCCAGGAAACCTGCTTCCCCCTCTCCCACGCCCCCTGCTTGTGTTCCCTCTCCCTCGCTGTTTCTCTGTCAAATAAATGAATAAAATCTTTTTAAAAAAGGGGGGGGAAGGGAAGAGATTTGTTCTGGGTGCCTAAAATCAAATGAGGGCAGTTATAGAGAGATCATATTTTGGCTAAAAATAAAGACAAACAAAGTGGTTTTTAATGTCAAAAGTATAATGGATCATCTAGAGTGGTTTTACATTATTTTTGACTGGAGATAGGCAAGAAACAGCTAAATGACCAGTTATCAGAAATGTTTATACCTTTGAAATACAGCAGCTCATTTGAATGACCCAGTCCAGTGCTGATTTTCTGATTTGCAGAACTTGTTTTACACGTTTGCTTTCTACTCTAACACCATCTTGGACATTTTTCAAAGACCCAGAGAGCAGACAAATATTGATTTTAAATTAAGCTTGTTGGAAGACTTGAAATCCCATGCTTGTCTCTGGTAGAAGAGGGAGAAGTGCATTTTCACCATTAAATGGCAAGGAAATCAAAGTAGCATTTAGGTTTATTAAACCTAAATTCGGCCATCTGGATCTTTGTAATGCAATACAAATTTGAAGACACATGCCCTTGGAACTTATTTGAATAATGGAGTTCAGATCATGTTGTTGGAGTAAAAGAAAAATATGATTATTCTCTTTCATAATAGGGATGGTTGTGAGGTAGGAAGAAGGGAGCCAGATATGTAGATGTTGAAATATCAGTCATTATCTTATGACCAGCACAATGTAGAAGAGGAATCACCTCTTCTAAAGAATACAATTCTCTTACTACAACTAACAATTATCTTAACACAACCAACAATTAACAATATAGCACATTTCTGACTTCCATTTAAGCAATATTCATCCACAAATAGTTTTCGAAGTGTATGGTTATGTTTTGATTATAATTTTAATTTTAAGCTATTTTAAAATGAAAACATAAAATATGAAAAAATAATATTGTACTAATATACACAGGAAGAATTATGCTGAATCTTGTATTGCTAAATATTCCTGACATGGACAAAAAAATGATTCCTACCTTTTTGTATTTTTTAACACAATTTTAATCACTGAATTATATACTTTGCATACAATAAGATTAAGTTATTTTATAGTCGATCATAGCAAGACACTAAAAGGCAAAGCATGTAATATACTATGGTTTTCTCTTACTCATAGTTACGCTTCTTTCATACGGACTCAGACTACCACATCACACTCAGCTCTGGACTTATCATTGAGTAGCCTCCCACCAGTTTTAGGCCTAAGAAAAGGCAGTAATAGGCCATCTAACTAAACTCCTGAGAGTCATTGGGCAGGTAGAAATAATTGCTCTTTAGGTAGAAAGTACTAGTAGGACAAATCCAAGTAAAAGGGTTGACTATGTTGCAGAAAGTAAAATTACTCTCAACTCTTTTCAGAAATTTCACTATAAGGTGCCATAAGTAGATGCCATGGTGTCAATCAGAGTGAACAAAATTTGTTAAGATACCAAACACAAGATATTTCTATCCTCACAATCTAAAACACTGGGTTTCAAGTAACAAGATCATCTTCTGACAAACATCTTATAATTCCAAAAACTGTCTTTTGCTTCTAAACAAATAACAATTACTTTCTCAAACTGTAAATATTTAAGCAATCCAACTTAATGACGTCTACTCAAATATATTTGTCAATGACGATGGATAAAAATGAGCAATAATGTATGTGAGTCGAACAGAAACAACTCGTTACTACCATAGTATAAGAAGGGAGATATTTTACTTCCCCTTTAATGCCATTTTTTCTTTAGTGACTGTACAATATTCTTTGTCTCCTAGCACTTCCTTTGAAGTTATGAGCTAAGCAGATTCTGCAGAGAAAATATTCTCCTTCCCCCATCTGCCCCTAACCTTATTCATATTAGAGATACTTTGGAAATAATTTGTAGAGTAAGGAAACTAATGGGAAACCATGGACATTTCACAACCACAAGTGATTAGCTCTTACATCAGACAATTCCCAGACACATCAAAGTGAGATGGTAAGCTTTAGCAAATAAAAATGCAGAACACCCAGTTAAGTTTAAATTTCAGATAATAATTTTTTAATATAAATATGTCCCAAACATTGCATGGAGTGCACTAAAATATTACTTTGTACTAAAAATTATTCATTATACAAAAATTTATTCACTAAATAAATTTAGTGCATCATAGTGCACTAAAATTATTTTGTACTAAAAAAATACTCACTGCTTATCTGAAGTTCAAATTTAACTGGACATCCTGCATTTTATCTGACAATCCTCCACAAGGACATTTTGTAGTAGCAATGTCTTTCTCTCCTATTAGACTATGTGTTCCTTTATGGTAGGGATGGAGTAATTCATCCTTGAACAGTCAGCCCATAAAGCAATGTCTGATACATAATGGATATACAATAAAAATGTACTGAATGAATGAATGTAAAGGATGAATTTTAAAGAACTGATATAGATAGATATAAATATTTACTTTGTAGCTTATTTTGTTGGCGTAGCTCGACAAAATAACTATTACTGGTACTATCAAAGAGTGAAGCCAGAGTTTCAGGCCCACCAGGGTTACCCCTTTGGCCAACTGGTATGAGAAAGAGCACACCTGCTATTCTCTTTCTGGCTACAGTTGTGGCTGTGCAGTAAATGGAAATAGACACAACCTTCTTTTTGTGTGTGTGACATCTGGATGCCCAGCTGAAACTTAGGTTACAGTTGAAAAAACCACAGCTCTAGACAAAAACTGAGATGAACACCCACTAGAAGATCCACATCTTCATTTGAATATTGGGGAATTAAGGAGATTATGGTGAACACTGAAGAACTCAACGAGTCGCCCATGAATTACCACTGGCTGATTCTGGACACAAGTCACTCAAAACTCCCAGATGAGACCCCCAAAAAACAAGATGTCCATTCAGCTATGCAACTATCATATTCGTTGTATCTCGGTTTGTTATTGTTTGGGGGGGAAGAAAGTATTATCCCAGGAATGTGCAGAACCCTGCATGTAAATCCAAACTCTCAGCACTGAAAAATGATTGACATGATAGAGCATAACGTAAATAAACTTTACACACACACACACACACACACACACACAGAGTATAAATATAAAATATATTTCTAAAAAATACAAATATGTTAACTTATAGAACATATATGTCTTTATATCTATCGATATATGGATAGATAGGTAGATAAAAAGATAAATTTAGACTCTGAATGAAACCATGTGGTGTTACAGGTTTATAACTTTAACTCACAATGGCTAATGCATATTGACTACGATGTGTCATAACACATCTCAGAAATGATCATGACCCCTGTAAAATTGTGAAATGAGAGATCCAGTATGTTTTTGTTGTTCCTGCCCTTCTGATATCTTCTCTTCTCCCACACCTGGACTGTTGCAATGACCTAATATTCTAAGGACCTGAACCTCTGAGCTTCCCACTCCACCACCCTCCCCGGGACTATCAGATCTACATTGGCTGGTCCTCCAAGTCCATTTTCCATTGTTGTCACTTGGCCACATAAAATTGGTTGCCATTCCTCCCCCTGTACAAACCTTAATAGCAACGTGACTACTCCCTAAGGTGACTTCTGTGCCTTCCCAGGGAAATAACAATCTTTTTTAAATATGGGAATGGAATTAGCAGAAACCACAGGATCTACCTGCCCTTTTTACCAGGGTAACCTTGATTTCAGCAGTGCCTTTGTTTTGTGATCTAACTCAAAAGAGTGACTAGTGATGGACTTTTTGACCAAGTAAGGGGAGATAGGAGGATATTTGTTATTGTTGGATTCTTCTGGCAGGCTGCTGGGGTAGGCTTGATCACTGAGACCTCCTGGAACACCTTACATGTTCCAGAGTAAACCTACCTTCTAAACAGCTGAAGTTCTTGGAAGTTTCTTCTGTGGTTCTTTTTTGCTTGTTACTTCAGGTACAAGCTCTTCCACTAGGAAATCAGTGTTTCCCTTAGTGTGACCCTACTCAATCTGCTCAAATTTAGTTCACACTGTTTTTATAGCACATGACATCTGAGTTTCATTTCCATCTCCACCTCCTTGCACATCAATTTTTTTTCCTGGCTAGTCCTCCTCCATTAACTAAACATCTCTAGGAAACATTCTCTGCCTACTCCAGCTCATGTTAAACTCTAAGCTCTGAAAGCATTTCTAGTTTATATCTACACTTCTTGCTAATGCTAGCAAAAATTTTCTTCCCAGGTGGAAACTCACATGAGCAATCATCAATCCCCATTATAACTTTTACAAAAGTTATAGCATTTTTATACTAATTTATACATGGGAAAAACAAGATCAAGGCTCGATTCTTTAATACTTATATGTACTCCTGAATAAACGTTCCAGATATATTTGAAATTTGTTGCTACATGGCTGCAATCAATTCCTGAAGCAACAGCAAGTGGCATCATTAGCTCTGTACATTTAAACTAGTGTTCAGGGGCTGTGTATATTAGTGGGAACTGGTAGTAATACTCAAAATACATTCAGAACTCAATTTTGTATGTGATAAGCTTGCTTTCTTTAAATATTTAAGCTGAAATACTATTTTAGTACCAAGAACAGGACACAGGAGTACACACTGTACGGATAACCTACATCAAATGGTTCCTAAGAATACAAGGGATGATTCCAGAACTTGACTTTCCGTGCCTTAGAGAGGATTCCTAAAAGGCTCCAAATTGGGTCTCACATAAGTAGAAAAACATACTTATGCCTAAAGGATATAGAAATGAAAAGCTTGGAAAAGCACACGAATTTTCAGGGCTTTGTGCCGTCAGGCTCACGGAGGATACCAGTTGCCTTATCTTTTTCATTTAGGCTTCAGATTAATTCAACAAACATTTAGGGTACACCTACTGACTATTTTTGCCTTTGTGCTAGGAGCTGGGTTAGAACAATAAATAAAGCAAACTCCCTGCCATTAAGGAGTTCAGTCTAGTTAGAGAGACCACCATAGAAGAGAGACCACCATAGACATAAGCATATACGGCGTGACATTTCCAGCTCCGAGGCAGCAGAAGTCATGTATTATAGTTCTTTTGTACATCCTTCAATCACGCAATTAAAAAATCTTTCCGTAGGACCCTGTGCGAGGAGGCACTCGGGTAGTGCCGTCTGGGAGGAACATTACAGAGTTGAAAGTTCCTCCACGCAGCTGTACACAGCACGACAGTTTGATCGGAGCCTGAGGAGGGGGCAGGGTCTCACTGGTCACAGGGCTGGAGATAATTTGCAGTCAACTGCCCTAGAGGTAATGGGGTTTGGAACTACTTTGGTGATTTGGTAAAAAGAAAGAAAACGGAGAGGGGAACCCTGCTTACCCAGGAGCCCCCACCACTTGCTGATTGGACCCACTTAGCATCTGCAGGAAGGACAACAATAAAATGAAAAAACATTTCCAGGGGTGAACCCCAAAGGTCAGTCTCTGGCTGTGCGGGACAATGGGGGTCTGGCCTCCTCTTCTCTTCCAAAAGGGTGAAGGAGTCTTAATGAAGAGACATTTTCTCCGCGAAGATTCTAAACCCCAGCGGGTTCCACTAACTGCAGAGCAGCGAAGCCACCGGCAGGCACCAGGAAGGGGGGGAGTGGAACGGTGGGTGGAGGGGTGTCGCTATGTAAGACGCCACTCTGGGACCCGGACCCTGAGCGACAACCGCACCCCTGCGTCCCTCCGCCCGCCGCGCGCGACCCCGGGCCGGCTGCACGCTCCCAGCGGCGCGGTTGCTGCGCCCCCGCCCCCACCGAGCCGCGGCGCGCACACCAGGGCCGGAGCGCGCCCCCGGCACACAGGCACCGCTGCGCTCCGAGCGCTCAGACCTCGGCCGCAGCCCGCAGAGACCAACTCTCGCGCTCCCGCCGGCATGCGCCTCGGCTAGCGGCTCCCGGTTCCCCCGACCACCGCGCGTCCTGCTTCCGATTAGTCCCGTCTTCTTCTCAGTCTCTCCGCTGGCGCTCTCTCGCTCGCTCTCTCTCTTTTTCAGACACACTCACACACGCACACACACACACACAATCTCACACCAATCTGTACACTGGAGGAAAAAATATTTCCTTCGCGCCCCCTCCTTGTCCACCCCCCAAGAAGCTGAGCTGCCGCGTGGTGGGGGAACCCCCGGACCTTCTGGAAATGCTAATCCTAAAGCGCTTCCTCGCTTGTATCCAGCTCCTCTGTGTTTGCCGCCTGGGTGAGTGATCAGACCTCAGTGGGGTTTCATCTCCGGGATCGTTTGGGACACAGTGGGGGGATTTGAGAGCATTATGTACTTGCTACCGCCGCCGCCATCTAGCAAGGAGGGAAAAGGCACGGTGGACTGGGGATCCCACGGGGTTGGCGGCGCCGCGATGGGTGTCAGCGGCGTGGGAGAATGCACCCCGTCCCCACCTCTCACCTCCACCACCTTCCATCCGCCCGCGGGGAGCTCGGCCAGAAGGGAGAGGCTTGCCATTCTCGGTTGCTGTCCACACAGCTCTTGTCTCTCCTGTTTTGCAAAGTGTGAAAAGATCCTTTTAAGTACACATAAGAAGAGAAGTACAACCAAGGTGCGGTGCTTCGTATTAGATAGTGTTTTTGCTTTTAGATTCATTATGGGCTTGAATGAAAAATACACGTGCCCGATGCGAGTTACACACACACACACACACACACACACACACACACACACACACACACACACATACACACACACTCCGAAAAGGTAGTAACAGGAACAAGCACCAACCTGACTTTTCAGTGTTTCCCAGTACTTTTAATTTAGTCACATTCAAGTCTGGGCAGTTGCGTTAAAAAAAAAAAAAAAAAAGTTGCAATCAAAATTTCTATCAACGTTCTGCCACTGCTGCCAAAGTCACAGGAAAGTTCCAGGTTGATGTATTTATTCATGGATTCATCTTTCATCCACCACTTTCCAGGTTACACATTCAGTACTGAAATTGCACTTTGAAACAGCCAGTTAGAATTATTTACCTGGGATGCAGATTCCAGTGTTCCAGTCATTTTCCAGAAGAATTGTAATATTGGATTTTTATATTTTATTTTTTAAAAAATCTTTTTTCCTTCATGAAGATTTTCTATTACGATGGACTATAATAGGTTTGGAGGTATAACCTGAAAGTTAGAAGATGTACCTCCACTTGTGAATACACATATTTTACTCTTTTCAGTTGGAGGATCCCAATTTTTTTAAATTTTAGATTATTCATTGTAGATATTAACCTACATTTTTATTCAATATAGATGGTGCTGCTCTTGGCACAGTAATCTTTACAAGGAGAAATCATTTCTTGTTCTAACTAATGAGAGTTACATTTCAAATATGGTGATAATTGCCAACAGCCCCCCAGATAATGGACATAATTTAGATTCTGAAAGCTTCACAAAAATACTCAGGAGATGATGTGATACACAAGGTTGACATTTAAGACTAGCAGGAGAGTCTAGTCCTGGTTTTCTCTAAAACCACAGAGTTGAATCTGGAGGGGGGGCTGGGGAAGACATTTTTTGAAAGTGCTGTGCTCATCAAATACACACCTGTTGAATTTGCATTTCTATTATAGATCTGCTTTAACAAGAAAGCCAGATCCTTTTGGTACTTAGATTATTATTTAAAATAAATCCCATTGTATGGGGCGCCTGGGTGGTTCAGTCCTTAAGCATCTGCCTTCAGCTCAGGTCATGGTCCCAGGATCCTGGGACTGAGACCCATATTGGGCTCCCTGCTCGGGCAGGAAGCCTGCTCTTCCCTCTCCCACTCCCCCTGTTTGTGTTCCCTCTCCCACTGTGTCTCTCTCTGTCAAATAAATAAAATCTTTAAAAAATAAGTAAATAAAAAATAAATCTCACTGTAGTACAGAGATAAACCAGAGAATATTGCTTTGTATGCCATCAGAACCACTGTTTTGAACATATTGTGAATTTTTAAAATTTGAGTTATAATTTGCATAGCACACAGTTCATCTTTTTCAAGTGTACAGTTCAGTGGGTTTTAATATACTGACAAAGTTGTACAACCATCACCCACTATCTAATTACAGAGCATTTTAATCACCCCCCCAAAAAAACTAATAACAGTCATCCCTTATTCTCTCTGACCCCAGCCCTGACAATCGCTAAGCTACTTTCTCTTTTTGTAAATTGGCCTATTGAGCATTTCATAGAAATAGAATCATACGATATGTGGCCTTTGGTATCTGACTTCGTTCACTTAGCATGTTTTCAGTATTCATCCGTGTTGTAACCCGTATCAGTACTTCATTCCTTTTTGTGGCTGAATGATATTCCATTCCAGTATTCCGTGGTTTGCAAAGGCTTATCTCAAAGCATTATTTATAACCTATTATTTTTGGTTATACAGATTTTGATTTAGTGGATGTTTCTTTAATGCTTTGATGATGTAAAATTTAACTGTAAAGAATTAAATTAATTATTTAAGAGTATTATAAGTTTATGTAATGATATTGAATGTAAGCCTGTATTAGAACTCAAAATGTGCTTTTTTTTTTTTTTTTTTTGGTGACTGAGGGGTGACAACTTTTGTGTCCCTTTCCATTTTAACAAAGTTGACCTCTTACATTGTTGCCTACATGTTGACCTACGGGCCTTGTCAACCTCAAATCAGATGAATATCTTGATTTCAGGGTAATATGTTTTGAAACACTCAAGCATATTACCTACAAATAAAATATGCAGCCTCCATTTCAATTATTTTTCCCTCAACAACTACTGTAGTATTTGTTGATATATTTATTGCTCATCTTCGGTGTCCTTGGAGCCAATGATGTGGGCTGGCACAGGTAATAAATGCTCGGGAAAGTCTGTCTAAACTGAGAGGTGCTGTATAGGATGACCGCTCCAATACAGTTTGAATGAATGTTAGGCTGCCATTCTTACTATTATCCTGGAACAAGTTGTAACATTCACTAAGGTGTTCATTGTTAACAATTAAGAATGAGTTAGCAACTAATGACTTAACCACTTTCTGTGTTTAAAATGTTCTGATTTTTTTTTAAAGATTTTATTTATTTATTTGTCAGAGAGAGAGAGAGAGAGCGAGAGAGAGAGTGCATGTGCGCGCACGCAAGCAAGGAGAGGGGCAGGCCAAGGGTGAAGCAGGCTCCCCGCTGAGCAAGGAATCGGATGTGGGACTGGATCCCAGGACCCTGGGATCATGACCTGAGCAGAAGGCAGAGGCTTAACCGACTGAGCCACCCAGGCATCCCTAAAATGCCCTGATGTTTTGAACTGGACATGTAGATCAATTGTTTCTTTCAAGTAACTCTCCAAACAGAAAAATAGTATCATTAAATTATTTGTACTGAAACAAATCCTTTCTTTCCAAATTAATACTGGGGGATAACTGGAGACTAAAGAGGAACAAACTTGGGGGTTTTTTGTGGGTGGGGATTAAATATATTTGTGTGTTCATCTATTTAGGTAATTCTATCAAGATTGGCCTGTGGCCTGAACACTCTTTGCCAGAACTAGCTAGATCATGGTTCTCACACTTAAGTAAGCATCAGAATCACCAGGAGAACTTATTAAATCACGGATTTAGGAGCCCACTCCAAACAGCTTCTGATTCAGTAGGTCTGGGGGCGGGGGCCTGAGAATCTCATTTTCTAACAAATTCCTAGGATATGGTGATGTTGTTGGTCCAAGTCCATACTTTGACAACTACTGAGCTAGTTTGACATTTAAATGTTAGCATAGTTTCTGGATTATTAACAAGTTTTTACGGTGGACTTGATTTCTGATACCAACTTAATAATATTTTTAAAAATTACATGAGTTAGACAACATTGAATGTTATTCAGCTGAAGGAGATGCTTAATCAGAGAGGCAGAAATTGAAGATGACTCCAGGATAATTCCCTAAGTGAATTTGGACCTTCTCTAGAATAATTAAGAGGTTTTCTGCTAGGTGGAGCACTACTATAATGGCATCACAACTCTGTCATTATTTAATCTTGACCCACTGAACAGGTAATAGGACAAACTGCAGTGGCTTTCCTGTAAGGAGGCTTAATTATGAGTCATAGAGGAGAGGTAGGTGTTTTAAGAGCTTCTAAGGAACAGTTTCTCTCAACTAATGAGAATTCAGGATCTTTGAATGAAGTGAGTTACAGCTTTGCAAGGTACACTAAATTCAAGAGTTTAAACATTATTGTGAAATACGTAATGAATCAGATTCTGAACCTTTAGGTCGTATCTTTACGTATGCTTTAAGGAACACATTAACTACAAATTATACCCAGTTCCTTTGCAAGAATTAATTGCCTAATTTATCCTGAGTATGGAAGCAGTAGAATCCAAAATGTTGTGACTCTCAGCTTGGTCTGTTTATTCTCTGAAAACAAATCGTAACCAGGAATAGAAAATATTCATGCTTTTTCTCCCCAAATAATAACTAGTCTCCATTCAGAAAATTAATTACTTTTGATTTGCAAAGTAGAAATTTTCTTTATTTCATCTCTCTCTCCTTTTTATGGAGACTGTACTTGCTTTCACTCAGGGAAGTTTGCCAGGATAAATCATTTCATTGACGAATTCATTTATGCTCTTATGTCTGCACTAGATATTTGGGAACTTGCTTAAAATTTTATGTTGTGGGAATTTTGCTTCTGGCAAAAATTCAGGTTTTTCTGGAAACATGAGCTGCATTTCCCCATTCCCCTTACTCCAATGAACTTTGAGTTCTGTCTAACCTGGTAGCTGTGCTTGACCACCCATTGGCCAACCATTCAGACTATAGTATGGAAACGGAACCCCCCTCATTCAAAACCAGAGGATCTCGAAAGAAGGGCTTGATTAAGAAGATGAGCTTGTGTTTTATTTCCATTTACCATCTACTCAGTGTTTGCCAGGTGCTGAATATTTTATGTACATTTTTCTCATTCCATTCTTCCCCAAACTGTTGGAGGTAGGTGTTTTCATTTTACACATTTTATAGCTGAGGAAAGTGAAACACAGAATAGCCAAATGACTTACCTATTTTCACACAGCCTGTGTTAGCCTATACATTCCTTCTGACTCTCGAGCCTGAGCCTTTTTCTTTCTTTCCTAGGAGACCAGTTTCCTGTTTGGAATTTACTAGCTTGCTTCCTAAGAGATGTGATGCTACATTTCCCATTCCCATGGGCTTTGTTGCAGATCTCCATTCATGATTTTCCTCATGTGCTCCCATATTACATTTTTTCCCCTTTAAAAAACAAATAAAACTAAGGCATAATTTACCCTAGAAAGTGTACCATTTTGAAAGTTTTGACAAATGTGTGTGGTCACTTAACCACCTTGATCCAGATGTAGCACATTCCTGTCCATACTATTTCAACTACTCTTGTTACGTGTTTACTGAGTGCCTGACATCGACTAGGCAGTAATTATTAAGCAGTGCGTAAACATACGGAGTCCTAACATTCCTGACGCCTCCAGTCCTTCTGATTTGATTCAATCCCCACAGTGAAAACCCTCTTGAAATCTCACTTTTAAGATACTTTCTACATTTAGACCTAGTTGAGAATAACAGTCTTTTTGAAATACCTCTTAATGTGTTAAATATCTTAACTTTCAAATATTTTAGAATGTTTCTCACTTCATCGAGAAAGCCAGCGGTAAAAGTCAAAGTCAATTTAAACAAGACATAGGCATGTTTAGATTGTGCTTTTAGCTTTTAATGTTTTATTGGTAGTGATCCCTAGCAGCAATTTCAGGTTACAAAAAGAAATCAGTTTTTATCCATGTTTGTAATTCTTCAGAGACTTGTATGACATACTGTATAGGCATTAAAGGGAAAATTATTTGATCATATTGCACAATCCTAAAATACTTATATTTTAGAACTATGATTCCTAATACCATAGCCACTAGGCAAATGTGACAGTTCAATTTTAAGTTTATCAAAGTAAATTGATTCAGTTCCTCATTCACACTAGCCACATTTCAAGTGCTCAGTAGCCACATGTGGCTGGTGGCCACTGCATGGGACAATGCAGGTAGAGGACATTTCTATCACTGCAGAGAGTCTATTGAATAGCTGTTTTAGAATCAAAAGAAGTGGATAAAATGTTGAGCGTTAGTACTGATAAGAAGTTGTCAACGACTAAAAACGCTTCTAAAGTCATTAAAATTATTTGAAGTGTTGAGTTATTTCTGTCTTGTATTGTGTCTGCCATATAAAAACCACAGAGACATTCTGGTGGCCTTGGGTAGAGAGCAGCAATAGATGAAGAAAATTTAATGGCCACTTGGTGGCCTTTATGGACTCAGGCTGACTGGGAGAGATAGCTTCTAGTTCAGGAGTGAGGATTCTTTCCTCACAGCTTATGTTCCATAACTTGTTCTAGCATTCACTATATTATTTTTGTAGTATCTGTCTGTCTCCCCCACTAGACTAGCTCCATGAGGGCAAAGACTTTATTTCATTCATCTTTGGACTTAACATTCTTGGCTTTAGCACCTACAGTCAGTGCTTAATAAATCTTTAATGCACAAGGTCAGAGAGAGAGGGCACTGTGAAGCTTCTTAGCAGTACCTTTTTGCTGTTAGGATCAGCCAGTTTCCTCTGGCCTTTCCTGCTTTTGATTCTTACCCCAATCTTTGCGTTAGGTCAGCATTCACCTGGACCCAGCCATTTTTAATGCTACTTCTGGCACCAGAACTTCACTTTCTTTGATTCCGCCACGAATGCATATGAGCATCACATAGATCCAGTAACTGTCTGCATGGAAAATAAAGTCCCCGTGATTGATCCTACACGTGTAGTGGCAGGAGCAATTTTGACATTTAATTATAGATGTCTTGGTACCAGTGAAGCCTGGATATGTCCCAGGGGGCAGGGCATAAGTCAGTGTGTATGTGTGCCTCTGTGAGTGTGTGTGTGCACACATGTTCACCTGTTAGGGAGGAAAAGGTAACGGGGATAAGGGGTGGTTAGTAATGAGAAACGAAGTATCTTGAATCCGTGAAGACTGTATTTTCAATCAGTCAGCTGCCCAAGGCAGTTCTGGAAACCGGATAAATGACAGAAGTGCAGTTATATTATGTGGCTATGCATGCTTTTCGAATTTGTCTGTAGTTTTATCATTAATCACGGAGATGATGTACTGCACCTAGCTTAGCGCTGCACATAGATGTTCAACAAATATTTGAATTGAGTTGAATGCAAATGGGAACAGATAATGGGATGAGTTAGAAATCCTCACAGGAGTTAAAAGCAGAAAAAAGACTTGCTCTTCTATTGGGATATTTGCTTTATTTTCTCTCGTTCACCATCCTTCCTTTCTTTTTGGGTGTGTGTGTGTGTGTGTGTGTGTGTGTGTGTGTGTGTGTGTGTGGCCGGCCTTTCCTTTCCACCTTTTCCTTTAAGCATGAATCTAAGATAAAACAAAAAAAACAAAAAACAAACTCAACATTGCTCAGCATCTTGATGAAGAGTTTGATAAAGAGAAACTGATACTATTTGATACCATTATTGAAAAATATTTTTACTGTGTTAATATAATTTGGGGAGCTTTGTAGTTAACATATTTTTTTTTAGTTTTTATGTGTTGATTGAAATAATCTCTACACCCAGCATGTGGTTTCAACTCATGACCCTGAGATCAAGAGTCGCATGTCCGTCTGACTAAGCCAGCTGGTCACCTGTGTAGTTAATACAGTTTTTAAAGTAGGGCTTAAGGAATTCTTCCTAAAAATTCTAGTATGTTAAAATGGGCAGGTTGTTTTGGGTTTTTTTACTTCTGATATTTGCACACAGATATTAAAGTAAATACAATTATTCAGGGTCCTCGTTAATGTGAACCTTCTGGTCTCATTCGCTAAGCATGTGTCAATTTATGTACATATTGACAAAAGATAAATTTTTTTACAAGTGTCCTTGGAAATATAGTCTTCATATATTTGGAAAGAATAATTTATTAATTAGCACTAAAGAAGGATTTTCTATTCAAACATTGATAACAATGACTACAGGTGGCTTTCAACTCTTGGAGAATTATTCTGTCCTTCTTTCTCTGCCTTCCCTATTAACATTTACTCCATAATTTTTCTGTTCTTTCACCATCACTGACTGGACCTCTTACTTCTTGAAATCTAAAGCTCTAATATATTTAACTCAAGATGGGGCTTGATACTAGACCTTTCCTCTGAAGTGATCAACTCAGTACCATGAGTAGGAATAAAAGAAAATGTTGCTGTTTTAAAATGACCTTTTTTGGGACTCCTGGGTGACTCAGTCAGTTATGCATCTGCCTTCAGCTCAGGTCATGATCCCAGGGTCCTGGGATCAAATCCCGCATCGGGCTCCCTGCTTCTTCCTCTGCCTGCCACTCCCCCTGCTTGTGCTCTCTCTCTTTCTCTCTCTCTGACAAATAAATAAATCTCTAAAAGAAAATTAAATAAAATGATCTTTTTTAGCAGAGATCATGATTACCACCAGAGTCCTGACTGTGTGCTTAGAATAACAAAATGCTGGCCAGATATAAAGAACTTTCTAGATTTTCTCATGGTTTTCAATCACATTGTCATCACAAAATTAAAAGTGATTTCTGTAGGGACATTTTCACCCTCTGGCATTTTCTGGAATGAGATATATAAAAGTGGCATTCCCCTGACACACAGACTTGTACCGACTCTTGGTCTGCCCAGAGGAGCACACTGCACATGCAATATGGTCATCGTGTTTGTTTCAGTGCAAAAATAAAGACTGATAACCACTGATCTAGGTCAGTGGTTGCAATCCTGGCTGCCCTTTGGAATTATCTGGTGTCATGAGCTGAACGTTCGTGTTCCCCTAACACTCCTGTTTTGAAGTCCTACCACCCAGTGTGTATGGTGTTTGGAGGTGGGGCCTGTGGGAAGTAATTAGGTTTAGATGAGGTCATGAGAGTGGGGTCCCCATGGTAGAATTCGTTTCCTTATAAGAAGAGAAAGAGAGACCAGAGCTTTCTTTGTCTGTATCACGTGAGGACAGAGTGAGAAGGCAGCCATCCGTAAGCCAGGAAGAGAGCTCTCTCCAGCTAGCCCCTTGGTCTTGGATTCCTCAGCTCTACAACTGTGAAAAATAAACATTGTTTAAGCCACTCGGCCTACGGTATTTTGTCCTAGCAGACCAGGCTGACTCTATACCTGGGAAACTTTTAAAACACTGATGTCCGGGCCCCCCCGCCCCGGGATCAAGCATATGCGTGGGTGCAGAGCCCAGACATGAATATATTTTTTAAAACTTCCCAAGTGATTACAGAGTACAGCCAACGTTTGAAAACCCACCATTCTAGGTCAACCTCATGATACTACTAATCTTAGTTCATTTGTTTTAAGGTTGAGCTATTGGCAAGTTTTACGCTGTCCTAAAGTGAAGCTAGTGCCACAGGACAAAGGTCCTGGAACACTTCCCATCCCTCTCTCCTCTTTGTAAGGCAGTTTCAGTTTCAGGGTAACCTTAGAAGGAGGAGTATGGACTACAGTGGTTGACCTCGTAGTCTTTGCAAGCCAGAGAAACTTCAAGAGGCCAGACGTTCTTGGAGTTGGTCCAAAGATGTGAGTCTCTCAGCAGGTGGGCAATAACTAAACCAGCCTCTGAGGTGGGAGGCAGTTGCGTTTATCAGGACATGGGCACATGATAGATTTTATTCTGTCAGTGATGCATATTCTTGATGTTCCCCCATCTTGTTTAATTTCTTTCTCCATGTATAATGTCTTAGAGTCAGAGTTATTTTCGGTCACGTAGTAAGCACAAGATTTAGCTGCATTTTTTCATTTCAGCACTTCATGTTGTATGTGCATGTTCAAATTATATGTGCATTATTTATCGCGTCTAGGTATTTTGTTTTTACTGTATTTGAAAAGCACTATAGCTCTATTTAAAAGTTAACAAAGACCTTTTTCACATGGTCCAAACAACTACTTTAATATTCGTAATCATGAATGGTGAAGACACAAGCACAAATCAATTCACTGAATCTTTATTGAGCACCTTCCTTGTAATAAATATTTCCCCTAGAGAGAATATGCCTCCAGGGGTCTCCCAAGCTTTTGCAAGAGAGAAAAATCCGTACATAAGTAGCTGTCCTACATGGCAGAGGCTGTGGAACCTGAAAGTGTGAGCTGTGTGGGAGTGTAGGCTAAATTCACCTCTGGGAAGGTTTCTAGGAGGAGGTGGGGTTGGATGTAGACCCTGCAGGGTGTCTGGGTAGGGCATTAGTAGTAGGGTGGAAGGGGTGAAAGGGCATTAGTGGCAAAAGGACGGTGGTATACAAAGAAGCATGGACTGGGGATGAATGTGCTGTTTGGAGGGAGGAAAAAAATTGGGAGAGGTGTGTACTAGTGGAAAAGTATCAAATGGTAGGTAGGATTCCCCATGGCTAATTGAAAGGTTTGGAGTTTGGAATTTATCCAGTATATAGTGGGAAACGAAGGGTTATGAGTCATGGGATGACTTGAGTAGATCTCTTTATTTTAGGAAGATAACTGAAGTATCAGGATAAGATGGCTTGGAGCAGAGTCAGACTGGGACTCGGGAAGCTCAGTGAAAAGGCTGTTACAGTGTGACAGTCAAAGGGGAAATGTGATAGATCATTTGGAGGTATAATAATACCATCCTCTGTATATAATACTTTAATGGTTAATAGGTACTTTCAAATACATGACCTCATTTGATACAAGTGCAGTTGGTGTAATTGCTGGGAGTTGGTGCCACTCTCTGGAGAGTGGGTCATTGGTAGTGTTCAAGGGAGTGTCTTCCCTGGAAACGTGAAGGTGTAGCAGGGACCACATAGGGTCAAAGAAATAATCCAGGAAGGAAAAGTAGAGGCAGCAAATACATAACAGTTCTACGGAAGTTGATAATTGGAAGGGAAGAAAAGAGAGAGAAATAGAGGCAGGTAACTTGAAGACTGCTCATTTACTGAACGGTAGAACTCCAAATTTGTTACCATAAGATGTAGGAGTTGAAACTAAACATTTCCTCTGAACTGATTAACTCAGGGCCTTGAGAATTCATAAGAAGAAATAGTGCCACTTACAATGATCTATTTTTATCTATTTTAGTAGAGGTCATAGTAACAACTTAACAACAACAAAAAAACCATCTTTTTTTTTCCTTAAGGGTGGAGGAATTTGAGTATATTCATAGTGCCAGCCTAATTTCTTTTTTTAATTTTTTATTGTTATGTTAATCACCATACATTATATCATTAGTTTTTGAAGTGCCAGCCTAATTTCATCAAGTCATCAAAACTATTTACTTCACCTCTAAAATTCTTGTATTTGTGCTCTTAAAAATGACAGCAGGTCCTACTGAGACATTTCAGTCAGCCGTCTGCCAGTAAGTAGGCTTTCTTAATATCCACAACTTCAGACTGCTTGAAGGTATCATATTCATATTGCATAAACTAGTATGTTCGTGAATTTCCTGCAACTTGTGTTTTACATAGAAACAGTGCAATAAAAATAATCCATAGAATAGGCTTCCCAGAATTCTTAAAATTGACTTTAACAATTCTTTTAATCCATGAAAAATGCAATAGGATTTTGGTATCTACTGTATGTCTCTTAACATATATTGATATGTGAAGTGATAAATTACCAAATCATTAAATTTAGAAAAGGGATAAAGTGGCAGCTGTCAAGAATAAAAATGTTGGTATGTTAACTTGTATGAAGAAATATATCTATATTATGCTATACAGAAGTTGGATGCAAGATTTCTATATTTAAGAAATACAGCTAAATAGATTCTTAATGAGTAATATTTGGTTAAGGTAAAGTTTCTTTTGATGGCTTTCAGAGTGAGTAAATGACATGTGATATGCATATATATAATATATATTTATGTATTTTTATATATTTACACGTATGTATGCATATAATATATATTGTATCTATATGCATATATATATATATACACACACACAATAAATAAGGATATATATGAATGTTTTTCTGCTTCTCAGTGCTTTTATGCTTTATTTTGAGCATTAAAAGATTAAATCCTTTGGGAAAATTATTAATCTTAAGGGTGGGAATTGTCCTGGATATTTTCAACCTGACTTTTTCCTGCCTCCAACATAAAGAAAGGAGAGGTGGAAGGTCTGCTTCTTCGGTGAGCTGAACTCAGCGCTGTCCCTCCCCAAGGAGGTTCAGTCTAGGTGAGATCAGTGAAACTTACTTCACTAGATCTTCATTGAACAGCCACTGTGTGCTTAAAACTGTGCTTCGACTTGAGTAGTTTTTTCTCTTTGAGGAGTTAATCTGGTCACAGATATAAAATGAATGCTGGTGGGAGCATGACAGAATTGGGAATAATGAAGTAAATGTTAGATTGTATGAATCCGATTTTAAGTCTGTGGAAAGTCATTAACAGGGGAGACAAAGATGTAAATTCATTTTTAAACTGTCTCTGTGAGCCTGTGAGCATCACTTCCTCCTTTTGAACATGGAACGTTTACTGTTTCGTTCAATAATTTAAGCCTCCTTTGTGTTCTCTCCCACACCCCTCCTTTTGTTGTTCTGTATGAAAACAAAAAGATATGTCTATATTACTTGTTTTAGATTATTCACTCAAAGAGAAACTTGAATCCCAAAATTGGTTGGCTTTTGCAGCTCTAATCTGAAATGCTTTTAATTCTCCTCACTATCCTACACTACCACGTTCAAAATAATAGTGTAAGTGGCAACACGTAGAAGGGAAATGTGCAGGTTAAAACACACCTCTTGTATGTTCTGTTCAGCACCTACTGCTATGAAAATGTCCCCTAATTTCCACAGTGAATTCTGTCCCAAATTGAGTCTTAATTTTTGGTGGTGGCAGCTGCTATTTGTGACAAAGTTAAACTCTTGGTGCTAAAATTTCAAAGAATGACTTGACATGCATATGATCCTTGGCTAAAAGTCTATCAAAATGGGGCAAGAATTTTGGACATAGATGTCAGTGCTGTCTGCAAAATGGATTCCCTGAAAGAGGCACAAAGGATGAAATGAAATCACTTTTAATTCGCCAAGAATGACTAGCACATGTTGCCCTGAAATCCTTTAAGATACAGCACAATCCGGGCACCATCCATCCCACCAGAGAGATGGCACGATCCGTCTCATCAGGCTTCTTTCTTGCCTGTGATCCCAATTTATTTTCTTCTCCACATTGCATTGCATTTTAGCTACTTAGTATTCTTGGCAGAAGAAATCAACAAAACACAAGATGCTTCTTTTTTCCTCAGTAATTTATTCAAATTTATATAGTAACCCCTCTACCCTCCCCCACTCCCCAATGATAAAACACCCATAAGAACGTATTCCAGTTCCCTGTCTGGCAGGTGCTTTCCAAGGCTGCAGCTTCTCTCTCTCTCTCCTTCCCTTCTCCCTCCCCCACCCACCCTTCACATTTTTTAATTAGAGTCTTACGGCATCTGTCAACTTGAAAAAATAAAACAACTCTTAGTTTTTACAAACACGATGAGAGATTAAGTTGTATTAGACTCAATGGCATTCAAGCAAGTGAGGATTCAAAATTCTGTAGCCTGACCATCTTTCTACTAATGATAATGGCATTTAAACCCTTTTCCAGTGAGACGGGTTGGGTCTTCTCTGAATGCTGGCAGAGAAAGTGTTCCTCTATACACCGAGTTTTCCCTTAGAGATACATGGGGAGTGCTGGGTTTTTTTTAACGTGAGGCTTTGAGACGGTAGTACACAGTCTGCTGGAGATTTGTTTGGGTGACTGCATTACTGGAGAAAACTCACTGAAAGTAGGTCATCAAGAAGAGATTGATATAGACTTTCTTGTGTGGAAGTAATTATGCTTGCTTATTGCATTCTGCTTACAATCCAATATGCCAGTCTGTGCCGTTTCAGTGAGACAATATGTTCACATATAATCCCAGTTAGGGTTTTTATTTATTTATTTTTTTAATTTTATTACGTTATGTTAGTCACCATACAATACATCATTAGCTTTTGATGTGGTGATCCACGACCCATTGTTTTCGTATAACACCCAGTGCTCCATGCAGTACGTGCCCTCCTTAATACCCATCACCGGGCTAACCCATCCCTCCACCCCCCTCCCCTCTAAAACCCTGTTTGTTTCTCAGAGTCCATAGTCTCTCATGGTTCATCTCTCCCTCCATTCCCCCCCCCGTCTCATTTTTCCCTTCCTTCCCCTAATGTCCTCCATGCTGTTCCTTATGTTCCACAAATAAGTGAAACCCTATGATAATTGCCTTTCTCTGCTTGACTTAGTTCACTTAGCATAATCTCCTCCAGACCCCTCCATGTTGATGTAAAAGTTGGGTATTCATCCTTTCTGATGGCTGAGTAATATTCCGTTGTATATATGGACTACATCTTCTTTATCCATTCATCTGTTGAAGGGCATCTCAGCTCTTTCCACAGTTTGGCTATTGCAGACATTGCTGCTATGAACATTGGGGTGCATATGGCCCTTCTTTTCACTACCTCTGTGTCTTTGGGGTAAATACCCAGTAGTGCAATTGCTGGGTCATAGGGTAGCTCTATTTTTAAATTTTTGAGGTACCTCCACACTGTTTTCCAAAGTGGCTGTACCAACTTGCATTCCCACCAACAGTGTAAGAGGGTTCCCCTTTCTCCACAACCTCTCCAACATTTGTTGTTTCTTTCCCTGTCCATTTTTGCCATTCTAACAGGTGTAAGGGGGTATCTCAATGTGGTTTTGATTTGAATTTCCCTGATGGCTAATGATGATGAACATTTTTTCATGTGTCTGTTAGCCAAAAAACAAATAATCAAATCAAAATGTGGGCAGAAGATATGAAAAGACACTTCCCAGTTAGGGTTTTTAGACTGAAGTTTAAGGTCCCACTGTTTAACCCTCTCAAGATTCGTCTATGGTATTCAGTAATAAAGTATGAAAAGTTTTTGCATATTATGTATGTTCTTGCTTAGTCACCTGTGAACCCTATACACACATATCAGTTGATCAGAACACAGTTGGAAAGTTGCACTTTATTAAATATCACCCACACACATGCACAGAGCCAGGAAAATAACACAGACGCTTCTCTGTTAACCTAGGAAATCCTCACCAGCCTGTTCTCTTGCCAGAATGTATACAGTTCAATAAACACACTGTAGTCATTACTTGTTTGACATAAATTATTGCTCACCTCAGGCCAATGTTAAAAAGGCATTTTGCCAAACTGAGGGTTGCTGGAGGTGAGGGGAGGGAGGGGTGGGGTAACTGGGTGATGGACACTGGGGAGAGCATGTGATGTAATGAGTGCTGGGTATTATATAAGACTGATGAATCACGGACCTGTACCTCTGAAACCAATAATACATTATATGTTAATTATTTTAATTTAAATTTTAAAAATGTTTTAAAAAAAGAACTCTAAAGAAAAAAAAGGCCTTTTGCAAACTCGTAGCATTGGATGTTGGAATGCTTTTAGGAACTTGCATCTTAGGAGAAGGACTTTCCTCTTACATGGTGTGTTCCAGTAATTGTCAGAAAGAAATTCTTCAACAACTGACTTAAGTAATGAAACACAATAGAGGAATGAGGGTCTCCATCCATGGAAGCCATTAAGAAAATAATGGGTGGGATTTTGTGTTGTTTCTACTCATCATTAGGACCTGTAGGTTCCTGTCACCCTTGCTGTCAGATGATTTTTTTACCAGGATATGCAAGGTCCTTCAAAACCTGAACTCAGGCCACCTATCCAGCTTGACCTGAACCTCCACACCTATGCTCCTTCATTTTGGCTCAAGCTTTTCCTTTTTCTTTGGTGGCTTGAGGTCCCTTGCATTCCCAGGTATCTTTCACCTCTGCTGTGAAATCTTCTCTAATGCATCACTGTTCCTTGCCAGAAAAGGGGAAACATCACTCACATTGTATTTCATTTGTTTCATAGCTCTCTTCCCTGAAGGAGTCTGGTCTTAAGAGAGACATGCACTGGGCTCTAAAGACCCCTGTTCCATGTAGTAGGTGCTCAGTAAATACAGCATAAATCAGTAAATGCAATGCCTTCCAACGCAGTCAACTTTTCAAAAACAGGAAATCCAAGAGGATCTGTCCTGTCAAATGTGAAGAGTTGCCACCACCTCAACTCATTCAGCACCCTCTTTAGCAGAAGAAACTTGGGATCACATTTCCAGCATTTGGAATTAGAACTCAGTTCACCCTCAAATTCATTCAATCCCTCTTATTTTAAAAAAGTAAACTAAAAGTAGGTCAATCAAATTACATTCTCGTTTTAACAGGTCCAAGAGTCTATATAGATTTTGAACTGATTTGGCACACGATCACGGACAACTTCCTAAGGGCTTTTCCTCTGGGCATTCAGACTTTGAAGAAAGAAAATTAAGTGATTGGAGTCGAGTACAATAGTGAATACAGAAGAAGGGAGGAAAGATGACTGTGGCCAGAAACACGAGAGAAAGAGAACTATAAGTTCCTTTATTCTGAGTAGTGGTGGGAGAATCTACTTGTTGGCCTGCACAGTGGATGCACCATTTCTGTGGCTAAGTTTCCCCTATGTTTCCTGTCGAGCCCGGGTTTTAATGAAACAAAAAGATACCGGATCCCTCTTGCTAACACCTCCTCATCCCTTCAACACTCCAGCCCGGGCCAGCCAAGAGCATTTCTCTCAGTTCCTTTTATCCTTCTTTTTTTTTTTTTAACCAAGAACAAGATCTGAGATAATGTGAGATCCTGTTTGATTCAAACTAGGAGAAAACACTGTATATTTTACAGCTACTGGTTACCTGTCGCTGTCAATAGCTCTATTGTTAGAATTTTATCGTGGATCCAATGCGTCGACATTTTTGAGCAGCAGAAGATCTGTAGAGTTAAGCCTACTTTCCTTGGAAAAGAGACCAGTATTCTTGACAC
The DNA here is from genome assembly GCF_009762305.2 of Zalophus californianus. Classification (NCBI taxonomy): domain Eukaryota; kingdom Metazoa; phylum Chordata; class Mammalia; order Carnivora; family Otariidae; genus Zalophus; species Zalophus californianus. Next base: position 77,714,748 of record NC_045606.1, read on the forward strand.
CTTTAAGCTTTAAAAAAATGCGAGAAAAGCAGAGTTATGCCCTGCCCTGCTTGGGGGTTGGAGAGGGGCATTCTAAAACTACATCTTCTCTTTGGACTGCTGATCTTGTTTACAGCATAGTTGGAGAGTCCACAATAAGACATACAAAACATGAAGAGATTATGAAGAAATAGATTGATAAACACAAGAGTCTGTCACAATGGGGCAAAGGTTTAATGAAATGCTATAGAAGCTAGTGTTCTGTGCAATGAAAATTATTTATGAGACTGATAGGCAGATAAAAATTATTCTCGTAGACTTCTGTAACTTCCCAATTCTACAGATAATAATGGTAAGAAAAGAAACCCAATTCAGGAAAACCTGTCCTGGTTAGAATAGGACAAAAGATCCCCTGAAATACATAATCACGTATACTGAAAAAAAAATGGTCATTATTTTAACTTAGTGTATATTGTACTAATATTGAATCATAGATGATTTAAGAAATTATTTTGAAATGTTTGCCTTAATATCTCCAGGACAAAATGTAATCATTATAATTTAAGAAATACAAAATTCAGAGAAAAACATCACATCTGAGGAAAATAATTATAACATTCAGATGTTTGATTAGAACACACTGAAGAGAGTGTTTGTTGAAATAGTGATGCTTGTTAGAATATTAACCACGCTAGTAAAAGTTCAAAAAGCTAATATTTTATTGTATAACAGCTAGAGGCAGCAATGGGAGATCTGATGAAGAACTGACAAGTAGCTGTAAGCCATGATTACGATTCTTGTGGGACTTTCTTTGGGAAAATCAGATTTTAAAATACAGTCATATAGGAAATGAATTAAATTATTGAAGTTTTAAAATTATGAGCACAGATAAGAAATGGGTGCATTTAACATTAATTTTTAAGGGATACTATATTTTCATTCTGCTGTTTAAGGAGACTTTAATTATTTATTATTTAAAATGAGGTTAAACATTCAGTATGAGGAGCCTGGCCAAAAAAAAAAAAAAAAAACCTGCCATTAGGGTTATGTTCTTTGGAAGGAATATTTGTCATCCAGTTATGTGTAGTCTGTGTTTTTGGAGAAGCTTACTATGACTCCATAAGTTTTTGGTAAGAAATTGTCTTCTGGGGCACCTGGGTGGCTCAGTCAGTTAAGCGTCTGCCTTTGGCTCAGGTCATGATCCCAGGGTGCTGGGATCGAGTCCTGTGTCAGGCTCCCTGCTGGGCAGGGCGTCTTGCTTCTCCCTCTCCCTGCGACCCCCACTCATGCTCGCTCTCTCTCTCTCAAAAATAAATAAATAAAATCTTTAAAAAAAAAAAAAGAAAAGAAAAGAAGGGACGCCTGGGTGGCTCAGATGGTTAAGCAACTGCCTTCAGCTCAGGTCATGATCCCAGGGTCCTGGGATCGAGCCCCACGTCCAGCTCCTGGCTCAGCGGGGAGCCTGCTTCTCCCTCTGCTTCTCCCCCTGCTCCTGCTCTCTCTCTCTCTCTCTCTCTCTCTCTCTCTGTATCTGTGTCTCGAATGAATAAATAAAATCTTAAAAAAAGAAAAAAGAAATTGTCTTCTGGGCAAAAGCAGAGTTCTGTGAGTGATTTTGGAAGGACTTCATCCTGAAGCAAGGCTCTGTGTGAATGCTTACAGCTAAAGCTCACATGTTTCCAACAGGATTCTTTTTTCTTTTTTATTTTTTTTGCATTAAATCCATTCATAATTAAAGTGTTGGTATTTTCTGGGTGCCTGGGTGGCTCAGTTGTTAAGCGTCTGCCTTCAGCTCAGGTCATGATCCCAGGGTCCTGGGATCAAGCCCCACATGGCGCTCCCTGCTCGGCGGGAAGCCTGCTTCTCCCTCTCCCACTCCCCCCACTTGTGTTCCCTCTCTCGCTGTGTCTCTCTCTGTCAAATAAATAAATAAAATCTTTAAAAAAATAAATAAAATAAAGTGTTGGTATTTTCTTTCAAATTATTAGCTTAACATGATAATACACATTAATAGTAAATGTGGCTAAAATAATGGGTGTTTCTTTTTTTTTTAAAGATTTTATTTCTGTTTCTACCACTTCAAAAAACTGTCCTCATCAATCTCACCAAGCTGTCTCCATTGCTACAACCAGTAGTCAATATTCTTGGTCCCCATTTTATTGATCTACGAGCAACCTTTGACAACTCTCACTTTGTCTTCCTGGTGATGCTCTGTCCTCTTAGCTTCCGGAACACCACACTTGCCTGGTTTTCCTGGCTGTCTGACTGGCCACCTCCTTCACTTTTGCTGGTTCCTTCTCATCTGCCAACTTCTCCATGTTGGAGTCCCCGAGACTCATTCCTTGGGACACTTCCCTTTTCTGTCTACACTACTCACATTGCTATCTCTTCCTGTAGTCTCTATGTGAGTGATTCTCAAGTTTGTACCACTAGATCAGGACTTCTGCCTGAATTGCAGTTACATAGCCAACTGTCCACCGCTCAAACTCGACCTGCCCAAAACTAATCTCCTGCTCTTCCTCCACCGTAATTCCTAACTTCCACAGTCTTCTTTATCTCAGCAAATGACAGCTTCCCATTTTTGTTGCTCAGGCCAAAACTCTTGGAGTCCTTTGGATTGTTCCTCCTCTCTCACAGCCTACCTCCTGTCTGTCAGCACACTTCAGTGGGTCTCTTGGATTATCTTGTCTCCAGCCCCCACTGCCATCTGTCGAAGCTGCCATCCATCATCTCATACCAGGGGTATTTTGCTAGCTCTCGACTGGTCCCCTGCATTGCCTCACAAATCAGCCAGGGTGGTTTGTTCAAATGTAAGTCAAATCGTGTCACTCCCCAATTTCCTGTTTCACTCAGAGTGAAAGTCCCCATCTCTACGGTTTTCATGAAGTCGTGAATGACCTGGCCCCCTGTTACTTCTCTTACGGTCTCCTTTGCTCCACACTCTCGTTTTAGCTTCACTGGCCTCCTTGCTGCTCCTGCATCACCCTGCAGTCTCCTCTGGGCTCTGTTTTTGCTGTTCCCTCTGTTTGAAATGCCCTTCTCTAGCTCATCATGTTTCACCTCCTTACCCCTTTGGTTTTCACTCAGTGTTACCTTTGTATTGAAGGAGGACTCTACTGGGCACTTTGTTGTAAACTTGTGACCGCCTCCCCCCACCAGATGCCTTCTACCTCCTCTTCATTTTCCTCCTTATGCTTATCACTTAGATATTTTCCTAAATTATGTTCTTTTTATCTCTCCTCATTAGTAAGCCTCAGGAGGGTCTGTGTGTTTGTTCACTCTGTCCCCAGCACAGTGCCTGGCACAGAATAGGAGCTCAGTGAATATTTGTTGAATGAATAAATAAATAAAGCAACCCCATTTTTTTTAGTTTGATTTTTCTTGAATTCTACTTTGGTGCCACCATGTCATTCTTTCGTTTGCACTGCCATATTCTTAAGCTCTCCTTTTATTGTTCACATTTCCTGTTATCTTTTCATTAAATGACCCTTAAAAACATCATGTAGTCAATTTTGACTTTATCTGAAATCTCAAGTGTTTTTTTTTTTAAACATCTTTCCTTCATCTTGTGTCATTAGGTCATATTTATGTACCCTTATTGTTTACATACTCTCTGGTTTTTGTTTTATGCACTGTCTAGACTTCACATTTATCTTTTCCTGGGTCAGATTTTAAATTCTTCTTTCATGTTAACCAGTAGAATGTTTTAAAACTTTTTTTCTCTGATTGGCAAGAAAAAAACAGTTCCTCTGAATCCTTCACCACAGCAGACATGAAATGCATCACCCACCACCAGCCGCCTTCTTCCCTCCCCACCAACAGGCTTCACCTTCCACTTCTCTGTGCCTGGTACTTGGTGTCAAAAATACAGATTTGTTATTTAAATACAGAACATTGTTATTAAGTTAGTATTTTCTACATTTTCTTTAGGCATTCATAATTTAGTTCAGCAACCAGCTGTCTAAGATATATCTGGATTACTTTTTATGCCTTAGAGTTTAGAGTTTTGTTGTTTTATACTGTAATTTTGTCATTCTTGGCTAGGCTCCTCCTGGATGTCATTGTTTAAAGGAGACTTAGGGGACTTGTTTTCTGTGTCGAGATACATATATTAAAGTCTCTTTTTTCTTCACATATAAAAGACAACCAGGATGGGCATAAAATTATTTGATCGCAACCTTTTCTTACAAAATATATGCTTTTTAGTATTATAGCCCTTAGTGTTACTGAGAAAAGAGCAAGAAGTTCCACCAAAGACCCCTCCTTTTCTACCAGAACTGCATATTTGATGGCTGGGAAAGAAGAGCAGGGCTGGTGGGAGAGGAGCAGCACCCCACTTTGTTCAAGACGTAATGCGTGCGGTCAAAGGAGGGCACACAGTCATCTGATTGGTTGAGACGTTAGACCTACAGAGTGTATCATCTTTCCATTGTCAAAATAATTAAATACATTAAAAATTATGTATTTGCAGGGGTGCCTGGGTGGCTCAATCGGTTGAGTGTCTGCCTTCGGCTCAGGACATTGTCCCAGGGTCCTAGGATCGAGTCCCGCATCCAGCTCCCTGAGCTCAGCGGGGAGTCTCCTTATCCATCTCCCTCTGCCCCTCCCCCTCCACGTGTGCACTCTCTCTCTCTCTCTCAAATAAATAAAATCTTTTAAAAAAATTACGTATTTGCAACATAATATTTAACGTGATTATTTCACAAGTATTAAATTTGGCTTATCTATTTCACCATTTGAAAGGCAAAGTCATTCTGCCTGCTATAGCTTAGAGTTCTACAAGTATTTCTCATACACACACGTATATGTGTGTGTATATGTATGTGTATAAATTTCAGGCAGTAACTCAAGAAAATAATCCAGTCTTTCTGATGAGGCACTTGGGATTTGCCCAAAATAAAGATAATAATAATTTAAAAATAAATAAATAAAATATTAAAATAATAATAATAATTTAAAACTTTTCAAAATGTGCTAACCTTTCAACAGTATATAATATTTTCTGCACGACAGTGAGTTTCCATGTTCTTCTCAAAAACCTATTTCATGATTATGAAATTATCATTGCAAATATTCAGAAATTGCCTAAATATATATAAACAAGTATCACCCATAATTCCATCAGTGATAAATATTTTTAACATTTAGTTTACCTCTTTCCTGACATTCTTCTGTGTAACATCCACACACATACCACACACAAAGAGGGAGAGAAGCATACGTTTTAAACAAAGTTTGCCCTATGCAGATGGTGATTTGCCTTTTGATTTTAAAATGTAGCAAATAATTTGCCCTGCGATTTGAAATTGCTGAATTAGTTAGCATATAGTTTTGATGATGTGGGAGAAACCACAAGGGACTGTGCAACTCAAATTAAGAGTCATGTTTCTTTCTCTTGTCCTTGTCAATCCAGACTTGCTGGAGCTCTCTCACCTACAGTCACTGGAGATGGTTGGTGCCCCACAATGTCAGAACCCAAAATCCTTTCATCTTGTTGTTCCACCATCTCTGGGGTATTACCCTCTTCCCTCTGTCTCTGATGGTTCACAGCCATGTGGGAGTCGCAGCCAGCGGGAAGGACAAATAGGGAAATGTCATGGTCTGCATTTTTCCTTTACGGATGCAGTAGAGAAGTTGAACTTTTTACTTTGCCAAACTTACCTATGTGTCCACAAGGGAGACCTGAACATTTAAGGTGTTTTTTGGATGGCTGGATGCCCAGTGAAACATTTTGCTACTGTAGGAAAAGGGGGAGAATGGTTGTCGGGGTCTAACTAACAATCGCTGTCAAAATAGTATTTCATTAAACTGTGGTCTGACCAATTCTTTTGCCGTTATGACTGTATTAATGAACACTCTCATAATTCCATATCTGTTCCCTGCTAATATTAACTTCTTAATGATAAGCAAGATTTTCTGAGTATTAGGTACCAGATAGTATGCTAATAGTTTACATATGTCTTCTCAGCTGAATATAATAATCTTAGGAGGCAGCTACCCTTCTTTATCCTCATTCAGGGATAAGACTTAGGAAGTTGAGAAAAATAAGCCTTGTGTAGGATGCGTAGAAAGGGAAGTGAGGTGTTAAATAGCTCGGTCACATTCATAGACCTAATAAATGGTTGATTAACATGAGATTCAGATCCAGGACTAGCTGACTTCTGAATCCAGGTCCTAATAGCTACTGTCTAAATACTATTTTGGGGTAAATTATTGGAAGAAAAAGTTCCATCCCAAAGGTGTGCATATGTCTAAAACTTGATGCAGACTGTCAAACTGCCCTTGGGAAAGAAGGTAGCAGCTGGCGCTCCTGTCAATAGTGGATGAGAGGGTCCCTTTGTGGTTAGATATTTAGAGGCAAAAAAAAAAAAAAGAGAGAGAAAAGAAAGAGGGCGCCTGGGTGGCTCAGTCGGTTAAGCGACTGCCTTTGGCTCAGGTCATGATCTTGGAGTCCCGGGATCGAGTCCTGCATCGGGCTCCCTGCTCAGCAGGTAGCCTGCTTCTCCCTCTGACCGTCTCCCCTCTCATGCTGTTTCTCTCTCTCTCTCTCTCAAATAAAAAAATAAATAAAATCTTTTAAAAAGAAAGGAAAAAACCCCTATACTTGTTTTAGCTTGCACTTAGTTTACATTTATTTATTGATGAATAAGAAGGTTAAACATATTTGTATTTATGATTATTTGTATTTCATTTGTTGTGAATTGTCTTTTGTACGGATCTTTTGCTCTTTATCCCATTAAGAGTTTGCTCTTTTACTAATAGATTACTAGAACTCTTTATGTGATATATATATCTCAGATTTCCCCCCATGCTTGGATTTTTATATACTCTTGGATTTGGGGGAGAATATATTGTTTACGTTCATTATTTTTGTTATTTATAAATGCTTTTAGAATAATTTTGGGATTTATCATTCTAAAAGTGAATAGTCTCTAAAAGTGAAAAATAGCCTAAATGTCATGATAGCTAACTCTTCGTGAAAGTATCACCCTAATTTAAGAAATAATACCTCTCTCCTAGAGTGTGGAGGACGGAGGTGAAATATATTCTCTGAAGGCTTTTATTTGCATAAATCGATTCTCTCTTTTATTTAAATATCTTTAGCTATTTTGAGATCCAAATGCTTAGAAAAGATATGTTATTTCTCTTTGAAAACAGAGGATGCACCCATGGTTTTAGGTCCCATAAAAAAAAGGCATTGGCTTAAAATAAGTCTGGCTGTGACCCTAATGAGAAAAATAAACAAGACCTGTCTCTCCTTGCTGTTTTCTCCTAGTCTTGTTTTTGCCCCCACTCAGGTTTCTCCTCGTCTCATTTTTGCCCCCACTCAGGTTCTGCAGGGATAAGCATAGTTATGTATTTTTTGGAGACAGGTGTTGGAATTCTGGTGTAAGAGAGATACTAGCTTAACATTTTCATTATTAATAATAGCCATTTTTTGAGACATACATGGTACCAAACACTTTATATGATCATCTCATATGATTTATAATGTTATGATAGACATTACTGCTGTTCTTCATCTTACTCATCTTTAGCTCCCTTAAATGCATAACTGGAAGGTGGCAGACCTAAGGCTGATTCCAAAGCCTCTACTTTGAACCCCTGTATCATCAGTGAACCTGGCTTTATTCATAATAGTGGTAGGAGTTAAGGTTCAAAATTTCTTAGCATACACAGTTCAAAGCATTAATTCCCTTGGAGAAAAAATGGAACACTATTTTTTTTTTTCAAAAGCCAGAATCTGAAGTTTTTTACATAGATACTTTTGGTTTCAGGCTTTACGGCTGCCATGGTGCTTTCAGAAGTCCGGGCATGTGTCACTGTCGTTCTTCAACCTCCCTTTGTGTATTCCTCTCGCCTTATAGCCTGGAGCACAGCACAGCCTAGTTGGTTAGTCTGCTGTTTCTGTCACTGCCTGTCTTAACGCCCATATTTCACCAAGATCCCTCCCTTTAGCAAGCTACAAGGTCTTCTTCACTTTCCTCACCAAGAGGGAAACCTGAGTACCATCTTCTTGCCTGTCTCATAGCATTCCTTCCCCTAGAGCTGTGCACACCATCTTTCTCCGCCTCTTTCCCAAGCAAGATGCAGTGAATGTTTCTGCTTCCTGGGTACAAAGAGCAGGTGATCTAGAAACACTAAGCGATTGTGTTGGTCAGAAATACAAAGAAGCATGATGGTATATAAGACAGAGTTTTCCATTTCCTGCATTTATTACTTATTCAGTATTCAATTAGAGTTTTTAAACAGTTGTCATTTTCCCTAATATTTGATGGTACCGTATGGATCCCTTGGTTGACCCAGTTCAAGGGGGAAAAAAAGAGGAAGGAGGAGAAAAAGAATTTTTCCCCAATAAGTGGGAAAGTAACATCTATTGGTGATATATTTTAATGTTACAGTAGCAGAAGTAATACCTGAAAATGTATAGAGTTGGTACTGAAACAACGAACTATTTAAGCATTCAGGGATATCCAAGAACATGCGCAGCTCTCACAGATTTCACCCTACCCATTGAATTCCCTTCAGAGAAGATCTCCGTTAACCATGGAAGTATTTGATCGATTTTCTCATGTTCTTTGCGTGGTGTTGTTATGAGACGGATCAAATGAAGCAGGACAGAGATGTTTCCCCTCAATCCCAAAATGGTATTCTTCCCATGCATTTCAGAATGTGTCTCTGCAATTAAAGGAATTTCTAGGAAGTCTTTTAATCTGCTGTTTTGAGTAATTATACTATACATATAATAGGGATCATCTCTGTTATATTCAAATAGTAATTTCTAGAGCATGAGAAACTGCAGCTTGCTGTCAACCTTTACTGTTTTTGTTTTTGTTTTTTTTTTTAGTGTTTTTTTTTCCCCTGCAAGAACAGTGGCAAGTTCAATTATATCACTACATTTTCTTTGGGTAGATGCAGGAATATTTCTGAATGTGTTTCTTTTGAGTAAATTGAGAAGTCTTTCCAAGAAGTGCTGTTGATTTATACATCAGAACAAGGTGGATGCTTCTCTAAGAATAAGCACATCTTGCTGTAAGGGAAGTATTTCATATACTTAACAATCTACCTAAGAGTGCAGGGGAGCTGTTCGCAAATGGTTGCTAATCAGGTTGATTAGCTTTAGGAGAAAACTAATGCAGAGTATATATGGGAGAAGTAGAACAGAACAGTTAATGAGCGTGCATGAGGAATTCTATGAGGTGACACTACAGAAAGAATCAGCAAATCTAGTCTAATGCTTCTGTTTATTCATTATTATAAAGATGAAAATCATTGCTGTATCTTAAATTGTCTTAGATAAAACCTGGCATCACTGTTTTCTTCTCTCTCTCTTTCAGCTTGTCTTACCATTCAAGTTCCAGAGTATTAAAAATTTCTTAGCCTCAAAGGCCCTTCAGTGCTATTGGTTTTCATTGGACTGAAACAGTGGTGATGAGATCGTATCTCCATTTTTCTTCCTGTTCTCTACAAATCCGATTAGGCATTGCAATTCACAGCCCAATTCAAATTGATTACGTTTACTTTCAGTCATGACTCAAAATGTCTCTAAATTCTAATGCTTAGAAATATTCATAAACGATTTCCAGATCTCTCAAATACGTTTTCTGCATCTCCCTCGCTTTCTTATGGTCTTAATATTTTACATGTAATGCTGAATATATAGATGATAAATTCTGCTATCTGTACAAGTTCACATTTATGTTATCAGAAGTTTTGTTTTATTTTCAAAGTTACTAAAAGCTCAGATTTTGTTTGAATGGAATGTCATTTAGAAACTTGATCTAGGGCGCTTGGGTGGCTCAGTTGGTTAAGCATCTGCCTTTGGCTCAGATCATGATCTTGGAATCCTGGGATTGAGTCCTACATTGGGCTCCCTGCTCAATGGGGAGTCTGCTTCTCCCTCTGCCCTTCACCCTGCTTGTGTACTCTCTCACTCGTTCTCTCTCAAATAAATAAATAAATAAATAAATATATAGAAAGAAAGAAAGAAAGAAAGAAACTTGATCTAGTTTCTTTCAGACTCTCTCCCTTCTGAGAGAACTTGGATCCTGGAGCTCTTAGGAATTAGAGCTGAGGCTGTGGGGGGGGGGGGTGGCTGTTGACCTGGGACAAGGGAGACCCAGGCCTTGGCCCAGGCAAGGACCAGCTCTGGCTGGAAGGCCCTGAAGCTCTGTACAGGCCACGCCAGGGCTGTGGAGCAGCTTTCAATGGGAGCTTGACCGATCCCCCAAAGTAGTGTTACATGGAGTATAAGGATTGAGGGTACCTTTTATGGATTATTGAAGACCACACTTGGGACCTGGGACAAAAGAAAGCTTTTAAAGTGCAGGAAAATTCTAGAAATATCATTTGTGACTCAAGACCTAGTTGTGTGACAGCAGTGACAACTATGTTCTCCAAGGGTAAATGCTGGGGTCTGCACTGATCTTCGAACAGACCCGGATCCATCTACTGAAGAAAATTGTAGCTCAGTCAATAGATACTCTCCTGACCAAAGTCTGGGTAGAGATAAGACTGAGGCAGTATACTGAGTTCACTGAGGGGGAACGAGACACAAGAACAAGCATTGAAACCTGAGATATAAGTGTCAAGAATCCGTATTTGGTTTACAGAGTGCAGAGGTCAGGCTTAGGAGCTGGAAGGAAGAAACATGACCGTGGAGAGGGTAAACAGAAAGGGTGAACTGAAATTAGATCCACACACACAGGCATAAATATGAACAAGGTCAAAGCCTTGGCAACTCAGAAAACCAGTACAACCCAGGAGAGGCCTGTCACCCTTCATGACAGAACACAAACATTGTATATCTCTGATTCCTTTCTCACTGTCCCAAGAGGGTCACTCCCTCTTCTGTGAAATCATATGGTTCTGATGTACCTCCTATTGTTTGGATCCCATTATATAATAATTGTACATTTTTCCTCCCATTCTAGTCTATGAATTTCTTGGTGCCAGACACTAACCAGCTCACCACATGGCATAGGAATGATTTTGAATTGTCAGAGATATTGATACTTTGTATCTGTTTGTAGAGGAAAACAGCTAATAGCCTGATAGATTGGGTAAGGTTAAATCATGTTGCCTCAATCCATTTAGATGTCTCTGCATGCTCTCAATCTTTGCATTGGTAGAAGGGCACGGGAACATGTGGATATACCTAGAGCCAGAAGTTGCGTTTATGTATTTTTTGATAGGCACTATAGTCAGTGTTTGGAATACAAAAAATGAAGATGATGAAATCACTACCTGCAAAGTCTAATAGTAAGCATGATGATCACAGTTTCTTGCATACGACCCTTGTGTTAGGCACTACTAAGTGGTTTTCATTTTTTAGGTAATTTCACTGTAATGACAAACCAAAAGCTTTGTTGTATCCATTTCACGAATGAAGAGGACGTGTAGAAAGGTCAAATAACTTGCCCAGTATCATGTAGCGAGTAAATAGGAGAGCTTGGATTAAAGTGAGCCCAAAGAGAGAGGAGGATCTCAGTCTGTCCCTGTGTATGTATCCCATTCTCTGTTTCTAATATTTACCACCATGAATGCCCTTCGATTCTGAGTAATGTCTCTTTCTTAAGAATGAAAGTAGTAATAGAGAGCAGTATTTTAAGAAGTCCCTTCCGTAATTCAGGCAAAGACGTGACGCGTGCCAGTAATCTCATTTTCATGTTCGCAAACTACTCAAAGTGAGAAAGCAAAACTAAAAATAGGGATGAGGCAATGTAATGTAAAGTTCCTGAGCAATATAATAAAAGCTAAATTTAGGTAAATATTATTGCAAAAAGAGATGTCCTTTGTTGAAGCGGTTAGTAATTGGGGAAACAAAACAATGAGCCCTTAAAATCCTTTCTGTGTGTTTGTTCCAGGATATAATAGAAAACATAGATCATTTTTTAAACGATTCAGTGAATATTGTGGAATTATATAGTGACCAAAAAAATGTTTTGGTTAGTATAGTCTAAAATTTGATGAAGGAAATATTTCACAAATTAAACCAGAATTTGTTTATAATTAGTCTTTTGAAATTTCTTTATTGCAGGAGAATGTTTTTAGAAAATATCAATTACTTGGCCTTTGACTTTATTAACTGAAGTGGTTGTAGGAATCATTCCATAATGCACATCAGAGCCTGAAAGATTCTTTTATCCCCTTCATCCGTCCTCCTAAATTTTCTTTCACCTTTTATAATCCACCGTTACAAAAAGAGTTATTATTCATTTCTTTATTTTGTTCATTTATAAAAATTTATTTGTAATATCCTTCTTGCCTGCCTTTCAGTGATGCAAAAACCTTGGAATATCGCTTTCTGTATTTCTTCTAAATTCCATAACCATGTAGAAAAATCAGCAGATTTACCTATTAACGTAGGAAAAAAAAACCAGAGCTGCTTACTACGGATGCCCTGTTTTGAATGCTCTATGCATTCATTCCGTACGGAGCAGAGAACTTATTACATGTCAGGCATTTGGGCTCAGTGCTGGGAATATCGAGAACAAAACTGTCCAGTCCCTTGCCCCAGTAGAATAGTACTGTTGTACGTACTTGCTGCTAATGCAGTGCAATTATGATAGCATCACTTAATTAAGGTTGGGCAACTGTTCTTTGTGGTTAAGTATCATATAACGTATTGAATAGTGATTTTAAAAATGAATTTATTAACTTGATAAATAAATCTCTACACCCAACATGGGGCTCGAACTCATGACCCCAAAATCAAGAGTTACATGCTCTTTGGACAGAACTAGCCAGGCACCCCTATATTTCTTCATGTACTGGTTTTGTGCTCTCATTATGTTCTTAGATGACCATAAGTAATATAATAATTGTTTTGAGCTTTAATAATTTTTTATCCATTTTAACACAATAAATAATTTAACTCTTTGTTCCAATGAAGCAGGAAATGTATTTTAATTCTTTACTAATAAAATTTTAATGGCATAATAATCAGAAGATACTCAGATAATTTTGTTCCTGTAAGTTTGGAAGGATAGCTTCCAGAGTTTCTAGAATTTGAAGGAATAATTTTATGATTTCTAGAATTTATGGTTTGGTGTCTAAAAATAATGAGAACTTGACTCTGGATAGGAAACATAACTTTCATGTCAGAGCTATTTTAATAAATGCAAGCACAATTTGTTCAACTGCTTAGAAAAATAACTACATTATATAATCTGTAATACTTCAGTTTTTAATGTACCTGAGAACTACGGGTTGGTACTTAGCTTGACTTCGACAGATTGAAAATAATTTCATTTTTTGCTGCCTATTAAAGTTATTCAGTGCATTTAAGGTTTTTTGAAGTGAACTATACTTATGTAGATTTATCTAGCTTTAAAACACTTGCTCTTTTACTAATTTGAGCCTTAGTATATATTTTCATGTTAATTTAACCAAAGACACTATAGATAATTTAATTCTGCAATAAGATGCTGAGAAAGACATTTCCCCTTGCCATGGAATTGCTGATATTTATTGTTGGGTGGAAACAAAGGTGCTTGAGTTCCCTGTTCTATAGAAAACTAACAGCTGGAGGCAGCACCTTCCCCAGGGCATACAAAGAAAACAGATCCTACTGAGGTCAATTATCACCCTGCATCCTTCCCATTGCTTTCTAGCCTTTGTGAGGACAGTCCCGGACCAGAGAGAGAGAGGGCCATTCATGGTACAATGCTTACTGTAAAGGATGCTTCTCCTTACTTCCCCACTTCAGGCTACAACAAAACCATGTAAATATGGGACCAGATCATTCAGAAAGACCTGAGATTTCTGCAAGAAACTGACAATCTCAAAACTTTTTATCCTATATTTTTTTCGTGGAAGCTTTTGGACTGTGTGCTTCAGTACTCCATCAAAAACAAGGGAATAAATCAATAAGGGCAATTCATGAAATTCAGGAAACCAGGGTTGTAATCACTGAAACAGCAATCAGAAGGAAGGAAAACTTGAGGATACCAGCTAGGCAGCTCTCTCTGGTGCCAGCAGTTGGAACAGAGGGAATTTAAGGGAAAAAAAAAAAAAAAAGAAAAGAAATACTGTATTACCTACTTCATTGACCACATCAGACAATATTGAAATCTATAGGTGTTTTGGAGATCTGGAAAGATTTTACAGATTTGGGGAAAATTAGCAATTGGTACTGAGAAAATGAATGAAAACCTTTTGGAAAGGCATTAACTAACTGCAAGGAAAAGAAAACAGTTGATTAAAAAGTGTAATCATAGTGCACTACTGTCTTTGGCAGTCATCAGTACTTACATAGTTATAATGTTGAATATTTCTAAAAGATGATCTCCATAGTGCCAGTTTGGGGAGGAGAGAGGGGGCTATTTCAGTTGGAGGATAAACACATCAGAATAAAAAGGTAATACTCATCAAAATAAAAAGGCAATATATAATATTTAAAATTCATAAGACAAGAAATCACAGTTAAACTATGACTTAAAATTATCAAGTTAAATTATAGAAGAGATAGCTATAATGATGAAGAATAGTTGGAAGAAAGGCAGGCAGGGACAAGGGCCCCTTCCCCTGCCCTAAGAGGAAGCTACCCTTAAAAGGATTGTACACCACCCTGGAAGGAGCCCAAGTGATAGGTAGATGACAACAACCTGATAGGATGACAGGCTCATGGAGGGTTAATCAGATTAAAACAGCCCGCCAACAAGCCCATAAAAACCCCTAGACTTAGAAACTCCTGTGGCAACCCTCTTGGGTCCCCTCCTTCTTCGAGAGCTTTGTACTATCACGCAATAAACTTTGTACTACCACTCAATAAATTTAACTTTGCTGCCCACCACTCTTCATCTGGTCTACCTCTTCATTCTTCGAAGCACCTGACCAAGAACTCCAGGCATTAAAAGGAAAAGAAATCCTGTAATAGTAAGAGTTGAAAATTGTGGCCTCAGGGAAACCAGATGAGAGAGGTAGAGTGAGGTAAGGCAGGGCTGTTTCTCATTCTTAGTACTTGAAGTTTTAAACTGCATTTATGCATTATTTGATAAAATCAGATTTTTTTAAAGAAAAAAAATTACTCTGGTAACACCTTAAAGTTTGTAGAGTAGGCGAGTATAAGCCATTTTCGTCTTTCCATCCTCATCTCTCTCTCTCTCTTTTTTTTTAAGATTTATTTATATATTTTAGGGAGAGAGAGAGAGAGAGAGAGAGAGAGCAGAGGGAAGGAGGAAAGGCAGGGGGTGAGGGAGAGCCCCAAGTGGACTCTGAGCTCAGTGAGGAGCCCAACATGGGGCTCAGTCTCACAACCCTGAGATCACCACCTGAGCTGAAACCAAGAGTTGGACACTTAACCGACTGTGCCACCCAGCCACCCCTCCATCCTCATTTCTGACTCTTCTTCCCTTGCCCTCTCTCTGCCTCAGCCATGCTGGCCTCCTTACTGGTCCTCAAATCCCCCTGGCATGATCCTGTCTTAGGGGCTTTGCACAAGTGCCAGGACTGCCCTCCCCTTGGGTGTCTGCAAGCACACTCACTCAACTCCTTCAAGTCTTTGAATGGCATGTTCTCAGCAAGACCTCCCTTGAGCATCCAGTATAAAATTGTATCTGCTCAGTCATCTGCCTTATTCTGCTCTAATACTTTTCTCCAGGGCACTTACCACCTTCTTACATACTATATGACTGACTTTCCTTATTTACTTTCTGCCTCCCCTTACTAAAGGAGAGCTCCACAAAGACAGGATATTGGTTGGTTGGTTGGTTGGTTGGTTGGTTGGTTTTCCACCAGTGTATCCCAGATACCTAGGGCGTGGTGCTTGGCACACAACAGGCAATCAGTATGTATTGGGTAAGTGAGTCAATTAACTAAATGAAAGGATTAAAGGAAGGCAGGACAGAAAGAATGGAGGGATGGGCAAAACAAAGGACACTAGTTAGGAGGCAGTTGCATTATTTCATAGGCAATGGTGGCAGTTTGAGTCTGGGTGAGGCAAGATAAGTGGAGAGAAGTAATTTGGGATAGGTTTTGAACACGGAATTGACAAAATGGTTAGAAAATATGCAGTATGTCTAAAACCAACATTTCAGCAAGTTTGTAAGCAGAAAATACCTGAAAATTAAAAATACCAGGATTCTAATATATGTTATTAGAAGTGAACAGCATTCATAACCATGCAAAAATGAAATTTAAGAATAATTAAGTTTATGGGGCACCTGGGTGGCTCAGTCGGTTAGACGTCTGCCTTTGGCTCAGGTCATGAGCTCAGGGTCCTGGGATTGAGTCCCGAATTGGGCTCTCCACTCAGTGGGGAGTCTGTTTCTCCCTCTCAGTCTCCCTCTGTGCTCTCTTTCTCTCTCTTAAATAAACAAATAAAATCTTAAAAAAAAAAAAAAGGAGTAAGTTTCACTTAAACCATGGAAGTTCTGTATTTGGAATGAAAAGAATGGTACAACAACTTAGCTGACAACAACAAAAAAGTTCCATCAAAAGTTTTCCAGTATGTTTCTTAATCTATTTAGCTTGGATGTATTTTATAAAGATGATGATTTTTCTGTTTTAGCATGTAAAAGTTCAAATTTAAGGTTAATGAAAGGTTGGACTTATTAATAGTCTTTTTTATTAAAAGAGTCAGTTCTAATTGATGACAATTTAGGGAAACAAATTGTTATCTATAATCATCTATAACATTTGCTTGGAAAAGAAAGCCTATATATTTCTTGATAATTATATACACAGTTATGACCTGCACTGATTTATTAAACTGTGGGATAATTAGAAAAAGATTCTGTCTTCATTATGACTATGTAAATGAAAACATTGATTATGGATTAATGTGATTATATAATAATCGGCCAGTTTAATAAAATAAACTCCTTTTTTTTGTTGTTCCAAGGATAGTGATAACTAGTATATATACATTGTGGTTTTCTTTCATATTAAGAATAAATGTTTCTATATTGGGAAAACGTATATGGTTAGTACTGATGCCTAAATTCTCATGCACACCCTGAGCAGTTGTGTACAGCAACCCTCCCACTATCTCTGATTCTTAAATTCTTCCTTTTCTGGTCCATTCATAGTCTCTCCCTTTTCTGGAACCTCCCTTTTCTGGAACCTGGGGAGCAGGGAGTGGTAGGAAAGTGGCAAATTTTTCAAACTTTTCTTACACTGCCAGGGGCTGCTAAGAAGTTTCAAAGTGAAAAGAAAAGTTACAGTGGAAGTAATCCCACTCTCGAATATTTTGCAACATAAACACAATTGTTTTCACAACCAATCGATTGTAGCTCTCCTTCACGACTGTACCTTTCAGGACATAAGATCTGTTGTCTCACATATCATACATCTTATAAGAAAAATCATCTTCCCTCCCCCCATCTCTCTCTCTATATGTGTATATATATATATATATATATATATATCCTTATAATTATATAACACATACATGAAATACTTTTCATTTTAAGGAGCTATTCAATATTTCAATAAGCTATTCAATATTTTAGGCACCTCAACAACTGGAAGATCAGTCACTAAGATTATCTCAATGACAAATCCACACAGGAAGAATTTAATGGTAAAAGTCATTAAAGTTCTATTAAAGACTTGGTAATAAAAAGTAGAGCTATTTTGAAAAGAGAAATGTCTGTTTCCATGTTATATTTGAAATAGAAAACTATAATGAAACATTTTCCAGTAGTATGAACACAAAGATTCTTTTATCCATAAGGGATTAGTTTATAGTGAAAGATTTCAATAATTAGGCAGAAGTATTAGATAAAAAAAAAATGTCAATTCTGGAGCAAGTTTGAAGTAAATTTTATATATATATTTTTAAATTTTATATATTTATTTTTAAGAGCAATCATTTTATATGAAAATAAAAACAAGGCAAAATTTGCATATCATTACCAATATTGTATCCACTGTTTTTTGAGAACAGTCGAGTATGGGAAACAGAAAATAAGAGATATTTATAAAGTTGGTAATGTGTTTAGCACTGCTTTGTATCAGTCCATATACAGGGATTTTTTTTTTTAATTTGTGTTAAATATGTATTGAGCACTTAGTCTGTGCCTGGTACAGAGAGGATGCAGGGATTCACTGGTTTCTGCGCTTCAAGTGAACGCCAGACCGAAGAACTAGAGCCAAGTATACATCCACTGAAGGAGGGAGACAACTGCCATTACATAAGTATATGGAAGAGCAGATGCTTAGTACATTTGGTACAGAGGGGCCAAGGGAAGGGAAGTTTTCAGGGTACCAGATCTGAGTGTGTTTTAAGAGCCCAAGGAAACAATCCAGTAAAAAGGGAGAAATTGAAGCTCAAGAAATTTTGTAGGAGGTAGAAGGATGGGAAAGTGTGGGGACACCTTCCTCTATGGGAAAGAGGTCTAGGAGTGAAGATAAAAGATAATTACAAGGTGAAGAGAAGGGAACTTGCAAAAATTCCTATGCAATGGCTTCTATTTTCTTGGTGCTAACAGAATGCTGGGTCAGCACCAAATAGTAAAGGGAGAGATTTAGCACAGTCCCTGGAAAATATCGATGACCAGAGAGGAGTAAATGATTATGGATATCAGGGAATATTCCTCTGAGATTGTAAATCTTAAATTTGTAGTTTAGTCATGCAATGAATATTTATTGAATACTACTGTGTGCTTAGGTTGGGTACTGAGCGTACAATAGAACAAGACAGACACATTTCAAATTCTCAAGGAGTTCCCAGCCTAGCACAATAAACAAATATCAAAAAAATTATTACACAAATTATTATTCAGTGATAATTGTGAAAAAGTGTGTAGGATTCATAAAAGAACTTCTTCACAGAAGTGGTATTAAGATGCTCCATGAAGGATGAGGAGGATTGGGTGTGGGAAAGGAGACAGAGAAGGGAGAGAGTAGAGATATGCAAGCAGAGAAATGGCCGAGCAAAGGCCCTTAGGTAAGTTGTTTGAAGGTATTAGTGCAGTGCTTCCCACCTGTTATGCCATGGTGCCTGTAGCAGATGACAGGTGTACCTGATTTTCAGCTGTGCAGTTCTAATGTGTTACTCCTGCGCACTGCAAAATTATTTCCTGGGGCACCTGGGTGGCTCAGTCGTTAAGCGTCTGCCTTCGGCTCAGGTCATGATCTCAGAGTCCAGGGATCGAGCCTGGTCCAGGGATCGGACTCCCCTCTCCCACTCCCCCTGCTTGTGTTCCCTCTCTCTCTGTGTCTCTCTCTGTCAAATAAATAAAATAAATCTTTAAAAAAAAGGTATTTTCTAACTGTGTCATGATATGAAAAAGTTAGAGAAGCTCTGCATTAGGGGAACTGACCCCGAAAAATGTTCATCTGTATCACCAGCAAGGTGCCTGGAATAAATGAGATAGCTGACACTTATTTTGACACTTTTCATGTTTACTATCATTTAACTCATTTATTTGGCAAATATGTATTTAATAAAATGATGCTACATTTACCCCGTGCTAATTTGGTAAATATTCTAAGTCTACACCCAGATGGCATGTAAAATGAAAGTTTATTTTGGGATTACTTACAAAGAGAATAAGAATTCTCCTACCTTAGACAATAGGTATGAGGAAAATTTTTCTCTCATTTCCTTTTTATTGAGTACTGTCAGTACAATAGGATAAGATTGAGTGGAATTTCAAATTATTAATATTTAACCAGAAGAATTCTCAATTTATTTGCACAGACTCAGTACATTCAGGAAATTATTCATAAAGTTCAGACAAAAATAATCCAACTCTGTTGCTTGAAAAAATTGGAACTGTTGCCTGAATTATCCAGCTACACAGACTATATTTATTTTTAAAAATTGCGTATTTATCTTCTTTACCTCTATCTACAGTGCCTATTTTTAAAGAGTAAAAACCTGGCATTGCTTTTCTTAGCTGCAGGTTGTTATGCCTCTGTGAAATCATTTGTGTTTACCACGGTCTTAAATCATTGGTTTGCGGTTGGTTGATATTATCTGAATTTTTAAAGCATTACTTTTTTTATTTGTTTGGAAACATTTTGAGCATACGTTAGATTTCTGGTAGTGATTTTGTATTGTCACTTGTGCATATTGTTTAAGGTCCTAAGTAAGTACGCTTAATGCATAGAAAAGATCCACTGCTCTTTCTTCTCATACCCAAATGTAAACTTCTGGAGACCCACAAAGTATGAAAGGCAGGGGAGTGTGTGTCCATGGCAATTTGTTAGCTGTGTGCAGGAAGTTAGAGAGGCATTAAGCCATGAAAAGGATCAATTGTTTTTGTGAAAAATCCTTAAGACATGCCTTGAATTCAAAGAATCAAGTTCATTAAAATCATAGATCATCTATTAATCTTTTTTTTCTTTTTGCTGAAATGTCCTTCCTGGTCAGTGGCATTTTATAGACCAAAATAACAATAATGATTAAAATCAGAACATGATAGGATTGTTGAGTCCATGGAATAAAATCTTCAGTGCCTTTTCTTCTTGTTACAGGATATTTGCTTTACATCTCCAGACTATAGAACTGACCCCTATGTGAGGTTTATAACTTTCATTCATTTACTTACTCGTATGCCAGGCACCATTCTGGTTTTACACATTAAAAAAATCCCAAGGTTTTCTTGTTATATCTTAAAGCACTGCTAGGTCTCCCATAAATAATTCGGTGGATTGGGCATTAGGAACAATATTATAGGGGCACCTGGGTGGCTCGATCGGTTAAGTGTCTGCCTTTAGCTCAGGTCATGATCCTGGAGCCCCGCATCGGGCTCCCTGCTCAGCGGGGAGCCTGCTTCTCCCTCTTTCTCTGCCCCTCCCGGCCACTTATACTCTCTCTCTCCCTCTCTCTCAAATAGATAAATAATATCTTAAACAAACAAACAAAAAAAGAGCAACATTATACAAGGGACCGATAAAATTACCTTGGTTCCTGTTCGATGTGCCAGGGAGCTGGGGGTGATCTCTCACCCTTCAGGGATAGATGAATAAGCAAGGCCCACCAGGGCATCACAATGCACTGCACATAGTCTCCTGCTGACTCACAGGAGCTCTGTGGGAGACGGGAAAGCTGTGTCAGGGTGACAGTATTACCATCAGTTTTCCTGTGTGGACCACCCCCGCAAGTCACCAGGCACTCCCTGATCAGGAGGGAGCTGTGCATTAACTGTAATAACGAGGGGTGTTCAAGTGGAAAGCAAGTGCAGTCTCAAGAAGTGTGGCTGGGATGTCCTTGGAAAATGCCAGACTTCTTGGCTTGCTAATGCACCTTGCTCTGATACCAGAGAGGCTTCTGGAAATGCCATCCTCATAGGAAATATTCCTTTCATTTAAATACTATGTGAAGCAAACATTTTAATTAGTTGGAGGTACATAGATACCACTTAAAACTGAAGAAAGCTGTTTCTGAGCTAGTTGGTTTTTTGAGGTTAAAAAACAGTAGTTTAAAATAATTATTATTTCAATAATTACAATTTTCTTGTCAGTGAACTTGAATGATATGTTAAAGAACTTTAGGTATTATGCTGCTAGTTTGTGGCCTCTTTGAAAAGGCTCTGTTTTATTTAAACTGCATCTCTAGTGCATGTAGTTTAGTATAAAGCCACTAACTGTTAAATTAATTGTATGTGACATTCCATTTGGCGTCATTCTGATGGAATGGGGCATTCTACAGAACTGAATTTTTTAAGTAACTAATGTATATCCTCCAAAACACAAAATATTTATTTAAAAATCTCCCCAGTTTATGATAAAAGTCTTTCTAAAATATAAATGGGTTTTTCCACTTTGTTAAAAATATCTGTAATGTAATGTAACTTTTTAAATGACATCTCTAAGGGTATTCTCAGCTGTAATAATTCCTTTAGACACTATTGAAGAATAATGTCATTTTTCATGTCATGGAAGAGTCCATTACTATTCTTCAGGTTGTCTTTTTGATTTGTAATGGTTGTTTAGTCAACTTCTTCAACCATCTGCTGTCACTTTTTGATGCTGTTTGAATTTCTTGCCTTCACATTAGACAGGTTCCTATATTAGATCTTTTACTGTGGGATACTCTGTGTGGCTCTTACTTTCTTCAGGATTCATTATATAGAGAGAGAGACAGAGAGAGAGAGAATGTCAAAATCTAAGCCTCAGGTATTGCAAATGTGATATAAGAAGAAATCAATGTACTCATTTGCTCTGAAGCTATTTCTATAACTATTCATCTTTTGAAATGAATTGATTTCAGTTTACTTAAATTAAAATTGTATATTATTGATTCTCATTTGGATCTTTTCAACTAGATTGAGTATGTTACAGAGTAAAACTGACTATATTAACATAGGGGAAAAAATGTGTACTTCTACTTGTGTTGAAATTCAGTGAACATATTCCTGAAAGAGTCTTTGTGTAAAATGCCTCGCCACTCCCTATTTGTTGGCAAATTAAGCTTGTTGTTTTGCACAGAGAATAATGAATCAGTGAAATTGCTGAAACTGGGGTGGGGGGGAAAGCAATAGCAGAATGAACTCTAAGTGAAATGCAAATATATAATTAATAAATAAAATTAATTATATGTATAATTACATATCTAACATATTAATTAATTATAAATTAATATAAACATAATATGTATGGACTAATGACTATATGTGCTTTATCTCAAGCATATGTTGATATAATTATTATGCCTATTCTGTAGGTATAGGAATTGAGACTTAGAAACATTGGCTTGCCCACAGAGATAGTAAGCAATACAAGAGCCATTTTAAACAATGTAATCGGTTACTATCTCACATGGGACATAAAAGTAAAGATAGAGAACACTCCAGCCTTAACAATACATTAAATAACCTTCGTTCATTTTGGAAAATAATTTGTAAACGAGTTTAGCTTACTTCCCAAATGAAAGCATTGTTGCTTATGTCAGTATACTATCTTATCCTTTAGAAACACATTCAAATGAATTAATTCATTTGGTTCTAAACTACCTCACCAGTAGAGGAGGACCTTATTTTGCATATAGAGGATCTGAGAGGGCAAATGACTCTTCCAAAGGTCCACAGCTAGGAGGTTTTAAAGCCAGGGTTTACATTCCGAGTTCTTCTGGCCCCATCTCTCATCCCGATCTCTTCTCACTGTGATACACAGCCTTTCAGAGTATTACAAATGAAACCAGCTTTTTGTTTTGGGAGAGGCACATTTGACTGGAGAAGTTGAGGCATTACCAAAGGCAAGTAGCTATCAACTAGATAACATGAATATAAAATCTTTAATGAAATGTTAAGACTACATGTTAAAGACATGAGATCACTGAACATTCAGCTCTTGCCTTTTCTTTCTGTAATCCATATTCAGTCAGTATGACCATTTAAAGAATGAACATGGGAGAAGAGAAAAGTACTGTTCTTAAGCAAGAGTTTACCATGTTTATACTTTATCTTTTTGAGGGGGGAGGGGCCAAGGGAGGAGAGAGAATCTCAAGCAGACTCTACGCTGGTTGTGGAGCCAGACACGGGATGTAATCTCACAACCCTGAGATCATGATCTGAGCTGAAATCCAGAGTTGGACGCTTAACTGACTGTGCCACCCAGGAGACCCCCATGTTTATACTTTAAACTTGGAGTGGCATGTGGAGCATTTCTTTATGATCATAGATCTGTTCAGTTACTCTGTTCCTTTTTATTGCAAAAATCAAAAGACATCAATAAAATTACATTCCCTTGAACAAACAATGGGTATTATGAAATTTTATTTTCAAGGTTAAATCAGGATGTCTTTGGCTAGACAAATGAGATGACCAGTTAAACCTCTTCCACCAAAAAATATTTGTCATTAGTGAAATTATGGCAAAAGTCACAAAGGTGTGAAGTCACTTAGATGTTTAAATATATATTAAAGAAAACATAAGTTTTATTCCAATATCTCAAGCCTTCATGATATATATAGCCTAAGGCCTAAATCTCTTCAGTAAAAAACACCTTTTCTTTTCCCTTGAGGGGCAGAGGTGCTACCCTTGATCTGTTGTAGGATGTTCTTTTTCATTTAACCACCAGGATGATCACATTAGACACTGCAGGAGTATGTTAATTACCTTGAGGTGTCCCAGTGGCCCAGTAACTTCAGGGCAAAATGCCAAAAGAGGCCTGGTTGCAGTCCAGGTTGAAAACACTGCATGAACTTGTTTAGTCTCTTTTTTTTTTTTTTAAGATTTTATTTATTTATTTGACAGAGAGAGACAGCGAGAGAGGGAACACAAGCAGGGGGAGTGGGAGAGGGAGAAGCAGGCTTCCCACAGAGTGGGGAGCCCGATGCGGGGCTCCATCCGAGGACCCTGGGATCATGACCTGAGCTGAAGACAGACGCTTAACGACTGGGCCACCCACGTGCCCCACTTGTTCAGTCTCTTGACATCTTCACAAACAGGAAGGTAGACCTGGAGAGAAAATATACTTGTTCCAACTGAGTTAACTATTCCAAAATAAATAACTTCCAACCTCTGGCCGACCATTTGTGATTGTGTATAAAAAGTAACTAATGAGATGCATTCTCCAAGGCTATTAATTATGTACTAACAGGAATGCTTTTTAGATACTGTTCCTCTGAGTGCAATGAACCTGGGTCATCTAGGCAACCTAATGAGCATCTTTTAGCATCTGCCACTGCAGAGAAATTTCAGGCAAAAGTTGGGAAAAGCTTCTCAAACAGTGGCTGAGTAAGACTCAGAACTGCCATTGGTCAGGATAGGTCACCAGTGCAAGACTTGAAGATAGGTGTGTTGTGATTGATGGTTGAACTGACTCCTCTTTTCTTAGATTTTGGTGGTTCACAGAATGAGCATCGTGGAGACACCAGTTTCCAAGGGGTATGCACATATCTGCATAAGAAAGATAAGAGAATACATAGGGGATGCTTTACAAAGAGTAGAGGCATTGGGAAGGGGGGAGCAGGGTGAGGGACATAAATTATCAAGCAGGAGAAAGTGAAGCCAAAAAAATGATTCTGCTAGCCAGATAGAACATCCCTACATTATACCAGTTAATTCAGCCAATAGGATTTCAGCAGTTTCCCACTCACTTCAAATAAATTTTATAACACAACAAGTAAGAAGATGCATAACAATGATCACTTGAGAGTCTAGTGACAGTGAAACATCTATACCAAAAAAGCAATGGATGTAATTATTTTTATACAGTTATGAACAAAATCAGTGACTAATATAGGTAAGTGCTTGATAATTAAAAGTCAGCAAATTAAGGATGTCATCAAAGCATTTAATTCCTTAAAATCGATAGTGGGGAAGGTGGTTCTGAAAAGAACTTGGGCGCCTGGGTGGCTCAGTCGGTTAAGCATCCGCTTTTGCCTCCAGACATGATCCCAGGGTCCTGGGATCGAGTCCTAGGTCAGGCTCCCTCAGCGGGGAGTCTGTTTTTCCTCTGCCCCTCCTCCCACTCATGCATGGGCACGCTCTCTCTCTCTCACAAAAAATTTTTTAAAAATCTAAAAAAAGAAGTCCTTTAAAAAAGTAATAAAATGAAGAACTTCTTTAAAATGTAAACAATATGAACTTCTAAATAAATAATGATCTTAAACTGCCTTAAGTCTTCTGAAACAAGGAAAAAGAAATATTCTGAAACCTTTGCTTTTAAAAATGTATTCATTAGGAACATAGCTAGGAAATTAGATAATGGTAGTCTCTTTAAGTTTAATTAAAATTAAATATTATGTTTTTCATCATTCAGGTTATTCTTGTAGGACTCAGTTCAACATTTGAATATCGGGATTTGTATTTTCCATCTGCATTGAGGATCTGTACTTATTTTTAAGACTAAAGAATACTTTAGTCTAAGAACCAGACAACAACAGTAAACGAATAATTTTGTAACTGAACAAGCATATGCTATGCATATGACATAAATAACACATTGTTTTTTTGAATTTTGCTTCACTATTGAAAGAAAAAATGAAATACTTGAAAAGTAAATTCAGGAAATGATATGAGGTGATATAAGCACATATTTTTACCAAAAGTTCAAATGGTTTAACATGTGCCCTATCTTTTGTTACAGTATCTTTGTTAGTAAACAGGAAATACCTATTACCATTTTATCGTTGTAGACAATTATTTATCCAAGGTCTGGACTCAAAGGGAGAGTTTAAATTTCTGACCTTAAGAATTAGTGAAAAGAGGCACCAAATACTGATATTTGTTCATAGTTTAAATTTGATGGATCTACCATGCTTACCCTGATTTCTTTTCGAAAGCCTAAGTAGGCTTAATGAGCAATAACATGTGGTTTAGTAAGCTTATAAAATATATAGACAAACTGAAAATATCTTAAATCATGAAAAATCCATTAAAAATATCAGTCTGCTTATTCAAATGAATATGTTTCTTATGAATAAAAGTTTTTTTCTAGACCAGTAAAAGAAAGTCTAAAAAAAAAAATGACAAAAATGAATTTTCAGTCAATACCCTGGAAAGAAATCAAGAAAATTTTTTGGCTTTGCCGGGACATAACTACATCATGAATCAATTTTAACATAGGATCCATACCTATTTCAGAATAGGCTGCCAACCCATAAAGTTGCCAGATTTTCCTGCCTAATGGATAGATACTTATGTTGGGCTTAAGTTTATCTAAGCAAAAAAAATAATTGTTTTAGAAGTAAGACACAAATGAAATAAGGCTGTTTCAAGGTTTACCCCAAAATAGATGATCCAGTAAGTCTGATCATCACGGCCAATAGGATGATCTGTGAGTTTGCTGCATTGTCTATTTTTGTTTGTTTGTTTGTTTTAAAGAGTTTTTATTTATTTATTTGACAGAGAGACAGCGAGAGCAGGAACACAAGCAGTGGGAGTGGGAGAGGGAGAAGCAGACTTCCCGCCTGGCAGGGAGCCCGATGCAGGGCTCGATCCCAGGACCCTGGGATCATGACCTGAGCCGAAGGCAGACACTTAATGACTGAGCCACCCAGGCACCCCAAAGCTATGAATATTTCTTTATGATTTTTTGTGTTTGTGTAAAGAAAGGCCTTCCCCATCTAACAATAAATTAGGCATTCACTTATATTTTTTCCAGTAGTTTTTGTGCATCCTTTTTTATTAGTCATTTTAATCCACTTGGACTTTATTTTGATGTATGTATGAAGTGTGATTTAACTTTTTTTCTCAAATAACCAGTGTCCACAGTGTTGGTTGAACTTTATACTTTCCTTATCTGACTATGATGTTTTAAACCTTATCATGGATTAAACTGGTATCTATAACTAGGTCCAATTTTAGTGCTATATGCTTTGTTCTATTGATCTGCCTGTCAGTTTGTCTTTAGTAACTGGTTAACCAAGCCCCCATTATTTCACTCGTTTTCTAAACTTTCTTATGTAGTATTATTTTACATTTAGATTTGTTTATAAACTTTAGAATAATTTTGCCAACTAAAAATATCTCATTGAGATCTGACCATTATATTCATTATTATGGAAAGAACTGATATTTTCCCCATATTTTAGTGATCCCATTCAAGGATAGGGGTGGGTCTCTTTATTAATTCACATTTTCTTGTATATTATTAATAGTTCATATTTTTGCTTATTGATGCACTTTATTGGTGTTTTATGCTTTTCATAGGAATGTTAATGGAATCCCATTATATCCTGTAGTTGGTTATTTTAGTGTGCCAGTAGTCCAAAACTTCCCAAGCGCTCTAATCATAGAGCTACAGAACAGACATCCTTGTTGCGCTCCTGATTTCAGGGAAAGTGCAAGGACATAAGACTTTACAACAGAAACATTAGTTAGATCGGTAAATAATAGCACACTATTATTGTATGGATAATAATATAACAGTATAATAACATAATAATACATAACAAATATAATGGCACGTTATTTTTGTAATTTGATGAATTCCATGTTTTCTTCCCACTTTCATCTGCTTTTTCTTATACAGATTTGGTTCTCTCCCCACTCTTAATATTACTCTTAGCTCTTCTTCTAATAGTTGTTTTTACACATGTTGTTATTTCTATCTCTGCGGCCATTATTACTATTTTGTCAACAATTGGGTTTTCTCTTATGGTGGAATAAATTCACTACCATGCTATAGCAATGAGTTCGTGCCATTTTAGTGTTTTCTTGGTGTTGTAGAAGAAGGTTGACAGGGGGAGAATGTGGTACTTAATCTCCTACAGACTTCATTTTCTACATAAAGCTCATAGTAGCTTAATGGGAGCTTTCCTTCCTCGTACCATTTAAGCCTAAAGGAATAAATTTTCTAAAGTCAAATCAACTCTTTATTTTAATATCCAAAAGCAGAGAATTCTTTAAATGAACTATTATGATGCTGTGTGAAACCATATTTATTAACTTGAGAAGATATCAGCGATTTATCATTATGTAGAAAATGTGGGTCACCAAATAATGTAATTTAATTTATGTAAAGTGTAAATTTTCTATACATGCATAGTTGAACGTCTAGAAAAACATACACATGTAAAAAATGGTAAAGAATGGTTATCTTCAGGAGACATGATTATGGATGGTTTCTTAAATTGTTTTTGCTTGTCTTTGTTTTTCTGATTTATCTGAAAAAGGCATGTATTAATTGCTCATGTGATAAAGATCAAAATTATTAAAATGTTTTCAACAGAAAACACCTCAATTTAGGAATATAGACAAATCACATCAGGTCAAATACAGATATATATCTAAGTATAAGAGAAAACACTAGCTGCTTTTCCAAAACAAGCCTGTGAAAATTTTGATCTTCCATTGAAGAGTTTTGAATAGGTTTGGTAGACATCTTGTCAACTTACAAATCCTTGCTGTGAAAGCATACACCGTCCTCAGTGTTAAGGGACAATAAAAACCTAATTGCCTGCCTCCAAGCTCTTCCTTAGTCCTATGAGAAATATGTATTTAATTGGATGTCTGAGTATTAAAACAAGCATATGGAAGAAATGGCTCCTTTTGCTTTCTTACATCATCCATATGCTCAATATTTCCATCTGTTTTGCTAATTTTCCATTCAACTTTGTTTTTGTTCATACAGTGCCTCAACTATCTACGTTTTTCATCTCTTTAAACTTATCCTTAAATAAAGAGGTTGCTTGGACTCTAGAAATTCATCTCTTTCCAGAATTCCCTGTCTTTAACATTATGATTTCATGTGCCATCATCTTTGGCAATAAGTTACAATTTGAGTTTTGAGACTGTAAAAAGTACTTTTATTTTTAGTCCTTTGTTGGGGGGGGAGAAAACCAATAAAACTCTTATTCTAACACTAGAAAGCAGTGGAAATTAGAAAAGAACTTAGGGGGAAATTATATGCATCTGTTTCTAAAAGCAGTATGTTTTGGGGCCGTTCGATTGTATCTGAAGTGATTAACAGTAAATATGCTTGAACTGTAACTGTATCCTAAAGAAGCCTATTCTCTGAAGTACCATAATCAACTAAATTATGTTTCACAAGTGTTTTTGCATATATACCAGAGAAAAGTTTGTGTTCCAGTTAGGTAAAGACAGGCTCTATTAAAACACAGTTTGAGGAGTGCCTGGGTGGCTCAGTCATTAGGCATCTGCCTTTGGCTCAGGTCATGATCATGGGGTCCTGGGATCCAGCCCTGCATCGGGCTCCCTGCTCCGCGGGAAGCCTGCTTCTCCCTCTCCCACTCTCCCTGCTTGTGTTCCCTCTCTTGCTGTCTCTCTCTCTGTCAAATAAATAAATAAGATCTTAAACACACACACACACACACACACACACACACACACACACACACACACACACAGTTTGACAGCAAGCTAATTCTTAACATTCAATGACAGGAAAATCCATAGAAGAAAAATCTGCCATGTATGATAGTATAGACTCTATCCTGTATGCATGGGCAGATGTAATTTTACTTGGAAAGTTTGCCTCAGCTTGCCAAACAAGGTTTTGGGTGAGACCACTTGGATCCTAAACTTAGCTCTCCTATCAAACCCAAGGAGACATTTGCAACAGAGTATCTGCAGAAATAAAGAACCTCCCGTAGCCATGTAATGTGTTCACAGGTGTTCTTCAATCAAAAGCTGATTCTCTTCTTAAAGGAACACCTATTTCTGATTTTATCTTTTGTTCTCTGAGAGAGGTCTCTTATGGCTTTATTTTCAATAAGAGACAGTTATGACTGCCATACCATCAGCCTCTTTCATCACTGCCACCTCAGTCTTGGGCATGTCTGGTGCCGAACGATTTAGTGGATGATCGCTGCTCTGATGGACTAGTCTAGTCTAGAGGACTAGACTCTAGGGCTTTCCAAGCCCTCCTCCCAAGTGGTCAACAACCACTTACCTTTCTTCACCCACCAACCCCCACCTTTTTCACTTCAATTACATACCTTTATCTATTTATTTAATACTCCTCCTTAACATTTTGAAAATAAATATGAAATAGAAGCACGACTTTTTGGTCAATTCAGCAGACTATCTCCTTTCCTTTTTCAAAAGAAATCTAGGCAAGAGGCGACAGGAGAATAAGGACAGAAAGTGTGAAAATTGATGTCACCCTTGTATCTTGGTGAGCTGTCACCAAGAAGTCCCTGGTGACCTATATGCAGACCCTACACCGGAGCCCAAGTGGCCTCTCCAACCTTTGGTTCCACAATTTGCACTTGTTAGTGCACGTGCTTTTCCTCTACCTGGCATATTTCTCTCCTTCTCCCCAAGTCTTTCACTGCCAAAGTGTTATTCAAGGGCTTTAAAAATTCATCTCTAATTCTGTTCCTTCTCCTCTGCCTTTCCAGATTTCTATCATCAGCTAACATCCTTTTCTCCTCCTCTGTAGTTCTTTGGTGAAATATGCAAGTGTCATTTACGCCAGGAAGGTCCACCTTGAGAAATCTAGTTTTAAGTCCTCATCTTCAAATATTATCTGTGATTATTTTCTACCAGAAGTTTCTTTTTCAGAGGACCAGTCTATTTCTTCTCGCTGTCATGTTTGGCAACTTTATAGCATTAAAATGTGTGTGTGTGTGTGTGTGTGTGTGTGTGTGTGTGTGTGTGTGTGTGTGTGTGTGGTCAGAGTACTGTTGCTGGATTATAGAGTAGGATGCAGGTGAAATTATTAATCAACATGAAGCAGAGACTTTAGGGAAAAATCAGATTTTTTTTTAATTCAAACTTTTTTTATTTTTTATTTTTTAATTTTTGTTTAATTTTAGGGAGGCTCCAGGTCCAACAAGGGGCTTTAAAACACAAGCCTGAGATCAAGAGTCACGTGCTTCACCGGCTGAGCCAGCTAGCAGCCCCTATAACTCAAAATATTTTATAATGAT
Organism: Zalophus californianus; assembly: GCF_009762305.2. Classification (NCBI taxonomy): domain Eukaryota; kingdom Metazoa; phylum Chordata; class Mammalia; order Carnivora; family Otariidae; genus Zalophus; species Zalophus californianus. Next base: position 77,745,967 of record NC_045606.1, read on the forward strand.
ATTTTTAGTAGGAAGTGAGCATCCAGATTTTTTGTTGTTGTTGTTGTTTTAAAAAGAACTTGAGTAAAAAAAGAAAAGAAAAAGCTAGGTTAATCTATATCTTCTATGTGGTAGACTTTGATTTCCATCACCTGAATGTAAGGAAAAATAAAGGACACACACACACACACACACATATTTGCATATCTGTAGGTGCTTAAGGTAGGTACAAGATGGAATATGTTGAAACAGGAACATTTAAGGGTGCCTGGGATTTCTCCTAATTTTGGTAGCAGGTCAAAAGGCCATTTCATGAAGAATATTTTTTCAGGACGAATTTTAGAGTAGCCTTAAAAAATTTAATAATGTATATTTGCTTGTACATTGCATGTACAATTCATTCCTGAAATTTCTTCCTTATTTTTTTCACTACAAAACACTCACGCCAAAACAGACCTGGCAAATACTTTTAAATTGAAAGAAACAAAACATAAAAGTGAAAGAAACTTAAATTCAGAGAAGCCACAAAAAACATTCTATATTTCATTATTTTAATTGATTTAAAACGTGTAAGCACTTTGATAGATTCATTTTATATAGGATTTACTGGTTTTCAAAGTATATAATACAACAAAAAAAAAGTGAACCTAGCTTCTTTTTTCTTGTTCATTGAAGCTATCACATCTCATCTATCAGACCTCTAAGTAGAATTTTAAAAGTGGGGTACTCTCTCACGCCCAAGGACTATGTAATTAGCATATGAATGTGTAACGGATTGTTTGAAGTAACAATTAAGGGAACAATACATAAAGGAATTGAAGAGAGCTACCAACACCTGGGAATCCTGTATTGCATAAAGCTTTCCTAATGTAAGTAATTAAAAACCAAGGACAAATGCTCATTGTGTAGTGATAAAGCCCTACAAGGAAAGCTAAAATCTGCTGATATTTTGCTGTCATCTTTTAGAGTGAATCATTAAAACAAGAGCTTACTGTTTTATTTATTTCAATGGATTACTTGTTAAATGTAGGTTTTGATCTTCTGAAATCTTCAAAATGCATTTATATGACAAAATGTCTTACTTTTAAAAAATATTTATATTTAAAACATATAATAAATGACAATACATATTTTCCTTCTGACCAGTGCAAAATTTCAGAGGAAAATTTCAACTGACAGCCAGGTCAAAAAACGTATAATAAATTCTCTATAATTTATTTGTTCAAATAATTTCTTCTGGTTAAATTCTAGGCCACCGTATTGTTTTGTTTTACTTTGTTTCTCTTGAAAGCATACATGTTATAAGGGTTCCTCAGGCAAAGTTCCTTAAGAGAGTAACCAATAGGTCAAATTTGTTAGGGGTCCTTGATATTGGAGAAGGCAGGAGCCATGCCTTATTGCTTCCATTTTGCCACTTACTACCATACAAACCATTTACATTTTGGCTGCATAAATTACCTTATCTCTAGGAATTATATTTTTGTAGACCGTTAAAGTCTCACTCAAATGACCTTTGAGGCCCTTTCTGATATCTAATTGTATATATTTCTTGATCATGAAGAAACACTTGTTCCCAGAATTTAACCTTAAATGATTACCATTTTATGTGACAACTGTATTTGAAAAATAAATTATGAACCTACTATTATTTTTTAAGTAGAAAAACAAACATAAGTTTGAATATTAATAGTGTTATTCATAATAGCCAAAAAGAAGAAACAACCCAAGTATCCATCAGTTGGTGAATGGACAAATAAAATGTGGTATATCCATTGTCAAAAGAAAAAATTCACTGGGGGCGCCTGGGTGGCTCAGTCGGTTAAGCGACTGCCTTCGGCTCAGGTCATGATCCTGGAGTCCCAGGATCGAGTACCGCATGGGGCTCCCTGCTCAGCGAGGAGCCTGCTTCTCCCTCTGACCCTCCCCCTTCTCATGTACTATCTCTCTCTCTCTCTCATTCTCACTCTCTCAAAATAAATAAATCTTAAAAGAAAAGAAAAGAAAAAATTCACTGGAAAAAGTTAAACAGGCAAGGGAGACTTTATTCAGGGTTGTTGCAATGAGGAGAGAAGCCAGAACCAAGGCAGAACTCAAATTTGATGAAGATGAGGGGTAAGATTTTTAAGGGCTGATGTTGAGCCCCAGTGGAACAGTAATGCGTGATATGAGCAGGAGGTCATAGGCCATTCGTTTGCTAATTGGCTTTATCCAAAGGAAAGATAAACTCATACCTTCATGATAGGAAGTCATTTTTGCAACTTGGAGCAGGGCACCCTACCAAAATTAAACTCTTACCCTTTCACAGAAACTGGGAGATAAGGGACCTATTTCCCTTCAAAGAGATGGTTCCCATGTCCTTGAGTAGTGCATTCCTGGTTGTAAAACTGGCATGTGGCTGTTAAAAAAAGATTTATATCTCAAAGGGGCAGAGAAGGGATTTACAATTACAAGTTTTCTAAACCAAATGCTCTGAGAAAGGGGGGGACCAGAGGGCCTAGAGTCAGGAAGAAGCCTGTCCAAAGTTTAATCAAGCTGAGGAAACGTTAAGACCATCTTGGTTACCATACAATGAAGTACTGTTAGGCAATCCGAAGGAATGAAGTACTGATATATGCTACAACATGGATGAACCTTGAAAACATTAATTGTGCTAAATTTAAGAAGCCAGTCACAAAAGACTGTACTGTGTGATCCTGCTTATATGAAATGTCTAGAATATCCAAATCTGTAGAAACAAAGTAGATAGTGGTTGTCTAGACTGGTGGGACATGGGGGTGGGATTGGGGGTGGCTTGGGGCAGCCAAAGGCTGTAGAGTTTCTTATGGGGGTGATGAAGATCTTCTAAAATTGTGGTGATGGGAGCGCCTGGGTGGCTCAGTTGTTAAACGTCTGCCTTCGGCTCGGGTCATGATCCCAGGGTGCTGGGATCAAGCTCCACGTCGGGCTCCCTGCTCATTGGAGAGCCTGCTTCTCCCTCTCCCTCTGCCTGCCGCTCCCCCTGCTTGTACTCTCTCTCTATCTCTCTGTCAAATAAATAAATAAAATCTTTAAAAAAATAAAATAAAATAAAATAAAATTGTGGTGATGATTGCATAAGTCTGTGAACATACTGAAAATCATTAAATTGTATACTCTAATGGACAAGTTGTATGATATGTAAATTATATTTCGATAAAACTGTTATAAAAATAAAAACGTGCTGTAATGTGCTATATGGACAATAGAATATTTACCTATACTTATGAACAATCAAAGTTTTACAACAAAAAAAAATCCTTATTTCTTGAAAGTAAGTTTTGGTTTTGAATGATCAGATTCAGAATATGTATTTCTGATAGCAGATCTGCTTTTTAGCTTTCATAAAATAGTTTAGCAGTTATTTATTATCATGCTGTACTAATCAGAGAGTATATAACACGGATGAAAGGAAAATAATTTCTGCAGCGTCCTTAGATATTTGCATTCCTGACATTGAGAATTGTCATAAAGAGAAAACAACTGTGTAGCAAGAATAGGAAGAAATAGTTTATTTTCCCAAATGGTGAGAAAGATCATACCTATATTTAAATATAGGTATGGTATGATCTAGTTTAAAATCCTTGTATTCAAATGAAAGCTATATTGACAGAAACTCCATTTATGAATAAGTAATGTCCCACATATTTATTTGTAAACTAGCTATTCTGCAACCTTTTCTACAGAATGTTTTGTCAATAGTGATCAGATTTTAAACCTAGCTCACAAAGATTTATTGTGCCCCCTGGGTAGCTGAAATGGAAAGGGAGTGCTAATGTTAGTACAGCCTGGGATTAACAGGAAATGGCACAGAAAGAAGGAATGAATTATTACATCCTAATTTCTTGAGTGCAGGTGTGGCTCCTGGCAAAATTTTGAATTATGCAGAGTGAAACTTTGGCTTCCATCCATTTTCCTTTCTATCTCACTTGCCCCATGTTCTAGAATCATTCTCTTGGGGTCATGAGGCATCCACTTTTATGATGTCTAACCTCCCCATTGTATTACCTCACTTGGGCATCTAGGTTCTTCTAAGAGACAAAGTCACCTACATGGTTTAACATAGCCTTTCTCCCACCCAACATTTACGCATTTAAATGCTCATTTCCTTAAGGTGGCTAACTTCACTTTTTGGCCAAAGGAAACAAATTTGAAAACATCTGGGTTTCCTAGATGCATTGGTGGATCAAACTTGGTTTATAAACCTAAAAGTATCTCTAATCAACAGAATCTCAGATATTTGACTTAGGGAATGTTGTAAGAAAAATTTAGAGATAAGACAAATTATTCTTTCTGACCCATTTTTCTTTGGGATGAACCCCTCTAGGCTGCTCCTGCTTTACCCAGAATATTTGCTTTGTCCCTACTTGAACTTCAGCATTTTTTAAATGTGCCCCTAAAATTTATACTAACTACAAGAACAGGAACGACAGAGACTATAATGATGGTGTTTGGCATTGAGAGGAGTCATCGGGAAGGTGACATGGGAAGGAGTAATTGAGAACCATCTGTGGTATGAATGATTTGGGCATCTGATATATTTTTACTTTGGACACATGTATTTTTCTACATATTGATCAATTGATTTTTCTTGGTTATAGATTGGGCTTATGGATACTACAGACAACAAAGAAAACTCGTTGAAGAGATTGGCTGGTCCTATACAGGTAAACATTTCATTATGTATTGAGATTCAACAGAAAATTTTATTGTTTTTGTATCTATTTTTATATGTAAAAGAAAACTTTGTAATTCATCACATCATTTTTACTTAGCTTCATGGATATTCAGTTAGATTAATTTAAAAAAATATGTTATAGGCAAAATGATTTCTAGTAGACCTTCCATTAGCAAATTTGATAGTGTAGAGCATACTGGTATCAGACACAGATGGATTTGAATCCCACGTCAACACTGGCTATACTTCCTTGGGAAATATGCATAACCTACCTGAGGCTCAGTTTTTTTCATCTGTGAAATGGAGGATTGTTCAGAGCATTACATGAGGTCAATGAAGTTTGGACACAGTGCCTTCTTATAAATACAAAGCTCTCAATAAATGTTCCTTGCCAATCCTGTTATGATCACAGTAGTGATTGTGTTCGTTCATTTAACAGATATTGATGAGATTCTTGCTCTCAGCAGGGCTTCCTTCTAAATTATTTTGCTGAATTAATTGGAATTAGGGTCCAAAATGATTTTTGTATGATTGCCAGACTTGGTTTAGAGCATCATGAATCTCCGAAGTTGGACTAAAATGGCTACAATCAGGAGTTAAGATCAGAAACGCTAGAGGAGAGGAGAAGCTTTACCTGATGAGAAGAGCCCGAGGCAAATCTACATGGCCCACGTAGATGAACAGGCCTGGTGACCGTCTGAAACAGAGTTGGGTGTTCATTAGAAATAAGATTGAGCTGGTAAGATGTGACCGGATTCCAAGAGCTTTAACACAAGCCTAGCCAACTTGGACTTTATTTTACAGATGAAGGGTAGCAGCACAATGGGTATAGTAGATAGGCATGCATTTCTTTTCTTTCTTTTTTTATTCTCGCTTTAAAAGTAGTAATATCGGGGCACCTGGGTGGCTTATTCATTAGGCGTCTGCCTTCAGCTCAGGTCATGATCCCAGGGTCCTGGGATCGAGCCCCGCATCGGGCTCCTTGCTCCACGGGAAGTCTGCTTCTCCCTCTCCCACTCCCCCTGCTTGTGTTCCCTCTCTCGCTGTGTCTCTCTCTGTCAAAAAATAAATAAAATCCTTAAAAAATAAAAAAAAAAGTAGTAATATGGGGGCACCTGGGTGGCTCAGTTGGTTCAGTATCCAACTCTTGATTTCTGCTCAGGTCTTGATCTCAGGGTTGTGAATTCAAGCCCCATGCTGGGCAAGGAGCCTACTTAAAAAAATATATATATAGTAGTAAATATTCATTGTGGAAAATTTAGAAAGTACATTCAAGTGCAAAAAAAAGAATAAAAATCACTATTCATTCCAGGGATATTCACTCAAAGAAAAAAGATATATTCCTTCCAGGCCATTTTTTATTATATTATGTTTGTATATTTTTTACATATAAAACCATATAACTGTATAAAATTTCAGGATAAATTAGTTTTAAAATTCTTTGTATTTTATTTTATTTATTTATTTATTTTGAAGGTTTTATTTATTTGAGAGAGAGCCTGAGAGAGCACGAGCAACAGGGGAGGGGTAGAAGCAGAGCAAGAAGCAGACTCCCCGCTGAGCAGGGAGCCGATGTGGGGCTCCATCCCAGGACCCCAGGGTCATGACCTAAGCCGAAGGCAGATGCTTAACTGACTGAGCCACCCAGGCGTCCTAGTTTTAAGATTCTTAAATTTAAGTAATTTTATGAATGGCCCAAGTAAGTTGGTTTTGACCACATCTTAGTCTGAATTTTGTTCGTAACAGCTTATCTTGTTGACCTCTGTGTTTCTGTTCCTTCCAGTACTGTTATCACTTAAATTTGCCGGATTAGCTGCAATCTCAGAAGGAAGGACTTGCCCTTGACTGTTTGTACATATAGAATTCTATTAATAACAGTTACTAAGAAAATCATAACCTCTGTCTGTAAGAGAGCCCATGGCTTTATCATTAGCCATTTAAAAATATGCAGCAAATAGCCAGCGTTATTGAAATGGAATCATTACGGCTAAGGTTGTTTGTGCAGGGCTATACAATTCTGTGAAGGAACCATGCAGATCCTTGCTGGCTATCGGAGGGGTGGAGAAACAGAGGCTGGAGGGGGAGGAGAAGGTAGTACTCGTTCAGTTGTGTTTTTTTAACATAGGTTAAAAACAACTTTTCTGTTTGGGACGTATGCTGTAATTATGCCGGGAAATGACAGGGTTGGTAAATACAGTTGACAATCCCATTTTTAAAGTTATTATAGGAAGGTGAGCAAGGTTTGTTTGTCATGCTGCTATAAAAGAGTGAATTATAAACCTGGGAATGTCAGCACTAAAATCTAGTTCTTTCCATAGTAACTGCATTTAATTTAAGGATTTCAGAAAATGAATTTCCTTCTTCCTATTAACCTTAAATTTTCTATGACAATGCCTAAAAAAAGACAGTTCAGTGGGGAAAAAAAATGAGTCATTTGGTTTTTCTTTTTCTTTTTTCTTTATTTTTGAGATCATGAACACATAGCCCACAATTATATGAGATGTTAAAATTTTCCTTCTGTGAACAAACTGGTGGTTTCCAGAGGACTGGTGAAATGGGGGAAGGGGAGTGGGAGATACAGGCCTCCAGGTATGGATGCAGAAGTCACAGGGAAAGAAGGTGCAGCGTAGGGGATACAGTCAATGGTTTGTAATAGCATTATATGGTGATGGATGGTAGCTACACTTGTGGGGAGCATAGTGTAATGTACGCAGCTGTCGAATCACTGTGTTGTACATCTGAAACTAAGGGAATATTTTCTGTCAGGCATACTCAAAGACAACACATTTGCCTTCTGTTTGTGTTGTCAGACCTTTGTAACTTCAAGCAACATGATCATCAGAAATGGATGGACTTTTACCACTTCATCCTAGAAGTAGTCACTATTGAAATATAGTCTTTATTTCCTGGACTTGAAAGAATATTCTGTTGTTTCCTTTCCTTCATACTTTAAAGCAACTTGAAATTGAAAATTTTATATTGATATATCTCAAGTGTTTTAAACCTAGACACCTTTAAAGCTTTAGCTGAAGAGTTGCATTGGATAAAAGCAAGAAAGGACACACAAGAGTCACTATTAGATGCTGGGCTGAATATACCAAAGTGAAAGTGACTTTAAATACTGAATTTATTCTGTTTCCTTAAACAGAATATTCTGTCTAAATAGTATTTCCGTTCCAAGAAATATATAGACTAGAAGATACTACTTATGGAAAACAAAAGAGCCATAATATAAGGTGGTGTATAATTGTGGTTAGATGTTTGGCATTTACTTTTGGATGTAGTTAGGTTTGGTGTTTTACTTCTCTTAACCCAAAAGAAAGTAGGCCAAACTCAGAGGAGAATTTGAATCCGTGTCAAATAATGACTGATTTCTGGCTTGTCCAGGTCTTTCTTTACTTCTAGAATCTGAAATATCTTTTTAACATATTATATTTTCCTCTTTGATTCATCACTTCTTATATTAAACAGATGACTGTTCATGTCTCGTTTCCAACTTAGGAATGAAAAAGCGAGTTCCAGAACTCTATGCATAGCATTATATCACTTCTGTAAAAAATTATGTATTTATACAAACATAGAAGAAAGGACTGGAAAGAGACACACTAACCTGTTGGCACTGGTAACCCCTGAGGAATGGGACTATGGAAGGCCACTGGAGCCGGGAGACTTTCACATCTTACTGTATACTGTTTAGATTGTGCTAATTTTTTGTACAAGTTGGTCAAAACCAATGTTTTCAATGTACTTAGATTAGTTTTGCTAAGAAGGGCAAGGTAGCTGGACAAGAACCACAGTACTGTGTTTTCAGCAGGCTGAATGTAGGGTCTCTGCTAATTGCGTAGAGGTGAGGGGGTGTCACAGACCTCAAACTAGAACATGGAATGCACTTCACAGCAGGCTTTCTGGACATCACTAACATACAGACAGATCTGTATGTAATGTAGTTCGGTTTTCTTACCAGTAAAAAGCATAGGACGTTGGACTACATGGAGGGCTTAATGTCCTCGTTCGTAGATCAAATACATGTTTCACATTGTCAGAGGAAATCTCTTTGAGCAAGTTTACTACAAATCCAAGTGATAATGATTTGACAGTGTCTTAATTTGAGCCTAAACAGATTAAAGAATACGGGGTGTATCTGATAATCTCACAAGAGGATTTAGGAGTCGACTGGCTTAAATGCATATTATAGACAGGTATTTCCTATCATCTGTATATTTTTAAAAGTTTAATGAAGATTTTATATTCTGGGCAAACTTTCCATATGCTAAATGTGGTAAGTAGAGCAATCTTCACTGCAAAAATTGAATAGAGTTCAGTTAAATGATCTAAAATTCAAAATTTATTTATATGCAACTCTCAGTATAGAATTGAAAAAAAATAGATGTGGCTGCAGAAGGATCACAATTAAATAATCATTGCTAAATTTGTCTAATAATAAAACTGTATACTATACTATGAGACAGGCACATCTCCTTCCTTTGTTTCAGGGATATGGTTGAGTATTCCCCAGCAAGTAAAGTTGCAATTGCATAGATTCTCTGGTGCAGACTCATAACTGCCCTTGCTGACAGCGTCTAGTAGAGTCTTGAATGGATTGGAGGTCATCTAGCATCTCAGGATGAGAAAATCTGGCTGTTTCTCCCGTCTGTGTGCAGACTTCTGGGTGTGTGTCTGGATGTATTGTTTGCCTTCCTTCTCTTTTCTGGACTTCTTTTACCTCACTCTGTGTTCTCTACTCTGAAGTGCTCTAGTCCATGAAATACACCTTTCAGCAAAAGAAAGGTAAAAGAGAGTATTACATGGTTACTGAAAAAAAAATCCAAGATTAAGCTATGGTTTGTGTTGTCACACAAAATTCATTTAAATGTTTTCAACTTTTAGGCAAAATACCATTGCAATTATTTTAAGTTGACCTATATCACCTTTTTACTTTATGACTCAGTAAAGGCAAACTTCAAGGCTTACTTAGTTTCTTATTTTTTTTCTGTATGGTAATTTTGACTCTTTAAACCAAGGATTTTCAAAGATGAAAAATATGTGAGTGATTCATTTCTTAAATGCAGAAGGATTTTTTTATTGAATGACCTATATTTTTGTGACTGAAGCACAGAATTACAAAAATCACCTTGAAATATATTCACATATGTTTAAGAATCATTGATTTCATTTCCTTTTTCCTTGGAATATATCTATACAGCTATCTCTCCATCCTGCTACCTATGAATACCAAGTTTCTATTTTAACCAGAAAGTGAGATTTGTTCAAGTTAGAGACCCCTGGACTGGGCCAGAGCTGGCATTTTTCCTGGCTGGAATGCGGAGAACCTTAGAAGTCCTCTGTGGCTTCTGACATGCCAGCCTGCGAACTCTTGTAGACTGCAAGGAGCTTCTTAACTACCACAGAATATTCTGGGACACATTGAACAACTGCTCAGATTCATTCCTCAAACTGTGTTAAGCCTAGGATTCCATGGAAAGGGAAGGGAACTCGAAACCTATTTAGAGTTAGGGTTCAAAGCAGTGTCTGATAACTGAGGGAAGGTGGACCAGATGGACGCTAATATACATTAGATAAATATATATTTTAGATAGGTAGCTGGAATTTCATCCTTCAGAGATAACTGCTATTAATGTCTTCTGTTGGGGAAGTATAATTAAAAACAGAATCCTCCAACCCACAAATGTTCTCTTTGAAGATAGGAGAGAAAGGAAACTGTTTTATTATTGAATAAGCATTAGACCAGAATGTGATACACATTAAGACAGTCCACTAAGAGATTGCAGAAACAAAAAGGCATCTCACGCCCTTATATAGCCAACCAGATACAACCCATTATATACATGTTTTCAAGATAAACAATGACTATTCTTCAAATAGAGGCTTGACAGCAACTTTGGTCACACATAGTTCATCCTAATTTTACCTGGTAATTGGAGTGGCCACATGTGTTAGCTTATTGGCTTTCTCGGGAGGAAAAGCAAACCTCATATCTTTATGATAGGAGGTAGCTTTGCAACTTGGAACAAGGAGCCCACCAAAATTAGACTCCTACTTTCCACAGAAACTAGGAGATTGGGGTGTTATCTTCCTCAGCATTTATACTTCATCAGAGATGGCTCCCCGGTCCTTGAGAAAGACATTCCTGGATCATAAAGCTGACAAAAGACCTATTAAGTTTTCAAAAGGATTTATATATATTTCAAGGAGAAGCTAAAGTACTTCTTACAATGATAATTTTCTAAAGTAAATGCTCTAAGAAAAGGAGGGGGAGAAGTCTCTTCCTGATACTCAACAAGGAGAACTGTCTTTAATATTTAATATCTGTTTGTCCTTCCTAATGATCCTCTCTGACATTGTATGGCGTTTTACTATATGTACTGCTCTGTGATCTGCTTTTATCTTAATAATAGTTTGTGGATATCTTTCTAATATTATAACCAAGTCTAAGTAACTAAGGGTGGGGGAAACAGAGAACCAGACTCTGACTAGAGCAAAGCTTTATTTTCTTCAGTGTACCTCTGTGCCTAAAGCAGACCTCACAAGTAGGTGCCCGATAAAAGGTAGTTTTTATCCAACTTTATTCAGTCTCACTGGGACACAGAATTAATTTTACCTGGGAGGAATTGTGACTAATAATAACATAATTTTAGGGAACCAACCCAAATCTTTCTTGCAACAGATAGGGATACACAAAAAATAAATACTGTGGTGTGAGCTCAGAGAAAGTTTTAGTATATGAGAAGTAGCTATAAATCTTAACGAATTGGAAAACAGGAAATGCTGTACTTTGAAGCCATCTGCCACCTGGAAATAGAAGCAATAAGCAGAGCCACCCAGAATCAGCGTCAGAGCCAATCCAAAAAGTTGGCATATGCCAAACTAGATTATCTCTAAACTAGTTTTTTTTACAAGTGTGGTTCCTGACCTCTCATATTTCCTGAGCACTCCTAGGAAGTAAGAGCTGCTTCCAGCAATTTTTTATAGGTAACATACAGTTTTTAGTTTTCAAAACCCCAGAAGTTTGTTCTTGAAGATGAGTTACATTTATGGATATAGTGCCCTCCATGTCCTTGAGAAGATTTTTAAGTTCAGTTAATCTGTGTTAGAATGTGAAGGAGTCAGTTTCTTATCACTTCCCTGGCTTGCCTCCTACTTGAATGTGACTATATTATTCTTCAATAAAGGAAAAGTTAAAGTTTTGAGATCATTTCATTTAATTATCCAACACTGGGATTATAACATGAGCCAGACACTGTGCCAGGCTATGGGGATGCAGTGAAGAATGAAAACAATCACAAGCATGCCAACAACAAGGGTTACAAAGGTTGATAAATGCCTAGTGGTAGATTGCGGTGACACAAGGTCTAGGGACTCCTACATAGCTTAAGAGGTTCAGGGACAGCTTCCCAAAGAAAGGTATTTTAAATTGAGATAAAGCATAAGTGGGAGCTAAGCCAACATGGGTGAAAAATCATTCCAGATAAAGGGGGCAGCTTTGCTAACCTGTAGGTGAGTGAGAAATATGTAAAATTCTTCCTGCCTTTAGACTGAAAACTAGGGATGTGATGAGACAAAATTCTCAGTTCTGATTTAGCTGGTATCCTAGTTCTATCCAAAATTCTGGGTAATAAAATTTACACCATATTTTGACTGACAGTGACTTAAATTTGTAGTTATTGACCTGTTTGTATGAAGGGCTATTAGGCAGGATTTTACATTTAACATTTTAGTTAATAAACCGAAGAAGAGGAACTAGTGAGAGAGAACAAAAGAGATGGGTATGAGGAAGGGGAGGTTTTTCAGGATCCAAGTGGGAGTTTCAAGCAGGCAGCACTAATCAACATCATCACAGGACTCCACAGGGAGTTCTCAGTGAGCTAAAGATTATGGAACTGGCCAGATTCTAAGGAAGCAGGTTTCAGTGGGGATACTTTTGCTAGTGTGTCTTATGAAGGACACACTTGGGCTGGACTATCTAAATGCTTGGCTTCAAATCTGGACTCTAGATTTTCCCTCCTGTCAGTTTCCCTGTCTGTAAAAGGAAATAATAATAGTACCCACCCCAAAAGGCACAGCAGTGATTACCTGAGTTAGTATATACAAAACACTTAGAACTGTGCCTGGTACATATAAAGGGCTCAATAAAGGTACGAAAGTCAGACAAATCTTCTGCAATATTCAGAAACTTATTATACCAGGTTTATATTCATCACACTGTTACCTTTCTGAAGTACAGTTGTGATGATATTACTCTCCTTTTTAAATCCTTTCTGTTGCTCCCCATCACCTACAGAATGAAAAATGAACTCTTTAGTATAGCATATAGTGACTCTCCTGATCTGGTTCCAGCCCACACATCCATCCCCCGTAATTTCCTTACCCTTTGCCTGTTGCTATACCAGCCTTTGATTCTAATTGTTCTTCACTGTTTTGCCTGAATACCAAACCTCTGTAATCTCCTTCAGCCTTCCTGATTCTTCTTGCCCCCAGGCAAGTGCGGATCCCTCACTTTCACAAACTATCCCTGTGCCCTCCTCTTGGGTACCTGACACAGGAACATGGGCAGTCAGTGTTTATGGCGTGAATGAACAGAGCTGAGAAGACAGTGTTTGCATTTTACAAGTGTAGAAACAGAGAAATGAAGTCACTTGCCCAGAATCACAAAGTGAGCAGAAGACTTGAAACTTGACGCTGGATCTTGATTCCCAGTGCTCTTTCCTGAGAATCCTATGGGCACATCTCATTCCGTTGTTTCAGGGATATGGCTGATAACATAGCATAACGCTGTTAGATTTTTGAACTTTTGTGTAGATATAAAAAATGTTGGTTCCAGAGCCACTGTGTTTGATATAGTCTCTTTTTGTTTTATGCATGGGTCTTTTCAAGGAGTGTATGAAGAGCAGCCACTCCTGAAAAGTGGGTGTCTTTTATTTCATCTTCGCTCGTCCATATCTTCTAGCTTGTCTACACCAAACACGTGTTTGTTTTATAATCGAGCTGGGGAAAAGAGAGCTTAAATGTCTATTTAATATAACATAAAGATTTATCTATTTGAATTAATTTTTATTCTATGGGGATTAACAAGTTGGTTTGCACTACAGAAAGTCTTTTCCTCCTTCATATTTCCTCACTCCTTAAATGTCTAATGGTTTATGTATCCAAGGGTCCTATATCTACATGACCATAGTAGGTGAACTTCTTTATTTTATCTTCTTTACATTATCAGTAATGTCAGGAATACTATATTAGTCATCTGTATCCTTAAAGGGTAGCTAAATTATAATTCACGTGGAAATAGATGATATTATGGTCATATCATTGTACATTTGCGTCTCCCCTGGGCCACACCTAGCCAGGATTCCATTGAGGGCACTTAAAGGATCACACAACTTGATTTTCTTCTCTGCTATGGCACAGTGTATTCACTTCGCATTCATTTCACAATCTGGATCATTATCCCAGTTCAGTGAGAATCAATTTCTCATAGTTGACTGTCTGAATCCCTGCCTGCTCTATCACATTTTCTACATCATTTACCAGAAAGTATAGTTGTTTTTTTTTTAAGTCAGAACAATTATGCAGGTAACCTATAGCCTTGATATGCCCTCCAAATATGCTTCAGAGCAGTCGCCCACCCCTAGAGCTCAAATTCTTCTCCCAATTGTCCAACAGTGTTGCTGACCTGTAGATCAAAGGATTCCCCAACCCAGTGCACCATTTTCTAAGTGAGTCTCTATTGACATGAAAGAGCTCACTCTCTTTTGAAAGAACAGTTCAGTTCATCTTTAGAGAACAGCCTCTATTGTTTCCTTTTAGCAGAATAATTACATCTCTAATTTCTGTGGAGATAATGAAAAAAGAACACATCCCAGTTTGGGATATGTTTATGTGGCTTCAGAGTAGATTAGAGAAGAAGGTTCTATGACTTTTAAGTATGGTCTTTTAGGGGCGCCTGGGTGGCTCAGTGGTTAAGCGTCTGCCTTCCACTCAGGTCATGATCCCAGGGTCCTGGAATCGAGCCCCGCATCGGGCTCCCTGCTCCGCGGGAGGCCTGTTTCTCCCTCTCCCACTCCCCCTACTTGTGTTCCTTCTCTGGCTTTGTCTCTCTCTGTCAAATAAATAAATAAAATCTTTAAAAAAAAAAAAAGTATGGTCTTTTACCCCCCAAAATGTACATGTTTCCGAAAATTATAATAAGTCTTCTACTCCTTCCATTTATGGTGATTGCTTCTTCATATTTAACCATAAGAAAGAAGGCTTGATTTAAAATAAAATCTAAGCCCTAGTGACGTATTTTTATGCTATCAACATTTTTAAAAGTAAATTGAGTAGAAAATTAAATTCTGGCATATGCTGCAAATTCCTCTAATGTATCAGGCCTTTGTTTAATCATTTATGAGTTATCACTGCAAGATGGTTATATAGATTAGATACCACAGAGATCTAAGGAACTATATTTATTTGATCCTAATTAATATTTGGCCTTAAGTAGATAATCACACCACTTTCCAATTTCCTAATGTTAAGCAATTAAACAGCAAACAGCTGTTGGCCAGATAAATGTTAAACTTTGCCAGATATATGCAAGTTTTTTACCATATTTGGACCATATGAGGATAGATTATAAGACATGTTGAAAATTCATATGCCTTAGATTGTACGTTATAGATTATCATTGAAAAATTATGTCTCATAGTGTTAAGATTCATGCCAAGTTATCACAGGTAGTTCTTCAGTGCATGTTTGCTCACAGTACAAGAACATACTTCAGATAAAAATAACTTCTGTAACAATCTGTGTGAAACTGCTTTACATTTAAATAACACTTAAAAAAATAAAATGCTGGATTAGTAAGGAATTCTATTTTCTTAATTGGAGTGCTTCTAAACTATGGCATTTTGCTCCATTTTTGAACATGAAATTACCAAAGGAGCCATTGCAATGGTGAAGAGTAAAGAGAACATTAAATGTAGATGGTCTATAATCTAGAACAGTGGTTTCTAAACTTTAGTGTGCATCAGAATTACCTGGAGGGCTTACTAAAATAAGATTGCTGGGTCTGATTTCCAGGATTTCTGATTCAGCAGCTCTGAGGCAGAGGCTTCAGATTTAATAGCTAGCAAATTCTCAGGTGATCCTGCTGCCCCTGGTTTGGGAAATCTCATTTTGCAGTATCCAGAATCTACCTCAGTCTCTCCTTATAGAGCTTTAATATGTGGAGTGAATGAATGAATGATAAGTGTCAAAAAGAGAAAGCATATACTTGAATAAATTAATGTCTGTGAAAATGTTTTAGTTCTCCAGCTATGAAACATTGATATGAAAGAATGTTATGGCTTCCATTCAGTATATAATAATGTTATACAGTAGTGCTATTTTCAAAACCTGCTCTCTGTATCAGCAAAGATGTGAGGTATTGAACAATTGCTAATACAGCTCCCATTACTTTGCTCATCTAGACAAGGGGCCTCTTTCCCTACAAAGGTCCACGGGGAATCCCTTACTAGTGAGTCTGGCTGCAAGCTATCTTTACCTGGAATTATTCTAGGCACACTTATCTCTAGCAATTTCCAAGGAACATTCTTTTTTGTAACCTTTTTAAAATCATTTTTTATTGACCTGGCTCCCAGAGCTCCTGGGTCCTGGTGATAACAATATTATCAGTTCCTTCATTCTTCCTTCTTTTTTCTTTTCTTGTTTCCAAATTCTAGTGTTCTAGCCCCCCTGAACTCTCTTGTTAATAATGATTTCCTCCACGTTTTTTTGGCTGTTGGTAATATAAATCAGTGCCACCTTCAAAACTTTTAAAGTAGGATGGAAATATTTCTGAACTTCTTTTTAGTAAAGGTTGATACTCATTTTCTTTTTCAGCAGCTGTTCAGAGTTAAGTCACTCATGTAGCTGTCACTCTTCAAGCCACGAATGTCAACTCCACAGGATAAATTACTTTACAGCTATACTTATGAATTACATTTTCCATCGCAGGCCACTATTTTTCTTGGAATTTAGTCTCTGACCCTGGGGAATATTTTTGAAAATTTTAATAGTTGTCTGTAGAAATTGGGGGGGGCGGCATCTGCCAGATCTCATTATTCTAGCACAGAACTTGTTTGACAATCTTACAGTGGATGATAGAACCTGAACTTGGTGGGTAATAATTTCATTCATTTGTTCACTCAACACATTTTATTTTTTTTAAAGATTTTTTTATTTATTCATCTGAGAGAGAGAGAATGGGAGAGATAGAGAGCACGAGAGGGAAGAGGATCAGAGGGAGAAGCAGACTCCCTGCTGAGCAGGGAGCCCGATGCGGGACTCGATCCTGGGACTCCAGGATCATGACCTGAGCCGAAGGCAGTCGCTTAACCAACTGAGCCACCCAGGCGCCCTCACTCAACACATTTTAATTGAACATTTCCTATCTGGTGACAAGAAACTGAATGATTAAATGCAAATATTCGCAGGTAAAGGAAATGACTCATGGTGACTTGTTAAGCTATAGTGTGTAAGGATGCTATCCTATTCATGAATGCTGAGTACAGTCATTTTAGTCTTTTAGCCTCTGGAGATATTCCAAAATCATAGAACTTGAAACCATTATTACAAGTAAATAAACAACTACAAAATTTCTAAGGTCCAATATATTATCTTATTTTAAGTAAATATTATTTTTTTGTAATTTTCCAAAGTTGAAAGTTTTACAAATTCTTTTTTTTTTTTAATTTCCTTTGATTCACTTCTTCCTCTGGGCTTGGAAAGATTCATAACTTGCCTCCAAGGTTATATGAAAATTCCCAATTAAGCCATGCCTTATAATGACTTGGTCAATGTTGGGAACTCCTGAAAAATTACTGAACATATCCTAGTTCTCACTAATATCTGTACCTCTGTTACAGGATTTGTGTCCTCTTAGTGCCCAGGTTCTTGGTCACACTGCCTCTTTTAGAAATGGTGCTGTCACCAAGATTTTAGGGGCCAGCTCTATCTTTACATCTCAAATTAACTTTGGGAGTCGCGAGATCACTGATAAGGCTAAGGGGGCAGATGGCATTATCCTTGAAGGGTTCAGAAACCCTCAGCCTGCAGCCTCAATCCTCAATACCACCACAGCCATCCTCAGTTGCCACTTACCAGCTCTCTGGATATATCCTGGCTTTGTCCCTCCTGGGACAGTTGGGGGGGGGATGGCGGGTGCAGAGGGGGCCCAGGGAGAGCAGCACATCCCTAAAAGGGGGTGGTATGAGTTCTACTCCCATAAAAGTTTGTTACCAGCTTACTAAGAACACCTGATTCCCTCACTTTGATTGTGAAGAACCCAGTCTAACTTGCTTAAACCTCATTCTGTTTTTTAGATGTCTGTCATTGCCAACCCCAGTCTCTGGGTCCTGGGATCCAGCCCTGTATCAGGCTCCCTGCTCCGCGGGAAGCCTGCTTCTCCCTCTCCCACTCCCCCTGCTTGTGTTCCCTCTCTCGCTGTGTCTCTCTCTGTCAAATAAATAAATAAAATCTCAAAAAAAAAAAAAAAAAAGAGTCAGATGCTCAACCAACTGAGCCACCCGGGTGTCCCTTGAGTGATATTTTTTTATACACTTATCCTTGTAAACAAAAGAGATAAAATTTAAATAAATCATTTTTAATGGAGGATTTATTTTTAAACATATTTAGAGTTACTTCACAAAAGTGACTGCCGAGGGCATAATTTCATTTAATTAAAAATCCTGTATTACCTTTAAACCTCAACAGTACTTGTTAAATATGACTTATCACAATTTCCTATATAATATATTCACATTGGCACAGCCCTAGTGTTTCTAAAAAGCTCTTACACCTGCACTAACAAAATTGATAATGTAAGGTTTTCATTCAAGTAACAGTGCTGGAGAATGCTGGGTTGTAATTATATTTTATGGTTAATCAGTTATATTTGTGAAGTTTTATTTTTTATTTCATGGTGTCTTATTTTTATGTAGCAAAATGGTTAAAATGGAAGAAAGATCATTTACAAAAATAACTAATTATAGTTAACCAGTGAAAGCGAAGTGCAACTTTTGGTGACATCTCAATTTTCGAACAGGTCATTTTTCTCCATTCCCAAAGACAAACATGAAGGTGCAGGTGCACTTTGACTTAAAGCAAGCCCTGAAGGCTCCTTGGGCACCACTCTTCCCTGCAACCTCCTCCAGGCCCCAGCCATCCCACACCCAGCTCCCTCCAGTCCCCTGAGTGTCTTTCCAAGGACCTGCCCTTCAGGCTGCACCTCATTCTCAGGAATTTGCCAGAGCTCTGCTCTTTTACTGGTCAAACTTTCATCCAAAGTTTAATGTGTGTGGAGCTCCTGGGTGGCTCAGGTGATTAAGTGTCCGACTCTTGGTTTCTGCTCAAGTCATGATCTCAGGGTCATGAGATGGAGCCCTGGCTTGGGCTCCATGCTCAGCTGGGAGTCTGCTTGAGGATTCTGTCCCTCTTCCCCTCCCGCCCCCCAAAATAAATAAATAAATCTTTAAAAAAATAAAATAAAATCTAATGCGTGTCTCACTCTGCCCATGACAACTTCATCCCCTGGTACTTGTTCTCAAATCCTGTTTTACTGGCTGATGGACTCCACTCTGTTATGTTAGTAGGAACTCATGAGTTCATGGAAACACTTTCAGGGAAGATGTTTCTGCTTCAGATTACCTTTATAGGTGGAATCCTTACAAGAATAATTTCATGAGAACTTCAAGCAATGTGTCAGTTTGTGAAGGGGATAATTTTGGTCACCAAGCCTTTTTGTGCCCTTCAAATCATACCAGATAAAAGAAGAGTTTCATTTTTACCAGAAAAGATTGGACATTTTGCTTGTTATTTCAGGCTTGAGCAGCCTTCTAGAAGCCTTATGTCAAAGAAGTTATTACTGCATTATAGTTTCTCTAAAATTTATCACTCCTTTAATGTGATGAGATTTCTATAGTGAGATTAAAAATATAGGTGTGGAAAGATGTTAATTGAAGCTTGGGTTTCAGTGAGGAAAACTGGAGTCAGTCAAAATGTCCAAGAATAGAAGAGTGGGTGACCATAGTATGTGTGTGTGTGTGTATTTGTAAAACAAGTCATAGTAGATTCTTCCTGTGGAATACCATGCAGTCACCTTAAAAAATGTGGCAGAACTCTGTGGAGTGATCTCAGAGACATGATTTCTTAGAGACAATAAGCACTTCATGTTGACACATTTAACATGATCTCACTTATCTAGAAAAATGATTATAGGTATATGCATACATATCCCAATATTTAAGTGCATGGGCAAAGATCTGGAGCTCTTCTTCTTTTCTTTCCTTCATTTCCCTTCCATGTGATTTCTTCCTGAATATTTCTGTCCTGAAGCCATCAGGAGAAAGCAAGCAAAACAAATGCCTGTGGCAGGGCGCCTGGGTGGCTCAGTCGGTTAAGCGACTGCCTTCGGCTCAGGTCATGATCCTGGAGTCCCGGGATCAAGTCCCACATCGGGCTCCCTGCTCAGCGGAGAGTCTGCTTCTCCCTCTGACCCTCTTCCCTCTCGTGCTCTCTATCTCTCATTCTCTCTCTCTCAAATAAATAAAGAAAATCTAAAAAAAAAAAACAAAAACAAATGCCTGTGGCAGTGGAGTGGGCAATATGGCCCCGAGCCAGGTGCCCGACCCCAGGTACCCACAAAGGACGACTGGCCTGGGCAGGGTGTCAGATGTTAAGTGAGGTGAGGAGAGCACCTACTCATGGTCTGGGGGATCAGAGCCACAGTGAAATGAGGACAACAGTGATATAGTGGGGCTGCCTGGTGTGAGGTGTCGGAACCCACATAGGGTGAGGAGGGTGTCATCTGGGGAGGTGGCTAGGTGTTAATGGGATATTTGGCCACATGCAGGGAGGAGGCTCTCCACACTGAGAGAGGCTTGTGGTGGAATGTCAGAGCAAGGTCGCGATGAGAAGGTCCTCAGGAGGAGGGGTGCCGTGCCTGGGTGTCAGGACCTGATGGTGGAGGTGCAATCATCCCCACAGAGACACCATCCTTGCCGATGGTTCACGAAAAAGAAAAGGCTTTCTTCTGTACTTGAACCTTTTCTGTTGAGTTTAAAATTATTTCCAGAGAAAAGGTTATACAACAACCAGTGAATAGGATTTAACTTTTAAAAGAGGAGGAGATGCAAGGGGGTTCATATATGTTGTCTACCTTGGATTCAGCTGCCTTTTCTTTGGTAACTCCTAGATATAAATGTATTTCCCAACTGACCAACGTTGACCTGTAGGTAGAGACATCTCTGTGCCCCTATTCAGCAGGAAGAAGTTACAGAAGATAAGACCTTCCACCCTCAAGGACCTTAAAGATGTACAGGTCAGAATTGTTCGGGGCGGGGGCGAGGGGGGGATGAGGAGGAGAACAGAGACAAAAGGAAAGGTAGCTAAAATTAAATTCCCTGACAACTTACAGCCCATTCACAAATACTTGAGACGGGCAGAGTGTGACCTTCCTCCGGGAAATCCCAACCGTCTAAATGTTAATGCTTTGCTAGAGGCAAAAAGCGATGTTAGATAGCCAGGCCTCCAGGATCCTGTAAGTCTCCTTTAACATATGAAAATCCTTTTGGAAACTTCCTTTATCTCTGCCCCTCCCAACTTAAAAGTACATAACCAGTCGCTCCTTTCTGTCCACTGGTCCTGTCCCCATGCTTTAAGAAAAACACCTTTTGTACCAGGAAGAAAATAAAGAATAAAAAATAAATAAAGGAGTAGGAGGTGAGGAAGGTTAAAATGGAGGCTTTTACTATTTTACTGTGTAGTTTTATGTGTTGCTCTTTTCACTTGAAAATACATGCAAATTCCAATTGTTTAATAGAAAAGGGAAAAGTAATATCATAGAGCCTACAAATATGTGCCTACCAAAGCAGAAATTCAATTAGTTTCAACTATTGAATTACCCTCCAGTTTTAATTGAAAAAAAAAGATAATTCAATTGGTAATTCTACATTGAATTCAATGATTTTTCTATAGAAATAGTTTGGATTAGAAAATAATACTGGAGCCTCAAAACTACATCATTTAATGTGAGTTTCCCTTTATTCAAATCTGCCAAGGATTCTAACTGAAATAAATGAAAACAGGATGTTGCAATGAGAATTTGTTTTGTAACTCTTTAACAAATTTGTTATTTAGCCTCTGTTAGAAGAATTTTGTTTGTGAGGCAAAATCCAGACTAAATTAAATAGATCTGCCATGGTTACATTATCACTCTGGGTTCTAAATAAGTGTTTTCTTTTAATACGCATACAGAAACTTCCTAATATGACAAACTGGGGCACATGAAATGGAGTTTTATGCTCCACTGAACTGGATTCTCTGTAGCTGCTTAGAAATATTTGGAGCGTTTTAGTGGATTTATTCATTTTAGTGACCACATTTCCCCTTACCTTTGTGAAATGCATTTTGCCGCACATTTTAGTTACTCTAAAAATGTGAATGCATTTATCTGCCTGCTGCAGAGAGCACTCATGAGAACTAAGAGAAATGATAAATGCTAACAAATACAAAAACAGTAATAATTTATTCAGTCAGTACTAGTCTTTGTAGATATAACCATTGACAGAGCAGATAAGGTACCTGCTCTGATTAAGCTTGCATTCTATTGAAAAACAAGTAAGCAAGGTAATAGCAGAGTATGAGAAGTATTATGAAAAGAATAAACACAGCAATGTTTTACATTCTTTGCAAAGAATGTAGACAAATTGGAGAGTATTTGGAGGAGTTAGTGAAGAGTCTTGACATTTGTGAAGCAGGTGTGACTCATGAAAAAGTTGAAGTCCAGGAGACTATTCATCTCTTTGTCACTTTTCATGTATTTTCAAGGCCATCAGGTGGGAAAATAACTAATTTTTTTTTAAGATTTTATTTATTCATTTGGGAGAGAGACAGAGAGAGAACAAGCAGGGGGAGAGGCAGAGGGAGAGGGAGAAGCAGACTCCCTGCTAAGCAAGGAGCCCGATGCGGGACTCAATCCCAGGACCCTGGGATCATGACCTGAGCCGAAGGCAGACGCTTAACCATCTGAACCACCCAGGCACCCGGAAAATAACTAAATATTTTGTTGGTCCCCCAATAGATACAATCTGGGGAGAAATTACTTTTGGAGAGGAACACACTTTCATAGAGGGAATGACTTTCTAACATCGAAAAATCTAAAACTGGAATAAACTATGCTGGGGGAGATAAAGAGACTCCAACATCAGAGGTATTTAAGCTGAGGCAAAAAACCCTGTTATTAAGAGTGTTGTATAGAGGATTCAGGCAATCATCGGATAGTTGAACTTGGGTAGTTTTTCCCAATCCTGAGATTCTGTGAGGGACAAGCTATGATCAGAAACCATGAGAGTCAGACTTGGCAGAGCATGGCGTAGACCCCCCAGTGCCAGACATAGCTGAAGAAGCAAAGTAAGATCCCAAACAGGACGGCTGCACTTCGATATTGAAACCCCATTGTCTTCTCAAATTATCAAGGGGACTGGTGATCTGGCTGAGACTAGAAAGCAGGAGTAATCCTGTCTTAGTGAACATATACTTGGCTTTCAGCTCTCAACATCAGGTCCTCTTCTAAACCAATCCTGACACCCCAGGGAATTGATCCTATTTCATGTCTTTCTTAGATTACCTGTAATTCTCAATGTATTGATTTATCTGTATGTCTTCTTCTAGACCCTAGATTCACTGAAGGAAAACTCGTATTTTTGTTTTCAGATCTAGAGTATTAAGAAAAAGTAACAGAATATAAGTAGCAAGCCCTTACAGGTCCGGAGCATTGGATCAGAAAGTCAGACTTGGATTTAGTAGTGTATTTGTGACCAGCATTCACTTTCCAGTTATCCATCAAGGTCCTAGATGTGTGCTCCTTGACCATGGTATCAGAAGACTAATTCACAAAGTACATTTTTCATTTAGGAGATTATAAAATCCAATTGTTTCAGTAAAAGGCATGATGAGTTGTGATAGAATTAGATCTTAGATCTGGAAGATTTTCTCCATTTGGTGTTCTAGAGTTCTACCAAATGAAATTACAGTGAATTGGTTGAAAATAAACATTTTATGCTAAACCCGTTTGTTGATTTTTATAGAGATACAGCTTAGGGTCAACTTCTTTGAAACTCCCAACATTTTTAAAATTTATTTATTTATTTATTTATTTATCAATCAGAGAGAGAGAGAGCACAAGCAGGAGGAGGGGCAGTCAGAGAGGCAGGCTCCTGGCTGAGAAGGGAGGCTGCTGTGGGGCTCCATCCCAGGACCCTGGGATCATGCCCTGAGCCGAAGGTAGACGCTTAACTGACTGACCACCCAGGCATCCCGAAACTCCCAACATTTTAGATAGATTTCTTTTTTTTTAATATTTTATTTATTTATTTGACAAAGAGAGAGATATCGAGAGAGGGAACACAAGCAGGGACAGAGGCAGAGGGAGAAGCAGGCTTCCCGCCGAGCAGGGAGCCCGACATGGAGCTCGATCCCAGGACCCTGGGATCATGACCCAAGCCGAAGGCAGAGGCTTAATGACTGAGCCACCCAGGCGCTCCTAGATAGATTTCCTAAACAAGGAATAGCAATGGCTTCTTGGAGTTGAGATATTATAACCTCATTGCTATCTACCACTGAAGAAAACAATACTTTGTTTGCAATACTTTCTGGTATTACTAAACTTTTACAAGTTTGGTTTTTGAGCAGTGAAAAGAGTGACTTAACTCGAAGAACTTTTTAAATTTGACTGTCTTGAATACTTTTTAGAAGTGTGGTGTTTATTATTTGGTAGTGGCATTTGTGAGGATGTGGTATTGCCTTAATTAAACCAGAGCAAACACAAGAATTGGCTCTTCTGCAAGTGCATTGTTGACGTTTACCTTGCTCTTAAGTTTGGCCATCTCTCATTATCAGATAGTTAAAAATGTCTAAAACAGGTGTCAGCTGGAGCCTTCCAACCTTTCAAAGATGTAGGTTATGCTGGCTTAGAAGCCATCCTGCCTCTTCATTCCCTCACGTTCCACTGCCTGTGGAAATCCTAAACCCTCCGTAGGATTTCTGTACCTTCTCAAGGGGCTTCCCTTCTCTGTGCCTGCTTCCCTTCCTCTCGCCCAATGCTATGCAGTCATGCAAGGGCAAGGAAACTGCTCATCCAAAAAGAGAATCTACTTAAATCTATCACTACTGAAAAGGCTGTTAAGGAATCCTCCACTGGGCTGGACACAAGTTAAGATACATTTGAATTCATGCAAGTATACCTTTATTTTGCATAAAGGATAAAACCTTGAATAATCAATTTATTAGAAATCAAATATACTTGTCTTGCATGACAATTTTATCTTCATTTGGGATTGACAGTCCCTTGGCAGAGACTCATACCATCTAGGTTTAAATCCTTTCTCTTTAGCCTTTTTACATATATACCTAAAGAGTAGGGTCACTTGCTAGTTCAGTGGACTGTTGCAGTAAATCTCTTTGCAATGGAAATTGGTTGCCAGCTTGTTTTATCAGATTTATAAATTGCCATGGACTGGAATTATTTATATTCAAAAACTCTTTTATTTAAACATCATCGCTAAGAAATACATTCAAAAAACAAAGAAAGAGCCAGTGTTCAGACTTCTGTTCTTTTACAAGAGTTTCCTGCCTGAGACTAATCAAAAAATAAGTGGAGACTGAGAAAACAGAAAGGTTGGAGACATAGCAATAGTCTGTGCGTTCTCACAAGCTGCTTAATGCTACATTTAAAAAAAACCATTATAATTCGTAATTCAACTTTAAGATTTTAAGAAATAAGCCATAAGTTTGCTCTTTATTTCTTTATTTTTTAAAGATTTTTATTTATTTATTTGACAGAGAGAGACACAGCGAGAGAGGGAACACAAGCAGGGGGAGTGGGAGAGGGAGAAGCAGGCTTCCCGCAGAGCAGGGAGCCCAATGCTAGGGCTCAATGCGGGGCTCGATCCCAGGACTCTGGGATCATGACCTGAGCCGAAGGCAGACGCTTAACGACTGAGCCACCCAGGCGCCCCGCAAACAGACTCTTAATAAAACTTAAATAAGGCCATGCCACCTGCAACTTAAATCCCTTCAGAAGCCCAGCAGAAAAAGTTCAAACCCCTTGTCCTGGCATTCAAAGCCTCTACACGTGCTCACCTTTGCCCATTTCCTCTCTCTCTGCCTTGCATTTTATGCGTCAGTACACAGAACCTCCTACTGTTCTTCCCAAATAACCGTTCTTTTTCTTTTCTGTGCTCACGCTATTCTCTCTTCCCAGCTTTCTTCCCCACCTTTAGTTTGGTAATTCTTGCCCACCAATTAAGACTTACTTCAGGCATCTTGTCATTCAGAACGCCTTCTTTGTCTTTTGTCCTATCTCGGAACAACTCTTTTGTGTCCCTGGAATAGTCCATGCGTATCTCTGCTATTATACTTATTAGATTATATTCTAATTAATAGTTGACATGCCTTGGGTTTTAACTAGAACTTGAGTTCTTTTTTTTTTTTAAGATTTTATTTATTTATTTATTTGAGAGAGAGAGAGAGCGCACGTGTATGCTAGCGGGGGGGGGGGGGTTGGTGAGGGGTGGGCAGAAGGAGAGGGAGATACAGAGAATCTCAAGCCAACTCTGGACTGAGTGCAGAGCCCAACATGGGGTTCCATCTCAAGACTCTGAGATCATGACCTGAGCCAAAACCAAGAGTCGGACGCTTAATGGACTGAGCCACCCAGGCGTCCCTAGAACATGAGTTCTTGATGATGGATACTCTTTTATTTGTCTGAGTTGTTTTTACCAGACTTATGTTCTATCTAACATGAAACACTCCAATGAGTATTTGATGAATGAGTGAACAAATGAACAAATAAAAGCTGTATTTAATGGAATTAAGTTTTGATGGGAGCAATGGATTTGTGGTATTTACCCACGGCTTCTTTCTTAGTCCTTGCTTGTGATCAATAACATGCATCTGGGAGATCCGGTTTCTGAGAGTATTTTGTGATAGTTGCGCATAGAGAGGAGGATCCTCGCTGGTGGTTTTATATAGGAAGTCAGCCAGAATCTTTGGTCTTATAGGCAGCATGCTCTTTAACCAAAACAATGAAATAATACTAGAGGAAAATTGATCCAAAGCCCTATAACAAGGAGAAGGATATCAGGTTATACTCTACAGTTATAGACTTCAACTCTGAATCCCCGATCCTCAGACCAAAGGTAGGAAAAAGAGCCACAGTGATGCTAAGGTAACTTGCAGAGCTATTCTACAAAGAGCTTTTTTATTTTTTATTCCAAACCAAGGAGTCATTTCCAGGGCTCTTTTTTTGGTTCTGTATTTGCGATGTCATCAGTAGTAGCCAGACTATAGCAACAAAGAAAAGAAATCTCGCTCTGTATGTCTCTCCTCAATCTACAGTTTTCCTACCTTTCATCGAGGTCAGTTAGTTAACAAATGTTACAGAGTTGTGCAATTAATCAGCCTGCATTGCCTTCAGTCTCAATCCTGAAAATTAAACAGTGGACTCATTTGGAGAGAATCAGGCAAATATAAAGGTCATAACATTAATCACAGAGTTACCTAAATCCTCAACCTTTTCTTCCTTTTAGAAGTGGTGGCTTGTCAGGAGATGAAAGAGCAACAAAAAGTCTCCATAGTTTCTGGTCAGTGTTAAATTTCAATGAGGATTTTTCTGATTTTAATTCATTAAATATTCCCTACCAGCCTATAGCAGTAGAAACACTGCAGTATTGGACTTTTTGTCACTCTTATCATTTTCTTTTTTTTTAACAGATTTTATTTATTGAGCGAAAGAGAGAGAGAGAGAGAAAGAGAGAGAGCACATGAGAAGGGGTAGGGTCAGAGGAAGAAGCCGACTCCCCGCTGAGCAAGGAGCCGGATGTAGGAGTTGATCCCTGGACTCCAGGATCATGACCTAAGCCGAAGGCTGTCGCTTAACCAACTAAGCCACCCAGGCGCCCCACTCTTATCATTTTCTAACTTAAAGTGAAAGATGACAGAAGATGTTGTGCTTGTGACTGTCGAATAGCTTTTCAAAAAATGACCTTTGTGGACTCCTGGGTGGCTCAGTCGGTTAAGCGTCTGCCTTCGGCTCAGGTCATGATCCCAGGGTCCCGGAATCGAGTCCTGCATCAAGGAGCCCGCTTCTCCTTCTGCCTGCCTCTCTCTCTCTCTCTCTCTGACAAATAAATAAATAAAATATTTAAAATAAAATAAAAAATGACCTTTCTCTCCACATATCAGATCTGAGATTAGTGGTGGGTGGGTGGGGTTGGCTGGGAGCTTCCAGTTCCCTGAACTTGCAGTGTTCCTTCCCACCCAGGCTCCTGTTCGCCACTGTAGGACTGCAGCTCCTTATTCTCTGTGCTTGTCCATCAGGACCATTGAACTTGCAAAAACAAAACACACAGGGACACACTTTGGAGGGGTGCCTCTGCAAGTTCGTGGCCTCCTGCATCAGCAGAGCCGTCGGTGCTTTCTATCACTCTTTTCTGTTTACTCTTTCATTCTCCATGCTTTTCCTCAAGCGCAGTCTCCTCCCTGCCTCTCCCCTACAGCTGATGATCCTGTCTCTCTTCCAGTTTTCCTGAGAAAATAGGGAAAGGGGTAAGAAGATTCATATATCTGCCAGTCCGTGCACATATGTTTTCTCATTGAATTTGCACAGTTTGAGAGTGAGAGATTATGATTCCTATTGTACAGATAAGGTCACAGGTGTGTGGTGCCTCTAAATGATGTGCTCCACTCCCAAACTTCTTTTCCTTCCATGTGATGTGATCTTGCTTTACAGCTGAAGCTCTGTGGTATAAACCATCAGATTTCTCTTTTTGCCATTTCTAAACACTTAGATACCAATCCATATTTCTTTGATTATTTTTTTATGTTTCTTTTCTTCTCCTAGGCCAATAATCCTCCATCTTCTCCCCTTGGGTGGACCTTGATTATGGACCTCCCTTCACTTCAAATTCCTTCTTTTTTTTTTTAAAGATTTTATTTATTTATTTGACAGAGAGAGAGCAAGTACAAGCAGGGGGAGCAGCAGAGGGAGAGGGAGAAGCAGGGAACCCGTTGCGGGACTCGATCCCAGGACCCTGGGATCATGACCTGAGCTGAAGGCAGATGCTTAACCGACTGAGCCACCCAGGCGCCCTCAAACTCCTTCTTGTAATAATTTTATCCCCTCCATACATCTGCATGCTTGAATCTCTTTCTGTGTTAAAATCCATTCGCATCCTTGCATCTGTCTCTGGATGCGCCCCAATCATTGTCTTTTCCTTCACAGTAAGCTTTTAAAAAGCATTTTCTTAACTCTACCTTGTCACCTCCAACTCACCCTTATAACACACCGTAGCCTGAATTCCAGGTCCATCATTTCACTGAAGTTGTTTTGTTCTAGGAATATGAGATTTGCAGTTTAAGAAATAAACAAATCTAGTAGTTACTCTTCGATCATGACCCTTTGGGCTTTCAGCAGTGTATGATATCTACTTTGGGATAATCTCTCATTGATGAAACTATCCTTTATGATTTTCACGATACCCTTTTCTCCTAAATTTGCCATTCTTTTTCAGGCCATTCATTATTAATTTCTTTTGGGTGCTTTCCCCTCCCCTCCTGCTCCTTCTGTGTGAGTGCTCTCCAGTATCTTGTCGTTGATCCTCTTCCCACCTGTCAACTTGAATTGAACTATATCCACATCCATTAAATTACCACCAGAGAGAGAGAGAGAGAGAGATCAGAAACTTACTTCAAAGTTCCTGTTGAAAAGTAAATGTTGGGATTTTTATCATTTCTATGAATTTTCAGTGGCTCTCTGCTGAATACCCAATATTATAATTATTATTATATATTTATTATAATTTTATCCATTTTTCTGATACTGGAAGGTAAAACTCAACAGAAATACTGCACAAAGAAAGCAAAATGGTTTTTTCTTTGATTTTCCTTTCATTTTCATACCTTTCTCACTTTTTTCTCCAAATATTAAAAATCTGCATTTGTTTTTTGTTGCTTTTTTTTTTTAACTCATTCCTCTTTATTTTAAACTTTGATTTTGTTCACTTGATATTTTTATACTAGGTACTGGTGGAGGAATATTTTCCTACAGAGAATGTATTTAAAAATGTGTTTCCATTTAGAACACTCATTGGTCAAGATGTGTAGTATAAGAACATTGAAGGGTGGGTAACTGTAGACATCTTATTGAAGTACATATTCATTTGGGAAACAATTATTTAATCCTTAAGTGCCAGGTTCTAAGAAAGGTACTGGAATTACTATATGATTGAGAGACATACTGTAGTTCAAATAAGTACGACAAGGTGTTTTAGCTCCTCAGGCAGCTATCACAAATACCATGGACTGGTAACTTGTAAGCAACGGAAGTTTATTTCTCATGGTTTTGGAGGTTGGAAGTCCAAGAAGAAGGCACTAGTGAGGGCTGCTTCCTTAGATCACTACCTTCCCACTGTAACCTCACAGGGCGGGTGGGGGGGGTGGTGGGATGCGAGATCTCTCTGGGATCTTTTTCAGAAGGGCACTAACCCCATTCACAAGGGCTCTGCCCTTATGATCTGATCACCTACCAAAGGCCCCATCTCTGAATATCATCACACTGAGGGTCATATTATAATTTTTAACATGAATTTTGGGGCATTCGGTCCATTGCCCAGGGACTCTGTAAGAATCAAAAGAAGACAACAGAATATGCCTTTGAAACTGCCCCCAATTAAGAGGCCTCTCTGTTTCTTCCTATCTTGTATTCCTGCCAGCTTACTCTCTCTGATAAGGCAGCTGTGAACTCCTGATTGTTCCAAAGACTATGTGCGTCCCATGGGCCTACCCAGGGACATTTGATAGTCTGCCTTACAACTCCTTCTAGAATTGCTTGATGTCCACTCTTGCTCGTTGGACCAAGCTAGAGGACTCACTTCTCTCTGAGCACTGCCTGAACTTTTCTACCACCCTAGTTTGCTCTTGGTTCTGTCGGCCTGTCAGGATTCTGTGCTTCCCTCAAGGCCTCCACTGTGTGCTTTCGCTCTCACATGTATTTCCATCCCATCTACTCCTTTAGGCATATTTGTCTACTTTAGACTTCACACGCCCCCCAACCTCCTGGAATGCAAGAATAAACAGACGAGCGAACAAACTTGAACTCATGCAGATCTCCCACAGAGTCTAGAATTGCTTTCCATTCTGTTTGGAATAGAGAAGGCACAGAATGTAAATATTGAATACATTCATTTGGTGCACAAAGACTATATCACAAGCATTTAATTTATTTCTACTAGGTACAGACTCGAAGTTCGGCAATATCATATAGATGAGTTAGATAAATTAACAAACAAAATACAGTCTGTTAAGTGCTCCCATAGAGGAAAGTACAGGAAATTTATAGGACTGATACTAATTCAGATGAGTCAATATGTGGATGAGAGAATGGATGAATATGTGAATGAATAATTTATTTTAATTGTCTAGAGCTGACATTTAGTACTCTGCAGTCCTCTTTATGGGTAATCACCCTGATAATCTTCTGTTGCAACCACAGTGAGTCCTAATTTCTTCCTTCGCAAAGGTTGCTAATAACACTCAGGTGGATACGATATAGTTCTAATGAATTCTGTACACTTGCTTCCTCAGGTACATCAACCTGCCTTTAACCACTAATGTTTCGAGTTGCAACATTAAACATGTTAATTTGGGAATTTAAAAAATAATGTTTAAGGATAAGATTAATTCAATATTTCATTATTAAAGATAGGTAAGATCTATTTAATGCTTCTTTGATCTATGCTTCATCCTTGTGCACAATTTTAATACTTCATTAGTTTACTTCCTTTAGCTTTCTACTTACAATGATTTGAAACAACCTTGGTTCTAGAGTCCTTTGCAAGAAGAACCTCAAGTTACTATTTTTTATGGACTTTTTCTGTTTTACAGACTTTTTCCGAAAAAATTCTGGATTTTTTTTTTTTTGTCTTTTAATCACAAAAATTCAGGAGTCTTCTTGAACGTGTACTGTACTTGGCACCATGATCTAATTGGTATTTTAAACTGGATCCACACTCAATATAATCATTTGATACACTTCACATAATCTGGTCACTTAGGGTCATTGTGCTATAAAATGTCCAAACTTACAGGTCTTTCTTGATATTCTTCAGCAGAAGATTAGTAGGGACCAGTCGACATAATTGTCATGTAATAAACGGTCAGATATGACCTACAGCTGATTTTAGAAATTTTTTTAATTGTTTATTGCTTTTCTGTTGCCATTTCATGTTAGATTTCTTTCAGGTTTTAAACTCATGAAACAAAAAACATGATCATTTTTTGTTTGTCTGATGTAGGCATTTAGCCAGTATTTATTGAACATGTACTATGTGCCAGGCTTTTTTTTCTAGCTTCAGGGTGTAGAAACAAATAAATAAACATGATATTTTAGGAGAACAAAAATAAAGTAAGGAGAGGGGAGGGAGAGAAGTGTCAGGATGCTCAGAGAGAGCCTCCCCAAAGAGATGCATTTGAGCAGAGACCTGATAGAAGTGGGAGAGTGAGTGAGTGAGCCTTGCAGGCATGGAACAGAGCAGTCCAGGTAGCATTCCTGGAAGAAGTGGCAGCAAATGCCAAGCCCCGAGGCTTCCCAGGCTCCAGGGAAAGAAAAGAAGCCTGTGTGACTGGAGTAGTGATTAATGCTGAAGGGTAGGAAATGAGATCAGAGGGAATAGGAATGATGGTCTCTTAGAGGACCTCTTGGCCATGGGAAGGAGCTTTTATTTTCTTCTGGGTGGGATGAAAAGGTATTGGAGGAACCCAGATCAGGAAGTGACACATGATTTGATATATATGTTAAAAGATTACTTTAGTTATTAATTGTATTAGTTTTCTTATGCAGCATAACAAATTGCTACAAATTTAGTGGATTTTATTTTTTTTAAAGATTTTATTTATTTATTTTATTTAGAGAGTGTGATCAGGGGGAGGGGCAGACAGAGAGGGAAAGAGAATCCCCATTGAGCACAGAGCCTGACACAGGGCTCCACTCAGGGCTCGATCTCATGACCCAGAGATCATGACCTGAATGGAAATCAAGAGTCAGATGCTTAACCGACTGAGTCACCCAGGTGCCCCAAATTTTGTGGCTTTTAAACACATTTATTATCTCATAGTTTCCATGGGTCAGGAGTCAGAGAGAAGGGACTACGTAACTGGGTCTCTACTCAAGGTCTCATAAGTCTAAAGCCAAGATGCTAGCTGGGCTGTATGCTCATGTGCAGCCTAGGGTTTATGCAGCTTGTTGGCAGGATTCACTTCCTTTTGGCAAGATTGATGTCCAGGTCCCTGTCTTTTGTTTGTTTGTTTTTGCCATCTTAACCATTTTTTCCACTGTGGTAAAAAACATAAAATTGTCCATCTTAACCATTTTTAAGTGTGCAGTTCAGTAGTGTTAAGTGTACTCACACTTGTAAAACAGATCCCCAGAACTTTCCATCTCGCAAATCTGAAATTCTGTACCCATTAAACAGCTCCCCCTTTCCCCTCTCCCTATCTCCTGGTAACGACCATTCTGCTTTCTCTCTCTGTGAATTTGGTTACTTTAGCTACCTCATGTAAATGGAATCACACAGCATTTGTCTTTTTGTAACTGGCATATTATGTGTTTGTCCTTGCTGGCCGTCAGCCTGGGGGCGCTCTCAGATCCTAGCTATATGTACGCCTCTTCCAGCCTAGCAGTGTACTTGTTCAAAGCCAGAAGGAGAATCTCTCACACTTTGAATCTTTCTCTCCATCTCCAGTTTGCTCTGACTGCGCCCTTCTTTAACAGAACATTATCACAGCAGGGACTCCCATCACCTTTGCCATATAATGTAACCTAATTAAGGGAATGACCATCCCGTTAAATTCACAGCCTGCCCACCTTTGAGTGGAAGAGATTATACAGGACCTGTACAACCGAGTATGGGAATTTGCTGGGGGCAGGAGGGCATCTCAGAATTCTGCCTACAGGGGCGTGCCTGAGTAGCTCAGTCAGTTAAGCATCTGCCTTCGGCTCAGGTCATGATCCCGGGGTACTGGGATCGGGGCCCGCGTTGGGCTCCCTGCTCAGCGGGAAGCCTGATTCTCCCTCTACCTCTACTGTTCCCCCTGCTTGTGTGCTTTCTCTCTCTCTCTCTCAAATAAATAAGTAAAATCTTTAAAAAAAAAAAAAAAAAAGACTTCTAAAGACTTCTGCCTACCATGTAGGTAGAGAATGGGTTTGTAGATGGGGGGCAAGAGAAGCTGGAGACCAATTAGAAGGCACTCAAAATGGCTAAGCCATTGCTTCTCAAAATTTAATGTGTATGTGAAACTTCTGGGGATCTGGTTAAAATTAGATTCTGACTTAGCAACGTTATGGTGGAGGCCTGATGCTCCCTAACAGTCTCCTAGGTGAGGGCAATGCTACTTGTGAGATAGCAAGACATAGACTCACAGGGACAGTGGCCTGGGCGAGGCTGGTAACAGTCGCGATGAGAAGTCATCTGATTAAGGATATTATCTGAAGGTAGACCCAAAAGGGCTTGCTGAGAAGGAACCAGAGGCATCGGGATGACTTTTACATTCAGAGGATGACAGAGATCGTAGGAGGAGTTTATTTCAGGGCAGAAACCAAGTGTTTAGTGATGGATATGCCAAATCAGAACCACACAGAAATGATCACGAAATGATGTGGGAAATAGGTTGATTAATCATATGCAGTGTTACGAGACACTTTACAGTTTTTGTTGTACCATAACCGTGAGACTCTTCCTAAAGATGCTTGAAATTTATTGCAGTGCATTAAAAAATTGAAGCAATACAAAGGGTCTTGCTGATTCATGCTGCAGTCTCTCTGCTTCTCTTGCACTATTAGTGAAACAAGCTGTGTTTTCTTTTCCACAGGCCAGTGTTCTTTACAGTGAAATGAACATATCATTACTCAGATTGTTAAAGCTGTTCCTAGAAGTCAAAATACACACCCTTGGGCAAATTTAAAGCTCACTGTATTCCAGCACTCTAGGAATAGAGCTAGATTTTAAAATAAAATGAGTTTTCAGCACCTGTTGATTTTGGTAGATGCCTCACAAGGAGATGAATTACCTAATTTTTCCTGGCTATCTAGGCCATTTCATGGTATGACTAATTATTATTTCTTTCCTGAGCTAGATTATGCAAAGTTCGCTTTGTCACATTATGAGAGCTTTTCATGGAAGTCAAAATCTTCTCTGATGCTTTTATCACAAAAACAAGATGGCATAGACTACTATAGAGGATATGTTTATTTATAATTTCCCTAAACATTAACCATGTAAAATCTTGGCTTTACCCATATTCGTTTTCTGTTTTTTTTTTTAAAGATTTTATTTATTTATTTGAGCAAGAGAGAGAGAGAGAGAGAGAGAGCACGAGCAGTGGGGAGGGGCAGGGTGGAGGGAGAAGCAGACTCCCTGCTTAGCCGGGAGCCCGAGGTGGAGCTTGATCCCAGGACCCTGAGATCCTTGACCAGAGCTGAAGGCAGACGCTTAACTGAGTCACCCAGGCACCCCACCCGTACCCATTTTCTAAAAGAAAAACTTTTGAAAGGGGGGTAAGCCAAAAACCATGCTGCCACCCTGCTCTTTCATGGGATGGCTGGAGACATGTAGAAAAAGAAAAGTTTAAGACCCATAAATAAAACATACCTGTTCTTAGTGTTGCTTGGGCTCTAGCTAAGGTCATGTCCAATGACATAAGATTACAAGAGATGGTTCATGGTTTCAGGAGGTGTGAAATAAAGGCAGCACAGAGCAGCTTTGCTTCAAAGGACTGTGCATTCTGTGGAACAGGTGGAAATTCACTTCAGTGTAGGCAAAATCTTTACAGAAAGTCTTGCTTTCTGTTTCTCATTGTTAAGCAATAAAACCTGGTAGGCTTCAAGACAAAAAAAAAAAAAAAAGAGAGAGAGAGGAGGAGATATTTCGAGGAGAGGATGGTGATTATGTTTTTATAAGTCAGACCCTGAGCAGATGACAGTTAAACCAGATCATTCAATGGCAGGGGTGACAGAGGTCTGAAGAGAACTAGCCCCATGGAGAGTGCTAAAGAAGTCGAAATTTAACACCTGCCATCTGGACGCCTTTCGCTCTAGAACCTGGCTGGGCTCGGACTAACTACCTGATATGGCAGTGGGGCTTTCTGTTGATTTGGAAGAGTCTGATGGCTGAGCAAAGCCATTGTTGAACCCTGAACTTAATGCAGCTTCTCTATAAGCCTTTTTTATAGTGTATCACAGGAAAGCCCAGAACCCACACCTATGCACAGTTGTTTTATGAACTGATTCAAAGAGGTTTCCATTTTTTCCACTGTTGTGTCTATTTTTATGTAACGTCTGAACTACTTTATAATATAAAATGTAGCTTTTGCATAGTAATTTAAGCAACTAACTTCTTACCCTTTCCTTTCCCTAGGAGCACTGAATCAAAAAAACTGGGGAAAGAAATATCCAACATGTAGTAGTCCAAAACAGTCTCCTATCAATATTGATGAAGATCTTACCCAAGTCAACGTGAATCTTAAGAAACTTAAATTTCAGGGTTGGGATAAAACGTCTTTGGAAAACACATTCATTCATAACACTGGGAAAACAGGTAAAATGTTTGCATTTTGTTTGTGACTTTAATACTTTTATTGGGCTAAGATTATGTTTATATCAGTTTCATTTTATTTTCATTTCCTTCATTTTATTTCATTTCACTTTCTTTGTGTAATGTACTATGAACTGCCTAGAAACAGTAGATAGAAGAAACCAAATAGAACCCAGTAAATAAGTTTAGATAACATTTTGAAAATGTGTACAAAAATAAAATGACCGAAGTCATCACATCATGTTCTCCAATAATAGAACAATAATGACGCCTCCACAGAAGACATGATAAAGATAATGCAGTATACAGCTTATGTCATTTAATAACTCCATCTCTGGTTAAATCACTTAGTTAATCAAAATTTCCTTTTCTTGGACACTGTGTTGGCTCTTGTTTGCTCAGCTTCATGCCATGTTCAATATTGGGATATGAAAAAAGCAATCATCTATAATTAAATTTTAAGAAAAGAAAATAGTAGCATTTCTATATAGAAAGTTTAAAATTATATACTGTCCTTAGGAAGCACTCTCTAACTGCTTTTTTTAAAAGACTGTCTTTTTTTCTAAACATGCAAAATATAATACCATAAAAAATTCTAGTGAATGGTAGGGGACAAAATAGTTTTCGAAAGTGAACAGCTTTCCTTTTCTGATACTATAGTTTAAACAAAATTATATGTATATCAGGAAGTTATATAATAAAAGCAAATATAGTCATAGGAAAAAAATTTCCTAAATTATAATAGTAGCTATGTTGAGTGGTTTTATCAGTAGCGAGTTTTTTCTCTATTCTCGATATTTTGGTAATGCAATTATTTGAATGTAGTAATTTAATTTTAAGTCCCATGAGGGTAGGAATTTTTCTGTATCAGTTCCTGATACGTAATAAGCATTCAGTAGATGTTTCTTAATTAATGAATAATTAACAAAATTATTATATATTATAAGATGTTAATTAAATACATAAAATCATATTGCCCCAAATCTTGACATGTTTATTACCAGTTTTGAAGGATGTTACAAAGAAGTAGAGCATGTAACCTCTGCTCTATTTTTCTTAGCAGAGTATGGTCAAGCACTTGATCTTTAGAGCCATGCTTTTTAGGGTCACTGCTGGCTCTTTATTTATTTTTTTTTTAAGATTTTATTTATTTGACAGAGAGAGACACAGCAAGAGAGGGAACACAAGCAGGGGGAGTGGGAGAGGGAGAAGCAGGCTTCCCATAGAGCAGGGAGCCCAATGCGGGGCTCGATACCAGTACCCTGAGATCATGACCTGAGCCGAAGGCAGACGCTTAAAGACTGAGCCGCCCAGGCACCCCACTATTGGCTCTTTAAAGTGGAACCTTCGGCAAATTATTTAAACTCTCCCTGATTCAGTTTCCTTATCTGTAAAATGGACTCTAATGGTATCTCTTCCTTCATTGTGTGAGGTTCTGTAAAAATCACATGTTTAGCACATGTAAAGTATTTGGAAGAGCATTATTGCTATTGTGCTTGTTGTTGTTGTTGTTATTACTAAGGGAAGTTTAGATCTCTAGCTAGTTGGCCAAGATGTTAGATTCAGTCCCTAATGCCAACAGTGGTTTCTGCCTAATGGAACAAAGACTATTTAAATCTGATGGAGAGACATTAAAATCTTGCATAAGACTCACAAAAG
This sequence comes from Zalophus californianus, assembly GCF_009762305.2. Classification (NCBI taxonomy): domain Eukaryota; kingdom Metazoa; phylum Chordata; class Mammalia; order Carnivora; family Otariidae; genus Zalophus; species Zalophus californianus. The sequence continues at coordinate 77,783,977 of NC_045606.1, forward strand.
AAACATTAATCTTCAGACCATTTGTAAGATAAAGTCAAAATATCTGCTGTGGAACTCAAAGAGGAGAGTTTAAGATTCTGGGTTGCCACTCAGGGTGCAAACATCACATGGCTAAACCCCGTCAATGGGAATGGATTTCCCACCTTCCTTGCCACAGTGTGGGACAAGTTCTGGAGCCTGATGAAGCCTGGGATGATGCTTGCTTGCAGGGATAAGGAGATGGGACGAAAACAGCTGCCTGATAAGGAGTAGGAAGGGTTGAAAGTAAGAAGGTGGGGGACACTCCCAAGAGAAGATTTTCTTCTCCATCTTCTATTCCCTCTCTCTTTGCTCTGTTCCCTCACTACCAGCAGATGCCTTAGGAAAGCAGAGCTCTGGGGGGATGGCAATCTTAGGACACCAAACGGAACAGGGCAGGTGGACTGGTGGTCTCCTGCTTTTAGAATCATACAGCAGTCAAGGTCTTTGTTTTAGTTTATATTTGGGGCAATAAGATACATAGAGTGTATTTTGGAGAGTTACGAGTTCAGCGTCCAAATGAAGCCTTAAGTATTTTTTATTTATTTATTATTATTGTGCTATTATTTATTTATCAGATAAATGACTTTCTTAATGTACCTTTGATAGGAGAAAATGTAGTTGAAATTTGTGATTTTGATTTTCCAAAACACAGATGCAATTTTGTGTTTTTTCTTTAAAGTGGAAATTAATCTCACTAATGACTACCGTCTCAGTGGAGGAGTTTCAGAAGTGGTGTTCAAAGCAAGCAAGATAACTTTCCACTGGGGAAAATGCAATATGTCTTCTGAAGGATCGGAACATAGTTTAGAAGGACAAAAATTTCCACTTGAAGTAAGTCACTGGCTCTACTGGCTATTGTTTCATTTTCTAAATCATTGAGATTTTGGGTAGCATATAATTTGATTCATTTATAATCCAATTTTATAATTTATAGTTATATTTCATTTCTTGGTTAAGATCTTCCTTCCTCACTAGACTAAGCTCAGTAGCACCCATACTTGATTTTCCACTTCCTGGCAACCCAGAGTGCCACACTGTAGACGTCTGACCAGCTAATGCTGATGAGTAAAAGAATAGATGAAATTCCTTCCACAGCTCAGGAGGGGGAAAAAGGGGAAATTTCTTCAATTTACTGGAGAATCAAAGAAATGCAAAATGAAATGAGAAGATTTTTCGGCTTTAAAAATTGGTTTAAAAAGTATAATGATAATAAATAATGAGTATGCAGTGAAACAAACACTTTCATACATGTCTAGAGAGAGTATAAATTTTTAGTTTCCTTGTTTTTATCCAGAACTTTAAATGTTTCATTCCCAGTGCCCGCCATTTCCACTTGTAATAATGTAGTCTAAAAAACAAAGACATGCTCAAAAATGTATGTGCAGAGATTTATGTACAGTAATGAAAAGTTGAAAGAAAAGGAAATGATTAAATACCTTATGATGGAGGGGCTCTCGGCTGGCTCAGTCAGTAGACCGTGCAACTCTTGATCTTGGGGTTGTGAGATTACTGAAAAATAAAAATATATTTTAAAAATACATTATGATGGAATATTACAGATCTTGTAAAAACCATGTGTTTGAATAATTTATTTACACAAAAAGGTTCATCATAAGATATTAATGGGTTTTTCTTTTTTAAGATATTACTGCTTGTTAAAAGCAGAATATAAAACAGTATGTGCAGTATCAGTATTCTGATTTTGTAAAACATGAAAACTGATTAAGTAGTGAGTAAGGGCCCAGAATCTGAGTCAAATGGACTAGGTTTGAATACTTACTTCACCATTTAGGTGTTAGTTATCGACATGACATTATACAAATATTTAATTTACCTAAGCTTCCATGGCTCCCTTGTGAAATTGACAGAAGAGTAGTAGCACCTGCCTGATGAAGTTATTATGAGGATTAAATGAGAGAGGGAATTATTACTGTTGTAAAAAAATTTGAGGGAAACCAAGAAGACATGAATAGTGATTTTCCCTGGGTGATGGCATTTTAGGTACCTTTTCTCCTCTCCTTTAAAATTCCCATACTTTTAAAATCATTTATAATGAAACTGTATTACTTTTATAGTCAAAATAGTTATTGACAATAAAAATAAGATGAGTGAATTACCTGCTATAGGACTAAAAAATTTTAATGTGGATAAGCACATTCTAATTTATAGCTTGTAAATTTATGTTTTTCAATATATTAAATATGCTTAAAGAAAAGCGCATTTATCACATTTGGTTTGTCAAAGAAATAAAAGTCAATTCATTAAACATATAACATTGTCACTTCGGAGAGTTTAGCTCTGTCACAATACTACTTCTTTAGAGCAAAGAGGAAAATCAAGAAAAACCCTAACAACAAAAAAAGCCCTGAGCCAGCAAAATAAATGGTACAGAATCTGTGCACTAAACCTCAAATATTTTTCTTATTTAAAAAGCCTCTCAAGTTCTCTCAGAGGGATTGTTTGTTTGTTGCTTTTCTTTCTTTAAACCCTCTCCGTGTAATTGGGCAAGCGGGGAAACTCGCACATATCCTTGACTTGGTCTTTTTTTTTCTGGTCTCCTGCATCCTACAATGAGGTCTTAGTTCTGCCCCTAAATGATGTGGGAAGGCAGAAGGAAGTTCGAACCACCTTTGTCTCTTACTTAGATTGTTAAATATTCCCCAGCTGGTCTCCCCCTCTCTGGTTTTATTCTCCGCCATACCGCGCACCCTCTTCACCCCAGTGCTGCCACCTCCCCACCCCTGTTAGACGAAGCACATCCAGTGTTCTCTGTTGCTCTCAAGAGCAAAGGGCTGGGACTGCCTCGTGGGCTTCCTGGTGTGGCTCCTGCCTGTCCCTCCGGCTCCGTCTCTTCTCTGCCACGTGCTCAGCTGCAGTCACAGCCAATTACTTCCCACTTCCCACAGTTCTCCTTCTTTCTTGCCTACTGGCCCTTCCCAAGCCGGCCCCACTGACCTGAACATACATTCATCTTTTTGTCGGTCAGTTTGTAAGCTGCTCATCCTTCAGGGGTTACTTTAGCAATCCTTTCTCTGAAAAGGCTTTGCGATCACCCAAGGCCGGAGCCACTGCCATCCTCTGCCCCACACCTGCGGTTTCTCCGGTCATAGCCCTAACCAAGCATTAGTCTTCACAGAGGCGTTCTGCTCCTCCCTTAATTATTCTTCTAACTAGCTAAATTACCTGATTTCCAAGCTCATCACATGGGAAGCACCAAATTACAAGTGAGAGTAGGGGCTATTGTCAACAGACACATGGGCTGAAGTAGAAATTAACAAGGAATATAGCCTGGCAGCCGAAGAGAACACTTAGGATAAGGAACTTAAAATTCTTCTTGGTATTTTTTAGATAGAAGCAGAAAGTCCTTGAGAGTTTCACCATTAACAGCATGCAGTATGGGGCACCTGGGTGGTGCAGTCGGGTGAGCGCCTGACTTGGTTTTGGCTCTGGTCATGGTCTCCAGGTCATGGGATTGAGCCCTGAGTCAGGCTCCATGTTCAGTGCAGAGTCTGCTTGGGGCTCTCTCTCCCTCTCCCTCTGCCCCTCCAGCCTGCTCTCTCAAATAAATAAATAAATCTTGTCAAATAGAACGCAGTATGATAATGTCCAAAAAGGTAACTCAGACCATCAAGAAAGGCGTGTCCAATCAAAGAATGAAACCATATTTGAAAGAATGCCAGCAAAATAGTTAAAATAACATTTGATAACTTATTACATTAGATAATTGTCCTAGATGTGTCTAACTTTGTATTTCCTTCCTCACTGAAGGATGATAGTGATAGTAAATGCAGTTGTATATATGTGTAATTGATGATAAAATATTTTGAAACTAAGAATATAGAATTATGCAGTTTACAGAGTTTTTCAAACAGTATTTACTGAATTGGTAAATTATTTTATTGTCTCTTTGGTGACTTTTGTGATGTCTTTGTATATAATAAAGCTGTCGTTACATTTCATAGATGCAAATCTACTGCTTTGATGCGGACCGATTTTCAAGTTTTGAGGAAGCAGTAAAAGGAAAAGGAAAGTTAAGAGCTTTATCCATTTTATTTGAGGTAATCATTATACATAGATTTAATACTAACTTAATTCCTTCTTTAATCACATGATGTGACATATCAAAGCATACTTTTTCACAAATATAAGAGCTCACAAGTGTGATAATTGGTGATCATTTTCAAACAGAACAATCGGTTGGCTGGTAGGTTTAAAAGGGGACTCTTGCATTCATTAATTGGGTACGTCATTTCTTGCTGGAGCAAACCATTCGTGAGTGCACAGATTTGCTTATGTGTACATGCAAAGCATCATCAGGGTATAGAGCAGAGACTGAATCAACATTTTTAAAGTGTACTTTTCTCAGTGGAAAATTTCAAACGTAGCTGTTTTTTCGTTTGTTTTGTTTTTATCTTGTGAAAAAAAAGTATGCATTTGGAGGTTTTTACTTTTGGATACGTAAAATGGAATTCACTAATCTTTTCATTTTATCGAAGAGTTAATCCAATATTTTATCCCATTCTTAGAATGTCATTCTTCTTTAATAGGTTGGAATAGAAGAAAATTTGGATTACAAAGCAATTATTGATGGAGTCGAGCGTGTTAGTCGTTTTGGTAAGCTATTTGGAGAAATCTCTTTCTTCTAGATTTCTATTTTGGATGATTATGAATTTTTATAAAATTACAAAAATCAGTTGTTCCAAAAGGAGGAAGGAAAGACCCTTTCAAAGAGAACCCATCTTTTTATACAATTTATACATGTCTCACAAAAGAACTTTTTATCTGAAATTTATTTATATATGTCTCACTAAAGAACATTCTTTCTGAAATTTTTGTCAGGTAAAAATCATCAAATGTTAATATAAGTAGGAAGTTGAAGTTTTCTAATTTTATTCTTGAAAATAATCTAATTACATCATGCATTCAAAATGTATTTATTCTGGGGCACCTGGGTGGTTCAGTTGGTTAAGCGTCCGACTCTTGATTTTGGCTGAGGTTATGATTTCAGGTTTTGGGATGGAGCCCCAGGTTGGACTTCATGCTCAGCGAGGAGTCTACTTGGGGTTCTCTCTCTCTCTCTATCCCTCTGCCCCTCCCTTGCACTTGCAAACATGCACTTGTACTCGCACTCGCACTCTCTCTCTCAAATAAATAAATAGATCTTTAAAAAAATAAAATGTTTTTATCTCTTCTGTCTGCATTGTACATTTGTTAAAGACTCTAATTTATAATCTGAAACCAGTTAATTTTATAAAAAATCATATCTTAAAGTGAAAAGAGAATTATTACTCAAGTTAAAATTTATTTCCTGGTGGTTTCCCCAAAAGGCCCTTTGCTTTACCATTATAACAGGGTATTGGAAGGAGGCGAACACTTACATAGAAAAAAGATGCCATATGCTTTGATATTTTTCTGCCTGCTAGCTCATGGATCTTGTCATTTGTCACAGCGAATGCTTGTAACAAGATTGGCAGGAGACAGCAACCCTGTTATTATTGTTATTTTACTTTTAGTAGGCATCCACACACACGGTATTAATGCTGCCCTGAGTTATTAATAAAATAAGGATTATTCCTCTCTGGCAAGCTGCAAACTCTTGAAATCAGGAACAAAATTCATACAGATCCCTTTGGAAAGCAAAAGCCAGGCCTAGAATTGATTCATCTTTTCAATCACATGTGAGGACCTTAATTGACAGAACTTTTCAGAAGTCGGGAATTTGTGAACTCATGCAATGCTGCTTGTATTGGGTTTTTTTGAAAGGTGCAATCAACGCAAGATGAAGTTGTTATCTCCCTCCATCCACTAGATTGCAAAATTCAACACTGAATGCCATAAGCCACTCCTAATTTTTCCCTCATTTAGTCAGAAAGTGGATTCTATCAAGACTGAAAGAAGGCAGCTGGCTTGAATTCCTACACTGAAACTTGTGTAAAATATGAAGTCTGAATGTTCTGGGGCCTAGCATCAGCCTGTGGGGCCAACAAGAGTGGTGTTAACACTGACTTGTCGGTCCTGACTTGGGTCACTGTGGCATTTTGGCCATCATATGAGGGTCATATGAGCTTAAGAACCACTTTGCTCATGCTCTTTGGCTAAAGTTTACTTTTTTTTTTTTAAAGATTTTATTTATTTATTTGAGAGAGAGAGAGAATGAGAGATAGAAAGCACGAGAGGGAAGAGGATCAGAGGGAGAAGCAGACCCCCCGCTGAGCAGGGAGCCCGATGTGGGACTCGATCCCGGGACTCCAGGATCATGACCTGAGCCGAAGGCAGTCGCTTAACCAACTGAGCCACCCAGGCGCCCTAAAGTTTACTTTTTAACATTCACTGTCTGCAAGCCATTGAGGGAGGCGCTTCATCAGAGCACTTGCTGCCACATAATAACCTCCCTGAGAATCTGGATTGCCAACAACACGATTCTGCCTCTATCCCGGCTCTCCATTTGGAAGCAGAACTTACAGTGTCTCAGACTGCCTGGGAACACATCCTCATCTGCCCTCCATTACTGTTTTCTGTCTCCCTGTCCTGCTCCTTGGGCACCAACTTCTTCCCTCTTCTTTTACCAGAAAATAGAATAATTCTCCATGTGTATCAGCTCACCCAGTAGATACTTAATATTTCAATATATTCGGCAAGGACACCTGAGCTTTTACCGTTGGTAAGTAGTGGTAGAGCCAGGATCTAGCTCCTGGTCTGTCCACAGAGTTTGTTCTACCACACTGTGGAGACTTGTATTAGTGGTAAGTGTCAGTTTGATTTGAATGGTTATTAGATAGGATCCGTACAGACTAAATAAGTTAAGTCCTCCTAAAGGTAAATGTTTCTATTTTGACAGTTCTTAGACTAAATCTATTTCAGAGTCTAGAAAATCCCCTAGTGCCCAATAAACTGAAGCCTTCCCAGTGTTCGCCCTCAGCCATTGCTGGTGGGAACCGAGAGGACTGAAGGGAGGGCTTCTCTGTAGACAGATGCCGGAACTGCCGCGAAACTCCCGAGTCCCGCTGCACATTCTCCATATAATGTGAGTTGTTCAACAAACCACACTTAGAACCGTCATCAAGATTATAAAATCTATCTTATTCCAACGTGGGCTGATTGCTCATTTCCTGTGTTCCTCTCCAAAAGACAAACCCATTTCCCGTTCCTTCCCTCACTCCTGTCTTTTTTTCTTTCCCTTCCTTCCTCCATACCTGCTCTGTGTTAGGCACTTCCTACCCTTGGAGTGGAGAGAGAGGGGGTGAGCTTGCACCAATACAAAGATAGCGTATTAATATTCCACAAGCAGAGCCCACAAAAAAAGAGAACTTTTGGTTGAACTCTTTCAAGTTGCAAAGGAAGAGACACACCCCAGGTAACATCATCAGTGATTCTCAAATGGGATTTGTCATTAGAATGGTTTCTGGTGTTAATCTTAATCACAAATTCAGCCTAGGAATTTGCATCTTGAAAAATCCTCGCAGACCGTGTTGACATGGCACCATCTTAAATCTTACTGTCCTAAGTAGTAAGAGTTGGTTTTTTTAAAACATTTTTTAAATTTAAATTCGATTAATTAACCTATAATGTATTATTAGTTTCAGAGGTAGAGGTCAGTGACTCGTGTCAGTCTTATATGATACCCAGTGCTCATTACAATGCATGCCCTCCCCAGTGTCCATCACCCACTTACCCCATCCCGCCACCCCTCTCCCCTCCAGCAACCCTCAGTTTGTTCCTGTGATTAAGAGTCTCTTATGGTTTGTCTCCCTCTCTGGTTTCGTCTTGTTTTATTTTTTCCTCTCTTCCCCTATGCGCCTCTGTTTTGTTTCTTAAATTCCACAGTAAGAGTTGGTTTTAAGTATTTAGTGGCTCTTCCCTAGTGCTTGACCCTATTGTGGTCTTTGTCTTTATCTCCTTATCTCTCCCTACTCCTCTTCCCCCACCTGCTCTCAACCCCCCATAAAAGGGGAGCAGCAGATTGACTGGTTGGTCGCCAACACATGTTCAAATGAAGAGTGATTGAACGATCATAAATACAGCGGCTCGGAGTCAGCTGGGACGCTCACCTGTGTTCGCAGTAGTGCGGTGATTCAGATGAAGCAAATGTTTTTGCTAGACATATATTTCAAAAAATCACCTTATTCCAATTTTCTCAAAAGACAGTGGTCTAATTGAAAAGCTCTACTCTAATTGAAAAGTCTTGTGTTATCCAAGACAAAAATTTAGGACATGTATGTAAATAACATTTTAAAAATAAGGCACAGAACAGTTAGCATTTCAAGAAGATTCTTCATTTCACCATCCCTATTCAGATCTCACCTCTTTTCTTCCTTTTCTGGCCTTTAGCTTTCTTGGTGTCATTTCATTTCCCGCCTAATTTAGCAGTGAGTCAGTGTTTGGCTCCTTAATTAGTATTCATCACATCCACGTTTCCACAGAACATTTTTAAGATAAATTTCGTCCTCAGCAGAAAAAAGAAACAATGGTAGCCCACTGATGATTAAGAAGGAGGTTATTTAGGGGCGCCTGGGTGGCTCAGTCGTTAAGCGTCTGCCTTCGGCTCAGGTCATGATCCCAGGGTCCTGGGATCGAGCCCCACATCGGGCTCCCTGCTCAGGGGGGAAGTCTGCTTCTCCCTCTCCCACTCCCCCTGCTTGTGTTCCCTCTCTCTCTCGCCGTGTCTCTCTTTGTCAAATAAATAAATAAAATCTTTTTTTGAAAAAAGAAAGAAGTTATTTAATCACATTTTTCTGTTTTCCTCTAAAATCTTTATTATTCTGTTCACATTTAGATCCACATCTATTTAAAACTCGTTGTGCTTACCTTGTGAAGTAGGGAATCATGATTCACTTTTTTCGATAGGAAACCAATTGATATAGCACTGTTTACTGAAAAGGCCATCCATTCCAACTACATAGTAATTTTTCCTGTCCTAAATCAAGAGTATGGGTCTGGGTTCTCTATTCTTTTTCATTATTCTCTTTGTCTATCTTTGCATGAATATTTCACTATCATGATATCCATAGGTTTATATAATGGGTCTCTCTACCTGATAATGAAGGTTCTCAGTAACTTTGTTATTGCTCAAGATTACCTTTTCTTTTCATTTCCATTTAAATTTTAAAATCAGCACCTCAGTAAATACACACACACATACACACATGTGCAAAAGCCTCTGGGATTTTGATAAGATTTGTTGACTCCATAAATCAATTTGGGGACAGTCAACACCTTCACAATACTAAATCTTCCAAACCATGAACTTGGTATTTCCCATCATTTTAAGGTTTTATCTATTTCTTTCAAGAAAGTTTTGCAATTTTCAATATAGATGTTGTACATATCATTTATTAGATTTACTTGTATTTGATATTTTGTTGTTTTGAGTTATATTGCTTTAAATTTCATTTTCTCTTGCTTGATATTGGTACATAGAAATATAATTAATTTTGGTATATTGGTCTTATGAAGAGTGACTTTACTAAATACACTTATTAATTCTAAGCCTGTAAATTCTTTTCAGTATTTTACATACACAATCATGTATTTGCAAATTATGATGGTATCATTTCTTCATATCCAATCTTTATGACTTTTTTCTTTTTCTTACTTTATTGCACTGGCCCAGCCCTCCAGTTCAGTGTTAATTAGAAATGGTGATGGCAGGATTTTTTTTGTCTCATCCTTTATCTCTAGGGGGAAAGCTTGCCCAATAAGTCATTCTTAAATACAATGTTAATTACAGGCTTCTGAAGATAATCTTCACCAGAATAAGGTTTTCTTTTTGTTTTCTACAAACTGGCATTAAGTCTTCTAAAATGATTTCACTGTATCTATTAAGATGGTTATATGATTTCTGAATATCTTTTCTATGTAAAATAATCTCTCCAGCATCTTGCTAGTGTAAAGTTGAAACATGTAACCCTATGTAGTGATACATGTAAGGAAATTCAGAATATGTTGGTTTTATCACCATTTTTGAAATATACCTAGAATATTCTTAAAATTTCATTTCTTATTAAATTTATAACAAACCAAATGTCTCTGTTTTGTAGAAGCTTTGAACTGCTGAGTTCCAGTTTTGAGATTCCAACTGAGATATATTTTGTTACTTTGTAGGGAAACAAGCTGCATTAGATCCCTTCATATTGCTGAACCTTCTGCCAAACTCAACTGACAAGTATTACACTTACAATGGCTCATTGACGTCGCCTCCCTGCACAGACACTGTTGACTGGATTATTTTTAAAGATACGGTTAGCATCTCTGAAAGCCAGGTAATCTTGGAAATTCAAAAAGCAGTAATTTGAAGCAATTTAAAAATAATTATTTTCTAAGCTTTACTACTGAATATCTATTTTAAAGCATTTACAGACGCCTTTGAAGCAGATACGCTAAATTTTATGTTAAATGATCTTTTTTCCAGTTGGCTGTTTTTTGTGAAGTTCTTACAATGCAACAGTCTGGTTATGTCATGCTGATGGACTACTTACAAAATAATTTTCGAGAACAACAATACAAGTTCTCTAGGCAGGTGTTTTCCTCATATACTGGGAAGGAAGAGATTCATGCAGCAGGTGTGTATTGAAATATAATTTTTTACTACTTTTATAGATTCAATGTTATAGTAGGTAATTGTGGAATAATGGAAAATACACAAGATGAAGATTTTTAAAAATATTTGATGATTAGCTTTATAGCTTTAGATAAGCTATTTAACTTCTCTGAATCTCAGTTACTACATTTATAAAATAACATTTAAAAACAGCTGTTCTGGGGCCCCTGGGTGGCTCAGTCGGTTAAGCGTCTGCCTTTGGCTCAGGTCATGACTCTGGGGTCCTGGGATCAAGCCTCGCATTGTGGGATCGAGCCTCATATCGGGCTCCCTGCTTTTCTTTCTCCCTCAGCCCCTCCCCACCGCTCATGCTTTCTTTCTCACTCTGCTCTCTCTCTCAAATAAATAAAATCTTTAAAAAAAGTTAAAAAATAAAAATAAAAACAGCTGTTCTTGGGGTACCTGGGGGGCTCAGTCAGTTAAGTGTCCGACTCTTGATTTCGGCTCAGGTCATGATCTCAGGGTCGTGAGATTGAGCCCAATGTCAGGCTCTGCACTCAGCGTGGAGTCTGCTTGAGATCTTCTCTCTCTCTCTCTCTCTCTCTCAAAATAAATAAATAAAATCTTCTAAATAAATAAATAAATAAATAATAAAAATTGCTGTTCTTCCCCACACAAACAACCCCATTTTGCAGATGAGAAATACTGAGATTCAGTAAGGAAAGTGATTTTTTTTTAAACACACAGTAATAGATGGCAAAGCCACATATGCAAACTTCCAAATTCACTTTATGATGTTTGTGTTAAGAGCTCTGGGAAATGAATGAATAATGGGCTGAGGTGTACAGAGCATGGGGAGATCAATTCTGGTTGGGGTGGTCAAGAGCCTCTCTGATAGAACGACGTTTGAGTTGAGTCTTGGCGCATGATTGGGGTTTGAAAGTGCTCACCTTTTGTGTTGGCAGCTCTCAGTGGAGAGCATAGCACGCAGTAGGGATTGAAAGCAAATGCACTGAATTATAAATGAATAAAAAGGGAGTCTTTCCTCCAGTTTCCTTCTTTGGAGGAAAAGAAGTTTGTTAGGCCCAAGCAATGGAAGAACACCAGGGGCAAATCTTTGCAGTGCCCTCTGTGTATTTTGAAGTTGACCCACAGTCAGAAGCCTTTGAAAATGTCCGGAGGACACGATCAGGTGCATCTACTGACTTTTCCTTTTCAGTTTACACTGATAGTGGACTGGTTGATGAAAGAAATAGGTGAAGTGACCTTTGCTTTGAGGACTTAAAACATTTCCAAGTACATGGCCTTCTTTGATCTCAGCTGTACAATGAAGTTTTGGCCATCTCTAATAGTAATCTAATAATCATCTGCTTTTGAAGAGTAGCATTAAAACAGCATGTTTTTATTATTTTAATGTAATGTTTGTGAGAATTATTTATCCTTTAACAACAACAACAAAATAGAGCACAAGACAACAGTGATGAATAGCTACATTTAACATGACCATAAATTTCTAATTGAATTGCCCCAAAGTGAGGAAATTTCATTATATTTCTACCAGCAATACTAAATACTATAACATTCTGTCTGGTAAATAATAGACAATTGATTAGAAAAAAAAAAAAGCCAAAAACTACATTTAAGCATCTCCTTTTAGAAAATACAATAGATCAAATAACAAATGAAATAAATTCGATTTTTATTTGCTATGTACTTTTGTCAGTTGTATTTTATTAAAACCTTTCAGTGGCTTTCCATTGCCTTTAGAATAAAATCCAAACCATTCATCATTGCATGGTCCTGTTTAGCGCTTACTAGCCTTAGCATTTATTCTCTGCCATTAGCTTCCTTCTCTTGTCCTGACTGAACTCTTTGATGTCCCCTGAAGATGGAAGACCACGTTCTCCCACATTACCTATTACATACTATTTCCTTACCATGGCATATTCTTCCCTCTGTCTTCACTTGCTTGCCTCCTCCTCATTCTTCAAGACTCACACAGACTTTGCATCCACTGGGGAGCCATCTTTGAGTCTGTCTCCATCCTCATCAAGTCTGGCTGTGGCCAGGGCATGGGACTGTGCACTTGTGAAGGTGCCATGCCCACAGAGTACAAAATCAGTGATGCTCATCTGGAGTCGTGTCATGTCCTGTGCATCCAAAGTGCACAGCAGTTGCCACAGGATGACAATTGTCTGTTCACTTATTTGTCTCCCCCGCTGGACACTGAGACCCATGAGAGAAGTAACTAAGTCTTTACCTCCATTGCTGGGCTAACATAAAGCTCTCATTCACCAAATACTTCCTGAATGACAGAAAGAATCCATTTTCATATAATAAAAATATAGCAGGGGTGCCTGGGTGGCTCAGTCGGTAGGGCGTGCAACTCTTAATCTCAGGGACTTGAGTTCAAGGCCCAGGCTGGGCATGGAAACTACCTTTAAAAAAAAAAAATGGCATTGGCTTTTTTCACAAACTGGAACAATTGAATTCTTAGTTTTTCCATCATGAGTATTTGTATTCAACAAGTCTTTATTCATTTGCCATGGGCATATTCCTGTGATGGTTTTCTTCTTAATGGACACCATTATCCCCCTTCTACTTTCTGGTGAATTTGAGAATAAAAATTGAGGATTGCATTTATGTCCATGATTTAATCTTTATTAAATTGAATCTGAAAATAAGTTTTTATTACATGAACATTATTAAAAAGGCAGGAAACACAGATAAACTCACAGAAAAAATGAAAATTCCCTATAATGTCACCATCCAGAGATAACTGTTAGGAGGATTTTGGTGAATATCTTTCCAGGACTTTTTCTTAAATTAAAAATATATTCTTATATCTCACAAAAATGAGACTACAGTACATATATGTTTGTTGATTTTATTTTACTTGATGATACACATATATCATTAATGCACTATTCTTAATTTTGTGCAGTAATCCATTGTATAGTCATAACAGTTTACTAAACCACTTCCTCAATTTTGGATACTCAGGTTATATTTATATATTTTGATATTGTAGATATCTAACATCTTCATTTTGACCGAGAGAGGGGGGTGGCATGAAAATTGTCAGAATTCAGCTTTCAGGAAATGCATTGTGGAAAAATATATTTGCAAAACACATTGCAAATAATTGCAAAAACCATGTGAGGTCTGTATATCTATGTAAACTCCTTGAGGGTAGAGGTTAACCCTTATTCGTTTTTGTATTCATAGCGGGAACTCAATAAGTGTGAATGAATACATATTTTACCAGAACATCAGCCCTCCGTTTTTGAATTTTTATGTAGAGCTGCCATTTACTAGAGACATTTCTTTTTGGCATCGTGGAATAGACACAGAATTTAATAGAACTTTGAAGGAGTTAGTAAAAACTGTCTTTTAGATAATGAGAAACATGTGTGAATCACCATACAAACACAGCATGAGTGTAAAATCAGTGAAGTTCAACATTATCCCATACCTTCCAGGCACCAGATGCTTTCCTGCTGCCTTCTTAGCAAGACTCTCCCACTAAGAAGCAGGGACCTCCTGAAGCACAGTGGGGAAAAGCTTGGGCTTTGAAGTCCAGTATACTTCTGGTATCAAACCTTGCTGCCAGTACTTATTAGTTAAATAAAAATTGTCAAGTTACAAGGGCTCCTGGGTGGCTCAGTTGGTTAAGCATCCAACTCTTGATTTTGGCTCTGGTCTCGATCTCTGGGTCATGAGATTGGGCCCCACTTCGGGATCAGCACTCAGAGGGGAGTCTGCTTAAGACCTCTCCCTCTCCCACTGCCCCTCCCCCTGCTCACGTGTGCTCTCTCTCACTCTCTCTCTCTTCCAAGTAAATAAAGTCTTAAAAAATTGTCAAGTTACTTCACCTATAAAATTAGAGGTAAAAGGCCACCTTGTTGTGAGGTTTAAATGGGCTAAAGTTTGCAAAGCAGTACAGTCCCTTGAACATAATGTGTCCCAGACTTACAGCTGCTTTTAATATAATGTCTGTATCTACACACTCTTGTGGGTGTGTATGCACATACATATGGGAGCAAGCTATCACAAGTATGGGGTGCTATTCAAGTTTTCCATGTTTAAGGCTTTTATTTGTTGAATAAAATCATAAAAGCACTTCCAATCTCATTTGCTAGCATCGCAATTAGTCAATGCAAACTTTTTAATTTAATTTAGTTTATTTATTTATTTATTTGAAATAGAGTGAGAGAGAGAGAGAGAGAGTGAGCACAAGCAGAGCAGATGGGCAGAGGGAGAGGGAGAAGCAGGCTCCCTGCTCGGCGGGGAGCCCGACGTGGGGCTCGATCCCAGGACTGTGGGATCATGACCCTAGCTGAAGGCAGATGCTTAACGGACTGAAACACCCAGGTGCCGCCAATGAAAACTTTCTTTAAAAAAAAAACAATATAAAATGCTTTTCAAGGCAGGTTTGCATGAAAGAGTGTCCTATAGCCTAATATTGTATTTGAACTGTGAGGAATTTTCTGTACTTTCCTGAAAAATGTCATGATGAATTAAACATCAGTAGACTCACCTTCTTGAAGGTCAGTAGTTTTAAATAGCATTCATTAAGGTCACGTGTACGTAACACTGTGCACCAACTATAACGCAGAAAAGTGACCTGGAGATTATTTACTTCTTAGAAGGTTATATATTTTGTTGATGAAGTTACAATGTGTCCCTAGAAAAGATTGACTGAATTAGGTAGAATCTAAAAGATTCCTTTTGGCTACTTATCTGAAGTGAGTAATGCAGCCTTTAGAGGTACAAATCAGTGGCGGATCATTTCTAGTTACTATATTTAACATTTGTGGCAATGTTTACATGTAGTTTTATTAAGATCTGCTGCTCCCTGAGGGGAAATCACGACCTTAATATTGGTTGTCTTCTGGGTCTGTAAATCTTCAAGTTCTTCACAACAACGTCATCAAAACACCTGTCTCAATATATTTTTTTAAGATTTTATTTATTTATTCATTTGAGAGAGTGAGAATGAGAGAGAGAGAGCACATGAGAGGGGGGAGGGTCAGAGGGAGAAGCAGACTCCCCGCTGAGCAGGGAGCCAGATGCGGAACTCGATCCCGGGACTCCAGGATCATGACCTGAGCCGAAGTCAGTTGCCTAACCAACTGAGCCACCCAGGCGCCCCAGTCTCAATATTTTTTGAAGGGAGGCTCGTCAGCCTCGGAGGAGGATGTGATGGATTTATCAGTGTGTATCACAAAGTACTTTTGTCACAAGCTGTGTTAAACTGCACCAAACTTCAGCTCATTGGGAAATAACTGGGTAAAATCTAGTGACGTCTTAGGTAATTGTGACATTTTCTCTGCCACTCCCCAAGAATCACCATTTTGTCTTTTTATCTGTACCCACAGTTTTACCCCTAAGTCCATGGAGCTAAGGCTGGACCTTCTCCCTCAGGGTATCTGTCCTTCCAAGCCAGGCACATAGAACAGCAAACGTGGAAGGAGACTCAAATCTCCCTTGGCCACCTGCATCAACTTCTGTGCTTAGCTGAGAGACTTGTCACAGCCAGAGTTGTCATGCTCTCTTCATTTGTATTTCTCCGTCTTTGTTTATTTTCCTTTTTTCCCACTTTTTCCCTTTAACACCCAGTGCTTCACTCTTTGGTACTTGCTCTGCAGGTCATGCGCATTCCTCTGTGTGAGGCATTCACTCTTCATTTGAGAAAATACATGACTTTGTATCAGCGGCAACTTTGTGAAATCTTTACAATTTGAATTGGGAAATTGGGAAAAACGTGTAATTTTGAAAGCACAACCTAACTTGGTCTCGATGGCATATTTTCTACAAGTTTATTTGGCATTCTTATGTAAAGGGTCTGGGACATAGACCCTTTATATTTCATCGATTACTAAATTTAAAGTTTAGCAGCTATCATAGGAATGAGCTTCCTAAAGGCAAGAACAGCACCATCTTTTTTTTTCCTTTAAGATTTTATTTATTTATTTATTTATTTACTTAACAGAGCGAGAGAGCACAAGCAGGAGGGGGGTGGGGGAGCAGCAGAGGAAGAGGGAGAAGCTGGCTCCCCGCAGAGCAGGGAGCCCGACGTGCAGCTCGATCCCAGGACCCTGGGATCATGACCTGAGTCGAAGGCAGATGCTTAACCGACTGAGCCACCCAGGCGCCCCAAACAGCACCATCTTTATTTGTATGTCCAGAGTGCCTGGAACCAAGTAGATGAGAATTTAATGTTAAAAGTCGGTTTTGAAGTAAGAACACTTACAGCTCCCTTACAAAGGCAACTACATCCTCATTCTTTCTATGTGAGCAGACTTTGCATTTGTACTGAGGCACTTACTTGTAGTCTATGTGACTTGACATGGACCCCAGATTTGTCACAGTCTGGCTCATGGCCAAGGGCTTGCAGGAACTAGATTCTCCTTCTTGGCCAGTGTTCCTGAAAGAATCCGTAACTGTGACCCAGATCACATGTAGCTTGTGGAAAGGAATCGGGCATGGGATTCAGTCCTAAAGTAGGAAATGAGGCCTCAGTATGGTGCTGAACTCCCTATAATCAAGGAAATGATTTTTTTGTTACTATTTTATTATATCAGTTAGTATCTTGTATTTGGTGTCTGGGTAAATGTTGATCTGGAAAACCCTTCCTTGATTTTCAATCCAGATAATGTGCTTTATAGAGTATATATCCTTCTAATATGATAAGCAAATTTCAATAAATATAAGGAAAACCTGGAAAATTTAGTGCAAATTAATAACGTATTGCATGGTCATTACCCAGTTTTTTGTTTGAACACAAAGGAGTGTATATAGAATGAACTAGATTATTATTTTAAAAATCCATTCCTACCCTATAGAAGGGCAGCCCTTTGGCAAGATCATAAACAATATACAGAAGCACAGGTTTTTCTCTTGAACACACTCTAAAGTATATTATCTTTTCCCTGTAAAATCCCCTATTTCAGCTAGCATATAAAAGATAAAATTTAGCTCAGTTTTATAACATATTACTAAGCTATTGATTATCATTAAACAAAAGAAACATTTACAAAGTTCCTAATTAAAATGTAAGTCTAAACTATTAAACAAATTACCCATAAGCTCTTACAGATTTATAAAGCAGAAAGCAAAGGAATGAAAACTCGATGACAAGGAAATACAAGTTTCTTTTTAAAGTCCTACTTTATATTAATGCTGATTCTTAAAATTTGAAACATCTGCTGATTTCAACTATTAAGGCGAAATAAACAGACATGCAAACAAAGTAATTTTCTGCTAATTATGCAGCAGTCCTTTGGATATTTTTGCAGCTAATAATTTTATATTTTCTCAAGAGATTTTTGCTTTGTGTGCATGCATAAAACTTTAATGCATTTTAAGATAGCTTCATTTTGAGGGAGGAGAATAGTTCACTTTAAATCATTCCTATTCTCTAAAAAGAGGGATTGATTTTTGTAGGACAAAATCTACAAATGATATTGTCTGTAATTGCTTTCAACCTTCTAAAAATGACCTAGGGATTCATTAGAAGCAAGACTGAAGCAATCCGCTTCCTCCACGGATATAGTTCACGTGAGTAGCTAGCTCACTTTTGCGATGATCAATTATCTTCTGCCATCTGGTGGCCATTAAAGAAGTGTCGCTAGATAGAGTAAGGACGGACCTAAATCAGAATGCATTTTCTTATTCTGAATTCATGCTTTTTGATGAATTCATGTTTTTGGAGAATTATTCTCTTACTCCCAAAGGAACACCTCACCCTAAATCCTTAATAAACAAACAAACAAACAAACAACAACAAAACATAGTTTTTACAGTGAATAATCCTGTCTCTAACTCATATAAAGTTGTACGTGTATTATTTAAAGTATATATTTTATACTTTCTGTATCATTTATATACCATTGCTAGCATAGCATATAGGCTAAAATTCCCATTATTAAATCCTGTAGCTACAATTTGTTTCAATTTACAAGGTCAATTGTTAGTTTTGGCTGCCCTCTTGTGTTCACAAGCAAAACTACAAGCTGGTATAGACAAAAGGCTTTTTGGTCACATTCTGATGCTGTTGTTGCAATATTTTTATTGAGTCTTTGTAGCAGTCGACCATTGGTTGACTTATGTCAACCGCATGGTCTCATGTAGTGACTTTGTAACTTCAGG
This sequence comes from Zalophus californianus, assembly GCF_009762305.2. Classification (NCBI taxonomy): domain Eukaryota; kingdom Metazoa; phylum Chordata; class Mammalia; order Carnivora; family Otariidae; genus Zalophus; species Zalophus californianus. The sequence continues at coordinate 77,802,689 of NC_045606.1, forward strand.
TATCTCCTAGAAGCAAAGCTTGGATTCTCTGAGCATATCAATCTTTAGCTTTAGAGACCTTTCTCCCTCTCTTTTGTAAGTTTATCTGGCCTATGAATAGAGTATATTTATTGCTTTGCTCCATTAGCACAATATCATAAAATTTTATAATTTTCATCCTCATAATTAGTTCAGATTATCACATTATGAATGCATTTCAGAAAGTATCAGAATACACTTTCTGATGCGACTAAATTTTTGGCATGATTCCCAGCATGGGCTTGAATTTATTATAAGAAGTCCCTGAACTATTTTCAGAGTATTTTTTCAGATCAGACAAAACAAATCTAATTTCCTAAAATTAATCGCTTAATCTATTAATCTATTAATGCCAAAGTGGGATTTTTGTCAGCAGGTCCAAAAAATACAGAAATGATAGTTTTAGTTGTTCTCCTATGGTTTTCTCTGATAGGGAATTTTAAGTTATTTCAAGGATTTTGAAACAACAAAATGTCTGATAATAGACCCTATTTTATAATTTTAAATTCTCCTCATCCTGAGCCGAAGATACTTGTCAGGTACCAAACAAGAGAAATAAAAACATCATGAGCTTGAAGATATCCTTTGTTTATTTATAAAAATGAATTTGTGTACCAGATGTATTCAAGACAGTGTCCTAAACAATATAGAAATAAAAAACTGTGGCTCTTATGTTTATAACCTACTACGGGACTCAGGACCCGTTCAGGAAAAAGTAATATAAGAGAACATGCAATTAATGCAATAGTAGTGTTAAAGCAAAACAGACAGTTGAAAATGACACAGCTCACTTCAGCAGACATCAGAGCACGCATAACAGGAGGGATCATTTGACCTAGACCTTTCCTGAATGGGACAATGGGATGCAGATGAAGGAAGGAGGGAAGGAAGAAGTGTTTCAGATATACGAAATGTCATAAGCAAAAACTCCACAGTGGAGAAGTTTAACTTTTTACCTTCTGTTGAAATAAAACACAACACATTTTCATAGAATATGTTTTACTTGTTAAAATCCTAGAGGCTGATAGCTCTATCAATAACTGTACTTTTTTTTTTTTTTTTTTTTTGGTTTCTGAAGTTTGTAGTTCAGAACCAGAAAATGTTCAAGCTGACCCGGAGAATTATACCAGCCTTCTTGTTACGTGGGAGAGACCTCGAGTAGTTTATGATACCATGATTGAGAAATTTGCAGTTTTGTACCAGCAGTTAGAGGGAGAAGACCAAACCAAGCATGAATTTTTGACAGATGGCTATCAAGACTTGGTAACTATAAGATCAGTTGTTTCATGTATTGATAACATTATAGTTTAATTTTCATGGAAAGAACTTACAAGACTTTGTTTCATGTATTGACAGCACTAGAGTTTAATTTTCAAGGTAAAAACTTACAAATGATTACGTATTGTTGCCCTAAACTTTGTGTGAAACTCTCCAGTGGGGAGGAGGGGAAGCAGAAACTATACTAACTTAGATCAAAGCTTATAGGGAATTACCTTAGGTTCTTATTTGTTTTCGATTACAGGAAGATCACAGCTTTGCAAACAACATTATAGAGTATGACGCTTAGAGAAGACTTAGGACCTAGAGTTCATCTGGTGCAGCCTCTCTTTCCAAATCAAGGGACTCAAAGAACAGTTAAATACTTTGACCGTGATCTCACAGTTGTGGAAATAATTGAATCTGGAATCTCAGTGCTCTGATACTGTCATATATCATTGCCCCCACCATACTCTACCAGCACAAGAAAATAGAGTAGGGGACTCTTCGCATCAAATTTCCAAGTAACAGATGTGAAGTCAATTGAGTCAGAACTTTTGGAATCCAAGGCAGATAATCTTTAGGAAAAGATCCACACCCTCTTCCTCCTCACCCATGCACACAAATTAAAGAAAATAAAGTATGGTATGGAACAGTTGAATCACGATATTGTGCACCTGAAACTAATATAATATTGTATATTAACTAACTGGAATTAAAATGAAAACTTTCTTTAAAAGTACAGATTCCTTCTGTGACCTGAGCATCTCAATATTAAACTTTGCCTTGCTAGGGAAGGATTGGCCATATGGGGTCTAGTTGAGAAAACCCTACCTGGTTATGGCTCTAGGAGAGCCCACTGCAGGTCAAAAGCACTACTGAACTGTGCATTCACACAGCTGGAGTCCCACCAGGCCCAGGAACCTGCGTTTAAACAAAAACTGTCCTTGTTACCATGGCGGTGGATATCATATGGACAAAACTGATAAAATACATAACGAAATAAGTCAGTCAGAGAAAGATATGTATCATATGACCTCACTGATATGAGGAATTCTTAATCTCAGTAAACAAACTGAGGGTTGCTGGAGTGGGGGGAGGTGGGAGGGATGGGGTGGCTGGGTGATAGACATTGGGGAGGGTATGTGCTATGGTGAGAGCTGTGAATTGTGTGAGACTGTTGAATCACAGATCTGTACCTCTGGAACAAATAATACAATATATGTTAAAAAAAAAAAAGAAGAAGAAGATAGCAGGAGGGGAAGAATGAAGGGGGGGAAATTGGAGGGGGAGATAAACCATGAGAGACTACGGACTCTGAGAAACAAACTGAGGGTTCGAGGGGGGAGGGGGGTGGGGGGATGGGTTAGCCTGCTGATGGGTATTAAAGAGGGCATGCTCTGCATGGAGCACTGGGTGTTACACGCAAACAATGAATCATGGAACACTACATCAAAAACTAATGATGTAATGTATGGTGATTAACATAACAATAAAAAATTTAAAAAATACATAACTTTTTAATGCAGGTGTCTAGAACAGAGACATTATGAACTATGTATGACGTGCAATTTTTGAGAATATGCCAGTTTTTCATTTCATAATGATGTTAAGATAATAATTCTATTACTGTCTTGCTTATATATTGTTATGATAAAGAGATAAATTGGTTCTTCATTATATTTTTCACATTTTGCTCTTTGCAAATGCTACATGTTTATTTGTCTAAAATATTAATTTGTAGTTTTGGATACTCATTTAAGAATCTGATGAATTCTAGTTAAAAATGAAACTTTCTAAAACTAAAATTGATTTTTCAAAAAACCAAAAAAGCCTAATTCACAAATCTCACAAGTTCAACTTAACAACATGGCATACAGTTTTTCTTAGATTAATAAAATATATTTTCCGTTGGCAAATAAGAAAATGTTTTCTAAAGACAGAGGTCTATTATGTTAGCGCTCTGATGAGAATAATACATTAATATAATTACTGACATCTTCCTTTTAGGGTGCTATTCTCAATAATTTACTACCCAATATGAGTTATGTGCTTCAGATAGTAGCCATCTGCACTAATGGCTTATATGGAAAATACAGTGACCAGCTTGTTGTTGACATGCCTTCTGATGACCCGGGTAAGTCCCTTGATATGCCTTTATATCCACATAAATGAGGCTAGTTTAGTTACTGGGTACAATGGTGCTTTATCTCTGACTTTATATTGTTATGGCCAAAAGGCAAAATGATTTTTTTTTTTTTTTTGGGTCTGGATCATCAGCTAATTTTGTGAAGCATGGAAACCATTTTCATTCAACAGATCTGGTGCAAGATAATACGTAAATTTATTCTAAATGTTGACGTTTTCTATTTGTGAAGTAGGAACAGCAAAATCTGTTGTTTTGTCTGTAATGGTCATCAGATGAAAATAGCTATGTAAATATTAAGACTTCTTTTTGATAATGAAAAGTTGGTTTCATTTGTGTTTATTTCCTTTTTCAGCCCCCAAAGCGTTTTGTAGTAAGTATATACGTGATCCTAGGATCATGTGAAGTACTTTGAAATATCTATACAACACATCTAACAGTTTATCTTAGGTCTTTTCTTTTTTCTCTTTTTTTATGATATGTATATCTTAGGTATTTTCATCCACTTTTTATAATTCTGTGTGAAGGGGGTAGAGTGCTTTCCTCTTAGTTGATTTGCCAGTACTATTTCGCAAAGCAAAACAAAGATGTTGTTTTTAATTCTATTTTATTTGCATGCATCTTCTCTAAGTATTATAGGAAAATCTTTTGATCTAAAACCTTATGCAATAATTAAATGAAGTACAGACCATCATAATTTGACAATATATAAATGTATATAATTAGTTTTCCTTTTGTTAGCATAGCAGTTTTAAGACAATAGAATGGAATTATATATGTACGTATTCATATGTATATGTGTATATTTATATACACAGATATCATGCATATGCATATTCATAAATACATGCAAACATGCACACATAAATGTAAATATTCTTTGGTCATCCCCACCATACCATGAGTCTACTCACTGGTAATTTTGTAAATTTTTCATGGATGGTAATAAATTATAGCATATTCCAGTTGGACATATTGAAGAAAAACTGGTATATTGATTAGCCTTTGTGGTCTATATGATATAGCAAGGACTTTAATTCATTATGAGCCTGTTCATTAATGACCTCAACAGAGTTGTCCTCACTAGTTAAATGTTTAAGTTAAAGTATGTATGTCAGAGCATTAGATGATAGATTATGTATCCTTCTAAACCACAGGCTACAAAACTTCCCAAAATATTTCCCGGATTAAAATGTGGATGGCTAATGAATATTACTACTACCATGATGGCAATATCACTATTTAATATTTCTTATGATCTGCCTCATGGCCTGGGTATAATGTACTGTTTTTATATAGCATTGATTTTCAAAATTAGGTTATTTTTAAATGGAATATGAGCTCTAAATCTTATTGAAAGGTGAGTATCAAAATCAACTGACCAGTTATCAGTTACGCCATATCATGCTCCTCCCGTCATCCCTCACCAGAGTTCCCCATATGGATCCACCTAGAAAATGACATCTTTAACAGAGCAACATTGACTATCATGGCCAATATCAGATGTGAATTGATGAAATATGGTATATAAAAATCTCCTCTAATGCTATTATGCATTTTAGGATAAGAATTGTGTTAAATACATTCATTTAATTTACTACCTTGGTTTAATTATACCACTCTCATTTCTGTACATAAAACAATCTCCCAGGAGTTTACAAAAAATAATTACTTCTAGCTATTTGTGGTGTGTCTTTCTTACTCTATCCACTATGTCAGAATTTTAAACTTTAGGAATTTTTCTTAGATGCTTATTGCATAAAGAAAAACAGATCAAATGTTTATTTTCTATAGAAGTGATTTCTGAGTGATCCTGATAGACTGCGTCTGTATTGGCCCAAAGTACAACATTCTTGTATCATTTGTAGCATTTTCACATTTGTACAAAATAACAAGTATTGTAATTTGATTTCCATTTATTCAAAGGCTGAGGACACTGTTGAACTAATGAGATGTGAATTTGGGCATACCATTTAATCTCCAAGGATATCTCAGTCCCATAAAGCATTTTGTACAGTGATCATGTTTTAGTGAAACCTGGTATTTGATTTGATGTTTCACTATGATATTCCTCTTAAAAGCTAAGGTTAAAAACTTAGATAGATTATTCCTTAATTATTTCTACCAAAAAGTCCTCCATCAAAAGCCAACTTACCCAATGTGTGGGATCTTCCTATTTTTCATAAAGCAATTATTTGTTCTTTTAGAACTCATTTTTTCTGATCTAAAACGTGGCAATGGCATTTCAATTCATATATTTTCAACTTGTTATTAAAACTACCTTATCTTAAATATTGTTTCTGTGGTGAATAAATCACAGTAAAAGTCTTGACCAAAGTACTATCTTGTGGTTTAGTGTGATGGTGCCTACAAGATTTGTTAATTTTATGATTTATGTGGCTAATGGAGATGTAAGTGGCCTTTGAGTTTGCTGCTTATTTCATGGTGTTTATTAGCACCATTTCATCCTGTTGATCATGTTGTTCATTACCTTAGTAACATTGTAATGTACCCTATTGAATCATTTTATTATTATTTTGGATAAGCTGTTTTCTAAATACTGTGTTGTTTTTTGCTTTTGTTATAAAGAAATGAGGGAGGTCATTTACAGTTGCCCTCATTCCTTCGATGGTATATTTCAAATATTTTAATCAATATCCACGAAAGACAACTGAAGCTTCCAAATTGTGCATTTAACTTTGGCTAATTTGATTGTTGTTTGTGCGTTTTAATTACACTCTTGTGTACCACAGTGTCACCATAAAACTAGTGTCCATGAAACATTACTCCAGATTGCTATTTTCAAATACATGCATAAATTCGTATTAAGAAACAATTTGAATTTGTCCAGGAAAAGCTTATTAAAGTTAAACTAAAATGTATATTCTTTCCAAATGCTTTGTAGAAAATTATATTTATGAATAAACAATTCATAAATATATTTATTTCATTGTAAATAATTGTGTCTTTTCTATTCTGGAATGTAGAGTTAATTATTATACAATTATAGAGGATATTATTTAAGTACGTGTTGTAGGGCCTTGATAGTTGTGTATGTTAAATTTAAATGCATGGTGAATTAGATCAACACATCTTTCTTTAGTTGTGTGCTTTTCAGTTGTGTAACAGTTGTGTTTGTTAAATCACTATACATCCATCCTTGTTCTGCCTGTACCATCCTGTGCTACAGGTGTTATTATATAATAATATTTGAAATCACAGTTTGAAGAGATTGCAGTCTACATTGCTTTGCCCTTTTGCGCTGTGAAACTTGGCTTCCTTCAGACAATTAAATAAGCCTTGCTTGCCAACCTATGTCGGTGTTGCTTTTTTGTGTTATGGAATATTGTGTGACTAACATGCTCTTTTAGAAAATTTAGCATTACATGTGCCCCCAGACAAAACCAGAATGAACCAATAGCTTTTGTTCAGTTATCACACATACGTGAATTTTAAGTGTTCACTCAAAAAAAAAAAAATTAACAGTCTTTACTGTTGGACATTTTATAGCATTCCTGCCGTCTAGTTTGAGGAAGTGAATGAGAAGACTGTAAACCAGTATAATTTTGAACTACTTAATATATCAGTATTGCCTAAGTCAGGTCAGTGGCTACTAAAATACCAGTTATTTGTGAGGAACCAGCGGTCCAGAGGGTACCCAGTATGAGACCTTGTGCCCATCACCAGAACTACACCTTGGGTGCTGTGAACTCTCAGTCTTAGAAATATGGCCTCAGAATCTCCAGGAAGATAGAAAATATTTTCTAAAATTATTTTATTTCAAATTTGTTCTGAAGAGGCCCAGCAGGAGATTCCCAGATTATATGGGGGAAGAAGTATTCCAGGGCAACCCCAGAATTTTGGTCAATTTGAATAATAAAATTGGAAACCAAAAATGAAGATCCTTCAAAGTGGGTTAATACTTACAATATGAAGGCATCCACACTTGGGGTATTCACCCGTGAGAGGGCCAGGAAGCTAAGAAGGACCAAAGGACCGCCTGGACCCATACATTCTGCCCCAAGGGCCCAAAGGAGACGTCTCACTTCCTATAGCAGTGAATAGCAAAGCCAGTTTCAGTAGAACTCACTGATACTCTTTGGGGGAAATGACTGGGTAAAGTCATGTATTCTAACTTATTAGGAACCCAAATCCATATAGTTAATTTATGCTGTGGTAAAAGGATAAAAATAAATCCCCTGCAATGATACACTCAGAGAATGTTGAAAGAAATGGAAGTCAGTCCTCAATGTGATAATTACACATACCCTACCCCAGCCTTGACAATCAATAAGAAAATGCATTTGCCCATTAAAAGTATGAAGTTAGTAAAGTTAGATCATATTTTTGTTTGCTTGCTTGTTTTTAATTTTAAAACATTTCCTTAAGCATGTTGAAGAGAATGGATTATCACTGAGACTTTTTTCCCCATGGCCTCTTAACAGAGAAAAATCGACAGTATCATATATGTATCACTAACAAATATTTGTTATGACTTGCCCTTATTAACATTAAAATATTTTAAAAGTACATGAAAAGGTGTGACTCCATTTAAAAGCATTTTGGTAAAATTATGCATTGTCTCACATGCTGAATTTGAAGGCTTTCCGGTGCATGAACTTCTCCAATTATAGTTTATAGAAAATCATATTGAAGGTTCTTATTTGTCTTTTACAGTTTAGCTGCATCCATCCCATCTTTAAACTCACCTGTATTGATTTCCTTGGAGGTTATAGAGACACAAATATTCCAAACTATTGAAATCACTTTAATTTGAAAACGTGAAGAATTAACAGCATGAGAAACAAAAAATAGAAAACGGAGAATATTAATGATCCGAATAAAGGTTTCCAAACTCTTTCATGGTGGGTTTTAACAAGAAAAAAAAATAATTGAGTGTTAAAATTTAACTCAGGGCTAAATTAACATTGTTCAGGATAAGTAACTTTGAGATAGCTCAATAGTCAAGAGTATTAATTTTATCTAAATTCTCTTGAGAGGATGACTCACTTCTCAATTTTTCTTGAATTCTCCTCTAAACGGAATCCATGCACAGGACTCATTTTATGGTCTTACATTTCTTAATGCCTAGAAATTTTCTGATAAAAATAAACTCAAGAAACTCTGTGGGTTTGGTTTTTTTTTTTTTACTTTTCTATATGTATATTTTATTTTATTATTTATATTTTATTATGTTCAATTAGCCAACATATAATACATCATTAGTGTTTTTTAATTTTTTATTATGTAAATCACCATACATTACATCATTAGTTTTTGATGTAGTGTTCCATGATTCATTGTTTGTGCATAACACCCAGTGCTCCATGCAGAACGTGCCCTCTTTAATACCCATCACCGGGCTAACCCATCCTCCCACCCCCCTCCCCTCTAGAACCCTCAGTATGTTTCTCAGAGTCCATACATCATTAGTTTTTGATGTAGTGTTCAACCATTCATTAGCTGCGTATAACACCCAGTGCTCATCACGACACGTGGCCTCCTTAATGCCCATCACCCAGTTACCGCATTCCCCACCCCATCCCTTCCATAACCTTCAGTTTGGTTCCCAGAGTCTAGAGTCTCTCACGGTCTGTCTCCCTCTCTGATTTCTTCCCATTCCGTTTTCCCTCCCTTCTACTGCGATCCTCTGCTCTATTCCTTATGTTCCACATATGAGTGGAACCATAAAATAATTGTCTTTCTCTGCTTGACTTATTTCACTTAGCATAATCCCCCCCATTTCCATCTATGTCAATGCAAATGGTGGGTATTCATCCTTTCTGATGGCTGAGTAATACTCCATTGTATATATGGACCACATCTTCTTTATCCACTCATCTGTTGAAGGACATCTCGGCTCCTCCCACAGTTTGGCTATTGTGGAAAAAAAAAGTCTGTGTTATAAAACAGGCCCGGATTTGATAAACATTTCATGTTAATTCACTTTTGCCTTTGAAAACTTTAAAGAATATGCATCTCCCTTGAGGATACCTAGAGGTATAAAGTATAGAACAAAAGCAATATTGGGAGAGTGAAGAGCATGAATTTTGGAGAAGGAGTGAAATTCTATAGAATAATGAGAATAAGAGAAGCATTATTGTAATAATGCTCAGCTGAAGCTGAGCCCAATGCAGCTCTGATGAAGCATGAAGGATGGTGCTTCTCCGGTCAGCCCCTCAGTAATTTGGCATCATGTCTAGATTCCTTGTTGGAGAGAGAGAACCAGCTCCTAATCTTTCCTCACATTTACTGACAGGTTTTGTTCTAGGATTGAGATATCCATGTACTGGAAATATACTGATTCTGGTTGTTGGGAACAGCAGACTTGAATCATCCCGGCCAGTGCATTCTTTGTGTAGACAGCACCAATGAGTTTCCCTGGGGTGAAGGACCTGGAATCCACTCTGGTCAGTCCTTCCTGTCCATTTGGTGCAACACCCTGTGTACATATAAGTGTGAGCCCAAATTCACAGTATAGAAGGAATCATTTGACCCTCAGCCAGAATAGGAACTGAAGGAGGAAACAGCTGAATAAGAAAATAAATCCTGTCCATTCTCCCCCTAATCCCTGGCATGTCCCTAACTGTCAACCCTGCTAAGGATGAAGGTCTACACTGATGAAAAATTATTTCGGTTTTTTAAACTCAGTAATATCAGCCTGTCTGCCTCTCCCTTCTTAGCTTCAATCCCACATAGAGGGGAGGGGGAAGGAGAAGGGAGTTGGAGTAGAGGATAGAGATGAAGGTTTCGAATGCAGTTTCATATAGGTATGTGTAGTGGTTTGTTATGTAGTGTTCAGTAGTGTTGGAACTTAAAATCTGAAATTTTTATTTTTGGAGATTCTGTATTTTCAAAGCTAACAAATCTTCCCCCCGCCCCCACCTCTCCATCCAAAGGTAAACCCACAGGGTTAAAATAGTTGAATAAACATTTTAATAATTTTGTTTCTAATTTTGTAGAACTTGACCTCTTCCCTGAATTAATTGGAACTGAAGAAATAGTCAAGGTATTTTAACTATTTTTATATTAAAATGTTTTAAAATTAAAAAGTACTTTTTCAATTATTGGTTAGGTTTCAGATGTTGCTTCAAAGTTCGTGTTGCATTATTCATTGTAGGGTTAGTTGCTGAGCTTTGTAGATAGTCACATACTTGATATGCATGATTCTTTCATGGAAGAATTGGAAGACACTTTGATAGAATAGTAAAAATAACAAAAAGGTGGTGATGATAAAAAAATGAACTTTAAAGGTAATTATAGCTATAAACTATATAATTCAGAATTTTTTCAGTGTTCAGGTTTTCTAAAAGACTAATATTTAACCAATTCTTAATATTTCTACAGTTTTTTTATAAACACCTTACCTAATGGTTGACAGATTGATAATAAATATGAGCCAAAACATAAGCTGTATATATTCGTTTGCCCATTCAATCTAAATAATTGTGTTTGGATTATTCATATTATAAGTGTCTGTTGCTAGCATAATGTCCTGTAAGTAAATAGGTATTTAAGAATATTTATAATTTTTAACATTGTCCTAATTTTTAAAATAGAGAAAAAATGATGGATGCACCTTCTATTTCATCCTAACCCCAAATGTACTATTCTTCGTAACTGAGTATATGTTAAATGCAGGTGCTATTCTTAATGTCGTATGAGTGTATGTATATGTACACGTGTGCATGAGGTCACAGAGTGTGATAACTAATGCTACCATCTGGCAATAAATAACAGTTAAGTTGTATTTTCACATGTATAGGTATCTCAATAATTTATATATCTTATGGCACTTCTCTCTTGCAAAGGATTATTTTACCAAAGTGGGCAACCTACAAGAGATCACGAAATTCAGCTAAGGATACCTTTGTGTGTGTATGTGTGCATGCACATGGATAGGTATATACCTGCCAGCTTCTCATGATATCTTCAACATGGCAGAGAGCAGAGCAGAAGAAGAAGCAAGTTCTCTCATGACTCTTCCTATAAAGGCATTAATCCCATTCATGAAGGCTCTACCCTTAAGACCTCATCTAATCTCAGTTACTTCCCAAAGAGCCAATTCCTAACATCATCACTTTGAAGGGTAGGATTTCAACATATAAATCGGGGAGAGGGCATAAATACTTAGTCCATAACACTGTTCACTACCGTTGATTCATGCAGGAATGAATGATGGAGGTTGGCAAATTCCTGGAATGTATCTGTAATGGTTTTTAAAACTGAATTTGGAAGTGAATAGTTTGGGGGATGTTTCTTAGATTGTCTTCAAATAAAAATGCGTTAATTTGAAGGATAAAGTATCTCCAGCATGATCAAGGCCTTACAGTAAAATTTTCTAAATGGAAGCTGTGAAGAATAACAGGTGTGACACAATTGAAAACCATAGTGGAAGAGAGATTCACAATAACTTCATAAGAAAATATAGGAAGGAGTATACATTAAAATATTTGTGGTTTCAGGTATGTATGAAGTAATCATAGAGCATGAATGATCTGTTCTTCTTGAAATGTTGACATGAGGTCACATGACTTCATAGAGATCAACAAGATTTGGTTAGGTAGGATTAATGAATGGTGCATTATTTGCATCATGTTCTTTTTTTTAAAGATTTATTTATTTGTTTGAGAGAGAGAGTGCTTAGTGGGGGAGAGGGGCAGAAGGAGAGGGAGAGAGAGTCTTAAGCAGACCCCACACTGAGCACAGAGCCCGGCGTGGAGCTCGATCCCATGATCCTGAGATTACAACCTGAGCCAAAACCAAGAGTTGGACGCTTGCCACCCAGGCGCCCCCATCTTCATCAGATTCTGAGAGGTATCTGAACATGGTTTAAGATTCGGATTTTTTTTCTCCTGATATTGGTTACGTTCTTACTAATTTGTACTCTGTCAGTTTTCTTCTTTTAAGGTACATGACTTTAAAAGATCTAATAAGGGACACCTGGGTGGCTGAGTCATTAGGCATCTGCCTTTGGCTCTGGTCATGATCCCAGGGTCCTGGGATCAAGCCTGGCATTGAGCCCCACATTGGGCTCCCTGCTCAGCGGGAAGCCTGCTTCTCCCTCTCCCTGCTTGTGTTCTCTCCCTCTCTGTCAAATAAATAAATAAAATCTTTTTAAAAAATAAATAGGGCGCCTGGGTGGCTCAGTTGGTTAAGCAACTGCCTTTGGCTCAGGTCATGATCCTGGAGTCCTGGGATCGAGTCCCGCATCGGGCTCCCTGCTCAGCAGGGAGTCTGCTTCTCCCTCTGACCCTTCCCCCTCTCATGTGCTCTCTCTCTCTCTCAAATAAATAAATAAATAAATAAAATTTTAAAAAAATAAATAAAAGATCTAATAAATGACAATGCTAGCAAACTGGCAAAATCATATCCCATGTGGACTAAAAATACCATGTCTTGGTAAACTTTTGGCAGTTTAGTTTTCTAAGCATATGATTAGACATAAAATGCACAATTAAAAAAGAAAAAAAATCCCAGAAAACATGGATCTTTTTTTTTTAAAAAAGATTTTATTTCTTTATTTGACAGAGAGAGACACAGCGAGAGAGGGAACACAAGCAGGGGGAGTGGGAGAGGGAGAAGCAGGCTTCCTGCCGAGCAGGTAGCCTGATGTGGGGCTCAATCCCAGGACCCCGAGATCGTGACCTGAGTCGAAGGCAGACGCTTAATGGCTGAGCCACCCAGGCGCCCAGAAAATAGGGATCTTGATTGACCTCTAGCTAGAACACTCCTGGGCCATTACGGTGACAAGCGTTCCTGGAAGACTGGGTCACCTGAATGGTGTTTCTAAGGAAAATACAAAATTAAATAACTAGTGCTAGAAGCATAGTTTGACAATTTGTCTTTTTTTTAAGATTTTTTTTTATTTATTTGACAGAGAGAGACACAGCAAGAGAGGGAACACAAGCAGGGGGAGTGGGAGAAGGTGAAGCAGGCTTCCCACAGAGCAGGGAGCCCGATGCGGGGCTTGATTCCAGGACCCTGGGACCGAAGGCAGACTCGCAACGACTGAGCCACCCAGGCACCCCTTGACAATTTGTCTTTAACAAAATGTCTGCCTATGGGGGCACCTAGTTGGCTCAGTGGGTTAGGCGTCTGACTCTTGGTTTTAGCTCAGGTCATGATCTCAGGGTCCTGAGATCAAGCTCCCCATCAGGCTCTGCGCTCAGCATGGAGTCTGCTTGTCCCTCTCCCTCTGCTCCTCCCCTCCACTCTCTCTCTCAAATAAATAAATAAAATATTTTAAAAATAATAGTATGTGTTAATTCATTGAATTTAAATAAAATAAAATTTTAAAAATTTTAAAAAAATTAAAAAATGTCTGTGTATGTCTTGAATGGAAGATCTTTGGGTTTTTTTTTTAAGATTTTACTTATTTATTTGACAGAGAGAGAACACGCGTTCAGTTGCCAGATGAACTGAACAAAGAAACACAAAACTAAAATAAGTACCATGTTAAGTAACACTATCAATAATAAATTATAATGCCCCTTTCTTTCAAAGTTGTGGTATCTATTAATTTAATTATTTCCACAGCATTAAAATAAAGGCAGCCAAAGATAGGGTGTTTTCATTAAGTTTAATTAGTGTCCCCAGAAGGTGGATGATAAAGGTTATAGGACAGAGGCATGGCTTCTAAGGGATGGTGCTTTATGAGGAAAAGTTCCCACAAGTGAAGATTAACAGTATAATGCAGTATAAGATATTATTAAGAACTCGTTTTTTTCTTATCTCCTTATGTTCCATTAAATCTTGTTTGCTTTTCAAAGGAGGAAGAAGAGGGAAAAGACATTGGAGAAGACACTGTTGTGAATCCCGGTAGAGACAGTGCCACAAACCAAATAAGAAGAAAGGAACCCCAGATTCCTACTACAACAAACTACAATCACGTAGGGACTAAATACAATGAGGCCAAGACTAACCGATCCCCAACAAAAGGAAGTGAATTCTCTGGGAAGGGTGATGTTCCCAACACAATTTTAGATTCCACTTCCCAACCAGTCACTGAATTAGACCCCGAAAAAGATGCTGCTTTGATTTCACAGACTGTGACTAAAATGCCACCTCACACTCTGGAGGGCACTGCAGCCTCTTGGAATGAGAGCTCTAAAACTATTCTCAGATTTCCACAAATGAACTTGACTGGGACTGTGGAATCTTTAAATACAGTTTCTGTAACAGAATCTCAAGAGGTATCTACTGATATCAGTGAGGATGAGAATTTATTGACAAGTTTCAAGCTCGATACCGGAGCTGACGAGTCTTCAGGTTCCAGTTCGACAACTTCTTCGACGCTGTTCATCTCTGAGAACATATCCCGTGGGTATGTGTTTTCTTCAGAAAACCCAGAGGCAATCACATATGATCTTCTTCTACCAGAATCTACAAGAAATGCTTCCGAAGAGTCAGCCTCGTCGGGTTCTGAAGAATCTCTGACGGATCCTTCCATCGACGGAAACGTGTGGTTTGCTAGCACTTCAGATGCGGTAACACAGCCCGATGCTGGGTCAGGCAGAGAGAGCTTTCTCCAGACTAATTACACCGAGATACAGATCGATGAATCTGAGAAGGCAGCTGAGTCTTCAGTGCCAGGCCCACTGGTGTCACAGGGTCCCCCGGTCACGGACCTGGAAATGCCGCCTTATTCTACCTTTGCCTACTTCCCGACTGAGGTGACACCTCATGCGTTTACTCCATCCTCCGGACAACAGGACTCAGTCCCCACCGTCAACATGGTACACTTGCAGACAACTCAACCGGTGTACAATGGTGAGACACCTCTTCAACCTTCCTACAGTAGTGACGTCTTTCCTGTAGTCACCCCTTTGTTGCTTGACAATCAGATCCTCAACACTACCCCTGCTGCTTCAAGTAGTGATTCGGCCTTGCATGCTACGCCTGTATTTCCCAGTGTCGATGTGTCATTTGAATCCATCCTGTCTTCCTATGATGGTGCACCTTTGCTTCCATTTTCCTCTGCTTCCTTCAGTAGTGAATTGTTTCACCATCTGTATACAGTTTCTCAGATCCTTCCACAAGCTACTTCAGCTGTTGAGAGTGATAAGCTGTCCCTGCATGCTTCTCTGCCAGTGGCTGGGGGTGATTTGCTCTTAGAGGCCAGCCTTGCTCAATATTCTGATGTGACGTCACATCAGCCCACCACTCATGCTGCTTCAGAGACATTGGAATTTGGTGGTAGTGAATCTCGTGTCCTTTATAAAACGCTTATGTTTTCTCAAGTTGAACCACCCAGCAGTGATGTCATGATGCATGCACGTTCTTCAGGGCCTGAACCTTCCTATGCCTTATCTAGTAATGAGGGCTCCCAGCACTTCTTCACTGTTCCCTACAGTTCTGCAATCCCCGTGCATGGTTCTGTGGGTGTAGCTCATCCGGCTCCCTTGTTTAGCAGCCCTAGCCACATTTCAGTGCCTCCGTCTTCGGTAATAACCCCAATCGCATCACGGCTGCCGCTGCCTCCTGGCCTCTCTGGGGATGGGGAGTGGTCTGGAGCCTCCTCTGATGGTGAATTTCTTTTACCTGACACAGATGGTCTGACAGCCCTTAACAATTCTTCACCTGTTTCTGTAGCTGAATTTACATATACAACATCTGTGTTTGGTGATGAGAATAAGCCGCTTTCTAAAAGTGACATGATATATGGAAATGAGACTGAACTGCAAATTTCTTCTTTCAGTGAAATGGTTTACCGTTTGGAAAGCACAGTCCTGCCCGACCTGTACGATACTGTAAATAAGTTGAACACATCTTTACCAGAATCCCCCGTTTCCTTTTCTAGCACAAAGGGCATGTTGCCAGGGTCTCTCGATCCTCCTGCCACTAAGGTTTTTGATCATGAGATTAGTCAAGCTCCAGAGAATACCTTTTCAGTTCAGCCTGCACACGCCGTATCTCAAGCGTTTGGCGACACTTCGCTTAGACCTGTGCTTAGTGCGAGCTCAGAGCCAGCCTCCTCTGACCCTGCTTCTAGTGAAATGTTAGCTCCTTCAACTCAGCTCTTCTTTTATGAGCCCTCAGCTTCTTTTAATACTGAAGTATCGCTGCAGCCCTCCTTTCAGGCTTCTGATGTTGACACATTGCTTAAAACTGCTCTTCCACCTGTGCCTAGCGAGCCAGTATTGGTTGAAACCCGCAAGGGTGATCCCCTTAGTTCTACAGGATTGCATCTCCTGGCCTCAAACTCTGCTTCAAGGGAAAACACGCTGCTCACTACATCTGTACCAGTTGTCGATGTATCGCCTGCTTCTAACGCGCACGCTGCTTCACTTCAAGGTTTAACCATTTCTTACACAAGTGAGAAATACTTTGAACCAGTTTTGCTTAAAAGCAAAAGTTCCCAGCAAGTGGTACCTTCACTGCGCAGTAATGACGAGTTGTTCCCAACTGCCAGTTTGGAGATTAACCAGGCCTTTCCCCCAAAAGGAAGGCATGCGTTTGCCACTCCTCTTTTATCTATTGATGTGCCACCAAATACACTTATAAATCAGCTCATGTATTCCGATGAAGTTTTCACCTCCACTCAGGGGTCTCTCACTGATGACGTATTTGCTGGTATCCCAGCTGTTGTTTCTGATACACCCGTAACCGCCGATCAGTTTGTTCCTTTAGGAAATGTGTATGTTTCCGTTACAGCAGTTTCTCCTGACAAAGATGTTTCTGTCCCCACAACCAAATTGCTGTTTCCTTCTAGAACAACTTCTGAGCTGATTCAGAGTGCCAGATCTGATGCTGATTTAGTGGGTGGTGGTGACGATGGTGATATTGATGATGATGATGATGATGATGATGATGATGACAGAGATAGAGATGGCTTATCCATAAATAAGTGCATGTCATGCTCCTCCTATAGAGAATTGCAGGAAAAGATAATGAATGATTCAGACACCCAAGAGAACAATCTTGTGGATCAGAATAACCCAACCTCATATTCACTCTCTGAAAATTCTGAAGAAAATAACGTCACAGGTGTCGTATCAGCCGGTCAGACCAATATGGACAGAAGTCCTGATAAATCACCACCAGCAAATGTGCCACCCCAAAAGCCCAGTGGTGGAAAACAGCACAATGACGTTCAGACTGCTGATGCCCTGCTTCCTTTCACTCCAGAATCTGGAGCATGGGCACCTGTTGCAAGTGATGAAGAGAGCGGATCAGGGCAGGCTCTCTCAGATATCCCGAATGATAACAAGACTTCCACAGATTTCAGTTTTCCAGACGTTAATGAAAGAGATGTTGATGGGGTCCTGGAAGCAGTTGACTCAGAAATAACTCCTGGATCCCCACAGTCCTCAACACCAACTGTCACTAGCAGGCACTCAGAAGTATTCAACATTTCAGAGGCAGGTTAGTTACGGATCCAAGAGATAGACCGAGGTGTGGTGGTTTTCTTCCTCAAAAAAATAGAAAAATCATGGAAGGAGAAATTTGGTGAAGTGGCACATCATTTTGTTTTTAATCAAGACACTCAACAAATCCATTTACAGTTTTTAAAGTATGATTTTAGTCATTATTTCAAGTGAATATTCAACACATTTTGGTTAGTGGATAGATAAAACGTTTCTTATTTATTGCCAATTTTTCATATTCTACAAGATGCCAGTTACATGTGGGAGCAATTATGTGTGCGTAACGCATTTTTAGTATACTGCTTTTTAAATGATAGATTGGAGTGTGTTGTTTTAGGCAGTTTTAATTTTTATATTCACTTATGTTCTAAAATAAGTTGTAATCTAATTTCACTGAATTATAAAATGGATTATTAAAACTCTGATACGTAATATGTTATAAACACCTCTCTGACCCACCCCACGGAAAAGATATGATAATTTGCACATCCACATCAGCCTGGGGAGCTTTACAAAAAGTTCTATTGCTGAGTTTTGAGAGTTAATGGTAAGATTTGTTTTGTTTTGTTTTAAAGAAGCTTTTAATTTTCTTAAGTTGTCTTTGTTTGATTACCTTAATGTTGCCTAAAGAGGGCAGTGTGAACTAACAAGACACATTCTATTTTGTACTTGCGGTTATACACCTTTCTAAGAAGTTAGATAGTGGTCATTAATATGCAGAGTATGTATAGGTATTGTATGACAAGATGTAAAACACTAGAACATTTTCTGTAGGCATGCATTTCATTTGTTAATGTATTTTATGCAAATTAGTTTATTGGCCAGATGTTTCTTCAAGTAGATTACTTGCAACATATATAATACAGATGTTTGCTTTAAATGCCAATGGGGAGAAAAGGGAAATTCAGTACCATTAGGCATATGAAATACTGGATAATTTCATTGACTTGATCATAAGAATCTTATAATTTGCTTTTATTAAATTTTAAGGCTTTTTTTTAAATTAACAATGATAATATTTAAATGTTAACGTAGTAAGTCAAAAGGTAGGTTAAGGTAACAGCTTGCAATCTTATTGCATAAAAGCAGATATTTATAAGCCAGATCATAGATACCAGTCTCATCAGGATATTTTTTTCTCTTTGTTATTTCCATCCTTTGAATTAGTTGTATATTTTTCCTTCAGTCAGTGCAGCAGCAATTAAAAGTTTGTACATTTTGATAGAGAAGTTTTTCTACATTCTGACTTGATACCTATTTAACATTTGCATTCCAGTTTAAACACACTCTGATATGTGAGAATGAATAATGAATCCACAGGTCACTATATTCATTAGTGTTGCCATATATATGAATTGTTATCTGGCTTCAATTAAATTTCAGGGTTTTGAAATTTTTATTAGATTTATTTTAAAGACATATCAAGAATTCATCCCTTTTTTTCCTTTCTTAATAGGTAGTGACATCATCAGCATGTTCTTGCTAGATTATGCTCTTATGGGGAAACTATATATGTATTGCAAAATGCCAAACCTAGAATTATGAATTAAAACTCAGCAATTTCTTATCATTGCACTAATTTGATTAATTATTAAGAGTATGTTCTCCCACTCAGAGGAGAAAACAGTAGGAATATAACTTCCAATATCATCAGGTAACATAATTATTGGAGTAACTAAGATCAAATAAGATTAGGGAAGAATTCTTGCCTGCTTTTAAAACTGTATCTGCAAAAAATCATATGCACTCTGTCTTACAAAGTAATTGAATATGGCTCTTTATCAAATGCATATAGACTAATTCTGAAACTTATTTTATTATGTACTTCTAGAATGTAGAATAATTTATAAGACATGTTCCCTAAAACAAAATAGATAAGGCAAAATTAGTATCTGCAATTTATGAATGCATAAACTGAGACCTAGAGATACTAAATTACTTGATTCAGGTCAGGTAGGGAGTCAACACAAAACTGAGGCTGGAATCATGTGTTATTGGTGTCTGTCTCTTAGAGACTGTGCTTTCATTATTGAGGACAATAAAATATACATAATGCTTAATTTGTAATACCAAAAGTATACTGTTTTATTCTAAAAATGTATTTTCAAGTATTAATCTTAACTTTGTCTACTGATCATCTATTGGTAGATTCTTGTCTTATTTAGGTAGCTCATATACACTACTGGACCATATTGAAATAGATATTTTAGTGTCAACTAATGTTTATAAAGATCAATACAACTAGTTGTTCCCCATTACAGTATGTAAAGCAACCAGTTAATTGTCTGTACTTCCTTTTTTTATAAATATATTTTTTTGAATTTGGGGGGGATATTTTATTCATTTATTTATTTACTTTTTAAGGTAATCTCTGCACCCAACCTGGGGCTTAAACTCATGACCCCGACATCAAGAGTTGCATACTCTACTGACTGAGCCAGACAGGGGCCCCTGATTATCTATACTTTCATGTGGTATCTCATCTTGAATAAAATACCTGGGTTTCATAATATGTGATTACCATGGATTTATCATTCTAACTCCTCAACGAAAACATTTATTTTAAAATCAGACCCCCCAGAGAACTTATGAGTAAAGTCTGTATTACAAGATTATATATGTGTGCATGTGTGTATATAGTGCATGTGTATAGTGTGTGTGATATGTATGGTAATTTGTTACATGCTTTATGTGTCATATATCTTACATATATGATCTGACATCTCATATATATGTATGCAATACATATATATATAAATGAGATATGTATGTATCTATATACATACATATATATACATATACACCTATATACATATTTCTATAAATATTTGTGGTCACTGAAGACCAGTATAATTATATAAGCTCACTTTGTATATAAATTAATGTACATTATTGGTTTTCAAACGTGAATGTGGATCAAAATCACCTGGAAGACTTGTTAAAACACAGATTGCTAGGCCTTACCTACAGTTTCTGTTCAGCAGCTTTGTGATGGTTGGCATGGGGCCCAAAATTGGCATTTCTAACAAGTTCCAGGCTATGCCAATGCCAATATTCTGGGAATGACATTTCAAGAATGACTGATACAGATAATGATATTAACCACCATTTGTGATTTCTAGGTACTCGGGACTTTACTAAGTGGATTACTTCATTGTTTAGCCACAAAATTTCCATTTAGGTAACAATCGTTTTAATAGAGAAAATGTGACCTTAAGTTCTCTGCCATTAGCTATGCTTACTTTAGGGCTGCATTTATGAATTTGTTACTCTCAAATGTATTCTTCAATCTTGAAATTAAACCGATTTCCCTTTGTGTCCTATTACTAAAGTAAGATGCTTGGTATAAAAGCACCTAATGTGCGGGGAGTCTGGAATGCAGTGTAGACTCTCATGGGGGAACTTGGATGTAGTTCTTCCAGAATTTCTGCAGGCAGACACTAAGAGCTCTTACTTTGGCAGAGCAGTTCTTATGTCCAGTTGGGTTGGTTCCCCCCCACACTTCAAAGGAGAAGGGATACCCTGAAGTTCTGAAACTCTTTTGAGCAACTTGGAAGAATGGCGCCAGTTGCAATGATTTTGAAAGTGCTAGGACAATAATGCACCTAACTGGTCACAAAAATAGTCACTTGCCATCTTTCAAAATTAATCCAAAGACAGAAGTTAAACTTTTCCATAATTTATACTTGCATATTTGAAAAGAATTCCTTTGATCTATGTATTCCTTCAGTTCGCATACAATAGTATTTTTATTTTTGGTAGAGAAAAAATAGTTGATAAGAAGGGCAAAGTAACACTTTAAAAGCAACCTACATTTAAATTTTTAATAGTTTTCTGGGTTGAATGGTTATCCTAATGTAAGAAGGGTTATCTTAACCTTCCCTCTTGATGGAATTTTTAATTGCTCCTAGCTACTTATTTGATTGCAGGATTAGAAACATCTTATTAAAATTAAGTTTGGAAAATCAAGATATATATGGTACAGTAAGTAGCATTGTTTTTCCTGATCATTTTATTTAAAAACTGGGTAGTTTTTTTTTTTTTTATTTTAATACTTCTGTTTTCCTTTTAGCAAGCTTTTCAAGGCAGTGTTATGCTCATTTCTTGCCATGACACCCGTACCTGGGTGCCAATCTTTGCTCTAATAGCCTGCCGTACTTTTTAAACTTTGTTTTACTTAAATTGGCTTGTAATCGTAGACATTCTTTCTGTCATAGATTTGAAATTGTAAAGGTAAGCAACAGCAATGAAGGTTGCACTTACTCAGTTGAAAAATGTTGTGACTTTTTCTTAAGCTTAAATATCAACTCTCTCAATTTTCTCCGACTACAGAGGCCAGTAATAGTAGCCATGAGTCTCGTATTGGTCTAGCTGAGGGGTTGGAATCCGAGAAGAAGGCAGTTATACCCCTCGTGATCGTGTCAGCCCTGACTTTTATCTGTCTAGTGGTTCTTGTGGGTATTCTCATCTACTGGAGGTAAGTTGAGTGCTTGTTTTAGACGTGTGTTTCATAAAGCTTAGATTTTGCCTGTTATTTACCTGAAAGCTCTTCAAAGCGTATTCAAAATTCATTTTACTTGAGAGATACCATTAATTTAACCATGAATAAGGTGATTTTGTAAATCCAAAGACATAACATACAAGATTTGATTGTTCTTCATAGTTCAATGAAACAATTAAAGTTAAAATGGAGGAATTCCAGCTTCAGTTAATATTTAATACAGTATTTCGACAGCGTACTTTGATATTCATCTCATTAACATTCAAACATTATCATAGCATTTAACATAAATCTAAGCTTCTCAGCTTAAACGCTCCAGCTGTTACAATTTCAAAAGTTACTGTTTCAGAAAACATAATTTTTGATATAGTAAAAACAGAGTTTATTTATAATAGTGGATTTTATACAAGCTGCACATTGACTGCATACTGATAACAAAAAAGATAACCCATACATAAATGTAAAAATCAAGCAATTAAAATGTGGTTATAATGAGGAAATAAAGTTGATGACTGTATTAGGATGCATGGGATTTTAAAATTAATTATAATTTGCCTTTGGGGATGAAATATAGCTTTGCTATCATCAATAGTCTACTAAGACTTTTAAAGGACAAAGAAAATTGCACGCCTCCTAAGCTTCCTGTCCCATAGCAAGCAGAACACACTGCAAATTAGGGAGTTTACTGGGGAAACAATGTAAGTCAGTGTAACTATTATAACTGTATCTAGGAAAACAAAAACTTTATGACAATATAAGGAATCATAGTTTAGTAATTTCTTCCTTTGTTTTAAAAGAGAATTTTGTTCAGAAGCTTTATAATTAATTCCTTTTTTTAAGCAACATCTTCCTATAAGTTCATATGACCACTCTTTCCGTGTTATCCTAAAGTATATTCTCTCAGTTTATTCAAAAATATTTATCATGTTTATGGACTCTTTCCCATGTGTGTAGTACTATGTTGACTACTATGGAAAATATCAAAAAAGAATGAATGAGTGAGTGAACAAATGAATGAAGTCACTATGACTGAGAAATTTATGCTTATTGAGAATTTCCCATGAAAAATTTATAACATACTATATAAAAGTTTACATATGACAACAGAAATCGCTAATGGTAACAGGGTCAGAGAGCAAGGGATCTTGATAGGCCAAGATGACAGAGTCAGTTTAAGATGTAGGGCTTGAGCTGGATAAGATTCAGAAAGTGGAGATAAAGGAGACCAGAGACCAGCCTTCCAGGCAGGGACACAGCAGGTGGGAAGAATGGGAAGTAGGGGGCAGCTGGTTGTGTCTGAGACAGTGAGGTCTGGAGCCCGCAGTTGCATGTTTGGACATTGGTTGACTAAGGTAGAATGTTTTCATGACGAGCTGTGTTTCATATCCGACTGCTTTTACAGAAAAGAGCAAACCGCAGAGGACAGAGAACAGATCATACTTTTGTTACCATACATGAGCTGGGAGTCTGTTTTGTCCATAACACGATGCAAACAAAGCTGCTTTCTTCACTGATTCCTTTAATTGCCAATGACTCTTTTTTACAGAAGATTCCATGCTCAAAAGAGTGGCATGAACCCAGTACACAATCCATAAATGTTTGCTCAACAAGAATTCATATTGCAGGGCGCCTGGGTGGCTCAGTTTGTTGAGCAACTGCCTTCGGCTCGGGTCATGATCCTGGAGTCCCGGGATCGAGTCCCCCCATCGGGCTCCCTGCTCAGGAGGGAGTCTGTTTCTCCCTTTGACCCTCTTCCCTCTCATGTGCTCTCTTTCTCTTTCTCATTCTCTGTCTCTCAAATAAATAAATAAAATCTTAAAAAAAAAAAAAAGAATTCATATTGCTTTTCTCCCTACTCCCTCTGGGTTTGTTGGCCAAACTTTTTACCAACATTGATTTTGTGTTTGTTCAGATTCCTGGTTTCTATCTAATCTGATTTTCCCTGCCAAACCAATTTTTGAAATTATTTGGAATTAGAGTTAATTTTTTAAAAATAAGATGGAAAATAAACCCAAATTATACTTCATAAAAAATGGTTTTAGAATAAATTTCCAATAACAATGTCAGATGGCTTACAGTTATAATATTGAAAGAATGAGAATTTTAATCTTTTTTACTTAATATTTCAAGTTTATTTTTTGTAAATTTGGAAGTGTCTTATTTAATATGATTTGATATTTCATGGAAAATTAAAATCTGTAATGGTTTTTATTTTTTTTAAAGATTTTATTTATTTATTTGAGAGAGAGAGAATGAGAGAGAGCATGTGAGGAGGGAGGTTCAGAGGGAGAAGCAGACTCTCTGCTGAGCAGGGAGACTGATGCAGGACTCGATCCTGGGACTCCAGGATCATGACCTGAGCCGAAGGCAGTCGCTTAACCAACTGAGGGACCCCTGTAATGGTTTTTATATTTTATTAATAATGGGTCATCTCATCCGTATAACGTGCAGAAAAAAGATAGAAATTACCAGTTGAAAAATATTAAGTTGACCTTCACCAACAAGATGTTTCTCTTTTCCTCACAAATAACACTTTATGTACCTTGAATTCAGAGTGCATTATCTTAAAATATGAGCACTTTGATGATTTTATGTATATATTTTATATCTATCTATCTATCGAACAGTCTGATAAAATCTGTCACTCTTTTACTTACCCATTTAAAATTTAACATATCTGTCCTTCTCACATCCATTTGAATTTAATTCACTTCAAAATCTAACTTTTTAGATCAGTTATACCCCAGGGGTATTAGTTGATGACAGAAAATGACAATGTTAGTGCATTCTTCAAGGTTTTTGTGAGATATTCAAATTCTGGTGTAGACCCATATGATTTCGCTAGCCAGTATGAAAACGTTTTAGACCTTTGTGGAAAGAACAGCCTGTGGAAAGATTCAAAAACAAAATGGCATACTCACAGAAGTCCTAATAGTAACGCAGTCCTTATGAGTTTTTCCGAGCTGATATATTTAAATGTTTTTCTAACCTAATTTCTTAGGAGAAAAAAATAATTGTAAAGTGATATAATGAGTCATTTCTTTTGTCTCTTACCTAACTCAAGGTGGTCCCCTAGGTTTTGGGTAAACCTTGAGAGAAAGCATGTTGTAGCAGGAAGTCAGAACAAATTAGAGGTGATAAAATCTGGATCCCTTTCCCAGCTCTGCCTGGCATTTGTTCTATGGTCTTGGGCATGTCACGTAGCCATCTATGAACTGGTTTTCCTCTCTCTACCATTTCGGGGGAGGGTTCACTAGATCATCTCTAAGATTGCAGTCAGACCTTCTTTAGGGTTTCTGTGATGAATGCGGCATAATTTTGAATATGGTTACATTTGTATAAGGATCCAAAAAATGGAATAATAATTACACATTTCTAGCTTTTAATTCTAAATACTTAGTGTGATGAAAAGGTGTAAATCAAATATCAGATTAACATTGATTGATAGAACCTATGTCTACAAGTTTAAAACAGTCATCACTTTTTTCATCATGGCTGAGTGATAATTAGCAAGAGACATAGTTATCAACACTTAGCACATAGACGTGAAGACATTCACTGCTTATACAGAACAGATGGACTATAGATATTGAATCTTGTCATACATTAAATAATATGCCTTGAAATTATTTTCCAGATGTTTTAAGGTAGAATTTACATGAGCCAAATCGTATGTTTCTAAGTTGCGAAATGACTTCAATATGGAAGATTTTCAAAAAAGTTTTTTTTAAAGAAGACAAAGGGCAAACTTTTGAGAGCTTTTTTAAGAGTTGAAACCTGAAAAACACCAAAGGTGTAATCAACAAAATAGCACTCCATCAAAAGCAGTATAGAAAAGAACTTTACATAGATAGTCGTTTTGGCTTTGGGGAGTGGGAAGAAAAGCAATATGAGTTTTCTCTTGATCTTAAGTTCAAATTTATGAGTCACTAAGGATAAGCCGCCAACCCAGAATGGAGGCCTCCCAGTACCCTGCTGCCTCTAGTAGAATGTCACTTCGTAGGTAAAACTGCACTATAAAATATACTGAAGCAATATATTATTACTTTCATCAAGAATTGATCCTATGCTATTTTAACTTTTCCCACTTGCAAGTTTTTTGGTATGATTTTATAACATTCTTTTGTGGCTTATTAATACAAGTAATGCTATTGGACCACTTATTTGCTAGACCAACAAATATTTGCTTACATAACTAAAAAGAGTAGAGTTAGTATTTACCCAGATCCTCCAGTGAATATTAAACATACTAAACTCTAATACCAAAAGTTTTAATTTACCCTTTCCTGTTCTGTGAGGTGCTGCCTTCTTCCTATTTTCTTAGACCCATCCTCTCTCTACCCACCCATCAATCCATCCATCCATCCATCCATCCATCCATCTTTTACTCTAGATATATGTATTTCACCTCTCCCTCCCAAATGTTTTGAGATTTTAAGTTATCCCATTTGGGGCTCAGGTAGGCAAGAAGTCTAGGATGCAGCTGAATAACCTATGGTTAGTGGGATTTAGTTACTCCTGGAAATCCATCTAGTCATTCAACACTTAACACCTATTGTACTCTTGGCACTACGTTCAGAGTTGCGTTTATATAAATCAAAAGACATGGCCCCATCTTTTTAAAAATGTAATGAGGGTATAGGCACAAAACAAATATATTGCAAAATAATAACCCTAACTAACAATTAATAAAAAAATATTTAAAATTATGTAGAATAGAGTTCAGGAAGTGAAGGTCATCCTTGGATTAATTAACCATATTTTTCAAAACAGTCCTTGTAAAGGCATGGAAGTTTGTGTTGGGTGGGGTGCAGTGAAAAGAGAGAAACTAGAATGCTAGAGGTTGCTTAGGAATGAGAGTCTTCTTCACAGGGAAGATACCTCCGACCTGTCCTTAAGGAGGATAGTGTTTGCCTGGTGTATTCCTAAGTGAGGCATTTTGGTCAGGAGAACCATGACTAAAGCAGGGAGGACAAATCGTGAGTGAGGACGGGACAAGGCATGTTCAGCGATCTGTAACTTGTTTGTATTATTGGAGCATAAACTTCAAGGAGAAAGTCAAAACAGGTGAGGGCTGTAGCTAGGTAGTATTTACGTGCTGAAAGATCTTGGGTACCAGTATCTAAAAATCTGTCAAGTACAGAAATTGAGCTGATATATCAATGTAACAGGGAGATCAGATTTTTGGCTTGATAGCAAAAAAATATCCACAGTAAGAAGCATAACAGTGTAACGAAAAGGCCTCCTCTTTGGGTACCACTTAGAGGTACTTAGAATGAGTTTTCAGTTGGCATGAGAAAGAAATATCTAGCAACTAAGGATGATTCATAAAGGAATGAGGTCCTTGTCACCGGAGATAATCTTTATATGTCAGAGAGATTCTTTATCTGTTGCGATCTTGCACTAGGTCCCTTAAGACATTTTACAACTTTAAATTCATTGAAAAATAAACAGAAACCCTTTTACCAGCTTGTGTAACCACATTTTAGAGGAATCAAAGAGATTTAACTGTGATTTTAAAAGAAGTAGCAAGCCCAGTGTTTTCCCATCCATGTGGCAGGACGTGCTACAACTGTGGTTGCACAGATAAACCAAACTCCCCCGGTAGTTTCTGCTCCAGTCGGGTTGCACTTGTGCTCAAATGCAGACTCTCAGTTGGGTAGTTTCTCTATCATGAGCTCTGTGGCCCTCAGCCCTCCCCTCATTCATAGTCTGCTGTGCTCTCGCCACTTTCCAGGATGTGGACTTAGCTCAGGCAGCTCTGACACCTGATTCCACATCCATTCATCCCCCTCCCACACCACCTGCTCTCTCTTGAAGGCATTCTTGTGTTCTCTCGATTATCTGTGTCCTCTTATCAAAGGTTTATGTGATCACAGCAGAGGGTTGATCGTCACTATGCACGTCATTGCTTTTGGATTTTTTTTTTTTTGCTTGTGACATTAAGGTTACAAATAAACTATATAATTTTATACTACTCATACTTACATCATCAGTGAATTCCTTGAACAAATATTTTGGGGCCCCTACCACTGCTCTTTGCACTGAGGACTAACACTGCGTTTAGACAAAGCCCCTTGCCTTCGTGGGGCTTATATTCTGATGAGGGCAACTAAAACCATGTAAGACAAATATAAAAGTAAAGAATTTCAGAAAGTGGTAAGTGACACAAAGCTGACAAAAGGGACAATAATAGTGACTTGGTAGGATGAGCTAGTAATTTTAGCAACGTGGTCAGGGAAGGACTGTCACAGGAAGTGGCATTTGAGCCAGTGCAAAAATGATGGGAAGGAGGCAGGTGGCCAGAAGGAATGTCAAGAGCGAAAGCCCCAAGTTGAACTGACGGGGCCTCTTGGAAGGAGGAACAGAAGACCAGCGTGGGCCTGAGCCTAGTAGTAGGGGATCCTAGGAGAAGACACCCCTGATGTAGGTGGGGGACCAGGTCATGGAGGGTCTTATAGCCCCTGCTGAAGTAATTGAATATCATTCTAATTCCACGGGGAGGCCACTGAAGAATTTTATGCAGGGAACTGATTACTGAAGGAATTTTATAATTGAGGTGTGTCCTATAAGAACAAATGTTATGTTAAAGCTCATTAGAATAAGTATCTTGTAGCTTGAATCCTAAATGGAAAATGAGATTGGCATTTTTACCCAAACAGATATTTTTATTTAAGCCTAACCACTCATGAATAATATTTCAAATAAATTAAATGACCCACATCAAAGAGTGTCGTTAGCAGTTTTAATTATCTAAATTTTTTTAATTAAGTATGGTTTGCATTAGTTTAAAGCAGCAGTTGGTTCTTTGCTCTTCTCAATAGTTTATGGTGTGCTCTTACCAGATGTTACTCTTATTATCTGAATGAAAATGGATTCAGGTGACATTGTAGGTCATAGCTGTCGTTGATTCCAAATATATTCATTCTCAAAACCCTCATCAACAAGACTAGCATCTGTTGGAAAGAAAATCACGCCTGGTCTTGGTTATATGCTCATTATTTCCTCACTTCGTTCTGTCATTACTGCATTATCATACTCAGTATGTCTTCCTTTTTCATCAAAATATTACCACTGTGGAATTACATTTCTACATAGTCATAGCTACCTTTTGCTAGCATATGCTGAATATGCTCAGAAAGGTATAGTCACTTAAATATTGAGTGAAAAGAGCTTTGGACATGATTTTTTCCACTCCGGTCCAGGCCGAGGTGGCAGGACACACTGGTATATGACAACAGTGCGAGAGTAACTAGGGCATTGAAGTGTCCTTATCGTGGCAAAATCCTGTTGGGTACCAATCAGCTACAACTTCAAATGCCATCTCTGTTTTCAGCGTGTCCGATATCTCCTCACTCGGACGCATCTGGCACATGTAGAACTGAGATCCATTTGGAGGCCATAAAATTCTTTAATACTTCATGTTTTATAAAATAGATATAGCTTTCCATTTATGTTTTAATTCTGGAGATTTCTGTCATAATTTGCAAGCAGCTCAGAAGTCGTCTTATGGCAGCTAGTAAATAAATTGCTTTCTTTTCTTTCCAGGAAATGCTTCCAGACTGCACACTTTTATTTAGAGGACAGTACATCCCCTCGAGTAATATCCACACCTCCAACACCTGTCTTTCCAATTTCAGGTAATAGCTTAAGGTGTGACCAGGGGTAGCCGGTAGATGTTGAGTGAAAAGCATAATGTGGGAAGGTTTGTCCTTACTGGAGTACTTTGCAAATGGCTCTAATGGAGAGTTGCCCAAAATATTTATTACTGCCTTGTATCAGGCACCAAGGTTTCTATCTTATTCTCATTAATTTTGAACATTCTTAACCACATGGATGATATGGCAAAATAACTCATAATATTCAGGTATAGTCTGTTAACATAACATAGCAATAAAATATTATTTAAGAATAAGACTGACCTTCAGCTATTTCCAGTACTTTAATGGAAACCTGAACACAGAAGTCAGACTAAACCAAGGCAGTAGGGCTGGATAGGACAAAATAACAAAGAGAAGCATAATGCTTAGTTTCTTTCTGATCATCTGAATTTATGTGAGAAAAGCTTCCTTAACTACGGTAGGGGAAAAAATAAACTATAAAATGGTGGGAGT
Organism: Zalophus californianus; assembly: GCF_009762305.2. Classification (NCBI taxonomy): domain Eukaryota; kingdom Metazoa; phylum Chordata; class Mammalia; order Carnivora; family Otariidae; genus Zalophus; species Zalophus californianus. The sequence goes on from NC_045606.1 coordinate 77,833,094, forward strand.
AGAAGAAAAACATGAGCACACAAAGAATGTGTAATTGCCTGAAATACTTAAAGTCACAATGTCAAACAGTTTGAATACTGTCTATTTTTAGCAGAACTTACCTGGTTAACAATATTCAAGAATTAGCCGGGGTCATTTTGACTGAGACATCCGTTGACCCTCGAGTTCACACTGTAAGATCACAGACACTTACTTGATTAACATTTTATAACATTTCAGAATGAAAAGTGGTAACAAAAAAGGAATTGCCCAGAAATATGTGAACCATGGAAGAAGCTCTGGAGGATAGAGGATAAAACAAAGACACAGGGAACCACCGAACCAGGGAAAACAGAAGGAAAAATTCGTCAGTGTGGTTCTTTTAAAGAGGCCTCTTTTTAAATTAACTGATACTCTGTATGTTATTGTTAGAGGCCCAAATTCCACAAGATGTTATCTCCTCAAATCTCATGACTTAAAAAACACTAAAAAAAAAAGAGAGAGAGAAGCATTTTCTGTGTAATTTTCAGGGGGCATAGGAATTAAAAGTGTTTGGCTTTTTCCTCTTTTATCCACTCTGAGTCTTTAGCCACCACTTACTTCTGTTTTTCTAGATAATTTTAAGATTCTGTACCTTTATTTAAGTACAGCACACTTTCTCATTAACATATTCAGAATTCTGAGATTGGCAGCTCTCAGGTGTCTGTTACATTTTGATTCCCTTCCCTTTCATACCTCATGTACAGACGCACTCAGCATGGGTGAGCAAATTAACAAGTCCCATATCATTTATTATTATTTTTTATTGTTAGAAAATTTTAATGGCCTATCCTTATAATAAAAACATACAAAACCTTAAAGGCAGAACAAAATCAGTTAAATAATCCCAAATCAGGACGTTGTCCAGGAACTCCAGAATCCCCTGTTCTACTTCTCAGAAGAGTTGTGATCAAGGGCATTTCCTCATTTCACCTGCGCTCCAGATCACCCAGATATCTGCCTTTTCGTGTAGAATCGGAAATTAAAGAGATATGTTAGTCTCACTTACTTGCAGACCAGTTCGTGAAAGAAATGACCAAAACACATGACTGTAAATAAAAAGTAGTCAGTTTGGTTGTGAAAAGAGGTTAGCTGTGCAGGATAACATCTGTGGGTTTGAAGGACCCTTATGGGAAGAGCTAATGGTTTAGATGTGACAAGTTATTTCTGTTTTCTTGTCTAATTATAAAAGCTACTTCCAGGCAAGATCCTTCTGCAGATGTGAAGGCAGAATTACACCTTTGTCTAGTGTTTCTCAAGCTTAACTGGCTAATTCAATTTTAGTATTCAGGTACACTCATCTAAGAGAGAGAACAGATGGATTCTACTTTTTAAAAAAATCAACAAATTCTTGGTAACTGAAGCTTAAAAATATTAAATGGCCTGGATGCTGAACATCTGTTGATGTAAATAAGTGTTTCTAGTGAAATGTGTTTGATGTTTCCTTGTCAGAGAAATCACTTGTGAAATTGCATACTGTGAACTAGTAATATGTTTAATCTAAGAAAGTCTTTCCAGATGGGGGGAAGAAAAAACAGAGCCAGTTAAAATAATTTGGCCCCTTCACAATTAATTAACAGATCCAATGACTTTGTTTACATAGCATATTTTCAAGTTAGAGTTCTTGAAATTTTACATATTAAAAGTCCCAAAGGTTTTTGACATTATCCTTAATGAATAGTCTGCATATCAATGTTTTCTATTATTTATAGAGAGAAGGAAAAAATGTTTTCAAATGTAAATATCTGACTAACCGTAAAACATTAAGCTATGTAATTTTATAAAACTGAAATTACACTATATATGATATTTAGTTCATGGTAAAAATTGAAAATATTTCTGCATTTTTTTTAAAGATTATTTATTTGAGAGAGAGAGAGAGCACGAGAGGGGGGAGGGTCAGAGGGAGAAGCAGACTCCCCACCGAGCGGGGAGCCCGATGCGGGAAGCCCGATGCGGGACTCAATCCTGGGACTCCAGGATCATGACCTGAGCCGAAGGCAGCCACCCAACCAACTGAGCCACCAGGGCACCCTCCCTCTGCATTTTTTTTTACCCAGAAATCACATTCATGTGAAATGTGTTAATGTAAATGCAACTCCTACTCGTGTTAAAGAAAGTTACCCATAAAAAGATGCAGTCCGTTGATAAGACGTGAGGCTTTGGTGGTATTCATTATTTAACTTTAAATATTAATTCTTGTTTCTCTAGAGCATGAACAGAAAAGAGATTCATGATCAAATCAGAATTATAAAATGCAAGTTATGATTGATAGTAAATTTGGAGAAAATTGATAATTGTTGCTTAGTGTCTCATTGGAAGCTGCAATTCCCTCGGGGTTGTAGGAATAATTGAACTTTGAAGTTGTTTGAGAAGAAGGCACTTTATAAATCTTTATAAGTGAGAGGCATATTCCTTTCTGTTGAATTATCCTTTCCGAACTAATTTTCTTTCTATTTACTTAGATGATGTTGGAGCAATTCCAATAAAGCACTTTCCAAAGCATGTTGCAGACTTACATGCAAGTAATGGGTTTACTGAAGAATTTGAGGTATGATTTTAATATGCCTATTTTAAATAATATGGAAAATAGTAAATTTAAAAGATTCAGCAGTAGGCTATTTCTTGGCCTAAAGACACTGAAACCATTTTCACTTCTAGGAAGAATATTAGCTCTGTAATCACTTAAGTGTTTAGATGTGTTATGGTTACCATATAATTTAGAAAATTGGTTTTCCATTTTAAAAGCCACATTGTCCTTGTAGGAAAAAACGTTGTTAATTTTCTCCCATAAAGTACAGAATTCCAGTATTCTTCTTTTAATCTGAATTAGTACCACCGAGTCCTTTTAATTTTCTAAATTATATAAATTATACTAAACTACTAAATTTCATGATTTTCAACCAAAGTACGTATACACTCTTACTTGTTAAGTATTACATCAGTGTAAATGCAGAAGCATTTATTATACAAGGTCTAATAAATATTATGCGAGGTAAAATCCTATCTTCTCCTCAAGAAAATATGCGTTTCTAAAAAACATTTGAACTGCACAATCAGTAAAAATTTTTCTAGTAATATTCCATAAAATAATCTTAATATAGTAATATAATAATAATTCCATAAAATAATAAAGTTAGAAGAGGCAGAGAAATCTGCTGCAAATTTACCATGGCCCACAAAACTATCAGTTAAGCACACTTAAGTCCAGAGTTAACAATGACAACCACAAAAAAATAAAGTTACCGTTATTGAGCACTCCCTAATATGCTGTTCGTTGCACTAAATGCTTCTACATTCAATCTTCATCCAACTCTGGAAGTTATTTGATTTTTATCTCTATTCATATACTGATAAAGTCCACTTCCATAGAAGTCAGTTAACAACTCATAAATGGTAGAGCTGGGACACTTATCTCGATGAGCATTGAGTGATGTATAGAATTATTGAATCATTATACTCTACACTACAGCTAATATAACACTGCATGTTAATTATACATCAGTTTAAATAAATAACTAATTAATTTTAAAAATTAGCAGGGCTGGGATTCAAACCTGGGTCTGTGATTTTCAAACACAATACTTTCCATTCCAGCAAGCGAGAGATCTTTAGCCTCCCCTCTAGCCCCTCCCCTCTAGGAAACATCACTTTGCTTCTCTGTCTCCACCCTCAACCCAGAAGTGCTCTATGGATCTCCCTCTTTGAAACACATTGAGCACTGATCCTGATCAGAGGGTGTCCCACTCTCCCCCTTGCACCCAGCATCTGCTTCCCAGGAGTCACATCAGCCAAGATATGTTTAGGGAAGGAAAATGCCATAAATTAGAAAGCTTTAAGAAATCAAAAGAAATAGAAGTGAAATGTGATACATTTGCACTAAATTAAAAATAATAGAAGCCAATTCATTTAATCTTAAAAGAAATCTGAGTCATTGAAATAGAAAGCAACAAGAGGTAATGACTAAGTGGAATAATATAAAGAATTACGTATTTAAAACATCAAATTATTTTCTCTTACCATAATAGAGATTAGAGGGTAGGTGGTGCCGTGTTAACTCACAGAAACTATTAGGCTCACATCAAACAAAATCGTGATTGAAAGAGGGAGAGTGTGTCAAGGATGGGTCTCATTTTCCAAATGTTAAAAGCCAGAAGGAAAAATAGACGATTTATAATAAAAGTTGCTGATAGCACATGCACAAAGGCAGAATCATAGTTTTAACAACTATAAAATCATTTTCAATATTATTAAGCAGCTCATAATTAAATTAATAAAATAACCTCACATTTTTACTTAAAAGTGTATTCTTAATTCCATTGCTTTTAACTCACAGTCTGATTCAAGAAAACGTTTCATTAACTTAATAATTAGCTTAATAATTGATAATGCTATGCCTTTTAAGTGGTTCATAATATTAAATTGTGTTTAAATCTAGAGTCAGAATGGCTTACTGCACAAGAGGCCTTAAAACCTTATCTATAGGGAGACTGGGCCATTTGCTGATGAGTCAGATTCATATTTGGGTTATATACTTTCTCAAAAATTATAAAGCTTTCATGTTATTACCTTAATACTAAATAATTGTGAGTTTCTACCTAATGTATTTAGATGGAAAAACATCTCTAAAAAGGATTTTAATTCATTTTAAAAGATAATTGGCAGAAATAATTTCTCTGTACCCAACAAGGTTTAAATTAAAAAGAGGTCTACTAATTAAATATGTTGAAAGTAATGCTATCTAAATTTTGTTTCAAAACAATATAGTATATGTGATAAATAAATTTAGAAGAATTTTTAATGTTCTGATAGCCCTAAGTCTGTTACAAACCACCTAATAGGAAGCTGTTTGTCTTTAAAATTACTCCAAGTAAATAAAAAATGTGTCACTAATTCAGAGTTTCAAATAGTGCTATAGTGGTCAAATAAAATTACATTCGGATATTAGCAAATCTGACTAATGCAACAAAATGTGTCATCAAATATATGGTTTTTCTCATCTGCATTTTTTATATTCATATTATTATACCACTGTCCCCTTTTAAAAGTGTTATTTTTTTCCTTTTACATAATTTTAAGGTTCCAAATTGTTAGAAGTTTTTATTTGCATGCAACTGTTTGAAACATTCTGTTTTGTTACTATTTGACGAATGTATTTATTGCATGATCATAGTTTTCCATTGTAAACCTAATATGAACGCTTTTTTTTCTCATTTGTCGTGTGCTGTGGAATTTGATTTCTTTACTTTTTTGGCATTCATTCCCTCATTAGACACTGAAAGAGTTTTACCAGGTAAGGCATTATTTCACTGCATTTTCTCTTAGCCAAGAAATAGTTATAACATGTAAAAACAATTTTTGGGGGATAGACTAATTTGTTTGTGTTGTCATCTATGTTATATTTTTAAGGCACTTTGTTTGGAAGGATAGGTGTTCAAATGTGGTCCATACATTTCTTTACAGGAAGTGCAGAGCTGTACTGTTGATTTAGGTATTACAGCAGACAGCTCCAATCACCCGGACAATAAGCACAAGAACCGGTACATAAATATCGTTGCCTGTGAGTATATCCTTAACTCAGCCCTGGCTCTGTTAGCACTGTCATTCCTGGGCTCTTCTGTGTTGTCCTCACGTCTGACAGCAGACCTCAGTATCGTTGTGTCAGGACCTTGGTATCAGGGAATAAGGCTTGTGTTAGCTAGTACATGGCATTATATTCCTCTAACTGAAATACAGCCTGTAATTAACGATAGGTCTCGTTTAAACAAAACAAACTCAAATTGTCACCGAGGCCCTTCTTCAAGCCCCATGGGCTATAAATCTGTTCTTATGGTTTCCCTCATTATTTATATCCCCTGGTCCTATTTTCATTTGAGATCTATTTGCTTCTATGTGAATTTACGAACCAAATAGATTTTCTTTAGACTTTATTTTTCCTTCTAGCCTTTTCTTCTCTTTCTTGCCATTCTTCCTGGGGTCTTATAAAGGGCGAGTTGGATTATTTTTTATTCCTTCTTTCCCTTTATTTTCTTAGCTGTTTTTTTTTTCAATGAGCAGCTGTCTCTTTTGTCAAATGCAAATGTATCTGTTTTTTCCCTATGAAATTACCATCTTTCTTCCATTTTCTTACAGCATCTCATGTTTACATATGTTCCCTCTTACTTTCCTTTACATTCCCCTCCATCTCTAGAAATCCATCTACAACCCCTCCCCCAAAACTTACACTCCTCTCCTTCCTTACATATTCAGTGGGCCTCCCTGGATCCTATGAACACAGTATTACCAGCTTGGTTATTTAAGTTCTGGTTCCATCCTGGAAGCCAATGAAAATGAAACTGCACTTTTTTTTTTTTTAAGTTTTTATGTACATTCCAGTTAGTTAATATACAGTGTGGTATTGGTTTCAGATGTATAATACAATACAGTGATTCAACACTTCCACACAACACCCGGTGCTCATCACAAGTGCCCTCCTTAATCCCCATCACCCATTTAACCCATCTCCCCCTCACCTTCTGTCTGGTACCATCAGTGTGTTTCCTATAGTTAAGAGTCTGTTCCTTGGTTTGTCTCTCTCTCTCTCTTGTCTTTTCTTCCCTTTGCTCATTTGTTTTCTTTCTTATATTCCACATACGAGTGAGGTCGTATGTATTTGTCCTTCTCTGACTGACTTATTTTACTTAGTATAATACTTTTAGCTTCATCTATGTTGTTGCAAATGACAAGACCTCATTTGTTTCCATGGCTGAGTAATATTCCATTGTGTGTTATGTATGTATGTATATATATACCATTTTTTTCTTTATCCATTCATCAGTCCATGAACGCTTGGGCTGTTTCCATAATTTGGCTATTGTCGATAATGCTGCTGTAAACATCAGGGTGCATGTATCCCTTTGAATTGGTATTTTTGTATTCCTTGGGTAAATAAATACCTAGTAGTACAATTGCTGGATCATAGGGTAGTTCTATTTTTAACTTTTTGAGGAAACTCCATACTATTTTCCACAGTGGCTGCACCAGTTTGCATTCCCCCCAACAGTGCAAGAGGGTTCCCCTTTCTCCACATCCTCACCGACACCTGTTGTTTCTTGTGTTGTTGATCTTAACCATTCTGACAATGTGAGGTGAAATCTCATTGTAGTTTTGATTTGCCTTTCCCTGGTGATCAGTGACATTGAGCATCTTTTCATGTGTCTGTTGGCCATCGGTGTGTCTTCTTTGGAAAAATGTCTGTTCACATCTTCTGCCCGTTTTTATTTGGATTATTTGGGGGTTTTTTGGTGTTGGTTGTAGTTCTTTATATATTTTGGATACTAACCATTTTATTATCACTTTTTCTTAAATAGTTTGGATAGATGCTACTTCCTTTCCACAGGGCTGACACAAATTTTTATTAGAAAGGTTCAGTAGGACATTCTGCTTCATGTTGGTCTTCCTCACCTGAAGCAACTCTCCTGGCTGCACATCAAAATTCAGCTGCTGCTTGGACAGGGTGAAGTTGTTAAACTATTCCCGCTACAAGCCAAACAGAAAACACCTACCAAGTAATTAAGAAGGGGATGGAGATTAACATTTGTTGTACACCTTCTCTGTGCCTGGCTCTGTAAATACATGATTTCATTTAATCCCTGAAATGATCTGGCACATAGATATAATAGTCCTATTGTAGAAATGAAGAAAACAACCCAGCAAATTTACACAAAAAAATAGGTCAGCCTGGCATCAGACCCATCTTTTTGTTGCCATATGTCTGTTTCTGCATCCATTCCCTGCTCTTTGAGCTGCTGTTGTCCCAGAAGCTGTAATATCTCAAGATGTCTCTCCAGTTGTCCTGGTTTGGACTGTATTCACTTCTTCTTCTTCTTCTTCTTTTTTTTTTTTTTGTATTCACGTTTTCATCCTTGAAAAGAATAAATAAATCCTGCCCCATGAAACTACCAATTTTCCTTCTAGTAACACTTCCCTTTCTTAATGTGTCGTTCTTCCAAATATATATAATTTCTCTGTAGAACTGAAATTGATCTCAAAGTCCCCATTTCAGAGTGTTTTCATTGCTGCAGTACACCATGTCTGAGTTAGCGTCGTTTTCACCCCCCTTTAAATAGTGCCAGACCCTCGCCCTGTTCTCGGGCAGCCGTTCTCCTCCCTCACTGTGCTCCTTGAGGTTGTACCCATGAACGAGCTGTTGGCTAGAACCATTCACAGAAAATCCCTAGGTCCCTTCTACTTCCCTCTCTACTTTCTCCTCCTCCACCAGCCTCTTATTCAAGAATGCATACTCTGCCATCCTTCTTTAGCTTTCTGAGACACCCCCCTCCGACCCCCTCCTCTACCTTTCAGTGGCTCTCCACTGTTCACAGCCCCAAGATCCATCCTTAGAAACCCATCTAAGACACCAGTGTCACCTTCCAATCTTTATGAAAATTCTTATTATCATCCCAAACCAACACAGTCTCTGCCTTCAAGTCCCCCCTCATGCTCTGCACCTCCCTTGACACCTGAGCATTCCTTTCTGTATATAAGTCCGTGCTCATCATTTGCATTAGACAACTTGCTGAAGGCAGGAGCTCTTGTTATATTTATCTTTGTCATCTCTGTATCCCCATAAAGCCTACTAAATGTGAATTATATTTGCACTTATTTTAATTGTATTTGATGTATCATTATGTAAATATAAATGACCTTTGTGCTGAAAAGTGGTCCATGCTACAGTGAAATATTTTCTTTTTCTTTATTACAGATGATCATAGTAGGGTTAAGCTTGCACAACTTGCTGAGAAAGATGGCAAACTGACTGATTACATCAATGCCAATTATGTTGATGTAAGCATGCTTCAATTGAAACATTTATGAAATTACATTAGACTATGAATTTATTATACCACTGTGCTGTACTTATATAGTGCTTAATACATGTTATATGATAGATAATAAAAAGTACAAATCAGCAGTCGGACATCCCATGGCTAAAGGATTTCATATTGAAAAACACTCAAGTCCTTGTACTTGGTTTCTCTCCTGGGTGAGAGAGGTGATTTAGGTTGAAAATGAATGTTCAAGGTAGAATGTTTATATGCATTTGGGTAGGTTTATAACTCTTTAAGTGTGAGGGACAGGACTCCCGTTTATTTTGAATGTCCCACAGTTCCCAGCCCAATATTGTATGGATAGGACATGATCAATAAATCCTGACGGAGAGGTTCCCAAGGCAGTCCTGTGGCTACAAGGCAAACATGTGATTACTAAACCAGTTATTGGCCTTATAATCTTGGCACTTCTCAGGATACCCAGCCATGTGGGACTATTAGAGATCTCCAGGGACCACTGACTAATTGACTGGGTTTTCACTGTGGTCAGTTGAATGTCAGTGGAGCTCAGTTCTTTTCCTGACACTGACCTTGCAGTCTAGCTGCCTTCAGGTTTAGGCCATGTGGAACAGTTAATTCGGAGAAGTGAGCACCACTTATAAATATACAGTGAATTTGGTATAGGCAGCCACTTCATGCTTCCAGAGGAGTTGTATGTCACATCCAACATGGGCTTTTTTCACGGGCTTTGGAGTTAGAATTGGTTTTGAATCCCATCTCTGTCCCTGGGTGGCCAGGAAAGCTTGGAAAGCCACTTAACTCCCCTGAGCTTCTCCCCATCTCCAGATCAAGGATGATGCTTCCATTTTGCAAGGATTCGGGCAAATGTTCGCAAAGCATCCTGGATAACAGTGGGTGCTCAGGGAAGGAGAGCTAGCAGTGATTAGCGCTGCTCAGTATCACCAAGGAGAGGGGATTTCCCAACTGTTGTAAACAGCTGAGCCCCAATGCCTCAAAGACATTTCAGAGCAGCACAATTAAAGACAAGCATAGTAAATAGACTTAGATTAAATGTACTTGGACTAAGGGTGCAGGAAATAGTGTCTGTATCAAAGCAAAGAGAACTTTTTTTTTTTACAAAGATCATAGTTAAAGAATTGCTGTCTTTGCTAGTACTATCAAGTTTCTCCACCATTGCAGGATTATTTTTTATGGTTTTTCTTTCACAGAAAAAAAATGCACTGACCTTAAAAACGTACATATTGAACAGTAAAAATAGCATAGAATCAGTAATGTAGGAAAAAATATTTGTCATTTGTTTCTTTAGGGCTACAACAGACCAAAAGCTTACATTGCTGCCCAAGGCCCACTGAAATCCACAGCTGAAGATTTCTGGAGAATGATATGGGAGCATAACGTAGAAGTTATCGTCATGATAACAAACCTTGTGGAGAAAGGAAGGGTATGTAGGTAATCCATTATCTCATCCCCCATCTAATAATCAGAAGTGCTTTGAGTTGCTTTTAATAGAGTCAACATCAGGAAGCAGCAGAAGTTAAGAAGGTTAATCAGGATTCCTTTCTAGTAAGTATGACAGCTAAAAGGAAACTTAACATTGTAGGTCAGAATTTCACTATAAATCAAGCTATCTGCTATATAATTTTTAAAAATATTTATTTATTCTTAGAAAAAGAGAGAGAGTGAGCAGGGGGAGGGTCAGAGGGAGAGAGAGAGAATCCTCAAGCAGACTCCCCACTGACCATGGAGCGAGAAGCAGGGCCTGATCCCAGGTCCCTGCCATCATGACCTGAGCCAAAATCGAGTCGGAACAGTTAACTGACTGAGCCACCCAGGCGCCCCCAAGCTGTCTGCTATTTAAATGCATTCTTCATACAGTGAGAAAAAGTAATGAGCCCCTTTGCAATGGGGCTCATTGCAAAGCAGTACAGAGTGAAATCGATTTTAATTCACTGGAGCTGGATTCTAGTCCTGCTTTGTAATGACTCAGTACATCTGGCTTCCCTTTCTTCATCTGAAAGGGGAAGTTTGGACCAGATCCTTTCAAGTCTTTCAGCTCTGTAATTCTCTCCCTGGTCTCCTCTAAAAACTACTCCCAATCACATAGAAAGAAAGAAAATGTTTGGAAGAATGAGGGAGTTCATTCCTGCCCCAGTGTTAGACCTCTGCTGATTTCAGGGAGAACTTTTATATCGAGCCTTTGAAATATGGAAATAGCATCTTTACGTTCTCTTTTGCAGAGAAAATGTGACCAGTACTGGCCTGCTGATGGTAGTGAAGAGTACGGGAACTTCCTGGTCACTCAGAAGAGTGTTCAAATGCTTGCTTATTATACTGTGAGGAGTTTTACTTTAAGAAACACAAAGATAAAAAAGGTGAGTCCACAAATGAAGGATATCATCAATTGAATAATACATCTGGTCTTTTTTTAAGTGAGTGGGTGATACAACCAAAGCAGGCTGAAAAGATACAGAATTAAAGGCATTGAGAGTTCTTACCACAACCATGCCTCATTCCCAAATGCTTCTGCTAAGTCTCCGACTGTCAGTGCTGGCTTAGGAGCCAGATTGGTCTTGGTGCCATCCGCATGGTGGATGTGATGCTCAAATGAAAGTTCCTGCCCCATGTGATAACTGAGCATCCAACTAAAAATAGTGGAGATTGAAATAAGGAAGGAAAAAAAAAAATGATGTATAAATCAGGGTTCTCCAGAGAAACATTATGTGTGTGATTGAGATTGAGAGAGAGAGAGAGGTTTTTTTTTAAATTTTAGTTATTTTATTTGAGAGGGAGAGAGAGTGTGTGTGTGTGAGTGGCAGGCAGGGAAGAGGGAGAAAATCCCAAGCAGACTCTGCTGAGCGTGGAGCTGGGCTCGACATGGGGCTCGATCCCACGACCTTCAGATCATGACCTGAGCCAAAACCAAGAGTCGGACACTCAACTGACTGAGCCACCCAGTACCCCGAGAGAGAGAGATTTTTAAGGAATTGACTTCATGCCGGAAATACAGGCAAGGTTTTTATGTTTTAATCACAAGGAGAATTCCTTCTTCTTCAAGAAACCTCAGTCTTTATTCTTAAGGGCTTCAGTTAATTGGATAAGGTTTACCCACATCACAGAGTATGATCTGCTTTACTCAAAATCTATTAATTTAAGTGTTAATCACACTAAAAAAATACCTTGACAAGGACGGGCACATGGCTGGCTCAGTCAGTAGAGTACACAACTCTTGATCTCAAGGGTTGTGAGTTTGAACCCCACGTTGGGTGTAGACATGTTTGTGTAAAGACTTTCACATTAATTGGAAAAAATAAAAAATAAAAATAAAATCTTAATTGGGTATTAAAGAGGGCATGTACTGAATGGAGCACTGGGTGTTATACACAATGAATCATGGAACACTACAGCAAAAAATAAATAAGTAACAAAAACAAAAAACAAAAATTCAATCTTAAAAATAAAAAAAATCTTGACAGGAACATCTGGTATGACTGGTATTTGACCCAACTACCAACCACTGTAGCTTAATCAAATTAACACATAAAATTAGCCATCACAAGCGACCGTGTGTTTTTTTGCTTCATTATGTACCACCAAAATCCAGTTAATGTTTAAGGACCTGTGAGTGTGCATGAGTGTGTTTGCATGCACGCATGTCTGTGTGTAATCCCGTGACAACTCTCCGAACTCTTGCAGGGCTCCCAGAAAGGAAGACCCAGTGGGCGTGTGGTTGAACAGTACCACTACACTCAGTGGCCTGACATGGGAACGCCAGAGTACTCGCTGCCGCTGCTCACCTTTGTGCGAAAGGCATCCCATGCCAAGCGCCACGCTGTGGGGCCTGTGGTTGTCCACTGCAGGTGAGTCTCAGAGGCGGGTTTCTCAGCCCACAGAGTGCCTTCTGCTAACAAAAAGGGAATCCAAAGAGCAAAGGTTTTGCCAAAATCAGGATGATTTTGAAGTGAAGTGAGGGGGGATGAGATTACATGCCCATTTTCAAAAACATTGACCACTAGGAAATGAGTATGCTGGACTCAGAATTTGATTGCTAAATATTTCAAAGCACCAGATATTTTTTATGATGTTTATTATTCTATTGAACTGTTGAATTGGATTTTAACTTATTAAATGTGTGAGGCAGGAGGAACCATGTTTTGTCATTAAACAGATGTTTATTATGACATAATATCATGGGATAAAAATGCTTGGGACATAACCCCTGTCCCTAGGAGTTATTGGTCCCTTGTAGAGTTATTATATCAGGGTTATATGAGAGAAACCAAAGTGCACAGAGGGTGAAGAATTTGGCGAAATACTCAAGTTGTTTTTAAACAGTTTGGGATCAAAATTCTTTTCTCATTTTCGGAGTTCTACCTAATATATTAAGGTGTTATCAACTCATCGTTACCCAATTACTTTATGTCCAAGACTAATTTGATGAAGAGGAATAAGGATATTTCAAAGAAAGAGAAAAAAATGTGTCAGAGGTTTTAATCTAGTATTTTTCAGTTAAAATAAAAATAACAGTTAACATTTACCGAGTGCTGATTGTATGCCAAGCTTTATGACCACACAAATCAAGTCGATTTCTATGTACAGTATTTTTGTCAAGTGGTGTCTGTGTTTCTACAGAAGTAAATGTTTTCCTTTGATATATAGCTTATCTGACACATTCTAATTATCTATCTCAGGAGTTATCCTCAGACAAAATTTGAGAGCTCTATCTTGAGTTTTTTCATCTGTTAGCCTGATGATAAGCTGAGAGAAGCAGGAAAATGCAAGAAACAGATCTCTGAAGGTCAGGGATTGTTTCTTAGCAAATGGAGGAGGAGCAGGGTACTGTGAGGAGCAGGTGCTAATTTTCCACTCTAGCACTTCCTACTTGTCGAAGCATTTGAAAAGACTCCCTGCCTATGAATTCTGTCCCTCCAGTAGAGGCTGAGGAAGTCAATAGATAATGGCCCTTTAGAAATGACTGAGGTTATGCTTTATTCCTCACGATCTCACTGAAACGATATTTTCAGCTGAAAGCCTTATCAAATTCTTTTTCCAATTAACGTGAAAACCTTTACACAAACATGTCTACCTGGCAATACAGACCCAGGACCTTTTCTTTTCAGAGTTGGGTGAAGCTGATGCTTTCATTTTTCTCAGATTAAATGTCTAGTTGCTATGCTCTGATATGGAATGTTTTCATTCTGTATCATATATAATGAATAATAAATACGATTACTGAAAATTTAAGAATCTCTAATGAATTAATTAATTAAAAATCTCCAACAGAAATAGGCTGTTTTATAATTTGACCTATAGCCAAAAATTAGAAAGTAAACAATTTATTTGAAGCATTATGCTTAACAACTAAACTGTTTTTTTGGGGGATTGCTAAATTATTTATTATGTGGCTCAGTCACTTGGGGAAGAAAATTATTTTAATTTCCAAGATAGCCAAGAGTGACCTATCTTCAAATTTATCTTATGCTTGACATTGAAGTGGCTCCTTCTTTGTGTTCTCTTCAGCGCCGGGGTTGGAAGAACAGGCACATACATTGTGCTAGACAGTATGTTGCAGCAAATTCAACAGGAAGGAACTGTCAACGTATTTGGCTTCTTAAAACACATTCGTTCACAAAGAAATTATTTGGTGCAAACCGAGGTATGAGAAAAAGGATACTTTTTGTTGTTGTTGTTTTCTCCCCCACCCCCACCGAGAAGGACACTACCTAAGGGTTGGAGATGTCACTAGAATGTTAACGTTGCATGGACCAGACTTTGTTTTACCACGTTGATTCATATCATAGGGCTTCCGTATTAAAGCACTACCAACTGGGTGGCTTACAACAACAGAAACTTCCTGCCTTATAGTTCTGAAGGATAAGAGTACAAAATCAAGGTGTTGGCAGAGCCATGCTGCATCTGTAACCTCTATAGGAGGATCCTCCCTTGTCTGAGTTTCTAGTAGCCCTGCATAATTCTTGGATGTAGCAGCCTTACTTCGTTCAGTCTCTGCCTCCATCTTCACAGGGTCTTCTCTGTCTGTGTGTCCAAATTCCTTTTTCTTAGAAGAACAGCAGTCACTACCTCATCTTAATTAATTACATCCTCAATGACCTTATTTACAAACACGGCCACATTCTGAGGTACTGGTCAGGGGTGGTTAGGGCTTCAACATATTTTGGGGGGACACGATTCAACCCGTAACACCAGGTAATTGCATTATATGTCCTAGATGGACCAGCTACATTATGTCTATTTTGTGACCAAATGGGGAATATCTTTGAAATGACACTGATGACAAAGAAGATTAAAAAAAAAGAGTCAGTAGATCAGGCAGCGCCCCTCCCTGCTAGCAAAACCTCAGGTTTTTCCTGCATATAGTGAATAAATGCATTCATTTTCATATTTTAAAAGCATGGATTATGCTCAAATTATATCCCTTTTTAAGCCCATATGGTTTACATGACACAGGACAAAGTCTATATATCTGTATTTTTCTCCTATTTCTAAATAAAAATGAATTTAAGTTGGAAATTATGGATGGCAGCTTGAGAGCAGTCAGAGACATATGGCCCATGTGGGTGAAAATCTAACCAAACAAACTTCATTCCATGGAGGAAATGACTCTCTAGTCAGATTAGACCAGGAAAGAGTCACATACAGGAACTAGAAGACAACTATGAAAAACTGTACATAAAAGTGCACTAAATTATATAGGACTGACTAAAGGGAGAACTGGAATGGACAGAAGAACACCCATGAGAAATACAGAGTCAGGAAACTCCTCATGCAAAATAAGAAAGCAGGTAGCCCGTTTGGAGGCTGGGCAGAGAGCATTGCCTTGCCTCTTTCCCACCAATGTCAACACAGAAGAAGTAAAGAGGTGAGGGACAAGAAGAGTTATGTTGTCTCCTGACTGCCTCCTTTCCAACATCTGATTTCCTGCCATGTCTAGTAAGCAATCTTTTGTGGGTCCAACCCCGCCATTATGTAAGACTCTCTTTGTCCGTCGGTGAAAAATAGATTAAGTACTTTTGTGCTTAGATATATATAAAGAAAACCTGAAATGATGTTCCCTATTGTCATTGTTTTGCCAGGAACAGTATGTTTTCATTCATGATGCTCTGGTTGAGGCCATACTTAGTAAAGAGACTGAGGTGCCAGACAGCCATATTCATGCCTATGTCAACACTCTCCTCATTCCTGGACCAACAGGCAAAACGAAGCTGGAGAAACAATTCAAGGTGAGTTCTCTTAGAAGCCTCTTGGATGTTACCACACAATTCAGTGTTCCTGCAGCCTCATTTGAGTTGACAAGGCCATGTGCACGGGTTCAGAGCACAGTTGGTACAGTGGCTTTGTGTTGCTCTTTACAGTGGGCAACAAAACCATGTGGTCAATTTCAAGGAGAATCTTAATTTTGACTAGCAAGAGGAAAAGTTCTCAAGAACTCTGGATTAATGTTTACAAATGCAAACTTGGTCCAAGAATGGAGGGCACAGAGCATAACAGAAGGGACAGGCAGACCTCCTAATACAGACTGCATAAGGGCTCTTTTTCCTTTGAAAAAACCAGACCACTTCACGATGAATGATCCGGCTCAGGCTGTTCATGCCACTCGTTGGAAAAATCTGTCTCACTTGAAGGCCCTAGACTAGAGAAGAGGCCACCCCAGAACAATAGCTCTTCAACCCCAATTTCTCCCACCCACCTTGTCACAAGGCAGTGAGCTAGAGAAGAGAGTATGTTTTGTTCAATATCATACTTTCTACAATCCAAGTTCTCTGGCTTCCAGAAATCAATCAGCAAAGAATTCAGAAAGTGGATCCTACGGGAACCCTCTAGCCGTGCTAGGGGAATTTGCACAGTTGTGGTTTTCCCAAGGAATGGAGGCTGTGTTGTTTGCTCTACCTTATTCCTATACTAACCTTTTACTTCCCAGGATTCCTAGAGAAACAGGACCAATTTCTGAAGAAGGAATATCTAGGAAAAATTTGAAAGACCCTGGAAAAACCCAGGAGAGTTAACAAACCTTGAGATCACAGGGTGGTTTTTTTTTCGTCTTTTCTCCAGGCTACAACAGAAAAGATGTTAGTCACTACAGATTCCTTCTCATTTTTTGCCTTCTCAGTCAGCACCTTTTGTGCCTTTGGAGGAGTGAAGAGAAAGATTAAGGGTGAATGCTGCACTTTGAACCTGCCAGGAGGACATAAATGTTTTTGTTCAGCAAAGTTTGTCTGAGTAATAACAGAACACTAAATAAAGAGAAAGTATGAAGTTTGACTTCCAGAAATAGATAATAAAGGAGTATAAATCATCCACATTAGGTTAGGATAGCTTTCTTCTAAATTAAAAAATATATAGGTATTACTCATTTTCAACAGAATTCTCATTTTAGCATGACTTACCCCTACACAACTGCATGAAAGAATTGATATGGCTTACATTAGATAACCCAGGATCAAAATGGAAAGATCAACTATGAGGCCAGAATCTTAATTAATTAATTAATTAATTAAGGGAGGTACATTTGACTCTGTTTCCTGTTAACACCTGACTAGGGAGATACAGAAGTGTGTGTGTGTGTGTGTGTGTGTGTGTGTGTGTGTGTGTGCGCGCACACACACACTGTCCTATAAGACATTAGTCATTCAAGTTTTTCTATAGATACAATCCCTTGAAGTAAGTTACATGTCTGTTTATTTCTGGGTATTTATCTGCAGAAAACAAAAACACTAACTCAAAAAGATACCTGCACTTTTATGTTCAGTGTGGAATTATTTACAACAGCTAAGATATGGGAGCAATCTAAGTGCCCACTGATGGATGAATAGGTAAAGAAAATGTAGTATATTATTCAGCCATAAAATAGAATGAAATCTTGGCATTTGCAACAAGATGGATAGACCCTGAGGGCATTATGGCAAGTGAAGTAAGTCAAAAATAACTCAGTGAAATAAGTCAGACAGAGAAAGGTAAACACCATATGATACCACTTACATGTGGAATTAAAAAAAAAAAAAAAACAAAACAAGTTCATAGATGCAGAGAACAGACTGATGGTTGCCGGGGGCAGACGGTAGGGGTTGGGCCAAATGGGTGAAGAGGGTCAAAATGTACAAACTTCCAATTATAAAATAAATCAGGCATAGGGGTGTAATGTACAACATGGTGACTATAGTTAATAATACTGTAGTGCATATTCGAAAGTTGCTAAGAGTGTAGATCTTAAATGTTCCCATCATTAAAAAAAAGATTTTGTAGGGGCGCCTGGGTGGCCCATCCCTTAAGCATCTGCCTTCGGCTCGGGTTGTGGTCCCAGGGTCCTGCGATCAAACCCCGCATCAGGCTCCCTGCTCAGCGGGAAGCCTGCTTCTCCCTCTGCCACTCCCCCTGCTTGTGTTCCCTCTCTCGCTGTGTCTCTCTCTGTCAAATAAATAAATAAAATCTTTAAAAAAAAAAGATTTTGTAACTATATATGGTAAGGGATGTTAATTAGACTTGTGATTATTGTGCAATGCATTATGATAATACACCTGAAATTAATGTAATGTCATATATCAGTTATGCCTCATTTTTTAAAATTTTTTAATTTTCTTAAATTTAAATTCAATTAATTAACATATAGTGTATTATTAGTCTCAAATGTAGAGTACAATGATTGATCAGTTGTATATAACACCCAGTGCTCATTACACCACGTGCCCTCCTTAATGCCCATCCCCCAGTTACCCCATCCTTCAACCCCCCCCATCCCCTCCAGCAACCCTCAGTTTGTTTTCTGGAGTTCAGCATCTCTTATGGTTTGCCTCCCTCTCTGTTTTTGTCTTATTTTATTGTTCTGACAAAATCAGAGAGGAAGACAAACCATAAGAGATTCTTAATCATAAGAAACAAACTGAGGATTGCTGAAGGGTGGCACCTGGTTGGCTCAGTCGGTAGAGCATGTGATTCTTGATCTTAGGGTCATGAGTTTGAGCCCCACGTTGGGAACAGAGTTGACTTTAAAAAAATAAAATAAAGAGAGATTACTTTAAAAAAAAAAAAACTAACGGAAAGAGATCCATGGCAGTGGCACATAGGGGAGAAGAGATTATTAGAGGGAGAGGAAATCCTGAGAAGGGGCCAAGGAGAAGGATTCAAGACAAGGAGGGATTGGGGCAAAATGCTGGGACACGTAAATGGGTGTGGTGGCAGGAAGTGTATGGGCTCCAATGCCGGAGACTGAGGGAATATTCTGTGGCTTCTATTCCCTGTGTGACACAGGAGATGAATGTGTATGTGTGTGTGTGTGGTATGTGTGTGTGCACAGGCATGGGGTGTACATGTGTGTTTGTACACATATTCTAAAATAAAGATGTTAAATAGCTGCTGGAGGGGGAAGAGTTGATTTCAAGGAATCTATACTGTACTGACCATATTCTCAGAACCTAATCCAGTAAAATTAGAATTGACCATGAAAACTTGCCCTGAAAAAAATCCAGATATTGGACAATAAAAATGTTCTTTCAAATAATTGACCTATTAAAAAGGAAATTATAGGGCGCCTGGGTGGTGCAGTTGGTTAGCCAACTGCCTTCGGCTCAGGTCATGATCCCGGAGTCCCAGGATCGAATCCCACATCGGGCCCCCTGCTTGGCAGGGAGTCTGCTTCTCCCTCTGACCCTCCCCCCTCTCATGTGCTCTCTCTCTCTCTCTCTCACTCTCTCTCTCAAATAAATAAATAAAATCTTTAAAAAAAAAGAGAAAAAGGAAATTGTAAAATCTTTAGAATTAAAGGTCAACAGAAGCATTACATTGCATAACTTGTATGATACAATAGAAGTTGTATCTAGAAAGAAAGTTATAGCCTTAAATATATTCATTTGAGAATAAAAAAAAATAAAAGCAAACGAAATAGGCACATCATGTAAAAATTAGAAGAGAAGCATGGTACACCCAAAGAGGGAGACAGAAAATTTTTAAGCAAGTTAAAGCTTTCTTAAATAGAAAGTTAAAGTAATTAAATAGAAACAGATGAAACAAAACCAAACGCAGGTTCTGTCAAAGACTATAAAACAAACAAACCTGTGGCCAGATTGGTGAGAAAAGGGAAGAGAGAGTATACAGAAATAGATATTAAGATAAAAAACAGGGATATAATTATAAATATTTTAGAAATGTTTTTTTCTAACTTAAAAAGCATAGTATGAACATATTTGTGACGATACATTTGAAAACCTACATGAATGAATTTTTTTAAGAAAAAGTAAGCAAGATATACTTATAAAGAAATGAAAAATCCAGCTAGACCAATAACCATTAAATAAATTGTATCAGTTACCAAAAATCTCACCTCCAAAATAAAACCGGAACTGAAAGAATTACCAAACTTTTAAGGGACAGAAAATTCCAAACTCTAGGATAAAATATCTGGGTAGAAAATAAACCTAACTATTTTACTGGACAAGTATAACTTTGATACCAAAACTGTACAAAGATAGTATAAATAAAGAAATGTATAGGTCAGTTTCATTTATTAACTTAAATGCTAAAATCCTATTTAAAAAATACTGGGGTGCCTGGGTGGCTCAGTTGGTTAGGCGTCTGCCTTTGGCTCAGGTCATGATCCCAGGGTCCTGAGATTGGGCTCCCTGCTCAGTGGGGAGTCAGCTTCTCCCCTGTCCCTCCCCGTCCCCTGCTTGTGCTCTCTCTCATGCTCTCTCTCTCTCAAAAAATAAAATCTTTAAAAAATATATCAGCAACTCAAATCCAGCAGTGTGTTTTTCTTTTTAAATATTATGACCAATTAGGGTTTGTAGAGTTTGTTTCAAGAATGAAGTGACAATTTAACATTAGAAAATATGAACAAATTTAGTTATGAGAATTGTATGGCCCTCTCAAAAGATGTAGAAAAAACAGTAGACAAAATTAAGTACTATTCATAACAAAAACTCTTAGTAAGTTAGAAATAGAAGGAAGCTTTCTTCATCTTACAGAGGCTACAATGTAAATGTCACACACAAAATTTAAAGTTGGAAATTTTCATAGTTTTTAGAAAAAACAATAAATGTCAGCTGCTGACACTATTAGTCAACATTCTACTGGAAATCAGGTTAAACCAAAAAAAAAATGTATAAAAGTAGAAAAGAATTTGCAGATGATACACTTTTCTATATAGAACATCAAGAGAAACAAAACTTCTAATATTTATTATTAGAACTCAACTCTTAATTACAGTTCAAGTATATATGAAAATCAATAGCATTGTAACTCATTAGCTATCGATTGTTAGAAAAGATATTAGAGCAAAAACAGCCAATTCAACAACCACAGCAAACAGAAACAAAAACTCTATGGTCTCAAAAATAAACGTAACAAAAGGTGCGATGAATGTGTAGAAAAAAAATTATAAAACTGAATTGAAGAGCGTAGAATTAGACCCAACAAATATAGATACAATTTTCCTGAATGGAAATTTGTGAAGATGTTGCTCCTCCTAAATTAAGTATCAGTGTGGTACCAATCACATTCTCCCAGGATTTGTCATGGGAAATCAAGAAGTGATTTTAAAATTAACATTTAGAAAAGTAACGAGCGAAGTCATCCAAAGCAATACTAAAAATAAAAAATAAAATAGAAGTGTGTTGTACAGTATATGGAAGATTTATTATGTAGATACTATCATTAACACTAAAAAACAGACAAATCATCCAGAGGAACCATGCATATGTGGAAAGGTTATTGGACAGATAGTACACCACAAATCAATGAGGAAAGGACCGACTAACCAATAAGGGAAATTGGGACAATTTCCATGTGGAAACAAGTAAAATTGGATTCTTACCACACCTCAAACACTAAAATTATTCAAGATGAATAAGGTACCTAAAGGTGACAACAAGGTTTTATAACTATTATAAGAACATTAGCAATATATATTTTGAAGACATCAGGGTAGAAAAGGATATAATTTGCAGAAATCTTAAAAAATTAGTTGGCTGTGAGTGTCTGTGTGATTAAAGAGAACAACGACCTTAGCAACTTTTTAAACAGATTATAGCCTTACATTCAAGACGTCAAAACCCTCTACAAATTAATAAATGATAGTGAAGTAGAAATATAAAAAGGCAATCATCAAAGAAGAAACCTAAATGGCTAATGAATGCTACAATTCACAATCTCACAGTAATTAAGGAAATGCAAGTCAAAACCATGGTCTACCACTTATCATCTATCAGACTATCAAAAATTAAATGCTGATGACTCCTAATTCCATGTGTGGGTATTAAGAAACATACAAGAGATATTCATTGCTACAAAGTTTAGAAAAGCAAAATATTGGAAATAATCCTAACATTCGCTAGTTGGGGAATAAATAGCAAGTAGATCATTCGTGAAATGGAGTACTAAAAGAATGAATGAAATCCAACCATATACATATATATGCACACACACGCATTCCATGCAATTTACCCCCAACTGCAGAGTGAGATGTAAGTGGAAGACATAGCACACACCTATAGAGGAAGCCACGGGGAAGATCCTCCCAGGGCTAACATCAAACTAGAGACATTCTGTGCTTCTTCCAGCTCCCCTGGTGTAGAGAACATAGATGTGCCAGGGAGTTAGTTCAAGTAATTCTTGGAAAACCAGATATATGTATATTCAGTATCTTATCTTGGTTTCTTGGTCGGGTCGTGTGTGTGTGTGTGTGTGTGTGTGTGTGTGTGTGTGTGTGTGTGTTTGGGTGACTTAAATAATCTATATTTTTCCTTGACTCTCTTTCTCAGCTCCTGAGTCAATCAAATATACAACAGAGTGACTATTCTACAGCCCTAAAGCAATGCAACAGGGAAAAGAACAGAACTTCTTCCATCATCCCTGGTAGGTTATACTGAATCATGAAAAAAAAAAACAAACCCTCTTTTATAATAAAAACCTGGAAGGCAATATGACAATATTTTTACATCTTGGAATGAATTGATTCACTCAGTATTTTTCTAATTATGCCTGATAATGTACCTGTTAAAAAGGACTCTTAAATCCTGAAGTCCATCTAAAAAATGCAAAACACATAGAAGAGCTGGCTTACAGATCAAAGACACTCAACTTGAGACATGCAGCTATGCTTTGCAATGTGGGGGTGGGGGGCAAAGGGTATAGAGCTGTGAGCGTGGTGGTTCATGACGAATGTTCTATGTTCCAGTGGAAAGATCAAGGGTTGGCATTTCATCTCTGAGTGGGGAAGGCCCAGACTACATCAATGCCTCCTATATCATGGTAAGTCAGAGAAATCACTGGAAAGCTGCCTACTAGCTTGTGCTACCAGAACCAAAACCAGTATGGGCTTCCTGAAGCAGTGGCTGCAGACATAGGTTAACACCACTGGTGGATAGAAGCCAAATCTAATGACCACAGACTGCGGCCCACTGGGGCAAGAATAACAGCATTCCTTGTTGTTTTTATGTGTGCTGGGACTGGAGAACCCTCAAGCAAGACAAATCAGTATATGCAGGAACTGAACTCACCATTGAGGACTGATGAGAAGATAGAAAGCATACAGTCAGCCATCTAAGAGGCTCCATTTCATTTACCCTGAACAGACCCAGGACACAGTGACTTCAGGAAAGCCCGTCTCCCTGAGTTTACCAATCCAGGTTTGCAGTAGTGTTGACCCAGTGAACTGGGCTCATTTGAAGACCTGGATTCCTAAAGACATAATCCTTTCCTTCTGTGTTTAGATTTTCTATGAGAAACAGTTGGCTGTTTTATGCCTCTCGTTTCCATTTCAGGCCTATCGATCATAGGAAGCTTGGCTTCAGATGAAAAGGTTGTAATTCCCATGCCAAAACCACTTTTCATTTATCCAGCAAAGAAAATATTTAGGACTATTCATGCAGGAAACAGGGAGATATGTGGTGGTGGCATCTTAATACATGCCGAATCAAATGAGCCCCTGGGGAATAGGAACAGGATCTGAGAGACCCAGAGCAGAAGAGGATAAATGAGCCATAATTTTAGTGAGCAGCAACATGGAAATCATGACCAATCCAATGGCTGCAAGTTCCAGGTTTCTGCAGCAAAATCTGCAAGTGCCTTCTATTCCTCTCCAATAGAGGAAGCTGGGGTGTCTGGACACCAAGGGTGTTCTGTAGTCAGTAGGTGTAAAATTTGGCACTTTGCATTGGGACTTGTGGAAAGTGAGAAATATAAACTCCCCTCTGGATTTCCATTCTATCTAGTGTAGGAGACATGGTCCATGTGCCATTTTGGTAAGTCTGCTTCTAGACGTGATAGCTAGGTAGACTTGGGCACGACACTTAACTTCTTAAGCCTCAGTTTAATCATCTGAAAAAGGGGGACCACAGTTCCTGTTGCATAGTACTTCTGTGAGACATAAGGGAATTAGGGGGAAGAAAATGCTAGTCCTATGCCTGGTGTATGGAGAGTGCCTTGTAAACATCAGCTATAATAATCACATTATTATTTACAGACACAATCTAAAAATAAAAAGACTACCTTGACTTAAGGTCCATTAGCTTAGACATGTATTTGGCATATTTAAAGTCATCTGTTGGGGCTCTTTCTATCTTCTCTTTGGTTTCGTAGGGTTACTATCAGAGTAATGAATTCATCATTACCCAGCATCCTCTTCTCCATACCATCAAGGATTTCTGGAGGATGATATGGGACCATAATGCCCAGGTGGTAGTTATGCTTCCTGATGGTCAAAACATGGTAAGCGCCCCCATCCCCGGTCACTTTTGGTACTTGCCTTATAGGAGATAACAAGTCACAACAGCCAGAAGTCCAAGTATACCAACAAATAAAGTAATTTTTTTCAACTAGTAAACTAATGTCACTGGAGTTGTACCTTGTCTACTATTGGGCCTTGTTTGGTTATGTTACCATGTCCCAGGTCTGACATTGTAGAATGACAGTTTTAAATAAAAGTAAGTTAAAATGAACTTAAATTTAAGTATTCTGTGATACTGCTTAAGAAAAAACAGAATTTCAACCATGAAGTCAGTCCATATGCTTCTATTTACATTTTTTAAAAAATAAAACTCGTTAGGATATTTGGAGAGTCCCTCAGTTAAAAGAGATCTATAGAAGTACAAAAAAAGGGGGGGGCTATTTTGTTTAGGTTTTGCACATATACTTAACTTGGAGATTTATTTCTTAGCTATAAAGTTAGACTGACCATTCCAGATGACACTGGAAATTGCTGAGCTCTTAAAATCACTTGAATCTTCTCTACTCAGTTATCATTTACAGAAGTAACAACTTATCATTGTTACTGATGAGCTAAGAGCAAAACAACAAAGCAATAGTTTGGTTTCTTAAATGTAATATTTTATTCTGCACATCAAACTTGTGTAAGGCTCAATATTTTAAGAGTAAGTTTTGAGATCCAAAGAAAAATTTGAGTTGAATTTGCTGTGTGAACCGGTTAACTTCATTTCACGGTCTGACTTACTAAGCATTTGATGAAAATCATACTTCTTTGGTATTTAATCCTCCAGGCAGAAGATGAGTTTGTTTACTGGCCAAATAAAGATGAGCCCATAAACTGTGAGAGTTTTAAGGTCACTCTTATGGCTGAAGAACACAAATGTCTGTCTAATGAAGAAAAACTTATAATTCAAGATTTTATCTTAGAAGCTACACAGGTATGGACATAACTGAAATAACAGACTTCTCATGTTAAGCACGTGTTATGTTAAATATATGCTGATTTAAGGATCTTCCCTAGAAATAAAAAGGAACCTAATTTCTTACAAATTAAGACCGATTACCCAAAAATCAGTTTTACCTGACTTGTCACTTTCATTTTCAAAATCCTATAGAATCATTAAACATTAACTGCCACTAAACTACACCATTCACACACAGGAAATCAACGATTTCTCTTTTACTCCAGAGTAGTTCTGACAGAACTTATATTGAGAATAAACTTAGTAAAAAAAACATAATAATTTCATTAATCCTAATTCTGATGTTTTAAGGGAAATTTTTACTTTGCATTCTTCTAAGTAAAAGAGGAAAAATATTATCTACCAAAATGAGCTTACCACTATCTACCAAGAGACAATGTGTTATAAGTGAAGAAGTGCTTTGACGAGATGCAGTACAATGAACTAGGATTGTTTTGCTAATTCTTGGTTACCTATAAGGCAGCAATTCGAATTCCTTGTCAAGAATTATTTATAGAATTACAGTACAGTACATAATTTGGTATACAGCTACAGTAAAATGTTAACAGATACTAATAATAGGGAGTAAGGCATGTGAGATGCAGAGTACGTCCCCAATCGGAGAAAGGTTAAATCATGTTTTAGATGATTTAAATGTTGCGCTTTACTATACTCTAATTCTGAGAGTGGATAAACCATATAAAATTTAGGTTCTGCGGCTTATTTTTCAATGTAGCATTTGATTGAGTACACTTTAGGAAGCTGAGGGTCAGAGGTTTAAGGGATATAAAGTCACACAGCCTGGCTGGTCACTGACACAAGAATCAGAAGTAGACTGGATGTCCATCCCCTTTGCCAGCATTTCCCCGCCCTGTCATGTAATTACACTCTCATGTAATTGAGGGCAATTAATGCTGGTATTTGAAGAAGTCTATGTTATTTTTAAAAACAAATGTTAACAGTGAAGATGTCTTTTTGTATTAAATAGTGGCGCAGAGACATCTTTGGTACAGGGTTTCAGAGTTTGATTACCATAATGAACACACAAATAAGCCTTATTTTTAGAATGAAAAGGAGATTACATGTATACATGGGACATGAGGTATCACAGCAGTTTCTTCCCTCCGAGATGGAGGATGGACTGCAACCGCTGCTGTTCACTTGTGCATGTGATTGGGTTTTATTACCTTCCTGTAATTCCTGATTTCCCCAGTTACTCCACTCGTAATAAATTGTCACTCACCAATATGACTCTTCTAAAAATATTAAGTTTTCTCTCTTCTTACAGGATGATTATGTACTTGAAGTGAGGCATTTTCAGTGCCCCAAATGGCCAAATCCAGATAGCCCCATTAGTAAAACTTTTGAACTTATAAGTATTATCAAAGAGGAAGCTGCCAACAGAGATGGGCCTGTGATTGTCCATGATGAGTAAGTTCCTCTCTTTAAACTCTTTCATGCCTGAGCACTCTCCAGGTGGTCAGATATTTGTTTTCTTTGTACTAACCTCGTGCTTTGGACCAGTTGTGGTGACTCAGCCAGGAGAGATCATCAGCTTTTTATAAACAAGGTTAATACAGAATTCGGTTTTGTTTTTTGTGTTTTTTTCACTTCTCTTGGAGTTCCTGCTGAAGGCAGAAGATGGGTACCTGATCACAAGAATGTGCTCTTGTATTGTATGCTGAGATCACTTTGTGTGATGAGTCAGTGTTTTGGCACTTGAATTTTTACAGGTGCTAACCGGAGAGACATTTCTAAGTTATTGATGCGCTGGATAGGATTAAAATTGATACAGTTTTTATTTATCAGGAACAGGAATCGAACCAATAGATCTTTCCAGGGTCCTGTTATGAACAAATAAAAAAGCATATGCTGGAATTATGTGTTATATATACATTATATATTAGATATAACTTATCAAATCTTTGTGATTTATTACCAACCCCTTCCAGAGTATAAAAATAACAAATGTATGAATAAACATTAAACTTCTATAAAGTATCCCATTACTAATATCATGAACACTTGCTAATGTTTCAAATTAAACCATAGTTCTCTACATGATAAAGAGAGACATTTCATTAATTTCTGTGTTCCCACTACAAAGTTGTCAAGGCTTTGTGAGTTCTAAATGTGAATGTTTGATGCATCTGAATGGAGTCTTTGTCCCTTCCCTTTGCTTCAAGGCATGGAGGAGTGACGGCAGGAACTTTCTGTGCTCTGACAACCCTTATGCACCAACTAGAAAAGGAAAATTCCATGGATGTTTACCAGGTAGCCAAGATGATCAATTTGATGAGGCCAGGAGTCTTTGCCGACATTGTAAGTATAAGAACAGTGAACCAAACTTTCACTGTTAGAGTGCTGCTTACTTCCTAAAGGCTGCCAAAATAATTTTATCATGTATCAAAAAAAAAAAAATCTCATTGACTCATAACATATTACTACCATGTAGTATTCGAACTGAATTACAAGTTAATCAGTCCACAATCTATGGAACTGGAATAATAAACAATACACATTTAAAGTTTATCTTCCAGAAAATTGATGGATAAAATTTTTTAAATTTCATGTCTCCTTTTGCAAGACTTACTGTAATTCTGAAAAATACCCTCAGTAGAAGCACCAACTTCTCCGACTTACCCCACAAAATAGTTATCTTGGGGTGGGGTTCAAGTTCTGCATAGCCTGAGAACAGTCAGAAGACAGATCTTGAAGACTTCAACGTTGGAACTGTTCACTTTTTTCTAAAGACGAATTCAATTTTGGTACTTAACAAATGGGTAGTTCCTGGGTACTTTTATTTTTTTATTTTTACTGAATCTTTTTTTTTTCTATGTTCAATTAGCCAACTGGGTACTTTTAAAAAGAGAAACTTGTACAATCAAGAAAGAGACACAGCATATTTGGAGAGATAAGTCTCAACTCTGAAAATAATTTGGAAGTTTTTAATATCGTAGAAACAAGGGCTGGAAAGACAATAGGGATCTTCATGCAAATGCCCCAGTGGAAGACTTTTAGGTGGATATAGTAGTCATAGACTCACCTCCAGCTGCCTGGTCTGTGGATGTGTAAGGGTCCATCTTTAAGCCTTCATTCAGTCCAGACCAGTTGTCCAGAAAGTAAGGTAACCCTTGCAAATGTGCACTTCAGAGGAGCACTTATTAAAAGTCATTCAGGCCAGTTGAGTTATATTAAGCTGCTCCTATGTGAAATTGTTTTCCAGAGATTGAACTTTCACCTGGTTCATGGATGCATTGAATGATGCACCGATTCACGTGTGGGCCTAATGATTTTCCACTATGATGTCAGTTACTGGCTCACATTCTCTGAAACTGCCTTTGTCCCCGCCCCCCCCACCACCACCCAAATTGGCACCTGTAAGAGAACTCTTTATTCTTCTGTGTCTCTACTCTGAGACCATAGCAGGGCCCATGCTCACCTTTGTTCAAAGCAGGGCATAGGACCAGTCAGGCTGGTACGGTGTGAAGAACACTTGGTAAAAAGTGGATCTGGTAAAAAACATTCTGCATGAACCCCTGAGCTGACAATGCTGTCCTTTCTGGGACCTCTCCATAAACAGAGAAACCCAATGGATTTCATCACAGCTGGAGAAAGGAGAATGAGTAAGTTATTTATGAGTGGCTTATAGGTGCCTCCTACCAAAGGATTACACGCAAGTTGATAAATCAGTAACAGTAATCTGTCACATCACCTTCTGATTCCATGACATAAACGAATAACAATGGAGTGCTTACCATTGACAAAAGTATGTTGGTCAGTTTTCTAGGTCAATGAATGTTGGCTACTAGAAAAGCTACTTTAAATTTCACCCGAAAGAGATATTAATATAGATTGTGTACTTCTGCAGCCTGTAACAGGCCCCTTAACACAATGCCCTTCTCTGACCAGTGCCAAAGCATGACTGAAAATATTACTTCTTTTTACAAATGTCCATCTTCACTGAGCTTCTTGTTTATGACCTCACATTCTCTGTCCTCCAGGAGCAGTATCAGTTTCTCTACAAAGCGGTCCTCAGTCTTGTGAGCACGAGGCAGGAAGAGAATCCATCCACCTCTCTGGACAGTAATGGCGCAGCATTGCCTGATGGAAATATAGCCGAGAGCTTAGAGTCTTTAGTTTAGCACATAGGGGGGTGAGGGGAATCCATACCTGAGCATTGTTTTCCTCTTTCTGAAACCAGACAGGAAAATCACTTCAGTCCTTCTGTTATCTGTTTGCTTACTTTCCATCACTTGACAGTAATTTTCATGACATAGGATTCTGCTGCCAAATTTACATCATTAACAACGTGTGCCTTTCTGCAAAACTTCTTGTAATTCACTTATTGTGTTTAAACTAAAATGGTTGAATTTTACAGTATTTCTAAGAATGGAATTGTGGGGGTTTTTTTGGTATTGATTTTAACAGAAAATTTCAATTTATAGATATGAGGAATTCCCAACTACATAAAACATGTTTGTTTTTAGTGTCAAATTTTAGCTGTATTTGTAGCAATCATCGGGTTTGCTAGAAATATAACTTTTAATATAGTAGTTTGTAAATAAAACACCCCGTTCCCTCTGATATTCAACATTTTACAACTGCAGTATTCACCTAAAGTAGAAATAATCTGATACTTACTGTAAATACTGCTCTAGTGTCTCCATGGACCAAATTTATATTTATAATTGTAGATTTTTTATATTTTACTACTGAGTCAGTTTTCTAGTTCTGTGTAATTGTTTAGTATAATGATGTAATTCATTATCTGGTCTTATTCTACAAGTCTCCTGATATCCTTTCATGTTATCTTGGTAATTAACTGTTTTAGCATGTAACTCTAACTTTTATGGGAAATAGAGATACACTTGTTTTGAAAGAAGATGTTTTTATGAGAATAACACCTTATCCAGTATTGTTTAAATGGTTTTTATCCAAGGCATTGCAAAAATAAATATAAATATTGCTCTCGATTTGCATTTGTTTGGGGAGTGTTGTGCTGGGGCAGGTGTAGCAGAAAATTGTAGAAAGGGGTCCCCCTGGGACGGTGGAAGTGAAAAAAGGTGGATGGGATGGAGCGGCAGAGAGAGCTGTGAATCCCAGTCTGGGCATTGAGGCACACGGGGAACTCACAGACACTACACAACTACCATGATTACCTTATTAGGACCTAACTACGTACAACGTACCAAAAAATGTTGGGAAACTTCGGTTTAGAACCAAGCTGGGACTTAGAATTAGGCAGATTTGGTCGTCAGGGACAAGCTAAGCTGGTTTGGAAGCCAGATAAATTGACAAAGACCAGGAGCTCTTAAATCCCAGAGTGGAAAGAAGGTAAGATGCCCTAAATTAAGGGAAATTGTCAGGATCCAAGAGCTGTGTGGAGCTGAAGTGCAGGAAAATGGAATCAGCCTTGGTGACAGGCTGACTCGGGGACTGGAGGCAGTCCCCTGCCTCAGCTGGGAGCGTTGTACAGCACTGCCTGATGAGGGCACTCATCCCCAAGAACGCCCAGAGCAAGAGGCCAGGAAAAGTTTCCTTTAAACTCATGGCTCTCGGAGTATGGTTCCCAGACCAGCAGTAGCAGCAAAACCTGGGAACTGGTGCAAAATACAAATCCTAGATTCCCATCCCAGACCTACCATATCAGCAACTCTGAGGTTGAAGGTCAGCAATCTAATGCATGCTGAAGTTTGAGAACCACTGCTCTACAGCAACAATTCAGGGAGCCTCCAGGTTCCTTAAGCACTATCAGGAAATGTTCACCAGATCCTTCAAATAGAACCAAA
The DNA here is from genome assembly GCF_009762305.2 of Zalophus californianus. Taxonomy (NCBI): domain Eukaryota; kingdom Metazoa; phylum Chordata; class Mammalia; order Carnivora; family Otariidae; genus Zalophus; species Zalophus californianus. Next base: position 77,864,408 of record NC_045606.1, read on the forward strand.
ATTAATTAGCTTTCCTTTGAAAGCAGTAGTCATGAAGAGAGGTGAAACAGGAGAAAGTTCAACAAATGATAGAGTGTCACAAATCACACGATGTTGGTAAGCACCACTTTACCTTTACTTGTGCCTTTACCAGGCACAAGAAAAACAAATGTGCAGCTTTCCCACCTTCCCTGGGAGGAAAGCCACAAAGTTAGTTTTGATTTCTTGGTTACTTTTCTAATCTTACCTCCTAGTTCTCTTGTTTCATATTTTTCCCTCATAACCCACAATGTTTAATCACAAGCTGATCTGAACCAGGAGTACATGTCACCTTAATTATTTTGTCTGTCTTTTCCTTGGCCTTTGTCCCAAGAACAAACACCCTTTGGGGGGATATGGAATTTTTTTTGCCTTCATGATTATTTATCAGTGAGGTGCCTTGCAGAATCTCTTCCAAAGGAAAGTAATTATGCAAGTAACATGTATGGTAAGTCAACATTGTATAGACAAATTCTAATAAATATACCAGAACTGTAAGGTCCATCATAGTTGCAGTGTGATACTCCCTGAGAATTTATGGCAGCTCCTTCTTCACATATAATTAATACAAACATTTCATACATACATATTCCACTAATTATTCCAGCATAGTAATCTTAATGTTCTTACTTCTGATCTAAAACTCCCTAATTTGTTAGCATATAAAATGCCTTAGACCATTTCTCTGATATTCAGAACTTGGAAAATAAGGTCTCTTTATAAGCAGATTTATTTTTAAATATTTTATTAGAATTGAATTCCACTTGCAAATAGCACATAGAATCAGAAGTATTAATCATTTACTGGATTAAAGTGAACTTTTTAGGGAAAATTGGAAAATCTACATATTTGTCAAAATAAAACACACTTCTTCTTCTTCTTATTATTATTATTATAAACCGTGATTGAAAATCACCCACTAACTTGCTAATTGCAAAATATTCTGGTGCATTAGAGGGCTCCTTTTCATTAGTACAATATTAGTGTGTTAGAGTAGGTGGTATTAAATCGTAAGGCATATAAATGACACATATTACATCAGTTTGAAGAAATTAGACATCTTGGCATTAAATTAGAGTTAGTAAGGTTTTCTTTACAGTAATCATTTTTTAAATGAAAAACAAGATATGAAAGTGGGAGTAAGAAAGGCTGTGGGTGTGAATTGGAAACTTCTCATCGTATACACAAGTTCTGCTCAGTCCATCCGAGGTGGCACATTCTAAGCAGGCCACAAGAAATGACACGGACTGACCTTTGAAAAACTTTTCAAATATGCTAATTTGCAATACTTCCCTCTGCAACTCAATGTGCCATTCAGCATATCTCTCAGATTCTTATGATCTTGCTTCAGCCCTAGAGGAGTCACCTCAGTTCCAAATTAAACAGAGAGAAAGGAACAGATACAAGACATTTCTTCCTTGCTGCTCACTTGTTTAATGAAGCCATGTACCAAAACTACAGCATTAAGGTTCCTAATGAAGAATATTAGAAAAGTCTTTCATGGCACATTTACTTCAAGTAAGAGTTTTAATGGGTTCAAGAAGTTAAACCTGCCTTCCTTGGACTTTTTAGAGAGTAAATGAGAAAACTGCCACCTTTTGTCATTAGAGTATGTCCAGTTCTAAGCTCATGGGGATACATAAAAAGATTCAAAGAACCAGGGCACCTGGGTGGTTCAGTCGTTAAGCGTCTGCCTTCAGCTCAGGTCACGGTCCCAGGGTCCTGGGATCGAGCCCCGCATCGGGCTTACTGCTCGGCAGGAAGCCTGCTTCTCCCTCTCCCACTCCCTCTGCTTGTGTTCCTTCTCTCGCTGTGTCTCTCTCTGTCAAATAAATAAATAAAATCTTAAAAAAAAAAAAGGTTCAAAGAACCAGTTAGAGGAAACATGAAATGGTTAGAAAATAATTAAGGCCAATGAGGAAAGATTGATAATTGGGGTCATCACTGTGTATTCGCAGAATCCACCCACATGCCAGTCTCCTTCTAGGGTGCCTTCCTGTGGCAGATGGCCTTCTCCAAAAATAGCTCAACGGTATCTTCCATCCCACATGACTCATCCCATTTTGAAACTCATCCCATTCGGCAGTGGGGTCTGTGGTTCCTCCCCTTGAATCTGGGTGGACTTGTGATTCTGGGGAAAGTGACGTTATGTGACTTCGGAGGCCAAGTCATAAAAGGCAATGCAGCTCTGCCTAGAGGTCCTGGCCCTATACCCCAGCTGAGCTTCCAGCTGACAGCAGAACCACCTGGGCAGATATGGGAACAAGCTGTCTCGCAATGGATCCCCCAGCTCCCAGTCAACACACCGCAAGTGAGACTCTGTTGAGCAGAGAGAGCTGTTGCCCCTGAGTCACACCCAAATTGCAAATTGATGAAAATGAATGACTGCTGTTTTAAGCCACTACATTTTGGGGTAGTTTGTTACATGGTGATAGTAGTTAGAACACTTCTGACACTTCAAAGACAAAAAGGCTATAAACTATAGTCCCCTGACTCCTTTGCAGCTAGGGTTGTGGGTATGAATTACATTCCACCAATTACAGGGAGCCGTAAAGTCTGGAAACGTAGACAATATTGTTTTACCATACATCATAATATAATTTTAACCCATTTATTATATATTTGCCTATACTTCTTGACTTTCTTTCTGGCCACTCTGAAAATACTATCACACAAGATTAGAAGACAGAAATAAGGCAAAGGCCATCTCCCTGCCCTCTTTGACCCTGCTGGTAAAAGGAAGCAAGGTTGTAGAGACAGATGTGGCTCTTTGTAGCCGAGTTCCAGTGTATTGAGTTGAGAACCAGTAGCAGCCATGGCAGGAAGACCAAGTACTTTTTTTTTTTAAGAGACAGAGACAGAGAGAGTGTGAACAAGGGGAGTAGGAGTGGGTAGGGGCAGAGGGAGAGGGAGAGAATCCCAAGCAGACACCATGATGAGCGTAAGCCTGATGTGGGGCTCAATCTCACAACCCTGAGATCATGACCTGAGCCGAAATCGAGTCACATGCTCAACTGAGTCACTCAGGTGCCCCTCGACCCAGTACTTTTGATTCAAGCTTCCCAATACATGGGCCCCAGCTATGAGTGTAAGGCCCCTACTGCCTTGTATGCCTTTCTCTTTAAAATGCCTAGGGTGGTTTCTGTTTCCTCCTCTAAAACACTGATTCAGTAGCCCGGAGAAGCGTCTACATGATGTTCTCACTTTTAGTTGGGGGATGGGGGGGGTAACTTCTTTCTTCAACTACTGCAGTGGCCTCTGGACATCTCACCCTCTCACCCTGTCCTGAATGCCTCTCAACAGTGGAGCCAAAGCAATTTTTTAGAAGCACAAATCTGATCTTACCAGCCCCCTGGATTATGATTGACATAATCTCAATCTATTGTGACACAGTAATTGCGATAGTTGGGGCTGATTCAAATAACACAAAATAATGCCCTTTACCCATCCTTATGCTTTGGGGGAATTTCAACAAGCACTCTAAGAGGCAACAAATGAAAGAGAAAAATATGCCTCTTCAGCATTATTAGCTAATGCTAAAAAATAACCTAAATCTGCTTTATATACAAGCAGAGACTATAACAACCTTCCCTTAACTACACTTCCACCTCTACCACACCTTCCACCAGGCTTGTGTAAGTATGTCAGTACTATATATATATATATATACGTATATACATATATTGTATATATACATTACTATATGCCAGGCCTCATGATGGGTGCTAAAAATACACTGGAATCTTAGTTTGAGTTCCCACAGAAGCAGACCCTAAGACAATGCTTTAAGTACAAGTAGTTTAAATGGTAAGGAATCCCAGAAAATACTTGTAATTAGGAAAATGAGTCAGAAAAAGATCATAATCATATTTGTACTTTTGAAAGACTAATGTGTCTGCTGTGAGGAGAATGGACATTGAGAAAGTAATTCTGTATGAGGCTAGCTATGCATGGGTAGAAAGACAAGGATGGAGTCCGAGGATGGACAAGGGTGGATTCAGTGGAGAAGAGGAAGAAGTCCTGATGTGCTGAATATGGGAGTAAGAGAAAGGAAAGCATCAAGGATTACATCCAGAGCAGGGAGAAGATAGTGGTTGCCATTTCCTCAGATGGGCAATCAGATGGAAGAGGTACTTTTGGGGCAAATTCCTAGGGTGGCCCCACTGAAAAACACTGGTTTATACTACAAACTCTCAAATTAACATTGAGTTTAAGAAGTTGGGGAGATATCCTAACAGAGATATTAGTAGGTAGTTATATACATACTCAGAAGCTCTAATGAGAAAGTTAGGGATTCCTTAGAGATAGGTGATATTCAAAGCCAAAGGGTGGGATGCACCCACCCAGAGAGAACATATAGAAAGAAAATAAGAGGCTGGGAAAGAACTCTGAAGAAATGTCTTCCTTTGCCATAAAGGCAGATGAGTAGGACCCTGAAAAGGACCACTATCTTCATTAAGCATCTTACATATTGAACTATTTGCATAATGGTTGCATAATTCAGCCAATATTAAATTTCAAATCTCATAGACCAGAAACTAAATAAAACCACCTTGTGCCAGCCAGTTTTTAAATTTTTTTAAAACATTATCACAGTATTTTAATAATCCACGCCCCTCATCTTTTTTCCTGGTCTTCTCTGTTTTAGTCTATTCCAGTTTCTTTCCTCTACCAGTTCCCTTTTAATTTCTACCTCCTTTTACGTATTTCCTTCAACTTAAGAAGAAAGAAAAAACTTTTCTTTTTATCAACAGCTGGCTAATAAGACAAGCATGGTTTTTCTTTATTGGAGTTATTGCGTTCTGATCTAGTATGGGGGCTTGCTTCACCCTGTGCCAGCTTCACCAAGAACCTGGTTTGGAAGAAATGAACTTCAAAATGAATTGAAGCCAAGTGCTGGGCTGCTGCTTTAGTTGTGCCTGGCAACAGCCCAGAATCATCTTTAATTGAACAAAAAGGGGAGCAATAGCAATGAAGTTTCATCAGGCTCTGAGGCTGGCAGTGGGATTCTCAGGGTTTATGCAGTGGTGTACTGTATTTATCAATCAGCAGAACACTGGAAGACACCAGAAACCTTCTATTCTACTAAACCAGTAACTTAAAGTAGAGGGTCAGGACCTGTTAACCTTGAAAGTTAGGACTCAACACTGTTTCATAATTCTTGCTGATCAATAACAATTAAAAATGAGTGTTAGGACTACAACAAAATTGGAAAAAGGAAGCTTAATGGATTAGCTGTCAGTGACTAAAGTATTGCCCTAAAACAGGAAGTTTTTCTCACTGGATCCTTTCCAGTGGAATTTGAGTCTGGTAAATGTAGTTTCACTGCAGACAATCAGCAAATGTAAAGCCTTGTAAAGAAAGGTGATCTATACAGCATATAAGGATAATAGTGGTTACTTGCATGGCTGTGAGAGTTGTGCACTGCATCTACAGGGGAGCTAATCACACCATAGGCATCGAATTATTATGACATGTGCTTAAATGATTAATATTTACGAGGGTAGTAAAGTATTGTGATAAATTACATGTTTGACAATAAGTTTTTGACAGAAGTGTCTTGAAGCAGTGTCTTTAATTCTCAAAAAGGCACCATATGGGCCAGTGGTGGTCCTAATAACCCACCATAAAAGAGGTTTTATAAATCAAAGTGCTTCCCAAATTTTATCAAGTATTTTGAATGACCTCAAATAATCAAATTTCAATATTAAGTCTTGTCACCTTATGCAAATCTTTTAACTTTGTGAGACACATTTTCTCTTCTGTAAAATCAATGGCCCAACCAGATGATTATTCTGTTCCTTTCCATTCTATTGTTTTAAGATTCTCATTATGGAGCAGAAATATCTATAGCTTGTTTGAGCAGCATGGATCTTTGAGGATTCTTCCAAAGATACCCAAATGACTGAAAAAACATCTCTAAGCTAAGATCTCATTAACTTAAACATGTCAGGCAAAATATTATTGCAAAAGAGGGAATACTAGCTTTGAACATCTATGAGGTGCCAGACTTTCCCTTACATTTGCTCATTCATCTTTGTAACCATCCTGCAAGTTATTACTATATTTACTTTATGGAGAAGGAAATAGCTCATATATTGTTGAACCAACCAAACTGCTCTTTAGAAGCTTCTAGTATCTATTTTGTCTAGAACAAGGAACACTGGACAACATAAATATGGATTTTATATGAAAGAGGCCAAAACAGATCCCGAAGATGTGAGCAGTCTACTATAATGGTAGGACCAGAGGTTAACAAACTATGGCTCAAGGGCCAAGTCTGCCCATCACTTTTTTTTTTGTAAATGAAGTTTTATTGGAACACAGTCATGTCCATTCATTTATGTACTGTCTACGGTTGATTTCACACTACAAAGGCAGAAATGAACAATTATGGCCCCCTTTGGCCTACAAAGTCTAAAATATGTAGTATCTAGCCCTTTATAGTAAAAAGTCTGCTGACCCAAGCAAGCCATATGCTTGTAATTATGAGCTCCCATTCATATCTTACCATCACCTTCATTTCTGCTGGAAAGCTTGAGAGACAATGCAGTGTGTGATTACATCCCCCCTTACTCAAGCTTACTGACAATTCTTTTCTAGCACTGACAATAGATAGCTCTTCAATCATATCCCCTTTATCATTCATTGGTATTATGAAGCCCAAACCAGTTAAACTCATTTGGGCTTCCCTCTTTTGCAGTAACATTTTGCCTGACATTTATGTTAAAGCTAATGAGATCTTAGCTTAGAGATATTTAAACTTTTCCCTCACCCACCTAAGGTGCTGCTTCCCTAGTTCCCACTGTATCTGGGCATTATTCCAGATTGGAGGTAGAATCAATGTGACACTCATAATTCCTGATTGACTTTGTTGAACTCAATGTTGTGGTTAAAAAAAAAAAAGTGCCATAACACAAATGTCTTTACTTATTAATATTGATCTCCACATATTATTTTTGACAGGTAGGACTAGACCTTAATCAACTTTGACCCTTTTCAAATAGCATAGATGTTTTCTCAACTTCCATATACCCCACACACAATAGCTGCTTATTTCATGGGCAGAATCCGTTCCATACCAGGATATGCGTATAGTCCTAGAATGTCAAACAAGGGTTTACTCTGTATTTCAAAAAAAGAATATTTAGTTTATATTTTCCCCCAAGGAAAAAAAAATTATAATCTAATTTTATAGCAACTTGAGATGTAAGTCGTATCCTATGTAATTCACACAAAGTATACAGTTTAGTGATTTTTAGTCTATTCACAAAGTTGTGACACCATTACCTCAATCGACTCTACAACATTTTCATCACCCTAAAAAGAAACCCAAACTCATTAGGAGTCACTCCCACTCTCCCCCAAACCCCCGGCCTTAGGCAGCCAACTAAGCTATTTTCTCTATATAGATTTGACTACTCTGGACAATTTCATACAAATGAGATCATACCATAATGTGGACTTTTGTGTCTGGCTTCTTTCACTTAGCATAATCTTTTCAAGGTTCATCCATGTGGTAGCATGTATCAAAACTTCATTTCTCTTTTATTGCCAAATGATATTCCATTGTAATGGATATGCCACATTTTGTTTATTCATTTATTTGTTGATGAACATTTGGCTTGTTTTGATATTTGCTATTGTGAATAATGCTGCCATAAACATTTGCTTACAAGTCTTTGTGTGGACATATGTTTTAATTTGTGTGGAGTTGCCGGCTCATATGGTAACTCTATGATGAACCTTCTGAGGAACTTCCAAACTGTTTTCCCAAGTGGCTGCATAATTTTACACTTCCACCAGCAGTTTACAAGGCTTCCAATCTCTCCACATCCCCACAAACACTTGTTATTATCTTTTTCATTATAACCATCCTGTATGAAGTGGTATCTCATTATAGGTTTGATTTGCATTTCCCTGGTAGGTAATGGTGTTGAACATCTTTTCATGTGCTTATTGGTTTTGTATATCTTCTTTGGAGAACTGCCAAGTCACATCCTTAGTCCATTTTTTAAATTGGGCTCTTTGTCTACTTACTGAGCTATAGTAGTCCTTTGTATATTCTAAATGTAGTTTCCTCCCTTACCTGATATGATTTGCAAAAATTTTCTCTCATTCTATGGGTCATCTTTTTGCTTTCTTGACCCTATCCTTGGAAGCACAAACGTTTTGAATTCTGAAGATGATGCCCAATTTATCTATTTTTTTCCTTTTGCCTGTGCTTTTTGGTTTCAATTATTTAAGAAACCACTGCCTAATCCAAGGGCATGAAGATTTACATCTATGATTTCTTCTACAAGTTCTATAGTGTTTGCTCTTATATTTAGGTCTTTGGTCCATTTTGAGTTCATTTTTATATATGCTGTGAGCATGGGGTCCAACTTCATTCTTTTGCATGTGGATATCCAGTTGTTTCAGCACCATTTGATGAAATATTATTTTCCTCTACTGAATTGTCTTAGCACCCTTTTCAAAAATCAATTGACCATAAATATGAGGATTATTTCTGGACTCACACTCTATTCCTATTTTATTCTTTTTCATGCTATTGTAAATTGAATTGGTTTTTTTCAGTATCATTTTTGTTTCATTTATTGATATTGTATAGACATACAATCAATTTTGTATTATTACCTGTGTCCTGCAACTTTGCTGAACTCATGTATTAGCTCTAATGTTTTTTAAAGTATTCTTTTGGATTTTCTATGTATAAGATCATACCATCTGCAAATATATTTTTACTTCTTCCTTCCAAATCTGGATGTGTTATTATTTCATTTTCTTGCCTAACTGCCCTAGATGGATCCAGTACAAGTTGAGTATAAATGCCAAAAGCATCATTTTCTTGTTTCCGATTTCAAGGGGAAATCTTTCAGTCTTTCATCATTAAGTATGATGTTAGCTATGGGTTTTTCATAGATGTTCTTTAACAGGTTGAGAAAGCTCCCTTCAATTCCTAGTTTGTTGAATCTTTTTATTATGACAGGGTGTTAAATTTTGTTAAATGCTTTTTCTGTCCCTAATGAGGTGATCATGTGGATTTTGATTTACTCTTACCTACTTCCTTTTCATAATTTTACCAAAAAGCCATAAAATATAATTATTGCAAAGGTTTATAGATAGGTAATCTAAGAGTATCTAAGTGAATCAATTTGAAAAATACAAAAATATAGCTGTGTGAAAAATTTTTTTCTTACTAAAAAGATAAGTTTATCTGCTGACCATAGGAAAATATACTCTCATAAGAAAAAAGTTGCACAATAAATTAACATATAGCACAATCATCACTTTTGCATACACATGAAAAAAATGTAGAATTATTGAAGTTCTCTGGTAATTACTGGCATCTCCTGCTCCAAATGTTTTCATATTAAAATAGAGATTTATATTTTAAAAACATCATTGTATTGACTGACTCAAACAATATCATGCTTTATATTTCAAAGCAGCACATTAGCAAGCAGGTTTGTTGCACAAATGTTCAGAGCTACGGTGCTAGGAAGATAAAAACAAGATATAATTCTCAATTATGGTTTGATTATGCTCTGCGTTGTATATATAATGCCTTCTGCTTTAATTCGCTCCAATATTGGTCCATAGATGTCCTTTGAAAAGGGACCCATCAGGCCTTTACCTTTAATTTCACCTAGAAGAAAATAAATTTGTAGTTACCATTTTAAAGTTATTATTAAGGTTAATTTCCACAGCAAGAGTCACCATACCATAAATAGGGAAAGGTGTTAACTGCAGATCGAAAGCAGAGCTGGACTTAGGGATAGTATCAGAATTTACACATTTAACTGCATTAACTATTGCCAAAATGATCAGAGAATAAAGTGTAGTAAGAAAGTAAAGTAAACCTAACTTGTCTGCTTTGTTTGCTGATGCTTTTTTTAAAAAAGCCTAACACCAAGAGAATGAATTAAAACCAATCTGATTATTTGGGCACAATAATAATTGTGTTAGGATGACTGAAACAGCAAGTCTGAGTTCTTTCCTTAAAGCCCGTGATGACCTCACCCCTCATCACCTCTTCCCTCTGGTTCCTTGGTAACTACGTAGGTCGTTTAATTTGATATTAGCTGATATGCTACTGTAGATACATTGTTTCAGTATTTCACATTTAGATGCTTGATGTTTGTTACTCCCTTTGCACACTCACAAGGGCCAAATGAAGGATTATACTCAGAGGTAATGCTTACTGAATGTATAGGTGATCTTAACGGGAGAGAGAAGAGTTGAAATTTGAACTCACTTAGTTCAAAATATTATTGAGTTCAAAATATTTCACAATATACTGAGAAATGATGATTAAAAAACATGGTCTGTATTTTTGGGGATCTGGAAGTGAATACCCTCTGCTCTTTCAGTGTTAACACTCCTAAAATATGAAAAATGAAGGGAAGAAAGAGTTAACATTGCCTGGGGGGTGATGTATGTGGTAGGAACTTAGGAACTTCATGTACTATTTCACTTCAGCATCACAAAAAAAATTAAAAAAAAAACACGAAACTGTGAATGAGGATAACAATCCCCACTTTATGATAAGGGAGCTCTAGCTCAGCTATGCTGAGTAACTTGCACCCCATCACTCTGCCTTCCTGTGATTGAACTGGGCCAGCAATGTGTTAAGTCTAAAACTCATGGCTTTTACTCACCATAAGGTGATCTCCCAGTCAGTATTTAGAACTTCTGAGACAGCTCACTTTTAGTGAACACCAGTGTCATATTCAAAAGTAATTATTTGACATCCAGGTACTGAATGATTTGGAGATGACATGGTGACAGATTCACATCTCCAACGAAAGAACTTACCATCAAGCAACATCTTGGCTGCCATAGCAGTGGGTAACCCCACAGTTTTAGCCATGGCTGAAAAGCCATTGATGTCGCCATAAACCACAAGATCAATAGTTTTATTTTCCAAATGTCCAGAAGGATGTCTGATTCCAAAACTGTCTCTCATCACAATCATATCTTTCTCTCCAGGGCCTTAAGATAAATAAACAGACATTCTTCAATGTCATTATCATCACAACTCCAATACTGCAATTCATCTGCTCCTACCCTTTTGCTCTCACAAGTTTCTCCTCCCATCATATGTGGTCTCTAGACAATTACCTATACTGCTCTTTAGCCCAAAGGCCAAGAGAAAAAACTCAAGAAGTGGTAACTCTGGCCACGTTCCTTTGTCCAGGTTGGTATCACTGTCACCTGGCTACAGACCTGAAGGCACCCACTCTGCCCCCAAAAATCCTCCTTCAGCATTTCCCTAATGCATTAAAAGTAAAACTAATAATTTGTTCCTTTCCTATATTCCCCAAGTTCATTCCTATTTGATAGTTCTCTTATTCTTCCCTCTGAAAAAATAGCCCAAGTGCTCGTTCCCTCCTAGCATACTTCCCCATCCCTACTGCTTGGCTTCAGCCCTCCCCTCATATTCACTAGTTGTGCTGACTGCATCTTAGGGCGCTGCTTCTGGGATGTGTAGCTAATACCCGATGGCCTACCATAGGAGAGTTTCCTGGCCAAATGCTTGGAGAGTGCATCCACCACAGACTCTGCTTGAGGGACTTGTTCATCTCCAAGTAAGCCCAACCTGAGAAGCACAAGAGGTGGCTGTGTTATGTCAAGTCCTACACAGAATCTCACTTGGGAAGAAGGGAGCTCTTTGGATTTTATCTTGATAAAGGGAAGAATCACAAGATGACAGTCCAAGTTACAGGACTCTCCTACATTGTAAATAACAATAAAATAGTAATGTTTTAATCTTTAGAATCATCAGACTCCCCAAGGCAATGCTCCCTGGAGCTGAACTGACACATTGTAAGTCCCCGCTGTCGCAAAGCTTCACATGAGATTAATTTACAGGTTAGTTCTCCCACATTAGGGAGACCAGCATAATGTGCCACAGCTGTGTGAATGAACATTTTCAAGTAGTTGCAAAAGACTAGGAGACTCTCCTCCAGGAGAGAAAAAAATATCCCACCTTGCTTGGAAACTGAGTAGTTGAAGTGTCTCAAGTATTTCCCAAGTTATAACTGCCATTAAATTTCTCTCTTTATCTACTTTCTTATCCACACATGAACACGGTACTTGGCAATCTCTCCACAATAGGCCAACATTAGAACAGTAAATTAATCAAAGACAATGTAAAATGCCTGGTTCTATCTTGACCCCTTTTTGACTAGAAAGGACTAAAAAAATCATTGATATTTTTATTGATATTAAAGGAATCCAGTATTTTGCTAAGTTGACTGTGGGTGCCTACCATTCAGCAGCCTCCAGCTGGGTACTGTCTCCTCCTAGTTTCTGAAAGACCGCTTCCTGGAGCACATCATGCTTGGAGGAGGGTGAAATCCCAACCAGATCACAAAGGAGCTCTTTCTGGTCATAAAAATAAAGATAAAATTCTAAGTTCCTAATAAATAATCAGTTGAGAAATGATCCTATTAAGACATGTGATCACAAATGAACCTCAAATTTTAAATTAGAAATAACTAGAAATAGTAAATGGTTAATGCTTATACATATATCCAAACATGTCTACACACTCACCCATCAATAAATTATATTCCAAAACAATATTTCAGCAATAAAAATGGGTCATAACACAAAATCAACACTAAATGGATGGCATCATATTTACCATCACATCGTCTCCATTACTTTTTCACCCAATCTCCCTCACCCTCCAGTAACCCATTTTGGCCAGGATCAAGTGGAAGGGGCTCATTGCTACGGTTGCCAGTAGCAACCAGAGTTCTTTTGTAGGTTCAAGAGATGAGAAAGACCTTACAGATAATAAAATCTCAAAGCAGTAACACTTAAGCAATGGTCATAGCTTTTTGTACTTTCTTAAATAAGACTCTTTTCCAGGATTTCAAGGGAAAAACTTAAGCTCTCAATTAAGGAAAAACAAACTGGTTCACAGGCCAAATTTGGCTCAATGCCTGGTTTTGTAAAGAAAATTTTTATTAGAAGATATCCATGCTTGTTTACGTATTTGTCTATGGCAGAATTGAGTACGTATGGCCCATAAGTCCTAATATATTTACAATCTGGTCCTTTATCAAAAAAAAAGTGTGCCAGCCCCTATTCTAAACTGTAGCTACCAAAATACTGAGACTACCCCTAAAAATACCTGTACCAACCCTCCCAATCTAGCTGTGTCAACCTCAGAATTCACTCTATAGATATTTATTCACTCCTGTCTAACATGTACATTTATGAAAGGTAAAACAGATTTGGAAGGCTCTCAGATACATGGAAAATGGAATCCAAAGCAATAGCTAGCAAGAATACCAAAGTGAGCAATATTGATCTTTTTCTCCTTGTGAGAAATTGCTGGCACTTCTACTGGAATATGGGCACACTGGTTCATGTCGGATGACCAACAAGTAACAGCTGGTAGTTAGGGGAAGCTCTGCTTTACATTCAATTCTAAGCCTTCAAAGTCCCTTCCAACCTGGAGACTCTAAGATTTTAATCCAACACAAATATGGGCATAAATTCAGTAACTGAAAACTCAAATTACTCATGGTTAAAAATGACCAAAAGAGAGAACTGATGGGATTTGGGGGTAGCGAGTCCAGTTCTGTGATACCACCAATAGCTCTCCTGGGTCATCAATTGCAGGAGGCCCAAATTTATCTACTGTCACTGGGTCACCACTTAGACAAGTGGTAGAGCCCAGAGCCCAAATCCATCTCTTCTCAGGGCTGAGGGAGCAAATAAATAGTACAAGCTGCTACAGGAAATAAGCCCAGTGGGTCAGGCCCATGATCTCTCCATCCTTCCACAACAAAGAAAAATAAGGGGTCTGGAGGGTTAGGGTTTATCTAAGCCACAGATAGGTACCTTGCTGGTCCAAACCAAAGTTCAAACCTGACCATTTCTGAAGAACAGCAAACAACATGTAATTCTGGAGTCACTCACCCAGGTGAGAGGGTTGGCCTCAGGTTGAAGGGCAGGGAATGCATCTCTGTTTATAAGACCCAGTTTTACAAATCCATTCAAAGCTTTGGCATACCCCTGTAAAAGAATTATTAAGTAGTATGTGAATTTTTTCCCTTCAAAGAAAAAACTTAAAAGGCTTTTTTGAAAAGAGGGATCTGTCTTTGTCATTCATGTAGAAGACAGGCTGAAAGTAGTCATCTGACTTGCCTGCATGGATACAAACACCTTCAGGTTCAGACCGGAATCAAGAGTGTCACAGCAATTCTGCTGGCTTACCTAAAAGACCTTCAAAGACTTGGGTCTTTACTTCTGTTTCTGAGTAACATGGGAGGGGTATTTCTGGCAGCAGAAGGACAAATGTCCTCATGTGTTATACACTTCCAGCTCAGCAGAATAGTATTTAGCAGAACAGTTCCCTCTCTTATACCCCACAAAAGAGATGATCCATTCTGCTGATTTGGAGCCACTATCCTAATGCACATAGGGAGCAGGAAGAGAGGTAGGAATCAGAGGGCTTCTTCTGAAATCACACGAATGTGGGGGAGGGGAGTCAAGGAGGAGTTGGAAAAGATCCCATGGCAAGGTGACAGCAAGCTGGGTCTGCAAGGACACGCAGGTGATAGGCAGGCACAGGAGAGTAACCAAGGCCTCTCTGTCATACTCAAATGATAGTGTCTCATCTTTAATACTGGAAAGAATATTTGGGTTACTGAAGGGTAACTGAAGGCATTGCCCAGAATGGTGGCCCTCATGGATATGAACACTGCAACATCTTCCACCTTCTGGGGTTCTGTGGGAATGGCTGTCATCCATACACATCCTTGAGAGCTTTATTTAATTCTTAAAGCTCTTTAAAAAAAAAAAAAAGATTTTATTTATTTATTTGACAGAGAGAGACACAGCGAGAGAGGGAACACAAGCAGGGGGAGTGGGAGAGGGAGAAGCAGGCTTCCCACTGAGCAGGGAGCCCGATGTGGGGCTCGATCCCAGGCCCCTGGAATCATGACCTGAGCCGAAGGCAGATGCGCTTAACAACAGAGCCGCCCAGGTGCCCCAATTCTTAAAGCTCTTAAAATGTTCTATTCCTGGGTCTACATGTTTGGCAAGAGACTATATCTAAAACTATCAGAAAATCCTAATTCCTGGGGCGCCTGGGTGGCTCAGTTGGTTGAGCATCCAACTCTTGATCTCAGCTCAGATCTTGGATCTCAGGGTTTTGAGTTCAAGCTCCATGCTGGGCTCCACATTGGGCACAGGGCCTACTTAAAAACAAAAACAAAAGACAAAAGAAAATCCTAATTCCTGAACCCCTTCAAAAATGCAACTACTATATTCTTAGAACAAAATGAAGAAAACAGAATCAAGAAATCTGCCAGCACTGAGGATGTTACGGCTTCAGTTCAGACTAGAGTTTCTGCTGTGCCTAGAGGCTTATGGAACATCCATCGTTCCTAGATCGCCTTTGGTTGTCTCCACTGACATCTTGTTTGATTCCTGGATCATGAGGACATCACATTCACAGGAGTACAGGTACCTGCCCTCTAGGAGCTTACAATCATTTTCAGGAGACAACAAAAATATACATAGAAACCTAACTAAAAGTACTGCTCAGTGCCAATAAATGTAATAAAAGCTTTAAAGAGTAAGAACTATAGCGGCTTTCTCTCTTTAAGAATAAACAGGAGTAATGTATGGTGATTAACATAACATAATAAAAAAAAAAGAATAAGCAGAAGTTGGGGTGCTTGGGTGGCTCAGTCCATTAAGCAGCTGACTCTTGATTTTGGCTCAGGTCATGATCTCAGGGTGGGGCTCCATGTTTGGCAGGGAGTCTGCTTGAGGATTCTCTCTCTCCCTGCTCTCGTTCTCTCTCTCTCTCTCTAAAATAAATACAAATAAGCCTAACAAACAAATAAAGAGGAGTTGACGTGGAGAAGCAAAGCAAACCAGAAGCCAGACTTCATGTGCCAACACTGTGGAAATAACCTCTGCTCTTAACGTGAATTTTGTGCACACAGGAATAACACGACCAGTGTTCACTGACTCCTGAGGCCCACCCCATGTAAGGAAGGGGGACAGGAAAAGTTCTGGATGAGGGACCTGTGATCTTAAATAACATGGTATGGAAAGCCTCATGAGAGCCAAGTCCTGAAGGAGCCAAATGAGAGTGTGAAGATATCTGAGAGAAAAAGTTCCGGGCAAAAGCAGCAGCTAGTGAAGAGAAAAGAGCAAGTGGAAAGCATGCACAAGAATGGAAGGGTTATCACTGATGGGCCTGTGTGTCTTCCATCTTCCAGAGAAAAAGATCATTAGTGAATGGTGGCTAACACCACATGACAAACCCCCTTTCTGCCCTCCCCAGGAAATCTCATGGGGCATCCAGATCTAAAACCAGATCTCTGATTTTCAGAGAGGTGGTATGTTAGAGATGCTGCTTGGAGTGGGTTGAGAAGTGTCTCCCTCATAATTCACATCCACCCAGAACCTCAGACTATGACCTTACTGGGATATTTGCAGATATAATTAGTTAAGGATCTCGATATGAAACCAATCTATATTTAAGGTGGACCCTAAATCCAATGACTGGTGTCCTTACAAGAAGAAAAGAGGACAGAGGGACACACACAGAAGGAGGTGATACGAAGATAAGAGGCAGAGATTGGACCAGTGTGCCAAGTTAAAGAACACCAAGAATTGCAAGCAGTCATCAGAAGTAGAGGAGAGAGACATGGAACAGTTTCTCCCTCCAAACTTCCAGAAAAAAAAACAACTCTGCCCACACTTTGATTTCAGACTTCTGACCTCAAGAATGGTGAGAGAATAAATTTCTGTTGTTGTAAGCTACATGGTTTGCAGCAGTTTGTTAAAACAGCCCTAGGAAACTACTACACTGATTGTCTTAATCTGGTCGTTCTTGTCACTACTCTTTTGTGATTAATACTTAAATGTGTGGTGGACATTTACATTTATACCCCTAGGATCTACACCCCACTTTGTGGTAAAAACATTTTAGATTTGCTTTGGGGGAAATGATGCTGACTGTATCTTCAGCCTTCAGGACATGAAACAAAAGGCAAAAGCTGATTGGCGTATTTTATCCCGCTGACCCCACTGACATTTTTAGCTATACATTTTCATTCTCACTGGATGTGAACCAAGAGGCTGGGGATGCTGTCACCACCGTGCCACCATGTACAGCCTGGGACTGCAGCCAGCACTCCAAGGAAGAGATGAGAGGCAAAGAGAAACCAAGCGCCCCTGAGGTCACTTGACCCCAAAACTCACTACACCTGAAGGTGACCAACCCTTCACCTGCCCCCCCCCCCCCCCCCCCCCCGCCAAGTCCTCATGAATCAGGCCATCTTGAGTTGTCTCTTAAAACATTCACTCAAACAGTGCTGAGAAAACAGACTCCAACCTGGTTTATTATCCTAATTATTTTCATTACTAAGAAAAATTAAGCATACACGTCACTTACATCAAAACAGGAAGTATGGGCGCCTGGGTGGCTCAGTCGGTTGAGCGACTGCCTTCGGCTCAGGTCACATGATCCTGGAGTCCCGGGATCGAGTCCCGCATCGGGCTCCCTGCTCAGCAGGGAGTCTGCTTCTCCCTCTGACCCTCCCCTCTCTCATGTGCTCTCTCTCTCTCTCTCATTCTTTCTCTCAAATAAATAAATAAAATCTTAAAAAAAAAAAAACAGGAAGTATGTTTCATCTCAAATACAGCTGCTTACCTTATATCTCAGTGTCCCCCGCAGCAAAGTGTGCGCAGATGGAATGCCATAAATCTCAGCATATTTTGTACTGTCTCTGTTAGGATAGCCTTCCAAATTTAAGCCGGGGAAATAATCCATGGGAGTAACTGCATCAAGAAAGGAGATGCCCCCTGCAACATTCACAACCTGAAGAACATTGAAAACACACAATGGGGTTACAACATTGTGCTCCCCTGTGGACTTATCTGCATTATTTGCATAAAAAAGAAATCAACGGGGCGCCTGGGTGGCTCAGTCATTAAGCGTCTGCCTTCAGCCCAGGTCATGATCGCAGGGTCCTGGGATCGAGCCCCCGCATTGGGCTCCCTGCTCAGCCGGAAGCCTGCTTCTCCCTCTCCCACTCCCTCTGCTTGTATTCCTGCTCTCACTATATCTCTCTGTCAAATAAATAAATAAAATGTTTAGAAAAAAAAGAAATCAACATTTTAAAAGAAAGCAATAGAAGATTTGAGAAAAAAAATTTTAATGAAACTACCATAACTGGCATCCCATACTCAAGCGATTCCACTAACAATTCAGAAGGCCATGATTCTCCCAAGCTTTAAAATCTGACTTAAATCTAGATGGCCTGAATTATGTCCCATTAGGGGTTTGTTTTTAAATAAACAATAAGCAAAAAGCAACAGACCCTCATTTCAATGGCTAAGCTCAGATAACAGTGGCAAGATCCTCACTTCACTCTTCACTTACATGTGCCTTTGAATGTTGCATATCAGGCACCAGGCTTGTGCATTTCCGTCACAGCTAGCGTTAACAGGGCACCTACCATGTCCGTGCCAGGATCACACTCATTGTGGAGGGAAAGAGAGTGATGAAGAAGTTGCAATCTCTGTCTTCATTCCCTCCTTCACTCACTGAACATTTACTGAATGTCAGCCAAGTACCAGGAGCTGTGCTGGAGCAAGTACAAGGAGCTCACAGCCTGGACTAGTCACCCTACGGGTGTACGCTGGGGACAGGGAACGGGAGAGATGTCCCCTTACAAGAAAGACAATGCGTGAACATACAGGGAAACTCAAAGAAGTGCTACCCCTTACTGCTAGTGCTAGTCTTACTGCTGGTGAGAAGTCAAGTGAATTCCCAAGCTCTGCTATTTCTCCGTAATCCTCCTACCCGCTCCCTCCCCGATCACAGTCAAAATGCACAGAAGCATATTTTTCCCTTTGATTTCGATGAAAGGACTAAATTGTTCTTTTGGTGTGTGAGGTTTATGAGATGATGAAAAACATTCTGGCGTGATCAAATCAGGGCTGAGAATCTGGGGGCTGCTGGTAGAACTAGGTTTGTCCCTCCTGCACCACTGGAAACAGCTTCTGACCACATGTCTGCAGCTGCAAAAACCACCCAAAGGAGTCTTCTGCTAAACTTAATGAGCCCTAGAGTTTATTTGTAGATAGGTTCTGCATGTGCCTTGGTCTGAGAGAGAAAAAGGAAATGTCTGTGTAGGTCGCTGAAGGCCCAGAAGGAAACGGGCATTGCTGACTGGAGTCAGGCTTGGTGACATCTCTGCAGTTCAAGGCTTAGGTTTGCAGAGCACCAAGCACCACTAAAATTCTAGGAGTGAGAAGCTGAAGGACTCGAGGAGGACTTCTCATTTAACTTTCTTAGGAAACTCCCCTGGACTCACAGTGAACATTTCCAGAGGGACCATTTCTGCCCTATGGCTTTCACACTAATCTCTTCTATCAGAATAGTAAAATTAAAAAAAAAAAAAAAATCTAGTAAGAAAGCAAATGTTAACCTTTAGGGTCTCCACACACATCTCACTTCTAGAACTCATGGCAATTCTAAAGTTCGTTTGTTTTTTACTTATTTGAAGGTGAGTAAATTGTTTTAAAGAAAAATTCTGTAGAGACTACTTACATTCCAGCACTTTACTAATCAGAAAGAAATCAGCTGGTTCATAAAAGTTTATCATCAGATCCTTGGAAGAAACTAGGGAAATAGCAGCTGAATAGTCATGATTCACTTAAGAGACTGACAGCTGCCAAAACAACTTGTCCCCAAAATTCCAGGGTAATCACTGTCACTTGACCTCGATACAGAGTTGTATTTCTAGGGCTATATTGTGGGGTTCATGAATAAGCCCTATCCTATTTAATATTTTATTAATGGCTTAGATGAAGAAAGACATACTTATTTATTTGGCAGAGAATATGCATTTTTTCTGACTCGACGGTGCTCACTCCCAACACCCACGGGGAGCAGAAATAGTGGTTCATGACCCACTACGGCCACAGGCTGCTCTAAATCCAGCTCTTTCCACACCCACACGTCTTTCCCCAACTACTGACTGACAATAAGCTTGATTGCTAAAGTGACAAAACATTTAAATACAGGAAATATAGGACTTGTTCTGAGCTAGGTGCCCTATACACATTACCTTTAGTTCACACAAAACTGAGAGTCACCCAGAGGCAGATTTGAACCTGGATCTGTCTAGACTCCAATGTCCATGTTCTTTCTACTACACCATACTGTCCCCCTAATTGTGCTTATTTGTGGATCAGTATTTCGAGAAGGCTACTGATTGACAAGGTGCGGCATTCCAATCATGGCACTTGCTAACTGCATTCAAAATGGTTGCGGGCAATGGAGAGTAGCGGCTCTTCCTACAAAGGAGGGCTGGGTGCTGCAGTCCAGCTAGGGGCAGGCAATGGAAAGAAAGCTACAAAACCTATCTCAGAGCTGTTTTCAGAGCAAACATGATCCACGTGGTGGACCCACGTGGTGGATCACGCTGCATCCATGTGGTGGCTCTACCACGTCACTCCCCAGTGCCACCAATGCCCCACCGCCCTTAGACTAAAAGAAGACACAGCCGCTGTCTTCCAAATATGTGGAAGGGAATCATATTTGCTAGAAACACCATTAGAAGTTCGAAGTTAAAAATGGTGCCAGTGGCTGGAAATTCCTGCAAGGATGCAGGACAGTAAGATACATCCTAGTTCATAGGCCACTGCCTGAGTTGCTGGAAAAGTTTAAGGCTTCAACCTTAAGCAGAAGCCAGAGAGGTCACCTGACTCTCCATCATGACTCCCTGAATTATATAAGGGCTGCTCCGTGGTGGGGGTGATAGTGGCAGAGGGGATGGGGGGGGGCAAGAATACAAGAGAAGCTTTAAGAAGTTTAACAATCTGTGCTGGGAGACAGACAGATGCACTTGAATTACTGAGCGAATAATACAGCATCCGGAAGCTTCTTACACACAACGTGTGGGAGTCTGGACAAAAGAATAGTGAATGGGGGCTGGAGTGGTCAGGAAAAGCTGCATCCACAAGAGGGAACTTGAGTGGGACCTTGAAAAAAGTATCATTTTAGCAAAGAAAAGAAAAGCATCGTGTTTTCTCTCAGCCTCCCCCACAGTGTCGGGGAGATGCAAAAAGCATTCCGTTTTTACAAAAGGAGTTTAGGATGAAAGGGAAAAACTTCAAATTCAATATATACAACTTCTGCTGCCTGAAAATAATCTCTTGCTTTTCCTGAGCACTCACCACCCTCAATTTGTTGACATAGCTCATTTTTGCTGGGGACTTACCCCCTACCTGAGAACCTGCTGTTAGGCAGATTGCCATCTATTTGACCCCAGTGAGCCCCACTGCAAGTACCCCACACGGCTGGTGTGATTCTGTTTATCTTCAGACCAGGAGCCCAAAGCTCAGAGAGATTCACAGAAGTTCTAGTACCACCCAGCTGGTCATGGCAGAGCTAGAGCACAAAGCCAGGCCCACTAACATCAAAGCCCGTGCTCCTTCTCACACACAGGCTGCACTCTGCTGACCCTTCCATGGTTATCACCCTTTCACTTATATGGCCTCCTGAAAATAAGCATTTGCCCAATGGAAGCAAGACATTTTCTCTGCATTCACAGATTAGTGTACACCAAACATGGGCCAGTCTCTTTATCAGGATGGCAGGAGGTGGAAGGAGCTGCTACACGTGACAGGAGGCAGGCAGTGGCATATAAGGACGTGCTTTGCAGAACGTCAGACTGTTTCAGGCCCAAACCTTCATGATTCTTAGAACTGGAGAACTGGGTGGGACATCAGTAGCCACATTACCATCAGGAGGCTGATGCCCAGTGGACCTTCACCATTGCCTGGACTTTGGTGGTGCGGTGAGGGATGCCAGCACTTGGACCGGAACTCAGGGGTCCTGGTTCATATCCTGAAACACATGCATGTGTAGCATCAAAGTGTCCTGCTTGTTTGCTAGTGTTTTAAGTGCAGCCACATATAGTCCTCTGGTCATTAAGTCAGCTCTTCCCAAGTTCAGCTGCACATTAGAATCCCTCGGGGGAGTTTTTGAAAATCCCCAAACCCAGGCAAATCAGCATCTCTGGGGATGGGCCCAGTCATCATTATTTTCTATTTTCTAAACTGCCTAATGATTCCAATGTGCACCTAAGGCCATGATGTACACTCTACGCATCGTAAGCACAGAAGACAATACCTGGTAAGAACGTTCACTTTGTGTCTTTCAACTTCCTCCTTTGTACACAAAATACGTTTAAATTCAGATACACTGGAATTTAATACTGCTCCTTGAATAATCTTTGTAAGACACGCAGCTGATCACATCATTCACCACTCCCCGCAGGGCTAGGGAGAGGTGAGGTGTCCAGAGCACAAGACTTCAAGAGGAGCCCTCAGTCCCGTCACATGTGTTCCTTACAGGAATCTTTCCTTATGGCTACAGGCACGAACTAGGAAGGCAAACGAGTGCGCTGTGGGCCCTGGCTGTGCCACGTGTGGTCTCTTGGACTGTGGCTGAGTTAGCTATGCTTCCTACGCTTCCTACTGAGGTCGCTAAGCCACCTACTAGGGTGGTCGCAAGAATCAATGAGGTTGGTGCTCAGCAGTTAAGGTGGCAGCATCCCTGCCCAGCTGGCACCTGCTTCTCCTCCCAGGCCAAGCACATCTCTTTTCTGCTTTCTTCTTCCCCATCCTCACCAAGGTCAAATCAACTGCCCTCTCATCTGCGTTCTATGGCACCGTAGCACACTCTAGAACCTCTCCTGCCGGAGCTTAGCCACTTAACCCCGTGTCTGTCCTACCTCCCATGAGGCAATCTGGTAAGAGAGAAGAGAATACACTTTGGGATTAGTTACACCTGGGTTTGAATCCCAGCTGAATGATCGTTAACATTCTCTTTGAGCCACAGTTTTCTTACCACAAGGTGATGAAAATAACACTGAATTCATTCTGACACACAGCAGCTGGGAAAGAAGGTTAGCTTCTTTCACTGACCCACTAAACCCTCCATTCCAAGAGCCACCCCCATTCCAGCTATGAGTTCTCCGAGCTCAGGAACTTCATTCAGTGTGACAACCTTGAGCAGGGACTCAGCACATATTTAGGACCCAGTAAATGTTTGTCCTGCTGAAACAAATCACAAGACGACTGTATTTATATATGCAGACAAGTTGAGAAGTAAATTTTCAAACTGCAGAAACAACTTGCAAGAAGGTGAAGAAGAAAGAATGAGCACAGGCTTTGCTGGGAACAGCATGTAGACCACACTAAGTGGAACAGAAAATACCCGCTGGGAAACATTGGTGGAGGAGAGAATGGAGGACACACAGCACAGCCAATATCAAAGGTCTCTGTATCAGGGAGGAAGAGTGTGGACTTTCTGAGACAGTTACTGCAGGTTTGTATCTCTAAAGCTTTGCTGATAATCCTTCACCTTTCCATTGAGCAGGTAGGTGGCCGGCTGCATTATGTTCATCAAAACTCCCACTGGACTCCAGCTAAATTTGTATCTCAAAGGATTGTCTGAATGTTCAGGGGCTGGAAGCCCACCACAGTAGGAAATATAAGATTCAATCTGTAAAATAAGGGATGAAAGACAATGACAGAAATGGGGTAAATGAGGTAAACTTGCTATGTTTTCTTTTTCTTAAACTTACAAAGGCTTTCAAAAGCCTTCCTTAAAGCCTTTAAGCCTTCCTTAAAGCCAAATGCCGTTTGATTAAATCAGTTATATTATGTGTGTGTGTGTATATATATATATATATACATATATATATACACACATACACACACATTTTTAAAATCCACTGGAGATTGTGACTAATATTTTGCTAGCTAAAAATCCAACTATTAATGCAATTCTGCTTGGTCAGTTCCTCCTGACTTTTGTGCTCAAATGATATATTTGATTATATATTTTGTAATATATAAGTATAAATAATTACTATTAACATGGAATATATAATTAATCTTTATATAAAATGTAATTCTAATTAATTTGATTCCATATTTGATTCCATAACTGTTACATATATATAACCTAAAGCACTTAATCTGATTCTATCACATTTTCATATCCAATAGTTCCTTCTCATGTGCAAAAGATACTTTATATACCAAAAGATTGACAATATTCTAAAGAATTTTCCCCACTTTTAAAAGTCAAGCTTTGGGGCACCTGGGTGGCTCAATCGTTAAGCGTCTGCCTTCGGCTCAGGTCATGATCCCAGGGTCCTGGGATCGAGCCCTGAATCGGGCTCCCTGCTCGGCGGGAAGCCTGCTTCTCCCTCTCCCACTCCCCCTGCTTGTGTTCCCTCTCTCGCTGTGTCACTCTCTGTCAAATAAATAAATAAAATCTTAAAAAAAAAAAGTCAAGCTTTTATCCATTTACGGATAAAGAAGATAGAGTATATGTATATATACAATGGATTACCACTCAGCCATAGAAAAGAAAGAAATCTTGCCATTTGCAACGATGTGGATGAAACTAGAGGGTATTATGCTAAGCAAAATAAGTCAATCAGAGAAAGACAATTACCATATGATCTCACTCATATGGGGAATTTAAGAAACAAAACAGGGGATTATAGGGAAAGGGAGGGGAAAATAAAACAAGACAAAATCAGAGAGGGAGATAAACCATAAGAGACTCTTAACTATAGGAAACAAACTAAGGGTTGCTGGAGAGGAGGGGTGTGGGGAGATGGGGTAACTGGGTGATGGACATTAAGGAAGGCACGTGCTGTAATGAACACTGGGTATTATGTAAGACTTGTGAATTACTGAACTCTACCTCTGAAACGAATAATACACTATATGTTAATTGAATTTAAATTTTAAAAATAATAAAAAACAAATCAAGTGGGGGAAAAAATAAAAATGATTGTTCTTAAGGCTACTTTAAAAAAATTAAAAAATAAAAGTCAAACCTTACCATCTCCAAAGGCAGTCTAAAATCTTTCATTAAAACAAAATATTACAGTAGCATCTATTTCTCTAAAAATCTATTATTAAGCCTTGGACATTGTTTTATCATACAGATGTATCCGCAGTTAAAGGATTTTACTAGAAATTTCCAGTCAACATGAGTTAGAATACAGCAGCTTCCTTAATCAAAATTATAAAAAGATTATTTCTGTACACCAAAATCTGGACCTTTTAATATTTTCCTAGATGGACCTTTGGGTATAAATTAGACTCACCGTGGCTCCCACTTCCCTGGCCTTATCTATGGTTTCCATTGCCAACATATGATCAAGACCAGGGTCCAATCCCAGTTCACCAATGACTGTGATACCAGCATCTTCCACACTACAACAGGTGGGAAAGGGAGGAAGAAAAAGTTGGATACAAAATAAAAATAATGCCATGGAGCTACTCAGTTGAAAATGACTGAAACTTACCTTTTTTCTAATTCTTTTAGCGCCGGTGTGATGTAGCTTGCAGTGATCATGTTAACTTTGCTTGTGATGCATGCCTTCGCCACAAGAGGATGCAATGCATAAGGCAACAAGCTTAAAAAGAGAGAGAAACTAGTAAGAAACTTTCCCAACCCTACCTTTGAATATACCTTGAACTGCACTAAAGCTAAGGCATCACTCTGATTATTCTCTCCAAGGTGACCAATAACTCTTTGAGAACTACAGAATAAATTCATCCTGTTATCACATTTAAAACCCTCCACAATTTGACTTTCACCTAATCTTTCCATTATTCTCCCTCTATCTTCTTCATAAACCATATATGGGAACCAAAGAAGTTATTATAATTCTCCACTCACCGCCTGTACTTTTCCAGCTCTGGAACTTTACTCTCACTGTACCTTCTACCTGGAATATTATGTCCACCCACTCACCCCCATCCAGGCCATACCCTACTTGAAGAAATGTCTGGAAAGTCACCTCCTCTAAGAAGCTCCCCCAGATTCCCCCAAAGCCAGATCTTCTTCTGCATTCATTCAGCTATTTCTTTACAACATTTAATGGGATTTATTCCATTCATCCTTATATTTCTATGATTTTCTATCTTGGCTCCTCTACTAAAAGATAAGGTTCTTTTTCTTTTTCTTCCATATTTCCCAAATGGCTATCAGGCTGGGTTAAACTAAGTCAAAGTGACCCAGATGTTACATTACAGAGTAGAATCTAAGAAGGTCCAAAGGAAGAAATAAGCTTTAATGGTACTGATCGGTGCAAAAGCTTTCAAAATGGTTAGAAATCTATATGCTAAGCAAAAAAAAATGAAACTGTGTTCAAAACTTAACTTCAACTCAGTTTTCTAAAAATCTGGCTTTGGTGTTTTAATTTGGCACTAGGACTACACAATCACAAAAAATGAATTTCCGTAATTGTTAATATAAATGAATATATTCATGTTCTATCCAAGGAATAATAAAACATCATGTCAATTGCCTAACAATATTCAAGTTCTACTAGCTTACTGACTATCTGGTGAAGCAAGCTACATAGTACAATGAAAATATAAATACAAAGTTGTAAACATGATCACACTATTATCACTGTATTTGTCAAATTCATCCTGCAAATTTCAGATTTTCTCTAAAAACAAAAAAATAAAACCACCTCTGAGATACTTATGCCTCCTCAGGTTAGTAAAGTATTGCTACTTAGATTTATTATCCTGTGGAATAAAACTGTGTTCATACTTTGCCAGTATCAATATGAAAACTCTCAATCTCTGTTTTTTGACTTTTTTAATTAAAAAGAATTATTACCAAACATGGTAAGCCCTTAAAAACCAATGAAAAAAATACATGCAAAACTCTTTGTTGGAAAAATATTAACAGAAAGTGTACAATGGCATCATCTTAAAGGTAGAGTTTTTTTTTGTCACATTCCCCACATTAAAAACTTTCTTAATAAAAATTTTATTAAGATCTAATAACATCTGAAAACTCGGCATAATCTGCACTAACCAAATAATATGCTAAGAACTAGAATGCCAAAACTTTGATTAATGGTGCCTATTTTAGACAAAAGGATTAGCATTCATAACTCACTGCATATGTAATATAGTACCTACTAAAGGGACAAAACTTTTGAATGATTTGAGTTGACTCCAACCCAATTAATCCAAATAATTAGAAATGTCAGTTGTTAAAACATACACAAAATACAAATGGAATTTTCAAAGTAACTTACTGAACTCAATTACTACTTTGCATTAAATCATTAAGAACTAGAATCGCCAAATTAAAACCATAAGGATTTGACATATTCTTATAAATTTTTTTGTGAAACATATTCCTCATTTTATTTTGGTAGTCACTATTACTGTGTTTTCATCAAAACACTTTCTCCAACTTAAAAAATAAAAAAATTTAAAGAATGCTACAGGGTAACAGTGTCTAACAACATTACCACTATTCAGCATGGAAACTCAACGAACTGAGAAAAATTAAATATAAAACAGATTTTGTTAATGTTAAATTTTTTCAAACTAAATGTGTCTTATAATGTTTTCTTTTTTTATGGAAAAGAAAAACAATGTTTTATTTAGGTATCTGTGTGGCGAAACAAATTCCCTTTGTTTTATTCAGGAGGCTAAAACATTCCATTATGAATCATAATCATATCAATGACAAACAAGGTCTATGGGTCACTGGTAAATTTTTGCTGAATAAAAATTACTGCACATTAAATTTATATAAATAGAATAACATTTGAAGTGCCTAAAGTGAGCCTATAATTTAAATACATCAAGAGATAACACATAAGTTCCCACACAGGATTACCTTTCCTACTGTATGTTTTCTAAACCCTTTTTGTTGTTGTTGTTGTTGTTTAAAGTAGGACATCACAGAACTTCCTCCAAAGATAGCATTTCAATCTGATCTAACTATGAAAGTCACCTCATTATGGATGAGCAGGTAGCTTTCTTCCATCTTGGAAAAATTATATTCTAAGAATAAATGACTATTCTCATCACTTTGGTATTTTAAAACCCAGTTTAATTATAGAGTACCCTCATGTAGCTCTGTACCTAGAAGTTAGATCTGCATTTTTATCAGTAGTAAACACTATAGTTCAAGATCTGTTCCTCCAATAAGACTAAAAATGGTTAAAAGGCTACAGAATCTACTCATTTTCACTTAAGCTTTATTAAGTCCAAATGATAAAATAGCCGCCAAAATACATGAAACATTAATACTTCTGACACAGCAATTCCACTTCTAGATAGATACCCAACAGAAATGTGTATATATGGCAACCAAAAGACAAATACTAAAATGTTCATAGCAACACAATTCATAATAGCCCAATTCCAGAAACAATCTGAACATCCATCAACAGTCAAATGGAGAATAGGGGTATATTCACACAATGGAATGTTACATGGCAATGAGAATGAATAAACTACAATTACAGGCAACAACACAAACAACTCTCACAATCACAGTGTTGCAGAAAGAAGGCAGCCATAAATGAGGACACACTGAGTAGCTCCAAATGTACAAATTTGAAAACTAGCAAGAATTAATGTATACATGAGAGGCCAGGACAGTACTTACCATTGAGGGATAGGGCTAATAATGGAAATGGACACATGGCGGGCTTCTGGGGTACTGTTATTCTGTTTCTGGATGTGGATGATGGTTATGAAGTGTGTTCACTGTGCAAATTCACTGAACTATATACACTTATGATTTGGGTACATTTCTGGGTGCACACTTCAACTGAAAATTTACGTAGGGGGCACCTGGGTGGCTCAGTCATTAAGCATCTGCCTTCGGCTCAGGTCACGATCCCAGGATCCTGGGGTCCAGCCCCGCATCGGGCTCCCTGCTCGGCGGGAAGCCTGCTTCTCCCTCTCCCACTCCCCCTGCTTGTGTTCCCTCTCTCGCTGTGTCTCTCTCTGTCAAATAAGTAAAATCTTTAAAAAAAAAATTTACTTAGGAGAAAGAGAAAATAAGGAAAGAGACAAAACAACAGCAACAAAATATATGACAATCATCTCTTCCTAGATACTAACCTGATGACAAGATCCTGTTTTGCCACCAAGGAGCTCAACTTCTCTTCTTGTTTGCTAATGTCCATGCTAACAGGATTAATATTATATTTCTTACCTAACTGTTCAATTTGGTTCTTCATGTCAGAGCCTATTTCAAGAATACAAAAGTCCAATTTTTAGATTACCCTTCACTAGTCAGAGAGT
The DNA here is from genome assembly GCF_009762305.2 of Zalophus californianus. Lineage (NCBI taxonomy): Eukaryota > Metazoa > Chordata > Mammalia > Carnivora > Otariidae > Zalophus > Zalophus californianus. The sequence continues at coordinate 77,893,595 of NC_045606.1, forward strand.
AAAACACATTTTAACATCTCCAAAAAAAATTTCTCAGAGTTTAGAAACAAGATAGTCATCTAAAATTCACGGAGTAAGCATGGTTTGAAATCGGTTTTCCTTCTTCTTTAAAAATTAGGGCTTATTTACCTACTGTTATTTCTATCTTGTTATCTCTTGACAGGTATTCCAATACAGGTTCGGATACATAACCAGATCCAAGAACCAAGACCTTTTTCTTGGTGCCCATTGAAAGTGACTGAGCAAGTTCCCTATCAGTGAAAGAGGGGGAGGGGAGAATAATTTAACAACAACAAAAATATTTAAATAACAAAATTTTGCTGTCCCCCCCAAACAAACCAAACCTTAGACTGTGAAGCAATAATTTTCCCCACATTTCTTATAATAAGAACCTCAACAGGAGTTCCCTAGGCCAACATTTTTCATTAATTACTTTAGATTTTGCATGATAAATAACAGACCCTGACTTCTCTGAGGTGTATGTCGATACATTCATGAATTCCCAACCACTGGTGAGGTGCAGATGCTGGACCATCGCCTGGCTTACTCACAATTGAGTAACTTGGTTTCACATTTTATCCTTCCAAGGGACATGATTCAAAATCATGCCAGGGGCTATACTTCAGAAACCTTACCCTTCACAACAATCTGAGGAGACAACAATCTGAGAAGGAGATTGTTATTAGCCATATTAGGCATTGTTTTGTCATTTATCATTAGGGTCACTTGAAAACAATTAAAACCAGACTTTTGAAATTACAAATGCCATGGGTTAAATATAAAAACCTAAGATGAATTACTAGGCAGGATTTTAATGCTTGAACAGTTTATTCTATTGGAATTTGTCCCTTCATCACAGATTAACTGTCTTTCCTATAAACTATGACCTCCGACACTGTGACTGTCTTGTTCATCTTTATAAACCCAATAGTGCTCAACAAATTTTGTCTTAAATATGGAAGATACTCATTAAAACTCTGTTGATTCAAATTCACAAATATCAATGTAAGACCATGGGAATGTCTTGGTGCCAGGGACAGGAACAGAAAGCTCTGTTGTTGGAATCTTTTAGGCCAAGATGTCTCTCAAACTTTAACCTTGCCCTTAATTCTAAGTGAATAAAAATAAATTTAAATACAAAATGTCCCTGCCCCTCTTCACCCCCAACACTCATTACTGATGAAGTGAGTCTCCTTTAACCTCCACTCCCATCCATTTCACCCCCCAGAAAAGAACACAATTATTTGGTTATTGTATATCCTTTCTAACAACACTTTCTATAGTTTAAGTAATTAAATTTCATTGTTTTGATGTCCAAAAATACAATGTTCAAAACACATTTTTAAAAACTCGCTCCTAGATCTTAATACTGTCCACCCCATTAGCTACCTCAAACACTTGAATCACTGATTAATAATCACTGTGCTAAGTGACGAAGAGGCTATTCGAGTAAGGCAGATATTTAAGATAACTTAAATTTCCTTTCAAAATACAATCTTCATTATCAGAATTTCCACTAGGAAGGGGGATAGGAAGTCCTAGCAGACTTGCTGCTATAAGAAATATGGTGTGTAAGAGTGAAAACATCATGACCAGTCATGTTACACATGTTATTAGGATTAGTAATATAGAGATCATCAGATGGTAAGAATCAAACGATACAGAGAGTTATGAAATATGAACATATGTGAAGTTTCCCCTATAAGAAACTCTCTTACAGGACTATAGTGCTAGCCAGTTTAAAAACGAAAACAAAAACAAATCTCTCTTGGTATCTTATGCCAGAATATTTCACTGACACATCATGGATGGACAAGCACAGCAGTAGTATACTTGATCCAAGCAAATCTCTTCACTTCTTAGAGATAGAAGAACTGAGAAAGAAGATAAGGCAGTTTGTTTGCTTCTTTTTAATTTTCCCACTCTGGTCTCTCCTGAGAATTCAGTGCATGGGTTATTTTGTTAAATGTGAATAGACTAGTGGAGCAGATATAAACACAAAGCAAGTGCAATCAGATGAAGAGGACCAGAACATTCCAAGGAAATGTCAATGTTTTCAAACTCTGAGCAGTAAAATCAATTAAGGAAACAAGGCCCTTAGCTAAGTACCTTTCTAAGAGAACTATTCTCTAGGATACATTTACCACATTATTGTTTGGCACCTTCATCCTAAGAAGAATTCCCAGGGAACACTGACCTCTCACCATTTTCTTTCTTCATGACTTCTCTTACTTTCTAAATAAGAGCCCACTTGCCTAAACATTTTACTAAACAAAATAGAGTCCAAACCCTCAACTAAAAATCAGACTGAAAGCACCACAGAAAGGGTTAGTGTGCTTATTTTCTTTGACAAAATAGCTGAGACATGGGCGCCTGGGTGGCTCAGTCATTGAGCGTCTGCCTTCGGCTCAGGTCATGATCCCAGGGGCCTGGGATCGAGTCCCACATCGGGCTCCCTGCTCTGCGGGAAGCCTGCTTCTCCCTCTCCCACTCCCCCTGCTTGTATTCTTGCTCTCGCTGTGTCTTTCTCTGTCAAATAAATAAATAAAATCTTAAAAAAAAAAAAGAAAATAGCTGAGACATGTCAATATGCAAAATGCTAGAGAAAGAAAAAGGGGCTACTCAAAGGACAACTTTTTAGACTTCTGCTTGCTTACACACAAGTCTACAATAGGAGATTAGAAAGCCAAAATGATATTCAGAGGAAAATAATTCCCACTGGTTTCAGCCAGTCACATAGCTTGGATTTCCTATATGTACAGACATTTTCAAAACTGTATAAACCTAGTATCATTAACTCACAAAGAAGCATTTAAAAATACTCAACAAAACCAAGATAAGAATAATGCTTACCTGCTCTCTCGGAGTTTCTGGATATATTTATACTTATCCGTCAATACACCGTTGGATGTAATTACTGCCTAAATGTGTATGACACAAGACATTTCTTTAGTGTCCATATATTAGACCCACAAACAGGGGCTCATATAACAAAGATGGAGAGAGAAAGGGAAAGGGAGAGAGGGAGAGAGGATGGTAGTGGAAAAAAACTATTTTCGTAACTTACGTCTCGTACCACAGGAGAAAAATTCTGACTTTCAAGAGGCTGTGTCGCATCTGATAATATCTGAAAGGAAAATGAGATTGGTAAGAGATAAATGATTGTAGAGAAGAATTCCTGGTGTTTGTTTCCATTTTAAAGTATTAGTCAAAGGAAAAAAAAAGAATTTACAAAAGTTTACTGAAGATCACTAAATATAAATAATTGGTAATAGAAGTCCACAAGCAATGAATTTTGTCCCCTAAGAACCTATTTTAGCACAAGTTCCACTTTTAAAACTAAAATCTGATCATCTTTGCTTGTTAAAAACACAAAATGGTTTATCCTTCCCCACCAGTTCGATGTGTCATATTGAACATGCTGGCAAACATCACCACAAGCTTTACAGCCATAGTTCCCACTCTGAGGGCCTGAATCCCACCCCAAAGGTTCACACCGTTCTAGCCGAAAAGAAAATGGGCCTTTCAGACAAAAAGCCATCAAGCCTGCAATACGGAGTCTCCCTCAGGCCCATATTATTCAATGTATAGGCACATCAGCATTTCGAAAGTTATCAAGAAAAAAGTAGACCTCAAAAAGTCATCCAGTCTTCCCATTATCTTACAAGAATGAGTCAGATGGCCAAAAACAAAAGCCACATCTCTCAGATTAACGTCCCACCATCCTTCTAATCCTCCTCTTTCTTACAAAGTATCCAATTCCTGAATAGGCTGCCAAGAGTAAAGGTCATATACGTTAGTAGTATTCCTTCTGACGGTCAGGACCTTAGGGTCAATGAGACAACCATTCCCTCCTTATCCTTGTAGGTTTAAGTCTAGAGCACTCCCCCAGCTGAGGAAGAGCAAAATGTAACTACCAGATACTGGCAGAGAAATATTTATTTACCGTATTAAAATAAATACCAGGGGCACCTGGGCGGCACAGTCAGTTAAGCATCCAATTCTTGGTTTTGGCTCAGGTCGTGATCTCAGGGTTGTGGGATCGAGCCCCATGTTGGGTTCTGTGCTCAGTGTGTAGTCTGCTTGAGATTCTCTCCCTCTCCCTCTGCCCCTCCCACTTGTGCTCTCTCTCTAAAACCAATCAATCTTTAAAAAAATAAAATAAATATCAAAACTACTTTCATGTGTCTAAAACATCCAACACTTATGCTATCTATTCCTGGGATATGGGCATTTAAAAAAAAGATATATATCTATAAGGCAGGTAGGGCATCTTTGGGGAAACTCATGGAATTGGCACACCTGGTGTCCTCCATTGCTTCTTTTACCCAGGCACCTGTGACTATTCCTTCCTCAAGCCGACTCCTCCACCTACTAACCCTGTGTCCAGCCAGAAGCCGTCAGTGAATAACAACATGGGATTCGAATTTCACTTGGCATATGGCTAAACCACCGAACTCTTGTGTATCCTTCTGTTTTCTCTACCGTTATACCTAATTCTGCAGCCTTACTCAGGCTTTTCTGAGACCAGGGGAACTACCTCCCACCTCTCTCCTTCCATTTATCTTCAATCTAAAACACAAACCTGACTGTTTCTTCCGTGTCTATTTAAAATAATCCAGTAGCTTTCCAAAACCCTCAAGATAAAAGTCTCTCGTTCCCTATGTGGTCTCCAAGACTCTATAGTCTGTCTCTGCCTCTCCAACCACAATTCTCCCTTTGTCTCATACCCAAAACTCCAGTCCTATCAACACTATGAAGATGCTCATCTGCATTAACGTTCCCACGCCTCTGTGCTATACCATGTGGATGCCTCACATGCTATTATTCCTCTACATGGAATTCCCACTCTTCATCCTCCAAGATACAGCTGAAGAACTGCCTCCTCTGTGAAGCCTTTCTCAAAATCTGCCCCCAAGCAGACTGAAGCTAAGAACTGCACTTGGCATCTTGCCTGTGCAATAAAATGGTAAATACTCAATAAATAGATAAATGGATATATGCAATAATCATATGGATTTTTCCAAGGAAAATGAAGTAACTATCCTGAGTCCACCCAAAGAAAGGCAAACATGAAAAACAAAAGGCTGCTGAATGATTGCATTTAACTGTCTTCCTTGCTGGAATTCAACCATGACAAAAGTATAAGCACAACGGTCCTAAAGTGTATGGCATGCCATGTCACTTTCACATATACCACCTTTGAGAGCTCATCACTCTTTCCTAAATTAATTTCAAGCTATTATCCTGGTGTCAAGACCATTTCCAATATGGAACCAACATACTTCCCTTTACCGTATTGGACTTGACAGCTCACAGAACCCCTCTGTTAACTCAACTCCCACCTTTGCTCTCCTCTCTTCATCAGACAGTATGCCTCCCATTCCCATGCAGATGAACAGATCCTATACATCTATCAAGAGCTGCCTCAAATGTCACCTCTTTCATAAAACCCTTCTGACTTTACCCAACAAGACAGAGCCTCGCCCTCCACAACTTCATTAGCATTTTCCTAATGGCTCTCATAGTCTACCTTATGGCAGGGTTGCACACTTGTTTCATCCACTTCCTGGACCTCATGCTTCTATAGGTCAGAAGGTGTATTTTAATTTTCTTCATCCATAGATGTGCCTTATTCCAGCAGACAATAAATATGTAATTAATTCGAGTGAAATAAACTTCTCTATTGGTTCAGAATGATAGCCTTTAATGCCACAAGGTCTGAACCTTATGTCAAAAAGGAAAATCTAGGGGTAAAAGTGCATATACGTTTTTTAAAAAGATTTTATTTATTTGAGAGAGAGAGCAGGGGGGAGGGGCAGAGGGGGAGGGAGAGGGACAAGCAGAGCCCCATGCAGGACTCGATCTCACGACCCTGAGATCATGACCTGAGCCAAAACCAAGATTCAGATGCTTAACAGGGCATATACTTTAAATACAGTTCCCATGCAGTTATCAGAAGAGAACACAGACAACATACTCAATTTTTTTGGTGGTAAGCAGATACACACATATCAAGACTACAATATAAAGCCATAAATTTTCACAAATGTCCAGTGCAAAGATAGATGCCCCCAAGACAATCCCACCACACTGTTTGGAGGACTATCATGATATATAAAAGGAAAAAGGTGTGACAATTTAGAGAAGCCAGCTTAGTCAGGCATCTATGCAATATCACCTGCCTCAGTCTGACCAAAAACCTCCAACACCTCACTGTCAGGTAATTTTAACCTTGTCACATTGCCTAAGAGTCTATCAACTGCCAATTTATGTAAGCAAAAACATATTGCCTACTTAAATATACATTTTCTTTCCAGCAATGGTGAATTAGATCTTTTCAGACCAATCTTCCCATTGAGTAAAACATGAAAAGCCTCAGTTTTTAGCTTCAAAAAAGTAGATACAACTTTTTTTGTCTGGGGAAAACAGTGGAACAGGAGGACCCTAAGCTCACCTCTTCCCACAGACACAACTATGTAACAATCACATCAGTTTAAATAACCCAGAAAATGACTTGCAGACTGGCAGAACAAACACTCCACAGCTAAATGAAGAGAAGAGGCCACAATGAAGAGGGTAGGAAGGGCTGAGATGCAGGGATCCTCAGGACTTTCCACAGGAGGGAGAGACAACACAGGCACACGGAGGGGAGAGAAACAGACTCTCACACCTGGGAACCCACACAGGAAAGATGAATCCCCATAATATTTGGTTTTGAAAACCAGAAGGGCTGAATTGCACAGGTTTTTACAGGCACCGGTCCTTAAAACCTGTAACTTTAAAAATCTGCGGGCTTGGCTCTGGGAGACCCAGGAGGGCAAGATGAAACTGAGTTCCTGCCCTTAAAGAGACAGCACAAGAAAAAGCCCCACTGAGATATAGCATAGAAGCAGCAGTTTGAAAAATGCCTGGGGTATATGGGAGGAAGATTTGTTTAGTAATCTCAGAGCATGTGCCGGGGATTGGGGGCAAGAATCCATGAGAGACTTCTCTAGGAATCAAGGAGCTGGCCTACACTACTTCCCTGCCCCACCCCCCAGCATAAACACATGCTACCAGCTGAAAGCAGCATAGCACCTACACTTCTACCTAACTTGATAACAGTGTGCCCTACCTGTGTGTTCCCCTGTAGACACACCCCCTCAAGCCAGGCCTCAGCTCAATGTCTCCTCCCACTGAAGAACTGTGCAAGCCTTGCTAACACCCCACATCTGACACCACAGGCTTCTGCAGATCAAGCCCCTCCAATATACTCTTGGTCTGAGCCCATCCAAAGTGCTGCCACAAGGCTGGCAGTATGCAGGCAGCGCTGATGGACCAGCACCACTCCAAAGCGATGCCTGCTCCAGGGAGAGGGAAAGAGAACCACACACACCAGTCAGACTGAACCCCAGCAGTGGGCTGGGGACAGACAGCTGATCTGACAACAGGTCCCACCCACCCACAAAAGCTTTTCAGAAGACAAAACAGGGAAAGCAACCTGCACCTCAGTGCTACTGCATCTATGGCAAATGCCAGGTCTGATGCAACTCAAGCCCAAGGCAGCCCCAGACCAACCTACTAACATCACAGGGACCAAACCCTGCCCATGACAGGCAAAGAGGGCCATGCAGATGACAACAGAAGAAAAAAATGGCTCAGCCACAACAACAGAGTGCGCACAGCACACATAGGAGACATCCAGTTCTGGTGAATAGGGAACATTGGACTACAGGGCACTACAGGACCTCTTCTTCATAAGGCCACTACTTTCAAGAGCAGGAGATGTAGCTGACTTTCCTTACACATGGAAATAGACACAAAGAGTTAGACAAAATGAGACAGAGGAATATGTCCCAGATGAAAGAACAGGACAAAATCACAGCAAGATACCTAAGTGAAATGGAGATAAGTAAAATGCTCTTGAGGTAAGAGGGGAGGGCCTCAGATAAGTAAAATGCTCTTGAGGTAAGAGGGGAGGGCCTTAACAGAGATAGAAAACATAAAAAAGAACCAACCAGAAATGAAGAATTCAATAACTGAAATTAAAAATACACTAGATGGAATAAATAGTTGGCTAGAGAAAGCAGAAGAAAAGGTCAGGGACCTGGAGAATAGAGTAATGGAAAAAATCAATCTGAACACATGAGAGAAAAAATAATAATACAAAATGAAAACAGACTTAGGGAACTCAGCTACACAATCAAGTATAATACATTTACGTTATAGGGATCCCAGGAGAAGAAAGAGAAAAGGGGGCAGAAAATGTATTTGAAGAAGAGCTGAAAACTCTTTCAGTCTGGACAAGGAAACAGAAATCCAGATCCAAGAGGCACAGAGAGCCCCCAACAAAATTGACCCAAGGAGATCCACACAAAACGACATAATAAAATTGCAAAAAATAGTGATAAAGAGAAAATTTTAGAAGCAGCAAGAGAAAAGAAAACAGTTACATACAAGGGTAACCCCATAAAGCTATCAGTGGATTTTTCATCAGAAACTTTGCAGGCCGGAAGAGAGTGGCATGATATATTCCGAGTGCTGAAAAGAAAAAACCTGCAGCCAAGAATTCTCTATCCAGCAAGGCTATAATTCAGAATAGAAAGAGAAATAAAGTTTTCCAGAAAAACTAAAGGTAAAGGAATTCATGACCACTAAACCAGCCCTACAGGAAATGTTAAAGGAGACTCTGAGTGGGTAGGAACAACCATAAGTAAGTAAGAAAAGTGGGAAGCACAAAAGCAGTGAAATTAAGTATACCTACAAAAATCAGTCAAGGGACTGGACTCAAAATAAAAGGATGTAAAGTGTGACACCATAGGGGCACCTGGGTGGCTCAGTCATTGGGCGTCTGCCTTTGGCTCAGGTCATGGGACCAGTATCCTGGGATCAAGCCCCACATTGGGCTCTCTGCTCTGTGGGAAGCCTGCTTCTCCCTCTCCCACGCCCCCTGCTTGCATTCCTGCTCTAGCTGTCTCTCTCTCTGTCAAATAAATAAATAATATCTTAAAAAAAAATGTGATACCATATACCTAAAATGTGGGAGGTAGAGGAGTAAAGAATGGGTTCAAACTTAAGCAGCCCTCATCTTTATATATACACTGCTATATGCAGATGTTATATATGAACTGAATAGGAACCACAAACCAAAGATCAGTAATATATATGGAAAAAAATAAAAGAGAAAAGATCCAAGATCATCACTAAAGAAAGTCAACCATAAAAGACAAGAGCAAGAGAAGAAAGGAAAAGAGAAGATCCACAAAAACAGCCATAAAACAAGTCACAAAATGGCAATAGGTGCATACCTATCAATAATACTTTGAATGTAAATGAACCACATGCTCCAGTCAAAAGACACAGGGTGACAGAATGGATAAAAAAGCAAGACCTATCTATATGCCACCTACAAGAGACTTAAAGACACATGCAGATTGAAAGTGAAGAAATGGAGAATTTATCATGCAAATAGATGTGAAAATAAAGCCAGGGTAGCAATACTTATATCAGACAACATTGACATTAAAACAAAGACTTGTAACAAGAGACAAAGAAATATATATACACCCTAATATTAGAATATATATATTAGTATAAAGAATAATATATATTATATACTAGAAAATATAACAATTGTAAATATTCATGCACCCAACATGGGAATACCCAGATACATAGAGCAGTTAACAACAAACATAAAGGAAGTAATTGATAGTAATACAATAATAGTAGGGGACTTCAATACCCCAATTACATCAATGGGTAGATCATCCAAACAGAAAATCAACAAGGAAACAGTGTCTTTGAAAGACACATTGGACCAGATGGATCTAACAGATATATTCAGAATATTCCATCCTTAAAAGACAGAATACACATTTTTTTCAAGTGCACATGGAACATTCTCCAGAACAGATCACATATTAGGCCACAAAACAAGTCTCAATAAATTCAAAAAGATTGAAGTCATACTATGCATCTTTCCTGAGCACAACACCATGAAACTAGAAATCAACCACAAGAAAACATCTAGAAGGACCACAAATACATGGAGATTAAATAATGAGCTACTAAACATGAATGGTGCAATCAAGAAATCAAAGAGAAAATCAAAAAATACATGGAGACAAATGAAAATGCAACACAATGGCCCAAAATCTTTGGGATGCAACAAAAGCTGTTTTAAGAGGGGAGTATATAGCAATACAGGCCTACTTCAAGAAGAAAAAAAAACCTCAAATATATAAAAAGCTAGAAAAAGAAAAATAAACAAGACCCAAAACCAGCAGAAGGAAGGAAATAATAAGTATTAGAGCAGAAATAAACAAAACAGAAATAAAACAAAATAATAAAACAGAGCAATGAAACTAGGAGCTGGTTTTTTGGAAACATCAACAAAATTGATAAACCTTTAACCAGACTTATCCAGAAAGAGAGAGAGAAACAGAGAGGACTCAAACAAAATCAGAAAAGAAAGAGGAGAAATAACAACCAACACCACAAAAATACAAATAATTGTAAAAGAAGATAATGAAAAATTATATACCAACAAATTGGACTACCTAGAAGAAATGGATAAATTCCTAGGAACATATAACCTCTCAATACTGAATCAGGAAGCAACAGAAAATTTGAACAGATCAATTGCCAGCAATGAAATTAAATAACTAATCAAAAAACTCCCAACAAACTAAAGTCCAGGACAAGATAGCTTCACAGATGAATTCTACCAAACATTTAAAGAAGAGTTAATACCTACTCTTCTCAAGTTATTCCAAAAAATAAAAGAGGAAGGACAGCTTCTAAACTGATCCTATGAGACCAGCATTACCCTGATAACAAAACCAGATAAAGACACTACAAAAAAAAAGGGGGGGGGGGGGGCGGGAGAGAACAATAGGCCAATATCTCTAATGAAAATAGATGCAAAAATCCTCAACAAAATGTTTATTGCAGCATTATTTACAGTAGCCAAATCATGGAAGCAGTCCGAGTGTTCAGCAATAGATGAGTGGATAAAGATATGGTGTAATACACACACACACACACACACACACACACACACACTCATACACAGACACAGGAATATTACTCAGCCATAAAAAAGAATGGAATCTTGTCATTTGCAACAACATGAATGGAGTTACACAGAGTATTGCTAAGCAAAATAAGTCAGTCAGAGAAAGACAAATACCGTATGATTTTCCTATGTGGAATTAAAGAAACAAAACAAAGGAACAAAGGGAAAAAAGAGACAAACCAAAACACAGACTCTTAACTATAGAGAACAAACAGATGGTTACCAGAGGGGAGATGGGGGATGTGTGAAATAGGTGATGGGGATTAAGGGTACACTTTTCATGATGAGCACTGAGTAATATATAGGATTGTTGAACAATATATACAATATAGTGATATTGTATACCTGAAACTACTATAACACCATATGTTAACTATACTGGAATTAAAATTTTAAAAAAAATTTTTAAGGTAGGTAAGACTTGCTGCACTGTAATTCTTGGGAAGAAAGCACAAAGAGAGGAGTCTAGCATTTGGCATGACTTTTCGTGGGTGTAGCAGGAACAGAACCCAGAGCAACCACAGCCTCCAAAATGTAAGTGGAAAATGCCAGAAATGGCAGATTTAGAAAAAGTGAAGCCCACCTTTCATGTGAGCTCTGTTCAAGTCTCTGGATAAGCCCCAAACTGAGTGTGTGTAGGTAAGCAACCCAGGTAAAGATGAAAGAGCTGAACTTTTATTTGAGCTACCCCCACCTCAGGTGAGACAAGTTTTCAACTTAAGTCTAACCAATGAATTCTCTGCTAAACAAACAAACAAATCAACACTTTTCAGGAAAATGTAACAATCCAGAGTCTCCACAGCATAACTATTCACATCACCCAGGATACAACCCCAAATTATTCAACTGGAAAACCAGAAAAGTATGACCTGACCCATTTTCAAGGGAAAAGACAACAAAGTTCAACCACAAGCTGACACAGAATTTTGGAAATATGATGCAAAGACTATAAAGTGGCTTTTCTAACTCTGTCTATATGATAAAAAACAGTACACTCATAGTGTGTGAAAAGATAGAAATTCTCAGCACAGAAACAGAAGAGTATGCTTAAGATAAATACTGAAGTAAGAATGCTTATCTTTGGCAAATGAAATGGAATTTAGATAACACAGTATTTCAATAGTCAATCACTGATTATAATGAAAAATACATGACCACAACAAAAGCTGTCACTTCACTAAGCATTAGTGACAAACAGCCAATAAAATTTTCTGCATTTCTGAATTTTCAAATTTGTTCATCACAGCACAGTAAGAATGTTCTAACATGAATTGACCTAGACAGCAGGAAGAGTAAAAAAAAGGAAATCTTATCTCACATGTCATGAACATTCTTAATAAAATATGCATAATGAGAGATAAATCCAATTGTAGTTAATCATGAAGCCAGTTATATAATTATATACCCCATGAGACAAGTAAGCAGAATATATAAAAGAGCATCTACAAATACTTTTGAGGGAGGGCTGGCATTTCATTTTACAACCGATTTCTTACATATAGAAGACCAGAACATTCCTAAGATCTATTTAAAGCCACAGAATTACTGTGGATGCTATCAGTCAGCTTACCATTTCTTCAACATAAGGGTAAAGCATGTCTCCAAAGTATTCTGTAGCTTCAATTGGAAGCTGTGCTGGCAAATTGTCAATGGAACACATCAGAATCCCAGAGCCTTCAACACTAGGAGAAGCAATATGCTTTATTCAGCTGTATACAATGTTATTCGTAAGCTCTAACTTTCCCAGGCATCTACTCCATTATATTTGTTCCAAAATAATTTATAATTGTGTACCAAAGGATAAAAGAAAATAAACAAGACTTCAAACAAAACTTCCCTTCTTCAGCAACCCATCTCCCATTTAAATATAATATACATGTATATAAGTGTTTGATTTTGCATGTTGTTTTTCTACCAAATTTTTAAATATGGTTGAGCATCTCTCTGGATATTTGCATATCCTTCAGAAAAATATAAAACACTGAATATTTTACACTAGTGTATCAAGCAAACTCACCTGTCATGAATAATATGCTGGTCTGCATCATACATACAAAAGGGATGTTCTATTGTCGTACACTCAGTCATAAACTCTATTGATCCTCCTGTGTCAGCTGAAATGTCACATATTGCCACAAGTCTGAAAATAACATCAATACTCAGATGAGAGCATGGAACTTCTCAACAAGATTAAAAATGAATAAAAATGAAAGGTACTTGAACAACTTTCAGTGTGGGTGCCAAATATTTCCTGGGCTCTTCAGCTCTTTTTCCTACAGTTCACTGTTCAGGACACTGTGTTCTTCTAGGATATAGACAATCTTCCCACTATAAGCTTTAGTCTCCACACACAAAAGTAAGAAGAAAAAGAAGAGGAGGAGGAGAGAAAAAAGGCAATCAAAGTAGAAAACCCTTTCCCTAGAGAAATCATAAGAAACAGCCTAGTTAAAGTTAACCTATTTAGCCAACTCTAAATAACTTAAAAAGGTTTGACTACACTACCTCCACCCTGCTTAGTGGCACCAGGTTTATTCTGAAAGGGACTTTGTATGACTGATGCTTACAGAATACACAAATACATCATTCTTCACATAAAGTGAGGCCAGTGTGTCCCATCAGGAGGTTTGGAATTGTAGGTAACTTTTTGTACAGTGGGGACAGGTCTGTGCTTAACTAGCCACTACATAATTTCACATGTTAATACAGGGAAATCTCTAGAATTATGAACAGAAATCTCAGCCCAGCTTTTGAAATCCTTTAGGGGTTGACCAAAAATTTCCTGCGCAACTTCCAACTACCATTTGCCTTTGTCAACCCTGCACTAGAGCTAGACTGCTCACTCGCTGTGTCTTAAGTTGTGTCTTGGTGGTTCCACATTTATCAAGCACCAATCCTACCACTTAAAATTCTCTTTCTCCTCAGTCTTCCTTTTCAAGGCTTTGCTGAGACCAATGTTCCCACTTTCTTCTAAATTTTTGTGCTATTTACTGCTCCTAGCATTCCCTTGGCATTTACTTCATGCCAGCTACATGCCTGAGGGTAGTAATCATATTTTTTCTCTATCCTTCAGCATAGCAGAGTGCCAGGCAGAGGAGGTGTTAACAAATATTTATTGACTAATTATGTAATTCAACATTTAATAATTATTTGAATACAAATTCTATGTCAGGCAATGTACTGGGTACTTGTCACTAAGACAAACAGGAGGGAGAAAAATCATAAACACAGGAAAATAAATGATCATGAATTTCAGGGGGAAAAAAAGTAACAGACTAGACAGAGATGGGGATGGGAACACAGATCTTTCTGAGGAGGCTACCTTTGAGCTTCATGTAGAGTTAAGAGAAGAGAGTTTCAAGAAGGAAGGAAGGTTAACTGTCAAATGCTACCAAGAGATCAAGTGAGATAAAGCAGACTACCAGTCATTAGCAGTCAAGTCCCATGATATGTGAATCCCCTGCAGATAATACCCTAAAAGCGGGCCCTGCTGCTGAAAACTGCCATCATTACTGAAGTAAAGTCCTTACTTGTGTGGTAATGCAGGGCAGCCTTCCACACCAGCAACAGAGGACTTGCCTGGGACCAAGAGACTCTGGACATCTTGGCGAGTTAGTAGACGAGGGGTGTTTTGTTCCCAGTAGATTCCATTAATTAAACAAGTTGTATAGGGTGCAATCTGTAAAGCAAGTGCCAAGTTCAACAAGACAGGCAATAGCAAATTTCAATGCAGTAGGCTGAAAGAGAGCTATCAGTAAAGTTCATAAGAAATAATTTCATGTTACTTCGAATTGACTTTATTATTTGCCATGTCAGTGGTCATTTTGTGAGGTGAAGACAATACTCACCCAGGTTTCAGTGCAGAATTGCTCCATGATAGAGAAGTATATGAGCATAAATATATTAATGTTTCTGTTTTCTAATGTACTGCATGGCCAAGAAAAGGGAAAGGACAGAATCAAGTGACCTAGCTAGCACTCTATTTCCAGCTCAACCGCCAGTAGGGTGATCTACATCATGCTACCTCAACTTCTCTGGGCTCTATTTTCCTTACCTGCCAGATGGGGATAATATGTACCCCATTCCTCAAAGGAATGCTGTGAAGATTAAATCAGATAACATCTGTAAGCTCCATGAATAAATGCGCTACATACATGCATACGTGGTAGCTAGGTCATTATAAATTTTAGGATGCATCCAATCACCAATATTTCTGTGATCGGGGGAAAGAGAAGTGATGGAAATTTACTAGATTTTTAATTTTTCAGTCTGAAACTAGTTTCGTAATTTTTGTTTCTCAAGCAACTCAAGCATTCTCAAGCTACAGGTAAAAGTCCTTCTCTACAACAAGCTTTACATGCCTTAATAGCTATATTTCATACCAGAATCTATAATCTTATTGTTCAAACATACTTAAAATTATTTAAAACATTCCTTTTCGTAATAAATGCATGCACTTTTTGTTTATTTTTTGGCTTGTTGGTTTATTTTGAGGAGAACTTTGCAGTGTCTCCTACAGAACACATAAATACATTGTTCTTCTTAAAAGATAAGGCCAGTGTGTCCCCATCAGAAGGTTCTGAATTATAGGTAACTTTCTGTACAATGGGGATGGGTCTGTGCCTATGTAGCTGTGCTATTTCACCCTAGTCCCCCGTCATCAATGTCATGCATTCCAAGACAGCTGGCTGAGGTTATGACTGCAATTTGTGGCCATAGAACCCTAGGTTGAGATGAAACCTCACAGACACTGGGCTTTGCTAATAGTACTAACTGGTCCAGGATAAATACAGAAAAGAGTACTCCACAGGACATGGTTTAGAGTTATGGGGCACATGCAGACACGAAGCAGAAACAGAGGCAGTGAAGCAAAGGGCATATCCAACCAAAACCACTAAGCAAAGTCCACTCCAAACGTCAGTAAAAGCCAACAACTCCTAAGGCCAACCCAAAGGATTCACAAGTCAATATGGGGAACTGAAAACCAATGTATACATTTATAATCTCTCTCCTTAAAAACAGCCTAACTATAGTGTATTAGGAGCAACCAGCTCAGAAGCTGAGTGTGATACTCACATCAGTATTAAAACGGCTTATGTAGCGCTCAGGATATTTGTCATACTCTACAGGATCATATACACCATCTGTTTTCCTGACAAGATGATGATGGCGACTTAACACTGTCCCATACACTTTTCTCAGGTCTTGCAGAAGAGAAAGAAATTAGTAAAGTAGGTGACAAATGATAAAGATTTATGGTGATAAAATACTGTAACACAGAAACTGTTAAAAACAGTTAAAAGATACATACAGTTATCCCCCTCCCCCTTACCTCCATTTTGGGAAACTTCTTTTAATTCATGTGGTTCTACATATTCACAAGGTAACTCATTGAAGATTTCTTGGGCTCCCTGTAAATAATGCATGAGTAAAAAATCTAAATCAATAGGAAAAAAGCCAACACAGTTTTCTGCAAAGATTCCAATGCACTTTCCCCACAATTATTAGCTCCACTTATCCGGCCCAGCGACGAGGCCTGCAACACAGAAGTACAGATACACTTCTCGCACACAGTCTACAAATCAGCTTTTATTCCTGTATGAACAGCATTAGTTGGAAGGAGCTTTAATTTTTTTTACTTAAGTTACTCAGAGTAGACACAAGGGTGTCTACATTTTTAAAAATGAGAGCACAATAAAACATTTCTATTTACTTTTTGCTCCGTTGCAGAATTATTTCAACTGGGGAAACTGTATTTCCCATGAAAACAAAGTAGATGCCTATCTCACAGTATAATACAAATAGCGAGGTCCTGTTTGTAAAATATTTTCATTGAGTGAAGATCTATTTTACAATTACAGATTTCTCTGGGGGATCACAAATGCCTTCTCAAAACCATCCCAGAAGGAAGAAAGTATGAATTCAGTCCTGAATTAAGCTTCCTAAAATCTTATTGGCAAAACTTCAAATCACTTTAAAAAATTTACATCCTGTGCTCAATTCCAAACTTTTGGACATCTCAGCGATGAAGGTAAAACAGATCACCCTAAGAGCAGACCTTTATACCATTAACAATGACTTATCCCTTTAAAAAGAAAAAGTGTTCAAAGACTCTTGACAGCTTGGAGTCAACTGAAAGCAAAGAAAATAAGTCTGGATCATTACTGCTCTATACTGGGGGAAAAGTTACATAGGCAAGAAAAGTACCAAAAATTGTGAACACCTACTCATCCAGAAGCAAGGCTCTGAAATGACCACAAAATGTTCACATTCCTTGAGTTAGTTTCAGGGTTCTGATTGCTTTACAGAAAGAGGACTTTCTTAGAAATCTAAGAAGTTACCTTAGATACATTACCAGTCCCTGTGAAGACAAATGTTAAAGGCCCTATCGACTTTGGCATCAATCCCAGAGATACTTCATAGCCAGCATCGCGGACAGCTTGCACAGCCTGACCACTGTTCCTGTAGTTATGAGCCATGCCAATGTGCTGAAAGCAAGCATACAGGAATTCAAGTTAGTCGACCACCTGAGACACTTTCCTGATATGTATTTTCAAAAAAATAAATAAACAAACAAAATACACATCTCACCATAAAAGGTGTGTGATGTCCCAAAGCAAGGAGCCTTAACCCCATTCCATGTAAAATGTTGATCATCCCTATTGCAGAATCAGACCAACAGAAAAGCCATCAGTCAGGAGTTGAAGCTGTTCTGACCATTCTCCAACCTGCTCCGTGCTCTGACGAAGCACAGATCACAGCATCTCAGATTTGGAAGGGGCCCCAGGGGTCACATTATCCATCCCCTCAATTTTCTGCCATCAAAAGCACTAACCCAGCTGCCTCCCTACCTATTCCCTTCCACTTTCAATCCTGCCAAAATGGAAAGAGTGTCCCTCTTCTTTTCTGAGGTTATTCTATCTTTGCTCCAAATCCCATCCCTTCCCATTCCTTCTCTAAGGAATTCACTTTTGAAATTATTCCTTTTACTATCCCTCCCTATTGGCTCACTCCTATCAACATTTAAAGACACTTACATTCCTCTCAAACCAAAACTAATGAACAAACAAAATTATGGTCAGCATTGACCTTATGAGTGCCATCGGCAATTTTAGTGACCTAAATAGCTAAACTCAGTGAACAATTGTCAGATCTTACCTGTCAGAGGTATTTGGCAACGTGGACTCTCTCTCTACTGGAACCCTCTTCCCTCAGCATCCCTGACTTAAAAATTTTCATCCCACATTTCTCTAGGTGCCTCTTCCCATGCCCATTTCTTTTAAATTAGTGTCCTCTCCCCTTTCCTTAAGGTCCTCTTTTAAATTAATTAGCCTCAGGATTCGGTCCAGTGCCCTAGTCTCTTCGATCTCTATTTTTTTTTTCTTAGCTAATTTTATCCAATCCTAAATTTCAAGTATTCTGTATATGCTGATGATCCCAAGTCTGTATCTCTAACACAGATATTTTATTTCAAGACCTGACCAACTACCTTATGGATTTCTCAATTTGGACTCAAATAGCGAACACTCAGCATACCCATAGCAAAGACCTCAGCATCCATTCTCCTCTTGCTTTCTCCTTCTCTGTATCCCTTCCAAACGTTCTTTGAGTTTTTTCTGAAGTCAACTTTTAAAAGTGTAATTTATATTCAATAAAATGCACCAATTTAGCATACCGTTTGATAACTGAACATATGTATGCACCCATATTACCACCAACATAATCGAGATATAGAATATTTCCATCACCCCAGGCAATCCTCCCCAGTCCTTTGCCCCAGAACTAACTACTGGTCTAACTTCTCTCTGTATAGAGTCGTTAATTCTACAGTTTCATATAAATGAAATTATAAGTATATACTCTCTTGTGTGTCTGCTTTCACTCAGCATGTTTTTGAGATTCATACATAATTCAGTGTAGTTTCAGTAGTTTACATCTTTTTAATGACAAGGAGTTTCCATTTTATGGGTATATCACAACTTATTTATCCATTCTTCGGCTGATGGACATTTGGACTGTTTCTACGCTATTATGAATGAAGCTACTAGAAATAAGTCTTTATAAAAAATAATTCATTTCTCGATAAATGCCTATGAGTAGAATTTTTTTTTTTTAAGATTTTATTTGACATAGAGAGACAGCGAGAGAGGGAACACAAGCAGGGGGAGTGGGAGAGGGAGAAGCAGGCCTCCCGCAGAGCAGGGAGCCCAATGCAAGGCTCGATCCCAGGACCCTGGGATCATGACCTGAGCCGAAGGCAGACGCCTAACGACTGAGCCACCCAGGTACCCCTATGAGTAGAATTTCTTATGTACATTGATATTCAAGTTTTTTATTTCTTGAGTTGGTTGTGGTAATTTTTGTCTTTCAAGGATTTGTCTATTTGATCAACATTGTCAAATTTATTGGCCTATTCATAATACTTTTTTTTCCCTTTTAATGTCTATATGAAATACAGTCATGACCCCTCATATATTCCTAATATTGGTAAATTGTGGCTTCTCTCTTTTTCTAATCAGTCTAACTGGAGGCCTATTGATTTTATTGATTTGCTTAAAACCTAGCTTCTGATTTCATCGATTTTCCCTCTTTATTATTCTTTTCCTTGTATTTGCTTTGCATTTAATTACTTCTTCATTTTCTTGCTTTGTAAGATAGAAGTTTAGATCACTAATTTGGACTTTCTTCTTTTCTAGTAAAAGCATTAAATGCTACAAATTTCCTTCTAAGTAACCACCTTATCTGCACCCCATAAATTTTGGTATGCTGTTTTAAATTTTCATTCAATTCAAGTATTTACTAATTTTTCCTGTGATTCCTTCTTGACTCATGGGTTATTCAGAAATACATTACCTTCCAAATATCTCGAAATTTTCTAGATATCTTTCTATTATTATTTCAACATCAACTTTATAATAGTTAGAGCACATACTCTATGATTTCAAACATTTTATGTTTATTAAGAACTGTTTTGTTCTTATGGGCCATCTGGGCGACTGCTCAATAACCATCAATTGCATCAGGGTGGCCGACGGTGTCTTACTGTTCTATACCCACAAATTTTCTACTTGTTCCAACAATTACAAACCTTTAAGTAATCTAACCTGATGCAGAGCTCTAATATAAAAGTTGTGCTTCCTCAAGAAGTTTCAAAGTACCAACTGGGACAAAAATCAAGTGGAGTTTTCCCCCAATTCCAGCTCTTATCCTTTCTAGACTGCTCCTCTCTTGGTTCCCATCCCTGTATCTTTTCCCTCTCTTTCCCCCTTTATTCTTCCCCACCATTTCTCATCACCAAACTGAACTCCCCTAGTCTTCCAGACAGAACTACCTAAAAAGTCAGAACCTATTCATAGTTTTTCTCCTTTTTCCTGCTTTTTCTTTTTAACTTTTGTAATAAAGATGTGTAATGATTTACCTTATTTTATTCCCCTAATATTCATCACCCTTCGCTGTACCCACATGTTTATTTTTATTAGTGGAAATGAACACTTCCATGCCCTTGCCACAGAAAAAAGAAAACAGTTACTTCCCAGGCAAATTTAGAAAGTGGGTGATGTAAAAACCCTGGCATACCTACCTGCCACACCTGCCCACTGTCCAAACGCCACTACCCGTGTTCCTCTATGATCCACCATTTTCTCGTAATCAATAAGTCGGATTTCCTGAAGGATAAAAAATTTCCACCCAGACCCATTAAGCTTAATTTCAATGAGTAGAGTACATATATGAGCAAATAAATATTTCACATTTCTTCCTCTTATAAAATATATCTTGACCTGACTTTGTAAGTTACCATCAGGTGCACCATGAAATATTTAGAAAATGCTGGGTCACAAACCAATGATAGGTTTGTGATTAGAGATGGTCCTAACAGGGTGATAAATGCCCCTTGACGGTAGTCAATAAAATAGCAAAGACATGATCTCCTTTAACTTTTAGGCCAGCACCACCTACATACCTATCTATAGTCCCACTCACCCCCACACCCTTCCTTCTAGTCTCAAAGAAAACAAGTCCCTCCCAAGGCTAATCCCTGTGAGCTGGATCCCAGCTTTTTCCCATGTCTTCCAAGACCACTCTTGAACTTTTTCTTTCCTGCATTATCCCTTTGTACACTGCTCCTTCCTACCTTAAAAATGACAACTCCCCCTCTCAAGTCCATACACACAAATCTATCTCATTTTCTCTCTCTCTCCCTTTCTCCTTTCCTTCTCTCCTTTTACAAGTAAGCTTCATTTACAAAGTAACACATGCTGCCTGCTTTTCACTTTCTCACCTTCACTGAAACCACATTCTTCCTCTGTCTTTGGGAATCTTCCCTCTCAGGAATGTCTTATTAACTCACGCTTAGAAGCTACTGATACACTGTAATTATAGATTGTTTTAAATAGGCATTTTATTTCCTCAAAGATCATGATTTTTACCATGTGCCTGAATTTAAGAATGTTTAATAGTCATCCAACTCTAACTGGTTACAAAATACTGCCAAAAAGCAGCCATGCCCATTCTGTTTTTGTTAATTCTCCTGTAATGAACAAAAAGCCATTAACAAAGAAAATGCTTTTTTTTTTCTAAAGATTTATTTAGTTATTTGAGAGAGTGAGAATGAGAGAGAGAAAGAGTACATGAGAGGGGGGAGGGTTAGAGGGAGAAGCAGGCTCCTCG
This sequence comes from Zalophus californianus, assembly GCF_009762305.2. Lineage (NCBI taxonomy): Eukaryota > Metazoa > Chordata > Mammalia > Carnivora > Otariidae > Zalophus > Zalophus californianus. Next base: position 77,915,322 of record NC_045606.1, read on the forward strand.
CTGAGCAGGGAGCCTGATGGAGGACTCGATCCTGGGACTCCAGGATCATGACCTGAGCCGAAGGCGGTTGCCCAACCGAGCCACCCAGGCGCCCCTGAAGAAAATGCTTCTAAAGTACTTTTAAAGGAATTTATCTGCTTAAGGTGCAATCTTATATTATTTCCATTAATTACTTTTTGAATTTGCTTTTCAAAACCACTGGGAATTCACTAGGCCAGGTGTAGCATATTTGAAATGAATAGGTATGTATTCTATAGGCCTGTACAGATTTTCTTCCACTGCTTTTACTGTTTGTGAAGCCTCCTGTTCTCTGCCTATTCTCAGATTCTAGTCTAGTTCCTAATGCTCCAATCTAGCATTCGTACCCCAGGGCTTGGACCTTGGACTTCTCTATCTATACTCACTGCCTACCCTCATCCAGTTTCATGGTCGTAGATGCCATCAAGTCTCTGACAACTACAAATACGTATCAGGAGGAGCCGCCCTGAGCCTCAAACTCATATCAATGCCTCCCTCCTTAAAATCTAATGTCTAAAGTCTGCAATCTGCTTAAATGTCTAATTGGCAAATTAAACTCAACAGGCCCCAAACTCAACTCCTGATCCTCCCATCCAAGCCTGCTCCCTCTTGCAGTACCATCATCTCAGTTTGTAGCAACTCCTTGAAATTGCTCAGGCCAAAACCTTGGACTCATCTCATTCCACTCTTTTCTCTCATATTCCACATTTGTCTCACCAGTAACTTCTGCAGGATCGGACCTCTAAAATCCACCCGATATTGGGTCTATGCAACACCACCTCCGCTTCCACTGGCCTCGTGCGAGCCACTGTCATTTGGAACCTGGGGTCCATACTAGTCTAAACTAACAATCCTATCAATTTTCCCCTCCCATCTCCAATATCATCCACACAGCAGGCTGAAGAAGCACTTTAGAACATGACTGACACTAACCCTCCACTCAGCCAGACCCATGGGACTTTGTGCTACTATGCTGTCTGCTTGGAAGACTCTACCCCAATGAATATGACTTGATCCTTCACATTACTTCAAATTTTTGCTCAATGCCAAATCTGCAATGAGGCTTTCCTTGATCATCCTATTTAAACTACTGTCACCACCCACAGTGCCCAGAACCCCTTTTTTTCCCTTCTGTATCATATTTATGTCCATCACACATATCTCTAAGTGACAGATATCTTATTTATATATTTATCATCTGTCTCCTCCCACTAGAATGTAAGCTCTGTGAAGACAGTTAGTTTATTGCCATTGCAGTGAAGAGGGTCAGACACACTGCAAACACTCAGTAAATATTTGTTGAATGAATACTCTGTATTTTAAACAGCTGATAGTTTTTGTATAGTACTTATAACTCAAAAAATTATTCCTTCCTTCATGAATGTTAATAAATGTAAAAATAATCTCCAGTCCAGTTCTGGCACTACAGAGCTGGGCAACCTTGGTCGAGTCACTTCACCCCTCTGCGCTCCATCTGAAAAATGAGGGATGTGAATTATATGATCCCTGAGGCTCTTTTTAGCTCTCAGTTCTACTTGGGAATATCTGACCAATTGGCCTCATAAAGTGCTAACTGTTTGGGGGGGAACACTTCTACCATTTTTTTCCATTTCAGTACAAAAGGAATGAAACGCTTGGCTTCTCATTACAAATTCCAAACTAGCACAGCAGAGGAGCCCGAAGAGCAGCAGAACTATTCAAGCACTAACTCACAGATCACCTTTCCTAGTGAGGTGAATAACATGATGTATTTCCAAGATGCTGAAAGAAAACTAAAACTCCACTTGACATTTAAAAGTCGAAAGAAAAATTGTTTCTATGTTAACATTTGTGATTACTAGTCACTAACCTGTCTCAGAATCTCATCCAGCAAGCCCATATTGGCCTCCTGAGCCTTTATTGTGTGGGAGAAGAATGCATAAGTCTTCTTAGACATTAATTTTTCCTCTGGGGGTCTTTTAACTCCCAAAATTAGACAAGCTTCAGAAATATCCTCCTGAAGAATGCCACCAGCTTTGACATATTCCTGGGAATGCAATTTGGGTTAAAAGTTATTTCCCTAATTTGTTGATTCTTATTTTCTTTAATAAATAAGCATAGCAATTAAAGGCATTATCTTTTGGCGGCATAAAATCTGTATGGATTAGAACAAATAATAGAATAATTACTTCAATTATTTTTTGTTACTTTCTGGCTAAAGATCAATTCAACAAGTTTGACTTTATAGCAAAAAAAAAAAAAGTTAGAAAATTCACCACCTACTCCTTTTTAAGAGCAGTTAATAGTTTGATCATAACCACTAGCACATATGATTTAAAAATATTTGTGAAATGTGTATTTTGTATCAACAATGTACTGAAATACTAAATGCAAAATAGTAATTTATTACTCAGGTGTACTTTTAAAAGAAAGGCATGTATCTGCAATATTTACTTTTCTTTTTTCTTTTTTTTTTTGGTTCAATTAGTATTTATTACTGCCCCACTCTGTCCAGGGGACTGTGCTAGAGATGAGATGGTAAGACACTAAAAAGGCAGACAACATCCCTCCTATAAAGAAGCTCACAGCATACAGTAAAAAGAAGTCAGGAGCATAGTTAAGTGAGGATGAATTCAAAAGAGTTATGAACAGCAGAAGCTAAGTGATACATTAGTTTAATGGATATTGAAATAATTCCTGGGTGAGATTATCAAGGAAATATGAAACTTTAAAGTAATCTAATAGGCTAGGTAGGATTTTTTTTAATTTTATTTTATTATGTTATGTTAGTCACCATTCATTACATTATTAGTTTTTGATGTAGTGTTCCATGATTCATTGTTTGCGTATAACACCCTGTGCTCCATTCAATACGTGCCCTCCTTAATACCCATCACCAGGCTAACCCACTCCCCCCATGCCACCCCCCTCTAAAACCCTCAGTTCGCTTCTCAGAGTGCTAGGTAGGATTTGGAGAGACGGAGATGGGAAATGCAAGGTGGTAATATCAGTAGAAAGTACTGCAGAAATACATACAAATATGGAGGCAGGAAAGTAAGGAGATGTTTAGGGCATAACGGATAAATCAATTTGGAAAAGGAGACTAAATATTATCATGGTGAATATGATCTTTATTGGATAAAAAATAAAAATCAACATTTATTAATAAATTAGTACTTGCTTTACTGAGCTCTTTTCAGGAATTATCTCATTTAATTTTCTTAAAACTCCCATGAGGTAGGTATTATTATTATGGCCATTTTATCAATGGGAAACCTGAGGTTTACACATTTAACTGAGATTGAATAGCTAGTACATGGAGGCAATAAAAGTCATTTCAGATTTCTAAGTAAAAGGTTAGCATGATCCAGGCAGAATTAAAGGAGCATCAAAAGTAGCAGTTGAATAAAATAAGATGAATCCAGTTAGGAATCTACTTTAAAGGAAACTATAGATGGATAGACACTACAAGGATGAAAATGTGATTCATACCTGGTTTCTATGAAAACAATCTATTTGTCCATTTATAGTAGACCAATTAAATAAATCACAAATGATGGAGTAATTATGACAAAGTGATTAAAACACAGCCATTAAATAGAATGAAGCAGATCTCCATGAACAGACAAGGAGTGAGTTCCAGGGTATGTTGTTGACTAAACAAACAAGGTACAATAGAGTATGTATAGTTTACAACCTTTTATGTAAGACTAAGGGGGAACTAAGAATACACACACACACACACACACACACACACACACACACACACACACGCTCATTTTTACATAAAGAAACATAGGAATAATCAATCAGAAACTAATGACGAGATGTATCTTGAAAGAAGTTGCTGTGGCCGATGTCAAAGAGGCTACTGCCTATGTTCTCCTCTAGGATTTTGATGGATTCCTGTCTCACAGTGAGGTCTTTCATCCATTTTGAGCTTATCTTTGTGTATGGTGTTAGAGAATGGTCGAGTTTCATTCTTCTGCATGTGGCTGTCCAATTTTCCCCGCACCATTTATTGAAGAGACTTTCTTCCATTGCATATTTTTTCCTGCTTTGTCAAAGATTATTTGACCATGGAGTTGAGGGTCCATATCTGGGCTCTCTACTCTGTTCCATTGGTCTGTGTGTCTGTTTTTGTGCCAGTACCATACTGTTTTGATGATCACTACTTTGTAATATAGCTTGAAATCGGGCAACGTGACGCCCCCAGCTTTGTTTTTCTTTTTCAACATTTCCTTGGTGATTCAGGGTCTTTTCTCATTCCATACAAATCTTAGGACTGTTTGTTCCAGCACTTTGAAAAATGTCATTGGAATTTTGATCGAGATGGCATTGAAGGTATAGATCGCTCTGGGTAGCAAAGACACTTTTGGGACTTCATTAAGATAAAAAGCTTCTGCACAGCAAAGGAAACAGTCAACAAAACAAAGAGGCAACCAACAGAATGGGAGAAGATATTTGCAAATGACACTACAGAAAAAGGGCTGGTATCCAAGATCTATAAAGAACTTCTCAAACTCAACACCCAAAAAACAAATAATCAAGTCAAAAAATGGGCAGAAGACATGAACAGACACTTCTCCAAAGACATACAATTGGCTAACAGACACATGAAAAAATGTTTATCATCATTAACCATCAGGTAAACTCAAATCAAAACCACACACAGATACCACCTTATGCCGGTTAGAATGGCAAAAACTGACAAGGCAAGAAACAACAAATGTCGGAGAGGCTGTGGAGAAAGGGGAACCCTCTTACACTGTTGGTGGGAATGCAAGTTGGTACGGCCACTTTGGAAAACAGTGTGGAGGTGCCTCAGAAAATTAAAAATAGAGCTACCCTATGACCCAGCAATTGCACTACCGGGTATTTACCGCAAAGACACAGATGTAATGAAAAGAAGGGCCATATGCATCCCAATGTTCATAGCGGCAATGTCCGCAATAGCCAAACTGTGGAAAGAGCCGAGAGGCCCTTCAACAGATGAATGGATAAAGAAGATGTGGTCCATATATACAATGGAATATTACTCAGCCATCAGAAAGGATGAATATCCACCTTTTACATCAACGTGGATGGGACTGGAGGAGATTGTGCTAAGTGAACTAAGTCAAGCAGAGAAAGTCAATTATCATATGGTTTCACTTATCTGTGGAACGTAAGGAATAGCATGGAGGACATTAGGAGAAGGAAGGGAAAATGAGGGGGAGGAAATCGGAGGGGGAGATGGACCATGAGAGACTATGGACTCTGAGAAACCAACTGAGGGTTCTAGAGGGGAGGGGGGTGGGGGGATGGGTTAGCCTGGTGATGGGTATTAAAGAGGGTACGTACTGCATGGAGCACTGGGTGTTATATGAAAACAATGAATCGTGGATCACTACATCAAAAACTAATGATGTAATGTATGGTGACTAACATCACATAATAAAATTAAATTAAAAAAAAGAAACTAATGACGATAGTAACCTATGGAGTGGGTGGGAAATAGGATGTAAGGAATTAGGTAAGAGGAAGACTTCTCTGCACTGTATCATTTTACATAGTTTTAATCTTTGAAACTTGTAAATGTTTCACTTATTTTAAAAATATAATTAAATCAAAAAGGATTTAAAAGCAACGTTTAAAATGTATAGAAAAAACATAAATCCAACTGTATATCACATTGACGACATAACTACACAGAAAGAATAATTCAAATAACTTGAATACAGCAATCTGAATGTTCTTTGAGATATATTCTAAACCCAAAAAGGCTTTTTTTACTCAAAAAATATTAAACTCCATTTAATAGTTTATTTTTTTATTGAGGTATAATTGACATACATTATATAGTTTCACGTATACAACATAATAATTGACATTTGTATGGACTGCAAAATGATCAACACAATAAATCTAGTTAACATCTGTCACCATGCATAGTTATGTAAGAACTTGTAAGATCTACTCACTTAGCATTTATAGGTTTATTGTTAGTTATAATAATAGTATCATGATTCCAAAGCTATTTTATGTATAATATAGGATAAAGCAAAAAACATGCATTAATATTATAAAGAATTAAAATTTTCACTGCTGTAGAAAACAGATGCAAATATAAAATTTTAAAGGTAAGAAAAACCTGTAATGTCAAAAATTTTAATTGGAAATATCAGTATTGATTCATGATTAAATAATATTAAATAATATATATGTATATATTATGTATGTGTAATCTGTCTGTCTCTTAGCTCTGTTCACTAAAAGTGCTAAAAGCAACAATATCCCAGTAAAAATAAGCACACCTAACACCAGAGATCAGATCTTGGTTTCTATATACTAAAAGAAATCAGGGCTCCCTGATGAGATAGATGGCTAATTCCAGGTGTGGGGCAAGAAAAGCACAAGTAAGACTAAGACCATTTGTTGCTTTAGGAAACAAGAACGCTGAAAGACAGAAGTACTCCAAAGGACATAGGAGCACCCTTAAAGGAACCCTCCATCTCAAATCTGGGATAACTGAGACATTTAAAAAAAAAAAAAGGCTAATAGATTATCATACATTAAATGAAAAAGGCCCATGCATCCATAACGATACTCAAAAGAGCAAGAGAGGAAAGAGAAACTAAGGGAAATCTCTTTTCTATAGAAGAAAATCAGCAAGTAAACTTAGAAGAGCGATAAAATCAGAAAAATCATCACTTTGCAAGCTTCCCATGTATAAAAAATGATTCAGGCAAAGATTATCAACATATGCTAATATCTTTAACAAAAGGTAGTTGAGAAACAAACAGAAGATTCACAGGTCTCAAAACATCACCCCACAGATGACTCAGTAATTACAAAGGGAAAAAGATACTTAATGGAGAGATCTGGTGGCAACTACCTCGGCCAAGTGACCGCAAATTCCTAACCTTGGGACAACCTGGTTATTTTGTGTCTCTGATGTGATAGAGTGGGAAAGAAAATACACCATAGGATAATATTTATATCAAAAGTGTCTTAACCTGAATCTAATCACCAGGATAAAACTCAGACTAATAACACCCAGAAGCAGACCATTCTACAAGTCAACTAGTCTGGACTCTTCAAAAGGAGTCAACGTTCTCGGAACAAACAAATCAAAAGGGTGTTCTGTTCTAGGTTAAAAGAACTAGAGACATAACAATAAATGCAACGAACCTTAAGTAAGCCTCAGTTAAAATAAAAGACCACAAAGATGTTTGAGAGAATGGGGAATTTGAAACAGGCTATGTGAGACGGTATTATGGAATACTCATTTTTCAGGTATGATGGTTACGCAGAAGGATTTATTCCTAGGAAATACAGTAATGTCTTAGTGGCCTTAGTCTCCCCAGTCCCAGAACCAGGGTTGCACATGGAGACAATGACCAAAGGACATTACCTCGTTCTAAAGGCAATCCCTCCATCCCTCAGCTGCAGAAAGCATGGAATGGGGTGAAAATAATACCTAATTGACTAAATTCTGGACTCAAGTACACATTCTAACTAGACCTCTCATTATAATCAAGAGAAAGGAATATTGTCATGTGGTGTTTAAATGACACTGGCAATCATTTCATTTTTACTCAGATGCTCCTTGATTTCATACACATTTTTACTCAGATGCTCCCTGATTTTCATTTTATTCCCACATATTTAAAAAATTAGAACCATTTACCTTGTCATGAATGGCCCGCCGATTGGAAGGCTGTATGAGGACTTTGTATCCCAGGTTGGCGATGCCTTTGATGTGCCGGGGAGCCAGAGGTGCTCTTCTCTCCCAGGCATTCACATCCTCCCGCCTCAGGGCCACCACCGCTTTGTGGTGAAGCCCTTTGGAGAAGCTGAGCCCCAGCCTGCCCAGTTTGGTCCTTTGTACTCGCAGCATCTTAAAACCTGGTGACTGTAAAGACATCATAAGAGAACAGGACAACAAAAAGCAGGAGGGCTCACAGATCAGTTCTGGTCTCCTGAGAAATCGGCTGTAAAATCCAACCAACTCAGATGTAACAGATGCAAGATGGAGAAAAGAGGAGGGAAAGCTTGGGTGCCATCAAGTGCTCCTTTACCCAACAAACCCAAATTTCCACTAGTGACGTTATTTATTTCCAAAATAATAATAACAAAAAAAGTACTGAGCAAATTATAGGACACTAGCCAGTATCTGCCAAGCCGAAAGTGTTTTTTAAATATTTGTTTCATCAAACGTATTCGGCACAAAAGTTTTAACCATGTTAACTACAAGGCAAATACAGGAAGATAATTTATGCCAATTTCGATGGCATAAAGGTTGGAATCCTTTAATCGTGTTCAAGATTCTTGACAATCCAGCTCCAACCTCTTTGGAGTTTCATCTCTGACCATTCCCTAAACTAGAGCTACTCAAAGTATGTTGGCAGCCTGTTGGTAGTTCGTGACCTGCTTTTTCCTGGTCCTGGATGAGCTATGCACAGAAATACAAAGTAAGCACTTAGAAACCTTTATATCACACGACCATTTTTCTGTAACTCATTGTGACTGAATTTTATGAAAGTATTGGTCCTGGCAGGTGGGAAATTTAAGAAAACAAAACAAACATGCTTCTCCATGACAGGTAGTTAAAAAAGGTTAAGAAGCACGGTCCTAATCCTCCCTGAACTGTTTGTTTTTAAAAGAGATTATATTAGGCCCAAACTCAAACTCATGCTGTTCCCCTTTTCAGGGTTTCCTCTCCATACCACTTCCTCCTGCTATGATATTAAACCCAGACCTGTCTCAACCAGTTTTCTAGCTGCTATTCCAGATTGCATAATTCCACTCATTTATTCAATCAAGAAATGTTTACAAGAGGCTTACTATGTGCCAGCATAGAGTAAATTTTATATAGATTTTTAAAGCATAAATATCAAACAATACTCCGTCCCTCTTCAAATAGTTACATACACTTGGCAATTTCAGATGATAATTTATGGATCATTTCAATGCTAAGCCTTAGTTTTTATGTTTAAGGTTGGCATCAAAACATAGGGACTGAATTTCACACTTTCTAGAAATTTCCTACCAATCACTGCTAACATACATCAAAATTCTTATGAACACACTTCTGTTACATCAGACTGCAATCTTCTATATCAAATCCACTTTACAGATGGGTAAGTTTTGTCTCAACAGTGGCACATACAAGTACATTTCCAGGGAGCAACTACTTAACACTTGAAATAGAAAATGTATAGGTCAACTCACAACACAGCAGACTAAAAGAACAAAGCTACCAGCGAGGACATCAGCTAAGAAGCCTTTAGAAAGAGGGACGTAAGAAAAATAATACACACAGCAAGCAAACACGCGGATGAAAGCAGCTCAGGCTAACTGTCACTTGGCCAAAATACTGATGAGCAATATTTTACTAAAAGATTGCTATATATTCTAACTAATTTTTGGTTTATTTATACAGTTTTGTTTTTACAATTCTTTTTTTGAGAGAGAGAGAAAGAGAAAGAGCATGGGTGAGCAGTGGGGAGGAGCAGAGGGAGAAAGAGAATGCCAAGCAGGCTCCATTCTCAGCACAGAGCTCAGCACAGCGCTTTATCTCACTACCCTGAGATCATGACCTAAGCAGAAATCAAGAGTCGGATGCGAACCACCCACGCGCCCCTATACAGTTTTGTTTTTAAAAGAGATTATATTAGGCCCAAACTCAAGCCCAAGTCCATAGCACTTATTCTCCCCCAAACCAAAGGAAAAACTGCAACAATCCCCTAGGACTTAAATCCCTAAGGTTCTTAAATAAAACCAATTCCAAGACAAGTGAGTTTTTCTGAACACACAGATGAGCCTAGAAAGGGTCCCATCTTCCCCCCGGGGCTCTATTTCACATACCATAGGTGACCAAGTGACCCTGCATCCCCTATTCTTAGTAGCAATTCTTGGAGCCAATATGAGGGAAGACGTTCAGATAATTTAGTGTCTCTCCTCAGCTCAAACTTGATTTACAATCACAGCCTCACCTCACTCAGTGACCATCCCTCCACTTCCTCCTTACCTCCCTTGTCTGGGGGTTGGGGATATGGTGTGGGAGGAGACACAGACACATACACACATATAATACACACATATGTATTTGCAAAGGCAGACTTTCTGTAGACTAGAAAAGAAGCGTAGCAGGAAGAGATCCTCTGAAGTTTCTTTGGGAAGCTGCTTTCACTTTCACTTTTTGTAGGGAATTCTCAAATCATAATTCTAACTTTGTTTTTAAATAAATGTAACAGTAATTACCATTGATTTAACCTTATATGCCAAACACTATGCTGAACACTTTCCAGACATTATTTCATTTCCTCCTTGCAAAAATCTTAATAGGTAGATACTATTATTATCTTTATTTTACAGGTGAAAAAACTGAACTGGAATCTGCCTAGAGTTGTTGCTTCTAAGCCGAAGCAGGATTCCTAGGTTAATATTTAACACTCAGGATTTTTCTCTTCGCCAAAGCCTACAGATCCACACCATGTAGATCTGATGTATTGTTACTGCTGCCAGCTCATTTTAGAAATAAATTAGATTCATATGGCATCGACTTTAATAGCGTAAGTGATCAGTTATCTCCCCAGCATGGAGTGCTTCCGTCGATCCCTTTCCTAGGTGCCACTGAAAATCCTTCCTGAGTCATGGCCAAGGTAAATTCTAGGTTTCTGGGTGCTTAGAACAAGAGATTTAATTGTAGCAGGTACTACTGTGCTAGTAATTGCTTGAACTTAGAAATTTGGCCTCAACATGGATCTTTCCAGGCCCACAATTCATTTCATTCTAAGGTCATCAAGAAATCGGCAGTAGTGAGGATTTCTTAATTGCTCTTAGATAGGGCACGGCAGGTGTCTGGTATTTCATGGAAATGCCTAGGTGGGCTGTTTTGGATTTCCCTGTCCTGAATTTTGTGGGCTCTTCCAAGAATATCAGGAAGTAAACACGAGGTATATTTCTGACAATGCTGTCAGTGAAACAAAGCAGGAAGACCCCTGGCTTACCTACTCGCTCTAGTGAGACCACTTGACAGTGCTAATGACAGCCTGTAGGATGAGCAAGGAGGAGGTGGGAAAGCAAGAAAAGGAGATGAAGAGACAAAGAAAGAAGTAGAGAAAATAAGGAGGAGGAACAGAAGAAAAAGGGTAGGAATAAAAGTGTCACATAGTCAGCAGAGGGAAATAAGACGTTTCCCCTGACAATTTCTAAACAGTCTTTTTCCTTCAACACATAAAACGCCAACGTTCCTAGTATCATAAAAATGAAATTTAGAAGATTCTTCTCTATGTTTTTGTAAACCAAGAACAGCACTAAAGTATACATTTTTAATCAGGAACTTGAAATAACTCTAAAAAGTCACAGAAGTATTATAGTGAATTCCACAGACATGTACTGAGATAGGAGGACAATGAGTGGATGGACTTAGCAATAGAACATACTCTATGATAACCACCATACCTCTCTTACCATCTTTCAACGCGGAAAAAACTTAAGGACTTCCTTTAATTTACAAATTACCTATCTTTGCAATGTATACACGAGAATGGGGCAGAGGGAGGACACCCTTAAATGTCCTTGGTATTTTCTAACCTTTTCAAAGAAGTGAAAAGGAAAATGGTCATTAGAGATACAGATGATAGAGCAAGCCTAGAATTCCATACATTCCCCACCATTTTCTTTCAGTTACTATGAAATGAACTATGATCACTGAGTATATCACCACCCTAAATCACATAAAGGAACCAGAGAAGATTTTGTGAGATATATTTATAAAAGATTATATCTAAGGAAAAGTTACCTTCAAGAGCAGAGGACCACAGCTCCATGGCAATGAGTCTTGGCCCATACTACATACTTGGTTTCCAGACCATAATAATCCTGGAGATGCCCAAAAGGGTTCCAAATTAATAGAACACCTTGTGATAGCCTAGAACTAATCCAAATGCCTCCCAACCCCAAGGCTGGCTAGAACAAGGCTTGGGCAAGCAGCAACACCATCCTCCAGACTTTCACCTCCTGTTGCATATGTACATTCTTTTAATGCTTCCACATTAAACTCCTTATAAAACTGTTAACCATAGGTTAAAAAACAAACAAAAACAGTAGACTTGGGGCAGGGGGAATCTACTAATATTGTCGAAGAATATACGTGTTTTCAAGCGGCTACTCAAAGTCATCCAGAGATCTATGACCCGTGACTCTTCTGGTCTTTAGCCCACAAATTTAGAATCATTGAGATGGAATGCAAAGTTAATTTTAAATTGGAGTCTAATCCAAAATGTTTATCTGCTCATCTGTCTTTTTGCTAAACTATAAATGCTTACTCTGTGACCTTGGTACATAACTTCACCTGTTTGTGCCTCATCTGCAAAATGGATTCATATTAGTATCCACCTCTCGGGGCTACTGGGAAGTTTACCTGAGCTAATATGCATAAAGTACTGACTACTATCTTGCATGCCATTAATGCTCAATAAATGTCAAGAACCGAAGAAGGCCCCAAGCCTGCCTACTCCTCAAAGGTGAGCACAGCCACACCACTAATAGAAAACACTACCTTCCTTTTCTCTTTGTTACACAGTAGTAAGGCCTTCACAATGGCTCCACATTGACCACGCCCCTCCTCTTTTCATTTGTCAAGGAAAACAAAATGGAGCCCAGTAAGCCCTTTCCTCAACTTCACCCTTCTGGCCTGGGTGTTCAAGATAAATAACCTACCATTTTAATACTGTATTTCATTAAATTTATGACACATTTTTCACATTTTAGCATCCCTGAAATAGGGATGTATTTTACAATCGATGGCCTCTTAGATTCAATGAAAACAGTAATAATGTTGTTATTCCCCATGCCAAATGTATAGTTACTTAATTCCATATAATTTGTGTTCTCACCAAGAACACTTTCCACAGTTTGCAATGTTATTTCTATGAGATAATTAATAAAAGAATATTTGGAAAAATGACAACTTTTCTGTTAAAGGGGCACTGCATACATACCAAAGATCACTTCCAAAATCCTGAGCTGTTAAGGTCTGTTAAGGCTTAAAAGCTTGGGAAGAGGAGAGGGGGGCGGGTAGGAGGGTTCCATTGCAAATAAATCAAAATAAAGTTCTGATAATGCTGTCACCAGTAGCAAGTGAGACTGAAAACAATTATGATTTTCTGGAGAGTGGGAAAGTCACTAGGGAAAGTTGTTGGCCTAAATCTCTGTCCTCCTAACTCACTTTGCAGAATGGCACAAGTTTACACTGCCAGAAGGTCATATACCCCTAGATTCACTCATCTACATGGAAAAGGGGGTGGGGGGGAGTGCAAGTGACAAAATATACACGCAGACATATAGGCATCCATGCAAAGTGCTACTGTTGACTTTTGTTTTTACCATAAAGTATGTGAAAGCTACGGCCTGAGTAAATGATCCTTCAGTCCCATGAGTAGCTACATCCGCATCATTACAGCTTCACCTTCCCCACATTTTGATAACTGATGACCCACAATATCAAAAAATGTTCACCTTTGTTCAGGTTACTGAACGCTCTCTCTCCCTTCCTTCCTTCCTTCCTCTCCCCTCTCCGCTCCCACTCCCCTGAAATCAGTGTCTGAAAAGGACATCACTTCTGTAAGTTGTCAGGGCACTTAGCCCAACTCAATCGGGCAGAGTAACAACGAACTGCGTCTGCTTGGGCCCCTTTCTGCGTTAAGTGCTCACACTGGCCTCGCAGCCCCTGCAGGGTCTCACGAGTTCAGGAGTCGCTGATATTCAGGGTGCCCAAATTTCTTACACCTTCTTGGTCTGTTACAGTGTAGCCAAGGAGCAGCAGTTTGCTGGGGGCGGGGTGGGGGGGAGTCCCCATCTCAAAGAGAATGGCCACGCCGAGACGGTCAGGGCTGGGAGTTTGTGATCAGAGTTTGGCTAAGCAGGCCAGAGCTGGAAAGGTCGTCCGGCAACTGCGCAAAGAGAAAGCTGGGATTAAGGAAGAGGACTGCCCCCCAAAATCTCCATCAACCACACCGCGCAGCCAGCCGACCTAAATAAGCGTGCAGTCCGAAAATTAACAGGGTGTTCGTTCTGCAGCTTCCACACCTATCCTTTACTCCCCAGCAACCGCTCCCGCTTCCCCGCCAAAAAAGAGAGAGAGAGAGACAGAGAAAAGAAAAAAGAAAAAAAACTTTAATTGCCATCCCTTCCCTTTTCTATTCAGAAATTCCAGAACTGCGCCGACAGCCCTCCCTCGCTCCAAGGGAAACGCTCGCAAGGGAGGCCCAAAAGCTCCCCACCCTCTCCCTCGCCCGTCCGGGCAACCGCTGGGTTCCGCGGAGTCGCCGGGTGGCCCGCGACGCAAGGCGTAGGAGGCAGAGCTCGCCCGCCGCTCTCGCAGGACAGTCCCAGCCTCGCCGGCGATCTCCAAGCGCATCTCGCCGGCTGAGCCCACCGCCCGTCGGCTCAGCCCCCCTCCGGGCGGCCCTCCTCACCTGGTCCTCTCTAAGGTTCCGACCGGTCCGGCCGCGTCCGAGCTCCTGGGTCCGGATAGGGAAGGCTCCGAATTCCCAGCAGAAATTGGGATGGGGGCCGGGAGGAGGAGGTGTTTGCTCAACTTCTGAGGACGTCATGCCTCTTCCTCCCGCAGCCAATCAGCGGCCGCCCTGAGGGAACAACCTTCTCCTCCGCCAATCGGCGGCGCTGCCAGGTGCTAAGTCATGCCCTGCCCCTGCTCCTCCCCGAAAATCTCTGCCTTCTTGATCTCTGACCTGCGTGCGTCCTTAGCTGGGGGCATCACGTCCTCCCAGGACAGTTATTGACCAAGTTTGTAACTGTCCGTAGCAGAGGACAGGCGGAGACGCAGAGGACGAAAATAGTACAGGCATTATACCTAGATAGATGTGTGTATCTCCTGGAAAAAAGTTGCGAACGCATGTCTATTATGTTTGTTTAGCCATACACACTTTTCGAAGAGTTTCACAGCTTCATAATAAGCCTGTGAAGCCAGATGACGGTTCTTAGAACAGTTTTAGAGTCCAACAAACTGAGACTAGGAAATTAAACGTAGTGTATCCACATCCAATAAATATTAAGAATTTATGTGTATATGGCAAAGTCTATATTCTTAAAAAGTCTTAAGTGGCCCTAGAGGGACAGGGAGAAATGCACTTCATGAAGACTAGCCTCAGCACTAGAGGCTGAAGAAATGCCAGACGCCCATCTGTGGTCCTTTAGGGAATCAATGGCCAAAAAAGTAACTGTCCTTCCTATTCTTGTAACTTTCTCCAACACAGACTTTTCTCATACCTACCACAGATGTGTTTAACCATAAAAGTCTTGTGTCAATAATCCAGAGCCTAGAACATTCTTTTAAACTCCACTTGTACTCCAAGCGCAGAGAAAGTTAAAATCTTTTCTGGAAGCTGAGACTGTCCCCTGTATCTCTAGCTTCACATACCCAAAATCATACTCCTAATCACTCCTCTTTTAAAGTCTTCCCTTTGTGCTGGGTTTCCCAGCTCCATTCCTGGTATCACCAGCTTCCTAATCACCACTGAGCCAGGCCTGAAACACCAAATCTGCTTCAGTTCTTCCTCCATCTGTCAACCTGATCCCTGGTGTTGACTCTGTCCTTTAAAATCCCTCTCCTATCACTCTCGCCCAAACCCCTTTTATGCACTACCTAGGTCATATTCCCTTAAGCAGAGAACTCTGATCATCTCATTAGCCTGAGCAAAAGCCCCTGAGACTATCCACTATTTGTAGACCATTGCCCCAAGTCCTTCACACAACATAGGAGTTGCTTCAAGATATGGCCCAAATCAGCCATCTCAGCTTTATTTCTATAGCAGAACCAGCCTTTTTTTTTTTTAAAGATTTATTTATTTATTTTTTGAGAGGCTGAGAATGAGAGAGAGAGAGAGAGAGAGAGCACATGAGAGGGGGGAGGGTCAGAGGGAGAAGCAGACTCCCCGCCAAGCAGGGAGCCCGATGTGGGACTCGATCCCGGGACTCCAGGATCATGACCTGAGCCGAAGGCAGTCGCTTAACCGACTGAGCCACCCAGGCGCCCCAGAACCAGCCTTAAACTGACACTGAAACACAATCTGTGCTTTTCTATATCCCTAAGGATTAGGAGCCTAAATCAGAATCCTTACTTTTCCCCCTCAAGCTGTAAATCATGGGGAAGTTATTTCATTTTCAAAAAAGTCTAGGTTCCCTTATCTGTCGATAGAATAATAATAGGAACTACTTCACGGGGTCGTTATGATAACAAAATAAGCTGATGTCCAAAGTGTTCTGCCAAGTGTCTAAAGAAACTGACAATTATTATTTCTCCCCCAGTATCTCATGCTGTCAACTTTTCTGTAATTCTCATTTACAAAAATGTCCACCTCTCCAAAACTAATCCATCCTTTAGCATTCAGCTCAAATGCCACTTTCATCAATGAAGCTGTCCCTGAATACCAAGCAGATCTGACCTCTCCCTTCTGTGTCTGCCTCTCTTGTTGTACTTGCCACAGGCTTTCTTATTCAATAGCCATTTGTATCTAGCTTATCTCCATCTCTCACCTGTCCTCACTATCAGCTCATAAAACCTTTAATAAAAGCAAGTATATATGTGTGTGTATATATATCCTTACTCACGTTTTCCCTATTGCTTCTAACACAATACTATGCATGTGATAGATCAGTCAGAGTCTCAGAAGGAAACAGATGGCACAATCCAACTGAGTAAGTTAGGAGACATGAAAGGAGTAAGCGTGGGCAGCAATAGAGGAAGGCAACAAAAAGATGCTGCCTTCCCCCCCACCCCCCAGGGACTAGCAACAGTGAGAAGTACCTGCAGGCCTTCATGTGGCCAGGTAAGAGATGGTTACCAGAACTTAGAAAGAGCTCTAGCTGTGGTGTAGCTAAAGCTATGGGGAGTACCACTTGATAGTGGTGGCTGTTAGCAGGCAGGGAGCTGCCTAAGGAACAAAAAACTCCACCCAGAGGGAGCTATGTAAGGCAGAAGTCAATAAACTTCTTTCTGTAACGGGCCAGAAAGGTCTCTATCATAACACCCAACTCTGTCATTTGGAGTGTAAAAGCAGCCATAGACAATACTTAAATGGATAGGTGTGGCTGTGTGCCAATAAAACTTTATTTATAAGACCATTGCAGGGCAGATACGGACCAGGGGTCGTAGTTTATAGGCCTCTGGCCTAAGGAATGAATAACCTCCCTTCATTCTCCTACCCTCCCATCTCCTGCTGGTGCTGTCTACAAATTGAACACAAGAAAAGCCAGAGGGTTGGTGTAGCCCGTAAGTGTTAGTCCCTCAGGGACAGAGCAGGTAGAGAAGGAGGCAAAAATTCTAGAAGATTCAAAGGAGAATATTCAGCACAAAAGGTTTTCAGCAAATGCTTGTCAAAATTAGTGAATCATATGACTGGTTACTGTGAATATCTCTGCAAATGGTTGAACATTCATGGGAAAACTATCAAAATTACTTCCCTGAATAGACAAATTTGGAAAAGGGCCCTGGACCATGGTGACCCCACAAAGGGCCCAAGAGGCTCAGTCAGCTTCTCTCCTGCTTTACTTTGAAACCCCATCCACTTCTGACCTACCCTCACCTTGAAGAAATACTAACCTGGCCCCAAATCCCTCCTGTGTATAAATTCCAAACTACTGCTGAAATGCTTATGGTATTCAGGAATTTTGCAAAATATGTGAATGAGAAATACTGTTCCTTAAAATGGGGAATTCAAATGTTTTTCACTATAGTGATATTTGTTTTAATAAATGTGACAGTTCTCAGAAATTTCTTCACAATGAAAAGGGGCAACAGATGAGATTAAAAACAGGGCTTGGATATATCGCAAGTCAGCTCCCACAGTCAACCCCTCAGACACCCTCAACATGGGAGACCCCTTCTACCCATGTGGGGTGCTAGGTTGACACTCCTAAATTAGAAAGTTGATTTGGGGCCACTCAAGCTGCCTCTCTTTCTCCCACCTTCTTTGGCTTTCTTTCTTCCCTAATTGTTCCTCACTTTGATTCTGTCCTTCCTGAAAGACCCTGAGGGTAGTAGTTAGGCATCTGAACACGGCAGTGAGCTGGACCTAGACTAAATCCTCCTTTTCCACTCACTAACAAGCCATTTTGTCTCTTCATTTTCCTTGTCAGGACAATGGGAAAAATCATAGTTCTCAAGACGATTAAGTGAAGCATGTTCTCAATATATGTGAGCTGTTATTGGTGCTCATTATTTTATTCTGTCTTATCTTCTCCTCCCCCCTCCCCATTTTTGTGTGTTCAGAACCCACTCTCAATCTGAAGTTAACTTTGCCATAAAGAGAAAAGAGATGGACGTTTGGAGGGAGGAGGTAGAAGCAATCCAGCATGCTACTAAGTTTGTTCTACTTATTTCTCAAGACCTTATATTCTTACATGAACATATCAGCTATAATCTGCCCACCCTAATAAATTATTCTATTATAAACACAAGCTTCTTGTAGACAGAAAGTGCAAAATCAAATGTACAAAATAAAAAAAAAAATAGTTTAGGAAGGCAAAGTTTCTAAATGACAATTACTATTGTTGCCTCCCCAGTTATCTTAGGAAAGAAACCTACGGTCTTTATCTTCAAGCAATTTAAAATTGATCAGATAAGGCAAAAGCAGGAACCACCCACAGATAAATCGTAATTCCTGCAAACAGTTTCTGAATGGAGATAGTGATGTCCTGGGGGACTGTTCCCCACCCACCCTTTTATAAAAAAGCAGAGAAATCTAATTCCTAGTTTACCTCCTCTACCATTAGCAGTCCTTAACAAGCATTCCTGAAGAAAATAAAATTCAAGAAAATTTCAAAGCTCCTTCGCAGTTCCAGCGTCAACCTTTACTGGTTTCTAATGTTTCACAAAGTCCTCAGGGTCTTGGCATCCCGTGAGAGTTAAGTGTGTGTTAGGGATACCTCACTGGGTGAGTTTGCTGCCCATCATCGCCTGCTTAGTAACTGTTACCAGAAGTCAACTAGGACTTGCACGTTTTCAGTTACATATCATTGTATTTTATAAATTGGTTGAGAATTATAAGTTATAATAATATAAGCAAATTTGGGGAATGCAAATTTTGGAGTATATCTCCCTGACAAATGATGGATCTAATAAATTCAAATCAAGGAAGAAAACCCAGTGCTTTTCCTCTCAGTCTTGTTTGAATGAAAGTCTCAAGAGAGAAGGTGACTTGAGGGACTGAGAAGAGATTGGAGAAAGGAGGGGGGAGGTTATCAAAGCAAAAATAAAACTCAAGTATAATTTTTCTGGCGTGTTTGCAAGTGTAATTGAGCCAGAAACAACTAGCAGATCGGGTTTAGGAGGTAGGAGAGTCAGGATCTTCTCATTCTAGCCCCAGTCTGGGTCAGGTACTGAATGAAACCAACCTTTAACTGTTGTCATCTCACTACAGAGCTAGGTATGAGTGGGAAAAAAGCACACATAAAATTTGGGTTTTTTGCAATATAAGAGATAGCAGGTAAGAGAAATAATCTCAGCATTGGCAAGGTCACAGCAGGAAGCAGAAAATCAGGTGGAGAAAGTATCCCTGACATTGAACTGACTCTTATGATAATTGCCATTTGTATAGTTCCTCAGAAAAATATAACAGAATTTGAAAAGAACAGAAAAAGAACACCAAAGGAGGAAGTTCCTGTTGGATGGTGTAATGTTGACATTGCCCGTGACAGGCACAGGCCTTTGTGTCACTATCACTTAACTGTTATTGAAGGACCCCAACCGTCTAAAACAAAACAATGGCAAAAGACAAGAATTTACAAAATAGCCAGAGTGCTGTCTGGACCAATATACATAGGCTAACTCCAAATGTTTGTTTGCTATTTTGTAAACATAGTTTAAATATAAACACTTCCCCTACCCTAAGAAGACAAATGCCCACAATGCCAAAGATATATCAAGACAAACACCACACCAATGTATAAACTCCCAGGAGTCAGAGACTCTGCGCTCTGTCTTTGAAATCTACTGTTCACCCTACACATACTAAGTCCTGAGGGATCCATGCTGTAACGTGGAAAAAAGAGATTTGAACCACGGATAAAACAGGGAAATGAAAAGAACAAAATGAGGGAGAGTGGAAAAAACAAGAATAAAGAATGAAGTGAGTGGAGGAGGCCAGGCCTATAGCAGGAGAATTAAAGCAAAATGTATTCACTGTGTGCAAGTCCAGTGCAAGGGAAACAAGAATGAGCTGCCACGGAGAACAGAAAAGTATTTCAGAAAGGGAAAAGGAGTCAAAGATTTTGTGAAAACACCCAAATCTTAGAATTCCTCTGTCTAATTTTAAGAAGGGAACTAGTTTGGGGTGCCTAGATGGCTCAGTCAGTTAAGCGTCCAACTCTTGGTTTTGGTTCGGGTCCTGGGTGGTGAGATCAAGCCCCGTACTCGGCTCCCTGCTGAGCTTGGAACCTGCTTAATGTTCTCTCTCTCCCTCTCCCTCTGCCCTGCCACTTGCTCACACGTACGCTCGCTCTCTCTAAAAAAAGAGAAAAAAAAAAGCAAATTAGTTCAAGAAACCTTTCATAGCTAGCAATATCTTCTGTCCTTAATTCCTTTCTTAAGCACAGGCTGCCCTTGCCTGCTGACATCCTCGGCCTCTTCTCTCAGCCTCAGCCTCTTCCTGGAGGCCGTGAAAGCTCCGTGGCTTGACTTGTGGAAGCATGGCTGTGCTATCCACTGAGCCACAACAGTGAAATACCTTCTCACCTGAAAGGAAGGGTACTGTGTCCCTAAGCACCTAACAGAGTTCCATGGCCTTTGTACTGAGTTGAATAATGTCTCCCCCAAATTCATGTCCACCCAGAACCTCAGAATGTGACCTTGTTTGGAAATACAGTCTTGGCAGATAAAATTAAGGTAAGAATCAAGATATGATCATACTGGATTCAGGTGAAAATGCCACTATATGAGACAGAAAAGAACACACAAAGGCACAAGAAAGAAGTCCATGTGAAGACAGAAGCAAAGACTGGAGTTATGCTGCCACAGCCAAGGAACCCCAAAAGGACCAGGAACTAGAAGAAGCAAGAAAGAATTCTCTCCTTCTCCCCCTAGAGGCTACAGAGGGAGCATGACGGTGCCAACACCTTGATATCAAACTCTGGTCTCCAGAACTGTGAAACAATAAATCCCTGTGGTTCTAACCCACCCGGTTTGTGGCACTTTATTACAGCAGCAGGAAACTAATAGACTTGCAAATCACCAAAGAGCCAGGTTGTCATCCAATGTTTGGGTGATTGTTCATGTACCACTATGTGAAGACACAAAAAATAAAATCATACAATGACTATTCGGGATCTTTTCTGGTTCCATACAAATTTTAGGATTATTTGTTCCATTTCTTTGAAAAAAGTTGATGATATTTTGATAGGGATTGCATTAAATGTGTAGATTGCTCTAGGTAGCATTGACATCTTCACAATGTTTGTTCTTCCAATCCATGAGCATGGAACATTTTTCCATTTCTTTTTGTCTTCCTCAATTTCTTTCATGAGTATTTTATAGTTTTCTGAGTACAGATTCTTGGCCTCTTTGGTAAGATTTATTCCTAGGTATCTTATGGTTTTGGGTGCAATTGTAAATAGGATCGACTCCTTAATTTCTCTTTCTTCTGTCTTGTTGTTGGTATATAGGAATGCCACTGATTTCTGTGCACTGATTTTATATCCTGCCACTTTACTGAATTCCTGTATGAGTTCTAGCAGTTTTGGGGTGGAGTCTTTTGGGTTTTCCACATAAAGTATCATATCATCTGCAAAGAGTGAGAGTTTGACTTCTTCTTTGCCAATTAGGATGCCTTTTATTTCTTTTTGTTGTCTGATTGCTGTGGCTAGGACTTCTAATACTATGTTGAATAGCAGTGGTAAGAGTGGACAGCCCTGCCGTGTTCCTGACCTTACGGGGAAAGCTCTCAGTTTTTCCCCATTGAGAATGATATTCTCTGTGGGTTTTGCATAGATGGCTTTTATGATATTGAGGTATGTACCCTCTATCCCTACACTCTGGAGAGTTTTGAACAAGAAAGGATGCTGTACTTTGTCAAATGCTTTTTCTGCATCTCTTGAGAGGATCATATGGTTCTTGTTCTTTCTTTTATTAATGTATTGTATCACATTGATTGATTTGTGGACATTGAACCAAACTTGCAGCCCAGGAATAAATCCCACTTGGTCATGGTGAATAATCCTTTTAATGTACTGTTGGATCCTATTGGCTAGTATTTTGGTGAGAATTTTTGCATCCATGTTCATCAAGGATATTGGTCTATAATTCTCCTTTTTGATGGGATCTTTGTCTGGTTTTGGGATCGAGGTAATGGTGGTCTCATAAAATGAGTTTGGAAGTTTTCCTTCCATTTCTATTTTTTGGAACAGTTTCAGAAGAATAGGTATTAATTCTTCTTTAAATGTTTGGTAGAATTCCCCTGGGAAGCCATCTGGCCCCGGGCTCTTGTTTTTGGGAGATTTTTGATGACTGCTTCAATTTCCTTAGTGATTATAGGTCTGTTCAGGTTTTCTATTTCTTCCTGGTTCAGTTTT
This sequence comes from Zalophus californianus, assembly GCF_009762305.2. Lineage (NCBI taxonomy): Eukaryota > Metazoa > Chordata > Mammalia > Carnivora > Otariidae > Zalophus > Zalophus californianus. The sequence continues at coordinate 77,937,897 of NC_045606.1, forward strand.
GGTAGTTTATACAACTCTAGAAATGCATCCATTTCTTCCAGATTATCTAATTTGCTGGCATATAGTTGCTCATAATATGGTGCTTATAATTGTTTGTATTTCTTTGGTGTTGGTTGTGATCTCTCCTCTTTCATTCATGATTTTATTTATTTGGGTCATTTCTCTTTTCTTTTTTTTTTAATATTTTATTTATTTATTTGACATAGAGAGAGAGAGAGACAGAGTGAGCACAAGCAGGGGGAGTGGCAGGCAGAGGCAGAGGGAGAAGCAGGCTCCCCACAGAGAAGGGGGAGCCCGATGCGGGACTGGATCCCGGGACTCCGGGATCATGACCTGAGCCGAAGGCAGTGGCTTAACCAACTGAGCCACCCAGGCGCCCTCTTTTCTTTTTGATAAGTCTGGCCAGGGGTTTATCAATCTTGTTAATTCCTTTAAAGAACCAGCTCCTAGTTTCATTGATCTGTTCTACTGTTCTTTTGGTTTCTATTTCATTAATTTCTGCTCTGATCTTTATTATTTCTCTTCTCCTGTTGGGTTTAGGCTTTATTTGCTGTTCTTTCTCCAGCTCCTTTAGGTGTAGGGTTAGGTTGTATATTTGAGAACTTTCTTGTTTCTTGAGAAAGTCTTGTATTGCTATATACTTTCCTCTTAGGACTGCCTTTGCTGCATCCCAAAGATTTTGAACAGTTCTGTTTTCATTTTCATTGGTTTCCATAAATTTTTTAAATTAGTCTTTAATTTCCTGGTTGACCAATTCATTCTCTAGTAGGATGTTCTTTAGCCTCCATGTATTTGAGTTCTTTCTGACTTTCCTCTTGTGATTGAGTTCTAGTTTCAAAGCATTGTGGTCTGAAAATATGCAGGGAATGATCCCAATCTTTTGGTATCGGTTGAAACCTGATTTGTGACCTAGGATGTGATCTGTTCTGGAGAATGTTCCATGGGCACTAGAGAAGAATGCATATTCTGTTGCTTTGGGATTGAATGTTCTGAATATATCTGTGAAGTCCATTTGGTCCAATGTGTCATTTAAAATCTTTATTTCCTTGTTGATCTTTTGTTTAGATGATCTGTCCATTTTAGTGAGGGGGGTGTTAAAGTCCCCTACTATTACTGTATTGTTGTCGATGTGTTTCTTTGCCAGAGGAATGTTGAAAAAGGAAAGCAAAACTGGTGGCATCACAATTCCGGACTTCAAGCTCTATTACAAAGCTGTCATCATCAAGACAGTATGGTACTGGCACAAAAACAGACACATAGATCAATGGAACAGAACAGAGAGCCCAGAAATGGACCCTCAACTCTATGGTCAACTAATCTTCGACAAAGCAGGAAAGAATGTCCAATGGAAAAAAAGTCTCTTCAACAACAAAGACAGTGTTGGGAAAAATGGACAGTCACATGAAGAAGAATGAAACTGGACAATTTCCTTACACTACACACAAAAATAGTTCAAAAATGGGCGCCTGGGTGGCTCAGTCATTAAGCGTCTGCCTTCTGCTCAGGTCATGATCTCAGGGTCCTGGGATCGAGCCCCACATCAGGCTCTCTGCTCGGCGGGAAGCCTGCTTCTCCCTCTCCCACTCCCCCTGCTTGTGTTCCTGCTCTCGCTATCTCTCTCTCTGTCAAATAAATAAATAAAATCTTTAAAAAAAAAAAGATTCAAAAGGGTTGAAAGACCTAAAGGTGAGACAGGAGTCCATCAAAATCCTAAAGGAGAACACAGGCAGCAACCTGTTCAACCTCAGCTGCAGCAACTTCTTCCTAGAAACATTGCCAAAAGCAAGGGAAGCAAGGGCAAAAATGAACTATTGGGACGTCATCACGATAAAAAGCTTTTGCACAGCAAAAGAAACAGTCAACAAAACCAAAAGACAACCGACAGAATGGGAGAAGATATTTGCAAATGACATATCAGATAAAGGGCTAGTATCCAAAATCTATAAAGAAAGTATCAAACTCAACACCTAAAGAACAAATACTCCAATCAAGAAATGGACAGAAGACACAAACAGACATTTTTCCAAAGAAGACATCCAAATGGCCAACAGACACATGAAAAAGTGCGCAACATCGCTCGGCATCAGGGAAATCCAAATCAAAACCTCAATGAGATACCATCTCATACCATTCAGAATGGCTAGAATTAACAAGTCAGGAAACGACAGATGTTGGTGGGGATGTGGAGAAAGGGGAACCCTCCTGCATTGTTGATGGGAATGCAAGCTGGTGCAGCCACTCTGGAAAACAGTATGGAGGTTCCTCAAAAAGTTGAAAATAGAGCTACCATATGCCCCAGCAATTGCACTACTGGGTATTTACCCCAAAGATACAAATGTAGTGATCCGAAGGGGTACATGCACCCCGATGTTTATAGCAGCAATGTCCACAATAGCCAAACTATGGAAAGGGCCAAGATGTCCATTGACAGATGAATGGATAAAGATGTGGTGTGTACACACACACACACACACACACACACACACACACACACACACACACACACACACACAATGGAATATTATGCAGCCATCAAAAGGAATGAAATCTTGCCATTTGCAACAACATGGATGGAACTAGAGGGTATTATGCTGAGCAAAATAAGTCAATCAGAGAAAGACACGTATCATATGATCTCACTGATATGAGGAATTCTTAATCTCAGGAAACAAACTGAGGGTTGCTGGAGTGGTGTGGGGTGGGAGGGATGGGGTGGCTGGGTGATAGACATTGGGGGGGAATGTGCTATGGCAAGTGCTGTGAATTGTGTAAGACTGTTGAATCACAGACCTTTGCCTCTGAAACAAATAATACATTATGTGTTAAAAAAAAGAAGATAGTAGGAAGGGTAAAATAAAGGGGGGGAAATTGGAGGGGGAGACGAACCATGAGAGACGATGGACTCTGAAAAACAGACTGAGGATTCTAGAGGGGAGGGGGGTGGGGGGATGGGTTAGCCTGGTGATGGGTATTAAAGAGGGCACGTAATGAATGGAGCACTGGGTGTTATACGCAAACAATTAATCATGGAACACTACATCAAAAACTAATGATGTAATGTATGGTGATTAACATAACATAATAAAATTAAAAAAAAAGTAAAAAAAAAAAAACGGATAGGAATTCCATTACTGAAAAAAATCATACAATGAACAAAAAAAGTTAAAATGTACAATAACCGCACAAGCAGGAATGTAAAGTCAAGATCACTTTGTTAGATTGATCTTTGAAAGATTATTTGCTCTAAATGTCTAGAAAAACTGAAGCTGACTTAGAGCCTCGCTGTGAGCTCTAAAATCAATTTGAAATACAGGTACACTGAAGCTCTTTGATCCTATTTTTAAAAGACCTTTGCCTAGGGATTTTGGAGAAGCAGCCTTATATCTACGATTTCTACAGACCCATTTAGCAAGAGTATCTCACTTACAAAAAAAAAACTGTGAAAAGAAAAGTGGTGGAAACAAACTTGTTTTTCTCCTTTCATTCTTGACAAGCTCTGTAACTTATGCTCCCTCATTAGGTAGGCTGAAAAAAAGCTTATCACAGAAATGGTGAACACTATCTTGAAAACAGCATCATTGTTATTATTATACATTGTACACTGGGCACAATAACCCCCAGAATGCAAGAAAAAAGTCAGAAAAGTATCACCCTCAAATGAAACAGATGAACAACAGCAAAAAGGAGGGAAGTGGCCAATGGCTCAGTCCTTAAGTGTCTGCCTTCGGCTCAGGTCATGATCCCAGGGTTCTGGGATCGAGTCCCAATCTGGCTCCCTGCTCAGCGGGAAGCCTGCTTCTCCCTCCCCCACTCCCCCTGCTTGTGTGCCTGGTCTAGCTATGTCTCTGTCAAATAAATAGATAAAATATTAGAAATTGTTTCTAAATGAATTGCTGAAAGACTAAGAAATTTCCCAGCTCTTCTTCAGGAGACCCTGTTGTCTTCTCATGAAGATCTCTATGAGATACAATAATATAAACAAACTGTAACTTAATTGCTTGTTTTCTGCCTAAAGGAATGATATGGTAACAGAAGAGTAATGAGATGCATGGAATCTAAAAAAAGGTAAACAGGGTCTTGTGCAATGAGTGTCCTCTAGCCAAGCCAGAAGAGTGTCTATATCCTTACACTAGAGACACAGGGGTAGATCCGGACTTTGAGGAAATACTACCTGAAGGACCTTCTTTTTCTTTCTTTATTTCTTTTCTTTTTTTTTTTTTAAAGTAAACCAACATGGGGCTTGAACTCACAACCCTGAGATCAAGAGTCACATGCTCTACCAACTGAGCTGGCCAGGCCACCCCGGGGGACCTTTTTAATACAAAAGGCAAAATTGTGAATTCAAAATGAAATACAAAAGTAAATTGTTATTTATACAAAAACAAGAATTCACAATGAATTATTAGAGGCTTGCAAATTCAAGTCCCATTCTTCTGAAATCTCTTTAAGCAATTTGCCAAAAATGTGTCTATGGAAAGTCTTTCTGGTTGCAATTCTAACTTCCCCTCTCTACGGAGAACACACTACAGCTCCCAGCCGTTCTCAGGACTCACAGGGCTCAAGTGAGGGAGGTGCCAAAGCTGAAGGGTTTTTTACTTTATGTTACATCTACCTCTGCAGAGAAGGTTGCCTCCAGACTGCACTGTAACACAGACTTCCCTGAGCAGGAGAGAATGCACTGTCAAGCAGTGACATGTACTTCTGATTGCAAATTAATAATAACAGACATTTTGGCTTTCAATCTCTTTTGAGTTCAATCTGCATGAGTCAGTCCCTAAGAACAAAAAGTGCTGATAACAATGAGGGAGGTTAAATGTTGGGGTCCCTAGCAAATAATACCATACTGAGAATCATAGTTGACCAGCCAGCCACACTATATTTTTGACATCTTCACCTACCACCTAGTTCCAAGACCATATATCCACTTAGCAAGAAATACTTGACTCTTCCCTTTCCCAGACACACACACACACACACACCCCTGACAAGATACAGCTCACTCCATTCCCTAAAGACCAACTATGATCTCAGTTTAGGATGAATTTATATCCAATACAGTGGTTCTTGCCCTTGGCTGTGCAGCAGAATCACAAATAAGAAAAATGTTCTGATAACAACATACAAAATAGATTTTTTAAAAAGAGGAATGATCAATTGCCATTGGGCCAAGGGATAAACCAGTGCCTTCATTAAAAAGAATCACATCTCGTTTCCCTGATACAAGGTCATGGCAGTGCTATTTATGAAATGGAGTGGTAGAGGAGGGGATGAGCTTTTTAGAAGAAGAAGAGTTAAGTTTCATGCGTATTTCATTTGCAATACAGCAGAATATGTCTACAGATATCTAGTCACTGTGTACTGCAAGTATATTCATGCATGTCTTTACCTTCTGGTAGATTGTGAGCCCCATGAAGTCAGATAATGTATCTTATTCACCTTTATAGTCTTGGTGTCCATCTCAGAGCCTACAATACAGAAGAAGCTCAATAAATATTTTATGAACAGATGAACAAATAAACAGACATATCGAGTAAATTAACCAGTGTTTGATAATCTGTTTGGGAACTGAATCATCTAGACTGAAGCTTTCCCATATATTTGCCAAGTCCCAGACAGAGACAAGAACTCGGGCACCTGAAGTCTCGATGTCTGGAAACCCTGATTCTCTCATTCTGTCTACCTGGTCACCAGATTCTCCCAAAGACTACCTTCTCTTAAATTCTTCACTCCCTTACTCCACATGCCCATCAATTCATACCACTACTCCTTGCTATTACTCTGTAATGCCAATTGCTCATCTAGAATACTAACTGGTTATCTGCCCATATTCTCTATATTCTGTGTTCTGCCTTCCAAGTTGCATGTCCCCTACCACTTGTAACTGCATCCCAATGCCAATGGCTGTCCTCACCTGATGCCTCCCAATTTGTCCTTCTTTCCATAGTGTATCAGTCCATGTACTAGCAGGAAAGAAATGATAAGCACAAAGGCTGGACCTGAAAGGGTTTAATGAAAGTATTATTCAAAGAGATATGGACCAGAATGGCTAAAATTAACAAGACAGGAAATAACAAATGTTAGCAAAGATGTGGAGAAAGGGGAACCCTTTTACACTGTTGGTGGGAATGCAAGCTGGTACAGCCACTATGGAAAACAGTATGGAGTTTCTTCAAGAAGTTAAAAATAGAGCTACCCTACAACCCAACAATTGCACTACTAGATATTTACCCCAAAGATACAAATGTAGTGATCCGAAGGGGCATCTGCCCCAATGTTCCTAACAGCAATGTCCACAATAGCCAAACTGTGGAAAGAGCCAAGATGTCCATCGACAGAAGAATGGATAAAGAAGATGTGGTCTATATATACCCTGGAATATTATGCAGCCATCAGAAAGGATGAAAACTTACCATTTACATCAACATGGATGGAACTGGAGGGTATTATGCTAAGTGAAATAAGTCAATAAGAGAAAAACAATTATCATATGGTTTCACTTATATGTGGAATAGAAAAAAACAGCACAGAGGATCATAGGGGAAGGAAGGGAGAACTGAATGGGAAGTAATCAGAGAGGGAGAAAAACCATGAGAAACTCTTAACTATAGGAAACAAATTGAGGATTGCTGGAGGGGAGGTGGCTGAGGGGATGGGGTTATTGGGTGATATGCATTAAGGAGGGCATGTGATGTGATGAGCACTGGGTGTTATACACAACTGATGAATTACTGAACGCTACATATGTTGGCTATTTGAATTTAAATAAAAAAAAAGAGAGAGAGAGAGAGAGATGGACAAGGCTAGGAGAGCAAAAGGTCTGGAGAAACACCAGGGAACAATAGTGGGAAATCATTGTCAACCTGAACTGAAGAGGCAAGAATGGTGAATGTTGCTTCCAGAAACAGGAAAAAGTTTGGAGCCACAGAAGAACTGCTGGTAGAAGCTATAACCATAAAATACAGCTTCTGCCAAAACTGTGGCCAAGCAAAGGTTGGAGAGGGGGAATAAAAATAAATACTCTAACCTCTTTCTCTTCACACTTTCCAATAGGCTGTCTTCCTTTGACCAAACTGATCTAGAAGCCAAACGGCAAAGGAACACTGGTAATGGAATCCAGAGAGGTCAGTGTTCTAGGGCACACAAGGTGAAGGGCATGGTATGGATCAAGATATGGGTCGGGGGAAGCAAACTGAGAATAACCAATACAGTCCATCTCCCTTTTGCTACTCAGTTTCCACTCTTGACCTTTAACTGGTTGAAGAACTTCTGATCCCATCATGGGGAAACAGTCCATCAGCCACAGTATCATTGTTGAGTGATGTCAGTTCTGCCATACTTGCTACTGAAACCTAAACGGTAATGTTAGCCACTATTAGCACTCTTCTTAAAATGTAAGAAGAAAAAGAAAAAAACAGTTAATGAACTTAAAACTAGCTTCTACAGTGCTCTGAAGCTGGTCACAAGACTTAAATTGATAATAATAGCTTCCCTGTTTTATCACTCATTCCCTTACCCACTACCAATACTTGGCAGTGGAGAATTCTTTTTTTTTTTTTAATTTCAGTATACTGACACACAATATTACATTAGTTTCAGGTGTACAACATAGTGATTCAACTTCTCTGTATGTTACCTTATGTTCACCACAAGTGTAGCTACCATCTGTTACCATACAAACCTATTACAATATCATTGACTATATTCCTTATGCTGTGCCTTTTATACCCATGACTTATTCACGCCTTAACTGGAAGTCTGTATCTCCCACTCCCCTTCCCCCATTTTGCCCATTACCCCAAGCCCCTCCCCTCTGGCAACCATCAGTTTGTTCTCTATATTGATAGGTCTGAGTCTGCTTTTTGTTTGTTTTGTCATTTGGTTTTTTAAATTCTACAAATGAGTGAAATCATAGCGTACTTGTCTTTGTCTGACTTATTTCACCTAGCATAATACCCTCTAGGTCCATCCACATCGTGGCAAATGGCTAACCTCATCCTTTTTTAAGGCTCTGTAATATTCCAGTGTGTGTACATATGCACGCGCGTGCATGTGTGTGTGTGTGTGTGTGTACACATACCTGTCAGAATGACTGAAATAAAAGACACAAGAAATAACAAGTGTTGGAGAGGATATGGGAAAAAAAGGAACCCTCATACACTGCTGATGGGAATGAACAGAATTCTTTATCTAGTAAATTAACAAAACCTTCTTTCCTGCAAAATCTGAGTCCTTGGTATTTCTGACTTTTTTAAGCTATTGTAATTTCTCACTGACTAGTGCTTTGAGCTGGGAATTGTGGGTTTTACGTCTATCCCTTTTATATACTCTCCAGAGCAGCCAGAAGTGTCCAATCCATTTCACAATTTATTTCATGGTTGCCATGGCAACTAAGTGCCACAACTATTTGATCTCTCTTTAGTCCTCTCCCTATACTCCATCACATGCTACCTTCAATGATAATTTGAGTAATGTGATATCATCACGTGATATGTTATGTCCCATTTTGCCCCCTAAAGGAAGTTATCCATACACTCAAATATGTGAGCATTGTAATCCCAGAATGCCACTTTGAGGATCTGTCTCCTGGGGTCACTTCTCAGAGCAATATCAGCCAGGGTCTCATAGAAACATGAGAGTACACTCAGAGAGTCCCTTGGAATTTTTTTTCTTCCCTACTCCAAACTTTGGCCAGAGTATCTCATCAACCCAACTCAACAAGAAAATTTAGGGCACAGTCTGGGGATGCAATCCATAAAGGTCACAGAACAAGTCAGAGAAACCTGGAGAATGGGTGAGATGGAGTAGTCAGATAATAATGAGACATTTTTTAAAAAGTAAGTTGTTTTTTAGGTTATAATTCCTGAATTATAAAATTTAAGCTTCAGAAGACTTTTAATATCAATATCCGTTTCTTTAAATCAATTAATATAAAAGACTATATATGTATGGAAGACTCTCTGTTCTAGAGGCCTGGGACCCCACTATCTAAATCTATTTCTTGGCAAACCATAACAGACTCTTGAATTATAGGAAAGAAACTGAGGTTGCTAGGTGGGAGGTTGGCAGGGGGATGAGGTAATTGGGTGATGGGCATTGAGGAGGGCACTTGATGTAATGAGCACTGTGTTTTATGTAACTGATGAATCACTTAATTCTACCCCCGAAACTAATAATACACTATATGTTAACAAAATTGAATTTAAGTAGAAAATTTAAAAAATAAATCCATTTCTTAATGGGAAGATTACTTGGCAAATGCCAACATGACTTATAATTATTTTACTTTGATTGTATTTTCCTTTTGAGGTTTAATGAGTTTGAATAATTTGTTGGTGCAATTTGTTAAAATGGAATTTATCAGTTTTAGAATATAATTTTATTACAAATTATATTTGATATAATTACAGCTAGAAATATTCCTTCAATAATACTGTACATGTTTGCCAATGCTATTTAGAGCAAACAAAATTACCAAGCATATGTGGCCTTTTTTAAAATTTCTCATCACCTGGCCAGGATGGCTTTATTCCTACCCAGTCATATCCATTTCATGGAGCCAAAAACAAATTTGAGGAAGAGTGCACAAAAGCTTCATTTCCTGCATGTCCTCCTCTCAGACTCTCACCAGAAACACCTACTATTATTGCTGCCCATAAACTTCCCATTTTGGGTGAAGGAGAGGAAGCAAGAAAGAGGTGGCTTGTGTTCAGGTTGCTGCTGTTATTGCAAAGATAAATTTATTTCAACATATGTATATTTAAAATGACATTAGCATGACCTAATGACTATTATTTATATTATTATCTCAATAAATGAAGAAAGGGGATGAAACTGGAGAAATGCAATTTCCTTTTTCCCCTACTTCATTATGATCGCCAAATTTGTCCAGTGTCTGTTTCACTGAACCTTGACCATTAATACTTACACCAGTTTACGTCTTGTGCCATGAATACATTATACTGTTTTTATTGGTAATGTTATTTTATTGATAATGTTAGCTTGCTTGCTAGCATTTCTGTAACAAAATACCATAGGCTGGATGGCTGAAACAGAAATTTATTTCTTACATTTCTAGAGGCCACAACTTCAAGGCCAAAATGTCAGCAGATCTGATTTCTTCTGAGGCCTCACTCCTTGACTTGTAGTTGGCCAGCTCCTCACTGTATCCTCACACGGCCTTTCTTCCGTGCAGGTACATCCCTGGTTGTCTGTATGTACTAATCTCCTCTTTTTATGAGGCTGCCAGTTAAAGTGCCTCATTTTAACTTAATCACCTCTTAAAGGTTTCTGTCTCTAAATACAGTCATGTCTGAGGGACTGGATGTTAGGGCTTCAACATACGAATTTTGAGGGACACACAATTCAACCCATAATGGATGATGTGTTTATACTGCAACATCGGCCTTGCGCTGCGTACAGCCATATTCCTGCTTCTCTGGCAACACCAGGCTAATGTTTACCTCCTTTTCTTTCCCCCTTGCATTGACTGGCATGCGGTTCCTATTGTGAAAGCACATGATGAAGTAGCCTAGTCACAGGTAATAATTTTTTTGGAAGTCTCTTGAGATACATTGATACCTGTCAGGAATCACTTAGTTATCAAAATATTGGCATGGGGTTAGAGTCTGACTGTGTATCTAGATAGTAGAGAACGCTGAGGAGCACATGCTGGAGTAGTGAAGAAGAAAACGGGTACTAAGAAAGTATGAGGTGAAACCAAAAGGGGCCAATACAAGGGAAGTTTAATGTAAGAAGAATAAGAGAGCATCTGAAGAAGTTTCAAACAAAGCATAGGCAGTTGAAGAGACTTTTCAATTTTCATGACTGTCAGCATTGGTGTGCCTGGAGCACTTCAAAAGCAGAAGAATGTATAGGCATGAAAAGCAAGGCTCATATTGATGAGAAAAATAGTACAGTGGTAGAATCTATAGAACTTTGAAGATGCCTGGAAACCAGGGGGAGACAGGGAAAGAAACAGTGGAACGGAAAACAATTGAGTAGGAGGATAATGCCTACTGCAGTAGACAGAGTTGAGGAGTTGTATTAGAAAATCCGAATGCAGGGGCACCTGGGTGGCTCAGTCGGTTAAGTGTCTGACTCTTGATTTTGGGTCAGGTCATGATCTGAGTCATGGGATGGAGCCCTGCATCAGGCTCTGTGCCCAGTGGGGAGTTGGCTTGAGGATTCTCTTACTCTCCCTCTGCCCTACTTCCCACTCATGCTCTCTCTTTCTCTCTCTCTCAAAAAAAATAAATAAATAAATCTTAAAAAAAAAAAAGAAAATCCAGATATAATATTGCCCCAAGATACCTACCTGACCATATACAGGGAAATTCAAGACTTCAGAAAACTTAAGGCTGTAGATAAGGATTTAGTGTGTGTATGCACAGACAACACAAACCAGGAGTTGGTGAGGATACTGAAAGCAAAGGAAAAGAAGAGATTTGAGGACAAACTCTTCTGGAACCCGTCTGGACTGGACTATGATTCCATTTATACATCATTGTTGAAAAGACAAAATTATAGCAACAGAGGATAAATCATTGGTTGCCAGGGGTTATGGATGGGACCAGGATGTTACTACACAGGATGTTACTAGGGTGAGGGAGTTTTGTGGATGATATAACTGTTCTGTATCTTGACTGTGGTGGTGGTGGTTAGAGTTTAAGAATTTATACATATGTTAAAATTCGTCAATTTGTTCTCAAAAAAAGAGTAAATTTTACTGTATGTTTTTTATTTTTTATTTTTTGAGAGAGATTGTGTGTGCACACATGTGCAGTGGGGGAGGGGCAGAGGGAGAGAGAGAATCTTCAGCAGGCTTCATGACCAGTGGGGAGCCCAACACCGGACTTGATCTCACGACACTGAGATCAAGACCTGAGTTGAAACCAAGAGTCAGACGCTTAACTGACTGAGCCACCCAGGTGCCCCATGTATGTTTATTTTTAAAATAAAGTAGGGCGCCTGGGTGGCTCAGATGGTTAAGCGTCTGCCTTCGGCTCAGGTCATGATCCCAGGGTCCTGGGATCGAGTCCCGCATCGGGCTCCCTGCTAGGCAGGGAGCCTGCTTCTCCCTCTGCCTCTGCCTCTCTCTCTCTCTCTCTGACTCTCATGAATAAATAAATAAAACATTAAAAATAAAATAAAATAAAATTAACAGTTATACAAGTTTTTATTTTGATTTTTTTCTTCCCAGTCAGGTGAAAGACCCATTGATCTTCTTTCACTTGCTGACAAACTTCTCAAGACTATTGAACACTAGAACCTCCCAAACTGGTTTACTCAGGGAAATGGTTCAAGAGAAATTAATAGCTTTGATGGGGGGCGGGGGAGACTTTCTCAACTCAAACAGGTTTCTTTTCTTTTTTATTACGACAAAGTATTTCCTAGAGTCTTTAATATCTTAATGTTTATTGTGAAGCTCTGAGAGAATAATTTATGACACATTACCCAAGCTTCTATGACTAGAAGACCTATTATTCCTGGTGTATTAACATATCCCTGAGATAGCAGTTGTCTTAGCTAAATCTGCTACAGCAAAATACCATAGACTGGGTGATCTAAACAATAGAAGTTTCTCATAGCTCTGTGGGCTAGAAATCCAAGATCAATGCACAAGCAAATTTGGTACCTGGTGAGATCCTTCTTCCTGATATGTTGTGTTTTCATTTTGCTACCCAGGAGGGGGATTACGAGGTTTATGGGAAGCTTCACTTTATAAATAACTGCCAATCTGTTTTCCAGAATGGCTCTATCATGTTTTATTACCACCAGGAAGCCAGAAGAGTTACAGTTATTCTGTATCCTTACCAGTACTCAGTATGTTTAGTCACCGTAATTTTAGAAAGTCTAATACATGTATTATGATGGCATTAAAATTGTGGTTTTATTTTTTTTTAAGATTTATTTATTTACTTGAGAGAGAAAGAGAGAGCAAGCAGGAGGAGGGGCAGAGAGAGAGAGAATCCTACAGCAGACACTCCACTGAGCCCAGACACAGGGGTCGATGCGGGGCTCCATCCCAGGACCCTGAGATCATGACCTGAGGTGAAATCAAAAATCAGCCACTTAACCAACTGAGCCACCCAGGTGCCCCAAAATTGTGCTTTTCATTTGTGTTTTCCTAATGGCTAATGATGTTGAATATCTTTTCATGTGCTTATTTGCTTGTTGACCTTCCATATAACCCTTTGGTGATCTGACTTTTCAAGTATTTTGTACATTATTAATTGGAGTCTTTGTTTTCTTTCTCTTCAGTTTTGAGAGATCTTATATATTAGGGATATAAAATCTTTATAGACTATCTGAATTGCAAATATTTCTTTCAATCTGTACCTTCTCTTTTTTACTCCCTGGACAGTGCTTTCCACAGAAAGAAAAGTTTTAATTTTGATGAAGTCTAATTTATTAATATTTTTTTCTTTTATAGACTGTGCTTTTGCTGCCTTATCCAAGAACTTTTTGTTTGACCCCATAAAGATTTTTCCTAGGTTTAATTCTAAAATCTATAAATAACTGCCAATCTGTTTTCCAGAATGGCTCTATCATGGTTTTAAGTTTTACATTTAGACTTATGACCCATTTTAAAATTAATTACTGCATAAGATGCGAGGTTATGTCAAGGTTCTTTTTTTTTTTTTTTTTGCTAGTGGTTGTCTAATTGCTCCAGCATGATTTGTTTAAACAGCTACCCTTTCTCTATTGAATTGCCTTTGCATCTGTGTCTAAAATGAATCAACAACATTTGTATAGCTCTATTTCTGGACTATATATTCTGTTCCATCCATGTTCTCTTTGCCAATACCACACAATCTCAATTGTCCTAGCTTTTTTTTTTTAAATTGTTCTTTATTTTTTTTTAAACTTTTTATTTATTTATTCATGAGAGACAGAGCGAGAGAGAGAGGCAGAGGGAGAAGCAGGCTCCCAAGGAGCAGGGAGCCCAATGCGGGACTCGATCCCAGGACCCTGGGATCATGACCTGAGCCGAAGGCAGACGCCCAACCATCTGAGCCACCCAGGCGCCCTCAATTGTTCTAGCTTTATAGTAAATCTTAAAATCAAGTATTATAGTTCCTCTGATTTAATTCCTCCTTTTAAAAGTGTTTTGGCTATCCTAATTCTTTGGCCTTCACATACAAATGTTTATATATTTAAAAAAAATCCTGTTGCGATTTTCATTTGAATTACATTAAATCTGTGGATCAGTTTGGAAGAATTGATATCCTATTTTTAAGTCCTTTAATCCATGAGCATTTATTTGGACTTCTTTGAGTTTCTTCCTCAAAATTTCCAGTTTTTAGCATAGAGATCCTATATATTTTTTCGTTAACTTCATACCTAAGTACTTCAAATTTTGGAGTTATTAAAAGGCATTTTTAAAATGTCAGTTTCAGGGGCACCTGGGTGGCTCAGTCAGTTGGGCGTCTGCCTTCAGCTCAGGTCATGATCTCTGGGTCCTGGGATAAAGACCCACGTGGGGCTCCCTGTTCAGTGGGGAGCCTGCTTCTCCCTCTCCTCTGCTGCTCCCCTACTTGTGCTCTGTCTCTCTCTGTCAAATAAATAAATGAAATCTTTTAAAAAATAAATAAACTGTAATTTCAACTATTATTGTTAATATGTGGAAATATAATCAATATTTTTGTTGGTCTTATATCCAGTTTTCAACCATCAAACTTATTTTACAGAACTCAAAAAGAGGTGAACATTCTATTATGTTAATCCAGATATTTACCAGTTTTTTAATTAGCAATAATCGCGCCTCGGATAAACCTCATTGGCTATGATACTGCCACTGCGCAAAGCTTTTTACCAGTTTTTTAAAGAATTTATTTATTGAGCCCAATGCAGGGCTCAATCCCAGGACCCCAAGATCACGACCTGAGCCAAAGGTAGACGCTTAACCGACTGAGCCACCCAGGCGCCTCCAGATATTTACCATTTCTATTGCTGTTCCATCATTCCTGATATGTCATGTTTCCTTCTTGTATTATTTTCTTTCTGTCTGAAAAATGTACCTTAGCAATTATTTAGAGCAGCTCTATTGGCAACGAAGTTTCTTAGTGTTCCTTCATCTGAGAATGTTTGACTATTCTAGACACCTCACGTAAGTAGACTCTCTGACTGGCTTATTTCATTTAGCATAATGTCTACAAAGTCCATCCATGTTTTAATTTATGATAGAATTTCCTTCTTCTTTTAAGGCTGAATAATATTCTTGTTTTTGGGTGCATGTGTGTGTGTGTGACATTTTCTTTATCCATTCATTTGATAGACATTTAGGTTATTTCCACCAGTTGGCTATTATGAATAATGTTGTAATGAACACAACACTGCAAGTATCTCTTTGAGATTCTCTTTTCAGTTCTTTTGGATAAATACCCAGAAAGAGAATTGCTAGATCATATGGTAGTACTGCTTATTATTTTTTGAGGAACCTCCACATTGTTTTCCACAGAAGATCCACTATTTTACATTCCCATTAACAGTGCACAAGGGTGGGCGCCTGGGTGGCTCAGTTGGTTGGGCGACTGCCTTCAGCTCAGGTCATGATCCTGGAGTCCCGGGATCGAGTCCCACATCAGGCTCCCTGCTCGGCGGGGAGTCTGCTTCTCCCTCTGACCCTCTTCCCTCTCATGCTCTCTCTCTCTCTCTCAAATAAACAAATAAAATCTTTAAAAAACAAAACAAAACAAAAAACAGCGCACAAGGGTTCCAATTTCTTCACATCCTCTCAAACACATTATTTTCTATTTTGAGTGTTTTTTTTTTTTAATAATGGTCATTCTAACGGGTGAGGTGAGGTGGTATCTCATTATGGTTTTTATTTGCATTTCTCTCATGATTAGTGATGTTGAACATCTTTCCATATATCTGTTAACCATTGTATATGTTCTTTGGAGAAATGTCTCTTCAAGTACTGTGACCATTTTTAAATTGGGTTATTTGCTTATTTGTTCTTGAGTTGTAGGAATTCTTTACATTTTGGATACCAATCTCTTATCAGATATATGGTTTGCAAATATTTTCTCCTTTTCCATAGTTCTCTTTTCACTCAGTTTCCTTTGTTGTGCAGAAGCTTTTTAGTTTGATGTAGTCCAATATGTCTATTTTTTCTTTTGTTGTCTGTGATTTTGACATCATATCCAAGAAATACTACTAAACCTAGTGTTATAAAGCTTTTTCTCCGTATTTTCTTTTAGAATCTTTAAGTTTCAGGTCTTACATTTAAGTCCTCAAGCGATTTAGAGTTGACTTTTGTGTTTGGTGTAAGATAAGGGTCCAGTTTCATTTTTTTGCATGTGTGTATCCAGTTTTCCCAACACTATTTGTTGAAGAAACTTTCCCTTCCCCATTATGTAGTCTTGGCACCCCTGTCAAAGATCATTTGACCACCTAAGCGTGGGTTTATTTCTGTGCTCTCTATTTTGTTCCATTGATATATATGTCTGTCTTTATGCCAGTACCATACTTTTTTGACTACTGTAGCTTTGTAATATGTTTAAAAGTTAGGAAATGTGAGGCCTCTATTTTTATTCTTCTTTCTCAAGATTATTTTAGCTACTTGGGGTCTTTTGTTACTCCATATGAATTTTATGATTTTTTTCTATTTCTATAAAAAATGTCATTAGGATTTTGATACAGATTGTACTGAGTCTCTAAATTGCTTAGGGTAGTATGGAAGTTTTAACAATATTTTGTCTTGGAACACTTCTGAACTCATTTTGTGAGGTCAGTGTTACCTTGATATTAAAGCTAGGCAGATCCTACAAGAACATTACAGGTCAAAGCTCTTATGAATACAGATGCAAATATTCTCAACAAAATACTAGCAAGATGAATCCAACAGCACATTAATAGGAACATACACCAGGGCACCTTGGTTATGGCTCAGGTCATGATCTCAGGGTTGTAAGATCAAGCTCCATGTCAGGCTCCATGCTTAGCATGGAGTCTGCTTAAGACACTCTCTCTCTCTCCCTCTGCCCCTCCCCCCTCTAAAATAAATAAATAAATCTTTAAAAAAATAAAAGGAACATATACCATGATCAAGTGGTGAATGCAAAGATGGTTCAACATATGGAAATCATCACATTGATATATTATACATCACATTAATAGAACAAAGGATAAAAATTACACAATCATCTCAATAGATGTAGAAAAGGCACTTGACAGAATTGAACACACTTTCATGATAAAAATACTCAGAAAACTGGGAATAGAAGGAAATTACCTCGGGCGCCTGGGTGGCTCAGTTGGTTGGGCGACTGCCTTCGGCTCAGGTCATGATCCTGGAGTCCCGGGATCGAGTCCCACATCGGGCTTCCTGCTCGGCAGGGAGTCTGCTTCTCCCTCTGACCCTCTTCCCTCTCGTGCTTTCTATCTCTCGTTCTCTGTCTCTCAAATAAATAAATAAAATCTTTAAAAAAAAAAAAAAGAAGGAAATTACCTCAACACAATAAAGGCCAAATATGAGAAGTGCACAGCTAACATCATTCTCAATGGTGAAAAACTGAAAGATTTTCCTCTAAGATCAGGAATAAGATAAAGATGTCCAGTCTTGGTATTTCTATTCAGTGTAGACTGGAAGTCCCAGCCAGAGCAGTTAGGCAAGAAAAAGAAATAAAAGGCATCCAAATCAAAAAGGAAGAAATAAAATGATCTCTGTTCATAGATGACATGATCTTATATGTAGAAAACCAACAAGATTTCATCTTAAAAATTGTTAGAACTAATATATAAATTTAGCAAAGTTGCAGGATACAAAATCAACCACAAATATGTATACACTAACATCTCTAAACACTAACATTGAACAATCCAAAAAGGAAATTAAAAAACTATACCATTTATAGTAGCACCAAAGAGATTAAAATACTTAGGAAAAAAACTTAACCAAGGAAGTGAAAGATTTGTACACTAAAAACTACAAAGCATTGATGAAAGAAATTTTAAAAGACACACATAAATGGAAATGACACCTTGTGTTCATGGACCAATTTCACTCTAAACACGGTGCAGTTTATACTTATGAGTCCTTGTCCCTCTCTTGTCCCAGCTTAGCATATCATTACAGAATATCATCTTTTTAAAAAAAGATATTTATTTATTTATTTATTTGGGAGAGAGCAAGAGCAAGGGGTGGGGAGGGGCAGAGGGAGAGGAGAGGGAATCTCAAGCGGACTCCACACTGAGTGTGAAGCCCAATGCAGAGCTCCATCTAACAACCCTGAGATCATGACCTGAGCTGAAATCATGAATTGGATATTTAAAACTGACTGAGCCACCCAGGCACCACCAGAATATCATCTTTTTAACTATTTATTGCATGCATGATTTTCTGTCCCTTCCTGTTGTCCGGTTCTGAAAATCACTGATGACTAGAATTGCTATTTTAGAATAAAAGTTTACAAACTGGTGCTGGAAATGGTTAAGAGGAATAATAAAAGTAACCTCATGCTCTTTTATCTTCATCCTGTGATATGAAGGGCTAAAATACCTGATAAAGTACTCAAGATACTGTAAAACATAAATGTAGTTTCATCAAACAAAATCAGGGTTTCGTTGAGTAGAAAAGTAACAGGACTATTCAGATTATTTTGGAGTTTGGTGACAACAGAATGATCAAGAAAGAAGAGAGCTATTGTCAAGAGGGAAGGTTCAAGGAGATATAGGCCTGGGCAGAATTCACACAAAAAAATTAGGTTAAACTACATAGGGATGAAAAAATGGTGAAAGGTAATTGAAGGGCTTTTGGTGGCATTGAGTTCCTATAACTTGCCCTCCTCCCTTCTGAGGTAGACTGATGGAAAGAATACATTCTAAAAATCAATAGCTAAGCAAAAATTTATTGTCAATTTTACTAACACTTGGTACATGCCCTATATCTCAATGGTAAATGATAAGTAAGAAGATACAGTTAAAGCTCAAACTCACAACCCCATGATCATGACCTGAGCTGAAATCAAGAGTTGGACACTTAACTGACTGAGCCACCCAGGCACCCCCACTGCAATTTATTCTTGAATGTTTGGAACAAAAGTTTCCATACCTTACTTAATGAACTGGTACAATCTTCCCAAATCATGAGATGCTGTTCTTTATTTGTTCCTCAGTTTTATATCCCAAATTTTAAGCAACTTTTTTTTTTAAGATTTTTTTATTTATTTATTCATGAGAGACAGAGGAGGAGAGAGAGGGAGAGGGAGAGAGAGGGAGAAGCAGAGGGAGAAGCAGGCTCCCAAGGAGCAGGGAGCCCGATGCAGGACTCAATCCCAGGACCTAAGCCGAAGGCAGACGCTTAACCATCTGAGCCACCCAGGCGCCCAAGCAACTTCTTTATTTCAAGAGAGAGTGAATGATAAATTCCTGTGGACCAGAACATATTAATTAATCTCTTTATTCTCATAAACATCTAGCATGGTGGCTAATACACAGTAGATGTTCAATAAATGTTCATTCAATTAATTAGAGAAGGAAATGGATAGCAATGTACAGGAACCAACTGGAGCTGGATATTACTGATGGTTAAAGATTTAGAAATTTTGAGAGCCAGCCATTGGTAGATTAAAAGCCACCATGATGGAAGTATTTACACCATAGAAATCAGCAAACACTATGAAATTGGGACTTGCTTATTTATGTATGTATTTATTTATTTAGAGGGCTAATTTTTCAGCACACCACTGCCCATCCCTGTCATTGACACTCATACTAATCTTTTCGCTGTGAAGAGGTTTAAATCACTTGGAAGAGGTTTACCAACTTCTGACAGATGGCAATACAGCCAAATAATGTCTTGCCTGTCTATTTTGCATTATCAGATACATTTTGTTTGGTTACATCTTAAGAAAATGTCAAAATCTGGATGTATTAAGAGCTCTTAATCTGGATTTAGAGATATATGGATGTATATGTTTTTTTCTCCTCAGTTTTAAGTACATATTCATGTAGACATTTTTAAAAGCCTAATACTTAAAAGTTAGCATTGGTCAAGGGAACCCAAGGCAAACGCTAAATAAACTCTGGCAAACTAAAAGAATTTATGAAATTACAAGTACATATAAAGATTCACTGACATGATATAGAAAACAGTGAAGCTATTCCTTCCTATGCAGTAGCAGCCTGTTTTGTGCCTTGAACAAAAGGAACAAAAATTAATCCTTCAAACACTTTTACCAACATTTCAAAGCCAAGGTCCAAATATATTGAACACTGCCATTTATAAGCATTCCTGTGGCTCTAACAAAACATCGTTCTGACTAAACTCTATATATGAAGGAGAAAAGGGGGAATTAAGTGTCTCACCCTAATGCACAATGTTTCAAAAGCATTTTTCGGGTCTCTGGTATTTATTTTAAAAAACTCCTTTTTTCAATTCAGCAAGAAAACGCAGTCAAACAGATTGATTTGAAAGATCACTAGTTTCAGAACCCTGGTAATTTTTATTACCTTCTCGATATTGAAAGTCTTTATGTTTTCAGAAAACTAGATGCAGGCAGAGAACAGTGAGCATTTAGAACTAACAAAATTTCTCACAACTTAGTTACTCAGGTATTGACCTTTATTATTCTTAAATACATAGCAATAGAAGCAAATGACTCTATTTACACTCACTATATGATATGCTACTTCATATAACCATGAATTTCCCATTCTTCAGAGGTAAAACATGGGATCATCTGGAGAAATCCAATATAATTCCTTCTATAAATTCAACCTAGAGAAATCACCGAAGACTAATGGAAATTTATGAAATAGATAGCCTGAGATAAATAAATGAGGCTCTAAGACTTATCCAAAATTGTGAAGTTTTTCTGGATAATCTTTTTTACTCCTTCCTTCTCCTTCTCTGTGTCCTCTCTAGGCAGAAATTTGTCTAAAGTGAATGAAGCTTTTTGATTTCAGCCAATCTGACAGGTATAGGATGATATCTCATTGTGGTTTTGATTTACATTTCCCTGATGATTAGTGATGTTGAGTATATTTTCTGTATCTGTTGGCCATCTGTATGTCTTCTTCAGAGAATGGCTAAAATAAAAAAGACAAGAAAAAACAAGTGTTGGTGAAAATGTGGAGAAAAAGGAACTGTTATACACTGTTAGTGGGAATGTAAATTGGTACAGCCACTATGGCAAACAGTATGGAGGTTCCTTAAAAAATTAAAAATTGAAATAACAGCCTAGAAATAAACCCACGATTATATGGTCAATGAACCTTTGACAAAGGAGGCAAAAATGTGCAGTAAGAAAAAGACAGTCTCTTCAACAAATGATTTTGGAGAAACTGTACAGCTATATGCAAAAGAATGAAACTGGACCACTTTCTTACACCAGACACACAAGTAAGCTCAAAATGGATTAAGGACTTAAAATGTGAGGCCCAAAACCATAAAAATCATAGAAGAGAGCTACAGGCAGTAATTTCTCTGACATCAGTCGTAGCAACAGTTTTCTAGATTGGTCCCTTGAGACAAGGGAAACAAAAGCAAAAATAAACTACTGGGACTACATCAAATTGAAAATCTTCTAAACACAGCAAAGGAAACAATCAACAAAACTAAAAAACAACATACTGAATGGGAGAAGATATTTGTAAATGACATATCCAATAAAGGGTTAGTATGCAAAATATGCAAAGAACTGATACAACTCAACACCAAAAAACCAAATAATCCAATTTAAAAGTGGGCAGAAGACATGAACAGACATTTCTCCAAAGAAAAAATACTGTATTGTACACCTGAAATAATATGACACTGTATACTAACTACACTGGAATTAAAATTTTAAGAAGTTTAAACAAAATTAGTGGAAAAATCTATCAATCAATAAATAAAAACGGAAACAGAAATACTGTATGTTCTAATAATTCCACTACTGGGTATTTACTCAAAGGAGAAAAATCCACTAATTTGAAAATATATATGCACCCCTAAGTTTATTGCAGCATTATTTACAACAGCCAAGATATGGAAGCAATCTGTCTACTGATAGATGAATGGATAAGTAAGATGGGAGATATATGCATACATAATGAAATATATATGGTGGAATGGGATAGGAGATAGATACATAGATAGATAGATAGATAGAGGAATATTACACAGAACATAAAAAAGGACGAGATTGTGCCATTTGCAACATGGATGGACCTAGAGGGTATTATGTTAAGTCAAATAAGTCAGACTGAGAAAGACAAACGCCATATGACTTCACTTGTATGTGGAATCTAAAAAACCAAATGAATAAACAAACAGACAAAAAGAGGGATCAGACCTATAAATACAGAGAACAAACTGATGGTTGCCAGAGGAGCCACCCAGGCACCCACAATGTTTCTTTTTCAATGGAAAGTACTTGAAGGGCGCCTGGGTGGCTCAGTTGGTTAAGCGACTGCCTTCGGCTCAGGTCATGATCCTGGAGTCCCGGGATCGAGTCCCACATCGGGCTCCCTGCTCAGCAGGGAGTCTGCTTCTCCCTCTGACCCTCTTCCCTCTCGTGTTCTCTATCTCTCATTCTCTCTCTCTCAAATAAATAAATAAAATCTTTAAAAAAAAAAAAAGAAAGTACTTGAAATAGAATTTATTACAATTTCTATGATTATAGTGTACAAACTTATGTAAATGTTACATGTTTTTATGTCTCTCAACAGTCAAAAAACAAATTTCAATTAACCATGTTAGATGAAATACTGGACTAATTTTCTATTCTCTTTAAATTAAATGTCACTTCGGGGCACCTGGGTGGCTCAGTCATTAAGCGTCTGTCTTCGGCTCAGGTCATGATCCTGGGGTCCTGGGATCGAGCCCCGCATCGGGCTCCCTGCTCCGCAGGAAGCCTGCTTCTCCCTCTCCCACTCCCCCTGCTTGTGCTCTCTTTCTCGCTGTGTCTCTGTCTGTCAAATAAATAAATAAAATCTTTAAAAAAAAAAAATAAATGTCACTTCACACGAACTGATTAAAAAGTAAAAGATATAGACAACAAAGTATTAGCGAAGTGTGTCAGTTTTTCTTGATTTTGTGATTTTGTGGCATTTACTACCTTTTCAAAAATGTGTAACTTGTTATTTCTTTTCTCATTCTAAATAAATATTAACTTTTGTACCTAACTGTGCATTTATAATTTTATGGTTTTTTTCTTAAAGAGGACCCTCAAATTGTATAAGCTTCAGAACTCACAAAACTAGGTCTGCCTAATCCATCCCCATGTTTGCAATTTATCTGTTTTGGTGTCTTTCAACATTTCTCCCACTACATCATGCTAGTCAGAGCTCCCACTAAGAACACACCCTTCCCTCCTTAATTCTTATTTCCTTTTCCTTCCCCAAACAAGAAGAAGTTGTCAATATTCATGCCACTGTCAAAACTCTCTTGGTAACTAAAACTACAGGACTGGAATTCTAGAAAAGATGGTTATAAATGAGTCAGGTGATCAAGCATTGGATAAAGTGTTTGGACTCAATCACATGAAAGGATTTTCCAAACTTGAGATTTCTACAAGAACCTGTTCTTTATTCTAACATGCATTCTCTTAGGGTTCTCTTCTCTGTTAGAGACTATAAAGTAGTTTGAGTTAAAGGCTTAAAGATAACTGTGCTTCAACATATGCTATATTAACATAACATGGAAAACAGCTCACATTAGGATACAGAGATGTGCCC
Source organism: Zalophus californianus (assembly GCF_009762305.2). Classification (NCBI taxonomy): domain Eukaryota; kingdom Metazoa; phylum Chordata; class Mammalia; order Carnivora; family Otariidae; genus Zalophus; species Zalophus californianus. Next base: position 77,961,564 of record NC_045606.1, read on the forward strand.
TTATTTCAGAATTGTGAGATTCTCCTAGGAAAAAATTTGCTTTGCCTAAATGGCACCCAGAGAGAAAGGCACAAAAGCATTGAAACTGATTGTAGCTGAGCTTCACTTAAAAAAAAAAAAACCAGAAAATACTCTATGTAAAAATTTGAAATGATATATTCTCTAGGTTTTTTTTTTTTTAAGGATGATCTTAGTGAAGAACATGTAGTAATTAACAGATTATAATAATGAGAAAGTCTAACCTGTTCCAGTATGATGAGATGGATCCTCACAAAACAGTTGAATTTCATTCAGAATAATATTTAGGTGATACTGTCTTGCTGCTATGGTTCATTCAAGGGAGTAGTGGATCTGAGTGTGACACTATAAGTATCCACTGAGTGGCTGCTCTTAGAAAAACCAGGAATGACACTCTTGGGAATAAGGAGGTCCAAGGCTCATGATGAAGGCCAAGAACAGCTCTAGTAGGAGAGAAAGGGAAAGTTGAGGAAAGAAACTTTAAAAGGTTAAGATCATAATGGTAGAGCTGTCCCATGCATTCCTGCCAACTCTTCCTATGTACCTGCTGTGAGCATGTCATTGTACCAGACACATGGGGAATTTCAAAGAGAGTAGAACTTGCCCTTAGTAAGAGGAACAATATCAGCATCAAACATCACTAAGTATGTGCATAGTTCAGGGAATGGCAGTATGCAAAGGAATTTCAACATTTTATGCCCAGCACTCAGGAGTTAAAATGTGAAACAAAACCAAAATGCTCAGTTTTTCAGGATGAATCACATCTCCCTCTTCAGGGGTCCCGTAACTGATTTTTATTATCTGTTATTTGCTATTGTTGTGTCTGTGGAAATCAACTTCCTTCTAAAGAAACAGACTGTGTCTTTTTCACATCTCCTCACACCACGCCTTGCACAGTATCTATAGCAAAGATGGCTAGGAACTACATTTCCTAAGTGCCCTTGCATGGGTATGTGGCCCATGTGACCAGTTCTCACCAATGAAATGTTAGTGGAAGAGTCCTGCTCAGTGCCAAGGCTTTTAAGAAGCACATGCACCTTCTTTACCTTCACCAGCTAGATTCACATGACTACAAGTCCCCGGGATGGTGATGTCACAAGATGGAAGGAGTTTGGCTTCCTGACTCATTGCATGAGTGAGAGCCAACTAGGAACACCTTCTTCAAATTATTATGTTACCAAGAAATAAATGCCTATCATGTGTAAAAAGTAAGCATGTCTGGGTCTTCTGTTCTATAATCAAGCAATTAAATACAGTACCTACATAAATCATCTAATACAAATTTATTGAATTAAAAGTGACAGGCTAAGACAAGCATTCAATCCCCTGCATAGAGTCCCATAAACATTGTATTTCATGCTTTGTAGTTCTTTAAGGGGAAGGGAAAAAATGATGGAATGCATAACTTGTAAATTAAGACCATCGTGAAAATAGAAGGTAGAAAAAGATGCAATGCCTGAGTTTTAATTAGTCACGTGAGGTGGGCAGTTGTAGTTTTGCCATCTGACATCCATTCCCCACTCTTCCAAGATCACTATCTCAACTGCATTTGGTAAGCCCAGCTTTTCCTACCCTCCCTGTCCAGGAGCTTAAGATGGGGTTCTACCTCCAGAGATTTCAATGTGACTCATACCAAACCTATCAGAATACCAAGTTCCCTTTGTCATAGTGACTGGTTCAAGAATGAATATGAACCCTATTAGTACAATTTCATCTCACTAACTATAAAAGTTGGCTCAGGGATAGGCATGTGACACAAGTTTGTCCATTTTTCATGAATTCATGGAATTGCAGGGAAGTTACCAGGAAGAGAGGTCCCTGGCCTCTTCTGGGTGACAATGTGAAGTTGGACCTGCTGCAGCCATCTCACTGGCAAGATGAGAGCCCTTCTGAAAATGACATTAACCTATGGAATAGAACAATGCCAAGGGACAGAGAGAGATCACGTTCAGCCTCTGAAACAATGTGGATCTGAAGCAGGCACTAACCCGGTACATTTCTCTTATAGTAGATAAACGCCTCTTTGCTTAAGCCAACTTAGATTGGGTTTTCTGTCACTGTGGTTATAAAAGCTCTGACCAATATATCATAGAAGGTTTTATGGTATAGGCAATATACCCTGCCACATCTGGGTGCAGCTAGCAATTTTTTTCAGATCCTTCTGATGGGCAATCAAAGGCATAGGCTGGACAACAGGGTTTTGGGATCTGTGGTGCTTAAAAATGAAGGTCTGGGGCTATGCCAGGTTTTATTCCCCAATCCCATAGGATCTCCATTAATTGCCTCTGTCTAAGCCATCACAAATATTAAGATAGACCAGAATTCCTGGGTACAAGTGTTCTCTCAATTTTATCCCTAAGTATCATTTTAAAACTTTGCATTTTAATTACTCTGTAATAAACAAGCTGAAATCAAAACAATGTGTTAACCACACATGTGCAACTTGTCTACAGCTCCCCAACCCCTGCTTTCCTATCTTCTTGCCACCCCTATGCTTTTCCCACAGAGAAATTCCAGAGTTACACCAGCTTAAAGCTAGTTGAAAATTTTGCTCAGTAGAAAAAACCAACAGGAGGGCCAAAAAGGCTCTTCAGAATCTGGAGGTAAGACCTAAGATTTGCAGTGAGATTGGCATTGAGCACCAAGGACCAGGAGTTGATGACCTGATAAAGAAGACACAGTTAGGTAGAAGTAATGAATGGGATGCTGGTCTGAATTGCTTTGGAGACAGTCAGTAATGAGAGTAACCAGTCTTTCATGTGATCTTTGCGACATGTCTCATTTGTTGCCTTGATCCATTTAAAGAACTTAGAAAGTGACCAAAATTGGGGCTTGGAACATTCACTTGAAGTTCTAAAGACACAGTGGACAACCTCTATTCATATCAACATTGCCAAATCAAACACTCAGACTTTTCACAATTTTGTTTCTCTGCCTCCCCACACCCTATACTGAAACCCTATATGAGCATTAACAGGCAGCACAGTCTTGGTTCAGCTCTCCCAGACTTTGTTTAATGGACCCCTTCCAACTACCAACCCATATTCTCACAGATTCATTTCAGATAACCTACTGAGAAAGGTCAGGAAAGAGACTTACTCTAGCCGCAATGTAGGGAGTCACAAGATCATATTCCATTTATGCCTCCAATAATTGTATTTGTTTCCATTTCATTAGCTGTTCCAAGATAATGAATACTTCCATAGCAACAAAAGTCTGACAATAAACTGTTACCTTGATTTTCACATTTTCAAAGAAAAATCCCTCAATGGCAACCAAACCAGAAGTCTCAATAATGAATGTGCAATAATGGCTACAAGGTGAACAGTTTTCCTATTCCTTTTTATTAGCAACATCATTGATTGATTCTCTCGGAAAAGAGTTTAGATTAGATTAGATGATCTTTTTTTTCAGTTGTATAGCTTGTCACTAGCAATTAAAACACGTAGTTGCTTTTGCACAGCACAGGTGACATCAGGGAGATTTATTATATTCTAATACAAATGATTTACAAATGCAGTTTTATTTTAAAACTCCCATCCTTTCTGTCTCTCTGGTTACAATTGTCAAAATATTCCAAAAGTAGAAAGTATGTGCATAACTGAAGAAGTACAAAATATTTTGGATAGTAAATGCTTTACAGGCTGAATTCAAAGGACTGCTATTGCTATGCCTTTTTTTTTTTTAAACCAATCACCTTTCTTCTTTGCACAATGAGCTTTATGGCAGCCTCCTTAAATTGTGTGAAACCAGAAAACACTCTGTAGTGAATTACAGTTAAGGAAAGGCTATACCCATCAGCCACAAGGAAATTGAATTCTGGCACCTGGAACTTAAGTCCTGGCAATGTGGAGGGTTCAAGGCTCCCAGCATCAGCAGCTGCCTTTGTAAGGGTTAGACTGGACCCTCTAAAGAACACAGGCATGTGCAAGAGAATCCCTGAAAATTCAGAGCTTCAGTGAAGTCAGCATAAGTCCTAAAAGTACAGATTCCTAAACATCTACCCTAAATGTTTCTACACTGGCTTTACTGGGTGTAACTTAAAAAGTGAGTATTTCATTTTTCTGGACCTTGTGATTGTGGTTTTAGAGGGCCAATAAATTGCACTCCTCTCTTCCCTACCCCAGCAGATGCAGGACTCTGACAGATGAAAGCATGAACTTCATTTTTTTTTTAAGATTTACTTATTTGAGAGAGAGAGAGAGAGCATGAGCAGAGGGAGGGGCAGAGGGAGAGGAAGAAAGAGAATCCTCAAGCAGACTCCCCACTGAGTGTGGAGCCTGATGCGGGGCTCCATCCCGGGAGATCATGACCTGAGCTGAAGGCAGACACTTAACTGACTGAGTCACCCAGGTGCCCCAAAAGCATGAACTTTATTAATGATAAAGCTAGGAGGATGAGGTTTAAATGATCAGCCTCAGGGCGCCTGGATGGCTCAGTTGGTTAAGCAGCTGCCTTCAGCTCAGGTCATGATCCCAGCGTCCTGGGACAGAACCCTGTGTCCAGCTCCCTGCTCAGAAGGGAGTCTGCTTCTCCCTCTCCCTCTACCCCTCCCCCTGCTTGTGCATGCTCTTTCTCTCAAATAAATAAAATCTTTAGAAAAAAAGATCAGCCTCAATAAATTTCCTAACGCTCTGCCACCATATTGAGCTTATGCTTAAGGAATAGTCCAGTGAACTCATTGTACTGGGAGTTGAGATTGGCACCTGCTCCTTGTGACACTGAATCAACAGGCAAAAGGAGTATGATTGTATGGCTAGGGGTTGATTGATCTTGAGTGAAAACTGGGAAAATGAGGTTGCTAGTACATGAGAGAAATGAGTTTGGAAAACAGAAGGTCCTGTAGGACACTTCTTAATACTATCATGTCCTGTGAGTAAAGTGCACAGAAAACTACAGCAATCAATTTAAGTAGAACTGCTAATGGCTCAGACCCTACAAGGATGAGAATTAGGGTCACCTCACCAGGCAAAGAATCACAACCAGTGGAGGTAAATGCTCAGAGCAAAGGAAATACTGAAGGAGTAGTAAAAGAAGGCAGTTATAAATATTAGCTACATCCATGTGACCTGTTGCAGAAATGAGAACTGTAATAGTTACCAGTGTTTTTGCTTAGCTTTATATGACTATTTTTGTTTTCTTACCTCCTTTACCCTTTATTATCTAACATAAGATGTGTTAATAGTGGTTAACTAAATATTTAAATTAACAAGATATCAAAAGGGGAGTGTAAATCAACTAGGAGAAGAATGAATACCCAAACACACAAAAAAGAGACTTGTAGCGGGCGCCTGGGTGGCTCAGATGGTTGAGCGTCTGCCTTCGGCTCAGGTCATGATCCCAGGGTCCTGGGATCGAGTCCCGCATCGGGCTCCCTGCTCAGCGGGAGGCCTGCTTCTCCCTCTGCCTCTCTCTCTCTCTCTCTCTCTCTCTGTCTCTCATGAATAAATAAATTTTAAAAAATCTTAAAAAAAAAAAAAAGAGACTTGTAGAAATGGATGAAGTCTCCTAGGGAGTGAAAGAGAAGAAAAGTGATCGAGAATGGAAAATGAAAGAGGAAAAAGATCTGCATAAATGAAGAGGATCCCCAAAAGGAGACTAAGAAGGAGGAACCAATGATGTGGAAAAAATGGTGTCCAGCTGTGTCAAATGCTTTTGCTAGATCAAGTTAACTAAGAACTTATGTATACCACTGGATTTAGCAATGGAGAGGTAATTTCGCACTTCGATCAGAACAAAGTGATGGAGATGGAAGCCTGACTAGAACAGATTCATGAGGAATGGGAGGAGAGGAACTAGAGACTGAAAAGGTGGTCTACTTTTCTGAGAAAATTTGCTATTAAGGGGAGCAGAGAAATGGTGGAAGCCAGTGGGAGGGAGGGGGGGTCAAAGGAACCTTTTTTAAAGGTGAGAAATACTATAGCACATGTATATGCTAATGTGAATGATCATGTAGATCAAGCAAATTAATAACCGAAGAGCGAGTGGAGAATTTGCTAGAGCAATGCCCTTAGGAAAGTGAAAAGAAAGGGAATCCAGGGCACAAGTAGAGAAAGAGGCCTTAGATTTGTACTTAAAACTTCATCTCCTTCAAGTGGAGGGAGGAGTGTTATGTGAGTTTAGGTATAGAGGCTTTAGTAGATTAGGTAGTGGGATCCTGTGCAAGTTCCTTGCTAGTAAGTTCTATTTTCTCAGCAAAGAAAGAATAAGCGTCATCAGCTGACCCTGTGGTTCAAGGAGGGACATGCTGGAAGCATAATGAGATAAGAGAAGAATGGAGTATTCATCTGGGAGAGTAGGGGTGGGGCAGGACTAGAAAACTGTGGTACAGTCACTGGGAGGCACTTGAGCTTAGTAGACATGAATGTAAGGACATAGTCTATGTCAGGCTGCTATACTATGCCCCAAGGACCAGGATTACAGTTCCTTTTTGCACAAATAGATCTCAAAAGGTGAGAATGTGAGGTGGCAGAGCCAAGCATAACTCTCCGGATAAGTCAATCTCATAGGGAGAAAAAAGAAAAGCAACAGGGAAAGGATGGAAATGTCCCACTTGTAGCCTTTCCGTCCTTCAGAGGAGAATGGAAATTCCCTTCCTTCTAAGAAAACATGAGGCGTTAGGCGTAGATGGTCCCCTAACCTGGAGGAGCATTTAACAGTACCCCGGTGGGATACACATGCTGCATACTGTGTTAAGGGATTTCTTTGACACATTTCTTAAAGAGTCTGGCCAAATTTATGCAAATACTCAATAGATCTCACTGTTGGGATTCGTTTTAATTACCATAACAGAAAACAAAAACCTTTGGCCCCAAAAGTGGAAATCTGGAGCACGAAGAAATTATTGGCTCTAGTAGGGATTTGGCCAACAACTGCCTGGCCAAACTGGATTGCATTAAGATTCTGAGGTTCCTAGTACAACCCAGAGTAACCTATGTGTTGGCAACAGTAGAGAAAGGTTATGGTTTCTGAAGAGTCTTTCCATCAATAAAATTGCCTCTCTCTCAAATCTTTTAATGACAAAAGAAAGTTTTAACCATTTAACTATAATCAAGTTATTTAAAGCAACCTAACAATTGAAAATGTTAAGAAATTGTATGCAAACACAGGTGTGTAAAATGGTAGTTAATTTTATTGCTGACACTACTTTAGCATTCCAGGCGAAGTTGGGGGAAATTTGAGATTTTAAAGAAGTGCTCATATGAGGGGGCTAAATCTAAAACGTACTTATAGTTTTCTAATCCCAGAAACCGCTCATGTAATCTAACAGAATAGCTCTGTAAATTCAAGTATAAGTGTCAGTGTGTAGAGTGGCAAAAAAAAAAAAAAAAACATGAAAGAAACACTTTTCCATCTATAGCAGAGATTTTTCAGCCCTGCCTGCAATTACAATCACTTCAGAAATTAAAAACAACAACAACAACAACAACAGATGCCTAAAACCCACTCCAGATTAATTTCAGCGTAATGAAATGAAGGGTGGGATGGGGGCTTTTAGAAGCCCCTGGGGTGATCCTGATTTACACCAAGGTCTAGAACAATGGTTCTCAATCTTGCTGCAGTTAGAATCACCCGGGGAGGTCTTGAAATTTGTTGATGGCCAAAGCACACCTTAGACCAATTAGATTAGAACCTCAATGGCTTGATTCAGGCATCAGTATTTTTAAAACTCCCCTAGTGATTATAATATGTAACAAAGGTTGAGAATATTGCTTTTGAAACACTGGTTTTATGGGACCCGTTGCATTGGTGTAACTTCTTTCTTAATTTTGGTATAATTAAATTAATGTATACATGCATATTTCACTAATAGAAGAGTATATTGATTTGGTTTTGTACCAGATATTCTATAGGAAGCAGTACTTTCTGTAAAAAAGAGACATGAACTTACAAGGCACAGTAAGTCTTGAACCATACTAGTCCTGAGAACTCTCCTCCGCCCATTTGCCTCCTATGGCTTTGAAGATGGAGAAGTATAGGGGGGCCTGGGTGGCTCAGGCGGTTGAGCATCTGCCTTCGGTTCAGGTCATGATCCCCGGGTCCTGGGATTGAGTCCCACATCAGGCTCCCTGCTCATCAGGGAGTCTGCTTCTCTCTCTTCCTCTGCCCCTCCCCACCCTGCTCATGCTCTCTCACTCTCTTGCTCTCAAATAAATAAATAATCTTAAAAAAAAAAAAAAGATGGAGAAGTATAGGGAAAGCTATGGATGAAAAGAGGAACAAGACAGCCATCATGGACCATTAGATGGAAGCTGCATGTTCAAGGTCACAGATAGAAGGAGCCTGGGTCCTGGATAATCAGAGACATCGTAGAACAGTTCCCCAGTCTTAAATCACCTACTCAGACTTTAACATGAAGGAGAACTCATCTCTATCTTATTTAAACACTGTTATTATTGGTGACTTTCAACAACCAAACTTGTATCCTAACTAATACAAGTCCTGACCATGTAGTCTTGCTATAAATATATATTTATTATTCAAAAAAGTGTTTTTAACACATATGGTTGTCATTCCACCTGAATGACAAAAAACTTCCTAGTACTGCCACAAAATGCATCTGTGAGCAGGAAGAGTCTCCTACACAATGGATATTTTCACTCTTAATTTTGGTACGTAGGGCAATATTCCTCATATTTTGCCTGTAAATGACTTTCAAAAGTTCAGACTTTTACAAGGCTCTTGTAAGTTAAACAAAATAAAAAAATATTTTTCAGGGGCACCGGTATGGCTCAGTCAGTTAAGCGTCCAACTCTGGATTTTGGCTCAGGTCATGATCTCGGGGTTGTGAGATTGAGCACTGCCCCCTCCCTTTGGGCTGGGTGCTGGATGTGGACTCTGCTTAAGATTCTCTCTTTCCCTCTCCCTCTGACCCCAGCCCAAACTTTTTTTTCAAACATGTAAATGTAAAGGTGTTACTTAACAGAGTGTAATATAAAAATCTTTTATAATCAAACTCAGTCAATGCCAAAGTATGATATGTAATTGTAATTTATATCTTAAAAGTACAAATTTTCCAGCTCTCCGCCATCATGTAGGTAACATATTCCTATCTCACAAATGAAACAACTCCAGAATATGTCTCCAGTCTCTTAATTCCATGTTTTAATTTTTATATTATATTATCTCATGTTGCATTTAAATGTAATTCCAAATTTATGCTATTTTTCTTTTATAAATATTAATATCTCTGTGAATTACAGGGTATAATAATGAGCCAGTTACCATTTCAATTTTAAATCCTTTTCTTCACAAATGAGCTTGTGCTGCAATTTGCAATTTTGCCACTGGATGGCACCAAATTTTACCTTTTAAAATCAATTTTCAATGGCTGGAGACGGGTGAACAGCAGTAAATATTTAAATTACAGGAGTTAATCAAGAACTAAACACTTCAATCAGGTAAAATCACACCCTGATCCCCAAGTCAGTGCTAAAAACCAACATTGTTTCACCACATGTTTGTAACTGAAGAAACAAAGTATGTGTACAAATGAACATATCAATTCCAAAGTGCTGACTCAAAGTATAACAACACTAATGAATGTTTAAACTTGAAATTAGATTAACCCAAAGGAAAACTGTTCAAATACATGTCACAGTGAACTCTAACTCGGTACAAAGACACAGAAATTAATGCAAATATGCTCCAACTTTGTGAATTCAGGTTGGACAATAACTAAACCTTATGACAGCCACCTAATTTCTTGAACAATATGCTCTAAGAGTTCACTCCCGTGTTTTGTGCCCTTCATAGGTTTTCTTAGTCTTTCTGTGGTCTGAGAGGTCATCTTTTGATTTCCCTATCAAAGTGGACTTCTCTTAAAGGGTGTAAACCTTCAACATGTTCTTGGCTCATCCTTCCTCTTTCCTCTGATGGTAATTTATAAATTCAATCCAATATTGTAGTTTAATCATTTCACAATATATGCATGTATCAAATCGTCACATTCTGCACCTTAAACTTCCACAATGTTATATGTCTATTATACCTGAATAAAACCAGGGGTAAAAAGTTGTACTTTGTATATGGGCTGGTTGGGCATTGTAACCAGCATTCTCACATACTACCAAGAAAAACTGTGCACAGGAGAAGGAGGAAAACCAGAAAAACATAGTTCATGGGAGGCAAGAGAAAAGTCCCGTAGGGCAGTTCCTTTCTCCCAGTTGCTTGGACCAGAAATACATGGAATTATCCTTGACTCCTCTCTTTTTTTCACATCAGTCCATTAGCTCTATTTCCCAACCTTCAGGACTGCTATGGTCTGAATGTTTGTGTCCCCCTAAAATTCGTATGTTGAAATCCTAATGCCCAATGTGAAATCCTAAAGGTGGAGCCTTTGGGGGGTGCTTAAGTCATGAAGGTAGAGCCTTCATGAGTGGGACTGCTTTCTTTTTGAAGATTTTTTATTTTTAAGTGATCTCTATGCCCCACGTGGGGCTCAAACTCACAACCCTGAGATCAAGAACCAGATGCTCCACTGACTGAGCCATCCAGGTGCCCTGGGATGAGTACTTTGATAAGAAGACCCCACAGAGCCCTGGCCCCTTCTGCCATGTGAGAATGCAACAAGAAGTCTGCAAGCCTTCACTGGAACCCAACGTGGGATTGGACTTCCAGCCTCCAGAACTGCGAGAACTGATTTCTGCTCTTTATAAGCCACTCAAAGAGTGTGGCATTTTGTTATCAGCAGCCTGAAAGGACCAAGACAAGGACTCAGTCCCTGCACTCTACTCCTTCTGCTGTAACCCTGCTCTGAGCCACTACCATTTCTTGCCTCCATTATATCAATGGCCTCACAAACGGCCTCCGCCACCGCCTTCCCTCCCTACAGCCTACTGTCAAAACAGCTACCAAGGATCCTACTAAATGTGAAATATCACTCTGCTGCTCAAAAGCGTCCAATGGCTTCTTCGTCTTCATTGATTGGAAAGGTTGTGGTTTTTAAGGTGAATCTTTGTACTTCCTGATAGCAAAAATTTACCTTCCTGAAGCAAACCTGTGAAGAGCGACAAGCTACCTTTGGCACGGCCCCTTCCTTAAAGCATCTATCTTTCCTATCGTAGTAAGACCAACATCGATGATGATGATAATGACAACAGCATGTATATATATATATGCCTGGGCTCTGTGGTCTGTGGTCAATACCTACCAAATGTTCTCAACATCACTTGAGACAGGTATTATTATTTTCTCCTTTTATAGAAGAGGACCCTGAGCTCCTAATAACTGCCAAGGTAAGCAATAAGGCCCTGACCCAAACCGAGACCAGCCTAGTTCTTTATGCCCTTGTTCCCACAACACCCTCTTGTGTTGTCACAGGGAGGCCAGAGGCCATAGTGGCTGGTTCTTCTCTGTGTTTCAGATTCCATCACCCTTCTACCTCACTCGGATCAGAACTTCCCAGTTCTGTGCCTCAGCTCTGGCCTGGGAAATTTTATTAACTGATCTCAAAGACAAAAATTTGCTTTATGAATTCTAATGTCCATTTTTTAAAATTTTTTAAAGGTTATTTATTTATTTATTTTGACAGAGAGAGAGAGAGAGAGTGAGAGAGGGAACACAAGCAGGGGGAGCAGGAGAGGGAGAAGCAGGCTTCCCACAGAGCAGGGAGCCCGATGCGGGGCTCAATCCCAGGACCCTGGAATCATGACCTGAGCCGAAGGCAGACGTCTAACGACTGAGCCACCCAGGTGCCCCTCTAATGTCCATTTTTTAAAAATTTTTTTTAAAGATTTTATTTATTCATTTGAGACACAGAGATACAGAGAGAGAGAGACCATGAGCAGAGGGAGAGGCAGAGGGAGAAGCAGGCTCCCCGCTGAGCCAGGAGCCTGATGTGGGGCTTCATCCCAGGATCCTGGGATCATGACCTGAGCCAAAGTCAGATGCTTAACCTATTGAGCCACCCAGGTGCCCCACGGGTTTTTTGTTTGTTTGTTTGTTTTATGATGGCCCATGGGCAGCTTCAGACTCAAATTTTCCTGGGGTAACAATTTGTACAGTTTCTTTCCCAACAGCTCCAGCAAAACTCTCAGTTTATTGAGCTGATGTAGGTCTCATGCCCAGTCTTGAAGCAATCATGATAGTTGGGAAGTGGTCATCTTTCAAAGGCCAGGCCTGTGACATAGATGCCTACCTCTGGAGAAACCCCAACTCAGGAAACAAATTGAGAGTAAGTTAGTCAAGTCCTGAAAGGGTGAGAAAAGATGTTGGACAGGAAGAGATGAAGAAGAAAAAAAAAAGATGTCCTAAACTCTACAACGTCTGTGTTTTCACCAGGCCACAAACTTATCAAGAGTAAGTACTACATCTGACAATTATTTGTATTCCCCAGATTGTACCCAAAATAGTACCATACATAAAAGCTCAACAATAAATGTTTATTTACAAATTTCCTAGCTGCCTGAATTTAATGGGTTAAAATGGACATTTATCTAGATCACAAGATGTGTTTCCCTCCCTAAATAAGTTACTGCCTAAATTCCACTAATATCTATGTACCAAAAAAACATGTACAAGATGCTATACTTAGTGTTTTGATGCATATTATTTCATGTAATAATTAGTCCAACCATTTTCTTTTACAGAATAAGGGAACTGAGATTCTGAAAGGTTAAGTAATTTGTTTAAAGTCTCCCGGTTAATAAATGGGGAAGCTTGGGGAGGTTTTTGATTCTAATACCAAATTATTTCCACTAGACTAGAGGTAGACATTCAAAGGTGACAGAAGTGTTTGGACAGAAAGTTATGTTAAATAATTGAAATGGGATGCTTTTAGGAAAGATATGTAATCATGTTTATGGTATAAACCAATCTTTGTGGACTTAGTGCTGACCTCCTTGTACATTTGATACTTGCCTGGTTACCAGAAGCATTTGAGTTAGGGCTCTCCACTGGACCATGATGGGCTTAGAGAAAAAGAAGTCATTCATGCTCCATAGCTTCAGATCAATGTTATTTTCTTGTTAAAAGGTACAATATTTATACACATTTGAAAATTACATCTAACTTACCCAGTACTGGGGGCACCTGGGTGGCTCAGTCAGTTGGGCGGCTGACTCTTGATTTCAGCTTGGGTCATGATCTCAGGGTCCTGGGATTGAGCCCTGTGTCAGGCTCCTCACTCAGCAGCGAGTCTGCTTCAGGATCTCTCTCTCCCTCTACCCTTTTCCCACTTGCTTGCATGCTCTCTCTCTCCCTCTCTGAAATAAATTAATTAATTTTTAAAAAAGACTAAGCTGTCTAATATTAAATAAATAAGTAACACAGTTGGCAGAGTCAAAGAAAAATAGAACAAAATGGAGAGTACAAAAACATACAAATCTGTATGATAAACGTGGCATTCTAATCAGTAGGAAAGGATTGGCTATTCAGTAAGTGGTATTATCACAAGTGGCTGTTCATTTGGGGGGAAAAATTAAATTTGGTTTATACTACACATAAAAGGAAATTCTAAAAGAAATGAAGTACTAAAAGAAAATATATTTAATAAGAGATATTTTCATAATTTGGTGGTGAGGAAGACTTTTTAAGCAACTTATGAAAGTCAAAGCCATGAAAAAAAAAGAGTAAAGTATTTGACTAGAGAAAATTAGGACCTTCCATGTGATGGAAGGAATTATAAACCTATAAAAAACTATGGTGGTCAAAGAGTGCTTATAAAACTGATGAAATCAGAATAAACTATGTGGAATACGCCAATGTCAATTTCCTGGTTTTGACAGTGTACTATCATTACACAAGATGTTACTTTTGGCAGTGCCTGGGTGATGAGCACATGGTATCTCCCTATGCACTTGTATTTGTGTGTGTGTGTGTGTGTGTGTGTGTGTGTGTGTGTGTGTGTGGCAACTTTCTGTGTATCTCTATATAATGGTTAATTTTATGTGTCAACTTGACAGGGACATGGGGTGCTCAGATTAAACATTCTTCTGGGTGTGTCTGTTTCTTGATGAGATTAGCATTTGGAGTATCCTCCTTAATGTGAGTGGGCATCATCCAATCCACGGAGGCACTGAATAGAACAGAAAAGCAGCAAAAAGGGAAGTCCACTCTCTGCCTGACTGGTTGAACTGTAACATCAGTAGTCTCCTGCCCTTGGATCAGGACTTACACCACTGACCCTCCAGTTCTTGAACTGTACCACTGGCTTTCCTGGGTCTCCAGCTTGCACACAGCAGTTCATGGAAATTCTCAGCCTCCATAATCACATATATATTTATATCCTTCTACGGGTTCTGTTTTTCTGGAGAACTCTAACACGCTATAATTATTTTAAGGTAAAAAGTTTAAAAATATATAAATACGTGTGTGTGAACTGAACCCATTAAAAAAAAAAAAACCTTGTGTTTAGTTGTGAGAAATGATAAATAGATGAGTATCTGTAGAGAAGATAGGCAAACACACTTAATATTTCCATGGAAAAGCATTGTCAAGAAAAGTCCAAGCTCCACAAAACTGGAACCCCGGGTCCTGCCCTGGGCAGAAACAGGCAAGTTCCTTAACCTCTATTTGCCTCAGTTTCTTATGTATAAGATGGACCTCATAATAGCTACCACATTGGAGCTGTTGTGAGAATTGAATGAGCTAAGTTCTGTAAAGCACTAAGCCCAGTGGCTGACAAGTCATAAGTATTCAGTACATAGTAGTTACAATTAAAATTATATTCATTCATATTTAAGTATACTGTATAAGTGTCAATACCTTCATAATTTTGGATTTTTGTCATAGTTCTAAATCTGGTACAAGTCTAAGAAATGTTATGAGAGCTATTTTCAAACTCATTTTTGTACTAGAAAATAATTTATGAAATCCTTATATGAGACCATTGGAGCTTTAATTTTCTTCACTCTCTATTTCTCAGCATGCTAGAGAGTGTATTATCCTATGGGCTATTTAGTCTTGGAGTTTCGTTCACATTGTCCTCAGGAACTGTTGCTAAGGTGCATAGATGAAAATCAGAACTGTGAATCTTTCTTATCCAAATCTCTCTGCTAACTCCACCTCTGATGGCTGGCCATATTAAAGACTAAAGTGAGTCATTATAATGTGACCTTTAAATTGCACAGTCTTTTTATTTAAAAAGCATTATTTACTCAAATGGCAGCAGAGAGCCCAGAGCCCACAACTACTTACAGAGTCTTCTAATACAGGTGATTTTCTGTCCTGGAGATAAAACACGAGTGGACCAAATATTGGAATGACTAATGAAATGAATGTGACAGACAACTAGATAAAGGATAAAGACACGATTAAATGTCACTGACCAATCTCATTATCATTAAGATATCAGATTTTTTTGGAGCATTGTTTTCACAATCAAGTACTGAAAGCTGTTTGGGTGAAAATGATCACCACTGGGTGAAAGCAAACATAAGGAAAAATCACGCTTAAAATTCTTCACATAATTCAATCAGTTCATCATTCCAAACTATTTTACTGCTAAATTTTTAAAAATTAGAATTTATATTTCCATTTAAAACTTCAGATAGGACACACACACACACAAAAAAATGAGTAAGATTTAAATTTAAGTAGCTGTCAGACAATACATTCTAGCTAACTGAGAGACAGAATTTTATAAGCTTTTGTCAGGAACATAAGGGATTCAAACTAAAATGATTAATTCCATGATATATGAAAAAGGACATTTGCCCTGAGACCTGCAGCCTGCAGCAAATATTCAGGAAGAAGCTTTTTTCTAATAAAAGGAAGAAGTTGCAGACTCTAACTTTTTTTTTTAAGATTTATTTATTTATTTGAGAGAGAGAGTGCGGGGGGAGGAGAGGGCAGAGAGAGAATCTTAAGCAGGCTCCACACTTAGTGCTCAGTGCGGAGCCTGGCATGGGGCTCGATCTCAGAACCCTAAGATCACAACCTGAGCTCAAACCAAGAGTCAGACACTTAACCGATTGAGCCACCAGGTGCCCCTGCAGACTCTAACTTCGAATATCAATTATCCCAGCATCCAGGCATTTGAAATTTCCCAAATCTGATTTGTAAAAATTCTTAAAACCCCAAAGAAAATCTGGTTTGCACAAACTGACCTTCATGTTATGGTTTTATTAAAGATCCAAATCTGGCCTCATTTTGATTTGCACAGCACTTATGGTTAAGCTGCTCTGAGGACTTCTCCCAGTGCCCACTGTACAGTGTCTCGGACATGGACTACTTCTATTATTTCTTAAGATTGGTCAGGACTCTTCTTATTGTGAGTGTTGGAACTCTTACTCAAACCAGCTTAAGGAATAAAACAAAAGGAAATATATGGGCTAATATACTCATTAGTTCCATTAGAAATTGATGTTTACTTAATACTCATCCCACTTTCCCATTCTTTCCTCCTTTAACCCAGAAAATGTGATAAATTTCTTCATTTTTATTTACTATCTATCCATTATTTACATTATTATTTAAACATATGAACAACTATAGTTGCTGCATTAAGCAACTGTATTAGCTAAGGAAGATCTAAAAGATCTAGAATAATTGACCCAGCTGAGTCACTTGCTTGACTTTAATTATGATAAACGGCTGTATAATTTGGGACATTTTGATAGGCTATGCCCAAATTATGTGCCCAAATCTTGTGCTCTCCCAAATGAAGGCGGAGGGGGGGGGGTGGAGGTACTAAGCAGACCTAAAGAAGTGTTCAACTTTTAAAAAAATTCAATATCTAATAGGTATTTAAAACATGCCAGGCAGTATAAGTGTAATGAATATAATTACTATAATTATAGTTATGCATACTTATATAAATATTTATATATATGATAAATACATAATCTAGTAAATGGAATATAATAAAAATAATACAATGCTCATTTATTTATATATCAATTACTGATATACTAATAAATATATAATTATATATAATTTAATATGTCAGTATATATAATTTCATATTATATAACTATATAACATAAATGAGTATAATGCATGTATAATTATACTTATATATATTTACATAAGCATTATAATTATAATTAA
This sequence comes from Zalophus californianus, assembly GCF_009762305.2. Classification (NCBI taxonomy): domain Eukaryota; kingdom Metazoa; phylum Chordata; class Mammalia; order Carnivora; family Otariidae; genus Zalophus; species Zalophus californianus. Next base: position 77,978,574 of record NC_045606.1, read on the forward strand.
TATAACTAGTAACCATTGTACCCCTAGAGTTGCTTCTCATCCATACATCACCACTAAGAATTAGGTGTTATTCTTTTTTTTTAATTTTTTTATTGTCATGTTAATCACCATACATGACATCATTAGTTTTTGATGTAGTGTTCCATGATTCATTGTTTGTGCATAACACCCAGTGCTCCACGCAGAATGTGCCCTCTTTAATACCCATCACCAGGCTAACCCATCCCCCCACCCTCCTCCCCTCTAGAACCCTCAGTTTGTTTTTCAGAGTCCATCGTCTCTCATGGTATGTCTCCCCCTCCGACTTACTCCCCTTCATTCTTCCTCTCCTGCTATCTTCTTCTTTTTTCTTTTTTTTTTTAACATATGTTGCATTATTTGTTTCAGAAGTACAGATCTGTGATTCAACAGTCTTGCACAATTCACAGCGCTCACCATAGCACATACCCTACCCAATGTCTATCACCCAGCCACCCCATCCCGCCCACCCCCCACCACTCCAGCAACCCTCAGTTTGTTTCCTGAGATTAAGAATTCCTCATATCAGTGAGGTCATATGATACATGTTTTTCTCTGATTGACTTATTTCACTCAGCATAACACCCTCCAGTTCCATCCACGTCGTTGCAAATGGCAAGCTCTCATTCCTTTTGATGGCTGCATAATATTCCATTGTGTATATATATATCACCTCTTCTTTATCTATTCATCTGTCGATGGACATCTTGGCTCTTTCCACAGTTTGGCTATTGTGGACGTTGCTGCTATAAACATTGGGGTGCACGTACCCCTTCGGATCCCTACATTTGCATCTTTGTGGTAAATACCCAGTAGTGCAATTGCTGGATCATATGGTAGCTCTATTTTCAACTGTTTGAGGAACCTCCATACTGTTTTCCAGAGGGGTTGCACTAGCTTGCATTCCCACCAACAGTGTAGGAGGGTTCCCCTTTCTCCGCATCCCCACCAACATCTGTCATTTCCTGACTTGTTAATTTTAGCCATTCTGACGGGTGTGAGGTGGTATCTCATTGAGGTTTTGATTTGGATTTTCCTGATGCCGAGCAATGTTGAGCACTTTTTCATGTGTCTGTGGGCCATTTGGATGTCTTCTTTGGAAAAATGTCTGTTCATGTCTTCTGCCCATTTCTTGATTGGATTATTTGTTCTTTGCGTGTTGAGTTTGCTAAGTTCTTTATAGATTTTGGATACTGGCCCTTTATCTGATATGTCATTTGCAAATATCCTCTCCCATTCTGTCGGTTGTCTTTTGGTTTTGTGGACTGTTTCTTTTGCTGTGCAAAAGATTTTATCTTGATGAAATCCCAATAGTTCATTTTTGCCCTTGCTTCCCTTGCCTTTGGCGATGTTTCTAGGAAGAAGTTGCTGCGGCTGAGGTCGAAGAGGTTGCTACCTGTGTTCTCCTTTAGAATTTTGATGGACTCCTGTCTCACGTTTAGGTCTTTCAACCATTTGGAGTCTATTTTTGTGTGTGGTGTAAGGAAATGGTCCAGTTTCATTCTTCTGCATGTGGCTGTCCAATTTTCCCAACACCATTTGTTGAAGAGACTGTCTTTTTTCCATTGGACATTCTTTCCTGCTTTGTCGAAGATGAGCTGACCATAGAGTTGAGGGTCCATTTCTGGGCTCTCTATTCTGTTCCATTGATCTATGTGTCTGTTTTTGTGCCAGTACCATACTGTCTTGATGATGACAGCTTTGTAATAGAGCTGGAAGTCTGGAATTGTGATGCCGCCAGCTTTGCTCTTCTTTTTCAATATTCCTCTGGCTATTTGGGGTCTCTTCTGGTTCCATACAAATTTTAGGATTATTTGTTCCATTTCTTTGAAAACAGTGGATGGTATTTTGATGGGGATTGCATTCAATGTGTAGATTGCTCTAGGTAGCATTGACATCTTCACAATGTTTGTTCTTCCAATCCATGAGCATGGAACGTTTTTCCATTTCTTTGTGTCTTCTTCAATTTCTTTCATGAGTATTTTATAGTTTTCTGAGTACAGATCCTTTGCCTCTTTGGTTAAATTTATTCCTAGGTATCTTATAGTTTTGGGTGCAGTTGTAAATAGGATCGACTCCTTGATTTGTCTCTCTTCTGCCTTGTTGATGTATAGGAATGCCACTGATTTTTGTGCATTGATTTTCTATCTTGCTACTTTGCTGAATTCCTGTATGAGTTCTAGTGGTTTTGGGGTGGAGTCTTTTGGGTTTTCCACATACAGTATCATATCATCAGCAAAGAGTGAGAGTTTGACTTCCTCTTTGCCGATTTGGATGCCTTTGATTTCTTTTTGTTGTCTGACTGCTGTGGCTAGGACTTCTAATACTATGTTGAATAGCAGTGGTGAGAGTGGACATCCCTGCCGTGTTCCTGACCTTAGGGGAAAAGCTCTCAGCTTGTCCCCATTGAGAATGATATTCGCTGTAGGTTTTTCATAGATGGCTTTTATGATATTGAGGTATGTACCCTCTATCCCTACACTCTGAAGAGTTTTGATCAAGAAAGGATGCTGTACTTTGTCAAATGCTTTTTCTGCATCTCTTGAGAGGATCATATGATTCTTGTTCTTTCTTTTGTTAATGTATTGTATCACGTTGATTGATTTGCGGATGTTGAACCAGCCTTGCAGCCCAGGGATAAATCCCACTTGGTCATGGTGAATAATCCTTTTAATGTACTGTTGGATCCTATTGGCTAGTATTTTGGTGAGAACTTTTGGATCCATGTTCATCAAGTATATTGGTCTGTAATTCTCCTTTTTGATGGGGTCTTTGTCTGGTTTTGGGATCAAGGTAATGGTGACCTCATAAAATGAGTTTGGAAGTTTTCCTTCCATTTCTATTTTTTGGAACAGTTTCAGGAGAATAGGGATTAATTCTTCTTGAAATGTCTGATAGAATTCCCCTGGGAAGCCATCTGGCCCTGGGCTTTTGTTTGTTGGGAGGTTTTTGATGACTGCTTCAATTTCCTTAGTGGTTATAGGTCTGTTCAGGTTTTCTATTTCTTCCTGGTTCAATTTTGGTAGTTGATACATCTCTAGGAATGCACCCATTTCTTCTAGGTTATCTAATTTCCTGGCATAGAGTTGCTCATAATATGTTCTTATAATTGTTTGTATTTCTTTGTTGTTGGTTGTGATCTCTCCTCTTTCATTCATGATTTTGTTGATTTGGGTCATTTCTCTTTTCTTTTTGGTAAGTCTGGCCAGGGGTTTATCAATCTTGTTAAGTCTTTCAAAGAACCAGCTCCTAGTTTCGTTGATCTGTTCTACTGTTCTTTTGGTTTCTATTTCATTGATTTCTGCTCTGATCTTTATTATTTCTCTTCTCCTGCTGGGTTTAGGCTTTATTTGCTGTTCTTTCTCCAGCTCCTTTAGGTGTAGGGTTAGGTTGTGTATTGGAGACCTTTCTTGTTTCTTGGGAAAGGCTTGTATTGCTATATACTTTCCTCTCAGGACTGCCTGGGATACCAAAGATTTTGGACAGTTGTGTTTTCATTTTCATTGGTTTCCATGAATTTTTTTAATTCTTCTTTAATTTCCTGGTTGACCCATTCATTCTTTAGTAGGATGCTCTTTAGCCTCTATGTATTTGAGTTCTTTCCAACTTTCTCTTGTGATTGAGTTCTAGTTTCAAAGCACTGTGGTCTGAAAATATGCAGGGAATGATCCCAATCTTTTGGTACCAGTTGAGACCTGATTTGTGACCTAGGATGTGATCAATTCTGGAGAATGTTCCATGGGCACTAGAGAAGAATGTGTATTCCGTTGCTTTGGGATGGAATGTTCTGAATATGTCTGAGAAGTCCATTTGGTCCAGTGTGTCATTTAAAGTCTTTATTTCCTTGTTGATCTTTGGCTTAGATGATCTGTCCATTTCAGTGAGGGGGGTGTTAAAGTCCCCCACTATTATTGTATTGTTGTCAATGTGTTTCTTTGCTTTTGTTATTAATTGCTTTATAAAAGTGGCTGCTCCCATGTTCGGGGCATAGATATTTACAATTGTTAGATCTTCTTGTTGGATAGACCCTTTAAGTAGGATATAGTGTCCTTCTTCATCTATTACAGTCTTTGTTTTAAAATCTAATTTGTCTGATATAAGGATTGCCACCCCAGATTTCTTTTGGTGTCCATTAGCATGGTAAATGGTTTTCCACCCCCTCACTTTCAATCTGGGGGTGTCTTTGGGTGTAAAATGAGTCTCTTGCAGACAGCATATTGATGGGTCTTGTTTTTTAATCCAATCTGATAGCCTGTGTCTTTTGATTGGGGCATTTAGCCCATTTACATTCAGGGTAACTATGGAAAGGTATGAATTTAGTGCCATTGTATTGCCTGTAAGGTGACTGTTACTGTATATTGTCTGTGTTCCTTTCTAGTCTTTGCTGCTTTTACGCTCTCTCTTTGCTTAGAGGACCCCTTTCAATATTTCTTGTAGGGCTGGTTTCGTGTTTGCAAATTCCTTTAGTTTTTGTTTGTCCTGGAAGCTTTTTATTTCTCCTTCTATTTTCAATGACAGTCTAGCTGGATATAGTATTTCTGGCTGCATATTTTTCTCGTTTAGTGCTCTGAAGATATCATGCCAGTCTTTTCTGGCCTGCCAGGTCTCTGTGGATAGGTCTGTTGCCAATCTAATATTTTTACCATTGTAGGTTACATATCTCTTCTCCTGAGCTGCTCTCAGGTTTTTCTCTTTGTCTCTGAGACTCGTAAGTTTTACTATTAGATGTCGGGGTGTTGACGTATTTTTATTGATTTTGAGAGGGGTTCTCTGTGCCTCCTGGATTTTGATGCCTGTTTCCTTCCTCACATTAGGGAAGTTCTCTGCTATTATTTGCTCCAATATACCTTCTGCCCCTCTCTCTCTTTGTTCTTCTTCTGGGATCCCAATTATTCTAATGTTGTTTCGTCTTATTGTATCACTTATCTCTCGAATTCTGCCCTCCTGATCCTGTAGTTGTTTCTCTCTCTTTTTCTCAGCCTTCTTTATTTTCCATCATTTGGTCTTCTATATCGCTGATTCTCTCTTCTGCCTCATTTATCCTAGCAGTTAGTGCCCCCATTTTTGATTGCACCTCATTAATAGCCTTTTTGATTTCAACTTGGTTAGATTTTAGTTCTTTTATTTCTCCAGAAAGGTTTCTCTAATAACTTCCATGCTTTTTTCAAGTCCAGCTAGTATCTTTAAAGTCATGATTCTGAATTCTAGGTCCGACATCATACTAATGTCCGTATTGAGTAGGTCCCTGGGGGATGGTACTACCTCTTGTTCTTTTTGCTGAGGTGACTTTTTTCATGTTGTCATTTTTCCAGAGCAGAATAGATGAATGAGAGAACAAAATGCTAACAGGTTAACAACATCCCCAGCAAATATACTCTATACAAATCAGAAAAGACCTGAAACCAGAGGAAAAGAAAGGGAAAGAAAGAAAAAAGAAAGAGAAAAAAACAAAAAAGAAAAAGAAAAAGATTAAAACAAAAACAGAACAATACAAAAAAAACCAGAATATGATCAAATATGATCAGGCTAGTGCATAGATCAGTGCCACACACTAGATTTTGGGCGTATTTTGGTCTGTTAGAAAAAAGTGCCTCCTAAAATTTTAAAGGAAGAAAGACTTCTATATGTACAAAATAAGGGTTGATACAATGAAGGGATGGAAGATGACTGTAAAGATGAAAATTATAAAAGATTTTATAAAAGGAATTGATAAGATAAGAAGTTGTTTGAAAAAAGAAAGAAGATTTTAAAAAAAAGAAAAAAAAGGGAGAGAATGTGATCAGGCAGGAGACTAGAACAAAGCCATACACTAGTGATTTAGGGTATATTTTGATCTGTTAGAAGAAACTGTATCTCAAAATTTTAAAGAGAGAACAACTTATATATATATGCCAAAAATAAGGGTAACTACTATGAAGGGATAAAATATGACCCTAAAAATGAAAAATAAAAAATGTTTTTTTAAAAAAGGGATTGATAAGATGTTGGTTGAAAAAGGGAAAAAGAAAAATTAAAAAAAACAGTTAAAAAAATTAACTTTGAAAAACTAATGAATCATGGTAAAAAAAAAAGCCATGAATTCTATGTGCGGTATTCCCCTAGCGCTGGAGTTCTCCCGTTCTCCTTGATCGGTAAATGTGGTCTTAGCTTGCTGGCTGTTCGTGCTGATCTTCTGGGGGAGGGGCCTGTTGCCGTGGTTCCCAAATGTCTTTGCCGGAGGCAGAATTGCCCCGCCCTTGTCGATCCGGGCTAAGCAAGCTGCTCAGGTTTGCTCTCAGGAGCTTTTGTTCCCTGCAAGCTCTCGGTACAGCTTTGGAGGACCAGGGTGAAAATGGTGGCCTCCCAATCTCCACCCAGAGGAGCTGAGAACTCAGGGCCCCGCTCCTCAGTGCACCCCCAGAGAAAAGCAGTCACTCCCGTCTCCCCGGTCTCCGGCCGTACTCCGTGCTCACCCGGCCTGTGACCAAGCATTTCTATCTCTGGCGCACAAACCCATGTGGAGTCTCCAAACCCAGCAGATCCCTGTGGTGCACTCCCGCGCCGCTCCTCCCGGGGGAGGGAGGGGAGTCTCCCCAGCTCTGCCACTTGTTGGGTCCCTGCTGGAGGAGCAGTGGCCCGACTGGGCCGCGGATCACAGTTTATGGCAACCCCGAGCTGAGAGCCCGCGCCTCGGCTCCGTCTCTGCAGCCGGCTTCCCTGCTCTGATACCTGGGAGCTCTGCCACACTCAGGCACCCCCGGTCTTTCTGTGACCCTGAGGGTCCTGAGACCACACTGTCCCGCGAGGGTTCCACCCCCTGCTTAGCCACTGGAGCGCCGTCCCTCAGCGGAGCCGGCTTCTAAAAGTTCCGATTTTGTGCCCCGCGGCTCTATCACTTGCCAGAAGCAGCCGACGAAGGAGCCCTCCCCCGCCGTCCATCCTCCCGAATTTGCCTTGGATTCACTTCTCCGCACGTCCTACCTTCCAGTAAGTGGTCGCTTCTCTGTTCAGAGAGTTGTTGCTACTCTCCTCTTCGATCTCCTTTTGAGTTCGTAGGTGTTCAGAATGGTTTGATCCCTATTCAGCTGAATTCCTGAGACCAGACGAAATCCAGGTCTCCTACTCCTCCGCCATCTTGCTCCGCCGGTGTTATTCTTAATTTACAGTCAATGACACTGAGGATTCAAGAGCTGTTAAGTAATTTCTCCAAAGTTTCACAGTGAGTGGAGGTATGGGGACATGAACCTAGGCAGTCCGAGTCCCTCTTGACTATGACACTGCGCTGTAGCAGCACACAGACACAGCCCTCTTTACCTTCTGGTGTTTCCTTATCTAGTAAACATCTGCAATCCCTTTGGTTTTCAAATATCTGGCCTTCACCTTCTTCCTATGAAATATGAAGTGATTTTGACAGTCTGATCTATTATTCAGGATATCATGGCAAGGAGAGGGGGCTCAATTTACACAAGTGAGGAAACCAAAACACTAAGATACCTAGTAAAAATTGGACAGCTCTGTCTTTAAGCAGAAAGCAACCTGGCACTGGGAGCTCACACAGCCATGAAGATAGAAGCATCCCAACAGCAAGTCCCAGTTCGGGATGAAACAGTCAAAGATAAGATGGCGGAGTCGTTTCACTTTCTAATATAACTATTTGCCCAGCACACCCATTCAGGAGCAGGTTAAGAACACTTACACCCTAGTTCAAACTAATGTTGCTCAGAATCTGCAAGACAAATCAGCTTTAGTCTTTTTTTTAAGCTATCTGAGCTCCCCAAATTCATGCCTACTAAAAACAGCATCAGCGTACTGATGTCAGCTGGGCTTATGTGAATCAAAGAGAAGCTCAGGGTAGCGTAAACAGAGCTAGAAGAGAATAAATGCAATCAGACACCTCTCGTTTTCAGTCTTTGATCCTATAGTCCCTAAATGATATGTGAAGGGATTATACTAAATTCTTATCAAAACTTTCCTTCAGTTGTTTCCTTCATTAACCAATTCTGAATTGGTATGCTGGGGACAGTGTATTTTATTAAAAGCTTATATAGAAGCATAAATATTATCCAAGGTATATGCATAGTAAAGTGATAAATGACTTCTCCAGAAGTGCATGCAAATTAAATTAACATTGGGAGTGAAGTTCTTCTTTTTCAAAAGAATCCCGCACAATCTACTGCTTTCCCCCCTGCTGAGAGTGCTAATTTATTTTTTCTTAACTAGAAAACCAGGAGAAGATCTCTCTTAAGACTGGGTTTTCTGTTTATTAATTTCTTTCATTGATTCTAAGATACTTTAACAACAACAGTGCATCAGTGGTTACAGTATTTTCAAGCTATTTAATATAATGTCAGACAATATGTTTCATAGCAGAAAGAGAATCCCTTTGGAGTGTTATGCAGTTTGCCTCCGTGTATAAGGCATCAAAAGACAAACAGTAGCAAGTATTTATCAGAGCTTCAGAAGCCCAGTGATTGGATAGGATTCTTTGGTCAATGACAGATACAGAGATATTACAATCAACTTTCCAAGCATTTTATTTGTAAAGTAGTTCAGACAAACATGTTCAGGTAAAATATTTGGTATTAACAGAGGCTGTTTATGACTTTTCCCTCTGTTCACAGGAGCCCAAAAGCTCAGGAAATTAAAATAAACAAAAACAAAAACAAACAGCACTGCTCTACTTGTCAAATGTAATTTGTATGAGAGGTAGTAAGTGAAGATACCCAGGTTAAATGATTTGTATGTGTCTCCAGCCCAAGACTCCAATTTGAAAACTGCTTCTGTTCTAAAAATTAACCTGTAGCTTTAAATATTGTCAGGGTAGGATAGCATATACTAATAGTTGTGTGATCTTGGTCAAAAATTTCATTTCTCTGAGTTCAATTATTCATATACAAAATGGACCTAATTTCTAACTTATAGGATTATTGTGAAGATTTAAAATAATGAATGCATAATATTTAGTACACTTCCTAGGAAACAGTAGATGTTATACAGAAAATAGCCCACAAAGGCCAATTTGAGCCATTTAAAAAATTGAACACAAATATTAAATATGTAATATCAAACTGTTATCAAGAATATACAGGTTGGGGCGCCTGGGTGGCTCAGTCGTTAAGCGTCTGCCTTCGGCTCAGGTCATGATCCCAGGTTCCTGGGATCGAGTCCCGCATCCGGCTCCCTGCTCCGCGGGAAGCCTGCTTCTCCCTCTCCCACTCCCCCTGCTTGTGTTCCTGCTCTCGCTATCTCTGTCAAATAAATAAAATCTTATAAAAAAAAAGAATATACAGGTTGTTTTTTTCAAATTAGCTTCTTACTGAAATACAAATACGTATAGTAACATACACAAGCAATAAGTGAATTACTCAATAAATATTTAAAATATAAGGACACCTGGGTGGCTCAGTCGGTTAAGCATCTGCCTTCGGCTCAGGTCATGATCTGGGATCCTGGGATCGAGTCCCACATTGGGCTCCTTGCTCAGCGGGGAGCCTGCTTCTCCCTCTCCCTCTGCCCACCGCTCCCCCTGCCTGTGCCCTCTCTCTCTCTCTCTGACAAATAAATTTTTAAAAAATATTTTTAAAAAATAAATAAAATATAAACAGACCCAAACTGAGAAAAAGAACATTACTAGGATTTCAATAGCGCAGTCCTTTGTTCTTTCTCCCTGTCACCAACTCCTTCTCAAAGGTATTCAGTGTTCTGAATTCTAACACCATAGATTAGTTTTGCCCATTCTTAAACTTTCTAGAAATGGAATATACAGTATGTACTCTAGTGTCTGGCTTCTCGCCCTTCAACATTATGTCTTGAGATTAATCTATGTTGCTGTGGTGTCACAGTACTTCATTTTCATTGCTCCATGTATGACTATACCACAATTTATCTCTCCATTCTAGAGTTGATGGGTTCTTGGAGCTATTACTGGATAATGCTACTATGAAGATGCTCTGTCTGTGCTTTTTAGTGCTTATATGTATACATTTCTGTTGGGAGTGGAAGTGCTGGGTCATAGGGTTTGTATATGTTTATTTTCAGTAGATATTACCAAACGTTTTTCCAAAAAGATTGCATCAATTTACAATCCCAGCAGTTGTGTATAGGAATTCCACATGTTCACAAACACTTGGGATTGCCAGTCTTTTTCATTTTAGCCTTATGTCAGATGTGTACCAATACTTAAGTATTTAATTTAAATTTTAATTTCCCAGCACTGTAGTGATGTTGAGCACCTTATTGTAGGCTTATTGACCATTTAGAAACCCTCTTTTGTGAAGTACCTGTTCAAGTTCTTTGCCCAATTATCTAATGGTTTGTAATTTTCTTACTGATTTATAGGTGCTTTTTTTTTCTTACTCTAGATATGTTTTTAATCAGAAATATTGGTGCAAAAAAATCTTTCTTTCTAAATCTTTACTTTTAATTTCTTAATGGCTTTTTTCAAAAGATTATTTATTTATTCATTTATTCATTTATTTATTGGTGAGAGAGACAGAGAGATGGCACAGGCAGGAGGGCAGGGAGAGGGAGAAGTGGACTCCCCACTGAGCAGGGAACCCGATGTGAGACTCCATGCCAGGACCCTGGGATCATGACCTGAACCGAAGACAGATGCTTAACCAACTGAGCCATTCTGGCACCCCTTAATGGCTTTTTTTGATTAATTAAAGTTCTTGATTTTAATATGGTCCAACTTATTTATATTTTCCCTTTTAGTTACAAGACACATGAGTAACAAACTGCATTAAAAACAAACAACAGAGGGGGGTGCCTAGGTGGCTTAGTCAGTCAAGCATCTGACTCTTGGTTTCAGCTCAGGTCATGATCTCAGGGTCATGAGATTGAGCCCCATATGGGGCTCCACTGCAGCAGGGAGTCTGCTTGAGGTTTTCTCTCTCCTTCTTCCTCTGCCCTTCCCCTTCTCTAAAATAAAAATAAATAAATCTAAAAAAAACAACAGATTCCGAAAACTAAAGGCTTCAGATATTGAAATTAAGATATATAATGTCAAATTACTAGGTGGGAAATATTTTAAAATATAAAATAGAATTTTTTTGAATGAGAAAAACAATTATTTAAAATTTCCAACTGCCAGAGGGGAAAGGGTGGGTGGATGGGCAAAACAAGTGAAGAGGATTAAGATGTACAATCTTCCAGTTACAAAATAAATGAGTCACAAGGATGAAAGGTACAGCATAGGAATATACTTAATAACACTGTAATAGCTTTGTATAGTGACAGATGGTAACTACACCTACCATGATGAGCACTGGGTAATGTACAGGATTATCAAATCACTATGTTGTACACCTGAAACTAACATAACATTGTATGTCAACTACAATAAAAAATAATAAAAATAAAATAAAATAGCTCAAAAAATAAAGCATCTGAGATAATCTGAAAACTTTTATTACTTTTATTGGAAATTAGGTGCATAGAATTGGTTTAATCACAGCCCTTGAATAATGACACATTAGAATCATTTGCCAATTATGGTCTTTTTAAATTTTATTCTATCTTAAAAATATAATGAACACTTGGAAATTCACCACCTAACCTGAGAACTAGTAACTTACATTTATTGCTACTACTCCTACTAATACTGTTCATTGCATCATTATTCACAATAGCCAAAATATGTCAAAACCTAAGTGCCCATTAATGGATGAATGGATCAAGAAAATGTGGTAGATACATATATAGTGGAGTATTATTCAACCTTTAAAAAGGATCACATAATGTATTGGAGGAGACAGGATTCCAGCCCAGATTTTCTAGCTCTGGAGCCTGACTCCCTGGCAGCCTTATGCTGTCTTTACAGTCCAATAAAAAGAATATTTAAAATACATATTTTATTATTTTTTATTAAAAAATATTTTATTTATGTATTTGACAGAGAGAGACCCAGCGAGAGCAGGAAGACAAGCAGAGGGAGTGGGAGAGGGAGAAGCAGGCTTCCCGCCGAGCAGGAAGCCTGATGCAGGGCTCGATCCCAGGACCCCGGGATCATGACCTGAGCTGAAGGCAGATGCCCAATGACTGAGCCACCCAGGCGCCCCTAAAAATACATATATAAATGCTTGGAACATTTTCAAGAAAGATACACTAGAAATTGGCAAAATAGTAGTTTCCTTTAAAGAAAGGATCTATACTCTAGGAACTACAGAACACTCATGAAAGAAATTGAAGAAGACACAAAAAGATGGAAAAACATTCCATGCTCATAGATCAGAAGAATAAACATTGTTAAAATGTCTATGCTACCCAGAGCAATCTATACCTTCAACGCCATTCCGATCAAAATTCCACTGACATTTTTCAAGTGCTGGTACAAACAATCCTAAAATGTGTATGGAATCAGAAAAGATCCCGAATTGCCAAGGAAATGTTGAAAAAGAAAAAGCTAGGGGTATCACATTGCCCGATTTCAAGCTATAACACAAAGCAGTGATCACAAAGACAGCATGGTACTGGCACAAAAACAGACATATAGACCAATGGAACAGAATAGAGAGCCCAGATATGGACCCTCTCAACTCCATGGTCAAATAATCTTCGACAAAGCAGGAAAAATACGCAATGGAAAAAAGACAGTCTCTTCAGTAAATGGTACTGGGAAAATTGGACAGCTATATACAGAAAAATGAAACTAACACCATACACAAAGATAAACTCAAAATGGATGAAAGACCTCAAAGTGAGAATCCATCCACAGGAATCCATCAAAATCCTAGAGGAGAACATAGGTAGTAACCTCTTTGACATCGGCCACAGCAAGTTCTTTCAAGATACATCTCCAAAGGCTAGTGAAGCAAAAGCAGAAATGAACTTTTGGGAATTCATCAAGATAAAAGGCTTCTGCACAGCAAAGGAAACAGTCAACAAAACAAAAAGGCAACCAACAGAATGGGAGAAGATATTTGCCAATGACACTACAAAGGGCTGGTATCCAAGATGTATAAAGAACTTCTCAAACTTAACACCGAAAAAATAAATAATCAAGTCAAAAAATGGACAGAAGACATGAACAGACATGTCTCCAAAGAAGACATACAAATGGCTTACAGACACATGAAAAAATGTTCATCATCATTAGCCATTAGGGAAATTCAAATCAAAACCACATTGAGATACCACCTTACACCAGTTAGAATGGCAGAAATTGACAAGGCAAGAAACAACAAATGTTGGAGAGGCTGTGGAGAAAGGGGAACCCTCTTACACTGTTGGTGGGAAAGCAAGTTGGTACAGCCACTTTGGAAAACAGTGTGGAGGTGCCTCAAAAAATTAAAAATAGAGCTACCCTATGACCCAGAAATTGCACTACTGGGTATTTACCCCAAAGACACAGATGTAGTGAAAAGAAGGGCCATATGCACCCCAATGTTCATAGCAGCAATGTCTGCAATAGCCAAACTGTGGAAAGAGCCGAGAGGCCCTTCAACATTGAATGGATAAAGAAGATGTGGTCCCTGTATACAAGGGAATATTACTCAGCCATCAGAAAGGATGAGTACCCAACTTTTACATCAACATGGATGGGACTGGAGGAGATTGTGCTAAGTGAAATAAGTCAAGCAGAGAAAGTCAATTATCATATGGTTTCACTTATCTGTGGAACATAAGGAAGAGCATGGAGGACATTAGGAGAAGGAAGGGGAAAATGAAGGGGTTGGAATCGGAGGGAGAGAGGAACCATGAAGACTATGGACTCCGAGAAACAAACTGAGGGTTTTAGAGGAGAGGGCGGTGGGGGGATGGGTTAGCCCGGTGATGGGTATTAAGGAGGGCATGTACTGCTTGGAGCACTGGGTGTTATACGAAAACAATGAATCGTGGATCACTACATCAAAAACTAATGATATATTATATGGTGACTAACATAACATTAATAAAATAAAATAAAATTTAAAAAATAGAGTACCTAGGGATAGAAGAATTTTATGCTCTTTATTTCAGTCTATTTTTGTTGCTCATTTATTTTTATTTTATTTTATTTATCATTATTATTTTTTTTAGAAAGAGTGCATGAACACGGGGTGTGGGGGAGAGAGGCAGAGGAAGAGGGAGAGAGAGAATATTAAGCAGACTGCATGCCCAGCATGGAGCTTGACACGGGGCTCAATCTCACCATCACAACCGGAGCTGAAATGAAGAGTCGGACGCTTAACCAACTGGGCCACCCAGGCACCCCATTTTTGTTCATTTATTTGAGGGAGAGTTAAAGATTGTTCTCCATGTAACATTGGATGCATAAAAAACTATATATATAAGATTCACATATATTTTGCAGAATAATAAAATGAATGCCTGAGAATCACACATCTTACAACATTACCAATACTATACATTACCAACACATCGAGAGCCCTATTCTAACTTTCTAATCATGTGACTGTAGTATTTTTTCTTTTTTATTAAAAAGTTCGACTGGAGGTATCTGGATGGCACAACTGCACCACTTTTGTCTTCTTTATACATGTCTAAATATTTAAGAAACTAACAAATAAGGTGGAGAGGTAGATCAGAATGTTACGTTCTCAAAAATGTAATAGCTGTGTGTCCCAGGCACACTGGGGTATGTGAGAGCATATTAAACCTAGCAATGCCCTGATTAAACCCCTATGTTCCTCATTTGATGCAATGTGAGACGCTATTGAAATATCCACCATAAGTTCATATAACAGGTTATTTTACAACCTCTCAAAGGGTAAGTGAATTCCAAAGGGAAAAAAGCAATTTTATGCAAGTACTTTGTTTTAAAAAAAAAATACGTGTATGAAAAAAATTACCCATGTTTAAAGACACTTATCACGATTAACGATAACATGAGAACTTATCTCCACAGGTACTATCCGCTTTTGTCACTCTACTCTTTGTCTTTGCCAACATCACTTTTGGTTTAAAAAAAAAGAAGAAGAAAAGAAAAAAGCACCTGAAAACCTTGAAACCCAACGATCTTTCTTACGTGATTCCGGGATGAACAAACAAGTATTGTTCAACTGTTCCATAATAAGTTTAAGGACCTTTAATAATAATGTCAGTGCATAGATGATACTGTCAAAAGCTTTATTCTAATTCTGAACACACAGGCAGAATAAGCTGTTCATTGGTACTTTTAGGTGTTCTTTTAAAAACCTTTAAAAACCTGGTGCCATATGAAATCTTTAGCACTTAACAGAGAAGTTTCAATTCTTGAGAAAGCTACTTACATGAAATAACGTTTTTTCATTAGCAAACTGAGACCCAACAAAATTTTTCAAATAAATTCAAGTTTCTTAGAAACACATTTTATATAATACATTCTTTTCAAGTGATAGTTTACTTCTTTCACTGCAAACTGTTGAAATGACAATTCAGGAAATTGGATGTGAAGATGCTATTTGAAACACTACACACACAAAAAACAGATCCTTCACCATAATCTTGGCATTGCTGGTGCAGAGATGATTTCAGCAGAAGGATCTTAAAAGTATGAGCCAACATAAGCCATTTTTCTAGAATAATCCATGCACTATTATGTTCATTTTAGAATATATTTTAAATACATATAGGAGCCACTTGAAATAATTTATCATTCTACTTCCAAATAAAGTACTTATTATTATTATTTACATTATTATTACTGTTATTTGAATACAATTTGTTGATGTTCTAGTAGATGCCAAGAACCTACTAGGTGCCTTATATACACTTTCTCTAATCCACACAATTCTTTTTTTTTTTTTTAAGACTTTATTTATTTATTTGACAGAGAGTGACACAGCGAGAGCGGGAACACAAGCAGGGGGAGTGGGAGAGGGAGAAGCAGGCTTCCCGCTGAGCAGGGAGCCCGATGCAGGGCTCGATCCCAGGACCCTGGGATCGTGACCTGAGCCGAAGGCAGACACTCAATGACTGAGCCACCCAGGCGCCCCTAATCCACACAATTCTGCAATTCTCTCATGAGGAAATGAAAGGTGTCCCAAGGCCCCCCTGCTGGAAAATGGCAGCACTAGCCTGTAGCCTGAGCCCAACTACCTCAAAAGTCTCTCTTTATTGACCCATACATCCTCCCATGTTTCTGTAGATAAACCATAGTTTTTTATCTGGGTTGAAAATCAGCCTACACTGTAATTTTTATAACAATTTACAGAGAAAATGATGGTTTCATACCACCAGTTGGCATTTTTAACAATTGGGGCAGCTGATCAATTTGTAAAAAACTGGCATTTTTATTCCTTACTACCGTGCTCTCTGTCAGTCTGCCTTCCCTCTCTGCATAGAACATTTTATTTTATTTTATTTTTTTAAAGATTTTATTTATTTATTTGAGAGAGAGAAAGCACATGAGAGGGGGGAGGGTCAGAGGGAGAAGCAGACTCCCTGCCGAGCAGGGAGCCCGATGCGGGACTTGATCCTGGGACTCCAGGATCATGACCTGAGCCGAAGGCAGTCGCTTAACCAACTGAGCCACCCAGGCGCCCTGCATAGAACATTTTAAATCCACCTAACCACACACTTTTAGGATAAAACCAGATGCTGTGAAGTGCATTAGGGATGACCCAGAAAGCAAGATAAGAGACTGATAGATTCAGCAATTTGAAAAGTGATAGAAAAAATTATCCGTGGCATAGGCCAGCTTTATACATCGGCTCAAATAGTGGCTCATGAGCAAGTTTCTTTGAAATTTTGGGAGTTTTTGATAAATACCAGACTGGAAGCTGACTCTGAAACAGTGATTAGCCTGCAGAAGGGTACTAGGGAATGGTCTTTGGATCCCCTTCTGTGTACGGGAGGGGTCAGAAGCAAAGGGAGAAGGTGGGGTGGGATGGTTCCAATGAGGCCCCCATCTGACCCCACAGCAAGCTCTGCAGCTGGGGTGGCCATTCTGAAATATCCAAGTTGGGGAAAAGGTGCTGAGAAACTATACCCACTCATTGCTCCGTGTTTTGAGGCAGACTGCAGACCCTCTTCCAGCAGTATCTTCGGGAGCTGAAGGGGGTCAGGGCAGCCTACCACATGTTCATCACATGTTATGGGTTGAATTCTGTCTCCCAAAATTTGTATGTTGAACTCCTATTCCCTATGACCTCAGAATGTGACCTTATTTGGAAATAGGGTCACTGCCCAAGTATTTAGTTGAGATGAGGTCATAGTGGAGTAGAGTGGGCCCTTAATCCAATATGACTAGTGTCCTTACAAGAGGGAATTTGGAGAGACCAACGCTGGGAGAACAAGTTCCCACTCAAGACCCACAAACCCATGTATAAAGTGATTCACCCCAGATGTAGACCTATACACAGGTACATAGATAAGATGCAGAAGCCATAGGGGCTCCCGGGTGGCTCAGTTGGTTAAGCAGCTGCCTTCAGCTCAGGTCCTGATCTCAGGGTTCTGGGACTGAACCCAAGGTCAGGCTCCCTGCTCAGCAGGGAGTCTACTTTTCTCTCTCCCCCTACTCTTACTTCCTGCTTGTGCTTTCTCTCTCCCTCTCTCAAATAAATAAATAAAATCTTTAAAAAAAGGTGTAGAAGTCATAAAGGGGCTTTTCCAGACATCTGGTATTCTTTTTGGCTAAAATTCAGAACAGCGGCTTGTCCTGACTTTTAGAATGCTTTAGCTTTCTGAAGAGAACAAAAACTGCTTCTGATGAGAGCTCCTAGAGTGAGATCACAAGGCTCTGACCTGCCTTTTCACCACTTGTTTTAATCATTTAGATGAGACACTGATGTCATGTTAACCAAACCGTGAAGAAAACAGACCTTGGATGCAGTTACTTCCATGTGACAGAACCAATATCCAAAAAGACTAAACAATAGAATAAACCTAAATGATGAAATATGTCACAGAAATATGTAATATCATGTCCTTAGTTAAAAATAAGTTTAAATATTGGATGAGAAATACATGATTAAAAATGATTTTACATTTTCATTGATTATAAGCTCACTCCAAGTCAACTCGAACGAGACTGTCAGGAACTGATGAGATAGCAGTCTTTGTCAAGGAAGTCCACAAGGAAGGCGGTGATTGTCTAGTGTTCCCCCAAGCCAGTCAGACCACACCTAAGGTGTTAAATTCAATTCAGGTGCCACTTTCCCCAGGGCTCCTGCCAAACTAAAGACTACTCAGAAGAAATTAGCAGGATGATGAATGACCTCATGTCATTTCACATTCAGAAGAAAACTGAAGATGCTGGGAAGCATTCATCCGGAAAAAAACAGGAAACAAAGATTGAAAGCCTATTGTAGATCAGAGATTAAGCTTGCTCTAAATGTCCTGAGAGGTAGAGGTTTCAGAGACATTAGCCACTGTTCAAGAGGAACTTAGGAACCATGACAGCTATGCAGGGAAACAGAAACAGAGCAGTGGGCTCTTGGAAGTTAGTTCCAGCAAAGTCTTACCCGCTTGCCAGGCATAGCAGAGAAAAGACAGATGCATCAGATAGAGAACTGCCTTCTGTGAACCTAAGTTCTGTGATTCACCCATTCCTGGTCAAAAGATCTGTCCAACACCTTAGTGCACACTGCCCACCCATTCATCAGCCCCTTTTCACTTTGTATTTCATTCTTCCAGGCCAATTAAAGGGTCACAGAATCTTGGACTCAAAAAGGACCCGGGTGACTCCTTGATGCAATTTGCCACCCTGGCAGAAATCTTGTATTTGACACCCCTGAGAGGTAGGTATACATCACACCCCAACTGGGCTCCCATTTGATGCAGCCCCCACTGCCTTTCCCTGAAACATCCCCACTGCCTTAGCCCTGTCAGTCCACATCTGTGTCCTATGCTTTGTAGCAATGTAGTGAAGTGACTGAGAGCCTGGCTTTTGGAATTTCCTTGCATCTAATCCTGACTCTGCCTGTTACTAGCTATGTGACTATAAGCAAATTGTATAACTTCTCTGTGTCTGTTTCATCATATGGAAAACAGAGATTATAATAGTACCTACATTATGGTGCTGTTATAAAGAAAGACTGAATGTGTTGGAGCACCTGGCTGGCTCAGTGGAAGAGCGTGCAACCCTTGAGGTTGTGGTTGTGAGTTCAAGCCCCACGTCAGGTGTAGAGATTACGTAAGTCAATATTTAAAATAAATAAATAAAGATTGAGTGTGTTAATATATGTAAAACACTTGGAACAGCACCTCCCAGGTAAATGCGTAGTAACTGTTAGCAACCATTACCGTACACACACTCTTCCTTCTCTATCCCAGGTCTCATGTTTTCCGTAAGTCCTTGTGCTTTTTATTCCTCTTCCCCCCACCCCCCAATATACGCACCTTAACTAAGCTGCTGCCAGGAATGGCTGAATATAAGGAGGAAACTCATACTGTGGTGAAGCCTGTTCCCTGTTATTCTTCCATCTGGGCAATTTCCCCTACTGCACCTTATAAAAATAGTAAGAGTAAAGATAGTTTCCAAAGGCCCATTTCCTGACCTAAACCATGTCACCGATGCCAGTAAAATAACATTCTACCAGAGAAATAGTGATGAAAACCATGTTCAGCTCTCTCTCTCTGCCAAATGTCACCTTTTCACTCATACTGCTGGTGATAACACTTCTCCAGTGGCTTAGTGTACCAGCAGTCTTCTATTTTTTTTTTAAAGATTTTATTTATTTATTTGAGAGAGAGAATGAGATAGAGAGAGAGAGCACGAGAGGGAAGAGGGTCAGAGGGAGAAGCAGACTCCCTGCTGAGCAGGGAGCCTGATGTGGGACTCGATCCCGGGACTCCAGGATCATGACCTGAGCTGAAGGCAGTCGCTTAACCAACTGAGCCACCCAGGCGCCCTCCAGCAGTCTTCTAAACCAACCATTGAAATGTGGGCTACAAGGCCCCAAATTAATTAGCCTTGAGGAATAATTACTCTGCTAGCCTTTACAACCCATTTTCTATCCCCACCTTTACCCTGCTATCCCTGAAAGATCTAAAATAAGGGATAGGAAGAGCTTGCCCTATTCGACTGCTATCATTATGATCACAGGTTTATTAGGAACAACAACAACGAAAAGGTTTCTTTTTTAAGAGAAAATACAAATAACAGCATGAACCTAAATTATTGCCGTCAGAAATGAAAACTCCCCATGCTGCCAGTCTCTCCCTCTCCTGGATGTCCTTCAAAGCCAGCATTCCCTAGGCCCACCTGCATTTGCTCCTGGCAGCTACAGCACCATTCCTTTCAAGCCTTCTGTTGGGCGCTTGGTTCCTTAGATTACTTGAAACCCATCACTTATTCTCCAGAGCCTTCATAAAGTTTCTTCCTTCGCTGTAGATACCATATGCCCTGTGCTATGTTCCCCATACTTTCCCATTCTAGGTCTCTGGGTGGGGAGGGGGAGACACAGGGGCAGAGAAACGTTGCAAGGCAATCACCAATCACCTTTGGCAATAATTCTGCAACTCACAGATCCCACACCACCAACCAAAATGGGAATAGTTTTTTTCCAATTCATACCACGTTATCAACCGGTGACATGCCACATTTGAACTTGTTGTTTACTTACAACCTGTTAATTACAACACAGCCTAATCCGATTTCTAACAGGGCCCTGGCTTGGTAAGCAGGCGATGGCCTGCTTACCAAGCATCTCCTGCTACTCCCTCAGCAGAGAGAATGACTCAAGGGGAGAGGCCAAAGAACCTTTTATTCCAATTCATGGTGGTTCATTAAGACAACCTCAGGAGTGATGGAACTTTTCCGTACCTACAAATTCTAAGCCTATAGAAAATTAGAATAAACCTAATCTTTGGATGGTGCCTGAGTCCATAAAGCACAGACAAGTCCTTTCCTCAGGGGATTCTGATCTGGATGCAGTTAGAAGTTGCTTTTTCCGTGACCTGTTGGAGACTATCTTGAAACAATTGAAATGAAGTTCCCAATAAAAATCCAATAATGCTGTACCTAATTTTAATTAACAAGTCTAGGTATTTAAGGCTTTTAAATGTAAGTAGTTAATTAATTCAAACTCCCAAAAGCAGATCCTTAATAACATTTCAATAATAGGAAGACATAGCACCCCACAAGTGTCTCTCAACTAAGAAATACATAATACGGTGAAAATTATGCATGTATGTGTGTGTGTGTGTATATATATATATATATATATAAGTGTATATATATTAAGAAATAGGACCCATGGGGCCCATTTTATGTTAATTGAAAAATAAACACAAAATCAGGGATGGAATTAAGCTTAAAACCCCAAATATTAAGTTCCTTTTTTTTCTTTCATTTTAGGTAGGCTCCATGCCCCATATGGGGCTTGAACTCACAACCTTGAGATCAAGAGCAGCATGCTTTCCTGACTGAGCCAGGCAGGCACCTCCCAATATTAAGTTTTTATCTCTTTTCAAGCAAATGCTTTTTGTAAGCTCAAATACAGCCATCATTCTTTTTCTTTTGATAATTGCCATTAAACAGAAAACAGGATGAAGGGGGAAATGTTTAAATGTGCCATAAAACTTGAACTGTTGTAAATATATTTTTGGGGGGCACCTGGGTGGCTCAGTCGGTTAAGCGTCTGCCTTCGGCTCAGGTCATGATCCCAGGGTCCTGGGATCGAGCCCTGCATCGGGCCCCTTGCTCAGCGGGGAGCCTGCTTCTCCCTCTCCCACTCCCCCCTGCTTGTGCTCTCTCTGACAAATAAATAAATAAAATCTTTAAAAATAAATAAATATAAATATATTTTTTCCTTAAAACTGAGGAAAGTAAAATCAAAGAAAACAAAACAAAACAAAACTGAGACAGTCCTCTTCAGGATACCAAAGACAAATACCAGCCTGTTTTAATGATATTGTAAGTTTTTTTTTAAAGATTTTATTTATTTATTTATTTGAGAGAGCGAGAATGGGAGAGAGCACATGAGAAGGGGGAGGGTCAGAGGGAGAAGCAGACTCCCCGCTGAGCAGGGAGCCCGATGCGGGACTCGATCTCGGGACTCCAGGATCATGACCTGAGCCGAGGGCAGTCACCCAACCAACTGAGCCACTCAGGCGCCCTTAATGATATTGTAAGTTTTTATGAAAATACAAGGACAATCACTGTTTTGGCTGATATTTTCTTAATGGAATTGTTGGATCAAATAAAGAGCCTGGCTTGCTGCAAAGTAGATGGATCCTAGCCTTTCTGAATTTCTCTTCTTTTACTGGGACTACTTTTTAACACCTTTTGAATTGCATATTTGTTACTTCTGGCACCATGGTACACAACACAGGGAGGCAATATAATGCCTGGTTTCCAGCCACTATTTTTCATGCAGTGTAAAAACTGGCATCTAAAACAAGTATTTGGTCTCCTGAGCATAATGACAGTCTCACTTCTGCAGTCCAGTTAGGTAAGTCATGGTGCTTGATACAAATTCTTCTTCTGCTAGATCTAATTGGTAACAATTAAATTTCACCAGTAGGTCTATTCTGTATTATTTTAAAATGTACCATCCCAACTTAGCCACAGGTAATAGATGCTGTTCTGAAAAGGGCTCTTAAAGTTAGGGCTACTTTGCAATTACAGGACAGCGTGAAACTTCCATCTATCTGCCCTTCTGTATTCAACAACCACAGGCCTTGGGTTTCAGCCAGCTAACAAAAGACAATATATTGCCATCCTTCTTATTAGATTTTACTGTTGACAATATGATAATCCATGTGTATGAGCAAGGCCGAAAAGAAGGTGAGTGAACAGAATTGTCTTTCTTCACAGCAAGCCTGTGAAAAATGACATTTGGATTTTGGCAAAAGACACTGCCCTCAGAGCATCCCTGGTTGTAGTTCTGCGACTGCACTGTTCAGATTGTATCATCAAAACATCTGCTTGATTGGTTTGTGCTTTGCCCCCACCCCCACCCCATGTTGTCAGCTTATTGAAGGCAGGAAATCTGGTGTGTGTTTCTCTGAGATCCGTAGGGAACCTGTGATCTTCTCTGAACAGTAGGTAATCAATGAGGACTTGTTTAGCTAATTCGTTTGCAACTCCTGTTTGCCAACAATTCACAGCTACACCACATTACTTGATATAGTGCTTCAGTGAATCCCCTATAGGTCCTTAGAACAGTGTCTCATAGTGGAAAACGCAGGAGACAAGGGATACATACCTGCATTGGGGTCCCAATTTGCTGCTAACTTAGTTGTAATGGGAGATGTTTGGAAAAATTCCCTTCCTTGGGCCTTCAGACTCCTTGCTACCCTCCCAGATAATCTTTAATGTCACCTTTTTCATGAGCTCTTTCCTAACTACCTTAGTTAAAATTACAACCACCACCAGTTCCAATCCAGAAGCCCTCTCCCTTGTTCTTGTTTTATTTTTCTCCATAGCACTTAACACCATCTCACATATTAACTTGTTTATTGACTGCCTCCCCTCACTAGACTGTAACGCCCATAAAAGCTTTTGTCACTTTTAACAAAAGTATCTCCACTACTTGGAACAATGCATGGGTGACTGTAGATGCTCACTGAATGTTTGTTAATAAAAAATATATAACTACCATTCCCCCCTGGGAAGGAGATGGAATTAATAGACTGGGACTGGACTAGGTTCCATGGCTTTAAGATTTGTGGGCTTCTTTCCCAGAAGACAGACTATATAGTGCAACAAAGAAAGAGAACATATAATATTTGTAAATTTCTTATTACAAGTCCCTCGTTGTTTAGAAATTATGCAAACCCAGTCTTTGTCTTTCTTCTGGAGAATAGGAAGACACTTTCCCTCTAATGTCCCTGTTTAGTAGAAATTAGCAAGAGGAAATGAGTGACGACTAGATTCCAGGTTACCCAAAGCATTTGCTGGAATTTGGCATCCCAGAGAAAGTAAAAAAAAAAAGGGTCATAACATCTCCTTTGGGAGACAGCACTTCAATACAGCAGAGACTCAGTTGGAAGTTTCAAGAACCTCTCTGCTCATACTCCACTCCCAACACTGAGAGGGTAATGTCAATTCATGGCCCAGAATTCTTCAAAAATTGAAGAATCCTACCTTTAGGTAAAGGACTGGAAGCAGCAATGAAACATCTCAGTATTGCTCAGTATTCTATTTGACGGGGTATAAATGGATTAAAAAGATCTTTAGCATGTTCTGTCTCTTGGTGTCCTGCAATTTTCCATTTTATTGTCACTTTAAAGAGTTAGAGAATAATGTAGTCTAGAGAGAGAAGTGCTGTGAGAAAGAGCTGTGCAAAGTCTGGCAAGGATATACAAGAAGAATTCTTCTAATCCTTCCCCAAAGGCTCCTAAGCCCAGATACTTGGGTATGAGTAAACTTGGGAGAAGGAATGCAGTTTGATTTGTTGCTTTTGTTATGTTTTGTTTTAGGAGTCTTAGATAAGTTATCTAAGTTGAAATTGATACCCAGGGACTTGAAGTGCCATTAGAGTCCAACCGTTAGAATGGAAGCATATGGGAATTAAATAATACATGGTGTTCTGGCCTAGATTTGATTCATGGCAGATCCACTGGGTCCAGTTAATTCATGGACTCATCCAATGGTCATTTCTCTGGACCATGAATGAATATATTTAGTGCATGGCAGAATTAACACATTAATTCCTTGACATGTTAGATAAGAGCAGTTGCAGGGAAGGAAAGCAGGTGGAATCTTCTGACTCTTCCCTTACCTATCTAAGATAGTGAATAGAAAAGCAAGAGACTTTCACTTCCAGTTAGATTATACATAGTAATGAGACTATTACTCCAACACTATTGCCAACAAGCTAAAAAAGCTAAAAAACTAAGTCGTGGCTTTATTTAACTGATAAAAGGGCTTAGGACACAAACCAAAGTAAACTAAAAAACAAAAAGTGATGAGCTGCTTTTTTAAAAATTTTTTATTGTTATGTTAATCATCATACATCACATCATTAGTTTTTGATGTAGTGTTCCATGATTCATTGTTTGTGCATAACACCCAGTGCTCTCCGCAGAATGTCCCTCCTTAATACCCATCACCAGGCTAACCCATCCCCCCACCCCCCTCCCCTCTAGAACCCTCAGTTTGTTTTTCAGAGTCCATCGTCTCTCATGGTTCGTCTCCCCCTCCGATTTCCCCCCCTTCATTCTTCCCCGCCTGCTATCTTCTTTTTTTTTTTCTTAACATATATTGCATTATTTGTTTCAGAGGTACCGGTCTGTGATTCAACAGTCTTGCACAATTCACAGCATGATGAACTGCTTCTATTTCTGGCAGAGCAGTAGGAAGAGGAGGAATGCACCTTGATAACGACAAGGGGAATCCAACCAAAATTTAACAAGCCTCTGATAGCAGGACATTCAGATTGGAATCCCAAGAAGTCCCCAGCCAACAGTGAGTCTGCACCCACCCTAGGCTAACATTTTCTCACAGGTTTCCACCAAGTGCATAAGGAATATATACCAAAGATTGGTGACAGTGTGACAGAACCAAGAGAAACACTCCCTGAAGTGTTTCCAAAAGCTGGCAACTAGGCTACGGAACACAGAGATACTCCAGAATCTGGGCGGAGCTCAGATACTAAGCATGGCTGAATGAAAAGTCCTGATGTTGTGCAAAAAAAAATTAAATTCAAACCAGAGATCTATTGAATTTAACTAAAGCTGCAACAAAGTTCAGATTCAGTTCAAAGTCTAGATTAGATTGCCTAATAGTCTTACACTGATGACCTGCCCAAAGAAGGATCACCATAGTATCTACTTCAATCTCTATTATTCTCTTACACATAATGTCTGGCCATATAATCAAACAATACAAGACATAGAAGAAGCAAGAAAATCTGATTCATGGCGAAGAGAAGAAAACCATGAACAGAAACAGATTAAGAGCTATCTCATATTGTAAAATATCCCATAATTAAAAGATAATGATTTTAAAGTAATTATGATAGAAGTGCCTGGGTGGCTCAGTCGGTTAAGCATCTGACTCTTGATTTCAGCTCAGGTCATGAGATCAAGCCCTGCATTGGGCTCTGTGCTCAGCAGGGAGTCTCCTTGAGATTCCCTCCCTCTTCCTCTGCCTCTCCCCCTGCTTGCTCTCTCTCTCTCAAATAAATAAATACATCTTTAAAAAAATAAAGTGATTATGATAAATATTAAAAAGAGATCTTGAAAAAGACAAAATGGAAAACAGAGGAAGAATTTTAGAAGAGATGGAAACTATAAACAAAAGTTAAAAGAAATTACCATAAAAGAAAAATATGGTATCAAAATTAAGAATTCAAGCAATAGGCTCAACAGCACATTGGATACGGCAGAGGAAAAAATAAGTAAACTTGAAGACAAGTCAGTGACAATTATTTGAATTGAAATGCCAAAAGAATGAAAAATGAAACAGAACATCTTAAATTTCTGGGAAAAATATCTAGGAGTCTGATATACATATAAGTTGAGTGCCAGAAGTAAAGGAGTAAGAAAATGGAACAGAAGAAATTCAAAGGGATAATGGAATTTTTCCCCAAAATTATAAAAATACATCACTCCATGGATCCAAAAGTTTCAGTGAACCACAAGTGGAGAACAAAACACACACACATGCACACACAAACACTCACTTATGCACAACATAGTCAAGCTCCTGAAAAACAAAGGTAAAGAGAAGATCTAAAAAAAGCAGACAGAACAAAAAGCACATTATATACAGAGGAAATCTGGTATCACTTCTCATCAGAAACAGTAAGAAAGCTAGTGGAAAAGACCAAAAGAGAATGGAAAAATATTTTAAAGTGCCGTAAGAAAAAGAAAAGGCCAACCTAGACTCTCATATTCAGCAAAATCATTCTTCAAAAATGAAGATGAAATAAAAACATTCTCATTAGTGGCAACCTGAAAGATTTTTTCTCCAGAAGATCTGTACGGGAAACACTAAAAGAAGTTTCTCGGGCTGAAGAAAAATGCTATCAAATTCTGGATATGAAGAAAGAAAAAAAGCACTAACATATATAATCATATTTTAAAAATGTTATTTAAAAGATTATCGATTATGAAAAATAAAAAGAATAACATTAGTAATGTAAACTTTATAGCATATACAGAAGTCAAATATATAAGAATTAGAGAACAGAGGTCAGGAGAAGGAATAAAAGTACTTGCACTGTTTTAAGATTATTATACTTTTCATGAGGTGATAGAATATTATTTAAAGATATTTTGTAACAAAATACATACCATAATCTCTAGAGAAAACACTAAAATCAAACCCAGAGATATAACTAAAAATACAATAGAGGAGATAACTAAGGTCCTAAAAAATTACTTACTTCGGGGCCCCTGGTGGCTCCGTTGGTTAAGCGACTGCCTTCAGCTCAGGTCATGATCCCGGGGTCCTGGGATCGAGCCCCACATCGGGCTCCCTGCTCGGCAGGAGGCCTGCTTCTCCCTCTCCCACTCCCCCTGCTTGTGTTACCTCACTTGCTTGCTCTCTCTCTCTCTCTGTCATTTAAATAATAAATAAAATCCTTAAAAAAAATTACTTCATCAAAAATAAGGCAGCAATGGGGGCTAAAAGGAAACAAAATACAGATGGCAAAATTAGGGGAAGAAAGTAGACAAATCCACAAGAGTTGGAGATTTTGACAGGTTTCTCTCAGTAATTGGTAGAAAAATTATACCCCCACAAAATCACTAAGGATATGGAATATTTGAGCAACACTACTAACCAACTTCATCTAATTAACATTAAGGTGGTATCACACCTCACCTTGAAAAAGAAGGCCAAGTAAAAGATTTACAAATTTAATAATTTTACAATTAAATTTAAAATTTAATAATTTTACAACTACAATAATTAAGACAATGTCGTATTGGCCAAAGCATAGATGAATAGATCAGTGAAACAGAATTGAGTATTTCCTGTCTTTCCAAATGTAATGCAATCCCAGTCAAAATTCCAGCAAGGATTTTCATAGAAATTTATGAGCTCATTCTAAAATTTACATGAAAATGCCAAGGAATTAAAATATCCAAAGCAATATTGAAAAAGGAGGAGGGTAGGTAAACAAGTTATTACATATTCATTTACTGGAATACTACTCAATCATAAAAGAGACAAACAACTGATACCAGGAACAATATGAATGAATCTCAAAACATTATGGTGAGAGAAAGAAGTCAAAAACAAAAAAATCATACTGTATGATTCCATTTATATAAAACTCTAGAAAAGCCAAATATAATACATAGGCAAAAAGTGGATCAATGATTGCCGGGAGTCAGGGTTGAGAGGGCAGTCAGAATTAACCTGAAATGGTATGTAGAAATGTTTTATATCTTGACTGTGATAGTTTACACAGTTGTACATAACTGCCAAAATTCACTGGACTATACACTTAAGATTTCATTGTATGTGAATTATACTTCAATGAAAATCAACCAACCAAACTAATCAATCGAATATATACTGTTTTGAAAAAAGAGTAGAGATTTACAGCATCCTTAAAAATCTGAAGGCTGTAGGGGGTGGCATTATCCAGCACATTTTCATTTAATTCACTTGTGTGGCCCCTATAATACTGATGGATCCTAGGGGCACCTGGGTGGCTCAGTTGTAAAGTGTCTGCCTTTGGCTCGGGTCATGATCCCAGGGTCCTGGGGTAGAGCCCCCCCGCATCGGGCTCCCTGCTCAGCGGGAAACCTGCTTCTCCCTCTCCCACTCCCCCTGCTTGTGTTCCCTCTCTCACTGTGTCTCTCTCTGTCAAATAAATAAGTAAAATCTTTTAAAAAAAGAAACAAAAAAAAAGTACTGATGGATCCTGAAGAATGAAGGTAGATAGATCCAAGTTCAAACCAGTATAGCCCCAATTGTACTTATGGTGCTCGATATGAAATACTTTCTAGAGCAGATTAACATGATTCCGGATACATGATATGTAACCATTGGTCTGGCAAATGCTTTCTTTTCCATCTCTCTCAAGGAGGACAAGAAACAATTCACATCCATGAAAGATGGACAACAGTTTATCTTTATAGTCTTTGCCTAAGGCTATATTAACTCTCCTGCTCTCCGTCACAATATAGTCCAAAAAGGCCTAGGCCATTTGGACGTTGACATTCAGTGTGACATAACACTGACCCACTCTACCAATGGTATCATGAAAATTGGACCAGTTAAGCAAAAGCAGCTAGAATGTTGTTCAGTAAAGTTGTTTTTTGTTTGTTTGTTTCTTAGGAGTTCAGTGGTCTGAGGTATGCCAGGATTATCACACGTGAGGTTCTGGAGACAACACATTTCACACTTGCAAATACTACCCCAACCTATTTACCGAGTGACATGGAAGGTTGACAGCTTGTAATGGGATCCAGACATGTAAAGGACTCTATGGAAGGTTTAGGCTGTCGTACAAGCAGCCCTGCCAATTGAGCCATATAATCCAACAGACCCTAGAGGAGTCTGTGATGAGAAAAGATGTTGTATGGATTTCATGGCAAGTTCCCATAGAAGAATTATAACATTAGATACCTAGAGTTCTGGACTAAGGCCATGACATCTGCAGCAGAGAATTGGCCATAGTAAGATGAGAAGATCAACCATAAACAAGACCAGAGGGCACAAGTAATTGCATGAGCAGATGACCCAGATTCCTATGACATCCATTAATATTGCAATTATGCCTCCCCCTCCACTCACACCTAAAGCAAGTATTATCTTAGACCCAGAGTCCGGAGGTGAAAAAAGGCCATGCTGAGTTCACAGATGGGTTGGCTCAGTACATTTGTGCAAACCAAAAATTGGCTGCTATTGCACTATATCCTGACTTGGGGGAGGGAAGATGTCTAAAAGAAAATGGCAGCAGGAACATCCTCCCCAAAGGCAGGTTTGGATGTAGACTTTCCCTGGAGAAGGGGTATTCAAAGGCTCAGCCCCCTTGCCTCAGTCGAGGACCTCTCTGCAGAGCTATGCCAGCTTCTTAGCACACCAGGCTAAGCTGAGGCTTCTGTTAGGACGGCATCACAGTTCAACTTCTCCCCCTGCCTCATCCTTCTTCCTTTACATGCTTACAGATATTTTTCCCAAGAGTGTATCTCAATAATCTCCAACTCAGTCTGTTTCCCAGGAAACCCAACTTGCAACAATTAATGCAAAGAATCAGGATAATAAGTCAAGATTAAAAGCTCTACATTTAGAAAGTTTGTGGGAGGCAGGGAGGAATGCTAGTTCTGCTTGGAAATCCAAGTTATCCATTTGGATACTTATGTTTTTTAATTCTTTGTTTCTGACAGGGGAGACATACACCTTTTGCTCCACCCTAGACCCGCGACATTCAAAATAGGACTGTCACACCACTATCTGAAAGCAGAGGGCGCTTTTGCCTGGAACATGGGTGAACAAATTACCTTCTCACTACTTTTCTGCAGCGAAGGGAGAATATTTCCCAAAAGGCTAATGCTTGCTGGTGGAATTGAGAGTTCTCTAGAGATTCACTTATTATACATATTTATCTGTATTTAAAGACAGGAAGAATAATTAATGTTCAATATTGGGGGAAGAAAACATACCATATAGGAACAGCCATGCCTAGAGTATGCTGCTCAAAGAACAAATATTTTTCCCCCTTTCCTTTGTCAGATTTTTAAAACTGGACCTCAGGTGGACAGAACTGCTTTAATCATAACCCTAAATTCATAACAGGCTTCCATCATTTATACATACATTATACATTATACATATAAGGTTCTTATTTATCTATTATTCACTTGTTGGCTTGTTGATTTTAATAATAAACAATTGTGAAATCACCACCCAACAAAAATTAAAATGATGATAATAACTGACATCCACATCAGATCCCTGACCATCCTAAACCCCTGCCTCTCACCTCGAAACTTGAGTTCATTGTTGCCTTGCTTTCCTTTGGATGTAATTATATTACGCTTACATGTATTTATTAATAGCATATACTTTTGGTTTGGTTGTTTTGAAATTTATAAAAAGGGTATTTCTATACACTTTTAGTGTGTTGCATTTCACAATAAAAAGAGTTATTTAAAGGTATCATGCAGGATGTAATCTCTGGGGACTTTTCACTTAAAATTATATTCCTAAAATTCACCCATATTATCACATGGAGCAATGTTTATTCATTTTGTTTATTGACTTCCTTTCTCACTTCTTTTTCCTTTTAAAGATTTTATTTATTTACTTATTTGAGAGCAAGAGAGAGAGTAGAACAGGGGGAGAGGGACAAGCCGACTCTGCACTGAGGGCAGAGCCCGACACACGGCTTGATCCCACAACCCTGAGATCATGACCTGAGACAAAATCAAGAGTCAGAGGCTTAACAAACTGAGCCACCCAGGCACCCCACTTCCTTTTCCATATATTTTTAAAGATTTTATTTATTTAGGGCGCCTGGGTGGCTCAGTTGGCTGGGCGACTGCCTTCGGCTCAGGTCATGATCCTGGAGCCCCAGGATCGAGTCCCGCATCGGGCTCCCTGCTCGTCAGGGAGTCTGCTTCTCCCTCTGACCCTCCCCCCTTTCAAGCTCTCTCTCTCTCATTCTCTCTCTCAAATAAATAAATAAAATCTTTAAAAAAAGATTATATTTATTTATTCATGAGACACACACACAGAAGAAGAGAGAGAGAGAGCGAGAGAGAGGGAGAGAGAGGCAGAGGCAGAGGGAGAAGCAGGCTCCCCACTGAGCAGGGAGCCTTATGTGGGGCTCGATCCCCAGACCCTGGGATCATGACCTGAGCCACTCAGGTTCCCTTCCTTTTCCATTTTAAAGATAATGTGTTAACTCAGAGCAACACAAAAAAACCTCATCCATTTCTGGAAATTCATCTATAGCTATCACCTTTTTTTTTCTTATCTGCTCCTTTAAAAAACATTAAATTTTTGTTCTTTATTTCCTCTCTTTCCCACAATATCCTCATTTCACTTTACTCAGTGTCTTGTACATGCCTTGCTTTTTCTTTTTCCCCAACATAGTTTCAAGGAAGCCTGGAACCTGTTCTTCAGTTTCAGGAGGAAGGGTGCTTGTTTTTCTAAAAGCCCAGATAGAGAAATTAAAAATGCCTTTAATATAATGCCACACTTGAATATCCCCTGTGCCTACACATAAACCTTGTTCTTGTGGGTCCCTGAAGCCCACCTGAGGCCTTACACCAGTTGAGCTGTTTATAAAGATTCATTTGGTTGGGCATAAAGAAATCTCCTGTGGTATTGAAAACACATCCCTCAGAGAATAAAGGACCAAGCTGTTGGGCATAATGAAAATCAAGTATTAAACCTAAGCCATACTGGCACTCCATACACCTGGAACAACAGCCTGATGCTTTGGAGAGACAATGGCAGAAAACGAATCTCATGTGTATTCCAGATGGTTCTGAAGGATCACAGACAAAAAGCGTTTGTCCCCACCCCCTTTTCAGGGCAACTCCAATTAAAATTTCCTCCCACTCTCCACTCAATACTAAAAGTTAATAAACCCCAAGGATGTGACAGGTTATCCTTGTCCCCCTGACTTACGTGTGAATGTGAAGTCATCTTGCAGGATGAAATGACAAACACCCAAACTATAAGATTACACTGACTTCTTCTTTGTGGATGTAATGACCCACAGAATACACGGATTTCACACTGAGATGAATGCAGATGAGAGTTGGAAATGATGTGAGCTCCACAGTGCTGGAGAGGCTGGGCAAGAGAGAGAAATCCCCAGCTCGAAAGGGTAGCAGCAGTGGACAGCACAGCCACATTTCTGCAGATACAGAAAGAACACACTTCCACCATCCACAACCGCTTTTAAAAGAGCAAATATTTTCTATTCATTCTAAAGAAAATTATGTTTGTGAGACTAGAAAATTGTGTGGATGCAAAGTCTCCAACCTGGTAATTATCTCTGATCCATTTCAATAAGCAAAGGTTTGGGGGAATTATTCACATATGAATCATTTTCACTGTTTTTT
Organism: Zalophus californianus; assembly: GCF_009762305.2. Classification (NCBI taxonomy): domain Eukaryota; kingdom Metazoa; phylum Chordata; class Mammalia; order Carnivora; family Otariidae; genus Zalophus; species Zalophus californianus. The sequence continues at coordinate 78,011,427 of NC_045606.1, forward strand.
ATTTGTAGACTAGATTGGAACTGTATGAATAAGAGACCTTCAACTCCTATTAACATTTTTGCATGCAATTGAGGCTCTCCAGAAATTAAAAGACAAACACTGGTAAATCAATAAAAGAAAACATTATTTTATTTCACCTTGGGCTCAGCCACCCACTGCCTATCTTCTCTCCATCCCTGGAAATTTTTCTTTTGAGCTGACCCAGCTAGAATATAGACAGGTGGTGAGGAGGTGGGAGTGGGCATTGCAGCTGAAGGGAGCTGCTTGAGCAAAGGTGAAACTTCACGGAGAGGGGAAAAAAAGAGACTCCTTTAGCTAGACTGAAGCGTTCTTGTGGGGAAGTGGTTGCTTGTAGAGGAGGACACTGTTTGTTGATGGATTTAAATGTCAGGATAATTGGAAGCTAGAGAGGCCGGTGGGGTGAGTAAGAGGGTGTGTGTGTGTGTGTGTGTGTGTGTGTGTGTGTGTGTGTGTGTGTGTGTAGAGGATGAGTGCCAGCCAAGGTCTTAGGCTAACAAGGGACAGCCAGTAAGTGCCAGTAAGTAGAGCACCACAGTGAAAACTGAAGGACTGGTGGTGTCAGACCAACCACAACTAAAATATTGGTTCAGTCACTCCCTAACTCTACCACTTTGGGCAATTTACTTACCTTGTCTAAGTCAAAAATTACCTACTTTCTAAATGCAGATGATATTACCAAGTCCTAATTCATGGGTTGATTGACAGAATTAAAAAAAAAATCATCTGTATGGGGGCACCTGGGTGGCTCAGTCATTGAAGCATCCGCTCAGGTCATGATACTGAGCCCCATGTGGGGCTCTGTGCTGAGTGTGAAGCCTGCTTAAGATTCTCTTTCTCCCTTTCCCTCTGCCCCTCCTCCCCACTTGCTCTCTCTCTTAAAAAAAAAAAAAAAGTCATCTATAGAAAGTACTGATCACGGGCGCCTGGGTGGCTCAGTTGGTTAAGCGACTGCCTTCGGCTCAGGTCATGATCCTGGAGTCCCGGGATCGAGTCCCGCGTCGGGCTCCCTGCTCAGCGGGGAGTCTGCTTCTCTCTCTGACCCTCTTCCCTCTCATGCTCTCTCTCATTCTCTCTCTCAAATAAATAAATAAAATCTTTAAAAAAAAAAAAGAAAGTACTGATCACATTGGAAGATTAAGTATAAATATCAGATACTATTATTGTTACCTTCATTATTATAATTATTTCAGGAAAATTAATTCTCCCTATGAGATGAGTAGAAATATCCATCCACTATTGCACATGTCTATGACGGAAAGAACCCAATTATCAGCAATTATATAAAGCAATTGTTTTCATTTTGAATAGCCTTAAAAAATGTACTTTTCTTGGAATAAGCTATTACAAATTCCTTATTTAAAATGTCCCCAGGGTAAAGTGAACTTTATCACTCTAAATGACAAAGAATAAACACAGTAGAACTTCAACTTAAGTTTCTCTGTAAATTTTCCATGGGAAAAAAAAAACTGGCCCAAATCTAGAAAAAAGAGTTAACTCACATGTTAAAGGCAAGTCTGTGCAGAGAATATACAGTAATGGCTGCATCAGCCGGGAATCACCTCCCTCAGGGAGGAGCAGGGTAGCTACAGATTGTAGCAGATGGGGATTATGTTTTCTTTGTTTGGCTTTATGGGTCTGAGGCACAAGAACATGATGGAACACAATTGCAGAATTAGGCAATTCCATACCCACCTAGCGCCTCCAGTTTTCTTTTTATTGAAGGAATGAGGAAATTCAAAGGAACAGCCATGCTCGTTTTCTAAATAAGCTACTTAAAAGTCAAGACTTATGTTACTTATTTTAGTGGGTGGTTGTGTGAGGCAGAAGAAAACTTAGTGACATAAGGATGGGATAACTCAGGTCAGATCCCACTCCTTACTTAGGGAGAGACAGACTGTGTACTACCTCATTCATAAGAAAGGGAGAGGATTTGAATTAGATGATCCAAAAATTTCCTCCAGGTCTCAAATTCTGACACTACATTAGCCACATTTTACATAGCAATGTCTCCTAACTCCTCCAAACCAGTTATGATCTTTCCCTCCAATAAAAACCTGTAGGATTTTCCTCTTTTTTAGAACACTTGCTATGTTCCACCTTGGATTCTATAGTTAAGACATGTGTCTACCTCTTTATTCCCCTCTAATTAACTATACTATCCTTTAAGGTAGGAGATTTTTTTTTATTCATATTTGATTAATCCAAAAATGTATAGAAAGAATTATACACCACAGCCAAGTGGGATTTATTCCAAATGTCCAAGGCTGTTTCAACATTCAAAAATCAATTAGTTTAATCCACCATATCAGTAGCATAAAGAAGAAAGGTCATATGAGCATATCAACTGATACAGAAAGAGCATCAACTTTCTGCTTTATAGAGAAAGCGGAAACACCCATTAGTGATAAAAACTCTCAAAAACTAGGAATGCAGGAGAACGTCCTCAACTTGATAAATAACATGTATATATGTTAACTAAGTGGAATTAAAATAAAAACTTAAAAAAATAACACTCACAAAAAAATCTACAGCTAACATCAAGTTTATGGTGAGTTACTAAATGTCTTCCTCCTAAGATTAGGAACAAGACAAAGATGTTTTCTCCTACCACTCACATTCAACATTGTCCTAGAAATCCTAGCTAATGCACTAAGACAAGAAAAAGAAATAAAAATATATACAGATTTGAAAAGAAGAAATAAAACTATTTTTAGTGATAGATGACATGATTGTTTATAGAGAAATCCCCAGAGACTCTACAAAGAACTTCTGGAACTAATAAGTTATAATAGCAAGTTTATAGGATATTAATTCAATGTGAAAAAGGAAGATTTTTTTTTTAATGTACCAGTAATGAACATCTGTGATCTAAAAATGTTTCTTAATACTATTTGCAATAACACCAAAAACTTACATACTCTGGTATAAATCTAGCATAATATATACAGAATATATATGTGGAAAACTATAAAACATCAATGAAAAAAATTAAAGAAATCTAAAGAAATGAAGAGATAGTGAGTGCCCATGGATTGGAAATCAGTGTTTGCCAAGAATTCAAGGTGAGAGGGGCTGAACAGATGAGGCACAGATTTTGGGGGTGGTGAAATAATCTGCATGGCACAACAATGGTGAATATATGATACTATGTATTTGCCAAAACCCATGGAACTTTATAGCACAAAGAGTAAACTTTAATATGTGCAAATTTTTTAAAAATTACTTAGATCTTGGAATCCCAGGAAGGGGAAGGAAGGCAGACTGGGACAAGAAGATCTAACTGTATTACAAATATATAAAACAACCTCACTGAAAGGAATGGGATAAAAACTGCTGACCTAAGTAATGTTGGACATAAGTGGTCAGTGTAAGACAAAATCAGCTGTACATAAGCACTATATTCTAGCTGATGAAGTTTTTTTCTCCATAAATGTACAGGTTACCAATTCAGAAACCATTCTACATGAACAAATAAGTAAATGGATAATGGATGGTAGGAACCAGATCTCTCATGGTTTGAGCGGGAGATTACAAATAAGAAAGAAGATCTAGAATGATCCCTGTGCTACTTGACTCAAGTTTGAGACATCAGTACAAACTCGTGTTTAGCTTCATATAGATACAGACAGAAATATTTGTATGTATGTAGATATAAGCCAGGTATTATACACCCCTATATATCTTTGCTTTGACAGCTCTGAGGGCCTGGAAGCAATGACAGCCCAGTAGCAAACAGCATACCTAGTGCCTGAATCTTGATTTCTGTCTTTTTTTTTTTAAGATTTTAAAATTTATTTTAGAGAGAAAGAGCATGAGGAAGAGGGAGAGAAACTCTGGAGCAGACCCTGCACTGAGCATGGAGCCCATCGTGGGGCTCAATCCCACAACCCTGAGATCATGACGTGAGCTGAAATCAAGAGTCGGACACCTAACTGACTGAGCCACCAAGGTGCCCCACCAATCTTGATTTCTAATATCATTCTCCAATAAAAAGAACAAAGGGCCCTTGGAAAAATGGTATGAAATTTACAAGATGAGCCTGGAACATCTTGCAGTGCCAGCATGTAACGAAACACTCACACACACACACACACACACACACTGACGATGATGGGGTTATGTTAAGGGGACATGGGAGCCAAATGTAAAAGCTCCCAATTGCCAAAGCTGGAACAACTGGAGCAAAAAAATAAGTAAACTAGTATTGTATTATAACCCAAAATATAAAGTGAACATCCATGAGTCTACACTGATTTATATAAATGATTAAATAAATAAATGAATGGAAAAAAGGCAAACCTCCCATGCAGAAGAATTCCAAATAATTTATATAGATGTTCTGCCTTCAGGGAGGTGGAACTTCCCACCTGAGGTTGAAACCAGTCATATTAGTGGCATAAATCCACTCAGTTGTATAGCTTTCTCCAGCAGCATGTTAGCAACCTATGTATAGTAAGAGAGAAAGCGGGTACATGAACTGATCTAAGACTGAAGCTCGAGGTGAGGGTGCAATAAAATCAAAAGATTAGGTTGCTGAAAATACTGGTGAACAAGTAGCTGACCTCATGTACTGTGAAGTGTAGGCTAACTAGGGAAGGAGGCAAGACTATGGAGTGGCAACAACCTAGATGAAATAGGATAGAGAAATGTAGTGAAGAGAGGTTAGCAAAGGAATTGATGAATGCCTTGAAAGATGACAATTGCTTTGCATAAGAGAAAAATTGACCAAGGAGATCTGCATTTTGAGTGTGGCACAGGATTCAGGGATGAGAAGACAGCAGGATCAGATGGTCTTAAGTCTTAGATTTTAAGCAGGCTCATCGGAAGCCCTTAAGGGTGTCAGCAACCGTACTCTCCCTAACCGAGCAGAGTGCCTCAGATGTTTAATGTCACAAATGAAAGCATTGTAAGAAACTACTTGGCTGCTTTTGAAAGGCTGAAATTGGGGATTGCCTACTTCTTTATCTACCTCTGAGAAGCTGGTTATTTCTCAAAAGCACTGGCGGTGTCCTTCATTGACTATGAGTCTCAGTCTTTTTTTTTTTTTTTCCAGCTTTATTGAAATATGATTGACAAAATTGTATACATTTAGATTGTACAATGTGATGTTTTGATAAACATATACATTGTAAAATGATTACCACAATCAAGCTAAATTGACATATCCATCACCTCATATAGTTACCCTTTTTTGTGTATGGTGAGAATACTTGAGATCTACTCTCTTGGAAAATTTCAAGTAGATAATACATTATGATTAACCATAATCATCATGCTGTAAGTTGTCTCCAGAATGTATTCATCTTATAATTGAAAGCTTGTACCCTTTGACCAACATTCCTCCTTTTTCCCCACCCCCTTGCCTCAAGTAACCACCATTCTCTTCTCTGATACTATGACTTCAACTTTTTTCTTCAGATTCCACATATAAATAATACCATTCAGTATTTGTCTTTCTGTGTCTGGCTTATTTCACTCAGCATACTGTCCTCTAGTTTCATCCATGTTGTTACAAATAATAGGATTTCCTTCTTTTGCAGGGACTGAATAATATTCCATTTATATATATGTTCATCTGCTGATGGACACAGTTAAATACATTCATCTGCTGATGGACACTTAGGTTGTTTCTATATTTTGGCTATTGTCAATAATGTTGCAATGAACATGGGAGTGCAGATATCTCTTTGAGATAGTAATTTCATTTCCTTTGGATATACACCCAGAAGTGAAATTGCTGGATCATTAGTTCTATTAATTTTATTTTTAATTTATTGTGATACCTCCATACTGGCTATACCAGTTTAAATTGTCATCAGTATTGCATAAAGTTTTCCTTTTCTCCACATCCTTTCAGCAATTATCTTTGTCGAGTCTTTCACTTTCAAGAGTAAGGTGCCTACAGGCCCCAAAGAAGACATAGGCTGATGTAGCAAAGTCAGGAAATTATATCCCCTGAAGAAATCAGCAGTACCCACCTAAATGCAATTCAAGCTGTATCTTCTAAAACATTCTCAGTCTATTCCGCTATAGTCCTGGTTCATTTGCTACTTTGGAATCTGAGCTGCTTTGATGTGAGCTTCATACCAAGTTCTGTGCTGGATGGATGGGTGGACAGATGGATGGATGGATGGATGGATGGATGGATGGATGGATGGATGGATGGATGGATGGATGGATGGGTGGGTGGATGGATGGGTGGATGGATGGGTGGGTGGGTGGATAAACATGGATAAATGTTACCCGTGCTTTAAGGACCTTCTTGAATACTATCTCTTCACTGAGGGTCTCCCTGATTTCCTCAAATGAAAAGCAACCTCTCATTTACCTGTAAAACTTAAGGAAAAATCTTTTGTCTTACTTTTCACAAGAGTGATTATCTCCATCCTTTTATAGGCACTCAATAATATGTATTGAATTAAATAAGCCTTTGATTATACTATCACAGAATAGGTCACAGTATGCATTCAATTATAGTTTATTCTATAAATAAGTATTAAGCTGAAATTTCTATGAAGGCAAAACTCATATTTTGCCCTAATTTTTATTTCTTTTGCGTTCTTTCCACAGTAGTAGATGTTCAACTAATATATGTAGAATAAAGATATTAAGAATAACATACTTGTGGCACCTGGGTAGCTCAGTCAGTTAAGTGTCTTGATCTCATCTCAGGCCTCAATCTCAGGGTCGTGAGTTCAAGCCCCACATTGGGCTCCACACTGGGTGTAGAGCCTACATTAAAAAAAAAAAAAAAAGAATGACACACTTGTCCAACTTTTCTCCAAAAGATTCAGATCAATGTCCTATAATATTCCTCTAGAATTTCCTGGTATCATTTAAGGGTCTGATACCAGCCACTTATAAATTTGGAAGAAATATTTCTTTTTTTTAAGATTTTTTATTTATTTATTTGAGAGAGAGAGAATGAGAGATAGAGAGCACAAGAGGGAAGAGGGTCAGAGGGAGAAGTAGACTCCCTGCTGAGCAGGGAGCCCGATGCAGGACTCGATCCCGGGACTCCAGGATCATGACCTGAGCCGAAGGCAGTCGCTTAACCAACTGAGCCACCCGGGAGCCCCTGGAAGAAATATTTCTGAGGACTTCAGGCCTCAGAAGTGAACACTATTAAGTCAGACCTAAGCAGATTTGAGAGTTCATCAATAAGACAAGTGTGCACTGAACGAGGGTTTGAAATAATTGCTAATCATGAGGAAGATTAGTTAAGGAGCATAGTCCAAAGTGGAAGTCAATGCAGACTAGACTCACAATAGGGGAGTTTCAGATAATTAATTTTTCAACCACAACCACCAATTCCAAATGCCAATAATGAGGAACTAAATGAGGGTTTATAAAGAGAGCATGACCCAGCAAGAAAGCCAAAAGCCCTTTTCATATTTATGCTAGAGCTTTCTGTCCCTTAGCCTATACTGGACTATTTTAATTGAATTGACTCTATTGACATTCATTAATTAGATAGCAACGCTACACAATGTAATAATTAATTAAATTAATGCTACACAATATATTATTACCCTTGACTACACCTCTTTAAGGTTTCTTGATTTTGTAACATGCCCATTGCAGCACCCCACCATGATGGTATACTGCTGCTTCTTCTGCTCTAGACCCAAGGTTGAATGCCACCAGGTGACCTCCAATGCTATTGTCCAAGTGGGTTCTTGGCAGCAGTCAATCAAGGAACAGAAAGCAAGAAACCTGGTGAAAGAACTGCAGAACTCATGAGAGACCGGTGCTTAGTGAAGGAGAGGTAGAAGCAAGAGACTCCAAGAGAACCCAAGAGAATAGCAAACCCCAAAGCCACGAAAATATGCAGAAAGCAAGACTGACAGGAATTGGAATGTGCTAGAAACTGGAAACATGCAGGCAGATAGAGCTAGCAGCACAAAAAAGAAGGTTGACAGGAAGAACGTGTTGACCCTGACTTGATTCCTCATTAACTCAGGAGAGCATCAGTCCTAAATAAAGACTGGCTAAGTGGACCGTGGCAAAAGATTGCAGATCGCCCCTGGATTGGGAGGAAGGTTAGAGGCAAGAGTCCTGCCCTCTGGCAGAGTCAAGTGGAAACTTAGGCAAGACCAACAAGTGGTCAGCAGCAGCAAAAAGCTGGAAGTTCTACTGAAAATGAGACTCCAAAAATTAGGCAAAGGGGAGCACCTGGCTGGCTCAGTCAGTACAGCATGTGATTCTTGATCTCAGGGTCATGAGTTTGAGCCCCACTTTGGATGTGGAGCCTACTTAAAAAAATAGACAGAGGACATAAGCAGACAATGCACTGATGACAAAAATATATCAGTGTTAATGAACATGTAAAAACTATTCAAGCTCATTATCAATAAAAGGACATTAAAATGCTTTTTACTCTGTCATTTTAGTTCCAACCTTTATGAGGATGGTACTTGATGCTAGGTAGGGTGCTGGTGAGAGTATGGGAGGAAACACCTCTGAAAAGCAGTTCAGTTACCTTGTATATGTACATAGAATATAGAATAAATTCATTCACTCATTAATTATACAGTTTTTATTGTATGCCCTGCGATAGGTATTAAAATCAGCACTATCGGGGCACCTGGGTGGCTCAGTGGTTAAGCGTCTGCCTTCGGCTCAGGTCATGATCCCAGGGTCCTGGGATAGAGCCCCGCATCGGGCTCCCTGCTCGGCGGGAAGCCTGCTTCTCCCTCTCCCACTCCCCCTGCTTGTGTTCCCTCTCTCACTGTGTCTCTGTCTAATAAATAAATAAAATCTTAAAAATAAATAAAAATAAGTAAAATCAGCACTAACCGATTAACCCTGCCATTAGAAGCTTGTCATGTAGTGGGGAAGAGCTAAATTAATCAAATAATCACAGAAATGTATCACTTCACTCTGTGATAAGTGCTATAAAGGAAAACTATAAGAAGCTATGAAACCATAGAGGAGTTGCCTTAGTGAATCAAGAAAAACTTCATTCCTCAAGGAATTGATATTTAACCTGAGATTCAAAAAGTTGAATAAAAGGAAGTGAGGACTGAGGGTTCCTGCAGAGAAGAATGATTGTTAAATCAGAACAAACAGCATAGGCAAAAGCCCTGAGGTGGGGAGGACTTGCTGTGTTACCAGGTTTCTCTTCACATTGAAGAAGCTAGGAAAATAGCAGCGTGGGAATTGTGGAGTAAATGAGAGAGGATGTGGCAAAAGATTTAGGCATGATTATTCCACCTTTGACTTGGTGGAGAAATTTGTTAAGAATGACCAAAAAGGGGCACCTGGGTGGCTAAGTGGCCTGTGGCAAAAGATTGCAGATCGCCCCTGGTTTGGGTCATTAAGCATCTGCCTTCGGCTCAGGTCACGGTCCCAGGGTCCTGGGATCGAGCCCCACATCGGGCTCCCTGCTCGGCAGGAAGCCTGCTTCTCCCTCTCCCACTCCCCCTGCTTGTGTTCCCTCTCTCACTATGTCTCTATCTGTCAAATAAATAAAATCTTAAAAAAAAAAAGAATTACCAAAAAAAAATTGTTTTGAGACTTCCAGAGTATCTATGTATCTATGTCCATATATTTATATCAATATCTATATTGGGATGAAAATGTTCTAAAGTTAGATTTTAGTAATGATTGCACAACCCTGTGGATTTACTTTAAAAAATTAGGCTGCACACTTTAAATGGGTGTTTTGTCTGATATATAAATTATACCTCAATAAAGCTGTTTAAAAAATTACTTTATGCTTTTACTGATCTTTCTCATGTTTTAAATTTATGGAAAGGAAATGATTTTAAGACAAGTTACACAGACGCTCAAATCCATGAAGTTCTTGTCCAAACTTCAGGGTAATGCTGGGTTGTAGGTCTTGTGCAAAATAAAGATTTCTCTCCCTTATACTGTACTAACTTGTTACAATTTGAGGATGAACAGCTCCCCAAGCTAACAGTATAGTCAATTTACTGTCCTAATTGGCTATATATTTATAACCAGTTTATCTTGGAAAGTTCATCAATGAGCAAAGTTACATCACCCAATGCTATATATTATAGAATAACCTGACGTTCTGAGAGGGGTAGTTGTTTGTTGTGTGTGTGTGGGGGTGTTGTTTTGTTTTATGGTTGAGGTGAGTATTTGGTTACAACTACTTTGAAATTTCTCCAGGCTAAATTCATTGCAGCTCTGCCCTATTACAGAAAAAAATTAGATTTCAATGATTCATTGTAGATAAGAGTAAGGTCGAAATTACCTCCTACAGGAATCGTGGCCCTGTATAAACCTATCCCTCAGACCTCCTCTATGCCATTGTAGTATAGCAATCTATTGCAGTCACATAACCTAAGCTGATTCCTCAATTTTCATAATGGGATTTTTTTTTAAAGGTTTTATTTATTTATTTGACAGAGAGAGACACAGCGAGAGAGAGAACACAAGCAGGGGGGAGTGGGAGAGGGAGAAGCAGGCTTCCCGCCAAGCAGGGAGCACGATGCGGGGGCTCACGGTCCCAGGACCCTGGGATCATGACCTGAGCCGAAGGCAGAGGCTTAAGGACTGAGCCACCCAGGTGCCCCCATAATGGGCTTTTAATTCAATCTTCCATCTCTATTGATATTTAAAACATTGTTTATTGATTTAGTTAGCAATACATATTACAGGTTATGTTACCTTAATTCACTGATGCTCAAAATTTTTTCAGTCTCCATTAGGGGAGACTCAACATTCATGAAAAAGTAGCTGAAATACAGTCTAACTATACCCACAGAATCTCTATTTTTAGGGGAAAAAAAAACAAAACAACAAACTAAATTCCTGAATCAAACTGCTAGGCCCTTCAGTGGATGTTCTGTTAAGTTTTACTTTCACATCTCGCCAATGGCCCAGGCTGAGCAAAGCGGTAGAATACAGTTTTTAAGGGACTGTACTGTAAGGGACTCTTTGAGGATGAAATTCACTACATCCACTCAGTGTTCTCTCTAGGTAGACCTACTGTGGAAATCTCTACTTTGTCTCACTCCTAGTGTAGTTTTACTTCTTTGCAGCAAATCTTTGTATAGGTAGTCAGTTACACCACTGATGATTTCTCCCTTTTCATGTTTGTTTTTCTAAAGCCTAAAATATAACTTGTGTCTCAGTGTCAGTAAGCCAACGAGATCTGCCAACACGGTTTCATGTCCTAAACCCAGTCCAGGCTTGATTTTATCTTTCCTGCCTTCATTTTCTCACCTGTTAACTTTAAACTTTATTTTCTTATTGTATTTATATATTTTGGTGATCTATTTTAAATTCCTCCTGAAACAAAAAATCATTTTTAATGCTCTTACCGAAACTTTTCTTAGAATGTTTCCTTCCTAAAACTCTGAAGGTATTTCAGGTAGCCAAGTAGGGGAAAAAATTGTATTTCTTCACAGGGGTCCTCCCTTATATGCTACTCTTCAACCTACTCTACCAGCCTGCATAGAGTGTAGCTGTGGAGGAAGAATGAAAGGATCTTTTGTTAACTCATTTTTGAGGACTTTTTAACGAGCCTTGGATCTATAATCTGGGGAAGCTCAGGAGGATGAGTGGAGTAAACATCTGAACACCAATCTCTGAAAGACCAATGCAGTATTTCTGGCCAGGATTCTTTGTTCTGAGATATTAGCACCAGGACCCCTGGCTGTGCTGGTGTTAGGCATCCAGTGACAAATGGTGCCTATGACATAATCCTGAGCAAGATCATGATTATTCCTTGCCTCTCTTTGTTTCTGAGTTCAGTTCAAAGCTCTGGGATCCAAACTGTGAGCAACTGAGCTGTAAGCCCAAAAATTTCCATTCAACAAATTCCTTTTCTTTTCAGGTATACAGATCCAGTTTTATGGGTTGTCCTCGGAAATCCTAATTAGTACACAGGGCCACTCATTTTCTTAAGGAGAGAGGTCCCACTCTCTGATTCAAAAGTAAATATTATGATGATGATATCTGGCAAGTGGTCACAATCTTGAGAATATGCTCTGACAAAGGAGGGAAAATAAAGACAGAATTTATTTTCCGTCAGAAGATGCTAAAAGATACAAATGCCATATTACCTCTTCATTTTTTAAGATGCTTTTAGCTCCAAATAACAGAAATCACAGGTCAAAATGACTTCAACAATGGAAGATCTTAGGCAGATTCAAGCATTATGGAACCTGAAGCTTCTACCATTTTTGAAGCTCTCTTCATGCAAAAGAATGTAAAATTACAAATTTAATACTGCTAAGCCATTCTCCAGGTCTTAGAAAGTCCTATGCAAGAGAAACACCTTGATTTTTAAGCTTTATGCTAAATCTACCTCCAAAACTGATTTCTACCTCCCCTCACTAGAAGTCTAGAAGTAAATTTGCAATAGGTAATTAATTCAGAAGCTTGATGAAATCATTAGGGTGTAGATTCCTTGCAGATTTGTACTCTTCAGCACGTTCTTTTCAAGTTATCTTCCTTCTTATTACAAGGTGGCTGCTAAAGTTCTAGGCAACAAATAAAAACACTAAAATATTTAGAAGAAGAACACTGGCCATTCCAATAAGGCAAGGAAAAAGAAATAAAAGGCAAAAGGACAGGAATGAAAGAAGCAAAACTATTTTTATTTGCAGATTATGAATGTTTACTCAGAAAACTCAATGGAATCTACTAATCAACTACAAAAGTTAATAAATTTAGCAGGGTCGCAGGATATGAGGTGAATGTACAAAACTCAGAAGTAAGCAAGTAGAAAGTTAAATTTAGAAATAATTCAACAGGACCAAGAAAAAATGAAATATTTAAGAATAAATTCAACAAAATATGTAAAACCTCTATACTGAGAACTGTGAAACATTTCTCACAGAAATTAGATACTGTCTAAATAAAGAGATAAACCATATTCATGGATTGTGGAATACTCAGTGTCGTTAATATGTCAATTCTCACTAAACTGATTTATAGACTGAGTATAGTTCCAACCATAATTCCAGCAGGATTTTGTAAATGACAAGGTGATTCTCAAATGTGTATAAAAATCCTGTCTATAGTAAAAACAGTCTTTAAAAAGTAATAATATTTACTCTAAAGCTATAGTAATCAAGATAGTATACTATTAGAATAAAGATAGTCTTTAAATCAGTGGAAGAGCATACCAACTCCAACTACAGACCTTCAATTACATGGTTATCTTATTCTCAACAAAGGCACCAAAGAAATCCAATGAGAAAAAGAAAGGTTTTTGACAAATAGTTTTGGGAAAGGTGGATATGCATATGGAAAAGAAGTGATCCTCAATCCCTACTTCATATTATACTCCAAAATTAACTCAAGATGGACTCTACATCTCATCATAAAAGCTAAAACCATAATACTTTTATAAAAAAGCAGAAGAAAACATCAGTAACTTTGAGGTAAGAATACATTTCTTAGGGAAGATGAATAAAAGAAAAAAATTGGGGGGCGCCTGGGTGGTTCAGTTGGTTAAGCATCTGCCTTCAGCTCAAGTCATGATCCCAGGGTCCTGGAATTGAGTCCCGCATCGGGCTCCCTGCTCAGTGGGGAGCCTGCATCTCCCTCTGCTTGCCGCTCCCCTTGCTTGTGCTTGTGCTCTCTCTCTCTCTAATAAATAAATAAAGTCTATTTAAAAAACTTGAAAAGAAAAAATGTTGATAAATTAAGTTTCATCAGAATTAAAAACTGCTTATCAAAAGTCACCATTAAGAAAACAGATATGGGGGCGCCTGGGTGGCTAAGTCGTTAAGCGTCTGCCTTCGGCTCAGGTCACGATCCCAGGGTCCTGGGATGGAGCCCCACATCGGGCTCCCTGCTCAGCAGAAAGCCTGCTTCTTCCTCTCCCACTCCCCTTGCTTGTCACTGTCTCTCTCTTTGTCAAATACATAAATAAAATCTTAAAAAACAAAAAAAAGAAAGAAAATAGATATGGAAGTTACAGACTGGGAGAAACATTTGCCAAATGTATTTCTGGTAAAAGACTGGTATCTAGGATATATAAATAACTCCTACAACTTAATGATATAAAGATGAGCAACCCAATTACACACATAGATAAAACGTTTCAATAAATATTTCATAAAAAAGAATGAATAGCTAACAGGTACATGAAAAAGTGCTCAACATCATTAGTCATCAGGAAATGAGATACCACTATATGCGCACCACAATGCCAAATGTGGAGTACCTGGGGCTTGCATTTATTTTTTGTGGAGTGTAAAATGTTACAACCACCTTGGAAAACTTTTTATAAAATTAAAACACACTTTCTCTTTGGCCCAATAATCCCACTTCTAGGTGGTTACTCAAGAGAAATAAAAACATGTTTCTACAAAAAGACTTGTATAAAATGTTTATAGCAACTTTACTTAAAATATTCAAAAACTGGAAGAATCCCAGATGTCCACTAATAGAAGAATACACAAACAGTGGTGTATTCATACAATGCAATATTACTACACAATTAAAAAAGGAAGAAATCGTTGACACATGCAACAATGTGGATAAATCTCAAAAACCCTATGCTGACTGAAAAGAGTCCTACACAAAAGAGTACATAGTGTATGATTTTATTTATATGAAATTCTAGAATAGGCAACATTAATCTATGATAGAAAAAATAGAGTAAGTGCTTTTTGAGGGAAGCGATGAGGATTGACTTAGAAGGAGAATAAGGGAACTTTCTGGAATGAGAACAATGTTCTGTATGTTGGTGGGAATTTGAGTTACACAGTGTATGTGGTTATCACTTAAGATTTTTACATTTCACTTGTAAATTTTATTTCAAAAGAAAAAATTATAAACATATAGTAGTGAACTCTAGTTAATATTATACATGCTGAAGTATCTAGTGAGAAGGGTATTAACATTTGTAATTTACTTTGAAGTGCATTAAGAAATAAGATGGATCAGGAGAGTTATAGATGGATAGATATGTGATAAACCAAATATAGTAAAATATTAATAGTAGAATCTTTACTGTAAAAATCTTTCATCTTTGCTAATTGTTTTTTCACAATAAAAAGCTGGAAAAGCCCCCAGAAGAAAAAGGATTGTTTTGTTCTTCTGAATCTCTTTTTATGAGTAATGAAAGCTTTCCCCCAAATAATTCTCAGAATAATTTCCCTCATTTCTCATAGGCAGAAACAATCAGATGTTCACCCTCAGGGGTGTGTTGTAGCTGCTCATAATGGCTTGCAAGAGTCAATTGTTAAATTTTCAGGTATTTTGTGAGCCAGCTGATGTCACATTGGTAGCTTAAATCAGCCACAGTGGGAGTATTTACACCAGGGAAATTGTTGAATGTACAAATTGTTTTTTAACATTTTACTTATTTGAGAGAGAGAGCATGGGTGGGGGCGGGGGTAGAGAGAGAGAGAGGGAGAAGCAGACTCCCCGCCGAGCAGGGAGCCCGACATGGGGCTCTATCCCAGGACCCCGAGATCATGACCTGAGCCGAAGGCAGCTGCTTAACTGACTGAGCCACCCAGGCGCTCTTGGACATTTTTTTTTTTTTTGAAAGCCAATTGTTAAATATTTACCAATACCCCACTGCTCACTCTCAACAAACCCCTGACAAGAAAGAAAAACACACAATGATAGGCATAAATTAAGCAAAATATACCTAAGTTACAAGTCAGATTCTGATTTCACAAGTCAGAATATGAACACCTGAACCAAATCAAGTCTCTTTCAGCATGGAAGAAAGGAAAATGACTAATGATAGGCTAGTCTGCCACAAACATATACTGATTCATAATTCAAAAGAGCATACAGTACACTTTTGGTTCAAAAGGCTATACAGTAGGGGCACCTGGGTGGCTCAGTCGGTTAAGCGTCTGCCTTCGGCTCAGGTCATGGTCCCAGGGTCCTGGGATCGAGCCCCGCATCGGGCTCCCTGCTCGGCGGGAAGCCTTCTTCTCCCTCTCCCACTCCCCCTGCTTGTGTTCTCTCTCTCACTGTGTCTCTCTCTGTCAAATAAATAAATAAAATCTTAAAAAAAAAAAGGATATACAGTAGTCTCCCCCTTATCTTCAGGGGATATGTTCCAAGACCCTCAGTGGATGCCTGAAACTACAGATAGTACCAAACCCCATATATACTGTTTTGTCCTATATATACACACCTACGATAAAGTTTAATTTATAAATGAGGCACAATAAGTGATTAATAACAATTAACTAGTTAATAAAACACTTATAACAACAGACTATAATAAAAGTTATGTGAATATTGTCTCTCCCTCTCTAACTCTCTCTGAATAACTTATTAGGCTGTACTCACCCTTCTTGCGGTGATGCGACACGATGAAACACCCACGTGATGAGACGAAGTGAGGAGAATGACATAACATTTTGAGGTAAGGTTAGGCCGCTATTGACCTTCTGCAGATTAGTCAGAAGGAGGATCATCTGCTTCCCTGCTGCCTTTGACAAAACTGCGGATAGTGAAACTGCAGGTGGGAGGGTGTTGTAGGTAAAATCTCTCCTTCCCCCACCCCCACTTTCCCACCCTTCCAGCTGCCAGTTCTCAGATAAGTTACCACCTTCTTGCATATCCTCCCAGGAATATTATGTTCAGGTACTAGTAGAAAACATTTATTTTCCTTTCACAATAATAACTGTAAAACTTTTGTTTTGTTTTGTTTTGTTGGTTAAAAATTCTCTTGAAGGGGCACCTCGCTGGCTCAGTCAGAGGAGCTTGTGACTCTTGATCTTGCGGTCCTGAGTTTGACCCCCATGTTAGGTATAGAGATTGCTTAAATAAAACTTAAAAAATAACTATCTTGGGGTGCCTGAGTGGCTCAGTCAGTTAAGCGTCTGCCTTCAGCTTGGGTCATGATTCCAGAGTCCTGGGATCTGGTCCCAGGTCGGGCTCCCTCCTCAGCAGGGAGCCGGCTCTTCCCTCTGCCTGCCACTCCCCCTGCTTAAGCTCTCTCTCTCTCTCTCTCTCAAATAAAAAATATAAAATCCTTAAAAAAAAAAAACTATCTTGAAGATAATTTTTTTTTTTATTCCTTTGAGAGAGAGAGAGGACAAGCAGAGAGAGAGGCAGAGGGAGAGGGAGAAGCAGACTCCTCGCTGAGCTGGGAGCCAGACAGGGGGTTCTATCCAGGAACTGGAGATCATAACCTGAGCCGAAGGCAGATGCTTAACCATCTGAGCACCCAGGGGCCCTGAAGATAATTCTACCCACATTCGATATTTAAGGCCTTGAATTTCCCTCTGATTTAGATGTATCCTAGAGGTTCTAAAATGTAGTGGTTTTTCTAAATTTGTTTGTTTGTTTGTTTGTTTGAGAGAGAGCAAATGGGCCGGGGAAGGGCAGAGGGAGAGGGAGAGAGAGAATCTTAAGAGGCTGCGTGCTGCACACAGGACTCAATCTCAGGTCCCTAAGATCATGACCTGAGCCGACATCAAGAGTCAGTCACTTAACTGAATGAGCCACCTGGTGCCCTAAACTTTATTTATTAAGTGTTAATCAGATAGAAAATAATAGCTACAAAATCTATTAGGAATTCGTCATAACAAACATTTCTATAATGGGCTATTTTAACAAAAAGACCATACCTATTAGCATTGACACCTCCTGTGTATCCTACCTCATTTGCTTATTTCCTGCTCATGGGTAAGAGTTATTCCAATTTTTTTTTGTTCTTCATTTCTGGGTTTTATTGGTAGCTTTACCACAGATGCTTTTACAATTTTTTATTAATGGATTCACATAGTGTGCGTCCTTCAGTAACCTGCATATTTACTCAAATTGTGTTCCTGAGTTTTATCCATGTTGTTACATATAGTAGTTGTCCATTTATTTTCACTGCTGTATACTATTACATTATCTAAGCATACCACAATTTATGTATTTTCCTGTTAATAGACATTTGAGTTGCTCTCAATTTTTTATAATTATAACAGTGCAATTATGAAGACTTCTACCCTTTTACCTATATGTCCCTGGTACCATGTACAAGAAGTTCTCTAAGTTTCACAGCTAATGGAGGAATTTCAAGGTGATAGGAAAAGTGTATAGACAAATTTGCTAAGTAATGCCAACATGTCTTCTAAAGTGATTTCTAAAACTATTATGGGTTCCGTTCCCATCGAGAGCATATAGATGTTGTGGATGCTCTATGTGTTCACTATTCTTGCTATTATAAAAATTTTAATTTGTCCAGTTGGTTAAGTATGAAACTGGATCTCACTGGGGTGATAATTTGCATTTTGATGATTACTAAGAAGATTAAGCATCTTTTCACATATATATGAGCACTCTCGGTTTCCTCCTCAGCAATTCCTTGTCAAGTTTTTGCTTGTCTTTCTATTAGTTTTATTTTGCCATTTCTTTTTAATCTACAAGTTTCTTTATATATGTTGGATACTATTAGTCAGTTATGTGTGTTGAATGGTTTACCCATTTCATCCATGGCAAATACCTCCTGTAAACTCACAGTATATTCACAGGTTCCATTTTCTTACTATAATAGTTTAAAAATTCATGTGGCATGAAGGTAAATGAGGAATGTGGAGAATCCATGGATGGAAGTGCTGGCAAAAAACACTAGGAACAAGACAAACAAATCCCTGTACATGATAAATGTCTACTCCAGCAAAGACAACATGCTATCCTCCATGAGGAAGGAGTCCAATGTGATCAGTATATTGCCAGGTAGGCAGCTGGTCCTGTAATACCATACTAAAGGCTCTTCATTAGATCCTTTGTTGGCAAGGATGTCATTCATCCATGAAAGCCACATCAGTCTGAGTGCCAGGGAAGTCCATTGAGCCCATACATAACATTCACCCTTGTCATCAAGGCCACTTTGTTTATGAGCCCAGTGGGCAGGTATGGGATCACCGGGGAAAGAGGTAATCTTGTCTACTTGAAAATAATGACATTTCATCACAGTTGTGGATTGTCCCAATCATATAGGACAGAACTATCCTCAGATGTGGGGCCACTCAGAAAGGTCCATTCACATATCTGTTTTCCAGATCTCCTTTTCATAAATTTTCCCATCATGTTCCTTCTCAGTCCTTGACCATCTGGGTAAACAATTAGCTACTGATTAAGAATAAATGTATATCCATACTTCTTTCCATCTCTCCTTCAAATGGAGAATCAGATATATTACTCAAAAGTTCTTTCCCAAGGGAGTATTTCCCTTACTTGTCCTCTATTTGGGATTATAATGTTCCAGGTTTCACTTCTGACTACTGTCAGCATATCATATGGAGCAATCTTCATACTAGGCTCATACTTTTCTTCCCTCAGTCAATTATTATAAAGAATGCATCCCCCCAAAGGGCATTCTTTATAATAGTCTTATAGACTTGCAATTTCCTGCTCAACAAAGCCAGTCAACATGATATAATCAATACAGTGGATCGACATGATTTCTTGGGGGATAGTAAGACTCAAGTGTCTAGTAGTTCAGGATGTGCAGAGAGCATGAGAAATCACATAGCTCAGAGGTAAGACAGTATACTGCTGTCCTTTCCAAGTGAAAACAAATGGCTTCAGGCAGTCTTTACTCATCTTTACAGAAGAAAGGAGCATTCAGTAGATAGATAGCGATATGCCAGCCCAAGGTACATGTTCATTTACTCCCAAAGACAGTCCATGGGCAACAGCTATAATTAGAAACAGCCCCTGATTAAGTTTCATAATCCAAGTATCATTCTCCAAGATCAACAGTTGTTATAGAAATGCTTATATTCTTTATCTTTTATATGTTTGAGATTAATATTTAAAACTGCCCCCAAGATATCCAGGACTAAATGTGGATTTCGAAACTAAGAAAAGTCACTTGTTTCTTGAAAAAGCCTAGATTTCAAGACTTGTCTCACCATAGATTCCGAAGATCAACTCTGAGGCTCAAAGTAGAATGGTAACCCTTTTGTTCTAGAATTGTATTTTCTTTTATTCTCTAAGATTTGTCTCTTGCCAAAAAAGATTGGGTTATAGACAGGGAAGATCCAGAAGGTAGTAGGAATGCTCCCATTAAAATCACTTCCTCAGAAAAGCTTTTTCAAGAAAATCACTTCCTTAGAAAAGCTTTTCCAAATATCCACTTCTCCCACTCCCAAGACTTCATTAGATCCTCTTTGAGAGACCCTCAGTTCTCTTCCACTGTACTTTTCATACTTTTAATTATTTTTAGTTACTTCTAAATACATATATGTGTTTCTCATCTCATATTTTAAACTCACTTTATGAAACCGTTGTGCTTAATTAAACAGCAATATATATGTGTGTATACTGTATAAATATGTGTGAAGATGCACCATGGATTATGCAACATTTTCTGCCAATTTGTCTGAGGTTAAGGGTAGTCCAGTGTTCTGGTCCACTTCTCATACTACTCTTCTAATTTTTTTATATAAGTGATTATATAAATGAAAGACTGAATTTCCTCAAAGGTAAAAATACCCAACCACCCCAACCACGTGGTATTCCATCTTCTACCTTTAGCAATGGAGACTCTCTACAAAGCAAAGTACAGGGAAGTGGTCCAAACAGAAAGCAACCATCTTGCTGGATGGAGAAAGATACCAGACTGTGGGAGTGCTGAAGTGGCGGGAAATTGTAGGATAGAGTAAGAACTGTATAGAGCGGGGAGCTCCGGAAATATGCATGGGGTCCCCTTGAGTCTTTGGCTGCATATTAAGCTCTATATGCATAGAGATAAATTCTATGAAGCCTGGTAGAGAGTAACTGGGGGACTCTGAGCTACACAGAGATTTTAGAGTTTGCCAATGCTGAGAGTTGTTGGAATTCTGACCAGCAAGAGAGGAGAAACTTGCTGAATATCAAAGCATTTAGCTGAGACCTCAGGAAAACTACATCTTAACTATGGCTACTACAGACTGTGCTAACACAACCTAAACGCAAGCTCCAATAGGATCATGCTGATTCACCAGCAAATTAACTGCCTGTTTTAAAAAAATACTCATCACTCTTTAAAGGATATAAAAATTAATAATATAGTTGCTTGTATTACACATCTAGCATACAATAAAAAATTACTACACATTGAAAGAAGCAAAAAAATATGACATATGATTTGGAGAATAAGCTATAGAAACATATCCCAAGATGACAGAGATGTTGGCATTAGCAGGAAAGGACTCTGAAACAACTATTATAAAAGTCTTCAATAATTCAAAGGAAAATATTAGGCATAATGAGCAAATAGATGGGGAATCTCAGTAGAAAAGAACAGGATACTATACAAGAAGAATAAATGGATATTCTAGAATTGAAACATATAATATCCAAAATAAAATTTTCACTTAATGGGCTTAATAGCGTATTGGATACTGCAGGAGAAAAAATTGATACTCTGGGCCACAATATCGTGGAGCATGAATCAGTACCGAAATGAATAGGTCAAATAAAGACACTGAATTGACCCCATCAAAACCTAATCTGAGGAATTAGAGCCTCTAAGATCAGTTTTCTCAATCTTGGCACTTTTGGCATCTTGGACCAGATAATTTTTTGTTGTAGGGAAATGTCTTATGCATTTTTAGGATGTTTAGTGGCATCTGTGGCTTCTACTCAGTTGTACTCCCTTCACAGTTGCAGAAACTGCAGTGTCCTCAGACATTGCCAAATGCCCCCTGGGAGAAAATTGCCCCCTAACTGAAACTATAGCTCTAAGTGAATGAAAAGAATAGAACACTAGATTTCAGGCTACTCCAAAGATTACTCTTGTTATCTGAACACATAGCACTCTGTTCACACTTATAAACAACTTAAAATCACTGTTGACTTCTGTTTCCCCTGATAGAATACAAATTCCAGGAAGATAAAATAATATGAGTCTTATGTCCTATTGCATATCTAAGCTGGTGTCTCTTGCACTTTGAATGAATCAACAAAATGATAAATGAATACTGAATTTTAGTTCTGATTTTCTTGGGACTCAGAGTGACTGTACAATACTGAGATAGTTTCCCTTTTATGTATCGCCTTTCAATAAACCCCTGCATATTGGGGCACGTGGGTGGCTCAGTTGGTTAAGCACCCAACTCTTGATTTCAGCTCAAGTCATGATCTCAGGGTCATGATCTCAAGGTCGTGAGATCGAGCCCCGAAGAGGGCTTTGTGCCCCGCCAGGAGTCTGCTTGAGATTCTTTCCCTCTGCCCCTCCCCCTTCAGTTTATGGCCAATCTTACTATCTGTACCTAAATTCACCTCTCTTCTCCTATATTATTTTTAAGCAAGTCCCAGACATATTATCACTTCACCCTTAAATAATTGAATACATAGCTCTAAAAAACTATTTTAAACAAAACCAAAATACTCTTTTCACATCTTAAAAAGTCAACATAATTCCTTAATTTCATTAAACAGCCAGTCAGTGTTCAAATTTCCAGGAGTCTCAGGTGTCATAAGTGACTTTTATTTTTCCAGTTCATTTGATTGATTTGGGATTGAAATGAGAGTCATACATAGCAATTGGTTATTCTGTTTTTATTTTATTTTAATTTTTTTTAGGGAGGGCAGGGGCAGGGTCAGAGAAGAGAGAATCTTAAGCAGGCTCCATGCCCAGTGGGGAGCCCTATGAGGGGCTGGATCTCACCACCCAGAAATCATGACCTGAGCTAAAATCCAGAATTGAACACTTAACAGACTGAGCCACCCAGGCACCCCAGTTATTCTGTTTTTAAAATCTCTTTCAGGGCGCCTGGGTGGCTCAGCCGGTTAAGCGACTGCCTTTGGCTCAGGTCATGATCCCGGAGTCCCCGGATCGAGTCCCACATCGGGCTCCCTGCTCAGCGGGGAGTCAGCTTCTCCCTCTGACCCTACCCCCTCTTGTGCTCTCTCTCTCAAATAAATAAAATTTAAAAAAAATCTTTAAAAAAAATCTCTTTCAAATGTTAGGTTTTCCTGGTCTCCTCTTCCTCCTTTGCCCCCCCTTCTTCCTCCCCTTTCTCTTCTTCCTCTCCCTCTCCCCCTTCCTATTATTCATCAAAGAAATTGGGTTCCTTGTCCTATAGAGGTTTGTTCCAAACTCTGGTTTTTGCTGAAATTTTGAAGATGCAAATCTTATTCAGAGATTTGTGTAAAAAAAATACATTCGTGGAATGTCTCACCTACTCCAGATTTGGTTCACATTTAACTGAAAAATTACATTTCTATGGTGGGTTATCAAAAGACATCACCAAATTTGTTACTGTGATTTGAGGGATCTCCATCAGGCGGCGTCTGAACTTTTAGATTGTTTACACGCAAAATGTCTATATTCTTGTTATCAAGAAGGACAGAGTTAAATCAAACTGAAGGTCTGTTCTTCCTTTCATGATAGATTTCTAGTTCCACTTAGGAACTGATACGTGATGTTTTCTCTCTCCACTCCCACCTTTGTGCCCATGAGCAACATTTGTTTGTTTGATGGCAAAAGATTAGCCCTGGAGACTTCTACTGACAGAATTTTATTTCATCTTTATTTAGTAACTTTATCTCCATAAGACCAATAGCAATATGATTTCATTTGATACCAATGTCACCTCAAACTTGAACAGACAATATACATGGGTATTTGTAATAACTTTGTGCCCATTCAAGTGCATGACGGATTCTGACTTTTGCTTAAAGTTCATTATGAGCAACATGTCACAATACAAGCAGAAAAATATAATAACAGAAGCCAATTTTCCTGTCAAGGTCATTTAAACACCAGGCTTCCTCCTCTTGTCTATTGCCTGGAGTAAGATAACCTACCGTGGCTTGAACTGGCAATTGCTTCGGCGTGACGAGTACACAAATGACCAGTGTGTTGATTAATATATCTTTAGAATATTTGTTTTTAGTTAGTATGCCCTGGAGCTGGAATGAACATATGCATTGATTTCCAGAAACAATGAAATTCATAATAAGGTATCTTCTACTTACAAATATGGTTTATGTTTTGGTTTTTAATTAACCTAATGAAAGTGTGTAATTTCTTGTGTGAAAGTAATCTGTGGTTTGGCAAAAACATAGCAAAAAGGCAATGTTTTATCTGGTTCAAAATCTTTTTCAGGACAAGTCAACAACTTCATATTCTTAACCCATTGAAATTTAGGATTGTCTTTAATTTTCAGGCTTTTAAATGTGGACTGTTTGGTAACAGAGTAAGTCATGATTCCTTAAAATCATAAACTTGAAGTGTAACAAAAATCTACAAAGACTTACAAACATTTTTGTTTCTTCCCCAATTTTGAATTTGACATAATTTATGTTTTATCTTGTCTATTTGAGGATGAATACTTTACAAAGAAAAAACATACCCATTACAGTTATAATTTAGTCAATGCTTTGAGTTGTCACCAATTCTAACAAAATTATGATTTCTGACACTGCTAACTACCACTAAGAAAAGAGGCATCTATCAAACAGGGTGCACAGATTCTGGGAATCATAACTCCATTACACCTTTTGGATTCATTTCTTCCACATTCATAAAGGAGCATAGCCCTATAAAAAACTCATAAACCTTCAAACTTCACTAACAAGTAACTCCTTCGATGAGGCCTCTAAAAATTCTTTCATTTACTACTGGAAAAAAAATGACACCTTAGTTCTAATCTTGCACAATAACTTGTTCTCAAACTAAAATTTTGAGTTTGAACAAATTATATCCTTTGGGAAGAGATATTTGGAAATCAGGATTTGCATTGTGTTAAAAGTGGTAGAAATTAACTACTTACATTATTAGTTCTGGACTATATTCTGGTTTCCAAAACTGACCAAAACATAAAGCTTCAGATAAGTAACTTTCTAAAATTGGTCCTTAAAGACCTATGGTCCATCTTTCTCTGTACCAAAAGTTAATTTCAACAGAGAGAGCTGAAGATAAGCCATTTTCCTCTGCAGATAATCTGAATGTTGGCCACTCTTCCTTATTAAACATGAGTAAGTTTGCTGGTAAAAAGAAGGTAGACTGGGATGAGCCAATTTGCTATGCAGACTTTTATGGTACCTGTTTCATGAATGAACATAAACATTTATGTAAGCACATACAGACACACACATGCAGGTTGGACAGTTAAGGGGGAAAAAAAGCACCTTTTAATATTTGTTGGAGGGGGCAGAATTGTAAGGTCTTCTTCCATTGACTATTAGCTAAGTATTCCTCTTCATCAGTTTTTATCGGCCCACCCTCCACTTAATCTCTAAATTCATACTATCTTTAAGGAGATTCTCCTTGCTGTTTAGTAGGCTCTAGCAGCTTTGTCATAAACCAAAATTCGTCGATAATTCGTCTCCTGACAAGTAGTTCTCTTGAGTGCTTATTTTAGAGAATTTCCTTCTGGCTTCTCCTACTTAATCACCACCTCTTCAAGCTACTCAAACCTCTAAGCAGACAGACAACCGTTTCCTTTTGCCTGCCTTCTCTGGAACTATTGTACCATCCCAAATTAGACCTATACATTCATTCCGGTTTACAGTAACAGAACCCCCCAACGCGCGCGCGCTCTCTCGTATACACACACACACACACACACACACACGCACGCACGCACACGCACACGCGCGCGCGCGCGCGCACACACACACAGTCTCTCCCTCATTCATTCCACCTCTCCCCCCAACACACACACACACACACACACACACACACACACACACACACACACACACACAAACCAATTCTATCTTTCCATAGAAGACTTTTTTTCAATATTAAGTCAAAGCACACTAGCGTGGGTTAAAAGGTGATGGAATATCACATACAAATACTTCCTCACTGTAACTACTTTATGGTTTAGTAATTTTCCTCAACAATGTTCAACTTGCTTTTCACCACTAAAATCGTGTCACCTTGAAAGTCTGCAAGAATTACATCCTGGAGTTTCGAGAATAAGTTCAAATACTTATTGAGGATAAGTTCACAAAGCAAAGGCCATTTTCTGCCCTTTAAAATGACCCCTGACCTCATTATGTTTACTCAATGAGAACAAATGCTTTCAAGATCCGCCCAAGCCACCTCCAAAAGGTGGTTACCCATCAACTACGACATTTCCAAAAACTCCCTCTGTGGCGTGGGCAGCTGGGAGAGGACGTAGCCAGCGCCTGGGACGGGAGTTTTCAATCGGCGACGATATTCAGGGAGACGCCGCACTTCTGCCAGCTGCGTCGATTCAGAATCCACCCAACTATGGAATTCCAAAGTCTCCCTCTCTTTCTGAGTCAAATCTAACATGGATCTGGTTGCAGCAAAGGATAAGATGGGGTGTTGGGATGTTAGGAAAAGAAAAACGTGGGGATTCGATCTAACGATCGTTGGGCCTGGCCCCAGAAGGCCCAGTGCGCGAGGGCGATGGGACTGCGAGGGGTGTGCGTTCTGCTGTAGGAGTCGGGGGCGGTTAGACCCCACGTCTTCGCGAGGAATCAGTAATTCCCTGTTCTCCGAACCCTCCGCTGCAACTCCGCGCTCCGCGCCTTGGGCTTCCCCAACCCGAAAGGGGCCCCGACTACACTTGGCGTGGATCTCCAACGGGGGCCGCTCACCCCCTCGCCCTCGGTCTTCTCCCGGGCGGTGGCCTCCCTGGCCTTTGGGCTGCTGAGGAGCCCCTCGGGTCGGGGGCTCACGGCGCCCCGCGTCAGTCTTTCCCTGCCTTGATTGCGGATTCTGGTTGCTAAGGAAATCGCCGCCGTGCCCCTGCGGTGCCCCCTGCCCATCTTCGGCCTTCGTCCCGCCTTTGGCTGATGGCGCCACATTTCCCGGAGCGCCGCGAGACGGGCAATAGTGAGGCGGGACAGCAAATTTCAGACTCGTTCCCCGCGCCTCTCTCCTGCATCCGTCGGGGCGCTCCAAGAGTTGGCGACGCTGCTCTGCCCCAGGCGCAGGAAGGAAGTCTCGGGTTCTCTGCAGCCTGCGCCCGCCGTGTGGAACTGCGGTAGATTGTCCGCGGCAGCCAGGCCTGCCGGGAGCGCCAGGCCGAGGGAGGGGCCGAGACGCACCCAGCGGGCTGGCAGGGGTGCGGGGACAGCGGTGGCGAGGCGGGGACCCCTGCGGCCCGCTTTCTCCAGCAACTCTCCCCGGATGTGGTCCCGCTGCTGTGGGATGGCTGCGCTGCGCTGCGAGTTTGTCTGGCAGCTTCTACTGAGCAGCTAATAGTATAACAACCCGGCTTTGATAAATCTGAACTAATTACCCCTCTTAATTAAAGTCTTTAGCAGTTGTTTCACTGTTTTGGCAAGAAAACAGGAGAGACTTGCAGTTAGAAAACACCAGAGCCCGAGCTCACAGCGGAGCTGCTGATTAACACTTGAAGCATTTCAAGGACCTGGCACCCGCCACACTTTGGTTTTCATCCATGTTTCCTCCTTGAATGGAAGTATATTCGTCTATAAACATATACACACACATAAAAACACGGAGGCTCTTTTTGCCAGCTGTGTACAAATCAGTATGTGCCTTCAGGATGCAAACAATAG
Source organism: Zalophus californianus (assembly GCF_009762305.2). NCBI lineage: Eukaryota > Metazoa > Chordata > Mammalia > Carnivora > Otariidae > Zalophus > Zalophus californianus. The sequence goes on from NC_045606.1 coordinate 78,038,850, forward strand.
ATACCCTTCTAAATGGTATTGTCCTAAAGCATGTTTGGTGTGAATATTACACACCTCTCCTAGATATGTTGTTTCCATTTAACTGAGCGCTACAAACGTATCAGATGACCCCGGACAAAGACATGTTTCTGTTAGAAAACTCCACATCTGTCTCTGAACTTTGTCAAATTTCATTACTTTACCAAAGTTATAACTGTTTAGAGAGACTGTCGTTTGCTCTTGGTGAGTTTTTCAGATTAAACATTAGGTGATATTAACCCAGGGCTGGGCTTTTAAAGAATATGGAAGGATGAGGTTGTCAGAAGAGTGATCTCTAGCTGAATAATATGAACAGAGCCCTGAAGTTTGTTGATTAAATAAGCATGTTCCAAGTATTTATTTCCAACAGTCAATGAATCAATTTTCACGTGCAGGAATCAAAACCGAAATTCAAATTCATCCATAGTGAACCACCTTTCTCTAGGTGTATGTGTGTGTATGTGATCACGAATGTGGAACGTGCCTTTACAGGCACACACATCTATGCGTGTATATATAACATACACACAGTGTCTCGTTACCTCAGGGAAAGAGGAAATGATAATAATCGGCAGGCATCTTGAGATAGCAGAATAACACAATGGAAATATATACAATAATAAAATTAAAATGGTGCAGCATTCCCGGGTAGGATAATACAGATCTCAATAAATACAGCAGAATTTTGTTTTTTAAAAAAACAAAACAAACACCATCTCTCCACCCGAGATGAAGTCTTTCCAAATTAAAAAAAAAAAAATCAGAAACAAAACCCCAAATTTTCTCATAATTGTTAGTGCCTATATAGGATATAATACACAAAACCATTTAGCAGGTGCATGCAAGAGGCGAAAGGCTGGGAAATGCAGAGGCTTCTGATCAGCTCTAACACACGGGGCCCAATATGCCCTGGGGTCTGCAGACAAGCTTGGATCTGGAGGACCCAGCTCTCTTCCCCCGTTGCCTCAGTAGTGGGGACCCGAAAGGGGCTGGGAAGGGACTTTGGCCTTGATCACTGATGGGCCGGGTGGAGCCCAGGCTGCAGGGGCCCAGGGGGTGGCAGCGGGGGCGGCGGAGGCGGCAAGGTCGCAGGTGGCATCTGCTGAAGAGGGGGCGACGGGTCCATGCCGGGCTCCCCAGCAGACGTGCGGGCCAGCCCCAAACTGCTGTCGTGCAGCTTGCGGACGTGCTTCTTGAGGTCAAAGTTCCTGCAGAAGCCCTTGCCACACGTGGGACAGGTGAAGGGCTTCTTGTCGTTGTGAGTGTGCATGTGGAAGGTGAGGTTGTAAACCTGGTGGAAAGCCTTGTTGCAGATATTGCACTTGAACTGCTTCTCCCCACTGTGGGTCAACTTGTGGTTTTTGTAATTCCCTGAAACAGACAAATGACAGGGACGTGGATCTGAAAAGAGAGCTTGAAAAGAGAGGAGTGGACGATTGGAAAGCAAGTGGAAGAGCTGCGAGAGCTCGGAGAGCAAGTGCAGGACTGCGCTCAGTGCCTGCACTTCTCTCCCCAAGTTTACTTGTAAATACCAACAATGAGGCCGTTCCCTCCACACTTGAAAACACATTTATCAATCCAATTTTGTAAAACTAGAACAAGCAGTTAGGAAATACCCCCTCAGTATATAAACCATGTCTTTCTCTAATTCTTATCAGACGCGCTGGTAGGAGGTTGGAATGTCAACATATGTGCCAGTAACTAGCTGCACTTTAAAAAATCGTTTGTTTGTTTTTTTCTAAAATACCTGGAAAAGATTAGAACTTTCAGTAAGACTACCCTGAAAGGCAACACCTCCTGGGTTCTATACCTTTTTGATGAAATCCTTTGCCACAGAATTCACACACAAACGGTTTGTAGCCTGCGTGTATTCGGGTATGTGTGTTTAAAGTGGAACTTCTATTAAATGCTTTGCCACACTGGTTACATTTGTGAGGTTTTTCCTGCGAGAAAGGGAAGAAAAGTGGGAAGTTAGGGTATTTTGTTATTGAGGGGAGTCCTGCAAACTCAAAAACACAGTAATTCTGTCTCTTATGCTTTTAAGCAGAACAAAGGCAAAAACATGGCATTTCCCCCTGTCCAGCTAGCACATTTCAAACTTACGCTAAAGAGTAAGAGTTTAGCAGCTATTTTTCTACAAACCGTTTGGAAGTAAACCAGGTGAAATTGAGACAGACAAACACACACCTGGGTGTGAATGATCTTGTGCCTGCACAGGGTGCTGGCTTGCCGGAAGCCCTTTCCACACACTTTGCAAACGAAGGGTCTAGCTCCTGTGTGCACTGGCATGTGACGAGTTAAGTTATAGTGTGCGTTAAAGACCTTAAAGTTAAACACAGGGAGAACAGGTTAGCCCAACAAGCACTTTGAAATCAAGCCCAGTGCGGGGAGGGGGGTGGTAAGGAAATAACCTTATAGCAAATGCATACAAATAATAACAAAATAAAATGAAATTTTTAAAGTAGGGAAGGAAAGAGGGAGGAAGGAAGGAGTAAGGGAGGAAGGGAGGAAGGCAGGCAGGCAGGCAGGCAGGCAGGCAGGCTGGGTGGGTGGAAGGGAGGGAGACCTCCCTTCTACAGAGTACTTGCCTTTCCACACACTTCGCAAGTGAAAACCTTGGGCTTGGTATTAGGAGAGCCTCGGCTGAAGTCAGAGGTTTTGAATGCGATTTTTTCCGACAGAAGCTGGGCGCTTTCTTTCATATAATGCTGCAGTTGAGCCTGGGACAAGTCTTTGAAAGCTACTCCCGAGGGGTACTTCTCCACCGCCGGGACCACCAGTTTATTCCTTTCAGCTAAATATGTTTTTGGCTGAGGGTGCAGAGGGGAACTGAGGAAGTAGGAGGCCACTGGGTGGATGTTAACGCCGGCCGCCGGGTGGCATGGGCCGTCACCTCGATTCAGGTAGCACAGGGCTCCCATGGCGTGGAAGGAAGAATGGTTGACCACACGCGGCCTTACCAGCTTGTACTGCTGCAGCGGCAGCGCGTCTCGGGCCAGGTCGCCCTTGAGACTCAGCGCGCAGTTGAGCAGGTCGCTGCAGCTGAACGCGGGCGCCGCGGGCGCCGCCGCCGGTGCCGCCGGAGCCTCCAGACTCGCCTTCCGCGGCTCCGAGCCAGTCATTCCTGCCTTGGAGCTCGTGTCGTACGCCACAGGCACGAAAGGGATCATGCAGGGGATCGACGAGTTAAGATGCAGGGAGTGCTTGGGGTCCCCCTTGGGCACGGCTCCCTGAAGGAAGTGGGGGACGGGCAGGGCCTTGGGCTCGGGGGTGCGCGCCATGATTCGTTCGATGGAGAAAGCCAAGGGTTTGGAGGTGCTCATCATGTTGCCCCGGGCCGGAGCAGTAGCTAACATTTTGGCAGTCGCGTTGTGGCAGGTACTGTCCATGACTGAGTCGCCAGCGTCCGTCAGCCGGGGCCAGGCTGCGCCGTCGTCCTTGTTCCCTGCTTGTCACAGACCTGCGGAGAGGAGGACGGGCACCATCACCACCAGCAGCCTCCTCCTCCTCCTCCCCAGCATCACCAGCCGAACCTGCCTGCCCAGCCCAATGGACTCCTGCCAGCCCATCTCAGAGTTCTTGGCGCACCAATGACTCGAGGACAATCACTACTTATTTCTATCAATAGAAAGTGTTGTGTCAATAACGCAGCCAAGATCTCGCCAATCGTTAACTTCCAAGAGGAGAAGGTAAACTAGATAATTGCTCAATTCGCTTCCAACAGTCAACAGGAAAACTTTTTTTTTTTTCCTCTGCAGTCAGTGGCTACTTTTCATTGGCGAGTGAAGTTCCCCCGCCCAGAAGAGGCGGGGGCGCCCTTCGCAGAGCGGCACGCCCTCCCCTCTGCGCACAGTCTTTCGGGCGCACACCTCACCATCCTCCCCCCGCCCCTTCGCTTTTTCCTCTGTCTTTTTAATTCTCAATCTGCTTAACCAGGCTTTAAAGGCCAAGCAAATCTGAGATCAATTTTCTCGTTTAGCTCTAAGTGACATCATCTAAAATCATTGTGCAAGGGCTAAAAAAGGAAACAGAATCTAATTCAGGGGCAAACGCCAGGCCATATTTATGAAACGCCAGGCTCCAGAAAGCCACGGCCAGGAAGCCGACCGCAGCGAAATCCGAGCTTTCCCTGCACGGTTCCGCCGGGCAGACACTGGGCCTGGGTCAAAGCCGCGCCGCCTCCTCCGCAGCCCTCTTTCTAGGGCTCCTCTAGGGCGTGGGGCTCAGGACTCCCGCATCCCAGAGTCTCTGCGGCCCGAACCGAGTCTGGACCACTTGGAAGACGCCAGCAGGTAACTGGCCTCACAAAACGTCCCTGAGTATTAAAGGCCTTGGGAGGCTTGTTATGTGTGTGTGGTTTTGTAAATGCGATGTCGTGACATAAGCTTGGGAAAGACGCACTGCAGCCACAAAGTTGAGGAGTTGCAAGGAATAAGCGGGTGTCACACCAAAAGAAGCCTCGGCTACGGCCGGCCCCCACCCCTGATATACACAGACACACGCGCGCGCGCTTTTGTACCCCCACTGAGAGCCCGGGAAAAGTATTTCTTAAGTACCTGCTCTCAGAGCTCTGTCGGAGCATTTTAAATACTGAAAGTTGAGCTGAGAAGGGAAACAACTTAGGGATTCCACCCCCAACCCCCCACATCCGTACTGCTAGAGTCCGCGCTCCTCCTTACAGCAGCGCGGGACGCAGCCAGGCTGTGTGTGCACCGCGAGGCGGCAAGCGTCGGGACCTGCGGGCGCGCGAGCGCGCGGAGACCTAGCCCCTGCAACGCCCCCTTATGCAGGCGCCCCGAGATCTGGCGCCCCGGTCAAAACTCTCCGGGAGGAGTGGTAGAGCGTAAGGAGTGTTCCGGGAAGACTCGGTTGGCTGCTCCTCCGGCTGCGCGGGGTCTCGCCGCCAAGACTCGCGCGGCCCGGAGCGCGCCGAGGGCAGCCGCGCTCACGCTCCTCGTTGCTCCCCTTTGCAAGCCTGCGAACATGCAGAGCTTAGCTCCGGGACTAGCGGCTGCGCAGCTAGGAGCCGGCGGCCGGGAGCTCGAGCCAGGAAGTGGAGGAAGAGCGCAGAGGTGCCGCCTCAGAACCTGGCGGCCTGCACGCCCCGGTGAGTGGTCGCCCGCAGCAGCCCACGGTGCCATCTACCTGGTGAGTTACCCTCAGTGAGTGCGTGTAGAACAGGTGGTGACGGGTGCCAGACATCGGGTGGCTGTGGGTGTCTTCTCGCAAGAGCCCTGGAAAGGGGGGCTGCAGGCAAGCAGGCTAGAAGCCCTGGGATTGTTGAGCCCCTGAGGAACGCCACCCCAAAATGCGAAGTTGGGACCCCAAACGGAGGAAATTAACCTCACAATAATCCCTCCTCCCTACCCCATTGCTCAGCCCAGGCCACTCACACGGGCTGTTCGTGAGGGTCTGCCCCGCCCCCGCCGGGCGAGCGCAGAGGGGTGGAAACCGCCCAGAGCCTGGGCTGGGAAGGCTCCTTGATGCCCAGCGGCAAAGCAGGGCAACTGGTAGGGTGGTGAAGAAACTCAGTTGCTAAGGATGTGGGGGAGGAGGCGTGAGTCCTATTGGAAGTTGAAGGCAGCCAAAGGGCTAAATGGGGAGAAAGGTCTGGATGCGACCGGCCTTAACCAGTAGGCCAGGGAAGTGCCTCGTTTTGGGTCTTGGGGTGGCTTCGGGCTAGGCGAACAGATGCAGTGGTACTGCAGTGCCGACTGAGGCGCGCGTAGGGCACTAAAGCCGAGTCCAGGCGGACGCGCCACACCACACCAATTCGGAGCGGTTCTTGGCCCGGGCTCGGTCACCCAGGGTGCGCACACGCTGGCAATTCTCCTTCCTTTTGCTGTTGGGGCCTCAGAACCTGTCTCCTCTTCTTCCCTGCTCAGACAAAGAGCGCGGGGCTGCTTTGCTAGGGGAAAGGCGGGGTTGGGGCGGGGGGCCGTCCCACGACAGATGGGTCGTGGTTAAGACTTTAATTGCTGCCTTTTGGGGCAGGTCAGATTTCCTTTCCTACCTGCCACTTCCCAACATCGAAAAATCCCCCTCATGCTGCACTGCTCCAACACAGGGCCAGGTTTAAAGGAAAAAGCAAAGAAGCACGAAACGGCCTGGCTCTGGAAAGCTTTGGAGCGCCCAACTGACTTGTACAACTCACCCGCTTCCCGAGCGTTACCTGCCGTCTTGACTGAATGCCACCAGTTTGTTTTACGTTCGTCGCGTGTCCCTCCCTCTTCCCTTTTCCCCCTCCCCCACTCCCTCCTCAACGGCAAAAGAGCCTTGCTTTGACCTCAGTAAATTTCTCCTTCGGTGGACACTGAACTAAAAAGGAAAATTATTGGCTAAGGGGTATACGTGTTTTGTATAGTTAATATTTCAACTGTTTGCTTTTCACTGGTCTTTTCGGGATTTGCCTTTTGACAAGTGTTTGAAAGTATGGTGTCATCTGAGTAACACAGATATCTCAAAGTAGCAATTACGCCCTTCCTTTAAAACCATCAGACCTGAGCTTGCTAATCCTGAAGAGGTGCTTTTATAAATCAAGGTCTTGATATTACATTTGTTAGAGTATTTTCTATTCAAAACCTAACCTAAAACTGTTAATAAAAAATTAAGTAAGGATTACCTTAAACAGAATGCAAAATGTATTTAGGAAAGGCTTCCATCTTACTGTCAAATCTGTCCAGTACTTTGGGTTTTTTTTCCAAACACATTTGAAAGATAAACAAAACACCAAGAAAAGCAGAGCATATTTGGCAAATTTCGAAGCTTCTAAAACTGTCCAATACTTCAAAATTGTTTATTAAAAGAATGCAAGAAAACCTTGTTCATTTTGTTAATGGCAAAATAGAAACTACAATTGGATTTTCTTGGAGAATCTTATAATCCCCCTCTTTTTTGGTCAGAGCTGGCGATTTAAGTGTCCCTCCCGTCCCAGCCACAGAAAGGCAGTATTTATTTTCCCCACTTTAAATCCTTGTGGAAGGTGAGTATTAACTGTGTGGCTTATCCTGCATGAGATGTACTGAAGAGAGCAGAGCAGTCCTTGACATGAACAGACCAGATAAACTCTCAGTTAAGACCTTTGAGAAAATAAGAAAAAGTTCTACTCTAAAAAAGTTAAAGTTCTCATTTTTTGCCTATGGAATCTAATTTTTATTTCAGTGCTTCCTAAACTGTGTTCTTGATTGCTCAAGAAGTTGCATGATTTTCACAGGCTTTTTATTTATATCCCTATCACAAGCAAGTGCAGTTTTTGGTCAAAATTATTGCAATCTGATATAAAAGGCAATATAATGGAGCCTTCGATGACCAAATAATCCACAGTCTTTCATCTTATTCCTTAATAAGTCACAATATGTTGCATTTTAAAAAAATAAAAAATGGATTGAGAAATATTATAACTTATCTAACCTTCTGCCAAGTGCATTAATTCATCTCTGGTCATGTTTTTAGGATTTTCAGGTCTTTCCAACATCCACGACTCCTGCCTCTTCATCAAAAATAGCAGTCTGCTTTCCCTTTGCGTCTTATTAGCTGCGGTCAGCTAAATGGGGCAAGATTATTATTTTAACCACCTCCCCTCCCCAGGCACTCAGACCCATCCGCACTTCTTCCTGTTTAATAAATAGCAACCTACCTTCCTTCTAGAGGAGAAAAACATTCCTAAATTCTTCTGCAGTTTTGCTCAGTCTTTATCTCGGACTGGTCTTTTGTTATTTCTTATGGTGTGTGATGGAGGTGGGGTGTTGGAGTAGGCCCCAAACAGGAGGGTCTGCAAGGTTCAAGGAAAGAGTCTTGTTGAGTACGTCAGATTAGTTAATGAATACACAGTGAGAACTTTCTAGCACATCAACAAACACTTGGGCGACAAGTTCAGATTTAAGGCTACTAATGTGCTTTTAGTTTGGAAGCAGATATGGATTTTTTTTTGCTAATTTAGTAGAGCATGTGAAGGGTAGTATCACTGGTTAGTTGTTAACTCAGAGCCCTCTTTTCTTTTGGGGGAGGGGAGGTGGGCGAGTGGTTCGTTGTTTATCTTTAGACCTTTGTTGTTACTACTATTTCTTTTTTAGTAGGGCTTCGTTGCAACCTAGTGAAATTATTGTTCTCAGAACAGTATTTACATATGAAATCAGTTTGTAAAAGTAAATGAAGAGCCCCAAAGGTGAGAGCTGTTTATGAGCCGATAAAGATTACAGACAGGGATCACCTGCCCTGGGTTTGTTTCTGCCCCTGCACTAATGCTGGGATTTTTCTCACCCGTTCCCACAGGCCTGTGAGGTGCGTTCCCTACGGACTCGACTCAGGGCTGGACTTGATGGAAAAAGAAGTTTATAAACAAGCAACCCAATTTCTCCTACTTATTCGAGAAACTACCTAGAAGTCAAGCTACAAAAGCCAGACAAGTTTTGCCTGCAATTTACAGCGGTGTCGTTGAATCCTGGGAAATGAACAATTAGAAGAGGATGCCCCGAATATACTGTCTTGTTCTACACTGATAGCTGGTTATGCAATTGGCTGATTAGCGTTTTTGCGGCAGTCCCCAGATAATTTTTGTGGTCAAAATAAAAACTACCTTCAGTACAGCGCGATTCTTTCCTTGATACTACCCAAGAGGTTTAGAGCAGCTTTGATGTTATTTTCAAACTTTCTTCCTTATTTCCCACGAAAAATGTATAATAGAAATTCAAATATTACAGAGCAGAAAATGAGCTTAGAGAAATGGAGACGCAAAAGATGTAAATCAAAAAATCCTTGAGCGAAAAAAACTCTGAGAACCGTTTAACAATGTAGTTACCTCCCGGCCCCCGGCAGTCGGCGGCTCCCGGCCCGGAGCGCCCCGCGCCGACCCGCGGCTCCCGGCCGCGGGGGCCTCCATAACCGCGGCGACCTCGGCGTCCCCCGGCCCTGGCCTCGGACGGGAACTGCGTTCCCGCTGCGGGCGCCGGCGCGGAGGTGCCCCGCCTCACTCACGATTCGTTTCCCGGAGCAGAGCCATTTAATGGAAGCCCGAAGTGAGACGGAAAAGCTGACAACGCTCCCCGGCTGGACTCTCCACTTATTGGTCCTGGCTCAAGAGTCCCGAACAGTTAAAATGACGTTGGCGAGGCCGAGGGCGACCGGGCTCTGTGACACTGGCTTGGAGGGGCTAGGTATGGTGACTCGAGCCCCTTAGAGGGGACTGGGAGCTGGGGCGCTACTCCCGCAGCCCGCCGCCAGCCAGACCTCCGCGCCCGCCCCCCGCTCCCGGGCGCGGCCAGCACGCCCCCCCCCCCCGCCCGGTGCCCCGACTGCCTGCGCCGCCACGTCGCCACCCGCGTCCCTCTGACCTCCGGCCTCCACACCTTCGCCCCCCCGCGGGCCTTTGGGGCGCGATCGCGCTCCTCCCTCTCCCCGCCGCACCCCCGCGGATCCTGCGGCGGTTCCGTCCCTCCCCTCCCCACCCCCAAGGCTGGGAGAAGGGGGCAGTCACCAAAGAGTTTCGGGAGGGGGTGCCGGATCGGGTTTAAAGACCAAGTAACAGATGGCGGAGGACTCCCGTTTGAAAAGTTTTTGAACAGAACAGTCGCTAATAGACTTGCTTTGACGACTGAGTGTAACTGAAGGGCCATTTAATCTAGATGTCAAGAGAAAGAAAACAGGCCTGACGCTGTGGCACGCCCAAGAAGGAACTAGAGCATCTTTTAATAAGTTTTGCCTGTCATTTTCAGTTTCCCGGAAAACACTTTCATAAGCCGATTTTAAACGGGGTTGGGGGGGTCACCTCTGAGTTCTACTCCAAAAACCTTTCATTGTCCATTGTCATACATTTTTGTGCCTACTCCTGCCCCCGAGAATCCTCCCTTCGGAGCCGTTTGGCTTGTGCTTAGAATTACTGGGTATCTGCTGACGGTCCCGGGGAAAGCGAGAGAATTTTCTAACTAGATTCTTCTGTTGAAGGGTTTCCCCTTTGGGTCCCACCCTCCAATTTGTCCTTTCATTCCGGTTCCTGAGCTCTCCCTGCCAAGCTCTTCTTCCTTGCTAAAAGAGGAGGAAATGGGTTGGCTGTCCAACGAGCGCGATACCCCGCGGCCACCTCCAGCTGGCTTCCACAGTCCCTGAAAGAGGGAGGGAGACGCTCAGCCACTTGCCGTCCCCCTTCTCTTGGTGCGGGTGGACCCCCCTTTGCGATACAAACTACCCCTCCCCGCCAGGCCTCTCTCAGACCCGCTCCCACAGGCATTGTACGCATTTCGAGAGTTGAGATGTAAATGCCAAGAAGAGGCTTGATCCGTCTTTAAGGAATCTTACTAACTTTTACCATGTTAAATTATTGCTGTCTTGGTTTGAATTAATTTGGAAGTCATGTTTCTTTTTCTCTCCCCTCCGTGTCCTCTTTAAGTTCATTTCACTCTTTGGCTTTCACTGACGGCAGGTCTGCCCTCATAGTTTCCCGTTAGACCCAGAGAGGAAGAGGGTACGGGAGACGCTGCGGAGCGTTAAGCGCCCCGCCTCAGTGTTGACGCTGGTAAACAGGGAAGCAGCACTCCGCGGCCCGCGGTGACCTCGTGGGGCCGGCCGACTGATGTTACGAACGTGCCCGCCACTGAGGCCCCTGGGGCCTGCGTGGCAGCCCTGAGCCCCTGCCGGGCCGCGGGGTCGGCGGTGGGGAGAGGAGCTGGGTCTGGGTACAAAGCAGGGAGAAGAAGAAGGCTGTGCATCCTTCAATGACTGAATGGGGTCGGTTCCTGCTGCCTGTGGAGGGGAAGAAACCCCTCCTCTACCTAACCCTGTGATTCACAGCTTCTCATAAATTTACATAATACAAAGGCGTAGATGTAAACCTACAGGACAAAAATAATAATTCAACAGCACACATTCCATTTTCGCACCGTGGGCCTGGATATGTTCCCGGTGTTGGCACATTAGCTGATTTCCAAAGCTTTTTACTCACGATGGAGAATAACTGAACTTTCACACCACTATAGAAAGAAGAGGCAGAGAGGGAGAAAAAAAGGGAGAGAAAGAAATTGGCTTTAATGACGCTGATTTGGATTTCTTGGGAACGGCAAAAGAATTTAAAAAATTAAGAGCATATGCTGTGTTCAAAAGGCGGTAGGCTTGATAATAATTGGGGTTCCTTACCTTCCAAAGGATCTCTTCCCCTTTTATCTGGCAGATATTGTTTTGTTTGAAAAGCAAAATCATTACCCTTTACTCTTAATAGGACATTGCAATTTATTATTTCTCAAGATAAGCGAAGGCCACAACATTTCCTGGCAGAGTGACCCCAATGTCAGCCCGGCTCCAACTGGCCAATTCAAATGTAAGATGGAAAAGCGAAGCGTGGCAGCTACACAATACACGTGATTGCTGTCGTTGCCTTTTTAGGGTTAGTGTTTTTTCCTTTTTTTTTCCGGAGTGTGAACTTAGACATCCCTAGTAAATTCAAATTCTGGAGCTCTCCTTGAGGCATTTTCTTAGTGATTCCCTGTGGAACGCGGGGCAAGGGCAAATCCAGCTGCAAGATCTCTGGGACCCCAGCGTCCCCTTATTTTAGCCATGATGGCCGCGCAGGAGTGCTGGGGCCCTTTGGTCTTGCACTAGGCCCCAGCCAGTGAGTCTCGCGTCCAGCCCTGGGTGAGCGACTGGGTGCCCGTGGTAACTGGAAATCCGCAATGCGGAAGACCGTTTTCCCCTCCTCTGTCTTCTGCCTCTTACCGTTCTCCCAGCTTCCCTTTTCTCTGCAAAACCCCTATGCAAAACTGGCCATATTCTATAACTTGCAATCCAACCCCTCAGTAGTTTGGGGTTGTTATTTACATTGATTTCTAGAGCTTTTAATTAAATCTATAAGGGCAGGAATTTAAGCGGAGAAAACATCCACTTTTTCAAGTAGGCAGTGAATTCTGCCCCCACCTGCCCCCCAATTGCTGCCCCATAAAAGGTAAATTGTAATCCCCTTGGCTCCTCCAGGTCCCTTACTATCCTTTTAAAGCTGGATTCTTCAATTATCCATTGAAATGGAGAACAACCAACCTTTCCCCCTTTCTAAGAAAGTTCTTCATAAGTACTTTTACCACCAATTTGTCCAGACATTTCGAGGGCTGGAATAAAGGATGCCGCTTTCCTGCCTTGCTTTGGCCTCCTCAACCAGGGTGCCTTCGTCTGGGGAAGGCCACACAGCTAGTGGACTCCTTGTTAACCTGAACAGATGGTGGCAGTTCCCTTTGCCTTGAATTGTTTTTCTGTGAAATGGGACTAAATCAAAGCCCACTTCATTCTTGGGAGGCTTGGAGATTGAAAAGAGATTTTAAAATAAACTACTTTACATATGAAAAGCTATCTATCATCTTGTTAAAAAGTGAGGCTATAAACTTTTCCAAAATATTTTTCAGACAACTGTATTTAAAAAACAACCCTTCTGCTCAATGATTCAGTTTCTGGTTAAATACATGGACATGTTAAAATACACAGAAAGAATCACATTTGCTAAATTATTTTTCACAACTTTGAGGATTTTTCCTTATCATTGGGGGCCTGCTCTCCCACATTCAGTCCTGAGGTCCCCAGGGGACACTTTCTTCTGTAGAATGATGAATTAACCTTTCACAAAAGCTTTTCAAAAATCCCAGTTTGAGTAAAGCAGATTTCATCTCTTTAGAAGCAGTTAATGCAGTTCTAAAATTAATCAACTTTCTGATAGACTCTCCTACTTATATGAAAGAACACATCTAGCAATCACACAATGTAACAACATCAACAACAACAACAACAAAAACAACTGGGCGGTTTGAATGAATGACAATGAATGAAGTTCTTCAATAACTTTGAAGTGTGTTTTAAAAAATTATTACAGGGCGTTGGGGGTGGGGAGGATCTAACAAAGCTCTCTCTTGCCACAATCGGCCGCTACCCCAGCCATGTTCCACTTTCCACTTTCGGAAATACAGTCCTGTTGGGTTCTGACCTTTTCCTATGTAACGTCTTTTTAATGAAACTTTTTCTACCTCCCCATCAAAATCTTCTTCCAAAGTTAAATTAGTTTTGCCTCCTTGGCATTTTAGAGAAATGCCCTAAACAACAAATTTCAGCATTTAAATGTTTCTTTCTGCCAATCACACCCAAGAGAGGTGTTACTTGTTGGGTGTAGCAAGGAAGTAGTGTTAAAAGACAAACTAGAATTGATTTAAAGCAGAAAAGGAAATAATTTGACACACCACCTTTAATTTTTGCAAAGGTACACAGTGTGTGTAGGGGCTCCATAAACAAGGCTGTGTCAGAACCCAAGAAAGGATAACTACCCTGCCTGATGATTCCTGAATTCGAAATCAACTCTTTACTTCCTCTCTGACGTGAGAACCCCTGATCCTAGAGATGGAAAAAGATTTTAGACAATTTGAGAATATGTTTATTTGCTATATTTTAAAAGTCACCCACAAATAAGCACATAAATACAGTCACTCTTAATGTAAAGTTGCAAAGTACAGGGAGATTAAAGGCATCTGTGGTATTCCAGAGTGGTGTGTGTGGTGTGTGGTGTGTGTGTGTGTGTAAGATTCTTCCCTGGATCTGGAACCAGAAGCTGAAGGCAGGCTACCTTAAAGGAATGATGAAGATGGGAAACATCTCTCCAGTTAAAAAAGTAGCTCTAGTCCCAGCCCAAAGCAGGGCGAGGTGTCTTCGCCTTTCAGAAGCGATGAGTTTCTGCCTCCCCAAGGCCACCAAGTGCCTGGCCCCAGCACCACCAGGGCACGCGTCTTCCTTCTCACGGACACGCTGGGATGTGACCCTGGGGCATTCCCGGGGCCCGGGCTGGTCTCCAAGTTATTGGCGTTTTCCTGACAGCCTTCTAGGGCTGTCAGTTCAGCACTCCAGGCCAGGCCTCGGTGCTGACTGCCACCCTCACCGTCTGCCGTTTTTGCTCGGCTTGCGTGGCTGAGGCCAGCTTGGGGCATGCTGGCGGTTTGCTTTCCTCTGCTTCTCTTTTGGTTCCGCTGCGCATTCTCCGTGTGTGCGCATCTCTGGTCTGAGACGCAGGTCGCCAATCTAGGCCTCCTTAAACTTTGGAAAACATTAATGAACACCAATTTGTCCCTTAAATTCTCTTGAACTTAACCTACTGGCTACAGGCCGAGATCTGAGATTCCTTGACTATAGGTCTAGCATCTCTGGATCATACCTATCCGGTTTCAGAGGCCCTGACCAACATCATCCCCTTATGGCCCAAAGACACGTCTCCAGCTGCCTCCCCTCTTCCCAACCACTGCTCCAGGGGCTGCTCTCGGCAATGCCGGCCCTTTCAGCAGACCCAAGTAGGTTTGCCCCTCCCCGTTTGCTCCTCTCCTCCCACTTGGCCAGCCTTATATATAACCCCGGAACCGGACAATTCTAGCCAGTCCACTGACACGCCAGGGACCGGGGTGAAGATCCATTGAGCGGGCTGTGATCTAGAAGGATCCTGAAACCACCCCGGGGAGAATGGCCAGAGAGTGGTGGTGCACGTTGGCAGAGGCGGGCCTGCCACGATTTCTTTTCAATCCATTCCTCACGAAGAACTAGTTAGTACTGGCCACAACTTATTACATGCCTCTACTTCTTACAACCACCTTACTGATTAAGTGGCCGTTTTACAAAGAAGTCAAGTGACTTGCCCAAGGACACAGAGCTCAGGCACGGGCAAGAGGGGCAGCCGTTAGGAGGCAAATGCAGATTTTTCTGGCTCCAAGTCTTCCTGCTTACTACGATTTCCCAAGCTGTGACATATGCACCTGGTTCTGGGTATTTCTTTAAATCAGGGGTCTTCTTCATTTGGGAAACACATCGAATTCTCCTTCTCTCCCTTCCTCTTTTCTCAGTAGTATACTCTCACACTCCAGTGCCTATTCCCTTAAAACAATGGCATGTTGCACACGGACAAAGGGCACGATGACTGTCACTCATGACTTCGGGAACCCAGGCTCAGAGCGTTGTGCTCAGTCTGTATCCGCTTCTGTTCTTTTAAGTATCTTACTTCAGTGTCACAGAGAAGAGCAAATTAAGGCATCTCTGCACCCCACCTTTCAGCCAACGCTGTGGGGGGGAAGCCTCACCCTTGGATAGGGGTGTGGTGGGCAGCCGCCAGCCGCGCGCTTTGGGGACTGCGGCGTCCCAGCTCCCTTTCGCCTCCTCCGGCTGCCCAGGCCCGTGGGCTCCACTCTCCGCCGCAGAGTACCGCAGGCAACTGAGCCATCCGCTTTCCCCGAAAGTTCTTGCCCGGCCGGCGAGCAGAGCTTGAAAGGAAAAGGAGACCCGCATAGCACCGGGGCAGAGGGTGGGGATGAGGTAAGGGGACCCCATGTAAAGATAGGGTGAGCACTGCCTTTCAGAACTCCCACAAATCAGGCCTCCAAATTCCGCAACTAGTCCACGGGTTTTTCTTTTCTTTTTTTTTTTTTTTGGCCCGAGTGGGACGGGAGGAGGGCTTCCGGTGGGGGTGCGGGCGGGCGGTGGAGGCAGAGCGCGCAGGGGCCCACCCGCTCGCTCTCCTCCCGCGGCGCGTGAACGGCTCTCAGGAACATCGATCTATCACCTCCCTTTGGGGACCCGGACCGGGAAGTTTCCGTTTTCTGTTTGGGGAGTAAGACATAAAGGCGGCCGAGCTCTTGCTCAAATCTCCCGGCTCAGGTCTTTCTACGAAACGCGTGGCGGGAGGGGCTGGGAAGGCCGGCTCTGAGCTCCGGCTCGCGGGAATCCCGCGCACCGCCGGCCTGCGCCCCCGCGCCCGGGGTCGGTCCCGGGTCCCGGCGGGTTTTCGCAGCGGGGGAGGCGGGGTTGGGGGCACGCGCCTCCCGGACTGCAGACGGTCGCAGCGGGAGGGGCTCCATGAGCAGCGGTGGCAGGGTGACCTCCTTCCCACCAAGAGCACCTTCCAGGAGCTCACGTACCCTCTCACCCGAAGTCTTCGCGGGCGAAGGAGGGCGACGCCGGGCCAGGCTGGGCTCTGACCGTGGGGGGCGGGGTGGGAGCCCTGAGACACTGCACCGGCGTTTACTGCAAAAGTAGCAGGAAATCCTTTCTGCAGAGCGTGGGACAATGAACAAGAACTAAGGGGAATTCAAGTGGAAAAATCCGTGAATACAAGAACGACCCACAGCTGGAGCTGAGAAGTTTACGTTAAGCACTGCGTGGTTCTTTCCCTTTCCGGGAAAAGGCGTTATTATTATTTTTCTCCATGAGTTTGGAGAAACTTTCCTTTTAGACGTGTTATTTAACAGGCCCATTCCAGCTGGATATTAGACTGCATTAGGTATTTTCTCCTGCAACACTTCTTAAACTGCACAAAGAATGCACTTTTTGGCCCTTCCCCCAAACCATTCAGGAAGGTAGAGCTATTTGAGTTAAAAATGATTTTCACTTTAAAAGTTTTCTAAGATTTGTAAGGCTTTCGATTAAATCCCTTTTAATGAGATAATAGTTAAAAAATAACACCTGGCTTCCTTTAATAGATGCTTGGGCAGTCACCCTAACGGTCACAAACACTGATGAACAATTATTAAGTCATTTCAAGCAATTTGTAGTTATGTTGAAGAGAATTTCTGGGCAAAAACCCAAAAATGACTTTTCATTCTTTTTCAGTTACTTTATAAATTTCTCTTCATACACCTTTCTGGGGCTCAAAGGTTAGTTCACAGAGTCGTGGTAAACCCATGAGCATCTCCACTACCTGCCTTTGGCTCTGTCCTCCCTGTGGAAGCCACTGGAGGTTGGACTGAGGAGTGGAGCTTTTAGAAATCTCCGGGGTACAGAAGGGAAGCAGAGAACATTCAAGTCTGGAGAGAAACTACAGGAGGCTGACCAGGAAAAAGGGCCAGCAGGTGGGTGAAATAGCTCAGATCAGCATTAGGACCCTCCTGACCCCAAGTGCTTTCCCCCTGCACATCTGAATTGGATTAGCTAGGTATTTTCTTGAGTATCTATATATATATATGGCTGGGGGGGCGGGCATCGGTCAGTCATCATTCATACTTTAGGACAACATGGGCCAATTACTCAGAGATGAGCTGTATCAAAGACACAGACATTTAAGGGAATACAAGGTTGGGTGATTTCCAAGTATACAGCCATGTGAGCTTGCAGCAGCAAGCATGGGGACGGTACCACTGAGTTTAGGGTAGCATGACTGGACAGCTGGTGGCCCAAAGACAGGATGCTATTGGATGTGAGGGCGGAGAGAGGGGAAAGACCATTCCAGGACAAACTGCGTTCCCACAATACTGAGTTGGGAGAGTTAGTCTCTAATCCAGGAAAGGGGAAGAAATCTCCTTTCATGTTTATCTTGTATCACAGGAGGTCTTACCCCTAGGACCCAGATTTGAGCCGAAACCAGTATCGTATAACTAGATCAAATGGACTTTTGTGGGCTAGTCCAGCTACTGAGGCACCATTTATAACACCATAAGAGAATGAATTTGGAGGTCTAAGAAGTTGTTTCACTTCCAAAATTCCGGAACTAGAGTTTACACAAATTCAGGGATACCTCCAGTTATTTTGTGTTAACTTACCTAATTTAAAAATTACTTATGAATGTAGTAGCACAATATGCCAGGACATTTTAGGAAAAAAATGCAAAAATTAAAATTCATAAATTATAAAGTATATTACTATATTTCAAAATTATAGCAAGAAAATACTGTGGGGGAAGAAATAACTGTTAACTAATATGTCAACTGCTAGTTAAATCACTAGCACTCCTAGTATTACTTATTATTAGTTAACACTAATTGCTAATGTTAGTAATATGTAAGTATGTAGTCAGCATTACCTTTGCTATGGAAATATGCTGTCGTAATAACTTATTCTTTTAACAAGTGTGTGTGCCTATTAGGTGCAAAGCAGTGTTAATATCTTTTACTCATCTGATTGTAAACAAAACAAGAAACAAAAACACAGAGCCAAATTGTTGGGATGTTTGTAATACTGTATTTTTTACTGCATTTAATTTTTATAAGTCTAATAAATACAGAAGTGCTTTTGACCAAATAAGATTTTTATTGCCTGCAAGCTGTTACACTTAGAAGTAGGAGAATGCGGTATGTTGATGGCAGCGCATTTACCACCTTACACTTTAGGATTTTTTTTTTTTTTTTAACTTGAAAGATATGTTCAGAATAGAACCAGACACAAGCTGATGGAGGATCTAGTCTATATTTGGTTTGGCAGTCCTTTTAAGCCTGCAGATGAATTCAGACTACTAAGAACCAAGGTTAAAGTTTTTACACACATCACAACAATGGCAAATTAACTACGAAAAAAACCCAAAAATCCTGACACAGAAATGATAAACTATTAAATACACACCATTTTAACAAGGCTACAACGGAGCTGGCCCAGTGATCCGAAGTGGCTTCTTCTCACAATGTCTACTATGAGAAATGCAGATCTCATTTCACACAGAGGACACTACTTTGATGTAATTACAGAAGAAAAAGTCAAAGCTTCTAAAAAACCAAAAAATCATGTTCCAATCACAAAGCCAAAGCTCATTTTAGGTCAAGCTACACAAAAGAGGCTGGATATTAAAAACAAAAACCAAAAAAACTTGGCATTTTCCTCTTTTACTCTGCTTCCAGGTTGACTCTTTACAAAGTGGAGGGGAATACAAGCATTTTTATTGGGTCCAGACAATCAATGTAATTACAAAGACAGGTACAACATAAACAAGGGCAACACCCTCCTCCTTC
Organism: Zalophus californianus; assembly: GCF_009762305.2. NCBI lineage: Eukaryota > Metazoa > Chordata > Mammalia > Carnivora > Otariidae > Zalophus > Zalophus californianus. Next base: position 78,057,569 of record NC_045606.1, read on the forward strand.
CTACAGCACTGGCGGTTATCAGCCTTCTTCTTCATCACTGTCTTTCATGGTGATGCCCTGAAGTCCTCCTCCTTCTGAGACAGAGGCTGTAGCCTCCTCCACTGTTAACCGTCTGTGCAGAGTATCGTAGGTCTTACTGTTCAGTGTGCCTTCTAACACACCCTGCAGTCGGAAGTCCCTGTATGTTTTCTGGAGGAAGAAGAGAGAATCTGCTTAGATAACTTATGGATTGTATGCACGGATGTCAATATGGATGTATGTATCTATCCTCAGTTGGCATTTCAAAGATGATCTTGGACAATTCACTAATGGATTCCGATTCTAGCTGCCCGTGTTAATCAACTTGTTGGTGTATTCCTGGGGAGAAAATGAAATGAGACTTTGGCTACTGCTTTCCAAACTAGAATCACTCTGAATAGATCAAAATGTTGTGACAGATGACAAATGAGCGTTTCTCCAAAATATTCCTGATTGCACAGACTTTACTATTTGAATGACTTGTAGCAAATGATATGCACTGATGTACATTTTTAATATGAAGGAATTCTTGGTTTTTCAGTTCCTTTAGTACTGAAAAATACATTTTATAAAATGCATTAGCTTTTTGGGGGGAGATGTAGAGGGAGAGAATTACTATTATCAGTAAAAGAAATTTGCATTTTCTGTATTTCTGAATTATAACATTTATTATATGTACCATTGGGTAAAAATTCGTGTACACCTAAAAGTCTGTATGAATTCTGCCCTTTCCTTTTGAAATCCCCTTGGAATGTGCAGTGTCAAATTCTGGCATAAAGCTTCCATAGATGGGCTAATAAAACATGTATGTATATTTTCTGTGAAAAGTATATTATTTGATGTACTGTATATCAAAAATAGGGGCGCCTGGGTGGCTCAGTCGTTAAGCGTCTGCCTTCGGCTCAGGTCATGATCCCACATCGAGTCCCGCATCGAGTCCCGCATCGGGCTCCCTGCTCCGCGGGAAGCCTGCTTCTCCCTCTCCCACTCCCCCTGCTTGTGTTCCCTCTCTCACTGTGTCTCTCTCTGTCAAATAAATAAATAAAGATCTTTAAAAAGAAAATAGAACATCATGTTAGCGTTTATGTAGTGATTCCTAAGAACAGTGACAAGAGCAACAGAACACTGGGCTCTGTGGCACAGAAGATACATCACCTATAAAGCTTCCCTTATTTCACTTATTCCCTTAAGTGCAATTTTTCTCAGATATGATTTTTCTGTGGCCAATTACATTATTGATTTTTAAATGAAGATATCCCATTGCATGGAGGCACTTCTAAGGCTGTTTTTAATGCTATCTTTTAAGATTTTGTTTACTGTCCTAGGTTACATTTAGAATAGTAAGCATTCAGATGTCAATGGACTGGCCCTCAAGTATCAGTATCTATCAATGTGCCACTGTTTTGTCCTAAATGATTTCTAGTGGGCACTTTTTGTTGTTTGCTTTATACTTAATAGATGAAAAAAGTCAAATAAGAAGGAATGTTGTACTTTTTGGCCCAGTATTATAAGTCCAGTGGCTGAAAATTAACATTAAGGGATGCTTGATTTCCCTCAACATAATATATAGAAGAAAACTTTTAATATTCACACAGTTGAATTGAAGGTACTTATTCGTATGAGGTAGGAAATGCTGATGATGAATGGCATCTTAATCTCCTTGATAGACACAGCTGGCTTACTAACAGACTTTGGGGAAGGAGTAAATCCATTAAAAGATCGTGGGACCATTGGTATTTCACATTTTATCTTCCTGTCTTCTTTACGCTGACTTATGCCCCCAGTATCATTCCAAGTTTCAGAGGCGATATGCCAAAAGCAGTACGGAAGGTGAATATTTTTTTTTTCATTTGGATAATCACTTGTTATAAATTAAATTTATATTTGAAAAGTTCACCACCAAAGTCCACCAAAAGTAAACTGAACTGTGAGAAATATGGTACAGTATCGGACGTCAGTATCTTAACAGCAAATAAAAATTTGATTCAGAGACTTTTTTCTCTAAATGATCAAAACTATTTTTACTTATGTTTTAATATTTTAAGACACCTACACCCCACCATCCTCATATTCTTTTTTTTAAAGATTTTATTTATTTATTTGAGACAGAGAGAATGAGAGAATGAGAGAGAGAGACAGAGAGAGAGAGAGAGCGCGCGCGCACATGAGGGGGGAGGGGCAGAGGGAGAAGCAGACTCCCTGCGGAGCAGGGAGCCCGATGCGGGACTCGATCCCGGGACTCCAGGATCATGACCTGAGCCGAAGGCAGTCGCTTAACCAACTGAGCCACCCAGGCGCCCTCATATTCTCTTTCTAAGCTGTTAATCTTATTATTACTAAGGTGGTAGTCTTTTACACCAAAACTTAGGTAATTCGCATCAAAACCCATAGAAATAGCTCTGAAAAGCAAGTTTTATCCAGAAAATCTGGTAACTGATATACATAGTATTATTACCACAGATTTGTGTGCAAGGCTGTAACTGTCTAATAGTTCCATTAAAAATATATCAAGCACACAAAATATTCATGTACAGATAATGCATCGGACATGAAGTATAATTGTTCCGCTGACAATTATATATTGAGTTTGTGAGTCCTACTTTATTATTTTTTTAAAGATTTTATTTATTTATTTGACAGAGAGGGAGACAGAGCAGGAACACAAGCAGGGGAGAGGGTCAGAGGGATAAGCAGGCTTCCCGCGGAGCAGGGAGCCCGATGCGGGGCTCGATCCCAGGATCCTGGGACCATGACCTGAGCTGAAGGCAGACGCTTAACGACTGAGCCACCCAGGCGCCCGAGTCCTACTTTATTTTATTAGAATTGACTTTCCTTAGACTTAGCTTAATTGTCCGTATGTTGGTGAGGACAGATTTGTACTGTGGGGATCTGCAGTCCTGAAAGCTTTCTAATTTACATGTAATTAAGACTCTAAAAAATTATTTTATTTTATTTTTTATATGTTAACTGCTTTTTAAATGTCATACGGCCACTAGGGAGAATGCAAATCCATCAGCCATTTTGATTTTTTGAAGATTCGATTTTTCTCCCTTCCTCAATAAATCATTCTGATGTTAAAACCTTGCAAATAATTTCTTAGTCCTAAACTCTTTGTGAAACTCTTAGGGGAATTTGTTTTTTCTTAGCGAGCAACATGAATGAACCAATTAGTATCTAAGTGTCTTTGTGGGGCAAAGTTGGCTATCACATACAGCTTGATGGCATCTGTGGGCACAGATGTCTCCGCTGGGCACAGAAGAATGACGATGTCCGTGAGTAGTAAGGACTAGACTGCCAGAGTCGAGCAGCTTGGCTCCTGGGTAGAATGTGCTACTCTGTGGTAACATGCTGGCTTACTCTAGGTGATGTGGATGGAAGGAGAGCCTACTCGGGGACCTTCACAATTGTATACATTGCTATTTAACAGCTTCTTAAATTCACTGAAAAATGAACATTATAAATATAACCATATAGCTTCTGAAGAATTGTGAATCTATGTATGAAATTGGTTAAAGTCTGTTTACATTCAAAGTAGGAAAAGGAAGAAGTAAAACATTAGATTATTAATTTATCCTGATTTTCACTGTGAAAATAATAATTTTTAATTATTAAATAAAGCTCTACGTTTTGATTAAGTGTATCAGCCAAAGAAAGCATTGGCTGAGTCTGGGGACCTGCTTGTGAAAAACAAAGCATGGGAAGTCAAACATATTCATGAAATTTATTTTCATATTTATCTGTCTTGACTATTGGTCGCCCATAATGAAGACTATGTTAAAATAAGATAAATTGATTGGCTTAGAGTACAATGGAAATGTCACCATATAATTCATGACATTACGATTTTATTCTGCTAAAATATTCATTGCTGCTTGATCTTTAATTGTAATGACAATGTGAATATGAGAAGAGGAATAACTTTGAAAGAAACCAGTGATGGGCTAGTAAACGAGAGAGACTTTTACTCTGAAAACAGAGAACAATCTATCAACGAATACCAATCAACTGACTAGGTCCTTTCTCACATCTTGAATGCAACAGATATTAACTTGAAAATATGGCTGATCATAAGGGTAAGCAGCTAATCCCAATATTAGTCACAGTACAGACTACAACCTTAACATACACATATATTTATAAAGTATACACAGATAACCCAGATTCTCTTTTATGAAAAACAAGCTTCATTTGGAAGCTCTCCAGGTCACATTTATAGAAACAAGGAAGAAACACTGCAGAAATGAAGGCAAGTATGAATGGATTCTAGTATGCTTTCAGTTTCTTTGTAAAATAAATAACACCTGGTAAGAAGGGCTCTGGACCAAAGATATTTTGTCCATTGAAATGTAATATGTCTAGTAGTATTAAAAATTAGTGAGTGGCTATAATTTTACTTGTTATTTATGACTAATCGTGATTGCTATTACCGTGAGATGATAGGTCTGGTCTTATGTTCCAGTAGATTTGCCGATTTCTCACTTTAGAATGGAACTTTCCTATTTATGGTTCTTTCTAATCTGAGATAACCTGTGTGGCTATGGCACAAAAGAACATGTATTCTAATTAGGCTGTAGGAACCTAGAGAATGATGGGAAATATTTTAATGTGGATAAAACCTAATGATGTAATGCAGTAGTTCTTCTCAAACTTTAACATCAGAATTATCTGGAGGGCTTGTTAATATATAGATTGCTGGGCCCCACTCAGAGTTTCTGATTCAGTAGGTCTGGGGTGGGGCCTGATAATTTGCATACCTGGCAAGTTCCCAGGTGGGAACTTGGTGGTGGTGGTAACGATAGGTCAAGAATGACACTAAGAACCACTGAGTACGTGTGTGTGTGTGTGTCATATATGCACATACACATAAATAGAAACATATATATGTGCCTATATACACATATACATATATGGGCACATATACATACAGATCTAGATCTTTCTCTATATATACGGTATACATATCTCATTTGATAAATGGCACTAAAATGGAAGTGAAGGTCATCTTTTTAAAAGAACAGATGTTTCTGGGGCGCCTGGGTGGCTCAGTTGGTTAAGCAACTGCCTTCGGCTCAGGTCATGATCCTGGAGTCCCAGGATCGAGTCCCACATCGGGCTCCCTGCTCAGCAGGGAGTCTGCTCCTTCCTCTCGTGCTCTCTCTCTCTCATTCTCTCTCTGTCAAATAAATAAATAAAATCTTAAAAAAAAAAAAAGAACAGATGTTTCTCATTAGCAAGAGTTATGTTTTTAGGCATAAGGTTGGATTTGTCTCAATTTTAAGAAAAAGTTATGGCAAATTTTGTGTTTCCACTAGAATTTACAAAGAGTGAAAAATCATGTTTAGTAAATATATGATTTTTTAAAAATTTTTATTGTTATGTTAATAGTAAATATATGATTTTAAAGCCCTTACTAAATATAATATGTACACTGTTAACCTTTTCTCTTGAAGAGCAAAAGTCAAAATGGCCTTGCTTATGTGATGTGATACCTGTTGGTTGTCTGGGATGGTCCCCAACACTCAAACTGATCATCTCTTTTTTTTTTTTTTAAAGATTTTATTTATTTATTTGAGAGAGAGAGAGAATGAGAGATAGAAAGCACAAGAGGGAAGAGGGTCAGAGGGAGAAGCAGACTCCCTGCTGAGCAGGGAGCCCGATGCGGGACTCGATCCCGGGACTCCAGGATCATGACCTGAGCCGAAGGCAGTCGCTTAACCAACTGAGCCACCCAGGCGCCCCCTGATCATCTCTTATATGAGAGACGGGGCATGCTTCCAAAGGAAGTCAGGCAGTGACAGTGTGACTTTAGTGTCAGTATGTAACAAAATAATGGAGACTCTCCTTATGCTGTGGACAAACACAATTCAAAAGCCCTCATAATGATATGTGAGCCAGTAAATATGAAAGAAATGTATTAGGAGAAAACATTTCTGTAATCAAGAAAATTAATACCAAATTACTGTGGACCTACTACAATCAGGTAAATGTGCCCGAGGCTTTATGTATATTATCTTAAAATGTGATTACTTGATAAAATATTTTTTATTAGGGCAGAAAAGACAGATTAAAACTGACTTAATAATCTAACTGAAAATGTAAGTGAACAGTAGCCTAGCATTGCCGAGAGTGATGTTTTTAAGGTACTTAGATCCACTCAGTTACATCAAACACAATTTTTTTGTATGTCAATATCTAGCCATTACTCTTGATAGCTTGGTAGGCAATTCACATCTAAGCACATTTTGTTTACCTTCACAATCTTGATGAGCGTCTTCAGTTGGTAAATATGAAGCTGAAGATCTAATCTATCAGCCAACCAGACACAAATGACTTTCATGGAACTGCTGTACCATTGCTGGAAGGAAGGATGGGGGCAGAGAGGAGGAGAACAAAACAGAAAAACAGCCTCTGCAGTATTCATGTAACAGATTCAGTAATGAGGGGGTAATGACACACTCTGGAATGACCACAGATCAGCACTTGAAGTCAATAATGCTATAATTTCCTATTAACAGAATTGTATGTTTTGCTAGAAAATCTGCTAAGTTGACCTAGGCTGTTCTCTCCATGAATTAACATGAGTCTTTCGGCTGTAACATATTCATGGGAAACCGTGTTCCTGCGCTTGCAGCCTAGTGGCATGCTTTGTGATCTGTAGGTAACAATGGGCGCTAAATACATGTTATGGGACTGAATGGACTCCCAAGCAGCAGGAGAAAGCAGGTGAATTATTTTCGAAGGGAAATTTCTTATTAGCCTGTACGTTATGTAAAAATCAAACAGTAGATGCGTCATGCCATGACACATGCAGTCAATACCTAGAAATAACCTGTTACAGAAGCAATGGGAAAGCATTACCACGGCTTACTAGCCAGAGATCCTCAATCACACCCTTATCTACTGTTGGTTGTGAACTACTTGTCAAGATGTTTGAAACCCACCTAAAATAAAGATTTGGGACCTTAGGAGGGAATTTTATCAGGATGGAATTGCTGTGTCTAAAGAATCAAAAAGAAGAGGTCAGTTGACTAAATCACGAAAGAATTTGTTTCATCTTGCTAGTGTTTTTGGAGGGTTCATATTTTTTCCTCTTTATTACCACTCTCTTGAGGGGAAAAATCAAAATTCTTCTCTAATGTAATTTCCTGCTCCTATGTAATGTCTAGGAGAATAGTACAGTAAGATACTATGTGTTTTGTGTTTAAAAGGCAATCTACCATTAGTAGTGACATTTTAAGGGATTCACTACTACATGCTAGAGCTAGGTTTAGGTAATACTGTAAAAATAATAATGCTGCTCATCCAGATAACTGTAAGAAATAGCAAAGTCCATTCAGCACTTAGGAAATGACGAGAGTTTTTGAAAGAGAAAGGATTTTGTGTCTTGTTTGTATACAGAAATACAGTGACACCATATAGATCACGTATGAGTGGTGCATGTGTGCTTAGGTATTCAAACACAAGAGAAAAATCTTAAAAAAATATTTTTCTTCCATAATAAAGTAGTAAATTCAATTGCTAAGAGAAATCTTACGTGATACAAGTCTGAAATTCATCTGGACTTGTATTTATTAACATTGTTCTGATAAAATTTAGTATAAGAAATGGTATTTTAAGCATAAATTAAACATGAATCAGTTTCACATTTCGCTAGACTTATTTCTATTAATTTGTTAGTACACTGAACATATATGAATAAAATGAGATAGGTAATTAAAATGAATAAGTGATTTGCTAAATATGATAGCACACAGATGAATGAAAATTTCAGGTTTTTAAAATGTGAGATAGGCTATGATTTCAAAAAATGTTATTCATGTACCTGATTTTGCTCTTTCCTGACTGCTTTCTTCATTTTCCAGACATTATAAAAGTATCAGAAATAAGTTTTATGAAAATAAGATACACCCCTAAGTTCTTAAAAAATATAAACTGCTAATGAATTCAGTACTTCAGCTGACAGTAATTTCCAATAGTATTTAAATCCTATACTTCCTTATTTCAAATTATTTATAGCCTCAACCTCGAGTTCTATTTTAATACCGGTAAACACTCTCAGGTATTGGTGATAGTGAATATGAGAAACTAAATTAAGACTCTCACCCCTATACCAGGCTCCAGATAATTTGAAAGCTAAAATGTAATCTAATGGTTATGACTCTTAAACTGCAGTCCTTCTGTAAGAGATAATATTTTTTTTTGTTGGGGGGAACAAAATATGATATATGAAGTCTAGCATAACATACTAGTTAATCTGTCTGTTAGACTGTAAAGTTACTATATCTATGGTAAGTTGTCTGAATTTGAGGGAAATGAAAACATTTCTTAAAATTTCTCCACCATATGCACCTTTATGTTTTTAAAAAATCCTTACATAATTTAAAGTTAACTCAATTTTCCCATTACACAATAATGATACTTATGATTAAGTGATAATCAGAAGGATATCCAATGTAACACAGCCATTTATTACTAATAGCACTTCTTTAACACAATGCCAAAATTGTAATTTTAGAGATAAACAAGTTGGGAATAAAATGATCGGAAGTTAACCAAAAAAACAGAGAAGAAAAGAGAACCATTGTAAAGTAAAAAGCTTCAGCTACTGTACCATCATCTTAGTTTTAAAGGCAACCAATTACTTGATAAGGAAAATTCTGTAAGAAAAATTATCCTTTTCAGATAAAAATGCATATTTTTTGGTTCCCAAGTCAAAGCATTTTGAAGATTTTCAGCTAAATCAAGCAATTAAGAGAAAGCAGCACTTCAGCTTAGAGTTTATGTTGCTACTAACAATAAGCTAACAACAAAAAACGCACTAGGACTGCTTCTTTCTTGTATATGGTGAAGTAGACACAGAAACACACAGACACACACTCCAAGCAAACAAATAAGCAAACCAACAAAACCACCAAATAGAAATCTCCAGCACTTTCCTATTTCTGGTGCTGGAATTGATATGTTCCTCTTTTGGGGGCTGGAATATAGTAGGTCTCGTTTTTTTCATCTTGACACAAAATTCAAAGGTAGGTTAGCTTCATTTTCCCCCACCCCAAACAAAACCACCCCCCTCAACGCAAAGAAAAAAAAAAAAACATTCAAAAAGGGTGAATGTGCAGTAAAGTCTGAATGTTAGCAAATGTCCTTTCATTTTGGAAAAGTTAATTTTCTAAAACAATTTGGTTGATTGACTCTTCACTTTTCCCCTTCGGGGTATGACAAGGAAGGGGCTCTGCAGTTTGCACTGAAGTCACGGGTATGGTATTACTGCTTCCTTTTTTGCTTTGGTCTGCTTAGGAGGAAAGCAGTAAGCGTATATTCTACATTTTTTTTCTACATCAATCCATGACAGTAGCCTACCACTTTAACAAAAAATGTGTGTGTGTGTGTGTGTGTGTGTGTGTGTGTGTGTGTGTGTGTGTGTGTTTTCTTTCTGTGGTTCATTCAACTCCTGTAAGGGCATGCATTACTCACTTCATTTTCTTGAGATATTTCTTTTAAAGCAAAAATAAAAGAAAAGGAAAGGCTAGGGTTGACTCTGTGAGACCCCTGTATTTATTCACACTTATTGTGCATGACTGTAGACTGGTAAATCATATTAGCAGCCCGTCTCCCCATCAAGCTGCTACTTGCTTTCCAGCCCTGGGAAGGTTCAACAAATCAACAGGAGCACGGAAAACAGAACATCAGTCTAATCTAGTGTTTAAGGTGAAGTTTTCAAACCCAATCTAAGAAGATCTTTAGAGCAAGCAACAAGCTGAAGGGCTCAGAAGGTGGTATTGACAATGAAAGAGTGTTGAAATATTGAGAAGCGCAGCACTTGTGCATTTTTAATAACAAGAGGGTCAACAAGGACACAGCTCCCTCAGTGCCAGGAGTTGCCACTGACTATGGAAATTGCCACACCAGGGCTATAAACGCTTGCAGTTCATCAGCTTTCTTAAACAGTTCATCAGCTTTCTTAAACACCCTGAACCCCCTCAGTGGACCTTTAGTCTTGAATTAACAAACCAAAGCAATGAAAGAGGGTGCAGTCTGAATGGCTGGCATTGATCCCCAACTGTGTCAGCACTGCTACAGGCCCTGAAAAACTCTCTCCATTGTCAATAGAAATTGACAAACCTCCTCTCCTAAATAGTGCAGCTGAGCCGGGCGGGATCCACGCAGCTGTAAAGGGCTCTGCTCTTGGGGCCGGGGAGCACTCACAATGGAACAAGCATGAGCTCTTTGTCAGTCCCAGACTCGGCAATTTTCTAACAAGGATTAAAGTTGTTTCTCCGCGGTGCTGGTGAAAAGAGATTTAGCAACATACCGTGCTTTCTTCATGCAAGTTAAAGAGAAGTAGTTAAGGAATTTCATTATTCTGTTGACCAGGGGAAATATAAAACAAATATATTAAACATGCACAACTCTCTTTTCTGCCTAATTTGTAATGTTTCTGAGGATGAGTCAATTAAATAAAACACTCTCTGCCTGGAAACGAGCACTTCACATTTATTTTGAAATTTTATTTTTAAAAAGTCCAGCTGCCGGCCACCTGGAATGAGGTCTCAATACATACTAATGCACAATGCCTTTAGACCCTCTGTGGCTGATATTCCTAAATCTGAATCACGAGACCACATAGGGTTTATATATCACGGCTGCTTCAAGCAAATGATTTCTGTCAGAATGTGGCTTCTGATGATGATGGCAAGGCGGAAATAGCTGCTTTGCTAGGAACAAATCTGTGATAAATTTTCTGCTTAAGTGTTTAGCTTTTTATTGATTATGAATTGGTACAACTAGTTGATATATTTTCATTCTTCAGCTATGCTCAACTCAATAGGTGAACGGCAGAAAAAAACAAAACAAAACAAAAAACAATCCAACACTTTTTAGTGCACTGAGATCTGGAATGGCTAAATTTCCACAGTATGTATGTATTTCTTCATTTATTTCAAGGGAAGCTGTCTGTTTCAGAAGTGGTGAGTCACCAAGCTGAAGTAAAATACCATCTAGAAAATGTCATTTTAGGAAACTATCTTTCAAATGCTAAGTTGGATTGAATAAAAGAACAAATAACAATTTTGCAATGCTGAAGGTTTTGATAAGTTTGATAAATGTAAGACATTCTTTAGGATCATTTTGTAGCTTTGGGGAGTGACAAAATATTTAGAAACATTAATGCCCTACGGTTTGACCAGGATGTTAAAAAGTAAACATAAATGCTTCATTGTACATTGTGTGTTCCTTTTGTCAACAGCGCATTTATTTCATATAACTAAATTCGTGGCCAGTCACTTCCCATTTCCAAACACTAAAACGCAAGTTTCATATTAATGGTAAATTTGAAACAGTAACACCAACATTCCCCCCCCCAGCCCCACCCCTGCATGAAGCATCTCACTGAAACGATGCTATGTGTTTCCACAAAACAGGCTCCTGAAACACAAGCAACTATAAAGTTTTAAGTGTGAATTTTTTGTTGGCTTGGAATACGAGTAAGGGTTACATTTCAGGAAAACTGAAACCAGTCTATTATGGTTAAAAATATAGGAAGTGTTCAACTCAACCTACACCTATCAACATTCCCAGCTAGACCCAGAGCCATTCATGGGGGAAAGATAGAGACCTGCCTCTGAACATGGCCGCTGAGGGCTGGCTGTCCACACACCGGAGAAGGACATCAATACAGAAGCCCAGAAGGCAGAAGGGCCAACACCTTTTATGCTATTTGCCTGATTGAGCCCGTCATAACTTCCTTTTTATGTCTCAGTTTTCTCCTCTGTCATATGAAGGATAGATTATGTGAATCTAGCTTTTAAATAAGATTCTGATGTTCTCCAGAAATACTATATTAGATTTGATTATCAGAATAAAGGGCACGATTAGAACCAATACAGCTTGTGATTCTTTTAAGAATGAACTTCAGGGAAAAGCCAAATTATCACACCTTTTCCCTTTTATATGGTGCTTAAATATAGCTTTATTTAAAAAAAAAATGCAAGTCTAGAGTTCCAGAACCTTCTATCACCTGTTATTTTTGTCTGTTTTTAACTTATTTGGTTTTTTTTTAAAGATTTTATTTATTTAACACAGAGAGAGAGAGAGAACACAAGCAGGGGGAGCGGCAGGCAGAGAGAGAAGAGTAAGCAGACTTCCTCCCATGGAGCAGGGATCCCCTTGTGGGACTCGATCCCAGGACCCTGGGAATCATGACCTGAGCTGAAGGCAGACGCTTAATCAACTGAGCCACCGAGGTGCCCTCATTTTGGCCTTTAAATGAAGCACAAACATATTATAAAAATGAAACAATCAGGTGTCATGAGGAATGAATGAGATTTCTAACGAATTTTCAGGTGCAGTTATTCATGTCTGTTATTTTTATGGATTCTGATTACAAAGGCATCTGATATTTTAAGTTTTCCCTGGGAAATTTAAGTGCGTCAGTTAAAATTTCATTTAATTCTTACAACAACCAGGGGTGCCTGCGTGGCTCAGTTGGTTAAGTGTCTGCCTTCGGTTCAAGTCGTGATCCCGGGGTTCTGGGATCAAGCCCCGCATCGGGCTCCCTGCTCAGCGGGGAGCCTGCTTCTCCCTCTTCCTCTCAATTAAATAATTGTGAGGGCTTGTGCTCTCTCTCTCTCTCAAATAAAAATAAAATCATTCTTACAACAAACTTCATGAAATGGCTATGATTATTCCCATGTTGCATATGTGGAAACTGAGCTTATATGGGTGGAAAATCGACTTTAGATTAAGCATGTTATTCAGATTTATACACTAAGTGGCATTTATATCTTATGTATAAGATATAATTTATATCTTATAGCCATGCTTCAGAGTCTGTACTTACGACTGCTAGGTTATTCCATTTCCTTCTAGAAACCAGTCTGTTCTGTCAATAAAATCTCTGATTCTTAAGGGTAGTTCCCTACTTCCAGCAGATAACTAAGAAATCAATCTCCACTATTCTTGGGGGTTCCTGATAGTCATTATAACACAGTAAACAGGAAAACGCTTATTAATTGTTTCAAAGAAGTCTACCACATTTTCTTGAGAGTTAAAACAATCTACATTTCCAAAGACCAAAGATATTTGTAAACCTAATAGTATATAAGGTGAATAAATTCTTTCAAGAACCATACTTCCTGTTAGGATAACCAACCAAATGGCTCTTGTGCTAGGCCATTCCCATATGTCCCATTCTTAAGATATTTTTAAGTAATCTCTATGCCCAATGTGGGGCTCAAACTCACAAGCCTAAGATCAAGTGACCCACGTGCTACTCAGCCAGCTAGGTGTCCCCCATTCTTAAGATGTTTTTTTTTTTTTTTAATATTTTATTTATTTGACAGAGACACAGCGAGAGAGGGAACACAAGCAGCGGGGAGTGGGAGAGGGAGAAGCAGGCTTCCCGCTGAGCACCCAGGGAGCCTGATGTGGGCCTCGATCCCAGGACCCTGCGATCATGACCTGAGCCGAAGGCAGTTGCTTCACCGACTGAGCCACCAAGGTGCCCCTCTTAAGATGTTTCAAAGTGCTATACATTTTAATGCTTAGGAATACTGGGAAGGGTTCTCCCTCTCCCCCACTGTAACAAAACAATGGAAGGTGGGAAAGAAATCCTTGGTTCATTCATAAGGGGGCTCGATCTATATATACAGCTTTCTTCATTTTTTTTTTTTTTTAAACATAGAACAGAGGAGTATTTGATTCATGTCTTTCTTTTTCCATGTTCAATAGCCTCATACTCAGGGTGGTTTTCATTTTCTGCCTCTATCAGGAAGTCTGCAAAGGAGAGTTTATGAGCACTTTGATGTCTGTTAAGAAAATGTAGAAAGTGCTAATAACATGGGAGAACTGACATATAGTAGGATAGTAGGTACCTATTATGTTTGTTGAATGCTGAAAAAACTTTCCTATTCTTGAAGTTAATACTTCTGCTCCCACATTTTCTCTTTTAAAAAATGTAGGGGCGCCTGGCTGGCTCAGTCAGTAGAACATCTGACTCTTGATCTCAGTGTCATGAGTTTGCACACCATGCTGGGTGTAGAGATTACTTAAAAAAAAAATGTATAAATACCAAGATATCTCTAGGTGAATTAGATCCTCTTCAGTTACAAAACAGAACAAGTTATATAACAGGACAAATTTCATAAATTGGGAGTTGTACAAGCTCTTTTCTGCTACTATTTCATCATCCAAAATTCCCTTCATTCCAAAATGTCCTGAAAGTGTTAAACTAGCCTATCTTTTCCTCCACTACACAAGACATTAAAGTTAATACTGTTCTAGGGGCTCCTGGGTGGCTCAGTCAGTTGAGCGACTGACCCCTGGTTTCGGCTCAGGTCATAATCTCAGGGTCCTGCAGCCCTGTGTCTCCACCTCCCCTTTGCCTCCCCCCCTTCCTTGCCCTCACTCGTGTGCGCTCTCTCTCAAAAATAAATAAATCTTTAAAATAAAATAAAATCAATACTGTTCTTTATTATTCATGATTACCAAGCAGGTAAGTGCCTCTGTCATTTTATTCTGGGGCTCTTTTCCTGGTGTTAAAAAGATTATAAGTGACGATTTCAGATAATCATTTGTCCCCCTCTCTCCTACTTCATGACAAATGATGGGATGCATGTTGGTTTGACTAATTTTTTGACTGAAATGACTAACCACAATCATTGGTTTGGCCAAACTCAGCAATCAATCCAGTTACACTGCTGCAGATACCAGTTTGGGGCACATCTCTTAATGCATAGTTCATTTGGGCACAATGCCCTTTTCATCTGGTGGAATGACTCATTTTGAATACTATGTATAAAATTTTGGTCAATATTGCATTTAAATTCATACAGAGGATCTGAATAAAAATAAATCAGACTCCTGGCATGGCTATTGAATGGCACAGTGTAAGAGAAAATCTAGGGCTGAGAATTAACGATTAGCCGGTCTTTCTGTTTGTTTCCTTGCAAAAATGGAAAACAATCATTCCCAAATTGCTTTTTGAGAGTGCTCTAAGGACTGGACTAAGTAGCTCCCATTCTGTCTCCAACTCATGGGCCACTCCCATAGGATCCGTTCTCAGCGAGCTGAATGAACTGCTGCTCTCCTGAATGTTGGGTTTCTCCAAATCTAGGATTTCTGGGAACGTCAGTCCCTCTACCTGGGCTTTTATCCCCAAGTATGTTTCCCTGGCCAGATCTATGTCAACCCTTGAGATTCATTTCAACCACTATTTCTGCTAGGAAGCCAATACTATCTCTCACTAGGCAGAATCAGATGCTCCCATATTTTCTGCTCCTCGAACTCTGTACAGGCATCTATAAAAATATTGCATAATGTGCTATATGGCTGCCACGACTGGCGGGCTATGTGTAAACACAAGGCAGCAACCAGGTCTTATTTTTATTGCTATCTCCAGCCCTTAGCAGACTGGCGCATAGCATGCATTGTATACGTGCTGAAGGACTGAAGAAAGTACTGCATGTATAATAATGACAGTGTAGTTTTTTAACAGAGAGAGGGTAGAAGAGTATCAGAGCCAGGTTGTTGACTTGATTCACATGTTTCAGTAACAGAAAAAGAGCTGAACAGATGTGAAAGTTGTAGAACTCACCAAAAGGTAAACAATTGCATTTGGCTAAAGAAATTGAACACAGGACCAAACAGAGCTTTAAAGGAAAGACAGTGATTTCATTTTAAGGGGTGAATTACATAAAGGAGATAGTACCCCCATGTCTAGGGACATATATGAGTGTCCACATACGTTCCCTTACACATAAAATATACTACTACGCGCTCAGATGTTGATGTGCTCAGCTCTGTCACGTGAGCAGGGAGCTGCCTCCCCAGCATATGGTGAGGGCCACTGGCGCCCATCCCTGGGGGTTACCTGAGGCTGTGGCGCATATCTGGAGTATGGTTGGCAGTGCTGCCTGTGTATTTTTACCACCAGGTAACATGTCTTGTGTGACTTCTATACTTGTTGGCTTCGTGAGCTATTTTTTTTTTTTTTTTAAGGCAGAAAAATATCACTGCTGTGGCATTGTCGACTTCAGTCTAAGGGAACATGAGAACTCTCCTGGGACTGGAAATAAGCCTGGCTTCAAGCAAAGAACCCATGAAGGGTAGAGAGGAAGAGCGTGCCCTTAGCTGGTAGTCATGGAGCTAGGTACAAACCTTGCATTGGCCCTAACTTTGGGCAAGTTTCCAATCTTCCACTTGAAATGGACAAATAAGTGAATTTCATGATCACTATTATCTCTTTTGAAAGGGAATTAAATTTTAGTTCTAAATTTTAGTTTAGTTCATTTGAAAGAAAATATGTTAATATCTATTCAGTAGATGAAAATGTAAAACATTTTAATGAGAAATTCACTTTTTCAATAGACCCATTTGATCCTAAGAATGTAAGCTCCCTTAAGTCAGGGACTTGGTATATCTTCTTTAATGTTGCCACATGCTATGTGGCCTCTACAGAATAAATACTGGTTGGATGAATAATTGATTAATAAGAGGAGTTTCAATTTCCTATTTTAATTAGGATCCGCTGTCACCGTGACAGAGATACCCAATTCTGTGGGACAAAACAATGCCAAACCGTTTTATGCCAGTATTCTCCACCATGCTTTACACATAGTAATTGAACGGTGAATTAAAGGTTTCCTTATGCATCTAAAACAACTGAATGGACATTCTCCATCAATAAACATATACATTATATGCATGTAGTACGGGTGGTAACTGAGGGGAAAGTCAACACAAAGAAATGTGGGGAGTATATGGAACCACATTTATGAGGATCTGTAGAGCAAAAGTATGGGAATGTTATTTCTTAGAATGCACAGTAGGAACATGGCTTGAAAGAATCTTGTTCAGCCACATTCAAACACTGCATCCCATTCTTGACTCAAAACCCTAAGCATGACAGAGAATGCTTAGAGAAGTTTCAAAGGACAGCCACAAAGATGATTAAAGGGCTAGGAAAGGAGCCTATGAAGGGAAGTGAAACAAATAGGGATTATTTATCCCAGAGTAGACCAGTATGACAAGTGCCTTAATAACAGTCTTCATATATAGGAAGGATTATTCCCTAGAGGATGCTGGCTACATTTTTTCTCCACTAAGAGGAAAAGGGGAAATGGGTTAAAAAATAGCATGAAGAATTTAGGTGAGATGGGGTTGGAACTTTATTTCAAATGAAATATTTTGCCCATATTAACATAGTAAAATTCAGATGGTCTCTTACCTAGGGCTGGGCCATCACCGGGAAATTAAGGGCTCTCTCTAGGTGTTTATAAGTACCTTTGAACATTGTTCTTTTATAGAGTTTCCTTTCAGTGCATTCAATAAACACATCTAACAATGGTTTTACCACAACAACCACTTCCTTACACAGATTTTTTTTTTTTTTTTTTGGACAGAGAGAGATACAGCGAGAGAGGGCACACAAGCAGGGGGAGTGGGAGAGGGAGAAGCAGGCTTCCCGCTGAGCAGGGAGCCGGATGCAGGGCTCCATCCCAGGACCCTGGGATCATGACCTGAGCCGAAGGCAGACGCTTAACAACTGAGGCACCCAGGCACCCCCAGATTTTTTTTTCAGTTGGACCTAGTCAACAGTCTGGCTGTTACTGCCACATCCACCCGTGAACTTAGACAGGGACACAAGGAAGGCATGCAGACGGGCTGGCTGACAGAGGAGGACCTCAAAAAGCCAGAAAATGGCCTTAGGCCATGGATCATCTGCTGATGAAGTTAGGTTTGAAGAGAAGGAGAGTAGCAGCTACCGGTTCTAGGAAAACCTTGCACTGCTCAACTGACCGAAATGCTGGTCTCCAGGGAGGCCCGGATATTTTCATTAGTAAGTCACTAGCGGTCAGTTGCAGTGCAAGCATGCAAAGTCACTGTGGAAAAACCAGGCTCTGCATGGAGAAGTCATTACTTCCAGACGATCTTCAATGTGGAAGCAGTGTGAAATCAATACTAACTTTGAAAATGCCCAATGTGTTGCTTGTCATCATTTTAACTATCTTTTATAAAATCAGGCAAGAGAATATTCTACTTCCTTCAATGACTATTAAGTCATTGTTATTGGCTTGGGTGAATGAATGCAAATGCACATTTACACATTTGGTGTTTAGAAAAATTTCTTGATGAAAATGTAAGTTTTGTCATCTTCCATTCATCAAAGACAATTTTACCATTGCTAAGGGAGTTTAGGTGATCAACATTTTTTTTTTCCTCTTCAAGTCAAAACCTCAGATCAGTTCACATGTGAGATTTTCTTTTTTCTTCTTCTTCTTCTTCTTTCTCCCCCCTGCTTTTTTTTTTTTTTAATTCTGAGCACAATTAAAGGTGAGTTAAGGCTCTGGTGGAAATCTAAAGAGCATCGGCAAATCTGAGCACTGCTCAGCTTTTGAATTGCTTTTCTACTCCTCAGTTCTTTTAAATGGTTTTCTATGGCAGGGACATTTTTCTTAATTAGTCACAGCTAATTAGTGTTCTGGCATAGACAAGTAATCAGAAATGTCAGAGCTGCAAGGCTACATCTCCCTAATCCTTTGATAATAATTTAGCCTCCTGGGAGGGCCCCAAGCTGCGGTAAGTAGTGACTGACAATAAGGCAAAATTAGGTGGGCAGCAGACCATTAGGAGAGAAAAATAAAAAGCACTACCCGATCCTGCTGAGCACCATCAGGCAACTGACTGCACTGCCAGATGAGGTGCCTGTTTAAGCCTGTGTTGTTAATTAGCTGATTCTACCAGACCTGCCACATATGTCCAGGTGCCTCATGCAAAGATGTGTGTATTTCTGGGAATGGGCCAAATGACAATTGTGTTTCATGATCACATTTCAGGAACATAAGTAAGAAGTCCACATATTTCTTGAAGATTCTTCTGAATTATGAAAGAAATAAGATCAACACGCTACACTACATTTTCTTGCTGAGTTTCTTTTAGGCAATTAGGCACGCGTATCTCAAGTTTCTCAGGTTTTATAATTCACCAACAGCTTAGATTCAAATGAGGGCCTTTGGCTGCTCTAAGCTGCGTCTGGACTTGCCAAAGCTATTTTGGCACCTACAGTACATCAAAAGTAGATTCTTTTATAAATTCTTATACTTACAAATAATAACTTCACGTTAAAATAAGGATTATTAACAAAAACGAACCAGACAGCTTAATTCGAGAGGAGAGGTTTTAAAAAGAAACAAACTTTGAGGGGGAAAAAAAAACAGTTAAGGAGCAAGCTCTGTACGGCATTTCCTGAGGCAGGTGAGGCAATCCACGGAACAAGTTTGACTATCTTAAAAGAGGTCACACGATTTCAATGTGAGTCCAAATACTGTAGGTAAGACAAACCAGAAATTCAAACAATGATAAAAAAAAACAAAACAAAACCCAAAAACACCTGGGAAACAATGTGTCACAGCAGCTAAATAACACAGTGCTAAAGGTAACAGAGATCACAAACAGAGATCAAACTTTTTATCTCCCTTTGGTACACAGTGAGGTACCAGGGTACATAACATCACCATGTTTAGAAAACACTTTATCTCAGCTAGCCTCTAGTACATCACTGGACTTACATTATACATCCCTTTCTGTTGATGAAGAAGGAAAATAATGGTTATGACACGAGAGTGATATTAATCTTTGAGTGTTGATAGGAAAATCATGGTTGGGCATAATGGTCCAACAGTTAATGTCTGACATCTGAATTCTTTTAATATAGAGAAAACACCAAAAAGAAAATCCTCTGTAGTGGGAATCTACACTAATTTATGTAGTTTATGTAACAACTTCCTAGTCATTTGAAAGTCAATGATTATTCAAAAGAGGAAAACGGCTATTTTTAAATCGACATTCACATATAAGAGAATATACCTCTAATATCCTAGAATTATAAGAAATGCAGAAAGACAAAGAAGTCTTCAGTCTTACTGGGCTGCAGCCTACATTCCCAATAAAGAGGCTGATTACACACACAAAGAAATTTATCCAAAGGAAAGGAAAGTTGTATCTAGCAGCCACGCTTACCCATGCTCTGTTGATTTCAACTACTCTCATGAAATCAACATGATAATAAATTGAATCTTTAAATAAGTTAAGAAGAGTAGTGTTGATCTTACTGAGGATGGATAAATTCCTGAGTCACAGAGTTTGGTCACTGATGTGAAACACTACACTCAAAAACTCAGCATTTCTGCTCTTTCTTATCTGGGAGTGGATCCAGAGACAAAAGCACAGATATGGAAAATGAGTTTTATTTTGAGAAACATATTCTCTTGTAATAGGTTCAGTTTTTTATATCCTAAAATTCATATATCTTAAAATTCATATTCATATCTTAAAATAGCTACTGAACTCATTTAGACAGTTTAGGTCAATTTTTCTCAAAATGTTTAATTTAGAGTTTCTTCACTGAAAAGAATTCTTTTCAAGGAAAGTTCTGAGAAATTAATCCTTTATAAAACACTATTTAGATGAATATAACTGATTAACATTTAAAGAATTACTTTTAATTTTACAAGACATCACAATATTTTAAAAAAATCTAGTTGAGATGAAACTCTTCAACAATTATTTAATCAGTTTATAACACAAGAGAAAGTTTAATCTGCATGATTTACCAATTAAATACTGCACCCTGATGTGTCTTCAGCAACATGAGAGCTGAAATGAAATTGTTTCAAAGAGACGCAAGAAGCGCAATGCCCAATAAATGTACAAAGGTTTAGAGAGGTAGGTAGGTTTAGTGTATATCCTGGACAATAAAATGTATTCTAGTCAACCCCTAACTACCTCCAGGTTGTGATATTCTTGGACATTATGCAATGACCACAGAGGGTGCTCTTGGGCAATTACTGCAGATGTCAGTTTTGACTTGGGAAACATCACCATGGTCCAACCCAGAGATGCAAAGCCCTGAAGGGACTGCCCAGCCTCTCTCCTGACACATGGGCATCAGTGGCTGCCACTGTGTGTCTGGAGGCCTGAGTGTGTGGGAAGAAACATCTCAGCAGACTTTAAAAATGGAACTTAAGAATTGGAAAATCTTTGTCATACTTCTGGATTGGGATCATACAAGTTGTAGATGCTTTTGATTTGATAAAAACTATCAAAGGTTGCTGACAGCAATGTTTTATATATATAAGAAAAAAACACACTGGGGTAAGAGAGATTGCATACAAAACAGAAAAACCTTTGGGTGAAGCCATGATCTTACTACAGGAGAACTTCCTTAAGATTTCTCTTATCCAGAGAAGACACATTTTTCTAAACTGAAAATGTAAATTTAACATGTAGATTTTAAACATAGCATGTGTAACAGTGACCATTTGAGAGGAAGAGAAGGTCTCTGTTTAAAATATTCTGGTCACACAGGAAGACTCTGCATGACTATGGAATAGATAAGTTCCAATTAATTTTCTAAATTTGGGGTTCAGAGCCCTTGTGGTAGATACACAGAGTGTCATACGGCACAGCTATTTTTAATACAGAATCTCTCTTCTACCTTATCTATTGCACTTGCTATTGCTTCATGGGTGGGATACCCTGCTTTCACTCAGCCCATGACAAAAAAACTTACAAATTGCTACTGTGGGGTGCAAGACTAAGCATTCAACCGCCCACTAATTTTTGTTACCACTGCTAAAATTAAAATGAATTTAATTTAGTTGGTTTAAAAACTGGAAGATATTTCAGAAACCGTATGGAATTCTAGACCAATTTCTTCAGTTTATAGGTACTAACTCTACTATGTCTTAGGCAAGTGACACAACGTTTGTGGATTCCTGGTCCAGCCCTCCCCCCACAGTACTGTTTTACCATTACAGATTTTGTAAGTCTAAGGTATGGTAGGGATAGCATAGACTTTGAAATCGGAGAGACGCAATTTCAAAGTCTGATTCAACACTCAACAAGTCACTTCATCTTCTCTGAGTGGGAAATTCCTTAACCTGAAAGTAAGGATAAATGGGGATGATGGCATCTGGCTCTGCAGGTTAGAAATGATAGGAGTGAAGCACCGAGCCCACTGCCTGGTACACGGAGGTGCCGTGGGAATGGTGGTGGTGACAGCTGGGGCTGGGATTACTATTTTGATAACTGGAGAAGATTAGGGATATACCTTAAAACAAACTCAGTTCCTTCTATGAACAGCACGAATCTGCCATCGTTTATTTAGACTTTTTAAAAATTATTTGTTATGCAAAAAACGTTTTATAGATGTTTAACCACTTATGGAATGAAGTAGAATGTCTTGGTTATTTGTCCTGATATTAACTTTTTTGATCTTCCAAAGGTACGTTTAGCTTTACTATTTCAAGGTTTAATGTAGAAGCCTAAGATTATCCTATGTAGGGCCTTGAAGATAATACAAATTTTAATCCTCCCTCTCTTTAAGACTTTGGACATAAGTAGCAAAAACACTTTTCATGGAGGCCAGAACAATAATAATAACCTGCGTGAGCTGCTCAGGACCTGGGTGATGGCTTTGGTTGTATATGGACAACTGTAGGAGGTACCATTCTCCTTTGTCGGTGCATCCCAAAACAATGGACACAAATCTAGGATAATGGTCATTATTTGGCCTTAGTCACTGGTACAGTTATTTAAATAGAACTCTAAAGTATTTCACTATAAATATCAGGAACAATTAAGATGCTTAATTGATCAAAAAGTTTTTGAGGTCAGAAACACCAGAACTACTCCTCTCAGGGAAAGTCTGCCAGAATTTTCAATAGTTTTTTTCATGAGTGGAGCATCATGCAGAAAAAAAGATTACTTAGTAAAACACGCAAGTGTTAAAGTGTTGCTATTGGAGACAGGATGAATATGTGACTTCAGAATAACTGTTTGATATAAAACTGTTGCAATTTGTGGTGTTTCCAAAACTCAGCGAATCTCATTTGGGTTCAAAGCCTGTTTTTTTTTTTTTTAAAGATTTTATTTATTTATTTGACAGAGAGAGACATAGTGAGAGCAGGAACACAAGCAGGGGGATTGGGAGAGGGAGAAGCAGACTTCCCGCGGAGCAGGGAGCCCGATGTGGGACTCGATCCCAGGACCCTGGGATCATGACCTGAGCCGAAGGCAGACGCCTAACGACTGAGCCACCCAGGCGCCCAAAAGCCTGTTCTTCTTAAGGAGTGAAGCTCTCATACTGCATGACAGAAAGTGGATCCCCTATACCCTTATCTGAGTTGGTTAAACCACTAAGTGTTAATTCACTGTAGGGGGCATAGGCACGTATGTGTGTGTGCACATTTTCCTTTGCATCTGAAGTGAGGAGTCTCTGTTTCCTTCCTTCCTTTCCTTTCCTTCTTTTTACTTCTTACTTTAATTGGAATAGCAAAAGTTTGTCATGATGCCTGAGTAAAATCGTTCTCTTCCATCTTTTTTTTTCTGTAATAGACTAAGGTTGCCAACAGTATTTATAGGGTCATTATTTTCAACTGTTTCTTGACACCTAACAATATTATTTTAAGCTCCAGCCAAGAGGATTTCCAATAATTATATAATGTCTCTCAGTAATGATCTGTTGCTTAAGATACACATTCTGCTTTACCTTTCAACACATACTTGATAACCTCTCATTTACTAACTATAATTGAGGCAAATTCAGTCTTGGCTAATTAGGGGCTCTTAGTACCCCCTCATATATGTTATTCTTGATGACATATCAATAGAATTAGGGTCTACTTTTTATTTTTAATTACAGTAATAAAAATGTGCAATTTAAAAATATTAGAATGTTTAAGGACATTATTACTATTTTACAAATAATAAGTCCAGTGTTCTACTGGGGATATGCAAAATGACAAAACCTTCACAACCAAAACAGAATTGCTTGTCAAGCGTTCCTTTCAAAAGCAAACTTAGCCATGAGATGGTTAGGCATCAAAGAAAAGTATACCTAACCAGGACAATTAAACTAGACATAATTTTACGTTTTTTTTTTTTTTTTTTTTTAAGTAAGCTCTATGCCCAACATGGGGCTTGAACTCACAACCCTGAGATCAAGAGTTGCATGCTCTATCAACTGAGCCAGCCTGGCTCCCCCACACTAGACATAATTTTAATGTTGGCCTCCTTGCATCCACTTCAGTTAGCTCCATTGGTTACTGTGGTCACACAAAAAGTCTTTGAAAAAAGTTTGGTGAATGGGAGGGAGTTAGTGTAGGTAATATCTTGATAGAGAAAGAAATTCTACCTCTGTTATGAACTGATGGCAAGCTTTGTAGTAAATAGGTCACCAAGACGAAAAATTGAAGACACACACACACACACACACACTCTCTCTCTCTCTCTCTCCTACGTACAATGGCCTATTTCCAGATGAGTCTACCTTTTCTCATCATAGAATACGTACTTCAGCTATACCAAGAATAAACATAAACGGAATAACATCAATCCGATTTTCCCATTCTGTTCAACATTGCTGAAAATTACCACATAAGCAAAAAAAAGTAAAAGAGGATCTGGAAGTAAAACATATGCTTGTAAATTCAGAGCAATACCAAATGGAAGCAGAAGTTGCTAATATGGTTTCAGTATTTTGTAAAACAGCCAGCTGGATAGATGATAATTTTTCTATCCCTGCAGGGCATCAAAGCTTTTAGGAAATCATTCTTTTCACACATATTAACACTTAGCTTATTAAAACAGATGATACTTTTATTGTAAAACAGCCTGGGTAGAGGCCCGAAGCACACAATCTGAAAGGGAAGACTCATTTTGACCACCCAATCTGATGAACAGTGAACACTGACACAACAGACCATGGCAGAGAGGATGACGCAGCAAGACCTTCTGTACCTGCTGCAGCTGAGTGTCACCACGAAGCCCGTGAATTGCTGTTATGAAAACATTTGCAGTCACTTGCATAATTAAATGAAACTGCCAGAAAAGCATTTCTAAAATGCAGGGGAGATGCACATAAATACATACAGTTCAAAACAAATATTCCATTTCAGAATCAGCACTGTGCTGAGTTATGTGAAGTTACATCCCAGCAAAGTCCCATTTCCTTTGACTTGACTGCTGAATAATTACAAATGAGTGACAACATTGTGATTGAAATGGATTGCTCTCTTAAGTTTCCTTTACAGATAAATGAAACTTAATGATCATGCTCTCTAAAACCACAATCCCCCATTGCTAGGAGTTGCCATGGGTAAATGAAGACTTCTGTCCTGATAAAACTTCAGGGTTCTATTGTTGGCATGCATCAGTGCTGTAAATCAAGATAAAAAAATGCTCAAGAACAGCAGAGTGGCAGGTATTTGCCCTTTACTGCAGCTTAGGTCTTTGTTTGACTAAAGAGCATTGTATTGACTCAAAAAACTTTTATAGGAAGAGCCAAATCCATTACAACATGATTCTGTTTATGGAATGCAGCAAGGGCGAGTGAAATGATGCTGCACACAATGATAAACTGGTTATCGTCCTGCTGCTAAAATTAACCTTAGACGGTTTTTGAGACTCTCATTCTAACAGTGACAGTTTTCATGTACAAAAGAAGCCAATTAAGGCTTCTGTCAACAGAGAAATAAAATTATCAACTATATTAGCGGCATAGAAGAAAAAGGATCAGAAAAGGAGTCTGCTTTACAAGCATACCATCAAAATGCAATTTTTTCCTGCACATATTTCTATGATGCCAGGAAGCCTCGCAAGGGCAGTTACTTACATCAAACAGCTTTTCTATATACATTTCCTCATTGATCTTTTCTCGAAGAATATCCTGGTTTTGCCGAACAAACATAATATAGGTGTCTGCCAGATCCATTCCTGGTTTCTGTTGTGGGGGAAAAGCATGGGGAATAAAATATCAGGTCTCAGTTGTGAAAATACCATTTAATCACAACCTTAGAAAATAAGTCACTATATCATTTCAAAGTTACATTAGTAAAATATGCTCAAGACCAAAATCGACAATGAGCATCTTCAGTAAATTCCATAATTAAAATAAATAAAAGTTTATTATTGATGTATGTAACTTGAGGTCATAGTTATTCATCATTACTAAAAGGAGTAGAGACATGTGGTTGTAAACTACTAGATATTTTTTTTTTAAAGATTTTATTTATTTATTTGACAGAGAGAGAGACAGCGAGAGAGGGAACACAAGCAGGGAGAGTGGGAGAGGGAGAAGCAGGCTTCCTGCAGAGCAGGGAACCCAATGCGGGGCTCGATCCCAGGACCCTGGGATCATGACCTGAGCTGAAGGCAGACGCTTAACGACCGAGCCACCCAGGTGCCCCTAGGTATCTTTTTTCTTTAAGGGCTATCTTGAAAGGTTAATATGCCAAGTATAAATGAATGCATTTTTTAAAAAAGTCCCCACTTGAAATAATCATTTCCTAATTGCCAATATAATTTATTGTCACTATCTCTGGCTGGTTATCCACATATATTAAAAACAAAAATGTTAGTTTTCCTTGGATTGCCCTCCTCAATTACTCCAGGTGCTCAAGGCACATAAGCTAAATTTTCTTATTAATTTGAGTAAAATATTATTAGGAAGATATTGGGCAAAAAATTTAATTGATATTACAAACTGAAATGTAAACCAAAATTTTGAGGATTATCCATTGCTTCTATTCATTCCTGTTTATCAATAGTATTTCAAAGATCTATTTTATTTTAGAAATACAATACGAATATTGATGAACCGGGCACCTGGGTGGCTCAGTTGGTTAAGTGACTGCCTTCGGCTCAGGTCACGATCCTGGAGTCCCAGGATCGAGTCCCGCATTGGGCTCCCTGCTCAGCAGGGAGTCTGCTTCTCCCTCTGACCCTCAGGCTCTCTCTCTATATATCTCATTCTCTCTCTCTCTCAAAAAAAAAGTTCTTAACAAAAAAAAGAATATTGATGAACCAATTTCCTAAGAGGGGTCTAAAGTGTGAATTAGATAACTTTCCAAAGTTACCCAACATCTGGTGTCTTGTAATGTTAGAGCAGATAGGGTTGAGTCTACAAAATCAGTACCAGGAAGGGACAAAAACCTGAATGGCTTCTAAAGAGTTTCCTTCTGGACTTATCTTTAGTTCTTTTTTGAGTTTCAAATAGCTAGACTAGTTAATAAAAGTACTCCTTTGAATGATCTACACTTGGGGTTGATCCATTATCTGTACTGAGTTATTCATTTGATTAGAATATGGCATTAATAACAAAATGGTAGAACTGATGCCCAAATGAGTCAGTCTTGTATCATTTCATATCCATAGAATGTATTTATAACCTCCATCAACAGACTCATTTTGCTGAAATAAATCTTGCAAAGAAATGAGGTGAAAGAGAATTTAACTATTATCACTGTAGGAAACACAAGGCATACCTCTGAGTGTTGTGGTAGCGCTTCTTCTTAAAAGAAGGACAAAAAGTTCTTATCGCTTTCTTTGGTGGGGGGAGTATATGTTATATACAATGATAAAACTACCCATCTCTTTACCAGTAGTGCCCAGTATAGGCAATGGACATCTCAATAAAAACTGATTTGATTTTTTGGTAATGAAGTTATTTCTAGGTAATGAGAATCACAGGAAGCTCTTATTACTGCTCTCATTTTTGGCCTACAGGGAAATGTATACCACGTAAATTCAAGGTCAAACATGACCCAAGGTAACAAACTTAGTTATTAGTTATAATTTGAAACAACTACTTAAACGTCTTCGCTGGTCTTTTCTTGAAGAGTGTCCATATACAATGTAGGGAGTGTGTTTCAAACCTTATCAAATTCATTCCTTCACTATTTTTCTACATAATTCTCTTAAGCAATGTTTGAAAGTTTAAATAAAATGACAAGGCTAACCAAGAGAGAAACCTAGGTTGTTTCTTCTTTTTTGAGGGGAGAGGGGAGGTGTTATAGATCAGTTTTTCCAGCGAAGAAGCAAGGTAATTTGCACAAAGTTTACTACTATTAATACTTGAAGACAGCTAACCCATTAAGATAAGTACTTCTCTCCATGCTTCTCAAACTTTGTCAAAACACCAAAAAATGAGAACATTCAGAAAACATACTTCCACGGAATGAAAATGACAAGAAAACACTTTTCTATGTATAATGGGTAGTGTACAGGAAGGTAGCTCAGTATCTGAGCTTCAGTCAGGTGCTTGGAAACAAACTACTATGATATAGGTATTATGTATAATACCAAGGCAGTTGGGCACAGCTTAGCTAAACTGGGACTTAAAGAACATGCAAAGGAGAGGCTTGCCTTCTCTACCATTTTCCCCCCTGCCAACCCCATTTTTATTTCTTTTGACAGAAGAGTCGGCTTACAAATTGAATCTAGTCAATCACTTGACCCATCAGACTCATTGGAAACTAAGCTATAGCTGGGAAGACAGGGGAATGGGGACTTTAAACACGTGCCATAGATTCTAAGGTCTTTTGCCCTGTTTCTTTGACCTCTTTCAAGGTAACATTCGACAACAATGAAACCCCATCCAGGAGGAGTTTATCTTCTAACATCTAAAGCTAACAAACACTTTACAGTTTAAGCCTAAAAGAAAATTAAATGCTGGTCCCTTAGGCAGACCCAAGGGATATGATACTGAAATCTGTAGGTTGAGACCCTTCTACACTTCCTACGGAAGTAGGAATCTCTGGTTGAGGGTGTGAAGCCAAGCTCATTTAAAAGTTTATTTCAACCAAATTAAGTGCTTATCTTTTTTTTTTTTTAATGATATTTTCTCCCCTTTTGGCAAATTAAGATCCACTTGCCTGGAAAACAAAACGTTGAATTCTTACATTTCTCATTAGCATTATTTCTTTTATCTTTGAGCTGTTTACCTATTCTTGAAACTGTGACATATGGGAATTTCACACCTAGTGAATATATTTTCATGTAGCTGTGGCATGAGACTATAATCATTAAAAGAATATACACAAGTAAGAATAACTGCAACAATTGGTGACATTTACCAATTAGAATTATAGTTCTTTATCCTTCTTTTAGCGTATGAAGGGTAATTATCTCTGATAAATTGCTGGAAAAGATGCAATTTTCCTTTTAAACAGTTTCTACTTACAGTACAAATGTGTTTGGATAGAAGACATTATCACTGGTTCAGCGCTTCTTTGTGCAAAGACTTGTTTTATGGCAGTAAAATTTACATACTTTGGAAGTCACTGCATCTAATTCCATTATTACATGTTATGCATTTAATTTCAACATTACATGGTCACTTATTAGGAAATGAAGTTTCGCTAAAAAGTAAAAACTAAACACTTGAGTTTTGGGGGTTTTTTTTTTGTGTGTGTCAATGAATGGGATGCACGTGACTGCTTGGCAGAGACAACGAATTGCTACATGTGCTGGTGCAGGTGGGTGTCCACTGGCCTTAGCAAAGCAGACATCTGGTAAGCTTCAGGAACTGTCAATTTGGATGAGTTTTTTTTTTTTCCAATCAAGAATATTGTGTTCTAGAGAGCTATATTTAGAAATCTTTTCTGTATTGGTAATTATAATTTTCTTAACGAATAGGGGAGAAGAACAATTAAAAACCACGTAGCAAGCACTCTATGGATTAAATGCCCCTTAGAGTCAATGCTTTTTCTCATTCCCCCATTTCAAGCTCTGAGATCCTTGGTTCACCAAGCACTAACTCCTCCATCTTGTTTATTAGGATAGTAATCTCTAAATCAAAATAGGAATTCTCAAATTCTAATTTGATTTAAAAAAAAAAGAACAAAATTGAGGAAACAAAGTTATAGTAAAAGGACACAAACATCTAAAAACTTTCCCCCTGAGCAACAAGAAATCAATAAATGTGGAAGGAAGTGAAGTATGGTCAGGTGAGTGCCCCTGACACTGGCTGCCGAAGTAACAGAATACACCAGTGAGTGAATAAGTTTAGGTAAGGGTGCAGGCTCCAGCAAATTTTTTTCAGCCATTAATCACTAGTTAACCTAGTGAGATGAAAATGCTGTTGAGAGAAAAAAAAATTCCTTGTTAATTATACACTGCAAATGCTCTGACTTCCTGCTGCTACACGTAATCCCACAGGTGCAAGTCTTCACTCTCCCGGTCCATGGGTAGGTGCGTGCAATGCTGCAGTCAGTTTGCACAGCAACGTATTTAGATGCAGGAGAAGCCGCTTAACCTTCCACGGAAGGTTAACAATACACTATGCAAACACTGTCATGGTGTCTATTTACACCATGGAGACAATTTTTTAAATATACTATTCCTGTCTCAAAGATGAACTAGAAGCTGCAGCATAAATGACTTAATTTGAAAGTGCACTTCTCATAACCTACAAAACTTGCCTTGAAGAAACGATCAAGAGTGGAACTGTGCTATCCTGGTTTATGATAATCTGCACATATGAATCTTGTGAGATTTAAAACAACTGCAGGTCTCAGTTTGAAATTGTAATAGCAATTTCTATCTCAGCTCCAGCACTGCAGATTCAGAAGTAGTCTGTAACTGATCATCAGGGAACGCAGGACATAATTCTACAAACACAGAACTTATCCCACGTATTTTTAACAACAATACATATCTTTCACTGTGTAATAGATTCTTTATTACTTTGGCATTCACGCAGCAATTTCTACAGTTTTCCATCTGAAT
This sequence comes from Zalophus californianus, assembly GCF_009762305.2. NCBI lineage: Eukaryota > Metazoa > Chordata > Mammalia > Carnivora > Otariidae > Zalophus > Zalophus californianus. Next base: position 78,088,154 of record NC_045606.1, read on the forward strand.
GAAAACGTTCTTAAAGCTTTTAAAAAGAATTTTCAGTAGGTTAAGTAGATTATATATTCTCAAAAACCTAAAAAAATAGGTTTGAGTATATCTATGATGATTAGGTTGTAAAAATATGTATTTTACCAATTTTGTACAAAGTAGAATAATTACATTGTATTCACATAGAAAAGCAAAGGAAATAAACAGAACTGAAGGCTTCAAACTAGATTTATCCCATCTTAAATATTACAGAAGCCCAGGAAGAGGAATAATTCATAAAAGCGGGGAGGGGGGCAGGGAGAGAAATGTGAACAATGAAACCGTCACAAGGATATAAAGTTTTCAAGATTTTCTAATAGTTTATCTAACTTTTTTAAAACAATGAAAAAATTCATTGTTCTTAGGAAACAAACAAACCAACCAACCCTCCAACCTATTTTTTCAAGCAGTGAAGTGGCCAGACTCACCCTTCTCTTTGTTAAATTCAGCAGTATTCAAAATTCCATTAACAGTATTATACATTTTGACTCCAAATTGGAAAGCAGAAAAACTTGCCCTTCCTAGATAAGCGTTTTGCTTCTCTCTAGAAGAACTAGAAAAAAATACTGTAGACAAAGGAGCAATACCTATCATGATTACACTGGAGTTACAGGTTTTTTGGAAGAAGACCACAGAGTATTAAGAGGAAATACTATCAACATAACTTATCATTCTTGCTGTTGACCTCAATCAATTGGCTGAGGTAGTATTTGTCAGGTGTTTCCATGATAAATCTATCACACACCCCCACCCCCATCTCTCCCTCCTTCTCATACTATACTACTCATAGGAAGTCACTATGCACAACCTTAAGTTGTGGGGGGTTAAGCTGTCTCCTTGTGACTAAAGTATCTACACTAATTATTGGGAAGTCTTCTGTAAGGGAGATTTATCTTTCTCGCCATTTGTTTGCTCAAACATTTACTTGTATGAGTGTGGACTAATGGATGTTTATTTTATACTTTGGATTATAATCTAATACTACCGACCTTACTTACTTGCTCAAATGATCTAGCTCAGGCCATTGGGAGCTCTTTTAGATGCCTCCTGTGTCTCTTTAACATATCCCCTATCATTGTGGGTTTTTTTTTTTTTAAACACTTCCTTACTTTCTGTCGCTATAAGATGCCCCAAGCTCATCTTATATATTTGCTGCCCCAGTCCTAGAATCTGCCATTTCTCCAAAGAGTCCTGATTCACTTTACGTGAGATCAGATACTAAGGGCTGGGCACTAGGTGTGGTGGGTGCTGCTGGGGTATTGTTGCTTCTGGGCTCTCTCAGTTAACAAGCCAATTAAATATATGCATATATAAATATTTCTACATGCAACCGGCTCTATGTTAAGCTCAAGACAAGTTCACACTAATGTCTCCAACTCTAATCAATTACCACACAGACCATTCTAGCCTCCTCCTCGTCTCCAACCTCTTATTCCAACAGTGAGAAACTTGGCTTTCACCAAACACTGTCCCTGAACTTAATCGTTCACTTCTAGTGAACGATAGGCACAGTGGTTTCTGACTTGTTAGCCTGTGGGGAAACACTTGATCAACTAGACCACCATGCTTATGTACAGTTCCATTCTCCTTTATTATTACAGACTCCAGTCATTTCCAATGTCACTCAAATCAGCACTTTTTCCTCCATCTTTTTCAGTGAGGTTATTCCACACATTTGCAATAGAATTAGATTTTTAAAAAATCACAATCTCTTTTCTGTCCTGGGATTCCATGATATCCTAATTGATCTTTTAAAAATTTGCCCATGTTCAGGTTCAATCTTTGCTGTTTTTTTTTTTTTTTAAGATTTTATTTATTTGACAGAGAGAGACACAGTGAGAGAGGGAACACAAGCAGGGGGAGTGGGAGAGGGAGAAGCAGACTTCCCCCTGTGCAGGGAGCCCGATGCGGGGCTCGATCCCAGGACCCTGGGATCATGACCTGAGCTGAAGGCAGACGCTTAACGACTGAGTCACCCAGGCGCCTCCGTAAAGTTAAGTACAAATACATAATATCATGTAACCATTACAGTGTCACCCAGAATAGCTTTACTGCCCCTAAAAGTTTCCTGGGCTTCACCTAGTTGCTTCACTGACCTTGAACTTATGGCAACTGCTAATCTGTTTTATAATCTTTATAGTTCTGCCTGTACTAGAAGGTGATATAAATGGAATCATATAGTATGTAGCCTTCTCAGACTGGCTTCCTTCACTTGGCAATAGGCCTTTAAGATTCATCTATATTTTGTGTGGCCTGTTAGCTAATTTCTTTTTTCTTTTCTTTTTTCTTTCCTTTTTTTTTTTCCTGGATATATATTCCAATTGTCTCATTCATCTATTGACGGATATTTTGGTTGCTTCCAATTTTTGGCGATTCTGAATAAGTTTGGTAGGAATATTTGTGTGCAGGTTTTGGTGTGGATGTACAATTTTCAAATCAGTTGGATAAATACCTAGAAGTGCAATTGGTAGCTTGCATGGTAAGATTGTTCAGCTTTGTAACAAACTGCCAGTCTTCCAAAGTGGCTGTACCATATTCCGTTTGCATGAGCGATGAATGAGAGTCCCTTGTCAACATCTTGCTATTGTCAATTTTTTTTAAATTTAAATTTTAGCCACACTAAGAGGTAGGTAGTGGTACCTCATTGTTTTAACTTGCATTTCCCTAACAACAAATGACATTAAGCACCTTTTCGTATGTTTATTTGATAGCTGTATGTCTTTGTTATAGTGTCTATTCTGATTTTTTGCCATTTTTCAAATTGGGTTGTTTTTTTTATTGTTGAGTATTAAGAGTTCTCTGTTCATTTTAGATACAAGTTCTTTTTTTAAATTTTTTTTTATTAACACATAATGTATTATTTGTTTCAGGGGTACAGGTCTGTGATTCATCAGTCTTACACAATTCACAGTGTTCACCATAGCACATACCCTCCCCAGTGTCCATCACCAGCCACCCCATCCTTCCCACCCCCCACCACTCCGGCAACCCTCAGTTTGTTTCCTGAGATTAAGAGTCTCTTATGGTTTGTCTCCCTCTCTGGTTTCGTCTTGTTTCATTTTTCCCTCCCTTCCCCTATGATCCTCTGTTTTGTTTCTCAAATTCCTCATATCAGTGAGATCATATGATACTTGTCTTTCTCTGATTGACTTATTTCACTTAGCATAATACCCTCTAGTTCCATCCACGTTGTTGCAAATGGCAAGATTTCATTTTTTGATGGCTGCATAATATTCCATTGTGTGTGTGTGTGTGTGTGTGTGTGTGTGTGTGTGTGTGTGTGTGTGTACCACATCTTCTTTATCCATTCATCATCTATTGATGGACATCTAGGCTCTTTCCATAGTTTGGCTATTGTGGACATTGCTGCTATAAACATTGGAGTGCATGTGCTCCTTCAGGCCACTGTATTTGTTAGATACAAGTTCTTTACCAAATATGTGTCTCTGGCTTTTCATTCTCTTAAAAGTACAGAAGTAGTTAATTATTAAGTCCAATTTACATAGTTTTTCATGGATGTTTTTGGTGTTGGACCTAAAAACCTCATCACCAAACCCAAGACCACATATATTTTCTCCTATGTTTTCTTCTAGAAGTTTTATCATCTGCATTTTACTGGCAGGTTTTTGATCAGCTTTGAGTTAGTTTTTGTGAAAGACGAACCAGTGTCCTTTTTCCTCATGAGGTTCTCCTTAAAAGACTGCTTTAGAGAGGCACATTTGCTGGGGTTTTAGCATAAAAAAGTTAACAGTCAACAGCAACTTCTGGCTGCTGAAGTTAATATTCACAGGCATCAGTAATAGAGGTGTAATGTCCAGATCTGAGGGAGAAAATCCTCCCTTAGTAATCTGCCATGACCAGACCATGTCTAAGGTTTAGCGTGCTCTGCTGGGGCAGTAGGGCTACGTGATTTCATAATGACACAGGTAAGCTGAATCCATCTGGAGAGTGAAGAGTGACTGGCATGATAAAGAGCTTGGGTATAGTTGCTGTAGCTGTTTTAATGTATGTCTGTTTCTCTATCTCTTTCATCCTAGACACTGAATGGCTTGAGGGGAGTCAATGTATAGTTTCATCATGTAAGCCCGGGACCCAGCACTTAGTGTTAAATAAATAAATAATTAGTGAGTTCAGTGAAGAAATTAAAGATGTCTAATACAGAAAATAAGAATTCCTCAGACAATATATCGCTTTGAATAGCCATATCCTTTGGGAAGAGGAGGCATGATTAATTATCATCAAGTATTTGAAGGGCTATCATGCAGAAGAGGGATTAGAACCAAGGTAGAATTCACAGAGGTACAGAATTTCAACTCATTAAACATAAGAGGAGGCTGTCTTATGGTAAGCCTGTAATCACTGAGAAAATTAAAAGAGCCTGAAATGAATCTTTGTGAGGGATATCAGAAAAGGCAGTTTCTGCATTGAGAAGGAGAATGAATGAACCACCTTCTGTATCTGTCAACTCTGAAGCTCTATAATAAGGCCTAACAGATCTAGTACACTGTCAAATTAAGAACTTCAAAATCCCTGCGGTGCCTGGGTGGTGCAGTTGGTTAAATATCCAGCTCCTGGTTTTGGCTCAGGTAATAATCTCAGGGGCCATGCGACTGAGCCCCGAGTTGGGCTTCTCCACTCAGTGTGGAGTCTGAGATTCTCTCCCCTTCTTCCTCTGCCCCCCCCACTCGTGCTCTCTCAAAAACACAGATTAAAAAAGTCTTAAAAAAAAAAAAAACTTCAAAAGCCCTAAGAACAGAAATATTTATGGTGTCCAATTCCACTTGTATTTCAAAATAAAAACAAAGCTGTATTATAAAACATGTTAGGAATTCCAATGAATTTCATGTGTTTCCTATGATGATTTGTCTCTTTCTTTTTTAAGATAGGAAATATAAACTCTCCTTAATTTTCCCTTTCTCTCTTTTGTGCTGTCATTTTGCAAGACCCTACACCTGTGATTATTTCTGCTTATTGCCCAGTGCTGATTTTCTGATTCGAGGCACAAGACAAGGAGTATACCAAAAATTCTTCGGGAATCATTTGTGAAATAAAAAAGCCTTGTTCCAAAGAAACCTTATGCAAAGGCAGGAAAGTCCATGGCCTTTTCACTTAAAATATCCATTTATACTCTTAACTACAGGGAACAAACGGATAGTTACCAGAGGGGTGGTGGGTGGGTGGATGGGGGAGTAGGGGATGCAGATTAAAGAGTACATTTATCATGATGAAAAAAGAAAAATTATCCATTTATAATAATTATAGGCAGCAATAAATCTGGGGACTATTTAGTCCATAGTATAAAATTTTGGTTCTGCATTTTTTTTTAAGATTTTATTTATTTATTTGAGAGAGTGAGAAAGAGAGAGAGAGAGCACGAGAGGGAAGAGGGTCAGAGAGAGAAGCAGACTCCCTGCTGAGCCGGGAGCCTGATGTGGGACACGATCCCAGGACTCCAGGATCATGACCCGAGCCGAAGGCAGTCGCTTAAACCAACTGAGCCACCCAGGCGCCCCTGGTTCTGCATTTTAAAATAAGAGCTATCTACAACTGCTACACAGTTTGCCAGTCCTTAAACCACTGACATTCATAATGACAATCTAGATGTGATGTTACCCAAGCACAATCTTAAGCAAAGATGAGATGATTTATATTCCATTTAGTTTTAATTTGTAAGTTTTATTTTCATTGTGCTCAAATTCTTTGAAAAGTGATATACATGCCAAGATATATGATTAAAGAGAACATATTAGGCCTTGATCACTTATGTGATAATAGGATGAAGGCAAAAAGTAATTTGTTAGGATTATCAATTTAAAAATGCTGCACTAACTTGTTGATTATATTTATCATGTGAATTTTCTATAATTGTAGCTCATGGTATCCTAATCTTTGAACAGATTTACAGGTTATGAATTATTTCCCAAGCATTGTGCAAAACACCAAATGCTAAAATAGGTGAATATTGATTTATAACACTTCTGTATTTAGAAAACTAGTTCCTTAACTGGTTCATCTTTATTGTCACTTTAACTCCTATAAGAAACCTGTTACAGCTTCCATACAAAGGGAAGAGAGAGTGAGCATTTTTCTATAAATAGTATGAGGCATTCACTACCCGGTCCTAGAGTATTAGAACAATCCTCTGCAACTGAGCTGACATGTTCTTGTAATGACTTGACCTCCATAAAAGTTCCCAAGTTAAAATGGAAAAAGTACACTGAAATAATCACACGTCAAGCCTTCTTACGAGGGTTAGCACTTGCTTAAGGAAAATAAACTGCTGCCTGAGGGAATGACACTCAATGCTTTAAAGATTTGAAATAAAACTGGTAAACCATAATTATTTTAAAAAGAATTATACACACACATACAGAGTTTTTAAAAGCAAATAAAAAATACTTACTGGAACATCGACATATTTTGCAGCTGCTTTCACCTTAAGTGGAAAAGAGATAATTATGAGAATTATTTTCTTAACTGTTGGATAAGTACTATGACAACAGCCAAAAGACAGCAGAAGAGAACTCACTCAAATACTTACAGTGAATGACAGAATGGATGAAAAGAAAGTGCCTTCATCGTATCTTGACAGCTTAGATAACACCCCTTCCAACACTGAAACAAACTGTAATTGTTTATAGTGAGTATTTAGAATATTACAAATTAATAACAAGGCAAATAATTTTTGGACCAACTTCTCCCACACCACAAAAGTCCACGATGAATAAACTGACAGTCAAGAGGCTGACTTGTAATGTTTACTCTTCCATTTTGAGGATGAGCTCTAAGGTCCTTTTCTATTGCTGGAAATAATAAAGTGTTTTTTTGTTTTTTTGTTTTAAGATAAAAGAATAACATGTAATAGCAGCCTGGTCACCAAACATGTGTGATAATTTTAACCACTGATAAATAACTTGAAATTCCTGAGACTATTCCTTAAAACAATTTTCAACTTCAGGAGAGATGTTTAGAAGCAATGATGGCCAAGTGTAATCAGATTCCTTTCTATCATAGATCACTTGACCATTCCCCAACTTTTTCTATCTACAGAAGAGGTTGAATCAAAATGACCAGATAATGGAAGGAATGTGTAACAGTTGAGGCTCCTGTAACATGGTAACAAAGTCCAACATTGGTTAACAGGCATTGACCAAGCAGCTCTAATGAGGACATACAAGGACCAAATCTGCTTTCAGAAGCTTACAAAGCAGTTGGAGAGCTAAAACAGATAAACACTCTGCAGGCCATGAGGGAAAGAGCACTAGATTGAGCTTAATATAAGCTCCTGATTCCACAATGACTACTATGTGGGCTCAGGCCAACCATTGCACCCATCAGTTCTTCTAGCAGTTAGTGTGTGTGTGTGTGTGTGTGTGTGTGTGTGGTTGAGTGTGTGTGTGTGTGTGTGTGTGTGGGGGGGTGTGTGTGTGGTGTGTGTACACGCGTGCGTGCACTGTGGGTGGTGTGGAATTAAAATTCATCTCAAGTGTTTTACATTTCTACAATTTTATATTTCTCTGAAGTTAAATTTAAGACATATATACCATAATATGATTAAACATGTGGGGAATTATATTTCACTGAGTGGAAGCACTAAGATCTGGCACTAAGAAAAGAAATTAGTAGGAATTTACTGCTGTGCATCTTTCCTCTTTAGAACTAAAATAATATGCACTATTGACAAATTATATACTCCCAAAGGGGAAATACTGACAAGGTTTTTTTAAATACAAAAAGGGAAATTAACGAAGGCTGGTTTTTGTTCACATAGCAGCTTCTTCAACAAAGTGATAATAGTTCTAGGGACACAGCTTATTGGTCTCTGGTGACCAGAGAACTCACTGAGCATGCACAGGAGATAATCTTTTCTCTATGGCTGGTCAATTACTGCAAAATAGTTTATGCAAAAGAAACAAAAACTTCCCTATAGGTTTCTCCATCACATCATGTGCGACATGATGTAAGAACACAGAAACAAAATCATGCAAACTGCTGACTAAAATCGTATTTTTAAAGAATGAAAATTATGTATGGCTCGTTAGTTGTCCTAAGGGATATAAACAGCAAAAAACACAAAATTACAAATTGCTCACAACTAAAAGTCAATTTAGCACTTTCTTCCTGCCCATTAGGATGTCTTACCAACCACAGCTGGCTAACTCAACTTGATGTGGTTTGCAAAGACCCAGAAGACCAATACTCCAGGGCTATGTCAGACCAGGGAAAGGGAATTCCAAACTTAATGGCCCTCTGTGGAAAATGCCTCATCTCTTCTAACTCAAATCTTGAGAGCCAGTGTGTGCTGGGTGATCTCATTTGCCATGAGGAGTGCGACAATTGCTATGGTTACCAGACTACCTGAGCCAGTGAAGGCTCTAGCACAGCACCTGGTTCTTGGTGCCCTCAAGTGAGTGTGTGCGTACACACGTAAGTGGTGCTGGGGGACAAGGCAAGGTAGAGGCAAGAACCCTGTGGACAGATTTAGAAGATCTTAGTTCAACTGTGGCCCTGACAATCTCTGGCTATAGGGCAATGGTCAAGCCTTGAGCTTCTCTAGCTTTAGCGTACTCATCAGTCGAAGGGGGGAAAATGACAGCCATCCAACCTGTCCATCTCACAAGGATCAGTGAAGACCAGTTGAGATGATTTATGTGAAAGGACTGTGAAAACAGCAAAATACTAAAGAAATGTAAAGAGTTAATATTATTGATATGATTAGGTAAATCACTATCCATTACATAGGTCTAAAAACCTATGTAATAGGTCTAAAAAGTCACAAGTTAGTGGGGGTAGCCTTAGGATTGTTTAGTGCTAAGGAGTAATAATGAGTTTGGTTATTGGCCAATGGGTCTAATTCAATTAAAAGATATCTACTGAGGTAGAACAGAGTTGAGGATGTAAATGAGACCTGCGTTAAAATCCCACCTGTTTCAAGGGTGTTTGGTTGACAGCATGGGAAGGAGGCTTTGAACACAGGTGGTCTGGCTCCAAAGCTCATGTTCTTTACCATTAGGGGTACACAGTTGTAAGCATTAAATGAAATAAGTCATGTGCCCAACATATCAGCACTCAGTAAATGTCATTTTGTTATTATTGAGCCCCTAATGTGGGAAAGAGACAATATGAATCTTTGACCTTTGCTTTCTTTCGTTCCAGGAACATACAAACTAGCGGGAGAGACAGACATGTATACTACTGGTCCTGACAGGCAGAACGTTTTAAGGGCCAGTAGAGATGGGTAAACAGTGTAACTGAAACACGAGGGAAAGTATGACCTCTAACCGGATGATGTCCGTAAGCTCCCAGGTGGTACAGGAGCTGAGCTAGCTTCTGGATGGCAGCATGGAGGGGATAAAATGACACTTGGGGAAGCAACTCTTGGTGGATGGTTTTAGGACACCAGGTTCCTAAGCAGCACTGGGTCGTATCTGTGTAAATCCTACACGAGGACTGGGCTGCTGCATCCGTGTCACAACATTCTTTGCCTCCATTTTAACAATAGCAGAGAGCCTCTCCTTGAGTTCCTCCCCACCCCAAACGGTCCCGGGGGGGGGCATGATACAGCAAGGGACCCTATGTGCTTCCATGGCGGTGAACAGTGTCTGCACCACTGGGATCAACCAGCTGAGCCATACAGTTCCTACAGGAAAGCTGTTTTTGTGAGATTTCTCCAAGGCACATGCATTAGAAGAGTGGCCTTAAAAACCAAACTCTATTAAAAATCAAGATTGACTAATGATGATATATTTTCCATTTGGCCGTTAATTGCACAAAACAGCAAGATTCCAAAGACATCCAGTTAAACGCTGGGTTTAGTTGCTGTGTCTTTAACTGCTTCCTGTGAACTTTCTCAGTACAGCTCAGGGAGTATATAAATACTTAGGGGTTTGCCTTGTGCTCTCTGTTCTCCTGAGGGTGTCGGGTTGGAATGAAATACTGTAATCTCTTTGTTTCCCTGCTCTTTATTGTAGACGCCATTTACTGGGTTTGTTTGAATAATATTTAACACCTAAAGTCTGTCTGGGTAATTACCAACTTTACCTCACTATGCACACTCTCAAGGAAATTAAAGATGAAAAGCACTTTGAAATGACTAGTCGAATGAAACATGCAGTATGCCACAAGGCATGGCGCTTTCAATTTCCTGTTGAATTTTAACAGGGTATAAGATTCATTTTCCCACATGCATGGAAAGTAGACCACAAATTCTAAAATGTTATTGGGAGGATTCCAACTGTAGATTGGTGGGTTCAAAACACAATTCCTGCTTTTTTAGCTGTGACACTTCACGAATAAGGGTAATAAGGGTATTTGCATCATTTACACTGCAAGTTATAACATCTTCCACAGAAAAGAGATTCATCCAAATAAGACTGATGATAAAAAAACTAAGTTCTTTCCCTTCCTTTTCTCTTTTTTTTTTCTTTTTTGGGAGGGGGGAAGGGTTAGTGGTGCTGGAGATAACTATTTTATTAGCAGATGTTTTATGTTTATTTGGTAAGATCAGGACTAGCTAGTATTGTTAAAAATCCACATGGAACTAGAATACCATGGACTGGAAAAAACCAGGTTTCCTGCCCTGAATCAGAATGTTAATGTTATGATACAATGCAACTGTCCCTTCCTCATCCTCTTTTCTCCAACTGTGAATCCACTTCTTTGAACCTTTGTTCCAACTGACTCCCAAAAGGTCTTTCTAGATTTTCTGTATCTGTGTTGGGGATGCGCACCGTTTGAGTGCTGGCTTCAGCAGCACATATACTAAAATGGGAGTGATAACAGAAGATTAGCATGGCTCCCACCCAAGGATGGGTAGTATTTGACAGCAAATATTTACTTGTAACATACCTTGTTCCACAAAGTATCTAAGACAACTTCCAAGAGGGCACATCTAGCACAGACATTGGTAAATTCTCCACACTCCTCTCCTTGTTCCTTTTTCCCTTGCCCCACAAAGAGAGCGACCTATCGTATTTTGTATTTCCTCTCTCCTAATAATCCTTTTAAGCATATAGTTGGATTTGAACAGGTGTCTTCTGACTATATAGCCTTGATCCAAATGAGTAAATTTAATTAAATTAATCTTAGGATGAGTTGGTGAGATATTTTAATTACAGAATCTAGGTAGTCAGGTGTGATGTAACCTCTGCCCATCTTATTCTTAAAGGAAATTTAGGGGAAAATATTTTAGGTTATCAGAAAGAATGTATGTGTGTCTGTATATATTTACACCTAGCTCTATACCTATGAACTCAGTGAGGTAGTGTGTCCGTGTTCCTAAATCCCTTTTTGCAATAATGAAGGATTTCGTGGATTGAATATATTCCTATGCTCTTTTGCTTCATACCCAGGATCTCCTGAGCCCCGTTAACCAGGGTGCGTCCTGAGAGTGGTCGCAGCCTCATTCTCTGCTCTGCTAACCGTTTCCCTGGCCAGTCCTTTCTTCCAGCTCTCTCAGCTTTTCTCTAGCATCCTCATTTGACATACAATGAACCCCATTCCCCTCTACCTACCCATGCTGGTCCCACCGCGAGTATGCCTATGTGCGATTGTCACAGGAGGGACACACGGGCTGGTGAGTACAACCCAGATACAAAGGGGGCACCAGAAGACTGGGAGGTAAAGCTCCCACTCTTTTCTTCTCTGCTCTTGCTGAATTCTGTGTAGCGTGATGGAAAGATGACAAGCCTAGGGACCACAAAGGCCAGGTCCTGGCTCCACAGTTACCTACCATGTGACCTGAGGCCTGTTTCCTCATCTGTGAGCCAGGGGACTGGACTCTGGGGTAAACTCTGGTTTACCTTGGGAGTCTGCCTTGGGCAGAGCTCCAGGCCTCCTTCCCCTCTTTACTCAGGGCAGTTTTGCTCTGATCAATGTGATGCTTTTGGGTGCTACCCAAGATATATTTGAGAACATTAAATATGTCTTCTGAACATTATAAAAATACTTGAAAAGTCCTTGCTAGAGGATCTCAGGGTTCCAACTCTAGCACTGTGCATGCTATGGGACTCTGGAACCTGAGGAGAAACGATGTGGGTCCCCAGAGGCCTCTGTAAAGAAATGTATGTAAGGATTTTTGTTTTAGACTGACAAAAGGGTATAGATATTTTTTGTCATCTAATACTCATGCTTTTTTGATGAGGATACGAAATTGTATAGGGAGACCCAGAGGGTAACATGAAGAAACAGGAGCAGAGTTCAGATCTTCTGATTCTCCCACACTTTGGTCAACTTAATTATTATAAGGTGGTGATAAATATGGCATTTTTGGTATCCTTTCCTTCGCAAGATTTAATGTTCCCACTATCATTTTTTTTTCCCTCAGTAAAAATATCTAAGTCCCTTTCTGGCTAGGAGCATCTTTATTTTTTTCCGTTTTAAGGTTGATTTCCATTTCTCCACAGGGTTTCGAGTTATGGAATATCTGCCTAAGAAGAGTAGCCACTGACATACCATCATTTCTAATGGATGAAATCTTATAATAACATTGATAGTTTGGTTCCATATGCTTCCTCTGAATTCCAGACTCAGCTATCTGATTGTCTCCTTGGCCTTCCCTCCTTCAGATATCAGTCAACTCAGTCTCCACATGTCCAATACTGACATCGTGGTCTTTCCCTCAAAATCTGTTCCTCTTCCAGGTACCCGGGGTCAGTCAATGGCTTCAACATGCATGCTGTGCTTCAAGCCATAAACCTAGGAGCAAGTTAGGTTTTCCCTTCTCTCCCCATTACTAACCCTGGGGCTGCTGTAACAGAATACCTTAGACTGGGTGACAAAAAAGTGCACATTTTTTCCCCTCACAGTTCTGAAGGCTGGAAAGTCCACAAACAAGAAGATGGTATATTTGGTGTCTGGTAAGAACCCACTTCCTGGTTCAAAGATGATGGCATTTGGCTGCATTTCTACATGGCAGAAGGAGCTAGGGAGCTCTGTGGGGTATTTTTTTTTTTTTTTTAAATAAGGGTGCTAATCCTATTTATGAGGGCTGCATCTGCATGACCTAATTACCTTCCAGAGGCCCCACCTCCTAATACCATCACCTTAGGGATTATTAGGTTTCAACATATGAATTTGGGTTGGGGGACACAAACATTCAGTCTATAGCACTCTTTAAATGTCTTAAATGTCTTTGGGTTAGTCGACCAGAGATCAATGTAACAGTCTCCGCAGGACCCTCTCTGTAATCTATTTGCTACAGGCAATCAGATGAATCTTCTTATAATGCAGATATGATTAACTCCTCACCCTTACTTGCTGCTACCCCAACCCTTCCATGGCTTCCCAATGTTCTTAGATGAAGACATTAGGTTCCTCAGGTCTGAAGTTGGGCTTTTCACCATGATTGCACTCTGTCTCTCAGGCACAGAGTTGGGAATCATTAGTACATAAAATCAGAAGTGTGAAAGTCACAGCAATTTGTGGAATGAGCTCAAAAGAAGACTAAAGATGGAAACCCAAGGAATACCAGCATTTAGGTACTAGGTGGAGAAAGGACACAGAGATGGAAAGCCAAGTTCTTTTCTCAGCATGGAAATGTGCATGCAGTTGGGGCACATACTGTTGAGCGCTATGTATGATAGAGAGCCCTGGCTCACTGTTCAATCATTTGTGAAGATGTGTGGAATAAGAAGAGGATATGGAGGTGGGATTGAAGAGAGGAGTTAAAAAGAAGGAAGTATTCTTTCTAACTTAACCAAACGTAGCAAATATATTTATCAAGATGCACAGATTAAAACATGAGAAGAAACATTTGGAATACAACACAAGTAATTCATTATTCTACTCTATTTCATGTTGAGTTAATTAATATGCTAGGATAAAATAAAAATGTCTAGGATAGGACTCTTGAAATCTGACAGGGTAAAGACAGTAAATGTAGGTGTTACCCATTTTAATTTTTAGAGTATTTTGCATTTCACTGATTTCCTAGACATCTAGAATCAGCATGTACATTGGATTAGGAACCTGAAGCTCAAAACTTTGGTTCCTGACTCTCTTAATTAAGTTTGTGGTCAATTTAGTAGACTCCTGTGAGGACTTTGTTTGTATCTGTGAATTAGGGTAAGACTGCTCATCCCATAGGGTTTCACAGCTGGTACTTCATAAATATCCCCTTTTAAGATATCATTTCTTCAACAACAACAAAAAAATGTGAACACACTATCTTAGAGGGTTGTTTTGTTTTTAAACACTATACTGAAGTTTAAAGATCTTTCACATGATAGCCTGGATAGAGATTTATCAGAGCAGTGTTTCTCAAAGTCTGGCTCACTGTACTCCTACAACAAAATTACCATGGTGACTGGTTAAACATGTACCTTCCTGCTCCTCTTCTCAAACTTCTGATTCAGAATTGTTGGAAAGTGAGGCATGGAATCTACATTTTAACATGACCTCAAGTAATTTTGGCTTGCTAACATTTAAGAATTGAATTATAGAACCTTATTTTCTTTGCTTAATAAAATAAAAAAAAATCATTTGTCATCTCCTATGAGAGCTTAAGATGATTGGTTCAATCTATGAAGTCAGTTTATTTTATACTTTTCAACTAAAGAATGCAAGATTATTAAAAAGTACTGTTAAAGTGGGAGCGCCTGGGTGGCTCAGTTGTTAAGCATCTGCCTTCGGCTCGGGTCATGATCCCAGGGTCCTGGGATCGAGCCCCGCATCAGTCTCCCGGCTCAGTGGGAAGCCTGCTTCTCCCTCTCCCGCTCCCCCTGCTTGCGTTCCTGCTCTCACTCTCTCTCTCTGTCAAATAAATAAATAAAATCTTAAAAAAAAAAGTACTGTTAAACTGCAGGAGAAATGATCCACAGAAAAAGACTAATCTAGATCTGATCTCCATATATAATAGCTAGTTCCATTAGGGTATTTAAGTTAAAATTAATTAAAATTAAGTAAAATCAAAATTTCAGTTCCTTAGTTGTACTAGCCACATTTCAAGTGGTCTATAGCCACATGAGACTAGTAGTCACTCTACTGGATGGTGCTGGATAAATATTTTTATACCACAGAAAGTTGAACTGAATAGTATTGATCTCTAGAATACCGTTTGCTTACTTGATTCAAATATACTATTTTTTCATTAAAACAGATGTATCTGATATAAAAATAAATCAGTTTTTTACTTTGCCAGGAAAGAGTGCAGAGATGATGTGCAGCCCTGCCAGCCTCCTCTGCAACCCTCCCCCCACCAGCAGAAATCCTGAACTAGTCTCTTTTCCTTGCTGCCTATTTAACCCTTTACCAGCTGCATGCTATCATGCAATTTAATGACTTCCAGTATGCCCCCTTCTCGCAAAAGACAACTTGCACAGGAGAACTGTGAAGATGGGGAGGTGCCATCTGGGTAAAATCTCCCTGGATGACTCGCAGACAATGAAGGCACAAAGTAACTTCCTTTCACTTTAGTGGGCTGTCTGTGCAGTGTTGGGAGCTGCTGTGCTGGGCTCCTGAGAGGCTGGAAATCTCCCTGCTCTGCCTCTGGAGCTTTGTTCTCCAGCAGTTCACCTCTCCCCCACCGGCTGGGTGCTTTTACTGTTCACCTTTTCCCTTTCCACTTGTTGGTAACTGTGTGTTGTACGTGAAGGTGCAGGTATTCTTGTGGGGGTAGAAGTGAAGAGAATGAGAACAAACTGGAGGGGTGGTGGTATGCTAAAATCTTCTTTCTGGCTCTTTTCTATCTCAAGACTTGCTACCAAGGAATTCAGAAAATACCAAACGAAATAAACAAACAAACCCCCAAAACCCTGAAGAATCCACCCGCCTCCAAAATCAAGTATAATCCCACCATCCAGAGAAGCTCTGTCAACAATTTTGGTGTTTATCCCGTCTTTACTCTATGTGATGCAAATTCAGATCATACTTTCCATTTCTAAACTATTAAACTTTTTTTTTCACTTAATACTATATTATCAAACCTTTCCTTTATCATTAATAGTCTTTGAATGCATGGTTTCTTAATATAGCTGTCCCATAATTTACTTTACCATTCCCTTCATGTTAGAGATTAAAGTTGTTTCCCATTTTTCATTAGAAGTAATGTGACCATATCAATGTATATATATTTTGTGCATCTCTCTGAGTAGGAAAAAGATGCAAAAATACTTATTAGGTAGAAGGGTATTAATGTACTCGATATAGTTCCAAATTATTTCTAGGAAGGCTGTAATGATTTACACTCCTGTAGACAGAAAGTGTGAGTATCCCACCTCACCTTTTCTGAAACCAAGTGTTAGTTTAAAAACATCTATGCTAATTTGCTAGAAAAAGTAGTATATTAATTGTAGTTTTTCTTCATTCCTTAAATGATGAGTGAGGTTTAACATTTTTCATGCTTCTTGGGCATCTCTGCTTTTTCTTTTTTAAACATGTCCTTCGTTTATTAAATTGGGGGTGTTTTTTCCTTTGTTTTCTGTACGTTCTTCCAATTGTTTTATGAAGCTTGATTGGGGGTTCTCTGATCAAGCCTTGCAAGAGCAAGGGCTCCATCTGTTCCTGTGAATGTGCCGCTGGACCACATCCATTCTGACTCCTCACCCTCTTGAGTTCCATTTTCCGTCTCTTTCCCTGGCAGACCCGGATCTTGAGTGTCAGCTCATGGCAGTCTGTTACACCTTGGTGGGATTTTAACTGTCTAATCATTCAATGGAATACTTATGCTTCATCTACTTATACAGTTACAGCTATAGCCCTTGTCAGAGATATCTGGAGCATCAGATTGGAAACCATGGGAGCCCCCCAGGAGAGGAGAACCTCAGGCTGTCAGCCTTCTTCATCTGCCCGTGACTAGCTCTAGAGCCTCGGTGCTGTCATCCCCACAAACAGGCTACACTCAATGACTGGTGACAACTCGAATCAGCCAAACAGATAAGACAAATAGTCAGGGAACATAAATGTGAAATAATAAGATCTTACTGGAAGACAGAGTTATTTTTAAAAGCCAACAGCTGCAAGAAAAGCCAAGATGAATTGTAAATAAAAAATCAAAAGTTGTTGACAAAGAGTGTTCACATTTTGTTCTGAACTCTTCTTGAAATCTGAACTTTTCTTGCGTCTCTTTATAAAACTGTTTTTCAATTGGGTATTTAGAAACATGAGACAGATTTTTCTAAAAATTCCCAGCAAAATGATTTTTGAGTCTGACTTAAAAAGGTGAATAAATAATACATTACCTTTGAAACTAGCAGTGAAATGATTTCTTTTACAGCGTTGTCAATCAAATCATCTATTTTTGAATGGTATTGTTGTGGATATCAAAAGACAAAGATGCATTAGTTGATGTGGACACAAAACTTTTGTCATTAGTCATAAATGCTTTAAAGCTCCTAGTTATGACATATCGGATTTGCTGAAAATGATCATTTTGAACATCAGAAGAACAAAACCTTGAAAACGATCCACCCAATCAACACTTTTTACATTGTGGCTTGAAAATTTTCCCATGTGCACTGTTGAGTTAAGCAGCTAATGGGGTTATTATATAGATGAATTGGGTTCTTATTCTTATTCAGGCAGAGGAATGTGAAGGATACTTTTTGTCTTCTCCTCTATAATTAAGGTGGCCGTGTATTTTTCTAAAGGGTTGGTTTAGCTGGAGAAGCAAAAAGACTAGAAAAAGATTTAATTAATACAGCATTTCATGTCTGACAACTCTCATTCATAAGTTATTTTAAATGTGCTCTAGAAATAAAATGAGCTCCCAATTGTTCACTGTAAAAGGACCGTTTTGTCAGTGCAGGGAAGCCGCAGTAGTTTATACAATTCTACAATATGCTCAAGCAAGGCAAAATTAAAATGTCATCATCAAAGGTGAATAGATGGTAACAAATTAATAGGCCATAAGGGTATAATGAAACAGCACTCACTCCCCATAGTTTTATCACTGCTTCCTCATGAAAAAGACGCCTTTAAGTAAATACAAAAAAGATGTATTTAAAATAAACCTGAAAGCCTCCTTTTTCGCTTTCTTTAGAGAATATGAGAGAGTTGCATTCTTAAATTAGCAGGAGCCTCGGCTTCTGCAGTGTTTGAAGGCACATTCATTTAAACAGTAATTCTTGCTTTAGAAGCATTTATCTGACACCCGATTGTCCCCAATAGCCACTTCAGAGAAAATGTGACTTGTAAAGACTAACCCTATCTTGATGGTTCAAGGCTTCTTGGAACAGCTAACATAATGCATAGAGTAAAAGTACTCAGGTCAGTATAAACATTAGACCAACTTAACAGCTGCCGGATGAATGGTTTCCTAGGATGTAAGTTTTTGAAAGCTATTTTTTCTTCTGAAAACATGTCTCAAAGTTTCCACACACAACAAAACATCAATGTAGGTCTGCTTTGGAATACACAGGAATGATCCGCCCCCCCCCCCCCCCCCCCCCCCCCCCCCCCCCCCCCCCCCCCCCCCCCCCCCCCCCCCCCCCCCCCCCCCCCCCCCCCCCCCCCCCCCCCCCCCCCCCCCCCCCCCCCCCCCCCCCCCCCCCCCCCCCCCCCCCCCCCCCCCCCCCCCCCCCCCCCCGTAGGCTCTGACAGTTACAAGTGGCTATCTACCTGAATACATAAAAAACAGGAAGCCTAATTCTGGGGCATGTGAATTCTCTGTTCTGCATGTATGTGTGTGTGCTGACAAGTGGTCTAAAATTACCCGCACACACATGAATGTGGACCTTTCCCGGCATGTATTCCACCTAGTGAAGGGAAACATTATGTGTCTTTTTTACTGAAAGCCTTACTGATTCCCAAACTTGTGCTCCCCAGAGACAATTGGAACAGAAACACAGAGGGTGGATTTCTATCACAGTAGGGCCAACTCCTTTGCTTTTAGAACAGCTTGAAGAGAAGGAAAAGGGGAGACAATAAAGAAAAACAACGGAGAAGAGAAAGAGCCTGGAGAATCTGGCTGCTAGTGGAGATAGCTAGGAAGCCCCCTACAGACACAGACACAGGACCTGGGCTCCAGCTGAAGCTCTACAGACAACCTGGTGTGAGGAGCTTATGCAAATGCGCTCTGCCCGGCTCTCCCTCCCTGCTCCTCTTTTCATACCCTCCTCTCTCCAAATTTGTGTCTGAGCAGCAGGAGGAAGTGAAATACCAGACTGAGGCTCCTCTTTGGGGTAGAACAGGAAAGGCATACACATACAGGAGATGGGCTTCAAGCTTCTCACTTCCCTCTTCCCTGGAAAGTGCTGCAGAGCATACAGGGATCAAGGTGCTCAGACCTCTGAGCGGTTCCATGTTCTTAAACATGCACTTGATATGTTCAGTGCTTATCTGTATTTGCCATAGATTTCGTTTTTTAAAAGATTTTACTTTTAAGTAATCTCTATACTCAGTGTGGGGCTCGAACTTACAACCCCAAGATCAAGAGTTGCGTGCTCTACTGACTGAGCCAGCCAGGTGCCCCAGCCGTATGTTCATTTTTTAACTCAAGAGTAATCAAATGTCATCAAAAGGCTATTGGATATAAAACTGTAGAGCTTCTACATTTTAGACTGGATGGATTTGGACACATCTTAAAATCAAGAGATGAGCCACTAAAGAGGTTCCTTATACCCTTTTTATCGAAAGGCAGGGAAAGGCATGGACCCCAGGGGCCATCACATTCGCCTGTAATATACACCTTTAGACTGCTGACACCTGATCTAGCCAAAAGCAGGGAGAGGAGAAGGAGGGAAGGAGGGGGTGAGGAGGGGAGCAGGGAAGGAGGAGGAGGAGAGGGAGAGAGAGAGAGACACAAAAAAAATTAAAAAGGAAGAAAAGTATACTAAATGTACTACCCAAGGACAAACCCAAATAGGATAAGGCTCGTTAGGTTTTTATGAGATTTTGCTATTGTAAACTTATCTGACTAGCTGGGACTTTCACTAATGTTAAAATTGCCGGGAACTTCCAGAATCTGTTCTAGCTGCACAGTCGGAGGAGGTGGTCTGGAAACACTGGGGGTGGGAGCAGCCAGGTGGCCTCAGAATTCATATTGTACATGTACATTCTGCAAAGAGAAGAGCTCACATCGGCCACATAGAGATGATAGAAGGTTAGCTAGAAAGTTATTCCTCAGGGGGTCCAGACAGCTTCCAAAGACACAGACACACCAAAAGAGATCACAGAGAAGAATTGATCTGCACAGACAGTTACATTACCTAACCTAAAACTGGTATGTTTTATTTGGATTAACAGATTGAATTTTTGATAAAAATCTGCAAAGTTTTTGTCTGCAACAATAAAAGCCTATACAATTTCTATCAGAATATTTCAAATCGGATTGATAATCCTACATACCAGGGCTTTGGCAAAGCACAGTCCATTTCTTCGACTAATTCTCCCTACATTCACCCTCAAAAGTGAAGTGTATGTGCTTCTCCAGCAGATGACTCTGACTTTCGATCAAGATTAACCTTTAAGGAATTTGTACCTCATGGAGCCCAGGGAATTCAGCAATCAGACACAGGTCTGAAACCCTCGTCCCCCTACGCTCAGGTACATATCCTCATTTCACCTGACTGTTGTTAACGTAAACACTCCAGAAATGAAAACTAATCAAATGCCAGTATAATCTAGCATTCTTAAAAGATTTTGGTCCTTCTCTTGGGAAGAACTTTAAAGGTATTGGATTGTCAGTTCTGGAAATGAAAGCATTTTACTATAGTTGAGAACACATCCTACACAAGGAGCCCCTATTAATGTGCTTTCATCCTCAGTGGATGGGCCATCGGATGCTGGGGGCACCGAGGGCAGAGCATTACCTAAGTAAGACCCATGCAGTTGGTGGAGAACAACGCTTTCTAAACACTGGTGGTTTTGTGGTCTCAACATCTGTCCCCGAGGAACTGGCCTGAGACTGCTGACTCATTACACACAGCTGTCACATGAGCAGATCATTCGCTCACTAATGACTCCATTAAACACCATTCTGGGCTGCGGTTGAGCACGTTTGCATCATCATGTGCCACGCGAGAAAACGGAATCGTAACTCAGGAGCACAGAAGGGGCTGCCTTGTGGAAAAGGACTTGGGGAGGTTTCATCTCACTAATGACATATAACAAATTTACTGGAGACTCTGGAGAAGTAATTCCCTAAAATTCAGAAAACTATCCCTACTAGGTTTATCTAGGTAAGCATATATTTTACAAGATTCCAAATTGTGTAATAATCTAGTTTTTAATTTGTTGCTTACTACAGAATGAGGTCCACTGGCTCACCTCCGCATGTAACATATTTGCTAATTTGCAACAATTCCAAAACTTATCCCAAGCACAGAGAGGGAAAGCCTGTGCAATTATGTGGGTATATTTATTGGTGACTAAAAGCAAAGTATAAAATCCTTCTTTTGCACGAAATTCTTGCTTACCACTTTTCATAGTTGCTAATGGGTTTTACACCTGCACATTTTGAATTACATTAATTGTGTGAAAGTTGTGGGAAACTAATTGTCTCTGGTGAGAAGGTACATGTGCAAACATAATGAACAGTAGCAGATTACTTTTCAAAGCCATCTACCTGTTAATATAAAGAACCGTTTGACAATGCAACAATGTTTTGTTATTTGTGTGGGTGCCTGTTTTTCTTTTGAGGTACTAGAGACAGTTGTTTCTTACAGGGGAGGATTTTTAAAGCGGTGACAACAGATCAGTCTGTTCATTCAACAACTATTTACTATGCGTATTATGTGTCAGGTACTGCCACGTATATTAAAATAAAAGCAGATGGATAAATCCAGTATCAATGGGAAGAGGCAAGATGATTCTATAAACCTGATGAGAAATGGATGGACTTATAAAGAGACGTAAGACAGTATTTCTGAGTAGACCATCAAAGGCTTACATCTGGGTACTGAAAAACGTGAAAAGATAGAGAGATGAGCTATGATATCCAAGCCAGCTGCTTCCTCATTCAGATGATTAGAGGTAATAAATCATGTTGTAGGTGCTCAGGGAATGATAATTACTGAACATTCTATAACACCTATCAATCACTTACTATATCTGTAAGGTTGTATGCTATGGTATTAGAAATACATCTTTTCCCCTTGAATTGCTCAAAGAATGAAATACGTGTGCATGTGCACAAATTATGGCCAATTACCTAATGTCTATATCTGGGTTAAATAAGTATGAAATTCACAAATAGTGGGCCCTCTCATCCACTTTCAGAGCTACCTAAGCCCTTCTACTTGGTTGAGAATTGTCAGCCCAGTAGAGTCACCCTGAGTTTGACTCCTGGGCAGCAACTCTAAGACTTATGAGAGTGAACATATCCATAGAGCACAAAAACATTTTGACTTATCAAAACACATATATAAAACCGATAGATATATATATATATAGTATCTAGTCACTTTTGTATGCATAAAAATTTTCATATCATGTTCCTCTGAGGTTCTGGGTGGTAATTCAAGACAACCTTGTGTGGAGGAGAGGAAAGGCTCCTGACACACAGGCCTGCCTCTTCCCTGTCTCTGGTAATGGTTACTTCCCAGGCCATGAGTGGGAAGAAAGACTGTATCACTGGTGGGCATGTACCTTATTGAAATCCACAATTGGGTTCTTCTGCATGAAGTGACCTTAGGAATGGCCTCCTGGTCCTCAAATTTACAGGTACCCTGATATATAGTATATGTCATCCAAACCTCCAAATTTTCCTAGTATTGGTAAAAGTATATACTATAGATATATGCACCTTGAAAATATTAATAATCATTCTGCTTCTGAATTTATTTAGAATTTTGTTTAAAGGAGGGTGAATTCATTTTGTTTTAAATAATTTTATCCTTAAAAAACCTAAGAGCAGTTTGTAGATTCTGCAGCCTAACAGGGAAGAAACATTCCCCTTGACATTATTTAGGGCTTAAGTATTTATGTGTTTTAATGTGTCTCTGGGTATTGCTATGTTATAATAAGCTGTTAGTGTTATACACATACACGGAAAACATAAACCTGAAAATTGAATTAATTATATTAACTTGAAAAGATGAAAATAAAAAGTGTACATTTACACAAATAATAACTCAAATGAAAGTGTGCTTTTACAAAAAAAAAAAAAAAAGAAAAGAAAAAAAAAGAAAGACTTACCCATTGACTACCAAACTGGATCATGCCATGGAGAAAAAAAAAAGACGATGAAGGAGAACATATGGGAAGAGTAAAGAAATGAAAAAGTAATTACAATGAGAAAAGCAGCAACAAAATAACTTACACAGATAATCTAAGAAAAATAAATCCTTTTCACCCAATCGCCCCTCTCAACAAAAATAAATCATGGGGTAAAATAAGCTGTGTTTCTGAATATAGAACCAAACAAAACATGAATCAAAGTAAAAAAAAAAAGGGACATTTATTAAAAAAAAAAAGTTTTTTTTAGTACATTTCTACTTGATCTTTAAAACATGGAAACTTTTGTGTAAATAAAAATATTTCATATGCTATTTTCTGTGCCTTGTTTTTTGAATGCAAACTCTGGATACTCTAGATTTGTATAAACAAAGCAGGTAGCTTTCTAGCTTTCTTATTTGCTTGTGAAAAGCAAGGTTTATGTAAATATACAACACCTAAGTTGTTAAAAGCTTCAATGGCCACGTGTAAAATTTTGGGCAGTCTTCACATAAAAAAGAAGAAACTAATGGGAGCAAAGGATAAAGGGCCTTCCATTATTACAGTAAGGAAAAGACCAAACACTTCTATTGGAAAAGTTGGGTCTTTTAATCTAATCAAGTGAGAGACTTCTGGACACAGCATCCAGCACCCTCTGCCAGGGCACCCCGTGCTGCCTATTCATATGTGACACTCAGTTCACTTACCTCTTGTCCTCCATCCAGGGCACAAAGTTTGGTGCTTTGCTTTTTGGCATCGACCAATACATTAAACATTGTACACACAGAGGCAGGAATGCGCAAGTCAGTGGTTTTGCTTGCCTTTTGCAGCTTGACTTCAAATGCAGTTCTTGTTCTATTCATTAAAACATGAATTCAGGGTAAGAAATTCTGAAATATGTCTTACCTGTTTAGTGAAAGTGAAATCAACACTACAACATGCTAATTTAAAACATGCAAATAAGGAGTGTGGCATTGCTTGGGAGCTAGGGGTGGGATGCTCTTCTTTGTCAGGTGTCTCATATGAAAGATCAGGGAGATATTTTATATTAAACAGATTTGCAGTCACGCAGACAATATCTCTATTCAAAGGAAGCTATTTGTTATATCTAGTGTAAAACTTTTTATGGAAAAACCGCTTAGTTTTACTTAACTGCCTGAATTAATTTCCAAGTATAAAAACCACTGGCTTCTCTACATTAAAGCAGAACAAATCTTCTGCGTGAGGGTTTACCAAATAAAAAAAAAAAAGTACAAGTTTGGAAAACCCTAAAACATCATGATTAATGTACAACAGAGAATGGATAATTCTTTTGTGTCACTTAGATTTTCTTTCAAATACCCAAAGTTGTAGGTAGGTGTTCGAAAGAAAGTTTGTAACAGGCAATTTGGAATTGTTTATGTGAAAGTATCCAAAGAATACCCATAGATTTGAGACATTAGAATCACATATGACAAATATGATATTTTTAAAACATTAAATAATCTAATTCATGGCCTTGCCTTAGGAAGCTATTAAACATTATTCTAAAGACGAGATTTTTCTTAACTTTGAAGAATTCAGGATTATTCAATTGCTCCAACCAGTGTTTACTCCAATATGCTGCCCACATTGTTCTGTATGCATCATGAACAAGGGCAATGGGAAAAACAATGCTTGGCTAATTAGCGATACACTGTTGATTTTGTAAGAACTATTAAAGAAAATGAAAGCACATCTGGAGGAATTCAAAGCCTCATAACTTATTTCTGATTAAGTTCTGAAGAATGTAACTGGATAGTTGACGTGGAAAGCTCCTTTGACGTGGAAAGAGAATACCAGAAAACAGAAAAAGTGATGGCCCTGATCATAATTTGGGTTTGCCATGCTGTTTCACAGCAGACACTGTGCGTAACGCATAAAGTACTTAACTGCCCTTTTCCATATGTCTCAGGAAGTACTGCCTTGGGAACTGAAAGCACAGTATTCCCAGAGAGACAACAATAAAGCACCACAGAAAGGATTAATATAGTATGGATGCTGCTGAGAAGGGTAATGTGAGGAGGCGTTAAAAAAAAAAAAAAAAAGTTTTAGGCCAATTTTATCAGTTACAGAGTTACAGGAGGCCCCAGAATTTAGGTCTGAGAACCCAACGTTCATTAAATTTTGTTGTGGTAGTACATATTGAAACTTTCCTTGTGACAACTGGTAACAGGTACTTGGTGAAAAGTGCTACTCTGGGTGCTGGCGTACAAAGCAGCAACTTGAAAACACAGGTCTACCTTTTGACACAGGCCTCTATCATATCACTGGCCATTAGTTTAAGTCTTTGCTCTAAGTGGTGGGCAAATTCTTGTTCTGGCCAGTGCAGATCAAAGACAAACATTTGCAGTGCATCGAGTTTCCAAAAGAGGTCTTCTGATGTTGCTGAGCCATTGCTAGAAGAAAAAGGAAACATGAAGAGCATCATGAACTTCCACTGTTAGCTGTGAGGATAGCCAACACATTGTTTTTTGCCTTAAAATCTCAGTAATTGGTATTTTCTTTATTCAACCTTCTAAATCTCTTCCTTTTCACTTCTTAATGAATACGGTGAGGAAAAAAACCAAACCAAAACAAATAGAAATGAATATAGTAGGGTTTCATAGAAAGGGATAGAATGCATATGGGTACTTTACTAAGGAAAAGAAATCAAATTGTACATGGAAGAACAAACATTTTAAATGCTTTTTTAACCAATCCATAGGATACAGATAAAATACATAAATATTTCCTCCTGGAGATTCAGAAGAGTATGTTCTATGCAAGAAAGTCCACACGAGAGCTACTAGGAGCTTCACTCCTCTACTCATGCATACACGTGTGCCTTTGTCATCACAGTGGTTTCTGTCTACAGACAGGTGCGTAGCGTACAGATCCTTCAGTTTCTCAAGGACAGGGGAAGGGGAAACAGGTAGTGCACGTGAGAAAACAGGCTGAGCAGGGAAGCAAATCTTATGCCTATTTTGAAATGCTCCGTGACTTTTCTAGCTCATAATGAAACCTAACAGTATGACGTACAGTCTAACAGAGAAATGACATTCAGGGTGCCCTGAAGTGGGAACAAAATCATGTATTTCAGGTCATTCCATCTTTCTAACTTGGGGCCTGGATTTGCTATGCATTCACTGCTGTGGCAAAATTAATCCAGGGAACTAGAGTTTCAGACCGTGGATGAAGGTAATTTGTAGCAAAGTACACATGATATTTGGGCAAAGGATAATACTACTACTTTCCACTATGCAAGTATATAGCCTAACAGGGAAACAGAGGTTTTGAAAGTAAAGTAATCCTATGTTCAAACACGCTGAAACTTAACAGTAAAAGATAACAAAAGGAGAAAAAAGGTGCTGTGCAGATTCAGTTCTCAGCTTTCCCGTAAGTGCTTACCATACACTAACCTAAAAATTGTATTGTTAGTGTGCAAAAGAACACGAGAGAAATGAAATAATTTATCACAGGAGCACAGTGGGAAACTTTTAAAAAAATAAAATTCTTTTAAATACCCCCTTTGTTTAGCTAAACCTATCAATTATTTGGCTTAAAAAAATGCCTCCTTCTCTGGCTAATTAAAGGCTTATTTCCCTCCCCCACCTCCACCTCAGCATCTTTCCTGCATCACCAACCTCCTTTGTGTTCCTTCTCCCATTCCGCCAGTAATTCCTCATGGTCTCCTTGCCTAGCCAAGATGCGCTCACAGTTAAGTGCTCAATGGACCATTCTCAGCAAAGCACTGAATGCCACCCATAGCTCTCTACTCAGTATCTCGTAACCTTAAAAATCAGTGCCCCTAAAGTACCATTAAACAAAGGAACCAGACAACACCATGTTGACACTGCTTTGAAAAATGTTAGAAAAAAACACTATATTTATTTCTCCCTTTTGCCATATATATAATAAAAATAAGAGGAAAAAAATGACCAGGCAAAATCTTCTTATATATCCAGAGTGTACAATGTGGTAAATTAGAGGACTTATATTAAGAGCAATTGAATCTAATTGGTTAAAGAAGCAAATCTAATAATTTTTTACTTTGGAGAAATATAAAGTAGCTATTTGAAACATGTATGTATTCCTAATAGCATAACAAAACAACAAAAACCATCATCAAAACAAAATCTGAAGTAGTGAAGATGGGATTCTATTGAAAATGGACTCTCTCATAACATATGACAATTAAATCTTCATAGAGAGTATGGATATATGTTTCTTCTGTTCTTTGATGCTATGGAATGATAAATGTACTTAATTGGGAACATAATTAAGGTAACAAGTGTTTGCTATAATTAAATAGAAAAAAATGTAAAGAGGTTTTCTCCTGAGCTGTAATTTATAACCTGCAATTTACTCAGAACTTTTTCATTTTAAAATTATTTTTAATCAGTGACCTATTCCGAAAGTATGATTAACAGATTAAAGAACTCAAACATGAATAAGGAACTCTGAGATAACTTCCTAAAAATGCCAGTAGGAAACTTATCTTATTGGCACCTACTTTTAGAGCTAAAAAAACCCAAAAAACAAAAACCAAAAAAACCCAAGAAGGAAGACATGGAGAAGCCCCTCCTAAGGTGATACTGATACATTAGTAGGTCAGGATGTATCTTTAAAGCATTGGTTATATTCTATTTTTTTAATTCCTTACATATATAAAATGGACTTTTTTTTTTTTTTTTGCTATTTAATGCTTTATAATGAAAGTTCAAAAAACTAAGAGTGCCTGGCTGGTTCAGTTGGTGGAGAATGTGACCCTTGATCTTGGGGTTATGGGTTGAAGCCCCGCATTGGGGGTAGAGATTACTTAAAAATAATAAAAATAAAATCTTTAACAAAAAAACCCACCCAGAACCCAAAAAACTAGTGATTACATCATAACATTGTAAGTAATTTTGAGCACCCTGATGAAGAGCCTAATGCTGATAATCCTAGCAGGTAAAGATAAGAGTGATTAACTTGTAAAACAGGTTTTTTATTTACTCAGAATGATGAAAGTATGAGCACTTTATTTACAAAGCCACAATTTGTCATGATTCCTGTCCTGAGATGCAGGTCATTTTAAAAAGGGGCTCCCAATAAATGAGATTCAGGTTTCACACATGCCTCAAAGCTAAAAAAATAAAGACACACACACACACAAAATCTAAATTTCACAAGGTAATGCCCACAATAATGTTTTTGGTTAAAATCAAGGGTGTTAAACAGATGAGGAATGAGGAAGAAGAGGAGTTAAATTATAAAACAGTATTAAGCACAAAAACACATAAACTTAGAAAGATACATTATTCTTCCTAGATAATTGCCAAGCACACACAGACACCACTCTATACACTATAACTGCCCCAAGCATTTGTCTGAAAGAAAAAGATTCACATGTAACCTAACATCCCGATAACTATCATGGGCACAGTGATGATGTTTAACTTGGAGAGATATTGTTAAGATATTTTGCAAGTTATTCTTCTCCTTCTTGGTCTTCTTTCTTTTCTTGAGGGTATGTAGCCTTGGGGAGCAGATGTAACAGTGGTGGGAGGACAGGCAGAAGCGATGCTGGGCAAATTCTTAGCCCAGCATCCTTATATTCTCTGGAAGCCGAACACATGAACAAGAGGAGTGAGAGCTTTGTGGTCAGGCAAACCTGGGTTCAAAGCTTGCCTCTGTCACTTACTTACTGTGGGACCTCAGGCAACTTCTGTTTCTTAACCTCTTTATGACTTAGTTTCCTAAGTCCCTAAAATAGGGACAATGACATTTACATCCCAGGGTTGTCCAGAGGCTTAGCTGAGAAAAAGATCTGGCACTTTACCTGGAACATAGTAAGTGTTCAATGAATGGTAGCTATTTTTCTTCTAATTATTATTCTTTCTAGCTGACGTCATATGAGATCTTGGGCAAAGCATGGACTATTATTGAGTTCATTTGCTTGCTCTGAGTCTCATACTTTTGAAAACTATACAGTTAATAAATAATGATGATTGATGACAGTAATAATAACGATAAAAATCATAATGTAGCATAGGAGTAGTTAGTATTTATTGAGAGCCTAGGATGTGCCAGGCACTTTTCATCATTTTTTTCTTTTTTATCCTCACAAAAATGTCTTTAAATTAGGTGTCATAACCATTTCAGCACTGGGGAAACTGAGGCTAAGAAAGATTTAATGATTACTAAACTAGGATCTAAACTCGAATTTCAAAGCCTATGTCCTTTTTGTTTTAGTGACTCTCAGTTACTGAGTCTGCAATAGGTGGGCTGACCACAACATAGAGCTAACAGATATGGTTTTTATGATATAAAGATTATTTAAAAATAACAAAGTGCATCAACTGATAGATGAAAGGACTTGCTGGTGTTAGGAAATAAAGGACGATCGCTTCTCTGCAACCTGAAATATTATTTCTTTAAAAGTGCAACTAAGATAAAATAGAAAAACATTATATTCTTAAACAATTCTTACGATGGTTTTCTTCATGTACAAGAGAAACTATATGGGCAGTAACAAAGTTGGAGCCAACTATGGCTCCTAGACATACTGTTACCACAGTGATTGCCGGAAGCGTGGTGTATCATTTAGGCTAGAGTCTACAACCTGGGTCACAAAATGACCTCTCACCTACAGATCACATATGAACTACATCAAGCCAGTGAGTGGTTTTTTTTTTTTTTTAATCTGTATCATTTATCATCGATTTGCTCAGCTTAGCTTAAGAGCTTAAAGAAACTCACACAAAACCAAAACATAGGATTCCTCAACCAACAATGATAAATGCCATGCAATCTGAACAAATGTGCACAGAACACAGCCCAGGCCATGCACTAGCTAACACACCACCAGGAAATAAGTGAGGGATACACACGTGGACTCATATAAAGAAGCCATCCACGAAGGAGTAGAAAAGCTAGGAATCTGTGGAAGATTAAGAGGCAGACTTGGAACTTTTGGAAGAGCTACAGTGGGAAGACTGTTGGCGATATTCCTGTAGAGAAACAAACAACGTGGGAAGGGACCAGCATAAGCAATAACCACAGATGGCCATGTGTAAAGTCATAAGGTCAGGACTAAAGAGACAGACGTTCTATGGACACTGGGCAAGATACCTACTTGACAGGCTGCCATGTCTCTTGCTCAAAACCTCTGTGAATTGACTGGGCGATGGAGGACTCCATGAGATCGACGTAGCGGACAACCAAGGGCACAAAGATTTCTTGCAAATGTTTGTGAAATTTTCCATTACATAAAAGTGCTGAAATAGTCAAGCAGAAACAGGGTTTGTCAGAGGGATCATATCAGGCATTTGGGAAAGAGGGGTGGAAAAAAACGTTTCCTGAAAGAGTCTGACACAGAAGAACTGGTAAAATACAGATGATAATGGATCTTGCTCCTCCTATTGAATATATCATGAAAGCTAATCAAGAAGTATAATTAACCTCCTAGACATGGCTGTCAAAATGCAAACAGATTCTATCTCTATAAAATCTTCCTGGCAGGTGGGATGTTTTTACTCTCTGAGAGGTTTAACACATGAGACATATGACCACTTGCTAGAGATTCAACAGAGCTGCTGGATACCTGGAAGGTCTTGACACATGTAAATAGAGCAATAAAGAGAGTTACAATCCCTGTGCTAGACGGTATATCACAGAAGAGCTAAACCCATTCAATTCTGAGAGCTAAGCTTGATTCATTCTAAGAAATACACTTAACTTAATTCACCAGTAGGATGACTGTGGCCTTGGGAATATCTATTCTGATTCATGAATTTTTCAGTTATTTGTGGATTTTCTTGTTAGTCATCAAGTTTTTCACATGTGTCTTTAAAAACATCATATGCATTTTTCAGGTGTCCATTTGTCTTTAATGAAATACACTATGGGACATCCCACCTAAAGCAGTTGTGGAAGTCTTAGAATTTGTGCTATTGGGATAGGACTGTCAAATAGGTAGGTAATAGGTAAGGTGCACCTCCCTACACCAGAAGGTGGATGCTTTCTATGCACAGGATGTAATTTCATTAGAAGAAAGGTCAGTGCTATCTGTAGATTGTGTCACACCCACCCACTCCCCTGCCAAATTCATTGAAATCCTAACACCCAATGTGATGGTGGGACCCTTGAGGGGGTAATTAAGTCATGGGAGCAGAGTCCTCATGAACAGGGTTAGTATTCTCATGAAATCTATGAAACAAGCTCTCATAGATTGGAGGAAAGATCACCCGGTAGAGGTAACAGCTAGTATGAAAGTTCTAGGCAAGGAACAAGCTCGTGTACTTCCAGAAGGACGAGAAAGCCAGTGTGGCAGGAGTAGAGTGAGAAAGGGGAAAAAATAGTCCAAGATTATGTCTACACAGTAGTACATGGTGAGAAGTATGTTCACAGGGAAGCATCATTATTTTTATTATTACTAAGCAGAGGAGTGCCATGATATCATATCTCTGGCTGCTGTGTGGAAAATGGAGTTGGTGACAAAGGGCAGAAGCAAGAAGGTGGCTCGCTCTCAGTGCTTGACTGCAACAGACCAGGTAAAGGATGACAGTGATAATGATGGTGACTTGGATTAGAGTGGCAGAGGTGGAAGATGGGGAAAAGTCTCTCAGTAACCCCATTCACTTTTATGAATCTGAATAGCTGCATGTGCTTATATACAAAATCTAGTAACTAGCAGTTTTAAAGTAATGCCTCATGAAATACTCAGCTAAATATGCCACCTTCCCCACATAATCTTCTTCAGGGCAAAAATACCCTGAAAGCTAAAAAAAACTTGGGCAAAGTATGTGATGCTTACCACAGTGGCATGAATACTGTTTTAACGGATTCTGAAATTTGTCAGAGGCTGGAAAACTATAGACATATAGAAGTGGGGCAGGAAGCAATTCTAAATACAGAGGAAAATACGACACTTTTTTTTTCTATTTCTAGTTAATATGGTTTAGTATTTTTTGTGCTTAAATAATTTTTTCTGGCTTATCTATATGCTAAAAGATTTCCTATTAAAGTGGGAATGATAATCATATTTAAAGATAAATGTCTTATTTAGAAGACTAATGTTATCTTAATGATGTTTTCATTAGCACACTGAAAGGAGCTTTATTTATTCCTGGAGATTCAATCACAGAGCTAGAAGGTACTATATAGATCACGCAGTTCAGTTCCTTTTGCCAAATGGCACCTAAATAAGGATGTTGAACATTAAGGATGAAATATTCTCACTCAAACCACCTAAATCACTGTGGTAAGCAAATTAAAAAATATACCCATATCTGAATTTACTGGCTCTCCACTTAAGAACTCTCTTTTTCTTCCTCCTCCTTGCCTGCATTTTTGGAGTGTCAAACATGGGGCTAAGTCCTTGATATGCATTCTCTCATTCAATCATCACAAATCTCTGTGACAAAAGCACTATTTTTTTTTTTTAATCTTATCAATAAGGAAGCTGAGGCACAGAGAATTTAGGGGCATGTGGTGAAGTCATCTAGTCATTAGGCAATAGAACAAAGCCCCCTCTTAACCCCATAGACTATATATATTACCATCACCCCTCAATTTACATTACCATAAATTATTATCTATCCATCTATCCATTCATAGAGTCGTCCAACCTATCAGCAGCATATCAGCATCTTTTAAGACCTAGAAATGTATAGATTATTTTAGGTAGAAAAAAATCTTGCAAATGACAAACACATTACTCCACATCTTAGATGAATTATATGTTTTTAGAATTAGAATTTTTATTTTTAAAAATTTTTTATTGTTATGTTAATCACCATACATTATTACATCATTAGTTTTGGATGTAGTGTTCCATGATTCATTGTTTGTGCATAACACCCAGAGCTCCATGCAGAGCGTGCCCTCTTTAATATCCATCACCAGGCCAACCCATCCCCCCACCCTCCTCCCCTCTAGAACCCTCAGTTTGTTTTTCAGAGTCCATCGTCTCTCATGGTTCGTCTCCCCCTCCGATTCCCCCCTCTCATTCTTCCCCTCCTGCTATCTTCTTCTTCTTCTTTTTTTAAACATATATCGTATTATTTGTTTCAGGGGTACAGATCTGTGATTCAACAGTCTTGCACAATTCACAGCGCTCACCATAGCACATACCCTCCCCAATGAATTAGAATTTTGAAAAACTCAGTGACACTATGAAAAAGTCAAGAGATTGAAGAAAACTATTATAGTCAATGAGCTGAAAAATGAATTAACACTGTGAAAATATTTAATGTGCTTATAATATACATCGAAAGCCAGACAACTTCACAGTGCCATATAGCTAGACTGTAGCCTAACTCTTAATTTATATGGCCTACTAATAAAAAACGGAGAGACCCATAGGCTCTACATCTTGACAGTGCTGTTAAGCACTGTCATTATTTCTAACTAGTCCAAGACATGCTCACTTAAGAAATTATTACATCTACAAATGAGTACTCTACCTCATCAATTCGAATGCTTCTTTATTATGCCTTTAGAGATTAGGTATGTTGGCTATTAAGTCATACTTAGTTTGTTAAAATGAAGCACATAGGAGAATCAACACTCAATGTTGTTATTAAATGTTATAATGATTCTAAGATTAAGTACCAGTTGACTCAAATGTAATTCTAGCAAGAGCTCTCTTTTTTGATACACTTGATAAGCACTGAATTCATTAACTTCTTAAATAAGCCTCCTTCTCTTGTATTCCCACCATGGGAGTGAAAATAGAGATTGTCCACTAGGTCACTATATCAGTACCTGGTGACTGTACCACAGGCTTGGCCTTTACTTTCTACATCTAATTAGTAATCAAGATCTGTGTATTTTTTTTTAATTTAAATTTTAGGTAGTTAACATACAGTGCAATATTGGTTTCTGGAGAATTCGTTGTTCATCATTTACATACAACACCCAGTGCTCCTAACAAGTGCCCTCCTTAACACCCATCACTGTGTTATTTTATGTCCTTAATTCTTAACACATCCCTTCCTTTCTTCATCACCACTGCTATTGCCCTACTTCTAACCTTCTCATCTCGTGCCTTGATTAGTGCAATAATCTCTTTACTGGTCTTCAGGATCCTAATTTTCCCTTTGTCAATCCATCTTCTTCAAACCTCAGAGCAGAGGGGCTTGCCAAAATATAAAACTATAATGTCCTTCCTAAAGATTATAATCTTTTAGTGGATCATCACAACCACCTTTCGATGGTTTGAAAGCCATCCACGATTTATCTTAAAAATGATCTCTCTGGCTCATCTCTGTTGCCTGACCCTCATATTTCCTGTGATCCAGCCATAATGATTTGCATGGTTTAGTTCAAGTCTACACTGAACTGCTTGAAACTTTTCTGGAAATGCTTTGTTCTGTTGTCCCCTTGCCCAGTTACTGGTTTCACCTGTTTTCTCTCTACCCCGTACAGGCTTCCATTGTGGTCCACAGCATATTTCTGCACCTGTTGACACTTCTATTTCTCCCTACAAGGGTGCAAAGTCTTTGAGGGAGGGACCATATCTGTATTTTTAGTATCCAGCAAAATGTCTGGCTCCAAGCAAGTGTTCAAATGTTTGCTGAATGAAAAACTACACAGATACAACATTAAAATGACTACATTATTATTCAGGAAACTAAGAACTTATTGAAGCCTGCATATTCTTCATATCTTATATAGAATATACAGTATTAACTAATATTGGTATGAAAGTCCTATTTTTGATCCATGTCCAAGATCAGACTGCTGAAAATTCTTCTGGATATGAATGTTGGCTATTTTATGTCTCATATTTTAATGAATGCGGCAAGGGGAGGATTTTTTCTGTTCAGTCATGACTCTTGATAGCAAACTTTCACATCCTGAAGATAGGGGAAGAAAATGTTTTCCTAAGACCTGTCACAGATGCTTAATTCTGGCCAAAAGTCTGCTCATGTTTCAGCAGAGTGTCCTTTTTATTTTTTTAAAAATCAAATTATAGACCCATTTTCCAAAGTTTTAGAAAATTGGAAATTGGCAGTATTACTTCTTTGGTAATTAGACTCAGGAAAGGGGAGAGAGGAAGGGAAGGAGGGCGGGGAGGAAGGAAGGAAAGAAAGAAAGAGGGAGAAACAGAAGAGGAGAAAGGAGGAGAAATAAAGAAAAAAAATGCAGAGGGGGCAAGAAAGAAAAGAGAAAGCGTGGTGTCAAAAGGCAGGACTATGGAAATACACACGCACTGTACTTGTGTATGGAAATGTGTGCTCTTTTTCTCAGTTGCCCATATGCCAGTTTGCATTCCGCTCCTATCAGACACTGTCAAAAGCCCTCTTAATATGTAGCCCCAGGCATCAGAATGAGTGTTTCTATCTTCTCCATCTGGTTTAGTAAGGATAGATTGTTATATGGGGCTGCCGCCTGTCCAAATCAAGCCTCTCCAAGGCACCCATTCTAACAGCTCATTGGAAGAGGCAAGTTCTCAGTATGGCCTTATCCAAGAAAGCTTCTGACATTATATCTGAGGTGTGGAAGTAGAAAGGACAGCTCAGGACTCTAAAAGAGCGGTTACAAGAATGTAAGTGAAGGACCAGCATCTACTTTGTTAAATCATCTTTTTTCCCCCAAAGATGCCACGTTTCCAAGTATCACCTTGTCAGAAAATAATGAAGCATCAATGACATCAAGCCTAACAGTACAATTAGAAATGGCAAAAGAAACAAAAAGGCTTAAATAAAAGGTAAACTAGGGATGCAGATGTGCCCAATTATTTTGAGCATCCCAATATTTAATAAATTAGTGTTGATTATTTACATACCAAAAAGAGTCTTACATTTACAAAAGTACTTGTATTTTTATTATTTATTTATTTATTTTTAAAAGATTTTTATTTATTTGACAGAGAGAGACACAGCAAGAGAGGGAACACAAGCAGGGGGAGTGGGAGAGGGAGAAGCAGACTTCCCGCAGAGCAGGGAGCCCCATGCGGGGCTCGATCCCAGGACTCTGGGATCAAGACCTGAGCCGAAGGCAGACGCTTAACGACTGAGCCACCCAGGTGCCCCTGTCATTAGCTTTTAATAGGAAGATTGTAACTGAGAATTTAAACTATGATCCAATTAACAATTACTGAGATAATAATCACTGGATAAATGAAGAATAAACAGATAAAAGAGTTCCTGTATTCTTTTTAGGGTAAAAATATGCTGTTGACTCCTGGGTCCATGTAACCCAATTTTATATTGTGCCACTCCCTTCCAATTAGTCAGCATTAATGGATTACTAGGAAGAATGACTTCCCCCACTAAAATTCTAAATAGGCATTTCGGAAGAAACGAGTAATTCATGACCAGCAAAACAAACAACACTGACCGTAATAAAAATAAGACTTGGCCATAAAACAATTATTCAAGGGACTACAAACTGTAGGGATCTTGCACAATGAAAGCCCACTGGACTAAGATATAAAATTAGTAGGCCACTCTCCATGTTGACAAATGCATATAATGAGGATCTCTACCACTGAAAATATGAACATGGGCTTCAGTAGAAAAGTCAGGAGGACTGCAGCCTAGAACAGACTTATGTAAAAGGAAGAAAATACACACACACAAACAAAAAAATCCCCGGAGATCTAGGAGTAGCACCCAGCCAAGAATCTGGCACGTTATTTAGGAACTCAGTACATGTGTGTTTACTGAATAAATACCAACAAAAATCCACTGCCTAAAGGAAACTTTGAAAGTGTGCTTTGTAAGTAGAATAGGAAATTCATTGGGTTTTATTTTCCTTTTACTTAAAACTTTGATATGTAAATTTATATAGTTTGGTAATGTTTAATTTGTACATTTATTAGCATAACAATCTCCTAAAACCACATCCAATTCTTCCTTTCCCCTTGGTACACTTGTTAAAAATTATCTACCTACCTACCTACCAAAGGAGTGAGAACCCTGGTGTTGCAATGTTTCCTATATTTTGGACAACAACTCCAAATCCAACAAATCCGAGTTTAAAACTATAATTAAAAATGCCATAGTACAGTACATATAATTGAGTTATATTTTTATAAACTATTGCATTATGGTGAGTAGGGTATATATGTCCATATGCCCTACTAGATGATATGCTTTTCAAGGGCCAGAACTGTTTTTAATCCATGTTTCTGCAAGGTGACTGGAATTTATAAATTTTAGGCATTGAGCACCTGTTTCTTGCAGGATTAATTCAGGAAAAAAACAATATCAACATTAACCAAGGCTTAGGGTAAAGATAAAGAAGTCTCACAGTCCTGTAGTTCTCATGCTGTCTTTTACGAGATTAATATAAAAGCCAAAGGGAAAAGTCTATAATTTTAGTCCAGTTATGTACAACCTTCTGATTGGGATTATGTTCCAAAATGCTTGTTCTAGATGATGCAAACAGTTGAGAATGGCTGTAATGTGATCAACAGCCCTCAAATGCAGGGTTCTTGATGCTCATGGCCTTTAGGACTTACAGAGGTTTCTGCCAATCTACTGTGAAGGACACACAGGCCTTTTACAGCAGGTTATTTTCTTGAAGGCATTAAGTTCTACGAAAATATAAAAAGCAGACTAAGAATTTAAAATGTCTACATGTAGTAAAGAATGCAGAGCAACACGGTGGAACTCAACTAAAAAGAAAAAGCTAGTGACTCCTTGTTTTTATATTTACTATACTCTCTGGCAAAACAAATTCTGACATATAATTTTGAATTCAGTCCACTCTGGACATTGAAATTAAATAAATTTTCGCATTTTAGTGGTCATCTCATCATTTATAAAAGTGCCTATCTATAAAACTAGGCTGGTACACAGCGCTGCTATAGTCTAGAAGTTACATCCATTCTGCATTGTTCCTAGTAGATGTATGTACAGATGTATCTATAAACACCAATTCGTGAATTTCAGGTGCACAGCTTATTTAAGTGCTTGAGGTAGAATAACACGCAGGTGTCAGCCCTTCATATTTCAAAGCTTGAAGATTAACCTCATACGCAATATGGTGACCTAACAGTTCTTCATTTGAAAGAAATCTGAAAAATAATCTCTGATACAGCCTAAGTGTGAGAATAACCCAGCGGGATTTCCACTTCTTCATTTCTTAATGAGTTTTTTGATAATGAGAGGTGACTTTGCCAGTCACTCTGGGCTCTATTATGGCTAATTTGACTCCACTTCACTCTCCTTGTTAATTATTAACACTAGCCTTTTTATCCTCATGAGACCACATTCCAATTTTTCTTTTTTCGATTTTTATGAGCCCATCTTTATGAAGGTGAAAGTCTTGGAGAATAGGTTTTCACTTAGTGTAGAGCCTGAACATTTATTATTCGTTTAGGCAGAGACTCTGTGACATTGATTATATAAGCACGGGTGTTCTTCAGGATGGCTTTAATGTGCTAGCAATGTGAAAAGGCTGTTAATTAAAGAAGAAGCATCGTGGTATTTTTCACTTGGGAATCTGTTCCCAAAAGAATGGTCATTTGCCACTTGCTAACATATCCACAGATTAAAAGGTGACTAGCTCCAAGGGTTTGCCTTTCAGTAGTGCTGAAAGAAATGATTTGTGCCATTTGCAGATGGCTTTCGTTTGTCAGAAGCGGTCACTTGCCATATCTATTATCGACAAGACAATTGTGGAAGATAGCATGCAAGGGGAGAATCTATTTGTACCAGCTTTACAGTCAGTCGCACAGCATCATTTAACTATCATGCTAATTGCTTCATTATGAAAACATTTATTTTCCCTCAATTTTAATACATCTCTTTCTCAAGACTGTTTCCTTAGATACCATTTAAAGTGATTACCCATTTAATTATCTTTTTAGTTGGGGGGAAGTGGATCAGGGTGGACGGAGGTAGGTTGGAGGGACAAGCAGGAGCCCAGTCTTTTCTGGACAGAAATGAAGGAGCCGGAGTTTGTTTTCATCATCAGTCCTGCTCTGGGAATCAGTGGGTGAGTCTGTGAGGGGCGGGAGATTGGTGACAGTTGCTAAAATTATGGTGCAGCTTGTACTCTTCCCTTGAGGAAACACCACATTTCATCTCCAAGGACTGGTTCTTAAGGCTAAGACTTTCCCTAATCATGCCCAACTCTAAGGGAAGATGCATGCCCCCCGCAGAATTTTCTTCTCCTTAAAATAAAAACTGAATTTGCTGTCCTGAATCTTTTCCCCCACTCATTAGTTTAGTCCCTGGCATTCTCATCATGGATGTTTCATAACGTACGTGAAAGGACAACATATACCATTCTCCGGTTTGTTCTGTACCCTTTAACCAACTCTCTTCCCCTGCCCCCACAACTCAAGGACCTTCTGAGAATTTTCTAAGGTAAAAATAAAACTTCAAGGAATTTCCTATCTTCCTTTAAAGAATGTATTATTCTATAAATGCCCCAGAATCTGCTTTTGTTAGTGCAGACCCAGACTGAACTGGAGACCACCAAGTGAGCACCCTGTTGGTGATCCCCATCAGCAAGATCCTGCCCAGGCACATCGCCTCTTAGGGATTTAGTTTCCTCAGCTGGAAAAATGAAGAGCTTTGTCAAAAATCCTGTCCACAGGGACACCTGGGTGGCTCAGTCGTTTAGCGTCTGCCTTTGGCTCAGGTCATGATCCCAGAGTCCTTGGATGGAGCCCTGCGTCGGGCTCCCTGCTCAGCAGGAAGCCCGCTTCTCCCTCTCCCACTCCCCCTGCTTGTGTTCCCTCTCTCGCTATGTCTCTGTCAAATAAATAAATAAAGTCCTTTAAAAAAAAAATCCTGTCCACTTTCCAAAAGATAAGCACCTATTTTAAAATATCAAAGCATCAAGATTTTAATAAAAGAAAGATGGTAAACAACCAGTGGAGACATCTGAATTATTCATTGAAAGACAAAACCCCAAACAACACAGTTACCAAGTTTTCAAGGCACAAATAAAGTAAAAATTCTAACTAATACCCCCAACTACTGGGAGATGTGTTAGTAATTTTTATTTTGGCCAAGCAGACATACGCATGCAACATTATCATAAATCACAACGATTTAAAATCTATATAATTAGTTGTGCAGCACATGTGAGGTAACAGCAAACACTGTTATTTAGCAAAATATTTCCCCTTCCAAGACTGGGACTTGCAGAGCAGTCTCTTTCTATTACTCCCGGCTAAAGTTGTAACTAATTAGAATTTGGGATGTAATGTTAATTGGGTCAATGTGGTAAAAGCTGTCATGCCATGGCAGTGATGTAAGGCTCTTTCTTTCTAGGCGGGATTAAAGGGAGACAAGTTTTATGTTTTCTTAAAGCTTTTCCAAAAGGTCAATATGGCGGCAGCGATACATTGACATTTAACATTTGGATTGCATTCAGTAAATCACCATCTGAATATTTCAGGAATTTAATAAAACAAGCACAGAATTATTAACAATGTTCTTCATTATTATCAAGAGCGATATTAATAGCAAAAAAAAAAAAAAAGGTATGTTTTACCAACTATTAAGATGCTCAGTGGTCTTGGCTTTGGATAGTAACTTGTGAGTTTGAGGTGAAAGTCACTATATTCTATTTCAATTCCCCAGACTCTCTTGTACTCCCGATACCAAAAGGAAATTACAGCACTGGGGAACTTTTCTATTTACCTCACTACATAGAGGAGCTGTTTTTCTCTGAAATAATTGATGTTTTCTCAAATCTGTTAATCATTGCCAAATCAAAGCCAAGATCTAGACTTACCCCAAAACTGACATTGCTCAAAAGAGATCAGTAATGCTTCCATGTTTTAACTGAATCATGTGTGACAAAACAACATACAACGATACACTATGCATTTAATAGAAGCCGATGTTACAGAAATGGCTTAAAACAGGAAAAGGAGCATGCAACTCTTTTGAATTAAATATTCGCCAAGTCTAGATAAAAATTAAATTTCTGTTGTTCTCATTTTAGTGGTTTTTTTCCCCCCACAGTTCCACAGAAAGTGGTTTATTGCTCTTAGAACAAAATAAGATGATTTCAGAACTTTGGTTAGTGAAGAAAAACTGTTAGAACTTGAAAACTTTTCTAATACATTGTTTTGTCAGTTGATGGAAGCAGGCACTTCAACACAGAAAACTTCCTGCTTGCAGCCGTGTGGAGCGCCCACTATCCAGCTCGAACAGCTAGGGGCTGAGAAGCGGGGCTTGGCGCGCAGCCCCTGTCACTGTCCCGAGCGTCAGGGCTGACCCCCCCCTTTTTTTTTAAGATTTTATTTATTTATTTGACAGAGAGAAACACAGCGAGAGAGGGAACACAAGCAGGGGGAGTGGGAGAGGGAGAAGCAGGCTTCCCACGGAGCAGGGAGCTCAATGTGGGGCTCAATCCCAGGACCCCAGGATCATGACCTGAGCCGAAGGCAGATGCCTAAAGACTGAGGCACCAGGGCTGACCTCCTTGCCCTGGCTCACACGGAGCTCCTTCTCCAACACCCGCTCCGGGCTCTTCCTCACCACCCCACCCCTGGCAATCCTGTGCAGAACTGCATTTAAGAGTGTTTGTTAGGTGTTGTCTATGGGGCATGCAGGAGGTCAGGCTACTATTGGGGCAATGCAGGCCAGCATCAGCTCATGGGAGCCTGGCACTATCCAAGGAGAGCCAGAGATTCCATGCCCAGTGCTACCACTTCACACCCTAGTCTGGCTGTGGGGTCAGCAGGCTTGCTATAGACCAAGTGGGGGCTCCCAGCAACTACAGATGTCTGAGGCAGGAAAACAAAGCTGCCAGTTCATGGCAGCCCTGACAATGATCCTTGGGGGCTGATCTTGGCCTCCAACCCTGGCTGAGGAGAAAAGGGAGCTCCCCCCAAACCCTCCCCCCCACAGAGCCCCATGAGAGACAAGCCCTGCATTTTAGCGTTCTTGTTGACATAACTCTCACAAATTTACACTTGCAATGCAAGAGCTCTTCTTAAAAATAAACATTAAAGGATGCTAATTCATTGGAGTTGCAGTAGAGGTTCCCCCCCCACCCAAATTTCTAAGAGGTCTACACTTGTTTTCTCCATAAATAAATTCTGATTTGTTGAATAAGTTAAATGATTCATCATCTTTACTGTTTGACTGTGAACATTAATAAATGCCCCATCTTTGAATAAACTCCTAAATAAATCTAAATATGGTCAATTATTGAATTTTCATGCAAATGGAGAAAGCAGTTAGAAATAAGCCTATGCTTATTTACTTTCAGTTAGGGACTTAATGCACAGTATATGTATTTATTTTTGGTCCAGGTTTATTGTCTTAAGATAATATTAAACCTGAGTTATAACTTCTTAGCAGAAAACAAATGATGCTAAAAGACTGGGAAAAGGAGAAGGTCATTTAAAGTCTTCTAGCTGGCAGGAGGGAATCAAAGTACAACTTAAAAGCTGGCTGGTCATCGTTTGCAGAATGCATGATTCACATACCGATAATTGAGTGTGGGGTTAGCAACTTTTGAGAGTAGACACTGGTTAAATCTGAAGTAGGAAATGGAGCTTAGTTCTTTGGCTTTCTAATAGGATCATTGGAAATGAAACTGGATAGGAGATGAAATTGGTTCAAAGA
Source organism: Zalophus californianus (assembly GCF_009762305.2). Taxonomy (NCBI): domain Eukaryota; kingdom Metazoa; phylum Chordata; class Mammalia; order Carnivora; family Otariidae; genus Zalophus; species Zalophus californianus. The sequence continues at coordinate 78,130,804 of NC_045606.1, forward strand.
GTCAAGACTGAAATTTTCACAGACTAATATTTATTTTGTATCTACTATACATGAGATACTATGGTATTAATTCTCACCACCAGTGACACTGTAGGTACTAATATTTTCCTTCCTTTATAGATGAAGAACCTAAGGTCCACAGAGGTTGAGCTATTGTCAAAGGTCAAGGTGCAAGTGGCAGAGACACATGTGAATCTGTCTGGCATCAAAGTTCATGTTATTAATTACTAAAAATGATGCCTCTCTTACTCTGACAGAGGTTCTTAACCTGCTGTCCTAAATCTGATGTCCATGGGGAGGTTCTAATACTACACTACACAAAATTTCGTATTAGTGTGGACCCCCCCAACCCCCAGTAAAACAGTAGTAGTTTTATCAGAGATTCAAGGGATGAACAACAAAGAAAGGTAAGAAATAAGGAGTGATGAACAAAGCCAAAAGAAGTACTTTTTTAAAAAGCAAAGACAAACGTAAAGACATGGGTTTAAGTTTAAACCTAGAAGCACACAGCAGTGGTGCCGGGGAAGAGAGCAGTAAAAAGCTCTGGCGTTTTAAAATACAGCAAGTTTGAAACGTATCAAAGGGGGACCGAGTTCCTTGGCGAGTTGGAGCAGTATGAGCTGAAGACAGGGCAGGGGAAGGGCACCTCTCCCGGGGGTTTGGGTTACTCGGGTCACACTGTGAGCGCTGTGTTCTTCGCAGCACCACACTCCAGGGCAATCCTGAGAAATGGAGTGAGGTCTGGGCAGGGGAAGGTGATAAGCAGGGTAGTGGGCACAGAAACCCTACCATGTGAGGAAGAACTGAATGACCTGTCAGCAATGGCTCGGAGAAGAAAACACACAATAGTAGAAGCCTGTTCCATCCATTGAGCAGAACAAGTCAGAACCAGAGGGTAGGATGACACAGAGGTCACCTTGGTCTATAATGGGAAGAACTGTCTAGAATACGTACCTGGTGACGCTATGACCACTGCAAGTGTTAAAGCAAAGGATGTCAGCAGTAACCAAAGCTGGGTTGAAGGGAAATTTCAAGGAGAGTCATCATAGGAAAGGCCTAGGAATCTGTATGTTAAGAAATGTCCCTATAAAGTCCTGATGTAAAACTAGGTTTGTTCTGGCCGCTAGAAGACCATGCATCAGAAAATTCGTAAACGTTATTATTGTATTGGAAGGAAATGTCTCAGTAGAGGACCTTTACATTCTCTTAAATTTCTCAACACTGAGAGAACAACCCATACCATACAGCAATATTACACCATCATCTACGGAAGTGAATCCCTCTCAGGCAAACAATATTATCAGAATGCATAATAAAAATAGAAAATAGAAATAGAAACCTTAACAAAGCATGAATTCCCAGACTAATGACACATTTCTAAGATGTCTTTCAGAGACGTAAGTATTCTCCAGTGCTTTAGAAATGCTAACCTTTGAAGATTTTCTGATTCACAAGGTGCAAAGAGAAAGATGCCTATGTCAGCAGGAGGGGAGAAATAACAGGAACTTCCAGGGCCAGTGGAGCAAAGTGGGCATGTTACTGCTTTTCCCCAGAACCCGGCCTTAAAAACTCAGGGAGACTGAGCAAAAGAGATAACTATTGTTATCTATGTCAGTCTTGCTGAGTTAGTGCGAGAGCTCTGTAAATACACATTCACACGCACAACATTCTCTCCGTCCTCCCCATTTCATATACTAAAGAAAACGCAAGTGCTTACTGTCATTTCTGAGGAAATTATTGAGCAGTTGGAAAAGAGGAAAACTATCCCAGGAGTCTTGTGGTTGGGCCTCCAGTGCAGTATCCATATCTACTGTGAATAAAGCCCAAAATTTCTCTGCATGCTCTGCCAATAAATCAGGCCACCAGGCAAATGCCTGTAAAAGGATAAAGAAACAATGCAAAATTAGATTACTTCTTAGAAACACACACAAATATTGTGCCACCTGAAAACGTCACTGAAAATGACATTGTAGAATGTTGTAGAATAGGATACCACATTTTAAAATATTTCTACTCACAGAAAAAGATATTAGAAATACATAAAATATCATAGTAGTTATGCTTAAAATTATGAGATACTAAACTTCTTGTTTTATGTATTTTTCATCTGTTCTAAATTAAACATGTGTTTTTACAGTAAAACAATACATGTCATTTCGCATTTTAATTCTATTTTAGATTTCATATTTCATTTAATGCCAAGTTTGCCTACTTAAAATTTGTGTGTAAAATTTCTTCTTTCAAAAAATGCTACTTTTTATTTGTAGTACTTTTTAAAATAAATCTAAGGTCCAAAACTCAAATACACTTCCATAGTGTAGGGATAGAGAGGGATTTCCAGACCCTCCAATGTAAATTAGGTACTCTGGTAGGTAGGTAGTCTTAGCAAGTCTTACACAGTCTCTCTGATGCTCAGCATTTTAATTTCACAAGTCTTGGTATTGCATATATGACTACATATGTGAATATTTTAATTTCTGCCTCTTAAATTTAGGCTGTAAACACTACAAAGACAAGTCTGTATATGTTATTACTTTATACTCAGCTAGATATTTTCTAATTCCTTTTGGGTAATGGCAATAATCGTCTTAAAAAAACCTGTTTAGATGAATGAAAATAGTATTTACTTTTTAGAAAGTTCTTGAAAACAATGTGGTCTGATGATGGATCAGAGCTCCAACACCACGTGCCCATGGAACCTAGCAGCAAGCCCAACTTCCTGGGGTCCCTGCCAGCCAGCTGGCCCATAAACCCTACCAACCACAAAATTGCCAAATTGTTCCCTAAACTGTTAAGTAGATAAGCATGACTGTAATGAATGAATTTGGGTTTTGTAAAGAAAAATCAAATCCAAATCAGATAACTCATACTGAAATATAAAGTTTTAAGTGTCTTTTTCCCTCAGATCTATTTGATTTATATAAAGGAGCAAACTATAATATAGGAAATTGTATGATTTTAAATGTGGCATACATTTTAAAAGTTGGTCCAATTAATTAAAAATACCTTTAACAGAGAGCCAAGTTTCCTAAGAAATCCATATTTAGATAAATAGGAGAAGACATTTACAGTCAGCCAGAGCCTTTGCTGGGACTAATGTCAACAAAAAATTTAACATGGCGGTCTTGTATTTTAAGCTTGAGCTTTTGGGGATACATTCTCAGGTCTTCTTTAATGAGCAAACTGCAAACAGAACTGCCATTATATGGTAATGGGAGTTAAAGAATGTAGAGTTCTCGTGTAAAGATTAGAACATACTTTTCTCTTAGTCCTTCAAGGACAGACTTTCAAAATGTTTGATTCTACTAATCCCATCCTACAGTGAAGAGATTGATTACTCTTCACTTTATAAATGTGGCTGGGCTATGTGAGATCTGATATCAACTGATCAAGATGTGAGTTTCAGTTAAGGATGAAAACTGTCTCAATTCAACCTTTATTACCCTCATCATGAGTATGCAGAGTGTTAACAAAAGCTTTTTTTTTTTAATCATAAAAGGGAAAAGTATTAATAAGGACTATTATCAGAACAATTTGTTAATGGATACACAATACTGAAGAAGTAAATTCTCATATGAATAACATAATGTGTGTGGGGGGGCAGTAAAAGTGTGTTTTTGTATGTGATTAAATTTAAGTTGTTACCACTTTAAAATAGTGTTAAAAGGTCTGGAGTCCAGTTAAAAGGTAAATCCTTGCCTAAGAATAGTTACTTTAAGTGTAAATGTAAATTAAACTCCCCAATCAAGAGACACAGACTGAATAAATGAATAAAACAACAAGATCCAACTATATGCTTATGAGAGACTTTAGATTGAAGGACACACATAGGCTGAAAATGAAGGAATGGCAAAAGATATTCCATATAAATGGTAACCAAAAGAGAGCAGGGGTGCATATACTAACATCCAACAAAACAGACTTTAAGTCAAAAACTGCCATAAGAGAAAAAGCAGGTCACTACATAATGATAAAGGGTCAATTTTCCAGCCAGATAAAACAATATATATGCACACCACCTCAAAGCACATAAATATATAAAATAAACATTGACAGATCTGAAAGGAGAACTAGAAAGCAATACAATTACAAGAGGAGACTTCAATAGTACACTTTCAATAATGAACAGATCTCATCTGGATGGAAAATTAATAAGGAAAAAGCAGACTTGAATAACACTATAGACCAAATGGATCTAACTGACAGATATAGAACATTCCACCCAGCAGCTGCAGACTGCACATTCTTCTCAAGCACACACAGAACAATACCGAGGATAGATCACATGCTAAGTCACAAAAAACTTAACTTTTGAAATCATCCCAAGTGTCTTTTCCAATAGCAGTGGAATGAGATTAAAAATCAGTAACAAAAGGAAAACAGAAAAATTCACAAATACATGGAGATAAACAAGACACTCTTAAAAGACTACTGGGTGAAAGAAGAAACTTAAGGGAAACAGAAGATATCTTGAGACAAACAAAAATGAAAGCACAACATATCAAAATTTATGGGATGCAGTAAAAGCAGGACTAAGAAGGAAGTTTATAGCAATAAACACCTATATTAAAAAAGAAGAAAGATCTCAAACTACCACGTCATGTCACACCTCAAGAAACTAGAAAAAGAACCAACTTAGTCTGACATTAGGAAAAGAAAGAAAATAAGATTAGAACTTAAATGAAATAGAGACTATAAAACAATAGATCAATGAAACTAAGAATTAAGGTTCTTAAAAATAAACAATATCAACAAAACTTCTGACTAAAAAAAAAGAAAATGCAAATAAATAAAATCATAAATGAAAGAGAGGACATCACAACCAATGCCACAGGAATAAAAAAGATAAGGGACCATTAACCAATGAATATGAATATTGACACGAAATGCACAGACAACAAAAGCAAAAATACATAAAAAGGACTACAACAAACTAAAAAGCTTCTGCATGGCAAGGGAAATCATCAACAAAATGAAAAGTCAACTTATGGAATGGGAGAAAATATTTGCAAAAAGTTCGTTTAATAAAGGGTTAATATCCAAAGTGTACAAAAAACTCCTACAACTCAATAGCATGAGAACCCCAAATAACCTGAATAAAAGATGGGCAAAGACCTGAATGGACATTTCTCTGAAGAAGCCTAACAAATGGCTAACAGCTATACGCAAAAGGTCCTCAACATTATTAATCATAATTTGATTTTCCAATGCAAATCAAAACCACAACGAGCTATCATCTCACACCTAATTAGGATGGCTATTATAAACAAACAAACAAACAAAAAAACAAAACCAAACCCAAAAGGTAAGTTTTATTGAAGATGTAGAGAAAAGAGAAGTCTTGTATACTGTTGGTGAGAATGTAAACTGCTACAGCCACTATGGTAAACAGTATGGAGGTTTCTCAAAAAATTAAAAACAGAAGTATCATATGATCCAGCAATCCCACTTCTGAGTTTACATCTGAAGGAGTTGAAATCAGAACCTTAAAGAGATATCTGCATTGCAGCATTATTCACAATAACTAAGACATGGAAGCAACCTAAATATCCATCAACAGATGAATGGATAAAGAAAATATGACATTTATATATAATGGAATATTTTTCAGCCTTAAAAAAGAAGAAGGAAATCATGCCATTTGCAACAACATGGTTAAGCCTAGAGGATGTTATGCTGAGTGAAATACTCCAGACACAAAAGGACAAACACTACATGACCTCACTTAAATGAGGAACCTAAAACAGTCAAATCCCTAGGAGCAGAGAGGTGGTTTCAGAGGGCTGCATGCCTGGGAGGAGTGTGAAACAGGGATGTATTAGTGAAAGGGCACAATGATTTGGTTATACGAGACAAACAAGTCTTAGAGATCTACTGTACAGTATAGGGCCTATAGTTAACAGCATTTTGCTTAGAGGCTACATCTTCTGTTAAGTGCTCTTATCACACTCACACAAAAAAGTAACATGGATTTCTCTGGCTGTTCCATCTCAGTTTTGTTTTAATTTGCATTTCTCTAATTATGAATGAGTTTGAACACATTTTTCGTATGTATAAGGGCTCTATACTGTTTTTAGTGAATTATTTTTTCAGGTCTTTTCCCCCCTTAACATTTTTTTATTATTATTAAGTAAACTCTACACCCAACATGGGGCTTGAACTCACGACCCCAAGATCAAGAGCCACATGCTCTACGGACTGAGCCAGTTAGGTGCCCCCTTCCTCTCCTTTTAAAATTTATCTTTTGCTGGTGTTAAAACTTTTTAACCAAGTAACTACAAAACATTCACATTTCTGTGATATAGAAATTTATATTATTCTTCCAATCAAAATTAATCACTTAAAAAAGGATTCATCATAGTATAGCCAGAGAAGTCAACATTTACTTTCAAGAACTTTCTAAGAGATACATGGTTGTAAAACTTCATTTAATTTCTTCAAATGTAAATTACACTAAAACCACACAACAGTCAAGACACAAAACAAAAAGGATTATAAAATATCAACACATTGGGTATTTTTTTTTAAGATTTTATTTATTTGAGAGAGAGAAAGAGAGAGCTCAAGTGGGGGAGGGGCAGAGGGAGAAACCCTGCTGAGCTTGGAGCCTGATGTGGAGCAGGACATGGGGCTGGACACGGGGCTGGATGCGAGGCTCCATTCCAGGACCCCGGTACCATGACCTGAGCCAAAGCTTAACCAACTGAGCCATCTAGTCACCCCATCAGATTGGGTATTTTCTTAAAAACTTGTATCACAAGAATAATGTTCAATATATTAATAAAAAACATCCCCATGTGATGAATTAATGGATGGCAATATAAGAAAATGTTGCCTACAGGAAGAATACAAACAGACTTTAGAGTTAGGGACATTTAATGCCCAGCTCAATGTTTAGGACTTCAATTTTGCTGCTACAAATATATAAATGTGAAAAACTATTGGAAATGGTATGCGCTATGTCATGAGCTATTGCTCTTTCAAAATACTATCTTTGAATCCTTAACTATCTACCAAAATGGGTATATGACAAGTAATATAAAAGTAAACAAATAAAACAGTGTAATTTCATTACATATGTCTTGCTCTTGTCTTTTAGAGCTGCAGCGGTGACTGACCTGACATACTAGGTCAAGCAGGAGAGAAACTCTAGTAAAAATGTGGCACGGGGCACCTGGGTAGTTCAGGCAGTAAGCGTCCGACTCTTGATTTCAGCTCAGGTCATGATTGCAGGGTTGTAGGGCTGAGACCCATGTTGGATTCCATGCTGAGCATGGAGCCTGCTTAAGCTTCTCTCTTTCATTCTCCCTCTGCCCCTCCCTGCTCGTGCTCTCTCTTAAAAAAAAAAAAAAAAAAAAAAGAAATGCAGTAATGCAAAGTAAGACAGTTTCAAAGTCTCACTTGTAGCTCATAACCAATGTTTTTTCAAAAGATTAAATTTAGGAAAATAGGGGCACCTGGCTGGCTCAGTTGGTTAGGCTACTGCCTTCGGCTCAGGTCATGATCCTGGAGTCCCAGGCTCGAGTCCTGCATTGGGCTCCCCACTCAGCAGAGAGTCTGCTTCTCCCTTAGACCCTCTCCCCTCTCATGCTCTTATTCTCTCTCAAATAAATAAATAAAATCTAATAAATAAATAAATATAAAATAAAATAAAGAAAATAACAATCATGTTAGGTCAGGCTTGTTTCAAGACTTGGAAAAATTTCCATAGCTCTTTTTAAAGTGAACTTGGAAGATAAAGCCACAGTGGGGAATGAAATAAAATGGAAGAGAATTTTCTTAAAAAAAAAAAAAAAAAAAATAGCTTCAGGATGGCAAGAGTTTGCCATCAACTCAAAATTGTCATTATGCTTTACAGAAGTATATATATCTGTGTGTCAAATTTGTATTCCTGATGAATGCGAGCCAATCTGTGATGAATGCTTATTGTTCTCCTAAAGATGACTAGAGAGAGCTTTGAGCAATCACAGTCTTTGAAAAGAAAAAGCAAGGGTCACAGGCTGTTACCTTGAGAACACAGGGTGGATTCTACACCTATCCCCTCATCTTGTTTGCCATCCTCCTGGGTGGCAGTCATCTCACCCTGGACCCTGTGAGTAAGAGGAGAGGCTGTATCATGTCCTCCCTTGAGGACCACTTCATGGAGATGGTAGAGGCCCCAGAGCATCAGGGTCTCCACCAGAAACGCAGCCATCTGCAGGGCACCAATCAAGTCATGATTATCTGGGTTAAAATTATCCTGGCTCTAATGCTAAGCCACTAACTAGTGTAAATGAGATGGCAGAGGCAGAAGGCGATGTTTAATTTGATTAAGAGGAAAATACAAAACTTGATTATAATCCTTTAGCCAAACCACTTCTACCAAAGTTCTAACAATAAAAAATATCTCATACAGTGACAACAATATACGTGGCAAGGTGACAATACTTTGAAAGCTGTGTTTGTTTTCTGAATGTCATTGGAAACAGCGGCAGCTAAGAAGGCACCCTGAAACTGGAAGTGAGTACTGAGCTTCTGCACTTAGTGGGGAGACTTGAGTGCTCCTGGGCAAATCCGTTCCCTGGGTGGACTTCCATTTCCTCATCTGCAAACTGGCAATAATAATACTTGTCCTAACCTCCCCTCGGGTTGCTGTGAAAATTCAATGCTTATGAAAATCTCTTGATCTACAAAAGTAAAAAAAAACAAAAAAAACAAAACTAATCATTATCAGTAATTACAGAAATGAGCTGAAATTCATACAGATCTTATAATGTGAGTTTAGATGTTTTGCATGCCAAGTATTGTTCTAAAGGCTTTTTATATGTTATATTATTTAACCCTCCAAACAATCCATCCAGAAAGGTAGATGCTATAATTATCCTTATTTTCTATGGTAGCAAACTCAGAGAGATTAAATGACTTGCCCAAAGTCAAATAGTTGGCAGGTGACAGAACAATAATTTGAATCCAGGTTGGTTGGAGGTCAGAGATCCAGCTTTTACACATGTAGACTCTTAATTAACTATATATAGCACATTACCTGTCCATCCATCTGTATATCTATCATGTTTTGCAGATCAGACCACTGTTAATGTCCTGATTTTTTTCTTGCAAGAGCACCTATTAATATCTTATTTCTTTATATCTTTTCTAATTTCTTTGAGGGAAGAGGCTTTTCATTACTTTTACCCTCACCATATAGTTAAAATTTATAATTTACAACCACAAAAAAGAGGATGGCTGCATAAATGAGCAAAAACAGTGAATCTGAGTTTGGGATGCTGTATGCGCTCATTTTTTTCCCCAGGAAAAGATCAGTTTGCAATCCTGTATTTTGTAGATGATCCTGAAAGCTCAGGAGATAGTCTAGTGTCTAGGACAACCCCCAGCCCCAACATACACACACACACACACCAGGCAATGTAACACTGACGGGCCATATTCTAGAAACATGTAAGCTCTTTTGAGGGGCCAGTAGACTAGAGGGTGACACCTAAACCACCGTCAGACTAACCATAAGTTTTTTACAACTCTTTCAATTCAACAAAATCTCTCCCTAGTTGGGTTCATACAGGAATATAAATATTGAAGTAACCGACTGTGATGATAAACTGAAAATACTTCAAAGCGTATGTCAGAGTAAAACACTACCCCTATTGTTATATATTATTGTATATATTATAGTATTAAAAATTACAAAATAATTAACAAACATTTTTGGTAGGATACTTATGCCCATGGAAGCTCATTTGAGAGTCACTGCTGCCAATGGAATTTTGCCTGTATAACTCTACCATCTCTAAACCACCTGCTGATCATCTTCTTCCATACTGAGGGACATTTGTTGGACCAGAGGCTAATCTAACCCTAAACCTAAAACCACCCTAAAAAATGTTGGTTTATCTCACTGGCTATCCAGATATAAATGCTATGTAATTAATACAATCCAATTGTTGAGATTACTGTAATTTAGTAGTAGGTAGTAAACAGATCTTGTTCGTGAACGAATAACCAGACTTTAAGATGTTCTTTAGATGTGCACACTAGTGAGAAGAGCAAGGTCACAAAGAAGCAAAAGCAAAACAAATGGGAAAAAATATCAAATACCCTTTCTCTTCATGTTAGAATCCATCCAGAAACATAATTTGGTTCAGATACTGATGTTCATGTGTGTGAGCATATGTGCAAATATGTGTGCCCACACTGAACTCCTTTCCTGTCCTACCTCTGTTGCTGGAGGAGCCTGACGCACAGGCAGCTGAAGTGATAGATGAATCAGCTATGTGCAGTGAACTGAGAGGTCTATGCTGCAAATACCAAATTACTGCCAAACATCCTTTTTGCTTACACTGTCACCGACATGGTGGACAATATTACATTTAGACTATTTTAGGGACCTTAAAACAAGACTCTGCTGTAATAATACCCAACAAAGTAGCAACTTGAGCTGTGTTTGTATGATCCTGTTTCTTCCTTTGGCCCCTCTCCTGATATTTTCAGGACTCCATCCCCTTAGGCAGGGTCCTAGGATACACCAGTCAGCAAGGAAAGGAAGAGAATGAATGGAAAGGGACATCTCCAGGATTGCACCATAACTCTGTGTTTACATCCCTGCTATGATGCCCGGTATGAAACTTGGCAGCAGAACCAGGGTCGGACAACCATTGCACCCCTCTATTGAAAGAGAAATAACAATGTGGTTCACTGCAAAACGCCCAGGTCTGGAGTCCTGTCACTTACCACCTGTGCACATGTGGCAAGTTGCTCAACCTTTCTGGGACCTTTTCTTATCAGTCAAATGGTGTTATGTGGAGACGTTGTGCTGGTGAGAGCCCAAGGCTTTCTCATCAGCATCTGGGACGTCCCGCCACTGACAAAGTGAGGGGCTTTGGATGGACAGTACAAAGATTGGTTTGCCTAAGTTTCTGGTCAGGCACAGTCTACTCTGGAATGTGGACACAGCCTTAAGGATTTTCTGGAAAGAATCTTAAAGCTATCTTTTAAAAGAGAAAACAAATCAGAAAAAAGCCTGAGAGAAGAGGTTGAGAGGCCATCCAAGAGAAGGGAGGACTGTCTTGTAAGCCAGTCACTGTCAAAAATGTGAAGGACACAAAAACTGCTTGATTGGGAAACTGCTAGATCAAAACAACCTCTTAGCCCTGAGAGTAAACTGCCACTGTGAGAGGGGTAGAATGAGAGTAAGAGAAGCCTGCACAGGAGCCAAAGGGAGGGCTCTGGGAGGTAGATGGACTGACCTCTAAGGGAGCCGAGCCAGGTACTTGCTCATGGAGTACAGAGACCCCAGCTTGAACATCCAGCAGAATAAAGATCAGTGAAGAGTTCAGTCTCCTAATTCACTCTGGAAATGACTTTAGAATCAGACCAATTCACTCCCCAGTATTGTTCAGAGAAAAAGTTGGATCTTCTGATTAAAAAAAGAAAAGGGCAGGGCATGTGGCTGGCTCAGTCAGTAGAGCATGTGACTCTTGATTTCGGGGTTGTAAATTTGGGTGTAGAGATCACTTAAAAAATAAAACAAAAATCTTAAAAAAAAGAAAAAGGCAAAAAAAAGAGGAGATAAAACCTAATTATCAAAATCCTTTCAGCTGGCCTTAATTGTGCATGCAATTATTAATAAGAGGCATTTACCAAAACACTACAACTGTAAGCCCATTCCAAGAAACAGTCTTTAATTGGAAGGAGAACTAGGTTGGCTTTAAAATTAACTATAATCAAAGTGGGTTCTATCTTACCTTCACTAAGAGAGTTATTCCATGCTAGAAAAATAGTGGAAACAGTTTTACTCACCTCTCTTCCCTGATGGATTCCAAGAATTTGGAAGCATTGGGGAATGGAAAATGCCATAGTGTTACAAAGCATTTTTAAAAAGAGGTCATTATACTGGTTCTATATTTCAGCATATAGTAGAATGATATTTATGAGTTATGATTTTTCTCTGTTCAATAAAGTCAACCATATTTTTATGGATTAGAAAATATTATTTACATTTTAATTGTGTTGGGATACATTATCTTTAATAAGCATTTAGTGATTGCATGGAATAGACAACATTTAATAATTGTATTTAAAAGACAGGAAAGTAATTATTTTCCTTATGAGGGCAGGAAAATTAAATAGTATTTCTGTGAAATGTATGGGAATATTAGATGTACCTGTTTAGGTGAAATATACTGCAATTGAATATCCAATCAGAAATAGTTTTTAATTAAAAAGATGTAATACTCTGATGATAATGCCTTTTAACAAAAGACAAAGACAACACATACATATATTTTATCATATAATCATTTTCATCATAACATAGCAGTAGTACCAGCTTAGAAAAGATCCTCATGGGGATTCATTTCAAATTACTGAAGCAGCTGTTTCTTCAGTTTAAAATACAACATCCATAACAAGTTCACACATGACAGATGCAAGGTAAAAACTAGATTCCATAGTGTGAGCTAAAAGCAGATGTTTTGAATGATCATATTTATAACTAGATACAATAAATCTTAGTTACCTATAGTAAGGTTTCATGAACACTCTTTTAAGAATTTGCTTACAATGTACTTCCTATAGTTTCTTATATTTTTGAGAACTTGGCTTCATTACAAATAAATATTCTATAAATTCTTAAGTATCTGGGCTTTCAAAAAAATTCTTGCCCATTTCATGTGCTTCTTCAGGAAAAAAAAGTACTGTTAGAGCACTGAAATTTGTTATATTTATTTAATTCCATATATTTTCCCCACCCAATTCATTCCAATCCTAGCTATGTGCTGCCAAAGCAAGCACTCCCCACCAAAGTCCTAAAACTTTTTTTTTTTTTTTTAATAAACTCATGATTATTAGAAAGAGTTTTAGATGGGGCGCCTGGGTGGCTCAGCCATTAAGCGTCTGCCTTCAGCTCAGGTCATGATCCCAGGGTCCTGGGATTGAGCCCCGCATCGGGCTCCCTGCTCCGTGGGAAGCCTGCTTCTCCCACGCCCCCCTGCTTGTGCTCACTCTCTGTGTCTCTGTCAAATAAATAAATAAAATCTTAAAAAAGAAAGAAAGAAAGAAAGAGTTTTAGAAGGACTATTAGAAAGACTTGTAAGTCTTAGAATAAGCAGTTGGCCTGGTGAAATACTACTCTATAGGGTGAATGTTAATATATAATTAAAACTTTAGAAAACTATATAAAAAATGCAGGCTTATTGAAAATTTAAAGAAAAGTTTGATGGTAAGAATAAAAGACTAGTTCTCAGTCATACAGTTATGAATGTCTTCTATTTGATTTTGTTATAGTTGATCGCAACTTTTCCTTTTGCACACTGATTTACATTTCTAAAAGTAAAGCAATCATGGCATGAGGGGGGGAGAAGCAAGCAATCTGACATCATGAGATGGGGTTTGTGCTCGAGCTTTGCTTCTTACTACTTGTACATCTTTGGCAGATCCCATAAGCTCTCCCATGTTCCGTGACTACTGTCAGGAATAGATAATAAATCATATATATAGACAACCCCTTTGTAACATATAGTAATTGCGTATCCAGGAAATGCACATATGTTTCTCAGTTTTTTACAGGTAAATGGCCAGATGCCTATCAAAGTATATGGGCAGGCCCCTTCTTCAGTGCTCTTCCCACTATGGCAAAGCTATTACATGGAGCTCTATAGGACAGTTAAAGGAAGTCATCACCTCTGCATGATGCTCTTCATTCTGCTGTAAGACTTCTATGCAGAGCTCCTGCTAGATGAAGAACCTCTTCCAGCTTTCTAGCAGGAGGTGCCTGGTTCATGGTCTCTATGTTAAAAGAAATCATAATAATGTTACCTTGAAAATGAAAAGCCAAACATATTCCAATTTGCAATGAGGAGACCAGGGTTGTTGAAATAGAATAGAAAGCACAGTTTTGAGAAATAAGAGATGCAAACAATACAAATAAATACATTCTTTAAAAAAAAAACAAAACAGTTCATCAGATTGCAGCAAACATTTCACCCACAAAGCAATTACAGGGAACTGCAAGTGTTGTGCCATTTAATATATAAGAACTAACAGATGCATCAGCACATTAGATGCTCAACTTCTGCAACAAACAAGTTATAGTCCTCCTCAAGGTCAGAAACACAAAGAGAGCAGATACCACAGTCTTTTCCTTCTCTCTGTATTGTATTACCAATACAATACCATTCTTACCAGATGAGTCATTCCTGACATTAGCAAAAACTATTCTTTTTTGTTGCTACTTAAATTCTCAGCCTGAAATGTTCTATATAGTTTATGTTGATCTTAAAATTCAAGAAGTAAAAAGTCACTTAAAAACACTCTGACAGCCTTCGATGAACTGATTTCCTCCCCTCCTTCCCTACCCACCATTATGTCACCCTCTCCCCTCCTCTAACTGGAGAGGGGAGGGGAGGCATTCTTTAAAGCTGAAGGCTCTTTCAGCATCAAGGCAAACTGGTATAAAAAGGCCAGGCCACAATGAGATTAAGTGCAGCTACCTGAAATTCAGCAACAGAGAAGGAAAAGCAGTTGATTTTAGAGATAAAACAAACTGGCAGACATTAGAGGTGCCCTGTGTAATGAAACCGTTTCAAAACTGAATGTGAAGAACAGAGTTTGCAAAAAGGACACTGAAGATAAACACTGTCTTATATTCATGGACCCTCTCTTTGTCCCAGGAAGGAGGTTGTAAGGAAGGGAAATAAAATTTTCAGAAAAGAGCTTTTTTCTGTGGAACCTAAGGAGCTCTGTTTTTTGGCAATGGACCTTTTCCTTCAACTTCTTCCTAAAACTTCAGCCTTAAATCTGGAGGCTACTCTTCCAATTTGCTTGTTTCCAAGGAATATATACAATGATGGAGTGAAACATTGCTTATGGCTGGTGCTTGTTCATTAAACATTTACTGTAAGTTTACTATAGGTCACAGTGTGATAAACACAGAGGGTTTCCAGCCCCCAACCCAGCACTCATCCTCCCAAACTTCCCTGCAGGATGAAAAGCCACTGCTTGTCTGCGACAGGGATCAAGAGCAGAAAACCAATTTGCCAAACACCCACGTAATTGAGTGTACCTACAATGTTCTTAACTGTGAGAAGTAGGAGGAGGTATAAGCCATGCCCCTGATCTTAAACAACTCAGACTCCAAAAATCACTACTGAAAGGATCCTTAGATGTCAACTATCCAATCTTCCATCTGTTTCATGATCACTTCAACATCCTCAAAAGAGAGTGAGGTCAAGGAGGCTCATGACTCTGCAAGACAGTCTACTCCATTTTGGGGCAGCTCTAACTACTGAAGTCTGGTGAGAGAACACAAGATCTTTAAGAAAAGTTTGGAAACAGTGTAGAGCAAACATAGCAGTAATGTAGGAGACGTGAGAGAGGGTGGGTTTCGGTGGGAGGAATCAGCAGGAAGGTAAGTAGGACCGGAAGCAGGTCATAAAGGAATAACAAATGACCTGGGTAAGTAGAGGATGGGTTTTTGGAAAGGACTGTGTGACAGAGATGTGGTGCACTTCAGAGGAAGGTGATGATGATGATGATTACAAATGTTATTACCATTTACTGAGAGCCAATTAATGTGTCAGGCACAGCCCCAGGCACTTTCCATGCATCATCACACACACTAATTTCCCCAACAGCTTTAAGTTGCTTGGTTATTTGTCCATATAACTTACAGATAAGGAAACAAGCTTGGAGAGATCAAGTGCAACAGCTAGCAAGTGGAGAAGGTGAGACCTGAGCTTAATGTGGGCTCTTACCATCTCTGCCCTGCCCTTGCCTGGCTGGAGTACAAACATGCTGGAGAATAATGGGTGATGAGCCTGAGGTCAGATTGTGGCAGGCTTTAAGTAAGATAATAAGCATAACTAGATAACCAAGTCCTATGTATAACTGAGAGCAAGTGTTTCTTTGCAAGGCTTCAGATTAAATTAATTTTAGGAAAATGTATTTGTGGTTGTGTAGGAAAAAGGATTGGTGAGGTTGTGCAACCTAGGTCAGGTCTAGTAAAATAGAGAACTATGGGAAGATGGTAATGGGAACAGAATAGGAAGGTGCAGGGATGCTCTGAAGAATTTGCAAGCCCTTGTGAGTAACTAGAAATTGCAGGCCATAGAGGAGAATGACCCTGAGGTTGGGAGACTGTGTGGCTCAGGGAATGAGGGTGCACAGTTGATGAAACTAGGGAATGGGTCTTCAGTGGGACATTCCATTTTTTTAGGACTAATATCCATATATGTATTAATTATTCTAAACTAAAAAGATAAGCATTGCAAAATCTGCACACACAGGGAGTTAAGATATTTGGATTCTCTGCCTAGAAAACTCCTACTCATCATTGAAGATACAACTTGAATGTTACCTTAAATGTGGGACCTTCTCAAAGTTCTGGGGCTGAATGAATTGCTCCTCTCTCTGGGCTCCCCTCTTATGGGCTTGTGAGCCTATTACTCGACTGTGCCCAAATCAAAGTCAGAAACTGGGTCTCATTATCTTGTGCTCTCAGTATCACAGGTACCTAATGAATGTTTACTGACAATGCAAGAACACAATTTTTTGGGAAAAAGTGTGTTAAAAGTAAAATCAGTACCCAAATTATTTCAATTAACTTGTCTGCGACTGCAAAGAGCTCTTGTCACTAACATGCGCCAAAGGTGGACTAGTCAGCAAGTCCACAAATGAAATGCAGTTGCAGTCTGAGAACAATGCTCAAAAAACTGATGAAGGCTGTATTCTTAAAGTGTAAGAGAATGACTTCTTTGTAAGAGTTCTCGGGGTGCCTGGGTGGCTCCATCGTTGGGCATCTGCCTTTGGCTCAGGTCATGATCCCAGGATCCTGGGATCGAGCCCCACATCGGGCTCCCTGCTCCGCGGGAAGCCTGCTTCTCCCTCTCCCACTCCCCCTGCTTGTGTTCCCTCTCTCGCTGTGCCTCTCTCTGTCAGGTAGATATAATTAAAAAAAAAAAAAAAAAAAAGAGTTCTCAAAATAATTTTTAATTCTCAAGAGCATATCACTTATATTTCACTTATATTCCTTAATTTTTCCATCTTTAGATTCAAAGTGGTGAATTAAATTGAGAATTCTTGACCCAAGGGACTTAGAGATTAGGAATAGGTTTTAGGGTGTATCCTTAAAATTATATGCTAATTTCTGTGTAGAGAGGCATTTGGGGGCAAGAAGGATCATAACTCTCACATTCTCAAAGTGGTCATAAGCCAAACAAATGCTAGGAAGTCACTGAACCTTATAATCTCTACAATTCTTTCTAGCTAATAAATTCTATGCTTCCTATAAATATAAATGTTGTGCTTTCTTGACATTGGATTATATTGCTTAAACATATTTCTATGTTTAGATCATGTGTTTTTCATAAGGAAATAGAAAGACAACAATATTTGTTTTTATCACAAAAGAAATTATTTTTCCTACCAACTTTAGTTACATTATTTACTGAATCCTTACAACCATTCTGCAAGTTAGATAATTATGGCCCCTATTTCCAGATTAGGAAAAAGAGTTCTTGGAGAGGTTAAAGGAGGTGTCCAAGTTCATACAGGGCACTTGAGATAGGATTAAAATCTTACCTCTGATGCCAGGTAAGAGGCAATAATGCAAAGACTTGAATTCTTTTTCATTTTCAATTCTCTGAATAACACACACATATACACACACTAAACTGACTGTATATACTCAATAGAAACTTCTGAAATGGCTGAAAGTTTCAAGAGTTTTTAAAGTCACCATATCCTTACCAATAAGTATGCA
Source organism: Zalophus californianus (assembly GCF_009762305.2). Taxonomy (NCBI): domain Eukaryota; kingdom Metazoa; phylum Chordata; class Mammalia; order Carnivora; family Otariidae; genus Zalophus; species Zalophus californianus. The sequence goes on from NC_045606.1 coordinate 78,148,553, forward strand.
ATAATGGAGAATAATCACAGAAACAACCTGAAAACTTATTTCTGTTTACGAGTGAATATGTCAAAACCAGCTTTTATATTTGACACTATCTTAAATAAAGCTCTGAGAGTACGCTGTGTTCTACTGAAACTCAAAAACAGTCTAAAACATTTTATTTTTCCTAGACTAAATTTATTGAGAGAACTTTGTACTTGAACATAATGGCCACTCTAATACTTTAAATAAATAGCATCTTATCAAGTACGCTGTGTATGCCATCTCTGGCTGTCATTCATTTGACTATCGCCAAGAAGTTAAATGCATTTTATAGTCAGAACTCTAGTAGATAACAAGGTTATCAACAACCCCATTAAAATCTGAACACTGAATATTTGAGAATTCCTCCTCAAAATGTTCACTTTCACTTTTTGTAACATTTTTCAAAGTATTACAGATATCTCTATATTCTTCAAGCTTCACACCAAATTGCTGAAGGTTGTAATACATTTCAAATAATAACATTTAAAATGAATATGCCCAGAGTGGCGAGGTTTCTTCATGACTTTCAATGCACTGATCTTAGGTATGATCTTTCCTCATTTTGGAACATTTTTACTTTTTTACAATAATACTCCCTGGCTGTTCAAAGATATTCCTTTTAATTATACCTCTGTACATTTAAGAAGAGGTCTCACTGGAGAAAAGGTAGGGAGGTGGGGAGACATTAAGAAGACAGCTTGGCTGTTTTGCTCTGGTAGGTTTTAATTCTGCTCCCCCATTGCATACTTCCAGCACATTCTCCCCAGCTGCCTCCCCTCCAGCTATTTCCCATCAAAAACTCCAGTGGCGGATACACAGTAATGCTCAGAGTGAAGGTTGTGAGAGGACCTGGGAAAAAGACCAATAAGATAATTTCAGTCCTTTTTTTTCCATATAGGATACGGAAAAAATTTGTAAGGTTTTGACCTTAAGTCTTACAAACTCATATCTATACTTGCAACTAAACAAAAAATAGAATTCGATAATAATAATAAAAAAAAGTTTGAAAATTCCAGTGGGGGAGAGAATTTAAGATGGTGAATTGAAGGACCATGGCAATAACACCATCATAATATTCCTCTTCCTTGCATCTAGGTCATGATAACCAGCTAGAGTGCATCAAAAAGTAATTCCTGTATATGCACTAAGATTTCTTGCTTGGTTCTTCAACATCCCGATTTTGTGACCCTGAATTTGACTCAACAAACATTTATTGCCTGAAAGGTACTGTACTAACAACTAAAGGGATACAATGATGAATAAGGTAATATTTCTGCCTCCAAGAATTTCTGTATCTGTATCTTTCTCCCTAACCAGATTATAAGGTTAGCTACGTATAAGATAGCTACGTATCATCTGTTTTGTTAAATATGAGGAAGTTCTGCTATAAAGCTCTGATGGAGAGTGAATTAAATGCATTCAATATGCAAGAACTGCATTATTATCTTGCATGAAATAGGATCAAAGATATGTCAATAGGAAGGTTTTAAATTGCTCACGGATAACATGGAGATCTTCAGAAAGAAATGTTTCTTTTAATGGGTAATGTGTTTGAGGTCAGAAACCTTAGATTAGAGAAAGCTAGCAGCAGTCTAACAGTGAAGGCTCCCACCTTTCTCTTCCTTCTGTCTGAAGAAAACAAAAAGAAACACACTCTTCTGTTGCTCTCCCTTCCTCTAAAGATTATCAATCAGAGAGATGAGGAGAAAGCCCTGACACTCAGGAGGGAACTGAGGTGAGAAACTTGTAAGACTTAAGGAGGAGCAACAGGTCCTGTGGGTCCTGAGGGAAAGAAAAAGAGGAAAGAGCATGAGGGAAGGCAAACATGAACACTCTGTAGGGAAAGGAGACAAAGGACCACAGCTTGGAAGGAGTAGGGAGATCAGCAACACGGAAGCATTCGCCTGGGATACACTGAGACCCAAGCAGTGAAGCTTTGCCTTGCCAGGTTTAAAAGATCAAGAAAGTTGGGCCAAGGGTACGACATCTGATTTCTTTTACTTGGAATCCCAAAGGTCATCCAGTGGTAAGATCTGTGGTTCTCAACTTCAGCAGGCACCAGAACCTCCTGGAAAGCTTGTTAAAACACAGATTGCCTGGCATCGCTCTTGGAGTTTCAGATTCAGTAGGTCTTGTTTAGGACCCAAGAATTCACCTAACAAGTTCCAGGGAAATGCCAATGATGCTGGTCTGGGGAATGCACTCTGAGAACTACTAGGGTCTATGAAAAATGAGTTTAAATACAAGGGTGACCTGTTGAAACTTCAGATTATTTCCTCCTTTATCTGACCCCTTGTATAAACTTCATTTTAGGAGAGAAAGGGGACTTTTTCTGTAGACTCTGAACACGTTTTACTTTTCTGTAATGACATTCCAGATACCATAGTGTGCATATTTGAACAATTCTGTGTGAATGAAAATATCTAGTATGTTATGGCCTCTGTACAACTGTTTAAGATCTGTGAGAATACTAATAACACAGAAGTTCGAAAACAAATAGGTCTGTGGCCTGCTAATTCCTAGCACCCCTTTGGGACCAAATCATTTAATGACACTGTCATTTAAAACAAAGTTCCAGGTAATACCTCTTTGGAATTAACCATGCTAATGATGTAGTACTTCGGAATAATTGTCCTGTGGTGACGGTCACATTAACTACTTTACCTGCATTATCTTGCCCACCAATAAATTCATTTTTAAGCAAATGGTCAACTGTGGAACAAAGAAGAATTGGCCACTGGAATATATAGGCCAAGAGCAGCCAGACTGGACCCAAACTGAACAGTCTGCAGAAGCCAAGAACAAGTGGAGATCCAGGAGTAATGGGCCATAAAAGGCCAGATACATACGTGAGATAAATGTCAGTGATGCTTTGTGAGACTTTCTTTAGGAGGAATATGGAGACACAGTCTCCTCTTAAGATCTTAAAATAAGGGATGATGGTGATAGAATTAGACAAATATCAGTAGGCTTTAATATGTACTTTAACAGTTGTCACAGACAACTGTTGTGATTTTATAAGAGTGGAGAAACACAGACACCTTGGTTTGAGTTTCATTAAAGTTGTCCTTTTAACTACTGAGACCCTAGCTCTCAAGTCTGTGAATCAGGAAGATCCAAGATCTCATAGGAAAAAAAAAAATCATTATAGTGTTGCTGGCTGCAAGGACTATGAAGGCTTGAGAGAGAAGAAAACTCTCTACAATGGATATTTAGCTAGCTCTGGTTGGCTGTGGCTGGAAATATGCTGCAGGATTTTTTTTTAAATTTTTTATTGTTCTGTTAATCACCATACATCATTAGTTCTGGATGTAGTGTTCCATGATTCATTGTTTGTGCATAACACCCAGTGCTCCACGCAGAACGTGCCCTCTTTAATACCCATCACCAGGCTAACCCATCCCCCCACCCCCCTCCCCTCTAGAACCCTCAGTTTGTTTTTCAGAGTCCATCACCTCTCATGGTTGGTCTCCCCCTCCGATTTACCCCCCTTGCTGCAGGATTCTAATGACAGCATAAAAATTTTCCACTGGCAATTCTACCTGCTAACTGTATAACAGGGGTTTTCCTAAAGCCTGGTCTTTAGCCCTGATATATATCTACACATCCCTATATCATACACACACACACACACACACACACACACACACACACCTCATGCTGATATATATTCAGCAGCTGAAACTGATAAATGGTCTCCTTGGTATTACTGTTCTTTATACATACATTGTACATTTCCTCTCAATATAATTCAGATTCAGAAATTGAAAGCCATCAGAATAATAGTTTTAATATATAATAATAAATAACCAGGCCAATACTAAATTATCACATAATTAAGGTCTATAGAATCTTAAATTCCAGGCCTAATTCTTCTTGTCTTCTAACTACATTTACTTAAAACAGCCTTTCCATGGTCATTTGTTATATTCACGCACCAAAGTACCATCACACCTCCATACTCTCATTCTCCTCCTGCCCCTTAAACTCTCTTTCATTCTCAAGAAGGTCTGCCATAAACAATGGGAGTCAGGCAAGGCAGGATCTCATGAGGTAGTGGGGATGAAGATGTTAGGAAATGGGCAATAGGAGGGTGAAAGGGACTGTAGAGGCTGCCCAGCTGGGAGGCAAGCTGAAGGAGAAGGAAAGAAAACAATATGAAAGATATACTTTGAAAAGATTTGTAATGTTGGGTGCTAAGGAATGAGTCCAAGATCTTGATGTCTATATGTATCTCTGTTTCCTTTGACATAGAAGAAAGATGTGTTAGGGCAGCCAACTAATGCATTAGTAGTGATATTTGATGCTCAGATTTGGACAATGTTTCCTTGTTGGACAGGTGTAGAGAGGAGGGTTGGGCTTAGTGATATCTTGAATATTTCTACAGTTTTAACATCCTGGGTTTGCTGGCCACTATGAAAATGTGTGTATATAAAATGCCTCAGGGATATTTTACAGGTTTATTTTTCTGAAATAAAAAAAATCTGGCATTACAAACACTGATTAGGCCTTTTCATTTAGTGCTTGCAGCTATATGGCCACTTATTTATGGCCCCTAAGTAATGAACTCTAGTTTCTAAAACTATTCATCTGTCCAGGCTCTGAGTACGTACAAACTCTGTTGAGAAATAAAGAGGTAAAATCTGTCAGTTTGCATTACTCTGGTTTTGTCCAATTGTAAAAGACTTTTGAATACATCTAAACTACTCAGATTAACAAGCTGCTGCAGAAGCCACACTGCTCTATGTCACTTGGTTTACCTGTTGACACATGTTAGTAAATAAATGAAAAGGTCACCAATCAGTTGGTTTCAAACTTTGGATTTGGAGGAGGATAAATTCTACCAAACTGCTCAAGAAAGAAAACTTGCTATGTCAAAACTGCATTTATCTGTGCATTGCATTCCACATAAAAGTAAAAAAAAAAAAACACAAAAAAAACCAACAAACCCAAACCACCCACCCACACACACAGACACACACAACAAATACATGACACATTGTCAAGTGAGTGGACATCCTTTCTGAGACCTTTTAGGGAACAGGTGTTGAACACTCGTAATGAGATTTCTATGCATCTTCAGAGGAAGGAGACAAGATTCCAGCAAGAGCTGTTCAGAGTGTTATAGATCACAGCTGAGGGAATACGTCCCAGTAAGGGGCATGCCAAAGGAGACATTACATAAATGCTTTGTTTTTTCAGGAGGTGCTTATGTTCTCACTGAAAATTCCTACAGAAGACAAATATTCATCAAAGAGAAGCTTTTGGAAGAATATATTTTCCAGATCCTGGGGAATATGGGATATATTCAATTAAGTAACTCCTGATGCACTCTTTTGTGTGGTTACCTTATCTTATTTTTATGAACCTTTTTCCTCTTGCAACTGTGAATCAATATGATTCATGGAGCTTTCAAGGCATCAGTTCAGAGGGGGCTAAGTATTTTTGTCCAAGTGTAGATGGTTAGCTGACAATTCTATGTAGAAAATGAAGTAACTAAAATGGCACATGTCATGTTTTATAAGAAAGTTAAAGCAATTTTGCTTCAACTCAAACAGATACCAGATAAGCTTTGAAAAATCATCAAGGAAGTGAAAAGGTAAAAACATGAGTTGGGGATAGTTACAATAAAGAGAAATACTAAATCCACGGTGGTTGACACTGACTTCATTACAGTGAAGTTTCTGATGGCTCTGGAGACCATGTTTCTATCAGAGAATGATTCAGTTTTTTTTTTTTTCCCCACTAAATAAGTCCTTCTTTTAAAAAAGTTTTTTAGGGAGAGGGCATGTGTGCACGTGCGTGCAGTGGGGAAGGGCAGAGATAGAGGGAGTCAGTCTCAAGCCTCCCAACTCAGTGCTGCACCCCCTCCCTGCAGGGCTCCATCCCAGGCCCCTGATATCACAACCTAAGCCAAAACCTAAAGTCGGGCCCTTATCCCACTGCACCACCCAGTCCTTCCTTCTAACATCTCTGAAACAGCCCATCCTTTCCCCACTAACTTATGTTCCCACTTTATTATGGATGAAGCATAGGGGGCTCCTATCTGTACATGAGTCTACATTCTTCTTCACAGGATGTGGTGATGATTTTGTAATCTTAGTGTCAGGCAAGGCAAGTCTTCATACACCTTTTTTCCCTTAGGTTGACTTATTTAATAGCCTTTATTCTTCCATTTCAATTTATCATGTTCTTTTATTTTTATTTTTTTAAAGATTTTATTTATTTATTTGAGAGAGAGAGAATGAGAGAGAGAGAGCACGAGAGGGAGGAGGGTCAGAGGGAGAAGCAGACTCCCTGCTGAGCAGGGAGCCCGATGTGGGACTCGATCCCGAGACTCCAGGATCATGACCTGAGCCGAAGGCAGTCACTTAACCAACTGAGCCACCCAGGTGCCCTATCATGTTCTTTTAAAAAAAACTCTGGAATTCTGATGGGACACTGCAGTGAATGTATAGATTAATTTTGGGGAAAGTTTATATATTATACTATCAAGTCATCCCTCTTAGAGCATGGACCATCCTATACTGATTTTTTTTTTTTTAAAGATTTGAGAGAGAGAGAGTGCGAGAGTGTGAGAGCATGTGTGAGCAGGGGCGGGGCGTGGGGGACAGGGGCGAAGGAGAGAGAGTCTTAAGCAGAGTCCACACTGAACACAGAGCCCTGACCCCGGGCTCGATCTCATGACCCTGAGATCAGGACCTGAGCTGAAACCAAGAGTCAGTTGCTTAACCTACTAGACCACACAGGCGCCCCTGTCTTATATCTACTTATATTACTCTCTATAACCTTTCCTCTAGGAAATTTTACATGCTTTTGGCAAAGTCAATTCCTGGATGCCTTATAGTTTGGTTACTGTAAAAGATACTTTTGTTTATATTTTTTTAGCTAGTTGATCTATGGTGTGGAACAGTGGTTCTCTGAGTGTGCTCCATGGACCACTAGGGATCCGTGAGGTCAAAATTATTTTCATAATACTGAAATGTTTTTTGCCTTTTTGACTCTGTTGATGTTTACAGTGATGGTACAAAAGCAATGGCAGGTAAAAAGGCTGTTACCGCAGCGCATTATCAAGGCCATGGTGCTAAATTCTACTCCTCCCTGGGTTCTTTACCCCCACGCATACCAGAAAAAAAGCCAGTTTTACATACAAAAGTCCTTGATAAAACAGTAAAACAAACTTTATTGAATCCCTGCCCTTCCTGAGCACACATTTTTAAATATCTGTGACAAAATGAAAACTTTGCATAAAGCACATCTGCATACTGAAGTGGAATGATTGTCTAAAGGAGAAGTATGTGATTGTTTGAGTCTGGGAGGGGCACTGTTATTTTCAGAGAACCATTTAGTTGAAAAGACTACTGATGGACAAAGTCTGCTTATTTAGACTTGGGGACATTTGGCAGGCATTTTCTGAAAAAAATGAAATCAACCTGTCACTTAAAAAAAACAGTATTTGTTGCTAATTATAAAGTTAAAGCTTTCAAGGAAAACCAGAATATTAGAAAACTTGTATCTGTCATGAACTTGACAGCCTCCCAAGACTTTGAGACTTTTCTGATGAGGCAGGTGATATTAATAAGGGTGACTTTTTGACATATTTGTTAACACTAAAAAGATCTTAACTCCGTGGACCAATATTTTCCAAATGATTGGTACATTGTGTTAAAAAAAATCATGCATGGCAAAAGATCTATTCAAAATACATGATGAACCAATTGGTTTAATAGTATAAAAAGTTCATTGATATGCTTTCAGATTCTACATTGCAATTAAACTGTAAGAAATTATCACTTGCCAAGCTTTGGTATAATATCACAGAGGAAAACCCATAATTACCTAAAAACATCTATTAAAATACTCCTCCTTTTTCCAACTACATATCAGCATGAGGCCAGATTTCTTAAAAATATATATCAACCAAGATAACATATTGCAAAAGGCTCAATGCAAGAAGCACCTATGAGAATCCGGCTGTCTTTTATTAGGACAGCAATTAAAGAGGTGTGCAAAAATTTTTTTTTTTTTCAAAAGCTATTTATGTTGACAGGTGATGAGTTCCCTATTGTTAATTGTAAATATTAATATTTTATAAGTTTCTCAGTTTTACTTCTAATATGGTAAATATTGGTAGAAATAATCCATCTAAACCAAAGCTCTTCGGGATCTCAATCTTTAGAGTGTACTAGTTTGTGAGACTAAACATTTGAGAACCACTAGTGTAGAGAAAGGGTATTGATTTTAGCAAGTTGACTTTACATCTGGCAAACTTACTGAACTCTTTTAGCTAAAAGGTTCTATGTAGATCCTGTTGGATTTTCTAGAGAGATGATCATTTCATCTATAATGATTTTTTTTTCTTCCCTCTGCAATGGTAGTTTTATCTCCTCTTTCCATTCTTTGGATTTACTTTTTTCATTTCTTTAATGTCGTCCAAGACTCTCAGTGTTATGACAATGATACTGTAAGTACTTGTCACTAATCCTAGTGGGAATGCCTCTAAACTTTCTTCATTATGTAAAATATTTGCTGTAGGTTTTTTCTATATGGGTTTTATAAAGTTAAGGAATTCTAGGATGCTAACAGTATAATTTTTGATCATGTTAGCACTGAACTGTTTCACATACTTTTTTAAAAAAACATCTCTTGAGATATGAGTTTTGCTTTTAGCTTGTTAGTTTCCTGATGCTGAACTCCTTTTATATTCTTGGTATAAACCCCATGGATTATTTTCCCAATACACTGTTGGATTTTTGTGATCTTATACTTAGAGATTTTGCATATATTCTCAGTGAAATGGGCCTATAATGATGTTCTTTTGTTCTACTGCCTTTATCAGGTTTGGGAATTAAGATTATATTTGCTTCATGAAATGAAGTGGACAGCTTTCACTCATTTTCCATTTCACTGAACTTATTTTGTACAGGATTTGTTCCTAAAAAATTTGGTAGAACTCACCTCCAAAACCAATCCAGGCTTAGGGATTTGGGAATGGGAGGGTCTGACACTATTTCAATTTCTTTAAAACTGTCTGGCCTGAGTTTCATTTCTTGTGTTGATCGCACCAACACAGTTTTTCAAGAAATGTATCAGTTTCATCTAGATTTTCAACTTTTGTCTTTGTTCATAATACTCTTCCATTATTTTCTATATCTCTTGTATCTCTTGTTATTTTCCTCTCATACTATATTTATCTGCATTTTTTCCCTTACTCTAATGAAAGTCTATCTTACTGTTTCTATTCTCCACATCACTTAACTTTCCTTTTACATTGTCTACATCTTTTGCCTTTCCTACTGCTTCGCTTTGATCTCCCCGATGACTAATAAGTTCTTCAGCTGTATTCATCCTGTATCCAGTGTTTCTTAAAACCATATTATTTTCATACCTAATATTTCCATTTGGTTTTTCATGACTTCTTGTTCTTGCATATTTTTAGAATTTTCCTACATGTCCTTGAGTGTATGCATTATGCTTAATTTCAATTTTTGCTAAGAATAATAAGTTCTAGATGATAGATATCATTTGTCTTTTATAAGGGCTGTACTCCTCAGGAGTCTATTTTTTTTTTTTTTTTAAGATTTTATTTATCCATTTCACAGAGAGAGACACAGAGAGAGAGGGAACACAAGCAGGGGGAGTGGGAGAAGGAGAAGCAGGCCTCTCACTGAGCAAGGAGCCCGATGCGGGGCTCGATCCCAGGACTCTGGGATCATGACCTGAGCCAAAGGCAGATGCTTAACAACTGAGCCACCCAGGCACCCCTGGAGTCTAATTATTTTGATCTGAGAGCTCATAGTCATTTGGAGAAACTCAGGATGAGATGGTGCGCAGGTGCTTGCCTGTGTTCTTTGAGGACAGAGAAACTTCAGCTTTGGAGCACAGGATCCCAGAATACAGAACCAATGTGGGTAATTCCCTTTTGCTATTAATCCATTAGGCAACGCCTAAGGATAGGGATTCATTCTTAATCTGTGAGATTCAAAGCTGCAGCACTTGACCAAAAGTCTCCTGAGGTTGTAATTCACGAGGCCAGAGGCTGGGATGCAGAGGAGTGAAGGTGTGACTGCCTGAGAGTGGCTCAGGCCATTTCAGTGTCCATGCCTTGGCAGCAGAGCCGGGCCCAGTCTTGACAATGCCACAGATACCAGCCACTGCTATCAATTCCAAAGGCAAAAGGAAAGGAACGGATTGTCTCAAGGCAATGCCCCATTCACTCTCCCTCTGCTCAGCTATACTCCCAGCTAGCGTACCTCCCCATGAGACAGACTGGTGAGACTGGAAACCAAACTTCTTTGGGGAGACAAGTGCAGTGAAGGTGAGTGAAATAAAATTGAGTATATGCCGCTCTTTGGATGGCAGATGGAAGGCAGTGGAGAGGTCAGGGTAAGGCAGCTTTATTTAGGGAGACACCATGGTTATAGATGGAAAGGAAATACGTAGAAAGAGGGAGGAACAGGAGAAAGAGATATATGATAGAGTAAATTCCATCCAGAAATAAGTAGGTGCAATTGAGATCAATATCACAGGTGGATGAGTCAACCTTGAAGAGGAAGATACCTCATTCCTTGATGCTGGAGAACAGGAGACATGGGTAGGTGGGGAAGCTGATAAGTTTGTAGGTACAGAGCTAGAGAGCTGGGGCTTACTCTGCTTCGAAGGTGGAAAGGAAGGGACTGCTCTTGAATATCTAAATTTATTTAAGATCAAGATCTTAAGAACTTAAGATCAAGTTCCTGTGATAGACTGATTTGGAAAGAGAACATCAATCAAGATTGAATCCAGTTTCATTTTGAATATGGGATTAGCTGCGACCATCCTTGATGGAGACTGTCCTCATCTATTATAACTCACACTACAAAAATAAAGAAGGAAAAGGTGGATGGCTCATGACCAAGACTGTGAGTCAAGGAAAGGTACCACTACTTAAGGTCACAGAAGACCTTGGCATAAGCATGACAAATCATCCAGTGCGGGCAACATTAACGCCAACGTAAGGTACGAGAAGCCCAAACCAGAGGCGGCAGGAAAGTGCTGTCAGTAGTTGTTTTTAATCGAGTGACAGATACTAATGCCTCCTCACAATTAAACTCAGATAAAGCAGGAAGGATGTTAATGAAATGCAGACTCAGAACCAATTTTAGAGGAGAGGGCGCTAAGTGTCCTTAAATGTCTCCATGGTTTGTCAGGAGTTGACAGAACCCTCCAAGTCCTTTGGTCACTAAAGCTGTGGGTAGTGAGTGCAGTGGCCCTGAGAGTGTTTCCGGCATTACCATCATGCTGCCACTGGTATACCGGGTGCTCCTATGGCCTCATGTGACTTTTCACGTAGTTCGTTACCTGAGTGTGCAGAGAGCTAATGTTCAACTGTGCAACACACTCCTCACGTCTGAAGTCTGCCTTGAGCTACCGGAAGGTATACAGACAGCTCTAAAGCCCTGTCAGTTGGAGGCCAATGTCTTCATTTGCCTCTTCTAGTCAATAATCCCTGCAACTACTGCTTATTATGTCCCCAAAACATCTCTTGATTCATAGGAATTAATCTGTCAACATTGTCATGAGCTAACTAATTGGTGTGAACACAAATTATACAGTGCGGGGTTATTATCTTGTGTGGCTGGTGAGGTGGTGGGAAAAGAGCCGAAGCAAATAAACATACTACAAATCCTCATTCATTCCAGATCAGCTGTGGAAATGGCCAAATTCATATCACTTACATAGTACTTAAAAGAGAATATGGTCCTAATGCCTTCTGGTGTATACATTACATAGACTAAGGCTACTGATGTAGCAAGGAAGTGGTGTTAAAGACATTTAACTCAATATATCGATGAGAAAAAGACAGTTTAAAATTAACATTTCAATTGCATATTAGATGATGGAATAAAAGTAATTTATGGCTATCAGAAAAAATTTATCTTCTTAGGTGATTTAAAGCATCCATTGATCATCTGAAAAATATCCAGTTTTTCTTTTTATATAGGACAAAAATAAATTTTAATTTGATCCTATCCAGATGATGTAGCTCAACCAGCGTTTTTACTCTACATACACATATTTTTATAAACTAAAAGCTCTTTCTAGATTTTGGATTTTCTCAAAAATTTCAAAGATGACAATAAGTCATTCTCTCTTACAGCCAGAAATTACATTTATCAATTTGTCTCTAAATCATCTGTGACTCAGAAGCAGAAATGGTCACAGAGGTTTAAGTTTCATGCCAAAGTCCCACTGTCCAAGCCATGTCCAAAAAGGCTACAAAGAAATTCTTTGATTCCTCAACTTGCTTTCTAGTTTTCAAGCTGAGAATTGTTTCTTCCAATATGCAAATTACCTCCATCAGAATATCATCAATTCTAATGGGAGCACAAAATTTCAGGTCTATTATTTAGACGTTAGTAACGTGAATTCATTGTAACATATAATACTCAAAAAATGTTTAAATCAAATTTTTAAAACACATACAACTTTTATGAAAGAAAATGGTTATTCTAGAAATATTAGTAAAAAATTATTCACTAACAAAAAAATATCCTCATCAACTGTGCAGTTTTTATCTACTTACTTCTATACAACAGATTTTATTTATTTATTATTTATCACTACACTTTGACAATGGAATGTTAAATTAAAATGCCACCCAGATGGCAAATACATCCTAATGATATAAGGACTGCCAAAGTGCAACTTCTCTCCAAGAAAGCAAGCAGTGTGGCCCTCTGGGAAAGCATCTCTACCTGTTCAATGGAGACTTTGAAAATGAGAGCACTTGGGGGTTAGACCTGGAAACCTGGCAACCAAAGGGCCCAGGCAGATCCTCAGTGCACAAAGACTTTGCCTGTTCACTCCATGCTACCTTTGGTTTAGGGCACCTCCATGTTTTGAGATTAAAAATAAGTCTAGCTCCCAAATGTAGGCAAAAGATCTCAGGTCAAGGCAAGCTCTAAGGAGCTGTCTCTCTTTTATCTTAAGTCCTCATACAGTGCATAGTTTTCAGGAGAAAGCAGGGACTGTTACTAGATGCATTATTGCTGTTCTTGTCTATAAGAAATTCCTTGAATGAAGGAATTGATTCTCCTTTAAAAGGAGCTAGTTTGCATCAACAAGGTATACCATTAAAAAAAAAAGACACACAATTAGGAAAAGAAGTTTCAGTACCTTTTTGAACCCTAGATTATAAATACTGTAAAAAGAATCTTACCATTACATTAAGCAGTCATGATAAAATTAAATCAAGGAAGAAAACTGATTTTGCAGCCGTGTAAATCTCAAACATTTCTTAAAATTAAAAAAAAATGCTTTCTAGAAACCTTAAATTCTCAAAATGAACTATCTGTTCTCATGAAACAAATGCAAAGAATTCCCAAGAAGGAAAGAAGTCATTGAGAGAGAGAGGGCATTTGTTCTATTTCATTTATTACAAAGCCAAAAAATCCCTTTATTCTGCAAATTTGTGTTGCAGATGGAGAATGTGAAGAATTCCCAAGGATGGAAGAGAGAACTAGGGGTCCAACTGAGCATATGCTGAATTATAGAAACAACTGAAACAGGTTAGACTGCTAAATATTGTTAATGCAGTTGTTCTCTATAACCTCTGGCTTCTGTGATCCAGAGTTAGTCCCCACCCCCCCACCCCCCCCCACCCCCCCCCCCCCCCCCCGCTCCCTGCGCATGACAAGAGCATGAAATTCTGGTTTAATTTTTCCAATCTTGTTATTTTTAAGTGGTTAGTTTTTGCTTTTATATTGTTAATTATTCAGTGATTGATTTGGATGACCTTTTGCAAGCCAGTTTGTCAGTTTACAGGTGTTCTCTCTGCTATAAATAGCCTCTCTGCCATAAACTCATTCATTTATTCAATAAATATTTATTGAGTACCAAATATGTGCCAGGCACGTCTTTCAGCACTGGAGATAGAGCAGTTATTGAAATGCAGAAGTCTTGCCCTAGTGGAGCAAACCTTCTAGGACAATAGTAGTATGAACGAACTATACCGTGTACCGTAGGGAAGGGAAGGAGATGATGTGGGTTGGGGGAGGGGAGAGGTTACAAATTTTAATCACTTTCAACACCTGACAGTGTGAGATGTGTGTCTGTGGGGGAAAAAACAAAAAGATTCAGATTCCGGAGTCCAACTCTTAGCCTTATGATAGGATCTGTGCTGTCCAATTAATTCAGCAGCCACTAGCCACAGGTAAACAAGTATTTGAAATGGGGCTATAAAAAGTGCTAGTAGAGGGGCGCCTGGGTGGCTCAGTCGTTAAGCGTCTGCCTTCGGCTCAGGTCATGATCCCAGGGTCCTGGGATCGAGCCCCACATCGGGCTCCCTGCTCTGCAGGAAGCCTACTTCTCCCTCTCCCTCTGCCTCTCCCCCTGCTTGTGTTCCCTCTCTCGCTGTGTCGCTATCAAATAAATAAAATCTTTAAAAAAAAAAAAAGTGCTAGTAGAGTAAAATACACATCCAACTTCAAAGACTATGTATGAAAAACTAATGTAAAATATCTCAATAATTTTGTATATTGAATACATTTAAAAATAATATTTTGGATATATTAGGTTAAATGAACTATTATTAAAATTAATTTCACCTGTTTCCTTTTTACCTCTTTAATGTGACTACTAGAAAATTTTAAGGTACATCTATAGCTTTCATTGTAATTCCAAGGACCGTACTGTTTCAGACTTCCTTTCAAACGTCCACATATTTTAACCGAGTGTAAATTTAACTACCCAAGTTGCCGAGAAATGGGAGGCAGGAAGACGCAGTTAAATAAGACAGCAGCTCAACAGGAAGATAGTGTGTTGTAATCTCCCCCTTCCTAGCTGTTTCTGGCTAGTATGGCTAGTAGCCTCCCTGCTTCAGTTTCCTAGAAAATCAATAAAAAAAATATTTATTGGAAAGGGTGAATGGATACATGTAAAGTGCTTACAACAGTTCCTGGTAATAAATGTTTGCTCTTATTAAATATCTATACTTTTGGCAAAAATGACCCCTTGGCTCTTGCGACGTGCCCGAGGTGTTGAGGTCAGCACTCGGAATCAGCCCTGGGGGCAGGGCAACCCAGGAACATGGAGATACAGGGGTGCAAATCTCATGTCTGCTGAATTGAGTAACAAACAGCACACCCTTGTGCAGCTTACTGACTTTTTTCTGAAGTCTCGGTTACCTCTTCTGTAAAGTCTCTGTTTTGTAGAGTTGTTTAAGGAACTAATGAAGCAGAGTAAATAAAAAAGCCTGAGGGAATAGGCAGTCAATAGATGACAAAATCATGACAAATCTTGGGCAGAATTCAACTCTTCTCTAGATGACAAACTAACTGAGGAACAGGATCATAATGCCCAAGAGAATACTGCTTGGAAGTCTTATCAAGCATTTGAGCTCTTACACATGTAACTGACTCTCTCATTTTTAGTCACTTTTAAAGTACTTCCAAGAACATTTACTAGGTAACCCTGTTAACTTGCTACCAAATGCAACCAAAGAAATAGAACTATTATTTCTTCAAAACCCCTCTTGTTACTTCAGAAGATTCTTCAACTGAGATTAGCTTTCCCCTTCAATCCACTTAAATCACCTAGTCTACACTGATTTTTCCCTCTTTTCTATTTAATTCTATTATTAAAAATTTTTTGAAGACTTTTTAAAGATTTATTTATTTCACTGAGAGAGAAAGAATGAGCAAGCGAATGAGCACGGGGTCGGGGTGCAGAGGGAAAGAGGGCTTTCAGCAGACTGTGCACCGAGCATGGAGCCTAACACCTCTATTTTACAACCCTAAAATCATGACCCCAGCTGAAACCAAGAGTTGGACGCTTGACTGACTGCACCACCCAGGCACCCCCTTAAAGACTTTTATTTTTTTATTTTTAAGTAATCTCTACACCCAACATGGGGCTTGAACTCACAACCCCAAGATGAAGCATCCCATGCTCCACCGACTGAGCCAGCCAGGCGCCCCTGGGGGCATTTAATATTAAGAAAAGTGTTTCTCCTAGAGTTATCAGCCTGTACCATGGAGTAGTAGTATAAATGTCGAATATGTGGCTTCTGTCTGGAAGTGAAGTACATGGGAGTACTCTCCCATTCTCCCCTCTTTTTAATGGGAATGTGTGCAAATTTACATGGTGCCTTTGCCCCATCCTTCATGAAGGCGCACTGCGACCCCTTCACATTTCATAAGGGAAGGAGGCAGACTCTGTAGGATGGGGATCAGGACGCCTGATGCAAGTCCCAGCTGGCTGACTTCTTTATGTCAGTGGGAAACCCCTAACACCTCTGGACTTACTGTGGGTCAACTACATACGAACTATCTTCACAACAGAAACATTGTGAGGGATAAAATGCCATAAGAGATTTTGAAAAAGTTTGTCAAAGAGCATAGGACTGCTGCTATTACAATGGGCTGTCATAAGAGGTGATGGTAGTCTCTAAAGTGCACTTTAGTGATCATTGTAGGTGTGTTCTTTCCCCTTCTCCTGGCTCAGAACATTCTGTGCCTGATGCTTTCTGAGGTCAAATACTGAAACAGAATTGAAAAAGTTAGGAAAAATAGAAACAGAGCCCGTTACTCGAAGACTTTAGTTAAAAACAAGTCAAACTTGTCTATAATGCTGCATGCAGGGTTTGAATGAGAGAAGGGAACTGGGACTAGGCAGGTTCATCACTGGATGAACTAACTAGCTAACCTCTCATCTCTCTCCATAGCACTGAGAGCCTACTTTGTGTCAGCGGCGCAGGGCTGGGTGCTGGCACCCAACAGCGAACGCGTTCAGTCAGGACCCTGCCTGCAAGGGGCTAAAGAAGAGACAGGTAGGATAAACAGACAACAGCACATGCAATTAAAGTAATTACAGTGGTGATAAGTGGCATAAGAAAAAAGTAAGGAAACCTTTACAAATTCAGAGACCAGGAGAAGAACGCTTTCCTAGCAACTGCCTGAGGCTGGGATTTCAGAACCCCTGTTCATTCCTCTGATGAGCAACTTTCAGAGTTAAGAGCTGCTTACTTCCTATTTAATAGCATTTATGCTTTTTATTCTGTTATTTTTCAGGAGTGATAAAGGAAAGATGGTCCTCTTTTCTAGCTGTAAGAGCCCTCCAAATATTGGCAAGAGCTTCCAACTAAGATTAGTGTCCATGCTTAAAACATAATGTATAACATTAATACAACCTCAGGTTTTTTGCTTTGAATTTTATAAAAAACATCACTGAACTTTTACAGACATAAATGGCCTGTATTTTCCCTACAAAGCATTAACAATAGTTCCAACAAAATCAAAGTATTCTCAGTATCTTAACCAACGTGATCTAATAAGGAGCCCTGAAAAGCGGACAGCTCTTCATCAACATCAAACATCACGCACCACAATAGAAATAACGACACGTGCATGCACAAACATTCATTACCTGCTTCCTTTTCTGCTGGGCCTAAAATGTAAGAAGAGACAATTTAGGAGAGAAACAGATTCTACCCATGCTGCTCACATAATGCAGGAGGTCAACCAAGCAAGGAAAAGTAGCCACTTCCTATTTCTAACTTAAATTAGATTTTGTTCTTGGTCTGGTCCTGAGCATAAACAAAAAGTGCTTTCCTTTTTTAGATATAAGAATGGGGGGTTGGAAGAAAGGGAGATAATGAAATGCACAGAAGTTTTCTCATATACTAAGCATGTATTTTGTTTTGTTTTGTTTTGAAAATGGAGACTGCTCAGTAGTCCCACCCAATTAGATTTCTAGGATCCATTTTCTAGAATATTCTCACAGTCAACTTGAAATAAGAGACAGGTGACTCCAGAAGGGAAAGAAGTAGGAGAATTCCCTGCCCACTGTCCATTTAGTCCTATGGTAGGCTCTTCTCTAACAGACTTATTTTTTTGTGTGATCCAGAACAGCTATGTCTTCTGACCCCCAGTGTTAACACGCCTAGCTAATTAATAAAAGCTAGCTAATTAATAAAAGCTGTGACAAATAATTTTATTTGTACATGTTAAAATGGACTCTGACCAGAAAATAGAAATATTCTGCATATCTTTTCAGTATTCTTGGACAAGATAATGGTCAAAAATATTAATTAGAATAGACAGTTAAGAACAAAAGGATTCTCATAGGTTTTTTGGATAGATTTGAAACATCTGGATAAAACAATTTTATGTTTATTCAAGTTATGCACAAACTTTTTCCCCTTTATCAGATTTGAAAGGTTTTAATATGTCTATTTTTGTATCAATTCTTTCAACCCATGTTCACAACACATAATATTCCAAAACATAAAAATTGTTTGAATGGGTATTCAAGATGTGAAAACCAATCTGTTTATCTTCCACTTTCCCCAAATTATCTAATATTCATTGCTTTTGCTTTAACACAACATGATATCATAATTAATGATGTTAAACTGGTAACTAAGGAGGTTTCATGTTGTTACTCTCATGATATAATATTGGTTGCTATAGTGATGGGATGGCTTTTTTGTTAATCACTCAGGAGGTTGGTTATTGCATGCTTGTTGGAAAGCCTGATCAGATCTGGAGAGGAAAAAAGGATATAACACAGCCAATTATACTCAATCTTTTTCATCATCCCAATTTTGATAAAACTATCTTAATATCAATAATAAATTTATAATTAAGTACAATTTTATATTAAAGTTACTAAAATTTTTCTAATAGAGGATTTACTTTTATTTTTAGATATAAGTATTTAACATTGCAAACTTTTCCCCTAAGTTAATGCTACTTGTACTACACAAGCCAGTTGTATGATAATTAAAGCAAAATATTTGAGGCCCTTCCTATTTTTAATTATATCAAAGGACTGCTGAATAAAGCTGATTTTGTGACTTTGCTACGAATTTCAATCTAGTTATTTCTAAGCATCTTAAATTTCAGTATTCTTAATGAATGAAACCTGAAGGAAGAGGAAAAAATGTGCAGTCCTCTGTAATCTTTCAAGTGCATTAATATACGGCAAGCAATGAAAAGTTGCAGGGAATTCTATCAGTTTATTTTGGCCCTCACCATAATCAAGTTTCCTCCTTCTCTGCGAGACACTGTTGAATAGAAAATAAAATTATGTAACACTA
This sequence comes from Zalophus californianus, assembly GCF_009762305.2. NCBI lineage: Eukaryota > Metazoa > Chordata > Mammalia > Carnivora > Otariidae > Zalophus > Zalophus californianus. The sequence continues at coordinate 78,167,652 of NC_045606.1, forward strand.
TACCGTTACTGATTGGGAAAGAAGACACTACCCATAGTTTAAACGTTAGACATACTTACGGTAATGTCAAAAAATACAACCCATGAAAACACCTTTTGGTTCCTTGAAAACTCAAAATAAGAACAAAGGACAACTTAAGCACGAATCCTGGGTCTTTCATTCAAGCAGAGTCCCAGGAGGCATATTAAAGCAATGAATAGGAAAAAGCTCTTCAGTTCACCAGCTGAGATTTTAATGAGACATTTCCCTTAGCCACGGTACAGGTTTGTTCAGGAAAGGAAAGAACTTCTCACAGAAAATTCAGTTAATAGGCATTGTTGGCTCTCACTGCCACTTGGACAATCGCTCAGTGCACTGACCTTCTATTTTGGCGTATTCTGTGAGTCTAGTGTAATTGATCAAGGCTGCTTTCTCGAGACATTTTCTGACCACTTTTTTCACATCTTCAGCTGGTATGGGAGTGGCGATATCTTTCATTAAAACCTGAAGAGGGGGAGAGAGAGAGATTGCATAAAACAGAGACTGCAATCAAATTACACAAAATGTCCTAGATCTATTATGAGGAAGGGGTCCTAGGTAACACTGGGGGAAAGTAAGGAGTCGGCACTTCACGACCGGGAATGTAATCCTCCAATCTTGGCTCCTCCTGTCCAAGCCTCATTTATGCACATCAAAACCTCCCATAGGCCAAACCACCGTTTCATGTGATGACTGTCACTTTTCCTCCAGGGGCCCACAACACCATCAGAGCAATTGTTTCAGATCAGGATTATAGTCCTTGGGACAAGTAATAAAGTTTGTCTTGCACATCCCTGATAGAAAAGCTTTAAATCTTTTGAGCAATATATATATATATATATATATATATATATATATGAAAACAGTAAAAAATTCTATGAAGAACAAGCACTGTTTTTGAGCTCTATAAAAATAAAGATCTCTAATTCCACAATTAAACTTTAATTACTTAATCTGTTGAGGGGGAGAAAATCTTTTAGTGAAATGAATGGAATATCAAATGTTAAAATACACGGAAACTTTCTGAAATTAAAAAACAACAGATTTTCTGTTGAGTTCCTAAATATATTTTTGTTTTGTTTTGTTTTTCCCTTAGAAGTATTACTATTGGCCAAGGGAAAATACAATTATATCCAGAATTCAAAACATAATGTATTTAAGCACTTTTATAATGACTCACTGATAATTTCCTTAAAACTTTCTCAGTGGTAAAATTGCTTACAGTCAGTTTTGATTATACCATTAGTTAACCTCTATCTTTTCGTATAGTTAATGCAGCTTTTCTGGCTTTACTTATATTCAAATTATAAAATAGAAGGCAAAATGTGAATATAGAGAAAACAAAAACAGTAAGTATTCTTACTATTCTATTAGTCTTTTACCTTAAAGGCTCATCAAAAGAATATGAAACCATCCATTCCATGCTTTATGATTTCATTCTCTTTCAATCAGCCTCAGCACAAAGGATTTTATAATCTCAAATTTACTCAACCATTTAAGCATTGGTGATCCTTCACAACATATTCTAATTTTTTAGGCAAACTTTCTTTTTCAAAACAGCAAATCTTATCACTTAAAAATTTCCTTCCCATCAAATTCAATTATTCTTCATAGTCTCATATTAAAAATCTTTAACACATTTATATATATTTGGTACTTTAATTAGAACTACACATTAGATTCTTTATAGGCAAAAAAATCCTTCTGCTGATAGTTAAAAAAAACAAGCATTAATGTACTATTATGTTTTTAAATGTACTGTTTTTAATGTGATTATTACTAAAGTTTAAATTTAAAATTAATTTTGTCCCATATGCATAACCATGAACTTTACCATTAGACCTTCCCATGGTGACACACATTCATTCATTCATTCACTCATTCATTAAGACAGAGAGAGAGCACATGCACAAGTGGGGGGGTGGGGGGCAAGGGAGAGAGGGCAGAGGGAGAGGGAGGGAGAGAATCTTAAGCAGGCTCCAAGACAGCATGGAGCCCAAAGTGGGGTGCAATCCCACAACCCTAAGATCATGCCCTGAGTCGAAATCAAGGGTCAGATGCTTAACCAAATGAGCCACCGAGGAGCCTGACACACTTTTAAATAATAGAAATAGCTGTTAAAATTAGAATGTATATGTCTGTTACAGAGGTGAGTCCAGGGTTGAAATCAGGTGATAGTTTATATTACCCAGGAGCTGGATATTTAATTTGGAGTGGGGGGAATTGTATCCTCTTTAATGGCAAAATACAGATTAAGGGCTGGCAAGAGCAAAAAGGGAGACACAGCTTGTTTCCTGTATCCCCTCCATTTCTTCCAAAGCATAGTAAGTATGACGAATTCACATGCAGATTTTGTTTTTTTAAGACGTCAATAAGTACAGAGACATGGAAATGAAGAATGGCCCTACCATTTCTCTCTCAGTTCAGCAAGAGACATGGTAAGTGACTTTAGGTGGAAAAAAGGTCACTGTTCATCCTGCCCCGTGTCTGTACATAAGGGCATCTATGCCATTAGGAACTCTTCCCTGCTGGGGGAGGAGGGGAGCTCTATCATGGAAACCAGCGCATGGAGAGGCTGTATCAGGTACTCAGGATGGGATGCCGTTCCAAAAGTAAAGCACTCCGCAAAGATTTTATCTTTTCTATGATACCTCAACGAATTGGATGAAATGAATACTTTGGAAAAGACTGGGTTACACACAGCTTTATTATAAAAATTCTAATAAAACAGGTAACTGCTATAATAATATTTCTATCATATGAAGTGCAGGAATCAAGGATAAAACAGGGACAGACATATGCAACCATTGTATACAGTCATCAGTTCTAGCCTCATCTTGCAGGTCCTTGAATCACTGAAAAATGCCTTTCCTTTTTGCTTTTAATAGAAGTGCTGATAAACAGTGTAATATATCTAGAATTCTTTGGCAGAAAAGTGGACAAGACCAAGTGCTTTGAAGTCAATAAACCAGAACCAGAATAATCATGATATTATATACTATATATGTGTATATATATATATTACCATGATATAGATGATCCTTAGAAAATCATTTTAATGCTGATAAGGAACAGGAATTGTCCACATCACTTAACTGTTAGGCTCCAACTAGCATATGAATAGTTTTATAAATAAATGAAAATGATACTTCCCTTTCAAACCTTGTCTGCTACAAAAACAGGAGTGGAGAATGTACTTTCATTAATAAATTATTTTAGCACGGCTAGGAAAGCCTTGTTTGCTATTTATTTTTTGAGGGAAAACGAATTTTCACAATTCATGAATTCATTTAAAGTAACACGAGTTGAAATGAAATTTGAGACTGATTTAGAATGAAAGGAAGGATACGTTTGGGCATGTTAAGTGATAAACCCTTATAGGTACGAGAAATGGGACAGGTAGATGCACAAATAAGTCGGGGGTAGGGGGAGGGTAATGAAAGACAACTGTGAAGTCTGAAAAACGGATGATTATACTTCACTGAAAAAAAAAAAGACTATTTCATGAGGGAAATTAAGAGGTGGGGAAAATGGGTACGCCAAGATGCCATCAACTCAGCCTCAGATGGCAGGGGTGGGCTTCCGAAAAGCTGTGGGGAGGAAGAAGTAGGAGGCAGGAAGAGTTAGATGTAGTTAGGAGCAGGTGAGAAAGTGATGAAATGTGACTGACAGCCTCAGAGAACACACTCGTTGTGAGGAATGGGCCTGTCTGCCTGGTTCAGTCACTAAAATACACAGCAACTGAGAGTGCAAATAGCATTTATAAAGTAGTGTTTGAACGTACCCTTTCAAGTAACGAAAGCGTAGCTTTTAGAGCACCTTCAGGTCGTCCAAAGGGAAAACAGTATCTTTAAAAACAAAAGGAGGAACAAAAAAGTCAAACATTTAATATCCAAGACTGCTCAATAATTCCCTCTTCTATTACTTGGCATTATTGAAGAACAGTGAAAGGCGGTTAAAATAGCATCAACCCATCTGGGAAAATCTTAACGGCAGAAGTTTACCTGGTTCCATGCTTTCAATTTCTTTTAACAGTAAGGGTATCAACTGTGATGAAAAGGTTCTAAAATTTTGATGATGTTCAGAAAGAACATAGTAAATTAAACAAAACAAAAACCTCCAAGATTCTACCAGTAAAGAGATAATTAAAATACATTTCCTAAAATCTTCTTAAGGTTTGCTGTTATTCAAGCCCCATGATAAACAAAATGATTTCCCCCATTTCCTCCTGTACTTATGTGTGGCTTGAGATGGAAGCACATCCCACAGACACAACTTCGAGTACAAAACAGGTTCCACCTGCCCCCCCCTTTCCTGACATCTGCCTGTCTATTATGCCAGTAGCTAACTCTACAACCTCCCCACACAAAACACAAACTTTCCAGAGCTCCGCAATTTGCCAGTGGGGAAGGTTATCCTCAGTTTTCTAGTGCCGTGCATTCCTAATATACACCAACAACCAGAAGGCAGGTCACCGCGGTGTTCCCCAATCAGGGTCAGAGGCTGGGCGAGGGAGTGGGCTCCTCAGAAGTTAGCTGACACATGGTGGTAACAGATTTATTGCTCTCTACACGGGGGTTCCTCTTCAGGTCACTTTCCACTTAAAGAGCAGAGAATGTCAGGGCCTCTTCATCCTGCTGGAGCTCCTGGTTTTCTTGAATCAGGTTCAGTAAATCACGTTCTCCCCAACCACCGCCCCCTGCCTCAAGATCAAGTGTTAAAGGCAGCTGAGCTGTCTGGATTAGAAATCTTCAAACCAGTGACTTGAAGTTTATAGATTTCCACGTCCTTTGCCATTATTCAGGGACTTGGTAAACACATCTTCTAAGGTGTAATCCACAATGAAATTATTTTTTTCACAAGACAATCTGAACAGGTTTCCCTAAAAACACACATTTAAATTCAACTTGTTTTATAGCAGCAAATTTTAAAGACTGATTAAAGATGGATTTCTCAGAAAGTAGTTATTAAATTCATATTAGGATTGGGTTTTAGTTTTATGAAACTTTTATTAGTGTCAGATAAATGCAAGAAACATCATAAATCTAGTTCAATTTTTCTTCAGAACAGTGTTTATTTCACTTACTGTTAAAAGTTTCCTTCAACTAACTCGTGCTTCAATGCATTCTCTTACTCCTCTGCTACCATGCACAAAAGCAACAACCAATTTGTTTTTTTTTTCCTGTGCAGTGTTGCTTTTTAGAGCATTAGCAAATTAGCAAAGTAGCTTTCATCATTTTGTATACCATAAACCTTAATCCACGTTTAAATAAAACACAAATTGGGTTCTTATAGTCCCCTCCCCCTGCTTAAATCTTTTCAGTGTATTTGCATAATCCACCCATTGTCTTTCCTATTGTTTATTTCCATTAACCTGTGGGTGACACATTTTATGAATGGAATGTTACTGATCCCCAGATTACATTTAGCATTTCAGGGCTCTGAGGTCCCACTGGGTATGTTCTGAATTAGCATTAGCTGCCCATGATGTGTAAATAATTCAACACATTTACAGAGTACAAGTAATCCTGAATCAATAAAGTACAGAAAATAACTACACAGAGGCTTAATTAATCTTTACAAAACGGGTTTTAAAAGAAAGGAATAGTTTTGTTCTGCCTTTCAGGATATTTTGGGTTTTTACCACTTTGACAGCTCTGTAGTAACAAAGCAAAGTGGAAAATACTCAATCATCAAATAAAATTCAACCAAGTTTAATATCTAATCTGAATAAATTAAAATCACCATGATTCCTACCTTAGTAAATTAATTACACAGATAGATGAGCCTGCATAGACATGTCCCACAATTAAACTGTTTTTCTTTACCATTTTAAAATACAGTATTTCTTTTTATCAAAATTATATATACACATAGTCTGAAAGGAAACTTCTTCTAAAGGCTTCTTATGAAAAACAGAAGTTTTTATGTCATTTGCACCCCACGCCCCAAGTAATTTCTCCAGAAAAAAACGTTTTTAACTTTTAGCTATTTCTTTCTGTATTTAAACTTTCTATTCCTAACCTACATGTTAATGTTTCAAATTCTTGATTTTTCACTTTTATATATTAGTCTACTAACTTCCCACCATGGAGGTACTTAGCTTTAAATAGATTTAGAGGTATAAATGACATACAACTGCACATATTTAAAATATATAATTTGATAAGTTTTCACATATGTATATACCTGTGAAACCATCACCACAATCAATTTAATATACATATTCATGACTGCCAAATGTTTCTTCCCCACCCCTTGGGCCCAGGCAACCACTGATTTACTTTGTATTTGAATTAGTTTGTATTTTCTATAATTTTATATAAGAGGAATCTTACAGTACATACTTCATTGCATCTGATTTCTCGCAGTATATTTTGATACTCATTCATGCTATCAACCGTTCATTCCTTTTTACTGCTCAGAAGTATTGCCATACACTGTTTATCTCCTCCTTGGCATGGCCATCTGGCTTGTTTTCATATTCAGCTATTATGAAGTAATGCTGTATGAACATTCACATGAAAGTCTTTGTGTGGACATGGGCTTTCAATTCTCTTGGAGAATACCTACCAGCGGGATGGCTGGGTATTATGTTAGGTGTCTGAATTTTTAAAAACCTGCAAACCATCTTACAAAGTGGGTTGTACTCCTATCAAGAGTATATGCAGAGTTCCAGTTTCATATCCATGCCAACACTTGTTGGGTGGTAATTATTTTTTTAATTTTAGTTATACAAATAATGTAGTAGTACTGCATTGTGTTTTAGTTTGTATTTCCCTAAAGAATAATGACATTGAGCATCTTTTCATATGGCTTTTTGCCATGTGTCTTTGGTGAAATATCAGAAACAATTTTTTATTGGGTTGTTTCATTTCTTACTAAGTTTTAAGAGTTACTTATATATTCTGGATAGAAAGAAGTATTTGGTGGGATATGTATTGTGCAAATACTTTTTCCCATTCTGAGATATACCTTTTTATTCCCTTATCAATGTCTTTGGAAGATCAAAAGTTCTTAATGTTGATGAAGTTCAAGGTAACATTGTTCCATTTATGAATCATGATTTTGGTGTTTTGAAGAATCTTTGTTTCATACAAGAACAAAGAGATTTTCTGTTTTCTAGGTCTACCCATTTTGAGTTAACTTTTTAATCAGGTATGAGGTATGGGTCCAGGTCAATCTTTTGCATGTGGCTATCTAATAGTTCTAGCACCATTTATTGAAAAAAGTGTACTTTGCAAATTATCTTTGTATATCTTTGAAAATCAATTGACCACATGTGTATGAGTGGATTTCTGAACTGTGCACACCACACAACCTTGATTACTGATTTTTGAGCAGACATCCTTGCCTTGCTTTTGATCTCAGGTGAAAAACATTCAATCTTTCACTGTTAAGTATGAAGTTGTAGGTTTTCCATAGGCGCCCTTAAGAGGTTGAACATATGACATTTGGTAAGAATTCTTTTAATATTATTGTTTACTAATTCTATCTTCTGTGTCACTTCCACTTTTGGCTGTTTTCATTCTCCTCATTGGTCATATTTTACCATTTCTTTGTATGCCTAGAAATTTTTGACTGGATGCTAGACATTATTATTTTACATTATTGGTGGCTCAATATTTTTGCATTCCTTTATTCTTGAACTTTGCTCTGGAATGCAGTTAAATTACTTAAAAACAGTTTGATTTATTTGAAACTTGATTTTAATCCTTATTAGGAGCAATAAAAACAGGGCTAATTTTTTTCTACTACTGAGGCAAGAATTCTCTTGAGTATTTGACCCTCTGTCCATGACTTAGAAGCTTTCCAATCTGGGTGGTAGAAACTGGTACTCCTCTTAGCTCTATGTTAGCTTTGAGGATTATCTCCTGTAATCCTACCACAGAGTGAAAGGATTATCTGTCTGACTTCAAATAGTTTCCTTACATACATGTTCAAATCAATACTCAGTTGAAGACTCCAGGGGGCCCCTCAGCAAACACCTGCAGGTCTCTCCTCTCCTCTTCAGAAGTTTGACCTGCAAACTCTGGGTGCCTTGCCCTCCCTGGACTCACATCTCTGTCTCCTCAAGTCAGAGTGTCCACTGGGATTCTCCTCCCTGGGCCATGGCTCAGAAGCACTCTCCTGGTGCCAAGCGGAGAAAATGAAAGGGCTTATTCATTTGTTTCTCATCTCTCAAGAACCACTTGTATTCATTGTCGTATGCTTAATGTGCTGAAAAGCATTTTTCCACATCGAAAAAAAAATTTTTTTTAATTTTTTTGTTTCAGATGGGAGGGTAAATATAATCCTGTTACTCCACTTTAGACATATGTAGCTTCTTTTTTTTTCCTTTTTTTGACTGCTTTCCCCCATCCTAAATGTAATTCCTGCCCTTCTTATCTTTTAACACAGTTATGCCATTTTGGGGGGTTAAATTCAGTATTTATATTATTTAAATGTGCTAGATAGCTGAGACACGGTATTTACTATGATTTACATGTCATTATTTTGTTTATAATTAATACCTGTCTTTGTTTTTAATATCTTTTTTATTTTGTTTTAAAGATTTTATTTATTTAATTGACAGAGAGAGAGAGAGAGAGAGAGAGAGACAGACAGACAGACAGCAAGAGAGGGAACACAAGCAGGGGGAGTGGGAGAGGGAGAAGCAGGCTCCCCGCCGAGCAGGGAGCCCGATGCGGGGCTCGATCCCAGGACCCTGGGATCATGACCTGAGTTGAAGGCAGACGCTTAACCAACTGAGCCACCCAGGTGCCCCTTTATTATCTTTTTAAAATAGAACTCCAAACTCAATTCCAGGTGGGTAAATCCTCTCTCAACATACTAAAACATCTAAGTATTTTGTCAATTTAATTCACTTGAAGAATTTTTCTGACCTGCTCTCATCAGAACTGGTTGCTTTCTAAGCTCAATCATCACTTGGGGTTTCTATTAACTATCACTATGGAGAGTCTGTCCTCTTTACCACTCATTTTCTCTTCAGGGATCTTAACTACCCCTCTTTCTTTGTTTTCACCTTTGTCTTGAATTGCATTCTCCAGAAATATTTCCCTTTTTAACCATTAGGTTCTATTGAGCTAACTATAATCAGGGGAAAAAAATATCAAGATTTTGATCTTTCATTCTGTAAATGTTTCTTAGTATCAATGGTTAATTTTTTTGAGCAAGGAACTGTGCCAGGCAACAAGGCCCTTGTTCTCACAAAATGTAAATAACTAATGACTTAAGAAATGGGTATTATAACTATGTGATAAGTGACTAGTGAAGAGTACAGATGATAAATGCTAAAAGACTTCAGGTTTTCCAGTCTTTGCTGGAATGATCGAAAACCGCTCTACTATGAAGACAGGACACAAGAAGCTCCTTGCCTGGTGATTCAGAGAGAGGGAGGACTACTCACTAGAACCGGGGGAAGAGGTTACTTGAGGATGAGAAATGCACAAGCAAGTGAGAGATGCATTCCACAAATTGAAGGGGTAAGGAACCTACCTTAATGAATGGTGGAAACTGAATGGCAGGCTTAGAAGGAGACCACAGACTGAGGAATATGGATCTTACTTGGCAGGCAATGGAGAAGAAGCTACTGGTAGTTCTTGAGTAGCCACAGAAAGACATAATAAACCTCTATAGGGAACCGGTGTGTTGAGTGAAGAAAGTAAATACTTAATTTTAATGAATAGAGGATATACCTGAAATGGCTTATCTGATTTTCTAAAAGGGAAGAGAGTCTTTCTTTTATCTCCTCAAATCTCTCTTTTTCTTCCATTGAAACAGTTCCAATTCCATCAGGCCTGGAAAACAAACAAACAAACAGAATCAGTAATTTATACTGATTGAATGTTTACTTTCATATTTTTTATATATCTTTATTTTTAAATATATTTGTATATACATATATCTTTATTATCTCTAGTTCCCTGAAGAATAATTAAGGAAAATGCATATTGGGCCACAGTTATACATATTACTTGCATCTATAATGGAAATTTATGGGGCGCCTGGGTGGCTCAGTTGGTTAAACCGCTGCCTTCAGCTCAGGCCATGATCCCAGGGTCCTGGGATCGAGCCCCACATTGGGCTCCCTGCTCATGCAGGAAGCCTGCTTCTCCCTCTGCCTGCCGCTCCCCCTGCTTGTGCGCGTGCGCTCTCTCTCTCTCTCTCTCTCTCTCTCTCTCTCTCTCTCTCGCTCTCTCTGTGTGTGTCAAATAAATAAATAAAATCTTTATAATGGAAATTTATTTAAAGGAGGTATTTGTAGCCATTTGCTTCATATTCTGACCTGGAATGAATGGAATGGAATTATTCTGTTTTAAACAGCCTTCAAGGTAAAGGATTACAATAAATATTTTCCAGATCTACTGAAAACAATGACTAGTCCTTGAGAATGGTAGTGAAAAGTGTTTTATGTGGTACCAAACATTTGACAAATTGAATAAATATCCCATGGATGAAAATATTATAAAAGCATACTGAATGCAAACTAAAATGTTTTAACTACTTTTCTTCCAAGTAAAAATTAAGCTAATGTGAAACTGGAGATTTCATTCTAATTGTAAAAAACACAGAAAATTTGAATACATTTGGTGATTTACTGCATTATTTTTTTGTTTAAATGTGGGGGCTTATAATTCAAAACAAATAGTTGAATAAAAACTTATAGAGAACACAGATCAGCTATGTTCCTGCATTTTGGGCTCAGCCAAATATCCCTATGGAATCAAGGCAAGTTCACATCAGGACTTTTAGAGGTAGTTAGGAAGACTGAACAGAAATCTTCTTTTACTTAAGATCAGGATTAAAAGTATAAAATATTTCTAATAATGATTTAGAATTTATTCTATATCAGTTTAAGTATCTGGTTGTATATTGGGGCGCCTGGGTGGCTCAGTCATTAAGCGTCTGCCTTCGGCTCAGGTCATGATCCCAGGGTCCTGGGATCGAGCCCCGCATCGGGCTCCCTGCTCGGCGGAAAGCCTGCTTCTCCCTCTCCCACTCTCCCTGCTTGTGTTCCCTCTCTCGCGGTCTCTCTGTCAAATAAATAAACCTTAAAAAAAAAAAAAAGTATCTGCTTGTATAACAGTCATCAAAAATTTTGAACCTATGAACTGTAACTTTGTTAATGCAATAAGACCTATTAATCTCATATTCAAAAAGTGTCTATTTCAACAAAATGAATCCTTTGCACTTGATAAACACCAATCATTTCTTCCTTTATTAGCTTATTTTTCTAAAGATTATATTTTAGTTCCCAAAGACTTATGTACTTATAATTTTAACTAATTTTTAATACTTATGGATAAGATAGGTAGAAATGATTATGAAAAACAAAGAAAAATGAATGCTTGATATATCTTTCCCCAGAAGATTGCTATTTGGCGCTCCCACTCTTGTTTCACATATAAACATGTGTGTGCATGTGTATCTTTGATGCTTGCGACTACTCAATTAGGATAAAAGCAATTAAAGTTATACCTGAATCATAATGACCTAAAGACCTTTTACTCATCTCAAAGCATCATTTAAGTCTGAAAAAATTTTTGCCATTATAGAGTAAATAATTTATTATTTCAGAAACGCACATGCTGCTGGAATTTATGCTTTGAAAATCTTACAATTATACTTCATTCCTAAGTAGGGAAACATCAATTATTTTATTTCATAGTCAGAATAGTACATTCTACCGGAATGTATTTTCGATGTGAACTGCAGAAAAACTAATGGCAAATACTGGTCTTTCAAATATTTTTAGGAAGGAGAAAAGAAAGTCTGATCTATAAATTACAAAATAATGAACTCTGAGCTAACCCCAATACTTTATAATAATTTATCCTATTACAATAATTTATAATATAATAGATTTTTTCACATATTACTTCAGAGTCAATTCCCACTGAGCTAACGATAGCACAAAACCAAGACTATAACTTAAGAGTAAGTATAACAATGATCACAAAAGTTCAAGCAGAGAGTATTATATATATTATTAACTTGGGAATTTGAGCATTCAGATGCAAACTATAACTACATTGTGTTATCATAAAGATAGCACAGAAATCCATACCACAAAGTTGTGGGTCAGCATTTCACTATATACACCTATGCAAACTTGGTGAAAAAGAATAAAGAACTTATATATTTATTATTCTGACCACTGATACGGTTCTTTGGCTTTGCTGACAGATACCACATGGTTATATTAGAGTGAATTTTACTGTTTGCTCCAACTGTCAAAGGAGATTGTGATTCACAGCGATACAGCAAGTCATCCTGTCATATTAAACTTCACTGGGGCACCTCGCCTACCCGGCACAATGGAGCCAGGGGTTTAGGTGATGAAAAGCGAGAAAGGTAAGTCAGAGGAACATCACTTGTGTCAACTTTCACTAAGATAAAGATGGTTATATACAGTGAAAGGCTGTCATTTTAGTGAGTTTATTATTAAATTCAGTATACACCTGACAAGTTAAATACAATAGTATTTTGGACCTGTCCTTATTTACATGCCTTTTAGTGCATACACCAGACTATGTACTGAATATTAGGTATATGAAGTGGACATCTATACCTAAGTGATTGGGAATAAAATAAATAACAGCTTTGCTACAGTCATGCCTAAAGCTCCTTCTAAAATTATTTTTCCTGGGGCGCCTGGGTGGCTCAGTTGTCAGTCAGCTCAGGTCATGACCACGGGGTCCTGGGATCCAGCCCTGTGTCAGACTCCTTCCTCAGCTCGAATCTGCTTCTCCCTCTCCCTCTCCCTCTGTCCCTACCCCTGCTCCTGCTCTGTCAAATAAATAAATAAAATCTTTTAAAGAATATTAAAATTATTCTTTCCAATAAACGCAAACATGTCCTATGTCATCAATATCTTCCTTGTCATAGCCATTATTAAAATAAACATAACAATGATAAATAAGAACATTCTAAATATGCCCCTGGTACTGTGCTGTTTTATACGCATACACAGCAACCCATTCTCCAGACTTCAAGAAAGGAAGCTGCTGAAGCTCAGGAAGGTTCGGTGACTTCCCCAAGGTCGCACAGCTAGAAAGAGTAGAAGCCTGGACTTGAACACCTAGGTTCTCTTGCATTCTAAATCTGGCGCTCTTAGCGCCCATGTCTTATTCTCTTTCCCCTATATTTCACAGAAAATAATAAAGAGGAAAAAAATCTCTGTTAAAAAATGTAAACTGGGGCACCTGGGTGGCTCAGTTGGTTAAGCGACTGCCTTCGGCTCAGGTCATGATCCTGGAGTCCTGGGATCTTGTCCCACATCGGGCTCCCTGCTCAGCAGGGAGTCTGCTTCTCCCTCTGACCCTCCCCCATGTGCTCTCTCTCTCTCTGTCATTCTCTCAAATAAATAAAATCTTTAAAAAAAATGTAAACTGTATCTGAGAAGTAATGTGGAATATTTTAAATATACTTACCTCAGACATTTTCTATATTACTTATATAAGGCAGAAAGCTTAAATACCAATAAAATTTCAAATATCTGCTCCTGAATCAGTAATTCTTTACTTTTTAAAAAGATTTTATTTATTTATTTGAGAGAGATAAAGAGAGCATGCACAAGCAGGCGGAGCATCAGGCAGAGGGTGAGAGAGAAGCAGGCTCCCCGCTGAGCAGAGAGTGAGACATAGGGCTCCATCCCACGACCCTGGGATCATGACCTGAGCCAAAGGCAGATGCTTAACCAACTGAGCCACCCAGGCACCACTGATAAAAAAAAAAAAAATCTCAACAAAGTCAGTCCTTAAAATTTATACTTGCAGGAGGCAGCTTTAAGAGAAACTTAAACTACTTGTATTCTATGAACATTCATCTAGTAGACCCAGGGTAATAGAGATTTAAAATAATAGCTTTATAAACTCAGCTTATAAATTAATTGCTGTCAGCTGTACCTTCAAAACATATCCCAAGTATGGTTACAACCTCCTTAGTCTCCCTCTTCTAGTCTTTTCTATGTCAGAGTATTGGTAACACACTACAGCGAGCCTTTTCCAAGCCTAAGCCATACCTTATAATGCTAATACTCATTCCAAAAGCCAAAATTCGTATAATGATCTGCAAGACCTTACAGGACACCCCCCCACACACACACACACTCACTCTGATCTTCTCTACCCCTCCTAGCAGGTCCCTTCACTCTAGCCACTCCGGCCTCCTAGCTATTCCTCAAACACAGGACTCAAACTCACAGGCCTCAGGGCCTTTGCACATGCTGCTCCCTGGGAGGGTCTTTCCCGAGGCACACAGGGCTTGCTCCCTGTCTTCTCATGTCTACCCACATGACTCAGGATTAATGAGGTTACCTCTAACCACCTGCTGTAAAGGTGTAATCTTTCATTCCCACAGGTCTCTTCTCCTTTAGCACGTTTTATTGCTGGTCATTGTACATAATATGCCATCACCCCACATGTGATAGATCTGTTTATTGTTTGCCTCCTTTGTGCTGCACCCCTGGTACCCAGAATGGCAGCTGGCAAATTGATGCTAAATGCTAAACGGCAAATAAATGCTAAGGACGTGAATAAACAATACACCGAATATAAAAATACCAGGTATAGCAGATAATAAAAACTCATGAATGAGTAATATCACAAATATTGCTTATTAGTATTAATAGGGCATACATTAATTGGAATGTTTTAAATCATTTAACGGTACGTAAAATGGGAAATTTTTTGAAAAGCAAACAGTACAGGAATAATAGTTAAGTACTCTGGGTAAAAAGATCTGACAAAAGTTAGCTGTTTTTACATTTAGCATAAAATTTTTAGTATTTACCTGCCATTTTAATTATTAGTGAAATCATTTGCTTTAAGTCTCAATAAAAGAATTTTCCCCCCGAGGTAACAAAAGTAAAATAAGTAATGCCTCTTTGATACTGATAAAAAGACAATGTTAAAATATGGTTATTGAAAATTCTAAAGTAAAAGGCCAATTTTCTGATTTGAATGTTAATTGGAGCTTAATTCTATGACCGATAAATAAATAGTAAAGTTGTCCCAAGAAAAAAAGGGCATTCTCATGTCTCAAGATTTAAACTTATCATTTTTTTTCCTGGGGCCTGTAGTTATTGAGATCACATGATTTTTGTAAGAATAATGTTCCATGAAAGTTTAAGATATGAGCAAATTATAAAAGAAAGTTTAATGGTAGACGCATTTCCTTTATTTATAGATATAAACAAGTTAGGACACAGAACTTCCTTCTGGCATTACATAATAAGCAAAGGGACAGCAAATGTAGTTAGGTCTGTGTTAATTATACTGGAAAGATTCTTAAAAAAAGGAATTCGCACACAATGGAACTCTGCCACTGATGCTCAACATCTTCCTCTTACATCTATCTGCCTATGGGTCTCATTCTGCCTTCAGAGAAAGCATCATATGCAGGCGCACGTACACACACACACACACACACACACACACACACACACACACACACACACACACACACACACACACACACACACACACACACACACACACCCTTTTTTGAAAGGCAGATTTGTCCAAAAATAGTTCCTATACGTATTAAGGCCTATACAAATTTATTTTATTAAATTCCTACATGAACGAAGAGATCTCATGACGGATTTTAGAACTCGTGCTATTCATCAATCTGGAAGATTAGGCATTTAGAAACAAACAGAATCCATTCTGTATTCTGGCCCTCTTGTCATCACTATCAACTCTTTCTGTAAAAAAGTACAATGTAAGCTCTAAATTGAGAAGGGTGTTTTTGAAAGACTACTCAGAAACAAGAGAGAGGAACAGTATTATCTTCTCCATCTTCTACCTCTCATGGCTTTTGAGGTAGTTCTGATAAGAAATTAGTTTCTATGAAGGAAAGAATCATTACATTATATTTCAAGAAAGATCTAAGAGGAAAAGAGTGTGAAACTGGGTTGTAGAGTCAGGCATTTGAGCAGAAGAGCAAACATCAATGAGGGAATGTGCTTAAATATTTAAATATGGACTAACCTCATAGCTTCACTTCCCTTGAACAGTTTATAGTTCATACATTTTATGGTCCTTTTTTCCAGTATAATATAACCTTTCAGAGGCCCATAAAGAACAATAAGAACGAATTTTAATACCCATTTCATCCGGCTGCCAACAGGTTTTTAAAAAACAATGCTCCTGAAAACATCCTCCAAAAAAGAGGGTTAGAAAGCCCAAGGATTTTTTCTGGTCTCAAATTATGAGACCTTGCTGGAGGTCCATAATGGAAGCAAGGCATATTAAGGTGTTTGAGAAGTCTGATAGTAAAGAAATCGGTTTGACATCACTTCTCAAAATTATTTAATCATGGGATCTCTCCACAATTCCCACTTAAAAAGCATCATTTAGTGCTGACAAGCCATCTGTTTTATTATTTAATGAAAACTGTAACATATTCCATGGTTATTTTCTCAATCGTTTTATCAGCTAGACCAACCTCTAGATACTTGAGGGATAAAAGTGTCCTTGGTTTTATAATCTCTAGGAGTCTGTATGTTGCCTGGAACAGAGTCCTCAGGAACTAATACCCCTGGAGTTAACATTGTGTAGGCAAGTCTGGTAAATTGATGAGCTAGATTTCCCAACCCCCTCCCTCCCCAGCTCATCAAGTACCATCCTTTGTCATGGCAGTTTGGAGGCTTGCAATAAAAGCTATTTTGCAAGCAATGACAGGGCCGATGACCAAGTTCATGGTGATTCTGAGTTTCTTAGAGGCTTCTTTTCATGTGCCCTCTCCCATGAGGAATGTGGGACATCTTAGCTTCCTCTAGACAAAGTGGGAAGGGGAGAGACACGTAGGGAGTAGCATTTCTGGACTGTCAATTCTGCTCACAGCACAGCAGGTAAAAGTCACTTTGCACTTCGTGTATTTCCCATCAATGTCCATTTGTGAAGAGAATAAAAAGGAGAGGAAGACACAGCATGAGAATAAGAAATGATGGAAAGAGAAGGAAGAAAACAACAGTCTCATATTTCTGTTCCCTAACCTAGAACACGTCTTACTGTTCCAAACAAAATGGTACCTCATTTGGATGGTCATATATTGGTCACATAATCAGTGTCCTTTAATTTTCCCGGAAGTTTTACTTATCCAGAAGAAATTAATTGACCCTTACGTTCACTGAGCTAGAAGAAACATTTTCTAGGAGAAAATACTTCGCAAATGAAATTTTAAAATCCTGTTTTCTTTCCAAGCACTCCTCCCTAATTCTTATTTGTATTTCCTACTGTAGTCTATTTTCTTTGGAGGTTCTAAAAAACAAGATACTTCTTAAAAAATGCAGTAATTGGACTCTATGAAGGTATGAGATCTTGTGACTCAGCTTTTTGTTAAGTTACTGACAAACATACAGGTCATGGACAGTAATCAAGGTGTTTGATAACTGGCCTCTCCTGGAATCAAACTAAATTCATTACTGCACATCATTCTACAAGTCAAGAGAAATAAAATATCATGGTGATTTTTAGACAAAAATAAAGAGCATAAGATTGGTAGTATTCTCTGATAGGTCATCTTTGACCCATACCTAATATTATTTTAACAAACCAATTTTTTAGTTAAAGGTCTATATGAACGTAATTTAGGAGAGCAATTCAGAAAAAGACAAAAATTAAAATTTCTTTAGATGTCCCAATTATAAATAATAGGTAATATTCTTTTGTAAATATAATTCCAGTTTTCATTCTATAAAATCTAATCATAACTTTTTTTTTTTTAAGATTTTATTTATTTGACAGAGAGAAACACAGCAAGAGAGGGATCACAAGCAGGGGGAGTGGGAGAGGGAGAAGCAGGCTCCCCGCGGAACAGGAAGCCCGATGCGGGGCTCGATCCCAGGACCCTGGGACCGTGACCTGAGCCGAAGGCAGCTGCTCAACTGACTGAGCCACCCAGACACCCCTAATCATAATGTTTTAATTCTGATTTGTAATTGGATTATTTTTTAATTCTTATAATGAAGTATCAACATCTCACATTATTCAAAAATCCTAATATATGCTTTTTTAATAGAAGCATCATACTTCATTTTATGGATGTACCAGAATTTATTAATCCAATATTCCATTTGAATTTAGACTTTTTCCCTGTATTTCTTCCTCCATAGAGTATATAATATACTTATATTCTTACATATATATACAATCTTAACACTATAATTTTTTTAACCCATCTCTTATTATTTCCTTGGGGTAAATTCCTTTTTTCTTTTTTTAAAGACTTTATTTATTTATTTTACACACACACAGAGAGAGAGAGAGAGAGAGAGAGAACGAGAACAAGCAGGGGGAGTAGCAGGGGGAGAGAGAGAAGCTGGCACCCCCTGAGCAGGGAGCCTGATGTGGGGCTGGATCCCAGGACCCTGGGATCATGACCTGAGCCGAAGGCAGATGCTTAACCGACTGAGCCACCCAGGTGCCCTCTTGGGGTAAATTCCTAAAAGCATATTGTTAGTTTAAGTGGTGCTGTGGATTGAAGTGTGTCCACCCTGAATGAAAATCATATGTTGAAGTCCTATCCCCCAATGTTAGTACATTTGGAGATGAGCCGCTTAGGAGGTAATTAAGGTTAAAAGAGGTCAGTCATAAGGGTAGAGCACTAATCTGATAGGACCAGTGGCCTTATGAGAAGAGCAAGAGTGAGATTTTCTCTGAGGACAGAGGGAGAAGGCAGTCATCTGCAAGCCAGGAAGAGAGTCTCCCCCAGAACCTGACTGCTGGCCTCTGACTTCCGTCTCCAGAACTGTGAGAAAGTACATTTCTATTGTTTAAGCCACCTAGTTGATGGAATTTTGTTATGGCAGCCCAAGCTAAGGCAAATGTAATGATATTTTCAACATTTGATACTACAAAATTGCTTTTTAAGAAAGTACTTATCAGTTTGCACTGTGACCCATGTGCGTGAAATGATTAATTTCCCTGCAACCTCATCAACTGCGGTTTTTATCATTTGTTATAATCATTTTCAATTTTATACATAAAAAGGTATTTCATTGTCTTAATCTATTAATTTCTGTGTGGTAAAATGATACAATTTTTCTGGTTTACACAGGGTCTTTCCATGGGTCATAAAAATCATTGCATTTGATTAAGAACAATAGTTAATTGTGAACTCTACTAAGGGCCCCAATATTTCACCCATAAAATTTGTAAACCAATGGTCCCATGTCATTCATTTCCTTACTTAACAGATATTTACTGAGTACCTGCCTAGGTCCTGGGGATACTACTAGTGTTACGGAACTTGGACTGGATCGCCCGACGGAAGAACCAAGGGGCACTTGCAGATCTTGGAGATAAGAGGTTTATTTAATGCCAGTGGGCTCAGAGAGTGCTCTCCAAAGGTCTGAGCCCCGAGCACAAAGGGAGCAATTTATACACTTCTACTTCTGCATACTTGGCACTTTTGGCGCGTGCGTGAAGCAGGGCAGGGAGAAGGACCAGGACTGGTGCGTGAGGGAAGCACAGCAGGGAGAAGAAGCCGGAAGAGCCCCGGGGCAAGGACTGGGACTCTCTTGCTGGCTCGGTCGGCCATCTTAGGACACAGATTTTCCTTATCACAAGCACAACAAAAATGTCTCCTGCCCTAACAGAGTTTATAATAGGGAAAGGCGTAAAAAAGAAAAATCAGACAGTAATGTACAATTACACCAAAGAAGGGCAAAAGTACAAAGCTTTGAGGTAGTATGGATTTTCGGGGAAGGACTCAGTTTGGGATGATATTGAAGTTGAGATGTGACAGACGAGCAGCAGTTAATCAGGTGCAACCTGAAGTAGAGGTTATAGAAAGGGCTCCAACAGGTTCTCCAGAGAGATGTTTAAATATTTTTTTTTTCAAAACGGAAATTTTATCATGTGACTTCTGCTCCTAGTATAGCGGATCGACTTGATACCCCAAATAAACCTTTTCACTACAAAACACCTAAACACTGCATAAGTTATAACAAGCATATAGTTAAATGCGGTAAACTTCTAAGAAAGTCAAA
Source organism: Zalophus californianus (assembly GCF_009762305.2). Lineage (NCBI taxonomy): Eukaryota > Metazoa > Chordata > Mammalia > Carnivora > Otariidae > Zalophus > Zalophus californianus. The sequence continues at coordinate 78,187,672 of NC_045606.1, forward strand.
CTCTCCAAAGGCTAGGAAAATGAAAAAATGAACCAGAAACTGGAACCAAAGTAGGGATGAATATAAACATCAGGGCTGCCTTGGGGGAAAATGTGTGTACTAAGGAAGCTTTACAGCCGTGTTTAAGAGAATGCACCACTGGGTCTGCGACCCCACAGATCGCTGAACCTGAGATTCCTGCAAAGACTGGGACCCATGAATGGGCTGTACTCTCAGTTAAAGGATGGTCCAGAAAGAATCAATATTCTTGTAATGGGGAGCCAACAAGAAAATCTGTTTCTACATCTAAAGAGGGAGTGAAGGAGTCTTTCCTGAGAATATGCACCATATGCCTGGCCTCATTAAACTGGGAACTACCTATGCAATCAAGAAATCGCCAAGATAAGAAAATAAAGTAGCTCCAGTAGCACCTCCATCACCAAATAAAAGAGCAAATCCTCTTTAAAAGAAAGTATTCTCAAACCAGGCCTTGTAGAATTCTCATGAATTTCAAGTATATTTGCTTACTAAAAACAAAACAAACAAAAAAACCCCAAACACTAGCTGAATAAGAAAACAGAGACCATGGCAAAAATATCAGCGGAAATAAGACATAAACACCTAGAAAATTTAGTTATTGAAATTGATCAGAATAGAATTTATAAAAGGTCTAAGGAAAAAAGGGGGTGGATAAAAACCAAGAATCAAATCAGAGATGTTCAGAAACAATCAAATGGGTTTTAAAAAGAACCCAATAGTATTTCCAGAACTAAAATATTTAGTAATTGAAATTAGCAATATATGGGTTGAAAAGTAGATGTTATAGCTAAAGAGAATTAAGTAGAGAAAAGGTTGGCAAACTATAGCCCACCACCTGTTTTTATGAATAAAGTTTTATTAGAACACAAACCACAAGGGGCACCTGAGTGGCTTAGTCAGTAAGTGTCTGCCTTCAGCTCAGGTCATGATCCCAGGGTCCTGGGATCAAGTCCTACATCGGGCTCCCTGCTCAGCGGGAAGCCTGCTTCTCCCTCTCCCCCTGCTTGTGTTCACTCTCTCGCTGTGTCTCTGTCAAATAAATAAAATCGTTTAAAAAAAAAAAAGAACACAAACCACACTCACTCGTTTACATATTGCTCATGGCTCTTTTTGCACTAAAACACAGAGTTGAACAATTGTAGCAGAGACCATACGACCCACAAAGCCCAAAAGACGTATTATGTTTACTATCTGGCCCTTTATAGAAAAAACTTTGCCAAGTTCTGAGTAGAAGAGAACTAAAAATATAACAAAGAATGCAGCTGGAGAAATAAGTAGACAGAATATGTATTACAGACATTAAAAGAGATACAGAAGATAAAATGCCTCATATATGATCCTTGGAATTTTAGAAAAGAGTGAGATTAGAGGAGAAACAGTATTTAAAGAGATAATAATATTCCAGGATGATGGCAAACATGGATCTTCACATCCAAATCAGAGTAAATTCAAAGAAATCCACACTTACTCAATATCAGGGCACATGGATCAGAAATCCACAGGAATCCCAAACAGAATCCATGAAAAGAAATCCACATGTGGATATGTTATAGCAAACCCACAAAACACTAAAGAACAAAATAATCTTGAAAGTATCTGGAGAGCAAAGACTAATCCTCCTCAAAAGAATGGCAATTTGATTGTGAACGGCCTTTGTATTGGTAATAGAGGAAGCCACAAGGAAATAGAGTATTATCTTCAAAGTTCTGAGAGAAAGTAACTGTCAATCTAGAACTGCACACCTAGCAAAATTTTCTTTATAAAATGTGGATGAAACAAGCACAATTCCAAATAAAAATTCACTATCTATAGGTGCTCCATTATCAGAAATTCCAGAGAATATACTTTAGGAAAAAGGAAAATAATTTCTAAATCTAAGCAAGTATTGAGTACAAAACAGAATACAAATAAACAAGGACACCACTAAAATACCAGGCAAAATAAGCATGTGAGAGAGGAAGGGCATGGCTGGAGCAAAATGTTCCACTCTTAGAAGGAGAGGAAATTTGTTGATTACCATAAAACTAAAAATATAAGCAATATGCACAGTAAAATCTCAATGTTGGAAAATGTAAACTATTGAGGAGGAAAAAATAGAAGATTCTGGATGAAACAAGAAGGCAAGAAAAACAAAAAGCTTACAAACATGAGTCAAAAAAAAAAAAAAGGCCAAAATCAAATGGTAGAAATGAATTTACTTGCATCAACACACATGCTAATTGTAAATGGACTAAGTGGATTAAAAAAAAAAAAAGAAATTGTCATAATGGAGAATTAAATCAGAATCTAGTTTGCTATTTATAAGGTACACTAAAACACAAAAATACAGAAAGGCTAAAAGTATGAATAAACATATCAGACAAATACCCACCAAAAGAAGGTTACATTAATAACCATCTAAGTAAACTTGAATGCAAAATGCATTGATAGTTATTAAAAGGATCATTAGATAATAATAATTTCCATTTACCAGGAAGATTTAACAATTTAAAACTTGAATGTGCCTTAATAAATAACCTCAAGTACAAAGTATGATACAAAGTAACAATTGGCCTAAGCAGAAGGAAGAAACCACATGGTAGTGACAACTTTCCACTCACCAGTCACCGAAAATACAAGAGGACTTTGCAGCATGTTTTAGTACCAGAAAGTAACAAAGTGCTTTAAATTAAAAAAAGGATGGGGCACATCACAGGGAGTAAGCCTAAAAGAGCTCTCAGTGGCTCAAGGTGGAACGATCTGAGCAAGAAAATAAAAGCAGTATCAGATTATAACCCAAAGTATCAAATAACTACATATGAATCGGATTGATATAAACAAATGGTTGATTAAATAGAGGAGAATGGACAATTTTCCTTGCAGAAGAATTCCAAATGAAGTATGTAACTGGTCCTCCCTCTGGGAAATGCCATTTAATTCCACTTGAGTGTGAGGTGGACCTAGTGACTTACTTTCAAAAAATATAGAGAAAGCAAAGTACTATCTTTAGAGTGGAGAAACCTGGCATATATTACCTTACCCACGTGATCATGGCTAACATGACCAGTGATGTCCTCTGGGTATCATGTACTCCCTGATAGGCTGGGAGAAGAGAGCATTTATCTCTTCAAAAACCCATCACCTCTAACCATGAAAATGTCACACAAACCCAAGTTGAGGGATGTTTGACAAGATACTCGACCAGAACTCCCCAAAACTGTCAAGGCTGTGAAAAAGAAGACAAGACCGAGGAACAGCCACAGATCAGAGGAGCCATGACAATTGAAGGCAGCATGAATGGCATCCTGAGTTGGACCTTGGGACAGAACAAAAGGACATCAATAACAAGGACAAAAAAAAATGGACTGGGAAATCCAGATAAGAACCGGTAGTCAGTTAACGGTAACGTGCCAATGTTGGTTTCTTAAGTTTTGACAAATGTGCCATGCTAATATAGGATGGAACATTAGAGGGAACAAATACAGAAATTCCCTGTAATATCCTTCCAATATTTCTGCAAATCTAAAATTATTCTAAAAAGTTGATTTTTAAAAAAATTAATGAAAAGGGGAAGGAGCAGTCTAGTTCAACAAAGCCGAAAGTTACATTATTGAAAAGACTAATAAAGTTTACGAACTTTTGGCACGATGAACTGGGGAGAAAAAAGAGAAGGTAAAAATAAACAATATTACAATGTGCAAAAAGCAGGTAGAGCAAAAAGTACAAAGAGAACAATGTGAACTTAATATCAATGCATTTGAAAACTTAGATAAAATGCACTATTTCTTGAAAAGCCGTAACCTGACAAAACTCAGTCAAGAGATAAACAGAAAGCTTGTATAGTACTTTAACTACAAAATAAACTAATGCAGTAGGTAAAAATCTTTCCACATATAAGTCTCAAAGCCCAGATAGTTTTAAAGATGAGTTATTGATAAATATTAAAAAAAAAAAAGTCATTTGACACTTATCCAGAGCAAGCTGGAAAGCTCCCCGAACTCATTTTATATGGCTATGATAACCTGGATACCACATTTTGACAGGAGCAGTGGGAGAAAGGAAAACAGTAGGCCAATTCTGTGCGTCAACATAGATCTAGGGGCACCTGGGTGGCTCAGTTAAGTGTCTGGCTCCCGGCTCGGCTGGGAGCCTGCTTCTCCCCCTCCCTCTGCCTCTTCCCTGCTCATGCTCTCTCTCTCTCTGTATCTGTCTCAAATGAATAAATAAAATCTTTAAAAATAAATAAAAAAAAAATAAATAAATACACATCTAAAAACCCTAAACTGACTGGTAATAGTAACAGTAAGTGGTATAGATGTGCACAGATAGCTTTTTATGTAACAGCATTACATACTACATTCTTAAAAAACTTTAGTACATTAGAAAATTACATGGAAATCCAACTGAAGACCCCAAACTTTTCCACACCTAATTCTAGACACGAAGAAGGCTCTAAAGGTCCCACGCTTAAGAAAAGCTACACTAGTGGGTAGCTCTTGCATCTGTTGTTAACCTGATTTGAACGCTAACACGTATTGAAGAAATCCTTTGTCTTCTCTCTTCCTTAATGATTTTCCTTCAGTAGGCTCTTTTGTGCATTATTTCAGAAAAATCTCGAGCTTTATGCTGTGAATGAATGGTGTGGAGGGAAAACAGAGGTAACTGACCTTAATAACTATTCCTCGGGTTGCAGTCTAGGGACTCACTTACCCTGGGTGACTGGGTTCCTGACTCCTGCTTTCGGCCACATCTTTGCCACTGTCACGTTAGGGCCCACAGTGTTTTCCAGCAACGGGAGGTACACGGCATTGATAGAGTTATTCATCGTGAACAGATGAGAAACTGAGGCTCAGACAGGACCAACTGCTCAAAATGAAATAGGAGAGCCAGGGCAGGGAGGCAGATGTTCTCCTAGCTCAGTGCTATTTGCCACATACTAAGTCTCTTCACCTACCACTCCCTTTCTGTTTTTGTCTGTCTTGTTTTGAAAGGCGTAACGACTTTGCTCTAGTAGTGAACTCCAAGCTCGGTGGGGACAGATGACATTGCTGGGCAAGCCTGACTGAGGCAGATCTGAAGTTGTTCTATAGTTTCGGATAGAATCCACAAAGAAGCCTCAGGGTATACTGAGGAGGTACTCATTGGTCACCGTCCCTTCCACCTTTGCACCAGTAGGATGAAACCTGTTCACCTGGCCACATTACATGAAGACAAATCTTGTTTACAGCATTTGATCTGGTTGCCCACCTGTCCCAGAAGCGAGTCTCCAGATTCGCAACTGATAGGACATTTACACTTATTTTCTCTACGTCATATATCAAAGACTAGCACGAAGAAGTGGTAAAGGAAAAAAAGAAAGTCGTAAGGAAAATCCTTGATGAGCCTATTTGATGCAATCATCCATGATTTTACTCACAAAGGCATCATGGTCTCTAAAATTAGAGACAGGAAGTTGAGGCACAATTTCTGAAGTGATAAATAAGAGGAAATGTTATCATCTATGAAGACAGAGACATCGTCATATAATAACGTGACTGATCCCACGGAGGCCACCTACTACTCTGTGACATAACCTGGAGTCCAGAGAAAGTAGGGATTACTTTGTATATGCACTCCAGTCATGTCGTCGTCCGGTACCTGTACTTGAAAGCTGGTGCAGCTGAGCTGGCCCTTGTCGGGTGCGGAGCAGGCCGCAGACGGCCCTACTAAACTGCCCCAGAGCCCATGAAGACATTGGACACACACACCTTACGGTAAACGGACACATAAAAGCCATTCTGTGTTGCTGCTTAACCTTCCCCACCCTCAGCCTGACTAGCAAAACCGAGATGTATAACCACACATATCAACCTAGAACTTTGCCCTGTAATGCATTGTCTCCAAAAGTCTCTTTTCTCCTTGCTGTGGGTCCTCAGCGGCGTAATCGCCGAGTGTGAGGCTGTGTGAGACACATTCCTCCTGCAGGAATGTGTCTGTTTCTGTCCTTGACTCACTTTTTTCTTCCTTCCTTTTTCTCTCTCTTCCTCAGTCTTAGCACCAGCCAGACCTTTTCTGTTTAACTCTATTCTTTTATTCTGAAGCGCTCCGAGTGCTATTCACGGGAGATGTGGTGGCAGAGAGCACCTAGAGAGCTCAAAGCTGGGTAATAAGGATGTGCTCCCGGAAGCATTTCCAATCCAGACAGCACTGTTGTCCTTCACTTCAGTCGATAACAAAAGGCGATCCTTTTTCCTTTTTGAATTTTTGACAGAGGTAGCTCAGGTAATGAGCAAAACGGTGCTCTGAATGCGTGTCTTGACAGACATAAAAATGATCATAAAGAGAGACTATGGCAAGCACTGTAGAAAAGTCAGACTTGACACTGACAGTATTTTCAACAAAAGTCTATATAAATATCAGATACTGCAGACCTGGATAAGAGAAGCTTATGCTCATATGGCGAGGTTGCTAAAACCCGAACATTCTATTAGCAAAAAACTGAAGAGTCTAATTACATATGCGCTGCAGTATTTCCACTTAGCATGAGGTATTGCAGCTCTACCTACTTTTCCCGGTTTTCTCCTCTCACAATTTACATCTCCGTGGCTGACTGGCAAAGGCAAGCATGACAGAAAAACAACTAATCAATACTGATAGAGTATAATTACCATATTTCCCCTTTTACACATGACACCTTAGAGTTTCAGAAAGGTTAAGTGATCTGCCCAACCTGGGTCACTTTGCAGATTTTAGAGCCAGACTCAAGTAGGGATCTTTTGCCTCTTTTTTTATTCTTTCATTGTGACAGCATGACATTTCTGAATGACATCTGTTAGACTCTACAGATTACAGGAAACATCATACCCCTTCAGTTTATCTTAGATAACTTCTACCTTAAACTGAGGTTCAAATTTCCCTAAAACCGGCATTTCTCCTTTTTCTTAAGCTACATGTCACCCAAATGTTGAATCCCAGACCGACTCCAATTTGTTTTATACCACCCAGAGATACCTGAAAATGTACACATTTTAACCTGGAAAATCGATTTAATGTGTAATATTAGGTATAATGCATGCATGAACATATAAACACACCTTAAATTACACTTTACGGTGTGCCATTATAGAGAAAACAATAGTTTTACAGAATAAAAGTAACTATGGCAACCTATAGATTCAAATCAGGCTGCCTCGAGGCAGCAGCTTCCAGGTGCCTCAGTAACTTTCCATTAAAATGTGTCTCAAACACACCCGTTTCGGGGGAAGCATCAGCTGAATTTCCTACTTAATGTTCTCAATTTGATTATCCCTTTCAGTGTTAATGACTACAATAATTTGATCATACACAATTCTCTGGGTGTGTCTGTTTGACTGCAACCTTTTTATCCTCTTGCATTTCCGAGTCCTGCCTAACATTGGGAGACCTGTCTTTTGATATCCACTGGTCGGGAGGAAGACAGACAGAACCAGGAGCTAAGAAACCGGTGTAGTAAAAAAGCCGCTCATGTTGGTTGTCTGTTAGCCATCCCAACTGTCCCCTGTTCTCGCCGCTCCCTTACTGCCCCCGCCCCGCCCCCCCACCCCACCCAGCGAAGTTTGTGGAGTGCAGACAGTTTACTTTGGAGTAATGGGAGACAAGGCTACCGTCTGCAACTTTCCCCTAATTCCCAAGTAAGGATGAGTTCCATAATGAGGTAAAACCCTGAACTGATCCTGAGACTAGAATTGGTTTTCTTTTACTGTGGGATGAGAAGTGGCAACAACGACAACTTCAATTCAAAAATATTTATTGTGGGGGCGCCTGGGTGGCTCCGTCGTTAAAAGCGTCTGCCTTCGGCTCAGGTCATGATCCCGGGGTCCTGGGATCGAGCCCCGCATCGGGCTCCCTGCTCTGCGGGAAGCCTGCTTCTCCCTCTCCCACTCCCCCTGCTTGTGTTCCCTCTCTCGCTGTGTCTCTGTCAAATAAATAAATAAAATCTTAAAAAAAAAATTACTGTGTGCCCACAACATGCAAGGCAATGTGGCACATCCTCCTACAGAGCATAACAGGTGAAGAGAACCAATTTTTGTCTTCAAAATATGACCTTGTGGGATAGAAGGAGGGCAGTGTGTGTGGATTTAGCATGTCGGTTTGCACGATAAAGTTTATAAGGAAACTACAGACAAAAGGTGTTCTGTGTCTGTGTCAACAGAAGTCTTCTTCAAGGAGTTTTATGATACCGGACTATCACAAACTTGGAAAAAGAAACATTACGTGGAGAATAAACAAGTTGCCTGGGTTAAAGATCATGGGGGAGGGGTACTGGGAGAGACGTCTGGGTGGACGGGGCAGGAATGATGTTGAGAAAACCCTGATACTATAGCTTGGAACCTACCTTTAATTTCATAATCAAACAAGAATCTGAAGTTTTCCAAAAGGAGTATAATAAAAGTTAATCTGTAATTCTGAAGGTGATTGCTAGACTGTTGTTGGGAGAAAAAGAAGTAGTAGAGAGATGTATAAAAATAAATAAGCCAGAAGAAAAAGAAGGCTTGAGTGTGGATAGTGCAATGGAAATGATAGGGTGCTATAAAGGCAGAACATTGGCACAGGCAACAGACTGGGTCTAGGAGGTGAAAGAAAAAGATGAATGGAAAATGAATAGGCCATGAATGGAAGTGATATTCACATAACTAATGCAGTCATTCATTCATTAACCAAATGTTTACTGAACACCTATTTTGTGCCAGGAGAGTTACTTTTTGCCAGGCACCCTGTTAGGAGCTAAAAGAGGTACAGGAGCTGGTTTAGTGAGATGATGGACTCAATTTCTTTTTTAAACATGTATTTATTTTAGAGGGGGGTGGACTGGCAGGGGGAGAGGAGAAAGAGAATCCCAAGCAGACCCTGCACTGAGCCCAATGTGGGGCTCGATCTCCACGACCCTGAGATCATGACCTGAGCCAAAATCAAGAGTTGGAGGCTTAACCAACTGAGCCACCCGGGCACCCCAAGATGATGGACTTCATTTTATACACAGAGAGTTGAAAGTGCCAGAACATTCAAGCTGTCAATTGTTGATAGAGACCTATAGCTTAGGAAAGTAATTGGTTTGGAATTCTCTGTATAAAGACAGGTCACTGAAGCTGTGGAAAGGGGCAAGATCACTGAAGTACAATTTTTCTGTGAAGTAGAAAAATTCTCAGAACAGAGCAAGTTCAAGAACAGATGTGAGAAAAGAACTATACTGCACTTGGGAGTCTGGAGGAAAAAAAAAGTTATTAGCAAAGAGATGGTCAAAAATAAATAAGAAGGGAGCCGAGATGAGATAGTGCTGCATCAGGGCAGATAAGCGGCGTCTCAAGTAGCACAAGTCCTTGGAAAGTCCGGAGCATCAACTTTTCAATGGGAGTAAGGGGGGGCGAAGCTGGAGAAAAGGCTACTGGATTAGGTCCTTACCCAGTCTATCTCAAGAAGCCTTGTTGGCAAGGGAGGAGCTAGAAGCCCAATGAGAGGAATGGAGATGGAAATTTGGTTGGGAAGATAAAAGAGAACAATGGAAAGGTAGCTTGACAGCTTAACGATACTTAAGACAATGTGAGCTACCAGTTAAACTCTTTTTTTGACTATTCATGTGCCAGGCACTGTTCGAAGTGCTTGATATACATTAATGCATTTGATCCCTATGATGATTCATGAATTCTGAGAGAGATACTCCGTTATATCTTTCCCACAGATAGGGAAGTTCAGACAAGACTAGAGTATGAGGCTTGCCCTACCTCACACTATTAATTCGTATTACTTTGAACCCAGGCAGTCTGACTTCAGAATCCCTTGACCACTCTGTTCTGTTGTGAGGCTAGTAAAAGCTTACACAGGCTTGTGGGAAGAAAAGAAGTACAGAGAGAGAGAAAGAGAAGGAATAATGGTTGAAACAAGCTAAAAGGGGGATGGGAGAAAGGGTACCTCCTTTGTGGGGGGAACCCCTGAAAAGGTTCCCTGGGAACAGGATTAAGAGAAGAGAGGGACTGAGACACGGAGAGATTTTAAGCTTAGAGGCACATGATGGTTGGGGCCTGCATTAGGTGACTTTTTACCCTTTTGGCTCAAAACACTAAAAGGGGACACTTGTTCCTAAAGTATAGATTAGGGGGGCTCCTTGCTTAGCGGGGAGCCTACTTCTCCCTCAGCCTGCCGCTCCCCCTGCTTGTGCTCCCCCGGACAAATAAATAAAATTAAAAATAAAATAAAATAAAATGAAGTATAGATTAGGGAAGGGGCTAAGAGAAGACACCACATAAACCTCCTTATTTATCTTGCTTTATCAGTGAAAGCTTATTCCACAGTGGAAAAGCAAGAAGCATCAGGTATACACAAACCTATCAGCAAGCCTTACCCAGACATACATATGCATAACAATAGAAATACAGAGGACACTTAAGCTGCGCCACCCTAGTACTAGGTGGTACATAAGAACTAAAAGGCAACTTCTAATCTCATAGATATTCCCTTCCTTTCTCTATCAAGTGGCTTTAACGGCAAAAAGAAACCTAAAGTGCAGCCAACGTAAATCAACAGCATATTGATGTACATTTTTCCTTTGTGAGTTTTTTCCCCGCCTCTTGCAAGAAGTGTTTGCTATTTAAAATCTGTTACTAGGTGATAGGGGCAAAGCACATTTTTCTCTCTTCCCAAGTCAACCCTACACATTTCACTGTGTGTTTGTAAGTAAAAATACCTGTTGCCGTGCACATGAGAGGCGCAGAATGCAAAGCTGTAATGGAGCAGGGTTGGGTCAATGACAGCACCATTTTCTGAATGTTCCATCAGTTCTGTAAGGTAGCAGAGATGTCTGTGACAGCCTCTCACACCATAACGGGCACAGTACTCATCTAACACAAAGACTTGGCCAGGGCTAAACCAACCCTGCAAAAGAAAAAAAAATTTCCTTTCTGTACTAGGATTTGCTTTTCTGCAGGCACTCTTTGACACTGTAAGAAGAAGCTGAATCCAAGTGTCTTTTGACATTTTTTTTTAAATTAGTGGTAGGTTTCATATTATTTTCATAAAGCTAATGTCATCAATTTTGGACCTGATCTGGGACACTCGTAATCGAATACTGTTCTCTCTTCATTGCCACGGCAAGACACGGGCTACCTGCTTTTCTCCACTGTCATTCAAAGTTGGCCAAATTTATTCACAGTATCTAAATCATCAGTCACAGAGAATAACATTCTGAAAAACTTCAAACCCTGTATGAATCAATGATAAAGAGAATGGTTAAAGCAGATACTATAATTGAAACTGCCTAGTTGCCAAAAACATTTTATAAAGTGAACTAAGAAAATTCCAGTTAAGTCTAGTGGTAGTAAACACATCCTATTTGGGAATTTGCATATTTGGGACATTGTTCTCATTCTCTTTGTCCCTCTAGGACCATATAACAAGGGCTAATGGCTTACAATAGTTTCTGGTTCTCTTAAAATGAGATGTGAAGGGTGCGTGTGTGTACGTGGATGCTTGTGAGCCAACTGAACCAGCAGGTAGCCGGCTTGGCTAACAGTGGAGGTCAGGGTTAAGCAGAGTTGCTTTATAAAATGTTTCGATGGATCATATGGTCTAAAAATAAACAGTTTTAAAAGGGGGCAGGATAATTTTGCAAGAGAAGGAAAAGATGGGTGAGAAATGCAAAAAGGTACAGCAGCAGTAACACACAGAAGAATAGGGGAGAAAAAAGCGCACTCAAATACTGTGGTGATGGTGCAGGCGCTCAACTAGACAGACAACATGTCTGGGAGTTACTGCGGTCTCCAGGTTAGACACATAGGCTACGGTTCGGTGACCTTTAGTGAACCGCTCGGGACACTGAAAATCAGTTGTTGAGTCATGGTTTACATCCAGGACCATCCTGCCTCTAAACAGTCTCATCACACCATGCTTACTACCCTTTAGATACAGTTGAAGACACACGGTAGTGTTCTCCTCAGACTCCTCATCACATGCGATCATCCACATCACCCAAACAACTTCTAATAATTCAGTAACTCCCTCCGCTGAGTGGAATCCACCAGGGAAGTCCCTTATTGGTGTCCACTCTAGGTGTGTTTCCCCCTGGAAAGACAGCATAGGGTTTTGTGATGCTCTTCCTCTTCATGTAAAGTTTGGGCCGGATCGGGTTTAAGCCATACAGTTACAGTTACAGAATAATAGGTACTTAAAGTCTATAAATGATTTATCAGGAAAAAAAAATTTAAAAAAGTGATTTATCAGGGCAGTAAGTTGTCATCACAATAAGTGGTTTCAGTTCTTCCTGTCTATTCAAACACCTCCAGTGAGCTTGGAGCACATCCTGTCTGAAATCTTAAAGACAAGGTAGCTTTACTGTAGGTAGCTACCACATTCAGGAGCCAAGAGACTCTGTGGTGATAGATACATTTCAGAGGAACTGCCACCGACAATATAAATCCTTGGAAGGGCACATATGGATGCCGAGGCTGCAGTTTAATGCCCACATTCTGAGGAAGTCAAGCATTCCTTCAAAATGTAAATTATATTTTATATTCCAAATTTTGGCCGGTTTCAACACAGACAGAGTAGCAGTTTACACGATTCAATCCCATTTATTTATTTATTTTTAAGGAATTCAAACTATCTTTGGAGGGCTAAATGAAACCAAAGATTTTCTCTGTTACATGGGGCCCTGTCATATTTCTCGCACTGTTTCTTTCCCCCATCACTTGGATTGTCCTTCTAGGAACAAAAGAGAAAAATAAAAGATAGCAACATTTGGTGAGCAGAATTTAAACCTTAAGACGTCTATACAGGTGTAGTAAATCCTGTCCCAGAGGTTGTTTTATCTTCATTAAAGCCTTTATTTTCATTCAGCCTTCTCCAGAGGGACTGATAAACCACAATTCAGGGTCTGTTTGAGTCTATTCTCCTGTCTATTGAGTGGCCCGGCAGTGGTCTTCAAGTGTATAATTTTCAAATTGGGAAGCAATCGATTGGAATCCTTCATCCTTAACTCCCAACTACAGTTATTAAAGGAGTCAGGAATAAAATGCTGCTTCATAACAAGTGTTTCTCACTTAAAAAAAAAAAAAAACTTTCATTCTAACCTATGAGACTGGAGAGACAGACTTGTACTTACCAAGCAAGAATAGGAATCATTCAGTCTGTGATCCAAAGTCTGCCTCTGCAGTATTCTAAAAAGGAAGGCGTGGTCTAGCTTGCAAGGATTAGCAGAAATAAACTCATCCATACCATGTTTCTGAAAACGGTCTGCATCTGTAAATTCAAAAAAGCATGTATAATACATTTATTTTTCTGGCTTAATAATGGCAAATACAGTTTTTGAACACAAAATGCATGCCTCATGATAACAGGCTATTTTGTATTACAAAAAATACGATGCCAAGAATTCAGCATAGTAACATAGATTGTAATTTTTTGGAGTCTAATGAATAATTACCTGGAAAAATCTGCAAATCATTTGAAATGAGGAAATTTCTATTTTCAAAGCTACTTTTAATATTCATCAGAGAACTGATCTTATTTTCCAATTTTAAGAAAGGTAGATGCGCTTTAAGTATGTATTTACAGAAGGAACCAACTGGAAAAGAACCGAGATCTATTCATAAAAAACAGCAACGATGGCTAGAAGCTTGCTTTCCAAATGGCAAACTAGGGCAGAAATGAACACACAGGCTTCCGCTGGACCACTTCCAGTCTTTTTTTTTTTTTTGAGTCTTATTTAATGGGACCAACCTTAATGTAGAAATGGCAATGAATGCTCTCAAGCTTCAAGTTTAGGAGACATGAAAAAGGGAGCATCATGTTTGTGCAAATATGCAGACAAAGCATAACGTCCCAAATGGCACTTCAATCAAAGGTCCAAATTTACTGTTCTTTACAGATTGCATCTTTCAACGCCTGTAGACCCTGCGGGTTTATCAAAGGGCAAGCTTTTATGATTGCTTTCATTAATGGTATGTTTTGTCAAAGTCTTCAATGTGAGTTATTTACTAAGTATATAGAGAAAAAGCCACACACCACCCAAAAGGAGTGCTGGGGTGTTACTACATTAGCTCTGTTAGAAATGTAGCGCACGTTGGGCAAGCAATCAGTTATCGGGATAAAAGTGGACTCTCCTGACAATGGTAGAGCTGAGGCTCCATTGTTCCTTAAAATTCATAGATAGATCTCATTCTGGTAATTATAAGAAGTAGAGTCCTAAATGTAAGCTGAATGTAGTTTTTAAAACCTATATGGTACAATCCTAAAATTGCAAAGGAAAGGAGACAAAAGTTTATTGATTAAACGCAATTATAGAGTCAGGCTCATAATAAAACTCAGTATTGATCTGTGGACATGATGCTAACATAATCAGTCACATTTAGATATTTAGCCCAGATCATATTGATCCTATGTCAAATTCAACTTTCAGCCATACTTGTGGATGGAAGAACTACGTAATTCAAGCTGAAGGGTCTTCAGAATCACATTAAAAAAAAAAAAAAAGATCTCACATCAGTGACAGATATCAAAAGGTGATTGTGGCAAGTAAGCATCAATGGGTGTTCATTGACGATGGAAGGTATGAGGTTATGATCCAAGGAGAAATTGGCATATGTATTCCTTTACATTTACTAATTACTTAACTGAATGATTAAATGCATTACATATGGTAAATCAGTATTAATTGGATGAACACTAAATGTTATTAAACCGCTTTTCCTGAACTGAGAAATGAGACGATTCAACTTCTCTTGTATTTTATTCTTATGTCTGATGATCTTTCAAATGAAAGTCTTTCAAAGTTACATAAATGATAATGTGAAATAATATAAAATGAGTAGACAGAATACTGAAAAATGCAGGCACATATATTATAAAACCGTTATTTTATATTTTAAAGAATCTTAAAGCCTTCATTTATCCATTTATTTGAGTAAAAAAAACTTTTAGTGTCACCTTTATGTAATTCCTAGTTTTATAAAACAACTGCTGAATTTTATTATTTCTTTCACCAGAGAAGGTCATAACAAGTTAAAAATAACACCAATTAATGACTTATCTATTAAGAACAGGATATATAAGAAATTCCACAGAAAATCCATCACTCTTTTATTCTACAAAATACATACATTACATATTTAAATACATACAGTATGTTCTACATAATCCTCTTTGTACTTCTACCTTTTATAATGGGTTATAGGAGCAAAATATTTATTTTAAAGCAATGGGTATATGGCCTTTAAATAATATCTACAAGTTCTTGAAAAAAAATTGAGTCTGTTTCATTTCTATAATTAAATCATATTTTCAAAAATGAATATACTTTATGAAGCATTTTCCTCAAGAAATATAATTCTAAACTATATATGTGCTAATGTGTCAAGCCCTTTGGAATCACACACATGAATGAAAAATTACTTTGCCAATGATTACCTTTAGTGATAAAAATATTCCTAATAGCAGTTTAAATCACAAAACAGACCCCATATTGACAGTGATAAAACTTGTAGGCGAACAATATTCTATTAAAAAAAAAAAACAACCTACAATCTCTCTGGCGCCATAATTCTATGAAAGTGAAATGTATTCTTAGGGATTATCCCATCTTCAAAACACAGGCTGTAGAGACAAGAATCTCTATTTCTTTCTTTTTATGTCTGATAAGCACAATTTAAAATATTTTATGCAATCTGAAGAGAAACCAGGGTGAAGGGGGGGAAATTGGAGGGGGACATGAACCATGAGAGACGATGGACTCTGAGAAACAGAGGGTTCTAGAGGGGAGGGGGTGGGGGGATGGGTTAGCCTGGTGATGGGTATTAAGGAGGGCATGTACGGAATGGAGCACTGGGTGTTATATGCAAACAACGAATCATGTAACACTACATCCAAAACTAATGATACTGTAATGTATGGTTGATTAACATAATAAAAAAACAAAATATTTTATGCAAATATACTTCACCACGCACCACTGATTAGTTTCCATGAATTTATGAAGAAATAAACTTTGAAAAAGCAACAGTTTTGATCTCCCTGTGTGAGAAATCTTTCACTTTAAAATCCTCTTATGAACTAAAGTAAAATAAGAAAACATCTATTGTTAAAATATTACCTAGTTTTATTTCTGTAAAATAATATTTTCATATAGTTTTCTCTTGGCATAACATATCAACATCTACTCTTAGAAAACACAGAGATATCATCTGGATCAAATGAACTGTGCTTTCAATCAATTACATAACCAAATGCAAGGCTTGGAGACTTGCTTTAAAACTGGGTTATGCTCGATTATCTTCAATTAATGTTTATTAAAACACAAAGTTATGGTGACTAGTTTTAAATGAAAAATTATTCATGGCACTAATCAAATGTTCACTGATAATGACAAATTTCAGTTCAGTTTGTCTTCCAAAATGATGTAAGAAAATTATCAAAAGAAGCCAACAAGATATGAGCTTGAACAATGCACAGCAAAACTGTCATAAATTGTCATGATTAACCTATGGACTAACTACAGATGTGGGACATGGTAATTGAGGATACTGGTGGAGAGTTTCTATGGTAACAATTGGATATATGCTCCAGCATCTTTAGGTGGTACTGTCACCAGGTGTGGAAGAAGTGGATGGAATAAAACCCAAATTGAGAAAGATTATTATTTGCTATAGATTTATGGAATTATAGAAGCTTATTCAAATGGAACCTGAAAATTTAAATTTTTCATTAGGGTAATAGCTGTTGGAAGTCAAGGGAAAAGAATAAGGAGGCTGACGGTACCAATTTAAACAGTTAACACTGACTTGAAAATAGCTAGCCTACAAAACAACGTGAGGACTATTAGCAAGCTGGTAGGCCCCCCTGTGGTGTATGCGAGGGGGCTCTTTGGTGGGCACTGACCACAGCCAGCCCCTATGTGCTCCAGAATCCAAGACCCAGGACAGGCATCTAAGTCCGAGTTCCAAATGTGAGATGGGGAAAAAATTTAACTGACACGTTTCTTCTTCCTTCGCAACTAATTCTAAGGATGCTGCATTTCTTTTTTTTTTTTTTTTTTTCCTGCTGCTCCTGGTGTTGAGAGAAATTAGGGATATAAAACAGGCGAGGAAAAGGAAGTGGGGGAGAGGCAAATGAGATACTGCAGGAGAAGAGGTAGCCGTTCATTAGCATTCTGAGACCACTCAGGTGTCCAGGCCTGGGAATCAAGTACCAAAAGGATTATGAAGAAGGTGCTGCTACCTAAGGGCTCATCTGCTCCTCTGCAAAATCCTGAACTGAACTAAGCAGCATATGAACCTTTTGAAATACAATAACTTGGTTTAAAATTGTCTTATGGTTAAGAGCTTGCCCGTAGCTGCATTTACTGATACCACATCTGATTATACTTTCCTTGTCGCTCAAACTCTCACTGAGCTTGAAAATTCACAAGAAGGTAAACATGGCACAGAGAAGGACCTCATGTATTTTTATAGCACCTATGTGGCCATTAATAGGAAGTTTTATGTTACAAAATTCTACGTGGATTATTTTGGTTGATATTTTTTGTTTTACGTACACATTTTATGCTGAACACCAAAGAGAAACAACAATACATATATTAATTAGGAGTTTGTTCACACCTCTATTATTGACCCAAATAATTTCTTAGCTTGTTTTTGTTAAACTGACTAAAAACGGATGTATGAATTTACACATCTTGCTTTCTGGGGCAAATAACAAATAAGTAGTATTTTCGCATGACAATTTTAATCAACACATACAGACCTAGAATCATAAACAAAGCAAACCAGTATTCAACATTTACGTGAAATAATATATTCAATGTAAAGTAAAACATACCTATGAAGTGTGAAATTTAACTTGTAAGATCAATCAAGAAAATAAGCTCATAAAATTAAATGTAAGTTTATATTCTGATTTAAGAATTTTTAAAAAAAAATTTGACTTAAAAAGAAGGTAACTTTTCTGGTTCATTTTTGACATTTCTTTATTATTAGAAGTCAACTAGTATTGTGTTGTATTATATTACATACATATTGCATTACATTATATACAGAAGAGAGAAAAATGAAAAACAGGTGCTTTGCATAGTGAAGGATAGTTTAACCAAAGAATGTCTGTCAGTCTGGCAAAAGGCAATGCACTGTTTGAAGCAGAAAATCTGGATAGCACCCTACCTGTTCAATTTACCTTATTTTCTTAGAATTTCTAAATATCCTGAAAATCAAAGAAACCGCGAAGTCGAATAGATTCACGTACCAGAAAAATCTGTAAATACATACCATCATTTATATACTAAAACAGATAAGGTTGCCTTCAAATAAGGTAGACTTTGGAAATTTATTATTTTGTTCTTTCTCAACATTTAGTCAGTGTGTTTAGTTTTTAAAAAGAGCTTTCTTTAAGTTCTAACAGACACTTCAGAGATAATTCAGAAAACAGAGGAAATGAATCAGTAACTAAACCCTTTAAACTCATCCACTGTCAATAGTTTAGGTATAATTCTACCTATATTTATAAAATTTTTTAAGTTATAATATCACATACATAATTTAGTATTTTTCCACTTAACATTACTGAGTATTTCTTTTCCATGCTATTATAACACCTTCACAGCCATTACCTTTATTCCCACATGAATGGTAGGTATTAGGTTGTTTCTACTTTACTCTTTGGCAAAAATAGATATTTTTTCATAAATGGTAAAGTTAACCTAAATATTCTGGGTTTGCCTAGAAAGTAGGAGACTGACATTGCAAACAAGATCATGATATTCCTTTAAAAAAATCACATTATTATAAAGATTTTACTACAATGAAGCAAAAAAAAAAAAAAATCATGAAAATACTTACCCTTCCCGGCTACAGGTCAGCAGAGGAATGAAAAAGCATATTTTAATGGATTAGGAGCATACTAATTTCTATAACTAGTCATTTTAATTTCGTATCATTTTCTTACTTTCTACTAATGACTCTAAAAGTTGTTCTTCCTAGAGGTGATCAAAAACGAAGAAAAGGAAATGCCAGGGAAATCGGAGAAGGGAAGAAAATATTAAGGGCTATCTACTCTCTGGAGAAGTCCAATGGATGGATTCTCTGAGATAGGTCAAGATCAGTATTCTCATTCAATGAGGTACAAACACATTTTTCTTCCTTCCTCCTCTCCCCCACCTTTTTAAAGAAAGATAAAACAGCAGGGTCTTCTGTGATAGAAAACTTTACTAAACATCTGGAATACAGGAAAGCTGTTGTTAACATAACCAAAACAGTGTGGCTTTTTAGAACAAGTTTGGATTTTTTTTTTAAATTTTATTTTTTTTTTTAATTTATTTGACATAGAGAGAGACAGCGAGAGCAGGAACACAAGCAGGGGGAGTGGGAGAGGGAGAAGCAGGCTTCCCGCTGAGCAGGGAGCCTGATGCGGGGCTTGATCCCAGGACGCTGGGATCATGACCTGAGCAGAAGGCAGACGCTCAAAGACTGAGCAACCCAGGCGCCCCAAGTTTGGATTTTTTGGAACAAGTGAATCAAGGGGATAGAAAACTCCATTCCACTTAGCCAAACAACACTGCTTTGACAATAGGCTGATATCTGATCGTAGAAAGGGTTTGTGAGAAAGAGATTACATGGTTATTTGAATCAACTGATTACTAGATCTTATATTCATTAATTCTATATTGCATAGTCATGGTCTTTTTTTTTTTTTAAAGATTTTATTCATGAGAGACGGGGGGGGGATGGGGGGGAGAGAGAGAGAGAGAAGCAGAGGGAGAAGCAGGCTCTCAAGGAGCAGGGAGCCCAATGCAGGACTCGATCCCAGGACCCTGGGATCATGACCTGAGCCGAAGGCAGACGCTTAACCATCTGAGCCACCCAGGCGCCCCATAGTCATGGTCTTAATGTTCTAGGCCAGGGGTTGGGTATTTCTTACACTTAGGATGTGAAAAAAAATACTGAAACACAAGTGAATGAGGAGACCTTTTCACAAATATAATTTTCAAGTCACTGTAACTCAGTGGTTCTCAAATGAGGGTGTTTCTAAGCCCATCTTTAACTCTGCTTCCCCCCAACATTTGGCAATGTCTGAAGATATTTTTGGTTATCAGATTGGGGGGGTATGGTTTGCTACTGGAATCTAGTGAGTGGAAGCCAAGGATGAAGCTAAGCATCCTATAATTCACAGGTTAGCCCTCCTGGCAACCCCTGAAACAAAGCATTATCTGGCCCAAAATGTTAATAGTGCTGAGGTTGAGAAATCTTGCCCTAACTTGCAAAAAACAATCATTCTGTGTCTTGTCAGGGTGCAGTCATGGAGAACAGATTTACCTCCTATCTGAAACAACTAAAAATTCAGAAAAAAATACATTAAAGAAATAGTTCTCAAAACATTGGACATCAGACAACCCAGGAGAGTGATTCCTGAGAAGCAGGAAACAAATGTGGTGAGCTGAGAATCAAGTTAAGACCCGGAGAAACTTTCAAAGCTGAGGCACAGGGAACAAGAACCCACAAAGCGCTAGTGTGCTCCCCAAGTTGAGAAGACGGACCGACAATTCAGGAAGGTCAAAATGGCTAGAGTCTGCTTGCAAGAATACGGTTTCCTCCCCCTTCCTCTTTCCATATTCAGTTGAATACTGATTGCTTCACACATGTGAGGAGACCACCTCTGGCCAGAGAAGAAATCATCCTAAAGGATGAGAGGGGGCAGTGCCCAAAACTCACACAGAGCCTGCAATAGTACTTGTTCTCAACAGTCAGTAGGAAACCTCAAAATTCATGGGTCATCACTTAGAGTCTTTAAGAAGAATCGTGGTCCAGAAATGGGGAAAATTAATCCAAGACTAGATACTGTTTAGTTCCACCTAACAAAACTTAAGAGTAAAACTGGAAAAGACTGAACTGTTTCCAAGCGACTTAACTGTGTCTTAGAATAAAACTCAAGGACATTGTCATGAAGAAAACTAAATCAAGGCACATTATAAACTAACTGCTCAACACCAGTGTTAAAGAGAAAATCTTTAAAGCAGCTAGAGGGAAAAAAGACATATTATGTACAGAGAAACAGGCAAAAATGAACACATTTCTCATTATAAAAAAAGGTGTTAGAGTATGAGGCAAAGTCTTTAAAGTACTGAAAGAATTTTTTTTTCAAAATGAAGGTAAATTACTTTTTCATATATAAGAAAGCTAAAAAAATTAATCACCACCAGACTTGCACTGAAGTCACAAGAAGTCTTTCAAGAAATATATATATATTTTTTAAGACTTGACAGAGAGCGAGAGAGAGAGCGAGCAAGAGAGTAAGCACAAGTGGGAAGCAGCAGGCAGAGGGAGAGGGAGAAGCAGGGTCCCCGCCCAGCAGGGAGCCCGATGCGGGGCTCGATCTCAGGGCCCTGGGATCATGACCTGAGCCGAAGGCAGACGCTTAACGACGGAGCCACCCAGGCGCCCCAAGAAGTAAAAGATTTCTACAAGACAACGGAACACTGGAACTGATAACTACTTGGGTAAGTATATGAAACAAATATTTTCTGATATTATTTAAATTTCCCTAAAAGGTAATTGACTGTTAAGGCAATAATTATAATAGCAAGGTATTGTGGGATTTATAATACGTGTAGAAGTAAGATGTAGGACAAGAACGGTCTAGAGGCTAGAAGGGGAGAAACGGAAGTATACTCTTTTAAGCTGCATATACTATTGATGAAGTGCCGTGAAGACGGACTGTGGTAAGTTTAAAGAGGTATACTTCTAACCCTGAAACACAAAGGTCGCTGGATTTGAGCTCATATTCCATCTTTAATTTTTGGCTTAATGTGCCGTGAAGATGCCCAGATGTGATAGTGAAAAGAGAGTAGTTATTTGATACAAGAGAGTACAAGACCAAAATAACGCATGTCAAGATGTTACTCCCCTGGAGAAGAACCTTAATAGTAGAACCTTTTAATTGAAAAGTCAAAAATTGAATTTAAAGTCATAGAAAAACTGACATTACAGACGAGACCAAAGAAGCTTTGCAAAGGAGTATAACAAGTTAGAATATTTGGTTTAATGATTATTAAAGCTGTGTTTGAAAATATTTCTATAATTAGTATATCATTTGTTATTAATCATTTATAGATTCAAATGAAAAATGTTTTTTAAAATGATTTAAATTAGCATACAAAGGATGACATGAATACTAAGGTATTTAGATAAAGTTGGCTTGATGACTTGCTCTTTTTTATCAATCTACAACAGAAAATAGCCCTATTATCCTTCTGGACTGTTAAGAACCACCCTAGGAAGTGATGGTTCATCATTTTGGTGTTCTGGAGTCCTATCAATGCTGATTTGATTTTGTAATACTTTTCCCAATTTTATAGAACATATAAGGTAAAACAGTAAGTTTAAGTAAACTTTATTGGAGAAGTTTTAGAGAGTTTTCTTGTATGTTCTGGAGATTATACCCTAATGCTTGGCAAATTCATGACTGAAAACCCACGCAACATTTATTCCAGATCTGTGTGAAAAAATTAGAGTTGATTCTATGGCTTCTAATACAAATGATTTTTATTCAATTAGGAATTCATTAATGATGTAAACTATTATACTGAACAAATGTGTCTCAATTTTTTATCTTATTAAGGTTATTAATTGATAATCCAATTATTTTTCAACAAAACTTACAAAGCTGAGCATCTGCATGGAGAGTCCCTCCTTTAGGATTCAGTTTCTGGGTTTGAATCGCAGGAATGGGTTTATATGACTGACCTGTGGCCCTATACATGGCCTGAACCCATAATATTCTATCCTGTTCATCATCACTGGCAAATATCACAGTGTCTCCTTCTTTAACTGCATTAAAGAACATCTGACCACCCTGAAGGCCTGTGGAGGAAGAAAGATGTCATTAAAAACTTACATAATTGGCAGATTTCAAGCTCATGCACTAAACAGTCACATAGAAGAGAATCAGTTTGACATTAGTAGCTCAATGCTGTTAACAGGAGAAAGGTTTAAACTTCCATATCACTTTAAAAATTAAAAACAGCTTAAGAAAACGAACAGTTCATGACACAGTAACATTCTGCAAGTCATAAAAACCTACTCCATAGAAATATATAGCACAGTCTGCAAACTCAGGCCAGAGAAGAAAGTCTTATCTTTTGGCACATTTCTCATTCTACCTGCAGGAGAAATATATGGTGATTTTAGCAGAAAAGAAACACAGGTAGGGCAAATACAATACTTGTATCTGTATGGTATTTTATCCTTTGCAAAATTCTTTGACATAGAAGCTATTTTGCATTTTTCTGTGACCAATTAGTGAACGGGATCACAGATTCCTACTTTTAATCTCTCCATATTAAATCCTTAATCTCTGCATTAAATCTACGTATTTCTTAGTATTGCTTTGTTAATTTCATTAATCTCCACATATTTAATTCATTCCCTCACCAATGTTAGATACCAAGCACCTAGTATATACGTAGTATTAATATGGAAGTAGGGAGAAAATTTAAGAATATGATATGGGGAAGAAAATTGGTAGAATATACAAAAATTCATTTGCTGCTTCTTTCCCTATTTCTGTCTCTTTTACCTTTTGGCTTTCCAGTAAAGAAGTTCATATAAGCATTGCTGATATTTCTCATATAATTTTTCTGTTACAGTAACTTTCACATATTGTACCCTTGTCTTAAAGATAACAAATGATGAGTTATGGCTAAAGCTAAGTAGCCCTCAGAAAGATATACTTTGAATCTCATGAAGTCTTGTCTAGCTACATAAGTGAAATATGCCCCCTATTCATTCAATGGAGTTTGAAATCTAGAACAGAGATAGGATATTTATGAGAATTTCATCAATACATGAATGGCAGAGAAAGTGATACAATTTAGAATTACCTGGGTGGGGATCTGTGTAATCCACAGTGTATCCTTCAAGTTGCATTAGTTCTTGTGGTTCAGACTTTTTTTCTCTATAACTGCACATAGCAAATGTGTATTGGCTAACCTGTACAAGAAAAGGTTTGCAGACTGCTTGCATTAAATTTCTTTTTTTTATCAGAAGACTCTTTGCCAAATTTAAAAGATAACATGCTTTGCTCATAAATTATTAAATATCAGCATTTTTCAAAACCTAGCTCAGGGATTAAAGCACCTTTCATCTGTCAGCTTGCAGTTAGGCCTTCCATGCCTATGAGCCAGCATTTCCCAAACCAACAATCTGCTGGCCAAGATTCTATGAGATATTAATAGAAGCATCATAAAAAAGCATTCATGTTAAAGATAAGGTTGAGAATTACTGGGTTAACTAAACAGGCTTCTTCTACTGCATGTTTTCTTATGACCTTTAATAGGCTAACATACTTTGTGAATCTCTAAGGGTAAGACAACAGGAGCATTCTCAAACTTACATGATCATGGAATTACATATTATTTTATTTTTTTGAGAGAGAGAGAGAGGGAGAGTGTGCGCTTGTGTGGGAGAGAGCGAGGTAGTGGGGGCAGAGGGACGGAATCTTAGGCAGGCTCCAGGCTCAGTGTAGAGCCCATGTGGGGCTGGGTCTCACGACCCCGAGATCCCGACCTGAGCTGAAATTAAGAGTCCAACACTTAACCGACTGAGCCACCCAGGGGCACCAAGGAACTACATTTTAAAGCATGCTGATTTTAACCTTCAACTAAAGCAAAAGAAAAAAAGATTTTAATAAATGTTAAGAATTTACTGTAACCAAACTCACAGGAAGGTCCAGGTAAGTGAGTTTTTAGGCAGCCAGTGACTTAACACTGCCAAGATCCGCTGTCTCTCCATTCTACTTCTCTTTTGAAACTGGCTTCATTTTCTTGTGGGGCAGTCTGGCTGACCGAGAACCACAGTTGCAAACAGCTCTCAGTCACCTCCCTGGCTGTCCCACCCTGAGTCATGAGGCCGTATTTGCACCAATCACTGTGGCTAAGGGGTAAGAGTAACATTAGCCCAATTTGGGTCAAGAGCTTACATCTGTGGCCAAGAATGTCACATGCTACAACAGGTGGGCTCTGAGAAGTTCCCCCAAAATAGAGACAGGAGGTGCTGTTCCCAGGAGGAGATAAGAACGTTTGGTAGATTAATACTTAAACTGCAAAATATCTTACAACACAGGATCCACGGAAAACAGTTTTGAGTAATGTGAATTATGCCCCCTTTCCACTTTTAAATACAGATGAAACTAAGGAAACATAAAAATAGTTTTTAATAGACAAAGATTAAAGAGGACTCAAAAGGGAGCTAATTATGAAAGAAAAAAATTACTTGGACTATGTTAAAATTAAGAAATTCTCCTCGTTAAAGGATACCACGAAGAAAGTAAAAAGGCAAACCCACAAACTAAGAGAAGATGTATGCAAAATATATATTCAACAAAGAACTAGTCTCTATCGATATGGAGGGACAGAGAAGAGCAGCAACTGAGGTTACTGAGAGAAGAGGTGATTCTGCTTTCGGATTGGAGCATCAACTCCTGCCTGAGTCTCCAGCCCGCTGGAAACTCATACTCTGTAAGCCTTACTATGTATTATGCAATCCCTTTGAGCCAGCAAATCCCCTTCTAAGAACTTATTCCAAATAAACAAATGGACAAGTATTCAAAGATGCATGTGAAGTGTGTTCACCACAGTACTGAACATAAGCAAAAACTGGAAAAAAACAACAGTGGTTTGGTTAAATACATTATGGCACGACCACACAGTAGAATGCTATTCAGCCATCAAAACACATATGACGGATTTCTTTTTTTTTCCAGACACGGAACTATTTCGAAGATAACATCATAACATAAAAAGTCGGTGAAAAACAAAACTGTAGAGTGTGCTCTTTTGGGTAAACACTATATATACATATGAGTAAGACACAGACTAAAATATCTATAGTAATTATTAGAAAGTACAATTGTGGGTGATTTTATTTAGAGTTTTTTAAAAAATATGAATTATGTTTAAAAAAATTTTAAGTAACCTCTACATTGAATATGGGGCTCAAGCTCACAACTCCTGACATCTAGTCGCATGTTCTACCGACTGAGCCAGCCAGGTGCCCCTGAATCATATTTTAACGAGGAAAAAGAGTACAGCTATTTATTTTGAAAAAAAAAAAAGTAAAACCTTTGGGAATCGTGAGGCAAATAACCTGAGAACACCTGTGGTTCTTGTACTCTGAAGTTCTCCTTTCCTTGCCCTCATAGACTGTCAATGAATTTACTTTTTCACCTATGCTCAAGGCTTACAGATGAAACCTGGTGGTGGCTCCTACAGAGATCCGTTACTAAAGGCGGCTTCAGTTTCCTTGTGTAAAAAGGTATGATTGCGGGGGATCTGGAGAGATTGGGAGAGATGTGGTGGGGGGTGAACGATGACACTATACTTCCGTTACTTGTTCTAAAAAGAAGCTCATTCTCTTACTTAAGGCCAATAACTTAGTCTCAAGTTCCACTATTCTTCCATAGTGATTTAATGCAGTGTTATCTTAAAAGTATAAAATATTTCAAGCATGAACAAAAGTACAATATACTAACATGTGTATTTTTTAAAGATTTGAGAGAGAGAGCGAGTGAGAGCGAGAGAGCGCATGTGTGCGGAAGAGGGAGAAAGAAGCTTAAGCAAACTCCACACAGGGTGTGGAGCCTGACACAGGGCTCGATCTCATGACTCTGAGATCATGACCTGAGCTGAAACCAAGAGTTGCTTTTAACCAATTGAACTACCCAGGTGCCCCTGAATCATAACTTTTTCTTTTTAAGATTTTATTTGAGAGAGAGAGAGAGAGAGAGAGAGAGAGAGAGAGAGAAACAGCATGAGAGGGAAGAGGGTCAGAGGGAGAAGCAGGCTCCCCACTGAGCCAGGAGCCCGATGTGGGACTCGATCCCAGGACCCTGGAATCATGACCTGAGTTGAAGACAGAAGCCACCCAGGTGTCCCCGAATCATAACTTCTTGTATATATATACTTTAGAATTTTTTGTTTAGTTTTATCTACTCCAATACATTTTTTTTAAAGATTTTATTTATTTATTTGAGAGAGAGAGAGAATGAGAGATAGAAAGCATGAGAGGGAAGAGGGTCAGAGGGAGAAGCAGACTCCCTGCTGAGCAGGGAGCCCGATGTGGGACTCGATCCCGGGACTCCAGGATCATGACCTGAGCCGAAGGCAGTCGCTTAACCAACTGAGCCACCCAGGCGCCCCCAAACACATTTTCTTTTCTCTCTCCACAGAGGTAATTACCACGCTGAACTTTGTGCTTATTATTTCTATGCATGTTTTAAAAGTTTTATTACATATAATATTTTAGGTTCCTAGACCCAATTCCAACCTGTTGGGTATGTAGGCAGGGTGGCTTCCACACCAAACAATGCTCTGGATACCACCTGGGTGTCCCACAATACACTCAATTCTAACTCTATACCAAGAGAGCACACAGAATTAGAATTCCGTAGATTAAGGGTTCAGTCCTACAAGACTGACTCACCCTAACCCCCTCTTCAGATGCAGTCATAACCCCAGGCTGTAATCTATAGATAGGAGGTTCCTGTCTACCCTTTCCTTGTACTTCAGATACTAGTCCAAATTATTACCTGTATTTCTGACGGGCTACAGATTAGGAGTTCCCACAACCTCCTCCCTAAATCAACTGTTCACCAGCCTGGAAACTCTCCCAATCCTCTTCTTTTAGATTTTTATAGAGGCTTCATTATAGTGGCATGGCTGATTAAATCACTGGCCATTAGCGATTTATTCAATGTCCAGCCCCTCTCCCCTCCCCTAGGTCTGGGAGGGTGAGGGGTAGGTGAGAGTGAAAGTTCCAACTCTCTAATACACTGTTGGTCCTCTAGGCAAGCAGCTGCCCATCCTTAGGTGGGTTCTACAAGTCACCAGTAACATAACAAAAGTCACCTTTAGCACTCATTAGGAAAGTAGAAGGGTTCTGTGTTAGAATGGGGATGAAGACCAAATATATATTTATTATAAATCACAATTACCATGTAAGTAAATTGATAAAGTATTTCTTCACACATTTTAAAACTTTGTATGAATGAATCAGACACATTTCTTCTGCAACCTCCCCTCCCCAAAGTTCAACATATTTAACCACCTTGATACATATACTTCGAACTGAATTATCACACCTTACCCAACGTTCTAGTGATGGCCTTCAGTTTCTTACACTTGCTGCCATTAAAAATAATGCCCAACAGTCATTCTTGCACACGTGTGAGAGCTATTTGAAGGGCTACACCAGGGAGCAGAACTGCTAGGTTATAGGGCGTGTGTACCTTCATCCTCATTAGATATTGCAAAACTACTTTCCAATTCATACATACACTAGTGGTACATGAGAGCTTCTGATACTACCCATCTTTGCCGAACTTGGTATTTTGAGTCTTTTTATATTTTACCAATTTTGATGAATGGGAAGTGGTATCTCACGAGTATCTGAATGTACAATTCTCATTACTAATAGAGCTGAGCATTTCCTCATATTTTTTTACACTTGGGATTTCTTTTTCTGTGGGTTTCTTTATTAAACAAGTTTGCTCATTTTCTAATGTATCAGTCATTCAAATCCTTTTTCCACAATCAGTTTTGCTAAAAGTTTATTTCCTTTTTTGAGTGCTTGCAAAGAATATCTTTGCATTTTGTTACTTTTTGTTTTCTATTCCTTAATTTCTGTGAGTTTTTTTTTTAAAGATTTTATTTATTTATTTGAGAGACAGAATGAGAGAGAGAGAGCACATGAGAGGGAGGAGGGGCAGAGGGAGAAGCAGACTCCCTGCTGAGCAGGGAGCCCGATGCGGGACTTGATCCCGGGACTCCAGGATCATGACCTGAGCCGAATGCAGTCGCTTAACCAACTGAGCCACCCAGGCGCCCAATTTCTGTGAGCTTTATTACTTCTCCCTTCTTTTGGGGGGTAGTTAACTTTATTTTTTCACAAATATTTTAATTCATCTACTTAGCTTATCCATTTTCAGTTGTTATTCGTTTATAATTCAACAAACCTAAATGCATGTATATTTAGGTTTATTCTAAATTTACCTTCGCTTCATCTCACAAGTTATATATAGCATTTTCATTAGTTCAGTTCTAAGTATTTCTCATATTCATTTGTTCTTTTCTACACGAGTTATTTACAAGTGTGCTTTTAAATTTGGATCTGCAGTTCCACTTTTATTACTGAGTTTTAAAGTAATTCCACTGTGACCAGAATGATTCAGAATTTTGGTCTTTTTTGAGACCTGCTCTATTGCCTAGGGCACAGCCAATTGTTAAAAGAATGCTTAAAAAGAATGCATCTTTTGCAATTATTGTTCAGTGATTATATCCATTATATCAAATTTACTAATTGCGTAGAAAAATATACTACACGGTTTTCTAATATTTCTTCCGATGTGTCAATTATTGAGAGGTATGTTAAAATTTCCTACCAATGCTATCTATCTGTGACTTCTTCATACAATTCCCTCGAATGTTGCTTTATATTTTTTGAAGACACATAATCTTACACGTATATGCCTTATACTAAAATATGTCATCTGATACAGTCGATATTTATAGCGGCCCTTGTCTTTACCCATTTTTTGGCCACTAATGTTCCTTGAATCACACTCCATCATTGAGTTCAATTTCCTTCTTTAGTAAAAGCTTTTTGAGTCAGTGTTTATTTTAAAATAAGTCTTTAATTCTCCCTTATGAATGACTGCTTAGGTGGTTATATAGTATTCTAGGCTAGTAATCCTTCAGCACTTTGAAGATATTATTCCATTGTCAGAAAGCTTATATATCCATGTTGAAAAGTTTGATAAAGTCCAACTTTGGTCCCCTTGTAGTTAATTTGCTTTTTCTCTCTGGTTTCTCTTAAATGTTTTCTTTATCTTTGTTAGCCTGTGTTTTAATTTTTAATTAAAAAAAAAATAAGTAAACTCTACCCCCAATGTGCGGCAAAACTTACAACCCTGAGATCAAGAATCACATGCTCTACCACCAACAGACACATGAAAAAGTGCTCAACATTGCTCGGCATCAGAGAAATCCAAATCAAAACCTCAACGAGATACCACGTCACACCAGTCAGAATGGCTAAAATTAACAAGTCAGGAAACGACAGATGTTGGCGGGGATGTGGAGAAAGGGGAACGCTCCTACACTGTTGGTGGGAATGCAAGCTGGTGCAACCGCGCTGGAAAACAGTATGGAGGTTCCTCAAAAAGTTGAAAACAGAGCGGTTTTCAAAACGATCCAGCAACTGCACTATTGGGTATTTACCCCAAAGATACAAATGTAGGGATCCGAAGGGGTACATGCACCCCAATGTTTATAGCAGCAATGTGCACAATAGCCAAACTGTGGAAAGAGCCAAGATGTCCATCGACAGATGAATGGATAAAGAAGATGTGGTGTATATATACACAATGGAATATTACGCAACCATCAAAAGGAACGAGATCTTGCCATTTGCAACGACATGGATGGAACTGGAGGGTGTTATGCTGCGTGAAATAAGTCAATCAGAGAAAGACATGTATCATATGACCTCACTGATATGAGGAATTCTTAATCTCAGGAAACACACTGAGGGTTGCTGGAGCGGTGGGGGGTGGGAGGGAGGGGGTGGCTGGATGATAGACACTGGGGAGGGTATGTGCTATGGTGAGCGCTGTGAATTGTACAAGACTGTTGAATCACAGATCTGTACCTCTGAAACAAACAATGCAATATATCTTTAAAAAAAAAAAGAAAGCAGGAGGGGAAGAATGAGGGGGGGAATCGGATGGGGAGACGAACCATGAGAGATGATGGACTCTGAAAAACAAACTGAGGGTTCTAGAGGGGAGGTGGGCGGGGGGATGGGATAGCCTGGTGATGGGTATTAAAGAGGGCACGTTCTGCGTGGAGCACTGGGTGTTATGCACAAACAATGAATCATGGAACACTATATTAAAAACTAATGATGTAATGTATGGTGATTAACATAACAATAAAAAATTAAAAAAAAACCAATCACATGCTCTACCGACTAAGGCAATGAGGCACCCCTGTTATCCTGTAGTTTTACTGTGAAATTTTGGGGAGTTTTAATGTTTACCCTGATTGATAATTGTAGTATTTCTTGTATCTGAGAATTCATGACTTTTATCAATTTTAGAATCTTGTTCACTTATCTTTCCAAATGTTGACTCTACCTCATTTTCCCTTTATTCTTTCTTCAAATTCTATGTGAAGTATCTTGGAACTTTAGATAATTTCCTGTCTTTTAGCTCTTTGCATATTTTATGCTTCTTCATTTCTCTATGCTGAGTAGTAATTTCTTAAGATTATAATATTCTATCAATTACATCACTAATTTTCTCTTTAGATGTGTCTAAACTACTGTCTAACCTGTCCAAAAAGGGTGTAATTTCAATGATTGTTTTAAATTTTTACTAGTAGCTCTACATAGCCCCATGCCAAATCTGCTTGTTCATTTTTCATAATATTATGTTGTTTTGTTCTTTTCTTGTACTTTTGAATCAGTTTATAAATTTCATCACTGTAAATGCAATTACTTTATAGTTTATATAGATGACAATTATTACTGAAATTCTTGGGTGTGTAAATAATTTATTGTTTTGTAATTTTTAATGATGAGCTCATATCCAGCACCGGTTCATCTGGGGATATTTTATAAGACCTATGTTAAAGGTTCATATTTCCAAAAACAATTTTTTTTTTTTAAATGTCAGATGCCTCAGAAACATCATCAATCCAGAAGTACTTTTTGTGTTAATTTCTTCACTTGGGCATTTCCCTTATATTTGTATAAAATAACTTAGAACTTCAACATTCTCTGAGTATAGGCTAATAGTTACAAATTCTCAGGAGTCATTTTTACTCCATATTCAGAGCCTCAGGCCAAATATAAATTTACTAGCCTGGGGGCAGTTTTTCTTCTAGTCCACATTTCACAGAGATCGAGCTCTTCTTTTTTTTTTTTTTTTTTTAAATAGTTTTTTTTTTGAAGATTTTATTTATTTTTCATGAAAGAGAGAGAGAGAGAGAGGCAGAGAGAGAAGCAGGCTCCCAAGGAGCAGGGAGCCTGACGCGGGACTCGATCCCAGGACTCTGGGATCATGACCTGAGCCGAAGGCAGACGCTTAACCATCTGAGCCACCCAGGCGCCCGAGATCGAGCTCTTCTAAGTTCTTTAAAAGAAGATCTCTTATCCAAATTCCCACTTTGAGAATGCCTCAGGGTATGTTTTCGTTCTCGGAGTGAACAATAAAATCCCTACACACCAACATCAACACCTTGTCCCCATAAACCAGCCCCAATACAGCTGCAAGACCAATGCAGAAGCCTTCACTATTTGGCGCGTGTGGTTTTCCTTCTTGCAATACCGCTATGCAATACAGCTGTTATAACTTACCCAGCACTTCTAGGTGTTTTCCACAAAAGAATTCTTAGAATTACCTTAGGACTAGCCAAGACTACCAATTTGAATCCTTTGGCTAATCCTTCAATTTTCTTCTTTTTTTTATGGAGATTCTGAGTAACAGGTCTAACTTTTATATGTATGAGGAAAAACTATATGTTACTGACACAGTTCACTACATTCCAGGGGGAAAAAAAAATCTATGATGGGGTTAGTATATGAAACCAAAATATGTTCAGATTTGTCTTATAGTTAAAATATAATAGACTTCAGGAAACTAGTACCAAGGAATACTTTTGTGACCAATTATTAACAAAATAGAAAATTTATTGAGGCAATACTTCATTTTCCTGTTCCGTTCTTTCATTTGGAAGAATTTTAAAAACCTGGCTGAAAGAAAGTCTCCTGACACATCACCACATGAAGAATCTGGAATCTGCTGGGAGAGAGATGACTCACCCGGAAAGGTCTGTCTTCCCCGCCCGGCTTGCAAAAATCTCCCGCAAATATTAGTTGGAATTTAGAGCTACCACTGCATTTGGTACTCCAGACAGGCTCTCCAACAAGACTCGCCCACTTTTATTCATTTTTCCACCTGAACTCCCAAGCAGGAGTATATCACCTTCACCTTTAAAATCGCATGGTTTATATTTCCTAATCTAGAAAACCCTACTCCTCCTTCGAAGACCCTTACAAACTTGTCCCCTTCACACAGTTTCTAGCTGCATTTACTAGTGTGTGTTCTTTGTTTCTGAGTCACCAGCTCCCACACTGTCTGGCATACAGTCCCTGCCTTTTAATTTCTCCACGAAGTTAAATTTACTTCAATTCAATAAAATATTCAACCACATTCGAAAATCTATTTGATAGTACAGATCACATACTAAGCCTTGTTTAAAAAAAAAAAAAAATACTAATAGTCTAGCAGTCCAAATTACCCAACTTGTACTCTTTAACGAATCTTCCTCCACTTACAAGTAATATTTTATTTTTTTTAAAATGTCAAACACTCCAATTAAAATGTTCAGGAAACAAAAAACATGAGGCTAAATTCATTCCTTTATCTAACTAGTCTGTCTTAAGCATCCATTTTGTGATGGACCCAGATTTCAGACATAGGGGAACCACATTCTTACTCTTTCAGGTATCCTGGTAGCTATGATGTAATCACAGTCATAAGAAACCCATTAAAATGCTAAGATAATTCAGGAAAAAACAAAATGAAATAATAAATCAAAAAATAATTGGGAAACAAGTGATTAGGGAGTGATTATTTTAAAAAGAAATTCCTACTTTCTCAAAAACATCTGATTCACGTTAAGTGGGATCTTGCTGTATTTTCTGTTTTTACTTGGAAAGAAAGGTAAAGCCAAAATATTAGAAAGTAGTGCAAACTGAAAACTGACCTGGAAAAATAATTAGCAGCTTTGGAATTGTAATGGAACTTAATAATTCGTACAATTTCATTCTTATATATATGTAAGATACATATTATGTAATAGTATAGATTGGATTAGATTCCACATTATAGGTTTACTTTCTGATAGTACTGTCTTTACACTCTACAAGGTATTTAATCAATAGAAATTAACGAATGAAATATTGTTACATTTGATAGGATTATAGATTTTGTGTGGAGAGGATCTTTTTATTGTTATGTTCACCACCATACATTACATCATTAGTTTTTGATGTAGTGTTCCATGATTCATTGTTTGTGCATAACACCCAGTGCTCCACGCAGAACGTGCCCTCTTTAATACCCATCACCAGGCTAACCCATCCCCCCACCCCCCTCCCCTCTAGAACCCTCAGTTTGTTTCTCAGAGTCCATCGTCTCTCATGGTTTATCTCCCCCTGTGTGGAGAGGATCTTAAGAGAATACATTACGAAACTGGAGACTATGATATCTAGGGGACTCAGGTCTCACTAAATCATAAAGAGTTAAATCCAGAGCTAAGCTTCAGTGAAAAGAAAACATAAGATTATTCTCTAGAACATAGTACTATTGAGGGATCAGGGTTCTGGACCCTTGAGATGATGATCTCAACTCCAGAGTTCACAGATGAGGAAACTGACTTTCCCAAGGTCACCTAGGAGGAAATCATCATCTTTAGTCTAGAAATACAAGTCTCCTCAAATCTCATTAGGAATTCCTTCTAATAGACCATACTATTTTATAATTCACATTCTGAAACTTATACTGCTTTCCCAAATAAGCCAATTACCTCTTATTTTCTGGCAAAGTTATTTAAGATAGCTATAAAATACATAGTTATCCGTAAGAAACTATAATCAAAGATTATTAAGACTACTATTAGGTATGGGAGAGAAAGGAAAGTGAATTGAATAGCAAGGAATTTGAGGCATTATCCCTTTATTTTCTTCTCTCAGATACATATTCAATAAATCACCATTTGTTTTACAATAATTGTTTTTTTTTTTTTTTAAAGATTTTATTTGACAGAGAGAGAGAGACAGCGAGAGAGGGAACACAAGCAGGGGGAGCGGGAGAGGGAGAAGCAGGCTTCCCGCGGAGCAGGGAGCCCGATGTGGGGCTCGATCCCAGGACCCTGGGATCATGACCTGAGCCGAAGGCAGACGCTTAACGACTGAGCCACCTGGGTGCCCCACTGGTTATATTTTCAATGAATATAAAATGATCATCCTTTGATGTGTTTAATACTGCTCTTAAATTTTCCTTCGTCTGAATATTGTCATGTTACTTTCTCTCCATATTCTTGCTGTTTGCGGTGTAGCTCTTAAAATCACCATACATACGGATTTGTTGGTTAATCCTATTCTGAGAATCGGATTCCTAATATGTATATTTAATACATATATAGTAAGAATAAATATATATATATATATACACATACACACATAGCTGTCTTCTGTTTTAGGGTTTTTAAAATTTTTTTTATTATGTTCAGTTAGCCACCATATAGTACATTAGTTTATGATGCAGTGTTCAAAAATGTTTTAGGTTTACTGAAGTTTTCTCAGCATCCCATTTTTATTCTATACTAGTTACTTTAAAACTTTCAAGGACAGAGCTAACCCCATATTTATTAAAAAACAAAATCACTTTTGACTGTTTCTCATATAACTTGAGGAGTACAGCCTGTTTTCATCACTCCATTCATTAACTTTGACAAAAATCTGGAAATCAGGTTTCACATTTTGTTCTAATTACTTCATGGGGTGTCTGGGTGGCTCAGTTGGTTGAGCATCTGACTCTTGATTTCAGCTCAGCTCATGATCAGGGTCCTGACTGAGCCCTGCATCAGGCTCTGTGCTCAGCGGGAAATCTGCTTGGGATTCTGTCTCTCCCTCTCCCTCTGCCACCTACCCCCCACCGCTCTCTAAAATAAATAAATCTGTTTTAAAAAAAAAAATTACTTCATACTTCATAACTTGGTCAGGAATCACTTTTCATGTCTATGTTTGACTCAAGATATTTTATAACAGTAATATTTAGCTCTATTATTACTCTAATTCTTTTATATTTTAAGTTTCATATTTCTGAGAAACTATACTCATTCATCTCAAATACCAGGAGTTCTGCTTTAAACATTTTCAGGAAGGAGACTTACAGATCACAGATGTATACTAAATTCTCAAGTCACACAATTTCCAATCAATTCTCTGTAGATCTAACTCTACTGACTTTTGTAGTTGAGTGTTAAGATGTAGGAGGCAACACATTTTTCAAAGATTTTATTGGAGAGGGAGAGCATAAGCAGGGGGAGGGTGAAGAGAAAGGAGGCAGCAGAATCCCCGCTAAGCAGGGAGCCCGACGCAGGGCTCCATCCCAGGACCCCCAGGGATCAGGACCTGAGCCAAAGGCAGACGCTTAACCAAATGAGACACCCACACATCCCAACGCACATACTTTTAATAGAAAAAAATATTTCATAAGAAATGTTTGAAGATATCTTGTCACTAAATTTCCTGAAATGTGGAAGTCCGTTTATCTGCAGACTAATTTCTTTTAAATATCAGAAAATGTTCCTTTTATTGTTTTTTACTTTCACTGTTACTTTTACTGCTACTCTGTTTTATCTGTGTTCTCTTCTCACTTAGATAAGCAGTTTTTTTTTTTTTTATCATATTGGGTATTTCCTTTAATATTTGCCACTGTGGGTAGAGTTTTTGGACTTAGAGCTTCTCCTGTCTTCTGTTACTGACTTCATTCTGTGTAGTGTTCATTCTGTACATTATTGCCTAAAACAACATCAGTTTTTTTGTTTTATTGTCTTATTTCTGTCAGATCTCTTCTATTAATCAAATCCAACTCTCATTTTCAAACTTTTCAATAGAGTCCATGTTTCTTATAAATTAAGCAAAATAAGGATTAATATTATAGAATTCCGTCATAGGTCTCCAGCCCCCCTCCCCCCACCACCTTTCCTCTTATCCTCGAACCAACAGTAATCTTTCCAGGTCTGATTTTTGCCGAATGACAGGAAATTCTCATTGATTCCCCTTCATCTCCCACTAGAGAAGTGACAGGATTTACCTCCTCAATCTCAAGCTGGAGAGAAAGTAGAAACGAACGGCTTTCTCTAACCCAACTATCATTTTCTAGCAGGCATTTATGTAGTAAGGTTTGGATAGGAATTCTTCAGTTGCAACAGGATGGTTCTCTACATTCAGAGGCAAAACAAAGTATTTGAATATTAGTTTTTACATTTTTTGCTTTTGGCAGAATTATAGAAGGAACTAATTTAATTATAAGATGATAGAATACTAAAAATATTTTTAAAAATTGTTTTTATGCTAGATCACTATGTGTTTGGGGCATCTAACTTAGGAACTTAAAACACTCACACACACACACACACACAACACCAGTTGAGAAAATGAGTGATGCTTGACAAAACTGTTTCCATCTACCTACTTAGGTGAGCCAGGCTTCTCCATGCTTACGTCTCTAAATAATGCTATAAACAAGGAATCAATCTGAAACCCTTTCTCATTTTAGAAAAAATTACTCATTTACAGGAAATTTGGGAAGGGAAGCTACCAGCTCATGAAGATGGGCATTTACAATAAAATTTAACTTTTTTACGTTTAATAATTGTCCTTCAGGTTTTGTCATGTATCTATATACTCTTATCAGTTGTCTGCTAGTCATGATTGCAAATGTACATCAATATAAAATAATTTTTAATACTTAAACGCTTTTGTTTATAAGAGTTTGTTTTCTCCTTTTCGCAGTCTTATTTTTATTCAAGCGAGGTAGTTTACCTGACTTGGTTTGTTCAAACACTGGGAGAAAGGGAAACAAATCTGGGTGTTTAGCATAAGAAGTAGCTATTTTTAGGGAAAGGGACTTTCTGTCTTCCCTATGTTATTTTTTATGTCTCTTAGAAATCTCTGTTCTCAGCTTAAGTTTGTTTATTTATGTGGCATAAACAGAAGTTTATTGTCTCCCTGTTCTGGAGGCTGGAAGTCTAAAATCAAGGTTGGTTCCTTCTGAGGGCTGTGAGGGAGAATCTATCCCTGGTCTTGCCCATCACATCTAGTGGTTTGCTATCAATTTTTGGCATGTCTTGGCTTGCAGAAGCATCATCTCCATCTCCGCCTTTATCTTTACAAGGAGTTCTCCCTGTGTGCATGACTACGCCCAAACGCCTTCTTCTTTAGAAGGACACCGGTCATACCGAATTAGGGGCCCACTCTTTTCCAGTATGACCTCATCCTAATTAGAACACTATTTCCAACTAAGGTCACATTCTAAGGTATTGACAGTTAGGACTTCATAGGAATTTTTTTTTAATTCCAATTTTGTACACTTTTTAATTGCAGAGAAGCATGACAGAGTGATTGAAGAGGATTCTGAAACATAATACTTATTTCCTAAGAGTAAAATTCTGTTGGGGAAGACCCAGGGAAATAAAAATAGGAGGAGAAAAAGCTAATAAAATACAATTTTCAATGGTTACGGGGAGCTACAGAATCACAGCAGCATTAGATTCTATTTGGCATGCTTACAATTAACTAATGGTTTTATTTTAGAAACTGTACCCACTGTGACTATATAAATTTATGATGAAAAGTTTACAACGACCTGAGGCACCTGGCTGACTCAGTCAGTTGAGCATCTGGCTCTTGATTTCAGCTCAGGTCATGATCTCAGGGCCGTGAGATCACGCCCTGTGTAGGGAGCCTGGAGCCTGCTTAAGAATCTCTCCTGGGTCGCCTGGGTGGCTCAGTCAGTTAAGTGTCTGCATTTGGCTGAGGTCATGGTCCCTGGGTCCTGGGATTGAGCAGTGGGCTCCCTGCTCAGCGGGGAGCCTGCTTCTCCCTCTCCCTGCTGCTCCTCCTGCTTGTGTGCTGTCTCTGTCAAATAAATAAATAAAATCTTAAAAAAAAAAAATCTGTCTTACCTCTCCCTCTGCCTCCCCCACCCCCTGCTCTCCCTCTAAAAAAAAAAAAAAGTTTACATGACCATAATGTATAATAATGTATAATAAAGTACAAGTTGTACAAAATTATTTTAAGGGACATATTAGCAAAAGAGTTTGAAGACTAGCATGAATGTAGTCTGGTCTTTTAGAAAGATACATTTAGTCCTTCTTTGACATCTTTTAGAGATCTGGGAATTAGTTTTTCATTGTTTACTAGTCAGTCTGGTAAATAACTGACTTTAGTTCCATTTGCATTTATAATTTTCATATCTTCCCCCGTTCTTATGGGTATTTTCCCCTCTCATTCATTCATTCAACAAATATTTACTGAGTATCTACAATGAATATTTCTAGGTCCTGAGCATTACAAGAGTGTCCCCAGCCTCGGAATCAGAAAAAAAAAAAAAAAAATAGAAAAAATCAATCTCATACAGAATGGAAAAGACTCCACAAATAAGTATCTCAAACAATTTTGAGTGTGAATCATTTGTGAAGAAAAACAAAACAGAGTAAAGAGAATGATTTTGAAGGGGGTATATTTTCGGTAACTGGGCCAGAAAAGGGCTCTCTGAGGATAATCATATGAAGGTGTTTCAAACAGAAGGGAAGGCGGACAAGCCAGGTTTAACAGGAGTCTGCCATTGCGAAACAGAAGCCCCACTTTCATTCCCTCACTTCCTCTTTCCAACTCATCTCGGATATGACCTTGGGGAAATCACTTTAACCCTTACATATGTCAGTCCGATTTCCTGTCAAAGGAGACAAGGCTACTGCACGCCCAGAGCTCTGGGAGAACCAGAGATAACTGATGTAGAGCACCTGGCACCTACTTGCCTGTGGGGCAGGAGTCCCCAACACATTTCCTGACACCCTGCTGTCAGGAAACCATCATCCTCTCTCTCTTCCTTTGTGACTTCCAAGAATCCTTTCATTGGGGGTTGGAGATGTGCCTTGTTGCTGTAACAGAGTGAAGGCACCTGGCCGATTTGGGGACTGAACTGATTCTGGGGACACACGTTTCTCTGCTGTGAAGGACCTGAGGGCCGTTGGCTTTCCTGTCTCGGCTTCTGTGTCCCAGCCTCACTTGGTTCTCTCCCCACCTCCCTCCTTTCCTCTCTTTCTCCCCCCAGGCTGTTTCTTTCCCATTCAGCTCACAGACTTGTTGAATAAATCCGTAAATGAACAAGAACCTGAGAAAGAAAACATGGAGATGCCTAAATGTAGTTTTAGATACTATCCCCTTTATTTCTAATGGACATTATCTTGATTATACATTTTCATGTAGGTTTTTGAAATTGTTATTCTTTTTAAAAAAAGGATTCATCTCTAAAGATTTCTACATTAATTATGTTCATGTGGTCATGCACTAAAGAACCCAGACATGATATGTGTAAGCCACCTAAAATGCTAAAAATTTGTTTGCCATTTAAGATCTAGTCTTCAAAATTACCTGTCAAAAGACTTGTTTTTCCACATGTAATGTAAAATGCTTAACATCAGTGTTGCTTCTTTCTTTAATATAGCTTGATACAAGTCCAGTAGCTGTTTTAGGATTTAAGTACTATATTTCTAGCTAACTTTAAATAATTATTTAACACGAACGATATATAAAATTTTAAGTCCCAAATTCAAGATCTTTAGAAATACTAAAAAAGCATAAAACAAAAAAAACCTTCACCTTCAAAGGAATCACCTACTTTCTAAAGCCATAGTGGTTTAAATGATAAAGTATTAAACGTTTGTTTCATTTTGTACTTCTTTTAACATTTTATTTAATATTTTACTATCTCAAAAGTCATACTTCTTTTAACATTTTATTTAATATTTTACTATCTCAAAAGTCACTCACCAGACCCAGAATCTGTCGTGGATTATTGGGCTGTGGGTTTCAACAAAGAGCACAGATGGAAGAGTAACAAAACACCAAGGGCTAACAAAGCTATCACTAAGAATTAGGAAACCCAACCCAGGAGACAACTGAAAAAGTACCGTTTGGCTTTTGAATACATTGGTTCCAGAAGCAGCTATGAATACCATTCTTTTAACTCCCTGCCTCTTGGTTCTAGTTCCATAAAATGATGCTGCATTTTACACTTCTTTGTGAGTTCTTTAGTATCCCCAAGAGCTTTCACATTACCCATCTCTTGTGCAAGGTCATGTTAAAGCACATTCCTGAAGCCAACTCTACAATGAACCTGCAGGGCACATTCCAGTGAATGCTTCTGAATGGCATTAACACCTTATACCTACTGGTTTGCTAGCCAATATCCAAATTGAGGGTAATTGGGAGAAGTTGCACTCTGAAAGAAGTGTCACCATCAGCTGGCACTAAGTTAAAATATGTCACTGAAAGAGAAGCTATGGGACCGGGGGTGGGGGGTAGCGGGGGGA
Source organism: Zalophus californianus (assembly GCF_009762305.2). Taxonomy (NCBI): domain Eukaryota; kingdom Metazoa; phylum Chordata; class Mammalia; order Carnivora; family Otariidae; genus Zalophus; species Zalophus californianus. The sequence continues at coordinate 78,228,881 of NC_045606.1, forward strand.
GGTATCCTGCTTCCTGGGCTTCCAAGCTGGAGATTTTGCAGCCTCCACTCTGCTTCATCACCACATGACAGGGAATTAGACAGAAACAGGTGGTCTGACCTAGTATTTGTTTTCACTTATAAGCTTACTTGTATATTACCGAACAAAGCTTATATAATGTACTATATTGCAGTTGAAAATCCTTTCAATGGAAAGACACAGCAATGACAAACATCCAATATCCTTAACTCAATCCACTCTTAACTCCATAAAGAATGGATTTATTGAAAATTGGGGGATATAAACAGACTTTAATCTGAGGACATCATTAAATCAGGTTTTGGCATCACTACCTCTGACAGGGCACCTTCACTTAAGTTGCTAAGGTCCCATGAGGTCTCTGCATCTGGTCTGGGAATCCTCCCATTTCATTTTCAATTGCCAACCTGTCCAACACCTGTCTGTGTCCACATGTGTGAGTGCTAACTATGAGTTTTGAGAGACCACAACATTCGCATTTGCATGCTGTATTCCTACGGCAGAGATCATGTTAACAGCTGACAGCTTAGCAACTGCCACCATCTAATTTCAGTAAAGATTAAGGCTTAAAAAATCCTTAGCTGGAAACGTTCTTGGCAGAGGCCAAAGGTGCTGCTAGACTTATTTAAAAAAAAAAAAAAATCCCACAGCTTAATTTAATCAAGGGAAAGGAATATATCTTCAAGATCATGATGGATTTGAGGGGAATATATATTTACTGTTTTGACCAAACGGCGTAAAAACGATTTAGCAGTTGGTGTATAAATTAAAGAGGGGAAAGGCAGTCTTTTAAAAACAATGCTCAGGGTGATGCACATGTATTTATTTAATAAATTGTTTCTACTCACAGTAGATTATAAGAAAGACTAGGTCCTTGTTTTCATGGAACATATATTCTAGAAGAGGTAAAGAAATAATAGGAAATTTTTAAATAAAAAAAGATCATTGTGATTAGAAATAAATGCTCTGAAAAATAGAAAACAAGGTACTGGGACATGGAGTGAGTTGACATACTTCGGATTGGGTGGACAGAAAAGGCCCATTTGAGATGACATTTGACCTGGTACTTAAATGGGTAGGTAGAATGAGCCAGCCATGGGGAAATGAAAACAATAAAATGTTCAGAATTTCTACAGACGGGTTTAAAAGTAGCCGAACAACCACTAGATGAAAGAAAGGCAGGGAACTTAATTCAAAGGTATATTCGCATAGAAATCACCCACTAAAAAATAAGCCCATATTATGTATTTATTTGAGGTACATTTGGTGAGGGAGGCTAGCGACTCTGAGGTACTAAACTCCAATTCTTGGCACTGTACCTAATCTGGGGCAGAACACTGCAAGTTGAAGTGCTGCTCAGTGGGACAGAGGACTCACCAAAGAGGAAGCTAGGGCCCAGAACATGTAGGATCTTCTCTGGGGCATGGTCGGGGTAATTCTAAGCGTAATGGGAAGTCACAGAACGATTTAAGCAGCAAGTGGCAAAATTGGAGTTATGCCTCAAATAGATTATTTTGGCAATGCAAACAAGGGATTATAAGGAGAATGGCAGAAAGTGGAAGCTGCTACGATGACATGGTAGATAAGAGCCGTGTGACAATGAGAGCAGTTTCAGCTAGTCCAGCGGCAGGAAACCTGGAGGGCTACACCCTCTGTTCTGTGTTCTGGCTGTACATCAACCAGGACACCGCGGCTTTGTCAGGTACGCCCAAACAGAAGTCAGGTTTAGGTCCCACATAGAGGTGTGAGAAGGAATCCAAATTAAAGGACAGATAATACTCACTTCTTTAAATATTTACTGAGTCTTTACTATGTGGCAGTCATACAAGTATGTATGTAGAAAGATCTATATTGCATATAAATATACATATACACATAAGCTACACATATGCACAGCATTTAAAAATTGAGACTCGTAAAGCAATTTTCAAAACAAAAACAAAACCAAAAAACCCCCCTGAGCCTACCAATACTTAATTCTGACTTCATAACACTGCACGATTCTCATTCATAGGTCCTCTGCGTTTTTGTAGGTACGAGCGATACAATAAGAGGAATCAGACAGTTCCCTGGAATCTAAGCATGAAGATAGAAACAAAAGTTTTAAGGGAACACCGGGGGGATATAAAAGAGGCATTTTTGCATTGGGATCACCACCTGATCCATAGGAGATTCTCCTTGCTAAATCTGGCCCTATGTTCACTTCACCTTTTATAATTTTAGCTCCTGAGATACAGGTAAATGATAACAGCTCATATTTTAGAACGATTTTGAAAAGTTAATGTACTGTTAATGTCCAGGGGTAAATTGTATAAAATAATAGGACCATTTTTTTCTTCCCAGTGGAAAATTCAATGATCACAAAGCAAGAATTATCTTAAAAAATAAAACTGGGTATTATACACAAACAATGAATCATGGAACACTACATCAAAAACTAATGATGTAATGTATGGTGATTAACATAATAAAAAATAAATAAAGTTACTAACAGAAAAAAAAGTGTGCTAAAAAAATAAATAAAAAAAAATCTAAAGAAAAAATTCTTGTCCACTAACATTTTGTTCCAAATAAGCCCTATAACCAATAACTTTCAATTTTCTTCCATATTGCAAGTGTGTGCATCTTGAAAGATAAAATAACACATGCTGACACATAATGACTACTTATTAGTTACAAAAAATGACAAATGAAAAAACAAGCCAAAGTTCTGGTGACTAAGTACTCCTGAGTCATCTAAAGCTTTATAATCTTACTTATTATAGGTATCCATGCCTTTTGGCCCAGTTATTCTATTTCTATAAGAATATTCCCCCCCACACACAAAGCTTAATACATAAGGACTGCGTGTGTGTGTGTGTGTTGATTGTACCATTGCTTATTTTATTTTTTTTAGAGAGAGAGGGAGAGGGAGAGAACAGAGAGGAAGGGGCAGATGGAGAGGGAGAGAGAATCTTAAGCAGGCTCTACACTCACTGCAGAGCCCAACTTGGGGCTTGATCTCACGACCCTGAGATCATGACCTGAGCCAAAATCAAGAGCCGGATGCTTAACTGATTGAGCCACCCAGGTGCGCCCTACCATTGCTTATTAAAAAAAAAAAAAAGGAAAAACTTAAATGTCCAAAAAAGGGGGAACTGTTACATAAATTACGTTAATCCATACTATGGGATCCAATCATCCAGTCAAAAGAATAAAGTGGATTTTTATATAGTGACATGGCACCTCATCTGTAATATTTTCAAAGGGGAACAAAGCAATATATAGAATATATATATGGACTGATTCTATTAAGAAAATAAGCACACACAAATCAGAAAATATGTGTGCACGCGCGCGCGCGCGCACACACACACACACAGATAGAATTTCAGAAAGCCACTCTACTGGCAGTGGTTACTTGGCAGTGATCCTTTGAAAATGAGAATGGAATAAGGTGGCAATGCTGGTAGGGGTATTGTTGATGAGGGCCTTTTATTTTCTCCATAAATAATTCTGTATGATTTGATTTCATCCTACACTGAACATGCCCTGGGTTTGTAAATTTTCAATCAATTTAAAACATAAAGCTAGAGAGCCACTATCCCATGACTTTCTTGATCCGACAAACAATACATTTCTTCACTTCACATTGCTCTCAGCCAATAGCTGATGTCCTAAGACTAAATCTAGACCACATAACTTCATGTCGTAATGGTACTCTCAAATACGTGACAGCAGCGTGCTGCAGTGGGTCTCCATGTGTACTGAATATTTCAGGTAGCAACAGGCTGGGGCAGCCACTTAAGTCTCAAGCAGATTTCTGATGGCATCTCACTAACAGAGTGCTTCTCGGATGTTTGCAGCAGGCACGGATCACTCAGTGACATGGATGACTGTTTACATCCTGTGCCAGCTCAGCTGATGTGTAATTAACATTATGTCTTGATAGCCTGCTGTTGTTTGCAGCAACTTCAAGTCATGATTCTGACACATCGACAACAAGCAGTGAACACTTTGATACAGGGCCAAAACAACACTGATGTCTACTTCAGTTTCCAGAGATGTCACGCAGTAAGTAGCCTTCACGAGCATGAGACTCTCTGTGCTTTCACTTAATGGCCATGTCTAGTCAAACTGTTTTGTACCTCATGAAATTAATGATCCACCGTGATGATTCCTGTAGCTATTTGTCTTCATTTGTGTGCATCACTTGAATCTTAGCATTAGGGCAGGGAAAATAAAAGTTTACTCTGTAGACTAAATTTGGATTTGAATGCTTGACTCTACCACATACTGACTTTATAATTCCAGGTAAATGACAGAACTCCTTTGTACACAGATTATATCTGTACAACAGGGATATTTATTACCTATCCCTCAAACATACCTTATTCTGAGGATTAAAAAAGATCATGTGTTGAAAGTGCTTCACATAAATGTCTGCTACTACTGCTTAATAAATATTAGAAAAAAATATAGCAATAACTGGAGTAGGTGAGTGCTTCAAAAATGCCTGGATTTAGCACAGAATATGCAACATGTGGGGACATAACGGTTATTTGAATAGTCATTAGCAGATTACAGAATTAGGAATTCAGTTTGAGTAAATCAGAGAATTTTAAAGATATTAAATGGTTGTACTATAATGAACAAAAATGTATTAGTGTCAAAAGTACTTTACAACAATGGTATCCTCCAAATCTAATACTAGACCACTGAATAAGCACAAGAAAAATGAATAAGAAACACTTAAGTTTTGGTAAGATGTCAAACATATTCTTCTAAAATCAATTGTTCCTTCAATTTGGCTTGGACCAACATTTACCACCTTCATTTAAAAAAAAAAAAGAAAAAGCAGCCTCTTAAAAAACATGAAAATCTATTCAATACACTGGTAACTGTACGGACTTCAGAATCTAAATGGGGACCGAAATTAATCTTACTTACGACCTTACTTGGAAGCTAAATAAGCACCCCACATTAGTAAATAATTTATTTTCCTATTTTGAACTCTGCTTTAAATGTTTTTATGAAGGTCTTTTCACCTCAGCAGCTATTCGAGTGTTCACTTTGAACAATGACTTTGCAGCTGGCCAAATCTGACTCTCAATCAGTTTCTATGAGCACAAATTCTTGAGCTGATGGTTACATCTCCAGCTATATCACTCATATAATACACACTCACAAGTGGTGATGAGATTCACATTATCGCCAGGGCACCATTCTGCCGACGGCAGCAGCAGACACAGCAGGGGTATAGTGTTCTCCCTCAAAAAATGACTCCTTCGCTTTCCAGTAATGCAGCCTGCAGGTATGAACCTACAAGCTGCGTGCCAATAGAATGAGAGCGCTCTTTAAAAATACTAATAAAAACTACCCAGTTCTTCCCAATGGGTCGCTCTCATGGAATCTCCATACACATCCATCTTGATTTTGAAGTGTGTGCATTCAGTTTGTCTGACCATTACATTTGGAATTGAAAGGAAGATCCAATCGTATTTACAACTTCAAAAAGTTGCCAGAGTACTGGCACGTTTACCTCAATACACTTGGCATGGGATTCTCTGTATGAGTGCACGTATGTACATATATTTGTGCAAAATTATAATGCTTAAATTTTACTTCAGATTTTAAGATGACATCTCAGGTGGAATAAATCTGAATTCATTATAGTCTGGTAGTGTTTTCTCTAAATTTCAATTATGGAGTGTATGGTTTACATTTAAATTTTAATTATGGGTTTAAATTAAATTTTGCCTTTTAAAATGTTATACTTGGGGTGCCTGGGTGGCTCAGTTGGTTAAGCATCCGACTCTTGGTTTCAGCTCGGATCATGATCTGAGAGTCACGAGTGCTTAGAGGGCAGTCTGCTTGAGATTCTCTTCCTCTACCCCTCCCCCGCTTGCTCACTTGCACACTCTCTCAAATAAATAAAAATCTTTAAAAAATGTTAAATTTATTTTTGTTACTGACAGAACTTTCTAGCTTCCCAAAGACAGGGTTAATGCTCCTCAAAGGTATACCAGTTAATGATCTCAAAGTACTCTAATTCTTTCTTTCATTTCAAAACTCTTTTATAGGGTGATCATCAAAGTATACATGTTTGTCCTATAATTTCTGATTCTTGTGATCATATGCTAGAAAATAAGGTAAGGAGTAAAGGATTACCTCAAATCTCACCTGGCCAAAACCATGAGGTGATCATCTGATCTCTCAAGACTAATCTAATAAACTCAATTTTCATATATACAATTAACATAGTTGAAACTCTCTTAGCCTGTCACTTAACCAGACCTCTAGATTAATGAACACTCTGATTCATTCTTTAAAACATAATAGAAATGATCCAGCAATTATAGTCTTTGGTATTGACCCAAAGGAGTTGAAAACTTATGTCTACACAAAAACTTGCCCAGGAGTGTTTACAGCAACTTTATACATAATTGCGAAAACTCAGAAGCAACCAAGATGCCCTTCAATAAGTGAATGAATAAACTGTGATTCACCCAGACAATGGAATATAGATTATTCAGTATTAAAAAGAAATGAGCTATCAAGCTATGAAAGGACATGGAGGAAACTTACAAGCATATTACTAAGTGAGAGAAACCAATCTGAAAAGGCTGTGTGTGCTATATGATTCCAATTATAGAACATCCTGGAAAAGGGGAAACTATGGAGACAGTAAAAAGATCAATGGTTGTCGCAGAGGAGAGAAGGGCCGAATAGAGAGGGAACAGGATTTTCAGGGCAGTGAATATACTCTGTATGACATTTCAACGATGGATATATGCCATTATACATTTGTCCGAACACATATAATATACAACACTAAGAGTGAACCCTAACGTAAACAATGCACATTGGATGACTATGATGTGCCAGTGTTGGTTCGTCCTTGGTAACAAATGTATCAAGTGATGTTGCTGATGGGGGAGACCATGGCATGTGTGGGGGTAGGGGGTATATGGAAAATCTCTGTACCTTCCTCTCAGTTTTGTTGTGAACCTAAAACTGCTTTAAAAAGATAAAGTCTTTAAGAAAAGGAAAAATAAAAAAATGTAATGACTAATAGGTAAAACTCTGTGCTTATTAAGAGTCAGTTAGGTTGGTTTGTGCCAATAACATCAGCTATTAAAAAAGAGTCTGCATAGTAATGCATGAAGTAGGACTATGAAAAAGCTGCTGTTTCTATGAAAAATCACTCGAGTGATTTAGAAAGATGTGATAAAGTTGCTAATACAAACTTGTCAAATTAGATGTGAGCCATCTATAAATAGGAATAAAATCAAATGTCCAGAAAGATCTGCATTAAAACTGCTTAGTAAATGCGTTTAAGTTCTTATAACAACGTAAAGAAATTAAACGTGGAAACCAAAGAAGAGGTCATATGGGTATGGTTTTCGGAGAACAGATCACCCAGAACTCCAAACAGGAGACCCTTACTCAAAGCAAATGCTTGGGCTTTATATCAAGACTGCCCAACCTACGTGTGTACAAGTATGTGTATCTTTTGTTAAATTAGTTGACCAAATAATGGTTCCAATCACAAGGCTACATTTTAACCAAAAAGGCTGGCTGTTTGCCATGCAGATAAAACTACCTTTGACTGAATTTTTATACTTTTCATGAAGTTACCATGCCACTGTGGCACATCCAACAATAGATAGATAACCTTACATCTGGAAATGACAGTTTTCCTTCCTTAGCATTTTGCCATGTTATTCTGATACAGTCCATTTAAAGTTTGCTTAATGTGTGGGCAGGAATCGACAAGATTTTCTTTTCATATATATCCACTGGGGATAAAATAGCTTGGATTCATCATAGAATGGAATGACTACTACTCAGAAATTTATTCCTTACTGTAAATTTATTTTGATGAGTATATTCTATGAGCAAAGGTTATCTATGATTAAAAAACAAAACAGAGACTGAATATCCCAGTAATCTGCCTATATTCAGAATCCTATTGCAAACAAATCTACCAGCCCAGGTAATTTACTGATATAATTATGTGAATAGATGATAAAAATGGAATATTTGTATAAAAATACAAATTGTATTTGTATTTTATATGCCTGGGTGGCTCAGTTGGTTAGGCGACTGCCTTCGGCTCAGGCCATGATCCTGGAGTCCCGGGATCGAGTCCCGCATCGGGCTCCCTGCTCAGTAGGGAATCTGCTTCTCCCTCTGACCCTCCCCCCTCTCATGCTCTATCTATCTCATTCTCTGTCAAATAAATAAATAAAATCTTTAAAAAAATAAAAATAAAAATGGGAGCTTCTAAGTATTATGGTTTATCTATAAAATATCGAAATGATGCAGTTTTTCCCAAGGTATGGTCCTGTCATCCTGAAGAATTTAAGATCTTTTCAGAGAATCTGTGAGGTCAAAACTATTTTTGTAATAATATTCAGACATCATTAGTCTTTTTCACAGCTACTCTCTCATGTGTGTATGGTGGAATTTTCCAAAGGCTAAATTTCATCTGATATTGCAACACATTGAATGTAGAAGCAGATATGAAAATACAGCTGCATTCTATTAAGCGACACATTAAAGAGATGGGCAAGAGTGTAAAATAATGCCGCTCATTTCCCTAAATTGTTTGATTCAGAAAACAGTTATTTTACATAAAAAGGTTACTTGTGTTAGCATGTGAAAAAATTTACTTTTATTTTGAAATGAAATATTTAAGTTTTTTTTTTTTTTTTTAGTTTTCATCTCTAACACAGTGAATATCAATAGATCTAACCCAGTACGCAAAAGCTTGAGCACTCTGTCTTAGATTGATTCTGTAACAGGAAAATAATTTACTAACCTGAACAAGAACAAAGTAACGTTTTTTCCATCTTTTCCAAACCTTCTGTCCTAGGGCATACAGATATCTGGTAAGAAAAACAAGCAAAGAATATTTTAGATGAATAATGTTGTGGCTCTGTGTAATCATATTTCTTCCATAGGTATTCTTTTCTTGAGACTAGCCTGCTAAAGGCAAAGTTTAGTTCATTTGAAAGCTGAGACAACATGTAGCTTCTGTGTTACAAAATGACTGAGCTTATTCTAGGTTCTTGAAAGGGAATTGATTTATGTGGCTTATCAATTTGTCAGTTCTTACTACAAATTGAGCGAAGTTGGAGCTAGAAAGGATAATCAAAGAACCAGTGGGAATTTTATTCTTACACACACTTCTTAGGAGAGACAAAGGCTACAAACTGGGAATAGAGGACTCAGCTCTCAGATGACCAGGGCTGAGGAGTGTGGCCTAAGGAGGAGGCGGCTGTAGAGTCAAGAACCCAGAGCAAAGGGTCACTGTCCAGCTGGGTGACCCCAAGTTATGCTGGCACCCACCTTGGTTTCTGTTTTTTCAACTATAAATGGCAGCACTGGGCTTGCTGATTTCTAGGGTCTCTGCCAACCTCATAATTTGGTGGTTTAGCTGATTTATGGAAGCATCTTGCTGCAAATTTCCCTAACTATGAAATTCGGCAATAATGTATGTGGAGAGAACATGGCATAATTCAACATAGTCACCCCCAGGGCTTTTCTTTAACTCTGCATTGCTAACAGTAATATGAATGGAAATGAATAAAGTAGTCAATCATCTGAGAATAAAATTTTGTTCTTACTGAATATACAGATGTAGGCATATACATCAAGGAGGAAGAAGAAATTAAAAATTAATGAAGTGAAGCATATCATGGAGACCTGTTTTGAAATTATACCACAGAAACTTATACACACCGCCTACAAAAGTGGAAAACATTGTTAGAAGTTTGAAATATGACAAATACAGGCCTAATTTTTAAATTAAAGATTTTTCAATATTTTATCACTGTTCTTTTCTTCTGAAGTGAAGATTGATCTCTGTAAAGGTTACTCAAACTAAATTTATATAAAATTCTGAGTATTAAGCTATGGTTATTCATTTATTTGGGGGCTTAAAGTCTTGAGACTTTCACAATTTTTATTTTTTTAATTTTATTTGTTTTTAAATATTTATTTATTTATTTAGGGAGAGCATGAGAGCAGGGGAAGGGGCAGAGAGAGAGGGAAAGGAAGAGCCCACATGGGGCTCCATCTCAAAACCCAGAGATCATGACCTGAGCCTAAACCCAGAGTCAGAGGCTCAAGTGACTGAGCTACCCAGGCGCCCCAGAGACTTTCACAACTTTTAAAACTAAAATCTTAGCTTGAATTTTTCATTGCTGTCTCATTAAAATAATTCTCTTTTGCAAAAGCAAAGCAAACGTTCTTGCCCCCTTTTAAAAAAGAAATGCAAGATGTTGGCTAAGGTATGTTGAAATGAATGGGCACTTTTTAAAAGTTTTTTTTAATACCCCTTCCCCCATTTGTCCCACCCCAAGCTCTCCCTCCTCTGGCAACTACCAATCTGTTCTCTGTATCTATGAGCTTGATTTCTTGGGTTCTAAATTTTCAGAATCAAGGAAACAAACATGCAGTTACTAAAAGTCAAAATAAAAACTAGGCTTTTGCATTGGAAATCATCATCCACACTGCCCAAGTCAATTATGTACTTTGTTTCAGACACATCAGCTAGCTAGGTGAACTTCCATTTGGCTTGCACAATACCCTTGACACCACATTGCCTGTGCTCCTGGATATAATGTGAATTCATTTAGCGACTGACAGAGACATCCACTGCTACTGTTCTCACCTGTTCACTATCTCCTCCTGAGGTTCCTTTAAAACCCTTTGCCCCACCTCTGCTCCAGCCTCTAATTTCTCTTCTGTGGTTTTGGTGGTAGGTGTTTAGCTGCTCTCTTTTTGTATTTCCTATGTAATTTCCCTCTCCTGAAATGCACACACCCTAACTCCTATTACAGGGTTAACAGCAATGACCCCAGGAGCTAGATACCGGAGACACAACAGATGTGCTGTATAAAAGTGCACTCGCAACATCTGCACCAAACACCTGCCTAGGAGCCACAGGAGACATTTGGAATCACCTTTGCCCATGACGACTGCCTGCTTCTGAGCTCCTTCAAGGGTCTCACTCAGCATGCTGCTGGGCAACTGGGTCACATATAAGTGAAAGTGAATAGAGATACGCAAACCATCAACACCATCGGCAAGTGTAAGCCTTGCTGAGAGTGAAGGTCCTGCACGAGGAATACTACTACCTGCTGCAACATCATTCAAAACCATGGATCGACAAACTGGGAACAACAATGTAGGATTTCTCTGAAAACAGCAGAGCAGTGGGTGCACATGTATGTATACTGGAGGTTGGGAGAGGATATAAGAAATTGAATAAAAGACAATTTGAGACTGGAACCAAGGTAAGCATTAGCATGTTGGGCTGTGAGATATTTTGGGGTGTTACACTCAAAGAAGGAATTCAATCAATCATATATGGAAGTCACAAATGGACAAGTGTATCTAGGAAGCAGCTGGGCAGGAGAGTTTTATTCTCTGCCTAAGAAAAAAAAATTACATTCAACAAAAGATTGACTGCATAAAGGAAATGTTATAAATGCTATGTAGCAAAAGTGAATAGTTTCTGCCCTCCAGTTTTCCATTAACCAGACTAAAATTTTATGAAATAAAATGGACAGGAATACATGAGAAAAGATAGCTATACTGAATAAGAACACACTGAGCTTAATTTCAACAAATTTGAGGGTTTTTTCCCAAAGAATGATTTCTGGCAATAGGTTTCTAGAATCACTGTCTAGCTGCTTTTTCACTGGTATAAAATTAGATTCTGGGCATAAAAGATATTTAAAATTGAGGGAAGAATGAAGAACAAGATGTTCATCAGTACTGTTTAAAATCAAAAACTCAAAACCGTCTAAGGATCAAATGGTAAGGAATGAGTAAAAGTTGCCACTAAAAGTGATGTCAAAAAAGAATGATGTGGAAAAATTATTATAATGCTAGATTAAAAAAAAAAGCAGTCACATGAGCTCGTAGTATATGCATGGGAAGAAAATCCAGAAAGATACATCAAAATATTAAGCCTGCAGTTAATACTGGGCTGTTGAGATTAAAAACGAATTTCATAATGTTCTTTTTATTTTTTAATAATCTCTATGCCCAATGTGGGGCTCGAACTTGCAACCTCAAGATCAAGAGTTGCATGTTCTACTGAACCAGCCAGGTGTTCCTTCATATTGCTCTTTATGCCTTTACATTTTCACAATTTCTACACTAAGCATGTCTTCCATTTTTTTAAAGTAAGGCTTATTGGTATAGTTTACATAAAGTAAGAATCCTCCACTTTAGGTATATAATTTGGTGAGTGTTGACATAGCAATATAACCACCAACACAATGGACTTACAGAACATCTGCATCCCTCCGAAGTTTCCCTCAGGTCCTCTTATGATCAATCTCCTCCTCATATCCCCCAGCTCTGCAGCAACTGTTCTGACTTCTGACTTTACAGCTGTTTTTCAGAATGCCATAAAGATGGAAAAATATGATATGGAGCCTTTTTGTGTTTGGCTTCTTTCACTTAGTAAAAGTCTTTTGAGATTCACCCCCGTTGTTGCCTGTATCAGGAGTTCATTCCTTTCCATTACTGAATATTATATTTTATTGTATGAAGTCACTTCAATGTGTTTATCCATTTACCAGTTGGTGGACATCTGGATTGCTTTCACTTTTCTAGCAATCAAACAAAACTGCTATAAACATGCATGCACAGGTCTTTGGGTGGGCCTGTGTTTTCACTCCTCTCAGGTAAATATCTAGGAGCAGGATTACTGAATTATAAAGTGTGTGCTTAACTTTATATGAAACTGCCAAACTGGTTTTCTACAGTGGCTGTACAATTTTATATTACCACTGACAATGTTTGAGATCACGTCTTATCTTCATTATCAGAAAAAAAAAATACTATGAAGGACCTGGGGAATATAATCATTATAGAGCCATAAATCATATTTCCAGTATGACAAAGCCAAATACAGTGACAAATATCATCTGTGGTCTCCAGGTATCATGAGTACAGGGGAGAACTCCTATAAGCTTTAATGGTTAAATGGTTTACCAGGTTTCAAGGCTATTCCCAAGTTTGTGGTTTGGTGGTCTTAGCTTTACGAGAGTTGAATTGTGGAGAGAGTGAGGAAAAAGCCAAAATCATTTGAATGATCAAATGGTCATCACATAATCAATTTATTAGAAACATCTATAAAAATCAAAATACATTCTCTCCTTTTTTTTAAGATTTTATTTGAGAGAGAGAGAGAGAGAGAACGAGAGACAGAGAGAGAGCATGAGAGGGAAGAGGGTCAGAGGGAGAAGCAGGCTCTCCGCCGAGCGGGGAGCCCGATGCGGGACTCGATCCCGGGACCCCAGGATCATGACCTGAGCCGAAGGCAGTCGCTTAACCAACTGAGCCACCCAGGCGTCCCGCTCTTTTTTTTTTTTTTTTTTTTTAATGTTGAGTGTTAGGTTATAAATTCTCTTTTATGGATAAAAATCTAGTAAGATTTTTTTTATTTCAGAAAAAAGATACTAAAGTTACATTTAACACATTATGCTCTACTAGGCAGTAAGATTTAGTTCATTACACTTACATAGTGATATCTGAGTATTCTTAATTATTGAAAATTGAGTTGCTCTATATAGAGACTATATCCATAACGAATTTTTGAAGAATGTGTATACATAAGCCAGTTTGATTTCAAATAGTTATAAAATATAATTTGATTTTTAATGATTTAGAAAGAACCCCATATCATCTTGGGACCATTATTATGAACATCAGTTATGAACATCATGATTCCGTAAAGGAGAAGGTATGGTTGATAGAGCTAAATCTAGCAATCGTATTAATTAAACAGATCACTGAAAGTTATTTACCTGTCATCCATTTCTGTTTCATAGAGTTTTAAATATCTATTAATATCTTCCTTTCTGGATTCTGAACGAATTGGTTTTTTATTGCTTTATGAAATCTGATTGTACCAAATAAAGGTGTAAAGAAGATCTTGTAGGAAGTGTATTTGTCATTCTGGACAGAGACTACCCTGGTTAGTGTTCTACAGGTCAGTGGGTCTGCGCAGCAGTTGTATTCTCCCTGAATATTTTGTAACCTGCTGAGTCATTATTAGCTTCCTCTCAGTCAACTGTATGATTAACTCAAATAAAAAAGACAGTTTTTTTTTTTTTTAAGGTATGTAAATCAGACCTGCCAAATACCAAACCGGGAACATACAGTTCATTGGGCTTTATGTGACAATTTATAATGTTATCCAGTAAAATAAATATTTATCATAGAGCATAATAGCAACATTCTCTAATGCATACTGCTGGTTTTTTTCACCTTATTTTGAAGAGGTTTTAAAGAGGAAAGCCAGTTTTTTGTTTTTTGTTGCTTTTTTCATGAGGCTTTCAACATTACTCATTTTCCTCAACCTATAGAATTTGGTTTTTAAAAAAGCCTTTTTATTCATCCTTGTTAAATTATTTCAGCTAAGTAACAAATGGATGGAAAATGAAGGAACACATATCAGCAATTTTCATAGTCCTACTACATTCTCCAGGCCTCAGAGTATGGCCCTAGGGAAAAAAAAAAAACCCTAATCAAAATTAAATTTGACCCAAGAATTATTTGAATGGGAATAAGAGAGATAATCTATTGTATACAACATACTTGAAAAGCACATATTGCCAATCCTAATTTGTACTAAATATATAACATTTTTTCCACTGAAATATTTTCAATGCAGCACAATACTCATGTAACTAGAGTATTTTGAATTACTTAAAAGTAACTGCTCAGATACTATTTAATAGTGTTTGCTTTCATCAATACATCCAACTTAAGGTATTAAGAAGTTGTTCCCTTTGAACAAAAAATTGCCTGCTTAACTTTAAAATCTTCTCTTCTTACATGGGATTAGGTAACAAAGAAATTAGCAGCACTGACACAAAGCTTGGATTTAACACATAAGACTTAAAGCCTTGAAGCATTTGGTTTTATAAATCAGTATAAACACAGCAATAATCTTAAAGAATTAATCCCTCTTCTAGGGCTGCTTCTAATGGGGAGTACTATTTGCTCCAAAGAGACATAGCAATTGTTGCTAGAAAACAAAGCACAAAACCAACTAAAAGTGTATCAATGTTTCATTTGCCTATGACTATTTTTTTTTTTTTTGGTGTTGCTATTTTTGGGTCATGCTCTATCCTCAAATATAGAAGATATGCCACCCTGAATTTTAAGATTTTTGATTGCATATTAAAATAGGATGTGGATGCTGTTAGGGAAAATGTCAAGTGAAGAGAAGAAAGAAGAGAAAATTAAAGAACTTTGGTAAGGCCAAACCTCAAGTTACTATCAACAAGGCAAACAAAGCATTATTTTTCATCTTCTCCATCACGAGCTATATATAGTCAGGAGAGAATCTCAACACTAAAAATGGTACAGTCTTTATGATATCACTATGATCCTTTAAAGAGTTATGTGTTAATAACCCACGTTGCTTCTAAAAGTTTTCATTTGTGGACAAACAAGAGCAGAGCCTTTATGAAATCCATCAGGATGTTCTGTGACAGCAGGAATAGGGCACTTTTCTTTAGATATGTGTTGCTCATTAACAGTATGTATTATTACCAATAAAATGGTCTCAACAACAGATTGAGAAAAGTGGAGTTCGGTAAAAACAAGCTTCAAGCAAACAAAAATCAGTAATATTACAATGCTTATTTTTCTTGATTTTTCAGAGAGATATTTAAATTTCATCACATGTTCACGTTGCAATGCTGGTGAAATAAAATTATTTTAAATGCTTGTTTTTACACAGTGCCCCCTTGAATGTTTTTTTAAAAGTAGATTCACATATATCATTCTGTGATTTGTCTTCCTGTAAGCCAAAACCCCCCTGAAATTAGTTTTAATAATAAGTTAAACCATTTTTCTGTAAATGGTATATATTCTCTGCTAATGTGTATAAGCACAAAAGTCGATGAAATTTCAAGAACTCGTTTTCTGGTTAATTTTTAAAATTGAGATTTAATTCAACTTTGTAACACAATATATCCTACACTCCAATATATCCTACACTATTCTAGTAAATAAACAGCTAATATTCTCTATGCCATATTTGAAATGGAAAATGGGAACATGGAGAAACTAATCACAACTATCCAAATACTTTAAAAGCACTTTATAAAACCTAACTTAAAGATTGTTCTAAGAATACTTCAACATACAAAAATTCTCCAAACATATTACTAAATATTGTAGTTAAGTTTCAATTAGAGTGGTGGCATACAGTTCTAATAGAAAGGAAAATATGACAATTTATTAGCACTGGGTCCATGCTGTGGGAGTTCATGGTTTCACTTTATGAAGAAAAATCATTACCAATGAATATATGAAAAACATAATCGTATATAGAATATGGGAATTATTCACTGCTTGGAAAAAAGGACTATGACTTTTGTTGGATCGCTTGAGTCTAGCTTTCAATTCAAAGAAATGGAACAATCAATCTACATTTGAATGATAAAGTCTTCCTTATACAAGGCTTCATTTTTCAAGGAAAAATACAGAAAGGAAAAAAAAATCAATATATAGAGTCGTTTAGTCGTGGAAAGGGCTTTCTTAAAGAGAAACCTCAGTCAAGGTTGAAAGAGCAATTAATGCAGGCTCAAAAATCTGGGCCATTCTGATAGAGTTCGGTTAACATGTGGCAGAAGTAATCATCCACTTGTGAAAATGATTTTCGGTTCATTCTCAAACACCTTTCAGACACTCATGATCCCATTTAACTGACAACAATACAGGCTATCTGTGGGCACCATTGCATCTGATGTGAAAACCAATAGGGACCAAATGCCCTCAGGCACTTTCAGTCATCCTGCACGTTCTCTGCTGCCTGCATAAAAGGAATCTTCCTTTTACCGCATTCTTTCTTTTATTTAACCCCGCAAGATAAGCCTTTTGGGGGGGGAGGGGGTTCATTTTTCAGCTAAGGACGACAGAAAGAAACTGATTCAAGACAACAGTGTGACCTGGGCATTAAGAAACCTAGAAATAAATACTTTCCAATGGCTTTTATACTTCCTGAATTCTTGCGGGAAAGAGGATGTGAGGCGGGGAGGCAAGGAAAGGATCACCACCGAACAAAATTACTTAACATTTTGAGAGAAATTATGAATGAAGAAAAATCCGGGACTCTTACAAGTTGAACAAGAATTTGAAATGGGTGTGCTGTACAAACAGACTCACAAAAGCAAACTTGAGTAAGAGGTAGAGTTCTTCACTCATTTTCTGGATCACAGTTTACAGAATTTCAGTGACATAAAAAGGGTCTCCCCTCCTTTTCCTCAGAAGTCCCATCTTGTGGTAGTTTACGCTCAGTTAAGTCTGAGTGAAATCTCAGCCCGCGTTAGCGTTACCAGAATAAGTAGAACAGTCTGAGATGTCAAAGCTGTCTTCTAAAAACTGGCTTGCCATCGCTGATAGACTCTTGGATGTGAACAGAGGCACACTGACAGGATGGGAAGACTCTAGTACCCCAGCCTCAGCTAAAACACTAACAACTATGAGCGGCCGTTCCTAAAGGAGATCTAAAATAAAGGGCAATGCGCTGTCCCCTAGAAACAAAACTACACTGGGGAAATTATAGAAGTAGTCTATGAATAGTACTTTTAAACAAAGACACACAAGCCAAACAATCTAAGTCACACCGTACAGAGAAAATCTATTAGAAAGGCAGTTTTTCCTGTATCTATCTTTGAGAACTAATCAGCAGCATTCTTTTATATCTCAACAGAAAACATGCCCTAAAACAGTTCTTTAATGGTTCATGGTCTCACCAACACTGATATTTATAAACTTACACAAATATGTTAGAGTCTCATTCTCAAAAACTCTAACACAGAGAGCAGGTTTTGTAGGCCTGGCTTCATGTTTTTCCTGCTTAAATGCCCTTGAAAATAAGTAATGCTTTTCTGCATGTGCAAAAGCTTTACTGCTCTGTTAAAAGTTAAAGAAAATTAGCTTTCCAAGTGGATTATAAACTGTCTCGGAAGGGGATGAGTGAAAATATGTCCAAACAATGTACTGAGCAACCCACTCCAACCAGGCTAACTTGCATCTATGCCTCCTTCCCCTGTGAGGAGGGTACAGGCTGTGAAGATGTGACTCTCTGGGTGTCATGCTAGGGACATAGTCCAAAAAGACACTCCGCACTTGGTGAAGAAGCTCTGGGGCACCTACCGATTAAAATGAAATAATTCACCTAGACAATCCTAGATATTTTTGTGAGATAATCCATTAAACTCTCCTCTTTTTAAAAATGCAAATGGTTTGGTAATAATAAAAGTTTTAGCAAGGGGTTTTTATGTATCAAATTGTATCTTCTTAAAAAGATTTCATTTATTTATTTGAGAGACAGAGACAGAGAACATGAGCTGGGGGAAGGGCAGAGAGAGGGAGAAGCACGCGCCGGGCTGAGAAAGGAGCCCGATGAGGGACTCTATCCCAGGACCCTGAGATCACAACCTGAGCCAAAGGCAGACATCTTAACCGATTGAGCCACCCAGGTGCCCTGTGTCAAACTGTATCTTATTGACTACTGAAAATGCCTTCCCTTTGGGGGCACAATATTCCCAAAGCAAAGAAAAATAATCACTTTTAAACATTATATACAATACAGGTAATCCTGAGTTAGCAGAAAATTTTAGGTCTCTGTTTTCTGTAAATGGAAAGATACCTGCTCTACCTCCTTCATATTTAGGATATATTCAATATGAAATGTGTACACAAAATGCCCATTTATAAACTATATACACTCTAAAAAGAAAATCATCAAGAAGGTAATTTGAGATTCAGTGTTTTCCACTGTGTGTCTTGGGACATCTGGATACCAAGTATTATGAAGAAAAAGAACAAATTTGGTGGGCAAATACATGTGAGAAATACTGAGCTAAACAAAGCTAAACATTCTGTATGAGGAGATGAGTAAGAGCTTATAGTAGACGTGGAAGACGCACTAAGAAATGGGGAAAGGAGGGGAGAATAGGTGGATGTAGCATCTCCAAAATTACAGAAACTTCTTCATAGAATATCTTGTAGGAGTAATGTTCTCCAGCATGCACTTTGGGAAATTGGTCAGACTAAAATACTGATAATGAGTCTTTAGGCAATAAAACTACACAACTGAGTTTTTACACTCTGTTCAGAGTTTATGAATATCCTAATCATAACTAAAATGTCTTCTTCGCCTCTAACATCATTCTACTAGGAATCTATAAATATTTGTTTGGGGCAAAAAAAGTTTTCTGTAATATTTGGATCATAATCTCCATGGATTACATTTGATTTCTGAATGATCTCTTGTTCTCTAATGTTACTCTCTGGTCTTGGTTAACGAGGACATTTCTGGAGGACTCTGAAATTTAGAAAACAAACTATACCCGTCTTTCAACTCACTTAACCTCATGTGAATCATTTACAAAGGCACTCGAATTCCTCCTGACACCCAGTATGTTTCACAGATTTGCTTCCCTAACAGCCTTGTCCTACTTACACTGTGTCACTTGAACTTCAATTTTATGCCTCGTGACCCATCTTATCTGTAGTCATGGAGGACCGTGTGGAGCTCTGGTTCAAGACTTGAGGGACTATCACTCCAGCCCTGATGCTGTATACCTTGGCCTCAGTGTCTCATCCCCTGCCCTGAATGTGTGGATAAGCTACCTGATACACAGGCCAAGGACCCAGCTTTGCTCTTGTTCTTGCTCATCTTTCTCTGATACCCTGCTCTTGAATTCTGGACATGAGTTGGTCCTAGATCTCAGTACTATCTCACATCTGTAGATACTGCCTGTGCTGAGATGCGTGGACACTTTCTTTGACGCCATGTACTCCTTTGCACAGATGCTCTGTTCTCCCTGCTCCTCTAATAGTTTGTGTGTTCTCTGTCTTATCCCATCAGTCCGATGCCTCTTGCAATTTCATTCACTTCCCACAACTTAAATTAATTTAGATCTTGAGTCTCACATTTCCAACTTCTTCCCATCGCTCAGATCAACTATCACCTTTCTCAGAGAAGCCCTCCCTGATATCCCTAATGAGGTCATATTCCTTTATTACATGTATTAGGCAAGATGTGGACACTTCTTCCATAGCCCTGCCATGGCCTATGGCAAGTCCTATTGAACTAGTCTGTTTCTAATACAAGACCATTAAGTCCTTGTAAGGGCAAGGGCCACATCCCTCATGACTCACCACTCCACCCCAGCACCATGCCTTTATATAGCAGATAATCCATAAACATTTTTGGAATGACTAAATGGCTGCTTCTAGGTCTGTCATTAGGAACAACTATAATAAAAACAGAAGGAAAGTAAATCTGCAGCAAAAATTTATATAATATGTATCAAGGTAAAAGAAAAAGCCCTGGATAGACTTTGGATATTCCACAAAGTTGGTATTTTTATACTTACTTAATCATGAGTATTCAAAGAGTTTTAGCAGAATGTTATTCTAATATTTAACTTAATATGGAAGATCAAAACCCAAGGGGAGCAGGAAGCAGCTGCTATGAAAGCAGTCGCAGAATTTCAGGAGTCCAGTCCACCCACCACCCCATTATCCAAAAAAGGAACTCCTGAACTTTCTTTTTTTTAAGCCCCAACATGGGGCTTGAACTCACAACCTTGAGATCAAGAGTCACAGGCTCTACCATCTGAGCCAGCCAGGTGCCCCTGAGACTCCTGAACGTTAGGTGACACAGTGTGAACCAATGCTGGAAACGGCCCCAAGGCCACAGCATCATAGGGGACTTTTAGTCAAAATGGAACAGAATACATTCTATGTCTATCGATCTCAAAATTCCCCCAGATTTCTAACTCTACCGATATTCTTTTTTTTAAAATTTGCTGATACATGGACATTGTCGGAGTCTCTGAGAAGGCCCAATACTTTAAAAGTATTTTCCTCTTGTCTTGATTCTGAACAAGTTAGCTTCAGAGAACAGAGGTAACAAGAGGCAAAAACATCACCTAATTCAGTATTATCATCACACATATTTTCTGATCTTCAGTCATAGACCTCGCTGAACAGGACAGGCCTGTCCGTGTGAAGATCCTGCCACTGACAGACTTATTCAGGGAGCAGCAGAGAACGGGTACTCCCTATGGTCAACTCGCCTTCAAGGCACAGAGTGGAAAGGGCTGATCTATGCAGGCGCAGTTCCTGCCTTCCGGCTAGCCAATCAGGGAAGTCCGATGCAAGGGTGGGAAGAGGCCATGAGTATGAGCTCACGGATGTGCCTCCACGTGGAAGAAGTATCAGGGGTGTGCAATAACTGCTTTTTCAAAACAGGGATGAAAAAGTGAAAATATTCAGAGAGAGACAGGGAAGGAGAGGGGAAGAAGAGAAAGACAGAAACAAATGATATCTTTCAAGTTCCTTTACCTGTATGTGCCTGGTATGACTTTCCCTTTTTTTCCCATATAAAATACGGACAGCAGTATCTGCCCTGAGTATCACAAACAGTGTCATTACAAAAACAGTGACATGATGCATATAAACGGGCCTTTGGGACTATAAAGCACAATGTCAATCAAGATATCATCGTAAGAGCAGTAGTAGTAGAACATACTGAAAAATATTGCAATCTTTTTTGAAGGACTTTCTGGAAAGCATGGGGGAGTGACAATAAATTTTACAACTTTGTCCATTAAAAAAAAACTTTCAAAGAGTGGGGCAAAAATTTGTCTATTTTTCTAAAATCAAGTATAACTAGGATATTGCACAAGTTACCACAAAACTAGATCTTCTCATTCATCTGATAAAATATTATTTCTGTGGAGTACATATATGTTTCCCAGTTACTGACTTCCTTAGGTTCTCAAGAAGTTGCTATTTATCAACAAATTCTAGAATACTGCGGAAAAATGTACTTTGACATACAGTTTCTTTCTCACCTATATCTATTTATTTGAGGGAGAATAACAAAATAAAGGGGGCCATGTACAGTGAGGCTGGGATTCACTGGGCCAGGCCTGTAAAATGTTTCCCATTCTCCTTTAATTTGAAAGCTTAAGAATTCCATTTATTTATTTGCCTCTTAGACTATGTTCACAGTACTTCTGCCTATGAATGTAGGATACAAAGAAAAATGAAATCAAGATAGTTAATAGAAAAAAAACCTTTGACATTTACAAAACATATTCAGAATTTCAAGTTTCAGGCATTTCTGGTTAAAACTGACCTTAGTGGTATCTCTGATCATTCACCTACTACTAAGCATTAAAGTTTTCCTACATTAATTTGATAAAATGTCTTGACAAGTTTGATATGTCCAAAAGGAACTACCATGTCACCTTCTTCTAACCTTTCTTCTTACATTTTTTAAAAAAGAAAATGTCCTGAACGTTACTTAATACTCCTTAAATAGTGCCACCTTTATTACCAAGTTCTCAAAGGACAAAAATATTGTTCTGTTTTCAGGGAGTGCTTGCGCCATCTACTGGAAAAATATAGAACTACTTTGTCAAACAAAAACTGTAACACTTCCAAAGATACTTTCCTTTAAAATGCAACTTTGGAACAAAATCTGGTCCTTTTCTTTCTTGCATTTTAAGGCATGTGTCAGTATAGGAAATCAAGGTTTCCCCCAAGGTTAATGTACATTATTTCAAATGTATTCAAATACACATTAGTTCAAATATCTCAATATTCCCTTCCTGATGGAATCGTTCGAGAGTTTCACATTCATAGGCCAAAGTGTATGTAAAATAGAAAAATACATATGGAGTAAAGGAGATAAATAACCATTTCACTATTTATTAAAAAATATAGCAGCATCTAATTTTAAAACAAATATAAGCAGAGGCCCGGTGCCATTTAGCCGTACAGCTAGGGATAAAGATTAAAATTCTGTTCCATAAATTTGTAAGGTATCAAGATTACTTCACAGAAAAGAATAAAGCCATTCCAAAGGTATTCCTGAAATTTTTTTTTTTTTGAGAGATACAGAGAGAAAGCATGAGCGGGGGGAGGGGCAGAGGGCGAGAGACTCTCAAGCAGGTTCCACACTCACGCAGAGACCAATACCCTGAGACTGATGGACTAAAGCCACCCAGGTGCCCCACTCTCTGAATTTTTCTTGATACTTAAAACCCCAATAATAAAACACAGTGCAAAAAAAAAATTAGTACATAGAAGACATTGACTTCTACCTCCCCCGCCCCAATTCTTTTTATGTTGGCACCACCTAAATAGCAGAAGAACTGCAAAGAAATTTGAGATGTCCATTTTCAGTTAAGGAGGCCTATTTTTTCCTAGGGAAATAAAATGGGAAGCTTGTTTGAAGGTCCCTATCATAATTATATCCTGAGGTCTGGGGTATGATTCAGTGGCTGGCACATATAGATCTGCTTTTCAATAGGATGCATGGATTATTAGAAAGTCATAAATTACAGTGTAATTGACAAGGATCCAAATAATTTTCAGTTTATCAAGGACTTTTCCTGCCTGCCTCTGCTCCATGAGTAGAAGGAAACAGACAAAAAAATAAAACTTACTTCAGAGATTATAAGACCTATTATCTTGGAAATAGTGCCCTTTAGTGATACTTAATATTTATTTTGTATAGTTTAGGACACAAGACATGCTCCCTAGAAACATTAACATAAGGTAGAAAATATTATGAAAAGTGAAGATAAGCTATCACAGGCATTCTTACAAGTCCGAGATTTCCAAACAGATGATCATAGGTGAATAAATGATCCTCAATCATCAAACAAAACTAAAATGTATTTTGGAACTCTAAAAAGCAGTACAAAATTCTAGTAAATATTAAGGGAATTTCCAACAATAAAGTCTGAAATAAGGTTTCTGGTGAGACTTACTCTGCTAGCATTCAAGTTAATTTCCCTTTCTATTCCATCTACAAGTAACAAAAAGTCAAAACAAAAAAAAATTTTAAGCAATATGACAGACTATATAATATTACATTAGAATATATTCTGTCATAACATACCATCTAAACTGGTATTCTTCAAATAACTATTCTCAATTCATTTTATTGTTTCTTTGAACCAGGTTACATTTTATCTTTTGAGATTTACTGAATTGCTGGCATTTTGTGATTTACATACATTACCTTAGTTAATACAACAGTCTTATAAGGTAGTTATAGTTATTGCTGTAAATTACAACAGTTTATAAAAAACTTTTGCTACTTTTAATATTACAAAAACTACGTTAGACTACCTTTAAGTATTACCTTGCAATATATTCATTCAACATTTACCCTTTCTGACTTTGCCACAAGATTCATTTTATAATTATAGTTAACTGTGAAGGAAGGGTTCCCAGCTGCTATATCCATAAAACAATTACGGTCATGAAAGATTTCACCTCTTACATATGGAGAATGTGGTCTTCATCTCAGATCAGTAAGATCAAGGCCACGCACTGTGTACTGCGCGAGAGGCATGCTGTCCTGGTTTCTGGCTTGGCTGTAAGAAAGTGCTTCCTTACACAGGAGGCCATTCCCCGGTTGCAGGTGTTAAGATACGAGTCTACATCTGGAGCAAAGACAAGAGCTAAACAGGAGGGGACCCTCAAAGGGTGCTAAGTCAGGTCAGCCTTCTGAGGAGAGTGCAGTTATTGGAGGACAGCACGTGAACTGTCAGAAGCCACGAGAATGAAGGCAACCCGTACAGGTGCTTCTCATATTCTTTGTGACTATATCATTTGTTCTCCCTCGGCATAAAGACTTTTGGAAGTTCTACACTACTTTAACCGAACAAAGAGAAACAAGGAAGGAAAGTCTACAATGGCAGAGAAAGAAAACGAGGTGGAGACAGGGCATATCAGAGGCCTAGCGTACTTTGAAGGATGTGAGAGAATCTCTCCGGGGAGGGAAAACTCACAGTCCCAATCCTGCCACCTGGTCACCCCGATCTCCAGATCTTCCCTCCTGAGTAAAACATTAAAGTATTGGAGTTCTTAAGTGCAGTGGTATTTCCTTTAGTAGTTTCCACAAACTCTCAGGAACAGAGGAACAAAACTACTTATTAAAAAGAGAATTAGTATAGTCGCTATACTAAATGTTACACTCAGAGGGAATAAGAATCCTAAAACTGGTCTCAGCAGAGTCTGTTTTTACTAACTGTAAATAGATTTTTTTTCACTTTTCTTATTTTTTGTTTGTTTTTTTTTTTTTTTTAAAGCTCTAGGCCCAGCGTGGGGCTCAATCTTCTGACCTTGCGATTAGAGTTACCAGCTCCACAGACTGAGCCAGCCAGGTGCCTCTAATGATTGGTTTCTTACAGGAGAATCTAATGACCCAATCAATAACAGATCTTTAAAGGTAAAGATACTTATAAAATGTAAAGAAATACTGTCAGCAGCATGATGTTGAAATATAGGCCATGCCTGGATGTCATCACAAGGAGTTAGATTTGAGACATTCCATTAATCGACTGATTAATCTATATTAAAACAAGTGACATTTCAAATTTTCATTTGATTAAATTTGGGGGGGGTGAAAGTGACCAATCAACTAACCATTCTGACTCCTATGGACCCAGCTATATAATCATAGGCCAAAAACAGCTTCTTTTTTCAGATTCATTTACTTATAGTGTAAAGTAACATTTCCTAGAAATATATTTTCACAATATTTCATGCATATGTGATAAGCTAATTTTTAACCCAATAATTTCTGAACAGTTAGAAATTCAAAAACACGTCAAAACCCACTTAATCCTTATTCAGTGGTTCTCACATCTTAGCAAGAACTGAAATCTTACACAGAGAGTTTGTGAAAATACAGACTGCTGGGCTCTGAGTAGACCAGGCCTGAGAATCTGGTGCTGGTGCACCTGGGTCCAGAGACCAAACATTAACCACTTATTAATCTATACCTGTTCTGAAACTTCAACAAAACAAAAACCACAGCCACGCCTATATGTTTTAAAACGTATTTTTACCTAAAAGTATATAATCAGTTAAGATTTCCTTAGAATACTATAAACAATTTTTCTAAGTGACAGAAATCAAAATAACTTTTCTCTTCTTCTAAAATTTGATCACAGTGCCCCCCAGTGGATGAAAAAAATTACTAACAAGAAAGGAAAATGGACCGGTTCTCAAGGGGATGGAGTTTATGTAAATTTATTTTTTATTTGCCAGAATGTCCACCGTGGTGCTTTGTCCAGCAAAGCTTCAGTACGGGTCAGCTGCATAAACACCTGTGCATATTTTAGTAAGACTTAACCACTCTTGCCCTTCACTGTTTTCCTTATACAACATTAATGTTGGGCCAAGTAATCCCCAAATTTCTTTTAGCTCTTTAATTTTATGTTGGTCTGACGTAACCGCAAATCCTAGTTAGAATATAAAGAAATGACTAACAGGAAAACTAACTTTATTCTATGCTCTCCATTCTCACCATCACACATTTCCTCAAAATTGTGATAATAATTTAGGGTTTAGGGGAAAAATGATTTGTACTTAAGTGATTGAATATAATACAGTAGTTAAGAGTTAGTGGTGAAATGGGCGGTGGCCACACATCTGCCCCCCGCCCCCCCCCCCCCCCCCCAAGCGCAGGAGACCGGTAGCTGTCTGCATCGTATCCTAGAGGAAGTCTTCAGAAGAAAATAAACTTTCCTTCCTCGGTGTAGTAATACCTCGATAGATATTTGTGGATTATATTCTGTAATTCATTTAAAAGCGCCTCGGCTTCTACTTATTTTTTTGCAAAAGGAAACCGCTGATAGGCCAAAATTAAAACACAAAACACTGGCAAAGAGGACTGGAGCTTAAACACCTCATACTGACTAAATCCTTTTCTTAATAACTTTCTTACATGCATATATGTATCTCTCTGCCTATCTCCCTCTCACCTACCACCCACCCACCCACCCACACACATCCCCATCTCCTCACTTTTTTTTTTTAAAGATTTTATTTATTTATTTGAGAGAGAGAGAGAGAGAGAGTGCACAAGCAGGGCGAGCAGAAGAGGGAGAGAGAGGGAGAAGCAGACTCCCTGCTCAGAGGGGAGCCAGACCCAGGGCTCGAGCCCAGGACCCCAGGACCATGACCTGAGCTGAAGGCAGACGTCACCGTCTGAGCCACCCAGGCACCACTCTTCACTTTTTATTGTTCTCTTAATTTCAGAAAAGAACCTTCTATTTTAAATGTATACATACCCAGGGTCGACAAATTTTTGTCACCAAACAAACTCATTTGACATAATAGCAGAACAGAAGTTCAAAGGGCAGACATACGGGTTTCGGTGGCACCACACAGTGACACTGGCAAATGCTGTAAGGGGACTAATGAATACATTTACTTCTCTGCAGTTCCCGTAACTTCCTTAAGCACACATGAAATATGTATCTCATACAAAATACCCAGAAAAGTCTCATGTTATTTCATGCCAATTAACAAATTGCCAACACGTCATGCTAATAAAAAAAAGCAATTGACCTAAGTAGAAGGGCTAATTAAATGGAGTAAGATAATTAAACGATTCTCAATATGTAATCAAAAATTATGGCTGGAAGTGTTTCACAATGTTGTCTTTTTGTTTTCAAGTATCTGCCTATCGGCAAAATTCTAATCAGTGTATCCATATGCATAAAAGACAGATCCAGTGCAGATGTTAATTTGTTGCATGATAGAAATCAGGTGTTCAATTACAAATAATGGGGTGTATGAGAGAACGTCCAAGATTTCCATTTAGCTGAACACATGCATCTCAACCGGCAAATGATTGCAAAGCATTCTTATTGGAATTAGCTACTAACGTGCACCCGAGGCATACCACATTCAACTCCTTTATTATCCTCATTATATAATATTCACATCTCCAGCCCCGTGTATTACCTAATTTGCCACTGATTTAGGAGTCTGAATATCTGGTGCTCTAAATTCTATTTACTGAACTCTTTTAAAGGAATGATTTTGATTTTTATCTAAACTCCGGAGCATTTAACGTGAGGACTTTTGTTACCTAATTTTACATTTAAACAATCTAAACCATTTGCTTTTGTACTAAGGTAAATTCCTTGAACTAGGAATACTCTAAGCTTTTAACATGTAAAGCCTATTTCCACAAAGCCCTCCCCACAGAGTATCTGTTATTTTAGCAAAATAACTACACAGAGGGGATCAAGTATATTCACTTGGCTAAAAGAGGTTATGCAGATTTGTTTTTAGATTTATGACCAAGACACAGACTTAAAACATACTTATGAATTAAGATATTCATCACTCCTAGTCTGTGGATGGACACAATTCTGACAGGATGAATAAATATTAGACTGATGTTGGATTATGTCCTAAATCGAGACCCTAATATTTAGGATTTTCCAATTACTTATTCAGTAACCAATAGGGCCAAGCCTCTAAAACCTTAATATCAGATAACCACAATGGAGACAATGGAAAGGATCATTTGATTAGATGGCAGAGTAATAGCAGTGTCCATCAATGAGGACTTATTTTAAGAGAACATATGAAGGTTTCAAAATATTTTAAAATTCCTTTCATTCTCTTACCTCAATGAAATCAATGAAAAAATATGTAACTCCTTAAGGTCCCTTACTCATTAAAAAATAAATGCTATTTCTGAGTCTGTGGCAACCAGCAAAGCCTTAAAATTTTTTCAAAGGTAAGAACAGAGAGAGACAATTTCCATAAACCAAGAGATGCAAAATGGTGACCTTATGAGACAAATCTGGCCTGCAGATGTGCTTTGAAAGCACAGCATTAAAAATATACAGTTTGAATTGCTTTTCATGTTCTCTTTTTCCCATTATCTGGACTATTCCACTCTTCATGACCTTATTCTTAATGACTTCATGCATTTATTTGATTTGCCTGGCCTTTGGCAGCATTTGACTTTTGTGAACTCCTACTGCAATCACTTGAGAAAAGTATTGTGTGTTATTAGGTGGTGTTGTCTAGTGGTTTAGGGAACAAGCTCTGGAATCAGACAAATAGGTTTAAACCACGGTTACTTACTAGTTATAGGACTTTAATCAAATTCCTTACCTTCCTTTGCCTCAGTAATCTCTCTGTAAATTGATATAATAGTGACATCAAGATCATATAAATGATATATAAATGCATCATATAAACTATATATATAATTTCACATTAAGCTGTAAGAACTAAATAAGAATATAAAGGGCCTAACTCCTTTAAATCTATTTAAAGCAATTACTTTATTTTGATGTCACAGGTATAAGAAATCATATGCTTCATCTTGCTAATTAGTAGTATAACAGATGTGTACTCTAAAAGGGTAATATTCTACCAGATAATGGATACATGTCCTATTTAAACTACTCCTTGCTGCTGTGAAGGACTCTTTCCAGTATGCTCACATGACTTGTACAGAAAGGGCACAAGTTATTATTTATATTGACCATATATTCCTTTGAGAACTAATGAAGAATATCACTGCATCTCTGATGAAGACACATGTATTTGAAACTTTGACAAGAATTCCATGGCAAATAGACCTTGTTTTCATGGATAATGGTACTCTGCAGGTTGATGGGATGCAATATTGATTCTAACATCACCAAAAGTGACTCAAATTTTTTTTTTGGAGGCTTTTAGAACTTTTCAAAGAATTTAACTGTAAGTCTTACTTTTCCAACCATACTAGAGGACGAGGGGCTAAGACCTTAGAAGAAACCCTAGACTACCTCTCACTATTGGGAAAAAGGAGAAAATCTGGAACAGGGCAAGGCATCCTCATAGAAATCATGTTTGTATAACTGGGTTTCTCAAAACCCAAATTTTATCATAATATCCATAGAATAAGGCAGAAGACACAAGACAATATTAGACATTTAAATATTTTCCCAAACTAATGAAAACACTGTCTATAGAATAAGTTATGAAACAATGTCTCATCAAGAAAAGAATGTCAATAAGGAAACAAATCATAAAAAAAATTCTGGCATTTAAAAGTAAAAGAATGGAGGGTGCCTGTGTGGCTCAGTTGGTTAAGCAACTGCCTTGTCCCAGGATCGAGTCCCACATCAGGCTCCCTGCTCAGCAGGGAGTCTGCTTCTCCCTCTGACCCTAGCCCCTTTTGGGCTCTCTCTCTCTCTCTAATAAATAAAATCTTAAAAAAAGGTAAAAGAATGGATATTAGAAATTCACTAAAAGGACTCAATAGTACATTGGAGCTGGCAGAGAATCCATATATATGAAAACAGGCAATTGAGGTTATCCAGTCTGAGGAACAGAAATAAAGGAGGAGGGGAAGAAAAAAGGCGCAATGATTGGCTCAGAGATTGGTGGAATTCCATGTAGCACCCCCAACATACACATAATGGAAGTCTCAGAAGAAAAGCCAAAAACTTCTCAAATGTGATGAGAAATGGTTTTTGTTTGTTTTTAAAGATTTTATTTATTTGAGAGAGAGCATGAGCTGGGGGGGGGGGGTAGGAGCAGAGGGAGTGGGAAAAACAGACTCCCCGCCAAGCAGGGAGCCAGATATGGAGCTCGGGGCTGGATCCCAGGACTCTGGGATCATGACCTGAGCCAAAGGCAGACACTTAACCCACTGAGCCACCCACGGGCCCCAAGAAATATTAGTTTTTATTAGTTTTTACATCAAACAGGTTCAATGAACTCCAAGGAGAATAAACTTGAGATCTGACAGATTCACTATCCCCCCAAAAATTTGTGGCATAAAAATTAAAACTCATGGCATAAAAATTTAATATGTTACACCTGTGAAAACTAATTTTGACTAGCTATGAAAGAACTGGATTCTAAGATGACATGCGTTCTAGCTATGGTGCATCAAAAATTAGTATCTATTGGAATTTTGAAACAAGAAAATATTTCCTTTCTTGCTCACTCCACTGTTAGACATACATCATTTCTGAAGCAGACTACAGTTGTTGGACTCGTTCAGTATGTGTGAATACTATGAATCATCATCAATTTATAGATAATGAATTTGGTGATGTGTGTTCTTTGCCAATGCTGAGAATATTTATATTTAAAATAACTTTAATAAAACATTGTGTTCTGTAAATGTAAGGATGGTTTAACATCAGAAAACCCACCAATGTACGAACTCAACAGGAGATCAAAGAGGAGAGTAGCAACAACTCTCTGAACAGAGAAGCGACCACTTACTGGAAGGTAGGACGTGCGGAGAAGTGAATCCGAGGCGATATTCGGGAGGATAGACGGCGGGGGAGGGGCCTCCGCCGGCCGCTTCTGGCAAGTGCTAGAGCCGCGGAGCACAAAATCGGACCTTTTAGAAGTCGGCTCCGCTGAGGGACGTCGCTCCAGTGGCTAAGCGGGGGTGGAACCCTCGCGGGACAGTGGGGTCTCAGGACCCTTGGGGTCACAGAAAGACCGGGGGAGCCTGAGTGCGCCAGAGCTCCCAGGTATCGGAGCGGGGAAGCCGGCTTCAGAGACGGAGCCGAGGCGCGGGCTCTGAGCTCGGGGTTGCCATAAACTGTGATCCGCGGCCCAGTCGCGCCACTGCTCCTGCAGCAGGGACCCAACAAGCGGCAAATCCGGGGAGACTCTCCTTCCTTCCCGGGGAGGAGCGGCGCGGGAACGCACCGCAGGGATATGCTGGGTTTGGAGACTCCACACGGGGTCGGGTGCCAGAGATAGAAACGCTCGGTCACAGGCCGGGTGAGCACGGAGAGCGGCCGGAGACCAGGGACAAGGGAGTGACTGCTTTTCTCTGGGGGTG
The DNA here is from genome assembly GCF_009762305.2 of Zalophus californianus. Classification (NCBI taxonomy): domain Eukaryota; kingdom Metazoa; phylum Chordata; class Mammalia; order Carnivora; family Otariidae; genus Zalophus; species Zalophus californianus. The sequence goes on from NC_045606.1 coordinate 78,260,586, forward strand.
CACTGAGGAGCGGGGCCCTGAGTTCTCAGCTCCTCCGGGCGGAGATTGGGAGGCCACCATTTTTGCCCTGGTCCTCCAAGGCTGTACGGAGAGCTTGCAGGGAACAAAAGCTCCTGAGAGCAAACCCGAGCAGCTTGCTTAGCCCTGACCGACAAGGGCGGGGAATTCAGCCTCCGGCAAAAACATTTGGAAACCACAGCAACAGGCCCCTCCCCCAGAAGATCAGCAAGAACAGCCAGCAAGCCAAGACCAAGTTTACCGATCAAGGAGAACGGGAGAACTCCAGCGCTAGGGGAATACTGCACATAGAATTCATGGCTTTTTTTTTTACCATGATTCATTAGTTCATCAAAGTTAATTTGTTGTTTTTTTTTCTTTTTCTTTTTCCCTTTTTCAAACATCAATCTCTTTTTTAAAAAAAAAATTTTTTTTTCATTTTTAGAGTCATATTTTATCCCTTCATAGTAGTTACCCTTATTTTTGGCATATATATATATAAGTTGTTCTCTCTTTAAAATTTTGAGATAGTTTCTTCTAACAGATAAAAATATACCCTAAATCACTAGTGTATGGTTCTGTTCTAGTCTCCTGCCTGATCACATTCTCTCCTTTTCTTTTTTCTTTTCTTTAATCTTTCTTTTTTCAAACTTCTTATCTTATCAAGTCCTTTTAAAAAATCTTTTATAATTTTCATCTTTACAGTCATCTTCTATCCCTTCATTGTATCAACCCTTATTTTGTACATATATGTCTTTCTTCCTTTAAAATTTTAGGAGGCACTTTTTTCTAACAGACCAAAATACGCCCAAAATCTAGTGTGTGGCACTGATCTATGCACTAGCCTGATCATATTTGATCACATTCTGCTTTTTTTGTATTGTTCTGTTTTTGTTTTTATTTTTTCTTTTTTTTTTTTTCTCTTTCTTTTTTCTTTCTTTCCCTTTCTTTTCCCCTGGTTTCAGGTCTTTTCTGATTTGTATACAGTATATTTGCTGGGGACGTCGTAAACCTGTTAGCATTTTGTTCTCTCATTCATCTATTCTCCTCTGGACAAACTGACAAGACGAAAAAAATCACCTCAGCAAAAAGAACAAGAGGTAGTACCGTCAGCCAGGGACCTACTCAATACGGACATTAGTACGATGGCAGACCTAGAGTTCAGAATCATGACTTTAAAGATACTAGCTGGGCTTGAAAAAAGCGTGGAAGTTATTAGAGAAACCCTTTCTGGAGAAATAAAAGAACTAAAATCTAACCAAGTCGAAATCAAAAAGGCTATTGATGAGGTGCAATCAAAAATGGGGGCACTAACTGCTAGGATAAATGAGGCAGAAGAGAGAATCAGTGATATAGAAGACCAAATGATGGAAAATAAAGAGGCTGAGAAAAAGAGGGAGAAACAACTACAGGATCACGAGGGCAGAATTCGAGAGATAAGTGATTCGATAAGACGAAACAACATTAGAATAATTGGGATCCCAGAAGAAGAAGAAGAGAGAGAGAGGGGCAGAAGGTATATTGGAGCAAATAATAGTAGAGAACTTCCCTAATGTGAGGAAGGAAACAGGCATCAAAATCCAGGAGGCACAGAGAACCCCTCTCAAAATCAATAAAAATAGGTCAACACCCCGACATCTAATAGTAAAACTTACGAGTCTCAGAGACAAAGAAAACCCACCAATGTAAATCACCATACTGATGGTGAAAGGAGAAAAAAGGTACTATTAATTTGATCTGAGAAAGCATTTGCATTTGAAAAAGTTTAACCACTTTTGGTTTAAGAAATTTAGCAAAGCTGCATACCAAGAACATAAAGCAAATATGCTTAATAAATGAAATCTTAGATACTGTGATGGGTCAATTTTATGGGTCAACTTGGCTGAGCCAAGTTGAGTCAAACATTATTTTGGGTGTTCCTGTGAGGATGCTTTTTGGATGAACTTAACATTTAAATTGGTAGACCACGTAGATTGCTCTCTCTAAAGTGGGTGGAACTCATCTTGGTTAAAGGCCTTGGTTGAAGAGAACAAAAAGCTGACCTTCCCTTCAGTAAGAGAGAATTCTCCTGACAGTCTTTGAACTAAAACATGAAGTCCTGCCTGATGGCCTTCAAATTGGGGCATCGGCTTTTCCTGGTTCTATGGAACTTTGGGCCTTCAGACATTAGCTATCTAGATTTTGGAATTGTCAAACTCCATAATCCCGTGAGCCAATTCCTTATGATATATCTAATATAAACACACGTGTTTGTGTATCCTATTGGTTCTGTTTTTCTGGACAACCTAATACAGATTCAGTTCTAAGACTGGGAAAAGGCAGGATGCCTGGGTGGCTCAGTCGTTAAGCATCTGCCTTTGGCTCAGGTCATGATCTCAATGTCCTGGGACTGAGTCCTGTGTCAGCTCTCTGCTCAGCGGGGAGCCTGCTAGAGATCTCTGCCTGCCACATCCCCTGCTTGTGCTGACAAATAAATGAATAAAATCTTAAAAAACAAAACAAAACAAAAGACTGGGAAAAGGCAAGTTTGCCTGCTATCACTTCTAAGTAACATAGCACTAGAGGTCCTGGACCATATTATAAAAGAAAGGACACTAAATTAACAGGAAAAAACTATTACTTGCAGATAATAGAATAAGAGAATTGATCAAGTGAGCTTACTACAAACAATGCCTTCTTCTATACCACAAAAGCAAAGGTGGAGGTGGATTCCCCATGAAGGGGGAAAACTGGCTTGTTGAGAAAAGTTGGAGGCCTTTCTCATACCATATTCCAAAGGAAGCTCTATATGGATTAAAGACCTAAAAATAAAAGATAAATGTATAAATTTAAGAAAATGAAGGAGATTATTTCTGTCATTTAGAGATGGAGGACACTTTTAAAACAACCCAAAAAGCACAAATACATGGGAGAAAAATTGATGGATTTGACCATTAAGCATGTCTGTTCAAGAAGGTTATCGATCAAGAGGATGTTTGTAATAGTTAAAACCAACAAAAGATTATCTGGAACCTCTTGCTAGCAGAGTAGACAAGTATGCCTAGGTCCACACTAGGCTTGAACTCAGGACCCTGAAATCAAGACCTGAACTGAAATCAAGGGAGGGATGCTTAACCGACTGAGCCACCCAGGTGCCCTGCTATTTAAATTGAGATTAACAAAAATTAAGTAGAATAAAAATGTTGTCTCCTCAGTCATGCTAGCCACATTTTAAGTGCTCAAAAGTCACATGTAGTCCCCACACTATGATAAATCCTGAAACAAAATAATGAAAAAATATCAATATCCCGGGGAGCTGAAAGAAATTGAGGAATTCAACTTAGCATCACAGCAGTTCAACCTACTGGACAGTCCAGGTACATATTTCCATCACTGAAGTTCTACTGGACAATGTTGATATAGAGAAGGAACATTTGCAAAACAATGAAAAGAATTTAAAACAAAAAGTGAATTGGCAGGGAAGAAAGAACACCTGAATCACAAAAGCAGGAGCCTAACTAGTGGAAATGCATAGGGATAGGTATTTAAACTCATGAAACATAATAAAACATTTCCCACTCATCAGAAAAAGCAAAAATTAGAAACATACATGTACTAATTTTGGGTAATGATACAGGGAAGTAGCATTGTAAATAGGAACAGATAAACTGGAAAGCAATCCTGGAATACTTAATTAAATTAAGTATGTGTAGGTCTGATTCTTGGCTACATGTGGCGGAGAAATTCTTACATAGGCCTACAAGTGAACACAAAGGGAGACAATTGGGAGCACTATTTATTATGATGGACTGGAGACAATTCAGGTGTTCATCATTAGAGGACTGCACAGACAAAATGTGATAAATACTATGGAATGTTACATAATGAGAAGGAATGACCTAGGACAATATGTAACAATGTACATAAGTCTTAACTACTTAATCTCAAACTTACTTTACTCCCGAATTTTAAAAGTCCACTGAATCATGACTAATTTATAAGTTGCCACGTAGTGTTAACAGACCTTATAATTCATACATTATAATGTAACTCTGTGTTGACATCATTATTCATTAAAGGTTCTTCCTGAATTGTTATAAATGTCAAAACAAAATATCAATATCCCAGAAATATGAAAGGAATTTAGGAATTCAACTTAGTGTTACAGCAATTTAAAAACCATACTAAGTTTTACGATTCTATGAACTCCATTCTTTCAAGTTCAATAATCCAATAATAATTAAATTGTACCAAATTAAGGAAACATTAAAAATTTTATGATTGTTAACCTTTCTTAACCATAGATCATTTTAACAAAGTCTGTTGTGGGTATGCTGTTGAATTTGGAACTAAATTTATATCTCAGCTCTTACAAATATTCAAGCTAATTATTTCAGAATGAATGTAGAATGACACTTTAATTAGTAATGCATCTCCTGGCAATTAAGATTCTCTTACTTGTCTCAGCAATTAAAATGGCAAGGCATATTATTAAGGTCCCATGATTCTTCATGCCTCTTCCTGACAATTACTATGAGAAACATTAGAGGGATGATCACAGCTATAATCCATTCACTGAATATTTGGCAGCAGGATAAACACTTTCTCCTCCCTGCCTAGTAATTTTTCATTTCATGCATATTATCTATCAATCATTAATGCAATTTGTGCTCTGTATCACAAAGTTCAACTTTTCATTTTATATAATTTATTACAACCAATTGATTTTGTAGAAATGCAAGCTGCAGGAGTAATTTTAATTAAGAAATAATTTTTAACCCATTTATTCATGATATGACTTTAATGGTCAGAACATTAATGTGCTTGATGGTAGCAAAAATATCACTGCTGAAAATGAGACCTCTAAAACTACTCTAAATTGAATATATTAATATAACGAAGATACATGCACAAAATCGTTAATACTGCTGATAGGATCAGAGAATACAGAAGGACTTTCATTTTTAATTTTTAAATGCATAAATTTTTAAAAATATGAGGTAGACTTTTATGTCCTTTTTGATTATTCCCTTATAACTCATTTTTTATAATGCCTATTACTACTATAATATGAAAACATCTCAAAGTTACACAGAATATGTAATTCTATACCATAAAATTAAAACATGGCACCTAACACCTTCATTCTCTCAGATCTACTTAGTAAAGTCTAATGGTCAAACCTTTGAACAATATACATGTCTATAATTAAGTGTAAGTTTTGGAAACTGTAAAGAGATCTTATCAAAAGTCCACAACTGTGTCTTACTTAAGGTCAAGGCAAAGACTAAACTTAACGGAAAACTTGTCTTCCTTTGAATAAAAAGGTGTATTTGTGTCCAAAGCTAAAAGTGGTATGGCAAAACATGATAAGCTTATCCATATTCTCTCTCTGCAGTATTTGCAACCTGAAACATCTTCCTGTTTTCTTGTAGCTATCTTATTCATTTTACACTAATTTTACTCATTTCGGGTCCACTCCTTATTCATTTTTTAAACTGAGGATTAAAGGACATACAACATTGGTTTCAGGTGTACAACAGAACAATTCAATACTTGTATATATTGCAAAATGATCACAGGACGTCTGGTTAACATCCAGCACCTCACAGTTATGCATTTTTTTTTCTTGTGATGAGAACTTTTAAGATCTACTCCCTTAGCAACTTTCAAATATGCCAATAGTTATCTACACATGTAATTATGTATGTAATCTTTCCTGTATAATATGCTTTTCTCTAAATATATGATAATGTATCCAACTGTAAGATTCTTTTGTCTTCTTTGGCTTTTTACCACAATCGGAGGCAATGTATATTGTTGCAACTGGTGGTAAAACTTGAAAAAGGGTAGCATTATTTTGTAAAGATAACATTTACATTGTCATCAATTCAGCAATTTTACTCAGGTACACTCTCAGGAAAAACAGCATATATTTCCCAGAAGATCTACACAAGACGCTTATAGTAGCACTGTCTCAAGTAGCCAAAATCTGGAAATCGCTTAAATGCCCATTTTGATAAAATCAATAAATTATCATATAGAGAAAGGCATATTATACAGGAAAGATTACATACATAATTACATGTATAGATAACTATAGCACAGACCAAGGGTTAGGACATCTGATGTACAGAAGAGAGGAAAAAAAATGAATAGGCTTTAGTAGCAAGAGTGCACAGTATCAGCCTTCACTGTATAACATACCATCCTAAAACTTAGTACTTTAAAACATCACTTACCATTTTTCACAAACCTATTATTCACTAAGCACTACTACTGATCTGATCTGGGCTCTATCTACCTGACCCACTCATCAATCTATGGGTCAGCTCTAAATTGGCTAGCTGGCTTTGTTCATTTCGTGGGGGCTCACTGATGTCTGAGATCTCAGCCAGAACAGGGCTTATTCATTTCTGCTCCTATAGTGATCTAGCCCATATGTGTCCTCATGATGAAGGCAGAGAGCAGGAGAGGAAGTGAAAATGCATGAGTGCTTTTTTTAAGCCTCTGCTTGTGCCAAGTTTGCTACTGTTCCAGGGGCCAAAGCAAGTCACATGGATGCGCCCAATGTTGGAAGGAACATATATGGCAAAAGATGTAGTTGAGGGAGTCCATTTATTGGATCCACTTATGGATGAATTTTTTAAATAAGCATATCTCTTCCTTCAACGTAGCAAAGGGAGTTCTGGCTGACTGAAGAGTTTTACGTAAGGAAGGTTCTAGGCAGACAGAAGGAAGGAAAGCCCACTCTTCTGGTATAAGACGACCCATGCGAAGATGACCAGTTCTCTCAAAACCAGGGGTGTGGGGACAAAATTACTTGGCAGTCAGTGGACAGTCCGCTCATGAGGAAGTTTAGAGAGAAAACAAATTACTTTTCTTGGCACATCCATACTAGTGTGGGAAAACATGTAACCTAGTACTAGACCCATACTAGGTTGAGTGAGAGTAGAAGAAATAGGGTTGAGTTAGTAAAAGCATGGTCGGGTATATGAACAGATTGATTTCGCCAAAGTTAGGGGTTTGCGCTGAGTACCTTAAGGAGAAGGGGTTGAAAAAAATTACATGGGCGGGGGGCACCTAGGTGGCTCAGTTGGTTAAACATCTGCCTTCAGCTCAGGTCGTGATCCCAGGGCGCTGGGATTGAGCCCCATGTCAGGCTCCCTGCTCAGTGGGGAGTCTGCTTGTTCCTCTCCTTCTGCCCCTCCCCTAGCTTGTGCTCTCTCTCACAAATAAATAAAAATAAAACTCTTTAAAAAAAGAAAAAAAGACTACATGGGGTTAGATTTTTGAAGAATTTGAATGCTGGGCTACAGAATGTGAATCTAATCCCATTAGCAATGGGAAGCACTAAAAATTTTTTGGCAGAAATATAAATAGTATTCCAAAATTCCTGAATAGTTTGGAAAACAGGTGAATACAGGCAGATCAGTACAAAAGTTACCGAAACAGGTTTTCTTTTTTTGGGGGGGGGTGCGGGTAGAGACTGAATTAGGGTTGGGAGAAGGAATGGAAACGGTTTGTCTGTGGGAAATACTATGGAGAGATAGGGATTAACTACTCTAAGTGAAAAGTGGTTAAAGACAAATCTAAAGACCTAACTGGCAAAAAGGTTACCTATCTCACAAAGGTGGAAATAGTGGATATTCAAATTTTCTGACTGATATTTGGTCTGCTGCTATATCCCTCTAACCCACGGTCAATTTTTAAAAATTTTTCAGAAGTACTGATATATGAAATAAGCAAAGGCACTAAAATATATATTCATATTTTTTTTATAAAGGCAACACATTGATTTTTAAAATCATGAAAATAGAATTTTCTTCTGATGTGGATATGAAGGATCCCAGGACGAGTGATTAGACATTTCAATACTTGCGAACTCTGTGCTCTCTCTGTTCATGCCATTAACACTGGTATTAATGTTAAAGTTGTGATGATTCTTTTTATAATCAGAACATCCATCCATCAAGCTGAAACAAATTCATTTGCTATCTTCCTCATTATCAACTTAATGATTTTCAGGCATTTCAAACAGTCTTAATATGGAACCATGATTGTGATGTGATTTTTATGCCCCATTACCAATGCCCCATTTTGTTAGACTCTAGCTATGATCCTAAAGAGAGGATTAAGGAAGTATTCCTTAGGACTGGATGTCCTTCGTGAAAGTAGTGGAGTTGGGACTACTTTTGAAGAGATTTCTTTGATCGTTTCTGTATTCTCAGGTGTTGTTCTACCCATCCCTACTTTCCACTAACACCCGTTTTCTTCCCTTTGGATCGGTCATTACCACCCACCACCCCCACCCCAAACCTACTTTGCTCTCTGTCAGGGTCTTCCAAATGAGGCCAGCTTTGCAGCAATATATGTTGATCAAGTTCTTTTGCTACTACTGTGTTTCACTACTACCAAGCTTCATCCTGTCTTCTAGTTCTCGTACCCTTCAGGCTCCTAAATTTCTTCCTGCTTTGGACCCACACCAGGCTCTGACCCCTTTGCAATCTTTACACAAGCTGACAGCAGTCAGAGGTTCTTGGCTTGCTCCCTCTGCTCTACCACTCCCTCCCCTCTGATAGATCCCTGAGGCTTCCTGTCTCTGATGATCAAGGCATTAGTTTTTCTCTTTGTTCTTCTTTGTCAGTTGTTGGGGAGAATATTTTCATGAAGTTTTTTTGGGGGGGCCAATGTAAATGGAGTAAAAGTGTTCATGAAACAGAATTGACAGAATAAATTCTGAAATAAATAGGACTTTCAAATCAGGAGTTACTATAGGAAAAAAAGGTGAAAGACTTTTATTGATTCCACAAAGACAGTATAAACAGAGCTCAAATCTAGTTTTCTTTTTTGCCTTTAATAAGTACTGGTTATTTATCATTCTTGCATATGAACACTGTCCTACAGGTCTAACACATATCACAGAAATGGTCTAAATATAAAATGTTGGCAGGTAATAGGTATTAAAAAAAAATCTTTCTGCGTCATAGTTAGGCAAAAAGCTATGAAAGGAAGCCTCCCTGCAGAGAATAAGGATTTTGAATTTCAAGTTTTTTGGACAGGAATACATTTTTTTCTTAAGTCTTTAGCTTTCTAGTCCTATAGAAGTCTTTGGACTAATAAAACCTACTGTAATTCCTCTGGAGAAACACTTTGAAGCATATTCCAACAAATTTACAGTGGTACCCATTAGATAATGCCATAATTTGAAGTTTATACCCAATCAATCCAACACTTCTTTTGAATATGAAAGAACTGTGAACATAAATTCTGCATTCTGTTCTTTCTTTGGAAAAGAAAACATTCACTCTAGAATTTAGCTTCTAATCAGTAGGCAGTTTTCTAAACAAGCAAACAAGGTATAAAAATAGCAGTAAGACAATGAAAATTTTCCTCTGGAAATTAGATTTGATGGGGGTGGGGGGGGGAGCTAGTCAATAGCAACTCACCCAAATTGAGATAACATTCTAGTGGTGAGACTAGTAGCAGCCAATAAATATAATAGCAGGTAATGAGAAGAGCTTAAAGAATGAAGCCCGTTAGGAGAGAAAGCTGGAAGTGAGGGGGAAAAGGCACTATTCTGTGGAGGGTGGTGAGGATGGGCCCTTGCGCACTACAGCACATATGGTCAGACAACTGTCAAGTGTGGGGGCAGAGGTGGGGGAAGGGTTTCAGTGTCCGCCACTGGGAAGGGCCTGTACCGGGGACCAGCTGAGAACACTCAAGCAGCATCTTCAGAACCGCCATCTCAACGATGCCAAAGTCTCCCGGCGATTATTTTCATAAAACATCAGCATATTTAATTAGAGTAATTATTCAACTACACGAACGTCTTGGATGCTATGGTAACTACAAAACGCAAGGTTCTGAATAAGTACCGAGTCAACTTTTCAATCCCTCCTTAAATGAAGCACGTATAAAAAATTCAAAAACGCACAAAACTTACTTGGCATGTAAAAATTACTGAGATCAACAACTTATTCAAAAGTGGGCAGATTTTAATACCGCAACTAGCAAAACCTGACAGACTACTTAGAGCTAGAGAGGATCCATGCTCGTCCAATGATTTAAACAAGAAAATTAAAAGCAAAATTAGCCACTGCCCTAAAACCATACAAGACACCACTAGTTATTTAAAATAACAGGCTTTGAAAGCTTCTGCCATTTAAAAAATAAGTTCAGAACTTTTCCCTTTATTTTACAGCCCAGTGCAGTCCTAGCTTACTCTTCCTGCTTGCTATGAAATAATCTTCAGGTGTTTTTTTGTTTTGTTTTTTAGAACTTGAGCTTAACTGAGCACTCTTATGTAATTTCTCCCTTTGGACATAGAGAAGGCAAAATAAAGTTAGCAGCCAAAAATACACACACAAGCTACCACCACCTACATCCATAATAGCTGTCAAATAAAAACACATTAAAGCCTAACAATTAAAGCAGAGGGCCCTAATGGGGGACATAATTTTTATACTCTGAAGGAATTAGGATTTGCATGCCCTTTCCCCATCTGTCTTTGAGCATTTTCTTCCAAATAAAATCTAACAATGTGTTTAAAACTAGCAGGTTTTATTACAGTTCATGGGACTATAATTTTTTAAAATAACATTTATTCTGATACTGATCGTTACTAGCTGATTGAGCACTTAGCCTATACAGGCACTGTGCTACATGCCTTAGGAGTACATCTCATTTCTTGCTCGGGACAATTCACCTTTAGAGCTGAGAAAAGTGAGGCTATGAGAAGTTAAGGAATTTGACCAAGTTTGCCCAAAAATGACAGGGCTCAAGTTTAAACCTAGGTCTAACTCCCAAAGCCTGTGTTCTTAACCACTTTGTACCCTGCCTCCTATTTATGATATCCTTAAAGTGAATGACGTGGCTTGAAAATCATTTACCTGTTTCCATCCTATCCCAAGAATATGAACTATTGCTATCTTACTTTCCTTAGGACATCAAATTTTAGGTTTAAAATAAAATTGAAAAATTTCAGAGCCGGAAGAAAACTAAAAAAATTTTAGTGAGCTCAACATGCTGTTTTAAAGATGAAGAAACTAAGGAGCCACGTACCTACAGACTCAGGGCACCCTGCAGGCAGACCTGGCTAGAGCCTAGGTCGCCCAGTCTAGGTCCCCTCTACTGCTCGGTAACAGTCCTCATGGGTGCCTGAGAAGGAGCAAGAGAAAGTTGTCAGAGGTGGGGGGTGAGTTGGAAATAGTGTTTTTTTTTTTCTTTATTCATTTAATTGTTAATGGGGTTTCTAACACAGCTAGTTAAATCACACCGCAACAGGCTTACTTGTTTAAACTCCTGGAAACACCTTATTAGAATTACATGGAATGCTCCTGCTCAAAAAGCTTCATTTTTCCTTTTAAGACCACCTTTAATTTTTAGAGCATCCTTTTGGGATAAGGCAGGAAGAAAGGGAGGGGAATAACCTAGAGCCCAGCAAACGTCTCATCACCTCAACTTATTATCAACTTATTTCACAGCCACAGGAAGCTTAGAAAAAAAGGTTCCACTACACATTCATCAACACCACCTGAGACCCAAGGCCCAGAACATTCTATAGCAACATTTAACAAAATGAGCAAAGATAGTATTTATCAGATCGGTAGTAAGACTTAATCCAAAAGTTTCTCTGCCATCCATTTCCTGACATGCACGTCTGAGTGTATTCTTCCGTGCATGATGGTTGCATGATGGGTGATAAATCCTGGAACGGTGTGTAGGCTAGTCTTATTATATCCCACAGAAACTAACCTCAAGGACTGGAAAGACTGACCCCCTCTACCCTACTCAAGATCAAGTGATAGGGTATTTTCAACCCTAGATTTGAACAAATCGTAGCTAGTGCCTATGTCTCTGATAGATTTTTTTTTTTTTAAAGGAATGGATTTTGAGGAGAAAAAAATATGGGGCAGAGAGGTATAGAACAGAAAATACAAATGTAAGCTGTTTTACTAATTGTTTTATTGCCACAACAAATTCGTACAGAGAGGAACCTGTACAAAACACAATAAAGTTTCAAAGATTGAGGTGTTCCCTTAGACAAGGCTAAAAATTTCAGTCTCTGGTATTTGGAATTTGGGCTGCAGTCCTTGTTCTTGGATGGATCACTGGGTGTGTGACACAGGCCATGCTTTTAACCAGACTGAAATAGCAGAATGGCCAGTTGGCCCAGGTAGGAGCAGATGAAGTGTTTGGTTTCATGGGTCACCCAACTACCAAAGTTCCTTCCTCGCCATGACGCAGGGCCAGGAGGGGTTGTACTCCTTAGTACGGTCCACAAACGTCTTCTCTACATCCTATTCCGCCAATGCCCGAGCAGCACACTCCACCCAGCCCTGTTGTAGCTCCTCTGACACACTGGCATTTCTCATCATGGCCTTTCGGTCTTTGTTTTGTTTCATATTTTAATTATTTAATGTTTATTTTTCCTTCTTTTAGTAAGTGTCTCAACTCAAACATGCTTTCTTTAGGGTTTTATCAGTAGCTAAAACACAACATTACTGTGAGCTAGCCAGCGATTCCTGCAAGCACGTTGTACACATTAAGATACTACTTCTCCAAATATGAAAAACCCACAGCAAACATCATACTCAATGGTGAAAAACTGAAAGCTTTCCCTCTAAGATCAGGAACGAGACAAGGATGTGTACGCTCACCACTTTTACTCAACACAATACTGGAAGTCCCAGCCACAGCAGCCAGACAAGAAATAAAAGGCATCCAAATTGGTAAGGAAGAAGTAAAACTATCAGTATTTGCAGATGATGTGATAGTACATAGAGGAAAACCCTAGAGACTCAACCAAAAAAAACTACCAGAACTGATAAATGAATTCAGTGAAGTTGCAAGATACAAAATATACAGAAATGTGTTGCATTTCTATACAACAAAGTAGCATAAAGAGAAATCAAGAAAACAATCCCATTTACAATTGCATCAAAAAATACCTAAAAATAAACAACCAAGGAGGTTAAACATTGGTACTCTGAGAACTATAAACAATCATGAAAGAAACTGAAGAGGACACAAACAAATGCAAAGATATTCCATGCTCATGAATTGGAATATTGTTGAAATGTCTACAGAAAAAAATCTACAGATTCAGCGCACTCCCTATCAAAATACCAACAGCATTTTTCATAGAGCTAGAATACTAAAGTTTGTATGAAACCACAATAATCTGATTTTAAAGTGGACCTGAAGAGATGTTTTTCCAAAGAAGACATACAGAAAAGACATTTTCTAAAGACATGAAAAGACGCTCAGCCTCACTAATCATCAGGGAAACACAAATCAAAACCACACTGAGATATGACCTCACACCCGTCAGAATGGGTAGTATCAAAAAGAAATCAGCGTTGGCGAGGGTGTGGAGAAAAAGGAATCCTCACGTACTCTTGGTAGGAATGTACACTGGTGCAGCCACTGTGGAAAATAGTACTGAGGTTCCTCAAAAATTAAAAATAGAAATGCCACACAACCCAGTAATTTCAGTACTGGGTACTTACCTAAAGAAAATGAAAATATTAATTTGGAAAGATTTACATACTCTATGTTTATTGCAGTATTACTTATAATAGCCAAGAGATGGAAGTGACCCAAGTGTTGGATAACGAAAATGTGGTATCTATATACAAAAGATTATTATTCAGCTATAAAGAATGAGATCTTGCCATTTGTAGCAACATGGATGGATCTAGAGGGTATTATGCTAAGTGAAATAAATCAGAGAAAGTCCAATACATTTCACTTATATGTGGAATCTAAAAAAAAGAAAAAGAAACAAACAGAAAAAACTCAGATTCTAAAATACAGAGAACAAGCTAGTGGCTCCCAGAGGAGAAGTGGAGAACAGGATGAGTGAAATAGAGAGGATTACGAGGTACAAACTGCCAGTTATAAATAAGTCACAGAGATGAAAGGTACAGCATTACACAATATTGTGGTAACATTATATGGGGACAGATGACCACACTTATCATGATGAGCACTGAGTACAGAATTCTTAAAGCTATGATGTACACCTGAAACCAGTATGTTAATTATATTGCAATAAAAAAGTACTCTTCCTCTCAATCTATGAAGAAACTGAAGCACAGAGAGGTTTCATAACTTTCCCAGGATCCCACAGCTATTAACCGGGAGAGCCAGGATGTGAAGGCAGGTGGTCTGGCTCCAGAGCTCATGCTCCTAAGCCATGCTGACCCTTTAAATATTGGATGGACAGGAGCCCTTCAAGACTCTCCTTAAGGAATCCTCTCAAATGAATTTCCCTAACAATCAGATTTTTGGTACAACAAATTTACCTATTTTTTAATTAGAAGAAAACCTATTTGATCTTTGATTACTGCATTCGTTCATCATAACAGCAAAATCTGGAAAATAAAATTTCACTCATAGTAGCATTTTTCTATTTAGTGTATTTCATTTCTCAAGTTTTATATGCATCTCTTTTCTGTTTTTTTTTTTTTTTTTTTTAAGAGAGGGAGGAGGGGGAGGGGCCGAGGCAGAGGAAGAATCTTCAGCAGGCTCCATGCCAAGCGTGGAGTCCGACGCAGGGCTCAATCTCACAATCCTGAGATCATGACCTAAGCCGAAATCAGGAGTTGGACACTTAACTGAGCTACCCAGCTGCCTCTATATCCATCTGTTTTTTACTACTACTATCAGAATAGAAGCAATTCTATAACTATAGTGTATTTTTCAGACTAACTTTACATAAAAGCAGCCTGATGTTTCAGTCTTCATACTTCCTTTTCTTGTCTTGAGAAGATTCAAATAAACCCCAAATGTCTTATCTTCCCAGGTGTCCTCCCTTCTGCCAGCTCTATTCACCCTAAACTCTGCACATTCTCTCTGCGCAGGCACACCATGGGATGAGTGCCATATGCTCCTGGAGGGGTGAGGGAGGAAATGATAAATCATAAATTTCTGAAGGGGCCATTCAAATTCCCTAGTCGGACATCCCCTTCAGCAGTCGATGAAAGCAGGCCAGGACAGGTGTGGTGAGTCACCGACATTAGTGACAGAACTGGGACAAGGACAAGGGTCCTGGCTCTTACTACAACTGTCACTGCCCTGTCCTCCATCTGTACACCATTCAACTACACAAGTCAGAGGAAGGAACTAAAAAATTTTAAATAAAGTCCAAATCTTTCCTGACCTCCCACAATGCTCACTTAACAAGCCCAAGATTTTGCTTTATAAACTCAGTGTTAATATTTTAAAACTTCTGGATGCATGCAAAGAAACAAAAAGTACTATTCTGTCAGTACCTAGTACAAAAATTTTATGGTAAGGCAGCAATTGAGATGGAACTGACCTATTATAATCCTGTATGCTGTTTATAAAATTATATAGTATTCCTAAATAGTTTTCACTATAATTTTTTGAATGCCCCAAAATAATTAGGATAACCTATGAATATGGTCTGTCTGTTCTGAAAGAAAATTTTAAAAGACCTCATATTCTACTTTTAATTACTTGGCTTGATTTCCTTTTAGATGCTCAGATAGGACACTGAAGGATACCTGAAAGCAAAAGAGTGTAGTTATTTGATTCGTGAAAAAGAAGAAAATAACATAGGTTAAAATATTACGCCCTGGAGAAAACTCTTGAGAGTAAAAGGGTGTTGAACAGAAAGCTGCACTGAAGCTTAAAGGCAAACTAATTTATTACAGGAGAAATCAGAGAAGTTTTACAAAGAGAGTTAGAAGTTAAAACATCTAGTTTAGTGATTATTAAAGCCATGCTTGAAAATGTTTCTACCATACTAATTATTACATAATTAGTCACTAGTAAATTAAAATGAAACAAAGTTCTTAATGATTTAAGTTAGCATATAGGAAGGGACATGAATATAAGGCATTTGGAAAAACAAAGTTGGCTTTAGGGCTTACTCTTTTTTATCATTCTGTAACAGTTACGCTGATGTTTACAAAGTATCACAGACAGACTTCTCTTCTGGAAGCTGAAAGCTGTGTTTGGGAAAAAAATTATTAAGAACCTAGCAAAATACTTTTGTCAGAAGTTTTGGCAAGGCATTAAGAAGTGGGATTTCTATGAAATTAGAATAAGTCAGAATAAGGTAAACTCACATTGGGAAGGCAAACAGACCTACATATAGGTTCAAATGTCAAAACACAGTTATTTTAGACAAGGACATGTAGGAAAATCATTCTAAAAACTCAACTTAAATTGAGAACTTTTTCCAGGGAAAAAAACAGACCTGTACTTTCTGTAAGGCCTGGATCCTCTCAGCAAACGCCACCTTGACAAAAGTAAGATCTTCCTTCCCTTTGATCATGGACTATCCCCTAAACAAATTGCAGATCATAAACCTTAAAATCATCAACAGTGCAGTTTTATTAAAGTGCAGTCATTTCAACTTATGAGCAAATGCCAAGTTTGACAGCATGACACCCCAGCCCCTGAATGCATGGCTGGTCGGCTCTCTGGGAAAGCACGGGACAATAATAATGCAGACAGCTTGGTGCTTATGCTGTTCTTCCGGCTGGAAGCTGAACTACTGTGTCTCCCCTGAAGCAAGAAACAGGCCTAGTGCCTTTTAAATCTTTATGATATAAATTAACAGAGACTTTAATAAATGACAATTACAAAATATTTCAGTACATCTGTTTAATCAACAAATGTTTAAAGAGCCAAGCATGATTCTGCTACAAAGAGAAACAGGAGATTTATGGGACAGTGCTTTGGCTAACATTTTATCTTCCCAGTTCTTAACTGTGACAAAACTATTATATAGTTATACACTCACGAAGTTTTTATTTATTTTTTCCTATAAAATAATCAGCTGCATGCAGACCTCGGATAGATCCAGATCATCTGCCTTTACGTATTTGTGAGTTTTTCTTCTTTCTCCTTTACCATTGTAGAATTGTCATAAGAATCATTTGTTTTATTTAGTTCCATTTTATTTTACCTTTCTTTTGACTGAAAAAATAACACCTGATTTAGGAAAATGTTATTTAATAAAAACAGGAATGGTATTCTGGGATTTAAGTTAATACTGTTACTTAGCCACTAGGCTATGCTAAAGGACAGTCCATTTGTTCAAGAACACTTCTGTCTTCCAGCCACCCAAAAAAGGAGGAAAATAAATTTAAAAACTGGATATGAATTATTTAGCCATTCAAAACCTAGCTGGTAATTCATTTAACAGATATATATGAGTTTATATAATTAGTCTATAGGACATATTCCCAAAGAATAAATGAGCCCTTTTTAAAAAATCAAATCTATGTCATGTGGTAATGTCCAGTTTGGTTTTAAAAGAATGAAATCATCTTTATGTTTATTTTATTTAAAATAAGTATATTTTCATTTACATGTAGTCAATCCTATTTTTTAGAAAAAACTATAATGTCTAGTCATGGACTGATTAATTATCAGAGAAACATGAGCTTTTTATCAGATATATTTTTCTGCTTATAAAAAGTTTTTTTTTTAATTTTTTTGTTATATCACCATACATTACATCATTAGTTTTTGATGTAGTGTTCCATGATTCATTGTTTGTGCGTAACACCCAGTGCTCCACGCAGAACATGCCCTCTTTAATACCCATCACCAGGCTAACCCATCCCCCCACCCCCCTCTCCTCTAGAACCCTCAGTTTGTTTTTCAGAGTCCATCGTCTCTCATGGTTCCTCTCCCCCTCCGATTTACTCCCCTTCATTCTTCCCCTCCTGCTATCTTCTTTTTTTTCCTTAACATATATTGCATTATTTGTTTCAGAGGTACCGGTCTGTGATTCAAGTCTTGCACAATTCACAGCGCTCACCATAGCACATACCCTCCCCAATGTCTATCACCCAGCCACCCCATCCCTCCCACACCCTAACCACTCCAGTAACCCTCAGTTTGTTTCCTGAGATTATATAAAAAGGTTTTTATCAGATCTATTTTTCTGCTTATAAAAAGGTTATTTAGGGCACCTGGATGGCACAGTTGGTTAAGCCACCCAGGTCATGATCCTGGAGTCCTGGGATCGAGTCCCACATCGGGCTTCCTGCTGGCAGGGAGTCTGCTTCTCCCTCTGACCCTACCCCCTCTGTGCTCTCTCTCTCACTCTCTCTCAAATAAATAAAATCTTTTTTTTAAAAAAAAAGCTTATTTAAAAAGGCAACAGTTGAGAACCAAACACATTTGTTTTAGATATTTTTCACGTTAAAATTATACTCTACCCTCTAACTTGTGTTTAGAACCCTTTGTATTTCAACTTAGGAATGTAACTTACTGCCATTTTTTCCTTAAAACTCTAAGGACCATACTACTATTTTCATCATCATTATTATATTAATACCTATCCTTGACTGCATACTGGGGGTGGGGCACTGAGATTCAAACAGGTCTAAGAAACTCACAGTGCAGTTGGGGACACAAAAAATAAACACTGATAAAATATAGTGAAGGCCCACACAGGTGCTATATATATATATATATATATATATATGTGATGAATATTCATTACACGTTATAATAGTTCACATAAGAGATGCCCACATTCTTAGAACATCCAACAGGTTTTTATAACTAAAGACCCAGAGGATTTCAAAGTCTAGTTCTCAAAAGTGCTCTGAAGATAAAAATCCATAACCCTCCCAATTTATTGTTTAATCCACTTGACAAGTCTATCTATAAGAGGGGTCTGCCATATTTTAAAGATAAATTAATCTTTTTTTAACTTGACTTGTCTCTTTTTCAATTATTCATTACTCATCTATTAATTATTCATTATCGGATGAATTATTGACAGAACACAACCCAGCCCCAAAGCAAAATGCTATTAATCTACTACTCATATCCTATTATCGCTTTGGCATATGATAGAGTACTTGGAAGAAAAAGGTTAGTGGACTTTCTCTTCTTAAATGTAATTAAGTTCAGTAAAATCCATTTATGAGACACTGCAGAAAAAAGATGAATACAGTTATGATGTACGTCAAATCATGTTTGCCCATATACACAGGGGTGATATTTAAAATATTTGTGTGTTTCCACAAGCACCAAGGAACCCAAACAGCTGCTTGTGCTAAAGCACCTGTACCTGCCCATAGGGATAAACTGCCATGACAGCAACGCTGAAAACCTTTAATTCTGGTTGATCATCATCATCATTATGTCCAATATGGACATTAGTTTCTACTGAATCTCTATTATGAAATATGATATTCTTGATTATGCTGCATAAGATACAAACTAGCAGGACAGCATCACATGTATTTTCAGTTCTAGAACTCCTTCCTTTTACATACTATAAACTGCAGAGATACCTGAATGTCTAGAATTGCCTACTGGTATCTTTTAGGAATGGCAGATAATAATTCATGTGGCTGGATCTAAAGCATTCCTGATCTGAATCCAAAGTGAGTTCTTGGGCTTTCTATATTAAATTGAGAGGCTATTTTGAGATTACAATTTTCTTTAGTGATCCCCTTCACCGGTTAGTCTTTGACAGAAGTCAACTCCAGACCCATCCTGGGGTTCCTGACTTAGTCAAGGGCTCAGAGATAAGATAAAAACCAGTTCTCCTTCAGTGTAAAGGATTAAAAAAAAAGGGGGGGGGAAAGGAAAACAACCAACCAAAAAATCAAGTCTTGGCAGGGGCTGGACTGCCCCACCTGCCCTGGAGCATTCTATAGGAAGAAGTTGCCAAAGAGGAGAGCAGGGCTTTCTTCCCACAGAAGTGAAAGGCTGCAGACTTGCTATGTGCCCAACCTCCTGTTTAGTGTCTTGGTTCTTGGGACACTTTGAAGGCTCCAGGGGTATTCATCATGGTGATGGCCATGATGGTGCCCTTCATCAAAAGAGACTGATATAAAAATAGTAGAGAAATAACTGCAGTGCCTGGACTATATGTTCCTTTATGCCTAACTCTAGACTCTACTAGTCTCTAAGCACTTTAGGGTGGTAATATTCTCACTCTCTATGCCAGCTGTACCAAACTTGTCTTCACTGGCTAAAAGTCCTTCCAGAACTCTTTATTGACCATGGATATGCTATGTCATGTGACTGGGATGCCCTTCCTCCTCATTGCCCACCCAAATTCATACTTCAAGTTTCATCTCAAAAGTCAGGTGTCTTGTGAGATTTTCATGACTAACTGCACCTAAAATCAGAAGTGTTCTTTCCACCAGTTCCCATTTGTCTCTTGAGGTTTGTTCCAGAAGGAAGAGAGTAAGCGCTCAATACATGCCTGCTAAATAAATCAATGGTGAGCAGGTAGAGGGAGGAATGAGAAGAACTCTAAATATTAAATCCCAGGAACTCCATCTCCATTATGAGCTGAGTCATGGCTAGCCTTTAGTTTGTGTTACTACACTGAAGATGCCATAATGTGGGCTACATTTTCCTTTCAAAGAGCCCACCCTCTGAGCTGTTCTTCCCATCAGTGAGCCTCGTTCTGATGCTGCTTACACACTGCCCATCCAAACCAAGGAAGCAATGTAGCCCTCAGTCCCTGTTAGTCATCCAAAGAATCCTTATCTTATTGACTCATCAGTTAACTCCGCCGCAGTGCTGGTGATCTGGCTCCAAAGCCAGCAGACGGCACCTCTCCATACAGGAATGCACGTTCTTAGACTCTTATGTTGGTCGCTAATCTCAGAGGGAGCCATTTTAGCAACTGCTTCTCTCCACTGTGAAAAAAGGTTGCATTCCTTCCTAATAATTAACAGCCCTGTGCTGGGATTTGACTGTAGTGAGTCCCACAGGGTTCATGTGAGAAAGACCCAGGTTTTTAAAGAACTCATTTTATTAGATTCAAGAGTTCAGACCTGTTACCTCACCAACTACAAGGGAAAAAGAACCCTGGTTGAGATGAGGGCTGACCCCGGCGCACGGTAGTCCCCAGGAAACAGGCTTACCCAGCAGCGTCAGTTCCTCCAGGAGTGATGCCATTTTCCACTCACACACTGGATGAACACTCACATCCCTCCCTGACAAAACTTGCACAGCCTCCTGGGGTTGTATCTGAATAACATTTTAGCTTTAATCTATTTTATGTAAGTTTATTTCTGGAGACCTGAATGCTATACTAGTTTGAACCAGCATTATATTTTGGAAAGTATCTCTTAGAGTTTATCTCCATCTATCACTACTCTTCATCAATATAAATGATGTAGAATACCACTGCAATCGATTACCAGTATTTTGTTAGCATAGAAGCAGTTATCTTAACTAAATACCCATGTATTTAGATAAAAAGGTATCTAGGAGTTTAAAAAATTAAGTTATTCCATAAATGTCATTTTTGGGGATATTCCATGATATACTTACTGGCTCTGTCAGTAAACTGACAAAAGAGATACATTGAAATTAAATCCAGTAATTCAGGAGAAAAAGATCTTCAAGTACACACTCACCCACTATGTTTCATATGTGGTGGTTTATCCATTCGCACTGCTAATTTGATTTTTAAGTCAGAGTCCTGGCTATTTTTTGGAACTACCATTCGGTGCAACTCAGCTGACTTGGAGCTATTAGAAGTTGGGTATAATATCACCTGTAAAAGACAAAAAAGAAAGAAAACATTTAAGTGCACAATACAGTGTCTAATGATTGGAACGGAAATCTTTTCTCTGTTTTCCTGTTTAAAAAGAAGGTATCATGCCCAAATGTGTCTAAACCATTTGACTCCCACCACAACAGATGGGTTTTCAATACAGACTCATTTATCTTTTTGACAAATATGTGTTTTCATATTATCACATAACGAGTTTTCTTCCTGTGTCACTTCATAATGAGGTAAGAGCACAAAGGCTCCAGCTGAATTGACAGCTGAGAAATACTTGTTAGACACCTATAATTTCAAGACTATTCTAAACTCCTCAGGACAAAAGTTCAGAAAGTATTTTTTGAAATTATAGATAGCATGTTTAAAAAAGTAAAACCAATTATTTTAGGCAGCAAAACTGTAACTCATATTTTAATATTTTCATTGTAAAATAGTATTAAAGGAAATCAACTCAATTAGAGATGGAAAAGACTGACATCATAGCACATTTTCTGCCTTAGGTCACTACCAAAGGATTTTCTCCCCTGATAACATGTTTTAGAAACTATGAGAAACTATGACTGAAACAAAATAATTTTTAACAAAACCTCCAAATTACCATGTGATTATTTCAGAACTCTACAGCTTCACAAAGCCAACACAGGAGAAGAGCTTACTCTTCATATACAAGCCTACCTCATCTTAGTGCATTTCACTTTCTTGTTCTTCACAGATACTGCATTTTACAAGCTGAAAGTCTGTGGCAACCCTGCGTTGAGCAGGCCTACTTGAAACCTCACGTCCCGTCACATTTTGGTAATTCTCAAAATGTTTCAAATTTTTACATTATTATTATATTTGCTATGGTGATCTGTGATCAGTGAACAACTGTGATGTTACTATTCCAACTGTTTGGGGGCATCACAAACCATGCTCACGTAGGACAGCAAACTTAAATTTGCGTTTATAAATGTGTGTTTTCTGACTGCTCTACTAATTGATTATTACGCTGTCTCTCTCCCTCTCCTTGGGTCTCCCTATTCCCTGAGACACAATAATATTGAAATTAAGATACTAACCTTACAATAACCTCTGAGTGTTCAAGTGAAAGAAGGAGTCACGTGTCTCACTTTAAATAAAAAACTAGAAATCACTAAGCTTAGTTAGGAAGGCATGTCAAAAGCCAAGATAGGCTGAAGGCTAGGTCTCCTGGGCCATGTTGTCATTGCAAAGGGAAAGTTCTTGAAGGAAATTAAAAGTGTACTCTAGTGCATGCACCAGGGATAAAAAGCAAAACAGACTTACTGCTAATACAGAGAAAGTTTTAGTGGTTGTGAGAGAAGATCAAATAAGCTACAATATTCCCTAGAACCAAGGCTTAATCCAGAGCAAGACCCTAACTCTCTTCAATTCTATGAAGGCTGAGAGAGATAAGGAAGCTGCAAAAGGAAAGTCTGAAACTAGCAGAGGCTGGTTCATGAGGTTTAAGGAAAGAAGCCGTCTCCATAACATAGAAGTACAAGGTGAAGCAGTTAGTGCTGATGTAGAAGCCACAGCAAGTTATCTGAAGATCTAACTAATAAAAAAGTGGCAACACTAAACAACATTTTCAATGTACATGTACAATTTTCAATCAAACAGTATTCTATTGGAAGAAGAGGTCATCTTAGACTTTCATAGCTAGAGAGGAGAAGTCAATCACCGGCTTCAAAGCATCAAAGGGACAGGCAGACTCTTATTAAGGGCTAATGTAACTGTTGACCTTAAATTGAGGCTAAGGCTCATTTACCTACCATTCCAAAAATCCTAGGGCCCTTAAAGAATGATACCAAATCTGCTCTGCTTGAGCTCTATAAATGGAATAACAAAGTCTTGATAACAGCACATCTGTTTAAAACAAGGTTTACTGGCTATTTTAAGTCCACTGTTGAAGCCTACTGCTCAGAAAAAAAAAAAAGGTTTCTTTCAAAATATTACAATGAGATTAATGTTCTTTCCATGCTTGCTAACACAACGTCTATCCTGCGGCCCATGGATCGAGGAGTGATTTTCACTTTGAAGTCCTATGTAAGAAACACATTCCATAAGGCTAAAGCTGCCATAGATAATGACTCCTCTGATGGATCTAGGCAAGGTAAAGAGAAACCTTCTGGAAGGGATTCACCATTCTAGACGCCATTAAGAACATTTATGATTCACGGGAAGAGGTCGAAATATCAACAGTAGCAGGAGTTTGGAAGAAGTGGATTCCAATTCTCCTGGATGATTTTGGGAGGTTTCAAAACTTCAGTGGAGGAAGTAAGTGCAGATGTGGTGGAAACAGCAAGAGAACCAGAAGTAGAACCTGAAGATATGACTGAACAACTATTCCTTGAGTTACAACAATATTGAAATTCGGCCAACTAGTTACCCTGCAATGGCCTGTAAGTGTTCACATGACAGGCAGAGTCACTCAATACAGGGCTGCAGTGTCCTGGTAACCTTTAACAGGTAAGAAGGTACTTCTTGTGGAAGTGGTTTGAGATGGAATCTACCCCTGATGAAGATGCTGTGAAGACTGCTGAAATGACAACAAAATTTTTAGAATATTACACAGACTTAGTTGGTAATGCAGTGGCAGGGTTTGAGAGGATTGATTCTAATTCTGAAGTTAGTTCTACTGTTTGTAAAATGCTAGCAAACAGCATCACATGCTTGAGAAATTGTTCATGAAGAGTCCATCAATAACAGCCAACTTCATGTGGTCTTAATTTAAGAAGTTACCATGGCCACCCTAACCTTCAGGAACCACCACCCTGATCAGTCAGTGATCATCGACATCAAGGCAGGATCCTCCACCAGCAAAAAGATTATGATTTCCTGAAAGCTCAGATGATGGTTAACGTTTTTAGTAATAAGTGTTTTTTAATTAAGGTAGTTACTTTTTAAAGACAATGTTATTGCACACATAATACAGTATAGTGTAAACATAACTTTTATATACACTGAGAAACCAAAAAACTCATTTGACTCACTTTATCAGGATATCCATTTTATTGCAGAACTCTGGAACTAAACTCATAGTAACTCTGAGGAGTGCCTGTACATAAAATGATATATTTTCCCCACTTCAGTCAGTCATAACATTATTTAGACACGGCCTATATCCAAGCCTTGATATTTTTTAAATGGGAGAACTATCTTCTGAAGGATAAAGATATGAAATGCAGTGTGTATATTTTAAGCCACTCTTATTTTATACCAATGTGAAAAGTCAACCAACCTGAAATTTCTATGTAAATGGAAGAATTATAAACATGCTCAGGTATGCTAAAATGTTCTTACAAACAAAACATGGCAACTGAATTTGGCATGCTCTGCCAAAACACAAAAGTCTTCATTTCCATGGATAAGTGGAACTATTCACAGAGAAATTTTCAAGCAAAGCTCTTTTTCTCTCTAGGAAAGACAACAGTCATAAAAGCTACTTAAACTATTCTCAACTTCCACGTTGTTAAATGCAACTACTATTTTGAGACTTTTCTCAAGCCTATCCTAAAAGCCACAGCTGACGTGAATCCAGCTTATCTATACACTTGAGCATATAAAGGCACATCCAGCAACACATAAAATGGCATTTGTGATATTTTAAAAAAATGGTATCATAGAATTAGTCCTTTCTGACGGCTAAAATATCCAGTGGAATATTTTACAGATTCTTTCTTAAATGAGAGTTAAAAAAAAAAAGTGATAATTTTTGGCTCAAACCAGTAGACAAAACAACGTTATTATCAACTTAGGGGAAGATTCCAAAAAAGAAACAAAGACTAAGAGCTGCATCTCGCTCTCTGAAGCTATATAGCTGCCATTCCCCTAGCGATTCTGGAAAGCTTTTTCTCGTTCTGCCTACTACATCCTTTTATCCCCCAAATTTATTTTGGCATGAGCCACCTAAAGACTCTATTCCTTTTTAATTCTTCCTTCTTTGTTTGCACAAAAATTGGTATCGTACCAAACTCCAAAAGGATGAGAGGATGAGAATATTTAAACGAATATTTAAATACAGGATGAGAATACTTAAATGAATATTTTGGCCATTTTCTCATTCTCTAAATGCTGATGACAGTTACTAAATAAGGTCCCCAAACAACTAATTGCATCCGATCCACAAATTAAGGATCCTCTTACTATTGAATACCATTTCTGCCACATTTCAGTTTCCTAATGTGTACTTTTAAGTCAGTGGAAGGATTTACTGCTTAACTCTGTTCAATTAAACATGTGAGGGCCCATTACGTGGGGACACTCAAAGGTGAAAGAATACGGATGGCTCAGATCCCTCAGGGAGTCCATAGTTTCTTCTTATCAGAGCTAAGAGCTCAGATATTATCTGATGATCTTACTTCCCCTTACTGCACTTCTATCCCTAAGATGTACCAAAGTTTTCTGATTTTGTCAGTCTCTGAGTTTACTCACTGTCATTTCTTTGGTGGCTCTGTTCTATCACATGTGAAGCTAATACCCTGTGTTACATTTCTTCCTTTTGAAAGACCTAGAATTGTCTGTTTCTCGGGACTTGAAAGACCCAAAACTGTCTGTTTCTTGGGACAAACATTGACACGTGTAACAAACGGAGGTCCATACATATGAAATACACTGTTTGTAAAATAACTGTACTGATGGATAAACCCTGGACTTAGTCTTAACAATGACTGTAAGGCAGTTTCCAGGTCCCCAAATTGCACACACATGAAGTGGTCATGGCCCTCTACGTGATGTTGCCACAGATGATAACAGACAGGCAGCGACTCCCCATGTGTAGGCCCCAAAGGGCCAGGAGCAATAAAGGACAAAGGAGTTCTTTTTCAGATGCAGAACAAGGGTCTAATCAAGAGATCCTCAACACTGCCAGGACAGGAATTCAGTGCCGTCCCTGGACAAATATTGCTATGGATTTTCCACTGCAACTTTTTTTTTTCTTTTCCCCGAATGGGCTACTTGGCCGGCAGCTCTCCTGCACCTGTTCCACTGCTGTAGACTGGACTGGTGCTAGAGCAGGGTGGGGAGGGGAGGTGGACAGTAGGTGGGTAACATGAACTCCAGCTCACAGGTCACCAGAGCCCCAGCTGGGCCTGATGGAGACGCTGGATTCTGGCCTGGCTGAGACTTTGGGTTGATTCCCTGGAGTTGAAGTGAATGTGTTCTCCGCGTAGAAGGAAGGGGAACACAACTATTCTCATCTTTGGCTACAGGGGGCCAACTAATGCCGGTCATCTGTGTACTAGGATTAGTGCTTTCCCTAGCATAGAACTTGCTAGAAGCAGCTAGTCAGCCAGAGATTATATTTTCTAGCTCCTCTTGCATCTAAGTAGGGACATATGAAAGTTCTAGCTAATGGAATATGCAGAGAAGTGGTAAGCGTCACTTTGGGGAAAAATGATGAAGATACATGTATGCCTTCTTCATCCCTTTTTACTCATCTGCTAGCCACATGCAGAGAACTCCAATGCTCTAGGAAATGAGAGCCATAACATAAAATGGAAGAAACTACAGCCCTGAATCACCGCATGGAGGAAACGTACCCCACCTATCAGGAATGCCCATCACAAACTGTTCCGCAGGTGTTACTGTTTTGAACTCGTGAAATGTTTGTTGCAGCATTTAGTAGGACCCTAAGTAGTACATTAACAGAGTTTGGCATCCAGGCTCTTTCACAGGAAAGTGCTTACAGATTTTAAGATAAGCTGTTCTACTTGAATAGGACTTGGCATAGTAATTAAAATATTTAACAGATATAAAAATTTACTAAGGATTCTGCTATATTCCAGGTTTACATCTAAGTTAAATTATAGCTCTATACAAAATAGTTAGCTTCTTCTATTATTTAGCAAAGTTGCCTATTCTTTGCTATTCACTTCTCTGAACACTTCTATACACATTTCTGCTTCTTCTAGCTTATTTTTGTCACCAACACTTTAAATGTCTTGTCACTTAGCTTGACACATTTTATGATTCCTTACCTTAAATATAAAACCAACCTATCGTCTTCATAATAAAATGTCAACATTACTTGCTATCTTTGCAGAGGTGTAATGAAAAACACAAATTTTTTTAGGCTTTGTTTAAAATTCTGTCAAATTTAATATACAGAAAGAAACCCTTAAGAATGAAGTGTAAATATACATATATACATGTTTAGAATAATATGAGGTTCATGGGATCTTAACATATATTTGTACAAGCTGACACCTCTACACTGTTTTCCTCCTATTAAAATATATTAAAGCCAAGCTATGTACTTTTGTGCACATTTCGCATGATTTTAACTTTGTGACCTATACGTTTAAGGCCTTCTAAATTTCTAAACAATTTCAACAAAGATCTGAAAAATGTAAAAACTAAAGGGAAAAAATTACAACTAAAGGGAGCTAGATAGGCCCTGGGGCTAGGTAAGCAATTCATTGCCCATTTCTATAAATAACTGTTAGCGTAGAGGAAGAAAAAGAGAGTATGTGACCACAATAATGGCATTTTAGTCTTAAATTAAAATAGAGATACGTACTTGATAAAATTCTAGCTCAAAGATGGGTGCAACCAGCAATTCTGGAAGAAATCAGGACAGAATGCATAGGGAAATTACTTCCACTTGGGAGTCTCAAAGAACCCATAAGAATTACAAGGCAAGACAGGGGGAAGAAACTGAGACAAAGACACGAGGCTGTTGGAACTGAGCCACCCTAAGAGTGGCCCTCTAGAAAAAGACACACATCCTGTCAGCCAACCAACAAATACTTGCTAAGTGCCTACTCTAGGATATGAAGGGGAATCATGGTGAAGAAGGGCTTAACTGAAGATACTGAAGATATATGCTAATATTCTTTGGTTCTCAAGCCCTTCCCCAAGCTTAATTGGTCAGCTCTTTCTTTGTTCCCTGAACCTATCCCCAGGCAGCTTCCATTGATTGCTCTCCCCGCCCCCCCCCCCCCCCCCCCCCCCCCCCGCCCAGGACTTCAACCAATACAAATGCTCGCTCATTAGATCTTCTGCCATGTCAATTCTCTATCTCATCAACAGTCACATGAAAAGATGCTCACATCACTCTTCATCAGGCAAATGCAAATCACAATGAGATATCACCTCACACCTGTCAGAAGGACTAGGCTCAAAAACATACAAAATACATGTCGGTAAGGATGCGGAGAAAAGGGAAGCTTCTTGCACTGTGAATGTAAGTAGGTGCAACCACTGTGGAAAAGAGGACTGGCAGTTCCTCAAAAAATGAAAAATAGACTTATCATATGATCTAGTAATTCCACGACTGGGTATATATCCAAAGAAAACAAAAACACTAATTCAAGAAGATGTACATACCCCTCTATTTCTTGCTGCATTATTTACAATAGCCAAGATATGAAAGCAACCCCAGTGTCCATCAACAGATGAAGAAGATGTGGTATATATACACAATGGAATATTACTCAGACATAAAAAAGAATGAGCTCTTGCCCTTTCAAACAACATGGGTGGACCTAAAAGCAATCATGTTGAGTGAAATAGGTCAGAGGAAGATAAATGCCCTATGACTTCACTTACATGTGGAATCTAAAAAACAAACAAAACAAAGAACAGGAAAAACCCAGACTCTACAATACGGAGAACTGGTGGTTGCCAAGGGGTGGTGGATAGGGATATGGGCAAAATCACTGACAGGGATCACGAGGTACAAACTTCCAGCTATAAAATAAGTGACAGAGATAAAAAGTACAGCATAGGGAATACAGCCGATAATACTTTTTTAAAAAGGGTGAAACACAAACTTTTGAGGATTAGGAAGAGAACTCTATAATTGAGACTAGAGGCCAAGGAGGCAGAAAAACCAGAATGTGATGCACAATATTCAAGGTGGACAGTGTTTCAGGGAGTAGGAAATGGCGAACAGTGCCAAATGGCAAATGAGAGGGTAAGCACAGTAAAAATGGAAAAGGGTATTGCTTGGTTTAACAGAAAAATCACTCAAGATCTCAGCAAGTTATGTGAGACCAGACTGTGATAGTTTCAAGAACACAAATCTATCGGAGGAAGAAGAAAGCACTTCATTTAACTCTTAGGTGATCAAGATAGGGCAGGTTGGGCAAGATCACTTCGGCTAGAAGAGCCCTGTTTGCAAAGGTAGGGGCAATAAGCCAGGGAGGGTGCAGAGGGCAAGGAAGTGGGAAGTTGTGCTGACAGATGAGAGCAGAAAGGAAGACTGGGAGTAAGCTGTAGAGGAGCGTGTTTTGCCAAGCAGTTTATAGGCTATCCCATAACATGCCATTAAAAGATGCTTTTAAGGCAGGAAATAACAATCACATTTTTATACCCCTGAGTAAAGAATAATCCCCCTCTACCTAGCTGTATACATCCCAGAGCAGAGGTGTGGTAAGGTGTCCTAACAACCGAGAGATAAACTGGCCTTAAAAATACATCGTTGAAAAAAAAAATACATCTTTGAAAAGGAGTAAGAAGAGAGCAAAAATGCTATTAGCTTGAATCATGTTTTAATTTGTGATTAAAAATCCTTTCTGCTGACAATCAGATGTCCTTGAGATAGAGTTCTATAAGGACACATACGTGTAAGGGAACATCTCAGATAAGCAGAGCTATCTCTATGAGAGACCTTGACTTTCTGGGTTCAGCTGACATTTTTCTATCTTTCTCCTTCAAATGATGGAGATTTTACACTTTAGCTAAGATTCATAATGACTAAGAATTTATACTTTAGCTAAGGTTCACAATGTGAACTTTTCAAGTACCAAGTACCTTCCTGAGAGCTATAACCTTGAGAGAAAGACTAACTGAATTTACTTCATTTCAATAAATTTGTATTTAGCACATGTTAATAACTAGGATATATTTTCTCCAATATCAGAGCCTCTGTATTTTCAGTGTGTGGAGAAGATATAAATCAAAAGATTTTTCTGAGAGAAATCTACATCCTTAGTAACATTTTCCAGTGTTTTAATACACTCGAGGTTGCTTTGTCGAAATTATTTCCCCTTCGATTTAATATCACCGCTTCCTGTCCTACTTAGCTGAAACACAGAACACCTGCTCACTCTCACCAACACAATGCTCTTTTGTGTACTGAAAGATTAGCATTAAGTCTTCCGTCAACCTCATTGTCTGTAGGCTAAATCCAGCTCCCTTTATTTTCAAAGTTGGAAAGAATCCTGGAATTTACAATATGGAACTGATCAAACTCCCAACCCCTTACCAAATGTGTACTTGGCCTGACAGAGAACCATTCAACTCCTTCCTTCTATACCATACTTTTTTTTTTAATAAGGCCCTTTTCAAATAAAAGCGTAAAAGAAAAAAGTATTATCTTGATTCAGTACTTTTTCCTGACATTAACTCGTTAAAAGATAGAGATTAAAAACCTTGTTATTTGCAGGATGGGGGTTGAGGAGAGCATATGGAAAAGAAAAACCAAGGTGGATAAATTATTCCTAAATCTTTTCTGAAATCTCTACTTCATAATGAACCATTATATGAAGGGGCTCTTAGAGTGCATTTAGTAGACTATGCTCCCTGAAGGCAGAAGCCATTGTGTAGTAGAGTATCTCATCTGTGGCTTCTAGGTTAATGTAACCCAGTATCTTCAATTAAGCCCTCCTTCACCATGATTCCCCTTCATATCCTAGAGTAGGCACTTACCAAGTATTTGTTGGTTGGCTGACAGGATAGATAAATGCTCAGAGAAATTAGGAATAAAAATGCAAGCCTAAAATTGACACTTTAACTGAGGTGAAAAGAGAAAAGGGCTTGCCAAATTTGGTAACAGAAAATGACAGTAGTAATTCTGTAGGCCAGCTTTTGTATGCCATTTACTTGCCAGTCTGTAAACATTTATGAAACTCTCATCTTTCCATTCCTGTGATAAAGTTTCCCAAAGATGTCTCTACACATCCTCATCTCCAGAAACTATGAATAGGTTACCTTATATGGCAAAAGAGAATTGAGGTAGCAGGTGGAATTCAGATCCCTATTTAGCCAACCTTAAAATAGGAAGATAACCCTAGGTTATCTAGGTGGGCCCAATACAACTACCAGAGTTCTTAGGGAAGCAGAAGGTAAAAGAGCGGGTGTCAGAGCCATGAGATGCGAGAAACGCTCAACTGGCCAGTGATGGCTTTGGACATGGAAGGGGGCCATGAGCCAAGGAATATAAGCAGTCTCTAGAAGCTTAAAAGGTAAAAATAAATTGCATTCTCCCTTAGATCCTCTGGAAAGGAACTCCACTCTGCCAACATCTTGATTTTAGCTTACTGAGATTCATTTTGGACTTCTGACCTCCACAAATGTAAGACAATAAATTTGTATTGTTTTTGGTAATTTGTCAAAGTCACAACAGGAAACTAATAGAGACAATAAAGGCTAAGATTTGATCACAAAAGAACACTAAATGCAGAGGTTTGATTAAAAAAAAAAAACCCTAAACTTACCTTTTAAATTTCTTCTGCCAAGTGTGTGATTCAAAGATATTTTTACATTTAGACTTCTATCAGTAGCTTTGTCTGGTTACTTTAACAAGAGGTTTTTGTGTGTGATTATTTCTCTCACATTCCTGAAGCATTCTGCTTTTATGAAATCTTAATTTTTTTGTTTTGTTAAAGTTTTGACTTTCTTTATCCTATAAACTTTTTAAATGATTAATCACGAGGATGATTATTTTGGTTACTGGAATGAAGACCATCATGCATAAATTTCTAACAAATTTAAAGTTTCATATATCCAAATGATCAAGGATTATTTCTTCTATTACGAAGTCTTTGTTGAAGATTTTGAAAGACATAGTCAAGGCTGTCACTATGTTTTTTATGGCTCAATTAAAGATATAGGCCTTTATTCATCTTAATACATCACTTTTATTGCTTGTAAGGTGCCAATTTCATACTTCTCCTTGGATGGAGCAATTTATTGGAACAGCTACATCTGTGTTTTTTAAGACTTGTCTAGACAGAAAACCATCATTATTATTCTTGATCTATTCCCCTCAACCATAAATTATGAATAGCAGTAACCTTTATATTTCCTTACCAATACAGTTTCTATGAGAGGATACTGCATGAGTAGCTTTATCACATTTCTTTTTACTAGTCTTGTTATAATAATGCCTGGCATTTATAAAGAACCTTTCAACTGAATGCCTCCAAAGTGCTTTGTGAAATTTAAATTAATTCTCACATCACCCTTAAAAGATAGGCATCACTCTCGTTATGTAAATAACTTGACACTGAAGTTAAACGAATAACTAAGGAAAATTACTCCAGGATAACAAAAGACACTCTCAATGTTACATCCCTCCTCCTCAATCCAACAAATTATTCCCTTAATTATTTCACAAACATTATAATAACTAACGTAGCTTTGTTCTTGCTTGGGTTATTAAATACTGTCAGAATACATATGCATGTATTTATCTATTGATTTAAGTACTGTAAGAATTTTTAGAGCCAAGTCAATTTTCTTTCTGTGAATCCAGAACATACAACAGTAGGATGGGAAGGAGGAAGTTACAGACTATGTCTAAACTTGGGTAACTCCAGCTTCATCCTTAAATATATCTGATAGACATTCAATATACAGTAAGATAGAGGGTGGTGGGGAATAAAGGTCAGGGCACAGAACGAGAAGTTAAGTGACTTGTCCACTCGTCCTACAGAGCCAAGAGCCAAGTCAAGGTCTTCTGGAAACAAGTTTTAAACTTCTCAGTTTCTGGTGCTCAAAAATTAATCTGAATCTTGTACTTTTATCTAAAGAAATTGTTTTTGACTCAAACACTACAAATAATAACTAGTAGGGAATAGAATTACCTAGCTTTTCTGTACCCGTGCTAAACACCATGAAGGTGAATATTCTTAAGTGGCCCCAAACAGCTCCAAGATGCATAGGAACTTCCTTTCTTAATGCAGCAACTGTAAGAGGAGGTTCGTAATGGACCTGAGGATGTTCTAACCTGCTTCCCCCATGTATTAAAAGACATGGGCTAGAACCTCACTCTTCCTGTAGGATCTAAACCATACCTTATTCTGCAATTGTTTCAGTTTATCACTTGGTAAGGAAGCTCGGGCATTCAAACAAAGGGAGTTATGCTACTGTCTACCACAATTTTCCATAGGAGGAATGAAACTGAATCAGGCAAAGTTCAAGAGATTCATTTGTTCATTCATCTCCCCAACAACTGGACATGCACTGCAGGTCAGAACCTATTAGATGTTGGTGAAATGATACTACGTCCTAGGCCTCCCTTTAAAAGAAAATGGAAATACACTAGTGTGGTAAGTTTTTTACATGACACACAGTCTTCGAATATCACCTGAAGTTACGCTGTGATGAGTTAAAGCAACGCCTAGGATAAGTTATTGATAATAAGTTAACAAAGAAAAAAAATGGAACCATAAAAACATTCAATTAGTCTAAAGAAGAGAAAAAAGGGAATACAGGACAGGAGAGACGGAACAAATAGCTAAATGATAGATTTAAACTTAACCATATCAATAAATCATAATAATGATTAAAAGATTGCCAGATAAATCTGAATAAAAAAGAGAGACCCAGTTATACGTTGCTTAAATAAACATATGTTAAAAGTAAAGAAATAGATTAAAGGATGGAAAAGATAACATGCTAACACTGGTTTAAAAAACCTGGAATGGCTAAGATAAAGTAGATTTTAAAGCAAAGTGTATTACCGGGGATAAGGAAGGTCATTTCATAATGACAAAGCAGTTAATTAATAAAAAGGACATGGAGATCATTAGTATTTATGCACCTAGCAACAGATCTTCAAGATACAAGAAGCAAAAAAATGACAGAACAAATCCAAAATTATACTCAGAGACGAATACCAATTTCTCAAAAATTGATTAAAAAAAGGTAGATAGAAAACCAATAAAGATATGGCAGATCTGAATAATAATTTGAACTATTACACTTTTTTGAAACACCCTATTAAACAGTGGAGGAATACATCGTCTTTAAAAATACATGCAGAACATTCACCAGATGGACCATATTGTGGGTGATAAACTAAGCCTCAGTAAATTTTAAAAGGCTCAAAGTTCTCTAAGTGTATTCTCTAATCATAACAGACTTCAATTAGAAATTAATAACAGAACTCTGAAAAACTCTAAAATATGTGGAAACTAAATAACGCATGCTCAATAACCTATGGCCAAAGGAAAAAAAAAATCAAAATAAAATGTAGTATTTTCAAAAGGATGAAAATGAAAAAGATAAAAATTTGTGGGATGCCGCTAGCACAATAATTAGCAAATGAGCATTTATAGCACCAAATACCTAGTTTAGAAAAAACCGTTTTCTCAAATCAATGTCTTCCACTTTCAAGAAATAGAAAAAGTATTATAAATTAAACCCAAGGTACATAAAAGAAATAATAAATATCACAGCCCAAATAAAAATTAGCAGGAGGAACTTTATCAGCTTGATGAAGGGGATCCACCAAAGAACCCTACACAGCTCGTATTATACTTAATGTGGAAGACTGGATGCTTTCCCCAAGAGATTGAGAACAAGATAAGGATGTCCATTTTCACTACTTCTGTTCAACACTGTATTGAAAGTTCTAGTAGGTGTAATAAGGCAACAAAAAGAAATTAAAACCACCTAGATTAGAAAGGAAAAACAAAGTGTATTTTTAGACAACAATACTGTCTATGGAAAAACAATCTACAAAGTGCTACTACAACTAGTGAGTTTAGCAACACTGCAGGACAGAAGATCAATACAGAAAAGTCATTTGTATTTCAACATACTGGCAATATCTAATTTAAAAAATTAAAACAAAATGATACAATGTAGAATAGCATCAAAAATATGAAATACTCAATGACAGATCAGGTAAAAAAAAAAAAAAAAAAAAAAGCCAAACCTTGCTATGAGGAATGAAGCAAGACTTAAAAAAAAAGGGAAGGATATACTATATTCATGGGTCAAAAGACCCAATACTGTTGATCAACTCCTAAACTGATCTACAGATTCAATGAAATCAGTCAAAATAACACTGAGTATTTTTTATAGAAAGCTACAGACCGATTTTAAAATTCATAGGAGAAAGCAAAGAACTTAAAGGAACTGAAGAATAAAAAACAAAAACAAAGCTGGAGAATTACCAGTCCTTGATATCACAGACTTACGATAAAGCTAATCAGAGCAGTGCACCACTGGCATTAAGACAGGAAAACAGATCAACGGAACAGACTAGAGAGTCCAGAAATAGACCCAAAGATACATATACAATTGATTTGCAACAAAAGTGCTAAGGAAATTCAGTGAAGAAAGTTTTTTCAATAAATAGTACTAGAACACCCAGATATTCATATATCAAAAAAGTAGACTTCAATCTATACATAGCTCTAGCTCTAGATATAAAAAAAATTAACTAGAAATGGATCAAAGATCTAAATGTAAAAACCTAAAACTGTAAAACTTCTAACAGAAAACAGAGAATTCTGACCTTGGGCTAGGCAAAGATTTCTTAGATACAGCGCCAAAAGTATGAGAGATAAAAACAAATTCACAAGTTGGACTTCATCAAAATTAAAAACTCCTGCTCTTTGAAACACACTGTTAACAGAATGAAAAGACAAACTACAGACTGGGAGAATATTTACAAAACATATCTCTGATAAAGGAGATGTAAACAATTTATTATGGTCTTTCCAGACTCAAGAACAATAAGCAACTCAATTAAAAATTGGGGAGTCATTGGGGCATTGGACGCATCAAGCGTCCAACTCTTGATTTCAGCTCAGGTCATGACCTCAGGGTCATGAGATTGAGCCCTGGAACAGGCTCTGTGTTGGGTGTGGAGCTTCTCCCTCTGCCCTGCCCCCAGCTCATACATGCATGCTCTCAAAAAAAAAAAAAAAATGGTGGATTCATCAAAGACGACATACGGATGATAAGCATGCAAAAAGATGTTCAACATGATTACATTAGTCGTTAGAGAAGGGCAAATTAAAACCATAATGAAATAACACCACACCTATTAGAAATAAGAGATAAGTATAGTGTATGTGTCTATTATCTGTTCTTTCTGGGAGAGAGGCAGATCTCTATTACCATGGGGAAACTGAAATGTCAACTTCTGCTAATATAATCACCCACATGGAACCACCATGGAGGATGACTATTTACAACCTGTTCACCCTCCTGAATGTGAGAAAGAAAATGCTTTCCTTTACTTCTATACTGAAGATGCCAGCCAACTCCTTAGCAAGGGTCTGAGGTAGAGTCACTAACAACTGAAGCATGTTATTGGAGGCTCCCTTCCTTCGAAGTCAGACTCTGAATGATAAGTCTTCTCTAACGCTTCACAGCATGTGATTAATGAGCCAGACATAATTAATTGCAGCGAGAAAAAGTATTTAGAAAGAATGTGCGTCATGTATGAATTATCTCTGGTCCTCCACCTGTCTGTGGTCCTGCCTCTTGTCACTGGCATGGCTCTTGAGATAGGACAGCAGAGTCCTATGACAAATGGCTATATGAATGGACTAGAGGAGGAAGGAGATCTTTTCTGTGATTTGCAGTTTCAGAGAAGCTACACTGCTTGCTAAAACTACAAAAATTAAAGTCCACAGTATAGGGTGAGTTGAATTAGGCACATAAAATGCCAAATGAGTCTCCATTCCACTCTGCAGTAGAGAATGTTAATTCACTGGTCACGATAACAGTCATCCAATGCTGGCAATTTCAATAAAACTAGATATTAAGTTCTGCTCTCAAGGGGAAGAAAAATACATATCATGATTTTGCTAGCAGCTTCTGTAATGCTTGATTCATATGTAGATGAATCAAATTCGTATAATGCTGGAAACTTTTTTTTTTAATCCTCAAATATAAATTTCAACTGTTTGGAGTGAAGGAAAAAACCCTAAAGTAATTTTTACTAAGTTAACTGCGTATTTATTTTGAAAAATTAGGATGCTTTCTCAAAATATCTGTAGTCTACTCCTAATTTATTACTTTGTGTGTTGAAATCAGAAGTTCTATGATGACTGTGTATAAACCAGGCAATCAGAGAAATGTTTAAGCTCAACGGGTTCTAACCAGTTATATATGGGATATCAAATATACTAAGTTTGGCTAAAATAATTAAAGTAGCTCCTAAAAGTTTTAACATTAATGAAGAACTTAGAGAATTCAACTCACCCAATGCTGTACAAATGAGAAAAACAGAAAAGGATATGCTCCAGAAAAACGAGAGGGGCAAGAGAGAAAATTAGACTGACCAGTTAGAGCTCCTCACGGTATTTCTCTCCCAAGAAGACAGACCTTTTAACACACTACTGTATCACTTCTCTCTTGTCAAGTTTCAAAAACAAAAATCATGCATATTCTGACCATTCTTCAGATAGATCTCCTTTGATGCTTCATAATGCAAAGAGAACAACTCAATGAAAAAGGCAAATATAAGCTAATTTTTACTTGCTACACTAAGCTATTACAAGCTGCTTGAAATAGTTCACTTTAATAGAGTAATCAATTCAGCAGTTCTAATTTACCTTAATATTTAAAATGTATCTGAAATCAACCACCAGCTGCTGTTTCCATATAGTATTTGTATTTGTAAAACAAGCATGAAGACTGTCACTGTGAATTATGAGGTAACAACATCTCAAGAAATGTTAAATAGAAGTAGAGCTATTCAAACAGAAAAAGTGAGAGAAATACACAAAATGAAAACCTTACTTTCAAAAATATTCCTACTCTCAAAATGTATATCTAAGAGGTAAGCAAACTGTTAAGTCTTTTGCTATCTTAAAATATTATTTTATCAAATTAGAAGAACAATGATCTGGCTCCAATGCTTTGTAAAGGAAAACAGGTTCTTGGATTTGCATGAGTCTCCATCCTCAGAGAGGCAGAAGAACCAGCAACCTTCTATGTATACTGATGATGTGGTACCAAGGCCATCAACTCAAAGTGTATGAACAGACACTAGGCTTTTTCTAACAACCTTTAGAATGTCTTTATATCAATGCTTCTAAAACTAAAAAGCCACTTAGGTGGAAACTTTAAAAATTCATTTTAGGGGCGCCTGGGTGGCTCAGTCAGTTAAGCATCCAACTCTTAATTTCAGCTCATCATGTTCTCAGGGTCCTGGGATCAAGCCCTGCACCAGAATCCAGTCAGTGGGGAGTCGGCTTGAGGATTCTCTCTTCCTCTCCCTCTGCTCCCCCCTCTGCTTCTGTTCTCACTCTCTCTCAAATAAATAAATCTTTAAGAATTAAAAAAATAAATAAAAATTCATTTTGTACTCAAGAACACCTTTCAGCAAGTTTAAAAGTTACTAAGGAGTGCAAGAATTCATTCTGAAAGACTCAATGGAAACCTCACTGTCCACATAGATGTCCTGTGACATAATTATTTAGAAATTTATATGGCTATCTAGGTAAGCCTTGCTTTTAAAGTCTTAGGGACAAAATCATCTTTAATTTTTATTTGAGCTAGTTGACACATAATGTTACATTAGTTTTAGGTGTACAAACATAGTGATTTGACAAGTTGATACCTCATGCTGTGCTCACCACAAGCATAGTTACCATCTGTCACCATCCAGTACTATTACAATATCACTGATGAACTATATACTTTTGGGTGCTTGACTGGTCAACTATTTGCCTGCTGGAACAAGCGCATTGTATGAAAAATTCGCTATTTTTGCCTCCAGGTATTCCCTAAGTAGCACTGGGTGGAGGGTTGGCCACCAATTCAGATGAAAAATCTCCATATGCCACCTCCATTTCCATAAATAGGTATTTGCACCTGCCATCTACAAACAAAATCTGCATTACAAGCACTTGCCAAAGAACCTAACCTTCAACTGCCCAATGCCTACTTAAATTTGAACTATCATTTTGCAAAACTATATGCTATAGATTTTTTTTAAGAGATTTATTTATTTGAGAGAGCGAGAGCGAGAGAGTACATGAGGGGGGGAGGGTCAGAGGGAGAAGCAGGCTCCCCGCTGAGCAGGGAGCCCGATGCGGGACTCAATCCTGGGACTCCAGGATCATGACCTGAGCTGAAGGCAGTCACTTAACCAACTGAGCCACCCAGGCACCCCTATAGACTTTTTCTTACCCCTAGGACTTACTAGTTCTCAACCCTGGTTGCCCAGTGATACTTTTTGCACCAGTGCTTCTCAACCTTATATGCACATACTATCTCCTGAGAAGTGCTTAAAATACTGTCTGGACTCACCCCAAACCAACCAAAAGAAAAGTGTGGGCTCACATCATGCACTCCCTTAGGGGGTTCTTATGCACACACAGGGTTGAGAATCACTGTCACATATAAAAGCGCAGCCAGAGAGTACTGTAATAAGAAGCAAACCCATGGCATAAAATGATATAAAATGTATTAAAGAACTATGCATAAAATGACATTAGCTTAAATAATATCTCATTCTTGCATTAAGCCATGAAATTAAATTGGCCCACACTCATACCATAATTTGTAAAATACTGCCAAATTTCTTCATCTTATCAGGTGTTCTACTTAATGATTTAGAACATAGGTTTTGGGGTCAAACCACCCAAGTTCAAACACTGACTCTTGCACTTGCTGAGTGGTCTTAATCGGATTCTCACTTTTCTGTCTCACCATGAAATGTTACTACCATTCTCAGAGAGCATTAAATGGGGCGAGCGATCCGATTTCTTTCCCTTGCATTTAAGTTTCATCTATGTTGTTGCATGAGTTAAGTTTATTATGGAGGTACCACAGTTTATCCATTCCTCTGTTGAAGGACCTCTCACTCCTCCAGTTTTTAGTGATTACGAATAAAGCTGTTATAAACATTCCCATATATTTACTAATAAACCCTTGTATAAATACCTAAGAGGGAAACTGCTGGGTGATATGGCATGTCTATGTTTCACTTAAAAAAACAAAACAAAACAAAAAAAAACCTGGCAAATTGTATTCCCAAAGTGGCTGTATAGTTTTGCATTTCTACCAGCAGAGATTAAGTTTCTGTTGTTCTGCATCTTTGTCAACATTTGTTATTGTCAGCTTTCTTGTACCTTAGCCATTTTACCAGCTGTACAGTGGTGGTATCTCCTTGTGGTATGAATCTATTTTATAGATTGTGTTGCTCATCTTTGAATTCAACTGCTATGCAAAATTTTAATTAGAAAACTTCACTTTAAAACTAAGATCTCTAGATATCTATTTATAAAAGTTTAGACTAAATTTCAGATCATGTAAGCCCTTTTCCTTCAAATTAAAAAAAAAAAAACTATTCCTGCTTCTCAGTATAAAAGTAGATAAATACATAGCAAACATTACTAGTAGCTCCACGACCCAGAGAGGATCACCAGCGTCTTCTGCACACCAGTGTATACATCCATTGGCTCAGATTATAACCCATCTGAAGATCCAAAGTTTAAAGCAGGAATGAATCAGGTATGTTTGAGGAACAGAAAGAAAGCTGAGTATGGAGGAACGATGATAGTAAGCAAGGTGGCTGTGACAGGAGATGAAATCAGAGGAAGAGGTCAGTTCATTTATAGCAGGGTACTTCAATGTTGGTGTGTGTGGAAATTGCCAGGAGGCCTCGTTAAACAGACCGCAGCACATCACCTTCAGAGTTTCTGGTCCAGCAGAGCAAGTCCAGCAGATTCTGAGAATGTGCATTTCTAACAATTTTCCAGATACTGCTGATGTTGCTGATCCAGGGTCCCACCCTGCGAACCATTCTTGGGCATGCTACACTATGATGAGGAGTCTGAATTTTAATCCAAATAAAAGAGAAGACACGAAGATTTTAAGGGCGGAATGATGATTTGTTTTGAATTTTAAATAGATCATAGTGGCTGAAGTGTGAAAGCTAGATTAGAGGGGACAAGATGATAAATGGCACAGCAGTAAAGCAAACTATCACCAGCGAGGAAGGATGGTGTCCTGAACTAGGGCAGAGGAGATATTAAGATGTGGATATATTCGGAATAAATTTAGGGAAAGCTGACAGAACTTGCAAATAGACAGGAGTATTATATGTCAAGGTCACTGGCTTGAAAACTGCCTCTCTGAAAGACTTTATGGGGGTGCTAATCATTAAGTTCTATTTTAGAAAAATTTAGTTTGAGATAACTGTTAAATGCAACTAGAAATACCAAGTATGCAGGCTGGATATGCAATCCAAAGCTCCAAGAAAGAAAAATAAAAAATTGGAAGTCATTAACACATAAATCATAATTATAATCATGGAACCTACTCAGATCATTAGTATAGTTCAATGGATCTCTAAGTAGGGTGATGCTGCACAGCTCCCAGGGGACATTTAGCAATGTCTGGAGACATTTTTGATCATCTTGATTTAAGACTGGGTGAACTACTGCCATCTGACAGAGGCTATGAATGCTGCTAACTAAAGTGTACAGAAAAGCTCCTAACAACAAAGCATTTTCCTGCTCAAAATATCAACAGTGCTGGGGTTCAGAAACTCTTATACGGAAAGAAAAGTGGTCTTATATGAAGGGAGCAAAGGGGTATGAGGCCTTTCTCAGACATACAACTGACAGGAAAACATACCACTTACATACCCAATTTAAAACCTGCTTAGGGGCGCCTGGGTGGCTCAGTCGTTAAGTGTCTGCCTCCTGCTTAGGTCATGATCCCAGGGTCCTGGGATCGAGCCCTGCATCGGGCTCCCTGTTCCACGGGAAGCCTGCTTCTCCCTCTCCCACTCCCCCTGCTTGTGTTCCCTCCCTGTCAAATAAATAAATATTTAAAAAAATAAAAAAAATAAAATAAAACCTGCTTAAATATATATATGGCCAGTGGAGAAATGAATTAAAAATACCAAAAGAAATACATTATAGCTTTAGACTTAAAATGGCTGCTATTAGACAGTACAAAATAGTTATAAAGGAAATAGGGTAAAATTAACATAATAATAGTTTAAATGAAAAATTCTGATTCATCAATCCATAAGACCAAATGTAATCTCCAGGGCTCTTCTGTGAGATTATGCTACCTCTACACTTTTGTTGGATGAATCAGTGCACAAATATGTAGGCACATGAATGAATGGTATGGCTTAGCTTGTAAGTCTTAAC
Source organism: Zalophus californianus (assembly GCF_009762305.2). Taxonomy (NCBI): domain Eukaryota; kingdom Metazoa; phylum Chordata; class Mammalia; order Carnivora; family Otariidae; genus Zalophus; species Zalophus californianus. Next base: position 78,303,198 of record NC_045606.1, read on the forward strand.
AAATACATTTAATAAGGAAACAGAGGACGAAATTGGGAATGTGATTGCTGACTCTCAATTTCTGGAGTGTGGGTACGGATTCACAAAATCCCTAGAAATGGAAAAACTCTAAAGGAGACAGAAGAGAAGGATTTGAAATGAACAGAAATCACAACTTTGGAGAAAAAAAATTCCAATATACCCAATGATCCCAGTATCCTTCAAAATCTAGCACCACACAAGCTGTCAATCATCACCAGAAATTTTCAAGGAAGATTTTTGGAAGGCTTTAATCTCTGGAAAATACCTATCAATTCAGTCTTCAGGTCTGGGGAAGAGAGATCCACGTTACAGAAGATAACTTTATAGCCTACTCACTGAAGCCCATCTACTTTATAAATGAGACTGCAGATAATCTTTCACACAGAGAGGTGTTAAGATCACAAATCTACCCTAATCTTAAAGCTTTTAACTGCCAGAAGAAGCTGAGTATAGTGGAGAGACACTAGCATTAGAGGATAAATATATTCCAGGTATGAGGTAAGTACAGGATAACAAATTCAGTGTTAAAAGATGTGTGAAAAAGAGCTTCTCACAGGGAAAGCAGGAGTGGTAAGAGAGAAGTAGCCTTAGATATTCTAATCAGTCAAATCATAATGGACCTAAACAGATGACCTCAAAGATCAAGATACTGCTTTTAACTCATGGACAGAAATGTTTAAATGAGAATTACTTCTCACCAAGAAGGACAAGTTGGCCTGTACCATTCACATCCACTGAGCAGTACATGTGTAAGAAAAACAGGTCCCTATGATCTTAGTATACGCATCCTTTACATACCCAAAGCCCATCACACTACTTTCTAAGTCATTGACAATTATGTTCAATAAATTGGAGCTGTAATCCGGGACTGTGGAAAATTACAAATAAATTATTTTACGTAGTTTATGAACAGAAAGTTCACACGCTACATACTGGTCTACTTTAACTGTGAATCAAAAGAAGTAAAAATGTGTGACCTTGAACACACAGGGCTGAGTACGACTCACCCTTCCCAGTTCTTTATCTTCAAGGGCCAGGACCCCAGTGCTTTCCGTGAAGAGTTTCACTTTGACCACAGGCCGAGGATGGGTGGTGGTGAAATCACCTTGAGTTCCCCATCTGCAACAAAGTCACAAAGATTTTCTTTAAAATGCAGCATTTTTTTCCAGACAGATGTATCTCCTTAGAAGGCCCATTAAGCCATACAGAATCTTTTGTGGCTCAATGAGATTTTTATCTTTGCTTTTGTTTCTGACAGATGGCACAGTCAAGAAGAAAAATAACAATAAGTTTTACAGCTTATAATAATTCCAAAGCTGTTCCAAAAATTAGCACATAAGAGTATAAAGGACAGTGTACAATGAGAATTTAGGTTAAGGTAAAGCATTATATACGTAGTCACTGAAATCTACTGTTTATTCAAATACAAATTATAACCCCATTATCATGGAAGCCTAGAGAGAAATCGCTAAAAGTTTCTTTATATAAAAGACAGTTTCATGGAAACCTTTTGTTGCATGAAGACTTTACCCTATCACTTCTTGGAAAGTCTTTACTAGACATTTTATATTTTAAAAAGTGGAGGTAATTATCTCAAGTCTATTACTTTATATGATTTGTAAAAGCTCCTATCAAAAGGAAAGAAATAAGCATTGTAAAAATATGAACGTTTTGCAGTTAATTTCCCAACACACTCTCCTAGGAATGGAGTAAGTCTGTCGACATCTGGCTTTTCAAATCATCATAACAAAATAACATTTTTCTTGGCTTATCTTTTAATTAGTGGCATCTCAGCTTTGCCACACACCAATTCATCATAGCGTATTTACAAAGTCAACTGGCACACACCTGGTATTAAAAAATCTTATCAATATTTCTCATAACTCTGAGATCACAGACACGAGACACAGCATAGCAGGAAGAAAATGCCATTGAGAAAAACTCACAAAAGTGAGATTTAACAAAACAAGGATCCCTGCTACAAGTAAATCGCCATAGAAAAATACAGATTTTCTTTTATTGTTTTAAAAAAACAAATTTACCCTTCTCAAGGCATTATCTGAACTTTGTTTTATAAACCACATTCAGTAAGCTTGGGAAATACAAAAAAAATGGAGGAAAGTCTAATAAAAACGGAATAACTGTGCCGTCTTCCTCTGCAACCACAGCAGTGATAACACCGTAATATGTGTACAGTAAAGCAGAGGCCACTTCAGTGACCGCGGAAACCCATATCCAGACGCCACTTGTTCTCCGAAATTAAAGTCCTATGCTAGAGGAAAAGGACAGATTCAATTAGGATGGAAAAGCAGCTTAATTTTTATTTAGACTTCTAGAAAGGGGTCAGCAAAGAATTTTTTGCCATTTCATAGAATTAAGATGGCCTGAGATAAAGTAGAGCTAAACTAAGACTAAAAATGAAAAGGGATTCAGGACCAAAATAAGAGAGAAAAATTCTCAATCTCGTGTGTGAGATCTTCAGCCTTGACTGGTCAAGGCCATCCAGATGACAACTCTGGAGTAGATTCCCAGGACATATTTGTCTTTATTTGGTGTCCTGTGATTAAATGTGGAAAACTAATCCTTCGAGACATTTTCGTTACCATTGAAATCAAAGATTTGTAGTAGCCATGTAGACACAGCCTAACAGGTTTATATAGAATTTGTTCATCTTTTAAACTAATTCTCCTCATAAAAATTTGTTTTTTTCCTCTAATGTCAAAATCCCTCAAAAGTACTTATCCTGTTTTATACAATTGTTTGTAATTTCCCATCTACAGCAACATGCCGTTCTCCAAAGAGAAATATACTGACGACCACATTAACCATCACTGGGGGACTTGATGAATTTCATCTTTTAACCCCATCTCCTTGCCACTTTACATGAAGGGAAATGCATGCTCGCTTTGGCAGCACATATATTAAAATTGGAACAATACAAGATTAGCATGGCCCTGCGCAAGGATGATACGTGAAGGGAAAGGCGCTGCCAATTCTGTTAGAATAAGACAAATAAACAACAATGCATATGTAAAGAACTGTGCTCACTCATGACCCTGGGAGCTCCCAGAAAATTGCCTTTTACCTCAGATCCTTCATAAACACACATCTTCAACAACTATTCTTTGAGGGTTCAGGACAGGCCACTCCAATATATGCCATTTTGGCACATTATCTTGAATTAAAGTTACTTAAGTGCAACAAGGATACTCTGACTCCTCCATTGTGCCCCTGAAAGCAGGAAATACATCTCCCACATGAAAGATACCCTCCCCGGTCACCTGTAGTAGAAAATATCCTTATTACCAGAAACAGGGAATTTAGGGCCAAGGAGACTGTATAAACAAACCTCATTACTTCTTTACTAACGTACCATCCCCAGAGCTCAAACTTCTCTGTCAATTCTTCACAAATTTATTGTTTGTCTAAGAAATATAAAAGCTGCCCCCTTGGTCACTTCTTTGAGTCTCATATTTCATATACATACAAATTAAATTCGTTTTTCTCCTGTTAATCTGCCTTATGTCAATTATTAGACCAGCCAAAGAAACTAGAAGGAAAAGTTTTCCACCCCTACATCTCTAAATCTTTATTCACTAGACATCTCTCATCTACTCACTAAACACATTTTATTATGTAAATCATATCTTAAGTGTCCAAAAATGAGATACAGTTTAAAGAATAAAAATCAGCATTCCCACCACTCAAGTTAAGAGGGAGAATATACCAGTATATCAGAAGAGTCCTCTTTGTGCCCTACCCTGGTCACATCTTCCTCTCAACCAAAGCCCACACTACCACCAGAGTAGCTAGGATTCTGGGGTCTATATTTATTATTGTCTTAAATTTCTTTTTAAAGGGAGTATTTTTAGCATTTTACCTCTAGAGGTGATCATTGCTCCAGGTATCTTATAGCTGGTCTTTCATGGGTAAAGGAAATTCTCTTCTGAGTTCATTAGATAACCACAAATAAATCAGAGTATGCGTTTTATACACATATATCAGATATGTGATATATATTATGGTGTATCAGTTATGTCCTGGATTTTCTATCACAGATGCAGGTACATTTTATGGATGGTCATAGATATATCAGAGATATCAGATATAGATCATAGAAAGATCCTACCTATCTGTAATCCAGAAATGAATGCTCTATTAAACTTTTTTCCTATACCTACTGTGATGATTAGTAATTGTGGTGGTTTAGCATTTTCTTGCTTTTCAAAGATAAACCTATTTCCTTAAAAAAAAAAAAACAGATTTAGAATGCTGTAGTTTGGCATTTTGTATCAATATTCATGATTGAGACTAGCCTGCAGATTTCCTTTTTTTTTTCTTGTAGATTTATATTCTTGCATTGTCCTGTTTTTGTTATGCTAGCCTTTTTGATGAGTTGAACAGTGCCACATTTTTATTATCTGGAAGATTCTGTAAAAAAAAAAAAAAAAGAATTATCTGTTCTTGGAGTTTACCCATTAAGCTATTTGGGTCCAATGTTTTTTTGTGGGAAGATATTTGCTACTGATTCTATTTCTTCACTGGTTATAGTCATAAAACTACTCCAATTTTCTATGTGAACCGATTTTGATATATTACTAGAAAAAGTTATTTCATCTTTTTCAAAAGTATTTGCACAAAGTTGTAAAATACCTCTTATCTTTTGCATCTATAGTTACATATCTTTTTTCATTCCTAATATTTTTTCCATTTTTAACTCTGATATAGGTTTGTATTATTATTCTTTTCAAAGTACTACTGCTTGACTTTCATGATCTCCTCTGTTACATGCTTGTTTTCTATTTCATTAAACTCTGCTTTTTTATTTCACTGTAATTTATCCGTGTTAATTCTGCTGTTGTTTTACATTTTTAACTTGAAAGCATGGCTCATTAATTTTAAGTCTTTCTTTTGTTCTAAGAATTCAAGCTTAGCATTATAATCATTTCAGGTTATACATTTCCCTTAACCACTTTAAGTACAGTGTCCCACAAATTTACATTATTTTTGTTATTATTTAGCTGTTTACAGGTGTTTCTAGAATTTATAAATGAAGTTTTACTTTTTCCAAGTAAGTCCTACGCTTATTACATTGGGTTAAATAATAGAACTTGCAAGATACTCATCTCCTGAAATAACTGAAACTAGCTTTTATATATTCCAAAATATGTAGGCCTGTGTGTGTGTGTGTGTGTGTGTGTTTATGTGGGTCTTTAACTCTTCCATGAGTATGTGGAAATAAAAAGTATTCTCCATTGTGGGTACAATGTTGTATACGTGGCCATTAGGTCAAGCTTGTTAACTGTGCTATTTAAATCTATTTTATCATTACTGATCTTTTGATATCCTTTATATAGCAAGGTAAAAGTATCATCTCCCATCAAGATCAGAGATTTTGACAACTTCCTTTCATATTTTTGTCAACTTTCGGTATTCTATTTGGAGATATAAAAATATTTAATAGTAACCATGGCCTTTGAATATGCACTATCTTTTATCATCTGAAGGCCATGATTATTTTTCTACCATTAGACTTGTGTAAAATTAGAGAATACTATGCTAGGAATGGTGATAAGGTACAAAACATGCTTAGGGAAGTCACACAAGGAACCTAATCAACACATTGCAAATAAAGCCAGTAATTTATTAGAAAATAAAGAGCTAGATGACTTAATAGGAAGACATTAGTAATTTAGAATTTGGAAAGCAATCCGGGATATCCATTCCGAAAACTTATGCCACTAAAGGCAGGCTACAGGACTATCACAGGCCCCGGTAAGCTATCCACAAGAATTTGTCTACCTAACAAGGTCTGGGACCTCCTGAGTCAAGGGGAGGGAATACTAATGGTCAGCTCCTGTGAAAGGAGAGAAAATTAAATAAAAAACATGCTTTCAGTCAGGGAGAAGCAAAGGCACAAGGATACCAGCAAATCCTAACTGTAAAAGCCAAAGGACTAAGCTTTTATGATATTTGACAAAAATGTGTAATTTAAAGGGGTGCATAAATATATAGTGGTATTTAATAGTCCTTATAAACCCCGACATTCCGGAATACAAAATGCACCCCCTTGATAATTTCTCTTATAAAAACTAAAAGTTAGAAAGATATATAGTTTGAAAATGCTTATGAATTCTATAATAAATGAATTAAAAACAAAGTCCTCCCTCCCACCCTACCCCCCAAAAAGGCAAGGAAGGAGGGAAGAAGTAATAGGTGAATATTTTCAATATTCACCAAGATATTTCCTTGTTTTCTACCTAATTGGCATGTTTAAACACTTTCAGGAATTAATACCAGTTATTATCTTCCCACTATTTTCTCTGTATTATGTGATAAAAGAATACATTACCCTTGCTGTCAATTTGCTTTGACTCAAAATACATTGCCTTTTCCTACTTCTATGAATGTATTATTTATGAGGATTCAGACTTCCAATGTAAATTTTCAAAAGATAAAATATCTACAAAGCACCTTTATGAGGACAGCAGGACTTCCTGGCTATGAAAACATACAGTAGTTCACATACCAACTGAAAAAACTGACATTAATTATGTATTTGCTATTAAGTATGCTGGAAATTTGTACCATGAGCCAAAATATACGTACATGTCTATTCATCCAGTAAGGCTATTTCTAAGAATTTGCCCTAACAAAATAATCATAAATACTGGAAAGACTATAAGCAGGAACATATTCACTATAGCATTATGCATAAAAGCAAAAGCAAGCAACTGAAGTATCTAATATGAAGGGAAGATCATGTAAATTATGTGGCCTACAAAGGAATATTTGGCTGCTACTTAAAATGATGGCTAAGAAGGTGATATAAGGCTAGGTGTGATGTAAGGTGGTGGTGAGGGAAGGACACAAAACAATCTAGGCCTCTTCTTTCAAAAAACTTACTGAGTACTTTAAATTAGCCAGACAATACTCTAGTGTCAGCAACCAAAGTCTCTATTCTTTTGGAACTTATATTCTAATAGATGATAGATGACAAATAATCTGAATATATACTGTAACATATATCCCTCTGAACCTTGCCTTGCGTTCCTGACATGCTTTTAAGAGTATGTATAGAACTAGATTCAAACCGAGACCTAAAAGGATTCTCAAAAATTACTAGCATGTTTGTTTCAAAGTATGTTGAAAATCATTAACAGTGCAACAGTTATCAAAAATCATCCAAATCCCTTGATTCAAAATTGTTATTGTGAACCTATAATGCATACATGATGACAGAAGTTAAAACTTACAAATAGGCTCAACCTACATTCCTTATCTATGACCAGCACGGAAGAACAGGGCATATGTAACTTCAAAATTATTTCATCTATCTCTCCATCCTTTTATCCAACTATGTGACAGGCATATAGGGAAAGGGCAGGCATTAAAAAAAATAGTAATAAAAAATCAAGACAACAGGTCCTGACCTAGATGAGCTTAGACTGGTAGGGAAGAAAGACATATAAACTCATAACTATAATAAATCCAATCATACAGAGTTGAACAGGGTTCTAAACTGCACTTTTAAAAATTACTTCTAAGACTGAGCATTTTCTCTATTAGTCATCTGAATTTCTTTTATGACTTGCTCTTTTATTACAGTTGTCCATTTATATATTACATTAGGCTTTCTTTTGATTTGAAAAAAAACCTCTGAAGATAAAGACATGTGCTGTTTCTGATACCATATATGGCAAATATTGTCACAGCTGGCTATTTTCTATTTAACTCTTTTCATGGCTTTTTTAAATGTATAGTTTAAAAATATTAGATAGCCACATTCTAGCACTTTTATTTATAGTTTCTGATTTTGACATCCTGCTTAAGGAGTCTTTACTTAACCAAAGATTATATAAATATTAACTTTATTTCTTCAACATGTTTCTGTTTAAACCTTCAAGTTTCTAAAATTTAATAGTGATGTTAAATGGCATTTTACCTTAATTTTTCATCTACCCTGATCTCATTTAGTTTAGAAGTCAAATATATTTATGGTATTATAAAAACTGGGGTTTGATGTTGAACTTTGTCCTAAAGATTGATCTCCTGAGCTGTGCTATACTGTTTGAATTCTTGTGGCTTTATGAGATATTAGGATACTAGTTAGAACAAGAAGGAAACAGACATTTCCAACTTACTATACTTCTATTCAATAAAAGGGAGTTCTCTCCATTTATTAAAATCTATCCTAATATTTTCTGATAAAGTCTTAAACTTTCTTCTACTATGTAGTTCCTACACATTCTGTGTTAAAGTCATTTCATAGTATTTTATATTTTGGAATTCTAAAGAATCTGTGTCCTTTATATTGTCTGACAGATGCTGGTATACAAGAAAGTTATAAACTCTTCTTACAAATAACAGTTTTGCCTTATTTTCAATCTAGTAATTGCTTTTTTTTTTTTTTTTAAGATTTTATTTATTTGAGAGAGAGAGAGACACAGCAAGAGAGGGAACACAAGCAGGGGCAGTGGGAGAGGGAGAAGCGGGCTTCCCGCGGAGCAGGGAGCCCGATGCGGGGCTTGATCCCAGGACCCTGGGATCATGACCTGAGCTGAAGGCAGACGCCCAACGACTGAGCCACCCACGTGCCCCTAGTGATTGCTTTTAAATGATGTTTTCTTTACCAAATTACCATTAATTCTATTACAAAAATTGAGTTATTAAAATAATTAACAATAATCTGTAATTCCAAAAACATCATTTATTTTATAAGAGAAAACATGAAATAAGGATCTAACTAGAGGGGCACCTGAGTGGCCTAGTTGGTTAAGCATCCGACTCTTGCTTTTGGCTCAGGTTGTGATCTCAGGGTGGGAGACCGAACCCCTTGTCCAGCTCCGTGTTCAGCGGGGAGTCTGCTTGGTATTCTCTTTCTCTCTCTCTCTCCCTGTGCACCCCCTGCTTGTGCTCTCTCTCTCAAATAAATCTTTAAAAAAAAAAAAAGATCTAACTATAGGGAAAGAAATAAAATTCTTAAAATAACTGTAGCATGAAAAATATTAACAATCCAACTACAGATTATCATTTTCATAGCAGGCATTTTAAGATTAAAATGATGTAACACTTATCTAAGGATATTTGCCTCAATAAAGTTTAGGCTCATAACTTAAATATTCAAACATCAGATATTTGGTCAAACTCTTCCCAAGTTTTCTGCAATCAATTTCATATAGGTCTGAGGTCTCTTTCTGCTGTCCTACAGGAGATTTGTCCCCCAAACTGATTTAGATTCACCTAATTCATGATAAACCGTCAGGATTGCTTTGAATTACTTTGAATTACTCATATTTGGTGACAAGGTAGATGAACACTCTTCACAAGCTCTGCAGGAGGGGCCAAGAAGGAAAAGCAAGGCTTGAGAATGGGATGCAGTGAGCTGATCAGAAAGGCCTGATGCTATGTATCCTCAGGAGTGTCAAACAGAATCATGGGCAGCTGTGTACCCTTCTGGGGCCTGGATGCCAGGGCAACTTGCCTGGTTGAGAACACACAGCTGTGTCCCTGTGCATGCAGCTCTATGCAGGGGAGCTTTAGCAGCCTTTAATTGCATAAGAAAAGCTGTATCCCTTGCCTATATCTGTTTGTATTTTTCTGTCATTGTCCTGCTCACAACAGCCAGGAATGCACTAAAACTATTCTGAAACAGATGTGTATATAAAACAGGTACATTCGACTTGTAAAATATACAATGTAAATGCAAGATGTCACTATTATAAATATACAGGGCTATCTCTTCTTAACTGAGTAACTTAAAATTGAGAAGCTTAAAAAGAATTACTAAGAATCTGTTATATAAGTAAAAATAAACACAACATTGAAAGCATTCTAAAAATAATATTAAGCACTGAACAAGTTCTTTTCAATACAGCATTGCTTATTAATATGAACAATTAAGACAGTTTTATGGAAAACTCTTTTAAAGCAGAAGACACTTTTGGAAGAGCAGCTTTTGATATTTAAAAAGTTCAACATTTCTATGTCATTTCCCAGGGCCCAAATGTATCAGTTTATCAATTACTGATGGATTTAAGCCAAAGAAAAAGGATAGAACAGTGAAGATAACTACATTTCTGCGGAAATGTGGACAGCTGGTGGCATTATTTACCATGGTCAAAACTACAAGAGGTGAAGGGACTTATTTGAAAACTAAAGAGTCTGATTCCTGTAAGTTGCTGGAAATTCAGGTCTGGACTTTAGCTACAAGCCTGCAAATAAAGATACAGATTTGAGAGTTATTCACAGAGGTGATAATAGAAACTACAAGAATGAATGCACATATGAAAGGTGTCCATTAAAAACTCCATGATGGTAGGAATTTGTATCTTTACAAATCCAGGCATATATATGTATCTCTATCCATGCGTGTATGTGTGTACCTAAGCACAGTTTTTTAAATTTATTTTTAAATAAAAGGGATACTCAAATTGCTCTATAACTTGTGCTTGTACATAACACTACATATTGATCTTATCAATACATGGACTTTACAGAATTTTAAGACAGTAAAGCATTCCCCTCCCCGCCTTGTATGGCTGTGCCAGAGTTTATTCGATCACTCTTCTCCTGATGGACCTTAAGGTTGTTTCCAATTTTAACTACTACAAAGGCACCTGGGTGGCTAGGTCCGTTAAATGTCCAACTCTTGATTTCAGTCCAGGTCAAGATCTCAGGGTCGTGAGATCAAGCCCTGTGTCTGGCTCTGCACTGGGCATGAAGCCTGCTTGGAATTCTCACCCTCCCTCTTGCTTTCTGCCCTGCCCCCACCCCCAACTCACATACGTGTGTGCTCTCATGTGCTCTCTTTAAAAACAACAACAACAAAAAGACAACCAAGGACAGAATTCTAAGACAGCCCAAGATTTTAAACTATTCTTAAATATAAAAGAATATACTAAGTCATTTTAAAAGCTGATTCATAGGAAACATATCTATGTAAATAAAATGCAGCACAAAGAACCCTGTTCTACTAAAAGTCCAAATTTTAAAATTATTCATTGTAATATAAAATCCAAGTTTGTTAGGATTTCAAAATTTTATTGTAAGCATCCTTCACTTTCAATTTTAATAATCTGTAGGACAGATTTTAAACTTCCTTTAAAAATACATTGAGTATTCTTCTGCATGTGGCTGTCCAATTTTCCCAACACCATTTGTTGAAGAGACTGTCCTTTTTCCATTGGACATTCTTTCCTGCTTTTGTCGAAGATTAGCTGACCATAGAGTTGAGGGTCCATTTCTGGGCTGTCTATTCTGTTCCATTGATCTATGTGTCTGTTTGCAGAAGAATGAAACTGGACCATTTCCTTACATCACACACAAAAATACTCAAAATGGTTGAAAGACCTAAAGGTGAGACAGGAGTCCATCAAAATCCTAAAGGAGAACACAGGCAGCAACCTCTTGGACCTCAGCCGCAGCAGCTTCTTCCTAGAAACATCACCAAAGGCAAGGGAAGCAAGGGCAAAAATGAACTATTGGGACTTCATCAAGATAAAAAGCTTTTGCACAGCAAAACAAACAGTCAAAAAATCCAAAAGACAACCAACAGAATGGGAGAAGATATTTGCAAATGACATATCAGATAAAGGGCTAGTATCCAAAATCTATAAAGAACTTATCAAACTCAACACCCAAAGAACAAATGATCAAGAAATGGGCAGAAGACATGAACAGACATTTTTCCAAAGAAGACATCCAAATGGCCAACAGACACATGAAAAAGTGCTCCACATCGCTCGGCATCAGGGAAATCCAAATCAAAACCTCAATGAGATACCACCTCACACCAGTCAACATGGCTAAAATTAACAAGTCAGGAAACGACAGATGTTGGCAGGTATGTGGAGAAAGGGGAACGCTCCTACACTGTTGGTGGGAATGCAAGCTGGTGTAGCCACTCTGGAAAACAGTATGGAGGTTCCTCAAAAAGTTGAAAACAGAGCTACCATATGACCCAGCAATTGCACTACTGGGTATTTACCCCAAAGATACAAATGTAGGGATCCGAAGGGGTATGTGCACCCCAATGTTTACAGCAGCAATGTCCACAGCAACCAAAGTATGGAAAGAGCCAGGATGTCCTATCAATAGATGAATGGATAAAGAAGATGTGGTATAAATATATAATGGAATATCATGCAGCCATCAAAAGGAATGAAACCTTGCCACTTGCAACAACATGGACGGAACTGGAGGGTATTATGCTGAGCGAAATAAGTCAATCAGAGAAAGACATATATCATATGACCTCACTGATATGAGGAATTCTTAATCTCAGGAAACAAACTGAGGGTTGCTGGAGTGGTGGGGGGTGGGAGGGATGGGGTGGCTGGGTGATAGACATTGGGGAGGGTATGTGCTATGGTGAGCACTGCAAATTGTGTAAGACTATTGAATCACAGACCTGTACCTCTGAAACAAATAATACATTACATGTTAAAAAAAAAAGAAGATAGTAGGAAGGGAAAAATGAAGGGGGGTATTTTGGAGGGGGAGATGAACCATGAGAGACTATGGGCTCTGAGAAACAAACTGAGGGTTCTAGTTGGGAGGGGGGTAGGGATTGGCCTGGTGATGGGTATTGAAGAGGGCATGTACTGAATGGAGCACTGGGTGTTATACACAAACAATGAATCATGGAACACTACATCAAAAACTAATGAAGTATGGTGATTAACATAAAAAAAACCAAAAAAACAAAATTCTGCTTAAATTTCCAGCCTGTCTATTCTGCACTGTGAATTGTGGATCAAGACTGTAACATCAACTCTTACCTTAATATTCAGCCTGCTGGCTTGCCCTACAGATTTCAGACTTGCCAACATCCATAATCACATGAATAAGTTCTTTAAAAACTCTCTCTCTCTCTCTCTCTCCATATACATAGAGTTTTTAATAAAATATATTTAGATCTAGGGGAGCCTGGGTGGCTCAGCTGGTTAAGGGTCTGCCTTCGGCTCAGGTCATGATCCTGGGGTCTTGGTGGGATGGCCCCGCATCAAGCTCCCTGCTTGGCAGGGAGTCTGCTTCTCCCTCTGCCCTTCATGTCACTCGTGCTTTCTCTCTCCCAATCTCTTTTTCAAATAAATAAATACTTTTTTTTGAAGAGAATATATTTAGATCTACATATATCTGTCTCTCTGGATAACCCTAATGTAGACTAAATTTACAAAATATATTAAATGAACCTTTTTTTAAGATTTATTTTATTTTTTTGAGAGAGAGAGAGAGCACAACAGGTGGGGGGAGAGGCAGGAGGAGAGGGAGTGCAAAGCCCAATTTGGGGCTTGATCCTAGGACCCTGAGATCATAACCTGAGCTGAAATCAAGAGTTGGATGCTTGACCAACTGAGCCACCCATGTGCCCCATGAATTGTTTTTTAAATACATATTTTATCTAAAGAAAATGTCATTCTCAAAGAATGTGTCTTTAAACTTCCACTGTTTGAAATGTAATGGTTGATTTCCATAAGCATTCACAATCTGTAACAAATTTTATTAATTGTAATTTCTAACAGTGACCCTATGTACAAATCCTACTGTCTCCCATGTGATACAGGATTTCAAAAAAAATAATTATTAAAATAAATTTCCTATACATTTAATGAAATTAGTTTAAGTTGGGTGATCAACAGTGTTTATAAAAGCTGCTTCACTTATTGCTATTACTGTTGTTGACATACCGTAAACATATTTGAAATTTCAATTTGATATCAAATTTGAACCACGTAGAGGTCAGTAATATAGCCAAGGCAATATAGCTATGTGAATGAACGAAATCATGGCATGGCTTTCTCGGTCATGAAGATAACATTTACCTGACAAATTACATTGTTATTTAGGTCAAAGTATTCTATTCTATTCTTTCAGCAAAACCAAAGGAATTATTCTGTATAGCTATACAATGATAGCCACCCTGAATGACATTAACTACACAAATATAACCTTCTTCTAAATAGTTTCATGTAAAGATGGGGTGGGGGGAGTCAGATTTATTAAAAAAAAAAAAAAAAAAATGAGAACCAGTACCAGAGCCCTTGCCCACGGCAGAGTAGAGTGATGGAGAGACAGCTAAACAGGGCGGACCCCAGAGACAGTTTCTGGACTCAAAGACCAATTCCAGCATGCACAGGGAGCCTGGGTGATCAACTTTACCATAACTTCATACTAGTTTCCTCATCAAACTGATGAGGTGTAGATGAACCATGAGAGACGATGGACTCTGAGAAACAAACTGAGGGTTCTAGAGGGGAGGGGGGGTGGGGGGATGGGTTAGCCCGGTGATGGGTATTAAAGAGGGCACGTTCTGCGCGGAGCACTGGGTGTTATACACAAACAATGAATCATGGAACACTACATCCAAAACTAATGATGTAATGTATGGTGATTAACATAACAATAAAAATTAAAAAAAACTGATGAGATGTAAATGGAGGCAATTAAGTTAACACCCATAATGGCACAGCACCCATCATACAGAAAGCGCACATGGAATGACTACAGTTATTAGTATCCATAGTAGTACTACTTTAGCTTTACTGCACAAGCAAAATGATACGTACCTGGAAAAGATAATAGTTGGGAACATTAAAGCTTAATCAACTTCATAAAAAGGCAACACTAAAATCCAGACAATGTAAGAAACTACAAAGAGAGAGGCTTCCACTAATAGCAAAACATGACAAAAAAGAGGACAGAGAGAGAGGAAGGGGGGGTGCTGAAGCGAGGGGGGGCGGAGAGGGAGAAGAGGATCAGAAGGAGACCAACCTGGGATAAGGAGAGTTATAACCTCAGTGTTACTCTAAATTTTAAGTATTTTGCACATTACCTTAATCTTCCTTTAAAAAATAATTCAGTCTAAAACGCTGACATGATGCAAATTTGAACAGAACAACTAGAAAATATCCTTTACAATTAAACTAAGTTTTATCACTAGACTTTTGGGATATCTTTCAAAAATGCTACATTAAAACTTTTGATAAGGATGGAAAGACAATACAATGTTATCTATTCAACATGGCAAAAGAAGAAATCCTGGGATGGTATTTTGCACTTGAAGGCAAAAAAAAATTTTTTTTTAAAGATTTTATTTATTTATTTGACAGAGGGAGACACAATGAGAGAGGGAACACAAGCAGGGGGAGTGGGAGAGGGAGAAGCAGGCCTCCTGCCGAGCAGGGAGCCCGATGTAGGGCTCGATCCCAGGACCCCGGGATCATGACCTGAGCCGAAGGCAGACGCTTAACGACTGAGCCACCCAGGTGCCCCAAGGCAAAAAAATATTTGGGGATGGCTTGAGGTGGGTACTGATCACTTTCATAGTAAGAGAAAAAAATCCCAGGGGCTTCAACTTCATTCTTTCTTGTGTCTTAGACATTTCCGTTTCCCTTCAAAGAGCTCCCATTTTGCTGCTCTAAAGACTGCTAAAGCTTCAAGAACAACAGGCTAAAATTATCCTCTAAAGTCTGTATTTCATTTATGAAGTATTCATGCCATTAAACCTCCATATCCGGAGTAATCATATTATACTTATACCATTTTCTTCTGGGAAAGTCTAGCAAGCATGTTAGCACAAAATCAGGTTTCAGAAAAAAACAGAAGATTCTTCCCTTGGAAACATTGTCCTTTCTCTCCTTCATAACAGGGTAGTTCAAAGATATTAGCTTGAAGCATCTAATTTTAAAGAGAATCATTTGTCATATCTTGCATTACGATTTTACTTGGTCAAGGCAGTACAATAAAGTGTAACTTTTTATAAGATGGAAACCAAGATTTTAAAGCACTTACAGAAATATAAAATAACTGATATAAGCTACATTAACTTTAAAGCACGAAGTGTGTTATACAATAGTTCTCTAGAAAGAGGTTCAAATAATAAAATGTACTGGTGCAGAAATGAGCACAACTATACTGAATAAACCAATAATTAATCACCTACACATTCTTATCAAAGTATGTTTGTTCATCCTGGGGTTATAACCTCAACCTTTAAGTAATTTGAGAACATCAGCCTGGTTTGTCCCTGTTTTTGTTTCGTTTTGTTTTGTTTTTGACACAGAAGTAAAATGTGATTGTGTTATACGAACTGAGAAAAAAAAACAACAACTTTCAAGTGTGAAAGAATTCATTATCCTTCGAAGATAAAATGTACTTAAGAAATTTAAAATACAGGGTTTCAAACTATTATAATTATCACTCATCAGTACAGCATATTGTTACTAGTAAATTGGAAAATCCATCTGTAACTAGTATTTGTTTTACCAGATATTCCAATAATTAATCTCTAATTTGATAGAACTTCAAGGCATGTTAATGCTCTTGGAGGCCAGACGTACAGTGTGAAAATGCTTTCTTCTTTATTTTCCTAATTTGAAGACCTTGAAATTGCCAAGGTACTATAATGTCAGTGCATCTATTTTTAATGGCTTACATTTAAAAGCAAATGCTCCTCCAATGTTTCCAGCTTCTCCCAAGGTAAAAGACTCTTGGTCCTTAAAGCAGTAACATGGGGGCATTAGAGAGAATACCAGACTGAATTATCTATCCTGGTTTACTTCATTTCTCCTAGGAATGGTCCTCCTGAGGATCTCCCTGAAGATAAAACTGTTTCTCTTTCCTAAATGACAGTTTCTTTGGGTGAAATAAAAAGACTTTTCAACCTCACAGGAGGAGCTTGGGAGGAGAGAAGTTTCTGAATTACACAAATATCTGAGATTTCCAGAGGGTAGAATTCCTTGACATCATTCCTTGAGGGGGTTGAGAAGATCTCAGAAAGCAGGAGGTGCTCAAAAAAGGCACAAGGCAGGCAGATGCTATAGTATGCAAAACAAGGAGACGGCTGAAACCAGCCCCTGGAGCACCAACCCCTGGAGCACCAGCCCCTGGAGCACCAGCGGAGCGGGGACAGGGCAAACAGCCTCAGGAGATATCCGGTCAAGCAACCCTCGCAAACTAAGCAGTCACTGTGGGCACTTGCTGCCCCTGGTTCCTAGGAGACCTCTCCCCATGTTATTCAGGAAAAGAAATGCCTGCTTGCAGACTTCTGATGGCCAGGGACTAAGTTTTGAGATAACCCTAGAACATAAACGCAACACAGACATGCTTATTTTTAAACTTAAGGATACTCACACTGATATTCTGGAAAATAATTTTGGGACTCATGAGTTAAAAGAAGAATAAAACCTGTTAGGGTTTTAAAGAACTGGAAACTGCTGCCTTGATCTGGGTTTCTCCAACATTTACGTCACTGGCACTTGAAGGAGCCTTTAAATAAGGACGCTTTCTGTATTTCTTGTTCTCACTTGTGAAACCTCTGGAATGGATCTGTAATAAGCACTTAGTATGTGCCCATCATGGAGCTGAATGTGAGGAATACAAAGATGAAGGAACACAGAGTCCAGCCGCTAAGGACTTAGGCTTGTAGGGAAAGGGAGAAGTAGGAAATGCAGTACTATCGTGCTGAGGAAAGCTGAAGAGTGACCTTCATTTTAATATGGAAGACTCCCTGTATTACTTCTCTACCTTTAGGATCTGTCTTAGCAGCTACAGCTGTCTATCTACAGCTGTGTAAGCAGTTCATCCCTCACCGCAGCCACCACTGTGGCTCTGGGTATGACCGGTGTATGTTACAATACTCAAGAAACAGACTCTTAACTATAGAACAAACTGATGGTTACCAGAGGAGAGGTGGGTGGGAGGGATGAGTTAAACTAGGTGATGGGGATGATGGGGACTAAGGAGTACTCTCGTCATGATCACTACCAGGTGATGTATGGAAGTGTTGAATCACCATATCGTACACCTGATAGGATTGCATAGGATTATATTCATTTCCTTCAAAGCAGTTACCCAGTTTGTAATATGTTCCTAGATGCTTAGCTACGAATGCCTGTCTCCCCTGCTTTAGATGACAAGTGCCATTGGCCATAGCTATGTCTGATTTTAGTCATCATTTCAACCCCAGGACCTGTGCAGCACTTGGCAGAGCTCAAAATGATTTAATAAATGACACCATATACTTTATTCTAACCAGTCCTCAAAGGACTATGAGAAGAGCTACAGTATTTGGATGACCAAGTTTTCTTGACAAGTATATTTTACTATGTTAAATACAGGAGGGGAACTGGATCAGATGAGGAACTGTGCTTCTTCAATCTGCCATGTGGGACGACTGCACAAGTTCCCTGTACATTAGCTCTAGATCGGACTGTCAGCGATACACACAAACATAGGCAACATTTTTCATATTTATGCATGAATAGTTTTTATGGATAATGCAACCAACTCAAGGAAAGGAATGGGGGATACTGTTAAATAAGAGCAATCACCTGAATCTGAAAGCCACTTCTGTATCTTAAAATATGACATCGCATTTAACTAATATCATACGTGGTTTTAGCATATTTATAGTGGTTAATATTCTAAAGCAGTGAATATCATATGAGAACTGTCACAGCTGATAAACACATGGATACATTTTAAGTGTGTTTACCTGAGACTACTATTCATTTCTTACCCAACCTGTCTCAACAAAGAGTGAAAAAGTAGAACTTTCTTAAGGCAAAATTTGTTAACGAGTAACAGGTGTGTCTTAATAATTTATTCATTAAGCATCTATTTTTGAGCACTTAAATTTTTTGTAAAGCTTTGCAGTGATTGCATAAAACTATTTTTTGGGTTTTTTTCAGTTGTTTGGGTACACTTTTTTTTATCCTACCATCATTGCACCTGTGTCCAGCTGGCTTAAGTAGAGAATTATTACAGAATACTTCACAAGAATTAAATGCTACTGCTTAAGTAGTAACCATAATTTTCTCTATGAGGTAGATCTCTGATCTTTTTATCCACCAAAGTCTTCCCTGGCATAAAAAATGAAATACTGAGGCAAAGACTATTTGTACACATTGCAAAACTAATTCAGATGAGAAAGGTAGTTTACTTCTAATTTCCCTTTTCATACCTCACAAACATTAAGTTAATGAAATATGTCTGATACGTTTATAGCGTCAGAAGAATCATCACATTTAACTGTGGCTTTGTATTCCAGTTCAATCAGGGAAGATACATTTGCCACGTTTTTCAATGGAAGCATACAGAACTTGTGACAAAGCCAGACTTGGCATCTTAACATTTCTTTTAAAAAAGGGAATAATTTGTTTTTAGAAGACAAAATATTATCTGGGTCCTTCGACCTCCCAAATCCTATGTTTACAAAATAGAGTTTAGTTGCCTGGTTGGATATTTAATTATTTTGGAATTACAACTTCCTTTTTCTTAATTACCTATATGTATATATTTTTAGCTGTCACTTGTTAATACTTACATATGTGAAATAAGTAACCAATGTGGATGGAAAATTTTTAAGTGAAAACAAGCACAGTTGTGTATTTGGTTAAATAAAAATATCCTACCTTTGTTACAAAAATATTTTTGAAAAATACCTTTTAAAAAATTAGATTATTATAATAACTTTAAGGAATGTTAAAGTTCCAGCTTACATTTAAAGGGTGTTTTCCCCTAGAAACTGCATGTGATTTATAGAGGAGATTTTAATATACACTGTTTTTGTCACTGTACAAATGTTCTGGATGTATAAGATGGGTTATCAGTGTTAGATTATTTGCAATTTGGGAAGGAAGCTGTGGGGACAATATACAATGTCACTTAGCAGATTTAACTGTATTTTGTTAAATACAAAATTTGTATTTAACTGCATGGTGGGTGGAAATTAGGGTGACAACTGGCTCCCAGCTGCTAGTACGTCCAGACTCATGTTTAATTTTCTTATGCATGAACACTAGAAGACTAGTCGGCGTGTATCTACAGTTTCATATGCATATCTAGTTTTGTTAATCAGTATTTTCCCTACAGACTAATTAATCTCAGTGATGCTTAATAGATTCAAGAGAATACTATTGTCAGTTATTAAGGGTCAAATGTTTCATCAAACAGAGGTCAGTCACAGAGCCACTGAGGATGCGATGCTGAACAAGACCGGGCTTCTGCCTTCAAGGAGCTCCTGGCTTTTGAGCAGCAATGGATAAAGGAAACTACAACATACAGAGCTTGGGGGACAAAGTACACACGGTGTTGAGGAAGCCCGCTGGGGAAAGTGAGGGCAAGGGCTCAGGAAGGCTTCAGAGAGGAGAGAACCCTAAAGCCTCCCCTAGGGGAGACAGGTAGGGGCAAAAGGCAGGCAGGCCACGTACAAGGACAGATACTGGTTCTCCCCACAAACAGTACCTCCTCCTTCTCAGGGCATTTAAATATGTGTATGGGCAGAGGCTATGGGAGCTAACTTACCTAGGATGTGGGGGACAGTTCCACAGATGAAAACTGCTCCCATAAAAATGTAGTATCACGCTCCTGCTTCAAAATACGGTAGCTGGCCAAATGCAAGGGGGCGCGGTGGAGAAGTGGAAGTCAGGTAAACGCAGAGTCAGGCAAAGGGAAGGCAAAGGGAAGTCACTAAAAAATGTTGAGGGCAATGACATAACCTGATCTGTTTTAGAAATTGGAATGCAGGGGAGGCAAGCAGGGAGGCAGGGAGACCGAGTAGAGGCTCATGAAATAAAGTTAGCAAAGGCGGAACCAAGCTGCTGACCACGAAGGCATGCGAAGGGAAATTGTTCTGTTGGGCACTGAGGAGGCACAACCGACAGGATTTAGATATAAGGACTGGAAAGGGGAGGAAAGTTGAATGCCCAAGTTTCTGGCTTGGGCACCTGTGTAGATGGAGGTACCACACACTGGGATGATACACAGGAAGAGTGTTAAAGGTAAAAAGTAAGTGTTTCTATTTTTAATGCATTCAATTTCAGGGTCTGTAAGATACCCAAGTGAAGATATCCAGACAGAAGGCTATGCGAATCCAGTATCAATCTGGATAATTAAAAAGGGGATTCTGTCCATTGTTGAATTACTTTCAGTAACAGCCTTCCAAATCTGAAAGCTATTTGTCTTTGTATTCTATCACAAGTGTTGGCCCACTGTAGAAGTTTCTTGCAGAAGGAATAATGCCACATACAATATGAATTACTCACATATTAAAGTAGTACAGAATAAATTTTATCTGTCTTCTATCTCCTAAAAGAGAGTGATTATATTCTACTGTGAAGTTCTTGCTCATCCATGCCATATGGATGAATATTTCTAGATTGGATTAATTATCCTTCTGCTAATATATCTTAATTTACATAAGTAGTGCTATAAAAACTGAATAATTGTGATCAATTTCTAAGAAAGTGGCGTTTGAGTATTACATCTTTGCACGGGTTTTAAGAAAAGAGTAATTATAACATGGATGTACACTTTTTGTCCAAGCCATCCCCAAGCTACACGATGGCAAAAAAACAAGGCAAACAACAGAAAGTAGCTAAGTAAACGAATTAGCCTCTTTGTGAACAGAAAGAGCAACCCCACAGAGTCAAAGCAACAAAGCCAAGCTCAGCTTGGTGTAAACAAGCTTTCGCTTTTTAAAGATCCTACCAACTGAGGAACAACAGCAAAGGTCACTGGCTTGGTTGGGGACCTTCTCTGAAAAACTAAGCCACCAAACATTCACGGATATGCCCAAGAAAATATTAGTGATGAAATTTTAATGTAATCACCAATCTGTCTGAGTATGGGAGAAACAGGTCCATCTGTCAGTAAGTCTCATCACAAAAGTGACTAATTGCATTAAGTCCACAAACCTGTTCAGAGCCCTTCCACAAATAGTTCTGCAATTTTAATGAGTTTGCCGCAAAAACTGAGTCGCTTAGTCTAAGCCATTTATAATTCTAGTCCCCACTGTAAGTAGGATGTGTGCTTAAGAAAGGAGTTCACGTAAATACTGAAATCCACCAAAATATAGTTATGACATGAAGGTGTTTGGAAGTGAACTTAAAAAATGTACATCTGTTGTGGCCCTATTCCCCACAAGCCTAATTTCCTAAATAACAAGTCTCTCTCCTAGAAGTTAGTTCTGCAGCCTTCACCTGGAATCCACTATTGAGCAGAAAGCAGGAGAATGGGGTGATCTGAAACACTGGCCCCTATGTAAAATAAGTAAGTGGATGTAAATGTTTTGAATTTTTCAAGGCAATCTACTGGAAAAGTTGTTCAATGTTGATGTGAATATTGACCTTCAGCTATTGATTTTAACAAAAATACAAGATGCCACCTTATGAACACAGTTTTTAAATGTGGAAGATGATAGGTTAAGCTGCTATATCCCTAAAATTGTATTTGCAATACGCACATTCACGTTCTTCCTAGACATTTACCTTATTTAAATGTGGAGTAATACAGGGTATGAAAATAAGAAAAATGCAGAAGACTTTGCCTCTACCATTCTGGTAGAGCTACGTAAAACTTTTCACATGCAAATATTAAAATTTTTGAAGAGTCTTATGAGAATTTGCCAAATTTGATATGATCCAAATGTTGCCATCTGCCAACAAAGCTATATTATGGCAAAAAGAGGAAAATTAAACATAAGAACACAGTCAGAATTTCAAAAACTTGCTCCAGGTAAAATTTTGCTATTTTATAAAAGCCAAAAGATATGGTATCTTTGCCAAACAAATCCATCTTGCATTTTATATAATAAGGACATCTGAGCCAAGATAACAAAAGTGTTCTTGTCTAAAAATTGACTAATACTTCTTTTATTTCTTTTGCCAAATTACCATCACTGTGGTTTCTTTGGTGGTCTTGTGTCAATGAAGCCTTTCCAAGAACAATTTAAAAATAGGTTTTGTCTCCCAAACTTTTTTTTTTTTAAGATTTATTTATTTTGAGAGAGTGAGAATGAGAGAGAGAGAGAACATGAGAGGAGGGAGGGTTAGAGGGAGAAACAGGCTCCTCGCTGAGCAGGGAGCCCGATGCGGGACTCGATCCCGGGACTCCAGGATCATGACCTGGGCTGAAGACAGTTGCTTAACCAACTGAGCCACCCAGGCACCCAAACTTTTAAAACTCTATTTAAAATGATGTTAATGTCATTATACTTGCAGCGATATTTCTAGAGCCTATAGTTTTAATTTGGAAGATGTTAAAGTACAAAAAAATAAAGCCACCAAAATCCCCCCTTAAATTTATAGAAGACTTACTCTTTTCTTAAAACAAAAGAAAACTTAAGAAAAAACACTGTCCTATCTTCCAGTTAATAGGGTTCCTATACTTAAAGGGTTCTTCAACTTTTATGTAGTAGGACCAACGACCATGAATAATAAGTCTCATTCTGCCAAAGTCAAAGTCAATTGATAATTGACAATACTATAGGGCGCCTGGGTGGCTCAGTTGGTTAAGCGACTGCCTTCGGCTCAGGTCATGATCCTGGGGTCCCGGGATCGAGTCCCACATCGGGCTCCCTGCTCAGCAGGGAGTCTGCTTCTCCCTCTGACCCTCTTCCCTCTCGTGCTTTCTATCTCTCATTCTCTCTCTCTCTCTCAAATAAATAAATAAAATCTTAAAAAAAAAATTGACAATACTATAGATGTACCCCTTTCTTCTAAACAGGAAGGCTTAAAAATTATTTTTTTTAAAAATTATATAAATTTAAAAATAATCAACTCATTAGTAAATTAGTAACAAAAATATCTGAAAATAGGAAAGTCACTGTCATGATACATTAATAAAAGTGCCTTGGTAGGGGAAAGAAACATCACTTCTGTAGTTGGAGCAGAAATTTCCTAAACCAAACTGTCCAACCTTTAGCTAGATAGGACAGGAGAGAGAAGACTCCAAATCAGAAACAAAAGAGACCTTACAACTCACGCCACATAAATAAAATCATGTAAGAGACTGTTCTGAATAATTAATACCAATAAATGGAATAACCTAGAAGAAATGGATAAATTCTTAGAAACATACAAGACTGATGAAGAGATAAAAAAATCTTATCATGCCTATAACTAGCAAGGACATTGAATGAGTCATCAAAAACCTGTCAACAAGAAAAGCCCAAGATCAGATGGCTTCACTGGTAAATTAAATCACAATTTTTAGAAAGAATTAAGTACTAATCACTTCTCAAACTCTTCCAAAAAACTGAAGAGAACACTTTCCTTTTATTTTCTATTTTTCAAGAGTGAGAGCATGTGAGCAGGAGGGGGGCAGGGGAAGGGCAGAGGGAGAAGGGGAGAGAGAATCTTAAGCAGACTCCCTACTCAGTGTGGGGCTCTGTCTCACGACCCCGAGATCATGACCTGAGTGGAAATCAAGAGTCAGACGCTTAACCAACTGAGCCACCCAGGTGCCCCTGAAGAGGACACTTTCAAACTCATTTTAAAAGGCCAGCATTATCCAGATACCAAAGCCAGACAAAGACATATCAAGAAAAATTATAGGCCAATATCCTTGGCATATATAGATACAAAAGTCCTCTACAAAATATCAGCAAAACAAAATAATTAAAAGGATCATACACCATGACTAAGTGAGTTTATTCCTGGGATGCAAAAATGCTTCAACATATGAAAATCAATGGGATACACCGTAGTAACAGAATGAACAATACAAATCACATGATCATCACAACAGAGAGCGTTTGACAAAATTCGACATCCTTCATGATAAAAATCTCTGAAAAAATTAGGTATAAAAGAAATTTAACTCAATAAAATATTGGCCATATATGACAAGCCTACAGCTAACACCATACTTGATGGTGAAAAGCAGAAAACTTTTCTTCTAAGATCAGAAACAAGGCAAGGATGCTCTCTCTTAGCACTTTATTCAGTACAGTACTGGAAGTACTAGCCAGAGCAATTATGAAAAAAAAAAAAAAGAATTTAAAAAGCATACAAATTAGAATGGAAGAAGTAAAATTATCTGTTTGCAGATATTATTTTGTATGTAGAAAACACTAAAGATTCCACAAAAAATTGTTAAAACTCCGTAACAAATTTAATCAATTTGCAGGATACAAAATGAATATGCAAAAATCAATTGCATTCCTGTATGCTAACAATGAATTATCCAGAGGAAATTAGGAAAAAAAATCCCATTAACAATAGCATCAAAAAGAATATTAATTTAGGAATAGACTTAACCAAGGTGGTAAAGACTAATAGAATGAAAAGTACATAAAATTGATGAAAAAACTTAAGAATTTAAGAATAATTAAATGGAAAGATACCCCATGTTCATGGATTGGAAAATTTATTATTGCTCAGACTGTTCATATTGCCCAAAGCAAACTACAAATTCAATGTAATTCCTATCAAAATTCCAGCATTTACAAAAATTAAAAAATCCTAAAAATCAAATGGAATCACTACAGACTGAACAGCCAAAGCAATTTTGAGAAACAAAGTATCACACTTCTTGATTTCAAAATACATTACAAACCTATAGTAATTAAAACAATATGATACTGGGGCGCCTGGGTGGCTCAGTCGTTAAGCATCTTAACATTATATGTTAATAGGAAAAAAAAAAAAAAGAAAAGCAAACTTTCTCTTCAAAATATACTTGGGAGTAGAATGCAAAAAAAAATAATAAAAACAAAAAAAAAACCCTTCTGCACAGCAGAGGAAACAAACAATGAAAATGCAACCTATGAAATGTGAGAAAATATATGCAAATATTATCTGATATTAATAATTTTGGTTAATATCCAAAGCATATAGAAAATACAACTCAATAGTAAAACAAAAACAAAAACACAAAAACCCCAGACCAAAAAAAAAAATTAGAAAATGGGTGAAGGACTTATATAGACATATCTCCAAACAAGATAAATAAATGGCCAAAGGCACATGAAAAGATGCTCAACATCTGTAATCATCAGGGAAATGCAAGTCAAAACCACGATGAGAGACTACCTCACACCTCTTAGGATGGCTATTAATCTAAAAAACAAAAGATAACAAAGCAACAGCCAGGATATGGAGAAAATGAAACCCTCATAACAGTGTTCGTGGAAATATAAAATGGTACATTCAGTATGGACAACAGTATGGAGGTTCATCAAAAAATTTAAAAAATTGAACTACTACACAATCCAGCGCAATCCTCTTCTGGGTATATATCTAAAAGAATTGAAATCAGGATCTCAAAGATATATTAGTACTCCCAAGCTCGTTGCAGCATTGTTGACACTATTTAAGATATGGAACAACCGAAACACATTACCAATGGATGAACGGATAAAGAAGGTGTGTAAAATCACTCCACCTTAAACAAGAATGAAATCCTGCCACATGTGACAACAGGGATGAACCTTGAAGGCATTATACTATATATAATTAGCTAGTCACAAAAGGACAAATAGAGCCGAATGGTGGTTGCCAGGACTTGGAGGCGGGGTGGGGAGGGAAGTGAGGAAGTGCTGTTCAAAAGAAGTAAAAAGTTTCTGGGGCGCCTGGGTGGCTCGGCTGGTTGAGCATCTGACTTGTGGTTTCAGCTCAGGTCATGATCTCAGGTTCATGAGATGGAGCACCGTGTTGGGCTCCATGCGCAGTAGAGCTTTCCCACTGCCCCCGCCCCACATGCATGTACATCCTCTCACTCTCAAATCAATCTTTAAATAAAATAAGTAAAAAGTTTCAGTTATAGGAGATGAATAAATTCTAGAGATCTAGTGAAAATCATTTTGCTTATAGTAAAAAATACTGTATTGTGCACTTAAAATTTATTAAGAGGGGAGATTCTATGCTGTGTTCTTACCACAATAATGAATAAATCTCACTTGAGAAGGATGTCAGTCTTCATCTAACTACTGCAATTGTATTTCAGTTACCAAGCTGAAAAAAAAATCTATATGTGTATATACATAAATATACATGCTATAGATATTATCCCAAAATGAGGAGTCATTAGAATGAATATAAAAATTTAAAACATTATAATACATTGTATTAATATTTCACTAGGTTTAAGTAAAAAAATGCTATAATACAAAAAGACTGTGCCGAGATCAATCTGTGTGCAAAACCTTCCCCCAACTCTACTGGTCTTGGAAGCCAAAGGAAGCACCCTGCTCTGATGTAGAGGCATGGTGGAGTATGGCCCTTCTGACCACTACTTAGTTGTATCTCCAGGTCACTGAGGACCATTTTAAACACTCTAATTTACAGAAACAACCTCCTGTCTTCCCTTCTCACCACTGAGGGCCCACAAAGGATTCCAAGACAGATCACCCCATATCTCACACAATCCCAGTAATATAGGGTTGCAGTGAATTTAGGCTTATGCTTTCTTTTGCCCATCCACATGTCACCTGTCGTGGGAGTCCCCAGCTGCATTTCAATTCTGCAGCTCCTGTACAAGTCACAGTTGAGTGCCCTGCACATAATGTAGTAACACGGTGCCAACATGGAAGACATGGCTGCAAGGTTACTGTCAACAATTGCAGAATGCTCTGATGCCCAGGGCTAGCAATCCTCTGACAGCTGCATTTTACCAGAGCTGATATAAATCTTCAATGACATCAACTTAGAAACAAAACCAATGCTGATAGGAAATATATGACAACCAAAAAATGCTGTCCCTTTATAACTGACCCTAGGCCACTATTCATGTTGAAAACTGTCTACATGTGATTGAAACTAACTCTCAAATCTTAAAAAAAAAATGGTTATGGGGTTCTTACCAAAAAAAATATTATATGACAATAAAAACACCCCAGCCAAAAATCTCAGGCAGGGCTCTGGAGATAAAAGCCCATTTCACTTCATAAAATAAATTTCTTTCATGTTGTCAAGAGCACTCAATCCTTCATCAAATGTGAGCCCCCTTCCGTAATTCTCTGGACTTTAAAAACAGGATGCTAAGAGAACACGTACACATTTTAAAGAAAGAAACATTAAAAAATTCAGTGGCAAACATACAAAACAAAGGCTAAAAGAAAAAAATAGCATATGGAGAGAGGTAAAAGCAGAAGAACGCAATTGAGTGTTCCCACACACATTATCTCAATTCACAATACAATCCTCGATACCAACCATATTGTCCCATTTCACCAATAAAGGCACACACTGAAAGACAATCAACTAGCCATGATAACATGGGTTTGTCAAAAAATTATCACACCTATAACTAGCATCTGTGGCAAAGCTGGGATTTATATTCCAGTCTGTTTCATTCTTTTCCTTAAAACCATGTTGTCCTGATAGATGCCCACTATAATCACTTTGAAAGTACCATTTTAAAATCTTGAAATCTGAATTCTTTAAAAACTCTACCTCCTTAACTCTTACTCCCAATATAGGTCTTTCTATGTCTAATGATTACAAATTCTGGTCATTTCTGAAACTTATTTACCACTTCACATTAAATACTATTCAATTAGGTTTCCTAAAACATCTTTTCTACTTCTTGATATCATCATCATCATTCTTTATTCATTGATTGTCCCAAGGATCCTGGCAAATCCTTTGTATGTGCTACCCCAGTTCT
Organism: Zalophus californianus; assembly: GCF_009762305.2. Lineage (NCBI taxonomy): Eukaryota > Metazoa > Chordata > Mammalia > Carnivora > Otariidae > Zalophus > Zalophus californianus. The sequence goes on from NC_045606.1 coordinate 78,331,614, forward strand.
CTCCTCACAGCAGTTTTCCAAGCAGTTATCATTGCATACCTGTCTCAAGAGAAGACTGGCCCTATGTCACACCCTTAGGCACTGCTTTGGTCTGGGTGAAGATGTGTAGCAGCTGCAGTGGAGGTGGGGCCCCAGGGACCTCTCCTAGACTGCCAAGCTGAATTCTTGATAGAAGGATAGGAGAGGCTAAGAATAAGGGCATTCTTTTGACCACATGAGTTAAGTAGTTTGCATCTAAAGCATAGCAACGGTAATATCTTCTGACCGCAGGACTGAGTCTGACTCTAACACATGGCATGCTTGAAAACCTACATACACTCTTCCCACATTTTCAAGTTCACATCTAGAAATTTTAAATTTAAATGTTAAGGGTTGCAAAGGGTCTAATCCCTGGTATGCTGTAACCAATGATATTTAAAAGAAAACTGTGATGTCATTCTTGCACCATTTTTATAGCAGCAATGTTCACAATAGCCAAACTATGGAAAGAGCCTAGATGTCCATCAACAGATAAATGGATAAAGAATACACACACACACACACACACACACACACACACACACACACGCACAATGGAATATTATGCAGCCATCAAAAAATGAAATCTTGGGGCGCCTGGGTGGCTCAGTCGGTTGAGCATCTGCCTTCAGCTCAGGTCATGATCCTAGGGTGCTGGGATCAAGCCCCGCATCAGGCTCCCTGCCCGGCAGGAAACCTGCTTCTCCCTCTCCCACTCCCCCTGCTTGTGTTCCCTCTCTCACCGTCCTTCCCTGTCAAATGAATAAATAAAATCTTTAAAAAAAAAAATGAAATCTTGCTATTTTCAATGATGTGGATGGAGCTAGAGGGTATTATGCTAAGTGAAATAAGTCAATCAGAGAAAGACAAGTATCATATGATCTCACTGATATGAGGAATTTGAGAAACAAGACAGAGGATCATAGGGGAAGGGAGGGGAAAAATGAAACAAGATGAAACCAGAGAGGGGGACAAACCATAAGAGACTATTGATCTCAGGAAACAAACTGAGGGTTGCTGGAGTGGAGGGGGTGGGAAGGATGGGGTGGCTGGTGATGGACACTGGGGAGGCTATGTGCTATGGTGAGTGCTGTGAATTGTGTAAGATTGATGAATCACAGGGGCGCCTGGGTGGCTCCGTCGGTTAAACGTCTGCCTTCGGCACGGGTCATGATCCCAGGGTCCTGGGATCGAGCCCTGCACCGGGCTCCCTGCTCAGCGGGAAGCCTGCTTCTCCCTCTCCCCCTCCCCCTGCTTGTGTTCCCTCTCTCGCTTATCTCTGTCAAATAAATAAATAAAATCTTAAGAAAAAAGACTGATGAACCACAGACCTGTACCCCTGAAACAAATAATACATTATATGTTAATTAAAAAATATATAAAAAAAACTGTGATGTCATTCTTAAGGGGATTCAATAGACTCTATCATAGCAAGATAATCCCACCACCATCCATTTTAAAAACACCTGTATAACTCTTCTTTAACAGAAATTTGAGGGGTGCCTGGGTGGCTCAGTCAGTTAAGAGTCCAACTCTTGATTTTGGCTCAGGTCATGAGATCAAGACCTGTGTCTGGCCTTTGTGCTTAGCTGCAAGTCTGCTTGAGGATTCTCTCTCTCTCTCTCTCTCTCTCTCTCTCTCTCTCTCTCTCTCTCTCTCTTCCTCTCCCTCGGCCCCTCTCCCCTACTCGCACTCTAAATACATCTTTAAAAAAAAAAGAAATTTGACATTATTTCATTTACCTTGAGATTCTACTTTGATGCCATTTCCCCCCCTCAGAAACTTCGTTTTATTCTACTATATTTTAATACCTGAGTATGTTTTGAGGACCCTATCATAATTATCTGTACCAAATTTATATGTTTTAGTTTCTCTGATAATGCTCTCTAAAGAAAATATATATTAATATGTATAATGTTGTATCTATAAAGATACCTATCTATATAAGATACCTATCTATATAAAAATACATATTTATCTCCTTCAGGAATATACTCAATATAAAAGTATATAAAACATCACACTCAACAGTGGAAAACACAAAGCCTTTCATCTAAGATCAAGAACAAGCCAGGGCGCCTGGGTGGCTCAGTCGTTAAGCGTCTGCCTTCGGCTCAGGTCATGATCCCAGAGTGCTGGGATCGAGCCCTGCATCAGACTCCCTGCTCAGCGGGAGGCCTGCTTCTCCCTCTCCCACTCCCCCTGCTTGTGTTCCTGCTCTCGCTGTGTCTGTCTCTGTCAAATAAATATTAAAAAAAAAAGATCAGGAACAAGGCAAAAGTGCTCATTCTTGCCACTTATATTCAATATAATATGGAAGTCCTAGCCGGAGCAATTAAGCAGTGGAAGGGAGGAAGGAAGGAAAGAAGAAATAAGGGAGGGAGGGAGAAATAAGGGAAGGAAGAAGGAAGAAAGGAGGGGAGGGGAGGGAGAAAGGAAAAGAAGGGAAGGAAGGAAGGAGAGAAAGAAAGGCACAAAGAGAAAGAGACTGAAAGAGGCATGAAAACCAGAAAGGAAGAAATAAAACTGGCTCTGCAGAAAACATGATCTTACATATAGAAAACCCTAAGGACTCCACCTAAAAAAAAAAAAAAAAAACTTTTAAAAGTAATGAATAAATTCAGTAAAGATGCAGGATACAAAAATCAACATACAAAAATCACTTGCATTTCTATACACTAACAATAAACTATCCATAAGGCATTAATAAACAGTCCCATTTACAACAGCAACAAGAAGAATAAAATATGTAGGAATAAATTTAACCAAAAAGGTGAATGATCTGAACACTGAGAACTATAACATGTTAATGAAAAGCACTGTCAAAAGTACAAACTGGAAGATATCCCGTGTTCACGATTCAGAAGATTACTGTTAAAATGTCTATTCTACCCAAAGTGCTCTAACAGAGTCAATATAATCCCTATCAAAATTCCCATGGCAGTTCTCAAAGAAATGGAAAAAAAATTCTAAAATTAGTTTGGAACCACAAAAACCGCTGAACAGCTCAAGCAATCTTGAGAAAGAAGAACTAAACTGAAGGCATCACACTTCCTGATTTCAAACAATATTACAAAGCTATAGTAATCAAAACAATATGGTACTGCCATGAAAAAAGACACACAGACCAAGGAACAAAAAACACAGCCCAGAAACAAACCCATGCATGTGTGTTCAACTGATTTTCATCAAAGGCACCAAGAATGTACAATGGGGCAAGGATGGGGTCTCTTTCATAAATGGCGCTGGGAAAACTGAACACACATATGTGAAAGAGTAAAACTGGGTCCTTATCTTACACAAAAAAACTCAAAATGAATTAAAGACTTAAACATGATTCCTGAAACCATACAACTCCTGAAAGAAAACACAGAGGAAAAGCACCCTGTGTTGGCAAGGATTTTTTTGGATTACACCAGAAACACAGGCAACAAAAGGTAAAATCAAACTAAAAAGCTTTTGCACAGCAAAGAAAATAATCAACAAAGTGAAAAAGCAACTTCTGGAATATTTGCAAAGTGTACATCTGATAAAGGATTACTATCTAAAATATATAAGGAATTCCTACAACTCAATAGCAAAAATCAAATAACCCTAATAAAAATGGGTAAATTAACTGAACATTCTTCCAAAGAAAACCTATAAATGGCCAATAAGTGTATGAAGAGATGCTCAATATCACTCATCATCAGGGAAATGCAAATCAAAACCACGAGGTACTACCTCACATCTGTTAGAATGGCTATTACCAGAAAGTCAAAAGATAAGTATTGGTGAGGATGTGAAAAACATTTGCATTTTAGTGAGAACATAAAGTGGCACAACCATTACGGAAAACAGTGTGGTGTTTCCTCAAAAAATTAAAAATAGAACTACCATATGATCCATCAATTGCACTCCTGAGTATATATCTAAAGGAAATAAGAACATTATTTTGAAGAGATATCTGCATTCCTATGTTCACTACAGTATTCTTCACAGTAGCTAAAATATGGAAACAACTTGAGTACTCATCAAGAATAGAATGGCTAAAGAAAATGTGGTATATACACACAATGGAGTATCATGCAGCCTTAAAAGAGAAGAAAGTCCTGTCATTTGCAACAACATGTATGTACCTGGAGGGTATTATGTCAAGTGAAATAAGCCATATGCAGAAAGATAAATATTGCATGGTCTAGCTTATGTATGGAATCTAAAAAAAAAAAAAAGTCAAACTCATAGTAACAGCATGAGAATGGTGGTTATCAGAAGCTGTAGGGTGGAAGAAATGGGGAGATATTAATCAAAGGGTACAAGGTGTCATTTATGAGTAAATTCTCAAGAACTAATTACAATATGGTGACTATAGACATATAGTTTGTAATGTATTATATACTTAAAATTTGCTAAAAGAGTATAACTAGATCTCAATCTCATCACATATACACAAAAGGTAACTATGGGATGCGAAAGACAGGTTAATTACTTTGACTGCGATAATCATTTCATAACACATACCAAAGCATGGTTTTAAACCTTAAATATACACAGTTATTTGTCAAAAACCAAATCAAAAACTAGGAAATAAAATTCCTTCTGTATTTAGTTTTTATTATAATTACTAACAGTATTCAAGTGATCCAAAAATAAATATGACAAGTGATTCATAGTAAATATAAAAAAATTTTGATATGCGTCTCTTATTGAAATGGACAGTGCTTTTCTCCCCCCTCCAATTAGTTAATGTGTCTAAAAGGTGACTACTACTTAATTCTAGATTGAGTTCATCATCGATCTCAACTGATCAATTGCTAGGATTTTGTTTTCCTATTATAGGTACAAAAAATTAGTAAACATTATTATAGTAATTTCCATTAACTTGCTTAATTATTTTCTACTGAAATGTCACCAAATACAGTGACTGATAAGCAAAAATTATTTTTCAATCATTTAGCAGTTGAAAACACATCCTTCCTCTTTATTGAAAGCAAAGAAGTACAAGCCACCTAATTTACAGAAGGATTTATGACATCATTTGTCTATCACTTTCTCAAAACACATCACAAATTTTCCTTTTGAATGGTGACCTGGAGGTTTTTGCACTCTAGGACAAGAATCATGGTTAAGACTCAAGTTGGTTGAGAGATGTGCCTTTCCTTTGCAAAGTCAAAGAAGAGAGAGCCTGTGAAAAGGGAGTTGAGAAAGAACTTGCATATAGCAGGCTCTTTTCTAGAAAGAAGAGCTTTAGGAATGAGTACTTACAAACCAAGGAATCATATATTGATTCTATTAAAAATATACTTGTCCCTGTGTCTCCCTGGGGAAGTGGTCTTGTTTACCCAGAAGGTCCCCCATCTCAGGAAAGCCAGGGTAAGCAAGAGTGGGAAGTGATCCTGAATTCCAGTTGCCACTCAGCACACACAAGCAGAAGAATTGGCTCTTCAGAGCATGTTTTCCAAGGAATTTCTAGAAAAATGGAAGCTGGGGATGGGAAAACAGGACTCGACATTCTGATTATAAGCGGTGCTGGCTCAGGTGTTATACCGTGGAACCTACTGGGAGACTGTATTTTTCACACTCTAATGGGTAGACATGTAGATTACTAAGCACTATTTGTCCATATTCCTGCAGCTGGTGCTAGACAGAAACCAGGAGGTACAATACACAGTCCCTGTCTTCAAGGAGCTTCTACCACATTGGAGCCATCTGCTAAGGAGATTAAATGCAAGCAGGAAGAGGCTATGTGGGTAATATTATTAAGTCAGTAGCTCAGGGAAGAGGAAGAGGGCAGCTACAGGATGCATCATTCTAGGACGGAGTAGTGTGATGTCCCAAGCTCCTGGCAGCAGGGTGAGCCGCACTAGAGCAAATTTCGACGTGGACGTGTGCCGTAACAAAAGGCATTTGCTAAGTGAGAGGACTGCAAAGAGCCCCTACGCACAGAAACATGGTGGCCCTTCACCTTTTCCCCTCCTTCCAAGCTCAACCCTACCCAAAAGTGGTAGAATAAGTATACGAACAGACGAAAGAAGGGGAGTGAACAGAAGACAGCACCTTTTCCCCTCCTGCAGGTTTCTGGATGAGCTGGAAGAAAAGGAACAAGTTTTGAAAAGGCTTAAGTTTTTTATTTAAACCTGTCTGAAAATGGTAATACCTGAACATGTTACTTAATGCCTAACAACGACCGGAAGAGCCATGGTTTCTGCCAAGATGTCTTCAAAGCATACGGAAGGTGAATCCTGGAGCATGTCTGAGAGTAACACAGGGATAAAAATTAAGTTGTTGCTACTCACGCTCCACCAAATTTAGCCCATTCAATACACTGGTTCCATAAATCGAATGGAATAATAATGAAAAAACTACAAGAGGTTGCTCTGAAAAAAAGTCACAGATGATAAAGGGAAGTTATTTGCAAGCTGTAAATCTGTCACAGAGATGTTGATAATCACAATTATATAAAGTTTCTCCCAAGCCCTCTCACTGTTCATTTTCCATTTCAGCTCACTAGGGCTCTTCAGCCAGCATCTGGAACCTTAATCTATCATATTTTCCCTTTAATTCTGATGTCACTAATTACAAGGATCCCCAAATTAGCTTCCTTTACTTCCAAATAAATTCTCAATGAATGTAATTTCTGTATTTGGCCAATGTTTGTCTCTTTAGGCTACATTTTTGTTCTGCACCAGGAGCATCAGCTTAGAGAAATGTTACTTCTGGTGAATTCATTTATATAAGACAAAACAATCTCATGTTTTTAAAGATGGAAATGAGAAAAGATGAAACTTAACACCATTCAACTGTTTACCTTTAGGTTCATTAAAAACAGGCACGCTTTTTGATAGATTTAAAAATGTAGTATATTTGATCTCTGGTCTGCAAGAGCAGCAGGCTAATGAAAACAAACCCAGAAATTACTAAAATGAAAGCTAATATGCTTTTATAAAAAGCATGGCTAGTGTCTTTTAGTTTATATGCAGCCTGTATTTAATCTCTCAAACACCTGTCCCAACACCTCATCACTGTGATAAGCTTTCCACTTGTAGTGGCATTATTCTCTCCATAGTTTGATAGATTATTACAATTCTGATTCAGAATTTAGAGTTTCCAGAAACGGGTACTGGAGCCTGTATTTCCTATTATTTTCATGAAGTTGAAGAATGTTCTGTCCTCGTATCTGTAAATATATCTCTCTAATGATAAAACTTATCAGTTTTCCTTATTGCTCCTTACTTTTCTATTTTATTACTTTCAGAGGGTGGGGAGCAGAGACCAATTAACCTTCAAATATCTTTAATAAAATAGCTCTATGGCATCAAAGAGATACAGTATGGTAACAACAAAACAAACCCTCCCCAAAACAGTGCTGCTTCCCTTTATATCTTTTTTTTATTACTGTGGTAAGAACAACATGAGACCAACCCTCTTAAATGTTTAAGTGTACAGTACAGTACTGTTCACTGCAAGCCTAATATCGCACAGCAGGTCTCTAGAATTATTCATCTTGCATAACAGAAACTTCATATACCTTGAAGAGCAACTCCCCAATTTCCCCTTCCTCCAAGTTCCTGGTTTGTTTTTACCAACAATTTTTTTTGCTTTTATCTCCCTGGTACCAAGATCTATCTTCGCCTTCCATAGGATATTATTAGCTTTTGTGTTTTTTGGGCACTCAAAGGACGGTCATTATTTGTAGGCACGATGTTGTCAAGAGATCTGTGATGACTACCTGAGCCTTCCCACGTCACTCTGTCATTCTTACGCTCCCTTTCCTTTCAAGTGGTATCATTAAGGAAATGGGCTAAAAATCAAGTAACAAAATGTCTGGAAATGGTAAAAAGCTATACCCGTGTAGCAACAGTGTTTCTGTGCATCTATTTACAGAGAACAAAACCTTTCCTGGCTCACTGAGGAACTATGAAACAATGACTTAAAAATCCATGGATAGTTTCCTCCCTAACGGAAATACAGTTTACCTACATTCCCTTCCCTCTGTTAAAAAATAAAAACGTTAATAGATTAACTCATTACTACCCTTTATAAACCAAACTTGTCTATAAACACACTTTTATTAGATCTCAGATTCTATATTCTGTTATGTACCAACCTCACATATTGTTTCCACCTAATTGCTGGCAGGAAATATGAACTACAGGAATGAAACAGACAGTGGCTAGAAACCTTAAGTTTATTGGAAATATGGACTAAATAAGGCACTTTAATTAGTATCAGAAGGATGAATTGATCTCCAATACTACACAAACTGTTGAAGCTAAAAATTTAGAAAACGTGTCTGAGGCATGATTCACTATAATGATGGAGGAGATGAATCTCTTTCCTGTTGTGCAAGATGAGTTCAAGATAAAAGCAACCACACTGCTGAAAAGCCACAGTTGGTTAGCATTCAGAAGATATTTTTAAGGTAATCTGCCCCTGGGATATAATGGTAAATATAAATCATTTAATTCATTTTACAGTTAACTCAGTGTTCATGAGGAAAGAGAAAAGCTATTTTAGCCAAATTTCCTTGTGGTAAGAATAAAAAAAGTACTGGAGGATTATGGTAATATTTTCTAACTTGTAAGCATGTTAATTCATGTAAATTATCCAGTCAGATGTTCCCTATTATCAGAATCTCTTTATGAATACATCATAAATTAAATGAGACACCTTATGAAAATCTACTTGTGAAAAAAGTTATTGTTAAAATAACTACTGATAAGTTAATTCATTTGATTGACCAAATATTTAAGTATCAATAAATTTTGCAGAAATTAGGCTAAATGAAAAAAGCCAGATACGAAAGACTACAGAGTCCATGATTTCATTTATATGAAATGTCCAGAAAAAAATAAAACTCTAGCACTAGCCAGTAGATGAGTGGCTTCCTGGAACTGGCAGCTGCAAGACTGCAAACGGACATGAGAGACTTTCTCAAGTGATATGTTTTAAAACTGAATTGATAGCAGCACAAGCTGATAACAGTACAAGTACATAAATTTACTGAAAATCATCTACTTGACAATGGAAGAATTTTATGCTGTATAAATTATACCTCAATAAAGCTTTTTAAAAAGATTCTGTAAAAAATAACATGGTATTCTAACTCTTAGGGCATTTGCACCCCCTCAAGATTTCATGGACTACCATTGTCCTAGTGTTTATGCCCCCCACTTCCAAATTCACATGTTGAGGCACAAATCCTCAGTGTGATGGTATTCGGAGTTAGCGCCTTTGGGAGGGTATCGAGTTCGAATGAGGTCATGGAGGTGGTGGTCTGTCTCTCCACTCTGTGAGGGCACAGGGAGAACTTAGCCCCGTGTAAAGCAAGAAGAGGGCCCTCACCAAGAACCTGACTCTGTTGGTGCCCTGATCTCGGACTTCTATCTCCAAAATTGTACAAAATAAATGTTTGCTGTTTAAACCACCCAATCTATGGTATTTTTCTTGTAGTAGCCCAAACTGAAAAGTGTGGTGCTGCTGTAACAAATACCTAAAAATGTGGAAGCAGCTTTGGAACTGGCTAATAATGGCTAGAGGCTGGAAGAATTTTGAGATGCTAGGAAGAGCCAATATTACAATGAAGGGACTCTAAAGGAAATTCTGGCGAAGGTTCAGTAAGAAAAGAGAGCTATAGAGGAAGCTTCCATCTTTTCAGAGAATACATAATATTTACGAACACAATGTTGGTAAAAATATGGATGGTAAAGGCTATTTTGATGAGGTCTCAGTGGAAAGGAGGAACATGTTACTGCAAACCACAAAAAAGATTATCTTTGTTATCAGTGGCAAAGAGGCTGGCTGAATTGTGTTCATGTTCTAGTGTGTTGTGAAATGTAGAACCTCCATGCAATGAAACTGGAGAATGACCTGAGGAAATTTCTAAGTAAAGTGTTGAAGGAGTGGCTTGGTTGCTCCTGACTGCTTACAGTAAAATGCAATAAGAGAAAATGAATTAAAAAAATTTTTTTTAATTAAAAAAAAGAGAAAATAAATTAAAGACACCAGTTATGTAAAGAGTTACCAGATCATAAAGATTTTAAAGATTCTCAGTCTGTCCATAATGAGAAAGCATGTTCAGAAGAGAACGCTAAAGGTGTGGTAGACAGACATTAGATAAGGAGGTAAGTATAGGTATGAACCACGAACCTAATCAACCATCTCAGCAGGAACACTGTTGGTTAAAACTGAAGGGGATGGAAACAAATGAAGGAAGACCGTTGAACTCCTTTAGACCCTACAAAACTGGACCAGAGATTCAGCTATGAACACATTCTAGTCTTCAAGACGAGGGAGGAATGACTCCAAAGGTGATTCAGAGATCATTAGGACTGCCAATCCCAGCACAGGACTTTAGTGCAACAAGCCTGCAAGGGTTTGGAGGAGTTGGCAGGGCACGGATAGGACTATCTCCACCTCAGTTTCAAAGGCTTAGACCTCTGCCTAGCAGGGCCTTGTAGATGGGGCCGCTGCCTTGGTTTCAACATGCCAGATGGCAGCCATCAGAAGGTACAGGGGCAAAACATCCATCCAGCAGAGCCATACAGGTGTCATCACTGCCTTAGTGGGTCCAGAAGGCAAAGCATGGAACCAAAGAGTACTCTTGGGCCTTAATGTCGAAAGGAGTTTATCTTGCTAGGTTTTAGATTTACTTGGGACTTGTCACCCATTCTATTCCTCATTTCTCTGTTTCTGAACTGGAATATCTATTCTGTACTTCTCCCACCACTGTTGTCATGAAGCATATAACTTATCTGGTTTCACAGGTTCACAGCTGGAGAGGAACTTTGCCTCAGAATGAAACATAATTCATTTTACCCATATCTGATTTAGATAATATTTAGATGACTTTGGATTTTAGACTTCAGAACTGATGCTAGAATGAGGTAAATACTGGCGCTGTTGGGATAGAATTAAACTATTTTGCAGGTGAAGACATGAATTTTGAGAGGCCTGAATGTGCACCCCCAAAAGTTCAGATGTTGAAGCTGTAATTCCTAATGTGATAATGTCTTGAGGTGGGGGGCTGTGAGAGGTGGATGTGAATGAGATCATGGGGATGGAGCCCCCATGATCGAACTGGTATCCCTATAAGAGGATGAAGAGATGTAAGAGCTCTCTCTCCACCATCTGAGGACCTGGCAAGGAGGTGGTCCCAGAAAGTGCTGGCACCTTGATCTCACACTTCCAGCATCCACAACTGTGAGAAATAATGTTTGTTGTTTAAGCCACCCAGTATTAAAACTGTATTTCTGTTATAGCAGCCTGAACTAAGTAAGAAACATAAAAATATATATATATATATATATATATACTTGCCATAAAGGAGCTTCCCAACCAGTGAGTGGTGACATACTGTTGTGTTCCCGATGGGTTTCAGGAGTGACTTCTATTCCCTCAGTCACTGGGGTGGCATGATAGGATCTGAGTCTTTTATTCTCTTGCTACTAAGAAACTTCTTCCAATGACTGTTTACTATACAAATAACACTTTCCCGATCCAAGTCTCCTTGCTGCCGTGAAAATGTAGAGAACATACTGGTATTTATGGGATGCCGCTCAAGCAGTGCTTAGAAGGAAATTTATAGATGTAAATGCCTGTATTAAGAAGAGCTCAACTCAAAAATATAACTTTCCACCTTAAGACATTAGAAAAAGAGCAAACTAAACCTAAAGGAAAAAAGGGAAGGAAATGAAGATTAGAGTGGAAATCAATGAAACAAGAGTTTGTTTTGTTTTGTTTTGTTTTTAAGATTTTATTCATTTATTTGACAGAGAGACTCAGCGAGAGAGGAAACACAAGCAGGGGGAGTGGGAGAGGGAGAAGCAGGCTTCCCACTGAGCAGGGAGCCCCATGCGGGGCTCGATCCCAGGACCCTGGGATCAAGGCCTGAGCCGAAGGCAGATGCTTAATGACTGAGCCACCCAGGCACCCCAAATTTGGGTTTTTTTAAAAATATTTTTTAGCCTGATGGACTAAGAAAAAGGAGATTCGAATATTAGAATTCATTGAATTCATTTTAGAAATGAAAGAGGGAATATTTAATGGAAATAAAACATGTTATAAATGAATACTATAAACAAATGTATGCCAATAAATTAGGTAACTTGAATGAAATGGACAAATTACTCTAAATACACCAAATACTAAAACTGACAAGAAGAAACAGACACTCTAAATAGATCTACAATAAAGAGATTAAATTAGTAATGGAGAACTACCTACAAAGAAAAGTCCAGCCCCAGATGGCTTCCCTGGTAAATTCTACCAAACATTTAAGGAATTAATACCAATTGTTCATACTTTTCAAAAAAAAGGGAGACCACTTCCAGATTCATTCTATGAGGCCAATATAAAATCAGATAGGTCTCAAAAAAAAAGGATTATAGAGCACTATTTTTTTTTTTAAAGTTTTTATTTGACACAGAGAGAGAGAGAGACAGTGAGAGAAGGAACACAAGCAGGGGGAGTGGGAGAGGGAGAAGGAGGCTTCCCACTGAGCAGGGAGGCTGATGTGGGGCCAGGACCCTGGGATTATGACCTGAGCCAAAGGCAGACGCTTAACAACTGAGCCACCCAGGCACCCCTAGACCACTATTTCTTAAAAGAGATGCAAAAGTCCTTAACAAAATACTGGAGAACTGAATGCTGTAACAAATAAAAAGAATTATACATAATGACCAGGTGCAAATTATGCCAGGAATACAAGGTTGGTTTGACACCTAAAAATTAAATAATGTAATGCACCTTCAATAGGATAAAAGCAAAACCCATTTGATCATCTCAACAGAGGCAGAGAAAGCATTTGACAAAATCTAACATCTTTTCATGATGAAAACACTAACAAAGCTTATGAACAGAAAGGAACTTCCTCAAATTGGTAACAGGCATCTATAAAAAATCCAGAGCTAGCATTATACTTAATCATGAAAAATACATGCTTTCCTACTAAAATCAAGAAGAATGCAAGGATGTCTACTCTTGACACTTCTACCCAACACTGCAGTGAAGGAACTAGTCAGGGTAGGTAAGTAAGTAAGTAAGTAAGTAAGTAAGTAAGTAAATAAATAAATAAATGGCATTCAGATCAGGCAGAAAGAAATACAATTATCACTACTTGCAGATGACATGATCTTATATAAAAAGAAATCTAAGAAATCTAATAAAAAAACCACCATTAGAATTAACAAGTTCAGCAAGGGTGCAGCATGCAAGATCAATATTTTAAAAATTATTTTTATATACTTACAATAAATAATCCAAAATAACTGAAGAAAACAATACTGGGAATAAATTTAAGCAAAGTGCAAAACTTACACTTTGAAAACTACAAACTATTATTAAAAGAAACAAAGGTCTAAATAACTAGAAAGACACTCTACATTCATGAATAGGAAGAAAACATTGTTAATTAAGATGGCAGTACTCTCCAAATTGATCAGATTCAGTACAATTGCTATGAGAATCCCAGCTAGAGATATTTGCAAAACCTTTGTAGAAACTGGCAAATTTATCCTAAAGGTCATACGGACATTCAGAATAGCCAAAATGATACTGAAAAAGAACATAGCTGGAAGACACATACCCGTGATTTTAAAACGTCACCCAAGGCCAAAAAAAAAATAAAAAATAAAATAAAAACAAAACCCACTTCATACAAGGCAATGGTAAGCAAAATAATGTGCATAAGGGCATCAATGTAATACAACTCAGAGTCCAGAAACAAACCCATATATCTATGGTAAACTGATTTTCAAAAGAGTACCAAGAATATTTAATGGAAAAGGAACAGTTTCTTCAACTTAAGAACTGGACAACTGAATTGTTACATGCAAATAAAGGAAGTCGAACCCTTACATCCTACCACAAATAAAACTCAACTTAGAAGTAGATTAATGAGTGCACCTGGGTGGCTTAGTAGGTTACGCAGCTGACTCTTGGTTTCTGCTCAGGTCATGATCTCGTGGGGTTCCACACTCAGTGTGGAGTCTGCTTGAGATTCTCCCTCTCCCTCCTCCTCTGCCCCTCTCCCTGCTTGTGCACACGCACGTGCACTCTCTTTCTCGAAATAAATAAATCTTTAAAATGGATTAATGATCTAAATGTAAGAGGTAAAACTATGAAAGCCTTAGGAGAAAACATGGGGTTAAATTTTTGTGACCTTGGATTGAGCACTAGATTCTTAAACACAGGTCCAAAAGCATAAGCAACAACGAAATAGATAAATTGAACAGTATCAAAAGACAATATCAAGAAAATAAAAAGATAATCTACACAATGGGAGAAAACATTTGCAAATCATATACAAGAATCTAACATGTAGAATATATAAATAGCTCTTACAACTTAAAAGACAACTCAATATAAAAGGAGCAAAAGACTTAAATAGACATTCCTCTAAAGAGATATACAAATAGCTAATACAGGGACACCTGGGTGGCTCAGTCGGTTAAGCGTCTGCCTTTGGCTCAGGTCATGATCCCAGGGTCCTGGGATCGAGTCCCGCATTGGGCTCCCTGCTAGGCAGGGAGCCTGCTTCTCCCTCTGCCTCTGCCTCTCTCTCTCTGTCTCTCATGAATAAATAAAATAAAATCTTAGAAAAAAAAAACAAATAGCTAATATAACATAGGAAGATATGCTCAACATGATTAGTCACGAGCGAAGTGTAAATCAAATCACAATGAGATATCACGTCACCCCTGCTAGAATGACTGTGCATACGGCAAATAATAAGTATTGGTGAGAATGTGAAGAAACTGAAACTCGCATTGTCAGTGGGAAAATAAAATGGTGCTATCACTGTGGGAAGCAGTTTGGTAGATCCTCAAAAATCTATACATGCAATTATTACATGGTCCAGTGATTCCACTCCTTTGTATGTACCTAAAACAAATGAAAACAGGGACTCACACAGGTATCAGTACAACTTTAGTTGCAGCATTCACAGTAGCCACAAGGTGGAAACAACCCAAGTGTCCTCAATCTAAATGAATGGATAAACAAAATGTGGTATCTACATGCACTAGACTATGATCTGGTCATAAAAAGAAATGAAATTCTGATACATGCCAGAAGATGGAGGAAGCAGAAAACATTATGTTAAGGGAAAGAAACCAGTCACAAAAGAGCACATACTAGATGATTCTATTTATTTGAAATGCCCAGAATAAGCAAATCCATAGAGACAGAAAGTCACTTAGTAGTCGGTCAGAATGGGGGTAATCTGAGGTTGATGTTCAGTTTTCCTTACACAGGGTACAGTGTTTCTTTTGAGGTGATGAATATGTTCTAGAATTGCTGATGGTTGCACAACTCTCTGAATATACTAATACAGACTAATATAACCTTTAAAACAAAAACCAAACCTCTCCCTTGAATCCATATGCCCTGCCAAAAATAGCCCCAGTCAATTTCCTTCTATCTCACAGCCTCCTCCTAGATCTAAAGCATCTTTTAAAAAGAGTTGTTTGGGGCGACTGGGTGGCTCAGTAGTTAAGCGTCTGCCTTCGGCTCAGGTCATGAACCCAGGGTCCTGGGATCGAGCTCCGCATTGGGCTCCCTGCTCCATGGGAAGCCTGCTTCTCCCTCTCCCACTCCCCCTGCTTGTGTTCCCTCTCTCGCTGTGTCTCTCTCTGTCAAACATAAAATATTTTTTTTAAAAAGTTGTTTATTCTCACTGTCACTTTATTGTCACACTGTAACTCAACTCTAATTGCCTGCAGGAGTAAATACTACACCCTTCAATATTTACTGTGACTAAGTCATAAAAATAAGTGCAAGCAACTGAATAAATTCTGACAGCCTACTGGGTACTAGAAGATCAAACAGGACAAGGTATCTACCCTTTTCTTAAGGGGGAAATACAAAGTGAACAGATAAGAAGCACATTAGTCAAAGATTAAAATGAGCCAGAGAATATCTGCTTCATATTGGGTTATCTAAAAGAAGTGTTCTCAGCAAGTGAGGTTTAAGATTTTTTTAAAGTAGGCTCCATGCCCAGCATGGAGCCCAATGCAGGAGTTTGAACATCACAACCCCGAGATCAAGACCTGTGCTGAAATCATAGTTATTATTTATTTCGAGGTAGAGTTTAGTGATTGATCAGTTGCATATAACAACCAGTGCTCATTACATCAAGTGCCCTCCTTAATACCCATCACCCAATTACCCCGTCCCACCCACCCATGTCCCCTCCAGCAACCCTCAGTTTGTTCCCTATAGTTAAGAATCTCTTATGGTTTGGGCGCCTGGGTGGCTCAGTTGGTTAAGCGACTGCCTTCGGCTCAGGTCATGATCCTGGAGTCCCGGGATCGAGTCCCGCATCGGGCTTCCTGCTCAGCAGGGAGTCTGCTTCTCCCTCTGACCCTCTTCCCTCTTGTGCTTTCTATCTCTCATTCTCTCTCTCTCTCAAATAAATAAATAAAATCTTTAAAAAAAAAAAAAAAGAATCTCTTATGGTTTGCCTCTGTTTTTATTTTTATTTTTCCTTCCTTTCCCCTACGTTCATCTTTTTTGTTTCTTAAATTCCACATGAGTGAAATATTTGGTATGTCTTTCTCTGATTTCACTTAGCATAATACGTTCTAGTCCCAGCCATATCATTGCAAATGGCACGATTTCATTCTTTTTAGTGGCTGAGTAGTAGTCCATTGTATATATACACTCAACTTTATCAATTCATCTGCCGATGGAAATCTGGGCTCTTTCCATATTTTGGCAGTTGTGAACATTGCTGCTATAAACATCGGGGTGCATGTCCCCCTTCAAATCACCACGTTTGTATTCTTTGGATAAATACCTAGTGGTGCAATTGCTGGGTCATAGGATAGCTCTATTTTTAACTTTCTGAAGAACCTCCATACTGTTTTCCGAGTGGCTGCACCAGCTTGCATTTGTGTTAGAGGGTTCCCCTTTTTATGCAACCTCACCAACATCTGTTGTTTCCTGAGTTAATTTTAGCCATTCTGACCAGTGTGGGGTGGTATCTCATTGTGGTTTTGATTTGGATTTCCCTGATGATAAGTGATGAGCATTTTTTCATGTGTCTCTTAGTCATTTGTAGGTCTTCTTTGGAGAAATGTCTAATACCAAGGATCCAGACATATAAAGATAAATGGGAAGGCAGGCAGAGGGAAAAGCAAGTGTAATGATATGTTTGAGGAATTACATGAAGTCCAGTAACTGACCAGAGGCTAGGTGAGGTCCCAGAGGTAATGAGAGGCTGGTTAGCGGTAGACCTGTAAGACTTTTTATAAGGCAGGGTGAGAAGTTGCAACTTGCTGCTTCTCCATCTCATAATACTCTGTGCACATCTGTCCTATTACTTTTGTATCTGTGTCCCCACCTTACCCTTGTGCCTGGCCTAAGGAAAATGAAAGTTTTTGTTCACCTCTATCTAACCACGGCCAACCAGGATCTGATCAGACATATCCTGAATGAACAGGTCACATCATCATGCTGTGCTAAGACAAAAATCCTAAGTCCTGAGGAAGGAAAAAACATCTCTTCTCAAGGCAGTGTACAAATGAAAGCCAGGAAATTTTCACTCAAATTCCTCAGACTAGCCCGGTTATTTCTACCAGAGACTGTGATGCTTCCCAAGTTTCAATCGGTTAAAAAGAACATCTTCCAAACTTAAACTCATTCCCAGATTTTGAAACCTAAAACTGCCAGCAAAGAACAGTTTTAGCTTCTGATTACTGTGCGGTTGTCATTAATTGGTTCTCTAACTCAAGCCTATTCCTTAAGTATTCTAAGACACTGGGCAAAACTGTATCCACCTCAACATCATCAGTGTTATATAGTCATTAGTAATACGTGGAAATGGAAAAGCTATTAGGGCTATTAGGTTATAGTTTTTTTTTTTTTTTGGTCTAGAAACTGAAATAGGATCTAGCACCACCTTTTAAATAATACATGGTTACACATGCTTTCCTTTTAAATGGCTTACAAACACTGACTGGCTAAATAACTAGCTTCTCCTTTGCAGGTTAGATTTTCTCTCTGTACTACACAGGGATTCTGCTACAGTTCTAATTATAGCATCCTTACCTAGAAAGGCACACAATGATTCTAACACAGTTGAAACAAAGCTAACCAAGAACCCTTTTGGAGTATAAAATCACACAATGCTGCAAATAAATAAACCATGTTTCTTTGGAAGGGGAAATTTTTTTTTCAGCTGGCTTACTGTGGCCTTGAGGCTTCAGCCTGGTCTGTCTGAAGTTTTTCTCCTCCTTCCACTTCCATTGTACAGTAAACAATTCGATTGGGAGCAACGGACTTCAAACCTTGCACTTCCATTATGACAATCTAAAGACAAAAAAAATTTTTTAAATGATACATCAAGTAGGTAGCCTTTAACAAGACATAGAGATAGCAGCATTGATTACAAGTAGAACGATCAGCTGATAAAATTATCTGGTAACACCAATGGTATTTTATCTTCCTTAGAATCCACCTGTATTCATGGAAGGTACAGTAAGTAACATTCTGAGGAAGCCTAGTATTGAAGAAATATCTCCTGCAGCTTATTAAAGTAAGGTTAAGATCTCTAAATAGAGGGCGCCTGGGTGGCTCAGATGGTTAAGCGTCTGCCTTAGGCTCAGGTCATGATCCCAGGGTCCTGGGATCAAGTCCCGCATCGGGCTCCCTGCTCCTTGGGAGCCTGCTTCTCCCTCTGCTTCTCTCTCTCCCTCTCTCTCTCTCCTCCTCTGTCTCTCATGAATAAATAAATAAAATCTTTAAAAAAAAAAAAAAAAAAAAAAAAAAAAAAGATCTCTAAATAGAAGCCTGACTGAGTTAAGTGAGGTATAAACTCAGATCCTTAAAATATGATAGCAAGTCTGCATGAGGTAAAGAGGAATTACCCATGAAAATTCAGTGAATGTGCTAAAAGCAGTACAGGTTGAGTTCCACATAAAGTGAAAGTATATTTATGAGTGGTGCACATCATCATCATCCCAATTTGTGGTTATCAGTATGTGACATCATCAGATCTTTCTATATTCACTTATTTTAGAGGACTATTAATATTTATAAAAGAATATTCATTATAGAAAATGTATATCTTATTATGAAGTATGGAAAATATAACTTGCCCAATGACTATCTCACTACTAACTTCGCAAGGAAAAAAAGGACTTTTCCACTAAAGGTATGTGCTAACTTAATGCAGCACACTGGGAATGGGTAGAAAGACTGATACTGTATTACGCATCTGTAACTCCTAGAAAAAAGAGAAACAAATATTTTTCAAATGGGCTTTTTAATGTTCATATAAAAGGCTGATTTAAAATATTGTAACCTAACATTTTCACTGGGTGTACACATAAAATGTAAGTATTATTGAGTATTTTTGCTATAGTTTTTTTTTCAATCAAAACTTGCATCCTGAAGTTTCCTAAGTTCTTGAAACTCATAAAATATATTCAATGGCATTTTTATAATATGCACATTCATGTCTTTATTGATCTCATGTTTTATTTGTACAAACAAGATTAACAGCATTCATGCCATGTAGCTACCAAAATATCCACTAAAAACATCATGTATTGATCATTTAATACATTATAAGTCATTCCACTTTTCATTGAGTTGTGATACGAATCTTGAGGCAAAAGTTCTCAAAGAAACCATCTTAAAAGAAACTATTCTTCCTTTTAATCTTCACAACAGAAGGGTTATGTTCATAAATATAAACGCCTTTTTTCCCCATGAAAATAATGGGAAACTAATCACTAAAAAAGAAAGGTCAAACTCAGAACCATTCTCCTTTCTCAACCAAGACTTTTGTCATTTTATCACACTGAAATGCATACCAACGCCATGAATAAAAATAAGGGCATAACAGAAAACAGACTAAGAACTGATAGAGACCAGTAACACCTTTCTTAGCTGCTGTCAGACATTCAAGGAAGTTAGAACAAAGCACTTCATCTCGTTGATGGAAAGTAAGCAAAAGGAGGTATATATTCTTAATAAATCAATGTCGTTGTTAATCGTTTTGAAACTCATTAGATCTTTAGACAAATAAAACTAAGCAGAAGCTGAGACAAATGACCTATTTAACTATCAATCAAAAACCGATTCCACAGGGACTTAACAACATGACCGAAATGGCTTCTTAATAAAATTTATGGAAGGTCACTTAAAATACAGGAAGCAAGAGAATTGTGTACACATAATGTAGAAATCTTTTAGTTCATATTTGGAAATATGCTTATTTGCCCGGCATCTCTTTCTCAAGCGTGTTCAACAAAGTTCAAGAGAGAAGAAAGGAAACACCTGCTTAGCACTATTTCTGTCACCTCTCCTACAAGCTACTGTAAACAGGACCTCCTGAAACACACAACTTGTGAAACCATTTCCCACTCCACAAACTAGTACTCCCATCTGTGCCAGGAATGTTTTCTTTGGCAGAACTGCCACTTTCAAAAGAAGTAACTTCTGTTCTGAGTCCATACATATAAATAAAACAACACATCTACAGATCTGATTTCCAAAAGGCATAAAAAAAAATGTAGCTGGTCTCAATCTTTAATGATAAAGACAGCCACGAATTCCATGGACCATCAACTGACCTAATTTCAGGTAACTGTTTCGATCAGTTCCCCAAAAAACTTGGTAATAGAACCATGGAAAATGAATGTAGTCTCAATTCCATCCCCACTTCCCCAATCTCTGTGACTGATATAATAGAGATAATATACACAGAATTATTCTAGAGGCAAAAAGAAGGCAGTCATGTACAAAATATAAAGCTTGGTAACATGCTTCTGAATAATGCACTGTCCCGAGAGTTATGTGGCACTGAGTCACGTGCAGTTTTGAGAAAATGAAGCTGAGCAGTATTTGGGGACCATATACTACCACATAAAGAAGCCCTCACAGGGTCTGCGAGCCCAATACCAATGAAAACAGTGTGAAAATCATCTGTACTCATACCAGTGACACCATTTATCTTCCAACATGCAGACTCAACTTCGTAGATTAACCTGGGCTGCCTTCCCCTTACTCAATATTTAACATACCACGGGATGGCTTATGGTTTTGTGAGTTAGCTTCGCTCTTGCTTTATTATTGTCTCTGAAGGTTTCAGGAATGAAGCGACCTAAATGTAATCGTGTTGTGGCTAACTGCTGCTTTTTTCTTTCTTTCTTTTTTTTAACTGCTGCTTTTTGATACCATCAAAGTCCCCAATTCAATCAGTATTTATCAAGTCAACTGTGTGCCAGGTAGTGTTTTAGGCTCTTGTGATACCTCAGTGAAAACAAGACCTTAACTTCCTGTAGCTTACATTTTAGTAGAATCAGGCAAATAATGAATAATAAAAATAACTGAATTACACGTTAGGTGGTAAGAGCTGTGACAAAAATTCAGGTTGGCAAGAGAACACGGTGTGGTGAGAGAAGAGAGCAGTCAGTAGCAATTTTAAAAGAGGTGATAAAATTTAAACAGTTTTTCAAACCTGCACTTATTCTCTAGACTCAGCCTTTAGTTCGTAGAAAAAACTTTTCCCACTGGACCAATTCTAAGCCTGACTGACAAAATGGGAGACCCTTAAACTGGAATAACTGCTTGCCTTTCAGAACTTTCTTAGGCTGAGTAGCAAGGCTTGGATAATGGGCCAGGGATAATTATGGAGCTTAGTTAGGCTGAGGTCAGAGGCCCTGGGGACAGAGGGGGACCTCATCTATTCTCTCAGGTGTCCACAGGTAAGCACTGTGTAATGTGCACTGAATGTGACTTCATTTTCTTGTTGGACACACAACTCCTATTTATCATACTGGAAGTGTATCATAGAAAACATCTCTATTATGCTATGGAAGGAAAATATCTGCCTTATATGGACATAGTAATAGAGGACTATCAAAACAATTTTATAAATAGGCAAGCTTCTCAGACCATGTAAAATGAAGTTTTAACTCATTTTCTCTAACACCATTTTACTGTTAACTGAGCAACCCTGTTTAATATACTGGCAATAAAGTACAGAACAATTCAGAGTTTCACACAGACACTAACTCATGAGGATAATTTTGTTTTCAAAAGGGAAAAGAGTTCATAAAAGCCAATTATTTACAATTGTGTTTAAAACTTTTAAACAATACAGAAAAGAGAAGGTGTTTTGAACAGTTTCCAGTTCCGCATGGTAGGTTTATACATTACAAAAATAATTTGCTTTACAAATTATAACTAATTTTATGTTGCACAAATCCTTAAAAAAAAAAAAACCTTGGCACTTTGTATCTTGGTCAGTAGGAAAACAGACTTCTACATGTAAGATACTGTGTAGTTTCCCATTAAATATTTCTTTAAGATACCAAAGAGACTGAGAAGAAACCCAGTAATGGCAAAGAGATTGAGAAGAAACCCAGAGTAATGGCAAAATCATTAGGCAATCCCAGAACAGAGTTTCCAGTCAGAAGAAAACCTATTTCTAACTCTGATAGTAAATTTAATATATTAACCTACAAAGCAATCATTAGCATGGAAGTTAAGAAAGAGAGGCAGTTGGCTTATCCTCAAGCCTGAATTTATCTTAGAGTTGATTAAGTGGAATAAAGAACAAAAGCACACATTGGCTTTGGCTTTATCTACCACAAACTAAGCAAGCCAAAAGTAGTATCAAGAAATTTAAAATGGTACCTCCTAAGACTCCATCAATCCAGAAACTTCAATAGCAGTAGTGGGCACGAGCAAAGATAATTTAACAATGCAAGGAAGGAATAACAAGCTTTAATTTTTGAGAGCGCTATAAATTTAAGCTTGATATAGCAAGTATATATATTTGTGTCATGTATAAACGCATAAACATATACATGGATTAGCCCAAATACACAGATCAGCAATGAAAAAATGTAATAAAAAAATCAACAGGTGGCTGTGGTAAGAGTCTGCATCAGTATCTGGTTTCCAGTGAATTGTATAAAAAGCATAAAACTCTGAAGTCTCAGGGAACACAATTTTAAATGCATGACATTTGTTCCTATCCTTTATACTATGTACTGTATAATGAAACTGGACATCCTGGAAAGGAAGAATTCTCTACTTATCATCTATATGCACCCAATACTGTGTTTCAAAGCTGGCTGGTGTGATTTGATTCTACAAAAATACCATAGGTGAGGTAGGTTAAAAACAAAGCTAACCAAAAGCTTGAAAGTAATTCCCAAATTACAGAGAATTCAATTATGTGTTTAAATCCTATTTCCACTCAAGTTGCTTTAGTGCTTACTTTATCAATAAACTTACACCAGGCTAGTTGGCACAAAGACGAATTTTTTCAAAACTTATTATTTAGTCCTAAAACTGCTATTACATTTAAAACACAATTTGTATTAATTTGCATTCACAACCTGATTGCCTAGCAAATGAGGAATAATGTAACTTCTTCAAAATATATCACACTGCTTTCAATTCAAAAAGTTACCACGAAGGTCAGCAGAAATTATTTTGCAGTTTCATCTATGCTGTCAGAGGCGAGCATGGGATAAAGTC
Organism: Zalophus californianus; assembly: GCF_009762305.2. Lineage (NCBI taxonomy): Eukaryota > Metazoa > Chordata > Mammalia > Carnivora > Otariidae > Zalophus > Zalophus californianus. Next base: position 78,355,113 of record NC_045606.1, read on the forward strand.
ACCTACCTCTAAGGTGAATGACAGCACCACATCGGACTTTGACAGCTGAATCTCATTCTCATCGCCTATGTCCAAAAAGGCAGAATTCTGTGAACGTTTTAATTTTTGTAATTTAAATTCTGGACCACCTTTCGAAACTGGAAGACTTTCCAAATTGGCCATTAGCAAATTCACTGAAGACCGCAACTCTTCTATATACATATTCTCCATTTCTTTTGCTATAAATTTGGGGAAGTTTCTTTCCTTGAAAATAATTTTTAAAAAAACAATGTTACAAAAGTCATATTTCAATTTTATCATAGAAGATTATATGATGTATATCTCTGTCTTAGAAATTGTGACACTCAATATATATGCACCTACCTAATACTTTAGTCTCTCAGGTTTTAAAATCATCAGGCTTTGGCAATTTTGATTATGTCTAAGAGTACCTTACATCCCTTATTCAGAATCATTATGGTACAAAATGAATAACATTTTCACATTAACTATTTTTGATAAGACTTGCCTAAGGAAAAACTGAAAACCTACATGCAAGAAAATTTAGTATCTAGATAAATCTTAGTCACTGTTAACTTTGAATTGCTTAGGGTAAACTGGTTGGTCAGAAAAACATTCAGTATATGCTGCTTTGCCTGTTAGGAAACAGACATCTTAAACATTTTTCTTACCAAAATGTATAGTAAGAGGATATCCTTTTTATAAGCATTCAAATTAAAAAATACATAATAGCAATATGATATTTCTAGAATTTTCACATCACACAAATGTGACCAGATCCCTTATGACCATAAATTCAGTTTTTTTAGTAAAGGTTTAGAAAATCTTAAATTTAAAGCAAAAGGCCAACTTATGAATAAAGCTGTACATAAAAAAGAATAACAATATCAATTTAGAAGATTCATTTTCTTCCTGAATTACATGAGCGTTGCCATTTGATCCTTAGATTACTGTAATCAGATTTTGGTTTCTTTCAACTCTATGAAAAGGACATTCCCAATACTGGTATTTAGACAGATACTGACAGATATGCCAAACTGCCCTTAAAGATGATTATACCCATTTATATTCCTACCAACAGCAAAAGGAGGCCTTCTCACACTATTGGCTCTTTCATAATCTTTAAAAACCTGGCATTAGCTCTTCCCTTAAAGAGAGTTTATAGCTTTATGATATGAAGTATGACGTAATGGGTTGACTACCATACAAAACTGGCTGGGAATGAAAGCCTAAAGCAACCACCTTGCAAATGACTGCTTAATGCTCCAGAAAAATCAGTGCCTTTCTCAGAGTTTCCCTTGGCATCATTCCAAGTATAACCTAAGAAATCCCCATCTCTGGGATGACTGGAACCCATCCAGAATGCTCTCATCAACCTGTACCTAACCTGTGACTCACCTGCACCAGTGTTTTCATGGGATGGAAAGCAACATCTGGTGCCACTTCACAAATCAGTCCCAGAGTCTCAGGCCACCTGTTTCTCTTTTCCCCAAATACAACTGTCACATATTTCTTTTAACATAATTTACATATAATCAATACTAAAATTGCATATTATCATATAGTAATTAAGTATCCACATTCATAATTAACTTTCTTTTTTTAAAACTTTTTTTTTTTTAAGATTTTATTTATTTGAGAGAGAGAGAATGAGAGATAGAGAGCACGAGAGGGAAGAGGGTCAGAGGGAGAAGCAGGCTTCCCGCTGAGCAGGGAACCCGATGTGGGACTTGATCCCGGGACTCCAGGATCATGACCTGAGCCGAAAGCAGTCGCTTAACCAACTGAGCCACCCAGGCGCCCCTCATAATGAACTTTCTTAAGGAAGACTCTTAGGGATCCTTTTAACATTCCTCTAGAGTGTGAAGCAACATTCCAAAAAAGTTTGCAACCTCAGGAAAAACATAACTCTTCAGTTACAGAATACCTTGTTTTCCTTTGGAGAAAAAAAAGTAATGTTTTGGAATGGTTTCTCAATGCATGTAAAAGAAAAAAACACAAGCAAAATAAGCCATAAAAAGATTTTTATATTTATGCACTGCCTTTATTTTTTTATTTAAATTCAATTAACCAACGTATAGTACATCTTTAGTTTTTGATACAATGTTCAATGATTCATTTAGTTGTATATAACACCCGGTGTATGCACTGACTTTTTTTTAAGATTTTATTTATTTATTTGACAGAGAGCGAGCGAGAGAGAGAGGGAACACAAGCAGGGGGAGTGGGAAAGGGAGAAACAGGCTTCCCCTCGGAGCAGGGAGCCTGATGCGGGGCTCGATCCCAGGACCCTGGGATCAAGACCTGAGGCGAAGGCAGATGCCTAACGACTGAGCCATCCAGGCACCCCTGCACTGACTTTAAAAGCTGTTATGAAAAGTATCCAAAACTCAGAAATGAGGCAAAAAGGTGAGGGGGCAGGTCCTTTCAATGTCCTATGGGGGCAAAGGCCATCCAAGGGTCATCTGAGCAAATATACTTCGTTCAACTTACTGTTTATTGATTCAAAGTCCCAACGGTGAAGTTACATGTTAACTTACAGAATTTTGTCTGGAAAAGATGCAAATAATGTGTGTCTGCTCAGTAAGATAATCCAATGGTTATAGTTTAAAACCTCACTGGAAACTGACCACTTTTAGATCTAATCCGGGAATCTTGTTTTAACCTTGCCTAAAAACACCCAGTTTTGATATGCTCTTTGGATTAGTTTTAACATGTAACTAGTTTGCTCACTCATTATGCACTGAATGAAATCTTTATTGTGTGTTTATATTTGTAGGAGTCATAATTTTGCCTTTATAAAAATTTTACTTTAGCAAAGCAAAAAAAAAAGATCACGTTTGAAAGTTTGGATGCGCCAATTTTTTTTTTTTTTAAATTTTAAGGTGTTATTTTATGGAAAACTTAGCATTAGCACATGAAAAGCCAAATTCTTATTTAGCTTTAGTTAAAAACACATCATTCGCGATCATTTTTCAAGGAGACTGGCAGGAATCACCAAAATTGATGGTCTAATCAGCATTTTCCAGCTTTTCAAGAAATAGACTATACCCAATTTTTTTTCCTCTCTGGGGGAAAAGACAGACAACTCTGCTTTAAAGCTCTGAGGTTTATTAATAGTATTTCATCAACTTTATTTAGCCTGCTTATGTTGCCTCTTTACTTGGAAACAAAAATCAACTGTACTTCAGGCAACTATACATGTTAAATTTAATCTTTTAAATTAGAACAGACTCAGAAATAGGGTTATTCTTTAGTTTAACTCTGAGTTGTTCTCATAAACCATGGTTTAAATGTTCTAATTTACTCACTCAGTGGCCCTAACACATTATATACATGAAAATGCTTGTTCCATAAAAAAATTCTCAGTATTCAAATTTAGTCCCTTTTAAAGCGCTTCTAACCTTCCACTAGATGAAACCTGGACCAGACTGGTAGGTGGAAGATGGGGACAGCTGTCAGATTCTAGAAATACTCTGAAGGCAAATGCAAATGGATTTCCTAATAAATTTGTCATGAGGCACGAGAAAAAGAAGGGAGTCAGAGAGATGATTCCAAGTTTTGTTTTCTTTTTTCGTGTAACTGACAAGACAGAACTGCCAAGAACTGGCCCAGCCTGACCACTTAACTGGAAATTTTAAGCACCCTACACTCCTGATTCCACCTTGTCTTTATTTTCTAAATAGGAAATGATCACCTTCCATAATTCAGTTATATGGAACATTCCTTGCTTATTATCAGCTCTCCCAAATGCAATCTCCACCAGGGCATGGCAGGGATATTTTTGTCTGGTTTTATCCCAAGACAGCTACATATTTGTCTGGATGTATCTCACGGGCCTACAACATTGCCAGGTTATTTTAGTAGGTGTTCAATAAACATTTATTCATTGAATTTATGGATAGAAAAATTCAGGCTCCAAAAAGTTAAATAAACTTGCCCAATGTTCTCTATCAAAAGAAAGAGCAATCATGGATTTGCCTACAGGTTTTTCTGGCCCAGTCCACATTTTTCCTACTACTTCCTATAATTATGCCTTGGCTAAAGTATTAAAGTCAATACTTCTAGGGTGCCTGGCTGGCTCAGTTGGTTAAGCGTCTGCCTTCGGCTCAGGTCATAATCTCAGGGTCCTGGGATTGAGTCCTGCATCAGGCTCTCCGCTCTGAGGAGAGCCTGTTTCTCCCTCTCCCCCTGCTCTTCTTGCTCTTCTCCCTCTGTCAAATAAATAAATAAAATCTTTAAAACAAAAAATAAAGTCAATACTTCTATCCTTTAAAAGAAATTTCTGCCCTGGGGTTTTCTTGTTGTTATATTGTGCTGTGAAGTATGATAGGAGGTGTTATTGATTACCAATGATTATTAACGGACCACACTTCTGGATTTATCAGACTGAAGAGGCAGCTGGGGGCCCAAGAGAGCAAAGTCAAAGACCAGGGTTTGAAGCCAGCCTCCATGTTATTTGTTATGTAACCTTGAAGTCAGTAATTTTCCCTAAATCTCAATCTCCTAGTCTATACAATAGACTCATTGTATCCTCTGTCCTCAGGGGTTCATAGGATTTTTGTAGAAATATAATGCAACAAGGTCAGTAACTTATAATTAGCTTTATGAATATTTTATGAAGATGGCTTACAATTGGTGAAATTGAATCAGAAAGCAATTAAACAAGTTTTATCTCCTATGTCAATATACTCACCAAAAGGCATCTTATTTTTGGTGGCTTTTTTCCCCTTCCAATTCCAATTTTAGTATATGTGCTGCCGAAGCGAGCACTCCCCTTCCAATTCCATTGGCTTCACTTCCTTCTCCACACTTTTTTAAACATATCAATGTTTGTGATGAAATCATTGGGGTGCTGACAAAGAGAAGTCTATGTGCCTCACTCACCCTTTCCTCTCAAGTCCAAAGGTTATAAACCCACATTTTCCTCCCAGGCATGAACTTGAGACACCCAAGACCCTCCCTCCTGTTTCACAACCCTCCAGAAATTCATCTAAACTTTACTCTAAAGCATCACATCCTCAGCCAGGCCCTTAGAGAAGCAAATCCAACTCATTACAATATGCACAGTCTCAGTGTATTCATATCTATTATCTATATCCACCTAGGCAATCTACAAATGTGGGTCACAGATCCAGAGTCCTGCCTCACAGGGTCTGGAACATCTCTCTGGAGTCTCTCCCAGTCTCAGGTCTTCAAGAAAAGCAATGTCTTTCCAGCCAGTTTTCCAATTCAGCTAAGGGTTTTGGGGAAAGTGTTGTCCTCTCTAAAGCTTCCAATAGCCTTAATCTACTTGACTTTCATCCTATAAATTCGACATCTGAATCTCTACAAGATGTAGTGCCTCTCCAGATATCCTGAGGATAGTAACATGGCATGTTGCCCTTTTAACCACTGTTCTTTGTGTGAATGTAACTCTTTAGCCCCTAATTCATAGCACTCTATGTCTTCATTCATCTGGAAATTCCTCTTCATCTATCTCTGGCTTTGTTCTCACAACTTACTGTCATCTCTGCTACCTAAATTTCTCTTAATTTTCACAACTTTCCTGTTTATCTCCAATTTCTCAACAATTTCCCTACTTTTTATATACTTTTAGATAACACAGTACTAGTATTCTGAAAACTTACACATTATTCATAAATGCATTTTCCTTTGCAAAAACAAAAATATTTCAATTGTTAAAATCAGCATGGGATGTTTCTTCTTCTCAAAGGCTGGAAAAGTTCACTATCATGATCTGGAAGGTGGTTAACATGGGCCATGTACACATACATTCACTGAGCTGTAAACTAAATATTTGCATACTTTACACATCATACCTAAAATTTAAAGAAATGAAAATTCCCTCAATAGGGAGGATTCTTCAGAAAGATGGAGGGAGGTAAAGGAAGAGTGTACCTCCAAATATTCAAAGTTTTGATTAGAAGGGAAAAAAGGGAAAAAAAATCATACCTCAGATTAATAGCACTATAACTTCAAGTCTATTGGGAAAGAATTTTCTTTTACCACTAATAAATTTATGCATCAATTTACTAAAGAATGATGCAAATAATGAAGTTCCATGTACTCTAAAAAATATTAAGCATTAAGAAGAAATTAATGGTTTTGTTTAAAACTTATTCCTGTTACAGAGAAACACAGTGACTATATGAATAAATTATATTGACCACTATCTGTGAGAGTCTTTTACTAGAAACTTCCAGTTAGATTTTTCATCCATTCAAATATTAGCTGACTCCACTATGTGCCAAGCACCATGTTGGATATCTTGGAATACGTGATTTTTGCAGAGACAATGTTTTACTCCCTAATTAGGTTATATGTAGCACAGTATTAAAATTCTTCTAAATATGGCCATTTGAGAAATTCAGGCATTGCTTTCAGAATAATCTGCAAAAGTTATTGAGTTTAAACATGTTCTATGTGTAAGGAAGGATATGTAAAATAGATAATATGCTCCATTTAGATAATATGCACTCAGATATTTGGGCTTAAGAGGCATGCACACAGAGAAGAAAATGATAAAATTATACTATCTATACAGAACTTTTTCAGCTCACAGAAACAGGAGTAAAAAGAAATGTCGTACACTATGTCAAAGTTAATAATTTACCTTCGTCATTTTCTCTGCCAACTGCAAACGACCATCAAGTTCCCTTCTGATCTGGGCTGCTTGTTCATCTGCATTATCCAGCTTTAAAATAGAAATTACACATATGTGATTACTTAATGACAGTGACCTACAGATTAAAGACTTAACGACTCAATTTTTGTTTTTAATAAATTCTCTCAGCTACCTATTGACAACACAGAATGGCAGTCCAATTAAATTTCTTGGGCACTTTTCATTTTGGTTTTGTTCACAAAAGTTATTAAATTGCTAAGAGTAATAGCTCATTTTATAAAAAATCTAATTATAGTAATTCCTTGTCCAACCTGTCCACAACTCTAAAACCAGGAAGTCCTTGTTTCCTTGAAATTACATTAAATTGTCTTTAAGCTTATTCAGTCCATCCCTCTTTGTGAAGGTCAGCCCTAAGTAGTTCCAGATAGATAAATATCTTGTTTTGTTCTTTCAAATTTCCAGAGTGGTGAGATTCTGAATAATGTTTTACTTCTTTTTCCTTTCAAAAAATATTCCCTTCATTTTTATAACAAGTTTGTGTATTAGTGCTAAACTATAAAAGTACCATTTGATTAACTGATAGAACTTTCTACCATTTAAACCTTCATATTCTCCTCACTCTAGTATCAACAGCCTCATGCTGCCAAGAAACCCTTCCACTCTCTTACAGATTGGCACATTAGAATTCCATTCTCTTCTGCTAAATTTGATTGAAAGCAAGAGAAGCATGCTATCATTTTTAAAGATATTTACATGGAAAATTACTTTCACTTATCCAGTGAAATAATCTTTCTTATATAATTTCTTTTAACTTTTCCCTATGATTCCCTTCCCCCCAATTATTGATAATCAATTTCCTTTATTAGTTCATTATAGAAACTGCTATATTGAGGAGGTCCTACGAGCCACGCACAGTGTGGGATGCACTGGGTGGACTACAAATGTCTCTCCTGACTTTAATTCCTTTCCCTTTGTTATTTCCAACATAAAGAAACCTGGACCACAACAATACAACTGTGGTATAATAAAGGTGCACCTGAAGACTGGATTAATATTGAGTACAACATTAAACCACCCAGGAGAATACAGATTAACTTTTCTATTTCCTGAAGAACTTCAAACTGACCAGATTACATTCTTTAAAGCAGCCTTAAAAAAAAAAAAAAGCCTGAAAAAGATGAGTAGGGGCAATGCAGGTTGACAGGATGGTGGTGTCGGGACATATATATAGAGTCAAGAAATGGGGAAGATGTTTTAGTAAAAGCACCAGGAGTTTGGAGGTGAGATGAATAGTTGTAGAAATGATAGATACTGGGGGGCGGGGGAAGGTACATGGGAGATGGGGCTAGAGAGAGGCCAGCTACTTCATAAACTACTCTTCGCAGCCACAATAGGGCATCTAGAGTTGGTTCCTACAACAACGGGAATTCTTTGAGAGATTTTAAACAGGATTTTGGAAAGAACACTTTGTGTCCAGCACAAACAACGGATTAGAGGGACATAGGAATTCTGATATTTATTCATTAGAAAAACAGATCTGGGGTTACCTTCCTAAAAAAAATGTTTCCAGGTTGATTAAAAAAATATCAAATTCAGGGCGCCTGGGTGGCTCAGATGGTTAAGCGTCTGCCTTCGGCTCAGGTCATGATCCCAGAGTCCTGGGATCGAGTCCCGTGTCAGGCTCCCTGCTCCTTGGGAGCCTGCTTCTCTCTCTGCCACTCTCTCTCTCTTTCATGAATAAATAAATAAAATCTTTAAAAAAAAATCAAATTCATTTGAAATCAAGTTTAAAAACAGCCAAGATTTTTAAGATTTTATTCATTTATTTGAGAGAGCGAGAGCATGCATGCATGAGCAGGGGGAGGTACCGAGAGAGAGGGAGAAGCAGGCTTCCCGCTGAGCAGGGAGCCCCACACAGGGCTCGATCCCAGGACACTGGGATAATGACCTGCGCAGAAGGCAGACACTTAACTGACTGAGCCACCCAGGTGCCCCTAGCCAAAATTTTCTTAAACTAAATCACTGGTAAATAATTTTCTATGTCATCTCAAGAACAAACACAAGTTAATTAATAGGATGCAAAGTCAAAGAAACAAAGCTTCTCTTTACTGTGTTCAAAGTCAAAATGATTTACATTAAAAACTAACAAAATTGTTAAAGACTGTGTGGCATATCTGTTCCAGGTGACTGAAATCAAAGTCCTAAAAGCAAAAATTATGTGTAAGAACCTGTAACTACAATACTTCAAATACACTAAATGTGTAAACAATCTCATCTTTGCTTAAATGCTGATAAATATCTTTACATAGAAAAATTAAAATGGTTACATGCATGTAAGGAGTTCTAATTCCACTAAGAAATAGTATTTAACATCTGAAAACAGAAGGTCATAGTTCTTCAAACTTCACAAAACACTACTTAACATCTTCAAATATATCTTTATATTAGCAGCTCTTAATTTTAAGTGAAGTTATTTGACTCACTTCTGGATTTTGCAAGTATTTTCTTTGTAAGAGACATTTGCTACTACTTCTGAAAAATATTAATACCTTAACTGCATTTCTCTGGAAAAATGTAGGCAGAGAAAAGCAGAGCACCGCTGTACCAAATAACATTTGAATAGCCTTCTCTTAATTTAATTAAATTTTCAGAGATTACTAACTTTGGTGACTACTGCTATCATTTTGTGAAACTAGAAATGCATACTCCCAAACATGTTAAGGAAAAAAAAAAAAAAGGAAAAGCTAAGACAGACTTTTTTTTTATATCCTTGTGTAATGTAACACTAGATAGAATTGAAGGAGGTAAATCAGTTGGTTAACTTTTTTTGTTTTTACATGTAAGAATGTTAATGTCCCATGTTTTGGGGGTTTTGTTAGAGATTTATTTATTATTTTAGAGAGAGAGCATGTGTTCACAAGCAGGAGGTGGAGAAGAAGAGGGAGAGAGAATCTCATGCAGACTCTGCTGAGCACAAAGCCAGACTTGGGGCTCAATCTCATGACCCTGAGGTCATGACCTAAACTGAAACCAAGGGTGTATGCTTAACCAGTTATGCCACCCGGGTGCCCCTTGTTTTGAGTGTTTATTACTTTTGTTTTAAAATTGAAAGCTTATATAATTATGTTTTCTTAAAAGTTAACTTCTCAATTGAAATTAGTTTCACATGCAGTTATAAGAAATAGATACACCCATTATACACAGCCTAGTTTCCTCCAATGGCAGCATCTTACCAAACTGTACTATTATATCACAACCAGGATACTGACTTTGATATAATCGTCCATCTTATCCAGAGTTTCTCAGTTTTATGTTTACCATTTGTATTAATCTATTATCTAATTTATCTAAATTCATATATTCACCACTACAGTCAAAACACTGAAGAATATTTTTTAAGATTTGAGAGCAAGCGCATGTGCACACACACGTGAGCATGTGTGAGGGGAGGGACAGAGGCAGAGAATCCTCAATCAGACTCCTCACTGAGCACGGAGCCTGACATGGGGCCACAAGACCATGACCCAAGCCTAATCCAAGAGTGGGATGCCCAGCCAACTGAGCCACCCAGGTACCCCAAAACACTGCAGACTTTTAACACCATATGTTGCTCTTTTATAACCACACCAACCTCCCTCCAGCCAATCCCGTTGGTTAGATTTAATAATGTACTGCTTTTCAAAATGTTCAAAAAATAAATTCTAATAAGGCAAATGGATTTTCTTTTAATTTCCACTATGAAACTGGAGAGGTTAACATTTGTAAATATTGGAGGGGCCCTCGGACCTCTTAATCTACATGTTCACCACCTGGGTGCTTTCCTCAAAGCACATGGTCATAAACAGCATGTATCTATAGCTCCAACCCTTCAGAAGTTTGATTTACATTTCCAACTGCTTATTTACCATTTCAATTTGCATGAAGACTAACAAACCCAAAATGCAATCTTGACTTCCAGCTCCCCATACCAATCACTCCTTCGATGAATAATGCCATGTCATATAAACAGCACATCTATTCACCCAGTTGCCCAAGCCCAAAACCTAGGTGTCATCTTTAGCCTTTTCTTTTCCCTCACAGCCCACATCCAATCCAATCTAGAGTCATGTAGAGTGAAACCTAGATCACATTATTTAAGCAGACCAAAATTCAGGTATTCTGAGTTCCTGGCAAGGACTCTACTTTTTTTATGGTAGAGGGTCTTCCTGGCCACTTCAAGTAGATCTTTCACCAGAGCAGTTGTACATATGGTTATGGTGCAAGTAATGCTTTTTCTTTTCTGAACCCTCCAGAGAACTTGGGTTTTTACACCACCTCCTCCATCTTCCCCTCCACAAAATCAATCAATCAATCAATCAAGCCTAGATGGTTCACAGATGTGGGACATCAGATTTTAAAATGCTGGATAGCACCTCTGTCTCTAGTGCCTGATTTGGGGTATGAGATAAAGAAAATGGAGATATGTGGGCTCTGGAGTCCATGGTAGGGCCCAGACGCAAGCCTCACTTTATGAGGACAACCTCATTTTCTTTAAATTCTTGATTTGAACACATTGTGACAAGAGATTACTTACCTCACAGATGTCCTTTCCTGGCACACAGCATGCCCAAATGTATCTTTTTTTCTCTGCAATGCCCCTAGTATCTAGTGTACAGAGCATTTTCAATTATCAATTGAAAATGATCAATTTCAATTAACACTTCAAAATCAATTACTACTTCAGTTATCAAGATATTTTTCTGGACTGGCAAATATTTAGCATAGGAAATGTACTTTTATTTTCCTCCTGTTCATTTCATAGGAAGTACTGTTCCCACATTCAGAATCCTCTGTCACAGAATATTTTTCACATTTTTTGATAAGACTTTATTTATTTGTCAGAGAGACAGAGAGAGAGAGAGAGAACAAAGCAGATTCCCCGCTGAGCAGGGAGCCCGATGCCGGACTCGATCCCAGGACCCTGGAATCATGACCTGAGCCAAAGGCAGACACTTAACCGACTGAGACACCCAGGCATCCCTATTTTTCACGTTTTTTAAAGAGTCAATCAATGGTCAGGACCATAATAGGTGCCCAAATGTATCTTTGTTCTCTGCAATGCCTCTAGTATCTATTACACAAAGCATTTTCAATTATCAGTTGAAAATTAAGTTTCAGTAACCACTTCAAAATCATTAATTGCCATATTAAAAAAATCAATGACCACTTCAATGATGAAAATATTTCACTAGCTTGACAAATCTTTAATACACATATATATTTTTTCCTCCTGTTCTTTATATAGGGCTTGTGGTTTCCACATTTAAAATTCTCTAGGCTAGGGAGTTCTTAAACTGGGCCTTTGGGAATCTGAATCACTCAAGTTGTGAGCAAAACTCTGTAGAGTTATGCATTTTTTTTTTCCCTTGGGGAATGGTTTGAATTTCATAACTCAAAAGGGTGGCAAACTCCCTAACTAAAAAAGAGGTAAAGAACCATGCTTTGGGGAAATCTTTCTAGAAGCCTCTATCCATTTCTTCTAGAAGAGGCTATGTGTCTTTTTAAAACATAAACCATGGAAGACGGCCACCCTCAGACCTACACATCATCAACCTTACTCTTTACAGAGATTTGTTAAATCTCTGTAAAGGGACACTAAGACACATGCTCTCAACAGTGTTGGTAATGGTCCAGTTATTTTACTATTTACCCTTTCTTACACCTACTGTACAGCAACCATGATGTAGGCTCTTCAGTAGCTACAAAAGTAAGGGCCTTCCAGGAGCTCACACTTTATACCAAAAATAGTGAAAACAGTACACAGAACAGAATACAATGGCCATAAGAAAGCTACAGATCAGGTACTATAAGAATTCAGTGATGGAAGAGATGTGTTTCCTGGTTGATTAGCATCACAATGGATTTGCAAAGAGGGAAATACTAAAAAATGGACTGTGAGTAGAGAAAATGCTGACCTGATGCAGCAGCCTACTGGTCTTGACTTGCAAATCTCCAACCCTAGACTTCCCTTGCCCCACTCCCCACATTCCCCTCGTGTCACTGGAAACAAGCTCCAAGAGACCGCAGGGATCAGCAAATCTCCCTTTGCAGAAGGCCTCAGGAGGACCCAAAGCCCAACTCTACTACAGTTATGAAAATTTTAAACAGCATAAAAATAACTTTACCAAGTTTCACCCAACACCTCCATTTTATAACTTGTGATATCTTTTATCCAATGCTCTAAAAACTACAAATATCAAATACTTGAATTCATTAAATTTGTTCATATCTTTAAAAAAAGATCATTTATAAAAAGCACTTTTCATAGCACTGTTTAGCATCATCACCCTCCCTCATTAATATATTTTCTAGAACCAGGATAACTGTATTAACATTGTCAATCACTAAAAAAAGGAATTAATAGCTATTTTTCCATAATGATACCTTTGTACATGCCGACCCTACTCAATTATGTCCTTTTTCCCACTGAAGAAATTAGTTTTTTCTCTGACTTCACACTCCAATTATGGCATACTTTTCAAACAAATTATATTGTTTTGTAATATTCATCTTTATCCTTCAGTATGAAAAACGCAAGTACACTAGGATTTGTTATATAAACTTCGTGTTTTCCCTGTTCATATGCTGGTCCACTGTATATTATACATAAATCTGGTCATTTACAGATAATATATCATAAGTAGTAACTGGCACAAACCTAACACTGATTCCAAAAGAACACTCCAACAAACACTTTATCATAGAGTTTTCTAGTAGCCCAGTGTTTATTTGACAGTACCAAATATATATGGGTTTTGCAACAGAACCTAAAATTACTGATCAAAAGCTTTAAGTGTCAAATTAATCTACTGCATCAATAAGTTGTGTTAATTCTCTATTATTACTTGAACCAAAATTTATCACAAAAATAGAGCCTAACTCTACCCTACTGATTATTTCTGCTGTTTTCTATGCTGCCACACCACCCCCCATACTACAAACACACACGCAGGTCCTTGGCTGTTCTAGACATCAGAGTATCTCCAGTTACTTCTCAAAACAATGCCGTAAGTCAGTATGTACCACCGGCATTTGTCCTGAGTTCCAGCTTCCCAACTGAAGGCAAGGCCTTTCCTTTTACGCACCTACAATGCCCTCACCTAAAAGTAAACCTGTTTATCATCATCCACTCTTCATCATGGCTCCCATTTCTACATATCATTCCCACTACCCTTGATCAGGCTATAATCTCAGAGAAGGGGGGGAGGTAAGGAAAAAGAAAGGAGATGAGGGATTAAATGAATAAGTGAACATGAATAAAGAGTAATAAAAGAGTAATAAAAGTAAATAAAAGAATAAACACGAACACCTTAGTTTAGTATCCTGGTCCTCCCAAATTTTATTCCATTCTCTTTTCAATTTCTTGGGTAATTCCACTATCTATACAAATTAGTTTGTTCAGTGTTTACCAAAGATGTTACATTTTCCCAGTCATGCATTTTGCTTGTGTTTCTTCTGCCTGGGACATTCTTAACCTACCTTCATTGTTTCAATCAATCTCCAAATCTGACATTACCTAACCAATCATTTAATAATAAAGCAGGTACTATCTGATGACCTATCTTTCACAGTTTCCTCTTATTGTTGAACTTCAGACATTTAAGACCTCTACCCCAAATTGCAGTGTAGGTCCCTTGTTAGCTCATCCTACCCTATCAAGAGGAGTAAAACAAATCCTTCTTGAATGGTGGAATTCACATAACTGGTCTCAATTTTAATGCAAATATAAAGAATAATTACAAGGCTCTTGGACCCTAACATCTCCTGCAAACTGATCTTCTGTGAGTCAATCTCCCTTAAAAACAAAAACCCCATCCCTCCCTTTTTCCTGATCACTGAGATGAGCCAACAACACGGTAACAAACTTTTTGTAATTTCATGCAACAAAAAGAATGTAAGAAGATGACGTTATTCCCATACCCTCAAGAGAAACACATTGCATATAAGATGTTACGTATGATTCAGGTAACATTATGTCTGCTAGATACAAAGCATTTAAAAAAAATTCCCTTATATCATTCTGATCTTCCAGATTATATATATATATATATATATATATATATAAAAAAAAAACCTGACTCAGAAATAGCAGTTCTGCCATGGTCCTTGTAAAATAATTCTAAGAGTCTTAAAAATGCATTTCACAGAAGGACATACTTATCTCAGCATAATAAACCAGCCCACAGCTTACATCAGACTTAATGGTGAAAGGTTAAAAGCTTTTTCTCTAAGATCAGGAGTAACACAAGGGTGCCCACCCTCAGCACTCCTATTCAAGATAATACTAGAAGTCCTAACTAAAGCAACCAGGCAAGAAAAAGAAATAAAAGGTTTCAGAACTGCCAAGAAGTAAATTGGTCCCTATCTGTAGAGAATATCGTTTCATGTACAGAAAATCTTAAAGACTCAACCAAAAAACCTGTTAGATCTAATCAATGAATTCAGTAGTTACAGGATACAAAATTAAGCTACAAAAACTAGTGGCATTTCTGTATACTAACAATGAATTTTCTGGAAAAAAATACCATGAACAATAGCATAAAAAACAATAAAATACTTAGGCATAAATTTTACTAACAAAGTGAAAGATCTCTACTCTGAAAACTCAAAGACACTGATAGATAAGAGAAATTGAAGAAAACATACACAAGTGGAAAGGTATCCTGTGTTCATGGATTGGAAGACCCTATCAAATTCCAATGGCATTTCTTTTTTACAGAAGGAAAAACACACCTGAAATTTATACAGAACACAAAAGACCCTGAAAAGCCAAAGAAGTCTTGAGAAATAACAAAAGCAGGCACCATCACACTTTCCGATTTCAAGATATACTATAGAGCTACAGAACTACAGTCATCAAAAATAGTATGGTACTAACATAAACACACACACACAAATTGAACAGATTTGAGAACCCCGAAATTGGAGAACTCAAGTATGTACAGTCAACTAATATTTGACTAGGGAGCCTAAAATGCTCAATGGAGAAAAGACAATCTCTTTAATAAATGCTGCTGGGATAATTAGATATTCACATGTAAGAGAATGAAACTGGACCCATGCCCTATACCCCTCAGAAAATTTAACTCAAGATGGATTAAAGACTTAAATAGAAGACCCGAAACCATAAAAATCCTAGAAGAAAACACAGGAAATAAAAGCTCCTTGACCTGGGTCTTGGTAATGACTTTTTTGGATATGATACCTAAAGCAAAAGCAACAAAATCAAATATAAATAAGTAGAACTATATCACACTAAAAAGCTTCTGCTCAGCAAAAGAAACCATCAACAAACTGAAAAGAAAACCTATGGAATGAAGAAATATTTTCAAAGTACACATCTGTTAAGAGGCTAATATACAAAATATATAAAGAATTCATACAAATCAAAAGCAAAAAACCCCCACAATTTAAAAAATGAACAAAGGACCTGAATGGATATTTCTCCAAAGAAGATAAATGAAAGGCCAACAGGTACATGAAAAGATGCTTAACTTCACAAGTCATTAGGTAAATGCAAATTAAAACCACAAAAATATCACCTTATTCTTGTTATAATGGTCATCATCAAAACAGATAACAAATGTTGGCATGGATGTGGAGAAAAGGAAACCTGTGTGCACTGTTGGTAGGACTATAAATTAGTGCAGTCACTATGGAAAACAGTATGGAGGATCATCAAAAAATTAAAAATGGAATCACCATATGGTCTAGCAATTCCACTTCTGGGAATATATCCAAAGGAAATGAAAACACAAATTTGGAAAGATATCTGCACTCCCATGTTCATAACAGCATTATTTACAATAGCCAAGACATGGAAACAATCTAAATGTCCATTGATGGATGGGATAAAGAAGTTGTGGAATACTATTCACCCATAAAAAAGAGGAAATCCTACCATTTGTGACAGTATGGACCTTAAAGGCATTATACTAAGTAGAATAAGGCAAAGAAAGATAAATACTGTATGATCTCACTTTGGTGTGTAATCTAAAAAACATTTTTTTTCCTAATTTAAAAAACAAAACTCATTGAAAGAGTTCAGACTTGTTGTTACCAAAGGCAGGTGGGGAGGAAGTGAGGGAAAATGGAGGAGGGTGGTCAAAAAGTCTAAACTTCCAGTAATAAGATAAATAAGCACTAGGGATGTAATGTACAGCATGAGGAATGTAGCTAACACTGCAGTAGGATATATGGAAAAGTTGTTAAGAGTTCTCATCACAAGGAAAAAATATTTTTTCTTTATTGTATCTATATGAGAAGATGGAAGCTAGCTAATCATTTCACAATGTATGTAAATCAAACCATCATGCTGTACATTTTAAACTTATACAGGGATACAGGTCAATATTTTTCAATAAAACTGGGGAGAAAAGTACATTTCCCAAACCATGCTTTCATTTGAATCGTAAAAAGTAGGGAAAAGATGAGTTAATTAGATATAAAATTACCCTATGTGAACTGAACTAAACTATATTAAATAATGGATCAAAATGTTCAAAAGCAAGAACATAAGAATTTAACCTCAAACATAAAAACCATGGGATTTCAATAGCCTGAAGACAATGCATGCATATTCTCTAAAATGGTAGATGGCAAGTTTTTTTACATCATGAAATCTTTTTTAGTATTTCATTTGATATTAGCATTTTATCTTCTGGACAAAAGTAATGAGCTCATAATACTTTCAAGCAACACTTAACTATATTCACCTCGATAAAATAGTTGAGTACACATTCACATTAATAATTAAGTAATGCTGAAATTGAAAGACTTTAGTATTAGGTAACACAGAGCACATCAGAACTCCAGCCTCATCAGGACTAAAAAGAACTAAATTTATGGGGTGCCTGGGTGGCTCAGTCGTTGGGCATCTGCCTTTGACTCAGGTCATGATCCCAGGATTCTGGGATCAAGCCCCGCATCGGGCTCCCTGCTTGGCAGGAGGCCTGCTTCTCCCTCTCCCACTCCCCCTGCTTGTGCTCCTGCTCTCACTGTGTCTCTCTCTGTCAAACAAACAAACAAAGAGAACTAAATTTATACAGCACTTACTACATGTAAGGACTGTCCTACATGAGCATTTAAGCCTCAGAACAACCTTATGGGACAGGTCATAACTTCCTCCCACTTTAATGATGAAAAATCTGAAGCACAGGTTGCTTTAAGCAATTTTCCCAGGTCAAGGTCACACAGTTAATAAGGGACAGGGCAGTCTGACAGCAGGATTCAACTTAAATGCTTCAAAACATTCCCAATGCCACACTTTCAATTTCCACTCTTTCAGTCATTCACTATCTGTGAGTACACACAATAGGAAACACATTAAATATTATTGCAGAATTAATGGTATAAAGATTAAATATCCCAGGCTCAAGCTATTAAAGTGAAGTAGAAGAATTTATTATATATAAATATATATATTATATATTTTATTATATATAAATTTACATATAATATAAAGTAGAATAGGATAGGCTTTTAGGTAATGATAAGGAATTGTAAATTCCTCATTTTTTCCCCTCCTCCCCCAATATTTAAGAAAAAAGACTGGGGGCGAGAGCAGGGAATTTCTCTTGGGTCTTGAAGAATGAAGAAGGGGAATACCAAGTGAAGAGAATAATAGGAGTCAAAATTAAAATCCAAGAAAATACAGGGAGTGATTCAGTTTACACAGAACACAGGGTATGTAAAGAACTACTACATGGGAAAGAACATAAGTAAGGCAGGTGGGGGCCAGATGGAACAATAACGGGTATGAACCTCATTCTGTGGACAGAGAGGAGCCATTTTTCTCTATTCGAAGTTGGGTCATAAGAACAAGATGGTGCTCCAATAATATTAATCTGGCAATATATGTAAAGTTGGAAGGGGGAAGCAGTTAAGAAGTTACTGCCATGCTCCATCTAGGAGGTACTAAAGTCTTGAGCTATGGCAATGGCCATGGACATGAAAGAGATGATATAGTATTATGGATAAAGCAGCAATGCAGGTAATTGGGCTGGAAGACATAAAAGGACTGATGGTTAGGAGTCAGAAGGCTGAACACAAATAGAAGGAGAGCCACACATTTGGGATGAGGGGAAAAAAATGGCATTTTGAACCTACTGTGTCTGAGGAGTTTCAGATTCACCAGTTTGCCCTGGGCTATGGTGAGACAGAATGCAGAGGAGCTGACCTGAGTGAAAAGGGTAAAAGGCAGTGATAGTCAAAATAAGCAGAGTGAGTTTTTGTTTTGTTGTTGTTTTTAATCACTACAGTATTTTTCAGTGGATCTAACTCAGTGAAACAATCACAGTAGCATCTCATTTCTCAAAAACAGGGTAGCGAACCTATCCATATTTTTCAAACACTATTGCTCTTGGTACCATACCGTGTACAAAATGAGTTCACAAACCTCTGATGAGGATTCACAGACAGAAAGGTAAGCCTTATTAATCTGGAGATCTTCATATGAGAAACATGAAAACACTCACAAATAGAAAATAACATCATTTTAAACAGTGAACAATAATAAAGGCCTTTCTCTAAGTTTGTAACAAATAGCCAGATCAATCACAGCCACCCGTTACACAAGTAAAATCTTACTAAGATAATGATCAGTTGGCCCTGCTCTAATGTGATTAGGGTAAATGGAAATGTTTTATACTCTAAAGCAAAGAGGATTTAGGATATTATGACCCTGATAATCAGCTCAAAACATGAAATATCACCAGGTACTCTTTTGTGAGAATGTGACCACCTCTCTTCCTCAGCCTTTTCAATTTTTTTTTTTCTAAGTGGATTATAAAAACAGAGAAGTTGGTCTAACCATCTACCAAAAGAAATGAGTGTTAAGTTTTCTGGGCCATACATTTCTAAAAGTTGAAAAGTAATAAACACTTAAGAAGAAAGTCTGATGGCATGAGCTTGGCACATAAATGCCCAACAAATTTAATAAAATGATTCCAAGTACTATATAGAAGGGATTTCTTGAATATATAATGTTGTTACTGGTTGATCCCCTAAAGATTTTTCTGTTAATTCTATTTTCTTACCTTCCCGGTTCTACTCTTAACTGACTCCAGGACAGTCAAGAGTGCCTTCTACCATGACACATGCAAGGGTCACTTCATTGTCATCTTCCCTGACCTCTGAGCAGCTTGTGGCATAAACACTCTCCTTCTTTGACAAGTCTTCTCTTGGCTTCCCTGACACCACACTCTGGTTTTCCTCCTACCTCACTGGCTCTGTCCCTTCTGTGCAGCCTCTAAATCCTGGTGTCCATAGTACTCTATCCTAGGCCCCTTCTCATCTTGAGCTCCAGACTCTCCTAAAATGATCTCATAGTGTCCCCTGGCTTCAAATACTAACTCTATCTAAATGATTCCCAAATCCATATGCCAACCCTGATGACTCGCTGGAATTTCAGATCTGCATACCTGACCACCACCTGCCATTTCCACATGGATGTTTAGTATTTCGTTTTCAGCATGTACAAAACAGAACTCCCGATTTCTCCCCCACACTTTTCCCTCCAAAAATGCTGCTCCTTGAGAAGAGGGAATGCCATATAGAGAGCCTAGAACAGTGCTTGACTAGAGTAGGCACTATGTTGAAAGAAAACCCTAATCACAGATGCCCCATCAGACCATGGTTAACAAAGGCTGCATCATATAAACATTAACAAATGGAAAGAAAGCCATTAAAACATACTACCTTTTCTATAAAAAGGGAGAGGAATAGGCGGTATTACTCAAAGTTCTAGTAAATGGTAGGTCTTATGCCATAGACCCAAGTGGACTCCCAGTTTCTGCCTGAATTCCTAGACTTCCATCTTTGTCCCTTTCCAAGCAATCAGGTGTTCTAGTGTTTTGACTCAAGCCAAAGTTCCCAAGTTTGGGGGGAGCCCAGAAGGATTCTGAAGCACAGAATCTGAAGGGCATAGATCCAAGAGAACGTGAAAACAGACTCCTAGGGTCCAATCCAGTAGTCTAGGAACTTCACGGGCAACTGAGAAATAAAACAGGACCATACAAGGGCAAGGAGCAGGAAAAAAAAAAAATAATAATAATGCCGGGTCATGTCCACAGGGTGGCAGGGTATGGAAGATATGAAATCCATTCTTTAGGCCCCAGAGAAGGATCTTTCCAGAATCCCAAACTGTTCCTTTCATGTCATTGCTTACAGCCTACCTGTGTTCCCTAGCTCATGATAAATTCCAAGCTCTTCTGGCTAGCATTTAGGCCCTTAATATTCAAGTCCTAACTCTTTAGCCTCATCTCCTGCTACTCCAGCAATACACATGGCATACCTTCCTAACAGATTCCAAGCTTTTCACTCTCCTTGTACCTTTGTAAATGTTATTTTCCACCTGTCTATCAAATTTCTTTCCATCTTCTAAAATTCAGGAATTTGTGCCTTCTTAGAATCTTCATTAAACTTTCATTAAAGCTCCAGACGAAAATTAGGTTTTCCACACTGCCAGATCACCTCTTCTTCCTGGACACATTGCTAGATGGTTTCTCAGCCTCCCCTACAGTTTGAGGTCACCTTGGCATTAAGTCTTCGATGGACAGTCAGGCCAGGGATCCCCAACCTAACCGTGCATCTTCATCACCATAATGTAGAAAGAGGGCTTTTTTAAAAATAGACAGTGGGTCCTATTTTCCACAGATTGTTTCACTTAGTCTGAGGTGGGGCCCAGGTGTCCAGTGGTTTTTAAAGCTCCTTGGGTCATACTAATGTGCAGCCAGGGTGAACACTAAAGAAATCTGTGCAAACTATCATCTATTAAATTAAAATACGGTCATCCACATCCTCACATCATGCTGTATACATACCCTCAGTAACATACTGTTTAACTATACCATTTTCTTTTTTTTAACATTACATTTTCTTTATAGATCTGTCTCCTCACCACATGTAAATACCTTCAAAGAACCAAATCTTGTCATTTTTGCATTTTCCCTTGCTGACATTTTTTAAATATCTCATTTTAATTTTGATAGAATATTTTCATGGGAAAGATATAATTACTTATACTTGGAACAGTATATCCATATGATCCTTTTTCATTAAGAGTTGAGAGCAGGTCTTGAAGTACATTAGCAAAAATACTCCCGCACCCCTGCCCCGCACCCCACTACTACTACAAAGATGCCTCGTCTCTAAGATGTCTGTTCTCATTAAAAAAATGGGGCGCCTAAGTGGCTCAGTCAGTTAAGCATCTGCCTTCGGCTTAGGTCATGATCCTAGAGTCCTGGGATTGAGTCCCTCATCTGCTTCTCCCTCTCCCTGTCCCTCTGTGTGTGTGTGTGCACAGTCTAATAAATCAATCTTTAAAAAAATAAAAAATGGAAAAGTCGGAATACCACCCTACTTTCTATAGGCTAGATCTGGGTAATGAAGAATCTAAAAATAAATCCAAAGAATGTGTGATGGTAGCCTATACCTGTGATCTAGTCCGATTTGTGAAAAAGTGAATTAAAACATTTTAGGAGAAATCTTACTTAGGAATATTCTTACGTAGTTCCCTTATATATAGGCCCATAGGTAAAAAAAACAAAATAATGCATAGTCAAATGAAAAAAAACTTACTGATAAAAAATATGTGATTTAATATATTAAAATTGTATTCACAATTTTAATTTTTAGAGAGGAAATTGATTCATTATTACTAATCAGATATCCAAATTCATTTAAATGAAATCAGAGTCATCTAATTTATATCACGACACGTTCATTTAAAAAAGTGAACATGGGGGTGCCTGGGTGGTTCAGTTGGTTAAACGTCTGCCTTTGGCTCAGGTCATGATCTCTGGGTCTTGGGATCAGCCATGCACCGGGCTCCACACTCAGCGTGGAGTCTGCTGCTCCCTCTCCTTCTGCCCTCCCCCTGCTCCTGCTCTCTGTCAAATAAAAAAAAAAAAAAAAAGTGAACATGTAGGGTGCCTGGGTGGCTCAGATGGTTAAGCGTCTGCCTTTGGTTCAGGGTCCTGGGACTGAGCCCTGAGTTGGCCTCCCTGCTCAGCGGGGAGTATGCTCCCCTTCTCCCCCCACCACCACTATCGCTCTCTCTTGCACACTCTGTCAAGTAAAATCTTAAAAAAAAAAATGAACATGTATATAAATATTATGGCCATTCCAATTATTAATTCCAGAATTTCAAAAATCAGATACTATAAAATTGACTCATTCTTAAGGTCTGAAGTTTCTTCTTGCTGTACCCTAAAACATAACTGCCATTTCATGGCATTTACTTGAAGATTTTCCTCAGCATTTGAGCTTTAAAATTATCTAGATTTGAAAAGTATAACCTCCTAATTGTCATTTCTACAGCTTTATTTTCTTATTTTGAAAATGATTTTTGTTATCAAATTTAACTGCCTCTGTAGGGTGTGCTTTATTTCTGCCAAAGTAGACAAGTTATATTAAATAAAAAGTATTATCAAATCACACACTAGTTGAGAAAAAAGAGGTGAAAGGCAGACAGCAATTTCCCTCTTCTACTTTCCTTTGACATCCTGAATGCAGATCTTCCAAGGGAAGACTCACAGTGAGATGGGCAAGAAACACAGCAACTGCCTAGATTTGCTGATTTCCTTAAAACTCTTAAGCCCAAACTGCTTAAACTCCAAAGCTCCAAAAATTCCTGAGAAAGGGTATCATAAACCTACTTAAAAAAAAATTTTTTTTTATTTGAGGGAGCAAGCTGTCCAGGCACGTGGCAGGGGGGAGAGGCAGAGGGAGAGGGAGAACCAGACCACCACCCCCACTCTGAGCAGGGAGCCTGTAGCAGGGATCCATCCCAGGACCCTGAGATCATGACCAAAGGCAGATACTTAACAGACTGAGCCACCCAGGTGCCCCTGAACACTACTTTTTAACCATTTGTAAATTATTCCTGCTTATCCCTTAAAATGTGCAACTATTCTGTAGTATCACTCAGAGTTCTTACAGTCTTCAGACTATAAGAAATTCGGGTAGAGGGATATTTAGAGGAAGATTTCAGTTAAATTTCCTTGGACTCTTGGGTAAATATGGATGGGTCACTTTTTTCAGTTAATGGAATGAGGTTACGCAATATTAATAAAGGTAGCCTTGGGCAGAGAAGATGAGGATTCAGATAGCTGTCAAATTCAGTTACCAATTCTCTTAAAATACAAATTAAGAAGTAAGAAGAGAGATACTGTTGATATGGTCCCACCATGCACACTCTGGTCCTGTAGGACCACATCGCTCTCCAGTTCGCAACACCCTTAACCTACATCTGCTAATTGTCATCTCAAACCACAGTCCCTTCTCTTTCTTATACTCCAGCAGCAACAAAGACCTGGAGTTCCCCAAGTGCCAAAGCTGTTTTGGATGCTTTACAACATGCTCATCCCTCCTGGCAGAATACCTCTTTAGCATCTTATTCTGGTGTTTTCATGACACTCCTCCAATACTGTGTTCTTTTCAACCTCAAGAACACAGAGCCAGGATCTCACCACACCACTGTGGCATTTATGATGGCGTTTTTTTTTTTTTTTTCTTTTAAAAAATAAATCTAGCAAAAAACTAGGTCTGGTCTCTGTGTTCCTATCATTCAACACACTGCTTGGTACATAATTTATTATATTTGTACATGATTATGGAGACTAAGTTAACTACATGACTTGAACATAATGTATTACCCTTTGTCACATTTTATTTTTTTTTAAAGATTTTATTTATTTATTTGACAGAGAGAGACACAGCGAGAGAGGGAACACAAGCAGGGGGAGTGGGAGGGGGAGAAACAGGCCTCCCGCTGAGCAGGGAGCCAGATGAGGGGCTCAATCCCAGGACCGTGGGATCATGACCTGAGACGAAGGCAGACGCTTAATGACTGAGCCACCCAGGCAACCCCCCCCTTTGTCACATTTTAAAATAATCTTTAATAACCTATTTTTTGTTTAAAGGCAGCTGATTACTAGTACCACTTAAGTAGCAGCATTTTATTAAAAAATAGGTGAAAAAATTTTTAACAAGATTATAAAATACATGGCTTTAATATCAACTGTTTCTTTAAAGGTGTAACTATATTTACTTGAAATTCACTGCATTTTCTTAAAACTACTCTGAAATTAAACTTTTCACGAACACACTTTTTCCTTCTGTCCTGTTACTTCACTGTACTTCTAGTCAAGTAAATCATGGCTAACAATATCAGATTCTTATATTGTTATGTTGCTCATTTTAGAATGAGCTCCTTCCTTCGTTACCTAATGCTTTGTTCTGTAAATGTGCAGCAATACAAACACACTCAAACCAAAGAATCCAAAGTGTGGCAGGTGGTTTTACTAGCACAAGAGCTAATCTATGAAATATCTGGATTGTTCTTATTCTTTATTTTTTGGTAACATGTAATAATTTTTCTTTCAATTATCCCTAGTTTTATAATTTGTGATATCCTCTACATTCAGGTTTTACTTTCATGCCTTAATTTTGATAATTACTAAGTTCCTGGCTCTAATCAAACATAATGTAACCACCTCTGCTTTTCTGTTTTTCCATTGCTGATGCTGATCCTACAGCTCTGGGACGAGACTGTGACCACATGAAGCTCGGGTGGCATCAGGCTGCAGCTCTGGCACTGCACCCTTCACATTCTGGTTTTTCCTTAAGTACCAGGGACTATGCCATCCTGCACATCTTAACAGAACAGCTCTGTATGCAGAGCTTCTGACCCTGAAGCAAGCACATATCTGAGAGATGTCGTAGGGGACCACTACCAGCAAAAAACAAGGGACCAGCTAAGGGTGAACCAATACAGAAGAGTTACAGTTAGTAAGTCTCTAAGCCTTTCCTGAGATGTCAGGAAAGTGGAGTAAATTTCACCGACCTGTACCTGGAGCCAGGTTCCAACAGCTCAGCTAGCTTTAAGGTCCTTTCTCCACTCCCCCAAACCCTGCTCCACTATTCCTCTTCTCCAACTATTCCTTTCCTGTAAAAGGCAGTCTACTGTCTGTGCTTTCTATCACCTTTTCTTTTTAGACCTCTGTTGAAACACAATGGAAGAATAAGATACATATGCCCTTGAGAAAGAAAAAAGAATCTCAGCCGTTTTCGTCCATTTTCATTATTTCACTGACTTCATAAAACGATTGTTACTCCAAAGTACAGCTCTTCCTTTATTTATATGAGTATTTTTTTGTAATTTTTTTCAAGTCTATCAAAGAAATAATCCTTAAGAGTTTTTCAAATCTCAGAACCAAAGGAATTGCAGTTTGAGCTCAGACCTGTAAAGAGATTGGAAGTCGTCACTCCCATTTTTAAAACAAAGAGCTAAACAACCTGAAAATCAATGACTTTTCTTGGACTTGTCAGAGAACGAAGGTTGCAGGGCAAACCACTAACCCAACACCTGGAGACACAATCAAAACCAGAGAGGTGTAATATTGGAAACAGAAGTCAGTGGGGGCCATAAAGAGTAGGACTACTTACCTGACAACTAATTTGGACAAATTACTAGAAGCTGAGTGCAGAGAATGAGAAACTCCTGGTGCTGTCATCAGAAGGGGACTCTATAGTAATCCCACTAAGTTCTCATTGTAGGGATCCAAGAAAGATGCCCCTGTAGACTTGGCAGGAAGAAGGGAAGAAAAACCACTGTTAAAACTCCCACATTCTTCTACCTAACAAAGGGGGATGGATTTTGCCAAAAGGAAACACTGAATAATTGTCCCTGCTGGAGAGAGAAAAGGCTACCCTCTGCAGTCTTTTGCAGCCTTCTGAACTCTTCTACTGGGAAAAATAACACCTGAGTGAAGAGGAGGCACAACTTCAAGGAAACAGACTGGATATCCTTTAAACGAGGAAGGGAATAAGGCACATGGTGGGAAGGGAAGCCATACTCCTAGACAAGGGACAGAAACATCTGTGAAGGCTACAGCCCCGAGACCTAGGCCTACTAAAAATCCAGTCAGACTGTAGAACAGTCCCTACTCCCCGACACTCTACCACAACACCAACACAGCTCCGGGGTAACAGCGGAGGAGCTGTAAGACTCTTTCTGAAGATGAATACTCAGGAAAGCCTCAAATCAAAAGGACATTAGGAGAATTTGAAGCTTCTTGCACCTACAGACATTACAATAAACATTAAACACAGCCTACCTTCCATCAGATTAATGTAAATTCTCACACTAAAGGCAAATATGCCTCAGTTCTTATAATCTGATACAACAGGCCTGGCTTTCAAAAAAAAACTTACAAAACATGCCAAAAGAGAAAATGAAACACAGACTGGAAACAAAGCAAGCATCCCAATGGGATTTAGTGGTGACAGAGATGTTATTAAAAAAAAAAAAGTTTAACTTAGATTAATAAATTAAGGGCTCTAATGGAAAAAGTTAAAAACATGCAAGGACAGATGGGTAATGTGAATAGGTAGATGGGAACTCCAAGAAAGACTCAAAGAGAAATGCTAGAGGTTAGTAACACTAGCAGAAATGAACACAGCCTTTCATGGGCTCATCAGCAGACCTGAGGATTCTGAGGAAGAGTCAGTGAACTTGAAGAAAGGTCAACATACACTTCCCAATCTCAAATGCAAGGAAAAAAAAAAACAAAAACAAACAAACATCCCATAACTGTGGGACAATATCAAATATAGGTGACACAAATATAACTGGACTACAGGAAGGAGCTGAGAATGGGACAGAAGGAAAATCTGAAGTAATCATGGCCGAGAATTTTCCACAAACTGAATGACAGACACCAACCCACAGAAACAGAAAGTTCAGAGAATGCCAAGCAAGAGAATCATAAAGCCTATCCCTAGGGCATATCATACTCAAACTCAGGAAACTAAGACAAGGAGAAAATACTGAAGTCAGATCACAGGAGCTTCAGACTTCTCATCAGAAAGCATGCAAGCAAGAAAAGCATGAATTGAAACCTTCAGAGTGTTGAAAGAGAAAAAAAGGCTGAGAATCCTATATCCAGTGAAATTATCCTTTAAACATGAAGGAAAAACAGACAAACAAAAACTGAGGACCTCATCACCAATTGTCCTGCCTTGCAAGAGGTATTTAAAGAAGTTTTTCAGAAAAATAAGGAAAATGACACCAGTCAGAAACTTGGGTCTACACAAAGAGTATCAGGAGAAGGATGAAGGTAAAATACAAAAATTTTTATTTTTCTTGTTTTCTTATTCTTACTATCTAAAAATTAACTATTTAAGGCAATAATAGTAACAATGCACTAGATGATAAAAACATCACGGTAATGAAGGACAGAAATATCAGTGAAATAAATGACAGATGTCACAAGGGATGGGAGGGAGGATTTGGAAATTCTCTATTCTAGGACAGCTGTACTACACTTGAAGACTTATAATGTTATTTGAATATGGACTTGAATATTTTAAAATGTAGATTGTAAACCCTAGAGCCACCACTAAACAACTCCTAACAAAGTTTAAAAAAAAAAACACCAAAAAACACAGTACATCAAAGGAAAATCACATAAAACTGAATCACATAAAATGCTCAATTCAAATGAGAGAAAGCAGAAATGGGTGGGGAAGGGGACAAGGGATAAATGACAAATCCAAGGAAGTGACAATCCTTAACTAAGACTGTAGAACTTCAGCCAACTATATCACTTTAAATATAAATAACCTAAACATAGCCATTAAAAGACAGAGATGTCCAACTGGATTAAAAAGAAAAAAAAAAACAAAAAACCCAAGAGGCAATTTGATGCTGTCCACCAGAAACCCACTTTAAAAACATAAGGAATCAGATAGGTTAACAGTAAATAGAGAAAGACACCAGGCTAACTAATCAAAAGAAAGCTGGAGTAGCTGTATTAGTTTAAGACAAAGCAGACTTCAGGAAAAAAAAAAAGTTATCAGGGATAAAGAGGGATTTTATACAATGATAAAGGAGTTAATTACATAAAAAGACATAACACTGTTGCAATTATTAAAAAAAAAAAAAAAACAACTGATGTCAGCGGACGTTATGACCCTGTAACACCCAGTATAAGTTTCAATGCATTTGTTATAACTCATTTTAGAGGTCCATCTGCTCTACTAGACTTCAACATATGGAGATACGGAGAACAAATATCTTCATTTGCTCAGCTTGGTTTCCCCAACACCCAGCAAGTCAAAAACTTGAATAAATACTCAATAAATATCTACCAAATGTGTGAATCTGAATTTAACTAAGTCATGTTCATCAATATTTAGCTGTACAAATGAGTTACTGTTTCATTAAAAATACAAAGTCCCAGTTGCATTAACCTTTTAAAACAGAAGATTGTGGTTTTATAGTCATCTGCCACTATTGTCAAATAACTACCTGGTTTAATAATAGTGAAAACAATTATGACGAATGCATGAATTGTTCACAGGCTTAAGATGCTACATTGCTTTACTATTACCTGTCAATTTATTCATTTGAAGTGATTCACAAGTTAGTAATGCAAAGCAAATGATACACATAGAAAGCAGAAATTAAGAGAAGATTTGTGAAAAGATTAAAAATAAATGTAAATGTACATTATAGAAGTGTAACTCTAATGAATGCATGAATTTCAAAATGCCTGAATTTTGTCTATTTAAATTGTATATTAGGGCATAGTTAAATAATTTATACCACCAAAATAAACAAAATGCAAACATGAAATGAATACATTAGACAAATCATAAGGCCCAAAGATGAAAGATGTGGAACATGATATTTTATTCAATTTGTCCTATGTATGATTCAAATAACAACTGAAGAGAAAAAATATTTCTTACTTGGTCATCTCTAAATTACATAGTTCAGCAACATTTTCATTCATTTCTATCCGGCTGGGTTAAAGAAATTCTGAAGTTTCAATTCCATAGAATTCAGAAGACCAACATAACTTTATGAAAAAAATTATTTTGCAGTCAGTAATACCTGCCTATTATAAATTGCCCAGCTTTTTTAGATAACAGCTGATTTTCATTTTATTATTTGGGGTATTCCCCTTATGTACCCAATAGGTAAAAACCTGATGTCCTAACATAAGGCACATGGGAACAATTACTTACAGGATAGAATGTACTGATATTCTTCTCCATCAAATAATTCTTTCAAAGTTTCTTTCAAATACCACTACTCAATTTATTAAAATTCATTTTCACTCAACTTTGCAAAGTAATTATAAAATGTACATTTTCATAGGCTTGTAAATATTTGATGTTCATTCTGAGCCAGGTGGGGGAATGGGAAATATGGACCACTTACCTGACATGCATTATAAAGGAGTTGGTGTTCTAGTTTTTTAATACCCAGAATCTGCTGAAACATCTCATAGAGTTGTTCCTTGCTCAGAATAAGTTCAGACACAGCACTTAGGGCCATTCTATTGGACTGTTTGCACATGTCCTCTTCACCTCTGTAAATGGCATCATATTTAGCTATCCATGAACTAAGCACCGTCTCTTTGCTCAAGCCATCAATTTCTGGCAGACTCCGCACACGTTTTTCTATGTTTTTCTTAAACACCTCTCTGAAGTCATTAGCAGAACACCCTCCACTCTGAACCATTCTGGCCACTCGATCACTCTTCAGAAAAACCTAGAAGACACAAAAAACAGACAAAAAACCCATTTACAATTAGGCAGGAACACTAACACTCCTTGCTTCTAACAATCCAGCCAGAATTATGACACCAAGTATTCTACAATGATTCAAAATGTTTTATAACATATGGTAAATAATGACATAAAGGACCCCAATCTTCTAAAATGATGAAATGTTTACAAGAGGCAGTAATGAAAGCTAAGAAATCGTATGATGAGCCAACCTGAACTACATGCATCCCCACATGAAGGTCATGGGCATCTCTGCAACTGAATCCTTTCAGAGTTAAGAAGTTAATTGGAGATGTAAACTCAACTTCTTTATCTGTAGAGTTCTGGCTAGTTTTTCAGCAGGGAGGGGGTTCCCAATTATTTGAATGAGGATCGGAAGGTCAATAGCTGATATCCAAGTCAGCACCCAGCATGTATAACTTAATCAAAGCTCCTCCACAGCTGGGGGATTAGGGTGCAACCATCCCCCCATCCCTGACTTCACCAGTCCCCCAACTTCTTGCACATGTCTCAGAGCCGGTAAGAATGGATGACAGAAAAGCAAAATCTGTAAGAAATATCTAGATGTTCCCTAGTACCAGGCAATAACATACAAAGACAACCACAGAGAGAGAAGTTCGTGAAATTGACAGGAAGAGGTGGGTAATAATGTCTTACTGTGCAAAACATCAGAGTTGGCCTTAGAACTCTCCTTTCTTCTAAGTTACAGACCCAAATATCAACAAATATCAGTCAAGATTCATTAAATATCTATTCCATCATCAATAGTCCTAAGAATCCTCTTCGAAGCAGGTAACACTGCTTTTATTCCTATTTTTCCTATGACGACAAAAAATTCTCCCAGAAGAGCCTGTAGGATTATTCAGTGCAGTCCCCATGAGTTAGATCTGTTAAGCTTATGAAACAAAAATCCATGTCAACTTTTACCCTAAAAACTGACTTAGAATAATGGTACTGAGTTAGGACCCCACTACTTGGACTAGACTATCATCATGTCTGTCTGGCGTGTGGGTAAGCAGCACACATGTTCTGTATAAAGTGGCCTCACTGGTCCCACTGACCATCACCTGACTCTAAACTTTTCCCCAATATTTGATTTCTCCCCTTTTAGAGTCATTCACCCAAAATGTTGTTTCCTATCTTTGCTCAAGGGCCAGAGGATTCCTGACTCTCGAACATTTTGGCTAATGTACTGAAATAGGGGTTATAAATTCTACATTGGGCAAACATTCAACACATATACACAATGTTTCCTGTCTCTTCATCAGCTGTGCCTCAGTCAGTATAGAAAAGACTTATTTTCTGTTTCTAAGCTGAAACTAATTCTTAAGAGACAGGTGTAAGAATAATGCCTTTACTTTATGCAGATCAACGAAAATAAAGATATTCCATAAGTACTTTGTCCAAGAATACCATTAACTACTTCGGGACACATTAAGGGTGCCTTCATCTCCTTTGCCACCCTCATTTCATTGCACAACTCTCACTGGGTACTAGAATTCAAGATAAATTATATATACATGTATTTTTTTCCCAATTCCTATGAGACTTTTATATTGTTAAATGGGAACATATGGAAGCTCAGGAGTCAAAGTAGTCAATTTATTACTTTTCTGTGCTACCCTCCCAGTACCCTGCCTGTGTCAGCACAACTTTACAAAGTTTTGGAGGGACACTGGAGGAAGAAGGGCTCTCTTCTTACACCTGCAGGCATGGGGCACGAACACGTGGGCAACTTATTCCCAGCCTGAGGGTGGCTTCCTAGTGCACCGCCTCCACTGGCAGATCCCCAGTGAGTTCTACAGTGCCGCACCTCAGAAGGCAGACTTCCCAGTTGTCCCATTAGTGTGGCACTTCAGTCAAACTCTCTGCCATGCAGTAGGACATGCCACATCTTCTCCAATGAGGTCTGGATCCCAGGCTTTGAGATGTGGGGAGCAGGACCCTCTTCCAGATTTGTTCCTTCCCTGGATGCTGTGCTCCCTGTATCTGCTACTCCTATATTCTCCAGTTTTCCTCACCCATTGCAACCAATCTCTCACTGATTAAATTTTCCCTACTCAGTTGTGTGGTTTCTGTCTCCAGATTGCACCCCGATACAGAAATAAAAGTAACATTCTTTCTATGGGAGAGTATTTAGAGTTGAGACAAACAACTTTTAAAAATTTGGTAATTGCGTACGAAGCTGGAACAGCAAGATCTGTTTAATGTGCAATATAAATACCTTAATGCTGGCTTCAGAAAAAGCTTTTAATTACTTGGTATCTAATACTTTTAAGTTGGCAGGGATTTTTATTTTTCTCAACTTCTGCCTAACTCAGTCCTCAATTCTACCAAGTAACCCAACAATGTTTTTTGAAGCAAGGATAATAAGTCTTTGGAGTGTTAAC
The DNA here is from genome assembly GCF_009762305.2 of Zalophus californianus. NCBI lineage: Eukaryota > Metazoa > Chordata > Mammalia > Carnivora > Otariidae > Zalophus > Zalophus californianus. The sequence continues at coordinate 78,387,753 of NC_045606.1, forward strand.
TCCCCTATAAAACCCTACCTAAAACCATACTAACTCAGTCAAATTACATGTTATTTATGGATACTTACTAAGTAACCTTGTGTCAGGCCTTTTGCTAAGTATTGAGGGGACAGAAGAGTGAACGGGCCAGAGACCCTGCCCTCAAAGCTCACGCAACCAGGGAGAGACAGGATAAATACAGTAAGAGCAAGAATGGCAGCCTATTCAAGGGGAGTAAAGAAAAGGAAGTTATGAACTCCACCGTCTAGGGACAAGGTTGAGGACAAAGGGGGCACAAAACAAAGACAGGGACCTGTGATTTGAATGACCTGTGGGTTGAAGGGGAAAAGGGAGAAAACACATTTCAGGAAAACAACAGAAGTAAAAAGCATAGAGGAATAAACAGCATAGCCTTTTGAGGGCAACGTAAGAACTTTCATCCTGCAGGAGCATTAAATTTAAGGGTGAGGGCAGCAAAAGTTGTGCTAAGCAGACCAATAGAGACCAGATGGCAAAATGCACCATGTGCCAAGCAAGGGATCTGAGCTCTCTCTGATAACCGAGAGTCGGTGATGGCTGGGAAACTCAGGTATTAACATGCTGAGAAACAAGAGTTACACAAAAAACTGGTGGCAGCATCAAGGGTAGAGGACAATAAACCAGAACAGAGATTGGGATATCAGTTATCCAACAAGTACAGCAGACCAGGTAAAAATAGGAAGGGTTTGATCTAGGGCAAAGGTCATGGGCTAGAGAACTAGGGAGAGGTAAGAGGGAGTTAGAGAAGACAGAATTAACATATGTTGGTTATTTACAGAATGTAAAAAGGCAGGAAAATTTTCATGATTTTTTTAAAACTGGGGTGCCTAGATTCCATTAACCAAAGAAGAATACAGATGAACAACATATTTGTAGAGGGGGTGGGGGGGGGCATCAGGGATTATTAGCTTAGTTTTCGTAGGAGTCAGCTTTGAAGACAAAGTAAACTAAAAACAAAGAGTCAAGAACAAGACTCTAAGAAATACCTACATTTAAACAATTGGCAGAAGAACTTGATCCAAGAGAGGCTGGTAGTGTCAGAGAAGTAGAAGGCAAAATACCGTATTAGTGATCAAGAGGGGAGAGCATCTCAAGAGAAAGAGAACCAAATGCCACAAGAGAAATCAACTAAATTAGGAATAGACTGGTCTTTATCATCAGAGGTCACCTTTGACAGAGATTTCCTGGTGTGGAAGAGAGTGGGAGCCCATCTACAGGAGATGAAAGAGGACAAGTTGCCAAAATTAAGACAGCAAACGTCTTTTCTTTTAGGAAGCAGGAAAAAAAAAAAGGGAATGAGGGAGAAGCTGGACTGGGAAACTGCATTTAGGCAAGGAGGGAGACAAGTCAGGAACGGGGTAGTTTAAGGTATGGATGACAAAATAATGACGATGTGGCCCCCCTGAGATTAGGACTGCAATTTCATGTGAGACCTGAAGCAGAAACATCAGCTAAAAGCTACTCCCTGGTTCCTAACGTTAAGGCACTGGGAGATGACAAGACATATTTATCATTTTGAGTTGCTAAATTCTGGGCTAATTTGTTATACAGCAATACGTAATACATTCATAGACCCACACAGTTTACTCTTGCTTCATGTGGGTCTCCGTTATATCATTTTTCTGAGAGAAGTTACCCCCCCACACCCCCGCCTATTTGTCATTCTTACCCTTTTATCTTGCTCTAGTTTTCTTTTTAGTACATGGCACCAGATACATATTTGTCTCCCCAAAATAGAGAGTATGTACCACCAGAGCAGACACTCGGTTTTGTATGCTTCTGAATCCAGTGCCTAATATGGAGCCTGTCCTATAATTAGAGCTGAATAAAGATTCGTTGAAGAAAGTAAGGACTATCTATAGACACTGAATTCTCTTGAAGCTAAAGAAGATTAGATAGGCATCTAGCTCCCAGATTTCCTGAGCTATGGATGCCTGTGTGAGAGGAACCAGGAGACGGATACACACTAAAAAACCGAACGTATAAGACGTGGTATGGCTGAAAGGAATACACTCCAGCAGACAAGAGAGAGTCTGCATGAGGAAGGAAAAGCAATGATCTGAAAGCAGAAGTAAGCAACAGTCCTCCTCTGATCCGAGGTATAGGAAAGGAAGGTCTACCATCCTAAGAAGGCTGCTTCTCTCTTCCGTGCTCCCCTTTGGGATTCTGTGCTGACGAGCATCCGTTTTGCACATGCTCCCAATTCTGACACCATCACAAAGTGCAATCCAACAAATGATCCTCGTATCACTCAAGCTTCAGACATGGCTAATACCAACCAATAGCTCTCCTTACGTGTAAGGTTACGGTGCCAGTGGGACAAATCGCATAACAGAATGCATGACTTTTCCTATTGTTTGCTCTGCCTTCTATCTGCTTCAGTGAATGTCAGATCCTACTTCTTCTGAGACCTGGAAACCATTCTCAACTCCTCCATCCTCTCCATGTTCATTTCCCAACTTACAACTTGTCACTAAACCCTCATGACCCCACCAGCCCCTAAATTCCTCCAGATCATCTTTGCCTCCTCTTGTGCCCACAAGAGTTCTTCACGCCCCTCATTCTGTCTCAACTGGCTAAGAGCAACAGCCTCTTAACTAGGCTTCCTGCCTCACAAATTTTCCTAAAAGCCACCCAACTCCCATTTCCCCAACTTTTTCCCTTCAGTAGTATCAAACTAGTGGTTTTGTTTGTTTGTTTTTTAAATCTGGTCATTTCAATCCTTCTCCAGCTTACAAATTCTTCACTGACTTTCCACCAAAATTGTCACCAAGGTCCTACTTCAAATAGCTCCAAACTGCCACTCTGGCTTCATCACTAGGCATTCTCCCTTGCTCATCCTCCATGCACTAGCTCCACTCGTCTTCTTTCCAAAACTTCACACCATCTCACCATCATCTAATTATCTCTTAATAATGCATCAGATCCCTACTCCATCAACCCTTCTTTAGTGATTCCTTCACCAATTGCCTTGAATCAGCCTGATCCTGTGTTGTTTGTATGTAATCCCAGTACCCTTTTTTTCTCCTTTAAAGTACTTATCACTTTGTAATTGTGATAACTAAGTGCAGGTTCCAGTGCCATTTTTTTTTTTTTTTTTGTACTCACTATAGAGTGTAAGCCTCCACAGTGGAGAGTGAAACCAAAGACGGTTTCTTAGTGCCTACCACCAGTCCAAGCACTAAGAGCAAGCACTTAGAAAATATCCATGGAATGAGCTAATGAGGAGGGAATGAATGGTATGGATGGTTATTTCCCCAACCATGCACTTGCATAACTTCAATTAACCACTAAGATTTACTGATTTTCAATTATATGCTTAACCTAAGACATAGACCTTGTCCACATGAATGGGAGAAAGACATCTCAGAAGGATGCATGAGTAATGTCACAGAGGAAAGTAAAACTAGTTTTGTGAAGAAAAATGTATATTGTTTAAAAACAATGCATAAATGACAATCTGCTATAATTGCAGAAATGATAGTTTTTAAAGATTTTTCAGGTATTATAAGTTATGGAACTAACAATGATGGACTTAGTCCCAGGAGATATAAACGATCTTAATCTTGTATCCTCTCACAGAAATAATTAAATTAAAGGCAGATAAAGTGTGGCCATATAAAGAGGCTGGTCCTAGAAGTTGGTCCCCAAGCCTTGGATGCATACGTACCAGCTTTCTGCTCTAAGCCCCAGGATCCTCAAAGAGATTCTGTCTGGGGTACATCTAGGGCACCATACTGGTACTGAAGCAGCCATGGGAATTCTGTTTATGGACAAACTCACTGATGAGCAGGTATTCTGTCTCCCTACAGCTCTTCACATGTTATCTCCTTTTGTGCCCACAATCACCCTATGCCATTTTTATTTTTATTTTTTATAGATTAAGTGATTTAGGCTGTGAAGTAACTGGCCTAAGGTCACATATTGGAAGAACAGAGACTAATGGAATCCAAAAGCAACAGTACTTATTCTCTCGAAATTCTCCCACTCCTATCCAAGTTTCACCCCTGGCAGCCATAATTCTGATTGGTAATTCCACAGATGTTGGCCCGTACCCATCAGTGACCTTTAATGTGAAAATGTCACCGAACACCCAACCAGTTCAGTGTGGGAGTTAGAAAAGGGACATCAAAAAACTGTAACATAGCATGTAGTCACAGTTTTCCATATTTTAGCGAGTTATATCTTGTACAGGCGCCTGCTGAGCACCAATGGTGCTTTCCATTCACCTGCTCGGTTTATATACTAAAAAAAGTCATGGTGAGTAACAAAACTGAAATGTGAGGACTACCACAGAATACTGTATCTGCAAAAAGTCTGCTCAACTGTCCAAATAAAACTTCAAATACACTTTCCCACAAAAGCACTTATTGTTCACACGTTACTTTTGATCTGATCCATGCATTGCTTCTTGGCTTCAGGATTGTATAATGACGAGAAGAACATTATCTGCTTGCCAAATCATTGTGGCTATCCATGAGATGCTTCCTGGGAAGGCTGCCCACATGTGTTCTGCCAGAAAAACACGGAGAAAGTACAGAGCCCCACTTGTAAGAGATGCCTTCTTCTCCTTAATAATGCCAACTACTACTAATTCCCATAATGTATGCTGTGCATAAACAATGGCTGTTTTTAAAATGATTTTTCAGGTGTTACCAATTCATGAAGCCTTTTAACAGTGATGGATTTAGTCCCACTACGTGTCAATTTCTCATTTTCTATTGTCAACACCAGTATTTATCAGCTCACTTCATATGCCCAAAGCCAGTCATTAGGTTCCCTATCGGGACTGTATTGTGTCATCCTCTTCATCCATCTGGGGTCTTTCAAGCTGCCTTTCCAGTCTTCCCTTCCATCTCTCTGGAGAACATAGTTTCTGTTCCAATAAAGGGGCACACTTGTTTAGCACAACACGCGACAAGTTTCTTCTCCCATACCTCACCCATTTGTTCCATAAATATGTTGTCAAAACATACTATGTGCTGGGCAATGTGCTCAGTGTTGGAAATATACTAGCGAGCCAAAGATGAGTTTGCTGCCTTCACAGAACTTACACTGGAGGAAAAGAAATAATTACACAAACTAATAGGACCGCAGCTTAGTGAATACTATTAGGAATTTCTGGAGTCATGAGAGTTTGTAACCACGTTCTGAACTCATCTGAGGAGGTCACAGAGGATTCCCTAAGGAGGTGAGTGGAGATATGAAAATGGAGAGGAATTCATTTAGAAATGTGGGGAGACCAAGGGATAGTGGATGGGGGAAACAGCTGGTCTAAGTGGGCTTGAAATGGTCCTTGGGCTTCAGTGAAGGGAGAAAGGATCTAGGGGCATGAGAAGATGCCAGAGAGGAGGGACAGGGTTCATAAGACTTGGAAGGTATTTGGCTTTTATCTCGAGGACATGGAATGCTTTCCAAACATTAAAGTCAGGGAGTCATGTGATTAAAACAGCATTTTGAAAAAAGCTAGAATATTAACCTTCACAATACAAAGTAGGTGCTAGCATCTATTCTAAAGGCTTTAAAAAATAATCTAAAAAAATTAAAAAATAAAGCATAGAGGGGGGAAAAGAAACAGGCCAGAGATCACGTAACCAGGAGTGGAAGAGTGGAAAAGTGAAAGTTTAAGCCCAGACGGTCTCACTTGAGAGCCCTCTTCTTGCCCTGCCCCCCCCCCCCCGCCCCCATGCAATCCAATTTGGGGATTTACCAGCTTATGGTTCATTAAAAAGGAGCAACAGATTTTAGGGGATGAAAAGAATCGGGAGGTGGAAGTTTCTGTTACTCTCTACCTCCTCTATGAAGCTTCTCACTGCTTGATACCATTTCTTTATTCTGAGCCTTCAGGGAGGAGCTCCCCATCCTCCCTGAAGGGATCAAACATAGCTGTCCTCATGCCACAGCAAATTCTGTAGAGCATCACTGTATTTCTCCCTTCCTTAGGCTATGAATTTCATTAGACCTGCACCCTTAAACCTCTGTAAGGTCTGGTATCATTCAACACTCAAATTTCAAAGGCAATCATGAGGTCCTTTTATTAGTAATGTACTTTGGAAAGTTACTGAATCCAAAAGGTGGTGTTTTGACCCCTGTGGGATGTAGTTTTCCCTGATTCAGCGTAAGTTAATGTAGATTGCAAAGTAATTTTAGTAAAGCTAAATTTATTCATTATAATAGAAATCATAGGTTCAACAAGCCACTTATAGTACAATGTTAATAAATTGTGGGTTAATTTTTTCTTATTGTGGTTCATCTTTCTTGGCAAAAAATAATAGGAAGGATATACTTGACCTTGGTGTTCACTGATCCATGAATTTCAAAGGTTTGGAAACCAATGATTTAACCAGTCCCTTTCCCTTAGCAAATGTAAAAAAAAAAAAAAAAAGAAAAGAAAAAACTGATAGCAAACAATCTTTTATTTGAAAAATAAATTAGGAAAGTGATAAGTTTACACCTCTATCTTTAAACTAGAAAGCAGATGCTCTCAAAGGACCCTTCCTTGTAACTAACCTAATACCCTTAGAGCAAATCTAAACCCTCTAAGCTACAAAAATCTTCTTGCATTGTCCTGTGGTTCAACTGAGGAAAGTTTATATCCAAATAAACATAAAGATCTGAAATATATGAAACTTTTTTTGGTAAAAATATATGCTATTCCTATCATCAATATTATAGAGTTTTTAGAAAGTTTTTTTTTTTTTTAATCTAATATCAGCTAATAGCAGATCCTTTAGTTTTCTTTACAGGTATTTTTCCAACACAATGATTTCCTTAAACTTCCCTAAGCCAATGGCATACTTTCCTTAACCCTGTAACTACAGAGCCTGAAACTAAAAAAGTTACCAAGCCAAAGGACAAACATACACAGAGAAGCAAGATCACTGGGCATCAGCTGGCCTTCCAATCCCGAGACTGAGATGATTTAGGGAAAAAAAAAAAAAAAAAAAAAAACCCCGTTCACAGTGGAAAAGCTAGGACATAGCAAATGTGAACTTCTACAGTAAATTTCTATATGAATATATAAAGTGAAAAAAGACACTACCCTCCCTTAACCCATGCCCTCACTCTTATTTCATTCCACATTTCATGGTACCACAGAAAACACTAAGGGGCGCCTCGGTGGCTCACTTCTTTAAGGGTCTGCCTTTGGCCCAGGTCATGATCCCAGGGTCCTGGGATCAAGTCCCATGTCGGGCTCCCTGTTCAGTGGGGAGCCTGCTTCTCTCTCTGCCCCTCCCCACTGCTTGTGGGCTTTCTCTAACAAAAATCTTAAAAAAAAAAAAAAAAGAAAAAAGAAAAAAAAAAGAAAACACTAAGTTCCTGGGTTGAGCTATTTTGTTCTACCTATTTTATAAAGTGATTTTTTTTCCGATACAGAAAAAATTTTAATTTAGTGTATTACTTCTGTAGTCTCATAGTATTTAATGTTCAATAAATCCTTTATTATATGGAGCAAAGAAAATGTGCTCAGTCTTCCAGCTTTACAATATTCCAAAGTCAATTCTGTAATTCTGTTCACTTCACCCTCGTTTCTGTGCCACTCTCCTTTTGTCAGCGGGGAAATAATGCAACACACACCGGAGGGGAATCAGACCCGGGTGTTTAGGGCGTGACACGAGCTGAGAAACCCTCCAGCATCCTGGCTCAGTCTCCTCACTAGTGGAAGAGGGATAACAACTTTCTTAACACAACTTTAGTATTACAGAATAAATCAAGAGTTTAGTCAGTGTTATGGGAAGTGTGAGCCATGGACCAAGCCAGTACCCAAATTATTAATATCTGTCCATCACTAAGTACAGAGAATTTTTAGAAACTTACAGTGATGTGACATTGCCCTGACATCCAAAAGCAGAATTCTACACCAACATTTTGTTATGAAAGTGTCCACCAGAAAAACTGAAAGAAAGGTTTGTAGTAGTTTGAAAAATCATTTAACCCAAACTCAGTCCTTTATCGAATGTGAAGAAATCCTAAGTTAAAACATGCAACAACTGCCTTTGTTCTGACCTATACCTCCAGGCTAGATTCTACAAATGACATTTTAGTCTAGCATTTCTCTCACATATCCATCTACACCTCCATCAATCCAAATTATTTTTGTTATGCAATTTAGAATAAGTCAAACACATGATTTTTATTTTACAAAATAATCCGCAATGGATTGGAAAACAAACACCGGCCCCTTCGCTGCAGGTACAGTAGCTCAGGACACTTTTGAGAAGACTGGTGATATACTAATGTTGACACAGAAAATTTAGAAAGAATATTTCTAAAAACCGGGTGCACAGGTGGCTCAGTCAGTTAAGCGTCTGCCTTCGGCTCAGGTCATGATCCTGGAGTCCCCGGGATTGAGCCCTGCATCCGGCTCCCTGCTCAGCGGGGAGTCTGCTTCTCCCTCTGCTCCTTATCCTGCTCTTGCTCTCACTCTAATAAAAACTTAAAAAATATTTCTAAAAACCAAGTTGCTTTATTTTCTACAATACTGTCAAGATACTAGAGAATGAGCTACTATCCTTTCATATTCTAGGTATCTACAACATGACTCTTAAGGACACCAAGTTACTTACTCTTGACAAGCCAGGAGCCTACAGCAGAGAAATGAAGTTCCAAAATGAAAATGAAATAAAATTCTGCAAAGTCAATCTTCAAAGCAAACATCCTAAGTCAAAGAAAAATGAGCCCCAAAACCACTGAACCAGAATCTCTCTGGCATCTAATGGCTCTCAATAAATATTTGTTGAATCAATTTCTGTAGTTTATACCTTGTAGTTATTCATTTTTCCACCAGATGGCAACTATGCATGGAACAATGTTGGTTTTTAATCCCAGGATTGGGTTTTCAGGATAGTGAGGGACTTCAAAGGTACAAATCCAAGAGCCTTTCAGAACTTGGATTCCCCTGGGGTGCCTGGGTGGCTCCATGGGTTTAGGTGTCTGACTCTTGATTTCGGCTCTGGTCATGATCTCAAGGTCGTGGAATGGAATTTTGTGTTGGGCTCGCACTTCAGCGGGGAGTCTGAGGATTCTCTCCCTCTGCCTTATCCCTTGCTTCCTAGTGGCAATACTTGCCTTATAGTAGTACTGTTCTCACAGACTTCTATCCCCTATAATACCAAAGGAAATATAAGTTCTTCCCAAGGCCATTCTTCGAATTTTTAATGGCAGCTAACATGGTGTTCAACCTTCCAGGTTAACCACTGCTCAAGTGACAGGCCCCCTTACTAAGCTGGTGGCTCTCCACACATGCTGCAATTCCCACATATGTGTTCCCGTGCAGAGCCTGCATTCTTTCCAGGTCTTTGGTTCCATTGTTCATCTTCTTAGTGAAGCCTCCTCCATTTAAAACTGCAACTCTTGCCTCTGACGGTTCCTGCCCTGTTTTCAGTTTTATTTTTCTCCACAGCCCTTACAACCACTTAAAGTACTACATCTGTACTATAACTTAATCCCAGCAGAAAGCAAGTTCCATTAGAGCAATGGGATCTGTATGGTTCACCCTTGTAATTCCAGGTCGATCAATATCTGTTGAACGAATGAAATCATCAGTGAATTTGCCATTGGGGTAAGATCTCACCATTAACACAAAAAGGAGTAATTCTAGCTACAGAAGCAGTGGTGCTATTAACACAGAAGATGCCACGCACCTTCAGGGGGCCTGCTTAGATGTAGTTCTGCTACATTTTTTTTTTTTAAGATTATTTATTTATTTATTTGAGAGAGAGAGAATGAGAGATAGAGAGCATGAGAGGGAAGAGGTTCAGGGGAAGAAGCAGACTCCCTGCTGAGCAGGGAGCCCGATGCGGGACTCGATCCCGGGACTCCAGGATCGTGACCTGAGCCGAAGGCAGTCGCTTAACCAACTGAGCCACCCAGGCGCCCTAGTTCTGCTACATTTTTGTGGACACTAGGTCTCCCTCATTTGTGAAGCTGGGTTTATGAACCCAAACCTAGGAATTTATATAATTCCCCTCTGCATTTCATCTATTGTCCTGTTTTAATATTTTCAGACCTTTACTAAATAGGTGGTATTAGGAACCATCTTTACCCAGTGTGGGCTGCCCAACCTAGTGTTTGGACTGCCCTAAGCTCTTTCTGCTTTTTGGGTTTTTTTTTCTAACTTTCTACTTTGGAACTCATATGCTTTCTCACAAATCCCCTGGCAGTGTAATAGTGATGGTAGAGAAACCAGAACTGGGAAAGGAAAGGAATAAGCATTTATATGCACAAGTCACGCACAAATCAGAGAAGGTGGGCACATGAAATATGCCTAAATGTGTCTCAATGTAACAATAGCAACTTTTATCTGTGTACTGCTTTAAGATGCACAATTATCTTCATGTATTACACTTTTTCATTCTGATTACATCTATGTGATACATTCTTTTTTGAACATAAACTGACTTTGAGACCCAGTAGAGGTCCCTAAACTTGAATGTTCATCAAAATCATCTGGAGGACTTGTTAAAACAGGTATCTGCCCCCCCACCACACTCAATTTTCCGACTCCATGAGTTCTGCAGTGGGGCCTGAGAATCTGCATTTCCAACAATTGTTGGAAGTGATGCTGCCACTCCTGGCCTGAGGACTGTTGTTCTGAGATGTTCTGCCTTGGGGAAAGGACACACATACAGGTCATCTGATGTAAAAGCATAGTGGTCTTTTCCATAGGCAACTGTGCTTATCACTGAACTTTCAAATGGAATGGTAATTACTAAGGGGGAATTATAAATATTTTTAATGCTCTCGAATTGCAAAGGAAAAAAAAGGCTACACAGACTCCCTCTCCACCCCCCAACTAATTCATTTTTTACACAAGAGATCAATTCCAGAATCAGTACTTCCTAATTGTAAGCAGGCTTTCCCCTGGAGCTCAACTTTCCCTTCTCAGATACATCCTGCCCACACCCTCACCCACCCACACTGCTTTATCACTAATTACATTGAGATTGCACCAGTTACCACTATTCTACCCTCCCACTAGCACTCCCAATACCTTTTAGCTGGGAGTTTTTTTTCTAAGGCCCAATCCTCTAAGTCCTCTAAACAGGACTCATCTAACACTCTCTTCTTAAACACTAGCTTTTCTTGCCAACTATAGGGTAGTGGTAAAGACCAGGAGCTGTGAAACCAGATCAACGTCAAACATAGATCCTGTCACATAACAGCTGCTTAACACTGGGCGAATTGGTTAGCCTCTGTGGGTCTCTAGTTTTCTCATCTAAAGAATGGGATAATAATAGTGCATACCTCAGTTTTTGTTAGGATTAAGTTTCTACGTTTTAAGTCCTTGTTATAATGAAATTGGTATTACCACTACCACCCCCTCACCATCCTTTTTCGAGAGAGAAACTCATACAGCACTGTACATGGGGATACTATAAAATCAAGGAATCCAAAGTAGCATTAAATTTTACATTTTAGAAAATTACTAATATAAAAAGTCAACGGTGGGTTGATTTGCTAGTAAATCACAATTGAGTACTTAGCATACATCATGCCTTTTGCTATGTTTTCACTTACCTCATTTAATTTGCATAGACCTATACTTTCAGATGTGTAGTGAACATTACCATAAATTCCTTGGATTCCTCAAATCCAGCATACTCAAAATTTGAACTCCTCTTCCACCCCGAACCTGCTTCACCTATTTTCTACCTCACTGAATGGCATCATCATCACCTACTGCCCCAGCCAGAAATCCAGGAGTCATCCTTGACCCTTCCTTAACCGTTCCCAACCCTAACCCTTCCATTCTGTATCCGTGTTGCTACACTGGAGGTAAACAGAAGATGAAGGTTATGGGTATAGACAAGTTTTGAAATCAGTGATACCCTGGTCATTAAAAAAAGAGGTAGAAAATACAAATGAGCAAATGAAATCAAAGAACATTACCTTGAAGGTGACCCATGTTATCTAACCTGATTCACCTACTATTGCTTTTATTCATATTTTGTCTTTATCACTCCTGGATTATTACAACAGCCTCTGGATATTCCTGGTCTTTGAGTTCCTTAACCAAAGTTCTATAGGACACCACTTCCTTATAAAACCCTGTTGTTAGTATGGAGAACAATCTGAGTTGCTAGAGGGGAATGGGCCAGGGGATGGGTTAAATGGGCGATGAGGATTAAGAAGTGCACTTGTCATGAGCAGCACTGGGTGTTGTATATAGGCGATGAATCACTGACTTCTACACTTGAAACTAATATTACACTGTATGTCAACTGGAATTTAAATAAAAACTTGTAAAAGAAAAATATTAAGAATCCACGATTTATCAGGGTTAAATTCTTCTTAGATTATTTTTTTTTTGCCTGAATTACCAATAAACATCTTTCTTTGGGGAAAGGAACAATTATTGTTCATATCATTCCCAAATGGTAGCTCCATTTCAAATGTTATTTCCTTCTAAGTATCCCTTGTTTCTCTAGTTGAAATCCATTCCTTCATATTCCCAGAAGCCTTTATCAATTACTATTCATGAAATATCACCACTTATGATTGATGTTTAGATTTCTACCTCAATATTTTGAGTAAAGAGAAAACAAGTCAATGTGAAAGAAGCAAAAGGTGAAATTGAGAACTTGATTAATGTAAAGGCTCTTTGGGACAGCCTTAGGGTAGCAGTTCTCAATCTTGTCTGCACATTGGAATCAACTGGGTAACTAAAAAAAATTCTGATGCCTGAGTCCCAGAGTACAGGTCCTGGGTGCAGCCTGGGCACTGAGAATTTTAAAAGCTTCCCAAGGGATTCTGATGTGCAGACAAGGCCAAGAAGTACTGATCAATGAGAAATTTTAAAAAAGGAGTTAAGAGAATAAAGAATTTTTAAATGGAAGTAAACATCCGGTGAAAATCAATAGAGAGGACTCAGGACCAACAAATGGTCCTGGTAAAGAAGTCTAGAAGGCAAGAAATTCAGAGGCATGTGGTAAAGCAAACGGCTTACAGTTGGTTCTAGGCTGCAGCTGGAAAAGAGATGGGCTGAGAAAGAATGGGTGCAGGAAACCCTGCTTGGAGTGACAACAAAGAGCAAAGAGTAGAAATGAAAGGTCAAGTAAATTCAGAGAGGGAATTCCGAAAAAGATGCTGTTAGCTGGGAAATTTTCCAAAAATGACAAAAGCCGATGTGTGGCAACAATGTTGTGTTACTGAATTGAGAGATGAACAGAGAAGTTTTGAAATCAGGACTACCCTGGTCATTAACAATGAGGAAAATTCATGTCAGCAGCTGAAGTCACCAAGGAGCACTGAATCTTAGGAGGTCTAAGATGACAGCACAATTGTGAAGACAGGTGTTATGCTTATAGGTGGTCTATAAAAAAGGGAGGTTTTTGTGGAGGGATGTGATGAAGAGCTCTGACACCTGTGCACACAGGGAGCTACTCATCTCAGGTGCATCATTCCCTCTGCCAAAAAAGTTCTTGTAGTTTAGAAAAACAGGCATATATTAAGATATTTGTGTTGGTTATTGCAATAACACATAATCCTTAATCCTCATCACTGAGCACTAATCATTTAAAACATGCACTAAATACAAAGCTAAATAAATTCTAAAATCCAGAAACTGGTACCCATAGTAAATGATGGAGTAAAGAATATGGAGTCACCATGATTCCTCCACACAGTAGCAATATGTGAAGGCTTGCTCTTTTTACATCAGTGTTTCTCCAAATTCTGATCCTTTCCCCTCACTGGATTCCTGTGTGCTACTTCAAAAACCAGTATGTTTGTAAAAGGAGAAAACACTAACTATACACTAAACTTAAATACCATCAGAAACGCCAGATTCCAAGCTCATTAAACCCTTGGAAATACTCACACTATGGTAAGTATTACGGCTGACCAACATCTCTCTATAGTACAGTTGCCTTATAGTAAGTCTATGGTAAGAGACAGGGATACATACATTTAGTTTAGTGTGTCCTGTAAGACAAGGAAATGTATAGATAAAATCACCTACTGCATCACCCGATCAGTTGTCAAGTTCTTTAGAATCCTTTTCACTGGGCACCTGGGTGGCTCAGTTGGTTAAGCGAGTGCCTTCGGCTCAGGTCATGATCCTGGAGTCCCGGGATCGAGTCCCGCATCGGGCTCCCTGCTCAGCAGGGAGTCTGCTTCTCCCTCTGACCCTCTCCCCTCTCGTGCTCTCTCTCATTCTCTCTCTCTCTCAAATAATAAAATCTTTAAAAAAAAATAGAATCCTTTTCACTTCAGTAAATATTAAATCTAATTTATCCCAGTAATGAATTTAAAAAGTTGCATTTTTATAAGGAACATCAACCCCCATGAGAGATGAGTGTGGGTAATCAAACTACTGGAGAATGCAAAAATACATACAAAGAAGAAATGCAAGGGAAATGCATCATGACATTGGTATTAGGGGCAGAATACTTCATATTATAGTGCCATGCCATTATGACAAAATTTATTTACATCACTATGAAAAGAGAAAATGATGTAACCCAAAAAGTAGATAAAAACCTACTACAATGAATACCTTACATTTGACATAGCAGTCTTATTTCCAGGTCCTGGTTATTAAATTGAGACTAAAAGTGGTTTATTGATCTGTTTACAACACTCTAAAGACAAAAACTAAAACTGTTTTGTTCTGACATAAGAAAAAGCAATAGAAAGCACTTAGTCCACCGCCTACTACATGGTCGGCACTCAGTGATGACAGTTCCCGAGCTCACTGACCCGAACATAGGTTCTAACCCCCTTCAAAGGGCATCCACTGAAAATTCTCAAACGGAGACAAACAAACGCTGGGTTAAATGTCCATATTAACAAGACACTGAATTATAAAAGTGAGTCAATGTTAATTTCATACACGAGTCAGGTTTTAGGTTGACGACGAAGAACGAAGAAAAGAAACGAAACCAATGAGGGTGCAGAGAAGGACTGAAAGAGAAGGCAAGAGCAGTGTTAGTGTGAAGAGCAAACAACAAATTCCTCAAGTTCTGGGTCTGTCATGGAACATGCCCCCCAGGTTAATTTGCTAGGATGACACAGAATGGTAATGATTCTAAAACCTGGATTCAGGGGCTGCCAGCCCTGCCAGATGCATTTACTTCCATAGCCCCAAACAATCTCTTGGGCAGCTGGTGGAAGCCACCTTAGCTAGCCCCATGAACTACTAGCCCTAGGGGCAGAGATGCTAACAGTGGCCAGTCTGAGAAAGTCAATTTATCCTGGTTTAGCCTCAGCTCCTACTAGGTGTAGCCCCTCAAAGGGTCCTCAGGGTCCTGTCTTTTCAATGTGATCCTTAGTACCTCAGAATATAACTTTATTCTCCCAGATAAATTGAGAAAGATCCTCAAAATAGCATTCCTGCTAAATCCTCCCCAGTATGGGTGCTCTACAGTTCTTTCAAAGAGCATCTCCTTTGATTAACTTAGTCAAAGCTCTCCAGGATTGGGTATAAAAAAGCCTGTGCATACCCAGTCAGGTTTCACCCCCCCCCCCACCCCCCCCAACCTGGTCATCTTGGATGCATTTTGCTGTGTGCTGATTCGCCCAGGCCTTAGCTGATTGATTCTCCCTCTTTCAGTCTTGCTTGGTGTTATAGTTAGAACCAATTATTGCCCTTCCACCTGTCTCTGAATTCCAGTATTAGCCCTAAACTCAAGAAACCACTCCTAATAGATGTCTCTCTAGTGTTGCACAAGAAACAAAACCCCACTATCAGCTCAGGAGAGTTCAAAGGTCCTTGTTAAAACTGTGCATGCTAAACTGAAATAAGGGATTCTGGGCTAAAAAAAAAAAATCAGTTTTCCATTTTGTCAAGGTGATTTAGGGTGAAAATTTTCAGGATTAACTTCCCATTATTGTGTATGATTGGGATAAACTGTCCAGTTTTTCTTTTAACACATATTTACATAATGAATAAAGTACTGATTCATTCCTTCACTCCAAAAGTATTTGAGTGCCCAGCACTGTGCTAGATCCTGGGAATACAGTGAACAAAATAAACACAATTCCAAGATGTCATAATAAATCTACATTGTGATATCTATCTCCAAAATAACCTAGCATATTTTAAATATTTAATGGCAAAACAAACTGGGTAGTATGGTGGAACACATGGGAAAAAAACTAAACAGAGGATTTATCATTTAAATCTTTCTACAAATAATGAACATGTATTAATTATATGCAATACTGGGCACGGAATTATTTAAAAGAGCTAGTGTTTTTATTTTAAAATTGCTATCATTATGCATATACAAATCACATTAAAAGGTACTAATAGCTTGAAAAGGACTGCTTGTCAAGAGTAATAAAATTCTGAACAGCAAAATTTTCATGATAAGAATGAAAAAACACAGCACAATGACTTCAAAGATAGTATATTGTACTATATATAATCTCAAAAAAGTACTCTTCCTAGCACGTAAAAGATAATTTTTCTTTTCCAAACTTAACTGATGGTTTCTGTATAAGGAACATACAAATGTATTAACAATTTTCTTACCAATATAGAGCCCAATATATGTACAAACATTTAGGGGGAAAAAATTTGTCCTCGATTTTAACATGCACCTGTATGTAGAAACAGCCATATATACTCATAGGAATGACAGACACTGACAAACAGTTAACATTTAGCAAAGGCAAAAAAAAAAAAAAAGGGAACAAAAAAATCCTGCTAGGCCCTTTTTCCGCTTGACAAAGAATGGAGACAGTTACCAAAGTAACAGAAAGGGACACAAAAACCACACTTCAAACAAACCAACTGCTTGTCAAGTATTAGGACTTGAGTTGACAAACAGGTTTAATCCAGTTCCTCAAAGGTCATGCTGTCAAGGTGAAGGATGAACATCTCCCGCTACTGCACGAGGCTGGCTGTCGTTCTGAGCAGAGGGTTCCTCCTCCTCCGCCACAGGGGTCACTTTGTCTGACCCTCCTGCAGGAGGAAGTTCGTTGTTTGTCCCCTCTTCACTAGGGGGGTTACCAGACAATTCATTCGACATGAGAACTTGCAAAGATTCTATTCCATCTTCAACATCCACCTGAATGCCCAAAGCTTTAAGAATGTCACATTTGCACATAGGACAGGTCCCATGGGCCAGAATCCAGGGGTCGATGCAATTCTTGTGGAAAAAGTGTTTACAAGTGAGAATACGCACTGTATCATTAGGCTTATAGAGTTCAAAGCAAACTACGCAGCTATCTCCATTCGGACTGATTTCCTCGTCCCCCTCCTTCAGCACCCGAAGCTGAAGCTGGCCAAAGGCTTTCTTGAGATCGGTCGTTAACCGCTGCCATCTCCGGTTCTGAATCCTGGCTATCCGAAGTCTCCAAATATGATAAAAGATGAAATATGCTAAAGTAGCAGTTGTGACAATCACAAAAGACACAAAATAGTGATTCATCCAGATGATGTGTTTTCTCCCCACCTCAACTATGACTGTGACATGAACTCCCTTCTGAATTAAGTGCAAAATCTCCATGCCCTTTAGGTTACCGATCATCACCACAACGATGTCTTCAAAGGCCTGATGAGACATGGGAAAAATCTGATTACCAGTTCCTGGAAAGTTGTAGATGATCACTCCACTGGCTCCCTTCTCAACAGCTACCTTAATTTTCTGCGTGAAGGTACAACCTCCCCGTTCAACAAGGGCGAGCCAGGTCTCGGAGTTCTTTGATCTTCTGAAACTGGTATTGGGATTACACGCATTTTGAGTTTTCCCCTCTGGTGGCACGATAACTCCTGCCACTCTCTTCAAAGTGGAACTTCTTCCAAACACTCCAGTTTCCCCCAACTCTGACAACATGCGATTCCTAACGTGAAAGGATATGTTCATGTAAGCAGTCCAAACAGCACTAGCTCTGCAACAGTTCTGACTAAGAAGCCAAAGAAAACTAAATTTCATAAGCCAGGAAGATGCAGTGTTGTTTCTGTGAGTGCCAATCCTGAGTAGACTCATCTCTCTCTTCACCTAGAGACTGAAGTACCAACCCAACAAAAAGATGTGGCTTCCACATCTGTTGAAAATCAATTCAGAACAACAACATGAGAAAAATCTTCCGGGTGAAAACAAGTTTCACTGTCTTCCAGCATGTTTTTCTAAGAAATTCTTAAAGATGTCTTATGAGGTTCAGATGTTTTATTTGCGAGAGAAACACTTTAGATTGAAAAAAAAAAAAATCCCAGTCTCACTAATGTAAACTCCAGATACTGTTTACAGTTGGGTAATGTGATTATGACATAAAAGACAACACAGCCAATTAGAGAAGAGCTTTGAGCCTGCTGGAAACTTACTGGCCCGAATGCTTCAAATACTGTTAGGGGTGATTTCTAGATTGTAAAATCAATTCAATCCTTGAGCTACATGTTAACAGGTATCACTTTAAACAAAAAATTAAATATAAAAATCATACAACACATGCATATACAAGACTTGAAAGCATATGCAAGAAAGCCACAGAATTATTTTTCTTGACAATAAATCAAGGAAACATGTAACAAGATGGCAAGTTTTAAATAATTAGAAATTAGTACTATGAATAATTATGTGGTAAAAGCAGTGAGCTCTGTAGTACCACTTTTAACTCACATTTTGGTCATGGTGCAAATTTTTTATTTATCATGTAAACCATTGTACTAAATTTATTTAATAATTGCTTGCTCAGGTTGGTTGGTTCAGTCTGGTTTTGATTTGGATTTTTAAAAGGAGGATTTTGATTTCTAAATCCTGTTAGATTACTTCAGCTTCACTTCTTCACTCTTACATTGACTCTCCATAGGGATGACAGCAGTAAAGAACATTAAACTCTTTTCTCTGCAGATCTTGGCATCTGCTACTGATCTAACAATATTTTGAGGGAAGAAAGGAAGAGTAGGAGGAAAAAAATTATACGTAGCAGTCTTAGTTTAGCATAATTCATTTCAAACAAAAAGGAAGCTACTGATTTTAAAAAAGAAAAACGTCAAGGTCCCCATTTAGAGTTAACCACCGACAGCAGTGTTAAAGGTCATAGATGCTTTGAGCAAAACCTTTGCCAAAAATCAACAAACATCCCTGGTGAACCCACCCGCGCATGAGCGCGTGCACGCAAGTGCGCGTGCACACACACACACACCGTCATCAGCTCTGCCTTTATTTTTGCTACACTTACATCAATGTCACAAAATGACTTGAGACCAAAGCGACTTGTGAACTAACAAACGTGGCCAACCCCTGGTGCTGCCATACACCTTCTTGAGGGTATTTCTCAGTGGTTCTCATCCACTAGCTAGGAAACCAAGAACTTTGACCTTAAACACAAAGGTCTGACCTTTACACAGAGGATGCTAAGAGACCGTTTTGATTAGGTCTTACCAGGACTAAGGGAGCTAGTTCTTTTTATGAAATGTGAACCAAAATAATTTGAGGCAGGAAAGGAAGAGAAAAAGGCCCTATAGGCCCAACCAAAACAGCATAAAAGGAAAATATTACCGTGTAAATTACAGCTCACAATGGTCCATCTTCTTTCCCAAAGGCCATTCATCTGATTTTATTTCCATACAACCCATTCTTGAAAGTGTGTAGTACATAGTGTGTAGACTCAAAGTGTCATCTAAGTTGGATATCAACGGTTTAGCATTTCACCCACAAATATTTTAGTCAAAACCATAACTCAAATCTTTCAACCTCTTATTGTTATACACAGGTGTTTTATCTACTCAAGAAGAGAAGCAAAATGAGGCAAAAGACACAATTTGTAAACGCAATTAAACAAAATTTCAGCTCCATTCTAGATTTATATCAAAATTCCCAGAGACACACTCATCACCATTTTAAGAAAACAAAAGCATTTACTACGGTCACTTCTAGAAGGGAAATCTGCCACCCTAGCTAATTCACTATGCTAGGATTTAAAGGGCTATGGCAAACAAAAGTGATTTTTTTGTGATGCTGCCCTAAATGAAGCCTATAACAATTTAAAATATTTTAGTTATATAACCAGAGGTGCTATCATCTAAAATAATTACCTAGAACACATTACTTAGTAACTTTGGAAACCAGATTTCCTGGTATTAATTAACCATGGAGAATTAAATCAAGATCTAATTCTATAATGAAATTTATTTAACAACGATATTAGATGTCAAAAATATGGAAATATAAAAAAAGAAACTTTAAAGTATCACGACTCTCTGTGGCCTCAATGTCACAATCATTTTAATTTGAAGACTAATTTGTTTTTAACATATACTAATTTTCTTATTTGGATAAGGGCAAAAAAGTAGCAACCTAATAGAAAAACAACAAGTTCAAATACCTGGGCATGATATGGAGTTTTATTTTAAAAACACACAAATTTCATCCTCATTAGTACTTAGGTAGAGAAGATGAAGTTCAGTTTTTTCTCTACATAAAAGTGCTAAAAGAGAATTCATGTAATTTCTTTGGAAAGACTCGCTTACATCTTCAGAAGATTCTCCAGGTTTAAGTTTTCAGAATGTCACACTTGCACATGGGGCATGTCCTATGGGCTAAAAGCCAGGGGTCAATGCATGCCTTATGGAAAAAATGTTTGCAAGTTAAAATACGTACTACGTCTTGGGGTTTGTATATGTCAAAGCAAACAACACAACTGTCTTCATTTGGATCTAGTTCCTTATCCCCTTCCTTGAGCACTCGCAGTTGAAGCTGACCAATAGCTTTCTTCACATCTGCTTTTATCTGTCTTCGCCTCCTGGTGGAAGAATTGGGCACTCGAGGTCTCCATGCACAGTACAAGAAAAGGTAGGCAACTGTGGCAGCCAGGAAGGTGAACAGAGACATGACATAATGGCTCAGCCATGGCATGTGCATTCTCCCCACTTCAATGATGATCGTCACATAAACTCCCTTCTGAATCAAGTGCAAAAGTTCCATGCCTTTCAAGTGGCCTATCATCACCGCGACTATATTTTCTGTTCCCTGGTGAGACATGGGAAACACTTTGTTGCCAGTACCTGGATAGTTATAGATGATCACCCCATTTGCTCCCTTCTCTGCTGCCACATTGATTTTGTGTGTAAAAGTACAGCCTCCCCGTTCAATGAGGGCCAACCAAGAGTCTGCCTGTTCAGGTCTGCTGAAGTTGGTCATAGGATTACAAGCGTTCTGATTCCATCCTTCAGGAAGTACCAAGGCACCAGACACCCTTTCCAAAGGAGAATGATTTCCAAACACTCCACTCTCTCCTAATTCTGATATAATCCGATTTCCCACCTGAAAGGTTATATTCAGGTGGGCTGTCCAAATGGCTTTTCCTTTAGAGTCAGGAAGGCTAAGTAGTAGAAAGATGCTAAGCCTTAACAGTCGCGATGAAACAGAACTATGAGTTGAAGGAGTAATTTGAAGTAGGCTCATTCCTCCATTTGCCTATTAACTGACAAACAAAAAACAAAACATCAATTATAAAGCAAAGAAGCTAACTCCAATTGTTGGCAGTAGATATTAAAGCGCACAAATGGAAAAAGGTCTGCGTCGATCAAAGGTATGCTACTCCTTCCAGCATTTTTGTTTTTGGTAGATTATCTTTCTTATAATGAAACAGAATAACAAGACTTGTTATTACTATAATGTGATTTCAAGAAAATTATGACTTCCTAATGGGGAAATTGTGACATCAGAGGTAGTTAAGCCAATCCAGTTGTTTATATTAGTGTACTGCATACTGAAATCCTATTGGCCAAAAAGCTACTAAGCAAGGACTCATGGTATATAACAATTTGAATAAACTCTAAAGCAATAAACAGGGAAATTTATATTTTTAAGCTTTGAGTGTCTTCCCCAGTTCTGAATAAAGTGAAAAGCTGCCTAATACCACTTTATATTGTTTTTCTGTTAAGCAAAATATAAATTTATGTATTAGTGCATGTGGTTGGCCACTCACCATTTCTCATGCATGGTTCTATGCTACCCAATATGCTAATCAATGGGCAGTAGGAACAAATCATTCCCACTCTCTCCCAACATTAAATGCTTATCCCAGATTCAACATGAGGACAATAAACATGTTTTAAGATTGATACATTGCCAACATGAAAGACAAATTCAACTTTTCACTAAAATCATTACTAAGAACCTACTATGTGCCAGGTAAACATTAAGCATGGTTCATACACCAGACAGGTAAACAGACACACCTACTGGAGCTTACTATCTGGTGAGGGCAGATTTTAAACACACACACACACACACACACACACACACACACACACACACACGTATAGCTGCAAGTTGTAGCTTATACATTATAAATATGGTTCTGAAAGGAAAACAAGAGTATCAAGAATAATATAAAAGGAGCCAGACTTTAACTAGAGGTGCAAAGCATTCTCCCCTAAGGAAGTGGTACTTAGCCTAAGACTTGAAAGATAAACCAGAATTACCCAAGAAAAGAATAATATATCAGGGAGAGGAAATGGCAGTTTCAAGACCCCAACACAGGAAAGACATAGCAAGTGAAAGGATCTGAAGCAATATATGTTTGGCAAGATGAGAGAAGAGAGTGTGAAAGTTAATGAGAGAGGAAAGCAAATAGCAGTCGGTGTTCAGGGTAGTAAATGTTACACCAAGGATTTTGGATTAGGTCCCAAGGACAAGAGAACCACGTGGGGAGTTCCAAGCTGGGGAGGCAACTTATAAGCATTTCAAAATGCTGACCTGTTAACAAGTGCACTTTGGCTGCCCTACGTGGGAAGTGGATTGGAGGAGGAGAGTAGAGCGGTTAAGATGAGCTTAAGTAGACAGTGGCTTGGACTCCTGAAATGGCGGAGTAGAGAAGCAGAGGAACAGACAGGTCCACTAGTTACTTCAAAGGCTGAATTAACAGATGTGGTAACTGGAAGGGTAGTAGTGGATTGAGGAAAGGATGACCACAACTGTCGCCAATCACCATATTACTTTATTGTTGCAAACCATGGCATCTTTACTGCTTTAAAGATCCTTTAATGCTGGTTTGCTTCTATTTTAAATCTTCACTTGAGTTCTGTTTCAAGGCTTCAAAAAACTGGCAACACTCAAACATTTACTTACTTTATACAGGACATAGCCTATGCCCCAGGCATGCTATAACACCCTGGGGATACAACAACAAAAAACAGACTAAAAGACAAAAAGAGGGCGCCTGGGTGGCTCAGATGGTTAAGCGTCTGCCTTCGGCTCAGGTCATGATCCCAGGGTCCTGGGATCGAGTCCCGCATCGGGCTCCCTGCTCCTTGGGAGCCTGCTTCTCCCTCTGCCTCTCTCTCTCTCTCTCTCTCTCTCTCCCTCTCCCTCTGCCCCTCCAGAACGCATAGGAGCTCTCTTTCTCTTTCTCTCTCCAAAAGTAAATAAATAAATCTTTAAAAAAAAAAAAAATAAAAAAATAAAAGACAAAAAGAAACCAAAGGCATGTTGGAAGAATTTTTTCATTTTGACAAAAACATTTAATTGTACTCCCCAGCCCATAATATTTAAGTTAATATTCATTTTTAAAAGTAAAATTGGAAACAAACTCGTATCATTCATACCATTTTCTTCGAGCATGTTGTAAAGACAGATAAAATGTAGACTTTTCCCAGTTTCAAACCGAGTGAATCCCTGGCCCATTCTATTAACATTGATGAAGTGAAGCCTTACTAAGACAACAGTTTATATCATCACATTAGAGGCTGTCTACATCTGTGATTATTTAACATTTGGGGGTAGGATTTTAAGAAGTAATTCTCTACGTCATGGAAATAAACAGCACAGCATAAGGAATACGGTCAATGGTATTGTAAAGCATGTTTGGTGACAGATGGTAGCTACGCTTGTGAGCAGGGCATCATGTATAAACTTGTCCAAACATGTGTACACCTGAAAGTAATGTAACATTGGGTGTCAACGACACTTGAGAAAAAAAAAAAAAAACCACCAGTGGAATAGAATTTAAAACACTGGAATTACCTCCTTCCAAATTAGTTTATTAAAAAAAAAAAATCACTAACTTGTAGACACCTAATGTACAGCATGGTGACTGTAGTAAATAATAATGTACACTCAAAATTGGCGAAGAAAGCAGACCTCAAGTATCCTTCTCTCTCTCACCCACAAATGGTAACTATGCGAGGGGATGGATATGTTAACTAGCTTAATTGCTAGAATATCAAAATGTATACATATATCAAAACATCACATTGTACACCTTAAATATATACAATTTTTGTTAATTATGCCTCAGTAGAGTTGGTAAAAAAAAAAAAGTAATTCTTTTAGTTTGCTAATTTTTAAGGGTTAAGAGTTTAAACAGTAACTATATTTTGGCTCAAAACATCTCAAATCTCAAGGTTCTTCATATGTTTGAACAGACGGATTTGAAAAGTTTACTATTTTATTTTTCTCACCATAAGGTGAAGTGATTAAGGCAATGATGGAACTTCCCCTGTCTTCTGAGTCTTAGAACAAATGCAACTATAAGAAACAATCCTTTGCCCCCCCCAACACAGTGGTTTCCAAATGGGGGACAACTTTCCCTTTTGAGGGACATCTGGCTATTTCTGGAGATATCTGTCACAATGACAGAGTACTACTGGCATCTACTGGGTAGAGGCCAGGGACAACTTTTAAACATCCCAAAATGCACAAGACAGCCCTGGGAATTAATTAGCTAGTCCTAAAATGTCAATAGTAAGGCTAAGAAACTAATGGAACAGGCTTGGGAGGAAGGAACCATCCCAAAACTCACTTCTCCATGAAAAACAAACACATCTGAGCTCTTATCAGGGAGTAAGTTTTTATAACTGACAATACATCAAAAATGACACCCTTTCCCATTTTCCTTGGAATAGACACAACGGACACCTGCACAAGCAACCTATTAGTCCATGAAGCCTGATTACACACTGCATCCATTTTATCAGGACCAGACCCAAGAGTCTTCTATCCTGGGGCAAGGATGCTTGAATAGAAAAGAAGGGGGAGGGCATGTGGACTGGATGACTGGTGGCTATTCTAATCTGTTCCTTTTAGACAATTTATTCAATATATAGACTTCCTTTCTTTTTAACAGCAAGGTGAAAGAAGTTTTCACTCTGAACTTTGCAGGAGGGTTAAAGAGAACTGACATGGTTGGCTGACCCAGTGGTTCAAAAATCCCCTCCTTCCATCTTGTCATTCTACCTAAGTACATCGGTTTTCGTCTTACGTAGGCTCACATCATGATCCCCCAAGGCAACTACTGTTATTTCACATATCAACAGGCAGAATGGCAGACCATCCAGAAGCACAGAGAGACTTTTCTTCTGCCATATCTCTACAAAACTTGATGTCACTCTGGCTAGCAGTGCTTCATAAACCCATGCCTAATGGGACCCCCTAGAAATCATAGAATTATCATGACAAACTCAGTTAATCACGATTTACCCTGCTGGGGAGAACCCGTCCCCTAGCAGAGCACATGGTGAGGGGGACTGTAAACCTAACTGGTACTCTGCCACCAAGGAAAAAAGGTATAAACTGGAATGTGAGTAGGTAAAACAGCTACAGGCTGTAAATTCCTGAGTTTTACCCAAAGGAACGATACTTAAATAATCATTAACCACAACAAACATGCAATACACACTCTACACTCTGTACTAACAGAAGCCAGAGCCTATATTACAAGGAACACAACATGGCTCCTATGTTAAGGAGGTCATCATCTAGGCAAGAGAAAGGAATTACACACAAATTAGGAATGTGCATGTATATAAACTTCTAGGTTCCAACTAAAATTTCAAGGTTATAATTTTCATTAAGTTGGGGGGTGTGTAAAGCAGGTGATTTCTATTCCTCTGCTATTCATCAACCTTTGTTAAGAATGCTCAAACTTCCAGAAATCTCTACTCTGATGAGAGAAATAGCCAAATATATTCAGATAGCATTGCCCAGATAGTACCTCTAAGATACAGGGAATACTGAAGAAACTTCAATAAATTATTTCGCAAGTCACAGTATCCAGGGCTATGATATTTGAGATCTCCAGGAATCCACAAAACACACTGGATTTGCATTTAAGTTTGAAAACCATGTAGCTTTTCTGCAAGTAATTAAATGCATCATAATGGGATTTGGCAGGAAGAGATTACTGACTCAAAGTCGTTCACAGAGAACCACCAAAAAGCAAATAATGCTGATATTTTCCGAAAGTAGTTATCTTTAAAGATGTTTAAAGATAAAACTAAATCTTAGCTTAACATTATATTTGACTGTAAACTGTTAAGTTCTCATAATGTATTTTCTCAATTTCTCCCATAAGTTAATCACTAGGCTCACATATTCTCAGATAAATGCAATAAAAATTCTTTAATATACAAATGGACTTTCTCCTCTTAATATTTCTGAACCCAGAAAAGAGTTCTGAATATGCTCAAGTGAAATACAGTAAAGTTTAAAAATAACATGAGTTTCTGAACTACCTTGAAAGTCACATACTATGTACTAGGGCAGGTCCAGATGCATGAAAAACCACAAAATTTACTCAGGCTCTTATTATTTATATTAACCAATACAATGACTTTCAATTTCATTAAAGGCTCTGGTAAATAAGTATATTAGAGAAAACAGCCAAAGCAGACACATTTTAAATCACCACATCACTAACCACGATTCCTTCACTAATGTGAGCCAGGATTACTATTCCTTTCTATTTACTGCATGCCTAACAGTCAGACGCATGAACAAAGCTTAGTTGTGTAAGAGCTCCAAAGCTCCAAGAAGCCATCACGACATTGAGGAAGAATACTCACATTTCTCAAACACTTAACACTGGCTCAAAAGAGCTTGTTTGAATGAAGGATTAACACGGTCAGGTTTACCACACTTGAATGAATACTTTCCACTGCTGTAGTTTAGCCTTCAAAATCATTCCCACAGTGTACAATTCTGCAATAGCATCTTATCTAATCTCCCATCACTGTTTTGCTCACCTTGGATTCATTCTGTTGCCAGAGCAACCTATAGGCAGAAAGTAATGAAGTTTACAATGGCATTCATGTTTGCTGAAAACCTTAGATGGCTTGCTCTATCCAAAGGATAATACCAAGCATCTAAGAATGGAATATTAAGCCTCTCCAGCCTGGTCCTCTTTCCTTTCATCCAGCCTAATTTTCTACTATTATCAATCCTGAAATTTATGCTTCCTCAATTCAAACAGCTTACGGCTTCCCAGACTCCTATTGCAGCAGTCACTATATAAAACCTTACACAGGCTTTATCCCTTGTACTAAACTGTCTCTATGGTAGGTACACTGATTGCAAATGACACCAATTACCTCCTTCCCTCTAGTGACACCACCTGCAAGGTGACTTAGCAGGTCCTTCTATCATGGGATTTATTTCTATACCCCTTGAATCTGGAGGGACCGGTGACTTATACAGGTGAACAGACTAGAGCAGGAGTACTGATGTGTCAGTTCTGAGCCTAAGCCTCAGGAGGCCTTATATTCTTCCCCATTCCCCATCTCTTGGAACCCCACCACCCTCAAGTAAAGTAGACTAGCCTAACAGATGAGAAGAAACCTTGGAGGACAGCCTAGGTATCCTAGCTGAGCCTACCTGAGATCAATCTACAGATGGGCCAACATGTGCAAGAGCCTAAGACGAGCAGAGATGTCTATGTGATCATAAAGACGGAGTCTAGGCAAGACCTGAAGACTCACCTAGTCAACCCTAGACTTCTAAGCAGTAACAGATACTGACTCTCATTTTTCAGTTTATGCAAAAAATTGTCCTGATATACAGAGTTTTGGCGTGGTTTATTATGTAGCAGCTGATACAACTCCCTCTACAAAATTATCTATTAATCTCCTTGAGGCCTGGGACTCAAACTTACTCTTTTTTTTCCAGCACTCATCCTCTACCACAATATCTAGCACATCCTAAGTTCTCAGTGAAGGTTGAATAAATTGTTAGTGTCATTATCCTCCATATTTTAACCTATGCTATTCCTCATGCAGTAACATATTTAGTTTTATCTTTACAAAGGTGATAATTTTAGAGCATAACATAGCTAGAAAATGCATCATGAGTTCAATATTTAATTGTTCTGTAGACTAATACTCCACACTGGATTTCCTATAGCCATACTTGAACACAAAGATAAATGAGCTTTTAGGATATGACCCTTTAAACTGTAATGGGTGTAAATCAAACTACATAAATTATAATCCATTCTGCATTCAGAATTCAAGGTTCACATAACTAACACTAAATTGAAAGACAATTTTTTCTTCTCAGTCTACCTAGTTAGAACATAGATTGGTAATCAACAGAGAAGGAACATATTACTAACCAGTCTGAGAAGTAATTGGGGAAAACCTTCACACTGTAACCTTTGCATTAAGGAGGATAGAGGAAGGAGGTAAACATCCTTAAGTAAACACAAGATTAAGGACAATATCGGATGGTATGCTCATCTTTCTTTAATCCTAGGACAAAAGACATCTAAATATTAACTCTATCATTTAGACTGGATTTTTATTTGAAAGGGTGGAGAACAGAGAATATACTCAATAAAAGGGGGGGCATACCAAAACTTGTCCCGTTCTCTTAATAGACTATCTTGCTCCTGTAGTTAACAAGAGCCAACAATGAAGACCAAATGTATATGAAGGCCGCTTTTGAGGCTCTGCCATTTTAAAGTTCTTCTAAACCTTAAAGTAGATTCTAGACCTTTCAAAGCCAAAGTCAGTCATCGAAGGTTTCTAGGTTTTGCCTTCCTAAGACCAGTCCCACTGAGCACAGTTAACTCTGAGTAAGCACTTAGCAGTCAGAAATAGCAGGGTAGAGGTAATTAAGAAGATTTTCCCACTTAGATCGGTTATATTTTTCCAATTCACAGGTCACAAAACCCTTCCTCATTTACAAGGTAATTGAATCCCTCCTGGGAGGCGGCAGATAATCAAAAACAGGGGGATGGAGGCATCATACCCACAGCAACTGTGCCGACGCCCCCAGCTGTGTGCAGACCCACTCCGAAACCCAGTCCTGACCACATGCTCGCTGAGTGAGGTGAGGTGAGGCACACTGAGCCTCAGATTTTTCATCTGTAAGGTGAAGTAATGTCAGCCCCGCAGCACCATGGAGTATCATCAGATGACCACTTTCACATTTATTTGTAAATCACCAAGTACACTGCTGGCGTGGGCCCTCTTTCCCCTTCCCAATTCTACACAGCCTATTTCCCTCCACTTTCCACCAAATAAAGTTCTTCTGAAGCTTTAAGACTAATCTCAGTCTTCCCTTTGCAATCTCCCCAAACGCACCTGCTGCTATGACACACTGTCTTTTGCATCTGACAGTAAATCTTGCCATAGATTGCATGTATGCTTGTGTCTGTTCATACTTTTGCTTGACTTAAAATGTCTTGTGAGGAGCAGTGTTCACTCTTTTTTGTGACACCTGTTTCCTCCCCCTTTGCTGCTGTATTAGCACAGGGGCTAGTACTCAGGGTCCCTGTCAAATGTTTGACTTTTTAAGCATTTATTTTTCAAAATATGAAGACAAGCCAGCAGCTTTGGCAACCTCTGCTTTATAAAGCCACCCATTAAAAAAAAAAAAAAAATATATATATATATATATATAAAAACAGGCAATGATTTGACAAGTCTTTCCTCAGCTAAGAATGACTTTGACAACAGTTGTCCAGAAAAGGCTTATTTAATATCACAGGATCAGAGGCCACCTGACATTTTCTCTCCAAAAGAATTCCATCCACATCTTTGTATTTGAAAAATGGAACATTATACAGCCATAAAGTAACAACTCTTTCTTTTTTAAAATATTTATTTATGTATTTGAGAGAGAGAATGAGATAGAGCACAAGATAGAGCACAAGAATGAGATAGAGCACAGGATCATTACCTGAGCCGAAGACAGTCGCTTAACCAACTGAGCCACCCAGGCACCCAAAAGTAACAACTCTTTCTAATGTATAAGTAGACACCACTGAATTAAAAATCCTTTAGTCTGTGTATCAACATATCTATATACCTCAAGTTATACATCAAATGATTATAACTATCAGATTGATTTTGTAACATTTCAGCACCTCAAAGCCCTAAATCATATCAGCAGTAATACCGAAAACAAAGTTCTAAATGAAACCAACTTTCTCAGCAACCCAGAAGGCTTTCTATTAACACTAGCCAAAATGTAGTCAAATCCTGCAATCCCTAGAAACCTTGATTAAAATCCTAGAATTTCAAGAAAATCTATATTGACATAGAACATCTCGTATCACTTTTCCCCATATAAAATCCACTCTTAAAGACTAGAGACCTAGTATATAAACACCTCTTACCGTCTCCAACTAAACAGCTAACACGATTGTCCATTAGAGAAAGTATTTTGGGATTCACAATAGGTGGTAAGAAAGAGTTTGATTATGATTATTATTTTCCTAGTGTACATGACAAACTTCAAACAAAAGGTCTTTTATGTTCCCTCATACCCAGACACCTCCCATAAAAACAAAGAAGTAAACCTTTTGATAAACTCTCCTGGCATGGTACTGTTCAGTACATTGAAAAGGAGCCTTATTTCACTAATTGTTACATTATTAACCCATATCAAATTCCAAGAACAGCATTCAGGTCACCAATGACTCAAAACTTAATTTGAGAGTTAAGGAAACAAAGGGTTTGTAAAATCCACATAAGAGAATTCATTCTATGCAAGATACAGAGTTGAATTACTTATGTTCCACTAATTGCAATGACACTAAAATTACGGAAGTGGAAAAACTAAATGATTGACATCCCACATAAAGCAGGAGGGAAAGTAGACTGTGGGAAGATGGCAACAGAGCAGGATGACCTTAGGCTTGCCTTGTCCTAGGAATACAACTAGATATCTATGAAATCATACTAAGTACCCCAGAAATCAATCCGAAGACTGGCAGGACAACCTCCATCACTAGACAGAGAAGAAGCCATATCAAAGAAAGTGGGAAGTGCAGAGATGCAGCTTGGGAGAAAAAGGTCACGGACACTGTAATGGGGAGGGAGCTGCAGTTGCAGAGAAGGGTGAGAGACAGACTAAGCACAGAGGGTAGCACATGGAGAAAAATGAACCTCTACGGCAAGTGGCTTGGAACGTGACAGGGTCCAAATTTCATGAGTTCTTGCAACCAGCAGGGCTAAAAGCCTGGAGTTTTAAAGGTCAGCACACTCTGCTCTGGGAGAGCTCAGAGGATCTGGGGGTTGCTATTAGCAAGAAGGAAGGGTAAACAGCCCACAGACATAGAGGGTGGAAATGCCAACCTGAAGAGCACCTGGGGCATACAGTGGGGGAGGTTAGTTGCTCATCTCAGAGGATGTCCCAGAGAGGAAGCATGAAGGGGGAGACCCCTCCAAGAACAAAGGAATGCTTCAGCACCACACAGGGCCACCTGCAGGAACCAGCCAGCACCCACACTCACTATCGAATTGCTTACACCTAAGCCCTGCCCCCATACTCTGGTGGAACTACCCTTCCTGTCACACTTGTCTCAGTCTTGGCCTTAGCAGGACCCTTCTCTCTCAGAAAACTGGCCCAAACCCCCTGCCCACAATGCAACTCCCAATCTAGGAGTTTTTGCACGTCCTGGAAGTCCTCTGTTCTGGTGGCAGCAGAGACAGATCTCATTTCATAAGCACATCAGAGCATACCTACTTAAAACTTGCCACATTCAGACCAGAGACCAAATGATGCCCACAACACACAAAGAGAGCTTCTGCAGAAGACTGGCCTGAAGGAAAAAACAGCCAGGACACGACAGCAGAGTGCATGAAGCACCCACTGAAGACAACCACAGAAGCACCAGACCCTGGGGAAGAGAGCACACTAAACGGCAGGGCACTACCGGACCTCTTCTTCATAAGGTCATTGCTCTCAAGAACAAGAGAAGCAACGGACTTTCCTAACACAGAGAAACAGGCACAGAGACTTTGACAAAATAAGACAGAGAAACGTCCCAAATGAAAGAACAGGACAAGGCCACAGGAGGAGGTCAAAGTGAAACAGATATAAGTAACATGCCTGATGGAGACTTTAAAGCAATGATCATAAGGATACTAACTGGACTTGAGAAAAGAGTGAAAGACATGAGTGAAACCCTTAACAAAGAGATAAAGAATAACATAAAGGGCTCAAAAACCAAAATCAGAAACACGCTTGATGGAATGAACAGCACAGTGGAAGAAACAGAGGAACAAATTAATAACCTAGAAGACAGAGTAATGGAAAGAAATCAAGCTGAACAAAAGAGAGAAAAGGAATTATGCAAAATAAGAACAGGTTTAAGGAACTTGGTGATTCCATCAAACATAGTAACATTCATATTATAGGAGACCCCAAAAAAAGAACAGAGAAAAGGGGACAGAGAATATAATTGGAAGAAATAATGGCTGCAACGTTCCCTAATTTGGGGAAGGAAACCGATATCCAGATCCAGGAGGCACAGAGATCTCCCAACAAAATTAACAAAAGCAGATCCACACCAAGACGTATCATAATTTAATATGGCAAAATGTAGTGATACAGAAAAAACACTAAAAACAGCAAGACCAAAGATGACCCATTATATACAAAGGAAAACTCCATAAAGTTATCAGATTTTTCTGCAGCAGGGTTCCAAGCTAGACAGGAGTGGGATGATATATTCAAAGTGCTGAATGGGTAAAACCTGAAGCCAAGAATACTCTATCCAGCAAGGTTAGCATTCAGAAGAAGAGAAACAATTTCCCAAACAAAAACTAAAGGAGTTCATGCCCACTAAAGCAGCTCTGCAAGAAATATTAAAGGGGACTCTGAGTGGAAAGGGAAACCAAGTGACAGTGTATAAAGGTAGGAAACACAAAAGTATTAGTATTTCTGTATACCTAAAATGTGGGGAGTAAAGAATAGGTTCAAACTTAAAGAACCATCAACTTAATATATACTGCTATATGCATGTTATATATAAACCTAATGACAATGACAAATCAAAAATCACCAATATACATACATATAAAGTACTATTGGCTTTTAGGAATTTCTTTTATATACATTTATGAAATACTGAAGACCAATCAGACTATTAACGGACACTTAGTGCAACTTTTTATAAAGAAAATAATGCTAAAGTAAGACCCAAACTGCTGTCATCACTGAAATTAACAGTTTTCAATATGTTCATATTTTAATTCACAACAGAAAAATGTGTTCCACAACTGGAAACTCCTCATACTTGTGTCAACTGTGAAAAATTTTAAATGTGATGTTATTTTGACAATGTTTTAAATTTTCGAGTCCCATTTTATTCTAATCAGAATTTTTATCAAGATGTTGATCTTTTGTTCTTTGAAACTAGTTTGTCATAACATACTGTGCATAATCACTGTATTTCTAGGACTCTTGCGAACGTGTAGACTGATGTTTACCGCTAAGGGAACGTTTATAAAATAATACTAAATCCAGTATTAGCTGCCTATTTCAGACACTTAATATGTGCAGAGATCCACTGTTACATTTACCACACTGAAGTTTTTTTCTTTTGTTGTTTTAAGAATCACCCTCATTGTTGAAAGTAAATGTACTCTTAGGGTGCAGATATTAGCGTTCCAATAAGCATGTGATTATCTTAAGGTGATGGTAGCGGGAAGATAATCTTGATTCCATTGGGAATCTTAGGTTTTTGTAAATTTATTGGGAAAATAGTTTTTCCTGTACTGCTGAAGTTTCTTTTTGGTAAACAGAATCTTTCTAAAAGAAAAAGCATGAAGGAGAAATTGAGGTGTGCACATATCCTCAAATGACCAGCACTGTATTTGTGAATACTGTGTATCTTGCAATGAACAGTGTGGAAAGCTGTTCATTTTTCAATGTGAAGTAAAAATACTTTCAAGAACTTTAAAAAAATGCAAGGACTAAAAAGAAATCCAAACATACCATTTAAACCAGCAAACAATGAAAGAGAAAATGACAATAAAGGATGAGGGAAAATCTTCAGCAACAAGTAATAAAATGGCAATACATACATATCAATAATTACTTTGAATGTAAAAATGGACTAAAAGC
Organism: Zalophus californianus; assembly: GCF_009762305.2. Lineage (NCBI taxonomy): Eukaryota > Metazoa > Chordata > Mammalia > Carnivora > Otariidae > Zalophus > Zalophus californianus. The sequence goes on from NC_045606.1 coordinate 78,421,802, forward strand.
TCCAATCAAGAAGACAGAGTGATGGAATGGATAAAACATAAGACTCATCTATATGATGCCTACAGGAGACTCATTTCGGACCTAAACACACCTGCAGAATGGAAGTGAGGGAATGGAGGGGTGCCTGGGTGGCTCAGTTGGTTAAGTATCGGTCTTTGGCTTAGGTCATGATCCCAGGGTCTTGGGATCAAGCCCTGTGTTTGGCTCCCTGCTCAGCAGAGAGTCTGCTTCTCCCTCTCCCTCCCGCTTGTGCTCTAAAATAAAATCTTTAAAAAAAAAAAAAAAAAGTGAGGGGATGGAGAAACATTTATCATGCAAATGGATGTCAAAAGAAAGCTGGAGTAACAATATCGAAACCAAACAAAATAGACTTTAAAACAGACTGTAACAAGAGACAAAAAAGGACACTATATAATAAAGAAGATATAACAACAAGAAGATATAACAATTTTAAGTATTTATGCACCCAACATGGGAGAACCAAATTAAAAGAGTTAATAACACAAAGGAACTAATCACTAATAATACAAGAATAGGGAACTTTAACACATCAACAGATCATGAAAACAGAAAATCAAGGAAAAATTGACTTTGAATGACACACTGGACCAGATGGATTTAACAGATATATTCAGAACATTCCATCCTAAAACAACAGAATACATTTTTCAACTGCACATGGAACATTCTCCAGAACAGATCACATATTGGGCCACAAGACAAGTCTCAACAAATTAAAAAAGATCCAAGTCTTAGCATGCATCGTTTCTGACCACAACAGCTATGAAACTAGAAGTCATCCACAAGAAAAAAATCCGGAAAGACCACAAAAAACATGAGGGTTAAATAACTTACTACTAAACAATGAATGGGGCAACCAGGAAATGAAATTAAAAAGTACGAGGAAGCTAATGAAAACAATGGCTCAAAACCTTTGGGATGCAGACATATATTAAAGGAGGAGGAGATAAGATGGTGGAAGTAGTAGGGGGACCCTGAGCTTGCCTCATCCCTTGAACACATCTAGATCAGCATCAAATCATTTTGAACTACTAGGAAAATGATCAGAGGATTAAAAAAACAATTGGCACAACCGGAGGGAGAGAACATGGCCAACAGGAGGTCTGGAGACATGAACTGGGGGAGAGAAAAGCCACAGTGCTGTGAAGGGGAGGGAGCCCCCTTCTGTGGAAAGAGGTCAGGGAGGGAGGGAGAACAGTGCACAGGGATCAGGCAAGATGTATTAAAAAAAAAAAAATACCATGATCAAGTGAGATTTATTCTTGGATTGTAAGCATGGTTCAACATTGACAAATCAATGTAACACATCAATAAGAGAAAGAATCAAAACTGTGTGGTCATTTCAATAGACACAGAGAAAGCATTTGACAAAGTACAACATCCATTCAGGATAAAACCCTCAGCAAAGTCGGTTTAGAGGGAACATACCACAACATAATAAAGGCCATCTATGGGGCGCCTGGGTGGCTCAGTCATTAAGTGTCTGCCTTCGGCTCAGGTCATGATCCCAGGGTCCTGGGATCGAGCCCTGCATTGGGCTCCCTGCTCAGTGGGAAGCCTGCTTCTCCCTCTCCCACTCCCCCTGCTTGTCTTCCCTCTCTGTGTCTCTCTCTGTCAAATAAATAAATAAAATCTTTAAACAATAAATAAATAAATAAAGGCCATCTATGAAAAACCCAGTGCTATCATCCTCAATGTTCCCTAAGGTCAGGAACGAGAAAAGAATGTCCATTCTCACCACTTTTAGTTTGTTTTTTTTTGTTTTGTTTTGGGTTTGTTTTTTTAAAAGATTTTTCTTATCTTCACACCCAATGTGGGGCTCAAACCTACAATCCTGACATCAAGAGTCACATGCTTTAATGACTGAGCCAGCCAGATGCCCCTCCCTCTCAACTTTTATTCAACATAGTACTGGAAGTCCTAGCCATAGCAATTAGACAAGAAATAAAAGGCATCCAAATCAGTAAGGACAAAGTCAAACTTCCACTATTTGCAGATGACATGATACTATCTACAGAAAACCCAGAGGACTCCACCAAAAAACTGCTTGAAATGATAAGCAAATTCAGTAAAGTTGCAGAGTACAAAATCAATCTACAGAAATCTGTTGCACTTCTCTACACCAATAATGAAGCAGCAGGAAGAAATTAAGAAAACAATCCCATTTATAATTGCACCTAAAATACAAAACCTAGGAATAAGCCTAAATAAAGAGATGAAAGACCTGTACTCTAAAAACTGTAAATCACTAATGATTAAAGAAATTGAACATGATACAAAGAAATGGAAAGACATTCCATACTCATGGATTGAAAGAACACATTGTTAAAATGGCTATACTACCCAAAGCAATCTACACATTTAACACAATCCCTATCAAAATACCAAGAGCATTTTTCACAGAACGAGAACAAATAATCCTAAAATTTGTATGGAACCACAAAAGACCCTGAATACCCAAAACAATCTTGAAAAAGAAAAGCAAAGCTGGAGGCATCACAATTCTGGACTTCCAAGTTATATTACAAAGCTGTAGTAATCAAAATGGTATGGTACCGGCACAAAAAGACATACATAGACAAATAGAACAGATTAGAAAATCCAAAATTAAACCCATAATTACATGGCCAATTAATCTTTAACAAAGCAAGAAACAATATCCAATGAGAAAAAGACAGTGTCTTGAACAAATGTTGGGAAAATTGGACAGCTATCAGCAGGAAAATGAAACTGGACCACTTTCTTACACAATACACAAAAATAAACTCAAAATGGATTACAGACCTAGATGACACGTAAAACCTTAAAAGTCCTAGAAAAGAGCACAGGCAATAATTTCTCTGACATCAACCACAGCAACTTTTCTCTGGACAGATGTCCTGAGGCAAGGGAAACAAAAGCAAAAACAAACTATTGGGACTATATCAAAATAAAAAGCTTCGGCACAGTGAAGGAAGCAATCAATGCAACTAAAAGGCCACTTAAGGAATGAGAGAAGACATTTCCAAATAACATATCTAATAAAGGGTTATTATACAAAATATATGAAGAACTTACACAACTCAACATCTCAAAAGCAAATGATTAAAAAATGGGCAAAAGACATGAATAACTATTTCTCCAAAGAAAATATATAGTTGGCCAAAAAAAAAAAAAGAAAGAAAACATATAGTTGGCCAACAGACACATGAAAAGATGCTTATCAAGGAAATGCAAACTGAAACTATGGGAGGTTATCACTTCACACTTGTCAGAATAGCTAAAATTAACACCACAAACAACAGGTGTCAGTGAGGATGTGGAGAAAAAAAAAAAAATCTTCTTACACAGTTGGTGGGAATGCCACTGTAGAAAACAATGTGGAGGTTCCTCAAAAACTTAAAAACAGAACTACCCTACTATCCAGCAATCACACTACTGGGTATTTACCCAAAGAATACAAGAACACTAATACAAAGGGGTGCATGCACCCCTGTTTATAGCAGCATTTCTTACAGTAGCCAAGATAGAGAAGCAGCATGAGTATCCATCAATTGATGAAGATGTGGCGCGCATGCGCGCGCGCGCACACACACACACACACACACACTCACTCTCTCTCTCTCTCTCTCTCTGGAATATTATTCAGCCATAAAGAATGAAATCTTGCCATTTGGAATGATATGGATGGACCTAAAGAGTATTATGCTAAGTGAAAAAAGTCAGGGAAATACCATCTGATTTCACTCGTGTAATTTAAGAAACAATGCACATGAGCAAAAGGGGCAAAAAGAAAAAAAAGACAAACTAAGACACAGACTTAACTATAGAGAACAAACAGATGCTTACCAGAGGGGAGGTGGGTAGGATGAAATGGGGGATGGGGTAAATAGAGGTGATGGGGATTAAGGAATGCATCTGTTGTGATGAGCACCGGGTGATTAAAATAAAACTTTTAAAAAAGAGTGAAAGTGAGAGTTAACCTGAAAATACATGTGAGCGACAGTCTCTTTACCTCCAAGTATATAAAGTTAACATTTTCTATCCTCTCTACAACTTATTAAGTTATTTCTAGTGGTCTTCAGTTTTTCCTTTTAAATTCTCTAGAAAACTGAATACTTTTCTTTCATCGATCACAGAATAAAATCAAACAAGAAGTAGGGCCATAGGTGAAACAATTATAGAAAGAACCCATGAAAAACTAGGAAGACAGACACACAAAATTTGTGGGTTTACATATGTGTCTCAGAAATATGCAGGATGGGCTACTGAGTTCGAGACACAGAGTGAGAGCAAATTAGACAAAACCCACTGCCATGTACAGGAATAAAAATTACTCTCAAGGTTATTAGTATAGTTGTCTTACAAACTGTTCTAGCTAGTATTTCAACTATAGTACTTCTATAATTTGTTGAAATATAGTGATTTATAATGCTACTGCTATGAACACAAGCTCCAATTTGAGTCTTTACTGAATGTTGGTGATTAGCACTTTAGATATTTTACTATTCACAATACAATGAGGTAAACTATAATCTCCATGCTATAAATGAGAAAACTGAAATCAAGTAATCTATTAAACACCATAGAAGTAGTTACATAGATTAATCAAGATTTGACCCCAAAGTCCACATGAATGTCTCATAGCCTAATTACTTGTTTTTATAACTAGGTCCAGATGCACAATTATTTTCCATATTAGATACTGGCCAAGAGCAACTTTTTCCGATACTGAGTCCCCCACTTTAATATTTAAAATCTTTTTTTTTTTTAAGATTTTATTTATTTGACAGAGAGAGACAGCGAGAGCAGGAACACAAGCAGGGGGAGTGGGAGAGGGAGAAGCAGGCTTCCCGCTGAGCAGGGAGCCCGATGTGGGACTCGATCCCAGGACCCTGGGATCATGACCTGAGCCGAAGGCAGACGCTTAACGACTGAGCCACCCAGGCGCCCTAATATTTAAAATCTTAACGGACTATAGGAAATGTACTGTTGGGGTTTTACCACAAGTATCAGCTATGATGCCATCTGTAACATGGAACAGTGCTCATTGACAATTAGGTACACATTTTGTCCTTCAACTCCATTAAAAAGGTTAATCATAGAAAATTCAAATTGGGGGGAGTTGTTTGCTTTTAATTTAAGATGCAATATTAAAAACAGAATTTTAGAATACTCAGGTACTCATCACCCAACTTCAATGATTCTTAACATCTTGGACACACATTCAGTTTCCAGATCTGTGTAACAAAATACCACAGACTGAATGCCTTGAAACAGGATTTTTTTTTCCCCCTCATAGTTCTGGAAACTAGAAACAGAAAATTAAAGAAGTGTTGGCAGGACTGGTCCCTACTGCAAGCTCAAAGAGAAGCTGGTCCATGCTTTTCTACCACATTCTGGTGGTTCCCAGCAATCCTTAGTCCCTTGGCTTACAGACATGTCACTCCCATGTCTGAACCTGTGTTCATCTTTTCAAGATGTTCTCTCCCCTGGAGCTCTTTTTCCTTCTGACAATAGTAGCCATAGGAATTAAGAGCGTACTCTACTCCAGTATACCCTCACCTTCATTACATCTGCAACAATCCTATTTCCAAATAAAGTCACATTCTGAGGATCTAAAGAATCTGAATTTGGGAGAACACTATGCAACTCTGTACAGTATGTCTTTTTTAAGGAAATCAGAAGCCCTTTATATATACCCAAAACAATAATCGAGAGTTCCAGAGATAAACCCCATTCTGAATATGCTAATTTTAGTAAGCATTATGTGCATGTATTTATAGAAAGTTACACTACATATTATACAACTATAAATAGAACTATACTATACAAATCATTTTCCAATTTTTTTGATGTCTGAGATTTACCGATTTTATAGTATTCTACTGTATAAACAGGTCATGCTTTATATTTATTCACTCATCTATTGATAAGTATTTGAGCTGTCTTCCCTTCTTTAACGTTGCAAACAATGTCACAATGGACCTTTCTGTATGGGTTTTCTCGTGCTTGAATTTCTCTAAAGTACACCCTGGAAGTTCAATCTCCAGGTCATAAGGTATAGGCACTAGGCTTCTAGAAACTGAGCAGAATGTTTACAAAGATTTACAACTTAAGCCAGAAGCATGTAAGTCCTCATTCCCCTATACCCTTATTAAAATTTCATTTTTTTTTCAAATTTGCCAAACTGAAAGACAAATGGTAGCTCATTTTAATCTGAATATCCTTGATTACTAGGAATGTTAATCATCTCTTGATTTCGTAGTGGGTTGAATTACTCCAAGATATATCTGACATCCCTGTCAAATCTCCAGAGCTTGTGAATGTTACTTCTGTTGAAAAAAAGTCTCTGCAGATAAAATTAAGGATCTTGAAATGAAGAAATCCTCTTCAATTACCAGGTGGGTCCAAATCCAATGACAAGAGTCCTTATGAGACACAGGGAAGATTTGACAGACAGGAAGGTGGCAATATTAAAATGAAGGCAGACTCCGGAGCGACAGGATCAGAAGGCTGAGGAAGACAATGCAAAAGGACACCAAAAGCAGGAAGCAGCTTTGAAGGAGTCTACCCTAAACCTTTGAGAGACTGGAGCCTTGCTTACATCTTGATTTCAGATGTCTAACCTCCCAAACTAGGAGAATAAGTTTATTTTTTTTTAAAGATTTTATTTGGCAGAGAGAGAGCGAGAGAGGGAACACAAGCAGGGGGAGTGGGAGAGGGAGAAGCAGGCTTCCCGCCGAGCAGGGAGCCCGATGAGGGGCTTGATCCCAGGACCCTGAGACCATGACCTGAGCTAAAGGCAGACGCTTAATGACTGAGCCACCCAGGTGCCCTAGGAAAATAAATTTAAGCCAGTTTGTGGCAACTGTTACAGCAGCTACATAAAATTATTACAGTTTATTAACCACTTAGATTTCCTATTCTTTGAATTGTTATTCATATCCTTTACTCATTCTGTTCAGGGACTGTTTGCTTTTTCATACAGATGTACAGGAGTTACATATATTTTAGGTATTAAGCCTATGTTGATTATAGGCTTGTTGTTCGTAATACCATCTGTTTAATCTGGCCCCCTTGTTTAGTCCTATGAAGTATTTCAGCTTTTAAAATTTCACTTCAGTTTGTGCCTTCTTTGCCTTAAAAATCCTGTCATCCTTTGTTTTCTTTCCCTTTTTCCTCAAAGTTCTTGATTTTCGCATTTCTGTATTTAATGTGTAGAATGTATTTGCGCAGAGTGTGAGGGCAGAATCCAGTATTATCTTTAACTTCTATGGGTAGCCAATTATCCTAGTAATGTTTATTTATCAGTCCATCATTTCATTAAAAGTTTATAATGCCACTTGTGAAACCTGTTTACATCTACGCATGGGTTTATTTATGACCTATTATGACACTATTAATAGTGAGTGGAGATAAACAAGCCATCTCAGTTACACTCACTTGACCCTGGTAGGGCAAATCTCCCCACGCCTTTTCTCCTCTTCTGCATCATCTTGGCTATTCTTGATCCTTTGGCTTTTCCATATAAGTTTCAGTATCAACTTATCAAGTAATGTAAGACAAAGCAAAATCCTGTTGGAGATTGTCATTGAAATGACTTCCTCACTACATGGATAGGTTAACTGGCAAGTTAGGACATCAAATCCTCCCATTCAGAAACAAGTTCTGTATGTTCATTAATACTTCATAGTATCTCTCCCCTGGGGCCTTGCAGTCAGATTTATATCTAACAGGTACTTTAGGTTTTAATGCTTTTGAGAATTATTTTTTCTTACTGCCATCTTCTGCTAGGTTAACAAAAGTGCTACAGGTTTCTGTATGTCTGTCTAGTTTGCATCCAGCAATCGAAGTCATTAATGTTTTTGTACCTTCTCAATAGCTCATCCCGAAATGGTCTAGGTAGAAAACACAGCACCCACACTTATGAATATTTTACCTTTCCACGTTTAAGGACTCTTTCATATCCGCAGTTACTAGAAGTACATTATAGTAAGGGAGGGTGTAACGGAGGGTAGCATTTCTTGTCTTATTCCTGATTTTCTTTTGAAAACTTCAAGTCTTCATCATTAACTATGATACTTTCTGTAAATTTCTGATATTCAAGAATCTTTTTAGTGCCCATTTTTATCTTGGATATTTTTATCCTGAACACATGTTGAATTGTATTAATGCCATTTGTTATATTAATATAATCATGATCTTTCTCTTATCTTATTAATAGTTTTTCTAATATTGACTCACCCACTCATGATATACAGCACTGAAATTTAATATTTTATTAAGGATTTTTGTATCCATATAAAAAGACTGATGTTGGGGCCCCTGGGTGGCTCAGTTCTTAAGCGTCTGCCTTCAGCTCAGATCATGATGCCAGGGCCCTGGGATCGAGCCTCACATTGGGCTCCCTGATCCACAGGAAGCCTGATTCTCCCTCTCCCACCCCCCGTGCTTTTGTTCCTGCTCTTGCTATCTGTCAAATAAATAAAATCTTTAAAAAACACAAAAAAGACTGATGTTTAGTTTTCTATTCTTATATTTTTCAAATATGGTTTGTACAAAGATATACTAGCCTTATCAAAAAAATTCCTTCTAACTTCCAGAACAGTTATTAATAACTTCTCTCTCTTCCACTCCCCCTGCTTGTGTTTCCTGTCAAAAAAATAAAATCTTAAAAAAAAAACCCAACTTAACTCGAATTGTGCTATCTGTGCTTGTCTAATTGCGCTTATTCATGCATTTTTTTCATTAATCTTGGTAGCATTTGTCTCACGAGTCTATGATAACTAGACTTCAGTGTTTTACTACCTTTATTTATGTTTACTACTTTCAAGTTTATTCTTTGTGGCTATTATCTACAGAATTAAATACCCAGACTCAGCAATACAGCAGCTACCGGAGGCAACGGTATATTTAGTGAAGACTCTAGCAGAGACAGAAAAGTAAAAGTTAAACGTTTAAGGAAACAAACAAACAAACAGCCTTGGTTTTAGTGTTCTCAAGATGCTATTCAGTCCATGGCAGATGTTCTGACTTTGACCTGTGAACCTAAACAGTCCCATTAAAAGGTAGAAGTTAACACTCTGAATTTACTAAGTAGGTGGTGGAAGAACCCATCTTCACTTTGAGAATGCCATTTAAGACACTGCTTCCTTCTTAGCAATGATGAATGTCTGTTAGCAGGTTTCAGGATTCTTGAGCTCTTCCATCATATATAAAACCTCCTAACTTGCAAATACCCTTTACCCACCCCCAGGACTAAATAGCATGGGTGTTCTCTCCAGTGACATGACTTACCCTTTAGTAAGCGAACATTATTGGACTGTCCACTGTTACTAGTTAGGATTGATTAGGCCTTATAATCCTGCCTCCTGGAGAAGGTTTGGCTGGTGGAGAAAACCTATGGAAAAACAGCATGAATCCAAATTTGGCTCATCTATAAGCCACACAGGATTTGCCTTGCAATTGTTCTGCCTATACCTCAAAGACATGAAAAGATTCTCTTCCACATACCTATGCCTAGGAAAACACCAGCCTTATTCTAGGCCTGTGTACCAGGGCCACCTGTGTGGCCCACTTGCAGTTCCAACTGAGTGCATGCTCCTTTGAGTAAGGTCTACAGTGTAAATACAGCCCCGCCTCTAAATAAAGAGGTGCTTTCCCATGGACAAAACCAGCTATCCTCACCTGTCATGCTCAAAAAATTCTCCAAAATATAAGGCTTAAAACTTTCACACAACCTGTGAGGAAAAGCAAGTTCTACAACTATAAAACACAAGAAGTACACAACTCTGAAGTAGAAATTCCAATTGTCTACTCTTAGTAATATACCACTGAAGCTTAAAGTCATCCCTGTGACCCTAACAGAGACATTAAGAACAACATGATCATGATCCCACAGATTTTACTAAGGGCCATATATTTCATACACATTTCAACATGAAAATTTTTTTTTTCCAAAAGTTTACAATGAATTCATTTGGAGCAAATCTGATCTGAAGCACTGTGAGTCTATTTATAGCCACTCCATGTGGAAGAAAATGTTTAGTTTCTACGTGGAATGCGAACACGCTTTTTATTCTAAGAAAACTTTAAATTTTGACAATCTAACACACGTGTTCTAATTTTTCGATATACCAACAAAATTTGGCACTTAAGGGAAATTTATAATGAACTAAATGGCAAAACAAAGATTTTAAAGTGCAAGTAATCTTTCCTAATATTAACTGTTCTGTACATTTAATATTTTTGAATTCAAGTATGACAGATTCCCAGGTTATTTCCATCTGGCATTATCACTTTTTACCCCTTTGCATTAATTTTCCAAACAGCTTCAAGAACCCAATTAAGAAGTTTTCTCCTCTTCTCAGTTTGGTCCCGCCAAACAAGCAAAATAGGACAGATATTTAGTAGCAATGCCTAAATAACCTGGCAACTTCAAAAATGTGTAAATTGAAGGTACAAAACCATTTTATTATTTTTTCTTTTAGAGAGCACACGCATGAGGAGGGGAGAGGGGCAGAGGGAGAGAGAGACTCTTAAGCAGGCTCCACGCCCAGCACAGAGCCTGATGTGGGGCTCGATCTCACAACCCCAAGATCATGACCTGAGCTGAAATCCAGAGTTGGACACTTAACCGACAAGAGCCACCCAGTCATCCCAAAGGTACAAAGACATTTTTAAAAAACATTCTTGTGGATAAGTCTTAATTTTTAAGTGAAAACATTAAATGGGTAAGACCATATAAAAGTTTTCTACACAAATTATAAACATGACATAAAAGTGGCAGAAACTTTCTTCTCCCAATGAGACTACAAATTGGCTAACAGTTAATACTTAGATTTTCCATGTGGAAGTTATCTTATAAATGAAAAATTAATTTTCATACCCTAAAGTTAATAGTAATAATGAAGTAGCTTTAAAATAATGTGTAAACAGTCTACTGTAGAAAATCTTACACAACATTTAGCAGCTGAAATCTTACCATCTTTTAGCTCCAAGGGCCTTAAATTTAAGAATGCACCCCGGAAAGAACAATCATTTTACTCATGTAGTAAAATTACTGGGCAGAAAATAATGAAATACTCCTTATCTGTATTATATTCCACATTTTTAAATACACATTTAAGGTTTACTAAGGTAGAAACTTTGTGTAGTTTATGTGACGGTCACTATGCAATTCAATCATTACATTCTTCCTCTGACAACGCCAGCAACTTCATATTCCATGTTCCCCATTATATTCCCACACATCTATAAATCTTCTGCCATGGAAAAATCATGAGAGGATAAGGGAGAAGTGGAAGGACGATGGAGAGAGGAGGGAGGATTGCAGGATGTGAGCAGGGAGCGCAGTCCTACAGGACAGGTAGTGTTCTCTGGATAAGGAAGGTGGCAAGAGCCAACAGGGCAGAGGATAATGAAAAGCAAAATGCACAGGTTATCTTCAGCAACTCCTGTTTCTCTCCCCAATGATGACTAGTCAAGTATGTAAGAGGCAATTTACTGAAATGAGGTGCTATGATTTGAAGGCTTGTGTCCCACCAAATTCCTAAGTTGAAATCCTAGCACCCAATGTGATGGTATTAGGAGGTGGGGCCTTTGGAAGACTTAAGTCCTGGGTGTAGAGCCCTCAATGATGAGATCAGGGCTCTTAGACTTCACGGAGCTCCCTAGCCCCTTCCACTCTGAGGACACAGCAAGAAAGCACCACCTGTGAACCAGGAAGCAGTTCCTCGCCAGCCACCCCACTGTATCTGCCAGAACCATATCTTCGACTTCACAGTCTACAGAACTTCAAGAAATAAGTTTCTGTTTGTTGTTTTAAGTCACCCAGTGTATGGTGTTTTAGTCCATTCAGGCTGCTAGAACAAGACAAAGATAAAAAAAAAACTGTCAACAAACTGATCAAACATGCAAGCACTATAACGCGACACTGAAAAGAATGAGAACACACTATGGAGCAGAGAAGTGCAACAACCACAGACTCAGTGACAATGAGGGGAGCCAAGGACCTGAACTGTCCACTAGTTTGACAGAGCAGTGAACAGAAGCAAATAAACCTCTTTCTCACACAGAATTTGGCCAGGAATCTAAAGTCAAGGTGCATTTGATCTTGTTTTTATCTCCAACCTGCTGCATTTACAATAATCACTTGCCACTTATTAGTTCAATAGTAAAAAATCTTCAGGGACTGCTACCTGATGCCATCTTAAGTGTAACAATTTTGAAGAGGCTAAGTTTAAAAAAAAAAAAAAAAAGCAGCAGCCAAGATGCAAATCCCTCTATGTTCTAAGGACTTAGCCTCCTTCGCATACTTGGTGACAGCCATGGGCAAACCAGGGTCTCCAGTGTGGGAAGGAGAGGGGCCAGGAGTCACTTCAGAGGCGGGGGGTGGGGGGGTGGGGGGGTGGGGCAGGGGCAGAGCTGAGTATACAGAGAGCTCTTTAGAGTGGGTGGAGGAAGTACGGGAAAAGAAGGGGAAGGGAAGGAGGAAGGCAGGCCAAAGGGGTGAAAGAGAAAAGTGCCAGTCTGACTGAGGTGTGCAGCTCTGCATGGAGGGGAGCCAGCAGGGAAGTCTCCCAAACAGCCCTTCTCTCTGCTCCCTAGCTTGTTCAAATCATCTACTTTCTCCATGCTGCAAGGAAATAAGGGGGGGGCAAGTTCACACTGCCCCTCCTCACTCTGAGTGCCCAACTAGAGCACACAGTGAAGCCACTTTTAAAAACAAAGGCTCCCAGGCACAGAAAGAGGGAGGGAAGCTGGCCTCCTTTTCTTCCCAACATGGACAGAACTGACGTGAAGTCTATTTAATGCCTCACCTCTTGAAGGACCTTCATAATCCATCTATAATGTTCACTGCCTTTTTTTTTTTTTTTTAAGATTTTATTTATTTTTCAGAGAGAGAGCATGAGCAGCGGGGAACGGCAGACAGAGGGAGAAGCAGGCTTCCCGCTGAGCAGGGAGCCTGACGTGGGACTCAATCCCAGGACCCCAGGATCACGACCTGAGCCAAAGGCAGATGCTTAACTGACTGAGCCACCCAGGCGTCCCTATAATGATCACTGCTTTAACACCTATCCCTGCTATACTAGATGTGCATATAATTTTACAAGAAAAGCAGAATATAGGGGAATTTAATTCCCATCCTGGCCTATGTGACATAGAAACTTTCAGAACAGAGAAAACTAGTCAAGCTAAAATCCCAGCAGTAATAAAAGATTAAATAGAGTCCAAGCTGACTGAAAAAAAAAAATCACATAAGAAATCATCACTTACTGCTTCATCAAAATCATGTGAAGATTAAAGCCCATTGGGTAAGGAAAAATTTCCTTTGCAACTATTTGTTGTAATTTAAAAAGTGAAAACACGTACGTACCATCCCAAAATGGAAAAAAAACTTACTGAAAAAGGAGAGTTCTTGCAATAGAGAACTACAATTACTAAAATGTTTCCTAAACATTATGTTTGAATTCAACAGTTCGCTATTTTCCCCTAATTCTGGAGCACAGGCAGGGCCACTCCATAACCACATGATCAGCGGATACCCAAATGTTGGCTGAAGAGAAATAAAACAAATCGGAGTGTCATGCTGAGGGTGTCTCGCCAACTGGTCAGTGTTAACTGTTTTAGAGACAATAGATGTGTGCCACAGTGTAAACACCATCTCGTTGAATTAAATATAAGTGTATTAACTTCTAAATGTGATTTGAAAGAAAATGTGCAACATGTGGAAACAAAATTAGAAACACACACAGTATTAATGCTGTTAAAATTGTACATGCTTAAATAGACCTTGACATTAAGTGTAAGGTTTTATAAAAGTATGTATCACCATCACATGAAGAACCTCTGGGATCTTCTACTTGGCCCCCTATAAATGATATGCCTCCGGTCCTGTTCTTAAAAGTGAATGATGTTTGATTCTTGACCAGTAACTAGATGTTCCTAAGATTACTGCCACACGAAACCACCCCTAGGAGAAAGCAAGTAGAATTATTACAGCTTTAAATACTATTAGGTGTATCCAAAGGAAGCTTTTTAGTACATCAAAACAGATACTGGCAGTTTCCTATGGTTCAACTGAAAAGTTACCATTTGAAATGCATTATGTGCCACGCCCTGTGGTAAATTAACATGCTTAATTTTCATAGCTTCATGAGAAATCCACAAAATGTCAACTTTTATGTGCCTAATATTTTCATGTCAAGGTAGGTGCCAGCACATTCAAATCTTCCTGGGTTTGCTCAACAGAGAAGGGAGAACTTTAGAAGAATGCATGTGGTTTCAATCATTCCTACTCCATGCTAGTAAAGTTGGCCAGGATGATTTTAATCATCAACTGCTCCTGCAACCCTCTTTCCCAACAGACTGGACTCTGAGGTCAAGGGACCTTGCCTTATTCATCTTTTATTTCCAGGGCTTAAGACAGTACCTGATTAGCATTTCAATAAATGTTTATCAGATGAGCTATTTAATTCAAAATTGATTAGTGTCTAGATGTTCAGCAGCATATAAGCCATGGTTTCCTGCTCTGAAAGAGCTTTTAATTAGGAAGCAATACACATGATAATATGAATTAAGTGCTGAACCGGCCGCCCCCCCCCCCCCCCAAAAAGCCAAGTACTTTTGGGAAAGCAATGCTCCAGGTATAATAATAGCTCACATTTAGCACCGTGCTTAGCAATTTAAATTCATTAATTGGTTTAATCATCAACAATCCTGGGAGGTAGGTGCATTATCACTGTTTCACAGATGAATAAAATGAAAGAGCAAGGTTCATTTCCAGGAGTCACATAGTTAAAAGGTGTTAAATCTGCTGTTCCAACACAAACAAAACACCATTTTCTTTGCCCGCTTTTACCCCTTGTGCTTTAAACTATTTCCTCTGTGATGAAGCCTTCAAAAGTCCCCATTTTGGTAACAGGAACCTTTTGGCAGTCTAGCAAAGCCTCTGAATCCTTTCCCAGAATAATGCTTTTAAACACAATTATGAAAATATTTTTAAAAACAAATGTGTGCTACAGTAATTTATGTGCATCTCCAATTCCTCATTAACAAGATGTACTAAAGGATTTTTGTTTGTTTTTATGTTAACCACCATACACTACATCATTAGTTTTTGATGTAGTGTTCCATGATTGTTTGCATATAACACCCAGTGCTCCATTCAGTACGTGCCCTCTTTAATACCCATTACCAGGCTAACCCATCCCCCCACCCCCTCCCCTCTAGGGGATTTAAAAGTACTGTAATTTCAGTGTAGTTCAGGAACTTACCCAGATTTCCAAGATAGCTGCAATCAAATATGTGATATGAAAATACATATATCTTTGAATCCCTGAATTCTACTCCTGAAACCCATGTTGCACCGTATGTTAACTAGAATTTAAATTAAAAAAAAAAAATACATGTATTCTGATTAGGGACAAAGCCACAGATATGGCTAGTTCTACTGTACTTTGTTGTGTACATCATGTAAGTAAATGCTAAATTTCAATTAGAGGTTAGTGAAATTAAAGGTATATTTCCCCATCTATGCTCACAGATTCCCTGAATTCTATCCAGATTAAGAACCTCAACTGTAAATCACAACTAATCAGTTTCCCTCTGAAACTGTCTCTTTTAGCATTCTTCATGATCCTTCCTCTAATCACAGCTACGAAAGTTGGAAATGTGTCTTATACCCTTAAAATCTAGTACTTGAGAGCAAGGTAGAAGCTAAGCACCTGGAGGGCACCTGCGTAGCCCCTCACACATAGTGGATGGATGAAGGATTACGGGATAAATGTTAACAGCTTCTATATTATCCCTTTGGCTAATAGTAGGTACTTCCTAAGCAGCTTCAATTTTTTTTTCCGAATAGCTGTCCTTTATCAAGACAACAAATGTTATTTCACCAGCTCTACTACTTTTAAATAAAACTCCCATCACAAACCTAGATTTCTATGCAAAAGAATGCTCCTCCCAGTGATCTTCTGAAAATAAGATTCTCCATCCTAGAGGTACCTTTACTGACAAAACCGTTTTTTCAACTGTGAAGTGTGAAACTATGTATATTGTTGGTTTTGTGGGGTACCAAATGAAAACAGGCCTTTTAGTAAGTAAGCACTTTGAAAACAAAAGTCACATAAGCTATACCCAAAATGTACTAAGAAACAGATGATCAACGAATGACTATCTTAGCTAGTCACTGTATTGCATATTTTACCTGTTTAATACCTTACGCTTTAAGAACTCTTTCTATCCATTTTTTAGGACTATGGGAGAGAAAAACTTCGATCAAGGTGAGACCAGCATCCACGGGGACTATGCTAACAAGGAATGGTACATGCGATTCAAAGTCTCGCCCCTAAAACCAGTTGACCAAAAAAAAAAAAAAAAAAGCTTTTTAAGATTTTATTTGAGAGAGAGAGAGAGAGTGAGAGTGCAGGCAGAGGGAGAGGGAGAAGAAGGGAGCCTGTTGCAGGGCTCGGTCCCAGGACCCTGGGATCACGACCTGAGCCAAAGGTAGACACTTAAGGACTAAGCCACCCAGGCACCCCTCAAGAGAGCCTTTTTCATTGAGCCTCTATTTAAAGCTTTTTGTCTGGGGGTGCCTGGGTGGCTCAGTCATTAAGCATCTGCCTTTGGCTCAGGTCGTGATCCCAGAGTCCTTGGATGGAGTCGGGCTCCCTGCTCCGCGGGAAGCCTGCTTCTCCCTCTCCCACTCCCCCCGCTTGTATTCCCTCTCTCGCTGTGTCTCTCTCTGTCAAATAAATAAATAAAATCTTAAAAAAAAAAAGGCTCTATTGAGTAAACCTGACAGAACATAAAGCAGAGGAAACACACTCGAATTAAGAGTGATATTCAAACCACCACAAAGTGTGACGACCCTTTCGGGGTCACAAAGTCTCAGGGAAACTATTTACCCCTGAAAACTTTTAGAAACTGAAAAATGCTCCAGGGCACCTGGGTGGCTCAGTTGGTTAAGCAACTGCCTTCGGCTCAGGTCATGATGCTGGAGTCCCTGGATCGAGTCCCGCATCGGGCTCCCTGCTCAGCAGGGAGTCTGCTTCTCCCTCTGACCCTCCCCCCTCTCATGGGCTCTCTCTCACTCTCTCTCTCAAATAAATAAAATCTTAAAAAAAAAGAAAAAAAAATGCTCCAGGTAATCAAAGAAATTAACTGTAATATTAGGAAGAACTTTGATGTAAAAAACAATCCACATAAGACACAACTTGCCTCATACGGTTTTTCAAAGAAATGTTAATCTTAAAATGATATAAAGTAACAGGAATAAAACGAAGCAAGTTCTCAAAGACACTTAAAGAGCATTTCTCTTATTAATGAAGGAATAAACGTAACAAAATGTGATGTGTAACCCAACAGCTCGCCCATCAGAAAGCCGCGGACGTGTCACTACTCAGATTTTCTTTTTTTTTTTTTTAAAGATTTTATTTATTTGTTTGAGAGAGAGAGAGAATGAGAGATAGAAAGCACGAGAGGGAAGAGGGTCAGAGGGAGAAGCAGACTCCCTGCTAAGCAGGAAGCCCGATGTGGGACTCGATCCCGGGACTCCAGGATCATGACCTGAGCCGAAGGCAGTCGCTTAACCAACTGAGCCACCCAGGCGCCCCTCTACTCAGATTTTCTATAACAGTACCGTGGTATTTTTTTCCGGAAGAAGGATATGGCTTTGCTGACTTAGATTTTATCTAAAGAACCAAGAGTGCCCGATAGAGAGCATGATAGTTAGACCAAGATAGGTCTAAATACTTCCTGAATCATGATGTTAGTCCAAGTGTAACAAGACTATGGCACCACTCAAAAATAAGCATCTGGGTGCACAAGAACGTGCACACTGGGTTTGGGGATTAGAGAACGCTGAACTGAAGTAAGCCACATGTGCTTCTGTTCTTTGTGGCTACCTGGCTTGGATTGAATTTCCAAATCCCTGGCCAAAGTGGAATGCTGCACTAGGTATACTAACCCACAACCTACTGTAAAAATATCATATCCTTGTATGAGAATGTAGATGGAGAAGATTAAGCGTTAATAAAGTCTAACCACGCCCTCTGTCACAAATACGTCATGTAAGTCTGAAAAACCCCATCACGAGTTCTTCTAAAAATATGTGAAAGAGAGGAAAATGCTCAGACTAATTTCCTCAGCTGCCTTCAAGCAACGAAATCCTACTACCTATGGACTACGCCTTCTTCACCACAAAATGGATACCATCAAGAAGGCAGGCAAGTCTACAAAACACACTGACAGGCAGCATACAGCAAGCTCCCCTCAATAGAAACAGGTATCTCAGACATGAAAACACATTTTCCAGATTCTCACAGAATGCTTAATTGAAAATGCCACCCCTAGAATTTAAGAAAATGTGATGTGAAATAAAACCGCTACTATCTAAAACAACAAATACAATGTGATCTGCAGAGCTTTATGCAAATTTAAAACCTCACTTCTCATTACTGGTTACTGGATTTCATCTACGAATGTGCTGACCTTTTTATATACCCTCCTGCACAGGCTGCCAATCTTGGTTTACTCAGCAATCATCAGTTCACTATGAAAAAAATACCCCTTTTCCACGGCATTATTTCGAATTTTAAAGGATTTTGACAGGTCAAACATCCCTTGGAATATGAAAAGTAAATCTTTCTATCCCAAAGTAAAATGATACAGAAATTCTCATGAAAATAGTTAAAAGCAGACCTGCTCAGCCTCTCTCCCTCTAGTTGGCACACACACAAAGTAACACTCAGGCTGTGCCTATTAATTCTAAAAGAGTAATTACATAAAGCAAAACAAGCATTAAAAGCTTCTCAGTTTTCACAAGCCAAACAAACAACTGCACTTTTTATTAACTGACAATTTTATTAAGGTTAACACAAGGTAGACGGGGATAAAGATCAAGGTCAGAGACTAATCTCTGTACTCCAAATATATCCCAATCATCCCACTGATCTTTATTTCCAGGGCTCTCATTCTAGGCCATATGTCACTGTCACCTGGACCACCACAGTAGGCCAGCCCTTGGGAGTACTCCTTTTAAGTAAGCTCTATACCCAATGTGGGGCTTGACCTCACAACCCTGAGATTAAGGGTTGCATACTCTACTGACTGAGCCAGCCAGGCACCTCTGCACTTAATTTTTAAGTAAATACTAAGAGTTAGGGTATAACGTCAGGGAAGGAAAGTAGGTAAAAGGAAGGATACCAAAGTGATTGCTGGTCCCAGAAAGCTGGAACAGATACCCCAATTTCCATGGGAGAAGCAGGCTGAAGTTCCTTGGGGTTCTGGACTGGGAAAATACAGTTTTGCTTTGTTTTAATATGTGAGTATAAAATTCAAAACTATGGCCCAGAAATTTGTCCTAGAACTGCATTATCAAGCCACATTCCTTTATTTTTTTCATCTTCGAGATGTGAGAGTACACAAGACAAAGAAAGGAAAAGTAGCAAGACACAAACTACTTTTCAGAGACTTGTGCAATTAGAAGCAGTTTGAGATCTTCTTCCCCCTTCAGCAGATGAAGAAACAGGTCCACAGCTATGACATGAGTTATACCAACCTTCAGCTATCTACTCACACAGCTACTAATCCAAGAAGGGTGGTAGCTGGAAGGGTGGAAACATGGTGGGAAAGCATGGTCACAGATGGTTTTTGAATAAGAAAATCCAAAGCAGACAAAATGCAGTACAGTCTCCACTTGGGATGTGAATGTGCCTTTCATTCCACCAGAATAGAAAATGCAGTATTGGAGGTAAGGAAATGTGCAAAATGAGTGACTACAGCATAACAAAGGATTAATAGTCTTCTTGGTCGATAAAGAACACTGATAGATCAGTGTATTTTTTTTTTAAAGGTATTTGAGAGCAAGAGATTGAACCAGCATAGGGAGAGAATCCCAAGCAGACTCCCCGCTGAGAAAGAAGCCCCATGCAAGGCTGGATCTCATGACCCTGGGATCATGACTTACACTGAAACCAAGAGTCAGATGCTTAACTAACTGAGCCATCCACATACCTCTATAAATCCGTGTTAAAAAGATAATAAAATATTCAAATGGAAAAATGGACAAACGATATGAATAGGTAATTCATAAAGAAACGAGAATGGCCAATATGGAGTGTTAAAACTTCCCAAAAGCAGGAACAAGACAACCAAATAGTTGGGATTTATTTTATGATAGTACCAGTGTGGAGGGGAAAAAAATGGCACTCTCACTGTTTTAGTTCCATAAATTGATACTACTTTTCTTGAGGGCAATTTAGAAACCTGTATAAAGAGTAAACAATGCTCATTTCAGATCAACCAGTAATACCACTTGCAGAAGTAAATGAGCATGCACCATCATTTCAGCATTTTTGTAGCTAAAAATAGAAAAAGTTTAAATGTCTAACAAGAAGGAAATTAAATAGATTTTTTTTTATCGATGGTCTATCATGCAGCTATTCAAAACCATGTTTATGGAGAACATTTGCTGTTAAAGAATGCTCATGACGTAGTATGCAAAAAAAAAAATCAAATGATTCCAGTTTCATATGTACAAAGGAGAAACACTAAACTGTTAAAAGGAGCTGTTTACAGGGTTTGGAATTATAGGGGATATTGGTTTTCTTTTCCTTTTTTTAAATACTGGTTTTTAACAATAGTTTTAGTGTCACGGAACCTGGATTGGATCAGCCGATGGAAGAACCAAGCGGCACTCGGAGATCTTGGAGGATAGGAGGTTTATTTAACGCTGGCGGGCTCAGAGGAGGATGATCTCCAAAGGTCTGAGGCCCGTGCACAAAGGGGGTAATTTATACACTTTTACTTCCATATTATGTGGCACTTTCCCAGGCACTGCAGGCAGGGCAGGAGGGAAAACCCGGAACGGCCCTTGGGCCGGGACTGGGATTCCCCTGCTGGCTGGGTGGGCCACCTTAGAACACACATTTCCCTTATCATTCGGATAGCAAGTTTTCCTCTGTATTCTTTAATTCCCTAACATAAGTATGTATTACTTCTATTTAAAACTGTTCTTTAATAAAGTAGAAATCTTCTGAATCCCAGAATTTAAAAATTCTATGTAATAAAAGGGCCTAAATTAGAGTTCAAAATATTTTAATACTAAATTTTTCATTTTATATGAAATTTGAGAAACACTGAAAAAATTTTTTAATTTCAATTTAACTTAGTCTTAAGACTCATTCTGTCTTATTAGCAGGTAGAAAATCTGAAAAGCAAATGGTGATGGTGGGGGTGAGACTAATGACAATACATTTTTGGCAATTTTTTAAACACTGAACACTCCTATAACCCTCATCCAGTCTTCAAAACCAAAAGAACATAAACAAGTAGAAAAAGAAAAATCACACCCTTTCTCAGAAGTTGTGAACAAAGCCAACCCACCACCACCACCAAACCTTTTAAGTTTGGTATGTTGAAAGCAACTACTAAGCACTTGTATATTCTTTTGGAAATCCCTGAGAAAGGCCATTTACTTTCCCACATATCTGTTATAAATCACACTGTCCTTGTTTATATTTGGATGAAGCCCACTTGATTTTTGTGAAACGAGCAGGTACCTGATGGCAAGAACAAGTTGGAGAGTATTAGGTTGCAGTAAGACCTGTTTCCCCATTCCCAGAATCATCTTAAGTTTCCTAAAGTGAAAAACAAAAAAACCAAATATTTGTAAAATTAATGTCCACTTTATGCCTCCCTCCCGACAGTAAGTTATTTACAGGGGATAAAACACACGCACTCTCTCTCTCTCTCTCTCACACACACACACACGAAGGGAAAAAAATTTCAATTAAAAAAAAAAGTACAGCAGAATCTAACAATCATTAGCAACAATAAAATTACCGAGATTATTACTGTTAGCTTTTATTAAGCAGCTACGTATACTACCTGCATTTCTTCTTTTCCTGTTCTGGTCCCTCTGTACCACTGTGGCTGCCTCGTTAGGTGGCTTACATGCTTGGGTCCATTTTTTTTTTTTTTTTCTAATTATGCTCAACTTTATGGGAACAAAGACTGGTGAAATTTCTCCAAAAACAGACTTCTTTTTCTTAGTACTTTATAGGTTGATACTGAAGCCAAACTTAGGACATCTTACCAAAATGCATGTGATAAAAATTATGTTGTCAAATAAAAATCATTGCCTTCGCAATATATATAGCATTCTGCATAGTATTCATGGTAAGTATTTATTAAAACAAAGATACATGAATGCACCCCCAAGACGGCACCACAAAATATTAAAATCCAATCCTGTCATGATCTAGTTGAAAGATATGATCTTTTAAAGTAATGAATGTACCTTGAAGAAATGTTTTAGGTCAAATAACATAAAGGAAAACCTATATTTTAAGTACTATAATTAAGATCCCAGGTATAAAGTAATATAAACCAAGTACCTGAAGTTATAACCAATAAAAAACACACAGGTAACTCTTGTCTTTAGAAAACAGACATTCAACCAAGCGGAAAAGACCATAAAATCATTAAATAGCATTTATGAAACTAAAAAAAAAAAAAAAATCAGTAGCCTCAGACTTTGGGAGAATTTGTGTTCCTAGAGTATGAATATATATTGTTTAATCAGTACACACTTACTAGGATTTTTCAGGTCTATCATTAGTTAGAAATGGCCATCACAGCTAAAGGCTACAAAACCTAATAAATGAGAAAATTACTGACAAGATTATTAATGGTTGAAAACAGTTGTATATAGCAAACAAAATATCCCTGAAAAAAGATAGACCTCAAAAGGATGTAAGAAGCCAAAAAAGATCATAGAACTATAGAATACTAAGTTAGAAAGAACACAAAAGCTCAGCCATGCTTCTGAAATATTTGCAGTCTTTGAAGAAACAAACCATGAATGAGAACAGTTACAATCAAAACAAACTCGATACTTTTACAAACAATACTTTCAGGAAAATAGAGTTGTGGAGGAAAAGAAAGAAAATACAAAATTTCTACATAGAGAAATAAGTGCCACAATCCTCAATCACTTAGTCAACAAATATTTGCTGAATGCATTTGTGTGCTACACACTGGGGATATAATAACAACTAGGACAAAAATGGCTCCTTCAGGGAACCCCTATTCTAGTAGTTGTAAGATCTAGTTCAACATGTTTCTCAAAATAGGGTGAATTGAAATCATCCAGATCCAAGTTCAAACTTCAGATGCTCCATCCTCAGGAATTCTGACTCAGTCTTGGGTGGAACCCAAGAAGGTACTTTTCAAAAGCTTTAGTGGAAAGAGAAATTTTAGCTCTATTAATTAGCTAAACAGATTTAGCACCTTTATTTTAGAGATGAAATAGGCAAGTCTGTTTAAAGGGTTTATTCTTTTTTTTTAATTTTTATTGTTATGTTAATCACCATATATTACATAATTTGTTTTGGTGCAGTGTTCCATGATTCATTGTTTGTTCATAACACCCAGTGCTCCATGCCGAATGTGCCCTCTTTAATACCCATCACCAGGCTAACCCATCCCCCTACCCTCCTCCCCTCTAGAACCCTCAGTTTGTTTTCAGAGTCCATCATCTCTCCTGGTTCGTCCCCCCTCTGACTTACTCCCCTTCATTCTTCCTCTCCTGCTATCTTCTTCTTTTTCTTTTTTCTTAAAATATGTTGCGTTATTTGTTTCAGATCTGTGATTTAACAGTCTTACACAATTCACAGCGCTCACCGTAGCACATATCTTCCCCAATGTCTATCACCCAGCCACCCCATTCCTCCCACCCCCAACCACTCCAGCAACTAAAGGGTTTATTCTAAAGAATGAAATATTTTTCAAAGTGCTTCGCGCACACTACCTGACACAGGTGTATCCAAAACGCAACTAGGAAACAACTATATGAGTCTGAAAATCTAGATTCATATTTAACTCAGATGCTTACTTAATATATAGCACCAGACAAGTCATTTAACATCTGTGAGCATTAGTTTCTGTCTCTAATTTGTGGGTAATATTTGTACTCTTTACCAGAGACACTGGAAGAAAACACTTGAGTATTTTTATTAGGCCACAAAAAATACCATATGAAGTTAAGAGAGACTACCGGCACTGTTAGTTATAGCAAAGTATACAAAACCGTAATCCTAAAATAAAGGGAAAAGACTTATGAGGGGAAAAAAGTTAAGCAAAAAAAAAAACTTTTTACCATGTTTATCCAACAAAATGTCCTTATTATTCAAGACTTTAAGTACCAACTGTGTGCCACCTAGAGAGTAACTCCCAAATGTCAACCAGGAATATAGTCTCCATAAACACATTATTAATATCACCAATCTTAACAGTGCTTTGAGGGTTGCACAAAGACAAGGTAGACAGAGTCTCAGAAGTAAACACTGGCCAGAAAGACTAGATCACCTAGTCCAACCACCTCTTTAGTTCTTACAACTCTTTCTGTAACAATCCCAACAAATAATCCTCTAATTCCACTGGTTAGAAACCTACCAATTGTAGAACAATCTGAGGAGCTTTGATAAGTAGAGATTCTGAAATTCTGATTCACTAAGTCCAGGGGAGAGTTTCAGGACCTGTTGGGGCAATATGCCTTCCAAGTGATTGTGAAGTGCAGCCAGAATCTAGCCTCCAGGGATGCTGCCCTCACCAGCCAATTCCACATTTGGACAGTGCAATTAATCTGATGTTGGATTGGAATCTTCCCACTTTAGTTTCCATCGTAGTCCTAGTTTACTGTGGGTTCCAAATACAACACAACTTAATCCATCTCCTGATTAAACATCTCCTGTTCCTTCAAATAACCTACATATGATATGTTCCACACCAGATAACCCTAAGTTTGTCCACATTTTAATATATGGCACCCAGAAGAGAATACAATCCTCATGTAGAATACAACGGGGACACTCTTTAATGAAAGTTACAATCTTTCCATCGACACAGCGTAAGCGTGCCTTTTGTGAAAGTGTGGCCATATCACATTAGGTGTTTTATGGTTTTTTTGTTTTTGTTTTTGTTTTTTTTTTAAGAGAGAAAAAGTGAACAAGCCTGAGCAGGGGTTAGGGGACGGAGAGAGGGAGAGGGAGAAAATCTTAAGCAGGCTCCATGCCCAGTGTGGAGCCTGATGCAGGGCTCGATCTCACAACCGTGAGAGATCATGACCTAAGCCAAAAATCCGACATTTAACCAAATGAGCTGCCCAGGTGCCCCACATTAAGTTATTTAATAAGCATATTAAAAAACAGTTTGGAATATATTTTGGAATAATTTTATATTTATAAATATACATATTTATATTTATACAAGCGGCAGATATATCACTGCAAGCTCCCACACATTCCCCTCATCCAGTTTGTTTTCCTAATGTTAACATGCCCAGTGGCCATAATACATTTACCCAAACCAAAAATGAACTGTTTAATTTTTAAAATTATATCTTTTTACACAAATTACTTTCCTGAACCCCATTTCCTTTTTCCTGAACACAGACTTTTAGCTTTAGCTTTTCTTTCATTACATGATGCTAGTATAGGCCCTTATCAATGCAAGATTTCACCTTGCAAGACTGACTCAAGATGAAATAAAATGTCCTATACTTAAGATTTTTGAGGTCCTATACTTAAGGTATTTTGAGTCAAGATCCAGTTAGATAATATCACTACTGTCATGAGACTCATGCCATTCACATATTTGGTAAGCAAGATGTCTATGCTTTTATACAATTCAACAGGCCAACTCTTGGGGTAATACAAACCCCCCTTGGGTTGCATGAAGTAACTTCTAAGGCATACCACCAATGAATTACAAATCCAACCAATTATCTGTATATCCAGTTATTCTTCATGCAAAGATATACCCTGTGTGAGGGAATATCTGACCTACTACATTCTCCATATTTTCTTTTTCCTAGTCTGTTTGCACGTTCTGCTTCTTTTATTTATTATGTTAATCACCATACATTGCATCATTAGTTTTTGATGTAGTGTTCCATGACTCATTGTTTGCATATAACACCCAGTGCTCCATGCAGTATGTGCCCTCTTTAATACCCATCACCAGGCTAACCCATCCCCCCCACTTCCCTCCCCTCTAGAACCCTCAGTTTGTTTCTCAGAGTCCATAGTCTCTCATGGTTCGTCTCCCCCTCTGATTCCCCCCTCTTCATTTTTCCCTTCCTACTATCTTTTTTTTTTTAACATATAATGCATGTTCTGCTTCTACAGGTAAAGATTTAAAAAAAAAAAATAGATTGTCTACACAATAAGAAGGAATGCATTCCCCCAATGACTCTGAAACGCTTAGGATAAAAAGGAAATTTTCTAAATTTAACATCTACTGGCAACTCACTGAAGCAGTTAATGACCATGTGTGAAAACTGGTGCTCATGGGTAATCCATAGAGAATTCCTGATGAATCACAAACTAAAACCACAACAAATAGCAAGGTGGTACTGGTAGTATTACTCCTCCAAGAAGAAAAAAGAATTCAATTTACCCTACTGAAATTAGTACTAGCCTTAATTTTAAGGCTTAGGGAACAAAATGGCACAAGATAGCAATTTACTATTAAAATCCCGATTAAAAAGGATAATTTAGACATGTGAACCCAAAGATAGCTATACTCAGCTATATCACTGCCAGAAGAATTTTTCTAAACACTTTACTTCTCCTCAAAACATGTCAATAATTTCCAATTCTATTTATCTCTGGAAACCAGGGTGTGGAATTAGTTTTCCAATTGCAAAATAAAATTGACAATGCTTTTGGAAAGGTTGCAAACTCACAGCCTTCCTACATTACTAATGAGTTCCTTAAAATGGGAAAGACACTTTTAAAAACTTTTATAAAAAGTATCAAAATATCAAAAACAAAACTCTTTAAACTTACCTCGTAGTAACTCCGAACTGCATTGCAAAATGCTTCATCAGCCACAATTTGGGTTTCTCCGTTGAGGAAGGCCTGGAACCGGTCTTTCAGTAACTGCAATTGTTGCTTATTAAGCTGTAAGGAAAAGAGGGAATTAGCTGAAACATTAGCCAATCAGAGAAATATAACGATTCTTAAAAATTATTGCTGAAAGTTAACACCTAGAACTAGTTTTATGTTAAAGGAAAAAAAAAGCTAAAAAACTACTACTTGTACCATGGCTCAATTTTAAAATGTTTCCAATTCACTTCTCATACTGGGGAATCCTAATACTGCAATGCACTATAAATTTCTACACCAGATGGAGTTCCTGTGTTTACTACCCCAGTCTCTTTTACAGAAGCAGGTAAAATCTAAAATTCAGATGAGAAGTGAACTGTTGTGCAAAATTGCCATTTGTCCTGAACAGAGAGAGCATAGAGGACAAGTATCCTTGGAGATGGGTGAACAACAGCTGCCTTAGATGAAGGATAATAGGAAGGAAGAGTACAGAGGAACCCTGAGAAAGAATCCTCTGGAAAGAACATCTTTTGATGCTAAAAGTTTGGATTCCATGCACATACCTCAATGCTTGAGGTAAGACAGACAACTGATGAGACAAATCCTGAGAACAGAGAGGCAATAGGCAGACAGGGAGTACATGTGTAAGCGCACCAAGGGAAGAGCCGTACACCAGGGGAGGGGAGAGTTCAAGCGCACAGATTCCCTGACCCTGGGTCTGACTGCCATCATTACTACTGAGGGTGGGTGGGACATGAACCATGACTTATCAACCATGTCTTCTGGTCATCAGTCACCAGGGTCAGCTACTTAATTTGTAGGGCTCAGTGCAATGTGAGAATGAGGAGCTCCTTGTTAAAAAATTACGAATTTCAAGATGGTAGACACAGAGCTTTACACCAAGCATGGGCCCTTCTAAGCACGGAGCCCTGTGCAACTGTGCCCCTGAAGTCAGCCCTGACCATGGGGCACAGACTTCACCAGAGGTGGGGCACCGGAGGTCAGGCACCAGTTGGAAAATGCTCAACTGCTGAGAGAACACAGTTTTCCAGATAAAACCACACAATCCCAAGATACCATAAGGAACAGGAAAGGAGTGACCTTTCCATTTCATTTGATCCTCATCCCACTATTGAAGAACTCAATCCAGTTCTGGATTCTACAGAGAGATGGGAAGCATTTGGAAATATGCTGAGGAGAAAATGATGGAAGGATTAGGAAAGAAAGACAAACTGGTAGGATTTGGTTTCAAAATGAAGGCTGATACCACCTCAGCTTAAATCTGTTCAAAAGGCTTATTAAAATGCCATTCAAATAGGAGACAAGTGCTTTCCAAAAAAAAAAAAAAAAAAGCCCCCTTCTTTGTTAGATCCAGGAATCTAATAAGACAGTTTGTAGAGAAACTGTTGCTGGTAGTAACAGACTGGAAGAGAATGGTCCTATTGTACCCAGTATAAGAAACCTCTTCCCCTGAGCAGGGATGGAAAAAGACCACTCTGTTTAAGGGAAAGCTTCATTTTAGGGAAAGCTAAACCGAAATCAAATGCAGAGGCATCACCATTATATTACACTTTCTGCTTCTGTAATATGGAGAGCGTCAAAGCAGGGACCTTTTGTGTGTATGCACTGGGAAGGCCAATTAAGTCCACGACGTCAGCTCTCTAAGCATGGCTCAGAAAAGGACCAGATGGAGACAGGATGGCAGACAGCTGAGAGCACTTCAGCTGCCAAGCCGGGAGCTGCTAGGAAGGGCTTCAACCTGAAAACCAAGTGTCCAGGTAACATAATGGACACGGAAAAATGTAGAAATAACAGACTGGAGGGGATCTTACTGAGCCTTTGCCCCATCTCCGTCATTTGATTAAAACAAAAACAAAACAAACAAACAAAAAAAACCATAGCTTTCAAAACCTGAAAACCTCAATTTTCTTTCAGCAGATGCACTCTGTTCTTTACAGTGTTTATTTCACCACTGTACCAAGGAGTTAATTTTTGGGGATTATGGCATGGAAAATTCATGAACACCAAGGAGATCTGAGCAAACTAACTTCTTGGAAACTCCCAACAATGCTGGCATAGTTCACAAACGTGCCAGAAGCACCTGGCTAAACACCAGACTTCAACGTTTATATGAACAACAGTTGCTGCAGTTACATTTAAGACCTAAAATGTCAGCCAATATTACAGTGATATATAAGGAGTCAATAAGTACTTTTTAAGTAGAGAGGTCTGTATTTCCACAAAAGATTGGGAGGAAAACAATTGAATTTTAAATCTAGCTGTAGAGATAGCCGTTTAGAATGTAGAGTTCCCTTAATTCTATTTGCATTATCAAAATAAACCATATTATACATCAACAGAACGACTAATGGAAAAGACCCAAGAATTAGATCCAAATGCACTCAGAAATGTACTAGAAAATACCATTATAGCACAAGTCAGCAGTAAAAGATGGTCTATTCAATCAATGGTGTTAAAGTAACTGGGTAGCCAAGCAGGAAAAAAATTAAATTGTACCATCACACCTACTGTTACATTAAAAGTTTTAATTCACTGGAACTATAAAAAGATGAAACTGTAAAGGTACATGAAGAAAAAAATTCCTTTTAATGCTAGTATGTGAAACACCTTTCTAACCATGATCCGAAATCCCCAAGTCATAAATTTAAATGTTAAAAATAAAAATAAATAAATTGTGCATGGCAAAAATACCATAGGCAAAATCATTAGAAAAAGACTAATGAGTAAAAATATATGTGTGTAACTTCCATCTTTAAGAGCTAATTTCCTTAGACGAACCATGAGAGACGATGGACTCTGAAAAACAAACTGAGGGTTCTAGAGGGGAGGGGCGTGGGGGGATGGGTTAGCCTGGTGATGGGTATTAAAGAGGGCACGTTCTGCGTGGAGCACTGGGTGTTATGCACAAACAATGAATCATGGAACACTACATCCAAAACTAATGATGTAATGTATGGTGATTAACATAACACTAAAAAATTTTAAGTAAAAAAGAAAAAAAAATGCCATCATGCCAAAAAAAAAAAAAAAAAGGAGCTAATTTCCAAACATGGATCCCAGACGCTATTAAGAATCTGACCAGTGGGGGCGCCTGGGTGGCTCAGTTGTTAAGCATCTGCCTTCGGCTCAGGTCATGGTCCCAGGCTCCTGGGATCAAGCCCCACATCGGGCTCCCTGCTCAGCGGGGAGCCTGCTTCTCCTTTCCAGCTCCTCCTGCTTGTGTTCCCTCTCTCGCTGTCTCTCTCTGTTAAATGAATAAACTCTTCAAAAAAAAAAAAAATCTGACCAGTAAGTCAATATAAAAGTGGACAAAATGGATATACTTAAGCTAGGATAGCAGGCCTAACTTCATTCATAATAAGTAAAATACAAATTAAATCTACATGACAGAGGAAGGATTCTGGGAAGATGGTGGAGTCGTGGAGTCGGAAGCACCAGAAATCTCTCTCCCCCACCTAGATTACAACTGCACTGGCAGTTTCTGCCTGATGTAAATATTTTGGGATTCTGGAGTCGATCGAAGGCTTGCAACTTATAGGGGAAGGCTTGAATGTAAATTGCAGTTAATTTTGGCCAATTTTAGCTTCTAGCACAGTAGCAGCTAGTCATCCCCCACCCCCAAGCTCAGTGGCAGGGGGAAAAAAGAAGCTAATAGCCTAAATTTTCATAAATAGAGGACTAATAAATGCTACATTCAAACAGTGGCAATACTATTAGCTCCATAAAAAGAACAAGTTCCCTTATGTACGGATATAAAAAACATCTTCAAAATATCTGGGCGGAAGGAAGCTAGTTATAGAACAGTAGGTAAAAATAAGCCACCACTCCCATAGAAAAGGGGAAAAATTAGAACACGTATGTGAATTTGTTTCCATATGCAGATGGAAACTATGGAAGAAGGATGGCTGTGGGCACTGGACAGATGGAAAATAAGTGAAAGATTTTTCAACCTATACTGTTATATTCATTTTAGAATTTTAAATCACAGGATTCTTCCCTAAAATTTTAATTTAGATTTAAAATAAGCTACGATGGCAACTTTGCAAATCTTTTAACTCAGTGATTATGACGCATTGCATATAGTTTAGATCTGATCTTCCTGCAGGGAGACTGGACAACAAATGAACTGACTTTTCAATTCTCCGTTCAAGTAGAAGATTTGAACTTGACAGTCCCATTTTTTTTTTAACATTTAACATTTCAAGGTTGAGCATATCTTTGATACTTAGACCAAAAACAGAACCATAATAGTAATCCTATTCAATATTCTGATCAACGCATAATCTTTACAAAATCCCTATGAAGTCCTCTCTCAGCCTCCCTCTGAGCCTATTAAAATACACACCTTCATTACCTCACAATAAAGCCTATGCTCATTTTCAAGAACTGAAACCTGTTTCCCCTATGACTTTCCTACAATCCTAGTTCTAACACTAAGACAAACCAGAATAAACGTTACTTTCCTTCTTCCACAAAGCAGTTCAGAAAGTGGAAGACAGGTGCTGGCTTGTTTGTGAGTCTTCTCCTTTCCAGGATTCACTCTGCCAGTTCCCCAACATCCTAAGGGTATTCTCCAATTTGTTCACAAATTAAGTATTCAACTGTTAAATAAAACTTAGTTACATCTAAGTACAAAAAAGCACATTGAAAGCTATAACATACAAATGAAACTCATTACAATAGTAATGTGCTTCCTAAAATGTGCTGGGTAGACAGGTCCTGATTCTCCTAAGATAGTGTGGCCAACACAGACAAGTGGGAGGGCCTCTTCCCACATTCTAAGCACTATTAATTCACACCAAAAACAAATTAACTCTTCTTGGCAGTCACATCAACTGACTCACATCGTCCTTATCAACAAAAATTTCTAAAACATTCTTACATATGTTTCATTAAGCCACATTTCATCTTGCTAGATCTGGTCTATTGTTCCATTTGATTAATATTTTGTTAGAATTCTAATTCCTTCACCTAATGACAGGTCATTATAAGAAACCTTTAGTTCAGTTTAAGAAACAGGAAACCTGTTATTGCATAATAGGGTTCGTCCAGTTTGACACAATTAACATTCTTTGGGGCAGTTGACTTTATCATGATTTATCCTGTATTTTCGTTTTTCCCCACATACTGTCTCCACACTAGTATGTTTACCAATGAATGCGTAACATTTTTCAAATACAGAGAAAGTTTTAACGTGAAAGTTATCCAATGGGAATTTTTAGAGAGCTTTTTATATGCAACTAAACTGCAGAAACTAGAACATAAACATCCTTGCAAATATCTAAATACAGCCAACAGATTAGCTTTATAAACAAAACACTTCAAATACCGACAGTGAAAGCTAAGTTTTAAGATTCTTGGCTGGCAGGGGTAATTTATCTGTAATAAACAGGAAAAACAATTTTCAAAGTTCAGAGATGTTTTATGTTTCTTAGGTGTTTGGTTTTTTTTTTTTCGTGTTCAATTTAGATTCTAGCCTTTTCACTCTAAGTAACGATCAACTGAAGACTTAGGCCCGTATCTTGACTAGCAGAAGACCAACCATTTATGATAGTCAGGGGCTCAGGAACCCAGCAAGCACTGCTTGCAAAGCCTGCTCTGGCCTGTGCTCTCCCATCCAGTCTTTACGCTTGTGGTGGGGGTGGGGAGGGGGTGCAGTGTGATACCCGGGTAAGTCAAGGCGATCACAGATTCCACAGCAAAGTACCAGGTGACTAGCGGGTATGGTACCTCCAGGATTGGAGGGTGGGTGACGGTGTGTGCATATACCTCAAAGAGATACTGACAAACGTTTTTCAAGGAAGTCAAAGGATTTACTCCAGGCACAGATGGTCTCTGAAATACACAAGCATAGCTTTAATGCCTGTTCATGAGACATAGTAAAAGATTTTAACAGGGAAAGACTAAAGCACATTTTCATTTTTCCCTCCTTCACAGTCCATCAAAACGATCTACATAAAACCATTGGGATAAAATAATCTGTGCATTCCATGTTTCCGAAACAACAAACTTCTCCAAACGCCTATCAGAACAGGATAACAAAGAGGCTGTGACCATGTCTCATACATGATAAATCCTGTGGAAGGCATTGCTATTAGTAGTTTCCTACCCAAATAACTTCTCTTGCGCTTTTTTGTAACAGATATCTCGGATACGCCTGAGACTACAAATACCAGCCTTACCTGGTTATTTCCACGTTAACGCCTAGGAGGGTAGGGGGATGGGTTAGCCTGGTGATGGGTATTAAAAAGGGCACATTCTGCATGGAGCACTGGGTGTTATGAACAAACAATGAATCATGGAACACTACACCAAAACAAATGATGTAATATATGGTGATTAACATAACAATAAAAAATTTTTTTAAAAAAAAGCGAAAGTGTGTGTGACTTGCAGGAAACTCTAAAAGGTAGATGAAAATCCAACACTTTTAACGCTTTCCTCCTCTACTAAGCTGGAATCTGAGGTGTTTTCTAGAATGCTCAGGTCGGCCCATAAAGATGGTATAAGATAGAGCCTGATGTCCTTCTCAATGGGGAGCAGCCATTGTAACCCTGGACCAACTACGCCCAATTTCTTTTACATAAAAAGAGAAATAAACCTATATATAGATCACTCTTAATTGGGGCCTATTACTGACCAAACTGAATCCTAATGCATACAAATCCCAATGAGGTACCCAACCAAGGAGAAAATGCCATATATTACTACCATCCCTTGCTGGTAAGGTTATTTTAATTATGAGATAAAACATTCATTCCATAAGTTACTTTATATGAAAAACACTTTATCCAGTAAACTTGCCCCAATGAACAGTGAACCCCAGAATTTATTTTGGCAGACTGAATTCTATTGTCCCACAGTACTGAAAGTGGGGATGAAAAAGCCCCAAATTTCCAACCTCTACTTGAACATTTTATAATGAAATATATACTGTGATGAGTACAGAACAACAAAATCCCACTGTGTATCATAAACAAATGGGCTCCAGGCTAGGCTTACTCAGTCACTAAGTGAACTACACGTCTATCCATATTCTCAATGGCCTCCTAGTCAAATTCAAGCCTCAGCAAGATTACATGCCGTTATGTGATTGGGGGGTAGGGGAGGGAACCTGCTGGTGAATACTTTAACTAGGAATGTTCAATCCATGAATTCTATCAATTTCCTTGCTACACTGTACTAAACACATTCCACACATGTCCATCAAATCTTCCTTAACCTGCTATAGATAAAGTGTTTATCTACATTTTTTAAATGAAGAAATTAAGCTCAAAGAAGATAGGCACCTTGTGTAACTTCACATCTGGTAAGAGCCAGGGAAAGAATCTAAACCAGTATCCTGATCTAAAGCCTAGAAATATTCTGGGGCGCCTGGATAGCTCAGTTGGTTGAGTGACTGCCTTCGGCTCAGGTCATGATCCTGGAGTCCAGAGATCGAGTCCCCGCGTCGGGCTCCCTACTCAGCAGGGAGTCTGCTTCTCCCTCTGACCCTCCCCTCTCTCATGCTCTCTCTCTCCCTCTCTCTTTCAAATAAATTAAAAAAAAAAAAAAGCAGCAGCAGCCTGGCTAAAGCCTATATTCTTTCTCTTCACCATACTATTGTTTCCCTCATGGTCACTCTCTCCTTCACCCCCACCCCAGTAAGAGGTGTTTGTCACCATCTGATGTGTCATAGAGAGATTGTATATTTTGCTTTTTACATGTCCCCACTAGAATAAAATTTGCATCAGGATTAGAACATGATTTTTAGCTCATAGAATATGCTCAATTTTTTTTAAAGAATGAAAAAGTGGGCAAAGGAACAAATGGAAGGCCAGTTGCTATGAAACTATTCCTTACTAGCATAGCGACATCTTCCACTCATACTCACCTACCCCCACAAAAAAGTTGGTCTAGCATGCAATTATAAAACCTCAAGATTACCTCAATCCACCACAATGTATCAGAAAACAGCTATCAGATATGTTCACCTATTTCATTGACAAGGTTATAGGTGACAAATGGGGCAGTAATGAAGAGCACGGCCTCTGGTGTCAGACCACCTTTGTCAGTTTCCAGGATCCCCCAACAATTTGTAGGGTCTTCAGGCCACTTAACCTCCATGTCTCCATCCAGTTCCCTATCTAAACAATGATGATAGTAATAACATACAATTTAATAAGGCTGTTGTCAGTACTATAATAGGGGGAAAAGTGTTTAACACATTAAATGCTTTGTAACTGCCGTTTTAGAAATACATGGTGAAACAAGCAAACAAAAAAAACATGGTGATTTTATTTCCAAAACTGCAGAAGTCAGAGACAAAAACCAATCTTAAGATGGATGCAGATGGACAATTAACGATAAACTGCCCAGAGCTAGGCTGTCCAGTACATAACCATGCCTGACCACCACGCACTTGAAACGTGGCTAGTCCAAGGTGACATGTGCTCAAAGTCTAACATACCAAATTTCAAATACTCAGTACAACAAAAAATACACAGCATCTCACTAATACTTAAATACTGGTTATATGTTGAAAAACATTTTGTATATATAGGGTAAATTATTAAAATGATTTTCATCTGTGACTAATACTTAAATATTGGTTATATACTAAAAAACATTTTGTATATACAGGGTAAATTATTAAAACGTCTTTCATCTGTTTTTAAAAGGTCACTAGAAAATTTTAAATTACTTACATGGCTCAGATTTCAATTGGATGGCAGTGGCAGAGAGAAATGTGATGGTCAAACGGCCACCGAAGGCAGATGAACAGGGTCATGCTACATCCTGCCCAACAGGTGTGGCCTCGCTCACAGCAATATGACCCACGGTCTATAGCTTGTAGCCAAGTCCTATGGTAGGACTGATTTCAGGAGAAACTGAACAAGAGCCAAAAGGCAATACCTAAGTATTAACCTAGTGTTTTCCATTGCCAGAGAGAGTGAAGTGGGTATTATTAGTCTCACGGTATGGATGAGAAAAGAGGCTTAGAGGTCAAGGTACAAAACTAGTTAGGTCATAAGACCAAGATCCTAAGCTAGGCATCCTCAATCCAAGGCCATGGTTTTTACCCTCTCATTACATGCTGCCTATCCCACCGACATGTTATTTGACAGTCTTCATTCAGTTTAATCTTACAAGAGAGAATCCGGTCAAGTGTGGAACAGTTATTCAATAGGACTGTTTCATGTTCCTGAACATGAATATAGGTTGAGAGCAAACTGGCAAATCTTCTCATTATCCTCCAACAATCTGCTTTAAGCCCTTCTTATTCATTCCAGCATCAGCTTCATCCACTACTCAGAATGAGATGGACCTATGAAGGCCTTTTTAATGGTCCCAACTAATAAGCTCATCAAAAGCAAATAAAAATTATCACACTTGGTTTGCATCCATCCACTTGACTAGAGCTGGTAAAAAACTGTTTCTCAGTAGGTCTGTGGAAGTGTTTCTAGAAGAGATTAGCACTTTATTCAGTAGACTGAATAAAGAGATCCACTCTCACCAATATAGGCCGGCATCATCTAATTCATTGAAGGCCCCAACAGAAAAAAGCTAATCAAAGGTGACTTCTCACTCTCCTTGAGCTGTGACATTCATCTTTCCCACCCTTGGACATCAGAGCTCCTGGTTCTTGGGCCTTTGGACTCAGACTGAATTATACCAGCTTTCTGGGTTCTCCAGCTTGCAGAGGGGAGACTGTGGGACTTCTCAGCCTCCCTAACCATGTGAGTCAATTCCTGTAATAATCTCTTAGATCTGTACCCTATTCGTTCTATTTCTCTACAGAACCCTGACGAATATACCAACGATCATATATAACAGTCTTAGCAATCTGTTGCCATCAAGCAAGTCAGAGAGGACTATGGGTGTACAAACCTTCTGAGGCATTCTGAGATGTTCTTACTGCCATCAAGATTCACCCTCTCCTCCATTAAGATCTGACAAAAATCACTAAGGCTTCCCAAAAAAGTCATCTTGGAGATGAACGATGTTAAAAAAAAAAAAAAAAAAGGCAGGAACTAGGAAGCAGTCAGCACACATTCTGCCACCTCACCACTTGCAAAGTCAGAAGCAGCAGTGTGTCATAAGCCAAAGGTAGTAGAGTCCCAGCTTCCTACAAACCTGATAGCTCATGTCAAGGTAGGTAAGAGGATTGCCCTTTTGAAACAATAGGACTTTCCCTTGATCACCCTTAATAAATGTGTAATTTAATACCTAGTAATAGGAAATACTACTTGACCACTCACCACACAGTAAGTACATTTCTAACCTCTTTACAAGGATTATTCTAAGCCCCCATGAGTTAGGTTCCTTATGTCAAATCTGAAGCTAAGACCAGGTAAGTTAAGGAAGTGGTCCAGTTCACCTAACTTGGAGGCAGACCCAGGTACATCTGACTAGCACACTCTTAGCCACTGGCTACCTTTGGGGTTCCTTCTTGAGCCAAACATTCTCCACACCCAGGTCAAGACACAGGACCATCAGAGCCTAGCAAAACTCCTTAGATTTCCTTTCTTCCTTTATAAAGTAACCCAAATGAAACCTCTAAGAAACCTCCTTCCACCTGCTCCCCTCAAATGAAGTCATCCCGTTCTGTGTGTCACTTATACCCCTCATACTCTGGCATTTGCCTAACAGGACTTTCTCCTTACTAAAGTACATGTTCCTTACACAGGGATGCCAGTCATCTAGATGGCCTCACTCCCACTTAGTATTTGCTGATATGAAGTCATCCAGAGTGGGAGAAAATCTAAAGTGGAAGAGGGTGTCACCAGGCATTATGGCTTTTCTGGGCAGGTACCCTGTCCTAACCACTGGCAAAAGACACCAACAGTAACATAACTGAGTGAGGAGTTGGGAAGAAACAGTCTTGAAATTCCAAGATAGACTGTGTGCTAAGTTCATGACCAGATTCAGTGAGGCCTAAGAAACAGCCAAGGATTTCTTTGCTGAGCTGCAGTGTGACTAGTTCTATTTTGCAGATGATATTGTTCTCCGGCAGGAAGAACTTTGTGCCTCGGTGCCATCTGGTATTTCATGGCAAAGTTCCGTATGCTGAAGACACAGTGATTTTATATTCATCACAAAGAATTTGGACAGACCAGCAACACACAACTGTGAACTTGTCTAAAAGCTTAAACACGCTGACCAGCTCCAAGCCACACAATGGCCTTTTCCAGGAGCTAATAAGTGCTCCGAGATTTCTTCTGCAAGAAAATATGATCTCTATTTGCTTTCTTCAGAAATGTTTTAAGTTTTTGCTTTCCTTCTAAAGCAGATACATCATGGGTGAGAAATGGCTGTCTATAAAAAGGGGAAAGGAAATCTCAGCTTGCCATCTTTGTTGACCCATCCCTCTGACACACACAGTGGCAGACTCTCATGAGAGAGCATCTACCTTACTCCTCTAATTTGGTTTGAGTGCACCGGACTGAAAGTTACAAAAGGTCCAACTCAAAAGGGCCTATTAAACAATAAATGGGTTTACTGGCATATCTCAAGAAAAGAGGGCTCCAGATCAGTTAATTCAGTTGCTCAATGAAGTTATCAAGGATCCAGGCCTTTTCTATCTGTAGATATCCTTCATGTGCTGGTTTGTCCTCAGTTTCCCTGCCTCCAAAGAAACCCATATTAACTCCATCAAAGCATCCTGTCACAAAAACCAAAGATTACTTTTACTCCAAAAAAGGGGTAGAGTGAGGAAACTTCCCCAGAATCAGCACACCCCTACATGTAGGATTTCTCTCCTACATGTTACTATCCAGAAAGGATTCATGGGTCCATTCCTAAAGAAATCCCTGAAGTTGAGAAAAGACAGTCATGACTGACGAGTCAAGGGTCACCGTAGAGATTCGAGAGGAATCCAGCCAGTCCCGCACAATGGCGGTCTGGTATCCGAATACATACAAAAGTCTGGTTAAGGAAGAACTGTAGCTAGAGAAGGACTATTATGTAGGCAAACTAGCAGTGCTACTCTGTCCTGACCTTGCCAATAAGGAGGCTTGACCTGGAAAACTGCACTGAAGAAATAAAGATTAATGTTTCCTAATGCCTAACAATATTTCCCTAACAAATAAAATTCTAGCCTGTATCTAAAACAGAAATCTTAGCTGCAACAACTTTTAAGAATTCAAATGAATTAACTCATGTTTACTACTGCACAGATCACACTATCCCTTTGAAGGGAATTGTTTACTTCCTTCTTTAACCTAACAGAAGTTTAGCTAGCAAAAAAATGCTAGGATACCTCCGCAATGTCATGGCATAACATCTGCATCAGCAAATTCAAGGATTTGTGAAGATTAGACAGATAAAAGTCCTCCTTCAAGATTAACATTAAAAGAAGTGAATACTTAGACTAGAATGACAAATATTTGCTTTAGATTTTTAGATTCTAAAAGCAATGCTCAATCCTGTATAAAATACTGCTGGTAAGTAAAGGCACTTGTACACAAAGTGAGGTCAAACCAGACTACATAAACATTTCCCCACTAAGAAAAAGCAAATAGTTTATTCTGTCAACTACAAAGCTAGCTTTCAAGTAACTGAAAACAAAATAAGGTATTTTAAAATACAGCCTGCTTCTAGCTAATTTAGTTGAATGGCTACTTTTTGCTACACTGGGGAGTCTAAGCAGGATACTAAGCAGGATACCACCGCCTCCTTTTACACCAGTGGGCTTCCAGGTAAGGCTGCCAGATACAGGCTGTCCCAATAAATTTGAATTTCAGATAAGCAATGGATAATGATAAAATACTTAGGCTAACCATGTATTTGGGGTAGTTTTTAGTGTTAAGTATGTCATATGAAATACGTGGGCTACACTTATGCTAAACATTATCTACTGTTTACCTAAAATTCTCATGTAACTGGGTATCCTACACTTCTATTTGTATTCTACCTTCTGACTCACTAAGGCTTTGAGAACATCTTCTCTTTGTTCTCTGCATTGTCTTGTGTTTCTCTGCCTCTTAGGACCTGACAACGTGTCACAGTTAACAGTCACTTCCAAATCCTTTATCTTTTCAGTGTTATCTGAAAAGGAAGCTCAAAAGGAAATTTTTCACAACACAACTCAATATGCTGTGCAAGACAAAAACTGGACAAATGGAGATCCCACTAAGAGGCAAGGGTGATCGCCTTTTTTTTTAAAGATTTTATTTTTATTTGACAGAGAGAGAGACAGCCAGAGAGGGAACACAAGCAGGGGGAGCAGGAGAGGGAGAAGCAGGCTTCCCGCAGAACGGGGAGCCTGATGCGGGGCTCGATCCCAGGACCCTGGGATCATGACTTGAGCTGAAGGCAGACGCTCAATGACTGAGCCACCCAAGTGCCCCAAGTGTGATCGCTTTTAAAAGAATGTTAAAGCCAGTGAGTTTCTCAAACCTGGCTCATCACAATCTTTGAAACTTTTTAGAAAGGCAGATACTAAAGACCTACTATGTCAGAGTTCTGAATACAGTAACCTGGAAAGCTATTCAATTAAATTCTGGAGGGTTTGATGTTCAGCTAGGTTAGAGGATTGCTGCATCTGGTACCCATGAGTTAAGACATCTACCCAACTAAACCAAATGTAGAGAGGCATCATTGAATTGATTTCGGTTTATTTACAGAGCATAGTATTTAGTAAAAAATCCAAATTGTGGAGTTGAAGCTAACAAAATGGAAAAACAGAAGCATGATACACAGGACTAAAAAGCAACTTTTAGATTTTTACTCATGAGAAATAAAGGAGATTTGTCTTCTGGTTACTGTAATTATGAGCCATATTTTAAGATACAGGAACTTAAGTCTGAAATCTTGTCTGCTTGGAGAGCACATACCATATAAATGGCTTATATATGAAGAAACTTCTCATTAGACATAATGATACAGGATATTTCCAGGGCATGGGGAATTAACATACAGAACCCATGAGGTTCGGCCACCTCCTCTACTGAGGCAGAAGTCTCAGCACACATAGTGTGGTAGAAGTTAGAAACTTGCCCAGAAAAATTAGTCCTCACATATGTAACTTTAACATGTCTGAATCTTGTAGAAGGTGTTGACTTTATATACCAAACCTACAAGTTAAAAACCAAACAACATACAGAATGCCAGACATACTGTAAGCAATTAAAGTAATTCAAATAAACATGGAAAGACTTGGGCCACACAGAAATTCCAAATACAACAAAAATGACAGGGATGGAGAAGGGTCACTGTGTAGTACCACTCATTGGTAACCACATGTCCTATATATTGCCACATAACACATCTGTCTTAAGAGGAAACCTACACTAGAGCGAAGGCATGAAAATAAAGGCTGCTGAACAGTGAAGTGCCATGTAATTGAGGCCACAGCATTTGCATTTTGGTCCTAAAACTGTCTCTTAGGACTGCCTTTGGCTCTACTCCATCTACTGCCCACCTAAAGACCTAGAGCCAAGCCAACTAGAAGAGTCTTATTTACTCTTCGTTAATGTTTAGGACTATTATCAGTTCCATTTTATAGGAGAAAATTTAGATTCACAAAGCAGATGTCCCAGAAAACTCAAGATAACTCGAAAGGGATTCAAAATGCTAAAAACTGAAAGATAATCTAGGATGTGAATATATAGAACAGAAAACTTAAATATTTTGGGCTAAAGTACATCTGAAATTTTTTTTTCATTTTGGAAGACATTCCAGTGTTAGTTTCTGTTTAGTTTCTCACAAAAAAATTCTATGAACAAACCCTACTTATGCTGTATCTATTGACATTGCTAAATTACAATACCATCCAAATTACTTTTGTAGCAAAGAGTAGCACATTCTCATGCTTTCTGAAATAGTTTTCTGAAGTCCTGAGTAGTATAAATTCTTGAAATGTTCCTGGATATTACAGCAAAATTTGGCTACAAGACAGAATTATAAACATCAATATAAAAATTAAAACAGTAACAATTTAAAATATAATTTAGCATTACAGTCACTAGTATATTACAAGGAATTACATAAAGTAGCTAAAATGAAAAAACATTGGGTAAGTTTTATACAACTCAAAAGGCTTCCATGTGACAGTTCTGTGATTTGTCACATCTTCCTAAACATTACTCACCTACCCTACCTTTGCCTACTAAAATGTCTGGCATTCTATAATGACAAATTCTTTGGGTTATAATATTGTTTCCAGAACCTCTGCCTTGTTAAAAGTTCCTGGAGTAGTATTAAAACCCATTAGTTCTTTAAAATGCAAATGGAAATTGATTTGTATCTTGAAAAAAAATAATAAAATGCATGGCAGCTTAACATTAGTTCACTAAGCCAACAGCCTTCTCCTAAAGGATAGGGCACCAATAATTTTCCCTCCTAATTAGGAATTGAGCCAGCAGAGGAAAAGGAGAAGGAAGAAGGGAGAGAGAGCAGACAAGGCTGTGGGGAGGAAGGGATAGGAGAATGAATAGGAAAGAATATGATTACTGAAACTGCAACTTCTACTCCCCAAAAGG
Organism: Zalophus californianus; assembly: GCF_009762305.2. Lineage (NCBI taxonomy): Eukaryota > Metazoa > Chordata > Mammalia > Carnivora > Otariidae > Zalophus > Zalophus californianus. Next base: position 78,464,187 of record NC_045606.1, read on the forward strand.
AGTTAACCCGACAAAGTGCCCAGTGGATTTTCTGGTCGTTGATCACTTAGTCCACAGCCCTTGCGGAAAAAATTACTTGTCAATGCTATCAACTGGTACCTAGAAATTAGTCTCTTATTAATATACATCTTAAAAGCACGTTTTTTAAATACAATCTTGTAGGGCATGATTAAGTCAAAACTAACTTTTCTAAGGAAAGGAGATGCACTTTATGCTACATACATATGCAGCACAAAAATTCATTCTCACATTCATTGTTTAAGGCTAAAGTTGTACATATCACTTCTCAATTACTACATTGCCCTAAAGTTTTCTAAATGCACACAAACAGGAAACTTTAAAGCCATAACTGCCTCAACTTTTATTTTAAAAAGGCTCTTAGTATTTAATGTTTCTTCAAATATTCAGTAACTCAGTTCAACAAATATTCAAGAACCTGTCGCATACCAAGTACTGTGATGAACATGGGGATAAGAAGAAATAAGCCTACCTTCAAAGAGTGTAGTGATATTTTGGGAAAAATACATCTTTGTTCCAGTATTTTGTAAAATAAACTATGATGCTTCAAAATACAGTTGCGATTTAAGGAAATTTTCTTCCCGTGATCTTGGTTTGTAAAAGAGTACACTTTACTTAACAGCTATGGCTGCCAAAGATAGGACTAATTTAGAGCACACTCAATTATATACATATTAACACATAAATGCATATGCATACGTGCAGAATATACACATACTCCCCCTACCCACTCACAGGAGGGTTGGTTGAGCATACACCTGTAAAATATTTAGTTTTCATTCTGTTTAACTTGCTTTTGTATTTCACAATTTTTCCTACTAACCTAGAAAGTAGCATTGGTGATCATTACTACTACCACTCCTATTACTGTCTTTGTGTGAACTTCATCAACTGTTTACAAATTTATCTACTATTGCTTTTGTTCTATTAGTTAACCCAAGTCTGACTCTTGAAGGAATTTGGTGATTTGGAAAAATGTTCAATTCATGCAATTTGACTGAAAGGATTAAGGGCCTGTAGAACTTCAAAAATAGGTATTATTTCTAATTTTTTATTTTATGAACAGCTACATTTGTGTGAGTTCCTAATTTTCAATTGTTGAGTGAAAGGACATTTGTGTCTCAGTATTTCCTAAACCTATTTTTAAATTTTTGTGTAGTCTTACTTAACATTCTTTAAACAGGCAATCTTACACTTTTTTTTTTTTTTTTTTTGGATTAAGTCTCCAACTTCAAAATAGCTCAGTCTCCTTTAGATCTAAGTAAAAATTTTTTATGGATGTCTTTGCACTAAAATGGGCAACATTTTTTTTTTCCTTTTTAATTTAGAATACCTTCAGATAATAGTGACAACTAAAAAGGTTTGACACTAACTAGGCAGTATGAGGATCATACTAGATCTGGATTTGTGTTTTCCGGTAATTCTTTTCTGCAGTCTGTTTTATTTCATTGTAAACATTAGCAAGTTAAGCAAAAGTACTACACAAACCATGCTGATACTTCCCCATAAATACATCCATGTTAAACATTAAAAAGTGAAGAATTTTTTAATCTTTGAAAATTTATGAGCTAGTTGACAAGTGTATCAAACTGGACTCAAGAGCTCAAGCTCATGCAATTAAAAGCCAAAGCATCTCACATAAACTGCAAAATCACATAGTTACATGTTAACATTAAACTGCATATGGGATGAATGAAGCAAAGGATACTGAAAAGGTGTCATTTGTCAAAATTCTTAGTGATGAAGAGGTCAGAGGACAGACACAATTCCAAAGATTAAAAAGAATTTTCATTACATATTAATGAATCTGCAGCTGTTTAAATGGTCTCATTTACCTAAAATTCCAGAACAGTCATGCTTAGAAGGACACTATTTGTTTTGTAGAGAAATCCCCTAACAAACTACTAAGGATGAAATATCCTCTGTGGCAGAAGAAAAGAGAGAAACAAGACATTACACAAACAAGGCCGGTGTTTATGCTCTGCACTGACGGAAATATATGAAGGCTTCACCATCAAGAGTATATCCTGGAAACACTGCAATTTAATTAACACATCATTTTCTTCCAAAGAACCCTTCCTATAGAAGTTTGCCTGGATTCCACATTCAATTATGTTAACAAAATGGTGAAGATAATCCAAGCTGCTACTGTCCCATCTGTTTTCAGCATGTATGTGAACCAACAGGATCAGACCATCATTTGTTATTGTTTCCTACCACAGCACCCTGATGGCACAGAAAAGTTTGTCTTTAAAAAAAATCACCTTTTAGTTTCCTTGCAGATTTGTTGTTGGATAGTTACTGGCTTCAAAAGGTGGCTGACACTGGAGCACCAGAATGAACGAATCAAAAATTACATGGACTCTATGATTATATATTAATATGTACTGACAAAGCTGACAGATTCAAAACAACTCAACTTCAGAAAAGTGAGGTTAAAACAAGTCACTAGCACTGTTTAGCTGGTATTATCATTTGTGTTGTGTCCTAATACTGCAGATCATCTAATTATGCATAAGCATTTTGAAATTCTTGCTATAAGTTCAATCTGAAATTCCTTTATATTACAAAAGTATATCTACCACATTTATTAAGAGATGCTACATTTAAAGAATATTTATACCCTTAATAATTGATTTTCAAATCCCAGGTCATAGTCATTCATCATAAAAAAAATGTCCTGAACTGTCCCTTACAGATATCCTTATACCCTCTAGTTTGCACCCCACAATGCAGCATACAGAACTGTTATATTGCACAACTCCAGGATGGGTATCTTTTATGTTGAGTAAATGTGAATGGCACTTCCTAAAATTCTTCTAACAAGGCAGCCCTTGGTCATACGCATAATGACTACTGTTAGTGAGTTCCAGCTAAGTGAGAAACCTCTGAAATATGGCCAAAAGGTGATGTTTCAAACACTGCTAATCAGCTTCTGTTAACTTAAGTTGGGCATATTTTTCAAAGTGCTCCTTATTATAAAATGTGGCAATAGAGAGGATGGAAATACCTTTGGTTGAGGCTCATTTGACCCAACCCAAAAACCTAGGTTTCTGGGCTAGATGGTTTGTAGTAATTTATGTTACAAACGTAGTCAGTCCTGACATTCATGTCCTGAATACTGGCTGAAATTTGAAAAATTAAACAATACTCTGACATAACATTCCCTCTTGGACATTCAATCTCTAGTTGAATTAAAAGACTAGCAGATCACTACATTTGTATCTTTGGGGTAAATACCTAGTAATGATCCAAAGGGGCACCTGCACCCCAAAGTTCATAGCAACAATGTCCACAACAGCCAAACTGTGGAAAGAGCTGAGATGTCCATTGACAGATGAATGGATAAAGATGATGTGGATTTTATACACACACACACACACACACACACACACAGGAATACTACTCAGCCATCAGAAGGGATGGATATTTACCATTTACACTGACATGGATGGAACTGGAAGGGATTATGCTGAGCAAAATAAATCAGACAAAGACAATTATCACATGGTTTCACTCATGTAGAATTTAAGAAATAGCAGAGAGGATCATAGGGGAAGGGCAGGAATTCATCAGAGAGGGAGACAAACCACAAGAGACTCTTAACTCTAGGAAACAAACTCAGGGTTGCTGGAAGGGAGGTAGGTGGGGGAATGGGGTAAATGGGTGATGGACATTAAGGAGGGCACATGATGTGATGAGCACTGGGTGTCATAAGACTGATGAATTATTGAAATTACATCTGAAACTAATGATGTACTATATGTTGGCTAATTGAATCTAAATAAAATTTAAAAAACTGATAAGCAACGATTACATACTTGAAAAATTGTCATTTTAGACCCAAAAAAAGGAGGTGGTCATTACTCACATGATACTGCTTATACAGAGTTCATTTTAAAGTCATAAAAAACTTATCTACATCAAACCCCGGCTGTCTTCATGAGTATATCCACATAGTTCAAAGAAAAAATTAAGATCAGCAGAAGCATAAGATAACCATACAAATATAGCTAGGATTCCCTAAAATAATTCTCTTCTTCCTACATAAAATGCTAAAGTTTAAAAAACATCATTTGACAGTAACATTCACAACCTAGTATTTTCTTAACAGGCATCAAATCTATCAGAAGCAAATGAAACAAATAAGCTTGCTTCCCTTTATGCTTTGTTAAAGACTTCCTTGTAGTTTTTAGATCTTGGATTAAATTATGTTTTTGTTACTATGACTTCTTTTTTGGTTGATAACTGCCAACAAATCAGACAACTTAGAAGAATGGATAAATTCCTAGAAACAATATTCCAAGACTGAATCATGAAGAAACAGGAAATCTGAATAGACAGATTACTAGTAACAAAATTCAATCAGTAATCAACAAACACCAGGTCCAGATGGCTTCACAAGTAATTCCAAACATTTAAAGAGTGAATACCTATCATCCTCAAATTATTCCAAAAGCCTGGAGAGGAAAAAAAAAAACTTCCTAATTTTATGAGACCAGAATTATCCTGATATCAAAACCACACAAAGACACTGCAAAAAAAATTACAGGCTAGTATCCCTAGTGAATATATATGCAAAAATTCTATCAGTGAATTAAATTCAACAATATAGTAAAAGGATCGTGCATTCCAAGGATGTAAGGATGGTTTAACACCCACAAATCAACACGATATACCACACTCACAAAATGAACGGTAAAAGTCATGATTATCTCAACATATGTAGAAGCAGCATTTGACAAAATTCAATATTTACGCTATAAACTCAAAGTGGGCACAAACAGAACATACCTCAATGTGATAAAGGCCATATGGCAAGCCCACAGCTAACATCATACTCGATGGTGAAAAACTGAAAACTTTTCTCCTACAATCAGGAACCAGGATGCCCACTCTCACCATTTTTATTCAACAGTACTAGAAATCTTAGCCACAGCAACTAGGCAAGAAAAAAAATAAAAGACATCCAAACTGGATAGTAAACTGTCACAAGCTGACGATGACATGATACTATATATAGAAAACTCTAGACTCCACCAAAAGATTAGAATTCAGTAAAGTTGCAGGATACAAAATACATAGAAATCTGTTTATTTCTATATACTAACTACAAAATTTTTTTTTAACAAATCCCATTTATAATGGCAGCAAGAAGAATACCCAGAAATAAATTTAACCAAGGACATGAAAGACCTGTATTCTGAAAATCCTCCAACATTGATGACACAAATAAATGGCAACGTTTACTGTGCTGAGAAACTGGAATATTGTTAAAATGTTCATTCTACTCAAAGTAATCTACAGATTCAATATAATCCCCATCAAAATAACCAATGGCATTTTATACAGAACTAGAAAAACTCAAAACTTTGTATGGAACCACAAAAGACTGCAAACAGCCAAAGCAATCTTAAGGAAGCTGGAGGGATCATCCTACCTGATTTCAAACTATCTTACAAAGCTATAGTTATTAATACAGTATGGTATGGACACAAAAACAGACACATAGATCAAGAGAACAGAACAGAAAGCCCAGAAATAAACCTAAGCTTACATAGTTAACTATGACAAAGGAGGCAAGAAAACAATGGGGAAAAGACAATCTTCAATAAATGGCATTGAAAAAGCTTTAGCTACATGCAAAAAAAATGAAACTGGGCCATTTTATTATACAACACAGAAAAATAAACTCAAATGTATTAAGAACTTAAATTTAAGACCTGAAACCGTAAAACTCTAAGAAAACATAGGCAGTTGCTCTTTGATACTGCTCTTAGCAGTTTTGTTTTTTTTTTGTGTTTGTTTTTATAGATCTCCTCATCTCCTCAGGCAAGGACAACCAAAAAAACAAGACAGCATCAAACTGAAAAGCTATTATACAGGAAAGGAAACCAATAAAATGAAAGGGCAACCTACTTAATGGGAAGATACCTGCAAATAATGTATCAGGGGTTGAATCTCAAAATACATAAAGAACTCACAAAACTCAGTTACAAAAAAACAATCTGATTAAAAATGAGAAGACCTGTATAGACATTTTTCCAAAGACATCCAGAGGGCCAACAGAACCATGAAAAGATGCTCAATATCACGAATCATCAGGAAAATGCAAATCTAAATCACAATAAGCTATACCCTCACACAGTCAGAATCACTAGGATCAGAAGTAGGAGAAATAAGTAAGCGTTGATGAGGATGTGGAGAAAACGGAACCCTTAAGCATTACTGGTGAAAACGTAAATTGGTATAGACACTGCAGCAAACAGTATGAGGTTTCTCAAAACATTAAAAGTAGAACCACCATATGATCCAGCAATATTACTTCCAGGTATTTATCAGACAAAAAAGAAAATACTAATTCAAAAAGATATGTATACCCTTATGTTCACTGCAGCACTATTTACAATAGCCAAGATAGGGAAGCAACCTCACTGTTCTTTTGGTAGATGGATCAAGAATATGTGGTATATACATACAGTATTACTCAGGCATTAAAAAAAAATGAAATCTAGACATTTGTGAAACATGGGTGGACCTAGGGGGTATTAGGCTAAGTAAAATAAGTCAAAGAAAAACAAGTATTATGATTTCACTTGTAGGTGGAATTTTAAACCACCACCAACAGCAGCAACAGACTCAGATACAGGGAACCAGGAGGTGCCCCAGGCAAGGGGTGAAGTGAAGGAGATTAACAGGCACAAACTTCCAGTTATAAAATAAGTCACAGGGATGAAATGTACAGCATAGAGAATACAGTCTATAATACTGTAATAATTTTGTATAGTAAGAGATAGTAACCGGACCTACCATGGTGATCATCTCAAAATGTATAAATATAGTGAATCACTATCTTGTACACCTGAAACTAGGAATACTGTGTGTCAATTATAAAAAGTGTCAGACCTTTTTTTTTTATATTCCCTCTAGGTTCTCAAGTTAATTTCTAATTCTGTTTGGTGTTATGCCCTCAACCTCAGCACAGTAAGAAAATGGTTAGGCTGCAAATAAAGGAAACTTTTCACTGTATTTTACTTCAACCTCTAAAATCTTTGATCATTCACCTTAAGACTCTTATAAACATTCTCATACATACTGCAGTGACCACAGAGGTGAAGCAAATGCAATCTTGCACCTTATTTTGAAAGTCTCTACGGGATATAAGGTACAATGAATGTACAAAGTAATTATTTCGAGACAAATTAAGAGGTGATTTAGGTATAAACATGAATTTTAGCACCTGTACTTCTTAGTATATTTGGAATAGGAAATCTTCTAAGTTGTTGCCACCTTTTTAAACAGGCACACATCAACTCATCTCTATCATTCTTAAAATGATATGAAATCAGACTTGCAGGGACATAGCGGCAAAAGCTACTTAAAACCAAAGGAAGATGTGATTTGCATTATGTTTACTGACCTTTTCCCTAAGCAGTCCTCAGAGCTGATGCTAAACCACCTTTCAGAATTAAAAATAATCGAATTCATTTAATTATTTCTTCTATCATGAAAGCCTTTGGAATTTAAAAACAAAACAACAAAAAGACAGTGATAGCTGCAAACCATCAACGTTCCTTAAACCAATCTTTAAGAAAGTTCAAGGGGAAAATGACTAAGGAAAAAAAAAGCAGTTTAAGGTTAACATATTCAAAGACTGCATTTGTTTAGAAAGGAAATTTTTACTTAGCACAAACTAAAAATAGTGTCTAAGGGCTTTCTTACTTCGGGGCCGGGGGGTGGGGAATCAAAGTCCTAAAGGAAAAAGAAGAGGCCAAGGAATCCATGTAATTTCAGAGCAGTAAACCATATTTTTATGAAGCTGAATATGATAAAAAATTCACTATCTTCTCACTAAATGGATAACCACAGTCTTGGGAGATACTGCCAAAACCATTAAGATTATTATGGCTCTGAGTAACCATTCTTCTACTGAAAAAGCACGCACTCTGAAGAGTAATGAAGCAGATGTCAGTAGACAAAAAGGATTAAGACACATGACAAAGGGTGGCTTGAAATGCAAGGTTAGAAAAGAAACTTTTCACAAAGTTACAGTTCTGATTTTTCAGAATTACAAAGAGAAATATTACTCTACCTTGGTACACTTTATCATGCAAATTACCTTGTAATAAAACAAGGTGATACAGTATTTCTGAATTCTGATTATGAATCAAAGCACATCAACTATAATAAAAAGATGAGTTAGAATGGCTTCAGACTCACCAGGAACTAAGACAATGGAGCAAAGTCTTTAAAAAAGCTGAGGACAATGGCTCTCTACTTAAAATTCTTTACCTAGTCCAACTATCAATTGAGTGGGTCAGTGAAAAGGTGAAACTTTTTCAAATTTCAACAATTTAGAAAATATTCCTCCCATGAACCATCATCTCTCAGGAAATTACTGGAGGATGTACTTCATCAAAATGAGATGCTCTCCCAAGAAAGAGGACATCCTCCAAGAGAACAGAAGTTTCAACCAAGGCGTGAGGCCAATGGAATTCCCAAGATGGTGGAAATCATAGATGACAGGTATGCACCAGTCGTAAAGGACAATGCTGTTCAAACTGGAGGGCTATGACTCAAAAGGCAGATTTGTTAGGGGCTGTCATCACAGTGCACTTTGCCACTGTACCTTTTTGGGGTTGTTTTTATTAACCTGATGAAGCTATTAGAGAACATGTTCGGCCAAAGCAAGAGATCTTGGTAAGAGGAGAAAATGATTCAAGAGAAAAAGGAAGGGGCACCTGGCTGGTTCAGTTGGTGGAGGGCACAATTCTTGATCTTGGGGTTGCGAGTTCGAGCCCCTGGTTGGGTGTAGAGATTACTTACAAATAAACTCTTAAGAAAAAGGGAACGGAGAAGCCCCTGCAATATGTAAAAATCCCTCAGGGATACCCAGCTCTCCGGAGGAAGAACCACAGTCTGGGAGCCTCAGAGCCATCTGCCAAAGAAGTAACCAAGAGGCCCTGAGAGGCAGCACACCTAAGTCAACTTTACCCAAGAAGCCTGAGCAGCAGCACAGGTATGCTCTCTCAAGACTGAGAAAACAAAACTTAGCTGGTGGTTACTGGTCCAAGTTCTGAACGAACCCAAAGGACAAAGGTGATTTTCAAAATGACATTATTAAAAATTGAACTTCTGGACAAGGAAGGAAAAGGAGAAAGGGAGGAAAGAGGACAATTTTACTATGCTGGGGTCGTAACTATCAGCTGCACCTGAGAAGTGATGGACTCCTTCACAGGACACGTTCTTTTAGCTACCCACAATTGTCACCATGCCCTGCTGTGTATCAGTTGGTTTGTTCACCCATTTATATTTCTTGATTACATGTACAGGTCACTGAACAAACCAGTTAATGAAGACATAAAAGCAAGAACGGAGGGACTATCAAAACAGTACTTTCCTATTGTCTTTTAGGAGAAGAGTAACAATGACACGTGTACATGGGCAAAGCAGTGAGAGGTTTCTATGCTATGATCCAACAGGGGATCGTTTCTATCTTCAGAGTCATTGGTGATATAATCAAAGCATCTTTGCCACCTGTGCCTTAGCTGGCCCCGAGAACTTTCAACATAGGACACCTGTGGAAAAAAAAAAATCAGCTCATGACTGACTTGCAATCTCACTACAAGTGAATTCTAAAATGTCACCAAAGCTATGTGGTTAAGTGTATCTTTACTAATTAGATGTTGATTTTAATCCTTGTTACAGTTTTTTCTAATATAGATTTGAAACTCCTATTCCTTTGAACATCTTTTTTTTTTTTTTTTTTTTTTTTTTTTTTTTTGCAAACACAGTTGCTCTTTTGCTCTTGGTTCAAACCCTGTAACTCTCCCTAGTTCCTAGGACGGTCAAATGATGACATCAAGGCGTGCTATTTCTTCATCAACCCTGTAACAGACACTAGTTTTGTATCTAGGACCCCAAAGCTCTGTGGCCTTCCACACTGTAGTTTGAATTTCTGATATTCCTGTCTTAAAAAGGAACACCTAGGATAACAGCAAAAGGAAATTCCAACAAAACCGAAAAGCAACCTACAGAGCACCCAGTCTCATAATCAATGAAGGTCCCCACAGAGATGGGACCACCAAAAAAAAAAAAAAGGATGTTTTCTTTCCTCAAGATGACCAACTTGTGGAGAGCTGTGTTGAGAGGCTTTTAGATAGTGAGGGCAAGTTTGTAGCTGGAAGTTCTAAGTAAGGAACTAAGTCATTATTAGCTTCAGGAAAAAAAACAAAAGGACAACTGTACAATTCCCAGCATTGAATATCATATATGCAAAAAACAATGAATGGTGATGTAAGAAAAATATAATATAACCCTATGCCAATAAGGAGAGAGGGAAGGGAAGCAAAGGGGATATTGGATAGAATGTAGGATAACTGCACTAAAGCCTAAACCACAGAGACAGGAAGTCAGCTCACAACAGCTAAAATGGATTACCTCAGTATATAAACATGAATATGGCCATGTGTAATTGTAAGAAACAGAAGAAAGCAAAAATGAGGGGCACCTGGGTGGCTCGGTCGAGTAAGCGGCTGCTTTGGCTGAGGTCATGATCCCAGAGACTTGAGATCAAGCCCCACGTCAGGCTCCCCGCTTGGCAGGGAGCCTGCTTCTCCCTCTCCCCATGCTTTCGCTCTGTCAGATAAATACAATCTTTAAAAAAAAAAAAAAAAATTATTTTCTTAACAGTTTAACACCAAACCTACATCCAAAAAGCACGATCACAAACATTCAAAATGTAAACTCTATCCTTGAGAGTAAGGGTTTTTGTCCATTTTCAGTCACTGTGCCTGGCACGAAGGAGTTGCTCACAGCGTTTATTACTGTATGAATAATGACTTTATCAAAGTAAAAATAAGCAGCTCTGGAAGACTTTGTTAGGTAGCCCCAAAGGGGTTCTACTTATGACAAGAGCAACATGGAAGATACACATTAAAAGTTTGAGACATTTCAAGTTATTATAATAGAAAAAGGCAGGATTTTCGTTTCTACAGGATACAGGATTTAACGTACCAAGATTACGCACGTAAATTTGACTATTTCACCAGTATTACTACAGGTTTATATATTCAACTGGGTCAAGAAATTTTTCAGATCGGGGCGCCTGGGTGGCTGAGATGGTTAAGCGTCTGCCTTCGGCTCAGGTCAGATCCCGGGGTCCCTCTCCCTCTGGGTCTCAAATGAAAAAATATTTAAAACTTTTTTTCCCCCCAGATCTCCTCATCCAAACAACTTAACGCTTGAAATGCTCTCAGGTCCCCTATTTGTCCAGGTGTTTCCATTTAGAGCTCCCCCTGCCTGGTATCCACTTGCCCCAGCCCAACACTCCCACACTCCTGCTCCACTCAAGCTGCTTCGGAGACGCAGAGGACCACATGCTCAGGGCAGCCCCCTGATCTCTAAGCCTGGAGACCCTCCTATCCCCCATGTTCCCTTCCCTACCAACATCCCTATCACAGGATAGCACACACACTCAACTTGTTTTGTCCATCTTCCACTAGAGAGTAGGATCTTGACAGAGTGGCTATCCTATTTATAACTGTATCCGCGGCAACCAGAATACTTGGTGACTGTAGACATAAAAGTGTCTGATTAACAAGTCTGTTCCTTAATATCTAGCACCTCCTATGTGCCAAGCATTTCCTAGGCATTGAGAATAAAATTGTGAAGAGAACCCACAGTCAGCCTCTGTGGAGCTTACATTCTAGATAGAAAGACAAAGATGCAAATAAATATATGTAACTGTGTAAGACGATGCTGAGTGGAATAAAGCAGAAGAAAGCAGAGAAGGATAAAGAGGCGTGCTATTTTAGATAAAATGGCGAGGGAGGGAAGAACTCTTTAAGCATTTAAGCCTGGAGACCTCAGTGGAAGAGTTAAGTCATGGAAGTATCAATGGGAAGTCTGTTCCAGGTAAGAGGCAAGGGCCAAATACCAAAGCACAGAGAAGGGAGAGTACTGGGTGCATTCAAGACAGGTATGCCACTAACCGGTTAAAACCAGCTGGCAGGAGATCATTTCACCTCTCTAAGCTTCATTTCCCCATCTACAAAACCCAAAAAGTGTTACACTGAAAGCAACACTTGCAGCCCAGGCATCCTCCTACCTGCCTTTTCTGCTCCTTGTGCTCCCTCCTACTCACCTCTGCTCAGGGCAGATGGTGGGCCAGGTCATCTGGCTCTCAGACATACACAGGGTCACACTCCCTGACTTATGCTCATCAATCCAGTCCCATTGCAGGGGCTTCTCTGATGGAAGCTCTTGACACTGATGGATTATACCAATTAAACCGTACATTTTCTGGCATGTAGCAGAGTTCAGGCACTCCAAACGATGCAATGGCCAGATCAGAGCTTTGAAAGAGCTGGATTTATCTCCAGCAGAAAGTCAGGGCTCAAGTAACAATGACATCTAACAGGGTCTCAATTGGAGGGTCTATCTCTAAGTCAAGAATTTTTAAGCTTAAGTCCGATAGTAGATTTAATTCTCCCTCCTAGAAGGGATTAAAATGGCCTCAGAAAATTTGGTCATTTTACACTGCTTACGATTGACCTATGGGGGTAAAAAAAACAAAAACAAAAACAAAAAGATAAACTGAAACCCTGGAAACTAAAGGTGTTTAACGAGCACCCAGAAGAGTACCCGGAGTATGGTAAGAAACTATTATTTGCTAAGTGCATGGACCAGTGACTGACCAGTTAGTCCCTGGGAGGTGGTAGCAGCGGTCAGGAACTCATGAATCACTAGTTCCCAGGCTCTCTACACCAGAAGGACCATCATTATCAACTTTTTCTCAGCTTCAGAGCTTCCTACAGCACCCACTGCACTAACAGTGTTGCAGTGTCTATTCAAAATAAAGCTGTCTGCACTATTTCTAAAACTGAAGCACACACTTTGTTAGAGACATTGTGTCCTTTATGTAGAAACATTAAAAATCAGTTGAAGGAGCAGCCATCAATAACTGAAAGACTCCTATGTAGCTATGCTAGCTGAAATGTAAACCCATTTAATCATCTAAACAAACCTATGTTGTCATTTTTATTAAATCTCATTTACAGTTAAATACTCCAGATAGGTGATATTCCCAAGGTCACCCAAGAGCTAGCAGTCTGTGGAGCTAATATGCCAATCCTCAGATGTGTTTGATTTCTAGGTTCAATTTCTCACATGAAGCAACAGTTTTTCAATTATTTGCGCCACAGTCATTATAAAGTTAATGTAGATTGCTAGCCAGCTGTATTTTTAGAAATGTTTTATACAGATACAGTTTTTTGCATCTGTGATCATTTTACTAACTTAAGTTCACTCTCCTCAAAACCCCCAAAACAGTTACTGTTACATGTCCTACAGTTCATGTTCTTTGAACCATGGGGCAGGGAGAGAACAGTTCTTTCCCTTTCAATATACAGATTTGGCTCAGAAAACCCTTCAACACCAAGATGATTCTGAAAAGCTATCTTGCTAACACCTAAGACAAGGTGTTCTCAAGGGTAGACACCAGTGCAAGAGGCAGTAAATCTCAAATATGTAAGCGTTATTTCGAAAGCTTTTAAAAGGACTTTGTGGCACAGAGTGTGGGATAATGTTTTTCAGCAGATGACAACACCCTAGCTAACAGGCTAAGGAATGACAGGTCTCAGATCCTGTTGACGGAGCTCAAGTTAAATGCCAGTTTCACCATTTGCTAGTTAGTGGGAAAGTCACTCTTTAGAGCTCTGTTTCTTATCTATAAAGTGGGGATAATAGTACTTCCTTCACAGGACTGACTTAAGAATGAGATGACCAATACGTACAAAATACAAAAGCCAAATATAAAAGACAAGCCTCTAACACTTATTAGTTATTTAATAAAAAGTCATTATTCCCTAGATGATATAAGGAAAGATTCAGGAGAAGGCCGCCTGCCAAATTGTGTTTTCAATGCTATCAAATTTTGAATGCTTCCAAGCAAACACTTTCAGAAACTTTAATGAGTTTTTAAATGTGCACGTAATGTCATTTTAATTTTTTCCAGGATAGTTACAAGGTCTTCCTTTATTGAATGCTTCCTAGGTTTTAGATAATAAACTCACTAACTCTGTGAGGCAGAGCCTGGAAGTGAGAGAGGGAGGATTCCAAATCGGGGTCTGTTAATTCCAAAGTCTACACTTTTGAACACTATATGCCACCCCACCCTCTTAATTTCCTCAGAAACCACCAAAAGTGCCACCCACTGTGCTTTTCAAGAAACCTAAACTTCCCAGTTGGAGAGGAATGACATCTACAAGGACAAGTCAATAGATGAGAAGACATTCAAAAGCATGCAGTGAGACCCACAAAGGCTCTAATTCTACACATCTTGCACACCCACTGTGCCTGTGACTTACTCCCTTTGCCTTATCCCTCCAGTGTGGTAGTGTGTAAATGACTGTAGTAACTGTAGATTAGGCACTTACTGACATTCCAAATTATTTAACTCCAAGCGTTCATAGTAAATATGATGAAGGGGACTAGCAGTGATTGGAAGAACTCCCAGATTTTCAATCATTTCATGAGATTATAGTTAAAAAGGGTGAAAAAAAATGTTTAATAGAACTTAGATTATCTATGTTGAAAAACTGGGCTTCTAGAATTCTGGTTTCCTTACTGTGCCTAATCTACTGCCTCTCCTTTGTTATTTCCCAGGGGAGACAGTAAGCTTGCATTTTTTTTTTTTTTAACAATTCTAGAAAAATAAGGTCAGGTGGCAGTTATGGCTAAAATGAGTGGCCTTCTATACAGCTTTTATTATAGTCTACAGCCAGGTGTCAACCACAAATTAATAAAGGGAAACGTGATAATTAAAGCCAAACTGTCCCTTAATAAAGGAGGGCTTACAGCAGGCAACTTCAAATGTCTAATCACCAATTTGGCTGAGTGAGACAAGCACCTGACAATCATAGGAAAACTGCAGATACTACCAAGCCTAAATTCAGGTTTACAACTTTCATTTCCTAGCTACTACTTGAGGGCTTGGGTAGCAAGTATGAAGGTAACATGAACATTTAGTCAGTCTTATGAGAAATATACAAAGTCATACATGAATCTAAGTAAAACCATCCTATTAGAAAATTTTAAAGCAAATATAGGAAGCAGAAAGAGGACTAGTCAATCTTAACATCAAGTAAAAGAACGACTTGAAAGGTTTTCAGAAAGATCATCTTACCTCACCCACTGGTCTTTCAGTACTGATCTTTAAAACATTATCAGTTATAGAAGACTAATTTTTTTCCAGATTGAAAACAAAATGCCTCAAGAGGACACAAAATAACGTCTTTAGTTTTGCAGAAAAAGATATGTGCTATTTTTAGTTTCTGCGTAGATATGAGGAAAATCATATTGTGGATAATTATATAAGTAATAACAGTTCCTTCGGAAGCCATATGTTTAGACTTAAGTGTTTTCCCTTTTAGGTTTTGTCTTCAAGTATTGAGTAGCCCAAAGATCCCTTACATCTAAAGTCACAAGAAAGCATAGGAGAGACATTTTACTCTAAAAAGAAAACCCAAATGAGGAATGATAACCATGTTTCAAAGCAGAGTTTATAATAGAAAACACAGATAACTTGAAAGACAGCATATACTAAGTGCCACCCAAGAAAAAAGCCACAGCTGCCCTAAGTATTTCCAGGTCACCGCAAGGCTGCCATTCAAAGTGCACTGTCAAACTTGTTCTACGTTTCACAGGAGATGCAGACCACAAGAGTTTTAGAGAATCAAGTCACTGAGACAAGTCTAATTTGACTTTCTGCTGTTTTATTAGCACTTCCCTCAAGACAACCCTGGTTAGTCTTATGATTGGACAAGACACCTCTTATTCTTCTACCAACACATGGTTTTACCATTCATAAACAATTCGAGTCCAAATCTCACGTTCTCCCTTTGGAAAGCGCCTTGACAGCATGGTTCCTAATGTGGCAGAGCTATCTATGCTTTGGGAAAGCAGCGGTTGGGATCCATGGGCTGCAGGAGCACAACTCTGAGGACTCGGAGCCCTGCAGGCCACAACATCTGCACTACTCCCTGACTCCACCCCCGTCAGACTCTGTCACCTTGCATTGCCAGTTCTTTACCTGAAGACCCTCTCTCCTCTAAATCATTCCCTATGTGTATACTGGAATGACATTAATCCCTTTGTCAAAGGTCAATATTCTCAGTGGTTCTCAGGTCAAGTAAAAACTGCACACTTCCTAATTAAAGACTTCTAAGAAAATACTCATGAGTGGTTTAAATGCCTTCCTCTATTTCAGGAGCAATAGGCTATAACAAAAAGTAGAGGCTTCAGGCTGAGACACACATGGATTTGAATCTGTCTGCTGTTAAATCACATATCCTGGGTTATCCAGTTAACATCTCTAAAGCTGGTTTTTCCTCCTTCAAAATGGAGATAGTAAGAGAAATCTCAAATGGCCACTGAGGGTTACAGTCCATAATTATAGAAGTGTTTAGTAAATGTTAGCTCTGTGTCAAGTATTACTGTAAGTGCTTTACATAATTAACTCAATCCACACAACCACCCATGATATAAGAACAAGTATCTATTTTACAAATAGGGAAACTGAGGCATGAAGAGGTTAAGTGGCTACCCAAGGACACCAACTATAATTGATGGGATAAAGACTAGAGCCCAGGAGCACCCGGGTGGCACAGTCAGTTAAGCATCCAACTCTTAGGCTTGGCTCAGGTCATGAGCTCATGGTCCTGAGACTGAGCTCCGCATCGGCTCCGTGCTCAGCAGGGAGGCTGTTTGAGATATTCTCTCCCCACCTCTGGCCCTCCCTCAACTCATGCTCTAAAATAAATAAACCTTAAAAAAAAAAAAAAAAAAAATGGAACCCAGGTGTGTCTATAGAACTCCTAACCCTTCAGGACACCTTGCCTCACTGAGTAAGCACACTGTGTGTCATCAGTCTGTTCACAGCACCAGCCACACACATTTTTTCCTACCCCATCCACACTTCACCCTATATCATGAGGATTATAAAGTCAATACCTCAAGAAAACTCAAAAAAAAAATATAAGAACATGAGGAGTAACAGGGTCCCTCACATTAAAAAACAGAAGCTCCTTTAAAGAGTGCATCAGACCATTTTGTTAAGTGACAAAGTAACCTCCTCAGTTTACTGGACACAGCATCTGCAACTCAAGTGCCACCGGTCCCAGGTTAGAGAAAGTTTGTGTCCCTCCCCTCAGAATTCATATTTTGAAATCCTAATCCCCACTGTGATGGTATCTGGAGGTCCAGCACTGGGGAGGGAATTAGGGTTAGACTGGGTGATGAAAGCAGGTCCTTTGAGAGGGGATTAGTGTCCTGATAGAAAAAGGAGGAGACAAATGCTCCTTCTCTGGGCCAGTGAGGACAGTGAGAGGGCAGTGTCTATGAACGAGGGAGCACGTTCACAATACAGTGACTCTGCCGGCCCTCTGATCTTGGACTTCCCAGGCGTCCAAAATTGAGAAATAAGTCTTTAAGGCACCCAGCTTATAATAAGTACACTGTTAGAGCAACCTCAGCTAAGACATCCCACTAACTTAGTACATATTGGGCGCTTAAGGGAGCTTCATTTCTTTTGGTGTCCATTTCATAAGGGAGAATGACAAAGAAAAGCAGTCTTTCTTGCCCCCAGTGCCCAGTACAGGTTAGGTAAAGCAAATACAGAAACGTAAACTCAGGAGAGCTACAAAGAACAGGGTCCAGCTCCTGCACGCTGAAGATGTGAGGTGCCTGCCGTGTATAGGGTGGCACCCATGGGGCAGTTCTGACAGCAAGCATGCCACATGGTGAGGAGGCAGCAGGGCACTCACATGGCTTTGCAGACCACCAGGCCATCAAGGCCCTGAAGAGCCACTCTCAGAGCAATGAAGCAGGGCTCAGCAGAGAAGTCAAACAGAGCCAGGATGAATTCTCCGTGCTCCCTCAGTCCTGGACTCCGGTCCTCCCAGATGAACTGAGGGACTTGACTGGAGGCTACTGGAAATTCTCTAGCTGTGAGCTGGGCAAATTTCACCTTGCTGCATATCAGAATCAAGGGAGTTTGGGAAAATACCCATGTTGAGACCCAAACCCCAGGGATTAATATAACTGGTCTGGGGCAGGGTGTAGACATCCCCATTGTTTTTCAAAGCTCCCCAGAAGATTCTAAAAGTCAGGAGTTCAGAACCACAACCTTAGGCTGTTGAAGTCTGGAGAAACAGTGCTTTCAGTCCTTTATCATGTGGGTGTTGAGATCCATTAATGGATTTACAATGCTGTTATAAAAGAACTGGATTTATCAGGGTGCCTGGGTGGCTCAGTCGTTGAGCGTCTGCCTTCGGCTCAGGTCATAATCCCAGGGTCCTGGGATCGAGCCCCGCATCGGGCTCCCTGCTCGGCGGGAAGCCTGCTTCTCCCTCTCCCACTCCCCCTGCTTGTGTTCCCTCTCTCGCTGTGTCTCTGTCAAATAAATAAAATCTTAAAAAAAAAAAAGGATTTATCTCCTAGAAAGAACACTGGTAGCAGTGAGGCAGAAGAGGAAAAGACCAGGATCTACTATAATGCAGGCTACAGGTAGTCTGTTTTTCCATCCATTCACTCAGATAAATATTGAGCCTCTATTATTTAGGAGGCACAGTCAGATGAATAAGGCCAAACATGCTAGCTGTCCTGTGTAGTGGTGAAAAGGCCAGAAAAGTAATTAAAAGACTGAACAACAGGTAGAATGCAAATGTGAATATAATGGGAGTAGGGAAGAATGACACCTACATTAAGTGTGCACAGCTAAGGTATCACCAAACACTTCCAAGATGAGGAGGATTCTGAACCTATGAGGGAAGCTGCAGGGGTCACCAGGCCAACCAGGCAGTAGGTCATTCCAGGCTACAAGAACCTCACATCCTGCTTCTGTAAAATAAAGTGATGCAGTGAAGACTGGAACAAGGGTGACTGTGGGAACCTAAAGCACATCAAGGCTAGATGCGACTCCACTGAAGAGCTTCAGTTTCACAGCGAAGGTAATTGGACACCACTGACTTTAAAAATTGAACTGACATGATCAGATCTGTGTTTTAGGGCGGGGAAGATGGCCATCCCCAAGGCAGGTTCCACTATTTTAAGGGTAGAACTGTGCTGATCAATTCAATGAAGAGTGAAGCCATTAAAGAACAGAAGGACAGACAAGCAGACAGGAAGTGTGGGGAGCACACAAAAAATTCCTGAAAAATTCTGATTTTAAGTATTTGGGAAAATGAAAGTGGATCAATTTCATTCTTATGTTAAAATAATAATTCACCAAGACTAGGTCAGATTTCTTCAAGAATGGTTTAAAATACAAATTTGACTCGTGGGTCACTTCAACAGGTCGAACTCTCCAACACCATTTAATGATCTTAATACATGTTAGGAAGCATCTGTCAAATTCTACATGGATTCCTAATTTTAAAACTTAAATAAATCTTGGGAAGAACATTACAACCTACATCTCAAAACAATGAACAGCATTCTTAATGGGTGAAAAACCGAGGACAACCCTAAGCAAGAATATCACCTTACCGTTGGGTACTACTTTCTATCCTGAAAACCTGAATTGTATATAAGGGAGTTCAGTAAGTTCAACAGATATAGCTCAATTTGTGAACAACAAATTCCTGAGTAGTAAAATTATTTGATGTAACAGAAAAATCCAGGGGCAAAAATAATCCCAGAGTAAAATACAGGAGAAAGTATGTAATATTCAGAGTCCATACAAAGGAAAATCTTTACAGAGAGATTTAAAGTGTAAATACTTGGAGAAACCTACCATATATTTCTGGAAAGTTGGACATCAGCTCTTCACAGATCCACATGCTTACTTCATGCAAATCCAGTAACCACAAAGCACTCTTCTACACCTAGATAAGATACTTAAACCATGTAACACTACAAGAAAATAAAGGTGAAAATGTACCCTCTTGATATGAAAGGACTTTCCAAGGCAAGGAAATGAATCCATGATCCTAAATACACAAAACTTTTGTATGTCACACAGATTCCCCATATGAAATAGGCAAAATGTTAACTTTATTAGATCAAGCAGAAGAGGGAAGACATGAGTAATTCATATGACTTAAATACTTTTAAGATGTCCGATTGCTCTAGTAATGAAAAAAAGCACACTAAATGTTATTAAATTAATACTTTAAAAAAAGTTGTAACGCTCAGTGCTAGAAAGGACATGGTGCTATGGGAACTTTTAAACCTAACTGAGCACAAAAATTGGCAGTTGGCATTTCTGAAATGCTAGCTGGCCTAAGAGCTACATATTGTGTGTTCTGCTTAAATTAAGCAATTCTTCTATAATAAATCAATCCTAATAATTGGTTCAAAAATCAGTGTTCATTTACTGAGTGCTGTTAATGACAGCACCAAACTGCTTATGTTAAAAAAAAAAAAAAAAAAAAACACTGTTTAAACTTCAATGCTACCTACACTAATAAACCTACTACTGTGCATAAAACACCATGGAAAGAATGGCTGGAGGATGCACCTGGGACACACAAACACCTGGAAAATGCTTCACAAAAGAAACATACGATTCATAAGGACTTTATATGTTTACACATCCTAAATGTTAGAAAATGAACAAGTATTTTTCTGGCATTGCTTTAATATCAGAAAAAAAGTTGGCATACAGAATACTTTAATCTTGACTACTATAGCAAACTACGTCTCAGTGACAGCACTTCAAATTCTCAGTCCACTTCCCTTGTGAAGCTTTACTTAAATCACCTTTTACATTTTAAAGGAATGAAGACAGAGCTCAACAGTTTTGCTCTCGGATGTTTGGCATTCACATTTTTCTTCACCTTGTTTGTTCTGCATGCTGTATGGATTATAAACTTATGTTTGCTTAGTTTTGTCTTGTGCAAACTTTGTGTATTATAGGTCAAATTTTTTATTAACAGGGTGTAAAAAAAAAAAAAACTGCCAGAAAAAAATCAATGTAGTTCAGATGCTGAATTAAAGTCTTATAAGCATTTTAGATTTTAGAAGAAAATAACTCTTCAATTTTATTTAAATTTCAAGCACTACATATTGTCATATGTATTAATCTCTAAAAGGTAGGTTTAAATTATTGAAAGCTGTTTTTGAATATAAAAAATTTGCTGAAACTTATTCAAGTCTTCCTATAAAAATAAAAATACACACTCTGGAAACATACTAGCTGACAAAAAAGCCTTCTCAAGTCAATTTCTTTCAAAGCTAAAAAGCTATTTTCTTTTCTAAAAATGGAACAATGTGTTAGCACAAGCTTATATTTAGCAGTAAGAACCAGAACCATTTCCAAGGAAAAGTTAGTTAAGACTCCCTAGTTTCTAGGTCTGAATTTTTATTTTCATATCCTTTTGTTTAATCAAAGCATAAGGTTATGAATTTTCTACCAACTACAGTTTAACCACTCACCATAACATTTGCTATAGGTCTCTTACCAATCCTGCAGTGTAATTTCACATTTGATATCCTCTTTGATTCTAAAATTATTTAGAAGAATGTTTCATTTCTGTTAGGTTAGGATTTTTGCTCATTTCAAACTTCTAGTTTAAATGGATTTAGGAAAGCAAATAAAGACTGAATTGTTTCTACTTTTTAATATTAAAATTTCATTGGAGGGTTACACTATAACTATTTTATGTATTGTTTAATATTTGGTATATATGTGTATACATATTTTATATAATCAAGCTTTCTGAGGGTGACAGACGAAAATTTGAGGGAGATTTGGCCATCTGTTAAATTCTGAGAGAACTGTGTTAAAGTCTCTCAAATAGGACTTTTAAAGTACAGAATAACCTACCTTCCAGAAGTTTTAGTTTTTATAGATTCAGTTGCTGTGTTTTGGGTTATAAAAGTTTGATGACAATTAGACTCTCCACGTGCTGTACCTTTTATCCAGGGGTGATACGCAAAATATTTGATAAACAGTACAGCAAAATATCTGAAAAGTCTGAGATTTTATTGTTTGCAAGGTAACAAATTGGACTGCCATTGCTTTATAGATGCTGGCACAGGAGACAAGACTCCTGGGTCAAAGATTAAAAGATACTATTCACAACACAAAAGGCAGCATCAGCTTCACGTTCCATGGGTTCTCCTTGCTAAGTCCCACTGAGGTGATGCAAGATGCTGGCATGAACAGTGGGTTTGTGTCCCAGCTAAAGAATCCTGTGGTTTAGGAAATGTGATTTTTTTAAAGGAGCTGCTTGCACATCTCTCCAAACTTCCTCCCAGGAGGAGGAAAGGTATTACCCTGGTTAGGAAACAAAATCTCCCTCTGTCACAGAGGACAGGTTTTTTTGTTTGTTTTCATTTTGTTTTAATACTGAGGTTTTTTTCTTACCTTTAATTTAACTTATTTGCACCTATATGTGCTTATCATCATCAAGAGTCAACCCTTTAGGGCGCCTGGGTGGCTCAGTCATTAAGCGTCTGCCTTCAGCTCAGGTGCCTGGGTGGCTCAGTCATTAAGCGTCTGCCTTCAGCTCCCAGGGTCCTGGGATCGAGTCCTGCACTGGGTTCCCTGCTCAGTGGGAAGCCTGCTTCTCTCCCTCTCCCACTCCCCCTGCCTGTGTTCCCTCTCTGTCAAGTAAATAAATCTTTAAAAAAAAAAAAAAAGCATCAACTCTATAGTCTTCCCCCTAGTAAAACAGGACCGTAAACAAGGTTTTAATTTCCTTTCCCTGCCAGCCTCCTGAAATTTACTGAGCTCAGACTCCAAAACAGCTCTTGAATTTTGAAAACCCTTTCCTAACAACTGTGTTAAGATTCACAGCCTTCTTATGAACTGGTATTTCAACATTTACGATAAGTTTTACTAATTTCGGTGTTCACTGCTGATTCTTCCATTCCACCTCCAAGTTCCTATTAGGATTCCTTTTCCATTTGGGTACTTCTTCTCAAGTTCAAAAAAAATTTTTCTAGTAAAGACAGAGGAGCTTATAGTTCTGAGACCTGTAAAACAACAACAGGTTTTTCCTCTCTATAAATTGTCTCATTCAGCTATTGCCCCAACCAATACACTAGTCTCAGGCCGGGGTAGCTCTGCTTCCAATTCCTGGTCAACTAGGGTGACTGTTCTACTAGTCTCACTCTGGGACCAGGCTGAGGAACAGAAGGTACACCAAGACGTTCTTCTCATAGTGGAGGTTGGCAGCTCTCAGGCAGCCAACCCCAACCAGGTACCACATTTCAAACCTCTGCTCAAGTAACACCCACAAACACTGCATTCGCTGAAGTCCAAAGGCCAAGCTCAAAGCAAAGGGGCAGGAAGAGTCAACTCTGCCCAGAATGAGAAAGAGGAGCATGTGCTAGAGAAGCTGAACTAGGACACCTGCCCACAATATACGATGGCGCATGAACCTTGGTTCACATCTCCCACCCTCCACCACCCAGTAAATAACCCTTCTAGGTCTTCAAGAATTGAGTGTCCACACAAAACCCATTGCAGCAAAGGCCCGTTTGTTTTTCAGAACAGTCTTCAGTGAGAATGTCAAGGAGTCACACAGGTAGAATTAACTGATGCATGTTCATTTTGTTACCCTGTGCACCACTCCATCACCCACCCATCATTTTTCACGATCCTGCTACTCTGAAACTACACACTTACTGAAGCCTTTTGGGTGAAACTCACCCAATGACTAGTCCCTTCCTGAGAAGTTCCATGTGTTGAATCAAGGACCAGTCAGCATTACTGGACTTTTCTCCTGACCTCACCCTGTCTGCTGCAGAACTTCTAGAAATTCCTCAATGGCTTTAGCTACTCAGTGGTATCCTTCCATGTTTTTTGTTGTTGTTCATCTTTTCAATATTTTTAGGAGGAAAGAGGTAGGTAGGTAGGCTTAACTTATCTTGAGGTCAAGACACCTGAAGAAAGACCGATTTTAAAACTGTCTACATATACAGTTGTACATAAGCCCCTACATTTCACACAATCTTTTTTTTTTTATTTATTTGAGAGAGAGAGTGTGCGCGCACGCACGCACACGCACATGAGAGGGGGGAGGGTCAGAGGGAGAAGCAGACTCCCTGCCGAGCAGGGAGCCCGATGCAGGACCCGATCCCGGGACTCCAGGATCATGACCCGAGCCGAAGGGAGCCGAAGGCAGTCGCTTAACCAACTGAGCCACCCAGGCGCCCCTAAAACTGTCTACATATACAGTCGTACATAAGCCCCTACATTTCACACAATCTTTTTATTTTTCTTTCCTGAGTCCGTATTCTTCCTCACCAAACTCACTTTTTAATCTTACAAAGAAACTCAGAACACCTCTACCACAAGTACTAAAAATTGGTAATACAACTTTGACTATTTTTCTCCATATCCAATTCTGTAGATAAAAACATGCTCACAGGGGTGCCTGGCTGGCTCAGTCGGTTAAGCGGCTGCCTTCGGCTCAGGTCATGATTCAAGGAATCTAGGATTGAGCCCCACGTCAGGCTCCCTGCTCGGCGGAGAGGCTGCTTCTCCCTCTCCCTGCTGCTCTTCTTACTTGTGCTATCTGTCAAATAAATAAATAAAAATCTTAAAAACATGCTCACGATTAAATACACAGGCATTTTAAATCATAATTGTTTTAGGAGAGAATGGGAAATTACAGCTTTTGGTAGCCTACATCTCTCAACTAGTACACCTCCAGAGAAACCTCCCCTCCCAAGTAATCTGGTTTAGCTCTGAGCCCTTCTCTTAGGACCTGCAGACTACTACAGGATACTTGGATGTGGCACAATTCCTATGGCCATTCTCCTTCTGACAGCACTGTTGTTTTCACTTTTATGTCACTACAAACAATGTACCAATAACCATTCTTCCACAAATATCCTTTCTTAAGGGTGCTTTTATTCTATAGGGTAGTTCCACATGTGGAAATACTGAAATATATTAAATTTTAATCAATAGATCCCTCTAAAATGTTACAAGAATACCTTTCCTGCCATATCCATGATAAAGTGTTATTTCAAAATTATTAGTCTGAGGGGCGCCTGGGTGGCTCAGTCGGTTAAGTGTCCAACTCTTGATTTCAGCTCAGGTCATGATCTCAGGGTCATGAGATAGAGCCCTGCATCAGACTCCATGCTGGGTGTGGAGCCTGCTTAAGATTCTCCCTCTCCCCCCACCCCCAACCCCACCAGCTCTCACTTGCTATCAAAAATAAATAAAATTATTCTGATAAGTAGAAAGCATTTATTTTAATTTGCATTTTTTCATCAATTTGTTGATCATCTGGATTTGCTCTTCTCTGAATTGTTCTGTTTCCCATTACCCTGTTCTTGTCTATTACCAGGTCTTTCCACATAATTGCCATAAATACATCATTTTGTACTGTATTTGCAAGGTGGGGATGGGGGTGCTTTTCACTATGGTCTCTTCTGCTATTCAGAGAATTTTTTCAAGTCGTTATTTTTCTTTTATAGTTTGTGCTTCTAGTCTTGGTGAAGTGTTCTACTACTCTTGACTTTTTCTATTTGTTCTTTTATCCCAATATAAAAATTCTCATTTCCTTCAATCGTGTCAGTACCATTCAGTAAAGAATATCCTTTCCTAGCATACTTTTCATAAAAAATTATCACATGTTAAACTCAAGTATTTAAATTTTTAATGTTGTTCCACTCACCTATTTAAACTTTTCTTAACACAATACTGTATTGATTGTACAGAGTTTGTAGTATTTAGAGAAGACTGAGTAAGCCAGTTTCCCCCTCAGTAATTTTTCTACCCACTTATTCTCCATAAACTATTTCTTCCAATTAAAAAAATAACCATGTTGGGATCTGAAAAGCCTTTAAATGTGTACATTGAGTGACTTGTATTTATTGGTATTGAATCTTCCATCTTAGGACAAGTATAAGTTGATTTGTTCAGATTTGATTTTATGTTGGGAAAAACTTTGGTTTATTTTCACATTATGTAGGTCTTACACTTATCTTGAATTTGTCACTAAATATTTGGTTCTGTCACTCTAAATTACTTTATTTCTAGATGCTTTGTGTGTAGTGCAGATGCCTGATATTTGGGTATTTACCATGTACCTAGCAACCTTATCAAATTCTATTTACTAGACTGAGTTTTCTAGGTTTAAAATTACATCTCTCAGTAACAGGGATAGCCTCTTTCAACAACTCTGCTATTTTACTATTCTAAGATCTTCAAGAAATGTTAAATATACTACAACTAGATAACTTGGTTGTACTGAAACTGTACTAGTAACTATTTATTCTAAAGTTTTACTTACTGCCTTTAAGTTTCTATTAGTTTTCATTGGAAAGGACTTACAAAGTTCTAGCACATCAGTACATGCTAAGAAGTATTTGGTCTTCTACACCAAACATGAGGATATAATGTATTACATGTATGGATTTTCTATTCTATTCTTTCTCTTTCTTTATTGCTTTATAGTTTAACTGATGTTTGGGATCTACGTTTTTAACTTATCAAAATAAATGTCTATTTATTCAATATCTATTCTTTCCTTTCTATTCTCAATCCTATTTGCCTTTGCCATTAATACTGCTGACTTACTTTGGATTTTCTAAAATGATAACAATGATACTTAAGAACATTTGAACAAGAGGCATTAAACAAAATTTATTACAAATTTATTTCGAAGAATTTATCAGTTTATTTACCCCCCACCTTATTAATTGGGACATTGGACATTCTTCCATTCCATTAGTCACCTTCCTTCTCCCTGGTCTCATCAGATGATAGCGCTCCATTCTTTGAAAACAAGATTACAACTACTTCCATTAAGATAAACTGAGTTTTTCCACTATGACCTTCTATTTACCCTTTCATACCCCTAGTAAGCTCAGTGTGTGTTTTCTTTTGAATTTCCCCTCAACACTCCTGTGATCTTTTTAGAATGCTTCCACTTCTCGGTCTACCACTCTCAACTTTTAAGTTGTCTGACACACTTTTAGGTTTTCTAAGAAGACAATGCGTCCTTATTTTGCACTTAAGTTACAAATTCCCCACACAGCTATCTCCATCTAGGTTTAATTTCCAATTATCTACACACAAATATGTTAAGGTTTATGGTATTTGCTGTAGCTTTTCCTATCCTGAGGTCCCTGTTCAGATTCTTTTAGTATTTGGTTAGCACTTTTCCTTCCAATAGGTTAGGTATGGGTCATTCTCTGAATTTGTGCATATCTTCAAACATCTTTCATGTAGGCAAGTAAGTTATGTAAGTTGGAAATAGGATTCTTGGATTATGGTCCATTTCTCTCAGTTATGTGTGGTTATCCCCATATCCTCTCTTCCTGACTTGCAGATGAGAAAGCCAATGCCAGGCTGGTTCCCACCTCCCACTGTTTTCTAAAGTAAGTGGATTTTTCTTCTTCTCCCAGGAACCATCTATAGCTTTGGAGAACATACTTTTTACCAAAATAGGTCTAGACCATAGGTCTTTCTCAGGTGAACCTAGACCTTAGTGAGCTATTTAAATTTGCTGGCCCAAATCTTTCCTATGCTCAGGTCAGGAAGACTGTTTACAATTACATAATTCTCATCTTTACTATTTATGTTTTTCTTTTTTCACCTCACTGAACTTGTTACTTGCCTGCCAGACCTCTGGAATCTATTCTCCCATTCTCATATTTTTCCCCTTATGATTTTTATCTTCTCATCTTTTCATACTTTTGTAATTTGAACTATCTTTGTTCCTGATCTTCCAGAACACTGGAAGATCTCAGCAGTGACCAACCTCCCTTTTATTCATGAAGTAATTGGGAATCATGCTTAAGATTTTTAGGTGCTGCAAATGAATCTCCTTAGGTGCTTTTTCTTTCCTTTTTTTCCCCCAAGTATTTAACAGGTCTCCTCCAGTAAAATACCTCACTCCAAATTTGTATTTATTTTCCTTTTCCTGGCTGCAGGTTGTCTTCTGTAGATTGTTATCTTTGCTGGTTCCAGTCTGGTGGTTCTCTGATCCGGCTGCACATTACATTCACTTGGGTGGCTGGGGAGTTTAAGATTCCTAAAGCTCAGGGCCTATTAAATAAGAATCCCTGGAGTAGAGGGAGCCTGGGTAGCTCAGTCGTTAAGCATCTGACTTCGGCTCAGGTCATGATCCCAGGGTCCTGGGATCGAGCCCCGCATCAGGCTCCCTGCTCAGCGGGAAGCCTGCTTCTCCCTCTTCCACTCCCCCTGCTTGTGCTCTCGCTCTGTCTCTCCCCCTGTCAAATAAATTAATAAAATCTTGGGGGGGGGGGGGGAGAATCCCTGGAGTAGGTACTCAGGCATCAGTACTTAGGTAAGCTCCCCAGGTAAGTTTGACAACCAGAGCCCTAACTTCGTTCTAAATCACACTCATGTGAGCTTTGTGAAGAGGTTGCCAATCCCTTGCAGAGAGCAGAGGGAAGCCTCTTTGCTCTCAAGCCTATCATCTTCTCAGGCTCAAAAGCATGGATGACCCAGTCTGGCCATTCAGCTTCCTCTTGGGCTTTTGGGGGTCAGAGACATCCAGCACATTTTCATACCCCTACTCCTAGGAACCTTCAAATCTCTGAAGGCCAGGCTTTTTCCAGGATCTCTTTGAAGTTCTTTATCCTATGGTACCAACATTGCTCTCTCACAAGGCTCCGACTAGAGAAAGTCTCCTTTTCCCTGAAGCCCCACCCTTATACCTGCTGCTCACAGGTCCTTGTAGCTCAGAAGAGCCAGGTAACAAGGTTCTAACAGAAATAAAACATACTCAGAAATACCCAGATCTTCAAACTATACCCTCTAAGGAGGGATCATATGGACTTTCATCTTTTACATTTCCCATGTTATAGTCAAGATCTATATATAGGTTTTGTTCATTTAGGCAGCAAATTAGCAGCATTAGGAAAATATGGGTGAGAGGCCAGGCAGAATAGTAGGTCAGCTAATAATGAGTATTAGAAGGCCAACAGCAAATTTCAAAGGGGAAGGAGGGTGATTATGCAATCAAGAAACTAGGAGAAAGGACTAATCAGAATGCCTGAACTAAAGTCCAAATGATTTACAAATAGATAAGCAACACATTTATAGATTAGATTTGTACAACAAGGATGTTTAGCTGAAAATGGGTGAATAGGGAGTGGACATTCTTGTATCTAATATTTGTCAACATTGGAAAATTTTGCTTGTAAGAACTTAATTTTGGTATTTATGGATTTAGCAGTGTGTGTGGTATTCAGTAGTGAATTAAATATACAGCACAACTTCTGTGAATAATTTTGCCTTCTAATCTTCAGGTGTGAATGTTTTTACTCATGTTTTGAGTCCCAGATTTAAGACAGGATTACAAATAGTATTTTTAGATCTTTATTCCATGGGAAGTAAAGGGCAATAAAACATCATCAGATTCCACTTTCTATAAAAGTGGTTTTGTCTTCAAACTGATTTTGGCTACCCTCTATTCAAAAGAAAACAAATTTGAAATAAAAGCGCACACTGGAAAACAGATGAAAGGAGAATCAAGACTGCTTATGACTATCTTCCCAGCCCAAATCATTCTTTCCACTAAAAACCAGGTTGCAGGAGAATGAAGCATTGGCGTTTCTCACAGCCACATCCCCAGTGCTAGAAAATGCTAGGTAAGGCTACCTATATGCCTGGCATATAAGAAGTGACTCCCTTAAGAAATACACAAAACTATTTGGAAACAATTCCTAATTCCTCTAAATATTCTCTGGGTAAGCCATTCCTAAAATAAAACTAAGCACCAGGAACAGCTCATGTTCGTACTAGTTGAGTGATTTAAGATATTTAATCTCCCTGCATCTCCTAAGGGTTTCACAAGGTGTCTCCCCACTCAGAAGGAAAAGCGGAAAGTTTAACCACTCATTTTTCATGCCATTTGATAGCAGTGTCAAGTATCACGAACCCTTTCTTGGGGCATCGCAGAAGGGTCTATGAAAACTACCAGCTATTACAAAATTTCTGGATGATGTGTTCTCTAAACTGTTGGGACTCTGAGCCCAGATATATTCCAACACAAGGCCCAAATTCCAGGTAAATCAACAGTTATTTAAGTTCAAATGGAACTTGGAAATGGGCATTTCATCAACACCAACTCTGTCCCCAACAGTCCACCTTTAACACTACCGTATTACTGCAACCATTTGCTTCCATATCCATCTCCCCCAACAGAGCTCCCAAAAGACAAAAACAAAAACAAAACCACCTTGTATTAACATTAAGTGTCTAGTGCATTACAGGGCCCATTGCAGGCTCCCAAATGTGTGTCTGGGGCAGGGAAATGGGAGTAAATCCAAACCTGACAAAGTAATCGCGTTTCGGGAAGTCTGATATTAGCAGAGGATCCTTCGGGATTATCTTCCACTCCTCACAAAAATTCATGTTAGTCCGGGGATGAGGCAAAGCAGTATTGAATATGTGACCCCTAACCCTCACTAGACAGCTCTCAAGGTCCAAGCACCAGCCTAAAAATACTGGAAAGGTATTTGTGCAGGTATGGTCAATCCAAAGAGGACAAGGAATCCCTGAAGAACAGTGCTCAGGCTAGATGGCATAAATGTCCTTGGAGACTGAGTGCACACTACTGAAGAATGAGGAGGTACAAATTAACTTAAAGTAAAAATCTGCCCAGCTATTCATCAGGCTGGAGCCACCTTCTACATTAATAGGAAGCATTATTTTCCTCAATGACTCCTGCTAAGGTATAGTGCCATAATAACCCCCTCAAGCATACATTTTCTTACTCATGAAGAAACTGAGTTCTCTAAAATCAGATTATCAAAAATTTTGCTGTTTGAAATCCTAATGGTCAGAATGAAGCATTTCACTTCTGCCTGGAAGATCTAAGTCACTTGGACAAAGTAGTAAACTTGATTTACAACCCAGGTGCGGAAATTCAGAAAGGTCTATGGATACAACATTTCCACATCACTCAACTTTGTAGCTTCCAAGGAAACAGGATCATGGTCCACTTTGCAGTGACGTTAACCTATTTTCACATCGTCCTGCTCTAAACCTATCGCAAAGTTTATTTACATTTCACCTAAACTTCACTCTTCTCCAAAATCCTATAACTCTATTTTCCTTTTATTGGTGAGAAGCTGAGCGGTTCCTCTGCTGTGTTATCTCCCTTGTTGCAAAGAATAAAAATGGCTTTGTTGTACAACAGCTTTGTCCCTGATGGTCTTAGGCTGATTTGGCTATGGCAAGAACCTCAGGAAGTCTTTAGGTAACCACCCTTTCCATAACTGAGTTCAGATTCTACCAAAATCTTATGCATGAAGTCTGAGGTCACAGGGCTCCACTCTGTCACCTGTATTCAGTCAGACTTAGGTGAACTTGTCCTCCCTAGGGTTTAAGTCCTCAAGCCGTCACCACAATTAAAGAATTGCCTGCTTCAGCAGTACAAACATTTCTGTATTTCACTAGCCCTTACTCTGAAGGCTCAAAGCACCCTGGCTGTCATCAGACATTGACCACAAAGGAGGAAGCAGTACTTGCCTACGTCCCAGGCTTTAAGATACTCTCAAGTTCCCATGTCCTCAGAGATGGGAAGTGTCCAATGGCAGAGGCAAGGATAACAGTGTTCCTAGGTCCTCAGACTGGTTGCACTGGACCCATGTGACACAAAGAAGTCAGTGAGGGGGTGAAGAAAATGTCCTCAGAGTAAAAGATTTCAGTATTAGTGTGTCATGTGGGCTGGAATGATGCAGAATGCCAATTGTAGCATCCAGAGTCTACTCAGGACTTCACGTTTTTATAACCCCTTTTCTGTCAGAAAGGCTGGCTTACTGCTTTACTAGCCCATGTCCTCTAAGGCCAATACATTTCAAGGAAGGGTTAGCCTCTAATTGGTTCATTTACTCCAAAGCCCAGTAATTAGTAGTGAGAGCTCTTACTTAATGGCCTCAACCACTTTATCTTGCTTTAGAAAGCACTCAGAGAGGTCTTAGAGGGGATAACTGCAAAGGAATACAAAATGTTCAACCACTTACTATATAAGCATTACAACCTAACCCCAAACATCCTTAGTCCCCAAACCCAGAGAACAACAATACAAATTCCCCTACTTCCAGAGAAGAAATACTTTAACACATAGCTAAAAATGTCCATAGATAAATGTGTATATTCAATGAATCCTTTTCAAAAGTTATTTGTACATAAAACCCAGAGGCCAAAAGGAAAACACTGATAATTTGACAACGTAAGATTTGAAAAACTTGTGCATGGAAACACAAAGCAAAAACAAAACAAACAAAAAAACCCACCACCATTTAGAAAGGCAAAACTATGTGTGGGGAATTCTCTGCAATGCTAAGAGCTACAAAACTAGTTTCCTTAACAGAGCACGGACTTGAATACAGAGTTCGTAGAAAATAAAAATGGCACTTAACCCATTTTCTTAGAAAAATAAACTGTAAAGGTAGGGTGCTAAAGGGGCGCCTGGGTGGTGCTGTCGGTAAAGCGCCCCAACTCTTGGTTTCGGCTCAGGTCATCAGCTCAGGGTGGAGAGATCGAGCCTAGTATCGGGCTCCATGCTCAGCAAAGAGTCTGCTTGAGATTCTCTCTCCCTCCCGTGCTTGTGCATGCACTCTCACACTCTAAATCTTTGAAAACAAAAAGGTAGGGTGAAGGAAGTAAGTATAATGTATTCACAGAAGAATAAAGAATCCTATCATGCAGGTTTTGGAGTTGTTTTTGCTCTTCCAAGAAATACAAGTCCCTGTATCAAAGTTTGCAATACAGTTGTGGATCAAAAGCAGAAAAACTGTCAGAGAAGATGAGTTTTTCCTTAAATGCAATTTTATTAAAGTTCTTCCGTAACTCAAGAAAATGCTCCTAATAGGGGCGCCTGGGTGGCTCAGTTGGTTAAAGCGACTGCCTTCAGCTCAGGTCATGACCCTGGAGTCCCACGATCGAGTCCCGCATCGGGCTTCCTGCTCAGCGGTGAGTCAGCTTCTCCCTCTGACCCTCTTCCCTCTCGTGCTTTCTATCTCTCATTCTAATAAATAAATAAAATCTTTAAAAAAAAAAAAGTTTAAGAAAATGCTCCTAATCTTCTCACATCCACTTTTTTAAAAAATAAAGACTGTAGAAATGAATTCAAAAATTCAGGAAATACAGGACTTTAAAAATATCAAGACATATAAAGATCAAACGAACCCTTAATGAAACATCCAACTTAATCCACATGAAATTGATTTTTTTAAAGTTATCTACATCTAGTACTCTGTCCTTCATTCTTGAAATTATAGTTCATGAACACCACCTAGGTTTCAAATTTAAGCTCTCAAAATAGCTCTTACAAGATAATCCAATGCATGACTAGTTCTGCCTAATTGAGTTGCTATTTGAAAATTCACAAGCAGAAAAAGAACCAAGCCCTCTGTAGAACCCAAGTGTCCCAAGAGCCCATCTTTGTAACTTTTCCAGGCTATCAAGTCATAACACTGAAGGATTAGGAATATCAACTCTAAGCAAGTACAACAGTAAATGGTAGCACCTGAAGTACAACAAAGGGAAAAAGGTACAAATCACTTTAAATTCAGAGCTGCATATGCGGTATGCCCACAGTGAATGCAAAGGCACCTCCATTCTACCAGTTGTCTGAATTACTATTCTTAAACACTGTAGACCGTACTGACCAGAGCAGAATATACCGTATGACACTGTGCTGGTGAGTAAAGATTACGAATAACCAATTTGTAATGTATGAGGTTCAGATGCTGAAATTCTTACTTTTACATCACAATCTGATGTAAGAAATCATTTTTCCACTTTGGTTTAAAATACTACCTTTTAAATTTTATACTGTAGAAATACACTGGGGAAACCAGAGATGGGATGAGATGGTGTTCTTTTCAGAGATACACACACGAATTCTTAAACCTTACTATTCTTAGTTCTTCTTTTGAACATTCTTAGTCTTCCTTGGGTTGTTACTCAATGTCAACTAAATCTTGAGTATGTTCTGAATTGGGCAAAGGGTAAGAGTGAAACACATAGTGAGATATACCAGCACAGTAATTAATAGCATCTGCCCGATTAACAACAGCTTTTCAAACACAACCTGGAGAAAGATTATAGAGGATGCCATTACCAAGTACACTGTAATTTACTGACTTTATCAACATATTTTATTGCTATTTAATTATTCTCAGCATAGCAAGACATCAAAGAATTTTTCTAAAAACAGCCTTGGAAATTTTTCAATTTCAGAATAAGTTTTTAAATTTAAAAAAACAAACTCAATCTAATTATAAACCACAATCTAAAATGTTTGTTCAGAATTAAAGGCATTTAAGCTTTAGAAATTATCAAATGGGTTGATTAAACCAAATAAATGCATCTTTATCTCAATGTTGTCATTAAATGAAATGATTTATATGCATCTAATTATTTCTCAAAGTCTGACGAAGAAAATACATTTTATATTCATGTTTATGCCTTAAGGGAACTAAATCAAGCGGTTAAGTCAGCCTGTAAGCAACAGACCAAATCCCACACATCACACTTGCTTTCTTGTATTGAATATTAAAAAGAAATGAACCTAAAAACAGGAAGCAGACTCAGTGTCTATCAATCAAATCATAATCTTGAACCAAGTGGAATGTATTTCCAAGTATACCCTTTGGTGAACAGAGATCACCATTCCTCTGGTAACAAACTGAAACAAAGATAGTCCAGAAAACGTATCATTTTAAATTACCTTTATTAAAAATTCAACAGCCTTTAAAGAAGCACCCATTAGATTCTCAAAGGTATTTAGTAGCATGAAATTATGGATTTCAAGTAAATTAGACCTGATATCTTTCAAGAAGCTTATTTTATAAAGCAAAGTAAAGAAACGGAATTACAAGACGCTCCCTTTACACATAATTGGAGAGAACAAATAAAGGTAGGTTGCTCACCCCAAGCCAACAAACTAATAAGGAAAGCATCTGGTCTCTCAAGATCAACTGATTACCCTAACAGCACAAATGTTTATCTTACATCAACTTCTAGTCAATATACCATGGATAGGATTTGTATACTTCTGATGTGATTCCTGACTGCATGTCTGAACAATCCAAGATGAATACTTTAGTTCATCCAAAGAGTACTGAGTGCAAATGAAGAAACCTAAAAGTCATACTTTGCAGCCATACCACATACATACACTAAAAACTTCCCTAAAAGTAGCAGATTCATGGTGTCAAGTATGTAAAAAGACCACTCAGGCCCTTTATGATTTCCCAAGTTTTCCCCTGTATCTTTCCATTTCCACTGTTTAAAACTCCTTAGTCCATCCCTCCAACCCCTAACCTTTTAATATTATTCTCTGACTAAAGTTCAGATATGGAATCCTCATCTTCATAATACCTTCAAGATTACCTATAAAAGCACTCTAACTCCACAGTAAAGCTTTAACAAATGAGTTTTTTCCTTCCCGAACTCATTTTAACTATCAAGAGCAAATAAGAACAGAAAACACTATGAACCTCCCAGAACACACCATCATCCTCAACTTAACCATCATTGCTTGCTCAAGGCTGCAGCTCACTCAGCCCCTGGGATCAAGGTAATATGCTACTCTCCTTGATGAAAAGCCAAAATAAGCATATAAACTACCCCACAAAGTTACCTAAGATATGAATTACTAGCTGAAACAAGGCTAAACTCTCTCAAGTAGAACCACAGGTACCTAGATGGTATTTATAGCCTCTGTCTCTACATCAACCATACACACATCCTTTATTATCCCAAATACTACAAAGCCAAACAAAGGTTAGTCTTCACAAAGCTTTGGTCAGTGCAAAATATTACAAAATAACCTTTCAAACCAAAGACATGACAAGGATCTCTTATTAAAATTATAAGAAATTCTACCACAGCCTCCATCACACACTTTTTTGCAGACCCAACTATACTGGAACTCTAGAGACTTCCATTTTATTTTAAACTCTACCTCATGGAACTCTTGTTTCAGAGGAAAATAAAAGAGCTACATTATGGGAGGAATGTTTGAGGTTTCCTGAGCTCATAAAAGGTATTTATATAAACTTGCCTTAGAAAAATCAAGCAGCAGATAATAGGGGGAAGAGAAGTCTCCCCTTTGCAGAAAGTACTCAACGGTTACTTTGGACTGCTAGGTGCCCCCCCCCCCAAATCCTCTATCAATGGCAAGGAGTACTACAGCAATCATCTGTTCAGGTGTAACCCACATTTAGAAAAATGGTCTTCCATTGTGAAAATGCTGGTCACATTTTCACAGTCATACGATAAATCTAATGGCTTTGTAAACTAAATCAGATTCAAGTTTGTAATCTTCCTAGCATTCAAAGATTTAGCACTTTAAATACCAACCCTGAGATAGTGCCAATTTATCTGAAAATATTAACTATAAAATGGTGACTAAATTCAAAAAAGTTTTTTTTTTTTACATAAGACAAAAATAGGTTTTGAGCATAGCTCATTAAGTAAATACACAACACATAATTAACCTCAAGAATTAAAATGGAACCAAATTAAACAATCTTTTCATCAAAAACCCTGAATAAGGAGATAAACAGTGGCACTTAGTTAACATATACTTAACAATTACAACTCTTTAAGAATATTCAATTATTCTCTTTCTCTTCTACAGGATTTGGTTTGATGCCTAATATTCACTTTTCCCCCCAGTTAATACATTTATTGGTGTAGAAGAAAAGTCCCTGAACCTCAAAATCAAGGGAGATAAATCTACATCTCCTGGCCGCGCCACCTACAAGCTAATGAACTTTAAATAGGCTGCCTCTGGCTTATCCACAGTAAATACAAAATACCTAACACTCCCTTATCCTGGGAAGTAAACACTATCACAGGTAAACAGTGCCCCATAAATACTATCTACACAGATTACTGCACTGTCTACAGTCAAGTTCAATACCTGGAATATATTACACATTCACAGTAAATGAACAGATACATCCAGAGCCATGACACTAGCTCTATTCTTATTTGATTCACAGTATGAGAAGTACTTTGATAAATGCAGTCATGTTGGAAAGTTTAACATCTCCAAGCGCAGCACTCAATCTAACCTGTCAAAATAAATGAAAAATTTTTACCTCACAGATTAATACTTTTTTAAAAATACATATGTAACCTTTACAAAAAATCAAGTTCTAGGACAATGATTCTTAAATTTTAACATTCATGTAAGTCACCTGGGAGTTTTTTTTTTTTTTTTAAGATTTTTTTTTTTTGAGAGAGCAAGAGCCCTGTGTGCACAAGCAGGGGGCGGGGCAGAGGGACAGGGAGATGCAGGGCTCAATCCCAGGACCTGAGATCATGACCTGAGCTGAAGGCAGATGCTTAACCAACTAAGCCACCCAGGCACCCCACGTGGGAATCTTTTTAAAATTCAGATTCTGGTTCAGTAGCCAGAAGAGGCCTGAGAACCTGTATTTATATCAAGCTCCTAAGTAACAAAGTACCTAAACCCACTAAGGTTTATGCCAGGAATGCACAGATGGTTCGGTATGCAAGAAATATCCTAATGAAATCTGTTACAATTAACAAATAACAAAAGCCATGTGATCATATTAATGCTTAAAAGGATCTAAGTAATTCATCACCTTTTGCTAAGAAAATGTTAAGCAAGCAAGGAACAATATTCAAGTTTCTTCATTTAGTAAAGGGTATCAAAGTAGATCTAGCACAAATTCTGTACAATTAACTGTGAAATATTAGGTAAGCTCCAATTTAGATCAGGAAAAAGACAAGGATACCTAGTACCACTGCTACTACTTATATACTGGAGTTTTTAGTCAATGCAATACTACTAGTCAAAAATATGCATTATTAGAAAAGGAAGATTTGTTTTTACTGGAAATCACAGATCAATCTACATGGAAGAGCCAAGAGAATTTTTTTTTTTTAACTATTAGACTTTAGTAAGGATTTAAATATAAAGACAACAAAATTAAGTCTCATAAGTTTTTTTAAACTCAAAATGTCTAAGAAGTGTCAATATGGGTAAAATCTTAAAAGTTCATAGACTTAATAACCTGAGTAGAGTTTATGTTTCTATTATGGAAGAATCTACACCATGAATGCCAAATATCCCCCTGAAATTACCCTATATTTGGGGGGAAAAAAGGCCAACTCTTAAAGTTAACACTGAACCTACATATAATTCATCTTCAAAGAGGAAAAAAATAGATGGTCAAAGATCTCTTCCTTTTTACCACAAGCTGAGGCCATTGCTGCCTCAGGGACTTAGGACCTCCTATTCTTCCTGCCCTCAAATGCTCTACTTCATTTCTCTAACAGCTGGCCCAGTCTCATTGGTTGGACCTCAGCTCAAAACCTTCCTTCTTGGACTTTAATGTAGATACACACACACATGCCCATACACACCCCAGGTGCAAGTCTAGCCCATTATAAATCTCAAACCATAACCATCTCGTTCCCATCCACCTGCATACTCTCGAGCACTTCCATCAGAACATAAGTTCCATCACTGAAGAAATCACATCTCCTCTCCAAGGCCTGGCATGTCTGGCGCAGAGGCTTGTTCTTAAAAGAAGAACATGTTCCTCAAAACAGTTTTTTTTTTTTTTTTGAACCATCCAAAAGTCTAAGCAGTTGGTTAGTTACACATGCATACAACAGAATAATATAAACCTCATTAAAATGACATTGCTGACAAGTAGTTAAGGATAGCTGGTAACTTGTAGAAGACCATGCAGACCACAATCCCCATTTTATAATCAAATTTATATATACAAAAGGATATAGTTCTTATGACGACTACCTTTGATTAACATTGTTTCTATATTTTTAATATTTTTATATTTCTATAACAATGGTTTTTAATTTAAAAAAAACAACATCGGTGTATTATATGCATGTATTTTAAGGATATAGACCTCTTCACTTCGCCCCTCAACTCCCTTATTACCTTATCATAATGTATATGAACTCAACCACTAATTTTTTTTTTTTTTTTTTAAAGATTTATTCATTCATGAGATACAGGAAGAGGGAGAAGCAGGCTCCCAAGGAGCAGGGAGCCCCATGTGGGACTCAATCCCAGGACCCTGGGATTATGATCTGAGCCTAAGGCAGACGCCCAACCATCTGAGCCACCCAGGCGCCCACTAATTTTTTTTTTTTTTAACCAGTGAACAAGTCCTACAGCTCAGTGCTGTTTGTAGAAATCCACTTAATCCCTTACCTTCCAAATATAAATCTTCAGTGAAATACATATTGCCAGTATTTTGCAAAGAGTAGTCACAATCCGGAAAGGCCCATTTCTTTCTTTGCAAGGTAGGAACAATAACCACCTCCCTCAATTCCTGCCCTAGTAATATAAGACAAAGAGTAGGGAAGCAAACATTTCATTGTGGAGTCTCACTTGGGTATCTGCAAGAATGTTGGATTGCTACCACCGTGACACAGAATACCGTGGAAAATGACCAACTCAATCAGAACCATGTATGATAATGTGACACAAACCCTCTACTGCAGTAACCTTTAACCACTAGATAGTGATCTTGTGGCTTCACAGCTCAGGCCTCTGACATCACTGGTCTCTTCAAGGGAAAAAAGTTGGATAAAGAAGATATTCAAATTCATCTTTAAGCATTGTTCTAATTAAGAAAACTAGACATTGTCAACTGAGCATTATGCACTTCAAACAGAGCTATTGACACGGTTTTAAATAACCAAGATGAATGCTTAAGTCCTGGTTCTTTTAGTACATTTATACTCAAATTTAACTGAGGTGGGGGGGTGGATGACGTAAAATGACAATTCCTATCCTCAGGCTTTCAGCTTTTGAACTCCCAGCTGTTCTTTTTAACCAGGTTTTTTTTTTTTTTTTTTAACCAGTCTTGAATGGGGGAAAAAAAAAATCACTACCAGAGCGCCTGGGTGGCTCAGTCGTTAAGCACCTGCCTTCGGCTCAGGTCATGATCTCAGGGTCCTGGGATCGAGCCCCGCATCGGGCTTCCTGCTCAGCAGGAAGCCTGCTTCTCCCTCTGCCACTCCCCCTGCTTGTGTTCGCTCTCTCGCTGTGTCTGTCAAATAAAATCTTAAAAAAAATCACAACCATGCTCACACTAAGTCTTTTGCTTCAAGTAACTAACAGCTATACCCTGGCCAAACGGTGGGAAAGGGCCATCAATCCGCTGTGGTCCCATGTTCCCAGTCACTGCAATGCTCTTGCCTGTCCCTGACTGAGGATGTGACTGGACCTGAACTCTAAGTTTGCTTGGAAAAGTCTAGGGCAAAGCTTTAATCCTGACCCCTGCACTTCCTTTCCCCCCATCAGTGCAGGGCACTGGCATAACCAGTATTTCTCTAGA
This sequence comes from Zalophus californianus, assembly GCF_009762305.2. NCBI lineage: Eukaryota > Metazoa > Chordata > Mammalia > Carnivora > Otariidae > Zalophus > Zalophus californianus. The sequence goes on from NC_045606.1 coordinate 78,504,519, forward strand.
AGAGAAAAAAAACAGTGAACTTTCTTTAAACTTTTCAACTTCCTTTGAAGTGGCTTTTTTTTTTTTAAGATTTTATTTATTTATTTGACAGAGACACAGCGAGAGAGGGAACACAAGCAGGGGGAGTGGGAGGAGAAGCAGGCTTCCCGCGGAGCAGGGAGCCCGATGCAGGGCTCGATCCCAGGACCCTGGGACCATGACCTGAGCTGAAGGCAGACGCTTAACGACTGAGCCACCCAGGCGCCCCTGAAATGGCTTTTTATGTGAGGCACCTGGGTGGCTCAGTCGGGTAAGAGTCTGACTCAATTTCAGCTCAGGTCATGATCTCCGGGTCATGAGACTGAGCCCTGCGTCCTGCTCTTGCTGGGTGTGGAGTCTGCTTAAGAACCCCCCGCCGCCAGCTCAAGCTCTAAAAATAAATAACTTTTTATTTCTTAAAAAAAAGTTTTATAAATTATTTTTTAAAGGAAAAAAACAATTTCTTGTAAAGATTTGAGAGAGAGAGAGAGAAAAAAAGCATGAGAAGGGGGAGGGTTGGAGGGAGAAGCAGACTCCCTGCTGAGCAGGGAGCCTGATGTGGGACTCAATCCTGGGACTCCGGGATCATGACCTAAGCTGAAGGCAGATACTTTAACTGATTGAGCCACCCAGGCGCCCTAAAATGACTTCTTGTAACCCAAAACAAGGCATATCTCTATATATTCAGACACAGACACACAGACACACACACACACACCCAGCCCAGGAGTTGGAACATAAACATTCACAACCACTGAACACCATCACTGTTTTTTTTTTTTTTTTTTTTTTTTTTAACAGCCACAGATATAAGTTGTGAGAGTTATCTTTTCTTTCAGGAAACTATTTTTGATGTAAAAGTATGCGCTCTGAAATCCTGTGCAAATGAATGGCTGACAGTTTTAGAATCACTGATCGTTTTAAAGCCAAGAGATCAATTTACCATTTTTATAGATTATTTCTTCATTGGCATTAAGGAAATGCCAAGCATTTTTGGTTTGACTAGAGTATGTGGTATTGAGTCAATGAAGCAGAAAATACTTAAGCTTTTCTTAAACCTCTGGAGACTACTCCTCTAGGTTGTAATAGAGATGTCCTCAGGACACCATGTACCATAGAGGGTCAGTCTCCCTATATTTAATGACTGGATTGACATACCTCAAATTCTTACACACCTGATAGGATTTTTCTAGGTCTTGCCTTAAAGTCAACTATCCTTTTTCTTCCCCGTAATCCCTATTCTACCTCCGCAAGTTGTCTCTTATTTGCTATTTCTAATACACTTAAACTAGAAAAATGTGATAGAACCTCATGTGAAACAGTAAGTAAACGCTTGGGATTGGTAAGGAGCATTCTTATCAAAAGAATGTGTACTAAGGAGGACTTTTATCTATTTAGCAATGTTATCCGTTTAGTATTAATTATAGTTAATAATGGAACATCCAGGCCCAGTTTCCTGAGGGCAAAAGCTACATGATTCCTCCTTGTATTTCTATACCTAAGACCCAGCACAGGGACTTGCTAAGTACGGGAGAATTCCTTTGGTTTTTTTCTTCTGCTTTCGTACATTCAACAGTAAAACACGATTTATCTGCACCTAAACTAATTTTAACAGATCCGGGGATCAAAACCCTCCGTACTTATTCATTTGCAAGTATAGTCTTCCCAAATCTTTTATCCTGTCATAGCCTTCTTCCACGGTTAAGATTCAAGCAATTAGATTACCAGGACAGGTATCAGGAGAAGCCAAATGGAGGGTCTCAGAACTATCAAGGGCTGGTGAAAGCCAACACCGACAAGTGGCAACATTACACACTGCAGTTCCTAGGAAAGGTGCACCTCTCATCTCAGAAAAGACTCCTTTCCCAAACAGAGAGGAAAAGGAAAAAAAAAAAAAAAAAATGTACATGGGTACTACTGATTTGCTGCAGCCCTTCCCATGCTTAAACTTGAATAGAGGGATAAAAAGACACAGGCACACTGACCCAAAACACTAGCTCTGTATGGAGGTTTTTTTTAGGGCTCTTAATTGTGAACTCTGCTACAAAGCAGTACTTTCTCATTTAAGTAGAAGTCCTTTCTCTCTGCAGCAGTACTTAGAGCACTGGATACGCCAACCTTTGTCATAGGATCCTTTCTGGAAGTGTAATTAAGAGCTACTAACCCCAGTGACTTCGGGTTTTCAGATATTCTTATTGTGGCAGAGTCACGAGATGGGAGACTTGCATTGTCAGAAGCTACTCATAACGTAGGTCATTCAAAGAACTACAAATCAAAGCCACAAAAATTTGTTGTGTTTATGAAAACATAGGTTAGTGTTCCCTTCTGAGTAAATAAATCACTTTTGTGACCAGCTCAGTTCTATACAGAAATAAATTTGCTTAGAACCGGCAATAAAAATTTGACCTGTCATTTCTTCTCCTACTACTGCACCCAAACTAAAACACATCTAACAGGGGCGCCTGAGTGGCTCAGTCGTTAGGTGTCTGCCTTCGGCTCAGGTCATGATCCCAGGGTCCTGGGATCGAGCCCCGCATCGGACTCCCTGCTCAGCAGGAAGCCTGCTCTCCCTCTCCCGCTGCTTCTGTTCCTGCTCTCGCTCTGTCAAATAAAATTAAAAAATAAACACATCTAACAAAGTGTTCTGATTGGGAAATAAAGGCCAGAATCTACAGTTTATTGCCTAATTCCCCCTAGTAACTTCACTATATTGGCAAGGACAGTTAATGGATTTATAACGTAAATGCTGCTTTAACACTGACTTAAGTTCATGTGGCTGTATAGCAAGTTTTCATCCAGATTCCTGTAATCCATTAATAGCAACCCTAATGATTTTTTTCTTTCTCTTGCAGCTTATCATAGCTTATCATTGCTATCTAATATAGCAATCTCCGTGAATATAATACAGACTAAACCATGAGTTCCTTAGGGTAGCACTAAGCATTTTTGCCAAAACTGTCACTTACATTCTTTCCCTCGACAGTTATAGCTACCCTCAAGCCTAGCAATCTGTTTAGCCTGTTATTTTTTTTTTAAATGCCCATCTTTAAATTTTAATTCCAGGGTAGTTAACCTACAGTGTTATGTTTTAGGTACATAGTACAGTGACTCAATTCTGTATATTACTCAGTGCTCATCAAAAGTGGACTCAATCCCCTTCACCTCTTTCACCCATTCCCCCCACTTCCCTCTGGTAACCATTTGTTGTCTATAGAGAAGAGTCTGTTTTATTGGCTTACCTAAAGATGGGCAATATTAAAAGCAATATAAGTCAGTTGGAAGTTTTGTTTTTGTTTTTTTTTTTAAATTCCCAAACAAGGTTAAAGACTGTTCGTTTATGGAAGAGGGAGAACATGTAGGACAGCTGACATTCTACCGTCCCATGGCTCCAAATCCACCTTTTGCCTACCCTTAGAGGAGAGAGCTGAACACGGAGAAATATTCCTTCTTGCAGTGAACATGGTGTTAAAGGGTCAGTGGAAAATGCCGGTGGGACATTGCAGGAGGAAGGGGCATTCTTCCCTGGTTCGAACGTGCCTGGGTTCACGGCTGCTTAGTCCTATTCCCCAGCTGTAAGCAGTGTGAACAGGGGACACACAGTACTCCACCCCAGCTGCATGCCCCAAACCACAGACTCTCAGTGAGGCACAGCCCCAAACCTTGGCCCAATCAACACTCTACTATAGCCTTTGGCGCTGGATATGGTACACCCTAGGCCTTGTTCCACTTGGCCAGTGGGCATGCTTCCATTGCTAGAATGCTTCTGCCTTCTTCCACCGTCCAGGCCCATCTGAATCCCTGCCTACTAGACTCAAGCTGTTTCTAATCTGGAGGGGTAGTATCCTGCTTGCTTGGCAACTGTGGACCAGCGGTGGCCTGGACAACTCAGGAAACTTCTGGTATACTGTGGGCTAGAACCATACTTTCTACAATGAGCTCTCAATTCCAGTCTTGGACAGGGGGATCCCTTCCCAAGTTTGTTGCTTCCTCGGTTTATTAACTTGCTAAAGCTGCCATAATACCATAGACTAGGTGCCTTGAACATAGGAATTTGTTTTCTCATAATTCTGGAAGCTGAAGTCCAAGGTCAAGGTGTCAGCAGGTTCAGTTTCTTCTGAGGCCCCTATCCTTGCCTTACAGATGGTTGCCCTCTTGCTGGGTCCTCACGTGGTTTTTCTTCCACGCACATACAACCCTGGTTGTCTCTTATGTCTTCATCTCCCCCCTACTTGTAAGGACACCAATCAGATTGGATGAGGACCCACCGTAACAGCCTCATTTTAACTTGGTGACATCTTTAAAGACCTTATCTCCAAATATGATGACATACTGGGGGGATTAGGATTTCAACATATGCATTTTGAGGGGGCACAATTCAGCCCATAACACTTGGATGGGCTCATCTATCCCATTAAGACATCATTTAAAGTTCTATTCACTCCTTTTGTGGTAGGTCATTAATCAAAGTTTTTCTTTTTCAAATTACTTTGCAAGTTTCTGCCTCCAAATTGGACCCTGATACTTTGACGGTGCAGTCATGTTTGGATTGGAATCCCTACATTCTATGTTCATATTTTTTTTTTTAACTTCATCATCCATATCGTTACACACCTTTCTGATCTAGAAATAAGTGCAGTTTTACCGAATTCTAGTATGGTTCTGTTGAATTCTCTGCCACTCATTCTTAACCATCAGGACAACTTTACTGATCAAGGTCCTGAAGACTGGGTAACAGCAGCTTCAACTACTACTGAAGTGACCAAACCTAACTGCTCCCTTGACATTGGACAAGATCGATGAAGATACTTGAGCATTGTCTTGAGGGATACGGACTTTGAGGATGAATTATTTCTTAGCTCAAAACTGAAGTTCTCATTGTAAATGTAAAGCAAACCAAAGTCACATAGCTCTGAACACAGGCATACTATCCACCTGACATTTTCTGAAGCCCCCGAGTTTGCCACAATTATGTTCTATTTCAGTAAAACTAAGATACTGGATCAATTTATGGACAGCAGTATTTCAAGAACTCAGTCTTGGCACTAGGGATGCTCATTAGTACTAGATTATTGTTTGTGTGTTCTCAGTAGAAAGGGAAGAGCTGGGAAATATGAGTTATTTTTTTTTAAAGATTTTATTTGACAGAGAGAGAGACAGTGAGGGAAGGAACACAAGCAGGGGGAGTGGGAGAGGGAGAAGCAGGCTTCCCGCCAGGCAGGGAGCCCTACACGGGGTTGGATCCCAGGACCCTGGGATCACGACCCGAGCCAAAGGCAGACGCTCAACATCTGGGCCACCCAGATGCCCCGAGTTTTTACCTTTATATAGAGATAGGATTTTGATATACAGGTATTTATACATACAGAAGTTCATACTGATAACTCCAATTTAAATTTAGGACCTCAGGTTACTTATATTCTTAGAGAGGACACTGGTGGGCTTCTGGAGTTCTTGGCAAGACTACTACTACCTTGCCACCAAAACAAGGCTGTGTCCCTTTAATAACCCATTAAGCTGTTTCACATGGTTTTCTGCATGTATGTTGTGTATTTTGGATCACAAAAAGATTAACTAAAAATTTTAAAAGATGGCAAGGGTCTAAGAAATGCTTCCTCACATCTTAGTAAAAAACAGTTTTGTAATGCATTTTACAAAATACCCACAAATATCAACTATCAAGCCATGAAAAGACATGGAGGACTCTTAAATGCATATTACTAAGGGGTGTTTTTAATATATGGAGCTAAAACATCCTCGGAAACCATTGTTTTATTATATTACCCACTGCTAAGACTACTAATTAGGCAAGTTATTTGCTAAACTGAGCAAACTCTTATTTATTCAATCATTTATATCATTTGCTGTTACTTTTTCCTCTTTTAAAGATTCTAGTATTCTAGGTCCTCAGCTAGTTGGGAATTCCACTTATTTCTCCCCCTCCTAGTCTTCCAAATTCCATGAAAGGAAGTCCCCAGAGACTAAACAGTATCTTATCAGTACTTGTATCAGTACCTTATTCAGTGATTTCTGGTAATACATCAATTCCCCATTTGTATGGTGCCATACATCCATGAACGCTATAGATGTTGAGTTATTCTAAAGGATTTTCATGATATACTGACAGAAAATAGAACTTCCAAAAAAAAAAAAACGGAAGCAGCATTTCCTTATTGTCAGTTACAGATCTAAAACTCGGAACAAATGCTAAAAGCTAAAAAAGGTCTTAGATGGTAAATGTAGAAAACGAAAAAAGGTATAAAAACTTTTTAATATGGGAATTGCAAGTATTAACAGCGTATGGGAATGGGTGTGGAGGGCATCACCTTTATGCTAGATCCAATACGTTAGCGTCTGCCTTCGGCTCAGGTCATGATCCCAGGGTCCTGGGATCGAGCCCCACATCGGGCTCCCTGCTCAGCGGGAAGCCTGCTTCTCCCTCTCCCACTCCCCCTGCTTATGTTCCGGCTCTGTGTCTGTCTCTGTCAAATAAATAAAATCTTTAAAAAAAAAAAAATCCTCCAGAGTAGTGTATTTGCTACAGTTAATAACCCTACACTGACATAATCATCCAAAGGCCTTCGTTTACCTGAAAATACACACTTGGTATTATTCAATCTATGGTTTACAGACAAATGTATACTAATGACGTGTACCCATGACTACGGTATCAGTATTTTCATTGCCCTAAAAATCCTGTGCTCTGCCTATTCATCCCTCCCTTCCCTATCCCTCAGCAGCCATTTATCTTCTCTATAGTTTTGCCTTTTCTAGATCATAGCTGGAATCATACAGAAACCTTTCCAAATCAGTTCCTTCACTTAGTAGTAATATGCATTAAGGTTCCCCCACTTTTATGGCTTGATATTTCTTTTAAGCACTAATATTCCCTGTCTAAATATACCAGCTTATTTATCCACTCACTTACTGAAAAACATCTTGGTTGCATCCACGTTTTGGAAATTATGAATAAAGCTGCCAGTGTAGATATAAGTTTTCAAGTACTCTGGACAAAGAGTAATGAGAATTGCTGAACTGTATGGTAAGAGTATGTTCTTTTTCTTAGAAGCTATCAAACTGTCTTCCAGAACAGCTGTTCCAGTTTATATTCTCACCAGCCATGGGAGTTCTCATTGTTCCACATCAGCATTTGCTGTTGTCAATGTTTCGAGTTTTGGCCATTCTAACAGGTTTGTAGTGGGAGCTCATGGTTTTAAATTTGCATTCCCCCAGCTTCAATTTTAAAATTACTTTATTCATGTGTGTGTAGGGACATGGGGGCAAAGCTAATCCTATTATTCCCATTTTAAAGCTTAGGAAGAGGCGGCTAAGGAAAAGTGAGCCCACGGCTAGCATGTGAAACCCGGTTACAAGGTCCAACTACATCAAGCTATTCTGCCTTCCAACTGATATCCTGGCTAAGCATTTTGAAAAACAAGTCAAGCTGGGAATATCCTGGGTGGTAATATTAGCAAAATCCTCAAGGGACAGAGGAAGATATACTAAGCATATCACATAAGCAAAATAACAGGAAATCTTAATTTAGTGAAGCCTGAAACAAACAGAATTTTGAAATATCAAATGAAATACTCTAAACAGCATCTTAACTGCACCCCTGTAACCATAACAGTATCAATGAAAACTAGAAAATCTGTATTATGGGGCTTAGCAAGCTTTGTATGTCCTACCAAAACAATATTCCCGTGTTTAAATTTTTTTTTAAAGATTTTATTTGACAGAGACACAGCGAGAGAGGGAGCACAAGCAGGGCTAGTGGGAGAGGGAGAAGCAAGCTTCCTGCAGAGCAGGGAGCCCGATGCGGGGCTCGATCCCAGGACCCTGGGATCGTGACCTGAGCTGAAGGCAGACGCTTAACGACTGAGCCACCCAGGCACCCCTAAATTTTTTTTTTAAATCAAGTATATTATTCACCACATACCAAGAATTATATCACGTTAAAACTTGTGTCCAGTTTTGTTGGGACACAGCCATGCCCATTCATTTGCATGCTAGGACTGCTTTTGCATTCCAAGAGTTGATACAGAGACACTATGGCCCACAAAGCCAAAAATATTTAGTATTTATACCAATAAATATGCAGTTATTTTATTGTATGGTTTTAAAGACAGCCAACATCTATTTTTCTTATAAGTTCCTGTGAATCAAACTATGATGTTCACACACAGTTGTAATTTTATTAAACTGATTGTAGTTTGGTTAATAGAATCCTCCTTTAGACACTTGATTCACGGTCTGTGTACTATTAACGGGCTGAGTGGGAATTATTCCTAGGTCGGTCCCACAGAGCTTTTGCACAAAGCTTAACGCTCAAATTAGAAAGCATGAAGGAAAATAAAGCTGAAGCAGGCAGTTTTTACAGGCAAAAGCCAAGATGTATTTAAAATGTAAGGAAGGGGCGCTTGGGTGGCTCAGCTGTTAAGCGTCTGCCTTCGGCTCGGGTCATTATCCCAGGGTCCTGGGATCGAGCCCCGCATTGGGCTCTCGGCTCGGCGGGAAGCCTGCTTCTCCCTCTCTCACTCCCCCTCTCGCTGTGTGTCTGTCAAATAAATAAAATCTTAAAAAAAAAAAATATTAAAATGTAAGGAAGGCTTAAAAAAAGACTTCTGCAGAGACTTTGCAACATAGGTACAATAAAACTGTTTCAGTATGTTACTCCTGAAACTCATTAAATTATCATTGTACACATCATGTATGCTTTCCTTAGTCAAAGTGTTAAAAGAGTATCTGCAAAGCTCACCCACTAGAGATGTACTCCTAAACTAACCCAAAATGCTAATTTGCTTCTAGAAAGAAGTGTGCTCAAGGTCCCATATAATGCTCAAGAATAAACTTCAAATGATTATGCTTTGACCTCACATCTCGAGAAACTGATTTCACAAAGCTGTACCCCAGCAAAGTTCCTCTACAATTTTTAACAAAAGATCAAAACATTAACCCTCATTTAGAAGTCAGGTAAAATATGTTATTCTAGAAGTTATTCCCTGGCTGCAGCATAAGCAAGGAATGCTCTAGGCAGGTCAGGCCATGTAGCAATGCAACAGAAATAGACCTCAAAGGGGGGAAAAAACAAAAAACAAAAAACCTGCCATGGCTAATAATGAAAAGCAAAAATTCACAGTATATTCCAGAGCATCATTAACCTTGACAAGGCAAATGCAGAATAAACTCACCAGTTCCTGCATAATTATAAAACTACATCAATTATCACCTCTAACTTACCAGTCACTGATAGCAAAGTTTCCTTTCAACTCTCAGACAGCAGCTCTAATTGCAATCATTCTGCTTGGAATTAACCCAGTTATTGTTAGAAGATGAATTCTACTGTCTCAAAATGAAGTTCTACTTCCTAAATTTTTAAATTTTATTTAGCTTTTAAAGAAATCATTTTTATTCAAGGAGTGTGCTCCAATCTCTTCAATCCTTTTCAGTAGAGAAACACCTGATGCTCATCTCACAGTGAGGTCCTAATTGCACAATGCTCTTCTATTTAGGGAAGAAAAAAAAAAAAGCTTCCCTTGTCTCAGTTTCCCCCACTGTAAAATGGGTAGACTAGAACCTAACTCCTAAGCTTGAAGTATTAAGTGACAATGATGTACCTTGTTTAAACACCATCTTAGCATATAAATGATTAATAGATTAGGATACATCCATGAGGTCTCAATACTGGTAATGAAAAAGGAAACCAATCAGGTTATAAAGTTTTAAGTTATGAATATAGTCTCTTTCTCCCACTCCCCTAGATAGCTTTCCTCTAAGAGTCTCAAGTAAACAGTGCTTCTGATTCTGAGATATGCATACAAATCCCCCTGGAGATCCTCTTGAAATGCAGAGTCTAATTTTAATAGGCTTGGGGTGGGCCTAGAGATTCTGAATTTCTAAAGGTAACTGTCCTATCTCTCCACCATCTGAGTAGCGGGGTCTTCTAACTATGGATGGAGATCGGCTGCAATTCAAAAAGTTATTTTTCATTGCAAGATATGGACTCCACTGAATGTTCACTCAGGAATTTTAACAAAACAGAACCTGGGACAGACCTAACCTTTGGAGCTGGGTCTCTGAAAAAGTCTCTTGCCCACCCTGCACCAGGTTCTGTCCTTTTTCCTACCCAGGTCCCTCACCATCTACTCGGGTAGGTGAATAGCCTATCGCTGGAAGGGTAGAGGTGGTTCAGGGTTTTCAAAAAAGCACTCTGGGATTCTGCTGTACCTCCCCCCACTTCACAGAGCTCTAATTCCACACCTGATCTTCCCAAACACTGACTTGCACAGGCACAAGGCACTGGCTTGCAACTGCCCAGTCTCAACCTTCAAGTACCTTCTTGTACTCCTAGGTCTTCAGCTTACTGAGTTACCCTAACAGTCATTTAACAAAAATTAGCAATCAGTAATACAAGTAATGGGGGGGAAAAAACCCATATTTTCTTTTAATGTATCATTCTCACAGAAATCACCCAAGATAAATATTTTTACCATCCCTAGTTCATCGACAAGATGAGAAACGGGGAAGTCAAGAAATTTGTGCAAGGTCACGTAGCTAAGGGAGTATTTATAACATCTAGTGATAGTGTTCATGCTCTTAACTGCACCTTGAAAAGACTTCTGCACAAGCACTGAATTTGAACTACTAGGCAATGTCAGAGTCTTCTCAGTGCTTTGCCAGCCAAAAGATAAACTTCTAGAATTCTGCCACTCTGATCGGAAGAAATGAGCTCTCCTTGTTTTAACTAACAATTGCTTTTACACTTTCCTATGTTTAAGGGCCACTTGCACTTACTCTTATCCTTTTTTCTTTTAGGTTATTACTTTCATTTTTTAGTAGCTCCTTACAAATCAAGTTTAGTCCTTATTCTGTGCGACATGTAGTGAAGATTTCCAGTTTGTCTGATTATTTCAACCTTGCTTCTAATCTTCGGCAAATGTACTAATGTCTTAACTGCCTCTGGATTTGAATCTTGTATAGGAATGTTTTCTCCACTCCTAAGTGCTTGTACAATTTCATTTTCTGTATTTGGAATTTATTCTGAATCTGAAATTTTGTTCCTCACATGATGCACAGGAACAATCTAATTTTACTTTTCCATACGTCTATCCAGTTTTTTCAACATTAATAAATGCATTTCTTCCTCACCAAGAGGATATGCCCTCCTTTTCATATACTAAGTTTTGTGACCAATGAAATATAGACATCATCCAATAACAAACAATGCAGGTGCCCTTCAATTGTTGATTGAAAAGTTCAAAGTAGAAAAATAGCAAGAATAGACAGAAAAAGTATAGTAATGGGGTGGAGGGGAGGATTATCCCACCCTAGTATTAATTATCAATTCTCTAGAATTAAAAATTCTCACAAATTGGCCAATATTTATACTTAATCCAGAAATCCCATCTCTAGTGTATTCCAAAATATACTCAGAAATACAAAATTACAAAATAACTACAGCACAAAAATCGTGTCATTACTATGATTTACCCATGCAATGCAATGATAAAGCTCTAAGAGACCAGTCTACATAGAGTGATCAACATAGAGCGACCAAGGAAAACTATTAAATGAAAAAGCATGATAGACAATTTTTCAATAGGATTCTTTGTCAGTGGGAACAGCAAGGGAGCAAAGTTAAAATGGATATAAAATGTATTTCCCAAAGCAATAGGAGAACAACAACAACAAACAAAAAACACTGACATGGTTATCTAGGGAAAGAGGGAGGGGATGTCACTGAAAGCAAGATTTTGTGAATATACCTTACCCTATAGTTTTAGTTTTGGAAACAAAGTCTTGTGTTTTTGAATTCATTAACTTATTTTCAGTTAAAATTTTTTACTGAGATAACTGTAGGATCACACACAGTTGAAATAAAGAGGTCCAATGTCTGGTTTGTCCCATGGTAATAATTTGCAAAACTAAAGTATAATACTGAAGTCAGTATGTTGACATTGACACAATCCATCTACCTTAAATTTCTCTAGCCTTGTGTTCCTTGTATATGCACATTAGGTTATAAATGATTTCGTCACCAGTGATGGTTCCTATAATTCAACACCATCGATACAAAACAGTAAGGATTATTCATATTGCCCATTTAGAACATCACCCCAACTGGTCCCTAACCCCTGGTGAAAACTAATCTTTGATTTCCAGAATTCTGTCAAGAAGTGTTGTAAAGTACACTTTTGCTTCTGGGAAGACTGAGTAGATGTACTTTTCCCTATTCCGCCCATTAAGCAGAACTAAAAATCTTGGGTCTCACATATAAAATAAGGACCAGGGGCGCCTGGGTGGCTCAGTTAAGCGTGTGCCTTCGGCTCAGGTCATGATCCCGGAGTCCCGGAATCAAGCCCCTCATCAGGCTCCCTGCTCGGTGGGGAGCCTGTTTCTCCCTCTCCCACTCCCCCTGCTTGTGTTCCCTCTCTCGCTGTGTCTCTGTCAAATAAATAAAATCTTTAATAAAAAATAAATTCAGTGTATGAATTCAATGACAGAATGGAGGGAACAGAGGAAAGAATCCGTGAACTAGAAATCAGAACAGGGTATGTCCTATCTGAACAACAAAGAGAAAATAAACTGAAGAAAATGAACAGAGCCTTGGCCAACTATGGGATTATAATTAAATTCTGTGTCATTGGAATCACAGCAGAGGAGAAACAAGGTGGAGTGTGAGGAAGTAGTGAATGGTGGCTGAAAACTGTTTTCTGGGAGACATAAACCTACAGATTCAAGCAGCTAAGAAAACTCCAAACACAATAACCCCAAAGAAATCTATGAGAGGACACATAATTGAACTTCTGAAATCTTAAAAAATCTTTTAAGCAGCTGAAAAATATGACACACTTTATAGAAAATTTCTCATTGGAAATCCTGGAGACCAGAAGTAGCACAATGTTCTGCAAGAGATGGAAGAAACAGTCAACCTACAATCCTATATCCAACAAAAATAAAGAAATAGAAGGGAAATCCAGACTTTCTCTGATAAAGAAAAACTAGAACTTTTCACAATCAAACCTACTTTAAAACAATGGCTGAAGTGTTTTCTAAGCAGAAAAAGAGACCAAAAGAAAGTATCCTGGAATATCAGGAAGGCAGAACAACAGAATAAGCCAAAATACAGGTAAATAGATAAAGCTTTCCTCCTTCTCAGAGTTCTAAATTACGTTTGATGGTTGAAGCAAAACTTATTGTTTCAGTACCACTCCAATAGTGTGTATAAAAATTATTTCATCCATTTTGTTTTTCAGTATAGTTGACATACACTGTTACACTGGTTTCTGATGTATGATGAGTCATCTTCTCTACCTCTTAGGCTATATTCATCACAAGTGTAGCTACCATCTGTCACCATACAATGCTATTACAGTATCATTGACTATATTCCCTACTCTGTGCACCTTTTATTCCCATGACTTATTCATTCCATAACTGGAAGACTCTCTTCCACTCCCCTTCACCCATTAGCCCCTATCCCCACCCCCTTCCTTCAGGCAACCATCAGTTTGTTCTGGATTTATGGGCCTCATTCTGCTTTTTATTTATTCTTTTGTTGTTGCTTTCTTTTAAATTGCACATGAGTAAAATCATGTGTTATCTTTCTCAATCTGACTTAACAGAATACCCTCTAGGTCCATCCATGTTGTCACAAATGACAAGAGCTCATCTATTTTATGTCTAATACATTTACATAGAAAATCGAAAACCTCCACTGAAAACTATTAGAGAATAAATGGATTGAGTAAAGTTGCAGGATACAAAATTAATACCCAGAAATCAGTAGCATTTCTATACACTAGTAACAAAAGAAATTAAGGAAACAATTCCATTTAGAATGGTACCAAAAAGAGTACGATACCTAGGAATTAATGTAACAAGGAGGTGAAAGACCTGTACCCTAAAAACTATAAAAACACTGATGAAAGAATCTGAAGACTACACAAATCTACTCCATGGTCATGGATTGGAATATTGTTAAAATATCCATGTAACCCAAAGCAATCTATAGATTTAATGCAATCCTTCTCAAAGTATCAACAGCATTTTTCCACAGAACTAGAATACTAAAATTTGTATGGAACCACAAAAGACCATGAACAAAGCAATCCTGAGAAATAACAAATCTGAAATTATCAATTCCAGATTTCATAACCTACCACAAAGCTGTAGAAGTCAAAATAGCCTGGATCTGGCACAAAACAGACACAAATCCATGCTTATATGGTCAATTAATCTATGACAAAGGAGGCAAGATTAAACAACTGGGAAAGGTCTCTTCAATAAATGGTTCTGGGAGAACTGGACAGCTACATGTAGAAAATGACACTGGACTACTTTCTAATAACCGACACAAAGATAAACTCAAAAAGGATTAAAGACCGAAAGGTCAGACACAAAACCACTAACCTAGAAAACACAAGCAGTAACCTCTGACATCAGCCACAGCAACAATTTCCTAGACAGGTCTCCTAAGGTGAGGGAAACAAAAGTGAAAAACTATCAGGACTACATCCAAATAAAAAGCTTTTGTACAACAAAGTAAACCATCAACATCACAAAATGGCAACTTACTGAATGGGAGAAGATATTTGTACAGGATATATTTTGGAAGGAGTTAATATCCAAAATATATGAAGAACTTACATAACCCTGAAAAACAATCCAATTAAACAGGTAGAGAACCTGAATAGACATTTTTTCCAAAGACAACACACAGATGGCCAAACACAGGGAAGGATACTTACTCAACATCACTCACCAGGGAAATGCAAATCAAAACCACAATGAGCTCATCTCACACCTGTCTGAATGACTAAAATCAAAAGAGTAATAGCAAGTAGTCACAAGGATGTGAAGGGGGGAAGGAACACTTGTGCACTGTTGGTGGAAATGTAAACTGGTGCAACCACTGTGGAAAACAGTATGGAGATTCTTCAAAAAATTAAAGATAGAAATACCCTATAATCCAGTAATTCCATTACTGGGTATTTATCTGAAGAACACAAAAACACTAATTCAAAAATATACGTGTACCCCTATGTTTATTGCACCACTGTCTGCAATAGCCAACATATGAAAGCAACCTAAGTGTCCACTGACAGATAAGATGTGGGCTGTACACCCACACACCCACACACAGGAATATAGGAAATACTTAAAACACTATAAAAATGAGAGTCTAAATTTCAATAGGTCTAGTAAAAAGGTAGATTGTCACAAGTTATGTATATTTAGGTAATACCCAGAGCTACCTCTTAGAACGCTATCAAGACTTACTTATATGTAGATACATTAAAGTAATCCATACGCAGTCTGGACCAAGAGGGAAGTGAAAATGAGGAAACAAAATGAAATGGCAGATTTATACCCTAAAACAGAAATGGTTATATTAAATACAAATGATTTAAACATACCAATTAAAGACAGATACACTACATTAAGAACCATGACCCAACTATATACTGCTTACAATAAACTCACTTCAAAAAGGACACAGACAGTTGAAAGTAAATATAAAGATATTATGCAAACACTGTCGAAAGGAAATTAGGACTCTCATAAAACAGACTTCAGAGCAAAGAAAATTAGTAGACAGATATTACATAAGTCAATTCACCAAGATGACATCCCTAACCTAAATGTGTGTGCACCAAAGACACAAGGCTGCAAAATATGTAAAGCAAAACTCATAAAACTGCAAATATCCTCGTCTACAATTAGTTAGAAACTTCAACACTTCAAATTACTAGGAAAGACCATCAGCAGTGACATAGAATTCAACACCTTCAACTAAAAGAATCTAATGTTAACACTCTGCCCAGAATACATTCAAATGCCATGAAAGCATATATCAAAATATACCATATTCTAGGCCACAAACTTAAAAAAAAAAAATGTAACCGATACACTATGTTTACCTGACTACAATGGGACCAAACTAGAAATCAGTAATAGAGACAACAGGAAAATTTCCAAACATCTGAGAACTAAGCAATGCACTTCTAAATAATCAATGGGTCAAAGAGGGTCTCAAGAGAATTTTTGAGAAACATTAAATTGAATAAACATGTATATATGATGTATCTAGATTTATAAAACAATCTAAGCTCTCAGATCAAGAACCTAGAAAAAGAACAAAATAAACCCAATTTAAGCGGGGGGGGGGGCGGCAGATCAATGGAGAAAAAGCTAGTTCTTGGGGCAAAAGTAAGTCTGTTAAACTTCTAAAAATGGCCATAAAGAAAAAGACACATCACCATTATCAGGAATGAAATACAACACTATAGATCCTGCAGCCATTAAAAATATGAGTGAATGGGGCGCCTGGGTGGCTCAGTCGTTAAGCATCTGCCTTCGGCTCAGGTCATGATCCTAGGGTCCTGGGATCGAATCCCACATCGGGCTCCCTGCTCAGCGGGAAGCCTGCTTCTCCCTCTCTCACTCCCCCTGTTTGTGTTCCCTCTCTCCCTGTGTCTCTGTCAAATAAATTTTAAAAATCTTAAAAAAAAAATATGAGTCAATACTATGAACTCTATGCTCATAAATTTAACAGCTTACCAAAACAATGCGTCAATTCCTCAAAAAACAAACCTACTACAAGTCATTGAGGAGGAAACACAATCTGAATAACCCTGTAATTTAGTTTGAATTTTTAATTTAAAATCATATAAAAAAAAGTGTCCCAGCCTAGATGGTTTCACTGGAGAATTCTAGCTAATGTTTAAAGAATAACCACAGTTCTATACAATCTCTTCTAGAAAATAGAGTATTTCCCCTTTTATAAACATGTCATTACCCTGATACGAGGATTACACAGACCATGCAAAAAAATTACCAGATGCAAAAGTCTTCAAAGTATTAAGGAATATAATTCAGCAATACAAAGAATTCTATACTATGATCAGGTGGAGTTTCTTTCAAGGAAATAAGCACTTTGACATTCAGTGGTGGCTGTGTTCAGCTTTCCCGAAACCTTTTTTGATTTGTCTAGTTGTTCTATCAATGGCCAGGAGTGACGTGTTTATGTCCAACTAAAATGTGGAGATCTGTTTCAGTTCTACCAATTTTTGCTTTATTGAGGCATTGTTTGGTATGTGCACATTTAAGAGTCCTGTCTTCGGACTCTTTTTACATTAGGTAGTGTACCCCTTTGCAACAATTTTCTTCGCTCTAAAGTCTAAGTTATCAGATACTGACAGTCACTCCTACTGGGTTTGTTAGGATTTTATGAGAAAGCGCGAGCAAGCGCGCGAGCGCACGCACCACAAACGCAAGCGAGCACTCATACACATGAGCAGGAAGACGGGCAGAGGGAGAGGGAGAAGCCGACTCCCCACTGAGCAGGGAGCCAAAAGCAGAGCTCCATCCAAGAACCCTGAGATCACGACCTGAGCCCAAGGCAGACACTTAATCAACTGAGCCACCCAGGTGCCCTGCTCCTACCGTTTATTAATGTTAGCAGGCTCTAATTTTTCTATACCTTTACTTTCAACTTACCAATGGCATTGAATTTCAAGTTTCTTGTAAGCAGGATACAATCGGGGTATTTTTCCCTAATACGCCAATCTGTTGGTTTTGTTTTTTTTTTTTTTTTTTTTTTAACCTATGGTAAGGAACACCTGGGTGGCTTATTTGGTTAAACCTCAGACTCTTGATTTCTGCTCAGGTCATGATCTCAGGGTCTTGAGGCCAGGGCAGCCACAGGGCCCCACATCTGGCTCCACAATGGGCGTGGAGCCTGCTTGAGGTTCTCTTTCCCCATCTCCCTCTACCGCTCCTCCTACCCCCCACCCCCCATCTATCTACCTCTCAAAGAGGAGAAAAAAAAAAAGGTAATTGATATGTTAGCGCTCAAGTCTGTTATTTGTTCCTCTGGCTTTTATCCTGTTTTCTCTGATCTTCCTTCAGATTACCTGAACATTTTTAGAACTCCATCTTGATTTCTTTATTGTGTTAATGTATCTCTCCATATAGTTCTTTAAGGGGTGCTCTGAGAATTAGAACTTAAAGCAACTTCTGGATATCAGCATTTTATCACCTTCAGTGAAGTGTGGAAATCTTTCACTTAGATCCTTTTACCACCCCCACTTTTTTGTATTGTTTTGACTATTATATGGTGTTATAATTTGTGCCTATCAAGTATTGTTTATGAAAGTCATGAGCAAAAAAGTTTAGTCTCTTGTCTATGCTCGTATTTATGTTCCATTGCTTTTTCCTTCCTGATGTACCAAGATTTTTTCTTGTTTTTCTGTTTGAAGAAATTTAGTCAATCTTTTAGGAGAAGTCCATTTGGCACCAAATTATTTGTTTTCCTTAAGGAAAATGTTTTTATTTCCTCCTTTTTACTTAAGGATAGCTCCACTGGATATAAAACCTGAAGTGGATAGTTAATTTTTAACACCTGAAGATACTCCAGGATGCAAGTCAGGAAATGCTAGGTGTGGCTGGTCTTCTGTGGGGGGAACCCAAAACACCCTGACACCGTGCTGTTCCCCTCTAGCTCATCTTCCCATCACATTTTACAGTTCTTGTCCGGTTGTCTCTGATGCCATTTTTTTGGAACTTAGGTGTATAAATGTTTTATTAAATACTTTTTGGAAAAAAAAAAATCTGTTCATCTCCAAATCACCATTTTAAAAAGTCAAACAAACAAAACATGATAAAAAAAAAATATGATGGTCCTACCCTGTCCTTCAAAAAGGAACAGGGCCATAATGACTGGAAGCTCACGGACCAAGGCCTGCCATGATAATGCCTAAGTATTCTTTTGTGGTCAAAAAGCACTGTTCTCCACTCTCTAATCCAACCAATTCTACCTACCATATTTTAAGGTGAAGTTTATACTACTTGCACCAATTCTAATGTGTTCTACTTTCCTTCAACAAAAGGGGGAAGCAGAGAATCCAAAAGGAAAATTTAGAAATTTCCTTCCCTCCACACTTTGGAGAGATACTACATTGATTTTGTTAAATGGTTTTTACAAGAAAAAACCTTTGTGAACAGCATTACAAGGTTGACCTCCCACACTCCTACCCTTGCAGCATGCAAAAGCCACAATTTTTTCAATTACCCTGTGAAGGAAGATTAATGTTAAACTGGTAGATGGATTCAGCTTTCTTTTAGATGTGAAGAAGGCATAAGTTTTGTAGGAAAAGCTTAGAATATAGTTAAACTGGTATATCAAGAGGATACTTCACTCTTAAGTAACCCTAAACCTTTATCTCCTACCATTTCATGTATTAAGTGTATTTTAGAACTGCTTAAAAATATAACTTCAAGTTTAACCCTGCAGAAAAGATGCATTTTTAGCTGTTTAAAAATCTTCAACAAAAATCTTATCAAAGACGGCTCTAACATCTCAGAAGTTGACAGCAAGATTGTAACTCATTTAGGCCAAGCTCAGTCAAAACAGCACAAAGAGCAGCTACCTTTTCAAGTATTGTGACATGCAGTAAGACAAAAATCCTTGTGAATTCACAGAATGAGGCATACAACTATATATACAACTATCCATTATACTTCCAGCAGTGATCACAGGATAAAGTAGTACAGGAAGAAACTATTCTCCCCATTTCAAGGTGAGAATTTTTTTTTTTTTAAAGATTTTATTTATTTGAGAGAGAGAGAATGAGAGATAGCACGAGAGGGAAGAGGGTCAGAGGGAGAAGCAGACTCCCTGCTGAGCAGGGAGCCCGATGTGGGACTCGATCCCAGGACTCCAGGGTCATGACCTGAGCCGAAGGCAGTTGCTTAACCAACTGAGCCACCCAGGCGCCCTCAAGGTGAGAATACTTGAGACACAGAAAGGTTAGGTTGCCCAAGATCACACAAGCAGTAAGAAACAGAACCACCATGCAATTCAGTTTGCCTCCATAGTCCCTGCCATTAACCCAACACTATATTGCAGAGATTCCCAGTCCTGGGAAATCACCAAAAGTGTGTCCACTGCAAAATTAAAAGGCAAAGTAAATGTAAAATCTACAGAGTGAAGATTCTATTTTATATGAAGACAAAAAAATGGCATTCTATTCATTGACAATGCTATAGAAATAGCATGAAATCAATGAAGAGTTATTAGTCAGAATGCTGCTAAAAATCAAAGGATGAAAATCCCACTGGTTTCAAAAGATCTGCAGAGACAAACTATTCTGAATATGCAACAATTCAAAAATAAGCAGTAAGTACCAAAATAAGAATTTTAACTGCTCCCATATACTGTGCATTAGAAGAGGATAAACAGGTTCAGTAGATTTTTTTCAATAATTTCCATTTTCTAGTTTGTAGTAACTGCAAAAAAAAGTTGCATCTAAACACTAGGGGATCTTCAATTTCTATTTAGTAGGTTATTCAGAAAACAGACAAAAAGATCATAAAGGAAACAATTTGTAAAAATAAAAGGTTAAAGACAGTTCCAAGTCCAATACAGAAAAATTAAAGTCTTAATTTTTAATGAAAAAAATAGTTTCATGGGGTGCCTGGGTTGCCCCGACAGTTAAGCGTCCAACTCTTGATATCAGCTCAGATGATGATCTTAGGGTCGTGAGTTCAAGCCCTGCTTTGGGCTCCACACTGGGCATAGAGTCTACTTTAAAAAAAAAAAAAAAGGTTTCATGATGAAATATACCATTTCTCACTTTTTTTCCTTAGCTCATGTGACTACAACTCCTTTAACTACAAAATGGCAACATAATACTTGGACACCTATTCGTATCAGAAAATTGGGGAAATTACCTAGGGAGGGAAGGCAGTTGTGAATGGATAGTGAGGTTAACATTTTCATATTTCCTCCTAGCCTTTGTTCTGTCCATTACATATCTACTTCCATTTTACATAATCGTGATCATACGAGATAGTTTTAACACAACAGGCCATGACAAGATTCAAAAGCTTTAATAGATAAAATGGGTATTTAGTGGTTTGCATTAATTCCTACTGAAATTGACCATTTTTTCATCCTATAAAAATACTGTGAATCAGTTCAACAAACGGTACATGTATCATGCTTTAAGTTTAAATACTAAATTTGAGGAAATGGTTTTAAGATTTTATACCCAAAGACATTTCCTTTAAAAAAATTTTTTTAAAGATTTTATCTATTTGAGAGAGAGAGAGAGCACGAGAGGGAAGAGGGTCAGAGAGAGAAGCAGACTCCCTGCTCAGCGGGGAGCCCAATGCGGGACTCGATCCAAGGATTCCAGGATCATGACCCAAGCTGAAGACAGTTGCTTAACCAACTGAGCCACCCAGGCGCCCTCCTTTAAAAATTTTTTACTTCAACAGCATTAAGGTTTTTTAAAAAAATTCATTCAAGTTAACAAAAGTCCTTGATTAATTTATGGACTTTATAAGAATGTACCAATTCAGGAAATATCAGATTGAGTGCTCAGGGAAGGTTTCAGATTGAAAATATATTTGAGCTGGTTCTTAAACAAGGTTTGAACTGCTACAGAAAAATGACAGCCAGGAACCAGAGAACACCTTAAACACATTTGGCTACAATAAATTTATGAACTGTTCAGGAAGGAATGTCAAAGATAACGACCAAGACAGGCCTGCGAGAGCAGAGGTGACAGCTAACATCATGGGAATAGGTCAGATAGTTAAGGTAGACTAAACGGGTAATAACTGAAAATCAAGGTCTAACTCGGGCAATTAACCAGAAATAGCTGGAGAAAAAAAAAAATCCCATGTGCAAAAAATAGAAAAAAGAAAAAAGAACCATCAAAGCATTACAAACTTAGAGTAAGGGCAGAATTACCAAAATTCAGTGAGGAGACCATTTTAAGCAGGGCAACATCCCATGCTATAGAGGGGTAGGAAAACAGCAGCTGAAAATGCCAATGGATTCAGTGGTAAAGACATTCAAGAATTCAGTTTCGACAAGAACAAGCAGAGATACTTTCCAGATTTTGCAGTTTACCTTTCCCAAAAAGACCAGCACAAACCCAAGTTCCCTTATTAGCTAAGTTGGTAATGCATAGGGAAACTGAAAATCCAATCCATTTTTCAAAGAATGA
Organism: Zalophus californianus; assembly: GCF_009762305.2. Classification (NCBI taxonomy): domain Eukaryota; kingdom Metazoa; phylum Chordata; class Mammalia; order Carnivora; family Otariidae; genus Zalophus; species Zalophus californianus. Next base: position 78,526,556 of record NC_045606.1, read on the forward strand.
CCAGGCTGGTCTCGGGCCAGGTCACACATATCTCTGGGGAAGAACATCTCAGAGCAGAGCAAAGAGCAGAGAGAACATGGCTAACATGCAGAAGGCAGTGCAGAGAGACTGCCAGTGAGTAAAAAACAGGGAAGCAAGGGTGGGTAAGATGGGACGTGAAAGGGCTGACAGGGCAGATCCTGCAGGTCACTGTAAGACCCTCCACTTTTCTGGATTAGGGAACCACTGAAGGTTTGAGCAGAAGAGGGAAAAACCACATGACTCAGAGCCCTGAAACAAGGAAGAACAGCAAAACTGAATGACTGGAGCCATTCCTACAGGGCTTTGTGTTTACCAACAACAGTATTGAAGAACTGATTCACTGTGCTGCCTAAGTTTGTCATGAGCTCTATACAGCACACGTGCCATAAACCAGAAACAAAGTTGGGCCCAGGACAGCAAGAATCACCTGGTCCCATTGACTCCTAATGAGGGAAGCCACCTGCCCAGTTACCAGGAGATACTAGAGAAACGATCCTTTCTCTAAGCGTGCCAGGACATGGGAAAAAAAAAAAAAAAAAAAATGAGCAAGTGCTTCTCTAGAGGTAGGCAAGCATTAACTACGTAAGCAAGTTAGTTACAATTTTAAAAGGAAAAGGAACCCGGGGCACCTAGCTGGCTCAGTGGAGCATGGGACTCTTGATCTTGGGGGTTGGGAGTTCGAGCCCCACGCCGGATACAGAGATTACTTAAAAATAAAGTCTTTACAAATTTTTAAATAAACGGGAATCCAAAATATGGATTACATTTAAGTCTTTTATAAGGAAAACCAATCCCTTAAGTGTTAAAAATCAAGTTACCTTTGGTTTTACCTTTTGACGAAACAGGAAGTGAAGATAAAGACAACCAATTGAAAACTTAGATCATTTACTCAGATCTACTCAGAAGTGGAAATTTTTGGTCCCTGCATTCCATGTCTGTTCAATGATGCTTTCCAATAGTCATTTAAATAGTGAATATTGCATGTGAAAATAAGTTATTAGATAAAAGGCAAGGTTATGTAAGAATCTAACATGTATTAGAATTTACTTACGGAATATAGACCGTTCTGTTTTTCAAGGTTACTGAAACAACTCGGTTGTAAAGATTCAAAGCATCCAAGCCACTAAGAATAGAATTTTATAGTTAACAATTTGGTTTTATTAGTTGACTTATAAGAGTACAACACTTTGCCAGCTAAGAGAATATATTTATCACATGCATATACAAGTATACATGTCTACCATGCAGGTCTCATTTGTGTAGTAACATTTACTTTGTAACTACAGATCCGTTTTCCATTTGTAATGTTGACCATTAACCCCACAAAATCTCCACCCTAAACAATTAGTTTTGAGAGTTTTGGACAGTTTAAACTCCAGTACAAGCATTAAAAGGAGTTTTTTCATCCTGGCTAAAACACTGCTAAGTGATGCCCTTAGATCACTGCATATAGCCTCTAGCATGGCAGTCTACGAAACAGCACTGAAAAGAAAATAAGCAATCTACCATCACCAACTTCCAGATTCCTTCTGGCTTTCTTGCTCTGTCTTTTCTGTACCACTGTATACCAGAGCTGAGAGAGTGGACTTAAGGGTGCCAGAGTCACATCAAACCTCCTTAAGGGACACACTGGTACACAGCATAGATGCCCAACAGAGCCTGAGAGCCTAATTCTATCATATCTAAAACTGATGAAACAATTACCCAAAAGTAGCCACTAATGTATGGTGATTAACATAAAAAAAATAAAAATAAAAAATAAAATAAAGTAAAAAAAGTAGCCACATACTACAAACTGAGAAAGCCTCAGAGTGGCAGCCTCCAACTTATAAGGGGTTTTATTATTGCATCAAGTATCTGAAAAAGCACAAAACAATTTTTCATTTTTCTGAGTTAAAACATTTTAGGAATGGCAGGAAGTTGATAAACATGATAAAATGTACCATACTAAACAGAAGCCAAAATACGCTTCATGGCAAAGTGGAGAACTTCTCTTCAAATCTATCCGATTTAAAAAAAAAAAAAAAAGGTATTCCCATCATTAAAATCCCTTTGCAAATTTTTAGTGATATGAAATGGATAGCAAAGTATTGTATAAATTGCTCTATTATTTGCAGATACACTATCTATAGAAAAGATTCTTCACTAAAGCCATGTATATAATAAAACTTGCATGCTCATACACCAAAAAGGTAGAAAGGTTGTGAATATAAAGGTTATTTATTGCAACACAATGTCTTTTTTTAACTAATATTCCAGAAAATACAAGTCTATCAAACTATCACTGCTGTTTCACAGACTGCCATGCTAGAGGTTACATGCAGTGATCTAAGGGCATCATTTAGCAGTCTTTTACCCAGGCTAAATTCTTTTTAGTGCTTGTATTGGAGTTTGAACTGTTTAAAACTCTTCAAACTATTTAGAGTGGAGATTTTGTGGGGGTAATGGTCAACATTACAATTGGAAAGTGCGTCTACAGTTCTAGGACACAAATAAGACACATATGGTATATATACTTGTATATACATGTAATAGTCAAACTACCAGTAGAAAAAATAAAGCTTATTTTGAAAGAATGTCGAATAGAAAAATATGAAAGGGACAAGGCAGTTTAGCTCCACCTTGCACATTACACACTACCACTAAAAATCAAAATTAGACCAGATGGAGAAAAAAAAATTAGAAGTCTAAGATCTAATTATATGGGATGTATGATAAATTTACTATCAAGCTCAAGGATTAGGAAAAATAACTAGGTAATGCAGCACCACAGAAAACTTTCCATTTAAATGTACTTTGTAGCATAAAGCATGCTACAGCAACCATAAATTTTAAGCCAATTTATTAGAGGTGAAGATGAAAGTTGAGTATTTATTAGGTTTCCATAGGGATATTAATTTCTCTCAAAGTTTGCTATAAGAGTAGCAAAAAAAAAAAAATCCAAAGATCTGATTATGGGGGGGGGGGGGGCGGAACAGAACCTCTCTGCCTACCATAAAATAGTCAAAGAAAAAGAAAAAGAAAAATTGACTTGGATTCTCAACTACTCTAAAACCGTTCTTAGAAGAACTGAAGATCTTCAAGACTGAGTCAACTGAATCCAAATTTCAAGAGCCTAATTCCTACTAAGCGTGGTACTCAGAATTTTCTACTCTAAGCCAACTATCCAGTACGACCAGTCCTTCAGTCAGAGTCCCAGAAAGAGATGGGACACTCAGAATGGGATAAAATTTTTTTTTTTTTTTTTTTTTTTTTTTTTTTTTTTTTACAATAGAGTGATTTACAAGGTGTGAGCGTAACAGAACCACAAGGGATGGAACTCTGGCCTAGACAACAGTGGCTGAACTGTTACCACTCCTAGACCAGAAAGAGGTGATGGAGCAGTCACTGCCACTCTGAGAAACAGCGACACAGTTGGCTGCTCTGTGGAGAGCAGTGAGCTCTGGCTGAGGAGCACAGCCCACTCCAGACGATCCTAGGGGGCAGAGACGGGGGATGACTACCCGGACTTCTGTCTTCCCCTATACCTCCAGCTTCAGCCAGGCTCCCCAGAGCCAAACCTAACCAGGAGCCTGAGGCTAAGAGTCCATACAGGTCAGCCTCTGGGGCTGAAAACAGGGTGAGAAAGGGTGGAAGGTGGGTCTAGAGGAGCAAACAGAAAAATCTGGTATGACAGGGTGAGCCGAGTCTCGGGACCTCTCTTCTGCTTTAATTCTAGTTTGTAGCTTTGTTCTTGCCAGTTTCAGATCATGCCCTAAAACGCAGTGGAAGGCCCCTGGCCATCTGCAACTTTCCTCCATTCCTTTTTAACCATCTCAGAAACTGACACTTATTAATATTCACAATAATCCTAAGTATCAAAAAGTGATAATATGGGGGAAAAAATCACTAAGATTATGAAGTCCAACAACATAGTGCTTACAGAATGACACAAGAAAAATAAGCACACAGCCTTTGTATGTTGAAGTCCTAACCATGTGAATCTACGTGTTGAAAATGGTATGTGTTAACATTCTAGAAATTCAAAGACCACTATCAAAATATAGAGGTAGGAAAGGGACGAAAACGAGAAAAACAGGTGTCTCACATCACCTAGTAAGGGCCCAGGCAATGCTTAATTTGAAAACAATCATGATTTTGCTCTAAAGATAATTAAAGGAAATTAGAGAACTTGTTAAAAGCCTTTCAGTAGCCACAATACCATGGAAGATTTTTTTGGTTTTGGTTTTGTTTAAAAGCACCTCAAAAAAAAAAAAAAAAATCTCTAGTCAGGGCAGAAATCAAAAACTGTATGTGAAAGGAAGGCACAAAGGAAAACAATGCTTTAATATCATATGATAAAGGTACTTAAGAGATTATGGTGCTTTTCACAACTAGCTAAGGATAACAAAGTTGGAAAAACAAAAGGCTTCCTTAGTGCTCTGTGGCTGCTAGATAATTCCCACTTCCGAAAAAACACTAACAAGAGCCTGTACTCCTTTACTAAATGGGGTATTTTTCTTTCCTACCAAAAGCAGGATGAAATTTCCCCTCAATACAGAAGGATGGAGAAGGCAACCCACAGAATGACACTTGTATCTGCCATAATGGAAAAAGCTATCAAAACATCAAAATGTTAAGTTTAGAAGGAATGTAACTAATCTGCTTGTACCATTACTTTGACCTTTGAAGTGGCAGTCTAAGAATTACAATCAAACTTTAAAATGAAGGGATATTTGACACAAAAAGGTGACAAACTTGAGATGTACTATCAATGATAAAATCTGGTAGCCTCTGGGCAAGCTACCTCAGATGTAGTGATTGCCTCCTCTAACCAGACAGGATCCTGTTTCAAAAGAAATAGACTTTATCATCAATTGCCCTGGCAATCCTTATCAAAATCTGTTTACAATGCAATTAGCCTCTGAACCTTCCCGACGGTTCAGTCTGATTTTAGCCCAGACCTCGAGAGCCAGTGAGTTTCATCAAGGTGCTTGGATCAGTCATCTCAAAGGCAACGCTTTGAGAAGGAAATGCACCACCATCCACCCAGTTACTCAAATCTAAAAGGTAGACTGGAAGTTCATCTACAGGTGTGGATCACCAGCCAAATGATAAGAAAGCCACAGACCACCCTCACTGAGGAACATTTCTGAAAATCTGTGGGGTTATTTATGTTGTCCCAATGACATGGGGGTGAAGAGACAGATGACATCAGATGAGCAGGGGCTAGTTATGCTAAATGATCTACATGAAGGATGGTCCTGGACCTTCAAACATCCTCTAGGACATCCACATAGATGAAAGATACACTTATTTGAGCCCAATACTAAGTTTATATAAAAGTATTTATGTGTAGTTCTAAATATATACACAATTTTTCAAAAATACAACTACTATGCAAATCTAGGAAAGACCATATTTTACTAGAAATCTTAACAGTTTTGCTAGTTTGGAAAAATCATATTGCAGGCCATGTTCTTTGAATCAACAACTGTGTACACTTATGTCACTCTGCCCTGGTGATTGGTACATCCCATGATTTTATATAAATAGGAGCACATGCATTTTAAATTAGATCTTCTAGACATCTGTACTCAAGTACTTACACATTGATTTACACATTAGTTTACTACAGTTATTTTTACTTCGTGTTATAGATAGTACAATGCCCTATTATCCATTTGTTATAAACATTTAAATATGGCTATATGATCAATGAATCCTACTTTAGGACACAAAAAGTGGTATTATGCATTATTGGTTATTTAAAAAAAAAAAAGTACTGGTCCCAACAGAATTAAGAACAAGTGATTCAGTGGTCTCACTACCGAATTTCAAAATGAACATATTTAGAAAAAGTTTGCACCCTCATTCTCCAACATTAGTTTTTAGATCCTTTCCTTGAAAATTTAGGTTGTCATTCACATATTTGAAATCTCCTACTCTCCTGACCCAAGACTTCTCATTTCCTTATAACCCAGCTTCCCCTAAGCTCCCAACAGCAACTACATTAGCCCTGTGGCAAGTACAGTCACGTCTCAGCTATAGAAGAAAGCTATCCTGAAGATCCTGTTCAGGCTTACGTAACTACGGAGACATCTTCCTGAGACAAAAGACAGGGAATCAAGAGGATCAGCTTAACCACCAGCCCATATTAATGGACTTTGCATTAACCTCCTTAAAGAGGGCTACAAGAATCCAAGATTAGCGAGAGGTGTGTCCTGTTCTTGGTTTCATCTCTGGCTATCCAATGTGTCCCTGAATAAACTATGCTATGTAAGAGCTTTAAATTCTTCAGCTGTAATCAGGCATATGTATATATACCTAGACATGAAATCATGAGATCAGTTATCAGAAAAAAATGACACCCTAGAGAGGGAAACAGAGCAAAGCAAAGTTGGTGCTTTGATACAAAGGATAATAGTTAAAATGCAGAGGCAGCAATGCGTGTGTGAGCTCTCTAAGAATCTAGTTCCTTGGGAAGTTATGCTGTCACACTAGATTACGACATCTGACAAAGAAAAGATAATTTCACCATAAAATTAAGCAGTCTGGCAAGACAGAGTATAGAAAGCCTGACTTGAAATTCTACACTGATCAGAGTACAAGAGCAAGAGAGTCAGTTAATGAAGAGAGTGTAAAGAGGGCCTGGGTGTAAGGGATCTGAAATAAGAGGAGCCTACAAAATGAAATGGGGGTTGAGGGGGCACCAAAGATTGAAAGTGAAAACAGGATCCAGGTGGAGGACAAGTTAGAAGGCATTATGAGCACACAGGTCTGATAAAAAGGTGAACAAGGAATTCAAAAGTAGTACATTGTATCTGAAAGGAAACTAGGATCCCCAGCAGAGAAGTGCTCACAGATGAGCAAGGTAGGAACTCAGTTTCCAGGCAACTAGGGCACCAAGATGAGAACGGGGCTGAACACCAGCCCAGCAGAAAGCTGAGTCTATGGCTTTCTGCTTCCAAACTCCTCATACAAGCCCAACAAAAGCCAAAACTAGCCCCGCCTGGGAGGGGTGAGGCTGAACCTACAAGATGGGGTTAAGTGTCAGGACTTAAGTCAGATTTCACATTCATATTAAAATTCATCTTCTAAGATCAGTGGCAAACTCTTTCATAGCTTTAAAGCTAAGGCTGCTTGCCCTTTCCTCTAAAAAGGGCTACTTACTAGGAATCTTGGTCATCCCTGCCATCTAGATTGGTCACCGAAGAGACATGTATCTGCAATCATGTCTAGGAGTTCCCCTCTCAAAGAACATGCCATAACAAGGCATTATCACCGGACAGCCTATATCCTATTTACACACAGGGAACATTTTAGAAGACTGGCACTCAAATATTAGAATGGAAAATATAGGTTAAGTAAGTAGAATATACCTCTTAAAATACCTCTACAGTGATGCATCCTAACTTACAGTTTGCAGACAGGAATTCAGGTATAATGTATGCAACCATGTGACAACACTACCCAAAACCACACCAAATAAAGGATTGGAAATCAGAGGTTTGATGTGGTTAGAAAGGTCAGCTATTTGAGTTTAAGAGGCAAAAGAGATTTACAGCAGGCGATTTTAAGAGACTGAGCAAAACTCAGATGTATAGACATGTGGCCTAAATATTTAAATGAAAAGATGTACCAATATTTTATTCTGAGGTTTTGTTGCCAAGTCCATATATATGCGTGTGTATGTATATATATTGTAGGTTATGTTTTCTCCAGTTTTTCTTACCCCGTAAGCTCATAGCAGGGCAAGATCAAGGTGCTTCTGAGAAATTTAAAACTTCAAATTAGGCTTTTTAATCACCATTTCCCCACTGATAGGATCTGAGCCAGATAGATATCCTCAGTTTTCTACCACAAATACTAGGAATGAGGGAGAAGAGGGGTTATTGCTGTCCATCAGAAGCAGGATAATGGCCACAAAAGATTAAGATGATTAAGAGCTTTCTCAAAGTCCTTGGATTGGTGGCTGTGTGACATCACTGTCAATCCTTTATCACATCTTTGAAAATCATCATGCCCCAAGCTCAGACCTCAGGCTGGGCTGGATGTGTATGGAGTTATAACTAAGGAGTATTCCCTTCATTAAATCCCAATTTCTTTGCATGGTACCTAAACATCCACAATTTGACCTTTCCAACTTTATCACCCCTCCATGTCTGTTATACTGCAAATCCCACCAGATTATACCAACTACTCTCAACATACCTGCCACTCTCCTATTCCTTTGAAACCATCTCCTTTTAGTCTTAAGACCTCATTCAAATGCCATCTCTTTGGTGCCTTCTCCAATCACCCCGATTAAAATCAGCCCTCTTGCATAAATGTCCCATGTGTTTATTTCAAGTTTGTTTTTCCCCAGATTTTTTTTTTTTTTTTTTTTTACATGAAGCTTCATTTATAAATCTCTCCCACGGTACTAACTATCCCACTGCAACCTTCAGCCTGAAGCAGGCCCTCATATTGAGGAGGAAGATCTTCAAACCTCGAAGTTTGGGGTTTTGACTACAACTTAAAATTGAAAATTACCAAAATGAGATTTGTAGGACTACAGGCGGCAGAATTGATCTATTACCCAAGTTATTGCCCAGGAAAAGTTACAGTACCTACTGGACATTCCATCTAAGGGGGGGAAAATAGGTGTTTGAAGGAACACCAAGTTGTATTGTTTTTGCACATCAGCACAATGGTTAAAATATCAAGATAGAAAACTGGCACATATACCTCTATCCTAAAAATCCAGGGGTAAGGAAAGATGCTGAGTTCTAGCTGTTTATCTGCAGGGATTTCACGATTAGGTTTGAGACATTTATTGTAATGCAAGGTACTAAATGGTAAGCATTGCATCTTACATATTCCACTTAGTCGTATTAAAGTGCTGAGGATGTTCAAATATTAAGTGATAACGGTACTATAAAACCTAGTAAGCAAGGTTTATTCATCTCTAAGGAATAAAAAGATGAAAAACTGATTTAACAAGCCTGTGCAAGAAAAACTGCTTCATATGCTAGAAAGATTGTATACTAAATTGTAGCCTAAAGCAAAAGGTACAAATCTCTCAAATATCAAGAAAATTGTGGTAATTTTTTAACCAGTGTTGAGAAGCTTTATGGATGAGTTTCTCAAGTCTCAAAAGCAAACTCTAGGTTGAGTTTAGTCAGATGCAAAAGTCGCCTAATACAAGAAATCTAAAGCCAAGGACAAGGTATTTGAAGTGCCACCCCAATTTTAAAGTGAAATATATTCAGGGATTTAGCATGAGAATTACAGAAATAAAAGTTGTGATGGAAGCTATTAAATAGAAGTCTGTGCTAACTCTAATAGCCGAAGACAGACCAGTTATTTACATCTAGGTAGGTAACAACAACAAATAGACCCAAACACAGTCAAAACTCAAGTTCCAGTAAACGATAAAGCTGATGTGATGATTTTACCAATCAATGTCACTGAACTAAAAGGAGCCCCAGAAAGCTGGTAAACATTTCTGGGTGTGTATGAGTGTATTTCCCCAGAGATTAGCATTTGAATTAGGAGACAGAATAAAGTTTGTCCTTTCCAATGCTGATGGACATCATGAATCCAGTGAGGATCCAATTAACAAAAAAGGTAGAGAAGGGTCCATTTGCTGACTGTGTAGCATCATCCATCTTCTCTTGCCCTTGGACATCAGTGGTCTTGGCTTTTGTATCTTCAAACTTGTATGAGGACTTAAACCACTGGTCCTTCAATTCTTATGCCTCTGGACTCAGAATTACATCAATGGCCTTCCTGGTTCTCTAGCTTGCTGACAGCAGACTGCAGAATGGCCTCCATAATCAGGTGAGCCAATTCCCTTATTAAACTTCTCTTGGGGCACCTGGGTGGCTCAGTTGGTTGGGCAATTGCCTTCAGCTCTGGTCATGATCCTGGAGTCCCGGGATGAAGTCCCACATCGGGCTCCTTATTTGGTGGGAAGCCTGCTTCTCCCTCCGACCCCTCTCCCCACTCCTCTCTCAAGTACATAAAATCTTAAAAAAAAAAAAAAAAAACACAACAAACCTCTTCTCTCCTGGAGCATTCCCCCCTCCCCTCTAACCACAAAGTGGTTCTACTTGTCTAGACAACCCTAATACAGCCTATTAGTAATGTGACAAAGTCAACTGAAACCTTCACATCCTGAGACAACCCTCAAGTTGGCATCCACTCCCAGCAGTATGCCATGCTACGTATGACCCTGCAACATCCCTCTAACCAGAGGCTGCTCATAGTCATAACTTTGGTGCTTGTTCAAATGTAAATTCCTCTGCCCTATCCCACACCTGTTGACCCAGAATGCCTGCCAGTAGGCTCAGGAAGGTGCACTGCAGAAGCCTCCCGTTAGGTGGCTAACATATGCTGCAGTTTGAGAACCATGGCTTTAGAAACTTGAATTTAATAAAAAGTAAAACCTGAAGTCTCTCTAGTCCACTATTCCTTTTTGTTGTTTTGTTTTTTTAAGATTTTAGAGAGCATGCCCACACATAAGCGGGGGTAGGGGGTGGCAAAAGCAGAGGGAGAGAATCTCAAGCAGAATCCTAGTCAGAAGCAGGGCTCAATCCCAGGACCCTGAGATCATGACCTGAGCTGAAACCAAGAGTGCGATGCTCAACCAACTGAGCCACCCAGGCGCCCCAACCTCATTCTTCTCTTCTAATCTAGTTCGATAGTTATTGCTTACCAGAAGTCTTCAGTGATAAATTCATGCGTCTTTTGCTTTCTTCGATAACTGTGTGTAGCTCTTCCCCCCCCCCCATTTTACTGTATTTATTGTTCTCATTTCACTTGTTTGAACAAGAGCCACCACATTTCTCTATGTCTAACTCAAAGTCTTCATTTCATCAAGAGCCCCCCATGGGAAAGATACTATTCTTTTACCCATTTAACACATTTTCATAACTTTGTTTCAGCTCACACTGCTAGGAATTAGTGACGTTGCCATTCAAACCCGATAGCCTTTATCAGTTATTTACTTAACTTCCCTGAAGCAAATTTTTATTTCATAGTCTAGAAAAGAGAAAGTGTTCCTGGCATAGAATAGCTAACAGTAGTAAGAGCAATAAAGGTATTATAATAGTGCTGGTTAATATTTAAGACTGAAAGCAATTAGCAAAGCCAATAAACATCCTGCCTACACAAACTATTAGGGTGGAAACAAGATAACTTGTTATAGAACCACATGGTAATTTGCCAGAAGATCTGAACCTCCTATCTAATGAGATGATCTCATTAGAATACTCAGTATCTTCTTAGAGCTAAGCTTTTGCTGTTTTAATAAATGTCCCTGATAAAAGCAATGCCCTTACTCTCAAGCCTCATAACTAGGACTAACAGCGAAGTCCCTGCCAAGGCAGAATTCCAAGGCAAACAAGCCCTTCCTCAGAAACAGTCCTCAGATACCAGAGTCACTGCTGGAATGAGGACAAGGGAATCTGAATCTCTCAATTTACACGGAAAAAGTCAAAAGGAAAAGTCTCCCCTCAAATTGGCAAACACCTGCACAACCTTAGAGAGAAAAAACCATTTATCTACAGTCTACCATGCACCAGGTCTGTGCTGAGTGTTTTCGCCATGGATGAAGAGCCAGGGCTCACAAAGTCTCTAACATCAAGATTAGATGTGAGTAAGTGACAGAGAATACCACCTCCAATACCTTCCCCCCCACTGCTCTTCTCAGAGGTCACTGCAAATTGAAGTATTTGCCTGTTAATGGACTATACACACACACTGCATCTGTGTATAACAAGCAATGCTAACTTTTCTCCTCGACAATTTTGGACACCCAGGCAACCAAAAAGCTTCAAGCATCTCATACTAAACTCAGAAGCAGTGGAGATCAGAAAGGGGAGAGAAAGTGCATCTAAGGAACTTCACTGTTTACAAACACAAGTTATAAAAAGGAAATTTGCCACCCCAAATTATGCCTCTTTGGCAAAAGGATTATCTTGAGCTCATGACTTTCAAGAGCAGACACAAGAGCAGCTCTGAAAACCAAGTGGAAGTTACCCCTTCTGAAAGAGACAGTTAAACATTTATAAGCAGTCTTCATTTGTAAGTATCTCCTCTGTACCAGGAGGGAGGGGGATGACTGAATCTCTAGAAACTCTTATCAATGGAGAAGGCAACTAACTTAGATCTGTAACCACATGTCCTTGTTTATTGTGCTTTGCCTGATAACCTCCCATAACTGGTTTTTCTCCATCCTCCCCCAGACTACCATCTTTTGTCATTAACTGGAGATAGTGTTTAATGTTCTGGCTTTGGCCACTAAGGGAGTTACTGAGTCTTCCTAGGTCTTTCCCATGAGTAGGGAGGCACACAGAATATTAAACCACTGTTTCTCACCTTTCAATCTTTTATTACAGGGGGAATGGTCTCAGCCAAGAACCTAGAAGGGTTAAAGCAAGGTCATTTTTTTCTCCCCTACATTTTTAAGACTTCACAAGAAAAGGTTTCTGAAGCATCTTAGAACAGCTTTCCATACTGTATTAAGAGAATAGATGCAAGAGCATGGAACCTGCTTCCCAAAGTCCCAGGCAGGTTAACGAATAATTACTAAACCTCCCAGCCTTCTGCATCTATCAGTTTTCATCTGAAGGCTAAAAAATTCAATCTCAACTCAGCCCCCTTACTAAGCTATCTAGAGAAAACTCAAACTCCTAGTTCTTATCAGTGGTAACAGTTAGTTGCCCACTATTTGATAAACACAAATGTAATTTATTCATGTTTATCCAAATGTTGCATGGCTCTACTGAAGAATGTTGGCACATTCTGAATTTCTCCTCAATCTGTAAGATGCCTGGGTAAAACTTATTTTCATTATATTTAATCTGCTTAGTCAAAAGTCAAAAAAAAAAAATCACATAAACCTCCTAGAAGAAAACATAGGCAGTAAGCTCTGACATTGGTCTTCACAATTTTTTGGGGACCAGTCTCCTCAGGTAAGGTCAACAGAAGCTAAACAAATGGGATTACATCAAACTAGAAAGCTTTTGCACAGCAAAGGAGACAAAATAGGCAACCTACTGAAGATATTTGCAAATCACATCCAGGTAAGGAGTTAACATCCAAAATACATGAAGAATTTACATAGCTTAATATAAAAAACCCAATTAAAGGTTGGGCAGAATAGATGCACAGACGTTTTTCCAAAGACCTACAGATGGCCAACAGGAACATGGAAAGACCCTCAACATCACTAATCAGGAAAATGCAGTCAAAGCCACAATGAGCTATCACTTTACACCTGTCAGACTGGCTCTTCTCAAAAAGAAAACATGTGTTGGCAAGGATGTAGAGAAAGAGAACCCCTGTGCACTGTTCGTGGGCATATAAATTGGCACAGCCACAGTGACAAACAGGATGGAGGATCCTCAAAAATTTAAAAATTGAATTGCTAAATTGTACGGCAATTCCATTTCTAGTTATCCATGAAAATAAGAGTATCAATTCAGAGATACATGTACCCTTATGTTCACTGAGGCATCATTTACAATAGTCCAGATACGGAAGCAACATAAGTGTCCATCAACAGATGAACATGTGGGATATATATGCAATAGAGTATTACTCAGCAAAAAAAAAAAAAAAAAATCTTGCCATTTGTGACAACATGGATAGACCTACAGGATATTATGCTAAGTGAAATGAGCCAAATATTCTATGATTTCACTGATCAGGAGACAGAGGTGGGGGGGGAGATGGGATGGGATGGGGGACAGGCTCACAAGGTAATACTATTAGCAGAAGCTCCAACATAGCCAGTCAAGACAAGTTTATTAGACGCTCTCCATTCACCTTGGCAACTTTCTTAGTCTGCGCCAAGGGCATATTATAGCTAGTAGGCTCCTCACTGGTCATCCAAGCATTTCTGCTCTGACTAGGACAAGTTATAAGTTCACAATGAGATGGTTGTGTTTTTCAACTAGCTAAATTACCTCCCTGGTGTTCTAGAACATGCTGGCATGCTCTTACATCTGCCCCTTTGTTCTCACTGTTCCCTGAACCTTGAATGCTTTTCCTCCAGATCTCTCTCCTTCCTCCCCTGCCTTTGGCTCAACAGTGAGGCTTTTATTTCAGTGTCATTAGTTTGGGTCCACCAAGAAGCCAACATTAAACATGTAAAAGATATCAGAGTAGGGTCTCAGTCTATTGAGTGAAGTTTTCTATTAAAAGTTAAACAAAATACTCGTTAAAAGTTGGTAAAATACTGTCCCATTAAATGTAATACAATTGAAAAAGAGAAGAAATTTTGACAATCTAGGAAGATTTTCTAGCCATTCCTTCAAAGACTGCATGTGCCAGACATTCTATGAACAGAACTGGCAAAACTCCCTGCCCTCATTGAGCTTATGGGAGAGAGTAGGTAAGGGTGAATACTCATTATATATTAGGTGATCGGTACAACAGGGAAAATTAAAACGGGGGGGGGGGGGGAGAATCAGGAATTGTGTAAAGAAAGAAGAGGAGGCAAATGAGAGAGAGAGAGAGAGAGAGAGAGAGAGAGAGAGAGAGAGAGAGAGAGAGAGAGAGAGAGAGAGAGAGAACAAAGAGGCAGATGTAAGAACATGCCAGCGTGTTCCAGAACAGGAAGATAGTTTAGAGCAGAAAGATCAAGGCAGAGGTCTAAGAGATAAAAGGGGGCAGATCACACGGAGCCTTGCAGGCCACGGTGAAGGTGTTCTAGGAGCACAGGGGAACCCAGTGGAGGTCCTGAACAGAGAAGCAGTTGGACTTCCGTTACAAAGGAATCACTGACTGTAGAGATCACATTCGAGTTGGAGGTGGTAAGGACAGAAGCAGGAAAACAAGTTTTGAAGGCTACTGCAGAATCCTGCATGCAGACTGCTTTATAATCTCCACTCCAAAAATCCTAGGAAATTAAAGAACTAGCACCAATTAAAGGAATCTAAAGTGGAGATAAGATATGGAAGGTACATTAAGGACATGCCTCATGCTAGAGAAGTAACAGGACTACAATCTTTAGAACCATCCTTAAGGAAAAGGCCCTGGCCTTTGTGTCTGTCCTTGGCCTGTTTGCCTCCCCATCTATTCCTGTCTTCACCTTCACATGACTGAACCCCCCAGACTTCAGTGCCCAGGCTGCCTGGACAGCTGATTGGAGACAGGCTAGCCTGAAAGTGGACATCATGAATAGAAAGGTCAAGGTATTTCTCACCCAACCTCTTCTATTTCAGGTGGCACCTCCAGCAGTAGCCCCATCTCCATTGTTCCACGTCCCCAAGGGCAGTCCCCTCCACGGTTCCAGTTACCACTGGATGGCCCCAGATCCTGAGTTCAACTCCCACCAGGCAGCCCACCCCATCCCTGGCTCTAATAACACCAACCCTCTCCTTCCCCCACTTTAGCCCAAGGAATGGTAGCTGCTTCCTGAAGTTGGTAACCTCTGCATTGCATAACAGATTCCTATTTGCTTTTGGCTTTCCTAATACCTTAGCAACTAGTTCCCTATATTACATCCCCTCTCTTAAACCACTTTGTGATAGTTTTTTCTGACTAGATCCTTATGTACTCCTCCATCAAAAAATAAAAATAAATGTTTATATGTTGTGTTAAATTAGGATCTGGAAGGTATGTATGTATTCTGTGATGATCTACACTATTCATATCCCACACTGCCCAGGGAAATCGGGCTGAGGGAATATCAAGGGGGAGATGGAAGAGAAGGGAGAGGCAGAAGGAGAAAGGGGGGCAGTGGAGTGTGGGAGGAAGAAGAGGTGGGGGACATGTACTGCATACCACTGTTCAGTGCTTTACAAACATTCCCTTAATCTGGAGCCCAAGGCAAAAAGCCCCAGAGGCTCCTCATGGCATACAGCTCAGAAAACCTCATCCCAGTCCTTCTGGAGACCCTGCCGCTATCAGTCAACACCACCAGGCTTCAGGCACCTCTGGGGCCATGTCCTAGAAGCTGCCAGAAGTGAGTCTTACTTTCACCTACCCTTACTCACAGCATGTTATTATTAAAAAGTCAAAGGAGGTGAAGTCTATGTACAGAAAAGTCAATAGAGAAACTTGAACCATTAAGGTGTCAAGACAAAGGTACCACCCACATTTGCTACAGAACATGGGCAAACCAGACCCCCTTCATCACAATGCTCAGCTGGGCTGGAACAGGGAGTGCTGTACATTCAAGGACTAGGGAGACTTGCATGAGCAACCTCCAGGTTAACACTTATTATCCTTGCAGATAAACAGTATGCATAAACAAGGATAGAAAATTTAGCTTCGAGTACCTGCGAGAGTAACAATTTCTATAGAAAAAACACTTAAGGTGCTATTGTGTTGCATAAGCGTTTGGTATAAAGGGACTGTGGGATTGACCCCAGGGAAGATAAGTACCCTCACGGATCTGAAAACAACTTCAGCACTACAACTGTTAGTCACCACTAATTCAAAAATGATTCATGTCCTTGAAAGTCATAGCATAAAGGGACATCACCATATTTGCGTCAGACCTAAAAAATTAGATAATGTTTACTGCCTTGTTATATACGAAAATACAACCCATACAAATATAACCTATAAAAGCTCTGAATTGCTTAAAAGCCTTTCTCCCCAGAGAGGAAGTAGTCTGAAAAGCTTTTCAAGTGTCACTTTGATCCCCCAACTGCGGCTGTCAGGACAGGAAAGGACATGGAGGGGAAAACAAGCACCATCCTATAAAAAGGGATTGCAAATTTCCTAGAAGGATCACTTCCTTACACTCAGTATCCCTTCGCAGTATTCTGCCTGGAAGCTAGTTCTCCCTATCTTAGAACGGTGGACATCCAGTAAGGGAACAGTCACTGGAATTTAGAGCTCCTACACACATTTAGTCTAGGAGCAATCCAATCCCCCAGATATGTAAAGGTATATACAGTGAACCCTTGAACAATGCAGGTGTTAGGGGCATCAACTACTATGTAGTCCAAAACCTAAATATAACCTGACTCCCCAAAAACTTAAGTTTCCTGTTGACTGGAAGTTTTCCAGTAAGTCAGTAACACATACTTTACAGGTTTTATAATATACTATAGTCTTACAATTAGCTTAAAAAGTTATAAAATCGCAAGAGAAATTGCATTTATAGTACTCTAAAAAATCCACATGTAAGTGGACCGTGCAGTTCAAACCCAGGTTGTTCAAAGGTCAACTGTATGGACAGGAGTTGAAAAATGTGTCATCTGATAAACTACAGACTGGAATTCAAACTCCAAACATGGATAAAGGACCCTCCCCTCCACACTTAAACATATCCAGAAGAATCGAAGGCAATTAATGAAATAACAGCACACTGGAGCAGGATAAGAGGTCACGGGGAATCCGGCCTTATGGCTGGAAGGTACAGGACATGGTCTTCCCCCCTCTGCAGGATGTGATCTTGATACAACCGACAGGAGACCTACAAAATGGAATTTAGAAGCCACAGAAAAACCTTGAAGTCCTTCAGTTATAAGACTAAATACGAAGCAAATGCAGATTGCACCTAGGTCTAGATTTCAAACCCTGACCACTTCTGAATTCTAGGTAGTGTTTTCCATTGCATAGAAGCCTTCTCTATAAACATGGCCAAAACTTAGTTTATATTCTGCCCCCCCTTGTTGGCATACTCTCGGTGGCTTAACTGCTTTCCCAAATCCCTCTTCCTTTGCTTTCCTCTTGTACAGAGGCTGGTAAGAAAAACCTAACATCCCAGCCTCCTTACAGCTATGGTTTGCCAATAAGATATAGAAAGTCATCGAAGTGGGAAGGGGATCTCCTTTCCAGAATAGTCTCTCTACGATGAAGCCCATGGCTCCTCCTTTCCTTCCACTTGGAACATAAATGCCTCACATGTAGGTAGTTGCCACCACGACAGCGAAAGCGTCACAGTAGGGATGAGACTGCAGGTGAGTCATGCCAGCACTGTGTTCTTGTAAAGGGAGAGAAGTGAAGCCCAGTGGTTCAAGCTATTAGACGGCCTTTCTGTTCAGAGGCAACAAAATCCTCACTGGAAATTCCCCAAGTCCTTTCCTCCTGTTACACATCTCACAGGGGGCACCAGCGAGATCCTAAGGATCATCATTAAATCCTCGTTCACATCAGCCCGTTTGCTTCTCATTGTTTAAACACTGTACAGCCCTTCTAGTTCATCCATTCATGTTCTCCTCCTCTAGACCAACTGACACGCCCAACTCCCCACTGCCACCAGTATACTCCTCTTACACACACAAACCTCTCCTGACAAGCTTTCCGGACACACCAACATGGATTCTTGGGTCCCCCCTTGTCTCAAGACTCTTCACAGTGGGCCCAACAACAGCTACAAGAACATGTAAAAAGCCAGCATGTCAACATTTTTAAGATCCCTTTTATGTCCAATATACAAAAACATCTAACTCTTCATAGAGCACAGTAAGACTGTCTTTGTGAAAACAAAAGAAACCAACTTTACAAAGACATCTTGAATAGTATAGTCAAGGTTGGCAAGGACGAAGTGAGACAGGTATTCTTAGACTCTTCACAGGTGTGTATGTATAGATCGGTATAATTATTCAATTATGGTTGCCCCTTGAACGGGTGTTTGAACTGTGTGGGTCCACTTGTATATGAGGGTTCCCCCCCCCGTAAGTGCAGCTAACGTATTCTCTTCCTTAGGATTTTAATGTTTTCTCTAGATTTTAAGAATATAGTATATAATATACATAACCTACAGTATATTGATTGACTTATCAGTAAGGCTTCCAGTCACGAGTCAACTATTAGCACTATTGGGGAGTCAAAAGGTATACACAGATTTCACTGCATGAGGTGCAGGGGGCTTGGTGCCCCAACCCTGTACTAGTCAGGGTTCAACTATATACTACAAAGTTCAAAATATGCACACTCGTAACACCCAGTCTAGAAATATTGTGAAATCCATCCCTCATCCCTAAAAGGTACGCTAAGCTCATGGCATAAATGTTAAATCGGGGTGTGTAGGAGGAACGAGTATAAGACCATTAAGTTTTTTCAATAGGAAAATATTCAGGATATTATGTGGAGTGGGGGGAAAAAAGGCCAAGATACAGAATAGTTTATAGCATGATCAATGGCAAAGTAGGCATGGCAACCATCATGACGAACTGTTCAGCACTCATCACTGTTACCTCTGGTCAGATCCTGAGTATTTTCCTCCCAACTTCTGTTTCCGGACTTGGCTACAAGCACATTATTTCTATACTCAGGAAAAATATATAGAAATATATAGTTCTGGAGATAGTAAAAAATACAACAGTACAAGAAACCCAGGTTGAGCTACCGCCACTAAGTGATAACCGTTTTTCCATAACCAGATTCAGTGTTGCTTTGATGAAAGGAATTGGAAGTCCTCCATCCATGTGCCCGAGTGGCAGGCACTTGGAACCAAAATCAATAACCCTCTTAGCAGTTTGATAGACCCCCATTACAGTTTATGAGAATTCAGAATTCCAATTATGAGGTCCTGACATATTAAGATCTCCTACTCAATTTCCCATACAACCCCAAGTAATTGCCTTTATAAAGCTACCGTAGAAGATCAAAAAAACTTTCAAGTCCCTTTAAGTCAGGCTGTAACTGTAGACGGTAATGCATTGGGTCACATCACTTGTCCTGTGATATAGCCGCGTACTCCTGACTTCAGTGCGATCCAACCAGTTTTAGGTAAGAGCTCATATACCAGGGATACAATTCTTATTTTGCAAGGAAAAAAAACACCTTGGGAAGTCCGTGAATTCAAGATCCAAGGGTGTGGAAACACAGATCAGAGAATTCTGATACCATCATTTACAAACTGACCTAAGGCAGCCTGCTTACATTCTGAGCAAATACAGAAATAGAAATAAGATGAGCTCAAACGTCTAACACGTTTGGTGTGCACACTGTTAAGTGCCATTCAATTCTACTCATTTATTTTAGAAAGCCATTATCTATTTTACCCCTTTTTAACCTTCATGCTCTGAAGAACACCTCAGCAGCTGGTCAACAAGGTTTTGAGCACCTTATTTATAGCTGACATTTTAAACTATTTTTGTGAAGATATGCACACTATTCTGTCAGGCCTCTGAACAGCAATATGTAATTCTGAAATTATTGAAGACACTAGGGGTCTTATGTGCTTTCTCATCAGGGACCTCACAAGTAAAAAAAAAAAAAAAAGGCAGGATTTAAGCAAACACTTTAAGGAAAATAAAAGTTGCTTCATAAAAGTTAAACTGTTCTCATTGTCACATACTTGGCTCTTGGGGGAAAATACTGATGTTACTACCTACTGAAAGCAACAGATTGATCTCGTCGGGGAGCATGGCCTGAGGGCCATGCACTATGACAATAACTTCCCAAGGTATTACTGATAAAATTCAGGCCTCTTCCTGGACCGTAGCTCATACCCCACAAATTCTTTTTCAGAATATACTAATTCTCCACTACTCCCTTACTGGTGTGCTCTTAACAATGCTTGAAATAATCAAATTAACTGGGTTTTGGTTCATTGTAAGTTTGCAATATTTAACATTAAAATCCCCAAAGACTCCATTTCATAAGTGACTGACTGAACTTGGGAATCATACACACACACGTTGAAAAAAGTTGGTTAGGTCACAATTTAATGTTTGCAGCAACTGGTTAATGCCCCTACACAAAAACAGTGTTGAATAACCAACAAGTTTCTTTTGAAATCCCTTTCTCAGCCAGATGTTTCTATTTCATCATCAGGGTCAGTGGAGACTATGGGCTTTATTCCAGTTAGTAGCTCCATTAGTCCACATGGAAGATAAAGATAAAACTAGTAATTCATATAGAAAATTAAATCAAAAGAAAGATAGGGAGTATTTTAATTACACATATAATACAAATACATTGTTCTGTTCTTGGATTTTTTTTTTAAGATTTATTAGAGAGAGAGACAGTGGGAGAGGGAGAAGCAGGCTTCCCGCGGAGCAGGGAACCCGATGTGGAGCTCAATCCCAGGACCCTGGGATCATGACCTGAGCCGAAGGCAGACGCTTAATGACTGAGCCACCCAGGCACCCCAGTTCTTGGATTTTCGGAAGCTAACTTTATATTACTGATACTTAAAACAAAGCCAAGAGGTGGCCAAGAACACTTTAAATAATCTCCAAAGTAGGACTAGAAAATTCATCCACATAGAACCTTGTGAAATTTGTAAGTGTGCTAAGACAGTAGAGTGATTACAACAGTAGAGTGATTCCAAGGAGCTGCCTCACCTTAAGAGCAACCACCATCCTTTATAACCCAACCTTTGTCCATCACAAGTTCACAAAAAGTAAGAATTTCCTTGGGTTAAAAAGTGTGCCTATAGCCAGGGTGAATTAACAAGTACCTAGCACAACAAAATTTTAAAGCTAAGAGATTTTAACATTTTAGAACCCTCTAAAGCTAACATTAAAAACATGAGAAAGGAAAAAAAAATGGGTCTTTTAAAAATGAAACCAGACTTCAAACTTTTCATTAGCAACACTGGGAGCTGGAAGAAGGTGCATTAAAGCCTTCAAAGTTCCAAGGGAGGAGGATTTCAACCCAGATTTCAATGCCCAATTTCTCTATCAAAACAAAGAAAATTTCAAACCCACATAGATTCAGAAAATTCGTCACACTCTTCCAAAGGTGCATGTGAAAAGGTTCAAACAGTATTAGGAAATGGGAACACAAGGCCTTCAACTCACAAGAACTATGAAAAGAGAATCCCAACTCTAAGCCTGTTGTTCAGCTGAGAGTTCACATTAGAGTAAACCAGAGGAAGGCTACAGGGGGGGACAGACGTGGGGGTGGGGGAAGAGGTAAAGAGATCAACGTTAGCCCTTAGAACCGTGACCTCCAAACCTAATCAGACATCCCATGTGCTGGATTCCCCCTTTGTTCTCCAGATCCATTCTCTCCTATTGTCTACCCAGCTTTCTGGCTTACAGGACTAATAGGCCCTAACAGCCAGGCATATTTGCTCTTCAGTTTCTCTTTGGGATTCCCTTTTCATGAGGGACCCACACAAAATCAGAGAGGGAAATACAGGCTGACAGGAGACCATCTCTGGGCTCCCTCGCTACCATGCACCCTTTGGTCATGACTGTATTCTCCTGGAGACCACAGCCTCTGACAGACAACTTACTCCCACACCTTTGGTTCCTGGTCAGTTCAGGCCCGAGTTCCCTCCGTTTGCGCATGGAGGCCTACAGACAGTAAGGTCTTCCCTCCGTGAACGTTGAAGGCTGCCCCATCCCTCATCGGTTCCCTTAAAGCTGTCTGACCCTCTCATCTTTGAGTTGCCCCTTGGTGCGACAGCGATTTCCAACTAGGCCCTAACTCATAAGCCTCCCCCTTTAGAAAAAGATAACCCTTTTGCTACACAAAAGTGAAATTTATCACTAGGTTATAGAATCTGCTCATATTTTCACAAACACAACATCCTACCTGGAATAAGATGAAGGGAAATAACATTTCAGATATAAGTGCTTAAGCATAGCTGGTCTAAGAAAATAAACTAGACACGTATATGCACATATATAATGTGGAAGTCTGTTTAAGGTAAATGAGCTAGTATTTAACTGCATGTCGTCAACACTACTCCTTTTTGATATTTTGAAGGGTTCAACAGTTCACTTATCCATAAAAATCCAGGAGAATGGAACAATTCAAAATAAAAGCAGACACAAGCATCCTGCCTCAGAAACGCAATCACAGGTACCATTGCTGTCGGGGACATTTCTTCAATAGGGTGAGCAATTCTCAGAAAAGTTCCTAAAAAAAAAAAATTAATAAAATTGAATCTCTTCCCAAACTTACCCAGAAGTTGTAGTTCTAGGAAGATCGTATATATTAAACACACAAAAGGGTGCCCGGGTGGCTCAGTTGGTTAAGTGACTGCCTTTGGCTCAGATCATGATCCTGGAGTCCCGGGATTGGTCCCACATCAAGCTCCCTGCTCAGTAGGGACTATGCTTCTCCCTCTGACCCTTCCCCCCCCCCCCCCCACCGCCATGCTTGCTCTTTCTCAAATAAAATCTTAAAAAAATAAAATAAACCCAAAGACAAGACATTTTGTATTTTATAAAAAGCTCTACTCTAGGCTCAAATAACTACAGACAGGCTTTACCTAAATAAATGCCCAAAAGGACATTCAAATGCTATGTAGGATGAAAGACAAATCATCATGCATTTCAGGTTTTCTAGAATCCCTGGACCCTACCTACTAAATACCAGTAGCAACCCCCACCCCCAATCATGGAGAAAGCCAACATACCCCACAGAATTTTTTTTAAATGTCTGCTGGGGGTATTTTCTAACCCCATTGAGAATCACTGGTTTATAATTTGCAACAACCTAAGGAGACAAGGAAGGGAAACAAAACAGACAAGAACTCAAGAAAAGTTTCAAGTTTTGTAAGAAATGCAACCAATGCATACTAGGTAGTTTGATAGTCTTGATACAAACTCCACTCACTAAGCTTTCAGGTTCTAGAGTCAACTACTACAAAGTACAGAAATCTTAAGGATTCTTAAAGATAAAATTAACCTTGGGAGGGCATTTTCCTTACAGAAGGGTCTAGGTGCAAGTGTTGACAATGGATTTAAATTCCAGTGTCTGAAATCCCTGCAGTCTCCTGACCCATACACCAGGACAAGAAACAAAACAGGTGATTGTTTCTATTACAAGACTAATTGTAGTTAGAGTATGGACAGAATAGACCTACTTTAACAAAAATCAAGGAACTTGAAGAACTAGCATGAACAGGAGAAGCAGAAATCTCCCTCTGCAAGTTGTGTGGCTCAGCTTCCCTCAAGTAGCAACCATCTCTTCATCTGAATGGCTACTGTAACCCGCAGACTGAGACAGCTCTTCAGGCCAGTGAGAAAGGGCAGAGGGGCATGGCAGTGGAGACATTCCCCTCCCCTCTTGTTTCAGATGTAGAGTCCAAGGCAGGCTGCCCCATCATGGGCCACTCTGGCGTTTTTTTTTTTTTTTTTAAAGGAGCAGGATGGGAAGGGGAAGAGAGAAACTCAAGCAGACTCCCCGCTGAGCATGGAGCCCCACATAGGGCTCAATCTCACAAGATCAAAATCATGACCGGAGCCGAAACCAAGGGTCAGATGCTTAACCAACTGAGCCACCCCAGGTGACCCTGGCATATTACTTTAAGTTACTTGAGACAGATGCTGCAAGGAGAACACTCAGACCCTGCTCTGTGCCCCCAGAAGCAGGAAATCATCTCCCATACAAGATGTATCCTCCCTGTACCAGGAGGTAAACATATCTTTATCACAAGAGATAGAAAATTTAGAACCTGGAAGGTTACACAAACAACCCTTTACTAATTTACTACCCTGGCCCAAATTCTGTTTAGAATTCCTTACTAACTGAAGCTCCCCAAGTTCAGTTCTTTGTCCTGTCAATTCCTCTGATTTATTTTCTTTGCCTAAAAAGTGAAAAAGTGCCTTAGTCATTTAGGTCTCTAATTATTGGTCCTGTGTGTGCATGCAATAAACCTTTTTTCTCTTGGTCTCACGTAAATTTAATTCTCAGTCCAGCTAGAAGACCTTAAAAGGTAGAGAAGGTTTCCTTCCCTTCCCAGAGAATGGCCCATACATTTGCACACATCACTTCTCTTCATACCCCCCCTAGTCTGAAATCAGTCTTCTGGCTATGGCTAACCGCAGGTGGTGGTGGAATAGCAGATTCTGATTGTTCCCCAGCCACCAATAATTTGGGGCAACAATTTGTCTGCCACATCCTTGCTCTCATTCTGGCAAGACTCACTTACTGCCTTCCTCAGTGAAATCTCGGAAGCCTGCCTCTGGGTCTTCCAAAACTGTAAAAACAAAGATATCGCCTGTGTAATTCCTCATCAAGACTGATGCTGCCATAGGATGTAGTCCTGTTCTCACGTGGGAGAAATAAAGTTGCCGTCCTCCAGAGTTTTGTTCTTGACCCACATTCTCTGGACGATCATGCTCAGTCCCGTGGATAACAAAAGGAAAGGGAGGGCAAGACAAGAAATGTCTTCAGCCAGAGAGCCATGTGCCTAACAATTCTATTGCTTATAAGAAGGTGATAACAGATTGGAAGCAACCAGCAGAAACCAATAATGGTAAAGAACTGTATTCCAAGTAGAAGGAAGCCAGGTGCTTGTAGGAGTGAACAGACCCTCCCCCCTGTGTGTTCTACGGGAAGTAATGGCTAAAGTCTAGAAAGAATGAGAGGAAGTGGAGTGGGTATTTCAGTTTATGAAGTATTTCCCAGAGGTACTAAAAAGTGTGAGGAGTTAAAAAGGCTCCTTCTGGGAAGCTGACTGGCAATGGGGAGGCACAAGCAGACTAATTCTAAGTCCCGAAAGGTTAAGGGACTAGTTAAGGTTGTGTTTAGCTACATAAATATGTAATAGCCTAGTTTCAGCAAATTAGAATCTCGAAGTAGTATTGTCCATACTGATTATTTAAGCTCAAATACATTATAACGTGGGGCAAATGCTTCCTGTATTATACACCACCTCTGAGGCGACCATCCTATTCAAACCTGAACCACTGCCCGAACCTCGTAACTGGTCTTCCCACTTCCACGCTTGCCCCTATAGCCTATTCTCAAGGCTACACAACTTTAAGGGTGTGAATTAAATTCCACATAAATGGTGGCCGCTGGAGTTATGCAGTGTATTTTCAGGTCAAAGATCCTTTTAGATTTTTAATCTGGTCACTTCTTGTACTGGCTCAAAACTCATTAGCTTCCCAAACTTAAATTTTGAACATGTTAACATGACTTACAGAATGTAGGTGAGCTTGCCCATGCCTATCACTCCAGATTCATGCCTTCTCCACTTTCCAGTTCTCATCCCACTCTAGCCACTGTAACTTCGTTGCTGTTCTTCCTAAACTAACCTTATTCCACCTCAAAGCTCTTTGGAAGGCAGCTACGCTCACCAAAGCTCTTTGTACTTGCTGTTAATGCCACCCGGATGTTCTTTCTCCTCACCCTACACCCCATTTTCAAGTGGCTCCAATACTTTTGCTTAACTCAACCAATACCTGCTCCTCAGGGAGCCTTTCCCTGACCACCCTACCTAAAATAGCTAGGGATGCTAAACCCCCTTCCACAGTCACCGTGTCTTAATACTTACATGTGTATTTGTTGATAATCATCTCTTCCACTAGAGCTTTCATGAGGGCTGTTTTGTCCACACCTACACTCCCAGTGCCTAAAATAGAGCCTAGTACACAACGCCTGTTTAAATATTGCCTCAATATTTGCTCCCGAAATGTAATAGGCTTTATAGAACGTTTTTCTAAGTGAAAATGAGAAAACGGGGGGGGGGGGGGGGGCGGGGGGGGGGCGGGGAACACCTTTGAAGATCTACTCCATGCCAGGCACTGTGCTAGGTACTTTTCAGAAGTCCTCTAGGATCGTCACAGCATCCTGAAGTATCCATCCTTTTCACACATCAGACAGCAATCTAGAGAGGACAAGGGCAGAGCCCTGCTCTGCTACAGGTAGGGGCCTCCCGGAAACAAGAGGGAAGGCTGGAAAGGCCAAGAGGAAGGAGACAACACGGGAGGGGCGAGAGATTACCAACAAGCTAGGGGTATTAACCACCTTCCATTCCACTTTTATGTATTCCAGCATCTGCACGAAAATCTTTGACAGTTTTACACACAATTGAAATTAAGAACTACTAAACCCCGTAAATACCAATTAACATCAAAGATCTGCTATTTGTCGCACCCTTTATGTAGATCTCAGTTGTACCACATTTGAAACCTGCTTATCAATAATTTTCTCACTTTCACAAAATACGTTTATATTTATACCGTTCCTCTACACAACAGTCTATACAAAGCACAGCACTGAAGCTTAGTTTTGGGTGGCAAAGCCATCCTGTAGAAGTCAAGCTGTTTGTCAGATAATGTAAGAAAGGTTGAATTCAGCATATGAATAACAGCTTAGAAATAACATGGGAAGTGGATTGTGAAATTAAACCTAAAATGAGTTGGTAGTGTCATCTCTATACTGCTGAATCCAAGCAGCGTTTCCAGTCCCCATCCTACTTGACCAGTAGCTCTTGTTGTTCTCTACTTCATTGTATTAAACAGTTCTTTCCTCAGTTTGACACAGACCATGCTGGCTTTCTTCTAGATCAGCTGCCCCTTCTCCATTTTTGTTAGCTCAACCTTCTCTCCCCCTTAAATCCTAAAGACCAACGCATTAAAACCTCTTTGCTGGATCCGCTTTTCTACCACACCCAGGCCCATGATTTCAATTACAATCCCCGTGACAATTCTCAAATCTACCTCTTGTACCCAAATCCCTCCTAAACTCCAAACAATTGTCCTTTTGATCTCTACTTATTTGAAGGACCACAAATTCAACATCTCATGTATTAGGTTTAGCTCCCTTATGGCATGGTCTGTACTAGATTAAACTGTATATCCCCACATCACTTCTCTCACATATTTGTAAGAGTGAAAAAGGAAATAAAGTCCAAAGCCCAGAATTTATAGGAATTATGGGATTGTACGCTTGAAACACAATTATGAAAAATTAAGGTTATTAGGACATTTTGGCTTCCCCCAGTCATTTCAGGTATACTGTTCTATCATGGAAAGCAGAGTGGCCCTCTAGTTGAAGCAGGATTGAGAGAACAAGAACATGCCTTTTAGTTCTCTACCTCCCACTGCTCAAGAGTACATAAAGTACTTCTGGTTAGGAAAACCAGAGCTTCACAAATGTAGGCAATAGTGGTCTTGTTATAATTCAGAATGGCTCCCGAGGATACTCAGCACTTTGTAAGCCTTTTTGGCTAAAGCAGTGTTTGGAGTTTTAAATATTTTTCTAGAGAACTAAATTAAAATAAGATTCTCATCTCTTTAAATAAAATTTGGAATATATTTCCTTAAATTTGTGAAAGTAATAAAAATACAGGTTTCATAGCATAATTTAATTTTCCCAGCTTCCAGTATTCATGCAGATACATAAAAGTATCTTTAAAGGAAATACTGCAGACTGAATATAAAACTGAAATCCATTCAGATGAACGTCCACTAATTTCATAACCCATGAAGAAAACTAGAGACATAAGTTTTTTTTTTTTTTTTTTTTTTTTAAAGATTTTGAGAGAGAAAGAATGAGAGATAGAGAGCATGAGAGGGAAGAGGGTCAGAGGGAGAAACAGACTCCCTGCTGTGCAGGGAGCCCGATGTGGGACTCAATCCCGGGGCTCCAGGATCATGACCTGAGCCGAAGGCAGTCGCTTAACCAACTGAGCCACCCAGGCGCCCCTAGAGACATAAGTTTCTTAAAACACACATGCTCTGCCCAGTGAATCAAAACAATAAGCACAACCATGAGGAAGGCATAAGATTTATATCCTGTCACTATCTGTCCCTGGCTCCAGGATAGGAGAGTTCAAATGCCATGAAGACAAAACAAAAAGCAAAGGAAACCGAACACACAGAACAAAATGGAAAATAAGATGGATACATTGGCAATGACAGTTTCAAGCTCTTATAAAAGCAAAGACTAGGCAAAAACTGTTAATTTTTCTCAATATAAAATAACCTCAAAATGTGTGTAGGCACACATGCATATGCAGATATATGTGTATATATAGGTGAACAGGAGCAGGTATGTTATGGATATCAGTATCTAATAAACTCCAACAATTTCAACTTTGTCCAACTTTAAAGTAGAATTCTTGTCCAGTACCACACTAAATGGATCAAAATCAGTGAAAAGGAACTCCCTTTAAGTATATACTTATCTTTATACTATTAAGAATTTAGCATCAAAGCTTTTGAGTTAAATACTTCTGGAAATATAAAGTAAATTAAAGATACAGTTATAGCAGGATAACACAGTACTATAAAGACAAATAAGATAGGAATTACTATAAAACTAATTAGATGTATAAAAAATCCTAAAGTCAGAAAATTTGCTTCATGATTTGTGATATAAACTACTACTAACTGGGGTGCTTGTGTGGCTGAGTTGGTTACACATAAGACTCAGGTCACGATCTCGAGAGCATGGAATCAAGCGCTGTGTGGGGCTCCATAGTCAGCATGGAATCTGCTTGAGATTCTTTCTGCCCCCACCCCCACTTGCACTCTAAAAAAAAATTAAATTTTAAAAAACTAATTATACTACAAAGATATAGTTCAGTGACCCACACTGTCAACATAAAATTAGAAATTAAAAGCTTCAACAGTCAAAATTTAATATTCCAGTTAACTATATTAATACTAGTTCAAGAGAAAAATAAGTAACATTAGCAAAAGTTTATTACAGACTGATGCCAAACCGTATCTAGAATTCATAGCCTCATATACTTTCATTTTATTACAAAACAGAAAATAAAAGGATCCTAATTAAGCTGCCAGATAAAAGAACCATGTTTGGGGCACCTGGGTGGCTCAGTTGGTTAAGCAACTGCCTTCGGCTCAGGTCATGATCCTGGGGTCCCGGGATCAAGTCCCACATCGGGCTCCCTGCTCAGCAGGGAGCCTGCTTCTCCCTCTGACCCTCTTCCCTCTCATGTGCTATCTCTCATTCTCTCTAAAATAAATAAATCTTTAAAAAAAAAAAGAACCATGTTTCTCTCTCACTCAGCCCCTCCCCCCCCAAAAAAAAACCTTAGGAAAAGAGAAACTATAAAACAAAGTTTACGAAGTTAACATGTATATTTATAAAAACAAGAGTATCTGGGCTAATATTGACAGATTTTTTATTTATTCATTTGAGAGCGCGTGCACGCATACTAGTGAGAGCAAGCAAGAGCACAAGCAGGGGGAAGGGTCCGGGGGAGAGGGAGAGGCAGGCTCCCCGCTGAGCAGGGAGCCCAACACGGGGCTCAATCCCAGGACCCTGGGATCATGACCTGAACCAAAGAGATACTTGACTGAGCCACCCAGATGCCCCTCTAGTCATTTTAAAGAAAGGATAAAATCTGAAGACTGAAAACTGTAGAGAAAACAAGACATATGGCCAATTCTCCGAAGTCATGATCTTCATATTTGAATGTGGAATAAGGAGAATATCTAATAGGATGAAGAGGAAAAAATCCAAAATAGATTCTGGATATAGGTAATTTCATGAGTGAAGTCTTTCTGCTGTCAAACAAGCGTCTGTTATCTTATATACCAAAAAAAAAAAAAACCTCTTGAGAAAAAAGTTTATATTCCTCACTTAATACTATTCCTTAAAAATCAAACCTGTTACAACGACAGCCAGCATAGAAAGTGACAGACCTTTCTGAATACAGGTAAAAATAAATGAAAGTCTAGGGAACTGGAAATCAAGTGTTCTTTAAAAAAAAAAAAAAAACAATCAGGGAGCAATTACCCTAGAAATGTAAATATGGTTTAACAATATGAAAACTAGGGGTGCTGGGTTGCTCAGTCGTTAAGCGTCTGCCTTCCGCTCAGGTCATGATGGGATTGAGCCCGTCAGGTTCCCTGCTCCACGGGAAGCCTGCTTCTCCCTCTCACACCGCCCCTGCTTGTGTCCCCTCTCGCTGGGTCTCTCCCTGTCAAATAAAATCTTAAAAAAAAAAAAAAACATGAAAACTAGTCACATCAGTAAAATTAAGGCAATTACCTCAACTGATGTCAAGTAATTTGATAACATTCAAAGTCAATTCCTGGTATCTTTATCCTTTTAATGTAAAAAAATAGTGTAACAATAAAGAATATTCTAAAATACTAACAGTGTATTCCTTGGTGTAATACCAAAAGCATTCCTCAGTAAAGCCAGGATAAAGACAAAGGTAGGGCAAAAAAACACTATTCTGAACATTCTTACTAGTGACATCAAACAGAAAAGGTAGAGCTACTGGAAAGAACAAGTCATTACTATCAGAAGATTCAGCCACCCACATAGACATTCTAGAAGGATCAGGTAATCATTACTGAAACAATCAGTAGTATACAGTAACATGAACAGTTAAAATGAAGTTAGTTTAGGGGGGCCTGGGTGGCTCAGTTGGTTAAGCGTCTGCCTTCTGCTCAGGTCATGATCCCAGGGTCCTGGGATCCAGCCCCATATCAGGCTCCCTGCAGGGAACCTGCTTCTCTCTCTCCGCAACACCCCCCACCCCCTGCTTGTGCTTTCTCTCGCTCTCCCTTTCTCAAAAGTCTTTAAAAAATATTAAGTTTAAAAAAAATTTTTTTTAAAAATAGCCTAGTTTAGAATTTAACAGTAATAGAAAAAGATAAGCCACAAAAAATTATAAAATGTTTAAAAATAACCTTGGTTGGAGCGCCTGGGTGGCTCAGTCGTTAAGCGTCTGCCTTCGGCTCAGGTCATGGTCCCAGGGTCCCGGGATCGAGCCCCACATCAGGCTCCCTGCTCCACAGGAAGCCTGCTTCTCCCTCTCCCACTCCCCCTGCTCGTGTTCCCTCTCTTGCTGTCTGTCAAATAAAATCTTAAAAAAAAATAACCTTGGTTATAAACCTCAGTCTACATAATGAAACCTACAAAACTTCACAAAGACATAAGAGGCTTTACTAAGAGATGTTTATGTTGCTAGAAGAGTGAATTTAGTAAAATAGTTTCCCCCAACAGGCTTAACAAAAAAAATGATAGCGTCTAGTCTGGAGCATATGCATCAGTAACTAAGCACTTTATATATATGTCATCTAATTTAATTATAACAAGAATTCTATGTGGCCATTATCCCCATTTTACTAGTGAAAAAGCCAGCACCCAAAGACAGGAAATGCCATCCTCATACATGAGGTGGATACATGCACGGATACTACTGAAGAATGAAGCCAGGCCCTCTGAAGACAATGCTCTCCTAGCTGCTTCAATACTGCTGCAATTAAGGAAAAAAAAAGGGGGGGGTGGACAGAATGAAAAGAATTTGACAAATAGGAACTAATCCCATCAGGTTATTAAGATACAGAATTATCCTAAATCAAAATTATATGATACTAGCAATAGGAAGACCTAGATCAATTAGAATAGGTAACCTAAAGATATAAAGAAAAACATACAATCTAAGTTATTGAACACTAGCCTGTGAGGGAACTTCTGCTTGTTTTATTCTTTACTGTATTTCTAAGACATCTGATAGTGTTAAGTAGAGGCATAATAAATATTCGACCAATGAGTTAATGAAGGAAACAATATGAACTTGACTTACAGCTTAGTAATGGAAGTAGAGCATAATCAATTAGGCTGCAAGACCTGCTTAGCCATTTAGGGAAATAAGTCAACTCCTTGCTTCAAACAATTCTAGATGGGAAGTTGTCAAAGAAACTCAACGTTAAGAGGAAAAAAAAATTGAAGTAGATCTAAAAACAGTGAGACACAGATTATAGAAACTCCCTCCACAAAGGAACGCTATCCTCAACATATAAGAGTTCATATCAGTAAAACCAATATCTCAATAGAAAAATGATAAAAGGATATTAGACCATACACATACATTCGCCCTCACAATCAGCTAACAGCAAGTTAACTATCTCAGCTACCAGACTGGAAAGATAGCCTTTAAATTGGTCATACCCTTTGCCCCAGTAACATTTTCATCGCAGATTCATCACTAACTTGAAGGTTAGAAAATGGAAATATTCAAACCATAAGGTTTACAAAGTGAGGATATAAAATTTCAAAAAGACCATCAATGATGCTCTACAAATAGACTCTCAAACGCAAACCAACTTAACCCATTAATGCTATTTTTTTAAATTTATTATAGTTGATACACAATGTTAGTTTCAGGTACACAACACTGACTTGACACTAAATATAATTTGAAATAGGTTTTCCATACTGTCTACCTAATGCTAAAATGTTGCCAAAAGACTACATAGAAATATCAAAACACTTAAAACTGTTTAAAGAAATTTAAGTACTTCACTTAGACAATTATTTAAGAATGCCTCTGAAATTTACTTTTTGAAAGACCTTCACTGACTACTACCGCATACACAGGGGAAATATTCCTCCCACTAATGATCTTCAAAGACCTTGGTGAAATTTACTCTCCAGTTAGACATTACTCAGTGTCAACTCCTACTCTGAGATTTCACTATACTCCCCCAGTTTATTTTGGGATGGAAGGCAACACTCAGGCTTACCCTGAGCATCCTATATTTTCTGTTGCTAAATCCGGGATCTGTGGTTTTATACTGAATTACACAATTGCAAATGCAATTTAATCGCCTCTAGCATATTACCTAATTAAAGACCTTTTAGAAGTCTAATATGTACCGGTCTCCCACTGTATTGATTCAATAAAGTGTAGATTATTATTTGGATAGGTTGGTTCCACGCTTAGAGCATCCCTGTTGCCTTTACCTTAATATGGAATACTGGTTTAATTACTCAGTAATCTCACTCATTACTGAAAACACTTTCACCTTGCCCAGGTTAAAATAAGCTCAGTTCCCTGTAGCTTTAACGACAACAAGCAGCCGTTCTCAACCTTGGTTGTACACTGGAATCACCAAGGAAGCTTTAAGACTACAACCTCAGAGACCGATTTCATTAGTTAGGGGTGCAACTTGGATGATGGGATTCTTAAGAGCTCTCCAGGTAATTCTAACACACAGCTGAAGATAGAAATCACAGGTTTTTGGTTTTTTGGGGTTTTGTTTTTAAAGGAAATCCTACCAAACTCCTTAGCTGATTTTGAAACAAAGGGACCAAAACAGTAGTCCTAAAATGAAGGGTTACCAAATTAGGACAATAGTTTCATAATTTGATTCCTAAACATTCCTAACTTTGGGAAGGTGCCCTTTTTTCCAATGATATATCCACTAGTTATAGTCATTAGGACTTTTATAGCCTAAAGATTGAAGCACACAGGACTCCGTGACCCACCACTTCCTTCCCAAAGATCTAAATAAACTTGAAATGCATACAAAATAGCACAATCACCCAAAAGGCCTGCCTCACTACCAAATAACTGGTGGGATTTTCCACTCAGAATTTCCATATTTCATAACCTGGCAATTAGTTTTCATTTTAAAATTCTTTAATGACCTTACAAACTGTGCTATCTTGTGAGTGTACAAATAAAGGGAACAGTTTCCATTAAAAGAAAAAAACTAAAGAGGGAAAACAGGATTACATTATTTCACTTCATAAGCAGTCACGGTGTATCACAAGTACAGCTGATTTCACTTTTGAAAGAAGCCAACGCCAATATCACTTAATCCATCTGAGTTCTCATTAGCACAACTCATTCCATTAAATTAAGTACTATGGGGGCCTGGGTGGCTCAGTCGGTTAAGCGTCTGCCTTCGGCTCAGGTCATGATCCCAGAGTCCTGGGATCGAGCCCAGCATCAGGCTCCCTGCTCCGCGGGAAGCCCGCTTCTCCCTCTCCCACTGCTTGTGTTCCCTCTCTCGCTGTCTCCGTCAAATAAATCTTAAAAAAAAAAAAAAAGGTGCTATGGCCTCAAGATACCCTGTGGAGGGTTGAAGGAACTGAAGCAACACACATCTTCCCAAGATACTGAAGTCCAGTCTGAGATTGCTTTAATGCGTTTCCACCTCACTCCCCAGAGGACAATGTATTCCTGGTTTTTAGAAGCCAACATAACCCATACCCTTCTACATTTGCACCATCATGTACATAGGATGAATTATCCTAACTCCCAAAGAGGGTGGCTTTAAGACTTTCATATCAGCTGCTGGAAACCCGCAAACAAGTAAAGCAAGGCATACTACTGGGCTCCTACACTGTCTCTCAGGTTTGATAGTGGCATTAACAGTTTTGCTCGGCAGTCCTTAGTTCTGTACCAACAGGTATTACTGTTTTTATGGCTTCCTTTACAAGGGTTGGTGGGGGATTCGGGAGATCTCAAAAAGCATGTTTGGGGCGGGGGGGGGGGGGGGGGAGTACGTGGGTAGCTCAGTCGGTTGAAATGTCCAACTCTTGGTTTCAGCTCAGGTCATGGTTTCAGGGTCGTGAGTTTGAGCCCCACACCAGGCTCCACAGTTAGAGGGTCCCTATGAACACTCTAAAATAAAGCAATGGGCGCCTGGGTGGCTCAACTGTTAAGTGTCTGCCTTCAGCTCAGGTCATGGTCCTGGGATCAAGTCCCACAGCGGGCCCCCTGCTTGGTGGGAGCCTGCTTCTCCCTCTCCCACCGCTTGGGTTCCTACTCTGTCAAAATCTTAAAGGCAAAATCCACACGTTTAACATTAGTTTCCAAAGATTAGACAACTTTGCTTTTGTTCCTTTTCCCCAAACTATACCTAATTCTTTGAAACATGGACTAAATCGGACACTTCCACGTATCCAGACAAGTTTTTATAGGATAGACCCTGCTGAGAATACACCAAGGCCACAGTTGTAGCTTTGGCACCAAAGAGGGGCAACACAGCACTAAGACAAGGACTCTTATAAGGTAAGGATTCTCAACCTTTGTAAATCTGTAGGGTTTTTCTAGAAAACCGGCTTTCTCTGAACTTGGGGGATCATCTAAGCAGTTAACTAAGAATGTTAAAGACATAAGGGGCTATCATTTCCAGAGATAAAAAATGGCCCTTTTATTGTAATGGAACATTCAGATGTCAGTTCCAGGGAAGAGCCTACTTTTTCACCCAATACTATTTCCCTATAATGCACTCTTCCTGAACAGTTTTACCTAATGAGCTTACTTCCCCCACATGTCATTTCACAGTATTTGCATACATTTCCCAAATTTAGAATTAAAAGAAAATTATGCAAAGTGGTGGAAATGATTATTCTATACGAAGGTTTAATAAGTCAATCTAGTGATTGCATTTTATGTGCATGGCCACTGTAAACATGAGTATAGGATTCATACAAAGTTATTAGGTACTAATTCCTTATTTCTGAATAGTTGGCTCCTTCAACAGCTGACTTTACTAAAGCCAATGAAAACAAAAACCGTGCAACCACTAGAAACCTACAGACCCAGCTAAACTATTAGCACTTTAAGTCCTGTACATCTAGAATGTAGTTATAAGTGGAGATCTGTAGTCTAAGCCCGTATCTGTATGAGTGAATGTACTTAACCTCTGCTACAGTGGCCATTATGTTTGTCAGACTCTTCCTACATTCTAATCACCTGTTCACCTGTCTTCCTACAGGGTCCCCAGGTTTTCCAAAGGCTCAACAACCTGCCTTTATATAGTTTGCCTTATGATGAAACAGTTGTGATCTGTGCCACTGTTTTGTAGTTTCAACACTGATCCCACCTTTAACCAAAGATCTAGAGTCAAAGTTTATTGCTGTGGTGTTTGGATGGTGCAAAAGTAACCAAGGTAAATAAGCATCAGGCTTAGGCACTTCCCAGCTGAAGTCCTTTTTCCATTAGTGGTTACTTCGTATTTGTATCACATGTGAACCCCTGGGTATGTTCGTTCAGGTGGTGTGACCACGGGTACGAAGCTTTGTCAGTACCCGGGTCCAGCCATCAGTAGTCACAGGGCCTAACTGCCATCCGCCGGCCACTGTGATTGCTCCGAGTCGAAGTTTTCCAGCCAAAAAGCAAAGAAAGGCATGTTTTAGTCAACCGAGTTTAATGCTACTAAGCTTTTACAAATAACTCCTGGCTAAAATCCCTAACTTGATTTGTGGGCCTTCTAACCAAGAAAGGGGGGAAAAAAAACCCAAAACCACAAGGGGGCTCAGCTCTAGTTCACGGAAACTCACCTGCCCTTAACAGAGAGCTAGGACAGTCAAGGTAAGGGTCTTCTGTCATTTATAAGATGAAGACGCTTTTAGATCTCAATCTGAGAATTTCTAAAATTCTTAAAGTTAAGCAGCAATACGCATTTCAACATTTAAGCCTTTAAATCCTTTTACTAAAGGTGCCTGGGTGGCTCAGTCATTAAGCATCTACCTTCAGCTCGGGTCATGATCCCAGGGTCCTGGGATCAAAGCCCCACATCGGGCTCCCTGCTCAGGCAGGAAGCCTGCTACTCCCTCTCCCACTTCCCCTGCTTGTGTTCCCTGTGTCTGTCAAATAAAATCTAAAAAAAAAAATCCTTTTACTAGATACCTAAACTTGAAGATACAGAATAAAAACATACGACGGATTAGTGATCTTGCAATTATGCTGTTATTTTTATATAACTATAATTCAAGACTTAAAGTTTTTGGCATTGACTTGTGCAAATTCACAAGAATATGAATTCCCACTTCACTGTCCTAGGAGGAAACCTGCCAAGAAACGCTCCAGCTCTCTTTAGTAAGCATGTTTATTTAAAAAAAAAAAAAAAGCCTTTTGAATAAGGGAAATACACACAGGCTGTTATATGGCCTCGCCCTTAATAAAATTCACAAAAGTTAATCTGACCGTATGCAATTCTCCCATTTACAGAATTGAAGTCTCTAAGCATTCCAAACATTTTGCCGAGATCAGATGATCAGATGCAGGGTTTTGTTTGGATTTGGTAACACCTGGATAAGGTTATAATAGTTTCCTTAGTATAAATGTACCTGTTTGAAAGTTGAAGTTCTGTAGAAACTTTTTAAGTAGTAGTCAGATCTGCAGCTACAAATGAAAGTTTCAACAAAATGTGAAGTTAGCTGATACTGGGCTACCAGTGTCTTTTTACAGAAGCCAAAAAGTCCAAACAGATACCGTTGGTTTAACCATACATTTTACTAAGTTATGTTAGTCACCATACATTACATCTTTAGTTTGATACATTTTTATACTTTAATACACTAAAAATAAGCTTAAATGACGTATGATCAAAGTGATGACTGGATAGCATTCAGAAGTATATAGAACCACATAGAACACAGGCCAAAAGTTACCTACACTAAGTTAAGGACTAGTGAAGTTAAAAGCTGCTTGACCTATGGGAGCGAAGCAGCAACAGGTAACTGCAATACGATGAGGAAGCACTTACCTATGAGTGGGATGGAAGGTACGCAAGAACTCCACGGGGTGCTCACAACCGACCCGAGGGATGGTAACTTCAATAGTGCCAATTCGTTTGACATTAGGAAATGGTGCTTATAGTGCTCTCCTCCAAAATGAGGAATTTGCCTAGAGAGTACCAACATCTTTTCCAGCTCTAGCCTTGACTGAATTACCTACAGGTTAGGTTCTGGAAGGATCTGTAATCAGGTGACAGCTGTGGAGAACCCTCCCATAAGGACTACCAGAGAATGAAGGGTTCAAAACAGCTTTCTTGGTTTAGGTGTTTTTAAAGACTGGATAAATGAGGGTGGGAGGGTGGCGGGAAGACTGCCTTTAGTGGAAGATGTAGTGGTGTTTCAGAAGGCAGTTCAAAAAGCTTTCCAAATTTTTTTGAAGTGCCTCACATGCTTAATACTTCAGAAAACAGCTATGCATCAAAACATGCCTTGGGCAGATTACAAGCTCTCTGGGTCTCCACGTATTGTCCAACTAAGGAAATTGATGAACCTGAAGTTTCAGGAGAAATCTTTCTATTAGAAATATTTACTAGACATGTTTTATTTGGAACATTTACCCGATTAGGGCAACTTGAGTCATGACTTTCATGTGTTACTACATTAGTACCCTAGAATCTGGTTTTAAAACTAAGGTTGGAAGATACTACACCTGGAACTCCTTATCACTTTAGGATTAAAAAAAGCATTTAATAAGTGGCAACGCGCCAATCCTTTGTTTTTCATCAATAGTGCGTTTCATTAGGCCTGCCCAGACCAGGAATTACCAGCCTACAGCAACGCCACCAAACTCCGTACCCTCTCCAAGGTTTAGGATTTGAAGTCCTAGTTTTGCAGCAATATAGGAAACTTAACTTTTATTCACTGGGGAAAATCTCTACCCCTTCGCCCTAGTGAAGGCTTCTCTAGCTAACAGAAGTGTCCAGATTTCTACTTCGCCTAACTACACAGTCATTTACACCCACAGCAAAGCCCAGCTCCAGCTGAACTGGGTGGACAGGAATGCACCACTGTTGTTAGAAAATTAAGTTGATAGGAGTTGCGTTCTAACCTGGCCGGAGCGGAGCCCCACCGGGTGCAACCACCGCACAGCCGGCGCTACCGGTTACTCGCACGGATGCCGAGCTGACAGCTTCTGCCAACGGAAAGTGGGGGCTGGGGGAGGATGCGTCCTCTGCAACCCGATACCCAGCCAGCTAAAGCACGGTCTTCCCTCGAACCTCGAAGACCAACAAAAATAGTACCCGCGTTGAACAAGGGCAGAGGGCAAGCGACCCAGAGGTCTCCCAAGAGAAAACTCCGGAGAGGAAGAAGTGGCGGCTAGAGGCGGCCGGTCCTGCGTGCAACTCACCTTCTGCTGTCTCCGGGCCATGTCAGTGGGCTGCTTAGCGTTGAAGGGGTAAGCGATACACCTCACCACGAAGACGTAGAGCTGCAGGCGGATCCTCCGCTCCTGCTCCTCATCCAGTTGCCTCTCGGGCTCATCTCGCCCCTCGCTGAGCACCGAGGGGCTTGGGCTCACTGGTCTGGCCGCGCTGCCGCCGCCGGCGCGCCCCGGCGCGTCCCGCCGCCCTTCGCGAGCCGGGGCCGGTGGCGCTCGCTGCGAGCCGCCGGCCGCCACCAGCACATCGCGGCTCTCCTCTTCTAACCCTTCGTCCGACTCCTCTTCACTGGAAGACGGGTCCAGCATAGTGCTCGGGGCGCCCCGCCGCTCGGCCCGCGGCCCCCAGGCACCTCACCCAGGGCAGCTGCGCCTGCCGGTCTGAGAAAGCCCCGGGGCCGGCAGCAGCAGTCGCAGAACGAAAGGGAAAGCTGGCCGGAGCTTTCCGGACACGTCGAGTTGGGACCGGAATGTTTCCTACCACCAGGGCGAAAGGGGCGGGCAGGAGCCGGGAGAAGAGGGGGAGCCGCCGGGATTAAATAGGCGGAGTTAGCGTTGGAGGTGAACGTGAGCGCCTCGTGAATTCCTCGGCCGGCCCGGGGCCCGCCAACCCCGTGATCCTGCAATGCCCGTGGGCAGAGGCCGGGCGGCCGGAGCGCCCGGGCGCAGGTGGGGAACCTGTGGCTCCTACAACAAGCAACACGTGGAATAAAATGTTGAGCGGGCGCGGGGTCGCCGAGTGCGCGTGCGCGCGCCGCAGCTACTGCCGGGGCCCAGGTGCCGGGTACCGGGGCGCGCAGTTTGCAAAGGCAGGGGGGGGCTGGACTTGGTGGCTCTGAGTGCGCACACCCGGGGTTGCTTGGACTGCCTGGACCCCCGCCACACGTCCTTTTTCTCCCACCAGATTCCCGAAGAGCAGGAGGACGGGGGCCAGACAGCTGCCCGCATTCGCCCCGCCCCCCCAGGTGAGGAGAGCGGCCGGAGCACCATTCAGACCCGAACCTGATGCCCAGGCTTGAACCCAAGTGCGTTAAAGTGGGGCCTGAGCCGCTCACCTTAAAAATAACGTTGAGAAGAGACTTTGAAAAGTCTCTCGCTCTGCTCTGCTGCTGTTTGACGCTCTTGCTGATAGTCCAAATTACAAAGTCAGAGGAACGTTCCTGACAAGAGGAAACAAAACAAAACACGCGAGGCTTCCTTTTTAAACTGTTTTTATTCCCGCAGACGCATGAAGAAGATAGAATTTGTATTTGCGAAATGGCACTCAGGTTCAGCTCACACATAGCTGGATTATTTTCTAGGTTGGGATGCGGTTGACTCAAAACAGGTTGTGTAGTGTAGACATATATCCAACAAATATTTGAGCACACGCCCGGTGTCCAGCACTGTTAGCGTTTGGCCGAGCCCGCGGAGCACACAAACACTCGGTCATTGTTGGTTCTGGCCTCAAGTGGGCGTCTCGAGGCTGCACCTGAAGCCTGTCTTATCTGCACAGATTTTTCAGTCCCAATGCCGGAACCACCTGGGAGTTTGTTCTGGTGACTGTTTCTGATGTTCTCAATCCGGAGGAGAGGGGGAAATACGAAATATAGTGCATTCAACACAAGGTGCGGTGTGCTGTAGCCAAGCAAGCGGAGGGATTGTGAAGCTCAGGGGAAATATCACCGGGCAGGTGACACTACCGGCTCGGAACTTGTCTACTCTATGGCCAAAAAGCAGTCTTTCAAGCCACTTCCACGGTTAGCTACACAAGAGAGAGGCTTTCCTTCTGCATTTACTGACATTCTCCCTAGATGGGGTAAAAAGACAAGGAGATATTTACTCCTAGGGAATCTTGCCTATCTATCAATCCTTAATGAGTGCCCACAGTGATAAAATGTTCATTGAGGGCATTACTAATGGCGGATTTCCAACTGCCAAGGAAGAGGATATCTCAGAAACTGGTTTAAAGACAATGTTTTATGCTCGGCAAGGTAAATAATAAATGACAGGCCTACTCATTTAAGTCATGGTATCTACTGCTTATATACATAGCAAATTACATTTGCAAAGTTTTGTAAATGTGCTTATCTAATATGACCAAAGTAACCTTTGGTTAACAGGTGATGATGATGGTGATGATGACAGTTACGTTTTATGGGCTTTGTAGCCGTGAATGCACTAAGCCCTTTACATACAGTGTCATTCATTTTTAGTTCCTTTGTACAGAAAAGGAACCTGAGACTTAGAGAATCCTCTTTCCTATACAACTGTTAGAACAAAGACTCAACATAGTGAGTCCTTTCTAGTTCCAAATGTGGCTTTTTCTATTATAATCTGTCTGATTATAAATCAGTATATTAAGTGTATTATTTTTTAAACTGATAACTAAGAGTTTAATTCCTAGCAACATAAAAGTATAATTTAAATATAGCAGCTTTATTGCCTTTATTTTTCTTGCCAAGGAAAGGTATATTTTTGTTTCCTTTTTTAATTAGTTAATACCACTTGATGTGATAGCTTATTATTCTCTTCCTACCAAAAATAGTTATCAAATTAAAGATTCTCCAAGCCTTGGGGGGCCCACTGGAAAACAACTAATAATTTTTAGAATAAGATCTACAGTATTTTCTCTATGAAGATGAAAATGGTTTAAGGGGCATAAATTAAAGAAATATCCAAAAGACAACAAAGAATGTGTTTAAGTAATTAAACATACATTGCTTAAAAAACTAACATATGTTAAAACTATGCTAGGTATATTTAGAAGAACAAGATACAGTCTTAGACCTTAAGTTTGTAGATTAAAGAATGACAAATGAAAAAATAACTTATTTTAAAAAAGAAAATAAATATTGATATTGCAGTCTGATGATTGTTCCAATAACCCCAAGGATAATGGTAATACAGAGAACTACCTCATGCAGGACAGAGTAAGGGAAGGATGCTTGACATGTGTCTTGAAGAATGATTCAGAGCTATTGGGGTGAGGGCACTGGAAGAAGGAGGAACCACGTTTGCAAAGGGATGAAATTGTTTGCCACATTTGGAGAATTGCAAGTAAACTGGCATGCCTGAAGTGAAGGATTTTTATGAAGATGGAGGAGGTGAGACTAGAGAACA
The DNA here is from genome assembly GCF_009762305.2 of Zalophus californianus. Classification (NCBI taxonomy): domain Eukaryota; kingdom Metazoa; phylum Chordata; class Mammalia; order Carnivora; family Otariidae; genus Zalophus; species Zalophus californianus. Next base: position 78,568,935 of record NC_045606.1, read on the forward strand.
GTCAGAGACAAATTCAGCATTGAGCAGGACAGTGGGCAGGCATCCTGGTCTTGTATGCCATGCTTTGGAATTTAAACCATATCCTGAAGAAAATGGGGATATACATAAAGGTTTAAGTAAGGTACAACCTAAGGTGATCTGTAACTCCTAAGAGTCAGACTCTGGAGCAAGGTAAGGGCAGTGAAGACAGAAACAAAATACCAGTGAAATTACTAAGAAAATCTGGGGGAGACGCAATGAGGGCTTGAATTTAAACAGGAGAGAAGGGAAGGAGGGAAGCTTAAGAGATGGACAAAGGAGGGCGCCTGGGTGGCTCAGTTGGTTCAGCGACTGCCTTTGGCTCAGGTCATGATCCTGGAGTCCCCGGATCGAATCCCGCATCGGGCTCCTTGCTCGGCAGGGAGTCTGCTTCTCCCTCTGACCATGTTCCCTCTCGTGCTCTCTGTCTCTCATTCTCTCTATCTCAAATAAATAAATAAAATCTTTTAAAAAAAAGATGGACAAAGGAATTAACAGAATATGGATGAGGAGCTGAGGAAGAGGGTTAAGGAAAGAATATGATTCTCAGTTTGGGTAATTTGACTGATAATAGATGAAATATGGACTTCTAGAAGACATATAGGTTTGGAGAAACATGAAGTTTTGAGGAGACTATCACAGAGATCCTAGGCTCAGTTGGAGAGGCAAAGCTGTTACTCAAACTTGTTATGGGATAAGGGAATCATCAGCATATTGGTGCTAGTGGAAGCTACAGATGCAGATGGTTAGGGCCAGAAATCATGTATTCAGAGTGAGAAGAAGGCCAAGGATGGGTCTCTGAGGAACCCTCCCTGACTCTTCTCCAATTAAGGGATGGTTCAAAGAAAAGGAACCTGAAAAGACAACGTGATCATTAAAAATTAATTGTTCTTGATTAACATTTTTTTAAAGATTTTATTTATTTATTTGACAGAGAGAGACACAGCTAGAGAGGGAACACAAGCAAGGGAAGTGGGAGAGGGAGAAGCAGACTTCCTGAGGAGCAGGGAGCTCGATGTGGGGCTCGATCCCAGGACCCTGGGATCATGACCTGAGCCGAAGGCAGACGCTTAATGACTGAGCCACCCAGGCGCCCCTTGATTAACATTTTTAATTTTGTGCTTACATGGATGTTCTTGCCAAATTTCTGCCTTAAATATTATCCTTTCAGGTAATTAAAACATCAGTTGATGCTCCCGGATAATTGAATAAATCATGCCCAACATAAGACTATGATTGGTTTGTACAATTTCATAAATACACAAAATACACATGAACTTATTCAATGATTCATTTTTAATTTTGTCAAGGTGAATATAAAAACAAATTGAACTTACACTGCTGTTTAATGAAACACCTCTAATGCTACGGAAAGATGGATGCACAGTAATAAAATAGAATATAAAATGTGTTTTGGCAATGATATTTAAGGAAACAGGTGTGTGACCTGAATAGCTATAGGGGGTCTGTTTTCTGGTTGAGAATTGATTTGTGCATTTGACCTGAAAGGAAGATATTAACTCTTTCAAGTCACAGATGAAATCATTCTTTCATTAAACAGGCATTTTTGTGGGCACCCACTCTAGGCTATGCACTATTCTGAGTAGATAAAAACAATAAAAGTTATCCCCTGAGGCGATGCATACGAAACAGACATGAGCAAAATAAGAAATTATGGTAATATATGCTCTTGTGGTAATAGCGAAAAAAGTCACAAAATATCCCTTAAGTGTTTTGGAATTGGGCAGTCTATTATTTTTTGTAGTCTAGTTATGGCTAAAATTATATTACAACAGAGAGAGGAATCTTTTTCAGGTCAAAAGAAAAACCGTTTTTACAAATATGTATGGGAAAACTGTCAACTCACAAACCCAGCTAAGAAAAAGAATGTGCATTTACAGAAGTCAGAGAAGAACAACAGATTTTAAGGTGAGTATTTATATCTTATGAGGCAATAATTCTCCTGGCAACCTCACTTAAATCCCTTTCCTCTCTTTGCTCAGCTTTCCCTTTCTCTCCTCTCCAGTTAGAATTTGAATCATAGCAGAGAATTGTTCTAGGACTCCACCTTCTACAGGTATTGGGTAAAAATACATGCAGATGATTAGCACAAATGGACCAGTAAATGAATAGTCCACACTGATAGAGACACATACACATACACATACACATGCAATACAGTCAAAGAATTGCTTGTGAAGATTAAATAAGATAATGCATGCAAAGTACTAAAAAAACTCTTTGGTACAGAGTAAGTACTCAGCAAATGCCGAGTATTTTACTGTTATAATAATTGCTTTATTATTTAGCTCACTGCTAACCATAGAACTATAGAAACAAACTGTAGATAATATAGTAAATGATTCCATGCATTTTTACTGGGTTTTACATAACTTAGAATTTATATTTCTAAATTATTTGTCTTGAAAGAACCAGAATAAAGAAACTTCCAAATATGTGTTAAGATATTTTTCTATTATTTCAGAAAGAGAGAGAGAGAGCAAGCATGAGTGATGGGAGGGGCAGAGGGAGAAGCAGACCCCCTAGTGAGCAGGGAGCCTGATGCGTAACTCGATCCCAGGACCCTGGGATCATGACCTGAGCCGAAGGCAGATGCTTAACCAACTGAGCCACCCAGGCACCCCCGTGTTAAGGTATTTTATTAAGATCTCAGAGATTTCATAATTTTTATAAGAAGGTCTGACCCCACAAGAAGCAGCTACTTTCCTTCTGTTCCTATTCAATCTGTGGCCATTCATTAATGATTGATTACAGTTTTGTTCTTTAATTTTCCACTTTGTGATAAATTTGGAGGAAGTAACAGAAATGAATTGGTTGTGAAGTACAGGGAGAAAAAAAGGCAGAAGCATATTGTGACCTATGTGCTCAAAATGTCATGAGAAAAGTCTTACATTAACTCAAGATATATAATGTATGTGGTGGTTATGTTCTCCTAGAGAAGTGGGCATTTAGCCTAGAAGAGATGTTTGTGTTTTAAATGTTAAGAAAGACACAAACTATGAGTTTTTTGTGGGAATGGGTAAAATCTAGGAATTATGCTCACAAATGGATAGGCAATAAGTAGAGGTTTTTTCCCTCTAGCTTTCATAGTTTTTTTGAACTTACATTGACTTTGTTGCTAAACGTATTTTCTGCCAATCGATAATATTTATTGAGTGCCTATTCTATATTAAGCACTATATTAGGACACTGTAAAGACAGCATTGCACTGATTGACTAGAAATACAGCCAATGTCTCACCTAAGAGATGAAAATTCTACTGTAAAAAAAACTTACACCATTTCAAAAATAATGCTCAAAAAAATCAAACTAAATTGAGGTAGAGTTTTTATTAGAGACATTATAAGTGATATTATACACACATTATATAGAGACAATATATAGATATTATAGAGACATTATAAGTGATAGTCAAATTACATTACATGAGGAAAATGAAGATATTTTTATTAACTACTATTACTCTGGTCTGTAGTAGAGATTAGCAAACATATTCTCAGGACCTATTTACACTCTTAAAAGTTGCTAAGGACCCCAAGATCTTTTGGTTCTGTGGATTATATTTATTAGTATTTTTAACACTAGAAAAATAAAACTAAGAAAATTTAGAAATAGTTCTTTATTAATTCATTTAAACATAATAATAACAAACCTATTATATAGCATAAGTTATATATTTTTCGGAAAAACTACTATATTTCCAAAACCAAAAGCTGGGTGGGAAGAGTGGCATCATTTTACACATTGCAAATCTTTTGAATGTCTGACTTAATAGCAATCGTAGATTCTCATATCTGCTTCTACATTCAACCTGTTGAAATATATTGTCTTGTTTGAAATAGATGAAGACAATCCAATCTCACATAGATATGCAGTTGAAAAAGGAAGGAGTATTTTAATAGCCTTTTTATGTAATTGTGGCTATTCTATTTTGATATTACCCCAAAACTCAACAAGTGGTTGTTTCGTTAAGATTAGTTGCAATGTGGAATCTAAAACCACATCAATAAACCTTTCTGACACTGGTTCCCTGGGTAATGGCGATTGTCCAGAAGTTGACAGTTTAATTATATAGCACCCCTAAAAAAGCACATTCGTCAATAACCAGCAATCTCATAAAAAAAAGTCATTAAGTACCAGAAAACTGTCAAGCTCACAACTGCAGACAGAAGTTTTCCAAATTCTAATTTTTGCTGCAAAGGCTGAATTTTATCACTGGCAACCATACTGTCAGTTGTGACAAGCTCCCTTCACTCACGTTTGAGCAAACGTCTGCCAGATTATCTAAGTATAAATAATTATAATTTGTTTGTCAAGTTGTTCTCTCCAGTAAAAACTACATTCTATGAGAAGGCAGCTAGTTCAGCTTGCAACTCAAACAGTCCCTTCTCCTCCAGACAACCATTACACTTCATTATGCAGAAGTGTTTTAGATATACCTCTCATTTCACCTCACAGAATATTTTTTTAAATGCATCCCCAAGGGTTGAGGTTTAACACAATTAATATTCTTTACTGTTTAATCAGAAATAATTTTTAAGTGATATTCGCTCTTTTGTTTTCCTTCTGTGAGTGTGAGCAGGTGAAGAACACCGTGAGTACTAGTGAATTTTGGAGCAATTGCCTTGATCCATGCTGAAGCTCCAGCATGAATCCACCATTGCTTCGGCTTCGGTGGCATCTGTGTGATGTCCACATGGTGGAAAAGACAAACAACATCTTGGTATTCATATGGAAATATTTTCAACCTCTCCGATAGGGCCTTAGGGATGCCCAGGGGTTTAAGGACCATATTTTGAGAATGCTTAGTCTTCAAGTTTCTAATTTTACTATTGTATAACTAACACATTGTTGTTGTTGTTGTTGTTGTTGTTTTAAAGATTTTATTTATTTGACAGAGAGAGACACAGTGAGAGAGGGAACACAAGCAGGGGGAGTGGGAGAGGGAGAAGCAGGCTTCCTGCGGAGCAGGGAGCTCGATGGGGAGCTTGATGCGGGGCTCGATCCCAGGACCCTGGGATCATGACCTGAGCCAAAGGCAGATGCTTAACAACTGAGCCACTCAGGCGCCCCAACACATTGTTGTTATTCAGCAAATATTCACTCACAAATATTCTTCTCTCTGCCGATTTCAGAATAAAGTAGGTATTACACTATGTTGAACAAATATATCCCACGGATCTTATTACAGTTAAAAGTACAGCTTGTGAAATTTTTCATTCCTATTTTAAGTGATCAGATCTTTAAATTTTTCATAAATTTTATGCAGTCTCTCTCAAAAATTAAAGCATTGTATTAAATTAGCAAGATATTTCTAGAATATTAATAAAGTTATTTCTATATAGAAATAATTCCGCATTTGATTTAAAAATTTAATTTAACATCTAATATAGTATCTTGGATCTGAATTTAAACATCATACTATTATTATAAGTCTATTAAATTTCCCTGGGTTTCTTTTTTTTTTTTATTTATTCATGAGAGACAGAGAGAGAGAGAGAGAGAGAGGCAGAGGGAGAAGCAGGCTTCCCGCTGAGCAGGGAGCCCGATGCGGGACTCGATCCCAGGACCCCGGGATCATGACCTGAGCTGAAGGCAGACGCTTAACCATCTGAGCCACCCAGGCACCCTCCCTGGGTTTCTTATTAAGCCACAAAACACCTGTCTACATTTAAGAAATAAACATAAAAATATGTATATGGTATGCTTAGAATTTTTCAACTTTATATTATATTTTTTCTATTAATGTGGACATCTAGGAATAATTGGTGACAAGTTTCCATTTGAAATGAAACTTAGAAATTTAGATTCAAGTCTGTATTATATAGAAAATGATTCCTATCAGGATATTGTTAGAAACTATACTACCTGTTTGGATAAAGCCAAATATTCTATATCGTTTGTAGACAACATCATATATTTAGATCTCACTCTTAAGTAAATAACATGGAAATAAAATCTATATAAAAGTAAACCAAAAAGAACCCCTTTGCTTACACTGATCTTTTTATATAATTTAGTTGTGGGGGGAAATGAGTTAAAACCAAATAGGAGCGTGTGTGTGTGTGTGTGTGTGTGTGTGTGTGTGTGTGTGTGTGTGTGTGTGTGTGTGTGTGTAAAAATTATAGATTCTCTCTACCACAAGAAGACTTCATATTTTTGCAATTAAGTTCCTGGCTTTTGCTTATTAAAATAGGGCCTAAAGAAATAAATGTTAAAATAAGTAGAATATTATTTTATTTTTTTAAAGATTTGTTTATTATTTATTTTGAGAGAGTGAGAATGAGAGAGAGAGAGAATACATGAAAAGGGGGAGGGTCAGAAGGAGAAGCAGACCCCCCGCTGAGCAGGGAGCCCGATGCGGGACTCGATCCCAGGACTCCAGGATCATGACCTGAACCGAAGGCAGTCGCTTAACCAACTGAGCCACCCAGGCGCCCAAGGAGAATATTATTTTAAAATCATAGGGCATGAATGAGCTCCAAGGAGTCCAGAGCCCCTAAAATTGTATGCAAAATGTATGGTATCCATGGACTGTTTTCTTAAGAAGAGGTTCCAAAGCTTTTATCATGGAGTTCAAGACAACAAAATGCTAAGAATCACTGAATCTGTGTTTTAGAGTGGAGTAACTCTGTAAAATATGAAATAGGTAAATCATGTAATGCCAAAGGCCCATGCTTGATAACTAAGGTGCACTCAGATTATGAATATGAACAATACATACCTAACTATACCTTAACAATTAATTGGGGAGTTTTGTTCATCAATTTTTCTGTAATCTCCTTAAACTGCTTTGTGTTCTACATTACAATAATAAGGATTATTAAGAAGAGTTTGTTCAAAAATATCCTCATCTAAAATCTAAACATAATGGCATAAATCACTTATGAAAACATTTAAATACTAGATAAACATAAGGAGACTTTATTACCAGTTACACAGTATCAGCAGAGAGTTAAATAGGTTTGTTATCACCTAAACTTCTCGGCATTCTTTAGGAAGTATGATTTATGGCTAGTAACACTTCTACTTCTCAGTAGTACTGTAGTTTTAAAGCATCTTAGCAAGGTGATAATCAGTGACATTGAGGTGTCATTTAGAGACTGACAGTATCCTCGGCTTCATGTCTTAATTCACAAAGTTATGAATTTATATCATAATGAAAGTTGTTTATTTTTCTTTTTATTAGAATTCCTAATTTTGGGGATGCCTGGGTGGCTCAGGCGATTAAGTATCTGCCTTCAGCTCAGGTCATGATCCCAGGGTCCTGGAATCGAGCCCCAGATCAGGCTCCCTGCTCTGCGAGGAGTCTACTTCTCCCTCTCCCTCTGCCTGCCACTTCCCCTGCTTGTGCTCTCTCTCTCTCTGTGTCAAATAAATAAATAAAAATCTTAAAAAAGAAAAAAGAATTCCTAATTTTGAAAGGAAAAAGAATTACAAATCTCAGTTTGTGCCTTCATTTACCATGCCATCAGAAACACACACATTCATACATGCACATATATATTCAGATTATTTGATACTATATCATTTTTCTTTGTTATGTTAAAATATTCTCCTTCTACAATTTTTTTCTGATAAAGATTTCCCCTCACAAACTCAAAATGATTTTTGCATTGCCAAATTTTACAGATATAGAAATATCCATAAGATGGTGCTGTATCTTTAATTTGCTCAGACACTTGAATGCTAAAATACATCTTTTACAAATATGGTTACAAGACTAGGTTAGCATTTAACCTGTAAAAAGTCTTATGCTGTAGAGTTGTTGGTATAAGTGTAACCAGAATCTTTACATACTTATTTTTCATATATCACACAATTGCTAAAATGACTTTACCCCAGATTTAGTCACCAACTCTAGGTGAACGAAATAATTGAAATCCTCATTTCAACTGACATTTTCTAAAGAATAACCACTTTACACATACCATGTTAGACAAATGAAGCAGTTGAATTATATACTGTATCAATTTCTAGCAAGTTTAACAATAGTCTTTAAAAAGTCCTTTGAAACATCCAATTTGATGGAAATTAGAAATGACATCACATGAAAGCACTTCCTTTCTAATGTTGAACTATAGAGGAACTAACTCAATAATTTTCTCTATCTAGTAAGATTATTTACCGGGTAAGAGAAAGGTAATTTAAGATGTGCTAATTGTATAATGTATTTCTGATTTAGGGTGAGGTAGTCAGAAGTAATATTTCAGATCCTACCTAATTATCACTCATAAGCAGATTTAATAAAGAGAGTACTTAAAAATTGGTTACAGGATCCTTTGTGTTTAAGATAAACAATCTTATACCAAAGGAATAGAAACCATTGTAGGGGAGATGTGTTCCCGAAAGGAATTATTTGAAGTCATAAAGGGCAATAATATCTATATAGGTGTATCTAAGGCAGGAACCAAGTCCCCATCACATAACCACATGAAAATCTCAAAGAAAATACTTACTGCTATAATTTGGGGGCATATTCAATTTTTTCTGTCAACTGCTCAGATTTTTTTCTCCATTTAAACAGTGCATCTTCTGAATGACACATCATCATTACACCTCTTAAGCTAATATGATGCTATAGTTTTGTAGAAAACTGAATAGATTAGTAGTCATTATGAAGTACTGTACTAGTAAACAGAAGACAGCCTGAGACAGGCAGGTATGACCCATTCTGACAGAGGGATGAGGGAAGCAGGTGGTGCTTGAGCAGAGATCATAAAGATAAGCATGAATTAGAAAGTGTCTTTCATAATATGGCTGGGATTTGCTTCAAAATTATCTGGGCTGGAGGTGGGGTGGTTGGTGCCAAAGATGAAATAAGATTAGTACTGTTAGTATAAATATGTTTGATAATTTCAATAATGAGTATATGTATATATACGTGTGTGTGTGTGTGTGTACACATCTAGATCTATATAATATTTCAGGCAGAAAGGGGGATGTATTTGAAGGCCCTGAGGCAAGAAGGAATATGGTTTGTTCCAAGTCCCTGAAGGAAGGCCGGAGTACCTGGAATGCCCAGAACTGAAGCCAGATCCTAGAGCCCTATCGACCGTACCCAAGGTTTTGGCCTTTATCCTATGAGCAATGATGGGTGTTAAGCATCAGAATTATATTCATGTTTTATTTTTTAGAATAAAAATCACTCAGGCTGCACTGTAGAGATGACAAGAGGACAAGAATAGGTGAAGGCAATGAAAATAGAGGAAAGGGAATAATCGGAAAGAAATATAAGAAGTACAACTAAAGTACTTAAGAAATGGGTATTACACAAAAATGAGAGGAAGCTGTTAAGGCCTCCCAAATTTTTGAGTTTATACAACATTGAACTTGAGAAATTCTTTTAATTAAAAAAATTGTTTTTATCAGATTTTAAAAATAATACTGTGGTCTTGGTCTTTCCCAAACCATGGAATCTGGAGCAATTCAGTCCTTTCTTTTCTTCTTCTCTCTTTTAAAAAAAGATTCAAGTCCCTACTAGAAGGCTAAATTCCTTTTTAGTTTCTCCTCCTTTTTAGTTTCTATTTCATCCAAAGTCTAGGGACCATAAAATTAGGTAAGTTTTTTTGAGTAGACTAAAATCAGCTTTAATACCCTGGATCCTGTCCAAAAAATCAGGATATCAGTTAAATTCATATTCCTGATATTTATTTCCCTTATCTTACAGAGTGTCCAAATCAAGAATTGCAAACATGTGGTCTTTGAACAGATACAATAGGTTTTCAAGAAATAAAGCAAAGAAATCATTATGAAAATCTACAGCAAGAATAATGAGAAAATTGATCTTCTCCTTTTTTTCTTTCTTTTTTTTTTTTAAAGATTTTATTCATTTATTTGACAGAGACAGACACAGCGAGAGAGGGAACACAAGCAGGGAGAGTGGGAGAGGGAGAAGCAGGCTTCCCGCTGAGCAGGGAGCCCGATGTGGGGCTCGATGTGGGGCTCGATGTGGGGCTCGATCCCAGGACCCTGGGATCATGACCTGAGCCAAAGGCAGACACTTAACAACTGAGCCACCCAGGTGCCCCTTCTCCTTTCTTTCAATACTGGGGTTAGTCTATAACTCTTAATGTACTACTGATAGTGATAGATTAATTACATTCCTAACACATATTAACTGGAGGCCAAAAATGGTTCAGGATTAGGAGTAGCTATTAAAAGATTTTTTAGCTGAGATAGAAGGAGTTTCACTCGAAACCCTCACTGGAGAGTATCTGTCACAGGGTGAAGCACTCACTACAATGAAGGATACTTAAGTAAAATTTATTGCTTCCAGACTGTTAGTTTCATGGCAGTGATGTAATACTGTTCAAATGTTCCCATTTAATATTTTAACAGGAAAGTTTGGAACTGGTGTAACCCTTTATCTGTACCACCAAAAATTTTCTCGGGAAATCATTGAAGTTTTGGGATAAAAAGGCAGTCTGTGTTATAATAGAAAATAGAGCAAGTTAAATAACATCTCTAGTCCTTGAATTTTCCTGTGATGATGTAGGGAACCAAACTGCTCACCTATCCCAAACCAAACTAACCATTGCCATGACCTGAATCCTAAAGTGATTTAATGAGATATCTCATTTGGCTAGATCTTGCTTTGTTTGTGGTAAACAGAGAAGGAAAAAAGGTAAATGGACATTTTCTATCTATCATAGTTACCCAACTTTTAAACCCAGATGCTCATTTGTCTATTTTCTGAATTATCTGTATTGTATAAATGAAAGTCAATTTTTAAGCTGCAGAGCAAATATTAAATTCAAATATTTTCCCATTAATAAAACACTCTCTGAGGCAGAAAGTATCCTAGTATAAGACAGCAATAGCATTCTCATTTAAGGTGAGGATTTATAGAGAATTAGTTTGAGTGACTTTAGTTGGGTGGTGGGGCAGGAAGCAGACACCCTCAGGAGAGTATATCCCATACAAATCTGCTATGAGAGAAAGTGACTTCCTAGACTTTACTTCCCTAATGATAAAAATACTTTGTGTTTTTGTCATTTTCAAAAGTATTTTTGTCATTTTCAAAATGAGAATACTATTTGAGAAAAATTCACTTTAATTTCTCTTAAATATTTAATGAGCACCTATCGCACTTAAGGTACTCTTTAAGGCACTGAGAAACAGCAGGAAAGAAAATAGACTTAAAAGAGAAACTAGCATTTCCATAACACCTTTACCATATTCAAAGAGATTTGATAGCTATTACTGCATTTTCTTTTTCACAATAGTTTTTTTTTAAGATTTTTTTTATTTATTTATTAGAGAGAGAGAGAGAATGGTAGAGAGAGAGCATGAGGGGGAAGAGGGTCAGAGGGAGAAGCAGACTCCCCGCTGAGCAGGGAGCCCCATGCGGGACTCGATCCCGGGACTCCAGGATCATGACCTGAGCCGAAGGCAGTCGCTTCACCAACTGAGCCACCCAGGCGCCCCTCACGATAGTTTTATAAGGAAGGCACAGAGGGATTAAATACTTTGTCAAGGTTTACTTCTTTGATTAAAATATTCTTTTAATTCCAGACCCATAAGTTCCTCCTGGTTATCTTTCATCCTCCAACCAATTATCTTTACCAACATATCTGAAAATAACCGAATGAGTGGTAGCCATAGACTCTGTAGCCATATTGTCAAGAGTTCATATTCTTTCTGACACTTAGGGGTCTGAATAACAAACCACCCTAAAACTCAGTGGAATAAACAATAATCAACTATTCCTTCTCACTTGTCTGTGGGTTCACCTGGTCTAAGCTGGACTGTGCTCTAAATTACAGGTTGGTTCCAGGACTGTTCCACCTGTCTTTCATCCTCTTTGTACCCGTAGACTATCTAGGGCAAGTCCGTTTCATTGTGATAGCAGAGGCATTAAGAGAAGAAGCCATCCCTGCATGCATATTTTAAGCCTTCTACTTGTGTTATACCTATTAGCATCTCACTGGCCAAAGCAAATCTTAGAAAGACTTTGGCCAAACCCAAAGTCTTTCTAAGGAAAGGGACAGGGAAGTACACTCTGTCAGCCATGAGGCCAAAGCCAGTCACAGGACCAAACCAAGTATCAACAAGGGTGGGAAAGTAAGGGTGGGGGAGAGTGAATTTTTTGAAATAATCATTTAATCTACCATGGTAGCCCTAATATCTCTTACCTCAGCTTCTCTCTATGTAAAACCCACCTAAGGTTGCTGTAAGAATTCAACAAAACACTTAGGATGCTTGTCCCATGGTGAGCTCTGGGTAAATAGTAGGCACTACTATTTCTTATGTCTCTGCCCACCTCCAGGCCTCTCCTACCCATCTTGTTTTCTCTCAGACCCATTCCTTTTTTTCCAAGGAAGCACATTTGTTTGGCAGGACAATAGGCTTACAGTTAAGTGAGGCTAGCTCTAGTAACCATATCAGTGTATGACTCATCTGTAGGGAAGACCTATCAGGCAACTGGGTTTCTCTTTCTTATTTAAGGCCCATCTCCTTGTTCAGCTTCTTGGTCCATATGAGATTACTAGCATCTAAAATACAGTTTATGAAGTAAATAACCTTATTTATTTTTTTTCTAAATTTTCTGTTATAAATGAATTTCCTTTTCAAAAGGAATTATAATGGAGATAACTCAATTTGAGTGACACCACCTCTGTGAAGTCTTCTCCAACTTTTCTTCCTTCATCTGTGACTGTCAATATATTTTTCTAAACCTTTACTACAGCAGCAACTAGATTGTATGTGATATTTTTTTTACTCCTGTCTCACGAAGTGAAATCTTCTAGGAAACAATTTCTTATTCTTGTCTCTTTCCTAACACAGTACATGACACAAGGTAGATGATGAATTAAACTTATTGACTAGAATTAGGGATGGAACAGAAATGGAACCTAGCTTCATTGAGTTTCACTTCTGCCCCACTTCTATTTTTTTTAAAGATTTTATTTTTTATTTACGATAGAGCGAGAGAGAGAGAGAGAGAGAGAGCACAAGCAGGGGGTAGGGGGCAGAGGGAGAGGGAGAAGCAGGCTTCCCGCTGAGCAAGGAACCTGATATGGGGCTCCATCCCAGGACCCTGGGATCATGACCCGAGCTGAAGGCAGATGCTTAACCTACTGAGCCACCCAGGCACCTCTCTGCTCCACTTTAAAAGTGATGTTCACTAAAGTGATTAAACCGTAATGACACAGTCCTACATACTCCTCTGAATCAAAACTAAAAAGAGGGCACGTATTGAATGGAGCACTGGATGTTATACGCAAACAATGAATCAAGGAACACTACATCAAAAACTAACGATGTATGGTGATTAACATAACATAATAAAATAAAATTAAAAAAAAAAGACCAACAATACTAATTGTTGGTGAGGATATGGAGCACTAGAACTTACACTCTACTAGGTGAGAATGTAAAATGGTACAAACACTTTGAACAATTGTTTGGCAGTTTCTTATCCATTTAAACATGTAATTACCATATGAACCAGCAATTCTATTCCTAAGTACATATTTACCCTAGAGAAATGAAAACCCGTGTCCACACAAAGACTTGTAAATGAATGCTCAGATCAGCATTATTCACAATAGCCAAAAGCCAGAAGCTATCAAAATAAATAGGTGAATGGGGAAAAATGTGGAAAATGCATACAATCTATTACTACTCAGCAATAAGAAGGAGTGAACTACTGATACATGCAACATGGATGAATCTCAAAAATACCATGATGAGTGAAAAAAGCCAGACACAAGAAGTACATATGTATAATTCTTTTTATATAAAAGTATGGAAATTGCAAACTAACCTGTCATAACAGAAGGCAGATCAGTAGTTTCTTGGGACCAGGAGCAGAGGGAGAGATGGATTGCGAGTCCCCATGGGGAACGTTTGGGGGTTATGAAAACATTCTTTGTCTCAAGTCAAAGCAGTAGTTTTACAGATGCATACGTCTGTCAAAGCTCAACAAATCGCATAGTTTATTGGATGTAGTTCATTATTTGTAAATTATAACTTAATGAAGTTGATTAAAAAAATAAAAAGTTTTCCAAAAGGCATGGAATAAAATGACCTATAGAGAATTGACATTTTTTTTTGGCAGATGATATTCATTGCAAAATAAAAGAAGGTAATACCACTGAACTCTTGTAAATAGTTTCAAGTTTCAAGTAGTCCCCCCTTATCTGCAGTTTCACATCCCGCGGTTTCAGTTACCCTCTGTCAATGGGAATCCGGAAGCAGATGATCCCCCTGAGGAACCCGCGAATCTGCAGAAGGTAAATCGTAGCCTAGTTTAGACATGATGCCTGCGTCATGCTCCCTGTTTCATGTCCTCACACGGTCGTTTTATCATCTCTCATCATCCCAAGAAGGGTGAGTACAGTACAGTAAGGCATTTTTGAGAGAAAGACCACATTCACATAATTTTTTTATTATAGTGGATTATTAAATTGTTCTATTTTATTATTAGTTATTGTTGTTAACCTCTTACTGTGCCTAATTTATAAATTGAACTTTATCATAGCTTTGTATGTACAGGAAAAAAAGTATATATAAGGTTCTGTTTTATCCACAGGCATCCACTTGCGGTCTTGGTACATATCCCCTGCAGACAATGGGGGGACTGTTGTAATAGACGTTAGTTAGTGCCATTACTTTAGACACTGCTGATACACAAAAGCGGTGATTTTTTTTTTTTTAATTTGGAAAAGAATTTTCAGGTGTAAAATTAAATACTAGAAGTAGTACATGCAATCTCATTAAAAGAATTGGAAGTACTGACAAAAAAAATGAATTAAACATTTCATACACAGTCTCTGGAATTCAGAGAAGGTACTCATGAGGTCATGGTAATGTTTAAGTGCTTACAAAAGCTAACGGAATTCAGACCCAATTTAGTGCATCTCTGAGGAGACTGTTACTGGTTTCTAATTGGTTTCCCTCTTACAGTTGGCACGCTTGAATCAGCAAGTTGGTCTTACATTTGTTCTTCTCTTTCCTGCATATGAAGTTTACAAACCACAGAGTAGAGTTTCAAGGGTCAGTTCCCAAAATAAACTCAAATTTTTCTGTTGTCCAACCAAAAGTCACAGTTAAGCTTTTAACAAGATAGTCTCTGTTAGTTCCAACTAATTTAATTTTTTCAACTTGAATATTTCAAAGAGGTAATAATAAAGAATCACAGTAAACAGTCATGTGAGATTCTTTGAAATTCTAATAGACCGAATTTTGGGGGATTTTTCACCGAGAAGCATTGCAATATACATAAATAAATTTTCCTCTGGCAAACATATACCTACATATATTTCCACCACACACAAATTTTCAAGAGCTGGAACTGGGAAGAAAAAATAAAGAGTTTACTAAATAATCAGCATTTTTAGTTAGTTGTCTATTTTCTAAGTCTCTCACAACCCATACTTTTCCACAATGATAAAGCATGCAGGGAAATACAAGAAAGTTTGCAGCATTTTGCATATATAGCAAAGTACTATTAACATTTCTCCCCCATCACTATCAAGTGTTTATTTGAATTCTAGAGTTTGTGTAATAAGATATCCACATGCTAATGCCCTGAAGATAGTAACCATTGAATTCAAATGTTGGGTTGAAGACTGACTGGAAATATAGACTGACTGGAATATTACACTTGTTTTCCTGTATAAAGATAGCCTACGAACAATAAAAACACAATTCTTCCATGAATGCTTCTTGTTAATACTGTTAATTCTTGGCTATAAAATTGCCTGGAATTTTTCCAAAGCTACCTTAAATCAACAGCCTTCCTTCTCATAACAGAATTTCATTACTATTTGAAATGTAGTGTCTAATCACACTGAAAGTAAAATATTTAAGTAGCTAATAATAACAACAGTAATAATAATAGCTAATGTTAAACCCAGAAGCATTGCCATGTATATATAAGGGTGAAAACGTGTAGTACAAGCCAGGCATTTTATTAAGAGCTTTTCTCTTGATCTTCACAAAACCTCCATTAAGTACTGCTCTATTATTATGCCAACTTTACAGCTGAAGAAATTGAGACTTGGAGATATTAAGTAACTTCCTCAAGGTTGCTCAATTACAAAGTAACACAGCTGGAATTTGAATGCAGATAGTCTAACTCAGGAACCCAGTCTCTTAACCTCTATGAATTGCAAATATTTCAATATGGCAATATGGAGAGGAAGTGAAAGGTCTCCAACTTTTTGGTAAAGAATGGCAGAAACTAGGCACATTCCTTAGAAGACCTTAAATGAACCAGGGATGGCTTTAGAAGATTCCAGACAGCCTTCCCAAAGGAGGTAATATCTGAACTCACCACTAATCAATGAATAATTTTCTTGTCAAATAATTTTTAAAACGTGACCAAACACCTGTGAAGCAAGAGATACAGATGTGCTGTGAAAGATCACTTGTAGCAGGGCTTGGGTACAAGCCCATGGTCCAGGGACACAGCAACTAAACAAATTCTTAGTAGCCTGAAATTTGAGATTTGTTAAAATATGTTCAACATGTTTTCCCCTAAAGCTTATTTCTGGAGAGCAAATTAACTAAGTATTGGTGAACAAATAATGAGAAAAAAAACTCACTGAAGTAAAAGAAATGGAGTGCTACTTACACAGATTGGAAATAAAATGCGTTTTGAGAGGATAGTGATTTGAAGATGAAAGCCACAAAAAATTGTTAGTTTGGCTTTTGAAAATAGACTCTTAAGTTTTGAATTATTTTTCCTCCAGTGTACATTTCCTTGATTTCCAATATTATTCAGTATTATTAAAATTGTAATAATTTCAGGCTATTTAACATAACATACAAATTCTACTGTCTCTATTCATTAAAAATATAGTATAAAATTCAAATGAATTTAATTTAATTTTTATTTGTCTTATTTTTTCATTTAGACAAAACTGTCTTAGGTTAGAATCATCTCATTTTTCTTTTTTTTTTTTAAGATTTTATTTATTTGAGAGAGAGACACAGCGAGAGAGAGAACACAAGCAGGGGGAGTGGGAGAGGGAGAAGCAGGCTTCCCACTGAGCAGGGAGCCCGATGCGGGGCTCGATCCCAGGACCCTGGGATCATGAGCTGAGCCAAAGGCAGACGCTTAACAACTGAGCCACACAGGTGCCCCTCAGTTTTCTTTCTTAGCAGCCTACATCCTATGAAGGACAGTTCTGAATGGAAGCCCCATGGTAGCCATATACTAATCTAAAAGAGAAAAGGACTCAGAAATCACTGGGTACACCTCTGGGCTTTGTACTATATCCAAGCTCTACTTATATTAGCAAAAGAAAGTATGAGAAAGAAATCTATTGTTTTATTTGTTAATCTGGAACAAAAGGACAAACTAGTCCAAACAAGTGGAAGATTTCCCTAAAATAATGGTATCTAAGAAGTCTTTAATTCTTTGGTACATTCTGTAATTGATCAGGAGATCCCCCAAGATTTTTATGACCTAAAGTCCTCCTGGCTAAAATACAGTAATTTATAAGGTCAAGCAAACTGGATAAAGGGCACTCTGGTCAGAGAATGAACCGGAGATCTTTTGATATGGAACCCAATTCACACAGAAGTACGTCAAAGTCCAATTCAAACTGGCTTAAACAGTAAGAAAATTTATTGGCTTATATGACTGAGACTCCAGAGGCCCAACTTTAGGTCTGTTTAATTCCATAATTCTGTTTCTGTTTCTTTCATAGTTTCCCCCTGCCTTCCTCGGAGTATTGGGTTTTTCCTTAGGCTGCTCTCTACATAGTTGTGAAAATGCTATATTGCACATCACCTGTTACTACACCAGAAAAAGACAGAAAGGATGCGGAGAGAACCATCTTATAATACCAAAGATGCTTCCTCCTCCCCCCACAGAAATCTTCAGCAAATCTCTCCCAATTAGCCAGAATTTGGTCACATACCCACTTGTGACTAAATCTTGCAGCCTAAGGTGTGCCGTGTGCTGATTGGCTTAGGCCTAGATCCCTGAACCGATCACTAGAATTCACCTTCATTCTTAGACAATCAGGCCAAGCCCTGGAGAAGAAGGGATAGTCACGTGATCAAAGAAAGGGTTTTACTAGGAAGGAAGAAAGAGACCCAGATCGGTAGGACTAATAAACATCATCAACCACAAAACTATCAACATAATCAACTAAATGTTCAGTGGCATTTTGAGGAAATCATTGGAAAAACTAACTCCCAAGAAGGCCTGGTGTAGGTATGGTCAACAGAAACTCTGAATGGCCTAAACTGCCTAGGGATGAAGAGGAATCAGTTAATAATATTCATAACTCTATGGTGAGAAGGATCTGCCATCCTTTCTATTTCCTCTACATCTTGGAATTTCCAGGCTCAAACTAAAACTCTTTTGAATACTATTCCTGGTTGCAACACTTCTCTTTTTTCCCTTTGGTTTTTGCCATAATAATATGTATGAGATATATATAGATATATAGATATATAGATATATGTATATATATATATACACATATATATATATTCATGATTAGATGGCTGAACATGCATACTGCATATTATTATGGCAAAAATCTTACATACACATACCTATTTGATCCTTAAAGGGGTTACTACCTTGCCCAAGGTCACACAGCCAGTTGAATAGGACAGATAGGATGCAAACTCAAGCCAGCAAGAGACTTTTCATCCTAGATTATACCTACTGCCTTTTGGAATACTTGCTTCTTCACTTTGGGGGCTACTCTTCCTTTCTGCCTACTCTTATTTCCTCTTACTTCTGGAACTTATTCTGATGTTTTCATTATTATCCTTCTCTTATAGTGAGCTCCTCAGAGATCTCCTGACCACAAGACAGCTTTCCACTGGTTTTCCTTTCTGTTATTCAAGATCTCTTCCCCCAGTTCTTTGATTCTGCCTATTACAAGCATCTATAACTGTTCTTCAATGTTAAGTTTTTGCTCTCCTATTTTGAGGAGTTTATTACAAGTTTCCTTTCCTGTATCTTCTAAATCAGAGCATAAGTGTTAATGCATGGACTTACCTTCTCTCTTGGCTATATATTAATATATTGCTTTCAAGTTCATGCTATTTGTTATATTACTCTTTTTAATAGCATTTAATAGGCAACTATTTCTTTCTTTGTAATATTCTTAAGTAGTTTAATGTACCATTATTTTTCTGGTTGTACTTTTCATTATATTTCTTCTATTACTTTTTGAATGTATTATTCATTAAAAATTTTTTCCTGTATTTTGTCTAATTGTATTGCATTTCATACCATGATGTTCAAAGTTTTTAGCCATTTTTTGACTGAAATAAATTAGGACTGCAACAGGGAGAAACCAATAATAAACTCAGTAGATTTCTATTTCTATTTATACTATAAATGCTAATAATTTTTATTATTTTATTTCATAATATGGTATCCTCCATTAAAGTCACTAAATTTCTTGAGGAAATATTACATTTGAATTTCCATATACAAAAGATGCAAGGTTAGTTGAAGCTGTCATCTAATCAGGCAGAGATCCTGGCTTATTGTATTATTGCTTTTCAGTGTGTATCTAGAGTCTGAGTCTAGCTGCAGCCTGAATAATGCTTTTTGTTCATATCAGGAAAAAAACCTTCTCTTTCTCAAGACATGTACATCCATCCTGACAGACAGCCTGACAGACACAAGTCCGGGGCAACCATGAATGTGAGTGACCCTCCCTAGATCTGTGCATAACCAACCATATGCTCTGGCCCCAAGAAAGACCACATCAATGTTCCTATTTATTTTGGTGAACTTCTCCTGACATTGCTCAGCCAGCACAGAAAAGTACTAAAGTAATCAGACATGATTCTTTGAATTCTTTGCAACTTTGCAACTGACAAACAGGTATGTTAACATAAAATAAGAAAATAATTTGATATTTTGGTTTTCTTGGCATCTCAGGTTCTACTGGGTGCCAATGAATCTTGCCATTTATCATATTCTTGCCATTTACAGAATGGTTTTATCAGACTTACCGGAATCTTGTGATTTATTAATTTAAGCCCAAATTTCTCCTTCTGTTTTAATGTTTTTGAATGTAGCATTTCAAAACTCTCTAGAACAATATTAAATGAAATAACATTTTAACTGCTAAATATAACACTAAATTGCAAAATTTTACTATACTTTTTTAAGAAATCACATTCCTAATGATATAATAATGTTAATATATTTTAATTAGAAGAGTCTGTTCTTCATTTGTAATTTTCTTGATAAGCATTGAAAAGGGTAAGACAAAGCAGATGTTTAAGGCTATTATTAAAAGTTCTTGGGGTGCCTGGCTGGCTCAATCAGTAGAGCATGCATCTCTTGACCTTGGGGTCAGGAGTTCAATCCCTATGTTGGACCTAGAGCTTACTTAAAAAAAAAAAAAAGTTCTTACACTTGAAGAGTAACTAAAAATCAGTTGGGTTGTTTGGAAGTGGAGATGAGGATATGCATGTGCTTTATTGTAAATGAGATTTATGGTATCTTACAGTGAAGCAAAAAGCCACCTCAATAACCTATCATTTGTAACATACAATGAGATAGAACATTTTTTAACAAGTGAAAATTATTAGTAAGAATTTAGAGAAAATTATAGAAAGAAAACTTCAGATATTAATCTCAATCATGGAACACTATATCAAAAACTAATGATGTAATGTATGGTGATTAACATAACATAAGAAAAAAAATAATCTCAATCATAAGAGAGGTGCAAAATATTATGGGGAATTCTGAAAATAAAGGAGAAAGTGTGTGTGTGTGTGTGTACATGTATGTGTGTCTATATAGAAGTTTATATGTGTATGTGATATGTGTGATTAAGTTCAGAAGTACTGTTTTAAGTTGTATCTTGAAATATATGTTGAGTTGTTAATATTCACCATTTTCTTTCATTCTCTTTGCCTAATTTCCATTAAAAGATATATATGGAAGACTGAAGAAATTCTACAGATTAATTATTTTTTCTATTATCAAATGTCCATTTTTTTTTACATTTGTAGTTTTTCACCCTTGATGAGTATGACAAGGAGTATATATTTTATGCATTTTGGGGTTAAGTTGGAATAAAATTTTGAGATTAGTAAGCCTATACATCTATTACCGTTTTTCTTACAAAGCATGAAAATGAGGGATGAGATTAAAATGTAACTAGCCACTATATTCACAAATATTTTCAGTTTTTGGATGAGGTTCAGATGAATAATTAGTTTGATCAATAAAATTAGTTCAGGACACACCACCAGTATGTATCATAACCAAAATTCAAGCAAATCACAAAACCATGAACTCACAAACCAGAAAGTTTATTAGTAAACAAATGAAAACTAAAATGCTGGAGGATAAGATAATCTAGAATAAAAATTAAGTACTCCAAACTTCAAATGAACATAAATCTCAGTAATTTTATTTTATTTTATTTTTTAAGATTTTATTTCTTTAAGTAATCTCTATACCCAACATGGGAATTGAACCTACAACCCCAAGATCAAGAGTTGTACCCTCCACCAACTGAACCAGCCAGGTGTCTCTCAGTAATTTTATATCTTAAACAATTTATACATGTGCAGCCTGGCTATAGCTAGGTGAAGTATATACATAGTTTTAGGTTCTATATAGTATAGAGAAAAACTGATACACTAACATGAGCTGCTCTGGATAAAAGTATGCCAGCATACTAAGAGGCTGAATGACAAAATGAGCATAGAAGGAATAAATAGAGATGAGAGCTTGTTATTAGAACTTCACATGAAGGAGTAGGGATCACGCATGTTATTAAATGAAAAGGTCAGCTCCAGATAGTCAATGGCACCTTGAAATTTCCCAGAAAATTGATATTTTTTCTATTTTAATGTTACCTAAGAGCATCTACAACAAATGTAGAATAAAATGGGCATTTGATAATAGAAAGAATAATTAACCTGTAGACTTTCTTCAGTCTTCCATATATTTTTTTAATGGAAATTAGGCAGAGAACAGCGTTCTCTATCTGCTATCTACCAAGCCCTGTATCTGAGAGATGTTAAGATAGAAACACTGAAACATAAATTTTTGTTTTCTTTCCTTCATTCCTCAGTAGAATACCTCTTTCTTTCCACCTTGATAAATTCCCTTGGATATTCCAGAAAGAAATTTAAAGATGTCCGAAGACTTACCTCTTTTTAGTGCAAAGCTAAGAGCAAGATCTGAACAGACAACATGTGCTTTAACATTCAGCAATTTTTTCTAGGGAGACAAGTTTTTCCAATCTGTTGTCTTCTTGTTTCTGAAGAAATTTTACATGAAAAGGTGCACGTGTAAAGTAATTCACTAGGGAAAGCCTGCTGGCTATTGCTAAGAGTTGAAGCAGAATAGTATTCATCTTGGCCATTCATCAGGGGTTGGAAGTTGGTTCTCAGATTTACAAGCCTAAAAATTTGACAGCATAATTAAGAATGGACTCTTCTTTGAAAGTGTACTAACAATAATCATACTCATAGAGACTGATGTGTATAATCAAATGCTTATTATTTTACTAGGAGAAAAATAATGCAAGTCAAAAATTCTCACACCTATTTAATGCATTGGATGCAGACTGTTAAGGGAAAGCCATTTATAATCAAGAATTGGAATAACCATGGAATTAGAGCAAAGAGAGTTGTGTTGGAGAAATATAATTAGAAACAAAATCTTCTCCTAGCACAGAAACTCTTACCACAAAGATAGAAGAGAAGGTAAACAATTTTATTATTGAATAAGCAATAAACCACAATGTGATACACATCACAGACAATCCACCGAAGAGACTGCAAAAACAAAAAGTCTCACTCTTGTATAGCCAAGCAGATACAATCCATTATATAAATGTTCTCAGGATGAACAATAACTAGTTCTTAAGAGAACAGCACCATTTGTCACACATAGTTCATCCTTAATTAACTTGGTAATTGGGATGACCATCTGTGTTGGCTAATTGGTTTACCCAAAAGAAAAAAAAATCTTATATCTTTATGACAGGAAGCAGTTTTGCCCCTTAGAATGAGACTCTTACTGAAGTTAGGCCACTAATCTCCCACAGAAACTAGGAAGTAGGGGTGTTATCTGTCTTGATTTGATTATTACATTTTCAAAGAGATGACTCCTAGGTCATTGAGAAAGACATTTCTAGCTCTTAAAACTAGTAAGAGGCTTATCTAACTTTTTTTTTAAGATTTTATTTACTTATTTGAGAGAGACAGAGAGAGAGAGAGAGAGAGAGAGAGTACTCGTGCCCATGAGTGTGGAGGAGGGGCAGAGAGAGAGAGGGAGAAGCAGACTCCCCGCTGAGCATGGCCTACATGGGGCTCAATCTCAGGACCCCGAGATTACCACCTGAGCCAAAGGTGGAGGCTCAACCAACCTAGCTATCCAGGCTCCCCAAGGTTTATTTAACTTTTAAAAAAACCCTATACCATACAATCTCACTTATATCTGGAATCTAGAACAAACAAACAAACAAAACACACACACACACAATACCCTACAAAACAACAACAAAAAAACACACACAAAAAAACCCTGAGCTTATGGATACAGAGAAGGGATTGGTGGTTGTCTGAGATAGGGGATGGAGGAATAACTCACAGGGATATAATGTACCGCATGGAGACTATAGTTAATAATACTCTATTGCGTATTTGCAAGTTGCTAAGAGAGTAGATCTTAAAAGTTTTCATCACAAGAAAAGAACAATTTGGGGCGCCTGGGTGGCTCAGATGGTTGGGCGTCTGCCTTCAGCTCGGTCATGATCCCGGGGTGCTGGGATCGAGTCCCGCATCGGGCTCCCTGCTCCTTGGGAGTCTGCTTCTCCCTCTGCTTCTCTCTCTCTCTCTCTCTCTGTCTTTCATGAATAAGTAAAAATAAAATCTTTAAAAAAAAAAGAAAAGAACGATTTGTAACTATGTATGGTGAGGAATGTTAATTAGGCTTAGTGCAGTGAACATTTCACAGTATATACAAATAGCAAATCGTTATGTCATACACCTAAAACTAATATAATGTTTTATGTCAATTATATCTAAATAAAAAAATAAAAGACATATACATTTCAAAGACGAGAGAAAGAACGTACAAGCTTTCTAAGCAAATTCTCTAAGAAAGGGGAAGTGGGAGAGAAGTTCTCTTATGTTCAACAGGGAGAATTAAGCCTCTTATTTTTTATTTGTTTTTACCCATAGAAGTACAATATTCCAATGCTTAATTTACATCCGACTTGCGTTGGCCTGATTCATTTTTTCCCCCTAGATACTTGGATTTTCACATTCTCTTTCTCTTCCCCCACTTCCTCATTCTCACTCTCTCTCTTATTGTGTCCCTTTATGTGTCTGTCACTAAATCGTTTCTCCATTCATTAACACAGGCGTCCTTTAAATACGCTGTTATTTCATTCAATCAAGTTACCATTAGCCAGGGGAGCCATTCAGTCTCTTTGAGGCAGATCTGCTTATTGCTGCTTTATATGTTCATTTCAATGTTTGTCTCTTAAAGCAAACTCATTTCCCCTTCTTCCAAATTTTGGAAAGGCATTCGTAGCTATACATAGAAAATCAAACAACACAGAGTTTACTTGGAAAAGTGCACCCCTAGAGCAGGCACTCAGCAACTATTGCTGACTGATTGAGAAACCTCATTAACTGAAAACCTGGTATAGCTTCCATTCCAGTTCAGTGGCTTTCTGTGTAAAGCAGTGTATTGGCAATTACGGCAAGGGTTTACATTTCCCTTTTCTGCTGGAGGGGAGGAAACCTTTACTTCCCTTCGAGGTGCTTTGGCTGGTCTAATAATTAAATCGACATAAGACAGAGTAACAAGAAAAAAAAACAAAACAAATGTAATTTCGTATGTACAGGAGCCCATCAAATGCAGTACTCAAAGAAGTGACCAAAGTAGGTGTCTTTTATGCCTTTTATACAAACAACAAATTTGCAAAGAATTGACAAGACAAAGAAGTTTGGGCTTGGGGTAGTAAATTAGTGAAGAAGCAACAAGGTTTATTTATACAGCCTTCTCAGCCCTAAATTTCCTGTCTCTGGTAATGAGGATGTTTCTCTTCCTCCTGGTATAGGGAGGCTATCTTTTACATGGAGATTTGTTTTCTGCTTTCAGGGGGACAAAGGAAGGGTCAGAAGCAGTTAAGAGTGTCCTTACTGTTTCTTAACTTTGACTCAAAATAATCAATATGCCAAAATGGCATATTTGTGGGGGTGGTACATATTCTGCTACCTCTCACTGTTAAAGAAACTAGCAGCATTAAGCAATCAATGGCATTACCAAAATAATGACTACATTTATATTTATTTATGACTACTTTTTAAAACGTATTTAAGTCATCTTTACACTCAATGTGGGGCTTGAACTCACAACCCCAATATCAAGAGTCGCATGCTCTCCTGAGTGAGCCAGCCAGTGTCCCTTTTTATGACTACATTTCAAATGGAAACATTCCAATTGGTTTGTGAATCATTATTCAACCTCTTGAGATTTACCTGAGCTTGCATAACCACTTTGTTGTGAAAATTTAAAATAGAAAGAAATCTGGTGGTTAAACTAGACCAGGGCCCTATTCAACTTCTCTTTCCCCACTTGTACACGCAGCTACTTTATTAGCATGCTCATTGCTGTGGGTTCTGTGACTGCCTTGGCGCCATGAGACATACTCAAATTAACATGTGCATAGGAAACCTTTGCCTTGATTCCCTAGGGCTTGATTCATCCGAAATTACTTTGGAGGCAGCCTTGCTGATCTCTGACCACTGATTTAATAAGGAACAATCACTACCCTTAAGAGTAAGAAACTTTGAGCTGCTTCATTGTGCTTCGATGCCTCAGAAGCATCTTTCTCCAAATAAGGTAGTTTATTCTGGATAACATAGAAAACAGAGAGAATTAATACTATCTTTTTTTTAGATTTTATTTATTTGACAGAGAGAGACATAGCGAGAGAGGGAACACAAGCAGGGGGAGTGGGAGAGGGAGAAGCAGGCTTCCCGCTGAGCAGGGAGCCCGATGCGGGGCTCGATCCCAGGACCCTGCTGAAGGGCGCTTAATGACTGAGCCACCCGGGCACCTCTTTAAACAGATCCTAAATTAGTAACCTAATGTCATGTTTCTGTAAGACATTCTAGTAAGGCAGTTTTTTTTTAAAGATTTTATTTATTTGAGAAAGAGAATGAGATAGAGAGAGAGCATGAGAGGGGAGAGGGTCAGAGGGAGAAGCAGACTCCCTGCTGAGCAGGGAGCCCGATATGGGACCTGATCCCGGGACTCCAGGATCATGACCTGAGCTGAAGGCAGTCGCTTAATCAACTGAGCCACCTAGCAGTTTTTATAAGACCACTACCAACTGCATTTATGGATTTAGAAATAAGAGCCAATTTGCTCCTTTTTAAAAAATATTTATTTATTCATTCATTTATTCATTTATTCATTTATTTGACGGAGAGAGAGCCAGAGCATACGTGTGCACATGCACACACATCGGGGCGGGGGAGAAGGAGGGGGGAGAGGGACAAGCAGTCTCCATGCTGACCATGAGGGACTCAATCTCATGACCCTGAGATCATGACCTGAGCCCAAATCAAGAGTGGGACTCTCAACCTACTGAGCCCCAATTTGCTCTTTTTTATGTGAAGATTTTGTATTGTTCACCAGATAGTAAATAACAATTTATATTAAAAAAAACCAACTTCTCAATATTATTTCCTGCATTTCTATACACTTTTCCTCATTTGGTATATATTTTCTTCAAATTCAAATGTGGCAGAGATGTTTCATAGGGAACAACTTTCCTGATATGAAAGGAGAATGCAAGGCATTCTCATTATCTCAAAAGTGGGAAAGACAATGGTCTCATAAAACCCAAGAGACCTGAGAGTGGATCCATTGTTGTCAATGACCGGATCTGTGAGTTTAGGTGAATTATTAATCCTTGAGCCTCAATCCCCTCATCATTTCCTCATACATACATTTTATCTCATGGTCACTATATACAACACTGTAATATGGTTTATAAGAGAGGACCCACAAAACAGCTGACCTAGCAGCTATTCAATAAAGGGTAGTGATTATGATCTTCCTAGCCAAGGTTCTATAGCACCCTATTTTAAAGATCACTGAAAAATGATAATTATAATTTGCTTGGCACTGTTCTCTTGGACTCGAATGTATCATTTCTATACCTGATATTAGTACAACCTGTTTTCATAATGAACTCAATATATTCCCAACACATTATCATTGTCCTGCAAAAACATCTAAATCATGTGTTAGATCAGAAAAACAATTCCATCAAAATATGTATGCATGCTTCCATGAAAAAAAATTTTCCTTATATATCATCAAATACTGCAGTTTTGTTTTTATTCAAAACCCGGTACCAGACAGAGAAATTATTACCATGGCACATATGTGAATAAAAACCACGAAGCATGAGATGTTAAAAGTACCAATTTCTTCAAGGGAAAAAAGGAAAATGAGGTTTTGTCTAATCAAGAATATTAAAAGATCAAGGGGTTCTAGAGGAGAGGGGGTGGGGGGATGGGTTGGCCTGGTGATGGGTATTAAGGAGGGCACACTCTGCGTGGAGCACTGGGTGTTATGCACAAACAATGAATCATGGAACACTGCATCCAAAACTAATGATGTCATGTATGGTGATTAACATAACAATAAAAATTAAAAAAATAGAATATTAAAAGATCAAGAAGCATAAATTTTTTAGTACAATGGAGCTCGTCTTATTCGGTTCTCTCTCTCTCTCTCTCCCCTCCTCCTACATTTTTTGAACAAGGAAACTGATGTTCATATATATGAAATAATTTTGTTGTGATATTACTAAGATAAAGCTCAGGTTCCTGACATGCTATTATGTCATGGTGGCCATTTTCTTCATTATTGATTTGAATCATTCTGTATCTCACTACACTGTATCTAAGTGTGTATCAGTCTGTATTTATCCTCATTCAATTCTACCTTCTGTATCTTTTAATTTTTCATATTTTCTCACTGTGCTGTATTTTTCAGTTTCTTCAGATCTGTTTTCCAGTCATCACATTATTTCTCATCTGTGTCTAATTAGCTGCTTAATCTTTCCATTCAGGTTTGCTAATGCAAATTTTATTGGATTATAACACATATTTTATAAGTACACAAATCGTAAGAGTAGCTTAATGTGTTTTCACAAAATGAACATGCCCACTTAACCAGCACATTATGAGCACTTCAGTAGGCCCCTTTATGCCCCTCCTGTCCCTCTTATTTCGAGCATAGCCAATATCCTGACTTAATGGAATTAATTAGTTTTGCCCATTTTTTTAAACTTTCTGTGAATGGAATCTTGGACTGTATTCTTTTTTGGTTATGGCTTCTTTCTTCTAACAGTAAATTTCTGCTGTTGTATGAAATTGTAGTTTAATCATTGTCACTAATTTATAGCATCCTGGGTTTTTTTTTTTTAATCTTTTTCTTTTTTTTTTTTTAAGATTTATTCATTTACTTTAGAGAGAGAGAGAGAGCACACAGGAGGGAGGGGCAGAGGGAGAGGGAGAGAAAATCCCAAGCAGGCTCTGTGAGGAATGCGGAGCCCCATGGGGCTAGATCCCACAACCCCTAGATCACAACCTGAGCCAAAACCAAGGGTTGCATGATTTACCACCTGCACCACCCAGGCATTTTGTTTTTAAAAATATACCACCATTTATGGGGCACCTAGGTGGCTCAGTTTTGATCCCAGGTCATGATCCCAGGGTCCTGGGACTGAGTCCCGCACTGGGCTCCCTGCTGTGGAGAGCCTGCTTCTCCCTCTTCCTGCCGCTCCCCCTGCTTGTGTTCCCTCTGACAAATAAATAAATAACATCTTTAAAAAATATATACTACAAATTATTGATCAGTTTTACTGTAAGTAGACATTGACATTAATCCAGTTTTGATTTATTCAAACAACACTGCCATGAATATTCTTGTATATGTCCTTCTTAACATTTGTAGGCATTTCTCTTAAGTATGTATCTAGGAATAGAAACTTGAAGGTGTGTTTATGTTCCACATGAGGGTGTGTGTATGTGTGTGTGGTGTGTGTGTATAAGATTTTATTTATTTATTTGACAGAGAGAGATAACGAGAAAGAGAGCACAAATATGGGGAGCTGCAGGCAGAGGGAGAGGGAGAAGCAGGCTCCCTGCTGAGCAAGGAGCCCAATGCAGGGCTCAAGCCCAAGACCCCGGGATCACGACCTGAGCCGAAGGCAGCCGCTTAACTGACTGAGCCACCCAGGCGCCCCCATATGAGTAGATATTGCCAAACAATTTCCCCAAGTGATAATATCAATATAAATAAATGTCTACTTCAGTGTATGACAATTCCAATTGTTTCACATTCTTGTCATCCTTGCCTATTCTTCTCATTCTGATATTTTTGTGGAATTTGATAGTGTAGTAAACTTGAACATGTTTTTGTGTATTTACTAACTATTTCACTTTCCTCTTCTTTGTAATGACTGTTTCCTTTTTTGGCTCAATTTTCTCTTGTGTTTGTCTTTAATAGATTTGTGTGAGTTCTTAAATATCCTGGGCATTTGTATAAACTGTTAAATAAGCCCTTGACAGTTGCAGAAACCGCAAATATCATTTTCCAGTAACATTTTCAAACCCAATAATGGTGTCTTTTAATGAAAAGAGGTTTTTAATTTTAAAGCAGTCCAACATATCCATTTTTTATTGCTACTGTTTTTTGTGTTCTGTGTAAGAAATATTTGCCTACCCCAAAATAATAAAGATATTGTCCCCTGGGTTTTTCCCCCTTCTTTTTGCTTCATTTATTTTCTGTTCACATTTACCTTTGATAGACCTCAGTTTAATTTTTGCATAGTGCATGAAGTAAAGAGTCAAGCTCCTTTTTATTTTTCATAAATTTTCAATTACTGTAGAGCCATTTATTGAAAAGCAATTCATTTCTCCATGAATTGCTGTGGTGCTTTTGCCACTTGGTTCCATTGTCCCATTTATCTATCCTTGCACCAATGTTATAGTTTTAATTATTGTGGCATTATAACAAGTTCTGAAATATGATAGTCGTAAGTCCTCCAAGTTTGTTTTTATCTAAGATGGTCTTAGCTTTTATCTAAGATGGTCTTGGCTTGAATTTTTATGTGACTCTTAGAAATATCTTGTCAGTTTACATACTCATAAATACCATCTTCCTGAATTTTTGGTTGGCATTACATTGAAACCAGAGGTTAATTTGGAGAGAATTGATATTTTAAAAATATTGAGGCTACCAAGTCATAAATATGGTGAATGCTACTTTATTTACTTGATTTTTCTTAATAAGTTTTTGAAATTTTTAGTGTAGAGGCATTGCACATCTTTTATTAGATTTAGTTTTAGGTGTTTGAGGATCTTGATGCTATTGCAAATGACACTGTTTAAAATTATACTTTCCTTAGGGGGGCTTGGCTGGCTCAGTCAGTAGAAAATGTGACTCTTGATCTCAGGGTCGTAAGTTCAATCCCCACGTTGGGTATGAGGCTTACATAGAAAAGTAAAATAAAATCTTTCAAAAAATTAAAAAAAAAATAAAATTTTACTTTCCACTTATTCATTTCCAGTATATTGGAAAAAAAATTGTATGTTAACCTTGTTAATAACTTTGTTATTAATGTTGTTAATCCTGCACTTTTGTCAAAATCACTTATTACTTCCAATAGTTTTCCTGGCTTTTAAAAAACATATACACATGTCATATACAAATAGTTTTCTTCTTTCTCTCTGATCTTTATACCCTTTATTTCTTTTACTTGTCTTTTAACAGGTTAAGACCTCTGGTACAATGTTGAATAGGAATGGTGGGTGTTGACATTTGAGTCTTGTTCCTGCCTTCAGGGTGAAAGTATTTACTCTCTTATCATTAAGTATAGTGTTAGCTATGAATTGTTCATAGACAAGCATTATAAGAATATGAATAGTCCTTTCTAGTCCCAGTATGGGAAGAGGTTTGTTTTTTTTTTTTTTTAATTATGAGTAGGTATTGGATTTTATCAAATACTATTTTTGTACTTATTGAAATGATTATTTTTTCCTTTATTCTGTTAATGTAAAAAATTATACATGTTAATTTTTGAATGTTTACCTAACCTTACATTCCTGGGATAAACCCCAGTTAGTTTTGATGCATTATCCTTTTTATATATAGCTACATTTGACTTGACAACATTTTAAAAGGATTTTTGCCTCTGTATTTGCAAGAAAGGGTGGTCTGTAATTTCTCTTTCTTGCAATATCTATGTTGGCAAAAAATGAAATAGGAAATAGCTGCTCTTCCTCTATCCTTTGAAAGAGTTTATCCAGGATTGGTCTTGTTATTTTAGTGTTTGGAAATTTTCAGTAATGAAGTTTTTGGAGAATGTGGTTTTCTTTGTTTTATAAAAATAATAGATTTATTTTCTTTAATAGATTTAGGAGTATTTAATTTTTCTATTCTTTTCTGACAAATAACTGTATATGTTTAAGATATATAATGTGATGTTTTGATATAAGCATGCGTTGTGAAGTGATTAACACAATCAAGTTAGTTAACATATTCATCACCTCATATAGTTACCATTTATTTTTATCTTTCTATTCTTTCTTGCATGAGGTTTTAGTACTGTCAAAATTTAATATTTTTCAACAAAAAGGTGCTAACATTTTCTTATTTTTGTTCAACTGAAATATATAAAATTGCTCCTAAATTCACAAACTTAATTATATGTAGGACTAAACAAAGCTAATTAAAAGACTTTTTTTAGCGAAACACAGGCTGCCAAAATAGCAAATTTCCCCCGAATTTGCTAATTGATCTATTGAATGGTTTCTATGGTTTCTCTACAGTGTTATTCATTCATTTTGAAAGTATTTTTAGACTGTATTTGGCATAAACATAGAATTAAGAAGTAACATAAAATTTACTTCTACCATATTTGCTTGTTATTAAGCTATTTTCTTGCTGTTTCAAACCTACTGTTTCCTGTTCTGCCTTGTATTACTAGGGCTGGGACTATGCAAACCACATTTTTGTTTTGCCAGTTGCATCCCTCATAGACTTTGACAATAGAGAATTCTAAAGGAAGACTGGAGGCTGAAGAAGGAAAAAAGGATGTGTTCTTTCCTGTTTTGCTTCTTGCCACTGTCAACACCACCTGAGCATTGGTTTTTCACCCCAGAAGTAGCAGTAGATAACAGTAGCCTTTGGTTCTACTTTTGACTTCTTGCCCCCAAACTGCTACAACCAGTCTCACTTTGCCTTCTCAGAGATACCAGCCCCATTTGGCTGGCATCATATTCTCAGCTGTCTGAGGCCCAGGTCCTCGGGGCCTCTTCTCTAAGATCATTGAGTTACAAGCCCCAGTCAGGCAGCCTGTTCTCAAACTGCTAGTTTTCATAATATTGCTACTTTCTTCTCTTTATTATGCCAGCCCTACAAGTGGTAGCTTCCTATTGCACTTGCTACCTCTATGATACTTGAGTGTTTTCTTTTTTCTATTTTTGATCCTCCAGTAACTGTTAAATCAATTCCTTCTATTAAATTTTCTGGTTAAAATAATTGGTGTGATTTCTGCTTTCTTAACTGATAGACTTATTTCTTAATCTATGCTTTTTCTTTACAAATAACAGAAACTTACTTAAAGTAGCTTATCATAGGATATAGGTTTCTCCTGGAATCCTGAGACAGGAAGTACAATCGGGCCTGGTAGCTTTGGAAAGAGCTCAGAACTAGGATTACTCCTTTTCATCTTTCTGGTAGTTCCACAGTCTGTCATCTCTCTATTCTTTCCTCACCTTCTTTCTATCTCTCAGTAGGCTAATTTCCTCTACCTTTCTTTCACAACATCCCATAGATCTAGGTTTGTTTTCAGTTCAGGTTTTGCTCACTAATCTGAATTCCAGTTCCAGATAAAGGGAAAGAGACTGGAAGTGGCCTTGTTTGTACAAATGCCCACCCCTGGTCCCAACAGCTTTAGCCAGTACAAAGACAGCTGTGGGGTTCTTCTACCAGGGTGAGGAAGGGCGGTTGTCAGAGATGGGGATGGTGCTGACTATATGGCTCAACAGGTGTTTATACACTACCCAATTTTCTTTCGTTAAAAAGCATCACAGCGTAAGGAGATTTTTTTAGATGATATATTTAAGGCATATGCCATTTCTGTAAAATAATTATTAGGTTACTTTTTAAAAACTTGATTAAATACATGATCACTGCACAAAAATTATAAATAGTAAAATAGAAATAATAGGATCATAAAAAAATAGATATCACAGAAGTTCCCAGGTATATACTCTAGAAATTACAACTATTTATATTTATATATGCATAAATATTTTTATTCTTTACAAAATTGAGCTTTCTAATTTTGAGTAACTCTACCTGTCACTTTGTGAAACACAATTACTTAATCTAGATTATTGGACATTTATAGCCCTTACTAATGCAGCTATGTTTTTGCAGATAACATTAAATATTTCCTCTGAACAACTTTTTAGGAGAGGTCTTTCTAAGTTGATAAACATATATTTCAAGATGTTTGGTATATATTTTTTATTTGCCAGAAAATTTGTGTACATGTCATCCAATTGCCAGGGAGGCTATATCAATTAATATTGCTTCCATCAATATAAGGGATTAACTGTTTTTTTTCTTTTTCTATTCTTAATACAATTGTTATTAATTTTTAAAATAGGACAATTTGAGGGGGTCCTGAGTGGCTCAGTCGGTGAAGTGTCTCACTTCAGCTTAGGTCATGATCTCTGGGTCCTGGGATGAAGAGCCATGTTGTTTCAGATTCCCTGCTTAGTGGGGAACCTGCTTCTCCCTCTCCCTCTGCCCGTCCTCCTACTCTCTCTCTCAAATAAATAAAATCTTAAAAAAATAGGACAATTTGGGAGTTAAAAAACAAACAAACCCTGGTATCACATTGTTTTTCTAACATGGATTTTTAAAAAGACTTTATTTATTTGACAGAGAGAGACAGAGCATGAGCTAGGGGGCAGGGAGAAGCAGACTCCCCACTGAGCAGGGAGCCCGACGCGGGGCTCGATCTCAGGACCCCGGGATCATGACCTGAGAGGAAGGCAGATGATTAACTGACTGAGTCACCCAGGTGCCCCAACATACATTTGATTTGTAAATATTTAGTCAAAGATTTTCAACATTTGTTGCTCATGTTTTTTTCCTTTGTGAGTTGCTTTCTTTCTGTAGTCATTTTTTACCTGGTAATTTGTAACTGTTGGAAAGAGTTTATTCAATTTCCATTTTAGGTGGTAGTTTTGATCCTTGAACCCATCAACTTTTTAAGTTCACATAACATTTATTTTGAAAGTACCATTTAGGTTTAAGCTAATTTCCCTGCCTCCAGGTCTCAATCTCTTTATTTTATTTAAAAAAATTTCCATCACTGAAATAAGTGTTCATTAACTTATACAGAGTTGTGTATTAACCTGCTTAACCCGGTCAAAAGCTAAATTACAGTTTTTTTAATAAATAGTCCTCAAAAAATAATAAATCCATGAACAGAGGAATTGAATTAGTTACAAAGAGTATCTACTTAAGATTCAATAAACTATGTATATTGACTAATTTGATTATAAAAAGTGTTAGTTATAATGACTTAAAATATTATCTATTCCAAGTATCACATTTAAATTTTAAAGATTTTATTTATTTATTTCAGAGAGAGAAAGGGAGCATGCGAGGCAGGGTAGGGAGAGGGACAAGCAGTCTCCATGCTGAGTGTGGACCTGGACGTGGGGCTCTATCCCATGACCCCAAGATTACAGCCTGGACTGACACCAAGAGTTTGACACCCAACTGACTGACCCACCCAGGTGCCCCTCACATGTGAATTTTTATTAATTTTTTAAAAATTTTAAAAAGATTTTATTTATTTGAGAGAGAGAGAGAGCGAGAGAGAGCGAGCATGCATGAGCAGGGGGGGAAGGGCAGAGGGAGATGGAGAATCAGACTCCCCGCTGAGCAGGGAGCCTGATGTGGGGCTCTATCCCAGGACCCCAGGATCATGACTTGAGCAGAAGGCAGATGCTTAACTGACTGAGCCACCCAGGTGCCCCACATGTGAATTTTAATAGGAGATTTATGAAGTCTAAATATTTTAATTTAAAAGAATGAAAAGTTCATGCAAGTAAGGAATATTTTAGATATTTATGAATTCTCTACAGTTTAAATGTCATCAGCAGTCATTCACCAACCTCACCTGGAAATGACAATGTAGTAAGAAACTGCCTAAACTCTGAATATAGAAGATGAAAAAAAAGGTGAAGATGAACATGAGTAAAAGCTAAGTAAAATCCTACAGAACATTAAATGTAAAAATAAGCTTGTATTTAAGAGATTTTGAAATGCAATGGAGACATCTTAAGCTCTTGCAATTACTGGAAGATTATTGCAAAGCTGTAATTCAGACAGTTTGTAGTCACTGGGTTCTAATTTTGTTTCACATTACATTATCTTGAGTATTTTTTTAAAAGATTTTATTTTTAAGTAATCTGTACACCCAATACGGGATTCAAAGTCACAACCCTGAGATCAAGAGTCACATGCTGTACCGACTGAGCCAGGCTCCCTGATCTTGAGTACTGTAAAGCTCTTTGCCCGTTTCCTAAATACATATAGAAGATATGATATGAGTAATGAAAAAACATTGAGAAACATTTTAGACTTTTTAGGGAAAAAAAATCATCCTGAATATATATCTTTCGATTCTGTCTTGTGGGAAACGGCAGAAGAATTACATGTATTAATGTTTAATATGTAGAACATATCCTGATACTACTTGAAAGGAAGAACCCTGGGCCTGCAATGTCAAATGCTCTGATTTATTTATTGGGATTAAAGTAGCCAAATGAAACAACCTCGGAACTTAAAGAGAATGAGAAGAAATCTTGGAAGGTCTCAGTGTGGTATTGGTTCAGTGGTGACAGAGACTATAACACAGACACAAAATACATTTCTAATTAGGGAAGAATCTCTATGAGTTAAGTGTATGTTCAAGAGTGATATCAGCAACATGGCTGAATAAGATGTCCCTTGTTGTATCCCCCATTCACAACAGTAATTTGGCATCAATCCACTAAGTGTATTTGTGGGAACTGTGGGATCCAGCACAATCTACCAAAAAACCTGAGAGGAGTCTCACCTACCCATGTGTTGAGTAAGAGGTATATAGACCTTGGTCCTGTCTGTGGACTCTGCAGTGGCCTGTGAGCTGGATCCAGCCCCTCTTGGTTGTGGACAGTCTTAGACAATCACCCAGGGATGAGAGAAACTTTGTGGAAGTCCAAGTTTTCAGGGAAGAAGCTCCAGCCCAACATTGGAGAAAAAAAAAGTATGAGTTTAGATGCATTAGAGAGAGTAAGAGGAACAGTTTGACTTCACCTGTGTTATGCCTCCCTGACAAGGGGCATAGCTCAGTGCCAAGGGAGATCTTCCTCGCCTCTGATCTCTCTCCCATCAGGGACCGTGAGTGCATGGGACTGAGAACCAAGCTACCCCAGCCCTGTGGCAGGCATGTTGCCATGGAGGCCCAACTCCTTCTCACCATATATGGAGTACTGAGTCCTGTGCTGCATGAGGAGAGAGAGGAAGGAGGCTGAGAGAGTGGCCGATAAGATTCTCAGAGGATATTAAAGGGACGCAGATCCCACTAACTGAATCAGGGATTCCCATCAAGAACCCCATCCATGAGATACTGGGACACCTCACCCGTGAATCCCCCAATTGGCCTATGAGCACCCTTAGCACTCATTAAAGAAAATGAGTTTAAACTTTTATTTGCTGTTTGTCTGCACTGCTTGAAGAAATATATATTTATTGAATGTTTATATCACAGTGTGATATTCCCTGCATGTCATTATTTCCAATAAACAGAGCTCAGAAATTGTTAGTTCCTAATTTCTAATTTGTTCACTATGTACTCATTGAGCACTAATACTTAATGAACACTTTTTTTTAAGATTTTATTTATTTATTTATTTGACACAGAGAGAGACAGCGAGAGAGGGAACACAAGCAGGGGGAGTGGGAGAGGGAGAAGCAGGCTTCCCGCTGAGCAGGGAGCCCGATGCGGGGCTAGATCCCAGGACCCTGGGATCATGACCTGAGCCAAAGGCAGACGCTTAACGACTGAGCCACCCAGGCGCCCCTTAATGAACACTTGTAATAGGTAAACCATTGGCTAGGTTCTGTGAAAATTTGAATATGTGTAAATGGTGTCCTTTGCCTTCATGTTGTTACTTAAAATAGGAAACTAAAACCAAGATAAGGATAAATCAAAATCGTGTGTTATAAATACTCTGATATCCTAATGTAGAAACAGACCCTAAATCATACTGATTTACTAGATTAAATCTTTCCCTAACTTTTAATTTTAGCCTCAAAATATAGTAAGAAGTATAGATGTAAGAAACCCTTTCTTACCCCTCCTTTGGACATCAGTGATTCTCTCGCCAAGCTTTACTGGCCTAAAGATGGATTAAAAGACTTCCTCTAAAGTGCTTTGATTTGGACTAACCTCATTGATTGTTTCCTTTCTGACATTACTTTGTGAAATTAGATTGGGACATGCTTTTCCCTGAAGAGCTCTACATCCACAAATGTTTCCCATTACATGAAATCACTCAGAGTGTGAAGGGTCATCATGCAGAGAAGAGTGTCCAACTATTCCCTGCTGCCATGAATGACAGAATAAGAGAATATGAGTTTAAATTGAAAGAGAGGAAGGGATTTAGCTTACCTCTGGGAAAGGTTTTATTATTTAAACCCTTCTGTCTTAAGAGTAGCATGAATCTCCTGCAGTTAAGAATAAGAGCCAAGAGGGGCGCCTGGGTGGCTCATTAAGCATCTGCCTTCGGCTCAGGTCATGATCCCAGGGTCCTGGGATCGAGCCCCGCATCGGGCTCCCTGCTCCGCGGGGAAGCCTGCGTCTCCCTCTCCCGCTCCCCTTGCTTGTGTTCCCTCTCTCACTGTGTCTCTCTCTCTGTCAAATAAATAAATAAAAAAAAAGAATAACAGCCAAGAGCTACTTGGAATTTGCTATGTGCCAGGCACTGTTCTAAGTCATTTACCTATGGTAACTCCTCGTCTCTTTGCAACAGTCTTGTGAAAGAGATACTGTTACTATCCCTTCTTTCTAGATAGAGAAGGGTTAGGGTTGCAAACCTAGGCAAAAAAGAAAGAGAGAGAGATAAAAGTCCATGCTCTCAGCCACCCCATTATTTGGCCCCTTGCCCTGTCTTAGCTTTTATTTATCCCAGCTTCTCTGATGCTTAGCCTTTGTGATTTTTCCTTCGGAGCCTGTATTTCCTTTCTTGCTAGTTGACATTGCTTCTCCAAATCCTATATCCTAAATTATGTAGTTTCAATTAAACCTCCCATAATATTTTAGAAGTATTACCCATATAATCTTTCTGGGGAAGGTACATGTAGAGGAAAGTTGGCCTCTACTACTTCCAAATAAAGTTGTTTATAAGTTTCATATTGCAAACCCAGCAGCAAAATTTCCCAATGATGTTTTGTCTCTTTCTAAATTTATTCATAAATACCTGTTAAATAGAAATAATCAATTAGAAAGTATTTTAAAGAAAGCTTGGTAATGAAGCTATCTCACTGTCAATATAAAAAGATAAATGATTATGTTTAAGTTGTCTATAAAAGAAATGGTTTATTCATGTTAGGCAAAGATGTTTTTCCAAAAGCTCACACTACATAATACTGAAGGCTTGGACAAGCTTAGTTAACTGAACTTAATTTCTCATTAGTTAAAGATTATGGTGTGTTCCCTCTCAATATGGATCCTCATTTTCCTGCTATCATTTAGTTGTGCTTTGCGTTATTTCCCCAGCTACCATCTGCCACCAGGCTATGATCTCAAGTTTCCAAACCCAGCTGGGTGGAGTCTTCTAATAGCCTCCATTCTAACAGCGTCTAACAGTGTAGAAGTGATGATGGTGGTGAATTACAAGCATTTTGCACAAAATAATTTCTGATACAGCATTTTTTTTCTTATTTTGATGTGATAGGTAACTTCTAGAACTACCTTTGTCCTTAATGAGTTCTGTTCTTGTTCTATGGGTATCTTGGTCTGATTCTGAAACATTTAGAGTTTAAAGAACCTTACTGCAAGATTACGTGACCAGGTAAAACTCTGAATAGCCTTAAGTGACTCTGGAAAAAGCAGAGCAGACGGAGAAAACATCAATTCCCAGATTTTCTCTCTACAGAATTTCTCAAAGTGCAATCCTCTACCACTTTCATCAGAAACACAGAAGGTGCTTTTTAAAAATGGAAGTACTAGTCTCTCCCTAGATTTATTTAATCAAAATATCTAGGCATTGTGGATTGAAACCTACATTTTAAATAAGCGTTACAGGTTAATCTTACATACTCACATTTGACAACAAATGTTTTACTATTTTGGCAGTACCTACCTACAGAAGCAATGATACCAGAAAGGAACGGTGGACAAGGGTGACCTTCAGAGCCTTTATAAGGAAATGAGGTTCTGTTTTAAGTTAGTATGGTTTATGGCAGGTGCACAAAATGAAATAGATATGGGGATCCAGCTATGAATGGGTGCCCTGCATAAAGTAAACTTGGACATAAAATATAGACATAAAATGTGCCATCTTACAGACTTAAGGTATGCCATCTGCTACTGAGATGACTTGATGCAATATTCAGCCAAAATGAGATGTTCCATACTGGCTGGTCTGGTTAATGTGAAGCTACCACAATAGGAGGTGGGGTCCTGGTCCTTAGTCTGAAAAATCCTGGGTGAAAATGGGCCCTTGCTCGTTCTTCATGGAACTCAATGCAATCCTATCCCTGGAGGTGATGCACTTCTGAACAGGAGTATAGTGCTGAGACAGTTTCCATGCTTCTTTACTTTTCAGGGCCATCCTTATAATAATGTAATATCATCTAACTTGGCTTGTCTTTCCCTTGCAACCTCAGAGAGCTTAGCAAAGAATTAGTATTAAAACCTCATTTAATAGTTGCTACTCAATACCAGCAAAGGGAGAGAGATCATCAGTAACAGGAACAAGGCAATTTTCATTTTATTACAAACACCCAAGCTCCTAATGACTAGCTATGTTTATGACTGCTCTGTCTTGATAGTAAAAGAAGAGAATTGCAGAACTGGTAGCCTAATATGTATAGAAAAAAATAGTCTTGAAAATCAACACTTGGACATCTTTCACTGAACATGCTTACTGAACATTTTTTTAATTAAATTTTTTTTTCAGGAGGTTGCCCATAGGTTTGGGGTTAGGTGCCAATTAATTGAATGTGATTCAATGAAAGCAACATTAGTATAGGAGTTTGAAGGTAATTCCTCCTCTCCTATTCCCTTGGAATTCTTTTTTTTTTTTTTTAAGATTTTATTTATTTATTTGACGGAGAGAGACACAGCGAGAGAGGGAACACAAGCAGGGGGAATGGGAGAGGGAGAAGCAGGCTTCCCGCTGAGCAGGGAGGCTGACATGGGGCTTGATGCAGGGCTTGATCCCAGGACCCTGGGATCATGACCTGAGCTGGAGGCAGACGCTTAACAACTGAGCTACCCAGGTGCCCCTCCCTTGGAATTCTTATACAAAATGAGGAAAATAAACAAAGTAATAAACAAATAAATTCGAACTATATTAAGGCTATTGAGTTTTTAGATTGAAAATAGGAATAATGAAGTAGAAGGAAAATATTTAAAATAATAAACTTCACTTCAGTGGAAAGCCTCTAAAACTTTGTTGAATCTTATGGGGCAAGAGTAAAGAACACTTCTTAAATCTCTCTATCTCTTCCAAACTGAAGATTGTATGATATATATGATTTTCATATTTAAATTTGGGATTTATATGTATAAGCTTTTAAAGATTCTGTTAATGGGCATGTACCTTACAACTGAACTAGAATATGGAATATTATATTTCATAGTTGAGGTTACTGAGTACACAGCATAATTTAGCACATAAGTCATGATAAAGTTTATTGTTAAATATTCACTAATCCAAAATGCATGACTATAATCAAGTGTAGTCCTGTGTACTTGGAATACAATTAAAATGAAAGCTTATGAGACTGACAAGGCAAATCAAAGTGAAGCAATGCATATTTTTCTATAATCTTCAGCTTTTTATTCTTCCTTTCTTTACGACTAATGAGCACTCACAGTTTTGAAAATCTATCATTCCCTATCGATCCTTTCTTCCCAGGCCCTGTGAGGTGGACTTTTGGGGAAACATCACTGATTGTGAGACTTAATCTCTTTTCACTTTCCTCCGTCTCCCAATATCATAATCATAAACCAGCTGTTCTCCACAGACATACTTATTTTTCACCCATCCACCTGTCTCAGTCTCATCCCCATGCCTGTATTTCTTGCTTTCTCTCTCATTGTTCACCTTCTCCCCATTGCTTCCGACCCTGCTGTATTCAAACTGGGAGGAGGTATGTCCCCTGCCTAGTGTGTACTCACCCTGAATGCATCTACTTCCTCTCTGTTTCATCTTGATCAAATAGACTATCCCTGCAGCCTTTCCCTATTTTTTTTTTCAAATTTTGTGGCTTTCTATTGTGGTTTCCATTATTTCCATTTTACTGAAATCATTGCAATTAAAGAGTGACCGAAGATATCTAAAGCCAAGGGTCTATTCTTATCCTTCTTGACTCCATATTTGACAATACTGTTAGACCTGCCAAATTTGACACAACTACATTATTCTTGTTTCTCCATTGTTTAAGTTTCTTCTT
This sequence comes from Zalophus californianus, assembly GCF_009762305.2. Classification (NCBI taxonomy): domain Eukaryota; kingdom Metazoa; phylum Chordata; class Mammalia; order Carnivora; family Otariidae; genus Zalophus; species Zalophus californianus. The sequence continues at coordinate 78,610,744 of NC_045606.1, forward strand.
TGCTTGCTTCTTCTTCATGACCCCCTTTAATTTGATGATGATCCTTTCTGGAGGACCTTCTGTTTCCTTAGGATGCTAATTGCCTCAAAGAACTCCTTATATCTGACATTCACAGACACTAAACTTCATTGCATCATTCTGGCATTTCTTTTTCTGAAATTTCTATTTATATCTTCCAGTAATATTTCATTTTTCTGCCCCAGGTTTAGTTAAAAAAAGCAGAACTCTCACTGCCATTGTCCATGCTTCCCATGCTGCCTGATTGTTCCCCAACTGTGCTCTCAACACTTGGCTCAGAAGACAACTCTTTTGCTAATTTAATTTAACCCATTAATTCCTTTCTGCTGTATTCACACATTCCTTGTCTAGGCCCTAATTATTTTATGCTTAGACCCATTCAATAAAAATGTGTTGAAATTTGCTGGGGATTTTTCCAAGCATTACAGATAAAGTGATGAACACGTCATATTCTCTGTTCTCAAGGAATTCTTGACATCGTGGAGAAGGTAGTAGAATTTTAAAGAATTACTTTTTAGGGAATCTGAGCCATTTGCTGTTGTTACTTGTGCCTCACGACCTGTCTGACTCTGATCTTATTTATACTACTTTTTCCTGAGGAGGGAGTGTTACTCTTACTATGATTTGGGCATCAGGCAACTCCCAGTTCATCATGGGCATCTCAGAAAATATACTAACTCAAGGACCGGTGGTCAAGCACTCAGTCTCTATTTACCTTTATTGGCAAGCCATAAACTATTTTTCAAAAGAGAAATAGTTCTCGGCAGATGATAGCATAGCTTTGCCCTAAAATATATTTCTGTGATGTATTTCCCCTATAGGGTCTGGCCAAGACTCCATACAGCATCCCTATCTGCCCAGACATTTCAGACATTACTGATCTGCTGGGTCCTATGACTCATATGGCAGAACAACTCATACTGCATCCTGGAACTGTTGTAGAGCTATCTTTTGCTTTGGGCCCATTTCAAACTTGCAGCCTTTCAGGTTTTTCAGTAAATGGTTTGTAGCAGTACACCCAAATAAAGTATATAATGTCCCTAAACTACAAAGAGACCATCAGACCCTGAATTTTCATGGAGGTAATTTCCTACCCCCTGACCTATATGTGACTTACCAGGGTTTCTATTTCTGCTTACCAGGAAGGTCCAATCAGTGTAATACCATTGTATTAGACCAGCATCATATCCTATGGGATAGATAGATTATCAAAGTGCCTGAAGACTAAATATGACAGAGAGGCAGTGGGTTGAAAGCAAACTACTCTTGGTTGTTTCTAGTAAGTATTAGAGGAAAGGATATTCACTGGTTTAATAGCTGCACACGAGGAACCAGGGGACTATGTCGATTTATTCTAGTCAAGAAACACATCTAGAATAGCACTACAACAGGAGTCACCATCTCATTAAATTTATGATAATTCAGTGCAGTTCTAGAGGCTTCCACTTGGCTCTTCCTACTATAATTCCTGCCTTACTCTATGGGTCAGGGAACTACTATGGGGATTCTGGCAATTGTTAGGTATGTCTATTTCAATTCTGTTTTCTGGGATTGGAAAAATTACTAGAGTGGATAGAAGTCCTACTGGAGCGACTACGAGGCAGACATGAACCAAAACCTTATTAGTCACCTGACTTCCATAAGCCTCTTGCCTGAGTGGTGGGGTTTTGCCCCCCAAATTAGCTTTAGTTTATAGACAGGGCCCAATTCCCTCAAATCTGGGTGTTTCCCTTTCCTCAATTCAGTCACATTGGTAAATGTCCACAATGCTTTTTTTTTTTAAGATTTTATTTATTTACTTGAGAGAAAGAATGAGAGAGAGAGAGAACGCACATGAGAGGGGGGAGGGTCAGAGGGAGAAGCAGACTCCCCGCCGAGCAGGGAGCCCAATGCGGGACTTGATCCCAGGACTCCAGCATCATGACCTGAGCCGAAGGCAGTCGCTTAACCAACCGAGCCACCCAGGCACCTGTCCACAATCCCTTTGAAGAAGGCTATGAAGTTTTATAAGATAATTTTTTGGTAATGGATGAGGGTCCCTCCTCAAGGAATCCCAGCCTTGCCTTCATTCAGGGGGTTTTCTATCTGTAAATTGGCTCAAGTCTGGGAATTGATTGAAGGACTGGGACTCTCTATTGAGATGATTTAAGTTAGATTTCTGTTCACCATTATTCAGTTATTAGAGCTGTTCCAATTATTCAAATAAATTATGGCTTTTATAGGCTGCTCATATATTTCAGACCTATAATCACCATAATCAACTAGCCAGTGCCAAAGATCACTACTGGTCAAATTAGTCTGCTTCCTATTGTAACTGTACCTTCTTTGGCTCTGACAATTACGACCTGGCACTTGGCTCATAGTACACTGGGATTGTACTTTCCCACATGGAATTCAGAGAACCTATTTTATTTTATAGGTTTTATCTATCTATCTATCTATCTATCTATCTATCTATCTATCTATCTATCTATTTATTTATTTAAGAGAAAGAGAGAGAGAGAACGAGCAGGGGGAGGAGCAGAGGGGAAGGGAGAAGAAGAAAGTCAGAGGGGGAAAGAATTTCATGCAGACTCCCTGTTGAGTGTGGAGCCCACCCTTAATCTCCCAACCCTGAGATCATGACCTGAGCCAAAACCATTAGTCGGATGCTTAACCAACTGAGCCACCTAGGCACCCCGAGAGAGAGAACTATTTTAATAGCAGCATTGCCCACTGTTACTCCTGACCTCCAGAGAACAGCTATTACAGAGGCCTTCAAGGATACTGGTGATCCCTTCACTAGCTTACTTCTCAAAGCCTTTAAAAAGGTAGTGTCCTCCAGACCTTCCTTGGGGACATAACCTGATTGATGGGTGAGGAAGTCACATGTTATAAGGTCACTACAGCCTTCCACTAATCCTTAAATATGTTATACATTTCTCGCAGAATACCAGGGTAATTTGGGTTTTTCAATGAAACTTCAGTCAGCATAACCCACATTTAACTACAAATTTCAGTCAAGCAATTGAGCCCATAGAGCCAATCCAAGCTACTTTAGGTAAGACATTAAATTCAAAATTTCTCATTAATCCCCCTACATCAGTAAGTTTGGTTTGGCCAATATTGCATTCCTTCTACCTGATTCTAAACCCTTAGAATCCATTATGATAAACATTCCTCAGGTTTTGGTTTGTGTATATTGGCAGAATCTTGCAATATTGTGTATGGTACTACTTCCCAGGTCATACTTTTTTGTCAGTACCCTGGATTTTAATATAGTTATAGGTCAGGAGTAATAGTAAGAAGAAAATTAAGATTTCTTGCATTAGCAACTCTCTTGGGAAAGTCATTACAAGTTCTTTAGGCAAGAAGAGTCTAACCTCCTTCTACAGTGAAAATAAGCTACTTCTGGCAAAGGAGGCACAGCATAATTTGGAAGTTCAAGGTGCCCAGCTTCTCTAGAACTTAATCAGTTTTCATAGTTCCCACTCTTTTCTAATCAGTTCTATAACTTTAACGTAAGAGAATCTGTGGCTGTGAATTCTGTGTACATTATAATTTAGCCACCTGCAGGATTGGACTTTGGGTTTATTTCAGAAATCTTATCTATTTAGCTATAGGATGTAAGGAAGTTTTTGTGTATTCTCTAGACCTTGAGCTGGGAATTTAAAACTAAACTCACCATTTTCTTTTCCCAAGTGTTTTTTTTTTGTTTTTTTTTTTTTAGAAGTAACTAACCAACTCCACAATCCTTATACTCTTTATTTCTACTAAAAACCTGCCTGACCTTCCAGGGGCACTTGACTACAGATGACAAAAGGCAATCTATGGCTCACCCCTAGAGCTGGGAATGGTTTATCCAATCCAAATGACATGACCAAGAATGAGTGGGGCATGAATTCTTTCATGGGAATCCAGGATATTATTGGTGGAAAAGGGCAGGAATATCCAGCCACCCTGTCCTTAGTCTTTTCAAAGTTGAATACGAAATGTAATGTACTATTGCCATTGTGTAGAAGATCCTTCTCTGAGAGGAAGACTAGCATGGAGCAAGTCAGAAGCGAGGACATGGGGGGATAGGGTAGAGGAGAATGCAAGGAGATCAGGTGCCGGAGAGATTAGGGAAAGACACCAGCAGGAAGAGGAAATTGCAAAACAGTGAGGCTGGAAGTGAAGACAGAGGTTCTGCTTACTCTACAATTTTGTTTAGAGCTATACCTTATAACAGTTAAACTAATGCCTACCTCATGCCCAGTGTAGCATTAATTTTTAAGGACGGATGGACACAATTCTTTACATACTGAAAATATTCTAAGATTTGAAAGAGAAATAGTGTTAGGTCATACATACTTGAATGAGAACATGTTCTGCTCTGATATATGAGTGAATTCTTATATTCTGATACCGTTTGAGTAGTAAGTACTAATACCACTCTATTATATTAATGATTGTTTTCACTCTATTTTCACTATTATATTGGAGTGGAATCTATGTGATTCTCAGGGAGGGTGGTCAGGGTGTCCCACTAAACTTTCTGCTTACCACATGTCGCAGTCATTTCCAAGATACTGAAGGTTTATTTATTTATTTATTTAAATTCAATCAGCCAACACATAGCACATCATTAGTTTCAGACGTAGTGTTCAACAATTCATCAGTTGCATGTAACACCCAGTGCTCATCACATCACGTGCCCTCCTGATACTGAAAGTTTAAAAGTTATTTTCCCAATGGTGCTATCATGATGTTGAAAATGATTTAAGATCCTTAGATCCAGGACAGATTTCAGGGGCTTCCCATAACTCAAGTTATATGATTTTGGGGTCCTCATATAAAATGTCCCAAAAGTGGCAAGTGCTAACCACTCCTCCTGCCATTCCCAAAACCTTGGACATTTGCTCTGAAGTCTTAGAAGAGGGCTTTTTTGATGCTTGTGTAGACTTAAATGGGATGAACTGTGGGCCAGAAGCATCTGGCTTTAACTTCTGTTTTTTTGAAGTTTTACCAGAGGGATTTTTATAATGATTCTGTTTAACCTCATTTCCATTTATCAGTGTCAGCCTCTTCTATGGGAGTCTTAAGTTTACCTTCTGTGACCTGCTGGTCATTAGTAGAGCTAAAAATATATAAATACCTTTCTAGGCTTTAGTGTCAGTGGATGTCATCAAGAAATAAACCATATACACAGGCTCTTAAGTGCTCAAATTCCCATCTTGCTTAATTATCAGATTCGGCCAGATAAATTCAGTCACATTGTATAGCTTTTTAAAAGAAGCAACTCGAGGGGCGCCTGGGTGGCTCAGTCGTTAAGCATCTGCCTTCGGCTCAGGTCATGATCCCAGGGTCCTGGGATCAAGCCCCGCATCAAGCCCTGTGTCGGGCTCCCTGCTCAGCGGGAAGCCTGCTTCTCCCTCTCCCGCTCCCCCTGCTTGTGTTCCCTCTCTCGCTGTGTCTCTCTCTGTCAAATAAATAAATAAAATCTTTAAAAAAAAAAAAAAGAAGCAACTCGAATGGGTTGCCATTTCAAACTGTCTTTGCAGCTTAATGTCATATTTTTATGTTGTAGACAACTGTGAAGGTACTTGAGCTTTAGGCCAAGAGGTTTGTATTTAATTTAGTATGGAATAGAACCATAAGGTACAATAAGATGCTGTAATGATAAATAACACTAAATATAATTTCATCTTTTCTGTGTTGAGAAATCCCTTGGCTCTTTAAACTGACTGCTGTCTGCCCATTAATATCCATTCTCTTCTTCTAGAGTAATGGAATTTTCACTGGACCATATGACCCACCAACCAACCTCCTTTATATTGAAAAGGGGCCGTATGCTTTAGCCCTTACCAGGATACAGCACTTAAAGGGGAGGAGCTTTCCCTCGCTTCGCCTCTTCCTTCATCCTGCTATGTGAAATGTAGAATGTGCGCGCTAAGGCATCATTGAACAGAACCTGTGCTAAGGCATCATTGAAACTGTAGCAGCTCCAGCAGGGCAAGAGGAGCAACAAGAGAAATGGGAACCTCCCAGGCTACTTGCAATATGACTATTACAGGAGAAAGAAATACAATTCTATTTTATCTGAGCCATTTTTAACTTGGTTACCAGTAATAGCAGCTGAACCTGCATCACAACTAATGGAGTCTCGTTTTACACATGTAACTGTTCTTTACTAGGGAATATCCCTTGTGAAGAACAACTCGAAGTATAAATACAATAGCTTCGGTACACAGCAAATAACCTCTCATGGTACTGTCACTTTCTGCGTGTCACTTACGGCAGTGACAGCCAGTTTTGGTGGATGTGCATTGCATGATTTCCCCACACACTGTTTCCCTAAGTCCGTTTATTTTTGTACTACCTTCATAATACTTGCCGTGTCCACATTCACTTTTAATATTACTTATTGACCATATTCCTTAACTTGACTTTCTATAACTAATATAAATAGAAATTGATGTGATTTGGAGTAAGCAGAAGACATTTATTAAAAGTAAGTGCATTGAAGACAATAAACAAATTATAGCAAATCCTATTGCCTGCCAAAGGCCCGTGGCCTGAGACCTGATCTCTATTTTAAAGAGATCAGTTTATTTTTTAAAATTTTTTTATTTGACAGGGGGAGAGAGAGAACGCACAAGCAGGAGGAACGGCAGAGGGAGAGGGAAAATCAGGCTCTCTGCTGAGCAGGGAGCCAGATGTGGGGCTTGATCCCAGGACTCTGGGATCATGACCCAAGCAGAAGGCAGATGCTTAACTGGCTGAGCCACCCGGTGCCCCAAGAGATAAGTTTATTTAAAGTGTGTTTAAGACACTAGCAAGAGGTTGAGACTTTCTCTTTGGTATAATCGATGGAAAGATATTTGGAAAGGGAATATCTTTATCTCTATGTGATTAATTTTTATATCATGTTGCATGAAACTTAAAATCATTCAGGCATGCCTGTCTTGCACATCAGAAAATGCTGCTCTTTGATTCTGTTTTTTTAAAAATAAATGAAAGATATAATCAGAAAAAATATTGGGTGGTGAGTGTCAGATGTATCCCACATGTAGTGCAGTTTTACTCTGTTCCTATGTAATCCTTCACTCTGGAAGCAGATCGGAAGATAGTCAACTACCTAAATACTAGCAGTCTTTGTTACTTGCTGTATCTTCTCAAATTTTTGTAAATAATTTTAAGAAGTAACTTCCTTTTTCCCCAATATGTGTTTGCAAGAGTAAAATCATGACCTCATTGCAGTATAAGCCTGAAATGGACATCAGGAGCAAACTGGTTAAGCTTGAATGGACATCTTGGACGTGAAAATAATAAGCATCATTAAAGAACAAGATAAAAAGAGAGTAGCTCATTTTACAAGCAAATATAGATTTGTTTAGTTTGAATGGTTTCTGATTACAGAGCAATTGTTCCAAACCTCTGAGGTTCTTGTTTGGAAACCTCAGGCTACTCATGTGTTGGCTTACCAACCATATCAACTTGGTTAAGGTGGAATTACTTTTCCTACAATCTGCTTGCCTATACGGTTTTAGGTTAGAGCTGGACAGAAAACTTCACAGGGTTTGGAAGGCAAAGCTGGAGCAGTCATCTCCCTCTGTAGTTTCCTGAGGCTACTGTCATAAAGCACCACAAACTTAGTGGCTTAAAACACCAGGAATTTGTTCTCTGAGTTCTGGAGGCCAGAAGTCTGAAATCAGTCTCACTGAGCTGAAATCAAGGTGTCTGCAGGGCTGTGCTCCCTGGAGGTTCTAGAAAGACTCCGTTCCCCTTCTTCCAGCTTCTGGTGGCTGCCAGCATCCTTTCCTGTGGATGTGGCACTTATCATTCCAGCCTCTGCCTCCTTGGTCACATTGCCTCCTCCTCTACTATGTGGGACAGATCTCCCTTCGTCTCTATCTTATAGGGACATTTATCTTTCTCCCTATAAGAGAGAGACATCTTAGATTTCAGGCACCCCTGGGTAACCCAGGATCATCTCTCCATGTCAGGATCCTTCACTTAATCACATCTGAAAAGACCCTTTTCCTTGATCAGGTAGTATTTGCAGGTTTCAGGGCTTGAGACCTGATATTCTTAGTTGGCTGTTACAGTGATATTCAGTTCTTTCCTCTATGCAACTAACAGATTTTCTGTTCCTTGCTGATTCTAAGGTATTGGTTAGTTCTGAAATAATGTGTTTTTTTCTCAGTGTGTTTCTTCATAGCTATTTATATAGCTGCTTTATCTTCTTCTCCTTGATTTTATGCCTTATTGAATTCCTATCCATATTCTATTTTTCTATGGCTCAAAGCACAGTTGGAAGATTTTCTTTACCTTGGATAATGCCTTCTTCCGTAGCGGGTTCTTCATCTCTGTATGCTTTGTTCTCATCCTTCTCTCTCTGTTTTCTTATTTTTCCTTTGTTGTTGTTTTTGCTTTTTTTCCTCAGCTTGCTCATATTTGATGTGGGCAGTTGGATCTAGACATTCTCAATGTTTTGATGTAAAGTGATTGAATTCTTTCAAGTGGCCTTAACACTTTACTAAGACTTATCATCTGCTTAAAAAGTGGGGACTACATTTTATTCACCTTTCTGAAATATGAAATATGAAGCAGCCTTCCTCATAGGATTTGAATGCTGAGTTCTTGTTTAATATTTTGTTAATGGCCCTCTCCAGTCCTCATGGGATCTACACCATTTTGTCCAAGGTATGCTATGTCTTTAAGAGCGAGTGGTTTAAGTCTTTACATTGGTCCTCTATTTTGGGATTAACGCCTACAATGATGGCAATCCTTAACGACATATTCTGCCTCTGCTGGGCTTTTAAAAACCTGAAAAACTATATTGCTTTCTACTCTTAAGGCTTTCCCCTGCTTCCTACTCACCTTATTGTACATTTCTCTCCACATTGATAGTATTAGTGAGACTTTTAGGATTTCAATTCACTTTTTCCTTTAATACTTCTTGGGAGTTTCAGAGCCATATACAAAAGCCCCAGAATTTTCTACTTTTTACTTTGATTGCAATACATTTGCCATTTTAGGTTATTGTTTATTTCATTTGTGTTTGGGAGAGAGAAAGCTTGTAATCCGGTTTTGTTTTGGACCCACTGAAAGACATTTGACAACACATTTGAAATAGTATGTCAATCTGAAATTGATTTAGAAGAAAACAATGGAGATAATAAAGTGATTCAATTTTGACAGTTAAGAAACACTTAAAAATTGTAATTTAAGAAGGAACAAAAGATCTTTACTTACAAAAGACTCAGACACAATCAGCAGTAATTAAAAGCCTTCTTTTAAAAGAATGAATAGGTCTAGTGTGTGTGACCCCAGAGGCAGGAGAAACATCAGAGGGGTGGAAATCACAGAGCATCCGATTTCAGATGGATACAGGAAAGAAACTTCAGAAATAAGAGATGCGTACCCCTGGGCCTTAGCTCTTGTTTTTCACCTTTTCAAATTTTCTTTCCCTGTGATGTCTGTGGAAGGCACTGCATTATTCTTACCAATCCATGGGGATTTCTCGATCTTTCCATTATTATCTTTATCTCTCCCACTTCTGATCTCCCACCGTACTGCTGAACTATTAAAGTGTACATAAAAGCAGATGTGGTTTTGTAATTACTTGTATTTTTGTTTCTCACCTAAAACATTTGACCCATCTTAGTGCCTAATATAAGGTCTTGAACAGAGAGAAGATGATCAGCAGTTTTGACTGAATTAACTTAGAAAACGTATTTTTATTTTTATTTTTTTTAATTTTTTTATTGTTATGTTAATCACCATATATTACATAATTTGTTTTGGTGTACTGTTCCATGATTCATTGTTTGTTCATAACACCCAGTGCTCCATGCAGAATGTGCCCTCCTCAATACCCATCACCAGGCTAACCCATCCCCCCACCCTCCTCCCCTCCAGAAACCTGTTTGTTTTTCAGAGTCCATCATCTCTCCTGGTTCCTCTCCCCCTCTGACTTACTCCCCTTCATTCTTCCTCTCCTGCTATCTTCTTCTTTTTCTTTTTTCTTAAAATATGTTGCGTTTTTTGTTTCAGAAGTACAGATCTGTGATTCAACAGTCTTACACAATTCACAGCGCTCACCGTAGCACATACCCTCCCCAAAGTCTATCACCCAGCCACCCCATCCCTCCCACCCCCGACCACTCCAGCAACCCTCAGTTTGTTTCCTGAGATTAAGAATTCCTCATATCAGTGAGGTCATATGATACATGTCTTTCTCTGGTTGACTTATTTCACTCAGCATAACACCCTCCAGTTCCATCCACGTCGTTGCAAATGGCTAGTATCCAAAATCTATAAAGAACTTATCAAACTCAACACCCAAAGAAAACGTATTTTTAAAAGTATATTTATCTCTACAAGTGAGTTTGCTCTAACACAGTTGTCCTACTACTAGAAATTAAATTTACTGATAAGCCTCTCTACCTATCATAGTATGTTTTTTAATAAAGTTTCTTAGCTGGCTATTATTCCACTTATGTAAAAATTTATTACTTAGAATATTCACAAGAAAATTGGACATAGAACAATCAAGCAATCTGTTGGGTATGATCATCAAATTAAAAAAAGAAGAGGTAAAACCTTACAGGATGTGTAATACTGAGTACAAATAAATATTTAGCAATATTACAGCCCTTAGTTTTTGGTGTTCTAATAGATTGCAAATCTCATCTATGCTTAAATTTAGAGGATTTTAACACTTTCTATAAGAACATATCATAGAAAGAGACCAATTTGAATGCCTTTTTATCCCACCACCAATCTTCATAATTAATGAAGTCTTTCATTATTTAAATAAATATGCTAAAACCATTTGTCTGAACTAGCAGCTACATATTAAGTTGAATTATTAATACTTTTGAGTGGGCAGTATTTAAGAATTTATGTGTGCTATAACTTTCCAAGTGTTAATATATTTTTTCAACAATGTCCTCAGCCATAATTTTGCTTCCTAATTCCTATGACATTTGATACTATTGAAACAAAAGCCTTTCTAATGGATTATCATACTTTTGCTTTAACCAACTGAGAGCACTGAATAGATATTTTAACAGCTTTCTTGTTGGTTTTATATTTACCACTAATCCTGTGCTTTTCACTCTTCATTAGCACCCTCTCTCGGTTGATCCCCCTTCTTTGGCTTGGTCACTCATAGTGCTTCAAGTTTGGGTCCTATTGCCCCCACAGGCCGCCAGAGATTATTTATGGAAATGCTCTCCTCCTCCTTCCTCTCCTCCTCTCTCTTCATCTCTTCTTCCTGCTTCCCCTCCTCCTCCTTTTTCTTCGTCCTGCTTTTGCAGAGAGGAAGCAGAATTGAACTGATTTCCCAAATGTTCTGCTGTGTTTCCTTTTTTTTTTTTTTTTTTTTTACCATTTTTTAAAAAAAATACTACTTCTGGGACGCCTGGGTGGCTCAGTCGGTTGAGCGTCTGCCTTCGGCTCAGGTCACGATCCCAGGGTCCTGGGATCGAGCCCCACATCAGGATCCTTGCTCAGCAGGGAGCCTGCTTCTCCCTCTGCCTCTGCCTGCCCTCCCCCTGCTTGTGCTCTTTCTCTGTCCAATAAATAAATAAAATCTTAGAAATAAAAATAAAAATAGTACTTCTATTTTGCTCTACAACTTGCATATCTCCTGCTATTAGAGAAGGTGCGGGGGAAGGAAGACAAGCAAGAAAAGAAGTGGAGGGAATAAGAGAAAAGGGGTAAATGTGGAAATTTGAAGGGAAGAGAAGGAAAATTTGGAATGGTGTTACAAGGCAGACAAAGATTGTGTTTAAAGTGAAATTCAAGAGTTGTGATAAAATATAGGTGGAAGAATCAGGGTTGGTAGAGGTTGGTAACTTCCCTCTCCCATCCCCATTCTTTGTAGATTTTCTTTTATTTTCTTAATCTCTATCACATTTAGTTTTCTTAATCTCTATCACTTTTTTATTTTATAAAATTAAAACATTTTAATACACCCTGACCAAAAAAACATAAAACAAAACCAAAAACCCAAATTGTCATCCTCCAAAAGTTCTCTAAATCCAAGTATGTGGCCCAAGTCTCCTGTGCTGGTACCTGTGCTCCCTACTAGACCACACATAACCAGCTATGCCCACAAACTCTGGGAGATAGAATAAAGGTAATTTCTTTTCAGTCTTCTTATTTTCTTCGGTACCTTTAAACACAAAGTCTTAACTATAGATTATTATTGTTCACAGCTTTATAAGACAGAATCTAGCATTCTATTTTCAGTGTGACCAGACATCCCTTTCCCCACTTCTGAATATAAGGTAGGAATGTTTTTCTTAATATAAATCAGTATTTCTAAAATTTCTTTGTGGATTTGAGTTGGTTAGTAGAGTGCAAATCAGTAGCATTCCTTCTTTCTTCTCTGCTTTTCTTGCCTTTCTTCCTTCCTTCCTTGTTTGCTTGCCTCCTTCCCTCCTTCCTTCTTTCCCTTGGATGATTTTTCTCCGACACAGGGGAGAGCTTCCTAGTCCCTCCTCAGCACAAAGGAAGTAGGTGCTATTTTTTAGAGAGAGAAGCTGCAGTAACTTCTAGTGTTTATACATCAAGACCTTACACTGTATATAAATACAAGCTGTGCTCCACCTAAAAACAAGCATCTTTCCCTGCTCTTAGAGTTGTTTATTGTAACAATTCACGCAAGTAGGCTTTTTTAGATACGAGTGAATACTTTAGTCATGAATACTCACACTTGAGCCCTGCCCTTAGCTTGTAACAGTTTTTTCTCCTCCCACCCTCACCCCTCCTCCAATAGGTGAGAAAAGAGGATGAGGAAGACTGTTTTCCACCAAAAGTGCAGATATTGAAACTAATCTATAAAGCATATGTGCAAAGTATTGATAATCACTTACATGGGTAATCTGAAGCAAAATTTCAAGGGGTGAACCATAACAGTTGTGTGTGACAGCGGCAAGGTTAGAAAATGCTGTTGTATTATAATATTCCCGCTGCAATGTGAAAAAAATATTTCAACTGGAGAATAAAAAATTCAAACACCAGAGTAGAAGCTTACCCCAGCTTTCACATATAAAATATTTATGTGTTAGTGAAAGACAAATCCTTATCTGTCCTTTCCTTTCAGCCTTCCCTGTCTCTACAATGTTTTATTTGTGAAATTAGCCTTTTTTCGAAGAATGAAAGAACTAACATCCTAGAAAAATCTTTCTAATATGGGTTGTCTCCTTAAATGATCCATTCCGTAAGACCCTTAGGTTTGTGGAGATTGTATGTGTTTCACGCAGATCAACCTGTAACATGAGCAACAGTGTAGACAGCCTACCATGTGCTCTTAAAGGATGAACAGTGACATTCAATGTCACAGCTCCCCTTAAAGAGAGCTTACAGGGAGTGGAACCAGGGATGAATGTTTTGCTGGCCAACATCAGCCCAGACTTGAGGAAAAACAGTTTGGGAAAGTGGATTGTAATTCAACACAGATATGTCAAATCACTCTTTAACCTGCTATCAAATCATAAACATGGAGGATCTGAGTTTGTACCTCTAGATGGGAGAGAATAGAATAGGAAGGCAGAGCCAGTAGCCTTAGGGGTTAGGGTAGAGCAGAGACAAAATGTTATGGAGAAACACAGAGAATTTTTAGAAATCAAAAAAGTTGCCATATACAGGCAACTTTATTTTTCTGAGGTTTGTATTCAAGAAGAACCAAAAACCTAAAAAGAGTTGACAATTGTGGAGGAACTGATTGTGTGTTCTCATTATGTGTGAGAGCAAGAAAGAGATGAAAACATTCAGAAACCTGGGACGCCTGGGTGGCTCAGTTGGTTAAGCGTCTGCCTTCGGCTCAGGTCATGATCCTGGAGTCCTGGGATCGAGTCCCGCATTGAGTTCCTTGCTCAGCGGAGAGCCTGCTTCTCCCTCTGCCTCTGCCTGCAGCTCACGCTCTCTCTCTCTCTCTCTGACAAATGAATAAATAAAATCTTAAAAAAAAAAAAGAAAAGAAAACATTCAGAAGCCTAAAGAGAATGGGAAGAGATGTGGGGGCAAGGGAGAACTTGGGAATTAAGCCTGGTCAAGAGGGCTTTCTCATTTTTCTTATTTTTTTTCTCTATCTCTCTAATTTTTTTCTTTCTGATTATGTAAGCAATACATGCTCATTGTTGAAAATTTGGAAAATAGAGAAATGTTAGAGAATACATAAGTCAATACATAACTACAAAATAAAAATCACTTACAATCTACCATTCAGGCATCCAATACCATCATGAAAATTTTGGTGCATTTCCCTCTCTCTCTTTTTTCTTTGGCTTTTACATTTTGAGATGTAGTTTTAGCTTTTATCGAAGTTACACATGCATAGGACTTTGAGAAAACAAGAGTTCTATAAAGATTGTTAGGAAAAGTGACACTTTAAAGTTTTAATGGATTCTTTTGACATTAAGCCCCATTCCTCTAAGTAACATGCTTATTTTGCCTTTTCTCCCACAGTTTGTCATTATCTCAACTTGAGAAAAATGGAGACCTGGTTGTTGCTAAAGCATATTTTTAAAAGGGTAAGACCATGATTCTCCTGCAATCTTTTTTTTTTTAAAGATTTTTATTTATTGAGAGAGAGAGAGAGAATGATAGAGAGCATGAGAGGGAGGAGGGTCAGAGGGAGAAGCAGACTCCCTGCTGAGCAGGGAGCCCGATGTGGGGCTCGATCCTGGGACTCCAGGATCATGACCTGATCTGAAGGCAGACGCTTAACCAACTGAGCCACCCAGGCGCCCCTTCTCCTGCAATCTTAAAGTGAATACATGTCAAACTTGGTGGTTTAAAACAATTCCATTTACTATTTCTCATGATTCTGTGGGCTGGCTGGACAGTTCCTGGGGTCTAAGAGGGCAAGAGCAGAGGCTACTAGACTCCCTTGACACATTCTCAAAGTACTTCACCGGCCTGCCCAGATTCAAGGGGGTGGAGAAATGCACTCTCTTGATGAGAGGAGAAGCAATAACCCCTTTGCAAAGGGGGTGGCCACAGAGAGTTGTGATTTATTAGGGGAGTGTTCACCACGAAGTCCTTTCAAAGTTTTGTTTCCCCCAAGTTACTATTCCCTGTGGTCTTGTTTCTCTTCCCTTCCTATTAGAAGCTTTCATCAACTATCTGGAGATGTTATTTAATTGTATTAAAGAATATGGCACCAAAAGCCTGATGGGAAGCTCTGTGCTCAGGATTGGTGTGAGTCGAAGGTGGGATTCACTGCAGGGTGATCTGGCTTGACATTTGTTTAGGGAACCCCTAGTAGTTGACTTCCTCAGGAAAGTGTTCCTAATCTCCTGAAAAGGCATAAACTCAGCTGCTGGTTTTCTCTATTCTGAGTCCTGGCAGAAGGCACTTTTCAGTATGGTACTCCATCTCAGCTCTGCCAGTGCCCCCCACTTCACACACCCTCTGTTCCAGCCTCCCTAGAGAATAAGCCTCAGGCTTTGCCAGGGCAGGCAGAGGAACTGGGGATGCCACTGCTCTCTTAACAGACTTCAGCAACACCTCTTGTTCTTACTCCATTTCCACCCCAACTTCCGAAGGTGCCCGGTGCCTTCATTTCTTTCATGGGTTACGTGGTATAAATTGGTTTGCTTCTTGGTTTTCCATATTTTCAGTTTAGGATTCAACTTCCTCAGTAATGCTGAGTCAGTGACCAAACATCTGCTCTCTTGCTTACAAAATCTTGTTTTTGTTGACTTTTCTTCTTTTCTCTTCGATCTGTGAAGCTTCATGCCCCCACCCCACCCGCCTTTGTCATCACTCATTTCAGGTGTGACTACTGTGTACATTCAGTTGCAGCCAGAAAACCCTTTGCTTTATGTGTACTACATGTATATATAATGTATTACTTCATTGTGTATATTTTTTTTAAAGATTTTATTTATTTATTTATTTGAGAGAGAGAGAATGAGAGATAGCGAGCACAAGAGGGAAGAGGGTCAGAGGGAGAAGCAGACTCCCTGCTGAGCAGGGAGCCCGATGTGGGACTCGATCCCTGGACTCCAGGATCATGACCTGAGCCGAAGGCAGTCGCTTAACCAACTGAGCCACCCAGGCGCCCTTTTGTGTATATTTTTTAAAAAGCTTATTTCTTCATAGGCAGGGCCATGTGAAGTGCTTGTGGTTACAATGACCTTTTTGGAAACCATAGGGCTGCTATACCCATGACTTCCACTGAGGAACCTTTAGGTCATATGATGCCATATTTTATGCCACCACCTTGGCCATGACTGATGGAAACAGGGATGAGCATCTGACCTAAAAGAACCAAATCCGGGGGTTAACTCATGGCCTTGGCAGTGGGCACAAGTGCTCTGTCATGTGTGAGTTGTTCCATATTAAATGGTGACTGTCATTTTTCTAAGGGAGTTGGTATTGGTCATACATACAGAGAAAGGGGGAAAATCTATTATTAGTAAAAATAAGAGCATTAAATTTGGAGATTAGCTGAGTCGACATCATATCAGAACACTGAGGTAGGGAACAAAGATGTCACTGCTGAATAGGAACAAAAAATTGGGGTCCCTAGAATTGCTTTGCACTAACATTCCAGTGCTCTGTGAGGCCTGGTTATGGGATAACTGATACTGTTTACTATTTAGTTTACTTCTTGTGTATTTATGCAACAAACCCAAATTAATTAGCATAAACTAATCATAGTTCTTTTCCTTGTGCAATCTGAATATAGCTAGTTGCCCTGAACCCTGAGCATTGGCGAATACACAGCCACTCTTACTGTGCTGATAATGATCCTGGAAGAGGAGGTCTGAAAATATCAGTCTTGTCTCATATGGGTTAGGATGAGTACACTCTGCTAAGGATGTGTGAATAGAAAAAACTGGCATCTTAATTGAAAAACTGACAGATGCAGTTTCTAATTCTCATTTCCCCACCAACTACTTAAATTCCTGAATTAAGTCACCTACTCTCTACTCCTATTACTTTTTCTTTCTTTCCTGAGGGCTTTGTACCAGAGGACTCAAAGTTCTCTCCCAGCTCTCAAGCTCTGTATTAACACATCCATGTCATCAGATTCTTTCAAGATCATGGAGGCAGAGATGTATATACAGATCCTTTTCTATGCAGTCAGTTCAATTCATGACTAGCCCAAAACAACCCTTTCTGCATTCCTTTCCATTCTCTTCCAATTTCTCTTTTATAACCACTTAGATTTTCTCTTATGCAAACATTTGATTAGTAAATAGGCAAAGCCCAGGCAACGATGTTGAGTTGTCTGTGGAAAAAGAGGATGTGCGGAGGCGCCTGGGTGGCTCAGTTTTTAAGCATCTGCCTTCTGCTCAGGTCATGATCCCAGGATCCTGGGATCAAGCCCTGCATTGGGCTCCCTGCTCCATGGGAAGCCTGCTTTTCCCTCTCCCACTCCCCTTGCTTGTGTTCCCTCTCTCCCTGTGTCTCTCTGTGTGTCAAATAAATAAATAAAATAAAATAAAATAAAATAAAAAGAGAGAGAAGATGTGCTGCTTGTGTCAGTGTGAGTGTGGGTGAGTATGTGTGGTGGATGTGGGAATTAGGTGATGAGAATAATGAAGACAGAAAGAGAGGTGTGATGGTGGGAACCTGTGGCATCTTAGAATGCCTCTGATAAAGAAAAATTTACCTTTGAAGAGAACTTTATAGTTCTTGGACGTAGCAATATTTTGGTATAAAATAAAAATAAAGCTGATGCTAAAGTTAAGATACTGGTTCTAGAAAATTATAGAAATTTGGTAGGAAATAAGTTTTGTAAACATAAGAGTATGTTCATCTCTCTTTCACATAATGTTAAAGGAATCAGGTCAAAAGACATTAAGCCAAAAGGCGACTGGTAGAGATTTCAATGGGGAGTATTATAATTTGTCTCCAGAGCTCGGGAAGTCAAAGTCAGTTTCTAAGTAAGCTACAAATAAAAGAAGCACTTAATTATGACTGGAGTTTCTGAGTTTTATTAAAAATGTAATTAGAATTATTGAGTTTCTTTTAAAGGTAGACAGCACAAAAACATTCTGGATAAAAGTATAATTTTGTTTATCTCTCTAGCTAAATGCACGCTAAAATCACATTATCTCCTCAAAAATGAAAAATAGAACAACCGTATGATCCAGCAAGTCCACTTGTGGACATTTATCCAAAGGAATTAAAATCAGGATCTTTTTTTTTTAATCAGGATCTTGAAGAGATACCTGTACTTGTCTATTCATTGCAGCACTATTCACAATAGCCAAGATAGGGAAACCACCCATGTCCACCGACAGGTGAACGCATAAAGAAAAAGTGATATACACACAAAGTGGGATATTCCGCCTCGAAAAAGCAGGAAATCCTGTCATTTGTGACAACATGGATAGACCTGGAGGACATTATGCTGCGTGAAATAATCCAACACAGAAAGACAAATACTGTATGATATCATTTATAGGTAGAATCTAAAATAATCAAACTCACAGAAGCCCTGAGTAGAAAAGTGGCTGCCAGGGGCTAGGAAGGGAAATGGGGGGGGGGGGGGCGGGTTATGGCCAAGGGCACAAAGTTTCAGTTTGTTTGTTTTTTTTAATTTTATTATGTTATATTAGTCACCATACAATACATCTTTAGTTTTTGATGTAGTGACCCACAATTCATTGTTTTCATATAACACCCAGTGCTCCATGCGGTACATGCCCTCCTTAATACCCGTCACTGGGCTAATCCATCCCCCCACCCCCCTTCCCTCTAAAACCCTCAGTTTGTTTCCCGGAGTCCATAGTCTTTCATGGTTTATCTCCCCCCCCCCCCTCATTTTTCCCTTCCTTCTCCTAATGTCCTCCATGCTGTTCCTTACGTTCCACAGATAAGTGAAACCATATGATAATTGACTTTCTCCGCTTGACTTAGTTCACTTAGCATCATCTCCTCCAGACCCCTCCATGTTGATGTAAAAGTTGGGTATTCATCCTTTCTGACGGCTGAGTAATATTCCACTGTATATGTGGACCACATCTTCTTTGTCCATTCATCTGTTGAAGGGCCTCTTGGCTCTTTCCACAGTTTGGCTATTGCAGACATTGCTGCTATGAACATTGGCGGGGGGGAGGGGGAGGGTAATGGCCAAGGGTACAAAGTTTCCGTTTTGCCAGAGAAGTAAGTTCTGGCAATCTACTATACAGCACAGTGCCTATAGCTATCAATAGTGTATTGTATACTTAGAATATGCTCAAAGGATAGATCTTACCTGAAACGTTTTTACCACACTGAAACAACAATGGTAATAATAATAAAGGGGGTTGAAGGGAACTGTGGGAGGTTATGAATATATGATCTTAATGGTGGTGATGGTTTCATGGGTGCATACTTGCCCCCAAACTCATACATCTGTGTACATTAAATGTGTACAGATTTTTACATGTCAATCATACCTCAAAAAAGTAGTTTAAAAATAAATAAAAATACTTAGTATTTGGCCTTTTCCAGAAAAAGATTTGCAGACCCATACTTTAGGACACTGATTTTCCAACTTCAAAATTCATCTAAATAATGTGGAAGACCTTTAAAAATGTAACTTTCTGGATTCCATATTTAAAATATGAATTCTGTAAGTCTAAGGATGCCTAGGAATTAGCACTTTAAACACTTAACTTCTAGCACTTCTGACTCTTGAGCCAAACATTAAGAAACACTGCCTACCGGTCAACAATAAAAGCTTAGGAGATAGTTCATAGGAGAATTCAAAGAACTCTCTGAAGTAAATAAAAACCTAAACACAAAACAAAACAAAACAGGTCTCTGCAGTATTTTCATCCTTTTCCCCCAAATTAAAACCAAGCCTCAATGCCTTTCATCTTTACTACAAAAGACAAAGTTCTCCTCATTAGAATCCCCTTTTGTGCTGAAGTATAGAGCCCTAGATAGTTCACCAAGAGGCTCTCAACCTGGGTTCAGTGTGAGACATACTCTCAAGAGGTTTGGAGCAATGATTCCACTCTCAGTCATATGTATATGAATAAATCTTGATGTATTCTTGCTCATATAATTTTACATGCATTGGAATAATTTGTTTAAAAAAGTTATCTCTTGTCCTTGAATAATTTTCTAAAGGAAATAATTCAGGCAAAAATAAAACACTTTGGTTAGCTTTCTACCTAACAGGTTTTCACTAAAACTTACTGTAAGGTGAATTCAACATTGAATTTCATCTGTTTATATCTCCAGAAAGGAAATTATAGTTTAATAAGCACACAAGCAGCTCCTCATATTTAATATTTTAGTGTTAAGCATCAGGATTATCAGGCCTTCATCATCAGAAATGATTAGCTAGTAATACAAAAATGCTGCTTAGGGCAAGGAATTATCGAAGAGACTGTGTTCTGACTGTGTTTCCCAAATAATTCTGATCCAAGGAATCCCATAGGTCGTAGTTGAAAGTGCATAATTTGTGGAACCTTTTCTGGAGATTCTGATTTGTTAATCTGGAATACTTCCCAGGAATCTGTATTTTTTTAAAGATTTTATTTATTGATTTGACAGAGAGAGACACAGCGAGAGAGGGAACACAAGCAGGGGGAGTGGGGGAGGGAGGAGCAGGCTTCCCGCGGAGCAGGGAGCCCGATGTGGGGCTCGATCCCAGGATCCTGGGACCATGACCTGAGCCAAAGGCAGACGCTTAACGGCTGAGCCATCCTGGCACCCCCAGGAATCTGTATTTTTAATAAGAAGCCAGATGATTCTTTTTTTTTTTTTTTAAGATTTTATTTATTTATTTGACAGAGAGACACAGCGAGAGAGGGAAAAAAAGCAGGGGGGAGTGGGAGAGGGAGAAACAGGCTTCCCGCGGAGCAGGGAGCCTGATGCGGGACTCAGTCCCAGGGCCCTGAGATCATGACCTGAGCCAAACCAGACTCAGGCATCCTTATATTAAGGAAAGTTTAGGGAACACTTCTACAAGGTTAAATTTTACTAGTCAATGGTATAATTGCAGGATTTTTTTTCCTCCCCAGCATTTGAGAATTACAAAAAAAGAAGATAGGTCATGGCCTTCAGGTCTCACTTTGCAGATGTTCCTGATTTCTTCACGGGGATTTCTGCTTCAGATAAGAGACTGGAGACACTTAATCTGAATTTGTTCCGTCACCTCAGTATTTTGACTGTTTGGTGCTTACCACATTTGGCTTAGACATGATGAGTCCTTAGATGGGGCAGTTTTGTTTTATTATAATCCATCTTTCAACCTTCTTGCAAAAAGAGCTAGGCCTGACCTCCCACTATCTGCCCATTTTATATATCCCCATCCTTGTGAATAACACATTGGTGTGTGGTGTCAGTGTAAAGAATTCACTGTAAGAAGTGCTTCTCTCTGAAAGGCACATTACAGAAGAAATATATTTATTTGGTGAGTGTTTGGAATAGTGAATTATTTTCTACCTGAGGAGGGGGAAGATTCCATATACTGGTGTAAAACCAGAATCAGGAAAGGAGTTTACGTAGAGTTGGAAAACCTTCTCAATATTGTAACTTTTCATTTGCTATGCTTTTCAGTTCAGCTGAAAGAAAAGTACGATAGATATTTTTTGATTGATAGGGATGTGCAGGAAACAGAGTGATTTTTTAAAAAGATTTTATTTATTTATTTGACAGAGACACACAGCGGGAGAAGGAACACAAGCAGGGGGAGTGGGAGAGGGAGAAGCAGGCTTCCCGTGGAGCAGGAAGCCCGATGCGGGGCTCGATCCCAGGACCCTGGGATCATGACCTGAGCCAAAGGCAGACGCTTAACGACTGAGCCGCCCAGGTGCCCCAGACATAGTGATTTTTAACTAGAGTATCCTGGAAGGAATATGAGGAGTGAAATTTTAATTTTAACAAAACAGGGCATGGCCTAAAGATTTTATCTAGGATAGATGGCTGCTAATATATTCCTTGCAGTGATAGGATTTTGTAATTCTTTTCAAACCTTCAGAATCTCTTATTTTAAAATATATGATTCCAATCACTTTCATCCATTTCATTCCTCCCATATGCATGCTCAAATGTAGTATACAAAGTCAGGGAGAAATCTCTGGAGTTTTTTCTCACACCTAGGATGTAGGAAGCTGAAAAGAACATGCTCCCATCTATCAATGAGAAAGAGCTGGATAAATGACAAAATCATAACTTTTCTTGAACCCATAAGAGAGCTAAAGACATCAGGCAATTGAGCAATCTGAAACCCACGGAGGGACAACACCCTTCAAGGAGGAAGGGATGTATGGGAAGGATCACTTAGGGTAGAACAAGGCAGGAGAACATGTCAGCCACCATA
The DNA here is from genome assembly GCF_009762305.2 of Zalophus californianus. NCBI lineage: Eukaryota > Metazoa > Chordata > Mammalia > Carnivora > Otariidae > Zalophus > Zalophus californianus. The sequence continues at coordinate 78,633,020 of NC_045606.1, forward strand.
CTTGCACCCTGGCAGAAGAAAGAACATGCTGTTTCTTTCTTCTTCTTCCTTTTTTTTGGAAAGATTATTTATTTATTTGACAGAGAGAGAGAGCGCGCATGCCCGCACGCACAAGCAGGGGAAGGGGCAGAGAGAGGGAGAAGCAGGCTCCTCACTGAGCAGGGAGCCCGATGCGGGGCTCGATCCCAGGACCCTGGCATCATGACCTGAGCCGAAGTCAGACGCTTAATGACGGAGCCACCCAGGCGCCCCTAGAACATGCTGTTTCTAGGTACAAATATTATTTACCTCAACCTCTACATACGAGGTCTGTCCTTCAATCAAAACATGATGAAACACACAGGTAAGAAAAACAGAATCACTCTCAAGAGACAAAGAAGTGACCCAAATGTTGGAAATATGAGGCAATTTAATTGCTCTTTAAAAATAAACTTTGATTTTAAAATAGTTTAGATTTACAAAAGAGTTTCAAAGGTTGAGCAAAGAGCGCTAATACTTGGTTTCCCTGATTGTTAATTAGGGTACATACAGCACATTTGTCACAACTCAGGATCTAACTTTGATGAGTCACTATTAACTAACTTCTGAAGTTTATTCAGATTTTGCTAGTTTTTCCTTAATGTGCTTTTTCTGTTCTGGAATCTGACCCAAGATATCACATTGCATTTAGTCACAATGGTGCCTTAGCCTCTTCTGGTCTGGCACAGTTTCTCAGACTTTTTTGAGGGCTTTTGAGGAGTACTGCTGAGATACTTTGTAAAATATCAGTTCAGTTTGGGTTTGTCTGATGTTTTTCTCACGTTTAGACTGGGTGTCTAGGAGGAAGACCCCAGAGACAAACTGTCATTCTCATTACTTCAAACCAAGGGCCAGGGCGATCAACATGACATACCACTGATGAGGTTACTCTTGTCACCTGGCCCAAGTAACCTTTGCCAGGGTCTGTTCAGCAATTGACTTGCTGTTGGGTCAGAATGGCAACTTCCAAGCTCCTTCCATGTGGAGCCAAAAACTGGAAGTCCTTCTGTTGCATTATTTTAGAAAATGATTTGTTTCATCCATATTTTAAAATGGATTTGCTCAGAGGTGTCTGGGTGGCACAGTTGGTTAAGCATCAACTCTTGGTTTTAACTGGGGGGTGGTGATCTCAGGGTCCTGAGATTGAGCCCTTTGTGGGCTCCGCACTCAGTGCGGAGTCTGCTTGAGGCTCTCTCTCTCTCTTCCTCTCCTCCCTCAGCGCCCCCCCCCCGAAATAAACAAATAAATCTTTAAAAAAATTTGATTTGCTCAGTTTCACAAAGGAGTTTCATTATTCTCTTTAAAAGTTCTGTTTTTATTTTAAAGATTATTTATTTTACAGAGCAAGAGAATGTGAGTAGGGGAGGGATGCAGGGACAGGGAGAGAGAGAACCTCAAGCAGACTCTGCCCTAAGCTCGGAGCCCCAGGTGATGCTTGATCTCAGGGTCCTGAGGTCATGACCTGAGCTGAAACCAAGAGTCACAGGCTTAACTGACTGAGCCACCCAGGTGCCCCTACAGTTCCGTTTTAGTGTTTATTTCTCTTTTGTCAGTTATAATTTTGGATAATTTTGGTTTTTCCCTTTATTTCTAGATTAAATTAGCTAGTAATCTGTCCATTGTGTTAAAATTTTTAACTAACTTCTTTGGATTTTATTGGTTTAACTCTTCTTCAGTTTTCAAATCCATCAATTTTTTGTTTTTATCTTTATTAATTTCCTCTTGCTTTCTTTTGTTTTCCTTTTATAGCTTTTTGAGTAAGGTGTCTAACGAATTTTACTTTTGTATTTGTATTTTTATAGGCATTCAACACTAAAACAGCTTTAGTTGTATCTCATAGATTTGATGGGTTATATTTTCAGCTATTACCAATAAATTTTGAAATCTTGTGTTCTCTCTTGACTCGAGTTGTTTTATTAGCATGTTTTTCAATATTTATGTAAAAACGTCCTTTTAAACATTTTTATTATTAATATCCAGGTTTATTGCATTGTGTCAAATAATGCTTTTAGTATTATTTTCATTTTGAAACTTTTGGATTTTTTTCTTTTTGGTCTAATGTGTGGTCAGTTTTCATAACATGTTACATGTACAATTAAAAATAAGGTATATTATCTGCTGTTAGAGTTTAGAGTTCAACGTACATGCATTTTTTTACGCTGTTTAGCTCTCATATAGTTCTCTTTATTAATTCTTTGTGCCTTCTTTTTCTTTGCCTTTTTCTATTTTTCTACTACAACAATACCGAAATTACCTAGTTTCTTAGCTTATCTTAATTCCCTAGAAACAAAACTTGAGCAGCTTCTTGTTCAAATGATGTATCGAAGGAGTGTTCTCAGGAGAAAATGAGTGAGGGATGCTGGGTTGGGCAGGTGGTGGGAAAAGCTAGGTAAGGTTGTGGGAGCTCAAAGGGACTTCTGAGTATGAATTGCCCCAAGGAGTTAGTCTGGCCCAAGGGGGTTGGATTTTTATACTCTGTATCATTCAGTCATTGGCTGTAGACTACAATATGTAGGCTGAAAATAGTTTCCTGAGTAAGGCTGTTTCTGTTGCTGGTTGGCAATTCTCTTAAGAAGGGAGCTCTGTGAGCTATTAGCAGCTGATAGTGACAACAGCTAGGAGCTAAGTGCACTGACTTGATAAAGTGGATCAGGGAAGGAAATGAAGCCCATCTACTACAGCTAATAATCTCTTCTTGCCCTTCCCTGCCATTACATTTAAGTTTTTCCCCTCATTGCAACAGAATGCAAGAGACACGGGGAGCAGGACAGTGTGTATTGCCAAGTTTACCATTGTGTTACACGTTCTTCACATATTTATATGACTAGTCCTGAAATTATTAGAGTTTGGGATCCTTGATTTTTTAAAAATATTTTATTTGTTTAAGACAGAAAGAGAGAAAGAACACAAGCAGGAGGAACGGCAGACAGAGGGAGAGGGAGAAGCAGGTTTCCCCCCAAGCAGGGAGCCCGACGTGGGGCTCGATCCCAGGACCCTGGGATCATGACCTGAGCCGAAGGCAGACGCTTAACTGACTGAGCCACCCAGGCGCCCTTGGGATCCTTGATTTTAACAAATGCCAAGGGAGCCATATTTAAATTATCCTTGTTGATGTTATATATATATTTTTTTTTTCTTTCTGTTATCCATTGCTTGAGAGCGTTTATGATTTATTTTCATATCCATTTCAGGTATAAACACATTTTTGGCTATACTTAACTAGTTTTCTTATTAGTGAAAAATGGTAGTAGATGTGTAAGGTCTATAAATTACAGAATATAGGTATTTGCATAAGAAAGTTGTGGAGAGACTGCTTTGCCTCCCCCTGTGCCCACTGCAGCTCCCTTCCTGTGAGCCTTCAGTGAAGGCTGGAATATGAAAACATGACATTTTTCAGACTCTGCAGCTAGCGATGGATGTGTGATCCACGTTCAGTAAGCAGAGGCACCCACCAGAGTCGCACAAGGAGGGAGTAGGTGATGTGGGGTGGTGGCTGCGTAGGTGAGATCTGATCTTGGGTCACAGGCATCTGAGGCTCTCAGGACAGATGAGATGCTAGTTCTGTTGCCTCTTCCCTAACGTCATGGATGCCAAGTGGCAGATGGTGTTGCTGGAATAACTCTGTGGTGTGGTTGGGTATTTCTGCTGGTTGCATTGCTTCTGCCTCATTTCTTAGCCCTCCCTGAAACTATATACTGACTAAAATCTTATGCTCTAGCCACCCATTTTCTGGTTAATTCCTAGGTTACTCCATTTAGAGCAGAAAGTAGGGAGGAAAGTTGATTCCTTGATTTACTCTTCAGAAGATAATCTTATTTCCAAGTTCTGGGAGTGGGTCTCATTCAAACCATCAAGTGCTGACAACACCAATCTGCCAATATTCTCAAGAAATATCGACCTACACAGTCTATCTTTAGACATTAAGAATGAAGGCTTGTGAAACTTATCTTTCTTCTAATTCGAAACTTAAATTTTAAGATCTATTTTCCCTGCAAATGTAGGGGATTATTTGCAGTCATTTTGACTGTATCTTGGCTGTGTTTCAGTTTCTTACATCTAGCATATTTTTAAAAAAAAATCTTTTAAAAAAATCTATCATTTAGGTTAAAATTTAAACAAAAACTTAATTCATGATAAGGAATTTATCTCTTATCTAACCAATTTAACCTGTCATTTTTGATATATTGTCTCTAAAAAAATTTTTTTTGAGGAAACTTGGCACTGCAAAATAGTTTATACAACTCTATCCTTGCTACCAAAACTAGCAAAAAGTCATTTTACACTTAGGATCAATTTTGTAAGTTTTATTAAAAATAGAACAAATAATCTTAAGAAAATGTTGCTTTGGGAGCTTAAGACATGACTAATAGATGGTGGATGTGTCTCAAGAGTTCTATTTAAAGCTTTTTCTAGAAAGGCCAAAGAAGATGCATTTTCTCTCCCTGTTAGGAAGCATTTTGACAGTAAGAATCGTCACAGAAATAACTTATTTTCCACTGATTGTGAGCAGATACCCCTCTAGGCTTTACAGGAGAGAGTCCCCTAAACTCTCTCCTTTAATGTGTGTTTCTGGAATAAAAGTAAATCTGGATAGTTTTTAAAAACTGGTTTGCAAATGCAGTTCTGTTATGATTGTTTTATTGCTTCAGTGTTATTCCTCCACTGTCCCTGGTAAACTTTCTTTGTTTTCTCTTGTTCTTCATCTTTCACAAGACCAATTCTGGAAGGAACTTGCCACAATTTACAATTGAGATACAAGATCAGTAAGGACGATTAATAGAGCAATAGCACCATTAACAGAATGTAAACACAAACACCAGGATAGGCAGGAGAGCAGGACTCTGGGTCAGGAGTATCTTAGGAAATGATTTTGACCCAGGGCACAGTTTAAGACTGCTCTGCCTGGATTCATGGAGAGGGAGTTGTGGTGGTCAGAGTGGCAAGAAAAGGAAGGAGGTAGACCTTTACCTTGAACTTTGGTTTAGTTCCTTCTGAGCAAGGAATGTATCTCAAGGTCTTTTTATATGGGGGAATGTACTACACAACCCAGGACAAGCAATCTCAAAGGAAATATAGAGGTATTTCACATCTTCTGACTTTCAAGTCTCATGTAACAAAATGATTGAATAGACTGAGCTCCAAAGAAACAGCTCTTCTCCAACCTCTGCCTCCAAACATATTCCAGAGATCATCCTTTCTCACCTCTTGATGGCATTATAGATTCCACAGGTTTCGAAGACTCGTCTCATTTTCAGGTTTTAAAGAGTCTAAATCAATATTAATGTCATATCTAATTAAAATCTGCATCTCTTCTCCTATCTTAGGTCTAGTCCCGAGGTTGGAGACCAGCATGGGAGGAAGTGTGGGTTTAATTTTTTCACTCCCCGCAATCCCTTCTTGCTCTTACAGGACCCCCGAGGGGAGGGGAAAATAAAATTAAGGTCTAATTGCCTGGTGCTTTTGTAATCTGGCCATTGGTGCCCTCTGTTGGGGAAGGAGTGCAAATGCAAGCTATTTCCTGTTCTTCAAGACAGGATTTCTGCCCTTGATCATTCCTTAGTACAGTTGGGAGAGGCACTTACTACTGAGCTCCTTTCAGCTCTGGCTCCATTGTGGAACACGCATAGATTCTCTTGAAACAAGAAGCGTCAAAGCTGATCTAATCAGTCCCACATGGATAACAAAACTCGTGGGAGCTCTCCGGGAGGAGCCTTGTTTCCCAGGAGCACTGCTTGATACGGCGGCCAGCCCATTTTCGTATTCCCAACAGTGTACACAGTAGGTTGACGGTAAATATTTATGGAATAAATGAGATCTGAGGCAAATCCTGTGTTGTCTCATCAAAATTCAGTGTTGTTACTCATCATCCCATTGTCACCATCACCATTTAACATTAATTGCATTTCTTATGTGTAGAAAGCTGCATTATCAAGGAGCAGACAGAGTGACATCAACTCAAAGAGGCCTAAGATGTCCTTCCTTTTATAAGGAATGAGGACAAAAGATGTCCTCCTTTTTAAAATTTTTCTTTTTCTTTTTATTTATTTCTTTAGAGGGCAGGAGGGACAGAAGGAGAGAGAGAATCCCAAGCAGGCTCCATGCCCAGCACGGAGCCATACACAGGGCTCCATCTCACCACTCTGAGATCATGACCTGAGCTGAAATCAAGAGTTGGATGTTTAACTGACTGATCCACCCAGACACCACTCCCTCCTTTAACAACTAAAATTCAGCTTCCATTCACAAACAAAATTGACTCTGTGGTCGTTGTGGGATCTAGCACCATAAGCCAGGGGACCTGGGAGGAGGTTTGCCCAACCGTGGATCAGGTAATAGGCAAACAGACATTGGTTTGGGCTAGGGAGCCAGCAGGAGCCTGTCAACTGGCTTCAGCTCCTTTTGGCTGTAGTTTAGGAGCATGTGGATCTCAAGTTAGGTAGATACTCACTGGTGAGAGGGTCTTTGTGGAAGTTCAGATTCTCCAGAGGAGAAGTTCCAGCACTCCATTGGAGAGAAAAAGCGAAAAAAGAGTTTGGACACATTGGCGTAGGTAAGAGGAACAGGTTGGCCACCTCTGCCATAGGAGAAAGAGAAGGGGTTGAGTGAGTGCTTGGTTCCCCAGCTGTGGGGACACTACTAAAGAGACCCATTTCTTTTCTGTGGCACCCAGAGTATTCAAGCAGGAATTCCCTGACTTGGGGTAGGGAAGAGATTGGAAAAGAGGCACAAAAAATATCAGAGGACATTAAGGGGATGGGGTTACTACTGACTCTGTTTTGGGCTCCAGCGGGAAGCCTGCCCATGAGTTGCTGGGAAAACCTCACCATAGGATCCCTCCTACTGACCCACAGGCACCGCCAATGCCCTGAGTGCCAAAACCATACCTTCCCTGAGTCTGTGGCTGGCTCCATGTGCTTGGTCCCAAGGCAGGTGATGCAGCTATACATGGGGAGCACACAGAAACCAGGTTTAACCAAAACACACTAGGAACTAAACAACAAATTCAGTAGAGTTTCAAGGCTTAAGCTCATGGGGCATTGTGTGAAGGGTGGAGAATCTATCTTGCAGTTGCTAAAGTTTTGGTGTATAGATGGTATATGAGTGCATACAGGTGCTGGGCTGCAGCACTCACATGGCTCCTCCTGAATTCACTGCCACTATCCATGGGCTTCTAAACATTTGCTCCTAAAAATGAAGGCCACAGCCTTCTTTATCTTTCTGCTCCCTGTTTGTTGTGGGTTATCGGGCAAATGTACTCTATGCATGTGTGTTAATAATGACTATTATATAAGGGCACCTGGATGGCTCAGTTGGTTAAGTGGTTGCCTTCGGCTCAGGTCATGATCCCAGGGTCCTGGGTTCGAGCCCCGCATCGGGCTCTCTGCTCAGCGGGGAGCCTGCTTCTCTCTCTCCTCCCAGCTCGTGCTTTCTCTTGCTATCTCTGTTGCTTCTCTGTCTCTCTCTCTCAAATAAGTAAAGAAAAAAAATCTTTAAAAAATAATGAGTATTATATAGGGTAGACTATTTAAAAGTTGGACAAAACAGGTACATAGCCCTTTGGTGCCTGAATTTCATTTCTAGCTAACTTCAACTCTCGAAGAGAATTTTCCTTGTTCTTGGTCTAAATGTCACTGTTATTGTTTATAAAGTGTTTCCCTTGTACGTGCTAACCATCTTTTCCCAAATTAAAACTCTTTTCTTCTTAAAATTTATCCCTCAGGTTCCTTTTCTTTTTCTTTGACTCTCAGGTCTGATATTAACCAGCAGTGTGAATTTAGGTAATTCACTTGACATTTTTAGATCTGTTTTTCTGCTGAGTTGGATTGGATGATCTTGACCTGTCTTTTTTGTTGCAAATGATAAAATGTATGTGAAAGCTCTTTGTGAATTATTAGGTGCCACAAATATAAGGGATATTTATTATTTCAGTTTCTATTTTATTATTTTTTTGATTTCTGGATCCCTTTGACTACCCCTAATACCTTATGTATATCCAGAATAAGTTTCCATTACACTTTCTACAAAAGAAGACAGAGTATGACAAATATTTAACCACTTCTGGAAGAGTGTCTATGTATGTGTTACTTGAGGGGAAGGTTTGTTTTTTTTTTTTTTTCCTCCTGTTCTCTATTTATACATGTATGGAGGTTACAGTTTTTGTTTTTTCTCAGCTTTCTGAGTTTTTACAACATGCAAGATGTGGATACTACAATTGACCAGTGGCAGTAATTCAAATTTTACTGGCTCTTTTCCCTGTATGTCCAAAAACAGGAAAGTCCTATAGGTGATTTTCAATGGAGGACTATGTGGTTCTCATGTTCTTATCCATTTGAAGAGGGCTTTGGACTGTGACAGAACACAGAAGAGAAGAGAAAATTTAAGCCCATGTAACTCAGATTTTACAAAGTAAGAGGAGTTCCCAGCTGACACTTGGGTTGTATGTCCAAAAACCTATTCCGTTGGGATCCCAAACCCTTGCAACTCAGCTCCCCACCAGCTTGCCAAGTATTCTTAGAGGTGTCTGGTCAGATAACACAATGCTGACCCCCACCTCTCATTTTCCTTTTTTCTTCTCAGTCCCATTGGGTCTGAGTCTTCATTGGGTTATGACTGAGCTCCCCAGATATTACTGCACCCACCAGATTCCATCCACCTTCCACCATAGTTGAACAATTGGAGCTTGGGAAATGCCAAGGCCTCATGGAGACCCTTCTGGGCAATAGTAGCAGCACTGCTGAGGTATGCCGAATGGCACAGAGTCTTTGGTGAAAGTGGTCTTTCAGACTGTACTTCTATATCGCAAATATGAATTCAAGGGATGGCTTGACTGGGAGACAAACTGGAGTGATGGACCAAGACCAGATGAGAACTTCCATTCTCTTCCATTCACAGTCTAGCTTGAGATACTTGCATCCTTTCTCTCATAGAATGGTTTTCTCTCAGGAGGTGTTTCAGCCTTCTAGTGACAGAGCCAGAAGTTTGGTTCATCAGCCATGCCCAATTTACATAAAAGGTGAAAGCTCTGGCAACAGAATGCCTTCAGAGATGAAGCTGTCTTTAGGAAAAAATACCTTGATAAGTGCCTGGAGCTGTTGGAAACTGAGGCTCAAAGGTCTGAGAGTTGGCTGTTGCCAAGACACTTTGTTGCTCATGGGTGAGGGTGAAGAGGAGAGAAATGATGAGAGAGCTGCCATGGTAAGAAGGTAGGACTGGGTCTTGCAAGGAAAAAGGTATGAGAGAAGTCTGTGGGGTTGAGGAGGCTGAAAGGGGCTTCCAGAGAACAGGAAAATCCTATAGGTGATTTTCAATGGAGGACTATGTGGTTCTCATATTCTTATCCATTTGAAGAGGGCTTTGGACTGTGACAGAACACAGAAGAGAAGAGAAAATTTAAGCCCATGTAACTCAGATTTTACAAAGTAAGAGGAGTTCCCAGCTGACACTTGGGTTGTATGTCCAAAATCCAGCTAAGCTGCAATCTAGGAATCTTCCTAGAAAGTTCATTCCAACTTGTAGTACAGTAGAGAGACAAGAATCCAGCCAATGGAAACCATATACAATTGATCCAGTTAGGTTACCGATATTTGGAGAGGTTCAAGGATGAACCCAGACTTGCAAAGTAGTCTGCTATTCTGGGAAGAGTACTGTGTCTTGGTGAAGGAAAATGAAAGATGAGTTACATTTTGACTTGAGTTTTAAAGGAATGAAGGGACAGTGTTTGGTAGAGAAACAAGGAAATTTATGTCATTGGATAAATGTTCAGAAGCAGCAGAGAGAGAGGGGGATGGCAAGACCTTTTTTTGACTACAGTTAGGAAAGTAGATTGAGGGCTTGGCACGGAGAGCGTTCAGGGTGCGGGCAATAAATTCTTGTGGGGAAGGGATTCATAATAACGTGGAAAGTAATTGGCAGTCAGAAATGCCCCATGGTGATTAAGTGAATATTCATATAATTCCTAATAGCTGAAAAGGCTTTTGTGTCAATTGACACAAAAGAAATCAACAGAGAATCCAGCAACAGCCAAGGAACAAACCTCAAAATTCTCTACCTTGGCCAGAGGAGGATGGGGCAGGTAAAGGAGGAGACTCTGACCCAGTGGAAGACAGCAAGTAAGCTAGTTAACCAGTAAGTAAGAGTATTAGTAAATTCCCAGGTGATCGGTAAGTACCCAAATACATAGTTAGGGTTAAAATAGGAGCAAAAATTGTTCAGCACTGACACCCAGTGTAGACAGAAGCAGCAGATGCCCAGGCAGGTAAGAATCAAGTCCATCGATGACAGCCTCCCTGCCCAGCACTGCAAAAATTAAGTTGCTCTGTACAGTTACTGTCAAGGATTCAAGCACATAGATGATTATGAAGGAGTTGGAGGGGCATTATCCTTCCACCCCCAAGTATCTTCTTGGACACAGACTCAGAATCTCTGCAATAATTTCCTGGTAGGGAATAGGTTCCAGGTCTGCTACTGTCTCATGCAAGAAAATACCTCCCTCTGGATGCAAATTTTCCCTGGCTCATTTTTGATTTTGCCTTTTTCCTAGCTGCAAGATTTGCTTATACTTTGCTTGATGGTTTATTATCAGGCCTGGATGCGGGGAGATGTTTTTTGAATGTAGTTTCCTGCTCCTGAAGTGATTTGATTATTGCCATAAAAGACATACTTCTTTGATCGTCATGCTCTTTTTCTGTTGGAGGTGTCTTTAGCTTACTTTTCCGTCTTCTTTAAATGATATCCTTATTTTTTTAACCTAAAATTTGAACCACAGGAAAGATAAGGCCTTCACTGTCCATTCATGTCTGGGTAATATTTCTATTCTGCTGACTGAGTGCTGTAACGATGCAAACTTCAGAAACCCTGCCTCCCTGGCTTCTACAGTGGGCAGGGGACAGATGCTACAACCAAAGTGTGAGTGTCAATTAAAAATAATAAAGAAAAGCCTTTACTCTCAGTTTCTACCCACAAAGTTGCTGGAATTCCAGACCTTCAAGTACCCCCATCCAATGCAGACCACTTTCATAACTCCCCATTGAATTCCTCAACTCTGAGAAATCACCGCACACCCCCACTGCACTCCCTGCAATGGTGGGGTAGCATCCTTAGCTGTTGTTCTGCCAATTTCAATGCCTTGAGCATATGTCTTATCTATCTTTGGGAATTGTTCTTGTTCCATCGACATTACTGTTTTTTGCCTCCTCACATGGCTAGGCTCTTTTTGTCACTGCTGGCATTACCCAAGATGAATAAAGAGGGCCCTCTCACCACTAGTAAAACAATTTTTGAAAAGTAGGCCTGCTGAATAGAGAAGCCTAGAAGCTTTGCTCTCTTTGTTTGGAATACCAGAACAACCGAGTCACCGATGGCAGTAACTTCAAATGCCCCTGACTCTGGTGTAATCTGGTTCTGTAAAATTGTAGCCCTCTGTAAAGTACCTATGAATTATTCCTGGAAGTGTCTCCTGTGGGCTCACAAGCAAGTCTGACCTCAGGAGATGCTGGATGGTCTGAATTATCAGGCACCTGCTGAGTATTCTGCACCAGCCAGCCACTTCCCTTTGCAGCAGTGCACCGTGGCCTCTGATGGACTAGTCCTTATCATATGCTATGATGCTCAAAGCCCCGTCCCTACAGGTCCTGAGCCTGAGCTCAGCAGCCAGTGGCCTGTGGTGAAGCAGACCTGTGTTTACACTCTAAGCTATTACAGGGGACTTGGAAGCTTAACTCCTTGCCCTTCTACTCTTCATGTTCTCCCTAGAGGCAAAATTGGTTTGCAGTTGCTCAAACAGTTACAATGGCACCCCCATGAAGCTAGCTCTTTTTCTAGCTTGATTCAGAAACCACAGTTCTGAGTATCCAAGGTTGCTCATGTGGAAGTGAACATGTGGTGATACGTGGCACCTTGAAACATGAAGATGGGATTGAAAGACTGAAAGACAAAAAGATCCCTATAAGCAGAAGCCTGTGCATTTGTCTGTAGACATTAGCACTGTTTTGGACAAGGGCTAAGCTACACATGACTTCCAAATATCTAGGAATTAATTCATAGCTATATAGGTAGAGTAGAGGATGAATTCAGGAAATGAGTTCAGGAAAACTATACCAGATAGGTACCAAATATTTAATTAGTGGCTTCAAAACTGAGAGGAAAATTCTAATAATTGCTAGTTGGTGATAGAGACAAAGTGAAAGTCATTGACCTTCCATGTGATAAGCAACACGTCTTATGGACTTTAATCATTCAAAGAAGAGAAAACAGAAGTAATCCAAGATGAAGCTTAGGATTCTTAAACATAACACAATAAACCACTGAACTCATGATACAAAGGTGAACCATAGTTTAAAAAAATTACACTAGAAAACAGAATATTAGAAAGCATCTGCTTTGCATTCTCCATAAAATGCAAGAATCAGAAAATTAAAAAGTGAGATGACAATAGTTTGCAGTTAAAAGATGAATGAGTTGGGGCGCCTGGGTGGCTCAGTCGTTAAGCGTCTGCCTTCAGCTCGGGTCATGATCCCGGGGTCCTGGGATCGAGCCCCGTATCGGGCTCCCTGCTCGGCGGGAGGCCTGCTTCTCCCTCTCCCACTCGCCTGCTTGTGTTCCTGCTCTCGCTGTCTCTCTCTCTCTGTCAAATAAACAAATAAAATCTTAAAAAAAAAAAAGATGAATGGGTTGAAATGTATCCACACATAAGGAGGGAGAAAGAATAGATAAGAAATGATAATAAGTGAAATATGCAATAACAGCATTAACATCTGCCTTTTGTCCTGGATACACTAAACATGTTGCCCCCTATAGACACTGCCTCACTTGGAGAAACCTCAGAATGCTCATGATGCTCCAGACCTCTTTCTGAGGGGTCCTTAAGTCCAGTCCTCATGCTGTAGCCCTCATGACAATACCAGCCACACTTGTTTGACCAGGAATGAACATCTGTCAAAACCAGCCACAGGCAGGCTGGCCTGCATCCTGAGAGATGGCATCACTCTCTACTCCACAGAGCACTCTCTTTGTGACAGTGACCAATCAAATAACCCAGATTCTCTGAATGTGAAACGTACAAAGTGAATCCCTATAGCCTGGTGGTTGATGTTCCCTGAGGTTAGGAGTTCAAAGGTTGAGTCTTTTATCGTGTGTGCATGTGAATCCTATAGAGCAATCTCTGGGGTCCCTCGATTTAGCAACTAGAACACTACAGCACCTAGTAGGTACTTAGAAAATATCTACTGAATGAATGATGAGTACAAGGAGGGCTGACTAGAACACCATATGTTCTACTATATTATAAGTGTAAGGGCCAGCATCCTAGCATTATAGAGAATACACACTATGATTATATTCCTATGTTATTCAAACAACTGAAATTGGCAAGGATGCTAAAATATAAGTGTGCTCAAACTGGCAGCTATTTTTTTAGGAAAAAAGTTGTGACTTGGCATTTCATTTGGACAAATGCATTGAAATTGAGTGAGACAAATGGTGACTTATAATCATATGTGACATTGTGGAGAGAGATTCTCATGATCTGCACTGTTGTGAATATGTATTGTTGATCAGTGTTTGAACCAATGGGACTGGCAAAATGAGCCCCAGCTTAATATCATGTAAATTCAATAATGCTCTGGTCACGTCCCATCACATGGTAGTTTATTTACATTATTGTAGATAAAATAGTGGCCCCCGAATACATCTGACTCCCCAAAACCTGGGATTACGTTACCTTAAATGGAAAAAGACTTCACAGATGTGATTAAGTTAAATATTTTGAGATAAGATGATGATCCTGGAAAAGGTGGACCCCAGGTGGACCTAGTGTAATCACAAAGGTCCTTACAAAAAAAAGGCAGGGAGGTGAGAGTCAGAGAAGGAGATGTGATGATGGAAGCAGAGATCAGAGTCACAACCCAAGGAATCTAGGCAGCTTCTAGAAGCAGGAAAAGGCAAGGACAGATTCTGCCCTAGAACCTCCAGAAGGAACACGGCTATGTGGATACCTTGATTTAGCCCCTTAAGACTTACTTCAGACTTTGCCCTCCAGAACTTTAAGATAATAAATTTGTGTTGTTTTAAACCCTTACATTTGTAGTAACTTCTTACAGCAGGAATAGGAAACTAATACAGAGACAGATAACCAAACTCTATGTTAGTTTGCCTTTTATTTATAGGTACCTATATTTGGTAACTACCAAAATAATGAGTTTATACAAAGGGAAAATCTCAATAGAATAGACTCAGACTCCTGTGACAAATCAGGTTATAAAAAAGGGTAAATATAGGTAGACCACTTGGGAGCTACATAGTACATACAGGAGTTTCGCCTGAGACCCCTACAAGCAGTAATGCTGCACGTGGAGTCGCCTGCGGAGCTTTAGAAACAGTAACTGACGTCTTTGGGAAAATGTCTGTTCAAGTCCTTTGCCCATTTTTAAACCAGGTTATTTGCTTTTTGCTATTGACTTTTAGGAGTTCATTATACCTTTTGGAAATCAGCCCTTTATTATGTATATGGTTTGCAAATATTTTCTCCTATGCCTTAGGTTGCCCGTTTATCCTTGTCAGTTGTTTCCTTTGCTATACAGAAACTTTTTAGTTTGATGTTGTCCTAACTTGTCTATTTTTGCTTATGTTGCCTGTGCTTTTGGTGTCATATTCAAGAAGTCATTGCCAAGTCCAATGTCAAGGAACTTTCCCCTATATTTTCTTCTAGGAGTTGTACAGTTTCTAGTTTCACATTGAAGTCTTTAATGCATTTTGTGTTGATTTTGGTATAGGGTCCAATAGTATAGTGTCCTTTAGTATAAGGGTCCAATTTCTTTCTTTTGCATGTGCGTATCCAGTTTTCCCAACACCATTTGTTGAAGAGACTATCCTTTCCCCGTTCCTTGTCAATGATCAGTTGACTGTATATGCATAGGTTTATTTCTGGGCTCTCTATTCTGTTCTGTTAGTATATATGTCTGTCTGTATACCAGTACCATGCTGCATGTTTTAATTACTGCAACTCCGTAATATACTTAGAAATCACAACATGTGATGTCTCCAGCTGTTTGTTCTTTTTCAAGCTTCCTTTGGTTATTCTGATTCTTCTGTGGTCCCATATGAACTTTAGAATTATTTTTCTATTTTTATAGGAAAAAAAAAGTTCATTCCTAAGTATATTATCCTTTTTGATGCTATTGTAGGTAGAATTGTTTTCTGAATTTTTTTAGATGGTTCATTATTAGTGTATGGAAATGCAACCAGTTTTCTGTATCAATTTTGTATCCTGCAAAATGGCCAAGAGGTGTACAGAAAGATGCTCAACGTCATTAATTACCAGGAAAATGCAAGTCAAAAGCAATAAACTGTGGAAGATAAACGATTTACTCTTTGTTCTGAGAATAAATAAACGAAAATCTTAAAAAAAACAAAAAAAATCAAAATAAAGAAGAAAAAAGAGAAAAAACCTACAATAAGCTGTCACCTCATATCTGCTAGGATGACCATTATTTAAAAAAACAAAAAGATAAGCATTAGAGAAGCTGCAGAGAAATTAGAATACTGTTGGTGGGACTATGAAATGGTGTAATAACTACTATGAAAAATAATATGGAGATTCCTCAAAAACCTAAAAATAGAACTACCAGATATCCAGCAATCTCACTTCTGGGTAGATATCCAAAGGTTGAAATCAGGGTCTCATCGAGATGTCTGTACTCCCCTGTCCACTGTAACACTATTCATAATAGTCAAGAGGTGGAAACGACCCAAATGTCCATCAACAGATGAATAGATAAAGAAAATATGGTGTGTGTGTGTGTGTGTGTGTGTGTGTGTACAGTAGAATATTATTCAGTCTTAATAAAGAAGGAAATCTTGCTATTTGTGACAACATGGATGAACTTGGAGGACATCCTAAATGAAATAAACTAGTCACAGTGGGATGAACACTGTGTGATTCCACTGATATGACATATCAAAAATAGTCAAGTTCATAGAAGCAGAGAATATAATAGTGGTTTCCAGGGGCTGGGTAGCGGGGAAAATGGGTTATTGTTATTCAATAGGCAAAATGTTTAAGTTATGCTAGATGAATAAGTGCTAGAGATCTGCTATACGACATGGTATCTATAGTTAACAACATGGTATTGTGCATTCAAAATTTGTCAAGAGGGTAGTGTTAAGTGTTCTTACCACAAAAACAAAACAAAACAAAACAAAACAAAAACAGAGGGACACAAGGAAACTCTGAGAGGTGTCGCACATGGTTATTACCTTGTAGTGATGGTATCGCCAGTGTTTGCATATGTCTAAACTCATCAAATTGTACACATTAAATATTTTTTTGTACAGTTGTTTTTTGTATAGTTGACCCTTGAGCAATGTGGCATCAGGAGCACAAACCGCCCATGTAGCTAAAAGTCTACATATAACTTTTGACTCCTCAGAATTTAACTACAAATAACCGGTTGTTGACCAGAAGCCTTACTGATAACACAGTCCTTTAACACATATTTTGTATTTATATATACATAAACTGTATTCTTACAATAAAGTAAGCTAGAGGAAAAAATGTTATTAAGGAAGCCATAAGGAAGAGAAAATGCATTGATTGTACTGTACTATAAGAAATCTGCGTATGAGTGGACCCATGCAGTTTCAACCTGTGTTCAAGGGTCAACTGTATATCAATTATACCTCAATAAAGCTGTAAAAATAAAAAAATAATAAAATCAATAACCAAGGCCTAAGGTCCATCCCTAATACTCTGCTTTAATTGTCTCAGCCGTAGCCTGGGTATCAGGTTTTTAAAAAAGTCACCCTACCTAATTCTAAATGGCAGCTTAGTGTTACATCCACGGCTTTAGAGCCACCTCTGTGGGGAAAATACCTAATGTTTAGTGACAATTACAAAACCGCTGCATGCATTTTTACCTTGAACACCATCTGTAAGGTGAAGTGAGCTCTTAATTTCACAAGTTTTTAGCAGCTGGAAAAATGACGAAAGTGTCCGATTCTTCAGGAAATGTTTCTCATCCATCCATAGTATGAAGATGGCCTTCTTTAGATCTATTTTATCCCTCCGTGCATTCACACGATATACATTTTGCTGGAGCTCTCCTAGTTTCCCAATCTGTGAATATGCATATGATTCTTCTAATATCATCCCCAATTCTGGTACATTAATCATACTAGAAAAGCCACCATTTCTCTACGACTACAAATGCAATTTTTAATGCTATATGTGTCATATTTTCAAAGCATTCACGAACCCCATGCATGTTTTAATTGTCTAATAACAGAGCCTGCATATTATACAACATTTAGGGCTGTGGCTTCTACACAAAGCCTTCTCTGAAGATCCTATGAAGATTTGTACTCTGTATACCTCTTTTAAAGTTTCTTTGTGTTATATAAATCCAGAGATAATCCAACTTTGGACATGATTTAAACCTACTCTTGCTCCTATACATAGTAGGGGAAGCTTCTTTTCCATCTGTGACAGTCTCTCATTTTTCCTGGTATTTATTTGTTCTGTGGAGGAAGATTGCATCCATCCTTAAAGACTGTGGGGAAAATGATTTCATTTTCACCCCAAAATGAGCAGCACACTTTATTTACCTACCTTCTCCTTCATAACTCTCTTTCCTGAAAAATAGAACTCTTCCCTCCACAGAATTGTCATGGAGTTTTTGTGCCTTCGACCCTTGTTAAAGCAATCCCAGATTTATCAAAAAACAGTGGATATAGCTGTTTCCCAGTTAGCCAAACACATTTTCTTCCTTGTGTCACTAGCATGCAATAATAATCAGAATTGATCTTTTTCATTTGAAAACGGTCAGCAGTTTAAAAGAATTATCTAACAGTAACTAATGTGGTCCATGAAGAAAGTTAGGGAGCATTCTCTCTCCTATTTCTAATTCTGCTACCAACCTCTGTGGCCTGAAGCAAGTAATGTTTTTCTTTCCTTTTTATCTCATTCTTTAAGTAAGAATCATAGCATTAATTTGTTTAGTTTCTAATTTATTGAATGTACACATTATTGAAACCCTGGGAGCATGTACCCAGTCAATTGGCAAATTGCAAATTATAGAAAGTACAAGAACTATAATCTGATACTGAAATGATGCCACTCAAAGACCTTAGGCAAAATTCTGACCAAAGGAGTTAAAGTCCACCACCACAACTGTCATCAGCAAAAGAAGTGTGTTTCAGGTGACATACATATGTGCACTAAGCACTGTGTCTGTTTCATCGTTCCGACCAGGCACTATCCACAATGCCTTAAAACATTTGAACACTCAAGGTAGAGGGTTCTAACTATGGATGAGAATAATTTCCTCCTTCTCCTATTAGATTCAATTAGAAAGATACCAAAACCAAATACTCCAGAGCCTCAGAGATGTTTCATTTACTTTGTCTCTGTCTCCCTAGGACATAGTGTAAATCCCTGAGGCTGCAAGGGGTTAGGACAGCACAATATGCAATACCTTCAGAGACACTCCTCTTTTGCCATGTCCAAAGCCATGGTTCCCCTGGATTAACAGCATCATTAACACCTGGAAAATACTTAGACATGTAAATTCTTGGGCCCTACCCAGACCTGTTGAATCAGAAATTCCAGAGGTGGGACCAAACAATCTGAATTTTAACAAGGCTT
Organism: Zalophus californianus; assembly: GCF_009762305.2. NCBI lineage: Eukaryota > Metazoa > Chordata > Mammalia > Carnivora > Otariidae > Zalophus > Zalophus californianus. The sequence goes on from NC_045606.1 coordinate 78,651,675, forward strand.
GTAGGTAATTTGGTGCCTGATAAAGTTTGAGAATTACTGATATGAACACATCCTATCCGGTTCCTTCTAACCTTGGGAGGATTTAGGACCTTGTCACCTGGCTACTCCTCAGGGTGCTCCTGTTATAAATAAATTTATCTTGACTCCAAGGGAAGACAAACTTTGGCCCAAGCTGAGACTCTCTATGCATATAAAAGAAGTACGATTTTGCTTTTGTTTTTAATAAACAACATCCCACTGTGAAAGTATCCTTGTTCTAATTTGGGGCAGTGTAATATTTTCAAAGGTTGAGCACCTTAGAGGTTTTGAAGTAAATCTTAATGATACATGGTAAAAAGAAGAGACAGATGAGCTCCTGAAGAGCTGTGAGAGACCTTCACTTGGTTTCCTTCTGTGTCTTTCTCAACTCCAAGGTCAGTAACTCCTCAGCCAGCCCTGGATGCAAGCAATGGTGGCAGCCCTCATGGAAAGTTTGCCCATGTCTGTACTGCCCAGAAGATTTGCATAGGAACACAGAGAACAAGAGGAATGAAAATGCAAGAAAAGACAGGAAGATGAGAAAAAGGAAGGGATTGAGAAATACAGCGACAGAGGACACGAGTTCTTGAGCCTCCTGTTTTTGTCTTATCCCAGAATTCAGAGTTGGTCACAGGCTGCCTCAACGTTCTTTGCAGAGGCAAGTAAGGCTCTGCTGGGACTATGTCCCTGAAGTTTGCAAACAATCATTTCTCAAGGGTAAAGATGCCAACTACATGCCAGTATCCTGCTAGGACCACTTCACACCTAAGCACACAAAGAGCAGACGAATAAAAGCTGTTAATTGCCACTGGGGTCAAAGACAAAAGGGGTGTTGATGGTGTAAACTGCCTTTAATCAAATCATAGCTGATAAATGTTTGTCACATTTTTTCTTAGAATTTTTGCTGCTGGAAATATCGGGGGAATGTCCAATCTGACCCAATGTCTTTAAATCCAGTCAGTCTACCATTTCCATGACTTAGAGTCAATAAAAAGCTACAATGCAACACTTGGACAGGGAAATGTGCATGAGACAGAACCTTGTCCATAGGCTTGGAACTCCCTACGTAAGCTTTTCCATGAAAACTATATATCAAATGCAAATATAGGAGACACAATTTAAAAAATCTTTTTCAAGATTTTATTTATTTAACAGAGAGAAAGAGAGAGAGAGCGTACAAGCAGGGGAAGCAACAGAGGGAGAGAGAGAATCAGGCTCTCCCCTGAGCAGGGAGCCCGATGCAGGACTTGATCCCAGGACCCTGGGACCATGACCTGAGCCAAAGGCAGATGCTTAACTGACTGAGCCACCCAGGTGCCCCATTTTTTTAATATAAAGACTAAATTCTAAGTTTAACCAGAGGATTCATTAAAGCAATCTTGTTGGAAGCAAGGAGGATCTTATTCTTTCCTGTTCTCTGGATTTTACAAACTAGCAAAGGAAGCAGTCATAATTTAGCAGATCATAATTTAATTCACAAGTGAGAGACTTTACTCCAGAAAGAAAAAACAATGCTAGTTATATTTTGTTCATTCATTCATTCATTAGCAAATATTTATTAAGCATCTATTATGAACCAGGCTTTCTTATCGACCCTGGGGAAGGGGATGGAGAGGGAGTTTGGGTATATTAAGTTTGAGATGGTGATTTTAGATATCATTTTTGTGATAATGAGTGGGCAGTGGAATATGTCCATCTAGAGTTCAAGGACTTAGTCTGGGCTGAAAATAAAAATTTAGGAGTCCTCAGCATATAAAGATGCTGTTTAAAAATACGGGACTACATGATATCACCTAGTGAATGAGCTCTGAGGACTGAGTTCTGGAGCACCCCAATCTTTAGTGATCAAGTTGATGAGGAATTGGCAAAGGAGATCAAGCAGGCAGAACCAGTGAGGGAGAAAATAAAAGTGTTTCAAAAAAAGAGAGAGAGAGAGAGAGAAAGAAAAGAAAATGAAAGTGTTTCAAAGAGGGTCGAATTATAAACTGTATAAAATCTAGTTGATTGATGAAGTAAGGTGACCACTGAGAACTGACCATTGGGTTTCAGCAACATGGAGGTTGTAGGTAACCATGTGGCATGGGCTGAATTGTGTCTCCCAAAATTCAGGTTGAAGTCCTAAGCCCCAGTACCTCAGAATGTAATTGTGTTTGAAGATAAGGTCTTTAAAAAGGTAATGAAATTGAAATGAGACTATTATAAGTGGACCCTAATCTGACATGGCTGGTGACTTTATAAAAACAAGAAATCATGATATAGACATGTGCATGCACAGAGGGAAGACACCAGAAGAAGGTGGTCATCCATGAGCTAAGAAGACAGGTCTTAAAAGAAAGCAATCCTGTAGACACCTTGATTTCAGACTTTTAGGCTCCAGAACCATGAGAAAATAAATTTTTGTTGTTTAAGTCACCTAGTTTGTGGTACTTTGTTATGGAAACCCCAGCACAGGCTCAAGAGAGAAAGTAAAGAGAGGAATTGTAAACAAGTGTTGGTATATAGGGAAACAGATAAATTGACTAGTACCTAGAACCTAGAAGGGAATGGGGGGGTAATAAAAACTTTAAAGACAAATAATAACATGTTTTTATATTATGGGAATGACCTAGTAGAGGAGGGAAATTAATGCAGAGGAGAGAGAGAGAAAAGAGAGAGAATGAGAGATAACTTCTGGAGCACTGTTCGTAATAAGCAAGAGGTAGTGGAACTAGCCAAGTGGAGGAGGTGGCCTTTGTTGCATGCAAGGATTTTTTTCCCCCAGTAGCAGGAAGAAAAGAAGTATACACATGGTGATAACATGCAGAAGTTCCTTTCTTATTGTGCCTATTTTTCCAGTGAAGTAGGAAACAAGGTCTTACAAGTTGAGAACAAGCAAGGGATGGAATTGTCTGAATTTGAAGACAGAGGCGAATTTGTGCAGTGGATTTTGAGGAGTCAGAGACATGCAGGGGTTGTGCCTTGCAGAACTCTAGAGGGCAGCATTTACATAGACTAGTCAGCAAGGAGCTGTGGCGACAATGGCTATGGAAATGTGCTCCGATTTCCAGGGGCTGGGAACATTCTTGACTGATGGCCCCAGAGTCTGCCCTTCTGGTTCCACAACCACATTGGCCATAATAGCCATGTTTCCCATGGGCTGTTCTCACTTAGTGACTGAGGATGGCAGGGGTAAAAGGAGAAATAATGCAGATCCATTTCTGTGAGATGCAAGACTCCTCAACTGTGTGACTTTGGCCCAAGGACTCTCTTTTCCGTCTGGCCAGAACTTTCTTAAAACTGCAGTGCAGTCTAAGAATTTTCCTACCTCATTGTCTTTCCTTACTCCACTCCTCTATAGAGGTCAAGTCTTAGTCTGGATTCTACCTCTATCTTCTCCACCTTCATCCGATTTTGTTTCATAGAAATTTCTCCAATAAATCTCTTACACATTGAATACTGTTTTGGAGTCTGCTTTTTGGAAGTCTGAAGTAACATAAGTGGTACCGGGAGTGGTCTGAGGAGCAGGTGATAAGATTGGATTTGGAGACTCACTCATTCTTTTTTTTTTTTTTAAAGATTTTATTTATTTATTTCAGAGAGAGAGAGAATGAGAGATAGAAAGCACGAGAGGGAAGAGGGTCAGAGGGAGAAGCAGACTCCCTGCTGAGCAGGGAGCCCGATGCGGGACTCGATCCCGGGACTCCAGGATCATGACCTGAGCCGAAGGCAGTCGCTTAACCAACTGAGCCACCCAGGCGCCCGAGACTCACTCATTCTTATCCCAGCAGGCAGAGAGGACCTCATTATGAATGTTATTTGGAGACACACATAGCCCCTGGCACAATATGGTACCTTGGTTGCTAAAGGTTCACCAGTGGTGACCTGGGAAAACAGCTCAGTGGAATGAACTGCTCTTGTAGTTGTGATGATTTAGTCATTTGAAAATAGGGAGGGTACAATACCTACAAGTAGTTGGTTGGTTTCTGCCAAGTTGTATTGACACCCTGGAGAGGATTAAGAAGAAACTGAGATTCATTGACAAGCAGTTAAAGGCTAAGTGTGAAAGCCAGAGGCTCCTTTGGTAGCTTATCACGAGACCCTTACCTCTTACAGTAGAAGAACTAACAGCAGACAGAACTGGGCAGTGAAATGAAGATTTGATAATGTTGCAGAGATCCAGAACTATTTAAATGTTCAGCCAAGACAGGTTTGCTGTGGTTAAGTCAGGGCCCTGTTTGGGAAAACCTGGGATACTTAAATATGGAATGCCTACCCTTCAGGATTTTGGCTATACAGATACCACTGAACGCGCAACACTTTCAGAAGTACCCCACCATTCCCTGCAAGAGCTAGTAGATTTCCCATGCTAGAAGTTGCTGTAGAGGCCTCTCCCTACAAGGCAACAAATACAGCCCTCAGGAACTGACCCATCTCCTTTCCTGGGTGGCAGGCTGCAAACAAAAAGTCCCAGCAGGTCCTAGAGGGGGATGTGGTGAACCTGATAAAAGAGGAAATAGATTAAACATGAAAGGAACTGCAAGAAATTGGCTGGATGGATTGATAGCATATTAGATTCACATCAGGGAAAGGCAAATCCAAAACCACAATGAGGTGTCACCTCACATCTGTAAAAATGGCTATTACCAAAAAGACAAGAGAGAACAAGTGTTGGAGAGGATGTGGAGAAAAGTACCCTTGTGCACTGTTGGAGGGAATGCAAACTGGTGCAGCCACTGTGGAAAACAGTATGGAGGTTCCTCAAGAAATTTAAAATAGAACTACCACAGGATCTAGCAACCTACTTCTGGGTATATTTCCAAAGGAAATTAAACCACTATCTTAGAGATATATGCACCCCCATTTTTATTGCAGCATTAGTCACATTAGCCAAAATATGGAAATATTCTGAGTGTCTCCTGATGGATGAATAAATGAAGATGTGATATATATATATATATATAATCAATGTCATGGATGGAGACCTTGAGGACATTATGAAAAGTAAAATAAGCCACACACAGAAGGACAAATACTATATATTTTCACTTATATGTGGAATTTTAAAAAGCTGAATTCATAAAAATAGAGAATAAGATGGTAGTTGCCAGGGGCTGGGGAAAATGAAGTGATGTTGCTCAAAGGGTGTAAACTTCCAGTTATAGGGTGAATAAGTTCTGTGGATCTAATATACATGACGGTGACTATAATTAACAATAGTGTATTATAGACCTGAAAGCTGTTAAGAGAATAGATTTTAAATGTTATCACCACAGGGGTGCCTGGGTGGCTCAGCTGGTTAAGCATTTGACTCTTGATTTCGGCTCAGGTCATGATCTCAGGGTCATGGGATTCAGCCACCCCCGTAGGGCTCTGTGCTCAGCCCAGAGTCTGCTTGAGATTCTCTCTCTCCCTCTTGCCTGCACATGGGCACAGGCACTCTCTCTCTCTCAATAAATAAATGAATAAAAATCTTTAAATAAATAAATACATATTATCACCACACACACACAAAGGTAATTATGTGAGGGGATGTGGTGTTAACTAATTTTATTGTAGTAATCATTTCACTATACATGTGTATCATCTCATTACACTGTATACTTTAAACTTACATATGTTCTATGTAAATAATATCTCAATAAAGCTGGAAAAAGAGCAGATGAAAAGATTAGTGAACTTAAGGAAATAACAGTAGATAAATACTATAATAGTACTATTAAAAAAGAGAAAACAAGGCTAGTAGAACATAAGTCTGTGGAGAGTACATCCAGTTACTAACATATTTGGACTATCAGGGTCCTTTGCATACATTTTCACTTATTTGTATTCTCTCTCATTTTCATATATATGTGTATTTGCAACTTAGTCTCCTATATCCTTTAATCACCTTCTGGAGAGAGATATGGGATACAAAAAGACTCAAATGAATTCAAATATTAGCATATATATGTAATATAGAAACATTAAAACATATGGCGTGCCAGTTTCAATATCCCTTCCCAGTTTTTCACAATGTAATCGGTTTTGGATATGATTCATCAGCTTATTTCTTTCCTTTACAACTAGATAAACACAAAAAGTGTCCTCCTGGATAATAAGGAATAAAAATGCATGATTTAGTTAACTAACTGGTCATTTAGTAGTTTATGAAGGCCTTTATTCTTATGGTAGCAGACACAGCGTAGCTAAGGAGTCAAAATCCAGATCAAGGTCTTCAGGCTCTTGCTTGACCCATAGTATGCTCCCTTATAATATTCCATAACTGGAATAAAGATGAGAAGAAAGGGAACAGAACAGAGAGTGTGGACATGAAGGCCAAACGTTTCTAAATTGGGAGTTATTTTTGTTTTTGGTTTTTGTTTTTGCTTGTAGAATATTTTAAAAGACTGTCTTGCCTTGTAAAGAGAGGAAATAGGAAATAAAAAGTTAAAGATATTTAGGTTATATTGTATTTGGGATAAAGAAAAGTAGATACAACTTTTACACAGCAGCAAATGTTTTATTTCAGAATCACTTAACTTTGCTTCATTAAGTAAGAGAATTCAGTTGATCCAATAAAGAACATTATCCATAAGTATTAGATTTTTCTTTGGAATCAATAAGCAAATTAGATGTGAGCCCCTGCTATTGATGGAACAGCCCTGAATGGGGGGTGATGGTGGATGGGACTGATACAAGGTGCAGGTCCTTACTTGTGATGCTGCGGCGGGAGGGAAAAAACAGATAAACGCCCCTGAATTCTACTCAAAGACCTGCTGCACTTCATTCCTGCCTCAAGAAAATTTGAGAACCAGCTCCAATTTTTGGTTATTACCCATTTTCTATTGCTATGAAAATGTTACCAGATGTCACCATTAATCGAACCTCACTGCAAAAGGAGCAATTAGCCTTATATCCATTGCCTCGGTCTCCCTCAGCGTCAGTAGAAAAGCAACATACTTGCTTTTCCTATAGTCATCTTCATTGCCCCAAATGGCATCTCCAACTTTCCACTTGCTCATGATGAAAATAATGGAGTCACTGCTGACTCCTTCTTTCTTTCATATCCCATATCCCATCCACTAGCAAATACGGATATCCAGAATTTACCCAGAAGCCTATCACTTTTTACTATTTCTGCTAATGCTCTTCTCGAGCAAGCTCCCATCATCTCTCACTTCAGTATTGCAATTGCTTTTCTACCGTCTGTGTGACTCTCTACTACTGCCATCTACTGTTTATTCTCAACACAGTGTCCAGAGTGATCCTTTTAAAATGTGAGCCAAATCGGTTACTGCTCTGCACAAAATCCTCTAATGTCTTCCCATATTATGATACTCAACAAGATCTTCCTCTCCCCAACCCCATCATTTCTCTGACCATCCTGGCTCCAGCTTCAGGGTCTCTTAGGGTCTTTGGATCTGTTATTCCCTGTCCCACTTAACTACTTCTCAGAGATACCTAGTTTACTGTCTCAGTTCCTTCTGATCTTTGCTCAAATACCACCCTCACAAGGAAGGCTTCTATCAAACTTCTGTAAGACTGCATTTTCTCCCTCCCTACCCTACTCCTCTCTCTAATACTACCTCATATCCTATCTTTTCCTTTTTTTTTTTTTTCCTCATGGCACTTATTCTCAACTGATATACCACAAACTAAATTTTTTGTTTGGTGTCCGCTTGCTTCATCAGAAATTAAGGTGCATGATGGCAGGAACTTTGTTTTGTGCACTACTGTGTCCCCAGTGCCCACACAGTGTTGGGATCATAGTAAGAGCCCAAAGAATATTTTCTTGGATGATTTGTTGAAATTTGCTAGTGTTATTGTAAACTTTTCTAAGGCTATCCCTAACTTCTTGAAAATCTTTACTCATTACCAGAAAGGGGACCAGAGGAAGAAAGGTAGATAAATGATTGGAAATCCATGCCATGTTCAGTAAATAATTAAACACGAATGCTGTAATGGTATAGAAACTATCATAGAGATCTCTTCAGGGAGAAATCTCTCCTTTGCATTACCACAGCTGAAAGTTACCGCTGGTGGCGATGTGGCCTTGTGTCTGGAGTACCTTCTGATTTATTCATTATTTCATGAAGGAACAGTTCAAGATTTCATTTAACCAAAGAGATAAATTTGTAAAGAGTATCATAGAAGCTAAACGTAGCGGTGGTGAGGAAAATAAAAGGAGAGTACTTGAGAGAAATGTCAGTTCGGTATAATGACTCTGTGATTATGAAATATGATAATAAATAACATGCTGTTGTTTTGAACACCTCAAAGATTAGATCTGTACAGAATGTTCTTTTTTCCTGTTTTGTCATATGCTACAGTAGCACATTGTTTCAAATGACCTCCTAATGCGATGACCTGACTAGAGAATGTTTATCAGAGGAAGAGTTTGCTCACCTCTCATCTCCCTCACATACCTCGGCCCTCTCCTCCAGATACCCTGGCCCTGTTTTCAGCCTCCTTGGTCTTCATCCATTTCGCTGGCTGCTTTTCATGTCAGTAGCTTCCCTTTCCCCTTACGACGTCTTCACTAGCTCCTCCAGGACGGCTCTTGCTGCCATCCTCACTTGCCCATCTGTAATGATGTCCCTTGATGACTTTCCTGTGCCTGACCTCCCATGTCTAGTTCATGGGTCACTTCTTGGCTGGACGCCAACATTTTCCCTCTTTTATTCCTTTTCATCTCCACTTCCTCTCCTCTCCTCAACTCCTCCACTAGCAATAGTGCCTGACCTCAGGTTGTTGTAAAGGACGTTAATTGTTGTTCCTGTGCCTCCATCTTTCCATACAGTTCAGGAAAATGGACTTCACTGTCTTTGCTGAGGCTCTGCTCTTCATTTACCGCCTCATCTCATCCCACTTCCTCTGGGGTTACATTTACATTTTGTCCTCTCCTTTACAAACATTATCTTTCTCCTTAGTTCCTGAGACTTTTTATACCTCAGACATTCTCAGCATTCCCAGATGTTAAAATCAAAACAAACAAAAACCAAACAATGAGAACCAAATTGCACAAAATCCTGCTAAGCCTTGTAACCTTTATTTAATCTCTAATCTTTTAATGCAAAACTGAATGGTGTAGACTCACCTGGCATTTCTGCTTTTTCTGACCACACTTTATTTTTTAAAGAGATTTATTTATTTATTTTAGAGAGAGAGAGAGAGAGAGAGAGCAGGGGAGAGGGGCAGAAGGAAAGGGAGAGAGAAACTGTAAACAGACTCTGCACTGAGCGTGGAGTCCCCTGCAGGGCTCCATGTCATGACCCTGAGATCACCACCTGAGCCAAAATCAAGAGTCAGGCACTTAACTGACTGCAACACCCAGGCATCCAGCCCATGCATTATGGTCTATTTCTTCCTCCATCATTCACCTGAAGCCATTCACCAGTATATTACCCATTACCTTCTTCCAGCCATCTTATATGTTGCCCCTAATTATTTAATGAGCACCTACTTTATGCAAAGGACTCTATTAAGCAATATAGGACAGTGAACACACTAACTAACCCTAAATTGCTTCTTAGTAGAAAAGCTAGGTTATTTATCTAGTGCTAGTTTAGAAAATGAGTAGAAAATGGTAATTGGATATAAAAAGCAGAAAGTAAGGGAGGTACAAATTGTATGTAGAAGTAGCATAAGAGACAAATGCTAATTACAGTAAGTGAATAGTGCTATAGTATAGGGGAACAGAATTCCCTGGTCAACTTGAGTGAGTTAGAGTCTTGGCTTCACCACTTCATAGTTCTATGACTTTGGTCAAATTACTTACCTCCTCAAATTTGTTTTCTATAAAGTGGAAATAAATTATAAACACCTCAAAAGTTTGGCTTGAGGGTTTTAAAATGTAGCTCATTGCCTAGCACTTAGTTTGGTCAATAAATGTCAATTATCTTTATTATTAAATTGCATATAGAAGATAAAGATGATACTGTGAGATAAGAAGGGGGAAGAGAGGGTGCCTGGGTGGCTCAGTTGGCTAAGCGACTGCCTTCGGCTCAGGTCATGCTCCTGGAGTCCTGGGATCGAGTCCCGCATCGGGCTCCCTGCTCAGCAGGGGGTCTGCTTCTCCCCCCTGACCCTCTTCCCTCTCGTGCTCTCTATCTCTCATTCTCTCTCTCTCAAATAAATAAATAAAATCTTAAAAAAAAAGAAGGGGAAGAGATTAAAATTTAATTTGTCAAATAGTCCTTAAAATGAAGAAATATGTTAAACAGTTTTCTTTCCAGTGCTACAGCAGTTATTTAAATATGATTTTGTCTGTAGTGCATATTATTCATGGCATCCTTTATAATCTTTATGTTGTATTTTTTGGAACTTGTGATAGAGACTACCAGTTGTTCACAATATCCATTTTCCTTTTCTGTAGTGACAGAATCTTGATTTTTAGGTGGTCACCTGGTAGCCCATTTAGGAGACTACATTTCTCAGACTCCTTTGCATTATAGGCGACCATATAACTAAGCTTTGGCCAAAGAGATATAAGCACATATGATGGGTAGAGTTTCAGAGAGTCCTCCCCTTTCTCCATCTTGTTTCCTGGAATGTAGGTACGGCAGTAGAGCTCTAGCAACCATACTGGATTGTGAATCAGCCTGCTAAAGATCCTGAGACAGTAAGGTGCAAGAAGCCTGGGTCCCCATGACCACAGAGCTGCTATTCCTTCCAGGGACTACCTACTTTTAGAATCCTTCCCCCCCCCCCGCCCTCCACTGGTTGTCAAATGATCCTTTATTGAAACATCTTTCTTTGTAGTTAACTAGCCGGGCATTCCAGCGCACCACTGTTGATGTCATCTATGATGTCATGAGGGTGGCGGCCATCTACATTTCAGCCCACAGACTGGACAGTCCCCAGGATCTCTTTAATGGTTCCAGAGAGTTCTCTGGTTAAAGATCGGTGTCACATCTGTCGGGCAATATTGACAATCTCATCAAAAGTGATATTTCCACTGTGCTTAATGTTTTTCTGCTTCTTTCTGTCTCTTGGTGGTTCCTTGAGGGCTTTGATAATCAGGGCAGAGGCAGAAGGTACCACTTCAATCTGGGTCTGTCTGTTCTGAATGGTCAGTTTCACCGTAATCCTTAGACCCTTCCAATCACTGGTTGCCTTGGCGATGTCATCACCAACCTTTTTTGGAGACAGACCCAGCAGGCCTATCTTCGGGGCCAGGGCAGACGTGGCACCGACTTCACCACCGGTGCACCTCAGGTACACGACTTTGATCTCGTTGGGGTCGAACTTAGGCGGCATGGCAGAGGTGGCTGGTGTCGGATGAACCCGGATTCGGGACAACCGAAGAAAGTTGCACCTTTGCCTCCCCAAGCCGAAAGCCAAAAGCCTTTTAGAATCCTTTTATGAGAAAAATAAACTTCTATTTTACTAAAGACATCATTATTATTTTTATTACTCTTGGTACATGCAGCTATGCCTAATTCTGACATAGACTGCTTATTAATTACCTTCCTTTGATAATTCAGTTTTCTCTATTCTACATATAGTCTCATCTAAGATTTCTAAAATCTACTTAAAAAGGGCAGCAGGCACTCCTGAATGAATTGAATGATATTTTCATTTTCAAAATAGATTCTGTTAACTAGTGTTATAATGTTCTATTAATTGAGTAGCACTGCTTCAATGTTTTCTAGATTACATTAATCTGTTCCTTACTCTGGCCATAAAACAAACAAACAAACAAACAAATAATAGTTTTTCTAGATGGGAAGGTAGAAAAGTGGATGATTAATCATACATTGGAGAGAATTGTGAAGGAATAGCATTGTTAAAAGAGGTTAAAAAGATGTTACTTGCCTCAAAGCGTAACTTGAAAAGGGGCCAGTTATTTTAGTGTGGACTGTGTCATGAGAAGTGAGAAATACTGAAAAAAGTGGTGTTTGTGTTCAGATGCTTCAATCACAATGTAGGAAGACTGCCTCCTTTAGAAGCTATTGTGGTGTATAAGTAAGAGGCCAACACAGATGGAACATAGTAATCAAGATTTAATAAGCATGGGTCACAAAGGTAGTGTAAGTCATTGAGGCTGAATTCGGAAGATGAACAACACAGACCTGTAACCATGGAAACACAAGGGGCCAAGGATAATTCTCAACCCCTGATCAGCTTTTGTTTAGTATTAAATGCCACTTGGAAAAGAAGGAAAATGAAGTGCTGAGAATACCCAGATGTACACTTCACAAACCTTTTTAAAACCAAATAAGCAGAGGGATATTGAATGTTTGCCACGACTAAAGGCAGGCTCATATACCAATACTTGTCTAATCAGACACAGGAATGGATCCTCACAGAGGATTGCCACAGGACTAGCAAAGTTTTCATTTTTTCATTGGTGTAAAAGATAGAAAATCAAAGTTCCTAAGGATGAATGACCAGATATGTGACACGATTGATAGAAATAATGTGAACATTTATAGACAATTTAGTCTGTAACACCTTTACACTGAAAGAAGACTGGCCATAATGTTACTAAGTTTCAGCTTATTTCCATTTCACTCAATTAACAAACATTATTGGCTTTTTTTTTTTTTTATGTGCACAGGACTATAGTTAGCAACTGCAACCTGCTTGAGACTCAGTTCTTATGGGGAAATATTGCAGAGTCAAGAGGCTTGGGAAGGTAGCCTTTGGAGATTAAAATGCATTTGGAAGACATCTTGGTAATCAAGCTCAATACTCTGCCCAAGGAAAATCTCTCAGCCTCTCATTCATAATATATTTATTCTTATTTTATTCACAATTGAGTTAAATTTGCATCTCTGGCTACCAAGCACTTAAGCAGCTTAGAAGCAAAATCTAAGAAGAAAGAAACAAAGCTGCTGAAATGGGCACATTGAGGGCACATCCTCTGAAATGGGCATATCCCCTGGCAAGGATGACAAGTGTGACCACTGAGTACGTGAATAATGAAAAATAACATGAAAAGAGATTTTATAAAAAAACATTTTTTAAAAATATGATGAAAACATTGAGGATAATAATTTGCAGTTATTAGCTTTAGGAATTGATGACTCTACTTAACTCATCAGCCATGAAATTATCATATGTAACAGAGAACAATGGTTGATTATAACTAAAACTTACTGTGTTCTTAGTATGTGCTAGGCACTGGGTAGGCATTTTGAATACATTTATTACCTTATTTAATCCTTGAAACAACTATATCTATATGCTATAGATATTATTATTGCCCTTATTTTATAGATGAGGAAAGTCTCAGGAATTTTAATTAATTTACAATATGTCAGTAAGCTTCAGGGGGCAGAAATGTGATTGAAACTCTGGTCTGTAGGATGGCACAGCCCACACTTTCTGAATATCTTCATAGCAGTGTTCACTATCCTATGCTGCATCTTAAAAGAGAAATGTTGTTTTTAAGCCATTTTCCTTTTATCTAGAAGAGAAGTGAGCTAATCAAGTTATATTTGTAATAGCCAGATTTTTAAAAAAAGATTTTATTTTTTTATTTAACAGAGAGAGTGAGAACGAGCAGGGTGGGGGCGGGCAGAGGGAGAGGGAGAATCAGGCTCCCCTCTGAGCAGAGAGCCCGACATGGGGCTTGATCCCAGGACCCTGGGATCATGACCTGAGCCGAAGGCAGATGTTTAACCGACTGAGCCACCCAGTAATAACCAGATTTATTGAAAGTTTAATGCTAATCACTGAGTAGAATTATATGCATTATTTCATTTACTAGCACAGCCATAGCAGGGGAACACTATTAGTATCTCTGTTCAGCTGCCAAAGAAACTAAGTCTTGGAGAATTTTCACTTGTCCACATTTGCACAACTTTTAGAGAGTAGCGCGGGGTTGGTAGGTAGAATCCAGGTATTCCTATTTCCAGAGCATGGCATCTCTGGCTGGCTAGAGAAAATGGGCTCTCTCCTTCGTTTGAAGTCAGACTTTCATCTCAATCTTTCCTAGGCTTCTCCAACTTCTTCTTTATTCCATTCACATGGGCATTTCTCATATTACAATCCTTGCACATTTATTCCCATCTTGATGTTTGCTTCTCAGAAAACCTGGACTAACATGTTTACTTGGTATCTGCTCAAAAATTTGAGAACAGAAGACTCGCTGGCCAAGGGTGGAATGTTATTTTGAACAAGAGTAAGTATTGAAGGGTATAGGTTGACAGTCATTTTAACAGAATTCCATTCTTTGGTGTCCAGAATCTTTCATCTCATTGTTTATTTAAAAAAGCCAATTAAACTGGGCCTGTTCAAAGTAGGGTGTCATTCTCATTTTGACAAGGTCCTAAAAGAAGCTGGTGCAGGGCATTGCAGGCTACTGATTGATTCCAAAGCAGCGTCTGGTTACAACACACAATATCTGTAAAATAGGGACTGGACCCAGCTTCTGTTTCATGAGGAAAGCCTAACAAGAACTTGTTGTTGCCTTCCCCAATCAATTATTTGGTGTGACTTCTTCCTAGGTTCTGACTGGTTTTCCTACTTGTCGTATTGTTGGGAGGTCCTTTGATGATCTCTGCTTTCATGTCTACATAGCAGGCGACTGTGATTCTCATTATGAATTTGAATTAAAGTTAAGTGAAATGAATCTGTCACCTAAATGTTCATCGCTTCTTCAAAAATTTGAAGTATTCCTCCTGAGTAAAAAGACTTAGTTTTTGTGGGACTACATGGTCTCTAAACTCCCCTGGAGAGCTAATGGTCTTTGAGTCTACACGTCTTCAAGGATGTAAATGAAACCTACTTCTTCCACTGATTAAGACCTATGATTTTATTAACGTGGGTATCAACAGATGGTCTCTGGGTACTGTCAAGTATTTTTTATGTTCATGAAAGTAAAAGTAAAAAAGACAATGTATTTATAGTCTAAAAGATGACCTGCAATAATTTAACAATAACCACAATCAATGACAGCAGCTGTGTTAATTTCTATTGCTGTTGTAACAAATTACCACTAATTTACAACACAGACGTATTATCTTACAGTTCGGAGATCAGAAGGGCTGTGTTCCTGTATCCTAAGAATTCTAGGGAAGAATCTATTTCAATCTATTTCCTGGCCTTTTGAGCTTTTCAAAGACTACCTGCGTTTTTTTTTTTTTTTTGGCTTGTGGCTCCTCCCTCCATCTTCAAGGCCAACAGTGCCACGTCTTTATCTCTCCCTGTCTGTCCTCTGCTTTGGTCACCACATCTTCTCTGCCTCTGCTGTCACAATGCCTACTCTGATTCCTTGAGGCTGTCTCCCTCTTATAACGATTCTGGTGACCATACTGAGCCCACTAGGACAATCCAGGATGATCACCCCATCTCACATCTTAATCGCATCTGCAGAGTCCCTCTGGCCATGTAAGGGAACATATTCACAGGTTTTGGAGATGTGGACAAAGACATCTTTGGGGGACTATTCTCCTGTTTACCACAGTACTCTTAATAATAATAATGATAGGTGCAAGTTAGAACAAGTTAAAAAAATACAGGCATTCCATATTTGTCTGGTGGGAGTATAAATCATTAAATTCTGTAAGGTGTTTTAGTAATATGCACCAAGAAACTTTAAGATAGCTCTATCTTATGCTCCCATATGTATGTGTATATATGTATATAAAACATACATTACATGTATACACAATATTGTTTACCAGAAAGAAGATGAATTACAATAAATGGAAACAATGCATCATAGGGGAGCTAAACACATTTTGATATATCCATAATAATGTCTCAACAGTATTTTTAGTAAAGTCATTTTTGAAGAATACTAAAAAGTAGGGAGAAGTCTTTATGGTATTTTCACAAGTGAAAAAAAAGTTACACTGTATATATGTCATATATCATATGACCCGAATATTTCATATTTACATCTACGCATATATAAAGGCTAAATGGATAAATGGCAGAATTCTCACTGATCTCATTTGAGTAACAGAGTTAATAATTTTAATTTTTGTGGATATGCTTCCCCCAGTTTTCCAAGTTGAATATGTATTATTGTTACAATAAAAAAGAAGAATAAATCTGTTTTTAGAGACTTCCGTGATCTTAATCCATAGGGAATAAAGATTTTTAGAAGTTAGCTTTAATTATATAAGCATATTAATCATAGCCTCTAAGACATTAAAGCAGGGATGGATGGACAGTCTATAGCATTTTAATTATGACCATCACAAATACTTTTTAAGCTTCTGGTATTTCTCAGAAACACCTCAGACCTCTTATTTTTCTGATTTTTAAATTTTGATATTATTACTATTCATTCTTTAAGCTTTCTACTTATGTAAAATTTAGAGGATTTATTTTTCCTGTGTGTCTACTAAAACTTTTAAAATGTATTAATATTGTTATTGGTTATCTTGCTGTCAGATTTTAGTCTGTAGAATTACCATATTTATTTTTTTAATTGTAATTCCAGTGTAGTTAATAGATAGTGTTGCATTAGTTTCAGGTGTACAGTATCGTGGTCCAACAATTCCATATATTCCTCGGTGTTCATCAAGACAAGTATACTCTTAATCCCCTTCACCTATTTCACCCGACCCCCCACTCTCCTCCCCTCTGGTAACCACCTGTTTTAAAACACATTGTTTAAAAATAAAACCATGTAGGGGCGCCTGGGTGGCTCAGTCGTTAAGCGTCTGCCTTTGGCTCAGGTCATGATCCCAGGATCCTGGGATCGAGCCCCGCATCGGGCTCCCTGCTCTGCGGGAAGCCTGCTTCGCCCTCTCCCACTCCCCCTGCTTGTGTTCCCTCTCTCGCTGTGTCTCTCTCTGTCAAATAAATAAAGTCTTAAAAAAAAAAAACAACCATGCAATTATACACACATAAAGGAGACTTTCTGTGGCAAATCTTTGCATTGCCCCAGCCATTTTATTTCGTGAGGAGATGAATGCTCAGCCCGAAACCTTGAGGAATAATCAAAACAACCTATTCCTCAATTATACCAGTTAATAAATATTTGTATATCTAATACTTCCTTGTACCAAGATCTTAGAAATACACTGTAAGTATATAATATTCTTTTTTCTAGTACCCCAGGTAGGCTAATTTTAGTAACTGGGAGACATCTAAGATATTCCTTAAATCATTCAGAAGGTCAGCAACAGAGATTCAACTATAGTCTTGCAAGTAATTTTTGCTGGAGGTAGAATGCATGATATCGTTTGACCTATAATGTAGGCTATAATGGTCTAGGGGGTGATTTTCCGTGAAAGTGCAAAGATTGCTTCTGTGGGAGCCCTGACATTTTTCAGGGGTTAACCCCAAGAAAAAGGTACACCAAATGACCAATTTAGTGCAGAATCAACTGAGAACATTCTTTCGGTGACTGTTTTAACATCCCAGTGACTTTTCAGCATTTCATATTTGCAGATCTAAGAAGGGAGAATCATTAGTATCATGATGATAATAGAATAATATTACTGGATATGATCGAGGAGTCCTGGGCCACAAACTTTGTGTCCTTAGACAAATTACTTAGCCGTCTGGGCTTTGGTTTTCTTATCCCTTCATGGAGGGCAGGAGAGGGTGGTTGAGGTTTTAAATATCTAAGTGACTCCTCCAATGTCTTCTAGAGAAGAGAGCTGGCATTTCAACTGGATGCTCTTTTTTTTTTTAAAGGTTTTATTTATTTATTTGGCAGAGAGATACAGAGAGAGAACAAGTAGGCAGAGAGGCAGGCAGAGGGAGAGGAGAAGCAGGCTCCCCGCCGAGCAGGGAGCCCGATGCGGGGCTCAATCCCAGGACCCTGGGATTATGACCTGAGCCGAAGGCAGCTGCTTAACCGACTGAGCCAGCCAGGTGCCCCTGGATGCTCTTTTGACAATTAGGAAATGTTCAAAAAACAGATGCCAAGGCTAGAGAGGAAGCAGGTAAATGTCTCATATCAGGATTTGGGGGAATTTACCTAAGAGAAGACAGAACAGAGAGAAAACCTATTTTAAGATATATGCAGAGCCATCATACAGTAGTTATCTGGAAGGCTAGGGTGAAAGATCCATCTGAAGAATGTAACCAAATGCCAGGCAGAATGCCCTACATAGAGAGGGCAAATGGCATCGGGGCTTTGAAGATGAAGGGTAGAAAAAATTGGTTCCACGAAAGATAGGATAACTCAAACAGTGAAACAGGCTGCCATATAAAAGGTGGGATGCTCTCTGACACTGGCATTTAAGAAGAATTCAGAGGATTTGATATGTTGTGAAAAAGATTTATGGATAGAGTAAAAGACTGGAATATAAGACTTTTCTCATTTTTAGAGTCTATTTTTCAGTGATCAGAACAATAGTATTTTATGAATGAAGATAAACAGATTTAGTCAAATTTTATTTTATTTTGAATGCGTAGACAGTCTGGGGAGTGAAATCAGATGTCCTTGTTTTAGTCAAGGTTTTGATTCCTTCAAAGTGTGTGACCTTTGATCAAATCACTTGAATTTTCTGACTTCCCGTATCTGTGGTATCTACTAGCTATCTAATTCTTGAGATTGTTGTGAAGGCAAATTAAAAAATATATAATATGAAACCTGCATGTGAAAGCCCTTTATGTTGCTGAAAGTGCTAGACAGTCATTTGCTTAATCTTATTATTCCTACTATAACCTCTTTTATTGATCATATAAAAGGACCTTTCTCCAATCTCGAAACCACTCTAAAATGATTATTTATCCCTATTTTACAATTTAAAAATGAGACTAAGTACAGATTAAATTATTAGTGAGACATAAACCCAGAACAGGGCACGTATTTTCTTCTTGGCACAGAAATAAAGATGCTCTTTTCAAGTAAAAGAGACATTGCTCTGAGCTTCTTCGTTTCCACTTTCTGTGCATGAAATTGGTGTTCAAGTTTCCTCATGTCTGACGAGTAATTTAGTCTGCAAATGGGTGAAAGCTGGAAAATGACAGGGAGAAGTAATGGGGCCAAAACTAAGGGGTAATTCACAGGGAAAAGGGAGAAAGTATTTGTAAATTGCTCAAGCTAGTCTGGGTCCTGAGTAATCCTGATGGAGCTCAACCACCTGAAGAGCAATTATGGGATGGGGGGGGTCACTTAATTTGACATAGATTTTATCAGACTTTAAGCTGTCTCTGTATATGTCTTTTCGAAAGGTCATATTTTCAATTTCTCCAGTGGGTGAAGGAAAAATTGCCTTTCATTAACTTCAGACATTTTTCTCTACTTTTTGTGAAGGCCTGAAAGTTTGAGAATGAAAGTAAAAGACATATTCTATATTTCTTAGCTGTCGGAAGCAGGGAAGAAAATAGAAGGCAGGAAGAACAGATAAACCCAAAAAAGATGATACAAGTCCTGCCAAAAGTAGAAAAAAAATCCAAAAAGTTACCTGAGCTGCCAAGAATATTTATCACTTGAAAAATGCAATCGTTGTTATTAAGAAACCAAAGAAAGCCATCAGGTGTGAAGCACCCAACTACTCACTAGATGTGGTCAGCTTGGGGAGATCTGTGGCGTATTGTCTCTGAGCTGAGAGAATGCACACAAATATCCCCTCATCTCCTAAACTACTGTGATTCTTGGTCGATTAAATGTGCCTTTGAGAAGACATGAAAACAACTCTCACAATGGAGGCTAATGGAAAATAAAATTCTTAAAGATTTTGTGTGGGATTATTTTCATAACATTGTCATAGCATTTTCCACTAAGTGTTAATTAAAAGGAAAATAGGATGGTAATTGAAAAGGAAACGTCTGAGTCACAAAAGGAAAACCGTTAAAAGGAGTAGGGTGATTGGTGGGTATGATGTTTTTAAAGGCAGAAATGTCAGAAGTTGATCTGTTCATATAATAGTCATGATTGCAATGATTTTTATTGAATGGGCCATTCCTTAGACAAGGACTATCGAATGGTTTTTCTGGAAGGAAATGCAATAGTTAGCCAGTGTTGTTGTTGTACTAACATTTGGCAGTGAGAATGCCAGAGTACAAACCAACACTGGTTTACGAGGCAAGTTTACCAGCAAACACCACAAATGCACTGCAACTTTTGCTAGAATTAAAAGGTCCTCACGCAACACCAAGACAGCATAGAATGTTCTAGTTTTGTTTTTCATCTCACTGACACCCCTTATGTTGACATAAATTCTTAGTTGTCAGCTGGAAAGAACCTCTAATCTGGGAGGTAGCACAACCATTTGGCCATGACCATAGCTGCGGAGATTAACACCGTTGACATGTGGTGATCCAAAAAAGAGCTCAGGCCCTTGGTCTTTTATCTCCTTTCCTTCAACCAAAATTTGTACTTGTAAAAAACTCAAGATCTATATTAGTTACATCACAGTGCTTCTCCTTTCTTATGGTATGCTGAGCGTATAGAAAGGCATTAATAAATAAGGATAACCACTAGTACAAACTTTATGATTCAGATATACTTGAAACTATTTTCAATACTTACTATTTTATTTTGATTGATGCACTTCTTCATGCTCCCAGCATCTAGAAATGTGTTTGGGCACAGTCCATTATGAGGAAGCGAACAAATGCATGACTAGCTGATCAGATGCAAATGAAAGCCCGGTGCGGGGCGGGGGGGGGGGGGGGCGGGGGTGTATGTGAAACCTTATATTTTGCAAGTCGCCTTTCTGTACATACAAAGGCTTCTTCCCGTGGGGATACCTTCTTTCTCCAGGCTCTCTAGACTTCAGTCACCCCAAAGGGTCCAGCTTCATTCTGGAGGCAAGTTTAATGTCTCTGGGAAATCGTAACAGAATGACTAAACTCAACTGGCCTTTTGTCCTTTCCTTTTTCTCCTTCTTCCTCTCTGGAATGTGGATGTTTTGGCTAGGACTACAGCAGCCGTTTTATGACCTTGTGGTGACTTTAAAGTGGGAAACCACCAGAAAACATAGTGCATTGGAAACTCTTAGGGTGTCTGGGTCATTGATCTTACCCTGGAGCTAAAGCATCAAGTCTGGAATATCCAACTCCAGATTGGTCAAGCTACATGGCCAGAAATTCTCAATCTTGTTTAAGCCACTTTCCACAGAGTTGTTATTCACAGTTAGGGCAGTTTCTAATGGGAACAGGATAATTGCAGTATCTACAGTTTCTAATACTTGATTTTAAGGACACATATAGCCAATGTTAACATTCGATATCTCTATGGGCATCTCATGTGTAACTAATGTGTCCCTCTGGTATTTGACATTCAAGGACTACTCTAATGTTCAACTCATCCTTCTTGCAAAAGCTCTTTCTCATCTTTTGCCCTTAAACTCAGCAAAAGGCATTATTATTCTCTTGGTCAATGAAGCCAAAATGTGGGTGCCATCCTTTTACCTCCTGGGAGAAATTAATTGTACCTTTTTATTATCAATTCTCAACTCAGTACTTGGCCTTTAAACCTTCTTTATCTTTTATGCACTTCCTAGTGATCTTTCCAAACTGCATGTGATTTAGGAGCTTAAGTAGCCTATTACCTACCCATTTGTCTTTACCTTTCCCTTTATCATGGCACACATAGAAAATTATATGTATCCTTGTGTAAATGGATGAGATTACTTGTTCAGAGGGACTTGTCTGGATGGGAGTTTTCCTGCACCCTCAGCCACCCCAGAGCTGAATTGTTCATGGAATGTGAAACTGTAACAGATTTAGCGTTATCAGTATGGGCAGTGGTGCACTGCTTGGTCTTAGGAGATACAAAGTCAAAATATCTTAATATATCATACAGAGCTTTTTCAGGATCTAGTCTTTGACTTCCCTTCCAACCTTGTCTCAAGATGCATTCCTTTTCTGGTTCTTCCCTTGCCCTCCCCAATCCATGGTTTTATCCCTTACCCTCCCTAGTAATCCATGGTTTTATCCCTTACCCTTCCACAGTTTTATATATAAGTATAAATATATACGATGTATATAATACATGGTGTATTATATATATATCCTATATGTGATATAATATATATTTTGTATATACACACATACATGTGTTTGTGTGTTTACTTACGTCTATCTCTGTGACTATTCTGAAATTTTTCATGGACTATGACAAATGTTTTCATCCTCCTGGTGTCTGCTTCCTCATGTCAGCCCCATCTTCCGTGTGCACGTTGAACATCAACTTGTCAAACTCAGGTCACGTGCTATCTCCTCTATGAAGTCTTTTCTTCTTCCTCAGATACAATTGATATTTTTCTTCGTATATCCACTGGTCCTTGTTAACACATCTGTACCACTTGACCGCCTTTTTTTTTTTTTAACATGTTGTTCTCTCTGTATGAGGCTTTTCTAATAGAAGTCAGAGGCCATGTTATATTCACTGTCATGCTCAGTATCTAACAGTACCTGACTCATAATAGATATTCAATAAATATTTGTCAAATATTGTTTGTTGATGTAAAAGAATAAAACACTGGGGGAAATATTCAGAAAAATGATTAGACCATATTTGTTGATCCCACTGACAGAAAATTTCCAAATTTACCCTGCTTATGAACTTAATGCTAGTTAAAAACAAAGGCACCCAAATTTGTCCTCAAAATTTGTTCCCCGACAATTGTACTCTATGGACTATGGCTAATTTTATTTTATTTTATTTATTTATTTTTTAATTTTATTTATTTATTTGACAGAGAGAGACACAGCGAGAGAGGGAACACAAGCAGGGGCAGTGGGAGAGGGAGAAGCAGGCTTCCCGCGGAGCAGGGAGCCCGATGCGGGGCTCGATCCCAGGACCCCGGGATCATGACCTGAGCGGAAGGCAGACGCTTAACGACTGAGCCACCTAGGCGTCCGACTATGGCTAATTTTAAAGACATATGCTTCATTTGAAATAGCTCTTGAATAATTTTGGCCTTATCACTCTGGTTATAGATATAGCCTTAAAATGTAAAGCTTTAAACCACTTGGTTCTTGCATAAGAAAACAGATGTTCAGCTTGCTCCACGGGTTTGCTATTTTCATAAGTGATTTGCCATTGAAGAAATCTATTGCTGGAAGGAAATTGACTGTGTCTATCAGAATTTAAAATGCACCTCCCTTTAATCCAGCAATTCCACTTCATGTGTGAAATAATGTATGTACAAGGTTATTCACTAAAATATTGCTTGTACTTGCAAAATTGGAAAATAACTACATGTTCTTTAATAGGGTACTGATTAAATGCACTATGGCCTCCCTGCTATTCCTCATGTTCCACGTATAAGACGATGGACTGCAGGAAACAAACCGAGGTTCTAGAGGGGAGGGGGTGGGGGATGGGTCAGCCTGGTGATGGGCATTAAAGGGGCCGCGTACTGCGTGGAGCACCGGGTGTTATACACAAGCAATGAATCATGGAACACTCCATCCAAAATGAATGATGCAATGTATGGTGACTAACATAACATAATAAAATAAAAAAAAAGCATTATGGTATATCCACTTTCACATGGACTAGTATGGAATATCATAACTATAAGTGATGTTATTTAGTGAATAAAATAAAGAGTATGTATACTATGCTGCCATTTATGTCAAAAGGCAGAGCATGTATGTACAGTTTGTAAAGGTATAATATTTGTCCAGAAAGATATACAAGGAACTGGTAAAAGTATTGGCTGGGGCCGGGGGGGGACTGGTAACTAGAGAAGGAAAAAGAGGTTAAAATTTACTTTTCACTGTTTATATATTTTACCTTTTGAATATCATGCCAAATGCATTTATCACCTATCAAACAAACAAGAATGTATTTCAAAGAAACCATGTTCTTATTTCAAAAGAAGGAATTCATATATCAATAATAAGGTCTCAACTAGTTGGTTTTGCTAAGCTACATAGAGATTTTCATTGCAAAAGATCAAGAACACAAAATTTATCTCTGTACAGTTACTAATCAGGAGTCTATGCTCTTGTATAAGTATGAAGTACATATTCTTTAAAAACTCTACATTTCCGAAGCTTTACAAATCTACGAACTTGGAATACAGTGTATGGCCTTATATTTATTTGTATGTACATGTTTTCCTTCCCAAACTAGATGGTAAGTGATCTTCAGGTCAGTGACTTTATTTTTATTTTCTTAATGCATCAAAATACCTAACATAGTTTCTTATATTTTGCAAGACGTTGAAAATGTATTTCCTGATTGTGCAAGAAAAAGATTAGTAATGGGACTTAGCATCATTAGTAATCCCTACCTCTAACTGTGTGGGATCAAAATGTAGTAATTTATTTCAGTGCCTGCAAATAAAAACTTAGCATGTGCCACTTTCTTTAACAATTGAGTGGTCTTAGAGAGTTATTAGCTATTAACTGGATTTATCAAGTGTACTCCTCAAATAGGCCTCTAGACATATTCATAAAACTATGAAATAAGGATGGAATTGTTACTGTTAAGGTTTATAGTGAAAGTGATCTAGAAGCAATTCATAAAAGCAGGTATTAGATATAATCACACATGTACACCCTATTGCTACTCATCTAGTTTAGGAAGAGGAATGACTGTAATGTTCCTCTTCCTTTAGTGTGTTTTTTCTTTCTTAACATCCTATCATTACCCTTTATCCTGTATAGGTTTTTTTTTTTTAAGCTATTCACTGGAAACTTATAAAGGTCTCCATAAAAGTCATTTGAAGGAAGAAATGTGGAGGGGATACCCTTCCTAGTGACTTAAGGTCAAACAAGTCTAAAGGGATGGATCTTCATGAGGGATTGATTTGCATGAGGCCTTTGTTTATGACAGTTGAGGAAGAGGAAGGAGACTCCAATGCCAGAATGGCTCATGTGGGAAGGAAGTGATGAGGAGGGACGTGGAGGGGACAGTGTTCTGTAAGTCTCTTGCTGAAAGTCTCTGGGAGCAGGGATGTGTGCAGAACAAGAATGGCTCATTTTCAAGGAGGAACACATGAAAGGGCAGAGCCACAACACTGTACAAATGCTGGTGTCCTGGTTCTTTCTGGGGAAGAACTCAAGGGGAAAAGGTGTGATGGGGTGACAGTGATGTCTTGTGGAAGTAGAGTTGTTTCACAACACAGGTCATTCAGGAGAATCTACGTGGCTGAAGTTGTAGCTGATGGCAGGACAAGACTGAAATGAGCTATTACCATTACACTTTCTCGATCACTTAGAAATAAATGTAGATAAAGCCTACTCAAACTTGCACGAATGAATTTGGGAAGGAAGTACTACCACCGGCATATATAGTTGACCCTTGAACAATGCAACTTTGAACTATGCGGGTTCACTTATAGGAAGAATTTTTTTTTTAATAAATACAGTACAGAACAGTAAATATATTTTCTCTTCCTTATGCCTTTCTTTAAAAAAAAAGATTTATTTATTTATTTATTTATTTATTTATTTGAGAGAGAGTGAGCGAGCATGTAAGCAAGGAGGGGAGGGGCTAAGGGAGAGGGAGAGAGAATCTCAAGCAGACTGTGGGTTGAGCACGGAGCCCTACCTGAGTCTCAACCCACACCCCGAGATCATGACCTAAGCCAAAAACCAAGAGTCAACCAAGAGTCGGATCCTTAACTGACTGAATCTCCCAGGTGCCCCTCACTTACGGCTTTCTTGATAATATTTTCTTTCTCTACATCATTAGAATATAGTATATAATACATATACAAAATATGTGTTAATTGACTGTTTATGTTATTGGTATGATTTGTGGTTCACAGTGGGCTATTAGCAGTTAACTTTTTGAGGAGTCAGAAGTTACATGCATATTTTCAGCTGCGCAGGGGTTGGTCCCCCTCATCCCTGCTGTTGCCAGCACACTATGAAGGTGCACTCACATGAGTGTGTCTTTCCACAATGTCAGCTTTATTCAATTCTAAAGCGAGATTAACATACTTACAAAGCAGTTTCAGGCTTCCAAACTCAGTGATATTTTACTATGCATTTAAGTCGGCTTCATACACGTCACACAAAGCAAAGCACAAGACAAAGTCACACAACAAACAAGATACAACCAGGGGCAAGAAGGTCACCCCCAAACTCGAAGTCAATCCGAGAGCACACAGCTGAGATGAGGCCTCGGTCCAGGCAGAGTCAGCACTTGGCAGGTGCTGCTTATCACGTGCAAGCCGTGGAGGATCTCTGTTCTGTTCAGAGATCAGCCAGAAGGAGTCTTCAGCTGCAGTTGGCTTTTGATGTGGTCAGATGTGAAAGGGTCAGCGTCTGGAGAATCTGGAAGTTTGCTGCAAGAGTCCTCTCTTTTTCATGGCGTTTAATCAGTCTTGGGCCTTTGCTGGCCTCCTCTGGTTCTGCTGGTTATCAATTCTGGGTGTCATCAACCTTTGTTCATTTCAGTGACATCTAGTCTTAGCTGCAAAGTCCTTGGCTGCTTACATCACTGTTTGACATGACTGACTTCATCTTACTCTCTTTACCTGCATTGTTCAAGGGTCAACTGTATTCAGAATAAGTCAGCTGTTTTTCTTTCTGAATTAAAAAATATTAGACTGTCATTTTGGCATGAAATCGGGATGGGCATACTGTTGTTCAATCAAGTGTTAAAGCTCATGATGAAGAAATATTATCTTTGTTACTAAACTTCATGGTATTTTCTTACTAAGAATGTTTTTACGTTCATAGGAACAGATGTAGTGATAAGAGATCCTGGGTTTTTTTTTTTTTTTTGGTTCTTCTTATTAAAAAATACTAACCCTAAAATATACACACACACACACAATTTACAAAATAGGAATATATAACATTTATGATCTATGATGCATTCTTGGGTAAAATCCTTTTCACGATGGGAAAGGAGTTGCTTTCAAAGCAATGCTGTATTTTTTGTATTTTTCTTATTTAACCATCAGGTATTCAATGTTTGCTTGAATCATCAAAAACTTTATTTCAGACGGCAACTGACATTTTCTCATATTAAAAAAATAAATCCTTGAGTTGACAGACATTCAACAGTAGGAGGGAAGGCTTGAGCTGACAATTACTTCCTGGCCCAGGCTTTTAATTACAGAGTCAGCATGCAAGCTTCAGAAACCCCCAGGAGTCGGTAGCTAACATTGACTGGCATTCAATCCATTGGGAGAACGGTAACAGGAAGTGTGGCAATTACTGGCTTTCAGGGCTAACACGGTGAGTATATATCTGCTCTAGGACCAGGAGTCTTAATTTCATATAGAAGAGAAAAAGACTATTGTTCCATCTGTGTAGCTTTATCAGAAAATAAATCGTTCCCCATAATTGAAATTTTAATAATTAAGGCTTAGAATTTATTGACTGTTACATTTAAGCCATTTGGATAAAGTCACATTTTTTTAATGTACGTTAGATATTTTCCTGTCCTGTTAAGTACAGTATCCTGGACAAAATATGAAGTTCTCTTATGCAACTGGAGTGATACATTTCAGTTATTTCAGTTTTACTGTGAATGCAATGAGACCCTATTTTTCCAGCTCTGGATTTTATATCAGCTGTTCTTTCTCAGCATCAGCTTCTAGCTCAACAGCCTAACTGGCCTTTCTAAAAGGTTGTTTAATGTAATCTAGGGACACAGATGACCAAGTTTGTTAAATTAAAAAAAAAATCATTTCCTCATTATTGTAAATCAATGGGCTTTTATCTGAGGTTGAAAAGAGGACTTCTTTCTCTGTGGATTCAAGCATTTTATTATTGCCATTTTTCTAATCAATTCCCAAAGGGTTTACAGAGCGTCTGTTATGTGTCAGGGGTGGGGAGATTGCCAGAAATGTGTCCTTTGGGTGAGCAAAATGCTACTGAACTCTGATCCTTTGGGAAGCAGGGAGTGCGCGTTTCCGTATTTCTGCCCAGGCCTTTCGCATTTCCAGGCACTGTAAGGAATTCCTCCTTTTTCAGATCTTCTATCTTCTTCTGAATCAGCAAGAGGATGGGACATGGTCTCTCTAGACTTTTGACTTTAGAATCAGAAGCATAGTGTTTCCTGGGGCATTTCACCCTTTACAGCCCTGAGACGCCCCCAAGATAACAATAGAAAGGGCTCTGGTCCAGATCACTACATAAGGAAGCTTGTCTAGGTTTTGCATTTAAAGTGAGATGGTTCATTCTTAGTTTCTCTGTGAAGTTTGTCTCCCCCATATGCTTGCTCACAAATAAAGGCCCATATGAATTGGGGTGAACCACCTTTAAGAAAATATATAGGGAGGGGTGCCTAGATGCCTCAGTCGGTTAAGCATCCCATTCTTGGTTTCAGCTCAGGTGTTGATCTCAGGGTCGTGAGATTGAGCCCCACATTGAATCTGCTTGAGTTTCTCTCTCCTTCTCCCTCTGCCCCTCCTGCTTGTGCTCTTTCTCTCTAAAATAAATAAATAGATCTTTAAAAAAAGAAAATATATAGGGATATCAAACATGAAAATAGATAAGGGACCTTTGCATCATTGGTTAGTTTTAAATCAACTCTTCATGAATAAAAAGATACCAACTAATGTACAGATTCCTGGTCCTACAGTTTTTCCTGACACTTCAATTGTCCCTGTTAGGGAAAATCAGTGGTTCAGATCTTGGCTCTTTGTAGAAGCTTCACTCTAGCCCAATTAAATTCAAATCTTTAGGCTCTTCCACTATTAATACAAAAAAAAAAAAAATTAAACCTTCCCAGGCAACTCTAATGTATGGCACCGAGTTCAATTGATTTAAAACGCACAGTGAATAAACACTGCTTTTGCAAAGTCCCATTCCAAACAGGCATTTGATATTTTAGCCAATCTATTTTTTTTTAAAGATTTTGTTTTATTTATTTGACAGAGAGAGACAGCGAGAGAGGGAACACAAGCAGGGGGAGTGGGAGAGGGAGAAGCAGGCTTCTCGCGGAGCAGGGAGACCGATGCGGAGCTCGATCCCAGGACCCTGGGATCATGACCTGAGCCAAAGGCAGACGCTTAATGACTGAGCCACCGAGGCGTCCCCAAATCTAATTTCTGAGACAATTTCACTTAAACAGAATGTTGGAACAAATATGATTTAAAACAATCTTTGAAAAATTTGTAAGTCAAATGCAACAACATACCAGGGATATACCTTTTCTCAACTTGGCTAATCATAGACTACAATCACAGGTATGAACTGAGTGTGTGGTATTTTGACACATCAATAATGGCTATTAATTATAGCCTTATACTTTACTATTGAAAAATTGCCATTTAAATGCCACTTGTTAATGATAAATTTTTGGCAGTCTATCTCTACATAATCTAAGAGTGGAAAAACTTTTGCTAAAAATAATCGGGAATAGAAAGGATATTGTGCTAGGTACTAAAAATGTATGGTCTGAAAAGAAAAATAGGTGAGCTAGTTTCTACCTGTTTTGATTTTTTTTCTTTACCAAGTCTTTGTGTAATAAAAACGGCAATCTATAAAAAAAACTTCAGGAAATAAAGTTATATTCGCTCATTTTGAATAATCTGGCAACTTTAAATGAAAGTGATATAACTTCCTCCTCAAGCTTGCTTAGAGTTCCTTAAAGAATAACATTTCAAGGGGCGCCTGGGTGGCTCAGTCGTTAAGCGTCTGCCTTCGGCTCAGGTCATGATCCTGGGGTCCTGCGATCGAGCCCCGCCTTGGGCTCCCTGCTCGGCGGGAAGCCTGCTTCTCCCTCTCCCACTCCCCCTGCTTGTGGTCCCTCTCTCGTTCTCTCTCTCTCTCTGTCAATTAAATAAATAAATAAAATCTTAAAAAAAAAGAATAACATTTCAAAACTGTTGGAATTGAGAGCAAATCACTTTCTAGCTTCTTTAGAGAGATCCATACTGTGTCCTTAGATTTAAGAAAATCACATTATGAAGCATCGTCATTATTTTCAGGATTGTTCCTTTTAAGATTTTATTTATTTATTTTGGGATAAAGATAGAGAGTGCAAGTATGAGCAGGGGGAGGGACAGAGGGAGAGAGAAGCTCAAGCAGACTCCCTGCTGAGCTCAATCGACTGAGCCACCCAGGTGCCTCAGGATAGTTTATTTTCTGATCAATTCTTTTGCGAACTTTTCTGGGTAAAATCAAAGTGGCTTCATAGATTAAAAAAAAAGAAAAGAAAAAGAACTAGAGACTGAGTGCATCCCAGATTTTTTTCATGTGAACAATAGTGTCTTAGAATCTTGAAGACTTCAAGGAAGAGATGTGTTCAGGTAAACTCAGCAGAGATCTTATCTACAGACACAGGGGGAAGGGTGGAGTCTTGGGATATTGGCATAGTCAGCTGAGCCACCTTGATGCCATCTTGATGCCAGTGCCTCCAACTGATCATCATCTGTCACACAGAGATGGGGCATAGGGTGGTCTTTAAATAACCTGTCAGTGAGCATGGAGCTGTGAGTCTCGGAGCCTGTCCTCATAACCATTGAACTGTATTGCTTCTGCAAGGACTCAGAGAACCAGAATCAGGTAATAGCAGAGCCTACAGGGAGCCTAGAAAGCCCACGTCAGGAGTTGAACTTTGTAATCCACTTAGGGGCTGGGGACATCACTTGTAAAACTTAAAAATTTAATTTTGTATCTTTGGACTTACCTTGTTTATTGATATTATTCAACTTCTTGAAATTATTAACTGCAAAAAATTAAAAAAGAAAAGCTACTTTACAAATATGCTGTTCTAAAATGTAGTTGAGTGAGGAGAAAATATTGCCAGTCGGGACCATGGGGCAGCCTCTAGGCAGAGGACAATTGGGCTTCTCCGTGTTGTTCAGAAGGGATGTAAGAAAAGCCTTTACACGTGACTCGAGTTGGCCAAAATCTAAACTCTGCTTCAAACATTCAAGCTGGGGGATTCTGAGGAGGCAGATTTTTGTTTGTTTGTCTGTTTTCCTTCTTCAGAAGGAGGAGGCTTTCTCCTCTCAAGGCAAGAACTTCTGTGGGCAGGTGATTTATAGATTTGGCTTAGGCTGAGTTGAGGAGCCCTGAAAAGGAAGTAAATGGGAGCGACAGATCAGGCCTTAAAAGGACTGTGTAGAAAGAGAAAGAAGGATCAATTTTTGACCAGCTGGGTTTCAAGAGAAGAAATTTAACATGAGAAATATCTAAACACGGGCTCCTGGGTGGCTCCGTCGTTAAGCGTCTGCCTTCGGCTCAGGTCATGATCCCAGAGTCCTGGGATCGAGCCCCGCATCGGGCTCCCTGCTCCGCGGGAAGCCTGCTTCTCCCTCTCCCACTCCCCCTGCTTGTGTTTCCTCTCTCGCTGTGTCTCTCTCTGTCAAATAAATAAATAAAATCTTAAAAAAAAAAAAAAGAAATATCTAAACACATCTCTGGGGTATGTATGGATATTCTTCTGATACACCACCATGTTGAGTCCCCAAGTGACTCCGTTTTATTGTGGTCATATTAAGATTTAAGATCTATTATTTGGTTTGCCTACTGAAACCCTGTTTGAATCAGTACCCTCTAATGCCACATTTTCCAGGGTACTTGATTTATGTTTTTAAATAATAGAAAGCAACGCCTAAGAGTAAGAAGGAGATCATGAGAGTGAGTGTGAAATAGGAGTTACAACGGCTGTGAGAATACAGTGCCTGGAATTTGATGTCTTAGACAGTTGAAGAGGAAAACCCCCTGTAATCAACTGAACTTTGTCACACTCTCTAAAAGTTAAAAACTCAATTTAAAACTATCCTGAATGGTCTATTCCCTTGAATAATCATCCCTTGATTCCCTTGAATCATCATCATAGACCATGACTGTCCACCTCCTCTTTGGTCTGATTGCCCTAACCCCCCTTCTTTTCAAATGCATACTTAAGTTTCTTTTGAAATGTAATGGTTTTGTCAAGTTTGTTTTCTTTTGGTTAAAACCTCACCTTCCACTGTGGGTCCTAAAGCAATTCCTGAGGGTGTATGTGTGGGAATCCTGGGTTGAACTGTACACTGTTAAGTCAAGAAATGAGTTTTGACAGTCCCTGGGCTCTGACTGATGATCTCATTTCTTCCTGAGTACACACAAAAGCCATATTTCAAATTTTCTAGTCTATTTCCCCCTACCCTCCCGCACAGATGAATTAGACAGAGGCAGTATTATGTGAGATACCCAGAATGAAAGGGTGTAAAAAACGACTTCAAACTTGCAAGCTGGAAATGAGGTGTTATCTTTCCTCCTGAGACACACAGTTTATTTAGGAACTAGAGTCTTTCCTGAAAAGGGAGCAGAGGTCTCTGACACTCATAATTAGACTGGAACCTCCTCAGTAGCTGAGACCAAGTCCCATGGAAACCAAGCTGCCAAGATCAAGTACGTTTGGGTAACACTGCAAGAAGCTGTTTGTCACCGGGAATGTCACAGGTATCAATCGTTGTGTCAGGTATGAGGTAAGAGGACATTGCTTCATGGTTAGAAAATGCATTGAATTGAAACAGGGCTTGCAGACCTTGGGGCTAAACAGAGACTTGGGTTAATGGGATAGTCAGTAGGATCCAGTATTAGGAAATATTTATGTCCACTTGGATTTTTGTAACAGAATACTCATCAATCATAGAAGATAAAGCAAGGAGTGCAGTTCCTGGGTTCACATGCTGAAATCATACCTGTCTGTAGATAGAAAGGTCAGTACATGCCTTACCTATGTGTTTAAGCTTAGGGGGAAATGACAGGGGTCCGGTCAGCCAGATGTGAAATGCGTTTTAGTGAAATTGAAATATCTTCATAAAGCCAATGTGGGTCTCAGAGATGGGCAGAAGTTCCTACCAAACCCAGACATTCCTCAGAACCCCCAAATCCTTGCTACCAGTGAAGCTACTGATGCCATATGAGTAAAACAGCCGTGCCCCAGACCAAACAGTGACATGATGACCAGAGCTTTGTTGTGGCCTTGAAGACTCAGAGGTGAGGTAAGTACGAGCCAGGCCGCAGAGGCCAGATCCCCAGCCAGCGAGTTTTAGGTGAGCGGAGAGAGAGATTCTTACTGAATCAGAAGTCCCTACCTATCCAGACATCAGGGTCATACTGTGCACCCCACCGTGCACCCCCAGATTTGTATTCCCAGTCCCAGGATGTTTCCCAAATGAGACTGTTGCCAACACTTCAGCAAGAATCACTGGCACTTGGTAGACGTCAGCGTGATTGAGACATTGTGAAGTCAATCCAGAAACACCTAGACTCCAGAGAGAGAAACATTCCTTCACCTCACCCCCAATTTGTTGGAACTTCAGTAAGGAAGGACAACTAATGGCAAAGTACAATCAGGAGGTCAGGAAAAGGTAAATATTCTATCATTTCTCTCTGGGAAGGAAGCAAGACCCATGGCACAGTGGAGAGAATCCAATTCTGATATTGCTGAGTTAGCTTTTCGGATAGTTACCAGTTTTCCAATCTCAAAGTAGGCTCATTCTTAACCAGTTCTAAGCACACACATGCATACATACACACTCAAATATACACTATATATAGTTCTTCTTTCCTTCCTTCTGATTAATTTTGTTATTAACATTCAATAAGCCATTTTTTCCCATGAAGTATTTATCATGTTACTTCAAGGAATTGATAATAATATCTAATCTTGTCAAAGTGACTCCATTTCCTGATTTTGCACTGTATCTAAAATCTTCAGTGGTCTCTCCCATTTAATATTTTGGTCACGAAGACTTTATAAGACTACAAATGATCTGATGCTAACCAAAACAGCCCTAAAGATATGCCTTACAGTAGGTGACACTGAAGTATTTTCTTCTGATTAGATGGTCATTAGCAT
Organism: Zalophus californianus; assembly: GCF_009762305.2. Classification (NCBI taxonomy): domain Eukaryota; kingdom Metazoa; phylum Chordata; class Mammalia; order Carnivora; family Otariidae; genus Zalophus; species Zalophus californianus. The sequence goes on from NC_045606.1 coordinate 78,685,243, forward strand.
AATTATTATAGAAGTGTTAAGACTTCAGTCAAGGGTGACTGTGGCCAATCAGAATTTTTTAAAAAGTTGTAATCTGTGTCCACTTAACTCAATTGAATAGCCCAACATGCACTAAAGGCATAAGGAAATAAATGGGGTGTGGAGGAAATGGGGTGATATCGGTCAAAGGGTACAAATTTTCACTTATAAATAAGTTCTGGTGACCTAAGGTGCATCATGATGACTATAGTTAACAATACAGTATTGTACACTTGAGAGTTGCTGAGAGAGGAGATCTTAAATGTTCTCACCACACACACACAAAGGTAAATACGTGAGGTGACGGAAGTGTTAACTAATCTTATTGTGGTAATCATTTGACAATATATACATATATCAAATTATCACGTTGTACACCTTTTATACAATACGTCACATCTCTCTCAATAAAGCTAGAAAAAGAAACAAAGAAAACACAGATGAATACTAAGAAACCACATCCTTTAGAAAAAAGCAATCTGTGAGTGGTTGGCTCTAAGCACCTTAGAGAAATAACAATTAGGGCAATATTCTAGCCCAGAGGCTGGGTAATTTTTGATGGCTGCTGGTAGAGGCAAACATATGGTGGGAACAATGTGCACAGGTATGGGTGAGTAATCCAGCAGAGACTGTGGATGAATGTTAGGAAATGAAGATCCAACTATTGGAAAGTGAGCTCCTTTCTAACTTACACTTTGTTTATATGACAATGAGTATGATTAGAAATACACAGAGATTTATACACAGAAAATTATTTTTTAAGCAACAGTTCTTTTATTTGTCAGGACAGGTGTTCCAATGGCAAGGATGAGCGTTGATATCCATTCAGAAACAATTCATCTCATTTTCCATTAACCAGCTTAGAGCCTGGTTTAAAATGCAGTTAATTTTATTTGTGTTAGGTCTTCTGGCTTCTGGGTGCCTAGAGAAACAGAACTCAAATTATATTCTAAGAGCAAGGTGGTAAGCAAGCTTCTCAACTTCCAAATGAACAAACAAAAGAACAAAAAGTACCAGGGGTGGGAGTTGGGGAGGGTTTGAGGTAGCAATGAAAACCAAAGTCCTTGGTTTTTGGTAAGAAAGCTCATTCTGTGATGTTTGGAAGTGGGGAGCAAACTAGCAGCTCCATCATTGTATATCATCAAAAAGAAGAAAAGTTTTTCTCCTTCATGTCTGAGCATAAAGCAAGTACCCAGAAAGCATCTGCTTTTCTTCAGGTCACTTGAACCATATGGTGACTTGATTTCATTTGAAAATCAGTTTTGTGTTTTGATTACAATAGTCAGTAAGAACATACTGGAAAAACATACTGACATCATGTAGTTTTCAATGATTACTTATGTGGAGATCTGACTTAGAGGAGAAACTTCTCCCAACGAGGCCATTCTGTGGCTAACCCTTATTGTATGCCGTGAAAATAAGTCCATACTCTGCCAAATTTTATTTTGTAGAATGTCATATGGAGACACTCTAGTTCAGCAGCAACTAAAATGGACCCATGACCAAGACAGCCTTAATATTCCTCTCAGCTTGCCTGACTTCAGACAGACTTCTTCCTGATTCCAGGCTCCTGACCTCTCTTTTCTCAGAGCATCTGCTTTAGGAAACATGTAAATTCTTTCTCTGCCCCTTTGAGATATAAACTTTTTAGAAGCCTTTTGCCAGTTTTAAACCCAGGAATGTATTTCTCCTGGAGCTGGAGGTTATTTCTTTAAAATGTAATCATCAAGGGGAGAGGGCCACAGTTTCTGTGGGAGAATAGGAGGCTAACTTTTAGTTCTGTGGGTGTATAGTAGCAAACAGAGATGGCCTAATCACAGAGAAAAACATTCGCAAACTCAGGAATAACTCAGTGGCTCCACACATCTCATTAACCAACCCTCCCTCCTGATGTCCTCCAGCACCCTTCCACAAGCTCACCGCAGTGCTTACAAACTCTCCTGCCTTTTATTTCAACGGACATGAATTCAAACTCAGTTCTGGCCTTGCTCTCCTGTTGCAATAGCTTTGCATAAAATCTTCCTTACTTATTCAACTTTGGTAGAACGTTTGCTTTGACACCCAAATGTGATTATCTGTGGTGGGCATGAAAGCCTCCATTGTCCTGACAAGCTGCCTCATATAATTAGTGTGACCAGAAGGGTTTTGGTGGAGGATGGGGAGAGACCTGGATGAGAAAAGAATTTATTTGCATGTAGTGAGAGGTCTCTACCACTTTGTCTACTCAATCTTAATGAAAACAATAGAACAAAACTGCAGATTACATTTCATAATTTGTGTAACTATTTTATTACAAGTAGTTTGACAATCTCTGGTGTTAATAATCCATTGTTTTGTTTCAGGAATGTTATTGGCTGGAGTAGGGAAGCGTGTTTATACCCCCTATATCCTATGGGTTGTTGGAGACAAGGAGAGAGAGAGAACAAGCGAGTGAGCTATGTTGGTACACCTTCATTCTTGCATACTTAGAAGAAATCACTCTAGACTTACTGAAACCCCTGAGAGCAAATATCAGGAACCATATAAAGAAAGCCGTAAACCACGGGGAGCTTTCTGCCCTCATGTTAATTGCTTCAGACTTAAGGTAGTGACCCTAAGGAGTGTTATTTTTGGAAAATATCTTTGGACTTAGATTACATCCATTTGTAGCTATCTGGTGGCTGTCCACTATGAATGGAGCTCCTTGAAATTCTTTAAAAACTAAGGAGTTGTGAAAATGTTAAACTCTCTTTTTCTTGAGACTTTTTGTTATTGTTTGTCTTACAAACCATTGCCAGCAGAATATGATTAAACCAATGAAAAAGGAGTTTGATTGTGGTGGTGATAATGGCACTGGTGTGGGGAGAGGAGGGAAGTTTAGATAATACAAGGAAAAATAAAGATGGTATAATTGTCATCACCAGTCATTACCTAATTAGGCTGTCCTACTCTCTTAGAAATGATAATAGCAAATTTAATAGCTTTATTTTATGTCAAAGATGGATCTCACAGATAAGTAGCAAATTGCCTAATACTCTAAAATTCTAAGTAAATTTCCTGAGTTAAAGTCAGTCTTTATTGGTGATGAAATCCTTTGAGAATTCTGCAATGAGCTGGGTCTGGGGGGAGTGGGCTAGGAGAGGCTCTTGCTTATGACAAAAACAAACTTTGATGCCCAAAGAAAATAAAGAATTTTCTCTAAATCAATAGCAAATCAGAACCAGACACAAGTTGATCTTTTGAAGAACTCATAGATGTCAGAGTCTGTAACCGTTTGAAGTACTGCAGCTTAAGCTCAAAGGCTTTCTTTGAAGGTCTGGTCTGAAGCAGTTGCTTCACCTTTTGGAGGTTCCTGTGATTTCAATACCCTAAACTATATAGCAGATTAAACCTAATTCCTGTACCACTTCAAGGTCATGAATACAAGTCTTTCACATGTATTCATTGTTTTGGAGAAAGTTCTTCCCTAGGGGCGCCATTGGAATGGATATCCCCCCTCTTCCCTGACAGCCTATCTTCTCTGAGAGATGAGTATAGAAGGTTGAAGTGTAGAGGCATCCCCTCTGTGGTCCCTCTCAAACTACTCAGTCACTGTTTTTAGAAAGGCCAAACTTTAGCTTCCCGGTGCAGAAACTCCAACTCCACCATGAGGTTCAAACATGTTGTGAACATGTGTTTCCAGGGACAGATTGGGGGGGTGGGGGTGGAGCATGGAAGTCTCCTTTTGTTCTGGTTGCTACAAAGCTTCTGAGGAGTCCACTAAGTGCTTACAGAATCCATAAGAATTCTACATTGCTAACCCAAGGTTGCAGACTCTCATCTAATAAACATTAGAGATAATGTTTTCAAAACACTTTTTTATTGATAATACCTTATATGTTAGAGCTCTTAATCATTTAGAAAATATTTTCACAGGCATTATCTCAATCTATGAATTTCATAGTTACCACCCACCCATTCATTCTTGTATTTATTCAATCAATAATTTTGAGTAATTATTAAGCACTAGATATACCTATATGAGCTACATATTTATAAATGTATTTTTGAATTGAGGAAATTAAGGGTAAGGTTGATTAAATGACTAGTACAGCATCACAAGAGAGTAACTTTTAGATCCAGGGCTTACACGCAGAAAGTAAGGCCAATCCAACATGCTCCTCATGACTTTTAGATTTGAAAAGCTGTTTACTCTGGCAGGGCAAATGACTAAGACCCAGTGCTTGTCGCTGTTGATGTAAGTTTGAGCTTTAAGTATTTTTCTTTTTTTTTTTTTCCTGAGAAGCAAATCTTCCTTCCATGTAGATGGGAAGTCTAGCTCAGGAACCAGAAAAACATTGTGATATCTATGTTTCATCACTTCTAGAAGGCGAGGAAGTAGAAGAGAGAACTAAGTCAGGTACATAACGTCAATTTATATCTCCTTATGATACATTAATGGGTCTAAAATTATGTGATCACTATTCTTTGATTTGTATGTGCCCTGGAATGTTAGCCTCAAATAAAACTTGTGCTGTTATTTGTTAAATACGTTTCTCTGAGAAGCTCACAATGTTAAAAAACTAGTCATCTTCCTAATTTTTATAACATTGTAGTAAGGAAATGGTGGTACAGGGAATTGAGATGATTTGGACAATGTCAGAAAAACTGTGAGACATAAAATGATATAACATAAACTGATTTAAATATGTTTGGATTTAATCAAAGTATCATATAACACGGTAGTGTTAATTTTAGAACTTTCTTAATTAATTCTTGATATATTGTATTAATTCTGGATGCACCTTATTGTTCTTTTAGAGAATATGACCATGTTTCAAAAGGATATAGTTGCAATCAACTTTTCTCCCAGTATTTAAGGAGTGCCAGCAAGGAAGCATTGCCATATATATTGGTCAGGGTAGACTAGGTTATGCTGTGGTAAAACAGCCAGGAATTCCAGTGGTTAAAGACAATAAAGGTATATTTCTGTATCAGAGCCAGGCAGAGGCTGGCTCTGTTCCCCAGGCTCATTCAAGGATTTTGGTTATGGGAGGTACCGACATTTCAACATCAGGTTTCAGGGTTTGCTGTAGGAGGGGAGCAGGGAGACGGGAGAATTGCACAGGAAGATTTCTACTGCCTCAACCTGGAAGTGACACAGGTCATTTCTATTCACATTTCTTTAGCCAAGACCAGTCCCACTGGCCTGCCTAAGTGCAAGAACTCCTAGGAAATTCAGTTTCCCATATGTTCAAGGACAGGAGAACTGGATATGTGATATTTATCTCAGTATGTTTCTACTACTCACAGCACATTGATGGGATTTGAGAGTAGAGAAAGATGAAAGAGTGTGTAAACCAATTGTCTAAATAAAAGAAAACACAACTGGCTACTTGACACTGTGTATAATTCTTTTTAGTTCAAAGTATACGTTTCTCAATCCATTTTTCCACATATCACTGATAATAAAGAATTTTTACAAAAAGAATTTCATTACATACTGTATTACTCAGAGTTCTCTAGAGAAACAGAACAAATAGGGTGTGTGTCTTTGTATGGAAAGGTACCTATTTTAAGGAATTGACTCATGAATATTGAGGCTGGCAAGTCCCAAACCTGCTGGAGATCCAGAAAGAGCCAATGTTGTACTTCAAGTGCACAGACCATCTGCTGCAGAATTCCCTCTTGCTAGGAGGAGGTCAGGCTATGGTTCTCAGGAATTCTCCTGATGAGGCCCATCCACATTAAGGAGGGTAATCAGCTTTATCCTAAGTTGCTATTTTAAGTGCTAATCTCATCCAAAACAACGATTATCACAGAATTATCCAGAATAATGTCTGACCACATATCTGGACACCATGGCCCAGCCAAGCTGACACATAAAATTAACCATCACACATACTTAAGTATAATTCCACCAGCTATGGGAGCAAAGAAGATGTGCTTGCCCTTATGACCAGTGCCTTCAGCATGAACTATTCTTTTATAGGCACATCCAGATTTATGATTTCATAAGAACCAATGTGTCTAGTAATAATCCCTCCAGAATTACTGAAGATCAGTTTGCTTTTAAATATTAGGCTTACAAATGAAGTCTAAAACCTAAAGGCACTGCTTCTCATTAGTTTAGTAAATTCCTTTATAGCATTAGCTCTTTTCAGATTTTTAATCACTAACCCATTACAATTTTCTTTCTTTTTTTTAAAAGATTTTATTTATTTGAGAGAGAGAGAGAGAGAGAATGAGCACAAGAGGGGAGAGGGTCAGAGGGAGAAGCCGACTCCCCGCCGAGCAGGAAGCCTGATGTGGGACTCGATCCTGGGACTCCAGGATCATGACCTGAGCCGAAGGCAGTCGCTTAACTGGCTGAGCCACCCAGGTGCCCCCATTACAATTTTCTATAGAAGTTTTCCTTAGATTTTTTTCTTCAAGTATGAAAATATTTCTACCCACTTAGATAAAATTTTAAAATGTGCATTAAAATTGGATTCCTTTCTATGTTAAGAATTAGGTACTTAGAATTAAATAGCATGTTGAAAAGTAGTAAGTGTATTGTTGCCTGAAGAAAAGTCATCCAACTTCTATAAGTAGAAGAAAGGATGAAACTATCAACTATCACATAATAGCTGAAGCAGGGGACTTCATGAAATATGTTTTTCAATAATTTTTCTTTTGTAAAGAACACTGGTAAGGCACTTAATCTGTGTCTCTGAATTGATAAAACAAGTGTAATCATGTTGTCACGTATTTCTAGAGCATTGGATGAGGATTAACAAGATAATGTTGGTAAATTGCTTTGCGAATCTCAGATGAGGGGCAGTGGGTGAGAAAGTAGTTACCTAAGCACTGATTACAATATACTCGCATATGTGCAAACAAGTACACACACGTCTAACGTACACAGATGTGTAGGTATGTATCAATGGGTCTACATGTTCCTGTGCCACCCGGAACAGGGTTCTGGGGCACTTGGCACTATTGACATTTTGGGTCGGACAGTTTGTTCTCGGGGCTGTCCTGTGCATTTGAGGACATTTGGCAGCATCCCTGGTCTCTACCCATTGCATGCCAGTGGCACCCCTCACTTCCGTTGTGACAACCAAAGAATGTCTCCAGACATCATCAAATGTCCCCTGGAGGACAAAAATCACCTCTGGTCTAGAACGACTGATTCAGAACCAATGGCAGGGAGTTAAAATATGAGAAAATTCATAAATTAGGCTGAAAGGGAGCTTCTAAATTAGAAAGAGAATAAAACAGTTTTTTTGTAAAGTGATAGCTTAAGGGAGACTTTTTTTTAGCTTGATATGCTGATCCCCCAAATTTATATCGGAGGAAAAAAGGACAAAAATGACTAGGATAATTTTGAACAAAATCGGCAGCGATTGCCCTTTTGGTTAACTATTATAGTAATTACGGCAGGGTGCTACTGAAACAGGAACAGACAAATAGCCCAGGGGAACAAGATAAAGAACCTAGAAACATACACAAACACAAGATGCCCCTTAACATTTGTAGGATCTAGTGCAAGAGTGCAAATGGAAACCCGTGTGCCATTTAACTAAGCTAGCAAACAAGTGAAATATATTTTATCTTTTTAATCTGACATATACACATTTATATGTATATATATTTGGAAGGCAAGATTTGAATTTATAATTCTTGGATTCCTGGAGTTCTGTCTCAGAATGTGGTGGTACAGGAGAAGCAGACCTCAGACTCCAGCTCCTGAATCTCAGCCTAACCCTGTCCTCTTCCCATTCCCAAAGATCTCATGCACATTATGTGTGGACACCAGGACCCTAGCCTATACATCCAAGCTCTTTCCACGAATCCACCAACACAGCATCCACTTGGCCAGTCCTCAGGCCTATTGTGGTATGGTCTCTCTTGGGGGAAGCACACTGTGCAGGCCATATAGGTGGGCCCAGAGTTGTTTGGGCATGGAATTCTGGGATCCAGGGTATCTATCACTAGCTAGGTTTAAAACTGTGACATGGGCTCTTGCCTTGCTGTCTCTTGCCTTGCTGTCTCCTCTCACCACAGGAAGGGATGTGGCTGGAGGGGGACCACAGCAGACCCTTTGAAGCATGGGCCCTAAGCTAGAGGCTCCCCTTCTTGAAGTCTATGGTGGTATTGCACAAACTTACAGGGAAATGTTTTTATATGACAGAGGCTTTCAAACCAGTGGGGAAAGATAAGGGCATTCAACAAACAGTATTAGAATAATTGGTCATTTATATAGAAAATAAAATTATATCTTTTCCTTATAGCAGCACAAAATAAATTCAAAGCTATATTAAATACCAAAACATTAGAAGCAAAGCCTTAGAGCTTTTTTTTTTTTTTTAAATATAAGAGAATGACTATGATCTCAGAGAGAGTATCATGTTGAGCCACAGGGGAAAGTCAGACAGATGCAACACAAAATCTATCACCACACGTTCATAATTGATATCCTGGTGAGAAGTTTAAAAGAATATTTAGTTGCTCTGTAAACATTCACTAGAACACAGTTTAGGGCCTCAATTCAAAGATCTTAATTTGTTTTAATGAACAATGTAACTGTTATGGCCATCCTACTGAGGCAGGATTGACTGTCTCCCCTCCTCAAATTTAGTTCCTATGTCAGGCTAATAAGCCACACAAGCACCAAGAGGGTATGAAAAGTTGTATTACTCACATAATGAAGCTTTCTGGGGAGAGCAGGGCAGGCACCCAAGCGGATCAAAAAACCTAGAGGCCCAGTCTAATAATGAGAAAAAAACATTAGACAAATCCCAATAAAGTGACATTCTATAAACTACCTGACCAGTACCTTTCAACACTGTCAAGATCGTTAAAACAAAGAAAGTCTGAGAAATTGTTAGGTGAGCCTAAGGAGATAGGACAATTTAATGTGGTCTTATCCTGGAACAGAAACAGGACATTAAGTAAAACTAGGAAATGTGACTAAAGAATGTATTTTTGTTAATAATAATGTACCAATATTGGTTCATTAATTGTAACATACCATACTTATTAAGGTGTCAATAATAGAGGACCTTGGGTGCACACCATGAATAATTATACTGTCTTTGCAGTTTTCTTGTAAATCCAAAATTATTCCAAAAATAAATCTTATTTAAAAACGGTATTAAAACTTTATTTAAAAAAAACCTGGGACCAACAGGTAAATAAAAGAGATTAAAGTCCCCACACAGGGATTATTCTTCTAAGGGAGTTTGGCATGTGAAGACAGTCTTATAAATCGATGGGGAAAATATTAGACTGCTCACCTTATATTACCAGGCCAATAGGTTTATTCATACTGAAAACTTAAACATAGATGCTTATCCTCAGTATTTACAAAAATACATTTTAAATGGATTAAAAACAAATGTTAAAAGCAAAACAAATATTTTAAAAGAAATTATAGGGAATAACTTTATAAGTGGAGTAGAGAAGGCTTTTCTTACGTAAGATACATATACAATAAAACATAAAGAAAACATTAATTTGGTAAAAATGAGGATTGAAAGCTAATTTAATGAGGGTTTAAATCTAAAATCTTCCAACTCGATTAAAAAAACAAAATAAACAAAGGCAAAAGACGGTCATTCACCAGGATAAGATATATGCAACTCTAAGCGTCAAAGGATTACAAGCAAGAATGTATAAAGAAATTCAACAGTTTAATAAATAGAAGCCAAACAACTCAATAGAAAAATAAATGGGAAAATATATGAACAGGCAATTAAGCGCACAAGGGGACATGAAGAAGGCTTTTCATTGCAGTATCTTTTGTTTGTTTTGTTTAAGCCTTTTTTTTGAAAGCTGAGGTGAGGATTTTATTTTTTTTTAAAGTTTTTATTTAAATTCAATTAGCCAACATATAGTACATCATTAGTTTCAGATGTAGTGTTCAATAATTTATCAGTTGGTATAACACCCAGTGCTCATCACATCATGGGCCCTACTTAATGCCCATCACCCAATTGTAATAACAAAATATTGCAAAAGATCTCAATGTATATCAGTGAGGGAAAGGCAAATACTTCACGGACTAGTCTTACAGAGAGATATTTTCTGCACTCATTATAAACTAATGAAATATGTTATCATGTCATATTTTGAATATATATTGTTAAGGGAAATATATATTCTGAAGAAGAACGTATGAACATAAACAAATGACAAGCCAATTTAAAGTCATGTTTACCTAGTCATGAAAACAGATTCCTAAAATTATTTTTTTAAAGATTTTATTTGTTTATTTGAGAGAGAGAGAATGAGAGATAGAGAGCACAAGAGGGAAGAGGGTCAGAGGGAGAAGCAGACTCCCTGCTGAGCAGGGAGCCCGATGTGGGACTCGATCCCGGGACTCCAGGATCATGACCTGAGCCGAAGGCAGTCGCTTAACCAACTGAGCCACCCAGGCGCCCAGATTCCTAAAATTATTATGGCAAAGTTTTAGTTAATTTAATTTGAATAATAATAGAAAATACAAAAAAGATTTATTAAACAGTTTTTGGCAATTCACAATGATCTTTCTTTCACTGACAAAAATTAGTAAAATTTTATTTTATTGACACTGGCAAAGGTAGTTTGGCAAAAATTGAGAAAATGACAAAATTTAGAATTAAACTTTCATTCAACTTCATACTATCTAGATTCCTTGAATTTATTAGGATTATATCTTCAGAAAAACGATATTTGTCAAACAATGTTTGAAGACAAGGACTGCTTTGTTTCATTTGTCATTCCTGCAACCCCAGTCCTCTGCCCAATTTCTAGAGCAGAGGACCCATTCTAGTACTGCTGAAGGAAAGCAGGGGGAGTGCTTCTCAGTCACTATAGTATAGATGCCTGACCGCTAGTTGTTAAGTCCTGGTGGGCTCCAATGCAGTGCTCTTGGTCATTTCAACATTATTCCCATCTACTGAATTATTTAATATTTTTGTCAATCTGATCAACTTAAAAAACATATTGTACTTGCTTTTTTAAATGTAAAATTTTAAAATGTATTTTGTTACAATAGCCATCCTTGTTTTCTATAATTATTTATCTTCTGTAAGTTAGATTAATAGTATCTATAATTACAGCTAAATGTAATATATATTAGTGGTCCTTAACTGGGGTAATTCTGCCCCCCAGGAGATATTTGACATAGTCCAGAGATAACTATGGTCGTCACAAATGGAGGACGTTTGCTCCTGGCATCTGGAAGGTAGAGGCCAAGAAAGCTGCTACACATCCTACGATGCCCGGGACAGCTCCTCACATAAAAGACTGACCTGGACTACAGTGTCAGTAGTTACGTTGTTGAGAAACCCTGATAAATACTGCAGGGAGAAGGAAAGACATTCAAAGACCAACGAGTAAACTAGTTCTCCCCATTGAGCCAGTGTGTAGCAAATCAGAATCTCCCAGAAGAAGAGACGTGAATGCACATGAAAGGGCTGCATGTTTTGTTTGTTCGTTTTCCTTCCTTCCCTCAGGAGGTTCGGCAGAAGTGCCCCTGTCCTCTCCCCTATGTTGTAAGGAATGAGAAGTGGGGCAGAGCCTGGCTCAGGGCAAACACTTACCTCCACAGTGATTAGAAGAAGGAGTTTTTGCCCAGAATCGAGAAGACTAAGAGCAAGCCTAAAGAATTTGACTCAAAAGGGAATTAAAATCCTGAATCCCTTGGCTCTGCAACCCACAGATACATCATGCAGCTAACAAAGGAAGTGCAAGCATGCAGTCACCAACATTAGGAAGTGGCTCAGCACCCAGGAAAACCCGAGGTCAGATCCCATAGAGGGCCTGGGGACTGTATATGTACTTTCCCTTATCTATCTGAACACGAACAAAAACCATTAGATAAGCATGCAAAGGCACTGAGTGTAGCTTTAGTAAATAACACCAAATGAATGAAGAAGGAAAAAAATAATGAAAAAAAAATTCTGCGAGGGTCATTTATAACCTTCTACAGTCACTGGCAAGACTTTAAGTATATTAAAGGCCAAATAATAAATTATGTTTGGCTGCCTTTGCATATTTTTCCATAGGCTATGCAAATAATAATTGAAATTATGTTAATCTAATCTGTAGTGGCAATCTTAATCTTAACCATAAGGGCAAGAGGAAAATGCTGAAAACTTGTTTATCACTAATCTTGCTGCCGCTGAATCTGAATTAAATTAATTTTTCCACCTTTAACAAACTGGTAAGGCAAACATCAAATAACATCTCACTGTAGGAAGGTTAAAAATGTTTTTATGACTACTGTGAAATAAAATCTCTGCATCCAAAATATGTGAGTAAGCACATGGAAATCCCCCAGAACCATGCCTGCTGTACCGTAAAATGGGTGAGCTACTCTTTTTATTAATGCTGGGCCCCAAGACAGCTTCGAGTCTAATAAGTGTCTTGTGACTAGCTGAGTGAGGGAACTGTAAGTGCGGTGGTCTAGTCCAGAAGTCCTCATGGGACTGACTCTGAACATCAGGGGGAAATATCTGAGGGGAAACCTGGAGATACCAGGACCAGGAACAGTGAGTGCACAATTGTCATTCGTTGTGTTCAGCAAATGTTCTTCAAGCAACCGCTTTTTCCGAGTCAGGAAAAAACTAATCTGGCTAGGAACAGAAATCTGAGTAAGGAAAATCAGTGACACATGCCATCTTCTAGCAAGAACAGATGAGATCACAGCTTTTAGCCATGTTGAAATAAGTGAAGCGAAGCATGTACTGATTACAGTGAATCGGCTGAACATTGTATAGAATTCCACAGGAAAAGTAGCTCAGGGAAAAAGTATTTGTTCTGATGATAACATCAGTAACATAAAATCAGCCTGGGACCTATAAAAATAAGACTGTAGGATCTTATTAAAGCACATAAAACAGGATCTGAACAAATGCAGTACAAAACAAAATGTGTATTGAATCTAACCACAAATCAGCTGGTAGCAATAAATACTGACAGCATGGAGATGTTATTGGCAAGTAATATCTAGAACATATGTAACAAACACAACAACATAAAATATGGTTCACATTGTATTACCATTTATTAGAGATGTTTTTAAGACGTCTAAACATATGGGGTTATTTTGAACTATCTTTTGGTTATTAGCTACTAATTTTATTACATTGGGGTCATGAAGCATTGTCTAAAATCTATTTGTTGTACTTTATTGAGATGTTTTATGAAATAGTTTGTGATCAATTTGTGAAAAAAATAATGGGGAGATGGACACAGTTACAAATATAGTAGACAAAATAACAAGATCATATTGAAAATTTTATTCCAATAATATTGAAAACTAAGGGGAAAGTCATTCATAACAAAATTTTTAAAATCTGAATTGATTTATAACATCAAAGTAGAATCACATCTATTTACTAACCAAAAATCTAGTTGGGTAGAGGGATGGAGAGACGGACAGATATGTGATAAAGCAAGTAGAGTAAAATGTTAGTGGTAGAATCTAGGTAGTAGGTAGAAGGACCTTCACCACAATTCCTTCAACTTGGCTATATGAGAACTTTCACAGCAAAATTTTGTGGGAAAATTCTAGGTATTTATATAGCCAATTTTTCTCGAGTCTCAGAAGAAAGATAATCTATACCTGATATAAATAACTCCAGGGAATTGAAAAAGTGGGAAAGATAACTTAACTTACATGATAAGAATATTGTAACCTTGATATGAAAATAAAGTTGGGCAAAGACAAAGAAAGAAAACTTATAAACTAATTTTTATATGAACATTGCTGCAAAACATAAGAAAATAGCTTTATGATATTGGGGGGCAGGGACATGTTTCTTAAATGAGTGTATAGAGTATATTCATAAAGGGCAAAAAAGACAAAAAACACAAAATGCTAAAGGAAACAACACATAAGTTTTACTATGTTAAAATGAACAATTTGGTTCAACGGTAATCCATCATGAAAAACAACAACAAGAACAACCACCGCAGTAGCCGCAACAACCTGCCAACCAGCATGAGGACTGTTATCTAAAGTAAAGAACTACTATAAACCAATAAAAAGAAATAACAGAAGGTTAGGGAAACCCAATTTATAGACAATTCAAAGAACATGAAATTCCAAGGGCTGGCTAATAAATATATGGAAAAATGCTCAACCTCAGAAAATATTAGAAAAATGTTAAAGCAATATCAAGATAAATTTCCTATGAGAATGGCAAGAATTGAAATGTTTAACAACAAATGTTGAAAAGGATGTGGGCAAATGAGAACTCCTGTATATTGCTGTCATACTTGGAGTATAAATGAATGCAATCACTACTGAAAGACAACTAGGCAATACCTAGTAAAATTGGAGATGTCCATACTCTGGAACTGAGCAATTTCAATTGCATTGATCTTCTCTAGAGAAATTCATATATGTGCACAATGAGCCATGTGCAAGACTATTACTAGGAAAAAAATATTGTCCATTATTAGAGGAGTTGATAAAAATGTGTTTTAAAATAAAATCTAATGCTATACAGAAATTAAAATGAATAAACTAGATCTACACATAGTATTACAGTTCCTAAGAAAAATATATTGTAAAAATGTACCCATAGAATGATAAAAATTATATAAAACTTAAAAAACACTCCAAACACAGTACTATAAATTGATTTTACATACACACAAATATAGAAAATGTATGATATCATGGATTAGATGGGAATGAGGTTAGTGATTACCTTTGGTGGCAGTAATGAGTTTTAGGGGGCTTTAGATATTATTTGGATCACTTATTTCTTTTGGAAAAAATATATGGAATGAATATTATAAATTGTTACTAATTTTAAAAATTTGCATGGTGGGTTCATGGGATAGTGGGTATACTGCTATTGTTACTGATATTTTCTGTGCTTTTCTATATATTTGAAGTATTTCATAATTAAGAATAGATAAAAACAATTGATATATATGGAATATATTTCGAAGACTATGGCCGTCATTCTTTAGATAAAATATTCAGAGTCAAGCCAGTAGGATACCAAATACCTGAACTAAAAGTGTGGCATTTCTCCTCCACTCTGCCCTCACCCCACCTCAACTCACCCCTACTTCTCACCCATAACAAGACTTGCTTTTCCTGAGTGATGTCTTGTGATTATTTTTATGGGATTTTATTATAGAGCATTCTAAGAAACAGCTCAGGAGCTTCACTATTATATAAGGGTAGGATCTTCTTTATCAGGAAGGTAAACAGACACCTGACTATATGAAATGTATCTTAAATGTACTGTAATGCATTTAGCTTCAACTGATTTTCCTGTATTTATTTTCCCTATGTATGCTCTTTCTTCCTCTATTTTTAAAAAATTGTCTTAGATTGTAATATCTATAATCTAATTGCAATCTTTCTTGGAAGGAAGTCCAGGGTAAAAGTTTAAAAATAAACAGATTAAAAGAAACTATCAAGAGGATTCAAAAAAGGAGTTGATTTTCTAATCCTACTCTTGTATAAAAACAGTGATCCATATAGGGAAAAATGTATTTTATAAGCAATAATAAAATAGTAAGGACTATTTTAAAATGCTTCCTGAAAAATAAATACATGCATTATGTTTTGCAATCTCAATAGTTAACTACTATTATGACATTTTACAGAGAAACTGAGGGTTAGCGAGTTAAATAATCAGGCCAAAGTAATGCAACTGGGAATGGCAATATTTGAGCCCTGGTATTTCTTTCTTTCTTTCTTTCTTTTTTAAAGATTAGTTATTTATTTATTTGAGAGAGAAAGAAGAGAGAGAGCACGAAGGGGGGAGGGAGGGCAGCGAGAGAGGGGGAAGCAGGCTCCCGCTGAGCAAGGAGCTCGACCTTGGGCTGGATCCCAGGACCCTGGGATCATGACCTGAGCTGAAGGCAGAGGCTTAACCAACTGTGCCACAGGTGCCTTGAGCCCCGGTATTTCTTACTCCCGAACCAGGCTCTTAAGTCATATACACACATAAACACACACACACACACACACACACACACACACACATACACACACACACACACATACTTTACTTTCCTAATCTTAAATTAGACAATAGTACTCTGGCAAATAATCTAAATCCAAAGGCATATTGATAGTATTTATTTATTTAAAGATTTATTTATTTTAGAGAGAGAGAGAGCGAGCATGCCTACATGTGAGCAGGGGGAGGGGCAGAGGTAGAGAATCTTCAAGCAGACTCCCTGAGATCATGACTTGAGCTGAAATCAAGAGTTGAATGCTTAACCTACTGAGCCACCCAGGCGCCCCTTGATAATATTTAAATAATATTGGATAAACATGGTTCTATTATATTCTTTTATCTCCCCACTCCAGGCTTTCATTTGCCACTCATTCATTGAAAACAACTTGGTCATACCTTCTTTAAAATCAACTGATCAATGAGCTTTTCATATCAAAGATCTTTGAGCACCCACATTTATCCAAAAAGTGAAAATGTGGACTAAATGATCTTTTCCGGAAGAAAATTCTGATTTTTTTCCCTAGGAGTGACAGAAATATTTATTACAATGATACATTTTCACAAAGAATTCCTAGAACCCATCACAAGGTCTCACTTTAAAATAATGCTTTGTACAACAGGTTGAATCAGCCCCCAACTAATTCTAACAGGAATCTCCCTCTAAATGGGAGTGGCAGTGGTGTGGGCGGGGGGGACATAGCTGATTTTCCAACTCTTCCTAGAATGTTTGTATAGATGCTGATAGGAATTAAGAACAAAACTTGGGAGACAGAGGGCACTATTAAATCAGCATTTGTCATATTTTTTTCTAAGGGATTTAAAAAAGGAGATTAGAAAATGTCAAGAAAATTTTGGAAAGTTTAATTCACGAGCTGCCATTTTTTCATGGAGAAGAGTTAGAAGATACGCTAAAAATTGCTGTGATAGTTCAGATATTGTTGCTTTGCCTCTTAGGAGGCACTTAACCAGACTCTACTAAGAATGAACAATGTGAAAATTCTTTGAAAACATGAAACTATGGTGTGATGCATCTTTCAATTCACACAGACATTCTGAGTGCATTATAGCCATTCAGATAGTAAGAATGAAAAACAGATGGATTGTGAAGAATAAAAAGAAAAAGAAAAAAATGAGGCTCAATACTGCTTCTGAACATGCAGAGTGTTGCATCCATCTCTTCAGTTCACCAAAGTTCAGGTGTAGCTGAAAAGTGATGTCTGTACTTCTAACAGCCAATCTGTCAACAGCACCTTCCAACCCAACCTCCATAAGTTACTGTTTGAGTAGGACTCAGAACGATGTCAGTAATAAATATTTATAGCTACTCCCACAAAACTCTTACCACCTCACTAAGCGCAACATCACCAACACTGAAGAGGCGCTCAAGGCACGCCTTGCCAACTTGTGTGGCCAAAGACGCTTTAGGAATTTCAGTGGACCTTACAAGGACCTAACTTAGGGCAAAGCAAAGTTTGTTCCTTTTTAATGCTGAGTGATATTCTGCGGTATGGATGTGTCACAGTTTGCTTAACCATTCACACTTTGAGGGACAACTAGGTCATTTCCAAGTTTTGACTTTCACTAGTAAGCTGCTATAAACACTTGTATGTAGGTTTTTGTATGAACATACATTTTCATTTCTCCGGAATAAATGTCCAGGATTGCAATTGCTGGGTCATAGGGCAGTTTCATGTCCAATTTTTTTGCTAAGAAGCTGCCAATTTGTTTTCCAGACTGGCTGTACTACTTGTATTCCCACACAATGTCTGAGTGATTGAGTTTCTCCACATTCTCGCCAGCATTTGGTGCTGTCATTATTCTTTATTTTAGCCATTCTGACACGGGTGTAGTAATATCTCATTGTGGTTTTAATTTGCATTTACCTAATGGATAATGATGTTGAACATTTTTTCATGTGCTTATTTAACATCTGTATATGCTCCTTTAGGAAGTGTATCTTCATATCTTTTGCCCATTTTCTAATTGGATTGTTTACTGAGTTTTAAGAGTTCTTCATCCATTATCAGTATTCTTTTCTGTGGTTTGCAAATATTTTCTCTCATTTCGTGGCTTGTTTTTTCATTCTCCTAATGGGGTATTTGTTGAGCAAATTTAAATTTTAAATTTTGATGTCCATTTATCAATTTTTGCTTTCATGGATTATACTTTTGGTGTTAAGTCTAAGAACGCTTTGCTAAGATCCGTGAAGATTATCTTCCATGTTTTTTTCTAAACGTTTTATAATTTTATGCATTTTACATTTAGAATTTTACATTTATGCATTTAAGTTCGTGATCAATCTTGAGCTAATTTTCATACAAAGTATGAAGCTTAGGTCAAAGTTTTGTTTGCTTTGTTTTCTGTTTTTGTCTGTGGATGTTCACTTCTCCAGCACCATTTGCTGGAAAGTTTTCCTCCATTAAATTGCTTTTGTACCTTTGTCAAAAATAGGCATATTTATGTGGGACTAGTTATGGTTGTTCATTCTGTGTCAACTATATATATCCATGTCTTTCCCAATACCACATAGTCTTGATTACTGCATCTATATAGTAAGTCTTGAAGTTGGGTAAACTATTTAGTCTGGCTCTGTTGTGACATTCAAAAAGTCTAAATTTAAAGTCTATTTTAAATTTTTTTTGAGTGTTCTTATTGGATATACTGAGCCACTTTACTACTGATTCAATGTGCATAACGTTTGGAGAATAGATTCAGAGGAGATTGAATAAGATGCAATAGTAATATTATAGCAAGTAGTATTTGTGTGTTGAGTTATCATCTCTGCTTTCCACATAGGTTTTCCCAGGAAAACCCATCAAGGATTACTAGTTAAAAATGCTCTTTCTTGGAAACTTGCTTTATATTTTGTAAACTACTTGGCTAATGACAGATTTTAAAAAGCAAGCTACTAGAAATGTTCCAAAGTGCGTTAGAGAATTGTATATAGTTGTGTTTCTTTGTTTATATTCTTTAGTCAAATGAATATATGAAGATAAAGAAGATAGATATAGGAAATGGAATGTACATAGTGGCCAGTGGGACTTCTGTCTCCATGGGAAGACTGAGGTTCTTTATAACCTTTAGAATTCTGGATTTATAAAAAAAAAAATGGGGAAGTAAATACAAGTAACAGTAGCCTTCAGTAATATATTAACTATAAAACTACTTTTAACTCAAAGTATAAAATCTCTAGCACATTAAATCACACATACAGTCCTGACTACAGATGCAATAAAAGAATTCAAATTCCAGTTCTGATGATGAATTCTGGCCCTATTTAAATTCTAAGGAGGCCCCATGAGTAGGTTCTGTATGGAGGAGGATGAGGGCATGTAAGAGGAACCTACTGGATTCCCTGAGGAGAGGACTGCTTGGTCCCAGTGGACCCCCAGCTCTGACCAGAAGCAATTACTTTCACAGCTGAGATGGAGATTAAAAGTTTATGGAAAACAATATCAAGGACTGTAGTCAAGAATAACTTCCCAGACCCTGAGGAATAACCTGTCATTATTTATTATTCATTTGACATTTGTTAGATGATCTACCCATAAAGCTCTGTGGCTGTGAAGATAAAATATTCTTGTCAGACCACAACCTCTATCAGAGACCTATCCTCTCAGGTTGAACTTACTTTGGGGCTGAATTGTTCTCTGAACAATTAACCCAAGATTTTAAATTTGTTTACCCCTTTGTTATTTTTACATATAAACAACAACAAAAAATATGAGTTACATTTGTCCCAGCATACTTTCAACTACGGCCATAAAATCTTCCGTTTTGAATTAAAAAAATTAAAAATACATAAACAATTTAAGACATTAATATTAGGTAGCTATCATAGTATTGAAGCTGAAGAAAAAACAGAAAGGGTGTTCTTACACAATTTTTCTATGTTCTAGACTCACTTCATCTTATATGTTAAACTAGAATGCAGGTCTGACCATTGTCCTCCATTTCATATTTGTATTATTTAAGTGCCCTTTAGTTATTTCTTCTTGAGTCTCTCATAAGTAGTGAATAAATCTCAAACTCAACAAATTCAAAATTGCATTCATGAAGTAACCCTCTCTACTTCCGAATACCACCAAAGAAGCTCCTCATCTAGTATTTACTCTTTTATTTAAGAGCTGCATTATACACCAGTGATTAAAATTGGAGACTTCAGAACCATTAACTCAACTTGTTCTGATTCCAACCTTACTAGGAAAAAACAAAAAGGATTATAATTAAATCTGACTCTTCTAGATACTTCCACTTTTGGCAAAATGCAGCCTGAGAAACAGGATTTACCCTCTGCTAAAACAACTAAAATAGGAAAAATTATACGAAACAGCAGTTTTCAGACATTGGACATCAGGTGACATAGGACAGTGAGTTCTGAAAGAGAGTCCTATGATTATTCCAACTTAGAACAAGGGGAGAGTTTCTAGGCAGCAGTTCAAAAAAGGGGGAATCCAGGCAGATACTGGTGATCACATGTTGAATAGATGGAGCTGGGAGTCTGAAGAGGACCGGTGGTTATAGTTTTCAGGCAGAGTATCAGAAAGGAGAAACATGCACAGACATGTGCAGAGAGATCTCCAGGAATCCTGTCTGCTATTCTGCTGACTACTGATCAACACAAGTCTCTTAGGAAACTACCTGAGGGTGCAGAAGAACTAATTAAAATTGTTACATGGAAACAATTCCAAAAACTAACACAAGGCTGGGAATAATTCATGTTCCCACCAGCTAGAATGGAAATCCTTAAAATTAGTGGAGCATCAAGTACAATACTCAAAAGGGTATTATTGCCTTAGTACTGAGGCAAATGTAGCTGTAGACTAAAGGGTTTTCTGGTCTCACCCAATAAATCTTAAGAGCAAACCTTAAAAGGATCAAACTGTTTCCAAATAATGCAACTGTGCCCCAGAATAACATTCAAGTATATAGGAAAAAAATAAAAATAAATAATAATATCTGGTATTAAACAAAGCAAAATAAGCAATGCCTTTTTTTCAATTGAAAAAAAATTACCAGGCAGGAAAAACAGGAAAATCTGACTCTTAAAAGAGAAAAATCAAGCAATAGGCATCGAAGCAGAAATGACATATATGATAGAATTAGTAGACAAGAACATCAAAAGTTATTAAAACTATATTATGTATGTTCAAGAAGGTAGAGAAAAATATGAGTATGCTCAATAATGACAGGAAAAATATAAAAGACCCAAATCAAATTTCTAGGGTTGAAAATTACAAAGTTTGTGATGGAAAATATACTTGATGGAATTAACAGAAGATTAGGCGATGCAGAAGAAAGAATTGGTGAACCAAAAGATGTAGCAATAGAAACTATCCAAGATGATACACACAGAGAAAATGATGGAAAAAACAAAAAGCAAAAACAGATTCAGTGTACTTTGGGATAATTTCAAGTGACCAAATATGTTTGTAATTATAGTCCTTGAAATAAAAAGAGTAGAGAGAATATTTTAAGGAATAGTGGATGAAGGTTTTCTAGATTTGATTTTTAAAAAAACTCTATATATACTTTGAAGCCTAATGAATCCTGAACACTAGAAACAAACAAAATTACATCAACGTACCTCACAATTAGATTGCACAAAATCAGTAATAAAGAAAAATCTTAAAAGCAGCCAGAAGAAAAAAAAAATACACATTACATATAGAGGAACAGAGTTACAAATTAAAGTACATTTCTCATCAAAAAGAATAGAAACCAGAAGACTGTGACACAACTTTAAATTCCTGAGAGGGAAATACTGTCAATCTAAAATTCCATTCCAAGTGAAAATATTCTTCAAAAACGAAAGCAAAAATATACTTTTTCAACTTACAAAAGCTAAAGAATAAAAATTATATCTGGTAGAAATTGAAATAACAAGCCTATATAAAAGTAATGAAGAATGTGGGGAAATATAAAACAATTTTTGATATTTTCAAAAGATATTTGACTATTTAGATAAAAAATAGTAGCAATGCATTTTTGAGTTTATGATACATATAGAAATAAAATATATGACAACACAAAGTGGTAAGGGGGGGTTATAGGTATAAACTAATATTATAATTATATAATTATACAATTATATTACTTAAAGTAAATTGCGGTAAGTTAAAGATGTATACTATAAATCTTCAAGCAACTGCAAAAATTACAGTAAGTCAAGAAATGAAATAAAATTAAATAGTAAAAAGTATTAAAAAAAAAGTAGTCAATTAATCCAAAGGAGGGCAGGATAAGGGGAAAACAAAGCACAGAAAAAATAATATAGAAAAAAAATCAAAATGGTAGATTTAAATGCAATTATACCAATAATCACTTTAAATATAAATGGCCCAAACACCTAAATTAAAAGACAGAATCTGTCATATTTGATTAAAACATAAGAAAACAAGCTTCAATTATATTTCTTACAAGAAACTCACTTTATATAAAGACACAGTAGGTTAAAAATAAAAGGCTGGAGAAAGATAACCCATGCTAAAACTAATTTAAAAAGTTATAATACTTATATTAATATCAATATATTTCAGAGTGAAGAATATCAACATTGATAAAAAGCATTATATAGCGATAAAGGCATAGAGTGCATAGCAATTTTAAACACTGGCACACCAACCAAAAAATAGAACTTTGATAAACATAAAGCAAAACCTGATAAAAATGCAAGGAGAATTGACAAATCCACAATTATCGGCTAAGATTTCAACATTCCTCTCTCAATATATAACTGATAGAACAAGTAGGAAAAGAATCAGTAAGAATATAGACTACGAGAAAAAGTAGCAACCAAGTTGACCCAATTGACACTTTAGAAGACTCTGCCCAACAACAGCAGAATACATATCATTTTTAAGGCAGAATATTTATCAAGATAAACAATTTCTTTCATAAACAAATCTCAGTAAGTTTAAAAGGATTTAAATTCTACAACTCTTGCAGATAAGAGAAGAATATGCTTCCTAACTCATTCTCTGAAGCAAAATTACCCTAATACAACAACAACAACAAAGTAAGAGAGTTATAGACAGTGCCCCTCCTGAACATTGGTGCAAAAATTCTTAACAAAATATTAGTGAATAAAATCTAATCATAAATAAAAAATACAAAATATCATGTTCAAAGTTTGTTTAATTCAATGTAATTTAGCATATTAACAGACTAAAAAAGAAAATCGTAAGATCACCTCCAAAGATGTAGCAAGAGTATTTGGCAAATTCTGACATCCATTCCTGATTAAAACACAAACAAACAAAAACTCAGCAAACTAGCATTAGAAGTTTCCTCAATCTGATAAAGAGGCTCTGAAAATTCTACAGCCAACATTCATAATTAATGGTAAAAAAAATGCTTTGCTACTAAAAGAAGAAAAAAGACAAGGACATCCTTTTTTAAAACGATTTATTTATTTGAGAGAGAAAGATCGCAGGGGGGCGGGGCAGAGGAATAGGGAGAGAGAAACCCAAGCAGACCCCACACCGGTTGTGGAGCCCAACATGGGGCTCTATCCCACAACCTTGAGATCACAGCTTGAACCTAAACCAAGAGTCGGACACTTAACTGACTGCACCACCGAGGCTCCCCAGAAAAAAGACAAGGATACCTTAAGATAAAATGAGAAATAAAAGTATCCGGATTGGAAAGGATGAAATATCACTGAGTTTATTCACAGAAGATATTATGTACAAAATCTTATGAAATCTATATAAAAAAAAAACCCAACTAGAAATAATAAGTGAGGGTGCAGGTACAAAATCAATTTATAAAAATAAATGGCATTTCTAAATCCTGGCAATTCAGAAATTCAATTCAGAATTGAAGCTAAAAAACAAGACCACTTACAATAGCATCAAAAAATGAAATATAGTAATATTAAAAATATGAAACACTTAGGGATAAATGTGCTTAAAGATGAACAAGACTGTACATTGAAAACTCTATAACACTGCTCAGGGAAATTAAAGAATACCTAAATAAATAGAGAGATACAATGCGTTCATGGATCAGGAGACTCAAAATTTTTAAGATGTCAGTTCTTCCTAAGTTGATTTATGTGTTATGACTAGAGTTCATTGGGTTCCTGTTCTAGTCTCAAAAATTTTTGCTTCTGGTACACAGCTTATTTTAATTGTCAAAGGTAGTGAAAGTCCCTAAACTCCATCAAGAAGTGTTAAGGAAGGAAAGGAAGCTAGTCTGGAAGGCCAGCATTCTAACAGATACAAAATTGTTCGAGGAATTAGTCTTTCTTCAAACCAGAAGCAATTTCATGGCAGTCATTTTAAGATAAATCAAACTTCCTTATTCAGAACATCTCTTCTTCCCTAAGCTTTTCCACCAAAAATTTCCCCCACTCTCTATCAAGATGACTTGGAGTTTGAAAGCCACTGCACAAAATATAAGGTATTTCATTTTCAAGCTTTATTTGAAAATATATCCATAGGCCATAATAGAATTTGGAGTAGATGTATATTTGTAATTTCTTTGTGTAGAAGCACTGTAAGAGACCACTATTCTTGAGATTATAACAGACATAGTATCTGACTTTCTGAGAAGTCCAAACACATTTGCTTTTTAAAAAAAGACAATGTGTCAAGAAAGAGAGGTGTGCTAAATAAAAAAAGACAGAATGAAGCAATTAGAATAAATAAGGAAAATAATGGAAATGCTGGCTATTACGCATGGATGCTAGAGCACATAAATTTTCCTGGAATGAAGGAGGAGGCTACGTGACATTTCTGATATTTTGGTAATCTTCACTGCATACTTTTTACAGAACGATATCCACAAAGGCATGGCGTCTGACTCAGTGGCCCAGCCGTGGATGTGCTGCAGTGGGGAGGTCAGAGGGTGCACTCAGCTCAGCAGGTGTGCAGAACTACAGCTGTCAGGATTCATCAACAACCCTGCCGACAATACTCCAGGGAGCACTGGCAATGGGGGTGGGGGGGTTGAACTATTTGAAAATCCCTGAAATGAAAACTAATGATGAGAATCATTTAATGGAGTGAGAGGCTCATTCAATACCAACATGCCACGTTATTTCAAGAAGTTATTGAACTTGGTTTGTAGTATTATTGTATATGGTGTCTAAATTTTCCTATATTTTCTTTGTGCACTGAATTCTATAAATGGAGATTCATTTAAAAAAATACATATTTTGTTCACTGTTTCACCTCCAGTGTTCTCTCTCAACCAAGGACCAATTGGGTAAAAATGAAACGATTCTCTGGAAATCTCTACTTAGGTGTTATAGACTAGGAGTAACCTTTCTAACGTAAATCAAAGGTTTATTTTATTTTATTTTATTTTATTATGTTAATCACCATACATTACATCATTAGTTTTTGATGTAGTGTTCCATGATTCATTGTTTGTGTGTAACACCCAGTGCTCCATTCAGTAGGTGTAAATCTAAGGTTTCAGTGAGATCCTGGCTAAGAGTCTTCTGAAGAAGGAGTTTGACCAAGGCTAGTGATTCTATCAGTGCAATTACTTCTGAGTGATGTAGTAAGGAATACGAATGATACAACATTAACAAGAATGCTATCTAATATTGAGCTTTTACTTACAGTTACTGCTGTAAGTGTTCCCTGTGTATTAACTCCTTTAATTTTTATAACTCTATGAAAATATCCTTCTGCCTCCAGAGGCCCATTTTCAGATGAGGAAAGTGCAGCATACAGAGGTTAACTAACATATCTGAGGATGGGATGGTGAGTGGTAGAGCAGGAATTCAGTCCCGGCAGTCAGCCTCCAGATCCTATGCTCATAAACACTGCTTTAGACAAACAATGGCTTTGGTGTCTTCTTGAGCTGGGCCGATTTGCTCTGTTCTGTGGCTATAGATTACATTCATTATTGTTGCCATGAACTAATTAATATACTGACTCTTCTGGGTATAAGATGTGAGCTTCATGCTCTCTCTCCCTTGCACTTAACATGGAGTCCTGCAGCAGAGTAGGCTAATGGCAAGGAGTGTCTAAGTACAGGTAGGACTTAGACACACCTTCCTCCTAAGACTGCTTGGACCCCAGAGAGATGCAGAGAGCATCCAAAGTCCTGTAAGCTCCTGAAGTGGTGGATCAATAGGGCGTGTGGTTGTGATGAAGAGACGTTGATTTCAGGGATGATGTGAGTTGCATGAGTAGATCTTCGAATCAAAAGTGAATGATAAAGCCAATGGGAATTGTACACTTCAAAGGGATGTACATCTCAGTGGAAGCCAGTCCAATCACAAAGACTAGATGGGTTTCTGCCACCCAGTGAGAGTTTCATATGTATGGTCTATAAAACTTAGATAAAAACCCTAAGCTGAAGGAAATAAGAGAGAGGCTCTAAAACACAAAAACTAAGTTGACTAAGCTAAACTCTGAAATCAGTTAAAACACTTCAATGGTGAATTTGACTTAGATTTAATTAGATTAAGTGTTCTGCTGCCAGGAAAATGGGGACCTGAGGGCAAAATTAGAATATTATACTTTTCAATCTAAAATTTCTATTTGATATTTTTCAGATCTATCTGGTCACTTTTCATAGTCTCTCGTTCCTTATTATATTTGATTTCTGTTGTTGTCAAAACATAAAAATTTAGGGGCTTAAAACAGTAGTCATTATTATCTTAAAATTCTGTAGATTAGCAGACCTGTCCAAAACAAGTCTCATAGGCCTAAGATCAAGGCGTCTGCCAGGCTCTGCTCTTAAGGAGAATCTACTTCTAGGCTCTTCCCATGTGGTTGGCAGAATTCAGTTCCATGTACCTGTAGGACCGAGGCCTCTGTTTTCTTGTTGGATTTCAACCAGGGGTCATTCTCAGCTCCTAGAGGCTTTCTGCATTCCCTGGCTTATAACTCCTTTCATCTTCAAATCCACCAATAATGAGTCCAGTCCTTCTCAGGCTTTAAATCTCTCTGATTTCCCATTGTCTCATTTTACCCACTTGACTCTTCTACCTTCCTCTTTTGCTTTATTTTTTTTAAAGATTTTATTTATTTATTTGACAGAGAGAGACACAGCGAGAGATGGAACACAAGCAGGGTGAGTGGGAGAGGGAGGAGCAGGCTTCCTGTGGAGTGGGGAGCCCGATGCGGGGCTCGATCCCTGGGGTCATGACCTGAGCTGAAGGCAGACGCTTAATGACTGAGCCACCCAGCCCCCTCTTTTGCTTTTAAAGGCTCATATGATCACATTAGGACCACTTGGATAATCTGCATACTTTAAGGCTAGCTGATTAATAGTCTTAATTACATCTGCAAAACCCCTTCACAGCAGTGCCTAGATTAGTGTTTCAATAATCAGGAGACAGAAATCTTAGGGAGACATTTATTACCACAATTATTATTATGATATTTCCAATACCCTCTTTTATATTTTCAAACATACTTCCTCATTTTATATTCTGTATTTGACAATTAGAGTATCTGTTGTCTTTGTACTTTGGATTGTCTCTTTTGTTTATGTGGCTTTTGAACAGTATATTTTATGTCTTGGCAGACTTTACACGTTTTGATTATAATCCCTTATGAAGCTTTAACTCTAGAAATTCTTGGAGCCCCCGGTTGAAGAAGGTGTTCCTTCTTTTGCCAGGTACTTAGGCATACTACCAACCCAGGATTATTTTAAAGTTTGAGATTAACGTTTTTTTTCCCCACATAAACTGGTAGTGAGACTTTAAGCCCATAACCTGCACAGTTATGAATTCTCAAGGGAGATTTAACCCTTTTACCTGGTGCATAGACCAAAACATCAAGGTTCCCTTGATGTTTCCCTCTATAGGATGGGTTTTTTTTTCCTAGCTCACATTTTCTCGGAGAATAGTCCTTTGAGATCCTCACTCTATGTAGTTTTCCACTCAACGCACAACTTGCTTGGGTCCTGGCTTTGTCTCCCATCCCTTATTCCCTGTGTGCCTATTAAAAGAAAATTTTGAGATCTCTAGGGATTAGCAGTTGCCACTGTCAATCCTTGTTTAAGTGTCTGGATTCTTGCTGGTGCTCCATCATCTTTTTCTTTTGAGGACTTTGGTTATTTTCTTGCTGACATGGGAATGTATGTTATACAATATTTTTTATTAATTGGCTTTAAGATCTACCCCCTAAAACTGCCCCCAGTATCTATACTACCATACTATAAGTAAGGAAAGCCCCTCTATTTCTTTTTTAAACGCTGTGCCTTTTTCTTCCTAGGCAAATGAAGATCCCCATGTTTGGAAAAACCCTTTAATTTCTGCTTTAGTTATATGCTGTTTTACTGTTTACTCTTGGGCTAGTCTGGTCTTGCTTCTATAACGAGGACCTGTGGTTTTGATATTTCCATTCCCAAAACTTACCTAGTAAATTTTTACTTTGACTAAAGTGCTTCATTTCTGAATAACATGGCTAATGGTGTCCTAGAGTAACAATTTTAACTTCTCCTTTTTAGATTATGTTAGAGTACTAAAACTGACCCAGTTTGTTTGGGTTTATTCTTTCATTATTAGTACAACCCTCCTCCTCCTAAAAGTAAAAAAACATTTAATTTGCTCAAGTCCACATAGCCAAGCAAAGGTAGTCATTCATTAACTAAATCAATAAAACTTTGAACAAAAGGATCACAATGATCCTTACCAATATATTTAGCCATGGCAGAGATAGAATAATGTATCTAATATTAAATCTTTGAAATATAATACTATATAGTATACATGTCAAGAAACAGTTAAGGTTTTGTTTTATTGTTTTATCAGGATATTGTTTTATCAATTTTGGCTAATAGGGTTAATTAGTGCCATTGGCTAAAAGTGTACTTCCCTACCTCCCAGTCTGAAAAGAGAGAACAAAGCCCTGGATACCAAGTAAGGTGGGAAGAGTGCAGACATTTGAAAGGAAAGAAGTCTGAATTCTAGAGATGCTTACGTGTACAGAGGCAGTTGAGGGCAGTGAAGGATACACATATGCCAGTGGAGTCTTCTAAAGCACTTGTATGAACAGACAGTAAATAGGCACTTAGTGAAATTGCTACTATTATCTAGACAAGATCCAATCCTAAGTAAGATCCTGGGATTTAAAGTGACAAAGATTTCTAGCTAACCTTTAAGGATCAGGATAATAACAAAAACACTGTCTACCATAGAGTGGGAGGACAGAGATTTGTTTGATCATCTGTTCAGATTCCCTTTTGGAAACTTTCAAAGACAGTATTCAACTTTCAAACTAAAATAGCTTGAGAACTTTGATGTAAATGGGACAAATGTGAAATGGATGAGTTAAGTCATTTTTGATATGTCAACTAAACAGAAAGATGTAGCAAGAGAATGATATGGCTCACTTAAACAAATTTTGACAAAGTATTATTTTTCCTGTACTCAGGGGCAGCTGTTGGAAGTAATTCATTAAAATGATTCAGGTTGAAATGTTTATATTATTCTCTTGAGAGCAAAACTTACTCATTCTAATTTGAAAAGTAATTTCATTTTCATAATTAAAATGTATTCATCACATAATATAATTCAGCACTGATAAATTGAATGACTAGAAAAAAGCCAAAAAGAAATACTATTGATCATAAGAAAATGTGTAACATATGATAGGGAAAGAAACAAGTGAATAGAGGGAACTTAGAAGATATACATAGAGCAGAAATATATTTTAAGGCTTAAATGGACAAATTTTTAAAAAATGATAAATTTTGCATTGATGAATAAACAAAATAATGGACAATCTATCATATATAATTTTTTAAGGAAATGTCTTCCTTTTTAAAAATACTTTTTACTATATTTAATTTTTAAGAACAACTTTATAAATACTATCATTTGCAAAAAACCCAAACCAGGTCTGATGACTTCTATGAAGATTAAAAATACCAAAGGTATTTTCTTAACCTGTCTTCCTTTTTATTTTTAGCATGAGAATTATTATGTTTTAACTCATCCATCTTTTCCTAACTGCACATTATTTTGTTTTTGATTGTCATTTTTTTCTCCCTGTAGTCGGATTTTGGAATGTCAATAGACCTTATTCCTCTTCACATCCTTAGTGTTCGGAGATTATTCTCTTTCAACTTTCGTTCGTTCAGATCTCTTTCTTTTCTTTCCTTTTTGTTTTTGTTTGCCCATGAATAATTTATTTTCTCTTTTGTAAATTTGTCAGTAGTTTCAATTTTTTATTCTTATTTTCCATCTGATATTTCACCTCAATGTTGATAATAATGGAGTTATGTGACTTTTTTCTGTCTCTACACATAGTGATAATTCATTTAAATTTCTCAATCTTCTCTTTTTACATATGACCTATGTATTTCTATTTTTTAATTTTTTAAAATCTTTTTTATTTTTTGAGAGAGAGAGAGAG
Source organism: Zalophus californianus (assembly GCF_009762305.2). Taxonomy (NCBI): domain Eukaryota; kingdom Metazoa; phylum Chordata; class Mammalia; order Carnivora; family Otariidae; genus Zalophus; species Zalophus californianus. Next base: position 78,715,517 of record NC_045606.1, read on the forward strand.
CAGGGGGAGGGGTAAAGGAAGAGGGAGAGAGAGAATCTTTTTTTTTTTTAAAGATTTTATTTATTTGAGAGTAAGAATGAGAGAGAGAGAGAGAGAGAGAGAGAGAGAGAGCACATGAGAGAGGGGAGGGTCAGAGGGAGAAGCAGACTCCCTGCCGAGCAGGGAGCCCGATGCGGGACTTGATCCCGGGACTCCAGGATCATGACCTGAGCTGAAGGCAGTCGCTTAACCAACTGAGCCACCCAGGCACCCCAGAGAGAAAGAATCTTAAGCAAGCTCCAGGCCCAGCACGGAGCCTGACGTGGGGCTCAATCTCACATCTCTGAGACCATGACCTGAGCCGAAATCAAGAGTCAGATGCTTAACTGACTGAGCCACCCAGATGCCCCTGACTTTATGTATTTCTGAAGATAAACAAGAAAAATTGCTATACATTTACATAAATGTGTTAATAGTTTTATAGTGTTTAGCTTTCTTTTATAACTATACTGTGCTAACAGTGCAAATCATAGCAAGCATTATTCATAGCTCTACAAAATGCATTTCCTAGTGCACTGAGATATTAAAGATATGAATTATATTAATCTAACCATAAGGTCGAGTAGAAATTAATCCTCATCCATGAGTTTTCTGTTATTTAGTGGATTCAACTATAATTTTGAAACTACTAATTCAATTTCAATTTTCATACCATATGTATACATCAAGAATAATCTGGTGCTTTTTAAATGAGAGAATGTACATTTCATTTAGATTAAACCTTTCTTTTGTACCACCAGCTGGCCACAGTTTTGGTTTTTCAACAAATTCCCTTCAACAACACTACAGAAAGGATTTATCCAAGTACCTAATTAACTGGTATATTTTATTTCTTACTCTGTGGGAAGTTTCTGAAATAATAAATTGATGTTTGACATGCTACACCAAACCCAAACTGTAAAATGAAGCAAATCACCTAATCTCTTTGAAGGTCATGTTATAAATTACTCTTATGTTGAAGCAGGATGCATACGGTTCATGAGCAAAATCTCAGCTGTGGGTTTCTTGATAAAGGCACGTAGATGCTCTTTGGTTGCATCTCAAAGGAATTGTGAACTCTGGGTTATGACAGCAGGTTTTGGATGTTTACTAGAACCACAGTAGTGAGATCAGGACTGATTTAAATGTGTCATCAATTTTCCAATGCCAAATCTGCAGTGAATTCTCAATGGTTCTCAAAACTCACCACAGGATAGTCATAACATTCATGCTTGTCATGGCATGGTCTCATTACTAATTGGAGGAGCCCAAGAAGGGTAAGTAGAGAGGTCAAACATAGCCCCAATCCACGTGGACATGCCCAGCATCACCACAGCAACACCCACAATATTAACGCCAAGTCCAGCTTTAACCTTGAATAGGAAAGAGCATAAATGTCAGTTTTCTGAAGACAAAACCTATAGCAGAATCAGAATACTATAGCAGAAAGTATATGTCAGATTTACATGCATCATAAATGATTAGTATAAACTGTTGTCATGTCATAAAACAGTGAGTTCTTCCATGCATGTCAAAAGAGAATCTGTCCCCAACTAAATGAGATTTAGTTGGAGATTCTATGAGGTTCCTCTTCTGATTAAAAAAAATCCTTTTAAAAATTTGCCATTTCATGTTAAATCAGAATATGAGTTTTGAGGTCTTATATTTCAGTGGATAAGGTTCAGGTCACTATATGATAACTGGATCCTTCATATTCACTCAATACCATTATTAGCTTAGCCTTCAGTATTCTCTTATTGAGATTTAATAAAATGCCACTTCTATTCATCTTCCTTAGAGTTCTCATTTTTCTGGCTCTTATATCATCATCCTGGTATCCACTAAAAATTTCAAAGTTGCTTTCTATCCATTAAAACAGAGGTTGGCAAACTACTGTTCATGACCTGTTTTGGTAAATTAAGTTTTCTGCGACCACACCCACGGTGGTTCCATATTGGTGTTGGCTGCATTCATGATACAATGGCAGAACTGAGTAGTTGTGATAGAGAGCATATGGCCCAGACAGTGTCAAATATTTACTATCTTTTTACAGAGAAAGCTTGCTTATCTCTGAGTTCTCTGTATTAAAACATGGAGCCCCAAAAGAAAAGGGGATACCTAGCAATGATTATTACAGAGGCCCATTTACTATTCATGCAAGCCACTCATTTATTCCAGAATCCTGTTTTTATTTTTTTTTAATTCACATACACTGGACAATGGTTATATTGTATTATGCAGATTTTCTTTTCCAAAAGGATATTATGTGACTTCTGCATAGAGACCTTTCCAGAGTTTTTACATTGCAGGGTGGTAGGGACAGCACTATGTGTGGAAGGAGGGAACTGGGACTTACTTTGGAACTGCATTTGCATAGTAAGCTCACTGAATTTACTTTTGTTATATTCTTGTTCGGTTTGGACGTTGGTAATCAAGACTGAGGGAAGACTAGAGTATTCTCAAGCTAGTCCTTGACTACCACTCTTTTCATTTTTCTAGGACATTACTGATGCATTCAGTATTTCTGTATTTGTGACTGTAAATTCTAATGGCAGGTTTGCTTCTGGTTATCATTCTTAAAAATAATTCTGTGACCAATCATGTACTCACCTTCAGAAGCAGAACTCAAGCCATGCTTTTCCTGGCAGCTGATTAGTGTGTAAAAGGAGTGATAACCCAAGACATCACACACAAAAATGTCTATTGGATCTGATTGCTTTCTTTCAGCTCACTCACCATGTCAATAACTTTTAGATGGCCATACGAAAAAACAATAGCATTGGGCGGATTTGCTACTGGTAGGAGGAATGCAAATGAAGTACACAGAGTAGAAGGTATCAAAATATAAAGAGGGTTCACTTGAATGGCTTCAGCCTGTTGGAAAAGATAAAAAGGAGTCTATGTAAAATTTTAAGGTAGGCACCAAGGATCAAAATGAACAAAATCACTATGATAAGCTTTCTCAGAAGCAGGTAAAAATCTAAATATAATATTATACACATAAATGCAGTTATAACTTAAAGAGTATTTTTCAGAAATCTCTCTTCTTGTATTTTATATGGTTATTGGTGCTCATTTAAGTATTAGAGCTCGGTTCATTTAGAAAATAAAGTATCATTTATTCTAGGAACTAAATAAAAACAGAAACAATTTATTATTTATCTAGCGCTAAGTGTTCTGTGTGTGTGCATTTATGTAAAATAACTGAATTTTCCCAATGACTCATGAGATGGCTACTATAGCCCCAAATAACAGAAGAAGAAACTAAGGCCCAGAAAGGCTAAAGTAACTTGTCCAAAACAAAGCTGGCAAGCAGGAGAGCTTATGAAGGGTCGTGGGTTCCTCTGGCTCCAAAGCATCTCACTATTCCATTAACTTTACTGCCTTTGTGCCATATATAATTTAAAATTTGCTGAGGGGGGCGCCTGGGTGGCTGAGTCAGTTAAGCATCTTCCTTCAGCTCAGGTCGTGATCCTGAGGTCCTGGGATGGAGCCCCACAACGGGCTCCCTGCTCCGCGGGAAGCCTGCTTCTCCCTCTCCCTCTCCCGCTCCCCCTGCTTGTGTTCCCTCTCTCGCTGTGTCTCCCTCTGTCAAGTAAATAAATAAAATCTTTAAAAATAAATAAATAAAATAAAATTTGCTTAGGGATCATCACAGAAGGAGAGTTACTACTATTCTTAATTCATCACATAATTTTCTAACTGTGCCATGTTGAGAAGTGAAAAACAGAAAAACCAAAATGATATTTTACCAATATAAACTGCCTACATTTCTTCTCTAACTTGAAGCAGCAGCCTAAGAATGCCAACATATGCCCCTTGAGCTGGTAGAGGAACAATTCCAGAAGGGCAGTCCTTCTTAATTTAATGTGCTACCCTCTCACCACACTGAGCTGTCCCAATAAGAAAAACATTTTACTTAAAGCTATTTCTTGTAATTGCTAGCTACGTGGGGAGGAAAAAGGAAGATTGTCTTTTCCTCTCTCTCCTTGCAAATCTGTTTTTTACTTATCTTTTAAAATTATTCCCTGGGCCATAGAGAACTGTGTCTAAGATATTTAAGTTTAAAGCCTGAAGTGTAAGCCTAGCTTTTCATTCACTTGCAAATCACTTCTATGAACCACTTCTCAGAAATTGAGGAATAATCTGGAGGGAGAAGTGTCAGTGTTAGAGATCTAAATACTAACGTTGCCAGCAAACATGGACTCCCAAAGTCTTACAGCTAGGAAGGATCTAGGCCGACCCTCCCAGTTATCTGCAAATGAAATATCCGGGCAGAGAGAAGAAGGTAAGTGCTTCTCTTAAGATCCTGCTGCTTCAATGTGGAAGAAAAGAGTTCTCCTGAGTTGAGGTCTCCTAAAAGTTTATTAATGCAAATAAAGACCACTCTATAAGTTACTTACAGGAAACCATTCGTGTCAAAAATGATTCTATACCACAATATGAGAACAAGCATAGTAGAACACTACTCTTTTGATTAGTATAACAGCAGCTGAATGAGATACTTACCAGTGGAGATAATATAGGGAGAAGGAGGGTAATGGTAGCTGGATTGCTGGCTACCTCTGTTAAAGATGTGACGAGCAAAGAAGATATCAGAATGATTAGCCATACTGGTAATGAACCTAGAGGAGATAATTTATTTCCTATCCACTTAGATAGTCCTGACTCCTAAAAAAAACAAAATTGCAATGTTATTCATTAACAATTCATTTTAATCAGACACAATTTAAATGTATAAAATGTATCACTTGCTCTAAGAACTCAGTTTCTGAAACATAAGTTTAATCTTTCATATTTTTCCATGGTTTGGAAGATCTAGGTGGCTTTGACATGGAGGAACTCTCAATTATTCTTATTTTAACACTATTGACATGCTTTAGGAAATTTGAATTGTCTTCTCACATTTTTTCAATTAAATTTTAATTTTATCTAATTAATATATGTGGATATTTTAGGGACGCCTGGGCGGCTCAGTCGGTTAAGCGGCTGCCTTCAGCTCAGGTCATGATCCCAGGGCCCTGGGATCGAGTCCCACATCGGGCTTCTTGCTCAGCAGGGAGCCTGCTTCTCCCTCTGCCTGCAGCTCCCTCTACTTGTACTCTCACTCACTCTCTCTCGTCCATGCTCTCTCGCTCTCTAATAAATAAATAAATAAATAAATAAATCCTTTAAAAAATAATACATGTGGCTATTTTAACAAGTCATGTGGGACTATAGGGCTTTAGGAAAATGGCAGCCCTCTGGTCTACCTCTCTCCTCTCCTAAGTTGTGTTCCTCAGAGACAATTTTCAACCCATATTAGCTATTTATAGCTACTTTTTAAATTATGCTTTTTCCTAATTTTCAAATTTAGACATTATTTACTGGTTTTCTAATATGTTACATAAGGATTTAGCTTTCTTACACCATGCACCATATATATATTTCCTGTCCCTCTATTTCTTTTACTCGTATATTAACATTTTTTATTAAATCAATGTTTAAAGTTTGCCATTATGAGTACATAAATATTACTCATACCTCAGTCACTTAGTGTACTGTGCTTATGTTAAAACAATGTTAAGGGGCATTTAAGAGACAGGGAACTACAAAAAGGTGAATGCTTTAGGAGCTAGCTGCTATCTCACAGCTCCCACCCAGAAGGGTTATCTAGTTCTGGCCATTTGCCAAGCTAATTACAGTTTGGAACAAAATTTTAAAAGAGTAAATGTCTTCAAAATCTTTGTGAAATCAGTTTCTAAGGGCATATTTGTCCACAGCCGTATTTTTGAAGCTCATGGCTTCAGTATACCCACTCAGGGGTAGGGTTATTCTAGATGTCCCATAGAAATTTAATTCTATATACTAGGAATTTCATAGATCTCCCTCCATGGTTTCCCTAATTCTGCCAGTGAGAGAGCCTAGTGTATCAGAGGAAGTCTGTGCCTTTTCATTTTCTTAGATTTTGCAATTCTAGGGTCTGGGTAATGCTTTTAAAATTCCTTTGAGTATCTAGGGTCCAATTCAGACAGATATTCTGGGAAGCAGAGATGAACAGAATTCATATCAATGTCAGAATTGCTGATTCTGATTCCCTCATAATTCAAATTATCAGTCAAAAGAATGGAAGTTATTGATTTCTCAGAAACCAGATCTCATTCTTGCTGAAACAGTAGAAAAGTGTATTTGCTTTATATTTCTATCATTTTAATTTGAGTGGTCTATGAGGCAAGCCAAATCTAGACGTAAAACAACATTGTAAGTGCCACTCAGAATTGAGACAATTTCTAGGATTTTCATCCATTACTAAATCATATTGCTGAGAGCTCAGTGTCCAAATACCATACAGAAAAAATGACAATGAAGTCAGAAGCAAAAAAGTCTCCCTATAGGCTATTAAGAAGATAGCAGATAGTTATTTGTCTTGAGAAGAATAAAAATTTAACTTTCCAGAAACTAAAAGGCTGGACACACATATCTCTCTCACCATCCTTTCTACTTTGATGACTGAATAAGGAAATGGAACAGCTGTGAGCTTTGTGTTTCACAGAAGGCTATGAAATCCAGAAATGAGAGTTTTTGTGTTTTTTTTGTTGTTGTTTAGATTTTATTTATTTATTTGACAGAGAGAGAGAGAGAGATAGCGACAGCAGGAACACAAGCAGGGGGAGTGGGAGAGGGAGAAGCAGGCTTCCTGCTGAGCAGGGAGGCCGATGCAGGGCTCGATCCCAGGACCCTGGGATCATGACCTGAGCCGAAGGCAGACGCTTAATGACTGAGCCACCCAGGCGCCCCCAGAAGTGAGAGGTTTTTAATGAGTCAAAGAGTAAAAATTTTTCATGGACTTTTTTGAGAAGATACTTTTCTTCTAGGAGTCCTACAGTGACTTTCAAGTAACAAAGTCCTCCCCAAACTTGTACTTTATATAAACTGGATAGATGATAGGCCAAAGAAATAGCAACGTTATTCCTCATGGTGGCTTTATTTCTCCCTAAAATTGGACATAATACAATATTAGCCATGGTTATGTAAAATTCTCTCTGGACTTCATTCAATAGACATGTACAAAGTACCTTTAATGTACTTGATAGGTAATAAATAATGTAATAAATAAATGATGTAATAAAGTACTATTATTTCTCATTCTCCTTCTTTGACAGCCTTAGGACTATGATATATTGAAGGGAAGTCTGTGAGCTACTCAAATTCATCATGAAATAAGGTAAAGTTATAAAGAAAATGTTTTGGTAGGAGTCATTGTACATGATTTTATTTTTTTTCTTACTAGCTAATTTTCTAATACTATTTTACGGATTAAGAATTCTAATCTTTGAGGCGCCTGGGTGGCTCAGTCAGTTAAGGGTCCGACTCTTGATCTCAGCTCAGGTCATGATCTCAGGGTCAGGCTCTGCACTCAGCAATGGAGTCTGCTTGAGAATCTCTCTCTCTCCCCCTCTGCTCCTCCCTGTCCACCCGCCCTTGCTTTCTCTCTCTCTTAAAAAAAAAAAAATGTGAGAGAATTCTAATCTTCTTTGCTTTATTCCTTTTGACATATTAGGACATCATAAAAAAATGATGTTTTATACCTGCAGCCTGTAAAAATTATTAAACCCACTTCATCTGTGTGGTATACTTACTGCATGGCTATTGAATTCTGCATCATTAAATGATAGAATAAAGTTGAATATGCCAAAGCTTGAATATCTCCTGTTCTTCTTTTGAAAAGTCTAAGTTAATTGTTAAATATCTTAGGCACAGAGTATTACCTCACAGCCATCTGCCAAGGCAAACCCTCCACCAACAAGAATGGCTATATCCCAGGGCATGAATGACTGGAATTCTTTCCAAGTAATCAGTGGAGAATAATCAAAAGCAACTGCAAAAACACAAGTCCTATAGTTACACATTGCTTAACATATGACAATATGACATTTTTTTCTATTATCCTAAATCACCATCTCACAAGAAGTTTTTAATATTCCTATATTGTTTTTGGATAGGGAACTTGATTTGAACTTTGAGTAATTTCTACCTGGCTGAGGTGGAACACCGCATTACAAAAAAATTTTTAAAAATGCCATAACTTGGAAAAATCCATTGGATCATATTACAGAGTAAATTTTGATAGATTATAACATTGTCATTTATAATGCCTTTCATTCATTCCTCCATTCATTCATTCACTCATTCAACTAACATCTTTGTCTACTATGAGCAACACAGTGCATTGGACTGTACTCTTCTCTGCTATGCAGAATGTCTGTAATATGCTATTGGTTCTAATATCATCCGTGTAATATAACTTTATTCACTAACATTTACTTGAATATTGTTTTTTCAAATCATGAGGAGGGCCATAATAGATTCATCAGGATTTCAGTTTAAATTCAAATTCCAGATTAAATAATTTAAGTATCATTCGTAAGACTCTTACAATTCCTATAAAGCAATTATCATAAAGATTTCTCTTGATATTTGGGTCATAATGGCTCATTTGATTTATTGACAAAAAAGGTCATCCATGAATATATTATTCCCATTTAACATTTGTGTGTAACAAGCAGCCTTCTACATGGTAAGATTTTAGGGTTACCATTAAGACTCCTTCCTATTTCCTTCCCCCAAACCTAAACCAAACCTACGATCACCACTGATGGAAATTTTGCTATTTCTTGCTTGAATTAAAGCATATACCCTGTAAAGATGCAAACATCTCTGAAATGTACCTCTCACATAAAATTTAACATATGATGTCTTATTTGTCATTTTTAAACCTAGTGTGAATGAGTTTATCAGGGAGAACAGGAGTTGAAGAATGAGAAGAGAAAGAATGGTGGGTAGGGTATGGGGTCCAATTGCAGGCTGCCCCAAGGTGGGCCACTTTGGCATGAACATTATTTTGAGTTAAAAGCAATCAAAACGCAGCAGATTCAGAAAAAGCTCTTCTCCTCCCCTCAACTACCTGCTTGTACCAGGAAGAGAGACAGATTAATAAAGATTCCTCTTTACCTAAGAGACTTATCTGCAGAATAAGGCACCCTTTGTTTTCCAAACATTTCCTTTTACCTTTCTGCTAATGGTCTTTCTCCTCTTTGTATCCTCAGACCCTTACCCCTCTTCTTAGCTCATATAAGTGTCATGTTACTGTCTTTGGAACTTCCTTGTCTGTGTGGATTCCCTGTATATACACTATTAAATTTGACCTTCTATCATTAATCTGCCTCATGTCAACTTGATTCTCAGTCCAGCAAGAAGGATCTTGAAGGGCAAAGAAAATTCTTTCTCCCCAACAGAAACAAGGCTCTTCCTGAGAGGGGGATTCAGATGTGGGAGCCAGGGAAGTTAAGCCAAGCATTGGTTCTTCAACATTTGCCACTGACAGGCCTTAAGACTTTGACTGCAATGGTCAGTGTCCTCAGGGTCTCATAGAAATTATTACCCGGTACTTTAATATCTCCTTATAACACACTTTGAGGTGTTCTAGTTTCAAGTAATGAACAAAAAGGTACTTATATCAGTGCTATGCTATTTACATATATCATGTCCTAGACATCTGACTCATTAGTCGTCTATCAATTTGAACACATGCAGTCAGGTGGGCCAACCCAGTTGCATGAATCCCTGTTCCTTCCAGTAAAAAAAGAAGGAAAAGAGAGAAATAAAAGAAAACTCAACAATAAAAACCCCCACAACTCTACTAGACTATTTCCAAACAATTTTAAACTATTTGTCCCACAATAACAACATAGGAATCTGACTACCCAAAACATGCTGCATTAGTATAAAACACAGATATGGATGAATCCTATGTTTTAAAAGTATGTGTGTGTTAGGAGAAGGAGGGTATGTTCACATAAATATACTTTTTTGTCCATGTATTATAAAGACAATGAATGCTCCCACTGAATGCCTCGTCTTTCATTTGCGACACTAGGTTCTGGCTAAGTGTGGGCTTGATTTGCATTCTCTCCAGCATTACTATGAGGCTGTAAATGCCCTTTCCCTTGAAACTCCTCACCTTTTTAGATCCTCAGCATTTATTACCAAGGGCTCATCATGAAGTGTGACTTCCAAGTTCTTGTTCCTATGTTTGCCAATAGTAAGGTTAATCCTGATTGTGGCAGGGTAAGTGGGTTTATTGTGGACCATATATAGTGTCGCTCGAAGTGGAGTCCTAACCATGGTGCATAAGGAAATCTACTTCTTACTTCTGCCAAGTAAGATGATCCTTCTTGTAGGGGGAGGACATGTGCTGGTTGAATAAGGATTGCGGTGTGCACACAGGGCATGCGAGGCCAGGGGCTGTGTGGGCATGTCCATTCCTTCTAAGTGCTAACTGAAACCAATGGAATTTTGTAATTTTTGCTCTTCTGTTGAAATGAATTCATTCAGAATTATAAATAATACTCAACCAATTTCTCCTGTAGGTGTAGTTTTAGTCAATCTCTTAGCTGGGATAAGAAAGAATAGAATTCCTATAAGTAAGGCAACAGTTGAATCTGTAGCAAAACCGGGGTACCTGGAAAAGGACAGATGGGCACATTAAAAACTGGCATTAAGAATTTGTACGAACTGAACAGAAGTTGACTATGCTATTGGCATACAAGTAGTAGTGATGGTACAGATTAATTTTTCTGGATAATCTGGTCTAAAATCTATGGATTTCTGACCAAATTTCCAACTGAGCCCAAAATTTCAGACCATGTGCCCATTGTTTTCATATATGTCTCCTTATTTTCAAAACCATGAATACACATACTGACACACTAGCCCAACATGGCAAATTCCTTTTTAGGTAAAGCTTAAGGATTTGGTAAACAGTTTTTTCTTTGAATTACTTCCTTTAATTACACTGGCAGAGAATTGAGGCAAAAACAATTGCTAGACTAGACAAAGCCCTGTATAATTGTTGTATAACATCCTCCTATTGGATTGTGGCAAGGAAAGGGTGTTTCTGGCATCCTCCAAAACCCTTCTGTAAATTATGAAAAGAAACTGATCTGTTTTTCTAAGATTTAACACCTGCTACTGTGATTATAGGCCCTGACCATATCATATAAATGAAATCAACCCATTTAATGCTTTGCACCCTATGAAACTCAATCAAGAATATTAATTATTAGAATGGTTTATGAGATGCTCATAAATGATCACTGTACAAATTAAGAGTGACTCAGGAACAGATGCAGTCTTAGAATCACCACGCCATTTCAGCAAGAAAGATAGGCTCCCAGAAGCCTCAACAGTTAAGAAGCACCTGGAAACCAGATATGAATGAAACAGACATAAATTATTAGAACTCAGTTTTAAGATTCAGCAATATTAACTAGTGAATCCTTGGAGTCTGAGAAGACGTATGTACACCTTAGAATTATTTTGCTCCCTTGTAACTAAGTAACGTGTACCTACTATAGAAGCTCTCTATTTCTGTGATTTACTTGAGCAGTCTAAATAATCAAGAAAATGCGTTATTTTATTCACTCTGACAACTTTATAAAGAAGTCTCTTTTCCTTAAATATAGATTTTATTTATTTCTTTGCTGAGTGAAAAGCTATCTTGGTGTAATTTATTCAACAAACTTAACCAATATTTATTATTTAATTGTTCCTTATTGCTCTTATTTGAGTTGTAATTTTTTATGGTATTTTTGCCAAATTAGGTCAGGGATCACGTAAACTGATTTTGTTTTATGAAAAGACACATTGAATTCAGCCCAGGTTCAAACAGATGGAATGAATACATTAGGTGGTAGCTATAAACCTTGATATATCATTCTAGCTTTGGAAATTCCAAATGCTTAAAATCTCTATATTACACATATATTCTACAGAATATACTTTAAATAAAATCAAGCCATAAATACTGAAGTAATTTTGTTCCAAAGACTTTTAAAACTATAATTATTTTATTATTAGTTTATTTTCATTTTATTTTCAGTTTATTATGAACAAAGATTGTCTCACTATTACAAAATATTAAGCTTACACAAATTTTATTTGCTTTGGCAACTTATGAATCAAAGTTGATCAGATTTGTATCCTCAAATCCCTTCTTCTCTCAAACCTTTGTTCCTGTTCCCATTGTTTTCTCTCAGAATTCTAGGTAACATGAGCACCTGCCTATATCAAATACACTCTGTTCTGCTGCGAACAAAATATCTCCTATATTACACTTTCCTTCTGTAAGGAACAGAAATTAGAAACTGATTATATTGAATTTCCTACTGGGATTTCTTCCTGTTTTTTATTAGCTACTGTCTGATTTCATTTGATTTTTAACACTGATGTTTAGAGAAGGCTCTCCCTACCTAAGGTAATAGGAGTGGGGTAAAAAAAATAAATAAATAAAATAAAAATAAAAAGGAAAATAATTACTTTATGTTGGTTTAGGACCTATTACAAAACTAAAAAGTAATACTCAAACTGTTAAATGATAGCTTTCTATGAATAGCTTGCTTTGAATAATTGGATGCTGCCTTTTGTTTAGACTTTTCAAAGTGGAAAGTCTTAGTTCTAAGCAAAAAGTTTATCAGCTGAAGCTGATCCTTTAAAACATGCTACCACATGATACATGTCTTTCTCTGATAGACATTGGGGAGGGTATGTGCTATGGTGAGCGCTGTGAATTGTGTAAGACTGTTGAATCACAGACCTGTACCTCGGAAACAAATAATACAATATATGTTAAAAAAAAAAAAAAAAAGAAGAAGATAGCAGGAGGGGAAGAATGAAGGGGGGGAAATCGGAGGGGGAGATAAACCATGAGAGACGATGGACTCTGAAAAACAAACTGAGGGTTCTAGAGGGGAGGGGGGTGGGGGGATGGGTTAGCCTGGTGATGGGTATTAAAGAGGGCACGCTCTGCATGGAGCTCTGGGTGTTATACATAAACAGTGAATCATGGAACACTACATCCAAAACTAATGATGTAATGTATGGTGATTAACATAACAATAAAATTTAAAAAATACAAAGAAATAGAAAAAAAATAAAATACAACAACAACAAAAAAAGAAACATGCTACCACGTCAAATTGGTGCACTTGTATGTTCACCAGAAATTTGCACACAGACTTTGCACCTTCAAAAAATGTTGACAATGCCTATATAGCCAGAAGGCCCTGATTCAAGAAGAGAGGGAATTCTTTATTCCATGTGGGCAGAATACTTTTAACCCAAACAATTTTGGTTTCTGTCCCCACAAACATGGATTCTTGCTGTGGGATGTGAGACAGGAAGTCATCATCAGAGATCTGCTCAATTTAGGAACCAGAGTACATCAGTGAAAGATGGATTAACAACACAAATTTCAAAACCAAAGTATTTATATTGATATGTAGGATGGTCCTTAATTTAGAAAATCATGCTATCGTCGTCCCCCTCACTTCATATGACTCAGCATGACTGCTGGTCTAGAAGACACTGTGAGATAAAATTAACTCGACCCAGCTGCTAACATTAGTTTGTAGAGTCAGTCTTATTACTTACTCGGGAATTCCTTATCTACAGAATAGGGGCAGGGATAGATTTATAGTGAACTCATATAAAAATGAACATAATTAGAGAAAAAAACAAGATAGTGAACTGAATCAAAAAATAAGGTGGCAAAAACCATAGCATGTGAATTCATATGAGGTTATTAACAAGGATGGAGTGGCATTTACCTCACATAATAAACATGTATATTGCACTTATGTAGGGAGAAGGGCAGCACCATTGTTAAGTGCCATTATTGGCTTCATTTTGCAGATGAAGAAACTGATTGGCAAGTGACTTGCCCAAAGTGGAAAAGCAAGGAATGAAAGCCAAGCAGTGTGGCTCCAAAGTCTAGACTCCTAAGCACCAGCGAACATGGCTTTCTGACTGCATTCCTAATTTTGTAAGGATGGGCGTGGCCTTGTCCAAAGGAGCCTGACTGTTAGTTACAGTGTATATGATTATCTTATCTGCAGTCTTACCTTAGATTTCATTCCTTACCATTTTTTTTTCCTGGAAAGATTAGAATTAAACAATCTTTCCAATGGAAAGAAAGGAAAAGAGTCCCATATAATCTTTCAGAGTTATAGGAACCACTGAGGAGAGAAACAATAAAACAGGAAGGGTTGACAGACATAACATGGATGCTTACTTGGGAAAAAGCGCAGACCAACCAGAGATAAACCCGGGATCTCGGCTAAACCACAGCAGAGCCATTACAGCAAAGAGGACCAAGGTCACAATTTCCTGATACCTGTGGGAAAATTCCAATCCTTTCGTTTATCTTCTCAGTCAGGACATTTGTAGAAACTCCCTGAGCTATTGGCAGAGTCCTTTTTTTTTTTCTTTTAAAGATTTTATTTATTTGACAGAGAGAGCACAAGCAGAAGGAGAGAGAGGGAGAAGCAGGCTCCCTGCCGAGCAAGGAGCCCGATGTGGGACTCGATCCCAGGACCCTGGGATCATGACCTGGGCCGAAGGCAGCCGCTTAACCGACCGAGCCACCCAGGCGTCCCTAGGCAGAGTAATTTTAGCAGAACACTAAACACTGTAAAAACCAGATGATTATGTGTCAACAATTTGAGAGAATCTGCAGAGTTAGAAAAGGACTTGACTCCTCTGTGGCTCTTTGGCTTCTTTTCATTCTATCTGGTAAATTTTAGTTAGACAAGAGTATGTATTTTGTCACATTAGTTATATTTACAATGGTTAGCGTGTTCAAGGCTCTTATCAAGGGTTCTAAATACACCACAGACAATTAAGTGCATGTTTAGCTTTAAACAAGTACTTGCAGAATAAGCAGTGTGTATGTGTGTGAGGATGAGTGTGTTTGCATGGATGCCTGTGTGCATGTGTGTGTCTTACCTCATTGGCCCAAGTTTTTGGTATTCTTGTTTAATCACCTCAGCACAGGCTTTTTGTTTGGCTGTTTTGGTCTTGCCACATGTGAACATCTCCTTAAAACTGAAAAGAATAATGGAGCCTGTTAAGCAAAGAATTCTCCCTTTATAGAAGAGATTTGTGTGAAAGCTTTATAAAATACTAATCTCCCTGCCAATAACAAATCTGTGTGTAATGCCTACACCTCCCCATCTCCTCCTTCAAATGTCCTCTCCCCTTCTTCCTGTTTGGCCTGGTTTGCTCAATTTTCAAGGCTTATTTTTGTTCTATATTTTTCACACATCTTCCCCTGATCTCTTCCTTTTCTAAGTCTGTTCACACCATTGGAATTTTGCCACGTGAGGCTCATCTCCAATTTAACACTTTATTATATACCTGATTGTTATAAAGTTTCATTTCTTTATTGTCTATCTTGATAGTTAATTGCTGCACATGTATAAGTTTTCCCTCGCTAGTTGGATACTGAGTTATTGGAAGGCCGTGTCATTGATGTTTGCTCTGGCACAACTGAAATTTGTAACTCTCAACACCGCCATGGACAACAGATACGTGACTTAGCAACTCCACAGTACCTTGCTCAAATCTATGAGACGGCTGGTTGTCAGATCCACAGTTTGCACAGAATACACTGGACTTAAGCCATACGCTAGGGCAGAGAAGTCACGTACACTGCTCGCGAGTGGAGTCTAAGCTGGATCTCTTCTCAGAACGAAAACCAACTCTATTACATTTTTTTCTTCAAGTTGCTCCATCCCTTATGCCCTAATAGAATCCACTAGATAGTTTTCCATCTATTGCCAATAGTAACTGCCAGTCTCTATTTCTTTTAGCTTCTGCTTTTAGTGACACCTTTCCCTTGTGACTAAATTTTCTTTCCTGAAGTCCAGGGTCTTCAAAACTTTTTTTTCCGAACTACTGCTCTAGGATTAGATTAAAAAAATTCCTCCAGGGGAATAAACAAATGAGCAAACGGCTCGATTCTTATGTTTTATCTCTTGGAATGTCTATAAATAGCTCAGTTAGATTACATTGCGTGTGGGTAGGGAAGGCATTTCTGAGTGTATATCCTAAGGAATTGAAATCTGGATCTGAACTCACTCATTCACTGCAACATTATCCACAATAGCCAAGATATGGGACCAACTCAGGTGTCCATCGACAAACAAGTGGATAAAGAAAATGTGGTAGAGAAGGAAAAGAAAAGGCGGCATATACATACAATGGAATATTATTCAGCCTTAAAGAAGCAGGAAATCCTGCCATTTGTAACAATGCAGATGGACTTGGAGGACATATGCTAAGTGAAACAAGCCAGACACAGAAAAACAAATATTGTATGATCTTACTTATATGTAGAGTCTAAAATAGTCAAACGCATGAAAGCAGAGAGTAAAACGGTTGTTTGCCAGGAAATGGAAGGAGATGGAAATGGGGATGTGTTAGTCAAAGGGTACAAAGTTTCAGTTATGAAAAATAAGTAATTTCTGGAGATCTACTGCACAAAATAAGGCCTGTGATTAACAACACTGTATTGTATACTTGAAAATTTAGAGGGTAGGTCCTATGATAAGTGTTTTTACCATAAAAGGAAAAAAAGGAAAAAAAACTCAAAAAGCAAAAGGGGGCAAGAGGAAACTTTGGGAGGTGATGGAAAAGTTTATGGCCTTCACATTGATGATGGTTCATGGGCATATATGTATCTCCAAACACATAAAGTTGTATACGTTAAATATCTATGGCTTTTGTATGCCAGTCATACCTCAATAAAAGCAGTTTTAGAAAAAGAAAGAGTTCAGGATAATGTTGTCCTATAAAATCGCTGGGCTAAACATGGATATATATGAGGGAGAAAATAGGAAGACTAAGATGGTGTGAATGTAGCTATCACACAAAGACATTTTATTTACTTATTTTTTCTGTAGCTCTGCTACTCAGACTTGTTTAAACTATTGTTGCCTTTGAAGGAACAGAGTTTTCTCAATTAAGTCATCCATCCTACACATTCAAAATCATTTTCCTGTGCACACTCCAACCACTGAACATAATTAGATGGATGTTGTTATATTTAAGATCAATGAAGTAATATTTAATTTTTATAATCTCAGCTAAATTACTGACTAGTGCCAGTCTTGAAATTTTACCCCTTGTCACAATATAAATACTAATATTATAAGAAACTGAGCCATGGACTACTTTGAGATCCTACTGTGGAATAGAAAAGTAGAATTAAAAAAAAAAAGAGGTGAGTCTCAGGGTGCTTGATAGCTCAGTCAGTTAAGCATCTGACTCTTGGGTCATGATCTCAGGATTAGGAGATCGAGCCCCGCATTGGGCTCTGTGCTGCTTGTGGAGCCTGCTGAAGATTCTCTCCCTCTCCCTCTGCACTTCCCCCAGTTCTTTCCCTCTTTCTAAAAACAAAAATAAAAACAAAAAAAGGTGAGTCTCCTTAAAAAATGTTTTCCACCTCGTAGACTGCACATGTACTTGGTCCCTTTGGTTGGGGATGATAAATAGTTAGGTTGAAAGCCATATTGGCTTTGCTACAAATAAATGAAGGTTAATGCCTTCACAAAGGAACTGATGAAGCATATGACAATGCATCATCCTCTTCATTTAAATAAGTTCAGTGGCACTGATAGATGAGCTTCTTTTCCCAAGTATGTTGGGGTCATTTATAATGGGTGAGTTAACTGTGTTAACAGCCAACACACTAATCAGAATGTATGGCGGCCTGCCAGGGGAGTGGCTGATAATTTCTGTGTGTTGATCTAAAACCTCTGGAGGTGAAGACCCTGACTGACTGAAATGGACACTGAAAAATTAGCCAGAGCATGAAGCTGTGTAATGTCTAACTGATAGCGGACAGCAACGGGACTATTTAAATATGCCACTGATCATGATTTATGGACTTTACCTAACATATGCACTTCGCAGGCTTTTCTGATCTCATACAGAACACCTTTCACTACATCTGCCCTTTATTTTCTTAATTTCTCCTTTATACATGGTGGATCATTTCAAAATAATGGCAATGGTTGCATACATTTTTTATAAAGTCATTATATATGGTGACAAAGAAAGAAACCGCTATGGGTCTGTGACCGGATGCTTCCTCCCTTAGGGTTGGGATTCCTGTCCTTTGCACCTTGCATTGCTACCTGTGCAACTGAATAGACCCCAAAGGCTTGGATTTCCAGGAAGGGGCATTTAGTACGCAGCTGGCCTCTCCCCACTGATGCCCACCTGCTGAAGTCAGTGACATTCCACACATTTGCTTCAGCAGGGGGACCATCACATGCTGCTCCCACAGTCTGGACGAATAGATCTTTTTAAAAAAATTATCAGTACCATCTTCCCACTACTAATAAAACTGTGGTGGTTCTGGAGGAAAACCAGGAAGAGGAACAGAGAGGAAAGAATACCAGTCAGCTTGGAAAATCTGGGCCCGGGCATGGAACACCACCTGATCCCAGTGCTTTGCTTTTCCAAGGAAGTACACATAGCTGACTTCAGTCTCACTAGCTTAGTAGATAACATGTTGTTTTTTTCCATAGGTCCTTGAAATTATTTAAATAAAAGCCGATAAAGATGAATTTGAATTGTTTTGTTTTTTCAGGAACAGATCCTCAGGGTTTGATTTCTAGTCATTTCCCCTTTCTTTGTGGAGTACTGTTACATGTGTTGAATATATAAAGCGGCATTTTAGATTTTGCTGTGGAGCCCTTCATAATTTTAAGTGCTGGCTGTCATTTAAGTCATTTACGTAGCTCGTAGGCACTTATGAGGCACCTGCTTCAGTCCCACCCAAGGTAAAATTTGCAAATTCTCCTTGAATACATATATTCGACATTTTTCACCTTGGACCCATATGTGCTAGAATTACAGCATTGTAAGTGATCTGACTGACTTTCCAGTTAAATTCCATCGTTTTACAGTTGAAAACACTGAGACTGAGAAAGACCACTCATTTTGTCCCTGGTCTTCTGATTCCTAATCCAACATTCTTTCCACAGGGCACGCTCTCAGGTCTTTATGTGATTTTTTCAAGGACATACCAATTTTGGTGGTAGGATGAAGCAGAAATCTTGCATGTTACAGTTTAAAGTAACTAGATAATCAGACGAAATCCCCACATACAAGCAAGAGGAGGGGCAAAACCTCTTGAAATTCCACTTTAACAAGCTGGACTGGGTCCTTCTTATAATGAGTTCCTTATGCCCTTCTGGCCGATTAATAAATTATTAGCTTAGGACTCAAAGGAGAATGAGATGGATTTGCTTTTTACAAACTCTCCTTCACAGCCAACGTTGTTTAGATGATATTCTAGCTTATCCTTAAAATACATGCTCATGTGTGGCAGTTTTCTGAGGAACAGAAGTGCCAAAACTCCATGTGCATGAAATGGATGAAAGACCCCTGGGTGAGCAGCCGAGAAGTGGGAACTGAGACACTTTTATTTATCTGATTAACATGCAATATTTACTTACTTGAATCCTAGGAAAAGCCACTGAAGCCAGATCCAGGACAATAATAGAATAATAATAGCAGCCGGGAAGGAAAGCATAAACCATGATCCAAAGTTAATGCAGTGACAGTCAGGGTAGCGCCTGTGTGAAAAGACAGGAAAGTGTTCATGGGAGTGTACAAGTGCCATCCTTTCAGATGGTCCTTGGGGAGAAGCAGCAGTTCACGTCCTTCCCGGGCTCCCAGCTAAGAAAGACGATGTGGGACCTTCTCATCATTAAGTCTAGCAGTTGGTTTTACCTCTTATCTTTTGTCCTGATTCTGCAACTGCATAATTTTTGCTACTTCCCATACAAGCAAGAGGGTATGTTATGATTTTTGTTCCCTTTGTTCAGTCTGTAAAGAAGTGCTTGGGAAAGCTAGCACAGTGCCCGACACTCACTGAATGCACCAGAAGTGGGAACGTATGGGTATGTGTGCCTTGTTAGCACTCAAAGCATCAGTATGTGAGCGGGGTGAGCGGATATGGGAGAAGATGAAAATGAATTTCACGGACCTGAATGTCTGTTACCATTTCACAATGGTAGCTGGCATCCCAGGCACTTGGGAAGGGACTCTGATCCATCCATATTGTCTCCTATGGCTGTTTTCCCTCTGTTTCCTCTGCCCTGAAGAAACTGTAACAGTCTTACCAGGCATATGCTAGCCTTTTCTTCTTAGAATTAGACATTGCTTTGGGGCTCAGTCAAATGGAATAAATCTGAACCAGATAAAAACAAAAGTTCTGTGGAAAACATGAGCTCTTCCTTTATTTCTCCTAGTTATTTTCAGCGTTTTAGCCCACATAATCACAAAACAATAACAAAAAAATGGGGGGTGGTCAGAGACAAGCACGGTTTCTTTGGTAACCTCACATTTATTTTTTCAAAATGTAGTATAAGTTTCGGGGCGCCTGGGTGGCTCAGTCAGTTAAGCATCTGACTTCGGCTTAGGTCATGATCCCAGGGTCCTGGGATCGAGCCCCACGTTGGGCTCCCTGCTCTGCAGGAAGCCTGCTTCTCCCTCTCCCACTCCCCCTGCTTGTGTTGCCTCTCTCGCTGTGTCTCTCTCTGTCAAATAAATAAATAAAATCTTTAAAACAAAACAAAACAAAAACCAAAATGTAGTATATGTTTCAAATAAATTCTCATACAGTTATCTATTTTATGACAGAAGAGGGGAAAACAGGAAATTTGAGAAACAATTGTCCTTGATTTTTTCCTTGACACAATGACACAAAGATGTAGCTGGAACTTTGAAAAGTACAGAAATTAAACAGAAGCAATAAAAACACCATTAACATATTTTAATTACCTTTGAAATTACAAAATATAAAGCAATTTATAGAAATGATAGCTTTTTAAATTCTTGTTATAGTTGAATCATACTTTGTATTTTTCCATTTAAAAAAGTCATGTAAATAAACGAAATGTCTCATGCTACATGCATCAACATAAGCTTTATTTTTGTACTTTATAAATTATTTCTTCTTCTATTTTAGGATGGTTGCTAAGTAATGCAAAAACTTAAAAAAATAATGGGCTTTTAAAACTCTAGATTTCTAATGTTTTCTACAATTTCCTTGAGGTTATAAGAAGTTGTTGTGGATACTAGAGTTATCATTAGCAAGTTGAGGATGATTATTATCTAACACAAAAAGATCCAAAGCTTAGCTTACATATTATGCAATTAGAAATGACAAATGATGAATAAGACGTGCTTGGGAATACAGAGAATTGATGAATGGAAAAATGCTTTATCATGTCCATGAGCTTCTATTAAGAATTGCTCACTTAAAAAAAATGTTTGTTGTCTTCAGTTGGAAAATGTAATAAGGAGGAAATGCTTAAGCTTATTTCCCATCAATTTATTGACTTGAATTACAGGTTGATGCCCTACGTTACTTTGTTCAGCCTAAAGGCATTTAGAAATGTTACTAGAGGCAGGGTCCAAATGGTACGCTAAACCCAATTTCAGTTTTCACCATCTATGGCTTATACCTTGAAATCAGGCTGTGCTGTTCTCCCCACCTAATCCTGTAAAATTTGTTTAACTGAAGAGGGGTTTCTTAGAATTTTTGCCTGGAAGGATAGTTCATTTAGAAAAATGAAAGGCTGAAAAAGCTAAATTCTGTTTTGTTTTTGTTTCTTTCATTAGTAAGGAAGTGAACACACAGGACAGTGGCCTCCATGATCATAACCTTTATACTTAGATCTGCAGTGCCTATTTCAAATGATAATGGAATGAATGGCATACTGTGAGGTATTAGTTTCACTGTTTTTTTTCCCCCCACTTCCTAATACCCTGTATAAGTGAAGTTACTGCAAGTATCTGCCTAAAGTAAATATAGAATTCTTCCATCAGGAACTATGTTGAATCCAATTAATTCTGATAGAATCTTTTCTTTCACCCAACAGTATATTTTTGGGTGTCTACCATGTATCAGGCACTCTTCTGGATATTGGAGATACAGTGGTGAATTAGATGGATGTAGTCCAGGTTTTCATAAAGTTTACATTTAAATGAGGAGCACAGGCAGTAAATAGGTAAGCACAAAAAGAATCAGAAAATATAACCAAATAACATAATAGAAAGTTACTAGGGGGGAGAAATTTTACATAGTGTGGTTAAAGAGGGTAATATTTGAAATGAGATCTAAATGGCAAGAAAGAGCCAGTCATGGAAATAACTGGGAAACAGCATTCCAGACAGAGGAAATAGCAAGTACAAAGGCCCTGGGGTAGGAATAAGTGTAGAATGTTTGAGGATCAGAAGGCCAGTGTGGTCGTGGATGGTGAGCTAAAGTTAGTGACATGAAATAAAGTCTAAGAAGTAGCCAGTAGGGGTCAGATAATATAAACACTTGTAGGCCATCAGAAGGAATTTGAATTTTAGTACAAATGCAATTAAGAGTAATTGGAACATAGGAAATAAGTTAGTGACATGATCTAATTTAAAGTCTATGTAAATTTGTGATTTACATAAAACATACTGGTTAGATGGATCCTTAGGATTGAAGGCAACAAGAGTGGAAGCCAAGGGGTGATAGGCAGAATTCCAAGATGACCCCCTAGATTTCTGCCCCTGGTTTACATTTCTTGTATAATCCTCTCTCCTTCTGTGTGGGTAGAATTTGTGAATATGGCGAGATTTCACTCCTGTGATTAGGTTCTTTTATGGAAAAAGTGAAGGGATTTTGCAGCGGTAACCAAGGTCCCCATTAATAGACTCTGAGTTACACAAAAGGGCGACTTGGGTGGGTCTGACCTAATCAGGTGAACCCTTAAGAGGCAGCCTTTCCTGCTGGCCTAAAGAAGTGAGCTTTCATGTAGCCAGAGGAAGGGGCGACATGGCAAGGATCTAGGCATAGCCTCTAGAAGCTGAGGGTGACCCCCTGCCAAATAAATGAGCAATAAAACAGGCACCTTGGTAATTCAAACACAGGGAACTGAATTCAACAACCTGAATGATCTTGGAATAGGGCACTGACTGTGGAAATTCAAGGCCCAGCTGCCACCTTGATTTCAGCCTGGTGAGATCCTGAGCAAGGGACTCAGATAACCTGGGCCTAGAAATCCTGAAATCCTGAGGTCATAAATTCATGCTGTTTTAAGCCACTAAGTTAATGGTAATTTGTAAAACAGTAATATAAAACAAACACACAAGGAGATTTATTAGAAGACAAAAGAAGTTTGGCAGAGGAATATGGTAGAATAGAGTAGGAAGTAGAGTAGATTTTAGCTGAAGTCAGACTGGTAGCAGTAAAGATGAAGAGAAGGCCATTGATTTTAAATCTTTTTGGCACAAAATGTGGAGAAATGGGGAACAAGTGCCGTTTATTGAAATGAAGTCGGAGGGAAGAACAGGTTGGCAGACCAGTAGGGGAGTGGTGGGTCAAAAACACTGCAAGGGGCATGTTAATTTGAGATGTCCCTTAGGTTTCCAAGTGGTCACATTGGACGGGCAGTTAAATAAGTGAGTTTGGAACTGAGAGCAGAGGGCAGGTTAGAGACATAAAATAGGTAGTTACCAATATTTGGTGATATAAACCACAGAAATGGGTGTGAAATTTTCAGGAGAAAATGGAGGTAAGAGGAACAGGGAGTGTACTCTGGGGCATCTAAGTTTTAGAGGTCAGGCAGAGGTTTAGGAATGAGCAGATGAGCTAAGCACATTTAATGCTAACACAAATCCTGTGAGGAAAGCATTATATTTCCATTTTACACAGGAAGACACTAAGTTTCAGAAGGTTAAATGGATTGTTCAAGGTCACAGATTGTACAGTCAAGCAGAATTTTTACCCCAGAAGGAGTGTTTAAAATACAACGTCTTTTCATTAAAGCCCAGTGCCCTCAACTCCGGTCCCCAAGTGAAAATACAAAGTTCAATGTATATTGCAAAATATCCATAAGCCAGGGTACAAACTTGATGTCGCAAGGACATTTTAGAACACTACAGAAATGATTTTGCCGTGACAGAGACATGCTTTGGCCTGAAGCATGTGTGCCCATCATTACTGAAGCTCAGGAAGATAGTCTTGTTACAGTTTTTATGCCCAATCCCAGAATGATGATGGCATTGATACTAAGGAAAACACAGAAGTCACCTTAAAAGAGTGGATTTAGTTGTGGAAATTTACAGCCTTGAAACCAATTTTGGCCCTTAGAGCACTATAAGCTGTGTCCACACGGATTATAGCCCTCTTGATTAATGACTGCTTTGATTATTTCTGAGTCAAAGCCACTTTTCAGTTTTGTATTTGTGTATTTGCAAACGTTTCTTTTCAAATATTAACTACTTGTTATTCATGAGCCAAGCTGATATTTCTAATAGCAATAGCAAAACTAGAATCAGCAGCAAAAATAGCTAGCATTACTGACAAGTTCCTATGTGCCAGGCCCTCTTGCTAAGAGCCACGCGTGCATTATCCCATTTAATCTTCACAATAATACATTCTAGTATCACCCCATTTGGTAGATGAAGGAACTGATGTTCACAGAAGTTAAGGTAATATATGGCAGGACTGAAATTTGAGCCAATGTCTGAGTCCAAACTCGGCAGTACGCAAATTTCTTCTATAGTATTTGCCAGAGAAATTATTTCTGAGAAATAGAACTGCTCATCTCTCCAGAGGAAAATCGTGGTAACTTTTGAAGGTAGCTATTGCTAGGTAACTGGTTTACCTTCTCCCTTTGTAACTAGCCAAGAAGAAAGGTTAGGATGTTGGGCTTTGAATGTAGTGTACCTATAAACATATTTTACCATTTCTTAATTTGTGAATCTAGAGTAGTTATAATTTAACACATAATTAGTAACAGTGACTGTGCTAATTATTGATAATAAAACTTCCTTCCATGCTCTTTGTATACCCACATATTTCACAGCTGACACCCACAAGCTGAATAATATACTTTGATAATTAGCAAGTTATGAAATATTACTTGTGATAATCTTCCACTTTCATTTGGTAGATTTGTTTTTTGCGTTTAACTAATAGCTATTCTGTTAAATAATATTGATGCACCAAAACTACTCTGCTATGAAAGCAGTAATTGTCTCTAATAACATTTCCCTTAATAGCATAATTTTAATGTCAAAAGATTATTTATTTATTTAGATGATTCCCAAGAACAATAAGCACTTCATTTATGTCTTGGTACAGTTCATCTCAGCCAATGTTTATTGATCATCTACCTGTGCCCCTGGTGTGCTAAAAGAATTAGACAATGATTCATGCAGACTCTATAAGATTGCAAATCATCAGGGGTGACGGCCTGCATGAGTGTGGATGAGACAAATTTATAGAAATGTGAATATAGTTTACAATAAGAGGAGATGGGAATGGTGGTGTAGGAGTAACTGAACAGAGTTTCAGATGAAACAGCATCTGCACAAGTACAGAAAGAAGTTGACAGAGTTGGCAGGTCTTTCAAGAACCAGAGTAGGAAGAAATGGGTTAATTGCAGGGTGGTATTTATTAACAATATTGTCAGGAAAGGAGGAGATGGTGTGATGACTATCATCAGTGGAGCAGAATGGAATAAGGGTCAGGTAGAGAGCACTGATCAAGCAGGATTTACCTAATGGAGGAGCCAATAAAAATCTAACAAACCTGTAAGGTTGTAACAGGATGTGGGTAGAACAAAAAATATTTCCAGAATGTCCTATTCTAAGGATTAGTTAAGGCTAATGATCAATTAATCACAGATAAATCAGAATTTAGGTACCCCTGGTGCTAGATTCAAAGACCAAGAATGTGAGAAATCTCGTACTTTATAGTTCAGTTAGATAATTAGCTCCATCTTTTAGTATTATTCTGAAAATCGCCTTCCAAACTATATATCAGCTCATGACAACAAGGGGATGGTTCAGTCTAACTAGCCACACTCTTAGCTTTGCAACTATTTCAAATGACATTTGGTATGTTTGCATGCTTACATTTTATAAAAAGAAAATGCAACTCATGAATGTGAATACTGATGTAGTCCTTCTTGCTACTGGCAGCAAACTCGCTTTTTAAGAATTTTGCCAAATTGGCGCCCTCACATACGGTCTGTGAGACAGAGAGGCTGTCGGGTGTAAAGAGCACTGGGACTCAGGCCATCTGCCTTCACCTGGCAGGTCCTCCACTGACAAATGATCATCGCTTAAAGTGTCTGAGCCTTGGGGCACCTAGTTGGTACAGTGACCGACTCTTGGTTTGGGCTCAGACCATGATCTCACGCTCATGGGATGGAGCCCCAAGTTGGGCTCCATGCTCAGTGCAGAATCTGCTTCAGATTCTCTCTCCCTCTCCCCCTGCCCTTTCCGCTTGTCCCTCTCTCTCTCTAAAATAAATAAATAAATAAATCTTTAAAGTCTCTGAGCCTCAGTTTCCTCCTCTGTGAAACGAGGGAATTGTATACATGATCTGAAATTTCTCCGTCTTCACTTTTTCTCTACTTGCTCCTCGTTATTACTCAGGACGACATGTCCTTCTTTTCCAAGACTAACATTTCTACTCCTATTTCTAATTTCATTCCGCTTCTACCTGACACCTAGCCAATCAATATTCTTCTCTTTCTTTTTCAAAACTTCACACATCTCTTTTACAGTTTCCTTCCCGAGTGTACAACAAACCTGACATCTTCCTTGTTCCGAGAGAACCCTCTGCCTCTGGTCGCACCATGCTTGTTCTTTTCTTCTTTGCTTTGTCAAACTTGAAAGAATCACTTAAATTAGCTGCTTTCCCCTTCCCGCTACGACTCACATCTTAACTCTCTGCAGTCTTAAGTCCTGCCCTGTCTCGCACGTGTCTTGTTGGAGGGCACTGATAAGGGCCAAGCCTTTTCTTAGCCATCATCCTCCTTGACCTTCCTGCCCCACTGCTTATCCCTGACTAATCCTCCATTTTGAAAATGGTCTTATTTGGCTTTCAAAACACCACATGCTCCTGGTTCTCCACCTACTTGGATGAACTTTTCTCATCTTCTTTCTTGTCAGTATTTCCCACGGGTCTATCCATGTTTTGAGTCTTTTAACTTTTTTCTCCCTATGTGACCATTTCTACATTCAAGATGCTAATTTCTTTTTTTTTTTTAAAGATTTTATTTATTTATTCATGAGAGACAGAGAGAGAGAGAGAGAGAGGCAGAGGGAGAAGCAGGCTCCCAAGGAGCAGGGAGCCCGATGCGGGACTCGATCCCAGGACACTGGGATCACTACCTGAGCCGAAGGCAGATGCTTAACCATCTGAGCCAGCCAGGCGCCCTCAAGATGCTAATTTCTGTGTTTATATGTATATAGCCCTCAAATTTTTAACTACAACAATGCATTTGTAAATGTCTACTGAAAATCTTGTGGGTAGGCTCTTAGAAGGCCATTTTAATATATCTAAAATCAAATTTGTTAATTTCGCCAGTGAACCTAGAAGTTCATGGCATCACTATCTATCTAGCCATATTGGCAAAATTTCCCAGACTTGCCCTAACCTCTCATTGCCTTTAAATACCCACACCTAATTGCTCACCACTTTCTGCCTGTACAGTGTCTTGAGTCTAAATCCTATCACTTCATAACTAGCTTAGTTCTGCCCCTTATAATCTGTCAGCACTTTGGTAACAGACTCCTAATTGGTCTCCTGTCCCCAGACTCTTAGAATGGCAATCAATCTGCACAGTGGTATTCTAAACAGTAAGAAAAAGAAAAGAAAAGAAAATCCACAGACTATTTTACTGCCTCCCTAAAAAATAATTACAAACTTTTTGTGTTTTGATTTTATGAATTATTTTCACTCATTTTCTCCATAAGTACAGTGTTTACCGCTTTTAAATTGGGCCATATTGTACAGACAAGTTTTCTCTAGTGATCAAGGGGTGCTACACACAGCTACAGTCCTCTTTTAGGATGTGTTCAATAATGGTTCTAGACGGTAATCTTTTAGGGAGACAGACTTAGGGTTTGAATGACCATGGTTTGGACCTCAGTCTGCTAGGCTGAACATCAACTTTCTCAACTCTAATGGTAATAACCAACATTTACTGAGCATATGCTCTGCGCTAGATATTTTTTAAAGTACTATTTATTTTTTTGTAAAACTTTAAACAACTCTCTAAGAGAGAAACCTTATTATTATTCCATTTTCTTTCAAGGTAACAATCCTAAAGAGAGTAAGTAATCTTTTTTTTTTAAAGTAAGCAAAAAAATTTTTTTTTTACTTTTGGAAATATATTATTATATAATACACAAAGAGATATAGTATTAATGAATAATCAAAAATTCACATCTAAATTAGAAATAATATACACTGAAATACAACATACATTATGTGCTTCAATATGTAATTCTACCAAACTACAATGAAAATAGGCTATTCCTCTGTTAAGAGTGTTTTATAGACTGTGACAACACTGGGACATATTTCTTATAAATTATTTTGAAGGATAAATTATAATACATTTAGAGTTTCACAACACTTTTTCTAAGAAAAATTAGCTCTTCGTACAGCTGAGTTTCCTGTCTGAATTTAACTTTAAAGTTAATGCAATGGCATTTTAATGTTTCCTATAACATTTTCTGTAACTTGTGGAGGTCATGCAAGAAACCAAAAGTGCCTTCATGAAATAATGCAAAACACCTGTTTATGCATTGTGAGAGTAAGTAATCTAAGATCATCTAGTTTGTAAATGGAAAAGATGGGATTTCAACACAGGCATTTAAGCCCAGAGCCTATGCTTTACTCACCTTTATATGCCACCTTCACGGCAAGAATATGTGTGCACTAAAATGTATTTAAAATTTCCGGTGATGGGTATTAAGGAGGGCACGTACTGCATGGATCATCGGGTGTTATACGAAAACAATGAATATGGAACACTACATCAAAAACTAATGATGTAATGTAAGGTGACTAACATGACACAATAAAATAAAATTAAATTAAAAAAAAGAGTTCAATACATATCACCTTACTTCTCTCCTACCTGTCAAAAACCAAATGTTATTTTGTTTAAAAATTTTTAATGATTTTCACATATGTATATTTTGTCTAGAAAACCAGATAGAATCTCAAAGCTTCCTGGCAAGTTTTATTTTTTGCATTCTCCAAAAGAATTCAAAACAGTGCCGTGCACATCATCAGTCCTCAACAAATGTTTGTTGACTGACTGAGTGAATGGGTGTTTGTTTTTATTTGCACCGAATAAAATTTAGCTTTCTCAGAATTCACTGTTCTTACATTCTTTGTGCAAAAAAGAGAACAAAAGACATTATAAATACATATATATACACATATAAATATATTTATATCTGTACATGATTGATAGGTGGATAGAAGGATAAACAAAGGTTTTGAAATGTGTTATTCATTCTCTTCTTCCCACCATTTGTTTGTAAGATAGCAACTTTCTCTAGATGTCAATGGTGCGAAATCCTTGATTCTTAGGATTCACATACCCATGGAGCTGGGCAAGATCCAAAATAAAATTATACAAAATGACTGTTGATATTGCTTTAGAAAAGATGGCAAGCAGTGTCAAGAGGAAAAGGTGGCGTTATTGTAGAATATTTGAAAATAAAGAGCAATTTCTCTGCAGCTCCAAACAGCTGGACAAAGAATATATAAATCTTTTTTTTTCCCCTGTAGTTTTAAGTTTTTGGTACTTTTTCCAATGAAATTGAATGCATTTCATTCCATTGTTGCTTTGAGATGCTGTTGTGTTTTTAGGGCCAATATTTAAGAAAAAGTGAGTTAAATATCTGGCTTGTTTAATAACATCAATTATATTTTTTCACATAAGGTTGTTTTCCCCCTCTATTCTAGTATTTTCTATCAAGAAGGGATACTTTGAGGTTCTTTCTGTTTGTGTATAGGAAAAGCAAATGTTTCCTAATGTTAAAGCAAACTTTTGAAGAAAAGACTTTACCAAATTTCAAAGTATATGTTAAGCATTTTCTAAATTTAAAGAATATTTGGCCAATTTTCCATGATTAGGAGAATTAGAAGAAAGGATAATTAGGGAAAATAGTTACTAAAACACTTTGCCTAAAGTGCTACAATGCTCCCAATCTGTCACTGCAAATGCATTACTGCATCCAAAGAGTCAAGGGAACAGTTAAATAAAAGAAAGAAAATTTGGTTGATGCATTGTACAAGACTGCAGACTAAGGACAAACTCAGTAGGATTACTTTAACAACATCAACCTCATGGGAATGGTGGAAGCCAGAAGTCCTCTAACACCAAGAATAAAACAATAAAATTTTGGTATAAATTTTAGAAAAAGATTTACCGAGAAGACCAAAATGTGGAATCTCTTTCCTTGGGGAATTCATGAAAAAGGATAGAAGTCTAGCTTTTACAAAGAGGTCAGGTACATTTCCTGTCTTGAATTAGGTGATACATTAGATACATTCTTTCTGACACAGTGAATTTCAGAAATCTCCCACTTATAAACCAGATGCCTTTTTTTTTTTTTTAAAGATTTTGTTTATTTATATGACAGAGAGAGACACAGCGAAAGAGGGAACACAAGCAGGGGGAGTGGGAGAGGGAGAAGCAGGCTTCCCGCGGAGCAGGGAGCCCGATGCGGGGCTCGATCCCAGGACCCTGGGATCACGGCCGGAGCCGAAGGCAGACACTTAACTACTGAGCCACCCAGGTGCTCCCAGATGCCTTTTTTTTTTTTTTTCAAGATTTTATTTATTTATTTGAGAAGGAGAGAATGAGAGATAGAAAGCACGAGAGGGAAGAGGGTCAGAGGGAGAAGCAGACTCCCTGCTGAGCAGGGAGCCCGATGCGGGACTCGATCCCGGGACTCCAGGATCATGACCTGAGCCAAAGTCAGTCGCTTAACCAACTGAGCCACCCAGGCGCCCCACCCCCCAGATGACTTTTTAAGGTTCTTTTCTAAGTTGGCTGTTGGAGAATACAGGATGGATGTGTAATCATAGAAATAATCAATAAACATGGTGGTCTGTGTTAGATTGTCCTAAACTGTTATACCACTCACTGTTCTTTGCACACAGTTCTTGTTCTTTTTAGAATGGAGTGTGACATTTTTTGAGTGAGACATTTCTTGGAAAAGCTATGCATGCATAACATTTTGTAAATAATTTCAGAAAGTTCATAAAATCTGTGAATCTGCTTTGAAGAATGTAGTTTTCCTGATTCTGAACCCTAATTTTTCTGTGAAAAGACGTAAATCCTGTTCCAGGGCATCCTTAATGCTGTCCACCCTGCTGGAACTCTGACAACAATCTGTCCTATTAGTACTTGAAAATACATCTCAGGTGTAGAATCAGTTTGAGCCCTCACGTAAAAACATAGACTTTCAAAATATTGTTTCAATAGTTCTTACAAGAGCTCTCATAAATAGTGTCAAATATTTTTACATAGTTTACTTCATTTAATTCTCACAATAATCATCTGAACTGTGATCATTTTAGATATGCAAAATTTAAGTCTTGGGAGAGTAATGTACTTTTTATTGTTCAAATTCACAAAGTAAGTGTCTGAAAATTATGGAATTTTTAACCCAAGTTATCTGACTCTACGCACAGATTCCGCATGTTCTCCAATGGATTAACATCACAGTTGCAAACTTATATTTAGAGTCATATATCTTTCTTAGAATATTACTGCCATTTCTTGCAATTGCCCAATCCTTCAAATCTTTTTGAATTCTAGGCAGACTTCTGTCATTAGCACCTTTGTGCACCACTCATCTTTTAAGTTCAAATGCTAGTTTCCAAACCCTACATAGGTTTTCCTATGAAAATAATCCCTATTCACTTTAGTTAACTATCGTTTGCAGTATTATTTGTAATGAGATATGTTTTCCCCATTTTATCAGAATGGTCAGCCAGGAGTTACCTCTTCTGAGCTGACTTGGGGAATCTTTAGGCACCTGTTAATTCACTATGTCCTCCATATTTAACTTCTAGTAGAAGGGAAGGTCTCTAGACCTATAGATGTCCTGATGAAAAACAAAGGAGAATTAACTCAGTATAGCAATTTCCGTTCCTGAATTTTCTGAATCAGTTAAGAATAACCCTTGTAAGTCACGTGCTGCCTATTTATTAAATCAATGATCCAATAACTTTACTTACATATTGAAATGCTCAGCGAAGATCAAGTTGGTAGAAGTGCCGGTGATGGTTGTCAGTCCACCAATGGTAGAAGAGTAAGCAATACACAAGCACATAAGTTTACACATCATGTGGTCCCTCTCTGTTCGATACTTGGTTCCCGTGCCTGAGTTCTGTTCAACAAGAAAAAAGTTTACACATCATGTGGTCCTTTGCTTGATATTTGGCTTCTGTGCCACCAACATTTAATCATTTTCAAGTCATCTTTACAAAAGGAAAAAAGGCAGCCTTCTTTACCTTCTTCTCAATTAAACTACTGCCCTACCTCACTGCCATTTTCACAGCCAAACTACTTAAAAGAGTTGTCTACATTCACTGACTCCAATCCTTTAACCACTCCAACCTGACTTGTGTCCCTTCACTCCACCCCAGCTGCACTTGCTATGATTATCAATAACCTGTGTATTACTAAACCCAACAGATACTTTTTAGTCTCAGTTTTGTAGACCTCTTGACAGTACCCAAAAGAGTTAATCACTTGTTCCTGCTGGAAAACTCTTCTTGCGGGTTCTGTGATATCTCATTCTTGTAGTTTTTCTCCTACATCTCTGCTTGTTTCTCTATCTCCCTTGCCAATTCATTTTCCTTTATCCTTCCTTAAAACTGGAATTTCTTGAAACTTTGTCAAGGGCACCTGTCTCTTTTCACTGTAACATTTATCCTTAGGAAATCTCATGTGATTGCTGGGCTGATTGAAGAGATGATGCTGTAGTAAGGGGTAAAGACTGAAGACCAGAGAGACAGTAGTGAAGGTCAATGGGCAGAAAAAGAGCTCTTAAGAAAGGCTGAGATGAACCATTAATTGAGCCAACTATTAGTACAGAAACTACAAAAACAAGGGAAGGGAGCATCCTCAGCAGATTAGCCTTTTGCCTAAGACAGTGGTTTCAACCTGAGACCAAGGGATTTGACCCTGGCCCAAAAGGAATTTGGAATAGAAAGCTACGAGCATGTGTTTGCAGATATCAGGACAACAAAGTAAGCACTACATTTCTCAGAGGTGGAGGAGGAATTTGGTGTGTATGTGTGGTGCACTTTCTCTTAAGAGTTTAGGAGAGAAAAAAAAGATTCCTATGCAAAGAAGGGAGGAAAAGCAAAGCATGTAGAGGGGTGAAGCTGGAGACAGTCGGGGATGACACGGCCAGAGGGAACGTCCCATGCTGAGGTGACTGAAGGACATTGCCATGGACACACTGAATGGGAAAGTGCTTGTTTTATAATGTTTCACGATGGGGGACTTATGTGAAATTAAATACACAGAATGATGAAATTTTTATAATAAAAATATATCTACACACACATAGTGCCCAGGAATATACTAAAATGAAATATGTCAAAATATTAACAATGGGATTGGGGCTTTTGTCTTCTTGATACTTTTTGTATCTTCCACAATCATAAAAAAGTTTTTCCAATATATAAAAGAATTGTGGACTCTTAGTGCAGGCAAGTATTTAGAAATTAATGTGGAACAAAGACCTCATTTTTCAGAAGACCAAAATGAGTCTCAAATGTGACCTAGCTGGTCACTGTAGAGCTGAAACCAGAATCCATGTATCTGAGTTTCCAGTCAGTGGTTACCTTTGTACCATTTTACCTTCCAGAACACTTTTTATTTATGTGTTTTTAAGCCTACATCTAAGACTTTACACTTGATTACATTTCATACTGCTTTTAACACAGCAATTATAACCTATTGTTTTTATTCAATCCCAATGCTATGCTTGTTATTTCACACAAATACATGACATCTAAGACCTTGTGCATATGCCTTCCACAAATTCTTCCAAGTGACCGATGAATTTTGCTTAGGACATGATCAAAAGCAGAATCCCATGACATCATCACACTGGTGGTGCTCAAGGGATTTCAGAAGAGAAATCTTGCAGATCCAGATATAACTCACTATCGCCACCTGGTGGCTGTGACTGCAGATTCCAGGGGCATATTGAACATTACCAATCTTGGTTACTAAAAATGCATACATGAACCAGCATGAACTAAACCAGTGGTCTCCAATTATGTACAAAATAATTCACTGGGGTGAGAGTGGTATGAAAATGTCAGGGATTCTATTTATATTTAAATAATTATGCAAGGCTAATTGTACAAAATATTAGTTCTGGCTAATCATTTTCTGCTTGCCTAAGGCAGCCAGTTTAAAATCTTCTAGCTCTTTTTGGATATTTATTTCCATAAGATCAATATGATATCATATATTGATTTCTCAGTTGTAGGCATTATAATTAAATTTCTACTATGTTAAATGATGAGAATTAAGCTTTCTTTCATAGACATGACCACTGAACACACTCAGGACTTTCCACGTCCTCATCATCCTCCCATTATGGCTACATGATAATTTTACTTAGAGCAGAGTTCAACATTCAGAATGTTGTCTAGAGTTGAGATCCATGAACATCTGAGGAATATGATCTATATCACTTTTCCTGTTTTGTACTCCTTCTCTACCCCTCCTTGCTTACTTAGTTTCCCAAGTTTTGCTTAATTTTCTAGATAACCACTAAATGGCTCCAAACTATTCTGTGGTTGTTTAAATCTTCTCTCAGAACAATCAAATGATAAGATACTTAATCTACATCACATATTCTACCAACTTCACAATCTTAGAGCACCTCTTCCAAGGCCTTCCTAACTTGTCTTAACTCGAGTCATTTTTCTCTCTAGAACCACAAAGATCTACCTCGACTTTAGTCTATCTTCTCACTTCACTGATAGTTTGACTGGATATTGATTTCAAAATTGAAAATAAATGTTATGCAGAATGTTGAAGGCATTTTTTTCCCGATTGTTTGAGTTTCCAGTGTTGCTGTAGAGAAGTCTTCAGCCATTCTTATTTTTTATCCTTTTTAATGAATCAGTTTTTCCCATTTTCGAAAACTTTTAGGATTTTCTCTGTTCTCATAATATTCTTAACTATCAATAACCTTCTCAATGTGTGTTTCATCTCTTGGCTGGCACCCAGTGGGATTATATTCTTCCACTATGGAAATTTTCTTCAATTTTTGATGTAGTCTCCTCAGTTTTCTCTCTTCTTTTTCTGGAATTTCCTATTATATATCATACTAAAAAGCTTCTGCACAGCAAAGGAGATCATCAACAAAATGAAAAGACAACCTACTAACTGAGAGAAAATATTTTCAAATCATATTTCTGATAAAGGGCTAATATCCAAAAATATATAAAGAACTCAAACAGCTCCATAGCAAAAAACCCAAACAATTTGATTTAAAAATGGGCAGAAGGTCTGAACAGACTTTTTCCCAAAGAAGACATACAAATGGCCAACAGGCACATGAAAAGATGCTCAACATCATTAATCATCAGGGAAATACAACTTAAAACCACAATGAGCTATCATCTCATACCTGTTAGTATAACTATTATCAAAAGGACAAGAAATACTAAGTGTTGGTGAGGATGTGGAAAAAAGGGAACCCTTGTGCACTGTTGGTGGGAATGTAAATTGGTGTAGCCACAATGGAAAACAGTATGGAAATTCCTCAAAAAATTAAAATAGAACTGTAATGCAATGTAGCAATTCTACATTGGGGTATTTTTCAAAAGAAAATGAAATCACTAACTCAAAAAGAAATATGCATGCTTATGTTCATTGAAACATTATTTACAATAGCAATGATTGAAACCACCTTAGTGTCAGTTGATGGATAAATGGATAAAGAAATTGTGGTATATGGACACAGTGGAATATTACTCACCCATAAAAAATGAATAAAATCTTGCCATTTGTGACAAAACAGATAGGAATCAAGGGCATTGTGCTAAGTGAAATAAGTCAGAGAAAGACAAATATTATATGATCTCTCTTACAAGTGGAATCTTAAAAAAAAAAAACCCACAAATACAAAAACAAAAGAACAAGCTCATAGATGCAGAGAACAGATTGGTAGTTGCCAGAAGCAGGGGGTTAGGGAGTCAGATAAATAGGTGAAGTGGGTATAAATTTACTAAAAAATAAAACTTAAAAAAAGGAAGTTCAAGACAGCATGTATTGTATGCTACATTTGTAAATAAGAAGCAAAAATAAAACAATAAACATATCTATGTTGTGAAAAAAAAAGGATACCATTCATATTACATGAATGCAATTCCTTTGTTTGCCTTTCTGACTATATTAATGATAGTTTATTTTCCTGTGTTTTCTTCTTGCATAGTCTCTGTTTCCTGCAACTTTCTGCTCCCTCTTTGTTTCTTTGGAACTCTCTTTCATGCCCGAGGTTATCTTCAGATATCTAGAACTTTCTCGTTGTTTGTTCATACTTAAGACAATGAAAAGCTGTTTGGAAGCTCTGTACATGTGCTTTGGGAGTTGTTGTTGACTGTGGGCTTCACTGAAGTATCATCTGAGTGGGCCTCTTCTTTTTCTGAGAAAACCCAATAGTATACATTTTCACCTTTTCTTTGTGTTGATTACATTCTCCAGGGAAGGCCCTTCTGGTCTCCTGCCTGCTGACACCTGGAGGGAAGAGGCCTGGCTCCTGGGACCAGTTGAGTAAAAGGGAAGGTTCTCACCATTCAGCAGATAAACTGCTTCACAAATGCCCCTATTTTCATTGTGAAACCTTTCTGTGACCTGAACTGTGTCTGGTTCTCCTAACCCTCTGCTTTACCAGTCTAAAGACGATACTTCTCTTTGGTGGAGAAGAAGCAGCTGCCTCTATGTAGAGTTGAGGAAAAATGGGAATTCAACTCTTTTCATAAGCAATTTCTTACTTACCCCTTGATTTTCAACATTTTAAAAACTTTGAAGGCGGCTGCTATGTAACCTGCATTGTTTATTGTCTTTCCTCACTGTTGTTTAGGATTCCACTTTTATGAGATAACTGAGTCATTTCCTACCCATCCTTTTACTTTCCAGCTTCCAAAATGATTTTGCTGTCATCTCTTCTCTTGACATTTATGTAATTGTGTCTTACGACTTAAAAGGTCTATTTGTTCTTGTTTTAGTGGAGATTTAGGACAGAGTGAAGGCAAATGGGCTTATTCAATCTGGCATTTTATTGGAAGATGCAATATTTCTCTTTTTACATTAAAAGATAAATAAATGAATCTTAACTAATAATTATTGCACAGACTGACCTTGATCCCTTCATGGTCCATACATTGGTAGATGATCTAGGTGAAAGATAGTGGGAGAGAGTAAAATCTCCATAGTGTGAGGAGGGAATGACAGTGGGGCCCTGTCTCCTTTGCTTTCAGCATATTGAGTTTACATGTGCTTGGTTAAGTGGATAACAGATTATGCTTTCTAGTTTTAATTAAAACAGCCCTTTCATGACATGCATGTTGCTTTAAATGATTTCTATAGGAAATTATTTATGTAAAGAAAGCCTACAATAAAGATAATGCATAAGTGAACAGCAAGAAAATATGAGAGGAGATCCTTCTCCTACTCCTGATACAAACTCTTCATGAAGATCTGGTAAGGATCTAATCTGTTATAATTTGAACAACTCAGAGCAGTTGGTAACAAAATTGAAGTTATCAATAAGAATCCTGGAAATATGATTTATAGCCACTGTAGTTAATAATGAATTATGTTGCATATTGTGAATTAGAATATTAGTTTATGTAGTAATAGTATGATGAATAGAAAGATATTTAAAATTCAGCACTTAAGGCCTGAGGACTCTTTATAAAAATTCTATTTTTTCAGCAATATTGAAAATCATAATTAAATCTAAGATTTATTTTATAAAATGTTATTATCCTAAATATTAAGTATTTAGAAGCTTCCTTTGTAATTTATTTGTGAATAGCCAAAAATAAAAATATATATGTATTGGAAAAAATCTTTTTCTTTCTTTAGCAGTAAATATGACTGACATAATATATAAATAATATAGTTGATTTTTCTTTTCAGCCACATGACAAATCACATTTCCTGTTAAATAAAATGCTATTTAAAATATTTAAAAAGAACCTTAAAACTGTATCACAAAACAATACAAAAGTAAAGAATTTGCATTGACCCTCAAAAAAGTGGAAGTGGGAATCTTAAGTGAGTGATAGGCAGCTTTTTGATCTGAGGATTTCATTTTTTTCTTTTGCAGAAAGAGCTGGGTATGGCAGATAATGCCTAAGGCCCATCCTCTATGGGGAATTATATAGGAAAACCACTCATAAAGCTGGGGTCCTTTGCAAAAGTAGACAGCAAGGAAATCTCATGCTGACTTAAGGGAAAACATAATGTAGCCCGAAACCTCCTAATCATGAGCACTTTTAGCCTAAATTGGTGTTACCTGTCTGTTAAAATAAAAACAATAATACAAAAACTTTTCCATGCAGCTGCAACTCAGGACTTAAGGAATTTCCAGAGAAGTTTCAAGGAAACCTAGCATTTCAATACTTATAAAACTCAACACCCAAAAAAACAAATAATCCAGTTTAAAAATGGGCAGAAGACATGAATAGGGATTTTCCAAAGAAGACATACAGATGGCTAACAGACACATGAAAAGATGATCAGCATCACTCATCATCAGGGAAATACAAATCAAAACCACACTGAGATACCACACCTGTCAGAATGGCTAAAATTAACAGCACAGGAAACAACAGATGTTGGCAAGGATGAAGAGAGAGGGGGACCCTCTTACACTGTTAATGGGAATGCAAACTGGTGCAGCCACTCTGGAAAACAGTATGGAGTTTCCTCAAAAAGTTAAAAATAGAACTATCCTATGATCCAGCAGTTGCACTACTAGATATTTCTCCAAGGGATACAAAAATACTGATTCAAAGGGATACATGCATCCCAATGTTTATAGCAGAATTATCAACAATAACCAAACTATGAAAAGATTTGCCCAATGTCCATCAACTGATGAATGGATAAAGAAGATGTGATACACACACACACAGGAATATTACTCAACCATAAAAAAGAATGAAATCTTGCCATTTGCAATAACATAGATTGAGCTAGAGAGTATTATGCTAAGCAATATAAGTCAGTCAGAGAAAGAAAAACACCATATGATTTCACTCATATGTGGAACTTAAGAAACAAAACAGATGAACATAGAGGGGAAAAAAAGAGAAGCAAACCAGAAAACAGACTCTTAACTATAGAAGACAAATTGAGGGTTACCGGAGGGGAGGTGGGTGGGGGGATGGGTTAAATAGGTGATGGGGATTAAGGAGAGCACTTGTGATGAGCACTGGGTGTTGTATGTAAGTAGTGAATCACTACATTATACACCTGAAACTAATATTACACTGTATGTTAACTGGAATTTAAATAAAAAATTGAAAAAGACAAAAAGAGCACAAAACACCCGCCCAACACACACACACTAATAAGGCAACAAAAATGAGAACCAGCAGAAAACAAAACAGAGATCTACAGGACTTCAGCCACTAGAGTTATTAGACATATAAGTAAATTAATTTATGGTTAACAAAATTAGAGGAGAGATGGAAAATATGAGTAAAGAGAAAGAGACTATAAAAATCACCAAGGAAATCTTAAAGAGAGATAAATAGAACTTATAGAAATTGAAACCTAAATAACTGAATTTAGAAACTCAGTAAATGGGTCAAACAACAAAACAGACATAGCCAAAAGGAGAATTAATGAACTAGGAGATAGATCTGAAGATATTCATAATGTAGTACAGCAAGATACAGAAGGAAGATAAAGCAAGATACAGAAGGAAAATAAAGAAATGTTAAAAAGTCTGGAAGACAGAATGAGAAAGTTTAACGTGTTTAACCGGAGACCAGAGAAAATAATGGCTGAGAATTCTCAAGGATTATTGGAAAAGATTCAACATACATACATGCACATAGACACACACGTATCTTTAAAGTAACCAAAGAGAAAGGACTGTTTATTAAAGGAACGGTAATGTGAATGACAACTAGCTTAAATATCTCGACAGCAAAAAAGTAAAAAAAAAAAACAAACAGTATAATTACATCTCAATGTGCAAAGAAAAAATAATGGTCAATCTAGAAATCTATAACCACAAAAATATATTTCAGAAATTGTAAAGATCTCTCTATAAAACAAAACTGAAAGTTTACAACCGAAAGGTACTCTCTGAAGTACATTCAAAAGATATATTCAAGCAGAAGGAGCATCCCCCCAGATAGAATGTCTAGGAAGCAAGAAACAATGGTGAGCAAAGATACTAGTAAATATATACATAGTCCTATAAAGCATTGATTTAAAAAATAAAATTATATAGTTTATAGGAGAATGATAGACTAGAACTAAAAAATTAGAAAACAATCACATGTAAATAGGAAGGGATAGAGTAGTTGAAATGTCCTGAGGTCTTTGTCCTGTTCAGGAGGAAGAAAATAATGGATTATTTTTACATTTTTATAAATAAAGCATATATGATGTTATAGTGTGAACTATGTCCACCTCACATTCATATGTTGAAGCCCTAACACCCAATGTGCCTGTATTTGGAGATAGGGACCTTAAGGGGGTAATTAAGGTTAAATGACATCACAAAGGTGGGGCGTTAAAATCTGATAAAGCTGGTGCCCTTAGAAGAGGAAGAGAGACCAGAGATCTCTCTTTTTCTCTCTGTTTCTGCAGAGAGAAAATGCTATGTGAAGATAATGAGCAAGCAAGCTGTCTACAAGCCAGGAAGAAAGGCCTCACCAGAAACTAAACCTGATGGCTCCTTGATCTTAGACTTTTAGTTTACAGAAATGTAAGAAAATAAATTCTTGTTGTTTAAACCAAGTCTGTGGTGTTTTGTTATGGCAGACCTAATTGATTAATACACATGATAAAATGTTCAGGAAATCTAAAATAATAGAGCATAGAATATCAGTGTGTGTGTGTGTGTGTGTGTGTGTGTGCGCGCGCGCGCGCACGCATGCACAGGATAAACTAAATAAAGAATAAAAACTGGATGCCTGGGTGGCTCAGTTGGTTAAGCATCTGCCTTTGGCTCAGGTCATGATCCCAGGGTCCTGGGATCGAGTCCTGTATCGAGCTCCTTGCTCAGCGGGGAGCCTGCTTCTCCCTCTCCCTCTACCTGCCACTTCCCCTGCCTGTGCTCTCTCTCTCTCTCTCTCTCTCTCTCTCTGACAAATAAATAAATAAAATCTTTTAAAAAATAAAGAACAAAAAGCAAATAACTGCAAACATAAAGGAAGTAATAGGTAGTAATACAATAATAGTAGGGGACTTTAACACCCCACCTACATCAATGGATAGATCATCCAAACAGAAAATCAACAAGGAAACAGTGGCTTTGAATTACATATTTGGACCAAATGGACCTAACAGATATATTCAGAACATTCCATTCTAAAACAGCAAATGCACGTTCTTTTCAAGTGCACATGGAACATTCTCCAGAATAGATCACATATTAGACCACAAAACAAGTCTCAACAAATTAAAAAAGATTGAAATCATACCATGCATGTTTTGCAACCACAGCACTATGAAACTAGAAATCAACTCCTGCATCCCTCCACACACATCTGGAAAGAGTACAAATACATGGAGGTTAAATAATATGCTATGCAACACTGAAAGGGTCAACCAAGAAATGAAAGAGAACATTTAAAAATACACAGAGACAAATTACAATAAAAACACAATGGTCCAAAATCTTTGGGATGCAGCAAAATGTGTTCAGAGAGGGAAGTATACAGCAGTATGGGCCTACCTCAAGAAGCAAGAAAATTCTCAAATAAGCAACCTAACCTTACACCCAAAGGAGCTAAAAAAGAACAACAAACAAAACCCAAAACAAGTAGAAGAAAGGAAATAATTAAGATTAGAGCAGAAATAAACAAAGTAGAAACTAAAAAACAAAACAAAAAACAAAAATGAAAATAACAGAACAGATCAATGAAACCAGGAGCTGGTTCTTTGAAAAGACTAACAAAATTGATAAAGCTTTAGTCAGACTCATCATCATCAACAACAACATTATGAAAAATTATATGCCAACAAATTAGACAACCCAGAAGAAATGGATATGTTCCTAGAAACATATAATCTCCCAAAACTGAATCAAGAAGAAACAAAATTTAAACAGACCAATTACCAGCCAGTGCAATTGAATCAGTAATCAAAATACTCCCAAAAAAACAAGTCCAGGATCTGATGGCTTCATAGGTAAATTCTACTAAACATTCAAAGAAGAGTTAATACTTAATCTTCTCAAACTATTCCAAAAAATAGAAGAGGAAGGAAAGCTTCCAGATTCATTCTATGAGGCCGGCATAGTCTGATACCAAAACCCGATTAAGACACTATAAAAAAAAGAGAATTAGAGGCCAATATGTATGACAAATATAGAGGCAAAAATCCTCAACAAAATACTAGCAAACTGAATTCAACAATACATTAAAAAAATATTCCTCATGATCAAGTGGGATTCATTCCTGGGATGCAAGTGTGGTTCAATATTTGCAAATCAATCAACATGATACATGACATCAATAAGGGAAAGGATAAAAACCATATGATCATTTCAACAGATGCAAAAGAAAAAAAGCATTTGACAAAGTAAAGCATCCATTCATGACAAAAACTCTTGATAAAGTAGGTTTAGAAAGGGAATATACCTCAACATAATAAAGACCATATATGAAAAACCCACAGCTAACATCATACTCAGTGGTGAAAAACTGAGAACTTATCCCCTAAGATCAGGAAGAAGATAAGGATGTCCTCTCTCACCACTTTTATTCAACATAGTACTAGAAGTCCTAGACACAGCAATCTGACAACAAAAAAGCCATCCAAATGGTAAGGAAAAAGTAAAATTTACTCTCTTTGCAAATGACATGATACTATATATAGAAAACCCGAAAGACTCCACCAAAAATCTTTTAGAACTGGTACATGAATTAAGTCAGGTTGTAGGATACAAAAATCAATATACAGAAATACTTTGCATTTCTATACACTAATAATGAAACAGCAGAAAGGGAAATTAAGAAAATCCAATTTACAATTGCACCAAAATAATAAAATACCTAGGAATAAGCTTAAGCAAGGCAGTGAAAGACTGGGACTCTGAAAACTATAAAACCTTGATGAAAGAAACTGAAGATGATAGAAACAAATGGAAAGATATTCTGTGCTATGGATGGAAGAACAAATACTGTTAAAATGTCCATACTATAGAGGTTCCAAAAAATTAAAAATAGAATTACCATATGATCCAATAATTCCACTACTGGGTAGTTATCCAAAAAAATATGATGACAGTAATTCAAAAAGGTATAAACTGCAATGTTTATTGAAGCATTATATATAATGCTGTTTAAAAATAATGCTTATTTATAATAGCCAAATTATGGAAGCAGCCCAAGTGTCCATCGGTAGATGAATGGATACTTGGGCTGCTTCTATAATTTGGAAATGTATATATTTACATAATGTAAAATGTATATACTTATATATATATACACACACACACAATGGAATATTACTCAGCCAAAAAAAGAATGAAATCGTCATTTGCAAGAACATGGATGGATATAAAGGGTATAAATGCTAAGTGAAACAAGTCAGTCAGAGAAAGACAAACATCATACATTTCAGTCATATGCGGAACTTAAGAAATAAAACAAATGAACAAAGAAAAAAGAGACAAACCAAAAAACAGAGTCTTAACTTAGAGAACAAATTAATGGTTACCATAG
The DNA here is from genome assembly GCF_009762305.2 of Zalophus californianus. Classification (NCBI taxonomy): domain Eukaryota; kingdom Metazoa; phylum Chordata; class Mammalia; order Carnivora; family Otariidae; genus Zalophus; species Zalophus californianus. The sequence goes on from NC_045606.1 coordinate 78,759,204, forward strand.
GGTAGGTGGGTGGGGGCTGGGTGAAATAGGTGAAGGGATTTAAGAGTACACCCATCATGATGAGCACTGACTAATACACAGAATTGTTGAATCACTATATTGTACACCTGAAACTAATATAACACTGTATGTTAACTATGCTGGAATTAAAATAAAATAAAATAAATGTAAAAAAAAAAAAGCTGGCATTGCTACATTAGCATCAGACAAATAAACCCTAAGACCCCCAAAACATTACTATACATTGAGATGGGCACTGCAAAATGGTAAAAGCATTAATTAACCAGGAATATATAAACATTCTAAACTGGTAGGGATACAATAACATAATCTAAATAATCTAAAAATATACAGAAACCAAAATTGACAGAATTAGCAGGAGAAATGGACATACCCATATCCTAGAGGGAGATTTCAACAAAACAGTTTCAGTAATTGCTGGGTTAAGTAGACAAAAAATTAGGTCACAGACGATTTGAAAAACAACTAGCAAACTTGATCTAACAGACATTTGGAAAACATTGCACCGGTAAGTTGAGAATATACAATTCTTTTTAAGCACAATGAAATATTTATCACAACCGACCATGTGCTAGCCCACAAATCTGCCTCAACAAGTTTAGAAGAACTGATGTCATACAAACCAATTTCTGAGCACAGTTAAATTAAGTTAGAAATAAAAAGCAAAAAAACAAAAAGTAGTTACAAAAGCCTCATTTATTTCAAATTTTAAAATACACTTCTAAGCAATTCATAATAGAAATCCAGAAGACAGAAAGAACTGAAAAATATGTGGTACAGCTAAATTAATGGAAGAAAATTCATCTCCCTAAATTCTTACTTTGGAAGAAAAGAAAAGCTCAAATTTCATAATGTAAATGTCTAATTTAAAAGGTAAAAGAGCAGCAGAATGAATGCAAAAATAAAGACAGAACAATATAATAAAGAGAGGAAATGAATAAATTAGAATACATATAAAATATGACCAAAGAGCCAAAAGTCAGTTTTTTGACAAGAATTGTAAGACTAATAAAATAGACAAATTTTTGAAAGACTTCAAAAAAAGTTTAAAAGCATAAGTAGAAATATTAGCCATGACAAAAACTATAACTAAAAATACTTAAGAAATGAAATTGGTCTTGGTGGATGATATTATCAACAACCACATGCTAGGAAATTTGAGATGGAATGCATAAGTTCCCCAAAAATACAACTCAAGAAGAAATAGAAAATATGAATAATCCTAAAGCCAGGAAAGTAACAGAGTAATTTCTAAGTATATATGCCTTCTGCTCTCTCCTTGTCCTGCTAGCTGGAGTAGAGAATGGTTAGAGGGAGATGAGGCAGCCATCTTGCCCCATGAGGTAGCAGTGAAGTGCTGAGGATGGCAGAGCTGAGATAGAAAGAATCAGGGTCATCGTGATTGTGGAGCCACCATACCAGCTTATTTCTATCTTGTTAAAACTATTGCTATTTGGGGTCTTTGTTGTGATGAACAAGTAACTAATACAAGCGGAAACACTGAAAAGAAAACAAGAGAATGATTAATACATTTTGGACTGTGTCTGTCTCATCAAGGGGAAGGATGTGTGACTATGAGGAAGGGGATGGAATCAGAGAAAGGTTCATGGAGATTTCTCAAAATTAATTAAGTTGGGGTGTGGAATACACCATTTTATGCATTTTGTTATTCTTTAAATTTTTCTGTCACATTTCATAAATATGTATATGTATAAAATACTCCATAATCAAGTACATAAAAATAATTTGGGGATAAAGTAAAATAAATATATTCTTTTGTTAGGAAATACTATTGGAAGATGCATAGAAAAACACTGCTGAGATTTTTAAGAAACGAAATACAGTATTAGAATAAATTATATAGTGTGGGAGGCTTACCGTACACTTAGAGGAAAGTACAGATGCTTCCAACATGGCTGACCTTATGTTATTTGCTAGATGATATATCAATAACTTCAAATGTGAAGAACTACATTTTGGTGATTCAAAAGTGAAAGATATATGGGACAAAAGCTATTATCAACAGCCAATCATTTCTTTAACAACAAAATGTTTTGTGGAAACACAGCTAAGTATAGATACCAATGGAGCTAGGGCTTTGACTGCAATAAAAATTGAAGTCTGTAGTGAGGTCATAGTCACAGGTTGCTGCTGTGATTCCTTTCTCTCTTTTAAAATAAATGTTAAAATAATTCTTTATTCAGAAGTGAATTTGCCTCACCAACTGTTGCCACCCACTTCCTTCTTTTATTTTATTATTATGTTCAATTAGCCAATATATAGTATATCATTAGTCCCTTCTTTTATCAGAAAATACACCTGGTGTAATTTTAGATGAATTAGGTTTTACCTGCTTATCCATATGCAAGCATTAGCCTTCACTCTAGTCTATACTGTTTGTGGAGGATACTGGATCCCCATTATATATCAGAAATTTAATCTTTTGTTCTGATATAATAACATTGATAACGAGGCTTCCAAATTTTTCAATGAAATATGTTCTAGTTGGATTAGTAAATAGGATAGTTATGATTTCTTTTAAAAGTTCAACTTCTCCTATTCACAGAGGCATGGGAAACTGCCACAGTTAAAAAGACCATGTAAAGGGTACAAACTTTCAGCTATAAGATGAATAAGGACTGAAGATTCAGTGCAAAATCTGGCAACTGCAATGGACAACACTGCACTGCACAACTGAAATGTGTTAAGAGTGTAGAACTCAAATGTGGTCACACACACACACAGACACGCAAAAGATAAATATGTGACGTGAACACTACGTCAAAAACTAATGGTGTACTATATGTTGGCTAATTGAACATAATAAAAAAATATGTGAAGTGCCTAAACTAGATAAACATCTAGGTGCCAATAAACTAGACGGAGGAATTCCTTTCACTGTTAATATGCACATCACATCACCTTAATGTACACATAAAATATCCCACAATGTTTTCCAACCCTAATGAGATATAATTGACAAATACAGTTCTAAGATATTTAAAGTGTACAGTTGTGATCTGACACATGCATACATCATGAAGAGATTACCCTAATCCAGCCAATCAACATATCCGTCACCTCATACGTCTATCTTCCTTCCCTTCCTTCCTTCCTTCCTTCCTTCCTTCCTTCCTTCCTTCCTTCCTTCCTTCCTTCCTTCCTTCCTTCCTTCCTTCCTTCCTTCCTCTCTTTTTCTTTCTTTCTTCTTTCATCAGACATTCAAATACCACTACCCTACCCTATTTCAACCTACAACAGTGTTAAGTATAGTCACCATGTTTTACATTATATCCTTGGACCTTATTCATAGGAATAAGCCAAAAGTTTGCACCCCACCCCACAGCTCTTGACAACCACTTTTTTACTCTGTTTCTGTGAGTTTTACTTTTTATTTTTTTAGATTCTACATATAAGTGATACCACACAGTATTTGTTATTTTTCTGTCTGCCTTATTTCACTTAGCATATTGCCCTCAAATTTCATCCATGTTGTTGCAAATGGCAGGATTTCCTTCTTTCTTATGGCTGAATAATAGTCCACTGTATATGCATAACACCTCTTCTTTATCCATTCATCCATTGGTGGACACTTTTTCCATATTGTGGCTATTCTGAATAATGCTGCAGTGAACATAGGAGTGCAGATATCCCTCTGAGATCTTGTTTTCATTTCCTTTGGATATATACCCAGAAGTGGGATTGCTGGATTATATGGTGATTCCATTTTTAGTTTTTTGATGAACCTCTATACTGTTTTCTATAGTGGCCGCAGGAGTTCACGTTCCCACCAACAGTGCACAGGGGTTCCCCTTCCTCCACATCCTTGCCAACACTTGTTATCTCTCGGCACTTCGGTGCTGCTCTTTCTCTATCATCATCTCTCTCTAAATTACAGGATTTGGCTGGAGGAGTGAAAGAAGAGAGCTAGGCTGTGTCAGGTGAGGATTGAATAGCCCTAATAATTGGCTTTGCCATCCAATTCCACCCAGTATCGAATGGAAGAGTAACCAAGGAGAACAAACTTTTGTTTATGTTTGATCTGGACACCAGATATTCTAAAATTGATATCCCCTAACTTGGCAGAATTAATGCCCCTAGACCATGATATTAGGAGTTATGCTTATTACTGTTAATATGGTTCTTTGAATTCTTGGAGAACATTAAACAGTGTTTTCTTACAGAATTTGGTTTTCAACAATAAGGATTTTCACCCCCAAACTAAACACCTAATTAAAAAACAAGATTTAATTTGTTCAAGGACATTTTTCCTTTGAATTTTTCCCTTTAGAGAATTACACATTATATAAGATGAATGGAAAACAATGATCTTAGACCTTTCATTAAAAGCAAACTGATTTTCCAATTCCTTTCATTGAAGATGCCTGGAGGTTTAGAAATTGAGCCAGTATAAAAATCTGGGATATCTCTTTGAATGATACTAGTATTTGTGAGGAAGGGGAAAATCTAGCAACTTGATTTATCCTTTCATATGTAAAGAATTGATTTTCAGATATCTGGAACTCGTTTCTTATGGAAATAATATGAGTGATGATGACTAGTGTCTCAGTCACCCTACTAGAAGCTGACAAATATATTTGTCCATGTACTGCTGGTGTCCCTTTAGGGTAATCCATTCTTTTTGTTCCTTTTCTTCTCAAAAAATATTTTAACTACTTTTGGACTCATGCGGGATTTACAGGCTAAGTACCTACCCACTACTTTTATTGGGGACACAAGTAGGGAGCTCTGCTAATGTTTGGGTCATGGCCTATAATAAGAAGAGAACTTGGCAAGTCATGGAAAACATCAATTTTTAGGTATATGCAGCACTCAAATATGGCTACTCTAATCAGTTTCTGGAATCTGAGGGCCTATTGACTATCTACCATCTTCAAAACCAACGCGTAATCAGCACCATCAGCAGCAGCAGCAAAGGCAAAATTACCATCATTATCATCTATATCAGAAATTTGCAGCTTTATTAACAAGAATTTTAGGACTGATAAATTTTAGTTCCAAACCCTTATTTTCTTTCCACCAAAAATGAAATTAATGTCCACAAATAGCCAAAGCAATCTGAGAAAGAAGAACAAAGCTGAAGGTATCACACTTCCTGGCTTCAAACTATATTACTAAGCTATATAATCAAAACAGTCTGGAATTGGCATAAAAATAGACACACAGGCCAATGGAACAGAATCGAGAGCCCAGAAATAAATCCTCATATTTACAGTGAACCAACATGTGACAAGGAGTCAAGATACTCAGTGAGGAAAGGACAACTTCTTCAATAAATGGCGTTGGGAAAACTTGATAAACACATGCAAAAGAATAAAACTGGACCCCTATCTCATACTCCTCACAAAAGTTAACTCAAAATGGATTAAAGACTTAAACATAAGACCCAAACTGTAAAGCTCTTAGAAGAAAACATAGGCAAATACTCCTTAACATTGGTCTTGGCAACACTTTTTAATGTGACACCAAAAGCAAGTAATACTTTCATGTTATCTCTAATAAAGAACACTTTTGTAAAGTAAAAGGTTATCCTTTAATTTTTCTTTTACACGAAGCTGAATTTTTATACACTGAGTTCTAGAAAGACCATAGAATCATTGTTCAAAGGACTTGCTTGCTCTCTTCTCCCAAACTCAGAACTCAATCTTCATTGCCTAAAATGTACCCAAATTACCTTACTTTTCCCCACTGAAAACTTATCCCTCCTTCTCTGTTCCCCATCCCCATCAGTGGTATCACAGCCTACCTTTACCTAGTTTACTCTAGCAGAGGTATCTTCTATACTTTTCTCTCTCTTGTCCTCAAAGTCTGATTAATCAAATAATCCAGTTAGGTTTTTACTCTCTGCCTTCAAGGTGTTGCCATAGTAAGTTTGTCAATGGGCAGAAATGACCATGCTGCTCTCTAGTTTCAAAGATTCCTATTTTCTCTAAGATAAACTCTAAAACCTTTGGCGTGGCATGACCAACTATTTTTAACACAGCTCAAGCTATCTAGACATTTCACTTAGCACAAATCATCCCTAGCACCTGCAGTGGAGATGTTTCCTGAAAAAGCCCTGCTCTCTATATATTTGGGTCTTTGAATTCATTACTTTTTCTAATGAGACTACTTCTTATCTTTTCACTCATTAATTAATTAATTAAGATAGACATCTACTGAATACCTACCCTGTGCTAGGCAATGAAGCGTGCCAGGGGATTAGATGGTGAACAAAGTAGACGTGGTCCCTGCATGCATGGAGTCTGCACTCTGCTGGTTGAACCTGCTGTCTCCTCCCGGACTCAGATCTCTTTCACTCATGCCCCGCTCCTGCAATACGTCCTTATTGACCTAGTTGCTCCACCTTTGGAAGACTGAGCCCTTGTGCCTACTTTTGTTGTAGGATTTATGTCACACACAATTTTTTTTTTAAAAGTCCATCTTCCCCACTAGACTCTGATCTGCTTAGAGTAAGGAGCAGGACTTTTCGACAGTGGACCTTCCTATAATGCCAAGGACAGCGTTAGATGTCAAATCGATTTGAAGGGGCTTGACCCAAAATTTAGGCATCATGCCAGAAAACTGGATTTCTAAATGTGACCATGAGAAAGTTACTGAGTGCAAGTATATTCTTTCTGTTTATGCTTGCCAATTTTTATAAGTTTTAAAGCTCATTTTTAAGGTATTCTTCTGTAAATACCTCATATGCTGCTGATTTTCTGTTTTAAAAGAATTACTTCTATTCCTAAAGATGATAATGTTTTCAGCAATATATATTCAATTCTCATGTTTAAAACCCTGTAGCTAATGGCTTAAAACTTATCTTTGTTATTTGTCTTCTCTTTACAGAGAAATCACTCTTTCCTTGAAGATTTCTGTAAATAACAAGAGGGTTTTCTTTCTCCTACTGAGTTTCATGTAAATGTATTGTAGCCTGAGGAAGGAACATATGCCCCACGCTCCTATTGCTAATGCTATGGTTACCGGAAAACTATTTCTATGTAGGATTATTTTTCAGTGGTCTCAAGATCTATTGCTCCCAGTACAACTTAGTATAGAGTTTTTATATTGATTTATTCTGGTGAAATGAATTCCATGTGATAGTTTACAAAAGTCTCCTTCCTTCCTTTAATTGCAAGAATGACTACAACTCCTCCATCTGTATTTGACAGTAGCAATTCATATATTCTGCACTGAATTTTTTAGTGGGAACACTAACGATAACTGGATTGTAATTACATGAATAAGAGTTGCTCTAAGTTTATAACCTGAAAGAAATGAGAATAGTCCTAATGAAAATCAGGCTATTGGGCCAATAAGATTTTAATAAGAAAACAAAAGAATATTCTGAGACTGGAATTATATTTCTTTAAACTACATATGCTAGGGCGCCTGGGTGGCTCAGTTGGTTAAGCGACTGCCTTCGGCTCAGGTCATGATCCTGGGGTCCCGGGACCGAGTCCCACATCAGGCTCCCTGCTCAGCAGGGAGTCTGCTTCTCCCTCTGACCCTCTTCCCTCTCGTGCTCTCTATCTCTCATTCTCTCTCTCTCAAATAAGTAAATAAAATCTTTAAAAAAATAAAATAAACTACATATGCTAACTCTCATCACCACGAACTCAGTAAAAGAAGAAAATAATGATGCTAATTTTCAAAGCCTAAAAAGTTTTCTATCAGAATGTTGATTTTAGTCTATGTCTATCTATGAGGGCTTATCAAACCATTACACTGTGCTTCGACTTAGGTAAGCAAAGTAATTTATAGACAAGGAAGGAAGTAACAAATTTTAAAATGCATACATCTCAGGGCCCCTGGGTAGCTTGGTCAGTTAAGCATCACACTCTTGATTTCAGCTCAGGTCATGATCTGAGGGTCATGAGACTGAGCCCCATGACAGGCTCCACACTGAGCTTGGATCCTGCTTAGGATTCTCTCTCTCCCTCTGCCCCTCCCCCTCCCTCTCTAAAAATAAAAAATAAAATGCATACATCTCTAACTGTAACTCTAATATAATTTCATGTATAATTATTTAGAAAGAATCACATTTAATATACCTTTTCCAGCTCTGTCTTGCTTGAAATTTTTCCTGCATCATTACTGTATCTGAAATATAAATTGACTCAGTTTATAATTTTATTAAAATGTAATTTAGAAAATCCTAATTAAAATGTCAATATTCTTTACCCTGGAACTGGTATTGTTTTCTCTTTCCTCTCATTTGTTTCAACACCTTCTGCAAAACATTAAATAAAAGAAAAATAATTTAAAGGGTTATCTGTGTGTGTGTGTGTGTGTGTGTGTGTGTGTGTGTTAAGATGGAAGCATTACTAGAAACTGAAAACAAATTCACCTGTACTGACATAACATTCATCTTAATAAAGTATTTTATAAATAGAAATATCACCCCAACGTTTCCACTCCATCAGGGCAATTTATCAGAGCCAGAAATAACCACAGCCAAGTGTAATGCTTTTTCCAAATAGAATGTAGGAATTAGAGATTCCTACTATTGTGCAAGAATGTCAATTCAATATGAAAGAGTAACCTGGGGTCTACTGAGAGAGATAGAGAGAGAATTCCATCAGACTGGCTAGAGGCTAGAAAGGGCATTCTTCCTCTTTTTCCAGAGAATGTAGATTCAACCACTAATTGAAGGTAAAATATTTGGGTAATGTATACTATTGGGAAATACAGCAAGAAGAAAGTTAAATTCACATCATGCACATATGGACAGTTAATAAAATATAAGCCAGAATTCTCGAGTTTCTGCCAACTGCCCAAATGATTAGACCCCACTGCGGCTGTATCGACATGTGATACCATCAGTTTCCAGTCCATGGTTGATTGATCCACTGAAATGAGTCATCTGAGTGGCCTCGACCTCTGCCTCAGCGCTGATGATCTGCTGTGCCACGGCCTCCACGATGGGCATCACCATGGCAGCTGTGGAGGTGTTGCTAAGCCACATCGATAAAAAGGCAGTACTGCTCATGAACCCCAATGTCAGCCTGAAACGAGAGGGCCTTTTGGATGAGCTGTGCTCTCTGGCTTAACTAACTCTGAATTATTTAACTGTAAAGAATGCTGTTTGTAAGTTGGGAATTTTTTCAAAACACACTTAAGTTAGGGTTCCCCTCCGATGGCGAACCCTGAAGACGGTCATGGCCAGATAGGAATCAGAACAGCACATGGAAGAGTGGTGTTCTTATGAGATTTGTCTCCCTGGAACCATAAATGTCTTCTCTTAAAACAGAACAGCTTATAATATTATACCAATATTTGAATGCCCTTTACAGATGGCACTTACCTTGAAATACCAGTAAGATGAAATGCAATCAGTTTTTCAATTTAGGATCCCTTACTCTTTCTTTTGTCTTTTGGTCACATCCCTGTTTATTAATTAGTATGTGTGCCAAGGAGGCACAAGGGCAAGGAGAGAAATTAGTATTTATAAATCTACTTTTTACTGTTGACTACTCTGGTTCAATATATGGTAGGTGGAGGAAATGGTTAAAATTACTAGCTAAAATGAGGTTTCAGAATTTTCTGTAGATTCTATTATTTATGCTTTCCTGAGTTTGACATTCCTGCCTGTGGTCAAGAACTGGATATATTACATTGTCCTCTCTTATAAATAAAGTAGTTCTTCTCCCTTAAAAATAACACACCTAAGACTGTAGGATTTTAAATCATATCTAGAAGCTATCAAAATCACACTTGGGGAAGAAATATGATCTCTTTTGAGTGGGAGATCCCAGAAAAATCATTCAGAAGCACATCTTTCCATATGGAGCCATTTATGAAATTCTATGACTCTCTTTAAAAGTAAATCTACAAGACAGATTCTACAGTTTCAAATTCAGATCGGGTGAATAATTTCTACATGTAAAACAAAATAAAACTCTTTAGATATCTTCAGGGTCCTGGGATCGAGCCCCGCATCAGGCTCCCTGCTCGGCGGGAAGCCCGCTTCTCCCTCTCCCGCTCCCCTTGCTTGTGTTCCCTCTCTCGCTGTGTCTCTCTGTCAAATAAGTAAAATCTAAAAAAAAAAAAAGGAAATCATTCTCAATAAAAAGTAAACTAGAAATACTTTTCATTTAAGGCACTGGCAAGGCATGAAATCTTCCTATAAAAAAAGATAGTGAGCAGATAAACCTTCTGTGTGGTGAAAATGCCTTAAATTGCAAAGCTACTCGGTGGTATAAGGACAGACTCTTGCTACACCGTGGGCTTCACTACCCCAGCCCTGTGGTCAGTGAGCCGATGGTCAAGGAAAAGATAACATATCTAAGGCATCCCACGAGGCATGAAGAGTGAAATTCCCTTAATACATACATGTTATAAACACTTTAAGTAACAAATATTTTAAAAATTTGTCTCATCTGAGTTATTTTTTGTGTTTAACAAACCTATTTGATTCATAAATCATAAACACAGATGTGGATATACTCTAGAATGAATCATGCAATGTAATTCAATAAAATTTTCTTATTTTCAAAGAAAAATGAGAAGGGAAGAACCACCTAAGACTTTAGAGCTTAATGCTCTCATGTAAGTGTTTATGACACTGGAAATATTCTTTTTTTAGCTCACATCTATGTTCTTTTTTTTTTTAAGACTTTATTTATTTATTTGACAGAGAGAGACACAGTGAGAGAGGGAACACAAGCAGGGGGAGCGGGAGAGGGAGAAGCAGGCTTCCCAGCGAGCAGGGAGCCCCATGCGGGACTCGGTCCTGAGTCGACGGCAGACACATAACGACTGAGCCACCCAGGTGCCCCTCACAACTATGTCCTTAACAAGAGCTAGAATTAAAACTAAAATAGCCAATTAATTTAATGGAAAAAAACATTTATTTCAGTGGGGAAAATCAGTCAACTGAGTGATTTCACATTCCGTAGATGAAATTTCTTAATTGATTGTTTCACTTTGCAACAGTTCATTTAAAAAGAAAAATGTTGGGGCGCCTGGGTGGCTCAGTCATTAAGCGTCTGCCTTTGGGTCAGGTCATGTTCCCAGGGTCCTGGGATCAAGCCCTGCACTGAGCCCCGCATCGGGCTCCCTGCTCGGCAGGAAGCCTGCTTCTCCCTCTCCCGCTCCCCCTGCTTGTGTTCCCTCTCTCGCTGTGTCTCTGTCAAATGAATAAACAAAATCTTTTTTAAAAAAATAAATAAGTAAAAAGAAAAATGTTCACCTTGGAATGTTTCTACACGTTTGTATTTTGTCGGTAATGTCTTTGTCTTTGGTTCTTAACATCCTCCCTATGATCAAGGATGCTCTTGAACAAGTCTTGAATGTGTGATCAGCCAAATAAACAAGATAGGACTGAAATCTACTCTGAAGTCTATCAATCTTGTCTGTTGGGGTTCAAGGCTTCTCTCAGCTTTGGCTCCTACCGTGCATGAAAGGTAGGAGGGTTGTGTGCACTTATTCCAATCTCCCTGTAATTAGACCTGAAAGTTGTTGTTGTTTCTTCCTACAACTCCAATATACTTTATATCCCTTTCATATTTGCAGAGGAAAGAAAGGCATGAATTATATTGTGATGAATGATTGCCTGAATGTGCATTACTTATTTAGTTATTTGCTCTGCACAAAAATGATCTGTTTGGAAAGTAAACCTGGAACAGGAAACGCAGTACTTACCATGCTGGGTTCACACCCACCGTCATCACCATTCTCAGAGCAATCCTTTTGTGCAAATTCCATTTTTCTATTGATGTTGCTAAACAGATGACTCCAATTAGCAGTAGATGAAAATCTTTGAAATAAGCAGATGCCACCTGAAATTTATGATTAAACCCATGATTACTTATGTTGGTGGGGGAAAAATAATATTGCCCAAGAAAGCATTATTTTGCTACTCTTAACTTTGACCTTCAAATTACTTAATCTTTCTATTAAGAAAAATGTAGATATGTGACAATACAAATTTAACTATGTTCTATATGCTTACCCAGAAATAGGAGTGTTAAGGGAAAACACATACAAAAAAAGAGTGCTCAAGATACTGGGTTTTGAAATAGCTGTGTAACATTAGGCAAGTGCCTTCAATGCCTTAATTTTTCTATCTCCAAACTGGGGTTAACTGGTTTATGCTGCTATGGAAGAATGGCAGTGACTGTGACTTGGGAAAGTCCAAGTTGAGTCTCCAACCCACCAGTGTCTTCATTACCATCCATTATGCCCAAACTGTAGTGTCACTCCTAAATATTTTGAATGTTTTACCTTCAAAATTATTTGCTATAAAATAAATACCCTTGAATAGGAGCCAACATCTTAAGCCATTTTTAGCTAACACCATTCAGAGATTAGTAGAGTATATAGACACTTTGGGTCAACCTATTTACCAGAGAATTCTCCTAAGAATGTTAGGCACATAATCTTTTTCTCAAACAACAACAACAAAAAGGTTCTGTGGCCTAATTAGTTTAGAAAACAGAGTTTTGAAATATTAGAATTTTCTTTCCTGTAAGTCTAACTCAAAACCTTTAAATATTAACATGCATTGCCACTCACAGAGTGGAATTCCACACCCAACATATTTTTCAAACTTATTTAACCACAGAAACCTTATTTTTAAATTTTTAGGTGTAGTGCTTCATGAGACTGATACTCAAGAGACCTGACTTTAGGACCTGCTTGGTTAAACTGAGTCAGGAGGCTGTGCTGAAAGGAGAGGATTATAAGAGGAAATATCCCTTCAAAAAAAACAATATCTAGTAGAAGGTATGGGAGAGTTGGAAAATTATGAAACCACAAAGGAATAGAAAAATCAGTTCTCATAATTTTGCTATTTTAAGTTGTATGAGCATTTTTAATATAACTTACTAAGCTTGGCTCGGTTTAAAAAGAAAGTAAAAATTAGCCTTGGAATTAAAAGTGGACAAGTGAATTTCTTCATTATGTTTTATGTTGATTTATTATGTTTTTCACAGTTTGTATTTAACTCTTTACATTTTTTAGTAATTGCATAATAGAAAATAATTCTATCAATTTCCTTATTATCTCATTTATTAATTACTCTAACACTGAATAAGTGTTTCCCATGCGCCAAAACTGTTATATGAACAGGGAATGCAATGATAAATGTCTGACATGTTTTTCCCTCTTCACACCTCTTCAATCCTCAAACATCTAGATTTCTTTCTCTTTCTTTTTTTAAGATTTTATTTATTTATTTGTCAGAGAGAGAGAGAGGGATATATAGAGAGAGAGAGCACGAGCAGGCGGAGCGGCAGGCAGAGGGAGAAGCAGGCTTCCCGCTGAGCAGAGAGCGAGATGTGGGGCTCAATCCCAGGACCCTGGGTTCAGGACCTGAGCTGAAGGCAGACGCTTAATGACTGATCCACCCAGGTGCCCTCAAATATCCAGATTTTCTAAATAGTTTCTACTATTTTTTCTGTATTACAGAGCCCTGTTTGTTTCCTTCATAGCATATTATATTATGTCAATAGTGTTTACCTGCTTGTTGCATTCTTCTGTAATATACTATACATTCTAAGAGGACCAGGAATCTGTTTTGCTAGTCATTGCATATTTGGCACCTAGTACAGTCTTGGTACAGAACAGGAGCTCAGTAAATAATATTGCATGAATGAGAGAGGGAGGAAGAGAGTCAATGAATAAGCTATGGTCTCTGAGCTCCTAAATCAGTAGAGTGATCACAATCATGAATTGTCTACACTCTGTCCCAAACTTTTTTTTTTTTTAAGATTTTATTTATTTATTTGACAGAGAGAGACACAGCGAGAGAGGGAACACAAGCAGGGGGAGAGGGAGAGGGAGGAGCAGGCTTCCTGCCAAGCAGGGAGCCCGATGTAGGGTTCGATCCCAGGACCCTGGGATCATGACCTGAGCTGAAGGCAGATGTTTAATGACTGAGCCACCCAGGCACCCCTGTTCCCAAACTTCTATCTTCCTAACGCTCTCAGTCGTTACTACTCTCAGTACAAGTATTATTTCAAATTATTAATTTACTAGTGTTTACAGACTTACGAACCATTTTTTTTTCCTCCCTGGGTCTATCTCTGCCTCTCTGAATTTTTCTTCTTGGCCTACATTGAAAATTACTTTTGCTCTTCCCTTTTCTTAAATGTTGGTATCTACAGGGTTTTGTCTCCAATCTTCTTGTTTTGTACACCTGAAGATTGAATCTTACAGATTCAATTTCTAACTCTATGTGACTAAAATAATGTTCAGCACACAGTGGGCATTCAATACATATTTGTTGAATGAATGCTGAAGACACTAAAAATCTTTGTATCCAAACAGATAAGTCTGGTGTATCCAGCTGGTCATTTCCATTTGAATTTCCCACAAACATCTAAAAATTCAGCATATCCCTTTTCGTGACAAATGAAACTTCCATCTACTTAGTTGCCCAAGTTAGAAGCCTAAGAGTCAGCTATGATTCCTTTTTCACTTCCAGTATGTGTGTGTTAGTCATGAAGTCCTATTATCTCTAGTTCCCCCATATATTTTATTTTATTTTATTTTAAAAGATTTTTTATTTATTTGTCAGAGACAGAGCACAAGCAGGGGGAGTGGCAGGCAGAGGGAGAAGCAGGCTCCCCTCTGAGCAAGGAGCCCGATGGGGGACTTGATCCCAGGACCCCGGGATCATGACCTGAGCCCAAGGCAGACACTAAACTGACTGAGCCACAAAGGTGTCCCATTCCCCTATATATTTTAAATTGTCCACTTTGCTCTATTCAAACATTACTATCTTAATTAAGCTCCTTACTGTTTGATCTGTCTCTTTCTAATCCGCCCCTTACCATTGTCACAGCGACTTTTCTGAAGTGTAAATCTAATCACATCATTGTGCTTCCTGTACTCTTCACTGGACTCCATGTCTTTTAAGACCAAATCCAATCTTCCCAACATGTCTTATAAGACTCTTCATCATTTAGCCCCATCTCACCTTTCCAGCTTAGACTTTCAGTGCTTTGCCAACTTCTCCCTACGTGTGAAATACTCCAGTCACAGAAATGCTTCAACACTTGCCGGTCATTTAACCTGGAATGACCCTCTTCTCTTACTTTGGTTATCCATAATCTTCCTTCATGGATGAACTCAGATGTCAATTCTTCTAAGATGCCTTCCTTGACTATCCTCAACTTGGTTGGACGTTACTTCCTTTTGTGGGAGCAGATCTTCATCTATATAGTGATCATTTATTTACTTAATTATCCCCATTATTAGATTATATATATTTTGAAGGCAGAGATATATTTTACTGATCACTGTATTTATGGATTTAGCACAAGCCTGGCACATATTGGCACTCAGTAGATACTGAATTAGTAAGTCCCCAGACTCAAGGAGCTTACAGGTTATTATATGTGAAAAACAAGTTAACAAAGACTGCAATAAGGTATCATAGCTGTGTGAGAAATATTTTTTCAAGTTATAGTTGAAGCTCAAAGAGTAATGACCACCTTTTACTAGGGGAATTGGGGAAGTTTTCTTACAGGACCTGATACTCAAGTTGATTACTGAAAAATGAATAGACATTTGAGTTTTCCTCTTCTTTTATCTCTTTTACAGTTTTGCTCATGAAAATAAGATCCACGTACCCTATTCCAATAGTCTGAGAATTCAATGAAAAAATAAACACAGGATTACTTTAAAAATACAAAGGAATGCATAGAAGCAAGCCATTATTAGTAAGTGATTAAACATAGAAAGAAGTCCAGGACCATGAGATATTCTTGTTGTAATCTCTTTAGATTGTTAGCAGTTGGCAGACTTTGTAAAAGGTCAGATAATAAATGTTTTAGACTTTGTGAGTCTTACTGTTTCTATTGCAACTATTCAACTTGTCTTTGTAGCAAAAAAAGTAGCCAAAGACATTATGTAAATGAATGACCATGGCTTTGTGTGTTTCCAACAAAACTTTATTTTAAAAATTGGGTAGCAGGCTAGATTTGGCCCTCAGATTCATAGTTTGCCAATAGTCTTAATAGACTATGTAAACAAAAAATGGCCTGCAGCCCAACCGTCTAAATGAAATCAACTGTAAACTTAAGGAGGAATTTTCACATTGTTTCTCATTCTATTACCTATTCTTTGGGTTCCATCAGAGTTAGGGTGGGTATTTGTAGCTTATTAGTCACAAGCATATGTGTTTGTTTATAGCCTATGTACACAGGAGGTAACAAGAGAAAATGCTACTGGTTTGTAAATGACACTGATAATTATAACTATTTTTGAGGCAAAATAGGCATGTCAAATAAAATTCCTAATGAAATTTGAAATCTATTTTTAAGCTCAAGGTAGTCATATTTTTGTTTCAAAATGGGATTTCATCAAAAAACATGCACTTTTGCAATCAGAGCACCTGGGTTCTCTCTTAGCTATAAAATGTACCAGTTCACAATCTTTCTACAAGTCAATATACTTACCCATTAAAGTTAAATAATACTTCACATCAAGTTTGTGAATTAAATAAGATTTTTTAGAAAAGTCAGTTATAATGCATATGATTAGAATTATATCATAAACATTTTGTTGTTTTAAAAAATATTTATTTATGCTTCGTTGCTAATTCCAATGCTTGATTCTCAGTTTCCACATTAATTGATCTATTAGCAGATTTGACACATTTGATCATTGCCTCATCCTTAAAACATTTCTAAACTTGGATTCCAGGATCCCACACTCTCCTGGCCTTCCTTCTACCTCAATAACCTATCCTTCTTTCTTCTTTGCTAGTACTTTCTCTTCTCACCAATCTCTGAATGTTGTAGTTTTCCAGAACTCAGTTCTTTGTCCTCTTTGTTTTGTTGTTGTTGTTTTAAATCTTCACTTACTCTCTAAATCACCCCACCAAGTTTTAGGGCTTTCAATTCCATCTATATGTTGATGATTCTCAAACTTATATTTCCACTCAGCTCTATCTCATGAAATCTGGACTCATTTGTATTTAACTGCCTACTCAACACCTTCACTTAGATATCAAATAGTTATTTTAAACAGTGTCACACTTTGTACTCCCAGTGTCAGCCTCTCTTTTGCAACAAGCCTACTCTGCCCGTAGTTTTCCCCATTTCAATTGATGGCAACTCCATTTTTCCAACTGCCAGGCCAAAAAGTTCTGAGGCATCCTTGAATCCTTCTCCCCGCCCCCATCATATGCCATATAAAATCATGCAGGAAATTTTGTTGGTTTTATCTTAAAAATACATTAACAATATATTCAATATCCCCATTACTATCCCTGGTCTGAATTACCATGGCCTCTCAGCTGGATTATTGCAATAACCTGCTACCCATTTCCTTCCTTCTGCCTTGTTTCTCAACACAGTAGTCCAAATTATCCTTCTAAATAAAAGTCAAATTGATCATGTCACTCTTCTACTCAAAACTTTCTAGAGGGTCTCATTTCATTGAGAGTTAAAACTTTACAGTGGCCTACTTTGGCCCTAGATGGTCTAGTCCCTCTACAAATTATCTCCCTGACATCACCTTCTGTCATTCTCCCCTTCACTCATTTTGCTTTAGTCACACTATAGACATATACCTGCCTTGAAGTCTTTGTGGTGGGTATTTGCCCCTCAGCAATGGTTGTTTCCCAAATAGCCACATGACTAACTCCCTCATTTCCTGTAAGTCTTTGTTCAGGTATTCACACTTCATTGAGGTCTACTCTGATCATCCTATTTAAAACTGCAACTCTCTCCTGATCTTCGTTATCCTGTTGCATGTTTTCATAAAACCAAATACCTCCTAACTCATTGTAATTTACTCATATATTAAGGTTGTTTATTGTCTCTTTTCTCCTAGGAAGACAAGGACTTTTGTTTGTATTTATTCATTGATATATTCCCAAGAGCCTAGCAGAGTCTTGGGAATATATCAGAGTCACATAAATATTTATCAAATGACTGAGTAAATATGTAATATAACATCTGCATATACGTATGTGTACCTCCACATTTATATGTATAAAATTTACATATAAGCATATTTTCAATGACAATAATAATGATATCTGATTTGGACTATCTAATGGGGCACACTAAATATTTAGCATTTCAGATTTTATTCAACGGATATGAGAGAAATTCAGTATTTGTTGATATTCTTTGTTACAACAAGGTTCTCAATAAGATATAGATATTTAGCACTGGCTTAATAAATACATAAAGTGAGGTTAAAATTATGGTGGCCAAAGAGAAGGCTGTGTGGAGCTCTGAACTTAGATGAGGACATTAAAGACACATTATTCTCAATGGCACAGTTGAGATTCCAGTATGCTTCAGTAGGCTGCCATGATAGTTTAACACCTTTAACTGTGGATATTAAAACTCATAAGAATACTTGATGCCTAGTATGTATCATTGTTCACGTATATTATTTTATTTGATTATTACAATAACCCCTGGATATTGTGGCATCATCATTCCTTATTTACAGATGAGAAAAAAAGAGTTGCTAAGGGACATGATCAGGATCATACAAGTAATTAGTGGTGAATATCAGGTGTTAAGCTCAGGTCTTCTGACTAAATCTCTAGACCTTTCCCTGTAGCTTTGGTCAGATATTTCCTAGTAAAAGATCAGTTGCCCTATCTGGAAAGAGGATCACAAGACTGAAGAAAAGTTTTCTATACTAAAAGTCCTAAGGACTTTGATTTGTTGTAAGTTCCTGTTAAGCTTAAGGTGAAAGAAGTCACATAAAGTTTAAAATGGATTTAGGCTGAAATACCAGAGGGGAGATAGACTCACTTAGCCTTGCAACAGTCAGAATGTTTCTAGAGTGACCTATTCACTTTTGCCAATGTGCAAATAATAATAATATTGCTTGTCCACAATAGCCAAACTGTGGAAAGAGCCAAGATGTCCATCAACAGATGAATGGATAAAGAAGATGTGGTATATATACACAATGGGATATTATGCAGCCATCAAAAGGAATGAGATCTTGCCATTTGCAACGACGTGGATGGAACTGGAGGGTGTTATGCTTAGTGAAATAAGTCAATCAGAGAAAGACATGTATCATATGACCTCACTGATATGAGGAATTCTTAATCTCAGGAAACAAACTGAGTGTTACTGGAGTGGTTGGGGGTGGGAGGGATGGGGTGGCTGGGTGATAGACATTGGGGAGGGTATGTGCTACGGTGAGGGCTGTGAATTGTGCAAGACTGTTGAATCACAGATCTGTACTTCTGAAACAAATAACGCAACATATTTTAAGAAAAAAGAAAAAGAAGAAGATAACAGGAGAGGAAGAATGAAGGGGAGTAAGTCAGAGGGGGAGATGAACCACGAGAGACAATGGACTCTGAAAAACAAACTGAGGGTTCTAGAGGGGAGGAGGGTAGGGGGAATGGGTTAGCCTGGTGATGAGTATTGAGGAGGGCATGTTCTGCATGGAGCACTGGGTGTTATGAACAAACAATGAATCATGGAACACTGCATCAAAAACTAATGATGTAATGTATGGTGATTAACATAACAATAAAAAATTAAAAAAAAAGAAAAATAATAATATTGCTAATATATATTGAGAGCTTACCGCATGACAGACATTGCATTTATTAACTATTTAATCTCTAAGTATCACTGATAAACTAGAGGTAGTTCCAGGAAGAGGAATGAAGATGATGGAGACGAAGCAGGTGGAGGTGGTGGGGTTAAAGAAGGGAGTTGAGGTCTGGAAACCATAAAGATGGGAGATAGGACAACTTAAGGAGGAAATGATATTTATTTTCACATCCAAGCAACATTGTCATGTGGAAAAAAGATGATGTTTTTGTTGTTGTTGTTATTGTTGTATGTGTGCGTGTGTGTGTGTGTAATCTTAGGTGTTTAGAGAAAAATTTAGAGTCAAAGTGACTGAGTTTCACACTTGGGCTCAATAAAGGTGAGTGACTTAAATATTCAGAGTTTTTGAAAATGATATGTATTTCCTTGTGGGGTATTTTGGGCCCATACACAGAAAGCCTTTAATCATTTCCTGAGTGATCTCATCTATAAGAACTATTGGGAGGAGGAATCTGCCCCAGCATGAAATGACCAGAAGAATGTGCTTCCAAGTCTAAGATTCTATGGCCATTAAATTAGTCTGAGGCTGATACTTCCAGGGGATGATGGACTCTTGGACAGGTACCAGCAGTCTGAGTCATACAACTGCTGATGGTACTTAGAATTTCGCTGCCTCTAGTTGGGCCTCCACATCCTGTAAAGAGGCAAAGATATTTCTTTGGCAGTTCTCACAAAGCCAGGCTTTCCTAGGCACCCTTTTCCTCCTGTCTTCCTCTAGCCTGTTTGCTATAGAAATGCCCCAATTCCAGTTAATCTTGCTTTTATCTCAGCCTCTATAAAAAAGTCAATTTTAGGGGCACCTGGGTAGCTCAGTTGTTAAGCATCTGCCTTCGGATCACGTCATGATCCCAGGGCCCTGGGATCGAGCCCTGAATCAGGCTCCCTGCTTGGTGGGAAGCCTGCTTCTCCATCTCCCTCTCCTCCTGCCCCTGCTTGTGTTCCCTCTCTTGCTGTGTCTCTCTGTCAAATAAATAAAATCTTTTAAAAAAAGGGTCAGTTTTATTGTTATTAAATCATAAGAGACAAATATGTCACTGTTGAACTTAATTGTCTTTAGAGGTACAACCACCCAAGCCAGCAGAACAGGGGTTAACAACTTGACACATTATTTTTGAGAATTTGCCAATCCCTTCTTTTAAAATTTCCTTTACTAAGAGCCACATAGTGTGTTGGAGCGTTTGAAAAACTTCTTTAGTTATAGAGCCCAGATTCTGTGGGACAGCAGTGTCAGCCTTGGCTGCCCTCTCTTCCCAATCAGTGGTGTTTAGAAAGAAAAGAGTCAGGATTATGAGGGAAGGAAAAATGCAGTAAGAAAAGAGGAGCAAAATGGATCTGAAATGCAAAAAGATGGTTTGAACTACAAACTGAGGAAGAATGACATAAAGAGAAGGAAAAGAATACCTTTTCCCGCAGAACAAAAAAGCCCTGTATCATGGGTTAGTTAAAAAGAAAAATCTCCACCCACATTACAAGACAGATGAACCTCAAGATAACAATATTGGACTTTGGCAGAAGACAGAAGTCCAAAGGTGATAAATTGCAGGAACTGGCATCTTGAACTTGGCATCTTTCCTGGGACTCTTTCAGCTATCGTTTAGGCAGTTGTGTGCTGGGTGTGGAGACTGCATGAAGATAGATATTCTGATTCCAATGCATTTCATGCTTTTAATGGGAAACTGAATCCATTTTCTTCAGACGGGGGTACCCTTAGATTGTATAAAGGTAAGAAACACCTCTCAGCATGAATAAACTCCTCTCAGCAAGAACAAAATAGAAATACACCTGAAAGTTAATTTGGCTTTATCTTTTGAAATGGCAGGTTTCTGGAAAAGAAAACAGGGTAGCTTTTTCTTCATTAAAACAGAAATTGCTAACACTGTGCAAGACCAAATTCTGCTGAAAAGAAAAAGCTAATGCAGGACGTAAAAGGGTTGGTCCTTTTGTTGGGAAGGAGACACCAGGCATAGATATCAGCCTGGGAAGGCAGGATTATTGTTCCTTTAAAAAAAAAAAAAAAAAAAAAAGATTTATTTATTTATTTTGAGAGAGAGAGAGAGAGAGCAGGAGGAGGGGCAGAGGGAGAGACTCTAAAGCAGACTCCCTACTGAGTGTTGAGCCTCACACGGGGCTCAATCTCACAACCCCAAGATCATGACCTGAGACGAAATCAAAGAGTTGGTCTCTCAACTGCCTGAGCCACCCAGGTGCCCCTCTTGTTCCTTTTCCATGCACCTCTTCTCAGTGGGAGTATCAGCACAAAATAAGGAACCTAATTATGACAAACATTTGCAAGAGGACTTACCTTCTTAGAAGTCATGATCCCAAACAACGGAAACATTAAACCAGGCAGTAAAGCTGTGACTGACAGAGGCAAAGCTTCTGTAAGCCAAAACATGGCAATGACAAAGAGTGTGTAGGCACATTCTGCTTCCTGGAAAGAACAAAGGAAAAATGCAAGGTGAAATAATGAGGCTGGAAAATCATCATTTAAATCACAACCACATGTACTGAATGGAGTTGTGTCACCGAGAAAGTAAAAAGAAACTTGAAGGCCTCTGCACCTTTGAGTTGGGCAGTAAATAGTTATTTCTTAGGGATTCTAAGGGCCAAAATTTAGTACACATGAAAAACCAAAAACAAAACAAAAAATCCTCCTTCATAAAGTTTCTTTCACATTTCCTTCAAAACAGATAACGGTGTATAGTCAATTTTCTGTGCTCCTTTCAGTGTGTATGAATGCTTGTGTTCACCTTTATTTGCCTATAAAATGCCTAAAAAGAACTTCCAGTTCTTCTGGAGTGCATAAGTAGTCAAGTTACTGCCTTTCCCCTGGGGCATGACATATGTGACTTTCAATTGCATTCCCTGGTGCCTATTGGTTGGCACCAGTGTATACCTGCCTTCCCCTCCTATAAAAGGGAGAAATCAACCTAGAAAAAACTTTTTGCTGTGCTTTGTTTCAGAGAAAGAAGGACATGCCAAGTTATGTGACATGGATGAGACTAAATCAGCTCCTAAGTAACATGGACCTGGAGGTTAAGAACCTCCTGCTTTGCTTTTTAGAAAGACAACTGAGCTCCTGAGGAAACACAGGGAGACTCAACAGAAATGAAATTCCTAAGAGAATCTGTTGCTTTGCTAGGTATAAAATTGTGTGTTTCTGTTTTAGGGCATTGTTAAGAAATGGTTGAGATTTGGGGTTCAAGATGGCAGAACTGAACCCACTTCCTCCCACAGATGTAACATATCTACAGCTACACATGAGATAATTTTTTTCTGAAGAACTAGCTGAACAGTTTCCTTCATAACAAGGGATAAAAGAGCCACATCCAGACAGGTACGAGAGACAAAGATGTGGTTTCACCAAAAACCCCAATGTGCAGTATGGTGACCCACAACTGGGAGGTATCTCAAAATATGGAGTTTCTCCCTGAGGAGTGAGGAATTTGTGCCCCACATTGGACACCTCAACTCTTGGGATCTGCACCAGTGAGAAGAGTTCCTGAAATGTCTGACTTTGAAAACCAGTGAGGCTTAGGTTCAGGAGAACCATGAAGCTGTAGGGAATGGAGATTTTACTCTTTAAGGGCTCATGTACAAACTCATCCACCCTGGGACTCAGTACAAAATCAGCAGTTTGAAAATTGCCTAGACCATACATGAAGGAGAGTCATTTGCTAATCTAAAGCATCTCGAGAGGGGCAGAGCCTATTAGGACTCTGTCCAGGGATAGAGGTGCTAGTTGGTGCCATTTTGGCATTCTTCCTTTACCTTGTTAACACTAGTGGGTGTGCCCCACTCTTATACTGCCCCTGCATCCCTGCCAGAGCTGGGGAACTGAATGCCCTGCACTCACAAACCTGCCAAAGCCAGCAGGCAAGTAGAGCCAACACAGGAGATGCCCCTTGAGTGCCTGGCTCTGCTGACCATGGAGCATCTCTAGGCCCTACAAATCTGAAACAATTGGAGACATAGTTGTTGGCAGGCTACCACCTCAAGAAACAAGAAAAATCTCAAATAAACTAACCTTGCACCCAAAGGAACCAGGAAAAGAACAATAAAGTCCAAAGTTAGTAGAAGGAGGAAAATAAAGATCAGAGTGGAAATAAATGAAATAGAGACTAAAAAGACAATAGAAAAGATCAATAAAACCAAGATCTGGTTCTTTGAAAGATAAAATTGACAAACCTTTAGCTAGACTTCTCTCTAAGAAAAAAAGAAAGAGGGCTTAAATAAATAAAATCAGAATGAAATCAGATAAGTTACACCTGACACCAAAGAAATACAAATAATCATAAAAGACTACTATGAAAAATTACACACCAACAAATTGGATAAACTAGAAGAAATGGATAAATTCCTAGAAAAATACAATCTTCCAAGACAGAATTATACCAAAACATTCAAAGATTTAACACTTCTCATTCTTAAACTTGTCCAAAAATTGAAGAGATAGGAATGCTCACAAATTCATTTTATGAGGCCAGCATCAACCTGATACCAAACCCAGAAAAGGACACACAAGAAAAAAAAAAATTACAGGCCAATATCCCTAATGAACATAGATGCAGAATCCTCAACAAAATATTAGCTAACTGAATTCAACAGTACGTTAAAAGGTTCATTCATCACAATCAAGCAAGATTTATTCCACAGATGCAGGAATGGTTCAACATCCACAAATCTATCAAGGTGATACACCACATTAATGAAGGATAAAATTCATATGATCATCTCAGTAGATGCAGAAAAAGCATCTGACAAAACTCAACATCCATTTATGATAAAAGCTCTCAACAAGGTGAGTATAGAGGGAATGTACCTCAATATAATGAAAGCCATATATAACAAGCCCATAGCTATCATCATACTCAATGGTAAAAAGCTGAAAACCTTTCCTTTAAGATCAGGAACAAGACAAGTGTACCCATTCTCACTACTTCTACTCAACACAGTACTGGAAGTTCTAGACAGAATAATTAGGCAATAAAAAGAAATAAAAGACTTTCAAATTAGAAGGAAGAAGTAAAACTGTCACTATTTGCAGATGACATAATATTATATAGAGAAAAATCTTAAAGACTCCACCAAAAAACTATTAGGGCTAATAAACAAATTCAATAAAATTGCAGGATACAAAATCAATATACAAAAATCTGTTGCATTTTATACAGTAACAATGAACTGTAAGAAAAAGAAATTAAGAAAACAATCCCATTTACAACTGCATTAAAAAGTATAAAATACCTGGGAATAGATTCAACCAGGAGGTGAAAGACCTCCCTATATATTAAATACTGTAAGACATTCATGAAAGAAATCGAAGAAGACACAAATAAATGGAAAAATAATCTGTGCTCATGGTTTGAAAGAATTAATGTTGTTAAAATGTCCATATTACCCAAAGCAATCAACAGATTCAATGAAATGCCTATCAAAATTTCAATGACATTTTTCACGGAATTTGAACAAACAGTGCTAAAATTTGTATGGAACACAAAAAGCTTGAATAACCAAGCAATCTTGAGAAAGAAAACAAAGCTAGAGGCATCATACTCCCTGATTTCAAACCATATTACAAATCTATAATAATCAAAACAGTATGGTATTGGCATTAAAAACAGATTCCAAAGTGTACCAATTTTTTTTACTGTGCTTCAAATAAATAGCAAAAATAGTTATTAAAAAAACAGATTAATAGATCAATGGACAGAATAGAGAACTCACAAATAAACCCACATATATATGGTCAATTAATTTATGACAAAGGAACCAAGAGTATACAATGGAGAAAGGACAAGCCCTTCAATAAATAGTATTTAGAAAACTGGATGGCCACATGCAAAAGAATGAAACTAGACCACTGCCTTATACCAGATACAAAAAGTAACTCAAAATGGATTAAAGACTTGAATGTAAGACCGAAATTTATAAAATAACTAGGAGAAAACATAGGCAGTAAGCTCCTTGATACTGGTCCTGGTGATACTTTTTTTTGGATCTAACTCAAAAGGCAAAAGCAACAAAAGCAAAAATAAACAAATGTGACTGCATCAAACTGTAGAGCTTATGCATAGAGAAGGAAATCAAATAAAAGTCAACCTAATAAATTAGAGAAAATATCTGCAAATTATATATCTGGTAAGGAGTTAATATCCAAAATATAAAAATAATCCATAAAACTCAGTAACAAAACAATAATTAAAAAATAGAGGATCTGAATAGACATTTCTAAAGAAGACATATAGATGGTCAACAGGTACATGAAAGATGCTCAGTATCACTAACCATCAGGGGAATGCAAATCAAAACCACATTGAGATCAACCCACACCTGTTAGAATGGCTATGAAAAGGAAAGAAATAAGAAGTGCTGACAAGGATGTGGAGAAAAGGGAAACCCTAACCCTCATGCATTGTTGGTGGGACTGTAAATTGTGTAGGCACAAAGGAAAACAGTGTGGAGGTCCTTCAAAAAATTAAAAATAGAATTACCATATGATTCAGTAATTCCATTACCGGGTACTTATCTGAAGAATATGAAAACATTAATTTGAAAAGATACACACACCCCTATGTTCATTGCAGCATTACTTACAAAAGCCAAGGTATGGAAACAATCTAAGTGTCCATTGATGGATGAATGGATAAAGAAGACGTGGTGTATATATGTAATATATATATATATATATATATATAGAGAGAGAGAGAGAGAGAGAGAGAGAGAGAGATAGAGGGAGATGTCACACACACACATTAGTTGGAATCTCTCAGCCATAAAAAAATAATAAAATGTTGCCATTTGTGGCAACACGAATGGCCCTCAAGGGTATTAAGCTAAGTGAAATAAGTTACACAGGGAAAGACAAATACCACATGATTTTACTTTTCAGTTCTGCAGAGCACTGCACCATTTCACTTTATTCTCTCATCTGCTTGGCCTTTGTTAGCATTTTAATAAAATCTCTGGTAATAAAAATGCTACCTTGATATTCTGCCTTGCAAAAAAATCTTGTTTTACCATTCCAGACTCAACACTTGGGCTGTTTGTTTGAATTGCTCTGCCCAACCCCCAGGGTGGTCCATGGACCAGCAGCATCAGCATGACCTCAGAGCTTGTGAGCAATGCAGAAATCAGGCCCTTCCCCAGATTAATGAATCAGAATCAGCATTTTCAGGTTCCCCAGGTGATTCTTATACAGGTTCAAGTTTGAGAAGCACTGGGTTACTTACTCTTCCAGACCTTCCCTTTTATCTTTAACTCTGGGTCCAACTTGGAAACCAGACACTTGCTTCCAGGTAATGTTCTACCCAAATTCAATCCCCAGATTCAGAACGTATATTGAAACTCTGCCCATCCTTCAGTGTTAAGGTTCAAATTTACGTCTTATCTATGGAGCTTCCCCCAAACACTCATGCACATTTTATATTTTTGCATATGAGTCCCAGGAGGTTATAATTGCAACTGGCTAAGGCATCATATCTGCATTGTTCCTAAGAGTTGCCTTCCCAGAATCGGTGGGAAATGCCCCATTTTTCATAACTTAAAGAAAGTTAAGAAAGAAAGAAACTTAAAGAAAGCTTAAAGTCTAGAAAAGGAGCAATACAGAATTATCCAGAGGGCTAGGACTGGGTGGGTAGGATGGCAATCTGTCTCAGTTTTCTTGGGATAGTGCTGGTTTCCACCTGTTGTCTTTCTGATTAGCAACCCTTTTCCTTCTCAAGTGTCCCTTATTGATAAATTACACAGATTTCCTATTGATGGGTCCACCATCCTAGGAATATCTCCTTCCAATTCCTGTTTTCTGTTAGGTGATCTTTCTTGGTCAGGCTTGGAGTCATGGGCAGGAAAGTGTTCTTTCCCATCAACACCCTTCAGGCATTTAACAACAGAAAGTTAATACAGATACAGTGTCAAGCATTTTCTTTTAAGAATCTAATATCAAGGGGCACCTGGGTGGCTCAGCTGTTAAGCGTCTGCCTTCGGATCAGGTCATGGTCCCAGGGTCCTGGGCTAGAGCCCCGCCTCGGGCTCCCTGCTCCGCGGGAAGCCTGCTTCTCCCTCTCCCACTCCCCCTGCTTGTGTTCCCTGTCTCGCTGTGTCTCTCTCTGTCAAATAAATAAATAAGATCTTAAAAAAAATCTAATATTAAAATATACAGCATTATTTTTTAAAACCAAAGGTCTGTGAACATTCTTGTTAAGAAGAAGTAACAAAAGATACAGGAAAACATCTCATTGTTTTCTATTATTCATACATATTCAAAAAAACTAATATTAGGGTGAGTAATTTTTGGTGAACAGGTTCTTCTGATGAAGAAGAAAACTCGTAAGTTGTCTGTGCTGCCACTGGAAGTGCGTCCTGGATATCTGATTCGCAGAACCAGCTCTGCGGTAGGGGAAAAATTCCTTTATTTTTTCAGTAGGAATCCAGAGACTGACCCATTATCTCCAGCTATTTCATCTTTGTCTCCTGTTGATCCCTTTAATGCTCTTCTCTTCCCTCTCTCTGCCTTCTTAGCAACCCCCCTACTCCTAAAATGGAGCCGCTCCACCGTGACCACCAGTAGCCATAGCCATCACCACTCCTACTACCACAGGCAAACAATGATAAAGCAACAATAAAAGAAGGCCAGTTGTCAAGTCAGTTAGACTGTGGGTGAATTGTTTTCCCCTCTCTTTCAATTCTTCTCAAGTCTAGTAGAAGTCGCTGATATCCTTATTAAAATGAACTCTGCAACTACAACAAGTAATAATTTGAATAACATTTTGTTCTAGAAATAACAAAGCACGTTGGTACATGAGTTCTTGAGCTGAATTAGAGCAACACAATAATGTCTACTTCTGTTTTGTTTATTGTGATGGAAAATATAGAAAGAAAAAAAAGATTCAAAAGTCTAAGACCGATCTTACAAAAAAGATTTTTTAAAATCATGATTCAGTCCCAAAATACTACATGAAACAAAGGGTGCGGGGAGTTGAGAGGGCTTCCTTAAATAAAAATACCTCAAAATAAAATAACAAAATTTTCTCTTCAAAAATTTATATATTCCCTACCATTTCCAAAAATTATATGGGTAATTTTGTTCAGCAAACAAACAACATGCAGCCAGACAGAGGCCATTGTGCAGAATACAGATGTTGTAAATCCCATTACATAGCATGAGGTGTAATGTCACTTAACCAGGGTTTCCCACTCTGTGTGTGTGCACGGGGCCTCCCTGGCTCACTTAGGGCCACATCCACCTTTTCTATTGTATGAAGATTCTCCAACAGCACCAGAGAGATGAAGCTATTAAGTGCAGACTGATTACCAATATGGAGAGGAAATTTCTCTTTCCTGACAATAAAGAAAAATGTATTAGAAACCTTCTAGCAATCTATCCTTTTTTTCTTTATTTTTTTTTATTATGTTCATTCAGCCAGCATATAGTACATCATTAGTTTTTGATGTAGTGTTCAACGATTCATTAGTTGTGTATAACACCCAGGGCTCATCACCACACGTGCCCTCCTTAATACCCCCCATCCAGTTACCCCATTCCTCCACCCCGCCTCCCTTCTGCAACCCTCAGTTTGGTTCCCAGAGTCTAGAGTCTCTCATGATTTGTCTCCCCCTCTGATTTCTTCCCATTCAGTTTTCCCTCCCTTCCTCTGTGGTCTTCCACCCTATTCCTTATGTTCCACATAGGAGTGAAACCATATGATAATTGCTTTTCTCTGCTTGACTTATTTCACTTAGCATAATCCCCTCCAGTTCCATTCATGTCGATGCAAATGGTGGGTATTCATCCTTTCCGATGGCTGAGTAATATTCCATTGTATATATGGACCACATCTTCTTTATCCATTCATCTGTTGAAGGGCATCTCGGATCCTTCCAGTTTGGCTATTGTGGACATTGCTGCTATGAACATTGGGGTGCATGTACTCCTTCTTTTCACTAAATCTCTATCATTAATAAACAACATATAGTTTTAAAGATTTTTTTTTTTAATTTATTTGACAGAGAGAGACACAGCGAGAGAGGAAACACAAGCAAGGGGAGTGGGAGAGGGAGAAGCAGGCTTCCCGCCGAGCAGGGAGCTCGGTGCGGGGCTCAATCCCAGGACCCTGGGATCATGACCTGAGCCGAAGGCAGACACTTAACGACTGAGCCACCCAGGCACCCCAACATACGGTTTTACAATCAAATAAGGTTTACTGCATATATTATTTTTCAACTTGTTTTTTCACTAAGAATGCCTTTTTACTCTTTTTACTCATGTATTTCAAGAATGCATTCATATTAATACATGTAGACCTATTGTTAATTCATTTTAAATGGACATGGCATTTCTTTTTATATACGTATTACAATTCATTTGTCCATTTTTCTACTGAAGGGTCTTTCCCTTCAATTCTTTTTGTTTTTTTAAAAGATTTTGTTTATTTATTTGAGAGAGAGAGAATGAGAGATAGAGAGCACGAGAGGGAAGAGAGCCAGAGGGTCAGAGGGAGAAGCAGACTCCCTGCCGATCAGGGAGCCTGATGTGGGACTCGATCCCGGGACTCCAGGATCATGACCTGAGCCGAAGGCAGTCACTTAACCAACTGAGCCACCCAGGCGCCCTTTCCCTTCAATTTTTCATTATTATGAGGCTATGAACATCTTTTTACCTACCTTTATGTGGATATAGGAAAGAAATTTTCTAAGCTAGAGTATAAAAGTAGTAGTGAAATTTCTGAATGGAAGGGGTGGATTCTAATTGTAGTGGGTATTGCCCAATTGCTATCCAAGATGGTTGTATTGGTTTACATCAGTACCAACAATGTGAGAAAGTTCCTTTTTCACCAACCATTGGTATATTGGGCTAATTTATTTGACAATCTGATGGTATGAAAAAGTTCTTCTTAATTTAATTTGTATTTGCTTGAATAGCACTAAAGTATTTTTTCATGGTTATTGAACATAATTGTTTCTTTCCTGCACACTACCTTATTTATAGCCTCTTACCATTTTTTGTTGCTTGTTTGCTTCTCTTTTTCATGAATTTGTGGCTATTTTTAGATTCTTAATTATTTCTTTATAAGTGAAATATTTGCAAATATTTTTCTTAATCTCTGGCTGATCTCTGGAATTTGCTTTATTCTATTTTTGGATGACAAGATTTTACTGCAGTTATTTTTAAATTCTTTGTTATGTTTTTTGTTTGTTTGTTTTTACTACCTTGTATGAGAAATTCTTCCTGTATTACGTACTTCCATATTTTTTTCTAAAGTTTAAAAATTTTCAAGTGTGGGGCCTTGATTTATTTGTATAGGAAACTGATACCTTATTTTTCTTAAAATGGAGAGCCAAAATGCCCTGGCTTTTTAAATTGGATGGTCCATCTTCTCCCCACCAATTCCTGTTGCTATGTCAAATTTTTACAAATGCAGGCACATATGTTTCTGGGCTCTTTATTTTGTCCCTCAATCATGGCCACCTTTTAAAAATCACTTCTTGCAAAATTATTAAACTCTTTTAATATTACAGCTTTTCAACAAGTTCTACAATCTGTAGCTCAAGACCCTCAAACTTGCCCTGATTCCCCTGTTGTTTTCATTCTATTTGGAGTGCTTTCATCACTGTGTTGATTCCATTCTCAGTCTTTCTTTTTTATTATTATTAAGCTTTTCTTTCTTTTTTTAATTTAAATTCAGTTAATTAACATATAGTGTATTATTAGTTTTAGAGGTAAAGTTTAGTGATTCATCTTTTTTTTTTTAAGATTTTATTTATTTGTCAGAGAGAGGGAGAGAGGGAGAGCGAGCACAAGCAGGGGGGAGTGGCAGGCAGAGTGAGAAGCAAGCTCCCCCACAGAGCAGGGAGCCTGACTCGGGACTCAATCCCAGGACTCTGGGATCATGACCTGAGCAGAAGGCAGACACTTAACCAACTGAGCCACCCAGGTGCCCCTCATCAGTCTTATATAATACCCAGTACTCATTACATCACATGCCCTCCTTAGTGCCCATCACCCAACTACCCCATCCCTACACACCCACCCAGCAACCCTCAATTTGTTTCCTGTGATTACGAGTCTCTTATGGTTTGTCTCCCTCTCTGATTTCATCTTGTTTTATTTTTCCCTCCCTTCCCCTATGATCCTGTTTTGTTTCTTAAATCGCACAAATGAGTGAAATCATATGATAATTGTCTTTCTCTGACTGACTTATTTCGCTTAGCATAATACCCTCTAGTTCCATCCACGTTGTTGCAAAAGGCAAGATTTCCTCTTTTTGATGGCTGAGTAGTATTCCACCCCACATCTTTTTTATTCATTCATCTCTCGATGGATATCTGGGCTCTTTCCATAGTTTGACTATCCTCAGTCTTTCTTATCTTCTTGCATGTTGAGATTGAGTGGTAGTTGTTTTATTTTTGTGTTTATTCTTTCTGTAGTCTTTATTCCTCATCTAGAAGCTTTACGGTTGCCTCTAGTAAGTCCCTAGGTTCTCATCTGGAATGTCTTGTCTTGGCAGCCTGGGGTCCTGTCTCAGGAGGACAATGCAAATCCAATCATCTAGCTGGATCCAATAGCTTGAGTCAGGTCCTGGTGGGGAGGCTGGGAAGTGTCTACCTCCCATGAATGCTACCACAGACAGTTGTCTGTCTGTAGCTTTTTTTTTTTTTTTTTTGGTAGCAAAAAAACTACTCTCTACCCTTAATTTGGGTCATTGAACCTGACTGACCCCAGGATGATGTGGGAGCATTTTCATCCATAGGTTCTCACCTTCACTGCCCTTGTTTGCTTGTCTGACCCGTTCTGGTCAACGGAAACATGTATTTGCTTCATATTTAAAGTGGAGAATGGTTGGGGTAGAGGTGTCCTAACTGTATGAACTTCATCTACACTGCTGATCATAAACTTTATAGATAGAAGAACTTATTTAAAAGGTGAAGACATCTAACAAGTAAATAGATAAATCTGCTTTTCTCACTTATGAATAAGTAAAAGGATGGGAAAATAACATTTATGAATGCCTACTACACACCCAGATACAATACTTGGTGTTCCACATGACTTATTTAGTCCACACCAACATTCTTTGAGGTGGGTATTGTAATTCCATGTTCAAGCAGGGATCAATGATCACATTGCTAGTATGTGGTAGAGCTGGGCTTCAGTCCAAGCAAAAATGCCACGAAAGCATATATTTTGTTGTTTACAGCACCGGGCATGTAGCAAGCACTCAGTAATATCTGTTGAATAACTGTTTTCTTCTCATGGTTTTTCTGTGTTCTTCCTACAGTTGTTTCTAATTATATGTCTTGATCCTTATATAAAAATCTTAATAGCTATCCTAAACATAAAATTCTTCAACCTAGGAGCCTCTTTCCTTTGCCTTGTTTTCTTTTCTTTTTTCTCTCCTACTTGCTGGCACTGGATATCTTAACCCTCACCCCAGTGGGGGAATGTCTCTCCAGTTTTCCTGGAGCTCTCATCTCTCTTGCCAGTAAACAAGAACTGGAGCTAAAACTTCTCCTGCATCGGTTACTTCCTCACAGCTGACACTTTCATATTTCCCCAGGCCCCATTTAACAATAACACAGTCATATTTTGTCTTAACCACCTCAACCAAGTGCAGCCAGGGTACTTGCTGCAGAGGTAGGAAGGCAAATGAAGCTATGACTAGGCCATTTGGATGATGGCTTCTCCCCCACAAATTCCGACTGTCAAATTGTCTTGGGAAGTGTGGCTGATTATATTTAAAAATCACCTTGGTTCTCTTTTAAATTATACCTCCAGAGGGAATTGAAATAAAAATTGGCTGTAAAATATAGTTTTTTACCCCTTCCCTCCATTTTTTAATGACACTCTGACTGATATTAGGGAGCAATTGGCTGATGAATTAGTACGCATGTGGGTATGATCTCTCAGCACAGCTTGAGAAAAGCAGGACCAATCATAGGCCTCACTCACTGCAATTGATTTTCTAAAGGGAATGCAGAGCAATTAAGAAAGAAGAAAAATCATGCATTTTAAATCTGGGTGCTACAAGAAAAACACTATTATTATTTGACAGAGCCTGTAAAGGGCTTTGCATGGTTTGTGATACACCTACCCCTTCTGCTGCAGTGATTTCTCAAGACTCAATCCATATTAATTGCAAGGCTTAAAATGATTAGAAATATTCTCCTATCGGAAGATAAAGAGTAAGGAGGAGCTCAGCTTACAAAGTCAAGGAAAATAACTAGCATTCGTGTTAGTTTTTAGCCCATAGCAGGGAAAGGCAACTGGTGGAGCCACTATGCCAATTACTGGAGAATGTTTAACTCCTTCTTTTCATTTAACCTCTGCAACTAATTAGCATTGAAGATGTACCATCTTCACCCCCTGTGCACCACAAGGGAGTTCACCTGGTTCTCTAACCTGAGAATGCATTAGAAGGTGATCAAAATGCAGTCTGTGGATTAACTGCTTCAGAATCAGGAGGAGTCTGGTAAGCGTGCACCATCTTGGGCTTCACAGCCAGAGCTTGTGATTTTTAAACAAGTAGCTCAGGTGAATCTGGGGCAGCAGATCCACAGATAACATTTAAAAACTCTTTTAAGAGTCTTGTTCACTTTACAGATGACGAAGTGGGCCAGGGGTTGCATGACAGAATCACTTGGGGAGTTTTTTCGGATATGCGAGAGAAGTCAGGGCGGCTGAGGCTATGCTGTGGCAAAAGTCCCTAAGTCTCAGCAGCTTAGACAACCAAAGTCTGGCTTGCTCCTACTATCTGTCCACCATCGGTCATGGTTACCTTGCAATCCAGGCAGAGGGAGGCCTCATCTCACCTTAGGGTTTTGTAACTGAAGACCCAGAAACAATGGAGTAAGGCAAACTGTACGTAAGCTTTTAAAGATCTGATATAAATACCATTAAAGAAGCTATATCCTTGATGGGTTTGGGAGTCAGATAATCCTCTTACTCCCTTTACAGGCTGTGACTGGGCAAATTGCTTAACCTCTTTCATTAAGTCTCTGCTCATCTGTAAAAATGGGGATGATATTGAGTATTTCTAATGGTTGCTATGAAGCTTATAATGGATATTCACATTCATTATCAGTACCAAGTTAGGTATAAAAATGTACCATGGAAGGAAAAAAAGAGACACCCTCCTCTTACATCAGCATTCTTGTTCTGTCCCTTTGCCACACTTCTTACTCTATTGGAAGTTCTTTCCTTTCATCATCTTCTTTCTCCCGCATCCTATCTTTCCTCCAAGATCTAGATTAAGTTCCCCCCACCCTTCTGCCATGGGAAATCATCAGTCATTCATTCAGCATAGTTATCAGCTATCTCCTGTATGACTGGCACTATGTTCTTAAGGCATTTACATCTGGGGGGAAGGGAATGATGAAAGCAAAATGGAATACATACTATAAAACTCAGGCCGAGGTATCCATTATGCAATGAGGGCATGGAAGAGGATTCTCAGTTTGTATCACTGCCAGAGCTGCCTTTCTCAAGAAGGACAGAGCAAGAGCATTCCAGGGTACAGCATGTGCCAAGATCGAGAGGCAAGAATAGCCATGAATAGTCAATAGTAACCCAGGGACTGCAAATAGCGAAATATCGCTAATGTGGAAAATGTGAATGTGGGAGACAGGTATTGAGGGCTTAGGGGAGGGTTGTTAGAACAAACAAATGGCAAAATCTTGAAGATCCGTCAGTGTATACATGTTTTCTGTAGATATTTTTTCCCCTGTAGGCAAAAGGGAATCACTGAAGAAGTTTGACCAGGGGTACAATAGGACCAGGTTGGCATTTTAAAAATAGTGCTCTGGCAGAAGACTTTGGGGAAAAGACTGTGAAATGGTCCATGGGAAAGAAAGATGGGATAGCCTCAAGGAAAGCAGTGCCAGGAATGGAGATGAAGAAGCATATGGGAGGGGGGTGGGTTTAGGAGGTGAGGCAACATAGTCTGATGATTTGCAGCATCTGAGATGACACACAGGTTTCAGGCTGGGAATGGGGTGAAGGCTAGCAGGTTCTCTGAGACAAAGAAAGCAGAAGGAGAGTCAGGTGATGGGCAAGTGGGACTGTGCATGGTTGGGGGCATGGAGGGGCTGGAGGAGGATATATCCCCAGAGATTTATCTACCTTTTAATTACATGTTTAGACACAAATGATTTGTTTAAATCATTTGGTACTTATTTATATACAACCTTATTTTTTTAGAGATTTTATTTATTTATTTGACACAGAGAAAGAGAGATAGTGAGAGAGAGAGACAGCACAGGCAGGGGGAGCAGGAGAGGGAGAAGCAGGCTCCCCGCTGAGCAAGGAGCCCAATGTGGGGCTCAATCCCAGGACTCCAGGATCATGACCTGAGCTAAAGGCAGATGCTTAACTGACTGAGCCACCCAGGAGCCCCTATATACAACCTTATTTTGTGATTAACGTTTGCCACAGTGTATATTGACTTTTCAGAAACTGTGCAAGCTACTCGAAAGCAGAAACGTTAATTTAAACTTATGTTTATATCCCACAGTTCACTTAGCACAATACTTTGGGTTTGTAAGTTCTCATAAAATATTCATGAAAGACTATATACCAAATTTGGGTTTCCTGGTTTTGTTCATCTACCACACTACTATGAGCATGATTTCTATTTTTTCTTTTTTCTTGCCCTCCATCATTCTGATGCTCTTTTGTGACTAAAATGCTTACTTTCTTGGAGTTTACAGCATTTCCCCCCTTATTTTAAATCTCTACCGTATTTTAAGCCAACAGTTAAGACAGTATCAATTATTTCTATTAATATGTTTATTTGACTTGTCCCTTTCAAAGTTCATGGTTTCTTGGAATTCCTCCCTTTCCTCTTCTTTCGCTTGTAGTCATTTTAAATTCTCTCCCCTTCATTTTCATTTTCTCTGTGAGACTTCCCAACATACCACTTCTCTCCTTCTAGTACATTCTTTATCACTTACAAGTTGCATTTCTCTATGAGCATATTTTTCCTGTTTTTTTTTAATATTTGGCACCATAAGTCTCTCATTATGTATCATTTCTTCTATTTATTATCATTTCTATCATAACTTTAAAATTTATGATATAGCAGATGAATATATTGTGAAGGAAGCATAGATAACACATGACACTTGCAGAAATACAGCTGGCCCTTAATGCTATAGTTCCTCCTTCCCTAACCCGTGCTGTGTCTATGCACTAATGCTCTGCTGTGTTGATTCTCCCATTCTCTTTTCTCTTCAAGTCTCTCTTGGAGCAAAATATTTTGCAGAGAAACTCTGAAGTATCTGAGAGATAACTGAAATCTGGTTTTGGTTCTATAACCAATCAACTAGGGCATGCTGCTCAATATCTGCCTGTCTATTTCCCTTCTCCTTATCTCAAAAAGGGATCCTGGGGCATCTGGGTGGCTCAGTCAGTTAAGAGGGCTAAGCATGGGACTCTTACTTTCAGCTCAGGTCAAGATCTCAGGGTCATGAGATGGACTGGGTGTGGGGCTCTGCTCTCAGGGCAAAGTCTGCTTGAGATTCTCTCCCCCACCCTCTTCGTCTTCCCCTCCCCTCACTTATGCTCACATGGGCTCACTCGCTCTCTCTCTCAAATAAATAAAAAAATAAAATAAAATCTAAAAAAAGGGGTCCTAATTAGAGATAAACTAGAGATAAGCCAGACAAAGATATACCTGGAAGAAATGCACTCTACACACAGAAAATATTATTGCTCAATTTTCTCTACTTACTGCTCCTCAAAACACCCTGGCCTTCTTTTTGTCTCTTTGTTTTATTAATAGAAATACAAAGAAAAGTCAGGAATTGAAAAAAATGAGTACAGAAATAGTACAGAGTACTAAGAAAAATAAAAAGAAGATACTAGAAATAGTAAGATGCCAACCTAATGCTGTGACTCCAGGTGAATATCTGGGCACAGGTGTGAAGGGAAGGGGCAGCATATCCTGACAAACTGACATGACCTACTTGTATAGCTGGGATTCTGGGACATTCAGCAAATGGCATGTAAGACCACTACTTCAGTCCTCATAGGCCTGTCCCCAGTGGTTAGAATCATTGCAATGTTCTACCTTGAAGACATTGAGTAGCATGAGGTCAAGTGAGGAAATGGCCAAGATACACCTCGTCTGTGTTTGACCCGTCTAAAGTTTTATCACAAAGAGAAATACCTGAGTTGTTGATAATGACTATCAAGCCACACTTTATATAACTCTTCAAAAATAGAGGGTAAATCCTCAAAAATACAAATATAGAAAAGACTAAAACATAACCACTGTTAAAGCATGAATTCTGAGTTCTGACAGACTCTGTGTTTAAATCCAGTTTCTACAGCATCTATGTGATCTCTGTTGGGTCATATATCTTTAAGCATCAATTTCCTCAAATGTAAAATGGGAATGATAGAACATATGTGATTGTCTTCTTGGTTTGGAATGAAGGTTAAATAAGATAATTTGGATAAAGTAGCTGGCAGAATGCCTGGAACAGAGGTATGCTCTGCAAAGGGAATCCCTTCTCCTTCACTTTGGATATTACATTGCAAAACCACTGGGGGTTTCTTATCATTGATGCCACATCTCTGAACTGAGATGGAATTAAAGTAAGGGTTAAAGCCAGTCTATAGAAACAACTCAATAATCAGGAGAAAAATGAAAAAAAAAAAAAAACCCAAAAACAAACAACAGTCAGTAATTCACTGTTCATTCTACATCGTATAGACTTACTGTGTTTTTATAAAGCAAATTGATTTTTTGTTTTGTTTGAATTCTTTAGTTGTTCTATTACTGTTTAGAAGCATTGAATTCTCCAGTTCAGTAACCTGAAATTTACAACAGATTGATTTGCATCCATGTCAAAGTAGCCTCTCCTTTAAGTTCATACCCTCCAAAGGCCTATTTTCTTTGAAAAAAAAGTTCTGCTTTCATTGTAAGCAAGAGTTAAAATAATATTCTTTGAGTTTATTTAGCAGTTGATTGAATGAGTAAATATGTATTTGAAGTAGACAAAAACGAAATCATGTTATTGTACTAGGAAAAAACCCTCACATTAACATTGATTGAGTTTTAACAAATGAGTTGATTAGAGGAAAAGGAAAGAGGAACACAGTTCATCAAATGCAACTTGATGCCAGGTCCCTGGTTTCTCCACAGACCTAATGTACTCTTGTCATAGCACCTTGCAAAAAAAAAAAAAAAAATCAATGGCTGCATTTTTTAGCAATACACTTTCTGATTAATGAATGATGCACTGAAACCACTGCTTTTCATTTATTTAGTTGTTCTCCCTTTCAAAGAATTTATATTAACTTTCTCTGAAAATTATGGAAGATAAAGTGTCATGCATGTGTACATCAAAGGAGTGGTAGCCATAGCCCAAGTTTGTACTCACTAGTCAAATTTCTGATTTTCTCTGCCATAAGTGAGGACTTCAATTGAAACTAACCCAGAAATATTACAATATAGCAGCGGCCCAGGTATGAACCCGGATGTATTCATAGAATGGTAGAATTCAGCCAGGTCTAGGTAACCCATGGGACCAGGGAAGTTAAAAGAGAAGGCCATCATGCATGCTAGAAAGAGTAACAAGTCTTCAAAGGGGTTTTGGGTTGAGTATTCAGATTAGAGCCCTGTGTCTGTGCCTCCAATTTGTCATCTAGTGGCCACCAGAGATCCATATAGGAGTCTTCAGAAGTAGTTGGAGTGGGAGGGAAAAGGAGGAGAGGGAAAGATTAATCACACAAAATTTAAAAAACAACACCAACCAAACCAAAACACTGGACTGTGCCTATTGTTTTCACTAGAAATTCTTTAAGGCTTTGAGGGTTCAGAATGATGTTTGACCAAAAAGGGTGGGGAGTCCTTCCCTTCCTCAGCAGGAAATCGTGAGATGTCAGTGTGAGGACAGGCCCAGCCAAGGGAAGCTGCTAGAGCTGGGTGGTTGCCCTCTGCAGCAGAAAACCCATAGCCAGGGGCAGCAGAGGCCAGTCCCTTCTCTAACTTAACAGGCAGAGGAGACGTCGGTAGAATCAAAAAGGACTTTTCATTAGCTCGCATGAATTTCCTTCAGAGGTTCCCAGAGCAGTGGCAGACTTTTGAGGGCAGACTTTTGAGGATCCATCGTATTATAATCACTGATTCTATTTTAACCCAGACCGGTAAAACCTTGATTAATACTTGTTAGAAAAGAGCATCAGAAAGGCATCCTGGGGTGGTGGGAATTGCACCAGCTGTGGGTCAGCACGTTTAGGGAGACTCGTGTGGCCCTACTTACTGTGTGCCAGCACTGCTCCGAGGAAGTGCTTGAGGAGTGCTTAGGCATTTAACCCTCACAGCAAGCCTGTGCCTATCCCAATCTCACATATGAGAAAATAGAAGCATAGAGAAGTTAACTAATTTGCCCAGGTTACTCAGCTTGTAAGTGGTATACCTGGGACCTAAAGCGGAAAGCCTAACTCTAGCGCTTGTCCTCTTAGCAACTGACACTCATCATGCCTGACGTAAAGAAGGTGCTCACTAAACGTGTGCCAATTCGAATCATTTTAGCATGGGATTAAAAATGTCCTGGGTTTATTGTTCTGGACTTAGTAGACTGACTACACTTAAAAGCAAACAGAAAAATGCTTATAGTATACCAAAATGAAATAAAATATCAAATGATCAGAACATGGTGTAATAATTTATTAAATTTTCTGAGTGACCAAGGAAAATTACTTCATGCTTTCAATGCTTTCTCATCCCATAAGGAAACAATATTTCTAGGAGGTTTGGTGGCCCACAGCAAGCCTTGAAGCTGACAAGTAAATTAGTCTGTGTTAATTTACTGGGGCTGGGGCTCCCCGTTGTTTTTCTAGCTCTTCCCGGGGTATCACGTTGCTGCCCAGGCTTGGGAGAGGGGACTGTGCTAACCCAGGCTCCTCCTTGGAGACTGATCAACCAGAATGACAAGCTCTCAAGGCTTGTGCCTCTTTGCTCTTCCTCTCATCTAGTTGCCAGGCAGAGAACAATTCTGACTGAGTATATTATTTAATTATTCTAGTTAGTCATACTGAGAATCAACCAACATTAACCATTAAAAAGGAGAACAGAGGACAAAACACGACATATGACCATCCTGACTTCCAACTCAAAGTGGCATCCCTCCCCCCACTCAGGTCTGAACGAGGCAATTACATAGAAACAATAAAGGACAATTAAATAAATCAGGAAACCCACCAGCCTATTCTCCAGGTTCACTTACCTTGGTGCGAACGATGATTGGCAATGGCAATAAAACCAACAGAGTGAAAACTATAAGGAGAAACCGGCGATAAACTAAAATATAACTGAGAATTTTCATTGTCGTGAGCAGGAGCCTTTGATAGTGCTCTCCTCAAAATAAGGCAGATGTTAAATAGCCAATGTGGATTAATATTTCTCCAGCCCGTCATTATCACTTACTGCCCTAGAATGATCAACATGAGTTAAAATTAAATCTTGATTTTTATTGTTTTACTGTCACAATTAACATGGAGAGATAAGCCCAAGAGTGTTTGCAAGAAATCACATTCCACTTGCTAGTGTGGCTTGTGAAAGATACAACTGTTCTTTCCCTACTTAATTTGTTCACATTAACTAGAATATTGACTGGCCGTATCTAGGAGAAGGCAAAATTGTGAGGTTCATTAAGTTTGCCCACAGTGAGGCTCCTCTGGCCCTTCTGACATCCCCTGACTTCTGGGCTCTGCACTTGGGTGGTGCCTCGGGCAATCTCTACCGGATGCCTCCAATGGTCTTCCTAAGAAAGTGCATTTTCAGTGTGTGAATTGAAATAGCAATTCCAATAGTAGGAATTTCAGTGTATGGCAGTGTGAAAGGTAAAGGTTTTGGTACAGATGGATTTTTCTAGGGCTTCTCAGATAATGTGTTGAGGCAACCCTCTACACTGCCTACATGAAGTTTGGCTCAGAGAAGTGCCCCTGACCTCTCTCATTCAGGAATTCTCTGCACTCATTCAAAAGATAAGTAACACTGCTTCTGATGTTGAGCAGCACTTTTCTCCCCAGTACCACATTCAGTTGCAAAGTGATTTATCTACTGTTTGAAAGCAAAGTTCTGTATATTTCTTGAACCCTATGGCCTCTTTTGATAGAAAACCAAAAGTTATCATAAAGCCTTATATAAGCCCTTCCCTGTTCCACTCTTTCAGGATTGAGTTGATACTATTGTGCTGATATTGACTAAATAATTAACAAGGAATCTGCACAGAGATGGGTCATTGGGGCCATCCAAGGGGTGAGTGTGTGTGTGTGGGTGTATGTATATGTGTGTGTAAGCACGTGTAAAGATGGGTATAGTTCTAACAGTGATATGGAGGATGTATTTTATTTTTTTTTAAGATTTTATTTATTTATTTGACAGAGGGAGACACAGCAAGAGAGAGAACACAAGCAGGGAGAGTGGGAGAAGGCCTGAGCCGAAGGCAGACGCTTAAGGACTGAGCCACCCAGGCGCCCCTGGAGGATGTATTTTAATACTGCTCAGAGCTAAGGAGTCTGGTTTGTTTCTCATTATGTAGTAAATTAATAACCCAATACTCTTCAACTAAACAACTACTATGCATAGGTATAACAGAACACATTTCTTTCTACAATTTATAGTCAATTTCTCTCCATATAAGTAACCTTACTCTGATGTAATCTATGGTTAGCATTTAGACCTTATTTCTAATTCCACACTAATGTAACTCTGCTTTCTTTTCCTACCAAAGAAGAAAATTCTTTCACCAACACTCACCATATTATCAATGTAGATGAGAAAGCATTTTTTTCCCCTCTGTCTAAATTTCTAAAGATACATCAGGAAAATCAGCAGAGTAAACAGGAAAAAAAAAAAAAGTCTCCAAACCATAAAGGCACATTACATCTTGGATTTCTTAGGTGAAAAAAAGAGAAGGTAATTGCAAATGATAGTAATGAACAGGGAGCAATAATAATAAAAAGTGTAAAAAAAAAAAAACCTTAAAGGAACAGAGTTACTCAAACTGTTTCAATAGTTTTTTTTCTATATAACACCCTGTATAGTTCATTGCATGATTTTTTTTTTTTTTAAGAAACCTCTTCTGTTCTTAAATTTCCTTAGGCCACCTGGTGAGAGCATTTGAGCCTCACTTTCTTATCTTAGAGGTTTTTACTTTATGAGATGACACCCAAAATGAAAAGGCATTTGTGTGACATTTAACAGAAATGAGGGAACAGTAGCACTCAAACCAGACAGAGATTGAAGGGGAAACTCTTGACATTTGTCAGTGCCTCCTTTCTGTGCCCTATTTTCTCTATTCTGGTACTTTCCTCACCAGATTAAGGCTTGCAGGACCCTCCCTCTAGCCAGCTCAGTCTTCTGTGGGTGCCCCTTATTACAAAATGGTCCCACCTTTCCTTTATGTCCAGCCAATCTCTTGTTTCACTGTCACATAGAGCAGAGATCTGACAGGATACTTAATGCTAAGCATGAATGGCTGATGTGAGCTGCATACCTCCCCAGGGGTCACCAGAGAATGACACTCGTTTGGGAGACCTTGGCCCCCTTGGAAACATATCTTAGGGTGTCCTTCAAATCACAGCATATTGTTAACCAGCTCTACAATTGTCAAAGTGCACCTCTTCTTGGTACAGAAAAACATAAATCTCTCTTAATATGTTACAACTGTGTTATATTTGACCTATTTGACCTAAAATGAATTACATCAAGGCATAATCATGGATTACTTCATTTAAAACATGTCCTTTACAAATATAAAGATATTAGAAACATTATTCACTCATTCACAGTTATTTACTATGTGCCAGGGAATTTACACCACCACCTCATTTAAGCTTCAAAACACAATACAAGATATTGTAATTATAGGTATTGTTATAATTATTTCTCTTTTATAGATTTGGAAACTAAAATTCAAAGAGGCCATGTAAAATGTCCCAGGTACTACATGATATAATAATGATGTAAATCCTGTTCTTTCTGGTTCCTAAGGCAATGATTTTTTTTTTTGTACTATGCCATATGTCTACCATAATGACTATGAATGTGACACTAAACACTAAATCATCAGATCTAGAATTTGTATATAGACACATGATTTGGTTGGCTTAGAAACTGAAGCTCTAGGGTTTGCTTTTTTTTATGTTCCTTGAGCCTTATGGTTGAACATAACATGTGAAACTTGGGTTCAAGCATAAGCATAAAGAGAAAGAAAGATTCCTACTGTATATACTCCGAGTACCTTCATAAAGAAGTTAGACTGTCCAGGATAAGTAAGTTGTGTAGACAGTCAACCTGAGGGGAGTGGAAATCAGCTTTTATGTGGATATCCTACATGCTTCTCTCAGCCTTGTTTTCTGGGTATCTCTGTCTTATACCACATTTGCTCCCAAATTTGTGTTTTTCTTCAGGCCTTTCCCTCTTTCAAGAATATGCTTCCCTTCTCTATATTTAAATTCCACAAACCTTGAAGTGTGACTTGTAGACTCATCTCAAATCTGCTGCCTTCTACAGATCTGTCCTGATAATTCCTGACTTTCCACACACCCACCCAGGAGTCTCACTGGGCCAACTACAGCCAAATAATCTGGAGTGCTGGACGAAGGTACAGAAGCCCTGCCCTGTTGGGTCAAAAGATGGCTTCATGTTTAGTTGGCCTTCTACATAGTTTTCATGCATACTAATATTTGAGAATCATTGACTTGGTATTTGTAAGATACAGTCAGCCTGGAGTAAACCACTTATACTAATTACTATTTTAATAATACATGTAAATCTTAAATCTTCAATAAGACTGCA
Organism: Zalophus californianus; assembly: GCF_009762305.2. Taxonomy (NCBI): domain Eukaryota; kingdom Metazoa; phylum Chordata; class Mammalia; order Carnivora; family Otariidae; genus Zalophus; species Zalophus californianus. The sequence continues at coordinate 78,803,596 of NC_045606.1, forward strand.
AACTCTCTGAGGACAGGGGACAGTAATTTACTCCCCTTTATGTCCCTAACAAGGTGCTAGGTACAAGTGAACACTCTGTGAAAAGTTTCTGTAAACTTACCTACAAATATAGATGAATGGGAACCAATAAAGCCTCATTGCTGATAGAGTATGGTTTATAAGAAGAGTACTGGGTGTTATACAAAACTGATGAATTGTTGAACACTACATCTGAAACTAATGATGTACTCTGTGTTGGCTAATTGAATTTAAATTAAAAGAAATAAGAGCAGTTCTTCAATAGAGTATTAGGTTTGCAGAGAGATGTGGCTTCTTTAATGGGGGAATATTTGCTCCATTGCAAATGTACCCATAAATACTAAGACAAGAAAGTGTGTATACTTTACACTTTGACTAGGAAAAAAAGTCAGAATGCTTTTACTGTGTGTTCCTATTTTCATTCTTAGAATTTTTAGAGTTCAAAGGGCATGGCACTTTTAGTCAATTGCTATTGTTGAGACCATGGAGTCAAACAATATAGGTCAGATTTTCTCCTCACAGTCATTTGTTTTTAAGCTTCGACAAGTCCTTAATTCTGACACTCACTAATGGTGCATCTCCATTTATATATTCTGGTTACGTTATAAATTCCATAACTTCTAGACATTGCACTGTGAAGGGTTTACTCTCTGAGTGCCATATGTGAGCTGTGCCCCCAAACCTTTTTAGACACTATGAAAACTAAGATAATTTTTTCCCTCCTAACTAGCATCTAGTGGTCAGTTTCCTCAGTAATTTTTAATATTTTTTTATTTCCTCTGGACCACTTTTCCATTCTTTAAGGTGAGTTCTCTTGATGAAAGTGAAACATATAGATGATGTATATAGTAAAATTTCCAGGCCCACACCAATTAACTGTATCAATTTTAATTTTTCTTTCCTAATATAAAGGATAAAGCCATCATGTGGGAAGGAAAATCACCCTGGAGACTCCAGATTCCTGCACAACTCCTAAACACCTAAATTTGTATACTGATTATTAACCACAACTTTAGTAATCATTCCTCCAATGCCCTGAAGTAAATGGCTGACTGAACAGTGAAGATTGAACTGTGTCCTAGGAGGTGAGGACCTGAACTCTCACAAACTGAGAAGCAAAGCACATTCCAAAAGAGGACCTATTTCCAGCAAAAAAAAAAAAAAAAAAAAAAAAAGCAGTTGCCAGAACACCTTAGTACTCCAGCCCAGATACAACTGGTCACACCCTCTCCTGGGGTGGGAGGAACGTTTCCCTTTGACCAAGACTGACCATATCTTTATCTTGGGCTCTCTGAGGGATAAAAGGGAAAAATTTAGGGGTGGAGGGAGGAAGAGGGAGATGTGGAGGAGAAGAGAAGAGGAAAAAGGACATTCTGGAATACTTGGCATGCCATTAGAAAAGAAAGGTGAATTGTCTAGAACTCTGTTTACTTTTGCTCCCTGCCCATCCCTCCCTCCTTCCCTCCCATGCCCAATCACCTTATGTAACAGTCACGTTCCAGCCATCTGTACATGTGAGACAGTACTGTCATCCTCGTGATAACCTGTAGGGTATTCAGAGGCGAACCCAGGACTCCTGGATGTAGCAGGTGTTGCCAGCATCTGGATGGGAAAGCAGACCAGAGTTTAAGGTAAAGAGAGGATTGCTTACAATTGATTCTAGGACTCCCTGCATTGGAAGCTGAGGAACCACAGAAACAGACCACATGATCCCAGCTGATCCAAGTGTTCAGTCCTCTTGTAAAGTTAGAAGGATTTCATATGGTTCAAAGCAGGCAGTCAGAAACTGCTTTTAGGTACAGCCACAGAGACCAGTTTAAAGAAACCAGGGAGGTAAAAATTTGGCCCTCGTGATCTCAGTTCTGCTATGAAATTCACCATTGCTCACAGCCGTTAGGTCTGTTTTTTCTCTCTCAGAAAAAACATTGGTATTTCTCCCACCATTTCACCACCAAACATATTGTCCATTTGAGCTTGGAACATCTCCTGTCCTTGTTGACAGTGAAGAGAGAAAGGGTTCACATAGTTCCTAACAGTGATTCATTTTAAGTATAGTAAGTAAGTGGCATTGACATAATCCAGCTTACTGTCAAGCTGACCTATCTTCCTTGGAAGTTATTTTTTACCTAAGTATAGAATATTTCACAACATGCCATTACCATGAGCCCAGGGAGTTAGCCAGGCTGCCCTCTTGCAGTAATTTTCTGTAGACGTAGCTACAGCATTCACTGTTCTTCACCATATGGCTTTTATTATTTGGGTTTGGCAGCTTTGGGTTAAAAATGGTAGCGTATAGAGGAAATTCATTGTTTATAAGAAGTTAATGTGTGCCTTGTGACAACTTAAGACCTTATGAGGAAACTACTGACATTTATTCTGACAAGTTATTTATGCTTACATTTTCATCCATGTTCTTTAACCACAGATTCAGAGAGGTACATTTTCAGAAGAGTATTTTCCTCTCGATTTATATGATTGTGCAGTTAAATCACATTAATTTACAGACCATGAGGACACAGCTTAATTTATACTTTTGGCCTGGATAAACATGATATAAAATGACAGTGGTGAGTAGTTTAAATTCTGGGAGATTTTAAAAGAAATGAGGCTAATAAAATGGACCCTTCTAAGCAAGTGAATTGATATAAATAAGATATGGTGCCTCCACAAGACAGCTTACCATCAAATGGGGAAGGCACCAAGCACACGGCCAAGAATTCCTCATGGCTTAGAGCATAAGACACGTGTTGTGACAGCGCAACTAATTCTGTTATCTCTGTTATCTTTTACAAAAATCTCCATGATCATAGTCCCTAAAATAACTAATTAGAAATTCTCACAGCAAGAGCCTTGACATAATGTGGTTTCCTCTACATGTGGGGAATCACAGTATCTCTGGTTTGGAAAATTGTTTAGGCCCCTGTGACACATTGGTGCTGAAAAGCCCATTTGTTTGATTGTGTTTTTAGCCCATTCTCTTTTTTTCCTAACTTATGTATGTATGTATGTAATCTCTATACCCAACGTGGGGCTCAAACTCACGATCCTGAGAGCAAGAATCCCATGCTCTTCTGACTGAGCCAGCCAGGCACCCCTAGCCCATTCTTGAGTGGCTCTAACCATGGATGATTTAAATCCATATTTAAATTCCATATTTAAATAACCCCTCACTTCTCTGTTAGATTCTTTTTTTCCTGAGATTGAGCCAAAATTTGTCTTCCTGTACCTTCCATCTACTTTTTAAAATTTGCTTTTTGGGATCATTGGGCTAGAGATGGGGAGGTAGAAATCCAGCTACTCTTCCAGACAACCTTTATATTTTTGAAGTCTCCCTTTGTCCACTTGCTTCAACTCTTCCTCAGGTCTCAAACTTGAAGTCTTTCCACTATCCGGGGCACTCATCTCAGATTAAAAGCATGAACTAGTTTTTTCTCTATCCCTGGCCAATAGAGGTATTAAACTCTATTACCTGAATACAGTGCTCTATTGCAGATGCTGCTGGGTAGACAGGAGCAGTTCTCATGTGGTTCTTATAGAAATGCAAGCTGCTCTGCAGAGTTTGTTTTGCATTGCCCTATTACATTGCTGAAACATTCTGAGCTTACTATCCAATAAACGTTCAAAATATTTTTCTGTGAGCTATAGCTTAGTAATCCCTATGTTGTCACGCTGAAAAATATGGAAAAATTTCCCTGTGAATTTCTATCTCGTTAGATTTTTACATGTTTTAAATTGCCATGACTTCTGTCATCTATCACATACATATGCTATATACATATTTAATGATAGTGCCCTCCATATTTTTATCTAAAATCATTGATAATATAGTCAATAGGTTCCTCTCTCCAGATACTTTTCTTCAAGTTGACATTCTTGCATTAGAAAGCAGCTCTTGGATACTCATTAACTCAGGTCTATTGAATTGTCTTCTTTTAGTAGACATGTACTTTTAGTAAAATGTAGTCCATTCTAGAATCTGGCCCAAGATTGACATCTCACTCACTCATGTACAGTTAACAGCAACAACTTTTGCCTTGTTGGCAATCAGGATGGCATGGTCCTGTCTCCCATCTTTAAGCACAAATCCACAGTTCTTTAAAAATTTTTGAAATCTACCTTCCCAGAAGTTTTTGTTACACATCTGATTATGTCTACTCTCTACTCCTTGGCTAGCATAAATGCCAAAAAGGACATAAACCATTTTTTTCTAAGGCATAAATTACTCTCAGCTTCACTAAACAGTTCTTCCTCTATACTTTGAAATATGCTTTTGTCTGGATAAGAAGTATTAGTAATTATACTTATTATATCATGGTTTTCACCAGAGAAAGAAGAACTATCCATCAGTAATCACTCAAAAATTAGAAATGTTCATTATTTTCTAGAAAAGAAATGTTATCAGTATTAAATATGTGTGAATGCATATATGTGACTCTGTAAACTCCAAGAGATCCCATGTGGAGTTAGTATGAAACGAGTAGTGTTGGAAACCACTAGTATTTTTCCTCCTGGCCACTCCTTCCTCTCTTTTCTCTTATAGGGATGTTATCTCCTGGGAAGACTCAGCATCAGCCACTTGGGGATCTCGTCAGAGGCACCCTAGAGAAGGAGAGAGCCTGCAATGGGAAGGACCAAGGCTGAGAGAGTGAATGGATCTCAGACCTTCCCCTCAGGGGAAGGAGGCATCACCTGAAATGATAGAGACCCAAGCAGGTACCTCAAAAAATTAAAAATGGAAATACTATATAATCCAGTAATTCTACTACTGGTTATTTACCCAAAGAAAATAAAAACACTAATTTGAAAAGATGATATACACCCCATGTTTATTGCAGCATTATTTATAATAGCCAACATATGGCAGCAGCCTAAATTTCCACTGATAGATGAGTGAATAAAGAAGATGTGGTATATATCTATATTTATATATTTACACATATATACAATGGACTATTACTCAACCATAAAGAAGAATGAGATCTTACCATTTGCAACAACATGGATAAACCTTGAGGGTATTATGCTAAGTGAAATAAGTCATAGAAAGACAAATACCACATGATTTCACTTATATGTGGAATCTAAAAAATAAAACAAATGAACAAACAAACAAAGAACAGAAACCGGCTCATCAATATGGAGAATAAATTGGCGGTTGCCAGAGGGGACAGGGGTGGGAGTATCCTCCACCCCAAATCCATATTCTCTATATCTGATATTTATTCTCCTTGGAGCATTATTCTAAGATTTGGCCATGTATAAAATTTGTCTTTCAATGGCCAATTTAACCACTCTCAATCTCAAGACTCTCCATATCTAAAACATTCAAGGCATTTGTCTGCTATTCCCCCATCCCATACTTTCTTAGAAGACAATTACTTGATTTTCATCTCTTATTGTGATACTCCTTTGGTCTGACAGCCTCATGGTAACTTTTCATCTTAACCTTGCTGCCTAGTTCCTGTTGGCTTAGTTAATGTATTATTATGATAGCTGATAAGTCAACTCTTTTATACTGGGAGAAGCACTCCAGTTGTTTACCAAGTAGATAGATTCTGTAAATATGTATTGTATCTGGATTACTACTGCAAGTTTTAAAGTTCCTTCCATTTTTCAACTCTTTCAAGACCTTAGTTATAGTCTCCTATATTTGCTTTTGTAGGCTTCATTATTCTCCCTTTAAAAAATCAAGGATTTATATGATCTCGCAGCTCTTACATTCTATATTTCTAGAACTGATTTATAGTCAAATAATTACTTTTCAGTATGTACATTAAAATTTTTCTTTCAAAAAATGTAGAATTCTCAAAATTTTCTAGAAAAAATGTACAGATTTCTAACTTTTGGTGCTCTTTCTTCTAAAAGTGAAAAAAAAAGCTATTATCAATATAAAACAAACTATCCAAAGTCAATCCAAATAAATAGGCAAGAGATTTGCTACCTAAAACAGCTTTGAGGGGCGCCTGGGTGGCTCAGTCATTAAGCATCTGCCTTCGGCTCAGGTCATGATCCCAGCGTCCTGGGATCGAGCCCCACATCAGGCTCCCCGCTCAGTGGGAAGCCTGCTTCTCCCTCTCCCACTCCCCCTGCTTGTGTTCCCTCTCTCGCTGTGTCTCTCTGTCAAATAAATAAAATCCTCAAAAAAAAAAATAAATAAATAAAACACCTTGGAGCAAACCTACTGGACATAGAACCTCAAGAAATCCAATCTATATAGTAAAAGGAAACTAAGATGATTTTACACAGAATCATTCATCTTTTCATAGACCCAGCAGCTTGCTGTGATCACTCATCCTGGAAGATGTTTCATAGACATTGAGTAAACTGTCTCAGAATTGACTTCATTGTCACATGTTTTCACTAATTATCTGGCAGCCAGTGCTCTATCCGGAAATGTGCACTTTGAACTTGAGTGAAAGGCACAATTAGTAGAGACTGACTTGGAAGTAATGAAAATTGAGGTAAAAGTAAAACTACTCTGAAAAAGGCAAGGAAGATAATTCAATGGGGGAAAGAAGAGTCTTTTAAATAAATAGTGCTGGGACAACTGTATATCCATATGCAAAAAAATGAAGTCGCAACCCTGCCTCACACTATATACAAAAATTAATTCAAAATAGATCAAAGAACTAAATGTAAGGGCTAAAACTATAAAACTCTTAGAAGAAACATTGGTTTAAATATTTGTGACCTGAAATTTGGCATTGGTTTGTTTATTTATTTTCATTCATTTACTCATTCATTCATTCATTCATTCATGTTGTTGTTGTTGGCTTTATCTAGTTTATTATTTTAATTGAGATATAATTGACTTATTATATTAGTTTCAGGTATACAGCATAATGGTTTGGGATATTTGTATCTACTGAGACATAGTCACCAGGAATCTAGTTAAAATCCATCACCACACATAGTTACAAATTTTTTCTTCCTTGTGATGAGAACTCTTAAGATCTACTCTCATAGTAACTTTTAAATGTATAATTACAGTATTATTAACTATAGTCACAATGCAGTACATTACATGCCCATGGCTTATTTATTTTATAATTGGAAATTTATATCTTTTCACCAACACTTGACACCTCTGCCATTGTTTTCTTTAGACCTGATACCAAAACCACAAGTAACCAAAAAAAATCTAGACAAATTTGGATTTCATCAAAATTAAAAACTTCTGTGCTCCAAGACACTATCAAGAAAGTGAAAACACACCCTGCAAAATGAGAGAAAATATTTAAAAATCATATATCTGATAAGGGTGTAGTACCTAGAATATATTTTTTAAAATTACAATTCAACAATAAAAACACAAATAATACAATTTAAAATGGGATAGAGATTTCAATAGACGTTTCTATAAAGAAGATATACAAATGGCCAATATGCATACAAAAAGATGCTCAAGATTATTGGCCACCAAAGAAATGCAAATCAAACCATAATGGAATATTATTTCAAACTTACTAGGGTGGCTACAATAAAAAAAGGAAGACAATAACAAATGTTGGCAAGGATGTAGAGGAACTGAACCCTATATGTGATTGGTGCGAATATAAAATTGTGCAGCAGCTTTGAAAAACAATTTGGAAGTTCCTCAAATGTTAAACATGGAGTTGCCATATGACCTAGCAATTCCACATTGAGGTTTATACCCAAGTGAAACAAAAACATGTCTGCACACAAAAACTCACATATGAATGTTTACAAGAGCATTTTTTACAGGATTTTTGAAAAGTGGAAACGTTCCAAATGATGAATGGATAAACAAAGTTTGGTATATCCATACAATGGAATATTATTAAGCCATAAAATAGAATGAGATCCTGATACATGTTACCACATGGATAAACCTGGATAACATGCTAAGTAAAAGAAGCCAGACATAAAAGGCTACATATTGCACAATAACTTATAAATGAAATGCCCAGGATAGGCAAATCCACAGAAACAGAAAGTAGATAAGCGGTTGCCAGGGGCTGGGGAAAGGGGAGAATGGGGATTAATTACTAATGGGTCTGGGGTTTCTTTTTTGGTTATGAAAATATGCTGAAATTAGATAGTAGTGATAATTGTACAACTTTGTGAATATATGAAAAATCCACTGAATTTAAGAGTGAACATTACAGCATGTGAATCACATCTCAATTTAAGAAAAGATAAAATGACTCAAAATTACACAATAAATGTGAAATTATTTGAAAAGTATAAAAGCACTTTGTCAGCAGTTCTCAAACGATCAGTCTCAGAATCCTCTATACTCTTACCTAAACATTTTCTCATGTGCCATTAGAAAATAAAATTGAGAAAAATTTTAAATATTTAGCAATTTGTTTAAAACCCAAAATAATAATAACCCCATTATAGGCTAACATCAATAATATATTTTAAGGAGCCTAAATTTACTCTTCAAAAAAACTGTGAGAATAATGGTATTATTTCACATTTTTGCAAATCTCTTTAGAGACTGAAAACAGTTGGACTTTACATTCCATCTATTGCCATATCATGTCATGTTGCCTCTGGAAAATGCCACTGTATACTGGTGAGAGAGCGAGAGAGGAAAGCAAATAATGTCTTTGATTATGAAAACAATTTTGTAGACCCACAGGAGTCCCCAAAGCACATTTTGAGAAGTGCTAAAATTAAACAAATATGAGGTAAATTATTGTTATTGGAAAGAAGTTTGCCTTCTATGGGAGGTAGGTAGTTAGAGGTACCCATTCAATTTAATGTTGATAAAAAGAACTCCTCACACTCAGAGAAGACTGCTATTAAATAAGAAAATTATAATTGTTAGGGACGCCTGGGTGGCTCAGTCAGTTAAGCGTCTGCCTTTGGCTCAGGTCATGTTCTCAGGGTCCTGGGATCGAGCCCCGCATCAGACTCTCTGTTCAGTGGGAAGCCTGCTTCTCCCTCTCCCTCTGCTGCTCCCCCTACTTGTGCTCTCTCTCTCTCTCTGTCAAATAAATAAATAAATAAATAATCTTAAAAAAAAAAGAAAATTATAATTGTTAAATCCTAGACCATGGACTGCTGTATGTTAGGATAATCACAAACACAGATATCATTATGGATTGAAGTAGCAGGGTAGGGTAGCCATCTATTTTATTGCTCAAATATGGACACTTTTGAGAACAAAAGGGATGCTATTAATAATTACCGTGGGGCTGTCCAAGGAAAATTGCATCATGTGGTCCCCTTCGCCCTGGCACAAACTGAGAGTTAAGTGGAGTCTAAAAACAAAGATTTGGGATCTTCAGAGGGTCTGGGGAGAGGGTTCTGGTCAAAGGGAATGAATGAGGTGGCAAAAGGAATGGAGATTGACCTGAGTAGATTAGTTCGTGGTATGAAGGATTTTAGAAATCCTGAGCACTCACAGAATCTTAAGATTAACTAAAAATTTCACTAAGAATTTTAAACACTTAAAGTAATCTATTTTTGAGTGTCAAAAATTAGTTTGATCCTGACAGACTTGTTGATTCACCGGCCACAGAGCTTTATCCCATTGAGAAAATAAAATGCAGTTGTGGTGAAAGTAAGTGGGAAATTCATGCTTTCTTCATCACAGAGGAGGAATTACTTTAATTAAGGTGAGTGTCCTTCCCTTAAGCAGAGACTGCAAACTCCAATGCCTTTGGGTTCAAGACGGTCAAACATGAAAGGGAAGAGCAAGCAGAGAACCTTGGTAAAATCGAAAGTAGACAGCCCATGAGAGGAGGCAGCCATCCTCGGGGCCAGTTTGTTGGCATGAGATGCTACAGGTCCCAGGCTATCAGATTTCTCAGATTTAAAAAAAAACCCTCAGTAACATAATCTTTTATGTGAAATTTCCTGATATTTAAATGTTGGCAACTGATTCAGTATGATACTAACAGAACTGAAGGCATGAATATAATCCTGTTCATAGTTCTTCCAACTAAAACTCTGTCTGTGACCCTTAGGATAGATCTATACCTAGCTAGCCACATATCACAGAGTGTGGATGACTCAGAGAACAAACTGTCATCATTAATTAAGAAAGAATGTTAAAGTCGGGTCTAATCGAGAAGTCAACGCCATCTTTGTATCCCAAGAGAAGCACAGTTTATTGTATATCGTTGCTAAGCAATCTCTGGAATATAAAATGAGCCTACGATGAGTTATGCTTGGGAATGCTCTAGCAGATACATTTATTACTCCAGCAGTAATAGGAGTTAAACATACAGAAGCCAAACTGAAGTTGGGCATTTGAGTCTTTTAATTCAAGTCCTTATATCCAAGATGAGCAACAGAACTTAATGGATAAAAGCTCACTCAAACCATGGTCACACTAAGATAATACCTTTGTCACCTCTCCATCCCACTGTAATTTAACATCTCATCATAATGTAAGAGACAAACAGTCCTATAGTATACCCTATGTCCATTCCTTACTGATAAATAATATACATTGAGAGTAACAAAATAATCTACTTTTTGTAGTGAAAAATTTGCAGTGCTGATTTTGCCCAGTGTTTGCCATCCCAACCACTTCTACGGGACAATCCAGGACCTCAAACACAATGCTCCCTTCCAGAGGGGCAGTATTTACTATCATATCAGCAGGATTCTGCTACTTCAAGGAGACAGATTCAGACAGCCAGTGAATTTGATTATAGATCAGGGTCAGTGTCTTGATACTAGCCCCTGTGGGAGAATCTGAATGAGATGCTCTATGAAATCACCATACCACCAGCAGCTTTAGAGACAGGAAACATCAGTGCCTAAGTCACTCAGCTTAATGAAAAGAGAAAGGGGGAAGGAGGAGAAAATACATTGAAATCCTAGCTGTAGAATCATTTACCTTGACTGATTTTAGACTGAAATCTTTGCAGATGCCCAAATGAACTCTTTGGGAGCTCTCTTTAGAACTCTGCAAAAACACCACCGTAGAAATTGGGGCCCAACAAGCCCTGCAATGGTGGTTTGCTGCAAGGCCCTCTGACCTGCACCCCTGTGTGCAGCCTGGCTGAGGGCACCTGGCAGTGAGCCCTGGTGCCCATTAGCATTGCTTCTGCTAGAAGGACCCATGGTAGACAACACATCAGCCCGAGGAAATGGCTGCCACAGGCACCAACCGCTTTGGCACAGGATGGGTACACTCTCCAGTGGAAAGACAGAGGGATAAAAGACCAGTAAATTGTCAACTCAATTTAAAACTTTTTTAAAACATGTTTTTTTTTTTTTTAAATCTGTGTCTGTTGTTTGAATTTCTGTTGCTTTTATTTCATCTAATTTGTGTCATTTCCTTTGTCATTTCTAATGCATTTTTTAGCTTACTTTTCCACTGGTGGCATTCCTTAGTTCATTTGATCTGTGGGTAAGATATTAACTGCCTTCTAACAACAGATGACAGCATGCTCTTTCTTAGTTCTCCACTTGCCACTTGCCGTTGGGGGGACTGGAACTCCTCTGAGGGCCACTGGAAATCTGTAAGTGGCAGTGAGCCTTAACTTCTTTCCCTTTTCCCAATCTTGAATTTTCCAATGACCAAGTAGATCCCCATTCACCACAAAGTTCTGTAAAACGTTGAACTCACATTTCAGTTCTGGTTCCTTCCCATCCAGCTTTTTGGTGGCTGCATTTCACCCACACCATCTCTCATGTGTGGCTACTAGCATTGTTTGTCTCCATCTCTACCAACAGCGCCCCTTCCCTTTGCGTCATTCCATGCCTGAGGCCCTCCAGCCAGATCCTACACCCTATAGGCATACTTAGCAATGAAAACTGGGCATGCTTGCTACTCTTGATTGAAAAGAATCCTCCCTTATCAGCTCCCCAGGTTGGAAGAGAGGCAGGGTCAGGTTATACTTAAATTCTATAGGTTTTGGTAAGATTTGGGTCATTGGAAGATTTAAAGCATAAAAGGAACTTAAACAGAGAGGTAAAGCTGAATGAATTAAAAGGACTAGGTGAATTCATTATCTATTCACGCATGATATATAAAGCTCATATCAAGCATTAGGGACTATGCTAGAAGTGGGTATACAAGGATAAATAGCACCTAGTTTTTGACTTTGAAAGGCATACAGCCTGGGTAGGTAAGGCCAATCTCTAAACAATTTCTGCAGTGTGATGAGTATTAAAATAGAGATATGGAGAACATAACTTGAAAGAAAGAAGGGAAATGCATAACTGTCAAGGAGGTTGTAGGGAATAAAGGTCAGGGTGAGCTAAGACATGAAGAAGGAGAGGAGTGTTTACTGGACAGACAGAAGTGGAATTAGGAGCATTCCAATCAAAGGGTATAGCACTAAAAACAATGGCACATCGAGGGTCTTGCATGTTGTCTGGTGTGCCTGGATCAGTGTCTGTGTGGGGAGAATGGAGGGCAAGAGGCTGGAAAAGCTGATGGAACCTACATGATGATGAACCCGGAATGCCAAGTTAAGAATCCGGACTTCATTCTGTAGGCAGTAGGGAGCCCTGAAGAAGTTTAAGTAGGGAAGTGCAATGATTGGTTTTACCTTTCAGAAAGATTACTCCACGCTTATAAGGGGTAAGAAAAAGAGTGGACTTTACTGAAAGAATACTGGGTGATTCATGGAACCCCTGGGAGAGCTGAAGAACTAGACTCTAGGCTACTCTGAAAAATGATACCCCATATCATGCTCAGGATGGGCTCCATTGGAGATGGCCATCTGAGATGCTGCTTCCACTGAATGCTACAGTGACTCTGTTTCCAGAACCAGACTTCCTGCCACGATTGCCAGCAAAATGCGATATGTGTAGAGCTTCCTTCCTCTACTTACACACTTCTGAATCCAAGTGTTACACGGATGAGCCTAAGTAAAGGAGCCCAGGTCTCATACCTGTGCCCTTGCTACCAAGAAGCCAGAGAAAGTAGATTTCTGGGATTTACCTTGGGAAGGCAGATTCCATGATGTTGGAAAATCTCTAAGCACAGCAAGCCTGGCCCCAAGGTGCTGCTTTGTCATTGCAGATAGCCATCTCACCTGACAATAGAGTAATGACAATAGAGTTAGAAGCAGGCAACCATGAGAAGAATTTAAAACATTTCGCAGTAGTTCAGGTCATACATGAACTCTGACACCAAAGTGGAAATGGAAAAGAGGAATCAAGACTAAATATGTGAACTTTTAGGGGGTGGAATCTGTTAAACCAGAAGACAGACTGGATAAGAGATCGGAGAAATAAAGGGCCATGGGGAGCCTGCCTGGAGGGACAGGGAAACTGAGCCTCTTAACTACAACTGATGAAAACAAAGGGCAATTATACTAAAGGATGGTAAAAAGTAAAAATAGGGGAATATATAATTTGATACTTGTTTGTTTTTAGTAATCTAGAAATTTGCTTTTCAAATATTTTGCTTTCTAATAATACTGACCAAATGAGATAATCATGTATTTATAAAACCTTTGGTTATTTTCAAGGAATTGAGATGCCCACCCAAACTCAAAACTACCTGACTTCCCTTCTCTGGAATATATATGTATTATATTTTTGCAAATTTAGGATATAGAGACAAATATTAAAGAGTCTGCAAGTTATCAGATGTTACTTTTTCTGGCATTTGGTTCTGTCTAGGTAGTGGTTTATTTATTTAAATACATAATTTGTGTCCCAATTTAATGTCTATAGAAAATATTTCTCTCTGAATCTTTTTGTGGTAATAGCTACTTACAATCTAACCAGTCTGGACTACAAGCAAAAGTGCCAAGAAGGATGAATTGCTTTGTCCCATGGCTACCATGAATCTTTTCCATTCAGGCAGGCACTGGGTAAATTCCTTGGGAGTGTCACTTTGGGGAGGTGGTGGCTCTGATCTGATGCTATCATCAAAATGGCGGCCAGTGAACATGTTCCTGGGTCACGTGGAGGCAACTGAGGAAGGCACAGCTTCCCTCCTGGCCAGACAAACACCCTAGACCAGTACAAAGACTGCATCTGTTGGCTGCTTCCTCAGAGCTCCCATAGGTTCCTTGGAACCTTTGTTTGACAAGCCAAAGCTCTTTCTCTTTCATCTGTAGAATTTGGGCAGTGAGAAGCCTCTCTTTTCTTTACATTTAGTCCTAGGGAGTGTGGGCATTCACTTCCTCTTGGAAGCAGTTACTGAGTAAATAAGGCCCCTCTAGCTCTGAACAAAGATCTATCTTGATAAATTCCTTTCATCTAGACAGGTCTGCCTAGCTACTGTTAAATTCGCCCTTTGTCTTTTGATTCCTTCGTTCTTATAAAAATAAACAACAAATCACAAAGTGTTCCTGACATCTTAGTACTGTCATAAAATCTAGACAAGTGATTCTAAAGTTACCAGAGCAATCTTTACTTAGCTGCATACAATATATATAATATTAGTTTATTTAAAAAATATTAGCTGTGTTGTGATGGAAATAGGCTCAGGTTTGGAGTCATCAGCCTTGGGTTCTACAGACTGTTTTTAAGCTATGTGAAGCTGAGCAAGTCAATTAGCATCTTTGAACATTATCTAAGAGACAGGACTGTTTTGAGGACATGAGATATTTGTGGAAATATTTTGTTAACTGCCAAGAGACACACAAACTGATGTGTTGCTGATGCTGATGCTGCACAGGAACAGAAGGGATGTGATACACTCAGGACTCAGCATCGCCTACTAAATCCTGGGTAATCTGCCACACTGAAGAAATACTTTCCTCCGTAACCCTACTTTAAGTCTGTTCTTTGGCCACCCACTGACCATGCATTCCACATCAGGGCTTTTCACAGTTTTTTTCTCTGCTAGCAATTCTCTGCATTCCCATTAGTGCTGACAACCATTTGTCCATCCTTCAAGTTTCAACATAAATATCAGTCCTTCAGATAAATCTTCCTGGCCACCCAGAGTGAGCTGGGTCTATCCAGCTAGACCCTCATAGTTCCTGTGTTTTATAGCATTTTTTAGAATTGTAATTTAACTATCATTTCCACAATTAATAGTATAATGTCAGTATTTACCATCATACTATAATTTCTGTAAGAGGAGGAGTGACTTCTGTTTGGTTACTGTGACCTAGTTCTTAGGTCTTTGGACAGTGCCTCTGATATAGACATTACTCAGTAAGTATTTGTTGAGTGAAGGACTCTCCTGTTTTGCCATATTCTGATGCATCTGGTTAGGAGAAACTTCTTCCTGATTTAATTAGATATTCTTTCTCTCATTGAGTGAATCAATTCCACCAGATATTTATTTTGGATCCTAGGTAACTCCCAAATGCTCCCACAGTACCCTGTACTTTCCTCCATTACAGATGCTATTAAATTTACTTGTGTGTTGTTAAAAAAAAAAAAAATACTGATGTCCAGGCACTGCCTCAGACCAATTAAACTAGAATCTCTCAGTTGGAACCCAATATCATTTCTTGAAACGTCTCCCTGGTGATTCTCTTATGAAGCCAGAGGTGAGAACCAATGACAATTATACTATATCCTTATCAACTACTGGCATGTCTTATCTCTGCCAGGAGGCTCAGGCCTTTGAAATAAGATTTATTCTCTGGATCTAGCATAGAACTGAATATTTTAGAGAGTACTCAAAAAATGTTTTTGAATGAATGGTTGGGTGAATGTGTATCACTGGGGTAGAAGCAAGTACATATCAACACAAGACCACTCTTATGTCAGATATGGGTGGTAAGGAAATGCTGTAATAAAGACAATGACTTCTAAGTATTATACCAAGGCATTCTCTATTGAGTGAAAAAAAATCTACAGTAACCTATTGTTGACAAAATTCAAGATGTTGTTTTTTTTCCCTTCTTGGATAGTACAACAGTATTTAAGTCATATAGATTTATTTCCAAAAGTATTTAAAAGGTAAACATATGCCAGTGGGACAATGATAGTATTTTCTTTTTGACACTAAATGTAGAGAACAGGATACTGTTTGGAGGAGAAACAAAAAGGAATAAAGTTCAGTTTTTCCAAAACTCTATGGCTAAGAACTACACTGATTTTGTCAATGAAGCTTTATCCATAATTTTGCATACATCAGTAGTTTCTTCTTTTTTAACCTCTGAATAATATTTGATTTATGGATATACCATATACCACAATTTGTTTATCCAGCCATCAGTTGGTGGACATATAGATTGTTGCCAGTTTTTGGCTATTCTAAATAAAACTACTATGAACACTTGCATAATGCCTTTTGTGGACATATATTTTCAATTCTTTTGAGTAAATACTTAGAAATGGGATTGCTGAGTCATCTGGAAATTTTATAATAAAAAAAACTGCCATATTATTTTCCAATGTGGTTGAATCATTTTGTCTTCCTACCAGTGGAATGTGAGTTCCAGTTTTTCTACATCCTTGTCAACACTTGGTATTCTAAGTTCTTGAAATTTTAATCATTCTGGTTGGTGTGTAGTGGTATCTCAATATGGCTTAAATTTGCATTTCTTTATTGAGTAATGATGTTGATTATCTTTCATGTGCTTATTAGCTATTCTAGCATATATTCTGTTTAAATCTTTGGTCTTTTTAAAAAAAAATCAGAATGTTTGGTCTTCCTACTATTCCTATTATTATTATTATTATTATTATTATTATTATTGAGTTCTAAGTATTCTTTATATATTCTCAATATAAGTTCTTTATCAGATACATGTTTTCTTTCAAGTCACACTGTGATGTAAATCTTTTGCTATCAGATATTAGAATATTGAATAGTACCACCTGTTGCCTGTCTGACCCAGCTTCAGGCTCCACACCTTGGTTTGTGTAGATTCACAGCACAAGGCTATGCAAACCAGATCCACTCAGCCTTTGCAGTCCTCCATGGCACTAACTTTCTGCTCTGGACATATTCTTTTCCACTGCTCCTAACAGATGCCATGCTCCTTCTTGTGCCAGTGTGTATGTCTGTATGCTATTCCTCCTATTGAATGAAATACCCTCCCTCTTCTCTCTTCCTTTTTGGAATCTACATATACTTAAGACTTCCTTTATGTACTTCATCCTGTTACAAATTTACAGTAGAATATATTGTGGTCATGTGCATAATGGTTTGGGAGTCAGACAAACTTGAACTCAAGTATGGATCCTGGCATTGCTAACTCTGACTATGGCTGAATTACATAACCACGTTAAGAGTCAATATCCTCATTCATAAATTAGGAATAATACGAGTGTGTTGTTTTCTCACAATGTAAGTGGGAATAATGAAAAGAGTTGTTGTGAGGATTAAATCAAAGAAGGCACACAGAGTACTTTGCATAGTACCTGGGATATGGTGAGCACTTAATGCACAGTAAATGTTGTTATAATGGTAGTGATTTATAATAATAATTTAAAATTATAAGAAAAAAATTTTAAACCTATTTAGCCTGCACTGATCTCTGTTTTCTCTGGGTTTCTATTGCATAGAGAGTCATTTCCACACAGTTTGGCCTTCATTGTTTTCTTATTATTTCATATGTGCAGGTTTTGCCTCTGTGATTCCATTGTAGGCTCTAGAAGGCACCTAACACAAAACCAAATGCATAGTAGGGATGCTGTATAAACGTGCTGATTGGTTGATGGGTTTCACCTCCAGGCTGCTGAGATAAAACTCAATAATGCCGCTAAGTGGAACAATTCAGATCAAGAGTGGGACCTTTCTGAATCTTCCAAAATCAAATTAAGGGAAGATTTGTGCTGTAGCACTAGACACAGTGCAGGAAGAGAACAATTAATGTTCTTGTTGGAATCGGAATGGAAGCCATTCCTTTTATTAAATGTCCCAGACCTGGGCTGCACAGCATGACATGTGCTGTTCTCCCCTATAAATTTGAGATTAGGATCCTTGCAATATCTATTTTGCTTTTGTAACATTCATTTGTCTTCAGACTGAAACTTCCCTTTCTGAAACCACAGATTTGTTTGCTGTCAACACCTGTGATATGAAAACTCTTTCATTATTCTGACGACCATAATTAAGAACATTTACCACATCCCAATGCAGAGTGGAGAATGATCACAAAACATCCGGAAAACAATCAATATAAGTGCAAAAAAAAATCACTTCATTTATTTGTTCTTTGAACTTATTATAAATGCTCCCACTGTTTATCTTTTAGCATATATAATTCAACATGCATAAAATTTGGCTTTAAAGAGATGAATGGGTGGCTCAGTTGGTTAAGCAGCCGACTCTTGATTTCAGCTCAAGTCATGATCTCAGGGTCCTGGGATAGAGCCCCGGGCAGGCTCTGCCCTTGATGGGGGGAGTCTGCTTGAGGATTCTCTCTCTATCCCTTGCTTCTGCCCCTCCCCCGCTTACTCTCTCTCTCAAATAAATAAGCAGTTCTGGAAAAGCGAATTATAGCAATAGTTGAAAAGAAGGAAGCAAATATCCCAAAGGATTTTCTGAGTGTTTTGGAGGGTGCTACTCTCCTTTTCAAGTAACCATATATTTAAATTCTCCATTCCCAATCACTACTACTTCCACCATCTACCATCTCCCACTTGTTCTTCTGCCCTATCCTGCTAGACCCCCTTCTGTCTTCAACAACTCATTTATGTTTCTCATTTTAATCTCTCCATTCTTATCCTGGCGTCTCCAAATTCCATGGCCACCAAACACCCTACTCACAACATGTGTTCCTCAGTAGCGTTTGCGGAGCAATCATTTAGTAAGCATCTACTACGTGCCTGATGCTGTTCCAGACACACACATCACCACATTTCATCTCCCAATACAACTATCAAGTAGTCACACTCACTTTCTCCATATAGGGAGCTTGTTGTTGTTAGGCAATTTGTTTATCCAGCTTTTATTGATTTGCTGGTATCCTCCATACCCTGGTCACATAAAACTTGAAAGTAGTAGGGTTTTAAGAAAAATATCTTTGAATTGACAAAAGAAACTACTTGGAATTCTGTACTGCTTTTAATTTAAGGTATAATTTATCAATCATAAAAGTATAGCAGAGACATGAAGCATATTATTTATTCAATTTATAAATAATGTTTTATGCTTTATATAACTTTTTAAAAACTCCTTGCAATAACTCTGTGTTCCACAGATGGACGAGCCCCTGGGAACTAGGCAATACAATACATTTTATCTTATTAATTATTCCATGTTATCTATTTCATGTGTTTATGCTATACTCTCTAACCTAATTACTTAACTCATTAGGAAGCTTCTTGATTAAAAAAATGGTTAAGGAAATAGGGCTTGGAATAAAAATGTTGAATATTGGATTCAATACGTACTATCTGTATGACCTTGGGAAAGTTATTACTCGGTGCTTCTATTTCTTTTTTTTTTTAATCAATATAATGGTGATAAGAGTACTTACTCCATAAGATTATTGCAAAACTTAAGAGCTAATGCATGTAAAGTGCCCAGTATATTACCCAGAACATGGTAATCATTCCCTGCTAAGATTACTGCTATCATTATTATTATCATTGCTGAGTCTATAGTGGTTGCTCAATAAATACACTCAGTTGGAATTCAAAATGGTTCATCTTCCTCAAACTGAAGCCACTTCATGATAGTCATGATGACCCATGGGTAGATAGAATTTTTTTTATCCAATTGGTATACCTTTTAGAGTTAAAGGGATTCATTAATATTTACGCGGGACAGTAGGCATAAACTAAGTTTGCACTCTGGAAACTAGAGGTATGGTCATGGGAAATAATATCCTTAAAGAATGGTTTTCCAAAGCTCTGTTCAATAGCTCCATGTCTTCCTTTTCCAAATTGGTTTTAAAGATCTAACCACTTAGCAACTGACCAGAACTTAACATTGTCTGTAGTTTTATTATCCAGTATGAATTACAATGCCAAATTATTAACTCTAATATCAACAACTGTTAACTGTTTTTTATTCCTTGGTGTTTTTGTCATGGGTAGTTGTTCATACATGTTTATTTATTAGTGAAAACCTTACCCAAAATATCTAGAGTCAAAAAGTGAATTTGCTAACAAGTACTGGGAAGTCCGTCTTTCTGTCATTATTCATATATGATCATGGTATCTATCTATTGCCTGGAAACATAAATATATATATATATGTATATATATATATATATATATACATATACATATATGTATATATATATCTTATCTTTATAGTCCTTCTCTATATATTTTTTGGTCTTTCTGGCCTTTTTTAGATTAAATGTCTCCTTTATGGTAAATGCCAGATCCTGAAAAAAGGCATTGACATGTGATTTCCAGTTAGAATAAAAACAGGCTGGGTTGATACCAGAGTTCTGTTGGTTCTATGTCTTTATTCTAACCTAACCTCCTTTTCTCTCACCCTCATCCAGTTACTTTCGGGAGAAAACACACTGAGAGCTTACTAAAATATTTGTCAACAGATACCGCTATGATGGCATTGGAAAAAATTTAGATTATAAGCAATAAAAAATATAATCCAACTCATACAGCCTTGTTTTCATAAAATCATTTTCATTCCTGTCACACTTAATGAATAGAGCAATGAATCCTCTGAGTTTCCACATACAATTTTCCTAAGGGGATATTCATTTATAATGCCAAAAGCAAAAGGAAAACAAGTGATTTTTTTCTCTTACAATAACCCACTTCAGAGAGTGCCAAAAGGCCATTTCATTTTAATTAGTAATTTGTAAATTTTGAAAGATGCCCTTCCTCTCCCAACATCTCCATTCTGTCCTGACTCCAAAGCTCACCACCATCAAAACAATAACTAAAAAAGAGAGCCAGTGAATAACAGCCTTTGTCTCAAACCCTGATTCTTATCCTTACTTTTACTGCTAAAGCATGGGGGAAAGGTAATTTTCCTTCCCATAACCAGCACTCTCTTGTGACTAGTTAAAGTTTTCTTTGGGGCAGAAGAGCATTTTGCAGGACCATTATAGGGAAATCAAAGATGGATAACTTGTACTTTCTTACGGTGCTCCATCAACACCCTCTCTTCCGTGGTCCATTGTGGCCAAATGCAGAGCATCCAAGGATAATGGCTGGTTTTAAGGCCACTCTGCACAAAGCCATCTTCACCATTAGAAATATAGCTCAAACTCACTGTACTCATGGTAGAATCTTAGCACTTGAATGCTTCAATGCTGTAATGATTTGTAAAGAATAGAACAACCAGGCAAGTGATAGTAAGACCAATTGACAAATTCAGGAGAAGTGAACACAAATAAACAACCCAAATAGTCACCTGCATCCCCTAACTGAGCAATATAAGTTCTGTACTTTATGCACAATTTTTTATGAGAGTGGAAGACCTCATTCTTTACCTTTGTATAATCAACCCTTCATATAGATTATGGTATACAGTAAGGTCTAGATAGGTGCATAAAGACAAAAACTGAGATCTCACATCCCCAGAACAGCTCCGAAAGAAAATTCCATTCACATTTCCATCCTGCTTCTAACCATTTCCAGATCATCTTCATGGCTGGAGCTAAAATGTTGCTTCCTCGGGGAAGTTTTCCTTAATCCCTCCCTATCCCCAAAAAGATTAGGAACTCCTGTTGTATGCTTCAAAATACCATGTATTTCCCTTGTTTGTAATTACTTGTGGAACCAGCTCAGGCATCTAAGATGTGTTTAGTTCAGGGACCCCAAACTACAGGTATGGCTCTTCCTTACTCATACCCACTGGGTTTTCTGGTTCTCTCCTTTGGACTTATGGATGTCCCACTGTATAATGTGTGTTTGGGAGGTCAGGCTCTCTAACAAGAAGATTAACTATATACTAAAGGCGCAAGCAAAGGAAGGGCACATGGCAGGAGTAGAAGGAGAAAGAGACATTCAACTTCAATTCAATTATCTTGAAATTTGCCATCAAACCATCTCATATTTTAATATCTGCATGTATATTGTTTGAATCAATAAAAATATTTTGATTAGAATTATTAAAAAAGGGATGCACCCAAGTCTTGTTATTGTTTCAGGGTCCCACTGGCCAGGCTGTGGTGAGGTTCTAGTGCAGCATGCTGAGGAGGGAACTAACTGGTACAGGTCTAGATGTAGATGATGGACCATCTCTCCTGAGGAAAGATGGGCAAGGACTCTGCCACCACAGGACTCCTGATCACTTGAGCATGCTTTTCATGGTGATTTTTCCCCTAAGTCCACTCACTCAGTTCTTATAGAATGTTCTTGACCAACTTCTCAGGAATCATCCCCAGGCCTTTACTGAGTCTCCTTCCCTTAGTGTGCCCTTTTCCCCCTTTGCCCTTTTCTCTTTCCTTCCTGTCACATGTACTTGTCCTCTTTACCCTTACAACCACCCGTCTCCCCATTCCCTTGTTCATTTTCAACAGATCACCTAACGCAAGGACTCTTATATATTTAAGAAATCTTTTGGAAGAGGTTATTTGGCAATATTTTTCTCAGTTAAATTTCTGCTGCTGATAAATAGGAATAAGAAGTGGAGAAAGCTTCTCGACCTTTCTGTGATTATTTTTTTCCTGATGCTGTTTACCACCTTGCACTCTGGTAAGTATACTTCACTAGTGAGTTAAGTGAACAGTCTTTACCATA
Source organism: Zalophus californianus (assembly GCF_009762305.2). Classification (NCBI taxonomy): domain Eukaryota; kingdom Metazoa; phylum Chordata; class Mammalia; order Carnivora; family Otariidae; genus Zalophus; species Zalophus californianus. Next base: position 78,826,093 of record NC_045606.1, read on the forward strand.
TCATGTGCAAAACTCATTAATTTGAATTTGATTTGAGAAAAATTACTTGAGTGCCTTCTTGCCCTCATCGAACTTAGAATCTGTAAGACAAACAATGAACAAGTGAAAAAAGCCTAATATACAATTGCAAATTGTGATAAGTGCTTTTGTGGCAGGTATGAATTATAGTCAAGTAAGCCTGAACTGTCAGATTAATCTGTTCTCTTCAAACAAATTTAAACCTACCTCTGAGTCCCCAACACATTGAACTGGTGGGAAATTCAATCTCAGTCATTTTAGGGGCCACCTCCTCCTCCTTCAGTCTTCAGGCCAGCATGGTGGAGGTTGGATTGTTGAAGTGACTGAGCCCACATGGCCCTGAAAGGGCAGGCAGCCTGTTGCCCCATGCTACATTTGAACTCAGAACTCTTAGCTAAGGCAACGAGTCTAGTTCCAAGGGACCAACATTCCTAGAGACACAATAGGATCCTGCTCAGCAGAACTGTGAAATTCTGCCAGGAAACTGGAAAGGAACCACTGCCTGTGGATTCACACTCCTGTGTCCCTTCCCTGGGTTTGGAAATGTTTTCTTCCGACCTTGGGCCCTCAACCTCACAGGCATTAGCCTTTCTTCTCTCCCTTCTGGAGTACCCAGTACAATCTCCTCTTTAAAAATAGGCCTTCTGAGACCTGGGAGAGAAAAATAAAGAAAACAAAACACAATAGCTCTCAGTATTTTGATTCCTCTATACTAACAAAAAGAAAACACAAATTAGTATCTTGATGGACTCTCCCAATACAATATGCAAGAAACACATGGGGCTGCACTGAAAGGGGATAACAAGGTAGAGTTGATGATTTAAGAAGTCAGACAAGGCTACTGGGGGCTGCGAGAGGTGAAGAAGCCAGCTATAGGAAGAGCAGGGCTGAGGAGCACTCCTGGCAGGGACGCTACCATGTAAAAGGCCTGGAGGGAGACCAGAGCTCTGAGGGCTCTCAGACTGGAAGACCAGCTTGAAAGAAGCTTATTAGATGATGCAGAGTGTTATAAAATCAAGTTGGAAAGGTAATAAGGAATCTTTCCAAATACCGATCACTTATTGTACCCATAAGTGTATTATCTCATACAACTCACAACTGGCCTTTATTAAGAACCTTCTGTGTAACTAGCACAAAGACATAATTCCTGCTCTCCAGATGTTCATATTCTGAGGAAGCGACACAGCAAATCAACTGTAACAACACGGTGTTGAAGGTGAATGACATAAGCACAAGGAGAACCAAAACATAGAAGAAAGACACCTAATCCAGACTAGGGAGACCAAGGAGGCTTTCTGGAGGTAGTGCATCTAGGGTGAGTCTTAAGGAATGTGCTGGGCAAAGAGGGAAAGGCACCCCATTCAGCGGGGTTCACATGTATGAAGGATCAAGGGATGGGAGTTCCTTGTTCCCTTAGGGGATGCTGGATATTTCTTTTTCTTTTTAAGATTTTTTTTATTTATTTGAGAAAGAGAGAGCGAGCACGAGTGGGGGGAGGGGCAAAGGGTAAGGGAGAGTGAGAAGCAGGCTCCCCGCTGAGCACAGAGCCCGACTCAACCCCACTCGCGCTCCATCCCAGGACCCCGAAATCATGATCTGAGCCGAAGTCAGACACTTAACCAACTGAGCCACCCAGGCGCCCCAGGAATGCTGTATATTTCTTACAAATTTCAGTAGTACTGTTCCTTAGGATTTGGTTAATTCATGGTTTGCTACAACATGGACTCTGGAGTCAGTCTGCCTTGGTTTTAGTCCTGGTGCTTCCATTTCTTAGTTGGGTGAGGATGACAGTTTCCTTAAACTCCTATGTCTCAGTTTCTTCAGCTGTAAAATGGGGATAATAATAGTGTCAACCCCCTAAGTTCATTGCTATGAGGATGAAATAAATGAGTAAATCCAAATAGAAACCTGGCACATGACTGTATCATACTATGTATCTTCTATCCTTAAAAAGTCACAAGTAGATACTAAAACATTTTTTTCATTCTTCTTTATTTCTTTTTAAACTATCATATTCCATTCTCATATTGTATCATACTGCCACAGTTGTTAAGTCACTCTCAGGGGGAAAATAAAATAGAATATTCTAGATTTCCCCTTTCTTTTAGGAAAGCAAGGAGATGTCCCCCCATAGATACTCCAGTGTATCCATTTTTACATCATTGTACAATTGGATTTAGAAGTCTATCCTAAACTTACTGTACTAATCTAACATGAAACCAACTGTTTCAGAGATAATGTATATTTAGCACCTTTAACTACTAAGTGTCCAATTAATAAATTGTTATCGCTATTCAGCTGTTACTGCATCGCAAACCACCCAGAAACATATGAACTTAAAATAAGAGATACATGTATACAGGTCAGCTAAGGATTGACTGGCTTAGACCAGACTTCACTGCTGTTTGAGCTCTTGTCTTCTCCATGTATGCCATCCTAGGGCCCAGGTTGAGGGGAGAGAAGCATCCTAAGGGAAGTACAGCAATAGCAGAAATGTAAGAGATCAAGGCCAATGATGCAATCCAGTTTGCTAATATGCCTTTGGCCAAAGCAAGGCACACACTTATCCCAAAGGGCAGGGAATCAAACCATGCTCTGATTCCCAAAGGGCAGGGAATTACAACCTGCCCACCTTGAGTCCCAAGCAAGTCATATGCCACGCCCAGCCTGCAAGTATTTTGAAGAGTAATTTAATCTACCATAATTACTGTGGTCGATAATAACCTAACATGTTACCTTCTCAGGAATGTTTACATTTCATAAGACTATTTCCCACAGAGAAATGATTGAATGGAATCTATAGCAATTAATTGCTATGGAATAAGGAACAGTTTCTTCTTATTCAATAATTGACTGACCACACCCTCAATCTATTTGTTTTATACATTTGGAGATGAGTACTTTGCTGCCTGTCTACCAGAAGGCCACACATTCATCGTCCTTATAAAATCATTATCATGGAACCACTGAGGTTGGAAAATCATTTCACTGATGGATCCTGACATAGGACTTGCCATTTCTCAGAAGTGACTTATTGTGTCAAGGCCGACAGAAACAGAGTACTGAAGTAACAGAATTAATTTGACTGTTTTTAGGAACAAGTAGAGAGCTGGATGATTTGGAAGCCTGTGCATAATCATTCTTCTCTGTAACTTCAAGCCAACCCTTCAGACTCATTTTACAGAAGAGAGAATGAAAGAATGGAGAGTTGTACCCATAAGTACTAATCATATTCTCCTTGGAGGTAAGAATACTAACATACATTATAGCCTAATTCCTGATGAAGTCAATCCAGCCAAATGGCCTCATATTGGTGCCCTGATGACTCAGGAAGAAAGGCATCATGCATGCCAAAATCCAGGATGTGAGTAGCTTTCTGTGACTCTCTTCACAGATGCACCAGAGAGAGCCAAAAGGTTGTCTAGAGTCTAACCAATTACCCCTCCCACACTGTGCTTGCCTTTATAAAAAACACCATCCAGGACCTAAAGTGAACAAAATTGCCAAAGATGTATCTGAGTTTTCACTGACAGGCCTTTGAGGGATTATTTATCACAGGGATGGAAATTAACTTGATTTTATAAGGTACTAAGCTGGAATCACTTTATTTTCACCTCAGTAAAGATGCTGTTAATTTTCATTTATTCCCCAACCATGAGAATGAGGAGAAAAATCAGCATCATGCTGTGTAGATTCTAATTATGTTCAAGGAAGTAACTTGCCTGCTTAAAAATCTCCCTGACTCCATATCCCCCTCACACCATTTTCCCCTACCAGTTCTATTCCAGAATGTTTTAAAAAAACACAAAACAAGTTATTTTATACTGAGCAGACAAAGCCAAAGCCAAAAAAGGACATCCTTGTGATATCTGAGATTTAATAACTAGTTTGCAAGAGGACTAATTGATACTTTCTGTATGGGTCCATTGCTATATTTTGCTCTCTTTATCCTTTCCAGTTAGAAAATACACACTGGAGTTGTTATGTTAACCTGGAAACTACATTTAATAAAGTCAAGGTGATTTTATGACTGTACTCAATTTGTGTGTGTATTTGTGTGTGTGTGTGTTTAGTACAGGTATATGGGGCAGTGGTAGAGAGGTAGGGAGTCCAGCCAAGATGAAGCCAGAAATTACCTATCACCAAATGAAGAGGAAGCTGGTGAATTTTTCACTCAGGACACCATGAAGACATTGTGTGAGAAATCTGGGAAATTCGATGGCATAAGAGAATGGAGATGTAATAGGAAGGCACTATGAATTGAACTAAGATGTTTGTTCTGCCCTTAAATAGATGTTGTATGAGGATAAAGGGGCCTTAAAAGAACTCTTGGGGAGAGAGGCTCCTCTGGGAGGAGGCAGCTGGGAATAACAACATGGGGCTCAAGACCACACCTCTGCCCTGCTGAGGCTGTTAGGCTTCATACCTGCTTTAAGGCCTCAGATCACCAATTCTCCCTCTTATGAAGTAAATGCAACACCTGCTTCTCACGCTTGTCAGGAGTGTTCATTGCGACAATACACCAATGTACAGAACGTTTTATATTCTGTGACAAGTTGATCCAGCAGTCAGCCCTGTCAGCTCTACTTTCAAATTACTATATCCAGAATCTCAACACTTTCACCAATTCCATAGCCTTCATGCTGGCCCAAGCCACCTTCAACCCTGACTGGATTATTGCAATTATTTCCTAACAGGGCTTCCTGCTTCCACCCTCACCGCCTGCCCCTCCCCCCCACAGTTTCCTTCAGTCTATTCTCTACAGAGTAGCTGGAGAGATCCCCGTAATGCATCAGTTGAATCATGTTACTCCTCCACCCAAAAACCCTCCACTGGTGTCCCATTTGCACTCAGAGTAAAAGCCAAAGTATTTTTTTAAGATTATTTATTTATTTACTTGACAGAGAGAGAGAGAGAACACAAGCAGGGGGAGGGGCAGAGGGAGAGGGAGAAGCAGACTCCCCGCTGGGCAGGGAGTCCGATGCAGGGCTTGATCCCAGGACCTCGGGATCACGACCTGAGCTGAAGGAAGATGCTTAACTGACTGAGCTACCCAGGCGCCCAAAGCCAAAGTCTTTAAATTGGTCTAAAGACTCGGTGTGTTCTGCCTGCCCCCCACTCTCTGCATTGCTGACCTCATCTCTTTCACAGGTCTTCTTGCTGCTCATAAAACAATATGACTATGATCCTGCCTCTGGGACTTTGCGCTTGCTGTTCCCTCTGCCTGGAATCCTCTTCCCTCAGATGGCTTCTTTGCTCTCTCTTTCTCTCCCCTCCTCACTAGACACCTTAACAGTGAGGCTTCATCAGATTTTTCTCTATAAAATCCAGGATTTGTTCTTTTACATAATGAATCAACACAATCTATTCTTAAAGGTCCATTATAATGCTAAGTTAAAGCTCCTTTCTTCCAGTCTGTCTTTTCAGATCTTCCTAACTGGAGAAGTAACTTTGTGTTAGAAAGCACGGGAGTGCACCATTCAATTTACATCTCTAAGTTTCTTTCTAGCTCCATTCTTTTGATACTCCCCTTAGTCTTTAGTGTCTCTTCCATATTACATTAGTACAATGCTATATTTGCAGAATTTCCTTATGCAAAGGAATGTTGTTTCTGCTGTGTGCCCCACCTGACAGCCCCAGCCTATGCCGGACCCATCCCTGCTGACTGTACTGACATATGCCGTTATCTGCAGGCTGATCTACTCCTCTTATGGAACCAGTAAGGGTCAGTCAGGCAGGAGAGCAGCAGTCTTCATCAAATAATAATAATAATAATAATAATAATAAATTCCACACACCTCATGCTCTCCATCCTGCTTTATTTTTCTCTATTACAGTCACCATCTGATATTCTGTATATTTACTGGTTTATTGATCACCCTCTCCTAGGATGTAAACCAGGAAAGGAACTTTGTGTTTCTTTTCACTGTGGTATCCCCAGTGGCTGGAACAGTGGACTTAGTAGACCCTCAACAGACATTTATGACAGTATTTTAAAATAAATGAATAAATATTACTTATGAATGGAAATTTTCAGGAAGCCAACACAATAGATTTATAAAAAAGATTTATAAACCTTTATATGTATTCCTTCTACTCCTTTAAAAGTACCTTTCCCCTCCTGATTCATTCTTTCTTTGGAACTGTGCTGGAGATCACTTCTGAAGGGAAAATTAAAGCACTGACACACACATTCACACACACAAACACTCTGAGAAGACACAGAATGGGATTATCATTTTGATCTACCAGTCATAGGATGCTGAAAATAGAATAGGTACTGTGCTGAGCATTTAATATGGTTACTCTCATAGCATCTCTTCTAAAGAGTGACTAACATCTCCAAGGCTCCAGAAAGATGGATGTGATTGGGCATTCTGACCCCACAACCCATGCTGTAAGTGCCATACCACCTACCTTACCTACCTCATGCTTGAGATCTCTCCTTGGATACATAGCAAAAGGCCACTGAGTTTGTTTTTATGCTGGTATAATCTATGTCTCTGTATTGACTTAAGTGGAATTAAAGAATCATTAGCAACTAGGGCTTCTGCGTATGTCACTTGATTTTCTAGATGTGTGTGAAGTCAGAGGGTTTAACTGCACAGACTAATTTTAATTGGGAAACAGAAAATCAGTAATTTAGGAATTCAGTAAAACTGTGCTCAAAAAATGATTTTAACTAACTAATTCTCATATTAGGATTTTGTTTTTCAGCTATCCTGTAATGGAAAGAAAGATAAGGACTTTCTATGAAGTGAAGGGAAGACAGAGAGAGCAAATGCGTTAGGAAAGAAGGAAAGCTCTTAACCCAGGAATTCAAGAGACAGTGTGCGCAGGAGAATGGGAGAAAAGCAGAGACCCAGGGCAGGAGAGGCAAATGTGACACTAGAGCAGGAGAGAGGAATGGGGACGAATGAAGAGTCTGGAGGTTTTCAAGAGTTGTAACCAATGAAATTGTCTGCATTCACAGTTGGGGTGAAGAGCAGGGAAGGAGTGAGAAATATCTCGGAGGCCCAAGAGGTTCCTACTTGCATGATTGAGTGGGTGTTAAGATGGTGCCATTAGTTGAGCTGAAGCAGATCCTATTTAGTGAGTTCAATTGCACTAATGTCAACTAGTTATCTAAGAATTAATCATCTCATCATACTGAACTATCATCCTGCAGGTTTGGGATTTATTTACATTAATATTATTAAAGTATCTCTCAAATGTTAGCTGAAATCTAGATACCCTTTGTCTATTCATCTCTGTTGTGTATCTCTTATAATTGGAATAAAGTTACTTTATAACAATATAGTATCATTTAATATAATGTAATATAGTGTGATATGTAATAATATAATGTAATCCTTGCTATTACTGATAGCTAACAACTACTGAGCATTTATGTGCCAGAAATGTTGTCTACTTCTATCTTCACAACAAACATATAAGTTGGGTAGCACTGAAATAAGGCTTTGAACAATTAAATAATTGCCCAGTTCACATACAAGTGGCTGAGCCAAGATTCAACTCATGTTATTTGACTCCAACTCAAGTCCCTAACAATTAAGGTATCTTGCTTTTCTTTTTGCTTTCTTTACTCAGTCTCCCCAAATCATCTGTTAAATAATTAGAGATATTCAACACTTGTAACTATTTTTCATGTAATTTCTACTAACTATACAAGCTTTAATATGTGTGCATACAAAACATCATTTTTAAATACATGAAAAACAAATTCTTTTAACTCAGTCAAAGGAATTAGAATCATATAGGTTAGTAGATTGGTATAATAAGAATATTTCTTCTTATCCTCCCTAAATTATGTTTACTTTTTTCTTATTTCTTGCAGTTGAAATTTTCAGACTTAAATATTTGTCTTGACACACATAATTAAATTTAGAACAACTCAAGCTTAAATGGCTAAATCTTGGCAGTACTAAATTTAATGCATGAATTACAGGGATGGCCTAAGATGGCATATAATTTTTGAATATTACTACTGAAACTCCACTCTGTTCCTGAGCCCACCATGCTAATTCGATAGATTTAGAAAGAAAAAGCTCTTTGATTTGGAAGGACACAGCAGAAAATTGATGAGCATGATTCTGGCATTTTGTCACTCAAGTGAATACGATAATGATGGTATCATTAGGCAAAATAATAATGTGACAGTTTCATATGATGAAGGAACACTTCTGCCACAGAGAATTTAAATGTCAAGCACCTGGATTCCCAGATGTTTACCAGTTTCAGCCACACAAAACCCTCTGTTAACCTGTAACTCTCTGAATAATAACTTTAAGAGATGTTGGGTAGTTATAGAAAAGAGGCCAAAACACATAATCACTGCTAGTGGTGGAGGAAGTAATATTCCTTCACCCATTTGTTAAAATCAATTTGTATTTGCTCAATGAGCCTACCATAATGTGGATTACTGTACTTCAGACAAACTGAGAAAATGGAATTCAGTTGTGACCTTCATCTTTGAATAGTTTCAAGTATTCCTTTAGAAAGGATGCTTTCATCTCCTGTGCATATCAATTTCTTCAAATGTAGAGTCGTGTGTGTGTGTGTGTGTGTGTGTGTGTGTGTGTGTGTGTGTACTGGGGCGGGAGTATCTTCCTAATGGGAGTGGTGTCTTTTAGGTGTCTTGAAACTTGGTGGAGTAATTACTAAGCTTCCTCTTTTATTGTATTCTAAGGTCTTGCCTTCTTTGTAATAACCAAGCAGGTCTGACCTATGGAGAAAGTAGCTTTGTTCAGGGGGTGGGGGGAGTTGTTTTTAGCCACTTCTTCAAAGAAATCACATGGTACACACCTTCTTTCTAACAGTAAGCAGCAAATAGTGCCAACTTCCTCGTACCCTTGATGGAATGAACTTCTCATCCAGACAGTTCTGAATTCCAGTTCTCTAAGATTCATGTAAGTTTGGAGAAAACACCTAAGTAATCCTGATATGTCTGAAAGTAAAATATCATTGATCATGCAGCCATGGTTCCATCTTGGCTGCATTTCGGGAGCATTTGGAAAAACTCAAAAACAATCATGCCCCAGTCCCTCGTCTAGAGATTCTACTTATTTGGTCTGGAGTATGGCCCAAGACTCAGCATTTTTCAAAGCAATTCTAATGTGCAGCTACAGTTGAACTCTTCCAGTCAAGAGGCTTAGAGGCCATTCAGTTAACAGGCACTCACTGAGTCACCTTCTGGGCATTGGTTATTTTCCACATGCGTACAGGCTTACTTCACTGACTTAATTACTCATTTAAAATTCTTAGGACACAGCAAAGCACTCTTTGTGAATATCAATTTGTTGAAGAGTACTGTTGTAGGGGAAAACATTTGATTTTGTTTACATTAAAAAAATCAATCTAAGCTTACTTGAAAGATAAGATTTAGAAAGGACGGTCAAGTTTTCTTTCTTGTGACTACTCTATTGTTATCATTTTTAGAGGTTTTTAAAAAGCAGCAATTCTTTTCTTTTTGGCGATCAGTTAGAATACTTTTAATGTAGAAAAATGATGAATTCTACCAATTGTTTTAGTAGGTGTAGAGACTTTCAAATAAACTGAAATTCAACATGTGAAGCATATTTTGCTTAATTCAATGATATATCAGTTTTCTAGATTTTCTTAAGCTCGAGATAGCATTATTTAAATCTCAGAGCTCAAAATAAGTTCAAACAAAAACTGATTTTCTATAGGTCAAGATTCACGTAAACATTCCTGTCAGATTTCCAAGCTTTTCTGGAAGGGCTCATGGGTTATAGGTATATACTGCAGAGCCAAAAGCAGGCAGGATTCTGCCTGGCCTGCCTGAGTGGTGACTCAAGAGTCAGAGCTCTGGCACTGGGAATAGGAGAAAGGATATTCTGGGGGACAGGATGGCAAAGGGATGGGCTTCTCCAGCTTTGTTGAGAGGCCCAATTTTAAGCTTCCGACACTGAGAGCAACAGTCAGTCTTGATTTAAATGTTGTCAAGATTTTCATACTATATATACCTCTGCCATGATATTTAGGGCTTTTGCCTTGTGCTAAATGTGATTTATGTTAAGTTAGAGCTCTCCATTACACTAAATTACACTAATATTTTGCCCAACATAACATCATAACCCTTTTCTTTAAGCTCTGGATAAAATGCTCTGCTTCCAAAGTCTATCTTGACTCCATCCCCTTCTCTAGTTCACTGCTACCACCTTAGCTGAAGCCACCACTCTGTCATCTGGATTGCCTCACACAGCTTCCCTACTAAGTTCTCCTCTCATCCACGCCTGCTTACTGCCCACCCACACCCAATCTATTCTTTACACAGTAGTCAAGTGATCTTTTGCTCAAATCATGTTTCTTCTCTCCCTAATTCTCTCCTCTTGGAATAAAACCCAAACTCATTATCATAGGCCTGCCTTCTCCTTCAGCCTGACCTGTGTTCTCTCTCAAACCTCTCAACCATGCAGGCTTTTCAGGATCTCGAACTTGCAAGCATCTCAGAGCCTCCGGCCCTGACCTCCAGGCTATTGATTTAAAAATACCATGTTCTCACTGGTAGGTCAGACACAGAGATAAACGCACAGAAATTATGCATTTAGTAGTCTCCCACTTATCTCACAGGATCCTAGTGAATATTAAATATATACTGAATAGCTGACAGATGATGCATTCATATTATGTTCAACCCTCTGAAAAACCAAGCGTATTAGGAAAAAATACATATGTATGTGTGTGTGTATCACTCAGAATATATTTTCTGAATTCAATTAAATATAATTTTAAGTTACTTTTTAACAAGTTTGGTTATAAGCAGATTATAAGCATTATTGGGCGCGGCTGGTAGAAATTTATGAACAGCCAGCAGCAAGAAAGAAGTGACAAAGAGAAATGAGACTCAAGAACTAAAAAAAAAAAGAAAGGAAGGAAGGAAGAAGGATAGATAGAAAGAAAGAAAAAACAGAAAGAAAGAAAGAAAAAACTGGGCTAGGCTTATTTAGTATAATGGTCAACAGCCCTTCCTACATCAGTAGCTCCAGGAATTCATCTCTACTATGGCAGCCTCAAATTTTTATGTTCACAACTATGCTCCAAATTATGATCAGTGTATCCTGTTTAATGAAGTAGAGAAATGTAAAATATATTTAATAGATATTTCCATCTAAAGGATTAAAACTGTCAATCAAACTATTATACTGTAATTACCTAGACCATTCACTTGTGTGGAAAAATCTGTCAGTTTCTATGGCTGCTGTAACCAATTACCTCAAACTTAAAACAGTGCAAATTTATTGCCTTACTGTTTTGTAGGTTAGTGGTCTTGCACAAGTTTAATTGGGCTAAAATCAACATGTCAGTAAGACTATGTTCCCCTCTGGAAGCGCTAGAGAATCTGTTTCCTTGCCTTTTCCGGCTTCTAGAAGCCACCCACATTCTCTGGCTCTTGAGCCCATTCCTTCGTCTTCAAAGCCAGCAACAGGGGGTCTGGTCCTTCTCAGACAGCGCCACTCTGACCTCTCATGCCCATTCTTGTACTTCTAAACTCCCTGTGTTTATAATGAGCCCACCCAAATAATTCAGGATAAACTCCCAATTTTAAGGGATTAGTAGCTGATTTAGCAACCTTAATTCCATCTGCAATCTTAATTCCCTTTTGCTATGTAACCTTAACAAATTCACAACCTCCAGGGATTAGGATGATGATGTCTTTGGGGCAGTATGTCTTGGGGTAGGTCTGCAGGCCACAGGTGTTATGCTAAATTATGTTTGTTTGTTGAAACAACATGGAAGAAAAAAGTACATTTGAGGCATCATCAGCAAAATAACAAGATAATCTTCAAAATAATAATATTCACCCCATAGGGTTATTGTGAAAATTAAATGAGGGAACACTCATGAAAAACTTTCTGCAAACTATAAATAACCCTTAAAGTTAAGTGCATGTCATGAGTCTACACAGGGCAAAGAAAGTCATGGAATCCACACCAGTCAACATTTTAGACTTGCCCCATTGCCTGCTCTTGTGGTGGGGTTCCAGGATACAAGCTTCTACAGCTCTATAACCATTGTTTTAGCGCCATTCAGACTGCACCCCTACCGTTAACACTCCCTTGGGAGGAAGAGCCAGCTGCTGAGAGCAAGGTGGGGTCACAGAAGGATATTCTACATGAAGGCCTCCCAGTTGAGTGGGTCCACACCCAAAGCCCTCCTAGTTCCCTGCCTGCCCAGTAGCAAGGTATCCAATATGATATGCAGTAGCCGCACCTTAGCCAAGTATCAACTGCCCAAAGTGACACGGCTTGTAGTCTGTTCTGAAGGCACAGGTTTCTACCTAGTACGCAGCAGCACGTATGTGACAAAGGTGCCAAAACAGAGATCTCTTTAATCCCAGTGTGCTCTCCGTATACGATCACTTTCTATGTGGACTATGATGCAGAGAAAAAAACCCTACAAAAGCTGGCTAATACTGCAAAGTCAGAAGGACAGGTGGTGCCCTCCCTCACCCCCATTTAGCAACCCTAGTGACCGTCAGAGCCCCATGCAGCTCTCCAGGAGTTTCGGATGGAAACTTTGCTCCAACCATCCCTCCCCCCCCCCCCCAGTTCTCTTGTATGTACTGTGGGGAAACATAAAAGATACCTCAGACACAGAGCTCACTTTGATAATGATTTAGTGGATTTGCATCACCCCCAAAGAAGCCTTGCAGCCACAGTCTTTGGGCCCTGAAGCCATTAGTGAGGGTGGTATTTCAGCCACAGGAGCAAACCAGAGATGAACTGTCTTTGAATGAGCCCTGCCACGTCTGTGACCTTTTCTCCATTTCAAGGCTGCCTTGGATGTTAGTTCCAGTTTCAACCACAGTTTTAGAATTTCACTGACATAAAGAACAGAACATAAAGAATAGAAGTTACAAGACACGTATTCAACAATCCATTAGGCCATAAAGAACAACTCCAAAGGAGAGTCAAATGCACATTGAGGACATATAATTTCTATATGTGTTTCTGCCTCCAAACTCCTGCTGAGTAATTTCCTGGTAAGGAATGCAGGATCAGCCCTCACCTAATGACTTGCCTTAAGATGTAAAATAACTAACACTTGCCCTCTAAAAGTGCCCTCTGTATAAAAGCAGCAAATTACAAACCGCCCATAATGATTACTTGGGGGCAGACGTATGTATGTATTTATGTTCATACATATGTATTATACACCTAGTGAACATTGGAAAAATAAGAAAATACATTTAACAGACACGGCTTAGCCCCGCCTCCATTGAGGTGGCTACAGGAATGCATTGCTGCTTGTTTCATGATTTCCAGGTGTGTTTTAATATGCTCGGATATATTTCTGGATATTTCTATCTAGAAAAGGCAGGGTTACACTTAGACTCATGCTCCGTTCACCCTAGCAGCAGGCAACCTACCAAACTTAAAATTGAGTTTCTCCCCTAGACTCTAACTTCTACATTTCCGCTCCCACTGCAACTGTTACATAGAATTAGGTATGAGACTCATTTTTTCTGCATCCTCCTGTGAAAATTGTACTATGAATTCTGAAAGAGTGATCCAAATCCCTTAACACTGCTCAGATGGCAAGAATGAAATTCCATACCTCAGGGAAATTACCATGGAGGAGAGCAAGTGTATTACCATGTTCTATAGCCACTCAGAAGAAGGCCCGAAGTTTCAGGAGAAGCGACAGAGGAAAATAAAAAGCAACTTTCAGATCTCAGAGCCAGTGAGGGGAAGGAAAGTGTTCTGGGCCTGAGAGAAGAGCAAAGTGACCCATTATGAGGCCATTATTTTACTGTGAGTCCCAAAGGGAGAACATAATTTGGTCTTTCTAGGATAGGGAAAAATTTTTTCTTTAATTACTATAGAACATAATAAAAATGACCTTATATTTCTCATATGAATGATAGGACTTGAGAGAGAGAAAAAAAATAAATATTTTAAGTAAATGACAGGGTGATGTGGCTAAGTAAATTCTATCATACAGCATTTCATTGTATAAACTCAGATATCAATTGTGAGACTAAGAGGCCAAAAAATGCTTTCCTTAGCAAAGGGGTAAAGGTCAGTTTCTTTTGAGGCTTCCCACCTTTTCCTTACATAGTATTAAATCATGCAATTTAAATAGCCTTGGAATTATATTTAAGAACCTAATTTCTATGTATGTCTCTTTTCTCTGACCTGCAAAGTGCTTCAGAGCTGAGGACATCACTGAACAATTTGAAATGTAATCTCCTACTTCCTTGCACTCCAGTGAAGACAATCAGACCCTAAATCAGACTGGATAGTGTTTTTCAGGCCAGGTCTTTAGAGGACGAAAAACAAAACAAAACAAAACAAAACAAACAAAAAACCTTCTACATTTTACAAAAGGCCAAGCCCATGTGGTTTCAGCAGATTTGCTCTGGGAGACTGGGCATGGTGGCACAGCTTGAAGCGTGTGGTCCCGCCTTCTAATTTGGTTTCCCTTATTGCTGTGGGATTCTGGGCTTGTTTGTTCTTCATTAAAATCAAAGGACTGAACTAAACGATATCTAAATTTTTTTTAGGCTCAAAAATTTAAAGATTCTAGAAAGCTTAAGACTTGTTTTCCTCCAGCCCACCCACTCTCACACGAATATAAGGGATCTGGCTTTTGTGTGGTGTCATTGATTAGAATTGTCTGATTCCAGACAAACACCCCAGGAGCACTGGATTGTATGAAGTCAATGGATTAGGAAATTTATTAGCAGGTAAAAGATCAATTTGGGGAAGCTCTGAAAAGAGAGTAATTTACCCATCAGCCCATTATTCGTAAACACTGGGGAGTAGAGAAAAAAATCATATTTATGAATAGACAGAGGATTGTCAATAAAACAGATGATTAAGATTGAGGAGAGAGGGACAAGTAAAAGAGTTCTGAGGACAAAGGGAGAGATTGGAATGGGCGAAAAATGAGGCAAATCAGGATTGTACATGACCATGTGAAAAGAGTCAAGAAAACAAGTTTGTTTTTACATTCCTCACTTAGAACATGATGTTCCTCAGGGCACCTGGGTGGCACAGTCGGTTAAGCATCTGACTCTTGGTTTCACCTCAGGTGGTGATCTCAGGGTCGTAGGATGGAGGCCCATGTTGGGCTCTGAGCTCAGCGCAGAGTCTGTTTAGAGCTTGCCCCTCTGCCCCTCTTCCCTACACACCCACGCTCTCTCTCTCTCTCTCTCAAATAAATAAATTAATCTTAAATAAAAAAAAAGATGATGTTCCTCAAGCTGAAAGAAATAGCTGTATTTCACAAACTTTCACTGATTGGGGGATAAAAGATAACATTTCTAAAGACCCTTCAGTGATGAGGAAAGGAAGATGAGAAAGGAAGTAGTGTCTAAGCAGAATCTTGAAAGGATAATTACAATTTGCCAGGAGCTCTGGGTGGGTAAGTTTATCATCATAAATGGTCAATTTGCAACTCAACCATTACACTTCAGTACATCCTGAGCTTTCTACCTTCCTAATTAAAATACTTACATTTGCAACATATAGGACAAACAATCCTGAAATATGCTTCATGAAACAGATAAATGTCCTTAAGCGTGACCAGTAGAAAACAATGAGAAATCATCCACAATTCCCTCATGGATCTGTATTATTGCAAAAGGTCTTGCAAGTGTATATCCTCTTGCGACATCAGAAGCATTAAATTAGTGATGCTAATACAAAAATAAAAGGTCACGTGTCTCAGAGTAGTGATCAGTTTTCAGGCAAGGCAGATTTGTTCTATTTTCTCTCCACATATTGCTATGTTAACATCTCATTCTTCTCTCCATGGTTGAAATCAGCTTCCATACCCAGACTACCTAAAAAAATTGTTCAATTCATCCTTTGAATCTCTGCACAGACACTACTTCCTGTCTGACATTCCTTCCCTTACCACTCCCAAACTCCCTACATGAGAGTTTTGTCTGACATGTTCACTTGTAATCATTTGTTTATCATCCCATCCACTCAGCTATGAGCAACTTGAGGCCAAGGAAGACTTTTTTTTAAAGATGTGTTTATTTGAGAGATAGAGCAAGGAGGAGGGGCAGGGGGAGAGGGAGAGAATCTTTTTTTTTTTTTTTTAAAGATTTTATTTATTTATTTGACAGAGAGAGAGAGGGAGCACAAGCAGGGGGAGTGGCAGGCAGAGGCAGAGAGAGAAGCAGACTCCCCGCTGAGCAGGGGGAGCCCGATGTGGGACTTGATCCCAGGATCCCAGGATCCCAGGATCATGACCTGAGCCGAAGGCAGTCGCTTAACCAACTGAGCCAACCAGGTGCCCGAAAGAGAGAATCTTGAGCAGACTCCATGCTGAGCATGGAGCCCAACACAGGGCTTGACCTGATGATCCTGAGATCACCACCTGAGCCAAAACCAAGTATCAGATGCTCAACAGACTGTGCCACTCAGGTGCCCCGAGGTCAAGGAAGACGTTTTAAGTCATCTCTGTATGTCTGTAAGTTGGCATGGTGTGTGGTCAAAGTTGGTGTTCAATAAGGATTTTTTTTGAATGAATGAATAAACGTAAAATAAAACATAGGCATATTTGCCATTTTTATGGGGTGAACTCTGAGACTCTGGGATACAGCAAAATACACAAGGAATGCAATAAGTTATCACTCCAGTGCATCTACTAGAGGCAAGGCAAGAATCATACATGATAAATTTTTAACTACATCCACCCACTCTATTTACTTTGATAAATATTCTTGCAGAAGCACCCAGTCATTTGCGTAAGTACATTTCATCAATTCCTTTTGATCACTTTCTAGAGTTTGGAATCAAACAGCCTAAGATTTAAACCCTGGACTGCCCACCATTATGAACTTTTAAAAATTTCTCAGCCCAGTTGAAAGAATAAAAAATTATTGGACAATTCTATCATTCCATCACATACTCAAAATCCTTTCATCCCCATTTCCTCGCCTGTAAAATGAAAATAACACCTACAGAACAGGCTATTGTGAGAATTAAATGAGAAATACATAGAAAACATGCATTATATTGCCTAGCATATAAAAGGTGCTTTATGTAAATGGTAGCTATCAATGTTATTACAAAGTTCAGCAGAGGGATTTGGCCTGAACCAAAAGATACTATATCTCCCTTCTTCTTTGTTCCTTCCTATTTAGGAAAAACATCGCTCATTCCCTTTTCCCTGAACCTAATTATGTATTAAAGGTTTCACTGGGGCTCCTGGGTGGTTCAGTCGTTAAGCGTCTGCCTTGGGCTTGGGATGTGGTCCCCGGGTCCTGGGATCTAGCCCTACATCGGGCTCCCTGCTCCACGGGGAGCCTGCTTCTCCCTCTCCCACTCCCCCTGCTTGTGTTCCCTCTCTTGCTGTGTCTCTCTCTGTCAAATAAATAAATACAAAATCTTAAAAAAAAAAGGGTTTCATCATCCCTGATTAAAATGGGATATCACACTACTTACAGTATGGTCTATCATAATTCTTAGATGGTGATCCTCTAGATAACAAACCAAGTAAATTACCATTGGCTAGAGTAAACAAACAGTACTGTTTACATTACCAGCTATGTGATTTGAGGCAAGTTACTGAAATTCTCTGTTCCCTGTAAATTGTGGATAATAATAGTACCTATTTCATAAAGTATTGTTACAATAAAGTGAATGAGAACACACACACCTCCCAGAATATCGTTTGCATGTTGTGAGCTCTGTGTAAATGTTTACCATTATTACTATTCACTTTTAGTCGGTAAATACTAAAAATACCAAAACAGACAAGGACATACAATACAATTCTGGTTAGCAGTCCATTTATTCCTCAATAGTCTAACTTTGGCAGCCAAAGAGTCAAGGATAGTGAGATCCATTCCTGACTACTTTACTCTTAGAACCACAGCTGGAACCAAAGAATGTTATCTTGCACAAGATACCACATGTTCCCTTAAGTGAGTCAGGAATTATAAGCCTGCCATGTTTTGTTTTACTAAAAATGCTTCACTCTGCAACAACTAACTTTTTAATAGAAAAAAAGAATAGATGGTATTTACAATTTAAGAACCACAGTAACAAATAACTTTCAAAGAAGAATTTCACATTAAGAACAGAAGTGGAAGAGAAAATTATTTACATGGAAACAATTTTCTTACTTTGCTAGTAACTTTTGAATTACCATTACCATATCTCTGAGTTATTTTTGATCTCTCCATCAAGTTCTTCTGTTTGTTACATCAGAGTTGGTTGCTATGGAGATGACAGAGATGGCACAGATTCACCAGCATGGACCATTTTCCAAACAACTAAGCATCTATCCCTCCCACAAAAGAAATATATGCCAATCTCAGACATCCCTTGTGTTTGCATTCTGAGAAATAAAAATAGATCTCACATTTTCCAGTGAATTGGGGCATTCAGTTAGTGTGAATTTATTAAAACATTAGCTACATTTAAAGAAGGTGGATCTACTGATACTTTGATATATATTCAGCATAAATCTTTACTAACCACTATATTTAATAGAACTTTTACAACTCACAAAATTATTAACACATACACTGTATTATTTGATCCATGCAGCCTCCAGTGACAAAAGAAGATGTGATTTATCCTCCCCTCTTATAAGTGAGCACATGGCGGCCCCAAGAGACTAATCTGCCCAAACGAAAATGGCAAATATTGGAACTTGCCCCAAAGCCCCGAGTGTTCTTCTTCAACTTACTGCACCTCCCCATATCTCAGGGTACAGCTATTTTCAAATCTAGTAGTTAATTACAGTTCTCTGACTCTATCATCTTCACCTTCCTCCTCCTCCTAAATTTTATTGACTGGGCACATGATCAGACAATGTTTCAAGTACTACTTATGTATCATAGTGATCACATGGAGGTAAACGAAGAAGTCATAACTGCTGGGAAAAGCAACACATTAAATTCAAATATATTTGTAGTATATTTTCTTTATCTGTTTGCTGCTAAGTACTTTAAGGAAAGCAGAAAAGCTTACTTAAAAACCAAAAGCTCTATAATAAAAGTGTAAGCAAACTACACTCTAAGCTATATTTGTCTTATCCATAGTTTCATCTCCAACACCTAACATAGTGCCGGGCTTGTAACAAATGCCCCATAAATATTTGTTGAGTACTAGTTTTGTCACAATTAATGCTGCTGACACACACACACACACACAACTTATTTATACAATACGTCCATTATATGTTATATGTGCGTTTCTACAGCTCTACATCCTAAAAGAAGTGATGCTGTATGTTTGAAAGTGAAGTTCCAAGCAATGCATGTGGGTCCCAGAGATGGGTTGTTCGGCAGGCTTCAGCTAGCCCATTTGTTTGGAAAACCAATAGAGAAACATCACTTCTTGAGAGACTTTTATACAGAATATTTGCTTGTCGCAGACTTTAATTTCTCCTTCTGTGTCTTTTCCTTTTCTATACTTCTTATCCCTGCTCTAGGAATATCTCCTTCAAGAACCCTTAGTACTTTGAAGAGCCGCTGGGAAAAGCTCCTTCCAGCTATACCAGGCAGAGTAAAAAACAAGGTGAGCCATTAACTTGGTTTTAAGGAGGACATCTAAAAGAGATCAAGTTTGTCCTGGCCCTTTTAGGGGAAGGGAGAGATGGGTGGAGATTCAAGCCTACAACAAAAATGTCAGAGAAAAAACATTAAAGATAGACAAGAAGAAATGTGAGAGATCAAGGGGGAAAGAACATAGTTCTTATATTGTAGCAAAACTAGTAAATGACTTCTGGTGCATATTTTGAATGGCTCTGCTAAATGTTGACAACATACAATTTTTTTCTTTGTTTTTTAAAGATTTATTTATTTATTTGAGAGAGAAACACACACACAGAGTGAGCACAAGCAGGGGTAGAGGCGGAGGGAGAGGGAGAAGCAGACTCCCGCTGAGCCGGGAGCCTGAGGTAGGTAGGGCTGGATCCCAGAACCCTGGGATCATGACCTGAGGCGAAGGCAGACGCTTAACCATTTGAGCCACCCAGGAGCCCCGATAACATATAATTTTTAAGTCCAAACTAAAATCAATTTGGTATTCAATTCAATGTTTGACTTTTTACTTTCCCTTATTTTTGTCCGTGTGCGCCATATGTTTCCCTCTAATCAGGGAAGTGTGTTGGTTAGCTAGTGCAAGTGACTACATGTTATTTAAGGAGAGAAACAAGAGCCTAGAAGGAGCAGACCTAACACAGGACTCCCTAACAGGCACCCTCTGCTTAAAGGCTTTCTCAGCCTATGGACCCATGCTCAGTGCTTGGTTAATATGAACACATTCCTTTTGTATACTGGCAGTTTTTAAGCCTTTCATATCGATTCTTAGATCCTTTTGAAAATCTGTGAGGTCAACACAGCAGGAACCATTATCTTCCTTTTACAGATGAATAAACTGAAGACCTCAAAGGTGAAATAATGTGTTCAAATTGCCATTAATAAGTATCAGAGTCAGGTAAAACCAAAGCGTCATTACCTACATTCTCCTGGGGAAATGGAAGTGAGCAGAATAGTAGCCAGACCTGTTTAACAAACTGTTAAAAGACTGTTCAGAATATGACAAGATAAAGCATAAAGAAATCAATGTGTTGCCTGAAGTTATGCTAATTGCTTTTTCATTCATTCAGTCAATATCTTTATTTTACTTGAAACACATAGACCACTGTATTACATATACAGGGGGAAATAGTGATGTTAGCACATGGATCCTACCAAGGAGGCTATATATGTGTTTCAGAAGTAGATTGAAATGTAGGAGGAAAAACTGTGTTTTGGAGGCCCTGGAAAATTGAAGGCTTGAGGCCACCTTTTGCATGGTGACTGTATAAGAAATACTATGAGACACAGGTCCCAAGTTCAAAGAGATCTTCTGTTTTTCTTGAATAGACTTTTCTTGGTTCTGAACTTTTTTTCTCTCAAAATAAAAAAAAAATAATGTAAATAATTTTTTTATTTGTCCTTAAATGGTATATGCTGCTAACTCATGTTATGCTAACCTCTGGAGACAGGAGACTCCAGATAAAAGCAGCTGTTCCTATTGTAAGACAGGGATTGGTTCTTCTAGATCTTAGGACTCAAGACCTTAAAAATATTATAGTTACCTCCTAGAGAATGACATGCCACATTTTATCTTTAAATCAGATGAAGAACCAATAATTAGAGTGTGGAGAAGAGTTTAAAAGGGATTAAAGGAGTAGTATAATTTTTTCTTGTCTTGTCTTTGTTTCTCAGCTACCAGACAGATACACTTTCAGTTATTTAACACATTCTATTAGGCATAAGGGGGGCTGAATATGAGTTGGTAGAACTGATTAGGTTTGTGCAAATCCACACCCACTACGGGGAAAGAGAAAGGGAAACAAAAGTTTAGTATACATATCTAGTGATGTACATGTCCTGTCAATTTTGTATATGATGGGTAGTACATTTAGTGAACATTTTGAATTTTCCTACTGTCCTTTTTGCAAAATGTAAAATTACACTGAGAACTACAAAGACACTCAGAAGACTTTACATTAAATTGCTGAAAGTTTGTGTACATCTGGAGAAAGCACAGTTAATTCTGGTAGCACTGATTCAAAACAGAAACCAACTAACCAACTAAAGAAGGAAATAGAGCATAACCCACCAAAGAAGATGAAGATTTAGTGGCTACTGTGAAAATCTTTTTTTATTATTAAAAAATATTTTATTAGGCAATAAAAAATAATGTGACATTTACTGTAAGCCAAGTGCTTATTTGAATTATTTTAATTTTCATGACAACCCTATAAAATATATACTACCACTATTCCTAGTTAGGAGATGGAAAAAGAAGATTTGAATATTTAGGTAACTTGACCAAGGTTACCGCTAAATCATAAGTCTCTGGCCTACCTCACTGTCTTGAAACACAAGAAACAAGTGTTGGTGAGAATGTGAAGAAAAAGGAACTCTTGTGCACTACTGGTGGGAATGCAAACTGATGCAGCCACTGTGGAAAAATGTTTCTCAAAAAATTAAAAATAGAATTACCAAATGAGCCAGTAATTCCACTACTATTTACCCAAAAAATACAAAAACACTGGGGCGCCTGGGTGGCTCAGTTGTTAAGTGTCTGCCTTCGGCTCAGGTCATGATCCCAGGGTGTTGCGATCCAGCCCCGCATCCGCATCCAGTTCCCTGCTCTGCGGGAGGCCTGATTCTCCCTCTCCCACTCCCCCTGCTTGTGTTGCCTGTCTCGCCTTGTCTCTCTCTCTGTCAAATAAATAAATAAAATCTTAGGGAAAAAAAAGAATACAAAAACACTAATTCAAAAAGATACATGCACCCCTGTTTACTGCAGCATTATTTACAAGAGCCAAATTATGGAAGCAACACAAGTGTCCTTCAACTCATGAATGGATAGAGAAGAGGTGGTATACATATACAATGGCAGCCATAAAAAAGAATGAAATCTTGCCATTTGCAACAACATTGATGGATCTAGAGGTTATAATGCCAAATAAGTCAGTCAGAGAAAGAGAAATACCAGAGATTTCACTCACATATGGAATTTAATAAAACAGACAAAAAATAAAGAAGAGATAACCAAAGAGATAACCAAAAAAACCAGACTCTTAACTATAGAGAACAAACTGGTGGTTACCAGAGTGATGAGTGAGATAAGTTAACAGGATTAAGAGTACACTTATTGTGATGAGCAGTGAGTAATGTATAAAATTGTTGAATTACTACATTGTACTCCTGAAACTACTATAACATTGTATGTTAATTATATGGAAATTTAAAGAAAAAGAAATAAGGCAGATTACCTTCAAAATTACAGGTTACTTCTCAGCAAGAACAATGGAAGCTAGAAGAACATAAAATGACATTTCCCAAGTTCTTGAATGAAGTGTGCTACTTACAAGAACATAGATTAGTTCACAGAAAATAATGTTACATTGAAGAATCCAAACACAGAAGAATATATACTGTATGTTTTCATTTCTAAAAATGCAAAAGTAGGAAAAGCCAATCTATAATGGTAGAAGCGAGAATAGTGGTTATCCTTGGAGAGCAGAAGGACACTTTGGGGATTGGGAGGAAGCACAGGAAGGGTTCCTATGATGCCGGTAATATTCTGTTCCTTGACCTGGGTTGTGGCTACTTGGGTGAGTTCCCTTTATGATAATTTATTGATCTGTACTCATGATTCAGTATTTTTCTGAATGAGGATTTCTTTCTCCTCTTCCTCTTTCCTGCTTCCTGGAATGCAGTTGTCATGAATACATCTCCAGAAGCCACTTTGGTCCTTGAAGAGGAAGGCAACATACTAGCATGACAAAACAGTGATTTAAAAGGCATAGGATTCCAAGTACTTGATGGAACTTCCAGATCAATCTGGGCAGTCCATCTCCCAAACTCATTTACCTGAGAGGAAATAAGCCTACAATCTATTTAAGTCTATCTTCTTTTGTATTTTCATTTTATATACAGCCAAACCTAATCCTAACAGATACAACTGATATGGCACTCTTACACCATGATACCTATTTCTCCTTTCCCCATTTTCCCAATTTAGTTACATCTCAATTTTTTATCATTTCAGTGCCAGCATTTACACTATCATTACCATAGAAATATTAAAAGAAAATACACTCATTCTCCATGGCACAGCATAAATTGGGGTATTTGCTCACTTACTCTCTGGCCATACTAATGTCTCAGCACAGAGTTGTCCTTTACTTTAGTTGTCTAATTATGGTGTTCCATCAAAGAACCATAATTTCAGTGCCTAGAAACTGCTAGGTCAGATTGTAGGCTCACCAATGGCAATGACTGAGTAGTAAAGAAACAAGCAAGCAATCGAACTTCAGGAATTTATTATAGTAGTCCAAGTACTAGTCAGGGTTCCTTTCTGTACACTTAAGGCTATCAATTTATTGAAAAGTAATTTATCATGAAGTATGTTTGACAGTAATACACTGGTGGTTTTTTAAATTTTTTTAAAGATTTTAATTTTTAATTTTTATTTATTTGACAGAGAGAGACACAGCGAGAGAGGGAACACAAGCAGGGGGAGTGGCAGAGGGAGAAGCAGGCTTCCCGCGGAGCAGGGAGCCCAACACAGGGCTTGATGCGGGGCTCGATCCCAGGACCCTGGGATCATGACCTGAGCTGAAGGTAGATGCTTAACGACTGAGCCCACCCAGGCGCCCCTACACTGGTGTTTATAAGGATATGAGTAAGAAAAAGTCCTTTATATCCAAAACAAAGAACGTCAAAATTATGATATATCAAAATTTTCTTCAATAAGAAAATATTGAAAATGCTATTGTAGAATATTTAAGAACTCGAAAATGTTTCATATATGCATTTAAGTAGAAGGAAGAAAATGATAAAAAGCTTTATTAAAAAAACGGAAGAATATATTCCTAAAACATTAATGATGATATCTCTGAATTATAAGTTATAGTTAAATTGCATTTCCTTATTAATGCTTTTTAATGTTTTCCATTTTTTTTACAGCAATTATTTTCCATTTGAAAGCAGGAAAATATGTTATCACAGAAAACTGGGCAGAAATTATGAAGAAAGTTCTCAGTGTTAACATAACCACTTTGGACTCTTTGGTAAAACAAGAGTGAAGGCTAAAACACTGCTCCTGTATATCCCTGTTATTTTATGTAATAATTAGAAAATGCCAAGGGAAAGCATTTAAATACTTGAAACAAAAGCAATCAGAATCTTAAACGCCAGGATGGAAATGCCCAATTAACTTAAAAATAAAAAAACAAAACAAAACTTCCCCATTGAATTTCATGTTGTGATTAGAACAAATGTAACACTTATTGTGTGCCTGGATTTTAAAAGACATAATGCAGCATCCCAAACCATAAAAACAGTGTGAAGTCAAATTAATTTGCATAAGTACATGCAGTAAACATCAGCTGAAAGACATTGAGAAGAAAAAACACAGACTATGTGTTAGGTTGAATGGCAATATTTCTAGAGGCATTTGCACAGTTTACTATAAATATCCATAATAATGTAATTCCCACATATATACCAAGTTCCTACTGTGTGAAAAGCATTATGCTAGTCCCTGTGGAAAATGCAAAGCTGCATATCCTCTGCCCTAAAGATGCTTATAATCTCTTAAGGAAAATAAACACAACCAATCACGTACAAGGCTGTCTGGGAGATGTTAAGAGAGCAGTGTAAGCAAAATTCTGTAAGAGTTAGAAGGGAAGAAAACCTTTGTCTTCATTAATCATCTGAAATAAGAAATCAACTTCTCAAAAATAATGTTGGCTGATGACTCCTAATTGAAGTTGTTAAACAAACCTAGTGTGGAAAGAAAGATGATGTAAATTTCCCAAAAAAGTCTGGAAATGGGAACAGAAATTAACAAAATAAGATTCAGTTTGGAAAAAAAAGGGGGGTGGGGTCGTGGAGAAGACACAGACATCTAAAAAGTAATTTAAGAGCATTCAGTTTCCAGTGGGCAGAGTCCTAGAAAACAGCTTTACCTAAAACCTATGTGCTAATGGATCACACATTATTGCAACTCAATGTTATAGCCCAAAGGCCTAAAGTCAGGTTATTCAGTAGATGAAGAAGATAAAGGGGCCTCCAGAACAAAACAGGAAAAGATTTATTCTAGTGAAATCACAATTAGGAAAAACATTACATTACCTCAGAAAAAGACAATAACCACCAAGGTAACCAAGATAATGGTAGTACTTAAATAAAAACAAAGTGTAAGTATAGTGAAAAGTAGAAGTTGAAAAAGCCAAAATTATATGAGGAAGAAAAGAAACCAACCAATGGTATTATGCCTACCAGCTAAGACAATAACAAAACCATGTACCACAACCTGGTAGCTTTATTAATTATTGATGAAATTGGACTGCTGTTGAATCAACCAAATCAAGGACAGAATAAACCAAACCTACTGTACTCTTGCTGACTGAACTATTTTTTTTTAAAAGACATGCATTTCATGGTATCAAATTAAGTAAAGTTTTGATTCTAAGTCAGGAAATTACCTGAAACAGTAAAGCATGGAGTAAGCTGTCTTTAATCATGGTATTTAAAAGTATCTGGAATAGTTCTTGGCTGGTAAGTAGCCTTTTTTTTTTTTTTTTTGAGGATACCCCAATACTCATTTCTCTATGCACCACTTCAATTCACTGCTGCATGGTTGCAAGCTTCTGGCTCTGGTGAACTTTCTAACAAAGGTATTGGTTGGGAGTAGCTTGATCTCTCTAGCCAAATAAAGTAGGGGACTCAAGCACTCCATTTTTCTTATTGGGAGATTTTTTTTTTCTCTCTTTGCCCTGCCATCTATATTACACTTTTTTTATTGCAAAATAATATTAGCCTAACTTCCATATATTATTTAGAAAGAAAAGGTTAAACTGATACTTGAGATTTAAACACCTTTGTGGTCATGCCATATGGCCAATTTAAAATTATCTTTGATTCACTCACTCAACCTAAACAATTACCTTAGTTTAATGGCAGATGTACATCATTATACATTTGTCAAAACTGTAGAACTTTCTGTGCAATAGGAAGAGTTAACCCTGATGTAAACTATGGAGTTTAATTAGTAACAACGTATTGATATTGGTTCACTGATGGTAACAAAAAGCACCACATTTAATGTAAGATGGCAATAACAGCAGAAATTACAAGCATGGGAGAAAGGAGGCACATGGGAACCCTCTGTGCTATCTGCTCAATTTATAAACTTAAAACTAGTCTAAAACTAGTCTATCATTTTTAAAAAAATAAAAGTAAGTTCACTGAAAATAACATTCAATAAAATATTCTTAGGCTGTTCCCTGAGCCCATTCAGCAAAAGAGAGAGATTTATAAGCCAAACTTT
Source organism: Zalophus californianus (assembly GCF_009762305.2). Lineage (NCBI taxonomy): Eukaryota > Metazoa > Chordata > Mammalia > Carnivora > Otariidae > Zalophus > Zalophus californianus. The sequence continues at coordinate 78,852,951 of NC_045606.1, forward strand.
AAGTAGTGTCCAAGTTTGAGAAAGGTGAATGCATCTAAAACCCCTCCATATTCAGTATGAACCTCAGACCACCAGGATCAGGACTCCGAAGCACCAGATGAATTTCAGAGCATCTGCCTAATTTTAATTAAAGTAGAACTGAAGAGCTCTTTATGTCCTGGATGTCCCAAATATCATCCAGGATCAGCTCCATTTCGTATATTAAAGTCTTCTTATTTCAGAAGAATATGAATTACCATCCTACCTTCTGCTTCTGCTGTATATTTTTTCTAGTTGCTCATATCTAAACCTCTGGTTCTGACTTCTTATCTGAGTCACCTCAACAGCAGACCTCGAAAACATGGTTTCCACAGAGCACTTTTTGTGGTCCTGAGATGGTTCACAGGATATTACAGTACTACCAGTTTACAGTGAGTCTTTAACATTCCTTAACTATGTCGCAAATAATTAATGGTCAACATAGATGAGAATATAGTCACATTCCACATTGTAACAACTTGACAATAAGGTAAAAATTTATTAGTTTAATTTCTATTAGGTCAGACAGTAAGATAGAAATTGAAAAAAAATAGGGGGGAAATGTTACAGGTTTCTTAAGCAGACATACAACTTGAATTAAAATGAGAAGTCTTTACAAGAGTGTAGAATATGTGTAGTTGTAACAGATGTAACAGATGCTAATCTATTCCCAGATATCAGATCCTAGGGTATGACTTTGTTGAAAAGAAGACCTTAATTCTGGGTGCCATGGCTAGGGATTTTAAATAATCACTTGGTTGAAATAATAGCATAAAAAGGGCTAGACAAACCAGGAGAATTCTAGAAATAAGCTCAGATAGTGAAGTAATGCCAGCGAATGTTGGTTTAGTACATGTCCTGGTGATTCACAAGGTCAGTGCCTGCCCCGTCTGCCAGTGGGCCAATCCCCTGGACACTGTAGCCCACTGTTGTCAAAGCTCAGCCTTTTCTCAGACCTCTTGTCTGAGGTTTTCCTTTCTACACTTCAGACTTGAGTGTTTTCTCCTCACTTTTTGTATTATGCTTGCTGATGCTTCCAGTTTTTCATATTACAAATTTTTCTACATTTCCAAGATACTTGCTTTGAGTTTAAAATCTTTTTAATTAGTCAGGAGTTGGAACATGTTCCAGCATACCACTTGTTAAATAATTACCTTATTTCCTATGAAATAAGAACCCTCAAGGAATTACTACCTCTGATAACAGAAATAAATCTGTAGGCTGATGCCACTGGTTATTTTAATAACTGACTAGATTAAGAAAAGCTATTGACTTCATTTCAGGCCTTTATCTCAGATCGTGATTAACTCTTAGGTAACAGATGGCCAGACTGTCATTGTCATGACCAAGAGGTTATCATTGTGGAGTTGCCATTATGTCCAGGACCATACTATTTCTATGTGTGACTTTTGAGGATTTTAAGCTCATAAGCAATTAGAAAATAGGTCTTTGCTGTCTAACATACCAAACCAAGAAGCACGCGTTCATTCACAACACAATACTAAGAAACTACATACAAAGGTAAGCCAGACAAGACTACATTTTCTGAAGAATTGACCAAGCTGAGTCTCCTGGGTCATCTACTCTACAGTTTACTCTAAGATGTAAAATCATGTGGATTGTATACATCAGGCTCCAAAGTGAGTTTATTAATGTTCTCTAGCTATCCAAACATCAGGAGAGAGGAAAGAGTCAATGCATATAAATGCAAGTTGTTTCTGACACCAAAGCCTGGAATCTACAAACAGAAGAGGCTGTGGAGGCACAGAAAAATTCCCAGGAGGTTTGTTTGCTAATGTTAGTTTTTAGATAAACACCACAGACATTCTTTTTCACTTCACTCAATTCCTTTTCCTCTGAGGACACATAGATCTTTACCAATATAATCTTTATTTACCAGCAGCACTCTCCATTTTGCAAATTCTACCCTGGTGAAATACAATATCAGGAATAAAAATATTAAGGAAACTGCCACGATCAGCCCACGTTTTCTTGAAACCAGTATGAAATTCACCATCTGTAAATGTTAGAGGAAGATATAAAAATAAAGTTGCCAGACCATCCACTGAAGCTACTAGAAAACTTGGTAATTGTCAGATTAGAGATGACAAGACCGAGTAATAATATCAGAGCAGAAAATAAGTTCCACTCTGAAAAGCAGAAGTGTCAGTTTCTGTCTTCTTAGTCCTAAAATGTTGATCTGTCTCCCTCACCTTTTGATTTATAGAGGCAAGAGGCACTGTGCCTGTTGAATAAGCTTCCATCTATAGTTTAGGAGGATAATTAAAACATGAGTAAGAGTTTAACTTTGATTATTAAAGCCCCATATTTCTAGTTCTCACACTGATTTAAAAATAAAACAAAACAGTGCTTGGCAGAGAAAACTCCTACTTGCTCTACTAAGAGGCTGAACCATGGAGAATTGTAAATATTCAATGTATATATAATATCCTAACAGAGGTGTAGTACTGACCTCTCAGATCTACTTGAATGACTGAAGACAATACAGTATTGGTATGAAGCGGAATCAGAGGCAATGATTATAATCTCTGCACACATAATGCTCATTTGGTGGTGGTAGCAGAACTGAAGCCTATGTGTTTTGATATATGGATTTTTAATTATTATTCAGGTATGGCAAGGCCAGCAGATTAGGAGATCACTGCCGATGAAAAGATAGTTTGTTCTGTTCACAGGTCCCAAGAGACAGGGCCTCACCATGTCATGGGGTGGGGGTGGAGCACACGGAGAAGCAGCAGGATCAGTCAGGAGCCACAGTGGGAGGGGGATATATGAGGACAAGCTTTTATTGTGCTTTTCATGGGAAGGAGCAGGTGAGATAGGGTAAGCAGGTTTGAGATTGAATAATTTCAGTGGGCTTTGGGGCACAGGGCCTTTCCCTTGTTGTCTGATACCTGGTCCTCTGGTCCTGGGGTGGTTAGGGCAGATGGATAGTGACTGAGAGTGTGAGAGCCTAATAAAGAAGGTGGTCAGGGATGTGGGCCCTGGGGTGGTTAGTCTGCAACTGACAAGTGTGCTGATAAGCAAGTTCTTTACTATCTCTAGAAGTTGGCTAACTCTATAAGGCACAGCCTCTCCGGGCTCAGAAAGGCAGCAGATGTCAAAGTGTCAGAATACAGAAAATAAAACAGAGAGCTAGTACATTATATTGTCCAGTAGACTCCCTAGGTGTCAAGAGTCATGCGTTCCTACCACGGCTCTGTCAGTAATTATTTATGCAATCTTAAAACGTCACTTCTCTAGCCTTTAATTCTTCCACTGGTAAATTAAACATTATTTGACTAGATAAATCTTTAATATATTTAGGTATGTATTTAACATTCTTTAACCTATGATCGCATGTCAAGAGGAGATGCTTATTATATTCAACAAGATAACACTCTTGCTCAGGACAAGAATTTGGGCTATATATAAGTCTCTGGTAAATTTAGTCTGATAAAGGAAAATCAGGTTTGAGGACACCTTTTATTTTATTTTATTTTTTTGGCCAGTCTCAAAGTAGACAGGTTATTACTGCCACATGCAGTCTAAAAAACCTGCAACTTAAAAGCTAGAGTACCTCCTCATGTCTCAAGGTTTCCTGTAACCACATTGAACTTGACTGCCAAGGTTTGTAAGCACTACCAGGTCTGGGCCTCCTTCAGTAGCACTATCTCATTTTCCCTGATTGCTGATATAAATAAGCAGCAAATATATTTTATCTTCCTCTTATTCAGCTTTTATATAGCAACAAGGATATGGAGAGCTCACCATAAAATTGGTAACTAATAAATTTATGCATAGCTACTCATAACTAGCCCAGCAATAAAGTGTCTTAAAGCAAAATGCAAATATAGACTTGAATCTGTAACATGGAATTCAGAATTGTTCTCAACCACATGGGACCGTCCTATTGTATGCTGTATCACATCTGAAATGACATATTCCTCAAAACTCTGCTTGGTGCCTCTGCCATCTGAGCCCAGGAGATGGGAGAACATACACACTTCTGTTATTTCCAATAGTTAAGTAGTAATCCTTCATCTTTCCTACTCCTAAATAGAAAATCCTCAGCTGAGACATTATTCAACCTCTTTAGGTTTTGGTTATATATAAGTACATTTTTGAAATAGAAAGTCCCAGTGGGGTGTGTGTGTGTGTGTGTGTGTGTGTGTGTGTGTGTGTGTGTGTGTGTGTGGTTAAGAGGCAGCAGGGGGTAGGGGTTGGCAAATCAGGTCAGAAAACAGTATATATGTTCATATTTTTGTAAGAACAAATAGTAGATATATTTAAGAGTCTGAAAAAATACATAGCCAATTGTTAATAGAAATTATCTTTTAGTGATGAGATTGTGGTGATTTTAATTCTCTTTTTTATATATTTTGTATTTTCTGAATTATTTGAAATGAATATATACATTTCTTTTATAATAGAAAAAAATAAGTTATTTCTATTTTGCAAAACAAATATTCCTACATCTTAGAGAATTGAAGACATTATTGAATATTATAAAACTTGGGTCAAATGTAAAATGTTAACTTTCTTTTAGATTTATAGATCACTATGTCCCCCCATCCCACTTTCTTTAGGACCTTCAGTCCCTAATTATTAAAATCTCTGGCATATAGATAATATTGAAAGCAACAAAACTAGATGGAGACTATACATAGAGATTGTTCTTGTTCATAGCTCAGTAAAGCAACCCTTTAGGGCACCTGGGTGGCTCAGTTGGTTAAGCGACTGCCTTCGGCGCAGGTCATGATCCTGGAGTCCTGGGATCGAGTCCCACATCGGGCTCCCTGCTCAGCAGGGAGTCTGCTTCTCCCTCTGACCCTCTGTCCTCTCGTGCTCTCTTATCTCTCATTCTCTCTCTCTCAAATAAATAAAATCTTAAAAAAAAAAGCAGCCCTCTATTTTTCAGGCCACAAGAGGTGAACTAAAAGGAGAGAATTTCAGTAGTAAAAAGAATTAAAATACTTCCTCAGCCATGGCCAAGGTCTCAGTTCAAACAATTTCTTAGCCCTCAGCTCCTCAGAAGTTGCCTAGCAGGCAACTGGGTCTAATGGTTGTATTTAAAAGTTTCGTTTGTTTGCTTAGCGTATCATAGTAATGAGGTCATGGTCCCAAGAACACTCCTTTTATCAGATAGTTTTGTATCAGGCACGACAGTTTTGCAGCCACAGATTGTGCCGGCAGATTCAGCCAGGCCTTCTTCTGCAAACCCATGGTTCACAAACAGAGGAGCCTGGGAGAAAGCACACGACTAAAACATCACAAATCTGTAACCACTACTTTCACAGTATCTTCAGGTTTGCTCCTATGATAATGGCTCAAATATTCCAGTGATAACAGCTTTATACAAATACTAGGATTTCTAAGGTGGGATTAAAGTGTAGACAAATCATTCTAAATATGGTCTTTAAGTAAACCATTTACACCTCCCTGCTGAAAGCTATGGGGAAGCTCATATGGTCCAGCAACTTCTACCATCTGATATCAAAGGTGCAAAATAACTTGTTACCTTGATGCTTTGATATCCATCCTAGCTTCAAAGTCCTAGGATATTAGGGTGGTATGTAAAATTTGAAAAGTCAGAGAATAAAATAAGGTCCTCTATAAGTCACTGAAGTGTCAGTCAGTCTTCATTTAATGTCCTTGTGCTCATTCCCCTTTGTTATCTATGTTAGATTCTGCTGTTCTCACTTATTTCCGTGAGTTGTTATAAAAGAAAAGATGAGAGATATTACTTTAAATTGGAAACTTTTTCAAGGAGCCATATTATAGGAGCACTCATTGCCTATAACAGCAAACATTCAAAGTCTGTATTTTAACTGTGAAGCATGTCAAGAACATATATCACAAATATTTGACCATATATGCTTAGGGTTGAAATTATTTTCTCTAATTAATTTTACTTTGAAATCACCAGTCAAAGCTTAATGTCAAGGATGAAAACATGTTTAAATGTGCTAATCTGCATAATTCTCCTTTATGTATTATTGGCCCTGTTCCAAAAAAAAATGAGACAACTGAATGGCCTTAAAAGAATGCATTTTGTGGTCGGGGGTGGGAGGGATGGGGTGGCTGGGTGATAGACACTCGCGAGGGTATGTGCTATGGTGAGTGCTGTGAAGTGTGTAAGACTGTGGAATCACAGGCCTGTACCTCTGAAACAAATAATACATTATATGTTAAAAAAAAATAAAGAAGATGGAAGGGAAGAATGAAGGGGGGAAATCGGAGGGGGAGATGAACCATGAGACTATGGACTCTGAGAAACTGAGGGTTCTAGAGGGGAGGGGGTGAAGGGATGGGTTAGCCTGGTGATGGGTATTAAAGAGGGCACGTTCGGCATGGAGCACTGGGTGTTATACGCAAACAATGAATCATGGGACACTACATCAACAACAAATGATATATGGTGACTAACATAACATAATAATAAAAAAAAGAATGCATTTTGATAGGTGGAGCCCAGGCTATAATGCAGGTATAATGAGTCATAGAACACAGTGCTAAGTTTTACCTCGTTAGTATTTTTAAAAACTCTAAAATTAAACATTTCTTAGGTATGTCAACTATGGCATAATTTTATCAGATAGAATGAAGAGATAATTGACTGGTGTGTTGATAATTAAACTTGAGGTCTCTGCCAATGAATTCAATTTACAACATAGAGTGTCATCATGGGGTAAAATCGTTACCTATAAAGTAAAAAGGTAAATGTTTTAATGAAAATTGTTTGGACAATATACTGGCTGACCAGATTACATAAAATATCTGAAAAGATTATAACTAATGTAAAAAAAGAAAGAATGATATTTGATAGAGTCATCACTTAAATTATTCATTTGTCATCAAAATATGCAAAATGGTGACATATCTTTGTTTTTAAATTCATGCAATACTGTACTGTTAACCACAAGCACAATGTTGTCCTGCAGGTATCTAGACATTTTACAATTTGAATAGCTGAAACTTTATCTGTTGAACAGCAACTCCCCATTTCCACTGCCCCACCCCTTCCCCTGGCAACAACCTTCCTACTTTCTGCTTGTATGAGTTTGACTACATTAGGTACCTCATCTAAATGGAACTATGCAGTATTTGTCCTGTGATGGGCTCATTTCACTTAGCATAACATCCCCAAATTTTGAGATATTTATACTCCTGTGTTCACCACAGCGTTATTCATACTAGCCTAGATGTGGAAGCAATCTAAATGTCTACTGATAGATAAATGGATAAAGAAAATGTGTTATATACATACAATAGAATATTATTCACCCTCAAAAAAAGGCATACCTTTACTTTTAACTTTAACTTTTTATTATGGAAAATTTCAAACCACAGAGCAGGATAAATCCCCATGCTTCCAGCATTCTGAGTCAATAATCATCAACCCATGGCCAAAATTGTTTCATCTCTCTCTTTCTGTACCGAAAGCAAATTCCAGTTGTCTTACGATTTTATCCACTAATATTTCATATGTATGAATGTATGTACCTAAAAGGTAAAGAATATTTTATATACATAACCATAATACAATATCTACAAAATGAGGTAACAAACCCTCAATATCATCAAATATCTTGGAAGTTTCATATTTCCAATTGTTTATTTAAAAAATACGTTTTACAGTTGCTTCTCTGGATCAGAGTCCAACTGCCATATATGGATTCACGTTCCCCTGAAGTCCATAGTTCTTAAACTGGTAGTTGGAAATCCTTTCCATGTCTTGCTCATGCTGCAGCACTTATCTATTTATCATACTCATTCCACCAAATGCTATCTCTGATTCTTCTACTCTTGAGCCACAATTAATACCCCTCTTGTGGTAGTTGGAATAATGACCCCCGCAAAGACATCCACATTGTAATCCCCCGAAACCAGTGAATATGTTGCCTTACATGTGAAAGAGGAATTAAGTTTGCTAATCAACTGACTTTAAAATAGAGGGATTATCCTGGATTATCCATTTGGACTCAATGTAATCACCAGAGTCCTTAAAAGCAAAAGAGGAAAGCCCAAGGGTAGGTCAGAGTGAAGGGATGTGAGAAGAACCTGACTCATCTTTGCTGGTTTTGAAGCTGGAGAAAGGAGGCTACAAGCTAAAGAATGAGGACAGCCTCTTAAAGATGGAAAACTCTGCAAGGAAACCAATTTTCCCAGAGAGCCTCCAGAAAGGAACATACACCTGCTGACACCTTGATTTTAGCCCATGAGTCCTGTGCCGGACTTCAAACCTAGAGAACTGTAAAATAATATATTGTGTTGTTTTAAGCTACTAAATTTGTGGTAATTTGTTACAGCAGTCATAGAAAACTAATACACGATTCTTTTTGCTCATGTGGTACTTTGTGCCACTATTTGGTTGGAGGTAGTAAATGTAGTGCATCAGAGTAAGATTATACCTGGATTCAAATTTCTGCTCTGCTACTTCTAAACTGTATGATCTTTGGCAATTAAAGGAACCTTGCTGGGGCACCTGGGTGGCTTAGTTGGTTAGATGACCGACTCTTGATTTTGGCTCAGGTCATGATCTCAGGGTCATGAGATCAAGCACCACATGGCACCTGCTTAGGATTCTCTCTCTTCCTCTGTCTGCCCCCACCAACTCTCTCTCTCTAAATGAACAAAACACAATGAACCTTACTTAACCTCACTTTACATCAGATTGTCTGTTTATAGCCTTCCATGGCATATAGCTGTTTTGAGGTATTTATCACAATTATAATTAATAATCAATTGAGTACTCAATTAAATGTCTCTTTCTCTCCTAAGATAATGGTCTCCCCAAAGGAAGGAGCCCTAACTATTTTGTTAATTACTTGTATCCTTAGCACAAAGTCCAGTGCTAAGAAAAAACAGGCCTTCGAAAATATTTGCCAATTGAACGATTTGATTAAAAGTACCACCTTGGGTGTGATGTAGACAATACTGTCCAGTAAAATATCAGTACATTCAGAATGTACAAATGAATTCACTGCACTAGTATAATCCAGGGACTTAAAAAGCCATGACTCAGGAGATTTCACACTCTCCTCTTTTCAACCCCCATTTTCTAAATATTTTATTTCGTCCCCTGACCCCCACCTTGGCCCTACCTTTGCTTTCCTAACAAGGAGGCATTTTCCTGTTAGGTGTATCTAGGACAGATGGAAGAGTATCCTCACCTTGATAAGCTCCTCATGAGTCTAGGGTCTGATACTCATATTTACAGGTAAAAAATATAAATTTAATGTGATAAATTCTAAGGGACTGGTTCAGGTCAATCAAACAAAAGATCATTCATTAGTTTACAATAAGAACTAATCTAGGGGCAAAAAAATTTTTTTCACACTGGATCACCTCTTTTTTACCCAGTAGGAAAATTTACTAGGGAAAAGTATTTTTAAGTTCTAAAAAAGTGGAGAAGAAACAAGTACCATGTACCTAACAACTTATAAATACAAAGCATATATTAAGGGTACTCTTACAAGCAAGTAATACTCATAAAAGAATGATTCTTACTTTTATTTGAATGTATGCAGAATTGGTATTTGCTGGTCAGTGTTCAGGTATAAATGGTTAATAAATCATATACATAATTGTCTTGCATCCAGTCCAAAGGAAAAAAAGAAGAAAAATCTTTTAAAATTTATAACATTGTCAACTTCGTACAGTACATCTTGTTTCTACATCTTAAAGACCTTCCTTTCAATCAACACTTAACTTTAGCCATTCTCTAGAAAGCTTTGTTATCAATGGATCCCTGCAGAGCTCTTGATACAAGCCTTACTGAGACTGTTAGTATTTGAAAGAGACTCTATAGAACATGCTGGTGATTCATTGCTCTAAATTTCTGGAATTCTAGCCTTGAACTGAGCCCAACCTCCAAGAAGCCACATATTTGAGTCCTTATAGAAACAGTTTGCTTTCACTGTGTTGGCTCATCAGGAGCTATGAAGGTTGTCTATAAGGAATAGTTAAGTCAAGAAAGTGGCAGCATCCTTTCTAAAAGAAAGTGGGAGATGCTGTTGCTTATACTGTTCACTATTCTGCACAATCACAAAGGCCTGAATTATCAATCAGTGAAATATGAGTCTTTCTCAGCCTCAAGCTTTATTAATGATTAGTGATTAGCAAAAAAATCAAAGCAATAATACAAGCAGCATCAATATCTATGAGGTTCTAAATATCAGATGCAGCTTTTAGAAGACACTTTTCTGCACCTGGGTTCATTTGGTTTCAGAATTATGCCATCTATTGGGTGTTAGCCAAACACAGGAAAACCACTGAGCTTGGGATCTCTTATATATCTCATTAATCACATAGACCTGTTCTAGCTACCTAATTAAATCCCATTCTTCATCACAGCTATGGCACAGAATTCCACAAATTTCAGATTTATTAATAAGAATCAAAATAAATAAACCATGTATACCCTTCTGAAAGCATTCCTGTTAAACTCTCATTTGTCTTTTAGCGGTATATTCCATAAGTCATTGTAAGAGTTCAGGTCAATCTTACCTCAGGAAGCCCTGAGGAAAGAGGAAACTAGTCCCAGACCCACTGTTAATGTTTCCTTCCCTGTTCCCATATAAGGATCCTTCCAATAAACAAACTTCTCAAAGAATTTAACAATAGGGGAAAAAACACTCTCCTAAAAAGATGTTCCAAAATTAAATAAATAAATAAATAAAAGTAGAAATATTACTTCAAAAAAAAAATATGCTTCTTTTTCTTTTTCTTTTTTTTAAGAGAAGGATCGGGTAGAAGCGGCAGAGGGAGAGGGAGAGAGAGAATCTTAAGCAGGCCCTATGCCTAGTGCAGAGCCCGACACAGGGCTTGATCTCACAATCCTGAGATCATGACCTGAGCCAAAATCAAGAGTCGGACGTTTAACCATTTGAGCCACCCAGGCACCCCAAGATGTGCTTACTTTTAAATGAAAATGAGAATAACATAACTCAATATATTTCTCTCCCCTTTTTTGGCTTTTGCTTTTACAATATCACGCCTAATATGAGCACATAACCTTTAAACTGTTTATACCCAAGGTATTATGTATAATTATCCTCAATCTCATACACCATTATGATTTTTTCTTTGTAAATGCATCTTTTATTTTAAGCAAACTCAAAAAATTTTTGGAATAAATATATTATAAATAGCTAAAAGTTGTATATTTATCTAGGAAAAAATATAATTAGCTTCCTTTTTTCGTTCATGAAAGCTCTTGTAACTACAGTCATTATCACTGACAAAAATAATTTCTGATAGAAATAGTGCTTCTTTTCACCTGTGTCTCTTCACCCTCTTACACTTCCTAATCACCAACTACCATTTATACACAAAGAGTCAAAGGTCATGGAACTTACTTCCTGCTACTGGATTTTGTCCTTTCCTACCACTTTCCCCAGGCTAAAGTTCTCTGAACTATATTACCCTGCACTGCACAAACCCAGCGACCTTAATCAGCTGTTGTCTGTTCACTCTGAAGTTCCAAAGTTCCTGGACGCTAAAAGGCATGGGGAAACAGAAATTCTAATCCATGAGGCTTGAGTAGCTGCTTATGGGCTGACGGCATGATCATCATATTGAGAGGAATGAAGAGTGAAGTCTATCAGTGAGTGCCACACAAAAAGAAGAAGGAAGAGTAGGAATACGTCCTATATTTTATGATTGGGCAAAGAAATTAAACAGAAGTAGTCAGATTATCAGAAAGAAAAAAGAGAGACCATGATTCATTCTAAGAATATAACTTTTCTCTTTTAGGTAGTCCACGCATACCAGAATTCTAAAATATTGAGATTAAAGGGATTTTAGACATCATTTTACCCAACCTCTCTACTTAAAACCATTAAAAAAAATTTTTTTTATTAACATAATGTAGTATTTGTTTCAGGGGTACAGGTCTGTGATTCATCAGTCTTACACAATTCACAGCGCTCACCATAGCACATACCCTCCCCAGTGTCTATCACCCAGCCACCCCATCCCTTCCATCCCCCACCACTCCAGCAACCCTCAGTTTGTTTCCTGAGATTAATAGTCTCTTATGGTCTGTCTCCCTCTCCAGTTTCATCTTGTTTCATTTTTCTCTCCCTTCTCAAAACCATTTTAGATCAAATTGAGATGAAGAAAGATAATAGAGGCAAGGCAAATCTTCTTTCCTTTTACTTTATAAATCTTTTATAGTTCTTTTTAATTTAGTTTTGTTTTTTCTTTGCCTTACAGATTCTTGAGGGCAAATTTATCAATCTTTTCCCTAATAATTTCAAGGAAAGGTTTAGGCATAATTAGGAAAGTTTTTCCATTTTATAGAGGAATTCCTTTTTTGTTAAGTACATGTATAGTTTCTTTTTCATTTTCATTTTTTTAAATATTCAGATCTCTGATAAATCAGAGGAGTTTATTCTTTAAGATTTTAAAATTTATTTGAGAAAGATTGAGAGGGAGAGAGAGAGAGAGAGCACAGTGCGGAGGGGCCGAGGGAGAGGGAGAGAGAGAATCCAAGCAGACTCCCTGCTGAGCACAGAGCCCCTCTTGGGGCTCGAGCTCAGGACCCTGAGATCATCAGGACCCAAGTAGAAATCAAGAGTCAGATGCTTAACCAGCTAAGCCACTCAGGCGCCCTGAGAAATTTATTCTTGTATATGGTTTGAGATAAAGATCCAACTTAATTTTTTTCCAACATTTCTCCAGTTAACCCAATATAATTTGTTGAATTAACTTTTCCCCAGTGATTTGAGATGCATACAGAGGCTACATAGTATGTTTTAGAACCTACTAGTGTTGGCCTCCTCACTTCCCGTTGCCCTTTTCTTCCTTTACCCTCTTTATAACTATCAGAGCTTGATTGATTTTTTTCATATGAACTTCAGATTCAATTTATCTAATTCTGTTTTTTAAAAAACCTGGTATTTTTATTTGGGTCTTATTTTTATCTTAGATTGATGATCTTGCCAACCTTCCTTTCTAAGAAAATGGAATACCTTTCCATTTGTTTAAATATATTTCATAAGTGCTTAACGTTTTCCTTATACATTTTATACAGTTGTTAGCTTTATACCTTCCTCTCTCATTTTTTAGTTGTGATATTTCTATTTATTCAGAGGACTTAGCATTTACATTCTAATCTTAATTTTATTTTACTCTTAGATGTACAATTAAATATATGCAAAAATACACACTAGAAGCATTTTGGCTAAAATTACCTCTTGATTGGATGAAGACTGTTCTCTAGCAGATTCCTCAGGAAGAAAGAACTTGTGAATGAAATATTCCCTGAGTTCTTACATGGTTAAAATGAGTTTTTTATAGCTGTGAAAATTGAAGAACAGCATATAAAACTCCTGGACCACACATTCTCCCTTGAACTTCTTAAAAATGTTACTCTACTTTTATCTAACATCATATACAGTTGTTGACAATTTCAGAGTTTTTGAATTTCTGATTTGTGGTTGTCTTTTATATCTTCAGTTACTTGTTTAACCATATTAAATTCACTTTTCAATATTGTGTTACAATATTCCTTTGCTTTATGGTTTTTTCTCAGGGCAAGGCAATTATTATCTTACACAAATTTTCATTTTCTTTTCCTTTATTTTTTTTTAACAAGATAATAGTGCTCACCATCTCATTTAGAGCAGGGTAAGAAATGTTTCAGAATCAAAGTCAAAAGTTGCACAATTTTCCATTATTACTGCATGGTAGCACTTCGCCTCTCTTACAACTTGATTTTCTCTCCCTGGAACTCCGACATCTCTTTGCTATCAAATAAACCCTCTGGCTGATTGTCCATTACCTATTTTCAATTATTGTTTCTAATGCTGTCTTCAGTTTCAGAAATGATGAGAAATTGAGCATTTTTCCCTTGGAGAATACAACTTGATGCTATCTTTCTAGCTGAGCTCTACATATCCAAAATCGATACCCCAGTTTCTTCCTACTTTCCCTAAGTTTTAAAGAAAAATTAGAATGCTGTAAATAAATGTGGTACCAGATGCACTCCAGCAAATGATAGCTCTTAGAATAGCATCTGAAATGACAATATGTACTCACTTGGAATTCAGAAATGAAAATGTCCCAGTGCCTTGCTTCATTACTGAAGGGAATCAGCCTTAGAGCACAGCAATTGCCTGTTCTCACCAGCTGACAATGAAATGAATACTCTGTAGGAGCTGAGATGATTGTGGCATTAAACTTAGCAGTCTCTCCATGATCCTGCAAGATTGCTACTGAATCTAAACTAAATCAGTTCTGAGAAGAGTCTGTACAGAACTTGTTCATCATTTAAAATCTGGAGGGGGAAAAATGACTGAAATCAAATGAGTTAGGAAAGATATTATCAACTAAGAGACAACTCAGGAACCTGTTTTAGATCAAACTGAGAAAATAGGGCAGAAACAGCCAAACAGCATAAGGAGAGTTGACATTGTGTGCAAAAGCCTAAGAGATTTGTTTTATTATTGTCATCAGTTGCAATGATGATGATAATAATAGTGATCTGGTGTTCAGTGAACACAAAACAATGCAATAACAACAGCACTGGCCATAGAAAGAAAAGCATAATGCGGCTTCCCGGGCTGGTAAGCTTGGCATCTAAGTTACCCAGACTATGACCCATAGCAGAGACACCAAGGGAATGAAGAGTAGGTGCCTGAGTTAGGGTGAGCATATAACATGACATCACAGAGACCATCGGCCTTAGTCCTCTTATCTATTCTCTTGCTGACAAGGGTAATGAGTGAAAAGATAAGTCCTGGGGTATTAGGAATAAGAGGAACAAGGTGGTGGTGGTAGGAGGAAGAGAGAAGAATATTGATATCTCTGGGTAAAGCTTTTTGAATATGCCTCGCTTAAAATTCACAACAATGAATCAGTTAGATACTCTGACTTCCATTCTACATAGAAAGTAACTGATGTTCAGAGAAGTTAAAACTGTCCAAGTGCCAGGTAGTGAAGCGAGTAGAGTGTCAACTGGAAGCCCAACAAGGCAGAGCCATGACATTTCAGATGAAGGGCTTGAGCTGAAGCTGAGCAGGGAGATGAAATAGAAGACACCTGAGGATGGGATCTCCTCCATTTGGAACTTCCTCACCAATGTGGCCCTGCTGCAAGTCCTCCTTTTGTCTTAAAGAAATTCAAGAGTATATAAAGATTGTGCATCACATGCGAATACATGCTATGAAGAATCTTGTTACAGCTTTTATTCCTATCTGCAAATGAATAGGCCCCAGAAAGCTGCAAGAGATTCTTCGAATGTACATACATAAAAAGTCTACTTGTTAAGACCAAATTTGGCTCTGGTAACTAATCTTCATAGCTAAAATACAAAACTATTTGCAAAGTATGAAAAAACTTCTTGTGGTCATAGTTCACCTTACATCTGTGGTACTCAGCCTCTATGAATGTTGACCAAATTGTAAATTATGCCAACTCCATTTTCCAACAACTATTAATTAAGAGAATTGTGTCTGATATGGCACTGTCTTGTCTGTGTCTATTTGTTTACTTCTGTCCAGACTGTGTTTGTACAAGTCTCTTGCAATTAGTTATGTTTTGTGAAAACACACAACTACAATGACACTTAAGCATAGGACCATTAGTCTACATTTTTAATAAAGGTATGAATTTTTTGTACACTTGATTCATCAAGTACTGACAAATATGACTAAATGTCCCATTATGCTTTGGATTTGTCTATTTCTTTTGCAGATCTGCCAATTCTTGCTTAGTATATTTTGAAGCTTCATTATTTGATACATCCAAGTTTAAAATATGGTGTATTAATACCTTTAAAAATTATACTCTGATCTTGTTTATCTTTTTTTAAAAGATTTATTTATTTATTTATTTATTCATTTATTTGAGAGAGAGAGGGAGAGCATATGAGCAGGGGGAGGGGCAGAGGGAGAGGGAGACAAGCAGACTCCCGCCTGAACAGGGAGCTCCATCCTAGGACCCTGAGATCATGACCTGAGCCAAAATCAAGAGTTGGACACTTAAACACTGGGCGACCCAGGCACCCCTTGTTTATCTTTAATATTTTTTTTTTGCCTTTCAGCTTTCTCCATGTGTTAATGTAAGTATACTAATTTTCATTTTGTTAGGAATATCTTTTTCTACTCTTGACTTTTAAATTTTCTTTGTATGATACTAATATAAGTACACCAGCTTTTGGGTGGTTAGGAATCTCTTTTCCTACTTTTTGGTTTTCAGAACTTTGGGATCGTTATGTTTTAGATGTACTTATCGATAAGATATAGTAAGTTGCCTATATGTGTGTTTTTAAATCTAGTCTGAGAAAAAAAAAACTAACTGGTTCAATCTGCCAGTTTTTCAACTGAAGCATTTATCCTTTTATATCCATGATAGTTATTGATATATTTGAATTTATTTCTGTGGTCTTAATTTTGCTGTTAATGTTGCTTTTTTCTCCTTTCTTGCTTTTCCCCCTCTTTGGATTATGTTTTTTTATTCCATCTCTTTTAACTACAAATTTGGAGAATATATATCACAATCCAATTCTGTTCATAGTGATTTTAAACTTTCTATCTATCATGAGCTATTAGCTTCTTCTAGTCTGAAATCAATAAAAAAATCTCTATCATCCTCTCAAATAATGTAAACACCTTAGAACTCCAAACATGTCTGAACTGTATGATATTGTTATTGAGTATTTTAGTTTTTTGTGGCTTTCCTTGTATCCCACAATATAGTATTACTGTTGTTGTTCCTGGCTTATATTAGGTGTTTGGTGATTATTTGTTAAATTAACGATTAACAGTTAAATGTGTGGTACACTTACAGCAGCATAATGTCCACTGACTAAGTTATAAATCTTGATATGAGTCTGCTCTGGGTTGCCTGTGTCTGCTTATCTCCTCTGTTCCCCCACTTTATTTTTCTGGTTCTTTCTTTTACTATCTCTTCAATAACCATTCTGTTGTCTTCTCCCATCTTTTTCTGTTCTCTGTCTCTCAGACAAAATCAATAAAACTCTGCAACATTTATGTAGCAATGCTGGAAAAAGGCAGGGTTGACTGATCCAGTACAGCACTTGAGCACCAACGTTGTGGTGGCCTCTACATTAGCATGGGGACTGTTATACTTACCTAATATTGCCTAGTGAAATCTTAATTTACAACCTTAATTTCAGCTCTTCAAAATGCTGAGCATTACTTAAATGAAGTTCAGTACTTACAAGGTATTTAGTAAAACTGTCTACTTCAAACGATACACACTGGTGACTCTATTTTGAAGGTACTATCCCCTGACAGTAGTAATGAAGCTCAGGGTCTACATCTACCCAGATCAAAGTATTTTTGAAGAGCATTCTGTCCTACTTATATATACCAAACCCGTGTCTGAAAGAAATCAAGTTCAATCCCAGGTAAATGAGGTTGGAAACATTCAGGGTGGTATGGTGGTAGAGCAATTTGTAAGGCCTAGGTTAAATATTACTAAAGGTATATTATTCAACTTTTTTGAAATTGCTTGCTGGCTAGAGTCTAGTGTATTTTGTTTTAGGTCTAACTGGATTTTATAAACATCCAAAGATGGGAATTTGTGATGTCAACACTGACACAACAATAGCTCTATTGGACCCAACTATTCAATCTTCCAACTAAATTTCTTGTTTTCCCTCTTATTTTGTTATATCTTTCAACACTATAAGTTACCAAAAACAAACAAACAAACAAACAAACAAATAAAAGCTCTCTTCCTTTACTGGCCTTAGACATATTATTTTATGGGATGTCTGGGTGGCTCAGTCGTTAAGCAACTGCCTTCGGCTCAGGTCATGATCCCAGGGTCCTGGGATTGAGCCCCACGTCGGGCTCCCTGCTCTGTGGGAAGCCTGCTTCTCCCTCTCCCACTCCCCCTGCTTGTGTTCCCTCTCTCGCTGTGTCTCTCTCTGTCAAATAAATAGATAAAAAATCTTAAAAATAAATATTATTTTATGTCATATCTCCTTTTTCTAAAAAACAAAACCAAGAGCCCTTTGCCCTTCATCTTCTCAGATTCCTAGATTCCTTAAACAAGGTCTGTCTTCATCCAAGCATAGCCAACAGAAAGTAATCTACATTTCTTATGGCAGCAATCATGCCTGGTGGATTTGATATTGACTGTGGCAGATTTGATAGATTTACAGGCGCTTCACTGAAAGCACATCATATCTCACCAGTGTTTTAAAATGACAGAACCGCATGAAATACAAAAGAGAGGCTTGAGGTATAGAGTAGCTGTGGTGTGCAGATCAAAGAGAAACAAAATCATAGGGGCCAATTGTTAATTATGCTTGCTAACAATTTACCTTCATGTAGGCAGGCCGAAGAGCTGCCTGCATAAAGCCATTATCAGATTTCCATGGTGCCTTTCCTGTCCCCCATAATACTGCCCTCATATATTGCCATTTTACCAACATTCCTGTCTCCTACATAGCCTGAAATTCCCACTATCTCTTTGGGTTTATACAACTAAATAGTTATTTTCCTTGAAGCATTATGAAGGTTTATCAGAGAGTTGAATGAAATGGAAGAAAAGTTCTCCTCATATATTAGCATGAATTATTATGCGAAATTACCTTGCATCACCTTGAATACATCGCAGCTCCTAGGGAGAATGAGGGCACTAGGATACTCACAGGTTAACAAAAGGTGGGATTTGATAACTCCAATAGCTGAAATTGCTAAAGACCTTTACTAGTATCTTATTTTTTTTTTCTATTAGTCATTTGTTCTTGTTTCCTATAGCTTGGTAAAGTTATAAATGAATGCTGCACATAGGGTATGAAAAATTCTAGAGACATTTGGCTTCTAGTAGGTAGTTAGGATAAAGGAAATTCACCGTAATCCAGTCTGAAGTTGAAATTGAGCTAGTGTGAAGCAGACTTTAGCCTGTGTACGAGCCAGTCTATTTCTGGTTTGTCCTTATTATTACAGAGTAATTCCTCAGGAGTTACAACTGAAATCCTGGGTTGTTAACTAGGTCTGTCCTCCTTAATTATCTCTGAATTCCATTTTTGTCTCAAAGCTCTGGTCAGATTTCAACCATCATTTACAAACTGGCAGATGCCTTGAGGGGAAAAGCAGCACTGAGTGTTGTATGCACTTACTTTTCCTTCTCTTCAGCAGTCTGGTCCTCAAGTCCTTGCTACCTTGGAATCTCTAATGTCTTCAAACAGATAATGTGTGTGTGTGTGTGTGTGTTTGTGTGTTTGTGTGTGTGTGTGTGTGTGTGTGTGTGTGTTGATCCAGCTTTTCACCTTCTTAGTTTTTCTTGGGAGAATGATTGGTCTGCTGTAAGCTAGTCTGCTGTAGCTAGAAGCAGAAGTTGTGGTGGGTAATTGGAATTAACATAGCATACTAAGAGAGCAGTGTGGAAAAGTAAAGACAGAATTAGTTTTCATTTTAAATCACTATTATGTTAATCTGTAATCTGATAAAAAAAAATATTGTTATCTGTCATTCAACCCTGTTATGTGATCTCTGGAGTTCTCACTGAAGATACCTATAAAGAAATAAGTATTGTCCTAATAATTTGTTGTATATTTGTTGGTTTTTTAGAGGGGGGAGGGGCAGAAGGAGAAGGAGAGAGAGAATCCCAAGCAGGTTCCCTGCTGAGCAGGGCTCAATCTCATAACCCTGAGATCATGACCTGAGCTGAAATCAAGAGTCTAACACTTAACATACTGAACCACCCCAGATGCCCCTCTCCTAATAATTTTTAACAGCTAAGTATGAGTAGTACTTTTTTCATAAGCTTGGGAAAAAAATCATAGATCTGTGGAATTGGAAGAGACCTTAGAGAACACACTCTAGTCTCTCACGAAGAAGCTAACTTGCCCAGAATCCCACACTGTTTGGAGGAATGAACCGTAAGTGTCTTCTTCTTCTTGTCCAGCACTCTTTCAACAACACTCTATTGCTTGCAGCAAATCGGTTATGTCATGGAAAGATTTCTGTTGACTGACAATTCTTGGATTCTATAACTCTAATGAACCCCTCCCCCCTGGAGAAAAAAAACTTTTATGATTATTGTCTATTAATCTCACTCCATCCCATACCCTAAACTTTCTCTTTGAAATACTGGTCTAGGGTATCAAAAGATGACTGTGATTTTCAAACTTGCATGGTACTGTATATAAGAGGGTGCTGTATGTAGGAAGTTGAATAGAAAGGTTTGTAAGACAGCATAAGAAGACTGGGTGGAGAGAATGTTTTAACTGGATGAAGTCACAACAAAGGCTAAAGAGCTATCATGTTAATATACTTGTTGAATTAGTTTAAGAGCATGAATCAAGCACATCATCTCTAAAACTGTCAATTCCAAATTTTTGAAAACAATTTCAATGATAAATAGGTAAATTTTTTATAATGGCTTATTTATATATATTTTCAATTTTTTCAGTTCCAGCTGAATTGAAAATGAAAGTAAGTTTTTATTGCCATCTTCAAGTTCTAAGGCATATCTCCTATTAGTCCTTAAATTACCTCCAATTAGGTGTGGGTATGTGTGCAGTGATTCTTAGAAGTCAAGCTGAACAGGCTAAGTATTTGAAGTCATTATGTCCTTAAAATGGAGAACAAATATTTCTATGTGAGAACAGCAGAAAAGAAACTAAAGATCAATTTGCAGATGAAAAAAAATATCTTATTAATCCACGACTCTTTCAACCTGCCTGAGAATCCAGATTTTTCCCTCAGTATAATAAAAAAATAAACACTGGTGATTGGAAGACCATAAAGCCATCTGATTTTGTGTGTGTGTGTGTTCTCAAAGTCCATCATGGATAAAGCTACATAAAATTAGCAGATATATATGAACAGTGTGATTCAAGGAAAGTTGTAAGGCTATACCTTTAGGTATCTATCCCCTAAAAAGCTCCCAAAGTTTCTGTTTTAATATGTCCAGAAATCCCTTCTATCGGAGGAACAAATGGAAATCCCAATACCACTAAATATGGGACCTGGAACAGGTCATTTTTATGCACTTAGTTTCTTGCACATATTTGATGCTTAGATATTTTTGTTGTTGTTAACACAGAGCAATTCAGCAAGTTTTATATTGCAGAGTTCTGAGATGATAGAAGAAAGGAAATACTTTTCAGTTAGAAAGGACTATGGAAAGGTTGGCGGGGAGGAGCATTTGAGGAAGGAAGCCTGAATATACACGGCCAGGAGATGTACAGAACATAAAGACATGCACTTCCTTGTTTTCCGTGGTGCCAACTCTGCTAGGTGGTCTCCTATTTTGTAATGTTCTCTCCAGTAATAACTTTGTCTGACTTAGACTGTGGGTTCCTTGCACCTTTTCATACTTTCATATTTAAGAATGTTAACAGCTTCCAGTTTCTTTCTCTTCTTAGTTCTAAAGACCTTTATTTATTCCCAAGCACAACCAGGGACCACACTAAGAAGTGAAAAGTTAAAATGTAAGAAAGAAAGAAAAGTTAAAATGTTGCCACTTATGAGCAAAGTATTAGCTACTTATGTTTTACTATCAATGAAAGAAGAAATAACATTAAGAGCAAAGGAATAGCCTGTTGTCTTCTATTTCTGAGCTAAGTATATATTCTTTCCTCATTCATTCTGAACAGGGTTCCTGGGAAACAAACTGATACAATTATACCTTGTAACTATTACCATTTTTGTGGTAAATATTCTTTCAAAAATTTCTCTGATGATTCTAATAATTGCTCTTTTCATATTAAGATCCTCTGGTTCTAAATATTTGATAAATATCACATCAAAGCTTTTATTACTTTTGGTGAGTAACTGGGGAAACAGTTGGTGATTAACCAGTCTAAAACTCAAAGATAGATTTTAAAGTAATTATAGCCTTCATAAGAGTATTTTTGCAATGAAATCCATAATAGACATTTCATTCTGGATATAGTGAGTCTCTTCTGTAGTTGTAGCCTTCTTTTATGTGAGGGTTGTTAGTTTGTTAGCTGGTTATACAAAAGCAATCTGAGCACTGATTCTGACTCCTTGATACATTTTATTTAAAATATTCCATGTGTATCTGTATAGTAAAGGAAATAAAATTCTGGGAAAAAGGTTTGTGTGTGTGTGTGTGTGTGTGTGTGTGTGTGTGTGTGTGTGTGTGTAAATGGGTATATATACTAGGGCATACCTATTCATGCAAATACTATAAAATAAGAATTTTTAATGAGCATACCTCAAGAAATTGAATACTTATCTAGAGATAGCATCTAAACATGAATTTCCAACATGCTTCTTCAAAGTCCATTACTGTTTAAATCCTAGAAGTAGAAAGCCTTTTGCTTATATAGTATTGCTTTCTGTTAGGCTTCAGGTATTTGACCACTACCTAAAGTTCTAAGAGCTAAACTTCAGAGGCACATTAGAACTTTGAATGTTCTGAAATTTAATCTGAGCAATTACCTTGCTCTTCTGCCTGGCTGGTAAATCATTTACTCCAGTGGGAAATTTTTTCTTAAAAATGTTTCTTTTGAAAAAAAAATCTCAAAATAGAGTTGAAATAGAAGCACTGTGTACTTGCTCCAGATACAAACCTACCAAAATAGAAAAGTGGTTGTCTTTTTAACTTAAAACCCAGTGGGAAAGTGGGGGAAATGAGTTTAAAGTAAGAAAGATAGATCTAAAATTCTTCCTGCTAAATAAAGGAACAGAACAAATTACTGGAAGGAGAGAGTTAAACATCGGTACTGGCAGAAGTGTATAAATATATTCTGTGCCAAAAGGCCTGGAGGGCAAAGTAACACTTTGTCCTGGAGCTGAAGAACCATTTACTATCCACTCCCCACCCCCAAGGTTTAGCAACAGGATAGCGCTGTTGGAGTCTGACAGTCCTGAGTCCAGGTTACAGGCATTCCAATGATAACCTATGTGTATTTCTTGTACAGAACAGAGAGAAAAATGGTTTTCAGAACCAAAATCATAACCAGAAAGATATGTTCCATAAAAGAGGGAGCCAAACTGACCCCATAGCTGGAAGTTTCTCTTCCTGTCTCAAAAGGAAAAGTTAGTGTCTATTTTCCTTTTCATCCTGTCAACCTAAACAATGAAATAAACTAAGGCAAATTCAAAATTGTCAAAAAAAGAGAAGTTTCTTCAGGAATAGAAGAGGAATTGGAATTTGAAACACACAAACTGTAGCGAGCTACTGGCGAGTCCTTTGAGGGTTTGGTGTAGGCTGTACTTCTGGGCAGGAAATGTAAAGAGAGGAGAGCTTGGGTAGAGTTTATAATATTAGAATCTTCTTCAATGATAATGAATTGATCAGTGGTTACCTCAAATCAACCTTGGGAAACAGTTTGTTTCTCTTACGATTTCCAGAGGCATAAGCAAAACTGATCCAGGTCAAGTTAGCCTTGCAAAACAGACTAAATTAAGTTTTGTTTATATGACTAAACTGGTTTTATCTGCTCAGGAGTTTTTCAGGGCTGGTTTCCATTTGGTTTTGATTTTAACAATTCTATTAACTCATAGACTTCTGTCTATTCTCTGAACAGAATGTTGCATGTTTACCCCCACACATGCATCGACGCTATCACAACACTTCCTTGGCTTGTGGATGCATTACTGCCCATCTCTGCCTTCATCTTCCTGTGGCCCACGCCATTGCATGGTGATGCTCAGAGAGACTGGCCTTGGACTGGACCCTGTGTCCAGCAGATGTTCTGGCTGGGGTAGCATCACTGGAGACCATGACTGTGATCACCACGAGAACTACTTCCTAAAAGTGGCTTGCCCTTCATATCTGTGGAGTGTGTCACCACGCCTCCCTTGAGGCCATCAGTCAGCATCATTATGTTTGGTGTTCATTATCTAAACTCTCCAAACTCTTCAAGAAGAGCTGTCTAATCTACAGCAAGCAAGACACCCATGAGCACTGACCCTTTAGGGCCATCCAAAGGTATATTAAAAGCGCTGTCACTGAAGGTTTAAGCTTTGAAATGTAATAGAAACATTACTGCCAGTGTAATGCAATTCTCAGGATATAAACATGTACTTACATTCTCAGCATTTAAGCCCGCTTTATGCAAAGGTCTAGACTGAAGTGTCCCCCAAATTGAGAAGGAAACAAAGAAAAGGAAAATACAATAGGAAAATTCATTATCTTAGTTATTACAGCAAAACTATACTGGTTTGTGACTTATCAGTCACGGATGAAAGATGTAAACACCACCAGAAATCATCCTTTCTGCAGAGACGTCAGTCATAAATGAAGTTTCATCATTTATATGCTTATCCAAAGTGGTAATTTAAAACTACAACTACTGACTCTGGCTGTCTCCAGAATGCTAACTAACTATGAATTAAGTGGTGAGCAGGTGCTTGGAAATAAAAGTTTGCCCTGTGCTGCCAGGAGCCTAAGGACAAAGCTAACAGTCACGATAAAACAGTAGTAGTTTAAGCACAAGATTGTCAATACAGCCACAGTCTACCAATTTGCTAATCATCGATGGAGATCTACCATGACATACAAATATGGATGATTTTAAGAAAAGAAACTGTCTCTGATACATCATCCTTTTTTGCTTTTCTTTATCTGGGTCTATGCCTCCTCTGAATATCTGAAAGCAGGAACCCAAAATTAATTCATAGGGAAAAGAGAAACAGGCTAGTAAAAATTGTATTTATAAGCTCACAGCAAGAAATATGTGCTTAAAGTGGGATTTATTCATTCTTATTGCTATTGGAACGGACACTTAATTTTCTCCCTAAGATGAAATGAAACTTTTAGAAAATTTACAGCTGCTGAGAGAACAGTTTCTCACATGCCAGGCTATGTTAGTCGAGTTGAGAATAAATCATCAAAGAACTCTGACTAGTATTACGATGCTGTTCATGCAAAGTAATATTTAAATTTCTACCCACATAAAGCAACTGTAGGACAGCTATCATGAATGAGTTCACTGCATTCTGTAAAATAATATCCCAGCATCACTGACAATTAGCATTCTTTCTCTTTCCTTTGTGCTTATTCTTTTTGTACCTTCCCTTTTCCTCATCGTCTCTCCATTGCTGCTTCTCTAAAAATATTTTCCTTATTCTGACATTGGAAGGTTGGCTTGGCTACCCTCCTGCCCTCAGTTGCCTCCTCCCTCATTTTCCCTCTGTCACTGGGATTAACTCTGCTTCCTTGGAAGCCCCTATAGGTGATAATACCAAAGATCACAGACGTGGCCTCCACTTTTCCATGCTGTAGATATGACATTATTACACGGTATTATTCATTTAGATTGAGAACAATGACTGATACTCTTTCTACAAATATGCTTAGATTCTTTCTACAAATGCCCTTTTTGCTTGAAGGCATATTGAGATTTTTTTATCCAAACAAATTGAAAATTATCTAACAATTACATAATTTAAAAGCTTTGAGATGAAGGATTATCTTTGTCATTTTGTGGCCTCTAATAAATGCTTCACCATTGATTGGGAAAAGAGATTTCTGGTTAATAAATTATGAGTCCACATTATAATAAAAAAAAAACCCTCAGTCAATTAAACACCATTATGATGTAAAAACAAAACATAATAATATTTTTTTAGTGCTTACCATGTGTCAGAGACTTTGCTTTGGTTATGGTGCTGTCTCTGTGGCAGCAAGGAGCACACTCGGTCTCCAAGAAGATACATTAGTTGTTCATGTTCTACTGTCCTCAGCTTCTCAGAGCCTCAGGCAGCAAATCCATTCTATTTGCTCCCCATGACTTAATGATAGTCACACTAATGTGAGGGACATCATTTTCTTTTGATAGAACATAATCCATTGTATAGCCAAATATTTTATCACAGACTTTTACTATATTTTTATATCATTCCTATAGTTCTCCCTAGTAACTGGCTCTGGGTTTCAGATTCTTAAATCATATGACTAAAATCTACACTTCTTTTTCTTTTGTGCTGTGTAAACCTCTGTTTGCAAAGTTTCAGGAGAGGCCAAACTGCCACCTTGGTAGCAGATCCTGCTAAAAATTCTTTATTAACTCATGTTCTGTTTAATCAAAGGGACTTTTCCTTAGTCATCAGGGTGGCGATTCTGAGGATGAGGAAATGCTGCTATTAAGGGAAAAGTCTAGCTGAGCACCTAATAGCTGCCCTTTGGAAGGAAAATGACACATGTTTTTATTTTAGGAATTCAACTTATCACGGGATAGTCATGTGAAAATGAAATCAAGTTAATCATCTCTTTCTATGAAAATGTGCTCCTGGTCATACTAGTTAAACATTAGGACTTACAGAAATCAATTTTCTAAACTGCCTACTTCAGGAATTATAGCAGAGGGGGAAAAGTATATAGAAATCATTCAGAGGTAAAGTTGTGTAAAGAGAAGTGTCCTTGTGCTCACATGGGAAGTGTGGATCACTTGAGGGAAGGCTCCATTATCAATCTGATTCCTCATATTCACTGTCTACAAGGCTCAGAGAGTCAGTGGTGATTCAGAGGGTTAAAATCAATCAAGAGAGGCATGAAGTGTTGTTTTCCTTGGCAGAACCCTGAACCCCTTAACACCACAAACCTTGTCTTGTTAATCTCAGCCATCACCAGAGTCCAGGAGAGAACTTAGGTAGCCACTCAACTTATATTTGTTGAGCTGAAACAAAGTGAGAACTAAATGAGTTAACCATAGTAAATGCTTTTTTAAGCATGAAGTTATATATGTGTGTGATATTACAATTTAGAATACATAATTCTAGAATATATAGAACATATTATAATTTAGAATACGTAATTCTTTTTTTAAGATTTATTTATTTATTTGAGAGAGAGAGAGACAGAAAGTGTGTGCGAATGGGGGTTGGGAGAAAAGGGGCAGAGAGAGAGAGAGAGAGAGAGAAAGAGAATCCCAAGCAGACTCCATGCTGAGTGCGGAGCCCCATGCAAGGCTAGATCTCAGACCCTGAGATCATGGCCTGAGCTGAAACCAAGAGTCAGATGCTTAACAACTGAACCACCCAAGTGCCCCTAGAATACATAATTCTTATTGTAACTTTATATGCATTTGGTTACATAATTTCTACAACCCTGGAATGTGTACTATTTTTATCCTCCACTTTATAGGTGGGAAAACTGAGGCACAGTGAGTTTAAGTAATTTTCCCAAAGTCACATAGCTAGTAATGGACTCAGCCAGGATCTGAACCCAGGATTCTCTTGCCCCAGAGTACATGCTCTTAACCTTTGAGCAATACTTGTCCTGCATAAAGTCTCATAAGAGACTTAAGGCACTGTGTGCTTGGTCATGCATACAGTTGTCATTTCCCTAATTATGCCGTGAACTCTTGAACTTTTTCAGAAAGCATCTGAGGACTACTCACTTTGAATCTGATCCAGCAAACCCTTGAACATACTGGTCTGTTCATAGTTGAATAAATATATCAAAAGAAAATCCTCACGTAAGGGGAAAAGATAACCACAGTGGGGATCTTCAGAGGTAGCCTAGAGGTATGGAGAGAGGTTATGCTTGAGTTCTGGAGTCTCAGAAACAAAGGCATCATTCACACATTTTATGACTACAATCCCCTAAGAAAGGGAAAGTAGGGTCATTTACCCAAACTAGAACCTAGACCAAAGCAAGGAACCCTGAGTTCTTTGGGTAGAGCTTGAAGCACAGGAAAGGAAAACAAAGTCTTCTCAGGGTCAGGCTTAATTTGCGGTAACACTACAAACAATGTTTGGAGCAAGAACGGTGGCCTGCTCAGAAATTTCTGCCAAGCGTTAACATATAGAGGAATCTTTTCCTATTTGGGCCTTTCATCTTCCCCATTAGCAGACTGATTACTAATTTATCAGATTAGTCAGTTTGCATCTGTGGAATAACATATAGAAGGGGAAGGCTGTAGAGGGTGAATGCAAGAGGGAATGTAAATGGCATGAGAATAATGGCTTTCAGATATCAATGAGCCTGATGGTGGGAGGTGGCCTGCAGGGCTGAGCATGCCTCTGGTGATAGGGAACCTGAAGAGACACCTAGCCCTTACTTGTAAGTGTAGGTTATGAAGGTATTTTTTGGTAATGTACATAGTGAATAAAATATTTTACTAGGTATAGAACAAGTAGCTGTGCTTCCTTGGATCTTGGTTTTCTCATCTGTAAATAGGAGGGGATTGGACTAGATGACTCCTATGGCTCCTTCCAGCTCTAACATGTAGAATCTACTACAAGGTCATCAGGGCCATAGTCAGCTTGAATCACTCAGCAGTCAAAAACAAACAAACAAACAAAAAACCTTTGCCAAGAGCTTGCAGACTGAGAAGTTTGAAGGCTTTACCCCAGCCCACTCCCTATCCAGTACACCCTTTGCCCTTCAATAACCATGAAGGCATGTGTTTTATCTTCAAAAGCTATCCAGAGTCAAGGTATCTTAAGTACTCAAAATCATAAAATTAAATTCAAAATCAGTAAAAATATTCTTAAGGAATTTAAAAAGGATATGAATGGTTACACTCATTTTAGAGATCCCTTCAATTACTAAAATCCAAACACTGTAAAATAAAAAAAATAGCTCTCTGTTGTATAGTATTCTGCCACACTGAGGTTTAGCACTGTATCAAACAGGAAAACAAACATACTGAAAAATTATCTTATGTGTTTCCTAAGGGCCCAAAATTGTCTGAATTCAAGTCCATCTTCTCTTCCAAGAGAGTTACAAATCTGAGACAAAAACAAGTCACATACATAGAACCTAGAATCACAGTCAATTTATTTATAAATATGTACTGTTTCTACACCATATGATTTGAACATCAAAAAGTGAAAACAACAGCCCATCTTGGGCATAGCCATCATAGAGATCCTCCGTTTCCAGGTCTGGGCTGCTCTTAGTGGAACATGCACTCACAGTCTATTCCATCACAGGCACAGGCACTCCTGGCTCAGTCAGTTGGATGTCTGACTCTTGATTTCCGCTCAGGTCTTGATCTCGGGGTCATGAGTTCAAGCCCTGCCCTGGGCTCCACCCTGGGTGTGGAGACTACTTAGGACTATTACAGTAGGGGAGATAGGGTGAACTCAACTCCTCTAAAACAGAAAGTGGTTGATTTTAAGGTACTGGGTGAGCTAGTGGGAAAATACGGGCGGACATTTGCTGAGAGATTGTCAATATGATTAGGACATCTGGCACTTAACAAAGTTAGGCTCCTACTCTTCCACAGAGACTAGGAGACAGGGGCCCTAACTTACTTGATGATTACATTTTTTTTTTTTTAAAGATTTTATTTATTTATTTGAGAGAGAGAGAATGAGAGATAGAGAGCACGAGAGGGAAGAGGGTCAGAGGGTCAGAGGGAGAAGCAGACTCCCCGCTGAGCAGGGAGCCCGACGCGGGACTCGATCCCGGGACTCCAGGATCACGACCTGAGCCGAAGGCAGTCGCTTAACCAACTGAGCCACCCAGGCGCCCTGATGATTACATTTTAAAGGTCCCAAGTCATTGAGGAAGATATTCCTGGGTTGTACAACTGGCAAATCTAGGAGAAGATTTACATCTCAAAGGGGCAGAGGAAGAATTTAAAATTGCAAGGTTTCTAAAGTAAATGCTCTAAGAAAAGGGGGGTCAGGGGTCCATAATCAGGAAGACTGCCTAAAGTTTAATCAAGCTGAGGGGAATGTTAAGGCCATCTTGGTCACTATGACTAGGCACACCAGATAATTAGGTCCCTTTTTTTTTTAGACACTCATCCTAGGAAACTCCTCTTCATTCAATCCAGGCTGGTTGCCCTCCAGGTCTAATGGCACAGCTGTCAACCTGGGACTTTACCTTTCCTCTTTCTCCTTACTGGAGATGTCAATTTAGTAGAATATATTGATTTGGTAGCATACACATACATCCTTCATTAACAACTAAGACATGGCAAAAAAAAAAAAGTTTTTGAGACTTTAAATGTCTGAAAGTGTGGTTTCCTATTGTCACTTTTGACAAATCACTTGAATGGGTACAGAATTCTAAATTAAAAATCATTTTTCCCTCATAATTTTGAAGATACCCTTTCCACTGTCTTCTAACTTCCAATGTTGCTGTTGAGAAGTCTAATGCCACTTTGCCCTCAGTTCCTTGAATATCAATTTTTTTGACCTCTAAAGGATTTTAGCAAATTCCTGTTATCCCTGGTGTTCTGAAATCATGTTCATTGCATCAGACTCTCAATGATCCTTTCCCTCTGAAGTCAACATTCTTCAGTGATGCAGATGTTATTGGATAAATTCTTTGAAAATTTTCTGCCCTCTCTTTTTCTTTTTTCACTCTTTTGGGAACTCTTATGAGTCAGATGTTAGGGCTCATTGATTTATCATCTAATGTCCTCTCCTCTTTTAAATTTCTTTGCCTTTTTGCTCCACTTTCTCAATTATTTCCTGACTTTGTAACTCTTTTATTGATTTATTTTTTGTATTTTTCATTTCTGAAAGCTCGATGTTTCTATTGCTGCTTTAAAAATATTCTGGTTTTGTTTTATGAATGAAATATAATCGATTCTCTGGGAATACAGACTTAAATATACTGTATTCAAAGTCTCCTGTTTTTTTTGTCCTCTGGAGTTTCTTATTTTTGACTAATTATTTGGTTGATTTGTCTTTCAACTGCCTGTTAAGTTGGAGACCTTTTCAAACTGTTGGGTAATCCTTGATTGACCAACCATATTTACGAATGTGGCACTACAGAGCTACCTGGAAGTTCACTTTAGCAGACTTCTGGAGTGTTAAAATTGGAGCACAGAGGTTGCATTAGAAGACCTCCAATTATCAATATCTTCGCTAGATATTGTTTGTGCACTGTCCCTTGTCATGTCTTTTTGCTATTCTTCTCTGTCCTATTCTGTGTCCCCAGAGGCTGACCCTGAGAACTACACACCAGGGCTCCCTAAACAATCAGACTCAGGGTATTTTCCTCTGCTTTCCTCTCTGCTTCAGCAAGGGGTCTCTAGCAGTATCTGTAACTCTCCACGCTTCAGTTTCTGCCAAGAGGTCTCTGTTGCACTGTTTTACTCTTCACTAGCCTTTATTTCCCTCCATTGTGCCTTCAACCCTGGGGATATAATGACTTCTTACTGTTGCTAGTTGCTAGGTGACTCATCATTTCTCATTTGTTCATGTACAGACTATAAGTAGTTCCTTCATTAATGTCTCTTCATTTGAATCATCTAGAGTGAATCTGCTCTCCTGCTAGGATAGCATTCACAGGTCTTTTCTTCGGAACACTTCAGTTTCTCCAGAGAAGAAGTCTGTTAATATTTACCCAGGATGTTATGAACAAACAATGAATCATGGAACACTGCATCAAAAACTAATGATGTAATATATGGTGATTAACATAACAATAAAAAATTTAAAAAATATATTTACCCAGGAAAAAGGGAAAGCATATATTTGACTTTGAATGCTCACACAGCAAGGTGCACTGGGGTAGGAGTTCAAGTTTCCATATACAGTCTTTATTATTAGTTTATCATTTACCATTTTATTGCAGTCACTCTTCCCTATCTGCTATTATCCCTGGTATTTTTGAGATTGACTCTCTACAAAGTAAATTTCCAGTTTCTTGGTAGGGTTAAGCTACCGGAAATGGAAGAAAGGATCATTAGGCCTAATTGACTCTCAAAGAGGCTTTTAACCAATTCTTTTTTTTTCAGCCCCATGTTTCATCCCCATCTTGTGTAGTAATGGGTGCCTCTAAGTCCTGAATCTTTACCAAGTTCCATGATGTGGATTTATCTGCTTATTGATATATTCATCCAATGCTATAAATTTCCTTCTAAGCGCTGCTTTCTCAGGATCCCCAAATTTTGATAAGTTATGTGTTCACTGGGACACCCGGGTGGCTCAGTCGTTAAGCGACTGCCTTCAGCTCAGGTCATGATCCTGGGGTCCTGGGATCGAGCCCCGAATTGGGTTCCTTGCTCAGCAGGAAGCCCGCTTCTCCCTCTCCCACTCCCCTTGTTTGTGTTACCTCTCTCCTGTCTCTCTCTCTGTCAAATAAATAAATAAAATCTTAAAAAAAAAGTTATGTGTTCATTTTTATTTCTCTCAAAATATTTTTAAATTTCTTTTGAGTTTTTTTCTTTGACCCATGCATTATTTAGAAGTATGTTGTTTAATTGCCAAGTATTTGGGGATTTTCCAGCTATCTTTCTGTTATTGATTTCTCGTTTAATTCCATTATGATCTGAGAGTAGATAGACATTGTATAATTTCCACTCTTTTAAATTTGCTAAAGTGCATTTTATGGCCTACAATGTGGTCTATCTTGGTGAATGCTCCATGTGACTTTGAGAAGAATGTATATTCTGCTGTTGCTGGATGAAGTACTCTATAGATGTCCATTATGTCCAGTTGATTGATAGTGTTTTGAGTTCAACTATGTCCTTACTGATTTTCTGCCTGCTGGATCTGTCTGTTTCTGATAGAGCAGTGTTGAAGTCTTCCAACTATAATAATGGGTTAATCTATTTCGCCTTGTAATTCTATCAGTTTTTGCCTTATATATTTTGACGCTATGTTTTATGTGTATGTGCGTTAAGGATTGCTGTGCCTTCTTGGAGCAGAGGGGAAAAACAAAAAGATCAAATAGTGACTTTTATGAAGTTTACCAAGTGTTTTGTGTTATAAAGTCTCTCCTTTATGTTCTCCAAAAATTTTCCAAACAACACTATAAAACGTTTTATTCACTTATGCTTTCTGGCATGAGTAGGCTTTAAGGGCAAAGTGCTGAATCCCACTATGAGTTCATGCTGCACATGGAGACAAGCAGCATTTGGGTTCTGCTGCTCTTTATTTTCCTTTCTTCATTTGTCTTTCCTTCTCTTCCATTCAACAAATACTAAAGACATTTACTTAGTTATCATCCTAGTTGCTATGAATCATAAAATCTGTGTTTTCAATACATTTACAATATAGTTGTAGATACTGAGAATTGCATTGACATTATGGAAAATGGAGGAAAGTGTCTGAAGTTTTGCAGCAGAGTAATGAACAGAGCACTTGGTGTGGAGATGAACAAATGATACAGTCTCCAACCACAAAGGGCCTACATTCCAGACAAGGGAGGTTAGAACATAAGGATTAATAAAAGAAAAAAGTAGAAAAGAACACTCTAGATAATGCAAAGGTATGTGCAGGGACAGTGAACCTGAAGCTGAGTGACCCATTCAGGGCAGACAAGCCAGTCAGTGTGCGTACAGGGAAGGGTACAAGTGAGGAATTGTGCAAGGTGAGCCTAAGAGCAGACTGTGAAGAAACTAGTACATTTTGAACTTCATCCTGAAAACTGTGGAGAGATTTTTAAGAATTTTAAGATGAGGGGTGGGATATAAACAGATTGAAATTATCAGAAGACCACTTGGGAGCATTACTGGGGATAATGAAGCAGGGCAAGATGGGAGGCAGGGGGCCAGAGGAGAAGTAATTGCAGTCTGGTAATCATAACTACTCCATGTTGAAGGGGCTCTCACAGTGGTAGGGGATATAGAGATGAAGGAGAGAGTAGGAAAGATATTGCAGTGGGTGCTTAAAATCTATAGAATCTGGTAATGGGTTATTGGTGTGAAAGAGGAAGCAAAATAAAACCATGAAGAAAGATCTAAGATGATTCTTGGGTTTCTGGCTTTGGTAACTGATTTCAAGGGATTCAAACGTCTTTTAGAGATCTTACATTGCACACAAATGATGTCTGGAGAAATGAGATTCAAGAACAAAGAGAAAAATCAGATTGAAGTAATGGGTCTAATGAATATTTGCTTATGTGAGAAGATTAGAGGCTAAACATTTCTAGCTACGACTCAAATTTAATTGAGTTCCTAATGCTTTTTCTAATACCCACAACTCAGGGAGTCAAAGGAAGCTTATAAACTCCAGGAGAAAATGTAATCCCTGTGCTGGAACTGAGGCTGGGTACATTTAAAAGGGCGTGGGGAAATTACACTGGGTCCCTCACTTTAACACCTGGGAAAACAACCTACTGGACTGCCCGGTGCCCACATGGGGGCAATATAAATAGTAACAGGAAATGTCATCAAGTGTTGGCCTTGTAATTGCATATAAAATGTAGCTAGATAGGCAAATCTGTAGAGGCAGAAAGTAGAATTGTGGTTGCAAAGAACTGGGGGGGAGGCGAAAATAAGGAGCGATTGCTAATGAGTAATGGGATTTCTTTTTGAGGTTATGAAATATTCTAGAATATTCTAGATTTCAAGAGTGATGATGGTTGCACGACCTTGTGAATATACCAAAAACCACTCAATGCATACTTTAAAAGTGTACATTTTATGGAATGTGAGTTATATCTCAATTTTTAAAAAAAGGAAAAAGCCAAGTCTCAGGGCCTACATGCCACCAACCAGACCAGTTGAGGCATCCTCTCTGGTCCTAGGACCTTTGAATTATAGCACTATTCTCTGAGCTAGGCTCAGCTCCTTTTACTGGAGACCTTTTGTCTACTTTAAACAAAGTAGAAGCTTTGTTTAAAGTAATGACCTTTATAACACTCCTACTCACCTATAACTTTTCTTGTCCTTGGGTGGGAGATTATTATCCAAGAACCAAAACAGAAGGGACAGGGAGAGAATCATTCCAACCAGCCCAGATGAAATGTATCTGCAGCTTCTAGCTGATGAGTGGCCTTTTTCTGTAGGACGCAGTGACACACACACACACACACACACACACACACACACACACACACACACACACATCCCAAGCATATATATACCAAGAAACTGCAAACTCCATTTCCTTTATCTTCATTATGTCTGAAACCTGATCAATTTTTCTCTTAGGTTAGAAAGTAATGATGTATTGAAATTTCATTTTAGTAAGATTGGAATGGATTTTCCTTACCAAAAATTAGATACTGCATGTCTTTAGCTAGCATGACACAATGAAAAGATCATAGGCTTCAAAGTCAAAAAGATATGTTGTTGACCTGGTAGTGTGTGGCCTTGGACAAGTTGTTTGGAACACTGTAAGCCTTTGTTTCTTTAACTCTAAATTGAAGATAAAACACCTCAAAGGATTACATGCCATTAAATATGCCAAGTATCCAGCAGCAACTGGTAAATGTTTTCAATCAGCCTTACTCCATTCTCTGTTATGACAAGGTATAGTTCTCTGGTCTTTTTACCTACTCTCTCTCTCTGTCTCTCTCTCTTTTACCCTTTCTATCTACCTTTCTCTCATTCTCCTCTTCCCTCCATCCCTCTTCCCCTCTCTTCCTCTCTTTTACATTCCTTAACAAAATCTGGGGTGTCTGACTTTTGTGCCAACAAAGAGACACCAAAATCTAAGATTCTATAAGATTCTTTGAATGTCTTCTTTTGTAAAAAGTAGAAAATCATCCACCAGATTTTAATGTTTACTTGTTTCTCTGAGTCATATAAGCATGAACTAGAGGAAGATGCTGGTAGCTCAGTGATTTTCCACTGCTTAGGCATAATAATGCAGCTGATAGTTCTCTCTGGCCCTTCCATCATCACTTTCAGCCAAGCCATGTTCAGTTAGCATATCATTTCCTTGTTGGCAAGATGGGTACTTTAATATGCAGTAATAAAAAAAACAGACAGAACTCAAACAGGAAAATAGAACACCTTTTTAATAGCTGATGCATTAAATGAGGAAGCGTGTTCTTTCATGAAAGTATATTACTTGACCTTCTACAGAGACAAGTTCATTGGATTTAATTTTAAGGAACTGATCACATTTTTTAATAGCCAGAAATGGTTTGATTTGACTGAAGTCTGGTTAGGATGAAAAGAGGCTATTAAAATGATTCTTAGCATTTTTTTCTAAAGAATGGTACATTAATTGCCTGTGGATATTTATCCCTCAAATCTCCTACTCTGTTAGGCTCAAACCAGAGTTGTAACATTATGATGTTTTGATTGATGTAATTAATAACAAATGTTACTTGTTAACTTGGTTATAACCAGATTGGACATTTGACAAATGTACTGAGGGCCTTGCTCCAGTGAATTAATATAGATATGAGGCAACATATTGACCTCAAAAGATGAAATAAAGAATATTACTGTGGAAAGAAAAAAAATGAAGAAAGCACTTTACCAACTTTTGGAAAAGCAATAAATAATGATTTTTAAAAACTAATTCTTTTTAGGTTTCTCTGAACACTATGCTGAAATAATTTAAGACATCTATTCAATATACAACATTAATTGAAATATTAAAAGATAGTTTAAAATACCAGGAGCAAGAAGAACACTATGAAGAGCAATAATACATTACATGCATTAGGTCATGAACATTAGATTAGATCATGAACAAAATAAATAAATAACCCACCACTTTGCTCCACTCCTCATTCTTCAACCAGCTCCTATTTAATCAGAAAATCTAAGGAGTAACAGCACTGACACTTTCTGCCCTATTGTAATTCTGCAAATTGTAACTTTGAAAATCATACTCAGATGTGTACCAATGGAGCTCAAATGTGGAAAGGCACAGGGAACTAGCTTCACACATGTAGTCTGAGGAGCCAGAATAAGATTTTAAATTAGGCTACACTAACTTGGAATTTGTCCATGGGCTGAGTTGATATTTATTTTCATGTTATTTGAAATTGGAAGGTAGCAAGGATTTTTCTTTTATTTAAATAAATGGTTAATTTTCAAGCTTTAAGCAATATCCATTACTGTGCTATTCCCTGGCTCACATGAACAGGTTGGGGGGGGGGGGGAATGGCAGGGAAGTGAGGGGCAGTAAAGGAAGCAGACGCTTGCGTCAACCAGACATAATCATCAGGTAGCTTGAGAAGAAATTGAATTCCACAAGGCTGGGGTAGTTACTGTTTTATCCCATTTTATAGATAGGAACTGAAGCTGAGAGGGTGCTTGTGCAAAGTCCTACAGCTAGGAATCAATTTTTTCTGCCTCCCAAGCCCACATTTTTCCCATTAGGCCATCTTCAGAAAGACAATGCAAGATTCTGATCAATGCAACGGTACCTGATCAACAAAACACCTTTATGAGAAACCCTCCTCTAACAAGAAAATTGAGAGCAAGCCAGGGTGGTCCAAGGTTCCCCACTCCTACTCTTACTAGTATCCCTCCACAGAGGCTGTACTTCTCTCTCCTTGGTGCCCCTTGGATAGCAATGTGAGCTGAGGTCTCAACAGGTAGAAATGAAGATGCCCCATTTTTCTCCATATGAAAAGGTCACCTGTTATGCACTATGTGAGGGTTCAGAGAAACAGGATACAAACCTTGTTAACCAGAGGCTTATAGGCTGATTAGAAGAAAAGGGCGGGATCATCCTTGCATTTATCCCCCCAAAATAAATATAATGAGAATTTCAGGCAATTATGGAGGAACATCAGAAGGGATGTTTTGGGGCAAGAGTACTTTCAGCGGTCCTACATATTAAACCACATAGGTGTGAGTCAAATTCAAAATGCATGAGGATATGTAGATCCATGTAGATGTGAAAACATTACTCCATTCCTTTTTGTGTACCCCCTTTCTCATTGTTAGTACTTTCACACCTCATATCCTATTGCCCAGTTAGGGTCTCCAGCTGCCTATGCCTTACCTTGACTGTGCAGGGCCATTTATCCTCAACATCTTTTGTCTTATTCCTCATTCTCAGTACTCTACTCTCTCTTGAAAATTCAAACTTAACTGTCGACTCTCCCAGATAAAAATTATGCTTTAACAGGATCAGTGTTGCTGGCAATATTAGCCATCAAGTTAAGCTATGTGGATATTTTTAAAAGATGACAAAAATCACTTTCAAAGGAGTGCTTATTATGTATTCTTTGCTCGGACCATATCCTAAGACAATGGTTCCTAAACCAAACTATCTTAGGATTTTTTAATTTATTTTATTTTAACTTCAAAAACAGTGAATACAATCAATATTTTTAACCAAGTAATTAACTTGTTTAGAGACCTAAACAACCTTGCTTAAATTGGTCAAAAAAAATCATTTTAGACGCTATAAATGTTTTAATGTTTTGCCCATGATTCAATCTGCCTAATTAAAAAGAAATTTATGTTGGCTTTATGTTCAAATTTTTACTGTATTTTACAATCACTGACCCTTAATACATATTGAAAACTGGGAGTTACATGTATTTGAGGTCCTACTATACCTGCACACATATGAAACAAATAGAGCCTTGTCAGTGAATCCTGTCTTGTAGAAAACTGAAAAAAATAGAAGTCTAAACTATGGTTGCCATCTAGCAAAATTGCAGCAAATCCTTGATAACACAGCATGTAGGTAAGTTATTTAACCTGGTAGAACCAATCTCAGTCCACTCAATAAACTTGCAAAAGGGTTTCAGATCCAAAACAAGGTACATTTACGAACATTGGTAAGAAACAAGTGCTAACTATAACCTGCATAAACATGATTGGCTTTGGCATTTTCTTAAGAAATACCCCTCCAAGGAAAAGATTTGTAAATAGTTTACTCAGACAACTATATTCCCTAAATCTCAATAAGCAACTCCCCATGCCTTATAAAACAAAGCATTTTGAAATATAATTAAGTTTAGAGAACCATAATCTTGGAAATTCTTTAATGAGAAAGTACAGTATCACAAGGACTAAAGTTTTGGTGACTACAGCATTCCAAATATATTCAATAGTAAAAATTCACCAGTGTGTTTCCATCACTGTCTAGGGACTGGTTAATTCTCATTTAGAAATAAAGACTAATAATAGAGGTTGGTGATAATATTCCTTAATGTTAACTATTATTATAATTGTCCCAGGAGATTGTGTGACACCCTACTCTGTAACATCATAGTTACTGAGGAACCTTCTAATATTGATTTAATTTTGTAAATAAACTTTCCTATAAGAAACAAAATTTGCTGACCAGCTCCATGGGATTTTAGTCTACTTCTCAGTTGTTTTTTGTCATAAATTAACAAGTTGGCATTATTGTATACAAACCAATTCCTTCCAGATGACTCAATCTTCTAGAACTTACTTACCCCTAACTAGAATGAGAAAATTGGGTTTTAGTACTGCAAATTGGAGGACATGTGATAACCCCATCCAGGAGCACTCTCAGAAGCACTGAGACTCAGGCTCTGAAAAGCAGCTCAGTCTTTTGCTTGCACTTTCCTCATTACCACAGCAAATGTTAATTTTTAAGATTAAGCGTCATTATTTTCATCTCTTTTGCATTCATGTTTTGGACTAATTTCTATTGTCTTGGTCTCACTTTTGGAAGAATAAATTGCACACTTATTTACACTGATGTCTTAAGAAAGCAAATTCGAAATTCTCTTACTTTCAATAATACGTGCCAGGCATAATTTTAGAAGTAATGCCCTGAAATCAATCAATAAATGAAAGGGAGTAAGTCCAAAAACATTATGGAGCTCCCATTTCTGAAATGATAAGGACTGTTTATGCGATGACAGCTGGTGTCTCTCATAATGCAAACATTTAGGGCATTTAGGGTGACAGAGCCCAGGCTGGGACTTTTGGTCAGGCAGAACATGTTCAATTCATAACCTGTGTGGGGGCCAAGAGCAGGACACCCCAAGACAGTTCGTTTCACATGAACATTATTTTGCATGAAAAGCAACCAAAACCCAGCAGATTCAGGAAAAGCTTTTTACCTCCCCTTCAACTGTCAGCTTATACCAGGAAAAGAGCTATTCAGAGAGATTCCTCTTTACCTAAGAAATTTATCTGCATAGTTAGGCAGCTCTTGTTTTCCAAACATCTCCTCTCACCTTCGGGCGAATCAACTCTCTCCCCTTTGGATCCTCAGACTCCAACCCCTCTCCTTACCTCATGTAAGTGTCATGTTGCCTCACTGTCTTTGGAATTTCATGTTTGGGTGTATTCTAAATTTGACTTTCTCTTGTTAATCTGTCTCATGTCAATTTGATTATTAGTCCAACTAGAAGGATCTTAAAAGGGCAGAAGAAAATTCTTCCTCTTCAACACCTGCTTAATCACAATTACCAAAACCTACGGAAAGCCTTTTAAAAAAATTGTAGAATTTTGGAGCCAGGTAAAACTTTAGTGGTGAGCTAAGTCAAATGCTTAATACTTCTGATGAGAAAAAGTTTTCCCAGAAGTTCCAGGATTTGCCTGCCATCACACAGTGTCCTAGGAGAAAGTTGGGACCTTTGGACTGTTGGTTTAAAGCTCCCTATAGCTCCACCCTCATTTCCATTTTAACTTGCACTGAGGGACTTTAATCTTTGCTGCGGTTTCATCACTTAGAAGCACTATTTTAAGCAAAGGTAAATAATTATTTTATGTAGATTTAATTAACCTCAAATTGACCAGCACAGGCCCCAAACTTTATTCCCCTGAGTCAGTCTAATATAAGCAATTGACTTTTCAGTTCAACATGTGTTTTGGGGGGTATATACATCTTCTTAGGGTAGGAAAGAAGGAACCATCACTCTGCTGAGCAGAAAGTTTCAACTGCTAGAAAGAAGCAGAAAGGAACCAGAGCGATCCCAATGAATAGGATAAAGGAATTGATCACAGGAAAGATGGCTGGAAACCGGGTTGACATGTACTGTCTTTGCTTTTAGGTTAAAAAAAAAAAGTCTCTGAAGGATTACTATCCTGAGGCGAACTGAACATGTGCTTCTTCATTTTAAGTAGTTGCAAATTGTATCTAAAGAATCTTTTTCCACAATAGATAAACATTAAATGAAGAATGATTCTCATCTGGTATGTATCCTACCATATGTAAAAATAACTTACGAGGAATAACAGCTTTCAAAATGTTTTAGATCTTTTAAATAATTAACTACAGGTTATTTTTTTTTTAAATGGCATCATAGACTGTATTCTTTGAGAAATAGGTTTTTCATGGGATATCTGGATGGCTCAGTTGGTTAAGCATCTGCCTTCGGCTCAGGTCATGATCCGGGGGTCCTGGGTTTGAGTCCCGCATCAGGCTCCTTGCTCAGCGGGGAGCCTGCTTCTCCCTCTGCCCCTGCCTGCCACACCCCCTGCTTGTGCTCTCTCTCTCTCTAACAAATAAATTAAAAATTCTAAAAAAAAAAAAAGAAAGAAATAGGTTTTTCTACTAGTGTTCTTCCACAGATCCAATGTAATTAACCCATTCTGTCATTTGAAAATACATCAGGAAAGTGTGAGAGAGCAGATGGCCCAGGGCAATTTGCCTGTGGGGACAATTCAATGCATAGGTCTTGTGGGCTCTGCCATTAGGATCACCTCATATGCGGAACAACACACTTGCCTCAAGCTAAATAAATGTCTAAGGTTAAATGGTTCCAGGCAATCCCAAGTCACTACTAAGATTTCAGGATTTGTTCTGGAATTAACGTATAACTTTTCTCAATATCTCATTCATTCATTTGTAAAACATTTGTCAATCAACCAAATGCCAAGTACTGTGCTCCATCCTAAAAATACCAAGTTATTCAGAAGTCCTGTACTTAATGAGCTCAGAGGCTAGTTGAAGAGTTCTTATTTAGCACCAATATACCAGTGTTATTTCAAGCTAGTTTCCATTCTGATTGGTCAACACTTGTACTCTGCTGGTTTTTAAATGTTTTGAATATCCTCTATCACCTTGTTGTTTGTAATTATAAATCTAAGGAACATGGAAGAACTTAAAACCATGCCACTGCATGAGTTTTAATAAAGGTATATACAAGGGCCAGTGAGAAAACCCAGCAAGGAGTATGAAATTCACATGATGGCATTTGAGAGATCTTCACAGACAAGACATTGGAGCCTTAAAGAATAAGGTTTGGGAGTGGGGGAAGGAATGGGGGAAGGAACTCAAAAAGACTGGGGTAAGTCTGGGCACTACTGGAATTACCAGGGCACACTCTTTCTAACCAAATAATATTTGGATGCAGCTCAAGTCATACTACCACACTATATATAATTAAATATAGCAACTCATTTGGATGTTTAGATGTTTAAATGTTTTAAGCATTTAGATGTTTAAAAGATAAGACTACTATTCATATTTTTCCAAAATATTTAAGGATATCTGGGTGCATTGTTTAAAAATAAATAAATAAAAATGGGAAGAAAGCAGAAAATAGCTAAATAATAGGAAAGCATGTAGCTCCAAAAATTGGTAAAGAGCTTCCTAGATATAGAGCCTTCCTCTGATTCCCTCTTTCTGGATGCCAGCCTTCACTAGTCATTAAATTGTGGAGTGAGGATGCACAGGAGGGACTATGGGGAGGATTGATGTCTTTTGGCTGCCTGCCATTCTCTGAATTGGGGCTGATAAAACACTAAAGTACAATAATAATGGTAAATTATTCTGTCTTGTTTCAAATGATTTTTTAAATTTTTGGAGAGCTTTCAAATGCTTTTGAATTAAAAGAATGATTGCAATCCTAAATTTTAGGAATGTGAGAAAATTTAAAATGATCCTATTATTTTAAACTTGAGGTACCTTCATTCTTAATACAGATTGTTTTACAAATCCTTCCATATTTCGAGATCTAAATAGATTTTTTAAATGTTCTTTGAGACTTAACTTCTTTATTTTAAATAGAAATTAATATAGATGCTTACTTAATATAGACTCTTATTTAAATGTATAAATTAAAATATAACAGATAAAATAACAGAGAATATTGCATATTAGCTTGTTAGTTGAATTATCTTCTATGAGTAAACAAACTTAGAGCTTATGAATGATACCAGATGGAGAACCAAAAGAATCAGTGTTTGCTGTATTTTGACTGCAAAGACAGTGAACCAAGGAGCTTAACAACGCACCATGCCTCAATCCTGACCTCCAGAGGCCATTCTAAGAACGACAGAGGGTTTCTAAGATTTAACCGTTGAGTGAACTTTATTAAAGCTATCTATAGAATTTGTCCATGTGCTTTAGTTAACCTGTCCCAGATCACAACAAACAAATCAGAAAGCTGCCCCATCTTAATCCAGAAAGAACAATTCTAAATTTCTTTCATTTCCAAAGTAATCCTCAATATTTTCGAACTGGCTGAAATTTCTGACCCATTCAAGTACTGCAATTAACACTTTATTCACTCTTCCTTCTATTATTTATGAAGAACAATAATTCTCCTTTATTGAGAATGACCAACATTCTCCTTATTTTATTATCAGCAAAGTTAAGATTATCAGTAAAAGGGTTCTGAGTTTTCCTGCATGAACTTTTAATCTTTTCCCACAGGTCTCATTTTCTAATCTTTACTTATTTTTATGAGTCTACTCTAAGACCTTTATTAGATTATTGACATTAAAGATCATGTGTCAATGATGAAAGAGATGAATTTATTTATCATACTTTGGGGAAATTTCATATTTCTATACCCATAAGCTACCAAAAGACCATCCTGGTAAAGTACAGTTTATTAAATGAATTAGCTCCTAATGCTATTTTAACAAACAAACAAGTTACTAATAAGAATTAAATGACATGAAGAAATGTTAAAGTGTTACTCTGACATATAATATGAACAGGATAGTGTCAGATGCCATATAGGATCTTATTTTCCAGGAATTGACAACTAAAGCTTATCCTGGGCACACATGGCCTGTATTTTAAGAATAGAAAACTTAGAAATATCAGGACCAACACTTTTCTGAAAGGCTTGTTCAGAAGCAACATTATGACAAAACTCCACATAACTACCACTATACCTCTATCACTACCCACCCATTCCCAAGATACATAGAATATGAGTCCCATACGTGATCAGATTTGAGGGCAGCAGAGGGTGGTGTTATTAGAATCTACCACCTTGCAGAGTGTGATATTTACAAGAAATATATGTAGAATGAAAACAAAAACAGTCATTTATGTTGGTGACAAAATGGAGTTGACCAACACAGGTCCATTAAAGAAAAATAAAACTTAACCTTACCTAACATAAATTGCAGGAATTTACAGCTTTTCTCAGAAATCAACAGAGGATGCCAGTCAATCCCCAGATGCCAGCCAATCCCCAAACACCAAGTCTGCTCGCGTCATCTTTGGACTTCCTTGTTCCCCTCAGTTACCCTAATGCAAATAAAGAAGACCACTAGGCAACCAATCAGCTGAAAAAGCCAAATAATGGCCACATTTACCCCATAAAAACCCTTTAGTCTGTGAGCAACTCAGAACTCACACTCCCATAGCCTTTAGTTTCCCAACTTGCAGGTCAAAACCCTTGCAATAAACTTATCTTTCTGCTTTGTTTTACTCTGTGTGCAGCTCACTTTTTGACATATGTTTCTGTTCATTCAGATGACTAATACATATTTCTCATGTATATTTGGTCTTCATCTATGGTTCCTGGCTTATTGCTCTGAAAACCTCTAGAATTTCCTGAGGGATAAGAGCAATGAAAGCACCTTTTGTTATAATATTTGGTCTCTTGTTACCCGTTCCTGATAT
Organism: Zalophus californianus; assembly: GCF_009762305.2. Classification (NCBI taxonomy): domain Eukaryota; kingdom Metazoa; phylum Chordata; class Mammalia; order Carnivora; family Otariidae; genus Zalophus; species Zalophus californianus. The sequence continues at coordinate 78,897,296 of NC_045606.1, forward strand.
TGATTCAGAGCCATAAAGGTGAAATGGGCATTTTATTAATCATAATAAGCCTCTTTCCACCACAACTGGGTTTATGTTTATGAGGTGACTTTTGGAAAGCACCTAGAGATGGGGGTTGGTTACCAGGGAACCCAACCACGTGATTAAGGTTTGGGACTTTCAGTCTTACCCCATAATTTCCAGGGAGTAGGGAGGGAACTAGAGGTTGAATCAATCAGCAATTGCCAATGATTTAATCAATAATGCCTATGTAATGAAGCCTATATAAAAGCCAAAAGGAGAGGATTCAGTGAACTTATGGCTTGGTGAACATGAGGAGATTCAGGGAGAGTGGTGTTCCTGGTAAGGGCATGGACGCTCTGTACCCCTTTCCCATACCTTGCCCTATGTACCTTTCCATTTGGCTGTTGATTCGTATCCTTTAATATCCTATGTAATAAACTAGTAATCTAATGAGTTAACGGTTCCCTGAGTTCTGAAAGCTGCTCTAGCAAATTAATCAATACCAAGGAGGGGGTCATGGGAACTTCTAATTTACCAGTAAGTCAGAAGTATAGCCAACAACCAGGACTTGCAACTGGCACCTGAAGTAGAGAGTAGTCTTCTGGGACTGAACCTGAGGGATCTGATGCTATCTCTGAGTGAGGAGCATCAGAACTGAGTTGAACTGTAGGACACCCAGCTGGTGTCCAAAGCATTGCTTGGTGGTGTGGAGGTAAACCACCTCCCCCACAATATTAAAACCAGGTACAGAACCCCAAATACTGAGGTTCACTACCACAACCTGAGGTAAAGAGGTAGATACCTCAAAAAGATGTGGTAAGAGTCTTCTGAAAATCTTGGTGTCTAGGAGAGCTGATTGAACTTAAGCATTCTATAGTAGGATGGAGGTAATGTTGGATTTATTACATGTCCACAAGGAGCAGCAGTTACAGCCAACCAAAGAATGAGAAACGACTTCTCAATGCAACCAAGAACACAGCTGTCTTTTGCAACTCTTTTTCTCACTCCATCACCAAAGGAAGGAAAAAATGGGAAATTTGCATATTTTTCTCTCTCTCTTTCCCCCACCCTTCTCTTTCCCTTCTCCCTCTCTCTCTCTGCCTCCCTCCCTCCCTTCCTCTCTATTTTCTCCAGCCTTGGTGAGATTTACCAGATAGATAGATAGACGGAGATATAGAGAGATATGTACACAGCGAAAGAGGTAGAAAGAGAGAGCTCTCCAGCCTTGCAAGGGTGCTTACACTATTTTAGATAGATTAGATAAATAGATAGATAGATGATAGATAGATAGATAGAATAAATATGAATCAACACTGTCTTCAAGCAGCTCATTCTCTGATAGAGTAAATCAATGTTTATTTTAAAATAAAATACTGAAGAGTCACCTGTATAAATGATAATTTAGCAATTTGTTGAAATATATAGCCAATAGACCTGCTTTTTATATGTCCCATGTATAAAAACCACATATATGCTAGTGTCTTTAAATGGCCATTTCAACTCTGTTTCTTCAGTATGGTCTGACTCATGTGTGAGCTACCTAACTGCTGGTTCATGGTGACAGGATGCAAACACCAAAAGCTGTTTGCAGTCCTTCTCATTTGTTCTTGAACTCCTGTTTTAACCCACTTCATCTTTTTATCTTGATTCTTGGCTTTGGTCTCATTTTTTAAAACTTGCTTGCTACTATGGACCTGGCATTTATTTCTCATTTCTTTGACCTACTTATGGCTCTGACTTGGATCCCCAACCAGTTCTCTCTGGTTACTTACCCTGGTGGAATACTAACAAGAATGAGCACCTCTGGGCTTAAACCCCCAACTCCAATCATCCAGCTACACTTAACCTTCTCATGGAGGTGACTCAGACCAATTAGCACTCACAGAACAACATTAACTACTTTTACTCCAGAAATGTGTCCACTTCATAGTTTTTTATTTTACCCCTGAGGACCTTGATCTGATAAAAATGGCAGAAACCAAAGGTTATTGACAATTTCCCAATCAACATTCTTAACCTAAAAAAGCACATCAGATACTGAAATATAAGGGTTAAAGAAAAGAATAAGGAGTCATGATGACAGTCGCAGTCTCCCCAGTGGTTAGAGTTGGGGTTCTCCTACAGTGGAAGGAAGGCTCAGAATTCATAAGGAAGTCAATTCTGAAGGTGAGGTACAAGTGAACAGAATAACAAAATTTTGCTTAAGGAATAAAAATTCGCAGTCAAATCATTTCCTGTGTCCTTGTCAGTGTGTTTTCTTAGTATCCATTGTGTTCACAATAGGATGTAAAGGGGGGAGGGACAGCCTCGAGGACCCACACAAATCAGCTTCCCAGCTCAAGTTGAGCTTAAGTCAAGACCTCGGCAATGGGGGTAGAAAATAAGTTGGAGAAGAATTCTACTTGGCATATCAAGTACTCTATTTCTTTGTAGAGAAAATACCATACCTTGGGCATAATAGCAAATATTGGCAAATCTTAAAGAATATTTATTAAAGTATTCTATTTTACTATAGATATGCCTTTTAGTATAACTAATGGAAAAAAATTTTTAATCTCCTCATAAATGCTTTCTCACAAATGAGAACTGAGGAGAAAAATTTTGTCAACCTCTTTCCTTCTGCACCCTTGGAGAAGAGTCCCTTCCCACAAGAGACATGAAGGGCTTGAGGGTATGATTCACATTACCAAGCCACTGGATTAATTTCCCATTTCTTCTGTGTGTTACAACGGCTTTCCCAACCTGAGAGGAACATTTCATTTTTGGTGAACATTTTTATTTATTTATTTTATTATTATTTTTAAAGATTTTATTTATTTATTTGACAGAGAGAAAGACAGAGAGAGAGGGAACATAAGCAGGGGGAGTGGGAGAGGGAGAAGCAGTCTTCCCGCCGAGCAGGGAGCCCAATGCGGGGCTTGATCCCAGGACCCTGAGATCATGACCTGAGCCGAAGGCAGTTGCTTAACCAACTGAGCCACCCAGGCGCCCCTTGGTGAACATTTTTAAAAATGAGTTTTGTATTAATGTTTTGCCAACTTTGTATGGATTAGCCAATTAAAACAAAAGACAATCATTTTCTGGAATAATCATTAATTAAATAAATTATTTTAATAAAGACAAGAAAAACATTTTCCTTGAAATACCTTTTTTAATTAATAGATTTGTTCTTCAAGTTGTAAGGCATTAGGATTCACATCTCGCCTCTGCTTGGCTAGGCATCATTCTTATCGTTAAGGAAATTATGACTGGCATTCGACAATAAGAATATTGCCTGAAAAAAATGAGTGTTTATCTCATTAAGGCTTTCAAAATGACTTCTGAGATGATGATATATTATTTTATATTCCAGGAAAAGAAGAGACAACTGTAACTATAGTTACCAAGTGTATCAGGGACCTCTGCTTTCCAGAATAGCCTCCAGACTAAGTATTTATTCAAGGAAGTTATCATGTGAACACACTTAGGGGCAGGAGGTTAGAGAAGACTTTAAATGCACCTGTCACAAACATTTTAATATGTAATATTTATTATTTTCATTTTTTTCATAAAGCACTACATACTTCAAAAACAACTTTTAGGAAATACCTTTCCTTGAGTTGTCTAGGACAAAAACCATTAGATGGCCTTAGTACTAGTACAACAGGTGTTTATCTTCTAGACCTTACATGCCCAGTATTTATTGCTCATAGATGGCCTTGAGTTGCTTAATATTTTTAACTGGAAGGAAAGAACTCCTGTTGTTTTAGCAGACAGAAAATGGAATGCCCAGCTCACCTTGCCTCCAGAAAATACTCCCTCTACTTACTTCATGAGGATATAAAATTCCAGTGTGTTAGGTCACTTCTGGAAGTAATGGTATCTATCCATGAGGCTGTGCTACAGGCTGTATTATTTATTCTACATATTGGTACTCAATATATGTGACTTACTCAGAGAATAAAAAAGGTAGAGGGGCGCCTGGGTGGCTCAGTCGTTAACTGTCTGCCTTCGGCTCAGGTCATGATCCCAGAGTCCTGGGATTAAGCCCTGCATCTGGCTCCCTGTTCAGGGGGGAGCCTGCTTCTCCCTCTCCTACTCCCCCTGCTTGTGTTCCTCTCTCACTGTCTCTCTCTCTCTCTCTGTCAAATAAATAAATAAAATCTTAAAAAAAAAAAAAGGTAGAGTCTAAAATCAGGTACTTGAATTTGAGTGCTGGATACTTCATTAACTGGATTTGTGAGCATGACCAAGTTACTTAATCTCACTGAAATAGTATCTTTCTCATAAATCAGTTTTGAGTTCTTAATCCTCAGGAAATCAGTATTCTTGAGGATTAAATGAGATAATTCAAGTATAACACAAAGTATAGAAATAGCAAGCACTCAATAAATGTTACATATTATTGTTTTGTTAATGATGTTACATATGCATATCATAGCTCAGAAGTTAAAATTACATCAAAGAAGATATCCATGAACTTATTTAAATTGCTATATAAACCCAACTGTTAGGCTTCCCTGCATTAAGTGTTGCCTTTATTTGGTACATTTGACAAATGGGTGGTGGGTTGTCTTACGTCCTCCCTTAAGTCATCCTCTTAGCACTCTGTGGCTCTTCTGGGCTTCCCTTGCTTCACTGAGATCTACTGCCCTTCTGGATGCAGTTTTAATGTCACAAGCTGGGCAAACCACACTTTCCTTAACTCCTCATCGTTGCACTGTCCACATAAAGCACAGGCTACAGAAGTATATAAGAAATGAGAAGGGTAAATTAAAGAAATTAGAACATTGGGGAAAAAATTTAAATTACCTGGTAAGTAAAAGGCTGCCCTCAGTCCTAGAAAAAAGAAAGTCTTTTTTTTTTTTCACAAATCACCTCTCTGCAGTGATAACCCAGTTGTTATCTTTGCTTCTCTGAGTTGACAGCTGCCTTTCTTCTTTCTCCTTAAAGAGTCTCTCTTCTTTATACTTTCATAGAGCCAGTATCCACCACCTTTTAGAAAAACATCATCCTTTCCTGTTCACAGATGTTTCTTCTAAGATCCATTTCTCTTCTCTCACTAATGTGATTCATAGAACATAATGTACTCTGACACCTTTCCCAAAGATGTAGTTATTCAATTTGGAATTACATCTAGAGGGATAGCTAGTCGTTAAGCACACAGACGGTAGAACAATCCCAGTTAAAAATTTAACTCTCCAAGGCTTAGCATCTTCCAAGATATCTATACCAGTGTTAAGAGAAGATAATCTTTCTTATCCTTCCAAGATAATCAATAGGAAACTATTTTATAAACACATACACACACCTCCAAAGGGGAGCAGGGGGGATTAGAAGCAGTATAACACTGAGGAAGGCATTTTCCACAAAGATGACAGCCTGTTACATTACTATGCACAGTGGCAGCGGTTCCCTTTTGTCATCTATTTGAGATATCTGGATTACAATCCTAACCTCAGGCTATTCATCCTGGTGGGATTTCAACTCCCTTTGAAGAACTTCAATTATCCTGACCGTCTGAGCCAGAGTTGAGGGGAACCGAGGCAGTCTACCTAGGGCTGTGGCTATTCCTCACCAGGAGCCAATACAAGTCTTAGTATACAGAAAGGCTCTTGATTTTGTGACCAAATTACTAAGTTATCTTATTAGATATAAATTTCAGTTTATTATTTTAGATTTTCTAGGTATAAATAATAGCATTCTAAATTATAACTCAGAAGTTCCTTATCTAATATTTATGCCTCAATTTTCATGACCACATTCTTAGAGGGAGCAATCTTAAATATACTCAATTACTGATGTTGTTACAAATATAAAGGTTCAAATATTAGTCAAATATATTTATTTTTTAAATGACCATTAATCTAATAGAAATAGTTTTGATTTCAAATCACACCAAAAAAAGAAAAAAAGAATGAATGAAATGTATTCAATCAAAATAAATAAAATATATTCAGTCAGGACAAAAAAAAGATAAGAACACGGTGAAGAAGGCATAACAAAAATTAAATAAGACTTCTCTTTCTGGACTTGACAGAGCAACTGGTATAAGCAGCGTTGTCACTTGTGCTGTAAAAACTACACAATTGGCCAAAATTATATGAGGTCACTGTTTTCAGGAAGTGAACAAGAGGCAGCACAGGACTATGATTCTCCAGAGAACAAAAACATATAATGTGAGCCTCAGAATAGCCCTAGACTTCTGCCTGGAGGTATTTTTCTACTCTGACTCAAGGAGTGGACACTAAGAGGAGTAACAGAAGAAAAGGCAGCAAAAATTGGAGTTCCAAATTGTTAAAGAGTTTAGAATTTAGAGGGAAACTATCAGAGTTATAATGGTAGAGGACAAGCAGAAGTCTGCATAGAGACTGAACTTGGGTCATTAGGGTTGGCTGAAGATGCACAAGGTAAGACTTTGGGAAACTGAACAGAGATTGTCTGCTACAGGACAAAGAACTTTGAGTTCAACAGGTTGAACTGAGCCCCTGCCATTGAAGGGACAGTACAGCAAATGACTGTGGAGATGTAGCCTGGGGCTTACAAGAGGGAGAGTTGGTTGCTGATCTCAGTTCACTAAGAGACTACTCCAAGAACAGGGGAACTGGCCAGTGCCATTTTCCTCCCCTCCCCCCATCATAAACACATAGCCTCCTGCAGGAACCAGCCCAGAGCTAGCACTCACTATCTAACTTGCTTACACGGCACCCACTCCCTCCCGCCAGGCCCGCCTCAGTCCTGGTCCTGCAGATCCTCTCCCCCCAGAAGACCCTGGCAAATCTTGCCAATCTCCCATATCTGGGGAGATATACATCTCCCAATCTCCCATAGAGGATACATGCACCTTGTTAAAACTGCATCCCTAGCCCGCGCATGCTTTGTGGATGATAAGGCCGGTCCACATCTCCATGAAAACTGCTCATCCTCTGTGGAGGAGGACCAGCGCCACCTAGTTAAAAGTGCACCTCTTACCCACTACTTTAAAAGCAAGAGACTTAGCTGACTTTTCTAACACAGAGAAACAGACATAGAGAGGTAGGCAAAATGAGGAGACAGGAATATGTCACAAATGAAAGAACAGGACAAAACACCAAGAGATCTAAGTGAAATGGATATAAGTAATATGCCTGATAGAGAACTTAAAGTATTAATCATAAAGATACCCACTGGACTTTAGAGAAGAGTGGAGGACATCAGTAAGATCCTTAAGAAAGAGAAAGAAAACAAAGAACCAATCAGAGATGAAGAACACAACAAATGAAATTAAAAATACACTTGATGAAATAAATAACAGACTAGAAGAAGCAGAGGAATGAATTAATGAACTCGAGGACAGTAACAGAAAGTAATCAAACTGTACAAATGAAAGAAGAAATGATTATGCAAAATGAGAACAGACTTAGGGAACTTAGTGACTCCATCAAACATAATAACATGTGCATTATAGGAATCCCAGAAGGAGAAGAAAGAGAAAAGGAAGCAGAAAATTTATTTGATGAAAAAATAGCTGAAAACTTCCCTGATCTGGGGAAGGAAACAGATGTCCAGATCCTGGAAGCACAGAGACTCCCCCAACAAAATCAACCAAAAGAAGTCCACGCCAAGACACATAGTAAATAAAATGGCAAAAAGTAGTACTAAAGAAAAAAAAAATAATAAAAACAGCAATAGTGAAGAAGACAGTTACATATTTAAGGGAAAGCCCAGAAGGCTATCAGTAGATTTTTCAGCAGAAACTTTACAGGCCAGAGAGAATGGAATGATATATTTAAAGTGCTGAAAGGGAAAAATCTACAGCCAAGAATACTTTATCCAGCAAGGCTATCATTCAGATTTGAAGGAGACATAAAGCGTTTCTCAGACAAACAAAAACTAAAAGTTCATGACCACTAAACCAGCCCAACAAGAAATATTAAAGGGAACTCTCTGAGTGGAAAAGAAAAGACCATAAGTGGGAGTATGGAAAGTAGGAAACACAAAATCAGTAAAAATAAGTATTTCTGTAGAAAAAAAAATCAGTCAAGGAATTCACAAAATAAAAGAATGCAAAATGTGACACCATATATCTAAAATGTGGTGGGGGACAGAAGTAAAGAATGAGTTTGAACTTAATACAGACTGCTATATACAGAAGATGTTATATACAAACCCAATGGTAACCACAAATCAAAAACCACTTATGCAAAGAATAAAAAGAAAGGAATCCAAGTATATCACTAAAGAAAATCAGCAAACTGGACAAGGAGAAGGAATACAAGGCATCCAAATTGGTAAGGAAGTAGTAAAACTTTCACTATTTGCAGATGACATGATACTATATATGGAAGACCCGAAAGACTCCCCCCCAAACTACTAGAACTGAATAAGTGAATTCAGTAAATTCACAGGATACAAACCCATTGCATTTCTATACACTAATAATGAAACAGCAGAAAAAAATTAAGAAAACAATCTCATTTACAATTGCACCACAAATAATAAGATACCTGGGAATAAACGTAACCAAAGAGGTGAAAGACATGTACTTTGAAAACTATAAGACATGAGGAAAGAAATTGAAAATGACACAAAGAAATGGAAAGACATTCCATGCTCATAGACTGAATAACAAATATTGTTTTTGTTTTTGTTTTTTTAAAGATTTTATTTATTTATTTGTCAGAGACAGAATGAGTGTGCACCAACAGGGGAAGGGGCAGGCAGAGCAGGCAGAGGGAGAAGCAGGCTCCCTGCTAAGCAGGGAGCCCAATGCGGGACTCGATCCCAGGACCCTGGGATCATGACCTGAGCCGAAGGCAGACGCTTAACCAACTGAGCCACCCAGGCGTCCCTAACAAATATTGTTAAAATGGCTATACCACCCAAAGCAATCTACAGATTCAATGCAATCCCTATCAAATACCAACAGCATTTTTCACAGAGCTAGAACAAACAATCCTAAAATGTAAATGGAATCACAAAAGACCCTGAATAGCCAAAGCAATTTTGGAAAAGAAAAGAAAAGCTGGAAGTATCACAAATTCCAGACTTGAAGTTATACTACAAAGCTGTAGTAATTAAAACAGTATGATAGTGGCAGAAAAATAGACACAAAGGTTAATGGAACAGAGTAGAAAACCTAGAAATAAATCCACAGTTACATGGTCAACCAATTTTGACAAAGCAGGAAAGAACATCCAATGGGAAAAAGACAGTCTCTTCAACAAACTGTTGGGTTTGCATGTTAGCTACATGCAGAAGAATGAAAATGGACCACTTTCTTACACAATAAACTCAAAATGGATCAAAGACCTAAATGTGAGACCTGAAGCCATAAAAATCCTAGAAGAGAACTCAAGCAGTAATGTCTCTGACATCGGCTATAGCAACATGTTTTTAGATATGTCTCCTGAGGCAAGGGAAATAAAAGCAAAAATAAACTATTGAGACTACATCAAAATAAAAAGCTTCTGCAGAGCAAAGGAAATAATTAACAAAACTAAAACACAACCTACTTAATGGGAAAAGATATTTGCAAATGACATATCTGATAAGGGGTTAGTATCCAAAATATTTAAAGAACTTATACAACTCAATACCAAAAAGCCAATGTTCCAATTAAAAAGGGGGCAAAAAACAATGAGCAGACATTTCTCCAAAGACGACATCTAGATGACCAACAGACACATGAAAAGATGCTCAACATCACTCATCATCAGAGAAATACAAATCAAAACTATGATTAGATATCACCTCACATCTGTCAGAATGGCTAAAATTAGAAACACAAAAAACAACAAGTGTGGGCAAGGATGTGGAGAAAAAGGAACCCTCTTGCACTGCTGGTGGGAATGCAGACTGGTACAGCCACTGTGGAAAAAGGTATAGAGGTTCCTCTAAAAATAGAACTACCCTAGTAATTGTACTACTGGGTATCTACCCCCAAAATACAAAAACACTAATTCAAAGGGATAAGAAACAAAATGAACAAAAGAGGAAAAAAAGAAAAAAGAGAGGGAGCAAGAGAAAGAATGAGACAAACCAAGAAGCTGACTCTTAACTATAGAGAACTGGTAGTTACCAGAGGGGAGGTGGGGGGTGGGGGGAAGGGTGAAACAGGTGATGGGGATTAAGGAGTACACTTGTCTTGATAAGCACTGGGTGATGTATGGAATTGTACACTTGAAACTATCATAACACTGTGTGTTAACTATACTGGAATTAAAATCCCCCCCCCAAAAAAGAGAGAGAGAACTATTTTCTAGTAAGTCATGTAGAAAATACAGATCTTGATTTTAGATATCTAGCTAATAAATATCATAGTAGATTTGTGACTCATTTCTCTTTGTGTGGATCAGTTCTTAATTTTGCTGGACAATCAGAGCAAGAAAAACCAAAGAGACCAATACGGGCTGTGGTTTCCTTATATGTAAAGTAGAGGTAAATATACGTGGGCTTTAAACACAAAAGGTACTGAATGAACACATTTTGATTATCTAGATTTATACTGCCCAAAGGGGCTATAAACTGCTTACAAACCATAATTTTATTATATTGCCCTGATTAACCCACTCAACAAATGATTTTTAGTATTAATATATGACAGATACTGTTTTGGGCATAAGAATTAAGCAGTGAACAAAACTAACAAAAATCTTTGCCCTTATGGAACTTGAACATAATCACAGTGTAATTAAGTTAACATGATCTAGGGGACTGAGTTGGCTTATTTTATTTTTTTCCACTTAATATTTTTAGGAATAAGTTACCCTTTTCATTTTTTTTCAGTTGGTCTGGCTTTATTCTTTATCTTAATATTTAGACTGCTTCTTAAAGAAAAATTACATCTGATTTATTAATAATAAGCAAGTATCAGTAAATAGTTCAAACATGCATAATATACTTGAAAATTGTACACACTGAAAATTTATTCTGGAAATAATTCAAAAATGGATAAAAGTATTTCACCAAAAGGACATTCATGACAGTTTTATTAGGGCATGCTTTATTTTTTTAATTCACATTTAAGTTTTTCTACAATGTGCAGTGCTTTTGTTAGAAAAAGAATATTATTTAAAAATTTTAAGTGTATTTCCTTATATGTCCATAGAAAATTAAGTCACAGAAAAATAAATACAAAACTTGCTTTTAACATAATATTTTCTTGAACCTAGAAGTCTAGCTATAACCTAGATAAATGGTGCAATTAGTTGAGACCTCTGACTGAAAAATGAGGACATTTCTTAAAGCAATGGACTGGAGAAAAAGCTTTTTGTGAAATATTCGTTGGGTAATCAAGCTTTAACTTAGTCCTCTCTGATGTGCATTATAATATATTTTTATATGAAAGAACAATAAGCTGTAGAAAGCAAGTTTTCTGTTGCTTAAATTGAAATGCCATTACATCAGTGACAACTGTCCTAAGTTGAAGAATTGCGCTGGATGAATAATTAAACCCTTCACTGTTAACACTCCCCTGAAAGGGGCTGCTGAGGAACTTTTTAAAAAATGATGTCATGTAAGTACAAAGATGCAGATTCACATATCCCATCTGACTGTCTTCAGAAATTTAAAAGTAAACTACTATTGAAAGTCAGTCTAGTGTTTGTAGGTATAGATCTCTCTTTAAAAAACTGAACTAAAATAAAAGACACAGAAAGGCTTAGCCATTGAAACCTGTCAGTGAATTGGGCCCAAAGTCAGTATTTCCTGAGCCCCCTTTTTGTGAGTGCACTGTTCTGTGAGTTGCTATGCATTAGGTTTGAGATTGGTACATGAAGGATTAACAGAATACACCGTGTTTCTACATGCCCAGAAATGTGGGCCTTGGTAACAAGAAATATTTGGGTTCTTTTATTTTTAGCAAGTTATATTAGACTGAAGAAAATTTTCTCTAAATTTCATTTCAGTTTAGAGTTTGGTTCACTGGTTGCTAATATCTGGATTTTTTTTTTTTTAAACGGAACTTTAAGAAACTCCATTTCTTTTTGCAAAGGTAAATTAAGCTCTAATTATGGGTACAGTCACTGATTTCATCAGCACAAATAATTGCTAATTTAGTATAAAAAACTACTATCTGGACCTGTCTTTTAGGATTATGATTCTATAAATCTAGTGCTCTTTAGGTTCTTACCTCATGTTAGAGTGTGTTCTCTAAGTATTTTGTATTCAACAAATACTCCCTGAACATCTACTCCAGACTACTATAAACACTTAGGCACTGTGTGGTAGGCATTTGGAATTTGAAAAGAAGTAAGATAGACAAAATCCTTGCCCTTTGGAAAATAGATTAAAAACAAATGGATTATGTAGGTCTTGATGCATGGTTTTTTTAAAGATTTTATTTATTTATTTGAGAGAGAGAGCAGGTATGCATGAGTGGGGGGAGGCGCAGAGCGAGAGGGAGAAGCAGACCCCCCACTGAGCAGGAAGCCTAGAGAGGGGCTTTATCCTGGTACCCTGAGATCATGACCTAAGTCAGCAGATGCTTAACCGACTGATTGATGCATGTTTTAGAGGAAACAAATAGGGAGCTGGGCAGAGAAAAATAGAGAAGAGAATATACTTTAGATGGGAGAGTCAAAGAGATGAAATGTAAGCTAAGACTTGCAGTCTGAGAAGGCGTCCAGGGGGAGTGAGGATGGGTGGAAGGAGGACAGGAAGAGAAGGGAAAGTATCCCACATAGAACAAAAGTCCTAAATGAAACAAAGTTCATTGTGTTCAATTGACTCAAAGGAGATTGGAAAGAGGTAAGGTTAGCCTCCTCTATGTCGTGAAGGCCTTCAGTTTAAGATTATGGACCCTCATCTCAAAAATGAAAATTTACATGAAATTTTGTGTACAATTTTAGGGCTTTTCAAAGAATAACATTCATACCTGATTTGTCCTTGGTAGAAAAGACCCAGACCACTTCATGTGAATGAAACACTTTCTTTCATTCAAAGCCTCCCCCCAGACACCTGGAGAAAATCTCTCTACTGGAGAGCCCAGGCTGCCCTCACTTCCCCAATATATAGGCACAAGGACCAATGAACAACAGAAGGAAGTTTTAATTGACAGTGTAGAAAAATTCAAAGATGTTTCTCTTCACCAAGCAAGTTATGGTTTCTCAGTAAGTTCATAATGTCTGACCATGAGTATTCCCACATGACACATAGGGTCCTGGTTCAAGAATTTTTCATCTTTCCTCAGTGAGATGCGCCCACCCTGTTCTTCTCGTCCTGTTATCCAGAGGCAGACCCTAACATGCAGGCCTCCGTTCTTCATGTGGACCTCTCCACATTCTCCTGGGCACTTAAATGTATATTGGCTGAGGATGTATAGAAGTCCTCATCCAGGCACATCAGCATGTCACTGTATGTGGAGATAAGACTCCAGAGTGAGGCTGCTCATCCTCAAGAGTGAAGTCACCCAACATGTTCAGCGCTAAGTCTGCCCCCACCCCAATCTGTTTCTTCTGCTAGCTCCTGGGACTAGCCTTCAAGTTCCTCAAGGAAATTTGAGAACTGGGAAGTGCTAAGTTCAGAATCCTTCCTCTGGCAACAGAGTGTTACACATACATCCTGACTCATTTTCTTAATGCCTACAAACTCCTGAGACCACTAAAATTACCAGCTTTTAGATCTTATTATAGCAAATATCAATAATATGAAACCAACATGAGATTTTTCTGCACCAATCTGTAGCTGAGTCATTTCAAGTCAATATTCTGGGAAAATAAAATATTCTGAACAAGTCCTTTAAGATTTGCAATAATGGAACTAATGAATAAATAGCATTTCATTGACTATGCATTCAGGCATGGACTCCATCTCCTAGTACAAGACTTCTACTTCTAATATGTCATCATGGTGCCAGTATAGACTGAATTGTATCTCCCAAAAAGATATGTTGATGTCCTATCCCCAGTACCTGTGAGTGTGACTTTATGTGGAAATGGTGTCTTTGTAGAGATATTCAAGTTCAAATGCGGTCATCCTGGATTTGGGTGAACTTTAACCCAATGACTGGGGTCCTTATAGGAAGAGGGAAATTTGGACAAAAACACACAGGAGACAATGTCATGAAAGACAGAGGCAGAGATTAGAGTTACGTGTCCACAAGGCATGAACACCAAGGATCGCCAGAGATTAGAGTTACATGTGCACAAGGCATGAACACCAAGGATCGCCAAAGATTAGAGTTACGTGTCCACAAGGCATGAATACCACAGAGGCGAGGAAAGGAACATGGAACAGATACTCTCCCAGAGCCTCCAGAAGAAACTAACCTGGCTGACAACTTGATTTTGGACTTCCGGCTTCCTGAACTGTGACAGAAAAAAATCTCTGCTGTTTGAAGCCACCATGTTTGGGGCACCCCATGATGGCAGGCCTAGGAAGCTAAAATAGGTGCCGATAGCTTTATACAAGGGGAGGACCAAACAGGATATCTTCTTTATTGTAATATGCATAATGTCATTTGAAAAAAGAGAACAAAAAAAACTAACAAAATAGGAAGGCTAAATCCAGCTGACAGTCATTTTAATGCTTGAACTTCTATAATTCTGACTCTTAAACCAGAAAAATTGTGTAGTAAAGCAATTATCCACACAAACGGTCTTCATAAGGACCAACTTACTAATGTAAGAACTCTCCAAAATGTGGCAAGGTAGCCTTACAGTCTGAGTTAGGAAGCCTTCACTTGTGCTCCCTGATGAAATATTATATTGATATTTCTTTATACCAAAGGAAATTTTTGGCCTAAATTATCCATCCTGCCTATCAAAATCAAGTTCAACAAAATTGCATGTATTGTATAAACATGGCTTTAGTGTTCATATAATTGTGGGTTTTTTCCAGAAACTAAATATTTAAAATCCTTTAAACCAGAGAAATGTTCATTTCTCTTCTAGGATACATATATTTCTAGTGTAAATTTTTTAAACAAAGGAAAACAATATAGATCTTTTCAACAAATGTATTTTAACCTTGAACCAAATAAAAGCAATTTAGTATTTTCTTGGAAAGACATGCTCATATAAAACAGAAAAGGAAAAACAATGGAAATGGTTTAAAACAAAGAGCTTGATTGGTTTAAGACAAATATAAATAAAGCAAAACAGAAAAGGTCTCACCCCCTACCAAACACCACAGAAAAATGTCAACATAGCAGAAAATGTCAAAAGAGAAAAAATTTAACCTTCTTTAATTCCATTCAGTTCTCACAGACTTCAAGAATCTTTCCTTTTTAAATAAAAATTGTCTTATTTTTTTTCATTGCAAGAAAGAATATAAATCAATCTGGCACTGCCCTAAAACCAGACTGACACTAAACAGAAGCAACAAAAAAAATGATCTTCCCTTTCCTAGCGCTGCCTTTCCTTCAAGGGTCTTAGAGCATCAAAAACAAAGACTACTTAAAATCTGAGGCTATTCGCTAGAGAACAAAATGAGGGGAATTTAAGTCCTCCCTTCTCTTTGCCCAGGGCAACAGAGCCCAGTGAAAGGATTGCCATTTTCACAGACCCAGGGGTGCTCTTCCCCTCACATAATCTTTGCAGCATCTCAGCAGAATGGTTCAGAGCTGACCTCAGGAGTCAGTGGGTGGAGCCAATATGACTTTTTTGCTTACTAGCCATGTCACCTTGGCAAGTTATTTAACTTCTGAAGCCTTAGATTTCTCACCTATTGAACAAGACAATAATATTCCCAGGGTCATAAAATAATGCAAGTCCTTGGCATATAATAAGAAGGAACTCAACAAATCATATATCTATTGTAAATTTATATAAGTTTAGGATATGGAAAGTGAAAGTTTAAACCTTTTTTCTGGGTCTCTCCTCTACAAATATGTTCATATATTTGTTACCCACTCCACCTCCTGACATTCTTATCTATTTTGTCTTAGCTATTATATTAAACAGCTAAAACTCCAGTTATGAGGTCAGATGTCCTTGAGAGAAGAGTTCCTTAGGTTGATAGAGATTTACCTTCCAATTTCCAACAAACAGTGAGAGACATTCAGGCTTCTACACTGATGCTGTATCAGTGGCCTCGAGAAGGCACTAATGTGAGTGAGGAGAGAGTGAATTAGAGACACAACTGGAGCCTTCATTATGCCCATCATTACATAAACATCTGGGGAGTTAGTGGCTAGATGAGTGTCATTTCTGCCAAAACACTGGTGCTTTTTTTAAGATTTATTTATTTATTTGAGAAAGAGACAGAGAGAGAGAGAAAGAGAGAGCTCGTGAGCAGGGGCAGGGGGCAGAGAGAAAGGGAGAGAATCTCAAGCATTCTCCCCGCTGAGTGCGGAGACTGACATGGGGCTTGATCTCAGGACCCTCAGATCGTGACCTAAGCTAAAACCAAGAGTCAGACGCTCAACCAACTGAGCCACCCAGGAGCCCCAACACCGGTGCTTTTTGACCAAAGAGCCAAAAGTCTCAGGCCAGACTGCTAGTCCTTAGTTCTTTAGGCACTAAGCCTAAAGAATGTACACTGAATTGAAGCTACAAGGTCACCCATGTCCAACACAAGGGAAGCAACTTGATTCTGGGTACTTCTCTCGAATGCCAACTGGTGTGTCAACAATCTTGTGATGGAGTTGTTGGGCCAAGTATCAACTTTCCTTAGTACAAATAGTCCTCTAAGTATTTGACCCATTATATGAAGGCATCAATTGTAGGAGAGTTTCTTATATTAAGTCACAGTACTATTAGACCTGGTTACTGCCATGGGTAACTGGAGCTTAACCTTACAGGGGCTCCTTGACAAACCACATAGAATGCAACCTTAGGATTAGTATTTAAAATCATAGCCCAGCTGACATCACCCAGAGAGGTGGAGATAGGAAAATGAGATGAGGAATAGTAAGTTCTCCTATAAGGTCAGGGTATCAAAGGGAGTGAGCTGGGCAGGGAGGAGGTGGTGATCTCAGAAGGATACTTGAAATTGAGATTATAGAGTGTTATGTTGTAGTTCTTACATTGGCCCTCTTATTGTAGGACAGCTTCTTCCCCTTTCCTGATGAGGAAGAAAGCCCAATTAAAGTAACTATTGGCTCCTCTCTGTGCCTCAAATCACTCTACCCCTGTGCAGATTAAATGGTTTATAAGAGCAACCCATGCTTGACTCAGCTCCACCCTTCCTCCTTTTGGAAGCACCTCTTCCAGAGAGTGCCAAGTTCTCCTCTGCCCTCTGTCTGTAAGGTATGCAGGGCTACCCCATCGTAGGAGGAAGGGGAGGAAGAGAGGCCTGCTCCCACATGGTATTGCTCAGGACAAGGTGAGAAATTTGCCTCATTCTTGGGTTCAAAATTGAAAGTTCATGGCTTATGAACCTAAAACTCCCTGAGGGAGGGTAAGAATTGCTGCTGAGCATTTGAAACTCAAAGCTGACCTTATTCTAGAATATATGCCTCTTTGAAGTGGTAGAATCATCAGTTAAAAAAAAATATTCTTTAATTAAGGAGGACAAACTTAAGAGTCAAATGTTGAGTGAACCTAAAGCCCATAGGGGAAAGATCTTTCTTCTCCTAGTGACTGATCTAAAGGGCTAAACAGGACTGTGCTCAAGCTGAAAGGTGGAAGAGAATGTACCATCCAAACAATCATCCACTCTTCCCTGAGGATCTAGATGCCAGCATGGAATTCAGGAAAGAACACAGTGCTAGAGTAAAATAAAGATTCCACTTGTGCCTTTGCCACTTGCTTGTGAGCTTCTTTAAACCTCATTTTCTCATCTATAAAATAGGTCAGTAGCACCAAACTTGCCAGGATAGTATGAAGATTAGAAATGTGTGTGTAGATGTATTGCAGCACCTTATGTTGACAAAGTTCTCATATGATAAATGGAAGCTGGAAGAAGATGCCTGCTTATAAAATGGGCAAAGTGATAGATAGGGAGGGATAGAAAATGATCACATCCTATGCCAAGAAAAGAGAAATACAGGAAATTTGCTTCAGTTGTGTATCATTTGCTTCCTCTGGCTATTCACAACATAGAGAAGTTTAGTTCAGTCCTGGAGACATATGCCAGCCTCCTGTGCACAATGTGGGGAAAGCCAGGCCTCCTGAAAGAGGAGGAAGTTGCTTTTGTGGACCTCGATAGATAAGCATCAAGGAGTTAACTGAGAGTTTTCAGGTTAGAGCAGATCTGAGAATATACCTCACATTAATTTAAAATCCAAACATGATAAAATGTGGACTTAACACTTCATTTTTATTTTCTGAATCATTATTAATAGATATCCCTGAGTCTTCACTGAAAAATACTCCCAAGCCATATAAAGATGTTTTCAAATGTGCTCAGCTAAACAAAAGCATGTTTAAGCTAAATTATTCCAATCTTTGATAATCCCCCTGTCCTAATATTTCTCTATTTTAAACTTAAATTAGAAATTTCAATAATGTACTGAGATAAAACGTTAAACAATATGGTAACCATGTAGAAAATGAATAGTCATAAAAACAAGAAGAATATTGATTTTTTTCAATAAATATTGATTGCATGCCAAACAAGTACATTGATCTTGGTATAAGAGATACAGCACATAGGCCCTTCTTCTGGTTTCTCCTTGATGCTAGAGGGAAGATCCAATTTCAAACCAATTTGTTCAAGACTCAAAGACTGTTTGGAGAGCTGTGGCAAGTTATAGAATTCCATCAAGGAGTCAGTCTGTGATAGCATACACAGAATGAATTCTCCTTTTAGAGACTTGGACTTAATAATAATAGTTCTACTTTTAGGTTTTTGGTAAGTTGCCTCCAAACTCTGTACCTCAGGATCTTGGTCTGAAAGATGGGTAGATTAAACATCAGAGACAGAATATTTGTACAAAGAATAATTTTTAACTAGATTGCAAAAGCAACCAACCATCCAAAAAGCAAACTATTGAAAGTGTTCAACCTCATGCCTTAAAGAAGACTTATATTATGAAGAGAATTAGTTTAATTCATGTTATTCCCATCTGCCTTTTAACAAGGTTAAAAAGCTTCTTAATACATTTGATATTTTCTTGTCAAAGCATCATTTCTGTTTGTTTCCTACTCTACTGATACTATATGGGTGGCAGATATTTCTTTTCTGCCAAACTAGAGAAGAAAATTCACTAGGTACATTTTGCTTTTCCTCTGGGTATCTCTAAAGTTTACTTAAGTAAACTTTATCTCCACATTTATTTTAATGAATCCCTATTCAAGGATTTTCTCTGAGACCATGACCACAGCTTTTCCCAAGGATACCATCATTGGCTATCTGTCAGTTACAAAGCAAACCCTTTCGAGTTTGCTCAGGTTGTACACGTATATAGCCAAGGATCTCTGAGATCTTTGCTGACATACACAACCACTAAGCAAATATAACATGTGAAGATTCAAATTGACCTAAAAGATAAATTGAGAATATTTCTTCTTTATGAAAGGAATTGCTATAGGTCTTCTCCTGCCAACTCTGATGCATATCACCAAACATGTCTTTTTAAAAAATTATTAAATACTATGTGTAAGTTCACTCTGTGAGGTCCATTAAAGAATGACTGACTGTTCTCCAAAAATGTACAACTGATTTGGGTACAGCTACATAAATGACTAACTATAACTCAGAAATTTTAAACCAATTACAAATAGGGGTTTAGACAACACATTGTAAACATGGAGAAAAGAGAATAATACATTCTGGTTGAAATACTAGTAAAAATTTGGAAATTATCTTTCAGCTGAGCAGTAACATACCAGAAACATTTTTGATAAATGGCACAACATGCTGTCTTGGTGGCCTGTTCTGGTCCCCTCCAATCCCCTTTACTGCCTTGGTTGATGCACCCAAACCCTAGCTTCTATGGAGTGCTTTAGCTCAGAGTTCACTCCTCTGATCTTCTCTGGAAGAGGGCCTGTGACTGAAACTAACTTTACGCCACTTATCCCATTGTCAATGCCAATAATTGATTGGACGGGGGTACAAAAGCCCCACTGCCTTGTCTCAAGGTGGGACGGTATTTGTGGTGGAATTCACATCCCAGAATTCCCCATTATATCATGATGACACTAGACTCTTCTGAAACTACCAGGGATTGGATTTTTCCTTATCTCCTTCCTCTTCCCAATACTATTTCTCTTTCTCAGATTTTACTCAAAGGAGCTACAGGCTTCGGCTCTACCAGATAAAACCAGGAAAGTATACCTGAGAAGGGTGCTAATGATGCTTGCTGGACCAAACAGGAGTGGCAAAATGTAAAGCTGAATTAAGCAAAATTTACCAATATGGAGGTCCTCTCCTATGAAACAAAATCTAGTGTCCTGGCAGGAGTGCCAGTCCCAAGTACACTTGAGAAAGTGCTGGCTTCCATCAAATGAACAGCACTAGCAGAAGTCCCCTGGCAGAGCACGGAAAGGAATCAAATGCTCAGGGGAGTGGGCTTGTTGGAATGAATCTATTATGTAAATCCCCCAAACTGACAAGACTGCTTCTTGGAAGGCCCAGAGGATACTCCTTTCCTTGATGGACCTAGCTACTGGTCTGGTGGCCAGGAGGGATGGTGAGGGCGGATCCTAAGGGCAGCAAGCCTTGTCCTACAAGGTACATCTTTCCACCCTCTCCAAGGGTGCATTACAAAGGGATACCTGGTGAGTGTGACCAGATGCACGAAGTCTGAAAGACAGTAGAGATCACCTTTCCCTTAAAAACATTTAAAATATATGGAAAATAAGTAGAAAAAAATACAAGGGAATTTAAATCCTTCCAAGAAAATCAGTGAGACTAAAGAAATGAGTCTGAATTAATCAGAGCTACCCTCTCATCCTTAGAGAAGGGCAGCAACAATGGACAACGATCCAATTCAGAGGTTTTGGTGTCAGGGCCAATTCAAGACCTACATCACCCAGTCTCTTCCCTTTAGCCCAGCAATCTCGGAGTGGGAGACTAGGGACTCAGCACATATACACAAGACTCTGGAAGCAGCACAGAGCAGAACCTCTCCGTAGCTGTGAAAGCTCTTAGCCATCAGGAAGGAAAACACTGTAGATGGCACTAAGTGTACCATAACAAGAGCAATTATAGCAAGAGTGATTACAGCCTCAAGGATCAGTGCTTCTGTTATTCTGTCACAGAAGGAGCATGTGGAGTCATTGACACATGGTGTGTTGGGAAGGAACATAATGTTGGCCCCAGAGAAAGGTGCTCTCTATCCATGAAAAATATGGCCCTTCTCCTAACAACATCTGTCACCTTTGCTTATGCCCAAAGTGTTGTTACTGTTGCTTTTTTCCGAACATATTTTAGACTTTCATTT
Source organism: Zalophus californianus (assembly GCF_009762305.2). NCBI lineage: Eukaryota > Metazoa > Chordata > Mammalia > Carnivora > Otariidae > Zalophus > Zalophus californianus. The sequence goes on from NC_045606.1 coordinate 78,918,528, forward strand.
CAAGATATCACACACACATCGCCCATCAACCCTATTATAGCACTTGCTAAGACATATGGGAAGAGTGAGGAGCAAGATAGCATTGGGAAAAGTAAAAAAGAGCAGAGCCAACCCAGATTGGTTCTCATTATTAACCCAGAGTTCACTCAGAATGGAATCCAAGGAGCAAGAATATTTGCAGAAGCTAGTTGTTAGTTGTCCTCATACCATAAATCTCTTGAAGTAAACTCTGTCCAACTGGAGATAATATTAAATCAGTACAATATATACAAAATAAAGTGCTCATTATATTGCACATGCTAGCAGCTCTACTCCAAACACCATGCAAGATCTGTATGTCCTTGATTTATCATTAAAACTGAAAGTTAATAATTTATCCACTCAAATCCACTGTGCATATTGTCTTTAAAAAAATAAAACAAAGAAATCTGGTTTGATTTAACCTGTCTCATTCCTAGATTCGCTTGTTACAGCAAAGCAGCCACAAGATAGTACCATGATCTTTTGTGATTATATGCTGACCATTGAACTCTGAGCTATAAGTTTGTCATCTGAAAGATAATTTTTTCTCTACTAATCGGCTACCCTGTTATCTGACGTTTACCATCTCTCAGTCATCAATGCCAGCATGATGCTATTAGCAATGTTTGCAGCCCTAGATCCTGAAGATGGACCACATCTCAGAGTTGTGGGTGATTTTTTTTTCCCTCAAGAAAATTCCAACATTTTTCTCGGAACTTCATTTCCATACCTATCCTTCTGTATCAGTCAGTGCTTTTCTCCTTGAATGTAATTTGGCACAGCTGATTAGCCAGAACCTGCTCTAATTAAAAAAAAAAAAAATGGCCTTAATGTCAAAATAGTTTTGAATCTCTATCAATGTCTTTTAGAATTGATTTCCTTTAATGCCTCCTTTTCAGAACTCATGACTCAATTCAAATTAGCTTAAAAACTAAAACATTTACTTCTATTCCTCATAACAGTAAAAGACCAAATATCCAAGAAAAAAAATCTTCCCTTTTAAATACCCTTCTAATGCATACCTGGTCAATGAGAAAGCTAAGGAAATTCACAAGCCCAAAAGCACAAAAAAAGCACAAATCTAGAGAGTTGAGCCTGCGCTAACACTACAGTTTCTCTAAGGACACGGGTCAGTCCCTGGAAGTTTTTGGTTTAGTGGAACATAACGAGGTGAGAAGACAAAACCAAGCCCTCTCATCATGTGGGGAGATGAAACCAGATAAATGTACCTCCAAAAGTCAGCACTCTCGATGGGTAAAGTTAAAAATCAAGCAAACATAAACACAAAGGGAGCAGGTAAGAAAATGTATCTATCTCAGCCTTGGCTGGTAAAAGGGGTTGGGTAGAGGAAATGCCTCCTGAGAATTCAAAACCACAAACTCACACTCATGTGAACTTCGGGCTGGAATTCATATTTCCAGTGAGGCCACAACATCCCAAACTGAAAATTCCGTTTGCTCCTGACTGGCAGGTCCTCTAGGCATCTGACAGATCTATCTAAGTCCTCTATGAAGAGAAGCATTCTCCCCTTAGGCCACTTAAAATTCCCAAGATTAAACTCAGCCAAATGGGAACTAAAGATCTGAGATCCTAGGGTTTGAGGGATTAAATGGCAGTCTGTGAGGCAGCCAGTGATTCTGGCCTTGGGTTTCTAAAGAGTGAGAAGAAAGGGAAATAAACCTGAGATCCCCACAAAGACCCACACTTACCATCAAACTATAGGATAGAAGAAAATCTGCCTACTTGAGGCAAAATCTCAAAGGAAACTAAAATAATATCTGTTTCCTCCATGGCTCAGTGTGAGGGGAAACTAAAATACAGAAATCCATAGACTTTAGGCATACAAATCAAATTTGCTTAGAAGAAATAATGGAAGAGCCGACTATATTTACTCTGCAAAAAATAACATATCTAAACATCAGCTTAAAAAGAGAAGTGCAAGACTCATATGAGGAAAACTATAAAGCATTCTTGAAAAAACACAAAAGTAAACCTGAATGAATGGAAAGACACTGATGAGTTCTTAGCTTAGAATATTCAACATCATTAAGATGTCTATTTTCCTGAGGGAAATTTATAAATTTAAAACAATCCTAATAAAATACCATCATATTGTTAAGTTACAAGTTGATTTTTTAGCCTGTCAAAATGAGTAAAAAGAAAAGCCAGGAAAACCTTGTGAAAGAAAAACAATGTGGGAAAGATAACCAGACCAAATTTTAGAATATGTTATAAAGTCACTCTAAATAAAACAGTGTAGTATTGATGCATAAATAGGCAGACTAATGAAACAATTTAGTATATCAGGATATAAACCAAAAGGAATATGAAATCTCAATATATAATAAAGGCATCATCTGAAATCAGAGAGAGAAAGAACTTTTAATAAGTGTGAGACAACCAAATAATAAATGGTAAATTTATAAATTTACCAGATAAAATTGAATACATTCTTCAGATCATACACCAGGATAAATTATAAATTGATCAATCTCTAAATATGAATAATACTTCTAATGTGGATATATATAAAAATATATATATTCTATATAATGTGGAGGATATTTGTACACACGCATATGTATCTATGTATGTGTGTATACATATATATAGATACATGTACACACCGGCTTTCACTGACAGCTTCTTTGATAAGTGAATTGGTCCAGATGAACCACTACAAAATGTTAAAATTCACCACCTACTGAAATACTTGTGATGGTTTGATGATACAGTACATAAAGTATTACTTTTTTTCAGATTTTATTTATTTATTTGACAGAGAGAGAGAGCACACAAGCAGGGGGAGCAGCAGGCAGAGGGAGAAGCAGGCTCCCCACTAAGGAGCCCGATGCGGGGCCCCATCCCAAGACCCTGGTATCATGACCTGAGCTGAGGGCAGACACTTAATGACTGAGCCACCCAGGCGCCCCAAGTACATAGAGTATTACTAATTAACAATATTAAACAATGAGCCCTCAAAAATAAATGATGAGGTGAAGAGAATGATGAAAACTATATCTTCCAATTCATTGTGCTTACTTGATGATGGCTAGATATGTAGGATGCTTTTCCAATATCAGGTTGTAGGATACTGGAAATGTGTATATTAATGGTATAATAAATTAGCACTTTACCTACTAAAGAGAACAAGCATTTTCAAGCACATTAGAAGCCATGACTTATATACAAAACATATGGCTGGCATGCAGCCGTTACACAAAGGATGGTAATAAATCTAATTGCAATTCATTGTTGACTACTAATGAGTGAAATTCCCAAAGTAGTGTTCTTTAAATACTTAGATACAAACACCATTAATATGGAAGAGAACTACAACTACATTGTTAAAATTTTTTCTAGCTAAGCTTTTATTATTATAAAATAAACTTTTTTACTTTCTCTTCCTTGCCTGAGAAAATCAATCCCAATTACTAACATTTTATAAATTCTACTGCTACTCAGGAGCGCCTGGGTGGCTCAGTTGGTTAAGCAGCTGCCTTGGGCTCAGGTCATGATCTCAGGGGCTTGGGGCTGAGGAGCCTTAAGTTGGGCTCCCGGCTCAGCAAGGAGCCTGCTTCTCCCTCTCCCTCTGCCTGCCACACCCCCTGCTTGTGCTCTCTCTCTCTCTCTGTGTCAAATAAAGAAATAAAATTTTTTAAAAAAAGTTCTACTGCCACTCAGAATACATCATAGGTTGTAATAATCACTTTCTTATGACTTAAACAAAGCTTCAAATTAATTCAAAAGTGAATTAGAGAGATTGACCAGAGTGCTCCAAAGAAGCTTTCAAGAGAAAAAGAAATTCAAATAGAACCCTGCCATGATCCTAACCAAGTAAGACCCAAAAAAGAACCAGATGAGACCCAAGGAAGTGAAAAAAAGATAAGCCACCTTTTCTCACAGAGTCCACAGTAATTAGATCTAGATAGAATGTACATCAGGATATTTCTGTGTCAACAAAAAGATACAGCAAGCAACCACTAGTTCATTTGTTGGGATTCTGAATCACTTTCCACATCAAGATCAAAAAGATTCATGTTTAAATGTTTCAGTGCTCATCTTGTCATTACTAGTAATGCCTTCATCTTGAAACCAAATTTTCCACTAGTACAAGCCAGCTGTTGTCTCCCTGCTTAGAAATGTAATTTGTTGACATTAGAATTACTAACCCTTGAAATTAGAGGTTATAGACAGCTCATACACTAGGAGAAATTTCTCAGTGTTTCAGCAGACTTTTCTAGTCTTTTAAAGTAATCCTCCCTATTATGGCTTTCTGAATTTCATAAAATCCATTGTCCTTGCTTGGAGCTTTGGCAGGTGGAAAACCTCCCCGAAACCACACAGGGGACTCCTGAGAAGAAACAAAGAAGGGTGAGCTTGAATAAAGCATAGAAAACTATGACTAACCAAGCCAATAACTGTTCCATTATACAAGAGAACTGTTAAAATTCATTAGAAACTTGTAGAATAGCAAGCATTGAAGGCACTTAAGCCCAGCCCTCCTTTCTATACCCTTACAACTCTATAAATCCCACCCCCTTTAATAAACTGAGGCTCTCAGGTTCAGATCTTTAGGCTTTTCTTCCACTCTGCCCAGTGCTCTTTCCACAATATGTGTATCAGCTTGTCTTTTTGACTCCTTTCTCATGCTGTCTCTTCTATCCATCCCTCCATTTCTGTTTAACCCTGCTCTAATCCCAGTCTGAGACTCTGTACTTCTCTCAAATATCCCATAAATTACAGCTAAAGATATAAAGAAAAGTTACAATGACGATCACTTTTTCTATCAAATCAGATGGTGACTCTCATTTGCAAAAAGCATAGTACATGTCCTCCAGATAATGCTGCAAAGGAAATTGGACATACCAGTTTTTTAAATCTGAAAACCTTGATTGAATTCAGAAATCTTGGCTCCACAACTTTTTTTGAAAGTGCCCCTATTTTTGGCATATGTATTCAAACTACTGCCACTGTGGAGCTGGAACCAGGAACCTAGATTCGTCACTGACCCTGCTGGAGATTCGCACACTGCAGCCGAGAAAGGGCTGCCCCGCTACCTCTACCTGAGTTAAAGATAAAACTAACTCTATAGGGGCACCTGGGGGGCTCAGACGCTTAAGCGTCTGCCTTTGGCTCAGGTCAGGATCCCAGGGTCCTGGGATCGAGCCCCACATCGAGCCCCGTATCAGGCTCCCTGCTCAGCACGGAGCCTGCTTCTCCCTCTCCCATCCCCCCACTTGTGTTCCCTCTCTCACTGTGTCTCTCTCTGTCCAATAAATAAATAAAATCTAAACAAAACAAAACAAAACAAAACACAAAAAAAAACCTAACTCTATACTGTACTAACTCTGGAGCAGCTGTTTCTGGGGCTGCTGGATCCAAGGTCACTGTTGAGGAACCTGAAGTTATCTCCCACTACCAGAGCCAGAAGCAGAACAGTGTCTCTCTTCTTGCCACCTTCTAATTTTGCTTTAGTACCTCCCCACTGACAGCATCTATCTGACACCTAACCCTCAAGGGGTTCTAGAAAGCACTTTTGGTCTTTCTGGAAACAGCAGAGCACAGGAAAAAGAGGGGTTGCAGTCCAGTACTAGCCAACAAGTACCTGGCACACTTACAGATTTTAACAAGAAAAAACAGGTAGGAATGATACCATTTAAGCAAGCTCCTATCTTAATAGTGCTGGGTTGATACAAGTGTATATAGTTTCAAGAAAAAAAATTTAGAGAACAATACATAGTAAAACAGGCTGTTGACTCTAGTTAGCTTTTAAAGTCTGTTTAGAAAAATACATAAAAGCCAAGTTCATGCTGTATATTGTTAAACCAATCTTCAGAGTCAAAGGGATTTTCTAATGTGGAACTTCACATCTTAGTGAAATAAGAATTTGAAGCATTTATTATTTATTTATCCACTCAGCATCATTTATGTATCCACTCAACACTTTGATAAAGGAAGGGCTACATGCATTGTTCTAACTCTGGTGGATAATGCACGAGGGCATCATCTGCAGCTTCACAATTGAAAGAGATAGTCTCCTAATAAAGAATTAGAGCATACTATAATGAATGTGGCATAACAGCTGTCTGTACAAAACACAATGGGGGGCAGAGAGATGGGTTGAGAGAGAACATTTGAGGGCAGACAAAATAGCATATGCAAAGCCACAGATGCATGAAAACAATTGGTATGTTTGGGAAATGCTACTCAAGTGTTTCACAATATCAATTTTACCTTGTAATTTTCCTGCATCTAAAACCCCACAGTATTGTCCCTTCACTCCAAAAGGAATCCCAAAGTCCTTACAAGGCCCTGCATGATCAGGACCCCGGCTACCATTTAGATCTCACCTTCTCCTGTACTGGCTCTCCTGCTTTTCCCTCTGCCCAGAACTCTCCACCCTGGTTATCTGCCTGCCTTACTCCTTCACTTCAGTTAGGTTGCTGCTTAAATATCACCTCATCTCATCAAAGAGACCCTTCATGACCACCATAACTAATAGAACTTCTCTCTTCTCACTTTGACTTTTCTTAATGGTATTTATCTCTAGCTGAATTATATACTTATACTTTCATATTTAAATATTTATATATATTTATATGCTTACATGCTATATTACTTATACATTATTTGCCCCCCACCCCCACATGCACATGGGGGCAAGAACATTGCTTTATTCACTGCTGCACTTCACCTAGAACAGCCAAGTACATGGCTGATAATAATTATTTGCAAAATGAACTAATAAGTAACTGAATGAACAACTGAATTGACAGGTAGGAGAAAAAGGTGAAGAGCTGGATAGAGTACCCTGGTGGGAAAACAGAATGCAATATGAGGGAATCGGGCTCTGGTATTTGAGGTCTGAGAACGGCCAGCCAAATGAGTGAATACGTGGGGGGGTGAAAGACAGCCCCAGTCACTTTTTCCAGGGTCTGAATTTTGCCTACCATTGGCCCTTTGGCACATCATTTTGGCTTTTAAATCCAATAGGAAATGCTTTTGGTATACTTAAGAGACTTGCAAGAAAGAAACTACATCATCACACTTCACACTTAAGCCTTAAAAATAAAATCCAAGATATTTGCTTCCAAATACTGTGGCCAGGATAAACTATGCTAGAGATAAAAATATCACAGAACTCTGGTTGAACGGCTACCTTGTGAAATCCTATGCCCATCCTCTCTTCCCAATCACTGTCTCCCACAATAATCACATGGAAATCTCCTAGAGATACATGTAGTGAACAAGTGATCAGTTCCAAAGTGGGGGTGGGGGGTAAGGCAGGACAAAAATTAGAATGATGACAAGGCAAGTAAAATTAACACCAGAAAGACAAAAAAACCTTGGAACCCAAGTCAGCCTGGCAAGCCCAAGCAACAGCTCCACTCAAACAGCTGCTGTTCCCCTGGTGTGTTTTGAGGGGGATGGAGAGCGCTGTGCCTTTGTCCTTCCCAAAGAACCTCTCCCAAATGACACACTTGCTTAGGCTCCTCTCCAGCCCTCGCCCAACACTCTCTCGTTCCCTCCCTCTGTCTCTCTAACCTTAATCCAGGCTTGTTTATCTTGGTGCCTTGCCAAGAACAAGATATAAATTCCACGTCAACAGGAAACAGGACACTGAAGTTCTTCCTTGACCTAAAGAGTTGGCTTCCCTGGCTTAGTTAACAGGAGCACTAGTGCATAGATCTTCTAAATTGATTTAAAAGCATAAGACATTTAACAGAGAATGTCAGGGAATCTAGATTGGGAGGCAGGATATCTTCTGCTGCCCTAGAAGGGTTTCGTAAATTGGTTGAACAACTTGTCTTGCTAAAATCATTATAATAATGTGCATTATTTATATAGATAAGCACAGATAAAAGTGAAATTAAAACACCATTAATTAATTTCACCATGTTCTGTTTGGTGTTGCTGTGCTTTATAGCTCTTGAGAATGAAAGGCCTGGGGAGGAGAATGAAGAATGAAGAAAGTTTATTAAAAATAATGAGTAATTTTTCTGGTTCTAGTGAAAGTCTCCAATTCTCTGCCTGCTGCCAAATGAAATGAGGCATAGAAGACCAAAGAATTACCCTTATAATAGAGTTGCTAGATTTAGCCAATAAAAATATAGCAAATAAACATTTAAATTTAACTGGACGTTCTATGCCTATCAGTGCCAAAATTACCTTCGTAATGTTACTGCCATCCTATGTGGGAGACAGGATACAACTACAATAAAAAGATTACTTTTGCAGATCATGGCCACTGTTTGCAATTTATCTATTTGATACTGTTTTCCCAGATGGTCAAATGAGATCGTTGTATAACTTTAAGTTTGGGGGCAGATACTTGGCTTCAATCTTTTGGATTACCATACATGTCTTTCTCCTGTGGAAATACAGTTTTGGCTCCTGTGGATATTAAAATGTATAAAATCATCTTTAAAAATAAACTGAGATAAAAATAAGTGATCTTCCATTATCCAAGTTTATTATAGGATCTCTGGGATCCATATGTTGATTCTAAAGATACTTTTCAGAAGCCACATCCATACATAAATTTACACTGGCAACTTTTATTTCTTCCTGCTGTAATGCTTTAAAATTCAAATGCAAAGAGACCATCTTTAAATTATCTTGCCTTGTGAGTGATACCCTCTGTTAAGGCCTAAATTTACCTCCAACCCACATAGATCCAGTGTTCACAGAGTTTGCTGCTATGAATTTTAATAGCTGGAATTAAGAATAGTGGCATAGAGCTTTGAGAAATCACTTGTGCTGAAAAAAACAGCCTCACATCAGTTTAGATAGCCTTTCTGAACATTTAGTTTCAAAAGAGGGAGATTTACAGAGGAACCAGTTGCAGACCCAGCCTCAAGAAGAAGTAAGAGGCATGAATCAATATACCTATAGCAAGTAGCCTGTGTTTTGTCACGTGAAATCAAGAATGGCCTTGGGGAAAACTGCTGTGTGGCGCTTCCCAGTAAAGCTGGAGTTAAAGGGATGGGGTGGTGTGTCCCTTTGTAAAGAAATTTCAAAATTTATGCTAGTCTCTGTGGAAATAAGTAATAGACATCAGGTGAAAAAGTTAACCATGCAATTTCTAGGTATCAAATGAGAGGTTATTATACCAAAAATGGTAAAAATGGTTTTCTATCCTCATTTACAGTGGAACAGAGGACATAGGCCTGGTCTGTGACATGAGAGAAGTCAGTTAAATGATAGGAATTTCCCAACAGGGACGACTTGTAGATTGTGGAAGGGGTTAAGAAGTTAAGGTGTCAGGGTTTCCTTAGTGAAAGCATTTTGGAATCTATATTCACTCATGTATTGGTTACTTCTATTTTTTAGAGTGATAAATAGGAAAATGTGCTTGATCACTAGCCCAGTGCCTATTGCCAACACTCTTCCCAGTAACCAATGCATTCCTCAATTAAGGGACAGGTAACAAGAGTTCATCTTCATGGATTATGAGGCACCTGGGTTCATCTTCATGGACTCTTGGGGCACCTGGGTGGCTCAGTTGGTTAAGCATCTGCCTTCAGCTCAGGTTATGATCCCCGGGTCCTGGGATTGAGCTCAAATCGGGTTCCCTGCTCTGTGGGGAGCCTGCTTCTCCCTCTCCTGCTCCCCCTGCTTGTGCTCTCTCTCTTTCTCTCTCTGTCAAATAAATAAATAAAATCTTTAATAAAAATACTAACCCAAAATAAATAGAAACAATAAATTAATAAAAGAGCAGATATCAATGAAGTTGACAGCAAGGAATACAGAAAATCAATTAAAGTACCAATAAAAGAATGGAGAAAGGATATCCCTTTCAACAAATGGTGCTAGCACAACTAGATATTCATATTAAAAAAAAAGAAACTTTAACCAATCCCAATCTCACTTAATACACAGAAATTAATTCAGATAAATCAAGGACCTAAATGTGAAGCTAAAACTACAAAGTAAGTAGAAAGAAACAATACCTGCTAAACATTAGGGAAGGCAAACTCTTCTTAGGACACAAAAGCTTTGACCACCAAAGAAGTAAATGATTAATTGGACTTTTATAATTTCATAGTAAAAACTGTTATCATGAAAGGACACAACTAATACAATTAAACAGAGAGCCACAGACTGGAAGAAAATATATACCATACATGTATCTGACAAAGGACTTGTATCCAGAATGTATAAAGAACACAACTAAATAATAAGAAGACCTACCCAATTAAAAAATGGGTGAAGCACTTGAAGAAACACAATCAAACAGAGTGTATAAGAATGATACAACAAGAACATGAAAAGTTGTTCTTCATTAGTCAACAGGGAAATGTAAGTTAAACCACAATAAGATGCCACTTCACATCCAATAAGATGACAAAAAGACCTACACCCCTAAATGCTAGTGAGGATTCAGAGCAAATACAGTTTTTATACATTGTTGGTGGGAATGCAAAATAATATAACCAATTATAGAAAAAACTGTTTAGCACTTTGTGCTACAGTTGCAGATACACCTACCCTACAACCCAACAATTTCAATTCTAGATATTTCCTCAACAGAAATGAAAGTATATGTCCAGAAGAAGACTTGGTAAAGGAAAGTTCATAGTGACTTATTTATACCAGCCCCCAAAACCTGGCAATAATTCAAATAAAATACCATTCAACAATAAATAACAAATTGCTGATGCATTCAACAACATCAGTGAATCGTGAAAATATTATATTGCACAAAAGATGTCTGGCACAAAAGAATTCTTTATAAAACTAAAGAACTAGCGATGCTAATCTTTGATGACTGAAGTCAGAATGGTGACTGTCTATGGTGGGTAAGAATTGACTGTATGGGACCACAAAACTACTTTCTGAGGTAATGTAAATGTTCTATAGCATATTGGTTATATAGGTATACACATTTTTCAAAATCCACTAAATCATACATATAGGGTCCATGTATTTCACTGTTTACAAGTTTTACCTCAACAATAAAATGATGCAATAAAAATAAATTCCTTATGTACACTTCACCCATTGCGAATAAAAACTGTAACTATAGGTATATTCAGGGACTTAGGATCCTATTTATGAGTCATATCCAAGGCTGCTTTCTTTGTCCACACTTGCATACCTGAAGGGATCCTGACCACTACTGTGACATTTTGGCTTCCATAGTAAGTTTTTCCCTAACGGTTATTTACAAGTGGTGTAAAAGGCAGATCGAGATGAGTTCAGTCGAATAATAATGTAATTTAAAAGCTGGAAAAAACAGCAGACATTAAATTCATCCTAAAGATAGTTAATAACTCTGGAATTTTCTCCAAAGAAAATAATCACAAAAATATATTGTTACTATAAAACAGCTGGGGTTTTTGTTTAGCAGATAAGAATTCTTTATTCTTTATTCAAAAGCAACTTAAATTTTTTTTTCAACTCTAGAGTCTTTTCTGGCTACTTGCTGTGCATAATACAAATTAAATAGTTTCTTACAATGCAAGACCAACTCCAGTTGGTTTTATTCATATCAACTTAAAAACAGGTAAGGGGGCGCCTGGGTGGCTCAGTCGTTAAGCGTCTGCCTTCAGCTCGAGTCCCAGGGTCCTGGGATCGAGCCCCGCATCAGGCTCCCTGCTCTGCAGGAAGCCTGCTTCTCCCTCTCCGGCTCCCCTTGCTTGTGTTCCCTCTCTCGCTGTGTCTCTCTCTGTCAAATAAATAAATAAAATCTTTAAAAAAAAAACAGGTAAGGAAAATAGAGGTATCACAACATGTAATATTTTTATTCTAATAACTGGTATTTTAAAAACTTTTACATTAAGAGGATATTTGTAAATTATAAAGGCTAAAAAGTTAAAGACCATATACAGTTTTTTGTTTCAAAGTCAAAGCAGTTTCCCAAAGTTTGAGAGAATTACTGGCTTTACAAATTAGAAAAGAGAGAATTAGTGAGTTGTTGTCTTCCTAAAATTGCCTAGCTGCTTCTAATTCGGGGAAGATAAATGCAGGTTAGGAAAACCATGGGAAGCTGCCAAACATAAGCATTAGTCAAGGAGCCAAGCTGAGTGGAGGAGAGAACCAAGCAATTTGCAGATAAAGCTGTTGTGAAGATGGGTTTTTCTGAGGAAGTGCCACAGAAGTTCATAACCTCTTGAACACCTGTAAAGCTCACAGCTGCAAAGTATCACAGTAGTTGTTCACTTTATACACCTGGGACATTCTCAGAGTTCTCTCTCTTTTGAATAAAAGGGAACAGTAAAGACAAGGGATGACTCATGGGTCAAATTAGCATCCACTGGCTGTTGGGCAAACTCCCGGAGAGCCATGTCACTATCTTAGAGTTAACAAGCATGTAGGCCACACACAAAAAATGACCGGTCATGAGAGAGTAGATCTAATTCTGAGTGTCCCCCCAACAACATATTGCATATAAAACCATAAAAGAAAAAAAATTATGCTGTCTTAAAAAACACTTAAAGGAAGCAAACTTTAATCCTTCCTTTAACAAACATTTAATATTTCCTTTCCCCCTATATTTTACATATACCGTCCATATTTTAACGATCCTGCAGCTGAAGTACTGCCAACTTTACTTAATAGATGAGCAAGCACAGAAAGATTGCAACTTTTGTCTATCTATTTACCTGGGTTCCTCTAGGGCATGGATAGTGTTTTACTTAACATTGTGGCCCCAAGGCATAATAACTAGTCCATAGTAAACCTGAGAAATATGTGCTGAATATATGAGTAAATGAGTGAATGAAGTACAATTGGGCTGGCCTTAAAAAATAAAATAAGATTAGAATTAAGTAGAGACATGGGAGAGAAGGTAGAAAAAAAAATAAAACAACCAAGGGTAATATATCCAGCATGTGAAAATGCATACTGTGTAGATAACAATTTGAAGAGCTATTAGGAAAAAATAATCCAGTCTCTTTCTTTCATTACTTGTTCTTGCACCTAATTCAATTCACAGATCCAACACTAGCATGAAATACTAAACTCCAGTATATTAACTTATTGGAGAGTCAGAAAAATATAGACTTCTGACTTGTGCAAAACTTTTATACTCTGTTCAGTATCAATTCACTTCTGCATCCCTTGTATTCATCTTCACGCTAGGTCACTTGCATCTGCAATGATTAAACATTGTTCAGTTCAGTTTTTGATAAGCTCTTAATTTCAGTTTTGACAAGATGCAAATATATCAGCTCTCTAGAATCTGAGATCACTTTTAACATGTATTTGTTGAGATTGTAATTTAATTCTACATTGTATATGGGAAAGAAGTTCAAATTCAGTTTAGATTTCACAAACATCTTGCAACAGCTGTACATAAAATGCTATGAAAAGTAGACACTGTCATTGTCACTAACCGTTCATAGTTGAGCAGTTCATTGTTTAGTATGTATTTTCCTTTCCTGATTACATAAATGCATAATATTTATAGGGACTGTAGTGGAACTATTTCTTCCTGAATCATTAAGACTGAAAACTGAGTATAGGTACATATTTTTTAAATTGACTTTATCTATTTTATGTGTATTATATGTGTAATGTAAGAAATGTTTTTAAAAATCTGCAGTGCATTAAATTTAAGTTTGTAAAAGGATTATTAGAATTCTTTTCAAGCCAAGAGCATCCAGGGGGCTTCTGGTACAGCATGTAAAAAGTTTAGAAGTCCCCACTCTGTCCTAACAAATAAAAAGCTGAGCTAACTGAAAAATCAACAACTCTTCTTAAATCCATAACAGAAGTAGGGTCACAGGACAAACCCCTGCCCCAATATTGAAGAGAATGACAGGGCAAATAAAGAATCACAACCTACTGGAACAGTATTCCTAATTGATCTAACAGATAATAGCAACAATGCATTCAATTGTGTGTGTTTGTATATATCCTCTATATGCTTATATATATGAGTGAAATGAATGACAGCAATGATACAAGGGATGGAAGGGAGGAATTAGGATTATTTTGCTATCGTTAGGGACTTCAACATCCTTCTGTCATAATGTACAGATCCAGCAGCCAGAAAATCAGTAAGGACATAGAACTCAACACTACCACCAATTAACTGCATATAATGGACATCTACAGACTACATCATCCAACAGAATATACATTCTTCTCAAGCAAAGAGCATCCAGCATATTGTTCTTTTGACTAAACTTTTTCAATTCTCCCTCTGAAAGTCTTACCTTTAAGTATATATATATATATATTACCGTTCTACAAAATTTTATGTGTGGTTGTTTTGAGTGCAAAATGATGTTTTATAATGCCCATATGGAATGATGCATTATTCCCATAAAGCAACATGGAGTACTGCCTCAAATAGGGCACAATAGCATACTATCTGGAATATCATTTGGAGTTGCCAGGGACTTTTGTGAGATCTGATGAGAATAAAATAATCTTAAAATGAAAAAAATTATGAAAATGTTCATTCTCAACCAGGTATCGGTAACTCTCAACTTGTAAAAGATAGAAATTATGGCCTGTTCACTTAGACACACTTATCTGACCATTTGTGCTCTCTAAAGAATAGTGTTGTGAGTCTCAAATTCCAGTTCAGTGGGATTATTATTGTGTTCCCTGGAGGAATTTCTTCTTTGTGCATTAAGTCCTACAAATCCATTGAGTCCAACATTGAAGGAATGGAAAGTAATAATTTTACATAAATTATGTGGCATAATAGTGAAAGGGGCCGCACTCAGCTTTTTCCTTTTGTTCCCAGGTCTGTGTACTTTTAGGACAGGGAGACAGCAACATCCACTAGTCAGCTCTGCCCATTTTTTCCCCAGCCTATGCATTCTGGCTGTGAAGGAGACAGCACATACTGACTAATGATTTAAGGCATATACTACATCCTGTAAGGCAGCACTCCAAAACCCCAGGGTACTGTCACTCAGATGATGCCATAACTGAGCCTTCAGTAGGCCATTCTAGAATTTTATCAAGCCAGATATTTCTAGGTAGTAAGGACATGGTAAGACCAGTGAACTCTGTGAGCATGAACCCATTGTCTCACTTCCTACTCTGTGAAATGAGTCCTTGGTTGAAGGTAATGTAATACATGACATCACAGTGATAAGTAATGCTTCCTGTAGGTCCATGACAGAAATACTAGAAGCAAGGAAGACAAATCCGTATGCATATTAAACATCCATATTCGCGAGAATGCCCTCTCCCTGATTAAAAAAAAAATCCAATATACTCAACTATCCATCAGATCGCCAGCTGCTTTCCCTGGGGAATATTATCAGCTTGTAGCTTATTATTGTCCTCTACTGTTGGTAAATTAGACACCCAGCTGTGAGGGTAGCTAAATGAGCCTTGGTGAAGCAAAATCCCTGTTGTTATACCCATAGATGAGTATCATCCATACTGTCAAGATTAGTTTGAACATGAACCCATTGAGCAAACACCAGAAATCTAGTAAAAGAAGCTGACTGAGATACACAGGAGGATAACCTCGAACGCTTGATTGACAGCGTCCTCTGTAGTGGGATGCCATTTGGAGTGCTCTTACATAGGACAGGCTTACCCACACACATCTCCCCCAAACTCCTTATCACCAATATTTAAATATTATTCTAAGTCTCTTTCCAGTTGATTAACCTTTTAGGCACTGTCCATGGATCTCTGTGGATCTATACCACCAGCTATGTCCCACTGCACAAAAAGTGGATAATGAGATGGCACCACTTGAAATTCTTCCCTCAGAGAGAATTCTTTATCTGTGTCTTCCATGGCCTTCCAGAGTGCAGCTGTAATACAGTGGAAGCATATGTGCAGACCTTTCCCTAAACCAGACCATCTATTGACACTATGGTGTGCAGATCCTCTGTTACACCAGTTTTCTTTTCTTCCATTTAAATGACCATAGGGAACTCTCCATGAGCCATAGTTGTTTGTTGAGGGGTAAGTGGGAAAGCATAAGGAGCATATACCATAGGAATCTGAAGTATCTATTTCATGTGATTTACCTGTAACTTCCAAACCTGCAAGGGCATTCTTGGATATACAATTTCCACTTTACATTGGAATGATGCTGTGTACATTTGACTTTATTAAAGGGTGAATCTGATAACACACAGTTTATTATGGGCATTTTTTAGTAATATAGTCACTTAGTGAATCATTCAGTGATAAGTATCCTCATAAGAGAAAAAAGAATAGAAGATAGATACATAAAAAGAAGAGGCCACACGTGACCGTAAGGGCAGAGATTGGAATAATACAGTCAAAGAAGCCAAGAAATTCCTGGAGCCACCAGAAGCTAGGAGAGGCAAGAAAAGATTCTCTCACATAGCATACAGAGTGTGGCACTGCCAACACTTTGATTTCAGACTTCTGGCCTCCAGAACTGTGAGAGAATAAATCCTTGTTGTTTTAAGCCACATAATTTGTTGTAATTTGTTATAGGAGCCCTAGGAAATGAATACAGCTGCCCATTTCATTCCCATGGATCTGATTATCATTTAATCGTTATAAATCCCCTCAGGGTCAAATCACTCAGCTCCTAGGGCTTTTTATTATCACTCTGCTCTCTTTTTCTCTGATGATTAAACTTCACCAGTTGGCTTTTAGCACTGGGGATCACATTGTTCCCATCAAATCGGTTATCAAATTCCAGTACAGCATGCCCACTGTCATCTCCAGCCTATAGGGAACAACTACCACAGAGGTTTTCAAGGATGCTAGTAATCCACTCATGACTGCATTTCTTAATGCCTTGGTGAAGATCCTCTTGTGGAGTACTAACACCTCTAAGAGGTATCTGAGAAAGTCACACATAATAGAGCCCACCCCTACAACCCATTTTCCTGAGTAATGTTTTCCAGAGAAGTTCTTACATTTTGAGCTCATCAATATATGCCATTTTTGAGTCCAGGCTTCAGTTAACACATCTAGCAATTCACAGAACCTCAAACCAACACATTAAATCCTGAATTCTAAGCAAGCACGTGAATTTGGCTTGATACAATCTTTTGTTTTATCCTTTTTGGTCTAATAGTCTTAGAATAAACTCTTATACATGCTCCCCTGACTCTTAATAAAAACTGACACAATCCTACAACTCTTTCAGTATATAGGCTAACTCATACCAGACCATACCTTATTTGTTCCTCCTCACCATTATCCTTACCTTAGCATGAGATCTAGCTGGGGTGCACACTTAATTGACAATACAACTCTATAAGCCTTACACTCGTCTCTAGACTTAATCCTTGGCCACCTCTGCCATGTAAACACATGAGATAAGTAATTTCTGTAGAGTTCTCATAAAGGCTTTCTAAATTTCTCTCTGGGCCTTGTGTTGGACCTTCAAGGCTTTCAGTTTATCCTTTTCCTTATGAACACTTAATGGTGTAAGAAATACCATCCTATGGTGCAATCTTTGTCATCAAAGTGACCAGTTGGCTCAGCCATTTGATCTTGCTGTGCTTATCCTCCACATGCACCCTGGCCTATGCCACCACTTGTGATATTTTGAGTAATCATGATGCTACCACATGCTGCATATCATCAGTGTCCTATTTCCCCCTGGCAAGGAGGTTATCCATATGTTCTTCAAATATGCAAGCAGCCAAAGCCTAGATTCCATTTTGAAGTCTGTTTGCTGGGATTGTTCCTGGTACCAATCACTGTTTTTGTCAGGGTCCAGCAGGTACACTCAAACTGGTTAATTTGAGAAGTATTTAGAAAAAGGTTTATTTTACAAAGGGAAGGGTACTGTTTAAGGAAATCAAAATGAAAACCTGAAACACCTTCAACCTAACTACAAAAGAAAGCAATTCACCCATAAGCTGACGGAGTAAAAAGAAGGAATGAATCTCAGAATTCAAAGAGAGTTACAGAGTAGAAGGACTGACCATGCAACCAGAGATATGGTCTTAGGCACATAAATCCAGTCACTGACAATAACAGATCGAAAAGACAGAAGAAGCCAGGGGAAAAACACCCTACCTCTGTCTGTCTTTCAGACCTCAAATGTCCTGCTGATGCTTCCCATTGACCAAAGACAACTGGAGGACATTACATAGTCATTGATGCAGTGCATAAAGAGCAGCCTCTCAGGGCACAAAGCAGAGAAGGGAAGGGTGGAAGGTAGATCTGAAGAAGCAAATGAAGAATACCCAGCAAGGGTGCCTGGGTGGCTCAGTTGGTTAAGCGACTGCCTTCGGCTCAGGTCATGATCCTGGAGTCCTGGGATCGAGTCCCGCATCGGGCTCCCTGCTCAGCAGGGAGTCTGCTTCTCCCTCTGACCCTTTTCCCTCTCGTGCTATCTCTCATTCTCTCTCTCTCAAATAAAAATAAATAAAATCTTAAAAAAAAAATATCCAGCAAAAGCCAGGTATTTTATCTTTTAATATTTTTAAATTTTATTTGCTAATATTTTGTTTAGGATTTTTGCATCTATATTCATTGTGAAGTTGGCCTATCATTTTCTTTCTGGTACTAGCCTTGCCAAATTTTGATATCAAGGATGTGTTGGCCTCATGAGTTTGGGAGTATTCATTCTTTTTCTATTCCTTAGAAGAAGAATATCTATAGAATTAGAATTCTTTGTTCTTTCAATGCTCAGTTGTGACACAAGACAATTTTACTCGCATTACACTTTGGGCAAAGCATGTTATAGAATCCTGCCTCATTTCGAGAGCATGGAGAATTGCAATCAGTCACCCAGCGCTCCTGGAAAGAGAAAAGAAACATTTTCTACCTCTTGACTTACTTCTCTTTTTTTCATTTTTAAGGTTATCTGGGTCAAGAACTGTGAAGGGTCTGAGACGCTACCCAATTACAAGCTAACAAATTTGCCTGCCAGAATTTCATAGATGACAGGGGAAGACATGAGACTCCTGGGTCAGAGATGAAGAACAATTTATTGTCCACAGAAATAGCAGCAGCCACCAGAATATCAGCATTTTGCCCTAATTCCCCCAGGGTGATACAAAGTCCAGATGACACAAGCACACACATTGCAGGGTAGAAATACTAGGCTTAGAAACTCTGAATCTTTTATAGTGAACAGTAAACACTATCCCTATCTTCCAAGACTGCTTGCTATACAAACATCCTGCAAAAGAAGCCTAAAGAAAAGGAAGACTACTATCTCTGCTCAAAAGACATGCAGAAGTGCAAGAGGCCTATGGAGAATGGTTTTTCAAGTGACTTCTTAAAAACTTACTTTTGTATCTAACAGAAATTAATTATTCATTTATATTGTGAATAATAATTTATCAATATAAAGTAACTCTCTTTGCTCTGCTATTTTGCTTCTCAGTTTCATCCTTGAAATTAGTATTACCAACATTTTTTGTTGTGTGCTTACATGTAACTATTACAATTTTACTAAATATCATTACTTTTAACCTTATATGTCATTTAATTCAGGATATATATCTGGTACAGAGCATTTAGTTTACTCTTTTGACACAATATAATAACTATCCTTTACTAGAGAACTTTAACCTATCTGAATTTATGCATGTGATATTTTTAACCTGTTTTTTCTCTAATATGTACTTCTTCCTGCTAACCTTAGAAAACAAAACCAAAACCTTTTATTTCACAATAGTTCTCAAGTTTATTGTTGCTCCCTTTTTCTTTCTAGAAATGTGTTTATAATTTCATCCTCATTCTGCTAGCAGTTGCCTTTAAATTTTTAAACTAAATATTCAAATATCTACTTTCCTACCTATCTGTTGACCCTTCTCCCACTAAAAAGACTTGGAAAACTTTCCATGAGAGACTATGGACTCTGAGAAACAAACTGAGGGTTCTAGAGGGGCGGGGGGTGGGGGGATGGGTTAGCCTGGTGATGGGTATTAAAGAGGGCATGTTCTGCGTGGAGCACTGGGTGTTATATGCAAACAATGAATCATGGAACACTACATCAAAAACTAATGATGTAATGTATGGTGACTAACATAACATAAAAAAAAAAAAACTTGGAACACTTTCATCCCTCTGGACCCAGATATTTTATTGGAATAATCAGGGTATTATTTTTGTAGATTTTTTTTGCAGTATAGATGTTCATTTGAGGAATTATTTTTGTTCATTACATTGTTTCATAGAAATGATCATTTAGAAAGGATCTTGAGGTTGTAGCACTCACTGCCATTTCTCATTTATGATATCATGCCCATACCTTACTTCTACAGTCTTAAGGTTGGCTGGAGTACAGAATGGGTATGCAGAGATTCATGATATGCTTTCCGCTTAACAATGTCTTTCTACTGTCTTCATAAATATTTGCCCCAAAGCAAAATTCTTAGGTCATTTTTTTTACCCTCAAAATTAAAAATCCTTCAATAGAAATGTTCCTCCCTTCTGGCATTTAGTGTTGGAGAAGAGAAATCTATGATGTTGCTATTGATTTTATTTTCTGTGGCTAACTTTTCCTAACTTGAATGCTTATAGAATTTGTCCAATATTCTTGAAATTCAGAAATACCATGAGATTGTGTCTATGTGTGTCTCTATATTAATTTTCCCAGTACTTGGTAGATTCTTTACACAACTAAAGTTATATGTCTTTTTAGCTTAGGAAAATTGGCTTTAAATCTCTTTGCTAATTGTTTCTCCTTTTTTATTACATTCTAGGCTCATGTTATCTTTCGTGTAATTAGAGCAAGATTATTAAACTTATTATTTTTGCTCATCTACTTCATTAATTTGTCCTTTTCCTCTAAATTCTAGGGAACTATCTTGAGCTAATCCATCAAATCTTTATTTTAGATTCATCTTTAAAGTACCAAATCCGCTGTTCATTGCCATCTATGTGTTGTTTTTGGTACTTTAGCAATTGTTTATCTTGCATAATAGCAATTTTCCCCAGTATCATTTTTTTGCCCAAAGGATGAAAAATGCTATCAAATATCCTTAACATGAATCAAGAAATTTGATAAATGAATATGTGTTCTCATTCCTCAGAAGGGTCCCTTTTTGATTTTTGAATCTCTATATCTATCTATCTAGTGACTATTCTTCATCAGCTTGTTTTTATAATTTGCAGATATAAAATTCTGTCCTATTATATTATTTAGGCATCTGTCTATATATTACAGTCCCCATTAAGGAGAAGGAAGGAAACACTTTCTTTAGTTTCATTTGTTAGTGGACCAAGGAAAGTATCATCATCAGGTCCTAAAATAGAGGAATGCAGATACTATGAAGGCAGGAGAACCAACTGCTAAACGAACTGTTGCTTCTGGTAAGCTAGAGTTACGTTTTTAGTGGGTAGCAACCTGACTTTTCCCCCACTGACGGCTCTCTAACCAGATACCTCTTCTAGCCCCTCCTGCTTTGGATTTTCAGATAGCTGTCTAAATTGAGAACTGTACTTCCAGAAGGATTAAAAAGTTTTTACCAGATTATTGGGGAAAGTCTGTCTGTTCTTGAGCTGTTTTCCCCCCTTAGTGGTTATTCTCCCAGCCCTATAGGTACTGCCCCTTTCCCTACATGAATTCAATTGCTCTAGCTGGTCCACCCCTCTCTGTTGTATTCCACTAATCTTCCATACCAAGAGCAAATGCTATCTAGTCAGTTGCTTCATCCCTAGGGTAAATAATGGAATTCCCAAAGACCCTTATTTGCCCCTATCTGAATATTTCTCCCTTGATGCTTGCCTCCCCAGCCCTTTCTTCTCTAAGATAGGATGTTCTTGTACACTGTCTTATGAAAATCTGGTCATTTACATTCCAGTGTAAACCCACTGTTGTCTGCTTTGAATTGTTACCTGTTTATTAGTGATCAGAACGGTCTCCAATCTAATCCCATCTGTAATTTGCCATTTAGAAAGTTCCCAGAATGTCTGAATTGTCCCTGGAAACCTAAAAATAACATCATTATAGCACTTCCCTCCTTGATGTTTATTTCCTTAAAAACAATCACCATGTGCCATGATTTTGCCAAACAAAAAAATAATTGTAGATGTCCTAGAAAATATGTTGCTGAAATATTGGCAAATATTTATGTAGAACAAATATTAATATTTAGATTGAATTCCTTGAGCGCTAAACTGAAGAGAACAGCTCATTAACTACTGATTGGAATGAGGAGAAAAATTCTCCCTTCACCCCTCTCTCTAATTATGGTGTGTGTGTGTGTGTGTGTGTGTGTGTGTGTGTGTGTGTGTGAAATACTGCTACTTGAGTTATAGAGCTTCACTTTAAATTCTTTCTCTCTAGCAAGATATCTTCTATTTAGCCATCCAGATCCTCTATCCCTATTATCTACTCCTCTCTTTGCCCTGAAACTGCATGGATTATGCCAACAGAATTCTATTTCTCCTGCTTTCCTTCTGAGTTCTACCGATGGGAAATGCAAGCAGGAGACTGGAGGAAGGGAGAAGCGTGAAATCAGAGTATTCATTTCTCCAGTTCATGAAACCACCTGGGTTGACTATCCCATGACAGTTGGTTTCTGATTCTCTCAGTGATCTTCTTTACACCAAGCATTCTCAGACATCTCCCTCCGCAGGTTCATTTAAGACTAGGGTTCAAGACAGTTTATCTCATATTGGCCCTGAGTTCCTGCACTCACTTTATAATAAGTCCTTTGTAAATATACCCTCCTTGAATTTTCCTATTTTGAATGTGCTACCAATTTCCTATTAAGACTGACACACATACCCTGTTCATCACTGTAGGTCTCTGAAATGCATGTAGTCAAGGTTATTCCTTTGGCTTATTGGGGATGGGGCTGTTACAGTTTACTGAACCAAGTTTGTCCTTCCTCCAGAACGTCATCATTGCCCCATTGGGAGTTTTCTTCCCATAGGATAAAATATAGTTCTACTGTTTACCCTGTTTTCCAGCATGGAATGCATTTGTTTGTTTGT
The DNA here is from genome assembly GCF_009762305.2 of Zalophus californianus. NCBI lineage: Eukaryota > Metazoa > Chordata > Mammalia > Carnivora > Otariidae > Zalophus > Zalophus californianus. Next base: position 78,941,373 of record NC_045606.1, read on the forward strand.
TTAGAAATAATTCCAGTTGTTTTACTGGGATTTTAGGAAGGATGGAAGGTAAAAGTAGAAAATAAAAAGTGAAGATTCATTGGGGTGCCTGGGTGGCTCAGTCGTTAAGCGTCTGTCTTCCGCTCCAGTCATGATCCCGGGGTCCTGGGATCGAGCCCCACATTGGGCTCTCTGCTCAGCGGGGAGCCTGTTTCTCCCCCTCCCTCTGCCCCTGCTTGTGTTCCCTCTCTCGCTGTGTCTCTCTCTGTCAAATAAATAAATAAAATCTTTAAAAAAAAAAAAGTGAGGCTTTAAATCGCTGTATTAAAACATAGCATCTTTTATCCTACCTATAAAGATTTTTAAGAAAGAAAATTTTGTTTCCTCTCATCCATATACTGACTATTCTAAAACTACATTTAACCTAAAATAAATTATTTGAGTTGAAAGTTAAAGCTAGCTTTTGTTTGTGGTTTTATAGTGCACTTGAAATTTTTAAAAAATTTTAATGTGAAAATATGAAAAATAAAATGTTCTTTACCTTAAAATATTAATTTCAGGAACAAAACTGTATTACAATTTTCACTAAACGTCTAACAATAAAACATTTATATAGGGATGTTTTGTCTTCATACAACTTATGATACTATGAGAAACAAAAAACAATTAAAATCAATAAAAAGATAAAATTCTATTTCCATATTGTGTAGCCTCTGTATTCCTCTATTAGCAGTGGACAAAAATGCTGATCATCAAATACTCCTGGATCTTCTAGGGACTAGGCCTCTGGGACACTATAATCTTAGGAGTTGTTTCTGAGTGATATTTCTTTCTGATCTCATCTATTTCACCATCATCAAGTATAAATGAAGCCAGCACTGGAATTTGAGAAAAATAGTTCTTAGCCAGGATATGTTTGTGTTTGATCTTGTGAATAAACAAGGGTTCATATCCCTGAAAAGAAAAGAAAATCAGATTCTATTAAATGTCACAGATATATTTTGCCAAGCAAAAAAAATAAAAACACTTTCATATCTTGGTGCCTTTACTTATCTGTTCTCTCAGCCCAGAGAACACTGCTTCCTACTTTGTCTATCATCTTTCAGGGCTCGGCTCCTATGAGGCTCTAATCTTGAGGCCTTTCCTGACTCTCCCTCTGACCTCTGAGTCCAAACTAATCCCTCCTTCCTCTTACTTGCAAGTACTATTATGTATTTTAATTGTAATATTTAGTTCATTCTGCCCTCAATTTTACTATCTGCTTGAGAGTCTCTCCGTTATAAGAAATACTCCTTGAAGGTTCAAACTGGGTGTTTTTAATATGTGTCTCTCAACACCACCCAAATTCAATTATTTTTGAATGAATGATTTTGTCACCTTGGTTCACTCTTTAAATCTACTTCAACACTGATACAATTACCAACTTTTGACTGACTTATTTTTTCTAAAATTGGTACTTATCTCCCGATCTCCAGGGTCCAAAACAAAGATCACAATGGTATTCTGACAGTATAAACCTCTCTGCTCCCCTTTACCACCTTAGATTCCCACCGCATGAGTCCATTTTCTGTCTTCTAAATAGAAAATAACCTTTCTGTCTTTATCAAGCCTCTGTACCTTTCCACTTTAATTCTTAATTAATGTTTAGGCTTCTTGTCTCTCCACAGCTAGCATAGAACTTTGAACTTTTTCTGTTATGTAGCAATCCACCGTATAAGACCATCTGTCTTCTAATAAGAGTGGCAGACTACTTGCTGCCAACCCAATATCCACTCTCTATTCCACTGGTATTTAGAGGCCTGATTTTGTATTTTGTGATGTGCTCAGCTTTCCTAGCCTTTATTCTAGCGAGGGATGGGCATATGACAAGTTTCAGGCCATTATACATACATGTATATAGAGAACAGAAGCCATTGGACAAAGCTTACAAGAAAGCTTTTTAAGAGAATGCAGGAGATGATGTAGCTATTTTATCCCTAAGAGTCCACAAGCATGAGAATGAAAGTCAAATGTTAAATACAGCTGAAGAAAAAGTTAGAGGGCCTGGGTTTCTGAGAGCATTGTGGAGCCACCATCTGGACCCCAGACTGCCAACCTCTGGACTTCTTGCTTGATGGACACTAACTTCACATTTGATTAAGTCATTATCAATTGCTTAGTCTATTATTTGCAACCAAACTTGAATACAACTGAAACAATGAAGAATTGTGTTCATTACACGTCCTTGTTTTTCTCCAAGCACATAGCACAGTATGAAGAAAGCACATTCAAAAGAAAATTCTGGGTGAATTAATAAATACCATCTATTTCCTTTATTAATCTTATCGACCCTTCTCTTCAACCAAATCACAAATACAATTTGTACCTCCTCTTAAAATTTGTCTTCTAAAAGTAAGACATCCCTCACTAAAGATCCTTCCATTGTGTCAAAACAAAGGTAAAGAAAGCCTGGAGAAAAGGAGCCAAAGCACACAATATTCTGGCAGAGAGTATTGTGTAGGAGTATACTGGGCTTGTTTTTAAGTTTCCTCTCTACAGACACATATAACAGGGCAAAATACTCATCCTTTGCACTAATCTGTGTTCTACCACTTCTTAGTCCTTACTTCATTAAGAAAACTAACACATTTCTATTACACAACATTAAATTACATGTGTACAGAACTTTATAGGTTTTAAAGCACTTTTATAGAACAAAAATGTAATCATTAAAGGTAAGATAAGCATAGTATGGTACATACAAGCAAAGGAACAATAAGCGACTTTTAAAGAATAATATGGAAAGATATCCAATATATATTATCCCCTTTTCATATTATCTCCTTTTTACATATGAGAAAACTAGGGCACTGAGACATCAGCAAATTTGCTCAACTTCTCTCAGCTCCTGAGTGACAGAGCCAGAATTCAACTAGGGCTGCTCTGATCCTCTGTATTGATTGCATGTTTTTAGCTAAACTTTATAAAAATTTATGATGCAAAGAAGGCAGGTCTTAATGTCCTATAGATTGATTATTAGTGACAGAAATTGGGGAAATACTGGGTCAGTTCTCCTGGCTTTAAATCCACTGTTGTTCCTACTTTGACCAGTGTGCACACCACAAGAAACTGCTCTGCCTCATTTACGTTCAGAGAACAGAAGTCTTTTTCCAGGCTTTTCCTATAACTTGTGTTATGATTGCAGGGAGCCAAGATTATTTTAAATTTTGAGCATTTTTTTACTTACTGAGAAAGCAAATATCTCTGTGCATTAAGGAAATTCTAGAAATGCTTTAACTTGTGGCAAGATATAAACTATTCTTTAACGAGGCTGAATATTAATACTTAACAGATTAATCTAGGCCAAAACCATAAAAAGGCAATTGTTTTTTTTAGTTTGTCTGGTTGAGAACCTTAGCTCTATTTATAGAAATTCAGTAAGATCGGTATTCTGAAATTAGAAATGCAAGTGAATAGAACATTTAATTTGGTACTGCAGTAATTTGATTGAATACACAAAGGGAGTGTGTGGATTAATTGAAACAGTAGAATATCAGCTTTGGGAATGAACTTCAATCCCACTATGGGTCCTAGATGAAATAATATTGTAGTGTTGGCTATGCCTCCAGTGATTAAATATTTATGAAGCAGTTTAGTTTACTAAATATAATATTTAACACAGTTTCAGTTTCATGCTGCTCTTTCTTTCAATCCCTAGAGTGAAATTTTTCTTAGCCTCGCTTCTACTAGAAAATTATTCAAAAAAGCTAAAAATTTAACTAGTTTCTCCTCTTTATACCTTCTCCCTCCCCAATAAAAACACAAGCAGGGAATAGCACCATTCAAAATAACTAAATTTGAAGTCATTTCTTTATTTTCTCTTAACTGACATTTTGCACGAAATTAATAGTTTAGAAATTTAATCAACAGAAGGCAGAGAATCAGTATCAGCTGTTGGAATCCTAAGCTTGCTCAGTGTAAGTGAAGCTCTCTGATGAACTCAATTCTGCTCATCAAAATGTTTTACAGATTGCACCTTGTAAGTTACTAAAATTAAATGGTATTGAATTTTTACAGTGCTTTCCCCACTCCTAGTCACTTGGGAGAAAATGAAAAATGGAGCCTCAGAACCATATCCCATCTGTATGATTTCCATTTAGAGCACAAGATTATGAGAAAAATTTGAGAATTTAGTGTGCTTTTTAGGCAGACTCATTATGGTTAATCAAAGAAGGTCAGATTCTAGGTTATATAATATCTATCTGGTATTTCATTTATTCATTCAACAAATACTTACTAAACCCCTAGTCTGTGACAGGCACTGGTGTAGTTTATTAAGAGATATAGACATGAATAAGCTAAATAAAATCCCCGCCTTCATGGAATTTACCATGGAATGACATGCTCGAACTTGCTATTATTAGCAGAGAGGGGAATCAAGTTTAGATACTGGTAAGATGTTTAGATCTCCTATCTTGTCCTTTTCTGTGCCTTAGCTTTCTTTTAATTTTAATCTCAGCCATACGTACCATCCACACATTTTGTTACTGTTATTCATTCTCTGTTCCTTAATCCAATGGAAGTATGTAAATTATTCATGGAATGTAGTAAAAGGCAGTCAAGTTATCCTCTAATATTTTCAATGATTAAATTAATTCCTCAAATGAAGTTCTACTTTCTTACCTCTTCAATACTTGTTAGCTTGAGATGAGCAACACCTTCATCTTTGGTAAGAAGAATGCAGTTCCAGGGGGACCATTCCAAGGACTTATCCCACCTGACCATGACCAGATCATTGAGATCCTTCCAGGCACTGAGTACTGACTGTGAGGCCCAGATGTTCTCTACCAGGTACTGAATATCTTGTAGCTGCATGTTGAAACAAGTTTGAAAAATCATGTTTTCTTCTAAACATAACACTTCTTTAAGATTATTCTATTACTTGAGGAAATAATCATATTGAGTATATTTTTAAAAGAGAAACATGACTCATGAAGTTTTTAATGCTTCTTATAGCTTATTTTTTGCCAAATCTCTGCTCACTCGGCCCAAGCTACATTATCAGTTTCACAGTCATGACTGCATCTTTCACCCAGAGAAAGCTGCATGTATCCCTTCCAGTATGCTAATTTTACCTGACATGTAAATGGTATTCAGTATTTTCAAAATGTATTTGCCACTATCCTTATCCTTACCCTAACCCTTATCCTCAGGGTTATTGTAGGTCATTTTTTTTTCCACTTTACGAATGAAGAAACTGAGATTGATAAAGATTAAGCAATTTGCTTAGTGTTATTAAAAAGACTGTTGTTTTAATGAAAAAAGAAAGAAAATGGGGGAAATGAAGTAATGGTTTAAAAACTTTTTTTAAATCCGAGGGGGAGACAAACCATGAGAGACTGTGGACTCTGAGAAACAAACTGAGGGTTCTAGAGGGGAGGGGGGTAGGGGGATGGGTTAGCCTGGTGATGGGTATTAAAGAGGGCACGTTCTGCGTGGAGCACTGGGTGTTATACGCAAACAATGGATCATGGAACACTACATCAAAAACTAATGATGTAATGTATGGGGACTAACATAACATAATAAAATTTAAAAAAACTTTTTTTTTAAATCTAAGCTATAGTAGCTAAAATTCTTGAAATTTTTTTTTTTTTAAGATTTTATTTATTTGACAGAGAGAGACACAGTGAGAGAGAGAACACAAGCAGGGGAAGTGGGAGAGGGAGAAGCAGACTCCCCACTGAGCAGGGAGCCCGATGCGGGGCTCGATCCCAGGACCCTGGGACCATGACCGGAGCTGAAGGCAGATGCTTAATGACTGAGCCACCCAGGTGCCCCTTGAAATGGTATTTTATCACGAGGTCTGTATAGACTTAAAATTGCCAGATGGGCAAACTTCACAAAGTATAAGCATAAACAAAGGAACTATTATTTAAAAAGGTTTCTGTGGGAAAGAGAAATCTTTTCTGTAAAATCAGTGAAGAAATTTCATCCATGATTGGCAACCCTTACTGATCATACCTGCATCAGGAAAGCAATTTTGGAATCATCTTCATAATCAGCTTCTGAATAGTAGAGCCGCTGCAGTAAACATTTGTACTTCAAAAATGATTCTCGTTGTCGAGTCTCATTGTCAAGGTTAATACAGCGACGACACCGGTATATGCGGTGTAAGGTGGATGAGACGGCAAACTCTGTGGAAGGCAAATAGAGCTGGCAACCGTGGCAAAAGTAAATCTTCTTATAAAACTTCAATGGGTCTTGAGGGACCTAAATAGTAAAAAACAAAGTTACAAAAGTCAGGCTAAATACTAATCAACAGAAGCACTGAGGGCTAACTTATCTTAGAATGAGATAAAAAGTTGGTTAATTTTTAAAGTCCTATTTCCCTTAACTTCCTATTCTACACAAAATTTAAATTTCAAGCAGTATTCATTTGTCCTGCCAAATTGTTAAGGAATCTGTATTATTTTTAAAAAGAATTTAGATTTTTGGTGTCATACTATATTAATCTTACAGGCTAGATTGACATATAAGTAAAAGCCCACTAAACTAAGTGTTTTTCTCATTTCATTTATCTTAACACTAAATTTGGATTGACTCAAAGATCGATATTCAAAACTTGAAACTGCATCATACAGTAGTTCTATTTTTAATTTTTTGAGGAACTTCCATACTGTTTTCTGTAATGGCTGTATCAATTTAAATTTCAGAGAACAGAACACAAGGGTTCCCTTTTCTCCCTATCTTTGCCACCACTTGTTATTTCCTGTCTTTTTGATACGAGCCATTCTGACAGGTAGAAGAGGATATCTCATTGTGGTTTTGATTTGCATTTCCCAATGATTAGTGACATGAAGCACTTTTTCATGTACATGTTGGCCATTTGTATGTCTTCTTTGAGAAAATGTCTATTGAGGTCTTTTGCCCATTTTTAAATTGGGTTAAAATTATTTTGCTATTGAGTTGTAGAAGTTCCTCTTTTTTTTTGGATATTAACTCAAATGGTTTGCAAATATTTTTTCCCATTCTGTAGGTTGCCTTTTATTTTGTTGATTGTTTCCTCTCTGTGCAGAAGGTTTTCAGTTTCACACATCCCATTTGTCTATTTTTACTTCTGTCACCTTTGCTTTTGTTATCATGACCAAAAAATCATTGCTAAGGTCAATGTCAACAAGATTTTCCCTATATTTCCTTTTAATAGTATTATAGTTTCAGGTCTTATATTTAAATCTTTAACCTATTTTGAGTTGATTTTTGTATGTGGTGTGAGATAAAGGTTGATTTTTTTGCATGTGGCTATCCAGTTTTGTCAACATCCTTTAGTAAAGAAACTATCCTTTCCTCACTGTACATTCCTAGCTCCTTTGAGGGTTTGTTTCTGGGCTTTCTATTTTGTGGCACTGATCTATGTGTCTGTTTTTGTGGCAGTACCATACTGTTTGAACTATATAGCTTTGGAACATAGTTTGAAATCAGGAAGCATGATGCCTCCAGCTTTGTTCTTTCTCGAGATTGCTTTGGCTATATGGGATCTTTTGTGGTTCCATACAAATTTTAGGATTTTTTTTCTATTTCTGTGAAAAATGCCATTGGAATTTTGATAGGGACTGCATGAACTCTATAGATCACTTTGGGTAGTGTGAACATTTTAACAATTCTTTTTTTTTTTAAAGATTTTATTTATTTATTTGAGAGAGAATGAGAGATAGAGAGCACGAGAGGGAAGAGGGTCAGAGGGAGAAGCAGACTCCCTGCTGAGCAGGGAGCCCAATGCGGGACTTGATCCTGGGACTCCAGGATCATGACCTGAGCTGAAGGCAGTCGCTTAACCAACTGAGCCACCCAGGAGCCCAACAATATTAATTCTTTGAAAAAGATTTCTTAAGTACAAAATAAATGCCAAAAGCATGATCCATTTTAAAAATGGATAAATCCAACCTCATTGAAATAAAAAACATCTGCCCTGTTAAAGATACTGTTAAGAGAATGAGAAGACAAGCTGCAGACTGAGGGAAAATATTTACAAACCATGTATCTTACAAAGGACTTATATATAAAATATATAAGGAATTCTCAAAACTCAGTAATGAGAAAATAAACAACTCAATTTTAAGAAGGGGGGTTAGTGGCAAATGATATGTGCAGATACTTCAACAAAAAGTTATATGGATGGTAAAAAAAGATGCATGAAAAGATGCTTAATATTATATTCATTATAATACATATATAATAAATAATATATATAATATATAATATATATAATATATATAATATATTATATTAATATATAATATATATAATATATATTCATTAGGAAATCACAGATTAAAATATAATGGAATACTACTATACATTTATTAGAATTCCAAAAGTAAAATAGAGACTGGCAATACCAGCTGCTGACAAGGATGCAGAACTATTGGAACTCTCACATTACAGTTGGGGATGAAACAGATAAAACTGGCTTAGGTATAACCAAATAGTCAATTTTACCAAAGGTAAATTTAAAAACTGAATAAAATGGTAAATTATGTGAATGTGTAGAATATTAAAATCTATTACTGCAAACGTATAAAAGCTGAGTTAAGTATATAGAGGACTAGAAGGTAGCTTGGGCAAATAAAACACTAATTTGAATAAGAAATAATATAATGGACAATTTTTCTCTTGGAGTTTTGTTATATATTATATATATATTTTTAAGATTTTAAGTAATCTCTACACCCAATGTGGAGCTCGAACTTACAACCCTGAGATCAAGAGTTGCATGTTCTACAGGCTGAGCCAGCCGGGCACCACTGACGTTTTGTTATATTCTCTTGCAATACAATTAAATTTTAAAAATCCATCAAAGCGGCACCTGGGTGACTCAGTCAGTTGAGCATCCAACTCTTGGTTTCTGCTCAGGTCATGATCTAAGGGTCTTAAGATTGAGCCCCACATCAAGCTCTGGGCTCAGTGGGGAGTCTGCTTGGGATTCTCTCTCTCCCTCTCCCTCTACTTCTCCCTCTGCTTGCACATGCTCTCTCTCTAAAAATAAATAAATAAATCTTTAAGAAATAAAAAAATAGGGCACCTGGGTGGCTCAGTTGGTTAAGCGACTGCCTTCGGCTCAGGTCATGATCCTGGAGTCCTGGGATCGAGTCCCGCATCGGGCTCCCTGCTCAGCGAGGAGCCTGCTTCTCCCTCTGGCCCTCCCCCCTCTCATGTGCTCTCTCTCTCTCTCTCATTCTCACTCTCTCAAAATAAATAAATCTTAAAAAAAAGAAATAATAAAAATAAAATAAAGATCCATTAAAAAAGAAAATAAAACAATTAATTTTATTTTTCTAAAAGGTTTGACCAAATATTGAGATTTTATATCAAAAAAGCAAAATAGATATTTAGCTGGCTTCTTAATAAATTATAACTTCAAATATTTGAATATTTGAAGAAATTAGAAATCTAGTGATTTCTAATCACTAGAATAAAACACTATTTAGAATTCTTTAGTAAACCACTCCCTTCTAAACTTTACTAAAAGTGTTTTAAATAGTTTTGGACAGTAAGAAGGCAATAAGATACTTTTCTTGGCTCTAGACAGCAAAATCCTCATAGAAGCCTAAGCCTGTTGGAGCTGGAAAAGGTAGTTTAATTCAAATTCACGTACATTTGAAGTTCTCTCAGGGTATCTACACAGATCTGTTCAGTAATAACTATGACTAAGCATTAAGTCTTATAAGGAAACACAAACAAGGCACATGTAAAATCTCAGAAATGAAGCCTCATGAAGGAGGGGACCCATGAATTAAATGTCAGAAAATGAACAAGAGTTAGCTGAGTGGAGTAGGGGACAACATTCCAGGTGGAAGTAACAGTATGTTCAAAAGCATGACAGGGTGAGAGGTCAGGATTGCACAGTGCAATATTCAGTTTAGTTCAGAGAGGAAGGAAGAATTCAAACTTAAAAATACAGACACAGAAGAAGTTAAATGACTAAGTTTAATTTATTGACATAAAAAAAACAATCATTCAAAAGAGATTTCACCAACAAGATGGTCTTCCACATGGACCCCAAGTAAAGCATTAAAGCAAAATTTGAATGTACTTCAATTTACTATAGCATATCTCAGAATTCTGAGAAAGGAATACAGGAAAAAAAGGTAGAGTACCTTAAGATGTCTTGCAACTTCTGGATTAAATAGAGGTGTTTTGATGTAATGAAAAAAGAGTGTTGCAATTCTTTTTCTGAGTCCTTCAAGATTATGATGTTTGACTCCTCTCATCATAAGGTCCACCTCTCTGTCAATCAGTTCTAGAATTTCCTGAGTCAGTTTACATTCATGTTCCTATACAAAACAAACATATTCAGTATAGGATTTTTAAAGTCACTAATTTAATTTTCAAAATTACCACCAAATAAACTGAAAACTATATTCCAAAAGAAAGAAATTCCAAAAGAAACTGGTAGGAATGTACCAACAACTAATCTGGAAAAAATCTTGACATTATCTAGGAGAGCTCCAGATATGCGTAATCTACAATCCACCAATTCCACTCTTTAGAGTGCTTTAGAGAAATGTGCATATAGACTCATTGATTACAAAAGTTCAAAATTAGAAACAACCAAATATCCACAAATAAATTGATGACATAAATAAGTGATGGCTTATTCATACAGTACATATAATGATAGAATATCAAATGTATGGAAATGAGTAAACTACAGCTATATACAATAACAAGCTTAAATCTTACAAATTAATGTTGTTGAGCAAAAGCAGCAAGGCACAAGACAATACTGTATCATTCCGTTTAAATAAAATCCAAAAATAAGCAACACTAAACCATATTATTCAAAGACATATGTATATAGATATAAGTATATATATATAGAGAGAGATACATGCATACACATAGGTAGCAAAACTATAAAGAAAATCAAGGAAATGACTGCTATGAAAGTCAATATTCTAGGGGACGAGAGGGTGAACTGGGATTACAAAGAGAAAGGGGGATACTCGGAATGTTGGCAATGTCCTGTTCTGGGGTCAGAGATAGGTTACATGGTTGGTGACTTCATATTCGTTTAATTGTGTGTGTGTGTGTGTGTGTGTGTGTGTGTGTGTGTATAAAATACATTTTTTCTGCAAATTTGTATAATTCACAATAATTTTTTAATAAAGTCACAGAAATGAGTGTGGTTGAATAAGAAAGCCCCAAGTAGAAGTTAAGTGATTAAGGTAGGATTTATGAGTAGTAAAATAGAAGTAAGTTGATCCAACTGCTCAAGAGAGGATTAAAAGAAACAGTTTGAATGAAGGAGTCAGAATGTGAAGTCAGTGTAACTGTAAAATAATGTTCTCCTGTACTTTTTAATACATACTTGGTAAAGCTAACTCAAGAGTCTATATCAGGGGTCCTTGACCCTGAAGGCGTATTAGAATGACCTGGGGGAGATTTTTAAAGGTTTTAACATTGCCCTCATACTTGAGGATCTAATTTAACTTCTCTGAAATGGGGCCTACATATCATCCCTTATTCATTTATTCTCATATTCTCTTCTCTCTCAATCTCTCTCTCTATCTCTGTGAATCTTGCTCTCTCTTTCAAGCTCTCCAGATGATTCTAATGTGTACTCAGGTTTAAGATTCCCTGGTCTCTCTTAGTAATTGTCATCAAAGTAATACCTATCATTCATTGAGGGCTCCCTATTTGTAAGCACTGAGATATATAGATATTTATTTATATTTTATAAATAGATATATATGTACATATATACACACACATATTTATAACCTCCAAGCAACTAATTTTACAAATGATGAAACTGATTTTCAGAAATGTTAAATAACTTATCTAAGATTATACAGCCTAATGAATAGATCCAGAATTTGAGTCATGCTTAAAGGCCTTAATCCTCCATCAAAATATTGTTAAATAAATGTACATGTAGATATATTAGGTTAAAAATATTGTTTAAGATATGCACAATTTATTTTTTAAGCCTATCCTTTGTTTTTGTTTTCTTTTTATTATTATTATTGTTATTAACCAGCTTATGTTCCTAAACATGTCAGTTAGGAGGATTTCTACTGTATTCCCTACCTGCACTCTTTTTTCCGATCTGGCTTTTTTACTGCCCACCATGGATACCATGTTCATTTCCGACCGCTGGACCTACTGCTTCTCTCTTTCTTCCTAACTATCTCTATCTTCCAATATTAGTCACTACACAAACATCTCTAAAAAGGTAATCCAGAACAAAGGCAGTCAATGCCTAATTAGTCAATGCCTCTGTTCTCAGGATGAGGAGAAATGGGGGCGCCTGGGTGGCTCAATGGGTTAAGTGTCTGCCTTCAGCTCAGGTCATGATCCCCAGGTCCTGGGATGGAGCCCCACGTTGGGGAGTCAGCTTCTCCCTCTCCCTCTGCTGCTTCCCTCTACTCCTGCTCTCACTCTCAAATAAATAAATAAAATCTTAAAAAAAAAAGATGGGAAGAAACACAAGAGATCTATGGAGACTTACCTCCCAACAAGAACCATTTACTCAACTAAAGTGTCTTAAATCAATAAATAAAGAGAAAAAAATTAAAATACTCCAATGCTGCTTTAAAACTGCTAAAAATAAAATTTTCACTGAAAAGTGTCAAAATATATAGACAATTGCTGCTTTACTGAACTGAGTTGAGTATTAATTCCACGCTATATATTTGTATCCATTGCACAGATATGGGTATATTTATGTTTAGAATATTCATTGTGCTACATTTATATTTATTATGTATCATAATGTATAGTTTGAGAACTTTTAGATAAATATTAAAGCATAAGCCACATCCTCCCCAAATTATACCAAAACAATATAGCTGTTGACAAAATAAATTCATATATATAAACATTGATTAATCATCTTTATAATTAATACAAAACAGTTTATTTTAGTATTCATTTATTTTTATTGATAGTGATACTCCAAACGAAGAGAAAGTTAACATACCTTCACAGTATGTTTAAGCGTTAGGAGTACATCCAGCCTTTCATCTTGAGAGATATTTTTCAGCATAATGCATTTATAGATGTTCTGCAGCTCTCTGGCTCTGATGGTGAACGGTGTATCCATCTCAATTATTTTGCCACTAAATGTTCTCCATACCTTTGGAGCTGAACACTTAAAAATATTAAGTTCATAATTATCAGTTAATTAAAGGTTAAAAAATAATTGTTACTTCTACTAAAAGTTACCTTAGTATCATGTGCTTTATGAGTAAAAGTATCACTAAAACTTGAGGAAATTAATTGAAGAATTTGTAGACCATGGGAAAGTAAAACATTTTAGGAAAAAAGATATAAAAGAGCTATTTAGTCTGTGGAAGTGCAAACATTTCTACAGGATTCAGAATTTGCTACACATTTGTACTAATTCTTATGTTGAATGGCTTAATGGGTATATGGGATAACTCATTGCCCTTTGGGAAAGGCATGTTATTTGGAATGTTTAAAAAAAAGGATCTGCTTGGTTCAGTTATAATTTATAGAAATGTGTCTTGATCATGCTTTGCCAATTGAAGCCAACTTTTGTGGAGCAATTGTTACAATCCTCAATGCATTAGACCTATAGATACTGCAAAATGGGACTCTGAGTTATGGTTTTGTTTCTGATAAACATTAAGTCTATAACAAGTTCACAGTTCCTCACAAAGCAGATGTCCATAATCAAATGGCTATATTTAGCTATCTTAGCAGTGCCGTGGTCCCTGCCTCCTGATGATGGCTAATATTCTCACTCCCTATTTCCAGATCTGGCTTGATGTCTCCCAACCTAGACCGCCCCATGAACTGAGGGTTAAAAATGGCACTCACTCAGTTCATGATCCCAGGGTTCTGGGATCAAGCCCTGCGTCAGACTCACTGCTCAGCGGGGAGTATGCTTCTCTCTCTCTTTCTCTCCACTCGTGCTTTCTCTCTCATTCTCTCTCTCTCTCCAAATAAATAAATTCAATTAATTAATTTAATTAAACAAACAATCAAATAAATAAATAAATAATAAATGGTGTTCACTTGCCCTGAAGCTCATCTGCAGACTCCTGGGCTAAGAAAGGAGATGGAGTGTGGAGTGAGATACCAGAGACACCACTGCAATCTTTAATGAAGATTAAGTCTGTGTTTGACACTGTTCCTGTTCCCTCTTACCAAGCCTTTAAGAAAAGATGCATTCACCTAGAAATTTCACTGTGAAAACTCACTATTTCCTCTTCTTCTTTACGGTATAAAGCTGCTCAGTTTCTTTCCCTGATTTTAATCTATCAGAAACAAGGCTATTTTGATCATGACTATCAACTGTCCAAATGCTGGATTTTTTATAGGCTGAATGGCTAAGTGCTTTGGAAACCTGCAGTCCAATTTATGCCATACTTGCAGCCATTTAAGTCTTAGATTTTATATAATTTAAAGTTTAAATAGAAGCCCATGTATGGGGACAAATCATCAGGAATGCAGACTAGCCAAACAGAGAAATAATATAAGGCTGTATTTAAAATGACAGTATTATGGGGGCACCTGCGTGGCTCATTCGTTAAGCGTCTGCCTTCAGCTCAGGTCATGTTCCCAGGGTCCTGGGATCAAGCCCCGCATCGGGCTTCCTGCTCGGTGGGAAGCCGGCTTCTCCCTCTCCCACTCCCCCTGCTTGTGTTCCCTCTCTCGCTGTGTCTCTCTCTGTCAAATAAATAAATAAAATCTTTTTAAAAATAAATAAAAAATAAAATAAAATGACAGTATTAAGAGGAATTTTTAGTTGCAGATTTAAATTACTTTTAAAATTTTTTACATTTCATATTAGCTAAATTACATTGAAAACTGAAAAGTACATCTAAAAACAACTATATTTGATATGTTTTCAAAGTAATGGCAGCATTTTCTAATCAATGCCAAAGTAAGTGCTGTTCAGAGCTACAAATTTTCATCAGAAACTTTAGATTCTCAGGTCTAGTTTTAATTCAGCAAATGAGAGCCTGCAACCCTATAATTAATGTATATTCTTAAGGCATAAATAATGTACTGCTACTTAGCACACTGATAGAATTAACTAAAATTTATTAAGGATTATAAAAGGGAAATAGCTCAATAAGAAAATATCTTGTTGAGGGGCCTGGGTGGCTCAGTCAGTTAAGTGTCTGCCTTCAGCTCAGGTCATGATCCTGGGGTTCTTGGATCAAGCCCCTCGAGACCCTCGTCAGCATGGAGTCTGCTTCTCCCTCTCCCTCTGCCACTCCCCCGTTCATGTGCTCTCTCTCTGTCACGATCTCTCTAACTAAATAAATAAAATTTAAAAAAAAGAAAATATTTTGTCATTTAATTATCACTTAGAAATAAAAATATATATACGTATTTTATATATATATATTGTTTTAAATAGATACAGCCTTGCTTGGAGTAGGCCTCAGAGTGTTACTAAAGTTTAATGTTTGTTTCAAAGCTCCTTTTAAAAGTTTTAAGGAATATGCAATCTTAGGCTAAGTTTCATATTGTGATATTTTAAAGTCTAACTAATATCTTAATCTTTCCACGCAATTTTCTTCAGGGTGGTTCTACTAAACGCAATTTCCTTTCTTCCAGTAATGTGGACTATACCTTTTGCTCTATAGGCAGTAACTTAATTCATTTTTTTTTAAGATTTTATTTATTTATTTGACAGAGAGAGCGAGCACAAGCAGGGGGAGCTGCAGGCAGAGGGAGAGGGAGAGGCAGGCTCCCCGCTGAGCAGGGAGCCCGATGTGGGGCTTGAACCCAGGACCCCAGGATCATGACCTGAGCCGAAGGCAGACACTTAACCATCTGAGCCACCCAGGTGCCCCGACTTACTTCATTTGTAATAATCCAAGTATAATTACCTTTTAATGAAATGCCTAGTTCATCTACTAAATTGTATTTTAGCTGATAGACTGATTTAACTCCACCTCCCCTTCAAGTTTTTAGCCCCATATAATATAGTATGATGTGGTAATACCTTGGATTTTTTCCAAATATATTCAACATCCAAAACCTTCCCACCCTCCAATTTTTAACTCAAACCCTACCTTTCCATAAAAATTCTTAACTACTATGTTTTGAACCAATGAAATTGCTAGTATCTGAAGTGCTATTGTACTTGTAAACACACACACACACACACACACACACACACACACACACACACACACACAAACACAGACAAGTATGCAGTGTCTCTATTTCAAATCACTCAGGGCAATGAAATTTAAATCCAAATTGTTCTACAGTTATCTTGTTTGTTAATTTTATTTCTCCAGAAAGATTATAAGAAATAAATTTCTCACGTAGTTCTGTATATCTGATAGGGCCTACCATACTCATTCATTCATTCAACAAATATTTGTTGTGTTTACTATATATTAGTCAGTGTACTAGGCAGAGTAAATAAAATACTATACTGATTTCAAGAACTCTCAAATCTAATAATATGTAAAGATAAGAAAAGAAATAATTAAAATAAAGGGTAATTATGCTTGATGATTGCAGGTAAATAGGTAACTAACCACAGGTTGCTATGAAGCAATTACTTGGTGAAAAGAAAATCATGTCTAAGATGAAACCTGAAAAATAACCAGGAATTAGCCAGAATAAAGGGAACTGAGTGATATAATCAGAGAATTCTAGATGTGAAGTTTGACTTTCCCTAGTTAGCACTAAAAGATATAAAAAAATTCTGTTTGACAAAGCTGTTTTTATACTTGGATGTATTTCTGCCAACACTGATAACTTGGTCTTCATTCAATTCTAAGCTTCTTTGATTTCAGGCCTTAAGGTATTCTTTTTTTTACTCTGACACAGGAACATGCGTCAACTTTGCTTATTTCTCTTTCTTATTTCCTTTTTTCTTTGAAAGCTTTGGCTGTAATAAGAGATGTACAACAATCATGTTCTTAAATTGCTTCAGAAGACAGGAGTGTAATAAATTCCATTAAGCTGCCAACAATTGAGCCAGGGCAGACTCCGGAGGAGAGAAACAGAAGAGCAGCAGGAAGACACGTTTCAAGGAAGGGAAGGTGGAGAGGTAACAAAACCCTTGAGAGCAACAGGCTTCCACAGAAGAGAAGAAATAACTGCCCTGTGAAAGGAGTGCTTTCTTCCTCCTAAATTCATACTCAGGTCCCCAAGGGCACGAATTAAGAACCCTAGCCCCGCAAAAGCTACTGCGTAGTGATCACTTTTCTTTTACACAGCAAAGGGGTTTTGTTCATACACAGAAGACACCCTGTGAACTGCGGTGCTCGGAGAAAAGCAAAAATCGGTTGCATTTTTCTATCCCACTAGCTGTTGGCCACCAGAGTTCAGGGGAGGGAAAAAACATTCAAATGACAGAGGTCACAAGGACTGCAGTTTTGTAGCTCGTGACTGTGAGAAGTGGTATGGGAATCAAAGAAATAAACGGCCTTAACTCTAGGGGAAAGGTCTTGCAGAAATTCAAATTGTCTCTTTAACACAGTTTAGGTGAAGAGAACCCAAGATACATTGGAAACTGGCTGATGGTTTTTTATTTGAATTTCTTGGCCTGCTTTTTTTTCATCTCTGTCAGCTTGTGAGTTTTTAACATTTGATAACCTGCTGCCGAGGTCAGTATTTGATGGTTAAAATGACAAATTATTTAACTTTTATGGAGAATAAAGACTTAATATGAATCCATAATAGCTGATTAGTTTAATGCCTTGACTGGACTAATTGGAAATCATATCATTCATTACTCAGAGAAATTCTATGTTCAGGATAAGAATAAAAATAATATATTAGTTCAGTAAACCACATAATATTTAGATACAATGAAGTTAAGCTAAAACCAAACATAAAATTTATTCTCCAAAGTTATTTCCAAATTATAGGAAAGTAAATATTTTCTTTATATATCTATATGTTATGGTGCTAAGTGCAGGTCTTAAAGTCTGCATTATGGCTCTGGTTGTTAGTTTTGACATTTGAAAAACCTCTGACCTTGTCTAGCTTCAGGGATTAAGTATAAGCTACCTTTTCTTAGTAATAAAAAACAAAAACAAAAACAAACTGTAGGATAATAAGTTACTTCAAGTTTTATGAAATCAGCACTGTCTCCTCCTGAATATTAGAGACAATGCTAGGTATGGGGTAGGGGAGAGGTAGACAGGCCTAAAGAGGAATAGATATTGTAGAAGTATTTCCAAGGAAAGACTATAAAATCTATCTCTATTGTTTTCTATGATGTTTAGTATAGCGTCCTACACAAAAAGTTGATTTAAATGAATTTAAATAGAATAACGAAGATTTTATAATTTACTGTAACAGGTGAAAAGTAGGCCAAAGTCACCGTTAGTCAATATTTTTAAGGACTAGACTAATTAAGCTATGTAATGGATTAGGATCAACTTCAAGTGTAGCAGTTCCAACCTGTGGATGTGTTTTCCCTGCCTTATACAACATTTTGGTCAAAACTGAGGTAAAATTCCCTTGTATCAGCTAAAATGTCCATTTCCTCTAAATCTTAGCTGAGGACTGGTGAGATTAACTGTATAAGTATTAACAAGAAGAATTTAAAAGTTATAGGAGGGGCGCCTGGGTGGCTCAGTCGTTAAGCATCTGCCTTCAGCTCAGGTCATGATCCCAGGGTCCTGGGATCGAGCCCCACATCAGGCTCCCTGCTCTGCAGGAAGCCTGCTTCTCCTTCTGCCACTCCCCCCTGCTTGTGTTCCCTCTCTCTCTGTGTCTCTCTCTGTCAACAAATAAATAAAATCTTATAAATAAATAAATAAATAAATAAATAAATAAATAAATAAATAAATAAATAAAATAGTTTATAGGAAACAAAGCATCAGAGAAAGCCTAAGTAGGAATTCCTGTAGACGTTGCAGCCTCAAATAAGGAAGGGTAGGTGTCACTCGTTTCCCCTGTCCACTGCACCTCAGAGGCCCCCAGCTCCTTCAAACATTCTGGGTCTCTGCTGCCCTAAGTCCATGCTGTCCTCGTTGGTAAGGTTAACAATCAGACACATAAGGAACACAGTTCCCGGTGGTGAAGCCAGATTCAAGACAAATTTGCTAAAGGAATAAATTAAGTTTGAAATATGACTCTGGAAAAGTATGAATATTATGCTTCCATCTTTCCTAGAATGAAGATGTTCAAGAATCTGAAATGGCAGTATCTACATTGCATAATTTCTTGATAATACCTGAAATATGAAATTACCCAACAATTGTTTGTTCCTTAGTTTTCCTCCCTGCCTTCCTCCACAAGCATTTAGTAATACTCAATGATAAGCACTGTGCTGGATATGAGGATACAGAGATAAAAGACAGCTCTTGCTTAAGAAACTCAGTATCTAGGAATGACTCAGACATGTAAATAGATATAATAAAAACTGGCCATTATGTACTAAAACAGAAGTGGAACAGGGTCTCATGAAAGTGTATAGTGCAGGCTAGAGTAGGACGATCAGCAGACCCCTTCTAGAAGAAGGGGCATCTGAGCTTGTTTTGAAGGGTGCATAGCTAGCTACTAAGGAAGGAGGGAAAGGATGTTCCATGTAGAGGTGACACTGGATGCAAAAGCATGGAGAGCACATGGTCTTTCTGAAGACGTGCAGTTAACTGAGCATAGCTGGAGCAGTGTGGCCACAGTAAGCAAGGAGAGATGACACTGAGACAACAGGACAGGTGAGGTGTGCTGGTGATCGATTATGGAAATCCTTCCTCCCTGAGGACAATAAGGAGGGGCAGGAGCAGAGCTGTGTTTAGTGAGGTCACTATGGCAGCGTAGGGATGACAGGAGGGAACTGTGAAGGGAGATTGGAGGCTGAGAGCCTAATTTGGAGGCATAAAGTAACCCAAATGAGAAGGAAATCCACATTCAACTGAATCACTGTCAAGGTCACATACACAAGACAAGACCTGTCTCATAACAGCCTCTGAGGGGACATAGGGAAGCAAAAGAAAGGACCCGCTCCATAGCATCTCTTCAGAAGCCTCCCATCCTTTCATTTTCCAGCAGGATCACAAAGCATTCCTTATGGATGAATCTTATGAACCACAGATTAGCTGTGGTTCAAGTCCTTGCCTACTGGCCTGTTTGGGTACATGCAAGGTCATCAGGG
Organism: Zalophus californianus; assembly: GCF_009762305.2. Lineage (NCBI taxonomy): Eukaryota > Metazoa > Chordata > Mammalia > Carnivora > Otariidae > Zalophus > Zalophus californianus. The sequence goes on from NC_045606.1 coordinate 78,961,447, forward strand.
GGCCATGGCAGAGCCATTTCCCTATACGCAGTAGTAGTGGCTTAGGAGGAAATAAAGGATTGAGGAGATTCTTAAAGTAATAGAACTGGTCAGTGGTTGGATGGGATGTCAAGAGTAATGCCCAGGTTTCTGCCTGAAATGAATAGATGACGAAACATTCATGAAGATAAATTATGTGAGTGCTACAAAACAGGATCAGTTTGGAGATGAGGGGCCAGGGAATGGTGAGATGATTTAATTTCAGTGTTGACATGTCAACTTAAGGTGTACACTCTTGGGACACCCAGAGAGCAATAACAATAGGCAATTGGATATGTGATTTGGAAGCTCCTATGAGAGGTCTGGTCTGGACCTCCAGGGAGTTCCAGGCTGTAGGTAGTAGTAAAAGCCACAAGAAAAATTGAGATCTAACAGGAGAGTGTATTAGTAAAATGAGAGGAGGGCATTTATAGTATCAAAAAAAAAAAACATGGTTTTTAAGAATGAATGTTCTCAAATAACAAGAATCTTACAACTAGAGTCACTATAGGCAAAGATCTTGAAGAACTCTATCCCTTTTCTTCTTGTGTCTGGATTGGCTTTTAATTGTCTGGAAAGATCGGGTTTACAAAAGGAAATTGGTCACTATGGAAACAGGCTATGCAATCAATATCAAACAGGCAGTTTCAACACAAAAAGATAATCAGTTTTTCCCTTAATTGTATGTTTCATGGTTTTCAATAATCATATATGCTTTTGATCAGAAAGTTCTAGTCAATTAATGACCTGGTGAGCAAAAGCAAAAACACTAGTCTATAGCTCTTTTCCCCAGGTTGTTTTCTATGAGGCATCCCGAACCCAGACATTTTGTGACTTCAGTAACTCTCCATTTCATCAGGGTGTGCAATTCATCTAACTTCCACATCCAGCCTAAAGCTAAATGAACAGTCACAAGGAAGGTATCTTCATTTTTTCCTTCATGGCCAAAATTTTTTAGTTAAGGTCACGTATTGAAGGGAGCACTGGGTGTTATACGCAAACAATGAATCATGGAACACTACATCAAAAACTAATGATGTAATGTATGGTGATTAACATAATAAAATTTAAAAAATATATATACCTGAAAAAAAAAGAACATAGTAATTTCATGTTAATTGTCAACTGTTAGTCTAGGCCACAGTTAAAAGTCTAAAACTGTACCAGAAAAAAGAAAAACAGGGCGCCTGGGTGGCTCAGTTGGTTAAGCGACTGCCTTCAGCTCAGGTCATGATCCTGGAGTCCCAAGATCGAGTCCCGCATCGGGCTCCCTGCTCGGCAGGGAGTCTGCTTCTCCCTCTGACCCTCCCCCATCTCATGCTCTCTCTATCTCATTCTCTCTCTCAAATAAATAAATAAAATCTTTAAAAAAAAAAGAAAAAAGAAACACACACAAAGTTTAAACATGCAAATTCATACAATTTAAGTCTCTTCTTTACTTGATTATTCTACATTTTTAAACTCAGGATACATGCTTACTTAAATAATTGTTACTTTACTAACCTTATCCAAAAATGCTTGTATCGATGCTTCCCGGTTTGCCATATATGCGATGTATCTATGCCTCCCAATGGAAGCAATTATCTGGGTCTCTTTTTCCAGAAGTTCACACAAAGCAGCTTTCCTTTCAGCTCCAGTAAAAGACTGGTTAATGCGTGCAAATTCTTCTTGCTGCCAGACTAGAAGAATAACATGAATGACTTTTGAGTTTTTAAAATCCCACATCTTTTCAGAAAATTTTTTACCATCATATCCTGACAAACAGTATTTTATTTTTATGTCAATTTAAATAAAGTTACACACGAATATAAGCGTTCATACTGTGCACCTGACATATGAAAAAAATAGGATAAAATGGAAGCTGAGAAACTTAAAGAAATAAAATTAGAGTCAAACAAAGAGAAGCCAAAGGAAATCAGCTCAGGTAATGTCAAATTATGCCTCCAAGTAAGCACATGCTCTCCCCAGGATTGAAAAATATATGGTTTGGGTTTGTAGCAGCCACAAACATGTACTATTTAGACCCCCCTTCAAGAGAATACCTGCTTTTGCTATGTAAGCAAAATAAGGCAGTCAGAGAAAGACAAATACCATCTGATCTCACTCATATGTGGAATTTAAGAAACAAAACAAATGAATAAAGGGGAAAAAAGAGGGGGGCAAACCAAGAAACAGACGCTAGAGAACAAACTGATAGTTACCAGAAAGGAGGTGTGTGGGAGGAGAGGGAAACAGGTGATGGGGATTATATACTTATTGCTGGCTCATTTGGTGAAGCCTGCAACTCTTGATCTTGGGGTTGTGAGTTTGAGCCCCACCTTGGGTGTAGAGCTTACTCAAAAAAAGAAAGAAAGGAAAAGGAGTACACTTATGATGAAAAAAATAAAACAAAATGTTAAAAAAAAAGAATAACTTCCCCCAGGAAGATACCCCCCACAAAAGAAGATACACAGAGGGTAACATGTTATTTCCTTCCTCTGTGTGTGTGTGTGTGTGTGTGTATATACATACATATACAAAAATGTGGTTAATATTTTGATATATATATATTTCCCATATATATATAAATGTGTTAACTATTTTGATATATGTGAAAATACCTATCACTGAATTGGTTTTTACCTTTCCAGCTAAATTCCCCTGTCAGATGACTCAAATTTCTTAGTTTTAAAAATAATAATTATTGTTTTTTTTAAAGATTTATTTTAGGGGCACCTGGGTGGCTCAGTTGGTTGAGCAGCTGACTCTTGATTTCTGCTCAGGTCATGATCTCAGGGTCCTGGGATCAAGCCCCATGAGGGGCTCTGCGCTCAGCCAGGAGTCTGCTTGAGATTCTCTCTCCCTCTGCCCTCCCCCTTCCCGCTGCCCCCCCCCAACTCATGCTCTCTCTAATAGTTGTTTCTGGTCTTCTTCTGTTATAACCACTGCCTTTGATGATATCTAGTTTTAAAGTTTTATCAAACTACTTCTTCCTCTCAACTTTCAATTTGAAATCATCCTGATCAGGCCAAGGACATGCAGTGATATTCTTTATAAGAATCCACTCTGTCCCTTACTGGGAATACACTATTCAGACACTGCACAGCTTCATCTGTTCAAAAAGAACATTTTTAAATTTAAAAGCTAAATTGTCTTCAGCAAAAGGGCTGTAAATGTAAGGGCTAAATTATGTTATGAAAGTCCAGGAAATCTATGATTGATGAGTTTATCCTTTAAGAGTAGTTCTCACAACCAAAAAAACTTTAAAATTTGACAAAATCCATATATCCAAAGGCAGTATATGAATGAAGAGAAAAATTGCTTGCTTGTGGAAATAATAACTGAGAATATTTATCTCCTGGGATTATACAGATGTTTCCAGAAAGCAAATAAAAATTGAATGATATAAGTAAGCCTATTTTACTTCCAGTTTTACATTAGAAACCTTTGGGACCAGTAATAAATTTAGGCCACTAGGACATTACTTAAGCTATCCCGCCAACCTCAAATAGACTTTACATTTTGCTTAAATTATTAGTATGATTTTTTAAAAGGGAACAATCCAGTGAAGCTAATTAGAAATGAAAATAATGGGCTTTAATTCCAATAAAATTCTCCATTAGATGAACAACCACCCTGTAAATCTATATAAGGAATAGAACATGACGTCAGAGAAATACCATGTCCTAACTACCAATAAGGAATAGAAACACACAGAAATCAGGAGTAGATGGACAAAACTTATTTTCTATCTGAATTAACAGTTTCCAGATCTATACAGAAAAGACATTGAAGAAAACAAGAGAAATTGTGCCCACTTTCATAAAACATATGTTCCATAAGGATGATGATAATAAAAATAAAAACAAAACTGGAATACTGAATTAGTTTTCTAGGACTGCCAATAACAAGGTACCATAGACTGGGTGGCTTAAACAACAGAAATTTATTGATGTCCTCACAGTTCTGGAAAATAGGAGTTCAAGGTCAAGGTGATGGCAGGGTTAAGCACAGGGCCTCTCTCCTGGGCTTCTAAAGGGCCACCATCCTCCAAAGTCTTTACATGATCTGTGTGTGTGTGTGTGTGTGTGTGTGTGTGTGTGTGTGTGTGTGTGTCCCCTAATCTCCTCTCCTTATAAGGACATCAGTCATACTGGTTAGAGCTTGTCCATATGACCTTATTTTTTTCTGAATTACTTTTTCAAAGGTCCTGTCCTCAGAGTCAGTCATATTTTGAGGTACTGGGGGTTAGGACTTCAACATATGAATTTTGGAGGAACACAATTCAGTCCATAACAGATGTCAAAAGCCACCAATATTTTTAAAGAAAAAAATATTAAGGAACTAGTTCATTTGAAAGAATATATCTATTTTATCTCCTTAATTTATCTTCTTGGACAAATCATCCAGTTTCCAGGGACTGAAGTTCAACTATAAAATGAAACAATAGGACTAGAGGCGCCTGGGTGGCTCAGTTGGTTAAGCGACTGCCTTCGGCTCAGGTCATGATCCCAGAGTCCCAGGATCAGGTCCCACATCGGGCTCCCTGCTTGGCAGGGAGTCTGCTTCTCCCTCTGACCCTCCCCACTCTCATGTGCTCTCTCTCTCTCTCTCATTCTCTCTGTCTCAAATAATAATAAAAAAAAAATAGGACTAATCCTAAAGTCTACACACATTCTAAAAAAATTTTTTTTAAGATTTTATTTATTTATTTGACAGAGAGAGACACAGGGAGAGAAGGAACACAAACAGGGGGAGTGGGAGAGGGAGAAGCAGGCTCCCGCGGAGCCGGTAGCCTGATGCGGGACTCGATTCCAGGACGCTGGGATCATGACCTGAGCTGAAGACAGATGCTTAATGACAGAGTCACCCAGGCATCCCACATTCTAAAATTTCTGAGATTTAAACTCGCGATTTCCAAATAAGAAATAGCAGAACATACAAGATTTTGTCCATCTCTAGCAGTTTATATGCATCTGCTTTTAAAATTCTCATTCACAAACAGCAGAAAAGGGGGTGGGGGACTCGGCTTGTTGTGTTGCTGCCCGAGAACCAGAGGCGGTCCTGCTGCAGCCACAGCTCTTCCAGCTGCCTGACAATGTCCTCTCATTTAGTAGAGCAGCCGCCGCCCCCGCACAACAACAACTGTGAGGAAGGCGAACAGCCTTTGCCCCCGCCAGCTGGCCTCAACAGTTCCTGGGTGAAGCTACCCATGAACAGCAGCAATGGCAACGATAATGGCAATGGGAAAAATGGGGAGCTAGAACATGTACCTTCCTCATCCTCTATCCACAATGGAGACATGGAGAGGATTCTTTTGATTGCACAACATGAATCAGGACAGAGTAGTTCAAGAGCCAGCTCTCACTGTGACAGCCCTTCCCCACAAGAAGATGGGCAGATTATGTTTGATGTGGAGATGCACACCAGCAGGGACGATAGCCCTCAGTCAGAAGAAGTTCCAGAAGGAGAGAAAGAAGTTGATGCTTCGGAAAAAAGCGTCGACTGGGTGTCCGACTGGTCCAATAGGCCTGAAAACATTCCACCTAAGGAGCTCCACTTCAGACACCCCAAAAGCTCTGTCTCTTTAAGCATGAGGAAAAGTGGGGCCATGAAGAAAGGGGGTATTTTCTCCGCAGAATTCCTTAAGGTGTTCATTCCGTCTCTCTTCCTCTCTCATGTTTTGGTTTTGGGCCTAGGCATCTGTATTGGAAAGTGACTGAGCACGCCTTCTGCCAGCACCTACTGAAGGGAAGAACAGCCCCGGAGAAGTGGAAAAGCGTGTGACCGGTGAAGTGGTGTACTGTCACAGTAGTTTATTTGAACTTTACACCATTGTAAGCATGACCCAGCCTACCACCCTGTTTTTACATATCCAAGTTCCAGTAACTCTCAAACCCAGTATTTTATTCAAACTCTGTTGAGGTATTTTACTAACCTCATTCCCTTTTTGGCCTGTAAGACACTTTAGAATTTCCTAACTGAGTTTACTGTTATTTAGAAATTTGCAAGGGCTTCTTTTGCGCAAATGCCACCAGCAGATTATAATTTTGTCAACAATGCTATCGTCTCCTTTTAGTGCCACCAGACTTAGACCTGCATCATTCATGGTATAAATTTTACTCTTGCAAGATAACTACCATCTCTCTCTTCAAATGAGATCAGGTTAGCAAATGATAGAACAGCTTTGTTGTTTTGTTTTGTTTTTTCAAAGCAAAGCAAACTTCCCTAAGCTTGAATTTATAGTTATTTAAAAAGAAAACAAGCAAAAAAAAAAAAGACACAAGAAAAAAAATATCCTAGGCAATAAAAAATTATTTTAAACAAAAAAATAAAAAATAAATAAATAAATAAAATTCTCATTCACAGACTGAAAGCCTGAATGGAGAGAACAAAGAAAGATTCAGACTGAACGCCCAGAGCCAGATTATGTCAATGGACTCCAGAAGCTAGAAGTCAAGGTACCTTGAGATCAAGAAGTAATGATTAGAGAAGAGTCAGAAAATGCCATCAGCACAAGTTAAAACAAGGCAAGGGGTTAGCGGATTCAATTCAACAAATATTTACCAGATATAATGAGCAAGGACCTTATCAGGCGCCCTTGGTACAAATGTAGACAGTTAAGAAAGTGGTGTTTACAGGGCGCCTGGGTGGCTCAGTTGGTTAAGCGACATCCTTCGGCTCAGGTTATGATCCTGGAGTCCGGGGATCGAGTCCCACATCCGGCTCCCTGCTCAGCAGGGAGTCTGCTTCTCCCTCTGACCCTCTTCCCTCTCGTGCTCTCTCTCTCTCATTCTCTCTCTCTAATAAATAAATAAAATCTTTAAAAATAAATAAATAAATAAAGAGGGCACGTTCTGCACGGAGCACCAGGTGTTATACGCAAACAGTGAATCATGGAACACTACATCAAAAATTAATGATGTAATGCATGGTGATTAACATAACATAATAAAAAAAAAAGAAAAAGAAGAAAAACAAAAATAAAATAGTGTTGCCAGGAAATGGCCTTGACTTTGATCCATTATGTTATCTTACATAGTTAAATTCATTTTCATACATAGTTAAATTCATTTTCTTAAAATGATATAATTTGCTTTTATTACTGAGGGACATATTACCCAAAGGAAAAATAAAACTTCTATTAGGAGTTGTAATTCAAACTAGGCAATTGTCACTAGGAGCCACAAGAGGGCAGCAGTTTCAAAGACAAGAGCAAAACAACTTATCTGAGAGCTTTAATTTATAATTTTAGGGCTGGAAGAAAACTAAGAAATGCTTTTTTTATGTAAGAAATTTCATTTTCTCCCACACAAATCATGTGTAGACATACAAAGTATGTGTGTTCCATTTTAATATAGAAAATCTGTATAAAATTCTTTACCATATAACAGTAACTTATATATGCATAAGTCTTTGAACTTCTAAAGTACTTTTTTTTTAAGATTTTATTTATTTATTTGACAGAGAGAGACAAAGTGAGAAAGGGAACACAAGCAGGGGGAGTGGGAAAGGGAGAAGCAGGCTTCCCTCTGAGCAGGGAGCCTGATGCAGGGCTCGATCCCAGGACCCTGGGATCACGACCTGAGCCGAAGGCAGACGCTTAACGACTGAGCCACCCAGGCGCCCCAAAAGTACTTTCATAAATGCAATATTTATTTTCACTTTATAAAGCCTGTGCAGTAAATATGCCAGAGATAATTAAATCCTTTTATAGATGAAGAACCTGAGGCTTAGGAGAAGTGAGTGACTTGTCCAAGTTAATAGCCATTAATAAGTAGAAAAAGAAGAACCTCATTCAGTATATTTTCTGTTGTTTTGCACAACTGCCTGTCAACTGAAAAAAATAACAATAATATCCTTTGATTTGTTCATATGTGAATTTGGAAAACGATTTGAATAGAGTTCTCCTGTAACAGAACTTTAGTTTTATGCTTGTTAATAAGATCTTTCACAGACACTTTGCCAACAGTGCTTTTAACTCTTAACACTTAGAAAGAAACTTTGTTTTCATCTGAGAGAAAATGAAAATAGAAGTGAAGTTTAAAGTAAAACAAAGTATTTGCAGAGGTCAACGATTAGGAGAAAGGGAAGGCAGATGTAAAGCCAAGGGAGAAGGCTATTACCTCAAACACTGGACATTCCTAAAGCCACTCAATTTTGCATGTTACCAAAGAGAAAAATTTATTAATGTTGCTTGTTAGACCTAGTGTTTAATTGTTTCATCTTTTGGTAAATAGCATGTTACCATATAGCTATTTAAACAGACCCAATATCTGACACCTAAAATTGTATTCAATTATATGTTCTGTTACTCAAGCTAGAGATGGCTCCATTACAACATCTTTGTGTTTCCCCTTCATCGACCCACTCATTCATTCTATCAATATTGGTTGGGCATTTGAACTAAGCACAGAAAAAGAGATCATCAAAAAAAAAAAAAAACAAACCTAACAACAAACTAAGTTATTCTCTCATGGAGCTTACAATCCAGTGGTGAAAATTGATGTTAAACAAAAAGATGTGTTATTACAAATTGTGGTGGTGACATAAATGAAAAGTTTGGGGTACTGTGGGAACGTGATGACAACAGGATATCCAAGTTCTACTGTCAGTCACAGAAGCCTCTGAGTAGGCGACAAAATTTCAGCTGAAATTGGAAGGAGGCAATGGGAAAAGGCTTCAAGAACAGTGTATCTTCTGCCCTGAGGAGGCAGTGCTTGGCCAGTCAAGTCACTGAAGCTTTTAATTGTGTCAATGACTAGCACACCTCTTGTGGAAGAAATAAGGCATAAAAGACACTTGTGTAGAGAATATACATTTAAACTGATCATTAATGGGTGGGAATTAAAAGGTATTGCCCATCCCCCCTCTAAAGAGCAGAATCAGAGACAGGATGTTGAAGTGAGGGATTCCAAATGGCTCAACTATGAGTTTACAAATTCCTAAGACGATCAGAGAACCAGATTGGACAATACTTTCTCTTTTTACCTCACAAGGATGATCAAATGAAATACTAAAACCACATAATTTACAGAGCAGTATGCACATTTTATTTACCCATTGTTAATATAACAGTTTTCCCAATTTCATTCCTGCCTTAATTCCTGTCCCAAATGTAAAACATTATTTATCTCTTTAAATTCTCCAGTCCAAGATTCCCAAGACATCATCCTGAAATAATAAGGTCTTATTTCTGTCTTTAGTAAACTTGTTTTTCCTACTAGTGAAAAATTATAAAATTAGTATTTTATGCAAAGGCTATTTCAAACTTACGTTCCAGTGCATTATAAAGAAGTTCAAAATCTTCTTTTGTTTGAGGATTATGCCTCCGGTAATAGTCCAATTTGATCCATTCTTCTTTATCTCGTATCTTCCTTAGTTCTTCCTCTGCTTCCCACTTCAATCTTAACATTTTCTGTCTTTTTAAATTCTCTACCACAACTTTAGCATGCCATTGTCTATAGTAAGTCTGTAGCACTATTACCTATAGTTAAATTAAAAGGAAATAAAAAGTGTTTATTATCAACTATATCAGATAATAACAAAAGGCAATGGTGATTATTTCTATTCCAATGTAGTAATTACTAAAAAGTACCAAGAGTCTAGATTTAGCTCTATGCCAGATATCTCACACACATTAGAACATATAAGCTGTGGATAATGCACATCAGCAATTTGGCTTTGAAATCTAGCAAATACGCCTTCCTAGGAGGCAGTTAGTACAATGCTTAAGAGCATAGGCTCTGGAGTAAAATTTAGTCTAAATCTTCCCTCCGCTACTCACTAGTTTTTTTGATTTGGGTTTGTTTTGCATATAAAGTCCTTAGCTTAACCCTGATATATCACAAGTCTTCAATAAATACTATTATTGCTCTAAATACTGTCTCTAGTTTATCTTAACTATCATTAGCTTAGGCTCATATTTAAAACAAAATTTCGTTAAATAAACGCAAGGCAGGTAGGTTATGTGTAGACGCCACCAAAGGCAGGTTAGATAAAGGAGAGACTTATGCAAACAAGTATTTATTAAATTTTGAGAAATATAAATGTCTGAGGTTATAGTATAATACTAGATCCTCAAGAAACTTGCAATGCAGCTGAGAGAGTTTATATTTGTATTTACTAAACTCATAAATAAAAATAAAATGTGGAGAGGCTAGATCAAAACTGAGGACAGAGAATATGCTAACTCATTCCTTTACCATATCCTAATCCTTGGTAATTACAGAAAATCATATAAGAAGAAATCAATAAGGACACTGAATCATACTAAAGCAGTCCTCCAAAGGAACAGAAACTATGAAAAATCCCTTCAAGAAAGGAGACAGAATAAATTGAAGAAAGAATCTATGCCTAATCATGCACGGGAAAGGTGGAAAACAAGCTAGAAAATACAGAAGATTCTATAAGACAGCTTCAAGCCCTAAATCAGTGGATCCTATGAGCAGAAGGGGTGTTAGGGCAACTGACAAGGTGACTGCTTGAGAAATGCAAAAGGGACAGGCTTCTCTAGAACAATTTAGGTAAACAGCAACAAAAATATTTGCCTCTAGGCAAGAACAGTTAGTGTCCCAGAGGCTGGCGACACCCAGGATGAAGAGAAGCTCCCTCTTCAGAAAACTATCTCTCTTCCAGAATCAAGGCTTGGCCATTCCCTAAATCCACTGTGGTAAGGCTGTAGTAAACAAATATGCGTAGCACACTGGACATCAGGGACCTCAAATACCCTACCTACACACCCTCAAAAATAACCAAACATTTAGGAAGAGCCCACAAAATATAAGGCTCCTCACTCAACAAAGAAAAGTTTACTATTGTGTGAAACAGAATTACTAAAACAGTGGTTCCCAAAGAGTGATTGTCAGACCAGCAGTTTCATCTGGAAAACTCTTAGAAATGCAAATTCTCAGGGCCCACCCCAGAGATACTGAATCAGAAATCCTGGGTAGGGCACAGATTCTGTATTTTACAAGTTCTCCTGGCATTTCTGATGCCTGCTAACATTTTAGAACGACTGTACTAGAGTAAAACAAAACAAAACAAAACAAAAACCAAGACCAGACTAGACAGAGTTAACATTTTCAGAGGGGGAAAAAAAAAGGCTATTGAATCAATAATTAAAAACCAAAAAAAGATCTTACAGAATTTTTATTTTTTAAATTTAAAAAAATCAATATAATGCATTTAACTTGGGTACTATTACACTTACTAAATAATGACACTAAAGCACAGTGGTTTAAACAATATATAAGTTTTTCCCTTCTTACATCACAATCCAGGGATTAGCAAGCAGTTTAGGACTGGTAGAAAGCTCTATTATATTCAACAAATGGCTTCCTACTTTTATGCCCTAGATGGCTGGTTCATTTCTCATCATCTTCCAACCAGTAGAAAGGAAGAAAAAGACAAAAGAATTGCAACCCAGTCACTTTAAGAGCAATATCCAAAAGTGGCACACATCGTTTCCCCTCAAATTTCATTTTCCAAGCCTTAGTTACTTGGCCTCGCCAATATACAAAAGAGGTTATGAAATGTAGTCTGCAGTGGGGCAGCCATGTGCACAGCTAACTTTACCACAATGGGAAGAATGGATATTGGCTGAGACAAGTAGTTGACTGTAAGCTGATCTTGCAGAATGTGCAGAGCCTAAGAGGGAATTAGTAAGCAAGAAACTTAGGTGAGAAAATCTTTTAGAATGTAGAGTAAAAGGTTGTAAAAATTAGAAAGAATGAAGGAAAGTTAAGAGACATGGAAGATAAATGCCAACATTCCAAAATGTCTAATATAAGTTCCAGACAGAATGAAGAAAGTTGATTAGAGAAATTACTCAAAACATAATAAAGGAACATGTTCCCAAACTAAAGAAAGACATGAGCACTCAGATAGAAAGTGTTCATGACCAAGTCTCAAGCATATCACAATCAGATTACTAAGCATAAAGTAAAAATCCTAAAAGCTTCCAGAAAGAGGAAACAAATGAAAAATTGATGTCAGACTTTTAATCAAATATTGCTTCAGAGTCATAAAGAAAACTTATCTTGAAAATAAGTTTAAATATAACTTTCTACACACACTCAAATTAAACTTTAAGAATGAGGTTGATTCAATAGGACTAAGATGATTTATCTCACATGCATAATCTCTGAAAGAATTACTAGAGAATGGATTCCAGAAAGAAAAATAAGTTAAAAGGGAAAAATTAAAGAATTGAGCAAAAACTTCCAAGACAGTTATCAAGCTAAACACATTTGGGGCGGAAAAATCATATATATCAATGTAAATATACAAAACAACAATAAGCAGTAAAAATTATGTAGGAAATTATAACTATACAGTAAATTATATATATAATTGTAATTCCAGATCAAATCTCACTCGAGAGGAGGAGTGAGGGAGAAGGACAAGGAAATGAAAAACAGAAAAGGCTGTTAAAGATTTTCACTTCCTCAGTTTAAGTAAGTCAAGCTAACATTTCTCTATCTGCTTTACAACTTTAAAATAATTGACACATTTTCTCTCTTCTCATGTATTCTTTGTTCCTGTATGTTTATATTTTTTTATTCCTCTAAAATCATTTTACTGGAGTTTGGAAAGTGTTGTAGAGAGTTCCATCTCCTCACTTAATATCCATTCTCCCTAACTTCCTTACTAAGAAAATTATTAAGGAGCAACAGTATGAAACTTTAAAAATGAATTTATCACACACTCGCAGGGATATCACCTGACGCAGTTCAGGCCAATAAGATGCAACTGGAAGTCACTGGGTGGGGCTTGCAGGAAAAACTCTTGAAGGTAGCATACATGGTACATGCTCCCTTGACTGCTCCCTTCTTCCTGCATAGAATGCAGACATTATGCTGAAGGTTGACTAACCATTTCATTATCATATAGTAACAAGCTCAGGATAAGCTTAATGGAATGGAAAAGTAAAAGGAGTTAGGTTCCTAATGACATCACAAAGCCACCAACCAAGCCCTGTACAGTAAGAAAGTAAAAATTAGTTTGGCCTGAAAACATAAAAATCTATCAGGCTGGAATAACAGGCACTAATAAAGTAAGCTATGAAGTTAACAGGAAACAGTATTTCTTCCAAGGACATTCTGCAGCTATAAAATGTCCTAACAATTCTCTCCTTGGAATAACTACTATTTTCTTACTCACTGAGAAACTTAGTTCTCTAAAATTACAATCTATCAGAAACTTTGCTATTTGAAATTAGATAACTAAGAATGAAATATTCCAGAGGGATATGATAGGGATAGATAACTAAGAATGAAATATCCCAGAGGAAATATCCCTCTTGCCAGGAGGATCTATGTCACTTTGACAGAGAAAAGCAGCCTTGATTTACAACCATTATGCTGAACTTCAAAGAATAAACATTCTTCACCTCTCTTAACTTTGTTACCAAAGGGACAAAGCTGGAGATACCATGCTCCCTGATTTCAAACTACATTACAAGTCTATAGTAATCAAACCTGTACAGTATTGGCATAAAAACAAACATACAGATCAATGGACAGAATAGAGAACCCAGAAATAAACCCATGCATATATGGTCAATTAATTTACAACAGAGGAGGCAAGAATATACAATGGAGGAAAGGAAGGTCTCTTCAATAAATGGTGCTGGGAAAACTGGATGATCACATGCAAAAAAATGAAGCTAGACATTATCTCACACCAGACACAAAAATTAACTCAAAATGGATTAAAGACTTGAATGTAAGACCTGAAACCATAAAACTCCTAGAAGGAAACATGGGTGGTAAGCTACATGACATCAGTCTTGGCAATGATTTTTTTAATATGACTCCAAAAGCAAAGGTAACAAAAACAAAAATAAACAAGTGGGACTACATCAGACTAAAAAGCTTCTACACAGCAAAGGAAATTATCAACAAGATGAAAAGACAACCTACTGAAGGAGAGAAAATATTTGCAAACCATCCATCTGAGGAGCAGTTATTATCCAAAATATATAAAGAACTCCTAAAACTCAAAAGCAAAATAACAAACAATCCAATTAAAAAATGGGCAGAGGATCTGAATAGACATTTTCCCAGACATACAGATGGCCAGGAGACACATGAAAGATGCTGAACATCACTCATCACCTGGAAAATGCAAGTCAAAACCACAATGAGATAGCACCTCACACCTGTTAGAATGGCTATCATCAAAAAGATAAGAAGTAACAACTGTTGGCAAGGAAGTGGAGAAAAGGAACCCTTGTACCCTGTTGGTGAGAATATAAATTGGTACAGTCACTATGGAAAACAGTATAGAGGTTTCTCAAAAAATTAAAAATAAAACTACCATTTGACCCAGCTATTCCACTTCTGGGTATTTATCCAAAGAAAAAGAAACACTAATTCAAAAAAATACATGAACCCTACGTTCATTGCAACATTATTTAAAATAGCCAAGACATGGAAATAACCTAAGTGTCTATTGCTGATGAATGGATAAAAAAGATGCTAGATATATATACACAATGGAATACTACTCAGCCATAACAAAGAATGCAATCTTGCCATTTATAACAACATGGGTGGATCATAAAGGAAATTGTACTAAGTGAAATAAGTCAAAGACAAATACCATATGATTTCACTTAACATGTAGGAAAAACAAATGAGCAAAACAAAACAAAAATCACAGATGCCACAGACAGAATGGTGGTTGCCAGAGGGGAGGAAGATTAGGGCACGGGTGAAATGAGTGAAGGGGTCAAGAGGTAAAAACTTCCAGTTATAAAATAAGTCATAGGTATGTAGTATACAGCATGGTGACTATAGTCAATAATATTGTGAAGCATACTTGAAAGTTGTCAAGAGAGTAAATCCTAAAAGTTAACCTCATATGGTGACAGATGGTAATTGGATTTACTGTGATGATCATTTCACATGTATTACAAATATCAAGTTGTGTTATATACCTGAAAAAAATACATTATGTGTCGATTATACCTCAATAAAAATTTTAATTTTGAAAAAACAAATAACAAAATCTATGGTGTACTGGATAATTTTGAGTTGGACAGTAAGACTGTAATTCAAAGAATTTGATTTAGACTAATTTTAAAAAATTAGTCAATCTTTGGCCCTAATAATTAGATGCTTTCTTCTAAGGCTCAAAAAGAAGGCCTAAAAGAGAAAAGAACATCTTCTGATTTAACAGCCTTCAGCAGTAGATGGACATTGGGGAGGAACCCGTTTATAATTCTCATAGTGGTACTCGAAATGTGGCCTATGATTCTACTGCTGGCCCACAGACTGCTTCTTACCTTGTTACCATGCTACAACTGTCTTCAAGAACCCTGCACCACGATGTAAATCAAACACACTATTTAACTTAGTTGACTTTTTTTCTCATAGCAAGATTTTTTTCAATGAAAGAAGCACTGCATTGACATATTCTGGCACAAATTCTTTAACTTTTCACATACTTGTACTTGTGTTGCACTAGCCTAACAGGCTTAAGTCTTTGTCATCATCAAGGACTGCTTCTGTTCAAATGGTGCCCTGAGCGGGAGGCCCAGCAAAGCTGAGTCATAATCCAAGAGGACCCTTAATGCTGAGTCTGAATCTGCCAGAAATATCCAGCAAGGAAGAAGGAGGATTGCTAGTCAGTACTACTTTCTTCACTATTAAGTAGACTTCTTTTCCACTTTCAAATGCCTAGTGTTAAAAGTATGCAATTAAGTTGAGCAATTTGGGGTAGGAAGAAACTAATAGGTATTCTTTAAACTTAACCCAATCCAGAAGTTATTCAGTAAAGAATTAAAGACACATAATTTGACACACAGTATGATCACAATTGTGTTTTATACATGTGGAAAATTACTGAAAGGAAATATTCTAGCCAATACAATAATATGAGAGAGTATTATTTTTTATAAAATTTCTATTTCAACTTCACCCTTAATAAAAGCCAGGCAAATTGTCCTGGTTGGTCTCCCTCCTTCAAGTTAATGAGTCCTATTGCATGGGTTGTAATTTCTTTGCTTCCTCATGGAGGTAGGTTCCTCAGGACACATTCAGGTCAAACATAGGGCTGTTGACAGAGTGATCTTGCAGGTGGTGACAGTATGGTAGTTATTATATGAGTGATCTGGTAACAAATGAGCTGGAGCATGGAAGGAAGCCTGTGTGTTCTTAGGCCTCCTTGCTCTCCAAACTACATTGCTGTGGAGCAACCAATCCAGCCTACCTTCCCCAGACCCTAAAAGCCTGTACCAGCTACAGTGTCTGGCCGACTTTCCAAAGGTGATACAAGAAATGGACAGGGCATACCTTCTCAAATTAAGAGCAACCACCTTATCTACGGGTTGCCTGCAGCCTCAGTTCTATACAAGTTCAGACATCTGCCGAGCTCCTTTAGGAAAATACACAAGAAGACAACAGTGACTGGACCATACATATAAATGATTACAGATTACAATTTTAGGAACACGTGTGCATGCATGCACATTTCTGATAAAGATCCAAGAGATTCATATTTTAAAATATATTTTATGTATATTAAAATATCTCTTATTTCAATTGTGAAAATTCTGTCATGTCAAAATAAGTCACTGAAAATTCTATTTGGGCCTGGGAGCAGGACTACCAGATTGGAAAAGTAAAAGTCTCAGCAAATACTCTGTCCAAAAAAGAATGATCAAACTGGACAAAATTGTTTTTAAAAAATAATAACCATCTAAGGATTCTGGAAATTGACCAAAGGCATACATCAAATAAATGTTTATTGAAGAAAAATTACTAAACCTCTAGTAGGAACACTGATAGTCTGTGGCATTTCAACTTAGGGCTGCTCTCATATCCCCCTTCCCCTCACCCTGGTTTCACCTGTGTCTACTTTCAGGGGGCTGAATTGATTTAAAGTGAAGCAAGGAAAAACTCCATACACCCTAAGCAATGTCGCAAACAACAGTAATCTCAGTGCAAAAAAAAAAACCCACAAAAAACTAAAAACAAACCAGCCAGCAACTCAGCTGAGATTGTATTCTGGAGCAAGCAATAGACAGGCAGACTAGCCAGAAATTAATCAGGGAGATCAGGAAAAGGAGATAGCCATAGTGAGCCATGATAACCTCCCAAATATCCCTAGTAGCCTGAAGGCTGAACACAGGTACAAGGATAAACACATACTCAGGAGAGAGTGAAAAAGGCCCTCCCTATTTCCATATCCCAGGCTGTGAGGTCTTGTGCAGAAGAAATGCAAGAAGAAAACCCAGCAGAAAGTAAAAGCCAGGATAAACAGAAACTGAACTTGTCTGAACTTTGAATGCATCCTTCAATCCACACATGGGTCCATTAGTGAAAGTGGAAGCTTTACTAGATCAAGGAATTTGAGTACAACCTCTGATCAATCATTACCTAACCACTAGGCTATGCTAAACCAGGCGCAACCCTCAGGAAGCCAGACATAAAATAAAAAAACAGCAGCAACCAAAAAAAAAAAAAAATTGAGCAGAGACATCAATGGCTACCTACTGTGATAGAGACAGACTCTAAAGCAGGTTTCAGCAATGGCACTGTTGATACTCTGGAAAAGATAATTATCTGTTGCCGTAGGGTTGGAGTTCCTATGCTTATAGGACGTTTAGCAGCATCCTTGTTCTCTACCCATTAAAGTACAGTAGCATATGTCAGATGTCAGATGTCTCATAATCAAAAATGTTTTCTGACAATGTAAAACGTTGCTAATAAGCACATGAAAAGATATTCACTATCATTAGTCATCAGGGTATGCAAAATCAAAACCACAATGAGATATCCCTTCCCACTTACTAGGAAGCGATAATGAAAAATACAGACAGTAACAAGTGTCGATGTGGATGTGAAGATATTGGAATCCTCACACTGCTGGTGGGACATAAAATGGTGTAGCTGCTTTGGAAAACAGTCTGGCAGTTCCTCAAAAAGGTTAACATATACTTACCTTATGATCAAGCAATTACACTCCTGGAGATATATCCAAGAGAAATGAAAACATATTCCACAAAAAACTTTGTACACAAATGTTTATGGCAGCTTTATTCCTAACAGCCAATAAGTGGAAACAGCTTGAATTTCCATCAACCAATAAATAGACAAAATTCAGTATATACATTGGCATAGATACAATAGGTAAATCCAACTGAGTATATACAATGGAATATTATTCTGCAATATAAAAGAATGAAGTATTGGTATATGTCACAACATGGATGAGCCTTGAAAACCTTATGCTATGTTTTAAAAAAGCCAATCACAAAAGACTACATATTGTATGATTCCATGTGTATGAAATAACCAGAATAGGTAAACCAATAGAGGCAGAAAGTAGATTAGTGGTTTCCTAAGGCAGAAAACATTGGAGGGAAACAGGGACCGATTGCTATTGGGTCCAGGACTTTTTTCTGGGATGATGAGACTATTCTAAAATGTTGTATAAGTCTGTTTATATAGTAAAAATCATTGAATTGTATACTTTTTTAAAAAGTATGTATTATATTGAAAATAAGGGTTTAAATGGGAAAAAAACCAAGAGAATTAAAATGTTCATTAGAAAATATATTTTTAGGGCATCTGGGTGACTCAGTCGTTAAGTGTCTGCATTTGGCTCAGGTCATGATCCCAGGGTCCTGGGATAGAGCCCCGCATTGGGTTCCCTGCTCAGCGGGAAGCCTATTTCGCCCGCTCCCACTCCCCCTGCTTGTGTTCCCTCTCTCGCTATGTCTCTCTCTGTCAAATAAATAAATAAAATCTTAAAAAAAAAAGAAAATACCTATTTAACATAAGACAGTAAAGGAAGAAGAGAGGACAAGAGAGACATCTGACATGCAGAAAACAAACAGCAAATGGCTGATATAATCCAACCTTATCAATAATTACATTAAATATAAATGTATTAAACACTCCAATCAGAAGGTAGAGATTATCAGACTGGATAAAAAGACAAGATCCAATTATATGCTGTCTATGAGAGAGATATTCTAGATTAAGACTCAAATAGGTTGAAAGTAAAAGGACAGAAAAAGATAGACCACGCAAATAATAACATAAAAGGGATGGAGTGGCTATATTAATATCAGAGAAAACAGACTTTAGTGTCCTTTTGGTTTCAATTACTCTGGAAAGCTCCCTAGGTGATTCTACTGTCCCAAGGATTAAGGCCAAGGTATAGAGAAGACAAAGCTAATAATGGCCAAAGGTAACAAACAAACCCTTGGGAATCCTAAGGGAAAGGGAAGGATTAGGAGCATTTAGGATTATGTTCCTTTTACTGGGGGGAGACTGGAGATAAAAACTGCTTTTAATACCAATGAAACATAACTTGCACTGATAAAGATTCTCTCCTTGACCAAACTCTAATCAGGCTCCTCTGAGTAGTTTTTCAATTAGGCCTCAACTGTTGGGCTTCTGTGATCATCTCTGCATTGTTCAATTTTAGCAAAAGCCTGCTAAGTCAGTTTAACAGGAATCCCATCCTCAATATTTAATGAGGCTCCTTAACTTACAATATATCCCCCCAGATGATGCCTAATCACTCTGGCCTGTCTTCAGTAAAATATCCTGTTAGAATGGTTTAGCCAGAATCTTCCCTTACCCCTGATGTTTTCTTAGTAATTTGCCACCCATTGACCCCTACCCTACTCCTTGGCCATAAATTTCCACTTTTCCTTGTATTTAGAGTTGAGCCCAGTCTGTCTTCCCTACCACAAAACTCCATTGTCATAGCCCCTCTTAAATAAAGTCTGCCTTACCATCTTTAATATGTGTTATGAATAATTTTTTCTTTAACAACACCCATGTGGGTTGTTTCGTAAGCTAGTGTGGCTTAAGGAAACACACATAGACGCACACAGAACTGGCTCATTTATTTCATTTTTAGTATTCACTCATAATAAAAGTTATCTTACCGCCTGTAATCTTTGAGCATGGTATTCTGCTGCCGAAAAATATTTTCCTGGTGTTACCAGTTTATCAGTCATATTTGATACATACACACCAATTTTAGTCATCTGTGTGGATGTTGTATTTGTAGTCTGTTGGAGCTTTTTTCTCTGAAAAACTGTCTAAAATAAAAACATAAAAATTTAAATATCCAGGGCGCCTGGGTGGCTCAGTCATTAAGCGTCTGCCTTCGGCTCAGGTCATGATCCCAGGGTCCTGGGATCGAGTCCCACATCAGGCTCCCTGCTCGGCGGGAAGCCCACTTCTCCCTCTCCAACTCCCCCTGCTTGTGTTCCTGCTCTCGCTATCTCTCTTTCTCTGGCAAATAAATAAATAAAATCTTTAAAAAAAAATTTAAATATCCATTATATACACATCTAAGTGAGTAAAGAGCACATTTTTCTGTGTTCAGTTAATTTTCTGTTATTATTTGAACTACCATATAATTCCTTGGAAGATTTTAACTTAATTTTTTAAGTTTTTATTTAAATTCCAGTTAGTTAACATACAGTGTAATATTAGCTTCAGATGTACAATGTAGAGATTGAACACTTTATACATCACAAGTGTACTCCTTAATCCCCATTACCTATTTACCTATCCCCGCACCTCCTCCCCTCTGGTAAACATCAGTTTGTTCTCCATAGTTAAGAGTCTGTTTTTTGGTTTGCCTCTCTCTCTCTCTTTTTCCCTTTGCTTGTTTGTTTTGTTTCTTAAATTCCACATATGAATGAAATCACATGGTATTTCTTTCTCTGACTGATTTATTTCGCTTAGCATAATACTCTTTAGCTCCATCCACATCATGGCAAATGGGTAAATTTTTAATTTTAGAGCGGTACACAGAACATTTGTTGATTCTGCAGTTTCAAAACCTACATAGAAAAATAAAAATATTACCTGGGTATCCCTACAAAATACGTTGTCTTTTTCAGGAATCTTTTTAGGTACAGTTTGTGTTCCAGCATTGTGATATTCCATTCCTGTTATTTTATGTCTGAATCCACCAAGAAATGGTTTGTGAAAGTCAGATTTTATAATCTCAACAGCTACCTCCTGGTACTTAGTAATACCTAAGGAGGTAAAACCAAGATTGAATGAAAATTCACCTACAAAGGGACTCTAAAATACTTTATCTAAAAGACATCATATAACTAACCAGTTTGTACTCTGACAGTTATGATTTGAGAGGCATCATTCAATCCATGTATTCTTTTGATTGGAAATAGATCTGGATCTGTAGAAAAAATTTCCACTTGTACAATATCTTGTGGCTTAATTCCATGTTGCAGTAGAGTCTCATTATTTTTAAGAATCATTCCTAAAAATGACATGAAATTAGAAGTGTTATGACAAAGAAATAACTATACATACTCATTTTAAGGGGATGGAAAACATCAAAGATGATTATATGAATGCATGAAGTTCAATTACTGAATAGAAGATTGATGATGTCCACCCCTTGCTGAAATGTTAGTACAGAAAACACCACAATGGGAAAAGTTAAGATGCAAGAATTCAGCATTATAAGTAAAACTACAATGCTCACAGGATTTCTCATCAGAAATACAAATACATAATAACCATGCAACTCTATAACTATTTAAAAATAAAAAACATACTCTACGAGCATACTCTAAACATTGGCTCTCTAAAAAAATCACAATGTGTTATATGTAAATACAGGACATATCTATATCAGGGAAAATCTGATTATTTTCATACCCATTCCTCTCTCCAGTGCGGAAAAGCATATACTCAGAGTTCCATCCTTCCCGTTCTGTTTCTATAATCAGGAACTCATGTAAATAAATTCATGAAAAAGTGAAGTTAAGCCTCAGGTTTGTGCTGGAAAAAGTGTACATTACTTTATTTCTACGTTATTTTATATCTTTTTTAATTCTCTCTCCTTTCATTGGTTTATTCTGTAAATTTACTCAAAGTTTACTTATCTATTTTAAGGAATACAAAACTATGTATAATGTTATTGGCTGGGTTTTTTTTAAGATTTTTATTTATTTATTCATGAGAGAGAGAGAGAGAGAGAGAGAGAGAGGCAGAGGGAGAAGCAGGCTCCCAAGGAGCAGGGAGCTCGATGCGGGACTTGATCCCAGGACTCTGGAATCATGACCTGAGCCGAAGGCAGACGCTCAACCATCTGAGCCACCCAGGCGCCCTGGCTGCTGTTTTGATAGAATCTCTATCACTCTTCCAATGCATGGTCTTCCTAAATTACAATTAGTAATTTGGACATAGCAAAGATTTTGTTACACTTGTTCTTAGAAATATATCAGATACCATCAGTCTATTTTAGCTATGTTTAAGAAAGCACAAAGATCCATAAGTTTCAATTTCACACCCCAAATTCTTAACTTAAAAAATTAACATGAATATTATATGGACTATGTGATAGGTTGCCCCAGAATATATCCATGTCCTAATCCCCTGAACCTATGAATGCTAACTTATATAGCAAAGATGACTGCAAATTTTACTAAGTTAAAAATTTTGAGATGGAGAGATTATCCTGGATTATCTAGGTGGGTCCTGAATGTAATCACAAATGCCCATAGAGAGGAAGGAAGGGAGATTTGACTACAGAGGAGAAGATGATAAAACAGAAGCAGAGAGAGACGTGAAGATGCTCTGCTGCTTGCTTTAAAGATGGAGGAGGGGGCCATGAGCCAATGAATGCATGGCGTACAACTCTAGAAGCTGGAAAAGACAAGGGAGCAGATTCTCCCCAGAACCTCTAGAGGGAGAACAGCCCTGCCCACATGTTGGTTTCATCTGAGTGAAACTGATCTACGATTTCTGACATCCAGGACTATAAGAGAAATCATGTGTTATTAAGCTTGTGGTTAATCATTACAACAGCCATAGGAAACTAACATAAATTCCCAGAGCCCTCTTCATTCCTCTAGTTTGTATAGTAGGCTTAGTCCCACCAAATTTGAACTCCAATTCTAGTACTAGAAAAAAACACCTGTGTTAAAGAGCAGTTGACATAGAATCAAGCTCTTTTATTACCATGGCTGACATAAGCCTGTTACCCAGTGGTGATGACTGGCACCTACACATAAAGGTTGGTCATGAAGTACAAAGAACAGAGAGAGTCTCAGGTACCACTGGCTAGCTACTCCAGTCTCAAAGTGCTCTCTCTTCTCCAATTTTGAACTTCATCTTATAGTTAATGCCAAGCAAGCAGTTTCAAATTCCCTTTTGGGAGTCATACCTATATTTAAGTTCAGATTCTACCACTCATTAGCTGTGTGAATTTGTACAAGTTTCCCAAATTTTAGTTTCCTTCCTTCAAAAAAAATTTAATAATACCTACCTCACTGTTGGTTGTTGTATGAACTGAATGAAAATGTGATAATGCAGGCAAAACATTTTGTAGATGGACTAGCACACAGTACATCTCAATAAATTAACCATCGTGATTGTTATTACTAATAACTATTTAAATTTTAGCGCTGTTTCCCGACCCAAGCTTTAATAATCAGTTGAATACATGAGCATCTTAGTATTACAGCACATTCATTATAATAGTTTTCTAAAAATAATTTTGAAATTGAACTGATTGTTTTCTCTGATTTGACGAGGAGGAATTTAATAGGTATGGCTTACTCCTTTTTAGTGTTTAGGATTTTCCCACAAAAAAAAATGTTTTTATTTCCCTAGAAACGTTTTTGTGGCATCTTTATAAGTTAATACCAAAACTTCAAAAGTAAAATATTAGCTGCTGTGCATATTCTATAGAAACATTTATTTAGCTATGTTGCTCTCGCTCACTCTTTCACAGTTACAAAGACTATGTCCTCTCGTGACACAAGGCTACTATAAAGTGGGCTGCTCAATACTGCCCATAAAATATAAATAAACTTGAACACCATGGGAATGTGAATTGACCTTAGTGTATAAAGACAGATAGGTAAACCATTTCTAGTCCTTGTCTTATTCTAACCATACTCATTCCTCATCAACTTCTTTTAACCTCATTGTCTCCCACTCCCCACACAGAATCTACTTCTAGCCACTCTAAGCTTCTTACAACTTCACCCAGAGTCCCAGATTTTCTCACCTCTTTGGAACTTAGCACAAATATTATCACTTTTATTAAATGAAGCATTCTAGACTCTCCCAGTTTCTTTCCTCTCTGTTCCCCACAGTTTTTTGTGCATATCTCCATTAAAACATTTACACATTATGTGGTAACTATTGCATACATCGTCTTTCTGACTAGTCTGTAAACAATTTGAGAGCAAAGATTTTGTTTCATGTTTCTTTACATCTTCAGTTCTTAGCTAAGTATTTAGAACAAATATGTCCCCAATAAAAATGTGTTGAATGAATGCATAATCACAATATAATGTTCAAACAGTAGATATCAATATATTTCATTTAACAAATCAAAGATCTTGATTATTTACATGATAAAACTAAAGAAGTCTTGGTAAGTTTTATTAGCTTCCAAGCTTACCTGAATATCTGATCTGCAGTACATTAGATGGGATCTTTAGTAAGTATGAAAAATGATCCTTGAGGTATTTTACAATGATGTCTATTTTAAAAGGCATTATAATTTCCTGGCCCAGAGGACAAAGTACAACTTTTACTGTAGATAAAAAGAGAAAAGAAAGAACCATAGTCAAAAGCAATGGTCAGCAACCTACAGTCCATAAGCAGATAGAGAATGATGGAGGAATTTTTAGTCACATAGAATGCAGACTGCCTTTGCCATGTTCCCCAACTGCACTTCCATGGTAAGAGTTACTTTTTAATTTCTATGAGAAGTGACACTCAGATTTTCTTTTGCAGATTAATCCAGAATCTCAAGAATTAGCATCAGTGGTCAGTACCTGTTCCCCAATCCCCAGCTTCCAGTTCCGATCTTTTTTCCATTCACTGCTCTGAGGATCAGTGCACATTCAGGATCACCTTTTTGCTCAGAATACCACAAGAAATAGGAAATAAAACTAAACTGCTTTTCAAGAGTCCCAATATTTGGTATTATATTGGTATTAATTGGTACTAATCTGTTATTGGTATCTGGCATTATATTACTCAGATATAAAGAGAGGAACATTTCAGAAAAATCAAGCATTTTGTGTACTGAGTATTGGGACAGGAGACCCAGAGACCTAGAGGGTGTCCCTGAAGTTATGATGTGCATGTGCATTCTTTGATTACATATTGATAGCATGCATCAGTAAAGCATTGCATATTCATGAAATTAAGAAAATCCAACAGAGAAATTTTCAAAGAAAAAGGTATCTAAGGGGTGCCTGGGTGGTTCACTCATTAAGCATCTGCCTTCGGCTCAGGTCATGATCCCAGGGTCCTGGGAGCCCATCGGGCTCCCTGCTCTGCAGGAAGCCTGCTTCTCCCTCTCCCACTCCCCCTGCTTGTGTTCCCTCTCTCGCTGTGTCTCTCTCTGTCAAATAAATAAAATCTTAAAAAAAAAAAAAGAAAAAGGTATCTAAGTCCATTCTTCTTCCCATAATTGATTTATGTCTATAGTTGACAAAATGTAAAACAGAAAATCACTGTGCATTACAAATATCTAGAATAACTACATACAAATCTACTTTTCACAAAAATAGACATTATGTGGTTCACTACCCATTCTATAAAATAGAAAATCAAGGCACTTACATGTTGATAATAAAGAAACACTTTTTAAAAGCTTATTATAATGGGGCAAATTTTCTTCTTTTACATCTATAGACTTTAAATTTTAATGGAGAAGATGTAATAAGTAAGAGGTAAGAAGTGAGTAATAAGTAAGATGGAGGGAAGAGTGTACACTGTAGGCAGAAAAAGTTTTGTATATTTCTAGATTCCTAATACATGACAATTTTCATAAAGCTAAATGAGACATTTATCAATAATCCCAGAATAAAATTTAACTAGGCGTTGTTGATGCTGAGGTTCTTTGATATTGTTAAAACTTATTTTCACAGCTATCAACAAAGAAAATACTCTCATAGATGTTAAATTATCAGAAAGCTATTTTAGTTGTTTTATAGATTCAAAATTCTATGATTAATATATTTTAACATTTTCATAGCAGTGACTTCCTAAGCTTTGGGAAGGGGAGGTGTGTGAAGGAATTTGTGAGCCTCAGAAAGTACAGAATCAAGACAACTTTATTCTAATCACCATGTGCTTGTTATATACTACAGTATCAGGCAATCATAGAAATATCAAAAAATGGAGCCCAGGGGGTACCTGGCTGGCTCAGTCAGTAAAACACATGACTCCTGATCTCAGAGCTGCAAGTTCGAGTCCCACGTTGGGCATAGAGATTACTTCAAAAAACAAACAAACAAACAAACAAACATGTCTTCTTGACTGGATTATTTGTTTTTGGGTGTTGATTTTAGTACGTTCTTTATAGATCTTGGATACCAAGGGGAACCCTCTTACACTGTTGGTGGGAATGCAAGCTGGTACAGCCACTCTGGAAAACAGTATGGAGGTTCCTTAAGACGTTAAAAATAGAGCTACCCTACGACCCAGAAATTGCACTACTGGGTATTTACCCCAAAGATACAGATGTAGTGAAAAGAAGGGGCACCCCAATGCTCATAGCAGCAATGTCCACAATAGCCAAACTGTGGAAGGAACTGAGATGTCCTTCAACAGAAGACTGGATAAAGAAGATGTGGTTCATATATACAATAGAATATTACTTAGCCATCAGAAAGGATGAATACCTACCATTTGCATTGACATGGATGGAACTGGAAGGTATTATGCTAAATGAAAAAAGTCAAGCAGAGAAGGAAAATTATCATATGGTTTCACTCATATGCAGAGGACCCATAGGGGAAGGGAAGGAAAACTGAATACGAAGAAATCAGAGAGGGAGACAAGCCATGAGAGACTCTGGAGGCTGGGAAACAAACTGAGGGTTGCAGAAGGGAAGGGGTGGAGGGATTGGGTAACTGGGTGATGGGTATTCGGGAGGGCATGTGACGTGATGAGCACTGGGTGTTATATGCAACTAATGAATCACTGAACACTACATCAAAAACTAATGATGTACTATATGTTGGCTAATGGAACTTAATAAAAAAAATAGCTTTTGAAACAAATAAATAAATAAACCCAAATTTACAGTGAATAGTTAAAACTGAGGGATAACAGCTTCAGTTAGGTATAATTGGGCTTGATTAATTTCCTCTCCTTCTTCCTTCTCATCCTTCACTTGTTTGGACACATGACACAAGCGTAAAGTACTCTACTGGATTTAAAAGCTACATTTTACCAGCCAAACTAAGCTGCTGTTATTATTGTTAAATGATGACCCATGTTCTCCACCCTATGGATGAACAATTTCAAAACTTATGGACAAGAGGGAAAAGGAGCAATCAGTTAATCAGCCAACTAGGCTGGTTCTAGGTGTAACCACCTTCTTACTGCTCCACTTTCGCTTTGTTGCCAACAATGTAGTAATAACTCCTACATGCCATGAACATTATGCCTTTAAAATTAACCAATAATGCAAGATAACAACAATTTCTCTGAAGCTAAATATAAAGTTAACCCTAAGCAGAAGTATGGAAATATGTAAAAGTAACAAGATATGAAGAATGAGCACTGGATATGAAACTAGGAAATCTGGAGTCAAGTGCCATTCTAACTCTTTCTTGCTAGCTATGAACAATTAATTCCAAAAAGGCATGCAAAAGAATTACAATTATACTCAAGAATTTGTCCATTTTCCAAGGTCCCTAAACATTTTAAAAACCTACTTTAGAAAAAAAATGGATCAATATCAACTTAAAATTTAATGGTATTCATCTATTTAGGAAAATAGATAGTACAGAATAGAGTACCTTCACACTTAATTAAGGGACCAAGTGGCAGTAGCTACAGAAGTTTGGTGGATAAAGGAAAGGGAAAGTAATGTAATATCAAATATAAAACAAATCTTCAAGCAAAACAAATCTGAAAAAGCTACCATTCTTCAAAATTAGGAAAAGAAATTCCTATCTTCCCTAGGTAATACCTGTTGCTAAAGGATCTTTCACTGATGCTTTCAGAGATTCCTTTATAGCCTTTATCTTATCCAGAAATGCCAGAGATCCAGCATTTGAATACCGTCTGGCTGACTGCATTGCATTATCATCTTTAGTTACATAGTGCTCTGTAGAATTTCTGGGAGAATATGAAACTTGTTTGGGCAACAAAGCTTCTTCCATGAGTTGTTCTTCATCTTCTGGTTCCACGTTCAATAAGCTCTGGTAACTTTCCTCCTTAACATGTGTTGTAGGGCCCTCACTGGATGGTTCAACTTCAGATTCATTATCTTCTGTTTGATCTGACTCTGGAAACTCTTCTGAGGGAACTGGAATACTGACAATCTCAAAAGCATCTTCATTTTCTTCTGATGCATTAACAACATTCTGAGAATCAAATTCTTCTTCCTGATCAGACATTTTCCTGAACCAAGAAAAATAAATACATTTACAACACATAAAAATCTCTACACCAAATATCAAATTCATTGGTGGTATACAGCAATGTTCATAACATACTGCAATGTTGCTCATTATTTTTTTTAAATATTGATTAGTAATGGCATCGGGAAAAAGCATTGATGAATTCTTAATAAAAACACCACAGAAAGTAAAAATTATACCAAAAGAGAACCTCAAAACACAATCAATTTGAGAAAAATCTGTCTAGAATATACTGAAAAATATTTTAAAATATATTGTCACCTCTTCCTTATTCAAAGAACAATGCCTTGTGAAAGGACTTATTTGAATAGCTTTTCTTCCTGAATACAAACTAACACAGGATTTATGCTTCTGGGATTACAACTGATTAGAAGCTCCAAGGAATCTGCCAGCTCCACAGCAACCATACCCTGGATAGTATCATTCTCTGTAGTAGTTTTGTTCTCACAAACTGTAGCAAGTCTCCAATGACCTTTGTTCCCCAAAACAAACTTATCAACAAACAAATGTGAGTTGCTCTTGGAGCTGACTAGGGCCTTGAGGCACAACAACCAAGAGCTTTGGCTTGGGAGACAGTATGACAGCATCCAGGACCTTGAGCCAGAGTGGGCTAGGGCAGCCAACAGCCAGGCTGCAGGGGCAGGAACTGGATCAGAGCACTGAGGAGCCAGGTACAAGCAGGGAGCCTAAGTATAGAAGCTGGCAGCCAGGAAGGGAGAACAGAAGTGGCCTTGAGGCATATTTCTGTGGCAACAGCAGGGGCAGATAAAAATTTAGAACAGTATTGAGGTGGGAAAACTGTGTTTGGGGCTAACAAATTAAGCACAAATCCTTACAGACAGAAAAAAAAAAAACCTTAGTGAAGTTCTCTGGCTACTAGATGACAAATTTCCAAAAATGTGGAATATCTGGAATAAAAATATGTATTTGTTGAATTCAATGAATATAGCATTAGAGTTGAAGAGAGAATTAGTAAACTAGAAGATAAATAAAAGGATTTTATATAGAATGCTGCAAAGAGATAAGGATATGAAAAATATGAGAGATTAAGGGCCATGCAAAAGAGAAAAACTCTAGCATATTTTACTAAGTATATCTCGCTGTGAGCTGAGAATGGTTTTGTACTTTTAAAATAAAAAAATAACAAAGAATATGCAACCAAAACTATATGTGGCCTGAGAAGCCCTTTCCAAAAAAAGTCTGCCAGCCCCGAGCTACTATATGCCAAACTGGAATCACAGAGAAAACAAAAGGATAGAAGAGAGAAAATATTTTTAAAGGTGATGGCTGAGAATTTTACAAAACTGATGAAAAATATGGATCCAAAGATCCAAGAGGCATAACATAAATATACACCCAATGGGATAAGTAAAAATAATTCAAAGCCATATACACTGTAATTACATTACAAATAACAAAGAGAAGGTCCGGAAAGCATATAGTGATAAAGGACATATCATCTACTGTTTTGAATGATATTAATTTCCTAACATCAATACAAAGGAAAGAAAAGTAAAATCACTGCAGATTTCTCACCAGAAATACAGAAGCCAGGGTAACAATGGACTAATTAAAAGACGATAACTATCAACCTAGAATTGTGCACCTAGCGAAATTCTCTTTCAAGAAAGAAAATAGAAATATTTGCAAATAAGTTACCACCAAGATACCTGCTCTAAAGAAAGTTCTGAAGGATACACTTGAAGGAAGAGGAAAATGGGCTCAACAGAAGTCCGAAGTGCAAAAGGAAAGGTGAACAAATAAATTATAAACATACGGGTAAACACAAACAAATACTGTCAACACAAAATAATAGTAGAAAACTGAAATATTAGACAATAAGAACATGTAATTGGAAGGGAAAGATGAGAATGAACTGTTCTCAAATTCTTATAGTGTTTACAAAATTGAGGGATATGATATTCTTTTAATTTTGATAATTTATTGTTTATTCTATAATAATATATTTAATAGTATCATTTCAACATGTAACCAGTATGAAAAAATTATCAGTGAGATGTTATGCATTCTTTTTTTTTCTTACTGAGTCTTCAGAATCAGTATTTATTTTATACTTACAGCGTATCTCTGTTTTTGTAAATATTCTTTTTTTAGTATGTTAATCACCATACATTACATCTTAGTTTTTGATGTAATGTTCCATGATTCATTGTTTGCATATAACACCCAGTGCTCCGTTCAATACGTGCCCTCTTTAATACCCATCACCAGGCTAGCCCATCCCCCATCCCCCTCCCTTCTAGAACCCTCAGTTTGTTTCTCAGAGTCCATCGTCTCTCATGGTTCGTCTCCCCCTCCAATTTCCCCCCTTTCATTTTTCCCTTTCTACTATCTTTTTTTTTTTTAACGTATAATGTATTATTTGTTTCAGAGGTACAGGTCTGTGATTCATCAGTCTTAACACAATTCAGAGCACTCACCATAGCACATACCCTCCCCAATGTCTATCACCCAGCCACCCCAGCCCTCCCACCCCTCATCACTCCAGCAACCCTCAGTTTGTTTCCTGAGATTAAGAATTCCTCATATCAGTGAGATCATATGATACATGTCTTTCTCTGATTGACTTATTTCGCTTAACATAATACCCTCTAGTTCTATCCATGTCATTGCAAATGGTAAGATTTCAGTTTTTTGATGGCTGCATAATATTCCATTGTGTGTGTGTGTGTGTGTGTGTGTGTGTGTGTGTGTGTGTGTGTGTGTGTATATATATATACCACATCTTCTTTATCCATTCATCTGTTGATGGGCATCTTGGCTCTTTCCATACTTTGGCTATTGTGGACATTGCTGCTAAAAACATTGGGGTGCACGTACCCCTTTGGATCACTATATTTGTATCAGGGATTATATTCTTAACCCTAGACTTTGTTAAATTAAATAGGCACAGCTGAATTTCAAGTACAACCAATAAAAAAACTGAAATAAAGTTTTACACTTCCAAAATAATAAAGAAAAAAACTAAATTAGAAAAAAAATGAATAAAAACTCAATTTTTAAAAATTCAAGAAACCTCTTTAGGTTCTCACCCACAAAAATTTTTCTTTTTGGGTATTTTCTCCTGTAACAGGGCTTAATAGTCTGATTAGAGAGAGAGCATCATAAAGAAGCCCTGACTCCTAGCAACATACTCATCCCAACCCTTTGGAGAGGCTGAGGTAATGTTTTTGTTTCTATCTGGTGGGTCATCCTCCCCGCAAATGGCCAAGATGTCATCTTCTAAAATAGCAACAAAATCAAGAATGTCTGCTCTTCAAAAAACATAACTAGAATAATAAAAAGACAAATCATAGCCTGGGAGACAATTTTTTGGATCAAGGACTTGTAACGAGAATATATAGAGGACCCTCAAAACTCAATAAGAATAGAGTAACAGTTTAAAAATGAGTAAAATAGTTAACAGGTAAGTCAACAAGGAGTATATACAGAAGGCAAAGAAGTGGGGCCAGGACTAGAGTGGCACAAGTGTGACTTGTGTGCACTGAGCCACACTTGCAGGTGCACCTGAAGTTAAATGCCTCCTCAAAATTGGAGCCTAGTTGCCTCAATTGCCTCAGTCTAGCCCTGGCCCTGAAAACAAGCACCTGAAAAGATGCTCAATATCATTAGTTATTAAAGAAATGCAACTTCACATATATATTTTTTAGCCCAACAATATCAAGTGTTGGTGAGTATGAAAACAAGTGGAACTCATAGCTTGATGGTGGAAATGAAAATTGGTACAGCATTTGAAATAACTGTCAGTTTTCTTATAAAATTAAACATACACGTATCATACGACCCAGCGATCTGTATTCTTTACCCGGATAGAATGAAAAACTACATTCATACCAAATTTGCACACAGAAGTTTATAAAGCCTTTATTCTTAATCACCGAACTCTGGAAACAACACAAATGTTCCTCAGTTGAGGCATGGATCCACATACTAAGAGACATTCACAAAATGGACTACTACTCATCAATAAAAAGGAATAAACTATTGATACGACCTGGGTGAATCTCAAATGAATCATGCTAAGCCAATTCTGAAAGCTACATAGTTCATGATTCAATTAATGGAAAAAGCAAAGTTGACGGTTCACAACCTCTAGAGTTCTCTGGGGTAAAATCCGATACTGAGCTCCAAACACGGACTGCAAGAAGAAACCAAAGAAAGAGGCAGCACTCCAGACTGGTAGGTGGCAAGATTAATAAGCGAGGGAACTTACACACAAAGCTTATCTTTGGCAGCTGCAAGACAGTAGATCTCTGGACCCACCAGCCAGAATCTTAAAGAGTTTATATATAGAGGCCTTTACTGGGTTCAGTCAGGAATCCAGTCTAGATGGTCTCAATAGCACATTACTCTCTCAAGGCTAGATTCTTGAAGCAGCCCCTAGCAGTGGGACCTTGGGTGGGAGGTCCATTCTAAGGATAGGGGAGGAGCCTGTGATTGCCCCAGTTCAGTTCACTGGTCAACCACCAATCGCATCTCCTCCATGACTGCCTCCAACAAAAACACATGCCAATAGCAGGGAGGACCATAGGGGAAAGGAGGGAAATCTGAAGGGGGAGAAATCAGAGAGGGAGAAGAACCATGAGAGACCATGGACCCCGGAAAACAAATTCTGGGTTTCAGAGGGGAGGGAGGTGGGGGGATGAGATAACAGGGTGATGGGTATTAAGGAGGATACATGTTGTGATGAGCACTGGGTGTTATACCCAACTAATGAATCACTGAACACTACATCAAATACTAATGATGTACTATACAGTGGCTAATTGAACATAATAAAAATAAAATAAGGGCGCCTGGGTGGCTCAGTTGGTTAAGAGACTGCCTTCGGCTCAGGTCATGATCCTGGAGTCCCAGGATCGAGTCCCATATCGGGCTCCCTGCTCAGCAGGGAGTCTGCTTCTCCCTCTGACCCTCTTACCTCTCGTGCTCTCTATCTCTCATTCTCTCTCTCTCTCAAATAAATAAATAAAATCTTAAAAAAAAATAAAAATAAAATAAAAATAAAATAAAATAACACATGCCAGGAGCTACCATCTCAAGGTGCAACTAGATATTTGGATACGGATAGAATAACTGTGGAAGATAAAGGGCCGAGGGGAGGACACCGGTGTAAAACAGATTTTCACTGTACATTCTTTTTACTGTTTGAACTTTCATTTTTACGTTTACCTATTCAACTGTAAATGTTTTAATCTTTAAAAATTGTTCAAAAAGCAAAAAGCAGTCCCTATTATGATTGCATACCAAAATGTCCCTCTTTCACCAACAATGCATGATTTCACTGATGTATCTAGAATGTTAGTGTAACTAGTAAGGCAAGGATCCAGTTTTGCCTTCTACCAAATAAACCTGTTGAATTTTTAAGTTTTTTTGGAGGCACGGCAAAGACCATGGGAGGAGAGGAGAGTGCCAAGGAGGAAAGTGTGAAAGCTGGAAATGTCACCATGGATGCCTACACGTCTTCTAATGCCAGATCTGGGTTACACACGCGTCTTACTTCTTTACTATCACTGTGATAAGCACTCCGGGTGGGAGATGAGGTACACCTCTCACCTTGATGCTGCTGCTTCCGAACCCCAAATCTGAGATACAGAACCAGAAAAAGAACCAAGAAAAATGGGATGCTTTGCACAATTTTTGAAGTAGAGGTGGAACATTCTCCAGCGACCACGCAGTCCCCAGAGCCCAGGCGGGACAAGCGCCCCGCACAAAGTTCTGGGAGTCCAGCGCCGTAGTCCCTGGTTCAAGGCCCCCTGGGGGGGGGCCAGGAGACGGCAGCCCAAACCTGTCCTCCTACCTGACTGAGAAAAGCAACGAGTATACTCGGGTCGCAGGTTTCTCAGGAAGCGCTCGGAGGAAGCAGCGTCCGCACCCGCCGTATTCTGTGTTGCCGGCCATATCCTAGCAACGGCCCTGTCACCGCCTCCTCCCGCCACGCTCAGGTCCCGCGAGAAGAGGCGGTGCTCTCGCTGGGAAGAAACGCAGGGGAGGGAAGGGGCGGGGCCAGGGGGGAGCGGCGGGGGGAACAGTGAGGCAGAGGGAGGGGCGGGAGGAGGAAGCCGGCCGGGAGGGCTGTCCTGTTCAGGTTACGTACATCCCAAAGTGAATGGGACGCTACTCTCCAAACTCGTTTACACTTGTGAAACGGCACAGTTCTCTGAACCAAACGCTGACAGCAATTTGGCTTATAGATATAAAAAATCGGGATTGGCGAAAATGTAAACATAAAGTGAGAGTGAAGACCTTGACAGAGGAGAACACAGTCGTACGCAGTAGGTGCCTACTTGCATTTATTAAAATTAGAACTTGGCTCTTAGTTTCCGGGCTGCCAAAGAAAAAAGGGAGACAGGAGCTATTCCCTTTTTTAAGTCAGGAGAAGCAAAACTTTTGTTAATCACGGAATTATAAAGGTGTTTTTCTTTTTTTTTTTTTAAAGATTTTATTTATTTATTTGAGAGAGAGAGAATGAGAGATAGAAAGCACGAGAAGGAAGAGGGTCAGAGGGAGAAGCAGACTCCCCGCTGAGCAGGGAGCCCGATGCGGGACTCGATCCCGGGACTCCAGGATCATGACCTGAGACGAAGGCAGTCGCTTAACCAGCTGAGCCACCCAGGCGCCCTAAAGGTGTTTTTCTATCACTATAAATTCTTTAAGGTTTTTAAAGAAGCACATGTTATTGGGGAAAAGGATCAATTATGTTCCTATTGCAAATGTAGTGATAACTATCACGTGGCTTCATAATAATAGCTAGTATTAAGTATTATTTGTTACTAAGCACTTAACATATATTTCTAATTTAATCCTTACAAGGATTTTACTGATTGGCCTCATTTTACCAGTGAGGTAACTAAGGCTCAGAGAGGTTTAGTCGGGGAGCCAGGATTAAACCCATTCTGATTCCAGAACCTCGATTTTAAACCACTATTTTATGCTGTTTAACACCTTTTGATATTTAAAAAGCATATAATACTAAGTGATTAAAATTTTTATTGTCTATAGTACAAGTCCATTCTTCCTTCATAATGTTCATTGCCTTCATTCCTTTATAGCATTCTGCTCCAATTGCATTCTCATCTCCCCAAGAACTTCCTAATGTCCAATTTCATTTTTGCCCAATGTCTTCATCCCATTTTATGACAGATTTCTTACCAGAAGAATATAAAATATGCATTACATTCTCAAATATGTCTTTAATAATGGTTTTAAATAAAAGCAAATGTGTTTAAATCACTTCATGAATCCACCATTCATAAAGAGCAGAGAAAAGAGGGGGAAGCATTCATATAACTGCTAGGGTTAGTCCTTCATGCGCAAACCAGGTAAATCATAATGTACCTTAAATTTTATTAGTAATGAGAATTCCATTGGTTTTAAACACTCACCTTTCTGGGTCTTCTCTTTAAAATGTATCATTTGTTGTCCTCAGTGTTAGGGATGCTATGAAAAAAGTGGGTTTAAGCACAGAGGCAAGAGACAGAGGGAAGAAAACCTGGTGGTAGAGAACTTTAAGTACTTCCCAGTGTTAAACGTGACTTGATAACCACTGTATGTTCATATTTTATTTATAGTTGGCTGTAGAGATGATCTTATACAACACAATCTTAAAATAATGAGCCTAACTTAATTGGTGGGTTTCTGAGGTAGTGTCTTCAGGTGGAAATGGTTATTACATATCAAAATCACAAACACACACACACACACACACACACACACACACACACATATATACACACACAAATATATAGTTGTTTGGTTATACAAGATAAATGTGAATGCAAACTGAAAACCAATAGGAAAAGACTCTCAATTCTGAAAATGGTAATTTTTAAATTTCATATTTTACTTTTCACAATAAACTTATGCATTTTCTCAGGATTTAGTGCCTCAAATGACTTACCTTTATTTTTCATGAAACATCTACCTTTATTTATATCAGTATTTATTTATAGAATAAGTATTTCTTTTAATGTGCTTTTATTTCTATAAAGATGCCACCTAGTGGCTTTATGAAATCAAGCATCTCCAAAGTATTTCCCAGTGTTACTCCAAGCTAAAATGTAATTTGATATGAATGAATGAATGAGAGAAAATATTAGGATTTAGAAAACCTGAAAATTACGCTTTTGGACTAAATTTGGATCATACCTCTATGACCTTAAGAGACTGTATATTTTTTTAAATTTTTTTTTAAAGATTTTATTTATTTATTTGACAGAGAGAGACACAGCAAGAGAGGGAACACAAGCAGGGGGAGTGAGAGAGGGAGAAGCAGGCTTCCTGCTGAGCAAGGAGCCCGATGTGGGGCTCGAACCCAAGACCCCGGGATCATGACCTGAGCCGAAGGCAGATGCTTAATGACTGAGCCACCCAGGTGCCCCAAGAGACTGTATAAATACAGATCTATAGTCCCTTTTCTGAAACCTTAACAGACAGATGTGAATTAATTCAGGTTTTTCAGATTTTTGAAAGGTAATATGGACATATACTGTATATTCTGTAACACTGTCAGTAGGTCTGGGGAAGTAGTCCAGAATCAAATACATTAAGAATTCTGTGGCAAAAATATATTCATATTCACACTAAAGTGAGATAAAGACCACAAATAGCTTTATGTCAAGTCAGGTCAGATTTTGCTTCCAAATGAGTTATCAAAAAAGTTTGGTTTTACCCAGTTATAGAAAAAAAGAGTAAAATGAAATATTGTCATAAAATAGTAATATTTTTTAGAAGTGCCTAAAATGTTCACCTGAAAAAAAACAAAACACTATTTGAAGATCATGAGAAATCCCAAAAAACAATCTCTGCAATGCTTTTCCTTTAGTCATATACAGAAAGAAGCTAATCCATCATAAATTCCATTTAAGAACACTACAAAAAATTACCTACTAATATAAACTTAAAGATCACTTTGAAAACTCATTATTAGCAATGCATGGCAAGCTAAGTGTATGAGTTTTAAAGCACATTCAAAAATTTGTTTCCTTTTTGTTTCTGTGTGTGATTGGTATGTTCCCTTTCCCCTGCCCTATGGTTATGGGAGCATGTGTTGAAACGGCATCATCCTCAGCCTAGATCCCTTATGTGACTCTTTTGAGAAATGTCAACCCTCATTAGACATGTATATGAATAAGAAACAAACTTCTGTTGTGTTAAGACATTAGGACTTTGGGGTAGCCTATTCTAATTCACTATTGTTCTCACTACTTTCCTTCACTAACTAGAATTTTGGCTTACTCCCTCTAAATACTTTAAATTTCTCCAGTCCCCATCAATAATTTAAATCACCTATCACATTCCCACTTTGATTTCTTGTGAACTCTATTAAAAATAAACCTCTTCATCCCGCTGTAAGCCAAACTTCTATCTTCTCATTTACTTTTTTCTCAAAATGTTAGTATTACTATTACTGTAGCATAGGCTGCAATCCCATTAAGTACTGAGTTTTAAAGGAAATTCTATCCCCAGATGGAAAATACTCATAGCATGTTCCTCGATTTGCTACTTTACCCTAGACACCAGAACACACCTGCCTAGGTTTCTTTAACTTCTATTTGTTTATATAACCATGGAGCCTGGGAGGAAAAAGAAAAAGCTGATATTAGCCAAGATATGGAAATTTTCTTATACAGAACATTGTTGATTTCCTCCCTTTGACAGAAAACATGAGGGTATAGCATCTGCCTTCCAGTGATTGACGCCTGATGTAGATAATAGGAAAGTGGCATACAAACTCTGCTCTGCAGTTGGAGCACATGTGAAGGTCCTGCAAGACCTGAAGATCTTGTCTTCTGAGAAGAGTGAAACTGATCTCTTAGACTTCATGGCAGAGTTCCTGAATAAACAGAACATGGACTATCTGGAATGCCATCTTGGCAGTCAGAAGGAATTATAAGAGCTGGCCCAAAGGGAATCTGTTTGAACAGCCTGCTGAAGTATCAGGTGAAGACTTAACGTCTGAAGGCAACACAGCAAGCCTCTCCATTGTAGTAGGTTCCAGTCAGCTGTGAAAGACTGCTCTCACTTTTATCTAGTATCCTAATCCTCATTGCTGTGCTTAAAAATAAATCTGCTTTGCAGGGGCACCTGGGTGGTTTAGTCAGTTGGGCGTCTGCCTTTGGCTCAGGTCATGTTCCCTGGGGCCTGGGATTGAGCCCTGCATAAAGCTCTCTGCTCAGTGGGGAGCCTGTTTCTCCCTCTGCCTCTCCCTCTGCCTACTTGTGATCTCTGTCAAAAAGAATCTTTAAAAATTTTTTTAAAAATAAATCTACTTTGCATTATAACAATAGCAGCAAAAAGGTGAATTAGCTTCACTTCTCTAACTGCACTTTAAGATTAGAAAAGGAAACAACAAAGATAAGCTCCTTTTCTTCCATCCCTCAATTCTGAGGGGAAGCTGGGGAGGGGAGGGGCAGATGGTAGAATGGAGACTGAAGGGACACGATAAAACCTGAGGCCTGGTGGCTCATAATGGCTGCCACTGCTGACATACCCCTTCTACTCAGGTAAGACTACTTCTCTAACTTCTGGTGTAGAAACCGATGGCAGCCCGCAACCTTGTTACTTCAGTGGGTGCCACATACCCTGTTTGCCCATGATAGTCATAGTTTATACCTGTTACCCTTATAAAATTATTAATACTTCCTTTTTCTCTCAAAATCATTACAGGTCGAATGAAAAATCGTATGATCATCCTAGATACAAATCATTTCCATTCCAAAGGAAAGAATGGGATAAATTTGAATATTCTGCACTCAGTTCACAGATAGAAGAAAGGGAGCATCGACTTTGCTGCCATTTTCTTGTTTGCAAAGCTCAAACTGATTAGCTTCTTTTTCTTTTGAAGTGTCTGGTGTATGATTAATCTGAACGAAACATGAGAGCCTAGGAGGAGTTGAAATGAGCCATTCTGAAAATTACTCAAATTAGTCTAGAAGCCACTCAGCAACACTGAAGATCTGAAGAATTATTCGTAAAGTGATAAGAAAGCCTGATCTGGAAGTTATAGGAAGCAACCAGAAAATACCTGAAGGAGTAAAAACTATCAGGTGTAAGGTATATGAGCAGCTGGAATGGCAGTTAATAAATGTAAAAACATGGACCACACAGCAATGCCTTTTAAACACATACCCCATTTACATTATTTTCCTATATTCCATATGAAGATTTTTACACAAAATGAAATCCAGTTTACTACCCCTGTTCCTATTTGTTCTTTATAGTCATTTTTTTTTAAAGTTGACAGTTTTTAATGACATAGTCATTTTGACAAAACAAATCAAGAAAGCAGGAAATAGGTTCTTTTGGTACAGTCCATATGGTACAGGCAGGAGTGACAGCAACCCAAGAATATTCATAAAAAATAATATAATGGTTAGGAACATGAGTTCTGGAGCAAGACTGTCCAGGTTCAAAATTTAGCTCCACGTCTTACTAGCTATGTGACCTTGGTTATTATTACACCACCTTTTCACCTGTTTTTCCAAGGTGCCCATGTTGCCTACAATGGCCTACAATTGCAGAAGAGCACTACTCACACAGAATCCTGGTTTCCTTACCTAGAGAAATGGAGGTAATTTGCAGGATCACACTTTTAAGAGTTGTAGTGCAGATATAAGAGTGAAATTTAGTCATGTACTTAGAATAGTACCTGGCAAACATTAACAAATATTAGCTATTATTATTATATTATTACTATACTACTACTATCTTACCACTAGCATTTCTAAAGCAAACATCAATACGGTCCCCTTTTTATTAACAGCTACAACAGGAGCCCTGTTGGTTAAATATATGACACCCAAGAATTGTGGGAGGTGAAGCTAAAAAGTCTGATAGACACATCAAGCCATCTTTCTGTTTTCATGTGCTCAAAGGACCTGAAAAAAAAATGGTTGGTTAGGAAATCTGCTTGAAAGTATCTATACAGATATGTTTTAGGAGCACCTATTTTTTTATATCTATAAATATAATGTATTATATTTAAAGCAAATATTTAGAACTGAAAAGGAAGCTATAAATCATAAGTTCTACTTTTTTTTACAAAGAAGGAAATAGATCAATCTGACAGGTTGACAACTTGCCTCCACTTGAGTTCTTGATAGCACTAGACCCCTGGGATGAGAACCCCTGGACTTCTGCCTCTCTCTAAGGCTTTTCCCACTTCCCCCACAGAAGCTTTCTCTTGCATTCTGACTGCTGAAAAGTAACTCAATCCACTTCATTTAATATTTATTTACCATTCAATTTACAGCTCTGTAAGGGGAGAAATATATCAGAAAAAAAGTACAATTTTCTCTTTCTGAAAATTCTGAATGATTCTACTTTGCTCCAAGGGATAGCAAAAGACACAAAAACATATTTGTACAAACACACACAAAAGCACTATCTTTAAAGTTAAAAAATACCAAATTTAAGTATTTAGAAATGATAGGGTCTAGGGTGAAAGGGTGAGGACACGTGAAAAGTAATTTATGCCAATTGTTTCTTTCCTTGAATTAGCACTTATTTTGGGTTTGATACCCAACTGCACTCATATTGGAAACTTAGTGTAAACTACCTGGTGATTCCACTAGGAAGTTACAACCCATGTATGAGTAAGATGTTCTGAATATAAGCCTATGAAAAACTTTAGGAACTCTTGATGTCTTTCCTTTTACATAAATTCTATCTCAATCTGATGTACTTTGGGTGATCAAGAAAACTAAAGGCTAAGAACAGAAAGCTAACTTCTTTAAATGAGACAAATGGAAAAGTTTTTCCAACTACCACTATAAGAAATTTTTTCTTTCAAGAAAGAAATTTTTCTTCCAAATACCAAATCAATTTCCTCAACTGTACAGCTATAACTTGATGGTTTTTACTCTACTTCACTTTTAAATTTGTCTAAACAATAATAATAATAAAGTATCTTTCCTGTTTTTTTTCCAAGATAAAAATCATTAAATGATGTGTTGAAGATGCCACTATAAATACTTAACATTTTGGTTATGGCTTCTGCATTGAAAATCTATAGGAATTTTTCCAATTAACTTTCAAATCTTTCCACAACCTCTCTGTAAAAAACAAACAACAAAAAAAACTCCAACAAAATCTTTAAGATAGCTTAAATGAATGCTTTACATATCAAACATGGATTCACAAGTCCCTATACCGTAGTATCAATTTTAAGAAGTGTCCTAAATATGCTCTGTATTAGTTTTCTTGATTATGTCAATAATATAGAAACATTTTTAATGTAACAGAACATTTAATTACATCCACTTCCCATGAACACACTAGTCATTCAATGATGATTATATTGGCCACTTCCACTGGTTGGCAGGAGGCTCTTCCACTAAAGGCTCCCATGGTTTCCACTGTAACATTTTTCTGGCCAGACTTAGTTCATTTTCAGCCTGTTAATAAAAATTTTTAAAAGATCATTTGATTACACTGTTCAACAGGTATTTATCATAACTAATGACTGAAATATAATTATTAGAACTGTTGTCAACATATTAATACCTAATAAACCGTTCCACCATCAAATGTTGAACATTATTAATGAAATTATCTTAATTCTCATAGCTACATAATCATGAGTAAGAAAGGATGGCTTTTGATTTTTTCTATTTGATTAAAATTTGCTATGAGAGTGTTCAAAAGTTTACTTGGTGAATTTTTAATCTTAATTGTCTGTTTCACCATTAGACTACAAATTCTTTGAGAATGAGATGTCTCTTCGTCTATGTTTTATCATGGGCCACAGTAAAACACAACAAACAAATTCTACTAAAGGATCCATAATATACATATAAAAGTAAAACAAAACTAAAAATATCATTACCTTTACTAGCTATGATACATTATTTTCTATTATTTTTTTACCTGCTAGTCACAACCCATCTGATTTCTTGACCCATAATCACTTAAGACCCAGTTTGTAAAACAGTGATCTATGGAGTGTAGAATATCATAGGTGCACAAAAATTATTTATTGATTGAATTAATTTCCTTAGTCAATTATTTTACATTTGCTTGTTTCCCTTCAAGCAAATTTATAACATATTTAACAAATATTTTATGTATCTTTTTATTTCACATTTTTATACAAGAAAAAGACCTATGACAACTCTAGCCAACTTAGAAGAACACTGTTAAACACTTGTCAGGATGTCAGAGAAGGAATTCAAATACAGAGTTAAGTGCCAAATAAGTGCAATGCCTCATTTATGCCAGTGGGGCAAAACAGCCAATCTATGTTTAGCAGCAAGTCTAAAATGTATACAAACAATGACTTAAAAAGTAGATTAATAGAAATCTGAGGGTAGAGGGATTTACTAATGCTGAAATGAGAAAATAGCATAAATACTAACTAAAAATATCCCTAAAGATGGCTGTTTCCCTGATGGCCCTTTGGCCTGGGTCTCTTGACCATTCATGCTTTCTTTAAGCCCCCAAGGCATCGTGTAGTGTGGGGGCCTGAACATCACCGAGGTCAACCCCAATTCAGGTAGCTGACCCAGCTGCATGAGACCCCTGTTGCCTACTCCTACTCTCTTCCTTGGCTTTTTTTTTTTTTTTTTAAGATTTTATTTATTTATTTTTGACAGAGAGAGACACAGCGAGAGAGGGAACACAAGCAGGGGGAGAGGGCAAGGGAGAAGCAGGCCTCCCACCGAGCAGGGAGCCCAACGCAGGGCTCAACCCCAGGACCCTGGGATCATGACCTGAGCCAAAGGCAGATGCTCAACTGACTGAGCCACCAGGTGCCCCCTCTTCCTTGGCTTCTAACACACTACCTTTTCCTTATTTCTCTCATACTACCCCTCTAGAAATGGGCTATCCAAAATGGTAGCTACTACCTACATGTGACTACTGAGTAGGCATTTGAAATGCAGCTAGTTCAAATTCAGATGTGCTGCAAGTATAAAATACACAAAAGATTTTAAAGACTTAGTATAAAAAAAGAATATAAAATATGTCAATATTTTAATATTGATTATGTTTCAGTATTTTAAATATATTAGGTAAAGTAAAACATTATTAAAATTTAACTTTAATACTGCCCATGAAAATGTGGAGAATGGCACAGCTGACATAAAAACACCTATTGTAGGGGGGCCTGGGTGGCTCAGATAGTTAAGCGTCTGCCTTCGGCTCAGGTCGTGATCCCAGGGTCCTGGGATCGAGTCCCGTGTCGGGCTCCCTGCTCCTTGGGAGCCTGCTTCTCCCTCTGCCTCTCTCTCTGTCTTTCATGAATAAATAAAAAAAATCTTTAAAAAAAAAACAAAAAAACAAAAAAAAACACCTATTGTACCCTGAGACTGCAATTGCATGATAAATTAATGTATAAGTTAAACTAAAGTCATGATCAAAGTGAGCTCTGACAGAAAAGAAAGAACAGGAAAAGGACAATACTAAGTTAGTACCAAGCTCCCATATGGTAACAAACAGTTGGCCCATGAGTAGAAGGCCAGGAAAATAGGCCTTGGAATGACCGAAATAGTCTACATTCATAAAAAGTTCTCCGAATGCCCTATTCCTCTCTTAACAAAGCCATCTAACATCTTCTGAATTTGTGTGTCATGTCTATTGGTGATATACCTCCCTAATCACCCATACTACCCAATATTTCCTTTTGTCCTTTAATAAAACCCAAGAAGAAATGGTTGTATTTTTTTAAAATACAAAAAATGTACAAATTAAATGAAACGAGTATCAGATGGCTTCTAAGGGTAGACATCTAAACCTATAATATTGGGGCAGGGAGAGGGGGTCTGAAGTGGTGGGGCAAAGGGGGAGGGTGAGTTGACCAAATAAAAATTTTAAAAATCTCTACATGAGAGAAAATATTGAGTTGAAGTCAAAAGGCAAAGAAGAGACGGAAAAAATGTGCAAATACAGCAAAATTTAAGGTTAAAATCTCTTTTATTTTAAAAAACACTCAAAGAAATATAGAAGAAAAGCACTAAAAACAAATGATAGCGTAAAACCATGAATGATATAATTTATAAAACACAAAATACAAGAACATATTTTAAGTTTAACCTTACTAGTAATTGGGGAAAAAATGCACAACTTAAAAAGAAAAAGGCATAGATGTGTTAATCAAAGTCAAAAATAAAAATACATTTTAACTTTATGATTTTATGATTCAAAAAATCTGTATTTCTCCATATTCAAAATATACTAAGCCTTTAAAACATAAAAGTATGTATCTAAAAAGATAAAATTATTCAAAT
This sequence comes from Zalophus californianus, assembly GCF_009762305.2. Classification (NCBI taxonomy): domain Eukaryota; kingdom Metazoa; phylum Chordata; class Mammalia; order Carnivora; family Otariidae; genus Zalophus; species Zalophus californianus. Next base: position 79,006,114 of record NC_045606.1, read on the forward strand.
AACAGAAATATTGTGTTACTAGTTTGAACTAAAGGCTAACAAGACCATGCTGATTAAATTCAAGGTGTATCCAACTCCAAATTTCCAAAAGAAGCCTCATAAATTCAAGTTATAATTACTGATAAATATTTAATTGACATATACATGATAGAAATATTTCCTATATGTGATTATTCTTATATTTCAGAGTTGATATAAAGAAATTTAGTTTTTCCTTTTTTCTGGAATGTCAGTTTTGTGTCTCTAAGTATTGTGCCTCTGACCATTTAAAAAGCCAAACATCTAAATATTCAACTTTTTCTTTACCTGAAGAATCACCTCTTCTAGTTGGCCACCCTGAAGTTGGTCTTCTAATTTCTTAACATCTGGTTCCTGTAATTTAAGCGGAAAAAAGAAAAAAAGATTTAAAGAAAGGAGCACAATATCTGAATGTTTTAATATCCTAATTAAAAAGACCCAAATATAAAATAGCACTTACTGTAGCAAACACAATTAATTTTTCTTTCATTAAACCCTTACTAATGTTTGCCAAGTATCTGGTGGAAACCCGTTTAATCTCTACTATTTTATTGCTTTTCTGTCTTAATATTAACTTGCATATCAAGAGTAAGAAATATGATGTCCAACTCGGTCTTTCTAAAACACAGATTTTAAAATACCACTTTATTTTCTTAGTACTTCCTATATTTCATCTCAGAACATTAGTATTTGAAATAAATGCTATCCTATGACCCAGAATTCCACTCCTAGGTATACACCAAACAGAAATGTATAATACATTAACCAAATGGCATGTCCAACAATGTTCACAGCAGCACAAATTATAACCCTAAACTAGAAATAATTCAAATAATCATATATAGAATTAATGAATAAATTATAGTATTTGGATATATATATATAGAATACTACATAGCAATGAGAAAATACGAATAACAACTGTAAGTAAAAACATAGATGATTCTCTCAAACATAATATTAAAATAAAGAAACTACACACAAAAGAGCACAGACTGATGATTCCATTTATAGAAAGTTAAAAACAGGTGAAATGTATCTGTCGTGACAGAGGTCAGAAGAGTAGTTATCTTTAGGAGGGTAGTAACTTGGAGGGAAGAAAGAGAGGGTTTGGGCATTCTGGAAATGTCCTCTTTTTGATTTGGTGTTAACATGGGTGTGATTACTTTGTGAAAATTCATCAAACTCTACATTTATGATTTCTGCACATTTTGGTACATTATTCTTCAATAAGAGGTTTTTTAAAAAAGAAATGCAAGGGCGCCTGGGTGGCTCAGTCGTTAAGCATCTGCCTTCAGCTCAGGTCACGCTCTCAGGGTCCTGGGATCAAGCCCCGCATTGGGCTCCCTGCTCCGCGGGAAGCCTGCTTCACCCTCTCCCACTCCCCCTGCTTGTGTTCCCTCTCTTGCTGTGTCTCTCTCTGTCAAATTAATAAATAAAAATCTTTAATAAAAAAAAAGAAATGCTAATAGGGTACCTAGAAAATACAATGACATGTATTTATTGCTAGTAAACTGAGCTTTGTGAGATCCAGAAACCATGTTCTATACACTTACACTTACATAAGTAAGGTGTGAATAGGATGGTTTTTTGGCCCACAAATGGAATGAAAAGAGGGAGAAAAAAAACAAAGCTATTTTCTACAGGAACTGGCATGTTTCTGCTTCTGGGCATCTGCTGGCTGACCACGGATATCTGCATGGCTTGTTCCTTCACTTCCATTCAAGTTTTTGCTCATATATTACTTTCTGGGTGAGGCCCAGTCTGATAATAATTTATACTGTGGTAGGCTAAACAATGCCCCACAAAATGTACATGACCTAATCCATAAAACCTATGAACGTTACCTTGTGTGGCAAATACTCTGCAGATGTAATTAAGAATTCTGAGACAGAGAGATTATCTATCCTAAATTCTCCAAGTGGGCCCTAGCAATTACAGATGTCCTTATAAGACAGAGGCAGGGGGAAATTATGCATAGAAGAGAAAGTAATGTGAGGGCGCCTGGGTGGCTCAGTTGGTTAAGCGACTGCCTTCAGCTCAGGTCATGATCCTGGAGTCCCGGGATCGAGTCCCACATCGGGCTCCCTGCTCAGCGGGGAGTCTGCTTCTCCCTCTGACCCTCCCCCCCTCATGTGCTCTCTCTCTCTCTCATTCTCTCTCTCAAATAAACAAAATCTCAAATTAAATAAATAAATAAATAAATAAATAAAATAAAAAAGAAGAGAAAGTAATGTGACCACAGAGGCAGAGATTAGAATGATGTGGTCATAAGCCAAAAAATGCTGAAAGCCACCAGAGCTGGAAGAGTCAAGGAACAGGGTCTACCCTAGAACCTCTAAAAGGAATGCAGTCTTGTCAACACCTTGATTTGGGCCCTTGGTACTAATTTTAGAATTTTGGCTTCCAGAAATGTAAAAGAATAAATTTCTATTGTTTTCAGCCACCAAGTTTAGAACAGGCAGAGGAAGTAAAAACGTGTTATAACATCCCTCATCACCCGGATACACATCATTCTCTTTTCATTTTCCTTCACTGCATTTAACTGCTTTCTAACATGCTATGTAATGTACTTCTTTATTTACTTACTTACTTCTTTGCCTCCCACCATTAATGTATAATCTCCAAGAAAGCAGGGATTTTTACCCGTTTTGTTCATTATCATATAGGCACTGGCTTCCATGCCTACAACCATACATGGCATATAACAGGCATTCAGTTGTTTCTTGAATAGATGAAAATAGTTGGAAAAGAAGAGGGAGGAAAGCAGAGGAACATGTTTGAGAAAGACTGTTTAACTCAGAATTAACTGAGCTTTAAAGCCAAACTTCAAAAGCAAAACTGGGAAGGTGGTCATTGTTAAGAGACCCAGGAGAGTGAAGAAAAGCAAGCAAGGAAGGTTCATTATTTTCAACTCAAGAGAACCTTGTGCTAGGAAAACAACTCAAAATTTGTCTTAGTGAAGGTAAGTTAATAATATGACCTCTATTTATCAGTGGCACAATGTAATTAAGCTTAATAAGCTACCATGTTCTGATCACATGTGCTTTCCACTATGTTAAGCACTCTACATATATTACCTCATTCAGTCCTAACAATAAGTATTCAGGTAGGTATTATTATACCCAAATTTTAGATGAGGAAACTGAGACAGAGAAATGGGTAATATGCCAATAGTGACTCAGCAAATAAGGATTAGAGCTGAGATGAAAATTTTGGACAGGCCACAAACCAATACTTTTCACCAATATTCTATCTCCCTAGTATAACATGAAAAAGTATTTATTTTTATTTCCATTTTTGGCTTAGTAAGTAGATACTTTAAAATAATAACAATATTTACTGAAGACTTTGTGTAAGACTCGACTGAGGGTTAAAAATCTGTAATAATTTTACCAAAAATAGGAATCAGTGATACAACTATTATGCAGTGCTTGGGATTGTTAAAAAAAACTATTTGTATGTAGGCTTCTAGATAAACAAACATTTCTACGGGACCTTATATAAGCACCAGGTACCATGCTAGATTCTTGGGATACAAAGATGAATGGAAACATCAATCATAAGTAGCTTATGGACTAGTAGAGAGGACATAAATAAAATACAGTGTGACAGGTACAATGGAAGAAAAGCAAGGAAACTGTCAATCTCTCCTTGGGGAGGTAAGAAAAGGTTTCACGGAGGAAGAAGTAACGGATCTTGAGGCCCGAGTAAGAACTGCCAGAAAGACAAGGTAAGGGCATTCCAGGAAGGGGGAAGAGAAAACACAAAAGAAACACAAAAATAAAACTGCATGTAATTCACATAACTATCAGCTGTTTGGTATTGCTGAAGTATAGGGTACGAAATGGAAATGACAACATAAGACTGAGAAGATAATCCAGAATCAGATCTTGGGGTGCCTTCCATACCATGCTAAGGACTTTATCCTGGAAGCCAGTGGTTCCCAACCCTGGCTGTACATCAAAGACTTGCAGATAAAAGTAGTTAGGTGAGTTTCATACAATTAACTCAGCAAACATTCTTAAACTCGGCCTCTGAGAAACACTAACCAATAAACCACAGGAAGGTTTTTAGGCAGGAAGAACCTGGATCAGATTTATATATTGAAAAAAAAAAATCACTCTATTGGCAGTGTGGGGCATATAATGAAGTATGATGGAACTACACACAGACCAGTAAGTTACAACGCAATCAGAAGAGCCGAAGTCAGAGAAAACTATTTTAAAACTAATAAGTGAAAGTAATGACAGTAAACTATTCTTTGGTTGACACTGGCTAAGACAGAAAAGAAAAATAGGGCAAAAATAAAGGAAGATATAAAGATAACAGTTTTCAAGACAGGAATAAGTTAAATACATTTTGAGGCTATCTGAAAGATAAGATCAGAGGCTAAAAAGAGAAATAGAAAAAAACAAAGTGGAATAAGGTTATGGAGAAGGAAAGCAGAGAAACACTCAGAGTTGAAGAGCTTCACCTCATCAAAGAGAAAGGGAAATTTCTTACTCTGTGATGGGAAAAAATTCATAAGCCCACTTACCTTAAGGAAAACATGAAATCAAAGGAAATGTTGAACTTCCCCTTAGAGACTTTAATCTGTAAGTCACTTTCAGAATTGCCAAGCTAAAAATAAAAGTTCTAAATCAAATTGCATTGTTTTGCTGCATACCCAGGGAAAAATAATTATTCTCTTTGGGCTAGGTTTTGGTAACATAATAATAAGAAAAATATATTAGAGCCACTTATTACATACATGTAATTACTTTTAGAGTTTATGAACATTTTTGGATAATTACAAAAGTCTGTGAAATAACTGCTGGTGTGAAAATTTAATAATTTAAAAATTTAATTGCACAAGAGGGCAATATAGTTTGGTATAAAAGAACTAGCAGCAGTCTATGGTGTGTCTGGCTAGAGCCTTTGATTTAAAACCTGTAAAATGCTTGTATTAGTCTGCTAGGGTTGCCAACAAAATACCGTAGATTGTGTGGCTTCAACAACAGAAATTTATTTTCTCACTGCTCTGGAGACTGTTAGTCCAAAATCAAGGTCCAACAGGGTCAGTTTCTGATGAGAGTTTTCTTTCTGGCTTGCATATAGTTACCTTCTCATTGTGTCCTCCTCACATGGCTGTCTCTTCTCCTAAGAACACTAATCCTACTGAATCAGGGTGCCAATCTTATGACCTCATTAACCTTAATTACTTCTATAGATGTTCCATCCATACTGGGGGGATTAGAGCTTCAACATATGAATCTGGGGAGGGAGGGGGGAAATACAGTCAGTCCGTAACAATGTTTGATACAATTTTTGGTAATTAAGACACTGACTCGGTCCTCTTTGTAACAAAGCACTTTCTAAAATAGTTATTTCTGGGAATTTTTTTTTAAACACAACAGACATTTTTTGTTTTGCTTTCATTCTTCTCTACTCTGAAACTAAAGAAAAGAGGTAAGGATTGATGTATCTATAGAAAGTCAATAACCAACAAAGGACTTGATAGGGAAGAGAGGTAAAAGAACAATGTGAACTTAAGAGACTTGATGTTATTCTTTCACTCTGGTATTTAACAGTGGCTTGCACATGGAAAGCACTTAGTAAACAGGAGTTTGCTGAATGAAGGGAAAAAGGATGGAAGGAAAGCACAGAAGAATAAAAGAAAGGAAAACATGTAAAATATGTAAAAAATAAGCAACTGAACTTTTTTGTTAATATTGCATTGAAACCATAAATCCAAATCAAGACAGCTACTTACCGCTTTAACCATACTCAGCTTCTCATTTGTAATCTGTTCTGTATACTTTCTATATGCTGCGTTTTTAGGAATTTGCTCAAGAACATCAAGAATCTTTGTGTATAATATTCTTAGCCTCTGAAAAGACAAATCACATACATTTCCAATTTAAAATATCATCAAAGATTCAACAGAACACTTTTAAAAAGTCTCACAAATTACAAAAAGAAAAAAAAAAGGCTCACATCTGTTTTTTAAAATGCATTTAACTCTTTCTTATTGCTATTTCTTCATGTCTATGCCCTATCCATCACCTTTATAAATGAGGAAAAATGTGAGTACAGTTGACCCTTGGACAACGCTGGGGTTAGGGAGCCAATCCCCGGCATGGTTGAAAATCCACGTATAACCTATGACTCCCCCAAAACTTAACTACTAATAGCTTACTGTTGACTGGAAGCCTGACCAATAACATAAACAGTTGGTTAACACATATTTCATATGTTGTATGTATCACATATATTCTTACAATAAAGTAAGCTAGGGAAAAGAAAATGTTATTAAGAAAATCGTAAGGAAAATATACTTACAGCACTGTACTGTATTCACTGAAAAAATCTGCATATAAGTGGACTCATGCAGTTCAAACCCATGCTATTCAAGGGTCAAGTGTATAAATATGGATACTTTTTATGTTGCATGAACAAAAGTTGTGTATAAGCCAAAGGTATGATAAGAAGTAGAACTAAAACTGCATTCTAACTTATTGCTAATGATGGTGAGCGCTGTGAATTGTGCAAGACTGTTGAATCACAGATCTGTACCTCTGAAACAAATAATGCAATATATGTTAAGAAAAAAAAAAGAAGAAAAAGATAGCAGGAGGGGAAAAATGAAGGGGAGTAAGTCGGAGGGGGAGACGAACCATGAGAGACGATGGACTCTGAAAAACAAACTGAGGGTTCTAGAGGGGAGGGGGGTGGGGGGATGGGTTAGCCTGGTGATGGGTATTACAGAGGGCACGTTCTGCGTGGAGCACTGGGTGTTATGCACAAACAATGAATCATGGAACACTACATCAAAAACTAATGATGTAATGTATGGTGATTAACATAACGTAATCATAAAAATAAATAAAATAAAAATCAACTCATTTTGGGGCGCCTGGGTGGCTCAGTCATTAAGCGTCTGCCTTTGGCTCAGGTCATGATCCCAGGGATCGAGCTCCATATGGGGCTCCCTGCTCAGCGGGAAGCCGCCTTCTCCCTCTCCCACTCCCCCTGCTTGTGTTCCCTCTCTCACTGTGTCTCTCTCTGTCATATAAATAAAATCTTTAAAAAAAAAAATAAAAAAAATCAACTCATTTATTAAATCATTATTTCTCAAATTGATATCCTAAGCACTACAAATTCAGATTTTTTTTTAATTTTTCTTATTTGAATTTCTGTAGAAGTAAAACATACAAACAATGATTATAAAGGATGATCAAACTTAACTAAATATAGTCATAATACTTCAGCTTATGATGACTGAGTTGGTATCATGTGAATGAAGGTTTCACCAGAGGCTTAAGAGAAAAGGAACACGAGAACAGAGTCACCGTATAGCCTGTATTAAAGCACACTGAACTTCAAGTTCACATACAGCAGTCAGTAGTAAAGTCACATGGTAAGAAGCTGTTATAGCAGATCCTAACTCACAAGTGTTCATAAGTAGTAAGTATAGTCATAAATATACATACATGATAAAGAACTTATTATTTATTTGTATTTAATTTGAAACTTGTTTTAGTTTAATTGTACAAAATCCATAGGTGTTAATACCTAGTTTCATTCATATATATTCACAATATACATACGAATAAGCAAATTAATCTTCAGGGTCTCTAAGAATTGCTTTTCCTAAAAAGTAATCTGCATATTTAGACATTATTTATATATTTGAATACGATGTTCCATAAGAGGGTATTTTAACTATACTAATGTAGAAATTATTGGATAACATATAATCTGAATTATATGTGGGTTTTTTAGCCCTCATTTCTTTTTTTTTTTTAAGATTTTATTTATTTATTTGACAGAGAGAGAGAGATAGCAAGAGAGGGAACATAAGCAGGGGGAGTGGGAGAGCGAGAAGCTGGCTTCCCGCGGATCAGGGAGCCCGACGTGGGGCTCAATCCCAGGACCCTGGAATCATGACCTGAGCCGAAGGCAGACACTTAACGACTGAGCCACCCAGGCGCCCCTAGCCTCGTTTCTTCTTTTTTTATTTTTTTTTAAAGATTTTTATTTATTTACTTGACAGAGAGAGAGACAGCGGAGAGAGGGAACACAGGCAGGGGGAGTGGGAGAGGGAGAAGCAGGCTTCCCTCAGAGCAGGGAACCCGATGCGGGGCTCGATCCCAGGACCCTGGGATCATGACCTGAGCGGAAGGCAGACGCTTAACGACTGAGCCACCCAGGTGCCCTGACTCATTTCTTCTTAATTTTAGCAAAGGATATGGCAATAGAAAGGTCAGGTTAAGAGACTTGGGTTCTAAAATGAAGATGTTAATAATATCTGCTTCACAGGTTGTTGTAGAACTTAGAACAGTATCTGACACACATTAACTTTCAATAAATGTTAGTATTATTCTATTGGAGGGAGTCACTTCAGCAGGTATCAGAGAAAGTTTCAAGAAAAAGAACTGAGATAGACCTGGAGGAATGGTAGAACTTGGATGCTTAAGACGTAGGAAAAGACAATTTTATACATGGAATACACACATAGGATTGAATGGCAAAAATAAAAGGAACATAAAGCCATCAGTATATAGTCCTATTTTCCTTAAACTGTGCTGTTCAATAGCCACTGACCAAATATGACTATTGAGCACTTGAAATGTGGCTAGTCTGAACTAAGAGTGCTATAAATGTAAATACACAGTGGATTTTGAAAATCTAGTATAAAAGAGTATAATATATTTTTATATTGATTATATTGTGAAATGGTAATATTTTATTAAAATAAATAAAACATTAATATATTTTAAATATATTACATAAAATATATTATTAGTTTTTACCTTTTCTGTATTAAAAAAGTGAGTCCTAGAAAATTTAAAATTACAAACATGGTTTACATTTATAACCCACATTATACTTTTATTGGACAGCATGTGGCTAGAATATAGAATACACAAGAAATGTTTAGGAGATAAGGTTAGAGAAAGAGTCAGACTGTAAGTGGTTTTGTGTGCCAAGTTAGAGCATTTGAGATTATTCTGTGGGCAATTAAAAGATGTAGGGAAATTGCATGATTAGATTTGTGTTTCAGGAAAATTAACCAGGTAGTAGTGACTTAAAGGACTAGATGGAAGTGAAAAAGGCAGAAAGGCCCGTAACAAAGTTGCTGCAATTCTCTAAACAATAGCAGGGGAAGATGTGGTAACGGGCAGAAAAGGAAAGACGTCAGACTGGAGAGCTGTTACAGAAAAGGATCAAGAGAACTTGTCACTGGAATTAACATGAAGATACAGGGGAAAGAGAAGTATCAACCGTGATGTTCAGCTGCCAGTCTAGGGAGTAGAAAGACTCTGATACCATCAGGAAAAATAGAGTCCACAGTAAAAGAAATAGATTTAGAAAGGGAAAACCATGAGTTCCGTCTTAGATAATAATGAGTCATTGTGAACTCATAAGAAGTACACAACATTCATTCAACAAACCTTGTATTTGCTGAGCACATACCATGTGCTGGTTATTGTTCTAGCAGTGAACAAAATAATAAAAAATCCCTGCCTTCATGAAAACCTATCTTCTAATAGAGTAAATGATTAAAATAAATTAGTAGCATACAGTGTGCTGAATAGTTACCTGGAGGGCCTTTGTTAGGACTCTTCTATTCAAAGTGAAATCAAAAGCCAGTGGAGAGTTTTGCAGAGTGACATGACCAGACTCACATTTGTCAGGCTGACTCTAGCTTGGTTGAAGACAGACAAACTGAAGAAGTGACAAGGAAGGAGAGGCAGTTAGGAAGCAAATGCAATTATCTACAGCTTAATGATGGTTGCTGAGACCATGGTAGTAGCAGAGGAGATGGTGAGAAGTACTCAAAATCTGGATATATGCTAAAAGTAGAAACCTAGAGGATTTAATGAAGTACTAAATGTGGGGTGTGAGCAAAAGAGAGAAATTAAACATGAACTCAAAGTTTTTGACCTGAGTGAACACAAGAATGGAACTGCCATTCATTGAGGTGAGCAAGCCTGAAAAAAGAGCAGGTTTTAGGCAGAAGAACAGGAACTCAATTCGGACATTAAGTCTGGGTTGCCTGTCTGACATTCAAGTGGAGATATCACTAAGCAATTAAATACAGAAGACTCTCATAAAGAGAAGTCAGGGCTTGGCACAGAAATCTAACAGTTATCAGTGTACAGATGGTATTTAAAACCACTAGACTGGAGCACCTGGGTGGCTCAGTCATTAAGTGTCTGCCTTTGGCTCAGGTCATGATCCCAGGGTCCTGGGATCGAGCCCCACATTGGGCTCCAGCCCCACATTGGGCTCCCTGCTCCGCGGGAAGCCTGCTTCTCCCTCTCCCACTCCCCCTGCTTGTGTTCCCTCTCTCGCTGTGTCTCTCTCTGTCAAATAAATAAAATCTTTAACAAAAAATATTAACAATAATAAAACCACTAGATTGGGTCCAGACAAGGAGACAAATATAGAGAAAAGTTCCAAGAACTAAGTCTTAGCACTCCAAAATTTGTAAACTGGAATATGAGAAATAACCAGAAAAGGAGAAGGCAAAAAGAGTAAGGGGGATAAAAAACAAACAAAAAAATCCCCAGGAGACTGAGATGTCTCCAAGCACAAAGTGCTTGGTGGAGACAGTGCCAAATGTGGCAAGTGCTATTACTGGGTCAATTAGATGAGAAACATGAGCTGACCAATGGATTTAGCAGAATGGAAATCATGGTGACCTTGGAAGAGCAGTTCTAGGGGCGCCTGGGTGGCTCAGTCCTTAAGCGCCTGTCTTCGGCTCAGGTCATGATCCCAGAGTCCTGGGATCGAGCCCCGCATCGGGCTCCCTACTCAGCGAGGAGCCTGCTTCTCCCTCTCCCACTCCCCTTGTTTGTGTTCCCTCTCTCGCTGTGTCTCTCTCTGTCAAATAAATAAAATCTTAAAAAAAAAAAAAAAAAAAGCAGTTCTAGCCAAGTCTGAGTGGAGTGAGTTCAAAGGGCAGTAAGAGAAATTGGAGACAGTTAAATACAGATAACTCGAGTTATCTATAAAGGGGAGGAGAGAAATGGTGTGATTATTGAAGGGAAGAAAGGGATCGAGGGAGGAGGTTTTTGAAGTTTTTGTTAGATGGAAGCATTCCCACTAAAAGGGAAAACTGATGACATAGGGGGTTAATTGCTAGAGCGATATAGGCGGTAAGCCAAAGTGTATTGGAATCTAAGGCAGCTAGGCAGAAAATGTGAGGCGGGGTTAAAGGTGGAAAATGGAGATATAGGTATGGGAGGGCATTCGTTAAAGTACAAGTGAAGCCACGAGAAGGCTACGGAAAAACTGAACAAGAGCGGCTTAAGAACGCGGTCATGGCGCACGCACGCACGCAAACACAGGGCACCGGTCAGAGCAGACTGTTCTTGTCTCAAGGCCGCTCTCAGGCTGAGCTGTAATTTCACGCTTGAAATATCCGCATCCCCTTAGCCTTTCCCCCAAGGTCACAGGGTTCTAGGCGTCCTTGGGAAGTCAGGAAATGAAGCAGCACGTACCTCGTGTGGACTTTCACATACAGCCAATCCCACAAGGCCGGTGGTCTGTTCAAAAACAAGACACGATTCACGCTGTTTTTTCCGCGCGCCCACCACACTAAGGAAAGGCAAAACCACCAGTCCCCGGGCTAAAACTGGCCTAAAAGCAGCTATCGGTCTCTCAGAGCCACTAGTTGGGAGCGTTTTTTCTGCCTCTCCGAGCGGAGCTACCAAATCTGTCACCCCTGAGGGCACAGCAGAATAGGTCCCCCAAAACACCGGCAAGCCCGCGCCAGCTGCGGCCACCACCCGCGGGATGAGGGGCTTTCGGGCTGACTACCCCCACGGTCTAAAACCCAACAGTGACCTCCATTCACCTTACCTTCTTCAGCAAACCCGCCATGACGGCGCCGACAGGGCGGGGACGCGCAGTCCTCTGGGAACCTCGCTCAGACCCGCTCAATCCACCACCGAGGCCGCCACACCGTCACCTTGGAAACAGCTTCGTTCCGCCGGGCTCAGGATTCCCACCCAGGCAAAGGCTGCGCCCCGCCCATTTCTAAGGGGAAAATTGACGCATGCGCAACGAGTACGCAAGCGTCTAAAGCAGACGGTGGAGGAAGCTGCTTTACGTCTCGGTTCTTGCTCTTACTACCGTTGACGGCTTGCCCAAAGTTTGAGAGAAACACTCCAAATTTCCAAAAAGCTCCGACAGAACCTGCACTCGGCTTAACCTTTGGCGAATTCCTCAACCTCCCTTCCGTAGTGTAGTGTGTAGTAAAATGAGAGTAGTTCTCTGGAGCTATCATCTAAGTGGTCTCATGGCAGCAAAGGTTAATAGCGCAAGCATATCGGTATTCTCAGTCTAATGCACCAAAGTAGTTTGCAGTGTGAGGCCATTTCCTGTCTCAACACTTTCCCACTTCACTTTCAGAAGTACATCATCCACTTTCTCATTTCCCCAGGTGAAGTGATAACGGACCATAGCACGTCTGTCTCCCCAGTTATCTCTGCAAACATTGATCGAGTACGCATTATGTGTTAGTTACCGGGACATAATTTGTAAGACAGGATCCCACGTCCTGGAGTTTACTAAACAAGGATGAAAACGTGCATTAATATTTGGTAAGTGTTCTAAAAGAGGTTTGTGCCAAGTGCAGTGGTAGCAGGGAAGAGGAAATAACTAACCAAAAATGGTAGATAACTGGAGTTGAAGTAGGCATTTGCTAAAAAGTCAATGGGAGAAAAGCACAAAAAAATTGAGTGAACACGTGTACGAAGAAATATATATATATTCTGAGTAGCAAGAGGTGTAACAAATAGTAAAACAACCCGTAGAATGGAAGAAGATATTTCCAACCACATAAAATCATCAAAAGATAAGTGGCACCTGGAATACACAGGGAACTTCTATAAATCAGTAAGAAGATAACTAATAACCAGAACAGGTCTCCCCTCTTCCATTCTTGCCTCCCACTCTGGACTATATGAAATGAGTTAACATATGTAAGGCGCCTGGCTGAGTGCATGGAACCCAGTACCACACACGTGATTGTTATTAATTTTTTATTTCATGGTTATTATTCTCAAACAAGTAACTATAATAATCCTTTTAGAATGTACTGTGCTCAAAATTCTCGCATGGTTTTTCACTCAAGGTGTAAAAATCAAAGTCCTTTCATCTACCTATAAGGTCCTGCACCACATAGCCCCACAGCCTCTCATTTCTCAGACTTGACCTCCTATTCCCCTCTCCCTGCTTAGGTAGCTGTTCTTCTAACCCTTTTCTTGGAAAACCCTTCCACCAGATGGGCACATGGCTCCATCTTTCACCTCCTTCAAGTCCTTGCTCAAATAGTACCTTCTAATTATGGCCTGCCCAGGCCATGAGATTTAAAATCACAAATTACCATGCACTCCTTGTGTTCTTCTCTGTTTCGTTTTCTTCATAGTCTTTATCCCCTTCTAATATGCTATCTAATTCTCTTACTTATATTGTTACTGTGCATCACCCTTTCTAGAATATATAAACCATATGCAGTGGAAATTTTTTCCTACCATATCTGAAATGCCTAAAATAGTACCTCATACATAATAAGCACTCAATAAATATATTTCTAATGAATACAATAGAAAAATAGGCAAAGGAAATGAATAGGCAATTGACAAAAACAGAAACAGGAACAGTCAATAAACATGAAAAAGACCCAACCTCCCTAATGATCAATAAAATCCAAATTAACTATAATTTTACTGCCATCTTATGAACAAAAATTAAAGACTGACAATACCAACTGATAGCAAGGATGTGGAGCAACAGGAAAACTCATACACTGCTGGTGGGAGTAAACTGGTATAATCACTTTAGGGAATAATTTCACAATAGTTGAAGATATGCAAAACCTACAACTGAGTGTAATAGCTTGAACTATGTCCCCCCAAATTCATATGTTGAGGTCATAACCCCCACTATCTCAAAAATGTGACCTTATATAAAAATAAGATAATTGCAAATGTAATTAGTTAAGATGAGGTAATTAGAGTAGGCCCTTGTCTAATACAACTGATGTCCTTATTAAAAGGAAAAATTTGGACACAGAAATGTACACAGGAAGAATGGCAAACATAATGCAAAGATGAAGGCAGAGATAGGGATGATGCTTCTATGAGTCAAGGAACAACAAAGAGTGCTAGAAAATCACTAGAAGTTAGGGGACAGGCAGGGAACAAATTCTCTTAGCCCTTATAAGAAACCAGACTTCTAGCCTCCAGACTTGATCTCAGACTTCTAGCCTCCAGACAGATGAGCTAATACTTTTAATGATGTTTAAATCCCTGAGTGTATGGTATTTTGTTACAGCAGTCCTATAAACTAACACTGAGTAATAGATTGATTTGATCATATATTCCTCTCTTCTATTAGGATAGCTGTCCCTAGAAATATGAGCCATGGGGGTCATATTTTTTCAGCTTCATATTCCCATTATGGGGGTCATAATCTTTCCAGCTCAGATTACTCAAGAATTAGGCTTCACCATAACTTCCATCATAATTTCTAACGTCTAGTATTTAAATCATTCACAATGACATTTCAGGACAGAGGAAATATATAATAACACACATGCACGTATTAACGGCATTTTAAAGATACAAGCAGACATGTGTATGGATGTACACACATACAAAAATACAAATTACTGAACTGGAACAAACCATCTGATGCATCAATTTGCTCCTGCAACAGTGACATTTATATTTGGACACAATAGATTAGATTCAGGAAACGATATTAGGATTGAGAGGAAATGTCATTATTTTTCAAACCAGATAACACTGAAATAATCACTGGAACTTAGATGAATGGAAGTTTATGAGGTCACAAACTTTTTATTCCTTGTCCCTCCAGATTCTAGGAATTTTTGTCATTGTGGATGTGTTCTAGAATATAGAATCATGTGATTATAAAAGAGGCATGTGTTTTCATTTGTTGTAGCTTTGGGAGTTCAGGCTATTGCCGTACCATATTTGCTAAAGACACCACGGCTAGACAGACCTAGCT
The DNA here is from genome assembly GCF_009762305.2 of Zalophus californianus. NCBI lineage: Eukaryota > Metazoa > Chordata > Mammalia > Carnivora > Otariidae > Zalophus > Zalophus californianus. The sequence continues at coordinate 79,021,165 of NC_045606.1, forward strand.
GATCCTGGCTAAGGTACTGCATAGCTAACCATTTCTATGTGGTGGGAAGATGTCTAGGTTTTCCGAGGCAATCCCTTTGCAGAGGTGCAAGGCTATGTATGGAGGGGGCTTGATAGTGGTGCCCTATGGCTGGTGACAGTAGAATTGGCTACAAAGAAATCAACCTTGTCACCTGTGATATCAGAAAGGGATTTGGGAATATCTTATTGTGAGTAGCAAGGACATCAAATGCATGATAGTCTCAGTTGGGAGAGAGTTCCCAGAGGGTAAGTGTTAGAATCCTCCTAAGGAAGGAGACAGATGTTAGGAAGTTCTGTAAACAAAATTAGAGCAGTCCAGGTGACTTAGAACTGAAATCTGGATCTCAAGTTTTACACAATATGCTGTGGAGGACCCCTAGCCTATCCAATAAGGAGGTCTTGTTTCCCCAAAATTAAGTAACTGGAAGAGTTATGACCTCCTACCTGCTTCTTAATGACAGAGGCTCTTCTGTGAAGGGCTGGATCTTACCAAAGTTAGGTAGTTAAAGTGTTTCTCTAGAATCTAGGGTTCTGGAGCTATGCTCCCCAACCAGTTACTTGAAGGAGGCATGAAAACAAATGGCTGGAAAAAAAAAAAAAGCATCTCAATTTTCAGGGCACGAGGGGCTCATTCCTAATAATCTAGAGGAGATAAGTACTACCTTGGCCAGTTTACTCTCAGTTTTCATGGTCAGGGAGCAGGGGTAAAAATAATGTCCCCTCAGGGAGTATTCTTTCCTCTCCCAGACTTAGCAAGAAAGAAAATCATTTTTTTCAAGTTAGTTCTTAGAACAGACCGAAATACTAAAATTTGAATTGTTTGGATATTACCCATCTCTTGTGCCTCCATTCATATCAGGCATATTCAAACCATTTTGGATTTTTTCCAGGTTTTTCTATCTATGCTATGGATATTTGTAAAAAGTGTCCATAACCAGATAATTTTCGATATGTTTTCCATATGGTGGTTTTTAGAACCTCACTCTAAATTGGGGTAGAACTTAGATGAAAGCCTTTTACCAAGTTTTATCCTCGTGCCTGTCAGCTTCCATGTATTTGAGTTACCTGATGTGTGAAAATGGGGATATCCGACACTGCCACCCAGATTTGGGATAAGTTAACATTGAGGTTAAACACAGGTATCTCTATTGAATAACAGAACCTATGGAAGGATCAAGCAATAAAGATTTCTAGGGGCATGTGCGTGGCTCAGTTGGTTAAGCATCTGCCTTCGGCTCAGGGTCCTGGGATTGAGCCCTGTCAGACTCCCTGCTCAATGGGGAGTCTACTTCTCCCTCTGCCCCTGCCCCTGCTCTTTCTATCTCTCCCCCTCCCCCATCTCCCTCAAATAAATAAATAAGAATTTCATTGTCAACCCAGCTTTAATTCCCAAGAGCCCCATTATTTGCAATATATAATATTATGCAATTTATAATATGTAATATAAAATGTAGTAAAAATAGTCTCAGGGATCTTCTTATACATTCAGGCAACTTGCCTCTCTCCATTACAAAGTAATCCTGTAATATAGACGCAAGATATCCCAAACTGCCTCTTTGTTTTCCATAGAGAGCCAGTTATGACTTCATAAGCCATGCAGTCAGTTCTTCAGGAGGTGGTGATAAAGAGACAGATGTAAATGGCAATCTTACACCATTGAGGGAATGAACCCCCCCCTTTTTAAAAGATTTTCTGGCAATTTCACTCGGTAAAAAATATAATAATCAGTACAACATAAAGGAGTTTGTTCTAAAATATCTCAGATACATATGGACAGCAAGAAAAAAAATCTAGTCCGGGAATGTCTAGGACCCAAAAAGAGCCAATCTGCCACTTAAAAAGTCATTTCTAAAAACAGTAAATAGCAGGATAAGGAGGACTTGATTATATGTCCTTATACGACATTAGAACACTATCGGATGCACTGTTAATAGTTGGAGAATGTATGAGGCTGACTTAAGGGGCAGTGAAAGGAAAAAGGAAAGGGGATAGTCAAAATGTCGCTGTCAGCGCCTGGGGGAAGGAGGGTAGCAGGGAAAAGAAACAGGCTGAAGAAAGGTGGATACTGCTACTAAAACTCCAGCTGAACAATAGAACCAGCACCCCCACAGTAACTCAGGGCCAGTAAACTAGGTGGAAAAGGGAAGCTAAGCAAATTCACCTAATACCCTAAAACCTGTGATGGTTGGAGAGGACATGATGGGGAGAATCTTGAAGAAACGGAGAGGCAAGCACATTAAATATAATTGATTTCTCAGCTTAATTACAAGAAAGAGGATGCAGAAGAGGAGTGTGATGTAAATGTCTTACTAGGGGTAACTTAGACAAGTAGAAATTAGAAGCAAATAATGATTGCCGTTATTATGTCTTTAAATAAAACTGCGTTATGATGAGATATGATTAAATCCTTGTCAACAATACGGAAAGCTTATAACTACTGCCATTGTCATGGGTGGTAGTGCTTTTCATCAGACCATCGCACCATGCTCACAAGTCTCAGACTGTCCCTTCCAAGAAAGCTGCCGGTACACTGCACTAGTTGGCAGTCATGTGATGCCTTTTTTTTTTTTCTTCATGTGATGCCTTCTTGACTGGCCTTTATTTCTGGGATATTCTAGGCATGAGCAAGGAAAGCTGAATATAGTAAGAAACTGACTTCCTATGTCCTCACTTACTCTAGCAGGTACACACACTCACCTCTAGCCCTGGGCTTGAGCCCACCTACCTTGACAGATGATGGTCTGAGTGGGTATTAGTTCTGCAAGGGACACACTGCAAGGGAGATACTAAGCAATATCTCCTTCCTTATCCTTTATTTGGAAGAGGCAAGTGGGCTTATGTATCATTACTTTTTCAGCCCTGCCCATTTCCCATTCCCATTAGTATTTATATATTCTTTTTTCTCATATGTATACCTCTCCCCTATGGTCTTTTCTTCCAAATCATTGTGAACTGAAAAGGATTCTAAGCAGGAATATAGCTCTGCAATTTACCAGCTTTATGGCTTAGGCAGTTCCTTCAGCTTCACTGGTTCATCTGTGAAGCTCAGAATGGTTGGATTAGGTCATCATTTCCTGACAGGTGGCCCAAGAACCCCTAGCTGTTCAAGACTGCATTCTGGGGCATTCAGGTCAATATAAGTTGTAATGGTATTTGTTTTGACTTCTATTTTTAGGTCATAAATAAACACTTTAAAATTTTCCTATTAGGGGCACCTGGGTGGCTCAGTCGTTAAGCGTCTGCCTTTGGCTCAGGTTGTGATCCCAGCATCCTGGGATCGAGCCCTGCATCGGCGGGAAAGCCTGCTTTTCCCTCTCCCACTCCCCCTGTTGCGTTCCCTCTCACTGTGTCTCTCTCTGTCAAATAAATAAATTAAAAATCTTAAAAAAAATAAAAATAAAAAAATAAAATTTTCCTATTAAAACAAAAATATCTGAAAGCCTCCAAGGGCACAGCAGATGAGTATGTGCTGTGCTTAGCGGAGGTCAGATGAGATTGGGAGCAATTTATCGCACTTGCACATAGAAAGCCTCAACAGTTTTGACTGTTATTTAGAATTAAGTTGCTTTTAATTTTGGTCAGGATAGTCAAGGCACAGAACACTTCCTTTACTGTAAGGATCTCTCATGTTGCTTTTTTTTTTTTTTTTTTTTTTTCATGGGGCTTGAACTCATGACCCTGAGATTAAGACCTAAGCTGAGACCGAGTCAGATGCTTGACCAACTGAGCCACCTAGGCGCCCCTCTCATGTTGCCTTTTTATAGCTACTCCACTTCCCTCTCATTCACCCCCTTTTACCCCGGGCAACCACCAGTCTGTTGTCCATCTTGAGAATGTTCTATAAATGAAATCACACAGTATATAACCATTTGGGATTCTCTGTTTTCACTCAGAATAATTCTCTGGAGATGCATCCAGATAGTAGATGTATCAATAGTCTGTTCCTTTATATTGCTGAGTAGTGTTCCAATGTATGGATGTATCACAGTTTGTTTAACCACTCTCCTGTCAAAGGACAACTGCTATGAACATTCATGGTCAGACTTTTGAGTGAACATACGTTTTCATTTCTCTGGTATAACTAACTACACAGGAGTGCAATTGCTGGGTCTACTATAATTTCATGTGTAAGTTTTTAGGAAACTATTAAGCTGTTTTCCAGAGTGGCTGTATCATTTTACATTCCTACCAGAAATGCACAAATAATCCGGTTTTCCACATCCTTGCCAGCATTTAGTGTTGTCACTATTTTTGTTTTTAATTTTCGTCATTCTGACTGGTGTAGAGTGATGTCTCATGGTGGTTGTAATTTCCATTTCCCTAATGGCTTGTTGATGTGGAACATCTTTTCATGTGTTTATTTGCCCTTTATATAGGGTCTTCTCACCAAAAATAAATAATAAAGGTAGCGACGTGAGGTATGGGTGATAGATGGATGAATTACCTTGAATGTGATAATCATTTCACAAGATGTGCGTGTATCAGATCATCGCATTGTACCCTTCAATATATACAATGTTGTTAATTATACCTCAGAAAAGTGAGCAAACTAAAACATCACCAGCACACCACTAAATTTAGAAATAATTTAGTTTCTGCTTCCTCTTTGCTAATTTTGAGAGCAAAAAACGGATTTTTACTTCTTGTACTTTCCCACAGTGCTCTCTACGGAGCTAGTCGTATTGTAGGCATACCTGACAAATAGACTTGAGTCAACTGACAGATTGTTAGAGCACTGAGGGAGTCATCAGAAATTAGAAGTGATGTAAGAGGTGGGATTTGAGAACCATAAAACATTCTCTTTTTTACCACCAATATTCTAGTTTTATCATCAGTATTTCAGACTTAAAGATCATGGAAGGAAAACACTGAAGAAGGCTCTGAAGACACGTTCAGAAGATCCTGCATACACTATTCTCTCTTCTTCACATGCATGTTTTCCTCTTTAAGCCTAAATGGACTGAGGCTGTACTATTTAGTGTTTATTTGTTTTTTTTTAGTAATCTCTTTACTCTAGCAGTTCATTCATACAACGAGGCAGTTAATTCCTTAACCCACTGTACTTTGTTCAAAATAACTTGTATCAAATAATATTTTTTTCTTGGAGAATGGAGTCATGTCTTATCCAGTAATTGGGTGGTTCATAACATGTTTAAGTACTTCCAGTCTCATTTTCCTTCACAGTACTCTCTATTTTTTCTATTTCAGTCTCAGATATTTTACTGGATTCACATCCTACTCTGTTAACTGCCAGCTTCCTTGGGCTCTATTTACGACACAAATGGGAGAAAAATACGGAGAGAAAGGTAAGAATTCACCATGAATGTGTGAAATTGATCCTCTTCCTTAATCAACAAGTTAGGCTCATTGACATTTAATTATATAACAGGTGTACTTGCTCTGATTTTTGTAGTTTTTAAAAACACCTTTTCCTACGCGGTCGGCTTTTATTTCTCATTGTAGGTCATCACACATTTAGAAAAACATGCATTTTTTATTTAGTGGTTGACTTTATATTTATATTACATAATTCTCTTGGTTTCCAATTTTTTAACAGTTGCTGTTAGTTCCCTACTAGGAAAAAATTGATGAAATAGTCATGTTCCTTCTTCTACCCCACCCACCCCCTGCCCCCCTGGGTTTTCTCTACCACTCAATTTTAGTAAAAAAAAAAATATATATATATATATATTACTTTTCTCTGTGTTCACCTTCATATGTTAAATATTTTTATACTTCCATGATATGGTATGTCAAATTTACTTTTTATCATTTTATTCCCAGCCACACCGAGGCAGTCAATACTGCACTAACCTTCCATTCCTTTCTGTCCCAAATTTATGTTAGCTGTATCATTTCTATGTTGTCAGGGTATGTAACACCAACATTCTGGTCTGTAACTCTAATTCCTACCTTGCTTTTATTACTAGTGCTACAGTAAATATTTTTTTCAATATTCTCTGCTAATCCATATGTCAAAGTTACCCCAGTCATTTATTGTTTGGCTGAATTAATCCTCTAGCAGTTTCTTTAAGAAGGTCTCATAGGAACAATATACAGTATTTTTTGAATTTTACAAGTGGATCCTTGAGGGACAGTGTGACCAGATATAAGATTATTGGCTCATAGTTTCTTCCCTTGAGGATCTTTATGTGCTGCTTTGGAGAAATTTTATGTCAGATTGCTATTCCCTTTATATATATTTATATTTTTTTGCCCTAGCAATACAATTTTCTTTATCTTTAAAATCCAGTAGCATTAGTACATTATACCTTTGTATTAATTTTTTAGGTCATTTTCCCCTGACACATAGTGCATCCTGTAGCTACTTAGATTTAAATCTTTTATTTCAGGAAGTTTTTATTTATGTCTTTCAATTCTTGTTTTGCTTCTTTTTTTTTTTTAACTTCTTTCTTTAGAGTCTCTGACTATGCATTTGTTGGACCTTGACTGTTTTAAGCATGAAGATATATAGACATATACTCCACTATCCTTTTTAATGCTTTTAAATTTGTCATTCTATTTTGTTTTCTTTTCTCATTTTTATTCCCTGTATTTCACACTGTGTCCTCTTCAGGGTCTACCCTCCCTAGAGAAGTCTTCCAAATTTGATCAAAAAAGCTTGTTGGCTTTTTGTTGTTGTTTTTTACTTTCTGCTTTTCTATTTCCATCTGTTCACTTAGTTCTCACATATCTACTTTAGAGTCTTTTCACTGATGAAATTGTGTCATTGTTATTTCACTTAATGATAAAATAGATGACCATAATTTTCATCTATTCAGTGGCAACACCTTCTGTATGAGTGTAATTTATCTGTTGGAAAGTTCTGCTACTCTCATCCTTATCTTTCATTGTATTTACCTCTATCCTATAAGATTTCGGTATTTATTAATCATTTTAAAATAAGTTGGATTTTCCTGGGCTGACTATGTTTGGGAAAGGACAGAGAGATTGCTTCCTGCAGCTATCACTCATCTGTGTGGTTCTTGGTGTAGCTCCCTCCCTCTGGTTCTCTGAACCAAACCATATACAAGAAGAGTTTGTGCCACCACCGTCCTGTCTTTAGACACCGCACTTATTGCTACAGTCAAAGGTAGTAGCTTTTACTACAGAACTCAATCTGAACGTGAGGGCTTCACCTTTAGAAAATGTCTATGTGCTGGTGTTTTTAAGATCTGCTGCCACCAGCCTTCTCGCTGTTCTGTGCTTCTTTTTACATCCCCCTGCGAAGATTTATTTCTAATCTTTATGCTTCTAGCAGCCCTTACTTTTTTGTGAAGTCTACTAATTATTTTAGTCTGGTTTTGCTGAGAAAGATGTTTACATTTGTCTTGTGGTCATTCTCCTCGTTGCTGTTGCATAATTTTCCAGAAAAAAAAAAGAAAAAAATAACAAACGTATTACCCATGTTCAAACCAGAAAACTTATTGTCATCTATTTTGATTGGAAAACTATTCTTTTATTAATGTCCTATAAGATTATGATTATAGTTGTAAAAAATAGCTATAGCATAACTAACTCATTCTCAATTCACCAACTGAAATCTCTGGGTTGTTTTTTTTTTTTTTTTTCATATTGTTGGTGGGTTTTTACCTCACAGACCTATGACTAATATTTTGAGATTCAATGTATGGCTTTACTACTTCTTGATAATTTTCATTGTTTGATTTTCCCCATCTTTCTAGCATATTGAGATAATTTTGTATTTTGATAAGAACATGGGCACTTGTGTTCTATTATTTCAAGAGATATGTTTCACTATTATTTTCACTATGTATTTCACTATTTTACTATTATTCACTATAATATTATTAGCACTGTCACCCTTCTAGAACCAAGCACTATGTTTTACATTAAACAGTTCTATAAATGACCTGGTTTCCCTTAACAGCTTTCAGAAAACTTAAGGCCCGATTTTGGGTTCATTTAAGACAGGTGACCCCATCATAATTATATGCACTTTTACTTTGGTTCCACTTTTTTATTCAGATCCATTTTAATTCATGCAGTTTTGTCCTATTCTATTTATCATCCTAAGTCAACTCTAATTCTTTCTGCAATAATTCTCTCCTTCCCAGATTTTGAAAACTCCCAAATTTTCTGCTCATAGCAATATAACTTAAAATATTAATAAAGACGTGGAACTTCTTGAACAACACGGTCAAATTGACATCAGCCTTTTAGTAAGATTTTCTTTGGGTATGGTTATTCAGTCTTGAACCCACTAACCTTTTTTTCATCCATGTTCCTTTACCTCATCCCTAGGGTTCCTAGGTGAGTTTCTGTTGAAGGCCTTGCAGAAATTATGACCTCTATTTACGAGCTAGTGTTCCTTGTGGAAAAAAATGCCAAGCATAGTACCTTACACTTAGAAATTGTTTTTATAATATTGGATAAATAAAATGGTACATGAATGGTAAAATAAGGTTCATATGATAAAAGTTATTCACAATCCATACTGGATAATCTATTTCTGTCCTAACTGCTCATAGATTCGCTGCTTATATTTTACATCAGTTAAAAAAAAAATCACCACAGCATTTAACCATCCAAAGTCACCTTATGCCTTTTTCATTCTCTGTCTTGCTCCCAACTTTCCCAGCAGTATTTCTGTGATCAGAACTGGGTGTTTTTCAGTCTCCAGGAAATAACTTGCCTTGACCTACATACCTGTTATTTTAATATTTTCTGTTCTCCTAAACTGTGAACATACCTCTCTTTCCTGCTTCTACTTCTCTCTCTCTCTCTTTTTTAAAGATCTCATTTATTTATTTGAGAGACAGAGAGAGAGCACATGAGAGGGGAGAGGGTCAGAGGGAGAAGCAGACTCTCTGCTGAGCAGGGAGCCTGATGTGGGACTCGATCCCGGGACTCCAGGATCATGACCTGAGCCGAAGGCAGTCGCTTAACCAACTGAGCCACCCAGGCGCCCTCTGCTTCTCTTTCTCTTTAAAGAACTGTTCTTTAAACAGTCATCTCTATATTTTTAGTATTCATTCATTCATGCATGCATGCATGCATGGGAGCTCAGTTAATTTGAGGCTTAATTTTCCTAACACTATCTATATATGTATCTGCATTATAGGAACCTTGGCCATCTTTTGTATATGTCCTTTTAATATTAAAGCTCATGAGAGAGATTGCTATGAACTACAGAAATTTCATTCAATGCCTCACCCTTTCCTTTCTCAGTGAAACCTGTGTGTGCATGGTTAGAATTTTCTTATAGTCCACCCTCCCTCTTGTAGATATTCAGGCAACTGAACTATTGCCATCAGTAAACTTTATGAAGTCTTATTTCTCCTATTTCTTATCTGACATATCCAGTTTTGTCTTTCTTAATACAAATCTATGATAACACAATTTATATTCAAGATATTTTATATGCAAAGGTAAGAAACAAGAAACAGTATTAATAGTGTTATCTAATATATGAAAACGGGGGTCATGTTTATTTTACCAATTATATTTGAATACATTGATTCCATTGTAATATGTCTTCCTTAATAATTGCAAAGCTTAATTGGGAAAGAATCTTAGATAAAAATATCTTGTTAGTTAGAATTAAAGAAGAATCTTAAATTTATTTTTTAAATGAATATTGTTAAATTTCTACATTGCTATAGACTCACTGCAGAGGTTGTAATAGTTATGTCTTTTCTCTGAAGTCTTTTTTTTTAATACCAATTCACTTCTATGTAAAATGAATTCTTTATAAATATTCTCAGAAATATTCAGAATGGCTTTTCTATTTCTTTCTTCTACTTGATTTTTGCTTAACTTTAGCCTGAGGGTCTAATAGACAATCAGCCAAAGCGAAAGTTAAAGATTAACTCTGCACTAGTTTGCAACCTGCCTGCTACCAAGAGATTTGCAGTTATAACTTGTTTGGCTCCTGGGAGCTGAGTTAATTATGGCAAATCACACTAATTAAATTATTCACTGGGTCTTTATTAAAAACAAATCTATTATATTATAGAATGCATTGTGGATTTGCCTTCAGACTCCTAGCTTCTCATTCCCTGTGTTATGAAATGCCTATTTAGACATTTAGTTTAAATGAGAACATGAAACATGGTGAAGCTGCAGGTTTCTTTTGCTTTTGTTTAGGTCCCCAGGCCTTTAATTTAATGCTCATTTACTGCCTGCTTTGCGCAAATCCTACAGGTTACATCCTGTGTCTTCAGCGGTTACAGATAAAAACCCAATGTACGAAATGCACATAGATAATTTCAGATTAAGGTAAACAAAAAATATATAATCGGAAAATAAAGAAGAAAAGAAGATGGACTGAGAAAACGTCATAGAAGTGGAGAAGGAAGAGTGAAGGTGGGTCTGAAAGGAGCAGGACTTCTCTACGCAGAGTTGGGGAGTGACGACAAAGGACACCGGAGATGGGTGACAGCGTAAGGCACGGGGGAAGAATGTGCATAGCCCGTGCAGAGAGCATACAAGTTAGGCTAAAGTAGCAGGGGAGTCTTGAAGTGCATGGCAACCTGGGTTCTCCAGTGCAATGCTTGGTATGTTTTTGATTTAGCTACTTGTTGAGTTGCTTGAATCATTGAGCCAAGCAGCCATTCGATCAAACTTGCCAGGCAAAGGGACAGCTCTGAGCTGGCCTCTGCTTTGGGTCACTTGAGCAGGAGTTCCTCCGTAGTGAGAAGACACTGCACTACATCTCTCGCTCCAGCATGGGGATGGAGACAGTGGTCTGACATGTATGCACCTGTACACACACACACACACACACACACACACACACTCTCACATTCACACTTCCAGGAAGTCTCTTAGCATATGGTCAGGTCCGTCTGGGTTACAATCCTGGCTCTGCCCCTCACTAGTTATGCGAACTTGGGCAATTTACTTAACCCTTCCTAAGGCTTACTTCCTCCTTGAGAAAGGACCATGATAATATAAGAGCTACTTTGCAGGAGTGTTGTGAGGATTAAATGCACATATGGGTCTGCATTATACGGAACCTTTGTGCAATTTAGAAAATTTTGACCCTCTCTCCAGGCAGGCACCACTGTTCGCCAGAGCACTCATATCAATGAGTGGAGATGAAGATGATTTCATTGCCTTGGTGCCTTCACCCAAGGCATCCCTGTGCAGGGTGCAGCCTGCACAACAGTACACAGAAACCCTGGGGAAAGGACTTAGCCTAATACTTCATTACAACAAGACCACAATAAATATTGGCCATCATTCTAACTATTAGGTGGCAAACCATTGCAAAATGCAGAGTTGAGGCTCAGTCGGAGACTATCTGGGTAGGCTGGTGATGAAAAGAGACCGCTGTATTCACAATGCACCCCTAAGTCTTAGAAAAGTGTTCCAAATACAGAATTGGAAAGCATACCAATGGGCGTCCACTCCTGTGTGACTCTCCTCCCACTAGATGGTGCTGTCCTTCAATGCAGGCGCAGCTTCAGCTTGTTTTGGTGGAACTGATCTCCGCTTAGAAATGGCCTTTATTTACCAATAACGTGGTCGATAGCCAGGTGGTATCTGTCTCCCACAGGGTTCCTTCAGCTCTTTGTGGAGGAGGAGGTGTTCCTTCTCTCTCTGCGCATCCGTGTTCCACAATATACTTAAGCACTGCTCCAAGGAAATGACTCTCACTAGGTGGTCTACAGGAGGGCTGTGAGCCGCCATAAAGATTAACTTCCTGACTCTTGGAAGTCAAAACCAGAATATCATCAATAATTAACTGACCACATAATAGCCTCACTTTAGCTTTTGACCACCTTCGGCGTTGTTTTCGTAAGAGGGGAGGCAGGACAAGATCATTCAACTGTGTGGTTATAAAAAGCTCTTCTTCAGACACCTAGGCTCCAAGTCAGGGGAGGAGGATCCTGCCCAACTTAAGTCCTAAGGTTGTATTTTCATTATTTCTGTCTTTGTCTTTTTTAATGCATCTCATTCTAAGGAATTTGTGAGCTTCACTGCCCAAAAGATAGGTTTCCAAGAAGTCCTTTACTTGAGCTTTAGTTGTGTGCATATCACATTATAAGGATAACCTGCTCCTTAATAAATTATTCAACAAATTATTTTGTAAAACGAAAGTTTTCTTTTGTTATTGTTGAAGTGCAGTTGGGAATTTACCACATATGTTTACATAGTTTTTCCCTTTTTGTCACTCCTAAGTCTGACAGATTTTGAGGAAAAAAATATGAGACTTTGAGGGTATTTTCCAAAAGATTTCTGCAAACCATTTAAAAACAATATAAATGAACTTTTTAGGTAAAGCAAATGGATTGGTTAACAAACTGAAAAGAGCCTTTTGTCTGCCCCAGTCATGCATTCTGGGCAACGCTGGGCCAGACATGCTGCTCTCGTTCCACACCCATCTATGAACAGAACACGTCCTATTAAATTCGGAACAGAATCTACATCTCAATTTTAATGGTAAAATGCCCGCAAAACTAGAAGAGGGAGGAGAAATCATCAAATCAGATCATGACATTTTCCTACCTAAGAAGTCCTGTGGCTCCTTCTTGCCTCCTGTAGTGGTTCTCAGACTCCGACACATTTGGACAACTCATTCCACAGCATTTGAAGGTTATGGCTTTTTGGAAGGGAAGGATGTGTGAGCATGGAAGGTGGGGTTATATTGGAATGCCCCAAGGGAGTGCATGTTCAATGTTCAGAATATACACACAGCCTTTGAGACTCTGGTGAACAATACCACACACCCCAGTTAATGCCCAGGAGTAAGTCCTTTGTCAATTCCACTGCCGTGGAGGAAGAAATAAATTAAAACCATAACTTACTTAGTTCAGTATATAATGTTCTCCATATGCCGACTCCTGCCAAAAACGCCAGATCATTTACTACAGGCTCCTCAGCGCATTCTGTGACCTTCCTCCCACATATGCCATTTTCCTTCAGTTATGTGTGTTTTCTCTGCCTGGGATGCCTGTCCTTTTTTCAGATTATTAAAAAAAAAAAATCCTTCTCATCCTTCTCAGCTCAAGCCCTTATCTTCTCTGTGACACATTCTTTGTCCCCTCCTGGAAACTAAATATCACCCTCTTTTGGCCATCTCTCTAGGAAGAACTGCCTTGGAGATTACCATTGTACCTGGCACATAGCTAATAAATCCATGCCTAGTAAATAAATGAATGCGGTACTATTCAAGGGGAAGCACATTGCATTTAGGTTGCTCAGCTCAATGGTAATGTAGGATGTAAATGCTATTTAAGGGCTAACCTGTTAGCCTGTTTTTCTTAAAAAGATTATTTATTTATTTATTTATTTGAGAGAGAGAAAGGGGGGAGGGCCAGAGGGAGAGGGAGTATCTTAAGCAGACTCAGAGCTGATCGCAGAGCCTGACCTCACAACCCTGAGATCATGACCTGAGCCAAAACCAGGAGTTGGACACTTAACCGACTGAGCCATCCAGGCACCCCCCCAAATAGCCTGTTTTAAAATCTAAGTCAGATGGAAGGTGAAGGAATGGCCAACATCACACACAGAAGTATTTTAGCAGAATCTGAAACTTTGAAAGTAAAGACTGTTCAAGCCATAGAACATAAAATGTAGAAAGCATTATAGATTCTTAAAATTGAAAGGGAAACAGCTCATCTAATTCCAGGCCTCATTTTAATATTCTTGCTGAGAAAGGGAAGATCCAGAGAAGTAAGAGATGGACCCATTTCCAAATGTCCCAGCCATTTCTGATCTCAGGTCATGGGAGAAGCTATCGTGGGGAAGGAGCTCGGAGGAGAAGCTAGAAGTGAGGGCCAAGAAGTGCAGCAAAACTCCAAACAGTTCCAAAAGCCCTCAGGTGTGGTGCTTATCGCTCTGGTCCTGCCCTGCACCTCACCCACTTGCTCATCCTGCATTGGGGGATTTTCTAAGGAATTAGAATTGTAAATTCTACTTAAATGTCTATTATATGACATTGCCTCATTCTAAAGCAGTTGCTAGTATAAACTTTAAAAGAACTGATTTTTACAAATCCATGTCCCTTATTCATCACATAAGGCTAACAAAATGAGCAGAGAGAGATTTTTCAGAGAGAAAAGGTGTAAGAAAAGGAAGCAACATTCCCCAATTGAAGGAGCTACATACGGGTCCAATAACACCCCAAACATAAGAACACTGTCTCCCTTCCCCATACCGAGAAGAGGGGCAGAGTGGGAGAGAGATGGGAAATCACGAAAGCAAGCCTGGACGGTTACTGAGATGATTTTGGAATAGAAAACAAACCTAAAGTTTGCTGAGTCCAATGGTCAGTTCTTAGTCCTCATCTTACTTGAGCTAGCAGCAGAATTTGATACAGTTGGTCACTCCCTCATGCTGCAAATATTTTTCTTCCCTTGGCTTACATTCTATCTTGAAGCTTCGTTAACCCTAGGCCTCATCCCTTGAATGTATTTATTTTTACATCTACGGGTATTCATTTGGTGAGCTCATCTAGCCTCATGGCTTTTTTTTTTTTTTTTAGATTTTATTTATTTATTTGACAGAGAGAGAGACACAGCGAAAGAGGGAACACAAGCAGGGAGAGTGGGAGAGGGAGAAGCAGGCTTCCCGCGGAGCAGGGAGCCTGACGCGGGCTCGATCCCAGGACCTAGGAATCACGACCCGGAGGCAGTTGCTTAACGACTGAGCCACTCAGGCTCCCCTAGCCTCATGGCTTTAAATATCACTAATTTATTTCTGCAGCTCAGCCTTCCCCCCACCTCCCTAAATATGGACTCACATTCACCAGCCTATTGAACTTTTCCTCTTGGACTTTAATAGGTATTTCAAGCTTTACATGACCCAAACTGAGCTCCTATTCCGCCTCTTTTAAACCTGCTCCTTCTGGAACATTTTCCATCTTAGTTAATGGTAACTCTATACTTCCAGCTGCTTGGGCTCCATCCTGGTCTCCTCCCTCACAAACCCAATGTTCAGTTCAAGCCAATACTCCAACAGATAAAAATCCCTGTATATCAGAGGGTAATATGTTTTATTCATTCCTGTATCCTGAACAGTATGTCTGGCACATAGCACTGCTCTGAAAAGACTTATTGAATAAGGGAATGTATGATTTTGAGACTAAGAATGAGTACATATTTTATTTATTTATTTAAGATTTTATTTATTTATTTGACAGAGAGAGACAGCGAGAGAGGGAACACAAGCAGGGGGAGTGGGAGAGGGAGAAGCCGACTCCCCACTGAGCAGGGAGCCCAATGTGAGACTCGATTCCAGGACCCTGGGATCATGACCTGAGCTGAAGGCAGCCGCTTAACCGACTGAGCCACCCAGGCGCCCCATAACAAAAATATTTTTAAAAGAAAAATGATGAGGGATGACTTGCCCTCCCAAATAACACACCATTCTACTTAGCTGTAATAATCTAAATAGTGTGATCCTAGTGAAGGAACAGATGGATATAGGAATGTGCTAGCATTTCCTTGTGTTTTTCAGTTGCAGGATATAATTATCTCAATACAGAACTCAAATAATCTTGTAGTTGAATTGGGTACCAATTCCCCCTCTCAGAGATTCATTTTTTCTGGTTAAATTTTCTGAAAAATAAAGTGCTTAACCTTGTTCAGTGGTTAAAGAAACGCACAACTTGTTTGAAACAGGAAACGCCTCCTTAATCCCTAAGTCCCAGTTTAGTAAGCACTAGAATTAAGTCCCCAAACTGATCCATTACTTGTAGGGATTCCTATGTGACATATTTGTTACCAACGATTGTCATGCTTATTTTCTTCATAAAGTTCACTACAATTTATTTTCTTGTTTAATATTTACTTCACCAACGTAAAAGTAAATACTTCAGGAATAGGGACCTGGTAGGTCACTGGGGGCCTAGGGCAGTACCTGGCATAGTACATGCTCAACAAATATTTGCCAAATATAGCATGGGTGAGAATTCTGCTTCTCTGGGTCCTACCATTCTTGACTTTGTAAGATGCTCCATAGCCCGTGAATCGGTTCACTGTTCTATCCCACCCAAAGTCCCCTTGAAAGTATTTGCTTACACTGAGACTGAATGGTTCAGATCTTCAGGATTGGGAAATTACCTAAACATTCCAAGCCACATAAAAACACTTTAACAAACCTCAAAACTTGGGGCACCTGTGTGGCTCAGTCAGTTAAGCGTCATGATCCCAGGGTCCTGGGGTGGAGCCCTGCCTTGGGCTCCCTGCTCAGCAGGGAGTCTGCTTCCCCCTCTCCTTTTGCCCCTGCTCCCCCACTCGTGTTCTCTCTCACTCACTCTGCTCTCTCTCTCATATAAATAAATAAATCTTTAAGGAAAAAAACCCTCAAAACTCAACTTGATTTTAATATTTTTGATATTATAGGACCTGTGAAGGAAATGCAAATTGCCCTATTTGTATGATAATTGCATATTAGGTCCTCAAATCAAGTCACAACTAAGCCAAATATTTAGTAGAAATACCATTTGGGAAAATTCAGAGTATTCTGTCCCATTACTTATACTGTTTTACTAGAGATACATCTAAGTCTAGCAGAAATAATCACGTTTTTCTAGTTTCCTCAAAGAATCACTAAGCTTACCTTTTATATTGAAATCATTTGAACATACACAAAACAGTGGGTCAAAGTTGAAGTATAAAAAATAAAGATCTGAAAGCAAGAGCAGCAAGAAGAGGGTCTTTTAATAGTAGAAAGGATGGATTTACATTGAGATTGTTGGGTTTTAACATGGTAAGTTTTCTTTACCAACTTCAGATAACTTTTCTATAACAATTAATATTAAAATATTCTTGTTCATAAACAAATATTAGTTGATGGAATTTCATGCATTAGTAGCTTCAAAAACATTGAAACATAACAGGTGCACATGAAAAACATCCTTCTTTTCAGAAAATACAGTATACAATACTGAATTTTCAGTAATTCAAATTTTACTTTGGCTACCAATATAAAGTTCTATTATATAGTCTTGATTATGATTATGTTTATGTTAAATAAGATACTAAGAGTAGTGAAAGTCTCCGTGTCTTAGCACAATATCAATTTGGGATAGATAAGAGATCAATATACAAAAGACAAGAAGAAAAATAAATACTCTCAGAGTACTTTGATGGTCTATTAATGTAAAGCCATTTTCTCTTTTTCTAAAACTCAAACATGTGTATGTCTTTGTTCTCCAAATTCCCGGCCTTCTTTCAATCCAGGGTTCTTTCTCTTTGATGTTCCTGAAATGTCTTCCATGGTAGTGAAAATTAATTATATCAACCTGCTCTCCTGAAAAGAAAGAACCTGCCTCTGCGTCGTGATCCCAGGATCCTGGGATTGAGCCCCGCGTCGGGCTCCCTGCTCCCCGGGAAGCCTGCTTCTCCCTCTCCCACTCCTTCTGCTTGTGTTCCATCTTTCGCTGTGTCTCTCTCTGTCAAATAAATAAATAAAATCTAAAAAAAAAAAAGCCATGAAGCTAGATGAGCTTGAAATTTACTATGACTCAGTTTTAATTGAATTCAACTTTAGTTAAAATAAATAAGAAATAAGTGCTGGGGCGCCTGGGTGGCACAGTTGGTTGAGCTTCTGACTCTTGGTTTTGGCTCAGGTTGCGATCTCAGGATCATGAGATCAAGCCCCATGTTGGGCTCCACACTCAGCATGGAGTCTGCTCTGCCTCTGTCTCTCCTCCCCGCTCTCTTGTGCTCTCTCTCTCTCTCTCTCAAATAAATGAATGAATCTTAAAAAAAAAGGAAAGAAAAAACTGCTAACCCAGATGAACAAGTCACAGTGTTTAGAAAGCATTTAGCATATATTTCATGTGTGCTTCCAACATGGTGAGCACTTTAGCAGACACCGGGGATAAAGTGCACATAACTAAGTGCCAGGACAGAACTCTTCCCCCTTTTTTGCTCACCATTGGCTTAGCGGGCTATCTACAGTGGTGCCTTACTAAAAACCGCTTTCTTGTCACTTGCCTTTGTGCTGCTGTATGGAAACTAGACGGCAGGAGCGATGCCAAGGAAGCAGCTTCCTCAGAGGCCTGTGACATCAGCACCCTGGTGGAGTGTGGTGCTGATCCATTTGACTCACAGTTTTGGTTTTTAAGTCTGAGAAACAAAACAAAACAGTAGAAAGCACAGCGAAAGCAAACAACCACTTACCAAAGTCCTTGGATGAACACCAGAAATAAAGTATTTCTTTTCTGTCTCACATTTTTCTGCTGTTTTATATACAATTGAAATAAAATGGGTATTTTTTAAATCACAACCCTGCACAACCAAAATAATGAACAAGTGCAAGAAAGGGAGGAAGGAGGAGGAGAAAATTGGAAATACTGTATTTCAAAGTAAAAATGAAACCAAGTGACACGTACATAGATGTTGCTTACTAAACTGCAAAATAATGGGACAAAACAAAGCAGGATTCTCCAAGGAGTTTGGACCACACCATTTTGCCCAGAAGGCAAAGATAAAATTGCAGTCTGATAAGGCTTTTATAAAGAAAGGGCCGGATCAGAAAGGAATCTGATAAATGGTTTTGTCGGGGTGGGGGTAGATGTGATTGTTTGGCTAATCTTAGCAAGATCTATATTTTTAACTCACCGGCAAAGGCCTGCAAGCCCCATGTTTTCAGGAACACGTAGTACCTGTGAGCAAGTAAGGAGTGAGTAGCAGCAGGTGCCTTAAACATGAAGGCCAGGAAGCCACATGCCTTCTGGAAGTTAATGTACAATGCTACCCAAATCCTTCATTCCCCAAATAAGATAGGTGCTTCCAGGGACAGTCCTTCTAACACTGTGCTTCAACCCTTTCAACCTAAGACTCGTCATTTTAGTTGCTATAATTATCATTGTGGAACAGGACATGGATTTCTTGCCATATAAGGATACAAGGACATGTATTTGGATGTCAGTATCATTATATGTGCTTTCCTGAGAACAGCAGTTGTATGCAAAATTCACTGCTTGATCATACTCTTTGCTTGAAACACTCTTTCCAGGCAAACCCGAAGTCCACCGTTCAAAAATCTGATTCACTTTGTTTCCATTTTGAGAAGATCAGCAGGAAAAGCCAACTTCCAAAACAGGCAAATATGGAAATGATTATAAGCATATGAACAGATCATTCTTTTAAATATTTGAATTACTCAAAACATGCTTTATTGTGTGTGTAGAGAAGATTAACTGTTCGAGGAATAGACCTCTTAAAAATGGTGGGTATCATGGTCATTATATTATTATTTTCATTATTATGGTTATTATTATTACTCATTTCAGATGAAAAAAATTGAGTCTCAAAAAATTTAAACAGCAAATCTAAGGTGACAGAGACAAGAAGTGGTAAGGCAAGACTTGTTCATGGGCCTACAACATCAGGAACATATTTTCATTTATTTGGTACCCGGTCTCTTTTTTGTCCTTTGTTATTTTAAGTTTTATTTTAAATATTGTGTGATCTAAGGAGATCTATAATAACTATTATATAAATGGATAAAACAGCCATAAATTGATTGGTATAAGAGCAGAAATGTCCCTGAAATATGCCAAACCACATTTTTAAATGTTGGGTATAGATTTTATCCATAAATTGCATTGTACTCTAAGCCTTCATATGAATTTTTAATATTGTTAGTTTAAAAACGTATTGTATAAAAATTAAAGGGTTTCACAATGCCATTTTTATAAGAATTTTTATTGAAAAATTCCAAATTATATTAATAGTTATAAAACATGCACAATGTTCTAACCCTCAACCTTGACCATTTCAAGATACAGTTAATAGTGGTATAAATACATAATATTTCTCAAGGTCTGCTCTGAGAATGACTGAAATACAGCCTCTTCTGTCACAAACAAGAGCTAGGACCTCTGATTTCATATTTATGGCATTCCAAGTTTGAAAGTAAAACTGGTAAATTCACTACAGTTGATGTGTTTATTCATTGACACCAAGTCCAAAAAATGGGTCAGACAGATAGAAGAAAAACAAAAGCATATAGTGCTCCCCGAAGGCTAGAAGTAGTCAGTTCAGGAGAAAGGGAGGGACCAAAGGCAGAAATCTAACAGAGGGTCTGAAACGTAATACACACAGTGTCTTTAGACACTAGGAGGGCATTGACGCCCTTTAGAAGAGTTGTTTTAGTGAAGTGCTGGGGACAGAAGCCAGATGGCTTTGTGAATGCTGACAGTGGCCGAAGCTAATCCAAGGAGAGCCATGTCAAAACAAATTTAAGGCAGATTATTTTCATTAGAAAATCAGTAAGACACTCAACTGTATTGGGTTTTTTTAAAACAGGAAATAACCCTCCCCAATTAAAATCTTGATTTTTCTGCTGCTGTACATCAGCTGCTCATTTTTTTTCAGACTATATGTTTTATAACTTGACCTAAAAATCCTTGATTAGATTAGATGTCACTGAATGTCATACCCCCATCGGTGTATCAGACTGGCAGGTATGCAACGCAAATCAAACGAAAGGCAGTAAATTCATACACCAAGAAGACTGTATTTAATGAGATTTGATGTGAGTCTAAAAGATGAAGAACGAGAAATAGTGTGTGTCAAAAATTGATTACAAGTGGATTTGGAGCTGTAGACACACAGACTCACAGACTCACAGTTTTGTCTCTCAAACAACTAATTTTAAGATACGTAAAAATTCTACTGAAGTGGTTTTGCTTGGTTCCCTCAGCAGGACCCCTCACTGCAGCTGGGTTGGCAGATCATTTGTTTTCATGAGCGCTCTTTGAACCAATCAGGACACAGATAATCTTATTATACTTCTGTGGGCTTATGTTTCTTTTGATGAGAGTCTAGAGAAGTCATGGGTAATACTTTATTGTGTGCCAGGAACTGTTTGTTTCAGTTGTTCAAGGTCAGATCTTAATTTAACCACCAACTGGGTACTTAATTTTAGATACACAGAGGAACACATTGGCTCCAAGCACTTCCTCTGGTTTAGGAAGGCAAGGCCCTGGATAAGAATGACAAGACAATCATTCCAAAAGGTGAGATTATGAAATATTTGATCTGTACCTCACCAACTCGCTTATTAAGTAGTTTAGTGTTGGGAATATTTTAAAAGGATGGAAATACATGTAGTGGTAGCTTCTCATTACTTTTTTTCTAATTGATCACCCGTGGGTTTGCCTTCTAGGGCCTTTTTAATCACAGAATAAAGGCAGGGTTATTTTTGTTTGTTCAGAGAATATTAACTCCATGGCAGAGTTATGAAGCATAACAGTATCATGAGAAAAACAGATCAAGAATGAATATGCTTAGAAAAAGTGTCAATATATACACCATAGTCTCAGAAGGGTCTTAGCTAGCCCTTGTTTCTGAGAAAAATATTAAATGATTTTTATGACTAATTAAAATAAATTTCTATCAAGGCTTTTTCATCACTTACAGCAAAAAATGGATGCTTTATGTTCAGATCAAAAAATTCCTTTCAGTTCTTTTAAGTCAGATGAAAAAAAGGAACTCAGTAGAATTGGAAATTTACTTCTGCAAAATAAATCACAGAATCTTGAGATTGGAAAGCCCTTAGAATTTACCTGAGCCCATCACCCATCTGGTTTGTAAATGAAAACATAACATCTAAAGAACCTTCTAAAAATGAAATGATTTCTGTGAAATAGCAGTGATGTGGATGAGGAAGTCCTAACTCAGCATTGTGCTGAGAATACTATATTATCATCATAAAGTAGTGTAATTTTACACTTCTGTTGTTTCTGTGGGAATTGCTTGTTTTCAAATAAAAATTTACCTAAAATATGTATATTTCCACTAGAATTGTTTGATAGATTTGCTGATTGTTTGCTTACTTTTAGAAAACTTACAAATATTTGGCTTACAAAATGAGACCTTCTTTTCATTAATCCTACTACAGTAGATGAATCATCAGTTATAGTAGAGTGGGTAAGCCTGTGTGGTCTCTAATGCCACACAACTGGGTTTCTATCCACATCTCTACCACTCACGAGATGTGCAAGCGTGGGCAAATTACCTCACAACTCTGTGCCTCAGTTTCCTTATCTGCAAAATAGGGGAAAGTGCGTTATCAAAATTAAATGTCATAATTGACTAAGGTACTTAGCATAATGCATGTCACAGGTAAGTACTCAATAGTTGTTATTTATAATAGTTATTAAATTCAATAAAACAAATTTTTATTGAGGATGTGCTGTGCTTAACTTTCTGCCAAACTTTGCAAAGGAGGGGAGCAACGGGTATTGTTTCTAGGGAAAAGTCTAGAATGCATTTTTAAAGGCAGCAAACTCCCTGAGGGCACGGATCCTATTGTCTTGTGTCTAGCACTAAGCCTGGAACATAGCAGACACTGAACACATATTTTTTAATGAATGAATAGGATGGTTTGAAAACCCTTAGGAAAAAAATAATAATCACCGAGAACTGGTGGGTCAATAGTCCTCCTTTATCTTTTTGATTTAGTAGAGAGGGGAAATGTAATAGACATTATGCACCTGTATTTCAACAAAGTACTTCACAGTATTTCTTGATGATGGTTATCCAAAAGGAGATATTAATACTAGATGGTGGGGTATTTGGGAGGATTTGTAACTGGATAAACAGCTTTTCCTGAAAGGTGCTAAATAATAGGTCAATGTCAACCTGAAGGCCTCTCTGTCCTGTGCCAATTTCTGTTCAACATTTATCATTATTAATGGAGCAGATGGACATACAGAAGACATGCAAATAGATCTGCAAATAGAACAATACTTGGAGGGACAGAAAATTCATTAGATCTTAGCAGACTGGAATCTTAAAAAAAAAAAAAAAGGAAAAGAAAGGAAGAAATGTAATAGGGTTAAATAAAGAGTCCTGCACAGAAATGCATAGCAATGTGAGAAAAAATATGAGATGTAGAATTTGGGCCAGTAGGGGTCCAAATCAAGTGTGTAACATGATAGCCCCCAAATTCATCTAAGCTTAGGCTAAATTAACAGATCTATAGTGTCTAGGAAAAGGGAGGTGGTCACGCCTGCTTAATGTTGTGTTGGTCTGACTGTTGTGTTGTGCTCCCATCAGAGCCCATGGTCCAGAGCCACTTTTAGAAAGAAATGGATAAATGAGTGTGTTTACAGGAAAGTGATCAAGATGGCAGAGGGAGGTGAACCCATGGCACAGGAAGAAAAGTTGTCTTGCCTCGGGAGGAGAAGGCTCACTGGAGACTTAACAGCCTTCCTGGGGAATGATTAAAGGGCTCTCATGTAGCAAAGGAACAACATTTATCAGTGTGACTCTGAGGAACAGAACTAGGATCATAGAATACTGATTTGAGGAGATGGATTCAACTTCACTAGTTTTCCTAATTGCTAACGCTGGCCGAAGATGAAGGGCTCTGTGGGGATATAAGCTTCCTGTCACTTTGGTGGTGAGGGCTGAGGCTGGACAATTACTCGTTGGACATGTTGTAAATGAAATTTACAGGTGGGGCTACCTAATGGTCAACTCTGAAATCTGGTGATTCTAGAGAAAAGGATGGAGATGGAAATAATGAGTATGTCAGAGTGCCTGTTCAAGGGTGAGGAATAGAGCTAACACTGCCTAACAACCCTTAGAATTCTAGTTCCTCATTCCAGAGGAGTTCAACTACAGGAAAATAACAGGTAATGTTTGCTGACGACTCACATCAAACACAGTTAATGAGGCAGCTAATCCAGAGGACAGGATTTGAACCAAGTTTCAACTGCTACACCCAACTATCTGCCCCAGAAAGAAATCAATGGCCTGTATGTGATTTCAAAATAAAATATGAAGAAATGCAATGGCTCATTATTGCTTGAGTTTCGAATGGGTAAAGATTTGACCTGAGCCTCAGGCAGGAACTTCTGCCATCTCAAATGAACACGTCCATATAGTAGTATATACATATACCATACGTATATATGGTATAGACATACACTATAGTAGTGTGTTCATACACATATACAGTACATAAACGATGCTTTTATTAAAGTCTAGAGGCATTTCATTTTTATTATTGTAGGTAACTGATGTAGTCAAAACATTGTTTACTTACCCTAGCACTCAACTGTCTAAACCAAATGTAGCTATTTCGTCTGCAACTGGCCTCATCTTCCTCAGAAGCTGCCACTCACTAATTAGCGGAAAATGAACTTTTGGTCTCATGCAGACAGATTAACTTCGGTAACAAAGCCTTTACTTGGATGATTCAGATAAATGGATCAGTCTTTCAGATTTCTGTTCTTCCCCAAGCCAAGAAACTCTCTCCACCAGATTTCACCTGCTTTACTATAAATTTGTGCAAAATTCTCTCTTATCAAAGTCACCACGGTCCCTGACCTGTTTCACCACCTGTAAGGTTCAGCCTGTGGGCCAGATGCGAGGCCAGTTTTCTGGAAGGCTTTGTAGCCTTTGGTTCCATAAAGTCAATTTTAGTTTCTTCCAAGCGGCCGGTCAGATCTGATGAAATGAACATCATTCTCATACATGGCACTTTATCTATGGCAATAAATATTCTTCAAGGATACGAATTTTAGTAACTGTAGAGTTTTCCATTGCTTAGATATACTATAATGTCTTATACAAATTTCCTCTTGTTGGACATTTGATTGTTTCTAATGTCTTGGCAGTTAAATATGGCTGAGGTGTACATTTTCACATACAATTTTTTTGTCCACATCTCTGATTATTTCTATAAGATAGATTCCTAGATTTAGAATTATAAACAAAGGGTAGGGCTTTTAAAAAATCATATTATCATTTGAGCTTATGGTAAGGGCATTATCTATTAATAAGTTGCCTTTTCATAGGCCATCTTGCTGTTTTTTTTCTATTCTATATTCCTCTAGAAATCCACCTATTTGTGAATCTAGAGCTCCTTCCTGTTCTGTGTATCCTTTTCACAAAGGATAGCACACACCTTCCTATATCTCTGTTGTAATTGAATTTGACACAGAAATCAATAGTAGAGAGTAAAAATATCTAATGTTGTAATATGAAACTAGAGATAAGCGAAACTAATACGATAGGTCTTATCACTAGTGTATTTACGTAAAAACTAAGCCTCAGTTAATGCAGCTCCAAAACTGGAAGTGAACTTGCAAAAACATATGACATAAGAAACACAAGGTGAATCTATTAATTTGCTAGTTTTAAGAGTAGTGTATATTTGATTATTCAATCATTTATGTAGCCAATAGTATATTTTGCCTCTTTATATCTTTTCTAAAATGTTTAGCTGTATCTCTGAGGAAATATAAAAGTAACATTTATTTTTTTGAACTGTGTGTGTGTGTTTGTGCATGAGTGCATCTGTGTTCAATTTATCAGCAGAGTGAGTGTGTGCTGAGAGTGCTACTGAGGAAGGAGAACTGGTCTAGTTCTCCCTGTCATTTATCAGATTACACCATGTGGACGGAGTTGCTGTACCATTACTTCTAAATAAAAGTTACCTGTGTCGGGACGCCTGGGTGGCTCAGTCGGTTAAGTGTCTGCTTTTGGCTCAGGTCATGATCCTGGGGTCCTGGGATCGAGACCCGCATTGGGTTCCCTGCTCAGTGGAAAGACTGCTTCTCCTTCTGCCTGCCATTCCCCTTGCTTGTGTGCTTGCTCTCTCTCTCTCTCTGTCAAATAAATAAAATCTTAAAAAAAAAAAGTTACCTGTATCTGTGGGCTGGACCCCAATTCTGACAAAATTTTAGCACTCTCTGAAATCTCTTGGTTGACTGGTTGACTCACTGAAATCAGTCCAATGAAGCCATTGATCTGATTCGCCCCTTTGTGCCACAGGATTCTGAAAGAGCAGAAGTGTGTCACCACCAAGTAAATACCAAAGTTATAACAACGTTTTATTCATATTGATTTCAATACATAAAAAAATAAATAAAATTACACATATAAATGGTCAAAACGCAGGCAAGTTAAAATGAACATTGCCTTGAATATAATAACTGTATTTTCTTAACAAGACCAAAACATAAAAACCCTCTTTCACTGTTGCTATTCCTCTGGTAGGAGAAATCCTGATGATTCTCTCTGGGACCTCCAGTAGATGAACACATCACTCTGAAACCGTAGCAGTTTCAAGGTAAGAGAAAATTGCCTCAGGGTATGAGGGTCCCCCCTTCCACATGGGAGAACCTCCGGGTTTGGATTGGGGCTGGGTATAAAACTGTGAAGAAATCTAAATTTTACTGTATGTCCCTTTTCTTATTCCCCCTTATCACCTCCACTCGACTCAGTCTTAGACCCTCTGCCCTTTTCACCCCATGCCATCCTCTAACCATTCCCAGACCCTAGTTCTGCACTGGGAACCCGTAGAGTGCTGCCGGCATTTTAAAAGGTTACCCTGGAAGATGGAACAATAAGCCATAAAGAACAGAATCTCTCCCTGACGCAACTGAATGACACTGGGGTGACAGGTGCCGGGGGCAGCGTGATCTTTCTGGACACAAAGGCCTTCCTTGCATGGAAGTGATTGGACACACTGGAAACTGTTATGGCCAGCCCCGTTTAGGGCCCACAAACTCATCAATGGTGCAGCGTTAGCACGGAACATGGATTGGAGGTAGTTTAGAGAATCCGATGCAGAGAGGCGTCATGTACCCACATTTGCTCCTGCATCATCCCTTGCAACATCACCCCAACCTCTTGACCACTTCAGTCAGGCACCAACTGCTACGTTGATGCTTTTTTTAA
This sequence comes from Zalophus californianus, assembly GCF_009762305.2. Lineage (NCBI taxonomy): Eukaryota > Metazoa > Chordata > Mammalia > Carnivora > Otariidae > Zalophus > Zalophus californianus. The sequence goes on from NC_045606.1 coordinate 79,047,812, forward strand.
AGACAGTAATGTTTGGACTCCAAGACAAAAAGTACAGAATGGAGGCAAGTTTAGGACACCGCAGACCACCCTACACAACTCAAAGCCTTATTGCAGGGTGCCAAAGAGAAAGATTTATGTGTCCCTGGGAGCTATCTTTTATTTTTGGAAGTTATTGTCATTTCGAGCTGGCTGTTAAGAGCAAGATCAAAGTGTTTTCTTTAAAGGGCAACAGACTGTGGGTTGTTTTCCTGCCACTTGGGAAAGACCTTAAAAATGAAGTTACCTGTGCTCTCTCCAGACTCTACGTAGTAGCTCTATGACATTGGGCAGGTCTCCTGACCGCTTGACGCCTCAATTTCCCCTTATGCACAACGAATCTATAATACTGACAAAATAGAATTGGGGGGTTTAAAGCAAGGCAGTATATGCAAAGTGGGTTCATAATCACCGAGTTTTTTTTTTAATTACCAAAGATATTCTAAAACTTACATGACCACCAAACTTACCCTTTTCCCACTATCTAAACCTAGGATTTTACTCAACCCACCTGTAAAGTAAACTACTAATTACTGATATCTGAATAATACATTTAGCATTTGGAAATCCTTAATTCAGTGGGTTTTTACTGGGGTATATGACAGGGCTTCTGAGGATCCATGAATTTCCCAAAATTTTGTACAGAATTTTGAGTGGGCATGTGTCCCTCTGGAGAGAGAATCCATTGCTTTCATCAAATGTGTTTTTAACCTTAAGGAAGGTTAACCAGCACTTTATTTTTTTTATGTATAAATTTCTTTTGAGTATAGTTGGCACACAGTGTTACATCAGGTCCAGGTGCACAGCATAGTGACTCCACAGCTCCATATGTTGTGCCGTGCTCCCCGCGAGTGTAGCTCCCATCTGTCCCCACACAATACCACACAGCACTATTACAGTACCATTGACTCTCTCCCCTCTGCTGTGCCTTTTATTCATGGGAATAAAATTCCCTCACCCATAACTGGAAGTCTGTATCTCCCTCTCCACTTCCCGCATTTTTCTCATCCCCTTCTGGCAACCATCAGTTTGTTCTCTGTATTTATAGGTCTGATCCTGCTTTTTTGTGTGTTTGTTCTTTTTTAATTTTTTTAGATTCCACATATGAATGAAATCATGGTATTTGTCTTTCTCAGTCTGACTGATTTCACTTAGCATAATACCCTCTAGGTCCCTCCATGTTGTGGCAAATGGCAATATCTCATCCTTTTGACAGCTGTGTAATATTCCATGATACATATCCATTCATCTACCCATTCTTCTTTATCCATTCATCTATCAGTGGTTAACCCATGCTTTAAGTGAAAAGGTTAATTGTCCGATATAATTGTTCTAGTTATTTTGTTAGCAGCTACTTATCAGTAATAAATAAATCTCATTAGTAGGCTTCTCCAGAATAAGATTAGCAAACCATTATTTAGAAAGGATCAGTTAATTTCTCTAGACTGAGAAGTGGAGCTCTTAAAGGAGGTCAAAATATTATTTGGCCTTTCCTCAGATTCCTGGTTGGTGCTTTATTCTAAACAATTTTACATAAAGGCTGACAATAGAGTACTGCCAGCCTTCAGTTGGGATTGAGTCCTGGTTATTTTAAATTTGAGATGCAGATAAATAACTCTCCTCTTGCTCTTCTCATTGCATCTCGATGTCTCTGGGTTCATTCCAATGATGCTCTTTGATTGTCTGTCTGACACGTTAATGCACCTGCACACAGATCTTCATTTCATCCCAAGCTTTCAGTAAAAGGTGGGAGAAAGCTTGTGTTAGGTAAGGGTTGTTCCACACGCTAAGTGTTTCCTCACTATGTCTATCCAGCTGTTGTTAGGGAGACAAAATAGTTAAGAGTCTTAGATAACTTTCTTCTGGATGGTAGTGAAAATGGCATCTAAAAAAACAAAACCAAACCAAAACTTTCCACAGATCACCTCAGTTCTCTAAGGAGTCTATGGTACTGGAAGTCCAAATTGCAAGCAGGGTTAGATCTGAGCTGATGATTTAAATAGGTAAAAAGGCTCTGGATCCCATTACTAATCCCAGAGCCATGCAATCCCCCTATCACCACAGGGATACCAGTGAGACAGGCAGCAGGCAATGCCACAGGCTGAGCTTCATGACCTAATTGTGCTGTCGGAAGGACTCGGGGCTTGTCTGCTAGTAAGGAGTCGACAACTTCTTTCTACTGAGAACAGCCACTTGCTCCCAGCTGACAAAGAGTGGAAGTAGAGAAAAAAGATAGAAAAGAAAAAGAAAGTAAGATACTTCCCTCAGGAAACTAATGATCCAATGAGAATGCAAAACACAAATATGTGAAGAATTTCCCAGGCAAATACAAAAGGAGGGTAAATCCAGATATTGGAAAAATATCACAGAAGAGATGTTCACAGATAAGGAAGACCCGAGGGGAATTGGAACATTTCAGCAAGGCTTTCATGGGAGGAACATCTTGAGCCAGGCCTGAGGCAGGGTGGGCCATGAGTGTGGAAGAGCTGGTGGGGCTTGTGAAGGAAGAGGAATAAGATGTGAGAGCACAGAAGTGAGAAAAAGGAAGCCAAGCACAGAGTGGGCCATCACACTTGTTTCATTGGAAGAAAGACTCCATACCTGAGTACATGGTCAGTTGTATGAATAAAGCAGAGCCCAGCTTATGTTAGTGGGTTTTTAATTAACTCATTCATTCATTCATTCATTCATTCATTCATTTGACACACATTTAGAGACCACAGACCTTGAGATGGTGTTTCTCTAGGCACTGGAGATACAGACTAAGCCTCTGCTCTTATTGGCTTACATTTTAGGTTGGGGATGGGGGAGATACACAATGAGCCAATGAACAATTAATAAAAAGTAAACTACTACTTGAATCCATTTTGTGAATAAGACGCTTCGGGTGAGTGCTGGCTTTTTGAATAGACTGAGATATCACTGTGTGAGGAAATGCGCTTAGTGGATGCTGTTATTCTCTCATGGGCAGCCTCCCAACATTACTACTATTCTCTCTCTTATGTTCCAAGATGATAGTAGGGCACTGGTGCAGAACAATGAAAATACAATGAAAACGAAGCCATCAAATTCACGTGCAGGGTGTCCACAGGTCAGGCACCCTGGCTATTGGCATGTGTAGAACCATCCTTAAAGTCTGAGCTTAGCTTAACTTGAACAATGAGAGGTGGTAAAGCAAATATCAACTGTATTTTGAAAACTGCCCACAGAAAACTGTTTTTTTTCTCTCCTTGGGAAGACACACCACTATGTAAAATTTCAAATAGATCATACATTTTGGCTCATAAAGTACCACTAATCAAAAATAATTTCATATGGATCATTAAACCTAGTCATAGAACTATTTTGATTTCTACACTTACTAAACTTCCTGTCTAAATAAGAGAGAGCAATTGATCCAATTGTAATGAGAGACATTCCTTTAATTTGATCTTTGGAAGACATAAGCCAATGAGAGTCTACATTTTTGTGTTTACCTTCAGAGAAGTGGCGGGTGATGGACAGAGCTATGCAGAGGAAGGGATGGAGACCCTCTAGGAGGGTTGGTCTCTGGTCTGGGGATGGAGTAAGATGGTCCTTATTTCAATTGTTCAAACGATGCTCTGAGACTGTCAGACCTTACAACTTGCCCTGTCAGACCAGCCAAAAAACAAAAATTGGGGGCCAAACAATAACCATGTGAAGGTTCAAGTCAAGAATCATCATGAATATCACTGCCACGGTGATGTTTCTTCTCTTTTCTGAAGGAGAGTAACCAAAGCCTAAGACCCTGCCACTTTGGGAAAAGATTGGAAGACTAGCTGCTAAAAGATACCTCTCATTTATTATTCAAAACACTAAATAATTAGGCATCTTTTTAACTTCCTTTTGTTGAAAAATGCTCAACTCAGTTCAGGAATTGCACAGAGCATAGCACTTTGGTGCAAATGAGAAGATGCTGCCTCCTTGGGGCATGTGTAGTACTCTACCAGATTGTACAACTTGATTAGGGGAGATTCGGCTGGATTTCCTCTGCCAGGAAGACTTGTGTAGTGCACATCCTGCACAACCATTTCTGGTGGCTCTCATTTGGTTGAAATGAGTGAGTGTGTTAGAGAGCTGAAATAGCCATCAATAAATTATGCAAATCAGCCCAGAAGCCTCTCTGGTTTTTTGCTCTTCTTCAAAAGCACAAACTCATTTTTATTCTGCTTATTGTTTGCCAGGTTAATTTACCTGCTGGCAGTTCCCACAACGGAGCCTCTCAATACAGTTGGTCTTCACCACACCTACCCCTGTAGTAGCAGTTCCAGTATCCCTAACTGTATTAAGGATGCACTTTTGCCAAGGTGTCAGAAAGGATCTTTCTGTGGCCAGGAATGCAGGTAGCACAAGTTCATAGAGGTGGATTTCTCTGAGCACTGGAAGAACCATGCAGTTTATCACACCCAGCAAAGCCAGTCAATAAGGAGATTCTCTAAGAGCCTATAGCTGTTTTTTTTTTTTAAATCACCTTAACCCTCTCCTGTTTTATTTTAAAGTTCTGAAATTTTGAAACTTGTTCACTTCATATGTGAAACTAGACAGTAGTACTCAGGAATAACAGTGCTTGAAGTTCAAAGTTCCTTTTTCTTTTTTTTTAAGTAGGCTCCACGCTGGGCATAGAGCCCAACATGAGGAGAGAACTCATGACCCCAAGATTGAGACCTGAGCTGAGATCAAGAGTTGGACACTTAACTGACTGAGCCACCCAGGCGCCCCAGTTCTCAGTTCCTTCTGTTTAAATTTTCCTTCATGTCTTCTCTGTTTGCTCTGGTAATTTCTTGAGGGCAAGTCTAGGCCACTACATTTGTGACTTTCTGTTCTTTCTATTTTAATTCAACAAATGTTCACTGAGAAGCTTCTCTGGGCCAGGCACCTTCTAGAGTTGCAAGGGGTGCAAAGATGAGTGAGGTAGAGCCCTTCCCTCAAAGAGCGTAGAGTCTTAGAAGTTGAACACAAATACAGAATAACTGCAGTTCAAGGCAGCCAACGCAAACCATTACTGACATGAGGAAAGGAATAAATTAGCAAATAAGCAAACACAGCAGACACAGAATTAAAAGTTAGGAATGTGAAAGGCTCACTGTTCTCTATTCCTGTCTCCACCTTACTTCTTCTTGGTTTGAGTTTTAAACTTCTAATGTGCTCTGTAGAACAGTGTCTTCAGAAAACTGGTGGGCTGAAATTAGTGTAAGTCAGAAGCATGGGGAAATGAGTTCTTATAAGCTTAACTAAAGAAAGGAAAAAGAAAAAACCCAAAATTAGAAAATGCAGATACCTAAAGAGCAGGTAATTACAGGTTTCAAAATTTAGGATGGGCTTCATATATAATATGGATTAAAATGTTCACTGCATTGATGTTTGTTCAATGGGGAAAGATGAATGTATTTTAGTTTTTCATTTTGCATTGTTCACATTAACTGTATGTACTGTTCTGTGTCATTTGCTCATAATAAGAAACTGCTTCTTTCAAAAATTCTATCCAGTCATGGATACTAATGATGACCCCGATGAAGACCATCTTGCAAGTTATGATATTCAGCTCAATATTCAAGAATCCATTGAAGCCAGCAAGTCTGTATTTTATTCTGAAAGGTAACATTCAAGTTGACTGTCCTCAACAGAATTTCTTTATGGCATTCATTTTGTTGTCAGATAAAATGAAAGACATTTCCTGGCTCTTCCTCTAGGAAAATGCTTACTCTTCTCTCCTGGCAGAGAATCCAATGGCTTTCCAAGGGCCACTGTGCATAGGTTTCGGCAATATGATCTTCCACAAACCCCCACCTCCGGTGGAAGATGGAAATAACCTCAATGGGAAATTCTTAGTTGAATTTGGTTGTATAGGATTGCCTATTTTTTTTTTAAAGATTTTATTTATTTATTTGACAGAGAGAGACAGCGAGAGCAGGAACACAAGCAGGGGGAGTGGGAGAGGGAGAAGCTGGCCTCCCGCCGAGCAGGGAGCCCGATGTGGGGCTCGATCCCAGGACCCTGGGATCATGACCTGAGCCGAAGGCAGACGCTGAACGACTGAGCCACCCAGGCGCCCCTATTTTTTTTAAGTTAATATAGAATCAAAAAGGACAATAAGTAATTTGAACAAATTTGCAAGTATGGTTTATACAACTAAAATATAGGGGCGCCTGGGTGGCTCAGTTGGTTAAGTGACTGCCTTCGGCTCAGGTCATGATCCTGGAGTCCCGGGATCGAGTCCCACATCGGGCTCCCTGCTCAGTAGGGAGTCTGCTTCTCCCTCTGACCCTCTTCCCTCTTGTGCTCTCTCTCTCTCTCATTCTCTCTCTCTCATATAAATAAATAAAAATCTTTAAAAAAATTATACAACTAAAATATAGATAGGTACACAGAGGTCTGCTCTGAATATTTTAAAGCCCCTTCTGCTACTGACTCAGACAACCTTTATAAGTAATGTATTTCATTTTTGCATCTTTTGTGGACTAGACCCTAAGTCTGGCCCCAAAGAATGGCAAAGAGTTGAGGCCTTTTATTAAAAACAAGTACTATATAAACCACAGCCTATTTAATTATCTGCTATCCAAATGACAGAGGTTAACAAATTAGACACAAAATATCAATTTTGTGTTGAACCAACCCTGATTTAGCAGGAGTTATAGAGTCTGAAACTGAAAAAGTAGATTTCTGTCTTGAACAACACACATTATACTTCTAACAAAATAAACATTAGTTTGCTTTCTATTGTAGTATTTAGAATCCTGTATTATTCCGAAATTAGTAATACTTTTGAATAGGCTCCATGCTATAAAATTATTGCTTTTGAGCTTCTTAAAAATGGACATAGTACCTTTAAATCAGGTCTTTTTAATTTTTCCATTATCTCCAAAAGAGTTCCCAAGGCTTTCACAACCCTAGAATGCCAGCAGATGTTTCTGCTTAATAGAGTTGAATCAATTTGTTATGAAATATCTTGTTTCCTTTGAATAAACACACACACCAGGGAATTGCCATGAGGGTTGAAATCACGACCTGTTGGGCCAATGACTAGGAGTTTGTTCAGTAAATGCTCAGCCTACTTTCACTTGTAGATAAGTTGATTAAAGAATCTAACATGCAGTGTGAATCATAAGCTCCCAAATAAGCAAATATTAAGTTCAAAGCAATAAACTTTATTGAGCATAAAGTTTTTAAAATTGGAAGAAGCCTTAGAGATCTTTCTATTTAATCCTATCATTTTATTTATTTATTTTTTAAAGGCTTTATTTATTTGACAGAGAGAGACACAGTGAGAGAGGGAACACAAGAGGCGGAGGGGCATAGGGAGAAGCAGGCTCCCCACTGAACAGGGAGCCCGATGTGGGCTTCCAGGACCCTGGAACCATGACCTGAGCCAAAGGCAGACGCCTAACGACTGAGCCACCCAGGCACCCCTAATCCCATCATTTTAAAGATGAAAAAACCACTACCCAGAGAGGCTAATTGGCCTCCCAGGATCACAAAATCATGAAACCTGAACCCAGCTCTTCTGACTCTGACTACAATTGTTTACTCCATTTTCATTGCTTAGAACTAATTTCAGAATAGCATTATATTCTTGAATTCTGTCATCTGTACTAATGTGGCTATGTCTAGTGTATCATAAATATACTGTGTCTGATTCTTAGACATTTACATTTTTAAAGTAGATAAAATTAGTTGTGTGCATTTCCTATAGATCTTGATTATTAAAATCATGTACAGGAACTCAATATAAGTTAAGTGTTTGGGTTTTTTTGAAGTCTGGGATAAATACGGCTTATTTTTCTTTCTCTGGTAGATTTGCACCGCTAAGCGATCAAAACAGAAAACTTGTGGAAGCCATAAAACAAGGTAAATGGGTGTATTGCCTACAGTGGGACAGGTTGGAGATTTCACTTTGCTGAGAAAGAAATGTGTTACCAGCCCCTGTGTTTAATTTAGGTCACATTCTTGCGCTCCAGGAATATGTAAAATATAAATATGCATTGGATGAAGCTGATGAAAAAGGATGGTTTCCATTGCACGAAGCTGTCGTTCAACCCATTCAACAAATACTTGAAGTTGTTCTGGATGGTAAAAGAACATAAAATCCCTTTGACCAAACCAAAGAAAAATGTAGAAATTTTGAGTGCTCCCAACAAACATAAGCAAAAAGAAAAAGCAGAATAAAAGATTATTTGGAATATGGAAAAGAGAATATCCATGTTTTATACTCAGAGTTATAAAAATTAGTATATTTTATGGGGCACCTGGGTGGCTAGGTTGGTAAGTGTTGGACTCTTGATTTTTGGCTCAAGTCATGATCTCAGGGTTGTGAGCTTGAGCCCCATGTTGGGTTCCACACTGGGCATGGAGCCTGCTTAAGATTCCTTCTCTCTCCCTCTGCCTGTCCCCGACTCCCACACCCACGCTCTCTCTCTTAAAAAAAAAAAAAAAAAGAATTAGCACGTTTTGTGAGGTTCAGGTTTCACCCTTTGCATCTTTCTAAGAATATGACAGAAGTTGGCTCAAAGATGTGGTTATAGGGGCGCCTGGGTGGCTCAGTCGTTAAACGTCTGCTTCGGCTCAGGTCATGATCCCAGGGTCCTGGGATCAAGCCCTGCATTGGGCTCCCTGCTTGGCGGGAAGCCTGCTTCTCCCTCTCTCACTCCCCCTGCTTGTGTTCCCTCTCTCGCTGTGTCTCTCTCTGTCAAGTAAATAAATAAAATCTTAAAAAAAAAAGATGTGGTTATAACCTAAAAGTAATAAAAGTTAATATATATCATGAATTAATTGATTTGAATATTTTTGCTTTGGGGAGTCAGTTTTTAATTTATCGTCTTGAACTATCTCTTGAGTTAACAATTTCCAAAAGATTGTTATTGTATTTGCAATATTTTGGCTTATATTCATTTTTTCATAATGTAAACATTAGTGAATATCATGTTAAATCAACCCAGAGTTAAGTATTGATAATAATTTTGACAATTCTGATGTTGTAGCACAGTATTTGTCACATCTTGGCAACTTTTTTTTTTAAATATTTTATTTATTTATTTGAGAGAGAGAGAATGAGAGACAGAGAGCACGAGAGGGAAGAGGGTCAGAGGGAGAAGCGGACTCCCTGCTGAGCAGGGAGCCCGACGTGGGACTCGATCCCGGGACTCCAGGATCATGACCTGAGCCGAAGGCAGATGCTTAACCAACTGAGCCACCCAGGCGCCCTTGGCAACTTTTAACACGTCTTGTGAGTGCCCTATCTTTCAATAACCTTCAATGTTGCTCCCTCATTCTATGCTCTAGGAGACAATCATAGCTACTTGATAATTAACTATGCAGCCAGCCAGCCAGGAAAAAAATAGCTAAGCAGAGAGTCAGACAAATAGATATAGGAGGTGATGTTAAGCATGGTATTTTCTAACATATTCTGACAGTATTCAAATACATACTTATTCCCACATTCACAGATTTCATTTGACAAAAACCAATTTCAGGTGCAATTTAAATTAACAATACAAAGGATTAAATAACAATACAACATCAATTGGCTGTTCAATCTAAAGTACATAATGTTGGATTATTCTGATCTCTGTGATATCCTTTAAGTAAAGATTTTTAATTTTATGCAATATTTTCACATCTCAGCATCCTACCAGACACTCTGGGAGTTCAAGACCTCTGATGGAGAAACACCCTTGACTTTGGCAGTCAAAGCTGGTCTGGTGGAAAATGTAAGAACTTTACTAGAAAAGGGAGTGTGGCCAAACACCAAAAATGACAAAGGAGAGACACCGCTTCTGATTGGTAAATGACCTTTTTTTCTAGAACTTTGAGTTTGAGACAAAGAAATGTTTAATAAGTATGTATTGGAAACCACTATGTATTGAAGTTATGTGACCTCATCCCCTACTATTCCCTGAGCTCCACCCCCCTAACACCCATCTCATCTGCCCTATATGTGTTTGGTGTTTTAATCCTACAAAGAGGTCAAATGTGAAAGATCCTTCAGCACCAACTAAGGAGGAGGGATCCAACCTCGGAGGGTTGTGAGGCCAGAAGTGCCAGTTCTAAAGGAATATTCTCTAGGTAGGGTCCGGTTATAAGTAGGGCTGCATGTGCAGTATGTAGCCAGAAGATAGAGGCAGAAAGGGGGTTCGAAAGAGAGACACCGGGTTCACATCAGAACAACGAGGCGCCAGCAGATTCTGATCACACAGATGCAGCACTGGGCACCTACAGATGGGTTCACAACAATGACACAAGGAATGATGGTAAACCTAAAGGTATCAGTTACCAGTTTTTCTCAGTCTGTGTATCCTGCTATTTTTTTAACGATTTTATTTATTTATCTGAGAGAGAGAGAATGAGAGAGAGAGAGCACATGAGAGGGGGGAGGGTCAGAGGGCGAAGCAGACTCCCCGCCGAGCAGGGAGCCCGACGAGGGACTCGATCCAGGGACTCCAGGATCATGACCTGAGCCGAAGGCAGTCGCCCAACCAACTGAGCCACCCAGGCACCCCTGTGTATCCTGCTATTTTTGTTGACCAATAAAAATTGGCAAGTCTGCTTGCAAAAGTGAGATGAGATTAACTACAAATGACCAGAGATAACATTTCCTGTTACTGTGGAATTTGTCACAATAACACTGTGCTCCTTACAAGTAAACCAGAACTCTTATCCTGAGCAGGTTCTATACACACGAATATTCACCTATGGTTGCATCACCACTATTAATGTGATCTGTGTTATTTTTAAAGGCATATACCAGTGGGTATTTGCAATGACATCCACATATGTGTTGTTGTTTCTCTAGATAGTTCTATAGATATCTATAGATATTTGATTTCTGCAAAACACACATCCACACACATACACACTTTTCCAGAGTTTATATACTATCTCACTTTGCAAATGTAGAATTATTTTCTACTTGCTGTTCTCAATTCACTTATTTAAAGGACAACTAAGTCATGATTACCACTCGTTTGATTTCTTTTTGCTTTATTTGCTTCTGTTTTTGTTTAATGCTTACAACAGAGCATTAAGTATTTACATGCATTTCAAAGTTGCATATGTTTGTTTCTCTAGCAATATCTGAAGTGTGGGAAAGGAAGTTGGTCACTGAGTTATCAGAGCCAAAATAGAATTAACATCTGGAAATAATATTTTTTAAAAGCTAAATGGTAATATCAGGAGAAGACAGAAGTCTCATGAAGGAAATTTTCTGAAGGTGTTCGCTTGTGTCTCCACCACTGATGTATCGGGAGAATGGAGTTTTTCTTGGGTTACCTTCTCCAGGACCTTCTTTGTAGAGCCCGTGTCAAGTATTTTCAGGTTCTATAGGTAAATGGATCATCCATGGCACTTTCCCAGTTTTCTTCTTGACTCTATAGGCTACTTTGAAATTTGCTATTTACAGCCCATTAACTTATAAAGGCAAAAATAAGAGAAAAATATGCCATTCTTTGGATTTTTCTGTGTGATGTCATTTTTTATTTTTCTTAGCCCAATGTCATTATCTTTGTCTTTATTATAGAATATCCTTAGATGGCCAAACAAATATCACTTTGGGTCCCTCCGGGGCTCTTCTTCCCCATCAGACATCTGGCCCTTCCTCGTAGTACTCTGATGTATTACTGTTATCACACAGGTACTTGCTGAGTGCTAACTATCTGATTTGTGATCACCTGACACTTATTAAGGGTATTTTGCACTCAGACTCCCTCTCTGCCCACCATCCAAAGTTGGTGTCACCTTTCTCCAGTTCAGGATTATCCTTGCATGTCTTATGAGTCACAAGATAAATCAGTGCTGATAATAAGACAATTACATGAGCAAAACACATATACCCAGAAAACGAAAAAAAATTACAGAAATTGAAAGGAAATGTGCCAGCAAACTATAAAGTGTTCAAAAGTGCCTATAAACTATGAAAAGTCTCTAATTCCCTAACTCTTCAATTGAAGTTTGGTTTTCTTTTTAAGCGTTATTGTTAAGATATGTAGATATATATTTATTTTTACTATGTAAGTTATTTAAGTTTTATTTTACTTAGTTATGTTACACAAATACTGTATCTGTGCGTTATTAGTTTTCATTATGTCAGCCATTTATTGATTAAGAATGTCTTCACAGGTTAGGTTGGGAGGGATTCCCCATGATTTGCATTATTATTTCTAGTTCCAAAGCAGTTAAATTGCATGTAAGGTTTTATTTTTAAACTTATTTTAAGTTGTGGCCTATATGTGATATTATTTTCACGAAGAAAGACTAATATCTAATCAACATGTTTTCTGAGTCAGACAAAAGGAAAATAGATCATGATGGAAGAGATTCATTATTTTAATATGTTTTTTCTAGAAAAAAATGCAATAGGAGCAAGAAGATAAGTGAGGATATGTATCTCTTAGTTCATTTCACTTATTGATGTTTTTCTCTGCAATGACACCACCTAGGATGAGGTCATTCACTATAATTAGAGCTGCCAGTGGCCGGTGGGCGATTCAGAGGAAGGCATTTGTCAACGGACTACTTAGTGAGCAGGAGAAAAACTGAAATCTCACCACGGTGATGGCTTGCCTGCCTCCAAATGAAGTAGGCAGAGTTTGTCTTCGTCCTCCTGTGGGAGCCCTTTCCCTCACCTTGGCCTTTGATGCTTTCTGTGTTCTGCCTCCTGCTCCCCAGGATGTTCTATGTGGCCCCGCATCTTCTGCCTTTCCCAGCAAAGACCTGGCCTCGGAGTCTCTCTTCAAATAGAAAACATTATAGGCTTCTTCCCTAGACTATAGATTCCACGAGTGAGAACCAAGTCTGCCTTTTTCCTGTTGTGCACAGTGTAAGACAGTGCCTTTCATACAGCCAGAGGGCATGAACTGAATGAGTGAATGAATGAATGAAACTGTATTTACCTCCATTAGCAGGGAGTAGCCCTCGTCCTTCTGTTTCTTACTAAGATTTTACTTACTGGGACACCTGGGTGGCTCAGTCGGTTGAGCGTCTGACTCTTGGTTTCGGTTCAGGTCATTCCTCATCTCAGGTTCGTGAGACTGAGCCCTGCATCAGCAGGGAGTCTGCTTGAAGTGTCTCTCCCTCTGACCCTCCCCTCATCCCTCACTCGTGCACGTGCATGCGCGTACTCTCTCTCTCTAAAATAAATAAATCTTAAAAAAAAAGATTTTACTTACTGATAAGAGAAAAAGACATTACATCTTCCAGAATTATTTATATCTAAACTGGGACAATCTCTTAATAACTCAAAGTCGGGGGAAGGGGGTGCTTTTAACTGTAATTTTATCTATTAGAAACAGCAGGGGGGGTGAGACCTCTGATCTAGTGGATCTCTTACATTGTAGTACATTATCTGTCATATACTTCACCTGTTTACAACAGCAGACCTACCTAGATTCTAAACATTCTCATTGCTGGGGTGCCTAGGGAGCTCAGTTGGTTAAGCCACTGATTCTTAATTTCGGCTCAGGTCCTGATCTCAGGGTCATGAGATTGAGCCCCGAGTGGGGTTCTGCACTGGGCATGGGGCCTGCTTAGGAGTCTCCCCCTGCTCGTGCACTTTCTTTCTCGCTCTCTCTTGCTCTCCAAAAAACCTAAAAACAGGGGCGCCTGGGTGGCTCAGTCGTTAAGCATCTGCCTTTGGCTCAGGTCCTGATCCCAGGTTACTGGGATTGAGCCCCGCATCGGGCTCCCTGCTCTGCAGGAAGCCTGCTTCTCCCTCTCCCATTCCCCCTGCTTGTGTTCCCTCTCTTACTGTGTCTCTCTCTGTCAAATAAATAAATTTTAAAAATCTTAAAAAAAAACAAACCTAAAAACACTCTCATTGCTAACCTCCCATTAAGATCGCAGAAAAGAGAAGTTCATTTAATACTCGATGCTTTGTTTGGTGGAGGAAAACAAAAAAATCTTTCCTGGGGGTGGGGAGGGGGCTTGATAAACATTATTTACACATGTAACCCCAGGATCCTAGAAGTGATGAAATTAGATTAATAACGGTTATAATTTATTGAGCTCCTAGTATACACTAAGCATTTCCATACATTATTTAATTTATACAACCCAATAGTGGAGTCTATTTTCATTTCATTTATTTTCATTTTCTAAAGTTTAGAAAGAGTATACACAACATCCTATTTTAGGGAAGAGCCCTGTATTCCATGAAACTCTTGCCCCGCCTCAGGCCAGGGTCTTAAAGAGAAGGCAACATCAGTTGGGTATGAGAAATACAAGGGAATGAAAACTACAATATCCTCCTGTAGAAGAAAAGCGAATAGTAAATATCTATTTTCATAATAAATGTCATAATTCGTTTCATACCATCTGAAGGATCCAGGTTCATAAGCCTACCGTTGATATTCTTTTTTAAAATCACCTTCCAGCTGTGAAAAAGGGCTCCTATGACATGGTGTTCACTCTGCTTAAACACAACACCAGCCTTGACCAGCCCTGCGTCAAGCGATGGTCGGCAATGCACGAAGCGGCCAAACAGGGCCGCAACGACATCATAGCCCTGCTGCTGACCCACGGAGGCAACGTGCACCTGAGAGACGGATTTGGCGTCACACCGCTCGGTGTTGCTGCCGAGTACGGTCACTGCGATGTGCTGGAACACCTCATCCACAGAGGTACATGCAAAGGAATCGCACGTTCTGGATGGTTCTCCCGTCTCTCCGTTTCCTTTTCTCCAGCCCTCCTTGGCTCCCCTTCCTCTCCTGGGTGTAACTGGGCATCGGGCTTTTGTACCCGGCTCCCCCAGAGCCCCCTTGAAAGCCCCCTCTTCCGTGACTCAGTGACACCCTCTACGTCACGGCCTACACGTCTGCACGGTCACCCCCTGGCTGCTCTCTCTAGAGGCGGCCCGGCCTCACACTTAGCTTCTCAAAGCGGAATTTCTCTTCTTTCACACTTTTGACAACATAATCGCTCTCAACCGAGACGGAACGCCTAGACTTACTTCTACGCCCTCCATTGCCTTCCTTTCCAAATCCAGTCAACTGCCGAGTCCCGCGGGGTCTCTCCCACCTGTTGGCACGGGGACAGCCCCGTTGGTTTGCATCCCGGGCGGGCTCCTCACGTCTTCCCTGGACCAGGGCTGTTGTTCCTAACCGTTCGGCCCGTTTCCGGGCTCCCGGGCTCCCGGGCTCCCTGTCAGAGAATCCAGAGGACGTGCTGCAACTCAGCTGCTCTCCCCGAAGGGACAGCTCCAGGGGCTCCAACGGTGTACTCGGAAAACGCTCAGCAGCTCCCCACTGCCTCTGAGTCACGCACAGGGCCCCACTGCATCATCCCGAACTGGTTTTCCGGGTCTGTCCCTCACTACTCTCAACATGTGTCCTGTACCCCGGCTGCACGACACCAGCAGGATTCCGGAGTATACCCGCATGCCGTCTGTCGGCACATGCGCCAGGCCCTTCCCCTCATCTGGAATATTCGCCAACATAACTCACTCTCTTGAGACACCTCCCCCCTAAAGCCTTTCTTGATTCTCCCAACAGGTTGTGACCTTGCCTTCCTTTGAGCCCTCCAAGGGCTGAACCACGAATTAAGAGACCAAATTCTTCAATTGGCTTCTATCACCTCCTTGCGGTCGGACCCTAGACTTGCTACAACTTCCGGTCCTCAGTTTCCCCATGTGTAAATAAAGGCTAGGACCCCATGCTCCCTCAAGGATCCTCTATGGGGAAAAGACTAACATTTTGGCAGCCGCCCACCATGAAACCTCATTTAATTGTCGTCTGAGCCCTATGAAATAAGCAGCATCCCTCTAGTTTACAGACGAGGAGATGGATATTCGTAGAAGTAGCTTGCCCAGGCTCTCCCAGTCGCGCAGAGCCAGAACTCAAACACAGACCACCTTCTACATCATGACTCCTACTTAGTCTTGATGTCACATGAATGTCAAACGGTTTGTGTTCTTTGATATTTTGTTTCATTTCCCCTCTGAGCTGCTTCAGGTAGTCGTATCTATTCATTTTAGGACCTTCTGCTGGGTCACACACAGCACCTAGAGGGCAGTTGTTGAAACGAAAGAGAGGGTTAACATTGTCTTTTAATTTGAAAAGCTGGGGCACCTGGGTGGCTCAGTCGGTTAAGCATTTGCCTTCGGCTCAGGTCCTGGGATCGATCTCCATGTCCGGCTCCCTGCTCAGTAGGGAGTCTGCTTCTCCCTCTCCCACTCCCCCTGCTTGCATTCCCTCTCTCCACGTCTCTGTCAAATAAATAAATAAAATCTTTAAAAAAAATTTTGAAAAGCTAACTACCCCTTTCCCTGGGAGCATTTGTCTACAGCGTAAACTGACTTGTTGATTTCTCAGACGTTGTTGTGATGCAAAGATTCTCTAATAAAACAAAACATGCACTCATAATTGTTTATTGAAAATACCGAGAACACAGATGTTCTTAATCCTATATTTTTAAGTCCTAGCCAGAAACGAAAACAACAGGTTATTTTTAAGGGGACTATCTTGACAATTTCACGATAACTCCAGTTATCACTATGCCATATGTTTTACATTGCCAGGTGGTGATGTGTTTGCTTTGGCGGATGATGGGGCGTCAGTGTTGTTCGAGGCAGCAGGAGGGGGCAATCCCGACTGCATTTCCCTCCTGCTGGAATATGGAGGAAGTGGAAATGTACCCAACAGAGCAGGCCATCTTCCAATACACCGAGCTGCCTATGAGGGACACTACCTGTGAGTAATAAACCATAAGATGATTGTTTTCAGTTGAAAAATACAAAATTGTTTATATAGTAGAGTCTCAAGTCTATCTATGTAATACTTCCCAAAATCTGAAAAGAAAAAGACAAGTATAAATATTTGTTTGATTTTTTCCCTTTCTTTTTATTTTCACCTACCTCATGAAAATTCCATATTGAACTTATACTACTTTTATGATAAAAATTTTTTCTTTCAGAAGGAAGTAAGTTACAACTGAGCATTCTGCACAAGCCACCCAAATAAGACTTTCTGTTTTGTTTTGTTTTGTTTTTCAATGTGTTTAACAAAAGGCTACAGGGTTTCTAAAACTTTTGCCTCTGGCAAAGGATCTTGTGATAATATTACCAGTATTACTCCAATTTTTACTAATACCTACAGATATTATGATATGATGTCAAATTCATCCTTGACTAGAAAAGTTTCATAAGTTCAGGTTTCTTTATTCAAAAAAAAAAAAAACATTGGATAGATTTTAAATCACAATACGTGCCACAATCAGCACATCAATTGAAGTCTATAATCACTATATTAAGCTACCCACCATAAGAGGACGGCTTTAGGCAATTAAATATATTTTATAAGTTCAAAAACTTTGAAATCATTAGGCTTTATCATTTTCAGTGGCCACATTGGCTAAGTGGCCAATGACACATAATTGACGCTAAGTGACATGTTGTTAGAGTTTACCTGGATTTACTCCCAGCGTTCATAAATTCACACATGGTAGCTCTGAATTAGGCACAAGAGATCAAGTTATCCTTGCCTGTGGATAGTTGTTCGGTCAAGTGTGAAATTCACAACTGTTTATCACAGGTTCTTAGAAACATAAGCTGTAGTTAGTTATCCCCATTGGACTGATAAAGATTGATGGAATTATAAAGACTCTTTTTGTGGCTGATAATTCAATTGCAAGTTTATGGAAGCAGGCAGGACATGCATGGCCACTCCTGAAACATAGACTACTCAGGAAGCAGTGAAAGAGAAGTAAGGAATGAGAATTCAAAAGGCCTAAACCCTCGTCCTTGCTCCACATCCAACTGTGTGACCTAGGACAAGTCATTTCACCCCTGCAGACTTCCTGTTGCCCCTCTGTTAAATGAGGGGTTGGATTGAGCAATGTCCAAGGTCACTTCTTGTGACTCCATGATTCTCATGGTCAAGATTATGAAGCATTCTTCTATGGCATCAGATGCTCCTAACTTTCTTTTATATTTTTTCCACTAAATAGCTTTGGTTGTTTATAAGTATCATGTTGTTCCGAAAAGAATTGGAAGTTGGGGAGAGTTCCTGAGGAACCACAATTCTAGGACCAAACATAGGACCTCCAGCATGTTCCCCGGGAATATTTAGAATGGGAAACTAAAAACAAAACTAGATTACACTAAACTAAGTAGTCACCCAATGGACAGAGGTTAAATGTTACATGTTTTTGTATGAGGTTATCTAGAGAAAATAAAAGTAAACAAACTGCATTCACTTGTCTAGTGAGGAAGCTGGTTTATTTAAATTCTTCATTTTCTTCAGGCCATGTGGGTATTTGATTTTTTTTTTTTTTTTAGTGCGCTGAAGTATCTTATCCCAGTAACATCCAAAAATGCAATCCAGAAAAGTGGGCTAACACCAGTCCACTCCGCAGCAGATGGACAAAACGTGCAGTGTCTCCAACTGCTCATTGAAAATGGCTTTGATGTCAATGCCCTGCTCGCGGACCACATTTCTGGGAGCTATGATGACGAGCGGAAGACGGCGCTGTATTTTGCGGTCTCTAACAATGACATCCAGTGCACAGAAGTCCTTCTGGCTGCAGGTGCAGACCCAAACCTAGACCCCCTCAACTGTCTGCTTGTGGCAGTGAGGGCCAATAACCATGAAATTGTCCGGCTGCTTCTCTCCCACGGAGCAAACGTCAATTGTTATTTTATGCACGTAAATGACACGCGTTTCCCCAGTGCCATTCAGTATGCCCTAAATGACGAGGTGATGCTGCGCCTGTTGCTGAATAATGGCTACCAAGTGGAGATGTGCTTTGAGTGCATGCATGGGAACATCTTTGGAAATTCATTTGTGTGGTCAGAGATAGAAGAAGAGGTACTACCGGGGTGGACATCTTGTGTAATAAAAGATAACCCGGTGAGTTACATCCTTTTCTTCTTCCTGTTGGGTCAGCATCCTAACGTTTGCTCATTTAGGGATGTTACAAGGAAAGAAAAATCAACTCTCATATTTTTCTTATTCTTGAATTTGGGTTGGCAATAATATGGGGATATAAGCATAAAACTAGGCAAACAAGATTACTTCTTTTTCTTGAGCTGGAAACTGAACGTGGAAGCATGTGAAAATGTATGCAATTAATAATTTATGCTTCTTTGGTGGAATATTGGGGATGGAAACATGGAGAGAGAAATACTGGAAAGAAACATGATTCTTCCAGGTTATGTTGACTGCTGTAACAGCAGAGTCCTGCATATAGCTTCAGGGCTCATAGTTTCACAGATACAAGCAATTTATTTTTCTTTTTCGTTCACTGCAAGAAGGGTACTTTATTTTCTGTAAAAAGACAAAGACAGTAATTTTTCATAACAAAATTGAGTGCTTATGTACATAGTATAGTAAATGTATTACTAAATTAAATTTTATCAATTCTCTCAGTTCTGTGAGTTTATTACAGTTCCTTGGATGAAACACTTGGTAGGCAGCGTTATTCGTGTGTTAATCGATTACATGGATTATATTCCTCTGTGCGCTAAGCTGAAGTCTGCATTAGAAGTACAGAGAGAATGGCCAGAAATCCGTCAAATACTAGGTAAAAAAAAAAAAAAAGTTTTGCCTATGAATTTTTTTTCCTGAAGAATGTATATAGGTGAGGTCTCTCAATGTCATCCTTGATACTTCTTCAGTGCTACTTCATTTTCAGAATTACCTGGGTTTTTAAATCATCCTTAATACTTCCTCTGATATAAGATGCTAATTTTTTGCTTTTCTTGATACTTTCCAACTCTTTAATTGTGTAATGAGTACTCCTAAAACTATATCAACATTTTGGCTAGAACTTATTTTTTAAAAGGTTACTCTTATACCACCCTAAGATACCTGGACTGTAGTCTCCATGTGAACAGGCAACTATTTTGTTTATTTTTGTATTCTCAAGGCTTTGCATGATACCTAGTGAGTAGTAAATAATAAACACTGAGTAAATGAGTGAATGGAATGAATTCGAGTTATCCTTTTTGATATGCTCTCTCTCAGGTGTTTATTGACAAATTCCTATCAAAAGTTTGTCTTATAGGCAGGCCATTTTCTATTCTCTAGTTTAAAGTTCAGTTATAGTCATAAAAGTGATTCATATTATAAATACAAAACTAAGGCTGAAGGGCGCCTGGGTGGCTCAGTCGTTCAGCATCTGCCTTCGGCTCAGGTCATGATCCCAGGGTCCTGGGATTGAGCCCCGCATTGGGCTCCTTGCTCAGCGGGAAGCCTGCTTCTCCCTCTCCCACTCCCTCTGCTTGTGTTCCCTCTCTCGCTGTGTCTCTCTCTGTCAAATAAATAAACAAAATCTTTAAAAAAAAAAAAAACAACTAAGGCTGAAGGCAAGTACCAAACAATCTGGGCCCTATAACTTTTTTTTTTTTTTAAGATGTTAAGTGATTCTGAAGCTCACTAATGTTTGGGAACCAATCTTTATTTTATTTTTTTATTAAGCAAGCTTTATGCCCAACGTGGTGCTTGAACTTATGATCCCAAGATCAAGAGTCGCGTGCTCTACTGACTGAGCCAGCCAGGTGCCCCTGGACCCTATAAAATCTTGAAACTGACCTGTCAAGCCTCCCTTTCTGAGCCACGGCCTGCAATGGGAATAAAATCGAAACCATAGGACAATAGAGTCATGAGAAAGTCCACATAAAAAGAGAGGCAGCAAAGAGAACAAGGCAACTTCAGGCAGCAAGCCACTATTTTGGATCATTACTAGAAGATAACAGAATAGGGAGTTCTGTAAAGTCAGAAGACCTGTCTTGGACCAAGTATTCTTCTAAAACTTCAGGACAACTAACATCACATCAAAATGAGCAACAGAAAATTATCACAGTCAAGTTTCATATAAATTTATTATAGAAAGAGGAACAGTGATGGACATTGGGGAAGATATGTGCTACGGTGAGCGCTGTGAATTGTGTAAGACTGTTGAATCACAGATCTGTACTTCTGAAACAAATAACGCAACATATGTTAAGAAAAAAGAAAAAGAAGAAGATAGCAGGAGAGGAAGAATGAAGGGGAGTAAGTCAGAGGGGGAGACGAACCAGGAGAGATGATGGACTCTGAAAAACAAACTGAGGTTTCTGGAGGGGAGGAGGGTGGGGGGATGGGTTGGCCTGGTGATGGGTATTGAGGAGGGCACGTTCTGCATGGAGCACTGGGTGTTATGAACAAACAATGAATCATGGAACAGTACACCAAAACAAATTATGTAATATATGGTGATTAACATAACAATAAAAAAATTAAAAAAAAGAGGAACAGAATAATATCCCCACAGACCAGAAAGCACACCAGAAATCATACCCTTAGAACAGATGAAAACTAAAAATTTCATTTCAAAACAAGCTAAACGGCATAAGAAAGATGATCCAAGATATGAAAAAATGCAAGTTCAGAATTACAAAGATTCAGAAATGAGGTAACAGAACTGAGGGAAGAATTAGAAATAAAAAGAAAAAAATAATTTCAAATTTAAAGACTGAACTAGAATGAAAGCAAGAACTAATAATGCAATAGATAACATCTTCAGAGAAACAGAAGCTGAAATGGAAGGAAAATGTTTAAATAAAATAGAAATGAAGGAATAGATCAAAGGATTTGAAAGACAGTGGCAGATATTGAAGACAAGCAATAAAGAGTGAAGAAATGAACAATAGGATTCCTTAAAAAGGAAAACCAAATTGAGGGAACAAAACAAATACAAAAACCTATATTACAAAAAATATCTGTGATAAAAAGAAAAGGCAAAGCTACAAATTACAAATTAACATGTCCTTTGGTCATGTAGGCAAAAAGGAAAAAATCAGATTCCCTCAGACAATATTGTTCCTCTGATTGCCTTCTGAAGAATCCACTAGAAAATGAACTTCAGACAGCCAAAATAACTGGAGAAGTAATGACATAAGGACTAGTACTGAGCATTAGACAGAAGACGAAGACCAAGTGTGAGCTAAAAGGGAGGAGATACAGTATGTAGGGTTGCATGGTCAGATAATGTGGATACGACACAAATATTTTAAAATGGGGAGAGCACACAAAAAAAATTTTTTTTAAAGATACCAAATTATATGATGTTGGCATCATATTAATATTGTTATCTGAGAATGAGAGGCATTCAGTAAGTGAGTGATTGTGGGATATTCTAACTCTATTATTCTTTGTATCCTTGAGAATACAAAGGATTGTCAGTGTGGAAGAAAGAAAATACAGATGTAATAGGTTAAAGAAAAATCTTGTAGTCCTGAACTTGAATTGGAAGTATCAATATGAACTCAAGCTATTTTACATGGGTGTGTCTGTCTGTCTACAGTAAAGTCTTAGAAATAACGGCAAACCGAGCAGCAATGAACATCCCCAGACTGTGGTCTTCAATGACCATTTCCTAGGAAAAAAAAGAAAGCATGATTTCAGGTCTCAGGAAGGAATGTGCAAGATGAGCCTGGAATATCTGTCATTCTACATTGCAAAGAAACTGTCAAAGACCACCAGAGCATGCCAATAGAATTTAGGACCCAACTTGAAGAATCTCCTACTGGCCAAAGATGGAACAATTCAGCTTCCAAAGGGTAATTATTTTAGTGAATTGAAACCAACTAAATATGCTTAAATATGACATTTAAAAAATCAGTCTGCTCTAGAGAGCAAGAAAATCAATTCATTATCTTGAAAATTGATAAAGGAAAAGATTTGAGCATTTATTCTGCCTTACCTATATGACTTGTGCCACTAGTAACCAAAGAGTAGATGAGCACAGATGTCTCTTTATAAAAGTATTCCAAATAATAAATGAAAAAGAAATAGATGTCACCACTTTGCAGCCCCCAGTCAGCTAATGGACATAATCATTGAACACCAGCTGCTCCTAATATCTCATTATGTGGCCCTGATGAAAGAACACAGCACCATATATAGTTTTGCCAGAGGAATCAAACCTGAGTCTGCTCAAGTCTCTGGATCCAGCCATCAGTTTGTGAGAAATAGAAATGGCAGTGAAACATGGAGCTACACCATGAAAAGGCAATCAATCAGCAAAATTTAGGCTGTGGGAAACTGCAGGGCTTTTTGGTTCTTCAAAGATGAATTGAAAGAAAGACAAAGGGATGGAGAAAAGAACCTGTGGATTAAGAGACTTAAAGGTCCTAACAATTTTTTTAAAAAATATTGTCAATACAACCGCATAGGGATAGCACACTTAGATGTTAGAGCTCTAAAGGAAGTGATTACCTGGGGCGCTGGGGTGGCTCAGTCGGTAGAGCATGCAACTCTCGATCTGGGGTTGTAAGTTTGAGCCCCGTGTTGGGTGTAGAGATTACTTTTAAAAAAACAAAATCTTAAAAAAATAAATAAAAAATAGAAATGACCATAAAAGTCTGAATAGTGGTAACTTATAGGGGAGGAAGGAATGAAGATTGCAATGGATTATGGAGGGAATTCTGGGATGACTGGGGAAATTCTTCTATTCATGGCCTGGGAGGTGATTAAAGGTGTTCATCTCATAATCACTAATAATAATTCATGAAGCTATGCATGTATGTAGTTACTTTATATTTTATTTTGCAATAAAAAGGTTAAAACATTTTGGAGATTGTAAGAGGAAAAAAAAAACAACAACCCAGAAGTCTTAAATAGGTGAATTACCCAAAGTTACAGACCTAGAAAACAACAAAGCAAAGATTTGAACCCTTGTCTGTCTTACTTCAAAACACTCTCTCCAACAGCACTGTGCTTCCTGTCATAGGCAGAACAGAGTTTGCTTCTAACTGGTAATTAATTGTCCATGTGTTTTTATTACAAAAGAATAACCAATTCTGATGACTGTAGAAAGGCGATCTAAGGAAGAAGAAGACCAGGAAGTTGTGATATTGTTTCAGTCATCCATTAATGCAACTGGAGTGGAAGTCAGTTGAATGCTGTGAGTGTGATTAACCACTGGATGTCAGGATTCCTCCAGACATATGTAAGACCATGTATTTGTTAAAGAAGAAAATAAAATGTATTTTTTTTTTAAAAAGATGGGCTTATTTTGCCTATTTCAGTAACAATAATTTTGCCTCCATAGGTTTTGAAAAACATTGTTTTAATTTTTTTTAAGATTTTATTTATTTATTTGACACAGAGAGAGTTAGCGAGAGAGGGAACACAAGCAGGGGAGTGGGAGAGGGAGAAGAAGGCTTCCTGCTGAGCAGGGAGCCAGATGTGGGGCTTGATCCCAGGACCCCGGGATCATGACCTGAGCCAAAGGCACAGGCTTAACGACTGAGCCACCCAGGCGCCCCATTGTTTTAACTTTTTAAGAAGATAATTTGTTTATAATCACAAAGGCAATGGAAATGTGATGTCTTTTATTACTGAATTGAGTGATAGTTCACATTATTGAGTGGTTACAAAGTGCCAAGCAGTTTTTCACTAGCTCATAGTGCTGGGATAATATGTCAGTGTTGTAATATAGATAAAGTAAGAGTTGAGAATAAAGACTAATATCAAATATTTAAATAACGTTAGATTTTTTTTTTAAGATTTATTTATTTATTTTGAGAGAGTGAGAATGAGAGAGAGAGAGAGTACATGAGAGGGGGGAGGGTTAGAGGGAGAAGCAGGCTCCTCGCTGAGCAGGGAGCCCGATGCGGGACTCGATCCCGGGACTCCAGGATCATGACCCGAGCCGAAGGCAGACGCTCAACCAACTGAGCCACCCAGGCGCCCCGTTAGATTTTTTTTTAAATATAAAATATTTAGGTGTCAGACACTGAAACAAACCTAAGATTGAATCATTTCTATCACGTTTCCTGGATAATTATGCATTAGAAAGATTGGTAGACGAGAGAGGAAGTAAATAAATAAAACTCTACAGTACTCAATTCTAAAACATAAATAGGAGATGTGAGCATTTGCTTTCTTAAGTCAATTCCATTCATTCATTTAACATATCCTGGTTGAACACCCACTATGAGACAGGCTCTTCCTGACACTGGAAGAAACTAAATGCTTGTCTTCACGGAGACTGCATTCTGGGGAGGGGTCTGCGAAGCTTAATTACACTTTGAATTTCTTTTAAAATCGCCAGTTGCCAATGGGTACATACCTGTTTTTCAGAATGACACTATTAATGTTATTCTAAAACAGTCTGTATCTTACAGGTCAATCTACTAATATTGTTTTTATTTTTTGCTTATTTTTTCCCAACATTTTAGAGAATCCTTGCTCATTAAAGCATTTGTGTCGGTTAAAAATTCGAAGGCTTATGGGACTCCAGCGACTCTGTCAGCCAGCCTCAATGAAGAAGCTCTCTCTACCACCAACCATCCAAAGATATATATTATTTAAAGAGTATGATCTCTATGGACAAGAGCTAAAATTGCCATGATTTAAAAGATAATATTTTAAATGTGATTTAAAAAATATTTTAAAATGGGGTTCATTCAGAATTTCTTGGAATCATTTTACATCCTTAAGTGTATTTAAATCCATTCACGATTTTATAACGATCGTGTGTTCTTATGGGGACACCATATTTTACATCTTTAAAGACTTTACATTGTGATGTAAAGTAAAAAGATTTACATTTTTAAAGCTGGTCAGTATTTTGTATGTGAATTTCTAATAATTATCTTCACTTCCAACAAGTCTTCAAATTATCCATCTCTCCTGTGTTTATAAAACAAAGAACCACTTTCTCAAACCCCCATCTCCAGCCAGTTGCTGGCTCTTTCCTTTCTTTTATACCCACACTGAGCTCCTTCCAGCCTGCAGATGCACACATGGTCCCCGGGCTTGGGCTCCCTCCACCGCCTTTCTCAAGGTCTTTAATAATTGCCTTGTCGCTAATTTCAGTGAGCATTCTTAGTCCTTTCAGCTGAGTCCTGCGCATCTGTCACTGCTGTCTGCTCCCTCCTTGAAATGCTTTTCCCTTTGTTTTCAGGACACCTTGATCTCTTGTCTCTCCTCTCACCTCCGCGACCAAGCGTTCTTGTCTCTGGCTTCTTTCTGTGTTGCTTATCTCCTGCCAACCCATTAGTATGTCTTAAGCCCTGTTTTCTTCTTATGCTATGTTCTCTGGGAGAAATGTCATCCACGTCTATGGTTTCAATAACTAACTGTATGCTATTGGCTAGACAATTTATATCAGAAGTTCAACTCTTTCTCTCGTCCTATGTAAACAAGTGTTCTAATGGACTGTTTTTTTCTAAAGATTTTATTTATTTGAGACAGAGAGAGAGAGCACAAGCAGGGAGGAGAGTCACAGGGAGAGGGAGAAGCAGACTCTCCACTGAGCAAGGAGCCCAATGAGGGGCTCCATCCCAGGACCCTGAGATCACAACCTGGGCCGAAGGCAGGTGCTTAACCGACTGAGCCACCCAGGCGCCCCTCTAATGGACTTTTAAACACAAAGTCACCTTAAACTCAACATGTCCCCAAATGAACCCACTACCTTCCTCCACAAAAAGGCTCCTTTCCTGCATTCTCTAGCTCACTAGTTAAGCCCAATTATGGTCAGTTCAGTTTCCTAAGAAAAAAGCTGGACGTCAGCTCTAACCATCCCATTTTTCTTACCCAGTACAGCAAATCACCAAATCCTAGTAAGTTTGTCTCTTGAAGACATCTTCTTCCCCTCAGTCTTACTGATTTGGCCCTAATTCTACCTCTCTATTATCTTCTTTTTCCCAGGATACTATAGTGCTGCCTAACTGGCCTTCCTTCCTGTTGTCTTGCTCCATCCAACACACAGTCTACCCACAACATCCCAGAGTGATCTTTTACAACTCGAAGTAGAGTGTGACTTCCCTGCTTAAAATCATTCCCGTTGCTCTTAGGACAAAGTCCAAAGTTCTTCCCGGCCCTTCCCTATCCAAATCGTCGCCTTCCTCCTTAGCTTTATCTCTCGACTTCTCCGTTATCCCTCTCCTTTAACCGTATTAGACACCGGTTAGAAGTCTGTTCTTTGAACAGTGATTCCCAGATTTTCAGATTTTATACACCTGTAGTTTTTGTTTTGCTCATTTCAAAAATAGGGTCATCTATTTTTTAAAAAATCTATCATCTACTATCATTGTCATTTTATAAAAGAGGGACCATCTTAATGCCAGAAAGCCAGTTGGTCTTAAACCCAGTAATTAAAATTGAGTGACTTTAGGTTTAAAAAGACTTACCACACTGTCTTCATTTACCCATTGATGGGTGAAAATTTCATTCTGCCCCAACAAATATCTGAGGTCCTTTGGGAACCACTGTTGTAGAAATAGACCATGCTCTCTTATACTTCGGGGTCTTTGCATTTTTTTCTCTCTGTGCCTGGAATCCTCTTTCATCTCCTTCTTCCCCTGTCACCCCTTCTCCTCCAGGTCTCAGCTTAGATGATCCCTCCCATGGGAGGGGAGGCCCCAGCACAGCACTTCTCAGGCTGAACCGGAACGCCCGTTCTCATCCGCCTGCCCCACTAGACTAGAAGCTCTACGAGGGTGGGCTCTATGTCTGTTGTTTTCCAGTGTTTTCTTAAAGCTGAACACATTTCCTAGAGTACAAAGCTCAGTAATTATTTGTTGAATATAAAGAATGAGTACATTTTGTATAATACCCAAAAATAATCAGTGACCTCCTCACTATCATGGTAAATTGATAGTTCTGAATCTGTGAATTGGCTATGTAACCTTAATCGTTTTAATTATTTAGATTTGGTTTTCTTAGATTTTAATAATGTGTTTTTCTTATATTTATTTTTATCTTTAGAGTTACGGTATTTTTCCAATGGCTGATTGGTTTGTGAATTTTTCAAATTGTATTTAGCTTCAGTTATCTCTAAAAGATAAATAAGCATAAAAAAAAAAAACCCTGTGCAATTAAAGCTATAATGTAAACTTACTGTGTTCCCTAGAGATATATTTTTATATAAATTGTAATGTATTGTATTCATAACCATAATGTTTTGTGTATAGTAGTATTGCATGATTCCTTTATTGTTTTTTCCTAGTTGTGGCTAAAGACATTGTTACCTATAAGGAGCGCTCTAAGTAAATAAAAACTAATACTGGGGATATAAATCTGCTATCTGAAATTTCAGATATTAAATAAACCAAAGCACTGACACTTTCTTTAATGTAGTTTTGTGTAGGTACATTCAAGCTGCTTCAGATAGTAAATAAAGTCTACTACACTAAAGCTGTGACATTTTTCTTTAATGCGGTTTATGTAAATATATTCATGAAACATTTGAATGTAAAGATAGAAGCTCCTGGCATATGTTAGCGGTTTTGCAAGTGGGTCTTCTGTTACTTGTGAAGCAGGAGAGAGATGTTTTCTATGAACCTGACACAATTGCTGTATCTGAAATGCATTTGATCTTTTTTTCTTATATTTTGAAGTTTCCTAATCGTGCTTTTGTTTGTGTGTGGGCTGGGTGGTAAGGGGAACTAATTATCACATCAGGGCTGTCTCTCCCAGAATATGTCACTTTATCTGGGAGAGGACAACAGCTACTTCTCCCCACTGAGCCGGAGGAGAAGCCAAACATAGTACCGTGGTGCCCGTTGAACCACTGTGGGATCGACGTGCTAGAGTTTTGATGACATCGTCCCATGCTGCCAAGATGTGCATGGTTGTTTGGGTCACTGGGAATTTTGTTTTATATCGGACAGACAGCCTGCATGCAAAGAAGCAGTTCTGACCTCTCATTTGAGTGTGTTTTGTTTAGTTTTTCAGGAGGCAATCTTGAAAGAGTATTTCCATTTCTGACTTAAAATAATTTTATAAGCACATTGGAACAAAGTGCCTCCTAAAGAATGTGGTTCGGTCATTTCAGTTGGTCACAGGACGTTTCTAGGCAATAGGATGACAGTGCAAAAGATGGGAGAAGGAGTGTGTTAGGCAATGTCATACAGCAAACTTTCATAGGTAACGCTCCCTTTGAGGCAGGTTTTTGACAAATCTGAACATATGGGTCAGACAGCATGGAAACTACAAAAAAGATGGAGTTTTTTATGACCCAGAGAACACACTTAAGCCTTGTCATTGACTTTTGCCACACATTCCTATCCAAATTTTGGTTTCAAGTCACATTATTCTCATGTATATAGTCACCTTCCAAGTCAGAAATTATGTAGGACATATAAAAACTCTCAGCTGCTTCAAGTTTTTAGTGGGTCAAAAATGAAACACTATATGCCCATGTCCATACTTTCAACACACACACAGTACATCTATGTGACAAATACACATATATTCTACATACATACACGAGAGCATTGTAGTGTGGTATTTTAGTGCCATATAGTGCAGGAGGTGAAAATATGCACCTTGTCATCAAACAGACCTGAGTTTGAACCAGGCTCCACAAATGATCAGCTCCTTGATTTTGAACAAGACATGACATAAGTATACAAACACCAGATCTAACCTAGAGTGAGTGTATGTGAAATTTGAGTTCTCACCATTATTACTACAGAGCGGCGGCGCCAGTGCCGGACTTGCAAAAGCCAAGAATCTTGGCCTTAGGATATGTCTGCCAATTGTCGTGCTTGCATGTGAAAATATGAAAAATAATGTTAGAGATGTACATGGCATCTCACTATCATCTATAAATACTTTAAGAAAAATCACAGAATGAAAACTGCAGAGGATTGTCCCAAGCACATAACACCCCACCTCTGCTTTTACTAGGAAACTCCTGGTCATCAATCGTTGAAACAGAAAGAAAGGTTTCTCAGGGGAGAAGATGTGT
This sequence comes from Zalophus californianus, assembly GCF_009762305.2. Classification (NCBI taxonomy): domain Eukaryota; kingdom Metazoa; phylum Chordata; class Mammalia; order Carnivora; family Otariidae; genus Zalophus; species Zalophus californianus. Next base: position 79,077,518 of record NC_045606.1, read on the forward strand.
AGAAGGAATACTTATCTGACCTCAGTGGCCCATGTTTTGCAACCTCAGGGAGTGCTAGAGATGTCTGGGGATTTGCTGTTTTTGGAAGGGGACAGTCTAGTAATTTGAATCTGGGCACTGGGAACGCCTGAATTCTAATATCAGATTGGCTCATGATGCCATCCGAGGCACTTGACGGGTACTCACATTCTGTGCTTGAGATTCCAGTAAACTGGGGACAACCATTTCTCTGGCCTTGGAAGTCTTCCATCCCAGATCTCCCAATGAGATTTAAGATAAAACTCCTTGGAAGCAGCCCATAGTGTTGAATAAGGTAGAAGGTGTGGAGGGCACTAAATGTGGTACTTACCTTGGGTTTGAGTGGGTGTGAGATACCAGTATCTGGTTCTTTCTGTCTGAAGTGAAGTCGGCACTGGCTTCTCAAGGGAAGTTTTTTTTTAATGCTTTGTAGAAGTCAAGTAACTAGACAGGACATTCAGTGGTCAACAATCTACGTTCCCGAATGTCTGAATACCCCTGATCTAGTTACCCCAACTGGTTTAATATTGTTTCAGTGAAGTGACAATTTTAATCCCCTTTGACTGGAGGATGATAACATTTGCTTAAGTTTGACTCATGGGAAGACCCTCAGCCTGGCTCAGCTCTGCTCCCAGACCTTTCATCAGGGCTCTGCTCTGCACTGTCACCAGAAGTACCCAAGAGGCTATGTTGAATTGTGGATTGGAGCATTCCCTGATCAAATCTGACCTTCTACTTTACTGAGTCCGATTTCCTACAGGGATTCTAGGAGATCTGAAAACCCTCCCTTCAACAGGAAACACAACCTTTTGTTTGACAATAAAAAGTAAGGTTTAGAATGCAAGTAAATTTAAGAGAAGTGGAATGATATTAAAAGCCTTTCTAAGTAACAGGCTTTAGTGAAGAAAAGATGGTGAGACCCCCAAGTCTATAGAAGGAAACAGGTAAATATTTTCTACAGATCAAAAGTTTAATCATTTGTTCTATGAATGTGGAAAGACTCTTGAGAAACAGCTAATTTATTTTAATACATTCTCGAAAGACGACTTCAATATCAGTGCCTTTCATTTGTTCGGTGTTTTACAGCTCACAAAGCATTCCACAGACCTCATCTTACTTGATTCTTAAAACTCTTGGAAGAGCAGGGCAGGGAAGGTGTTAACTATCTGCACTAAGGAAAACAATCTTAGAGTTAACTAAGGTAGTAAATACCAGAGCTAGAACTCAACCTGAAACTCGTGACTCCAAATCCCAAGCTCTTACCATCCCATCATTTTTAGTTCAGATTAGGAGGGTATTGTTCATAATAGCCAAAAAGTGCAAACAATCTAAATGTCCATAAACTGATGAATGAATACCTTCAACATGGTGTATCTATACAATGGAATACTATTTAGCAACATGCTACAAACATGGATGAATCTGAAAAACATTAGGTTAGGTGAAAGAAGTCAGACACAAAAGAACACTATTGTATGATTCCGTGTATTTAAAATGTCCAGACAAAACAAATATATTGAGACAGAAAACAGATTCGTGGTTGCCTGGGGTTGGGGGTGAGAACAAAGGTTGACAGCAGAGGGGATCTTTGCGGGGTACTGGAAATGTTCTAAATTTACAACTTGGTAAATTTACTGAAAATAATCACTGAACTTTAGGCTTACAGTGAGTGCATTTTATAGAATATAAATTAATCTGAATAAATTGCTTTTAAAAAACAGGAGGCACATGTCTCTCACTGACAGGTGATGCCATGTTTACAACCTCACTGAGGTAGCTCAGCTAAACAATGGAATCATCTGGCTCAGACAGAAGCACTTGGTTCTTGCGCTAGCAGCACGTGATTTATTAGTTTTGCTCTGCTGATAAGACCATTAAAAGCCGATGACACAGCATTCAAGGGCAGCCCCATGCTTGCCGCCTTCACCAGTCTTCCTGGCCCTCAACCCAGGCAAATGTAGCCTTTCTGCCAACCTCGGAGATTTCGTGCTGATTGTAATACGACTTTCCCATCTTTTATTATTGTTGTCGTTGTTGTTATTGCTATTACAAAACATCGAGAAACATACAAATTGGAGAGCTAAAAATGAAGGTTTCCTGTTCTATTGAGGGCATGAATTGGCAAGGAATCATGTTACCGGTGGGTTGGGGCTTTTGTAACACCCCTGAAAAACAGCTCCAATTCCCTGGGGACACCGTGGAATGGGCAACAAGCAGAAGGGGGGGGATGGCATTCTGAAATGAGGGCCAGGGGAAAATGAGACAAGGCAATCATTCAAGATCTCAAAAACACAGGGGAGCTCTGAAGGTAAAAGTCAGTGAGGATTTGTGAGTCTGGGAAAAGACAGTGCCTTTGATTTGATACAATTGCAAATGAAAAAGCTCAGTAGCTAGATAGCAGCTCTCAAGCAGGAACTGTCCCGTCATTGGGTACACCAAGTCGCCATACTCCTGTACTCTCACTCTGAATTTACCTTTCGAGACAATCTTCAGAGCAGGATGCCAGCTTTTCTGCCCTTTAAGATACCACTTCCCTGCAGGACTTGTCATGAACCTGACAGGGGAGCCATCCCAAGGGAAAGATCCATGTCTTGGGAGCCGGCCCTCCATCTACATCATTCTTTCTGATACCACAGTGAGCAAATCTGTCCAGAAGGGTAATATCAACACTCAAGGTAACAAATAACAAGTTGCTGAAATGAGTGGAAGCTTCAGACCTTCCAGGACACCCCAGGGAAAATTTCCTTTATTAGAACTTCATATGACATATATCAAATATATCAAATCTGCTCTTGCTTTGCAAGTGCAATTCCATACCCATGATCTGCAGCTTCAAATGAAAGACCTGACTGATGAAGTTCAGCTGTTCATTCCTCACTTTGGAATTTTTTCTGGAGATGGGTTTTTTGCCTTCACGGTTTTCACATTATCAGTGTTTCTGTCCATCTGCTTGCATGGGACTCATTTCTACATGTTCAAATTAGTTCAACAAACGAAAATTGCACCAGATGCTCTATTAAAAATTCCTGTCTTTCATTCCATCTGTCTTTTATTTCGGTACATTTTGAAATGACACACGAGTAAATATCAATATGAGAAGCAGCTTGGACTTCTGATACATAACCACAGTTATCTCTTACTAGCTGGGTATGATTAAAGAAGTTTTTGGAACCTCTCAGAGCCTCAGAACCCATTTCCGTCCTTCATGAAGTAGAAGTAATAATACCTCTTTCACCAAGGGCTGCCTTACCCGTGGTAAGTGGGAGCAACACACAATGACTCCGCGGAGATTGTATTAGTACATAAGACTGGCTGGCACATTGTATGCAAAAGCATGTTGTGAACTGCAGATGTTATACAATTGCAAGGTATTATTTTTATAGATAGCTCTAATAATTTTAAATTTGACTCATGCTCACTACCGTAAGCTGGCATCGCTTGGAGATTTGCTTGCCCGCCAGGCCTCAGAGCGAAGACTTGATAAGGGTATTGCCAGTTCTCAGCTGAACCCCGTGGCCTGTTGGGTTGTTGTTGTACAAAGCCTGACCTTTGCCTGACGTCCCCCCCCCCCCCCCCCCCCCCCCGCCCGGGGAGCTAATCTGAGACACTCCGGCAGACAGGGAAGTCGGAAGCTTCACTTCCTTAGGGGTCATTACACTAGTCCAGCACCCTTGTGACACACCGTCTGTAGGAAATGTTGAAAACCCAAATCCTTCTGTGTAAGTATAAAATATGTTAGACCGAGTTCAGAAAGCGAGCTTGCACCTGTACATTGAAAGGGGTTAGATAAGCCTTAAGGCGGGGTGGGGGGGGGGTGGGGGGCAAGGGTGGAGGGAGGGTAGAAGTGAGGAACAACTTGTTAAAGAGTGGAGAGACCCTTGACATTTGTGAGACTAAGAGAATTGCCAGTTTCCCAGTTTTGCAAATGACACGATCATGTATGATTTCTGTGTTTCCTCACTGGCAAATTGAGGACAATTTAAATAAGAAAGGTCTCCATGAAATGAGCAGGAATGCCATTCTGAGATACGACCATTTCTGTGGCTAGCTGGGCTCGTTCATTAGTTGGGGACCACACTCAGAGGCAAACTGGCCATAAAGCAGGAGCTTCTGTGCCCCTGTGAGTATTGGGGTTCACAGGAGGAGTAGGGTGTTGTGGGGGGCCGGGGAGCCGAGAAGCCGGGTTACAATTAGGCAGCCCTCTTCTATAAGCCTTTTTGGTAAACTGCTAAAAGAGTCCTCAGAAGAAAGCAGCTCAAATCATCTAAGACCTAGTAGTTCGTCACGATTCTATTATGGTTTCAAATATAGCTTTACTTTCATAACTAATTTTGTATTTATAATTTTATATTATTATTCTTAAAGAAGGCGTTAACACTGGATAATCTTCAGACTCTATAAGACTTGGATCCACTCCTGCCTATACAGTAATTCATCTGGTTTGTTTTTTTAAACATACTTCTTGAACACCTAATAACTATGCAAAGCCTTGGGGACAGTGAGTGGGGCAGGTGTGGCCCCTCCCCTTGGAGAAAATGCCTTTAGGGCAAAGACCAATTTGAAATAAGCCATCCTAAGTGGGATGCTGCGGAATGCAGTCTGTGGGAGCCGGGAAAACTAAACTGGCCTCCGGCATCAGGAGAAGCCTCTCCTTGGGAGACACACTTAAGCCCTGAGCCCTGTAGAAGAGGCAAAGGCATTCCGGGCACAGGGTGGAGCATGGACAATAGCCTGGGGATGATTCAGCAGATGTGGGGAGTTCAGAAGCCCAGTGTGAGAGTTGCAGGAAGTGACCCCAGCTGAGAGTTGTGATGTCAGCAAGGCCTGGTGCTGGAGGGGCCAGAGGGCGCAGTAAAGATTCTGTCCCGAGGACAATGGGAGCCATTCAAGGATTTTAAGCAGACAATGACCCAAGGAGATTTCTGTTTTTTAAAAAAGTTACTCTGTTAAGAGTACACTTATCTTGATGAGCACTGAGTAATGTACAGAATTATATTGAATCACTATATTGTACTAATATAATGATTGAAACTAATATAGTGATTGAAACTAATATAACACTGTATGTGAACTATCCTGGAATTAAAAAAGAAAGTTACTCTGTCTATACTGTGGAAAAGGGAAAATGTCAGTCTTCCAAGAAAATGAGGACAGCAGCTTACACTCAAGTCAGACAAAGAGGAATAGTCAGAAACGAAGCAGGAATTCAAGGGTGGTTTAAAATCCAGTAGTCCAGACCTTGTGATTGAATATGCCCAGGTTGATGAGAGAGGGAGCCAAAGGTCACACACCGGCTCCAGCAACTGGGGAGGGGGGGAGGGATGGAGGGGGGATGGGGCCAAAGGTCACACACGGGCTCCAGCAACTGGGGGGGGGGGGCGATGGGCGGGGGGGGGGGGGGATGCCATGAGGATGCCACTTCCAGAAATGAGGAAGTCTGCGTATGGGGTAGGGGAAGCAGAAAGAGGGAATTCAAGATACTGGTTTGGGATAAGTTGAGTTTTAGGTGCCAGAGAGACACCCAGATGCAGATAAATTTTAGCTCAGTAAAATAAAATAACACCTCACTGTAAATCTAGATTTTTGAAGTCCTTTCACATCACTGAAACTGCTCATATGAAATCTGTGACTGATAAGGTCCAATTGCAGAATAAAACAGAGGACCTGTGGAAATGAGATTTTTATTAAAGAGATTCCTACCATGCATTCATTTCACTCTGTTATGTGGTTGTAAATAGAAATGCGTATATATTTTGAAATACAAACAATTCCTAAAATGACCAAATTCTTCCAGCAATTTGAAGGTTATTAAAGAAAACACAGAAACAATCGGTAGGGCCTCACAACACTTCCAAACATTTGAGAGCCAAAAGTACATAACCCACAAGCAAAGTAATTTGCCTTCAGGCAGAGGGTCTCCTGCCTCGTAGAGTGTTAGGCTGACGTACTTATTACTTACAAGAGGAGGTAGGAGGTCTCCGATGACTGCCTACAAATAGTATTTACTGAAATACCAGATCTGCTGGCAGGACGGGTATTGCTGAGTTTTGAAGGTGCTGATGAATTTTGCTCCTGTTGAGTTTCCATTAATATTAAGACACTTGCTGGGATTAACAGTTGCCTGTATTTAAGAGGGCAAACTATGGCTTGGGCAAAATGTCAAAGACTTCCATTTAACAGTAGATGATATTGAAGTCCAAAACTCCTTGACATGGCCTTTCAAGTAAAAAGTATCCAACATCTTTATGCATCTACCATGATGCTGGTGGCTGTTAAAAAAAAAAAAATAAGAAGGGACGTCTGGGTGGCCTAGTCGGTTAAGCATCTGCTTTCTGCTCAGGTCATGGTCCCAGGGTCCTGGGATGGAGCCCCGTGTTGGGCTCCCTGCTCAGCAGAAGCCTGCTTCTCCCTCTCCCACTCCCCTTGCTTGTGTTCTCTCTCTTGCTGTGTCTCTCTCTGTCAAACAAATAAGTAAAACCTTAAAAAAAAAAAAAAGTAAGGTTGGGGGGCAAGATACCAAGGCATTTCTATTGGAAATAGTCCATGAGCCAGGGTCAGTTTCTGCCCATCCCCACCCCGATGCGGAAGAATGTCCTGGGTTTTGTTTTTATTTTTGCTTTCATACTCCTATGCGTTTGCTCAGAGGCTGCTATCTCTGCCTGGAAAGCTCCTTATCAGCTTCTGTGCCTTCTCCAACTCCCCCCGACGTGGGCTGCTTTGCTTCTTCCTCTACTCCACGTCTCTCCTTTTGCTGGCACCTTGGCAGAGCTGTCCCTGCACTGTGTTACTGTCAGCTGTCTGCCTCTCTCCCAGGAGTGTGAGCTCCTGAGGGCAGGGACCAGATCAATTTCTATTTTTCTGTTTGTAATCCTAGCTTCCAGCACAGTACCTGTCCACACAGCCGGCGCTTGGTAAATGTGTGTTGAATAAACAAACAGATGATAGCATTTTCAAGAGGATACCAAAAGAGAAAAAAGATTGAAAGGGCAAACTCTGTTCTTACTAAAAAGGAAATTGCTGATATAATGTGAAATTGTGTGTATCTGATTGTGAATCAAGAACTGTGAAAATAATTCTCCCCAAGATAGATATTTTTTAAGCAAAAGATGCTAATCATCAAAAGGCTTGTATATTATTGACTCTAAAAACAATTCAACCCCAAAAACAATGTAATCAAGTGAAAAAAACTCCAGAAATAGAAAGTGCCGATGCCTGGAAGACATTTCATCGGATTTTTTTCCTCAAGGAAAAAGGGTTTTTTTTTTTTTCTCAAGGTAGACAAAGTTGCAAAGAAATCTAAATTATTCATTATACTTAAGTCTGGCCAGGCTCAGGTAGTCATGTTTAATTGCTCAGCACAATTTCATCCAATGGATTTAATGTTTGTGGAGAATACTTAGAGGGGGATCCAGTGAACTAAGATCATCCATGAATTATAATTATTATGGTAATCAGAGTAATTTGTAACATATATACTAGGATATCTAAGGACCACTGTTCTGAAAGTCTTGTCCTTGTGAGGCCATATTTTTTTTTCCTCTGTTATGCTGTCACAGAGCAAAACTCTTCCAGATTCATTTCCAAAGTCGTTCATCAGCCATCCAAGATTTGAGAGAAGAAAGTCACGTAAGACTACATTTATTCTGGGTTGTTCCAGTGAGAAAACTGAACTATATGGGGTGATTTTCAGGAGATCGGTTTCAACACAATAGAAAAAAAATTTTTTTTAATGATTTGAGCTATCCAAATAATGAAATGGATTTTTGCTAATATATAATTTTCACTGGAAATATTCAAACAAACCCTAGATGACCACTTACAGAAGTGGTAGAAGATTAATGTACTTCAAAGTCCCTTTGAATGCTGAGAGTCTGTGATTCCAGGAGTATCTGAGTAATTGTTTGATAGTCAAACTAAATGTGTCTTATAATCTGCATGCATCAAGCCAGGTGTGTACTCAAACGTCACCTTATTACAGAGATCTTACCTACATGAAATATTACCCCACAGTCTTCTTTCTTCTCTCTTACCCTGCTCTATTTCTCTCATATGTTTTGTTTTTGTTTATTTATATATTGTTTCCCCCCGACTAAAGAATGTAGGGACACCTGGGTGGCTCAGTCGGTTAAGCGTCTGCCTTCAGCTCAGGTCCTGGGATCTGTCCTGCATTGGGCTCCCTGTTCAGCGGGAAGCCTGCTTCTCCCTCTGCCTGCCGCTCCCCTTCTCCCCGACAAATAAATAAATAAAATCTTAAAAAAAAGAAGAAGAAGAAGAAGAAAGAAAGAAAGAATGTAAGCTCCATGAAGGAAGGGATTTTGTTGGTTTTCTTCACTGCTCTAACCCCAGCACCTAAATTGGAACCTGGCATAAAGTGTGTGTTTAATCGATTATCCAATAAAAATAATATTAAAATGTTACAGAAAAATTACAAACATGAGAGAGAGAACAAGAGGAAGGAAGGGAGAGAGAGAAAAACACAATTCTACTACTTCTTGGTATTTAATTATATACTCCTTGTATTTTCTTCTCATCTCTTTGCTTTCAAAGAGGTTTTTATATAGTTGTAATCATCATTCATCTCTTTACCTAAAATGTTTTATACAGCTGAATAATTCTCATCTCATTCACCAAATCTGGCTATAATGATTTGATGTCATTTCTAAAAATCAAACTCATTTTCATATAAAAAAAGGTGTGACCAGTAAAAAGGTGACCAGTAAGGCTACACAAGAGGTGTATGCCACAGCCCAAAGAAAACCAACAAACTCACCATTTCTAATTTCATAATCATCTCTCTCATCAGTATCATTGAAAAGAGTCATAGTTATTTTTGGAGGCAGAATACCATCCTGAGTGAAGATCATAATAGCCAAAACATTCTTGCAAAAAAAAAAAAAAGTTGGAGGACTTACACCTGATTTCAACAGGCACTACAAAGCTATAGCAATTAAAGCAATGTAGTATTGGCATAAAAAATAGACCTGTAGATCTACAGAACAGAAGTGACTCTCTTGAAACAAGCCCTTACATGTATGGCCAGTTAATTTTCCACAAAGGCACCGACAAAATTCAATAGAGGAAAGTATATAGTCTTTTCCCAAAGACAGGCTAAGCCAATCAGATATCTGTATGCAAAAAGATGAATTTAGACCCTTATGTTACACATACGCAAATATAAGTTGAAGTGGGTAACAAACCTAAAATACAAACACCTAAAACTGTAGAACTCTCAGAAAGAAGACACAGGAATGATAATCTCTGATCTTGGGTAAGGAAAAGATTTCTTAGCTGTAACACCAAGAGTTCAAGCAGTAAATGAAAAAAAAATTGATAAATTGGACTTCACTAAAATTAAAAGCATCCACATTTCAAAAGACACCAATAGACAATTCACAGAATGGAAGAAAATACCTGAAAATCATATACTTGCTAAAGTCCAGAATATATTCTAGAACTCTTACAGGCCACTAATAAGAAGATGACTCAATTTTAAATGAGTGTAAGATTCCTTTCAAAAAACATTTTATCAAAGTAGAAATGAACACATGAAATTATGCTCAACATCACTAGTTATGAGAGGAATGAAATTAAAACTGCAGGGAGATCTATTTCACACCCACTAAAATGGCTATAACCAGAAAGACAAGCAGGAACAAATTAGGATGTGGAGACACTGGAACTCACATCATTGCTGATGGGAACATAAAGGGGGGGCAGCCATTTTGGAAAATAGTTTGGCAATTTCTTGAAAAGTTAACTGTAAGTATACCATATAACTCAGCAATTCCTCTGTCACGTATCTCCCCGAGAGAAATGAAAACATATGGCTACACAAAGACTTGCACATAAATGTTCACAGCATTATCTGTAACAACCCAAACCTGGAAACAACCCAAATATTCACCAACTGCTGAATGTAATAAACAAAATATGGTCTATTACACATGTATTAAGAAGTGTATATTTCTATGCATACACATTTTACCAGCTCTTTATCTATCTGTATGTTAAAATGATCTATTGATAAAGTCCTGCAAACCGTGTATATATTTTTCACACTCATAAGAATATGGACACAGGGGCGCCTGGGTGGCTCAGTCGTTAAGCGTCTGCCTTCGGCTCCGGTCATGATCCCAGGGTCCTGGGATCGAGCCCTGCATCGGGCTCCCTGCTCGGCGGGAAGCCTGCTTCTCCCTCACCCACTCCCCCAGCTGTGTTCCCTCTCTCGCTGTCTCTTTGTCAAGTAAATAAATAAAATCTTTAAAAAAAAAAAAGAATATGGATATATATATATATATATATATATAATTTCATGTTAGCATCTCTTCAGTTTTTGGCCCAGACACAAATCTGGAACTTCAAAAGTAGTTCACCACTTTTTTAGCTCTGTGGCTGTGGGCTTGTTACTTAACCTCTCTGGGGCTGTACTAGTAAAATCTGGAGGATAATATACCCCTGACAGGACCTTGGGATTAAATGAGATAAAATGTATAAACTGCTTCGCACTTATAAGCCAGACCCAGTATTGTTATCTGTCTTTCTGGAGTTTTATTTGCAAGTCTAGTTGTTGACCAATACTCTTGGTTGAGGAGAAGGAAACCATGCCGTGCAGTGGAGAAAGCCACTTCTGTCCTTCTAGCTGTCTGACTTCAACGTTTTCATGTAAACTCTCAGAGCTTCCATTGCCAAAATCTGTAAACGAGGATAATCATCTCACAGGACTTGTTACCATTAGTGCCTTGTAAACTGCGAAATACAATAAAAGCTTAAGGTGCTGTATCAGCATAGCCTTCTGTTAACCATCAATACCACCCACAGTATGTTTTTAGAAGAACCCGAATAACCACTCATAGAGTGATGTGTAGTCATTTCTCAGCCTCTGAGATTATCATCAAAGAATCTCTTCATGGCCATGGTGGTGGAAGCGAGTCATTTTCAAAATAAATTTTATTCTCCTGTTGCTTGAATATAAAGTGAGAACTGTGTTACTGCCTATCTGAAACACTCTCTGCCTGTCCTCAAGAGCTATCAGGCTCAGCTAAATATGTCCCTGGCCAGTATGTTCATAATCCCCACTGGTTCTGAGACCTTCCTCCACCACCGATGTGACATTCTTTGTGTTCAAATGTCTAGCTGACGTCTGCTGCTTAAAACAGCCCATGCTTTCACCCCCTCTCTGCATTGTCACGGCCCTGTATCACCGCTCTTAAAAGGCCACTCCTCGCTCTGGTTGCTGACCAGCCTGCCCACTTGCCTCCCTGCCTGTTTCTGGCCGCCTTGAATGCCTGCTTCTTCAAGCTCCTTGTGGCTCTGACAAAGCAGGGACCATGTCTACCTTTGGCTACAGGAGAGGACTTAGCAAATATGAATCCATCGATGAGGATGAACTTCTCGCTTCCCTGTCAGCTGAGGAGCTGAAGGAGCTAGAGAGGGAGTTGGAAGACATTGAACCTGATCACAGCCTTCCCGTGGGGCTAAGGCAAAAGAGTCTGACCGAAAAAACCCCCACGGGGACATTCAGCAGAGAGGCACTGATGGCCTATTGGGAAAAGGAGTCCCAAAAACTCTTGGAGAAGGAGAGGCTGGGGGAGTGTGGAAAGGTAGGCTCTCGGGTTTTTCCTTAGCTACTCCCACCCTCGGCCCCCCACCCCCAACCTGGGAAACCTGTTTTCCCTAACTTTTCAGTCCGCTTCACTTGTCTTTTCTCATAACCCATTTGCACCTGCTACAGAACAATTCCTCAGGCCACCCAGTGGATCATAATATGTAATATTTTTAGCTTGGGACCCTTTGATTGACTTTAGTCAATCAAGATGGGATTTTCTAGAGGAAAAAAACCCACAAGCAAGGCATGGGTTTAGATATATTGCCAAACATAAGTCTAATTTGAGCTGTGAGTTGCTAATGAGGCATGATATCTGTGACTACATATATATATATATATATATATATATATAGCAGTTGAGTAAATTTATTTCCTTTTATAAAGACAGAAGTGGGTACTCTGGTTGCTTTGACTGTGATGGTGGCTACAGTAAAAAAAATTCCTTTTTTCCAACACCAAGAAGTGAGCAGAGGTGGAAAGTCTGTGGGACTGAGAGCCAGGGGGCCTTATTTTGAGTCCCTCTGCTGTCCCTAAGTTGTTAGACTTTGAACAGGTAGTCATCTCTGCAGCGTTCTTTTTTCTATCTGTCCCTCGAGGGAGTTGAATCAGGGTTTCTTTTGTAAATCAAGAACCCCTTTGGGATTTTGATAAATTACAGATCTTCTCCTTAAGATAATGCATGTGTGCTTGTACATACGTACACAAACTTTTACATCGAATTTCAAAATGATAACACACATCCTGAAGCCCACCTGAGGACCCAGGTTAAGCACGCTTGCGTAGATGACCCCTAAGATTCCTTCCAACTTTATAATGTTGATCCTGAGCCCTGGAAATGTTCTTCTATTAGAGCTCACGTTAGAGCTTTTGTTTTCTGCCCAGTAAACACTTACTTTGAATTTTAAGTTATTTTAAGTTACTCTATTTGCCTAATAAGTCATTAACAGAAGAAAGTTCAAAAGTCTACGCCCTGGGAAAATAATAATGGCAATAACAATGTTAATGCAGTATAACAAAGTCCTGAATTTGTGGGAGAACACAGGTCAGGAGCAACAGTTTCAAACCTCTGGGCTCCACTAGAATCACCTAAAATCAAAAGGGCCTGAAGCCAATGGCAAGACTGCCACAGTACTAATCTAGGTACTGTTAGATGATCTTGATGATAGGGTGTGTGGGCCACATTTGTAGCAAGGTATGTGTGAGCCTTGTTCATGTCAATCATCTCGGGAAGGGCCACTGGGATCAGGCCAGGGTCTGCCAAGGCCGCGGTGGCTTCCTGCGCAGAGGGGCAGAAGGGGGGCAGTGCAGAGTTGGGCTGGTCATTTCCTCTACAACCTTGATTTTCAGAGGTCTTTCCCCCCCCCCACTGATGTGGGAATGTGTGTCAAAAATCTGATAAGATATATAAAATATAACATTTCTATTATAGTCCTTAAAGAATTTCCTTGGGTCAAAAGATGAAAATTGCCACCGAATAGCCAGGACAGATAGCCATTGTAGCAGTAACCCAACAAAAGCATTTTCATGTCATGGCGCCTTGAGATCAGTGGGAAACCAAGGGCAAAGGCTGTTATCAGTTATGAGGGAACCCATCCTGATTCTGCCAAAGGTTTTGCTGATCCCTGCCAACGGCTTATCAGCTCAATTAGAGAGGCTGCGTGTTGATGAACTTTGGTTCCTTTCTCGGGAGTTAACTTTTCTCCCACTATACTCCCCCAGCTGACCAGCCGTCTCTGTAGTCACACGGAGTGCTGAGCAGAAGCCTGTGGGTAGAGGGTGTAAACCCATCCCCACCACAGGACAAAGCTCCAGGCAGCGGGCAAGTGGGTGGGGGCGGGAGTGGCCGTGTAAGTGAAGAGCAGTGCAGAATGGACCAGAAGGAAATGGGAGGCTTGGTTATCAGGCTGTTGGCTCTGTAAAGGCTTAGGAAATTCATGTTCAGTGCCTGTTGAATGACAGCCTCCGTTCACTCGGGTCCACACAAATTATGCTGCCTTAAGCTCCAAGGGGCCTTGGAGACCAGGGGGTCTATAGCTCCCCCAACTTGAGTGTCTGCTGGGTGTCAGGCATAGGTGCCAGTAAGTTCACTCACATTATTTCATTGAATTCTCACCTTCTGCACATGAGAACTGAGACCAGGAGAGCTTAAGAAATTCAGTTGAAATGAATAGCTTATAAGGTCTGCTGGTGCCAAGACCACAATGCTCAAAATGTGGGTGCCCAACCCTTCAGCATCACCTGGGAATTTCTCAGAAGTGCTCATTCTAGGGCTCCCCCAGATCTCCTGGGAGTGGGGCCCAGCATTCTGTGGTCTCACAAGCCCCCCAGGTGATTATGACACACACTGCAGTTGAGGACCACTCAACTAATACCGTAGTTTCCCTGAGACCTCTCAGAGCTTTACTGATTTGACTAAAGTCAACCAGCTCTTCAGGGATAGACCCAGACCCAGAACCAAAAGCCAAGCCTCTTGCCTCCTTGTTTATGTAATGATGCCAGGGAGGTGATCAGGAGACACAGTTGGCCCCTTCTTGTTGCCTTATTTATTCCCTAAGAGTGCCAACATTTGCCTTCTCTAGACTCACCCCTCAGGCTTCACCCCATCGCACCTTCCCACCCCCATTCTCACAATGTCCAGATAATACAGGAAGGAGGCAAAGATTGTTTTTTCGCATCCTCTTACCTCCCTCTCCAGACCCTTTTCTCCCTTCTGGTGTCCTTCTAGATGTCCCCCACCTAGGGCAGCTAACCATCTCAGATTGTCTGGGGCTATCTAGGCTTAAGAACTGGAAATCCTTCATCCTGGGAAACCCCTCAGCCCCAGGCGAGCCAGGACAGTCACCCACCCAGCCCAGGCCCTGTCCTGATCCTCAGTGGCTGGTAGCCAATTGTCAGTGTAGATCCATTCAGTCAACAAATCTTTATGGAGCCCCTAGTACGTGCTAAGCACTGTGCTAGGTGAACAAACCAGACATGATCCCTGTTCACCCAGCTAACAGTCTTTTGGGAAAAATGACAAATAAGTAATTAAAATAGGTACTTTATTGGGGGCACTACAATGCCATACATGGCAAGGATAATATAAGGGGACAACACAAGGAGGTGTCAAAGAAGGCTTCCTGGAAGAAGTGTCATGTAGATATTACACGACGACTCACTGCTGGATAACAGTTTCAGATTTTGTCTCTCAGACGCATTTTGAGGGGAAAACATCTCTTGAAGATAGAGCCTAAAGGTCTTTTAAAAACCAAAGGGGATAAAATTTAATGGTGGCATGAAAGGCAGTATACCTTAGATTTTGAGACAGATCCCTTTCCTCCAAATACTGAAACAGCTAAAGCTTCACACAAACACACAGCACACACATGCACACAGCATCCCCCTTCCTTCTGCTCCTAAAGAAGGGAGTAAATAAAGACCAGACAACCATCCCAGGAGTGGCTGACCCCTTCCCCAGGCCATCACTTGGTGCCTGCCACTCCAAACAAGTAGATAACTGGAGGCTATTTTGTGGTAGCAACTGGGCAAACAAACCTGGAGACAGGCAGTGTTTTCCAAAGCTCATTCCACATGCCTCAGGCAGCAGGAGCCCTGGGGGTGAAAAAAAAGAAAGTTGCCAATGTAGAGGGAGTACCCAAGGTTCTGGGGACAGAGGAGGGCTTGGGGCTTCAGAAGAGACAAAAGAAAGGACTAAAAAGATTGCATCAGGAGAAACTGGACTATGTCAGCAATTTCCAGAAAAAAAAAAATTTTTTTTTTTTTAAATCAGAAAAGATAGTAAGAAAAAAGAAAGAAGGGGTCACTTGGCTTCTTAGTATAAAGTCTGGTAAGCAGGAAAGACAAAGATAGAATTGAGACTGTATTTGCCTGAAAGTCTTTCATAACTGATACATGGTAAATAATTTAAGACCATCAGGCTGGGGCAATGGCTTGCTTCAAGATTTTCTACTGTCCTCTGCTGTTTCATGTTATGGTTAGACTCTAGTTGGTGCCAGGGGTGATTATCTTTCCCACCCTGTGTCTTCTGCAGTCCATCTCCTTTAACCCTGCGCTAGCATGAGATTTCAAGTTGATTTGCAGCAAAGCGTGACCTGGATGCTTTTCTGCAGAGCTAGGTTTTGACCTGCTGCTTGCCATGAACAAGCAGCCCTGCCCCCTCGGCTTCCCTTCCCCACAGCAGCCAGGGACAGCCGCAGGTATCGCGTGGTGTGGGGTCTCTGAGACCCTGTGCCGGGCTCTACCCCAGAGGTAGATGAATGTTGGAAAAACGAAGGACCCCCCCTGCCTCTGTCTGCACGTATGCAAACCAGGGCATAGAGCACCTGGCAACTGTCGCAGCTGCTACTGGAGGCAAATGGGATGAAGACTTTTTGAACATTAAAAAAGGGAATCCATTAACATGTTGTGTATTTTTGTTGTCATTTCTTTATTTGAGGTGGCAAAATAAGGAAGGATAGAGGAGTGATTCTAGAAGGGAGGGTTGAATTTGCTACATTTGAAATAGATAGGGAGTCAAGAAGTTCAGAACAAGTAGTTCAGAGAATGAAAAATGTACCAAGGGTTTTCCAAAGCTGAAGTTCCAACCCATTTGTTCAAATTGGCAAAATGATAGTAAATTTTCTTAATATAATAAATAGAATTCTGGATATTTATTCCACAGAAAACAAAAGAAATGTTTGTTTAAAAAAAAACTGTTGGAAGTTATGCAATGAAATGTTAACGCTGGTTGCCCCAACTAGAGAGGTCAGAAGCAAGCGATGGACTTTTTCCTTACACGCTTTTGTATTATTTGCCATGTGTTATTTCCCTTCTTTAGTTACTGAGATATAATTGACATATAACATTGTTTGGGTTTTAGATGTACAACATAATGATTTCATATATTGCAAAACCATGTGTGACTTTTGTAAATTAAAAAAAAAAGTGCTTAAAGATGACCAACTTCATGATGATACCGTGCTCTTCAGGTTGCTGAAGAAGACAAAGAGGAGAGTGAGGAAGAGCTCATCTTCACCGAAACGAACAGTGAGGTTTCTGAGGAGGTGTATACGGAAGAGGAGGAGGAGGAGGAAGGGGAGGAGGAAGAGGAGGAAGAGGAAGGAACAACTGAAAACGAGAAAGGTATTAATGGAACTGTAAATTATGATGGCATCGATTCTGATAACTCTAAGCCAAAGACATTTAAAAGTCAAATAGAAAACATAAATTTGACCAATGGCCACAGTGGAAGGAACACAGAGTCGCCGGCTGCCATTCACCCTTGCGGAAACCCTACGGTGATCGAGGATGCCTTGGAAAAGATTAGGAACAACCGCCCTGACACCACAGAGGTCAACTTGAACAACATCGAGAACATCACGTCGCAGACCCTTGCCCGCTTTGCTGAGGCCCTCAAGGGCAACACGGCAGTGAAGACCTTCAGTCTGGCCAACACGCGTGCGGACGACAGCGTGGCCATGGCCATTGCGGAAATGCTCAAAGTCAACGAGCACATCACCAGCATCAACGTGGAGTCCAACTTTATCACGGGCAAGGGGATCCTGGCCATCATGAGAGCTCTGCAGCACAACACGGTGCTCACGGAGCTGCGCTTCCACAACCAGAGGCACATCATGGGCAGCCAGGTGGAGATGGAGATCGTCAAGCTGCTCAGGGAGAACACCACGCTGCTGAGGTTGGGCTACCATTTTGAGCTCCCAGGACCAAGAATGAGCATGACAAGCCTCCTGACGAGAAACATGGATAAACAGAGGCAGAAGCGGATGCAGGAGCAAAAACAGCAAGAGGGCTATGACGGAGGAGCCAATCTTAGGACCAAAGTCTGGCAAAGAGGAACACCGGGCTCTTCACCTTATGCATCTCCCAGGCATTCTCCCTGGTCATCCCCCAAACTCCCCAAGAAAGTCCAAACTGTGAGGAGCCGTCCGCCATCTCCTGTGGCTCCACCCGCTCCTCCTCCGCCGCCACCCCCACCGCTTCCCCCACAAAGGCTGCCGCCTCCTCCTCCGCCACCACCTCCTCCACTCCCAGAGAAAAAACTAATCACCCGAAACATCGCAGAAGTCATCAAACAACAGGAGAGTGCCCAGCGGGCATTACAAAATGGACAGAAAAAGAAAAAAGGGAAAAAGGTGAAGAAACAACCAAACAATGTCCTAAAGGAAATTAAAAATTCCCTGAGGTCAGTGCAAGAAAAGAAAATGGAAGACAGTTCCCGACCTTCTACCCCACTGAGATCAGCTCATGAGAATCTCATGGAAGCTATTCGGGGAAGCAGCATAAAACAGCTAAGGCGGGTAAGTAACCCAAGAGCAGATTTGGGGCATGGATATAGTACGTGAGTGAGCCTCCACTGCACGATGGTACCGAAGTCACCTCTAAAAATGTTTATTAATGTTTAAAATGTTTTAGTATGCAAGAGCAAGCCTCCAAATTTTGAACACCAGGAGCAGGTCACCAGTGAGCACATTTCCATTTGAGACGTGTGCCGGGACCACCTTCTTAGCATCTCCGTTCTGGACGGACCAGGACTATTTTAAGACACTCCAACACTTAAAAATCCTGATTTCCTTAATAAGAAAATGGGGGAATATAATTTACATTCCAAAAAAGTTTCATCACTTGTCAACATTTTTACCTGAGTTGCAAGTGATTTACAACCTCATTTATAATATAAAATTTGAATATCGAATAGCACACAGGAATAATCAATCTATATCCGAGTTTGTCTCCAAGAATACTGCTTAGAGACTTACGCTACAAATATTTTTCACTTTATCATTTGTGTTGTTTTATTGAAAGAAAATCCCCTATTTTTATAGGTGGAAGTTCCAGAAGCTCTGCGATAAAAACATGATCTTTAGAAGAGGATGCAGAATCATTCAGTGGTATTAAATAAGACACATTGTGAGATGTTTCTAAAATACCTTCAATTTGAAATGTTTCCTGACTTTAAAAATAGCCTCACCCATTAATTCCAAAAAGAATTTTAAGAAACAATCGGCATGTTTCTTCTGTAAATATGAAAATAAACTACTTTTTTTTTATGTTACGAGATTTGTATTGGCAAGAAGCAGGTTATTTAAAGATGCTCTTTTATCTCTGGATGTGTTGATAACTCTGAGCTGTAATGAGTTAATGAAATGTGCTATTTTTGTAATCCCAATAAATTTGGATTGAAAAAAAAAATTTTTTAACAATTTTTATGTGTGTGAGTTGATACATCTGCCAGGTATGTATGTAACATTGCCAAATATTAAAAATATGGCATTCTCACCCAAAAAGGGCTTGGGTCCTTAGCATTTTCCTTTCTTTGTTTTTTCATGTCCAAGAAAATTCGATCAGAGCTCTTTCTAAAAAGCCTGAAATCAAAAATTTTCTTTTTAAAAATTTTTTTTAAAAGATCTTATTTATTTGATAGAGAGAGAGAGCTCACAAGCAGTGGGGAGGGGTAGAGACAGAGGGAGAAGCAGACTCCCCACTAAGCAGGGAGCCCAATGCAGGACTCCATCCTAGGACCCTGGGATCATGACCTGAGCTGAAGGCAGCCACCCAAACAGACTGAGCTACCCAGGTGTCCTGAAATCAAAAATTTGCTTAAAAGTCTTCTTGGTAGTGAGATAAAAGCTCTAGAAAAGACCCCAAAGTGGCCGTTATCATAGTGGGTGCATTGACCTTAGATCCAGAATGTCAGCTGACATTCCCACATTCCCAAAAGGCTGATAGGTATCAAGGAGTCAACTCAATATTTACAACTCTTTCTGGAAGAAAAAAAAAATGAAGGAAAGCTTCTTGGTAGAGGAAATGGTGTCAGGGGAATTCCTGGAAAATAAGCCCTGAATTCAGAGCTATGTTGTGGCTGATACTAAAGATTCACAACTCTCAAGTAGATGAGCCTTAGTCCAGTGGGCCTCAGCCTTTTTGTGCCCTACACGGATGGTAACATGGACGTCCTTGACACTCATCCCAGGACAAAGGCACATGTATTTCTGATCCCCAAATATCATTCAATCCCACTTCCCTCTTACTCAAGGAAGGTCTGAATTAAAAAAAGGGAAAGACATTTCCGAGATTATCTTCATCCCACTCCAGTGCTCCACTCCAACTTATGAAAGCTATAAATCTCTTCTAAAGTCCTTTGTATTAACTATGATTAGCAATGTTTCCTCTGTATCCTGCAGAGTCTAACAGTGGTCCTGCCAAGCTCTCTGGGCCACTCATTCAATGATTGTTTGCTCTATGTACAAAGCTTTGGATTATCTCCAATCAAGAGGATTATGTTTCACTAGGAAATTTATCCAATAGTTCTTGGGTCTGTTTCTTTTAGTCTGTTTCTATTGTTCTCTTACTTGGTGAGGACCACCTATATGATCTCTGAAGGAGGGGGCCAGAGGCCTGTGAGCTCAGTCAGTGCCCTGGCTCCATGTGGGGAGTGACTGACGCTTTCTGAACTATCTGAATTGTCTCAGGTATACTTTTCCCAAAAAAACATTAAAAGGGGCAAAACAAACAAAATATTATAAAGCCCATCATAAGACAGGTATGATGTGATCAGAGACTGAGCGGGGACATTTATCATTGAGGAAAGACACTGCTAGAAGGTTATTTCAGAATATAGTGCTTAAACATTCAAGGTGCTATGACTCTATTCAGCACAGGACAGGGATGAGTTCATCCTGCCTGCAAACTCATAGAGTTTGTATGGAAACTAATTAGTTCATCCTCTATAAAGAGCTTTCAGCTCACAGGGAGAGGAGTGTCCAAGACCAGATGAAGTTTTGGGCTGTGATTTATACTTGCACATTAATCTCTTTAAGTACACATCATCCGGGTTTGAAACGGGGCCAGTATCCTGAGTCTTACTGCGTGTCAGGAACCCGGCTGCCCCAGGCATTTATAACTCAGTGTCAGCAGAATGTTGATTTAATACCTGCCCTGATGTAGTTGCTCCAAGCGAGAGAAGGGTAGAGGTACTAACAGGCTGCTGAGATGCACTGAGGAGTAGGGCAAATCCATAGATTCTTGAAAAGATTCCTTTCATGACAGAGTTAACACTATCTTTTCTTTATTTCTCTGAGGCTTGAAAGGTGGAGGCTTATTTTCATTAATCATCCAATAGCATGGTCTAAAAGACTAAGACTTGACCTAAGAATTACAGAACTCAGAAATACAGTACAGTGTTAATGCCCTTGACAATGTCCACAAAGATTTTCTAAGGGCCTACCATGTTCAAGGCACTTTTCTGGATGCTGAGGATACACAGTGAACGAAGGAGATACAATCCCTGTCCTCGTGTAACTGACATTCTCATGGAGGGAGCTCATCATGCATTTACTTACCAAGTGTCTCTGCTCAGTGCTGGGGAGACCAGGTTAAGTTAGAAAGTGTCCTCCACCTCAGAGCAGCGGGAATCCTGAGAAAACCATCCCTTCCCAAATATGTGGTAAGAACTGACTTACAGACAGGTGTAGGGTCCTATGTGGGCACTGAGGAAGCCTCATCATCTAAAGTTAGTGTTAGCAAACTTTTTCTGTAAAGAATTAAGGAGTAAATATTTTAGACTTTGTGGGCCATTTGGTCTCTGCCAAAACTATTCAACTTTGCACCTGCAGGGCAAAAACAGCCACAAGCAATATGTAACTGAGAGAGCATGTGTGTGTTCTAATAAATTTTATTTATAGACATTCAAATTTCAATTTTATATAACCTTCCTGAGTTGTTAACTTTCTTCTTTCAATTTTTTCAACCATTTAAAAATGTAAATGCTCTTCTTAGTTCACAGGCTGTTGGATGTAGTTGACTTGTGAGCCACAGTTTACCATAGACCCTTGACCAAAAGCAGATAAGTGGTCAAGAAAAGCTTCTCAGTGGAGTGCCTGGGTGGCTCAGTGGGTTAAGCATCTGACTTGATTTTGGCTCAGGTCATGATCTCAGGGTTGTCAGATTGAGCCCCGAATCGGGCTCCACACTGGGTGTGGAGCCTGCTTGGGATTCTCTCTCTGCCCCTCCCCCCCCCCTCTCTCTCTCTCCCCCTCTCTCTTAAAAAAAAAAAGGCAAGAAAAGAAAGGCTTCTCAGGGACAGTAACACATGATTTTTTAGCCAGGCTAAAAAAAAGGAGTCAAATGATGGGACTAGGGAATAGGAATTTAAGTTTGAGGAAACAGGGCAATACAGAGAGTAGTTGAAAATCAGGGTTTAATGTAATTCTGTAAAAACAAAGATTTGGTAGAGTTACTGAAGTAGTAACTTTGGTGAATTAAAATTAGAACTATTGTATATTTTCTCTATGGGCTTCTTTTTTACAAAAATAGCATGTGATCATTAAGAAAAATCAAAATGTACAGGAAGCAAAAGAACCTAATGAATCCCCATATTCCCACCCACACAGAGCACCCACTGATGACCCTTTAGTGTATATCCTTTTAGAGTCTCCCTAACATATTTAAATGTACATATTGCTATGTTTTCTACAAAAAGGGGAAGATAGCATACATACCATATAATGGTATGTATGCTATCCATATTTTATGTAAGAAAGTTCAATAACTGTTGGATATTTAGGTTATTTTGATTAGTCCTCTGATGTTGGATATATAGTTTGTGTCAACCTATCCCTTTGAGTTATTCTGACTTGAAACTCTTCCAGAAAGCCCTTAGAAGAACTGACTGATGAATGATTGATAGCTAAAAAGCCATTTCCCAGATACACAAGAGTTGGGAGCCAACATTGGGGTACACCAAAACTGGAAATTAGGTCTCAACCAAATTCTCATGTTTACCTACTTTCTCACAGCCAAATTATATGCCCATCTGAACCGTAGAGATATGCATTAGTAAGATGCTTTCAAAAAGTTCATACAATTGTCTACTTCTGAATAAAAAGGCTGGGATGAATTGAGAGTTACAGAAGCCCAACCTGAACAACTTAGTGCAAACTAAGGAATGTGGACTTAATTATGAAAGTCCCGGGAGCATCAAAGAATTTCAAGAGGAGGAGTGACATGATGTTTATATAGGTTTTGAAAATATGACCTGTGTAACCAAGAGAAGGATGGATTCTGTGAGGTCCAGGCTGGTGGCAGGAAGACCAGTTGGGAGACCATTATAATCATTTAAGAATGAAGTGATACAAATTTGAACTGTGAATGCTGCGTAAGTGTAAAGGGGTCCAAACAGAGCAGAGACTAAGAAAGCACCTACTCCACAGAATTTAGTAACTGACTAGGTGTAGGGGGTAGAAGGCAACGAAAGAGAGGAGTCTATGTTGACACCTGTGCTCCTGGCTGGGCCATTTGGGTGCATAGTGGTGCCAAAAGTGGGACAGGAGCAGGTGTTGGAGGAAGAAGATGACTTCAGTTTTAAGTACATTGTGTCTGAGGTGCTGGTCCATTTGAATGTGTGGGTGGGTCTAGAATGATGGGGGTGTGATTCCTGCTGCAAATAGGGGCTTGGGGGTCACATGCCATGAGTGGCATTTAAAGATGGGGGTTTGGGTGAGGTCACTCAGGGAGTGTGGAGAATGCAGAGGCAGACTATAACCAGACAGAAGGAGAGGAGAATCGTGTGGCAGAGCAGAGAGTTGCACTAAGGAAGGAGCTGTCGGTGCCATAAAGTGTCTCAGCAAGTTCTGGAGCCTGATGTTGTTCACTTGAACTGGTGGTCAGGTGTGAGCAAGTCTGTGGGAGCGGTGGAAATGGACATCGACTGTAGGGCTAGGGTGGGACACTCACCAGGAGGAAGACAATAGTGCAATGCTTCGTTAGAAGGTATGCTGCTGGTGTCCCCAAATCTCGGAATAAAAGAGGCACATCCTTCTGGTATGTCATTTTTACTTGACATGAGAAACAAAAGTTACATTTTATACACACACATATACACATATAATCATTTTTACTTGACATGAGAAAAAATTATATTATTTATATATTTATATATAAATTTATACATATATTTTATGTCAAGCAAAAATATTATATACTTATATATAAATTTATATATATTTTTTATGTCAAGCATATGTGTGTGCATAAATATATATATCTCCTGATTTTTTAAAGTTTGCATTATGCTACTTTGTTTTTATGGAAGATGTATATTAGTACTTGTTTTCACTGACCAAAAGGAATCCAAAGAGGATTGTCACCTTTACAAAAAAGTGAGAATAACCATTCAGTGTTTGTTTGGCAGTGAGCTGTTGCAGAGGTAGCATGCACCCCAAGCAGCGAGAGGGCCCCCCAAGTCCCCTCCCCAGGACCTGCACTTGGCATCTCAGCATCAAGCCTCCATAGCTTTGAACCATGTCTGTGAGCATCTGTGCTTTATCTCAATTTATTCTGTACATCTCTTAGGAAGATGTGTATTAGAAAAGCCTAAGAAAGGTTATTTTTGGGGTCTGGGAATACTCACAAGTTTTTCCACATAAATTAAGTCACTGCTTCTTTGCTTTAGGCCATTTCTGCATGTGGAAGTTTTTATAGGAATACTACTTTAGGATAGTGGGGGAAACCTGTGTGTATGTTCTAGATAAAGTCAACTGGAAATCTCATCCCTTCTCTGTGACAGGCCATGGTCTTCTGCAAGATTTCTGAGAATTCCTGGGATGGAGGAGAATTCCTGCTCAGAGTTGTCTCCGCATCCCTGGTTCCAAGCCCGCACCTTGCCAATCTATAATTTAATGGCCCTGTTCCAAATTATATTGACCTAATGTGGCAATTAGCCCTCTTTCTCCATTTCCACAGCTTCAACATTGCATGACAATTTAGGAAACGAAGGAAGGGCTGACATTACAGCAACACAAACGACTTCAAACCAAACACGAGATGTTTCTGTTGTGAGAAGTCCTCTGTCTCACTGACCATCACAGATTTTTTCCCCACTGGCTATTTCACCCCACTTAATAGTCTGTATTTTCTTGCTAGTGTATCACTTCCTTCCTCTCCCCTCAAGCTTCTGCATCACTACTGTCCTCCTATGTTACCCTTGGGAATTCCAGATCCATTTCACTCTATTAGGCACAGCAAATTCAGCTGTTTCTGGTCCCCTCCCAAGGTGCAGTTCCTGTCTACCTTTGCACCTCCAAACTCATTAGTGGGGTGCAGATGCCAGGAGCCTTTTATTTAACAGAAGCCACCCCTAGACTTATGGCTCTGAAGAGAATTTCTTCCCCCCTGGAAGATGGTATACGCTCTTTGAACATCACAAAAACCCTCAGAGTCACTCACAATCTGTTAGCTGGACTGTTGCTTCTGAGCTGGTTTCTTCCAAACTGGCTCCTCCACTTCCATTCTCACTCCTCCCAACTTGTCTTTAACATGCTATAGTGGGATATTTTTTTCCAAAATGCAATTCCGATCACAGCAGTCACCTGCTTGAAATTCTCCATGGGTAGCCCATATTCTCCAGAATGAAGTTCAAATCCCTTAGCATGGCAAACATGGCCCTGATTATGTTTCTGTACCACTTGTCCTCATGTATCCTGTGCTTAAGCAGGACTGAGCGACCTGCAGCTCATTGGACAAGTGGTGCCCCCTCTTGACACACCACCTTTCACATACCTTCTTACCTGCCTGGAGATCCCCTCCCACCCTTTAAATCTGGTTAGCGCCTAATTCCTCCTTCCAAAGAGGCCTTGAAAGACAAGTAGCTTATTGACCCAAGTTGATGTAGACAAGAGCATCCTTCCAAAGAGCCTCTGTTCTTCTCCACATTCTCCTGGATGATCTCATCCAAAGTGCTATCTTTAAACACTACTCATACTACATGACCCCCAAATCCAGCACAAATAAATGCCCCCCCCCGTGATTCTGAACGCACCCATTCAGACACCATGTATTGAAAACTGAACTCATCTTCCTCCTTCAACACCTGCCCTTGTTATAATCAATTTTCCACAGTCTCACAATACATTTTGCCTTGCGTTATATAGTATTTGTGTACATGTCTTAGTCTCCCCACTATCTTTACTGAACTATATATCCTGGAGATCAGGGACTGTATCTTATCTTTGTGCATAATAAACACCAAGCACTCCATATACCCATATTTGAATAGACGGATATATTAGCTACTCAGCAACAATGAAGAGACAATATGACAGTATCTTTTCATCATTCTTCTTGGAGCGGCCAACAGTGGTCTGGGATCAAAAAGGAACATGGTTGAGAAATGAAGTTCTAGACGCAAGACTTGTCCTAGGTCCTACACATGGAGCTAAAGGGCTCCAGTGAGCACCCAATGGTACCATTTCCTTTGTGCATGTTGTAGGCCAGAGTTCTAAGAATATTAGAATCCACTCTTGCTGCTCCTTCTCCCTCAAAGCGCCCACGCCTTTTCTATGTGTGATCTGGAAGCAGTGGTCAGGCTATCGTCAGGAGTGGCTATGCAATCTACCGTCAGAAGAGCATTTGATCAAGCCAGGAAAAATGGGAAAATGAAAGTCCTATTCTCTAAATGAATGATCCTGAGGTAAACTTAGTCTGATCTTTAAAACCCTAACGACAAATTTGCATTCTAAAGTGGAAGTTTTGTTTTGTTTTGTTTTAAGATTTTATTTATTCATTTGAGACACAGAGATACAGAGAGAGAGAGAGCATGAGCAGGGGGGGAGACAGAGGGAGAGGGAGAAGCAGGCTCCCCGCCGAGCCAGGAGCCCGACGCGGGGCTTAATCCCAGGATGCTGGAATCATGACCTGAGCCGAAGGCAGACGCCCAACCATCTGAGCCACCCAGGCACCCCTAAAGTGGAAGTTTTTACTTGGATACATTATCTATTTGTATATTAGCTATGCTGCACTAATTTTCAGATGACTAATCACTTGTTCCAGACTGAAACACTGTGTAATTAGCTATATAACCTTTATTATAAACTAAACAGTTTCTTAGCAACACAACTTTTGTGGGGTTACATATTTGAAATTTTAAAAATTAGACATGTAATTGAAAAGCATAGTAATCTGTGGTCAAAATAGTGTTGACACTAGCACAAACTGCTAAATTTCCTCTCTTCCTGAATGGAATCTCAGCTGATCCATCTGAGTGATCACTGTCACATAAACACAAAAACAGATGATCAAAAGTCAGCCTCAGGTTACAATTTGCAAGTTGCCCTCCCCGAATTTATCCTGTATTAATTCCTTTTCAAGCCAGTGGCCAGGTGGTGGCAGCACCCCAGATTAAAAACCAGTACATCCATCTGAACATAATCCAACAAATAGCGGCTCAGAGGAACTCTTTACAAACTCTTCAGCAAAAGTGGGAAAATTAAAGGACATTTTTTTGGATATTGTTTTTGGACTTTGGAAGGAAGAATCGGAGGGAAAAATATATGTCTTTATATATATTTATGATTGTCTTTTTAGAAGTTATAGTCTTCTGCAGCTTTACTTTTTATCCACATGGTACCATCTGGGAGTTGTGGAGCCTACCCAGGAGACCAGCAGAAAGCTGAAAATATCACATTCAGGAGAAGCAAGGTAATACTAACACCCTCATTTATTTTTCTCTAAATGCTGCCAAGAATTTTTCTGTGACTCTTTTCAGAGACACTCATAGGAAGTTTAACAGGAATCTTGATTTGTTAGGATAATTATGCTTTTACCCCAGAAGCTATTAGTGGTGAATGCAGTTTTTAAAGAAATGTGAATTTTTTTTAACATAAGCAAAAAAAAAAAAAAAAAAGGCAAAACAAATCCAATTTTGTCTCCACATATGATATTCTTAAATTAAAAGTCACCATTGGGGTGATAAAAATATGAAATAAATGGAAAATGCTTAAGGAAAGGAGACACACTGGCAGAGATTACTTGGAGTTCAGAGAGAGGACTCTGAGGTAATTCCAAATAAATTCTTGTGTCATCATTTATTAAGCATTTGGGATTACTCAAACATGTTAGTTACCTAATCTAATATTTCAAATGGAAAAAAATATTTTAATGCTGACGGAAAGGGGAACGGGGGCTGGGGATGAGCAAAACAAAGACAGATTATAAAAATACTATATTCTATTCACTGAATACTCCCAAATATGAGCCTGTACTAATCTCACAACTTGCCTTGTGCCTTGGCTTGCTTCAGTTGCTGCTGGATTAGCTGCGTGATTATAACATATTTTCCTTTCTGTTGATTTTTTTTTTTTTTTCCTGGAAAACAGAATGACAGCGTTTCCCTTTGGGCTTTGCATGTGCATAGCCAGAACAATCCCAAGCCTTCTACATTTGAAGTAAAGCTTCTGGAGTAATATTTTTATTTTTTACTCAGACTATCACTGATGACTTAATGTACCTGCAAGGCAGGGAACCGTAGTGGTAAAGGCACAACTTGTGCATTAAGACAGACCTAAGTCTGAGCTTAGGCTCAGCTCTGCCAGGTACCACCTATTTAACTTTGTGCAAATTGTTTAACCTGTTTTGTTTGCCTTGGCTGAAAAATTGTGACAAGTTCCTCATGTAAAATATTTTGTGCAGTGTCCAACTGCATGTTAATAAGTGCTCTAATAAATACTGGATAGTATTAAAATGGATACTTTTAAATATGACTTTCCTCAAAGGAAAAATATCTCAAAGGAAAAATAAATGGGCACAGAGTAAGCACGGCCATGGGGCTTTTGGAAGGCCCCTTAAATGGCTTCATCATTATCATCAAAAAGTAGCCCAGTCTGAAACTGGATGAGTGTCCACTTTACAGTTCACCCTGCAGAAGGGAGACAGGGTTGAGGATGTCTCCGCGAGGAAGTCAGAGAGAGCAGTGGACACTGGGGATCGTAAACTAAGTGGGCAGGTGTTGACTATGCCCTCTGGGAAAAGTGTTTATTAGAAAAACACTTGTAGCTATACTGGAATTAAAATTAAAACTAAATTTGGGGTGCCTGGGTGGCTCAGGTGGTTAAGCAACTGCCTTCGGCTCAAGTCATAATCCTGGAGTCCTTGGATCGAGTCCTGCATCTGGCTCCCTGTTCAGCAGGGAGTGTGCTTCTCCCTCTGACCCTCCTTCCTCTCATGCTCTCTGTCTCTCATTCTCTCTCTCTCAAATAAATAAAATCTTAAAAAAAATTAAAACTTAATTAAAAAAAAAAGTGAAAGCAAAAAAAAACCCCAAAACACTTGTACGGGTTAGTAAATGTATTGCCGATATTTCTTCCTCTTACATGAAGTCCATGGGATCTTCACTGTGCTACTTCCCAATATCAGCTCACAAGTTTCAAGAACACACACATGCAAACCCAATCCTCTTCTGTGCATTTTATATTCCTAGCCCTCTTAATTACCTGACAATTACTGTTCATTTCTGTGATGGGGGAAGGAAGTAGAAGGGAATGACAGGAACCATACAATAAAAAATTGTATTAGATAATTTCTAGGAGGGGTAAGCACCAAGGGAGGTTATTGCTACCATATTAAGAGAAAGAGTAATGCTGGAGAGTGATTTAAAGGGACAATGCTTTCAAGAGAAACAGTAACTCAGGAAGGCAATCCCCATAATTTTCTGAAACCTGTTGTTTCTTCTGGTTTCCTATTCAACATAGTGCAATAGTTTCTATCTTTGAGGGAGATGCTGTGAAAAATTGCCAATGGGAATTTAAATCTGGAAACCAAACAACTTGGGAAAAAATTTTCTGTATTTTGAAATTTACACAGCATCATTTTTGTTCCTCCAAAAGATTTGCCAGAACAGCTCTGGTAAGTCAATTAATACCATTGTCAAGGTCACATTAATCCAGGCCACTGATTTTAGAAGAAATAGATTACAGTCTACATGTTGTCAGCACCTACATTTTGCGGAACGGTATGTTGGCTATTGACAGCCTGCATGCCCAAAATGCCATGCCTAATGGTTGGTCCTTTTCCCCAATTACAAAAGAAAAACAAGCCATGGAGAAATCCTGACTTAGCACTGACGACTCTTAAAGGATATACATGTATTTCCTATGTTATATCAATGCCTTATTTAAACTCTAGCCATATTTATAAATTATACAGTAGACTGATATTAACAATCCTGTTTTCAGCAGCCAGTAATCGGCGAACCTTGAAACTAGCCTAAGTCTTCACCATTTAATGCGTTGCCAGTCTTGTGGGTAATGATTACAAATATAAATCTTTTCCTTATCATTTTGTTTTCCCCCAAATTTTCTCATTAGAGGCTGAGTGCATTAATGTAAACTTTCTACTAATCCTGACCTATGGCTCAAATGCTAGTTCTCAATCTAAATGGAGCCAGTCAAGTCCTTGTGCACTAATTCCTCCTTCTCCTACCTGGGCAAGCTAATTTCTGCAGGTCAGGTGGTTCCATGAATACATTTTGTATACATCAATATACATAAATGTTCCTGCTCATGCCCACTAACACAAAGACAGTTTCTTAAATAACCTTAAATGGCTCTAAGGTTGCATCTCCAGTGACCTGCTAGAGCAGACCTTGTATTTTGAGACAGGTTTGGAAGGGGCTCACATGCATTGGTAGCCACACAAGAGAATCTCCAGCATCCAGTGTCAAGGTTTTTCCAGCCTCCTTTCCTGTTTTACTGGTGCATGCCTGTCGGCCATTCTTTCATGTTCGATCATGAGCACACCTTCTATTCCTAAACTATATCAAGGTGATTTAATAAACTACCTGTTACAAAGCTGGCAGGGGAGGTGGGGAGCCTGATTTCTCAGTGGGTCTTAGCATTATGTGGCCACGTGAATTTCTATTTTCCTGATCTAGAGATATATTAGTACAGAACAACAGATTTGTTTTATTCTGGGGCCTACTTCCAATTTACAGTAACAATAATTCATTTTAAGTAGTTTGGCTAAGTATAGGACATCAGGATAATAACACTTGCATTCAAGTGCACTCACCCAGTAGCTCCGAAAATAAGATGTCGGAATTTTTGAAGACTCGGGAACTTGATACAGGAGAACATTTCCTTATGTTCCTGTTCCTTCTTGCTTTAGCCACCAGTTCCTATTAATATTTAAAAAAAAAACTTGTGTATTTGGAAGCTTTTTGGGGAAAAACTCTCAAAAAACTCCTGCATAGTTTTTACACTGCCCATCCCTATCCTCAGTTTTGTGGTATATCTTGTCACCGTGAAGATACAGCAGTGGTTCCCCAGTGTTGAAAGATACTTGCTTTGGCGCCTGGGTGGCTCAGTTGGTTAAGCGACTGCCTTCGGCTCAGGTCATGATCCTGGAGTCCCGGGATCGAGTCCCGCATCGGGCTCCCTGCTCAGCAGGGAGTCTGCTTCTCCCCTCTGACCCTTTTCCCTCTTGTGCTCTCTCTCTCTCTCATTCTCTCTCTCTCAAATAAAGAAAATCTTTAAAAAAAAAAAAAAGATACTTGCTTTATTATATCAAGTAGTTTGTGTGTGGAGTCATTACTGCAATTCTAACTTACCATGCATCGCAAACCAAGACCCAGATACAAAGAAAATGCTACACCTGTGTTAACCAGCCATGTGGTGGAAAAAATACATTCCCCACCCCCCAAGTTATCCTATCTTTTCCAATGACCCGCCAAATCCCATCTGAGTTCAACTGTGCATAATGATTAGAGAAGTAAGCTTGACAAAGTCAAGACTGAACTCAAATGCCCAACGTACTTGTTTCTCCCTGCCTTTTCTCTTGGTGGCATGATGCTTGGCTTCATATTTAGAGTTGGGAAAGGAAGAAACATCTATGAAAAATAATACAGCGACTTGCTATCAAACCAGGTTTTCTGTTGTTCTGGAAAACCAAGTGATGCAAGTGGAAAATAACAGGAGGATGTTGAGAGGGCTCCGTGGCACACGGAGCTCTCCACACCCAGTCTCATGGCTTAAACCACATCAGACTGACCCAGACATGGTGGCTGTAAACGTCTGGGCTCTGGTGATGCAAACCTAAAGCAATTGTCTGGCTCAGGATCAACTCAAACTTTCAGAACATTTTTAGGCATCAGGTCCTTACAAACATGTTCTATAGCATCCAAGCATTCAACCAGGGACAAAACAAGGTCACTTAAGTTTTAGCAGAATATGCAATTTAAAAAAAGATGGCTTTTCTACATTTATAGCCTTGCTTTTTAGTTTTTTTAGAATTTAAAAAAATTTTTTTAAAGATTTTATCTTAGGAAGAGACAGCCAGAGAAAGAGAGGGGATGCGTGAGTGGGAGGAGCAGAGGGAAAGAGAGAGAGAATCTCAGACTCCATGCTGAGAGCCCGAGGCAGGACTCGATCCCAAGACCCTGAGATCATGACCTGAGGCAAAATCAAGAGTCCAATGCTTAACCAGAGCCACCCAGGCACCCCTATATCCTTGCTTAATAAGCAAACATAAACCAAATACCCGATTTCATTAGCTTAACTAATTATCACCCTTCAAAATGGAGATTTTAACACTTAATTTTACTTGCTAAATGTTTTCCCAATCCCAATCTTTAAATAAAATCTGCTTGCAAACAAATTCTCTTTTCTATTCTCTGCTTCCTTAGACTCCCACACTAACTAAAAAAATAAAGTTGTTTCTTTTTAGGCTCAGAAGCTGATTTAAGGAACTAATTAGAGTTCTCTTAACAGATCTCTACAGAATTGAGACATTATGAACAGCTTTATGTCTTCCTATAGTTAACTGGACCTGATGATGCCTTTTCCTTTCACTTAGTTTCTTTCAACACTACCAACACTGGAATACAAGCTTTATTTTCCTGCGTTTTTTTCACTAAGGATGAAATACATGCTACTAAATTAGAATCTCCCCTCTCACTAATAAGAAAACCAGGAAGCTGGATTTAAAGTGTTCGGTTTGTCCCTGTCCTCTTGGAAGAACTCCTGGTCTTTAAATTGACAGGGCAGTTGTTGACTGAAAATTATACAGAAAGATTAATACATTCTCAAACCGATTATCTGTCAGGCAGGTTGAGTGTTAAGGGTTTACAAAATACTTACGTCTAAATAAAGGCAATGCTCTTTACATCCATAGGAAATAAACAAAAATAATTTCAATGTAGAATATAAAGCTCAATTTTATTAACCCAGCACTAAATGACAAGAGTGTCCTGTGATGACCGAATGCTTGAACAATGTAGGGTGTCCGCCATCACTGAGCCAAAATACGATCACATGCTTCAGAGTCAGAGGCCGGTTCCTCAAAGCAAGCCAGCTTTCCTCGGCAGAGACGAGAACAGGATGCCAGTGGCTTCTATCAACACCCAGATGACAAGTGCGAAAGAGTGAAATTTATAGCCATAAATCTTTCAGAAGCAAAGTAAATCTGCAACTTATTGGTAATTTAAGAAAAATACAGAAAACAAGGATAAAAGTATTATGGTGCACAGAAAAAAGCAACTGAACTAGTAGTCAAAGCTGAATTCTAATATTAGCTCCTTCTAACAGAACGCAGGCGAGCCCCTCTACCAGTCTGATGAGTTGGCCTGATGGAACTTGATGGTCTGCAGCTGTCTTTCAGCTGTGAAGTAAGTATTTTAGATGTAAGGAGGGAGGGGATCTACCTGACTGCAATTATATTTTAATGTCCATCACCTATTCAGTCTTAATAAGTAATTGGGTAATATGGCGATATTGATGCTTAAAAATTCTTAGACTTGGGCTTGGATGAAAATCCTCACACATCTAGCCATAACCAAGATAAAACTGAACTCAGGTCAAGACATGCCAACCAGTCCAAGACAGAAAGTGACATCAATATGACACCTGGAAATGCCAGTTCCATAACATAATTTGATAGTGTTAAAATGGAACTTCCTCTTGAATAGAGAATTTAAAGAAAATCATTACTAAAGTAAGTATAAAAAATGTTTGTGGGGGCACCTGGGTGGCTCAGTTGGTTAAGCAACTGCCTTCAGCTCAGGACATGATCCTGGAGTCCCGGGATCAAGTCCCGCATCAGGCTCCTTGCTCAGCAGGGAGTCTGCTTCTCCCTCTGATCCTCCTCCCTCTCATGCTGTCTCTCATTCTTTCTCTCTCAAATAAATAAATAAAATCTTAAAAAAAAAGTTTGTGGTTGTTAAAAAATTAAGGGACTTCAAATTTACTAGAAATTCTCCAATACACAAATACCTCACTAACCTAAAAACCACCTATAAGCTTCTTAACTGTTAAATTTTACTTAAAAAAATTGTGTGCTGTTCATATATATTGATTTGTCAATCTTGATGGTGGTACAGACCAGTTTAGATTTACACTGGACTTGTGTGAAATTAAATACTGCATCAATAGTTAGGATGACCACTGATATAGACTAAAAAAAAAAAAAGATATGGCTGATTTATGTAGACATGTTTTGTTATAAAGCCAAAATTTTCAACGCGCTCCTTCATGCAAAGGAGGATACGTGTATCACATGTAGACGTAAAGGCAGTCTTAGCATTAACTGCAAAGTATGCTCCCCATCATATCCATAACACCCAATTTATTACACCTTTTTCCAGGGGCTTCACTAAAAAGCAAAGGTTAAAAAAAAAAAATCCATCAATGAAAGACCAAGAGATTATAAGAGAATACTGTATTTTGGAGGTAAAATCTAACAATGTCAGTAAAATAAGTGTGCAAAGTGAAATTTCTCTTTTCCATAAAGAATTTTCTATTGTATATAAATAGACCTTATTTCTATACTTGTCCTTTAAGAACTCCATTTCTAAAGGACAGTAAGTTATTTCAGGAATTTCTCCTTTGATTAGATAAATATAATGTGACAAGTGCAATTCTGAGGCATTTGTCTCTCAAAAAAAATTTTTTTTTAAAGTTTGGTTAATACATTCTTAAGTGTTCACATTTGTACAACAGAAACGAATTTTTAATAGAACATATTATTGAAATGTTTAAATTTGGCTAAAGTTCTTAGAAGGCATTTTGTAGCATCCTACACACTAGATTCCATAACTCAGTTTAATCTTCAGACACCCACTTGTGCCAAAGTCAGCAGCACAGAAAATTCTATTTATCAAAACTGAGGTTCCTGTTTAATGTACCGTCTTTGATACCATTGATTAAGAGCTATTTAAGTCCCACATGAACTGCTGTATTTAGCTTTTACTGAAATGACCAGTAAAGTGCAGTATCATTCTGATTTTAGGGAACTGCAACATTTTCAGTATGCTAAACAGCTCCAGTTTGACCTTGCAATGTGAATGCTCTGTATACCACAGCAGGGGCTTCCAGGGAGCTGAGCAGCTGTCCCATTTCCCAGCAGAACAGGGTGTAACATTCTTTTTGCTCACCGTGTTTATTTAATGGCACACTCTCTCAGGGCATGCAGTCTGCTGAAAACTTCAACCATCATCATTCACTGCTGTGTACCCTTTACTATAATCTACAGTTAAAAAAATGTTTTTATCCATTTTAATCTCTTCATAATAAAGAAAAACACAGCATTTTAGCCTATTTGGGTCAAATTAATTTTATTATGCTCCATGATGAATTGCCACCAGTGCAACATCCTATCACTATACATTTCAAAAAAATTCACATACTAAACAAAATTTCAGTTGATAAATGGAAATGAATGATTGAAAAGTCTTTATGAATCTCACACATACAATATGTGGCTAGCTGAAATTGTCTATCACGTAGCATATAAAAAGCCTCATGCTAAGTTTGTTAAATGCGAAGGCTATCAGACAATCATTTAGCTGCAGAATATATGGGAGGCTTTCAGACAACGCACAGGTATAGTGCTGCCCACAGTGCAAGGTGGTGGAGGACCGAAACATGCAACCTTTACATCTACAGTGGATCTAGTCTTTATGCCTGGACTGAACTCCACAGCTGCTGTGTTTCAACCAATAGTAATTTAGACTTTGTGCAACAACAATAACAGAAAGCCTTTTTTTCCTCAAGAAGAATAAACTCAATTACCTTTGGCAAATTTTATACCCATCTTACATGTTTAAAATTGTTTCCAACTCAAAGAATTGATATCCTTTTATTCAGAGCAGCTCCTGATAAATATTTATCACACCGAAGTTAGCTGGAAAACCCTGAATTCCTTGGCCAAAAGATAACAGAGATCTTAAACTGGCATTACCTTAAAGACATTTCTAGGATATTCAAAATGTTTTTTATAATGTCAAATGAAAAAAAAGGAGGATGCTTAATATTACTTAAAATAATTATAATGTTCTATTTACCATTTGCACAAATTCCTAACTCTATTGGTTAGTAGTTGTCCAGCCTCATCCACACCAGACTCTGTCACTGAGCTCAAGCCACGATAAAAATGAGAGTAAGCAGAAAAAGGTTTCTAGCAGCAGAGGGCACTGTTTTTGCAAGAAACAAAAAGTCTAGAATCTTTCCCATGTATTTAAATTACTCTTGCAAGAAAGGTAACATTCTTTGAATAACTTAACTATCTTACTGCACCACTTACTGCTTTCAGCAACAAAACCTTTTAAATTATTTATGATAACTAGATGATCATTAGAGATTATATGATAACTGGTTAAAATTCAAGCCATATCTTGCAGGTCCAGCCTGTCAAGATCATGCCAAATACTAGATTTTGGTCGGTACAATTCTAGAGAGCTTAATTTTTAGTTGGATACTGTGATTATAGTACTGAAATACATTTGGAACTACATTCTGCGTATGACTCAATGTGAGAAAAATACGTGTCTGTATTTAAATCAGATCGTTTTCCTACCTAAAATTTAAAGTAGGTAGGTATGATAATTAGCACTATAAATATGAAAACAACCACCTTTAGGCAGATTAGTGTATTGTAGAGAGGCAAGGAAACCCTAATTTTAACACATCATTTAGTATACATAACAAATGTGCAGGTTGTAAAGTTTTATTTAAAAAAAAGAATCTATCATTCAGTTATGTGTTTCAAGAAATATGACACTGGGACCACCAATCTTTTAAGAAAAATGTAACCCTTCACCTGACATTTGACAAAAACCTTGACAAATTATAAAAAAAATTTTAAATAGCGTTAATAGGTTCACCATTACAGCGTTGACCTTTGCCAGCTAGATTCGATTTGTATGGCTGGTATTTCTGAATACCTCAATCCACACAGACTACACAATAAAAATAATTCCACATCATTTTTATAATGTTCTAATTTTTATAGTGTATTTAACCAGATACTGAAGTAACCATAATGTACAGCCTCCTTCAGTTCAAGTAGAATATTAGCCCTAGAATCCCCCAAACTGCAAAAACTTAAACTGTTTAAGAGTAATACCAAAAATATTTTTCAATTTTTGCTAAAAAGAGCCTGACACATTTGCTATAGCATAAAAATAATCTCAGACAAGTACAGGTATGCAAGGTCTCCTTATGATTCCAGCCTCCAAATACCACTTCTGTACAAGAACAGGCAATATTGTTCTAAGAGGTGTGTTACTGATTTTCCCAACTAGCGTCTCTGTAGTGACATTATGCAGAGCATACCGCTACAACTTGAGAAAATGCATCAGTGTAGTGATGTCTAGAGAACTGTGCAATGTGTCAGCTTCAACATTCATGTAGCATGGTGTTCAAAATGAAGGGGCTAAATAAACTAAGGTCTGTATCACTTAAAAAAGAATGTAGTGCTACACTAGATTTTAATAAGAAAATTTAGGTACAGAAAAAGTAGGGTATGAAAATAGTGTTTTTCCTTCTGGCATTATAACTAAATTACATTAAGGTTTTTGTCAGTCTCACAAATAATATTTAAACTCCCTTGTTGATGGAATGAAAAATATTCACAAATTAAGTGAGCATCCTGGTGTAAACTTGCACACAATAACAGGGAGTAGCTTTGTAGAGGATTTTGACAAACCTTTACAGATTAAATGAGGTATTGCACAGATTAATAAAAAAAAAGCAAAAAAGGCAACAAAAATATACAGCAAATTGGTAGAACATTTACATGATAATTTTACAGAATCCATAGACAGAAAGTAGTGTTTAGTATTTCACCTTAAAAATATATATATATATAATATATAGATCAGTCTTCCCATTCATCATCATCCTCAAAATCTTCTTCGTCATCTTCATCCTCATCTTCATCTGGAAAAAAATCACCAAGGCAAACAATCAAAACATATGTATAAATAAAATAACATTACATGATTCTTGGATGATTCCTCCAATTATTTAACTTCTGAAACAAAACCATTCGATTCTGGAGGAATCTGGTTACTAGGACAATTTAAAATGAATCAAATAAAATACATCTAAAGAGTAGGATGGTCAGTTGAAGATTAGAACAGGAGTCAGAAGACTTGGGTTCTAGTTCCGTAGTATCTGTGTAGTGAATTTCAACCAGTGTTTCTTTATATGAAAACCCACATTTGTGTTGGCCTCTCTGAATTTTCACACATCTCAAATCCAAGAGTGGCCCCTTTAATGACTATTTTTGAAGAAAAGTTGTAAAAAATTACACCTGATTGTTCAGCTACCAATTCCAGTTATAATTCTAGTGACAGGCAGGAAACTCATTGATACTGAGGACACTGAGCCACTAACGAACAGAGCAGGCAGTCCAAATACCCAGCCTTCCCTTCCTACCCTCCTATTCTCTCCTGAGCCCAACGACATTGCTCTTTCCAGGTCCCCAATAACCTACTGTTGCTAAAGCTAAAGCTCAAGTTCCTGTTCTCGCTTTCTTGTCCAATCACATACATTTGACCCAGATCGTCCCTCCATCCTCCTTCAAACACTTCATGTGGCTTCTAAGACACTGCACTCTCCAGCCTTCAGACCTTATTACACCTTCTCTTTTCACATCCACTTCTTTAATGATCCCATCCCATTCTGTAACTTTAAATACCACGCCTATTTTAATGACATGCAAAATTTATTTTAACAGTCCAGACCTCACCCCTCAACTCCAGGCTCATAACCAAATGCCTGCATAACATCTACGTTTGAATTTTTAGTAAGTATCTCAAATTTAATATTTACAAAAACCAATCTCCTGATCTTTCCTCTCAAACCTGCTCCTCCTAAATCTTATCCCACTCTGTTAATGAAAATTTCTCCCCTTTCATGCTCAAGTCAAAAATCTTGGGAGTCATCCTTCACTCCTTTCTTTTTCCAAACCTCACTTCCAACCCATCAGCAAACTCAAGGATCTCCACAGTCAAAACATACCTAGTACCCAATCCCAGCTCACTGGTGCTACCAGTCTGATTCAAACCTTTGCTATCTCTTGCTTGGATTATTGCCATTCCAGTGGCTTCCCATCACATTCATGGCCTCCAAGGCCTTACTACTGGCCTCCTACCATCTCTCTTACTTCATTACCTTCCTATTCTTTCCTCAGCCACACCAGCCTCATTGATGTTCCTCAACCTCAGGGACTTTGCATTTGCTGTTCTTTCCATCTGAATGAACACATTTTCCCCAGTTTTCTGTATGGCTTACTCCCTAAACTCCTGGTCTTTTTTCAAATGTCACCTCAGTTAGGCCTCATCCTATTTCAAAATGAACTTCCCTCCCATATCCTATAAGTCCTTATATCTCCCTTTCTGCTTAATTTTTGTCCTTAGTACATATCACCATTTAACATATATTTTTCTAACTTTGTTTACTGTTTGTCTCCAATGCATCCATTCATGCTCCATGAAGGCAGGGATTTTTTTTTTATTATTATTATTCCATGATAAATATTTGCAGAATGAAATAGCCTATTCTCTCTTTATCACACAGTATGAAAATAAATATGTCTATTTAAGGAAAATAAATATTGGTAATAGATCCTAGATATCCACATTCTTACAGAAAAACACAGAGAAGAAAAATGACATTTACTGAGCACTTACTATGTGCTAAGTAATCTGCTGGTTAGTTACATATTACTTTATTTATTCTTCATATCAATCATGATTCATGAATTCTTTCCACATAACAAATAAGAAAACTGAGGTTGATAGAGAGTAAATAATAGATTTAATAAGAACAGAGATCTGATTCTGGTACATCATGCTGGGAAGCTCTTTAGTAAACCTCAAGTGTTATATCAAGACCCACTGCTTTCTCTTTTGAAAGTAATATCCACTTATATGGTGGTATACATATGCTTAATAATGGCCTCAGAATAGGGACAAGTTTATTCAAATAAACCTCTTAGGAAATCACAAGAGGACACAAAAAACTTCAAAATACTTTAGCAAATCCCAGAAAACCCAGTTTCTCAGCCCTGATTCTCACAAATCAGGGAAACCGGAATTTCTCATGTCACAAGAATGTCACAGGAATGAGATCCAGAGTCTCAAGCCTAATTTAGAGATTTGCCAGGCATTCTATTAGTATTTCCAGTATAGGAAATGAAACTGCTATTTCTCTGAAGTTGTTCTTCCAATTTATGGTTATGGCTATGGTGTCCTGGAATCCATTAAGCTTCAGACAGACTAGTCACAGTGGCAGTAACTTTTAAAAAATTTGTCCTAAATTTAAAAAAATTTGTCCTAAAATCCACATCAGTGTTACTCAACAGCAGGGGAAAAGCTAGCAAAGACTATCATAAAATCAAAAGAAAATAGAACTTCAAATATTAAAATTAAATATACATATGTACATGTAAATATACCTGAAGAATGAATGGCTTTGCTCCTTTTCTGCATCACTTCCATTAATGCACCCACAATTCCTGAAGTGGGTGCAGGTGTTGGTGGTGTAGACTCTTGGCCATCGGATACCTTGGAAAAAAAGTTAGCAAAATTTAGAAATAAATTCTTAGCAAAAAATTTTTGTCTCCAGAAAGTCTGACATTTTTAGAATCACTACCTATTTAAAAAAAGGAAAGGGATTAAAAAAAAGCACACAAACCCAGGGCAAGATTAACTAAGTTAGGAAGAAATAAACTGCTGCCTTAAAATAATTATTCATATACTCCTTAATGTATAAAGCCAACAACACATTTGTTATTAGAATAACAAACCCTTCCCTAAATAATACTTGTCCTTGCAGATGGATTACTTCTGTTCATTTTCATTCTAGTACACAAAGCCTTAGCTGATGAAACTTTAAAACTATTATCAAGGAACATCATTTCAACAAAACTAAGGTAATGTCCAGATTCCTGGAGTTGTTAGGTGAGGACACTTAAGATATCTAAGAGCAAATGAAGAGACTTCTGCTCTCCTAGAAAAACTCAGCTTTACTAACAAGCTTTATCACCTTATATACTATATTTATACCTATATATAATTTTAACTCAAAATGAATTTTCTTTCTCATAGCATTATGAGAAGTTAATCTCTTTAAGGAGATCAGTTATGTAGCTTTCAAAATATACCTACCTCACGAGGCAACCAACTATACCTAACTAAAGTACTTCTATCTAGTATAAACTACATTCAAGGGGGGAAAAAAAAATCAACCTCAAGGGGTCTCATTAAAATCTAATTTCTATACAAAATACTCCCTGATTCCAACTCTCATTAAAAAAGAGAGAATACAGGAAATCTGTTGAGATTCAGGGAAAAAAATTTAGAAAGTACTCCTCTAAGTGTACTTTGACTAAAATGAACAGTCATTTATACAAAATAGTCATTGTGTTAATTTTGTCTCTGGAATTATATTACCTTTGTAAAGCTAGAATACTGGTATAATTAAAAATGAAATCACACAGCTGTTTCATTTCAATTCTAAGTCATCCCCCCACCCCCACCAAAAATTACTTTGTTATGGCAAACTTCTTATTTTGGTCTTCACAGCTCTTCTCCTAATACTATTTGTCTTTCTGGATTTACAGATCTTTTTCTTTTAAAAATAGTCGAAGTAATTCCCCATAAAATACTGACTCATTCATTAGTATTTAGGTTTTTAGAGACCAGATGTTAACTATTACTGGTATAGAAATGCCACAAATGAAAAAGACAACAGAAATAGTTTCAGAGCTCTGAATGTCAGCATGAGGCTCTCAAAGAAGTATAGCAGCAATAAGGAGAAACAGACTCCCCTTAAGCAAGCTGGTAATACGAGGCAGGGAGCAATGCAG
The DNA here is from genome assembly GCF_009762305.2 of Zalophus californianus. Classification (NCBI taxonomy): domain Eukaryota; kingdom Metazoa; phylum Chordata; class Mammalia; order Carnivora; family Otariidae; genus Zalophus; species Zalophus californianus. The sequence goes on from NC_045606.1 coordinate 79,119,057, forward strand.
GAGCACGACACTGCCTTAAACACGTTTTCTAAAGCACTGACTTAGACATGGTGCTGTCCGAGGTACTATGAACATGGAATTCAAAATATATACAAGTGAATACTTACACCTTTCCTGCCAGCTCTTTAAAGTAAATCTGTGATCTTATGTTAGTAATTTTCATCACTTAATAAATGATTTATATAGACTGTTTAAAGAAACAGAGAAACTTCAACCACAGAATGGTTTCTTAAAAAGGAAATAACATTATGGACTCAGATCACATATATAACATGCTAATCATTCACTGATTTATGCCCTCTAGGATATTACTCAGCAGTTAATTAAAAAAAAAAGGTGATTATTTAGGGTAAGGATGGCCTACACTTAGAATGGAACACACATTTCTTTTTCTAAAAGAAATGCAGAGATCAATTTACAGGGTTTTTTTGGACAGAGAGAGAGTTGGGATGGGAAGAAATGATGATGGGGAAAATAAATAGGGAATTTAATTTAGCAACTTTTTAAATTAAAAAAAGAGGACAACTTAATTCATTAAACTTAACACCTTATTAGTATCAGCAAATGAGAGAAAGAAACAAAGTTGACTGTGGAAGAGAGGAAAGAGAAACAAAAGGTAAGTTAAGAGTGGCAGATGTGGGAATGAGTGACACATAAGTGGCACAGATTCTAAGCTACAAGTTTGAAAATGACTCCATTAAAACCTGTTATTCACCGTGGCTGTGGGCATTTTGACACTAATTCTTCCCACTAACAACTGTTCAAAATTCTTCAACTGTTCCTGAGAAACCTTTAGTCTAAACTAAAGGGGGAGAGGGAGCAGACAGCTTAATCACGTGGTAAGAAAAAGCTCTAGATACATTTTAAAGATCAGAGTTTTTTAAATCTGTGCTATGCCAATGTTTAAATGTTTTCATTCAATTAGCTGTGTTCCCTATCCACCATTCTCTTCCTAGCTAAAGTTTTGGTGATTGAGAAAGTTACCATAATTCCCTAGATCACAAAATAATTTTCAATCAAAATCCCCTTCTTTCATCTTTATTTACTGCATAGAAAAAATCTACCGTCCGTTACCTGTCTGAAGCCCCGCAGAGCAAATGTTCCTGTTGGAACTGACAGACTACATGTACTCTCAGAAGGAAGTATGTCAATGCAGGCAGTTTAGGTTCTAGAAAAGCGGTGAGCAAACTATTGCCCATGGGCCAAACCTAGTGTGTCCTATTTTTTGTAGAACTTTTTAAAGTGAAAAATGAGTTTTACATTTTTAAATGGCTGGAAGAAAATCAAAATAATAATATTTGTGACACGTGAGAATTATATGAAATTCAAATTTCAGTGTCCCTAAATAAAGCTTTATAGAACACAACCATGCCCATTCAATTATGCATCGTCAATGCTGCTGCTTTTATGGCACAACACCAGAACTGAGTAGTTGTGACAGAGACCACATACCCTGCAAGCCTAAGATATTTACTATGTGGTCCTTTCAAAAAAACCAGTTTGCCCACTTCTGCCTCATCCAGTACAGAGATTTCTTTCCTTTTTCTGCAGAGTCGGATTTTCTACTAATCTAATTTTCAGAACACAGGAACTTTAGAATACAGTTTAGTTTTCATAAAGGTAATGGTCTGAACTTACCAAGGTGATTACAATTAGTTATAAGTAGGGTTTACTTCTCTATAGTTTGAAGATTTTTCTTTAAATTTTAAAGTAAATTTTATTCAGAAGTGAAGTCTAGAACAACAGCAAACATGTTGGAATATTCCACTTACATGAGGTTCTAGAACAGGCAAAACTAATCTACGGTGACAGAAATCAGATTGGTGATCTTTTTGAAAGGGGGACTAACTGGAAAGAGGCATGAGGGAACTTTCTGGGGTGATATTTCGATTACAGAAGTATGGGTTACACTGGTATAGGTATAAATGTGTGTGTTTTACCGTATGTAAAAATATCAGAAATTCAAAGGGTTAAAAATATGAATACCAAGAGAAAGAGCAAAAAGTGAAATAAAGACTTTCCAAGTTGTCTTATAAATTACTTTAAAAATTCCATTAGGACAGATAGTCTAAACTGAAAAGAAGAGATTACTTACAGATTTCAGCTGAATACCCTGTCGTATCTGGTCTAAAAGTGCATCCCTTCCAGAGCAGGATACCGGTCGACTGTTTTGTTCCACTTTTTTTAGCTGAGCACCCTCTCTAATTTGATCTAAAAGAGCTGCTTTGTTTCCTGCAGGAGTTGGAACTTGATGGTCACCATCAGAAGGGAGGCCAGGGGGAGGTGGTGGCCCCGGTGGAGGGGGTGGGGGTGGGGGCGGGGGCGGTGCTGCTGACCCCGCCAACGACAGAGGCGGAGGTGGTGGCGGAGGCCCTGCCGGTGCTGAAGAGGGCAGGGCTGGAGGTGGAGGAGGGTACATCCTATTTGGCGGCGGTGGAGGAACTCCTACACCTGGCCTGGATGGAGGCGGTGGTGGAGGTGCAGCTGTGGGAGCTCTAGACGGTGGTGGAGGAGGCGCGCCTCTCCCCCTGGCAGGAGGGGGGGGAGGGCCTGAGCTATGCGGAGGGGGCGGAGGGGGAGGCGGCCCTCCCCTAGATGGTGGTGGAGGAGGTGGTGCTGAAATAAAAACAGAAAAAAAGAAAGCATACTTTCTCCCCCACAAACATCATACTGGAAAAAAAAACTTACTTCAACATATATAAAAAAAATTATACGAGGAAAAAAAAGGCCTCATCTTTGTATCTTATTTTACAAAGATATGTGAACACAGATGATATCATTCTATTTGGGAATACTCAACTTAAGAGCACCTTCTTGTCGTTTCTTGAAAAATATTAGCTAAAACTGTAGAATTTAGTTTTTAGGAATCAGCATCACTTCTGAAGGTAAGGGAATAAGCACCTTCTTAAATAACAAAAATATCACAACAAAATTAAACACTTTGGTCAATTAGCATTATTTAACATTTTCATAAAAATTAATGGATACCTTCCCTCTTTAAAGAACTGAGTGTTAGTTATTTTATAAAATTAATTTACATTCAGAATTAAATAGCTGATGGAGCATAACATACCAGAGTTTATTCAAGTTAATCTGAGCTAAACCCAAACTGAATACTTTTTCTTTTAAAATTTTAAACCTTTGCCACCTTATGTTTATATTTTATGTCTTCTATTTTCTATACAAGATGGTCAGTAATTCTAGTGATGGCAGTAAGGGAGGCTTACTCAGGTGAAATATTCAACTACTTATTCAGAAGACACAACTAACTATTAAAAAATTAACAGAATTTCTACACACTGAAAAACCGAACTAAAGTTATTAATAAAATATTAAGACTATTCTGGTATTAATGATATTCACATTCTTTTTCTCCTTAAGTAAAAATGTAAGATATAACAAGGAAAAAATTCAAGGTACACATTTATTATATTTCTGGAGGCATGATTTTACCAACAGTATACACAAATTTACATAATAATGAACTTCATTACTTCTCCATTCATTTAAAGACTAGAGAGAAAAATTGACTATTTTTAGGAGTAGAGAAATCCTAGAATTCATAAAAACCATCTGTATTTACTGATATAAACTATATCATTGAGGGATAGTTCTACAATCTTACAAAATACTAATGCCAACCCTAACTACAAATAACAAGTACCTTTAGATGTTCAATAATACAATGATACCAGAGAAGGGGAAAAAGCCCTCATTTCAAAGGAAATAGAAGGTATCTTCTAATTTAACTTGGGGCAATCATGGGAAATATGCTACCAAATATAAACATTAGATAAAATATGCAGAAAGACCAATACTCACAGGGTATTGTCTCCCTGCATACAAACTTTTAAAAGTAGAAATAATATATATCTGCAAACAGGAGAGTTACCCCACTTAGATGTCAGCCATCACAGAGGGAAGTTCCTATGATTTACATTCAAGGCACACTGGAGGTCTGAGTGTTGCAGCTAAGGTCCACCCAATTCTCTCACTGGATCCAAAGTGAGGAGACTTATTAAACTTGCTAAAAGCAAAGTCCTTTTCTAACATATTTTCTAGTAAAAGAGCAAAACCAGGAGGATATGACATAAATGTATTACATACACTCTGAACAGGGTCAGTACATCAAATCCTTCCAGCAATTTTTTTTTTTAAGATTTTTATTGGGGCGCCTGGGTGGCTCAGTCGTTAAGCATCTGCCTTCGGCTCAGGTCATGATCCTGGGGTCCTGGGATCGAGCCCCGCAATGGGCTCCCTGCTCAGCGGAAAGCCTGCTTCTCCCTCTCCCACTCCCCCTGCTTGTGTTCCCTCTCTCACTGTGGCTCTCTCTGTCAAATAAATAAAAATCTTTTTTTTTTTTTTGAGATTTTTTATTTATTTGACAGAGAGACAGCAAGAGCAGGAACACAGGTAGGGGGAGTGGGAGAGGAAGAAGCAGGGTTCCTGCCGAGCAGGGAGCCCAATGTGGGGCTCGATCCCAGGACCCCAGGATCATGACCTGAGCCGAAGGCAGATGCTTAATGACTGAGCCACCCAGGCGCCCCTCCTTCCAGCATTTTTAATCAGTCTAAGGTTTATATTTCAAATAGTTATGATTTACTTGTTTGTTAATTAAGAGGAAAATACCCACCGTATCCTACTATAAAAAGTATTAGTAAATCATTTCTCATAGTCTCATTGAGGACTCTGAACCCACAATCTTTTTTATATGTAAAATAATCTATTTCTTCAGTAGAGAGAATAAAAGTTCTTTCGAACTTGTAGTAAGTACCTTTATTGGAATACTTTGCACTCTAACTATTATTCATTGGAATGGACATTAAAACCATTGCCTAGGGGAAAGGAAGCCTTAACTGACTGTGTGTAAATTATTAACTGCATCCAGTTTGGGTACAGCACAAGTTCAGCATTTCTATGATCTTGAAAAGTGACTGGAAACATCTCTTTATTTTTATGAGGAAAATCTATTACCAACTTTCTATTTCTTTATAGTCTGTATTACTTCTACGTAAAAATAAATATGCAAAAAACATGCCTTATCCCAATGTAAAAATGTGAAAGAATTAAAAAAGGAGAGGAAAGGGCACAAAGGGTGTTAGATGTTTCCATGCACAAATATGCCTGCTAAGCAGATACCACACAGACCAAGAGAAAATCTGATGGCCTAGAGACTTGCAAAACTCTATGAGTCACCACAAACACCAGAATCAGAATGACAATACTTCTTAGATTTCTAAAAAAGAAATAAAGTGAAAAATATGAAACAAAAGTTACAACCAATAAAACTTCTTACTATCAAAATTTAGTTAAAAAGGAAGACTGACACAGAAAACCTTGTCTTGAGGTTATACTACAAAAAAAGCTCATATACTTAAAAATTATTATTATTGCAGATCAACATTAAGAATAATAGATAACTCTCTAGATATTTGACATTTACAGGTATTTTAGCAGAAATTATAAAGCAATATAAATATAACTAATATTTAAAAGAAAGGTAGTATTATAGAATTCAGGAACCATTAAAGAACTGCTCTCATGTACTCTCATCAAAGTAAAGCAAACAGAAAAATGCTACTCAACACAAATTTAAATTTATGGGAATACTGACAACTCCCTGAGTAGAACCGTATTTATTTATATTAAGTACCCCCTCCCTAACCCAAATTAATGTAAAAATCTAAGTATATCTTATTCAGGTTACTGAAATAACGCCAAGTGTGAAAAGCAATCACTAGGAATAAGTATAATAAGCAACAATAAAAACAATGGTGCTGTGGGTAAGAGGTGTTTTTAAAATATCCACATAATTTCATTACAATTATCTAAAGTACAGATGAAATATGAGCTCAGACTCATACAGAAATAAATTTGTTTGAGTAGAGGACAAATAATCTCCCTGGATGTTTGGAAGCAGGATAAATGAACTCTAGCTTCTTTGAAAGTAAACATATCAAAGCATGCATAATTTAGAGCACTGGGTCAAATAACATCCCACATACATACCACTTCCACTGTGGTGGACCTACACAGATTACTGAGTTAATGGACTTCATTTTTTTTTTTAAGATTTTATTTATTTATTTTGGCGAGAGAGGGAGAGAGAGAGAGAGAGAGAGCGAGAGAGTGGGCACGAGCAGGGGGTGGGCAGAGGAGCAGACTCTCCACTGAGCAGGGAGCCCGATGTGGGACTCAATCCCAGGACCCTGGGATCATGACCTGAGCCGAAGGCAGATGCTTAACGACTGAGCCACCCAGGCACCAGAGTTAATGGCCTTCAAAAAACTGCACAGACACACAAAAAATATGTTGGAAATCACAAGTCTACTACTTTTATAAACCTGATTACATAACTTTACAAAACAAGTTTCAAGAGATTTGATCAGTAGATTTTACTACATATATAATATATATATTTTTTTTACAAAATATATTTTTAAGGCAACTTCATAAACTTCTCTAATTTTTTTTATACTTTGAACACATTATATGTTCTGCCTGGAAAACATTTCCTTAATAAATCATTAGTCTTTTTACTCTTCCTTTGAAAAAATTTACCTTCTATAAAATAATTCTTTGGTGTCTAAAAGATTCCACATTGGGAGTTAGGTTCTTGAGTATGACAAGAATTTAACTTTGTTCCCAAAGCATGTTTTTTTAATGCCTGTATATTTTTTTGTTTTAGGTAATTCAACTGAGGAGAGACTTTGCCTAATTTGATGCTTTAAAAGCAGCTAAAATAAAAAGCAATCACAATAAAGTTTAAAAAACAAACCCAATCAGGGTAATATAATCAACTCTTAGTCACCGGAATTCAGGTTTGAGGGCAGATGTACGGATGGTCTAGTAAACGTCAAGAGTGATTTATAAACTTAAAAATTCAGAGAGCTCAGAGAGATGCCAGGCGACATCTAGTAGAGTAACGCCAAAGTGTGTGGTAACAGTGGACAAAAAGAGAGTCAAGGAACACACTCATAGTAAAAGTGACTCACTCTGGGAGCATTTAAAAACAACAATGGTGCTATGCCCAAGGTGTTTTTATTAAAAATCTATTCTGGAGATGTAATTTTTTCAAAAAATAAGAAATTAGCATCACACTAGTTTCACTAAAACTAACAGTGTGTTTCTACAATAGCAGTTATTGACTATATACTTGTTTAAGTATCTGTTTCCACACTAGACTGTAAGATTTCTGAGGACAGAAAATGTTTATTTACATCTAAATATCCTGAGTGAAGACAAGTGCTGACATAATAATGTTTACTGAATATATGAATGAATGAAAGACCGAATGAACATCAGTAGTGAAAAAGATACAGGTAAGTCAAACCCCTAATTTAAAATGACAGTTAAATTCTTCAGAAGAATGCTTTAACTAGAGCTTTTGTTCCAGTACACAAAAACTAGGAAGAAGAAAAGCATGCCCAAATGAATAAGGGGGCAAAGAAGAGTTTTTAATAAGAAAAACCTTATCAAATTTTAAGTTATATCAAAATAATGCAAAGCAGCCAGGCCAAGCTACTTATCTATAAATTCAAATATTCTGCTTAAGGAAAGTTCACATGAATGTGTGTAGCTGTCTTCCATGAAACTGACCTCAAAAGATTCACAAGGAAAAAAAGATTTGAATGCCTGAATAGAAAAAAAAAAAAGTTACCTTGCCTTCTTAGTTCATTTTTAACAGCTTCTACACCTCCTGTTTTTTCAATGAAGTCATATATAACTTTTGATGTTTCTCGGTCTTTAAGTTGTGCCTCTGAGATTCCACACATATCAAAAAGATTCTTCAATTCTGGATCCAAATTATTCAGCTACAACAGATAAAGTAACTGTTAACTATAAAATCTATCCCAATTTTTAAAAATAAGCATGATCAAATTCAAATTTAGTTCTCACCTGTGCCCTTTATGAAATTATTTTAAATTTATACAATTTTAACATGGTTAGATTATTTATAAGCCAACTAAACTTTCTTATTTAAAAAACAGAAAAGATAAGAACAAAGAATAAATTTTTCTTTTTTTGTTCCCTATCTTCAAAAAGAAGGCATCTCATTTAGAGTTTTACTAACCCATTCCTGATTCAGACATCTCCAGTGTTCACCTGTTAACTAAATAAGATTTAGGTATAATCACAAATAAACAAAAAAAAGTAAGTCAATTTGAAAATTTGAAGAAAGGACCTCCTTATAACTTTAGCATCCTGTACAGAGCCCAACATAAAGAAGCATCCAATAAATGTTGTGGAGTTAACATTGTAGTTAATAACAAAAAAGCCCAGAAGGATTTCTGACCCACAATCATAAATAATATTTCTCTTCAAAATAATTTTTCCAAATCCTGATTATCTGTCAAATGTGAAATACATATTTTTTTTTTTTTTTAAAGATTTCATTTATTTATTTGACAGAGAGAGACACAGCGAGAGAGGGAACACAAGCAGGGGGAGGGTCAGAGGGAGAAGCAGGCTTCCCGCGGAGCGGGGAGCCCGATGCGGGGCTCGATCCCAGGACCCTGGGATCACGACCTGAGCCGAAGGCAGACGCTTAACGACTGAGCCACCCAGGCGCCCCAAATGTGAAATACATATTACTTAAGCAACCAAAATAGATTAAAAATGTTAAAAATGCTTATTTTTGCCAGCAGTTGCCTACCTTGCTCATAGTGCTAAAAATTAAATGACAAAACTGCCCAAAAGAATAGAATGAAAAGATTTAGATAATTTAACAACTGGATATTCAGAATTTGGTTATAGTACTTTCCAGTAATTTGGTATACATTCCTCTAAAATGATCAGTTAGCAGAAATAATTTTCTTCTCTTGGCTGGCAACACACAAGAATTTTGTATTACAGTATATAAGATTTTATCTATCTACCTATCTATCTATGAGAGAGAGAGAGAGAACAAGCAGGGGAGCAGCAGAGGGAAAGGGAGAGAGAGAATCCTGAGCAGACTCTGGCTGAGTGCAGAGCTGACACGGGGTTCGATCTCACGACCCTTAGATCATGACCTGAGCCGAAACCAAGAGTCAGGCTGAGCCATTCAGGCACCCCTGTATTACAGTATATAAGTACTGTATACTCCAAGGAGTATAAAACCTTTGTCTTTACAGACATAGCCATAAATGACAGAACAATACTAAGGTTTCCAACCTCAGTGGTATATATACATAAATACATTCAAATAAATGCTAGAATTCACAAAAATGAATAATAAAAATCTATCCATAGGGCACAGCATTACCACATATTTAGAGCAATAATATTTATGGCTTGAAAAGACACTTACATCAAAGCCAGTATTCGGATCCCAACCAACATGTCCAATGTGCCTAAAGAAGTAGACCAAAAATACATATAAATAAAAAATAGAAAATACATAAAAAGCATTTAAAACATAAAATGTATGAACTCCAATCCAACCAATAAATTTTGGGCCTGAACTAATAGTTCTCACAGACATACCCATATTCAGGGAAAAAACTGTGTGAGGAGTCAGGAGGCCAGGATTAAAACCGAGTTTTAACATTTTTGCACAATCTTTCTGAGCATCCATTTCCTCAACTGTCAAACTAGGAGAAGAATATAAGCATATATACATGAGAGGATACGAACTTTGTAATGAGCTAATAAATGATGTATATGAAAATGCTTAAAATGTCAAATAAATACCAAAAGTTTGATGCCTACTACAGACTAAATGTTTGTGTCCCCTAAAAATTCCTATATTGAGACTTAATCCCCAATGTGATGGTATTTGGAGGTAAGGATTTGGGGAGGTGATTAGGTTTTGAGGGTGGATTCCTCAAGAATGGGATTAGTGCCCTTTAAAAAAAGGCCCCCAGAGAGTTCTCTTACCCTCTTCCTCTTTTTTTTTTTTAAAGATTTTATTTATTTGATAGAGAGAGCACAAGCAGAGAGAGAGGGAAAAGCAGGCTCCCTGCTGAGCAAGGAGCCCAATGAGGGACTTGATCCCAGGACCCTGGGATCATGACCCGAGCCAAAGGCAGCCGTTTAATCAACTGAGCCACCCAAACGTCCCTCTTGCCCTCTTCCAACATGTGAGGAAGACAGCTAGAAGACAGCTGTCTATTAATCAGGCAGTGGAACCTCACTAAATTTTGCTTGCCTCTTCCCAATCTCCAGAACTATAGAAATAAGTTTCTGTTGTTTATAAGCCACTCAGTCTATGGTATTCTGTTATAGCAGCCCAAATGGACTAACACAGTGCATCTAGGCAATTTCCAAATACCATTTATAGGGAAAAAGTGAGAAATCATTATGTCCAACAGTTATTTAAAGAAACAACTTAATCTGATTTTTCTTTCCTGATGAGTAGAAGGGTAAATAAACTGTAAGATGCACAGGAAGTCTACTGAGCAATAGCCTTAAAAAAACAAAAACAAAAACACATACACACACACAAAAAAACCCAAGTCCAACAAAATCTATAGCGAAAAAAGTATGCAAGTGATAAATGTAAGGGTCCTCCCAAAAAAGAAAACAAAATTTTCTAACAAGGTAAAAACCAAGAGCAGCAGTGAGTAAATGAAAAGATAAGAAAAACAAAAGAACTCTCTTACTGGAAATTGCTTGGTGTTCCAATATCTGCCTTGGTTAATCTCTTCTTTTTAGCTTTTCCTTTTTTCTTTTCTTTGGTATGGGAGATATTGTTGACTTGTGGACCATAAAATCTATTGGTTGTGATTTCTGGATTTTTTATGTCAACTGTTGCCATGGGTAGATTAGGACCTGCAAAACAATATGAAAAGGATATAATTTAAGATAACAATTACGTTCATAATTTATAATTTAAATATCTTTCTCTGAAGTAGGACCACTTCACTAATTTAAATTTTAAAGTTGCATGTTAATTTTTTATAAAATAATGGATAAAGTACTGCCAAAATTTCAAAAGCCTATAATAAATTCTTAAACACATTAGCATAGATGGTATTTCAAAGAGAACGTATATTTTTGTAACATTAAATCTCATGGAAAATAAAAATTTTCAGTAAGAATTTAAATTTAATTGGTCCAAATCCCTTAAATTTTGACTATAATAGCCTTACACACATCCCATTACTTGTTGGTAAAGTGGTATATATGACATAACAAGCATAATAAAACTTAAAAAGAGCATATACTTTTTTTTTTTAATCTGACACAGAAATGTAGTCTTACTTCTTTGTTTCAACTTTATTAGTCCATAAGGGAAAAAAAGTACTTATACAATTATTACTACTATTTTTTCCAAAACTACCATATGTAAGTCCAATAATATTTTCCCTATCAGTATATATACACTTTGACTTTGGAAGTACAGGGCTCAAAAATGAGATGGAAAAATTCTCAAAACACTCATCTTCCACAAGAATCAATAGTGAAAATCTCCAGCATCTTCAGATATTAATAATAGCACCTTTGGGAGTGACACTAAATATAATATGCAAAACCTGTTTCATAATTCACAAAAATATCCTTGGCTTTAAAAGCATGACAATCTAAATGAAATGTATTCAATTTAAAAATTCCTTATAAATTTAACTAAATGGCATCACATGTTCCTTAGAGAGTCCATTTTAATATAGGATTCTCTGACAAAACCTCTTACTAGAAAATTCCTCTGAGATGAGTACATTAATGACAACTTTCAAAATGGTGTATAAAATGCAACCACTATTGCGCAGAGAAACAGTTAACACAGCAGGCCCGAGACTGCCATCCTTAGAAAGGGCTGCTTGTAAGATTTGCTCTGAGCCGGCATCTGGAAACTGGGATTGCAAGAGGGTTTTTATCATTCCCTGATAAGATGGGCTCATTGTGCCTCAACTATTTGTGCTAACAGTGTGCTTAATGCTAAACACCTGCTTTCCTTCTGGGAGTCTCGTATCTTGGTATGTGCTAGAAAGAGGAGGACTACGTGAGTAACCCCCAATAAACTCTGGGCACTGAGTCCCTAATGAGTTTCTCTTTTAGACAACATTTACCATGTGTTTTAACAACTTACTACTGGAGGAATTATGTGCATTCCCCACGACTCCAATGGGAGAAGACTACGGCAAAGTTGTATGTGGTTTCCCTCAGACTAACCCAATATGCCTTTCCCTTTGTTGATTTTGTTTTATATCCTTTCACTGTTGTAAATCTTTGCCATGAGTATCCCACTATATGCCTGGTCCTGTTGAGTCCTTCTAGCAAATCAGCTGTGGGGTGGTCTTGAGGACCCCTGACACAATCATAGAATGGAAAACAGAAATCCCAAGAAATTACAGGCTAATGTATATTAGGTGATAACTAAATGCTATTTTGACTGTATTTCTTCAACTGCATTAAAAACCTCAAATGTAGTCTATTCATTAAAGTTATATGAAAGAACAATGTTTATCTAAATGGGTAAATTATATATAACCCATGTTCTCTCTTTCAACTCTACTATTCAAGATGATATAGAGCTAAAATAAATTTACAAAAGCCACCTACCACTTTATCGGACAAGTAAACAATTTGGAAAGATTTGTATTTTTAATATCACCAAAATTCAGCTATTTTCCCTCCATATTCAAAGTCTACTTACATGTAAGTGTCTAAAAGTTCTATTTGTATTTTCATATAAAATTCCATGGGAAGTTGCTCATATCGGCAAGAAATAAAGAAACTGTTATTTGAAAAAAATGGAAGCTAGTGAATAACATGGATAAGACCATTAAAATACGCTGATTCAGTGTCAAGGAATAATAAAAATGACTGGATCAAAAGTTAAAGGTTAGTTATGCAATACAGAAGGCTTATGAAATAGTAGATAAAGGCTGGATTTTCAAATTTGTTCAGGTATCAGATTTCAGTGTTTACTAGTTTCACAAAGTAAGGGACTTATTGAGAATACCCAGAACTCAAGTATTGGAGGGTTAAATTGGTGCCACACTCAAAGGCTTATCTACTGATCTGTTTTTACTTCTCTTCCTTTCTTTTCTGCCTTCCCTCTTATTATTTAGCTTTACAAATCAGTATCAGCAACACCATCCATGGTAAGATGCCGCAAAACACTACTTACTCTTATCTTTATACTTAATAGAATTTAAGAATTAGCTTAAGACAGATTTAGGAGTATCAGAATGAGGCACTCTCCTTATACATTACCACCCCTCCAGAAACAGGTGTTCAAAGAGCAACTATAAAGAAGCAACCAGATTCACCATTTAAAAAATAACAAAACTATTATTAGTTTTTAGAAAAAAACAAAGATGAAAATATTTTTATGCTGCTTTAGGTTATATAAAAGTTATTATTATACCATGGATTTTTAAATGGTAATAGAATTGGGTAAATTGAAGTTTAATAGTTTAAATTATCCAAGCTAATAAATTCTTTTCTGGGAAATTTAATAAAGTTAAGATTCTTGTAAGCCTGATTCATAACTCACTAGAGAAAATAATTCAGCCATCTCTGAAGAAAGTTTAAGGATAAAGACAGGAACAAGATATAAGTGGTATGTGGAATGAATAACAAAGTTTAACTCATACTGCAGTCAGACTGTTTTCCCTCCTCCCTCTACCCCAAAAGGAGGTGTGGATATATTGTTACTGCCACGCAGTTTATAAAGCCTTTGAATTAGCTATTTAGTGTCATTACACATGAATTTCATTAGTACTGGTTAAAACATTATTTAAGTCTATACAGGAAAATTCAAATTATACAGATATACAGAAAATTAGTATTAGCTGAGATATCAGAGTGTTTTTCTACACTTTTCATCTTATAGATAAAAACTAAGGATGAGAAGAGTCAGGTGACCTGTCTAAAGTCACACAATTAGTGACAAAAGCAAAGGTGAACTCTGCTATCTCGGTTCCTAGTCTACTACCCTATTAACTACTACTGTACTTTTTACACTAAAGTCAAACCATAAAGTGATTGATAATGCTAATGTTACCAATGTTATCATATATCATTTCCTTACCAATCAGTTCTCTCAATTTGTATAGTTCAACAGTTCATCATTCAATAAATATATCAAAATTTAGAAAAAAAATTCCTACATAATCATGGGATTTAGGTACTTGGTTATTTCTGTTGACAATAGTCATTTACCTTAGAGTTTGAAGATGTTTGGAACTAAGTTTAAAACGGTGTTCTAAAGCCCAATTAAATATTTGTTTCAAAAGTGACAACCTGTGTAAGGCACAGGGTCATTTTTTAATAAGGTTTATGGAAGATCTGGTAATACAGATACTCTTAAATCACTTCTAGTAAAAATTAATTTAATTATTCCATTTATGAAATTGTACTCTTCCTAAGAACATATACTAAGTAAATATATAATGGAAGGGGCTGTTTCCTTCTTTAAAAAAAAAAACAAAAAACAGTCAAATGACAAATCACCATTTTCTGATTAAAGACAACTGTCACAGAAAAGGCTTTTTAATATTCTCACTGAACAGCATTTCTAGTTAATCTTTAGAACTAAAAGAACAAACTAAAGTCTTCCCCTGAATTACATAAAAAGCAGAGAACTCTCACCAAGGTAAAATAGTTGAGAAACAGGTGGCCCAGAGGCCTCTGATGTCAAGCAGTCATGAAGCTGAGAACAAATCATTGGAAAGCGTCTAAGCTAAAAGGTGAGACTGACCGATAAAGAAAAAAGAAAGATGTATGGATTAGGAGTTAGTGAGGAAGACACTGAATTGCATTTCAGGAATATATGTTACTTCTACATAAAGTGTCTTTTTAATAGTTACAATTTGACAAAGTCTACTAAACTGATAATCCAAATGCGGATTTAAGACAAAGCACCTGCATGGACACGGCAAGATGGTTAAGCTGTCCACTGTGCCTGATAGTGTACCAAGTGCAGAAAAGTAATATGCTGCCCTCAAAACAGTAGTCTCCACATAGTGGGGAGAGCAAGACAAATGACTGCACTGCAGGAAAAAAATATGAAAACTTCTATTAATTATTTCATCCTTTATTGTGTACGTAGTATGTTAATACCATATTATATGTATATTTTATAAGGAAATACACAAATGCTGGCAATACATGCCATATAATTTTGCCTTTTAATGATACTATTTTTTTAAACTCTAATTTAATGAAAAGAAGTTTGGGATCACTGTGCTGAAGGGTTAAAACTACAGATCTAAAGATTTAAAACCAAGAGCAATCACAGAGAAAGAAACTCTAATTACAAGTACCTCTCCTACTAGGAGTAATAAAATTGCAAGACACCACTGTCACATAAAGAATATCCAAATTCAGGGCGCCTGGGTGGCTCAGTTGGTTAGGCGACTGCTTTCGGCTCAGGTCATGATCCTGGAGTCCCGGGATCGAGTCCCGCATCGGGCTCCCTGCTCGGCGGGGAGTCTGCTTCTCCCTCTGGCCCTCTTCCCTCTCATGCTATCTCTCATTCTCTCTCTCTCAAATAAATAAATAAAAATCTTAAAAAAAAAAAAAAAGAATATCCAAATTCATGAGGTACCTGGTAGCTCAGTCGGTTAACTGTCAGACTCTTGGTTTGGGCTCAGGTCATGACCTCAGCAGAGTCGGCTTGTCCCTCTCTCCCTCCCCCTCTGCTCCTCCTCCCACTCAGAGCTCGCTCTCTCTCTAATAAATAAATAACATCTTAAAAAAAAAAGAATATCCAAATTCTGTGTATTAATGGATTAGGTGCCTCTTCAGAAGTACATTTTATATGTACTGAAAACTCCGTAAAGTATTTATATTGTTAACTTTAATTATATTATTTATACAACATCTACACTTTAAAATCTCAGGTTACTTTTCCCAAAGATGCCACTTCTAGGAAGCCTTCCCCACTGGTACTCAACACATGCTTACAGAATGCAGAATAATAAATTCAAAAAGGATTAAAATATTGAGCATGAAACAAGGGAAAAAAATTCTAACACTGCTGTAAGAGTTCACAGATGAAGGACTTCTGACTCAGCTGCTTCTGCTTCCTTTGCCTCTGCCTCATATCAGCTGTGTAACTTAAGGCATGTTATTTACCCAGTCTAGGTCTCAGTTTCTCCTTCAAAATCTTATGGACATAGCATAGGGATTAAGGGGCCAGGCTGTGGAGTTAGACTGCTTGAGACTGAATCCTGCTCTACCACTTACTAGTTTTGTGACCCTAAGCAAGTTACCCACCTTTGCCCCTGTTTGCTCTTCTATAAAATGGGGATAATAGCAGCCATTTCATAAGACTGCTGGACAGTGCGTGGCTGGTAGTAAATGATCATTACATAGTAGCTGCTAAAAAAATTATTGTTGTCATTGTCTTCATCATAACCAGTATTTAGTTATACTATGCTAAATACTTTGATTACTTTGTTTAATCTCCACTGCAGTCCTATAAAAAAGTATTAAAATTTCCACTTAAAAGACACAGTCAAAGTATATAATACTTGGCACAAGGTAAGTCTTACTGAAGGTAGTCATTTTTTAAAAAAATTATAATAAGGTAAATAATCCAAAATTTAATACAGCAATATTTGGTTCATGTTTTTATATCAGGAAAACAAATTTAAGGACAAAATCAGAAATATATCTGATTAAGAGAAACAAACCCTAACAATCACCAATAGCTGTCACATATTGTTTGTTTCCTGGAATAAGCTATCTAAATTCTAATGAGAGGATATGAGATGTTTAAAAAAAAAAAAAGCCATATTTTCTATTATAATTAAGGTTCCTGGAGCAATGGTTCCTTACCTCCACAGGGTCAGGGATGCAATTTAAATGTGATGAAAGCTCTGCATCCTCTCTCCCCAGAGAAAATATATACACTTAAGAATTTAGCACACTATTTCAGGGAGGGTTTATGGAGTCCAGGATGAGAATCTCTGCCCTAAAGACTTAGGACTTTGTCCTATTTTGGAATTCCCTTTTATTTTGGAATGTACACCTTTCTGGTATACATGTTTTTGTTTTTTTTAAATGAATTCTCAATACTTCAAGTGCTCATCATCAAATTAAGGAGGGTAATATACAGCTACTATTACTTCTAAACACACCATTAAAGTCAGTGCTCATGAAACAGAGGCTAGTTTCATATTACCAGTGTGAAATAATATTTCAAAAGAAAAAAACAAATCTTAAAGTAAAAAGGGAACAAGTATGCTACACAAAATTCACCACCTTTAAGGAAGATATTAAGTCAAGATTATGCAGTTTCTAAACTTAACCAATTGTCAATATAGAATGAAGATGTAATAGTGATCTTCACCCTACATAGTCCTCCTTCATCCTATAAAAAAGCCAAAGAATAGTACATTTCTAAGACTCATCTTTGTTATTTTAAAATGACACAATAAACTACAGTATTTGATCACAGATATTAAATATTAAGTATTAATATATGATACATGTTTCTAAAAGGATTAAACAACCATCCAAAATCTTCTAGATCAATAATTTGTATCAAAGAGCTTACCATTTGGGGGGTCTCGTCTCTTTTCTGTTAGAAAATAAATTAAAATAGTATTATTAGACATATGCAATACAAAAATCAACATAAAAAATTAATTCACCTAAACTCTGTCTTATTCCTAAATCAATGCATAAGTGGCTAAGAAAGGTTTCTCTTAGGAACTGACATCTGGATAAAATAAGAGAGGGAACAACATATTTAAAGGCCCTAAGAAGGGAACAGCATGAAGGAACATCATGAAGCTTGGAGTAGAGTGAGCCAACAGAAGAGTAAAAGGAGATAAGTCAGTAGGAGACCCAGGATTTACCACAAAGATACAAATGTAGGGATCCGAAGGGGTACGTGCACCCCAATGTTTATAGCAGCAATGTCCACAATAGTCAAACTGTGGAAAGAGCCAAGATGTCCGTCGACAGATGAATGGATAAAGAAGAGGTGGTATATATACACAATGGAATATTATGCAGCCATCAAAAGGAATGATTTCTTGCCATTTGCAATGACATAGATGGAATTGGAGGGTGTTATGCTGAGTGAAATTAAGTCAATCAGAGAAAGACATGTATCATATGACCTCACTGATATGAGGAATTCTTAATCTCAGGAAACAAACTGAGGGTTGCTGGAGTGGTGGGGGGTGGGAGGGATTGGGTGGCTGGGTGATAGACATTGGGGAGGGTATGTGCTATGGTGAGCACTGTGAATTGTACAAGACTGATGAATCACGGATCTGTACTTCTGAAACAAATAATGCAATATATGTTAAAAAAAAAAAGAAGATAGCAGGAGGGGAAGAATGAAGGGGGGTAAGTTGGAGGGGGAGACGAACCATGAGAGACAATGGACTCTGAAAAAGAAACTGAGGGTTCTAGAGGGGAGGGGGTGGGGGGATGGGTTAGCCTGGTGATGGGTATGAAAGAGGGCACATTCTGCGTGGAGCACTGGGTGTTATGCACAAACAATGAATCATGGAACACTACATCAAAAACTAATGATGTAATGTATGGTGATTAACATAACAATAAAAAAATTATTAAAAAATAAAATAAAAAAAACAAAAACAGAACTAATGATGTACTGTATGGTGACTAACATAATAAAATAAAATTAAAAAGGAAAAGAATAAAAAAAAAAAAAGGACACCCAGGGACTGGATCATATAGGGTCCCACAGGCCATGGTAAGGAATACAGATTGTATTCTACACATGATAGGAAGCTCTTATAGGGTTTTCAGTATGGCCAGTGACATAATCTAATCTATGTTTTTAAAAGTTAACTTTGGCTACTATGTGGAAAAGAGATCGTAGGGGGCACTGAGTGGCAGCAGGGAGACTAGTGAGGGAGTTATGGTAGTCCAGATGACAGATGATGGGGGCTTAGATTGGGGGGGGGGAGGCAGCAAAGGTGATGAGAAATAGATCCAGGATATGTTTTTGAAGGCAGAGACAATAGACTCACTGATAGGATTTATGAGAGACCATGGTAAGCCAGAGCGGAGCCTTTTACCAAGTTGGGGAAGATGTGGAGAGGAGTAGGAACAGGTCTAACTGGGGTTAGGGAACATGGCTCAAATGTTCTGCTCAGACATGTTAAGTTTGAAGGTTATTCCGATGCCCAATTGAAGTAAACAAGTCTGAAGGTTGGGGGAAAGGTCAACAAATTTGGGGGGCATCAGCGTATGGACAGTTTTCAAAGCTATGGGATTCAATGAAAGCACAAGGGTAATGAGAATATTCAGAAACATCCGATCACTAAAGCAGACCAAAATGATAATAAAAAGCTATAGAAGATTAGGAAGGAGTAAAACGAGGAGAACTATCAATCCTTTGCACTCAGACTCTTACACACCAACTCTGATATCATTTTGGCTTTAAGAAATTCAAAAGTGGTTGAAGAATTTTAAACAAATGTAATTTCCACAGATTTTCTAATACAAAATTGCCCAAAATTATAAGAGAAATACCCATAAATAATGATATAATAATTAGTTTATAAACAGCCATAAACTAAAATTAATAGGATTTAACTGGGAGACAAGTTAAAAAATCCTGGCAATGGGAAACACAAATTTATTACTCCATCTGGTGGTCTGATGAAGTAACTTTCTGAAACAGTGGACATAAGCAAGTCCTATCTATGTCAATGAATGTCAATCTCCCATTTCCCAGGTGATGTTATCTCTGCAACCAGAGAGGAAATACTTCTTAAACTGATAACACAGATATGGAAATATACTGAGATAAATATAAAGTTCAGAGGATAAGTTCTAAAAAGTAATTTACAAATAAGACACTAACCGGGCTTGAGAGCCATTCATATGAAAAAAGGGAGGGTTTGGTTGAACAAAGAAGAATGGGAGCTTTTGGTGTGAGGTATTTGCTAGAAACATTTGCAGAACAGTATTTAATCAAATCAAGAGGTATTTTAGTATCAACTAGTAAAACTACTTGTGGAGTACTATGTTCAAATATGACCACAGTATTTGAAGCTGGATCATTTCTTCAAATCTGGGCCATCTGAAGAAGTCATAAAAATCTATAGTGGATTCAGAGTACAGTATTTGGGATGATGCGTCTAGAAACTACATCATGTGAGGAGTAAGAAATTGAAACTGGTTAAACTAAAGAAGTAAAGGCATGAGAACATGATAGATGGCTTCCAATATTAAATAGCTACTGGGATGAAAAGAAAACAGACTAATTCTTTGTTGCTCCAAAAGTCAGACTCCATGCATCTAAGAAAGAGAGGGGAGGCTGGAGTTTGACTTAGCATGAAGCACTATCCAATGATCAATCAGCAGCCTCCCTGATCTTTCTGCTTCTGAAACACCATGCTTAAAAGTTTAGGAACTACATAAAACAAAATTCCTGTACCAGCTAAAGGTGTAAAGACACCTTTAAGTGACCTTCCTATTTCAAAGTCAATTAGTCTATATTTTAAGAAATATTTTTTACTTGTTTTGCTTTGGAAATGTCACATATTTTGACTATAAGGAGCCCCAGAGAGCCCCTGGTCTAGGACCTGACTATGTCACTGAAGTAGAGCACTGAACCATAAATTATTCTATACCTTTAAATCCTTTCCTAGCATGGAATCAAGTAATTCATGTCCTTGGTCCCAAAAAGAAGTAACAAAAAACAGGTCCCTGATAATTCTATTTACTCATTACAGTTGAGGTATAATAAGAAGGCAATTGTGAGGCAAAATTAGTTCATTTTATTTTCATTTTTTATCTCACCTCCCTCTTGAAAACCCATTAAAATAACAATAAAGATGTACAAAATAGAATACATGATTTTACATTTCTGTTTTCTGGATCCAATGTCTTATTTTTTCAAGGCTTAGTTCCTCTTAGTGGTAAAGCACATCCTGGAATACAGTGATCTTCAAAACTGTGGTAACATGTACCCCCAGATGTACAGAAAAACCTTCCAGGAGCGTACGGCATAGCTAGCTTGAAGGCGATCCATTTGGTGATCGCAACTCCCATATGTCCTTTCTCCTAAAACTGATCTTCTTAAGATGATGATTTTAGAGAGGTTCACCTTTCCTAATCACCCTTCTCCCATCTGATGACAGAAAGGCCTAGTACACTGTTGTCAAATATTTCTATATCAATAAATTTAAAATTCTGTACTAGACTGCATCATTCTCTAATTATTTTATATGTATTACAGTCTCATGCATTAAACTACATTCCTTATGGTTTTATAATAGACAACATAGGAGCAAAACAAAGACAAAACAATGTTAACAGATTTTATTTGCAACTTTGCTTATTTGCTTCTAGGCTTGCTTAAAAGTCTTTGTTCACAAAGTATTAAATATTCTAAGAATGTAAGTTAAGAACGATGCCATAAAAATGCAAGTTTGAGAGTCAGTATACATGGAATGTTATCAACAAAAAAGGTTATCAGAATGAGTTCTTCAGTAAATTTGAGAAAAATTAGTTCTTAATAAAAATATTTCTCTTAAGGAGTAGTGCATTTTTTTTTTTTTTGTAAGGGGCCAAGAAAATAAATATTTTAGGCTTTGTGTGCCATATAGTCTTTGTTGTAACTACCCAACTGTTGTGGCACAAAAGCAAGCCATTAGATGCATTATACAGACAAAATGGAAACCACGGCGTAGCTGTGTCTTGCTAATACTTTATTTATAAAAACAGGTGTGGGCCAGATCGGTCCCACGAACCATAGTTTGCCAGCTCCTGTTTAAAAGAATTAAAAAAAAAAAGTTTACCAGATTTCCTTTGTCGCCGGCCCAATAAGTCTGTAACTGCTTTTCGGAATTTTTTTGCTTCTTCTTCATTGGCAAAATTAAGAGCAACTTGACAAGTCTGAAATATTTTTATCAAAAAAGGTAAACAACAAAAAACATGAGCCTAGCTTTATTTAATAAAAAAGTTGATAACAAAGTACATTTCTAAAGAAGGAAAGCTGAGTTTACTAGCAGACAAGAGCTTAGTTTAGCTTAGTTTTAATTTTATCTGAATAACTTAAGAATACTGAAAGCACGGAGAAGGCAAAGTAAAAGACTACTATTAGAAAAGTTGCCTCTCATAGTAGACATTCCAATATTAAATGGAATACTCCATCTTCAACAACAAAAACAGCAAATTGAATTCGATCTTTCAATAGAACTCTACAAAATAATTTGGATTTTATTAAAGGCAAACACTGGAAAAGCTGGTCAAATGCAGGTCAGCTCTATCTTCACTAGGTTGTTTTTATTTTACAGCCTAACTGTATGTATTAAATTATAACCTTAATTCAGATAAATTATTAAAAATGTGGGAACACACTGACATCGATTATGGCATTTTATGCACACTTTTATATATGTACATATATTTATATTTTATTAAGAAAAATGTGAAAAATAACAGCTAGAGAAAATACTTTTGAAAAGATATATCCTCTAAACTTTTTTTCTCATTATACAAAATTTAGGAAATACAAATATGCAAGTAAAGAAAATTAAAATCACCTATAACCTAGTCAGACAATCCCTGTGAGCATATAGTATGGAAATGCTTCTAACATCTTCCTCAAGTTTATGCAATAAACTTTTTAAATTCTATTCTCCCCTTATACGCATCTATTGTATTTTTGCACTCTTCTAGGCCATGAACTATTCTTTCACAAAATAATTTGAATGGCAATATAACATTCAATATTTAAAAGATACCATGGATTAGTGGGCAATTAAGACTTCATTTTTATGCATAAGAAAACTAAATACCAGAAAGATTAAGCTATCTATCCAAAGACAAAGATGGCAAAAAACCAAATTTCTTTTCTACATAGCAAATTATATTTACAGTACTCTTTGGAATCTTTTTTTTTTTTTTGGCCCTTTAAAATCTTAGACATTTCTGGGGCACCTGGGTGGCTCAGTCATTAAGCGTCTGCCTTCGGCTCAGGTCATGATCCCAGGGTACTGGGATCGAGCCCCGATCGGTCTCCCTGCTCAGAAGGAAGCCTGCTTCTCCCTCTCCCACTCCCCCTGCTTGTGTTCCCTCTCTCGCTGTCTCTCTCTCTCTAATAAATAAATAAATAAAATCTTTAAAAAAAATAAAAATTAAAAAAAATAAAATCTTAGACATTTCTTCCTATTTAGCTACACTGTCTATGAAGAAGCTTTGTATAAAGTAAAAAGAATTATTTTACTTTTAAATGTTTACACAGAAAGCTCATAAATGCTTTCCACAGACAAATATAAAAACAATTACATTAAACAGGGCAATAAAAAAAAATGACTTACATCTCCAGCAAAGGTATGAAAATATCCTCTAGGACTATTATATACAAAGTTATTGTATAGCTCTTGTTCCCACAATAGTTTCCCATCCTAGAAAAAAGTTAAAATAAGAGTTACCAAAAAGATAATCTCTAGGAATAAAACAAAATAGATGACTCATATTCAGGGAATTAGCTTTTACATGCACAGAAAACACACGTGTATAAAACATAAATAACATAATTTAATCAGTAATTTCTTAACAAAAGAGTAAATTCTGGATGTTTCTTTCAAAAAACTACATAGCAAATGAGTTTAATTCAGTATGCTAAGACACAATCTCATTAGCCTTGTATTCCCAAATATAGTTACTCAAATACAAAACTAGAACAATTACTAGATCATCAATGTCAGACAGCAGGACTAGAATACTGTTGTACATGCAATGATCATCAAAGCACAGTTCCATCAGCAATAGACTATGTGCTACCAAATATTACAGGAACAGTTCATGCTCTCTTCCACAATTCTGTAGATGCTGGGAGGGTCAAATATACCTTCTCTGTACAAAACATTAACAAGTGTTGAATTCCTAACTTTTACACAGTGACCCTCTAATTAAATACTGGTAAAAGCAGTTAGTGTCGATCATGTGCAGAAAAACACTGATGATTACAGTGCACCGAGGTTAGAGTGTAGTTAAGAGAACCATGGATGACTGCATTGTCATATCTATGGCTGCCACAGAAGAAATACAATGAACCTAACACCAAAGGTGGCTAACTGCAAGTATTCAGCATTGGTTATCTACAATTAGAAATAAGTGGTTAGAGAAATATAAGTATTGCCCTATTCCGAAATCAAAGTTCTACCTAGACCATGATTTAAAGATATTCAGAAAACACTGTACACACATATAAAGCAATTCCTTTCCTCTCAGTGGAGTTATATACACACTTGATTTCTAAACAGTGCTTCTCACTGGTGATGAGAAATACGTCAAAAAAACTAAACAGTTTCTTTCGAAACGTGCATGTGTTCCCTATCCCCTAGAATCACTGCCATAGTGAGCCACCACTACAGGAGTATGCCATGTCTCTCAGCTGTCCTGGGGAATGGAGAAGAAGCACGAAGTTACAAAGTACAGTAACTTAAATCTTATTCAATCTCAGGGAAACACTTTGCATTAGACCCAAATGGTTCTCCCATTTTACAAATAAATAAGCCAAGGCCCAGAGAAGTAAAACAGTTTGACTACAATCTATCTATCCTTAAGCATCATCCAGGAGAGTTCAAAGTCAGTTTATTTTTGGTAATTATTCCATTATACGTATTGCCATATCATATAAATATTACAAAAGCCTACCTATAGAAAAGGTTTTTTTTTTTTAATTTATTTGTTAGAGAGAGAAAGAGAGAGGCAGGCAGAGGGAGAAGCAGGCTCCCCGCTGAGCAGGGAGCCCAATGTGGGACTCGATCCCAGCACCCTGGGATCATGACCTGAGCCAAAGATGGACGCTTAACAGAATGAGCCACCTAGACGTCCCCTATAGAAAAGGTTTTAAAAGATAAATGGAGACTTCATCTCTGCACAAAGGTAATTACTTCTACGGTAACTGTAAGAGGGTGAATACCTGAGAATGGGCATTGAATCTGGGACAATGTGGATTTGTGTTTGAATGTGAGAGGTACAAAGCTGCGAAAATCTGAACATACCTATGTTGAGACAACATAAGGAAAAATGGGTAGCAAACACATTATTATAGATATTGCATCATGCTTTAAACCTAAGCTGAAGTAACTAACAGTACATACTAAACTAAAATATACTTCTATAGTTCCCTGAAAGGACTATATATGCTACTCTGTAACGGACAAAATGGAATAAAAGAGTACCATTAGAAAAAGAGAAAATAGGGCGCCTGGGTGGCTCAGTTGGTTAAGCGACTGCCTTCGGCTCAGGTCATGATCCTGGAGTCCCGGGATCGAGTCCCGCATCGGGCTCCCCGCTCAGCGGGGAGTCTGCTTCTCCCTCTGACCCTCTTCCCTCTCATGCTCTCTGTCTCTCATTCTCTCTCTCTCAAATAAATAAATAAAATCTTTAAAAAAAAAAAAAAAAAAAAAAAAGAGAAAATATAAGGAAAGCCCAAGATGTAAAGGTATTAAAAACAAAAACAAAAAAATCCTTTAATGTGTGGTGGCTGTGGAAAGATAAAATAGGGAACTATTCATGTTCTGGCTTATGACCTATTCCTGTTTGGTTGCAATGCCCATGCTTCATTATCTAAAACCAAGCTTCACTCTTCTAATATTAAGTATAATTTAACAATACATACAGGATGAACAAAAATTATATATATAACAATATATATAAATATATATAAAAATTATAACTGAGGTTAAAAAATCTATTCACCTACAGTTTAAAGTGGAAACAAAACAAAACTCACCTTAATATCAAATATTCTTAAAAAATAAGATCTCTGTGGATTGTCCTTAACAAGACAAGCGACACCGCTGCACTTCTTTGACCACATACAGTTACGATCTGCTGCATATAACTGTACCACTGCTGAAGACATAGTCTGGAAAATATAAAATTTATAGCCATTAGGTTCAAAATAACATTCAGATGACCACAGCCCCTGCTGACATCTTCACTGCAACCTCATGAGACACATCCAACAGGAACCACCCCGCTATGCTGGTCCTGATTTCCTGTCCCACAGAAACAAGGAGATAATATTAACATTTATTGTTACTTTAAGCCATTACTTTTTGAAGTAATTTCTTATGCAGTAGTAAATAACACAATATTTACACTAAAAATAACTATGGAAAGCAAACATTTACTGATGCTTAGAATGTGTCAAAAATCGTGTTAAGCACTTTTAAATACAACTCCATTTAAATTTATTACTATTATAATCTCATTTTATGCTTACAAACCCAAGGTTAAAGGGATAAATAATTTGCCTCAAATCACAAAGCAAAGTGGCAGAGTTCCAATGAAGGCAATTTGTGACTTCAGATCCTGTATTCTTACTCCCTGTAATATACAGTAGTCCCCCTTTATCCATGGGGCATACATTCTAAGACCCCCTGAGTGGATGCCTGAAACTGCAGATAGTACAAATCCCATATATACTATGTTTTTTCCTACATATCTATGATGAAGTTTAATTTATAAATTAGGCATAGTAAGAGATTAAAAAAATAATGAAAAGTAAAATAGAACTATTACAACTATTGTAATAAAAGTTATGTGAATGTGGGATCTCTCTCAAAATATCTTACTATACTATACTCATCCTTCTTCTCGTGATGATGTGAGATGATAAAATGCCTATGTGAGCAGATGAAGTGAGGTGAATGGCGTAGGCTACTACTGACCTCCTGACAATATGTCAGAAGGAAGATCATCTGCTTCCAAACTACTGACTGATCATGGGTAACTGAAATTGTAGAGAGCAAAACCGTGGAAAAGGGAGGACTACTATACCATTTCCAATACAGTGAACATTTAAGTAATGAAGTAGTAGTGTTAGTAAAGGCTGATGTCCATAGAGCAGTTAACTACTTTAGTACGGTACTAAATCAAACCTGAAAGCAAGATTTGAAGGTACAAATTACAGTGCTGGGCACTTTGAACATATCATCATCCTGGAAGATAGATTCTAATATCACCTTTTTTATTTATTTAATTTTTTTGAAGATTTTATTTATTTGACAGAGAGAGAGAAAGAGAGACAGAGAAAGAGCACAAGCAGGGGGAGCAGCAGGCAGAGGGAGAGGGAGAAGCAGGCTCCCCACCGAGCAGGGAGCACAATGCGGGCTTGATCCCAGGACCCCGGGATCATGACCTGAGCCAAAGGCAGACACTGAGCCACCCAGCGCCCCTCTAACATCACCTTTTTTAAGGACGGCAAAACTAAGGGAAAAAAGACATTAAGTGACTTGCACTTGGCCATGCTTGAGAGCTATACATGAGAGCTATACTGAAGAGATGAAGAATTATTTGAGTTATTATTGTACTAATTTTCTCAAGGATATACCTAACTAGTACCCTTCTGGATGTGTAAGAGAAAAGCTAATTGTTACAAGCAAGGAACACAGCACATTAAGTTTTACCATGTTGCCGCCTCCCTCGTGGCAGCATCATGAAATAATGGAAACTTTAGTTTAATTCTAAATTACAGTTTTTTTGTATTATAATCCCGGACGTAACTATTCGATTTTAGTTTCTGTAAGAGTGATACACAGCACTTACAAATCCTCTGAAAATAATAATCATGTTTTCTGGTCTAAATCTAGTGATTTCACTCCAAAACTGGAAACCAAGGAAATAATTTAAAATACAACAAAAATTTATTATTTGTAATATAAATATGAAACAAAATATCTATATAAATACATTAGTTATGGTTTTTAAATAAAAGGAATTTAAATAACCAGAAGTGACTAATGATTTAAGTAAGAACAGTACATTAAAAAAAAAAAAAAGAAAAGAAAAGAAAAGAAAAAAGAACAGTACATCAGTTCAGTGAATACTGGGCATTGTTAAAGAAAATAGACTACATTAAGATTTAGAGATAAAGCTGTTTTGGGTTACTTAACCATGGCTGGGGAATGCCCTCCTTTGATAAGAGGATTCTATTTTTTTTTTTTAAGATTTTATTTATTTATTTGACAGAAAGAGCGAGACAGCACAAGCAGGAGGAGGGGCAAGCAGAGAGAGAGGGAGAAGCAGGCTCCCCGCTGGGCAGGGAGCCAGATGCGGGGCTCGATTCCAGGACCCTGGGATGAAGGCAGACGCTTAACCGACTGAGTCACCCAGGCGCCCCTGATAAGAGGATTCTAAAGAGCTAACATATATATTATACACACACATACATATGCAGGTCTTTTATAGTAATAAAGTCAAAAATGTAAGATCAGTGTACTTTTGGGGGCCAAAAATATAAAGACTTTCCTAAGTAAAACTACTCCATGTTATGTTTTTAATTTTTGTAGACCAAACTCATCTTTGAATTTCAGAATCATGAATAGGACACAAAGCAGCAGGAAAATTTCCACAAGAGCCATTGAAAAAATTATGAAGACAGCTTAGAAACATAAAAATGTATATACTAAGATACTGGGCTTAAAAAAGGACACTGAAGAAAGTTGAGTATGCTTTTGGCCTGCTCAAAACATAACTTTGTTCTTCTGCAATTGTAATACATATCATCATCTACTTGGGCTCCCTGACCCCAAACTCCTAACACTAAAAACTTAAAAAAAAAAAAAAAGGATTTTGCATATATTATCCAAAGGTATTAAAGACCAGGCTGAAGGATTCAAAATCAGATAAGTAAATTCATTCTAAGTCAAATTCATATAAATTAGAGCTCTTTTAGTATGATGCTGTCAAATGCATTCATTTCTAAAAAGAAAAACAACTAGGAAAATAGATACCAAGAAAAAAAACATCAAAAAATCCTTTTAGGGGCACCTGGGTGGCTCAGTCGCTTGAGCGTCCAACTCTGGATTTCAGCTCAGGTCATGATCTCAGGGATCATCTGATAGAGCCCCGTGTCTGCTCCCCACTCTGCAGGGAGTCTGCTGGTCTCCCTCTCCTCCCTACCCCTCCCCTATCTCAAGCGAGCATGTGTGCACGCTCTCTCTCAAATAAATAAACCTTTAAAAAAAAAAATCCTTTACTTTTTTTTTTTAACCAAAAAACAAGAAGTAACAGCTTGCGAAAGAAACAACGTATTATCAAATAGAGTCTGAAATTCCATTATGGAAATTCCCTTGCCAAATAACCAAATATTAATATGTACAACACTGAATGCATATGTGAACTTAAAAAAAAAGTAACAAAAAAACTAAAAATCCACATTTAAACATTTATATGAAATTCTTAAAACATCTGCTTAAGAAATAAAGACTTGTGAAACAGTTCAGTAACATTCCACATAAACGTGGTTGGTACTATAAACCTCATTCTAAAACAATTTATAAAATTTTAATACTGGAGAAACCACCTAATCATAAGCTTTTTGCAGTAACTGGATTTTCAAAATTTTGCTGCAATCGTATTATCAGTCTAAATATGCCCCTTTCACTCCCTTTTATCTTAAACTAGCAAAGTCTGAAAATTATATAAAGCCCTTTCTGATTAATTCCGGAAGATTATAGTGAATGCAAGGATAGCTTACACGCATAAAATTTAATATATAAATGCTAGAAATATAAAAACAGTGACTATCCCTTAAGCTCTAGATTGACAGTGGCTTAATTTTTTAAAAACATTCCTTCCATTCCTTTAAAGTAATTACAGCTAATCAACTCCATTACTTCTTGTCTTTCATAACTGAGAAGGTATTATTAAAACAACGTTGGGACAAGTGCTTAGGAAATCTATTAGCCCAATAATGTTAGGGTTAAAATTTGTTAATTAAAGGAAAAAAGTACTGTATCAACTTTTGTAGAAATAGAACCTGTCCTATCTTATGAATTCCTGATATTTCAGTACTAAGTTATTGCCATAGCACATTCATCCTCAGAACTTTGTCAAGGGCGGAAATAAGATAAAGGATGAATTCTGGGATGTGACTCCTTCCCACTGTCCTTCAACGGGGCAATTTTACCTCTCAGGCTTACTCTGCACCGTTAGGAACGATTTCCCTGATTCCCTATGTTAAATGACTTTTTTTTTTTTTCATATTTCTAGAGTACAGAATACCTTGTGTAAATCTTATTACATCACAGATGTTATTCTAAAATAGGGTATTTTTTTCTACTGATTTATTACCCATTAAGTAGACTGCTTAATTCCCTTAAGCACCTAGTTTCTATACCATAGGATAGAAAGTATAGTTTCTAGACTATACTTTCACTTCACCTACACTTTGCTCAAAGTAAGCATTTGCTAAATTAAAAATTACATATTCTGATTTTGATAATACTACTATGATAATGCCCTTGATTTTAGGATCCAGATCTTGGGGACATCTGGGTAGCCCAGCTGAGTTGGTTGAGCATCCGACTCTTGGTTTCGGCTCAGGTCCTGATCTCAGGATTGTGATATGGAGCCTGGCAGAGCCTGGCATCAGGCTCTGTGCTCAGTGGGGAGTCTGCTAAAGTTTCTCTCTCCCTCTGCCCCTCCCCTCTGCTCGCTCACATACACTTTCTCTCTCTCTCACATAAATTTTTAAAAGGATATGCATCTTGAAGTATTCATAAAGGGTATCATATTGGCAACTTACTCTCAAGTGATTCTGAAAATAATAATATGTATGTGTATATACATAGAAGAAACCCTGGTAAAATGTTATAAATGCTTGACAAATCTGGATGAAAGATACGCAGGAATTCTTTGCACTATATTTGCAACTTTTCTGTAAGTATGAAATTATTTTGAAATTAAAAAATTTTTAAAGCCCAAATGATTCATAGAAGTGTAAGACTCTCAGCCTCCTTCCACAGCCATGACAGTCTTGGGAAGGTGGTTCTCTTCTCAGAGCCACTGCTACCTGTCCATATATAAAGCACCACCCACACTGACCCAAAACTAAGAAAACTACCACTTCTTCAAATTCCTTCTATACTGACACCAACTTTGTTAAAAGAAACTTCATCCTGAGTTAAGACTTAAATCACAAATACCCGCCACTTCTATAGTTTAAATTCTTTTCACATTATCAGAACAACCGTGTTATATAACAGGTCAGAATAAGAATTTTTGATGAGGAAAATAGATGTTTCTTTTATTACAGAATCAGCTAATAACAGGAAAAGACTGGAAGATACTAGGTCTTACAGATTCTTGCTTAACAACCAATCACCTACAAGTACTAAGGGGACTTAACAGTGAATTGTCTACAACTATTATTATTTTAATAGTCCAATAAATAAACAATGTTGTTAGAGGAAATAATTTTTAAAGATATATATTCAATTAATATCCAAAATAAACTGAGTGTGGGGGAAAAAAAAATCACATGATTGAATAAGTAAGTCTTTTCTATGGTCGCAATGGCCTAGATTAATAGTCAAAACATTCTAGCTTTTATGTGTGTTGTGTGTACCCAAGTTCCTAAACACTAATACAGGAAAATCCACCCTAAGTTTTCTTACTATATAAAGCAATTTTAAATATGTTCCTAAATACTCTGATGACATAGTCATGTGAAATGTCCCATGAGTATCATGAATATGAAATTTTAATATGAGGCATAAGAGGAATCACAAAAGTAAAGAAAAATAAAGAATTTGGTTGTACTTCAAATAAAAATTAAAAATTATTTAAACAAGGAATCTGGTTGAATTCTTAAAATTACTTTAACAATGCAGTGATCTCAAGGAGCCATTTTCTAAATAATTAAAGTATAAAAACACCTCAGTTACATGGCCACCTAAAAAACCCAATACAGAAACCAGCAATTTAAAAAACAGAAGCAAGAGTCCTGATTGGTGAGTCCCAGTGAAAATTATACAGAAAAAGAAAACACAAATAATTTACTCTGGAAAGGAGAGATTTTATCACCTGGTAATTTCCACAATGTGAACCAGAAAAAGGAAGAAAAAACAACAGAAAAAGGTAGAAATTAAAAAAAAAAGAATACATCAAAGATAGAAGACTCCACAAGAAACAGTAATTTTTAAAAACGCAAAGTTGGAGGACTAGAAGAGGAAGAGCACGAAAGCAGTGACAGAATCTCAACAGTGGGAAAAAAAATGGAGCCACGTGAGAACAGCTGCTGTCTCATGGATCGAGCAGAAATAGTCTTTTAGGCCTTAGGAGCTGTTTAAGAAAACAACCATGTTCAGCATACTCATTTACCAAATGTTTACTGAGTACCTACGGCATACATGGAACTGTGATGAATGGGGGTGGGTGGGAATGAAAGTGAGGTCGAGTAAAAAAGTTTATTACACAGGCATGGTCCTCATGAAATGGGTTCTAATGGGCACACAGACATTACTAAATATTACAAATGCTATGAAGGAAAAATTCAGTATGCAGGAAAAATGTAAAACCTACCCAGCATGGGAAGGCTTCCCAAAAGTAACAATTTACCTAAAGGATGAAACTGAGTCAGGTGAGCAAAGGGGTGAAGACAGCATTCGATGCAGACATATCAACAAAGATCCTACCACGGGAATGTGCTAAGGGAGTTTGGGGAGCTGAGAAAGAGAACAGTGGCATGGAATGAAGCTAGAGACTTCATATTAAAGTAACATAAAAAAAAATAGCTCACCTCTGGTTTAGAGAGATAAACAGCCACGTGTAGTTTGGAAAACCTTGTCTGGACATGTGGTACAGTGGTTTATTATTCCTATAATGGCTTTTGATGCCTCTTAGTATATCAGTTCTGGTATACTCTCCTCCCCCACTGACCCTGGGTTTGTCCATATCACTTGCTTTGACCAATAGGACCTCTGCAGATGTAAACAGAAGCTTGAAAAATACTTGTACAATGTGGCTTGCCCTCTTGGAATTGCTGCCCTAAAATCTTGGGGTGAAAGAGCATATGGAATGCAAGGCCCCCATCATATTACTTGACTTTGCTGAGTCCAGTTCCAATGAGACCTGCCAGCTGAATGTCACTGCATGAGTGAGCACAGGTGACAAAGTAACCACTCCGCCAATCCACAGAATCATAAAAAATAAACCGATACTGCTTTAAGTCCAATGTTTTTAGGTGGTTTGTTTGCAGCAATACGTAGGAGATTATTTTTTAATATAATAGATGGTGCTAGCTCCTTTCTCCCATTCATTTATATTGAACATGTGTTTAAAATTACCAGTGAAGTCACCAAAATTTTTTATCTACAAATCATAAAGTTCTAGAGCTCATTATCACTATCAATGCATTTTCTTTTTTGGAATCATTTTTAAAATGCACTTTATATCCAAAAGCCTTACTAAAAAATATGTACTGAACAAGAGACTAGGCTCACTCACTAAACCACTCAGAGACACACATCAATCTCATATGGTGCCTGTGATTTAAATTCATGCATCAAAAAATTATAAATTATGTGGCAAAGACCTCTAGCATTACCTACAATCAAAATTATAGATGCTAAAACCACAAATGGCAAGGTTTACTGTACTCTTAATTTTCTACTTGAAGGATAACCATATATAGATAAAGGTGAGAGTAATACTGATCTCATTACAGACTGGGTTATGTTTGCGAACAGGTGAGGACACTGTGTTAAAAGAGCAACAAACAGGTGTTGGCTTGCTCTCCTCCGCCTCTCCCTTCCCTGCAGGATAAGCGGACCTGCTGAAAGGAGTTTTTCTTCCTTCCTCTTCTGTCTCCTCTTCCCTTTGTCTGCCTCTCGCTTACAAGGTCAGTAAAACCGATGGTAAAACCTGAAGTGTGGGTTTCAATCTCAGGGAATGAAGGTAGAGGTAGGAAGGAGGTTCCCTAGGATTACCACCTCAGCTGACCAAAGGTTAACATTTACCGGTTGAGACCCAAGCCCCGGTAACAATATATGTATAAAGTGTATAAAATATATTATACAATTATAAAATATATAAAGTATATTATGTTTCATAAATATACATTAGATATTTATAAAATGGTACATATATTTTGTGTATAAAACCTAAGTATATATATTTATTATATATTTTTATTATAAAATATACAAATTTATTTATTATAAAACTATATTTTTTATTCTACCACTTTCCTGTGCAAATAATAGTTTGGGAAGAGAAGGTGGAAAGGTAGGTACTTTGGTCACTGATAGGATTTCAGTGTTCCTGAACCTAATACCACTTCACCATAAATTTACCCAGAGTATAATCCAATCCCCTCATTTTACAAAAGAGGTCAATTTATTTGCCAAAGGTCATCTTGGTCAGCTCTGGATGAATTTCACAATCAGACGCTCATTTTATATTTACCATACACTACTTACTGATTCATCCCAGTTCCTAGTTTGTTATATTTTTGCCCTATCCCATCTAAATGATTCTCAAAGAACTATATATCTTTAATATAATTTTATTGCTCTACTAATCCCATTTGGTTTACCTTATTTTGGGGGAGTGTAGGGGGAGGTTAGTGGTGGTGGAAAACAAAGGATTGGTAGTGCATGAGAAGAAAGGATCTTTATGAAAAGAAAAACTTCAAATAGATACAAGTTATACGTCCTGGGGACATAGGCAGATTTACCATGAAGTCAATTAGTTTAAGCTTTACTTGGAAGCTTTAAGCTTTACCTTTACTTGGAAGAGCCCCTTACAAGGTTTGGCTCATTCTCCTTTGGGGAGCACGTGAGGTAGCAGCAACCCCAGCCTCACGCTTAGGGACTCTTCTCTAGCTATCCTTGAAGGTTATCCTGGTACTGCCATCAAGGCTGTACCATCTCAACATCTGCCCAGCCCCAGCAAATAACCTGTCCCCTCTTGGACCACAAAATGTATCCAGACCCAATCTTTAACCCCAAGGAAAAGGTCTGAATGAGTGCTGTCTAGCTCCCTGCTGGGGGTGGCATACTAAGACCAAACTTCATGAACACTTCTGGGGATGGGGGAGTGGTCCAGCCAACTGAGATCAAAGGGCTGGAGTTTTCCCCAGGCAAGAAGCACCCTCTAAACAAACTGAAGGAAATTAAAGATGTATTATTACCAGTAACTGGTTTCAGGAAATTTCTTTCAGCTTCACAACTATCAACATTTTGATCAAACATACTAGAGCAGGAGTCTTTTTCTGTAAAGTGCAGTCAGACAGTTAATATTTTAGGCTTCGCTGGCTATTTGGTCTCTTTTACCTCTGCCGCTACATGTGTACAAGAGCAGCCATAGATAATTTGGAGATGCATATGTTCCAATAAAACTTTATTTACAAACACAAGAAGGCTGGATTTAGTATGCAGGCTATAGTTTGCCAAGCCATGTGTAAACGGAAAGGTTCTCTCCATAAAAAATATAAAATTGTTGTCATGTAAAGAGGTGTTCAATGAATATATAGCTAAAATAGACAGGAAAACAGTATCAAGGTGTATCCGTCAATTAATAATAACAGAAATAAGTTATAATAATAAGTAATAAGTTATTGTTCTGGATTTTGTGATGCTTATGGTATTTTTTTGTTGTGATCTTTTCTCATACTATATAACTATTCATTTTTATATTAATTTTGGATTCTTTTTTTGAAGAGAATCCCTCCAAATTGTCTACGTTTCAGGCCACAAAACCTGGATCAGCCTTACTTGGAGTAAGAAAATGATGCATCAGTTGCAGCAACAGAACTCTGTATCTAAAAAAAAATGAATTATCTAAGTCAATATATCCCTTTTGCCTAACTAAACTTAATGTAGTAACTTTTTAACATACAATGACCTTGCCCACATCAGAAAACTGTGGCCAAGCAACTTCAAAAAACCACTCAATAAAAAAAGTGTGAAAAGCCAGTGGGTACATATGTGTGTATGTGGATGGGCTACAAGTCTTTTATAGTCAACCTTCTATCCAAAGTAAAAATCCTTCATATAACATTCTTAATAGATGATTAAATAACATTTGCTTGAATGCTTGCTGTAATGAAGAGTTCACAACTTGAGGGGAAAAAGTCCTATTGTTGAGCAACTCAGAAAATTAATACTGAACCTAATCCTGTTTTCCTGGCAACTCCCACTCATAGGTATTTAATTTTTAATCATTCATTTAAATATCTGTTGAACATGTGCTATGTGATAGGCACAGGGCTAGTTACTGCAGCTATGCTACAAAACTGGAAATGTACACTGTTCCCCACTAATTGCAGCATACTTGTATCTGTGTAATGGTAATAACATTTTCACTTCCATAAAGATGTATGTGCTCCAACAACCCAACTTCTCAGGTCATCTCTTTTTCAGCAGGAATTTATTTTGATTATTCTTCATCTGACCTGATTTATGGATTCCTTATCAGTCTGGTAAAATGAAATAGATAATATTTACATGTGGTCTGAACAGTGCAGAACGTGAACAAAATGACGGAGGAAATAATTTGTTCCTAATTGCAAAAAGAAATGCATGTGCAGCCTCATTCTCCTCTATCATATGGTATACAGAAGACACATGGGACCATCTTTTTCTAAATCATTATCTGCTCTCACCTCCTGATCTTCCATTTCAATTCTGTGCTCTCAAAAACAAAACACTCTCTCACCATCCTTTTCCCTGGCTAATTCTGCTCACCTTTCAAACCTCAGTTCAGATGTCATCTATCATATCCCTTCCCTGACTTCCTCAAAAAGTGTTACAACTTAACCAACTGTTAATATAACACTATTTCTTAGAACAACAACATGAGCTTGCCTAACAAGACACTTTAGTTAGCTTCAGTCATTAAAACTCAGAAGGAGGAAGCAGTTTTTCTTTTCACTGGGCCTTACCAAAGAAGATTCTCTTCAAAAGTCAGTGGACTGGTTAGGTAATTAGGTCCTCTCAAACTACACCAATGGTCAGGTTAAACATTTTTTAGTAGACAGGAAATGCTAAAGAATAAAATGAAATATAGAATTAAAAAGTCTATAAGCAAACATGCTGGGAAACTTAAAGTTCATTAAAAAAAAACACAAGGAACACAGTCAATAATATTGTAATAACGTTGTATGGTGACAGATGGTAACTACGCTTTTGGTGGTGAGCATATGTTGTATACCTGAAACTAATATAAGATTGTATGTCAACTATACTTCAACAATAAATAAATAAATACTTGGAATAGGAAAAATTATGATCTCTGATATAGCTAGTGTAAGAGTTTTCTCACTAGCACACATAGGTACTAATAATAACAATTCTCTGAAAGGAAGCCCAGTTGAGTGCTGCCTGGACAGAAGATCTACCATAAATCCTCTGCAATAGAGCCCACATACTCAGAAAATATAGGCAAGCATTACTCAAACAATCTTGCTTATGCAAAACAGTAACAGATCTACAAGATACTGAGATAAAAGTATCTAATAACTAACATGGATGAGAAGTATTACATAAACAAAGATAATATAACATACAGTGTGAAAGAAGAGCTATAACTGACTGGCAATAACCCTAAAAAAGTTAAGTCTTAAGCATAGGCAAAATGAATAAATTAATAAGATGCAGCATGATATGACAATTTGTATGCTACAATAATGGTACTCTTCCTTTGGAGCAAAGAAACAGAGCATAGTAAAATATATGGTACCCAAATTGTTCACATAGATGATCTAGTTTATCATACAGAAGTTAAAATAAGTTTAGTAATCTGTTTGGTCTATTTTACTGAACCACACGAAAAGAGTTAGAAAGCCTTCCATCAAAATCACTGGAATACTTCAAATCTTACATTTGTTAATTCAGATTTTCAAAACCTTAATATTATCCAAAATTATTCAGGCAACTGGAATTTTCTAGGTCATCAAGAAAAATAAACACTCAACTCATTAAATTCAGCTATACAATGAGATACTATACTGCTGCTAAAAAAAAAAAAGAGAGAGAGAGAGAAAGGGAGAATGAAGAAGTCCTAGTAATGATAAAAATTCTCAAGATACATTGTTATGTGAGAAGAAAGCCAGCTGTAAAATGAAAGGTATAGAATGTTAACATTTGTGCACAACAGCAGGAGCAAGAATCTGTATTTTTCTCAGTATGCATAAAACTGGAAAGGGAAACAGCTAGCTGTTTTATGTATGTACAGGGTGTTTTGTTAGGGAAGAAAGGACTAGGCAAATCCAAGATAGGATGGAAAAGAAACTTTTTACTTTCACACATTTTGATTTTAAACCATGTGACTCTTTAGCTTTCCAAAAAACTAAATATTGATTTGAAAATGCACAAGACAAAGAAAAAGACCTATTCAAGTCATATCTTATAAGTCTGGGGGAAAAAAGGTCTTTGTGAACTGTAACTCCGGAAGAATTTCTAGTAGCTTTTAAAAAGCTTTCCCCTTAAAAATTAAAAGTGAACACTGCTCGGGGCGCCTGGGTGGCTCAGTCATTAAGCGTCTGCCTTCAGCTCAGGTCATGATCCCAGGGTCCTAGGATCGAGTCCTGCATTGGGCTCCCTGCTTGACGGGAAGCCTGCTTCTCCCTCTCCCACTCCCCCTGCTTGTGTTCCCTCTCTCGCTGTGTCTCTCTGTCAAATAAATAAATAAAATCTTAAAAAAAATAAATAAATAAAAGTGAACACTGCTGAAAATAACACTATACTAACATTAACATACTGTAGTATCTGAAGGCATAAAGTAATAAAAAAGCAAACTTTGGCTACTATAAAGAGATAGCCTATGACTTAACGAAGGCCAAAGTCTATGCTGTCTTTGACAAACTTTCCCTCTGAGTCTTCTGAACTTTTAAACATGATTAATCAAGACAAGCGAGTTTAAATAAAATTCAATTGGCTTTGTCTTCCCTATTTGTTATTCTATATGCAGCAACTCATAATTATCCAAGCTTTTATAGTCACAAGGATGTGTGTACATATTATAGATACATATGTAAATATGTGTGTACATATATTAGATATATACACACATTTCTTTTGTACACATTATATATTATATACATAAACACATTTAATTTGCTTGACTTTCATATGTACAATCTAGGTGGGGGAAAGACATACAAAGAGAAGGTTAATCTGAGAGTAAACCGATAGTTTAAATTCAACATACAACCTAACTAAGGACTTTAAATTCAACATTTGAATACACTTTTTTTTTAAAGCAGACTATATTAAAGTAAAAGGAAGATCATGTTATTTTTTCTTTTAAAACATCTTTACTATTCATAAACCATAAACTTGGGGGGCAGGGGAAAATGTTAAGATTTTATACACTATAATTCTACTCTCTAATATTACACTAAGTGCTGCTATAAAGGCAAAAACAACAAGCTAATGATTTTCTCTCTAAATGGAATAAGTGGCCTGGATCTCATGTAAATATTTAATAACTTGAATGTTTTATCTTTTTAATGCTTAAATTATTTGGGAACTAATTAACTTTGAGCCAAACAGATTTTACAATGGTGTTGTTCTCTCCAGGTGAGTGCCTTACCTGGTTGGCTATGCAGGAGGTGGAAGGGTACTATTAGGTTCTAGATTCCTCTCTGCTCTTTGGAGCTGCACTAATAAGGAGGTCAATAGCCACACAGTAGCTATTTAAAGTTGAAAATTCAGGTCCTTGGTCATACTAGCCACGTTTCAAATGCTCAGTAGCTATGGATAACCACTTATTAAATGGTACAAAATATGTCCACCATTATAAAAAGTTTCATTGGACAGTACTGCTCTGGAAAATCCTAGGGAAGAGATTTTATATAAATACTTTCTTAGAATAAGACACGGAATTTATAAAGTCAAGGGTAGAAGAGAGTTGGGATCATTAAACAAAGAATATTCATAATAAAAAGAATAAAATCATATTCATGAAATGTCTGGCTAACTTAGAGACTAAGTTTGAATAATAGGTCATTAAATTCAATTTAACAGATATTTATGCTATGCTGAAAATGGAAAAACAATTAAGGGCTGGTCTCTGTCTTTGATGAGTTAATAACCTAGTTAGGGAGATATGTTTAAATAACAAAGTATGCTACCAAACAAAAATGTACCACATGAAATGTACCCAAATGAAAGCAGAAATAACGTGCTCTGGGAAGGCTGAGAAGCAAAACCTGAATTCTCACTGGGGACAAGGTGAGGGCAGAGAATCAGAGATGTCCTAGGGAAGAATGATGTGAGGACTAAAGCACTAACTCTGGGATAGATCTCACCACTTACTTGCTAAGTGATTTTAGGTGATTATGGTCTTCCCTATCCATTTCCTGATCTGCAAAAAGGGGATAATATTACTAACCTCATTTTGTGTTATAGAGCAAATTAATTAATACATGTAAAGTGCTCTGAACAATTTCTTCATCATAGGGTGATTAAAATTAAATAATACACAGAAAGTACTTAGAAAATTGCAGGTCACTGTATGCACTTACTGAATGTTATTATGACATTGCTATTATCAGATTATCAGTTGCTACATTTCCAATCAGATCATTTTAAAGCTCTACTACTAGTTTATAGAAACTAGTATTTAGAGGACTAATATTTCCTGTTTTCAGCAAGTTGGTCAATTAAAATAAGGAGAACGAGAAAGAACCCTAAGCTTGCAAAAACATGTAAGACACCCTTACACCTTCATGGTCTGCAAATCTAGGATCAGAATTTTAACTAAAAAAGCACCTCAGTTAGAGTAAATATTTTTTTTAAGATTTTATTTATTTAAGAGAGAGAGACAGAGCTGGGGGGAGGAGCAGAGGGAGAGGGACAAGCAGACTCCACCCTGAACACAGAGCCCAACACAGGTTTGATCCCAGGACCCTGAAATCATGACCTGAGCCAAAATCAAGAGTCTGACACCCAAACGACTGCACCACCCAGGCACCCCCGGTTTAAGGATGGCACCTAAAGCAGGTTTAGGTCAGTAACACACCAAATAAATAATCATGTTCTAGATCTCAACAGAATTTTCACTTTTACACACATGGTAAGCCTATCTTAAGCAGGGACTGCCTGTCCCCTATCCCTAATACTTCTGATGTTAGAAACCCACTGCCTCTCTCCAGGGACAAGCACCTGTGTTGAAGCTCAACAGAGATTCTCTCCCCAAAATTCAGAATTATAAACTGAGTCATAGGACTGAGGGTTGAAGGAGGAGATGACTGGAATTGAGAGAAATTCCACCAACTCCTGCTATTGTTCTCAGAACTTCCCAGCCTCCTGCTGTTCCTGAAGTTTTATTGTTCAATTCTGTTCCGGATTCCAAGGGATCCTGATAGCCAA
Organism: Zalophus californianus; assembly: GCF_009762305.2. Lineage (NCBI taxonomy): Eukaryota > Metazoa > Chordata > Mammalia > Carnivora > Otariidae > Zalophus > Zalophus californianus. The sequence continues at coordinate 79,160,057 of NC_045606.1, forward strand.
TAAATTCCTTTTTGCTTAAGCCAGCCAGAACTAGTTTCTGTTCTTTATACCAAAGAACCTTAACTAACAATACACTTATTATATTTTTATATTCAATACATTCTCATACCTCTGAGTTCTTAATGGAACAAGAAAGGACACATTTTCCACTATATGTATATGCACAACTGTATAAATGGGGATCTGAAATTTATACTTTCCTTTGGCCTGAACTATTTTAATAGCCTAAGAGGACCCTCTGCTTTTATTTTATTTTCCATATATTCTTGTCAATTACCTTTTTAAATGTTTTTTTTTTTAAGATTTAATTTGAGAGGGAGGGAGAGCAAGCGCATGCACAGAGAGGGAGAAGCAGAGTCCCCACTGAGCAGGGAGCCTGATGCAGGGCTTGATCCCAGGACCCTGAGATCATGACCTGAGCCTAAGGCAGACGCTTAACCGAATGAACGACCGAGGCACCCCATCAATTATCTTCTAATGTACAGATTCATGCTCAAAAAACATAATAGGTTCCTATTTGACAAGAATAAGGTCCAACTCTTTGGCAAGGATTCAAGCTCTTTCTTAACCTGAGGTAATTAACAACTTTACCTTCATCTCCTCCTATTAACCCAATATATATCAGATAGCAACCAAATAATCTGCAGATGCCCATCCATACATACCGTACTTCTCATCTTAACTCATAATGTTTGTTTACTCTGCTGTAATATTGTTTGAAACTTTTCTAATTCCATATACCTAGTTCAAATATCACACTCTTTGATCTAGTTTTTCCCCAGTTTCCTCAAACACTTCTCCCTCTGCATATTCCCATGTTTCATTTACACATCCAATGAAGCACATATCATTGAATGACTTGTGATAGGTCCCTACACAGGGTCTGCTTCACCAATACACCATTCATACTCTGAAAACAAGGGTCATGCATTCTCCAATTATGTACACTTACCCTGAGGAGAGTATTTTATATGCATTTTGCACTCATTCATTAGCTCAACTAAACTGAAGGGGTGTCTTTCTTAGTATCATGTCAGTTAGTGCTACATTACCAAAATTATTTTAAACAATTTTTCTGAAAGGTAGAAATTGCTAGTCTGTAGTATATACATTATTTTTAGAAGAATGACAACAGTTCTCTTCTTGGCATTTCAATTAGTCATAAACATCAATATGAAATGGTGAAAACCCCAAATTAATGCATACCCATTTCTAATATTTTAAAGCCACAAGCCATAGGAATTTGCTTCCATTTCAACCTCCATTCATAGATGAGAGAAGCAAGCCTTATCCTTCATCACTGAATTGACTTGGAATCTTTTTTCATAATGCCAATATAATAATGATTTGATTATTGTAGCTTTATCAAAATCTTAAAGTCAGGTATGGTGAACCAACATTTTTCTTCGTTCAAGACTGTTTTGGCTCTTCTAGGTCCTCTGAATTTCCATCTAAATTTTTAAAAAAGTGTTTCAACTTTTTCCTTCTGCGATTTTGGTTGGGATTATGTTAAATCTATTGATCAATTTGGAGAGAATAGGTATTGTAACAATACTGAGTTTTCCAATCTATGAACATATCTCAATATTCATTTATTTCTAGGTATTTTCTTCATATGCTATTGTAAATGGTGTTTAAAATTTTTATTTTCGGGGTGCCTGGGTGGCTCAGACGTTAAACGTCTGCCTTTGGTTCAGGTCATGATCCCAGGGTCCTGGAATCGAGCCCCGTGGGGAGCCTGCTTCTCCCTCTCCCACTCCCCCTGCTTGTGTTCCCTCTCTCACTGTGTCTCTTTCTGTCAAATAAATAAAACCTTTAAAATTTTTTTTTTAATTTTTAATTTTCTAATCACTAACATATATACAAGTATGTAGTACATTGACCTTGTATCCTGAAACCTGTTAAACCTGCTAAATTCAATTACTAGTTCCAGTAGCTTTTTTTTTTAAAGATTCTGTATTTTTTTAGATTCTATAATACTTTTATGCATATAACCATGTCTTCTGTGAATACTGGAAGTTTTATTTTTTTCCTCCCCATCTTTATGCCTTTTATTATTCCTGCCTTATTTACCTAGCTTGGATTTCTAATACAATCTTGAATACAAGTGGTAAGAACACACATTCTATCCCTGTTCTTGATATTAGTGGGGGAAAGTATGCTTTTGTCATAGATAACCTTTTTCAAATTTAGGAAGTTGCTGTTATGCTTAGTTTGCTGAGAACTTTTATCATGAATAATGTTCAATTTTGTCAGCTGTTTTTTCTGCATCTATTGAGATGATCTATATGATTTTTTTTCTATTTTGTTAATGAGGCAAAGTACATTGATGACCCCACTTGGTCATGATTCTTTTTGATGAATTACAATTATCAAATGAGTAACTGTATAGAAAAAAATGAATCTCTAAAGAAAAAAACCTGAAATGATCATCTCATCTGACCCTTTCTGCGCTCCATATACAACAATTAATTAGAGATGAAAATATTAGAAATGAAACCTAAACATAGAAAGTTAGAACCACAAAACTTCTAGAAGAAGCATTTAACTATCATTGTAACCATGGCATTGGCAAAGACTTCTTAGAACACAAAAAGCGTTTTCTGGAAAAGAAAAAAAAGGTAAATTAGACCTCATCAAAACTAAAAGATCCAACCCATCAATAGATATCACTTAGAAAATAATTAGGCAAACCACAGACTGGGAGAAAGTATCTGAGGTACATAAATGGCCTTGTGTCTAGAACAGATAAAGCACTCCCACAAGTCATTAATAAACAGAAAACTCACTAAATATATGAGGAAGAGTTGAAAAGCTACATAAAAAACAAAGATACATAAATGGACAGTAAATACATGAAAGGTTGCATAACGTTATTAACTGTCAGGGAAATGCAAATAAAAAACACTCTGAGACATTACCTCACACCTACTAGAACGGCCCAAATCAAAAAGACTGACCGTACCAAATGGTGAAGGAGACATGGAACAATTAGAAGTCCCATACATTGTTGGTCAAAGTGTAAAATGGCACTAGCCACTTAGAGAACTACCTGGAAGTTTGTTATAAAAGATAAATATATATCTTCCTACGACAATGTAATTCTTCTCCTAGATTTACCCCAAAGAAATAAAAACATGCATGACATAAAAAACTTGTACAAGAACATTCACAGAAGCCTGACTTGTAACTGTCCCAAACAGAAAACTTAAATATCCAATAGGAGAATGATAAATAAAATGATATATTCCTCAACAGAACACCACTGAGCAATAAAAACGAATACCTATGCAATAACACAAATGAATCTCAAAAACATGCTGAGTGAAAGAAGTCAAACAGGCAAAAACTAGGCCACTGTGATAGAAATCAAAAAGTGATTGCTAGGGATGGGGTGGGGGGTAAGGAGAGGTAAGAATTAGATAGTAAGTACTTGGACAGAGACATAGGAAACTTTACAAGGTGTTAGAGATATTCTTAATCTTTGTTATTTTTGGGTGCTGGTTACACAAGTGTATCACATGTCAAAATTCATCAATTTTAGTATTTAGGTATATAAAAATTAAGTATATAAATCTGTGTGTTTTACTGTATGTAAACTATACCTCAATTGTTTTAAAAGTGAAAAATACTTTACTGTGATGAGTTTTAAAAACAAACTACCAAATTAATTACTTATGTTTGACATAAACTTGTTTGCAAGGTGGCTAGATAAAATACGGGGAAAGTTGTTAGTAATAAATAGTAACACAAACTTCTTACTTGCTTTATTTGAGAAAAACCCATAATATCTTACTTTACAAGGGAGATACGTAAAACTTTTACATTTATCTTCTCATTCATTCACTTTCATTTCATTTTTATTTTTTTCCCCAAGATTTTATTTAAATTAAAATTAGTTAATATATAGTGTAGTATTAGTTTCAGGAATAGAATCTAGTGATTCATCACTTACATATAACACCCAGTGCTCATCACAAGTGCCCTCCTTAATGCCCATCACCCATTTACCCCGTCCCCCCACCCTCCTTCTCTCTACCCTTTATTCTCTATAGTTAAGAGTCTCTTATGGTTTGCTCCCTATTTTTATCTTATTTTTTTTTAAGATTTTATTTTTTATTATTTATTTGACAGAGAGAGAATGAGAGAGAGAGACAGCACGAGAGGGAAGAGGGTCAGAGGGAGAAGCAGACTCCCTGCTAAGCAGGGAGCCCGATGCGGGACTCGATCCTGGGACTCCAGGATCATGACCTGAGCCGAAGGCAGTCGCTCAACTAACTGAGCCACCCAGGCGCCCCTATTTTTATCTTATTTTATTTTTCCTTTCCTTCCCCTCTGTTCATCTGTTTTGTTTCTTAAATTCTACATATGAGTGAAATCATATGGTATTTGTCTTTCTCTGACTTATTTTGCTTAGCATAATACACCCTAGCTTCATCCATGTCATTGCAAATGGCAAGACTTCATTTTTTTTGATGCTGAGTAGTATTCCACTATATATCTATACACCATTTCTTCTTTAACCATTCATCAGCTGATGGACATATGGACTCTTTATATACTTTATTGCCAATTCATTCACTTTCATTTTAAAATTGAAAAATCTCTAATACTTAAGAAAAATCATATCCAGGACTCAGGAAAATCACATTTAAGAAATCAAAACATTTTCATGGAATTAAATTTAAAAAATTATTGCTATTTATATTTGTTTAGTGTTACTTAGTATTAATGGTCCCACAGGTAGGGTATATAGCAAATGGGCACTTTCAAGAACTACAAAGAACACACTAGATTATCATAATAAAAGGCACAAGGACAGTGTAATTTGGCAATATAAAGTCAAATTTTAAATGTGCTTATCCCTTTAAGCAATTCTGTTTCTTTGAAATTATCATAGTAAAATAACAGATCAAGTCTGTGAAGATAGATGGAATATATGTATACACACACAAGTGTTAGAAAGAATGTTAGGAAGAATAAAAAGAAAAGAGAAAACTAACTGTCTATCTCTAGGAAGTTGCTCATTCTTCTATAATGTGTCCATCCACTGAAAACAGTATACTTACTGACATGAAACAATGTCAATAAAAAATTAGTATCTATATTTGGGGATGTTTGTTGAGAGTAAGTACATGTTTTTATTTATCATTCACTAACTCATGAAAAACAAAACCTAGAAGGATATACACAAAAACATTAATAAGAGTTATTTCTGGGTGATGGGGTTTATAGATGATTTTCCATTTTTATCATTATTACCTTGTGAACTGCTTAAGTCTGCACTGCCCAGTAAAAATATAATGTGAATCATATAAGCAATTTCAAATTCTTTAGTAAGCCAATATGTAAATAAAAAGCAGATGAATTAATTTTAATAAATTTTATTTAACTGAATATATTTCTTAAACTATCATTTCAGCATATAACAATATTAAAATCTTTAAGTTTACTTATTTAAGCAATCTTTACACCCAACATGGGGCTTGAGCTCATGACCCCGAGATCCAGAGTCACATGCTCTTCTGACTGAGCCAGCCAGGCACCCCAATATTAAAATCTTAGTGAAATATTTTGCATTCTTTTTGGTACTATGTCTTAGAAATCCAGTGTGTACCTCACAGTTACTGCACATCTCAATTTGAACTAATATTACCTCAAGTGCTCAACAGACACACGTGGCTAATGGTTACCAGGTATGTTATCAGACAGTGAAGGTCTTAATCTTTGTAATAAGCACTGTATTTTTAATGAAAAGGCAAAGTCATTTTTAAAATAGTCACTTGGCTTTTCCCAAAGTGTCACACCTGAATATTACATAGTTTTTTGAGTTATTCAAACTGTTTCCTAGCATTCTGTGGGAAAATTCTGTTTTTAGAAATGAACAGGTTGGTCTGAGCTCATGGAAGAAAGATACAATACAAAAATTAAATAAAAATGTAGCACTAACAGTCTTTCAGTATATAGGTGGGTGTATGCATAAAGCCAATTCCCTGATTTCCACATGTTCTAATAGTGAATTCCTGATGGTTAAATTCAATAAATATTAACTGATTAGCTATATACTATGAACATTATTTTGAGGTCTTTTTTTTTTTATTATGTTTTGTTAATCACCATACATTACATCATTAGTTTTTGATGTAGTGTTCCATGAGTCATTGTTTGTGTATAACACCCAGTGCTCCATGCAGAACGTGCCCTCTTTAATACCCATCACCAGGCTAACCCATCCTCCCACCCCCTCCCCTCTAGAACCCTCAGTTTGTTTCTCAGAGTCCATATTCTCTCATTGTTCGTCTCCCCTATTTTGAGGTCTTTTAAAGTGCGATTAAGATTATTCAGAGTACGTTTAATCAAATAAAGAATTAAAATAATTTCTGCTTTAGAAACTTCTCTGAGTTCTACAAAATAAGAAAAAGATCATAATCATTAGATGCATCAAACACAGGCTTGAAAAATTAAGGATTTATTCAGTATACTTTTAGGTAAACCTAAGAATTCCTATTGGAGGAATTTTCTCCTCCTACTGGAAGTAAGAATTGCATCAAATGTCTTTTCAGAAGCCACACAAACAAGAGAGTGGCATAAAATATTTAAAGTGCCAAAAGAAAAACCCACAATTCTGTATCCAGCAAACTTATCCTCAAAAGTAGATAAGTATTTTTAAGACAAATAGAAATTGAATTTGTTCCCACTAGACAAGAAGCCTACATGCAATAAGTAGTAAAAATTCTTAAGAGTGAAGCAAATGATCTAAGTCAGAAACCTGAATATACTTGAAAGAAAAGTGTTAGAGAAGGAATAAAGGTTAAATAAAACTTTTTATTTTTATCTAACAGATAACAGCAACAATGTATTCAGTGATTATGGCTTATAGATCAGTGAAATGAATGAAAGCAATGTTATAAGGGATAACATGGAAGAATTGGGAGTACTCTGTTAATAAAGTACTTATACTACCCATGAAGTAATACAGTGTTATTTGATACTGGATTTAGACTGACTGTAAATGTATACTGCATGATGTAGGAAAGCCACTAAAAAATTTTTTTTAAGAAACATAATTGATATGTTGAAAGGAAAGAAAATGGAATCATATAAAATGCTCAATTAAAACCAACCAAAGCTTGGGGCGCCTGGGTATCTCAGTCAGTTAAGCCCTCGACTCTTGGTTTCAGCTCAGGGCACGATTTGGCAGTCCTAATATCAAGCCCCACGTTGGGCTCCGAGCTGAGCCCATCGGCTACTTCAGTTTCTCTCTACTTCTCCCTATACCCCTCCCCCCACTCACATGTGCACCGGCTCTCTCTCGTAAATAAATAAATAAATAAATAACTTAAAAAGAAACACAAAGCAGAAAAACAGTGGAAGAGAAAAAAGAAACAAAAAACAAGGGCAACAAATAGAAAATAACAATATAGTGGATATTAATCCAATTATATCAGTAATCACTTTAAATGTAAATGCTCTAAATATACTAATTAAAAGACAGTGCCTGTCAGAGTGGATTAAAAAATAGAGCCAAGTATATATTGTTTACCAAAAAAACCATTTTAATTATAAAGACACAGATAATTAAAAGCAAAGAGAGAAAAATATACTATGCTAACACTAAATGAAAGAAACCTGGAGTAGCTATCTTAATTTTGGGCAAAGCATGCTTCAGGGCAAGGAAAATTATGGGGAATGAAGAGGGATATTACATAATGATAAGGAGACCACTTCTCCAGGAAAATATAACAGTACTTAATATGTTTGCATTTAACAACAGAGCATCAAAATACATGAGGCAAAAGCTGACAGATCTGCAAGAAGAAACAGATGAATCCGCTATTTAAGCTGGAGACTCCAACACTATTCAATCCATAATTGACAGATCTAGCAGGCAGACAATCAGTGAAGACTCAACGCTATTCATCAATAAGCTGGATCTAGTTCACATTTATAGAATACTTCATTCAACAGCAAAATACACATTCTTCTCAGGTCCACATGGAATAATCACCAAGAGAAACACAATTCTGGGCCAAAAATGCAACTTAAATTTAAAAGAAGAGAGGGGCGCCTGGGTGGCTAAATCAGTTAAGCATCTGCCTTTGGCTTAGGCCATGATCCCTGGGTCCTGGGATTGAGCCCCTCATAGGGCTCCCTGCTCAGCAGGGAGTCTGCTTCTTCCTCCCCCACCCCCGCTCAGGATCTCTCTCAAATTATAAAATCTTTAAAAAAGTTAAAATTAAAAAATAAAAGAACAGAAATCATGCAAAGTATGTTCTCAGACAACAATGTAAAAATCAATAAAAGAAATTTTCAAAATATTTGGAGTTAAATATACTGCTAAATAACATAGGGGTTAAAAAGTCTTGAGAAATTTTTTTAAAATTATTTATTTATTTATTTAAGAGACAGAGCAGAGAGAGAGAGCACATGAGTGGTGGGGGAGGGCCAGAGGGAGAGGGAGAAGCAGACTCCCTGCTGAGCAGGGAGCCCCACATGGGGGTTCGATCCCAGGACCCTGGGACCACAACCCGAGTCAAAGGCAGATGCTTAAACAACTGAGCCACCCAGGGGCCAAAGGTCTTGAGAAATTTAAAAAATAATTTGGAATTAAATGAAAATGAAAATATAACTTACCAAAATTTGTGGCATGAAGCAAAAACAGTGCTTAGAGAGAAATTTATAGCATTAAATGCACATAAAAGTGAAAAAAAAAGGGAAACAGTCAGATCAAACCTTAAGAAGAGCTTTATATGAAGCCTAATTGTACTGGAGGGTTAGAGGGGTAAAAGGCTATTTTAACTTTTGACGCTATACAGTGCATTGTGAGTGTGTATATTTTAAACAATGAGTATAAGTGGATATTACTTTTGCACTCTAAAACAACTTTAAATGGCTAATGGATAAGAAAATTATAAAACTACAGAATGAAATAAGAACTAAATAGTAAATAAGAGAGACTTGCTTTCCAACGGGAAGCCACAATATGTCAATTCTTCCTAAATTAATCTACAAATTCAATGCTATTCCAAATCAAAGCAAATATTTTCTGGTGGGAGGTAAGTCTTAAAAAAATACAAAGCACAGGCACATAAAAACAGCCAGAAGATACTGAAAAGCAGAGTAATGAGGGAGTTAATGATAATCAAACTGTACCATCATTATAAAGCTACATTCATTAAAATTCTGTAACAGGCAAAGAAATAAACAAATGAAATAAATTGAAGAGAATGCAGAAATACATGCAAGTAAGTACATGTGGAAATGTAGTAAATAATAAGGGTCTCATTTCAAATAGATGAGAGAAAAAATTGTTCAATAAATGGTATTGGGACAACTAGCCATTTGTAAAAATATAAAGCTGGATTTCTACTACTCTCATTTTCCAAAGTCATTTCCAGAAAGATCAAAGATAAGATGTTCACCATAAAAGTACTAAGAAAATTGAGTAAATATTTTTGTAATTCTAAGCCAGGACAGTATTAAATAAAAAGTTGATATAATAGGAAGATTATTATATCAAACTGTACAAAACTTCCGAATCCCATGCAATGACCAGAAACACCAAATATACCTGTCAAAAGATAAATGACAAACTGCCAAAAAAAATACTGTAATATACAGTAACTATCCCTAAAGAATTCTTCAAATAACTAAGAAAAAAAACAACCTCACAGAAAAAAATGGTCTAAAGACAAGAACAAATAATTCACAGAAGAAATATAACAGACATGAAAAGATATTTAACTTCACTAAAAACTACAAATCAAACAAGATTTTTTTTGACCAGTAAAACTGTCAAAATGGAGGGACGCCTGGGTGGCTCAGTCATTAAGTGTCTGCCTTCGGCTCAGGTCATGATCCCAGGGTCCTGGGATCGAGCCCTGCATCGGGCTCCCTGCTCCACGGGAAGCCTGCTTCTCCCTCTCCCATTCCCCCTGCCTGTGTTCCCTCTCTTGCTGTGGCTGTGTCTCTTTGTCAAATAAATAAATAAAATCTTAAAAAAAAACCCAAAACTGTGAAAATAGAAATGATTTTGCAATCCTAGTGTTGATGAGAGTATATGGAGTTTAGAAACAACTGCTTTGGAAAACAATCCAGCAGTATATATTAATTTTTTTTAAAGATTTTATTTATTCATTTGACAGAGAGAGAGAGCACAAGCAGGGGGAGCAGCAGGGAGAGGGAGAAGCAGACTCCCTGTTGAGTAGGGAGCCTGATGTGGGGTTCAATCCCAGGACCCTGAGATCATGAACTGAGCTGAAGGCAGGTGCTTAACCGACTGAGCCACCTAGGTGCCCCAATACTTATAATGTTCATGTCCTCTGACTTAATTTCTTAGAATTCATTCTATAGAATTAGTTTAGAAAGGATACATAAAAATATGTATTTGGATGTTCACTATAGCACTTTTTCTTTTTTTTTTTTAAGATCTTATTTATTTATTTGTCAGAGAGAGAGAGAGCACAAGCAGGGGGAGCAACATGCAAAGGGAGAAGCAGGCTCCCCACTGAGCAGGGAGCCTGATGTGGGACTTGATCCCAGGACCCTGAGATCATGACCTGAGCTGAAGGCAGATGCTTAATCGACTGAACCACCCAGGTGTCCCTTACAGCACTTTTTCTAAAAGCAAAAACTTGGAAAGTAAAAAAAATACCTATTGTTCAGGACTGAATTATGTCTCCTTAAAAGATATACTGAAGTTCTAACACCTGAATCTATGAATGGACCTTACTTTGAAAGAGTGGCTTTGCAAACAAAACCACGTTAAAATGAGGTCATTAGGGCTGACATTAATCCAATAACTGGTGTCCTTGAAAGAGAAAACACAGACAGGTAGAGAACACCATGTGATTACATAGGTAGAGATTAGAGTCATGGATCTCTAAAACAGGGAACATCAAGGATCGCCAGCAATGCCAGAAGCTAGGAGAGAGGCATGGCACAAATTCTCTCTGCCTCCAAAAGGAACCAACCCTGCTAACACCTTGATCTGACTGCTAGCCTCCAAAGTGTGCAAGAATAAATTTGCCTTTTCAGCTACCCAGTTTGTGATACTTCATTATGGTAGCCCCAGAAAACTAATACACCTATCAATAGTTAAAATAAGTTACAAGAAACTCACGAAACAGAGGATGTAGTAATAAAAAGGATGCAACAGATATAAACATGGAAATATATGAAAGATATATTAATATAAGTGAAAAATTAAGTTTCAGAACAGCATGTATATCATTTTTCAGATAAATTAAAGAGAACATCTTACTGCCCCTCCAACTCCTCACTGAAATCCACCCTTCTCAAACACTGGCCAAGTCAAATATGGGTTAGACTACTTCCCTCTGTAATCATGACCTGAACTGACACCTTCCTCGATGGAATTCACTCCCAAGGCCTCAATAATCAACACTCTGCAAAGGATTCCAAAAGCTCTACTCCTACAATTCCTACTATCAGGAGTTTCTGTTATCATCTGCAATTCACACAGCCAACTAAATATTGCCAATTTTTTCTTCACAACATTTCTATTATATAGCCTTGGCATAGCAACTAGATTTCATCTATGTGAACTTGGACTGATTGGTAGTGGCTGCCCGTAGGGATATGCTGAGTATTCAGAGACCACATCTGGACATAGTAGGAAAAAATGCTGAGTGATAGTGGTGTCTGCCATGTACACAAAGACCATGGATTTACTATACCTCATAACCCTTTTTTTGTTCCAGATGCTGCTACAATTCAGGTTCCTTAGCCAGGCCAGGTCAGCTAAGATAATGAATATGAAAATGTTTACTAAACTTTAAACCATTACTGAATTATTTCCATTATGAATGTAATTTCTAGTTTTCCCCATCTCTAGATCTTTCCAGCTTGACACTTTTTGAATCAAAACTCTTTTTGACCCCTCACTACTTAAGGACTAAAGCTCAACCTCTAAGTCTGAAGGTCAAGGTCTTCCAAAATCTGGCCTCAATTTACCCTTCAAACTTATCATTCGTTATGTTCTCAAGCAAATATCATTCTCATTTCTAGCCAAGCCAGTCTATTCAATATTTCCTAATACTCCATGCAAAATTTCTACTCTAAACTTACTTACACATTTCCCTCTACTTGAACTGAGCTGCTTCCTTATTCCTGACCATTTAAGGTCCTCATATTCAAGTCCCACAATGATGTACCAAATCCCACTGTAATCTATCTTTCCTCTCTATTATTTAAATCTTTATTATGTGCTGGCTTGTGAAACATATCTTTTTGTGCATGATTTTTGTTTTCCCCAGCTAAGGTGTAAGGACTAAATCTTACTCCTTTCACGTATTCCAAGATACTGAGAGGATGTTATATTCTCATTAAGTCCTTAGTACTTGATCATGATGACATTTCATTAATAAAAACAGAGGAAATCATCTGGGTTTCTAACTAGCTTTATGCATTACATACAAGTCAATCAGCACCTTTACTATAATGAAAACTTCTTAGGCATTTAAGGATCCTCTAATATTTTATGGCAATAAAAATATTCATCATAGTAGAGGGACAATTTCACTTAAAATTTTTTATTTTGGAACCAAAGACATGATAAACAACTTCACCTCTATCTTAATAATTTAAAATACTAAATAGTTTTAGCTTCTCCAAATCTAATATAAAATTTAACTTTAAAATGAAACCTGAAAAATATTTCATTGTCCAAAGGTTACTATATATTTGGCTTATGATAATTTTGATTTCCTCGTATCATTTTTAACAGCATTTTATATTCCTAGGTATCTTTCGTATTTCCCTTTTGTTTGAATTTATCTGGTGTTTAATGAGCACCCCTTTACAAAGACAGATTTCTATAGTAATCTTCAGAACAAGTTAAAAATAAGTTCAAAAAATCACTATGGTGGGGTGCCTGGGTGGTTCAGTCATTAAGTGTCTGCCTTCGGCTCAGGCCACGGTCCCAGGGTCCTGGGATTGAGCCCTGCATCAGGCTCCCTGCTCGGCAGGAGGCCTGCTTCTCCCTCTCCCACTCCCCCTGCTTGTGTTCCCTCTCTCGCTGTGTCTTTCTGTGAAATAAATAAAATCTTTAAAATAAATAAATAAAATAAAAATAGCTAAACTTATGTTATTAAAAAAAAACTCACTATGGCAGAGGAACCAAGGGGCCAAGGAAACTGGGGAACCAACAGAAATCCATAGTAAATTGAACTGTGAAGTTACTACAAATCTTTCATTTGATTCCATTTTCTAAAGGGGGCTTTTCTAGATTTGCCTCTTCAATATTACTCTAAACCCAATTATTTGGTCTCTTTAAAAAAGGGTCACAATTCCTCTATAACACATGAACTCCAAAGTGAAACTAATGTCGTCTAATTTCATTCTCCCAGATTGATATTATAGTCCTTAATCCTCCACTACTAAGAATACAGATATATATACAATGGATACAATATGATAAAAACAGGATATATTTCTGTTACATATATTTATGAATAAAGTTAAATACACCAAACATCTTCTAGTTACTAAATAATACATGACCACTTAAAAGTACTAGATGCTCAGTCATACACCAATAAGAGTTACATTTACAGTTAACGATATGTATTACTATGAACTTGTTTTGCTTCCAAAATCTTTATAGTGAAAGTGACCTCTATAATAATGCTGGGTTCTATAAACTCTTAGACAGATTAACTTTTCAATTAATTACCTATATCTGCTCTTTTATACCTCAACTTTGAATCAGTCTCTAAAATGACCAAGTCAGTTCACTATAACTGTTGAATCTAACACTTACACAAAAACTTTTTAAAAATCTTCTTTACCTTCTTTCACATGCTTCTCCAAATAGCCAGAACACTTCAGAAGTGGCAGCTACTCCAAGTGCTGTACATAATTATAGCATTATTCTCTGAAATCCTTGAGTAAGCCCATTTTACAAATCTAGACATTAAGGCTCATATTGGCTAAGAAATTTGCCTATAAGCTAAGAATAACAAGAAATAGGATTTGTAACCCAAATCTGCTAGATTCTTCTAAATCTCCTCCTATACTTATAGTTTATCCCATATGACACACACTTTTACTCACCTTTTTCCTCTATACTAGATGAGGTTGCCTTCTACGCTTTGTATATTCCAAATCCCATAAATATTAACCTTTTTTTTCTTTCCATACTCAAGGCGGAGTGGAGTATTCTCAGCCCTAACTTCCCACCAGTGCTGCCTTAATTCAGGCCCTCATCAAAACAATGATCCATCTAGGCACCTCTCCCTGTAAACCTATTTAAGAATTTAGAACAGAAACAAAGTAACTGTTGGACAGCTACTGTTACCACCTGTATTCAGCATCTGACTTAAATCATTTTGTTCTAATAAAGGAAGACTTAGGTCCAAATACAAATTGCATCAGAAACTGAAGATTTTAACAACCTGACTGAGCAATGAGAAATGCTAAATGAACTCCTAAGGAATAAAAGAGTTAGCAATTATAATTAATAAGTATTCAGTAATCTGTACACTAGATGTTATAAAAATTATAGAAAATTACATAGACATAATGTCTAATCTCCCAGAATTATATACAGGGTGAGAAAACAAACCAAAAAAACCAACAAAAGAATATAAGCAAGTTAAGACAAGTACTGAGGAATCAAAAGAAATGATGGTTAATAAAAATGGCTTCTTAAGTACCACTCACTCTTGAAACAAACCAGGTGAGCATGGCAGAAACAAGTAGCAGTCAACTTTACTAACCTCAACCCATTTGGACCAAAAGATGGTTACAGAGAGCTAGTATGATATTTTATTTTTCCCAATCCTTATTTCTTTTTCAGGACTATTAAACTTCACTTGGCAAGAGAGCATATACTCTATAGAAAGTAAATTAAATCATGATACAACAGAACTAACTACAAAATAAGACCTGATAATCTTTTTTTTTTTAAGATTTTTATTTATTTATTGGAGAAAGAGACAGAGATAGCGAGAGAGCACAAATGGGGAGGAGAGGGAGAAGCAGGTCCCCTGCTGAGGAGGGAGCCTGAGGCAGGGCTCCATCCTAGGACCTGAGCAGAAGGCAGATGCTTAACCCACTGAGCCACCCAGGCACCCCGGGACCTGATTATCTTTTTTAACTCTTCTTAATTATTCTAAGAAAATACTACCAGCTAATGAACTGCATCAGAACTATTCTTTTAAGCATATAACATATACTGATTTATTATATATAACTTTAAATGAAACCTCATCTTTCACAAAATCTATTTTTTAAAACTGTGGCAAAATAGATTTAAGATTCACCTTTTCCATGAAACCAATCACCAACCTGTAGTCTAATATAAGGCATATTTCCATTTAGTAAAGTATGTAGATTTCTGCATACTTTTTCTGCTGGTGGTTATACCTGTCTTTAACCTAATTCTCTTCCCTCACCCACTAAATCTAAAGGGGATGAAATCCTACTAAAGACTTTTTAATTGTCCTGGAATTCCCACCAGCAGTGCCTTAATTTAGGCCCTCATATCTTATGTGCACTACTGTTAAACACCTACCTGATCTCCTTTGTCTCCATTCTTACAACCCTCAATCCACTTCCTACAGTGCCTTCACCTTTCTCCCCAACTTTCTAAGTCATACCTGATCTTGTGCACTAACTAGTGCAATACTTCCTCAACTGTATCTCTCTCTTACATCTATGAAATACACACTGATATCTTAACAGGTTAGAGACTGTACTAAAAAAAAAAAAAACACAAAAAAACAAGACAAAACAAAACCCCCCAAAAATCCCTTTGTTTTAACTTAAACTTAACTCACAAAATATACACCCAAGATTGAAGGGAAACATATAAACATTTCAAATATGTTTCAAGATTACCCTATCAGAAAACAGTAAACTTCATAAGCTTGCTAAAAATAGAAATGCCCAAGTTCCCCCTCAGACCCAGTGAATATTATCTAGGAATTCGGGTTAGCAATATTTGTAATCTTCACAATGTTTTTAATGCATACCTAAATTTGAGAACCCAAGCAGAAAACCCTCCTTGCTCCATAACAAACTACTAGTAGGCCCCCACCTTTCCAAGCTGTTTCATTCCTCTCATCAACCTGGGAGCGTACTAATCTTAGATATTCAGGTATCACCCATCCTAAATTATTTTAACACCTCTTTTAATCTCCTAAACTTTTGCAAAAAATAATAATATCTATATATTTACATATGGTCCTTCTAATCCACAAAATCATCCCATAAGACAGTATCCCTATTTTAGAACTGAGAAAACCAATTCTACCACAGGAAGTTAAAAAAAAAGAGAAAACAAGAACAAAACTTGTCCTAAGTGACCAAATGAGTTTGAACTCTGGTGTGCTGACTACAAAGCCAAGACATTTTCCATTGTGACATGCAGCATCTTACACATCACTCTGAAGTACTGACTTACTCATCAGTTTACTTATTTGTTTCCCTTCTGAGACATAGTAAAGCTCCTTGAGGGCAGGCACCAACCCTGATTTTGACCTCAACATTTAGTTACTCCATATATATTTGCTGAGTCAAAGAAGGAATGCAGCTCCTCCAGAACTGGGACTATAAGTACTTCTGTTTCATTCCTTGAACTCTTAGGTAGGGCTCTGAATACACTTTTCTTCCCTAACAAATTTGGTCTGACTTGTAAATGTTATTGCTGATTTTTTTAATGAGATAATGTATTTCACTATTATTTTAAACTACAAAAAGCTGCATAGTCAGCAAAGAAGAAAAAAAGAGTGTTCAAAAAAATTAAAATATTCTTATTTTACTCTCAAGTAACTGGAGACTTCAAATATTAAGGTTAATCTTCACAATAATTTCATACCATAAGAATGTGGTTTTAAATGACATATTCAAAAGGTAAAGGTGATTAATAATAGATGACATAAAGATATAGAGCACTGAATACTCATGGCTTATTCCGCAATCCACTTATGCTAACCAGAAAGCAAGGCTATCTTTCTCAATCACAGTATTCTTTCACATCTTTCATTTTTTTGAAACCAGTAAACATTACAGGTAAGCATAGAGAAATTAGTCAGTGTACTCGTGTTTAAATGTAATGTCCTTCCTCCCTAAAGTTAATGTGTCTGGTATGTAAAACATAATACAACCACTTCCTTTCTGACATAAACTATATAGCAAATGAAAACAAACCAGTGAAATTTTAGTTTTTTTTTCATTTGCAGATAATGTAACATTTAAAGAGCTGGAGATTTTCCTAAATTGAAAATATGCAAAACTTAGTGCTGCTTTAAGAATCTCACACTCTAATGATATCAAAAAGAAGTGATTAACATCAAAAACTAATAATGTAATGTATGGTGATTAACATAACAATAAAAAATTTAAAAAAAGTGATTATTCCTTTTGCACCACTTTTTGAAATAAGTCAATAACAAGTAATAAAAACCCTTCTAAAACAACATAATGTAGTGAAAGTACAACAGACTAGGCATCAGGAGTCCTGGTTTTCTAGTTCTGATTACATCACTAAATTGCTGTGTGACTTAGGGTTCACTGCTCAGTTTTCTCGTTTGTTTAAAAGCGGTGGGGGTGGGGAGGGGACCTGATTATCTTTAAAGTTTCCCAAAATATTGGTTTTAAGCCAGTCCTCTTATTTCATTCTTCTAATCAGTAAAATATGAAACTCATCTGAATTAAATGCAATGATTCAATCTCCAAGAGGATACAAAAGGTTGACTCCTATAAAGTTAACAATTAACCCATTGGGTAACTTTCCAGAAATTGTCTAATCCTACCTTCTTAAACAAGCAGATGTAGCCTAGTTTGACATATTTAACACTACTAAGAAAAGTTGTAAAATGGTACTGCTCTGTTGACATTTCAGTAGGGGTTTCCTGGGTTCCCATGACACATACTGTGCAGGTGCTACCACGCAAGGAGGGGAGAAAGAGACCCAAACAGCGTTTCAACAGACTCAACCACAGTTCAACCCAGCTACTGCAGTAAGATGCAGCCTGACAAGGCCTACACCACAGAGCAGAACCTCCCCACCCCCAGAAGTGCCAGCAGCCAATGTAATGAATGCTTCCGTCAACAACACACATTCCCCTTCCCACAGCAAACTACTTGCTCCCAACCGGCCATCTGGGGTTGGAACAGGCCGCACAGCACTAACCTAAGAATCACTCTCAGGCCCCCAAAGGCCAAGAACTACTACAGACTGCGGTTCCCCTGCGCATGGTTGTGGGGAGAGCAGCACCTCCTCCCACCAATTAAAAAAAAAAAAAAATCAGTGGGGAGGAGAGCAGAAACCAGGCCTGGGAGAGATTGCTGGAGAAATAAACGCTGTTTCTCTGCAATGGGGAGCAGTAGCATTTCCTGCCCTCATTCTGAACCGATGCACTCGACTTCATTCCCTCCTGGGATCCTAAAGGGAGATCAAAAACCCCATTCTGGTCCTCTTCATTCATATCTCGGCTTCATTCCCCGACCTATCCACTCCTGAAACCTCTGCCATTGTCAAAGAAGGTACCCCCCCCCCGCCCGGATCAAACAGCAGGAGGTGAAGCGAGGGCCAGTACAGAGGCCCGGTTTTTAAGATAGAGCAGCTCGTGCATGAATAAAATCCCCTTGTGGCCTGAGAGCAAAGTTTGAACCAGCAGCAAGGGCGCAGACCCGGGCCCGGCCAGGCAGGGTTCCAGGACAGGGCTGCGGAGGTGACACTTCCCTGCTCACGGGCAGCTTCGGAAAGCGGTGTCCGCCCGCCCCGGCCCAGCCCGCACTGCCCGTACCCAGGGAGCCGGGCTGGCTGGAGGCCCGGCCGGCAGCCGGACCCTCCCCGCGCCGCTCCTGCCTTCTTCCCCACTCCCACTTCCCAGCCCTCAAGCCCGAGCCTGTGAGGTAACGTCGGGGACGACGACGCGGGTCTCGGCCACTGACCACACATTTCTTGCCGAGGAAGGTGAAGAGAGACTCATTCTCCTGCGGGGTGAGCAGCAAGGACCCCACATTGGTGACCCTCCGCGGTGGCGGCGGCTGCTGCTGGCCGGAGCTCATGGTTTCGCCGGCGGAGTTGCGAGTCCAGGGCCGTCTCCGGCGAGTAGGCGAGCGCTCTTTCCCCTCTCGGTGACAGGGGTGGGAGGAGGGGAATCAGAGGCGCAGCATCTCGCAGCTCCTCGGGCGCGGGGAGGAGGAGGCCACGGGAAGGAGGAGCCAACGACGGGCCGCGCAGAGAAAGGGAAGCTCCCTGCTCCCGCCCGGTTAGTCTCTGGCCGGATGGTCGTTGTCTTCGTACTCCGGCGACTGCGCTAAACTCCCAACTCCTCCTCCAACCCTCCTTCGGCGGCGGCGGCGGCGGCGGTGGCGGCCGCACAATCCAACATGGCAGCGGGGGCGGACGAGACCACAGGACGCAGGACGCGGGGGAGCGCGCCGGAAACGCGCGGCTGCGGCCCGGGCCCCGGAGGAGCCCCCCCGACCCCACGCCGCGGCCGGCCTCGCCGCGCCGGCCCGAGGCCCCGCCCTCTTCCGGCCGGGCGCGGGCTGCGAGGTTGGACGCGGGTTGGTGATCACGCGTGCGGGCCCCGGCCTCTAGCCTCGTTTCTGCGGTGTTTGGGCCCGGCGGCAGCCGCCTGCAGAGAACGGGAGCCGCCCGCCCCTGTTCTGCGGACGCACACCTTTGCGAAGCGTCAGTGAAGACCCAGGTCTCCCCTCCCCAGAATAGTTCTTATTTCTGGGGCACGGAAGCCGGACGTTCACATTGCAGGTCAAAAACATCTGGGATCTGGAGACAGAAAAGTGGAAAGAAGTGACGCGCTTCCCTGTGCTCCTCGCCGGTTTCGGTCAGAGCCGCAGGTGCCTGGGGTTTCTCAAACTTTGTCCAAACTTCAACAGTGGGAGTGGAGGAACAAACAGGCCTCTCCCAGTGTTGTGAAAGAGAGATCTTGCTGATGGATGTTAACAAAAACCAAACGCACTTAAAAAAAATTTCTACTGTTCGCCTGGAGTGTTGCGTGGGATAAATGTATTTGGAACATTTAAATTCAAGCTCTTTTCTTTGACGTGCCTTGAACACATTTTTCCCCGTTTTGTGGATTGGAAAATAACCCCCCCCCATTTTTTCTTTCTCTCAAACCCCAAAGACCCTGTTTTCTTTTTATCCGGAACGAATGCGCCCATTCGGGGATGTCACACAGGAAAATACGTAGTCTGATTTAATCCTCAGAAGTAAATCTCAAGAATTTTTGTTAAAATTTGTATGCCTCAGAATATTTGAAGTTACTTAGGATAATGCCCTTTGTTCAGTAAATTAAATACTAAAATATTGTTAAACGAAGTTTTGCACTTACCGAAATGTAAAGAATAACCTCTGCAGCAATAAGTATCTGACTTCTCCACTTTAAACATCATTTATTGTATAATCTTCGCCATTATGTTTGCTAATTATTCAATTTCAATAAACAAAGAAGTTGCCATATATTAAACTTGACATCCATGTTACGCCAGATAAAATTTGGTAAAACTATTTGATTTTAACATCTTTGATAGCTTCCAATACAAGTCTCCTATGTTCTAAAGAAATTGATAAGCCATTATCAAAGAACCTTGAAAATACTATAAAAATTCAAAATTAAAGGTGCCCTTATGAAACTAGCTAAGTAGGAATAAATCTAGAAAGGAAAATGAGGTATGTAGTCCTGGGAGTTCTCTTATAAAATACGGATATCTCAAAATTAAACTTGATTAGTAATGTTGGGGGGAAAGGGATTCAAGAAAAGCAAGCTGACTTTTTATAAAATAATTAGGTTTAGAAAGGCAGTGGAAATGTAAACCTGGAGTTGCCTCTGAATTACGAAGCTAACAAACAGACACTAAATCAGTTTGTCTCTTACATCAAAAGTGAGGTTCCTTTAAATGAAAACCACAGTGACAGCAGAAAGCAGTACAAATTCTTGAGAAATAATGGAAATCAGAGTCCTAATAATTGTCAAACCTGTGAACCACAGTGATAACAAATACACACTTTAGATAGGCCTATGTGGAGTTCTTGTTCTGCCATGTATATGTGTATAACCTTATGGACCTTGGACGAGTTGCCTCTCTGAGTCTGTTTCCTCATCTGTAAAACGAAAATAATTTCTATTTAATAAAGGTGTGGTATAGAGATAATTAAACCTACTTCAAAGTTGTAAAATTTACCAAGAAAGCATATGTGAAATAACCCGATACATAGTGGTTACTCAAATATTACTTGTTCACCATTGACCATCTTTGCCTATGGTCTCCTTGTCTTCCCTTTGTCTAAGGTCAGCTTCCCTTCCCTTAGCTAAGGATCAAAAGTTGGGTTGAAATGTGTATTTTTACCTTTGTGCTATCTGTGATATTTCAAAAACTTGCATTTAGAACTCTATGTACTTCTCCAAATATATAGTGGTAAATTTGGGGCATCATTTCTTTTTTAGCAGAATTTCTACTAAGGCTATATGTTATGCCACATGGACTATATATGTCCCACTATGCCAAAATTACAAACCTTTTAAAAACTATTAATCTAGAGACAGAATCATATTTGTTTCTAATATTATCTTTTTAATATTAAATAATATTTTATGATATATTTTCTAATATTATTTGTTAAGAAAAACTGAAAGGGAGCAATTTTTATGCTAGAAGGCCAGCTTTTAAAAGCTTATAGACCACCCAACTATTTTGAAGATGGGAAAGAGAGACGTGGAAGAGGGCTACGGGGAAAAAGCAGGCAGCATGGAAAGCTAGTTGAAGGGACATCAGCTATGAGTTAACTACTGGGTTCCAATCATTTCACGACCTCTTGTTAGCCTAGACTATGTATTGTTTTAATTGCTTTTTTTTTTCTTTCAGGAAATATTAAATGTCTTATCTATTTCTAGGTGCAATTTTCTGACTATTTGCCCCTGTTCTTTTTTGTTTAGAAATGATGATGGAAAATTATAACCACCATAGACTTTTTTTTTCCTCAAGCCCAAATCATTTTTTTAACTTCGGCTCAAGGTTTGAAATATGGTTATTTTGTCCACAAAATCGCAATCTAAGTTCTTATTTTCTACCCCTTCTTTGTTATTTTTGCTTTTCTTTGGCCTTTTTCCAACTCCCTATTCATAAAATGTGGAAAATATTACTGTGAACGTTACATTGGAAATATGACTTCCTTACTCTTATGAGCATGTGAACAAGCAATATTTGGGGTTTTCCCTTCCTAGGGTGCACACAAGGATTTTATTTTTCCATGCTCATCCTGAGACCAAGCAGTAGCAGCTTGATTTGTTTCAAAGTTTTAGCAAGTCTCTTCTTTTATTCTTGATAGTGTATCCTCTATTTGGCAGAACACAAGACATCTTTCTCTCTGTTTTCTTTGGCAAGTGATTTTCTTATCTCAAATTCTTTTTACCCAGTTTGAGAGATTGGATTTGGTCCAGGAAATAAGAAGGATTCTATTTCCTTTCCACTAAGTATCTTGAAGTTTATAAGCCAGGTTAAGAAGACTGTAAGGATTTTATCTTCATATGGGTATAAAATGCCTATGCTGTATTAAAATGTCTGAATATAAGAATAAGGCAATTCTTAAATTTAATTTCTTCCATTTGACTTTCCTTAACTCAGTTAGAATGTATTCTAACTACTTTTATTTTCTTCTTTCTTCACTATGATTCTTTAAGGTAAAGTCTTTATCTTAACAGAAAACATTAGGGTAGCTTATTTATGGAAATGAGAGCATAATTTCAGATGGATTACCTGCCATTATCATTATACTTTGCAAATTTCTCCTTTGTTAATCCACTTTTCTTCTTCACAGATATAATTGTTTATATACTATTGCAAGTCCTTTGAAACACCCTGTTCTTGCTAATGTTAATAATTCAAACTGTAGTGACACCTACCATTGTAGAGGAATGTGGAGGTAGCCGCACGTGAGATCAATTGCATTCAGCAGCCATTGTAGCCTTAATTACCAGTACTGACTAGCTGCTTCACTTGGCAGAACTGAGTTACAGAGAGAACATCGAACCTGGATACTGCAGGGGTGATGAATGTGACTTCTACCATGCAACCGCCAAGTGCCTTGAGTTTAAAATGTGCACATTGTAAAATGTCTCTGTGCATGTTTATGTAAATGTTGCCTGTAGCAATGTTTGAGAGAATTTATCCTAGTATTTTCTCTCATTAAATACTGAATGTTTTGTTTTTCATCAACTAAAATCTTAATGAGCTAGCAAACTATTTTCCCTTCCCTCTTCCTTTTATTTTTATTTTTTATTTTTTTAGAGAGGGAGAGAGGGGGAGGGGCAGAGGAAAAGAGAGAATGTTAAGCAGGCTCCATACCCAGCTCACAGTGTGCAACACGGGGTTCAATCTCACAACCCTGAGATCATGACCTGAGTCAAAATCAAGAGTCAGACGCTAGCCAACTGAGCCACCCGGGCGCCCTTTCCTCTTCCTTTTAAATTTATTTTGAGTATAAGCCTATCTGGGGCTTACTTTTTAAGAAATAGATAGCTTATTTACAATTCATTCTAATTTCTTACTGATGTTAGTAGAAAATTGAATTCTTATTCACGCTATGAATTACAGTGATAGTCCCTACCTCTATATAGCATAATCTCCAGATACCTAATACATACCTTTATTGAAGAAATTATTTAAACATCTAAGTATGTTATAGTTCCCAGGGTGCTGCTTACTGTTTTTTTCCGCTGTTGCTCTTTAATGTTAATGAATATTCAACGGTTCTCAGTTTAATTATTTGAGGTGAAAGGGGGAGAAACATTGGCTCCTCTATTATAATGTGCTTGATGTCAGTCTACCTTGATTGAATTGGTAGGCATCTTGGATACACGTGATGATTTGAAGATGCCATGTATCCCCATTACCTCACTAAAAGTATCAGGGTGAAGGATATGGTCTTCTCTATCATCCAATGTGTTGTTGTTATACTGATCACGTTTATTTGATTTTCTATTTCAATAATTTTTGTGTTTTTATTGCTCTTTTCTACTTCGGGCTTAGTAATTCATAGTTCTTTTCCCATTTCAGAGTTGAAAGCAAGGCTTTTTTTTTTTTATTGAAATATGAGACATGTAACATTAAATTAGTTTCAGGTATAATGATTTGGGATTTCAATATATTCCAAAATGCACTTTCTAAAATCAATTTTTAGCTTTATAAAAGTGATACATGCACAAATTAAAAAAAAAACAATACTACAAAGTTTCTAACAACAAAAAACAGAATCTTCATGCTTCCTTCTCTATCCTCATTTACTTTCCCCAGAGATATCTACTTGGTTTCTTCTGGTTTTTACATATGTATTTATAAATAATAGGTTAAGCTGCTATGTACTGATTGATCAATTTAAAGTATTATCTATTAACTTTCTATTATAAATGGTGAGGATTTATCTTTTCAACTACCACTCCCGCTTTTCTCTCTCTTCCCAGAGTTACAGCACAATTTGTGTTTAAGTCATTATCACACAGAACAATGTGTGTTAAGTCTCTAATAAGTCAAGTATTGCACTATGATTATATTTACATTCTTGTACTACTTTAACTTTGTTGGTTTTTTTTTTTCACCTCAATGATTTCCTCAAATTTTCTTTTGTTTAATTTTTTCATTTCTTCCATATTCTTTAACAGCTATAAAATCCCTCCCCATACTATTTTCCAGGTAATCACATGTATCAGGAATCTATTAGATGTACTTATGTTGTTGTTTGTTTGTTTTTAGTCAGAGACCTCTCTCCCTGAACCCTCCCCCATCCTATGTTAATCTAGTCCATGGCTATCTTGACTACATGGCTGTTATCTGGGATTTACCTTCAACCCTTTTATGTCTTGGGCCCTCTGTTTCTGGATCCTATGTTATCTACATCAGTTTATTCCCTCATTTTGGTAGTGTATATCCATTAGTGACTTCCTGAGGAAAAAAAAATTGTAGAAAGTAGAATTTTTGACACCTTGCATATCAGATAATGTCTTATTCTAACCTCACCCTTGGCTGATAGTTTAACAGGATATAGATTTCAGACTGAAAATCCGTTTTCTTCAGAATTTGAAGGAGTTATTCCATTGATTTCTAATTTTCAATGTTGCTGTTGAAATATGGTGATGTTATTCTGATTCTGATCCTTTGTGTGACTTTTTATTATCTCTATAAGCTCTTAGGATCTTCTCTTTGCTAGTGGAATTCTGAAATTTGATGATATATCATAGTGGCATTTTTTATATATATACAGTCATTGTACTGGATATTCCAAAGGCCTTTTCTATCTAAAAACTCATGTTCTTTGGTACTAGAAATTTTTCTTAGGTTACTTTCTCATCATTTTCTCCACTCAGTTTTTCTTTTCTCTTTCCAGAATGCCTGTTGGTCAAACGTTAAACCTCCTGATGTATTCTTTACACAACTAGGAACTACACATACGTCACTCTTTGGGATTGCTCCAGTGAACTCTCAGCTGTCATCATCTCTGAACACAGAAGCCATAAATCCACTGCTAATATTGGGAACAAGAAACGAGAATCTTTTCTAGGTTTCTAAAAACTGTATATTACTTTTCTTTCTTTTTTTTTTAAAGCTGTATGTTTCTGCTACCACCTTTGCCAGAATGTATTCCTTTGCCACCCACTTCTTTGTGCTTTGCAATCACAGTTGCCCATGGGTTTGTCTGTTTAGAGAAAAGTCACATACCTGTGCCCTAGCTGCAAGAGAGCCTGAGATTTCAGGTTCAACTTTAGGGATCTACAGATTCACAAGGTCAGAAATTCCCTGAACGTAGGAAGAATATTTATAGGCACTCAGCAGTAAGTTGATTCAGTTGGAGAGAAGGTAGCAGTCGACAGGGCTTTAGGACACTGGATGACTAGAGAGGAGATCTTTTTAAAGACAAAACAATAATATTAAATATTAAATACAACTAGTATTTGCTTTCCAATTATATGAAGGTGTTAGCATTTGTACATGCATATCCCACACATAAAAAATTGTAAAACTGTCTCTAGGACGTAAGCAGTCCTTTTCATTCCTTTTTTTTTTTTTTGTCTTTAATAAGGATTATCAACGTTGTCCCCCCCGCCACCCTGACCCAGGTCCACTAGGTTTGTCCTTGGAAAGTTAGTAATGGCTGAAAGGATTGGTACTATAAGATTATACACTTTGATGTCATTCTATGAATAGCTGCTTTACCAGTCCATTAAAGAAAATTGTTGTGTGTCATTTTATAATATGCTGTCAAAGCCAGTGACATACAAATTTTCTATTTGGTAAATATAATTAGTTTGTAAATGTCTGGCTCCTCCATTATTAGCCTGAAGGCTCTGTCTTATTCATCTTGATATTTCCTTATTCTTAATACTGAACTTATACAGTATTAAATGTATATTCCTAGATCAAATGATCACCTCTGATTCAAGAAACAATATATGAATGTTTCTCATAAGGTACAAAGATAGTTACACATGCTCTGAAATCAAGACCAGAAAACTTACTGACTTATCCAAACTCTTCCACACAATACTAATCATGTAGTATTCAAAGAATATCTGGAAAGAAAATACAATACACAGAAATCTGCATACAACCTAGGGGGAGCAGGGAGAGGGGTTGTAACTTAGAGCAATAGACATGGATGGCTCTCACTTATAGGTGGCCCAGCAAATGAATTCAAGTCCAGAGCATGAAGTGATTTTTTTTTTTCCTGAGCAGTATCCAGAGGTCTGGTTCAGAAGAAATGTGGAATCTGTTGTTAGGGATTTCTAGGAATAATAGCTTTTAGCATGAATCAATTGCCAGAATAGTAAATTGAGGCCTGACTTTGTCTGGGAAAACAACTCTGAAAGCAAGTCCCATACCCAGGTGTATTAAAAATGGCAGTAAGAACAAGGGCCAGGACAAAAAGTCAGTAGACTGGCCATCCCTAGGGACTAGGTGAGATAGACCAGTTCTCAAAATGTGGTTCCCCCAATCAGAGGCAATAGAATCACCTGGGAACTTGTTAGAAATTCCCATTCTTGAATTAGAAACTGAATCAGAAACAATGGGGACAGAACTCATCAGTCTATATTTTAAAAATCCCTCCTTGTGATTACGATGGACTGACTTTCAAGAGGACATCTAGGGGGTTAAATTTACTACCAACAACTACCTTCCTCCCCCTCCCCCAGCATATAAGATATATAGCATTCTACACACTGTATCTGAATCCCATTCCTTTTTGGGGAGGGAACTAAAAACCACAGGGGTTTATTCTTGTCAGCATAAGGCCTAGATAGCATAGTATCTGTAGGCACAATGTCTTCATTGTTCACATCTGGCAAAACAGCTGCTAGGGCAAATGGATTAGCTATTCTAATCTGAGTTCTGATATTAACTAGCCATGTAATCTTAGTAAAGTCACTCAACTTCTGTATGCTTCCATTTCTGATTTCTGAAATGAAAGGAATGAATTAATGATTGCTAAGGTCCTTTACAGCTTAAAATTATATAATCAATCCCATATTTTTGGATTGAAAAGACATCCAGCATTTTTAAAAGTAAGGGGTAAAAAGGCAGTGCATAAGAGAATATAAGCAATGCTATTTTTTGCATTATTACAAATGCCCTTTGGTAGTATAAAAATGAATATATAAGCCTTATGATAAGCCCACCTCTATTGCGAGAGGGGCTGGTAAGAATTTCAATCCCCTGAGCATAAAAATCCTACTTCTAATAACCACAGCAGAAAGGAATGGGTAATTAGTGACTATGGTATCATGGAAATGTCACTCTAATATGTATCATTTATATTCAAAACTGGATTATGCAAAACTTGATAATTGCTAAATCAGTCATGCTTCTTGATTTCCCATGGCTGAGAGTTAATATTATTAGTTTTTTTAATAGATGAGAAAAACATTGAACACTCAAGAATTTATCCAGAGTCAATGGTTATATTAGGATAAGTTCCTTATTCCCTGTTTGGAAATTATTCAGCTCAAATCCTTGTGTTAGAGGTGGAAGGGACCTTAGCAATTACATAGTTCAAACTACTCATTCATCTATGTCTAAAAATGGAAAAAGCAAAAAAGTATAAGAGAATATGTGGATATATTTGGTTTGCTACATAGCAATAGCTGTTGATTAAATGTATCTAAAAATTCCATTGAGAGGCATCATAATATAATGAAAATAAGGTAGACATTATAGTCAGACCTCTATTGAAGACCAGGCTGCAGTGGTCAAATTAACTTCACTGTATCTCACTTTTCTCATCTGTAAAATGGAGATAATACCTATCCCATGGGACTGTTGCAGGGAGTAAAATTGAAATTATGTATGTAACAGCATCTGCTACAAACTTGGCCCTTAACTGTTGCTCAGTAAATGGTAGCCATTACTACTTAATAGAATGTAAGTACCTCCCACAAAAAAGATTTTCAAGAATGTTAATCAAACTACTCAGCCATATTTATATGTACTTTATACATATAAACACGTGTAACCTGAAAACCCTACAGCGTGTAGATCAAGTTTTAAAACATTTCCTTGCTGTGTTTTCTCAATTCTTAAGTTACTCATCCAAGAAAAATATTTTGCCATCTCATCAATAAGTACAAATTTACCGTTTGTTTTAAGATTGAATCCTTAAATCTTAATATTAGGTTACTAATGATATCTTATTAAATCGTTACTGTCTTTCTCCTGAATCTATTTGTCCTTCTCTAGAAGTTAAACAAAAAAACCCCAATAATTAGTGTTTGTATTAGACTGGGTTCCCTAGAAGCAGAGCCAGAGATAGGCATTCAGGCACACATGAGTGTTGAAGGGACTGTTCCTCAGGAAGCACTCAATAATGGAATGAAGGAAGCTGCAAGGGGGAGGAGAAATAGCCATGAGAATGACATCTCAGATGAGGTCTGGCCTCAGTTTGGTCCAGAGTATGAGGCTCTGAAGCATAAATTACTGCACAGAAATGTCACCTTGAGGCCCAGAGAATCAGCCTTTTGTGTGTCACATATTACACACTCAGCCATTGGCTTTGGGAGGAGGGAGCAGTTTGGGTGGTGACGCCCACTAGCCAAAGGCAATGTCAAGTCTCTGGAGAAGGAGAGCAACTGTGAGCCCTTGGCAGGCAGCACTTTCAACACTGGGAGCTGCATGCCTGGACTGGTCAAGGGGATGGGGGAGGTACACCAACAGGATAGCTCCTTCCAGGAAGGTTTCTGAATCCATGATTTTTCCTTTGCACTCACAGCATCCCGAATAATAATTTCTAGATTTCTGTAAGCTGAAATCAAGTTCACGCTCTATAGCCAAGTCGTGGGCCCCGGCACCCAGAGGAGACACTTCTTGCTAATTCCTACAAAAGCACTGAGTAGACTAGTGACAGCCCTTGAAGCATAAGCTGCAAGTGAAGGGCCTCAGTACCCACTGCTCAGCAGGGCCAGGAAGGCAATACTGACAAATGTTTAAGGAAAAAATAATAGCTGGATATAAATTTTCCTTTCATCAAAGCCCAATAATTGTTTTTCTCTGTTTGGTTATCACTTAATCTTGATTTCAATTGTTACCAGTGAAAAACAATCATTTCTTCATCTTTAAAGCATCTGGAGGGGTGCCCGGGTGGCTCAGTCGTTAAGTGTCTGCCTTCGGCCCAGGTCATGATCCCAGGGTCCTAGGATTGAGCCCCGCATCAGCGGGAAGCCTGCTTCTCCCTCTCCCGCTCCCACTGCTTGTGTTCCCTCTCTCGCTGTGTCTCTCTCTGTCAAAACAAAAACAAAAACAAGAAAAACATCTGGAGGCTTGTATTTTGTTTGGGTTTAGACTCTTGCCTTTGGTTCTGACTCTGGAGTACTATGAGACTTCAGAGAAACTTTGGCAAAAAAAAACCCGCAGAGGGCCGCCTGGGTGGCTCAGTCGGTTAAGTGTCTGCCTTGGGCTCAGGTCATGATCTTTAGGTCCTGGGATGGAGCCCCATATTGGGCTCTCTGCTCAGCAGGGAGTCTGCTTCTCCCTCTCCCCCTGCTCCTCCCATCCCCCCGCTTGTGCTCTCTCTCTCTTAAACAAGTAAAATTAAAAACAAAAAACAAAAAAAAAACAATACCCGTAGAGATGCTCATTTCAGTCATGGTCCACCTAAGGAATTATAAATGAAGTATTTAAGACAGAATGAATTTAACCCAGAGTAAAGATAATATGTAGAATCTGATTTTCGGTAAGTGATTTAAAAGCTAGTAATGAGCAGAAGCCCTGAGTGATCAAAGTCCAGTCAAGAGAAAAGGAATTTGGAAATATATATATATATCTTGCTATCTCTGAAGGAGACATAGGGACTGGGAATTTAGAAGGCTACATACAACCTTCTACAGTTATTTTAGCAAATAATATCATACCTGACCTTGAGAATTTGCTATCAAACAAATTTCTCACCCTTACTCTGTTCTGTTCTGTATTGTAAGGGGTGACTCCTAGAAAGGTATAATTCCCAGCTTCCAAATCAGCTGATTTCCAGCTAGGTTCAGCTAACGAGAGGCACTTTCAGGACTGGAGGACTGGAGAGAGAAGTCAGGAAATTTCTCCCGTCGTTTTTGTTTTGTTTTGTTTTTTTTCCCCGAGAAGGCCCTCTCTGACAGTAAACTTCCACTGAATAGGGCAGCTGAGGATCCAGCTACTGCTAGGTATCTCTGGGCCCTCCTTCTCCCTTTGTCTTTCCAGACTCAAAATTCTAGTGACTTTCTCTTTCTGCTAATCTCTGTTTCCACTGTCCCCTATTTCGTTTTTCAGTATTCCTAGCACCTGTGAAAACAATAATCAGATTCCACATATTACCTTTACTCTTCCATATTTTCCTATAATAAATAACTGTTCTTCTACAAAAGCTAATGTCCACACTGCCAAGTAGTGGTAGCCACGTTTATATTTTGTGACCTTGCCCTTAGAAAGTCAAATCTAACGTCTAAGACCCTCCCGAACATAGAAAATTGGGCCAGGGCTGAACATCTAATCTCAACTGGGCCAATCAAATTTGTTTCCTGACATGTGGGAATCATATGTGCCGGATGTTAGTGCATGCTAATTCCATAAACTGAGGACATATAAATGCAAGGAATGTGTGGTGACCATTTTCTACCGTGTGCATGAAAGAAGAGAAAGCAATTTGCAGAGAGAAATCAGAATGAAGCAGAATTAAGCAAAGATGGAAGCTCATGTGACACCCCCCCCCCCCCGCCCCCCCCCCCCCCCGGGAGGGAGATCCAGGGACGAGTAGCCTGCATCCCTGCTAGCAGTCCAGTTCCTACTTGAGACCCGGTATGATTTCCTGCTCTTGGATACTGAGAAATACTCCATTATCCTATATAAATTCCTCTTTTTTGCCTTATTCCAGGGAGGGGGGAGGTTCTATTACCTACGACTAAAAGATCCTTGCCTAAGCTAACATTTTAACTAATTTAAACAAGTAGTTTAAAAATTAAGATACGTATTTCCTTTCTATTTCCTTTTCTTCTCCTTTAAGATAGTTAGGAAGATACACACAGTGGAACACTGGTACTTTTTTTTCATCTGGATACTCTTCATACTGAAGCTATTGTATGTTTATGTTATATTCAGTTAGACTGGGACTTTGAACCAATGAAAGAGGAAAGCTCTAATAAGCATCAAAACTGACTTGGTGTGTTGATTCATTTCCTACCTAATGATGATATCTACATGCATGCACATTATAATGTTCTGACACACATAAGATCACTCTGTCACAATTTCCTGTTTCAATGAAGGTTCACACGACACATCCCCATCTTCCCCAGGCTCTCCAAGCACCATTGGATTTACTGGGCCATAAGAGACAATTGGCAGACCACTTTACCTCAGGCTGAACTTACTGGAGAGCCTTCTTTTGTTCTTGGCTCCACTCCAAAAGAGCAGTTTGCAAACACTGGCTAAATAAATTGAAATAAGGCACTCAATTATATCTACTGACATAACCATCCAAAGAGGTCCACACCAAGCCTCCTTTTTTACTGGAAAGACATGTTAGGAATGGCAACATGCCCTTCATTTTGAAGAAGATATTTTTACATGTCCTCCTGAAACGTCCCTATGGTATCAGACTTCTGTATTTGGTGGTATTCATTTCCCCATCACGTTCATTTATCTGACCAAGGCACCTAGGATACTTGCAACCTCCTGATCTACAGGTCAGTTTCAGTGTGATGTTGTTTTATGCAGTGAGCTAACCCGATATCAAGTGGAATGGGAACATGGTCCAGGAGGTCTGACCTAGGCTTGAGAAATGAGCTGATCTGTGAGCCTGACAATATCCTTCCAATAAATTCCTCTTTGCTTTAGTTATTCAGGGTCAGTTTCTATTGCTGGAACTGGAAACCCTAGGTGATTCTAACATTTCTACCATAAAGGTGGTTCTAACATTTCTACCATAAAGGTCAAATACAACCATAACATCATCATTGAGTTATTTGGAATTGGTTATCTGGCTGTGAGGGGCAAAAGGCAGTGAAACTGTCATTCACATTCTAAGTTGGGAAATTAGCAATGAAATAGCATTACATTATTGCCTATGTTTATTACAATCGAGAATTTATTGGGATTCCAGGAAGCTCTAGGGCAGGGGTCAGCAAATTATAGCTCAATCTGGCCTGCTGCCTGTTTTTATAAATAAAGCTTTTTTTAAGATTTTATTTATTTATTTGACAGAGAGAGAGTGAGAGAGTACAAGCAGGGGGGAGCAATAGAGGGAGAGGGAGAAGCAGGCTTCCCGCTGAGCAGGGAGCCCGACACCGGGCTCGATCCCAGGACCCCGGGATCATGACCTGAGCTGAAGGCAGACGCTTAATCATCTGAGCCACCCAGGCGCCCCTATAAATAAAGCTTTATTGGAACATAGCCATGCTCATTCTTTAAGTATTGTCTATGACTGCTTTCATGCTACAATAGCAGAACTGAGTAGTTGCAACAGAAACATGTATAACCCACAAAGCCTCAAATACTTACTATCTGGCCATGCACAGAAAAAGTTTGTTAACCCTTAATAGGTAACTAAGTATTTTTTTTTTGCCATCAAATAAAAAAGGTATGAAGAGTTCATAACTGTGAGACAGCATTGAATAAATTAACCAGTGAGAATGACAAGCTCTTGTCTATAAATTCCTGCCTCAGAGCACAGCCTGATACTCAGGGACATTCTATGATAATTCTGAAAAAATATCTCTCTTGAACTGATAGGACTATAGGACTGAGATAGCCAGAAGTAAAGTTCATAATTTTATCCACAGTTGCTGAACTAATGACTTGTGGATTAGAGTATCTTACATACTTTGCAATGAGATAGGAATAACCATTAAAATTACTCATAACAAAGAAACTGGCTATTTTATTGTAAATTTCTTATAAGAATCATTGACCTTAAGATGTTATACCTGTTTTGGTCTTTTTTTTATAATATAGACAGCTCGAATTCTATCCTTCAAATGACAACAAAGGTAACTCAACACGCACGGTGTCTGGCATCTCTATGCTCACGGAAGCATAACATTTTGCCCTTCCTAAAGCCTTCCACCTGCTGTACTCTATACTTCCCTGTATTCTTTCATTGGCTTTCTCCAATCAATATATAAATATGCTCAAATATTTCTCTCTCTCTCTTTTAAAGATTTTATTTATTTATTTGAGAGAGAGAATGAGATGGAGAGAGAGAGCACGAGAGGGGGGAGGGTCCGAGGGAGAAGCAGACTCACTGCCGAGCAGGGAGCCCGATGCGGGACTTGATCCCGGGACTCCAGGATCATGACCTGAGCCGAAGGCAGTCGCTTAACCGACTGAACCACCCAGGCGCCCCGCTCAAATATTTCTCAAGTTAAAATTAAAACTACTCTGATTGTTTAGTTACTATCCTGTACCTCTCCTCTTTACAGTCAAGCTTCTAAAAAGAGTCATGTTCATTCACTGTCCCCATTTCTTCCTTTCTCTTTCACTCATCAAGCAATGTGAGCTTGTTTCCACCCCTAACATTCCAGGGACTAAGTTCACCAATGACTTAGTAACTCCTAAATCCCCCCCCCCAAATTCATTAGTTACGTGACATATTGGTAGAATTTGACATCTTCTCTTCTTTGCAGGCTCTCTACCACCAGTCAATACATTATCTATCTCTCCCACTAGTATTATCACTCACTCTATTTTCTCTATGGGCTCTGCATCCTAAAAAATATTGATCCACCCAGAGTTCTATCATTTTGCTTCTTTTCTTTGGCCTTGAATATAGTAGGAGTCCTAACAAGATCTGGTGAATAGATTAATTCTAATTTGTTAATCCTGTTTGTCAGAATAACATAAGCAACCATTTATTGAGGACTTATTACATGCCAGATACCGTACTGAGTGCTTTAGATACATTCTCATTTAATTTAATTCTTTCTTGGCTTATGGGAAATATTTTTAACATCTCTTTTCAGATTTAGACAACTTGTACAAGTCAGTGAGAGAAAAAATCTGATTCAAAGCTGGTTATTTTGACAGACAGCCTACACCCTTAACAGTGACATTATTAATGTCCGTGGCTTTTTACTGTCATCTTTGTGATTCCCATGTATCTCTCCAGACTTCTCTCCTGAGCCCCAGATCTGTAGCTTCAACTGATAAGCTCCTCCACGTCATCAATGGCAAATCTGAACTCATAATCTTTGTTCCCAATCTTTCCTCTTCAGAGCGAATAGCACTGCCATATACTCTTTCCCAATCAGAAACTTCAAAACCATCGGGTTCTACTATCCCTCACACTGTCCCTGTCCTCTAAACTCCAGTCACCATATCGTGTCAATTTTACCTCCTTTAAGCTCTCTATCCGGCACCTCTTTCATCTCCCCTGCCTGTGCCCCAAATCAGGCCATCCTTGACTGCCTTAATAGTCTCCCTGTTTTTACTCTTGCTGCCCTGCCCCCAATTCACCCTGCACATTATTGCCAGCAAGCACATGAGAAGCTCACCATGTTACCCTCTCTCCTAGAAATTCGTCAGAGGTTTTTCATTGCTTACAGGGTAAGATTTAAGTTTCTTACTTGGATGTATAAGGCCCTTCAGTATCTCTCCCTTCCCACCGATTCAGCCTCGCGCTCTGGTAACTTGCTCTCCCTCACCCCTCATACTTCATGCCCCATCAGTACTTAGGGTTGCCCAAATAGGCCACATTTCTTACCCCTTATTACCTCTGCTTGGAATGTCCTCTCTCCTGTTTCCTTGTCTGTCTGTGTGGCAAGCTTTCCTTCAACAACCAGGTTAAGTATTTACCACTTTTGTGAAGCCTTTACTGAATTTCCCAGGGGAGGTGCCCCTTTCTCCTCTATGCCCACATTGCAACTTGTGTGCAATTCCACTGCAGCTTAGGATGAATTAAACGTGTCTGTCCTTACTTGTTTCCTCATGTGATTCTAAAGAGATGGAGCCTGTATTTTTACATGCATATGTAGATTTTTCTTACACATGATCCCCTACTGCCTGGCACAGATTCTCAATAAATATTTGTTGATTAACAATTAAAGAAACATAAAAGGGAAGGGAGGAAAGAAGGGAAGGAAGAGAGAAGCAAAAGGAGGACTTTCAGAGTTCC
The DNA here is from genome assembly GCF_009762305.2 of Zalophus californianus. Taxonomy (NCBI): domain Eukaryota; kingdom Metazoa; phylum Chordata; class Mammalia; order Carnivora; family Otariidae; genus Zalophus; species Zalophus californianus. The sequence goes on from NC_045606.1 coordinate 79,195,674, forward strand.
AAGAAAAGACTACAGATTCCTTGTAGTTCTCTATCTCCTTTTCTTTTAAATAATCTTGGCCCTCCTGGTGTTAAATATCTGAGTCATTACTAACACTTCTGTTCTCACCCATTTGGATACAAATACCGATGCCACCCTCTGCAGCCAGGTAGGTTCCTTCAAAATTTTCCTATCTTTATTGGAAGATCTTTTGCGAGATACCAGCTTCTCCAATTTACTTCCTTTCCACTGACACTCCTGATGCATAACAATTTCATAAACAAAGAAAGCCAAACTTTCTTTTTGAAAGTGGCAATGATTCTTAATGACAAAAACACATTCAATAATAGTACTGGATTGACCAGGAATCATATATTATATCTAAATAATTTGTCTGAATATATTTCTACTGCAAAAAATGCAACATCAAAGACTTAGAAGCTAATCGTTTTGAACATCTTATTCATCATTCAAGATATATATTAATCAAAAAACTTGTCAATTCTCAAGGAAATTTTTGCATCTTATTTCTTTTGAATTAACAAAGCTACAAGTGATAAATAAAGAAAATGAGTTGTCATTCTGAAGGTGAATAAAGGTGGTAACCAAGTGGTGATGTTGCCTATATAGAACAATGTTCTTGCTTTCTGACAATTATCATATGGTTTCACTCATATGTGGAACATAAGCAATAGCACAGAGGACCATAGGGGAAGGGAGGGAAAACTGAAGGGGGAGAAATCAGAGAGGGAGATGAACCATGAGAGACTATGGACCCTGGGAAACAAACTAGGGTTCCAGAGGGGAGAGGGGTGGGGGATGGGGTAATAGGGTGATGGGTATTAAGGAGGGCACATGTGATGAGCACTGGGTATTATATGCAAGCAATGAATCATTGAACACTATATCAGAAACTAATGATGTACTGGCTAACTGAACATAAAAAAATAAAAAAAAAATAAAAAGCAGGATTCACAGTAAAAAAAAAAAAATGTTCTTGCTTTCTAAGCACGTTGGGGCAGGGGTAGGGAAGAGAGACCAGGTCGGTATAGGTAAAGAGAGAAATTGACAGTATACAATTGTCAGGGAAGCAATATGTTGGGCATTTTTGCAAGTCAACAGTTTAAAACATAATCATTAGTTGGAGAAATCACTGCTCTTAACATACAACAGTACTGGATATCTGTTTATTCTATGGGAAACATGGTAAAAAAGGGACTTACAGTCTCTTTCTCTAATATTTTGCCCTTAATTCCCTTCTTAGTTTTCATAAATTTCTCAAAAGCAGTATCTGCTAATGAAATAGTTTGTCTTTTCAAAATTAATCCATTAGATGACAAATATTTATGTATGTAGCAGAAAACATAACTTTTCAGTATTGAAATGATCAAAAACTAAGACTTAAAGGAACAACTGCTTTTGCAGTCCCTCTTTCTGTAGTCAGCATTTCTTCAGCTAATGCACTACCAAAATAGTGCAGGCCTTTATCTTAGTCTTCATATTTATTTAAACCAAGGCTACTAGTGAAGCAAACAATACGCTCTTCCTGCTTCCTTAGTGTAACAAAACATTGTCCCAAGGAGGTTTATTCTCTGGATATTCTCTCACTCTCTCCTGTTAGGTCAGGTTTCATTTTTTTATCATTCTATTCTTCCTTTAGCTATTTTATTTTCCTTCCGAAGATATGCTTTCCAAGGCCAACTCCTGATATTTCTCTCAGTTGCCCATTGCTGTTGTTCCATGACATTACTTACTCTTTTCGACAAATAGGTTCTTAAGTTTCCCACTCTCCAGCTTCTGTTTCTAGAGTTCCTGATTCACAGCGTCTACTAAATTTGGGTTACTAATAACCTATTTTCTGTTCTGAAGGATATTATGTTGATATCTTTCTTATTATGAAAATGTTCTAATTGTAGTTACTACAGAACTCTTTGTATCACAAAAAGACTTTTCTTTTTGTCATCAATAATAGTTGCCTTCTGTTCTCTTGATTTTCAAAGCATATGAGTCTGTCCTTAATACTCCAAAACCACCTCAGGCAGCATAAACCATAATTTTTTGCTATTCAGCTACTCTCAAACCCAGTAAGAAATGTGAGATTGAGAAAAGTTTTCAATGAAATGCTCCCCATTGAAACCCCTAGGTAGCCTAACTTTTAGTTTTGTACTCAGTTAGATCCCTGGAAGGCTACATAGTTGTACCACATTAACTTAAACCTCTTGCGGGATCAGAATGCACTAAGTTATACATACAAATGCACTAAGTTATAGTTTAAAAACTCTTGACTTCAATAGAAGATTTTATAAGAAAAAAATTCACTTTTATATTGAGTATAAAATTATTGTTTGTGATATTTTCCTTAAGTAATATGAGTTAGTAGGCTCTCTATAAAAGTATTTACTAAGAAATTTCTTTTGGAATTTAGTTGCAGGCTCTCCGGAAGTGGTGACATAATTGCTCTTTTCTGATAAGAGCTGTAAAATAATGTATTTCTACCCCATCCCCCAAAGTCCCCACCTGCCCCATCTCAGCCTAGTAGGACACTCAGAGGAAAATTTGAAACTCAATCACATGAACTATCACATGAACTATCAGTGTCTTCAAAATTTCTGACATTTGCATGATACCTTCTGATGTTTGCCATCTCCTCACCCTCCCACAAGAATTTATATTCCCACTTTAATCAGATCTCTTTGTTTCTGCTTTAACAAATGTATTTTAAAAGAACACTTGGGTTTGATTTGCTAGCTCTATTTTTAATTCACATTAAAATAAATATTAAGCTATTAAAATAAAAAGTTTATTATACACATCATGCTTAAAATCATCTCACATACAATCCATGGAATAATTATCATCCATTGGAAAACATTGAACTGTGTTAACTTTTAGGATTGACTTATTCTGGTTCTGATTTTCTACTTAATAACTTTATTGTATATATCTTTTGTTGCCTTAAGATAATTGCTAAAAGGGGACTCAACTACAGGTGGTAGATTTCTAAGTACAACAAGCTCATGCAAAACAAAAGAAAAAGAAAAAAAAAAGATTGGGTTTATTGGTTCTCATAATTGAAAAAGACCAAGATAGACTTCTTAAGGCTTAGCTGGACGGTGTTTTTCTAACCTAAACCAGTTGGATAGTTTACTTTCATTCTTTCATTTCCTTTAATACTTGTGGAATAAACAATTATTGAAAAATTTAATATATTGATTTATTTGAGAATCTCTCCCTTGGATTGGAGAGCCACGTGCCTGTCGTGTGGGGTAGTGGGCAGTAAATCAGTTGCGATTCAGGGGACCTACACTCCATTTTCTACTTATTTATTGTCAGATTACCCTTGTCTAAGGTAATTGCTCAATTGCTCAGTATCAGCTTCATAATCTTTACAATGGAGGCGATGATAACTTAAAAGGATGTGGGGATCAAGAGAGATCATGTATGCCAAAGTAGCTCGTTAAAACAATAATTTGTTATATTGCCTCAATTCCCCTCCCTCCCATAAACACATTTTAACTTCTCAAAGTTCCTTGAACTCACAGTTAGATTAAGGCGTGGGCAAGGACAGATTCAGCCCGGTGCCAACGTATAAAAGTGCTGCACAGCCCTGGATTACATTGGAAATATGTTGCCAGATAATGCAGGCTTTGACCCGTCATCCTTGGCAAAATGTAAATTCTTGGTTTCATTTCTGCCCAAAGAGGCGAACCCTTGAGTGGAAATAAAAATATAAAACAAAACTTCCCTTGCTAGAATTAGTTATCCATGCTGAACTTCCTTGCAAACAAGCAGTTACGAACAGCCACAATTCCAAGGTCCCCACAATGCAGGTCACAATGCTGCTTAATGGGGACATAATCAACTTTTTATTTAAAATTTTCATCTATGGATATATATCCAACTAAGTGGTCACATTCTTTCAGAACATTGACTATGCTCTGACCAGTAGATGTCAGTCAGTAAAGGAATTTGTTTCTATGTCAAATTTTTTTAAGATTTTATTTATTCATTTGAGAAAGAAAGAGAGAGAATGAGCAGAGAGGAGCAGGCAGAGGCAGAGGGAGAAGCAGGTTCCCCACTGAGCAGGGAGCCCAACTCAGGGCTCGATCCCAGGACCCTGAGATCATGACCTAAGCCAAAGGCAGACGCTTAACCATCCGAGCCACCCAGGTACCCCTCAAATTTTTATTAATATAATTTTCCATACCCTATAAATAAATGCTCAAGTAGTTTTTATATATTAGTTAAAAGGGGTGCCAAATCATCTGCCTGCCAATAATACTCAGATTTTCTTGCACTCGCTATGCTTTTCCACGTATTTCCATCTACATACATGCTGTCTTTACTCCACTTTGGTCACTAATCTTTTGAGTCAATTAAAAAATCAATCCTTATATGATACCTTCCTTTCCCCCTTAGTTCCCTAAGAGAGAATTTTGATATTTTCTTGATTCTAAGATAGCAGCTTTTTTTGATATATCAAAGCAAAACAAAGAGAATATTAAAGGTAGGCATCAGTTTATGACATGTTCCAATAGAAAAATGCTAAAGCGATCAAACAAAATTTAAAATCTAGAAAATATTGTAGTTGGGGTGCCTGGGTGGCTCAGTTGGTTGGGCATCTGCCTTCAGCTCAGGTCATGATCCCAGGGTCATGGATTTATTATTGGATTATTATTATTGGATTATTATTATCCCAGGACTGAATCCCACATCAGGATCCCTGCTCAGCTGGAAGCCTGCTTCTCCCTCTCCCTCTGCAGCTCCCCCTGCTTGTGCTCTCTCCCTCTCTGTCAAATAAATAAATAAAATTTGAAAAAGAAAATACTGTAGCTGCTTACTCCTATGAGCACATAGTACACTCTCTGTTTTAGAACTTATCACACCGTATATATTATAAGGTATATAAATTTGCCACATGAGACTTGGATAAAACAAATGTTGTATTACCTTATTTAAAAAAGTCAAAATAAGGGGTGCCTGGGTGGCTCACTCAATTAGGTATCCTACTCTGGATCTCAGTTTAGGGCTTAATCTCAGGGTTGTGAGATTAAGATCAGCCTCATGTTAAAAAAAATCGAAATAAATCTTACTCTGAACTCCCTTGTCAACACCTTTAATATTAATTACAAGAGAGCCCTTCTTTGAGGTTGTTCATGATTCTACATCATCATGGAGAAAAGGATTCTTGACTTGAATTCATTCTAGCTGCCCAGTTGTCATGTCCATTGCTCAAGCACGTGACCTATTGGAAGGTAGTTACTTTTGTAGTACCCTTCATCCACGCTCAACTCAGACCCAAGGCTTGCAAGGCTACAGCTGTATAGACTCAACCCCCAGATAGCACCTACATGCACTCCTTACCACAGGTCATGCCACCTACTAGGATTCTGATTGGGAATAGGACCCTCGTCCCTACCCACCTCAGGAAACAATAATTCAATTCCTCTATCCACTCTTCTTCTGAGATAATCCAGTATAATCTTCCTCAATGGGCCTGAATGCCAAACAGTTTAATTTTCTGAATAGTTCTGTTTGTGTTTATTGGATGGGGGAGGGGCAGCTGTCATATAAAGAAAGACTAGACCTTACCTTTTCAGGTACAAGTTAGGAAAGGAGACCATTTATTTTACTATGGTGAATTGACAGCAGGGAAGACTAAAAATGATATTAAACAACAATCAAAATTTAAGTCGGTTTGGTGTATATGTTCATCCCCCGCCATAAACAGTTGTTTCTGAGGGTGTCTATGTTTTCTTCATGGATGGGTCTTTAGCATTCCACATAGGGCTATGATATGTTATCAGTCAATATTGGGTCAATGAACTGAGTATAGAGTGGATTATTATTCTTATCTTCTAGAGTAATTCCGGTTTTAGGAATTTTAGATGCATTAAAATGTAAAATGTAAAACTAGTTGAATAGAACTCAAGAACAAGTCTCTGTCCTCCAGTCATACCATTTTGATGAATTTTCTCCCAGAGGTACAAGGAATATTAGATGTCAAACACACTGAATTAGAATTTTAAAATTATTTGATCTAAAATAGATTTTAGCTCTAAAGATTTTCCCCCAAGAAGTCACTGTATCTCTGTGCCACTGTGTCTATTTACATTATGTGAAGTTCGTAAAGTAGTCTAAATTTGGATGGAAAGTACACGCTGTTCATTGAGGGCACAGAAATATCTTTGAAAGTGAAATATTTGATGGATACACAGACATTTGTGCTTTGCTTTTGTTATAATTTTAGCAGTGAGTTTATATCACTGATAAATATCAGGAATATGTCATGGGAGAACAAGGAAGTACCTTGGTTACTGTATAGTCACCAAAGTACACTTCAAAGCCTGTGTGATTTTACTAATGAAAACCATGATTTATCAGTAACTGTTACCTTCAAGAAGATTGTCATTTCTAGAGGTGGGAACAGTAGAAACATACACATAACTATAATTCAGGACATAAAATGAATACTAAAAGAGGAACAGAGTTCAGAGGAGGTAGTAACCACTTTCGGCTAGAGGAATTTTGCATTTCAGCACACTGAATGGGGCTTAAAAGAATATGTTACATCCCATTTGGACAAAGGATGACAGGGAAAGCAGATATTTCTAATGCAGGGAATTCCTTGAACAAAGACACACACTCAGTCCCCAAAGGCAGATCAGCAACCCCAGACAATAGCAAACATTCTTGTTTTATCCTACTTTCTACTTGGGTATCATAAGTGCGCATATTTCATAAGAATAAGGGAAGATATTATTATGAAACATACTCTGTATTTCCTCTATATTCAAAAACTGACCAACAAAAAATATGTCGAGAATAAAATAGTATTTTATGAAGTTGCTTTGATTGCTTTCCACATTTTTCTTGTTAAAGTAAGGTCTTCATTCAGAGCAGCTATTGCATTAGTCAGCGTTCTTCAGAGAAACAGAACCAATAGGATGTATATGTGTGTGAATGCGTATCTGTGCGCACACATATGTACACACACACACACACACACACACACATACCCCATATTGGTTGCACAGAGAGAGATGTATTTCAAAGAAATGGCTCATACAAATGTAGGGGCTGGCAATATGATATTTGAAGGGTTGGCGGGTAGCTTGCTAATTCTTGCAGGAGTTGATGTTGCTGTCTCGAGTCTGAAGTCAGTCAGGAGTCAGAATTCCCTTCTTTGGTGGGGTAGGGACTTCAGTTTTTTTCTTAAGGTCTTCAAATGATTGGAAGGCCTACACATGTTATGAAGGGTAATCTGCTTTACTCAAAGTCTACAGATTTAAATGATAATCATATCTAAAAACTACCTTCAGGGGCGCCTGGGTGGCTCAGTCAGTTAAGTGTCTGCCTTCAGCTCAGGTCATGATCTCAGGGTCCTGGGATTGAGCCCCTTGTCAGGCTCCCTGCTCAGTAGGGAGTCTGCTTCTGTCTCTCCCTCTGTGTGCTCTCTCTTTTTCTCTCTCAAATAAATAGAATCTTAAAAAATTTAATTAAATATTAAACTACCTTCACAGCAACATCTAGACTGATGTTTGGTGAAACAGTTGAGCACAATAGCCTAGTCAAGCTGACACATAAATCATCATAGTTCTCAGGAATCATGAAGATAGGGCACTAGTGAAAAGAGGGAAAACAGTATCTCTCACTTGTTTACATTACATAGTTTGTTATAGTTTTATAAACATTTTTGCACATACAATTTTTAAAACCCTGTGAAGAAAGAAGGGAGCATTACTATCAACAGTTTCTAAATGACAAATCTGAGGCACAGAGAAATTAAGAATCTTAAGGGTTAAAGAGCTAGAAGTGGTTCTCAGAATTAGAACTGATGTCTTCTGACTCATTATCTAATGATTTTTTTTGGTATAATGATTTTTCCATTACACCATCTATTAGTGTTCCAATCCAAATTCCTATAGCATTTATTATCTGTAACTCTCTCAAAACTTAAAGATACCTTTATTGATATAGTCTGTTTCTCTAACCAAATTCTAAGACATGCCTGTTTACAAAAAACCTTGTTATATCCTATATATAATTAAATATTAATAAGTTTTTTTTTTAATAAGAGTGAATGCTGCCACACATCCTATTTATGCTGGGTGACAATCTGTTTATTTTTTTTTCAAATATTTTATTTATTTGAGAGAGGGAGAGTGAGAGAGAGAGCATGAGCAGGGAGGCAGAGGGAGAAGCACACTCCCCGCTGAGCAGCGAGCCCAATGTAGGGCTCTATCCCAGAACTCCAGGATCATGACCTGAGCCGAAGGCAGATGCTTAAGTGACCGAGCCACCCGGGTACCCAACATTCTGTTTCTATAGTGGGGAAGAGACTCCTTGAATTAGCTTTCAGGTCATGCAGATGAAACCTTCACAGGGCTTTTTATAAGGCTGGCAAGTCTGAAAGGCCTAAATTCAGGTTAAGAAAGGCTTTGAGTTGTGTGAACACGGGCAACTTGCTCAGCGTCTATGGTCTAATCTCTTTATCTGTAAATGGAGGATGATAAGAGAACTTCAGGAATGTATTGTGGAAATATAAAGTGAGTTATTATATGTATAACAGGTATGAATAGTTCTGGGACATTCAAGGTACAAGAGGTGTCATGGTTCTTTATTTTCTGAATGAAGTCATCTCCAAATCACCACTTATCAACGTCAATAAGTCCAATACCAGTTATCAACTAGGGTTATCCTTATTGGAGCTTACAAAATCCCTGAAGCTTACATCTTCCTAGAAGAATGGGGGGGCCTGGTTCTCGGTCATAGGATGATGGCTCTTTTCTCCCTTGGCTCCATGTGGCTGGTCTATACAGGGCCATTATGTATCCAGTCTTCACACACATGGGTGGCAGCTCAGTCATCGAACTGCTCAACTACAGCTGAGCTTCTGTGCCGTATATCGGAGATGGTTTTGTGGTTGGGCTGACTGATACCTCTTCATAGTATTCCTCTCTGCTGATTCCTTAGCCACAACCATCTTACTCAAGGCACTCAACGTGCAGTGTTTGAGGCCAATTCTCCATTCTCATGCTCATACAAGGACTGTTACCTCCAGAACGCAGGGTCCAGGCCATTGAGAAATCCACAGTCCTCCCCATGTTTCAATTGAGGAACAAACTCCAGGGTTGGGCCACCCTCCCAAAGCCTCCATTTTCACCTCCTTTGGGACAGCCCAGTTTAATCCCTTTATTGGCTGAGGGCTTTGAAATGAATCCTACTGAAACTCTCATTCTGAGGATAAGGGAAATCTAGATTTCAAGGGCATAGAGTCTCATCTTTGTCATCATTCTTCGGTGACAATAGAAAAAAATAAAAATACCTCCTCAGTAAGTCACACAGACGCACAGGTAAATCACTTAGCATATATTAGCATATGTTAATTTCTCAATATATGTTACTTTTTATCATTATTGTTTGGAATATTCTAAATGCATATTGACGATGCTCCACTGAATCTTTCATCTATTGAGAAGTTTTAAGGTATAGGGGAATGATCCTGGCTTTTGGAGCCAAATAGTTCTGGTGTTGATTCATAGCTCTGTCATCCATTATCTCTGTGAACTTAGGTAAATTACCTCATTCACCTTCAGTTTTTCTTCTGTAAAATTAATTGCATTAGCTAACTGCACATAACTCGTATAGCCTTAGGCTTGACCTGCCAGGACATATACTTGATACTTATAAAAATATCCTGAATCTCAAGGCTTTGAGTCCACAGCTACTTGACCAGTAGAAAATTCAGTCTTTTGGTGGCAGCCGTTCCCCTTAATTTATTCTGTCTGGGAAGTCCCATGAGTGAGGTGTGCCTGCAGTTACTTCATTTTCATGTCTTCTGCTCTTACCCTTACACTGCTGATCTTATGCTTCTCTTTCCCTCTGGACAGTAGGAAAAATCCTTTAGGGTCCCGTAATTAGAGATATTTCAACAGTTATGCCCCCAGGTCCCTGCCTTCTCCTTTTATAGCATATTCAAGCTTAGAGGAAGAGGGGAAACGTCAGGGAAGATCAAGCACAGCCTCCTGGGGCCACTGCTCCCTCTGACGTTCAGGCGAACTACCAGCTCAGACCTGTTCTTCCATATCTGAATAGGTTCTGAGGTCCCTGTCTCCAGACCAACCTCCTTTGAGGGATCCCAGTCCCTAGACTGGTTTCTGGATGCCTGAACACAACATGTGGACCAGGTTTGAACTCTCTCCTACAGATATCCTGGGTGCATGCAAAACAAGATGCATGTCTGGGCATTTGTTTCAGTCCTTAGGAGCATTCTGTGATGGTCACAAAGCCCCTGGAACATTCTGTCACCCGAAGCTGTGTTATCAGGGGCAGAGGACCTTACGTCATGCTCCAACCTTGACTTACTCCAAAATATTCCTTAAAGTAACTAGTGTCTGCTACATGGTTGGCTCTTAGTAAACATAATTCCCCCTTTGTCTTCTTTGTCTAAGAAGGATTTGATGCATTTGGTGGATAGTTGCTTATAAAACCTGTTTTATCTTTATGCCAAGCTGTTTTTTTAGTGAAAAAAATCTGCGAGCCAAAGTACTCTGGGTCATGTTGTTAAATAGAGCATCTCAGGACTTGGGAACTTACTATCAATGTAGCCCACACAGTTCTAAGCATGACAGGCTTAATCAGAGAACTATTAGTAGAATGTAGATTAGCCACCAGGGAAGAGTCATGGCACTGTACCATGGTGGGAACCATTTCAATTTGGACCCCAATGAGCAAGTGGAGGAGAAAAAAAATGAGTTCCTCCAGTGCTGTGTGAGAGACACATAGGGTAGGATGCTTGGGTTAAGAGTAAAGAGTCAAGCAAATAAACAAAAACCTTCCCCACAGTTTATAAGTAAAGCAGGAAGTCAACTGTTTGCAAACTATATTGCAGGGAAATGGAGCCTCTATAAAGCTTGTATTTAGGTGAACTTTGAACTTTGCCAATGCCAAGAATAAGTACTATTAAAACCCCTATAAGGCACTGAAGAAAAGAAGTAACAATTCAAACAGGGAATGGTGTTGGGGTAGACATGAGAAACAGAAAATGGTTGGCAGAGCTGGGACAGTAGAGGAAGAAGTGTCCAGATCTGACCAAACCTGAGGTTATTCCTGATGTCATTCTGGTTTAAGGATTCTCACAAAATCTTTAAGGAAGAAAATCTGGAAATTAATATAAAAAATACACTTATATGATGTCTATGTATATATTATGAGCCTTTCACATTGTAATTTGCTTAATCTTTAAAACAACCACATGAGGTACTATTGGCCCCATTTTATAGATAAACAAACTGAGGCATAAGTTGCCTCAAAACACGAGGCAAGAAACAGAGCCAGAATTAAAAATCAGGTAGTCTTAGAGTTATCTGGGGCACCTGGGTGGCTCAGAGGGTCAAGCATCTGTCTTTGGCTCAGGTCGTGATCTCTGGGTCCTGGGGTTGAGGCCAGTGGAGCCCCGGGTGGAGCCCCACAACAGGCTCTCTGTTCAGAGAGGAGTCTGCTTCTCCCTCTTGTGTTCTCTCACTCTCTGTCAAATAAATAAATAAAATCTTCTTAAAAATTAAAAAAAAAGTTATCATAGGATATAGTAATTTCACTCCTAGGGCCTACTAAATCTGTTCCAAGAGAAATGAAAACATATGCTCACATAAAAATGTGTGCACTAATGTTTATAGCAGCATTATTCATAATAGCTAAAAGGAGGAAATAATTCAAAAGTCCATTGATGGGTGTGAATGGATAAACAAAATGTGGCATATCCATACATAGGAAATTATTCAGCATAAAAAGGTATGAAGTGCTGGTATATACTACAACATGGATGCACTTTGAAAACATAATGCTAAGTGAAAGAAGCCAGTTATAGAGACCACTTATATTATCCCATTTATATGAAATATCCAAAATAGGCAACTCTGTAGAGATAGGAAGTAAATTAGTAGTTGCTTAGGGTGAGATGCACGGGAATTGGAAGAGATAGCTAAGAGATAATAGAATCTTAGGGGAAAAAAATCAGGTAATCTGGTTCAAGAGACTGGGCTTCCAACCCCTGGGCTATGGCATCTCTCTTGACCACAGAAGCCTGCCGACCAGAACTCTTTGCTATATGTACTCAGATACTTTAAAATACATACGGTTTTGGGGCGCCTGGGTGGGCTCACATCATGATCCGGGGGTCCTGGGTTGGAGCCCCACATCGGGCTCCCTGCTCAGTGGGGAGCCTGCTTCTCCTTCTCCCTCTGTGCTCTTTCTCTCGCTCTCAGTTTCTTTTGCTCTCTCTCAAATTAATAAATAAAATATTAAAAAATACATACGGTTTTGATATGCATGGGGGAAAAGTCAACTAAAAGAGACCTTAAAGAAGGCTGGCTTGATGAAGCTCAATGATAAATGGATGGATAGCATGTTACACTAGGTTTTAACATCTATCTGCTGTACCCTTCCCTCCCCATGGAAAAAGCCTACCATTCTCTTTTTGTTGCTGAACATCACAAAAAATGTGGGATAAAAGTATCAGGGTAGGACTCCAGAACAGATTCATTACATTGTTGCTCTGTTCACCTTTCAAAAATGGCCAAATTGAACTCCAAACTTAATCTCTCAAGGAAACAATCTTCAAGTTGCGAGAAAGTGTCAGGTAAGTAAGTGGTGCACGGATACTTCAAAACTGAAAAGCTGAAAACTTTTATTTCTCTTGCCTTTGTCAAAAAAAAAAAAAAATCTCAACATTAATTTCTGGTATTCGCAGACAAACAGGTGTGAAGGGCCCCCTGCCGGCCCTTTACTAATAAATACTAAGTGAATTGGAGGCCTATACTCAGTGCCTTGGCCTGGCATGTGTAAACTGTCTAAAATTACCAAGATACTAGGCTCTTTGATGATAATAGTCTCAGGTTGTAAATAACCCTCTCATCATGACCAAGGCTGCTTTATTTTTATTTTTATTTTTTTAAGATTTTATTTATTTATTTGACAGAGAGAGCGAGCGAGAGACGGAACACAAGCAGGGGGAGTGGGAGAGGGAGAAGCAGGCTTCCCGCTGAGCAGGGAGCCCGATGCAGGGCTCGATCCCAGGATCCTGGGATCATGACCCTGAGCCGAAAGCAGATGCTTAATGACTGAGCCACTCAGGTGCCCCAAGGCTGCTTTAATTGACCTGGGTTTCATGTGAACAACCATCAGTCAGAAATGGTAATATGAAAAGGCACACACCTTGTACTTGTCCCTGTTTTCTTAAAGGAGGATTTCATTCCTCAGGTCTCCATTCTAAAGCTCCCCAAAAAACTTTCATTTGAAAACCTGATTATGTCTATGGCAATAATAATTTTAAAAAGTGCCCACAATTACACATTGGGTAATTTTCCACATTCTTTCCTTCTTACCCACCAGATGGTGCTACTTCTTTGCATTTCCTAAAGATATCAATTTACTCATTACAGTAGGTTTTAGGTACTCTGTGTTCATATTCAAATTTGCAAATTTCTCTTATTCAACATGCTATAATGTAATAAGGAATTTTGTAAATGGAAACCTGTCAGTTGCAACTGAAAAGCGAGGAGCTTGACTTTTTAAGTCACTCTTGTGTATTTAAACCAGAAGAAAGGCCAAGTGGTCACAGGCAAGTTGTACGGACAGAAACCACACACTCACCAGAGACCCCCACCCTTCTACCTGCATGGTATCTTATTCCTAATGTGGGTAAGAGTAGATGTGTTCTTATCCCATAAACACTTAAACAATTAAAAACAAAATAGATTACCTGCAATGATCGCAGAACTGTAACTTCATCTTTACTAAGATTTATAAAAATCTTTCGATATTCTTCCCCGATCACAAAATGTAAAGCGGTCTCCAAAATAAGGATAATATTCATTCTGAACCTAAAAGCAACCTTGGAAATGAAAGATCTGAAATTAGGAGGGGGTAAGTACTGGATGTGTGGATCAGGTTCACAGGGCTGTGACAGAGATAGGGCAAACATTCCATTTGCTCTTCTACATTTCCTGGCCCCTTTGCAATGGGATGAGTAAAAAGGACTAGTTCTGACCAGTGAAATCTTAGTGGATGTAAGTGTATTATTTACAGGCTGAGGCAGTCAAAAGCCCATGTGAGTTTCTCAAGTTTTTCTCTTTCCCTAACAAAATATTGAGGAAGGTGCATGTCCAGGATGGTGCAGCTAACCAGATGGCGGCAGCTCCATCTCTGTGTGGATCTCTGTGTGGAGCAGAAAGTTTGCCAACTCCTATGGGACATGTAATGGGAACAAAAAATAAATTTTTGTTGTATTAAGCTACTGAGATTTTGGGTTGATCATAATGCTTGAGCATATGCCCAGAACAATGCCAGCTTGCTTTCTGCTCTGTGGCTTTTTTACATCATTCCTAAGCAATATATTACTTGATTCTGTTTCCGATTGTTTACTTTATGGCCTTTTGTTAGAACGTAGATTTTAAGTTGATTTGCCTTCATCTGTATTACATACTGTGCTGGAATCCTTGGCTTTCATTTTCCTCTCTTTAGAAGTATTAACTACAAAGATTTCAAGAGAAGGCATTTAGCATGAGTTTTGTAGATAGAATGGTTGGAGTCCCAATAATGTAATTTGATAATTTGTGTTATAAGTTAAAAGGTAAAAAGATCGTCATAAGTATCAGTTTCTTCTCTAAAATGGAAGTAATAAGATCACTTGTGATCTTATTTTGATGTGAAGTTTGATGTGAAGATTGATTGAATCAGATCATAATTATGAGTACTTTAAAAAAATTAACAGGATAATTTTTTTTGCTTTTCTGAGCTCATGACTTTCGTCTTGGTTTTAAGGAGGCTTCCCTCTGTGTAAGATGAATCTAAAATTTGTTGTATGAGGAGTGCAGATAGAATAAATTAAAAGTCTGCTTTTGATATATACATTTGAATTATGCAGGAAGATAATAGCCATGTTAGCTTGATCGACTCAGCTAAGCAGTTCTCCAGTGATAGAGAGATGTCACTCCTACCTATGACCACCAGGCCCTCTCCGGGTAAAACATTCATTTTTGAACTGCAGGGAATAATGTGAAGAAGAAGAGAGTTAAGAAAGTGAGAGTGAAGGGAACAGATGTCTCTGTACATTTTCCTCTGTGGGTTTTGGCTCTGGCCTAGAGCTGAGCATTCTTTAAGTGAGAAGAACATTGAGAGTAGAGAGGTATTCTTTCCTTCTTTCACCATTTGAGATTCTGGGAGGAAGCAAGCATTCTGGCTGCCATATACCAATTTCAAGAACAGTCACCTAAAAATGAACTATGGTCAGGTAGCTTGCCTGGGCTGCCTCTGTTCTTATGTGGTATACATTGACCCCAAGTTATTGAGCATCTGACTAGAGAGCTTGCCAGAAGGAGTTACCTTAGCAGAACAAGAAGCCTAGTGGCCAGGATTTTAGAAGAGACTCTGATCAAGTCGGAAACACAGACAGACCTAGAGCAGTGGCCTGGACCAGCAGGAGGTGAGACTGCGTCACCTGGGGGTCACTACCATGAGACTAGAGAAGCTAAATCACAGCTGCACCCAACTTAAACCTCAGCCATAAATACCTCCAAAGGTAAGCAATATCCTGGTGGATAAAGAATTTTACACTACAAACCAGAAGAAGCGGATACATTACATTCCAGATCCTGGATTCTTCCCTGCTGCCATGAGGTTGTTTAAGCTCCCCTTATGTACCCCCACGTGAAAGGACACCATTCTTTGTGAGAGATGCAGAAGAATGCAGGAGGCCATACAAAAGACAGCACTTTTAGTCTGTAGAAAGGAACATTATACTTTTAAAGATGTTGGATTTGATTAAATTTAAATGGAATTAAACGATTTGTTTTTTAATTCAGAAGTAGAGGGTTCAAACTGAAGACCAAAATAGTTGTAGACAACTAGTGTGTGTGTGTGTGTGTGTGTGTATACAATGAATGTATACATACATTCTTGCAAATATGTATGCATATATGTGTGTATATACATAAAATGTAGTGGCTTTGTTTTGTCTACAACTACTTTGGTCTTCAGTTTGAATCTGCTACATGTGACTAGGAAGAAAATACACAACATAGTATGACTTAAATTTATGACCCTGTTCCATATGTTAAATAATGAGCACAGTGCTCATAAGTGTTTAATACATGTTGAATTAATGTCAACTTAAAACTTCCAGAAAGTGCAGCATCTCTTGGATCTTTAAGCAGCATATAAAATTTAATATGTGAAATGAAGAATTCTTGATTCCCACCATTCTGATTTGCCCCTTCTCTGCCTTCTCCATGTCAATACATGGCCTCACCTTTCAGCTGATTTCCTTAGTCTTTAGGTTTTCCCTTTTATCTCCACATTCAACGTAGTAGGAAATCCTGTTGGCTTTCTTATTAAATATGTGTTGACTCTATTTCTCTCTCTCTGTTACCTAAATTGAATCAAAACCAACCAGATTTCTGCATTTTACTTCCTAACAGTTCCCCTATCCATTCTTTTTTTCTCTCAGAAGCCAATGGAATTTTTTAAAAACATAAAAGAAATCCTGTCAGTCCCCTTCGTCCCCCACCCCTCTCCCCCTTCCTCCCTGGTGCAAACCATGCAGGACTCCTTGTGATTCCTCAGTCATGACAGAACTTTTGCACAAGTCCTGTGTGTCTGGAATTCTCTTTCTCTGGATCTTTGCAAAACTAGGTTTTTCACAGTCTATACACATCTCTTCTCAAATATCAATTTAGCAAGATTTTTCTGACTATCCCAGTTATTCTTTATCAAATGTTTATCTCCATTATAATATTTATCACCATCTATAACTATTTTGATTTTGAAATTCCACCTACCTGTTAATTTCCAGTGTTCCCCCCTAAACTCTGTGGAGGGCAAGAATCTTGTCTATTCACTGTTGTATCCTCATCATCTAGAACCATTAGCTGTATATAGAAGGGTTCAACAAATATTTGCTGAAAGAGGGAAAGAAAAAAAGGAAGGAGGGAAGGAAGGAGGGAAGGAAGGAAGGAAGGAAGGAAGGAAGGAAGGAAGGAAGGAAGGAAGGAAGGAAGAAAGAACAGGTGTGAGGAATGAATGAAATGCTCCCAAGTCCAAACCATTAATAAAATTCATTATGATCAATGGAATATATCATAACCTATTTTCTGCTATATAAGTCAAGATTAAGCCATTTATTATTTATAATGAAATTGGAATTTATTTGCTTTTTACAATCATTGTGTATTCTGAACTAATTTCACATGAAATTCTATTAATCTTGGTTACTGAATTGATTTACCAAATTTGAAACACAATTCATCATGTTGTAATGCTATTTGTCAAATATTTTCAGGTTCCTGCCTTCAGATAAATGGTAGGAGTGTACTTTTGGTCCCTTTTTGGTTGGGTGGGGCCATGTGATGAGTTCTAGCTAATGAGTAATGAGTGGTGATGGCAGTGGTGTGTGTCATTCTCAGGCTGGAGAATATAATTACCAATACAAGATGTTTCAAAGATTTCTTTTCTTCTGCCATGGGTTCACCAGATAAAGTTGCAGTCTTTATGCTACTTTTATTATTTGTTCTTTAGATGTTTTTTTCCCAGTAATTTATTAAATTTTGATGAATGTATGTATTTTTGCTGCATTTTTGTAAGGCCACCACTTCAATATGTCTTGGAAATATATATTTTTAAAATTTTTATTATTGAAGTACAGTTGAGGGGCGCCTGGGTGGCTGAGTCGGTTAAGCGGCTGCCTTTGGCTCAGGTTATGATCCCAGGGTCCTGGCATTGAGCCCCATGTCAGGCTCTCTGCTGAGCAGAGAGCCTTCTCCCTCTCCCTCTGCCTGCCGCTCTGCCTACTTGTGCTCTCTCTCTATCTCTCTGTCAAATAAATAAATAAAATCTTTTTAAAAAATTGGCTAAAAAAAAAGAAGTATAGTTGACGTATATTAGTTTCAGGTATACAACATAGTGATTTGGTAATTCTATACATTATGCAATGCTCATCACAATAAGCATATTGGAAATAGATTTTTATCAATTCTTCATCATTCACTTATTCAGGAAACGTCTGCTATGTATCGGGTACTCTTCTATGCTCTTGGGATAGATCAGTGAACAAACCTGACTATGACGTTCATTCACCCTTTTGAAGCTTACATTATAGAGTTGTAGAGATAGACAATAAATATGATGTTTAAGTAAATTATATAGTATGTGGTAAGGTAATAAATGCCATGGAAAAGAGAAAATGTAAGGGAGAATGAGAAGTCTGGGATTGGGAGGAGGTGGTCCGGGTAGGCCTCACCAGGGGAGTAAAGTATAAGCAAAGTCTTGAAGAAGGTGTAGGACTAAGCGGGCAGATATCAGAGGCCAGGGCACTCCATGCTGGAGTGAATTAGCTAGAGCAATGATTCTCAATGTCTTGGTGTCAGGGCTCTTTTATACTTTTAAAATATGTTAAGGACCCCAAAGAGCTTTTGTTTTATTCTTGACCATTTAGATCCCATGAAAGGATCCTGAGGACTTAGAGAGATCCCTGGGTCATCCTTTGATGGATGCTGGAGCAAAGGCTCTGTGGGAGGCCTGGTCTATTGCAGGGACTTTAAGGATGCCAGTGTGACCAGAGAGAGGCCTAGGGGAGAGAGACAGGAGAGGAAGTCAGAGAGGAAACTGTGACCAAATTATATAGGGCCTTTAAGGATACTGTAAAACCTTAATCTGTACTCTGAGGGGCATGAGGATCACTTAAGAACTGTGAGCAGAAGAATGGCATGATCTGACAAGTTTTTAACAGGACATTGTGGTTGCTGTGTTCCATCTAGACTGGACAAAGCAAGAGAACAAGGCAAGAGACTTGTAAGAGGCTACTACAGCAATTCAGTGAGGGCACCCTCATTTGTCAGTTGGCTCTAACTGCATCAGTAGACTCATCACAAGCTCCTTTAGTACTGTTGAAGTAATGCTCTTTCCCTTTGACTGATTTGCATTCAGTGTACTTTTCTCTTCCTTTCCTTCATAGCCTTATGTAAAGACATTTTTATTCCTTAATTGCACATTTCCTTTAATTTTCTTGTTAAAAGGCAATACAGAAAAAATTATTTATTTTTATAGCTCCTTTTTAGCCAATATTTTCAATCCCCTACTCTTTTATCAGCAGGCTCATTTATCTAGCTCTTTTAAAAATTGCAATACTTTGAAAGGCAATTATGAATCCTTTTGTTAACACTTTTGTTAATCATTTTTCACTTATTCATTTAGCTCCATGTTTTTTGTTCGTTTTGTTCTTTTTATCAGACATATTTTTCTACAAGTGAGTCTCTTGCATTTTAAACTAGGTCTGTCTTTGACTTCAATTCTAATATGAATTTTTTTCCCAATACATCTTTTGGTATGTGAATTCATTATAAAATAAAAATAGAAGTTCCTTCTCTTTTGGTACTTAAAAAATCAAGTAAGTCTATCATCTGCTATGATTTAATTAGAATGTAGTCTCTCCATTTCTCTGTATTTAAAAAATTCTTTCTAGGATAATACTCAACCATTTTAAATGTCAATGTTATTTTGAAATATAATTTATTATGCCATATTGTTTTCTATGCTTATTTCATCCACTAGATTGTAAACTCCTTGAAAAATAGGCTTCACTAATCTTCCTTTACCCACCACCTATTTATTTCCATAGCCCTTGTTGGCTCATAAGAATATAATCAATTATGGCATTTATTCATATAATTTCCCTTTCATTTCTGGTTTCCATACTGAGGCACTTGAAAAAAAAATTTTTTTAAAGTAATCTCTAGGCCCAATGTGGGGCTTGAACTCACAACTCCAAGATCAAGGGTTGCATGCTCCACTGACTGACCCAGCCAGGTGCCCCTGCACTTGAAAAGAATTTACAAAACCTATTAAAATTTTCTAAAACTTAATTTTTAAAACTCTTTTCCAAATTTAAGTGGAATTGAGTGGGGGTGGGAGTAGTATTGGGAGTTATTAATCCAGAAAAGGAATTTTGGTCTCTTTTCTATCTGTGGACCTTAATATTCTCTCAAAAATAGATAAAATATTTCAGTGCACTCATTAGCTTGAACTAATGATTATATGAGACCTTTTCCCTTGTGGGAAGAAAGAGTAAAAAAGTACAAATCAGTTTATTGAAGATGGCTAACAATTCTACAAATTTAAAAATATATAAAAACTGCTTATTTCTAAGCAGTTTAAACTAACTCATATATGAAGTTAATCAAAGTATCACATCTAATTGATATCATCAATTTTATTGCATGTTTGATTTTGTAATTTTTTTTGCAATTTCATATTCCTCCATTTTGTAGGCTAAGTAGAAAGTTTTATAATAACTTTTCTTCCTTCCTTCCTTCCTTCCTTTTGCTCAGACTGCACCTCTCCCTCTTGCTCTCTCAAAGGAAGAGAAGAACCAACCAGTATCAATGGTGAATGGCGTTCACAGAAGCAACATCAAGAACCAGCTTCACGCTCAGGAGAGAATGCTGTGCCTCCTCCTGGTAGTTTCCTGTGCTCTCTACACATTCAGAGAAGCTTGTCTAGTAACAAACTGTAGAAATGATCCTTGAAAGTATGGTCTTTGAAATTTTTATTTTTGGTATTATGTGTCTTCTGAGTATACACCGGGCAATTGCTACACATGGAGGGTGTCCATGTAATTTATTGTCTGAATTGGGGCAGTTTTGAGAATTAAAAGGTGGCACTACCAAAAATTACTTGAGGACAATGGGTGTAACATGTGACTGTCCCCAGCACACCAAGAATGTCTGGTCACCCTACAGTCAGGGTTTTAGGGGAACACTTTTTCCCCCCAGGATTTTGTGTCCTAGAGAGGAAGGAATTTCTAGAATAGTATGGGAAAAATCACTTTTATCTTTTCTCTGCCTCGTCTCTTATCCCTCCCCAGGAGAGGAGGAGTGATTTTGCTGATTGATGAGTTTGGGAGAAGAAATGGAATGTGTAATCTCTTGAGTATAACTACTGACAAAGCAACCAATGTAATGCCTGATACTTCTAAAAATAAAGATTTCTCCAGATGCTTGTTGCAGAAGTTTCTGACATTATATAAAATAATATTTTTTTTTGCTTGATAATTCTAATTTTAAATGTCCATATGGACTTTTGGAAAACTAAATTTAAGCATATCCCTCTCTTTACCACAGCTCCCTCTACTGTAAATCTTTTCATATGTTCAGGTAATATGTTCTTTAGGAAAGCTTTCCTATTTTTACACATCACCCAAAGATGCCTTCTCTGTTTCAGAGAATCCTCTGTTTATTTAAATTTAAATTGAACTCTTATCTTTTTGCATCCTCTAGCTTTTTGATTTAGGTAATAAATCAGGTTTCATCTACTTTATTTTGTGTATTATTGAGCTACATTTATTAGTAATCTAACATTTTTTTAAAGATTTTTTTTTTTTTTAAGTAATCTCTACATCCAACATGGGGCTCAAACTTACAACTCCGAGATCAAGAGTCACATGCCCCACTGCCTGAACCAGCCAAGCACTCCATATTATTAATCTAATTTTTTTTTAAGATTTTTTTTTTTATTTATTTGAGAGAGAGTGAGCGAGCGAGCAAGAGAGAGGGAACACCAGCGGGGGGAAGAGCAAAGAGAAAGGGAGAAGCAGACTCCCCATTGAGAAGGGAACCCAACCCCGGGGACTCCGGGATCACAACCCGAGCCAAAGGCAGACGCTTAACTGACTGAGCCACCCAAGCGCCCCTATTAATCTAAAATTTAAAATTTAACCCAAATTGTAGAGACCAAGTTGGGATGATTTCTTTTTCTTTTTTTGAAGACTTCCCTGCAAAAGAGGGCAGCTTAAGTTTGTTACTTTTGAGCACTCTATAGATCTTTCTATGATACTGAATCTTTAATGTTAAAGACAGAACCAAAAGATACTAAAGGCAAAACTAAATATTAACAAATACCTATTTTTCAATTGCTTGCAAAAATGAGAATGGTGTAATAATCATGAAAGATGTAGTATTATTCCAAATATAATATATATTTTAGATTAGGAAACATCTACAATTGTTTACCGCTATATTACGCCTCTCTCTTAAATCTCTCAAAACCAACCTTGCTGTTATTTCAGGACTAAAAGACACCAAGCTCCATGTACTTGACTATTTACTAGGAGTCTGAATTGAGTGTCGGTATTTACTAGGACTCTGAATTGAGTGTCAGTCTCTTCCTTTAGCTCTTTAGGAATAAATTCAGTTAGTACCCCGAAGTTGAGAGGCCTGTACTATTCAGACATTTCCTTCTCCGGAAGGGATCCTCCCTCCATTCCAGCTGAAGGAGCTCGAGCGAGAGATATCAAGAGGTCACAGGGAGACTGCACTGGAGTCTGAGGAACAATACTGCCTTCACTCAGTTGACTTCCTTATTAATCCCTTCATATTTTGAGACCAGTCAACATCTAACTGCCTCAGCAAGTTGCCTTTTCTTGGTGTTCATCTTCCACAGCTCATCATCTTCCTTAAATACTGTGGTCCTTCGTCTTTAGGTACACTGTACTGTCCTCCCAATTCTCTCATGACTTTTGTTTGTTTGTTTGTTTTTCTGTTGTTGAATATTTTCTCTCCTTTGATTTTGAGGTGATCCTCAAAATTCTGTCTTCAGGTCTCATCTCTTTTCTGTAGATATTTCCCTCCTTTGCATCAACCACCACCTCAACACAGAAGAATCCCAATTCTACACCTCTAGAAAAATTCCTAACTGCCTGCTAGATGTCACCACCTTGAGATCTCTACACCTCGAGATCTCTACACCTCAAAAAGCAATGTCTGTTACCATTTGTAAGTGCTTTTTGTCTTTCTTCCTCTGTATCTTTCCTCTTGCCATTCCCTCCATCTGGAGTCCCTTTGCAATTTCAGCCTGTTCAAATTCTGCTGGTAAGTTAAATATCATCTCCAGCTCAAAGCTTATCCAGATTTTCTTTCTTTCTTTTTTTTAAGATTTTATTTATCGATTTTTATTTATTTATTTATTTTTAAAAAGATTTTATTTATTTGACAGAGAGAGACACAGCAAGACAGGGAACACAAGCAGAGGGAGTGTGAGAGGGAGAAGCAGGCTTCCCACTGAGCAGGGAGCCTGATGTAGGGCTCGATCCCAGGACCCTGGGATCATGACCTGAGCCGAAGGCAGATGCCCAACGACTGAGCCACCCAGGAGCCCTATTTATTTATTTTAGAGAGAGAAAGAGAGAGAGAGAGCATGCGTGGTGAGGGGCGGAGGGGGGAGAGACAGAGGGACAAGCAGACTCTGCACTGATCATGGAGCCTGATGCAGGGCTCAATCCTAAGACCCTGAGATCAGGACCTGAGCTGAAACCAAGAATCAGATGCTTAACTGACTGCGCCACCCAGGTGTTGCTTATCCAGAGTTTCTTAACCACATTTGATGTCTTCATGTTTTAAACTCACATGGCATTCCAGGTATATCTAACTTACAGAACTGGTTTTATTCCACATAATTTGTAGGTTATTTATATAATCATCTTATCCTTATACTATAGTTCATAAATTGTTCCTACTATATACTATATACATGTTAAGCAAGTGTAGCTTTTCCCCCTCTCTGACTGAGCTGATTATTCTCACAAACCACCACCCGCCTGGTATGAATAAAGCACAGAAGTAAATGGCATATATGACATGACATTGTTTTTCTAAAGAAATGTATGATGAGTAGGGTTATGCACATATTTTTCCTGATTTCATCCACCAGTGAGGATAAATGTTTCACATGTGAAATAATACAGCAAACCCCAGTGCTCTGAGATCCCTCATGTGGATGATCAACAGTTCACTCTGATTACCCTCTCCAATTTTTACCTTGTGGATTCCTAGAGGAAGGGAGAAGAAAGATTCTCATTTAATCACCACTTCACATCCCTTCTGCTCAAGCATCATCTGCTTTTACTTTGTGACCTATTGTCACAGTTTGCTCAAGGGTCTGGTCCCTGCCCTTTCCTGTGTGGCCAACAGTCTATCCAGACCACTACATACTCATCCTTTTCTCTCTCCCCTGGTAGGTGAGAAGCTTGTCTGAATTCCACTGGAGAACTGTAGGTCCCTCCAGCAGTAGAAAACAGTACTTTTTAAGGGATGCGGGGGGGGGGGGGAGGCTAGGTAGGGAGAGACAGCTTGGAGGTTTATGGGATCAGGCTCACAGAAATCCCAATAATGTGGAGGTGTAAGGAAACCAGAAATAGGGGAACACACCAGACCACCCTGACCTAGTTGTCAGGGGGCAGGGTGTCTTTTTTATGATAGTCACCTGTAACCAACAAAGAATAACCAGACCTAAAAAGAAGTAAGCCATTAAAGATGTCATCACTAGTCCTACTCAAGCCAAGACATTACAAGAATGATTAAGTCCATGAGCTCCCTGGCCGGTTCTAAATAAAAGACTGTCAGTAGAGGCCTGTGTCGGCAACCCTGTCCGGATCCCTCTCAGTCCTGAGAGTTTTTTCTGTGTCCTTGCTTAATAAAACTCTATTGCTTTACTCACTCTCCTTTGTCCACGAGATTCATTCTTTAACTCCGTGAGACAAGAACCTCACTCTCCCACCTCACTTTCTTCTATCTCACAGCTCTCGTTTCCAGAGCATGCAGACTCCTGACGGAAGGAGCCAAGGAGAGCTCAGGAGATGGTCAAGCCCAATCTCACACAGTCCTTGGTACCTGTTCCCTCCAATCTTTGGATTCTGGAGCTCAATCTATCTACCCCTCAAGACTATTATACCTTCTGGGGCACATGGCTGGTTCAGTCAGAAGAGCATTAGACTCCTGTTCTCAGGGTCTTGAGTTCAAAACCCATGTTGGCCTAGCAAAGAAAGAAAGGAAGAAAGGAAGAAAGGAAGAAAAGAAGAAAGGAAGAAAGGAAGAAAGGAAGAAAGAAAGTCAGGAAGGAAGGAAGGAAGAGAGAAAGAAAGAAAAAAGACTACTATACCCCCTTGTATTCCCCTCTAGGACTCTCCCTCCAGCCATCTCTTTCAGGGAGCCTGAATTCATCTGACTGAACTTACATATTAGAAGCCTATCTGCAGGGGAGATTCATGTTTTCTTCCACAGTCCTGGGTTTCATAAAGAACAGAAAACACATCTGGACTTCTACTCTAGTGTCCCTGTCTCTGATATTAAGTGTCTGCTCCACCAGGAGCTCACAGAGAGCCTAGGTGTCTGGATTGCCTGATGGTATACTCCAATGAAACAGAATCTCTGCCCACACAAACATGGATTTGCCTTTAGAGAAATCTCTAAAAGTGCACAGAAAAATATTACTTTGAGGGTAATGAGAATATAATCAATCTGAATTTTTCTTTATATTTTTCCATATTCAGTACAATAACCATTAATTTTATAAGACAGCTGTTTTATAAAAAGAGAAAAAGTTAGCACTTGTGTCCTTCTGCCTCATATTTTAATTGGGGTGTATATTTCCCTGGTCTCCCCTATTCCCATTCTATGCACACACATATGTATACACAGGCCCCCACATACATTAGCCTGAGCTTCTTGGGCATAAGAGACATTTTGAATCTACCTTAAACATCAAACATGGTGTTGTGAATGTCGTAAACTGTCAAAATTCATCAAATTCAAGGGTTAGGAGCTCTAAAAAGCTTGCTGCAATGAACCAAATGTTTGTGTCCCCCCAAAATTTATGTATTAAAATCCCAATCCTTAATGTGATGGTGTTAGTAGGTGGGACCTGCTAATTCATGGGTGGAGCTTTCATGAATGGGATTAGTGCCCTTATAAAAGTGCCCAGAGAGTTTTCTTACCTTCTTCTTGTCCTGTGAGGATACAGTGAGAAGTTTGCATTCCACAGCCTGGAAGAGGGACCTCGCTGCAACCTGAGGGTGTGATCCGACTTCCAGCCTCCAGAACTGTGAGAAAGAAATTTCTGTTTATAAACCACCTAGTCTGTGGTATTTTGTTACTGCAGCCAGAACTCAGTAAGCTATTTGGCTATAGCTGAGACATTACTGATCTCTTTATATTAGTGAACTTTTACCAGGCATTTACAATTTTTTGCCTTAAGCATAATAATTTCACAGATTACGAATGTAATCTAGTCTCATGTCCAGAGGTGAGGGTGGGTTTTCCTAATTAGGGTCTCAGAGAAAAGTCCCCCCCCTTTTTTTAATGTTTTATTTTTTTTAAGTAATTTTTTTAAAATGAATTTATTTACTTGAGAGAGAAAGGGGGGGGAGAGGCAGGCTCCCCACTGAGCCAGGAGCCAGATGTGGGGCTCAGTCCCAGGGACCTGGGATCATGACCTGAGCTGAAGGCAGACACTTAACTGTGTGAGCCACCCAGGTGCCCCTTTATTTAAAATTTATTTGAGAGAGAGAGAGAGAAAAAAAGAACAAATGGGAGAGCGAGAAGCAGGCTTCCCACGGAGGAGGGAGCCCAATGTGGGGCTCAATCCCAGGACCCTGAGATCATGACCTGAGCTGAAGGCAGATGCTTAACCAACTGAGCCATCCAGGTATCCCAAGATAACTCCCTTCTTAATCTCTGGCCTCTCTTCCCCAGGTATTTTGGGAAGGTGGAGACAGCATGAGTCAGTAGATGCATTGCTATGTAGTAAATAGCAAGGGTAGAGCAATCACAAGTCCATTTATTTGGGTCTCCAATAATCTCAGTGAAGATTAATAACTTTCCTTTGTAGCAGTCTTGCACAAGTTTTGAATCTTCTCTTTAATTACGTTTTCTAGCTGTTTCCTGCTGGTGAATAGAAATACATCCGACTTACATATTAATCTTCTATCCAGCTACCTGTTAAACTCTGTTATTTTTTCAATTCTTTGTAGACCTTTGTGAGTTTTCTACACAAGCAATAATATCTGAATATGGCAGTTTTACTTTCTCCTTTCTAAGTATTAGGTCTGTAAAAGCAGGGGAGTGAGTAAATGGAATTATACTGTTGTAAGATTATTACATTTGTGAAGCGTGAAGTGTAAAATGTCAAGTGGAAAGTGAGAATTGAAAAATGGAAAACAGAAATTGTCAGGTATATTCACACACTTTAGTGTGAATAGTGACAATATTGACAGTAAATGGACACTGATGAGTTAAGTAATCTTATTGTCAGTCATAGAACAAACATTAGCAACATAATAAAAGAGATATAACTAAGATGCAGTAGATAAAATGGAACGACCGAAAAAAAAAAAATCAAGTAACCCCAAAGAAGGAAAGAAAGGCATAACAGATTAACAAAAAAGAGAAGATATAAAATGAAAATAAGTAGCAATATTAGAGACTTAAATTAACTATACTGATAATTACATTATGTGCAAATGGCCTAAACACACCAGTTAAAAGGCAGAAATTGTCAGGCTGAGTTAAAAAAGCAAGTCCCTACTCACTTCTGGGGAAATTATAAACCTCGTAAGCTTTTCAGAGAATTTTTGTTACTTCCTTTTTTTTTTTTTTGGTACAGAAATTTACATAATTTGAATTTGATCTAGC
This sequence comes from Zalophus californianus, assembly GCF_009762305.2. NCBI lineage: Eukaryota > Metazoa > Chordata > Mammalia > Carnivora > Otariidae > Zalophus > Zalophus californianus. The sequence goes on from NC_045606.1 coordinate 79,223,168, forward strand.
TTTTCATTTCATTAGAAATTGGAAATATGGGTGAATCTGATCAAAATACTGTATTGAATCAAATCTGCTTTAATCACTCTTTCTCTTCTTTTTCTTTTTAGAAAACTATTACTCCTTCTCTGAGAAAAGAAAAACCTAAATAATCTGCAGGTAAAAAAACAAAAACAAAAACACAAAACTTATTCTGAATGCCTTCAACAGGGCTCCAATTTTCATGCAAACGAGACCCCAGCTTGAGAGAAAATTTCATCTTTGCCTGGAATTCCCCATAACACATTGTAAGAGGCTCTATAGTATAGTTATGGAACTTGGTGTTTTTTAAAAAAAATTTTATTTATTTAAAGTAATCTCTATACTTAACCTGGGGCTCAAACTCACGACCTAGAGATCAAGAGTCAAATGCTCCTCCAACAGAGCTAGCCAGGTGCCCCTAAACCTTTGTTGGTTTAAAGTTGTAAATCCCAAAGAGATTTTTTAGTTGATCCTAAGTTAATAAAGCATTATCATAATAAACTTAGTGATTGGTCATTTTATCATATGTAAAAAAATACATCTCTCTGGGAGACATCATAAGATTTGCTATCATTGAGTGGAAAGAATAAAATCCCTAATCATACATGAATTCGGACTCTAATATATGTACACACACACACACACACACACACACACACACACACCCCTATATTTAGAACCATCTTAACAAGCTCACATTTCAGTTGAAGAAAATGTATAACAAAAGCATGGTAAAACCACATCTTTCTCATCTTTGACACAGTTCTTGGAAGAGCTGAGAAGGGGGACCACAGAACTCAATGCTTTTGGCAAAATGATGCCCTGTCCCCCTAATACCTCTCCCTGCAAATATCTAAGATACCAATGACAAGTAGGTTATCATTGGAACTGATTATTCACCTCCCCTTAAAAGTCCATTAGAACTCATTCCATCATGCCTTTAATGCATAAAACCCAAACTCCCAGGTTATTTTTATCACTTGTATTTTCCTCTCTGTACCTTCTCATTGAGTCAAATTCACATCACTCCCTGACCTGGCAAACCTGTCCGTTATGTCCTCTGTAACTTAAAATCTGCAAGCAAGAAAATCCCTTAGATCATTCAAATGATCCAGGCAGCTACACGGCTATTCTCTGCCAAGTCCAAACCTTAACCCACAGCTTTTATTGAGCCAGGGGCATGGAGGTGAACTCAAAGGGCAGTTATCTAAAGTGGCACCACCTGGGCACCATAGGCTCTCTGCTAGTTATCTAAGGTGGAGCCTTCTGTGCACAACTTTAGAGGAGATCAAAACAAGTCTTCCCACATTCCAGTCAGGGCTTACGTTAACTTCCATGGGACCTGGAACACAAGCCACAAGGGAGGTGGCTCAGTAGGCATGAACAAGATAGAGGGCCAAAGATGGAGTCAGGGTCGTCAGCAGTCCTACAGATTTGTTGAGCAAAAAACAAAGTGTATGTATGTATGTGTATATATGTATGTATACAGGTTATAAGTCAGAAAATTTAGATCTAGTTTTATATTCTGAATAATACAAATGGCTAGAAAATGGAATAAAATCTCAGTAAGCATCATAGGGAAAGAATTATTTATATTTAAAATTCATACTGTTTAATAATGCATAATTTTGTTTCTGTAATAGAAGGTAATTATAAAATATATACTGGGGACCAAGATCATGCCAAAGTCTTTACAAACTTAGGGTGCTATTTTGCCAGAGTTAACAGATAATTTTGGTTGGTATCATTTCTTGCATTTAATATATTAAATAAAGACAGCAGGAACTACACAAGAAGGAACATATGATTCTCAAAAAGATACTGAGCTTAATTACATCAGAGAAAAATCTGTGATTCCTTTATGTAAAAAAATACATACATGATAAAATAATTTTGATATATAACTTCAATTTGACTGCTTTCCGAGTGAGGTCTCATTGGCTGGAACGCATCATTTATTAGGCAGTCCTCATATTCTGGGAAGATTCTTTGGCAGTTTTTAGTCAACTGACTATTCAGAAGGGATTTAAAGAGCCAAGATTCATTTGGGATTTAACTGGTGAAAATACAATCCAATTTCTTGATGAGAAAAACCACGAAGTTAAAGAACTAACAGGTTTTTTAGGCTTATTTATGTACCTGAGAGAAGACAGCACCAAATCCATCATCAACAGCAGGTAAATGCCAGGTCTGTTTTCTATTTTAGCCTGTGCTAATTCCAAGGGTGACTGCTGTCTTTTACAAATAAGCAAAACAAAACAAAACAGATAAACAAGTGGACAAGCAAATCTTTGAGGACAGTGCATTTCAAATAGCAAGCAAAGTATTGCTTATTGCTGCTATTTTTTGTTACTTTTTATTCCAGTTAATAGTTATTAAAATGCCATTATTTGTTAATTTTCAACAGGCCATGTTCTTGGTCACTTTTCCAGTCATCAAGAAGGAGATATGGCAATCCATTCATATTCTTTTTTCCTACCTTTCCTTACAACCAAAGTTTGGTCTGTACAGGATGGTTTATCTTATTTTATTTTTTTAAAGATTTTATTTATTTGACAGAGAAAGACACAGCGAGAGCGGGAACACAAGCAGGGGGAGTGGGAGAGGGAGAAGCAGGCTTCCCATGGAGCAGGGAGCCCGATGTGGGGCTCGATCCCAGGACCCTGGGATCATGACCTGAGCTGAAGGCAGACGCTTAACGACGGAGCCACCCAGGCGCCCCTGTACAGGATGGTTTAGATCAATGTAGTCAGAATAATAGGAAATTAAAACCAGAACATCTTGCAGGTAGAGTTGGCATAGCTGAGAATTTGTGTGAAAACTTTTACTTTAGTTTTTATTCACTAGATTTTATTTCCACATTTCCAGTGTTTGTTTTTTTTTAAGCCTCATTTTTCTTTTCTTGTTCAAATGAAACTATAAATTAGGCCTAGATATCAATAAACCTCACAAATCTAAAAAGAAAGGTCTACCATTTAAAGAAGAGCTTGAACACTACTGAGTCTACTTCATTTGCTACTCACTGTGTAGTATGTAGTATGAAACTAAAGGGACATTTGACTCCATTATGTCTAATTTCTTTTCCCCTCTTCTTATTTTTAAGGAGACTGCTGTAATGGTGAAAACTATAAGCCATGTATAACCTGTGGGTGGCATGGTTAGGAGTACTGCTGCCCTTGATCAAGTTCATTCATTCAGTCCTCAAACCAGCACTGCCTCCAGTGATCAAGAACCAACCTTTCAGTATTTTCTGGGCCGCCCCAACAATGCAGTGTCAACATTTCTTCAATGTGGATCTGACTCTCCAGTTATTTAATATTATATCAAATCCTTTAGAGACTCAGAGGGGATCAACAATTGTCATATTTTATCCAAATGAATTAGGGTATTATCCTTATTTCTCTCAAGATGGAAAACCCTTTAATGGAGGGATTCCACAGAATATGAGTCTTTCTAAACACCTCAAGAAGACAGCTGATGACATCGCAAACGTTATCTCTTGGTGGAGATCAGAAGGTCTTGTTGTCATTGACTGGGAAAGCTGGAAACCCCAATGGGGTAGAAATTGGGGCAATAGACTAATCTATAGAAACTGCTCCTTAGCCTTCACTAGAAACCGCCATCCTGAATGGTCAGAAATGAAAGTGAATACAGTTGCCCAACAGGAATTTGAAAATGCAGGAAGGAGTTTTATGCACACCACTCTCTCACTGGCTTTAGAAATGAGACCAAAGTGTTTATGGGGCTTTTATCTCTACCCAGACTGCTACAATTATGATTATAAAATAAACCCACAGACGTACACAGGTAAATGCCCAAAAGATGAAATTTTCCACAATGACCAACTCCAGTGGCTATGGGAAAAAAGCACAGCACTTTATACTTCAATATATTTGGATAAAATATTGAAGTCAAGTTTAAATGCTTTGAAATTTGTTCATTATCGAGTTAGGGAAGCCATGAGGATTGCTGAAATGGCTAGACGTGACTATATTTTGCCAGTTTTTATTTTTTCCAGACCATTTTATTTGCATAGTATTGAAGCTTTGTCACAGGTAAGAAAAAGTACAGTCACTCACCTAAAAATTGAAATTTAGTACAATGACTATATAAAATCTGTGAAAAAATGCTTTAGTATAATTATTTCCCCTTAATAATAGAACACTATTTTATTTTATTTTTACAACACTATTTTATTATTAAAGGTATATATTTTTTTCAAATGTCAAGTCAATTCTGAAACAGGATCATTGACAATTAGATGTTTACTTGGTTTTAAGATGATGATTCTCTTTTTATTTTTTGTTTTTATTTTTTTATTTTTTAAAATAATTTTTATTGTTATGTTAATCACCATACATTACATCATTAGTTTTTGATGTAGTGTTCCATGATTCATTGTTTGTGCACAACACCCAGTGCTCCACGCAGAATATGCCCTCTTTAATACCCATCACCAGGCTAACCCATCCCCCCACCCCCCCTCCCCTCTAGAACCCTCAATTTGTTTTTCAGAGTCCATCGTCTCTGATGGTTTGTCTCCCCCTCCAACTTACTCCCCTTCATTCTTCCCCTCCTGCTTAAGATGATGATTCTTATTAGCTTAGCATTTTCAGGGGTTTCCTGCAGAAGAGTTGTCATGCTTGAATTAAATGATGCAACAGATTAATTTTAACCCTGGAGAAATTTCAGAATCAGCTTTTTAATAGGAAAGAGTAGTAGCAATTTTTCAAATCTAAAAACATACAAAACAAAGCTTGGGTAAATTATTAAGCAATTACAGTTTTTGTTATATTGCATTTTCATGTTTTAACTAAGTTCATTAAAAAATCACATCAATTCCATTGATTTTATATATTTTAGAGTCTACAGTGTGATCTAGTGGCTAGTGTCAAGGCTTTTAAAATGGTTTATGTACACAGATAGATATTGTTCTTAGACGTAACACAAAGTAGGAAGCACAAAGAGGTGGGAATGAGCTTGTTTGGAAGATAATGAGTTTGCAGACACGTGGAAGTATTCAAGCTTTAGCTAGATTGTCATTTAGATAGAACATTATTAAAAGGCTTCAATCATTGGATGGGTAGCTAGATAAGAAAACCCTTATCTCCATCCATACCCGTCAGCCCACAGTTCTGTTACTCCAATACTCAACACAGACACAGGGCCATTGGAAAGACAACACAGCTCACCTTATTAGACCACTCATGTTTGAGATGAGGAAATTTAAAAGCAGTATCAATTCTTCCTCAAATTTTTCAGAATAAACATCTACTGACCCAAATGCTGTTGATTAGATTTGACACTTCTATCATTGAAGGATTACTCATTAATGGGATGTTCATTCATTCATAGCATCTTGGCAAAAAGTTGGAGATCTCAGAGGTGTCTAATCCACCTTTCACCCAAACATGGATTCTTTCTTATTTGGCCTCTGCTTCAGCACTTTTCAATGGGCTCTCCCTATTCCAGAAGAAAAACTGCCATTTTGGAACAATGTTAATTCCCAGAAAGTTCTTGAGTATGTTGAGTCTACTCTGCTCCTGGATAACTTCATACTATTAATTCTAATTCTACCTTCTGTTGCAACCTAGAATAAATCAAATCCTTCTTTCAAAAGTCGGGTCTCCAGGTATTTGAATACATCAGTTATACCTACCAAAATCTTCTCATAAGTCATTCCTCAAGTAACAGATCTCTCAAATCATGTCACTTTCTCAGATCCTTTTGGGGAAAAGACTAGGTTATATTTATTCATTCCAAAATTATTTATTGAGTGCCTATAATGTGTCATTGTATTATTAATAATAATAATGATAATAACAGTACTAATATTATTATCGTTAATAATAATAATGGTAGAAACTAATAATGGCCCATGCAGTTAGTTTGTCTTGAAAGAAAATGAGAGAATGAGATGAGCCACATTTTATTTTATTTTTTTAAAGATATTAGTTATTTATTTGACAGAGAGAGAGAGAGAGCACATGAGCAGGGGGAGGGGCAGAGGGAGAAGGAGAAGCAGGCTCCTGGCTGAGCAAGGAGCCTGATGCGGAACTCGATCCCAGGACCCTGGGATCATGACCTGAGCCGAAGGCAGACACTTAACCGACTGAGCCACCCAGGTGTCCCAAGATCAGCCACATTTTAAGGAAAGTCTTGTTCACAACTTTCTTATTTTTTGTGCTATTAGACTTCTCACATAAATTACGGGCTAAGTATCACCTCTGAGCTCTACTTCAGAAATCAATAGACCACATACTCGACTCACAAAAAACTATAGAATTTGAGTATTATTATATTGAAGCATTTTAAAACATCCTATTGCCTTCACCAATCAACAAATGATGAGTCTTTTTTACCTATTGTCTAAATAACATAACTTTTCAAAGAAATAATTTAGAATACCAACTCTGTTTGATATTTTCTTTCAGAAGTGTCTCAATTTAAGTGAGGGACTTGATTTACATTTAAGGAATGTAATACTGGCTAGTAAAATAGAAGGATGGTTTCCTTTCTTGTTGCATTACCTACCCAATTTGTGGAACGTAAGCACTAGTGTTACTGGAGGCTTCCCATAATTCAGGGCCACTTTGCCATGACACGGCCATTTTCTCATCCTAGTTTTTGAACACTGTGTCTTTGTGCTGGATCTCTGGTTCGCCACACCTTGGAAGGAAGGGAAAAATGCAGATTCCTTCATCTATCATCTTCTCTTTGTTCCATCTCCCCTTATGCCCTGCATCTTTGTTCTTGCTCTATAATCATGAACATAACCTTCTCAGTTTCTTGTCTTGGTAAATTATAATCTACTTAGTTGCCCCGTTTGAGTGTCACTTGTATTCTCCCTTCTCTTTCCATTATCCAATAGATATCCACCTTAATTTCCAAATCACTCTTCAGTCTGTCCCCTCTGCTTTACAAGGACTGACATTGCCTTTGTTGAGACCCTCATCATTTCTCATTGAGCAGTGCGCATCATCTCCTAATTGGTGTCCCTCACTACCATCTTGACTTCCTCCTCCAATACATGTTTTTTGTGACAGCCAAAAACATCTATCCAAGTTGCAAATTTCTGGTTTTCCAGTACTAAAACTATTTTTGTACTTAAGTCCTAATAATTTAAAATGGCATAAAAGATTCTTTGTATTTGGATCCTCCCTATATGCAAAGATTCAAATGCCTTCACTTCTTCCCAAATCCCCTGTGCTTTACCACAAGAGTTACTGGCAGTTCCCTGGGAGGACTATTTTTTTCTACATAGGAACCTCTGCCCTTATTCTTCCTACTGTACAAAATTCTGCCCTCTCTCATTGGTCTTATGAATTTCCACTCATTTCCAAGGACACATCTGAAATCTCACCTCCTGTTTTCCTAGACTCTTCCATGTAGCATTAAGCAGTACTCCTGATCTATAGGTGTAGTCGGACAAAATAGAACTTAATTTGTTATACTATAATTACTTTTTTTTTAATCACAGCAAGCTTTGTTCTTTTTTCATTATTATTATTGTTCAGTAGTTAGAGGTAGTATAGCATCAAAGTTAAAGAGTTCCAGCAACTTATAATTACTTGTTTATATGTCTGTCTCAACCATCACACTAAAGAGCTCCCTTGAGGGCAGGAACTGGAATCTATTTCATTTTTATATTCTCAGTGTCTAGAATATTGCCTGGAACATCATAAATATTTGTCAAATAAAAGTAAGGAACTAAGGCAAAATTACGTTCCCTAATTCTGCTCTACAGTCCTTTGTTTCAGAAACACGGATAACATTATCAATGTGTTTTTTACCACAATTAATAGGTTGAGTCTTATCACTGAAATGTCAATGACTAACTTTAGTTTGGCAGAAACTACTTGTGATACTTTTCTTTTCTAGGAAGATTTAGTACATACAATTGGCGAGAGCGCCGCGTTGGGGGCAGCAGGGATAATACTGTGGGGAGGATACGAATATTCTGATTCAAAGGTAAGAAGTGATTGCTCTGTCAGCATCTTGAATATATTCTAGAATATTGGGTTTTTTTTGTTTGTTTTACTTTTTCACTTCAGAGACAAATGGTTATCTGCTCACATGACTTTAATGAAGTTCAAAGAGTACAGGACTAACACTGCTCGAGCACCTACTCTGTACCAGCCACTGTGGCTAGTGGCAGCATGGAAAGAGCACAGGTTTTCCAATCAGACAGCCTTAAGGGGGGATTCAATTTTCATGTTCTAGAAGTGTAATCTTAGGCTAGTTAATTAACCTCTGTGAGTCTCAGTTTCTCCCTCTTAAAAAAAAAAAGGGTACTGAAATAAAACCTAATCTGCAGGGATTTCAGTAGATGCAATGACATAATGTCTATGTGACAAAGAAAAAGAATACTAAAGTTTAAAAATAAATATTATTTCATCCACGTTAAGAAGGATGGATTTTCTAAAAATGGCTCTTTATTGCCTGATTGGTGATGATAGAAACGCTCTTGGGAGGAAAAAAATATATGTATACAAAGGTTTATTAACAATCTGCTCTTGATAGTAGTGCATACACAAAATAACTATTATTTTTCACAACTGAATTTGAACATGTTCTATTGGTTGCGTGTCACACTGCCTAAGTGAAAATTCTGAACGACAGCTTTTCCTCACTTCCAGGTATGAACAAATAGTCTCATTTTCAGGTATTAAAACATCCAGTCTCATAAAACATAAAAACAGCCATCTCTTTCTCATTCAGCATGGCACAAATGAGAATCTGCATGGAGGAGCTGTTAAGAGCAGGGGGCCTGAAGTTGGGTTCTTTGATGTCCACTGCTTGCTTTTTGTCACCTACTAGCCATGTGACCTTGAGCAACTCATTCATTCTACAATTCTTCTATCTGTAAAATGGAGGAAATAATAGTATCTGTCTCACTGGGCTCTTATGCGAATTGCATCATAACACACATAAAGCGCTTAAAACAGTGCCTGGGATGCGGTATGTGCCAGGTACATGTTGGCTATTATTATCCGGGTTAACATTTCCTGCCCTCTGTCCCCACACACCACACTTAGGTCTTAGGTATGGGCAAGAGGAGTATGGGGCAATTTCTTTGTTTATTTGCTTTAAGGAAGGGTGTGGGAGACTGGATTGGAGAGGAGACAAAGTGGGCAATGTAATTTTTATTTATTTGGGGCATTTATAATATTTTTATCTTTTGAAGTTCTTCCCACACAACTGCCACATAGGGACTGGCTCTTTCTCGCATGCGGGGTCACTGAGATTTGGTTAGAGACACCCCCACACTGCACACAACTCGCACCCCCCAGGGCTTTGCTCCTGAGGCATTGGCAAGAGGAAGCTGGCATATGCTCAGATGGGGAAGACTGCCAGAGTTGCAGGCTGGCAAGAGGATCAGCAGATCACATTGGACTGTGTTAAGTTTCGAATGCTTGTGAGACATGCAGGTGGAGATGTCAAATAGGTAGGTGGGTATGCAATTGGTTCAGGGATAAAGTCTGAGAAATACACAGTTGGGAGTTCTATTTAAAGCAAGGAGATGGGGTGAGTGTACCCAGAGAGAATATAGCTAGAGAAGAGAAGAGGTCCAAGAATTAAGCCTAAAGTACTCCAGTGCTCAGAGGTAGGAAAGATGAGCAGGAGCTAGTAAAGGAACTATGAAGGAACATCCAAGGAGGTAGAAAAAACCCAGTGGGGTGTGATGTCCTGGAAGCTAAGTGAAGAAGGTATGTCAAGGAAGAGCGCAGGGACAGAACAGGAGATGCCCAAGTTGAACTTGATTGTATTTACCCGTGTTCTATGCTCTCTTTGAGTATAGTCTTCCATCAATCTCTTTCTCTCTCTCTTTTGTTCAATGGTTTGCTTGTTTTTTTTTTAATTCCATCTGTCCTAGAAACCCCCTCAGATAAGGAGGCTTGTCCTGACCAAAAATAGCATTTGTTCCTAAATAGAGTATGAGGCTAACTTAGACTGATGTCCCTGCACCAAAAACATTACACACAGGATTTTCATCACTTGTTACTGTCCAAAGTGATACCTTGTTCAGCCACCCATCATTAGGAGCTTTATTCTACCTTGTGACTTTCCATTTGAACCCCCTAAGTCCTCTCTAGATGGATTCACAGTACTGGTGCCTCTTTCTCACGGAGAAAATATCCCAGTGCTTTAAATTAATTGGAGTTTAATTATGGACCAGTGTTAATATTGATCAAAATAATTGAAGTGCTAATGGAGAATTGAGTGTATGTTATTAATGAATCTACTAGGATTTTCCCATGGTTCTTCTTATATGGATCAAGGCAGGAATTTATCAAGGTTCTAGCCAGATTCTTCTGGGCTACCTGATGATATCATTTTGATTAGGCCAGCCTATCCTAGCAGCACAGTGTGATCAATAGCTGGAAATATGTCCTAAAGTCCAAAGTTATGGACATATCATTCACACCTAATGGCAGCTTGTGGAAGATCACCTTCCTCACTATCACTGGACCCTATATGCTAGTACAAGTGATTTGGGCATTTGGTAATAAATAATGATCTTTTATATTCTACATACTACAACCTGACTAATGGATAAATAAAGTATGCTGTATTTATACTATAAATACTGAGTCACAGCTAAAATGAAAAAAAAAAAAACAACAGAGCTAATAGCCACATATATCAATATGAAACAAAAACCTTGAAAATGTTAACTTTAAAAGGCAAGTTGCAGAAAATAAAATATCTCTAATGACATAAATTTATGTGAAAGTTTAAAAACACAAGATAATACTATAACTGCTCATATATATATATATGCAAAGTAAATATATATATATATAGTAAAGTTATAAAAACATGGATGCAAAGACTACCCTCCCCCACCCCCCCAACTTCAGGAGAACTGTTACCTCCTTAGAGGTAGGGAGAAGAACGGGATAACGTGGCAGTCTTAGAAAAATCTGCCCTATAATATTAACGTATCTTAAGTATCGGTGTTGAAGATGTTTCACAATTAAAGTTAAATTTAAAATAACCATGCCATATTAATGCTGACCTTTTTAAAGTGTTACTACAAATATCTCTTTATATTAATTCCTAGTTAAAGGCATGGATATCCCTCCTCAGCCTCACCAAATATAAAGCTTCAGGTATTAATATCACCTGTGTAATAGAATCACATTTTGAGAGTGAGCTAACTAGATCTCTACTTTTCCTACAGGAAACCTGCTTATCTGTGCAAAAGTCTATCCAAGGGCCACTGGGCCATTATGCTGTCAATGTGACATCTGCAGCCAAATTCTGCAGTCAAAGTCTATGTAACAATAATGGAAGATGTATCCGAAAAACACCTGAATCCTCCTCCTATCTGCATATGCCTGAAAGCAGCACTAAGAAATACATCCTAAGTAAGAGTTTCAGATTCATCATTTCTCCAACTAGTAAACTGAAGACAATAAGGGCCATGAAGAATGGATTTGTGTGTCACTGCTATTACAGCTGGCACGGAGAATCTTGCCAGCGACAGTCTTCGGATCTCTTGAGAGGGAAGAGCGAGGCGCCTATGACTAACTTTAATTTATCAGTTTTTCTCAGCATGACCTTCTCTATGATTCTGTGGAATTCTGCCACTCCCTATTTCAATGTCAATTTTTCCTTGAAATACTGAAGAGTAGAAAATGCTGGGGTTTTTTTCCCCTTTCACTTAAGCTACTTCTAAAATATTTATTGGCTTTAAAGTAAAACGTTTTTCAAAAGTGGTCATTGGCTCCCCATTCCTTGCCAGAGTGATTATTTTATAGGGCGCTTCCTTCGTGCTAGGCACTAGGCATGAGGAAGTGAACACACAGAAGTCCCTGCCCTTGCAGAGCTTAGATTCTTGTGAGAAACTGAACAATAATAAGTAAACCATAAATAAATACATATATATCAAATGAAGATAAGTGCTGTGGAAAATAATAAAGTAGGGTGAAGGGATCAGGGGGTGTGGCGGAGCATCGGAAAATGTATATAAGGTAGACAAATGAGCCCCCTAATGAGATGACCTGAAGGGGGAAACGCATAGCAACTACATCCGCATTCTTGGAGTGGGGAATAGGGAAGAGCAAAGAGAGCAGCCTCGGAGAGTTTCAGGACACCAAGAAGGCCGGTGTGGCTGATGCAGGAGGAAAAGGAGGGGGAGGGGAGAGCCAGGTCATTCATTAACTCTGTAAGAACTAAGAGTGTGAGCGAAGATACTTTTTTTTTTTTAATAATTAAAGAGAAATTTCTGGAGGAAATCCAGTCAAATAAGATATAATATCTACATTAAAAAATAATACACACTTAAATTGGATAAAAACAATAGCATCTATTAGGATTAGATTGATATTGCTTATGTTCTTGAGACTCCAACCATTTATAACAAATTGGAAAATTTGTCCTTAGGTCATATGGAACATGGAGCACTACAATAACATGGGAGCTAAAGAAGGCAAACATTATGTTCTAGCTATCTGTGCTCCAGGGACTGGGAATTTCTAAATAATTCAAGTGACCCCAGGATACCAAGTCATAGGGCAAGAGGGAATCTATACTGAATTCTGTCAGGTTCAATTTTATCAGGAGTACCACTAGGGCTCTTAGAAATTGATTTGGCAATCATCCTCATCAGATGGTAAGTCCTATTAGACTCCTCTAAAATGGAATTTATATAAGAAATTCTTTGATATTTGTTGGTTTATTAAAGTATACTGTATCTAAGCAAATCATTTCCTTTCAATTCTTGATGCATGCTAAGTCATTTGAAAAATTCATTTGGTCACTTGGGCTGACCTAGTTCTAATCCAGATCAATGTCTTTCATAAAGACTCAAAAGAGATTAATAGTATCCTAAATACTATTTCCCTCAGCTTAGGGAGGATACTGTCTGACACTTTCCAAATATTGTACTTTCATATGTACTTCATCTTGGCCCCCATACAGAGGGTGGATAGGAAGATCACACTCAGATTCGGACTTCATTTGTTCATTCGTTCATTCATTCATTTTCAGGAGGAGTAAAAGTTGAGGCAGTGAAATAGAATAAGTCAAATTGAGGGCTCTTTGCTAAATTCCCCTATTTTGTTGGTATTCTGCTGCACCAAGGCTGAAATTACAGTCATTCAATTCTTTTGCCCAAACAAGAAATGTTTTTACAACTATCAAAGTTGGTACTAAGCCATGATAAGTGAAGAGGAATGGCTCTTATCCTTACAGGGATGTTTTCAACTTTATTCTATCAAGGTTTTGATATGCAATGAATTCCACTAAAGCAGGAAAAGTCAAATATTAATAAGTATTATCACCATTTTGAAGATGAAGAAAATAGGATATAGAGAGAATGAAAGGTATAGCTAATTTTACCCACTTATCAATGAATACATCAAGTATAGGATACACATCACTGCTCCCTACTGTTTAAGCTTACAGTGCCTCCAAAATAATCAAGGGATAATAAGAAGAATTGAGGTAGATGAAAGAAAAAGGGAAAACATATAGAAGATACATAGAAGAAAATAGGAAACATCCCAATTCTATAATTCACAGATAATCATTTTTTCTAAATAAAAAATGTTAAATTTTATGTCACTTAAATTTAATAGAAAGCAAAAGAAACTAAGACCCAAGGAACTACCACATTTCTAATAATCGATTCTTCAAAACTTTGTTTTTTTTTTACATCTGCTCAAGTTAAAAACAGATTACGAAAAACATTTAATTTTGTTGTAATTTGTTTTGACTTTCATAATTTTGGGTTTCCAGACTATAATACTTAGTCAGCTATCTCATAAAAAGGGGAAGTCATCAATTATGTCCAATCCAAAGACGAATATGCACCTCTCTATTTTTCTTGTAAAAAATCAAAATTTAAACTCTATTCCTCTGCTACAATAATTCCTCAAGAGACATTAATAAAGGATACATCTGTAAGAACAATGGCTTTTAAATACTACAAATCACTTTAGTAAATGAAACATACTTTCCAAGATGATAGGAAGTCCTCGTTAGACACCCGAAAAGCACCCGTCTCTCTCCTGACTTGCCTGAAAAATGACACTGACTCTTCAGGGCCCTGAAGGTGTTTCTTACCACCCATTAATTGTTCAAAAATCACAGTACCTTTTATTTGGACACAAGCTTTTTTATCAGATACTTGTTTTTTTCCAGTCTCTTAATTGTTTCACACCACAATCAGATGGAATGTATGTCTTCATCTCAGAAACAGAATGTCATAATCATACTTTCTGGTCCTCAGTAAATTCATAATTCATGTCATCATCTTTATTTTTTTAATTATTTAATTATTTATTTATTTATTTATTTGAGTGAGTGTGTGAGAAAGAGTGAGAGAGAGAGAGAGAGAGAGAGAGGAGGAGCAGGGGGAGGGGCAGAGGACAAGTGAAAAGCAGACTCCCCACTGGGCAGGGAGCCCGATGTGGGGCTTGATCCCGAGACTCCAGGATCATGACCTAAGCTGAAGATAGACGCTCAACCGACTGAGCCACCCAGACACCCCCATCATCTTTATTTTAAATTAGAGATAGTCTTTACAAAGCCTTGTAGCTTTCCCTTTTAATTTAGACTCTCATCTTTAGCTCAGGATAATTTTCCTTCATTATTTTTCAATGGTTTCCTTTCTTCCATTCTCTCTATCTACTTAGGAAATTACTATTAGATGGATCTTAGTTCCAGATCTGTACTAGATGTTGCTTTCCTTTCCAGGATTCTAAGTCTTTGTCTTTTTTGCTTTGTAACAGATTCACCCACCTTTTCTTCTAGAATACTAGTTTAGTCTTCATCATATTTTTAATTCCAAAGAACTCTTTTTCGTGTGTATGTAAGGAAATTGCTCCTTTTTTGTAACAGCCGTGTTTTGGTTTGTGGATTTGATAGCTTCCTGAATCTCTCTGAGACTATCAATTAGATTTTTTAAATTGCAGTTGTTGTTATATATTTTATTCTGTTCCACTTTCTCTAAAATCAGCTGTTCACTTTATTAATTTCTTCTCTTTCATACTGTCCATGTGCACCAAATGTTTGGTGATCCTTGGTCATCTATTTATATTCATGAAGGACCAGAGTGACTGAAAAAACTGTCACAGGGATCTCCCCTCCCCACATTTCTTTGGGCATTTTTACTCAACAGGATTCTTGTGTGGAATGGGAGGATGGATTGTATGTAGACAGTGAAAGGGGCTGAGGCATGTTGACAAGTCAGAGGCCATTTGGAGCATGTGAATAGAAAACAGGCAAGCCTGGCCCAAGCTTCTCGGCAAGATGGCGGAGGAGTAGGAGACCTGGATTTCGTCTGGTCTCAGGAATTCAGCTGAATAGGGATCAAACCATTCTGAACACCTATGAACTCAACAGGAGATCGAAGAAGAGAGTAGCAACAACTCTCTGAACAGAAAAGCGATCACTTTCTGGAAGGTAGGACGTGCAGAGAAGTGAATCTGAGGCGATATTCGGGAGGATAGCCGGTGGGGGAGGGGGTCTCCGTTGGCCGCTTCTGGCAAGTACTAGAGCCGCGGAGCACAAAATTGGAACTTTTAGAAGTCGGTTCCACTGAGGGATGTCGCTCCAGTGCCTAAGTGGGAGGTGGAAACCTCGTGGGACAGTGTGGTCTCAGGACCCTCGGGGTCACAGAAAGACCGGGGGTGCCTGAGTGCAGCAGAGCTCCCAGGTATCGGAGCGGAGAAGCCGGCTCCAGAGACGGAGCCGAGGTGCGGGCTCTCAGCTCGGGGTTGCCATAAACTGTGATCCGCGGCCCAGTCGGGCCACTGCTCCTCCAGCAGGGACCCAACAAGCGGGAGAGCTGGGGAGACTCCCCTTCCTCCCCCGGGAGGAGCGGCGCAGGAGCGCACGCAGGGATCTGCTGGGTTTGGAGACTCCACACGGGGTCGGGTGCCAGAGATAGAAATGCTTGGTCACAGGCCGGGTGAGCACGGAGTGCAGCCGGAGACCGGGGAGACGGGAGTGACTGCTTTTCTCTGGGGGCGCACTGAGGAGCGGGGCCCCGAGTTCTCAGTTCCTCCGGGCAGAGAGTGGGAGGCCCCCATTTTCACCCTGGTCCTCCAAAGCTGTACCGAGAGCTTGTAGGGAACAAAAGCTCCTGAGAGCAAACCCGAGCAGCTTGCTTAGCCCGGACCGACAAGGGCGGGGCAATCCTGCCTCCTGCAAAGATATTTGGGAACCACGGCAACAGGCCCCTCCCCCAGAAGATCAGTAGGAACAGCCAGCAAGGCAAGACCAAGTTTACCAATCAAGGAGAACGGGAGAACTCCAGCGCTAGGGGAATACTGCACATAGAATTCATGGCTTTTTTACCATGACTCATTAGTTTTTCAAAGTTAATTTTTTTAACTATTTTTTTTGAATTTTTCTTTTTCCCTTTTTCAACCAACATCTTATCAATCCCTTTTTTAAAAAAAACATTTTTTATTTTTCATTTTTAGAGTCATATTTTATCCCTTCATAGTAGTTACCCTTATTTTTGGCATATATATATATGTTCTTCTCCCTTTAAAATTTTGACATACAGTTTCTTCTAACAGATCAAAATATACCCTAAATCACTAGTGTATGGCTTTGTTCTAGTCTCCTGCCTGATCACAGTCTCTCCTATTTTTTTATTTTTTTTTTAAATCTTCTTCTTTCTTCTTTCAAACAACTTCTTATCTTATCAATTCTGTTTATAAAACCTTTTCTAATTTTCATCTTTACACTCATCTTCCATCCCTTCATTGTATTAACCCTTACTTTGTACATATATAAGTCTTTCTTCCTTTAAAATTTTAGGAGGCACTTTCTTCTAACAGACCAAAATACACCCAAAATCTAGTGTGTGGCACTGATCTAGGCACTAGCCTGATCATATTTGATCATATTCTGTTTGTTTTTGTTTTGTTCTGTTTTTGTTTGTTTTTATCTTTTTCTTTTTTTTCTCTTTCTTTTTCCTTTCTTTCCCTTTCTTGTCCCCTGGTTTCAGGTCTTTTTTGATTTCTATAGAGTATATTTGCTGGGGACGTTGTTAACCTGTTAGCATTTTGTTCTCTCATTCATCTATTCTCCTCTGGACAAAATGACAAGACGAAAAAATCACCTCAGCAAAAAGAACAAGAGGTAGTACCGTCTGCCAGGGACCTACTCAATACGGACATTAGTATGATGTCAGACATAGAGTTCAGAATCATGACTTTAAAGATACTAGCTAGGCTTGAAAAAAGCGTGGAAGTTATTAGAGAAACGCTTTCTGGAGAAATAAAAGAACTAAAAACTAACCAAGTCGAAATCAAAAAGGCTATTAATGAGGTGCAATAAAAAATGGGGGCACTAACTGCTAGGATAAATGAGGCAGAAGAGAGAATCAGCGATATAGAAGACCAAATGAGGAAAATAAAGAGGCTGAGAAAAAGAGGGAGAAACAACTACAGGATCAGGAGGGCAGAATTCGAGAGATAAGCAATACGATAAGACGAAACAACATTAGAATAATTGGGATCCCAGAAGAAGAAGAAAGAGAGAGAGGGACAGAAGGTATATTGGAGCAAATTATAGCAGAGAACTTCCCTAATGTGGGGACGGAAACAGGCATCAAAATCCAGGAGGCACAGAGAACCCCTCTCAAAATCAATAAAAATAGGTCAACACCCCGACATCTAATAGTAAAACTTACGAGTCTCAGACACAAAGAGAAAATCCTGAAAGCAGCTCGGGAGAAGAGATACGTAACCTACAATGGTAGAAACATTAGATTGGCAACAGACCTATCCACAGAGACCTGGCAGGCCAGAAAGGACTGGCATGATATCTTCAGAGCACTAAATGAGAAAAATATGCAGCCAAGGATACTATATCCAGCTAGGCTGTCACTGAAAATAGAAGGAGAGGTAAAAAGCTTCCAGGACAAATAAAAACTAAAGGAATTTGCAAACATGAACCAGCCCTACAAGAAATATTGAGAGGGGTCCTCTAAGCAAAGAGAGAGCCTAAAAGCAGCATAGATCAGAAAGGAACACAGACAATATACAGTCACAGTCACCTTACAGGCAATACAATGGCACTAAATTCATACCTTTCAATAGTGACCCTGAATGTAAATGGGCTAAATGCCCCAATCAAAAGACATAGGCTATCAGATTGGATTAAAAAACAAAACCCATCAATATGCTGTCTACAAGAGACTCATTTTAGACCCAAAGACACCCCCACATTGAAAGTGAGTGGGTGGAAAACCATTTACCATGCTAATGGACACCAAAAGAAAGCTGGGGTGGCAATTCTTGTATCAGAAAAATTAGATTTTAAAACAAAGACTGTAATAAGAGATGAAGAAGGACACTATATTTTACTTAAAGGGTCTATACAACAAGAAGATCTAACAATTGTAAACATCTATGCCCCTAACATGGGAGCAGCCAATTATATAAGGCAATTAATAACAAAAGCAAAGAAACACATTGACAACAATACAATAATAGTGGAGGACTTTAACAACCCCCTGACTGAAATGGACAGATCATCTAAGCAAAAGATCAACAAGGAAATAAAGACTATAAATGACACACTGGACCAAATGGACTTCACAGACATATTCAGAACATTCCAACCCAAAGCAACAGAATACACATTCTTCTCTAGTGCCCATGGAATTTTCTCCAGAATTGATCACATCCTAGGTCACAAATCAGGTCTCAACTGATACCAAAGGATTGGGATTACTCCCTGCATATTTTCAGACCACGATGCTTTGACACTAGAAGTCAATCACAAGAAGAAAGTCGGAAAGAACTCAAATACATGGAGGCTAAAGAGCATCCTACTAAAGAATGAATGGGTCAACCAGGAAATTAAAGAAGAATTAAAAAAATTCATGGAAAGCAATGAAAATGAAAACACAAGTGTTCAAAATCTTTGGGATACAGCAAAGGCAGTCCTGAGAGGAAAGTATATAGCAATACAAGTCTTTCTCAAGAAACAAGAAAGGTCTCAAATACACAACCTAACCCTACACCGAAAGGAGCTAGAGAAAGAACAGCAAATAAAGCCTAAACCCAGCAGGAGAAGAGAAATAATAAAGATCAGAGCAGAAATCAATGAACTAGAAACCAAAAGAACAGTAGAACAGATCAACAAAACTAGGAGCTGGTTCTTTGAAAGAATTAACAAGATTGATAAACCCCTGCCCAGACTTATCAAAAAGAAAAGAGAAATGACCCAAATCAACAAAATCATGAATGAAAGAGGAGAAATCACAACCAACATCAAAGAAATACAAACAATTATAAGAACATATTATGAGCAACTCTATGCCAGCAAATCAGATAACCTGGAAGAAATGGGTGCATTCCTAGAGATGTATCAACTAACAGAACTGGACCAGGAAGAAATAGAAAACCTGAACAGACCTATAACCACTAAGGAAATTGAAGCAGTCATCCAAAATCTCCCAACAAACAAAAGCCCAAGGCCCGATGGCTTCCCAGGGGAATTCTATCAGACATTTCAAGAAGAATTAATATCTATTCTCCTGAAACTGTTCCAAAAAATAGAAATGGAAGGAAAACTTCCAAACTCATTTTATGAGGCCACCATTACCTTGATCCCAAAACCAGACAAAGACCCCATCAAAAAGGAGAATTACAGACCAATATCCTTGATGAACATGGATGCAAAAATTCTCACCAAAATACTAGCCAATAGGATCCAACAGTACTTTAAAAGGATTATTCACCATGACCAAGTGGGATTTATCCCTGGGCTGCAAGGTTGGTTCAACATCTGCTAATCAATCAACATGATACGATACATTAACAAAAGAAAGAACAAGAGTCATATGATCTTCTCAATAGATGCAGAAAAAGCATTTGACAAAGTACAGCATCCTTTCTTGATCAAAACTCTTCAGAGTATAGGGATAGAGGGTACATACCTCAATATCATAAAAGCCATCTATGAAAAACCTACAGTGAATATCATTCTCAATGGGGAAAAGCTGAGAGCTTTTCCCCTAAGGTTAGGAATGCGGCAGGGATGTCCACTCTCACCACTGCTATTCAACATAGTATTAGAAGTCCTAGCCACAGCAATCAGACAACAGAAAGAAATCAAAGGCATCCAAATTGGCAAAGAAGAAGTCAAACTCTCACTCTTTGCAGATGATATGATACTGTATGTGGAAAACCCAAAAGACTCCACCCCAAAACTGCTAGAACTCATACAGGAATTCAGTAAAGTGCAGGATATAAAATCAATGCACAGAAATCAGTGGCATTCCTATACACGAACAACAAGACAGAAGAGAGAAAAATTAAGGAGTCGATCCCATTTACAATTGCACCCAAAACCATAAGATACCTAGGAATAAATCTAACCAAAGAGGCAAAGGATCTGTACTCAGAAAACTATAAAATACTCATGAGAGAAATTGAGGAAGACACAAAGAAATGTAAAAACGTTCCATGCTAATGGATTGGAAGAACAAATATTGTGAAGATGTCAATGCTACCTAGAGCAATTTACACATTCAATGCAATCCCCATCAAAAAAGCATCCACTTTTTTCAAAGAAATGGAACAAATAATCCTAAAATTTGTATGGAACCAGAAGAGACCCCGAATAGCTAGAGGAATATTGAAAAAGAAAAGCAAAGCTGGCGGCATCACAATTCCAGACTTCCAGCTCTATTACAAAGCTGTCATCATCAAGACAGTATGGTACTGGCACAAAAACAGACACATAGATCAATGGAACAGAATACAGAGCCCAGAAATGGACCCTCAACTCTATGGTCAACTCATCTTTGACAAAGCAGGAAAGAATGTCCAATGGAATAAAGACAGTCTCTTCAACAAATGGTGTTGGGAAAATTGGACAGCCACATGCAGAAGAATGAAACTGGACCATTTCCTTACACCACACACAAAAATAGACTCCAAATGGTTGAAAGACCTAAATGTGAGACAGGAGTCCATCAAAATCCTAAAGGAGAACACAGGTAGCAACCTCTTCGACCTCAGCTGCAGCAACTTCTTCCTAGAAGCATCGCCAAAGGCAAGGGAAGCAAGGGCAAAAATGAACTATTGGGATTTCACCAAGACAAAAAGCTTTTGCACAGCAAAAGAAACAGTCCACAAAACCAAAAGACAACCGACAGAATGGGAGAAAATATTTGCAAATAACATATCACATGAAGGGCTAGTATCCAAAATCTATAAAGAACTTATCAAACTCAACACCCAAAGAACAAATAATCCAATTAAGAAATGGGCAGAAGACATGAACAGACATTTTTCCAAAGAAGACATCAAAAAAAAAAGACACCTGAAAAAGTGCTCAACATCGCTCAGCATCAGGGAAATCCAAATCAAAACCTCTATGAGATACCACCTCACACCAGTCAGAATGGCTAAAATTAACAAGTCAGGAAATGACAGATGTTGGCTGGGATGTGGAGAAAGGGGCACCCTCCTACACTCTTGGTGGGAATGCAAGCTGGTGCAATCACTCTGGAAAACAGTATGGAGGTTCTTCAAACAGTTGAAAATAGAGCTACCATACGATCCAGCAATTGCACTACTGGGTATTTACCCCAAAGATACAAATGTAGGGATCCGAAGGGGTACATGTACCCCGATGTTTATAGCAGCAATGTCCACAATAGCCAAACTGTGGAAAGAGTCAAGATGTCCATCAACAGATGAATGGATAAAGAAGAAGTGGTATATATACACAATGGAATATTATGCAGCCATCAAAAGGAATGAGATCTTGCCATTTGCAACGACATGGATGGAATTGGAGGGTGTTATGCTGAGTGAAATAAGTCAATCAGAGAAAGACATGTATCATATGACCTCACTGATATGAGGAATTTTTAACCTCAGGAAACAAACTGAGGGTTGATGGAGTGGTGGGGGGTGGGAGGGATGGGGTGGCTGGGTGATAGACATTGGGGAGGGTATGTGCTATGGTGAGCGCTGTGAATTGTGTAAGACTGTTGAATCACAGATCTGTACTTCTGAAACAAATAATGCAACATATTTTAAGAAAAAAAAAGAAGAAGATGGCAGGAGGGGAAGAATGAAGGGGAGTAAGTCGGAGGGGGAGACGAACCATGAGAGACAATGGACTCTGAAAAACAAAGTGAGGTTTCTAGAGGGGAGGGGGTGGGGGGATGGGTTAGCCTGGTGATGGGTATTAAAGAGGGCACGTTCTGCATGCAGCACTGGGTGTTATGCACAAACAATGAATCATGGAACACTACATCAAAAACTAATGATGTAATATATGGTGATTAACATAACAATAAAAAAAAGGAAACAGGCAAGCCTGGTAGGAACCCTCATAATTATCAAAGTAAGGAGAAACTAATCATGAAAGATTTGTCTAATTCCTCACGGGTTGAGCAGGCTTTCCTTTTTTATCCCCTCCATGCCCACTAGGGAGACCAGTTCATCTCTGCTTTTGTAGTTAGTCCAGTAGTGAAACTCTGAACTCTACTTAGGAAGATCTTTATATTTAAATGTCCTGGGGTTATGGGGCACCTGCTCATTCGGAAGAACATGAGACTCTTGATCTCAGGGTTGTGAGTTCAAGCCCCACATTGGGTGCAGAGATCACTAAAATGAATAAGTAACTAAATAAACTTAAAAAAAAATTTATGTCCTGGGGTCAAACGTCTTTGCTACTTGTCATTCTCCATACTCTGGGAAGTTGAATTGTCTGGTTCTCCTATACCAGAAGAAATATTTAATTGATTGCTCTGATAATTAGTCCTCAACACACTTCATCTTTTGGATCTCTTGTCTCTGCACTTAGGGTTTCTCTCTCCAAAGGAAGGAACAGCTCATACCTCTGCAATAACTTTCTACTATGTTTTATTTTTTAATTTAAATTTCTGATTCAATTACATCTGTTTTTAGTCCTTGGGTCATGTCACCACTTCTTGTTTTCAGGTTTATATCATATTTTTTTCTAAGGTATATGCTGAAAACAATGCAGTAAATACACGTGCTTAGTGCATCATCTTGAACCATTCGTTCTAGTAAATTAATGTTATATTTACTCAGGATGATAGCTAATGCCTTGCTAAGAGTTAATTATTCCATTATCATCAAAGACAGCCATTAGAATCTATTTTTTAAATAATATATATTGTGGCACACATAGCATTTGACCTCCTTTTTTTCTCTTTAATCTGGAAATCTTTTAAATATAGTTTTCTTTACCTCTCTATTATCCAGCTAAAGTCACAATCAAAGTTTTCTTTCTTTCTTAAGTCAGTGAATTTAAGTTGGGTATTTTCAGAAAGCAATGGTCATTTCTACCAATATGCTTTTAAGAGAGTCTGAGTTTGGTTATAAAGAGATTTAATGCAAGCCTCCAGTTTAACTTGGAAGACTGAGTCACCCCTGTAATGACATGTTTCTCTGAACCACCACAGGGCATCCTTTGCCACTCAACCTCTGCTTGGCATCAGGTGACTAAAGAGCCAGCAGCAAACAAAAGCAAAGGTAAAATATACTTTTTGTTCTGTTGGAAAAAATTTAAGGACTGTTTTTAGAAATATACTTTCTTAGGGGAGTTAAAAGTAATTTTGTTTTATTTCTTGGAATACCCCAATTTCTTTTCTGGACTAACTGTATTTACTTTGCAAATAGTTTACCTTCAAAATGTGAGCTTGATTTTATGAACCTAACACTCTACAAAATATATTTGTCGCTGATAGTTATAAGTGAGATTTCAGTTAGTTTTTTATTTATTGTAAATTTATATTTGAAAATGGATTCTCATTAGAGGCTTGTTTCATTTCGCCCCTGTATGCACAATTTCTTTGAAAAGTAGCTTTTTGCAGTATGTTGGGCTATCGTAACCTAATACTTACTTTGTAATAGCATCAGGATGTGTTCCCTGAAGTAGATTAGAAAACTGACTGTAAATAAGCCACAGGAGAGAGAGTACCACAGCTTTAATATTTTTTATAACATAGCTGTGAGGAATTCCTCAAGCTAACATTATATACCTAAATAGTTTTCTTTAGAATGTAAGTGCATTTCTTCATTGGATAAAGATTTCATTTTTGCTTAATTTTTAGTGAAGGATATTTTTAAAGATATGTTCCATAGTTATCATATCTACCATGATGGGCAGTATTAGAAGACTGTTATTTAGAAAAAGAAATTCAGTTTTTAGGAAATACATGACATTTAAAAGGTTCAGAAAATGGATTTTTTTGGTCATATAAATAGATTTTAGTTTTCTTTCCAAACACTAACAACGGGACTGAATACTTAGAGATGACAATCAACAGGCACTTTAAATAAGAAAATCTCTCAGTAATTGGGAAGAAGATATATATGTAGGTAGATAGATTTAGATTTTCCAGAAAAGAAAGAACAAGTACCAAAATAATATAAGAAAGATAAATCTTAAACCATTTAATCTGGAGACAGAAAATCTTAAAGTCAAGAAATTTCCTAATCATGGAGAAAAAAATTGTCTACTTCAGTGGTTACATATATCAAAGGTAAGGTGAAAGATCTGAAAAATTAGGAGTTGAGGAAGGTAGTGTAGGCAATAAACTTGGTGTCTCTAACCCGTTTGCCAGCTCCTGAATAACTTTAATCTAGAACCATTGTTAGTTGGGATACTTATCTTACTGATAGATATTGATGTGGTAATAGCTAAGGAAGTTTAGTCACATGATTTATTTCCACCTTGTTTGTAAATTAGAATCCAGTTTGATGCTGGAGGGAAGATATCTTGCTGAGGTATTCACAGATTTTTTTTTTTTTGAAGATTTTCTTTCTTTATTTGACAGAGAAAGAGACAGCAGGAGAGGGAACACAAGCAGGGGGAGTGGGTGAGGGAGAAGGAGGCTTCCTGCTGAGCAGGGAGCCTGACATGGGGCTTGATCCCAGGACCCCGGGATCATGACCTGAGCCGAAGGCAGATGCTTAACGACTGAGCCACCCAGGCACCCCGGTAGTCACAGATTCTTAATATTTAAGTGGAGTCACAAGCAAAGAGTTGAAATGGTGTTAAACAGAGAAAGTTAAGAAAAATTAGAAATTAACAAGTTATAAAAAATTTATGTGCAGAGACTCAGGGTTCATATTCTTTATGATTTTTTTTGAGAATTATAATGCATATCATATTTTCTTAGCAATAGGCTTCTTTGTGAACCCGATCCTTTGTTGGAAAAGGTTTTATCAAGTTCAGTGAAGTTATATTTAGACTTACATCATCATCTATAATTACTTGTTTGTTGAAATGTTAGTCTCCTTAGTTTAGCACATTCCTTGACTTTTTCTACATATGACAGAAGTGTAGATGCTGTGAATTTCTAACAGGAACAGTTTCCAGTTTGTCTTTTTGGCAGAATGAAGCCTTTCACCTGAGCACAGGTCCAGTGTTCATAACAGGTCCAAATGAATGAATTCCATGTTCCCTCTTATCAAGTATATTTGAAAAAACAAATCCTACTCTTCAAGGAACACTATTTCTTAGACATATCCTATTGGGTGGCTCAAGAATGGGCTATCATCCTAGGCTGGGACTGCGCTGCCTCTGTCATAGGCATTCTAGAACAACCTTGCTGCATCTTTAGTCCAACTCAGAACCTGCAATTGGAACATTTCTCAATTTCCTCATTGTCATAGGAGACCCTCTCAAGGTTATATTTGGAAATTAAAATATATCTCCTAATATTTTCAAGTTATATGGTTTGCATAATTAGATTGCCTGCAATTAATGGCTGTGAATAAATAAACTTATTTTTAAGAAACTAAAAAGTCTTTGTATGAAAAAGCATTTATGCCATATTTATTGTTAATGATCATTAATGCAGAAACTCAACTTTCTTTACTAATACCCAAATGTAACACAGTTCTCATTTCTTGTAAATGGGCAACCAAAGTAGAGAACACTGTCTCTAAATGATCTGTTTAAAATGCATGCAAATTATTGATTAATTATATACTATATTTGGTGTTTCAACAGTTTATTATTATTTTATTAAGAAACAAAGCATAAGGGACGCCTGGGTGGCTCAGTTGGTCAAGCTTCCGCCTTCGGCTCAGGTCATGATTTCAGGGTCCTGGTATCGAACCCCACTCGGGCTCCCTGCTCAGTGGGGAGTCTGTTTCTCCCTTTCCCTCTGCTTCTGCCTGCCACTCCCCCTGCTTGTGCTCTCTCTATCAAATATATAAATAAAATATTAAAAAACAAACAAACAAAGCATAATCTACTTGGTTGCATAATAATGCATACTATTTGTTATTCAAAATGCTGGAAATTAGCCTAACTGGCAACAGTCAAGTTGCAGTCAAAAGCTCATCATTCATCCAGCAGGTGTACCTGGAGTTAAAGCCTAGTGCCTTAGAAGGAGCTATGAGATAGCTCTATAGCTCATCATACAAGATCCAAACCTAAAGAGTGAAGAAAAATTCACGCGAACATGATTTCACTAGCTCTTACTTTCTTCATGTGCCACAATCTTTTCAGATAACTTAATTTTAATGAGTTTGACAGTTTATCATAAAGTTTAGCAATGGTTGATGGCGATATTTCAGGTAGGAAACATTAGTTGCAATGCCAAAGGGCACTGTAAACTCAGGTGCGACTCAATTGAGTACCAGGAGATCAGACCATAGCAGTGAGATGTTCAGAGAGCAATCCAATTCAGAGAGACAGGCATCATGGGTAGAAAATCTGTCCTGTGTGAAAATGTCAGCAAGAGGTCTACAGAGTTGCAGAGAGGCGTGAGGGACGGGGTCGTGGGCAAGATTCCATCCCATATTCATACATGTTAAAGATTAGAATTAAAGTTTAATTTTCAACAGCTAAGACTTCAGCTCATAGGCAGAGAATGTCTATGCTGTGTTTGGATTTATAAAATGCTATCATTATTTATCATCACCACCCCACAAAAAGACAGTATTGTGACACACTAGAAAGGCTATTTGAAACAATAAAATTAAAACTGAATAGGTAAAACCATGGAACTTTTTCTAATGTGTTGAATGGTAAGTAGCCCTGGAGTCTTAAGATTTTAACCTCTTCTTTATACTGCCTTCTCTTGTATTACATTGAAATTTCCTTATTTTGTCTTGTAAAATAACACAAAAGGATAGCCGGATAGAATTTTTTAAAAGCAGTAAGAGTTGAGAAAGGATTTTTTAGAAGGGCAAGGAAGAATAAAAAGAAATAATAATAATGCCATGAACATTTGAAGAATTAAAAATTATTGTCAGGGGGCGCCTGGGTGGCTCAGTCGTTAAGCGTCTGCCTTCAGCTCAGGTCATGATCCCAGGGTCCTGGGATCGAGCCCCGCATCAGGGTTCCCTGCTCTGGGGGAAGCCTGCTTCTCCCTCTCCCACTCCCCCTGCTTGTGTTCCCTCTCTCACTGTGTCTCTCTCTGTCAAATAAATAAATAAAATCTTTAAAAAAATAAAAATGAAATTTCTAAAAATAAAAAAATTAAAAAAATAAAGATTACTGTCAGAATTTAAGCTTTGTCAAAAAGGTAAAATTGGATAAAATACAATGGAATTGAAGTGCTTAAGAAAATTCAAGGAAAAATGATCTGAAGTTGAATAGGTAAAATGCAGTTACCTGAGTTATTTAAAATTAGGTTGGATAAATCACCAAAACTAATAAATTTTCAAGGAAATAAGAAGAACCAAAGCATCTTTTTCATATTCAATTCCTCCAACTACTTTTATTGTTCTAATTAGAGTTTTGCATTGTTTACAATCAGAGAAGGCCTATTACTCTATGGCACATTTTTCCACTTGTAATAAATAACATACTCATATTGTGCACTGCATCTTGTGGTGCGTAATAATACTAATCAATTTTTTCAAGTCTATCTTCTGTGTTTCTACTGAACTTCTACTAAACCATTAACCACTATTAGTTTTTCTTTACCATAGATAATTAACCAACCTATAATTAGCTCGTAACACCCACATGTCAGAATAGATGGTAACTTAAAGCTCTGGCTGATGGTGTTCACTTCAACTACAAAAAAAAAAAAAAAAAAAAAGGAGGAGGGGCTTTCTTATTTCCTGAAGAGGGCTTTTCTTGCCAGATTTTGACAAAGCATAGCATTTTCTCAAGTAACTTTATAAAAAAATGATCTTTGTAGTAATATCCAACTCAGATGTTACCTTTCCAGGAAGCCATGCCTGATTCCTTAAAAAAAATTTTTTTAAGATTTTATTTATTTATTTGACACAGAGAGAGACGTAGTGAGAGAGAGAACACAAGTAGGCAGAGCGGCAGGCAGGCAGAGGGAGAGGGAGAAGCAGTTTCTCTGCTGAGCAAGGAGCCAGATGTGGGGCCTGATCCCAGGACCTTGGGATCATACTTGAGCCGAAGGCAGCCGCTTAACCAACTGAGCCACCCAGGCACCCCAGCCATGCATGATTCCTTTTAGTCAGAATCAATTTGTATCTTCTTTTTTTGTTTCAAGAGAACTCGATTGGTTTTCTAATTCAAATAATGGTTTTGGATAGCTGTTACGTCAACATAGGACAAAAACCCAACAGAAGTTGCCACTCAAAGAAATTTCACCCACTTCTTTCCCTCGGCCACCAGCTCTCCTTCCTGGAGGCAAGCAACATAATCAATTCTTGAGTGTCCCTTCCGGATATATTCCTTAGTACACAAATTACATACAAACAATGCACACATAAATATAAACAGAAATATAAATATACCCCTTTTTCTGAAAAATAATGGCAGCTTTCTATACACGTTTTGCTTTTAAAAAATGTTAAATATACGTACGAATAAGTGTGTAAAACAAATATATATATTAAAGAATAATTAGGGTATCTGGTGAATATCCACATCAATATGTAGAAACAACCTCGTCCTTTGCTATAATTGCATAGTATTCCATTGTGTGGAAGTCCACAGTTTAACCACTTCTTTAATAATGGCCATTTGTTTCCAAACTTAATACTTATAGGCAATGCTGTGGTGAATAACATAAAAGCAGAATTTCTAGGTAAAAAGTTGTATGCATTTGTAATTCAGATAGAAATGTCCAGTTTTGTTTCCATTGGGAATGCACCAAAGCTCTTTACCCTCTCCTCACTACAAACAATATGGAGTCTGTGCCTGCACGTTTCGCCTCGCTCCGATGTTTACTTTGCTAAAATATGCATGCTGTACAGAGAAATGGGTGCCGGCTGGAAAGCCAGGCCAAACCCAGTTTTCCCCGAGGTATTCCTGTCAGGACTCAGGCAGAATATGAAATTAAGCCATTAAACTCAATTAAAACATTGTGATCTGGCTACAACCTTTGGCCTCTCACGTGGCTGCCCTTCTACTCCCATCTTGCGCCCTGACAGTCCCATCTAGTACCCGGAGAATCCAGGTCCAACTCTCCTGTTTAAATATGGTTCTGGCCCTCAGGCCTGAGGTTGGGCCTCCACTCCCCCGATCCTAGTTTCTGTCTGTTTACCCCTCCTGGTATCCCAACTCCTCCAGCCAATGGCTTGGCTCATATCTTACAGGAAGGGGGTGTTGAATTTCAGTTATCATCTTGACCATGGCCATCGAAAGAACCTAAGTAACATTTCACAAACCACTAGGTTGCTTTACAGTTCAAAAACTTTAATTAGAAAGCTGAAGATTCAAATCAATCTAATGTTATTTTAAGGAGCTTAGTTAAAAACAGGTTGACAGAGGGAACATTTTATTCAAAATGTGGTCCCTAAGACTTTGTGTCCTTTTCCGAGAAAGCTGTTGATCTTGACTGCAAGAAATTTCAAGTCCTAAAGGAAAGTCATACTTTTTGACAAAGACTAAGTATATACTCTTGCATAAGGACAATCATATTCTCTTTCAGATCGCATTTCTTAAAACGGAAATTGTTCTTGCTTCATAAAAAACATGGCCTTTCCCACTGAAGAGTGAATTTTCCATTAGCATGAGTGACACGAACATAGTCATTTTTATATACTTAACAAAACCGAAGCTTATTTTTTAGGAAGACGGGAAGGGAAGCAGTTTTATACAATCAAGATAATCCAGTAGTTTTAAATTTTTTTAGATGGAGGGACATCAGTGCTCTTTGATAATGGCATGAAATGGAGTTATAATAAAACTCAGTACCTAATGACGAATTTGGGGGCTTAAAGGGATATTATCATATAGTGGATTATATTATAAACCAACTGGCACCAAGTTTTTAAGAAAAATGTATGGGAAAAACTTAATTGAGAAACTTCTATCCATTAAAGTATATTTTTTCTTCTGCTAGAACATACAGTTTTCACAATATTGATATTTCATGAGAGAAGAACTTACAAACCATCAGGATAAGACAGTGACTGACAATCAGACTAAGGCAGTAACATCCTTCAGAGCAAAAAATGGAAGCCTATTATTGGCATTTGCTTTAATGAGCTTTTATCAGAAAGCAGGTTAGCAATTCATACTGCAGAGCTGAGAGTATGGCTTTGAACTCAGTGGCTCTGCTTTATTTTTCATTCTGATAAATATTTATGCATATATTTTTATTACTAGTAACAAAATTATCACTTTGGTCAACATTTTCCTTAAAGGTTTGGAAATAAAACATTGCATTTTTAAATTTCCCAAAAAATTGGGTTCACTGGTATCCTCATTTAGAGATCATACCTTTTCAAATCTTATGGATTTAGGGGCAGACACGTGGCATCTTAAAGGTTTTGATAACAAAATCTCAATATTGTGAAAAAGAGAAACAGAAGAGTTGTAGATTTGGAAAATTAATTCCTTCCACATTAAGGGATGGGTGTGTATGTTTCTAAAAGCCTTCCAACAGTGTTCCCTCTATTCAGAATTTAGAGTTGCAATCAAAATTAAAACAAAACTAGCAGGATTAATTTACAGATTTATAATATTATTATTTTTCTCTCATAGTGATTGTTAAAAATATTGTGAAATTCTGAATATCTGGGTTGCAGCACTGTCATCTGTGTCCTGGATTATTGCAAGAGCCTCCTGACAGGCTTCCTGCCGCTTTTCTCTTGTGCCCTTTCCCTTTTGGGCTTGCCTTAGCAAAGCAGCCAGAGGAATCCAGGTGAGCCCAGTAAGCCCAATTCAGACCAGGTCATTCTTCTCTCAAAACTTTCTAATTCTTTCCCACCTCACTTACAGGGAAAGCCAGAGTCCCAGCAGGGCCCTACAAGACCCTCTCTCTTACCTCTCTGTCGCCTCTAGCCTCTATCTCGTCACTGGTTTCTTTGAAGTTCTTCAAACATGCAGGCATCTTCCTGCCTCAGGGTCTTTGCACCTGCATTCCTCCCATGCTTTCCCAGACATCCTTCAGGCTTACTCCTTTTCTCTTTCAGATCGGTGAGGCCTTCCCATCTAAAGTGAATCCCTGCATTATTTTTTTCTTTGCCATTACCACCTTCCAATGGGCTATATATTTTATGTACTCATCTTGTTTATTGTCTGTCTCCCCTGAAAAGATTTTTTTAAATTTTATTTATTTATTTTTAAAGATTTTATTTATTTATTTGACAGAGAAAGACACAGCGAGAGAGGGAATACAAGCAGGGGGAGTGGGAGAGGGAGAAGCAGGCTCCCCGCGGAGCAGGTAACCCGATGTGGGACTCAATCCCAGGACCCTGGAATTATGACCCCAGCAGAAGGCAGACGCTTAATGACTGAACCATCCAGGCGCCCCTCCCCTGAAAAGATTTAAGCCTTATGAGGGCAGGGGATTTTGTTTGCTTTGTTCACTATTGCATTCCTAGTACTTAGGGTGGGAGCCTGGTCTTTAGAAGGTGCTCAATAAATATTTCCTCAACACTAAGTACTGCCTTCACACAGGTGTCAGTGCCCCTCAGACTACCAGGAACACACCTACAGTTAAATGGGTTGGGTTTATTACATGTTACAGCAAGGGAAAATGCCCGTCATGAGGAACTGGGAGGTTTCTCAGTCAGAGGGTATCAGGAAGAGCCTGTGATAGGACTTTGGTTTTAGTTGGGTCATCTGACAGACTGGCCTAAGAAAATCGAGGTTTGCTCCATATTGGATGCTGTCAGAAAGGAGGTGCATATCTATAATTGGGTAAAGAATAGCAGTCATTCATTCAGCAAGAGAGAGGGATGTTTGATATTTTATGGGTGGCACAATGACCTTGTTTTTAATCTGTGCTTGCGCAAAATGAAAAAGTGGCCTTGCTTTGTCTCATTTTATCATGGTCTGAGATTAAACTTGCTTGACGTTGGCATTCTGTGAAATTGTTTGTCTGATAGGAGAATAACACGGCATAGCTTTAAGTGTTTCCAGCTTCTGAAATCTGGATGTTGCTTTTTTTCCCCCTTAAATGTATCACAAGCAACTACACTTTTGTGGGAAAGGAGTGAGAGGGAAATAGGAGTAAGCAGAGGATAGAGACTTCTCTGTTCTCTGAGACTCTTGTATGTGCACGTGGCAGGCCCGTCTCCCTCCGGGGGACCTCCCCCCTTCTTTACCATCCTTCACATCAGGATGGGGTGAGGGCTGAGGCCTGCTGGATATAAGGCAGGCCCCACCTTTCTGTTATTTTTGTCACCTTCCCCTCTAGTAGGCTAAGCCAAGTAAGAGCAGCTTCAGCTGAGCCTTCCACACTGTGGCTCTTCTTTCTACCAGGAGAAGGGTCTGAGGAGAAAGCTACCTCCCTTGACCCTCAGGTTTTCTGGGAGCTGTGGCCTTGCTGGGAATCATTTGTTCAGCGGCCTTCAAAATGCCTTCACAGAGGTTTCCCTGTTGAAGGAAGGGAACTAGTCCCTCATATATGTTCCCAGAACAAACCCTACTCTTAGGAAGAGAAAACTGGGGGATAAAATCTAGGGGAGAAGTCCAAGTTAAACTCCTCACTTATCCTCACCGCGGATATCTTGCCGACTCTTCCTAAAATTCCACCAGTTAGAGATTTGCTTAAAGAAGCAAACCTTCCGGGGTAGATTGTAAGAGGCGGGAAGGAAGAAAGAAAAGGAAGGTGTTGCTCCTGGCGACTCGTGGTTAAGTGTGGGTAACCGCACAGACCGCTATACTGTAACAAGCAGTCCAGAGACGGGGAGAGCTCTCCACAGTGGGGATTTGGGTGGCAGGGCCGGGATGAGCAAAAGGCGTCCAGAGGAGTTCTGAAGCCAAGGGCACGTTTGGAAGGGCAGATGTGGGGAGGTTCCCTGGTGAGGGAAGGAGGGCAGGAGAAGCAGCCAGCCAGTGACTGCACGGTGTGGGCATAGAAAAGTTTCTGGGAGGTGCCAAGTGAAGGGATCTCCTCTCAGGGAGCCATGTTTATTTATTTATTTATTTTTAAAGATTTTATTTATTTATTTGAGAGAGCGAGAATGAGAGATGGAGAGAGAGCACATGAGAGGGGGTAGGGTCAGAGGGAGAAGCAGACTCCCTACTGAGCAGGGAGCCCGATGTGGGACTTGATCCCCAGACTCCAGGATCATGACCTGAGCCGAAGGCAGTCGCTTAACCAACTGAGCCACCCAGGCACCCCAGGGAGCCATGTTTAATTAGGAGTGACAGAGGGTTCATCAGCACCCTGTCCTGCCTGAGTGGGAAGCAGAGAGCTGAGACATACAGCAAACAGAAGACACAGGCACTGATTTTTCCTTATTTATTTTGCCTGTATTTGTTGTGTAATTCGCACATTTTATTAGGAGTTCTGCCTGCTACCTGCCGTGGAATGTGCACCTTCCATTCACCAGAACAAGGGGAATAAAAATGTTCCAGGATAAGAAGGAAGGAATCACTTGATAATTTTGTAATGAATGGGTGAGGATTTCTGAGGCAGTAATGTGGGGGCTGACCAAAGGGGAAACAATAATCAGTGGAAAGCAATGTTCTGAATAAAATCCAAAGCAGGAAGTGTTCTGGTAGGTTAGATTTTTTTTTCTTTGTATACATATATAGCCTTCTCTAACATGAACTGAGTATTAACTTTAAATAGAAGCTTTTTTCTCCACTATTAATGAACACATATGCAGATAAATCCATTTTTCTTATCCTGAGGCAGAACATAATAAAAAAATCAAAGATAAGGAACACTTTTAAGGACCATGACTCTTATTGTATTCATAAAATTATATTCCCTTGAAAATACTGTTCTTTTCAAATCATAATTTATACCTTCAGTATAACATATTTCATGTTACTAAGTGAAGTAATCTTATCCATGTTTGTTCTGTGGAGGAATACAGATATTTATTCAATTCATGGGTGAAGAAAATATCTACGTCCATAGTTTTTAAAAACTGGTATTTTATATAGATATCCATTTACTTCTTAAATAGTACTTCTTAACTGTCTTTGAATAAAGTTTTACACATTATTTTAGTAATTGGTCTGTTCAGATTTTCTATTTTTCATAAATTATTTTATTTATTTATTTTTTCATAAAGTATTTTAAATTTTGGTTTACCTAGTGTCCTGGCCTAACAAATGCTATACGGTGTAGCTGGTGACATCTAGTGGTTAAAAATGATAATTACATACAACATGCTGTGCTCAGTTTTGTTGACGGAAATACTCAAAAGCCACAGATTGCATGGAAAAAACCTGTGGCAGTCGGTGTTCCTGGCTGTAACCAACCAAAACGAAACCTCACTGACTTGAGGAGAAAAGTCCTTGTCCCATGAGGACAATGCTGCCACTTAACACCAACACCACGGCTATCTGCTTCTGGATGCCCGGACAGACACTGTCACTCCTGGATGTGGGCATTTCTGGCACCACCACCTTTTAGGCTCTTTGATTCCCAAGATCTCAATTCAAAGTCTGGAGTAGGAAAAAAGAAACACACACACACACACACACACACACACACACACACAAGGTCTAGAGTAGGATGGATCCTGGCCGGGAACACATATCAGTACCCTAGCTGCAAGGGAGCCTGGGAAAGCATCCAGACATCTGGGCATACTTAATGAAATAATAAAAAGGTTAAAAATAAAAAAATAATAAAAATAAAAAATAAAAAGATTAAATGAGATGAATATTTTATAAAGTACTTAAAAATGGTGCCTAGGATTTGATGAGTTTTCCAAAATGATAGTTGATATAATCTTACATTTTTTTTATTTGATCATGAGCTTTTTTGGAGGGCAAGGACCACATCTTGTTCATTTTGTATTCTGGACATTGGGTCTGAAGTTCTGTGAATGTTTATTGAATTGCATTGCTTGCCCCTGAATAGAAGCTCAGTCACTACCCTTGCTTCTATATCTCAATTTATTTATATTCAAGCCTTTAAATAAAAAGCACCTTAAAATATAAATATGTAACATCAATAATATCTATTTAGCATTTGAGTCTTTTTCCTCCAAATATCACTAATAGAAAATTATATCTCCCTACAGGTCTTCCATAGTATATTAAAGCAGAAGACAAGGTTTTATCTTATCATGAAAGTATTATCTGAAGGACAATTAAGGTTTTGTGTTGTTCAACCAATACATCTCACGTCATGGCTGCTCATATTCTTCATTCTGAAGTCTATCTCTTCTCTAAAACCTGCCCGACTTCCAATTTATCAAAGGAAACCTTTTATAGCTGCTTGGAATGCTCCAACGGATCAGTGTTTGATAAAATACAATATAGGACTAAATTTGAAAATGTTTCAGGTGATTGGAAGCCCACTGGCCAAGGCCAGGGGGCAAAATGTCACTATATTTTATGTCAACAGATTGGGATACTATCCATGGTACACATCACAGGGGGTTCCCATTAATGGGGGTCTCCCCCAGAACATAAGTTTGCAAGTACATCTAGAAAAAGCTGACCAAGATATTAATTATTACATCCCTGCTGAAGATTTCAGTGGACTTGCTGTTATAGACTGGGAATATTGGCGACCCCAGTGGGCCCGTAACTGGAACACAAAAGATGTTTACAGACAGAAGTCAAGAAAGCTGATTTCTGATATGCAAGAGAATGTATCAGCTACTGATATTGAATATTTAGCCAAAGCAACATTTGAAGAAAGTGCAAAAGCTTTCATGAAGGAAACCATTGAACTGGGAATGAAGAGTAGACCCAAGGGCCTCTGGGGTTATTATTTATATCCTGATTGCCACAATTATAATGTTTATGCCCCGAATTATACTGGGTCATGCCCAGAAGAAGAAGTTTTGAGAAACAATGAGCTCTCTTGGCTCTGGAATAGCAGTGCTGCTTTATATCCTTCTATTGGTGTCAGAAAATCTCTTGGAGACAACAAAAACATTTTGCGCTTCTC
Source organism: Zalophus californianus (assembly GCF_009762305.2). NCBI lineage: Eukaryota > Metazoa > Chordata > Mammalia > Carnivora > Otariidae > Zalophus > Zalophus californianus. The sequence goes on from NC_045606.1 coordinate 79,259,421, forward strand.
GCAATTTCGAGTGCATGAATCCATGAGGATCTCTGCCATGACATCCCATGACTATGCTCTGCCTGTATTTGTCTACACAAGGCTAGGCTACAGAAATGAACCTTTATTTTTTCTTTCTAAGGTAAGACACCCCTTGCCAAAGATGGGGGGATTTCCTCCCTGTCTTTAAAAGAGACATTTCTTTTTTCTTTTTTTGAGATTTTATATATTTATTTGAGAGGGAGAGCATGAGCAGGCAGAGGGGCAAAGGGACAGGGAGAAGCAGACTCCCCACTGAGAAGGGGGGCTGAGGAGAGGATGATCCCAGGACCCTGAGGTCATGAACTTAGCCAGAGGCAGATGCTTAACTGACTGAGCCACCCAGGTGCCCCTAAAAGAGACATTTCTTTGTTAATTATGTTCTTTGAAGAATTCTCAATTAAGGGTCTATTAGAAAGGAGCATAATTGTTCCTTTGACTAGCCATCCCTTTAGACTCTTGATCTATGCCAACTGAATATTTTTAGAGATTTTATTTATTTATTTGACAGAGAGAGAGAGAGACAGCGAGAGAGGAAACACAAGCAGGGGGAGTGGGAGAGGGAGAAGCAGGCTTCCCGCTGAGCAGGGAACCCGACACAGGGCTTGATGCAGGGCTTGATCCCAGGACCCTGGGATCCTGAGCCAAAGGCGGATGCTTAACGACTGAGCCACCCAGGCACCCCATACGCCAAGTGAATTTAATTATCTTATTTATTATTCTTTTAAGGAACATGTTATGGAGGGAAGGTTATAAGGCAATAAGAGCAACTCCTCCCCCCCTTCTTCCCCAGCTTTGAAGGTGTTCCCGCCTGACTGGCTTTTTTTGAAGCAGTTGGTGGTGGGCAGGCTGAAAAATCAGAGAGGATATTTTAAAAAGGAGTAGTTTGCTCTCACATGTGGAAGTGTAATTGGAAGCATTCTAGCTTCTGGCCTCACCATCTAATGTCAAGAGAAGAAAGTATTTTCTTTTTAATGCATAATACCAGTTTTGATAAAGGGTACAAGGGAGGCACAGCAATGTGAATATATGTAACACTACTGAACTGTACACTTAGAAATGGTGAAGGCAATAAATGTTATATGTGTCTTTTTACCATAATTAAAAAGTTTCTAAAAATTAAAAAAAATTTTTTTAAAGGCATAAGGATGTTGCAAATCTGTAAAAAGTAGGTGGATCTATAGATTTAGCCATCTGGTTTATCCTTGACTATGACCATAGCTAATAGAAAGTTGGTAAGAGTGGTGCCAGTTTTTAAATCCAGTCATAAAGTCATCACTAGTAGATGGTTCTGCAACCCTAGGGTAAAGCTTACAAATACAAGTTCTATTCTGTTTATTTTACTGTTGTAGCCTAAGACCTCCCAAAAACCATAAGGGTAACTTTTAAAATAGAGGAGCTTTCTGCTCAATTTTCTCTCCCTTCTTCTCCCCTTGCTACTCTAGTAACTCAAATGAAAACTTTTAGAGATAAACACTTAAAAGTAGTTGCCGCTCTAATTGTTGGACTTCAATAATTATGTGTAAACTCTCTATGATAAGAAGACCTGAGATTTGTTCAGGCCTTCACATGGGTGGTGCAGTGGTATTTTAAGATATTACTGGATACTATAGGTTTATCACATTTCCTCCTTCTCCACCATTACAAGTTTCAATTCACCAGCGTGTATTTTAATACACTTACACTTAAAGATGTTCTGACTGTGAAGCATCCAAGGAAGGAGGCTCAGGAAACCCAGACGAGGGCTTTAGCATAACCAGTAGGTATCTATGGAGTATATAGAGGATACAGCCTGATCCTCTGAAGAAGAAAAGGCACAGACATATCAGGATTTGGTAAATGCTATGCCTTGGACATCATTAATGAGGTGAGTAAAGAAGAAAAAAGTCTCTATTGTGAACTGATATCTGTACTTTCCAGAAAAGTCATCAACAAATGATTAAGAATGATAGGAAATCAATACTACCTGGGAGGTTTAAAAAGTCCTCTAGATCTTCCTGACCCTGGAATTGAAAGTTAAATATTACTTTCTTCTATGAAACTTTTCCTTTTTTATATTTGGCTTAAACAAGTTTCTATCTTTGATGATAATAAATTTACTTTTGGAAGAAACAATAAACTTTAAGGGACAAAGTCTTCATTTTGAAAGATTAGTTTACACTACTGGTACATTCTGCACATTTGGTAAACTTAGATAAGCTTCCTTGAGTAGCTACAACCTCAGAAATATTTCTATTTTAAGAAAAGAAGGAACAACAATTAGGGTCTTATCAAGAAACAGTTCTCTTTGGCAGTCCCAGGAATCATTCTGTATCATTCTGAAAAGTTTCTGAATGGTAAGGTATTTTCAAACCATCAGTTTACCCACCATTTTACTCTATCCTCCATAAAAATCTGCCCACAAAATTTTAAAAACCTGATATTCATTTATACCAAATCATAAATGACTAATAATGGCTTCCATTTCTAATCTTCCCAAAGATAGCTGCACTTTATTTTTTTAGGACCTTTTATTTTTAAGTAATCTCTATACCCAATGTGGGGCTCAAGCTTACAACCCTAAGATCAACAGTCGCATGCTCCACCGTCTGAGCCAGCCAGCACCTTGATAACCGCAGTTCAGAGTATGTTTGTGTATGTGCATGTTTGTGCATGTGTACACATACATATAGAATCAGGATTAGAGAAACGATTTACCAATAAGTAGCAAATTTCCTCAGCTGTCCAGACCTCCGTGCCTCATTGTCTTAATATATAAAAGGAGACAGTATTACCTGCTCTGCCTACCTAGCAGAAGTATTATGAAAATCGAATGAGAAAATAGATATGAAAATTTGAGATACTAAAAATATGTGGTGCCGCTGTCACTTTTTAACAGGACCAAAGCCTTAAACTTGGAAAGGGACTATCTAAGAACAGAATTGAGGTCAGCAGCCATAGCTTGGTGGGATGATCCAGGGGCAGTAACACCTCATTTCACACAAAAGATTGCCTACACTACTTACATACACACAACCTAAATAAAACCTGATATTATGTTTTAAAAAATAACAAAAGAAATTTTCTTGACCGTAGATTTAAAATTAGATTCCTTCTAATTAATTAATATTTCTTCTGGTAACACGCAAAGGGAGCTCATTAGTGATGCTCCAGCTCCCCACAGTGGGCACCTTACTTATACGCACTGTGGTGAGCATCAGGGAGTGCTGGAGAAAACGCTAGGACCTGGAATATTTGTTGCTGTTACATCATGCGCTGTTCCCTTATTTCTTCTTTCATGTGACATCACTCATGGAGCTCATGCTCTCATGTGGTCCTTAGCTATTCCCAGAGGCATCTTACCCGTGACTTCCCTCACTGAATAGTGCCCTTGCTCTTTTGGTCCCCAAAACATTGCTGCTCTGTGATTCATTCAGCACCCTGCTCTCAGCTAGGTGACAGTGAGCTAATTTGGAAGAGAAATCTGCATTAATATCTGCTATTGACTCCTTACCTCTAGTCAACATGTGCATAAAGACTCGCCATGTTGAATCAGTTCCAATAAACTCTAAAGGACACATTGGGAAGAAACTAACATTCCTTTTTTTTTTTTAAGATTTTATTTATTTATTTGAGAGAGAGCGAGAGAGAGCGTGAGCACATGTGCAGGGGGAGAGGCAGAGGGAGAGAGAAAGGGAGAAGCAGACTCCCCACTGAGCAAGGAGCCCGATGCGGGACTCGATCCCAGGACCCCGAGATCATGACCTGAGCCGAAGGCAGAGGCTTAACCAACTGAGCCACCCAGATGCCCCTTAACATTCCTTTCTGATAATCAACCTCAGAAGGTGTGGGTTTCACGGCAAACATCTATAGCTTCCTTACTTACAACCTATAAATACAAAATGTAAATGCTGTGTCTCCCACTTCCCTCTGATGACACTGCTTTAGCCCAAAGGAATTCATGGGAGATTTAGGGTTTCCAGTTCAGCATGGTAAGAAGCTTGGAAGTTGCTACTCCATCCTAACAAGTAAAAAGCTAAACAGACTGAAAAATCAAGTCTTCTTAAAAAAAGAAAAAAAATCAACTCTTCCTAGGTTTATGAGAAGGGATGACACAGGGAAAATTGCTGCCCTCAAAATTCGAGAGGCAGACAGGTGAACATAGAGAATCACAATTTACCAGATCAGAAATCTCTGTGGGAACCACAGCCAGAGTAGGGAAACCTGAACTATAATTGAATTGCTGGAGGCTCAGTGAGGAAAATCGGAGAGATTAAAAACTCCAGGGGACTCGGTCATGGGTAGGGATATACTTTTGTGAGTTTTCCCTCCAAAAGCTTATCAGGTACTCACAAGAATATCAGAGAAAAATGTTTTTATGCATCTGGCAGGGGGCAGGAGAAAAAGAATTATTTTGAATACTCAAGAACATTCTGTTCTTCTTAACAAGGTCTGCCCTCAGGAGAAACTATTTAACCATTGCCAAACCTACTGGGGACTTATCAGAGCCTAAGTGAACTGGGGGAAGGGAAATACTCAACTCCAGCTGGCTCTAGTCTTCCACTTGCAAGAAGGGAAATGCCCTGCTCTAGCCCCATCTAGCCAACCTATTTCACCTAATAAGGGGGAAACACAACTGATCAACCTGTGAATTTCACAGACCAGAAGCAAAGGCTCACTAAAAGACTGAGACCTAATCATAGGCCTATAGAATCCTTCCATTTCCCCTACATCTTACTAGCACATTACTGAGTGCCTATCTATAGTAGTTCCTTTTACCTAGTATGATCTATTTGCCTATCAAGAAAAAATTACATCATGTCTAGCTATCAAGAAAAAAAACCACAAGACATACTAAAAGACAGAAACAGAATTTGAAGAGATAGAGCAAGCGTCAGAACCAGACTCAGATATGGCAGGGATGTTGGAATTATCAGACTGGAAATTTAAAACAACTATAATGAATATGCAAAGGGCTCTAATAGCATGCAAAAACAGATGGGCAATGTAAGCACAGAGATGGAAATGCTAAGAAAGAATCAAAAAGAAATGTTAGAGATCAAAAACTGTAGCAGAAATGAAGAATGTCTTTGATGGGCTTGTTTAGTAGACTGGACAGGGCTGGGGAAAGAGTCCTGAGCCTCGGGATGTCTCAGTAGAAACCTCTGAAACTGAAAAGCAAAGAGAACAAAGACTGGAGAAAAACAAAACAAAACAAAACAGAATAGACTATTCCAGAACTGTGGGACAGCTGAAAAAGGTATAACATACATGTAATAGGAATTCATGGAAGGCCATTGGGGGATTTGGCCCCTCTGATCACATCGTGTGAATATGGCTTCACTGAATTCAGAGTGAGTGGAGGGAGGTTCCTGCTCCTTATATCTTTGCCAAAAGAGGCAATGGGTGTAGACGCAGCAGAGTCCTCATTCTGGGCACTACATAGCTGGTTCCTCCCATATTCATCATATCACAGATAATTTTCAAAAACATTTCACTTCCACTATCTTGTTAGAGCCTCATGAAAACTCCTTCCTTTCCTGTTATGTCAGCTCGGACCTATTCAGCCGACTCCATGGTCATAGAAATGGAAATGCTTGTGAGCCTGAAAGGGAAAGTGCTTTAAACCAAAATCTCCACCCTTCTTGAAAATTTCCAGAATAAAACTTTAAACACTAAAATTGTAAAACCTTTGAGTGGACCATAAAAGTGTCAGATAAGAAGATATATCTCAAGTGTTGATTTTATTTATTTATTTTATTTTTTTTAAAGATTTTATTTATTTATTTGATAGAGAGAGACACAGCAAGAGAGGGAACACAAGCAGGAGGAGTGGGAGAGGGAGAAGCAGGCTTCCCGCTGAGCAGGGAGCCGGATGCGGAGCTCCATCCCAGGACCCTGGGATCATGATCTGAGCCAAAAGCAGATGCCTAACACCTGAGCCACCCAGGCGCCCCATCAAGTGTTGATTTTAATATAAAAGGCCCAGGCAAAATACAATTATAAAGTTCTGCTTTTATTTCCCACCAAATCACCCAGTTACATTTTCTAGCAGATAACTGATGGAAATTCATCCTTGGAGTAAAAGGTGAATGCTTAGTATCCTAAAGAGTGGGAGAATATACTATAATTTAATTAACTTATCTAGGAAACCTACCATAGGACCTTAAATTAGGAAACCAACTGCATACCTTCAACTCCTAATTTCCTTCTGAAATGGCCTCAATCCATGTTAATCCTTAAACACTTAAATCCTTTAGGATTACAAAACCAAAATTCCCCTGCTGAAATTTTGTTTTCATTTACTTTAACATATTAAGAAAAAGTCTGGCAGTTTTATCATGACTGAATGAGTCATAATTAAAGCCCATTGTCAGGTGCTTGGAAATTATACACAAATAGTTTCAGAGACCAAATATAAGGGCAGACCAAATCAGAGCCTGTAGGTCCTTAACACTGTGTCCCTTTGCCTGGCCTTGGGATCCAAATGACACAAAACCCCTCTGGGTCTCTGTAGAGATGAAGTCCTCATAGGAGAGTTGCAAATTGGGAAGAGAATTTAGCTATGAGGAGTGTGAGGTATTCTCCACATTTGGCAAAGAAAAACTTTTGGATTCTGTTTCTGGGTCATGTACATATGGCTGGTTTGTGTGCATGTGGCCCTACTTGACTTTGATTAAATAGCTTCTGGTGGCTATTTCTAGGCTGTTATCAAAATAATATCCTGTTTGGCAAAATGCAGGTTTTTCTTAAAAAAGATTTAGTATGTTTTTCCATATGATTATGGAGTATAATTATTTTATTTTATTTTTTTAATTTTATTATGTTATGTTAGTCACCATACAGTACATCATTAGTTTTTGATGTAGTGTTCCATGATTCATTGTTTGCATATAATACCCAGTGTAATTTTTGAGCCTTGGTTTATTCAACATTAGTGTTACTCTAAGAAAGTGGAGAATCAACCTATTATATTGCACTCAGCCTCTAATCTTAATCCCTGGCATGCTGTTTTATAGCCAAATGAATAATGAACTTTATTCTCTTCAATCTAGCAAGATCTAATCAGTACCATTGGAGAAAGTGCTGCCTTGGGAGCTGCAGGCATTGTCATCTGGGGAGACATGAATTTAACTTCATCTGAGGTAAGGCAGGACCTTGAAGGTATAGTTAATATTATTTAAAGTATTTGCTCTTTCCTTTTATAGCTAACTCCAGTCGGAGCTCTCATGGCTCCCACAATAAACCAGCTTTAGAAGTAAAGTCCAAATCAATGCCTAATACATAGAAGGAGCTCAATAGTAATATTAACTTTTGTTAAGATAGTAATCATAATACTGACATTTGTTGACTACTTATTATGTGCTAGGATTGTGCTAAATGCTTTTTGCTTTGGATTTGCTCACTTACTGACCATAATAACCCTTAAGAGGTAGGGACTACCATCCTCATTTATAGATGAAGAAACAAGAGAGGAAAATCCAACTAGGGTAAGAGCTAGCTAAGCTAGTTAATGGTGTGCTGGCATTACCCACAGTTTGATTCTGGAGCCCTTGCATTTAACTACTACATAAAATGTGTTACATCCTATTTTGAGAAGAAGAAACAGATGGTAACTTTTTAATCTCCACATTGAAACTATTTTTTCTCTCTGGGGAAATTAGCTGAAAATTAATAGCATTTAAAGTGAGATCTATAGCTCCCTTCAAATTTCTCCCAGATCAGATATGATCTACTCTAGTAAGTCTTTCTAGTTTTCCCCAATCCACATTAATCACAATCTCTTCTGTATTTCCAGATGCTGTTTGTTTATATCTCTATAGTATGATACATTTGCCTGGAATTATAATACTCGTATCCTCAACACTTTTTGTTAAATTGAATTTTTTGCAAGTTAATGATGATCTGATATTATTCTTAGAATTGCACAGGCTCAATTTGTTGCTGTCAAGATATCTTTCATGAAACTGTTTGTGACAATTTCAGGTTAAAAGTCTCCACTGTCCAATATACGAATTAGGTAGAAGTGAGGAGAATCAATTCCTGGCTCTCTAGGTGTGATATTTCCCCTCCAGCCCATGCGGCTCATGAGAGGAAGCTGAGTGCACAAACCAGGTGGCCTCTGTTTAGAACACATAATAGGAACCACAAAAAAATGACCTAGTAAGCCTTCCCCCGGCTTTCCTGTGTTTGAATTGTATACAGAAGTCCAGAACCCAGGGCAGTTGATACTTGAGCATAATTAACAGGATAAATCCAGGAACCTACAGGTTGACTTGTTAACAATAAATGGGTAGACTATGAGGATTCAGGTTCCTACACAACCATGAAAGGTACCACAACACCCAAAAGGCGGCCAGAGGACAGCAGCTCTGGCATGATTTCTAATTTGGGCTTGTTCTTTTTTTCACACCTATTAAGTTGGGAGCTAGAAGGAGAAAAAAAAGATGTAAATTGGAAGAAGGCAGGGTGTGCTGACCCTGGGACCCATTTGCAAGTTCAGTTCAGTTGCTTAGCCCTAGTGTAACCTATTCTCCATCTCCTGCCCCTTCGACCTCTCATCCTTTCTGATCAGCTCCCCTGTGTTACAGCACCTGAGCCCAAGAGATCAACCAACTGGAGCCAGGATGTTAGGTTTCACTCCAGGCCAAAGAACTGCCTTGGGGGCCTAGACGCTCGAACCCTATCAGTGCCAAAAGCCACTAAAACCCATTTGTTTCCACATCCCTAGGGCAACTGTACAAAGGTGAAGCAGTATGTGAGTTCTGATTTAGGGAGCTACATAGTCAACGTGACCCGAGCGGCTGAGGTGTGCAGCCTTCACCTCTGTAGGAGGAACGGGAGATGCATAAGGAAGGTATGGAAAGCTCCAGATTACCTTCACCTGAACCCTGCAAGTTACCACATAGAGGCCTCCGCAGATGGAGAATTTATTGTGAAAGGAAGAGCATCTGACACAGACCTGGAAGCGATGGAGGAGAAATTTTCCTGCCATTGTTATCAGGGGTATGAAGGAGCCGACTGCAGAGGGACGAAGACGGCCGACGGCTGCTCTGGGGTTTTCTCCTTTTCTGGCTCACTAATAACACTGAGCCTGCTGCTTTTAGCAGGTTCTCAGAGCGCTCGGTTGTGAGAGAATTGAGTTTAACGGGAACTGTATGGCCTGTAGTCACTTAGAGAAGAGATGAAACTTAGGATGGTTTTTTTTTTTTCTTATGAAATCCATTGAGAGATATCATAAGTAGACATTATGTATGTCCCTTAACATAAACACAAACATATTGCTTTATTTGGCTCTGATTTGGCTAAGAAACCAGATCCAGGAATAAAATCAGTGCAGTCTTCTTCATTACTGGAATGTTTAAGTTGTATTTAAACTAGACCTAGTATATTTTAGTCTTTATATGAACATGTGTGTGTGTAAATATACATATTAAATTATTGATTTCAAAGTCTGTTTTTTCTGGCCTTCAATGTATGAAGGACAGATTACGAAGTAATTATCTGATTCAACGGAAGAGGTCACCTCAGGGTATTCAATCTACTGAAAAGGACCAAATGCAAAGTTCCTTGTTCCAGCCTTAGGTTCATGCTGGGCTTCTCTTCCCCACCTGAGCACACTGACTGCAGAACCAGGTCCTGATGTAGCTTCTCATGGGGGTGCAGAGACCGAGGCAAGGGGAGCTGTTCCCAACTCATTGCAAAGCCATCTATTCCAGTATGGTGCTTCTCTTACCCACTATGAGTCCTTCTCTAACAGACCCTGGCAATTTAAACACTATAAACGGCTGCAGGATAGTATTCACACTTGCCTAGGCTGACATTGCTCTAGATCCAGAAATTGATGTCATGCTCATAAAAATGTGGTTTGTGTCTTTTGCAAGCAAAAATCATCACTAAAAAAAAAAAATATTTAACAAACATTGAAAGGACCCAGAAGTGCTATTGGGAAGGGGTTCTACCAAGAAATATTTGATATTTTGGTCTCCGTATGTAAGTTTTTAAGCAGTAGTTTTAGAGTCAGTTTGAATCTAATTTGAATCATGGTTTCATTTCTCATCTGGATGTGCGACTCCAGGTAAGTTATTTATACTTCCCATTTTCTCATCCAAAATTTGGTAATATAGTTCTCACCTCAGTGAATTATTCTGAAGAGTAAATGAAATAGCACATTCCATGCATACTTTGGCTCTTAATACATGTTCCTAACCTTCAACTATCTTCCCTTGACCACCAAAGTAATGGGAACACTTAGTATAAAACAGGGTCTTGGGCAATTTCCTCTTTCTGATGTTATGTTCTATTTATAAACCAGTTAGCCATTGTGTTCTCTTGAGAGGCATGTTCACTTGATAGGATTTCCTACCCCTGGAGAAAATCTACTTGGAAGGTAAACTCCAGATAGGTATGATGTTCTAACAAGGCACGAGACTTGATTCAACCTCCTCTGCTGCCTCTCTTCTCTTTTTAGGAAACATCTGCAATCCAGGTGTGTTGTTTTCAACTTCGGGTCCAGTTTGTCTGGGTTATGGACATGGTTAAGGTCTAACTTGTAAGTGTGAAATACAAACAAAACGAGACAAAATAATATATATATATATATAATACTATGAATGAGAGGTATCATAGACTAACTTTTTGTTTATTTTCATATCAAAGATATGTGAACACATTATAGAAAATTTGGAAAATAGAAAAAATAATAAGGGGAGTCACCAATAATCACTATTAACATATACCGGTAACTTTTGGTGTATTTCTTTTTAGCCTTTCTTCTAAAGACTTTTTTTTTACATGATTGTAATAAAAATACATGAATAATTTTGTGTCCTGTGTTTTTCACTTAACCATGTTATAAGTAGTTTTCATGCTCTTTCATAATCCTCATGTCATCTGAATGTCATCTTTAAAGCCACATAATAGTCTATCAACTGGATGGAGCAAAATTTAATCAACGATTTTCCATAAGTTTTATTTATTTATATTTATTTATTTGAGAGAGAGAGGAGGGGAGGGGCAGAGGGAAAGGGAGAATCCCAAGCAGACTCCCTACTGACCAGGGAGCCTGACACGGGTCTCAATCTCATGACCCCAAGACCATGACCTGAGCCAAAATCAAGAGTGTGACACTCAACCAACTGAGCCACCCAGGTGCCCCCCATAAGTTTTAATTTTGAAATGTCTACCGTTTAGTCACCTCATCAGAGAATACTTTCCGGATCACCCTCCTAATTCATTCATTCACCTAATAATCAGTTTTTACATCCATCAATTTATCAAGCATTACTTCTTATTAGGCACTGTCGAAATGTATCCTTGAACAAAAGAGAGAGACTTGTCTTCTTAGAACTTACATTCTAGCTGGAGGAGACAGATATTAAGCACACAAATAAGCAATTTATATCAGATATTAGCTCTCTGGGAAAGAAAATAGAGAGGGGGGGTGGGATTTTTCCATGTGTTGGGCCTCCGTAAGCAGGTGCTGTGGGAATGAGAGAGAGTTAGCTATGAGGATGTTTGGGGGCACAGTTTCAGAAAAATGAGTCAGCTAGCACACATTTGGTAGTAGGCCTGGTGCATTCAAGGAAGAGCAAAGAAGGTACTGGGGCTGGATACTTCCCTTCACCATTAACTTCCCTTTTATCTTTTGGTCTGTAGTATTTATGACCATCTGGCATAGTGTATATTACATATTTGTTTATTTCTGTCTTACCTTACCAGAATGTAAACTAGAACAATGAGGATTTCGTTCCGTTCAGTATTTGCTAGGATACTACTATAACAGTGCCTACCACATAGTACGTGTCCAGTGAGTATTTAGAATGAACGAATCATTCAATGATTCAGAAACCTGAATCAATGGAAGCTATATATTGGTTGTAAGGGTTGTTTTTTTGTTTTTTGTTTTTAATTCTGCACGTGAATAGTAAGTTGTTGCCAAGCCATACCCAAACATTAGTGTTCTATTCTAATCCTAGAACATTAGCTTCTGAAATCTGTAGTTTAACTCTGTTGAAGAACTCAGGCCTAAAGAGAAAAAAATCATTTGGCAAAGTCAAAGAGCCAGTTTGTAAAAGGGCCCAGTCTGGGGGTGGGGGATGGTGAAATAGGTGATGAGGATTAAAGAGCACACTTACCGTGATGAGCACTGAGTAATGTATGGAATTGTTGAGTCACTATATTGTACACCTGACACTAGTAGAACACTGTACTTTAACTATAGTGGAATGAAAATAAAAGACTTAAAAAAAGTATACTCCTCCATCCTCCCCACAAAAAAAAAAAAAAAGAGCCCAATCTGGAATCTGAGTTGCTGAGTTTTCTTTCCACCATAACTGGTTGTAATGGAATCCAAATATATTCTTTCAGGTTTTGACCAAGAATTTAACGCATTTTTAAAAATTAATATGGGCTACTATTACTAATTATGTTCAATCAAACTCCAGATATTCCAGTTGTAGATTCTCTGTTTAATTCAGCTCACTTCTCCTGGAAAGGAAATCTACCTTCTGAGGGGCTTAATGACCATAGCTTCTTTGGATCATCCTAACTTCCCTTTATGGAAACAGCAAGGTACTTCGCCTCTCTAATCTGCAGTATTCTCTTTTATAAAAGGGAGATAATAATGGTATCCTTTGTCCCTTTATACTGATTTAATGAAATCAATTAGGTAAAATACTTAGCATTAAACCTGGCACATAAAAAATCCCTAGCAAATGTTAGCTATTATTATCAAGTCCTTTCAATATTGGTCCCCATAAAAGCTGTGATAGGCAATATTGTCTCTATTTTGAAGTAGAAATTATATATGATTCAGAGTATTGAAATGACTAACTTAATATCACAAAGAAGTACCCAGGCCTTGAACCCTCTTTTGGGAAACTTTTTTTAAAGATTTTTTAATTTATTCACTTGAGAGAGAGCAAGTGCACGAGTGAGAGAGTGAGGGAGAGTACAAGCAGGCAAAGGGTTAGAGGGAGAGGGTGAGAGGGAGAAAGAGAAGCAGACTCCCCACTGAGCATTATGCCCAGTGTGGGGCTCGATCCCAGGACCCTGGGACCATGACCTGAGCCGAAGGCAGACGCTTAACCAACTGAAACACCCAGGCATCCCCTTTTTTGGGAAACTTAAACTAGTTATCTTTTCATCATATCTCAGCAGAATACAGGAGATTTATTAGTACCAAATTTCTTTTTACTAATTTATAGAGATATATAACCTACAAGCATACTGATTCCGGTATCAGTGCTTTTTTTGACCCCATGTAAGAAAAACTCTTAAATTAACCAATCTACTAGCAATGTATCCTTAGCTTGCATACTCTAAATAACATTTACCTATAAAAGAAACCAGGGTCTCTTAGGGAAATGTCCAATTCTAGATCTAAGACAGGAAATATACACAATGAATCAGAAATATTTTGTTGTACCATTAAGCAAGGATGCTATCAAAGATTAACAGAATTGTATCAAAAATATCCACTAGCCAACGTAAAGAGTCTTCTGCTGCCAAAGGTGGGAAAATTCAAGAATCACTAAAGAAATAACTGCAATGAATTGAAAAGCATCAAATGTATTTAAAATCCTTGTGGTCAAAATGATATTAAAGAAAAACCTTCATTGATCACCTTTGAAGAATATTAAGGAACCAACTTACTACTCTGAAAACTGGTAAGTTACAAGGGAAAAATCAACCATTTATTGTACATTTCTTATATGAACTCTATATACCTCAGGGTAACCAAATAGTGGAGGAGGGAAATTTTCTTATTCAAGGCAACAAATGAGGAGGGTATGATAAAATTAGAATATAACCATTTTGCAATTCCTAATGAATTAATGAATCCGGCACAGATCATCAATGGCTGCTAGCATCATGAAAAGAGATAAAGCCAGACATTATATACCACCAACTGAAGTATGTAACACCAGCTAAGAATAAATCCTTTCAGAAATCAAACAGAAATCTGATCAGGCTTCTACAAATTCACAGGAAACATTAGGAACAAAGGAAAATGCAGAACAACGTGACAGGGATATAATGATCAAAATTCAGTTCCTAAGGAGCTCTGTAGGACAAATAATCTGGTTTTATCAACAAATAAATGGCAAAAAAAAAAAAAAAAAAGGAGAATGAACCCATGTGTATATCAAGATGGGGCTTGTTAAATGAATTATAGTAGATCTGTACAATGGGATAACATTCAGCTTTAAAAGAGAATGAGGAAGTTCTCTGTATGCTGATGTCAAAAGACCTCTAAATACAATTGTCTTGCTTCAGCTTTATTTTCACTTCGATCTAATCACATTGGAGGCAACTCACTATCTTATACATTAGAAATGTATTTCCCAATCACAGTTTAGAAAACACTTCCTGGATATAGCTAAACTAATCAAAAGTTTTTTAGGATCTAGTGGGTATGGAACTCTAAGGGGATACAAATACAAAAGCCAAAAGTGACCAACTAAACTCAAGGAAATGATATCGTCAAGAAAAGGGAACCAGAATAAGCCATTACTAAGTCATGTACCTCAAATATAAAATAATATATAAAGGGATATAATATATTAAAGGGAACAGAGATTGGGGAATAATGAACAGTCTATGCCACTCTACATCCTGTAATATATAGTTCTATCTATATTTTTTAGAAATTCGCTTATTCTAAATCTGGAGCAGCAGCTCTATTTTGTGATTATAACTTAAAATGATAGAATAAAATTTAATAATGGGAAAAATAACTTGTGTCAAAGTGAATGTTAATATTGTGCTTTCTGTTTCTACTAGAGAACCAAATGTATAAACTTACTGCTTCCTTTGTCTTTTTTTAGAACGAATTTTAAGAACTTGGAAAATTTTTAATGTTGCTGAACATTTGTTTATGAACTTGAGTTCTTCTCTGCAGATCTAGGAACCATCAATTTTTCACTTCAAATATCTCTTTTATTATGAAAACTTAGAACAGAGTACTCTATTCTTTGTGTTTGGAAAGTGAAAGTCTTAGGTCATCATTAAGACCGTTTATTGCATTCTGTTCTATTAACATACTAAGATAAGTAATTTTCTGCAATCAAAGTTATTGCTACCCCAAATAACTTTTAATTCCTTTGTCAAAGAAAAATAGATAATAAATATTGTATTTCTCATGTATTACCTATTGCACTGTGTTTGTACACCTAAGTGTAACAGGGTGCTATACTCGTTCACCTAGGAGCATTTACTGATTTTAATTTGTGTGTATCCTTACAACCTATATTTCCCTCTGGGCATATGAAATCTACCCTTACTCTCTTAAAAAATATTAATTGATTTTGCCCTTTGGAGGCAGTGCAAGACTCTCTTCTACAAAGAGCACAGGGACTAAGAATTATCAGACTCACTGCTTGATCATCTCAAGAGGGTGTATGACATTCTAGCTATCGCATCTGAATTCCAGGCAGCACAATGGAGGAAAGTCCAAAGATGAAATAAAGCAAACACAATAAATCTCCTTTAGAATATTTCCCAGAAACTATATGGGGAAATAATGTACCAGTTTATATCCTTTGGCAGAATTTGATCACCTGACCCCGTCTCGTGCTGCAAGGAAGACTGGTAAATGTCGTCTTTATTATTTCTGACAGCCATTTGGCTGGATTAAAATCTATTACTATTAAAGGGAACAGAGATTGGGGAATAATGAACAGTCTATGCCACTCTACATCCTGTACAATGGACACTTTTTCATTTCATTTTTTCATCCCCCTACTCACTGAAACTTCCTGAAAAGTAGGGACTATCTTATTGGCCATTGTATCTCCAGGTCAAGCTCAGACCAGACACATAGGAGGTACTCGAAAAATATTTGTTAAAACAGAGAATAATAACTTGCTAGCCAGAGATGCATATTAAAATCACTTGGGAAGCCTTCCCAAAACAAGCACTCCCGGGCCTACCACCTACTGTGGAGTCAGAAGGCTTGAGCTTACATGCACATTCTGAAAAAGCTCCCCAATCCATGATTAATGTCTGTTCCTAGTGAGAAAAACATTAAACTAAATAATAAGAGAAGAAAAAGTAATATCATCTTTTTTGAAGAAAACATTAATTGGAGTTCTGCTTCACATCCTAAGCTATAGTGACACAAAATAGATTGTTCTTAGGAATTGTGAGAGCCACAATGTGGGGATGCTTGCCTCTACCTCCTTCCTTCCTCCTTCTCCCTTCTTTCTTTTCTCTTTTCTTTTTTCCTTCCTTCCTTCCAGTTAAATTTAATTTCTGTCCAGTACTTTAGTTCTTTTCATTTTAATTTCCCAAATTAAACATCATTATTTTTATTATATACAGACACAGTTTGTTTAGATTTACTTACATATTTACCTTTTATTCCCTCATTTTACATTTTTATATATCGAATTTCTGTCTAGGATCACTATCCTTTTTACTGAGGAACATCTTTTATCGTTCCATTAGTGAAAGTCTGCTGGGGGAGAACTCTTTGTGTTTTTAATTTGATAATTTCTTAATTTTACCCTTAATATAGAAAGATAGTCTCAATGGGTATAAAAGCATAGATTGATAGTTATTTTCCCTTAGCATTTTGTAGATCCTTACCTTTTGCTTAATCATTTTATGATTCCATATTTTTCCTTTTTAGTATTTTATACATAGATATTTAATATTTTATAATTCCTTGAACATTAGGAGATTCTATGTTTGTTGTTTTTTATTCTTGCTAACCTCTGTAATGATAGCTTATCTATTTGTGTGTTTGGCAATTTTTGATAATGAATTCATATTTTAGTCTGTGAGAACTCTAAGTGTCAAAATTTGGGTTTGCTTTCCTGTAGAGAGGATTTTTTCAAAATTATACAACTCAATTGAGATATAATTCACATATTATACAATTCATCAATTTGAAGTATTCATTTCAATGATATTCAGAGTTGTGCATTCATCACCCCGTTAATTTTAGAACATTATTCTCGCCCCCCAAAACCCCACAAAGCCATTAGCAGCACTATTCATTTTTCCCCAAACCACCCCACCCCAAGCCTAGAGAACCACTAACCTACAAACATAACATGCTAAAAAGTGACAGGTGGAAAAAGGCAACCCTAAATTGGTTAATGCTCTGTGCTAGGGAAGTGTTCGTCATTAAAAGAATCATAAGAGTCTTTCAAATGCTCTCAGCTTGGTATTTACAAGATAAAGTTTTACTTCACAAGAGGATTAAGAATATTTCCCCCTGCTTGTACTCTCTCTCCCTCAAATAAATAAATAAAATCTTTTTAAAAATGAGAAAAAAATGATGTTTCCTTAGTGGAGCCTAAGAAAAAATAGTCTGAGATGCTAATGAGAGTCAGTAACAGGGGCTATTTTCCAGTTGCTCCAGAAATACAGCAAATATGTTCCTTATTAGCAATAGTACAAGGCTGAATTCTGTGTTCCTTAACCAAGACCAAACCTCCCCTTTTCAATCCATTACCTCTTTTCATAGACTCCCAAGATCTAACCTACAGTTATTTATTTGGCCTTCAACTTATTCAAAACTGACTTTCCCCATAACTTTGGCACCATTGGGTTTGATTGTCAAAATCCAGGAAGAGGTGAGGGAGAGGAGAGAACAAATTATACATGAGTAATCATTAGTGACTAGGTCAGGGTGGACTAAATTGTTCTGACTGGGTAGATTCCTTATGTTGCTTCGTTTAATAATTCATCACAAGTAAATAATAAGTGATTTCCCCATTGAAATCAAATATTGGGTTTGAACTTCCCTATTCCTTCCTTTCATTGACCCTTGACCCACACATTATTAACAGACACTGGCAATGCCCACACAGATCCCCCAAGGTCCCTTATATAATTTGTTATGCATCCAGTTCCCCATATTCAGCGTGCTTCCCCTCCACCTTCCTTCCAGTTCAGTGTGGTTTTGTTTCCCCTCATCCTTTAATTGGATCCCTTGCGTGAGCAGGCTTATGCTGCCCTCCTCAGGACCTTATTGAAATTGCATCATTTCTTGGCTACATCTCCTTTCTGCTGCTTTCATTCTCTTGGTTTTTTTTTTTTCCTGAGAAAACTTCTATAATAAATCATTGCACATGAAACCTTATCCTAGGTTAGCTGCTAGGGAACCTGACCTGAAATCATTTTGTTCTCCAAATATTTAGAGACAAGCATAAAAAAGGAAGCTTGCCTTTTACATGGAAACAAAATCAGAGACACGTTACAACACAAATTGGAAAATACCCTTTAGAACATGTGACAAAGCGCTAATTCCTCTATGTAAAGAGCTCTTAAACAAATCAGCTCAAAACAACGCAAACCTAACATGGGAAAAGGACAAAGACAGAAAATCACAGCAAAGAAACTATGAAATGGCTCAATTTCTCAAAATAAAAGAAATTGTGATTAAAATGACAATGAGATACCATTTTTACATTACCCAGACAGGCAATACTTTATAAAGTATAACAATATAGGGTTAGTTTGGGTATGGGGATTCAGCCTTCTTAATTTTTGGAAGGAGTGTTAACTGATACAATTTCTTTAAGAGTCAACATTATATATTACACTTTAAAGGGGACAAGACTTGCCTTTTCAGCCCTAATTGCTGTCTTTCTCATTCTTCTTTTCAAGTTTTGTAAGAGCATATGCTATAGTCTCAATATTTGTGTCCCCTCAAAATTCCTATGTTGAAATCCTAATACCCAGTGTGATGGTATTAGGAGGTGGCGCCTTTGGGAGGTGCTTAGGTCATGAGCGTGGGTCCTCATGAATGGAGTTAGTGCCCTTATGAAAAAGCCCCCACAGAGCTTGCTAGCCTTTTTCCACTATGTGAGGATACCAAGAGAAATCTGCAACCCGGAAGAGGGCCAACACCCAACTGTGCTGGCACCTTGACCTTAGACTTCCTAGCCTTGACAACTTTGTAAGAAATAATTTTCTGTTGTATACAAGCTATTTAGTCTGTGGTATTTTGTTATTGCAACCCAAATGGATTAAAACAGCATTTATCATTCTGAAATTATTTGCTTATTTACTTGCTTATTGTCTCCTCACACTAAGTGCAAGCTCCATAGAGCAGACTCTGGTCTATGTGGTATCCTCCATGCCTATGCTTGACATGTAATAAACGCTCCATTTAAAATAGTTGAATCAGGGTGCCTGACTGGCTCAGTTGGTGGAGCGCGTGACTCTTGATCTAGGGGTTGAAAGTTCAAGCCCCACATTGGGTGTGGAGATTACTTAAAAACAAAATCTTTAAAAAAAATAAAATAGTTGAATCAACAAATTAAGTAATCAGCATCTATGGTATAGTTTGAGATGCCCCAGTGACTTTAGAACATCTCAATGTTCTTTTGCAGTGTCTGAAATTCTCACTTAGGCAAGTAACAAAGATGCTAAGGGAGCCTATTAAACTATTATATCATGAAAATCTAAATAGAGGTAAATTAGCTAAGGAATTGAATCAAGAAAGAAGTTAGTTGTAACTGAGGTTGTAGGCCAGCTAAGATCAGAATCATGAAGTAGATCTTGCAAGTAAGAACTTGCAAGCAAGTAGATGGCAGACCTTGGAGTGTGGGGAGCCTTATTTGGGTTGCAGAGATTATAGCCAAGAGAAGTTTTAAGATAAAGTACAGAGGAGAAACCAGAATTAAAACCAAAGCAGGCAGAGTACTACAGTGTTCACCAGAGTGTTCTAAGCAGAGAAGTGAAAACCAGGGCACAGAGGAACGTCCTTCAGGAATCAGAACAGATCAAGCAGGGGGAGGCAGTGGGTTATAACCAGAGCCTACAGAGGGCCCATGAGTACAGGCACAGAAGAATTAAGGGGAACCCACAACATTATTTCTGGATGAAGAGGGAGGCATTAGAGGTGCCAGCCAACTTAGGCAGATTATGACAAAAATAATGGAGACTTCCCAGTTTTGTCACTAGTAGGAATATGGAAAGGGGCAGGGTTGAGGAGTGGAACAATTCTGTCCCTTCAGGTAGTACCCTATACTTGACTACAGACACCAATGCTACAAGAGACTAAGGGTTTCTGGACACGGTCTAGTTTTAGCCAACCCTCTGATTTGGGACCTTGGTTCCAGCCACACCTCTTTGGGCTCTTTCTGGAGTTCTCTCCCTGAGACTTTAAAATTCGAGTCTAAATCTTTGAAGATAGCCAGAAACATCTCACATATCATCCAAGCTAGCTTTTTGATTAAACAAATCTCTTGAACTGAAGAACCCACCCGGTCTCACAGCAACTGGTTTATTTTCCTCATCTGAACTGCTGAGCTAAGGCCCTCCAGGACTTTGGTAATGGAGTAGATATGGTTCTGATATCTGAATCTAAGGGATTCAACTGACGCTCGCTTGCCTGAGGTAAAAAAAAAAAGTTGAGCAGCATCTGTAAAACAGGGACAAAACTTGTGTCTACTTCTTAGGATTATTATTGGGAAGGAATGTGTTAATCTGTCTACAGTGTCTGAAAGAGAGAAGGGAAGAAGGGAGAGGAAGAGAAGGAACAGAAGAAAATTAAAATGTTAGTGACTATTCAACTCTCTTCTCAGAGTTGGGACTGAGGCTAGACTCAATCAGTGCCCTTGGTCCTCTGTTTCCTCTATGTGCTTTATATGACAACAATGGGTAGGCTCGGTGCTGATGGGCGCAGACCTCACTCATCCTACATTGTATTTTTCTGAGAAAATTGTATGACAAGGCTGTACTTCAATTTATCAGTTTCAGCAAAGTTAGAAGGTAATATATATTAACCGGGAAATAAAAGACCCCCATAAATAATTCAAATTTACCTCTAATTTAAGTAAAGGGTTAGTCTTTTAGTTTAAAGGACTTCTTATTCTAACTTCTTAGGTCCTGTGATGTGGAAAGTTAGGAACTATGAACACAGCATTTCCATTTTCCTGTTCAAAACCGAATAAATGAAGTCAAAACATGAAACATGATTGCCACATTAATGCCACTAATCATTTGGAGTAAATAAACAAAAAACAAGAGTTGCACCAAAAAATTAATAGAAAGGGTGAACATTCTGTTAAAGTTATTGACATCAAAAGCAGGCAGGGTTTAGGACTAAGCACACTGCAAACGGGGTCTAACTAACTGCACACCTTTGAAGATATTTAGATTGGGCTTTAATTCCTTTTTTCTCAAGTGAGTTGATTCTAATAGCAAATTATGATGATTAATTATGCCAGTGGAAGTATGTTCATATCTACATGTGTCTGAGACAATTAAAATATTCAGAATCCCTTCTCAGAAAATATCCTGTTTTATATTTTCATCTCTGTAATAATAGTGACCTGTCCAGTAGAGGACATTGTAAAGAGCAAGATTTTCAGAATTAGCTAGAACTGGGTTGGTGGGCAAATTGTTTAAGTTTTGCTAACGCTTACTTCCTCATTTAGAAAATGAGGATGATAATTCTTACCCCAGAGTGTTACAGAGACGTTCAAATACCATAACTGTTAACTAAAAACCCTTAGATGACTTCCTAATTAGTTGTTGATTGATTTTAAAGATTGGTTGAAACTGCCTTCCTGTAAACACTGTCTCTTAAGGACATTTTAATGAAAGGCTTGCTGTACTCGTGTTAACATTTAAAAATATAACAAATATTGCACATTTGTTGAAAGCAGTTTAGGTGACCAATAAATATTACTTATATTTTGGATTTTTAAAACTGTAGCTATTGCAAGTTAAGAATTAAATAAGCCATACACAATTGAATAAAAACAATATTTTTTTCTCAAAATTATAAACATTCATTAAGTAACTAAAGTACGAATTAGATTCAACCTCGAGAGACTCACTGCCCTGTAATTATGTTGACAAGTGAACACGTGCCTTGGAAGTTTCTTTTTAAATCTTTGAAGTTATCTTGTTATCTGTCTATTCTGTTTTGTGCTTTTTTTTTTTTTTGGTAGCAAAATAGTAGGTCTTATAAAGATCTTGTCCCCATCCCCCACCCTCATACTTGGTCCATCCCCCAACTTCATAGTTGGTCCAAATGCTTCAAAAATTCTAAAGCAGAATCTCTGCTGCAGAAATTCTGATTTCCCCATTCTCTCAGAATTCCTTTTTTTCCTTGAGCCATCTCCCAGTAGGTGAGTCTTAGGGACACTCCCATCCCTTCATAAATTAGCCGGATCCTTAGTCGCCCGTCACTCTGAGTTCCTGTTTCCCCTGTCTCAGGTGAGAACCATAGGGTACTTCTGCTCTCCTCTGCTCTTGGTGAAGAGACAAGTACAACTGCCTGCTCTTCTCATTGACAAGGGTAAATGTGCTCAGGTTTTTATGGAAGAGTGTAGGGGGGCACAGATAAGTCTAGGTACTAATGGATCTTTCTAATGGCATTAGATCTTTCTAATGCCATCTTTCGAATGGCATTGGAAGGCTGACTTTGTAATTAATTTTTCTTTTTGGATAGTATCTGTCACACATTTTGATATATGTGATATGTTAGATGTATTGTTTATTTTAATAACAACAATAATGATTATTAGTGAGTTCTTGTACCTCGTAGAGGTAATAAACATGCTAAGAGCCAAAGGAAATTTGATGCTGAGAAATAATTTTGTTAACCATCACTTCTTTGAGTTTTGGTAACGGCTCTTCCTCCTCTTTTGTGAAATGGAAGCAGAGCCAGCTCATTCAGCCAAACTAATATATAATCACCGAACACTGTAGAGATATCTGAATTCTATATTAATAATTTTTGCTATTATTCGTTTTAAATGTCACTTATTTATATGCCACTTACTTATTCCACTAATCCGATATAAAGGCTGAAAACTGTCTGGATAAATCACATTTGACAAGTTAGAAAAATATTTCCATTGGGCTGAGTGAAGAGTTTGAAGTCTGAGCTTGAAAAGGTTGCTTTCTTAGTAGACTCCTCCATAAGATGCCAAGAAGCAGTCACAGCCAAATTAATGCAAGGCACATGAAGGCCAGTCTGATCTGCTGATAGAGTCATGATCCATGAAGATTTTCTCATGTAGGTTCCCTCTCAGATCACGCTGTGTGCTGATGAACACCATTGCTGATGAATGCCATCATCAGATCTGGCTCCATGGCGGTATGAATTTGTTGAGTATTTCAGTTCTATCAGAACAATTCCATAATGCTCACATATTTAGAGTAAAAAAAATTTTTTTTTAATTTCCTAGGGAAGCTTTAATGCTAGCAGGTCTATGAATCATGAAATAGTCTTGGACTTCGCCTTCTTTTGTTAATGCTTTTCCCTGTCTTTCATACAAGAGGGTGGAGGCAAGGGATATTATTAATAATAACAGGAACAACTTACATTTATTTGGTATTTACTCTGGGTCAGGTGTATGGGAGAAAAAAGAACTTGCCTTAACCCTGTTAGATTCTGCACCTGGAGCATGTGAGTTGAACTGACAAAAGACAGATTAACATGAGAAAAACATACAAACTTTATTTAATATTTTTACATGCACGTGGGAGCCTTTATAGCAGTTTAGTGATTTATAGACATTACTTTAAGGAATCTTCAGACAGATCAGAATTCTACTCTGGTTGCTGAAGAAATTAAATTAATGAGATTTGAGAACTTGTTGGAGGCCACTTAATAAGCAAGGGCCTATTCTCAGCACTCAAAACCCAGGTACTTCAGACTCCAACGCTTCTGCAATCAGAGTGGCTTGACCCGTTTGTGCCACAGTAAAAAATACATTTTATGTTGTGACTCAGTGCATGCATTTGTAAATATATAACAGACAGAAAAGGTTCATAAAATAATCTGTTTACTATATGTGATGATGTTATTCTTGTGCTTCTGATTCTGTCCTGCCCTGCTCTAGCCTAGCCTAGCCAATCCACTCTATGATAGTCAATTTCACTTCTTTTTTAAAAAATGCTCATTACAACCAATTAAATCAGTTTTATGGCCCACTAATAGTCTGTGGCCTGAACTTGGGGGAAAAATGCTAGAAATAAGCCTCTCCAACATCACTTTCTTAGATAATCATGCTCACAACTACTCTCCATTTTGGCCTAAGATGCACCTAAAAGGCTTAGGTGATGTTTCACCCTTGGTCAGCAATGCTCTTTGTAGTTAGGTTTAGGCCAGAGGTGATCTCACTGTGGAGGCATTATCTGGGCTCTCCTATTTCCTTGAACTAGAAGCATGTGATCTCTGTCAAGGCTGAACAGCAGCAACCTCCCAACCTCTAGGTGAAGATAAGGGGGTAACTTAATTGTAAATAAATACAACTTTTACTGAATTTCTACAATTTGAAGTAAATTTTGCTTCTATGAGTCTTCTTCTTCCCTTCTGCCTTTTTCACTGAGCACGCTCTTTAAAGAGGAGTTAGAGTCCCGCTATTACCCCCAAACTTTTCCGTGTCCTCTAAAAATTTCAGCATCCCCAGTAAACATTTCTTTGGCATCCTTGGACTAGGAATTCGCAATCCCTAAATTTTTCTAGAGATACCCCTAATCTAATTATATATATTGACTTTTCGGGTTGCTATAAGTCAAAAACTACTGTCTCTACACCTTACTACAGCTGTCTTATAGTTTGGGGTAAATGCAAATGAACCATAATAAGCAAGATTTCATAATATAGGTAGTCCAGGGGCAATAATACTGCACCCTAGATTTGCATAGCTTCTTGTAAAAAATACTTCATAGATATCATTTCACATATCATCCCAGCATCTCTGGGAGTGAGATTGATCTAGGTATCACCAATATACTTTTAAAAAGTTAATACCTAAAGATAGATTAATTCGAATCTTCCAGTTCTTGCATGATGGAACTAAAAATGGGAATAACGTCTCAATCCTTTTCTGGTTCTGGGCTCCTTAATCCCTTTAGCTGTGGGTGTCCAAGCTTCAGGTCCCATTGGCAGATGGAAGACTCAGTTAAGATAGGAAGAAAAAAATTAAAAGTGGATGTATGAGGAGAGAAGAGTCATTGCAAAGGGAGACACCAATAAATAGTGATGCTCTGTGGCATATTTGTTCTAATCTTGAGCTATAGCACATCATTAGCTGGAGAGCATGGTCGCAGTTAGGGACCCTCCTGAGAGAATAGGATTAGATTTGAATTAGTAATCTTAAAAATCCCTGCTAATTATAATCTCTGAGATAAATCTTACTTTCCATGCCACAATGTGAGGTCACAGTAGCTACTGTTATTTCTTCAACTGTTTTAACTCCTTATCTTGTTAATGTTTAGGATAAAATAAATTGGATTTTATCCAATAGGTGAACTTGTGCTTTGGGAGAATGGTAGGAAATTTAAAATAATTTAGTGAACTGGGGAGAAGGAAAAAATAATCTGATCAAAGAATTAATTGATGGATAGATTCACTCATTCACCCAGACAATTAAGTACTTTTGGACCTTCTACTGCATACCAGGCATAGTACTGGGAACTGGGGACACAGTATTGAGCTCACAGTTTAGTGAGAAAGATAGACTTATTTCAAATTTGAACACAAACTGTGACTGGTACTAAGAGATAAGTACAATTTTTATGAGAGACTTTATACATTAAAACTCTCCTTGGTGGCAATCAGAAATGAACACTTCAATAGTCAGTTGTGTTTGGAAAGGCTACACAGTGGGAGCAGTCACTGAGAGATATATCTCTATGCTCAGAATAGATTTTTAAAGATCCAGGGCAAAGAGATTTGTACAAGACTTGCAAGGCAGGATCCCACTGGAATGAAACATATATAATTCTCATATGGAATGCATATGGTCTACAAGAGCCTGTCACCACAAAACTCTTCTTTCTCAAAGGAAGAGGGACTTTCCTATGGGTAATGAAAGATTTGAGTTTTATTTTACTTTAGATCCTGGCTGAAAAGCTGGACTAAACTGAGTTGCCACATATTCCTTACAAGTGGAGAAAGAAATGAATAGGTTGGGAAGACATTTGCTTGCTTGAGACTTCAACTATAGTTTTGCTTTCACAAAATGTACATTCTTAAGGTGGACTGTAGAAGATGTGTTTTTAGGAAGATAAATATTAAATCACTTAAAACTCTGACAAGATTTTTGAATCAGTCTTCTATCCTAAGAAGAAAAAAACAGTCTGCATCCTACGTGCAGCATTTAGGAGCCTTGTATTTCTATAGGCGCCCATCAAATTGATAAGAAGGAAAACATCTTTTGTATTGTCTTTTGAAACTGCGCTCATATGTTTGTTTTCAATGCATTTGCAAATGTGCTTAATCACATTCGATGCAGTTAGGTCCCTACTGCCTTTGAACAAAGGACATTTATGAGCAAATAGGTGTTTTCTGTTTGTATTAGACTGTAGTGGCCATTTGGATCTTTGATATAATCCCACATGTAGGTTTAGTAACTATGACTTTGACAATTCAGAGACACAAAAACCCAAAAGTCATATGACTGGTCAAGGGAAGAGAAACATTAGTTATTGCTAACAGAAGACCAATTGTAAACTCATAGCCCATATCATAGCTGGTATACCTTTGTGAACTTCATTGTGCAAGGCTCTAGTTATCGTGGAGGTGCTTGTTATTCCTAAACTTTGACTTGAGTGATACTAAGGTTTTTTGCCTATTTGTACGAGGCAGCTGAGACACTCTAATTACAGAAGAACTACGACTGGTCCCAGGTTTATGATGGTGGGATGTTGGGTTGCCTCCAAGCCAGGCATTACTAAGCTCAGTCTGGGGCTTGACAAATGGTATTGCAGAGAGTATCCCTAGTGAGGTTATTGTGTTAACTAGCCTCTAGGATTTTAGAGACTCTTAAAGACTGTATTCAATTATTCAAGTACTTAGTTTCAGTCATATCTGGGTGTGTCAGTGCCTCACGCTTGGCTATAGAAGACATAACTGTCTTCTGAGTAATGTTTGAACTCTGTGGCTTCTGGATGCTATACTTTGTTTTTTATTTGAACATTTTCATCTTAAAGTGGTACCATAAGCCACAATTTTGAGTTTACTGAAATTCAGAGTACATTGAGTTTATTTACTTAATTAAATGATTAACTCATCCAGCATGCACCATAGTGGGGACTGACAAAGATTCTCTATTGACCAAGCCAATCAGGCTCATTGAACTCTCTCTCTCTCTCTTTTTTTTTTAAAGATATTTTTTTAAAGATTTTATCCATTTATTTGACAGAGAGACAGAGCGAGAGAGGGAACACAAGCAGGGGGAGCGGGAGAGGGAGAAGCAGGCTTCCCACAGAGCAGGGAGCCTGATGCAGGGCTCCATCCCAGGACCCTGGGATCACGAATTGAGCTGAAGGTAGATGCCTAACGACTGAGCCACCCAGGTGCCCCTGAACTCTCTTTGACTAAGCCTCAAAACGCTGGGCTTCTGTATCCTTCCCTGTAGAATCTAGTTCTAGCAAGAATCCTGTTAATTCAGTTTAGCAAGAATTCCCATCCTCCCTATCTGGTCACCTTGGATATCTGATTAGGTTTCCTATCTTCTACTGTCCCCCTGGTTTTGCCTGATCCCCCTGGCCTGACTTTAGCAAGAATCCTGTTAGGTCAGTTTAGCCAAAATCTTCCCTTACCCCTGATGTTCCCTCTTAGTAATTTTCCATCCACAGACACCACCCCCCCCCCCCGCCCGCCCGCTCTAACTTTGCTCTTTGGCTATAAAGTCCCACTTTTTCTTGTATTTGGAATTGAGTCCAGTTCTACCCTACTGTTCTGGTTTTCCTTTGACAGCTCTGTGGATTCTGGGTGACATATTTTGATTTTGTTCAAACATCTTCAGGCTGTAATTTTGAGTTTACTGAAATTCAAAGTATATCAAGCTCATTCATTTAATTAACTAATTAACTCATGTAAGTATCTATTGAGTATCAATTAAGTGGCTTGGAAATTTGAACAACAACCTAATCCAACAATTAAGGGTATATTATGTACCTTCTTTTATAAGGCCTCTCAGGTCTATAAAGACATTACGGACACAGAATGTTATTATAGGCACCTTCACCTTCTTTCCAAAGGAATTTCCTTCTAAGAGTGAGATGAATTACTTTCTTATTTTCAATTAAACACTCTTGCTATGGAACTATCTTGCATTTTCAAAAGCTGAAATATTAATATCTTTTACACCTTATCAATATAACTTGCTTAAGGCTTCGATATTTACAATTCATGTTTAATCATGTGGTTTTCTAGCTCCTTAGATGTATTGCTTTCTAATTATATCATGGCCCAACAGGACAAAATTTTATGACATAAAATGAACATGTATAAATTATATCTCTATGTTCTACAATAGCAATTAAATAAAATTTGATTTTGGGAACTGCTTTTGAGGGATTTTGTTATTTATTTGGTTCTCTTTTTTCTCCTCTCCCCTCCCCCTTCCCACCTTAGAGAAAGGAACAGGATTCTGAAAACGAGTATTTTCCTATAACGAACAAATGTCAAACATGGCTTCTTAATCACTTTGAAAATATAAATTCATTTTAATTTGGTAACGAGAAATTACTTTTACCATAAATGCTGTACTTCCTTGAAACCAATTCATTCTTCATCTATATTACATGACAGAACTCTTTTATTAATTTAACAAAATGGTTAATAATCAAAACAACTGTAATTAGGATTTGTTTTACCATTGGGTTCTTAAACTTATTTCAAATGCTAATAAAAAATTTATAGCATTTTGGTGTTAATTTGCCATCCTTACCAATCTTTTTTGCTACTATAAGGCACTTGAATTTGCTGGGATTCAATGCACACATACACACACACACACACACACACACACACACACACACGTGCCCCTTCCTCCATCACATAATAACATTTCAAAAGATTAGGTCTTTCCTTAATTCCATAACTGACTGGGCAAAGAGCTGCTTTTTCTCACCCAACACGTTGAATACTGAAGAGCATTTAGATTTTTCTGGAGCAATTTCTGACCTGCTGACATTTCAGAGGAAACTTTTAAAATTTTGCTTCAAAAATAAGTTGTCTTTTTTTCTTTCTACTGCATAGCCTGATCAGGATAATCAGATATGGTATCTCTGAAGAAGAATTAGTTCTGTAACATGCCATGTTTTGAAAGCTACCTCGTTAGTGGCAGTAGTTTGGCACTTAGTGCTTAGTAGTAGATACACAGGTTAATTTCTTTTTCTTTTTTTTTAAAGATTTTATTTTTAAGTAATCTCTACACCCAATGTGGGCCTCAAACTTACAACCCTAAGATCAAGGGTCACATGCTCTACCGACTGAACCAGCCATGGGTCCCAGGAATGAGCAATTTCTTTAGCCTTGAGGAGTTCCAGCCTGTGAAAAAATTATCTGTGGGAGACACTGACAAAGTTAAGACAAGAGTAGGAGAAGGAACCAGAGGAGAGGAATAATAATGATGATAATAATAATAATAAAGGAAAAGGGGAAGGAAGGAGTTGATGGAATGCCACCAAAAACAATATTAACTTGTTTTGTTTATTTTTTAAAGATTTTATTTATTTATTTGTCAGAGAGAGAGAGAGAGAGCACAAGCGGGGGGGGGGGGTGGCAGGCAGAGGGAGAAGCAGGCTCCCCGCTGAGCAAGGAGCCCGATGTGGGACTCCATCCCAGGACCCTGGGATCATGACCTGAGCCGAAGGCAGATGCTTAACCAACTGAGCCACCCAGGTGCCCCTTAACTTCTCTTGTTTAATCAAGTTTATCATCATATCTATTTCTGGCCAAGTTATTTATAAAACATCATAGCTTAATAAGAAATTTCCTACAAAAAAAAATCTTGTTTGAAGGCTCCTTTCTTTCCTGAAAGCATGAATAAATTTTTGCTTTAAGAGAAGAAAATTGCACATAGATTTTTCTGCTTTGGGGATATTATGCTGGTCTCTTAAGTTTGCTCAGAACTCAGCTTAGATTTAATATGACTTGTAACTGGAGGTAGAAGTCAACCTTTGACTTGAAATTAGAGACCAAGTAGTACTTCAGAAATAATACACAGCCTACCAAATGTAATTAGTATACCAGGGGTACCAAGGCAATAAATTTGGGGCCAGCTGCTCACGTGAAGTTTTGCTTTTTATTTTTCATATTAACGAATGATTCCTGAAGTATTTACAGAGGTAATTTAGATACATTAAAGTTACCTACAGCATCCTGAGGCTAGGGGCCATTTGATGAGTATTATAACCATGCCTTTATCATGTTCAGTTGTTCTGGGGGCAGTAGGGTAATGGGCACCTCGGAGGTGCTGGGGAAAGACATCTTAAACCTTGGGACTCTCCACTCTGTCCCTCCCTTCAGTCCTCACTGAGCTTTTACCAAAGTTATAATCTTGGCTTTCTCACAATTTGTCCACTATTCTGAATGTTCACCTTTATATTTATAATAATAATTTATATTCAAAATCTGTAACAATTTTAATAGTGAGAGGATTGTATCTAAATTCAGTTCTTAATTCCATTGAGATAATATACATGGACTCCTTATAGGAAGTAAGAATACCAGAAGAGTGGATTCTGAAGACAGTCCTGTGACTGACTTCTACATCTGTTAATTATGATTTTCTAGAAAGAAAGCATTTGTTATAGAAAAGAAGAGCTTAGAATTAAGCCAAGGAATTTAGCTGTTTTGTTTGGCTTTTTCTGTCTGTGGCTGTCTTCTCCTTACCTCAAAAATTCCAACCACCAACTCCTTCAAAAAGTAAAATGAGGGGTGCCTGGTTGGCTCAGTCACTTAAGTGTCCGACTCATGATTTCAGCTCAGGCTGTGATCTCATGGGTCATGAGATAGAACCCCATGTCAGGCTCCACTCATCTGCAGTCTGCTTGGGATTCTCTCTTCCTCTCCCTCTGCCCCTCCCACCACACTCGCATGCTTATGCGCACACTCTCTCTCTTTAAAAAAAAAAAAAAAGGTAAAAGGAGAACCCCTTGAACAAGCATCCTAGTGAATAAACAGTAAGAAAGTGGATGGTTATTTTTCCTCTTGCCACTAAGGAGAAGCTGAGCTTCAAATCTGTTCTGGCAAACAAAATTCTAGCCTTAAATTTTATTTTTCTCCCAGTTTTTATTTGAGAAACTATATGGTAGTTGAATGGAAGAAAATTAGAAGATCAAAAATATGTAATGGAGCCTCAGGAAATATGAATATTCTTTTATATCTCTGGATTTTCTTTAACTCCTTAAGCATGTGCTTACGTTTCTGTATATCTCAAAAAACTGCTTGTCTTCAGTAGCATCAAGGCAAGGAGCTAGTTGGTCCCTGCTTACTAGTATTTTAGGCAAGCATCTTTACATGTTACTTAACTATCTTTATAACTAGCTCTGATGTCTGCTTAAGCATCTCATCATTGTCTGCTTTTAATATTTTCTCCTGTTCTGATTTAGACACAACAATACATAGTGGTAAATGATACATTTTAAGTATCTATATCTACCTATGTTGTTTTTTATTACAAAATAATTTTGGACCAATTCTCAGACAAAACATTCCTGGTTCATAGGTTTTAACTAACATGCATTTTTAGTGACAAAATTTCTTTAAAACAAGAATAAAAGTTAATTAAAAGGATTTTGGATGTCTTCAAATCTTGAGCTTTTAAATTAATTCTGAGATACATTGATTTTTTTTTTTTTTTTAAGGAATGGTATTGACTTGCCAATGCTCTAGGAAGACATTAAAACCAACAGGCTTCTGGCCTGGACGCCACTGAACACAAGTTGGGTGGTTGGACCCTGAAAGGACTTCTGGGCAAATACTACTATTTGGAATTGGGGCAGGGGGTACCAAAGGCTTAGCAGGAGTGCTTTAGGAAGCTATTATCCAGACATGGGGAGAAAGGACATTTGAGAAGTAATCTAATAGGTATAAATTGAGAACAGGCCTTATACATACTAGTGGAGAGATGCTAATTATCTGGAGTTAAGTCAGATAAGATTTTCTAGGGAGACGAGATTCTTTTTTTTATTTTTTTAAAAAGATTTTATTTATTTGACAGAGAGAAAGCAAGACAGAGATAGATCACAAGCAGGGGGGAGGGGTAGAGGAAGAAGCAGACTCTCCAATGACCAGGGAGCCCGATGCAGGACTCGATCCCAGGACCCTGGGATCATGATCCAAGCCGAAGACAGCTACTTAACCAACTGAGCCACCCAGGATCTCCTGGGAGATGAGATTCTTATGTAAAGTCTCTAGTAGATCTTCTAAAGAGATGCTTTTCTAGATGCTAACCCGGGTCTGCCCCCAATTCTGTGCCCCAAGACTTTGTCCAAAGATGTATAAAGAAGAGATATTTTGTTTCATAAAAAAATTTTTACCTATTTTTTGTACCTATACATAAATTTTGGGTATGTACGTGTGTGTGTGTGTGTGTGTGTGTGTGTGTGTGTGTGTGTGTATACACACAGGTATCTATAAATATAGTGCATCTCTTACTTAATCTTTCATTCAATTTGAGATATGATGGAGCACAGTTCCAAATAACACTTAAACTTGTTCCTCAGTAGGAGATTTTGGTTAATTCAATAGTCTCAAGCACGCTTTTGTTACAGTACTTCTGGGAGAAGTGACGAGAAGTGACTTTTGCCTCCTCCTCTACCTGCCCCCTTCAAAAAAAAAAAAGATGAAATCTCATAGTTTTATGAGAGGTTGTTTTCAATTTTTGGTATGCCACTTTAATGTGGTCTTTCAAGAAACAAAAATAAGAGGTTCAACTGGAATTCTATTTAACAAGACTTTGCTAAGGCAATGCTTTGCATAGCATTCTACACAAGCGGGAAGGCAAAAGGAAAAATAGCTACATTCACCTCTCTGTAGGCTCAGTCATGATTTGGAAAGACGAGACAAATGTAAGCTGTTATAGGATCTGTATCATACAGAAGAGAAAATAATTTTATTGATTCAAACACAGGAGTGCTCCAGCTTGGAAAACTGAATTAAACTACTGCACTTCCAAGTTGAGAACTTGATAAAGTTGATAGTCTTGATACAGAAACATAGTGTAACAATATATTCTATATTTATTTTTTTCCAGTTATAGATGAAGCAACTTGCAAAATATTCTTGAAATATGAAGAAGAAGAATATTTAAAATAACGTGATCATTATACCCTTTTATCCACCAAAGTGGCTTCATTCCACTCTCTCTCTTCTGTACTTAGATCTTGGATGAAATATCGGACAAGCCGAAGTGTTTGGGAAGAAATTTTCATAGTCATTAACCTTTGCAATGGGTGTGCTCAGGTTCCAGCATATCTTCTTTAGGAGTTTTGTGGGGTCCAGCGGAATCACCCAAGCAGTGCTCACCTTCCTTCTGATTCCATGTTGCTTGACTCAGGAGTTCAGAGCATCCCCTTTTATCCCCAGTGTATCTTTCCTCTGGGGCTGGAATGCCCCAACTGAACTTTGTGCTAAAAAGTTTAACGTGCAGCTAGATCTGAACCTTTTCTCTTTAGTAGGAAGCCCTCAAAAAAGTGCCACAGGACAAGGCATTACATTATTTTATGCTGACAGACTTGGCTACTATCCTCACATAAATGAAAAGACTGGGAAAAATGTGAATGGAGGAATCCCCCAGGCTGGAAACTTAAAAAAGCACTTGGAGAAAGCCAAGGAAGATATTGAGCATTACATACAAAGAGACACCATTGGCCTGGCTGTCATTGACTGGGAAAACTGGAGGCCTGTCTGGGCAAGAAACTGGAAACCTAAAGATATTTACAAGCGCCAGTCTATTGACTTGGCTCAGCAACAACATATAGAACTTAATGCCACAGAGGCCACCAAGATAGCCAAAGCAGATTTTGAAAAGGCAGGAAAATGTTTCATGCAAGAGACCTTAAAACTGGGAAAATTCCTTCGGCCAAATTATTTATGGGGTTATTATCTCTTTCCTGACTGTTACAATCATAATTATAAGACCCCTGGTTACAATGGAAGTTGCTTTGATTTAGAAAAGAAAAGAAATGACGAACTCAACTGGATGTGGAAGGAAAGCACAGCCCTTTTCCCATCCATTTATCTGAATAGCAAATTAAAATCTTCTCCGTACGCGGCTTTCTATGTCCGCAATCGTATTTGGGAAACCATCCGGGTTTCTAAAGTATCCAGTGTTAAACATCCACTTCCAATTTTTGTATATACCCGTCCAGTTTTTACTGATGTGTCTTTGAAATATCTTTCTGAGGTGAGTGAATCAAGGTGTGAGGCCTATGAAGTAGTATCCACAAAAGGCGTTTAGTGGAATTCAACATCATTTTTGAAGGGAGTGAGATTTGGCTTTTAACATCCTTTAGGAATATGCACACAGGTAGTTCTGCATTGTTATATAAATGCAAAATAAGAATATATTTTATTTTTTATTTATTTTTAAAGATTTTATTCATTTATTTGACAGAGAGAGACACAGCGAGAGAGGGAACACAAGCAGGGGGAGTGGGAGAGGGAGAAGCAGGCTTCCTGCTGAGCAGGGAGCCCGATGCGGGGCTCGATCCCAGGACATTGGGATCATGACCCGAGCCGAAGGCAGACGCTTAACGACTGAGCCATCCAGGCACCCCTATTTATTTATTTTAAGATTTATTTACTTGTGAGAGACAGAGAGAGAGAGCACAAGCAGGGGGAGCAGCAGGCAGAGGGAGAAGCAGGTCCCCCACTGCGCAAGGAGCCTGATGAGGGACTCGATCCCAGGACCCTGGGATCAGGACCTGAGCTGAAGGCATACGCTTAACCAACTGAGCCACCCAGGTGTCTCAAGAAAGTATTTCATTTTAATGTAATCATATAATATCTTAACAACGAAAAAACTAGGTAGCATAGACAATGTATTAACTCAGTCCTCTTTTTTTTTCTTTCACAGGGTTTGTCAAGAGAAGTAATTAAAATAACAGAAAAAAAATCTGTATTTTTGTTGTAGTGGGGTCGTGGTGGCAACAAAAATAGAAATAGTGGGGAAATATTTGAATTATCGTTGTTAAGTCAGAATTCTTAGCTTTGGTGTTACTGTCTTATGCACAGCATTTCTATTTTATTTCTGTTAACTCTTTTCTGTCACATTCACCAGGATGACCTTGTGAATACAATCGGTGAAACAGTTTCTCTAGGTGTCTCTGGAATGATAATATGGGGAAGCCTCAATTTAACCAAAAATGTGGTAAGTTGAATTGATAGGAAATAGATGAAAACATGTATTCTTTTAATGTTTTTGAGGATTGCTGTACTGAATAATAAAATAAGTACTATGCTTGGCACACAGTAGTAGGTGCTCAATTAATACT
This sequence comes from Zalophus californianus, assembly GCF_009762305.2. Taxonomy (NCBI): domain Eukaryota; kingdom Metazoa; phylum Chordata; class Mammalia; order Carnivora; family Otariidae; genus Zalophus; species Zalophus californianus. Next base: position 79,294,641 of record NC_045606.1, read on the forward strand.
GGTTGCATCAAACTGTCCTTCATTTGTGTGGTTATGCTATGAGGCAGAAAAAATTGTACCTGTTTTCCGGTGAGGAAACAGAAATTCAGTGAACTTGACCAAAATTCTCTAGGCTATGTGGTTAGCAAGTGGCAAAAACAGGATGACAAACTCAGTGTTCTGGCATGGTGTTTGGCTTTTTGTACTTTACTGTGATATGTCTCTTCTCAAAAAACCCATGAACTAGTCAATGAAAGAATAGTCAATTCTTTCATTCATTCCATTACTGTTTATTAAGCACTTCTTTTACTTATTCATTTAGTCATTCAATGGCAGTTTATTACAAGGGTCAGCAAATGACAGCCAGGGGCCAAGAATGATTTTTACCCTTTTAAATGGATGGGAAAAAACTCCAAAAGAATAGTATTTATAATAGGTGAAAATTAGGTAAGATTTAAATTTTAGTGTCTACCGGTAAAGTTTTAGTGGAATATAGGCATGCGCCTTAGTCTAGGTGTCTATGGCTGCTTTTACTGTACGAAGAAATAATTGAATAGTTATGGCAGAGACTGTATCATTCAAAACCCCCAAATATTTACTGTCTGCCCCTATACAGAAGACGTTTGCTGGCCCTTGGTTTATTGAACATCTCCTATGATTAAGTGCCAGATAATTCTAGGTGCTAGAAAGGTAGCAGTGAACGAAGCGAAGTCCCTTCACCATGAAGCTGCACCCTTACAAGTGGAAATACAACATATCTAGATAGGATAATGTCAGGTAGTGATAGGTGCAACAAAGAGCAATGAAACCGTGTAGGCAGGATAAACAGAGATAAAATGGCAGTGCTTAAGATGGGGCAGTCACAGAAGGCCTCTGTGATGAGGTGCTGCTGGAGCAGAGACCTGATGGAAACCAGGGACCAAGCCTCCAAGGGACCAAGTCAGGGATGGTAAGTGCAAGAGCCTTCAGGCTGGAAAGTGCTCGTCAAAAAAAGATGGAGGAGGTGTGACCAGAGTGCAGTGAGCAAGGAAGAAAGGGGTAAGAGTGCTGTCAGTGAGAAGATACGAGGGTCAGATGGAGGGCTTTGTAGGCCACCATGGGGCTTTCACTGTGACACGGAAGGCCGCAAGGAGGCTTGAGCAGAAGAGCTGCAATCTCTGACAAACGTTTCTTACTTAGCTGAGCTGAGGATCCAATGGTGGAGGGGCAAGAGCAGGAGCAGGGAGAGGAAACTGTCGATGGCTTGGACCGTATCTGCTGGCGCGTGGTTTGAATATAACCCAACAGCAGAACAGAGAGGTTGGACTGAGGGATCGGATGAGTAGGACGGACAAGAGAAGTGGTTAAGATGACTCCGAGGCTTTTGGCTTGAAGGAAGCGGCCTCTGAGACGGGAAAGACTTTGGGAGGAATGGTTTGGTGGGGGCTGGGCAGGGAGGAAGAAAAAGGATCCAGGAGTGAGGACCTAAGGGTGCATAGGCAATTGGGAATTACTTTTTAAAAATATTACTAAATTGTTCAAAACTTCTCTAAGGGAGAGGAAAAGGTATGCCTCTTTATTTTCCATAGGTTATATGTACTATTGTCTATTTTACGTAAAATTTTGAGTAAAACTTGTTTTATTGGGAAAAAATGGCATTTTTTTCCTGCATGGATGACTTGTTTTTATTTCCTCCTAATGAACTTTCTTTATTTCAAAAAGCCTTTAACTAGCACCACCCAATCCTTTTCTCTCTTCATTTTCATCCTCATTTAATCCTCTGTATCAGATCTGTCTTCCCCACCTCTTCAATCCTCTTGACTCAAGAGTAAAGCTATCACATGGACACTGCTGAATTGGAGATCAACTTTTCCTTCTCTAACGTGGAAATATGAGTGACTTAGGTGCCATAGAGAATGTCCCATGGAGCTCATGGCCCGGGAGACTTATCCTAGGACCTAGAGAGAAGAGACTTTATACAGCCCTCTAAGACCAGAAGAGACCTTTTTTTCTCTTGTCCTCCAGACAGACTCGCTATATTGTTAATTCATTTATAAAAGTACTCAACAGTAGTTCCCATCATGAGACTGTTCCAAAGTAATCTGAGCCCTTCTACTTATTTGGTAGAACTCTATTATCTCTGGCTTGATCACTGATAAAGAGAAATAATGTAAGTTTGGAGAAAGACATATGTCCCATTTGCAAAATCTTTCATGTCAGAAAATCATTTAAGAATTATAATTCTCCCAAATATATTCCTAATTTTCATTCACTGTTTCTCAAATCTGTAAACACCTTTCTCAAGGGTCTTATAAATTCTCTGATGGAATCATTTATAAATTCCCATACTACTTCCATTTTTTTTTCTTTTTTTTAAGAGCTGAGAACTCCACGCTTACTCTGATGAGGAGTGAATCAGGCTTTCTCCAGTTAGTAGTATGGCATGACATACTATTTAATTGTCACACCTGTTTTTTTTTTTTTAAATTATTATTGCACTTTAATCTTAGATTTACATTCTTCAACCATGACTCTCAGATCATCTTCAGCATTTTTCATACAGGGACAGTTCTTCAATTTAAATATGGCTATTTTCTACCTAATGACACTGCCTTGAAATTGCCCCCTGTGGTCTCTGTTTTATGTATTTCTGCTTACTTTTCCCAAATGCTGATTCTGAATGCTAGTTCTATCATTACTTCCCCTTTTTTCTATGCCATTTGTAATCAATAGAATCATGGATTACTCATCTTATTTCCTCTGATTCATTGGCAACTTGAGAAACTGGTAACTGCAGGTTTAATGACTGAAATTGACTTAAAACAATTGTTATCAAATGTAAGCAAGCTATTTCCTTCCACTCCATTTTATTAGATTCAGTGGTATGACAGCCAGCTCCTACTGGTCCCAGCTCATGAGATCTGATTGTTAAATATTTAGAAATTTTGTGAACTGGTTGTTAACACAATCATTATTAAAAATTAAATTACCAAAACTTAGAATGAAATAAGTACTGTCAAAAACAAAAGTAATAAACACTCGGGGCACCTGGGTGGCTCAGTTGGTTAAGCAGCTGCCTTAGGCTCAGGTCATGATCCCAAGGTCCTGGGATCGAGCCCCACATCGGGCTCCCTGTTCAGTGGGGGGCCTGCTTCTCCCTGTCCCGCTTCCCCTGCTTGTGCTCTCTCTCTCTCTGTCAAATAAATTAATAAAATCTAAAAAAAAAACCATAATAAATACTCAAAATATATCAGTTACATACTTCACTTTATTATTATCTCTTGAGGAATTTTACATCTATTGTATCTATAAGTGGAAATAGTATGTAATGATGTGATTCTTCACACCATACTACCATAACGTGTGCTTGATTTCCAATCACTCAGTGATGTCAGGTTGATAGCTTAAAACTGGCCATGGCAGATGTATTTATACCATGGAAATTGACAAATGCTATAAACCAGGCCTTATCTTTTAGAAATCGTTTCAGATCCTTCCAAAGACTACATCTTGTGTAGGCTAACAATTCTCAAACCATTGTCATACTTTACTCCTCTTTTTGCCCAGCTCTTGTCTCTGTGGTCACTCAGACTGTCATGTGAACTTGTATCAATTCTCATATATCTTGCGCTCAGGGGATACAGTGTTGAAGAATACTGGCAAAGTCTCTGCACTCATGGAGCTTATATTAATGTTGGAGGGAAACAATATACAAACAAGAAAAATATTTGATGTGATAAGTACTATGCAGAGAATTAAAACAGATGTGAGAGAGTAGATAGGAAAGGTGTCTGAGGTTTAATTAAAGCTGCACTCTGAATGACAAGATAAAGCGACCATGTTAAAAATTAGAGGAAAGAGCATTCCAAGCAGAGGGAATAAGTAAGCGCCCTTTGAAATGAACCCGCCATGCTTATGAAACAACTAGCATGCCTAAGGTAGAGTGGGTAAGGGAGAGGTAGGTGTTCAAGAGGAAGGAAGGGTTACCTCACATCAGGCTGTATATAAGTCGGGAGAAGTTGAATTTTATTCTAAACACCATGCAAAACTAGGATTAAGAAGAGGTTTTCTATTGCTGCCATAATAATGACAACACACTTAGTTTAAACAAGAGAGAATTATTATCTTGTAGTTCTGTAGTTCAGAAGTCCAGCATGGGTCATAATGGACTAAAATCAAGATGTTGGTAGGGCTGCATTCCTTTCCAGGGGAGGATCCTCATTTGCTCATCTGGGTTGTTGGTAGAATTCATTTCCTCGTGATTGTAGCAACGAGATGTCTATTTTCTGGCTGACTATGGCTAAGGGTCATTTCCAGCTTCCAGAGTTCACTGCATACTTTAGCTCTTGGCCCTCTCCTCTCTATCTTCAAAGCCAGCAATGCTGGGTTGAGTCTCCTTTACTTTTGAATTTGTTCTCTTTCTTCCATCTCATTTTTTTTTAAATCAAGCTGGAAAAGTTTCTACATTTTTAAAGGACTCATGTGATTAGATTGAGCCCATCCAGATAACTTGGGATAATCTCTCAAGGTCCATACTCTTCTCTGCAATCATATGTGTAACATTCCTTTTGCCATGCAAGGTAACATGGTCACAGGTTCCAGGGCATTAGAGTATGGACATTCTTGGAAGGCCCTATTCTTCCTACCATCGATGGCATCACCTCAAGGAATATAATGAGATAGAGTCAAGTAGAAGCTGCCTTGGCTTGCCTTCTGATCTACTACCATCACTTCCTTTGGTCTGCTGGAGGACTAGCACAGCCAGCTTACTCAGTGGAACTATGGATTATGAAAGAAAGCGAGTGACTATCTTCTGTGTTTTTAAAAAGACAGCATCCCAGTTTTAGAATGCACCAGTCTCAAGATGAATCATTTTCGTTACTTGTCACTTGTGCTCTGCCAAATAAGTATATTTGTAAAAGAGCTGTCATAATTCACCCATAACTTGAACTATACATAACATTTAACATAAAGTATACTCAGTTGAACCTCATCTTACAAAGCAAATTCTAGGCAATATTAATAATTAACACTCTACTCTGATTTTCAAAAGCAAAATGTAGTATCAATGGATTTACCAACATCTTGTTGTTTTGAGCCAGCAGTCGAGAAATCTTTCTTATGCTCTTTAAACTTGTCCCACAAAGACGATTCTTATTACCTTTATTTGTAATTTCTTGAGGGCTAACCAGTGATATGCTGGGCCCTGTGCTAAGCACTTTTATATACATTGTATCTTTTCATCTGAGTTAAGTGCTATAATCATCCTTATTTTACAAATGATGAAGCTGAAGTGTAGCCAGGTTAACTGATTCACCCAAGGTCATCCAGATAGGAAGCTAAGAATGCTTGCAAGATGCCCAAGGTCACAGAGCTAGTCATTAATGGAACTGTGATCAATGAGGGAAGATGGGCCCCAGAGACCATTCTCTAACTGCTCTACCATTCTGCGCCATTAGTTTATGAATTATTAAAGAAGTCCAAGGCTAGTTTGAAGTTAGGGTTCAACTGGTCAATTATTCATTGACATGAAATGGCATGTGAAACTTACTTACAAATGTTACAAAAACAGTCGGAATAATCTTGCTTGATAAGGTCAAAAAGGTAAACTATTCCCTGCCTCTTCCTGGGTCTTGTTTTATCATGCTTCCTTAGAACTTGCATATAACAGTGAATTAATTCACAGATGAACTAACTTGTCCCTTGATATTCTAACCTTCTTATAATTTTACAGCAATCTTGCACAGAGCTAGACAATTACATGAAGAATAAACTGAATCCTTACATAATCAACGTCACCCTAGCAGCCAAAATGTGTAACCAAGTGCTTTGCCAGGAGCAGGGAGTGTGTATAAGGAAACATTGGAATTCAAGTGACTATCTTCACCTGAACCCAGAGAATTTTGCTATTCAACTTGAGAAAAGTGGAAGATACACAGTACAAGGGAAACCCACACTGGAAGACCTGCACCAATTTTCCAACAAATTTTATTGCGCTTGTTATGCCAATGTCCGTTGTCAGGAGAGAGCTGATATGACTGAAATTCATACTGTTAAAGTATGTGTTGCTGGAGATGTTTGTATAGATGCTTTTCTAAACGCAGAACCCCCTGGTCATCTTTCTAGCTGGAAGGGGAAATCTGCCACTTCCAGCAGTATCTTATCCGTCATGTCACCTGCCACAGGGTCTCCATGTGATCCTGGTAAAGATCTTAGTAGGTGCCTCAAAGCCAGATTGATAGTAGGAGCCAACTCCAAAACCCCTCAAGTGGGCTATCAGAGTGTATATATTCGAAATAAGAAACAATAAAACAACCTATTCAAGTACAAGCTCGGTGTTTATTAAATTTTCTGTCTACATACATTGTTTTAATATCTTTTACATCTCTGTATGTAATAGTTTAGCTAGCTTAGATTTTTTTAGGCAAGTGATAATACCTATATACGTAAAGACTTATATTTGAAATGTGAATCAAAACTCATGGCCAAGATAGTATTTTGATTTTTTGAGCAAAGATTGCTTTTTCATGATCAAAATGAACCTGAGATTATTATTAATTGATAAACAAAGTATGTTGGCTAGCATGTTTAATTTTCAAAATTGTAGTCAGGGCAGTACTACTAAATCCATTGATAATACATTTTGCTTTTGAAAATCAGAGTAGAATGTTAATTATTAATATTGCATAGAATTTGCTTTGTAAGATGATATCTAACTTTGTATTTTCTAATTGCCATGAGTCTACAGCAAATATCTCACATACCATGATGTATAGACAGAACTAACAGGTATCTGTTATATTCTTGGTACAATCTAGACTGATTGTAAGGTCTATAACACTTAGAGGCCTAGTGTTATTTCTGAGAAAAGTAAAGATTTAAATAATGCCAATTTACTTCAAATGAATGTCTTTCTGAGTAGTTTGTAATTTGCAATAAAAATGTCAAGAAATTATTATGGTAATAAACCTTGTCTTTTAAAATGCAATATCCCAAGTGTACCTGTCTGCCTTGATGAAGACTGAACAGCAGTTAGTGTGGAGACACAAGACAGAAGGAACTTCAGAAAGATGGACCATTGAGTGTGGTTTTTACAGTGGTATACAGTAGATGATGGGCCAAATGGTGAAAGCTTTTGTCTACCATAGTAAGAAGTTTGGAGTTTACAAGGAAGACACGCCCAAACTTCTTAACCTGCCCTGTTTCCCCATGCACACCTGTCACAGCATGACACATTTAACTCTTTTTACTCCCCACCACCACCCTATAATGTAAGCATCAAGAGGGCAAGTCATTTGGGTCTATTTGACTTGCTGCTATATCCACAGTGTGATGAACAGTATCTGGGACTTAGTAGGGGCCCACTAATTATTATTAAACAAATAAAAACCAAGGGGGAACCACTAAAGAATTCTAAGTGTGGGAGTTGTCATGGCCGCTTTTCACAATTTGGGTCCTCTTAGACCAATGCTGCTCTTTTCTTTAGCTCTGTCCTTTATGCTCTGCTCCAATCGCAATTCTATTGTCAAAACCAGGTTTTCATAAGTAAGCCATGAAAAGAGATAACTTGATAATGATCTGGCAAGGATATGTTATATGGACTAGTTTAGTTTACTTTGAATACATAAACAGCTATCAGGTGACTAGGACTTGGAAAGAATGGAGGCTGCAGGGCGAACTGGAAAAGGCATGGATTCTGGAGTTGGACAGTGAAAAGGGCAAATTCCAGCCTCCAACAATTAGTAGCTATACAAGCCTAAGAGAGTTAACCTTCCGTTGTATATAGTGGCAATTATACATACCTTTTCGGGTTCTTGAGAGGATTGACTAATATAATACTTGGAAAGCATCTGGCCTTAGAAGCAACTCTCTAAATGTCTCTAGGAGGAAGGAGATGGATATGTTTTTATTGGGTGTGGGGAGGTGCCTGTATTGCTGTCGTCGGGCAGAATGTCAAAACAGATTTCTGCCATGGCAGACTTGGCCATGAACCCAGTTAAGAAAAGAGACCTCTGAATAGAAAAGGAGTTGGCAGGAATAATTTATATAATACACATCTTTATACATGATCAGGTTTACAGAAGCAAAGTTGGATTTCCACATAGATCCAGTATTTTCACGAGGGATCATGTTTGTATCTGAGATACAAAGAAAATAATTTGGTATCCTTGCTCTTCAGAAGCTTGCACACTGATAGAGATGATAGATGTATCAACCAAAATTGTCCACAGAATGTGGCATATACAGAAATTGTAAAAATTGAAGGGCTATAAGAACACAGTTTCATCCTGTTAATTAACACAACATACTAAAGGAATTGAGCAATTTAGCTTCAAAAGATATGGAATTCATTTGTTAGATACAGACTGCATCCCTAAACTCTCAAGTGTCATACAAAACCTCCCAGCAGAGGGCTCAGTTCCAAAGGTATTAAGATACCTGCTTTTATTTTTGAAAGTGAATTTGAAAGGAATATAGATTTAAAGTAGACTCTTGCATTTATAATATAGATACGTTCAATACTGTTGGAAGAAAGCAGATGTTTACTAAGAGATCATGAGTAATCACTTCAGGGTACTTACTGAGTAGTGATAAAGACATGAGATAGTGTTTAAAAAAGCTCTTGGCAGTGAACTATAGATATACGTATTCGGAAAAATTGTTGGATTCTTAATATAGCAAACATCATGCTGACACAAAAGCGACTAACAGGGAAATGATAGCCCACAGGAGTGCATAGGACAAAATGAAGAGTAGAAGTCCACAAAACAAGAAATATTTCCAAAATGCTTACCTTTATTTGGTATTGAAGTAGTAGTGAAAGAAATTAATTTCTCAAACTTTTCTATAAATTGGCTGTTGGCAAAGTAATAGTGATCTTTAGATGGTGTCTGACCTCCTACTGAGGAAGAGGAGAATCAGGTACATATTATTTTATGACTAGATATTTGAGGACTCTGAGGACATTTGCATGCCATGTAACTTCACACTGCAATGGAGAGTGATTTCCAGCTTACATCCTTTCCACCCCACTCCCAGATAAGCTCAGTGAAGGCACAGTTATATGCTTGGGATCCTATGACATAGCACAATTCTTGGCACAGAGTAGGTGCTCAAAAAAGTTGAAAAAATATTGCAATGACTATTGAGTATAATTGCTATTGATTGAAAGTGACTTTGATAAATTCCTAATTCAGCTGGTTAGCTACCATGAGTGAATGCATTTTTTTTTCCTTTGCTGGAAGATACTCATTTGAAATTATTTTTGACTTTCGAAATGCTCCCCACCACTTTCCTCTGTTTTTTTTGGGGTATATGTCAACAATAAACTTACTCCTAAATTTCTGCCTGATAAGTCCAATGTAATGGTGTATTAATCATGTTTTTTATTTTCTGTATATTAGGATGTTTTGACATCTTAACACTCCTTTTGTCAGGGGAGTGACTGCCCCTCCTGGGGCTAGCTAATTCTTAGAGAGAGCAAAGGGCATGCTATTTGATAAGCAAACTAACGAAATCAGAGCCCTACCACCCCTCTCTGCTCTGTACACCCCAGAAGGCAATATTTCTCTGTCTTTATCATATCAAGGCTAGGTACTAGGCAACTAGAGACCATCTCAATAGCCCTGATGGGGTTCAGGACACATTACTCCAAAATAGGGCACCTGGCCTATTGAATATTTTAAGCTGAAGGATTTTGAGAAAACAGCAGAAGCAGAGAGTTCACTCTGATCTCCTCTCACCTCCCCTTCTCGCCTGAAACAGGCCACAAAACCCTCACGTGAAAGGTGTCCTCCATATACCTGGAGGAAAGGATCACCCTCGTCTCCAAAGACAAAGAGATGCCAAGAAGAATCCAAATGAACAGGCTTTGCTAAGTTTCCCCCGGTTTACTATAATTACCTCATATTCTTTATCCTGTTTTATTTCCACACTACTTCCCACTCTTCAACAAACCTATCATAAAAATACACAGGTCTAACTATTTCTTTGGGTCTTTTCCTTATGAAATCTCCCGTGTCACACAAATCTTAAATAAATTTGTATGTTTTCTCCTGTTAATCTGTCAGTTTAATTTTCAGATCCAGTCAAGGACCCTAAGAGAGAAGAGGAAAACTTTTTCCTCTCTGCAGCCCAGAGCCTGCTGAAATTATTCAAACTAGCCAGTCCTAAACTGTTTAACCAACCCTGCCTTGCAGTTCTCAAGGAAACTCCAATAAAGGCTTTCCCCTCGCTCCTGGTCTGCTTCCTGTCCAAAACCTGGTGTTCCTCATATGGTCCCTCTGTGTCACCTTTGTAAATTAAGACGCCAGCACAGAAGAAATGGGAAAGTAGAAATGCTTTTCTCTTTGTTCGTATCTTGTTTCTCACCATGAATTCTTCTGTAGTAAGTTCATACTCTACATGTTAACTGAAATGAGCCATATGTCTATTAAAGTATGCTTTTTAAACTAACTGTGAGAGGAGCTTCTCTCATTGAAAGGTCATTTTTGGAAAGGACTTTTTGATTTATGGTACCTAGCAAATGGCAACTTGCTTTGAACTTGACAAATACTACAATCTCGACTCTGGGTGTAAGGTTCATATTACAGGACTCGGGCTTATCTATCAGTGTTCCCCAGCTAAGAATACTAGGGCTTCCATTATGTTTCACTTGCAAAACTGCCAGGATTGTTTCAACACAATCATTCTGCACAAGATACTGACATTCTGATGACACTGAAATTTGACATGGAGTGATTAAGAATTTGAAAATCCACATAAAACTATCAATAAAATTGAAAACCTGGATACTTCTCTTTTCTCCTCTACTTGCAGTCAAAGAGAGAGGGACGGAAGGAAGGGGGAAGAGAAGGTGGGAGAGAAGAAAAAACATTCACTGCCCAGATATCACAAATGTCACTTCTTCATTCTTTTCCCCTTGCCTCAGTCTTCCTTTAAGAAGCAAAAAGGATGAAGCCACGAAATGGTGGTATTGTTCAGTATGTGCCAAATCCAGCCTGCTATGTACTCACAGGTTATGGTACAGAGTCACCAAGATCTTAAGGTCAACTCTTTGAGGCATTATATTTCCTTTGAGAAAAAAGGGAAATGTTTTGGGCGCCTGGGCGGCTCAGTCGTTAAGTGTCTGCCTTCAGCTCAGGTCATGATTCCAGGGTCCTGGGATTGAGTCCCACATCGGGCTCCCCCCTCGGGGGGAAGCCTGCTTCTCCCTCTCCCACTCCTGCTTGTGTTCCTGCTCTCGCTATCTCTGTTTCTGTCAAATGAATAAATGAAAAAAAAAAACCTTTAAAAAAAAAAAGGGAAATGTTTTGTTATAGACCTTACTTCATGTCTAAACTTTGTTTAATATTTGATTTGGGATGGAACTATAAAAGCACTCAAATGATTCAAATTATTGCACATTTTCAAGCTCTAATAACTTTTTTATTTTTTTGAAGGTCATAGTTTAATCTTTCTATAATTAAAAAAGCAAGAGTCTTCTAGGGTCTGCATTTGATGAGATAGATATTCTGTTACTGTGCATTTCCATTGTTTTTCCATGGCATAACATACAACAGAGACTTGGGAGCACACATGCTTGATGCCAGGTTACTTTTATGTTCCATAACTATGTTGCTTGCAGACTGTTGTTGCCACAGTAGTTGACTGTGCCCAGACAAATGGGGGGGCTGGTCTGTTCCCACAGATATTTATCCTAGTCTTCATCCCAAGGAGGGCACTGCCATGTGTTCTCAGCCATAGTCTCTTATCCAAGGTTCCTGGTTCAGATGGCAACATCCTGCTCAACACAACTTTTATCATCACAGCTTGAGATAGGATGACTGATTTTGGCTAGAGAAACATGGTGGCAAGCACTGAAGGCACAAGTAGCCATTTCGCTTTCGACATTAGGATGATTCTTTCTGCACTTGATAAGATGATAAGGAAACCTGCCAGCCCTGATCTGGGGGTTTTTATCATAAGGGCATTGTAATAGCTTTTCAAGGTCCAGGGAATCAATGTAAATTTCTTACTTGTTGGAAAGGAAGGAGCTGAATCCAAGTTCTCCATGGAGACATGCTGTTCCCACAACTGCTTTCTCCCCACATCCGGCCCAGCAACACTCACTTCCTGCCCCTGACTTTAGGGGGTGGGGCCCCACTTCCTGAGACGCCAATAATTTTTTTTAAATGGAAACACTTGCACAGCCTTTTATATTATGTTGGTTTAAAATCTCTTTTATATTCTATGTGGAAAACCCAAAAGACTCCACCTCAAAATTGCTAGAACTCATATACGAATTCAGCAGTGGCAGGATATAAAATCAATGCACAGAAATCAGTTGCATTTCTATACACAACAACGAGACAAGAAAGAGAAATCCAGGAGTCGGTCCCATTTACAATTGCACCCAAAACCATAAGATACCTAGGAATAAACCTAACCAAAGAGGCAAAGGATCTGTACTCAGAAAACTATAGAACATTCATAAAAGGAACTGAGGAAGACACAAAGAAATGGAAAAACATTCCATGCTCATGGGTTGGAAGAACAAATATTGTTAAAATGTCTATGCTACCGGGCGCCTGGGTGGCTCAGTTGGTTAAGCGACTGCCTTCAGCTCAGGTCATGATCCTGCAGTCCCGGGATCGAGTCCCACATTGGGCTTCCTGCTCAGCAGGGATTCTGCTTCTCCTTCTGACCCTCTTCCCTCTAGTGTTTTCTATCTCTCATTCTCTCTCTCTCTCTCAAATAAATAAATAAAATCTTTAAAAAAAAAAGTCTATGCTACCAAGAGCAATCTACACATTCAATGCAATCTCTATCAAAATACCATCCACTTTTTTCACAGAAATGGAACAAATAATCCTAAAATTTGTGTGGAACCAGAAAAGACCCCAAATAGCCAAAGAAATGTTGAAAAAGAAAACCAAAACTGGTGGCATCACAATTCCGGACTTCAAGCTCTATTACAAAGCTGTAATCATCAAGACAGTATGGTGCTGGCACATAAATAGACACATAGATCAATGGAACAGAATAGAGAGCCCAGAAATGGGCCCTCAACTTCATGGACAACTAATCTCTGACAAAGTAGGAAAGAATATCCAGTGGAAAAAAGACAGTCCTCTTCAACAAATGGTGCTGGGAAAATTGGACAGCCACATGCAGAAGAATGAAACTGGATCACATCCTTACACCTTAGACAAAAATAGACTCAAAATGGATAAAAGACCTAAATGTGAAACAGGAATCCATCAAAATCCTAGAGAAGAACACAGGCAGCAAACTCTTTGACCTCAGCTGCAGCAACTTCTTGCTAGACACGTCTCCAAAGGCAAGGGAAGCAAGGGCAAAAATGAACTATTAGAACTTCATCAAGATAAAAAGCTTTTGCACAGCAAAGGAAACAGTCGGCAAAACCAAAAGACAACCGACAGAATGGGAGAAGATATTTGCAAATGACATATCAGATAAAGGGCTAGTATCCAAAATCTATGAAGAATTTACCAACTCAACACCCAAAGAACAAATAATTGAATCAAGAAAGGGCAGAAGACATGAACAGACATTTCTCCAAAGAAGCCAACAGATACATGAAAAAATGTTCAACATCACTTGGCATCAGAGAAATACAAATCAAAACCACAATGAGATACCACCTCATACCAGTCAGAATGGCTAAAATTAACACATCAGGAAACAACAGATGTTGGTGGGGATGCGGAGAAAGGGGAACCCTCCTACACTGTTGGTGGGAATGCAAGCTGGTGTAGCCACTCTGGAAAACAGTATGGAGGTTCCTCAAAAAGTTGAAAATAGAGCTACCCTATGACCCAGCAATTGCACTACAGGGTATTTATCCCGAAGATACAAATGTAGTGACCCAATGAGGCACATGTATCCCAATGTTTATAGCAGCAATGTCCACAATAGCCAAACTCTGGAAAGAGCCCTGATGCCCATCGCCAGATGAATGGATAAAGAAGCTGTGCTATACATATACAATGGAATATTACATAGTCATCAAAAAATTGAAATCTTACCACTTGCAATGACGAGGATGAAACTAGAGGGTATTATGTTAAGCGAAGTAAGTCAATCAGAGAAAGACAGGTATCATATGATCTCACTGTTATGTGGAATTTAAGAAACAAGGCAGAGGATCATAGGGGAAGAGAGGGAAAAATGAAACAAGACAAAACCAGAGAGGGAGACAAACCATAAAAGACTCTTAATTATAGGGAACAAACTGAGGGTTGCTGGAGGGGAGAGGGGTGGAAGGATGGGGTAACTGGGTGATGGACATTGGGGAGGGGTATGTGTTGTAATGAGCACTGGGTATTATATGAGACTGATAAAACACAGACCTGTACCCCGAAACAAATAATACATTATATGTTAATTAATTCAATTTAAATAAAAAAATAAAATCTCTTTTGTTCTTATAAAGTCACTGCTGCTCATGGGGAAATAATGCAAAGTTATGCAGAGGAAAACTAAAAATCTTCTTCCCTCCTCCCTCTACCCGTGCTAACTCCTGGTTATAGTTTCTTGTATGTCATTCCAGAAATTTCCTAGAAATATGGAAGCAAATGTGTGTGTCTATTGTTAAAAGATAAAGTGAGGTATATTAAAAATTTTAAGAGCTTATTTGAGCAAAAACTCATTCAAATTGGGTAGCACCAAACCAGGGGTGGTTAGGAGTGCTCCACAGACAGGGACCAGGGAAAAGAGATATGGAGAAAGAAGGGAAGCAAAGAAAGGAAATTATTGATTGGCTAATGCTAAGCATAGTTGGCTGTGATTGGTTGTCCTTAGTGTTTTAATTTCTACCTTTGAGGCATGTATAGGTTTAGATTTTGGTTTGCCTTTATAGGCTGCCATAGCAATAGAGCCACATCAGTCTCAGGGCCTCTTTATTTAATTTAACAGTATATTTAAAACAAATGGGGCTATGGTGTATGATATTCAGTAAGATGCATTGTCTAAAACTTACTTTTCTCACATGACCATATTTTTGGAGTATCTGTAGTAACCACATTGTACTCTACTGTACCCTATATGACAATTTTTTAAAAGTTCTTATTGATGGACATTTCATTTTCTGAAGATTTTTTTCTTCTCTATCAAAAATATTGTAGTTAATGTTTGTATGTATGTATATGTATGTGTGTGTGTGTGTGTATATATATATATATATATATATATATATATACATATATATATATATACATATATATATATATATATGCACACTTTTGCCAGAATGGAGTGGAATTGCTAATGCAAAGGGTATATAAATTTCACTTTAGATAGATATTGCTGGATTATTTTCTAAAAAGTTTGTTCCAAATAAGGATCTCAGCAATAGTGAATGAGAGGGAGCCAGTTTTCCTTACCAACACTGGGCATTATCAGATTCTGTAATTACTATTTATTCATAAACTTGGTTCTTAAATAGTAAAGTTGACATTTTTTTCCCTAGTTTGTTTAAAGGGTATTCTTTTTTCTTGCCAAGATATTTTTTTTTTAAAGAGCAAACTGTGTTTTGTTTCTCATTCATGCCCAAATTATATTTTTAGGAGATTGTTGCCATTTCTGAAAATTAAGATAGACCTTTTCAGATATCAATGGATTACAATATGAAACAGGAAACCAACGACCAGGTTTAAAAAGAACACCTTCTTTCTTTTGCCTATTGTTTCTCATGTGGTATTTGACTTTAATTTTCATTATTATATTTTAAAACTACATTAGTCACTAGGAGCTACACATTCCTCTATCCACTGAACCTCACTGCTTTCATGAGCAGTAAGGCCATATCAAGTTTTGGCAAATAAATCTTTGTAAGAAGTATCTTTTAAATAAAATAAGATAGTAGTTTTTCACAGGAAGACTATCCTTAGTAGTAAAGGAAAGACCAAGCTAATTCCAGTTCAAGCATTAGCAAGTTGTTGACTTTGGGTTAGTCACTTCCCTTCTCTGACTTTGTTTTTCCAACTATGAAAGGCCAATTTTTGAGAAGACTAGAGAAAGTAAACAAAAGTCAGCTAGTGCAGTGCTTGTCATAGAAAGGTAGGCACTTCGAAAAAGATCATTATTTATTTGAAGGCTTTATAGACATTCCAGAGTTTTCCGTCTAGTAGATGATTTAGAGTTTACATTTGAAATCTAAAACTGGCTTTAAAAATTTCATTTTGAGGAATATGATATTCAGGAAGATGTATTTATAATTATTCTTTACTTAAAAAGGATAAGTAGGTTTAATTTGATTGAAAACAAATTTACCTAATTCTGGCACAATGCGTTATTATGCTGATGCACAAATATTATCAAAATAAAATTAATACCTCTAGGGGTCTCTGTCTTATGCCTGATGTGCCATATTTCTAAGTAGACTCCATAAAATTTTAACACATTGTGTTAATACAATTTTGTTCACGTACTTGGTTCCCAGTTATTTCATTATAGCACATTTTTGATAACAAATGTCAGAGTAGGAGGTAGCACATACAATTTTTACTAAAATATATTTCTTGGGCGCCTGGGTGGCTTAGTTGGTTAAGCGACTGCCTTCGGCTCAGGTCATGATCCTGGAGTCCCAGGATCGAGTCCCGCATCGGGCTCCCTGCTCGGCAGGGAGTCTGCTTCTCCCTCTGACCCTCTTCCCTCTTTTGCTCTCTATCTCTCATTCTCTCTCTCTCAAATAAATAAATCAAATCTTTAAAAAAAATAAAATAAAATATATTTCTTCCCCCACACCAACTTGCTAATCCTAAATAATACATATAGGGACAAGGATCGGCTTGGGTTAACATACAATTAAGTAACTTTTGGAGAACAAATCATTATGGATTATTTCATTTTCTTCTCATAGGTTTTATTATTTTTTATTTTTTATTTTTTTAAAGATTTGATTTATTTATTTGACAGAGACACAGCGAGGGAGGGAGCACAAGCAGGAGGAGTGGGAGAGGGAAAAGCAGGCTTCCCGCCGAGCAGGGAGCCCGATGCGGGGCTCGATCCCAGGACCCCGGAATCATGACCTGAGCCGAAGGCAGACGCTTAACGACTGAGCCACCCAGGCGCCCCCCTCTTATAGGTTTTAATTGAAGATCAGAGGTAAAAGAGATTTCTGGGATTAATCATTTTATGAAAGTAGGAACAATCATGAAGATTATAATATGTAGTATACAAATATTTTTGAGAGTTGAGCAGACAAAAGTAGACTTTTTGCATCATATAGAAAACTTTAATCCTTGAATGGTGAGAGCCGATTTCACTGACTAATAATTTTAGTGATGTCTTGTTCCCCGATGATGTGAGAACTACCCTTGCTGAAATTGTCAATCACTGCCTTATAACTCTTCATAAATAAGAACTTCCATTTGCTACTCATCATTTAATTATGTGCTTTACATACAACTTCCCATTTAATTTTTATTTTTCAGATGAAGAAACTGTGCCTTCACTTAAGTGAGTCCCCAAGGTCACATAGGTCCAGCTATAAAGAAGGCCCCGATGGCTTTGACTTCCCAGCCTGTGCATCCACCATTACAACCTATTGCCCTCCCATAAGGTTATGAGATCAAATAACATGGCACATAGAACATAGAACTACTTCGGATTTCTTCTTTTTACTCCACAGCAGCATCTGACCACAAGGGTCTGCCAACTACTGAGAACTTTTCTGTGTGCTAGACCCAGGGTGCAGGTGACCAAGGGGCATTTAATTTCACATATACTTTCAATATGTAACTTTCATGGTTTAAAGGAGAAACTGGCCTTCAAAGAAAGAGGAAGTCCGGATGTCAGGCACACAGTGACAAACTTTCCATTTACAGCAGCAGAGGGTAGTAATAACTTGGGTGTCAATCCCAAGGCTTTTTCAACAATACCGCCTCTGTCCTTGAAGCCTTTTGGTTTCAGCAAAAAGAAATGATAACTGGTCACATGCTAGCCCATTATGTCACCAGAAGAAAATCAGTCAGCTTAATTTTCAGATGAAACATGGGGAATTTAGATGCTAAAAACAGAATATAAATAATTGCTGGTTTGTGGTTACTTTAGAATCTTTATGTCTTGGAGAGATTTTTTTTTTTTAACTTGCTTACTTATAAAACTGATTTAAAAGCAGTTTTTCTTCCTTCAAGTAACAAACTTAATTTGATGGGCATTTTGGCAGTGAGGGAAATGGTGGGTGGGAAAGTAAGCAATTTTATCTTCCCTGTGATTGTTTTGTGTATTCTTAGTAGATAAGCTGAATAATTCTTTTTTTTTTCAAAGATCTTATTTTTTATTTATTTGACAGAGAGACAGAGAGAGAGAACGAGCACAAGCAGGGGGAGCGGCAGCCAGAGGGAGAGGGAGAAGCAGGCTTCCCGCGGAGCAGGGAGTGCTACGTGGGACTCGAACTCTGAGATCATGACCTGCGCCCAAGGCAGCCGCTTAACCAACTGAGCCACAGAGGCACCCCTGAATAATTCTTTTTAAATGTAGATTCTGATATACTAGTTGTGAAACAACATGGTATATGAGAGAGACCGAGAGACAGAGACAGAGAGAGAGGCAGAGAGATGGAAGGAGAGCGAGATGAAGAGAGCACCAGGGGTTTGCTCAAGTGCAAGAAGGTGTGGAACAAGGTAGGAGGGGGAGTTGAGGCTGGAGAGGTAGACAGGAGTCAGATATGAGGGTCCACTGGGCTACGTTAATGAACTCCAAATTAATCCTTTAGGCAGGACTGAAAGGGTCAGATTTGTATTTTAAATCTGTGGAGAAGATGAGGGGAGGAGATGAGCCTGGAGGCAGGAAAACTAGTTAGAAGGCTGTTGCTATTTTCCAAAGCAAAGCTGATGAACTCTTGAACGAGGTAAGGATGAGGGAAGGAGATAGGAGGATAGAAATAGAAATCAAGATTGCTTGGTTGTGGGAGGGCTAGGAAAAACAAGGAACCTAATGTGACACCAGGTTTCTCGCTGGACGACGGCATCTACTCCTGAGAAGGGAGCAGGGGCGGGGAGCAGGTGTGGGGGCTCGTTTGAGCACGTTGTATCTGAGGTGACTGTGGAGTATCCAGATAGTTTTCTGTTGTTTGCATTTTTGTTTTTAAGCCATACGATTTGGAAGCTCAAGGGAGAAAGTAGGGCTGTGTCATTAAAAATGAAAAATAATAGTCAGAGAGATACAGGATGTCTAATAGTTTGAGAAGACAGTGTCTTCTCAGACAGAGTTGGTTCCTTCCAAGGGGCATAAGGGACAGGTCTGTTCCAGGTCTCTCTCCTTGGCTTCTGGGATGGCCGTCCCCTCTCCATGTCTTCCATCTGTTCCTCGTATGTGTCCAGATTTCCTCTTTGTGTATGGATACTAGTTGTATTGGATTAGAAGCCATTCTAATGACCTCATTTTAACTCGATTACCTCTGTAAAGATCTTGTCTACAAGTCACATTCTGAGGTACTGGGGGTAGAACTTCAATATATGAATTTTGAAGGGACATAATTTGGCCCATAACAATATCAATAACCCAATGATGTTTACTTTAATTGTTAAAAGACTTTGACTTTGAATCCAGTATGGAAATGCAGTACAAGTAAAGAAACATATTCTACCCCACTATTTTGCGGTATCAGCCAAAGGAAATAAATTTTCATTTTATATCCTCCCAGTCATCCTTTTCCAATTCATAAGATATTTAATAAAGAGGGGTGCCTGGGTGGCTCAGTTAAGCATCTGCCTTCGTTTTAGGTCATGGTCCTGGGGTCCTGGGATCGAGTCCCACGTTGGGTTCCCTGCTCAGCAGGGAGTCTGGTTGTCTCCCTCTCCCTTTGCCCCTCTCCCCATATCAAGCTCTCTCTCTTGCTTGCTCTCTCTCTCTCAAGTAAATAAATAAAAGCTTTAAAAAAAAGGTATTTAATAAAGAAGCTTTCGGCGCACCCGGGTGGTGCAGTTGGTTAAGCCTCAGACTCTTGGTCTTGGCTCAGGTCTGAGATCAAGACCTGAGTCTGGGTCCATGCTCAGTGCGAAGTCTGCTTAAGACTCTCTCTCCCTCTGCCCCTCCCAGGCTGTGCTCTCTCTCTCT
This sequence comes from Zalophus californianus, assembly GCF_009762305.2. Lineage (NCBI taxonomy): Eukaryota > Metazoa > Chordata > Mammalia > Carnivora > Otariidae > Zalophus > Zalophus californianus. Next base: position 79,314,663 of record NC_045606.1, read on the forward strand.
CAAAATGAATAAATAAATCTAAAAAAAAAAAAAAAAGAGGCTTTCTTCTGTCTCTTGCTAAGGAAAAAGATTTGCACTCACTTTAAAATTAAAAATCATGAGTTTACCTGCTCATTCAGCCAATTCTGTCTCTTTCAGTCAACATCGTTTAGGGAATGGGAAAGCCCTGACTCCCATGACCAACCTCTTGGGTATTAAGTGCAGTCACTCTCCCAGGTGCTGTGGAAAGGGAGGCAGGTTACAAAGAATCTCTGACCTCAAGATATTTATAATTTCATGCTATTATTCTTAATCCTTTTTGCATCACAGAGGCTTGGGAATCTGGTAAAAACTAGAGCTTCTCTTCTTAGAGATATTTATATATGATGATAAGCCAAATTATGTATACAGCTGATTTTGTTGGGTTAGATCAAAATACTTTTATATAGAATGGTGCTTTTTCCATCCTTCTTTACATGCAAAATTAATCCCAGGCAACATTAAAAAAAATAGGAAGCAGGAAAGAAAGAAATCCAATGAATGCAAATAAAGTTAAACCATAAACTTTATCTTTGCTAAAAAATAAATTTCACTGAGAAGGCAGCTCTCCCTTGGCTCGATGAGAAGCTGAAATTACTGAGTGGTCTCTGGCATGACAACATATACACTTTCCCGTACACTTTCTGTTTTGATGGCAATACATGCTAAAAAGCTGGGCTCACAACAGCATGTGGTGGCAAACAGAATCAATTCATGACAGATGACACATGGGCTTACGACAAGAGAATACCAAGGTATTTCAAGATGATCTGACGTGGATAGTGGTTTTATGTTGTTTAATTTCTGTTGGTTTCACATCACTGAGTTTCGTCTTCAGCAAGGGGATGCTGTTGATGTCAACAAAGGGAAGATTAAGAATTCATCTTTCAATTTTCAGGTTGTCTCATCAGAAGTATTTTAAAGAGTTGTGGAGTTTCAAGTTGTCTGCATATTTCTGTATCACAGATTTGTAAAAGAGAAGTTCACATTCTGCTTTCGTTTCATGAGAAAACATTTTGAAAGCGCAATGATTCAAGGCGCCGGCATAAACAAAGTTGACACCTTGCTGTAGATAGCAGAACCAAAGAAAGCAATGGGTATAGAGCTTGCTGCATAAAGACAGGTCCTCTAAGCTGTGTTACCAAGCCCCACAGGTGTTCTGTCTATTCACAAAGTGCCCAGTGAATTGTTTTTGCTGAATAAACTTTTCAGCATTTCAAAGATATCAATGGATTTGAAATTTCTGAAAGGACTTACTAAATAGGAATTTATTTTTGAAGGCAACAGCTGGCTGCATAAAGAAGCTTCCAATTCCTCCATCGTATGCCTCAAAAATACTATTTTTAAAAAGTCAACCATCATGGAATAATTTCAGTTTTTGGAGGCACTGCTTTAACCTGTCTCTTCTGCCCCAAACCACACACTAACTTGACCATTTCTGGGGTACCCAGGTTTTACCACTTTGTTGCTATATTAAGAGTAGGCTGATTCATCTCAGGGCAGAGTAAATTTTGGTAAAGTCTTGCCTTTTCAACTCTAGTTTTCTTTTCTTAGAAAAGAGCTACACTACTAAATTTTTGGAATACAAATTATGAGATACTTCTTCAGCATTTTTGGCTTCATGCTTCTTTCACCGGCAAGTATGTGTCATGCAAAAAGGACTAGGGCTTTGGTGTTCTATCACACACAGTGGGAACCAAAGCCAAAAGCTATTTGACATCTCTTCCTTATTATTTTCTTTGCCATTTTCTAACTTAAGCCAATCCTGAAGTAAACAAAGACAGATGCTCATCATCATGATGGCAGGACACATTTTTTTTTTTTGTTCCTAGCAGTAGAAAGCTGTTCTGACATATGACAACACTGATGAGTCTACAGTGTCTGTCTATAGGGGCAGCCACAATTGACATTGAAATACTGTATTTACCAAGATAGTTTGGAAAAATCACATAAAAAATTACTGGTGTGTACGTGTGTGTGCATTTCTGTCCCCGTGTATGTTCACACACACATCCATAGCCTGATTCACGGAACGCCCTCTGATGCCCTCCCACAGACAGCAGGGTAAGAGCACTGGGATAAATGAGTGGACGGTGTCTTCAACAAAACCCAAACTTCAAGAAGGGTGTGAGCCCGACGGTGGGAGAGCCCCACTTTCCTGGTAGTCTTAGAAAAGTCCCGGATAACATCAGAGCTACAACTTGAAGACTGAGTAGAATAGAAGATCTTTAGGTTGAAAGGAGGACAAAGGCATTCCAGACAGAAACAGAAAAGGGAGATGCCATAACCAGGGAACTTTGGTACGGTGTGGGAACAGTTCTAAGAAGCTAAGAGTTATGTTGGAAATGTTTAGCTATCAAGACAGAGAAAACTATGTAGGCTTGAGTTTTAACTCTGCTATTTTTCTGTGTGACCCTGGATAAGTTTTGTAAACTCCTTTTACCTCCATTTCCTCATTTTTAACATGGGGACGGCAGCTGAAAGTCAGCTTGGGTCGGGATCTTGTATTTGTCCAAATAGGATTTCTTTAACCCTTCCTTGCCCCACCAAGTACATGAACACCCTAGAAAATGGATACAGCCACCCTCCCCTTCATTTAGGGTAAATAACAGCAATAATAGTATTGATAATTCTAATAGCTTCAGTGGAATGAGCCTATACTCTGTGCAAGTGTTGTATTAAGTGTTTTGCATGTATCATCGGGTTTCACTTCATAACACTTGAGGTAGAAGCTGTCCTTGTGTCCATGATGAGAAAACAGGTTTATTTATTTATTTAGTTATTTTTAAAGGTTTTATATATTTATTTCACAGAGAGAGAGAGAGTGCACACAAACAGACAGAGCGGTAGGCAGAGAGCAAGATGGAAGCAGGCTCCCTACTGAGCAGGGAGCCTGATGCAGGGCTTGATCCCAGGACCCTGAGATCATGACCTGAGCTGAAGGCAGACACTTAATGGACTGAGCCACCCAGGCACCTAAGGAAACAGATTTAGATAGGTTAAGAGACATAGCCAAAATTTCTCAGAGGGCTGCCATAGAGCCAGCCCTCTAAATCAGGCTCTTTCCTCTACCTCCTCTGTTTTAAATTTCCTCCTATAGCAAGTCTTCATCAATTGTATCCAATGATCACCACGCCTGGATTCACCTTCTCTGGTCAGCCCCTCAGGCTGATGTTTCCTTTGGATGGTCTGCTCACGTTTGATTGACTTCTTTGCATGAGGCTGCTTCTCAGACCACCCTGGCCACACACACTTGTGTGTGCAAGTGACACATGCCACCACTTGACCTGGATTTAAAGGACACTGTGCATCCGCCAGGGTCCAGGACTGCAGGTCCTTATATGTCTGGGAGAAGGAATTCCATGCACTATTGATCGATTGTCAATACTTTCTCCCAGGGGTGCCTGGGTGGCTCAGTCGGTTAAGTGTCTGCCTTTAGCTCAGGTCATGATCCTGGGGTCCTGGGATCGAGCCCCGTGTCGGGCTCCCTGCTCAGGGGAGAGGCTGCTTCCCTTCATGCTCTCTCTTAAATAAATAAATAAATAAATAAATAAATAAATAAATAAATAAATAAATACTTTCTCCTGGAATATGCTAGAAATGAGTGCCCCTGAGTGACATAAAATTGTGGTAAGCAGAAGCTGTGACTGCCCTGAGTCTCACTTATATGTTCAGAAAACTGAGCATGAGGAGCACTGAGAAAAAGGGGAAGAAAAAGGAACACTAAAAAATAAAACAGATTTTCTAAAAAGGTGCTCATGGAGTGGAGGCTAGGTGCTTCTCTGGGGTCTGTACAAAACACATGCTGGGTTTCTTCTCATTTCTTCTAAGGAATTTTGTCAGATTATAATCAACCATGGAGCTTGTTCTGCCTGAGGGAAATGACTCCAGCTGGATCTAGCTTGATTTAACGGTTTATATTTCTGAATTTCCTCCCTCATATCTTCCTCTGTCAAATGAGATTATCCACCCAACTCAAGGTTATAGGAAGAAAGTATCTTAGTTGATATTTAGTCTGTTTGGCCTGCTATAACAAAATTCCACAGACTGGGTAGCTTATAAACAACAGAAATTTATTGCCCACAGCTCTGGGGGCTGGGAAGTCCAAGATCAATGCACCAGCATGGTCATGTTTCGGTGAGGGCCTCTTCCTGACTCACACCGGGCACCTTCTCACTGTCTTCACATGGTGGAAGGGATCTCTCTGGAGCCTCTTTCGTAAGAACACGAATTTCATTCATGAGGGCTCCACCTTCATGACCTAAGCAACTCCCAAAGGCTCCAGCTCCTAACACCATCATCTGTGGGAATTAGGATTTCTTCGTCTGAATTTGAGGGGGACACAAACATTCAAACCATGGCAGTTAGTTTCTGCCATTTTCGTTTATTTGGGTTGATTCTGTGAAGTAATAAAGAGTAATAAGGAATAGAAGCAGAAGATTAATCTTGGGGCTTGCCAAGTTCAACTTCCTGACCACCCCACCACTCTCAAGATTTGGGCTAAGGGTGCCGTCACCCAAAGCCCCATAAACCACCCCCATTCCTTTCTGATTCCAATTTGAAAACAGTGTCTCATGCTCTCTGTCACAGTGGATGTAATCTTTCCTCCTGCTTAAGACAGTTTGTTGCAAGTCACCCAGATGGACCTTCTGGGTAGCATCACCTGCTTTTCTTAGTGTCCCTCACCCACATTTTGACTAGACAATATATTTTGAGCTGGATTGTATATCACAGGTATATTTACAGATATAAATTAGCAAGTGATTTCTTTCAACCAAATAACCTAAGAGAAACTTTTGTCTGAAATCTCATCGATTATTTCTTCATACTTTAAAAAATATTCTTACACAGTCTTGCATATATTAACTGTTGGGTCTCCTCCGTGAAAGCCTCTAAATGAGAAAGTCAGAATAAAGAAAAATGCTACATTTATATTCAAAGCACTGTGGACACAAAGAGGAGCCCAGGACTAACAGCTCCTTGCATTATGGCTGCATTTGAAGTGACAGCTGACCACATTGTAGTTTCATTTCAGTCCATTCCTACCTCGAGGAAGTTGTTTCCAAAGCCCAGTCATAAGAGCTTGTTCCGAGCTGCCATATTTACAATGAAAACGAGCAGCCACGCTGTCAAGGCTGCTTCCTCTGCCTGAGACCAGGCAGGTTCTCAAAACACTTCAGGAGCTTTTAACGAGTCCTCCCAAATCCCCTGTGAAGTAGAACATTTTTCATCTGCCTCCAAGCAGGAGGTAAAACATTTGCTTGACTTGCTTAAGGTCACAGAGAAAGAAAGAGGCAGAGAGAGCCAGAGCAGACAGAAAGAACTGAGCTGGATGTTGAAACCACCTGTATTATCCCGACAAAGTCAAGGAGGGGAGCACAGGCGGGATGTAGCAAGGCTGGAGGTATTTTTCACGGTGTCATCACTGAAATTCAGGGGACAGGGATGCGCAAAGTATGCCATGTGCCTTTCCTTGGACTGAGAAGGCATCAGAGAATGGGGTGGGATGAGGAAGGGGCCATGTGGGGATAGAGGAAGAAAGCAGGACCTGCCCAGGCAGGTTACGGGGCAGGTGGAGACATAGGGCTGAATGTAAAGGGATGGGGATGGGGGGCTGCCAAGTAGGAAAAAAAGTCAGGGAAAGGTTTGTTCTGTGTCCGGGTCTTCATTTATGCAGGTGACTGAGTGACTACATGGAGAGGTCAATACCAATGAAGGAAAAAGTTATTGTTACTCACAGGCTTACTAGAAACAAGAGGCAGAGCTCAGCACACGTTGACACATGAGGAACAGCAGGTTTGTGTTAGGAAGCAGAGGCAGGAGTAGGTGAGGGTGGGGGAGCGCTTGGGTCATGGCCTTTGGAGTTTCTATGGAAAAGGCAAGGCAGGGAAGGGTAAATAGTTTGGGATTGGCTAGTTTGAATACTTTTGGTAGGCTTGGGGCTATAGGGGTGGTCTCTATACCTCTATACCAGGCCTGGTACCTGGTGCTGGGAGGATAAAGACAGAGGAATATTGCCTCCTGGGGTGTACAGAGCTGATAGAGGAGGTAGGGCTCTGAACTGGTTCATGTGCTCATCAAAGAGCATGCTCTTTGCTGTCTCTAAGAATTAGCTAGCCCCAGGAGGAGCAGTCTCTCCCCAGCCAGAAAGGTGTTTTAAGATGTCAAAACATGATAATATACAGAAAATTTTAAAAACATGATTAATATACCATTACCTTGGATTTATCAGGCAGGAATTACTTAGTATTTACGGCAGGAATTTCTTCTCGAATATAAGAACGTTAATAAATATCTTAGGTGACACACATGATTATCATGAGGACAAAATAAGGTAATGGATAATAGTTGAGAAAACACTCATGTTTTGACACAAGATGTCAGGGTCTTCCAGAGAGTCTCCCCCTCCACTCCGTGCTGTCATCAGGAGGCTCTGCCCAAGACAAAGCAGCCCTTTGGTAGCCATCACACATGGCACCTGGAAAAGTGACCACCATGACCCACATCAATGCCATCCATCTTAAGACGTGTTACAACAACTCACAAGTCCATCGGATAAAGATATATATCAAAATGGAGCAAAATGCGAAGAAAAGACGGAGACGTATGTCTAACTTCATCGTTCTTGCCGCACAACTAGCTAGCATGGATTGTGAATCAGGTAAATGTGGGTTTAAGATCTGGGTGCACACTTCTGAGCCATGGACCCCGGGTAAATGTTAGCTCCTCTCTAAGCCTCCTTCACTGGTACAATCAGGAAATTGTGAGGAGGACGGCACGAGATAAAGCATGAAAGAATTTGTGGCATAGAGGAAGTGCTTCTTGATTATAATAATAATAACAATAACAATAAGTAATTCATTAACTGACTTATTATAATTACTAGCAGTTATTCCTGAGTTTGTATTTAATTTCTGCTTTATCAGTAATAATAATTTCCTCAAATTATATTTCCTGGGTGAAGTTTGTTATTCCCATTTAATAAACATTGAATGCTTTAGGATTAAAGATGTGTATTTCAGGAGAAGTGGGAGACCTCGAAATTATCATTGACTGTGATAACGGCAAGATTACACATTCTCCCTAGGCATCAGCTCCTAGGTAGGAAGAGCTGCAAGCCATCCCCTAAATCTTGATGAGGATGTCAACCCCACTAGAAATCTGCTCAACTACATCCTAATCTCTGAGAAAAATATTCCATTGCAAGTACATTCTCAATATTAGATTTGTTTCTTTTTCAGAGATCATTTCTATCTTGATAGCTGATTAGTTGTCCCTCCAATGATCTAACAGCAATGATACTATACAAAGTGGGTTCCTTATAGGTGTCCCACAGCCCATCCTCACAACACTGAGGGGCCTCTGAAGAGTAACATTTGAACAAGGAATGCCTTTGTTATTGGCCAGTGTACTTGTGAAGCCTGAGTTTTATTTTTCCATCAAACTCAAAAGAGGATGCAGTAATACATATTCCCTAGAGAGATGAGATCAAAACAGAAAGTTCCAGTCTGTTGAACATGTGAACTACTAAATTCTTCATTTTATAGTCAAAGCAGACCATTGAATAAAATTCCTATTAAAAAGTGTAATGTTAGAAAATGAAGCAGGAAAAACCAACTCTGAAGAAAAGTTGCAATTCATCGAATTGCATAGCATTTGTTTAGGTTATAGAAGTAAGATAAATAAAAAAAAGAATGATAAATTAAAAAAAACTTAAATGACATCTCATAAATGAAGTAATGGGAATTACATAAAAAACAACAAAAACAAATTTTCTCTGGAATAAGACTGGTATACTAATAAATGTCCTTCTTAATCAGCAATATGTAGAATGGTGTCAGGTAATTGTTTTAGCTGAAATTCAGTGATTATTTTGGATTACCTCTAGTTTACAGCTCTATCAGTTCCTAATCAATTCCACAATTGATGATTATTACTGTAATTTTTTTTCCTTTTTATAATAGTCTTATTGAAGTATAACAGAAAGGGATACAGATCATACATCTACAGTTCAAAGCATTCTCACATTAAAACACCTTTGTGTTTTTTTCCCAGTCACTGTTCCCTTCATCAAAGGTAATCACTGTCTGGCTATTATCATCATAGATTTGTTTTTCTATTTTATAATTTTATAAAAATAAAATATACCCTCTTGTAGCTGCCTTTCTCTCCCCTGAACATTATTTTTGCGAGATTAATTCATACTGTTGTGATAGTAGTTTGTTCATTTTCATTGTTGTATAACATTCTGTGGTATGAATATCATATTCACTATAATATAATAAAATATGATACAATATAATATAATCTTACTAATTTATATAATAAACCAGTCCTATGTTATACTTAGGAGAAATGTATAGAATGTGCACCAAAGGACAGGTTCAAGAATGCCCATACAGCATTAATCCAGCCTTAATGCCTATCAGCATATTTTCTTCCAATACTGTGGCTTGCACTTTTCCTCTCCTAATGGTTTCTTTTAAATATCAGAAGTTCCTAATGCTAATGTAGCCTGATTTATCTGTCTTTTTCTCTAAGGGCAGTACTTTTTCTGTGCTGCTTTAAAAATCTTTGCCTAGACCAAGGTTGTTAATAAATCCTATGTTATTCTAGGGGCACCTGAGTAGCTCAGTCGGTTGAGCAACCAACTCTTGATTTTGGCTCTGGTGGTGATCTCAGGGTTGTGAGATTGGGCCTCATGTTGGGCTCCACACTGAGCATGGAGTCTGCTTGGGATTCTCTCTCTCCTCCCTCTGACCTTCCCTCCACACTGTTTCTCTCTCAAAAAAAAAAAAAAGTCTATGTTATCCTCTAGAAACTTTATTGTTTTACCTCTCAGATTTCACCATGCCATCTACCTAGAACTTATTATTTTCTATGGTGAAAGGTAGGGTTAAGATTCATTGGTCATCCTATTTAGATGTCCAATTTTACCAGTACCATTTTTTAAGACCATTGCTCTTCAGTGTCACCTTATCCAACTGGTTTTAGATAGCGCTAATCAAATAAAGTAAAACCTGAGAAGAATGTTTTCTTTTCTATCACCTATACATCTTTTTGTTATGTATCTGGAATCCATGATAAAAGATTTCTCTAATTTTTTGTTGTTGTTGTTGTTGTTGCTGTTGCTGTTAAAGCAGACTTTAGATGCATTTTAATGATCCTTAAACCAAGACCACCACAGATTTTACCACAGTCTTGAATTTTTGCCATAGTCTTGAGAAAGCAACTTAAATTGGTTTTTGTTCTGCTTTTGTCTCTTTTAAAATAATTGTCAGGAAATGAAAGGGATAATGCTTGAGTTCAAACTTCTTTCCCAAGATAAAATATTTTTGCTGAAAAAAATCTGTACTTCCATAAAAAGAAAAAAAAAAGCAGACTTCTCACTAAAATGTAGTTAGCATCATGTAACTGGAGGATGTTTGTTTCTTAGGTTATGGAAAATTTCTGATTTCTAAAAACAGTCTTGATTTTCAAGGTTAAAGAAAATCACAAACTTAGCTTAGGTGCCAAGAGAAGTAGCCTGATAGAGTGAAGAGCTGAAAGAGCACTGGACTCGGAGCCATGCTCCTGGTTTCCCATTCCTGCACTGTCACTAGGTATTTTTTCTACTCTTCTTCATTTTCTTCTGTCATACAATTAAATGTTCCTGCTCAGTATTTTTTCTTTCCCCCTGCTGTGACTGCGAAACATGTGTTTCATTGTGCAGCCTACACCGATATGCAGGCCTGTCACTATGTCACTATCTGGCCTCTGTTTATTACTTTCATTACCCCCTATCCAGGAAGCTTTCCTGAAGGCAAGAAAATAAAAAAAAAAAATAAACTTTATCCTCTATAACTTACTAAACGTAATTTTCAAGTGACTATTAATAAAAACTCACTTGTAACCACATTAAGCTAAGAAGTTGGAATAACTTATAATTCCTCACAGACCCCACTCATTTATTTTTTTTTCTCAATTTTTGTCACCCAAAATCCTAGACCCTATTAGCTTTTCTTGCAATACAGAGTGCTGGTTTTTTCCAGCAGTCCTAAGGAAATGTGTAGTTCCTCTTCATGTTCTTAGCTAATTGTACCTTATAACCAAAGGCATGTATTTATTTGCCAAGAACTTAAAGGTAAAAGATAAATTTGTGACTCTGAAACAGTGAAATTCATTTACAACTTGTAACACCGTATTTCATTGAATCTAATACTACATCCATTGTTAAGATGCGGCATCATTTTAAGTTCCACTAAGAAGGACAAAAAAGTTCTCAATTAAACCATAAATGATCGATTATAAGATATATCCTAATAAAAAATGTTCAAGTGCATAAAAATACCTTGGAATCTATGAAATACAGTAATCATATTAGTTCTCTAATTAAATGATTTACTGCATCATATCCAAGAAAAAAAAATAAAGGTATGAGCATGGTAGCCCCCATGGATTGCTGTAGTCCAGCAAATGGATTGCTGGACTAACGCTGTTCATATTTTCAAAAAATGGGGATGTGAATTCTATTAGTACTAAAATCGATTCTTGGCAAACAGTTAAAAATGAATAGTAAGCAGATAGTTTGGTATTTTAGAAAGGAATAAGTTGATCACAAGAACCATATGATAGATTTGATAGCTTTCTAGCTAAATTAGCCTATTTTTTCTTCTTTCTAATTTCAATAACTGTCACTAGGTCATCAGGGAATGATACAAACACAGTGTACTGTCAATGCAGCAAGCCATTTGACAAGCCTCCTAGGATCTCCTTCAGGACTTGCTGATGAATTATGTACCAGATAATATTAAGTGAATTCATTTCAAGGTGGGCCAAATAAATAAAGCAAGGTTTTACCCTTGACCCTGTCTTATTTATCTTTTTTACAAATGATTTGATTGAAGACATAATAATACATTTGTCCAATCTGAATGTGACCAAAGCTAAAAGAGGACTCACTGACACTACAATCAATCAAAGATTGGCTGTATGACCCTGACAGGCTGGGCCATCAAGGGAAAAAAAAAAATACTTCATTGAAAAACTGTGAGCTTTCATATTTTGATTAAAAATATAATTCAAACAGGTATGGTATATGTATAGTAGAGATGTCTGAACATCTTGAGCACTTTACTTGCTTTGAAATTTATCATAACTATAAGGTATAATGTAATTGTTGAAAAGCTAAAAGTATTAGCATGTTACAAGGAAGCTTACAAGCTCCCTTAATAGAATAACTAATTCTCCAGGCTCAGCAGCGGACAGAGAGTCTCCAGATAGGGATGAGCACTTGGATGTCACAGCTTTATTCTTATCCCTTAAGAGATTACACTGGCACCAACAGCTGTACCCTATATATCCTTACTCTGGCACAAGCTATAATTTAACAAAAGGCGCCAGGAAACTGGAGGGAATTTCCACACAAAGACTACTGTACACATCAGCTTCTAGGAATGGCTCTTCTCAAACAGCAGAACCATGGCTTGCCTCAGGACCCCCTGCCCAACCATCGCATTGTGTTTCCCTGCTAACCATTCAGTTGCCTCCCTGTGCAACGTCTAATTTCCCCAGCAACCGAGAGTCCTCCAAACACTTCTGAAGACCCTGAGTGGAGAGAGGAAAATGATCCATTTCTTTCACATTGTAGACCCCCTTCCAGGTCTTAATTCTATTCCCAGGATGTCTCTTTTCCATGGACAACTGACATTGGGAATGACTACTTCATCACAATGAGACCCTGGTTTCTACTCTTGTGACTGGCATGAGAATACACTTTGGCCTCAGTAGGACAACTGTGTCCTAATACAATAGTCCAACATGAGTACGAGATACACACATATGGGCAGGGCGCGGATTTCTTATCAAATTATAGTATTACCTGCATGAAGAAATAATGTCCCTGATTTTGCAATATACCAAATCTTGAATGTTAAAGTCAGTTCTGCAGGTCAAAAAGAGAAACTTTGACAAACTGCCATGTTTCCCAAAGCAGCAACTCAGGTTGAAGAAGTTGGAGGAGTGAAGTTTGCAGAGTAATACAGGGAGATATGATAGCTTTCTTTAAAGTCCATGTAGGTGAAGAAGCACCTGAAGGATGTCTGAACTTAAGGTTTCTTTCCGCTCAAAGATCTCTGATTCTCTGACTTGTTCTATACTGTTCTATATCTAGACAGTAGTACTGAGACCATTGGGTATAAGATACAGGGAAGCCAATATGATTACAAACAAAAACTCTCAAATACCTAGAACTGCCCCTATTAAAAAAAAAAAAAACTGCCCTATGATGTATGCTGTCTATTGTTAAAACTATATAAAGAATTCCCCTGGAAGGAGAGCTGGTTACTGAATGGTAAATAGTTCAGGGTCTGCAGCTGGATTGCTTACTTCAAATCTTAGATCCACCACTTACTACCTGTGACCTTGGGCATGTTATTCAAACTCTCTATTTCTCAATTTCTTTAGCTGTATCATGCAAATAACAATAAGGTTGTTAGGGGGATAAAATGAGTTTATAATTGAAAAATTCTTAGAACAATGGAAGGCAAATATTAAACACAATAATTGTTGGGTGTTATTAGTTCCTTATTCTGTGATTCTGACCTTAGCTATTTTGAATGTTCCCGACATTCTTTATAGATAAGGAAGAGTCCATTCATATAATACTTAGAGAGGGCAAATGCTTGGGTTGATGGGCTTATTTGGTAGTGTGCTATGATTTAAACACCAATTTAGTAGAAATATGGAACAGATATTAAAATAAGTAAGTTTATGCTCTTCTAAAAACAATTTATAATTTGGTGCTTTTTAGGTGACTTTGAATTACATTTGGTTTAGCATTAAGAAAAAAAATTAAGTACAAGAATAGTAAATTCTAAAACAATATAAATGTTGCAGAATTGCATATAAGTAAATAAAATTTTTCTCCGGACTAGTTTTTAAGCTTATAAACATATATCATTTGATATAGTTTACCAAAAAAATGGAATCATACTCACACACTGATTTACAGTTTCCTTTTTAAAAAAAATTTAGACAATTTTTTAGAACAGTTTTAAGTTCACAGCAAAATTGAGGGGAAGATACAGAGATTTCCCATACATCCCACCCGCCACCACTACACACGTACACAGCCACTCCCATCACCAACGTCCTTCACCAGAGTAGCACATAAAATGAAGGTCTCAGAAGACCAGTTCTTCAAACTCTCAGCCTGTGTCCACTTGGGATGGTAGCTGCTTGGTATTAAGCAACAAAGATGGCTTGCCTTTTTAAGTCAGAGAGAACACGAGGCACAGATTTGGAATATTCATTATAAAGACCACATAATGAAGAAGAAAACATACCTATGTATGGAGTAAGGAAAAGTTTTTTATGTATAAATAAAAAGTAGAAATTGTCATTGCTTGAGGGTATTTCCCATTTTTCATTCTCATTGACGATTTGCTTTTTCTACTCTATTGTCTACTGTCTACTTAAATCCTAGCCTGAAAGGATTTTTCTATTGCTCTGAGAACAGGAAAGAAGCAAAATTAGTGTATCATATTCCCGGTAGGCTTGAAATTAACAGATAAACAGCTGTTTAAGGCAATTCTTTTTCTACTCCAGGGTTCCTTAGAATAATGTTTCTTGAGTATTTAAAATGTGATAGGATTGGCTATAGCTCAACTTAAAAATGCTGTGCCTGGAACAATCCATTTTATAAAACAAGGATAATTGTTTATGTCCAGTTTCTAAAAAGAAATAAGTATACACAGATGGAAGAGAACCCATGACTTTTTAAAAAAAAGCAATACATATGTACACTAAGAGTGGTTTATATGTATTATAGTTTTCTAGTTTCTAGACATACCTGAAGGCCATATAATGATATTGTTCATATATTAGATTTCCACTTCCTATTAATTTTGACACTGGTTTAATCAAGTCAGATGATAATACTAAATAACTGAGGTGGTCTCTGTAGAAATAAGGTGATAGCTTAAGCTTTATTCCGAAAATGTGCACTATGAAGACAAGACATTGATTTCTAGGCAAACATCTCTTGCATCAGAGACTTGAACCAGAGACTTTTAAATTTATGCATGGAAAAGTATCTTGCTAATTCCATGCAAATCATTGTAGGAACCGGAATGAGACTCTAATTTGTTCCTTTGCAGAATTAGTCCCAAGATATAAACCAAGAAGTGAACCTTAACTTTTGTTTTTAAGTTTTTATTTTAATTCCACTTAGTTAACATAATCCCAGCTCACTTCTTAGTGCCATAATCTAGCTCTTTTCAAAATTGCCAAAAGTATGGACTCAATATGATACTAAGATAATATCTTTTATACATTGTTATTTCCCCCTGCTTTTTTATTTAGGATTTTGTTAAATATTTGCAGGACATAACTCTTCTACAAGAAGGCGTTCTGTAGTCTCTGTCCTCCTTAATTCTTTTATTCAACATGTATTTATTGAGTTCCAATAATGGCCAGGCACTGTTCTAGACAGAGGGGAGGCATCTGAGAAGAAAAGAGACAGATTCCTTCCTGTGAAGATTCTAATGGAGAGATAAACAACAAACTACAATAAACAAATTAAATAGAAGGGTGAAAGACAGTAAGTGTCATAGAAAACTGGGAAAAAGGACTAGGGTAGGGGAGGTCAGGGGTTCCTGGAGGAGGAAGAGGTGTGGGGCAGGTTACAACTGTAAACATGACAGTCAGGGTGGGCGTCACTGAGAAGTGACATCTGAGCAAAGACTTGAAAGTGCTGAAGGAGCTTTTATTTAACAACAACACACTTTTTATTAGAATAACACTTTTAAAAATACTGAGAGTGTCACAAATTTCCCTACACCCAACCTTTTTAATATCAACTCTAGAGCTACAGGTTAGCAGTTTTTACATTTCTGTTCTTTTTCATCTGCACTGATGTTGCTTAAATATGAAATTGAGTTTAGGACGCTTGAGTGGCTCAGCCGGTTAAGCGTCTGCCTTCAGCTTGGGTCATGATCCCGGGGTTCCTAGGATCAAGCCCCGCCTTGGGCTCCTTGCTAAGCGGGAAGCCTCTCCCACTGCCCCCTGCGTGTGTTCCCGCTCTCACTGTCTCTCTCTCTATCAAATAAATAAATAAAATCTTTAAAAAATAAATAAATAAACAATTTCTTAAAATGTTCTTGATGTGAGTAGCATTTTTTTCACCTTCACTTAGGAGAATGTAGCATGTAAATTACGCAAGTAATAGTAGCAGCAATACTGAGTATTTAGTGCTTATCCTATACCAGTAGATCTTGGGCTTAGTATTTACATTATTATCCTAACAAAATCCCCAGAATAGTCCCGTGTTAAACAAAGAAAACCACAAGCCCAAGATGTAGTCACTTGTACTAGGTGTGGCACCAAACCGGGTCTTAACACCTAACCTTACTGCACTTTCAACCTCAGCCTACAATGTAGTCTTAAGCAGGTCAGTCAGGAATTTACTGGTCAGCATCAATAAAGTAGTCTGTCACATGGACCCTCTCCATCACCCAAGGAGAGATGAGGTAATCCACCTCATAAGACCTTTTTGTCCCCAAAGGAAGGTGACCTCACCTGAAATAATCCTTTTTTTCTGTTTATGATTTCCTTGTCCTGCTTTTAAAAACATTTTCCTTTCTGTGGTCTTCTGGAACTCCCCTCTACTTGCTCAATGCTGCCTGATCCAGAAATTGATTAATAAAGCCAATGAGATTTTTAAATTCTACTTGGTCGGATTTTTGTTATTGAACTCTTGTGATAGCTCTTGTTATCCCCATGTCACAGGTTAGGAAAACAGGGATTACAGAAGTCAGTAAACAACGGAACTAGGATTCTAACCTGTGTTGGCTTCAATCCAAACTTTTGCTGTTTAACTCGTCACTGTTCCCAAGTATGTACAGCACAGTTGTAAAATGCAAGATCATTTTGGATGGTACGGACATGAACACTTTTTATTTTTTTATTTTATTTAATTTCTTTAAGATTTTATTTATTTATTTGACAGAGAGAGACACAGCGAGAGAGGGAACACAAGCAGGGGGAGGGGGAGAGGGAGAAGCCGGCTTCCCGCTGAGCAGGGAGCCCGATGCGGGGCTCGATACCAGGACCCGGGGATCATGACCTGAGCTGAAGGCAGACGCTTAATGACTGAACCACCCAGGCGCCCGAGCTCTTTTTATTTTAAGAATTGTGTAATTAGGGGCGCCTGGGTGGCTCAGTGGTTACGTGCCTGCCTTCGGCTCAGGTCATGATCCCGGGGTCCTGGGATCGAGCCCCGCATCGGGCTCCCTGCTCCGCGGGAAGCCTGCTTCTCCCTCTCCCACTCCCCCTGCCTGTGTTCCCCCTCTCGCTGTGTCTCTCTCTGTCAAATAAATAAATAAATAAAATCTTTTTAAAAAAAATTTAAAAAAAAGAATTGTGTACTTACTTTAAAGCATTAAATTGACATCCTCAGTAGGTCTGATGAGATGGGAGGGTACTGACCAAGTAAGAAAGGGATGCTGACATTGGAAGGGTGACATCTGGGAATATTTGGAGAAAGCTAAACTTCAAAATGGCCCAGAATCACTCAACTTTTATCTTCCCTATTTTGAGGGAGTAATTCTGATCCCTGGCTTTGCTGGAAATAGCTCAACATTTCCCTTATTAAGAAGGTGTTGGCTTTTAACTAGTTATAAGAATATGAATTTATAGAGCCTCATGGGTAAAATGTAGATTTAGATTACAAAAAAGAAAAGTGACAACCAGAATAGACCAATTTCTACTTTTAAAAAATCTTAGTTATTTCATTTACTTGTTCAGTGCAATAATTATTTCTCAGAAGCTGCTGTGCTAACTTACAGCGTTAGATCCTGATCCCTTGACTTCAAAAAGAAGATGGCACAGCAGGGAGTCAGAAAACAATCCAATAATTTCCCAGCCAATATAAAACGGCATTTGTGACGTGTACTTCCAAGGACTGGGCTGCTGGTCTGTGAGCTGCTGTAATGGGAGGTCTAGCTTATTCAGGGGGAAAGATTCCCTGCCGGGTTAGAGTTAACCAGGAAAAGAAGCAGGGACAAGCATTCCAGGTAGGCAAGATAGCATGTGCACACACACTATATACACACAAAACAGCTTGTGCACACACACTGTGGTGGCAGGGATAATGCAAGAAGGGACTTTAAGAAGGCCACCGTGGCTGAGTTGGGAGAGAGCAGTTGGAGTGAGGAGGCATAATATGAGATTAGCTTTGTTAAGGAACTTTCCCTTCAGGGGTAAATCTTACTCTTCAAATTTCAATTAGCATTTTAATTGCAATGCTTTGTTTTCATTGTACTTATGGTTTTCAGGTTACCTTTTTTTGGTACTAGCAATAGTCATTTTCCTTTTACTGTAGTAATATTATTTTCATTTTATAATCAATTTATTTAAAAACAGAGTGAGTTTGGGGCGCCTGGGTGGTGCAGTGGGTTAAGCATCGGATTCTTGGTTTCTGCTCAGGTTCAGGAGGTGATCTCAGGGTCAAGTCCTGCATTGTCAGGCTTAATGCTCAGCAGGGAGTCTCCTTGAGACTCTCTCTCCCTCTGCCCCTTCCCCGTGCTCACTCGCTCTCCTCTTTCTAAAATAAATAAATCTAGGGCTCCTGGGTGGCT
This sequence comes from Zalophus californianus, assembly GCF_009762305.2. Lineage (NCBI taxonomy): Eukaryota > Metazoa > Chordata > Mammalia > Carnivora > Otariidae > Zalophus > Zalophus californianus. Next base: position 79,332,299 of record NC_045606.1, read on the forward strand.
CAGTTGGTTAAGCGACTGCCTTCGGCTCAGGTCATGATCCTGGGGTCCCGGGATCGAGTCCCACATCGGGCTCCCTGCTCAGCGGGGAGTCTGCTTCTCCCTCTGACCCTCTTCCCTCTTGTGATCTCTATCTCTCATTCTCTCTCTCTCAAATAAATAAATAAAATCTTTAAAAAAAATAAAAAATAAAATAAAATAAATAAATCTTGGGTGCCTGGGTGGCTCAGTCGTTGAGCATCTGCCTTGGGCTCAGGTCATGATCCCGGGGTCCTGGGACTGAGCCCCGCATCGGGCTCCCTGCTTGGTGGGAAGCCTGCTTCTCCCTCTCCCACTCCCCCTGCTTGTGTTCCTGCTCTTGCTGTCTCTCTCTCTGTCAAATAAATAAATAAATAAATCTTTAAAAATAAATAAATAAATAAATCTTAAAAAAATAAAAAGAGTGAGCTTTAAATAATGTCATAATCAATATGATTATGAATGTGCATAGGTTTAGAAAAAAACCATAAAGGTAGTATGGACATGACTCCAGATTGAGAAACATTATCCTAGGCCAGTGTTTGGCAAATTTGGGCCATTGGGCCAAATCCACTCCTGCTTTTGTAAATAGCATATAATTGGAGCACAGTCACACCCATTCATTTATCATTGCCTATGGCCGCTTTCCCTTACACAGGCAGACCTGAGTAGTGGAGACCAGAGAGCATAGCCCAGAAGCCTAAAATATTTACGATCTAGCCTTTGACAGAAAAATTTGCTGACCTTTCTACCAACCGAGCTATGCTTCTAAAGCATTTTTGAACACTTAACGATCAGTATAATCACAACACAGATACATTTAACGGACAAACTTAACACTATTCTTGTCCCTTTTTTATATCCAAGACAGTTAAGTGCCTTTCTACAGGGCAGGAGCTTTCCAGGACAACTAAGGCTGGCGGCCGTGTGAGAACACTGGGTTATTAGGAGTTTCTTTGTTTACTGTTTGACAGGATGGATTCTCTTACTCAAATTCTGTTTGATCAGAAACACTGTGGCATAATAAAAAGAGCAGATGAATCACTGAGGCCCTGAGGCTTTATGCAAAATTAGAGTAAAACTTGAGCTTCAAAGGATCCTGGTGAAGGAGGGAAAGTCAATAGCTTTGAATTCTAAATGGGGATGAGGCCAGGGGACTTGGGATGAGGGAACTGGAAACTGTCATTCCTCAATGAGCTTTTGCAGAGCAGTGTGGGGAGGACTTTGTGTCTGGTCAAGGTTCTGCCACACTCCGGTTTCACGTTCCGCTTTAGCCTGACAAGCTACTCTGACTAGGTCTTCCAGGATCAGTATTCTTGCCAGAGAACATTTCTCCTGGTTACCTGTGTGCGTCTTGTGAATGGGCGGGAGGCTTAGCTCTGCATTACAGCGAGTTAACGGGACGAGTCCTTGCTACGTCCTGAGCCCCGTTTCCAGTATTCGACATCTCTTATCTTACTTCAACCTTACATCCACCCCGTGAAGTAAGTACGATTATTATCCTTATTCTACAAAGGTGGGCACGGAGGCAGAGAGGGATTTAGTCACCTGCTCAACATCACATAGCTGGTAATTGGCAGAGTGGGGATTGGAACCCAGGATTTGACTCCAATGCCTCTGTTCTGATCTGGATCCCTGACGAGGGCACAGTGTAAAGCCACACTCCCGTGCTTAGAAGACAGGTCTTTCTTTCTTTCTTTCTTTTTTTTTAAGATTTTATTTATTTGACAGAGAGAGACACAGCAGAGGGGGAACACAAGCAGGGGGAGTGGGAGAGGGAGAAGCAGGCTTCCCGCGGAGCAGGGAGCCCGTTGCGGGGCTCGATGCGGGGCTCGATGCGGGGCTCGATCCCAGGACCCTGGGATCATGACCTGAGCCGAAGGCAGACGCTTAACGACTGAGCCACCTGGGCGCCCCTAGAAGACAGGTCTTTTTCAGAGAGGTAACTATTAGTGTCAATCCCTGAAGAAGAGACAGAGGTTTGGGCAAGAAGCTGGGATTAGGGAGGCTGACCTCGGAAAGGCTGAAGAAGGAATTCCTGTTGCCACACTTGGTCCTTTTCTCTTCAGACTAGACTGTAAGGGAGGTAGGGTTTAGACATTAGCTCCATGTGGAAATAAGGCTTCGAACAAAGAAATTTTAGGTGAACCAAAGGAAATAGGGAGCTGTTGGAAATTTTCAAATAAAGCAGTAATATATGTGCTTTAAAAAGAAAAAAAAAAAAGCCTTGCAGCTTTGTTGAGGATATACTGGAGGGAGGGATATAGGAGACTCATGTGGAGTACACACTGTGGCAAAGGTGCGCAAAGGAGGAACGGGGAGAGCACAGCGTGGGTGCCACCGCCACTCTTGCTGTGGGGAGGCTGGGGAAGATGAGACTGGCTGGCCACCAATTTGGCCACTTGGAGGCCACTGGTGACCTTACAAGAGCATTTTCCATGAGTAGTGGAGACAAAACCCTGTTGGAGTGGATTCAACAGAGAATGAGTTCTGAGAAAGTAGAGACTGCAGGGTGGAAATCTTCAGAGTTGTGCTGTGAAAGGAGAGCAGGAAATGGACAGTAGGTGGAGAGCTGTGAAGTCAGGGGATATTTTATTATGCTAAGGTTGAGAAACCTGAGGGGTAAATGTAAATATAGCACCATGATATTCCCATCACTCCTTCCTTTCAACTTAGATACAGCATGATTTTTGTTTATATCACTACTCATCATTTAAATTATTATGGTTGTTTACTGTTGAGCCCAGTCAGGTACCATGATTATGCTTCCTTTTTATATAACTTGCTTCTCATGAAGGTAATCATTGGTTCATTTTTTTTTTCGTTTACATACTTTTCTTCGTAACTACCATTAAATCCTCCTACGTCCTCAATTAGTCTCTCAATATAATTTCCACACTGTCAAACTTGCCAATTAGTGCAAAGTTCTTTTTCTCCCAGAGAAGCTGCTTTTCCGGAGGCTTCTGTCTTATTTTCCAAGTTGGAAAAAGCTGCAAAACAGGCTCAGAGAGGCTCAGTGTGCCAAGGTCACACAGCTAATAAATGGCAGGGCTGGAAGTCAAACCCAGGCAGGCCCTTGTCCCTTACATTTCTTACAGGTGTCTGCATTGATGACCTGTGGGGCCCTCCTTACTGGGTGGAGGCCATTGGGTCAGGGGGTGAAAGAATTCCCCTGAGGCAGAACAAAAGAGATAGAAGTGTATTGAATACATGGTAAGGGAGCTGTGGGCAGGACAGTAAAAAAGAGACTGACTGCAATGGGGGGGGGGCGGTGAGGGGCCACAGTTATAGGGAGGATGGGAAGGCATGGAATTTTCCCTTTTTTGGTGACCTTAGGAACTGTGCCTGGTTGTAATTAGTCAGTTAGGGCCTATGGCTATTTCGAGGTGGGTCGCTTAATGAGCCTGTTTGCTTGCAGCTCAGTGGTTGCTGTGCGCCCTTTTACCCTACTCGGATTGTCCTTCAAGTTGGTTGCCTAAAAGCGGCTTCTACATTATCCATTTGCCAAAGTAATGGTGTGTAACCAACCACCCCAAAACTCGGTGCCTCAAGAAGCAATCATGTATTATTTCTCATGTGTCTGGGGTTGGCTGGGCTTAGCTGGGCTTGGCTGGAGCAGCTCATGAGAGGCAGATGGGCTCCATTTACCTACAAGCTGGCCCAGGCATGTTCTCGTCGGACAGCAAAAGTGCAGGAAAACAAACTCAACTGTGTAAGTGCCTTCTGGCCTCTGATTATCATATCCTCCTAATTTTCCATGGATCAAAGCAAGTCACATGGCCAAGCCCAAAGTCAAGGGTCAGAAAAGTTCAGTACACCCATGGGTGTGGGGTGGGGGACAGCAAATATTAATTAACAATAGTTCTATCTACCACCTTGACTAACTAGTAATATATGTAAATGACAAGAAACTCTTATCAAAATTCTAATGATTGGGGTGCCTGTGTGGCACTGTCAGTTGGGCATCAGACTCTTGGCTTTGGCTCAGGCTGTGATCTCATGGGTTCTGAGATCAAGCTCCGCGTGGGGCTCTGCCCTCAGTGCGGAGTCCGCTTGAGTTACTCTCTCTGCCTCTCCCTCTGCTCCTTCCCACTCCTGCCTTCTGTCTAAAATAAATAAATAAATCTTTAAAAAAATCTAATGATTAAAATACATAAGTCAGTTACCTTGAGATGTCTCAATTAGTTGTTCTTTTGCTAGACTCAAGCAATTTCCTTAGTTTTTACCATGAATTCTTACAGAAAACATATATGCATCAAAATCATATTGCAATGCAGTATTAAACGTATCAAAATAGTTCAATCTGATTTTGTTTATTTGCTTTCTTGTTCTCTTTTGTAGTTTTTAAATGTTATGCCATATAAATGCACATACCCATTTGAAAATAAAATGTTATAAACAATGAAATTGAACTTATTTGAACTTTAAAGTATCTTGCTCTTAGACTACATTAATATTTGAATGACAAAAATACACAAATCAATTTTATTCTAATTAATATTCCTAGAGTTAAATCATATCCATACTCTACAAATTTATAACACCATATTTTTAAAATATGCTACTATAATGTGCTAATGTAACCATTCCTTATGAGTCACTGAATGACAAATACGTTCAAAGAGAAAGCAAGGACGTTTTAAAAGACGAAAGACTTGCAAATTTGTTTGAAAATGCTAAGCAAATTACCTTTAGATATGCTTGTCTATTAAAAAATGTAAAAGAGTTCAACTGTATAAATCACTTAATATACCATGCAAAGTAATCAAAAGAGCCCCCAGAATAATACAAGAAAGTTATTAATATATATATATTATGCTTATATTTATCATTTATTAGGTAATATTATAATAATGTTATTTTTCTATGACGCTGGATTTGTTTTAATGTGGATACCTTTCAACTCTGAGATAACAGATAAGAAAGACAAGCAGGAAAACAAAGTGTTTTTATACAACCATAAATCCAGTCAGAGATATTCTACTACTAAATCCTTCCTTCTTTCTTATTTGTACAGCTATAACCTACAGCTAAATGGATTTTTCACTTTTTGTTTAGATAATGTAGAAATAGGTCAGGTACCAGGACTTTCCCTTGTTAGAACTCCCATGTAGGTCAGTAAATTATAGAATGGGTTGGTCTGTAAATAGGCTCAGAGTCAGATCATACACATACTTTCTGGGGTGGAAAAAGAGGGACTGAAGGATTTATAGCCATTAGACCTGGGGCTTCACCCAGAATATCTGTGCCCTCCTGGAGAAGCGTCCTTAACATAGTTCTGCTCATAGTGCTTTCTTGCAAGCTGCAATCAGAAGAGCTGTCTTACCTCTCCTGCTATAAATACACACTCTAAAACCTAGCCTGCAACAGCCTTCGGGAGGATAATAGAAGATGGGGAGCAAACAGTGTACCTTGGTCAGAAGTGCTGCTTTGGCTTATTTGCTGACCCCAGGTCCTGGAACTTGCCAGCACCAGTCTTTCAATTCTGTTATTTCTTCCTGGGAACAGACTGAAATTGCCCAGACCTGCACTGTGTTGAGATTACACAGAAAGTCATTTAATTTACAATTGTCAGTAGTTGCTTTGTGCCTCTCAATTGGTGTGAAAATATTAGGATTGTTGTGCTAATTAAAGTATTTTTTGACAGCTGCACTTTCTGGGGAGTGGGCCAAGGAAAGACTCCTGGGCATGCCAGTGCCCCTCCAGGGAGCAGGCCTGTGACCTCAGGTGGCCCAAGATGAGTCCATTCACTGATACTTTGAGATGCTTCTCCAGCTTCACCCCACCCTGAACCACTACCTTACAAGGTTGTTAGGCACCTTTGGCCTTTAAATATCACACCATATACATAAAGCACTTTAAAAGGGGAGGCAAGCCAGCATCAGGCAAAATGAATGTGTATTAAAATTAAAACAAGAAAAAGAAATTATGCAAACTACCTGTTTTACATAGAAGGTATTAAAGTCACGGGGAGTTGTTAACATGTGGTAATTCTGTCAGTCTTGACACTACTACATTTTAAAACAAAAATATAAAGAAAGTCACAGGGAAAAGAGGTATAGCATGGTGACTATAGTTAATAACACTGTATTGCACTCTTGTAAGTTGCTAAAAGACTAAATCTTAAAAGTCCTCACAACAGGATGAAACTATGTATGAAGACAGATGTTAACCAGACTTACTGTGGTGATCACTTTGCGATATAAACAAATATTGAATCATTATGTTGTACACTAATATAATGTTGTATGTCAAAGAAAGAACGAAAGAAAGAGAGAGAGAAAGAAAGAAAAGAAAGAAAGAAAGAAAGAAAGAAAAAGAAAACAAAGAAAAGAAAGGAAGGAGAAAAGAAAGAAAGAAAGAAAGAAGGAAAGAAAGAAAGAAAGAAAGAAAGAAAGAAAGAAAGAAAGGAAGAAAGAGAAAGAAAGAAAGAAAGAAAGAAAGAAAGAAAGAAAGAAAGAAAGAAAGAGAAAGAAAGAAAAGAAAGAAAGAAAGAAAGAAGAAAGAAAGAAAGAAAGAAAGAAAGAAAGAAAGAAAGAAAGAAAGAAAGAAAGAAAGAAAGAAAGAAAGAAAGAAAGAAAGAAAGAAAGAAAGAAAGAAAGAAAGAAAGAAAGAAAGAAAGAAAGAAAAAGAAAGAAAGAAAGAAAGAAAGAGGGGGGCGGAGCAAGATGGCGGAGGAGTAGGAGACCTAGATTTTGTCTGGTCTCAGGAATTCAGCTGAATAGGGATCAAACCATTCTGAACACCTACGAACTCAACAGGAGATCGAACAGGAGAGTAGCAACAACTCTCTGAACAGAGAAGCGACCACTTACTGGAAGGTAGGGCGTGCGGAGAAGTGAATCAGAGGCGATATTCGGGAGGATAGACGGCGGGGGAGGGGCCTCCGCCGGCCGCTTCTGGCAAGTGCTAGAGCCGCGGAGCACAAAATCGGACATTTTAAAAGTTGGCTCGGCGGAGGGACGTCGCTGCAGTGGCTAAGCGGGGGGTGGAATCCTCCCAGGACAGTGTGGTCTCAGGACCCTTGGGGTCACAGAGAGACCGGGGGTGCCTGAGTGCGGCAGAGCTCCCAGGTATCAGAGCAGGGAAGCTGGCTGCAGAGACGGAGCAGAGTCGCGGGCTCTCAGCTCTGGGTTGCCACAAACTGTGATCTGCGGCCCAGTCGGGGCACGGCTCCCCCAGCAGGGACCCAACAAGCAGCAGATCCGGGGAGACTCCCCTTCCTTCCCGGGGAGGAGCGGTGCGGGAACGCACTGCAGGGATCTGCTGGGTTTGGAGACTCCGAGCGGGGTCGGGTGCCAGAGATAGCAACGCTCGATCACAGGCCGGGTGAGCACGGAGTGCGGCCAGAGACCGGGGACACGGGAGTGACTGCTTTTCTCTGGGGGCGCACTGAGGAGTGGGGCCCCGAGTTCTCGGCTCCTCCGGGCGGAGACTGGGAGGCCGCCATTTTCACCCTGGTCCTCCAAAGCTGTACCGAGAGCTTGCAGGGAACAAAAGGTCCTGAGAGCAAACTGGAGCAGCTTCCTTAGCCCGGACCGACAAGGGCGGGGCAATTCCGCCTCCGGCAAAGACATTTGGAAACCACAGCAACAGGCCCCTCCCCCAGAAGATCAGCACAAACAGCCAGCAAGCCAAGACCAAGTTGATCGATCAAGGAGAATAGGAGAACTCCAGCGCTAGGGGAATACTGCACATAGATTCATGGCTTCTTTTTTTTTTTTTTTTTAACCATGATTCATTATTTCATCAAAGTTAATTTTTGTTGACTTTTTTTATTTTTCTTTTTCCCTTTTTCAACCAACATCTTATAAATCCCTTTTTCTAAAAAAAAAAAAAACATTTTTTATTTTTTTTTCATTTTTAGAGTCATATTTTATCCCTTCATAGTAGTTATCCTTGTTTTTGGCATATATATATAAGTTGTTCACTCTTTAAAATTTTGAGGTACAGTTTCTTCTAACAGATCAAAATATACCCTAAACCACTAGTGTATGGCTTTGTTCTAGTCTCCTGCCTGATCACATTCTCTCCCTTTTTCCTTTTTTTTTTCCTTAAATCTTCTTTCTTTTTTCAAACAACTTATCTTACCAAGTCCTTTTATAAAATCTTTTATAATTTTCATCTTTACAGTCATCTTCCATCCCTTCATTGTATCAACCCTTATTTTGTACATGTATGTCTTTCTTCCTTTAAAATTTTAGGAGGCACTTTTTTCTAACAGACCAAAATACGCCCAAAATCTAGTGTGTGGCACTGATCTATGCACTAGCCTGATCATATTTGATCATATTCTGCCTTTTTTGAATTCTTTTGTTTTTGTTTTTATCTTTTTTTTTTTCTTTTTCTCTTTCTTTTTTCTTTCTTTCCCTTTCTTTTCCCCTGGTTTCAGGTCTTTTCTGATTTGTATACAGTATATTTGCTGGGGACGTTGTAAACCTGTTAGCCTTTTGTTCTCTCATTCATCTATTCTCCTCTGGACAAAATGACAAGACGAAAGAAATCACCTCAGCAAAAAGAACAAGAGGTAGTACCGTCAGCCAGGGACCTACTCAATACGGACATTAGTACGATGTCGGACCTAGAGTTCAGAATCATGACTTTAAAGATACTAGCTGGGCTTGAAAAAAGCGTGGAAGTTATTAGAGAAACCCTTTCTGGAGAAATAAAAGAACTAAAATCTAACCAAATCGAAATCAAAAAGGCTATTGATGAGGTGCAATCAAAAATGGGGGCACTAAATGCTAGGATAAATGAGGCAGAAGAGAGAATCAGCGATATAGAAGACCAAATGATGGAAAATAAAGAGGCTGAGAAAAAGAGAGAGAAACAACTACAGGATCACGAGGGCAGAATTCGAGAGATAAGTGATACGATAAGACGAAACAACATTAGAATAATTGGGATCCCAGAAGAAGAAGAGAGAGAGAGAGGGGCAGAAGGTATATTGGAGCAAATTATAGCAGAGAACTTCCCTAATGTGAGGAAGGAAACAGGCATTAAAATCCAGGAGGCACAGAGAACCCCTCTCAAAATCAATAAAAATAGGTCAACACCCCGACATCTAATAGTAAAACTTACGAGTCTCAGAGACAAAGAGAAAATCCTGAAAGCAGCTCGGGAGAAGAGATATGTAACCTACAATGGTAGAAACATTAGATTGGCAACAGACCTATCCACAGAGACCTGGCAGGCCAGAAAGGACTGGCAAGATATCTTCAGAGCACTAAACGAGAAAAATATGCAGCCAAGAATACTATATCCAGCTAGGCTATCATTGAAAATAGAAGGAGAGATAAAAACCTTCCAGAACAAACAAAAACTAAAGGAATTTGCAAACACGAAACCAGCCCTCCAAGAAATATTGAGAGGGGTCCTCTAAGCAAAGAGAGAACCTAAAAGCAGCAAAGAGCAGAAACGAACACAGACAATAGACAGTTAACAGTCACCTTACAGGTAATACAATGGTACTAAATTCATACCTTTCAATAGTTACCCTGAATGTAAATGGGCTAAATGCCCCAATCAAAAGACACAGGCTATCAGATTGGATTAAAAAACAAGACCCATCAATATGCTGTCTGCAAGAGACTCATTTTACACCCAAAGACACCCCCAGATTGAAAGTGAGGGGGTGGAAAACCATTTACCATGCTAATGGACACCAAAAGAAAGCTGGGGTGGCAATCCTTATATCAGACAAATTAGATTTTAAAACAAAGACTGTAATAAGAGATGAGGAAGGACACTATATCCTACTTAAAGGGTCTATCCAACAAGAAGATCTAACAATTGTAAATATCTATGCCCCGAACATGGGAGCAGCCAATTATATAAGGCAACTAATAACAAAAGCAAAGAAACACATTGACAACAATACAATAATAGTGGGGGACTTTAACACCCCCCTGACTGAAATGGACAGATCATCTAAGCAAAAGATCAACAAGGAAATAAAGACTTTAAATGACACACTGGACCAAATGGACTTCACAGACATATTCAGAACATTCCATCCCAAAGCAAGGGAATACACATTCTTCTCTAGTGCCCATGGAACATTCTCCAGAATTGATCACATCCTAGGTCACAAATCAGGTCTCAATCGGTACCAAAAGATTGGGATCATTCCCTGCATATTTTCAGACCACAATGCTTTGAAACTAGAACTCAACCACAAGAGGAAAGTCGGAAAGAACTCAAATACATGGAGGCTAAAGAGCATCCTACTAAAGAATGAATGGGTCAACCAAGAAATTAAAGAAGAATTAAAAAAATTCATGGAAACCAATGAAAATGAAAACACAACTGTTCAAAATCTTTGGGATACAGCAAAGGCAGTCCTGAGAGGAAAGTATATAGCAATACAAGCCTTTCTCAAGAAACAAGAAAGGTCTCAAATACACAACCTAACCCTACACCTAAAGGAGCTGGAGAAAGAACAACAAAGAAAGCCTAAACCCAGCAGGAGAAGAGAAATCATAAAGATCAGAGCAGAAATCAATGAACTAGAAACCAAAAGAACAGTAGAACAGATCAACGAAACTAGGAGATGGTTCTTTGAAAGAATTAACAAGATTGATAAACCCCTGGCCAGACTGATCAAAAAGAAAAGAGAAATGACCCAAATCAACAAAATCATGAATGAAAGAGGAGAGATCACAAGCAACACCAAAGAAATACAAACAATTATAAGAACATATTATGAGCAACTCTATGCCAGCAAATTAGATAACCTGGAAGAAATGGGTGCATTCCTAGAGATGTATCAACTACCAAAATTGAACCAGGAAGAAATAGAAAACCTGAACAGACCTATAACCACTAAGGAAATTGAAACAGTCATCAAAAATCTCCCAAGAAACAAAAGCCCAGGGCCAGATGGCTTCCCAGGGGAATTCTATCAGACATTTCAAGAAGAATTAATACCTATTCTCCTGAAACTGTTCCAAAAAATTGAAATGGAAGGGAAACTTCCAAACTCATTTTATGAGGCCAGCATTACCTTGATCCCAAAACCAGACAAAGACCCCATCAAAAAAGAGAATTACAGACCAATATCCTTGATGAACATGGATGCAAAAATTCTCACCAAAATACTAGCCAATAGGATCCAACAGTACATTAAAAGGATTATTCACCACGACCAAGTGGGATTTATTCCTGGGCTGCAAGGCTGGTTCAACATCCGCAAATCAATCAACGTGATACAATACATTAACAAAAGAAAGAACAAGAATCATATGATCCTCTCAATAGATGCAGAAAAAGCATTTGACAAAGTACAACATCCTTTCTTGATCAAAACTCTTCAGAGTATAGGGATAGAGGGTACATACCTCAATATCATAAAAGCCATCTATGAAAAACCTACAGCGAATATCATTCTCAATGGGGAAAGGCTGAGAGCTTTTCCCCTAAGGTCAGGAACGCGGCAGGGATGTCCACTCTCACCACTGCTATTCAACATAGTATTAGAAGTCCTAGCCACAGCAATCAGACAACAAAAAGAAATCAAAGGCATCCAAATCGGCAAAGAGGAAGTCAAACTCTCACTCTTTGCAGATGATATGATACTGTATGTGGAAAACCCAAAAGACTCCACGCCAAAACTGCTAGAACTCATACAGGAATTCAGTAAAGTAGCAGGATATAAAATCAATGCACAGAAATCAGTGGCATTCCTATACACCAACAACAAGACAGAAGAGAGACAAATCAAGGAGTCGATCCCATTTACAATTGCACCCAAAACCATTAGATACCTAGGAATAAATTTAACCAAAGAGGCAAAGGATCTGTACTCAGAAAACTATAAAATACTCATGAAAGAAATTGAAGAAGACACAAAGAAATGGAAAAACGTTCCATGCTCATGGATTGGGAGAATCAACATTGTGAAGATGTCAATGCTACCTAGAGCAATCTACACATTCAATGCAATCCCCATCAAAATACCATCCACTTTTTTCAAAGAAATGGAACAAATAATCCTAAAATTTGTATGGAACCAGAAGAGACCCAGAATAGCCAGAGGAATACTGAAAAAGAAAAGCAAAGCTGGCGGCATCACAATTCCGGACTTCCAGCTCTATTACAAAGCTGTCATCATCAAGACAGTATGGTACTGGCACAAAAACAGACACATAGATCAATGGAACAGAATTGAGAGCCCAGAAATGGACCCTCAACTCTATGGTCAACTTATTTTTGACAAAGCAGGAAAGAATGTCCAATGGCAAAAAGACAGTCTCTTCCACAAATGGTGTTGGGAAAATTGGACAGCCACATGCAGAAGAATGAAACTGGACCATTTCCTTACACCACACACAAAAATAGACTCCAAATGGTTGAAAGACCTAAACGTGAGACAGGAGTCCATCCAAATCCTAAAGGAGAACACAGGTAGCAACCTTTTCGACCTTAGCCGCAGCAACTTCTTCCTAGAAACATCGCCAAAGGCACGGGAAGCCAGGGCAAAAATGAACTATTGGGATTTCATCAAGATAAAAAGCTTCTGCACAGCAAAAGAAACAGTCCACAAAACCAAAAGACAACCGACAGAATGGGAGAAAATATTTGCAAATGACATATCAGATAAAGGGCTAGTATCCAAAATCTATAAAGAACTTATCAAACTGAACACCCAAAGAACAAATAATCCAATCAAGAAATGGGCAGAAGACATGAACAGACATTTCTCCAAAGAAGACATCCAAATGGCCAACAGGCACATGAAAAAGTGCTCAACATCGCTTGGCATCAGGGAAATCCAAATCAAAACCTCAATGAGATAACACCTCACACCCGTCAGAATGGCTAAAATTAACAAGTCAGGGAACGACAGATGTTGGCGGGGATGTGGAGAAAGGGGAACCCTCCTACACTGTTGGTGGGAATGCAAGCTGGTGCAACCCCTCTGGAAAACAGTATGGAGGTTCCTCAAACAGTTGAAATTAGAGCTACCGTTCGATCCAGCAATTGCACTACTGGGTATTTACCACAAAGATACAAATGTAGGGACCCGAAGGGGTACGTGTACCCCAATGTTTATAGCAGCCATGTCCACAATAGCCAAACTGTGGAAAGAGCCAAGATGTCCGTCGACAGATGAATGGATCAAGAATAAGTGGTATATATACACAATGGAATATTATCCAGCCATCAAAAGGAATGAGATCTTGCCATTTGCAACGACGTGGATGGAACTGGAGGGTGTTATGCTGAGTGAAATAAGTCAATCAGAGAAAGACATGTATCACATGACCTCACTGATATGAGGAATTCTTAATCTCAGGAAAGAAACTGAGTGTTACTGGAGTGGTTGGGGGTGGGAGGGATGGGGTGGCTGGGTGATAGATATTGTGGAGGGTATGTGCTATGGTGAGCGCTGTGAATTGTGCAAGACTGTTGAATCACAGATCTGTACTTCTGAAACAAATAACGCAACATATTTTAAGAAAAAAGAAAAAGAAGAAGATAACAGGAGAGGAAGAAAAGGGGAGTATGTCAGAGGGGGAGACGAACCATGAGAGATGATGGACTCTGAAAAACAAACTGAGGGTTCTAGAGGGGAGGGGGGGAGGGGGATGGGTTAGCCTGGTGATGGGTATTGAGGAGGGCACGTTCTGCATGGAGCACTGGGTGTTATGAACAAACAATGAATCATGGAACACTGCACCAAAAACTAATGATGTAATATATAGTGATTAACATAACAATAAAAAAATTAAAAAAGAAAGAAAGAAAGAAAGAAAGAAAGAAAGAAAAAGAAAGAAAGAAAGAAAGAAAGAAAGAAAGAAAGAAAGAAAGAAAGAAAGAAAGAAAGAAAGAAAGAAAGAAAAAGAGAGAGAGAAGGAGGAGAATGTGGATGACATGGTGTTTCATCTGGCACATGCTTACGACTAAAAATTTTGGCCTCCCAGCCCCTCCAATCCCTTTTTTTCTGCACCCAGGAAGTCTCCAGAACCTACTTTCCAAATAACTTTGTCCTGTCCACTCTGCCACAGCCTTACTCAGACCTTCAGCATTTCTTACCTGGATTACTGAGGCAACCTCCTGGTTTCTCTGTCATTTACTATTCCCTCCCTGCTGATCAGACCAATCCTTCTAAAATCCATATCTGCTTACAGACAGTTCACTCTCCTGTTTTAATTAACGCCCAATATCCATAGGATAAAACCCATCTTGGCATAGAATACACATCTCTAAATAGCCTGTCCCCTTTTCCAGTCCCACCCTGCAGCCACTCCTACCTTGATCCCCTGCCTCTCCATCTCTGACCAGAGCCAGAGTGTCTAGGCTCTCCATCCCCCACCCCAGTTAAGTGACTCACATGCTTGATTAAGGACAGAATTTGTTTGGGAAGGATGCAGCTATTTCCTTGTGGTTTCAGTAAAAGGGTACTTAATACCTACTCTCATTAACGAACTTGGAAGTACAGTGTAATTCCAACCAGACTTTAAAGTCTTATAAGTATTTAATTTTGAGATAAAAAACTGTATCATTTAGGTAGGTTTTTTTTTTTAAACCTGACCCCAATTGGTAAAAATGTACTTAAAAGTATCTATTAAGAAGTGCCTCCTGGTTTTGGAATTAAGTTAGATGTAGCCTATGGGGGGGGGAGGGAGGAGGAAAGTGCTATTTCATACACAATAGAGAAAACACACAGCAAAGGCTAATGCCTTGGTTAGTGTGGTTTATGGAATAATTTTTTTCTTTTTTTTTTTACGGAACAATTTTTCATCCCTGATAAATCATAACTAAATCTTCCTCTCTAATTTGAAGCCAGTTATTAAAAGGAAGTGAATTGAAGCGTTAGTTTACACATTTACATACTCAATTTAAAATTTACCTATTCACGGGCGCCTGGGTGGCTCAGTCATTGTCAGCTCAGGTCATGATCCCGGGACCCTGGGATGGAGCCCCGGAGCCCTGCACCTGGCTCCCTGCTCAGCCTGAAGCCAGATTCTTCGTCTCCCACTCCCCCTGCTCGTGTTCGCTCTCTTGCTATGTCTGTCTCTGTCAAATATATAAATAAAATCTTTAAAAAAATTAAATTAAGAGAATAAAATTTACCTATTCACTCTTCCTGTGAAAATTTTATATCACCATTTATTTGGTCAATAAAGAAAAAATTCAAGGTAGACTGAACACAAAAAGATAAGATTCATTTAAACCTGAATTTATCCTGTGGGACTGATCTCACAGGAGAGGGTCATTCATTAATCAAATAGTAACTGAACACGGTGGGGCCCAAGTATTTGGTACCATATCTAGCTGAGTGAATTCCACAGACAGGGCGTACCAGAGAGGAAGGAGCGGGGAGAACAGATGACCAACAGTGGAGGAAAGCCTCTAAAAAAAGAAAGAGATTAACAGATCATGGGCCTCTTAAAAAGCACCATCCGCGCAGAGAAGGACATCCTAGAATAATGATGGGCTTTCTTTCTACCTTCCCTTCCACTCCTATGCCACACACCCATTGTTAAGTGAAATTTGCACTTAGACTTATTTCCTTCTAATACACAAAATCTTATATTTGAATTTCAAAATGTTGATCTCCTAAGAGCTTTATAATAAGTTGATACAGAGTATTTTGCTTTAATTTCAAGCTTATACATTTTATTTTTTTTTCATTCCCTTATTCTCTATTTTCCTAATTTCCTCCCAGTTTCATAAGGAGCATAAGAAATGCAGTGGTGTGAAGAAGAGCTTCTATAGTGCTCAGGTAAGGTCAGACATACAGATGTATCTCCATCTGAAACCACCGTATGTTTTGTTTGGAAAGTTTTGTTTAGATGAAGCCACAATTTGAAATACCGAGCTCTTCCACAAAACGGTATATGAAAGCTGGAAACTGCCCAAATTTGTTTCTGGCATTTACATGAAAGATACTTACATAAATTTCCATGAAAGAGAAAAAAAATTATCACAGATATTAAATAATGAATAAACAAAGACAGGGATGAAAACTTGTATTTATAGGTCTACACATATATAAAACTGAGGGGCGCCAGGGTGGCTCCGTCGTTAAGCATCTGCCTTTGGCTCAGGTCATGATCCCAGGGTCCTGGGATTAAGCCCCATCAGGCTCCCTGCTCAGCAGGAAGCCTGCTTCTCCCTCTCCCACTCCCCCTGCTTGTGTTCCCTCTCTTGCTGTGTCTCTCTGTCAAATAAATAAATAAATAAATAAAATCTTTTAAAAAAACAAAGAAACAAAAAAAATATAAAACTGAAACACATCTATACATTAATATAAAGCAAATCATAAAGCAATAAAATTAAAATAAACTGCTAATTTAAAGTGATGGATGGTGTTGCTTCGCTGAAAGTCAATTACAGGTATTAGGTATACAGCAGGAAGATGTAGCTCCTGTTATTGTCCTCTAAGACTAGTTTAGACATTGAACTGTACAGAAATCCAGGTAGGGAGATAAAGTATGAGATTGTTAACAGTAGATTTCTCTTTGCTCTGGAGGCTGAGGGAATGGAAAGAAATTAATATAAACGATAATGTCAGAGGAAATTCTGGGTTTCTGACTGCATATAAGGTATGCAAAAAGGAGGAATCCAAACTACTCTTAAATTTTGAGAAACTTTTTTAGTACATTTAAAATCCTCCAGGAAGGAGTGCTTTTGTTATAGAGTAACCAACAGTGAGAAGATCAGAGTGAGTCATGGCATAGGTTGAATGTTAGTTGATACATTTAGGGCAATGTTTTCCCAAGTGTATTTTGTGAGAGGCCAAAACACAAAGTGAAACAAGTGTTCTCGGATGATACTGGTGAAGAGTAAAGTTGACTATCAAATCATTTATCAACATTTATCTGGTTTAGTGAATGGGCCTATTCAAGAAAGTTCGGTATTGGAGAAGAAAGTGTTTTTGTAGAAAGGCCATTTGGAATAGCTAACTTCAATCACTGACCTTTTCATTCTGAAAAGTTTCCAATGACCTCCTTAAATCATTTGGGGGCAGCAAGTTGACCCTTGACAGAATTCCTCCCATTAAATTAAACATATTACCCCCCAAATGTGATTTGTATGGTGAATTTTAAAATCTGGAATTTATTTATCCTCTAAGATTTCACCTAGCTGCCTCAACAAAAAGTTTTCACTCAGACTATTTCTAGTGTTTTGGGAAAGCTAATGACTTCTAACACCAGGGGTGACTCAAGGGATGTGTCCCTTTACTGTACTATGCTTTAATTGAAGAAAGAATACACTGAACATTTATTTTTTTTCTATTTATTTATTTGTTTATTTATTTTTATTTATTTTTGAGAGAGAGAGAATGAGAGGGGTGAGGGTCAGAGGGAGAAGCAGAATCCCTGCTAAGCAGGGAGCCCGGTGCGGGACTCGATCCCGGGACTTCAGGATCATGACCTGAGGCGAAGGCAGTCGCTTAACCAACTGAGCCACCCAGGCGCCCCTACACCGAACATTTAAACTGCAAACAGTTCCCTAGGAGACCACCTTTCCTTCTGATATTGTGTCTAAATTACCTGATTTGCGTGCAGCTTCCAAAGTAAGATACAATTTTCTGGATTAAAAAAAAAAAATTCTTTCCTTTGGCAAAGAAAATGGAATACTTTGTTATTCATGTTTTCCATCTTATGCCATCAAAAGCAAAGCAACACATTGGCAAGCATATCTAGAGTTATTTATAGATCATCTAGAAAAAATATTAGGAATTCATGTTTCTGAAATGGAAATAAACACCCTATAAACTTAATGGAAATGTGATTACCCAGTAAAAGTTATAATACATTGAAAATTGATTTTGTACTCTTGCATACCACCGGCCAACTATTTTAAACCTTAATCCCCAAATATATTGTATGAAATTAAGTGAATTGGCTCTGAGTATAGTTGCCCTTTAAAGCCTCTGTGTCAGCTTGCAGAGAGTCCTGGAGACACAGTGTCTGTGATCAGATGTTTCCAGAGAGCTAATTTTCTGGGTAACAAATAGACTCTGGAGGAAAAAAAAAAAATGGGGAGGGGCTCACTTAGAAATCTGTGTATAAATACTAAGAAAGGTTAAAATTAGGCATGGACAAAATAGAACTTATCTCTAGAGAGAATAAAAACCAATGATGATTGGTTTTATGTAACTAGAGAGGGATAAAACTAACAGGATGCTCCTTCTTTTTGAGAGTCTTTCCCCTGGACTAATAATACCACCCTGGACTTCCTGAGAGACTGATACGTTGCCTAAAAAGAATACTGAAATGGAGTCTCATTCCTGTCCCTTACTAGCTGTGTGGCAGATAGGTTTCAGTGACTTCATCTCTGAGTTGTAAGTTAATAATAATAATAACAAATAATCACCACCACCACCATACAAGGTCATTGTGGGAATGAAGAGAAAATATATGCTAAGGACTGAATTTTACCTCCCCCCCTCCCCATTAATATGTTGAAGCCCTAACTGCCAATGCAACTGTACCTGGAGATAGCGCCTTTCTGGAGGTAATTAAGTTTAACTGTGGTCCTAAGGATAGGACCCTGCACTTGATAAGATTAGTGTATTTATAAGAAGAGATACCAGAGATCTTGTTCCCTCTCGGCCATGTGAGGACACAGTGAGAAGGCAGCCATCTGCAAGCCAGGAAGAGAGCTCTCACTAGAAACAGATCCTGCCGCGCCTTGATCTTGGACTTCTAGCCTCCAGAACAGAGAAAATAAATTTCTGTTGCTCAAGCCCCCCAGTCTGTGGTATTTTGTTATGGCGGCCTCAGCTGACTAATACAATAAGGTAGGGTATCAAGGGTAGGGTCCCTGTCAGACTTGCTCTTTTTTTTTTTTTTTTAAGATTTCTTATCCGTTCATTTGAGAGAGAGAGAGAGAGAGAGAGAGAGAGAGCACGAGCAGGGGGGACAGTCAGAGGGGGAGGGAGACACAGACTCCCTGCTGAGCAGGGAGCACCACATGGGACTCCATCCCAGGACCCCGGGATCATGACCTGAGCCAAAGGCAGATGCTTAACTGACTGAGACACCCAGGTGCCCCGAGATTTGCTCATTTTTTAATCCCAGAGCATTCTCAGTGCCTGTTACATAGTAGATGCTCAATAAATTTTTACTGAATAAATGAATGAATCCATAATGGAATCAAAAATACAAAAGTTAGTCAGCAGATACGCATCTGAATTCTCCTTGAGTAGAATCGGTTTCAGATGCTTTCTCTGGGTTCTTTATTAGATTGCACAAATTGGGCAGCGTGGACATTCAGTGTAGTGCCAATCCCAGGTTCTTTTTCCCCTCTCTGTCCCTTTCCCTTTTTCCTCCACTTGACTATGTAGGTGTTTAGAGAATACAGCTTGGGATCCAGACTGCCTGGGTCCAAGTCCGGGCTCTACCGCTCGTGGCCTCGGGAAAGATGGTTAACTCCCCCATGTGCCAGTAACAGCATATGTAAAAATGGAGACAATTATAGTACTTATGATTAAGTTGCTGTGGGAATTAACTCATACATGTCATGCTCTGAAAACAAACAGTGAGCTCTCATCAAGGTTAGTAGTCATCAAGTATTCCTACTTACGCTTTAACCAGAGACCTCTTATCCCCTTCCTCTTTTGTACCTTCAATCTCTGTACTGGTTCCTTCCCAGCAACATTATATATGAACAAATCTCCCAATTTAGAAGATAAAAAATTCTTCCCTGACCCCTTACCCCTCTTTGCCTACAGGCCGGCCCTTTCCCTCTACTTTGCAGCCACTTTTTTAAAAAGATTTTATTTATTTGAGGGAGAGAGAGAGAGACAGTGCATGAGGGGGTAGGGGAGAAGGGCAGAGGGCAAGGGAGAGGGGAAGCAGACTTCCTGCTGAGTGCAGAGCCTCACGTGGGGCTTGATCTCCCGACCCTCCCCTACCAGGAGATCATGACCTGAGCCAGAACCAGGAGCCAGAGGCTTAACTGACTGAGCCACCAGGTGCCCCTACAGCTGCTTTTCAGACAAGTCACATAGCCGCTGTCCTCATTTTTCCAAGTTGCACCCCTCAGTATATTGCAGTTTCACATCCGCAGATTCCCTGCCTACGCTCCCTCTTCCTGAATATCTTGGAATACAATGGTCATTGATTCTGTTCGTAATTTGCTTTAATTTCAAGCTGAATTTGATGATACTGAAAACATCTTCCTTCTCTCTCCTGTTGTCGGCCAAACCACATTTTCTGGATTACCTGCCTATCTGACCATTTATCCCTGCATCTCTTGTAGGCTTTCTCTTGTCACTAGCTGTGGGAGGTCCTCAAGGCTCGGAGTCTATAGTCACCTCTCAGCCGATTGCATCTGCTTCTCTCCCTCTACTTGCACAACGATCTTATCACCACACACCGTCTGTTGGGCCTTTTAAATGTCTCTCAGATCTATGTATGTTAGTCCATCTCCACCATCAATCCTGGCCCAGTCCACCATCCATCTCTCACTTTTTAAAAAAATTTTTATTTTTTTAATTTGAGACATAGAGAGCGAGCACAGTGGGGAGGAGGGTCAGAGAGAGAGGGACAAGCAGACTCTCTGCTGAGCAGGGAGCCTGATGTGGGCCTTAATCCCAGGACCCCGAAATCATGACCCAAGATGAAGGCAGACGCATAACCGACTGAGCCACCCAGGCGCCCCAACACTTTTTTTTTTAAGATCGTATTTATTTATTTATTTGTCAGAGAGAGGGAGAGAGAGAGAGAGAGAGAGCACACAAGCAGGGGAAGTGGCAGGCAGAGGGAGAGGGAGAAGCAGGCTCCCTGCAGAGCAAGGAACCCAGTGTGGGACTCGATCCCAGGAACCTGGAATCATGACCTGAGCTGAAGGCAGATGCTCAACTAACTGAGCCACCCAGGGGTCCCAAGCTTAATATTTAAATCAATAGATGAGGTAAAGTGGATTGTCCTTCCTAATTTGGGTGGGCCTCATCCAATCAGTTGAAGGCCTGAATAGAACAAAAAGACTGACCTTCTCTGAATAAGAGGAAATTCTTCCTGCCTCCCTGCCTTCTAGCTGGGACATTTGTATTTTCCTGTCTTCAGGCTCCAATTGAAGCATCAATTCTTCCTGGGTCTTGAGACTGCCAGTCTTGAATTGAAACTACACTACTGGTTCTCATGGCTCTCAGGCCTTTGGGCTCAGACTAGAACCTGCACCATTGGCTCTCCTGGGTCTAGCTCGTAGACTCACCCTGCAGGTCTCAGGACTTGTCAGCGTCCATACTTGTGTGAGCCAATTCCTTATAATAAACCTCTCTCTTTCTGTATATCGCTATCTATTTCTATATCTATCTATCACTACATTTGTCTACCTATAGATACAGATCTCCTATTGGTTCTGTTTCTGTGAAGAACCCTAACTAATACAATCTGCCAATAATATTTGGAGTTGAAATATAGCAAGAAGTGATCAGATACATAGATAACAAAACATAAATGTTTACTACCTGCCACTAGTAGCAATTTTCTAAATATAACTAATTTTGAGTTTTATTTTTATTTTTTATTCAAAAGTTACCAAAATCCAGAAGGTCATCAGCAAAAAACAATGAAAAGCAAGAGGCATCAATAAGCTGCAAACTAAGCAAGTCAGTCTTCAGGGAAGTGTCATGTAGTAATACAAATATTGCCAACTAGTTCATGTGCATATCAATTTTTTAAAATTCATATTTCAAAGGGTACTTGGGTTCTCTGAATAGCCTACAAATTTTAAGTCTATAATGTAGTTAAAGTCTCTTACAGAGAACCACCTGAGTTCTGCACATGACAAAAGAAGTTGCTGAATAGAAGAGGGAAGAAGAGGAGAGATGAATCAACTCCCACCTTTTTTTTCTGAGCACATGGTGAGTCTCGTGTATGTCCCAAAAATTAATGTCCTGTTGAAATCTCATGTGGTCACTTGGCACATTCCTAATTCCTGCTTCCACTATTGAATTGTCTGACATGAGAGCTCAGATAAGTTCATCACCACTACCAACAAAAAGTGAATACCTGCTCTGTACTAGGTTCTTTGCTAAGTGTGGAGAAAACATAAAGAATGACATATGCCTGCTCTCAAAACAGAAGCAGGAAAATCAGAGGAATGAAGGAAATAAAGAGTGAATTCAATGGCAGATTTTCTGTTCTTCACTCTATTTGCCTTCATTTCTCTCTCACTCACCTTCACGCCAACTCATGGAGTGTGGGAATAGTACAGATCCATGCCAATTATTTTTATACGAATGTGCTGGTGCACAAAGGGATCACTGGCTTAATGGCAGTTTACAGGAAAGAGAGAAATGAAAATTCAATTGAAACAATAA
The DNA here is from genome assembly GCF_009762305.2 of Zalophus californianus. Lineage (NCBI taxonomy): Eukaryota > Metazoa > Chordata > Mammalia > Carnivora > Otariidae > Zalophus > Zalophus californianus. The sequence continues at coordinate 79,354,599 of NC_045606.1, forward strand.
AGTGGGGGTGCCTGGGTGGCATAGTCGGTTGAACATCGGACTCTTGGTTTCAGCTCAGGTCGTTATCTCACGGTCATGAGATAGAGCCTCAAGTCTGGCTCAGCGCTCAGCGCAGAGTCTGCTTAAGACTCTCTCTAACCCTCCCTTTGCCCCTCCCCCTACCCCCCAAGCTCTCTCTCTCAAGTAAATAAATAAAAATTTAAAAACAAAAAGAAGAATCAATGAGCTGCTAAAAAACCTAACAGTGCTTAATGTTGTTCCCATTTGCAGAAATAAAGTGCCCTGGTCAAAGTAGGTAATAATTTTCCAGTTGTATACTTTATTATCTCTTGCAGAAAGATCTTGGATATTTTGCCTGGAGTAAAACAATTAAGACACACTTGGAGGGCGCCTGGGTGGCTCAGATGGTTGGGCGTCTGCCTTCGGCTCAGGTCATGATCCCAGGGTTCTGGGATCGAGTCCCACATCGGGCTCCCTGCTCCTTGGGAGCCTGCTTCTCTCTCTCTCTCTCTCTCTCTCTCTCCTCCTCTGTCTCTCATGAATAAATAAATAAAATCTTTAAAAAAAAAAAGACACACTTGGAAACTTTCTTCAAATCTTTGGTCCTCTTTCTATGGGTGAAAAGTTGGGAAAATGTGTGAAAATTACAGATGTGTCTTATTGTTAAGAACTTTCTAGCAACTAAAACAATAGAACAAAGAAATGGGTTGGTGAGGGAGAGCTGAGTAAGTACCATAATCGCTCTTATTGGATGTGATCAAGAAGACAGTGGAAGAACACCTGTAAAAGATGATCCAGAAGGAATTATTCTGTTGTCTGGGAGTTGAATTAGATGAACTTTAGTTCTCTCCTCAAGTTCTAAAGTTCCATGATTTTATTTTTATTGTTTTAAGATTTTAATTTTTTTAAGTAATCTCTACACCCAACATGGGGCTCCAATTTACAACCCCAAGATCAAGAGTCTCATGCTCTACTGGCACCCCTGAAATACCATGATTTTAGATTTTAGTAAGCTGTGGACTGTTTATCTGTATATTTGGTAGACACTTCAGAGGCACATTATTAAAACTTTTATAGCATGTCCAATAACATAATTACACACACACAAAAATAATTCAAAAATTTTGTTGAATCAATATTAACATAATAAAGTGTACATTTTGGTACCGCTGCCAAACCTAGAGTGTACAGTATTTCATGCACTTAACATTTTCTTTGCAATTCAAATCTTACGATATAAAGGCTTAGAATAACATTCATAATCTGAATTATGTTAGCCATAGAAAAATAATCCATGGGCTCTCTAAAGCTACTGAATACTATCCCTTCCACCATATTTTCTATTTCTGCCTTTATTATTCTTTTGTTTCTGTTTAGTTTGTTGAAAACTTCATCATTACAAGTAAGTACAATGATAAATTTTGTTAAATGCTTGCTTTTAAGTACTTGGGATCTAAGTACTTGCTCTGATGTACTCCGGGGAACTCTTTTATTTTTTATCTTCCTGTCCATTCATTGTTTCTAATAAAAGGTTAAGGCTAAAATAGTTCTCCTTCGGAAATGTACAAGAGCATATTTAATTTCACTTTCGTTCCTAAAAGTAATTGGGTCATCAAAATGATATGATGTAAACTTTCTGCATATTCCTCTCAATACTATTTTTCTCCAACAACAACTACTTTTCAAATATTTAAAGTTCTGAATCTGAGATCCTGTGAGACTAGTTTTATTTTCATCCTGGATATTAATAATACGTTAATAAAATATCTCAGATGTAATATAAATGTCTGTTAGAATCTCATCAAAAGTGGGGCTAGTTCTCTTTTTAATATATAATTCTCTTTTTTTTTTGATTGGGAGAGTTAATCCATGGCATCTTTCATCCTTCCTGGCTAGCTACTTGCTTCTGTGACACCTGTGGCCTCTCAATTCTTTTTTTTTTTAAGACTTTATTTATTTGATACAAAGAGAGAGAGAGAGACAGCACACAAGAGCAGGGGGAAGGAGAAGAGGGAGAGGGAAAAGCAGACTTCCTGCTGAGCCAGGAGCCCGATGTGGGGCCCTATCCCAGGACCGGGGATCATGACCTGAGCTGAAGGCAGTCGCTTAAAGGACTGAGCCACCCAGGCGCCCTCAATTCCTTTCTTAATGCAGCTGTTTAGGTCTGCCAGAGGAAGCTACAAGGAAAGTCCCCAAGATGACATTCTGTTGGTGGACCAGAGCAGCAACCAAAGGCTCTTCCAGGGTCCAGCCACATTGAGACTCCTGCAATCCAAGCAGGGTCCCTACTATTTAACCCTCTACTCCTCTACCTACAGGCAATGTTTCTTTTTTCCTCTTTTTCTGAAGTAATGTCAATTACTCTCAAAATTCTCAAAGCCCTGCTGCTTAGACTCAGTGAATAAAGCATCATTTGAAAAGATACAAGACCAGGGGCACCTGGGTGGCTCAGTCACTTAAGCGTCTGCCTTCGACTCAGGTCATGATCCCAGGGTCCTGACATGGAGCCCCGCATCAGGCTCCCTGCTCAGCGGGAAACCTGCTTCTCCCTCTCCCTCTGCCTGCCGCTCCCCCTGCTTGCGTTCTCGCACGCTCTCTCTCTTGACAAATAAATAAGTAAATCTTAAAAAAAAAAAAGATGCAAGACCATATATGTCATGATAAAAGAATGAAACACTGATTTTTTTTTTAGTCACGAGAAAAGAGTGTCATAAAATTTTCATTGCAATACACAAGCAGGATGAATGATATATATTAGCTCCTGAAAGCTCTGAAAAGCCTTCTTCCTTCACTGATAGACAGGAGGGTTTATCAGTTCAGCTGTTCACAGCTTTCCCCTCATTCAGTCTTTGCATGAGAAACATAGTAATACTGCCTTGAATAGTCCAAGCTGAGTTGAGAAACCATCTGTTAGAGATGTTCTCAGAAATTCCTGCCTTGGACGGAAGGCTGGATGTTAACCTTCATGGTTTCTTTCAACCCTTGACTCTCCTTAATCATGGTAAAGATTTATTTTTTCCAAATGGGAAAAGTTGCTCCATGTGACATTTGGATTCTAATGGAATCATTAAAAGATGAAAATCAAGTCTTTCTGTATGTCAAAGACCAGTCCCTCACTCCTACCCTCTCTTTCTCTCTAAGGGCTGTCTAAGAATTGACCATTTCTGCAAAGAGAATTTAAAAATTAAGGGAAAAAGTCTCTAAATTTAGATTCTCTTTATATTAAGAGAAAAAGTCTCTAGGGAAAATTCTCTGTATTCATCCCAGGTTAATTTACAATTGGTTGCTAGTGTCTGGATGTCACTGCTTATGTGACGGCTTCATGCCTCAATGTTAAACATCAGAATGAGGCCAATTCTAGTGAATAGAAGTCCACACAAACAATTGCTGTTTTTGTTGGTTCCTCTGGTACTAAGTCTAAGAATAGAAAGAAAAAAAAAACTGGCAACACAACAGAACCATCTTTTACTGCCACCTTCCCCTTCAACATAAACTGAGGCATGTGTTTGATGGAGGGAGGGGAAGAGTGTTTCTTTTATTTTCCCTTAGTAAAGGAGCTCAGTTCCATTAAGCAATGTTGGAAAATATACTGGAGATAGTATATTTAAAATTAATTTAAAATGTAACGTGTTTTTAATGCCTTTTAATACAAGCAAAAATTGATTTTATTAAAATGCTTTCAGATATTAGAATACAATGATTTATTTATCACTCCAAGTCTGTAGCATAAGTATAACTTCCTTTCCAAGCATATTGATTTTTAAATGTATTTTGGAAGTGGAAAAAGAACCAAAACAGTCTACCAAAATTCTTCACTATCCCTCTTAAACAGAACCAAGTCTATTACGTCCAACGGAGTCTATTTTAAAACAGTATAGAAAAATTATTTTTTCAAAAGGATAGGGTTAACCAATTAGAAACGTTCCTTAAACAACAAAGGACAGGTCATACTTTTCTAAGCTGTATTTTGCTGAGTTGAAGTGTGAAATGTCAAATATTGATAAAATATTCAAAGTTAAGTACACTGAGTCATTGAAATTTCTGAAATACTGAAATGGATTATCAACCTTATTGGAGTCTTTGCAGAACCTAAAAACTTTCATGTTCATTGTTGACATGAAAAACTTAAAAGGTCATATTTCTCTGTAGATTCAGTGCCCAGATAGAATGGATTTAAAATTTAAAGCACTTTTAGAAGAAAATTTCAGTGTTGTAGAAGTTAAACATGGAGCAAAACTCATCCTTGTTACTTTTTTTCCATGTTTTCTGTTACAGATTTTCTTAGACTCTAAGGTGTCTAACCGAACTCAGAATAAATGTTGCTGCAAACAATTTAATTTTAATTTTTGGACTGTTTAGCTTTCACAATGATGCTCATTCCAACTGCTATGTTAAATATGTAGCAATAATTGTATGTATTTTTCCTAGCTTGTGATATAAGGTGTCACACCTTTCGGTGTATTATTTTTATACCAAGATTGTCTAACTTCAAATGAAGAACTCCATTTCAGAGCACTGCTCAAAGATAAAGACTATCATCTAAGGATTAGAACTAGGCTGATTTTCAGTTATGTATCCTGGTATTAGCTCCCTTCTTATTTTCCACGGAATAGAATATTTTTGTTACTAGTGCCTGGCTTTTATACATCTACCCTTGCATCTGTGATAATGAAAGGGAAGAGCAATACAAATTGTTAAGGTGAAATCCACAGAACATCCAAAATCATTGTGGTCAATGAACGGAGGCATGACAGTGCTGCTGTTAAGAAAAGAAAGAAAGAAAAAAAAAAAAGAACAGACCCTGGAGTAGAGTGTACTAGGATTCAAGTCTAAATGATGTGGGAAACAAAGGCAGAAGAAAAATTATTAAATTTCCTTACTACCTATAGCCCAATGACAAGTCCTTGAAACAGGCAAAGTGACATTCCTCTAGGGACTCAGCTGCCTTGAATGAATACTTTGCTAAGGGAAAATGGTAACCTTAGCTCCACACACCAAGATCCTGAAAGTCTGTCTTAACACATAAAAATACCTTTAGAAATCTCCTTTATCTCTAAACCCCCCAAGATACATGTTGGTAATCATCCAAGCATATGGCCCACCGATACACACGTGAAGGGTCTCATGAGTAAGATTTTCTTAGACAATAATAAATGACCTTTCCCCAACAATAGCTAGCCTCCTCAAGGTCCTAGAAACCTTGCTTCCAAAATTCCTTAGAGACTTAGGCTATCCCTAACCCCCTCCCACCTTGAAACTATATATAACGGGCTGCTCCTCGGGACCCCAGTGCAGCTCTTTCTGCCCACGGGTCCTGTCCCCAGGCTTTAATAACACCACTTTTTGCACCAAAGACATCTCAAGAATTCTTTCTTGGCCGAAGGCTTTGAACCCTAACATCTTTTCCTACATCATAATATTCAATAGCTGTATGACTTGAGCTGTCACTTAACCTCTTCAGGCCTTAGTTTCATTGTCTTCATCTGTGAAAGGAAGGTTGCTAGAGGTTTAAGTAAATATGTGCATGTGTATCTGTATGTATGTGTATGTGTATATATATCTAGTGTTAAATATTAACTATTATTATATTGATTCATCACTTCTATATCTGAACTGCTAATGAGCTAACAAAATTGATTGATCTGATGGTTCTTGCCCTGTTTTTTCTTTAGTTTGTTACAGCAAAATGTCACTTAAGAAATTGAATAAACATATATTGAGAAGAAGTCTGTAGAACTAGCAGAGGGGCTGTTAATACTAAAACAGTAGCCTTGCAAGTTAGTAGAACCTCCTATAAATCAAAACATTAATACCTGAGCTTAAGGACAGAGATTTTGTCTGTATTGGGTCATTGCTGTATTTGCAGAATTCAGGCAAATGCCTTGCAAAGAGTGGGCGCACAATAACTATTTCTTGAATTAACGGAATGAACGGAAATCTTGACCTTTTCTTTAAAATAGGATTAACATTAAAGCAAAACAAACAAACAAAAAGTAAGAGGCTTCCCCATTTTCTGATGGATTTCTGACCCTAAGAATGCTGGTAAGCAGGTAAACAGGGCTGAGGAGCAGCACGCGAAGAACATTAAGTGCAAATGTGTACATTTAGGAAGTATTCTAGAAGTCAAGGATTTGGTTCAGCATTCACAGCAATGTGTGGTGTGGAGTGGTGCCACACTTAACTCAGATTCTTGTGCATGTGTCACATTTGTATGACAAATATTTTATTCAGCATCTGACTAATTTTAGTGTCTATACTTATCCTTTTTCCTTGCCAGGGTTTTCAGAAAGGATTTCTGAAATCCTTTACCTATATATGACCAAGTGTCATAAAGTGACACTTTCTGAAAACATTTGGTTTACTTTTAATACTTGCTACTCAGCGTTGACTAGCTAAAATAATCAGTTTGACATGATCCATTTCACTGGTGGGGTTGATTATATTGCATTACTTAAAATTTAGCTCACAACCTCAGATAGTAGATTAAAATAGCTTTCTCAAAATTATTCCTGACAATTGTCTAGATACGTATTCGTTTTTACTGCCATAGCAAACATTTTTTGAAACAGAAAGAAGTTCCCTTTCATAGCATAGATGAGCTAATAATTTGAAGCGGAAACTATTCATTTGTACACACTGTAAGTTTTCCTAATTATCTTCGTAATGAAAACTGAGAAAGTATTAGTCATCCTTGGCTAAGCTATACTCAATTCTACTTGTCTTTTCTTAAATATAATAAAACAACAAACAACCTTAAAGGACATTATTAATTGATTAGACAAGATTTCTTAAAATGGTTTTTATCATTTCATTTAACTTTAGAGCTTCCAGACATTAATAATGAGTCACCAAAATGCCATCATTGATTTATAATGCACATTAGCACATCAGGTTTGGCCCAAGAACTCTGTGGGTCCAGAAGGAAAAAGAAAGATGTTTATAAGTGAGCTCTGGCAGAAATATACTGAAAACACTATCTGTATTCATGGTAAACAATTAGGCCTAATTCGAGTACAGTGAACATTCAGGTTCATTTTATTCCAAGGAACTGTTTCTATTCTTGAAGCTCTATGTAGAAAGAGTCCTTAGGGTTAGAACACTATTGAGGGTGGTATAATTTTGCTTGGCCTTTGGGCATATAAGGTAAACATTTTACAACAAAAATATACAGCCATAGATAACACAGGATCTGATCAATGTTAACACGCTTGGCGTTTAAGGCTAATCCACATTGGAAAAACAATCATTTCCAGGATGGAGATCAAATATCTTAACACAGTGTTACCTGTCTGAGTTGCTAGAAAAGATTTATTTAAAAATCGATCCACAGGATGTATTTTCACATTTGTCAGTTTCTTTCCACTTGTGTGCTAGAGGGAGGCACTTTAAGAGTTATTAACGGTGGTAGGGGTACGAGACACTGAGTTTCAGCAGTGATTGGTATATATGGCAGGGAATTAAAGTGAAATTGTTATTAAAAAAAGAAGGTAAACAAATCATTAAATTAGAAAATTTCACCAAATCTTGTGAAGATCACTAATTTCTGATTTGAATAACTTCCTTGCTTAAAAAAAGATTAGTGGTTATCACCCACCCATGCCCAAATAAATGAAGGTACAATGGTTTTGCTGTCTGGGCTCGAAAGGGGTTTTAAATATTGACAAGTACTTTGAGTTAGGTTTTGAGTAATATTGCAAAATATTGTATTATGCATAGGTTCCAAAGTGTCAGAAAAACTAAAATGTCGAATAGAACATATTGGAAGTGTTTAGTAAAACGTATAAAAATTAAAAGGCTAAAAAACCCACTCCCGTTTTAAACATGTAAAAATAAATCGAATTGGTTCGTGGGAATCGACTTTTTTTTTTTTTTTTTTTAGTTAGTTGGTACGTACTGCACCCGCCACAAAGCGTTGGAAAGTAGGTCCTGGTACACACTAAGGAATATCCAGCCAGGTAAATACATCAGGGTGATGAGGCCCATGAAATTGAGCGGATAGTGAGAATAGTCCCAGGAACAAGCGCCGCACAGGCGGAGCCCCAGACCCCAGGACAACTCCCATACGTAGATGAAGATCACGTAGATCGGCAGCCGCTTCCAAGTGCTCCAGCCACGATTCCAGTGCAGGTGGAAGTAGAGCTTTTCCACCACGAAGCTGCAGCTGCCGTACATAAAGAAGGACCAGAGCGACGTGTGGCCGCTGGCTGCCCCATCTCTCTGCCCCAGGAAATTAAAGAAGAAAGTGAAGAAGATCTCATCCAAAAAGCCGTGCATTCCGAAGAAAAGAAAGCGGAGCAGGCCCGGAAGCCCCTGACTGGGGGCTCCACCGACACCCCGGCCGCCTCGGGGTAGTAGCCGTCGGCCACCTGCAACCCCAGGGGCCCCGGCGCCCAGAGGGGCGGGGGGCGCGCCAGGCCCGTGCTGCGGCTGCTGAGGCTCTGGCTGCCGCCGGTACCGCAAGCGCAGGAAGCGCTTCAGGAACACATGGCAGTGGTAGAGCGCCAGCACATACTGCAGCGCTAGGTCCAGTGTCCCCGGCACCGCCGCGCCCCCCGGGACGTTGCGCAGGCCGAGCAGCAGTGCCTGGCCTGCCAGGGTCTGCAGCGCCATGTGGGCCGAGGGGTAGAGGAGAAAATTGAAGACGAAGGCGCTGGGGCAGCGCCGCTGCTGCAGGTAGACCTTCTCCAGGGCGAAGTGGGTGAGCGAGTGCAGCAGGCAGCGGTAGGGCGAGGAGAAACCCAGCATCCGGAGGTCCGGGCTGCTAGCAAAGCGCCGAGCTGAGGACACGAGCACGTCCAGGGTGATCCCGTGCATCCCGTAGAAGTAGAGGCGCATCCAGGCGGGCAGCGCATCCGGCCCGTCTGCCGGCGCTTCAGCAGTAGACAGCTGCTCCGGGCGGCTGGCCGCAGCCTCGCCTCCCCGCCCGCCGGGGCCCCCGGGACGCCGTGTGGCGCTGCTCCTTCGCGCGCGACCCTCGCCATCCGCATCGCTGCCAGCCATGGGCTCAGAGGCTGCCCGGGCACCCGAGCCCGCGCCGCCGCCGCCGCCGGGTGCGTGGAGCTGCGGGGCGGAGGAGCTCCGTCCCGGCCGCGGCCGGGTGGCAGCCGGAGCTGGTGTGCCCGGGAGACGCGCGGGCCGCCCGGCTCGCGGAGTCTCCCCGCCGCGGCCCCACCGCGCCCTGCCCTCCAGTCCTGAGTGAGGTGCCGCCGGCCGGCGCCCGCGCTCACTCTGCGCGGCCTAACGGGCGCCGCGGCCCGGCGAGGGGCGGTGGTGCTGGGGCTGCCAGAAGTGCGGAGGCTGCTGCAAACCCCATCTCCTCCGCTGCTCAGCCCCGCCGCCTGTGCTGCGGGCTCTAAAAGCGCAAAGCGAGCAGTGACGCCCCTTCCCCCGGCCCTCCCCATGCCCCTCTCCGCCTTTCTTGGGCTCTCCCGCCTTCACAGGGCGCCCTCCCCGCCCCACCCTCTGAGCCGAGTCCCGCCGGGGTCCGCCGGAGAAGGCCGGGCCCTGCTTCTCCGCCTCCTTCCCCTGCTCTGCCCTCGGGTCCCGCCCGGTGCGGGAGGCGTTTGCTGGGGCGGAGGCTGGAGTGGAGAAACATCTAACAGGTGTGATGGAGAGGCGACGGGCAATCCCTGTATCGCGGATCCAGAGCCAGGGCCTGGCTGGCCGAGGTGAATGGCCTAGTGCCACAAACCAGAGGCCGGGCCCGAGACCAAACTGTGGTGCTGTACATGTTCTAATTCAAAGCCAGCTGTGTCCCAGTCACAAAGAATGAACAGGAGACTCCAGGCCTGCACGCCCCCAGCATCTGAAATGTTGCCTCGGGGCCTGGTTCACTTTTTCAATCGCTCTCTCTGACCAGTGCTTTCCTAGGTTAGTCTACTGAGGGCCAAAGACAGAGAGTCAAAGCCCCCCAGAATTATGAAACGATTTGAGGCCAGTTGGGTTGGACACTGCTCTGGCTGCAGAGGAGTCTCATATCAAGAACAGTACCTTTGCTCACGCTGGCGCACCCCAGTGCTGCTTTTTCTCTTTGCAGAACTGGGTCATCCCAGAGACGGAGAGTGGAGTGGAACAGAGGGTGAGATTTTTATTTTTTTATTTAGGTAGAGAGGGTGTGGGAATCTAGAACTTTGGTGTGTTGGGGGCTGCGCTTTTTAATCCAATTTTGAATTGGATTCTGAATCCAAAATTCAGGCTTAGAATTGAAAAGGATTGAAAAGAACCTTAGAGGTAAATTATACTGATTCATAACCCCCCTGCCCCCATCATATCTAAGCAGAAACCAGGTAACAGTTCTAATCTGTAAAGAGATGGGATGTTTCTTGGATGGAAGGCTTTCTGGGGATTTTTTTTTCCCCTTCTGGAGAATTCTGAGGCCATTCCTCCATTTCTTAAAACGGTCTTCTCCCCACTCTCTATCCTTATTTTAACGCCTTATGTTACAGTCTATAGTTGCTAAATTGTCTGTGATTTAGGTAAGAGAGAAATAAAAGTATGGTGAGAAGAAAAATTGTTAAATATCACTTGTATAAGGTCAACGTAATGACTTTTTTTTTTTTTTAGCTTTGTTAGCGTGTGGTTTATTTGCACACTTCCCTTGACAAATGTCAAAAGTCAGTGGGTGGAAACTGTCATGCCAGGGACAGAAGCCTCAGTTACAGGCTCCTCAAACCAGCTGCAAAACAGGAGATGCTTAGTTGCCCAAGTGCCTGAGCAAGTACAATGAAGAGAAATAATAATGTTAAAAAACTAAGTTCAACTGAGTAAGTTTGAATATCTAATCGGCTTTAATAAATGGTTCATGAATTGGGCGGCACCCCATTTAATAAAGAGAAGTGAGCTCCAAGAAGCTGTACAAAATGGAACACTTTTATAGGCGGGACATGGAAAGTTATGAGTAAAAGAAAAGAAAGAACTGTATTAGGCAAGGTCACCTTCCTTTGCATGGGGGTCTATCATGCAGATTACCACACTAGTGCTGATCTGGAAATTCCAGATGGTGATTAAAAATCACATTTCTGGGGCACCTGGGTGGCTCAGTCGTTAAGTGTCTGCCTTCCGCTCAGGTCATGATCCCAGGGTCCTGGGATCGAGTCCCACATCGGGGTCCCCCCTCGGGGGGAAGCTGGCTTCTCCCTCTCCTACTCCCCCTGCTTGTGTTCCTGCTCTCGCTGTCTCTGTCTCTGTCAAATAAATAAATAAAATCTTTAAAAAAAATCACATTTCTGTAACTAAGTCTTGGTTTGCTGTCTTGGGGCAAGTGACTCCATATTGAGACTGTTATTATTTTTTTAAACACTGTAAACATTTTCATGAGCACCTACTATATACAAGATGCTAAATACACTGGGAAAATGAAGGGTTATTAGATGCACTCTCTAAGAAGTATATAATCTAGTTCATAGGATAATAACCTATCATATCCGTGTAAAGCCTACCTATGATTATTATTAATAATTATGATCACCTAGTTCCCCCTTATCCACAATTTCCTTTCCCAAGTCCAGAAACAGATGATCTTCCTTCTGACATATCATCAGAAGTTGGGTAGTGGCCTAACGCTATGTCACTCACCTCACTCCGTCTGTCTCATCATGTAGGCATTTTATCATCTCACGTCATCACAAGAAGGATGAGTAGAGTACAATAAGGTATTTTGAGGGCGAGAAACCACATTCATATGAATTTTATTATAGTATAATGTTATAATTGTTCAATTTTATTACTGTTGTTGTTAATCTCCTACTGTGCCTAATTTAGAAATTAAACTTTGACATAGATAAGGATGTACAGGAAAAAATCATAGTATACATAGTATATATACTCAATACCATTGGTGGTTTCAGGCATCTGCTGGGGGTCTTGGAACATATCCGTTGTGGCTAAGGAGGGGAAATACTGTACATACCAACGAATACGTTTCTTTAATAAACTCAACCCTGGGCCCAATGTATCAGATACTAAAAACAAATGCACTTGTTCTCCATCACTGCTATTCAAGCAAGGGAAAGCACTTCATCATGATAGCAAAAATACAGGCATTCAAACATGCATATGCTAATTTACTAGATTATACTTGAATTGTTTTCTAATAGTAAATTAAACTTCAAGAGCCCAAGTCTTCTATTTATTCTAATCTTTCTTAAAGATGCAAGGAAAACCTTGACAGGTCTAATTCTATAGTTCAGTCTAGTTCATCTCAGGGAATGCAGGAAAATCTTGGATTAAATACAAAAATTGTATCTTCTATTTGTGTATTTTTAACCTCAGCACTTAACAAAATTTCTATTTTGTGTACCATACATATCTTATAAATTATATAGGTATAATAAGGCATGTATAAAATTTATTTATATATATATATGTATAGTACACACATATTTGAAACATGCTAATTTTTTAAATTAGGGAATATATAATAAAAAGCTTGTGTCTCACCACTGTTGTCAATGTATTGCTCTGCTGAGTGGGTTAGATTGCTAAAAATCTCAATGTTCTGGGCCCTTTTTTGAATCTGCTTCTCATTTATCTTAGGAGAAGTAATGCAAAATACAAATTAACAGTTATAAATCCATAGCAGAAAATACAGCTATTACCTGTTATCCTACGTTTCTTTTTATATTTTTGTTGTGGCCTCTCCGTAGTTATGCCACTTCAAAATGCATGAAACACTAACTTAAAAAAAAAAAAAGTAGAAAGGATAAAAGGAAAGGTTTAAAAAAAGGCATGGGACAAAGGGCAAGAAAACTATTCATTATATAAATTGCCACTCATTCTTTTCACTTACTGCCTCGTTTTAAAAAAAATGAGTATCTTCTACCATTCTGAAAAGTTAGGTCACCAATGATACCAATCTTTGTTTCTGCTTTGTCTTCACATTGTTCTTTTGTTTTGAGCACTTTATTGCTGGGTTTCCAAAAGGAAAACTGCAGCACAGCTTTAATGATCCATGATGATTTTATAATTTACAATCCTCACATCAGAATCTCCATGATCATAAAATACGTAAAAGCCTTCCTGTGTTGGTCTTTGCCACTGCAAACATTAGGTTGCAAAGATGCACCTGTAAAAGCAGGAACTTGTTGGGAGTTGGTGGGCATAAGGGTGAGGGGAGGTTAAAAATGTGAAACAGGAATCTGCAATAAAATAACATCGGGTTGAGACTCCTTAGGTTAGGAAGCAGCCATCAGGGCGCCTGGGTGGCTCAGTTGGTTAAGTGACTGCCTTCAGCTCAGGTCATGATCCCGGAGTCCTGGGATCGAGTCCCACATCGGGCTCCCAGCTCAGTGGGGAGCCTGCTTCTCCCTCTGACTCTCTCCCCTCTCATGCTGTTTCTCTCCCTCTCCCTCTGGCTCTCTCCCCTCTCATGCTGTTTCTCTCTTGCTCGCTCTCTAATAAATAAATAAAATCTTAAAAAAAAAAGAAAGCAGCCATCAAAAGAATGCTTTGCAACATTGTTCGTCCATGGAAAACACAGCCTTCTTTGACCTCAGAGGCTAGGAAGCTGTCTGAGTAACCATGTCTGTAGAGATGTAACAATGCCGGTCGAGTCCATACTAACCTTCCCGGATGGGCCAGGTTGGAGCCCCGTAGTAGTGTGACCGGGGAGAAATCTGCTAATTGGGAGAAGAGTCCTCTGGAGGATTATGATAATCTCCAGTGAATTGTCTAGTGGCCATAGGGTCATAGTTGTAGACTTTTAGATGTATGGAATGCCTGAGACCTTTCACTGCACACCAGAAGAACAAAGGAAAGTGAATGGAAAGCACAGCATTTAGAAGAAAGCTTAAGGGCACTTCAGTGGGGGACGGCATGAGTGTGATGACAGAAGAAACAGGAAAAGGCCCCAGGCACATTAGCAGTAGATATAAAAACCTTTCTTACTAGGGACTGAATTACACACGCACACACACCCCTCTTATTTACTGTAATCATCAAACTAGGAAGGAGGACACCCATCCAAGAAGGCTTGCAACTGCTATATGCTGGTTCCCTAAAAATACCATCAAAATAACCTGTTGCTAAGGCAAAACTGAGTTTGTTGCTTACCATGGTAAGGAAGCTTTCTTCTTCCTCAACGAAGTTTTAATAGCATCTTGGAGTGGGAAGGACAATGTTGGACTATTTATGAGGGTTTTGGTTTCTGGTTTAAGATGGGTCTTTCAATACAAGGGCTTGATTAGAATTAGGTAAGGATTATGATATAATGGTTTAGGATTGGTGGACACAAGACCAGTGTTTTGAGGCGAGAGTTTCAAAAAGTGTTGAGAATAAAAAATTTTTATCTCTCTGGTCCAGAGCTTCCTAGAATAATAAAGTTGTGTTGAGGAAGCGAGTGGAAGTCATGTTAAGGAAGACAGCCAAACAATAATGTCATGACCACACAGACAATAAGCTTTGGAGATGTTGATGTACGATCTTGGGTTCACACAATCTAATGGCGAGGACCAGTTTGGAATCTGAGGAGAACTGGAGTAAGGACAGGTAAAGGTGACGGAGAAGCTGGGCTGACACTGAATATAGCTAAAATGATGCTCATCCCCAGTGTGTGTGGAGGGCAGGGGAAGGGAGAGAGAGGTTGATTGATAGTTCAAAAACACAGCTGTGTAGAATATTTGTATGCATATGCCTATAGTTTACCTATACTCTTCTCAATTTTCTTTTGTTATATACTAAAGTTCCAAATTAAAGAATTTGTTTTATATGTCCCTTAAACATCTGGGAGAGCAAATGGACCATCAGGAAGCAACTAATAGATTATTAGTGCTCACTGACAAATGTAGAAAGATCAAAGAGGAGCGTGTAAACTTTTTTGAACATGGCCACTGTTATGGGATCATCTTGGAAATCTTTCCTACTGTTCCTACTGCTTGTCTTTATAAGGCTCCTTCTTTTTAAGTGTACTCCTTTTACTTCTCTTTCTGATAATCTGATTAATGGGGAGTCACGTCGATATCAGGAAAGTTTCCTTTTGTAACTCCTCCTCTGGTAGCTTTTTATGTACTTTTATATTGTCATTTTTAAATTTCAGGCTTGCTTTCTGTCCCAGAAATGTCTTGGAGCTCCTAGTTTTCATCAGAAAACTGCTTCAGTTGAGGATTATTTCTGAGATTTTACTGAGTGGGGCTCATAAGGAACAGATTGAATAAATTCTTTTAATTCATAAAGCTTAAAGAAAAACCACAACAGTAACAAGTTGTTTGGAAAATCTTGCTTAAAAAATAAAATTTCACTTTGAGCAACATTCAAATCAGAAATACTCCCTTTGTATAATCTTTGCCTGCTTGCCAGTGCCTCACCTTGGAATGACCGAGGAGAGGATTTTCCCCTCCCCAGTTAATTCCATTTTGTTTTCAAAGGAAGTAGCTTATTTTGAATAATAATACTTGAGTACATTAGTCAGGGTTTATCGGTGAGAGAGTTCATCACTATTAATGGATACTACTTAATGTGCACCTATGTGTCAGCTGTGCACTTCACATAGTTTATCAGATACTCATATAACTGTTCTCTTAGTTTTTTTTTACAGACATTGAAACTGAGGCTCAGAAAAGTTACTTGCTCAAGGTCTCAGCTAATAAGCCAAAAGCCAGCTATGAAGTCATTTCCACTTGAGACCAAAGCTTATTTGCAATACACTGTATAATTTCTTTGTTTTCATATTAAAGCCATCTTGAATGAGTTGAAGTTGCACATTTAATAAAAAAGATCCATTCTGTTTATTGGTCTAGTGGGTGTTAATTTAAGAATCCCTAAACCCGCGGAGGAGTAGGAGACCTGGATTTCGTCTGGTCTCAGGAATTCAGCTGAATAGGGACCAAACCATTCTGAACACCTACGAACTCAACAGGAGATCGAAGAAGAGAGTAGCAACAACTCTCCGAACAGAGAAGCGACCACTTACTGGAAGGTAGGACGTGTGGAGAAGTGAATCCGAGGTGATATTCAGGAGGATCGACGGCGGGGGAGGGGGCCTCCGTCCCCCGCTTCTGGCAAGTGATAGAGCCACAGACACAAAATCGGACCTTTTAGAAGTCGGCTCCGCTGAGGGACGTCGCTCCAGTGGCTAAGCGGGGGGTGGAACCCTCGAGGGACAGTGTGGTCTCAGGACCCTTGGGGTCACAGAAAAACCGGGGGTTCCTGAGTGCGGCAGAGCTCCCAGGTATCGGAGCAGGGAAGCCGGCTGCAGAGACGGAGCCGAGGTGCGGGCTCTCAGCTCGGGGTGGCCATAAACCGTGATCCGCGGCCCAGTCGGGCCACTGCTCCTCCAGCAGGGACCCAACAAGTGGCAGAGCTGGGGAGACTCCCCTTCCTCCCCGGGGAGGAGCGGCGCGGGAGCGCACCGCAGGGATCTGCTGGGTTTGGAGACTCCACACGGGGTCGGGTGCCAGAGATAGAAATGCTCGGTCACAGGCCGGGTGAGCATGGAGTGCGGCCGGAGACCAGGGAGAAGGGAGTGACTGCTTTTCTCTGGGGACGCACTGAGGAGTGGGGCCCCGAGTTCTCAACTCCTCTGGGTGGAGATTGGGAGGCCACCATTTTCACCCTGGTCCTCCAAAGCTGTACCGAGAGCTTGCAGGGAACAAAAGCTCCCGAGAGCAAACCTGAGCAGATTGCTTTGCCCAGACTCACAAGGGCGGGGCAATTCCACCTCCGGCAAAGACATTTGGGAACCACGGCAACAGGTCCCTCCCCCAGAAGATCAGCAGGAACAGCCATCAAGCCAAGACCAAGTTTACCCATCAAGGAGAACGGGAGAACTCCAGCGCTAGGGGAATACTGCATATAGAATTCATAGCTTTTTTTTTTTACCATGATTCATTAGTTTTTCAAAGTTAATTATTTTAACTGGTTTTTTTTTTAATTTTTCTTTATCCCTTTTTCAACCAACATCAATCCCTTTTTTAAAAAAACATTTTTTATTTTTCATTTTTAGAGTCATATTTTATCCCTGCATAGTAGTTACCCTTATTTTTGGCATATATATATATATACACACACACACACACACACACACACACACACACACACACACACATATATATATAAGTTCTTCTCTCTTTAAAATTTTGAGATACAGTTTCTTCTAACAGATCAAAATATACCCTAAATCAGTAGTGTATGGCTTTGTTCTAGTCTCCTGCCTGATCACATTCTCTCCCTTTTTTTTTTAAATCTTTCTTTTTTCAAAATTCTTATCAATTCCTTTTATAAAATCTTTTATAATTTTCATCTTTACACTCATCTTCCATCCCTTCATTGTATCAACCCTTATTTTGTACATATATGTCTTTCTTCCTTTAAAATTTTAGGAGGCACTTTTTTCTAACAGACCAAAATACGCCCAAAATCTAGTGTGTGGCACTGATCTAGGCACTAGCCTGATCATATTTGATCATATTCGGGTTTTTTAGTATTGCTCTGCTTTTGTTTTTATCTCTTTTTTTCTCTCTCTCTTTCTTTTCTCTTTCTTTCCCTTTCTTTTCCCCTGGTTTCAGGTCTTTTCTGATTTGTATAGAGTATATTTGCTGGGGACGTTGTTAACCTGTTAGCATTTTGTTCTCTCATTCATCTATTCTCCTCTGGACAAAATGACAAGATGAAAAAAATCACCTCAGCAAAAAGAACAAGAGATGGTACCGTCTGCCAGGGACCTACTCACTACGGTCTTTAGTACGATGTCAGACCTAGAGTTCAGAATCATGACTTTAAAGATACTAGCTGGGCTTGAAAAAAGACTGGAAGTTATTAGAGAAACCCTTTCTGGAGAAATAAAAGAACTAAAATCTAACCAAGTCAAAATCAAAAAGGCTATTAATGAGGTGCAATCAAAAATGGGGGCACTAACTGCTAGGATAAATGAGGCAGAAGAGAGAATCAGTGATATAGAAGACCAAATGATGGAAAATAAAGAGGCTGAGAAAAAGAGAGAAACAACTACAGGATCAGGAGGGCAGAATTCGAGAGATAAGCGATACGAGAAGACGAAACAACATTAGAATAATTGGGATCCCAGAAGAAGAAGAAAGAGAGAGAGGGGCAGAAGGTATACTGGAGCAAATAATAGCAGAGAACTTCCCTAATGTGAGGAAGGAAACAGGAATCAAAATCCAGGAGGCACAGAGAACCCCTCCCAAAATCAATAAAAATAGGTCAACACCCCGACATCTAATAGTAAAACTTACGAGTCTCACAGATAAAGAGAAAATCCTGAAAGCAGCTCGGGAGAAGAGATATGTAACTTACAATGGTAGAAACATTAGATTGGCAACAGACCTATCCATAGAGACCTGGCAGGCCGAAAGGACTGGCATGATATCTTCAGAGCACTAAACGAGAAAAATATGCAGCCAAGAATACTATATCCAGCTACGCTGTCATTGAAAATTGAAGGAGCGATAAAAAGCTTCCAGGACAAACAAAAACTAAAGGAATTTGCAAACACGAAACCAGCCCTACAAGAAATATTGAAAGGGGTCCTCTAAGCAAAGAGAGAACCTAAAAGCAGCATAGGTCAGAAAGGAACACAGACAATATACAGTAAGAGCCACCTTACAGGCAATACAATGGCACTAAATTCATACCTTTCAATAGTGACCTTGAATGTAAATGGGCTAAATGCCCCAATCAAAAGACATAGGCTATCAGATTGGATTAAAAAACAAGACCCATCAATATGCTGTCTGCAAGAGACTCCTTTTAGACCCAAAGACACCCCCAGATTGAAAGTGAGGGGGTGGAAAACCATTTACCATGCTAATGGACACCAAAAGAAAGCTGGGGTGGCAATCCTTATATCAGACAAATTAGATTTTAAAACAAAGACTGTAATAAGAGATGAAGAAGGACACTATATCCTACTTAAAGGGTCTATCCAACAAGAAGATCTAACAATTGTAAATATCTATGCCCCTAACATGGGAGCAGCCAATTATATAAGGCAATTAATAACAAAAGCAAAGAAACACATTGACAACAATACAATAATAGTGGGGCACTTTAACACCCCCCTGACTGAAATGGACAGATCATCTAAGCAAAAGATCAACAAGGAAATAAAGACTTTAAATGACACACTGGACCAAATGGACTTCACAGACATATTCAGAACATGCCATCCCAAAGCAACGGAATACACATTCTTCTCTAGTGCCCATGGAACATTCTCCAGAATTGATCACATCCTAGGTCACAAATCAGGTCTCAACCGATACCAAAAGATTGGGATTACTCCCTGCATACTTCCAGACCACAATGCTTTGAAACTAGAACTCAATCACAAGAGGAAAGTCGGTAAGAACTCAAATACATGGAGGCTAAAGAGCATCCTACTAAACAATGAATGGGTCAACCAGGAAATTAAAGAAGAATTAAAAAAATTCATGGAAACCAATGAAAATGAAAACACAACTGTTCAAAATCTTTGGGATACAGCAAAGGCAGTCCTGAGAGGAAAGTATAAAGCAACAAGCCTTTCTCAAGAATAAAGAACGGTCTCCAATACGCAACCTAACCCTACACCTAAAGGAGTGGAGAAAGAACAGCAAATGAAGCCTAAACCCAGCAGGAGAAGAGAAATAATAAAGATCAGAGCAGAAATCAATGAAATAGAAACCAAAAGAACAGTAGAACAGATCAACGAAACTAGGAGCTGGTTCTTTGAAAGAATTAACAAGATTGATAAACCCCTGACCAGATATCAAAAAGAAAAGAGAAATGACCCAAATCAACAAAATCATGAATGAAAGAGGAGAGATCACAACCAACACCAAAGAAATACAAACAATTATAAGAACATATTAGGAGCAACTCTATGCCAGCAAATCAGATAACCTGGAAGAAATGGGTGCATTCCTAGAGATGTATCAACTAACAAAACTGAACCAGGAAGAAATAGAAAACCTGAACAGACCTATAACCACTAAGGAAATTGAAGCAGTCATCCAAAATGTCCCAACAAACAAAAGCCCAGGGCCAGATGGCTTCCCAGGGGAATTCTATCAAACATTTCAAGAAGAATTAATACCTATTCTCCTGAAACTGTTCCAAAAAATAGAAATGGAAGGAAAACTTCCAAACTCATTTTATGAGGCCACCATTACCTTGATCCCCAAACCAGACAAAGACCCCATCAAAAAGGAGAATTACAGACCAATATCCTTGATGAACATGGATGCAACAATTCTCACCAAAGTACTAGCCAATAGGATCCAACAGTACATTAAAAGGATTATTCACCACGACCAAGTGGGATTTATCCCTGGGCTGCAAGGTTGGTTCAACATCCGCAAATCAATCAACATGATACAATACATTAACAAAAGAAAGAACAAGAGTCATATGATCTTCTCAATAGATGCAGAAAAAGTATTTGACAAAGTACAGCATCCTTTCTTGATCAAAACTCTTCAGAGTATAGGGATAGAGGGTACATACCTTAATATCATAAAAGCCATCTATGAGAAACCTACAGCAAATATCATTCTCAATGGGGAAAAGCTGAGAGCTTTTCCCCTAAGGTCAGGAATGCGGCAGGGATGTCCACTCTCACCACTGCTATTCAACATAGTATTAGAAGTCCTAGCCACAGCAATCAGACAACAAAAAGAAATCAAAGGCATCCAAATCGGCAAAGAGGAAGTCAAACTCTCACTCTTTGCAGATGATATGATAATGTATGTGGAAAACCCAAAAGAATCCACCCCAAAATTGCTAGAACTCATACAGGAATTCAGTAAAGTGGCAGGACATAAAATCAATGCACAGAAATCAGTGGCATTCCTATACACCAACAAGACAGAAGAGAGGCAAATCAAGGAGTCGATCCCATTTACAATTGCACCCAAAACCATAAGATACCTAGGAATAAATTTAACCAAAGAGGCAAAGGATCTGTACTCAGAAAACTATAAAATACTCATGAAAGAAATTGAAGAAGACACAAAAAATGGAAAAACATTCCATGCTCATGGATTGGAAGAACAAACACTGTGAAGATGTCAATCCTACCTAGAGCAATCTACACATTCAATGCAATCCCCATCAAAATACCACCCACTTTTTTCAAAGAAATGGAACAAATAATCCTAAAATTTGTATGGAACCAGAAGAGACCCCGAATAGCCAGAGGAATATTGAAAAAGAAAAGCAAAGCTGGCGGCATCACAGTTCCGGACTTCCAGCTCTATTACAAAGCTGTCATCATCAAGACAGTATGGTACTGGCACAAAAACAGACACATAGATCAATGGAACAGAATAGACAGCCCAGAAATGGACCCTCAACTCTATGGCCAACTCATCTTCAACAAAGCAGGAAAGAATGTCCAACGGCAAAAAGACAGTCTCTTCCACAAATGGTGCTGGGAAAATTGGACAGCCACATGCAGAAGCATGAAACTGGACCATTTCCTTACACCACACACAAAAATAGACTCCAAATGGTTGAAAGACCTAAACGTGAGACAGGAGTCCATCAGAATCCTAAAGGAGAACACGGGTAGCAACCTATTCGACCTCAGCCAAAGCAACTTCTTCCTAGAAACATCGCCAAAGGCAAGGGAAGCAAGGACAAAAATGAACTATTGGGATTTCATCAAGATAAAAAGCTTTTGCACAGCAAAAGAAACAGTCCACAAAACCAAAAGACAACTGACAGAATGGGAGAAAATATTTGCAAATGACATATCAGATAAAGGGCTAGTATCCAAAATCTATAAAGAACTTATCAAACTCAACACCCAAAAAACAAATAATCCAGTCAAGAAATGGGCAGAAGACATGAACAGACATTTTTCCAAAGAAGACATCCAAATGGCCAACAGACACATGAAAATGTGCTCAGCATCGCTCGGCATCAGGGAAATCCAAATCCAAACCTCCATGAGATACCACCTCACACCAGTCAGAATGGCTAAAATTAACAAGTCAGGAAACGACAGATGTTGGCGGGGATGTGGAGAAAGGGAAACCCTCCTACACTGTTGGTGGGAATGCAAGCTAGTGCAACCACTCTGGAAAACAGTATGGAGGTTCCTCAAACAGTTGAAAATAGAGCTACCATATGATCCAGCAATTGCACTACTGGGTATTTACCACAAAGATACAAATGTAAGGATCCGAAGGGGTACATGCACCCCGATGTTTATAGCAGCAATGTCCACAATAGCCAAACTGTGGAAAGCGCCAAGATGTCCATTGACAGATCAATGGATAAAGAAGAGGTGGTATATATACACAATGGAATATTAGGCAGCCATCAAAAGGAATGAGATCTTGCCATTTGCAATGACATAGATGGAACTGTAGGGTGTTATGCTGAGTGAAATAAGTCAATCAGAGAAAGACATGTATCATATGACCTCACTGATATGAGGATTTCTTAATCTCAGGAAACAAACTGAGTGTTGCTGGAGTGGTGGGGGGGTGGGAGGAATGGGGTGGCTGGGTGATAGACATTGGGGAGGGTATGTGCTATGGTGAGCACTGTGAATTGTGCAAGACTGTTGAATCACAGATCTGTGTTTCTGAAACAAATAATGCAACATATGTTAAGAAAAAATAAAAAGAAGAAGATAGCAGGAGGGGAAGAATGAAGGGGAGTAAGTCGGAGGGGGAGATGAACCATGAGAGACGATGGACTCTGCAAAACAAACTGAGGGTTCTAGAGGGGAGGGGGGGTGGGGGGATGGGTTAGCCTGGTGATGGGTATTAAAGAGGGCACGTTCTGCGTGGAGCACTGGGTGTTATGCACAAACAATGAATCATGGAACACTACATCAAAAACTAATGATGTAATGTATGGTGATTAACATAACAATAAAAAAGAATCCCTAACCCCTCCCCCAGCTACTCCATCTCTTTGGCTATCATTCATTTTATTTTAATCATTAATCTACACAATCATCTCATATCCTTTCGTTGTTATTGTTCCATACATTTACTTGTTTATTTTTCCCCACCTTTCCTTCTGGGTTTCTTTACAAATTAGTAAGTGGCTATTTATTTGTACAAATGGGGCTATGTGGAAGGGGTTGCTGTCTGGTGTGGAATAGAAGATAGAGGTCAGATAACAAGAAAGTTAAGGGGGCTCAGTCGTTAAGTGTCTACCTTTGGCTCACGTCATGATCCCACGGTCCTGGAATCCAGCCCCGCATCAGGCTCCCTGTTGCATGGGAAGCCTTTGTCTCCCTCTCCCACTCCCCCTGCTTGTGTTCCCTCTCTCACTGTCTCTCTCTGTCAGATAAATATCAAATAAATAAAATAAAATCTTAAAAAAACAAAACAAAACAGGAAAGTTAAGTATGGAATGCAAATGTATTCCTGTGGGCTGTTATCTCTATCTATGTTATCAATATCTCTAGATATTGAAGTTCAGCAAAATCACACCCTGCTGTTCCAGTTAACACCCCTATTCGTGGTTACCATAACCTAAAAACCGAGTCATGGTTTAGTGCAGAGACTTAACCGAAAGATTTTCATGCATTCATCTAGTTAGCAAAGTCTATTTGTACCTGGTCTCCAAAACCTAAGTGCATATTATATTTCAGTATTTTCCATATAGAAAAAAATACAAGTCACTAAACATGATTGTTTGCTAATCTGGAGATTTGGGGGAAAAGTCTATCCAGTTTTTCAAAGGCTCATTTTGCAGTGAGGTATGATGGGAGGCAGATGAAGGTTAACTGACCGAATACCTCAGTCAAAGAAAACAAGTTATGAAAGAAAAATTAAGTATCACTAGTGCTCAGATTCTGTCATGCTTCTTTTTGAGCACCTACTGCATTCTAGGTATTTGGCTATGAACAGATGCTATAAAGCTGAGCACCACATGGAACTTACCTCACTGAGATCACAGTTTAGGCTACAGTGTTAATTTATAATCATTGCGAACAAGAGGTAAATTCAAGATCTGATTAATTGCCAGTATGCCAGACTGCCAGGGCCTCCATCCTCACAAACAAGAACCTGACTACCGACTTCCTTGCTATGCAGAGTAGGACAGAGTCCTTGCTGGCTGTTCACCTTCACCCTTGTTTCTCTCTCCACAGTCAAGAGGTAGGCAAGTAGGTAGGAGGTTGGTAGGGCAAGTGAGATTTGTTGGCAGCTTCAGATGTGATGTGGTTTTGGGACATAGGTGAGGTTCAGTGGGGTGGAGTCCAGAGCCAACCACCAAGAAAGAATTCCTGAGGCGTCTTTGGTGCAAAATGGTGGTTTATTACAGCACAGGGACAGGATCCGTGGGCAGAAAGAGCTGCTTCCCCAGGGTCGTGAGTGGTGGTGATTCTATGCTCAGGAGCTGGGGAGGTGAGGACAAAGGGGGTGTCCAGAAGGACTGTCATATGCTAAAGACTCTCAGGATACTGGAGGCCTGGTTATTGTCAAGCCAAGGCTGTTTCCCCCTCTAATGAGGCACTAACATGAAGACAGTTGGGAGTTTCCGGGAGGAATGTTACATTCCTCCTATCACATGTCCTTGTCAACGGACTTCAGGTTCAAAAGAAATTCCATTTTATTTACATTTCCTTCTGCCTTCCTTAATTTTATGGAGGGGAAGGTGATGTCAGGACTTCAATGGATCTCTGGAAGTTAGGTTATTGATAAGAAAGCTTCTTCCTTTTAAATCACTAGGACATTTGTAAACTGAGGGAGACTCCTGGCCTGAAGGACTGTGACCTCTATCAGTTAACCATTTATTTTTCCTTTAGGGCAGCCAGGAGTGCCAGAGGAATGTCACACATATCACATGGGGGTGGGGGTGGGGCGTGCGGGTGGGGGGGTGGGGGGGTGTCAACTTCTCTTTTGTCCTCCGCCAGCCTTCTGTTCCCTCATCAGATGGAACTACATTAACATCACAATGAAAGGTTTTTCCTCTTCTGCCAGAGTGTTATGAAATCACTTAACCACCAGGAGTAAAGTAACATATCTTATAGTTTTAACACCTAGTTATGGCACTTCTTAATTTTGTTTCAGTCATTATCTCATTTTGTCCTCAATCTTGTGACAACAGAGCTATTCTTCTAATTCACACTATCAGGTAAAACCAGAAAATGCAACCTGTCAAAACTCACACTGTTAGTGGCAGAGTTGTTTCTCATTTAAACTCCAAAGTTCCTTCTTCCAGACTACACTCCCTGTCTTACAAAATGTCTCCAGCCCACAGGAGGGTTCTAAGTGCCCCCACTGGTTGCCGTGAAACAAGCTCACTGATTAGCGCTCGGAAGAGAGGAGTCATTTTCACTTGAATTCCAGAAGAAAGGTGAAGAAGGCCTGAGTCAGTGCCGTTGGCCAACAGCCTGGATTTCTTCCACCCTCTGGGGAGGGTGCGGTTCCTAGAACTCTGTATACTCACTGCCTTCCTTAGCTGAGCTGCTGGTTCTGTTTCCTGCCATCTGGTGACTACGTGGTGGTTTTCTGCCTCTCCCTAGTTGTTCAGCTTGACCTGTGTGGCCATGTGTCTTCTGTGAGTGGTCGTGTCAGTGACCTATTGCTTTCCTCTGCGGTGATGACTGCTACAACTCTTGCTTTAGAGAATATGTATTTCTTATGTTTATATCCTATATAAATTTTATTTATAATAATGAAATATAAATGTATATTTACATATCTTTTTCTTCATTCAACAAAAAGTTATGGAACACATATGTGCGATATTTTGTGCTATAACTTGGATGCAAAAAAATGAATATAGCAAAGCCTACTCCTCTTGAAGTTTCCAGTATAGCTTACTATAAAAGATATCCTTGTTTATTGAATAAATTGGAAATAAATAAAAGTAGAAAGTAAAAGATGTACACATGCCCCATGATACCACCACCCATAGATAACCACTGTTAATATTTTGGTATGTAGCCTTTCAACAATATTACAGTATCACCAAAGGAGATTATATTATGCATTCCTTTTATAATTGGTAATTTGCTCTTGTCACTTATTGGTGATTAGGGAGCATCCTTCCATTTGGTAATCTGCTACATCATTGGTTATGATGACACCAGATTCCTTTGTAGAGCTATCTCATAATTTGTTTAGTCAATCCCCAATTTTTGGCCACTTAGGTTGTTTCAAAAAGTTTTGCTGTTATAAACATCTATTTGACAAGCATTCCCTTAATTATCTTTTTCATGTAGCCATGTTTATCTACCTAGACTACATCCATTAAAATTCAAATGGTGAATCAAAATTATACACATTTTGAGACTTTGGCTATTACTAAATAGTCCACCAGCAGCCTTGCTGGCACTTTTGAATACTTTTGTAAAATGCGACTAGGAAGTCATGGCTGGTGGGAGGTTGGCCTTACGGTAGAATGTTGGTGTTGGTGTTGAGAATGTATGTTTGGGGTGTGCCACATGATGTGTTGGGCTGATTGGATAGTAACAAAGATAACCTCTGAAAAAACCTAGTATGATTAAATAAAATATAAGTGTATTATTTTGAACATTATACTATTACTTCTATCTCGCTACATATAAAATTCCATTGCTCATCTCTCCCTCTAAAACAGACACTTCCCTCCCTCCCTTCCACCATCCCTCCCTTACGTCCAGTTTGTGTACATACAAACATTTTTGTGTCAGTTATGTCACAACCAAAGCAGGATCTTTACGCTCAAGCATCTCACCATCTAGTGAGGGAGGTAGATAAATAGAGACCACAAAACTGAATACAGATTATGATGGAAGAAAAGCCTGAGTGTGTTTGCATACACAGGAGGGAGACTAGACTCTAATAGGATAGGATCTTCCTATTCTTCCAATATACTAACCTTGACTCCTTAATATCTCTCAGCCCCCATGTTTAGCAAGTATTTATTTGCTATTTTGCTAAATAATTTAGCAATTATTGTATACTGTCTATTTTTACTCTCCAGAATCTCTTTTAAAACATTTTTAGAGTTTATTGTCTGCTTTCTATTTCCAATGCTATCACCCTCATTCAGAGCACTGCCACCTCAGCCAGGACTGCTGCAATAACACGCTGACATGCCCAGCCCAAGTTTCTTTATCCTCCTCTGATCTAACCTGGATATTGCTATCAGTGTGGCCTCCCTCAACCACGACTTTGAAGATTTCATCACCCTAATCAAATACTTTCAAAAGGTCTCCTTGACTTATAGCAGAGCACCCAAGCTCTTTTTCTTAATCATCAAGATCAAATAATGATCTACTTATCCATCCTTATTTCTTGTACTCATCTTCAGTAACCTTCATCGGAACCCCCGCCCCCCCCGCCCCAGTTCAGTAAATCCTATCCATTCTCCAAGGCCTGTTGATATTGATACCCTCCATAAAACTGGGCCAGACTTCACCTGCCTGAAGTATTCTAGTTGTTGATGTAGCATGAATTTTATCACATACTGCCTTTTTTTTTTTTTTTTTTGAGAGAGCGGGAACGCGAGTGGGGAGGGGCAGAGAGAGACAGAGAATCCCAAACAGGCTCCGTAGAGCCCAGCGTGGAGCCCAACACAGGGCTCAATTCCACGACCCTGAGATCATGACCTGAGCTGAAATCAAGAGTCAGATGCGTAACCGACTGAGCCACCCCGGCACCCCCATCATGTACTGCTTTTATTGTTATCCTGAATTTTTCAGAATGTCTCATATCTATGTTTCGTCATATTGAAAACTCATTTGAGTCACAAATACTGTCAGCATCTCTGTTAGCTTCTAGCACAGAAACATACTCAGAGAGGAGATCATTCAACTTCTGTAGATTCTGATGTTGATTTAAATGAGCTACTGTTTGGACATTCTTGATCCTCACTGATTAGATTATATGTAAATAAAATCTAGTACTACTGATATGAACTAGGTCCTATATATTTCTCCTACCCTTCCACATTTTAGTTCAATAACCAGAGTGTAGAACATCTAACTGAGTTCCAAACAAGTTCTTCTTCCATCTCTTCATCCTTTCCTCCTGCTAAGGATTTCTAGGGAGAATACCTCTTTCTTTCTCACTACCAGGCTGCTTAAATCCTTCTATCATGGAATCCTCAAAACCAGGAATCTTTTTGTAGAAAATTATGGTGGGTGAGGGCAGAAAGAAGGAAGGCGAAACATGTGGAAAAGTAGACAGCAAGTGTGACTATGTCTGGCCCTCTAACCATTCCTTATGCTCATATACATGGCAGACATAATTACTGCAGCATGTTTTCCCAGTAAGTCCAGAGTTTGCCTTTGAATCCCATTCAACAGAATGATACAAGAAGACATGATCAATCAACAGGAGTTGGCAAGAAAAGTGAATTGTATGTGGCATTTCCATTCTAGAATGTACATGGGGCATTTATCTCTTTTTGGGTAAATTAGATATATGGTAATTTGCATTTAGACACATATGCTCTCATGATTGGGATAACTGTTTTTTCTATAAAAGTTCTTTCCCTGGTAAGCAAATCCTCACAGAATTTTTTGAGATCACAGGCTTTCCTAGTACATTAAGTGTGTTATTGTCTGAGTTACACACAACTATTTTCTAATATTACGTGACATGAAGTGAGTTCCTTTTTGTGTTTAAGGCTAAAAAAAATCATTGTTTGGAGCCAGAATAAACAATTAGCAAATAAATGGGTTAGAATTTGTATAAAATTAAATTGAGTTTCAACAAAACTACTAGAATATCAGGTATTTATAGTAGGGATCTAGGCTCACTCAATACAGTTATGTATAGACAGAATTTTAATTTTTTTGCATTTGCATAGTACTTTATAGTCTACAAAATGCTTTCATACTTCTTTTCTCTTTGGTTCCTTGAAATAGTGTGTGATAGGCAAGAAGTACCATTTACTGCTAGGGAAATTCCAAAATAGCTAAGTTGTATTTCAAGGGTTAAAATAACTCTTAGAGAGGCTGAGGCTGGGCCCAAGCCTAGATGGCCTTTTAATGTAGCTTTTATTTAATTTAAAAAACAAATAACATTGTATATGAACTATACTTCGATAAAAAAAAATCCAATACTGGGGCACCTGGGTGGCTCAGTTGTTAAGCGTCTGCCTTCGACTCGGGTCATGATCCCAGGGTCCTGGGATCGAGGCCCGCATCGGGCTCCCTGCTCCCCGGGAAGCCTGCTTCTCCCTCTCCCACTCCCCCTGCTTGTGTTCCCTCTCTCGCTGTCTCTCTCTCTCTGTCAAATAAATAAAATCTTTTTAAAAAAACCCAATACTTTCATATCTTCAGTATTTATAAGGCACAAAAGGTTATGCAGAGAAAATTTCCCTCTGACATCCGTCCCCCAGCCACCCATTTCCTTTTGGGGCAATATTATTGGGTTAGTATTAGTTAGTTGGCTGTCTATGCAGAGATATTCTATGCATATACTAGTAAATAGAAGCCTCCTCTACCATTTTTTATGCTGATACTAATATACTGTACACTTTATTCTGCACCTTATTTTTTTCACCTATTAACTCTGCATAGAAATCATTCCAGATCTATACATAAAGAACTCATCTTCAATTTTTCATTTGAAACAATGAAGTAGTATTACATTGACTGAGTGATTCACTATGGACCTAACCAGGCCCTTACCAATGAGCATTCAAATGGTTTAAAATCTTTTATCATGGTAAAAATGCTACAATATGTACAAACATACAGATGACTAACAGACACATGAAAAGATCTTCAACATCACTCATCATCAGGGAGATGCAAATCAAAACCATAACGAGATATCACCTTACACCTGTCAGAATGGCTAAAATCAAAAGACAAGAAATAACAAGTGTTGACAAGGATGTGGATAAAAAGGAACACCTGTGTACTGTTGGTGGGAATATAAACCGGTACAGCCACTGTGGCGAATAGTATGGAGCTTCCTCTAAAAATTAAAATAGAAATACCATATGATCCAATAATTCCACTATTAGGTATTTACCCTAGAAATGAAAATGAAAACACTAATTTGAAAAGATATACGCATCCCTAGGTTTACTGCAGCATTATTTACAATAGTCAAGATATGGAAGCAACCTAAGTGTCCATCGATAGACGAACGGATAAGGAAGATGTGAGACACACACACACGCACATGCACACACACACAGGAATATTATGCAGCCATAAAAAGGATGAGATTGTGCCTTCAGAGACAAGATGGGTGGACCTAGAGGGTATTATGCTGAGTAAAATAAGTCAGACTGAGAAAGACAAACACCGTATGTTTTCACTCACATGTGGAATCTAAAAGAAAGCAACAACAAAAGAATAAACAAACAAAAAGCAGAATCAGGCCTATAAATAAAGAGAACAAACTGATGATTGCCGGGGTCGGGGGAGGTGGGAGGGTGGGCAAAATAGGGGAAGGGGAGTGGGAGATACAGGCTTCCAGCTAGGGAATAAGTCATGGGAATAAAAGGCACAGCATAGGGAATATAGTCAATGGTACTGTCATGGCTTTGTATGGTAACAGATGGTAGTTGCGTTTGTGGTGAGCCTCGCATAATGTATAAAGTTTTTTCATCGCCCGGTTGTACACCTGAAACCAGTGTGCCATGTGTGTCAACTATACTCAAACACAAGTCATTTCACAATGTGGAAGTATGTGACTTAAGGATGTAGCAGTGAAGCTATTAGGTGAAAGGATGTGTACCTTTGTAATTTTAATAGATACTGCCAAATTGTTCTTCTAAGAAATTGGATCAATTTAAACTTCCACCAGCAATTATGAAAGGGCCTATTTCCACATAAACTTGCCAACAATGTTTTATGATGTATTTTTATGTGTGCCGATTTGAGAGATGAAAAGTGTTTCATTGGTAGTTCTAATTTTTAATTGTCATATTTTGAGTACAGTGGGGCTTTAAGCCAAATATAGAAGAGCTATTTGTCTTTCTTCTTCTATAAGCTATCTTTTCATATCCCTTTCCATTGGGGTGATAGGTCTTTTTTTATTTATCGACAAGTTTTCATGTATTAGGGAATTCATTTTTTGTGTGATGCACAGGACTTCTGGATTTTAATTTCATGTTCCCACCATTATATTAAATAAATAAAAAATCATTTTTAATGACAGTAACTCCAGAACTTGCAAATCTTTCACATTATTTATCTATTTGCATGTAATGATACTCCCTTTGTTTCTTTACTGTAAGATTACCTCATCTCTGTAATTAACTTACAGTGTTGCTGAATTTCAACTTCCCTCTAATTTTCCTTATTTCTGAAGCATCTTTAGGGTACCTTCTGAAACCCTAATCTTACCTTTCTTAGTGAAAGTCATTTCCCTTTTCTGAAACTTTTTACCCAAATATCTGGAAACAACTTCTAAACTTTTAAACTTTAGAATTTCACAGTGTCATAGATCTTTCTTTTGAATCTAAGGTATTTGGGCACTCAGATTTTTCTGGGGGTGTGTGATAACAAGTTGTATTCCTTGAGCTTATTCCTCCTCATACCTAACCCATGGCAATTGTCCTGCTCTAAATTTACCTGTCTAGTATGGTGTACCTCCCCCTGTCTGCTGACCCACTGGGTCTGTCCCAGAAAAAAATTATTGCACCACTTTTTCCCATGCCCCCCCCATCCACTGATGAATTTTAGTGGATTATGGTTAGCCAAATACAAATCCTGAAAACATAAAGAACAGATTGTAATTAACAAACCCTTTGTTTTCAAGTTATTTATGTGGCTTTTCAGCAATAACACAAAGCTCTCTTTGTCTCTGAAAAATAGAAAGAACTTCTTAACTCAAGTATTTAAATCTACTCACTATGATGGGTGGGCTAATGCGTGAATCCTGGTCTGGTACAAAGGAAGTTCTGTGAAAACTCCTTCTCAAGCCATATATACCGCTCAGTTTGCCACCACGAGGGTACTTAGGTAAAAGATTGAGAGGAATTAAAAAATGTTTAAAGATTTACAGTGAGAATAATTCAAGTAGTTAGGAAATTAAGTCTATAAAGAAAGGCATAAGGACCCATGGTTTTTTAGCCTGCAAGAGAAGTCTCTAGAGTCCTTTAATAATGTGCTTCTGGGTCATAAAATAAACATGGAAAGAATGGTGCTTATGTGGCCTTTATCTCGGGGGAAAATGAGCACATGAATGAGGAAGAAGAATACAGGTTAGAAACTGGATAATGCTTTGATTGAATACGCTTCTCATTTAAAAAATAAGGATGTGCTCTTTTCTCTGCATATATTATAGCTTAATAAAAAGTTAAAAAAAAAAGAACTGATTTTTATCTGTGTGGGATACCTTTGGAATGGTCAGAGAGCTAGACAGTTTCCTAAAGCTTAGTGATAATGAGTATGGCCTCTGGCATCGGATTTCTTGGATTAAATCCTAGCTCACTTCTTTCTATTTGGATGACCTTGGGCAAACCTCTCTCCTCATTTCTCCTAGCCTCATTCCTCACTTCTGAATTAGGTATAATGATAGTGTTGTTATGAGGATTATATGAGATAATAACATGCCCTAGTTATGATTTGGTTTTGTTTTAAAAGGCAAAACATCCAAATATTAGTAGTCTAAAGAAGAGACAAATTATTTTTGTCTCATAAATAATTCTCACTAGATGCCTGGGGCTGATGTCGTGTTCCTGGTATGCTGGTACAAGCTCATGTGGTTGCTGTGCTATGGGTGACTTCCATTTCTAAGTATCTGTCTCTCCCAGCCATGTAGTTGTCCATGTTCTCGCATCAAGGATAAGGAAAGGGCTTGAGAATTGGTCAGAATTCAGTCGCATAATGACAGCTAGACAAGGAAGGTTGGGATGCACAGTCTCTTTCCAAGTAGCTATGTACCTAGCCACAAATCATGGGTTCTCCTAGTATAGATAAAGGGGAATATAGTTATTGAGGGAGGACATATATTTAGAAATAGCAACTTCTGCTACAGAGTACAAAATGCTTAGTGCAGAATCTAGCAATAAATAAAAACTCTTAGGATTGCTATCATTGCAAACTCAGATTCATATATCCAGTATCGCATCAGCTATTTACACCTTGGTGTCGAGCACCATCTCATTTCTAAAAATGAAGTCATTCTATCACTCGTTATTCCCTCTCTCCCACTGTTTTCCCTCTCAGAGAATATGGTCTCTGCCTTTCCTAGTCTTGGCAAATGGCATCACCACCTATCCACCTTGGAGTCTTCCTCTACTCCCCCTTTTGCTACACTAACTAAATCTAATCAGTTTTGAAGAACTATCCGTTCTCCTTGGGAGGTGTCCCTCGGATACAACCTCTTTTTTCTACACTCATTATTCACTACTTTAACTTCACAACTCTTTAGAATGGTTTTCAGGGCCCTTCCTAGTCTGACTCCAACTTATTATTCAACCCAACACACCTTGTACACTTTGCACTCTGTGTTAAAAAAATAAGCAAATAGAGGCACCTGGGTGACTCAGTCCGTTAAGCGTCTGCCTTCGGCTGGAGTCATGGGATCGAGCTCCATGTGCCCTGCATTGAGCTCCCTGCTCAACAGGGAGCCTGCGTCTCCCTTTCCTGCTCCCCCTGCTTGTACACACACACACACACACACACACATTCTCTCTCTCTCTCTCTAATAAATAAATAAAATCTTGTAAAAAAATAAGCAAATATTTTCAAAAATTTTAGGCAAAATTTGAACAAAATGTTTAATACAGGATTTAATTTTTAACAAAGATTGTGATAAAAATCTACATAAGCATCTAGTTTTAAATACTGCAATCAGTGCAAAATCAGAAGCACTTTTCTGAATGAGGCTTCTCTGTATGTGTCTCAACAAGTGGAAGAGTTGCCCGGGGGTGGGAGGGAATCCATGTATGTTCTTTTCATTTATATTCATTTCATTTACAATCTTCTCTCTAAAGTCTATAGACTCTCAAGAAAGTGAGAACATTTCAGAGATAACTGCTTCTGCTCCAACTTCTCCCCAATACTTCGCTAAAGATTTGCACATGACCCATAAATGAATTAATCTCTTGTAATAAAAATAAACTTGCTTTATAGGCAGTTGAGCCCTAGCTATTTGGTCATTACAAGTTCTTAATCACTATCCTTTCTGGTCTGTTACATGTTCAGACTCTTTTCCTTTGCTGTGATCCAAACTTACGCAAGACTTTGAATACAGATTTTGAAATCTGAATTATCATGTCTTTCTTATTTTCTTAACCCAATAGTCTATTTGAAAAGGCATTTCCATCAACATAAGGGACTATGCAGACTCCAGCTATATATACCTAACTAAGTGAGGATAAGAGTTAGGAAACTTTAGTCGTTACAAGTTTAGACTCTGGAGTTGGAAGGCTGTAATTCTAGCTCCATCACCTCCTAGCCATGTGACCTTTGGCAAGTTCCTTAGCACCCTGGTGTCTTTCCAAAAGGGGGGTTAGATTAGTGCTGTACTGCTCTTGAAGTTTTTGTTTTTGTTTTAAAGATTAAGTGAGTTAATATATGCCAAGCTCTTAGACCCATGTCTGGTTCATAGCAGATACCAATAAATGATAGGATCTCAGGTGCTTAATCCTTGAGTTCTATTTTAGGTTGCCAGATAAAATACAGAATATTCATAAAACACTATTAAATGGTAATATTACTGCTCCTTATATGGCAGATCAGGAAACAGGCTCAGAATGGTTAGAAATTTTCCCAACTAAATTGTAAGCTGGAATTTGAACCTAGATCTGTCTGTTTCTCAAAGCTGAACTCTTTCTACATTATCAGACATTTGGAAATTCAGGCTTAAATTTAGTTTGAAATTCTAATGGCTATGTTTTCAGAGAACTAAAAGAAAAAATGTCAGCTGGTGTTGAAATTGGTATCAGTCAAATTCACAAATGCTTTAACTTACTCAGGTTCCCTCCTCTCCCTCCCCGAGAATAGGAACAACCAAAATCTTATAATTCTAATCAAACTAACACTAAATTATTTCCTTTCTGAATTACAGCCAATCTTTTCCCTGATAATAAAAAAGTCTTTCATTCCTGGATTTCTCATTCTTTGTTTTTATACAATACAATGTGGTTGTTGTCATTATTATTATTGGGAATCCAGGTCTACCAATAATCAAAAGATTTTATTTATTGTGTACATATTATGTGTCAAAATGTGCTAAACGACCCATCTATAACTTCATTTAACCCACTCAACAATCAAGTAATTGTTGTCCCAGGGAGCATTTGAATGTCTGGAAAGAACTGTGATTGTTTCAAGGGTGTGGGGGGCTGTACAGTCATCTAATGAATAGAGAGACCAGAGGCGCTGAAAAACATCTTATAAAGCACAGGACAGCTCCTTACAACAAAGAGCTGTCTGGTACAAGATGTCAGTAATGTAGGGGCGCCTGGGTGGCTCAGTCGTTAAGCGTCTGCCTTCGGCTCAGGTCATGATCCCAGGGTCCTGGGATTGAGCCCCGTGTTGGGCTCCCTGCTCAGCAGGAAGCCTGCTTCTCCCTCTCCCACTCCCCCTGCTTGTGTTCCCTCTCTCGCTGTGTCTTTCTCTGTCAAATAAATAAAATCTTAAAAAAAAAAAAAGATGTCAGTAATGCAGAAGGGAGACAGGCAGTATAAAGTATTACGACCTCTGTATTATAGATGGAGAAAGCTCAGAGAGGTTAAATAACTTGCCCAAGGTTATGTAGCCTGTAAATGAGAGAGCCAGGCCTGGCACCTAGATATATTTGGCTCCATGTCCATGTTTTCCCCTATAAAGAGGCAAAGAGAATTTCAGCGTAGAGAAGGTGAAGGTTAGTACATATATACCGACAACCATAAGATTACTTTAAGGGATAATTAAATGAAAATACATGATTGTTAAGTGGAGTGTTTAGCAAAAGCCTCTGACCTTGCTGTGACACCTGAAGTTAGTGTCTAGAGGACTTGATATAGAGAAGTAAAACTGTAATCATGTCAGAAAAAAACAATCACTTTTTTCTTTCACTTAATCACTTTCTTTTTTGTTTCTGAAAGTGTTGTTGCTGAATGTTGAAGCTTGAAAAAAGACATGGGTAACGAGATGAAATTATTCAGGTTTTCAGGAAAGAAGATCATCAAAAAGTGTTCCATCATGGCTTCACTAAAAATAGACACATTATAATGGATTCAAAATTGGTACCAAGAAAGACTTGATATTATGGTGGTAAACTGCCTAAAATGCTAAACAATCTTTAAATGGGTTAATTGTAGTTTAGAAAATATAAATAGAGCATTTGGCTTATTAAAAAACATGACTGTCTGCTGACTAGGATTATTTTAAAGCTCATGTAAGCAATTGACAGAGACTGAACCTAACTATTTTAGACTTTTGTTCACAAAGAAGAAATAAAACTTCTCTGAACCATAACCATAGTATTTCCATAGTAGCGAGTGGCAGAACATGACAATGACTATATATGGAAATTAAAGACAAGTCAGATGTTACCTCCATATTTTGGAAGTTGTGAGGGGGACAGGTGGAATAGAGATATTTCCAACTGTAAGGCAGAGTGTAGCTTTGAAGATGATGTATTTAGACCAAGAAGCCTTCAAACGTAATTCTCGGATCTACCTGGATTGGTTTATAGCTCCCCTACCAAGCATTTCTAGAAGACCTGCTAACTCATTTTTCAGAGTTTTTTTTTGGACCAACGTCATTATTTTTGTTTATAATCTGTTTCCTCTAGACTATAAACTTTGTGAGAACAGGGTTTGTGTCTAACTTTTACAGTATTAGATATCTCCTTAATGAATTCCTGAATGTACAAGAGTTTTCTTTTCAGATACAGGTAGTTTGGTTAAAAGAGATTTGCAGATAATAAAAAAGAGCACCTACATGGGGGGTAAATAGATATATAAGTAATTCATGTACCCAGAGAAATGGAAATGGAGAGAACAGAAGAGAAAGGATATAGATTGAAATCAGAAGTGGAATAAGAAGCTAAAGATAGATTCCCAAGAAGCATTCCTAGTGATTGGGCCACAAGAAACAAAGGGCCCTATTCGAAGATATATATATTTTTTGAGCCCAAAGAATAGCAGATTAGCAGGATCCCAACACTTTCTCTTTCCCCTGCCTAGATTATGCAGTTCTCACCTCCTCCAGTTGAGATGTACTCAAGAAAAAGAAACGACTTTGTGGCTATTTTGATTGTGACTTTTACGGTGTGTTGAAGGTGGTCATTGAGAGAACATGACCATTAGTCGACTTTCGAGCTGGACTCAGGCAATTGGAGGCTCCTCACTGCCTTCCCTGCCCTTGGATGTTCTGCCCACTGTTTCCAAGGATGTAGCCTTCAGAGAGTACTGTGTTGTTGAGACCATCTGGACAGGATATGTGACTTTTTAAGATTTTGGAGGGCAGGTCCAGCGATCTACAGTCTTGCGGCCATCCAAGACAAGCCTCAGTAAGGTTCCCCTGCTTATTAAACCTGCCATCTACCAATCTGGAGTGGTCTGCCTCTTCCTTGGCCTCTCCTTTCCCTCTCTGCATGGGGGCCAGTTTAGGAACCAATGCTGCATCTGTCCATTTTGAAGTGAAAGCACCTACGATGTAAGTAGTTGCTCTTGGGCAGGTTTTGATAGCTTTTGGTATGTGTAATAATATGAATTTTTAAACCTTTTGATTCTTTAAGAAAATTTTGCTTAAATAAGTTATGGGTACCCTTCTGCTTGTTAGAAAATATTTTTAAATTTATTTCCTAAAAACTTGATCATTTACTTATATTATTAGAATAACCCACTGCTTTGAGAAAAAAAAAATTGTGATGAACACAGGAACTAAGTAAAGTGTTCTATATTGCAGCTCACTTGCAACATCAGGTCAGTGAGGAAATAGGGTCTCGGAACTTCTGCAATACATGAGCAGGGAGAAGTCATTGAAGGGTGAACTGTAATGGATGAGTAATTGGATTATCTCCAAGTTATTAGCCTGCTTACTGTTAGAACTACCTAAGAAGTTGTTTTCACTGACCGATAGTTGTCTGGGTTTAGAGAAACAAGTCCAAGTAAATATGGTGGCAGCAAAATCTTGTAAAAGAATAGAGTTCAAGGGGTACATACTTTGCTGTTGCTGAGTTATGTATTCTATAAGGACTTGGTGATTGGGTAATTCCCTTGGCTGAACTTTGGTGTGGCAGACAGCTATTCTCTGCTCTATGCCACAGACCTGCCATTGGTCATTCTTGGTAATAGAATTGTGTCAAACCTAATTTTGCGTAAGAAAAACCCATACACTGGAGTCATGAAGTGACTTGTTCAGGATCACACAATTGCCTGATTGCTCAGATAAATCTCCAGTTCACACATCTGGCCTCCCGGTTTAGTTCTCTTGCTCTTATTGTGCAGCCTCCATAACGTGCCAAAGAATGAATGACAGAAAGAGAGATGAATATACAGATTCATTCCCACTCTGAGGGTTACAAGAAAAAGTATCTGCTGTTTGGTGGGCA
This sequence comes from Zalophus californianus, assembly GCF_009762305.2. Lineage (NCBI taxonomy): Eukaryota > Metazoa > Chordata > Mammalia > Carnivora > Otariidae > Zalophus > Zalophus californianus. Next base: position 79,392,953 of record NC_045606.1, read on the forward strand.
AAAAAAAAAAACAAAAAAAACTTACCTTAAAAACAAACAAAACAAAATCAACCTTTGTGGGATTTTTAGTACAGATTTACATTAAGATTTAAAGTCCAGTGAAACTTGGTGACATTTTAGAAAAATCTTGAAATAACAGACTAAGTATACACCAATAGCCTGATAAAGTATAACTCACATAATTTGAAGGATGACATAAAACACCAGTTAGTGATATACCTAAGGAATTTAGTAACTTTAGTGTTTTATAAATCGAAATAGGTAAAAAGAAAACCTAATATGTAACTCCAAAAAGAATAGCGCTGGAAATATTTTGAAATACTGAAGTACACGGCCTTCTATTATGGCGATAGCTCAGCATCTTTTCTGAAGATACCCAGGTATAACAACTAAGATTTAGAAAAAGAAATGTATAAAACACTAGGAATGTACCCAAAAACCCCAGTAAATCCATTCTATTTCATCCTTTAAAATAGGAAAAGCAAAGGGTCTGTTTTGCTGCCCTTTTACATAGGATACCTGATCATAAAAGCTGAAAGGAAAATAATAGTTTAAGATGGGAAAACACCAAAAGGAGTTAATTCCTGTTTGATTTAAGTCCATATATTAGTTTTCTACTGCTGCTGTAACAAATGACCACAAACATGGTGAAATGAAGCAAAAATCTATCTTATACTTCAGTAGGTTAGAAGCATGGCATGGGTCTCACTGAACTAAAGTTGAGGCGTCAACAGGACTCCATTCCTATCTGGAGTCTCCAGGGGAGAATCGGTTTCTCTGCCTTTCCAGTTTCTAGAGACTGCCTACACTTTTGGCATCTTCCTCCATCTCTAAAGCCAGCAATGTTGCATCTTTCTGCCTATTCTTCCTAGTCACATCTCCTCTGACTCCCTTCTGCCTTCCTCCTCTACTTTTAAGGACCTCATGATTACACTGGGCCCACCCGGATAAGTCAGACTAATCTCCCCATCTCAAGATCCTGAACCTTAATCACATCTGCGAAGTCCCTATCTGCCACATAAGATAACATATTTGCAGGATGTGGTCTCGTTCTGGGGCCATCATTCTGTTTACCGAAGTCCATGTAGTTAATATTATAAAACATTAAACAAAAAATCTTAATTGGAGCCCTGGTAGTACATTTAAAAATTACTTCAAGTTAATATATATACATGGATGGGATGCCTGGGTAGCTCAGTCGGTTAAGCATCTGCCTTTGGCTCAGGTCATGATCCCAGGGTCCTGGGATAGAGTACCGTATCAGGCTCCTTGTCCAGCGGGGAGTCTGCTTCTCCCTCTCCTGTTCCCCCTGCTAGTGCTCTCTCTCTCTCTGACACATAAATAAAATCTTAAAATATATATATATATATGATTAAGACAATAAAGTTGTACTGTACAAATTTACCCTACCACCTAATAAATATTCCTCTCTAGAAGTTGCTACTTATACAACCTCATTTATTAGTTATTCTGCTGGTTAGTTCCACGTCTCCAAATAAATCATGTATAATGCGATTTCTTCACTTATCAATCTCGACACTTCATAGTGTCGCCCCGCTGTGAGTCATGAGGGTTTATCTCGAAAGACTCTCACACCTGTCACCACTCCTCATGGAACCTTCTAAGGAAGAGAGTACGGAGGTAAATCTGTCAGTGCTTTCAGATCTAAAAGTTCTTTTTCATTCTCTCCCATTTGATTAATGGTTTGGCTGGATAGAGAATGCTAAGTTGGAAAAAATCTTCCCACAGAAACTTGAAAACATTGCTGAACTATATGGTGCTGCTAATAAAACAAAAAGGAATCAATGCTTCTGATTTTAATTTCTGTGTACACAATTTTCCTTTCCCAGCCCTCTGTGGAAGCTTTTAATATCTTTTAACCTTTGGAGTTCTGAAGTTTTATAATAATGTGCCCACATGTGGTTCTTTCTTTTTAAATTCATACTATTGGTCACAGGTAGTTCCTACCAGATTGGAGACAGGTGCCTCCTTTCATCTCTGGAGAATTACCTTGTTTTAATTCTTTGATAAATTGCTCTCATCTCTTTAGAATTCCTAATAATTAGAATTCCTGTATTGATTCTTGATTTTGTTGATCTTTTCTCTCATATGTTCCTCTTTTTGTTTTCTTTTGTTTTTAACCTTTTAGGGAGTGCCTGTGCTTTATCTTTCAAATTTTCAATTAATTTCTGAAAGCACCTTCTTGTTTTTTGGTTGTTCTTTTTTTTGTAACTTTGTATTCTCGGTCTCTGGATATAGTATTTTCTAACTTAAGGACACTTAAGTTTTACTTAAGGCTTCTTCCTGAATATTCTCTCTTTGTTTAGGGGACAATTTTTCTATTTATCTGGGTTTTCCTCTGTTACACTGCAGCCTTCTCTCAGTTTTCTGATGATCATTTGTTGTCCATCCATATTTAAAACTGAGGGAATTATAAAGTTATGATGTGCTCTGTATGTGAAGAGATTTGGTGGCTGGAAGTTTTACATTACGCTGAGAAGGAGGTGAGCCAGCTGCCTTTTCTCTTGGCAAATACTAGAAGGAGGAGGGCTTTGCTTTGTGGCACCAGTGAAATGCCTGACTACAGGTCATCCTGTGTGAGAAGACAGGTGTTTATGTCCTACACAGGTCTTCAATTGATCCCCTGTTTTCATCTTCACTTTCTCCTGAACTTTCTTCTACCTGTAGTCTCTATTCTGAAGCATATTGATTTCTGATGGGCAAGGTGTTTCCCATATCTGCCGAAGCCTCCTTCGCTCTTATTTTGAGCTAGGGCTTTAGCACAAGGTACTCTTTCTCAATTTCCATATTCCAGAAATGTGTTAAAGTAGTCATTTTTGGATGGTCCCACTATTTTCTTCTAGTTATTTTGTTTTTATAATTCTAGATAATCTTTATTATAATCTTATGGGGTACACAGAGGAAGAAAAGGTGAAAATGGGCTGAATCCACCATTTTGTACTGAAATCTAATATACAATGTTTGAAGTTGGTGGGGGAAAAGCATAGGACCAGTTAGTAAAAAATTGTTAATGATTCTTAGATTTTGTGTGGAAAGGAGAGAACGGGATGAGGATACACAGAAATAGTATCCTAAGTGACCTGGGGACATAAAATTCATGGGTGACACCTTGTTTTTCAGTCCCGCTATTCCCCTCACTTCAATTAAATCAGAACTTTTCAAACACATCTAAGACTATAAAATCTTCTTTGATTTGGATTTTTTTGCTTTTTCAGGCCTTTTATTTTTCTATAGATACTTCTCAGAATTTGTGCAATAACCTCCAATCTGGTGTCTCAGTTATAGTTTGATCAGGGAAGGAGAACTCCTATGAATGATATGGAATAGATTTGTTGTAGGGATTAGATTGTACGAAGTGTAAGAGAATCAGAGACACAAAAATCTTAAAAGTGCCAGTTGGAAGATCAGAGAAAAGTCACTAATCATCATGAGGGGAAACTGGAGAAGTAATATCTGGAAGTCCTCTACATATGGTGGTGGGCCTGCAGTCAAAGTAGGTCAGCAGGACACATAGGGAAGGAAGGTGCAAACTGGGATCCATGGGGGCAGAGTGGAACCTGAGAAGACAAATTGGAACCCATGTGGGCAAAGGGAACCCTGTTTGATTCTCACCACATCTAACTGTGGCAATATGGATGACCTGAAGATGCAGCTGGTGCCTTTCACATGCTGTTGCATGTGCACCTAGACTAGGACCCAGAAGATCTAAAGGAGGAGATCTGGTGGGAGCTGGAATCGCTGTTGATAGGCAGCTGCTCTTTGTCAGGTGGGCAAGCAGGTCAGGGACAAGGTGCATGAACTATAGCAGTACCTGGGGCACAATCTTAGTTCAGGCTGCCATCATTTATCAATTAGACATATCAAGTTTGATGTTTGTTGGACGTCCATGTGAACATGTTAGTAGGAAGTTGGAGTTTATAGCCAGAGAGATTAATATTAGAATCTCAAGGTTTTCTAAATAGAAGATTTGGATGGTTGATAAGATTCAGAAAATAGAAGATTAAGATGACTAGATTTTAGGAGATTAAGGAACTACGAATCTAGGACTTTAGGCTATTGGAGAAGTCATCCAAATGGACACTGAAGTCATACACTATGATGATGGATATTTTGAAAGACTAGTGCCAAAACCATCAAAGTTAAATGTTGACCAAGGGCAGGAGGTGGCTGAGAATAGGGGCTGGATAACATGTCTCAAAGGAGGAGAGGCTTGTTAGCTTTTATCAGAGGAAGGTAGAGAAGAAATGATTTAAAACTAATATGAGATGCCAGGGAATGTGGTTTCTTCTCTAGTAGATAGCCTATTTTGTTTTTCTTTGGAGATACAAACTTCATGTGGTTTTGGAGGAGCTATCAATTTTGGTGTCCAGTTTCTCAAATTAGTGGGCTAATCACGTCCCAGGCTGGACCAATAGTACAATATTCTCCATAGACAGTAACTGGATCAAAGAATAGTTTTGTCACCCAAGCTATTTCATCTAGAGTACTTCTGTATTGTAGATGTACTCCTTAAGAAGAAGGTCAAGATGATGTGAGCTTGTGGTTATCAGCAGCCATCTTGCCCACTGCCTAGAAGAAGATTGCCATAGAATCCGGAGAAAATTAATTCAGGCAGAGACAAGTGGAAATGATGGCTGAAAGCTGGAATAATATTTCTGATATCTGTTTGCATCTTTGAGAATCTCTCTCTTCAGTTATAAGAGTCATAAGTAACTTTTTTTCAAGCTTAAGCTAGATATGAGTTTGGGTCTCTGTTACTACTAACCAAAAGGCTATTAACTAATATACTCCTTCCTACAACCCCCCACCATGGCCTTGGACTGTGTGAGTTATAAGAGAACACAGAGCCTTCATTACAGGTTTGGACAGAGGGATTCTCCAGGAAAAGTGAAGTTTCAGTTAGGACTAAGAGTATAGAGTGCTTATTTACAGTGGGATTGAGTTTTGAAGGCCATGATGAAAAGGGCTGGAAGAGTGGGAAGTGTGGGAAGGAGGGTGATAGGAGAGAAAGTACTGAATAAAGAGGGACTTAATATGTATGGAAGCTCTTTGAAACAACTGATGTGCTAATATACTAACATATAAAATCATATTGCCATGACTTTTGTGACTGTATATATAACAAAAATATAGTTCAGATTTTATTAAAAATGACACTTCTATGAGCTATTTAAAGTATTCAAATTCATAGAAACAGAAAGTAGAATGGTGGCTACCAGGACCTTGGGGGAGGAAGAGTTGGGGAAATGCTATTTAATGGGTTATAGAATTTCAGTTTTGCAAGATGGAATGGTTCTGGATATCTTTTGTACAACACTGTGAATATACTCAATACTGCCAAACTGGACACTTTAAAATGGCTAAGATGGAGGGGCGCCTGGGTGGCTCAGTCATTGGCGTCTGCCTTCGGTTCAGGTCATTATCCCAGGGTCCTGGGATCGAGCTCCGCATCGGGCTCCCTGCTTGGCGTGAAGCCTGCTTCGCTTCTCCCTCTCCCACTCCCCCTGCTTGTGTTCCCTCTCTTGCTGTGTCTCTCTCTGTCAAATAAATAAATAAAATCTTTAAAAAAATTTTAAAATGGCTACGATGGTAAATTTTATGTTACTTTTTTTAAACCACAATTTAAAAAAGAATTAATTAGTTTAGCTAATATAACTTACAAGACACTATAAAGAGTTATGATACTGAAGTGGACCTGGAAATAAATAAAGGAATCAATCTTATATTAAAAAAAAATGTCAGTGAGAGGAAGCTATATTTTCAGAGCTAGCACAATGTTTGTGACTAAATATTGAGTTGTATATATAGTTTCTGCCTCAGAAAACTAAAATTTAAATTTGAGATGGGGATGGATCAAAGTTCAGGAAGGAGACCGGAGAGAAAAATATCACAGTTAATAACTAATACCTTAGTGTAACAATACAGAACAGACAATTGGAAACAAAGAAGTTGGACTCACTTTGGAATTTCAATGAAGGAGAAGGGAATGAATGATTGAATGGAAAAACAAACAAACAAACAAACAAAACCCAACTCCCGGCAGGCAATGATGGTATCGTTAGTGTAATTATTTCTGTGAGAGGGGCCCCTTAGCAAACTCTAGCAGGAAATTTTGGGGTTGATAGGCTAGATGTGAAGAGGGTCCGACTGCTAATCTTGCTCAGAGTCAGAGAATATATATATATTGTTTATACCATTAAAACAAAGTACAAAATATTTCCAGATTGTTTGAGCTGGATCTATGCTTAGAGGTCTAACTCCCTGCTTTACAAATAAAATTGTGCAAAACCTCAATTTGCTGTGATCTGGTCTTGATTTTGTTCAACTTCACATAACTAACAAATGGCATAGTTAAATTCTAAGTCTCTGGATGTTATTCCTGGTACTTTCCCAAATGTGAGTCTGGCTATCTGCCACGCTGTATGACTGGAAATCAGCGTCTGTTGATCTGACCACTGGGGCCACCGCAGCTAATGCTTGGTCCTTGCATGGTCCCTGTTATTAAAAATTGCCAGTAAAAGGTAGTACAGGCATTATTAAAGCTATAAGTAACCCCCGCACAAAATTAAGTAATAATCTATCTTTTTAAAAATTTTTATATATCCTTGGATTAGAAGGTGGCATGAAATGGCACTATCCAAAATGATGACCGTGGAATATCACTTCAAGAATTTAACCCAGAGACCCTCACAAATGTGTGTCCCAAATTCACCTAGTTCTAAATATCTTCTTACTCGATGTTGTTTCGATTCTTAGAAAATATGCCAACGTATTACTAAACTACCAGATTAGAAACAGGCATTAAACAGGTTGGATGATAATGCAGTCTTTCCAACTTGATGTTTGTCTTCTTTTTACTCAGTGGGAGACAAAAGAATCTTCCCTGTCTTTCTGCCCTTCTCCTCTCTTTCTTGACCCCTCATATCTTTTCCTCCTAAGAATCCAAGTTGCTCAAGTTTTGGTTGAAGAAGCAAAACCATTCCATTCCTTGTTTGTCCCTGAATTAACCTAAATGATAGGGTGAACATGTAATTTATTGCTTAAACTGGGACATTTAGAGGGACATGGGGGCCCTATTAAAAATTAGATTGTGAGGGGCACCTGGGTGGCTCAGTCGGTTAAGCATCTGCCTTCGGCTCACTCAGGTCATGATCCTGGAGTTCTGGGATCGAGCCGACGTGGGCTCCCTGCTCGATGGGGGCGGGGCGGGGGTCTGCTTCTCCCTCTGCCTCTGTTCCTCTCCCCACTCATGTGCGCACGCTCTCTCTCTCTCTCACTCCCTCTCTCAAATAAATAAATAAATAAATCTTTAAAAAATTAGACTGTGATAACTTGCATAAACAGGGATTGTCCTGGACAAATGGAATATATGGTCACTCTATTTGTGCAGCAAGATGAGGTTTAGACTACCCCTGAGAGCATCTTTTCAGATCAAACCTAACCATCTGTAAACATATGAAACAAAAAGTGATGATGTTCAGAATTCTCAGAGGGAGAATATTCAAATATTTTGCACTAAGTCTGTGAACTGAGTTGTGGATTTTTCAGAACCACCACTGTTCCAAAGAGCTAGATAAAATGAAAATGGAGATGATTAATTAAGGTTTTTCACTGTTTGTTTCTGATGAGCATTCACATACTTCTGATTTGGTATGGATTCATATCAGAAAAACTACAAACAATTACTGAAACTGATGCTTATTATATTTACCTAAAAGTTCAGATATTTAAATATGTTCAAAATCAGATTATTCAAATATTATTCAGAATTAGGCTACAAAAGAATTATCCTTGGGAATGATAATTTAGAACTTATCTTTTGTCTATGAACCTACAGATAGAATAATATAGGTTCTGTTGATAATTCCTAAATTTAAATCTTGTTGAATAGGAGACCAAATATTTTCAAGTTTCTATAGTGTAACATATTTTCAGTCCACTATGGAGCCAGAAATATTACAATTTAACTTTCAGTGCTTCATGTGGTATTTTCATTAAAGCATCTTTGATTGGTATGTGGGGAAGGAAGCCTTACCTTAAGAAAAAATGCCATTTACATTTAATTTTATTTTATTTTGTAGGTGTGTCAAAAATTTTAAAAGAGGCTTTTATATTTAGTATAAAATTGTTTGTCAGTAACCTAAACCCTTTGGAATAGAGCCCTGAATTGGAATTATGTGGAAAAGGCTTCTAAGTTCCCTAGACAATTTTCACAAAACCGCTGCACTACATCCATGTCCTTAATAGTTACTGATTCTACAACACTGAGCTTACTGACTTTTCATTTTGCGTGTATATGTGCACCAGAGTATTAAAAACTTTATCTATTTTCTCTATGAATAGAAAATTAGGAACAAAAAAGTTGAAGGAAGGCAAGAAGAGCTGATAAAAAAGGAAACAGATTTAATCTACATACATTCTTAATAAGATCTGTTCTTAACGAAGACTCCAAATCAGCAAGAAAAATGTAAATGATATCACAAACTACTGCTAAATAAGGGTAAGATGTAATTTCTTTTAGAAAGAATTCCATGAAAAAAATCAGTATATACATTTAAACCAGTTGATAGTATTTAAAGTGGTAGGCTTTACTTTTTGGTAAAATTCACTGTCACTGACCACTTCATTCTTCTATAAAGCTATATAAAATGAAACGGTTTTATAATGTTGATTATGTGAAAGATAACATAAAATTAGCATATTATGTGATATGTGAGTATATAAAAATCTATCTTTGTATAATTTCCCCCCAGAACAAATCTTTTTGGACTTGAATACTTGAAACTGAGCCTGATGAGTGAGAGTGTGGGGGAAAAAAAAAACCATAATAATTCTGGTTTTATTGGCCCCAGGTTATAGGACTGTTTTCAATTACTGCTTATTTGAAGTGGTATGTCATGTCATTCTCTATTATAGGACCCTAGAAATGCTGATTCAATGTCACATCCAAGTACATTTCCTTGGGAAGTTGATGAGGGTGAGCCGAAGAACAGCAGTAGTTTTGTAGAGGAAGTGATGGATTAGCTGGAGATGGATTAGTAAAGGAGACTGATGATTCATCAAGAATCATGATTAATGATTTCATTAAGAAAAACAATACGTTCTCCAGAAACAAAGAAAATAAGGAAATTGCTTCATGAGAAGTAACATATTACTAAACTATCCTTCCCACCTGCCCCTCTCATCAATGTATTATTAAAATTGAGTTGTGTTAGGGGCACTTGGCTCAGTCATTAAGCGTCTGCCTTTGGCTCAGGTCATGATCCCAGGGTCCTGTGCTGGGACCATCCTGCATCAGGCTCCCTGCTCCGCGGGAAGCCTGTTCTCCCTCTCCCATCCCCCCTGCTTGTGTTCCCTCTCTCAAAAAAATAAATAAAATCTTTACAAAAAAATTGAGGTGTGTTAAAAACATTCATCTTTGGGACCATGAAGAGAAGAAGACAATACTATAATAACGCCAGCCTGGGGGCTAACACTGCCAGGATTCTGTACTTCACACCAAATACATTCCTGTTGACAAATTTCTTTTCCCACTCAAATTAGGAATGAATCATTGAGATGTTGGTATAACCTCTGAATCATTTTGCTAGTGTGAAAATATGCTGTTCAGAGTTGTTTACATTCTTTCCCTCCATTTCTTCTGGAGATGTAAGCAAGTTGGATCAAACTAGGGGAATCTGTGGCCAGAAATCCATTTCCCTCTGCTGAAGCTAAGGGCCTTGTACTAGGATCGCTCCTTGGTTCTCCTGCTATTGAGATTTTATCGGCAGATCCACTTGGCCAGGTGCTTGTGGCTCATGAATACCATCTGCACATAACATGGAATATCGTTCCTTCTTTCATATACGTCAAGCCCTGGGGACCTGTGTGTAACATAAGCACCAGAATTCTAGTCTCTGGTGTGGAGATCATGGTAATTCATTGACCTACTGAAACTCTCAGCACTTCTTTTAGGTGTTAGGTCACAGGGTTAGTGTTGTGACCTCTCTGTTTTGCCTGGTTCAGGGAGGTTCTTACCATCACTTTTCTTGTATCTTCAGGACACATAAAAAGAGAGGAGTAGGGGGTGAGTGGTGGGGGTGGGAAAGAGGTTGAAATGACACAAAACAACACATTCTTCTCTCATCTGAATCTTAATATAGTGGAGGTGGAGTGATCTTAGAGATTGGTTGGAAGTGTTTTCAAGTACCAAAGTCACAAACCATGTCTTTCAAAAAATAAAGTACTGCTTTGCAGTTTTATTTATTTGTTTGTTTTTTGGTAAGGTAGAGGCCATTATGGCTAACAGTAACTTCTTCTCACTTTCATTTCGTTACCATTTCTTGGGTGGGGAAAGAAAGGAGCATACAGCAGTTAGTATGCTGGGAATTTCATATGCCTTGTCTCATCCATGCTGCAACCCGTAAGTGACTTACTGTTTCATAATTATGCCTGAGATGCTCTTCATTCCTTCCCTGTCTGGAAAAAGAAATCTGCTTATTCTTCAAAGCAGAGCTCCAATATCACTTCCTTTCTACTAGCAGCTCTCCTCCCCCAACCTAGCAGAACTTCGCTCTCCCTTCTCAGCTCTTTATGGCACCAGACACTGCCAGGATGATGCTTATCATCTTATGCTTCACTTGGTTATATGCAAATCTCTCCCTCCTACAAAAGGATGAGCTCTTCAAAGGCAAAAACTGTTTTCTTTGCTGGTATATCTCCAGGGCCTCACAGAATAGCTATCTAGTGCTTAGTAATGCCCAAGAGATGTTAGTGGCATGACCAGATCTGGTGCCCATTCTGACATTCTTCACACTACACCAAGTTATTTCTGAAATAGAAACCAACCAACTGATCAACCAACCCACAAAACAAAAACATAACTGCTGACTTTACTATCTGCCTAATCTGCATCCTTTACTTAACTCAAGCATGGTTTTGTGCACGGGTTTGTAGAAACGAGTTGGGGCAAGCCAGGGTAGAACACGTTTCTGAGTTTCTTTTCTGAGTGACTGCTCCTCAGACGTCGGTGTATGTCACTGAAGTCACAGAAATCTACAGCATGAATACCCGTGAAACTTTTAAAAGCTAAAAAATATAGGAGTTTCCGATGAAAGGTGTGAGCTCTTGGGACATTATCAAGTGGAATGAATAATAAACATTGAAGATACTGTACTTTTTTCAAAACCTTGGCTAAAAGAATCCGAAGGAATTTCTCTTTGTCCTTATATAAAGCCATCTTTCTGTTTCTTCTCCTTTTCCTCCCACATTCTTTCTCCTTCTGTTTTTCTTTTTCCTCCCCCTTCCCTTCCTCCTCTTCCTTCATCTTGTCTCTATTTTATATGCTCTCTTTCTCTCCTTTTTTGTTCTTAGAAGTTTATTTTTAAGAAGCTGGCAATGGTGATGGCAAGTCAGCAAATCACAATGAGGGGAGGATTATGGAGAAATCGGTGCAATCTAGACTATGACTATATGAGGAAAATATTTCTTACTTGGTTTTATTTTTCTGTATTTCAAAATGCATTTCTTTATTTTGTCTAGGTGATATCGTTACATAGACCAAAATCCAAAACAAGAGAAGCGATTATAGAGAAAAATCTTCCTCCTACATCTATCCTTTAGCAACTCAGTTTCCTTGGGGCAGAAAAGCAAGATCAAGTTCTTCTGTGCCTTTCCAGAGATATTTTCTGCCTATACAGGTAAACACTCACTCATACACATATTCTTTTTCTCTTCTTTTACATACATGGAAGCACATATATTGTGCCTTAATTTTTCTGCATATTAGTTATTTTTCTTTGATGGGCTGTAAGGCACTCCATCATATGAATATATTGTGATATATTTAGGGACGCCTGGGTAGCTCAGTCGGTTAAGCATCTGCCTTCGGCTCAGGTCATGAACCCCGGGTCCTGGGATCGAGTCCTGCATTGGGGACCTTGCTCAGTGGGGAGCCTGCTTCTCCCTCTGCCTGCCACTCCCCCTGCTTGCGCTCTGTCACTCTCCCTCTCTGACAAATAAAATCTTTAAAAAAAAATATTGTGATATATTTAGCTACTTAAGATTTTATTTATTTATTTATTTGAGAGAGAGAGAAAGAGCACACAAGTGGAAGGAGGAACAGAGGGAGAGGAACAAGCAGACTGTGTGCTGAATGTGGAGCCTGATGCAGGACTTGATCCCATGACCCTGAGATCACAACCTGAGCTGAAATCAAGTGTCAGACACATGACTGACTGAGCCACCCACATGCCCCTAGCTAGTGAGTTATTGATGGATATTTAGGTTGTTTCTAATATCATGCTGTTATAAGTCATGCTAACTAAATTACCTTGTGCATATGCCATTTCACACATGTTCAAGTTTTTCCATATTCAAAGATGAAGAACTCCTAGGTCAAAAGGTAACATATGTTAATAATTTTGATAGATGCCAAAGTGCCCTCTGCTCTCCCTTAGCTCATGGTAGGTTTTTAAACTTTTCGAAAACTCCTAGTCTGATTCATGGGGTTTCTATGAAGCATAATAATTTTTTATTAAATATTCCATTTGCTAATTATTAAGACAAAAAGCATTGGCTTTTAGTGCTTTTATGATGTTTATATTTTAATAAGGTAATCAACTGAAAGAACTATATTGGAGACTATGTCCAAAGAACTGGTTGAAAAGTAAAAAAGATAGGATTTAACTGGTTATTTTGTTTACATAATACCGAACCATTAATTTGAGGCTTTTGTTTTACTGACTTGGCAAACTTAACTGATCATTTAGGCTTAGATTTCTTAATTGCACAGTAGTCCAGAAATAATATCATTTTATGTCTGTTTATTTTCTATTTAATTCAACAAAAATTAACTATCTAAAATGTATTAAACAAGATTGGGAGAGTCAAAGACAAATATGACAGTCTGCCAATTCAGGGGTTCACAGTCTAATAAATGGCATTTAAACAGATTTCTTTTTTTTTCTTTTTTTATTTTTTTTTAAAGATTTTATTTATTTATTTGAGAGAGAATGAGAGATAGAGAGCACGAGAGGGAAGAGGGTCAGAGGGAGAAGCAGACTCCCTGCTGAGCAGGGAGCCCGATGTGGGACTCGATCCCGGGACTCCAGGATCATGACCTGAGCCGAAGGCAGTCGCTTAACCAACTGAGCCACCCAGGCGCCCTAAACAGATTTCTAAAACTTACTTTAGTCAGGAAATATTGAAAGCACTTGCTTGTAATTTAAAGACGGAAATCACTGTCATAAGGAGGTGAAAAAAAATCTCAACCAGAAAATTTATCTCCATTTCAATTGACCAATTGATAATTATTCACAGTTCTCTCTCTGGTGCTAAGGCAAATTGGATCACCTCTTTCCATAGAGCAACATGAAATGAAAGCTATAAAACGCTTCACTCCTTTTGACCTGGTAATTGCTACAATTAGGCAATTTTCTCATAGTTTGGAAACAGTTGATCAACTTAGCCTGGTCAATGAAATTATCTACTTTTAATGGACAAAACAACTAGTTGAATGTTTTCAATTTTGACGTTGTAGCCTCGCACTGACCCTGCACCGTCCTATTCTTGAGTTAGTATTTATTGTATGATCAGATTGTAAACAGATTCATGGACACTTGAAACTTACATATTACACAACAGAAATTATATGATGTTGGTCTACTTAATGAAGTTTTTATGAAATTCCTAATTTCTTGATTAAGCAACATTAGATTTTTTTGAAGATTTTATTTATTTATTTATTTGACAGAGAGAGAGAGACAGCGAGAGAGGGAACACAAGCAGGGGGAGTGGGAGAGGGAGAAGCAGGCTTCCCACCGAGCAGGGAGACCGCCCGACTTGGTGCTCGATCCCAAGACCCTGGGATCATGACCTGATGCTTAATGACTGAGCCACCCAGGTGCCCCAGGCAACATTAGATCTTAACTTCTCATGCAATGAACAACTTGTTCCATATTACTTGGTAACAGTTTTGTCCCATAATTACATTGTAAGCAGAAATTACAATCTTATGATTTTTGTTGTCTGCCATTGCTAATGTTGTACAACTTTAATTTTAGTACTGTGATCTACTAGGGCCAGTTCAGCCTTCTTATTTCAAAACTCATGCATTGAACAAATACTAATTAGCACCTATTATATGCCAAAATGATATCTGGATATTAAGGTAATAGCTAGATACTGGGACATAGGGCTTTTATCACAGCAGAGAAGCCAAAATAAACAGCTAGACAAATAAGATAATAACAGATTTGGATAACTATTATAAAGGCCACAACTAAGAGATGAGAAAGTACTCTAAGTAACCACTAAACAGTCAGGGAAGGCCTCTGAGGAGTTCACAGTTGACCACAGACCAGGAGTTCGAGGATGAATGGGTTCTATGATTATTGGGAAGAGTAGTCTAGGCAGAGATAATAAATGGTAAGCCAGAAAAAAGAGCTTGACCTTTTCTAGGAGAAAGATGGGAGTACATGACTTATCTGGAAACACTCAGTTAGTGCTAGAAGTCATAGGGCTCACTTAATGTAACATCATCAAACACATCTGATAGAAGGTAGAAGGGATTGATCGTTCATTCACCGCTTCATTTATTTAATATGCTCCACTGGAAATACAAAAATCAAAACAGCAAAACCACTACCTTGACATCTGGAATTTTCAGTAGTTAAATTACCCCTTTAATAAGTTTATATTCTTATCATTTTCTTGATATTGAAATATTCACTTCATGAAGGATAAAACACAAGAGGAAACATTTAACTTTTGAATAATATTTCTCCTGGGTACAAAGAAGATTCCAATTGCCAATAGGTCATAAACACTGACTTTTTAAAAGATTAATATGAAAAAATTTTCTAAAAGATTAATATATAAATTGGACATCACACTATATATTATGTTTTCTTAGCCCCAGCTGAACCAGAGGTGGACATCTGATCCACGATGGGCCAGGCAGACTATCACACGATGAATGGAGCTTCAACTGAAAGATTCCGTTGAGGGGGTGAGAGCCTTTGCATGCCAAAGCAGCAAACTACCTAAAATTCAGGCAGATAGTAAAGAACCAAGAAAGGTTTGACACGAGTAAAATCCCTTTCTTAGCACCAGTGAATTTCTGAAGTTGGCAATGCTGTGATGTCTGCATGTATGAATTGTAATTACTTACACAGTAAGGAAGTAAAAGATGCCTCTTGTTGCAGATGTGATCTATCAGCCAGCTAGATAGCTTCCTGTTGGAAGAAGGAGCTGTCTTGTCGGCTTCCTTCCTCTCTCCTCACAAAGATGCTATTTTTAAACTTTTACTCTGGCCAGCCTGGATCTCCTCCTGTTCCAACCCAAGTACTTTTCATTTTCACTCATCTGGTGTTTCTCAGCTTCAGGAATTAGGTCAGCATTTAAATATAGAGTAACTCATTATTTAAAAAGTTGAGAAGCTTTGGAGTCAGGTCGAGCCTTATCTCCACGAAGTATTCTGACTAGTTGTTACTAGCACTATTTGGTTAATATTATTTGAAATGTCCTCAGCCCCCTTATCTCCATGAAGTATTCTGACTGGTCATTACTAGCA
This sequence comes from Zalophus californianus, assembly GCF_009762305.2. Lineage (NCBI taxonomy): Eukaryota > Metazoa > Chordata > Mammalia > Carnivora > Otariidae > Zalophus > Zalophus californianus. Next base: position 79,408,527 of record NC_045606.1, read on the forward strand.
CTATTTGATTAATATTATTTGAAATGTCCTCAGCCCTTCTGTAATCAGTTTGTACCACAGGTCAGATGTCTGCTCGTATGTTGTCTTGGAGCTCTTTTGTAGTTTTTTCTCTTTTTTAGATATGCTTCTTTGGCCATTCAGCTGGTCATTTCCATGAAGAATTTGGAGTCTATCCAAACAGATGAATGAATATGGGCAATTTACTTATCTTTCCTAAATCTTAATCTCCTCATCTCTCCAATGGGAACACTATTATGTGCTTCACAAAATTGTTGTGAGGATTGTATGTTCCTAGCGTGCTTGGCACATGGCAGGAACCTAACACATACTGATTTCTTATCTCCCTCATTTCCTCTCTCCCCCCCACCCTTTCTCCCTTGTAGCACCTCTTGCCAAAGTTGGTAGATGCTTCTTTTGACATTCTCATTAAGTGAATGGGTATCACCACGAGCAGATGAAAGTAGGATCTGTTTTGCACGGTTAACATCAAAAACTGTATGTGTAACTTGGGATGAGTTTTTCTTTATGGTTCGCTGACTAGGTATATTATGCAACCTTTTCAAATAATACAATAAATTATTAATCCAAATTAGAGAGTGGTACACCGGAGCCCTGGATTCATGCCCAGAGAAGACTCTGCCATGTTATAGCATATGGTCGCCTGGCTGGGACAATGACTTTTTGTACATGTGCTGACTAAAACTTTACATACAATGTCTATTGACATTCTGTCCTTCCTTTGTTTCTCTATTATTGGTTGACTTTGCTGCTCTATCCTTTTTGTTTGTGTATGTATATATTTTATCCTAACTTACGTCAAATAAGACATTGCTGAGAAAACAAGCAAGATGAAGGAGCAGGTGGATCTTGTTAGACGATTAAGTGTTACAGTGGAAGCCCTCTATGGGCTGTCCACGAATAGAGGTTCATGACCTTTTTTTTTTTATTAAATATTTTATTTATTTATTTGACAAAGATAGAGCACACAAGCAGGGGGTGCGGCAGGCAGAGGGAGAGGGAAAAGCAGGCTTCCCGCTGAGCAAGGAGCCTGATGTGGGGCTCAATCCCAGGACCCCGGGATCATGACCTGAGCCGAAGGCAGACGCTTAACCTACTGAGCCACCCAGGTGCCCCGTGGTTCACGACCTTTTAGTGAGGGCCCAGTTTCGTTTCCACTCATGTTTACAGAATATGAAATACTTGGCAAGCATATGTGGAGTGTGTATTCCCAGGGGCTCAGGAAGACACTGTCTATCCACTCACACAACCAATATCTGCCACTCAGCTGCCACAAGGCTGCCTTCCATAAAATGTATCTGGTTTGGAGTTCCTGGTACAGAAATCCTCAGTAGATTGGTAGTGATAAGTAATTTGTATCTATAATAATTTGTATCATCAGACCTATAAATAGATCGCATGGCTAGTGATCTAATTTCTAGATGAAAGATTAGAAAGCTGAATGAATCTTCCCAAATACACCCAGATACTAATATTTTTTGGTTAAAATCAATGCAACTTTCTCAAAAATATTTTTCTACTTACTAAAGTAGGTAATGTGATCCAAATTATAACAGCGTACATTCTATCGAAGTTAATTCAGTTATTTTCAGACTAAATGGAAAAATAAAAGGAGTCTATAAACATTTTTTGTTTTCTCAAATACACCCTCACGCCAGTTGCTTACCATGTTGTTCATTACTCTCTGAAGGCCACACTGAACACATACATGGGGGAAAATTAAGTGTCTTTCTGAGCACATTTACCTCGTTAATGGAACAGAATAGTGAGTTGCCACTTTGGACTCCTCGGGAGGATCAGATAAAGGACTGATGAGCTTAGCAGAGAAGGAATGAGGAGGATCACAGCAGGGAAAGGTTTTGTGAAGGCCTGGAAGGGGCAGCTGAAACAAGGAGAGACAAACGAGATTGGCTTTGTTCAAGCACAGTTACATGAAGGGTCTGGTCCCAATATCAGAGGAGCCAAGCGCTGGAAATTGGCATATTGTGGTGTAATAGTAGAGTGAAAAGGAAACTTACCCAAAAGGCAGGAATTATGGCTTGATCTGGGCTTTGCATTAACCAGCTCTGATTTTGGATACGGCCTCTATCCTCAGTTATAAAATACAGGAGTCAGACCACTTAGGGCAACCTTTCTACTCTTTTAACATTCTGTGATTCTAAGATTATACGATATTCTCTATATAATAAGAACATTTCCCAAATCCCTAGGTAGAGCTGAGGAAATACCCATTGTTATTTTCTGAAGATTGATGAACTTTACTTTCAAGTTCTGATTTTGTATTTCCAAGTTGACTAGTAGCTCTGTGTCAACTGACTTGTTGACCTCTTCACTGATGGGACATGATCTGAGGATATTAATCATGATTTATAAATATTTTCAGAAACATACTACACAACTTTAAAATACCTCATTTGATAATTAGAAAATGCATATCAGATCAACAATGATAAATTCTCACCTCAATAGTTTTTTTTTTTTTTAAAGATTTTATTTATTTATTTGACAGAGGGAGAGACGGCGAGAGAGGGAACACAAGCAGCGGGAGTGGGAGAGGGAGAAGCAGGCTTCCCGCAGAGCAGGGAGCCCGATGCGGGGCTCGATCCCAGGACCCTGGGATCATGACCTGAGCCGAAGGCAGACGCTTAATGGCTGAGCCACCCAGGCGCCTCCCCCTCAATATTCTTTAAAAAAAGTTATTCTTACTCTGTATTATATTATACTTTTTTTTTTTAAAGATTTTATTTATTTGTCAGAGAGAGAGAGAGAGAGCAAGCGCACAAGCAGGGGGAATGGCCGGCAGAGGGAGAGGGAGAAGCAGGCTCCCCGCTGAGCAGGGAGCCGGATGCAGGACTTGATCCCAGAACCCTGGGATCATGACCTGAGCCCAAGGCAAATGCTTAACCAACTGAGCCACCCAGGCATCCCTATATTATACTTTCTTTTAACCTTATAACTCTTGTTTTCACCAAAAGCGCTGATAGAATAATGAGGTTATAAAACAGTATATCAAAATTTCAAAAGCGACTCTTTTTTTATCTTATGGTTATTAAATTGCTTGTTCCTTCTGTTTGATTGGTTTTATTAAGTAAATATTACTCATATTAAGAATTCATATGCAATCCCCTGGGCCGCTCATATGATATGATTCCACATTAAAAACTATCCTGAATTGAACAAGAAAATTCAGAGTATACATATCAAATATTACCTTTGAGACGAAATTCATCATTTAAGTATGGAATTGAATCAAAAGAGATCTGAAATAGATATAGAGACCTACATGAAGTGAACATATGGAAAGTGCTAGAGGAAAATGCTAGTTTCCTAGGCTGGAAGAAACACCAGCAGCTGGTTATGCTACTGGCACAGATGGAAAGAGAGTCCATATTTTTCTAATAGATTAAAGTAGTCAAAGGCATAGAACATTCCAGTAGATTAAGGAAATTTATAACCCATCGTTTAAACCTGGATAGAAGTCATTACAGAGCTCTGAGAGGAAAAATGCTAAAGGAATAGGTCATAAAGAGTTACAGAACCATTTAGCCAAGTTTCCGGGCCCTACAGAAGGTATTTCCTTTGTCGACACTCCTGAAAAGAAATAATGTGTGGGGATTTCAACTGAAATGGAGCTCTACCAGGGGAGTATGAGTGAGAGTAGGGCAGTTTTTAGGAATTCAGTCCTCCTCTCTCTGCGGAATTAAGAAAAAAGAAATCGCAAATGACCTGAAATTCAATGAGACAGTGTGACTATTTCAGTGAAAAAGTACATCTGGTTCACAATGGAAAATAATTGAAATGAGACTTGTGCTGAAATAAACAACATTTACAACCATACGAGATATTTAAAAAGAGCACAAAGAAAAGCATTCTAGGGGCGCCTGGGTGACTCAGTCATTAAGCGTCTGCCTTCAGCTCAGGTACATGATCCCAGGGTCCTGGGATCAAGCCCCGCATTGGGCTCCCTGCTCAATGGGAAGCCTGCTTCTCCCTCTCCCACTCCCCCTGCTTGTGTTCCCTCTCTCGCTGTGTCTCTCTCTGTCAAATAAATAAATAAAATCTTGAAAAGAAAAGAAAAGCATTCTAAATAATTCTAAGAAAATAAGATGCAGCCAGAAAAATCATGGCAATTCTTTCCATGTTCCGCAAGAGCAGGAAGTTGTATTACAGCTGAGAAGGCGACCAAGAAAGACTGTTGGCAAGTGTGGACAGGCAGAAATGCGGAGGCTTCTCCTCCTTGCCTCACCTAGGATTGTACAGCCTGGAAGGCAGATGGAGAAGGCCAGAAAGCCAGTCAGCCCTACTGACATCCATCTTTAGAAACAGAAATAATGAGACACAATTGTTTTGTGTCTTTTAGTCTAGACTCCTCCCAGGTCAAAGATTAGAGTTTTAGGTATCAGGAATAGCAGTTCCCAAGTGTTTAGGAATTGTTGATTAGAGAAAGATTTAAGAACAAACGCACACACAAAAAACCCTCCAGTAATTTTAACATAAAGAAATTATGTACAAAACCAATTAAAAAAATTTTTTTTCAATATGCTTAAATGTTATTCCTAGTCAGTAGAGGAACATGGATTAAAACCAGGTAGTTTGGCTCCAAAGGCCATACTTATTATACCCCCTGCTTTTACTGACCATCCTTTAAATACCAATATTCCTCAGGGCTCTGTGCTGGATCCTATTTTATTCTTTCTCTCCACACTCTGGACAATGCCATGCAGCCCTATGCTTCAGTGACCACACGCCAATCACCTTTGTATCTGTATTTCTCTCTCAGATTAAACACACAGCACATACTTGAAAGCTCCTCATGGATTCTTACAGGCAACTCAAACTTATAAAATAAAATAGACTCATCATTTATTCCTTCCAAACCCTTCACTAAATTTATAGCTCCTTTGCTGTTTGGAAACCCTGATTATCAGGGTTCTGTTTCTCCTCCTGGTCCTATACTTTCTTTTCCAAAGGATATGTTAAATTAAGTTTTTACTTTTCTCTTGTTTGTATATTTTGTAAGCTACCAAATCTACTATGGAACAGTAATAAGTCAGTGAACTAATAAAATGAAGGATAAAAGTAAAACAGTCAGTCCTATGTGGCCGCGAGGGCAGGCACATGCACAAGTTGGAATGCTCTGTCCAGGAGATGGCGCTCTCAGTGTACTTTTGCTTTCAGATTTTTATGTTGAGAAATATTTCACAATTTTCTTATAAAGACAAGTCAAAGCAGTATGATGTTTCACATTTTGTCATTTTTAAGATGGTCCCCTGGGCTACTAAGACTTTACCTAATGACTTTGTGTGCTTATTTTACAGATGTACTTAGGGTTTGCGGGTGAAATTGCTAGAAAGAATGAAATTTTTGGTGAGGAAGAATTTGTGATACAAGGTGAGAGGAAGTACACATCTAAAAGCTCTTCCAAAAAACAGAAGGTCATAATCTTATTATCATAGGGTGGGAAGCATACAAGCTAGAAAGCAAAAGGGAAGATGGAGATTTGGGGAGAGAGAGCTAACGACTGAACATGTATCCAGGGTTATCTGAAAAAATAAAGTGGTAAAACCATATTTTAAAGGCAATTACTTCATGTGGTCCTAGTACTTCACTTATAAGATGTATACTCATGGGAAAGTTTTTTTCCCTCTCTGGGCTTTAGATTACTTCTCTTTTAGAGTCACAAAATTGAGCTGGATAATCTCTATGGATACTACAGTTCTAAAATTCTATGACTGCCAAAAAGAACTACAGAGTAAGGGGGAAATATAATTGAAGTTTAACTGGTGAAAGATATAGGCTGAGAGGTTTCCATGCCTTATGAAAAGTTAACCCACTGGTTCTTGCACAGAACTACCCTGTAGACAGATTGTAACTCTGGGTCACTATTATTAACTCTGGCTTCATATTTGGTTCACTGGGTAGAATTTTGAATTATAGCAATGGCTGGGCCCCACCCAGACCAACTAAACAGAATCTCTGGAGGTAGGTCCAGATGTCAGTAGTTGCTAAAAAGTGAAAAAGTGTACTGTGCAATCCTAGGGTACAGACAAGATTAAGAACCACTAATCTAGATAACCAGGAAGATAATAAAGCTAAAAAACCTTTCTTGGAGATAAACAACATTCTTAACACTAGTAAAAGGTGTAGGCATAAGCCTGGAGGGGACAAAGATACAAGAGAAAAAAAGTAAAAGAAGTCTGTATCTTCTATAAATCTGGAAAGAATACAGAAGAATAGAGTGTCATCTGGTGGGGATCCTGCCAACTCAACTTGTCACTGCATTTGGAAAATTGAATGAAGACAATTGCTCCATTAAAAAAAAGAAGACACATTTTCCTTCACCCTCCATTCCATACCTTTGACTCTGTTGTCAATGTTGGGAAATGAAAATCCTGAATGTGCAAAATGTTGGGAGTAAGAAATAACACAGTCATGTTTTTATAACTTACACCATGTTATCTGGAATATCTTCTCTCCTCTTTCCAGATGGAAAGGGCTAAGTTTAAGGCATCTCTGCAGACAGTGTTCTTTCTATGATCTCTTCCTTATTGAACTTTGTGTTGAATTAGGTTGCAAGTGACTGTTGGGTTCTCTAGTTGATTTGAGTGCTTTGTCCCAAATAAGTCTTTTTTTTTTTTTTTTTTTTTTTTGAATATAAGGATCATTCTGATATCCTTTTCTATCATATTGCTTGACTCAATTCTGGGTGGAGAGAAACTTTTTGTTGCTTGGGTCACTGGACTTAGAAGCACTAACAACAAAAAAGTCATGTGTATTTGTTTCTCTCTTTGTAAACATATAAGATTGCTATTATTGGGGAAATCTCACACACTAGAAAGTTTATACTTGAGTGAGAATGCAGAGGAAAACTACAATGATGTCTCAGAGAAAACAAGATAAAATATAAATTTCATTTAAACCTCTCTCTCTCTCTCTCTCTCTCTCTCTCTCTCTCACACACACACACACACACACACACACACACACACACACACGGGTTTATATATAATTTTAAGGGATGCATTATCATCTTGAAGCCCATGCATAGATTTCTATTGGGCCCTGGGTCTCAGGATATAAGCAAGAAGAATCTGGATTGGACAGATTACTGTCCTTGAGTTGTACACTTGAATACACACTTAAATGGTATTGTATGTATAAATGGATTTCTCTTGAAAGACACAGAGGTAGGCTTGGGCAAATTAAAAAAAAAAAAATCCCCTGTTCTTGGTAGGACGACTCACCATCATGAAGTTTTCAGTATTCCCTAAATTATAATTTTAATTCAACTCAATAAAAATACCCAGCAAATATTTAATGGAGCTGGATAAATTGATTCTAAAGTTTATATTAAATAAATTCAAGAATAGCCATGAAAACACTGAAAAGGTAAAATTATGAGATGAACTAGCCCTACCAGACATTAAAACACACCAGTCACCATAATTAAATCAACCCAGTACTGGCTCTTGAAAAGACAAACAGACTAAAGGAATAGAACTGGGGGAAAAAAAAAATCCCAAAATAGAGCACATATGAAATTAGTATAAGATAAAAGTGGCATCTCAAATTACCAACAGGAAAGATGGACTTTATAGTAAATGGTTCTGAGACAACTGCGTAACAATATGGAGAAAAAACAAAATTTGATTTTAGACCTTATGTTGTAGACAAGAATAAACTCCTATACTAATCTAAACATACTATACACAAGAATAAATGCAACAGGGTTAAAAATAGATAGATGATAGATAATCATAGAAGTAATAGAAGAGAACATAGGTAGATTATTCCCTAACCTCAGTATTGGGAAAGGTTTTTAAGCTATATTCAAAATCTAGAGGCAATAAATTCATACATTTGAGTACATAAAAATAAAATTATGTACATGCAAAGAATACCTCTAACAAATTAAAGGACAATTGAGGGTTTTGCATGTAAGGGGCTGGGACATTGCCACTCTGTCCTAACAAGTAAAAAGCTGAACAGGCTGAAAAAGTCAACTTTTGGATTCTTAAGAGAAGTGAGGACACAGGGCAAACCCCAAAACTGGAGAGACAGTCAGGTGAATACAAGGAGTTATAGCTTACTGGAACAGAGACTCATGAGATTCAAGTTTTCTTAACAAGGCCTGCCCGCAGGAGAAACTAGTTAACCAGAGGCTATCTTGCTGTGGTGTTATCAGAGACTAACCAATCTGGGAGAAGGAAAATACTCCAGCCTACTCTTGTCAGCCTCTCCCACCTAAAGGGTAAGGGGAAAAAAACCCTGAAAAATACTTGTGAAGTTCACAGTCCAGAGATTATAGGCTCACTAAAAGTTTGAGACCTAATCATAGGACTATAGAATGCCTCCCCTTCCCCCACTTTTCCATCACAATACTAAAGGACTATTTACAGTTGTTCCTTTTATTCAGTACACTGTGTCCAGCTATAAAGAAAAAATTACAGGGGTGCCTGGATGGCTCAGTCGGTTAAACATCTGCCTTCAACTCAGGTCATGATCTCGGGGTCCTGGGATAGAGCCCCGTCCCTGCTCATCAGGAAGTCTGCTTCTCTCTCTCCCTCTGCCCCTCTCCCTGCTCATGGGTACATGCTCTCTCTCTCTCACATGCTCTCTCTAATAAATAAATAAAATCTTTTTTAAAAATTACAAGGCATATCAAAAGGCAAAAAATACAATTTGGAGAGAAAGAACAAGCAGCAGAACCAGTCATGACAGGGATGTTGGAATTAAAACAACTTTGGGAATCTGAAACAAGTATGGGAATTTAAAACAACCATGATTAAAATGCTAAGCCTTCTAATGGATAAAGTAGGCAGCATGCAAGAACAGATGGCACTATAAGTAAAGAGATAGAACTCTTGAGAAAGAACCAAAATGAACTGCTAGAGATTAAAAAACAAAAGAAAACAAAACAAAAAACACTGAAAGAGAAATGCAGAACGCCTTTGATGGGCTTATAAATAGACTGGACATGTCTGAGGAAAGAATCTCTGAGCTTAAGGATACCTTTATAGGAATCTTCAAAACTGAAAGCCAAAGAAAACAAAGACTGTAAAGAGTTAAAACAGAATACTCAAGGACTGTGGGACAACTACAAAGGTGTAATGTTCATGTAATGAGAATACCAGAAGGAGAAGAAGGAGGGAAAGAAACAGAGGAAATATTTGAAACAATAATTAATTTTTCCATATTAATGTCAGATATCAAACCACAGATCCAGGAATCTCAGAGAACACCAAACAATAAATATAATAATAATAATAATAATAAAAGCTACAGTTAGGAATATTATATTCAAACTACAGAAAATCAAAGGTAAGGGAAAAAAATCTTGAAAGAAGCTACAGGGAGAAAAATACCTTACCTACAGAGGAACCAAGATGAGAATTATATCAGACTTTCCTCAAAAACCATGCAAGCAAGAAGAGAGTGTAGGGAAATATTAAAATATTGAGAGAAAAACTCCCACCAACCTAGAATTCTGAACCCTGTGAAATTGTCCTTTGAAAGTGCTTATATAGAAGTGAAATGAATGACAGCAGTGATACAACTGATGAGAGGAAAGAATTAGGATTATTTTATCATTATAAAGTATTCCTACTACCTGTGAAGATGGTATGGTGTTATTTGAAACTGGACTTTGATTAACTGTAAATGTATATTGCAAACTCTAGGGCAACCACTAAAAAGAGTAAAAAAAAAAAAGTATAAATGATATGTAGGAAAGGTGGAAAAACCGAATGATATAAAATGCTCAAAACCACAAAAGGCAGGAAAGGAAATGGAAGACAAAAATGGGAACAAAGAACAAGAGCAACAAAAAGGAAACCAACAAATATGGCAGATAATCCAACTGTATCAATTTGTAAATGGATCAGAAATAGGACCCAACTATATTTGTCTACAAGAAACTCACTCTAAATATAAAGGCAAATATAGACTCAAAGTGAATGGTTGGAGAAAAACATATTCCTGATTTTATAACTGTATAATGGTTATGTAAAATGCTAATACTTGAGAAGTTGGGTGAAGGGCATATGTAATACCTTTTAGTATTTTTGCAACCTTTCTTATGAGTTTGAGATTATTTCAAATTGAAAAACTGGAAGGTAGGGGCGCCTGGGTGGCTCAGTCGTTAAGCGTCTGCCTTCGGCTCAGGTCGTGATCCCAGGGTCCTGGGATCGAGCCCCGCATCGGGCTCCCTGCTCTGCGGGAAGCCTGCTTCTCCCTCTGACCCTCCCCCTGCTTGTGTTCCCTCTCTCGCTGTGTCTCTCTCTGTCAAATAAATAAATAAAAATCTTAAAAAAAAAAAAAAAAGAAAAACTGGAAGGTAAAAAATTAATAAAAACAAAGTAAAATGTATCTTCATGATATGAAAAAAATCTCTTTAACATATTGCTTTTTAAAATTTACTAAATTGGGGGTGCCTGGGTGGCTCAGTCGTTAAGCGTCTGCCTTTGGCTCAGGTCATGATCCCAGGGTCCTGGGATCGATCCCCACATCAGGCTCTCTGCTCGGCAGGAAGCCTGCCTTTCCCTCTCCCACTCCCCCTGCTTGTGTTCCCTCTCTCGCTGTGTCTCTCTGTCAAATAAATAAATAAAATCTTAAAAATAAATAAATAAATAAAATTTCTTAAATTGTGCTAACATTCATAAGGGTTCAATTTTAAAATATTCCCTTAATTCTAAGTGATATAATATAGAAGATACAACATTGCAGTTTCAAGCAATTTTATCTGCAAATAAAAATATTTTAAGTGTATTTTTGAAACCATGTATTCAGTTATCAAGTTGAGAATATATATATGTTCAGAAAAAAACCTGAGGAACTTGGTAAACTTCGGGAACAGAGTTTTTATCTTCTAAGAGTATCCAGGTAAAAATTAATGAGTTATGTGGTATAAATAAATGTTTTAAAAGCAGGGGTTTTCTTTTAGACAGAAAATAACATTTTATAAAACATTTAAGTGACAGTCTAAACAACACTACTTAGGCTGCTTCAAAGGCTGTTTTCAATTGAACACAGTTGTTCAAATGGTCCCAATTCAAAAAAATTGCAGTTAAAATGAGCCAATTTAGGTCTGACAAATATTGTTTTCAACCCAACATGTGTTAAAGTTGTTGATTTTAACAGTAGATTGCCAAATTGATGCAATTATTTGGTCACTGTAACTACTTAAAGAAAACAAAACAAAAACCTAGAGGTATATTTCTTCTTAACATCTTTGAAAAACCTACCAAACAAAGGATTTGCCTTTTCATCTGGTATAATATTTGGATGCCATAACAGGCAGTTATTTGGGAATTTTTTTAGATTATGAGGTATAAAGTTGTTCTGAATGACTTGGCCTATAATTAGAATTTATAAGCTCTGTCTTTTTTTTTTTTTAAGCCATTTTGGTGTTTTGTTTTGTTTTAAAGATTTTATTTATTTGACTGAGAGAGAGAGACAGCAAGAGAGGGAACACAAGCAGGGGGAGTGGGAGAGGGAGAAAGCAGGCTTCCCGCAGAGCAGGGAGCCTGATGCGGGGCTCGATCCCAGGACTCTGGGATCATGACCTGAGCCGAAGGCAGACGCTTAATGACTGAGCCACCCAGGCACCCCAAGAATTTATAAGCTCTGTCTTGACTTCGTTTTTTGCAACACAAATTTATTTGCAGACAGAGTGTACTATAATAACACCTAGTAGTTGGCTTCCTCTTTCTTCTGCTTCTTTCTTTAATTACAGAAATAGTTATAATTACAGGTGACCGCTGGAAACTGAACACATAGTGGTTTTGTTTATCCTGGATGTATACTTAGACCTCTGTAAACATATAGTAGTCCTAAAGGTGAATATGCCTTATTTTATCTTTCTTTCCTCCTTTGTGCTTCAACTATTATTGCTTTAACTAATTTTAACTATTACTGGGTTTTAGACCTTAAACACTGTCTTTAACTAATGACCTCACTTTCTCCTGCCCTTTGGATTAGGCGTTTCCATTTGTATTCTGTCTTTGATCTTTAGTTCTGTGCAAAGGACTCTGGCTTGGATTCATTTCATTGGCTATTTTAGATTTTTTTCAGATCGTATACATATAGTCTTAAACTGGCTCCTTGTAGTCCATGATGGTCTGCCTGAGCCACGATGAAGGGAAGATTCTGACCAGTGGCGTGATTACAGAACCACCTAGTTAGTACTTTCTAGAGCATGAATATTAATTTGGAGAAAAATGAATCTTCTTTGTATTATGGGACTCTTCACTGGGACAGCCTGATTGTGTAACCAGTTTAAAGCAATAGCCTCCATACTGCCCTATCAGCCCTCACAAAGCTAGAGGCTCTATAAAAGCTAAGGAGTTGCAAGGCAGAAGTTACGAGGCCAAAAATTCCAAATGTGAAATTTCCTCAGCTGGACCTTTTGAGGTAGGGTATCATTGCTGCAATGATACAATATCAGTGCAAGCCACTCGAGACCTCATTTCAGAACTAATGGATTGCCCTGGAGAATCCATATCCCATTTAATGTTGTTTTTAGATCAGCAAATCTGTATTCCTGGGATTCCTACGGGCTGATAAAGGAACCACAAGATATGGTAATAGAGATTCATTCAGGTTGGCCTAAGAAACTCCATCTGAGATACTCAAAATATAAAAGAAAAATTGCTCTGGATGCTTGTTAAAAATGTTAAGGAAGACTCCATTCAAACTACTGCAATGTGAGTCAACTCCATTGAAACAAAAGGTAGGAGAGTTCAGAAGTTCTGGGGTGAGCTAGTGGAAGAGTGCTGGAGGACGTTAAGGGGGAGGTTTGTCAATGTGATTAGGCCCTTTGTGTATGTCCATCAGTGCTTATCAAGTTGAGCTTATCAAGTTCTCACATGACTTGGGATAGGGGCACTATCTTTCTAGGTGTTTACATTTCTGGGAGAAGATTTACATCTCAAAGGCATAGAAAAAGAATTTAATACTTGTGAAGTTTCTAAGTAAAGGGAAGTCAGGGGCCTATAGTCAGAAAGAAAGTGTCTAAAGTTAAGTCCAGCTGAGAGCATCCTTAAGGCCATCTTGGTCAACAGGTGAGGGGAGCTCCAGTGAACCATGAAAGTACTCAGGAGAGAGGTTTTAAACCACTGGCACACCCACAGAGTGAGAAGAGAGTACCAAGTATCAATCGATTAAGAACTTCTTGCCCCCTTCTGTCTTTAGTAGGAATTAATGTTTTAACTGTTTTTAGCCAATTCTGAAAAGTCTGGTAGAGAAGGCTTCATGGTAGAAGTGAAAATCATGCCAGGTATTGAGCTTTTGGGTCAAACCTAAAATGATACTCAATATTGCCTCTTTCTGTCTAGTCCTCATCCATCCTTCCCATTTATATATTTTCAGGTTGTATCTCACCCCTTCATTTTTCCAGCCATCTTACTTGTCCTGGAAGTCATCCAGCATCTCTCCACTCCCTTAGTCCACTCCATTGAAAACAGCAGGAGACATGATTTGAATTTATTATTTATTAAGTCTATGAATGCATAGTATGAATGCAATGAATAATGAAGATAAATTAAAAACTAAAGATAAGATATCATAATGTTAAGATATCATGATGTTAAAGAACTCAAACAAGTTTCTGGGAAGAAAGATTGAGGACTTGTTACTGCTGGAGTGTTTGGAGCCTTTGGTGACTTTCAATTCAACATTACATGCTAGAGCAACAGCACCAAGCAGCTCATGTGTTTGGTCCTCTGGCTATTGGTGGTTTATCCTTCTCTTCCTGGGGAAAAGCACTGGATATTAGGAAAGCCTAATGATGTCCAACACCATCTGAAGATGGTCTGGCTTGTCAAGCAGTATCAGGATATTAAAGGAGAAGGTTATTGATCTTTGATCTAGTTCCTTTCTAAGAAACAAAAGCCAATTCTGGGCCAAACACAGGGACAACTTTGCAAGGATCCACTTCCTTGGCCCCATCAAAAACCATATGATGTGGATTTATTATTCTTATTTTATGGGTAAGAAAATTAGAAATTTGCAAGATAAATATCATGTCCAATGCAAATGCTACAGTTGGATCTGAACCCAATGAGATTATTGCAGAACCCCAATATTAACCACATTGCTATCCTGGGTCAGATGCTGTTAAAGAAAAAAATCGCACTGTACACTTGATGAAAATGGCAAGGAAGATTGTATTCAAGACTATTGCAATAGGAAGTTCAGACTGTTGCAGTGCAGGAGAATGAACTCAACTTTGAATACGATTGGGACAACGGGCTGTACCGCCAGCCAATGGGTAAAGTGAGGGAGTGGATAGAAAGTTACTAAGTGGAACTTGGTTAGGTGTCAAGGGTAAGAAGAAAGAGGAAGTTGATTAGACATCAAGGAGTAAAAGGAGTTAGAATGGATATCAAGGGTGAGGATTCTTGATAAACTTGTTTAGCAGGATTCTTTGCTAAAACTGAGTTCAGCAGCCTAAGGTGAGAAGTAGGGGTGGAGGGCGGACTCAGGAGCCTGGCAAATTTTGGTCAAAGACAGAGTCCTTGTCAATACAGCAGTGAATTAAACAGCTAAAGATATTAGAGCTTAGAATAGGAAAAAATATGTATATAAAATTGTTTTTGAAATCATTTTGGATAGAAATTTGGTTAATTTGTACATCCTGGTTTATGATGATAGGCTTTGGAAAACTCCTGGGCCTCATTTCCCAGTGGCCTTGTCCTGATTAAATTACTCTTATTTACAAGAAACAATAATATGTCAATACATACTGATATGGAGGAGGGAAGAAAAGAGGAATAACATGGAAATGTTTCACTTTTTTTTACTGCATTTCAATATTTATTTCTTTCATATAGGTTACATGGGAGCAAATTTTGCCACCCCAAGATATGCCTTTTTGGTATACTGTTTACTCTAAGCTTTTTTTTTTTTTTTTAAGTAATCGCTACACCCAGTGTGAGGCTCAAACTCACAACCCGAAGATCAAGAGTCACACACTCTTCTGACTGAGCCAGCCAGGTGCTGTTTGGCTTAGACTGGTTGTTTTTAAGAAACTGCAGGGGCGCCTGGGTGGCTCAGTCGTTAAGCGTCTGCCTTCGGCTCAGGTCATGATCCCAGGGTCTTGGGATTGAGCCCCACATCGGGCTCCCTGCTCTGCGGGAAGCCTGCTTCGCTTCTCCCTCTCCCACTCCTCCTGCTTGTGTTCCCTCTCTCACTGTGTCTCTCTCTGTCAAATAAATAAATAAAATTAAAAAAAAAAAAAAAAGAAACTGCAGACACAAGAGAAGCTCTGAAAACTGAGTAGAAGAGACATTTACATGTCTTTTGTAAGAGACGTTTACATGTATAAGGGAAATCTCCATTTGTAGGAGTGTCTCCTTCAGTACAAGGAAGATGGGGATGACTCTTAAATCTCTAGGAACTGTTATCAATGGAGAAGGCATGAACTTAAATCTGATAATCTGATAACAACGTTGTTCACAGTGCTTTTCCTGGTAACCTCCTATAACTGACTCCCCACCCCCAACATTTTGCCTTTAGCTGGAGATGGTATTTAAGGTGATGTCTTTGGCCATTTTGGGGAGTTACTCAGTTTTCCAGGGTCTCTTCCATGTGTACAGAAGCATGTTATTAAACTTTGTTTGATTTTCTCTTATTAATCTGGCTCATGTCAGCTTGATTTTTAAGCCAGCTAGAAGAACTTTAAAGAGAAGATAAAAATTTTTTCCTCCTCAGCAAGGTACAACCCGTTACCTGGATTTTCTGAGTCTATCTCGTATTTTCCATTCTCCCTCCTTTTCATCCTACTTGATCTTTCTCTTTTTATGCTGTCTTCATTTCGAAACAGAGAAAAAAGGAGACTTATTTTTTCCTTTTATATCTAGAGTCCTAGTTTCAATTTTTTTCATAATTTTTAGGTTTTTTAAAAATGTTAAGTTACTTTCCTTCTTTAAAATGTGCTATAGCAAGAGAGAAGCATACTCAACTATTTTAGGACATATGCAACCTTAAATTATCTGCGAAAGCCAGCTGAGTTCTAGAAACATTGGTATGCAAGAGCATGTACTCGAGACTATTTGGTTTCCAAAGGTCCTTCATAACATCCAGTCCTGAAACAACAAACATCCTTTTGCTCTTGAAACTGGTTCAGGACAGAATATAAAGAACAAGGCCTGCTGGTTAGAGCATTGGAGGTAAGCCGACCATTTGCTTAACAAAGCAAGGCTTTACCTCTCCAAAGGCTTTCATCTGAAAACTGGGTTTGGAACCAAGTAGAAATAAGCCTGCTCCAGTGGGATTCATCACTTCCTGGTTTCAGATGGGTACAAAGAATAGACTCTTTTGTGTTTTCCTGCTATTCACATATTTAGTCAGATCCGAAACTCGAGGTGTGTTTAAATAATGATGGCTGGTACACATTTCCTTTTCTCCAACTGGGGATTCAAATTCTTATTTTCCCAGAGCAAGGTGAAACTGCTTTTCAACTCAGCACACTAAAAGCCGACGCAAAATAATATGAAAGGCACAGTCCTTCATAATGAGAAAGATAATTGGAAACATACAGTCTCTGCTGCCCCCTCCGAATGCCCTGCAAATTTTTTTTTCTTGGCCTTTGAAAGCTCTGGGTTTCTTTCTCAGAACGGGGTAGAAAGGGGAGCTCCTCAGCTGTACAGATGCTGCTAAAATCAGACAATTGGGTCTAACATGCTGTTCAGAAAGCCATTTGTTCCCCATATTCCCATTTTTGTGTAATGAATGAGAAGTGCACTATTTACATCTGTGTACACTAGAAGTCCCAACCCAGTGCTAATCGTCAGAATAGACACAGTTTCATCTCTGTTGCCTTTTAAGAGTGGTCAGTCTCTTTTGAGATAGAAATAAAAAATACAAACTAAAACCAAAACCAAACCACAGGCAAGTACTGTTTTTGCCTCCGAATGTGCCTACCTGTAAAACTCCATTGACTGACCTGACCTACCCTTTCAACAAATCCTGAATGTGATGACCACAAGCTCACATGGTTTGCATCCAGAAGTGAGTCTGGTTAACTTGGAGATGTGGATAAGAAACTAAAAGCAAGGAACGACTAATGTTTGGGGCTAGCTCATGCCAGAATACTTTTAAAGACCATCAAATTCCATTTTCTTTGTAATGTAAGAGCACAAAGGGACAATATTCTATCTTTGAAAGGCCTCTTCTTAAAGGCAGTATTTGAAGGAAAAGAGGTACTAATATTGCACGTGGGCATTCACTTCTTTCTTACCACAACCTATTAAAAACAAGAATCTAAAGATTGTGTTGAAAGCAAAAAACAACCAAAAATAGAAGAGTGAAGATGATGAAGGACTGACAGGTGCGTAGAACTCTAAATATTCGGTAAATAAGCATTTTTCATTAAATGCTGTACAAGATAGTAACTACAAAAGAGATGTATCATCTGTCTTTGAGGACTTCTCACATTCTAGTCACTTGTACAGAATAGAGGAAGTAAAAGCATAGCCTCACTTGTTATTGTCGAATGACAAAATAAAACAATTTAAGTAAACAGTTTGATGTTTTTTATTCAAGCGGAAAAAAAAAAACCACCCACAGATTGGGGGAGTGCAGTGCCTAATAAGCAGTGGAGTGTTCTCAAGGGATTCTGGGCGAGAGCAAGTTTTATAGAACTTTAGAAGAGGCAACTCGAAAAATGGTGTGATTGGCTAGGAGGTCAGAGATTTCCTTTTGGGCTACCAAGCCCTGTTTTCTAGGGTCAGGTAAGCCAGCTAAAGCCGGGTGGAGGATTGTGATTAGGTTTCCTTGACAGTGAGGCATTTTCTCTCCATACATAAAGGTTCAGATTTATGGCGTGGGCTGGGCCACTGGGGCAACCTCTATTTTATGGATCTTAACACACACAAATTAGCTTTATTATTATCAGTCCTGAAGAGCAGGTGAACAGTAAACTAGAACTGTTCATTCTTTCTCCCTCTGCCTCAACATCTAATTCCCTGCACACCTTATCCCTGTCTTTACAGCATGTTTAAAGTTTGTAAGGACTTAACACTGACCCAAGCAACACCTGTAGACAGAGAAAAAGAGGTTTTATTTTTTTTTAACCAACAAACCCATGATACAACAATTTTATAGAAGAAATTTGTACAAATACATTCTATTGACAAAGGCTTTTATGTCAAGGCTGAAAATGGCATTGGCTCTTCTGAGGTTTTATTTTATTCTTTGGTTTGGAACCTCTTCTG
This sequence comes from Zalophus californianus, assembly GCF_009762305.2. Classification (NCBI taxonomy): domain Eukaryota; kingdom Metazoa; phylum Chordata; class Mammalia; order Carnivora; family Otariidae; genus Zalophus; species Zalophus californianus. The sequence continues at coordinate 79,426,760 of NC_045606.1, forward strand.
TTTCTTTATTTGGCTTGACTCTGTACTGGTTTCCATGCATTAGGTAAAACAGTCACCTCTCCCAGTCTTGAAGGAGTGGCCTTCCCTTTCTACCCTGGCCTACCTTTTGGCTGTCCCTCAAACCTTTGTGATTGTCCCAGCAGCCAATTTTATCTTTAATGGCTCCCAGTGGTTGAGAGTGTGTTAACACCTGTCAGTGACCCGAAAGGGGATGTTCTCAGTCAGCACCTGAATTCAGGTTGATTGGAAGGCACACCCTCAGGCAGCGGATTTTACAGTACGCAAATATATACAGTCAGGGGGGCTGCAAGCCTGAGCCCCACTGGCTACCAGTGCTAGGTGATCTACAGGGGTCCCTTGCGCTCGGGGCTCCTGTCTGGGACATACCAGCGAGCGGCAGCGACGCAGAGGGCGAGAGTAGAGAGCACGCCCACCAGGAACGACAAGAGAAAAAAAAGGAAAGAAAAGATGGCACCGGCCAGTCTCCGTCCTCAGAGAATACTCTGGCAGGCCCTCAAACGTTGGTGTTGGTCGAATCAGATGCCTGCCCTTCGGGCCGACCCTCCCAGACGAGCACATGGGCCTCTCCCCCGCGAATCCCAGGCGCAGCGGCGCTATGGCGAGGGAGTCCCTGCACACCGGCCGTCTCTCAGGTCCTTACAGCCCCGGGGATCTGGTGGACGCAGGAGCCCCGCTGGCTTTCAAGGCTTTGTGTTTTGGGGGCTCCTCTGTCAGGTGCAGGGCTTAAAAGTTTGGGGGGTACCTGAGGTGGGTTCAAACCCTTTGGTCCTCAGGGAGACGCTCCAGGATTTGAGTTCCCTCCCGACTGTGGGTGGCTGCGCCATGGGTGCGGTTTGTGGCCAGACTGTGTCCCAGCCTCTCCTACCTGCTTCTAGTGAGCCTTCGCTCGCTGGGCTCAGGAGTCGCTCAGCCAGCTGCTCCAGCCGTAGCTCCGGGTTCGATATGTTCCACCGAGGCCCTGAGTTCAGGCTCCCCTGACGTCGCCATCTTGAATCCGAACCTGAAGTTGATCATTGAAAGCTGAAAATAGTAACGCCTAATTCAAAACTACTTAAAGCGACTATGGGCAAGGAAATTGAGTAAATATCTTTCATGATTTTCTATCAGACTTTTCATGCCCAAGAGACCTGTTATACCGGAAAGAGGTCTGGTCTAATCATTTAAAAATCCAAACCCAAACTAAACAAAACAAAAACCACACTATTAGTTTCAAGCATTCGTTGAATAAATTCTAGTGGTTAAAAAAAAACAAAAACAAAAAAACACAACTGAAGAAGTATCTTAGTTCTTGCATAAGGGCTTTTCTTCAATAAGCATCATTGTTAACGATACTTGACACAGAATGAATTAATCTTGAAATTGAGTCTTACTATTTTATTTTTCATTTATTTTTAAAGATTTTGTTCATTTATTTGAGAGAGAGACAGGGAGAAAGAGAGAGCACGAGTGGGGGAAGGGGAGAGGGAGAGGGACAAGCAGATTCCCTGCTGAGCCCGGGGCCCCATGAGGACTCCTTCCCAGGACCCCCAGATCACGACCTCAGCTGGAGCCCAACGCTTAACCAACTGAGCCACCCAGGTGCTATTATTTTTTATTTTTTTATTGCACAAATAACATATTTTGTTTGTAGATGTTATAGAGAAATACAATTGATTTTTATATATTGATTTTTAATTCTAATAATTTATCTGCATATTCTTTGGGATTTTTCTATTTATGTAATGTGTGTGTGAATAACAGTTTTATTTTTTTCCTCTCTAATCCTCATACCTTTTTTTCTCTAGTACCATTTGAATAGAAATGGGGAGTGAAGATATGTCTATCTCATTTCTGAACTTAGAAAGTTTTCAACATTTTGCCATTCAACATATTTGCTGTAGTTCTCTTTTTTTGATGTTGATCTTTTATCAAAATAAGGAAAATCTCTTCTGTTTTTAGTTTCTGAGATTTTTAAATTTTATCATGAATTGATGTTGAATTAAATGCTTTATCTTCATTCACTAGAATGATCATGTTATTTCTCTTCTTTAGTCTGTGTATTGGAAAGCCATTGTCACACTATACAACTGTAAATCACCCCAAAACTCAGTGATTTAAAACAAGTCATCTGTGTCGGATCTGTTAATATCACCCTGGCCAAAGTCAGTGACCTGACTTAGTCCTAGGTTAAGAGGAGGGAAGTCCACTCTCCCACCAGTGAGAGGAACTTGGAAATTCCATGACAAAGGGCATGGATAGAGGGAGGGGTCAGTAAACAGATCAGCCACATTTCATTCCTTGGCTACAATTATTCACAACCCTTTCCATGCAGAATACAATTATGACCATCCAGGATCCGCAGAATCTCACAATGCATAGCAAAAGGCTTAAGATCAGACCAAGATGTTGCTCTTCTTGATCTAGAAACCTATAAACAAAAACAACAAAAATGTCAAATTCTAATCCTCATTTATAGGCAACATTGAACCATGGATGGGATAACCATAACTGCTCTCAGATGATTGGAAAAGGGAGGCATCCTGCAATCACTAGTTCAAAGTGATTCTGAAATTCCACTGGGAAAATGTTACAATTTCCACTTATATAGAGGTTAAGAACTATTACTTGATCAACTTACATTGCTATCTAAGAATGACTTCCCATCAGCTGTTTTCTTTGGCTCTTTCCTCTAAGCTCTGGGATATCATTCCTTTTCCATTATCCTTCCTGGACTCTTCTATGGAAGGCACTAGAGAATATGCTTTTAGTGGGAGCAGGTAAGCAGGTTTATTGGCCTGCATACTGCCTATAGAAAGTTGAGGACTAGTTTTTTTAAATCTCCAAGAGCATCAGTCCCTTTAGCCCAGGCTGGTGGCACTTTTGCTAATAGAGATCTATTTAAAAGTTTGTCGATTACCTTTGCATTTGATTTCACTCAACTCCTTTTGTCAAATGCTGCCCCTACAGCTCTTTTAAAGACATTTCTTGCTTTCTTTAGGCTTAGTTATGGGTATTTTGGGTCCTCTTTCTATGGAACCACATCTTTAAGCTTTCTAGGAGTCTTTTTTTAAAGATTTTATTTATTTGTCAGAGAGAGAGAGGGAGTGAGTGCACACGAGCGGGGGGCGGGGGAGGTGCAGAGGGAGAAGCAGGCTCCCTGTTGAGCAAGGAGCCCAATATGGGACTCGATCCCAGGACCCTAGGATCATGACCTGGGCCAAAGGCAGACACTTAGCCAACTGAGCCACCCAGGCATCCCTCTAGGAGTCTTTTTATTCATCTGGAAGGGTCTACTAGATACCACTTGAATTTTTCCATAGCCTTTTTTTTTTAAGATTTTATTTATTTATCTTTGAGAGAGAGAGAGAGAGGGTGAGCAGGGGGGAGGGAGAGGGAGCAGCAGACTCCCCACTGAGCAGGAAGCTGGAAGCGGGACTCAATCCCAGGACCCTGAGATCATTACATGAACTGAAGGCAGACGCTTAACTGACTGAGCCACTCAGGCATCCCAAATTTTTTCATAGTTTTTAACAAAGGGCATGACTACTTCATCTTTGATTTGGTTTTTACTACCAAGCTTAAGCAAATGGCCACAGTCTTGATTTAATCTCCCCTGCCCCTCCCATCATAATTCTACTCTCTGGAGAGGCATAGATGAGAGGCAGTTTTATTTTTCAGCCTAGCAAGTTCTGGGCTCTTAAATGCCTTCTAAAGTCTGCTTATAAGCTGGCTATTCTTTTCTGAATTTATCTTTGCTTTGTAGTGTCATTTTGTACAAGCAAAAAGGATAAGCTGAAGTTTTGAACACCCTGCCTAAAAAACATCTTTCCCAAGACTACACATTCATTAGGTACATTTTTTATCTTGCATGTTATAGTAGGCAACAGTTTTGCCACTAAACAGCAAAGGTCATCATTTTTTCCCCCCAGTGTCCTGTAATAGTTCTTTGCCGCCTTTCAAGACTCATAACATTTTTCTCACTTTCCACTATCTGGGTTCAAAAAAATGCTACATATAATGCCAGCATTCATTTCCATTTTGGTTAACTGTTGCTACAACCATGCTGCCCACAAACCTTCCTGAAACTCAGTGCCTTAAGCAGCAATCATTTATTCTCACAGGTGTCCAGGTCAGCTGGCATGGCTCTGTTCATGTTTGTCAGACTCATCTTGGGACAAGCGGTCTAGTCTGACCATGTTTTTCTAATGGTGATGGCAGAAATCCTAGGTATCAAACCTACCCACTTAAGCCATCTCAAGTCTCTGCCCTTCCTACCACCCCCCCCTAACATTTCATTGGCCAGAAAAGTCACATGATTGAGCTCAAAGTTAAAAAGAAAGGAAATACTTTCCCAGTCAGTGTAGTGGATGGAAATACAAATTTCAGTGACCAAGGGCATGGATACAAAGAGAGTTGAAGAGTTGAGGCAATAATACACTCTACTACATTCTGTTAATGTGGTGAATTACATTAATTATTCACGTTCATGTTAAATTGTTCATGTTAAGATATTACTTGCTTTCCTAGAATAAACTCAATTTTATCCTGATAGATTATACTCTTTATTTGGCTGGATTTGACTTATTAATATTTTGTTCAAAATTTTGAACTTATTTTCCTGAAAGACTGACTGGTATTTTTTTTAATGCCAATTTTTAATATTAAGATATTTCTGGCCTCCCAATTAACTGGAAAGGTCTTCCTACTTTTCTGTATTCTGTGTGTGTATAAGGTTGGTGTTGTTTCTTAACTGTTTGGTAGAATTTATTAATAAAGCCATGTATACCTGGGGATATGTTTGTGAAAATGCTCTTACCTATGGCTTGACTTTATTTAATGTTTATAGGGTTACTCAGATATTCACTTCCTTCTTGTGTCAGTTTTGATATTTGTGCTTTTCTAGAAATATTCCATTTTATGTAAAATTTCAAGTTCATGGGCAAAAGGTGATATCATTTTATCCCTTTAATGTCTGTGCGGCCAAGAGTTACTCTTCATCTTGATGTTTTCTGCCCTCTCCCTTTCTCTCTTGCACTTCACCACCTCCTATTTTTATTGTTCCTTCTATCTTGTTGTCATGCATTTGCTTTAGAGAGGCAATTGTTTCAGCCCGATTTTTGCATTCAAGGTGATATAGTTTGTTAGATTTTTCATCTGCTCTATGGTAATATTTTTGTGGTGCGCGTTCTTTATCTACTTTTGCTTTTCTTATTCTTTTCTTCCTTTATTCTTGTGGTATCCTTTAAAAAAGATGTTCTGCTGGCTTCATTTTGATCGCTCATCTTTTAATGAGTTGAGATTGATTTCCTATACCCATACTTTAGAAGTAGGGTAGACTCAGAGTCATGTTTCAATATTGTAGGCATTTTTCCTATGTTCTTACATTTTCATAAGTATATTCACTTATGAATACACCTAGTCTTTCCTTTTTCCCAACCAAAGGACATCAAGAGCTGTAAGTCTGCTTACCATTCAAAATTTTTCTTCCCTCCTTATAGATCAGTTGCTTCTTACAAATATGGCTTAGCTGTATGATTCCATATTAACTCTCTTCTGTTTATTAGAACCAAACTGGAATAACTGAAGCTTTCATCTCTAGCATGCTTGTAGTTTTGTTCATTTTAGTTTTGTACTTGAGAGTGTACACATCAAGATGTATTCTGGAGATGTGTACCTTGACTCTTTTTCTGCTAAGACAAGATTCTCTCTTAATTCTTCCTCATACCCTACTGCATCTTCCTGCTTTTGACACCTCTTTCACCTTTTTCATCTTGTTAAATTTGGGGAAGACTCATTATTTTGCTAATTTTTTAATGATGCATATTGTTTCTCTTTCCTTGTTTTCCTGGTTGCATTTAGCTTTCTTTCTAAAAAGGTAAGGGAAAATGTCAATCTTACAGAATTAATCAAACTTATGAACTGTGTTGATACATGTCTGATTTTGTTTGAAATAACCTTTTGTTGGTGCTCAAATCCTGTGCTCTTTTCTCATTAATGTACAACATTTGGTCTCAGGTGGATTAGAGACCAACTGTTTGGGTGGATCTAAATAAATCCAAATCCATTTTTGAAAAACACAATTTATACTGAGTTTTCCAATGAAAAGAAACATCATTTTTGCATTTGAAGAATTCTTTCCATATCTATCTATCCATCCAGATATATATATATATAGAACAAAACTCTTAAAATCATACAATAATAAAGAAAACTAAATGAGTGTTCATGGTTAAATCATTAGATACATATTGGTTGAGATTCTAGGGTATACAGAAATCATATAGACTGTATGATGTAACCCTAAGGAGGAGAAAATGTATACAGATGGTACCCAACTAACATAGAGAAATGGTAGAGTAGATCTCAGCAGTAGGACTAGGCTATCTGAGTTCTAATCCCATCTCTGCTCTGTCCCCGCTGTGGGGCTTGAGGAAGTCACCTAACCTCTCTATATTCTCATTTGTAAAGATGGAGAAATAGTAGCATTTCCCTGATAAAGTTGTTGTTAAGAATTGAATTGATATATGTGAAGAGCTCAGAATAGTATCTGGCATATAGTAAGCATACAATAGATGCTTACTTTTATTGTGTGACAGTTGACCTTATGCACAATTTTCCACAAGTCGAAATAAAGTTTTTTTGTGATATGTATGCATTTATGTATATATGTTCTTCAGGTAGATAGTAGTTTTGTTATGCATGAAATGGAGAACAAATTGGCAGACTTTTGTAGTTTTAATTATACTTCTGTTTTATATTATTACTTTACAGATACTTGCTTTCAATTTCTCACAACTTAAGGTAATTCTGACTTACATAAAAATGGCTTTTTCTAGGGAGAGTTTATGCTAGTCGTTGCTGTACATGAAGAATATATTCTCTGGTGTTCAGAAGATCAGAAACTCTGGTCCCTATTCGAGGCACACCCACCTGCACATTGTTCATTGACAAATGCTTCCAAACCCAAACCCGAGGGGCCCAGCTCTGTACTGTCTTATGCAAGAAACTTCCCATATTTCCTGCAGGACTGCGAGTCTCTTACAGTAGTCCTCTAGCTTGCAGCTGCAGATAAGTGAGTCACTTAAGAAAGTGACTTAAACAGTGGTGGTACTATTGCATACAAAAGTTCTGGAGAGAGGCAGCTCCATGTTGGGCTCAGCAGCTTTCTGCTATTATTGAGAGCCCCTCTTCTCACTTTGTTATCTAAAGAGTATTGCATGAGTCTAAGGACCCTGTGGAAAACTGCTAGATACCAACTCAAAGGCTTCCCTCCTCTGCTTCTTTTTTTTTTTTTACCAACAGAATGACAATTTTATTTGCAAAGGCTACTTGTCAAGCTTAAAAAAAAAAAAGGTCAAAGGAACTCCCCTTGGATGCTACTGACAGCCAAATGAATTCTATAAAATATCACTACTTTTTTTTTTTTAAGCATCTGAAGATATTCCTTGGAACATTTTGGGGGCTTTAATTTCATTATAAAAGGGATTCATGCTCAGAGATAAAAACTATTAAGATGAAAACCTTAAAATAAAAATTAAAAATTATCTCCCCCGATTCACTCCTACACTCTCAATTTCCACTCATCAGAGAGGCTTCTGTTAACTTCTGTTAACAGTTTCTTATATATTCTTTAAATGATATAATTTTATTTTATTTTAGGACCCTGACATCAAGACCTGGATGCTTAACCAACTGAGCCACCCAGGCACCCCTAAATCACATCATTTTATTTTATTTATTTATTTTTAAAAGATTTTATTTACTTATTTGACAGAGAGAGACAGCAAGAGAAACACAAGCAGGGGGAGTGGCAGAGGGAGAGCAGGCCAAGCAGGGAGCCTGATATGGGACTTGATCCCAGGACCCTGGGATCATGACCTGAGCTGAAGGCAGACGCTTAACGACTGAGCCATTCAGGCACCCACTAAATCTCATCATTTGAAATGTCTTTTATTTACTGCATAGTTTCCCTCTTAGCCTTTTATTTTTTCTATTACAACCACCCCAATTCCATTACTTGTCTATGTATTCTGAGGTAAGTAGGCTAGAAATCACTTTTGGAACTCTACAGAGACATTGGCTTTCTTTATCAAAGAGAATATGTTCGTTTAGGAAAAGAATTTGAATTAACAAATCTCCCTTTTAAAGCCCTAAACCCTGTGACAATTATCGTTGTAACAATGATGGTCAGTGATGGTGTGTGTGCGTGCATTTTTGTGAGTAGGTTACTTTCATTTCACCTTTATAGTCTCCAGTGTTAATAACTATGGCAGTGACATGTGCTGGTCAGTCACAGATTTTGTAATGGTCTGCCATCTTTAGTGGCAGGTAATATTTTATATTTTGTTTTAGCACAAAAGGTATGAATGATACCCTCTCACTGACACATTATAAAGCAAGATGCAAGATTTTTAAAATGCGAAGCATGTCATGGGTACATTTTCTGGAAGATTATGGCAGAGAAAAATGTCCAAAGCCAATGCATGTGAAGCTTGCTATAAAATACAATATACTTTAAGGTAGGACTGTTTTGGATTTCTTCCAAGTCATCTATTTCTAAAGAACCATAAGAACCTTATTAAATAGGGGTTATCCTGGGCAATGTTATAATGTCATTTTAAGTCTCTCAGCTTACTTTTCCCACACAATTCTCCCTTTCCTCCAGAGACTGTTTTATCCAGTCCTTCAGGAGCTCTCAGACTGCTTCTCCTTCCCTCGACTCCAAAGGTACTAGTGTTCATTTACATCTTAGGTTGCTATGTTGGGATCCCATCTCTTACTCTAAGTGTACAAGGTGTCTTTTACCTTAATTCCTTAACTGAAGGAGTATACACCATCTTGAATGAGCTGGGAGTTTCTGAGCCCCTTCAACCTCACTCTGTCAGCTGAGAAGAAAGATGACCCTTCATTTAATATGTTGTCATTTCAAAGATAGTCTCACAGGTAGCATTGTAGTAGGATTTCTGATTGATTTATAGGTCCCCAAGTTTTTGCTCATAATCAAGTAACTTGGTAAAAAACACCAAGGAAAATCATTAATTTTTTAGTGGCAGGATAGACTTTGTTTTTTGTTTTGTTTTGTTTAAGATTTTACTTATTTATTTATTTGAGAGAGAGAGAGAGCACGAGTGGAGGGGGAAGGAGGGAGCAGAGGGAGAGGGAGAAGCAGACTCCACGCTGAGCGTGGAGACCAACACAGGGCTTGATCTCACGGCCCCGAGATCATGACCTGAGCTGAAACCAAGAGTCAGACGCCTAACTGACTGAGCCACCCAGGCGCCCCAGGATAGACTTTGGTTTTGAAGATTCCCTCACAGCCAAGTCTTGCTGTGGTTAACTGCCTAACTTTCTGCTTTCTGCTTGGAAAAGATGAAGTCCCCTCTGCCATGGTTTCAGCCTTGGCAGGTAAAGGTGCTGTATTAGTGAGTTGGTGATAAAGCCACACCCAAAAATGACAAAGCACAGGGCTGTGATGATTGCCAGTCTTTGACACCCTGATCAGGTCTGTTTGCAATTATTCTAGAGTGCAAAATAATCTCAAATTTAATTCACAAGTAAGGGGCAGTGGAAAATACCATTGTGAAATAAGAGATACCATGATGAGATATCTCAGCTCCTCCAAAAAGGGTTGTCATAGCTATTATACATCTTTTCTGGGGTTGAGATACAGTAGGTGTTTCTTTAGGATCTGATCAATGACATTTATGATTCTTTCAGGAGTTTTGTAATGGGGGTGCCTGGTGGCTCCATCAGTATAACATGTGACTCTTGATCTCAGGGTTGCAAGTTCGAGCCCCACACTGGGTGTAGAGATTACTTTAAAAAATAAATAAATAAACTTAAAAAAAAAGCAGAATCTGCAAAAAAAAAAAGAGAGAGAGAGAGAGAGAGAGTTTTGTAATGTACTTGAACTACCGGATAAGCTGATTTGTAGGAAACTATTTGCTTGTTATCTATCCAAAGTCTACCTGATGATTTTTCAAATATGTACCTTTGTGTGACTATCTTTTTTGAGAATTTAAATTGCTACTTCATAACTCTTATTATTATATATAATCATTTGACTGAGTGTCAGAAAGGACTTAAAAGGAGAGCTGATGATATAAAAAGGGAGTTAGACAGCTCAGTGACTCCACTAACTTAACATTTGACTGAAGATAATACCCCAGTGTTAAAGTATGCCTTAGTCAGTGTTTATGGTTTTCTGTATGAGAAAAGCTCACACATTAATCCTATCTCCTTATCTGGTAAAGTATACATTGGGATTGTAAACACAAGGAGTCTGGAATTCACTATTCTTTTAAGTAATAAAAATTCCATTAAGAAAATGTGTTTATATGTTGGCCCACTTTTATGTTCCTTTATTCAAAAACTTCCTTTGTTTTTAGAATAATAATCATTCATTTGTAAAACCAAATTCATTTGCAGTTTTTTTGTGTATGATGGTAATAAAAGTGGTTAAAATAATGACTTACTGAAAAAAGAAAGAAGGAAAGTTCCAATGCAAAATCTACATTAGACTTACTTTTTTTTTTAACATTTTATTTATTTATTTTGAGAGAGAGAGAGAGAGAGAGAGCATGAGCAGAGGGTAGTAGGGGCAGAGGGAGAGGGAGAAGCAGACTCCCCACCGAGCTGGAAGCCCGATGCAGGGCTTGATCCCTGGACCCTGGGATCATGACCTGAGCCGAAGGCAGACGCTTAACTGACTGAGGCACCCAGGCACCCTAGATTTACTTTTTTTCAGTTTATAGTTATAGCAAATATTACCCAGAAAATACCAGTTTTGTATTTTAACCCAACTAACATCTTTGGGAAGAAATGTGACCTCATTGAAAGGAAAGAATGCTGATGGTTAACTGGAATGGCAGGTTTACAGGATGTTTCTGATTTAACATTTGCCAAGTGAAAAAGCAACCGTGTTTCTCTGTTAATCCAGGACTCTTGGATCAGTAATGTCGTATGTATTAAGACTACTAAACCAGCAACTGCATGGATGTTGGTCCTCCCAAGGAAAAATCTGCAACCAGCGCAAACAAAAGATTATTTGAACTAATAAATTATTAGTAGTGGCCAGAGTACCATTTTCTTATTATTTCCCCCCAAATATCTCACTTTTTAGCTGGTAGAAGGTCTATAGCTAAATAACAAGAAGCAGGAATTTCCTCAAACTACTATTAAATTAATGAAACTAGAAGGCCATTAGACTGATGTGGCTCTAGCCTCATCATGGCTGACATAAAACCAAAATCTGAGCTTGTAAATGCCTCAAGGTTATGAAATCAAGACGCTAAGGACAACCAATCACAAACAGCCAACTGGGCTTTAAGCTGTAGCCAATCTAATCATTTCCTTTCTTTGCTTCCACACTTTCTCTGTGATAAATGTTTCCGCTGGTTCCTGTCTGCAGAGCGCTTCTAACCACATTTTGAATTGACTTTTGCTCAAAATAAACTCAAAATTTTTAATGTGTCTCGGTTTACCTTTTAACATTACCCGAAGTCAAAGAGGGTATGATGGGGATGATTGAGAATACAGGGACTTTTGTAAGATCCAAATGCAGTTAAGTGCAGCTGGTCCTCACAGGAGCTGAAAAGGAGAAAATAATCAAGTCTCTTTCTGTCTCCCAGTCTCTGTCTCTTTCTCTCTCTTACATACGCACACATGCACACACAGGCTCATACACATACTTTGTCTTGGATGTACATTGGGTTCATTCTTTTCTTTTTAGAGAATGGCTACTTATGCTTACTTCCCAGGTCCATCTGGTCTTTTACTTCAAGTTTTCAAACTGGCTAATGAAATCTCTGTGTCCCTATTTTTAGATTCCAGGAAGAGAGAATCGTTTTGGCCCTGGATTTGACACCCATGCTGAGCCCTGGGCCCATCAGTCTATAGTGGAAAGAGAGTCTGAATTCTGGCACAGATGATCAGCTGTGAGGTCTTAAATATGTCACTTTGTCAATCTGGGTTGCCGTTTGGGGATCCAGGCATGGGGAGAGGCAGCTGAGTTAGAGGTAAAGGCCTGAGCCAGACAGGACAGGGTGTAGGAGCAGGCAGGTGTGGACAGGAAGGTAATTCTCCATCTCCATCCCTGCTTTGAACTTTGGAGCTTCATTTTTAGAATCACCTTAAGAGACTGTACCAGACACACAGAGAAGTAATTTTATTTTCTTTCTGTGTACTCCCTCCTCACCCCTGCCCTTTCCTATTTCTCTCAGTTCATTTCTTCCTCCTCTTTCCTTCACTTGCCCTTTAACGACAAAACAACAGTCTGAGGAACGCCAAAGACAGACTCTGGTGTGTGCGTCAGAGGCCATGAGGGAAGGCTGGAGGGCAGGAGGAGCGTTACAAGACCAGCCCGAGCCCGGGAGGCTGGCTCACAGCATATGGAGAAGGAGCCTCATTGTTCATTTTTACGGTACCTATTATTGAGCTTGTGGAAACGAGCAAATGCCAGTTTTGACCAACTCTGCTTTATTATTCCTGGGAACAAGATAATTCTACCTAATTTCTAAACTACACAAATGGAGATATCTAAAACAACCAATTTAAATTAATAGTCAAAACAAATAATAAGATAAATACCTCCTACTTATTTAAAAAATACAGTAACCCAAGTTTGATACTATGGAATTTTTAACTGAATTCTGTTAGTCAATTATAAAAATTTCAGTCATTAGGAAGTAAAGCCTGCCTATAGTCTAAAGGACCAAACCATCACTCTCTATATATATACCTTTTTTTTTTTCATCCAATATAATGAGCATCTATTATGTGCCAGGTGCTGGGGGTACAGTTACATGTAAAACCAAACATGGTTCCTGACCTCTACTGGCTCACATTCTGATGGGAGATACAGCTCATGAACGAAGTAATTACATTAAATACCTGTAAAACTGTGACTGGGACAAAAGCTCTAATGGAGAGGTGTGAAGGGGGATCGTGCTTAGGGCACTCAAGAAAGGTTTTCCTGAGGAATGGATGACTCTGCTGAAATCTAAGGAATGAATGGAATTTAACCAGGAGAAGGGGGTCAAGGAGAACATACCAAGCCAAGGGACCCACTGAGAAAATATCTTGGGACAAGAGAAAGACAAGAATGAGGGATTGAGGGAAGTTCTGGGAGAGAAGCCTGACTGGAGGCTGTGATTCAGTGACACAGACTTGGTGGGCGAGGGAGTCAAGGAGTGGATCTAAAAGGCATTCAGGACATAAAACTGATAGGACTTGGTGATGGAGGGCGTATTAGGTATCTACCATTGCCTAATAAAGTACCACAAACTTAGCGGCCTAAAGCCACATCCATCTAGTATCCCACCGTTTCCATGGGTTGGGAGTCTGGGCACATCTGGGTCCTCTGCAAGGCTGCAGTCAGGTGTTGGCCAGGGCTGAGCTCTCGTCTGAGGCTCAACAAGGAGGATCTGCTTCAAAGCTCAGACAGCTGTTGGTGGCATTCGTTTCCTTGTGGGCTCTTGGATTGAAAGCCTCAGTTTCTCATGGACTTGTCACCTGGAAGCCATCCTCAGTTCCTTACTGTGGTCCTCTCCACAACATGGTGGCTTGCTTCTTCAATGCCAGCAAGGGAGGGAGGGTCCCCAAGCAGGACGGGTGTCACAGACCTAGGGGGATGCTGGAAAGTGCTTCAGAGACTGGGGTTTGTGGTAGGTAGTTTTGCCTAACTAACTTTGCTGTGGATTGGGTGTCAGAAGAAGAGGTAATTCCCGGACGGATGCCTTAATCAATCTTATCTAAAAGGCCGGAGGCCCAGATAAAGCTTACTTGTACTGGGCGGGACAGAGGGAGGTTCGGTCATTTCCGTGGCTTGGACTACGCTCACAGTTTGTGTGTGTTCAGACATGATGAGAGTGGTCTCGTTTTCTTCGTCTGTCGGAGGCTGATGTCCACGTTGGCTCAAACTGTGTCCATTCAGCAGGAGGACGCCAAGGCCCCGCTGTGCGCACGGCCGGCGGTCCCAGGCCGGGGGGCTCACCCGCTGCTTCTCCGGGGCACCTCGCGGAAGCGCCCTCTTTCCCGCCTGCCACCAGCCTGCACTGGCGCGGACAGGTCGACGGAAGCACCCTGCACCCTGCGTTTCCCGGGGCTTCGGGGCTAGTGCCCGGGGTCACCTCGCCTTCTCCGTCTCTACAGCGGTCCAGGAATGCGGGCCTGCCGAGGCGGTGTGAGGACGAAGGGACCGAACGCCTTCCCCGACCTCAGGGCCCGCTACGCTGCCACTAAGCTCCAACATTTCGGTCCACACTGGCCTTCTAGGAACCGGATGCCCGTCCAAGCGAGAGCAGGAAGGTATATATACCTTTTGATACCCTTGTTAAACATAAATCCATCTCATTCTTTTATAATTATACTCTCTGCTTATTGGCCTGGACCAGAATCCACTTCGAAAGTCCACACGTTGCAGATAGAAGTGATTTCAAAAGCACAACTTACCAGAGGGTCAGGGGTTGGTAGAAGCATGTATAGTTAGTTGTGTCTCTGCTCTTGAATGCCCATGTCCATGAACTTAGTTTTACTTACCCATTGCCCAGTGCTTGATTTTTTTTTTTACAGAAATGGCTGATGATCCAATTTTATCTGATTTAGGTTTGCGTTCTTGAATGTACAAGCTAACGATGCATACATAACAGAAGGAAATGTGTGTTAAATGTCTTATAGACCTTCTGAAAATTTTTCTTCTAGAAAATGTCCTATGGAATCTAATGATATCATATAAACACTTGATTTGATTTCTCACCAGAATAAAACATCAGTGGTACCTCTCCCAAACTCATAGCTTGACAATTTATTACTCAATTAATGATGCAAAGAAGCTCATGTGCTACTTTCTTTATTATATATTCTCATTATGGTTTTACTAATATGGATCCAATATACACTGAATTCCATGCTAAACTGACTTATACAATAGTGAGACTGTCATAATTTATTTATTCTACCAAGTGTTTATAGGATATTTATATTTACATATTAGTATTTATACCATAGGAGTCTACGCTTAGTGCTAGTATTCAAAATCTAGGAGAAAAATGATTCTTTTGGTATTTCACTTTTAAAATGATGTATACTAATTAATAGATGGTACTGTATGCTGCTTTGTAAGCAGAAACCAGAGAAAACTGGGTCATGCATCCTTTTTACTCTTGCATCCATTCATGTACAATGTGAAATCAGTTTTCGTGTCTCATATTTATTAATTTATTTCAAAACAAAACCAAAACCAACCTTGTGATCTTGCCAAAGAAATTGAAACAAGTTTTTTCCTGGCAAGGACTGGATCAGAGTAAATAAAGTTTATTATGCTGTCCTTCGGCCTATGGCCAGATCATTCACAACCCCCTTGATTTGAATTTTTTTATGGTTAGAATCCAAACTGCTTCTTTGTAATACTATAGTGTGATACGTGTAAAGCCATTTAGGACTGTGGTGGGTACTGACTTGAATTTATTCTGTGAGATTATTTATTCAAATTTTCTTTGAATGAAGACAATACAAAAAAATGCATTTTTTTTTCAAAAAAATGTTTTAACTATTTGTTGATACTAAGACCTATAAATTGTAATGTAAATGCAATTAATCTTTTTAAAAAAGAAAATCTTTTTTTTTTAAAGATTTTTATTTATTTATTGAGAGAGAGAGAATGGTAGAGAGAGAGCATGAGAGGGCAGAAGGTCAGAGGGAGAAGCAGACTCCCTGCCGAGCAGGGAGCCCGATGAGGGACTCGATCCCGGGACTGCAGGATCATGACCTGAGCCGAAGGCAGTCGCTTAACCAACTGAGCCACCCAGGCGCCCCTTTAAAAAAGAAAATCTACCTGTATTAGTCTAATACTTTAGTAGGTGGCAGGGATAAACAACATTGTTTTTTTTCCAATAATTTACGATAAGAATTACATTTCAGTGCTAAGTGTGAATGATATTCCAAGTTGGTAAAGGCAAGTAGTCAATGTGAATTCTTTAGTGTTTCATTACACTACAGTAGAATAAAGAAGAGTTGGGAAAATAGCTACATCTGACCTTCATCTTCCTCACATGTAACATGGAGACAGATGATCCTGAAGGCCTTAGCAGATATTATTCCTACTCAGTGGTTTGCAAAGAGCCCAGGGTGGTGCCTGTAGTGGGCTTCCATTAGTCAATTCTAAGAAGAACCTGAACAAAACAAGTCTGGCTTTCAGAATCTCTGAAAACAGAGCTTGCTTTTGCTTTTCCTTTGCTTGGCAACTAGATGAACTTTGGCTTATGGCAAGGCAAGCTTGCTCTTTGCTAGGGAACTTTGTGGACACATCTGCTTCCATGAGTGTTTCAATATAGCAGCATGAATATCATCCAAATTATTAAATAAATGAAGGCAGTTTCCTAAGGGGGCTGCCATCTGCTTTGTCTACTAGCCCTAAGGGGATTGAGCATATAAAATCATGTTTTGAAAAACATCAGAGAAAATGAGTCAAGAAACTGCTGATCAGAGAATCCAGACCATTGACTTCATATTTACAATACTGAAACATATTTAAAGCTCTTTGCTTTAAACCTTTACAAATAATTTAAAGAGTATTGCCCTCACAAAATAGAGGGTTTTTTTGTTTGTTTGTTTGTTTGTTTTTTGTTTTTAACCGGAGAAGATATGGATTTTAGATTTTGTGAGCACGGAAAAAAATAAATGTTCTCTCTCCCGGCTTTCCTGAGCCTTCTTTAAAGCCAGAGAATTGGTTTCTCATTCAGTATTGTAGGTAGCTTTAGAGTGCTGCCACCAAAAACAACTACAAAGCACTTTGTGAATATAGATTCTATCCAAAGGCTAAATGAAAATCTATAGCAGAAAACAATAATAAAGATTGCACCCCAGGTGGTAGGCACATCATTTTAGCAATTTAATAAAATTGTAACACATAAGTAAACATATTACTTCTCTAATGTATTGATGGTCAGGTAATAGTTGGCAATAGGAATGGATGATTTATGAATTCATGAATTATTCTTTTGCTTAGTCTTTAATTCTGGAAACTAAATGTGTAAGTCATGTCATTCTTTGTATTACAGAAAAAGAACTCTTCCATCAGGCCTAAAAATGTAAGTGGAACATATTTGTGTAATGCAAACATATTTTTCACTATTAATGGCCACAACCTGCCAGTGATGAAGGTATAATTTGCTATCTGGATACACAATTAAAGGTGCCTAGCTTGTCATTTGGGTTGAAGAATTGTATGTTAACGTGAGGGAATTACCACTGGATTCTAGTCCTACCAACTGTATCTTTCTTAGACACATGTTTCTCTACATTTGCCTTAGGGGCTTGTTTTGTACAGTGATCATATCTGGCATGCAGTGATTATATAGTGATACAAAGTTCTTTGCTCACATGCCATATGTAAGTCATGGGTCCTGTGGTTTCCATTTAATAGATGTTTATTCAGCTGTCCTGATTGTTATTAAATGAAGTCCCAGTTCCTTGTCTGAACGCTGCACCACACGTGCCCTGTGGGTGAGAGAAAACTCTGTCTGTACTTTATTGTCCTAATCAGTTAAGCAAGAACTTGGCATAAAATAGCTTACCCTCTGGGCCTAGATGTCTAAACCTGGATCTTTCTTTAGTGGCCTCTTTCTTGTAGCCACTACTCCCTCAGCCAGAGTCTCTGGGAGCATATTCTGTGCATGACTTCTCCCCGCCGAAGTCCCTATCACCTTCCCAGGTTGCCATCTTAGCAGAATTTGAAATGGTAGCCCACCAGGAACGATCTCTCATTCCTTGCCCGTGCCATTGGTGGGAGTATAGTTACTTCCCAAATGCTCTTCTCTACCTTTCCCTCCACAGGGCATGTGTCAAGCCAATGCCAGACATCACGGTGTCTCTCAATTGCAGGCAACAAGTTATAAACCCTCCAAGTGGTTCCCTGAAAGCCTGCTCTCTTTAGGCTAAAGCGAAGGAAGAAATACTGGCCCTCCCTTGCTCTTTGGGCGCAGCGTGTCACCCCTCTGAAGAAGGGTGGGGACCCCTCAGGGAACCACTCCCTCCAGGAAATCTCCTCACAAATCTCCTTCAACACTTCTATGTCACTAAAATGGATAAGAAGGGATTAAAAAAAACATGGGGGTAGTTTTATGGTACCTCCTTTGGAATTTGTTAGTGGTAGAATAGCTCTGTTATAGAAATAATAATAACAACTAAATAACATTTATCAAATGCTTACTATTGCCAGATATTGTGTGTGTGCTATTTTATTTAATCTGTTAAAAAGAAAACCCTGCTATAAAATAGGTCCTAGTTTCTTTTTTTTTTAAGATTTTATTTATTTATTTGAGAGAGAGAATGAGATAGAGAGAGAGAGAGCATGAGACGGGGAGAGGGTCAGAGGGAGAAGCAGACTCGCCGCTGAGCAGGGAGCCCGATGCGGGACTCGATCCCGGGACTCTGGGATCATGACCTAAGCTGAAGGCAGTCGCTTAACCAACTGAGCCACCCAGGCGCCCATAGGTCCTAGTTTCTAATTAAAAAAATAGGATACTGAAGCAGAGAGAACTTTAGTTACATGTTCAAGGCCACATAGCTAATTAAAGGCCTGGCATTTTAATTTTGAGAGACACACTTAAACTTCTTCATTGCAATTGCTTCTTCATTACTATTAAACGAATCAGTGATTATATTAGCCTCACTTTCCATTATCCCCTAGGATTTTACACAGTCCCTGCCAGAAGATAGGCTTCAAATTTTTATTGGATGGGTCAAAAAAACAAGTGACAAAACTCTAAAGTTTCTATAAAATAGACTACAGTCTTTAAGGCAAAAGTTTTTTCCCTACAATTGAGTCAATGTATGAATTTGTGGGGGGAGGGCACAATTCAGGCCAGAACACCTGGTAATAACTGTTAACAACCTCTTTTGGAAATATCCTCCCAGATTTGTGTTGTCAACTAATTTGAGAAAATGGTATTTTTCAATGAAAAGTTTTTATTATTTATTATTATTTTTTTAAGATTCTTTATTATTTATGTAAAAGAGAGAGGGGCTCCTGGGTGGCTCAGTCGTTAAGCATCTGCCTTTGGCTCACGTCATGATCCCAGGGTTCTGGGACTGAGTCCCTGCTCCGCGGGAAGCCTGCTTCTCCCTCTCCCACTCACCCTGCTTTTGTTCCCTCTCTTGCTGTGTCTCTCTCTGTTAAATAAATAAATAAAATCTTTTTAAAAAAATGAAAGAGAGACAGAGAACATGCACAAGCAGTGGGGAGAAACAGAGGGAGAGGGAAAAGCAGACTCCCCACTGAGCAGGGGGCTCAATGCAGGGCTCGATCCCAGGACCCTGAGATCATAACCTGAGCTGAAGGCAGATGCTCAAGCCACTGAGCCACCCAGGTGCCCCTTTCAATGAAAAGTTTTCGCTACAACTTAGTTTACCTGGGAGAAACATGCTCAGAATCCGTCAACCTTGTTTTACAAACAGATTTTGTTTGTGGAATCTGAACTCCTTCTAACTCTCTGGTGACTAACAAAATTCATGTAAGAAGTGAGATCAGAGTCTTTACATGTTCTGATCTCTGAGGGCAAATTATTCCCCAGGAACCCGAGTAAGCTGCACTTGTTAGCAGGGTCAGCAGTGAACAGAGAAAGGAGACTTGGAATCTGGCTCATTAGTTTGTAACTCCGAAGATTCCTTGTTCATTTAAAAAGAGGTCAGCATCTTAGCTCCATTTTTTGGTTTCATTACAGCTTATTCTTCTCTGCAGAACTCTTCTTTGATTTCTAAGTTTTTAGAATTTTCTTGGCAGGATTTGCTAGAGCTGCCCTTAATAGTCTCTTAATAACCAGTTTTGGAATTTTCCGTAATAAATGCTTTTCACAATTGGTAATTGTAAACACCATATGCCTTCTGTTTATTTAATTCTTCTCAAGCCTTCCTCAAATCCATATTTATAATTTAAAAAACAAGTTGGCTCTATGGGATTTAGACTTGTTAAAGAGAGACGGTGCATTTTTAAGTCCAGGCTCTGTAGCCAAATTTCCCGGGTTTGAAATCTGGCTCCGCAATTTATAATCAGCGTGTCTTGGGAAAGTTACTTAACGTCTCTGTGTCTCCGCTTCCTCATCTAAAGGAATTGATTTATTTAAAAGGACTTAGAATTAACTTAGAATGCTGCTTGGCACAGAGAAACACTCTGTAAATGTTAGCTGCCAAAATTTGTGTTGCTGTTGTTTTTACTGAGTAGTGTGGATGGCCCTCGGCAGTTGAGGAAACTCCATGATGCCACTTCTTGCTCTTCAGAACCAGCTGCCAGGGGAGGTCACGCGCAGGTTCCAGAAAGACCAAACCTCTGGAGGGTTGCACGAGTGGACTCTGGGCTCGTGGCTTGTCCTTGTCCATCCCTTGCAAGCTGGGGACATGACTGAAGCCAACTGATACCAGCTTTCAACCCTCCCCTCCCCTCCCCTTCACACACCCAACCTGCTCCCCTGACCACTAGCTGGTAGTAGACACTGGACTTTGGGATTTAGCTTTCTCTTCATGTTTGTGAGCATGGGCTTTTTTTTTTTTTTTTTTTTTACATAGCACTGGGAAGGCATTAAGGTTTCGTTTAGAGAATGTCTCATCTCCTTTGGTACTTTCTGCCACAGTTCCATCCACCATCAGGTGAATGCCCTACCGCCTAGTCCTCTTCATGTCCTCCAGGTGCTCAGATCCATCCTGGGGGAAACCCCTGGGCTGGTCTCCTCAAAGGGCACAAGAAATCATAGAAAGTTCCAAACTTGAGAGACTGAGATGAGGAGGAGGAGCGCTTGAGAAGGTAAGTTAGTATGCCAGCGAGATGCTGCAGATTTGCAAAGCCGCTTCTTGCAGCACAGACTTTGGAATAGTTCAGAGTGATCTGAGCCATCAGGCAGGTCTCGCAGCTTTGGTAAGCTTCAGTTTCCTGATGAACAAAATGGAGTTAACTGTATTTCCTACTTATGGGTTGACTGTGGTAAAGATTTATTAAGTTTATATCTAGTTATCTTTCTATCATGTCTCTAGATATAACTTCATCTGGGGCCTAACACATTGTAAGTATTCAATAAATATACCGTAAGAAAGAAAGAAAGAAAGAAAGGAAGAAAGAAAGAAAGAAAGAAAGAAAGAAAGAAGGAAGGAAGGAAGGAAGGAAGGAAGGAAGGAAGGAAGGAAGGAAGGAAGGAAGGAAGAAAGAAAGAAAGAAAGAAAAGAAAAGAAAGAAAAGAAAGAAAGAAAGAAAGAAAGAAGAAAGAGAGAGAGAGAGAGAGAAAGAAAGAAGGAAGGAAGGAAGGAAGGAAGGAAGGAAGGAAGGAAGGAAGGAAGGAAGGAAAGAAAAAGAAAGGGAGGAAGGGAGGAAGGGAGGAAGGAGTGGCATATTTCTACTCAAGGCAGCTGGGCTGGCCCCTTGCTGTGCTCTCTCTCTCTCTCTTGAACTAAGCCGTAGCCACCAGAGACATTTGTGTCTAAGCCAAAACAATTATTTGGAGAGGCAGGTGGCTGCTGTCCTGGCCTGAGCTCTTCTAGATGAGGTGTAGAGTACAGGCTGAGGGGAGGAAGCAAGTGGAGTGGAGCAGGTTGATGGTAAAGATGATGAAGTGATTTGTGTTCACAGGAGAGGATTAGATATGGTCTATAGGATTCATTTTCAACTTCCTGAGAAAACACGAATGTTAAGAAGAACTTTTGGGAGATAATGCTGCTCTTCAGATTCAGGTTCAACCAAGAGAGTTCTGTTTGACAAAGTGTTTGATACACTGTCAGGAACATGTGCCTTGATGATATATCATTTTGTAGTCTGATGAAAGCAATGACTAAGATGGGGTGCATTTCCAGGCAGACATTTTCCTGTGGTGTCCCCGGTCACTTCACTAACTGGATACTTACCTGCTTGCTTTCTTCTTTCTTTCTTCCTTTCAATATTTTATTTATTTGACAGAGAGAGACACAGCAAGAGAGGGAACACAAGCGGGAGTTGGAGAGGGAGAAGCAGGCTCTCCGCTGAGCAGGGAGCCTGATGCGGGGCTCGATCCCAGGACCCTGGGATCATGACCTGAGCCGAAGGCAGATCCTTAACGACTGAGCCACCCAGGCACCCCACTTACCTGCTTTCTTGCATGTATAACTGCCCTTCTTTATAATTTTCCAGACACTGTGGCCAGTGAGCATTGCAACTATTCTAGTCTCCCCCTACACCAACTCATATGTCCTCTGTTATTTATCAAGTAGTATATATTCAGTGTCCTTGTCTTCTGGTAGCACTTGTTACCATCATCTGTGCTAAATTCAGGGATTCCCTGATTTTTTACTTGGGAGGAAGCAGGAAAAACATCAGTATCAGCTCAAACAGATTACAGAAACTGCTTAGTCATGAAGTATCCCAAGGAGCTCCAGTCTGACCTTTGAGCAGAGTGCCCTGAGAAATTAGTGAAAACTGGCAAGAAAGGATAGAAATGGCTTCAGAAATTCAGGAAAAAAAATTCATTTAGGTTGTGTGTTTTCCATCCTGCAGAGACCATCTTCTTCATTTTACATCTTTGCCTTTTTCCTATTATTTCTGTAGCCCTCTTTTGCCCTGGTAACATCTCCTTTCAAAAAAGCTAACAAATTCACTCTTGGGTGTAAATTCATTTAGCTATCAAGTTGCCTAAGTAGTGTAGGGCCAACATCCAGCGGGTTAGTGAATTTCGCTTCCTGCCCCCTGTGAGTGTACTTCATAACTTGGTAGCAATTTCAGGAATGAATTACATAAACTTAGAGGGTTTCCTCTCTCCCATGGATTGATACTGATTAAGCATCAAAGTCTTGGAAGAAGCATTAAGTGGAACTTCAGGCTACCTGAAGCAGATGAAATATATCATGGAGGTGAATGAGTCATCCCGAAGACCCTGAAATCAGTGGACCTAGTTGTTTGGAGCTTCCAAATGTTTAGTGATGGCTCCTGGGAGTTACAGCTTCTCTGGAAAGTTATCACCAAGCCTTTTTTTAGGAATACCATACATTTTCATTGACTATTGTTGCAGGAGTCAAAGAATTTAAAGACTGTTCTTGCAGAGGAAAACAGGGGAAGGAGAAAAAGTGACTCCTGTCAAGGACACACACATCCAAATATCTAGCAACCATGGGAGTTTGTTATTACCAAACATTCAACGTAAATATATCACCAACTTTTCCTTTTTATTATATGAAAAAGGCACAATGGCAGTTATATAAGGATGTCTGCTTTCCATCTTTTTTTTTTAATGAAGATTTTATGTATTTATTTTTGAGGGAGAGAAAACAAGCGGGGGGAGGGGCAGAGAGAGAGGGAGAAGCAGGCTTCCCGCTGAGCAGGGAGCCCAACAGGGGACTCAATCCCCAGGACCCTGGGATCATGACCTGAGCTGAAGGCAGATGCTTAACTGACTAAGCCACCCAGGTGCCCTGCTTTCCAACTTTTTCTCAAAAGGGTTTGAAACAATCTTATAAAAGTGGACTATCATAGAGAAAGAGTGGTTAGAGCTATTGCTGCCTTTTCAGAAACCTCAAAGACTCACAGAAATCTTTAACGGTCTTTCCTGTGGTCCATCACGTTTTTCTACAGGTCAGTGGATAAAGTTAAGGGCATCAAAGCTCAGACACCCCTACTCCAGAGTGGCAACTAATCTCCTTTGTCTGTTTTATTTATCCTGTTTATACTGACTCTAGTCCATGGCCTCTGAGCAAAAGGAATCCATTTTTAAGAAGATACCCTTTTAAGAAAAATTTTTTAAATTAACATAATGTATTATTTGTTTCAGGGGTACAGGTCTGTGATTCGTCAGTCTTATACAATTCACAGCGCTCACCATAGTACCTACCCTCCCCAATGTCCATCACCCAGCCACCCCATCCCTCCCACCCCGCTCCACTCTAACAACACTCACTCAGTTAGTTTCCTGAGATTGAGTCTCTTATGATTTGTCTCCCTCTCTGGTTTTGTCTTGTTTCATTTTTCCCTCCCTTCCCCTATGATCCTGTCTTGTTTCTCAGATTCCTCATATCAGTGAGATCATATGATACTTGTCTTTCTCTGATTGACTTATTTTGCTTAGCATAATACCCTCTGGTTCCATCCACATCATTGCAAATGGCAAGATTTCATTTTTTTTTTTTTTTTTTTTGGATGGCTCCATAATATTCCATTGTATATATACACCACATCTTCTTTATCCATTCATCTGTCGATGGACATTGGGGCTCTTTCCAGGGAGTTTGGCTATTGTGGACATTGCTGCTATAAACATTGGGCTGTATGTGCCCCTTCAGATCTCTACATTTGTATCTTTGGGGTAAATACCCAGTAGTGCAATTGCTGGGTCACAGGGTAGCTCTATTTTCAACTTTTTGAGGAACCTCCATACTATTTTCCAAGTGACTGCACCAGCTTGCATTCCCACCAACAGTGTAGGAGGGTTCGCCTTTCTCTGCATCCTCGCCAACATCTGTCATTTCCTGACTTGTTAATGTTAGCCATTCTGACTGGTGTGAGATGGTATTGCATTGAGGTTTTGATTTGGATTTCCGTGATGCCAAGTGATGTTGAGCATTTTTTCATGTGTCTGTTGGCCATTTGGATGTCTTCTTTGCAGAAATGTCTGTTCATGTCTTCTGCCCATTTCTTGATTGGATTATTTGTTCTTTGGGTGTTGAGTTTGATAAGTTCTTTATCGATTTTGGATACTAGCCCTTTATCTGATATGTCATTTGCAAATATCTTCTCCCATTCTGTTCGTTGTCTTTTGGTTTTGTTGACTGTTTCCTTTGCTGTGCACAAGAAGAAGATACCCTTTCCATCCACCTCATACATAAATGGCCATATTTTATGGTCAAATAATTGCATACCCAGTTTTATTTGTTGAGTTATTTATATGAATGTCACTATATCAAGAACCCTTCCCTGACCACAATGTCTAAAGCACTTCCCCATTCCAGCCCATTTCAAAACTTATTATCATTTATTTTACTTTACTTATCTTCTTAGCATTTTTATCACCACCTGATATATATTTATTTGTTTGTTTGCTCTCTTAGCTTACTGTGTATCTTGAGTGCCTAGAATAGCACTGGAGGGATAGGCACTCAGTAGATATTGCTTGAATGAATGAATAATATATTCTATAAAGATAAAATTTAAGCCATATTTAGGCATGTATCCAATGTATTTATCATTGTAAATCATAAAAATATATGAAGCCATGATGTGATTGTTAAAGTCGATGGACTTTGGAAGCACAGGAACCTGGGTTAAAATCCTGATGCAACCATTTACCAGTGCAGTATTCTTAATCCTTTTTTTATTCAAAAATGGAATATCTTCTTTTCATTATTATTCACTTCTAATTCTGTTTTAAAGAGTAGGAATGATGTATGCAAAATGCCAAACATGGCTCAGTTTGTGATAATTGTAGTATTCACAAAAGAGAAAGAGGTTTCAACACTAGAATAACAATAGTAACGAAAACTAGAACACCTAGAATGTTTATTATAGCTATGAGAAATTCTTAGAATTTTATGAAATTATTTTTCAAGTAGTGTCAGGTGGTTGTTGGCAAGTTGTTGATTGCTACCTGTTATAATAATGGATCTTTCAACTCAAGAGTTAATGTTACCACACACATCAAAAAATAAAAACTCTTTAGGCTTATGCTGTGTGTGGATATAGAAAATGACCAGGGAATCTGTTTTTTTTTAGTTTTTTCCTCTCTCTTTTAAAAACTGTGTTAAAACATCAGAATACCCCTAATTCCTTTTGAATAGCTCTGCCCCTTTGGGATTCTGTGTTTATACAGAGAAAATAAAAACAAAAATTCTGGCTTATAGAATTCCCAGTGGTTAAGGACCAAAGTAGGGCCCAGCAAAACTTACCTTGCTGAGGGGACTACAGGTGAGAAACTTCCCAGATCCTCACTGAAGGTGGAGGTGAGGGAATGTCTCCAAATGTCCAAGAAACAAAAACTCAGATTTAAATATTTCCAAAGCCCCAAAAGCAGAAGAAGATCATCAGTGCTGTATCAGTTAAAGAACCTTCCTATTCTCTTACCCCTATGATTGCCCCAAACCTCAACTCTAAAGGATCTTAGTGTGCAATATGGGGGATGAAGATGGGAAATAAGAAATTTTGATTATTCCCACTGTCCTGACTCCCACTTACCCCATCTAGGATTTTATAATGAGATTGGCATTATCATTGGCATTTTACAATGATATGGTCCTGAGCGTTTTACTTATTAAGCGAGTCTCTCTTTGGTTACATGGAGTAACTGGATACAGTTTGCTTTACCACCAAGGAACAGAAAACTTCCTCGAGGAGAGGTGAAAGAAGAAATGATTCTATGGATCAATATCTTTATTCTTTTTCCAAATAACAGAAGGATTTGAGAAGATTGGATCCTCCCTGAACAAGTTTTTGTTTTAAATGTTTTAATATAATCACATTATATGTGCTGTTCTCTTGTAGTTAGATGGAGTTTTGTGACTAATTCTGATTTATGGGCTATGAGTGCAAGTGGTGACTGATATTGATACATAGATGATAGATGATAGATGATAGAGAGGTGATACCGAAAAGAGCAAATAAGCTCCCAGTGTGCTCTCTTCCCCAACCACAGCCTCTCTAGAGGCTACATCTTTCAGGTATAAGACTACATGAGGGGAACCCCATTAGCCTGGGTCCCCTCATGGTGAAGTGGACCAGATTCTCCTAGCGACTGTTGTTGGTTATGTAGTTTGAGTGGGAAACAGATCTTGCTATGGGAGCTGTGGAGCTTTGGGGGTTAATTTGTTATCATAATGTAACCTAGCCTATTCTAAATAATAATATATCCACAAATTGATCATTTTCTTTGTACTCTTCATTCTATCCATCTCAAACCTTCCACCTAGGGTTACTTTCCTTTTCTTTAAAGTATATCTATTCTTTGATGTAGGTTTATTGGTGGTAACTTCTTAGTTTTTATTTGTCTGAAAGTATCTTTAGTTCTTCTTTGTGCTTAAAGGATATTTTTGCTGAGTATGTAAATCTAACTTCGCAATTATTTTCTCTCCGCACATTGAAGATAGTCTCACTACTTTCTGGCTTTCCTCATTGATAAGAGGTCCACTGCTCTCTGTTCCTTCTCTGAAGTTAATTTGTATTTTCTCTCTAGTTTCGCTCTTTGGTTTTCTTTTGGATAATTTTTGATTTTTGTTTGGTTGTGCTTAGCTTCTCTTTACTATTTCTAGAAGTAGATTTCTTTTCACATATTCTTCTTGAATTTTTCAGTTGGAATCTTTTATTATTTCTGAAATTAATATCATTTCTTTGGTCATCTTCTCAGTCATCACCTGTTCAAATATTTCTTCTACCTCATTTTTCTTTTTTCTCTTTCTAGAACTCCAGTTAGATGAATATATATAACAATTTCTCACTTCATTGATCGATTGATTACTTCTAATCAATGTATATTAATTGAGCATCAAGCATTTGTGTTAAACTTGCTCATGTTTCACCATAGGTGAAATCTTTATTTAAATCATGTATCTTCTTCGGCAAATCTTAAATGAAATTTAAATAAAGAAATAAGACATTAAAAAAATATTTTTTCCTCCCACTGTTGTTCTTAATTTTACTTATCACATTTTTCATTTCTTAAAGATATAATTGGTTTTTTTTCAAATACCTTTGGTTACTTAGAGTTTATTGTTCCTTGCACTTATTTTCAAGTTTGTTTTTAATTTCTTTAGGCATATCGACAGCTATTTTAACCATGCTTGTCTGTTTCTGCAGGCTCTTTCTCAAGATAATTTATTTCCTTGCATGTCGGTGAATTTTGAAGCTGAGTACATATTTGGTTGATCTTTTCATACAGAAAACCTACTTGATTAAATTGAAGATACGTCCATCCTGATAGTATTTGTGTTTGCTTTTGCTGGAGCCAGGGAACACTCCTCATCTGGAGCTAATTCAGCCCCTCTACCATCACTGGTTCAATCTCAGAATTTTAGGTTTGGTGTTTTCAACTAATCAGCATTTGCCTTCAGGTCAACCCTGCTTTTTGCATATTCTCAAAACTTCCTTCTTTGATTTCAGTTCATAGGTTGTGATGAATTGGTTGGCACTTAGGCAATATCTCTTACTTCTTATGAAAAATAAAAATTATGTTTTATCCAGGATCTAGCTATTTTATAGTAAGAGGTTCTTCAAAAGCATCTACTCCTCCATACTGTTTGAAGAGGTACTTCTAGTAATTTTGTGATCAAAAATAATTATTTAACCATATATCTTTGATCATCTGGAGTATATGCTGGTGTGAAGCTAGACTTCTACTATTATGACCCAGCTCTCCATCTTTCTCCTCTGTCTCTGTATGTCACTAACATTTCACACTTCTCCTTATATGAGCACATGCCACTTGCAAATGTGTAAGATACATGGATTCTAGAGTGTTACTATGCACCTTTTTTTTGTGTGCTTGTCTTGTACATGTAAATTTATTTGTAACACACTCCAAGGTGACTGTCATGGCAGTAATGAGATTTGCACTCTGAACTGATGAGAGCATTTTTAATGAACCATTGTGGTTGCTGGCAGGAAAACTCTTTTCTAAACCACATAAAGGCTTGTCATTATATATGTGCATGTATTTTTAAATCCTGAAAATATTCCAGAATTCCAAGAAGTATCAATGATATGTGACTTATACCTGACAAACTGAGACATTTTGAAACCTAATAAATGCTAGAGCTGAGGTCTGACACACATTGTATGATTTGTGGTAATTGTTAAGGCTATTTTTGGAGTTCATTTTGGTGCCTAAATAGGAATGCATAGAGCACTATTTTGGGCATATTTTATAACTGCTTCATATTATTCAGCACTATTAAGATTGCTGGGTTATTTCCCCATTTCCCATCATCATAATACTTGAGGGAAAATGTCTCATTTTTTAAGGAACACTTTTAAAAACTGTTTGAAATTCCACATGTCAGCTCCATGAAAAGTCTCTGAATAGATGCAGACTGCACTCTTGCCAGATACCACCTGCCAAGTGGTCTTGGTCTCTGCCCATCATTTTCTCTCCCTCTCCCTTCCCTATCTCCCCTAGCTTGGCCCACTGACTTAGCTACCCGCCAACTCAACCCACCTCCAGCTTCTAGCCAGTTCCAATTTGAGGCATTAAAACTGAATGTCTCTGCTTCAAATGATTAAGGACACAGTGCTCGATGTTGACTCTTATACTGCAAAGTGGTGCCTTGGGTTGTCCTAATTGTCAACTTAAGATGACAATTGAAAGATGAAAACTTACGGCCTACCTTTTTCTCCAAGTAACAGCCTGTTCTCTCTTCTTGGATCCTGTAGGATTGCTATTAAACACTGATGGGTCCCTTTGCTTGGCAAAGGCTTTAGTTTCTCCATCTAAGAAATTTGAAAACACATGTTTCTCTTAAATTAATGTATTTGTCCTACAGTTTCCAAAACATGTTTCACAATAAGAGAAGCTTCCCAAAACCCCACTAAGCATTGGTCCCTGATCCCTGAGGACAGATTTCTCTAAATGCTGGGACTCCTTGGATTTCCGAGCATTGCTCAGTATTATTTCTGCTGCCAAGCTCCTTTTATCTGCCCAGCATACCTACGTTATTTGTCTGGGAACCATCATGCCATTTCTTAACTGGACTTGAGACCAGAGTTTGCTGAATACCTTAGGCATTGAATCCTTGTCACTTCAGAGGGTAGATGAATTACCAGGATCTAGTTCTTCTTAGCCTCTTTATCTTTTTGCTCTACATCTTTGAGAAATATATCTGACTTATCTTACCTCACTGAAGAAAATAAATTTCTAAAAACTGAGAACTGAAAAAGGAGGTGTTTTTTTTTACCTGTCCCAGTATAATATCATGTATCAATTCTGCTTTGATATATTAAGTACCTTGATGCCTTTCTTCTTCTTCTTCTTTTTAAAGATTTTACTTACTTTTTGACAGAGAGAGACAGACAGTGAGAGAGGGAACACAAGCCCGGGGAGTGGGAGAGGGAGAAGCAGGCTTCCCGCTGAGCAGGGAGCCCAATGTGGGGCTCGATCCTAGGACCCTGGGATCATGACCTGAGCCAAAGGCAGACGCCTAACAACTGAGCCATCTAGGCGCCCGAAGCCTTTCTTCTTGAAAAAAATTATAGTACGTTAGATGAAGGAGAATTCAGAGATCATTTTGCAAAGTACTTTCATAGGTAAGGAAATGTAGACTTGCTATTTTAAAGTGGCTTTCCCAAGATCACATAGAAAGAAACTAATTCTTGCTGTCTTACCTGAATGAAGGTTAGAGAGAATGAGTGTGTTTTATATACTTTAGACTTTAGTTACCAATGTGCAGCAGCCTCTTAATTTCAATGCTCAGCTGACTGATATCTGCAGGATTCCACTAGCCTTTGAATTTCAAGGAATAGACCATTGAATTAAATCAATACTGGAAACAAGCTTCAGAGAGATTTTCAGTTTTATAGCATTGTTTGAAAACTAAGTGAATCCATCAGCTTTTAGACTCACATACTAGTAGTGACTAAGACAATGTCAGTAGGGGGCAGCCAGCTACTAAAATTTAGAACATGCTGCTTCTTGGCTTTTCTATTTATCCTAAACTTTCTGAATCAGATTTTATAAAATACTTATGTAAAGAATAAGAATTTGTTCACTTTCTACTCCAACTATTTCAATGCCAACTGGTAGACTGAAAACCAATTCTGACACTAACCACCCAGAGCTAGTGTCAGACTTCACAGATTTAAAGGCAGGGTCCTCACCAATACCAACCCCACTTCACATGCCAGCCACAACTTCAGTGAGGTCCCCAAGCTACTCACATTTCTGAGTGGCTGGGTGTAAAGTTGGTGGTTCCCATAATCCCCTCAGGTTTGATAATTTCCTGGAGTGATTCACAGAAGTCAGGAATAGTGCTGTCCTTATGACTACAGTTTTATTACAAAGGGTAAAATCAGGAAGACCAGCCAGTTGAAGAGATGCACAGGGCAAGGTCTGGGAGGGACTGCAGATCTTCTGTATCCCTCCTTTGGAATCAGGGCATTTTAGTCTCCTGGAAATCAATGTGTTCATCAACCAGAAAGCTCTACTGAACTTTTGTTTCCAGAGTTTTTATTGGAGTTTCATTACATAGTATGATTGATTGAATTATTTGCCACGTCCTTGAACTCAATTTCAAACCCCCCTTCGGCTCCTGAAGTTGGGAGATCAGGCTTATATCATATGGCTCACAGCCCCCAACCTTCTAACCACGTGATTAATCTTTTCAACAAAACCAGTCCCCATCTTGAAGCTATCAAAGGTGAACTCTGAATTACCTCATTAGCATAACAAAGATACTCCTAAAACTCAGGAAACCCAAAGATTTAGAGTTTTCCTCCCAGGAACCAGGAACAAAGGTTGGTCAAATTCTTTATCACAACAGACTCATAGGGGCACCTGGGTGGCTCAGGTAAGTGTCTGTCCTTGGCTCAGGTTATGATCCTGGGGTCCTGGGATTGAGTCCCCCATCAGGCTCCCTGCTCAGCGGGGAGCCTGCTTCTCCCTCCACCTGCTGCTCCCCCCATTTGCGCACACTCTCTCTCTCTTTATATCTCTCTGACAAATAAATAAAATCTTTACATATATATTTATATAAATAAATATATGACATAATATTATAAAATATATAATTTATATATAAACATATAAAATATAAATATAATAATATAATATATTTATATAATATATATCATTATTTATATAAATATATAAATAAATTATATAACTATATAAATATAATTCTTTTATCAGAAATGGCCAAGCCCATGGTATCAAAGTGGACTAAGGCCATTACCACACAGGGTGCTGGCACCTAGAGCTTGCAACTGGGTTCCAGAAATCAGTGCCTCAGGAAAGATAGACTGAATGTATCTCACAGACGCAGGGCACTGGAAACTATATTCCCACATTCATAAATGGAAGCTATACAAACTCGATTTTCGTGTAAGTTTGCATGCAGGTACAACAGTTTCATGAAAGGTGAAGAGAGAAGCAAAGAATCCTAAATGATTAGAACTAGACAAATAGTGGATATTAGCTTCAGTTCTGAAAATGTGAAGTCCTTGAAGAGATATAAAATAGGCTTCTGATTTGTGGACCCTTAGAAGCTAAGTTGAAGCTACTTAAATACTGCCCAAGAGGAAAGGAGAAATGGGAAAAAGAAAAATAAATCCATGTAAAGGAAACATACCAACAAAAATGACAAAGTACCTGAGGACATCCAACCCTATGATATGAATTGTCTCCCACAACAAACAAACAAACACATGAATACAGAAACAACAAAAGAAAAGAAAAAAATTCATTTGTGAAAATATAGAAGTAATTAAGTAAACCTAGGAAGTATTTTAAATATACATGTTTAAAATTCTTGAAGAAATATCCATCAAACTAAAGAAGGGAACACTGAAACAACAATAGGTACTTGTGAACCATTTTGATCCTTTGTAATGAACAAGGGAACTAAAATGGGAACCATAATACACTTTATTCTTGAAACAGTTGAAGATAAAAATTCTAATAAAGAACTTTGAAAATCACCTGGATTATAGCTTAAAACAATAAAGAAAGAAAGAAAGTGGAGTTTTGAGAAATAGAACATAGTTTTAGATGCTCTAGTAAAATCTAAGAGAGCGAGAAAAGCCAGTAATTTCCCAAACTGAAGGGTGATATTAATCCTTACACTGGAGTACCTTAAATGCCATGTCTAACAAATAAACAAAAAATCACTTACATTGGATAGATTGGATCTTAGGTAATTAAGATGACAAAAATCTGTACCCAGCTAAACTGTTAAACAAAACTGGTGAAAAAAACACATATTTTTATACATTTAAAGACAAAAATATATTCTTTTTCCACAAAATGTCATTGAAATTCCTCTAAAGGGCATAACTGAGCAAGAGATAATAATGAACTCAGAAGGAAAAAATGTGATGCAAGAAAAAATGTTTAGCAAAGACATTAATTAAAAACATATTGGAAAATAAAAAATAAGTAATGTCTGCAAATGTAATTTTTTGGGTATATTTAAAAATAAAGAACATTCTAGACAACAATCTATCTACTTATCAATCTATTTTTTTTAAAGATTTTATTTATTTGTCAGAGAGAGAGAGAGAGAGCACAAGCAGGGAAGCAGCAGACAGAGGGAGAGACAGTTTCCCTGCTGAGCAAGGAGCCCAACTCAGGACTCCATCCCAGTGGGATCATGACCTGAGCTGAAGGCAGACGCTTAACCAGCTGAGCCACCCAGGCGCCCCTTATCAATCTATTTGATTAAACATTTAATGAGATGATTCGCTGAAGATTTACACTCCCCACATTATATTATTTTTGTCAGCCTACACAAAGGAAAACAATTTCAAAGCTTTGAAAGCAAACTGAAACAGAATGGGGGATTATTACCTTTTAGCTTTTGCATAGTAGTCTGATTTACAAAACTGAATTTTTAGGCCCATGAAATTTTTGTTGCTGCATGCTTTGTAATTAATTTCTCTTTTAAGTATCGAATTATTAATCTAACTCTTAATTGCCAGAACCAATATTTAGTTGCCAAATTGCCTTTGGCAATTAAATGTTCAAATTGATAATTTCATTCTTAGATGATTGTGTTGAACTTCAGTTTAGTAATTACACTATTATGTTGAACCTATTAGGCTATTTTTTAGGAAAACTAACTGGTAGCTGTTTGATATATTCTGTGGCATGATACTCTTACCTTGTAAAAATCTAATTTAGTTTGACAAACTTTCTTCTAATTCACGGCTTTTTCACATTTAGAGTAAAATAGAACTAAGACTTAAAAGTTGAATATTTAGGGGCATCTAGGTGGCTTAGTCGTTAAGCGTCTGCCTTCGGCTCAGGTCCTGATCCCAGGGTCCTGGGATCGAGCCCCGCATCAGGGCTCCCTGCTCCGCGGGAAGCCTGCTTCTCCCTCCCCTGCTCCCCCTGCTTGTGTTCCTGCTCTCTCTCTCTCTCTGCCAAATAAATAAATAAAATCTTAAAAAAAAAAAAGTTGAATATTTAGTTCCCAGAATTGTATACCTTTTAGTGCCATACAGTGAAGAAGAGAAATTAATTATATAAATCATTTGTCTTTTTCCTCCTTGCCATAATTTGTTCCTTGTCACATTAATATTTTCAACATATTTACATAAAACATTGATTTATTAAGTTGAGAACAACAGAGATCATTGAGTCACTTATGTTCATCTGTAACCTGAACATCCCCAAATCTGAGGTGTAAACAGGTCACAGAAAATATTTACACTTGGCAAAGTCACCATTTTTTCTGTTGAGGTATGTAAAGGACATAACTCATCTCTTGGATCAGAATGCAATTTAGACAGTATCTAGCAAATGCTATAGATCTTTTTCACTCCTGGTACTTAAATGCTATTTCAGTAAAACTCAAGATCTAGACAAATTGATGTTTCCATGTTAATCAATCAAATGGATCCCTTCTCCATGATGTAAATTGATTGCCAGGCTGTCCTAAAGCTCTGAACAGAAACCCTCCAATAAATACTATCCCATTCCACAGAAGAATATCTTCACATTGTTCGACTTAACCTTGAGCAGTGGCATGACCTCTAAGACTGGGTACTTGCTGCAGCTTTTGTTGTGATGCTTCCTGGTGATGAGGCAGTGGACAGCCTCTTAGCTGTCAGCAAGGGGAGAGAGGAAGCCCTCTTGCTTCCTAGGTGTTCCTCTTGTCATCTGATTCTAAATGGCAATCCAATTACTCTTCTAATAAGATGCCGTCACCCACGGCAATTGGAGAAGAGCAAATTGTATTCCTGTGAGTTGGCTTATGCAAAGGTTGCAGTGTAAATAAAATAGAAGCAGCCTTTATATTATTTGCTTCAAGTATGACAACTCAATGGAATGAAACAGAGATGTTATTGGCCTTTGCCGAGACCACAGAACAGGTTTTGCTCTTACGACACATGTGACATTGGGATATTTTCTTTGTTTTCAAATTCCAGGAAGCTAGATATAGAATAAATCATATGTTATAAACCCCAAACGATTAAAGCTCACTAGAAAATTCCTGGATTGCAGAATACCTAAATGTTGTAGCAAGAAAGACTTAAATGGTGTTGTAGAATGTGATGGTTAAAGAATGTTTCCAGGATACTAATTTGGAGTGGGCTGTGGAGGATGAATTGGGAAGTGGAGAGACAGGTGCCAAGGAGGTAAAGCAGGAATTTTCTGTAGGAATTTTCTCTTGTGCAGTGTGGCCTATAGTTATAATAATTTAGGCTGAGAAAAGGAGTTTAGTGATAATCCATTGAAACCCTCACTTTGTGGATGACTTGACCAATGTTACTCAATCCAAATCTCCTAACACCACTTTGGTCCAGTGTGTATTTTTATTATAATCTAAGCTGCTTCTAAGATTTATCTCTGAGAATTAACAGAATCGCCAAACTCTAAGATTTCACTGACTTGGGACTGGTGGTGAGAGAAAGACTCTTGTATTGAAACAATTGTTTGCTTTCTCCCAGGCAAATAAATAAATAAATTAATTAATAAAATAAGAAGAAAGGTATGGCTTAGGGATTAGGAATTAGGCCACTTGGGTTGAATCTCAGATTTTGCCAAAATCTTGTTGATATCTGACAGAGGTTTTACCATGATTTACCATGAAGTTAACAAAACTTAAGCTTCAGGATTATCATGTCCACGTGAAATTTAAAGAGGGACCTTGGCAATGTTCATGTATTTGATAATATTTATACAGCAAAATATTTAAACACAGTCAATACCAGTCTCTATAACCATTCCGACCTCCACTTAGTCTACTTTCTACTTTCCCTTATGTTGGTGGTAATGGAGTGACCACAGGCTTGATGATACATTTAAGTTTGATGGGATTATATGTATATGGTTTGTGGCCCCATTGTGTATAGGTATTTTTTAGTCGTTCATGTGAAGGAATGGCTTCCAAGAATTCCTTCTACATTCCCAATGAAACCAATGGACTCAGTTGACATCAACAACAAACAGGTTATGAGTGCTGTCAATTCAGAGTTCTTAAAAATAGTCACAGCACAACAAATCTTGATATGCTCTAAAATATTGCAGCTTATATCTCATGGCTTTAAAATTTTATGTCTCGTGTAAAAGAAACTTGATAGAAGATTCCCCAAATTTGACAGCAATCTTAAAAATTACATGGACATGAATTGTGAAGCTAAACCATCAATAATAAATAACAAATACATTTCTACCAACCATGCTAGAGGAAAAATTGAATTACCTTCCTATTCTCTCCGTTGAGAATGGTTTTGCAAAATTGATATATATGAGGAGGTAATCAAAGAGCACGTATCTTGAAATGCAACCTAGAAGTGTGTAAGGGAGTTAATTAATAAAAATATTATATACTTTTCTAGATTTTGTGACATTCTTGTCAGCTTTTTAAAATTTATAGTTTTTATATCTTCTCCCAAAACGTATATTCATTCTAAGATCCAATTTTGTATTGTTTTCCTTAAGAAAGCATCCCCAAGGGCGCCTGGGTGGCTCAGTTGGTTAAGCAACTGCCTTCGGCTCAGGTCATGATCCTGGAGTCCCAGGATCGAGTCCCATATCGGGCTCCTTGCTCAGCAGGGAGTCTGCTTCTCCCTCTGACCTCCTTCTGACCTCAGAAGGAAGTCTCCTCCCCCCTCATGTGCTCTCTCTCAAATAAATAAATAAAATCTTAAAAAAAAAAAAAAAAGAAAGCATCCCCAAATTGTATATGATTAAGGTCACACAAAGCCTGGATGTCTTCCCATTAGTTGAGTCCTTAGGGATCCAGATAAAAAAGAGAGAAAGGGAGAAAAGAGATACTGGACATTGCACCACCTCATCCCCTTCCAGTACCATTCTTAGATATAGGTATACATGATTAACATGTATAAAGTTATTGATGGCCTATAGGAAGAAGAAAACAATTCAACTTCTGTATGTAATTAAAAAAATCTTTATTTATACACACATAATCTTGCCATAGACTTAAAGTTATCATTTTTTTCACCATTATTGTGTTCCCCTATTTCTAATTTCTTCTGCCAGTTTCCTATTATGGAATTTCATCATTTAGAGTTTGATTAGGAAAGCAGAATGGCATAAATGATATGCTAAGAGATGTATTATAGTGATCAGACCTGATGAATTAGTGATTAGACTTGCTGAAGTCCATGGAGGGGTGTTACCTCTGCATAGAGAGAGCCTGCAGGTGAGGGAGGTCAGAAGGGCAAGTGGTAAGGAAGAGAAGCTGGAAATAAAGCAGGGGAGAGAATAAGGAAAACTGGAGATGGTGAAGACCAACTAGAATCTAGGAGGTCAAATTGAAACTCACATCTGCTCTTTAGTGCCTTTAACCGGAGCTATGTGTTTGACCTAGAAGAAAAAGCTAGTGACCTTCACCATGGAATTTCACCAACTGCCTGTCCCAGGAGTCAGAGAAGCTCAAAAGGAGATTCAATGGAGTCGAAGTAGATGTGCGTCTGGCGGCTGCCCAGGCCTGCAAGGTGCCCCAACAGATCAGCGATGCCATGTGCAAGCTATAATGGTATCTGGCCACCTATCCAGATTTTGAGAAGGTAATGACTACTGCTTCCCTTTTGGCATTCAAGTCTTGGGCAAATTTGTCTTGTGACCATCCCTAATGTGCAACCGTACAGGAAGGGAGAATTCTGGGAAACGACTTTTATAGCTTATGAAAATTGACACATTTCTCCATCAACTAGAGATTTTTGAGTATGTTTTCATGATTGCTGGACATTCAGTTATGTTCCATAGGAATTAGCATCTTTTCATTTTTTTCCATTTTTTTTTTTTGGCCACTAAGAATAATGGACCAATAATATACCCTTAACATACATCTTTATGTACAGATAGTTTTACTTCTGTAGGATAAAGTCCCATGAGTGGGCTGACCTAAATAGTAAGCATATTTTTAATTTTAATAGATGTTAAGAGATTCCTTCCTAAAAGGGCTGTTATAACAACATTTCAAATTGCAGTTATTTTTAGTTTATTGATTTTTTTTCCCTACTAACAAGAGAAATGATACCTTTTTAAATTTATAACAATCCAACAGATGAAGGGGTTATCTCTTTTTAAATTTGTACTTCACCCTTTACTAGATATTTTGAGTATATTTTCATAACAGCTAGCCATTCAGATATGCTCCTTTGTTAATTGTTAATACATAATTTTGCTCACTTTTACATTTTTTGGGACTTTCTGTCAATTTGTGCTATGCTATTTTTGATTGTGTTGGGACTTATTATTGTGAAGTTGTTTGTAGAACTAATCTAAGGTCTATTATATGATTATTGCTCTCCAGAGAAGATTTATGTTTGCTACTTCCAGGTAACTTCCAGGTATCTGGTGGCTCTAGCAATGCAGAATCATGTCAATCCTATTTAAAGAACTGTAATAATTCAGCTCTCAGTTTGCAATCTATCCAAGGGCCTAACTACTTTTGTTACACTTATTCCAAGGGTAGAGTCTTTTGGTCCTTCCCTCTGATTCTTAAAGCTTTTCAATCTAATTTTGATGCGTCTATCCTAAGGAGGTCTTCAAAAGCTACAATTCAGTCTCTTGTCCTCTCTGACATTTCTTTTGGAATCTACAAGGGACTGGGAGCTTCAAACTTCTGGGCTCATTTCCCTACGCCTCAGAGTAATGTTTCACTTTTTTTTTTTAAGATTTTATTTATTTATTTGAGAGAGGGAGAGCATAGTGAGAGAGTGAAAAAGAGAGAGCGCAAACAGGGGTGAGGGGTAGAGGGAGAGGGACAAGCTCAGCAGGGAGCCAAATACAGGCTCAATCCCAGGACCCTGAGATCATGACCTGAGCCAAAGGCAGACACTTAACAAACTGAGCCACCCAGGTGTCCCTGTTTTACTTTTTTTTTTTTTAATGCTTCCAGCGTTTTAAGGGGATTTAAGAAAATATGATAATGAGTTTTTCACTCCGAGTTTGGGCCAAAGTACTCAATCCACCATTATCAGAACCTGATATCTGAATCTGAAATTATAATGTCACTCATGTTTAGAATGGAAGCATTATCGATAGCATTGGGGTTTCTGAGTGGGTCTTCAATAAGTGGCATCCCTCTCCTCCACTTGGGGTTATAAGTTGAGAAATAAGACAGAGTCAAAACTGTGTCCAAGATAACTCCCTTATTAATAACAGAGTCAAAGTTGCAGATGATAGCTTCGCATGACCAGTCAACTTGGCCCATTAAACTGAAACCCAGAATAGGCAGACATACCCCGCCAGCAATGCGCCCATGCTGCACAAGGAAGCCTCCTCCTGTAGGGGTGCTGACCATCTGGCTGAGGCAGGAGACAGTTCGGCTTTGCACACGCAGGCCTGCTTTGTAGTCAGACGTCTGTCACCTGCTGGAGTGAGCAAAGGAATTCCGTGACGGCACTTAGGGAAAATCCCTCCTTGTGGACCCCAGAAACAGAGAAAAGGCATTCCTTCTAAAAAGGTAATTGCAGAAAATTAATTTCATTAATATGTATATTTATATATGGCTTAGTATAAGAGCTTTGGGCTTTTGAAAGGTTGAATATTCTTAAGTACTGAATTTACGAAGACTCAGTACCTGAACCTTTAAAATTGTGTGAACTTGGACAAATCACTTAACCTTCTCTCAGACAATGTTTCTTCATTAGTGCAAAAGAGATCATAATCTCTTTTGAGCTAATTTCTTTTTTTTTTTAATATTTTATTTATTTATTTGAGAGAGAGAATGAGATAGAGCATGAGAGGAGGGAGGGTCAGAGGGAGAAGCAGGACTCCCTGCTCAGCAGGGAGCCCCGATGCGGGACTCAATCCCAGGACTCCAGGATCACGACCTGAACCGAAGGCAGTCGCTTAACCAACTGAGCCACCCAGGCACCCTGAGCTAATTTCTTTTAAAAGCTAAATGAGATGCTCTGTTTAAAGTACTACACACATATAAGGAAATTCTCTTAGCGCTATTTTCTGTGTGTGTGTGTTTGGTGTTTCCAGCGCTTTCCAAGTGCAGCCTCCTGGGCGCTTCTCCTTATTCTGATGTTTGTTTGTCTGCCCTGTGCCCTCCTGTCAGTGCTTGAGGGGTCCCCTTCATCTTTTCTTAGCAGAGCACACAGTCATTTCCATGCAGTAGAGGCTCTCACACCTTTATTGCCTAGCTTTTTATTTTTTCCCCAAGCACAGATGAATGGCAGGTCTTATAGATCTTTTCTAACTTACTATTATGTTCCTGGTGAAAACACTTTTCTATTTGAAAAACTTCTCCCAAACCCTGAAGGTCACTTCCTTCTATCAAAATACATTCTTTAGTTCTCTGACATGCTAGCTTATTAAATCACACCTCTGCTCTAGGTGCTCAGATGGAGAAAGATCGGCCAACTTTTATTTTCTCTAGTATATATCTCAGGCTTTACCAAGATAGAAGCAGAGAATGTCTGAATATATAATATAATATAATGTAATATAATATTGACATGATATGCTATAATATTGATATGAAAAATATAATTATGATATACGACATAATATAATATGAATAATTTGGCGTTACTTCTTGCTCCAACAAAACCCAAAATTTCCTCTTTATGCTTCTATAAATGTCACAATTTTTGAAATGTGATTGAGATTTCTACTGGGTTACATGTAGCAGAGATGGGTTTTTTTCCTAGGGAATTATTTTGTATCATAATCTAGACTTTAATAGAAAGCTTTTGTATGTCAGCTCTCTTTGCTTATACATTTTGGAGAGAAGAAATAGAAAATGCAAGTATATGGGCGCCTGGGTGGCTCAGATGGTTAAGCATCTGCCTTTGGCTCAGGTCATGATCCAGGGTCCTGGGATTGAGTCCCGCATTGGGCTCCCTGCTCCTTGGGAGCCTGCTTCTCCCTCTGCCTCCCTCTCTCTCTCTATCTCTCATGAATAATTAATAAAATCTTAAA
This sequence comes from Zalophus californianus, assembly GCF_009762305.2. Taxonomy (NCBI): domain Eukaryota; kingdom Metazoa; phylum Chordata; class Mammalia; order Carnivora; family Otariidae; genus Zalophus; species Zalophus californianus. Next base: position 79,467,802 of record NC_045606.1, read on the forward strand.
AAAAAAAGAAAATGCAAGTATACATTCTTAAAAATCCTATTACTTAGAGTTAAAAAATTTTCTTCGAAACTCCTAATGCTAAATTCAGTTCCATTATTTACCTTGGCTAATGAGATATTTTGCACATCTGGCTTATGAAAAAGATATGCAAAATATTCAATTTTTCCTTTAACTCCCTTAAGTATCCTCTAAAAATCATCTTTTTGGCAAGTTTCTGCTCTTCCAACCCATCCCTGCCTGTTGCTAATTTTATACCTTCTTTCTTCAATTGCTGCCTGAAATCTAAGACCTTTTTACTCCAGAGATGTTTCCTGTGTCATTCTGGGATCATGGCCATCCTACTATGTCTACACTAGCATCCATACCCACTCAGATCTGAGAATGCTTTCCCCTTCCTCACTAGAAATGCTCTCCCCATGTAACTAGAGTAGATTAGTTCTCGTTGAGTGTCTCCCAGAATTCTCTAATTCCCTCTTAGCAAAAGGAGCTCTGACCTTGGGTTTAAGAAACATTCTCCATTTATAATTCTTCTTCCCAAAATGAACAAGTCAGCTGGAAGTCATTTAGATGAGGGTTGCCTAGGGTTTCCCCCTGCTGGCCAGCATGCATTTTTCTCTGCTGAGTATATGAGCTTTCCTCTTAACTTTTTATTATCTGAACCATTTGTTCCTCTTAGAGGCTGCATGGTGCCAAAATATCATGGTTTTCTACAGAGTAATTGTTGTTTGGACAAATGGATGTAAATTGTAGTTTAAAACAAAACAAGCACAAACCTGTGCCTCCTGATAGGCCTGACATCAGGGAACATCAGTCTAATTTTTGTATTTGTTTCCTAGCACATGGGGATGAATTTTCCCCTTTTATGTCTGTGTTGCATAGACAAGATCTGCACTTGTGTCTCTGCTATTTCACTTGATATATCATAGTTGGTATGTCATTTGAGACTGTCCATATATCATAGAAGAATTAAAAAAATGATAAAGAATACCCCTGTGCCAGTACACTGCTTTGTTATTTATGTAGATGAGTATTTGGTGGATGTTTTACACTTTTAGAGTACCTTTCCCTCGAATTGATGAATTCCATTCAGATATGATCTCAATTTCCATATAGAAACTTTCATGGCTCTTGGTGCTTCCTGACTTAAAGTTGGATATCTTATGATCTGCCATTTATTTTCTATATGTCTGTTCTTCACATTTCTCCAATATTAATCCTCTTTGAAAGGATTAGAGCATATTCGCTGTTAATACCAGGCCTCCTGTGAAAACTGTTGAAGCTTAAGGAAAATTATTTCATTAATCCATGAGTTTGACATTATGTTTAGCAGCAACAAATATGGGTGTCTCCAGAGCTCCAGAAAACAATAAGCTTAAAATAGAAAACAATCATAGATAACTCTTATCTCTTCATTGTAATATAAAGAAGAAGGTAGGGGCACCTGGGTGGCTCAGTCAGTTGAGTGGCTGCCTTCGGCTCAGGTCATGATCCAGGGTCCTGGGATTGAGTTCCACATCAGGCTCCCTGCTCAGAGGGAGACTGCCTCTCCCCTCTCCCTCTGCCCCTCTTCCTTGCTCATGCTCTCTCTCTCTCTAAAATAAATAAGTAGAATCTTAAAAAAAAGAAGAAGAAGAATGTAAATCTACCAGTCTGCAAATTTTATTTTAAGCCAGTTATCTTTTTTTTTTTATGTCTGCTCACAACTGTTAAGACACTAACTAGGAGTATCCTATATTCTCTATGTCAGACGGTATTAATAAAATGACACAATGTGCTGTAGAACAAGAAGGTTTAGATGTTGATGTTCTTCAACAAAAGCCTTGAAGTGTATTTTTCTCTCGTTATTCCTTGCTGTCATTATTTCATTTCATTTAATTTTAGAGCTAAAAGGAGCCTTTTAATACATGTGCTGCCAAAGTGAGCAGTAGCAGGAGCTTTGAGGTTCATCTGCTTACCTTCCACTCTCTACGTTGAGTAAACTGAGACCAGATTTGTGACTTGGCCAGAATCTCTAAGCTGTTAGAGGCAAAGCTGATGCTTGGGTATTCGACTGCTAAAACAGTGCACTGTCCCACTAAATCTCAGTGTGTCCTCTTTGGCTTGTTCTCGCTGTCATTTTTAGACATATGATCTGGCTCAGCTATGATGAAGGTGAAGAAAAGAAAAACAAAATCAGTAAATATCAAGATTGGGAAATTACAGTGTTTTAGTTTTGGGAAAAGTACAGACCAGGAGGCATACACTATAGAAGCAAATGTTAGAGAAAAAAGCGGCTGTTCTTTGGACGCCGCTTCGTTCATGTTAGTCACCGTATCAGCTGTCCAGGGAAAGGGATAACCCACTCTGGAAAGTTTCCTCACAAGCATGTGCTGATGCAGACTCTGCTGAATTCTGGAGTGGACCCTGCAGTTCTGTGGATTTCTCTCTCTGGGCAGCTTTCTCTGTCTTACACATTCTATTTGCCTTGGTCCTTTCCAGGATGTTCAGCTCTGTCCTCTTCAACTCAGGTTACTCTGTAGGCTCTGCCTGGGTTTCCTTTTCTTGATCCGTGACCTTGAAGCTCTCTTAAGCTATAACCTGGGGCAACTGTAGGGTTCACTTGGTCTGCTTTCCATCTTTCAGAGACCACTGACTTTTGTTTTCTGGTGCCTGGTGCTCGAAAATAGTGATTTCATATATTTTGTCTGTTTCTGTTTGTGTTTTGGTTGTTTCAAGGAGGAAAGTGAATCGGTTCTTTGTTACTTCATCTTGGCCAGAAGTGGAAGTCCCTGGAGTTTATCTCTTAAACCCTTCTTTGTACAGTTTACTTTTGCAAGAACTTATTTCCTTGCAAGCTCCAATTATGTCTTGCATCACCCCTCCATCCAAAACAGAGCCTGTGTAATGCCTGCCCTCATTATCATCTGAAAGACTTCCTGTTCTTCCTTTCCCTTCTTCCCTCTATTGTTAAACCCTCCCCCTCCTTTCAAGAGAAAACATCAGCAGACACAACCACAAACACACACAACTTATTTTCATTTTGGTATTGCTACAGATCTTTAAAATGGGAGTAAGGGACATATACTACTTCATCTCCCTGTGTCCGCAAGACCTTAGAGGAGCTCTGTCAATGAACTTTCCGCGATGATGGAAATGCTCTGCTCTGTACTGTTCAAGGCAGTAGCCCAAGAATACCTGTGGCTAGGGAGCACTTGAACAGTGCCTAGAGCAACTGACAGACTAGATTTCCATTTCATTTAATTGTGATGAATTTACATTTAAGTTTAGATAGCCACATGTGGCTAGTGGCTATTGTACTGGACATCTCAGGCCTACCGTTTATCATTTGCCAGAGGTGAAGAGCAGTTTAGAGTGCTGTGGTGTACATCTCCCTTAGCTACCATCGTTTTCCTAAGCAATTCATCTAATGGACAGGTTGAGTTGCCACGGTGTAGGCTCCAAAGCAGACTCAGTTTATTTACGTACAACTAATAGGTACTAACTATATGTGTGATAAAAACTTAGCCTGTTTGAATTTCGATTCTCTGGACTAATGGTGCTCATGACACCTCCAAATAGGTTGCTGTAAGAGTTTCTGTAAGATAGTGTGTAGTACATAGTCATTATTAAGTAAACATTAATTTTTTTTCTTTTTCTTTTCCATTGTATCTCTCCTTTTAGAATTTTTTTAGAATATTTCTGAAGGCCATAAAATATTAAACCAATCACCACTTTAGTGTTACTAAGTGCAAGAAATACCTTTCCTCCGGTTTTATTTGTGCATAGGGCAACTGCTCTTAAAGAAGGAAGGAGGGAAGTAAGTAAGCCCTATCCTAGCGGAAGTAGGATGCACTGAAGTCACCATTCGCCAACTTGAAATGTCAGCAGAGCAGGACTGCAAGAGAAAACCAAAAGTAGTTCAGCCTTCAAGAGAGCTAGCTCCTTAGAGACTCATTTTAGATCCAAAGGACACCCCCAGATTGAAAGTGAGGGGGTGGAGAAACCATTTACCATGCTAATGGACACCAAAGAAAGCTGGGGTGGCAATCCTTGTATCAGGCAAATTAGATTTTAAAACAAAGACTGTAATAAGAGATGAAGAAGGACACTATATCCTACTTAAAGGGTCTATCCAACAAGAAGATATAACAATTGTAAATATCTATGCCCTAACATGGGAGCAGCCAATTATATAAGGCAATTAATAACAAAAGCAAAGAAACACATTGACAACAATACAATAATAGTGGGGGACTTTAACACCCCCCTACCTGAAATGGACAGATCATCTAAGCAAAAGATCAACAAGGAAATAAAGACTTTAAATGACACACTGGACCAAATTGGACTTCACAGACATATTCAGAACATTCCATCCCAAAGCAACAGAATACACATTCTTCCTCTAGTGCCCATGGAACATTCTCCAGAATTGATCACATCCTAGGTCACAAAACAGGGTCTCCAACCGGTACCAAAGATTGAGATCATTCCCTGCATATTTTCAGACCACAATGCTTGAAACTAGACTCAATCACAAGAGGAAAGTCGGTAAGAACTCAAATACATGGAGGCTAAAGAGCATCCTACTAAAGAATGAATGGGTCAACCAGGAAATTAAAAAAAATTCATGGAAACCAATGAAAATGAAAACACAACTGTTCAAAATCTTTGGGATACAGCAAAGGCAGTCCTGAGAGGAAAGTAATATAGCAATACAAGCCTTTTTCAAGAATAAAGAACAGTCTCCAATACACAACCTAACCCTACACCTAAAGGACTGGAGAAAGAACAGCAAATAAAGCCTAAACCCAGCAGGAGAAGAGAAATAATAAAGATCAGAGCAGAAATCAATGAAATAGAAACAAAAGAACAGTAGAACAGATCAACGAAACTAGGAGCTGGTTCTTTGAAAGAATTAACAAGATTGATAAACCCTGGCCAGACTTATCAAAAAGAAAAGAGAAATGACCCAAATCAACAAAATCATGAATGAAAGAGGAGAGATCACAACCAACACCAAAGAAATACAAACAATTATAAGAACATATTAGGAGCAACTCTATGCCAGCAAATTAGATAACCTGGAAGAAATGGGTGCATTCCTAGAGATGTATCAACTACCAAAATTGAACCAGGAAGAAATAGAAAACCTGAACAGACCTGTAACCACTAAGGAAATTGAGGCAGTCATCAAAAACCTCCCAACAAACAAAAGCCCAGGGCCAGATGGCTTCCCAGGGGAATTCTATCAGACATTCAAGGAAGAATTAATACCTATTCTCCTGAAACTGTTCCAAAAAATAGAAATGGAAGGAAAACTTCCAAACTCATCTTATGAGGCCAGCATTACCTTGATCCCCAAACCAGACAAAGACCCCATCAAAAAGGAGAATTACAGACCAATATCCTTGATGAACATGGATGCAAAAATTCTCACCAAAATACTAGCCAATAGGATCCAACAGTACATTAAAAGGATTATTCACCATGACCAAGTGGGATTTATCCCTGGGCTGCAGGGTTGGTTCAACATCTGCAAATCAATCAACGTGATACAATACATTAACAAAAGAAAGAACAAGAATCATATGATCCTCTCAAGAGATGCAGAAAAAGCATTTGACAAAGTATAGCATCCTTTCTTGATCAAAACTCTTCAGAATATAGGGATAGAGGGTACATACCTCAATATCATAAAAGCCATCTATGAAAAACCTACAGCGAATATCATTCTCAATGGGAAAAGCTGAGAGCTTTTCCCTAAGGTCAGGAACGCGGCAGGGATGTCCACTCTCACCCCTGCTACTCAACATAGTATTAGAAGTCCTAGCCACAGCAATCAGACAACAAAAAGAAATCAAAGGCATCCAAATTGGCAAAGAGGAAGTCAAACTCACTCTTTGCAGATGATATGATACTGTATGTGGGAAAACCCAAAAGACTCCACCCCCAAAACTGCTAGAACTCATACAGGAATTCAGTCAAGTAGCAGGCTATAAAATCATGCCAGAAATCAGTGGCATTCCTATACACCAACAACAAGACAGAAGAGAGAGAAATGAAGGAGTCGATCCCATTTACAATTGCACCCAAAACTGTAAGATACCTAGGAATAAATTTAACCAAAGAGGCAAAGGATCTGTACTCAGAAAACTATAAAATACTCATGAAAGAAATTGAAGAAGACACAAAGAAATGGAAAAACGTTCCATGCTCATGGATTGGAAGAACAAACATTGTGAAGATGTCAATGCTACCCAGAGCAATCTACACATTCAATGCAATCCCCATCAAAATACCATCCACTTTTTTCAAAGAAATGGAACAAATAATCCTAAAATTTGTATGGAACCAGAAGAGACCCTGAATAGCCAGAGGAATATTGAAAAAGAAAAGCAAAGCTGGTTGGCATCACAATTCCAGACTTCCAGCTCTATTACAAGCTGTCATCATCAAGACAGTATGGTACTGGCACAAAAACAGACACATAGATCAATGGAACAGAATCGAGAGCCCAGAAATGGACCCTCAACTCTATGGTCAACTTATCTTTGACAAAGCAGGAAAGAATGCCCAATGGCAAAAAGACAGTCTCTTCAACAAATGGTGTTGGGAAAATTGGACAGCCACATGCAGAAGAATGAAACTGGACCATTTCCTTACACCACACACAAAAATAGACTCCAAATGGTTGAAAGACCTAAACGTGAGATAGGAGTCCATCAAAATCCTAAAGGAGAACACAGGTAGCAATGTCTTCGACCTCAGCCACAGCAAATTCTTCCTAGAAACATTGCCAAAGGCAAGGGAAGCAAGGGCAAAAATGAACTATTGGGATTTCATCAAGATAAAAAGCTTTTGCACAGCAAAAGAAACAGTCCACAAAACCAAAGACAACCGACAGAATGGGAGAAAATATTTGCAAATGACATATCAGATAAAGGGCTAGTATCCAACATCAATAAAGAACTTATCAAACTCAACATCCAAAGAACAAATAATCCAATCAAGAAATGGGCAGAAGACATGAACAGACATTTTTCCAAAGAAGACATCCAAATGGCCAACAGACACATGAAAAAGTGCTCAACATTGCTCAGCATCAGGGAAATCCAAATCCAAACCTCCATGAGATACCACCTCACACCTGTCAGAATGGCTAAAATTATCAAGTCAGGAAACGACAGATGTTGGCGGGGATGTGGAGAAAGGGAAACCCTCCTACACTGTTGGTGGGAATGCAAGCTAGTGCAACCACTCTGGAAAACAGTATGGAGGTTCCTCAAACAGTTGAAACTAGAGCTACCTCACAATCCAGCAATTGCACTACTGGGTATTTACCACAAAGATGCAAATGTAGGGATCCGAAGGGGTATGTGCACCCCAATGTTTATAGCAGCAATGTCCACAAGAGCCAAACTGTGGAAAGAGCCAAGATGTCCATCGACAGATGAATGGATAAAGAAGAGGTGGTATATATACACAATGGAATATTATGCAGCCATCAAAAGAAATGAGATCTTGCCATTTGCAATGACGTGGATGAAACTGGAGGGTGTTATGCTGAGTGAAATAAGTCAATCAGAGAAAGAGATGTATCATATGACCTCACTGATACGAGGAATTCTTAATCTCAGGGAATAAACTGAGTGTTGCTGGAGTGGTGGGGGGTGGGAGGGATGGAGTGGCTGGGTGATAGACATTGGGGAGGGTATGTGCTATGGTGAGCACTGTGAATTGTGCAAGACTGTTGAATCACAGAATTGTACTTCTGAAACAAATAATGCAACATATGTTAAAAAGAAAAAAGGAAAAAGAAGAAGATAGCAGGAGGGGAAGAATGAAGGGGAATAAGTCGGAGGGGGAGACATACCATGAGAGACAATGGACTCTGCAAAACAAACTGAGGGTTCTAGAGGGGAGGGGGGTGGGGGGATGGGTTAGCCTGGTGATGGGTATTAAAGAGGGCACGTTCTGCGTGGAGCACTGGGTGTTATGCACAAACAATGAATCATGGAACACTACATCTAAAAACTAATGATGTAATGTATGGTGATTAACATAACATTAAAAAAATTAAAAAAAAAAAGAGAGCTAGCATCCTTTTTACTCCCAGGTTATATGGGTGCCCTTGTGGTTCCTGAAAGTCAACAAAATTTCTTTCAACCTGTTGGTCCCTGGGAACACTCCATTCCAAGCCATCTTTTACCTTCCACGCTTCAGTTCCGTGTAACGGATCTGGATTTACGAGCTGGTATAGCAACTTGCTGACGCTGAGAGCCCCAGAGATAACATAGAGATCAGCAACAATGACAACAACAACAAAACACACTTAGTTTGTCTTTTTAAAAATCACACCAGAGGCACGCGAGAGGCTTAATTTCATTGATCTCTGTTGTTTTTCCCCTAGTCCACTCATGGGGAGTGGAGCGTGGCAGAGAGCTCTCAACCGACAAGGAGCTTCTCTTTTCACAAGGTGCCTGCTCGGCACGACTGTTTCTCTGTTAAGCGTAAAACCATGAGCCGAGTTTTCTATTGCCAAGTCATAAATGTCGGTCACAGGCAAACTCACACAAATAAACACTGCATGTTTGTAAGTGCTAAGATAATTAGGAGGCATGATACCAAGTGGTGGAGAAGCAGGTGTTTATGCTTTCTTTGGCTGCATTCTCACCTGTGCTGTGTGACTCTGGGGAAGTTATATCCCGTCTCTGAGCTTTAGATTGCCCAGTCTCTAGAAGATGAAGAAAAAAGAAAAGAAGGAAGGAGAAAGTGCTAAAATGAGGGTTACAGTTCAGGGTTGTGTGGATAAATGAGATTGCAAAAAAGTAAGAAAGCAAAAGGGAACCTCGATGGGTTAATATAGTTCCTATTCTTTCTTTCTTTCTTTCTTTCTTTCTTTCTTTCTTCTTTCTTTTTCTTTCTTTCTTTCTTTCTTTCTTATTCTTTCTTCTTTCTTTCTTTCTTTCTTTCTTTCTTTCTTTCTTTCTTTCTTTCTTTCTTTCTTTCTTTCTTTCTTTCTTTTCTTACTTTCTATAACTATGGCATTCATTTATTATTTAAGCTGCATTCCTAGAATCTTAGATGCTTTCAAGTGTCTACATGTTAGATTTAATATTTAAAAAATCTATTTTTAAAAAATTTAAAACATTAATAAAAATCGACACTTTCTAAAATTGGTTATGTAACAGTTTCCACACCTTGGAAACCACCAGTGCATTAGCTTGTACTCTTAGGCTGACTAGTTTCGGGGCATATCTAACTAAAAAGAAGGCTTTTCCTGCCAACACTGAATTATGAAGGCTGTATTATATTAGAACTCTTAAAAGTTCTAGCCTTCACATAGCTGGTGAGCTATGTTCGCACTTGAGCAAGTACCCAGTACAGCACATTTGCAATTGAATTTATTAAAATGTCCGCTTTGGGTTTGCTTAGTCCTTTCCTTGCCATCGTACTTTAAAATATTTTGGTAAAACCCCCACATATTTTTTCTTATTACAATATATTATTTACTTTGAGCAAACTAACATTCTATGATTACATTTTGTTCCCTGAATGGCTTTATTTTTTTTTTTCCTGGAGATAATTGGCTTATTTTTACATTTATTTAATTCTCTTTGAATATTTAAGCTTTATGTACCATTAAGGAGCTCTGAAATTGTTTTCTATGCAGTCCTCTTAGATCATTGATGAGTTGCATTTTTGTTCTGGAGAACTGCTCCTTGACGCCTCTGCCATGCTGCGAATCGGAATTCTTTGCTCTGTGGGTGACACAGAGTGGTTTGGCTGTGTTGCTACTCAGGACTCCGCTCTGACTCTTCCTTTTTTGGACTCTCCTGCCTTCCCCTTTTCTGATTCACTCCTGTATTTCGGTGGAACAACATCTTCCAATAGCTTCCTGAGAAATGGTGCATGGGAAATAACTTTTGAAATTTTGCATATTTAAAACTATTTTTATTCTCCCCTCATATTTGATGGATAGTCCTGTGGTTATATAACTCTAGGTTAAAAATAATTTTCTCTTAGCACTTTAAAGGGAAGTACTGCTTTATTGTCTTCTAGCTGCCAGGGTCTGTGATAAGTCCAATGCTATACTTACTCCTAATCATTGTTAGTTGCCGTTTTCTTTTCTGGAAACTTCTACCATCTTCTTTTGATTTTGGGGAGTGATACATCAGTATTATCTGTTCTATGCAATGATCATAAAAACTACGATCATACCGTCTAACTTTGTTCCTATCAAAAACTACCTTGCCACAGAGGGAACATCTAAGGCTGTTATGTGTTACTCGCTTTCCAAACTCAGGTCTCTTCTGGGTAGTAAGCATTATCCATCTTTCTGAGTTTTATTCAAATGAGTCCCCTCATCTGCCATGTGCCATGAAACAATCCTAGGAAGGTGAGTTGTGACCCTGAGTGCCTAATAAGCTGTTCAGGGACCAGGACAGCTACTTTTCTTTTGTAATGCAAGGTTACCGCATACATCTATAACAGCCAAATTTTTGTGGCATTATTGAGATAGGCTGCACTCGTCCTGGCTAAGATTCAACATAGATGGCTAGCTTATGTCTTCGATGGGAAAATTTATAGACTTTGTTTTACTGTAATTTTATTTTTCATATTTTTCAACTGTTAAAATAATACATATCAAATGCAGAAAAACCCAGGAAAGAAATTTATTCGTTGTGCCAGAGATTATAAATATTCATATTTAACACCTGTTACTGAAAATCGCATGTGTTGTTCCTCACTTTAACAATGTATTAGGAGCATCTCCCCAGGGCACTAAATATCACTGTACATATTGTATAACATGATTTTTGAAGGTTGCTCAGTATTGCAGTATATAAACTTGCCTTATGTATATAGCCTTTTTCTTAGAACTTGAGACTTCCATTTTTGTTTTTGTTTTTGCCTTTGCTATCCTAAGTATTGTGGAATCCAAAATGGCTCAAGTTTTATCAGCCCATAAATGAAAATGGAATTGTACTAACGTTAACTTTCAAATTCTGACGTGTCACAGCCCCTTCCTGCATGATTTAGTCCCATTAGTTATTTCCAGAAGGCCCTGGGAAGTCTTACTTACATACAGGGGGTAAGTCAATATATGTCCTTCCCCTTGTGCATCTTCAAGGGATTACCAGCCACAGAAATTTAATGAGGGGTCTTGACTCTGCTGCTAATGCTGGTACCTTCTGGGGGGATGCTGCTTCTCAGCTGGCCCACATTGCACCTCTGTAGGTCCTTTGCAGTTTTTGCAGACTCTACTATGACAATATTCTGCCAAAGGAAGGACAGAATGTGCCTGTTCTCATTTTGAGCCGAAGTTTGTTTTCTAGGTCCTAAGGCAGCAATGCTTATACCCAGAGTCTCAGTGGCCATTCCTTGAAAACAGTCCTTCAGCATACAGGACTTTTAGAAGATAGAGATGCCCAGGTCATACTTCAGATCTGATGAAATACTTTCCCAGGAGAACCATAGGATGTGCGTTTCAAAGTTAAGCGAAGTACATCAGTTTTGTTTTATGTAGTGGATCCTGTTGGTTCTCCTTGTAAATCCTCTGTCCTGGAATTATAGCTCTCCCTCAGCTTCTGCAAATGCTGTGGTTAACAGCTTAGGCTTGTGATCTTTCCCAAGGGATTGTATTTGCCTTCTTGCCCAGAGACGCCAGGGAGACCACACCAGTTCCAGAGAGGTTTTACTGGAGAGTACATGAATCCCTGTCACAGGCTCTAATTCTAGGAAATCTGGTCTAAGACAACGTGCAACTGGGCTACTCTTCTCGAGGCCCATGAGCGGCCCATGGAACTGGGTGAAGGACAGACAGAATGTTATTTCACCACTGGTCTGATTTTTCTCCTTCTCCTCCAAGGTACACACTCCCCTGTCTGCACACACATGCACACACACATAGAGAGAAGTATTCCATTCCTTCTTTAACAGAAAAACAGAAGTCTCATGCATATTAACTCATTTACTACTTCCTGAGGCTATATTTATTGACCTGTCTTTGGGCATATTGTTTTTATTTCCTACGTATCAATAACTATAAATGAAATTGCTGGCCTGATCATAAGACTTTTGATTCATATTGCTGATGGTTTCTCTGAGAGTTAATTCTAATTTACTCTGTAACAACCAGTGTACAAGGTTTCCATTCTCCCATACCCCTTCTAGGACTGCCCGCATTTCTACTCTAGTTTCTCTGGGAAAGGGAGGAGTCAGACAAACATAAATGGTGATGATAGTCTATGGTTGGTAAAAGTGGAATTGAATATAGGTAGGAATCAACCTAGAGGCATGGGGGTGGGGAGAAGATTTGATAAATCTTTAGGACAAGGATGATAGCATGTAAAATGAGATTCTCAGTTTGAGAAGGAGGGACTTGGATGTTATCCAAGCCAAGATAAAGAATGTATGTCCTTTGAGAGATACTGCTTAGATTTTTTTTTTTTTTTGTCACCATATTCTAACTGGAGGAAAGGGCTGATGTAGTTGAGTTCAGTCCAAGGCCATGAACTCAGTCATGCTACTATGGAATGCAGTGTAGAAGGAAGAGAAGAAATAGCCTTGCATGGAGCAAACACTTTTCTCTTCCTTCCTTAGAATATTTTTCCCGTGTTTTTCTTTGGCATTGAGTTTTAAGGACAGCTGTAAATGTGTATTTGTGATTTTGTGAGATTTGGGCATAGATATAATAAGTAACTTTATAAATAAATTTTTTATAATATAAAACTTTATAAATAAAACTTTTATAAATAAATCTTTTTGCTTTAGGGGGCTTCAAATCTGCCCATTATTAACATCCTACTTCCTACATTGGTAAATGAATAAAACAATTCCAAACACCTATTTTGCTAATTACAGGCACCTTCAAGGGAGATCAGGAGGTAAAGTGGATGCTCTGATGAAGTCTCTATTCTGTAAGATTCTCATTATCTGAGGACTTATATACCTAGGTTTTTGAGAAGAAATGAAGCACAATCTGAAAAGATAAAACTTAAAGAAAGTAATAGGAATTGTATCCACCTTTGCCTCAATTCTCATGAGAGCAGAAAGCTAGGAAGAACTACTCATGAGTTAATATTCTTTTAGGTCCAGGCCTTGAAGGCACATGAATCAATTTATTAAAATTAATCTGGAAGTAAGTTAACATAAAAAGACTTTGGTTATATGTAGACTGTCGCTTTGCAGACTCTTCTTCCAAAACATCTTTTTAAAGATTTAATATGGCCTGGCTAAGAATCACAGACAGCTGGATGCATGCACCCAGGTGACACTTCCTGCTCAGAAGGGATCACAGTCAGGGCATCCTGTAGAGCAGGGACCTGGGATTCGTCTGCACAAATATCCTCACAGAGGTGCTGAATCGTCCTGGAGAGCCAGAGAGGAGCCGTGTGCCAGCAACTGCCCTAAGCCACCTTCAGAACTCACCTTATTAAATTTCTGCTGGGGTAATTTGCTCTGGGGATCTCCTGAGTTCCTTGAATGGATAAAAATAAGCTGTCTGTGAGCTAACTCAGGTTACTTAGAACAGGGCTCCAGCGGGGTTCTGCTTCTGCTTTAGGCCAAGCTCGCTCGGGGTTAAGGCGACATGAACGGGTCCTGGTTCCTCCTGCCTGAGCCACAGACTCCTTCTCACTCCCTCTAGTTCCTCCTGCCTCCATTTGAAGATAAAAAAGTTATGTTAATATAAATAAGGAAAAAGACTAATATATCACGTTTCCATTTTTCCCCAGGGAGACCTGACTGGGCATAGTTCTTCTGAAACTGTAGGGCTTGCGACTGGGTTTCCTCCTTTGATTTGATCCCAATATCCCACTATTTTCACAGAATATTTCTGAACCTTAGTCATTGAGGCTCCAGCTCTGGTCCCAGGATGATCTTACCCAATGCATGTCAGCGGCTGTAGTGCACACTTGCTGAAGGCAGGTCCTGTCGGATTTACACACGGAGTCTGCAAATTAGACTAGACCAGGAGAAGAATGATAAAAAGAAATAATAATTAATGAGAAGAAATGTGCCTAACCAAATGAGGAATAAGAATAAAACAATAAAACACGTGTGAGGACACAGCCCTAGAGCTGACATTCTCTTCGGGGTCAGATAACAGCCAGTGGGTAGAGACATCATTGTCCATGTCCACTGCAGATCAGACTTCCCTACAGGGCACCCTGTAGAGACACCTAGAAGACAGTCCAGGTGAGGACGCCTGAAAGGGAGACCAGGTGGAGGTGCAGGTCACTCTCGTCTTTGAGAACAGAGGCAACTTAAGCGAGGACTTGCAGGAGCTGCCTCAGAGCCACGCCAGGTCCTGAGAACCCGTGCCTGAGATAAGAACTGTGGGCCTGAAGTGGGACCAGCATCTCTCCCATCCTGCCCTGCCTGCTGGGGGGGGGGGGGGTATGAAAACACACCTCAAACGGTTGTTGGGCACAGAAGCCTGGGGAAGGGACCATGCTGACAAGGATGTAGTTACTGGAAGGGAGGCTTCAATGAGGGGGAAAGAAAGCAGGATACTATTGTTCGGCCACTAATCCTAATGAACATGTCTTAGATTCAAGGAGAAAAAAGGATAGGCCTTTTTGGATCTGGGGGGAAGTGGTTGCATAAAATTCAATCCAATTAACAAGATAAAAGGGGGTTTACTATATGCCAGACACCATGTTTCATGCTATAAGGACAAGAAGAGGAAAGAACAGTGCCCGCCTCTAAGGGAATGGCAATGTGGCCAGGGAGAGACCACATTCAGAAGGAATAATAATTCCCAGCCCACTGAAGTAAGATCCATGATAAAGATGCAAGGGGGTAGCAGCACAGTAATGAATGCTACCTTAGGAGAAGCCTCACGGAGCAGCTGTGAGGATGAACAACCAGGACACAGAGCAGACCCTGAGGAAGAGAGGAACAACCCTCAGACTGAGGAGAGAGCCTGAGTAGAACGAGGCGTGGGGCTGGGGAAGGAGGCTGGTTTTCAGAGAAAGCTGAATTCTCCTGACACAGGAGCTAAGGGTGAACTGTGAGCAGGAAAGTCTGCAGGGGAGGGCGGGGCCAAAGTCACGGGGTCCGGCTCTTTAAGAGGGTTTGATCTGATAACGTACAGGATGGGAAGGCACGGAGAGCTATTCAGAAAGAGACTGACAAAATCACAGCTGTGCTAAAAGGGTGTGAATCTAGACGTATTATGCACGATGCATTAGAGAAAGCAGAGACTGGAGACAGGGAACTTTGCCCGGCAATCTTCCAGGTGTTGCTTGCATTTATGCATATCCTTCTGCCTTCGTATTGAACTATTTTTCCAAGGATGTTTTTATAGTGAATAGTCGTGGAAGAGAGTGTCTCTCTCCAGAGCACAACCAGGCAGGCCCACTGTCTGTTACGGAAGATTCAGCTTCCCTAAGATCAGGCTTTCCTCTCCTCTACTGCAGCCCACTGCCCATGCAGGAAGGAATCTCAGTGGCCCCGTCGAACTTGGAAGTAAGGGGAACTTACAGAGAGACGCTGCGTATGCTGTTTTCTGTGCCGTGAGAAATAAATGACGTTGTTTCTGACCCAACAGTCTATGTTATCTGCCATAATCCATGAAACCACAGCAGGCCAACTCATCACCTGCGTGGAGTGTAAAACTCTCACGTTGTTCATAATTTTCGATGGAGGGAATATTTACCTGACATTTACATATGACCAATTTTATAATGTCTAGAAAATACTGTTTCTTTACTACAAACAGTCTGACCCGACCCCATTGATGGTGGTCAGTTCATCCCACAGCTTTTTCCCGAGTCTCACCCACTAAAGTCTCAGAGAGGAAGCATGGCTCCAGGACAGGAGGGCCTCAGGGACTCCTATCATGCACAGAATACGTTTACACTCTGAGTTTGCTCTTTCAGTGTGCCTACACGAAGCCAAAATAGCTGTCCTAAAATGTCTTCTTCATTGTAACTATCCTGGGATTCAGCCAGTAGCCTAACATGTGCTAATTAATCAGTAAACATTTAGTGCCTGAAAGTGAAACAATAATTAAAATGTAAAAATAGATCTAGTTGGGAAATTCTTGTCTTTAGTCACTTACCCCAATTCCAAAGATACAGCTGTGTTTAAACTTGTTTAATTCATTGTCTTTATACAATGTGACTGATACTTGATATCTTTTTTTTTAAAAAAGAGTTTGTTTTTTGAGAGAGAGAGAGAGCACATCACGGGTGAGGGGTAGAGAGAGGGAGACAAGCAGACCCCCTGCTGAACGGGGAGCCAGAGGTGGGGCTCGAACCCAGGACCCTGAGATCATGACCTGAGCTGAAGACAGAAGCTTAACCGACTGAGCCACCCAGGCGCCCTGATACTAGATATTTCTCAGAGTGGCCCTGCCACTATTTTTGTGACCCTGGACCTCAGCGTTCTCACCATGAAGTGGGACTTGATTATTTTTAAGGTCTTTTCCAGCATTGGATTCCAAGAAGCCCAGTTCATGGAACTGAGTAATAATGTTATTTCCAACTTCTTTTTCTCTTGAAAAACACAGCCAGAAAAGTTATTTTAACTGGAAAGAAGGAAAGATGAGCAAGTCAAGTATGTGAGTATGTTAAACAAGCTTCTTAGTTTCTTTTGCTACTAATAGCTTTCTGGCCCCTTTGTTCACTTTGAAGCAAAGCCTAAATGAAAAGTTAGCAATTCTTTTTAACTTTTGAGTAGGTTCATAGTATCTTTAATCTCTTTCAAAGATGACAAACAATGGGTTTTGCTAAGATTCTTTCACATGGGCATAAAAATGGTGGTATTCTCACCAAAATATAGAAACACAGTTTGAGTGCTGAGACTTTAGTTGTTATCCTTATTACTGCAACTAGTAATTAGCTCTTATTGTTTGCAAGAAGTGTGAAAAATCAGATAGGAAAATTCCTCACTGTTGGAAGGAATGGCCTATTCATCGTGATTGCACAAAAACAAAGACACCTCATGGTGTTGTTTCTCCTGCCGAGTGTAAAGATGGGCATATGGCTGTGTGAGCTCAGTTGGTTGGATTTCTGTGGTATAGAGGCCAAGAGCACGGGTTGAAGTCCAATATGGGCCAGTCAGCTCTTTTCTGCCCTGCCAACCATCCTACAAACAGGAACTTAACAGGACGTCAGACCCTATTGATGGCATGTCAGTTATCACTTCATACATGATAGCAAGAAGGAGGTCACCAAGTCCACTCTGTTCTTTGAGTTTATGATGTCTTTATCTGCCAATGTGATTTAGTTCAACAATTACTAATTGCTTTAATGTGCTTGTAGGAAAGTTTGGCCCGATACCTATTCTGGAGAAGCTGATCATCTTGAATGGAAAAAGAAACTCACATTTTCTTAAAATCGTTTTCTTCAAACTATTCATATGCATGTTCAGCATCAGTGACTTCATAATTTTTATTACTACTTTTTGAGCCAAATAATGTTTACCTAGAGCAAATCATCTTCACTTCCAACTAAGCTGTTGGAGATATCAGCCTAAAAGTAGGATCTGGTCTCTGATTCTGTTCCTGGAAATGTTATGGGGAGCATGAATACCCACTTACATAACATTTGGACATTAGGACAGTCTTCTCCCTTTGCTTTTCATCTTATATGTGTACATTTTATTTTAAAACTTCACAATGCAGTCACTTACCAAATTGCTTTTTAAAATTATCTTTGGAAAGTTGGTTTTCAATGGTATTCATTACTGGAAACTCTGAAATTATACCCTCAGGAAAAATGATCAAATTTTCCTTTCTCTTTTTAAAAAATACTCATTCTTTATATTTGCACCTGAACTGGCCTGACTTCCTTAAGTTTTCTCCAACTCCTTTACTTCTTTATACACATTTGAATTCTCTATTTTCCTGGCTTACTTGAAAGAATATTCTAAGATCTAACTTAGACATGTACACTTATCCTTCACTGAGCAACTTTAATTTTTTCCTGAAAACTATGCTACTAAGTGAAAGGTTGTTAAATTAAAAAAAAAAAAACAACTTCAATTGAATGAAAAAGATCACGATGTATTCCATTTTAACATAAGATATCCAAACAATTTTCACAGATAGAAACATTTAGCAATAACAGAACAAAAGCAAGTTTATATAAGCAAAACATAAGTTTGCAAGTCAAGAAATGTAGATTGTATATAAAATGAAATGTACTAAAAATTTATTGTATGGACTAAGACATGATCGTGAGTTTTGGGGATAGAAGGGTATGAATCATTCTCTGTAGATTCTTCTGTACTGTTTTGCTCATCAAATTTTCAAACTTAATGAGGCTCATTGTTATCTTGCCCTCAAACTGCAGTTAAAAGCAAAGTTGTAGTGCAGAAAAACGCCTTTTAGGGCAAAGTAAAGGCTAAACACAAGAGTGCTTTGAAGTCTATGGAAAAAGTGCATGTGCACATTTTCTATGAAAAGTCACAGAAAATCTGAACTTTTCATCCCACTCACTTTCCTTACATGCCCAAAGAGAAGGGTTTTGAGTTTATCTAAAAATGGCACACAATTCAAATTTGTTCTGCACGACAGTCTCTGACTACAGACTTGAATGCTAAGTCAACATGTGTGTCTTTGCCTAAAATTATCATTTTAAACTACTACTTCTTCAAGCATATTTATTTAGTGCGTTTTTAGATGAAAAAAAGTATTAAGAAAAAACAGAAAAATCATCTGGAAAGTGGCAGAACTTTTAAAGATTTGTTATGAAATTTGTCTAACTAATAAGTAATTGTGTGGAATGAATCTTTATTCCTGGTCCCAGAGGCCATCTTTGGGCACTCAGCGAGGTGAGGTGTTCCTTCCCTTTATTCTCCTCTGTGTAGACCTTTTCTACGTTTTTCAAAATAGATTTAAATGATTTCTTTGTGTATTTCCCCTGCTGTCTTGTAAGATCTTTGAGGGAAGGACCAAGACCTTTTTGTCGCTAATGCTTAACCCTATACCTGGCCCTTAGTTCTTGAATGAATCAATGAATGTGTAAATCTCCACATTCACTTTAACAGTCAGCCTCCAGATGAAGGCAGGTTTCTGTGTTACCTACTTAATAGACTACTGGAAATAGTTTTCTGTTTTAAGTTACCCCAGATCAATAGAGCATTTCGTGTCTTAGAGAACATTTCTTTCCATCAGAATTCTGATAACTTGGGTGGAAAATTACTCTAGTAATCAACGATTTACCTTTTTCCTTTGAATTTGCCCAAGTTTTAATTGGAATAAAATACTGGGTTTCTCTTTTAGTGACCTGAGACTCTTCACTCGGGGTACCAGATGGTTTTCTCTTTTACTTGAAAATGAAAACATCTGACAGACTTTGTCAGGGCATGTGTCAGTAATGTTATTCATGGGGAAAGTCTTCCAAATGACATGCTTGTCTCTGAGGGCGTTTATCTGGGGCATGTGTTGTGTCTTCAGATGCCTCAAGTTCACACATTAAAGATGTTAGTTCAGTTGTAAATTGTTGCAGGTCTGCAGGCTCAACGCTTGAAAGAAATCATACTCTGGGAAAATGAACATTTTCACTCTTCTTTTTCTTTTTAGGGTTCTAAAATACATTTCTAAACTGTAAGGGAGAAAAATTTTATTTTTTAAAATATAATTTCTTAAAAACTATTCCCCTTACATTGATTCTTCACGCACTGACAATCAAATTTTCTTAGAGACTTTAGCATTCGCTAAGAAATTGTGCCTGGGGGAACATCCAGACTGTCTTCTGCCAGGCCTTGCCCCACACTCAGTAACCAATAACCACTCAAAACATCACTTTGTGCTGTGCTAATGGGCTAATATCTAGCCCAGAGACATCACTGCTGACAGTTGACATATAATACTTCTAATAATGAAAATAGGTTTTAGTGAACTGGCCCTCTCTTCACCTCATACGACAGCTGACAGCCATTAGAAAGACAAGTGTCTGGATGTAGAGATTGTGACCCTAGAAGACTTTGTCTTTACAGGTCTGATCACACAACTCTAGATTCATTAGCACTGTGCCCAGCCCTCAGGGAAGTGATCATTTGACAGATCATCATTCTGTGTCTAACTCCAAGAGGAAGAGGAAGAAGAGGTGTTTCTCATGATAGATATAAAGATTTATTATAACACTATAGTAATTATGATGGTATAAGACCAGTGAAGGGGTCAAGAAACTGACCAGTTTTTTTTTTTTTTTTTTTAAAGATTTTATTTATTTATTTGAGAGAGAGAGAATGAGAGATAGAAAGCACGAGAAGGAAGAGGGTCAGAGAGAGAAGCAGACTCCCTGCTGAGCAGGAAGCCCGATGCGGGACTCGATCCCGGGACTCCAGGATCATGACCTGAGCCGAAGGCAGTCGCTTAACCAACTGAGCCACCCAGGCGCCCGAAACTGACCAGTTTTTAACAGAACCATGTATATATATGAAAATTTGATATCCAATAGGAGTAGCATGGGGGAAGGAAAGCTATTTCAGTAATGTAGCTGGAAAACTTTGGATTTCCATGTGGAGAATTTGGATTCTTATTTCAGATCATTCAAAGTCTAAACACAAAATGTGTTAAAAACTTAAGTATCAATAGCAAGACTTGAAAGTTTTGGGGAGGGTGGAGGGGTGGGTTAAATGGGTGATGGGGATTAAGGAGGGCACTTATGATGAACACTAGGTATTATATGTAAGTGATGAATCACTAAATTCTCCTGAGATTAAAATACATAAATACATAAATAAATATTTTGGGGAAAAAGAAGTTGACTATCTTTATAAAGTAGGTAGGCAGGATACCTTCTTAAAGAAGACAGAAAAACCTCTGTAGCCATAAAAGATAGAAGATGAGAAATAACAAGCACGGGGAAGGATATGGGGAAAAGGTTATTTGTGCACCGTTGGTGGGAATGTAAAATGGTACAGTTGCTGTGGAAAACTGTCCAGCAGTTCCTCAAAAATGTAAAAATAGAACTGCCATATTATTCAACAATTTCACTTCTGAGTTATATATACCCAAAAGAACTGAAGAGGTTTTGAAGAGATGTTTGTACACCTATGTTCATAGCAACATTATTCACTATAGCTAAAACATGGAAACACCTCAAGTGTCCATTGATGGATGAATGGACAAGCAAAATGTGGTATATACATACAATGGAATATTATTCAGTCTAAAAAACAAAGGAAATTCTGACATTTGCTACAACATGGATGAGTGTGGAGGAAGTTATGCTAGGTGAAATAAGCCAGTCACGAAAGGACAAATATTATAAGATCCACTTATATGAGGTACTTAGGACAGTCAAAGTTATAAGTACAGAAAATAGAATAGTGGTTGCCAGGGGCTGAGGAGAGGGAGGAATGAGGAGTTAGTGTTTAATGGGTACAGAGTTACAGTTTACAAGATAAAAGGAGTTCTGGAAATAGATGTGATGATGTTTGCACATTATGCATATATTTAATACGATGGAACCGTACACTCAAAAACAGTTAAGATGGTAAAATTTGTTATGTATATTTTATCACAATAATAAAAATTAGGAAAAAATAAAAATATATTTGGACAAAGAAGCTTGAAAGACTAACCATAGAATAGGGTCTTAGTTTCAGTGTGAGACACAAGAGCTTCTCTAACTGGACAGTATTATTTAAAGTCCTCTCTGCACATTTCCAATCTACTCTGGGAGAATGAACCAGATTTGTGACTTATGGCTGCCTGCTTTTCTATTGCCTCTATCCTACTGCAAATCCCCAAGTCCTAAAACGGCTATAAGAATTGTTTGTTCATTCAGGAGTAACTAAACTGGGCAATAATTTAGACCTAAAGAGTATTTCCTAAGGAAACTAAGTGCCCAGGTCCCTGAATCTTCTTTGGAAAGTACTATTGTCCCAAAGGCTCTGGGAGGTCATAGCTTCTAAATTTCCTGTCATCCATCATTGGGGTAGATATTGCTAATGAAAAACATGCTGGAATACTATTTTCAGCCCACTTGGGTCTAGCATTTATCTTGGTCTTATTAACTGTGTTTCATGAAACCCACCCTCATTACAGATGAACATGAAGAAAGAAAAATTATAATCAAACTGCATCTTTAACATTCTAGTCAAAACAGTGGTATGATTTAGTAGAGTTATTCAGATTTTAAGTTGTTGCCTTAACAAGATTGAGGTAAAGGGAAAAAAGGGGATATACTGTATTATATCTAATCTTGTGTAATATTGGAAGGCCACGTGGCACCAGTAGAGAATATACTCTCAATAACTTTTTAGAATAAAACTTATGCCAAAGAAGTTTTGAAATTATAAGCTGCAACCTTAGCTTGACAAGGCTTCTTTCACATCCGAATTGCTTTTTGCTTAGAATTCAGTCCTCGAGGCAGAGAAGAGTCTGTCTCTGACTCTGTAGCTTCTCCATCAATGAGAACTCTTGTCAGCACTGTATAAATAATTAATTATTATTAATAACCACCATCACCATCTCTTTCTCTCTCACTCCTGAACGTAGCCAGCACTTCTCTGATAAACTTCAAGGAACAGGTTTATTATTTAGTTCCTGTGATGACTAGGAAGTGGCAAGCATGCCCAGGGCTATGGAAAAATTCCAATAATAGTAATTGGGTAGAATAGCTTCTGTGCCATGTGAATACAAGGCTATTTGCAATGTAAATATTTTTCAGTGACTTGAAAATTACAATTAGGATATTCTGAGTTTTAGGCTCTATAGAGTTGCAATTTAAATTTTGGAATTTTTAAAAGTTGGAATTTAAATTTTGAATTTTAATCAGTAAGCAAATATTTGGTGACTTTTCCTACTTGTGAAGTGCCTGCCTCAAGCAACACATTGAAAAGGAGTGCCTTCTCTCCCTATGCCTAAAACGAAGCTCTTGTCAAGGAAAAATTTCCTTCCTTGTATGATATAGAGGTATATTTATTTTCCTTCTACTTTCTTCAAATCATTCTCAAAATATATAATCATTTGAAGAAAAGAGGATTATATATATATAAACATTCTGACGGTTTCTTTAGGTGGAAGAGGCAATAGACAATGGATTTTCTTTTATTAACCCTTATGGAAATCTTGGTGTTTAGTGCTCTTTTCTTCAAATACACACACACACACACACACACACACACACACACACACACACATAGACACCACACACAAACACATAGACACACACCCACACTACCAATATCTAATGAAATGAAAACACCCGAAAATAGTGAAAATGAATAGAAAATTCACCAGCAATGACAAAACAGAGGAAGTCTTAGCTATATGCCTTAAACCTCAAGAGGCGGTAGGGAGGACAGAATCCAAGGATTCAGAAGAGATTCCTAGCCCCACATCCACTACCATGTGCTAGAAGCAATGTAGGTGAGTTGACAGCATCCTGAAAATGCTCTTAGATAGTTTGATAATTGCAGAAAAGTCACTGTGGTAGTTTCCTCACTGTTTCCCCATTTCAGATGAGGGAGAGCAGGAGTGGCTGGTGGAGAGATGTAGATGAAGCAATCACAGCTAAAGCCCTCTCATAAAATACTCTCTAGTTATTTGGGGGGAAGATTTGAACTCCAAGAGTATCCTGGACATTCCACCCATCCCAGAGAGGAGAAAGCCAAGTTCTATCGATGAAAGTTTCATGTAACTTTACAGAAGAGCCTTTTCTTTTCCACATTCCCTAAGCTCACTGCCCAGAACTATGTAATATAATACTCCATGCATATTATAGCTCAGGGATCTATAATAGAGAATTTACCTATATCATATTAGAACAAGCAGAAATGTTGACAAAAAATCCCATATTAAGCATGGCCAAGATAAATGTGAACATATATGAAGCCATTTATCCTGGACTTCTCTTTGTTGGGAGGTTTTTGATGACTGATTCCATTTCCTTACTGGTTATTGGTCTGTTCAGATTTTCTATTTCTTCATGATTCAGTCTTGGTGGATTATTTGTTTTGACAAATTTATCCATTTTTCTAGGTTATCTAATTAAGCACTGACATTATGAGTTTAAAATTCATAATATACTCCATGTAACATTTTAAAGTATTGATCTAACTGTGCCCTAATCCCAGGGCATTCTTTAGCTGTAATAAAAAGCAAAGAGTCTTTACTTTCTCTATGTAGATATTTTCTTTCTTTTTTGGATTAATTCTGAAAAAGGAAACATTTAGGACATTAATAAGATAGATTACAATTCATAGCTTTTCAATAAAACATTTATATTTTGGCCTTGTTAGAGAATTATACAGTAAGCAAGTAATTTGCTGTCAATCTATTAAAAATAGAGGATAATGGAATAAAATTATGATATTTCAACTGCTGAGCATCAAGCTGATCTTCTGCTCAGTGGAATGGTGTAGAATGGAATTTATTTTATTTAATAGGCTTAACTTTATGTGTGTTCATTTATGAGTTGTATGTAATACATGATGATGAAAATGCTAGGTAAAAAATACTGAGTAATATTTATTGAATGAAAGTAGAATAATTAAAGTCAATCCTGTTTTCTTGTTTTTTATGATTCCAGATTGCAGATCAGCCAACATAGTCATTTAACAAATGTTTATTGAGCCCTTATTTCTTGGCGGGCACACTGGGGGTAAAGCATTGATGTATAAGAGAATGCACCTGCTGCATGGAGCTTACTTTCCAGCAGGAGAGAAAGCCAAACCAATTAATTGTGCTGTTTGAGGTAACACAGATGGAATTGAAATTATTGATGTTTAAATGTAACCAAAGATTACATGGCAGGGGAGATCTAAGGAAAGGCAGATGTAAAACCAAACCCAAATTACATTACAATGCAGGACATATAAAAAATAGAGAGCAAAACAAACAACAGCAATAGCAAAATCTTTATTTTAGACGATGTCCTGTGTTAAAATGCTTGATTTTAGGAGCAATTTCTCTGCAAGGCCTGGTTACAGATATCTTAAAGATGGTATTGTTATAGGGACTTACATGATAATTAGTTTTTGCAACCATTTTCTAGTTCTAGTTCTAGTTCTAGACATTCCACTAGTTTTCTAGTTCTAGTTCTAGAAATATCCTGAAGATTCTAACTTGGTAATCACTTAGATTTAAGCTTGTGAGTATTTAAGAACAAAAATATGTTAAGGAGAAAAGGGCTCCTACCAGCCACACCTTTCTATATTTTATTTCCATAGATATTTTCAGGAAAATTTGTCAGACTTGGAAATGGGCGAAAGAGATTGCTGGGTATCCTTTCAGGGGACCGTCAGGTGTTATCTAGTGATCTCTGGAGAGTTATCTGATTTCCCCATCCACACGGGGGTGGGAGGCGGTGGGGGTGCGCACCTCTGATCCTCTTTCCAGCCACTGGAGTGATTTATGACTCTGTAGAGGTAAAATCCGAAATTGGAGGAAACTGAGACTAATGTGAATTATTCTCATCCAGGGTGATTTATACTCTGGAGAAAAGATGACTATAAGATTTATATTTTATTACTTTATAGGATATTAAATTACTTCATATTTAATAGCAAATGTGTTTCAGCATTTGTAATTGACTATATACATATATGTCCATGCTTCAAATTTTCTTTAAACTGGTTCTGATATCTTACTGACTTCTTCATGAATTAATGAATTAAATAAAATCTTTGACACACGCTCATTTTATATTATGGGAGAATCATGACTATTTTGAAAATTGTACTTAAACAATATAAAAATTGATCTAAATGATATCTGCATTTTGGCAGGATGGAAATGATTCTTTTTGCTTTGTTTTGTTTTTGTTAATAAAAAAAGGATATTTCAGAAAAGTTCACATGCTGAATATAAAATTCACCATGAAGAATTTATTTTGTGAGTACTTTAAATTTGTTTGAATCACTAAATGATGAATGAACCCTTGGTAATATGAAATGTGGTATATTCTGTATGATTCTACCTAAATAAACTAATACTTGAATAAAGGTATTGGCACTAAATAAAATTTACAACTCCTTATCATTGTTATACAATTTTAAAAACACTTCTAACTTAGTTATTTTTATAATCTTAACAACATCAGAGGCAAATAGGATAACATATCACCTTCTATATTAAAAAAAAAAATACCAAAGGGTTAAATGGCTTGTGTTTGCATAATTAATCGGGAAGAGTTTGTAATACTCTAACCAGAACTCTGGTCTTCTGTTACATGATCATATTGTGGAGGTCTCTTTTTCCTATAAATATGCTGAAATTCTGGATGAAACATCACTCCCACCTTTTCTGGTTTTGCTCAATGAGTGCAAGTTACTTGGCTCAGTTGGTGAGAAGATTCTTTTTCACTAAATAATGCAAGAGCTAGTGACACAGAGGAGAGAACAAGGAGCTTTTGTTTTATCAGCATAGCGTATGCAGAATTTGGCTATTTTGTAATTTAAACAAATTTCAAAATAGCAGCTTTGGTTTTAATGTGTTTTTCTTTTTTTGCAGTTGGGATCTCACTGGATTAAATTCAACTTTTAATCCTTCTGAATTAAGGAGTGAAGTAGAAAGCAGGGCATTCCCAACATTTTTGTGAAAAGAAGCTTTTTTTTTTTAAAGGTTTTGTTTTGTTTTTTTAAAGATTTTTATTTATTTATTGAGAGAGAGAGAATGGTAGAGAGAGAGCATGAGAGGGAAGAAGGTCAGAGGGAGAAGCCGACTCCCTGCTGAGCAGGGAGCCCGATGCGGGACTCGATCCCGGGACTCCAGGATCATGACCCGAGCCGAAGGCAGTTGCTTAACCAACTGAGCCACCCAGGCACCCGTGAAAAGAAGCTTTTTTCCCTCCCGTTTCACAAAGCCTTGACATTTTGGGGTGGGTGGGGAACAGATGAGGGTTATTAAATAATAACCTCTGATAGTGTCTACTTTTTGAGAATCTGAACAAACTTCGGAGAAAAGAACATTTATTATTTTATCAAATCAATAAAAACGTATTTTCTGAATGCCTTCTGTGCCACCCATAATGATGGGTACTAGTATAGGGAATACAGTAAGGAATAAGATTTGCTCCTTGAATGTAAGGAAATTTCAGCAACAGAAACAGAAAAACAGCAAATAGGAAAAAGGAGACAGTAGCTTAAGAGGTGCCACAACTGGGGAACACAGATCAAGTGGGGCATAAGATCAGAGCCCCAACCCAGGTCCTGGTAGCCCAGAAAGATGATGGCTAAGAGGCAAGAAATTTGTAATAAATAACTTACTTTACATTATTTAACCTCAGTATCCTCAGATCCTCCCTTATGGATCTGCTGTGCAAACAGCCACCCCTCCAAAATAATTATGTGTACAGTGCCAGGCACATAAAAGTGCAATAAATGATAACCATCAATTTTACTCTTATTATAGCTAATAATAAAATGGGGTTTGAAGGATGAATAACAGTATCCTTTAGTAAAGGAAAAAGAAGAAAAGATTTCACATGCAGAGGCCTAGAAATAAGAGCGAATTTCCTGAAAATTCTTTATCATGACTGGATCTAGAGAGGATGAAAGAGATGCCAGAGATGAGCTGAAAGATAAGGAAGACTCCAGATTGTACAGAACCCTGCAAACCACCTTAGGAATTTGGAATTTATCCTAAAGTCCATGAGGAGCCATTAACTATTTCAAGCAGGGGTGGGATGTGTCCTGGTTTCCATCTTACAAAAACCAGTTCGATTACTGCTTCCAGTTGAAATGGGGCAAGTTTGAAGGATATGGGGAGACAACTACAGAAATATAATGGAGACATTAGAAATGGAAAGAAATGGATAGATTTGAAAGTTATTTTGCAGATAAAATCCACTATGGAGGGGCTAGGTGTGAAAGACAGGAGGGTGGGGAGGATTCAGAGGACTCAGTGTCTTCCCTGGGAAAATAGGTGGATAGTGAGTGGTATAGTTCACTGGCCTTGGGATACTGGAGAGGAAAAGGGAAAAAGCAATGGAGAGGAGGAAGACGTTTCAGGGGGATTTAATGAGTTCAGGTTTGGACATGTTGGGTTCTAAGACAACTGGTGAAGGACCGTCATAGATGGCTGGATCCATGGTATGGACTGCAGCGGAGAGGGAATCTGCCAGAAATTTCTTTTTTCTGAAAATTTGTCTATAACCTTTCTTTTTAAACTTTTTTATTATTTTATTATAGAAATCATATATAGTCTTGGTAGACTAAGAAGATGAGTAAAAAAATAAAAGATACATATTCCTATCAACCAGAGAAAACGATTCATATTTTTGTCTTTTCTTCTAGGCATTTTGTATATATAATTTATATTTCACAGAAAACAAAATGTGTCAACTTAGCTTTTTGTGTTTGTTCCAGATTTACCATAAGTTGTTAGGAATATAACATTTTAATGGAAGAAATACTATACCTGTAATGTGTCAGCTCTCAATGCAGACCATTGATTGGAGAAGCCTCAGTTTTTAATTTATCAGAGGAAGTAGCATATATTTTATATCAAATGTCTAGTTAGCTAATGGGCCTGTAATTATAATTATGAGATATTAGATAAACTTTGTCTAAGCAGATGGAAACTTATCTGCAGAAATCAAGGTAAACAAGTTAGCAGTGTTGGGGACAATCATTCAGAGAGTGGTCCTTGGATTATTTGGGGGTAGGAAATATTCCCCATATATAGAAAATCTGTATTTCTTCTAATTTTCCCTGAATAGAGACTGCATTCCACCATTCCAGGGATTTAAAATTCTAGGTAAAATAAGGCATTCATTATGTAAAATTATGTATATAAAATATATGTAAAAATAAGTAGTTGAAACATGGCCACAAAGTCTTTTCTACTCTTCCCATTGAAAAATTGAATCTGGGCTGAATCTATTGCTTGCCCAATAGAAGACAAGAGAAAATGCATGAAAAGTAGTATTCCTGGACTTCTGAGATTAGAAAAAACCTTGCAGCTTTTGCCTTGATCTTGCGGAACATTCATTCCATTGGAAGATGACTTCCATGTAAAAAGTGCAACCCTAAGACTCTGTATTGTGAGGAAGCTCGAGGTAGCCATATGAAGAGAAGCAGATGTCTAACCAGACTAGGTATGGCTTAGGTACCAGAGGCGAGTGAAGAAACCTCCAGATTGGACTCCAGCCTCAGGTACTCTATGGCTGCCACTTTACGAGGGACCCCAAGCTGAGCATATGAACCTGTAAGACAATGGGTGATAAAGAATGAAGCTACTAAGTTTTGGAGTAGTGCCTTACAACACAGTAGTAAGTAGGTAATCAGAACATCTGGGTTATGATCAAAAAGAACCAGCCCATAGTCAACTTATCAGTTTCATAGCAGGAACATAAACTATCCCTTAACTATATAGTTTTGATGAACTGAAAATTTCTGGAGAGGGGTCAGGAGACCCACATCAAGCCTTGGCTCTTACAACTCCAAGTTGTGGGCGCTTTGACAAGTCAGTTAACCTGTCTGGGTCTTGGTTTCATCATCTATAAAATGAATGAGTGGGACAAAATGATTTCTAAAGTATTGTGGGGACCTAAAATCCTGAGTTAGTAAATTGGAATCAGTAATAGCAGTCCCTGCTTACATCTACTTTCTAATTCCCTTAGGCTCTTAAGTGCCATCCTAAGCAAGAGGGAGGAAATAAGAAAATCACAAGCCCCATTGAAAGTGACTTGACTCTTTCATATACTCCCTCTCAGAAATTTTTGGCTGTGTCAGGATAGCAGCCATGTGATGGAAAGATACTTCTTGCTGGCTCATAGAATCTCAGCATTAAGAAAATTGGATTCATGCACAACAGGCAAATCTATGTTTCAGTACTTTTTCCAGAATGAAACTGTGATGAGAATCTTTGCTATAAAGGAATCAGGTACCAAGTGAGTTTTTATCTAAGAAGTCCAAGTGCTACATAGACAACTTTTTAAAGGACAAAGCACAGGGCACCTGGGTGGCTCAGTCAGTTAAGTATCTGCCTTCGGCTCAGGTCATGATCCTGGAGTCCTGGGATCAAGTCCCACTTTGGGGTCCCTGCTTCTCCCTCTGTCCCTCCCCCCACTCATTCTCTTTCTCTCTCTCAAATAAATAAAATCTTAAAAAAAAAAAAAGGTAAAGTACAAGCCCCACAGTTGACTCAAATCTTGATTTGCTGGAGGGAACATGAAATTTCTTCCTATGCCTAAGATCCCATCACGAAGATCCATCTAAACCTCAACCTCAGAGGACTCTGGATTTGTTACATAAACAAATATTTAATGAGGACTTACTAAACATATCTTACTCACTGAATGCGGGTGGATGAAGTGTAAGAACCATGTTTTCCTTTCAAATATCCCTCAGGGGAGACATGTACAAAAAGTGTAAGTAATAGTAAAGAAGGAAAGTAAGGTGGGAGATGCTGATAATTGTTGGTTATATAAATAACCATCCTTAAGGTTCAGACTGAGACTCTGGTATAATCCAGTATGGATCACTTTTAACTCCTATTCCAGCAGCTGGTTCGATGGTAGATTCTAACGTAGGTCTAGTGGCAGAAGACAGGTAAGCTGGAGGAAAGAGAAACTGGGAGGCAATCTGGGAGACATATTCCTGAGAAAGTTTTACCTGCTCAGAAGAGGTGGGAGCAAGATTGCACAGGCACACACGTGCAATCTGAATCTTGTTTCTCCATCAGAGATGCTAAATTGGTTATTGTTGCAGAATTTTGTCCCCAGTATTACTCCCATTACTATTTCTCTGACAAGAATGGAGTGGGAATGGGGCAATATTTCTACTCTGCCCATATGATTCAAAATGCATTCACTCTATTTTTTAAGATTTTTTATTTTATCTTTAGAGAGAGAGAGAGTGCATGCATGAGTGAGTGGGGGGAGGGCAGAAAGGGAGAGAATCCTGAAGCAGACTCCCCCACTGAGCGCGGAGCCTGATGCGCACAGGGCTCCATCCCAGGACCCTGAGACCAGGACCAGAGATGAAATCAAGAGTCTGAGGCTTAACCGACTGAGCCACCCAGGCACCTCATCAAAATGCATTCACTCTTTATATCATTCACACAACAGATGAGACCAGACTGAGTACATACAGAGTGTATCAGGGTTTTCAGTTTTCTCAACTTGGGTCTAATTTAGAGGTAGCTCTGTCTGAACATCTGAAAACCTAGGAAATCAGGAAGCCTATCAGAAGCTTAATCTGCATGAGAATCAAGGTACAAGGTGACGACTAAATCAGGGTGTTCCTGGACTACCTTTTTATCTGGAGATGACTCACTCTTTAAGTAAAATGCATGTGCTGTCCACCTGTGAGGTGCTGCTAAATGATAGCATGTTGAATGGATGTGTAGCTAGAATGTCTCATATTTCAACACTGTCTACTTTGTACCTGGGCTCCGGGCATACATACTATGCAGTTATACCCTTTCCCTATACTACACAGCCTTATATACTAATTACTTATACTCTTTGCCTATACATAATTCTTTACTTATATCTTCTACTTATACTTTTTACCTATAACATTCCAGCTTTCCCACCTCATTTACCTCCCCTCATGTTTCCACTGCTCATGCTTCAGGAAACAGATGAGATATCATCTCCCCAAGCAAACGTATACAACTTCACTAGCCTGGATGAGACACTCCATAGCATTCTGAAAGCATCTTTCATGTCCTTTGCTGAACTGTTTTGTGGCAGTTTCTATACCCACACTTAACTGTGAACTTCTTGAGAGCAAGGACCGTGTCTTTATATGTGTATGCTCAATGCCTAATTCAGTTTTCTGAATAAATGAATGAGTGCTAGACACCTAGAGAAAAGTAGAAGTGATCCTCAGAGTAGGCAATGTTAGAAGTAATTCAACATGTCTGTATTAGGTTCCTATTACTGTTATAATAAATTATCACAAACTTAGTGATTTGAAAACAACACCAGTTTGTTGGGGTGCTAGCTCAGTCAGTAGAGCCTGCGACTCTTGATCTCAGGATCATGAGTTCAAGCCCCGCATTGGGCCTGTAATCTACAAAAAAAAAAAAAAAAAAGTAAAAACAACATAAGTTTGTTACCTTATAGGTCTAGAGGTTAGAAGTTTTAAAATCAAGTGTTGGCAGTGTTATATTTCTTATAGGAGTTCAAGGAAAGAATCTGTTTCCTTGCCCCTTCCAGATTTTGGAGGCTGCCTGTATTCCTTGGCTTGTGGCCCCTTCTTCAATCTCCAAAGCCAGCTGTGTAGCATCCTCAAATCTCTCTGATTCTGGCCTCCTTCTGCCACTTATAAGGGACTTTGTGATTGTATTGGGGTTGCCTAGATAATCCAAGCTACTCTTCCAATTTCAAGATCCTTAATCACATCTCCAAACTCCCTTTGCCATGTTAGGTAACTGTCCACAGGCTTGGGGGATTACAACATGGACATCTCTGATGGGAGCATTAGTCAATCTACCACAATATTGATTTCAGACGTCCATTAGCAAATGTGGCCTAGTGAAAGGTGGCCTGTGTAAGGCTGGAAGGAGGAGGCTGATGACCTGACAAGATAAAGCTGCCTCTTGCACCTCCGCCTTTAGAAGCTTGCCTTCTAAATAAGGGATGCTTCTAAACAGAGGATAAATAGAGTTCTTCATAGATAACATCAGAAGAATTCATGACACGATGATTTTTGCCTTCATGTTGAGGAAGCATTCTTTCAATACACTATGACTTTTCTAGCCAAATAACAACAACAACAGCAATATGCCTTGTTATTTCTCTTCTTGGCAGTAAGAACCGTTGCTGTACCAAACATCCTTACCTATCCTAGAGGAGTGGCTCCCAACAGCACGTGTGTATCATCTGGGAAGTTTTCTAAAAGTACTAATGCCTTGAATCTTACCCCCCATCCCCACCAAAGATTCTGATTTAACTGATCTGGAGTGAGTCCTGACATTACAATTTAAAAAATTCATTCAGGTGATTTTAATATTCCAGAGGTCTCCACAGGAAATATCATAGGTGATGCATTATGAGTTATTGAGCTGGTAGTTACTCTGGTGTTAAATTGAAAGGACCGAAACTGTGCAAATTGTGCAAGTTCAGCATGACTAAACCATATTAAATGCTTCCAGACAATTTTCTCATATTTCTAAAAGTAGCCATAGTTCGAAATTTCAGATGATATGCATTTGTCTATAAGTTCATGAATTGCACTTTACTTGTGCTATAGACACAAGAGATATATTTCAGGAGGAATGATTTAAATGTACTCAGGGTGTGGTGGGGCCTGAAGACATATAAAGCAAGAAGAAACTGAGCAGTGATCTTAGTTTATTCTGAAAGTGGATAAAAGAGAAGGAAAACCTCATTAATTGCTTCAGAATGGTTTTATTCAGAAAGCACTGGAAGGCAGTAAGTACTGGTGGGCTTTGGATACATCTGAGCAAACGCAAGTAATTATAAATAAGAAAGGCTCAGATTATTCCTAAGTATGGAAAATGACAAGGTTTCCCAATGCATCGCTGCTTTGGCAATGTCGATGTCATTATGTTGTTCTTTAAAACTGCACTGCAAGATTCAGAAAGGCAGCCACTTTACTTCTTAAATCACAATCACTAGCGGTTTTATTATGCAAGGAGATACTATCTTCTAAACTAGTTGCTCTAAAGTTAATATCTAAGTTGTAAGAGATGCTTTATCTTTATCCTATGCACCCAAATCACTAGATCCTAAGTATCACATCCACAGATTTGGTTATATATCAATTGACTTAACTTTTTTTTTTTTTTACTTTTGGCGATGATGTTTTAAAGTCTCAATCCCTGGTGGGATAGTTGGACATAAAGGAAATTCAAAACATATTCTGGCTTCTAGTGCTGACATTCCTGCTGAATGTGCTTACTTTAAGAGCTTGGATTTCTTTTTTGTCTATGTGTTCACACTCCAGGTAGTAACTCTTGGTACACTTAAAAAAATGGCAGAGAACTCCCCAGAAACTCATGATACCCCAGAAATGCAGGTCATAATTTTTGTTTTAAGATTTTATTTATTTATTTGACAGAGAGAGACACAGCGAGAGAGGGAACACAAGCAGGGGGAGTGCGAGAGGGAGAAGCAGGCTTCCAGCAGAGCAGGGAGCCCGATGCGGGGCTCGATCCCAGGACCCCGGGATCATGACCTGAGCCGAAGGCAGACGCCCAACGACTGAGCCGCCCAGGTGCCCCTATTTATTTATTTGAAAGAGACACAGCGAGAGAGGGAACGCAAGCAGAGGGAGTGCGAGAGGGAGAAGCAGGCTTAATAGAATGTTCTGTGTGCTAGAGGAACATCTTTTTGAAGTTCAGCACCTTTTTTTTAAACAAATTTTTTTGGACTAGGTTCTTGTCTATTAGGGTAAGTCACTTGGTTAAAGGGTTACAAAAACATCCTTGCTAACCTGGATTTTGACATTT
Organism: Zalophus californianus; assembly: GCF_009762305.2. Lineage (NCBI taxonomy): Eukaryota > Metazoa > Chordata > Mammalia > Carnivora > Otariidae > Zalophus > Zalophus californianus. Next base: position 79,502,126 of record NC_045606.1, read on the forward strand.
AATATAAACAAGTACTTCTGTGGGTTCTCCTATCAACGAACGAACAGATACCAGACAAGTGTTATTTTCCATATTTAGCCCTGCATTGACATTCAAGAGATTTTTTTTCTTTTAAAAATCCAATATATTTTATTTTATTTTTAAAGATTTTATTTATTTATTTGTCAGAGAGAGAGAAAGAGAGAGAGCAAGAACAAGCAGGGGGCAGAGGGAGAAGCAGGCTTCCCGCCGAGCAGGGAACCCGATGTGGGGCTCGATCCCAGGACCCTGGGATCATGACCTGAGCCGAAGGCAGCTGCTCAACCGACTGAGCCACCCGGGCGCCTCAAAAATCCAATAATATTTTAAAAGATTCTCCACCTTTTACTCTCTTCCTATTCAAAAACATCGCTGAGCATCTTTTCTCCCATTTCTCCTGAGCAGGAAAGCAGAAGTGGACCATTATTATTACCCTAATGATAGTTAAGTGGCAAACAGAACATGTGTGAGACACAAACGGTCCACCTGACACCTAAGCTCTTTCATGTATGTTCTCCCTCTACTTCCAGTTCATCATACTTTGGCCTGTATTAAAGCGGAAGAAATGTTTTTATTTTCCCACAATACGACCATAATAAAGGACCAAAAAGGAAAAACAGAATTCATCTTGAAGCTGCCTTTATTTCTGTGCTTCATTGTAAGCTATAGGAAAGGTGAAAGTGCATGTCGGGGGCAAGGGACACCTTCCATTTCTCTAACGCACCCCAACTGCGAGACAATAATGTTTGCCTCTCCAGTCTCAGTGGTTTTATTGGGAAGAAGGGAAAAGTGCTCTAATGGTGTCCTCGGGGATCAAAAGTAAACCTTGTCAAAAAGACAATGCCCTGTCTTCCAAATGAGGAATGGGTTTTTTAATTCTGTTTATGAAGGTTATTTATGCTTCTTTAGGAATACATGGTGTTTGTTATGTGTGCCCTTTTACTGGAGGAGTTTTAAAGCTTTGCCACCGAGAGCAAACACTGCTAGAGGCAAGAGGCCACCTCCGTGAGCAAAGGCAGGCAAACAGAAAAATGGGACTTTCCTAAGTGGAGGGAAAAATGAAACAGGGCGGGGGGGGGGCATTTCTGGAGCATGCCCCACCCGCAACACAACTGCACGAATTCTATGGTCTTCAATCTTTGCAGTTTCTTATGGTTTTAAATTTTCTTCTGGGAATTTGTCTTGCCTGGGATCCTTGTGACATATTCTGGGGTTGGAAAATTAATTAATGAAGGTATTCTTTTTAAACTTGGTGCTCTACCACTGTGCTTACTGAGATGCATCCAACCATGATCATAAATATCAAGTTCTGATGCTTGCGTGTTTATAGAACTGCATTATTTTAGAATTGCAACAGATCTTGGAAATAGTCCAGTTCTAGTTTATCATTTTACATCTGAAAAATAAAAAATAAAAGGTGGAGGTTCTCTAGTGAGGATTTTTCAGTCATGCTTGTAAATTCTGAGTGTATTTTTGGAAGCATAACAAACTGAGCTAGGTAATGGCCTTAAGTGGCTCCCAGGGGCTTTTGGGGCAGGATTTGTCTTCCCGATGGGCAGAAATGCACATGTACACTAAAGGGGCCCTTGGCCCAAAGTACAACGACTGGAACATGCATTTGTTGATTGAATTGATAAAACAAAAATGTGATCCCTTGGTGGACTGCCTGAAATGGCTACCAAAGGAGAGATTCTACTGTGAGTTAAGACATTTCCCAAGCAGTCCTCTGTAAGAGGTAACACATAAAATTAACCGATAATGTGGGGGAACATTTTTCTGGTCCTACTGCTATCAGAATCCACATGGCTTAGAGCAGTGCTTCCCTAACACTGCCTAAAATCTTGTGGCAGGTTTGTTTTTTTTTCCAGTCCAAGGCTATATGAAAATTTAATAAAGAGAGAAAAAAAGAAATAAGTTTTAAATATTTTAAATTCCCTCAGTTTAAAATATAATCCCTTTCTCTGGGATAAACTCCTTTCCACCTTTCTGATATTAAAATTATCTATTATTTTATGAAATAATTATGCTAATATATGGTAAGTTTTTTCTTCTATTATCTTTATTTGAAAAAAATGACAATACTATGTTTAATTGGTCCATGAAACCAAAAGTTTGGTAATTATTGACTTCCACACACCAGGTGGCTTTTGACATGTTAAGGGCAGAGGCTAGTGGGTGGGTAGGAAGGCCCTGGGATGCCTGGCCCCTGGGGTTGACAATGAGGACACTTCCACTGAGCGCGGACCACTATAAGCTGCCACCCCTTTGCCACAAAACTGTGGCCCTTTGATTTTCTATAGCACACACAATTCCCAGATTGTTCCTCTTTGCTATCTTTTATGAAACATTCTCTATTTTCTGTGCTTTTTGTTCTAGTCTGGGAAGTGTAGGCAAATGTCCCCAGGGTGAATTACCAGATGATTTTAAACTTCCTGCCTGACTGAGACCTCCTATGCCTGAATTTTTTTTAAATTTTATTGTTATGTTAATCACCATACATTACATCATTAGTTTTTGATGTAGTGTTCCATGATTCATTGTTTGCGTATAACACCCAGTGCTCCATTCAGTACGTGCCCTCTCTAATACCTATCACCGGGCTAACCCATCCCCCCACCCCCCCTCCCCTCTAGAACCCTCAGTTTGTTTCTCAGAGTCCGTAGTCTCTCATGGTTCATCTCCCCCTCCAATTTCCCCCCTTCATTCTTCCCCTCCTGTTATCTTCTTCTTCTTCCTTTCTTTTTTTAACATATATTGTTGAATCACAGATCTGTACCTATGCCTGAATTTCTAATACCAACGACAATGCTCAGTACTAGTTGTGAAATTGCATGAAATTTGCTTAGCTTCTTTAAATTTCAGTGACCTCTAATGTAAGTGGAAACAATATTAATAACCAATTTATTGGGTTATGGAGAGGACTGAGTAACATAATGGTAATTTATGGTAATAAATGGTAATTTCTCTTTATATAAGTTTATATATCTAAGACACTATATATGTGTCATATATATGTGTATATATCTTATACATTATCAAAGTCAAATATACACACTATATACTATATATACTACATACTATATTCATACATACTATATATATATACTATTGGTACATACTATATATGCTACTACATACTTTATATATATACACACATAGTACATGTATATATGTGCGTGTGTATGTGTATATATCCAAACATATAGATGTATATATGTGTATATGTAATGTATACACACATACATGACATATTAAATGATAATACAATAAAATTAAATGGTAAGTTGCATGAGTTTAAACAAGGGAGAGATAATGGCACATAAGTACTATATATAGGTGTTTAGGAAAAGCTTCATGGACTAGTTGGGGTTCTTGCTCAGCCTTGAAGGGAAGAATTCAGGAGAAAGGAATGAAGCAGATATTCAGAGACAGTTGGATATTGTAGAATGACCATGGGATCTGAACGTATAGGTCTTACTCTTAGTAACATAAATAGTTGGCCTTTATTTTGATTGTAAAAAGTTGGTACAATGTGGATAATGAACAACCTTTTCAAAACTAAGCTCTTCTCAATTATATTAGTGAAGAGTTTAAAATGATAAATTGCTTTTATGCCATGGAGATATTTTTCTGTCCCAACACTAAAGTCCATAGACATTAAAATGAATCCAAGAGGCATGCTTTAAGCCCATTTTATTAAAAGAACAAATGCCATATCTGCTGAAGACTTGTGGTAGTGATATGCAAACGCATCTGTTTTGCATTTCATTAACAGCATGGAAGGCACTTCTGCAGAATTTTCTGTTTTTGGCCTTCAGCTTTTGCAATACTAAAAAGCATTTGGAAATGAGCCTTTATTTTTGGAATGTTTTAGGCTAAAGCAGCAGGATATATTTAAGGTATTTCTTTGGAGATTGATTAGACTTTTGTGTGGATATTGCTAATTCAAGTCCTTTCCTAGAATCACAATAGTATTAAACTTGATTTTGACTCCATTGTGTGGTGGGATCTTGAATTTTTCCTCACTAATTGCATTTCCATGGGTTGTAAGGGCCCACCTCTTCCCTTCCATAATATTTTTATCTTTTTTAAAAATGTATTTATTTATTTTAGAGAGGGGGTGTGTGCATGTGCACATGTTGGGGGAGGAGCAGAAGGGGAGGGAAAGGAAGGGGGAAAGAATTTCAAGCAGACTCTGCACTGGGCGGGAGCCTGACACAGGGCGCGATCTCACGACCCTGAGATCAGGGCCTGAGCTGAAGCCAAGAGCTGAGATGCTTAACCGACTGAGCCACCTGGGTGCCCCCATAATATTTTAAAGAGATAAAAATTAGGAAATGCATTCCCACCCAAATCTGGACACTCACATGTCTGCTTTAAACACTTGTTGTCACTTTTAGAATATGTTCCTTTGCATAGGACTATCTACTAATGGTAGCTTGAGGACAGGAACCAAACACGGGGTCAGTTTACAGAACTTGAGGTTTCAATTATTCCATTTCAAAATGAACAGCAGCCCTCTTATCTCTCTTTTGCTTTTATGGAGTTAGCTATAGCTTCTCACCCATCCACTCAAACTTCCCAAACGAATCTCCAGATATAACATTTACTTCTATCCTTAATCGTATTTCTTACTACTCTTTTCTGGAGCTTTCTACTCATTCTATCATCATTTCAATGTTTATTTGACTAAAACTGAATTTGTATATTCCCCTTTCCAAAAAAACAACAAAACCAAAAATACCAACCAACCAACAAACCAAACAAAAAACAAAGAAACCATCCTAACTCTCCATCTTAATTATTCACTTTGTCAATAGAAACATCTTTTTCACAGGCTAGAAAACTCAAATTCCTCCTTTCTCTTTCCCTCTCCTATATAGTTCTTTGAAGTGTCTTTCAGATTTAACCTATTCTTCCAACAGTATTAAGCTTCCCCTATCACTAATCCATTAGACAGTGAGGTGGATCTTTTGAAGGCACACTCTTCATCTTGCTTTACTTGAGAGTTTAGTAACTTTGTTACTTAATCCATAGACTCACATTCCTCTGTCTGATTGTCAAGGCTGTCTATTCCTTTTTTCCATCCTATCTATCAACTCGACTTCGCTCCCAGACCCAGGCCACCAGCTCACACACATCAATGCACCCCTATCTCAGTTTCTCAGTTGAACGCTCCTGCTTCTTTCCCTGTACATGCCACACTGAGCTTTCTTTCCATTCATTGAGTCACACTGTCAACAATCTGCAAATATCCCCCTTTCCTCTTCTGCTATATAAACATCATGACTCAATCTGGGGCCAGTTTAAATATTGGGCAAGTTCGAGGTCTTCCATGCAGCTTTTGCGACTACTCAAGTTCATCTTGATTTCTTCCATCTTTGAAATGGGTAAAGACAGAAACGCACAAACTACTACTTAATTGTTCTCTGATTGTTTCATGTTATTCACATTTCATGAATAGTTCTGGGACCTACTCCCTAGGAGGGAATAGTCAGTACTTATTTTTGCACATAGTAAGGACTGATTTTTTGGGCACTTGATTGATTATGGCTCTGTCAGGACTTAAGTATCATATTCAGGTTCTTGGTAACCACAGTCTTATTTACTCTACAATAATTGGTATAAAAAATGGTTCTTAAAAAAATGAAGACTAAGTCAATCCCTTGAGAAGTTGAAGTGGCTTTCAGCCTGGGTCTAAAAATCATCAGATTCTTCAAAAAGTCATACATGAGAATTTCTGAAGAGAGTGTTTCACAGTATATAAAATAAAAATTCACATTTATGCTTTCATCTTTATCCAAATACATCAGTACTGAAGAGACAAGACCATAAATAGAAAAAGGCCCTGAAGACAGCAGCTACAGACACTGAACAAAGAACAATGTAAAAATAATGCAAGAAAGGGGCTGTGGCACCACATGCTGATCACATTTTCAGTTACAGGAGAGTAATGCATGCCACAAATACTTAGTGAACACTTAACACAAGAGAACTCACTGTCCAGTTATTATACACTGCAAAAAATAAAAGATCAAGATGGAACACAACAATAGAGGTAAGTGTGTGTGTGTGTGTATACATAAATATAAAACTAATCAATTAAGACAAAAGCTACTATTTCTTAGGGACCCACCATGTGCCATGCACTGTGCTAGGAGCTTCACATTTATCATCTCATTTAGTAATCATAGAAATCCTAAGAGGTAGATATTTTTTTCTTATTTAAGAAAAGAGACTTAGCAAATTTAATTTTCTTACCCAAACCCAATTCAAGTCCAATTCTGACTTCAAACGCCATCATATATGACTTCTTGAAGTAGCAGTGGAGAAGTAGTTACTAATTCTGGGAAACAAGGAAAGCTTCTCAGGGAAGGGAACCCTTACCATGTTTAGAAGGGACAGTAGTACTTTGGCTGATGGAGGCAGGCATAGAGGAAGTATGGGAACAGTTCGAGGCAGGGGCATCAGCATGAGAGATACAGCAAAAAGACAGGAATCAATAGAGTTTATCAGTGTAACTAGGTTGTTCAGTACTGTTGAGGTTAGGGGGTAGATAACAGAAGCAAGGTGTGAGTTGTGGAAAGCCACACCATGAAACAACATTGTCCCGAGTTTGGACTTGATTGTAGAGATTACAGTGACTCACTGCAGGTGCTAAGCACAGAAACATAGTCAGATTTACATTTTGGGGAAGGTCACTAGTTGGCAGTCTGGAGGATGGTTATTAGGAGACCAATTAGAAGGACATGGAAATATTTATAATGAGAGAAGTCTGGATCCTGAACTAACTGCATAAGGGCATATGGAGAGGATGCAATGAACTTGAGAAATATATTTTGAGGTGCAATTTATAGGGTCTAGTATTCAATTTAATATATTGAGAAATAGAAAAAGAGCCAAAGATGACCTAGGATGGTATCATCCTTAGCTCACTTAAATGTTCTCTGGGAAGAGGGGCTAGTGAGCCTCAGGCTGGGAGCCTCCATTTATAATTTCATCCCCTGGCCCCACAGCTATTAAGGGTGAGACTTCTGTCAGGTTACTGGTTTTGGGTAACTGGGTGAATCATTAAAATAACATCGTGAATAGAGGAGGAGAAGCTGGTTTGAAGGAAAGGAACCAAACAAGTTGGCTTGAGATATTTGTGAATTACCCAGTGAGTGATGACCCATAGACAGTTGGAAAAGATTGTGTTGCTGTTTTTGTCTATTTTTGTGTGTGTAATAAAGAATATGACTCCATTTTTGAAGTTTTGAAGCTTTCAAACCCCAATGTTCCCCAGTCCCCTCCTGCCCACATACCTAGAGAGGCTGATAAGAAAGCCCGATGTTACCTTTGGGTACCAGCAGACTTAAGCCTCCCAAACCCTAGCCTACACAAGGAAACCCTAACTCCAGTCTTCCATCCACAATGCTAAAACTCCAAGCCAGTTCCCCTTCTCTGCCCACTCTCAAGCCAATTTAGGACTGCTTTGGATCTTGCATTATCTCCCAACGCAGTTTCATTATGTGAGTAATAAACTTTTTCATGCCTTCCTGAGGTGTATGTGATGTCATCAAACCACATTTTGGAAGGAAAGCCCATGCTGGCTCTCGTGGTGGCAACAACAATGTGATTTCTTCAAACATATTCTACCATTTCTTTGATGGAGGTTTCACTGATCTCCTAGAAAACTTCCTTCCTTTCTAAGACTGTGTTAGTACTCAGTGCATGGTTCTCTCTTCAGTATATTTTCCGTTGGCAGGGAGGGCCATTTTAGAAAGACCAGAGCCATAAATTATGTCAAGGGCCTTGGGTATTCTGCACAATTTTTTTCTGGAATGCTGTGCCCTATTAAGATTTGAAAACATGGGGGAGGGTATGTGCTAAGGTGAGCGCTGTGGATTGTGTAAGACTGTTGAATCACAGACCTGTACCTCTGAAACAAATAATACATTATATGTTAAAAAAAAAAGAAGAAGAAGAAGATAGCAGGAAGGGAAAAATGAAGGGGGGGAGATCAGAGGGGGAGACGAACCATGAGAGACTGGACTCTGAGAAACAAACTGAGGGTTCTAGAGGGGAGGGGCATGGGCGGATGTGTTAGCCTGGTGATGGGTGTTAAAGAGGGCACGTACTGCATGGAGCACTGGATGCTATATGCAAACAATGAATCATGGAACACTACATCAAAAACTAATGGTGTAATGTATGGTGATTAACATAACATAATTAAAAAAAGATTTGAAGACTGAAGTTAGGAACTTGAAAATCAATTTCAAGATGAAATGGTGATAAAATAAGGTGGTAGCCCTACAATTAGTTTCCTAGGTCCACAAAAGTCAAAAAGGGTATCTTAGTATTTGATAGTTGATAGTGCTGAACATCTCCTCATGAAAAATTGGTTGAAGAGTCATCCCAATTCCTTCCCTGAACTTAATCTTCTGTCAAGCGTTATTTCACAAGTATCCTTGCTCCCATTTTCTGTTTGTTTCCTCCTTTTCTAGGGTTATTTTTTATGTTAAATATGGTTTTTAATCACTTAGTGTGAGCTTTGTCAATGAAGAACTATTGGAATTTGGTTTCAGCTTGTAACAGCTAGACTGCATAAGAAACGGGGAGGTGGGGATGGGGAGATGTTGGTCAAGGGCCACAGTTTCAGCTACACAAGATGAATAAGTTCCAGAGCTCTCATGTACAACATGGTGACTACAGTTACTAATATTCTATCATATACTTGAAATTTGCTAGGAGGATAGATCTGCAATGTTTTCACCACAAAAGAAGAAAAAAAGAGAGAAAATGGTAACTATATGAGTTGATGAATATGTTAATTAGTGGGAGGGTGGTGATTATTTCACAATGTATATGTATACCAAAACAGCAAGTTGTACATCTTTAATATATACAATTCCTATTTGTCAATTTTTACCTCAATACAGCTCGGGGGGGTGGGGCTCATAGAAACTTCTATTTTTTTTCCATGTAAATGTTCCACTCAATGTACTCAGATTGCTTTTATTTTCAGCCCCGCAATTTTTAGTCCCATTCGCTTTCTTCTCTTTTGTTGTTTCTAATGTGTTTCTTTTCCATACTTATATTATTCTTTTAGATTTGTTTCCTTAGTTTTGCCTTTTATTCTCATTGTCTTGTCTATAATTCCTTTAAATTGCAAAAAAAAATTAAATAAACTTTTTATAGCAGCTTTATTAAGGTATAACTGATATAATAAAATGCACATTATATAAAATGTGAATTTGATAAGATTTGGCATATATACACATTCATGAAGCCATCATCACAATCAGGATAATGAGTATATCCATCATTCCCCAGTTTCTTCTTGTCCCTTTGCAATTCCTTCCATCTGCTACTTCCTGCTCCCCTCCCCAGCCCCAGGCAACCACTGATCTCCTTTCTGTCACTATACATTAGTTTGCACTTTCTTGAGTTTTATAAATGTAATCATACAATATCTACAAGTTTCTATTTGACTTCTTTTACTCTGCATAATGATATTGGGATCTATCCATGATATAATGGTCATCAATGGTTCATTTCTTTGGAAAAACATTTTCATTTTGTAATAATTTTAGATTTATAGAAAAGTTGCAAAGATAGTACAGCAAGCTCCTGTACACCCTTCCCCCCGCTCCCCTGAATGTTAACCTTTTATATAACTGTGTTACCTTAGTCAAAACTAAGAAATTAACACTCTTACATCACTAAGGACTAAACTATAAACTTTATTTGGAATTCACTATTTTTCCACTAATTTTTTTTTCTTATGTGCCAGAATCCAATCCAGGAAACCACATTGCACTTAGTCTTCATGTCCCCTTAACCTCCTGTGGGATCTGACAATCTTAGCTTTTTCTTGATTTTTATGAACTTTATAGTTTTAAAATTACCAGTCAGGAATTTTGTAAAAAAGTTCATTTCCTTTTATTTCTGAGTTGGGTTCCATTGTAAGGACACATCACAGTTTGTTTATCCATTCACCTGTTGATGGAATTTTGTGCTGTTTCCAGTTTTTGGCTATTACAAATAAAGCTGTCATGAGCATTTATATACAAGTGCTTGGATGGACTTATACTTTCATTTTTCTTGGGTAAATATCTAGGAGTTGAATGGATTAATCATATAGGAGGTGTACATTTAACTTAAAAAAAATTGCCACACTGTTTTCCAAAGTGGTTACACCATTAAACATTTCTGCCAGCAGTGTATGAACCTCTAGTTTCTTCCTATTCTTGTTCACACTTGGTATGGTCAGACTTTAATTTTAGCCATTCCTGTAGAGGTGTAGCAGTATCTCATTGTGATTTTATTTGCACTTCCCTAATGACGAATGATGTGCATCTTTTTTTTTTTTTTAAAGATTTTATTTATTTATTTGTCAGAGAGAGAGAAAGAGAGAGAGCAAGAACAAGCAGGGGGCAGAGGGAGAAGCAGACTCCCCGCTGAGCAAGGAGCCCAATGCGGGACTCAATCCCAGGACCCTGGGATCATGACCTGAGCCGAAGGCAGACAACACTTAACCAACTGAGCCACCCAGGCGTCCCTGTTGTGCATCTTTTTATGGGCTTATTAGCCATCTCTCTAGCTTCTTTGGTGAAATGTCTGTTCAGATCTTTTGCCTATTTTGGGGAGAGGTGGTTTATTTCTTATTGCTGCTTCTTGAGATTTCTTTATTTAGTCTATATACTGGTCTTTTATCAGAGATATGCTTTGCAAATATTTTCTCCCAGCCTGTGGTTTATCTTTTCATTGTCATAACCAGCTCTTCAACTTCATTTCTGTCTGTATATTTATATGCCAGTACCCCACTGTTTTGGTTAGCTTTATCATGTTTTGATACCTGATAAGGCTGGTCCCCCACACGTTCTGAGTTCTCAGAGTTTTCCCGGGTTCTCTTTCTAGTTTTCTTGTTCATATTAACATTAGAATTAATGTATATATGGTTTAAAAATATTACTCCTATTGTTAATGGGATTATGTTACACTTTTGATTTACTTGAGGGAAACTGACGTTTGTGATGTTGAGTGTTGTTTTAATAATATGATGTGTCTCAAGATACAAATGTAGGGATCCGAAGGGGGACGTGCACCCCAATGTTTATAGCAGCAATGTCCACAAGAGCCAAACTGTGGAAAGAGCCAAGATGTCCATCGACAGATGAATAGATAAAGAAGAGGTGATATATATACGCAATGGAATATTATGCAGCCATCAAAAGGAATGAGATCTTGCCATTTGCAACGACGTGGATGGAACTGGAGGGTGTTATGCTGAGTGAAATAAGTCAATCAGAGAAAGACATGTATCATATGACCTCACTGATATGAGGAATTCTTAATCTCAGGAAACACACTGAGGGTTGCTGGAGTGGTGGGGGGTGGGAGGGATTGGGTGGCTGGGTGATAGACATTGGGGAGGGTATGTGCTATGGTGAGCACTGTGAATTGTACAAGACTGGTGAATCACGGATCTGTACTTCTGAAACAAATACTGCAATATATGTTAAGAAAGAAAAAAGAAGAAGAAGATAGCAGGACGGGAAGAATGAAGGGGAGTAAGTCGGAGGGGGAGACGAATCATGAGAGACGATGGACTCTGAAAAACAAACTGAGGGTTCTAGAGGGGAGGGGGGTGGGGGGATGGGTTAGCCTGGTGATGGGTATTAAAGAGGGCACATTCTGCGTGGAGCACTGGGTGTTATGCACAAAGAATGAATCATGGAACACATCAAAAACTAATGATGTAATGTATGGTGATTAACATAACAATAAAAAATTATTAAAAAAAATAATAATATGATGTGTCTCTCCGTTTATTTGTCTTCTTTTTGTGTTCTTATATAGCACTTTAAAGTTTTATTCATATTGATCTTCTACAAATCTTGTTTATTCTCAGGTAATTCATCTTTTTTTGATGCCATTGTAATGGCATCTCTTCTCCCAATATATTTTCTAATTTCTTGTTGTTTACGCACATGAATGGTATTGATTTCCACATGTTAATTTTCAAACTATCCACCCCAATGAATTCTCTTATCATTTCTAACAGTTTTTCAGTTGATTCGTTTGAGTTTTCCAGGAATACAATTTTATTTTCTTTTTTTCAATTTCTACATCTCTAAATCCTTTATCTTTTCTAATTGTGCTATTATTTCCAAGAAAATTAAGTAACAGTGGAGATAATGGTCATGGTTTCTGTTTTCTGTTTTTAATAGGTTTGTTTCAAGTGTTTAACCATTAAGCATGATACCAGCTCAGAAGCAGAATTAGACTTACTTTCACTATAATAAAATTTCTCATTTTAGTACCTGTTGGCTGCTAAAGTGCATAGTTTTGGGTTGAGAGAAAGAGTTATCTGGATCCTTGCAGAGCTTCTTCTCAGAACACACATATGACCTCTGTTATTTCTTTGGCTGGGTAGATAGTTTTTTCTTCAGTTTTTGACATTCAAGAGTTGTCCTTACACCAAAACTCTTTAAGCCACAACATCTCCTGTCACTTCCCCTTCACTGTGCTTCTCAGTCAACAATCCCTTTACCAAGGGACAGGGTTATAGGCAATAGGATGACATGTGGTCATGAGCTTTGCTCAATCTCACTTTCCCTGATTCTCTGTGCTATCACCCTGGAACCTTTGGTGACACTTAATGCCAGTTCATGACTCTACATTCCAGCATTCTTTTTAATGGATAGTGAGGGGTTCTAATTTGGGGATTTCTTAAGAGTGTAAGTTGTACATGTTGGTTTTCAGGTTGCAGCTTCACTTTCTTAGTTAAATATGCTTTTTAGCATGTGGTTTGGTATTGTAGCAAATGATATATAAACCTTATAGTATTTTTTCTTTGATTTTAAACTCTGTGTGTTTTCCCTGGGTACAGGATGAAGAGGGTAGGTTTGTCTACATTTATTCTCTTATTTCAACTTAAAAATCTACATTAATTTTTGAATGAGCAAAATGTACATGTTGCCCTTCAGAATAATTACTTTAAGAGATAATATGCTAATACTAATGATATTTTGCAAAAGCTCTTAAAAAAAATCCCTCCTTTGGAAATAAGTTTAGGATTAACTTTTGTTGTGACATATAAAATCCACCTAATTACTTCATAGTCACATTGCATTTTCTAATGTAAAATGATCCCACTCAAGCACTCACCTCATCCTTCAGTCACTGAATAATTCTGGACCCTATTTGAAAATTAAATTAATCACCAAACACTGAAAACTGGATACTATTAAAGATTTTAAAAATAAATGTCCCAAGTAGATTCCTTTTTTCTTTCTCACAGACAGCTCAAAAGGTATATTACTTTCTTATTTTCCCCAAGGGTACAACTGTTTCCCTTAGAATTAACATTAAGCATAATTATCCATTTCATTTTTGTGAGTTACTTTATTTTATGAATATTTTATGAGTTGGAAACTTGTCACTCACCTTTAAAAATCTTTTAATATTATTAATTTTCCAAACTATGTTTCATCACAGACCTATGCTGAGGACAGTTTATAGCTGATACATGAGAAAGGGCCCGAATGGTATAAGTTTGAGAACTATGGATAAACAAAATCAGGCAAATTTCTTTGTTTTGGTACTTCTGATAGTCTTTTCTATGCTAATGTGCACTGTGAATATCCAAGACACATACACTATACAGCATTTCCCAGATTGGGCTAGTTAACTGAATTCCCTCCTTCCCTTTTTATTATTCATTTTCTATCCTGTCCAAAGTGTGCAATATTCAGATAGGAGCATTAATATATAATGCAGCAAAGATATCTCTTGTCTTTTGTCTGTATTCTTTATCTTCTCTCATATTAAATCATGATCTAGTACATCAGCAGAACTCAGTGTAGAGAGAGATACAGATGCTAAAGTATACTGAAAATTCACATCAGCTTCTTTAGTTTTTTTAAACATTGCTCTATAATGCAAATTCACTCCTATATTTTTTGCTTAAAATCCCTCAGTAGCTATTTATTACTAAAAGAATAAATTCCATGTCTGTCTCTTACATTTCTGGACTCATCTACCACAATAACTCACATGCCCTGGATGCTCCAGCAGTATCAGACAGCTTGCAGATCACCTAACAGGTCAAATATGTCAGGCTGATCTGGCATGACAGTGTAAGGAGCTCAGCAGACCTGCTCCCCAGTGAAATGGGTGTAAAATTTCTAAAAATCAACCATTTTTAAGGCTTCTGAAAATGATTCTAAGGGAAAATAGCCAATGAAGAAACATTTATTCATGAAAGTTTGGTAAGAAAAGCATGAGTCTGCAATATTTGAGTCAAGACTCCTCCCTTCTGCCTCCTCTCTGCTCAGTGAGGCAGACACTCTGTTTTAGATGTATGCAGCCAAGAACAAAGGGCTCTCTCACTTTAGCTCCCAAAGGGCTTTCTTTCTGGGAGGAACAGGACATCATCATTTCTCAGCCTGCCCTCAGCTACCTATTGCTGATATTAAGTTTCAGATGGGTCTGGTTGTGGGATGGGACTCCCTTTTGCCAAACCCCTGTTCATGTAATGAAGGCAAGGAACTGCTGACAACATTAGGATCTTTATCACTCTTGCCCTGGCTCTTGAGGAGAGGCAAGCGGAGAAGACCTCAGGCTATTGCCACCTCCAACTCTCCCACCAAGTGCTTGGTTCCTAAAGTGGAGATGTCACTCAGAGAGAAGGAAAGGGGTAGAAAAAATTTTCTAAGAAATAATGGTTAAAAACTCCCCCAATTCTTTGAAAAACACTAATCTATACATTCAAGAAGCTCAACAAACTCCAAGTAGAATAAACAAACTTCAATAGGATCCATAAACTGATACGTCACAGTAAAAATGCTAAAAGTCAAAGACAAAGAGAAAATCTTGAAAGCGGCAAAAAAAAAAAAAAAAAAGACTCATCACTTATAAGGGAACCCCAATAGATTAACAGCTGATTTCCCCAGCAGAAACAATGGTGGCCTGAAGGCAGTAAGATAACATGTTCAAAGTACGAAAAAAAAAAAAAAAAACCACCAAAACTGTTAACCAAGAATTCTATATCCAGCAATGCTATCTTTAAAAATGAAGGCTAAACACAGTATTTCCAGATAAACAAAAGAGAATTTCTTGTTGATAGACCCACCTTATAAGGAATACTAAAGGAAATTCTTTTGGCTAAATGCAAATGACTCGAGGGTATTTTGAATACACACACACACAGGACCAGTAAAGCTAACTGTAATTATAAAAGACAGTATAAGTAGATAATTTTCTCCTTCCTTCTCTCAACTGACCTAAAAAAGAAATTATATAAAAAATACGTAGTATATTGTTGGACTTATAAAGAAATGTAATATATTTGCCAAGAGCAGCACAAAGGAGGTAGGTAGGAGCAAAGCTGTAATGGGCTAAGAAAATGACTACAGATGATAAAGAATAATTAGAACCCTCTATTACCACGTCTGAAACATTAATATAATATGGACAACAATAATACCACAAAAAGAGGGGAAAGGGAATAGAGCTATATAGGAGAAATGTTTCTATATGTCATTACAATTAAGCTGGTATAAATCTGAAACCGATTCTGATAAATTAAGAGGTGTCTGGTAAACTCTAGAGCTACCACTAAAAAAAACCCCTCAAAACCAAAAACCAAAATCTCATAAAAGTGAAAAAAGCATTTAAGAAATATTATGGTAGATTAGAAAATATTAATGCAAAGAAAGCAGTAAATGAAAAACAGAGGAACCAAAAAGAAATGAGACACTTAGAAAACAAAAAGTAAAATGGCACATATAAACATAACTACATCGATAAAAGCATTATGTGAATGGATTAAATAATATATCAAAAGGCAGAGATTATAAAAGTAGACAAATATTCTAGTCTGTTTCACACCTCCATGAATAGAAAACTCTGCCTCAAATGTCTTTCTCATCTTGTTTACCTCCCTAATACCACTCAAAATATAATAATAACATAAAAGCCTACACCTAGCATCTGCAGGGCCAGAGGAAAAGTTTTGAAATGAAGGCCTAAATGATATATTAAGTAGTTATTAATATTTAAAAATGTTTTTAAAGATAAATACTAAATATTTAAAAGTTAGAAACCAAGTTGACAAACTGTCACATATGGACTACCTACCAACCTTTATAACAACCTAGATTTGAATTTTATTTTATTTTATTTATTTATTTATTTTAATGATTTTATTTATTTATTTGACAGAGAGAGACAGCGAGAGCAGGAACAAAAGCAGGGGGAGTGGGAGAGGGAGAAGCAGGCTTCCTGCTGAGCAGGGAGCCCGATGTGGGGCTCGATCCCAGGACCCCGGGATCATGACCTGAGCCGAAGGCAGACGCTTAACGACTGAGCCACCCAGGCGCCCTATTTTATTTTATTATTTTTTAAGATTTTATTTATTTATTTGACAGAGACAGCAAGAGCAAGAACACAAGCAGGGGGAGTGGGAGAGGGAGAAGCAGGCTTCCCGCTGAGCAGGGAGCCCAATGTGGGGCTCGATCCCAGGACCCTGGGATCATGACCTGAGCCGAGGGCAGACACTTAACGACTGAGCCACCCAGGTGCCCTAGGTTTGAATTTTAAATCTTTGGATTCCTTAGAGTTCCATTTAGA
Source organism: Zalophus californianus (assembly GCF_009762305.2). NCBI lineage: Eukaryota > Metazoa > Chordata > Mammalia > Carnivora > Otariidae > Zalophus > Zalophus californianus. Next base: position 79,518,767 of record NC_045606.1, read on the forward strand.
ATGGCATATGAGGTGATCCATCCCCTGGCCCCAGTTCTTGACTTTTCAGTCTATGGCCTAGCCTCCCTTCTCTTTTTATCCCCAGCTCCATCCCACATTACAAAGGGTCTTGCACAAAACTGGAGCTCTCCAATCAAACCCCCTTTTTTTCCCCTCTCCTGTGAACAGTTGTCTCTTGCCTCTCCTTGGGCCACACAAGCTGGAAAGTGGGACCACAAAAAATAACCACCCAGGCTCTGGAACTAGATGTGATGACAGTGTACTCAGAGCTTGGGAGTTATGGTTCTGTGTGGTCCATTACCTTAGCCCTATAGGCTTTTTTTCCCTAGAAGATTGGATGTGGCCAGAAGAAGCAAGATAGTGAAATCTCAAACCACAGGACCAAGGAAAAGGGTACTTCTTACCCTGGTATAAGGATACTAATAATATGTTTACCTGAATCAATCTTGCAATCCTAAAAGTTTCAGCCTAGGTGACACGAAAGAGTGTATAGTGCACCTGATGAAAACAATTTTTAATTCTCATCTTTTGATCTTCTTTGGTCCTTCTTTTAGAACATTAAAGAAGGTCTAGTTGATAACACACACCTTTTAACGTCCGTCTCATTACTCCGACTGCTCATCAAATCTCTTGTACACCACAGCCCTGCTCGCACCTCTCTCCTGTCACTCCTCACTTTCAGCCCCCAATCAAAACTGTTCCTTTTATTTCTGCTCTCTCTTTCCTTATGCTTCTACTAATTTTACTCTCTCTTCAGCAAACTTCGCCTTTTTTTTTTTTTTTTTTTTGGTTCTCTCTCTACAAAGTCCTGAAATCATCACAATAAGGTCTAAGAGATATTAAGGAGAGGGGAAAATCTAAGCATGCATTCTAGAATCTTCCTTGGGACGAGGGTAGAAAAAGAGGCAGTAACCAGATTATTAAAACAAAGCATTTAAGAATTATGTTTGGCCCGCCTTTCCTTTTACCTTCAATATCTGATAAAGTACATCTTGATGATTTGGATTTCTAAGTGTTGAAACATGTATAAGAGAGTTTCAGGAAGAAATACTGTCAATATAAAATAGTTAACCTTCGAGAGAACTGTTTTCTCTTTCCTATTGTTTGAGCATGACATTTTTAGTATTAAAATGAGAGAATAAACTAGTTGTCAATTGTAAAAGAGTTCCAAAAAAAGATGAAGTAGGATTACTTGCTAAAAGTGTAGCAAGGGGAGCCTGGGTATCTCAGTCATTAAGCGTCTGCCTTCGGCTCAGGTCATGATCCCAGGGTCCTGGGATCGAGCCCCGCATCGGGCTCCCTGCTCAGCGGGAAGCCTGCTTCTCCCTCTCCCACTCCCCCTGCTTGTGTTCCCTCTCTCACTGTCTCTCTCTCTCTCTGTCAAATAAAGAAATAAAATCTTTAAAAAAAATAGTTAACCTTGGCAAGAGCAATTTCACTGGAGTGGTATAAGTAAAAGAGAGAGTGCAGAGTGTTGAGTAATACATGGAAGGGTGAGAAAGAGGAGAAGAGTAGGTGAATGTAGACAACATTTTTTTTTTAAGATTTTATTTATTTATTTGAAAGAGAGAGAGAGAGCTCACACAAGCGCAGGAGCGGGGGGGGGGGGCAGAGGGAGAGGGAGAAGCAAGCTCTCGCTAAGCAGGGAGCCTGACAAGGGGCTCAATCTCAGGGGCTCAATCCCAGGACCCCAGGATCATGACCTGAGCCAAAGGCAGATGCCTAACTGACTGAGCCACACAGGCGCCCCTGTAGAAAACATTTTTGAAAAGTTGCATGAGCAGTGGAGAAGAATAAATAAAAATACAAATGGATGAATTAATGTACTATGTTGTACCCTATTATAGTTAAAGGATGTTTTACTTCCAGAGGCAGTGGCTTTACCTGTTATATTAAGCTTACTGAATTCTTTTTGAGGATGTATGAGCCAAAATTCTGGATTTCCAGGGATAATATCCTCAGTCCAAGTCATAAACTTGTTTTTTAAGCCTCCAGTTTGGTATTACAGTTTTTCAAGAATAGACGTGTAATTTCATAAAAGGCTTATGGGAAGATGAATATATCAGGGGGATTTTCAATAAACATAACCTCTGTGAGCTCTTTCAATTCTGAGATTCTATTATTTTATAGTTTAAATGGTCATTCAAGCATGGAATCAATTTTATTCCCTAAATTTATTGTCATTCTAATCACAATTTCAAGTTGTAGAGTGGTAATACTGTTGCCTGATTTACAGGCTCTCTAGTTTTATTTTACTTGAGTATATTTTATAAGGGGGAATTTAAAAGCTCTAGGTTGGAAACTTTAGATTTGGATACCTGAAGGAAAATTCCAGACTGTCTAAAGTATGTAATAGTTCCTGGTCTTTAAAAAACTTAAATTGAATTAAGTTCAGTGATGGACAAGACATAATGCATGACTTAAGTCCATGATTTAAAAATCTTTAAAAATAGCACCCTTCTTTCCCAATAAACATTATATACCATATCCTAATACACTTAGAAGGTAAAGGAAGAACTGTTCTAGTTAAGGCGGGGAAAATAGACCCAAAGCCTTGCCCAGTTAATTTCATCATTTAAACTTTTCCCCTAAATAGAAACACATAATGTACATAAAACACATTCATACTCATACGCATACACACAACTCCTTTAGGATTCTGCAGGATACCATTTGAAAATGACCAATTAACACTAAGAAAACAATGCAAGATAATTTGTGATTAATTCCCCAAGTGAGTGATATCATTTAGGGATGGGGGAGATTAATATCTACCAGGAACATTTTATAAAATATGTATAAGTTATCTACTGCTGTGTAGCCAACTAATCCCCAAATTTAGAGGCCTAAAACAACATTTATTATCTTACAAGTTTTTGTGGGTCATAGATCTGAGCACAATTCAGTTAGGTCCTCTAGCTCAAGGTCAAAGTCTCTTAAAAGGCTCTAAGGTATAGGTTAGGGCCAGTCATCTCAAGGTGCTGCTGGTGCGGGATCTACTTGCAAATTCTCTCGGGTTTTTTTTTTTTTTTTTTTTTTTTAAGATTTTATTTATTTATCTGACAGAGAGAGAGCATGAGCAGGGGGAATAGCAGGCAGAGGGAGAAGCAGGCTTCCCACCAAGCAGGGAGCCTGATGCGGGGCTCCATCCCAGGACCCCGGGATCATGACCTGAGCAGAAGGCAGATGCTTAACGACTGAGCCACCCAGGTGCCCGTCTCAGTGGGTTTTGATAAAACTCTGTTCATTGCAGGCTCTTGGCCTGAGGACTTTAACTCTTTTCTGGCTGTGAGCTAGAGGCTACCCTCGGGTTTTGCCACCTGGGTCCATTCGACAGCTCAGACCATGGCAACTGGCTTTGTGAGAGTGAATGGAGGGGGCAGAAGTAGTATGAACAAGACAGAAGTCACAGTCTCAAGGAATACAAAAAGATCTCTACTTTTATAATAGATATTATTTACACTCTTCAACCTGAGAAATGTTTTGTGAATGGTATTGAATCAGATGTTTTGTGTTCTTTAAAACTTTTTAAAGAATTTTTCTTAATTTTTTTTCTCTAGAATCTCGAGTATTGGCATTTTTTTAATGCTGAATTTTACATATCTAAGTTTTGTAGAATAGTTCATAACCTCAAGTGTTATGTTCTGAGGAGGGAAACAGGATGTTAATGGGAGATGTGGTAATGTTTCCAGACAAAACTTAACATCCTGATGTGTTTAAGATTAATCACGTTTCTATTTGAGGTGTAGTCTGTGCCTTTCCTAAAGCCATGACACCGAGCCCCATGATCATTGATGACTAAAGAGCCAAAGCCTCTGTCAGAGACACATGTTACTTCAGAACCGAAAACCAGCAAAAGCAGAAAGCAAATGCTCTGAATTGCACGTTGGAATGGCATTTAGATAGTGTGCAATGAGCAGCTGTGGTTAATAGGATAACTGATACTAAGTGATCTACGTTAACATCATGCAAACAAGGCACATTTGAAAAGTGAGGTTTCTCCTAGATATTTCTTACTGAATTCCACCCAAAGGAATTACAAACGCAAGACTGTGGAGTTCTTTCAGAAGCACTTCAGTAATCATGCTTCATTTTCTCATGCAGAGATAGAAAGAAGCAAAGACAGACAGGTGTCTTTTTCTAAAATGAAGCCCCGGGCAAATTAAAGTTATGCTGCTTCTTATCTAATACTCCCCTCAAAACATCTGGAATCACAGAGCTGGAAGGTAATGCTAGCTTTTTTTTTTTTTTTAATTGGAGTATTTTTTATTTTATGTACAATGAGTTGACATTGAAGTAGGTATCCTGGTTATCTGCAGTTAACGTAGGTTATCTTGGATGACCAATTCAAGGACGTTCACTTAATCCAACTTAATGAAGCCTATATCCTTCGCGTACTGACGGAAACACTGGCGGCACATATTGAGGCCGTATTTCCGGATCAGACCGTGCCGGTTTGAGCAGACGCGGCAAGAACGAGAACCCTGGCCAAATTTCCTCGGATGGCTCCAGGACAGGGGCTGGTGACCCATCCTGCTCTCTCGGATGCAATGAGGCAAAAGGAAAGAAGTAGCGAACGCATGCGCTCTTCAAATTTTTGAGACACGGTTTACCCAGAATGCAGTGCTGACAAATGACGCGAACGCTGTCGGTAATGCTAGCTTTAAAAGGTTTTTGCCTTTAGAGAAGGAGTGTTTTTAAGAACAGAACAGAGGAGGGGGTGGGGAAAACCCGCAGCACAGGACTCCTTGGGGTGTCTCACCTCCCCAAGAACTCTTTCACACGTCGCATGGGGCCAGCTCGTTAATTCTACCAACACTCCCCACTCTTACTTTTGTTTGAGTCGCTATCAGATTTTCCCCAGTTTGGGTCAATAAATTCCATCATTCACCCCAAGTCCCTACTGGCTACTAGTGCTTCTACAGGAATGCTGGTGCTCCATGCTGCCTCTAGCGGGGGGGGGGGGGCTGCCCCACTGCTTTCGCTTTCCACGTCCCCCATACTACGACCTCCCACTCCTTCACCATCCACATCCTGTCAAGGCTCTCCACTGGCTTTCCTCTGGACTCTCACGAGAGACCATTGTAGCTCCCTACATCTGCAGCATACTGAAATTTGTCTGCCCAGCTATGAAAAGTATTGTTCTGTCAGGCTGCTCCACCAAACACTTAAGGAAGCCCCTTAAAGGTGTTCTCCATTTTTAACCTCCTCTGGGAAGCCAAACTGTCATACTCACGCTACTAATTTTGACAGTGATGTATGTATGCTCCCACCTTTCTAAAACCTTCTTGCATCAGAAAACAAGGCCCTTTGATGTTCCAACTTTTTTTTGTCCCTCCCCCTTTGTGCAAGGTTCAAGACCCTGTTTAGCAGTGGGCCTGGGAGATGATTTTAACTTTGTGTCCCATTACATATTAAGACATAGTGCTCCAGTTGTTGGGATAGGGGACATGTCAGTACCCCTACCAAGCTCTGGGTTCCTCATATCTTATACTATACTTATCTAAATTCTCTAGAAGAAGAGTCCAGGTTCATGTTTCTGTAATCATGCTTCCTGCTGTCCTCTGAGTTCCATAATGACACCATTCATAGGATTAATTCCTATAGGATGAAGCCACTCTGGCACACTCTCTAAGAATTAATGCTTCTCTTTCATCTTAAAGAATAACACTATAGGATTAGATACTATATTGAGTGACTCAGACAGAAAACGATGGGAGATAAGAGCTAAAAATGAAAAAGGGGTTTGAGAAGGGGAGTCCCACCTAAGCTGTAGCCAAAAGTGTCATGATCAAGGTGAGGCTAGAGACATGCTTCACAGGAAGGGAAGCTGAGTGAGACCAGCAGAGGGACAGGCAGGAGGGATGGATAACCATATACATCTATGTGATTTGGGTATCCAACTATAGGCTAAAAACACTAATCCTTCCCCTTTGTAATAAAAAGATAATTTTTGTTATGTTCTTAGAAAATTAACAGCCTTACAATTATACAGTTTGTTTAGACTACTGAGTTGAACCCTTCATAGTAAGAGAAGATAAGAGAGTTAGTTCATGACTCAAGATACTAATTCAAAGGGAAATGCCATCTCTTTGTATGTTTATTGCTGTGATTTTTGCAAGTGCCATCCAAAGAGTTAAAAAGAAAAAAAAAGTTAAAAGGGAAGACCCTTGATATTTTTACTCATTCTTTTCACTTGTAGGCACATGTAATTTACAATGCTCTATTAGTTCAGAGAAGCAGAACCGATAAGATGTGTGTGTGAGAGAGATTTATCTCAAGTAATTGGCTCATGGGATTATGGAGGCTGCCAAGTCCCAAATCTGTAGGGTGGGCTGGCAGGCTGTATAGACTCAGGGATGAGCCAGTGTTGCAGTTCAAGTCCAAAGGCTGTCTCCTGCAGAATTCATTCCTCCTTTGGGGAGGTCAGTTCTTTTGTTCTATTCAAGCCTTCAACTAATTGAATGAGGCCCATTCACACTATGGAAGGCAATCTGCTTTACTTAAAGTCCACTGATTTAAATGTTCATCTCATCTAAAAACACCATCACAGAAACATTCAGAAGAATGTTTGACCACTTATCTGGGTATGGTGGCTTAGTCAAATGACATATAAACTTAAGAGTCATCACTGATTCTTAGTTTTTTTCCTATAATCCTAGTGATAGTGGATAAGTCACTCATTCTAACCAGCCCTCAGTCTTCCCTTTTGTAAAATGAGGAGAGATGATTTCCAAGTTTCCTTCTATTCTAATCTTACAATATTGCTTTCCCTGATGTAGTATCTTTTTCACCTTTCTATCTTTCTTCCCCACAAATACACTTTTATAGATAGATAACTCTATAAGCAGAAGCAATCGATGATTAACTGATCTAATTACAAGGCTATGACATCAGTAATTGCCTATTTTTTTTTCCTATGTGAAGACAGTATTCCCATACATTGTTAGAAGAATATATGAACTGAGTTGCTTTTTCACTAATGTTGATAGGTTTGAACTCATCCTCATTTTCTCAACTAAGTTTCCCTTGAGGCTAAAGGTACACACAATAAAAAAAGACCTTGCTATTATTTCAGTGTAGACTGTGCCCTTAGAACAAAGGCAACTTCTAGGGGATTTAATGACTTTATTCACATTAGAAATGTATTCTTCAATTAACTGAACTAACTAGACTAATGATCTAAGGTTTCTGTCTGTATAGCTAATACACTAAGATTCATGAAAAAATGCTAGTTAAAATGCGAAACTCGAACTGCAAAACAATGTCAAACAGACCCTACCAAGATTTCTAATTTAAGGCATGATTACTACACGAAAAGTTGTTGGCAGTTCTTGACTTTCCTGCATTAAGGATTGAAAAGTAGGGTGTTAAAAAGTATAGGCTTATTAAAAGTTCACCATTTCTGATACATAGTTCTACCTTCCTAGTGTATGCCAATAAGTTTCTACTGTCATTAATCGGAAACGGTCATAATCAGAATTTTTAAAAATAAAGCCTTCTCCCCAGAGTACAATGGCACTCCAGAATGGTTAGCCAGTGCTGCACAAATACTTGGCTCTGTAGATTTCCCTAAGACTCAGCCCTATGTGAACATCCTTGGATTCACTCTTCAAAAATAGCTTCCATGCCCTAGAGGGAATGCATGTGAAGTAACTGGAATGAAACCATTTCTAAAAACAGATTCTCAATCGACACACATAAACTAGATATTACAGAGAAGACTGATGTGGCCACACCCATGATACTTCCGTAAGAAAACTGTTAGGATACTGATATTGTTCAAGAGAAAATAAATCTGTTTTAATTTCATAAATAAGGAAATCCAGGCTTCAGTCATGGTAGAATTAATTTAGCTAACTCTCACAAATGGTTTATATGATATTTTTTGAAAGATTTGTGGCAAGATTCTTATGTTGAGACCATTTATCACAGAGCATTAGAACATTCCAAAAGCATACCTAAAACTGACTTATCAAGACTCAGGAGGCTTAACTGGAATTGATTCCTAAAGAACAAATGGACATGTTAAGAACATCACATGTGTTTTATGCCCTTAGAGAATAAATCTTCACGATGTAACTGTGGTCTTTGAGACATACTCATTTCTCTCTCTATATATATGATGTGCTGCAAACATATGCTTTAATAAGAGCAGCAATATAAAATATACTCAAAGCAAGAGCTATGTTTGAGCTATAAAAATTCCCCAGTGTTTAGCCCAACATTGCTGCTTTTGAGTCTGAAAATTTTCTTAGTATTTCATACTGATAATACACATTTTAAGTCTATAGGCAAAATAAACATTCCACTGGCTGGTGTGTAATATGTGTCGGTAATATAACTGATTTAGCTAAATAAACACTCAAATATACATGTGCCTAAATTTTGATTTGTCTTCTTGGAAAGTTATATCTATAAGATCACCAAAATTGTCTTTAAATCCAATGCAATGAGCATTTTTCAGTTTTCTTCTCCCCTCCACTAACAGATGGATAAATAGGTGCAGAAATTCTTGCAGCACTATTAACTGCTGTGGTCCGGAAGTTCAACTTCCACAGAAGCTTCCAGTGGTACTTTCATTTCTGTGATTCCATTTCTCTCCTTGCTGGTTTCTTCTTTCTGTAATAAACAGCAAGGGGTTTCCTTTCCCCAAGCTCAGATGGATGCTACATGCTCTCCCTTGGGAATCTCATCTCTTACATGATGGGTTCAGAATATATAGAGAGATATACAGAAAAGACTCCTTTATCTAGCTCTGTCATCTGGATGAGTTACACTCCTAAGTGCCATCTATTTTGCTCACTTTATGACTTTGTGCTTATATGCTCTGCTGTAACTGAGAAAGGTACATTGATGGTATGTGATAAGATTCCAGCAAATGAAAATCCAAATGTACAATTGGTTAGTATTTCTTATATTTCAAAAATCTGCTATAGTATCCTTTAACTATGGAATTTCCATAGCAATTTAAGTTTTCATTAATATCATTGCATCTCTTCATTAATAAATTGCCTGCCACCCTAATTAGGAACTTACTTATCACCAACTCTCTATACAGAATTATAGATATAAGGTTTAGGAACTTATAAAAATTAAAGATAAATAAAAAGGATAATAATTTAGTAATTTGCTAATTAAGAAATACTCTCCTATACCACAATAAGAATTTCAATTTTCTCTGTGCAGTGCACAAAGTGAGGATGATAAACAAGGTGAAGTTGGCTTTTTTATGTTAAGAAGGTAACTCATCTTACAGTTATAACAGATAATCGATAGAAAGGGCTTATGATGAAGGCTGATTCATCATAACAAAGTCTGACAAATCATGGGCTGATTCCTGTGAATGTAGTAAAAAGCTCATTTAAAGGAAAGAGAAAAGCTGGATTTTATCTCCCTTGTTTCATCTCATGCCAGTCTTGATCTTACTTCCTTTGCTCTTGCAATCCCTTCTTATAGTTTCCTCAAGATGGTCCAAATTATTTATTGCTTCAGTTTGTTTGCTCACTCTGTTCCCTCTGATTGACACACCCTTCCTCCCACTCTTACCTGGATAACTCACTCATATTTTAGAAATTCCCTCCTCCCCCTTCCAATCTAAGTGAAGTCCTTCTTATTATTCTCTTTCATCACATCTGGGTTTTTTTCCACTTTGGCTTTTTCCAAAATTAATCATGTATTTCCTTGTGTGTTCATCTTCCTATACACTGCAAGTTCCATGAAGCCAAGGATATGTTTCAGCCTGGTGACTGTAGTGTCTAACACATTGCAAATTGCTCAGTATTTATTGAATGAATGAAAAAGTTCATAATCACAGAATTTTCAACTCTCTAAATAGTTCTTGCAAAATGGTTAAAGTGGAACATAGGATAAAATCTTGACTCAATTTTCAGACAAATTCATACCTGAAAGAGTAGGTGAAACAACATAAATATCCAACTTTCTTGATTTCAACATGAGTAAGTACTTCTTAGTGATAAGAACCTTGGAGGATATAGCAATGGGAAAGGAAGAGATTACTAAACATCACTGTGACAGATTTACAGAGTCATCTGTAGAATGGGAACAAGACCTGTTCTGCTAATATACTAGAGCCTCCGTGAAGGCCAAATAAGTGAAGGTATATCAGAAAGCTTGTAGAGCCTTATACAACTATAAGATGGTAGTTGTAGTATGACGGTTTGGGGAGATGATATTTAAATTTAAATAAATAATAGATATAAACCAAATAATGAAAAAGACTTCTAAAAGTATAAGTGAAGTAGGTCAAGGCACTTTATTTTAGCTCTGAAATAATAAATGTTAATTATAGAAGATGTATACAATTAAGATTTAAAAAAAGAAAATAAAATTTCCCTTAAGTTTATCCCTTGGAAATAATACTTTTTAACATTTTGTAGATATCTTGACATTTAATTTTTGTTTTTATTAACAAAAATGGTGTAATTTTCTAAAACTGCTTTGTGATCCTTTTACTTAATGATAGAATTCTTAATGGATGAATAGTATTTCCCTATGCTGAACTATTCATTCATTCTTGCATCTCTTCCCTGATCCAGTAATTATCTACTGAACACCTACTCTATGTAAAGTACCATATTTGGTGCTGGGAAGACAGTGGTGGTCAAGACAGAAAATAACCAAAAATTACTCCATTCAACATTTAGTTCTAGTACTGATAAATGCTAGGGGGAAAGGTATATGCTACAAGGGCATTTAATGGGGTGTGTGGCCTCACTGGGAACTAGGAGGTCAGGGGACGCATATTTTAACTGGGGTTTGAAAGATAAGGAGGAATTAAGCAAATGATCAAAAAGGGCGTAGTAGGCAAAGACCTTACTATAGGAAGGTACATGCTAATATGATTTTTGGATGGGAACAGAAATTGGAGCATCATTAAAAAGTGAAATTCTGAACATACTCTTGAAATAATTCTAGTTAAGAAAAAAAAAGGAACAACAGAGGAGATGCGTTAAAGAAACCAAAGAACAGGAAGGTTTTCATATTCAGATTTTAGAAGAATACCTAAAGATTATGAATGAAGAAACATAGAATGAATAATGTCTTACTCAAGGATCATTCAAATGTGCCACAGTTTGGGGGACCTTCTCTGATCTCCTCAAATAATTCAGCTGGGATATCAAATTGAGCTTGATATAGTATAGTCATTCCCCACCTGTTGGAAATAGACGTTGGTAGAGTTATTGTATAGACCCCATGAGCCCAAAGCATGTATCACATACTATCTTCATGATGTGTCTCTGAATTCTTTTTCACATGTATTTTATTTAGATGGGTGCTATGCTTAATAAAATACAAGTATTTTTAATTAAAAGTATTAATTTTCCTTAACAACTATACTGTCCACTTCTCTGAGTTATGTCACTGATCCCTCAGTCACTTCTCTCTTGTGCTTAGTTCCAGGGTCATTGGCATGTTTCCATTTTTACCTGTCATTATTCTTAATGAATTGTAGTGTTGATACAGAGAAGCTTTCTAATGTGCTGACTTCTTGGCTGCTTGACCTACTTGACCAGTGATCATATCCTTCCTCCTAAAACTGCTATTCATTCCTTATCTCAGTAACCAAATCTCAATAATTTCAAATTCTCAGATGCTTCCATGTTGAGAAGATCTCCATAGACAGACAATTCTCTTTCAAAACATTCTAAGAATTAATACATATATATATATATTTAAATTTACATAATGATTTATGACTTATAAAATCATCCTCTCCTAAGGGGAACCCTCCTACACTCTTGGTGGGAATGCAAGCTGGTGCAGCCGCTCTGGAAAACAGTATGGAGGTTCCTCAAACAGTTGAAAATAGAACTACCCTACGACCCAGCAATTGCACTACTGGGTATTTACCCCAAAGATACAAATGTAGTGATCAGAAGGGGTACATGTACCCCAATGTTTATAGCAGCAATGTCCACAATAGCCAAACTCTGGAAAGAGCCCCGATGTCCATTGACAGATGAATGGATAAAGATAAAGAAGATGTGGCACACACACACACACACACACACACACACACCCCACACACACACTGGAATATTATGCAGCCATCAAAAAAATGAAATCTTGCCATTTGCAACAACATGGATGGAACTAGAGGGTATTATGCTAAGAGAAATAAGTCAATCAGAGCAAGACGTGTATCATATGATCTCACTGATATGAGGAATTCTTAATCTCAGGAAACAAACTGAGGGTTGCTGGAGTGGTGGGGGGTGGGAGGGATGGGGTGGCTGGGTGATAGACATTGGGGAGGGTATGTGCTATGGTGAGCACTGTGAATTGTGTAAGACTGATGAATCACAGACCTGTACCTCTGAAACAAATGATACATTATATGTCAAAAAAAAAAACCAGAAAGAAAGAAGGCAGTAGGAAGGGAAAAATGAAGGGAGGGAAATCGGAGGGGGAGATGAACCATGAGAGACTATGGACTCTGAGAAACAAACTGAGGGTTCTAGAGGGGAGGGGGGTGGGGGGACGGGCTAGCCTGGTGATGGGTATTAAAGAGGGCACGTATTGAATGGAGCATTGGGTGTTATACGCAAACAATGAATCATGGAACACTACATCAAAAGCTAATGATGTAATGTATGGTGATTAACATAACATAATAAAATTAAATTAAAAAAAATAAATCCTTTCCTGCACTATCCCTTAGATCTTTCAGTAGACATACATCTCCCTTCCAGTCCTTTTTGCAATCCTGACAACTGATGAAGTTGAGGGTTTAGTTCCTATCTATTTTGTGCTGGTCTCAGCCTTTCGGTTCTAACGCCATCAGCTAGAAATGCCTGTAGGCCCTTACAGTGTTGGGAGGAGAGGGTGAGCTTTCCACAGACAGCTCTCTTTCCAAACCAGTTTTACAACTGAACCCACTCTGCAGTTCTTACTATGATTGCAAGACGTCCTTCAGCAGCAACTATGAGAAAACTTTGAAAAAACCAAAGTTTATTACTTACTACACCTGGAAATTACACAGCACACTTGGGGCCACACAGTGAGGTTGGGGGTGGGGGTGGCACACAAGGCCAGGGAGTTCTGCTTTCATCTGGGGTTGAGGGCGGGGGGCCTAGGGTTTCAAGGGCTCACTATCGGTGAATTTAAAACATGAGTGGGAATTTGAAGCATGAGAATTAAAACAACAATAACAACTAAGTGGCCCAAATGGCCAATTACTGATATAAAGATCTTAAACAAAGGAGTCTCAGTGTGGGGAGCCCTGGCGGCTCTGTAGCCAGTCACGTGACTGACGATGTGTTTCTAGGAGGTAACTGTCTTTGCAGTAGATACCTCAGCAATCAAAATGTAAATCGGGCACTTACATGACAAAAAAAGAAAAAAACAACTGCCAGGGCTTACAGTACAATATCTTTGGATTATAATGATATTAGAGAGCCTATAAGATCATAAGACCCTTACCCATACATCAAAATGTAGGAAAATTATTTTGCATATTCTATATGAGCCACAAAACAAACCAACTTCTTGCAAGAAAATCATGCAAACATTAGACTTCTGCTTATTGAAACCCTGAGGTGAACCAAAGGAAGTATAGGAGAGAAGGGGGTTGGAAAAGGTGAGAAGATTGTAATTGTAACAGGTGACACATACATTGCTAGAATTTGGGGGAAAATGATTTTGTGATAAGCAGTTAACATTTTGCTACTAAACTTGTTACACTGCTTTGTAAACCTTAAGACATCACCGAATGTACTCAACTTCTATTCTGCTTCCTCACTGACTTAGAGCCAGAAAACTTCTTTAATTCATAAATATTTAATAGACTCTCCATAAATGTTGATTAGTTGGCTGATTTTTTTCAGGATTCAACTGTTTCAATAATAAATATCAGAAGAGGGTACTACATGCATTTATTTCTACCTAAGGAAGACAGTTTCATTTCTAATGGCAGGGAGATGTCCTGAAACTTAAGAAAACATTGAAAAAGCGAGTGAATGTGTGTGTGTGTGTTCTAAGGCATAGATTGACTTTTTTTTTTTTAGTGCCATTCTGTTAGTAACTCGTTCACTCATTCATGTAGCACATACTTATTGGAACTCTACTTTTTGCCATGCACTGGGCTAAGTTCTTGGCATTTAAAGATGAAATGAGACATTCTTAGCTTCCAGTCTAGGATGGGTGGGAGGCAGACAATTCAAATAGGAAGGACAGCACACAGCTATTAGTATTATATTAAAAAGCAGATACAATGGCTAATCTAGTATAAAGGGACTCAAGGAGAAGTTTCATAAAGAAAAGACCTATAACCTAAGACTAAAAGAATGAGTGTCAGGTAGCAAAACTTAAAGGAGCCTGAGGAGTGCGAAAGAGGAGAGGGAGTAAAGCAGATCTGGAACTGCAAGCAGCCAGTGAGAGCAAGGTGCGTTTGCCCGCCAAGCGAGTTCGACTGCTGCACAATGGCTAGAGAACGGCCAGAGGTAAGACGGGAGAGGCAGAAGGGGACTGGAAGGTCTTACAAGTCCTACTAAGGGGGGCTCATGGGAAGCAGTCACCAGGGTTTTAAGCAGGCATTTGGCAAGATCATTATTGGATGCATTTACAAAGTCCTCCTGGCTTGTTTTTCTTGTATGTTTGTCTGTTACTATGTTGATCATCGGGGCTGGTTCAGCTAACCTTGCTGACTCCACGTACCTCCCTTCTCACTCAGCGCTGTATAGTGCATTTATCATAGGTTTTTTTTTTTTTTTTTAGTGTTACTAGCAACATTATTTATTTATTTATTTAAAAAAATTTTTATTGTTATGTTACTCACTATACATTACATCATTAGTTTTTGAGGTAGTGTTCCATGATTCATTGTTTGTGTATAACACCCAGTGCTCCATGCAGAATGTGCCCTCTTTAATACCGATCACCAGGCTAACCCATCCCCCCACCCCCCTCCCCTCTAGAACCCTCAGTTTGTTTCTCAGAGTCCATTGTCTCTCATGGTTCGTCTCCCCCTCCGAGGGGAACCTCCTGCTATCTTCTTCTTCTTTTTTTTTTCTTAACATATATTGCATTATTTTTTCAGAGGTACAGAGCTGTGATTCAACTGTCTTGCACAATTCACAGTGCTCACCATAGCACATACCCTCCCCAATGTCTTTTAAAAGTACTTTGTAGATATTTCTTAATGAATTCTCCTAGGAATTTTGCATTTATTATTTAAATACTAATGCTGGAGCAAGACAATAAACTTCAAAGTCAAATGACTCCAGGGGAGGAGGCCAAGAAATAAAGGTTCCAACTAATTTTGCATAATTATATTGGCCCAAGGAGGCTGATTAGTGTAATATGTGAAACCATCTAGGCAGGAAAACACGACGGTTCTCTGAGGCCTCAGAAACTGCAAACCAAGCATGTTTTAGAATTGAGATAACAGACTCTGAGTAAAAGTCTGTTAACTGATTGAAAGAATGAGAACACAAACTCAGGAGTTTTGCTTTGCTGTTCTTCTGAGGAGCTTGGGGTTTATTGTCCCAAGAGACTGCGGGTTTTGCAGTTCAGCCTGGGGGCTAGCATCAGAATGATGCAGAACACTTGACCAAGACCTTGCAAGAAACCGCGGTCCAGGTATCATGCAACGCACACCCAAGTGAGCGAGGCAACCTGAAGAGTTGCCCGTCTTCCACTTCAAGTGCTTCTCCGTTAGCTCAGTCGTGGCAGGAATGAGTTTCATGGGATCTCCTGTCCCTTCTTCTGAGACATGGCATTTCCCATTGTGCCAACTTGCT
This sequence comes from Zalophus californianus, assembly GCF_009762305.2. Taxonomy (NCBI): domain Eukaryota; kingdom Metazoa; phylum Chordata; class Mammalia; order Carnivora; family Otariidae; genus Zalophus; species Zalophus californianus. Next base: position 79,534,531 of record NC_045606.1, read on the forward strand.
CCTGACTTTCTATCTCTATGACCGGTATAGTCTTTTATTTGTCCTTACTCTGATTAAAACTCTTTATGCTTTAGCGTATCTCAAGCCTCCTTTACCCTCACGTATAGGAGGGGAAGAGAAATCATTCTTTCTTCATGATACCCATTTCCCTTCTTCCTGGACTGACTCTAGTTAGCCTGGTTAACTCGCCTCTGAACTACTGCAGCACCTTCCAGACCCAGGAAAATATAGTAGTTCTCTTCAAACATCTGAAGATCTGTGGCATAGAAGCTGGCAGGGGCAATGAGAAGACTGAACATCTAAGCGACTGAGTAAAGCACTGGGTTCCAAAGCAGACCCATGAAAGAGTGAATCTCTCTTTCTTCTAAGCAGACTCCAGGTGATCTTGTCACGCAAGTGGCAGAAGAGATTTCTGCATTGGAAATGTGTAGTTGGATTTGAAGACGATATTTTAGGATTACTGGATTAAGGCAGTAAAGACCTCTCCGTTGCTCCTATTTATCAAGTTTCTCAACAGATTGGTAGGAAATAAAAGTAATGTATATATAAAAGGAAAAAAATGTAAACATGCTCAATGATATTTTTAAATAACATTTGGCTCAAAGCGTCTTATTAGATACTATCTTTAGAACAATTAAAACTAAGCGCATATGCTCGTCCATCTGCTTTGTAATAGTCTGGTAATAATACTCAGTGTTTATATCAATTTTAATTTAGTTAATCCCCACATTCCCATTTTCCAGAGGAACGCAGAACAATGGTGTGTGAATGATGACAGTCTATGATATTTCACAGATGCAGCTTTATCGAGATCTCATGAAAATCAGTAGAAGCCTTAAATATCAAGATTGTCTAAGAATTCTTGCACCACACTTAATTAATACATAATTCTAAATGTCCGATGTAATGGTCAGGGAAGCCAAAGTTGATGAATAAGAGGGTTGCAGTCAGTAATTTAATAGTCATCTGCTTGGGGTTGTATAAAAGGAACAAAAACAAACAGAATATATTTTCTGACTTCTTTGTCAGAGAATAACCCTTTTCACCTTTTAGGATTTTAAATTGTTTAAATAATGTAGATGTAGCGCACAGATCTTTGTTGTGGGGGAACTTCATGTTCTAGTTTATTTATTTGATTAAACAGTATTTATTGAATGCCTATCATATACCAGGATAGACAAAGTAGATAGGGATTTCATTATCTTTTATGTGAATTCCCACAAAAACCTTCTGGACTCTTTCCCGGGCCTCCAGCAAATGTTCCTTCCAGTCCACCCTCCACACTACTGCCAGAGTTTTCCTTTCAAAACCCAAGTCAGATTGCACTCTGCCCTAGTTAAACATTTTAACAGCTCCCACTGGCCCTTGAATGAAACCCAAATGCCCTTTTGGATCATCTGCTTGCATTTCCATGTTTGTGTCCTGACACTCCCTTTGGTCAGGAATTCTCTCCTAGAGATTTAGGCTTGCTTATTCTTCCATGCTTTCACATATGCAGCTTCCTTGATCTTGAATGCACTTTCTTCCCCTTTCTGCTTGTGCTCTAGGCAGAGGAATATATATTAAAGACACTGGCTGTTACCTTAACTTTTATTTCTCCTAAAAGTCATTTTTAAGACTTTTTTTAAGTCTTAAATCATTTTTTAAGAATAATAAGTTGCTCTGTAGTGTCCTGGTTTTGATAACCCAGTTGGGGTTCATTCTACTAATACTGTTCACTATTTATGGATACTCTGGTGAGGAGGATGGGGTCAGAAGAGATGCTCAATGGATAGGAGAAGAGGAACGAAGTAGAAGGAAGTCTTTGAGAAGAGGATTCAATAGGGGAAGCTGACAGAACATCGGGGAAGTCCTTAAAGCAGATTCCAATGCACGGCCAATACTGACTAATTCCACCACTCAAAAGGCTAGAGAGATCACTCCTCTTTTGGCTAAGACCTTATATATACTTCTACCTCTTTAAGTCTTCATCATCATCTCTCTACCGTAAGTAGTCATTAATAATTGTCATCTAGTATTATAAATAATATACAAATGCTATGTACACAATCAACTGTGCCTGAAGGAATCAGTAGGTGGATAAAAAGAGATAAAGGCAATATAATCTATGGGAAAACATATATAAAGTCATGGAGATGTAAATGTATGTGTGTCTTCAGACCACGATGCAAATTCACTGTGACTACAGTGAGGTCAACACAGAGGACATGGTATTTATTTAGTGATGTTTCTGGATCGAGCATCATGGTGTTAGGTACAAATATCGCTAGATACAGTAGACATTGCAAACTTAATGAAGTACTGCAAGACCGTAAACTCCATAAGAACAGGGACAGCGTCACTGACTTTGGTACTCTTTTTCTGGTTCTCTTATGTGGTCTGTGAGAGCCCTTCTGTGAGAAGCGATGACACTCCACAAGTACTGTTTGTAATCACCTGTGTCCTGCATGTCTGAGAACATTCTCTTTTTTAAGATTTTATTTATTTGAGAGAGAGAGAGAGAGAATGAGCAGGGGGAGCAGCAGAGGGAGAGGGAGAAGCAAACTCCCTGCCAAGCAGGGACCCCGACGTGGGGCTGGATCCCAGGTCCTGGAGATCATGACCTGAGCCCAAGGCAGATGCCCAACTGACTGAGCCGTCCAGGTGTCCCTGAGAACATTCTTCATGTGTATTTACAATCTGGGGATTTGGAGGGAGGATGGGAGTCTTGCCTTTTCCTTCATCTGGCATTGATTATTACTCCAGATATTCTGAATAAGTCAGGGGTCTGTTCCTAAATATTAAAAATCCTTATTTTCCAGGAAGTTGGATAGTGGTTGGTACCAAGAGTTCAAAACTAGAGAGATCATCTTTCCTAAAAGTTAAATAAATTTCAAATAACAGCCTTTTTTTTTCCCCCTGTGGCAGTAAAAACTGCTTTGTTTAAGGAAAGCAACGCAGTCCGTTCAAGAAATTGAAAATGTTTCCTTTTTATTATCTTTGATTTAGTGATATAATAGTTGAAAAGTACTTCTCTATGTAATCTATATAAATATAGATTACACTCAAGTCAACCTGAGTACCTATATTAAGTTTTAATACCGGTATAAACATAGAGTCACAAATGTGCTTTTCAGATTTCTGGCATTTTGCACAGTAGGATTATCATTTTCTTCTCTCAGATATTCACAGGAAAATATTTCTTTTAAAGTATAATAGAACATCAAGCAATCATAGATATAAGTTATATGAAAACCAATGAAAAATTAATCATAAAACTGGAAATCCTCAGGGGCTACTATATAGTTGTGGGGCAAACATCCTGTTCTCCTTTGCCCCTTAATCAGCACTGTTACCGGCCCCTACACTTAGGTCCTCAAGACCTAAGTAAGCTCCGTTTTACTCATAAAATATAAGACACAAATAATCTATATTTCAAGTTGACGTTATTTTCCTACAGAAAAACATTTTTCCATTCCGTCCAAATGTTTTGAGTCTGGATTTCTATAGTCATCACATTTAGAACCAAAATAAATGCAGAATATCCCTAGGCAAGCTTTACAAACCCTCCGAGACAATAATACAATACAAACAGTACTCCAAAGACAAGGCTATCTTCCTGGGGTTAAAACAACTTTCACTGTAAATGGGCACGATGGGGCAAAATGAACAGTGTGTTAACACTAAAAGGACATGGCATTGTCCTTCTAGGATGAGGCCCATTAAGGTCATTTTTTAAAAGCATGAAAGCATGGCCCAGTTATAATGAAATGAAAAGAAGTTAGCAAGTTGTTATGTGGGTTTTGCTGCGCACGTGATTTGGGCATAATCAGAAATTCTAATCATAAGAGGCTGCGGGAGCATTCTAGTTACAGAAGAGGGAGGGCCACTGCGTGTCAAACTCTCAGGAGGGAAATGGAGATTTATCGCCTCAGCGGTGAGGCAGGTGAATGATGGATGGGGCAGCTTACTGTCACTCCAGTGAATTTAGTGAGGAAGTGAAAAGCAGCCTTGGGGGGTATATGGAGAAAGAGCTGGGATTTATGAACTGAAATATGTATTTTAATGGAGTGGATTTCATGAATCCCAGTCTTACTTTAGCCACAGCTACAGTATTATGGATGAGCCTCAGACAGGGTTGTAATGAGACCTTTCAGACCAACTGAATGTACGTTATCATCATAAACCACACAGAATGTATCTGCAGGCATTCCACATCCATGAAGGTGAAGATCTAATTACACATTAAGTTTTTCTTTCTGCCAATAGAGATATTCGCTAAAGAGCAGGTTAACAAAATTAGATTTGTTGTCTTTTGTTTCCTGAGCCCAGGTACCTCTATCTATACCTAATTATGCGCTATTGATGTTTCTCGAGACAGTCATGGGAAGAGCAAAAAGCCCCAAGGGGAAGACTAAGAATAAAGAGCCTCCTGGTTTTGCTGCTCCCTTTCCTTGTTCTGATTATTTCAAAACCACAGGTTTGTAAGGTGAGCAAGTTGTATTAGCAATAGGTGAACTTCAAGGTCCTTCTTCTTCTAGGATTACATGAAATAAGAAAGGGACTATGACTCTATTTCATACCCAAACTACAGACTGACTCTAGACCCTTCAATGAAAAATAAAACCAAATACATAAAATAATAGCAGCTTACTACCAAATCATAAAACTACCAAAACATTAGCATGCAATATCTAAAAAATACCAAGTAGATTTATTGATTTTTGTTAGATTTGTTTAGGTGTTTTTATGCAAGTATATTCTGTATCTACATGTCTGTGGTAAAAATCACATTGTGTTTCTGTCTATTAAAATATTTTATTACTCAGCAAATAGGATGTCTATTATCAAAAAAAAAAAAAAAACCCAAAAATAAATGTTGGTGAAGAGAGGAATTGGAATCCTTAGGTACTATTGATGGAAATGTAAAATGGTGCCACTACTGTGGTCAATGGTGTGACTGTTCCTCAAAAAATTACATATAGAATTACCATATGATCTAGCAATTCCACTCCTGGATACACACCCAAAGGAAATGCAAGCAGGGACTTAAATCAATATTTGTACATCCATGTTTATAGCAGCATTATTCACAATAGCCAAAAGGTAGACAAAACCCAAGTGTCCATTTATGGATGAACAGATAAACAAAATGTGGTGTATGCATGCAATGGAATATTACTCACCCTTAAAAAGGAAGGAAATTCAACACATACTACAACAGGGATGAACCTTGAAGACATTATACTAAATGAAATCAGTCATTCACAAAAGGACAAGTATTGTATGACTCCTCTGACATGAGATACCTGGAATCATCCAATTTTTAGAGACAGAAAAGAGAATGGTGGTTACTGGAAGGAGGGGGGACAGGGAAGTTAGTGTTAAATGGGGACGGAATTTCAGTTTGGGAAGATGAAAAATTTTTGGAGATAAATGGTGATGATAGTTATACAACAACGTGAATATAGTTAAAGCAGCTGTGCATTTAAAAATGGTTAAAACAGTACATCCTAAGTTACAGATATTTTACCACAATAAGAAATATTCTAATAACATAAAAAAATAATTAATATAGAAGTCCCAATTTTTCTTTAGAAATTGAATCACTTTAGCTTTCTGTTCTGACCAGATTTGGGGGCAATTTATGTTTCAATGTTTTTATTACAAGGAAAGCTGTTACCAGAAAGTGGGAGAAATAGATGGTTGGTAAGTAAAAGCAGCAAGTGCTCTCTATGACATGACTCCAAAGCAGGATGCAGGGCTGAAGTAGCTGGAAAAGCTACAAAGGCAAGTCAGGGAGTAAGGGTTCAGTCAACAGAGGCAGAGGGGCCATGGAGTTTAGAGGGAGATCAGGAGGGCTTTTGTAAATCATGAGTTTTAGTTTTGGAATCTCCTTCTCCAACCATAAAATGGCAGATTCATCAGATATTATTATTTTTGAATTGACTTCTGTCATCACATATTTATTTTCTTTCTTTTAATTAGTTTCACACATTTTTGCTTCTCCCACTGGATTGTAAGACCTTTCAGAATACAATTGATGCTACATTTATTCCCAACTTCCTTATAATTCACAATAAAGACATTCTTGCTAATGAATGAATGAAGGGGAATGAAGTAACACAGTGCCTGTCCTGTCAGAACTCATACGCAGGAAAATATTGATTTGTTTGTCAATCAAACAATTAGAACATATCTTAATTGATTATTTGAGCCACCTACTCAATTCAGGAAAAGATGTTCAAAAGATTTTCTTAATCTCCAAGTGCAGAACAAAATATACATTCTGGTGAATTGGATCTACCACAAAATAACAATGTATTGAGAATGATAAAATAAAATAATAAAAATAATAATAGTTAACATTTATTTAGCATTTACTAAACGCCAGACTCTGTATTAAGCACTTTTCATGGACTCTCTCTCTCTCTCTCTTTTAAGGTTTATTCATTTATTTGAGAGAGAGAGAAAGAGAGAAAGGGCCGAGGGAGGGGAAGGTGCAGAGGGAGAGAATCTCAAGCCGACTGCCCGCTGAGTGCGGAGTCTGACACAGGGCTCCATCTCACAACCCTGAGCCCATGACTTGAGCTGAAACCAAGAGTCAGATGCTCAACTGATTGAGCCACCCAGGCACCCCACGGATTCTCTTTTTTAATCTTTACAACAAATTTGGAGGTATTTATTTTTATTTTGCAGACAGAAGAATCCAAAGAGATAAGGTTAAATAATTTTTCCGAAGCCACATTCAAAATTATTAGGTTGATTATTTAAATCCAGAGAATTGAATCCAGATACTATAGAATTTTAAGACAAGTGCATGTTTCTTATCTGGACCAGGAGCACTTATTTTGCGCACTGTCAGGCCATCTAGCACATATGACTACTTAATTCAAAGTATGTGCTAACTATATAATGACTGTTGGTGAGATAGTGAGATCCTCATGATGATCACGGATTTATGGAGCTTTTTTTTAATTTTTAAAGGAGTGAACATTTTAGTTGTTTTTAGTAGTGAAATAGTTATTTAATCTTTGTCAGGGAGCACCTGCAAGCCTGGGGCTTTTTGTGGATTGCAATGTGAACAGATACATATTTAAAATAAAAGTGACAGCACTATTCTTACAAAAAAGGAGCTAAAATATTTCCTTAAGGAAAAGAGACAGTTAAAAGTAACTATTTTTTAATACAATAAAAGTGATTTAACTATTTAAAATGTATTATTAGTTATACATGCCAAAGAATTAAGTATACATGAGTTCCCAGTTTAAGTGCTCATTTGAAAATATCTCTTGCAAAGGATGACTCTATGGGGTGTTCATATAATATAAGTTCAGCCTTCTATTTAGCTTTTCAATATGCTGGACATACATGGTGTGTATAATACTGCTGATTGAATGCACATTCATTGGTAATTAGTATCTAGCCCATTTCGCACCTTTGCTTTAGTGCATGACCACGAAGACCTAGCCTATAGCTTCATTCTTCCAAAGGCCACATAGTTCTACACAGAGAAAATAGAGTTGCATGGAGCTTCTCTGTACCTTTAATCTTTAACCTTTCTAACTCTTGTCTGAATGTATCATATGGTGTTGGGAAAGAGAGTTTCTATTGTGGAAACAAAACACAACTAAATAGAGCAAACAAAGACTACCACCCTAATCTCACCAGGCTACTCAAAATACATGCCCTGATTTATCAGTAATTAATGATAAAAATTTCTGTGTTTTTTTAATAAACCAATTTAATCATTATATTTATTTTTAAGGTTGTTTTAATGAAGAAAAACAGACATGCAGAAAAAAGAGTGTACAATGATTATGCATGTTAGTAATTTAGTATGGAGGGAATATTTCCATTTAATGACTCCCATGGTAAGCATGATCCTAATTTCTAAGACTATAGTCTGTTTCTCCCTTAGCATCAGCCTGTTATGAAGAAATGTATACTCACATTTTTGTTGGTCTATACCAAGGGATGGAAATTGCTGCATCAAAAGCCAGGCTTATATTTGATTTTAAAACAGCACCAAACCATTTGTAAAATTGGTTGTCTTATTTTCCATTCTTACCAGTATCTGAGAGTTCCCATTATCCACATCTTTGTCAATCTTATAAGCATCATAGAGTGGAGTTTTATTGTTGTATTAATCTGACTAATGTTTTCTCTTCATTGGAGCATTTCATACATTTATATTTCATATGTTGATGTTTTGTGATATAAATTTATAATGTCACCATTTGCTTAACATATGTTCCACTTACCTCTTCTGCTCATTCATGAGTCCATCCAAAGCTATGCTCTGCTCTCTTGCCTTTTCAGTCCCTTCTAGCTTCATCTGAGGCCCTGGCGAGAAAAGCAGCCCTGGTTATAATTTTTATAAGCATTCTACTGTATATGTTCATATATACACACATATATATACATGTTAAACATATATATATATACACACACATACACATTAAAATTTTATTTCTTTTAGAGAGAGAGAGAGAGTGTGAGCATGCATTTGGGTGGGGAGGCAGAGGGAGAGAATCTCAAGCAGACTCTGTGCTGAGTGCAGAGTCTGACGCGGGGCTCGATCTCACAACCCTGAGATCATGACTTGAGTAGAAACCAAGAGTCGGACACTTAACTGCCTGAGCCACCCCGCACCCCTGTATATGTTCATATATTGGTGCCTTTTGTGTGCTAGGCATTTTATATACCTTATCTCATTTTCTCTTCAAAAAAATATTTGAGAGAGAAGAGGGAAGGAAGGGGGGGCAGGGAAAGAAGTTAAGTAATGTAGCCAGGGTCAGATTCACAGATTCAGGAAGCTGGAGAGGGATGGGATCAAGTTTATTTAATTCCACAGTCCATACCATTTTTTAAAACATCACAGTGCCTTTTATAGTAGCAGACTGCTCACATTCGCTTTTTAAATATAATAGATTTTATAATTCTACTTAACAAATGGCTACATCTTTCTTTAAGAATATTTAACTATAATTATTATAAATTATCTATATTATAATTTATATATATAAATTATAAATATTTATATATTATTTATATATTTTATATATATATTATATATAAAAATATATAAATTATTCCAATCAAGGAAACCTATATGTCTATGCACACACACACACACACACACACACACACACACTAATGTGTGTATATACTTATATATAATTTGAAAATTGTTCTTCCCCCTTTATTTATATATATATTTGTATATGTGCATGTTTTTTTGTATGTATATAAAATTTAGAATATATTTTCTTCTTTCTTCTCTTTTAAATAATTATAATCAAAGAAGTCAACAAGTTAGAAATACCTACTTTTAATTACTTCTTAAAGACTTCTAATATAAAACTAAGGATTTTTAATATAAAACTAAGAAGATTTTAGGAAGTCAAACTTTTAATAAATAATATTGACTTTATTTCTTAAAATATTCATTTTTTTCTCCTTGGCAAATGTTAACAGAAATGAAATGATTTACATGATTTGGGATATATGATGCTGCTAAAGTCCAATACCTGAAAAGTGTTAACATAAAAAAAAAATTGAAAACTGTCAACATTAGCCAGAGTAATCTGAATCATTTTAAACTTTAAAATAGCCAGTTACTATTGATACTTCCATTTTTAAATGTTGGCATTTTACCTTTACATATCTACATGTTCTTAGTGTTTAAAATAATCATAACAGCAATCATATTCCAAATATTACTGTTTGTTTCCTATGTTGAAAACCTGACTTTTGCCAGTGAACTAGTTGACTCCCATTACAAACGTAATGTGAAATATTTCAGATTTTGTTTTTCCTTCTTGAGTGCAAGCACCCATAGAGTGTTAGAAGTCACCAAGACATTCTTAGAGAATCACATCTGTCCAAGGTCCAGGAAAGTAACACATAAATACAGGGCAAAGAAATTCATCAACATCAACATCAACATCAGAAAGGCACGGGAGAAGTGTATGTTCTTCCCTGGTCTGATTTTGAACTGGAATTCTCTGAGGATTGCTTTGAGAGACTCCCTTTCCTTTTTCCTCCTCCCTGTGTACTGCCCAGCACACTAGTGTGCCCTTGGGTTCTTGTACTCAATTTCTTTCCCCCAGGATTTCCTTTGACAGAATTGTTACTGTTGTTTGTAATAAACATCCAGAAGAGTTGGGCTGTGCTTTACCATTTCAAAGGATTTTCAGGTCAATGCTTTTCTTGTGCTTTAAAAAAATGCAAACTTAATTTTATATGGTGTTTAATGAACCTGTGATAAATATGAAAAATTCTATGTTTGAATTTAATGTAGGACCTCGGTTCTTCATATTAAGGAATGATTGAGACATTAGGTCAGCCTTTCTATGGAAAAGAAGTTATGCACAGTTGAAAAAATATAGAAAAATAATTATTTTGTGTCCATTTTGTGCTAGCTACTATACATACATTACCTTATTTAACTCGTAAACTCTCAAAGTAGTTACTATGACCTCTATTTTGCAGACGAGTAAGCAGGTATTAAAGACAGCAAGTATTATGATTTATATTCAGTGGCTACAAATGAGGAGTTCAGGATTGAACTCAGGTAAGCCTGTTCTCCAAAGCCCCTGGTCCTTTCACAAAAATATCTGCTTTGCCAGACTTGTAACTAATGTTAATAAACAGACAAATAATACAACAAATCTATGCAGGCAATTTTTTCTAATCTATTTGTCTCCATGCATGGGAAACAGGATGGCATCATGGTGGATAAGAGCACAATTTTGGACGTCAGCAAGCATAGATTCCAATCTGACTCTAATACTTATTAATTACTTTACCTCTAATACCTATTAGAGTATAAAACTAAAGTAGCCTCTCTGAGGCTCTGTTTTCTCATGTGTAAAGTGGGAATAATAACAGCATCTAGATCATAAGGTTAAGTTAAAAATAAAAATGAAAATTAAGTGTTTAACACTGCATTACATACAGTAAGAGTGCAGAAACATTGCCATAATTATAGTATCTGTTGTGAACTTTAACACATGTAAAAACAATGTAAAATAATGTGCCTATTAGTAGCAAAAAAAGAGTAAGTTCTGATTTACCACTGTGATAGATCTAAAAAGCATAACTGATTGGCTGAGACTCATCAATAAAGGCATTTATCATCACTTAAAAACATAAGTAATCCTTAAAAAATAAAACAAGGCAAAATCAGAGAGGGAGACAAACCATAAGAGACTCTTAATCATAGGAAACAAACTGAGGGTTGCTGGAGGGGAGGGGCATGAGGGGATGGAGTAACTGGGTGTTGGATATTAAGGAGGGCAGGTGATGTAATGAGCACTGGGTGTTATATAAGACTGGTGAATCACGGACCTCTACTTCTGAAACCAATAATACATTATATGATAATTAATTGAATTTAAATAAAAAAATATGTGTAGGGTCACCTGGATGGCTCAGTCAGCTGAGCTTCTGACTCGGTTTCAGCTCAGGTCATGATCTCAGGGTGGTGGGATTGAGCCCCAAGCCCCAAGGCCCCGCATGTAGCTCTGCCTTGGTCACAGTGGCAGAGTCTGCCTCCGCCCCTCCCTCTGCTTATACTCTCTCTCATGTGTGCTCTCTCTTTCTCAAATAAATAGATAAATAAAATAAAAAAAATAAAAACCCCCCAAAAACAAAAAACAGAAAGCATAAGCAATCCTTAAATTGGTAATAAAAGTGTCAGTACAAGCACAATTGCATTTGCTTGTCATTAATGGACTTCAGATTGACCAAGTAACTAAAGACTTGAAATGCCCATGTCCTCAATTCTTTGCTTGAATATTCCTCTGCATCCGGTAAGGGCTACAAACCATGGATATCAATTGTAAAATCCTTAATGAAATCCAGGAGCTTACATAAAACTTTGAACCACTTGCAATTGTTTGGTCTAGAGTTTTCTGCAAACTAGTGGTGCATGAGAAACCCCTACAACATAACAGCTACAGCAATGAACTATAAATAAATAACTTGTAGCTGTAAGGAACAAAGGCACTCATCCAGTTTAGCATTTTATTCAGCTCAACAGTGATACAATTTCAAACTGGTGTCATTGACTAAGGTTGAGTTTATAGGTTGTCACGACCGCAGTTCCAAGCGCTGAGAGTTTTTTCAGCACCTCATGGTATCACAGTGGGGGTAATTTTCTGATCATTAATTTTAATTTCTTTCTCTCTCTCTCTTTCTCTTTGGCCTGCTTTGCATAGTGACCTGCAGAATATATCACCCTCTTAATGGTATCTAGGTCACAAACTGGAATAGGGAGAGATGTCATACTGCATTGAGTCTGTAGAAAAGAAAGATTTTCAAATCTTTGGAAGGGATAAGAAGCCTAGTGTATCCAATTTGGTTCCACAATGAAAATCTACCATTTTACCTCTAAGATGAACCACTTAAGTGTTATATGTTTTTCACATATAATATATTCACAATGTTTTAAGTTCACACATCCCTCCCCATGTGAATACAAGTCTAGTGGGAATATATATATTTTTTTAATCTTTAAATTTTTTATTGTTATGTTAATCACCATACATTACATCATTAGTTTTTGATGTAGTGTTCCATGATTCATTGTTTGTGCATAACACCCAGTGCTCCACGCAGGACATGCCCTCTTTAATACCCAGCACCAGGCTAACCCATCCCCCCACCCCCCTCCCCTCTAGAACCCTCAGTTTGTTTTTCAGAGTCCATCATCTCTCATGGTTCGTCTCCCCCTCCGATTTACTCCCCTTCATTCTTCCCCTCCTGCTATCTTTTTTTTTTCTTAACATATATTGCATTATTTGTTTCAGAGGTACAGATCTGTGCTATGGTGAGTGCTGTGAATAGTGGGAATATTTTTAATAGTGTAACAAAGTATTTTTAAATTTTATCAGAAATGTCTTACATAGTAATTTGTGTCCAGTTTACACTTGTCATTCATCTACAGAAGAACTTGTGACTTAGAGAAGCCATTACTGTGTCTTGCTTTGTTCCCATGAGGGACAATACTTAAAAGTGAGCTGGCCTGGGTTTCAACGCAACTTTTTTATGGGCTCTGAAATTTGAATATCATACTTTTCATGGTTCACGAAATATTATTTTATTTTTTCCAAGCATTTTAAAATGAAAAAACTTCTTAGCTCATCTACCATACAAAAATGGTGGTGGGCTGGATTTGGCACATGGGCTGGCTATAATGTGTTTACTTCCATACCAGGTGATTGAATTGAAAGAATGGACATACCATACTCTTGATTTATGGAAACCAAGTGCACATCTATGAATGTTTATCTTACTTGTGCAAAGATTACCTGGTCATTCACTGGAAAGAGCATTCCCAAACTCTTCCACTAAAACAGCGCAATAGGCTAATGTCTTCTTGAAAAAGTAGTCCTTCATCCTTTGACAAATAGAGCTAAGTCAATTTTTTGTAAGTTACGTAGCTCTTATCTGATAGGAAAGAAACTATATTCATGGTCTATATTCTCTAGGGATACCAAAGTATAATTTATTTTGATTACAAAGACAAATTCATATTTTTTTTAAATATTTTATTTATTTATTTGACAGAGAGAGACATAGTGAGATAGGGAACACAAGCAGGGGGAGTGGGAGAGGGGGAGAGGCAGGCCTCCCGCAGAGCAGGGAGCCGATGCGGGGCTCGATCCCAGGACCCTGGGATCATGACCTGAGCCAAAGGCAGATGCTTAACGACTGAGCCACCCAGGTGCCCCGACAAATTCATATTCTTGTGTCATTAATAATATCAAATTCATTCATTAGTCTAAACCATACTATTATGACTTTGTATCAAATAACTATAAGAATAGATTTGTTTAAAAGCAGAAAACACGTATGTTGCAGGCTACGTGAATGTTTGTAAAAGGAGGTAACTACCTCCTTTAATTTTTGAAGTGTCAAAGAAGCTCACTTTTATAAATAACCAAATGATTTTTTATAAAGTCAATAATAGTGGCAATAAAGTATGAATAGAACAATAACCTCATTTCTTAATCTCTTTGGGCCTCCGTATCTTCAAGGATTAAAAAACAACATCTTTTGGCACCTAGTGGCTCAGTCAGTCAAGCATCTGACTTCAGCTCAGGTCCTGATCTCAGGGTCCTGGTCAGGCACCAGGTCAGGCTTTGCGCTCAGTGGGGAGTCGGCTCGTCCCTCTGCCCCTCCCTCTGCTCATGTTCTCGTTCTCTCTCTCTCTCTCAAATAAATAAATAAAATCTTTAAAGAAAATCAACAATGTTTTTTCATGGTTTTATGTAATTTCTTTGTAAATGGTGACTTGTTATAAACATAACAAAAAATTATTAAAGTACCTATTTCAAACTTCAAAAATTGTGAGTGTGTATATATATGTATATATGTACAATTATTTTTAAGATTTTATTTATTTGACAGAGAGAGACACAGTGAGAGAGGGAACACACACAGGGGGAGTGGGAGAGGGAGAAGCAGGCTTCCCACAGAGCTGGGAGCCCGATGTGGGACTTGATCCCAGGACCCTGGGATCATGACCTGAGCTGAAGGCAGATGCTTAAAGACTAAGCCACCCAGGCGCGCCTATATGTATAATTTTTAAGTAAAAATATTATTGAATTTATTCAAAATTTGGAATTAGTTCTTGGAAATAGGAATTTATTTGAATGTGTGTTTGTGGGTATAGGACATAAGGTAGTTGTGTATATATTTGCAAGAAGCTTAAATTTACATTTTAAACATATAGTTTCAGTGAATTTGCCCACAAGTCTTTTAAACTTACGTCCTTCCCCAGAAAAGATGTATAAAGTTGTGCTGGGGAATATGACTCAGTTTTTCAAATTAGCATTCATGAAGTTTGGTGGGTAAGTCTTAGCAGAACATATTGAAAATGTAGCTATAATTGTTTACAAGCTCTTCCACTCCTGTGTTTTTTAATATCAGCATTTAGAAAGCCCCGAGGATGCATTTATGTGAATAAAAAGAACCTACATCACATGGTTAGGTGACTGTGTTTTCTTTGCTCTGAAGATTTACTGTCACAAAAACAAGTTTATATTTTGTAGCTGATTTAAATTTTAAAATTAATGAATGTTCAGTTTTTAAAAGTGGAAACACTGAAAAATATAAAGAAGACAAAAATTCACACATTGTCCCACTTTTCCAAATAAAAATCACATTTAATCTTTTGGTGAATTTTAGATCTATTTACATTTAAACTATTGGAATTAAAATTTACATAACATTTGCATGCTGATGCTTTTAACTTAATATTATGCCATAATCCTTTTTCCAAGGTTGTCGTACAGGATGCAAAAAAGCATCAGGGCTTGATCAGAAGATAAAATAAGAAGGCACTTTATTATTGGGATTTGATCTGATGGAACTGTGAAGGCAGGTTAGACAGTCTGCGTAAAGCTGTCCTTTGGTGCAAGAGCCTGAAGCTAGCGGGGCAGGCCATAGGGAGAGATGGAGAGCCATAAAGTAGAGGAGCAGAATTCTCTAGGAACCTCCCAGGGTGAGCTGGGACTGATGAAATTGGACTGGAACAGAGACTGGTTTCTCACAGCCCCCAAACCTCCAGCTTTGATAATGGAGAGAACCTGCAAAGAAAGCAGGCATCCACCCTCAACAGCAAAACACACACCTGGCCCCTGTCTGGAGACGCTGCTGAAGGAGTACCACGCAAGCTAAGGAGCTATGGCCTGGTGTGGACCCGCCCAACAACGACAAGCAGGAGCGGCAACAGCATGGGGTACCCTGCTCAGCCCTTCCCCATGAAGGAAGAACACGGATGCCGTGGCTTTACCTCACTTTCCAACACATAAAATGGCCCACTCTGGCATGCCTAATTCAGAACTGTGCAGAAAACGGAAATCCGTCTCTTGCTCAAGTGAGCACAGTACAGATCTACCACCAACATTTTCATTTTAACGCCTATACAATAGTTCACGGCGCGGGCATACTAGAGTTAGTACCACGATGTGCAATGATTGAATATTTGGGAACACTGAGATGCCTAATAGTATTTATATATACTTTATTACTTTGCACACTGTCTCAAGGGATCATGTGGTTGGCACTTGTTAGATGTCAAAATTTACTGATTCTTCCGCTGTTTAACTGACCTAATACTTTCCTTCAGGTTTCAGCTTAAGACTGAAAGTCAAGAAGTCTTTCCTGATTTTATAAAACTTGTTAGTGGTCCTCCACGGTGCTCTACTGCAGAGTCCTTACTTTTCAGTGTGATTGCATAAGCACTAGATTCTAAATTACTTGAAGGTAGACAAAGTATCTCACTTACTGTTGGATCTCCAGTTTTTAGAAGTAGGTAAGTAATCAGTGCTTTTGAATTCATGAAATCAAAACTGTTAGCTAAACCAAGAAGATATATTCTTTTATCTATTTGTTTTCCTTAATTTAAAATATACTCTGTTTCCTTCAGAAAAATAGAATGAAGACCAGCTTCCCTCCGGCCTCATTTCAGCCCCAAATAACAATGTTTTGAGGTTTTCTGTTTTGGGTCAACTATTATTCTTTTTAGATCTAATTTAATTTAATTAAAACGTTTAAAAAATTGGATTATAGTTGATACACAATGTTACATTAATTTCAGGTGTACAACATAGTGATTTGATAACCCTATATATTATGCTATGCTCCCCACGAGTGTAGCTACCATCTGTCACCATACGACACTATTACAACACCATTGAATATATTCCCTATGCTATACTTTTCATTCCTATGATGTGGATCAGCTGTTATCAAAGTTAATAAGCAATAGCTTAAAAAAAGAAGCAATAGCTCTGTACCATACTTCTGCTAAGTATATCGTGAAGAAACTCCAGTTAATTCATTGTTATTCTTTTGGCAAATATTCATGTGAACTACATATTAATACTGATATTCATGCCATTGTCTCTGATTCATCTGTTATTCAGAGTACTTTTACAAATAATAGCTTCAACTTAAAGATGAGAGGAGGGACTTTAAATAAAGGACAAACACAAGAAAACGTAATGCCTGAATATTTTGTTTTCTGTTACTACTGTCAGTATATGTAAAAGGTTCATTTTTGGGGCACCTGGGTGGCTCAGTCGTTAGGCATCTGCCTTGGGCTCGGGTCACAATCCAGGGTCCTGGGATTGAACCCCGCATCGGGCTCCCTGCTCGGCGGAAGGCCTGCTTCTCCCTCTCCCACTCCTCCTGCTTGTGTTCCCTCTCTTGCTGTCTCTCTCTCTCTCTGTCAAATAAATAAATAAAATCTTTAAAAATAAATAACTAAAAAGTTTGCTTTTGTGCTATTCTAAACATAATCAGTTATTGGAACCCTATTTATGTTGAGCTGGGAGTGTTGGAACGATAGTAGGCTTGTCTCCAAAATTTATGAGATGGCCAAATCTATTACAACACTTTCTATGATACTTTCTTTTTGCGTATTTTGGCTTTATTTTCCACCCAAATTGCAAAGTTCTAAGGTAGTTAATTATTAAATAGTTACCACATTTTCCATTTTGTTACCAGTAACTCATCCTTTTCATCATTTGATAATATCTCTGGGTTTGATGAAGTCAGCTTTTAAGAGTGTGATCAGAACTTATTCAGTATTGTATTTCCCTCACCTCTCTGCCCCTGGTACTCATGCTTTTATGACTTCGGTTTTGTTAGCTTCCATATAAAAATGAGATTATGCAGTATTTCTTTTTCAGTGTATGGCTTATTTCACCTAGTATAATGTTCTCTAGGTTCATACATGTTGTCAAAAATGGCAGGATTTCCTTCTTTTTTTTAAGACTGAGTAATATTCCATTGTATACATATACCATATTCTCTTTGTCCTTTCATCTGTCAATACTTAGGTTGTTTCCATATCCTGGCTATTGAGAATAAAGCTGTAATGAACATGGGATTGCAGGCATCTCTTTGAAATATTGATTTTATTTGCTTTGGGTACCTGCGTAGAAGTGGGATTGCTGGAGATTTAATATATAACATGGTAGCTGCAGTTAATAATACTCTATTGTATACTTGAAATTTGATAAGAGACATCACACACACACATGAAAATCATAACTATGTGAGATGACAGATGTGATAATTAGCTTGATTGTGGTAATTTTTTCACAATGTATACATATATCAAAACATCATGTTGTATGTCTTAATTATATATAATGTCTGGTATACTTCAATAAACCTGGAAAAAATTTATATATAGCTTCTATATATCTTCTCCCATTCAGTAGATTGCCTTCTAGTTTTGTTGTTTTCTTTGTTGTGCAGAAGCTTTTTATTTTGATGTAGTCCCAAGAGTTTATTTTTGCTTTATTTTCCTGGCCTTAGGAAACCTCTCTAGAAAAATGTTGCTATGGCCGATGTCAGAGAAAGTAGTGCTTGTGCTCTCTTCTAGATTTTTATGGTTTCAGTTTTCACATTTAGGTCTTTAATCCATTTTGAATTTTATTTTTATGTATGGTGTAAGAAAGTGGTCCAGTTTCATTCTTTTGCATGTACCTGACAAGTTCTCCCAACACCATTTGTTGAAGAAACTTTTTCCCATTGGATATTCTTTCCTATTTTGTTGAAGATTAATTGATCATATAATTGTGGGTTTATTTCTGGATTTTCTGTTCTGCTCCACTGATCTGTCTACTTTTGTGCCAGTACTGTACTGTTCTGATTACTACAGCTTTGTAGTATAACCTGAAGTCTGGAATTGTGATACCTCCAGCTTTGTTTTTCTTTTGCAAAATTGCTTTGGCCATTTGGGATCTTCTGTGGTTCCATATTTTTTTTGTTCTAGTTCTGTGAAAAATGCTGTTGGTATTTTGATAGGGATTGCATTAAATCTGTAGATTGCTTTGGGTACTATAGACTTTTTTTTAATTTTATTTTATTACGTTATGTTAATCACCGTACATTACATCATTACTTTTTGATGTAGTGTTCCATGATTCATTGTTTGCATATAACACCCAGAGCTCCATTCAATACGTGCCATCTTTAATACCCATCACCAGGCTAACCCCTCCCCCCACCCCCCTCCCCTCTAGAACCCTCAGTTTGTTTCTCAGAGTCCATAGTCTTTCATGGTTTGTCTCGGGTACTATAGACATTCTAACAATATTTGTTCTTCCAATCCATGAGAAGGGAATGACTTTCCATATCTTTTGTGTCATCTTCAATTTCTTTCATCAATGTTTTATCATTTTCAGAGTACAGGTCTTTCACCTCTTTGATTAGGTTTATTCCTAGGTATCTTATTATTTTTGGTGCAATTTTATTTATTTATTTATTTATTTAAGACTTTATTTATTTATTTGACAGAGAGAGCCACACAGAGAAAGAAGACAAGCAGGGGGCGAAGCAGGCTTCCCATGGAGCAGGGAGCCCGATGTGGGGCTTGATCCCAGGACCCTGGGATCATGACCTGAGCCAAAGGCAGACGCTTAACAACTGAGCCACCCAGGTGCCCCTTTGGTGCAATTTTAAATGTGATTGTTTTCTTAATTTCTCTTTCTGCTGTTACATTATTAGTATATAGAAATGCAACAAATTTTTGCACATTGATTTTTATCCTGCAACTATACTGAATTCAACTATCAGTTCTAGTAGTTTTTTGAATACCCTGAGAATTTCATATATATTATGTTGTTTTGCTGATTGGAATTTAGTGAAAAGTTATATATGAGAAATATTGCTACTTGGATTATACAGTTTTGAAATATTATCTTTGTCATGTTTGTATTGCTGGATGTATTTGTGCTTAAGCTTGTTCAAAAATTCTTTTCCCTAGGGATAAGAGAGATTATAATTCAATGGCCTAATTTTATTCTTCCTGGGTGATTTCACAGTTTCTTCTTCATAGACTGAAAGGGAACTGCTAGATCAGTTTCATTTCATTGTGTGGAATACATTTCACCTGTCTGGTACCCCAGAGGAGTAATATTCAGTTCTCAAAAGCTAAGCAACTGATCTGCAGCGTGGAAAGGACGAAGAAGACAGAGTCAAGACGGCTGAGGATTGTTGCTATTTCATAATCAAGCACTTTCATCCACAGATCCATATCTTATTTCTTTTCTTAATCCCAAACATAGAGCAATGTCAAGAATATGGAGGATAATCAATAACTTTTCAAATGAAAGAAAGGTTAGTAGCGCCTGATAGAAAAACAGGTATTACCTTAGAAAGAGTTCTACAGCTGATATTTCTGGGAATATACTTCAGATATCTTATTGTTGAAGTTGGTGCTCTATATGGGCTGCAAAACATGAGACATGAGAAAGATGTAACATGAGAAAGGTGTCATTTACTACAGTCTGCATCACCCTGCCTGCCAGGCAAAAGTTGGAGACAGTGGGATACTCCAAATGCATCGGGACTTCCTGATGTATGTAAATGGGGCTCCAGTTCTTGCTGGTTTTCCTCCTCTTACCAAAAGCATAAGCTGAATTCCTTGAAATTCCCTTGAAGTTCCACTTAGTTAATGGTTTAAGAGCCCCATACTACTTTTCCTTTAAATTGCTGCTTATCTGTGTACTACAGACTAGACATAAGGAAAGACCATGGCCCAGCTGGGGGCACAAGGAGAAAAGGAGGAAATTGACAGGAAACTACACACATAATAGAAGTACTAAGCCCTTGCTCTACCTTCCTATTAGTTCATGTGACAGCAAGCAAAAATGATGGGGGCTCCCATTTAGATTTTGATAAACTTAAACTAAATGCAATGTTACCATTCTCAATTGCAAAACCTATTTCCAAAGATACAGTGAACATAGTGCCTTATTTAGATTCTGGGTCATTCCAAAAAGGGATTTGATTTGGGTTGCATATGTACATAGAATGAGTGGTAAACTAGGAGAAAATTGATAATAAAGTTTGAAAAATAAGGTATAAACTAAAGTAAGGATAGTTCATAAGCAGAGGACAGGACATACGATTTTCTATGGATTTTTAGAATTGATCAATAAAGTATTTTCTTATCTTCCTAGTTGTCAGGATATATAGCTCCATAAAATGAATGTCTATGGATTACAGAAAGGGACAGACATATTATTTTTCCTGGTATTTAAACTTGTAAGACATTTCTACTGTGGCTTACGAAGGAGAGACAGTATAATGCACTTAACATTTTCATGATAAAAATAATAGTGAGTTTCAAATAACTGTTCCTTGATGAAAGCCAATGTCACAATGCCAAAGGATAGTGCATTTAAGGCAATTGTGCAAGGGGCCAAAAAAAAAAAATTGGCTCCCAAACACCATTTTCAATATCTAGGTTGATCCAAAAATATATTCAGTCAACATACAATGGTTCTTACCACTTACTATGGTATTCCATAAAGGTAGACAAATATCAATGGACTATTAAAGAGTTCCGAAATAGGTCTACACTTATACAGACCATTCACATTTTTTTTTGGAGGGAGAGGTGTGGGGGAGGGCAGAGGGGGAGAGAGAATCTTTTTTTTTAATTTAAGATTTTATTTATTTATTTGAGAGAGAGAGAGAGAGAAGCAGACTCCCCATTGAGCAGGGAACCTGATACAGGGCTCTCTTCCAGGATCCTGAGATCATGACCTGGGCCAAAGGCAGATGCTTAACCGACTGAGCCACCCAGGTGCTCAGGAGAGAGAGAATCTTAAGCAGGCTTCACGCTGGGCACAGGCTGGGGGCTCAGTCTCATAACCCTGAGATCATGACCTGAGTTGAAATCAAGAGTTGGATGCTTAACCCACTGAGCCACTCAGGAGCCCCCAGACTATTCATTTTTCACAAAAGTGCTAATGAGGAATGAAAGCTTTTTCAACAGGTAGATATCCATATGGAAAAAATGAACTTCAACCACTACAATGTGCCATTTACAAAAAGTAATTTGTTACGGGTCATAGATCTAAATTTAAAAGCTAAAACAATAAGACTTCTAAGAGAAAATCACAACCTGGGAATAGATCTAGATTTTTTTATGTCATTAATTATTGATAGAGAAGGGCTTACTATTGCCACTGGTAATTGTTCTCTGTCTTGTAGCTTGTCTCTTCTTTCCTCTCTTGCTATCTTCTTTTCTGATTCGTTGATTTTTTTTTTACATGCTTTGATTCTATTCTCATTTTCTTTTTTTTTCTTGAAACTTCCATAGGTGTTTTCTTGGTGTTCAGTTTGAGGGTACATAAAACATCTTAGTTATAATAATCTATTTTAAACTGGTAACTTCAATCGCAAACAAAACCTCTATACTATTACTCCCCCCCACATACTTTAAGTTATTGATATCACTAATTACATCTTTTTACTAATGATGTACTATATAGTGGTTAATGAATGTAATAAAAATGCAAAAAAATACATCTTTTTAGATCATGTACCCATTATTATAATAGATATAGTTTTTGAAAGACTTTGTTTTTCTAGAGAAGTTTTGGCATCATAGCAACATTGAGGAAAATATACAGAGTGTTCTCATATTCCCCACATCTCCCACATGCATTGCCTCTTCCGTTATCCACATCCACCACAAAAGTGGTGTATTTGTTACCACAACCAATGAACCTACAGTGACTCAGCCTAATCACCCAAAGTCCATAGTTTGCATTAGGGTCCATGCCAAGTACTTTACATTCTGTGTGATTAGATAAATGTATAATGACACATACCCATCACTTTAGTATCATACAGATATTTTCACTGTCTTAAAAATTTTCCCTGCTCTACCTATTCATGCCTTTTATCTCCTTCCCATTGCCCAACCCCTGGAAACCACTAATCTTTTCACTGTCTCCATAGTTTTTCCTTTTCCAGAATGTCATAGATTTGGATTCATACAATCTGCAGCCTTTCAGGTTGGCTTCATTCACTTAGCAACATGGCTTTAATCTTCCTGCATGTCTTTTCATGGCTTGATAGCTCAATTTCTTTTTAGAGCTGAGTAATATTTCATTGATGTGCCTACCATTTATCCATTTACCTACTAAAACCTTCACTGCTTCCAAGTTCTGGCAATTATGATTAAAGCTGCTATAAACATTTTTGTGCAGATTTTTGCATAGACATAACTTTAGCTTCTTTGGGTAAATACCAAAGAGCATGATTGCTGGATTGTATGATAAGAGTAAGTTTAGTTTTATAAGAAACAACCAAACTGTCTTCCAAAGCAGCTATACCATTTTGCATTCCCATCATCATTTAAGGAGAGGTCCTGTTGCTCCACATCCTCATCAGCACTTGGTGTTGTCAGTGTTCCAGATTTTGGCCATTCAAATAGTTGTATAATAGTAGCTCATTGTTGTTTTAATTTGCATTTCCCTGAGATCCAGGGGCCCCTTGAACCTTTCCTGTGCCTATGTCTTCTCTAGAGTTAATGCATGCAAATTGCAAATTAGAGAAATTTGCCAAGATCTTTTTTTCAGGAGCTTTTAATCTCGTTTCCTCTGGTGTCTATTTGCAAGACTGCAGTCTCTGGAGCTGCTGCAGGCTACCCAGCTGTCTTTAATTTTCAGAAGTCCCCAGGCTTCGAGAGTATGCCGGGGTTTTTCAGTGGTTTGAGTTGAGTGAGATAGAAACCATTCCCTTGGACAGCCCCCTGAAAAGTCTGACCATTGGTGTACGGGCTTTTCTTTCCCTCCCCAGGGAGAAGTTGGGAGCTGGGAGTTTCCTCCTGAAGTGTGGTGCTGAGCTGAGGAAAGAGACTAAGGTGGGTGAACAATCACAAATTTTCCTACTGGCTTTGAGAAGGTTGGTATCATGCTCACTTTGGCGGGGGGGGGGGGGGGGGGGAGGAGCCTCTAAACTGGCTTCTGGATTCCCCACAAAGGGCATTCATGCATGTATCATTGGTGAGTCAGTGTCTCTGTGAGAAGAATGGATGGTCTTTCCACAGTCAGAAGTACTGACTGCTCTCTGGGTAACCAACACCATAGTCATGTGGAAAAGCATGGCCTGGTTTTTGGCTGTTACAATCACCATGAAAAATGAGTAGATCCAACTTTGTCACTGAATACTTAAACTATCCAGATCCTTAGTCACATCTGTGCGAAACTGGAAAAGCTGAAAGTATTGATTAACAATTATGGGTTCATCTCAGAGCAAGAGGATAGGAATTAGATGTGAGAATAAGTACATTTCTTTTGGGAAATCAACCCATTTTTATACTCACTAGAGGTAACTAGCCCCTGATGAAGCCCAAGCTCTCCTTTATATTTCTCTTATTTTCTTTTTAAAATCACCTTAATAGGTTATGTGAGGTTGCTTCTTACAAGAAAATAATGGATCTATATAGGATAATTTTAAAAGGGATACTATGTACTCTAAAGTACTCTAAATTCTAACCTTTACCAAATAAGAGGTCTTGTTAGTAATTGCCGACTTTTCTCTCTTCAGCCCTTAGACCTCTTAACAACTCAATCAGTAATTGATTTTGTAACAGTCAGAAATCAGGGAAATAACATTTCCAGTGAGACCTCGAAGGACACTGCAGATTGGCAGAAATATATAGGTCAGATTAATATCTGCTTGTTTCCAGGTAATTTTACATTTAACACATTTGCATTAGTAACGTGCAAGCTTTTTAGCAAGATTCGCAACACATCGGGAAAAAATTTAGAAAGCCAGAAATAACATTAATGTCTTTAGTCATTTACGGAGAACATATCCACACCCTAGAAAGTTAAGCTCAGAAAAATGCCTTTACAAGTTGCTAAAAAATACATGGAATTTAAGTGTCATGTATTTAGTATTTATGTATTATTTAACCAATATTTCTTGAATACTGTGTAAAAACAGTTGTGAAAGCAATGTGATGAATAATTCCATGACTCATACACAAATAAACTTAATAAAGTTCATTATGGAATGAGTACCATGGGAAAGATGTAATATATTACAGAAATTCAGAGGATGGAGTGACCACTGCACTGGAGAGAAAAGGCTGTTAGCTCCTGAGGGAAAGAACCATGCTTATGTTATATTGCTCACTAGGGCATATCACAGGGTCCAGGAAGAGTTGAATGAATGAACTCAAATGTACTTCTTCAATAAGGTAGTTCAATTTAAGCTGTGTCATGATTTACAGAGAAAGGAGGAGGCACTTCAGGCAGAGTAAGTGGTATACTTTGAGCCATATTAAAAAAAAAACACAAAACTATGGGACATATCCTAAATAATTAATTCAGTTTAAGTGCAAAATTATATGTGATGAGGCTAGCAAGGTAGATGAGAGCCACTTGGTACAGGTGCTTTAGCTATTATGCACTAGGTAATTGGGAGCTAGGGAGGTTTTTGAGCAGGAGTGTAAGAGGACTAAATATCCTTTGGAACAATTAATCTGATAGAAATATATAGGATAGACTGGAGGCAAGAGAAACTCATTAGACAACTGCACTATTTGTGGCAAGACTTAAGGGCCTAACATGATGAGAAGGAGAGGCGAAATGGGAATATATATGAAATTATATAATGGAGGTAGAATTGTTAAGACTTACTGACCAACAGGATATAGATGGTGAGGTAAAAGAGGAGAGAAAAATTGAGATAACTAATTGTCCAAACCTGATTGAGGTAGGGAGTTTTGCCATGACCAGAAACACTGAAGTTAGAAAAGGGGGCTAGTCTTAAGCGAGAAGGAAAGAGGTCACATTTACAACGTCGTTGGGACTTCAAAGTGAAGAAGTACACAAGGTGGTTGGAAGGCAAGGCGAAGATGATATTAGAGATTCAGCTGGGAAATCATTTGTCAAGAAGTAACAGTCAAATCTTTAGACATTAATGAAGTACTAAAGGAAGAGAGGAGCTCTGGACAAAAGGGAGCAAATAAATGCTTGGGAGAATGTTTTTGGGCACGGCGGTGGAAGGGGAAGATGGAGCCAGCTCTGTGTAGAGACAGATGGATTCAGGCTATGGCACTTGGGTGCGGACCTACAATTACAAAGCTAAGAGCATTTTTTTTTTCCTTTAAGTGTATTTGTATTTGGGGTTCAGGAAGATAATGAATGTTTAATATAGATAACATTGCATACATTCATTTAACTGACTTTTTGTTAGATAATTTTAATTTTTTATTTTACTGTGGCAAGAACATTTAACATGAGATCTACCCTCAACAAATTTTTAAGTGTATAATACATTATTGCTGACTCACAGTACAATATTGTATAGCAGATTTCCAGAGCTTATTCTTGCTTGGCTGAAACTTTAAGCCTTTTAATTAGTGATTTCTCCTTTCTCCCTCCTCCCAGACTGTGCCAAACACCATTCAAACCCTTTGATTCTATGAATGATGATTAGGTAGCTCATGTAAGTGGAATCATGTAGTATATGCTTTTCTGTGACTGGCTTATTTCATTTTTGCATAATGTCCTTAATTTATGTCGTCACATATTGCACTATTTCTTTTTTTTTTTAAGGCTGAATAACATTCCACTGGATGTATATACCACATTTTCTCTATCCAGGCATCTATCACTGGACATTTAAGTTTTACAGAAATATAGTCTCTTCAAGAAATGATTTGGGAAAATGGATATCAATATACAAAAGAATGATACTGGACCCTTATCTCACACCTTACATGAAAATCAGCTCAAAATGGATTAAAGACTCTATGTAAAACCTGAAATTATCTAGAAGAAAACATAGGGGGAAGTTTTGTGACCTTGGTCTTGGCAATGATTTCGTGGATAGGACACTGAAAGCTTGGGCAATAAAAACGAAAATAGACAAGTGGGACTACATCAAACTAAAATCTTCTGCACAGCAAAGGAAACCATCAACAGAGTGAAAAAGAAACCTATGGAAGGGGAGAAATTACTTGTAAACCATGTATCTGATGGGAGTTAATAACAAAATAAAAATGTAAGAAATTCCTATATTTCAATAGTAAAAAAGAAAATCTAATAAGCCAATTAAAAGTGGATTAAAAACTTGAATAGACATTTCTCCAAAGAAGACATACAAATGGCGAAGGTCACTAATCATCAGGAAAATGCAAACCAAAACTGCAATGACAGCACCTGGCACCTATTGTTGTCCAAAACCAACCTCCGTGCTTCAGAGCCAGCAGAGCCAACAAGAGGAACAATAGCTTTATTGCTTTGTCAGGTGAAGGAGGCTGCAGCAGGCTATGGCCTTCAAAAACCTGCAAGCCTGCCCCGAGGAAGGGCCTGGAGGGTTTATGGGGAAGTACAGGATCTAGCTGGTTTTGACAGGAATTGTATACTTGCTGCCAGCCTCTTTAGTCCTGCCTTTAGGGTGGTACCAGGTTCCTGAAACAGAGGGTCAAGAAGGGAGGAGGGGAGGTTTGCAGAAGAGAGGAGAGAGGTTGTTTAAAATCGAACTTCAGAGGGCACCTGGGTGGCTCAGATGGTTAAGCGTCTGCCTTCGGCTCAGGTCATAATCTCTGGGTCCTGGGATGGAGCCCCCCATCGGGTTCCTTGCTCAGTGGGTAACCTGCTTCTTCTGCTCCCTCTGCTTCTCCTCTCCCCTTGCTCATGCTCTCTCTCTCTCTCTCTCTCTGTATCTCTCTGTCTCAAATGAATCAAGAGAGGATGTGGAAAATCAGAACCTTTGCACACTCTGGGTGGGAATGCAAAAGGGTGCAGCTGCTATAGAAAACAGCATGGAGATTACTCAAAAAAAAAGAAAAAAAGGCCTAGCACGTGATCCAGCAATCCCATTTCTGGGTATTTATCCAAAAGAATTGAAATCAGGATTTTGAAGAGATATTAGCACTTCTGTGTTCATTGCAGCACTGTTCACATTAACTCTTTTTAAAAAGATTTTATTTATTTGACACAGAGAGAGAGAGAGAGAGAGAGAGAACACAAGCAGGGGGAGGGGGCAGAGGGAAAGGGAGAAGCAGACTCCCTGCTGAGTAGGGAGCCCAATAAGGGCTCAATCTCAGGACCCTGGGATCATGACCCAAGCTGAAGGCAGACACTTAATGACTGAGCCACCCTGGCGTCCCACAGTAACTATTTTTTAAAGGATGGTTTTATTATTCCATATTTGCATGCCTCAGAATTTATCTTCCACTGTTGTGCAATTGACCTTTCTTCATCTACGTCTCCCAAGTTTATTACTGAGCACTAACAAAGCTTTTCTTTCAGCTGATACTTCTATGTTTAAGAAATCTCAGACAAAAGTTAAACTTAGGTAAATGTCTTCATCCATTAAGGTTGCTATGACAAAAATACCAGATACTGGGTGGCTTATAAACAAGAGAAATTTACTTCTCACGGTTCTGAAGGCTGGGGTCCAAGACCAGGGTACCAGCACGATCTAGTTGTGGTCATCTATATCCTGTGATTCCTCTTCCAGTCACAAACCATGTGTCCTCATAAGGCAGAAGGAGTCTCTGAGGAAGAGCTCTTGGAGGTCTCTTTTACAAGGGCGCTAATCCCAATCATGACGTTTCTGACCCCATGACCTAATCACCTCCCAAAGGCCTCACCTCCTGATACCATCACTTTGGGGGTTAAGACTTCAACATCAGAATTTTGGGGGAATGAAAACGTTCAGTCTAAAGCAGTTAAGCTTTACGGTCTTTATAAACATGGCCCCATGGTGGGGACGTCAGGTTTTTCCCTTAGTAAAAGTGTAGATGGGCCCCTAAAATCCCAACGAGAAAGCTACAGGGCATTGAAAGAAGGGGCTGAGTTCCAGCCATAAAGCAGTTGAGTGTTTTTATCCTAATCAAGACCAGGGGTTCCCAAACTTTGCTGCTTATTAGAATCATCTGGGGGAGCATTTTAAATTCCCAAGGCCCAGGTCTCATCTCACACTAATTAAATGAAAAACTCTGGGGATAGGAGCCAGACATCAACATCTTTTTAAAGTATACTCCATCGTCCCATGGTACAGAAAAGTTGGGGAACCACTGTCCTGAAATAAGAGTCAAGAAATACTGATATCTCAATAACTTCTTTGACCAAATTGCAAATGTTAATTGTCTCTTTCGTTTTCTTTCCCTGGGCTGGGAAGAAAATGGTTTTGACACCTATGAATTCCTTCCTGGGCCTGAGGGTCAGGACTAGGCTCAAGGCAGTGAGGTTGCTTCAGGGTCTCAGAGTGGAAAAACCCAAACCCTGAGCTCTGCTTTTACTTCTTCTTTCCTCACTCACTCAGCCTTTAATTACTGACTTGAACTGCTTGTCCTAAATGAGAATTTTCTTTTTTTTGCATGATTTTTTTTCTTGCTGTAATTGTCTGGCTTGGTTCTATTTCTTGTGATCCATGCAAAAGTGACTGGAGTCCAGGTTCATGTTTGCTGAGTCACTTCTCCCGCTTGATTTCATTCAATTAGGAACAGGTTACCAACAGCAATTGCTTCTAGCCCCTGCAATTTACTCAGTTTCTACCTTATCAGTGTGCATTTACATGGAATTATTTTGTGTACTGACCTCCGGCACAGGTCATTAAGTCTCTGCACAGTTTAAGTGTCCTAAATGAACAAAACGACTGTTATATGCTTATTTCCTCATGGTGGCACTGTACAGAGTAATGGGGAGTCTCATCAAGGATGTTTGTTGTTGAAAAAGTTCCTGCCCGTTAGTGGTTAGTCACTGCATTAGAGTTTTCCCTGGATTGAAAAGCATCATGTAGCTCTTTATTTACATATATGTATATTAATATGTATATACATATTATATATGTATAGGCATATTTATATGCATATGTATATGTATATTTCTAAATGCTATAAAGTATTTAACTGAATTTCTGTGGCATTTGTGTCTTGTATCAGAAAAAGTATTACTTAGAATTAATTTTTCATTTAAAATTCACATACCTGATTTTTTTTATTTTGTTTTTTTTTTTTAGTATAGTTGACACACAGTGTTACATTATTTTCAGGTATACTATGTAGTGATTCAACTTTTGTATACGTTAAGCTATGCTCCCCACAAGTGTAGCTACCATTACCAATACCAAAGCTATTACAATACAATTGACTCTATTCCTTATGCTGTACCTTTTAGTCCCATGACTTGTTCATCCATAACTGGAAGCCTGTATCTCCCACTCCCCTTCACCCATCTTGCCTATGTCCCTACCCCCATCCCTCTGGCAACCATCAGTTTTTCTCTGCATTTATAGGTCTGATTCTGCTTTATGTTTTTTCATTTGTTTTGTTTTTTTAATTCCACATATGGGTGAAATCATATAATATTTGTCTTTCTCAGTCTGACTTATTTCACTTAGCATAATCCCCTCTAGGTCCATCCATGTTATCACATACCTGATTATTTACAGGAAGGATTTTAACAACAGATACAATATCCAGGGGCAAACAACGAATAGGGTGTATAACAGGCAGAGGAAGGAAGAGAGTTAACATTAAAAACACTGATTTGGAAAAGCCTCTGTAATTGAAACCAAAACTTTCTTCTCAATTTTATGGTAGCCACATTAAAAGGGAAGCAACATTAAATTACAATAATCTCATTAGATAATAAAAGAAAGCATGATAACTTACTAAGCTAACATTTTTGCTGATTCTGATGTCTAAGAGAGATGTCACAGTCTTCATATAAAGAAAGTACCTTTAGTCATAATTTTACCAAAGATGTAGAGGCTATTCAAATGGCCTTGTTCATACAGCCATTCCTAATATCAAAGGAAAGTCAAGAAAAAAGGTTAAATCACAATTGTGCCAATGCAGTTGCAAGCTCAGTAAAGTAACCCATCCCCAGTGTATACCTGACTAGCATTTTGACGTTATGTTGGGATAAGACTCAGAGAACTCCATTCTAAAGGAAAGCATTTTAACATATCATAGTCTGTTCGTTTCTACTGGATTGCTTTGGGTTATTTTTCTCTCATCCTATTTTTCAATGTAGTTTTTTTTTTCCCCCTAGCTACTAAGAAATCAGATTATGACTATTAGAGCATTCACACACATAAACGAATCTTGCATACAGTGCAGTGGCCATATTTATCCACTGAGATAAGGGGATAGATGTAAAATGTAATAATAAAAATTCCAGTTGGGTTAAAATACACTTCTTTGTTGTAGGAATTAGCAGATAATGCAATCAGCAACTAAATGGGAGGGGAACTATTCAGGTTTCAGAACCTGAAAGAGAAAAGCATTCAGTTAAATGTGTTTTGGTATGAGTTTTTGTGTCAAGGGCACAAACACGTCTTCTCCCTGGGAAGACTTATTATTTGTTTATTTCTTAGAGTCTTTGGTCAAGGGAAATCACAATACTTATTACCCAGACTGGGGCTTTGGTGAGGGAAAGGGGGCCTCGATTAATTACGATGCCAAGAAAACAGACCTAAATTAGGATTGTCTTGGGCATGTTGGACTCAAACTGTGATCGCAGAAAAACTGGTTTGCTTTCAGTTACTTAGCTATTTAAATAAAACTTTCTGATGTCTACTGCTTCTCTCTGAGGTGTTTAATTTACAGATGATTTAATTAGAGCTCTGTTGCAAAACTTTGGGCAGAAAAGAATATTCACACTTTCAGCTCTCCATGCCCAGAATGCTCTTTCCTGGATGATTTTCATCCTTCAGTTCACAGAGGAATCATCACCTTCTTACATAAACCTTTTCTGATTCCTCAGTCCAAAGTAGCCCCACAATTTGAGCTCCAAAGTAAACACAGAGAAGAATGCTCTTTTCAGTGGAATGTGAATACATTCCTTCTACATTTGTAGAAGGAATGATACAGTTAGCAAAAACACCATCCTGAAACCTTCATAGTAAAAACTGATCCAGGCAATAATCATCAATGGATGCTAAAAAAATTTGATGAGAGTTGGTTAGGGAACAGATATTTACATAGTCTCAAAGATTCCCCCCAAAGGATATTTAGTAATTAAAGGGAAATTAAAAGGGGAAAAAATCACCAAAGTTGAAATAATCTTGGCAAAATACCTTTAAGCAAGTGATCAAAATGGGAGAAACTATTAGTAGGTATCTTCTGATGTGATGCACCAAGAGAGACACAGTATCTCTTATGTAACATTTCTTTAAAAATGCATGATCCATTTTTTTTTCTTAACATATATTGCATTATTTGTTTCTGAGGTACAAAAAAAAAGAAGATAGCAGGAAGGGAAGAATGAAGGGGAGTAAATCGGAGGGGGAGACGAACCATGAGAGACGATGGACTCTGAAAAACAAACTGAGGGTTCTAGAGGGGGGGGTGGGGGGATGCGTTAGCCTGGTGATGGGTATTAAAGAGGGCATGTTCTGCGTGGAGCACTGGGTGTTATGCACAAACAATGAATCATGGAACACTACATCAAAAACTAATGATGTAATGTATGGTGATTAACATAACAATAAAAAATTGAAAGAATTAAAAAAAAATTGAAAATAGAGCTACCATACGACCCAGCAATTGCACTACTGAGTATTTACCCCAAAGATACACATGTAGGGATCCGAAGGGGTACATGCACCCCGATGTTTATAGCAGCAATGTCCACAATAGCCAAACTATGGAAAGAGCCAAGATGTCCATCGACAGATGAATGGATAAAGATGTGGTATATATATATACAATGGAATATTATGCAGGCATCAAAAGGAATGAAGTCTTGCCATTTGCAATGACGTGGATGGAACTGGAGGGTGTTATGCTGAGTGAAATAAGTCAATCAGATAAAGACATGTATCATATGACCTCACTGATATGAGGAATTCTTAATCTCAGGAAATAAACTGAGGGTTGCTGGAGTGGTGGGGAGTGGGAGGGAAGGGGGGGTTGGGTGATGGACATTGGGGAGGGTATGTGCTATGGTTAGCCCTATGAACTGTGTAAGACTGATGAATCACAGACCTGAACATCTGAAACAAATAATACTTTTTATATGTTAAAAAAAAAGTAGGAAGGGAAAAATGAAGGGAGGCAAATCAGAGTGGGAGGAGAACCATGAGAGACTATGGACTCTGAGAAACAAACTGAGGGTTTTAGAGGAGGGGGGGGTGTGGGGGGGAGGGGTTAGCCTGGTGATGGGTATTAAAGAGGGCACGTACTGCATGGAACACTGGGTGTTATATGCAAACAATGAATCATGGAACACTACATCAAAAACTAATAATGTAATGTATGGTGATAATATAACATAATAAAAAAAAGAAAGTCCATGTCAAAAAAAATAAAAATGCATAATCCAAATCTAATCATGATGGAACAACCACACGAACACAAGTTGACGATTATCTCTTCAAACATGTCAGTGTCATAAAAGACAAAAAAGCTAAGGAATTTCACTTGAAAGGAAATGAAAAACACAATGCGACTGAATCTACTGCATATTCTTGGGTTGAAAAAAGAAAATTTCTATAAAGCACATGATTGAGAAAACTGGCAAAATTTTCAAAGGAATTGTATGTTAGATTATAATGTTGTGTCAATGGTGAATTTCCTGAATTTTGAAACTATGCTGTGATTAAAAGAAAATCCTTTCTTCTCAGAAGATGCACCCTGACATATTTAGTGGTGAGGGGTTATCATCTCTGGAACTTACTCTCAAAGGTTCATAAGAAATTGGAATAACACTAAATACAAATAATGTATTAATCTACTTAGGCTACCAC
Organism: Zalophus californianus; assembly: GCF_009762305.2. NCBI lineage: Eukaryota > Metazoa > Chordata > Mammalia > Carnivora > Otariidae > Zalophus > Zalophus californianus. The sequence goes on from NC_045606.1 coordinate 79,568,062, forward strand.
AACAAAATACCTTAGATTCAGTGGCTTAAATAACTGAAATTTATTTTCTCACAGTTCTGGAGGCTGGAAATCCAAGGGCAGAGTGTCAGTACAATCAGAATCTGGTGAGGGCCCTCTTCCTGGCTTGCAGATGGATGCTTCCTCTCTGTGTCCTTACAGGCAGAGAGCACTCTGGTATCTCTGGTGTCTCTCCTTCTCCTTATAATCCTGTTGTGAGGGCCCCACCCTTGTGACCTCAATTTAAACCTAATTATCTCCAAAGTCTCCATCTCCAAATACTATCATGCTGGGAGTTGGGGTTTCAATTTATGAATCTAAGGGGACACAATAAATTTAGTGTGTAGCCAGTAACTATAATAATAATAATGTGTAATTTTTATATGTGTAATAATGTGTAAGTTTATGTTTAAATAGATCTAGAAATATATGTAGAATATATGCATATATATGTATATAGAGAAAAAGAGAGAGAGAGAGGAGGAGGAAGAGAAAAATGAACCCTCCTGCACTGTTGGTGGGAATGTGAACTGTTGCAGCCACTGCGGAAAACAGTATGGAGATTCCTCAAAAGATTAAAAATAGAATTACCATATGATCCAGTCATTCCACTGCTGGGTATGTACCCAAAGAAAATGAAAAAGCTAATTTCAAAAGATAGATGCACCCCTATGTTTATTGCAGCATTATTTACAATAGCCAAAATATGGAAGCAGCCCAACTGTCCTTCTGTAGATGAATGGACAAAGAAGATGTGATACGTATATGTCTACACACACACACACACACACACACACACACACACACACACACACACTGGAATATTACTCAGCCTTTAAAAATGATATCTTGCCATTTGCAGCAGCACGGGTGGACCTAGGTGGTATAATGCTAAGTGAGATACATTGGAACAAGACAAATACCATATGATTTCACTTATATGTGGAATTTAAGAAACAAAACAAGCTAACAAAATAAAACGGAGACAAACAAAAAAATAGATCCTTAAATACAGAGAACAAACTTGTGGTTACCAGAGTGGGGTGGATGGAAGGATGGGTGAAACAGGTGAGGGGGTGAAGAGTATTCTTATCGTAATAAGCACTGAGTAATGTATAGAGTTGTTGGATCATATATCTGATACTAATATAACACTGTATGGTAATTATAATTCAACAAAAACCTTTTTAAAAGAAAGAGAATGGTAAAAAATTACTCAGTGTTAAAGAAAAAGAAAAGTAAGCAGGTGCCTCTCATCTTATTGTCTCTCATAGTGTCCTGTATTTTTCCTGGAGCACTTAATACATTTTGCAGTTTCTTTATTTACTTGTTTATTTGCTTACTGTCCATGGGTCATGTTTGGTTATAATTTTATGGATATATTTTTTAAAGATTTTATTTATTTATTTGAGAGAGAGTAAGAGCTAGAGAGAGAGAGAACACTCACAGAGAAATAAGCAGGCAACCCCCTCAGCAGGGAGCCCGATGCGGGGCTCGATCCCAGGACCCTGGGATCATGACTTGAGCCGAAGGCAGACGCTTAACGACTGAGCCACCCAGGGGTCCCTAACTTTATGAATATTATTATGACTTTCTTTTGTATTCCTTTTTTTGTAGTAGTTAAATGTAAAACCAGAAAACAATGTGTTTAGAAGTAGTATTTGCCAATCATAGAGAAAAGATTTGGATCCATAATCCAGGAATAGGAATGACAAGAGGATTCTTACGACTTTCTAACAAATTGACAAAAAGAAACTCAAATTTTCCAAGCAAGAGAGTCTCCATTAATTTATTTTTCTATGTTGGGGTGTGAACTACAGTTAGGCTATCACTGTCTTTCTATGCTGTTTTGGCACTTTCCTTTGTCAACAGTGTATCTTATTAATATGTTTCTTTCTTTAGCTTTTTGATAAATTTTCCAGTGAGATATGAAGTAACGCCACCAGGGTTGGAAAGATCACTGTTTATGGATTCACAGATTGTGAATTGGTGATACTATCTTGTCATACTTCTTCCAAAGGATTTATAACCCATTTAATGGCCTCATAATGTCTGAGGCAGCTTTAAAATTTTAAATTGATATAGAGATTATATATACATATATGTGTGTGTCATGCATATGTATATTTATGTGTGTGTGTGTGTGTGTGTGTGTTTCTATGTTCTGCTGTATATCTTATGGATCATTTACTTAAGAGGTTTCTAACACAGGCACCACTGAAACTTAGTGAACTCGAATTAGTGTAGGCTTTCCAAAATACATCTGTGTTTGGCTCATTGCCCAAACACCAAATTAATATCTTTTTCATACACAGTTTTTCAGTGGTATAGAGATGTTATTATGATAGCTAAAATCTATTTTTGAAAGTGTTACGTAATTCATGGCACCAGTTGGCTATGTATTCTTAAATAAATATTTAATTTCCAACTATGATTCTGTGTAGGAATCTAAGACAATTTGAAATTTTAAAGGAAGTCCTCACAGCTTTGCCTCTGAGGAGGGACAAGATGGAGTGGTTTTGGAGTAGGGGACTATTGTGTTTTAATATGGAGAAAATATAGTAATCTGTTGATATTTGTTACAATGTTTATTGTATAGCATTCTGAATGATTCAACATGTTTAAAATGCTTTAATAATTTTTAAAAATAGGTCATTATACTTGAAAGCATGAAGACATTTATCTAATTTAGCATTTTACCCTATAAGTTCTCAAAGTCTGGTCCAGGGATCCCTGAGAAACTTTAATGAGGACTATGAGGCCAAAACTCTTTTCATAGTAATACTAAGACATTATATACTTTTCATTCTCTTCTCTCAGAAGTTTCCAGAGACTGCATGACATGTGATATTGCAGCAGATGGAATACAAAAGCAGATATAAGGATCTAGTTATTTTCTATAGAACCAGAAATTAAAGAAATTTGTAAAAATAAAAAACAATGCCACTCTTTTACTATTTTTTGTTTTAGAAGATATATTTTCATAAATCTATTGTTTCATTAACATATAGTAAGTTTATCATTATTTTAAATAAATGAATAAACAGTTTTAATTTCTAATATAGTAAATATAGGCCTATATAACACTTATAAACAAACCTCTTTGGGATTCTCATACTTTTCAAAAGTATGAAGGGGACTTGAGACCGAATAGTTCTAGCACTGCTGTCTTAGTTTATACAAATATACTCTCTACCATGATTGTAGAAGGAGGTCGACTCTAGTACTTATTTGGTAATTTCAACTCCAAGAACTTAATTTTCAATGTTTCAAAAATAACTCTACAGTGTTCTTAGTTTTTTTTGTATGTCAAAGCCCTGTATAATAATTTATTTGGTAACATGAGAAAGTGAAAGCTTAATAAGCAGTGTTCTCCCTCTTTTTGTTCCAAAGAAATAAATCAGTAAATGATCAAAATTATATTCTTTGCTGACAATTTCAACACCCCTTTCATTCTACCAAATATACCTGTCTATAAGAATAAAGTATTGTGTGGCTAGTGATTTCTTTCATTCCAACTTTATAGAGCTAATAACTTAATACTAGATTTCATGGTCATACAACCTACTACTGATTGGATGCCCTCTGACATCAATTTCCATGTACTCTGATGTTAATTAATATCACATATTCCTCCAGGTCAATGTAATGGCTAAGAATGAGTTAGATTTGCCATTTGTATGTGTGGGATGATGCTCAATAGTCAAAAATCACTGCTCCTTTCAGCAAGAGAATAAGCATCCCGCTTCCCAGGAAGAGGCAAGGGAAATGAGTTCCACTTGTTAGAATGCTCCATTGTTAGTGCATCGAGCATCTTTGATTAATAGTCCTTTTCTCCCTGTGCTCTATCATCGTAGCACTCATTCCAGAACATTAATAAGAAACACAAGAAGATGTATCGATCTGCTACATTTTAGGTCCAAGCAAGAATGCTGGTGAAGATACCCAGGTGGTGGTTACATGTGTGGGAATGGAATTCTTAAAAAGCATGCTCAGGGAAGGAAAACACAGTAAGGAGAAGTTTCAAAACCACCTCATTAGAAACTGCATACACTGGAGAAGGTAGAGGGATTCACAGCAGTTTTTTTTTTTTAAATAAACACAATATGTAAATATTAGAAATGTAGATAACATCTTTAAATTTAGGCATCCCAATGGAAATATGATAGACTCCCACTCTCTGTCTTCCAACCTTATGAAGAGGGTTTGGGAGAATATGAAAGCACCATGGTTGACATTTATCAATTTTTTTAGAGGAAAAATCTAAAGAATAATAAAATGAAAAACCCATTTGGAGAAGTTTGGAAATTCTTTTCAGGCTGAGAGTTGGTCCCAGATTTCAGACATCAGTCTCTAGATCAATTGTTTCCCATGTAATCTGATCACATGCTCTTTTCTGGGTCACTGATAGACAATAAGTAAAACTTAACTTTAAAGTGTTTTATTTTTCAGACTCTATATTACTAATCCCAAAGACTCTAAAGGATTTTTTTTTTTTTTTTGGAATATCAAGAGCTATTTTGCTGTTATTCCAATAAAATTGCATAGTGGGCTGGAATTTGGAATAATTAAGTTTAGGTTGTTGCTACAGTACTGCAAATCTTGGCCTTCTCTAACTGAAGTATGTCAAATTATGAAACTATGGTCACCCAAGAGCCTCAATCAGAATTTTATGCTTTGACATATTCATTATGACAATTTTCAGATTTATAATTTAAAGTCCTAATCATTTAAAAACCTATGTATTTAACAGTTTCTTATCTCTGATGGATGCAAAAAACCTTAACTGACCTACAGGGGTTCCCCCCACCATGATAGATGGTTCTACTGCTGTGCATAGGCAAAATGTGCAATAAATTTTTGTGGCCAAAGTAAAGGTATTGAAATCTTAAGTCCAGTTTGATCTGATCACCTTCCATATTTTGCAAGGTCATTTTTAACTGTCATGGCTTTTGTTGCTACCCCTTCTTGTATATAATATAAATGATTATTATATAACTGTTTATGAATTAATAGTGCATCCAAAATTAGGAGTATTTCAAGCTTTTTTCATAATTGTTTATAATTAAAATAAAATAATCATGCTGTCTTACGGGTAGAAGTAGGTTTAGAAATTACCTATTTCTAAGTGATCAGTTTATAGATAAGTAAACTGAGGCCTAGGTTTAATAAGTAAATGAAAAAAAAAAGGCTTAAATTCTTACTCCTGAACTTTTTACTGATGGTATTTCTAATACTACACACTGATATTTCCCCCCGTTTAAAAAAAAAGATTTATTTATTTATTTGAGAGAGAGAGAGCATGTGCACACTTGTTTTGGGGGCAGGGCAGAGAGAGAAAGAATCCTCAAACCAACTCCCCATGGAGTCCAGAGCCCAACTTGGGTCTTGATCTCAGGACCCTGAGATAATGACCCCAGTGGATCCCTTGCTCAACCGACTGCACCACTCAGGCCCCCCTTCCTTTTAAAATGGAGATATTTATCGGCCTTAAGTTTCCCATTATTATTAACTTAGGAATAAAGGCTTACTGTAATCAACAAAATCTGTAAAATTTTAGCAAAACATTTTAATAGTATTTCAGTTTTACTGCTTAAAAATAGAATCCATTATTTTTGAAGACAGTAAAGCACAGCCATTATAAATGATCCCTTATACACACTCATGACTGTACCACCGATTCTTTACAAAAAATAAATTTATGTACATATATATGTATTTATCTCTCAGGAATGTCATCCTTGCATAAAGATGGAATCCTAAAATTTAGTGTACTTTAAAACTATCAGGAGGGATGCTCATTAAAATAAATTCTATACCTAGAAAGTTAAAATTCAAGTTGTTTGATGAAATAGCTGGAAAACCTGGGAAGAAGATTCGCTCTTCTTTGTTTTCTTTCAAGAGCAGGATGGAAAGCAAGGTGTGACGTTCAGAGCCATGTTCCTTGTTTCCATATTGAAAGATCTTGAAATCAGAAGTTGATGTCATTTTAATAGTATATCTCATTGCCATCAGCTAGCATATTTCAGTAGGTGTTTCCTCCTGGCTGGGTTTGTTAATGTGTTCACACAGCCTGCCCTTGGAGAAGGAATTTTCCCTGGTGGCCATGACCTAATTTCAAGGTTCTGGCAGACAAATGCAGGCAACTGACAGCCCAGGTTTTCCTATTTAGCATATTAATCGCTTACATTTTTAGCATGCAGCCATGATAAGAGGAAACCTGTGAAGGATTTGCCAATCTTTCTCAAATCAGGCTGATTGAGCCCCCGGAGACTTTAGATTTTCTGTGCAGAGTGTTTTTTTTGCAGGTGTCTCTGAGCTTCTGAAGTTTCTGACTGGTGTTTGACTTGAACACATGCTACGTATTATAGAAAGTGATTGGGTTCTAGAAGATGCCAGAATTCCGTAGCATATTGCCTAAGCAGGACTCTGTAGATGACTTTCCCCCCACTTTAATTTCCTTTCATGCTTGTTCCTGTAATCCAAGGAAGGGCATCTCCTTCTTCTAAGAGCAGAAACGAATACTTAGCCAGAGCCAAGTGAGCCATTGCACCATTCTATTTTCTGATCATGTGCATTCTTAGTGACAGAATAAGAGGAATCTTATTGAATATTCAAAAACTTGGAAATGTCAGTGTTCAAAAATGTTACAGAATCTCTTGTATGGGAAAATCTCTGGGCTTGCCCAGAATATTTTCCTATTTTTGTTTCTTGGTAAATATTGTTAAATGTTTACTTTTTGCATTTATAGGCAGGAAATGAAATAGACTGTTCTTTCCAAAAGGAAAAATTGTTCTTAGGCTCATTTAATTAACTTTTAACTTGATTAGTTTGTTTTGATGGCATGATTTTTGGCCAAAATGTTCTTTTTTTTTTCTTTCAAGTAGTCGTAGGCTACCAGTCCTATCCAAAAGGAAGTATAATAATAAGCATATTGGTGTTTTTAATTTTCAAGTTGAAGACTTTGTGTCTCTTTGAGAGTGTAACTAAAGGTCAGTGATAAAACTGATGGAAAAGCAAAGGACAGTTCTGAGAAATCATGTAATTTTTTTCTTTTCCACGTCTTGGGTTTGTTTTTGGCTGTGCATATTTTTCCTTAGAGGCATTTATAGCGGGAAATAAGAAGTCACCAAACACAGCTGATTTGAAGAGAGAGGCAGCTGACTTAGAAGGCAGAAGAATTATCTGCTGGTAGGCAAGACACTAAAAATTATCTGAATGTAAGAATAAGATAAAAGATGACATACATGCAAGAACAGATTTCTTAAAAACCATCAGCTAAAGTTTGTGTTGTTTCATTCTCTTATCCTCCAAGACGGCCATATTTTACCATGTTATACATAAATAAAAATGACTTCCAGGCTTATTTGATTACGGACTGAATTACTCTGTCACAGGATGACAAGCAATGACAAAAAGGTTTCCCATAATGAAAAGTCTAGCAGACCCCATGTTCTCAGGAAAGGTGGTAAGAGACAGGCAGATTGTCCTTTCATTCATATTCTTTTACATATGAGCTATATAGTACTGTCAATCCCTATCATGTCAGTAGGTCACCTGAAAGGTCTTATATTTGGCAGGGGAATGTAAGTTTCAGGGTAATTTTTCTGACTAGCAACCCAAGGCCAGTATAGCAAAATTTGAAAGATCAATTAAATTATAGGAAAGGCATAAAATAAATGTTGTCCACTTGTCAACATAGGTAGAAATACTCATATTTTAATTAGAGCAATGACAGAATTCCATTTTCAGACTCTAGTCTTTTTAATGAGGCAGTAAAACTTATCAAAATGATGGGTTTTGCTTCTTTATTAGTTTTTATAATATTTGATAGTTTTTTTGTACATTGCAAATACTCTAAAACCACACTGACTTTGTGCATTAGCTAAATTGCCTGGGCACTCTTTCTAAGTACAACTTACTCCTGGAGGTAGAGAAGACAGTGTGAGGATTGCAAAGCCATGGGATGTAGACCCTCGATGTAAAGGACTGATTCATATTTGTGGTCTCCTGTTTGTCCCATAAAAGAGTCAATAGCCATTTGAATTAATGAATGTATAAACTGCAAATTAATAAAGACATTTGTCTAGAGAGGAAGATAAGAGACCTGAATTCTTGTGCACTCCAAGTGGTAGTCACCTTTGAGTAGTTAAACTTGAGTAGCTTCGAAGTAGAGGCATCAAGGATAAAGAAACAGCATTTTTACTGTACTTAAATAGGAGATACCATTATGTAATATTTTCAGTTTAGACTCAAAAAAGAACATGACTTTTTCTGAAGAAAAGAAAAATGTAAATCTGTCTCCTTCTTCACCATATGCCACAAGAAAAAAAAAATCACAAATGTTAAAGAGAACACAGGCTGAAGGAAGCCAACTAGCTATAAAGACCAGAGTCCTCATTTACAGCTCTACAATAAATCAAAATTCAATATTTAATAGGCATATTAGAGAGGAGGAAAGCTGTTGTAAGAAATGCATTTAAAGTAAACTTTGCTTGCAAGTACTTGTGTCTCCAGATCTTCAGATTTGCTTTCACCCGTGGGCCTTTGAACACAGTTCATTTGCCTGGATGTCCTCTCCTTTACCTACTCTTTTTATTCTTCTTTTTTGTCCCTTAGAACTCATGTCAGACATCACCTCCTAAATCCTTCCCTGATTTCCTGAATCTCCCTTTCCACGCCCTCTAGCAACATATTATATATGCCTTTCTTTCTTCATCTGCTTTTACTCCAACTGGAATTTGAGCACCTTAGTGCATAAATTAGGTCTTGTTTATAATAGCTCCTCCAGCTTCCAGCACATCACTTGACACATATAAACAAATGTTTATTATTTTTTATTTCTTATTAAAGCAAAATCGGAAACTCAGTAACAGGAACACATAAAGAAATGAAGGCCCTAATGCAGGCAAAGAGAACACAGCAATCATTGGATGTGTAACAAGTCTAGGACAATAAACCAGAACAGGACAAAAACTAAAACTGAAATCTATATTCACATATTCTATTTTTTCACCTATTACGGTTGATAAAGTCTAAAGCCAGTGCCATCACCAATGCATTAGAAACCATCTCTTTTGGGGGCGCCTGGGTGGCTCAGTTGGCTGAGCGTCTGACTCTAGGATTCAACTGGGGTAATGATCTCAGGGTCGTTGGATCAGCCCTGTGTCAGGCTCTGCACTCAGCCAGAGTCTGCTTGAGATTCTCTCTCTCTCTCAAATAAATAAATCTTAAAAAGAAAAGAAAAGAAAAGAAAAGAAACCATCTCTTTTGGCTACCCAAGGGCTTTATCCATTTATGTAGTATTTAAAATTTATTAAAGCAAAGTTGTCTGTAATATCTTGTGACTTTTAAATATTGAAACACCTGTATTTGATTATTTGATTCTCTGTTTTCTTGATTAGTTTTACCAGGAGTATGTCAGTTTTGAATCTTCAAAGAATCAATTTTTTACTCTGATTCTTTCTTTTGTGTTTGTTAATAATTCATTTATTTTACGTCTTATTTTCTTCCTTCTATTTTCTTTGACTTTAATTTGCTGTTATATTTTCAGTTTCTTGTGATATCAGAACAGCCTTTCTTCTTTACTTACAAATATGCTTAAAGCTATAAATTTCCTCTAAGCACAGATTTAGCTGCATCTACAGGTTTTGATTCAATTTTTAAATATCCCAATTTCCATTTGTGATCTGTTTTTTCATTTCTGGGGATTCAGATGTACTTTTAAAATTCTAAATTATTGGCTGCTTTCTAGCTATGTTGTATTGTTTTTGAGCTTAATTCAACTGTAGTCAGAGAATGAACCCTTATGACTTCATTCTTGGAAATTTACTGATACTTGCTATTTTCTTAGCAAATGGTCATTTTTATTCTTTGGCTTCTTGAAAAGATTTTGTAGTGTGCAGTTTTGGGGGTATAAGATTCAACAGAGCCAATTAGGTAAACATTTTAATTATGGTACAAATCTATATTCGTTTGACTTTTCTTGTCAGCTTGTTCTATTAATTACTGAGAAAAGTATATTATTTGCCTTTCCATTTTTCCTCTTAATGCTTTCAAATTTTAATAGAATTGCAGCCATGTTATAATTTTCTAGTGGACAGATATATTCATCATTATGAAATATCTTTATTTGTTTGTGATAATGCTTCTTGCTTTGAAATCTACTTTGATGTTAATATGGCTAAGCCATGAGTTTTTGTTTTGTTTTTTCATTAGTACTTATGTAGTATATCACTTTTGATCTTTCTATATATTTATAATAAAGGTGTATCTCTAGTAAAGAGCATTTAGTCTTTTTTTAATCTTTGTCTTTGTTATGGGCTGAAATGTGTCTAATCCCCACTCCCAAATTTATATGTTGAAGTCCTAACCCCCAGTACCACAGAATGTGACTATTTAAAGGTAGTCTTTAAAGAGGTAATGAAGTTAAAATGAGGTCATTGGGGTGGGCCCTAATCCATATGACTGGTATCGTTATGAGAAAAGAAAATCTGAGCACAGATGTGTACAGAGGGTAGACCATGAAGACACAGGAGAAGACAACCATCTACAAGCCAAGGAAACAAACTTCAGAAGACACCAACTCTGTTGATACCTTGATCTTGGACACTCAGCCTCCTCCAGGACTGTGAGAAATAAATTTCTTTTTCTTTCTTTCTCTATTTTGTTGTATTTTGTTAGAAATTTATTTTTTTATTTAATTAACATATAGTATATTATTAGTTTCAAGGTAGAGGTCAGTGATTCATCACTTGTAATATAACACCCAGTGCTCATTACATCACATGCCCTCCTTAATGTCCATCCTCCAGTTACTCCATCCCCCGCACCCCTCTCCCCTCCAGCAACCCTGTTTGTTTCCTATGATTAAGAGTCTCTTATGGTTTGTCTCCCTCTCTGATTTCATCATGTTTTATTTTTCTCTCCCTTCCCCTATGCTCCTCTGTTTTGTTTCTTAAATTCTACATGAGTGAAATCATACGAAAATTATCTTTCTCTGATTGACTTATTTCACTTAGTATAATACCCTCTAGTTCCATCCACGTCGTTGCAAATAGAGAAATACATTTCTTTTAAACCACTCAGTCTGTGGTACTTGGTGATGGCATCCCTGGCAGCCAATGAACTTTTTAGTGTCTCCATAGTTTTGCATTTCCTAGGCTACAGTGTGTGGCTTTTTCAGGCTGGCTTTGTTCACTTAGTAATATGTCTTTAAGCCTCCTCCATGTCTTTCCAGGGCTTGATAGCTCAGTTCTTTTCAGTGCTGAATAATAGTCCATTGTCTGGATGTACCACCATCTATTTATCCATTCATCTACTAAAGGACATTTTGATTGCTTCTAAGTTTTGGTAATTATGAATAAAACTGCTATAAGCATTTGTGTGCAGGTTTTTGTGTGGGCATAAGTTTTTAATCCCTTTGGGTAAGGGTTTAATTGCTATAATATATGGTAAGAGTATGATTACTTTTGTAAGAAACTGCCAAACTGTCTTCCAACATGACTACACCGTTTTGCATTCCCGCCAGCAATGAATGGGCATCCTTGTTGTTCCACAAGCTCATCAGCATTTGGTGTTGTTGTTCCAAATTTTGGCCATGATAATAGATGTATAGTGGTATCTCGTTTTAACTTGTATTTCCCTGATAATATATAGAATGTCTTTTCATATGTTTATTTGCTGTCCATATAGCTTCCTTAGTGAGATCTCTGTCAAGGCCTTTGGCCCATTTTTTTAGTGAAGTTGTTTTTCTTGTTATTGAGTTTTAAGAGTTCTTTGTATATTTTGGATAACAATCCTTTATCAGAGATATCTATTTCAAATAGTTTCATCCAGTCTGTGACTTGTCTCCGCATTCTACTGACATTCTCTTCTGTAGAGGAGAAGTTTTTAATTTTAATACAGCCCAGCTTAACAATTATTTCCTTCATGAATCATTCCTTTCATGTTGCATCTTAAAAGTCATCACTGCACCCAAGATTTTTCCTTTATTTTTTGTCTTTTTAAAAATATTTTTATATTGCTATTTTGTATATAAATGTAGTAATAAGTTGAGGTTCTGGGTGAAGTTTTGTTTTTTTAAAATTTTTTTTATTGTTATGTTAATCACCATATATTACATCATTAGTTTTTGATGTAGTGTTCCATGATTCATTGTTTGTGCATGACACCCAGTGCTCCATGCAGAATGTGCCCTCTTTAATACCCATCACCAGGCTAACCCATGCCACCACCCCCCTCCCCTCTAGAACCCTCAGTTTGTTTTTCAGAGTCCATCGTCTCTCATGGTTCGTCTCCCCAACCGAATTACTCCCCTTCATTCTTCCCCTCCTGTTATCTTCTTCTTTTTCTTTTTTCTTAACCTATGTCGCATTATTTGTTTCAGAAGTACAGATCTGTGATTCAACAGTCTTGCACATTCACAGCGCTCACCATAGCACATACCCTCCCCAGTGTCTAACACCCAGCCACCCCATCCCTCCCACCCCCCACCACTCCAGCAACACTCAGTTTGTTTCCTGAGATTAAGAATTCCTCATATCAGTGAGGTCTCATGATACATGTCTTTCTCTGATTGACTTATTTCACTCAGCATAACACCCTCCAGTTCCATCCACGTCATTGCAAATGGCAAGATCTCATTCCTTTTGATGGCTGCATAATATTCCATTGTGTATATATACCACCTCTTCTTTATCCATTCATCTGTCGATGGACATCTTGGCTCTTTCCACAGTTTGGCTCTTGTGGACATTGCTGCTGTAAACATTGGGGTGCACGTATCCCTTTGGATCCCTACATTTGTATCTTTGGGGTAAATACCCAGTAGTGCAATTGCTGGATCATATGGTAGCTCTATTTTCAACTGTTTGAGGAACCTCCATACTGTTTTCCAGAGTGGTTGCACCAGCTTGCATTCCCACCAACAGTGTAGGAGGGTGCCCCTTTCTCCGCATCCCCACCAACATCTGTCATTTCCTGATTTGTTAATTTTAGCCATTCTGACTGGTGTGAGGTGGTATCTCATGGAGGTTTTGATTTGGATTTCCCTGAAGCCGAGTGATGGTGAGCACTTTTTCATGTGTCTGTTGGCCATTTGGATGTCTTCTTTGGAAAAATGTCTGTTCATGTCTTCTGCCCATTTCTTGATTGGATTATTTATTCTTTGGGTGTTGAGTTTGATACGTTCTTTATAGATTTTGGATACCAGCCCTTTATCTGATATGTCATTTGCAAATATCTTCTCCCATTCTGTCGGTTGTCTTTTGGTTTTGTGGACTGTTTCTTTTGCTGTGCAAAAGCTTTTTATCTTGATGAAATCCCAATAGTTCATTTTTGCCCTTGCTTCCCTTGCCTTTGGCAATGTTTCTAGGAAGAAGTTCCTGTGGCTGAGGTCGAAGAGGTTGCTATCTGTGTTCTCCTTTAGGATTTTGATGGACTCCTGTCTCATGTTTAGGTCTTTCAACCATTTGGAGTCTATTTTTGTGTGTGGTGTAAGGAAATGGTCCAGTTTCATTCTTCTGCATGTGGCTGTCCAATTTTCCCAACACCATTTGTGGAAGAGACTGTCTTTTTGCCATTGGACATCCTTTCCTGCTTTGTCAAAGATGAGTTGACCATAGAGTTGAGGGTCCATTTCTGGGCTCTCGATTCTGTTCCATTGATCTGTGTGTCTGTTTTTGTGCCAGTACCATACTGTCTTGATGATGACAGCTTTGTAATAGAGCTGGAAGTCCGGAATTGTGATGCCACCAGCTTTGCTTTTCTTTTTCAATATTCCTCTGGCTATTTGGGGTCTCTTCTGGTTCCATACAAATTTTAGGATTATTTGTTCCATTTCTTTGAATAAAGTGGATGGTATTTTGATGGGGATTGCATTGAATGTGTAGATTGCTCTAGGTAGCATTGACATCTTCACAATGTTTGTTCTTCCAATCCATGAGCATGGAACGTTTCTTTGTTCCTCCTCAATTTCTTTCATGAGTATTTTATAGTTTTCTGAGTACAGATCCTTTGCCTCTTTGGTTAAATTTATTCCTAGGTATCTTATGGTTTTGGATGCAATTGTAAATGGGATCGACTCCTTGATTTCTCTCTCTTCTGTCTTGTTGTTGGTGTATAGGAATGCCACTGATTTCTGTGCATTGATTTTATAGCCTGCTACTTGACTGAATTCCTGTATGAGTTCTAGCAATTTTTGGGTGGAGTCTTTTGGGTTTTCCACATACAGTATCATATCATCTGCAAAGAGTGAGAGTTTGACTTCCTCTTTGCCGATTTGGATGCCTTTGATTTCTTTTTGTTGTCTGATTGCTGTGGCTAGGACTTCTAATACTATGTTGAATAGCAGTGGTGAGAGTGGACATCCCTGCCGCGTTCCTGACCTTAGGGGAAAAGCTCTCAGCTTTTCCCTATTGAGAATGATATTCGCTGTAGGTTTTTCATAGATGGCTTTTATGATATTGAGGTATGTACCCTCTATCCCTATACTCTGAAGAGTTTTGATCAAAAAAGGATGCTGTACTTTGTCAAATGCTTTTTCTGCATCTATTGAGAGGATCATATGATTCTTGTTCTTTCTTTTGTTAAGGTATTGTATCACGTTGATTGATTTGCGGATGTTGAACCAACCCTGCAGCCCAGGGATAAATCCCACTTGGTCATGGTGAATAATCCTTTTAATGTACTGTTGGATCCTATTGGCTAGTATTTTGGTGAGAATTTTTGCATCCATGTTCATCAAGGATATTGGTCTGTAGTTCTCCTTTTTGATGGGGTCTTTGTCTGGTTTGGGGATCAAGGTAATGCTGGCCTCATAAGATGAGTTTGGAAGTTTTCCTTCCATTTCTATTTTTTGGAACAGTTTCAGGAGAATAAGTATTAATTCTTCCTTGAATGTCTGATAGAATTCCCCTGGGAAGCTGTCTGGCCCTGGGCTTTTGTTTGTTGGGAGATTTTGATGACTGCCTCAATTTCCTTAGTGGTTACAGGTCTGTTCAGGTTTTCTATTTCTTCCTGGTTCAATTTTGGTAGTTGATACATCTCTAGGAATGCACCCATTTCTTCCAGGTTATCTAATTTGCTGGCATAGAGTTGCTCCTAATATGTTCTTATAATTGTTTGTATTTCTTTGGTGTTGGTTGTGATCTCTCCTCTTTCATTCATGATTTTGTTGATTTGGGTCATTTCTCTTTTCTTTTTGATAAGTCTGGCCAGGGGTTTATCAATCCTGTTAACTCTTTCAAAAAACCAGCTCCTAGTTTCATTGCTCATAATATGTTCTTATAATTGTTTGTATGTCTTTGGGGTTGGTTGTGATCTCTCCTCTTTCATTCATGATTTTGTTGATTTGGATCATTTTTCTTTTTGATAAGTCTGGCCTGGGGTTTATCAATCTTGTTAATTCTTTCAAAGAACCAGCTCCTAGTTTTGTTGATCTCTTCTACTGTTCTTTTGGTTTCTAGTTCATTGATTTCTGTTCTGATCTTTATTATTTCTCTTCTCCTGCTGGGTTTAGGCTTTATTTTCCTGTTTTTTCTCCAGCTCCTTTAGGTGTAGGGTTAGGTTGTGTATTGGAGACCGTTCTTTATTCTTGAGAAAGGCTTGTATTGCTATATACTTTCCTCTCAGGACTGCCTTTGCTGTATCCTAAAGATTTTGAACAGTTGTGTTTTCATTTTCATTGGTTTCCATGAATTTTTTTAATTCTTCTTTAATTTCCTGGTTGACCCATTCATTCTTTAGTAGGATGCTCTTTAGCCTCCATGTATTTGAGTTCTTTCCGACTTTCCTCTTCTGATTGAGTTCTAGTTTCAAAGCACTGTGGTCTGAACATATGCAGGGAATGATCCCAATCTTTTGGTACCGGTTGAGACCTGATTTGTGACCTAGGATGTGATCAATTCTGGAGAATGTTCCATGGGCACTAGAGAAGAATGTGTATTCCGTTGCTTTGGGATGGAATGTTCTGAATATGTCTGTGAAGTCCATTTGGTCCAGTGTGTCATTTAAAGTCTTTATTTCCTTGTTGATCTTTTGCTTAGATGATCTGTCCATTTCAGGTAGGGGGGTGTTAAAGTCCCCCACTATTACTGTATTGTTGTCAATGTGTTTCTTTGCTTTTGTTATTAATTGCCTTATATAATTGGCTGCTCCCATGTTAGTTAGGGTCATAGATATTTACAATTGTTATATCTTCTTGTTGGATAGACCCTTTAAGTAGGATATAGTGTCCTTCTTCATCTCTTATTACAGTCTTTGTTTTAAAATCTAATTTGTCTGATATAAGGATTGCCACCCCAGCTTTCTTTTGGTGTCCATTAGCATGGTTTTCCACCCCCTCACTTTCAATCTGGGGGTGTCTTTGGGTGTAAAATGAGTCTCTTGCAGACAGCATATTGATGGGTCTTGTTTTTTAATCCAATCTGATAGCCTGTGTCTTTTGATTGGGGCATTGAGCCCATTTACATTCAGGGTAACTTTTGAAAGGTATGAATTTAGTGCCATTGTATTGCCTGTAAGGTGACTGTTACTGTATATTGTCTGTGTTCCTTTCTGATCTATGCTGCTTTTAGGCTCTCTCTTTGCTTAGAGAACGCCTTTCAATATTTCTTGGAGGGCTGGTTTTGTGTTTGCAAATTCCTTTAGTTTTTGTTTGTCCTGGAAGCTTTTTATCTCTCCTTCAATTTTCAATGAGAGCCTAGCTGGATATAGTATTCTTGGCTGCATATTTTTCTCGTTTAGTGCTCTGAAGATATCTTGCCTGTCCTTTCTGGCCTGCCAGGTCTCTGTGGATAGGTCTGTTGCCAATCTAATTTTTCTACCATTGTAGGTTACATATCTCTTCTCCCGAGCTGCTTTCAGGATTTTCTCTTTGTCTCTGAGACTCGTAAGTTTTACTATTAGATGTCAGGGTGTTGACCTATGTTTATTGATTTTGAGAGGGGTTCTCTGTGCCTCCTGGATTTTGATGCCTGTATCCTTCCTCACATTAGGGAAGTTCTCTGCTATAATTTGCTCCATATACCTTCTGCCCCTCTCTCTCTTTCTTCTTCTTCTGGGATCCCAATTCTAATGTTGTTTCATCTTATCGTATCGCTTATCTCTCAAATTCTGCCCTCGTGATCCTGTAGTTGTTTCTCTTTTTCTCAGCCTCTTTATTTTCCATCATTTGGTCTTCTATATCACTGATTCTCTCTTCTGCCTCATTTATCCTAGCAGTTAGTGACCCCATTTTTGATTGCACCTCATTAATAGCCTTTTTGATTTCGACTTGGTTAGATTTTAGTTCTTTTATTTCTCCAGAAAGGGTTTCTCTAATAACTTCCACGCTTTTTCCAAGCCCTGCTAGTATCTTTAAAGTCATGATTCTGAACTCTAGGTCCAACATCCTACTACTGTCCGTATTGAGTAGGTCCCTGGCAGATGGTACTATCTCTTGTTCTTTTTGCTGAGGTGATTTTTTTCATCTTGTCATTTTGTCCAGAGGAGAATAGATGAATGAGAGAACAAAATGCTAACAGGTTAACAACGTCCCCAGCAAATATACTCTATACAAATCAGAAAAGACCTGAAACCAGGGGAAAAGAAAGGGAAGGAAAGAAAAAAGAAAGAGAGAGAGAAAAAAAAACAAGATAAAAACAAAAACAGAACAATAGAAAAAAAGCAGAATATGATCAAATATGATCAGGCTGGTGCATAGATCAATGCCACACACTAGATTTTGGGCATATTTTGGTCTGTTAGAAAAAAGTGCCTCCTAAAATTTTAAAGGAAGAAAGACATATATGTACAAAATAAGGATTGATACAATGAAGGGATGGAAGATGACTGTAAAGATGAAAATTATAAAAGATTTTATAAAAGGAATTGATAAGATAAGAAGTTGTTTGCAAAAAGAAAGAAGAAGATTAAAAAAAAAAAGAAAAGAAAAGGGAGAGAATGTGATCAGGCAGGAGACTAGAACAAAGCCATACACTAGTGATTTAGGGTATATTTTGATCTGTTAGAAGAAACTGTATCTCAAATTTTTAAAGAGGGAACAACTTATATATATATGGCAAAAATAAGGGTAACTACTATGAAGGGATAAAATATGACTCTAAAAATGAAAAATAAAAAATGTTTTTTTAAAAAAGGGATTGACAAGATGTTGGTTGAAAAAGGGAAAAAGAAAAATAAAAAAAAACAGTTAAAAAAAATTAACTTTGATGAACTAATGAATCATGGTAAAAAAAAGCCATGAATTCTATGTGCAATATTCCCCTAGTGCTGGAGTTCTCCCGTTCTCCTTGATCGGTAAACTTGGTCTTGGCTTGCTGGCTGTTCGTGCTGATCTTCTGGGGGAGGGGCCTGTTGCCGTAGTTCCCAAATGTCTTTGCCGGAGGCTGAATTGTCCCGCCCTTGTCGGTCCAGACTAAGCAAGCTGCCCGGGTTTGCGCTCAGGAGCTTTTGTTCCCTGAAAGCTTTCCATACAGTGTTGGAAGACGAGAGTGAAAATGGCGGCCTTCCAATCTCTGCCCGGGAGGAGCTGAGAACTCGGGGCCCCACTCCTCATTGTGCCCCCCGAGAAAAGCAGTCACTCCCGTGTCCCTGTTCTCTGGCCGCACTCCGTGCTCACCCGGCCTGTGACCGAGCGTTTCTATCTCTGACACCCGACTCGGTGTGGAGTCTCCAAACCCACCAGATCCCTGCGGTGCGTTCCCGCGCCGCTCCTCCCCGGGAAGGAAGGGGAGTCTCCCCGGATCTGCCGCTTGTTGGGTCCCTGCTGGAGGAGCAGTGGCCCGACTGGGCCGCGGATCACAGTTTATGGCCACCCCGAGCTGAGAGCCCGCGCCTCGGCTCCGTCTCTGCAGCCGGCTTTCCCGCTCCAATACCTGGGAGCTCTGCCGCACTCAGGCACCCCTGGTCTTTCTGTGACCCCAAGGGTCCTGAGACCACACTGTCCCGGGAGGATTCCACTCCCTGCTTAGCCACTGGAGCGACGTCCCTCAGCGGAGCCGACTTCTAAAAGTTCCGATTTTGTGCTCCGCGTTTCTATCACTTGCCCGAAACAGTCTGCGGAGGCCCCCTCCCCCGTCGTCTATCCTCCCGAATATCGCCTTGGATTCACTTCGCACGTCCTACCTTCCAGTAAGTGGTCGCTTCTCTGTTCAGAGAGTTGTTGCTACTCTCCTCTTCAATCTCCTGTTGAGTTCGTAGGTGTTCAGAATGGTTTGATCCCTATTCAGCTGAATTCCTGAGACCAGACGAAATCCAGGTCCAGGTCTCCTACTCCTCTGCCATCTTGCTCTGCCCCCCCGAGAGTCTGCCTGGGTGAAGTTTTCTTATTTAAGTGAAGTTTTACCCCTGCTTCTGGATAGAGTTAAGATTGAGATAGATTACTTCAATTTAATTAGAAATGGAGCTTATTTATACTCAGACTTCAGTCCTTGGACAGAATACTTTTGATGCCCTACCAGAGACATTTTGGTTTTATTTGTCTCTGGGGCCCTAAACCGCTTGCTCTGCTCTACCTATTAACCAACTCCATACAGGATTCTTTGTAGATTTTTGCTATGTTTCTGGGTTTTTCCTTCTCTGGCTTCTTTTGGATTGAATTGTATTGTTTATTATTTATATTCCTCTGCTGCCTGTTACTTTGTTAGTTATCATTCTTTAACTTTGCTTTCATTAGTTCTAGAGATTAAAGTGCATATCCTTGATTTATCAAATTTGAATATTACTTGGTATTTTCACCTTCTTTATAGAAAATACAAGGATCTTAGAACACTTTAAGATTTACCATTCTCCTGACTTACCTTCTGTTATCGTTGTGTATTTTTGTACACATATTCATTATTAACGTTATTTCTCACAGCCAATATTCATTTAACTTTGTCCACATATTTAACATTTGCATTGTTCTTTATTTCTTCCTCCAAATTTAAACCTAGATTTGGTATCGTTTTCTTTCTACTTGAAAAACCCCCTCAATATTTCACTTAGATGTGAAGTTCTTGTGATCAATTCTTTTAGTGTCTGTTTGTCTGAAAATATCTTTATTGTGTTTTCATTCCTGAAAGAGATTTTTCTTGGTTACAGAATTCTAGGTTGGCGGTTATTTTCTCCCAACCTTCTGGCTTTCATTTTTTTCCCTTGCTGATATGTCAGCCTGGTTATATATTTAAGTAAGTTTTGCATATTGAATTTGGAAAATAATAAACATAATTTAAGATGGTATGATTTTATCTTCCTTTATTGTGAAAATTTATGTTTCTCTAGTAGAGGGTTATGAGTGTCAATAACCAGGGAACATCTCAAACCTATTTCAGGTATTGATTTAAATCAAAGCTTCCTGTGAGGGATAATACTTTGCATTTTTAACTCACAGGTGAAGAATTGTATCAGACCTCTTTCTACTTGGTGGGGTCTTGGTTCCAATTTTTGTTCCTCTAACACATAAGGCAGGTCATAAGCACACTTGGATAGACTTTTCTGAATATTATTTGAAGACTTTGGTGCTCGGTGGGCAAAAAACAGGGAAGTGATATTCCTTATTGTATCCTTCGAGATAATGCTTATTTTTGCCAGGATGAATTAGACTTTATATTTGTAGCACTGGCACCAATTTCCTATATAACTAAGGTAAGGAATATTTTTGAGGAAATTCAATAAACCAGGTACTCCACCAAGCCCTTTTACTTAAACACTTTAATTATGTTAACAACCTTTTGAGGTATTTATTACTATTCCTGCTTTATACCTAAGAAATTCACAGCTAGTTACGTAGCTGTGTCATCTGACATTTCCACTTACTCTTTTTTTATTCCATAAATAAGGGTTAGTCTTTGACTTTTCAGACTCTTAGTTTAGGGGACAGAATATCAACCACGTGCCAGGAATGTTAACTTTGGCTTGGTCACATTATCTTCTCAGTGCATAGTTTTCTTATCTGTAAACAGTGAGGATTGTAATAACTACAATTTTTATACAGAGATCTTCCTGATACACTCAGAGCAGATGCAAAAGAGTTCAGAGTCAGCCTGTAATGTTTCATCTAACTTTGTTTTCTCTTGGCTAACTTTCTCTGGCTGCCATAAACTTTCCCATTTTACTAAAGGCCAGAGAAAAAGCTGGTGGAGTGTGAGCAACAAATGATTATATTAAGAGTTCTCAATACGCACATAATTCATTTTTTGATTCAGAAGTAATTATTTTATTGAGTCTCAGACTGTCAGGACTTGAATAATTATAGCAAACAAATTCCAGCATTTTTAATCATTTAAAAATTGCTTTTTTTCTCCTACAATATTTTATTTTAGCCTTTAAGCAATCCTATGAGGTAGTAATCATTATAGCCATATTATGGATGAGGAAACATGCTCAGTAAAACATCCATCCAAGACTTCACTGCTGCAGAACACCTCCAAATATATTACTTTTAACTTACACCACATGGCTACAAATAAAAAAAAAATGAGAGACTGCCGTTGATTTGTCTGATTTTTTTTTTTTTTGACACAGAAGGGAGAAAAACAAATACGGTAATGGAGCAATTTTCTTTAGAGAATATACAGAGATTTGATTGGAATTTTCCTATCTTAACATCAAATAATCTTCCATCTGTTTGATACGAATTTCAGAGCAGGGAAAGAAGTAACTGATTCATTTCTGCTTTAGAAGTACCATGGATGGAAAACTGGAAATATTCTTTTTTGATAACTATTGATAACTGCTCTTTTTATCCAATTTTATTTTATTTTATTTTATTTTTAAAGATTTTATTTATTCATTTGCGAGAGAGACAGAGAGAGAACAAACAGAGGGAGAGGCAGAGGGAGAAGGAGAAGCAGACTCCCTGCTGAGCAAGAAGCCCGATGCGGGACTTGATCCCAGGACCCTGGGACCATGACCTGAGCCGAAGGCAGATACTTAACCATCTGAGCCACCCAGGTGCCCTATCCAATTTTATTTTTAAAGTAAAAATCAGAACACTTTTTCTTTGCTATATTGATACATGATACTTTGCTGATTTTCTTTTTAACCTAGAGAAGTTCTCAGCTGGCTGTACTATTTCACATGATATCTTCACAGATTATATGTAGGAGAATTTGGGGGGATAACCTTAAAAATTAAACTACATGTTTTTCAACATATATACTCTTACATCAATTTTAATGACCTTTCTGATCATAATATATTTTGTGGGATCTTTGAAATAACTTTTCCCTTATCACCAAGTAGTATTTCTTATAAAAATTAAAAAAAGTATAAAAATAAAATCCATCTGTGCATACTGCTTTTTAATTTTCTTTTTCTATCTAAAATATATATTTTAACTTCTTCCTAAATAATTATATATTTTTCTGCACTGCTGTTTTTCTGCTATATTTGCATTTACCAGTATTTTTCTCCTAGGATATCACTCTGTTTTTCCACCTGAGGTAATTACTATGCTGAATTTTGTGTTTTATTCTTTTTCCTGCTTTTTAAAAAATCATTTTCATGGTGACCCACTCAGAAAAATGCAAAATATATATAAATAAACCACTGAAGTTATTATTTTCAAGTAATCTTCTGTGTAAACACCACGTTTAAATACTATTCTTGATGTTTTTCTGTTTAACCTCCAGTGCTCTGCCAAATATAGATTTAAAAAAAATATTTTATTTATTTGAAAGAGAGAAAATGAGTGAGAGGGAGAGGGAGAGAGAACCTGAAGCAGACCCCGCACTGAGTGCAGAGCCCAACTCAGGGCTCTATCCCACGACCATGGGACCATGACCTGAGCAGAAATCAAGAGTCACATGTTTAACCAACTGAGCCACCCAGGTGCCCCTGAACATAGATTAAAACCACTCACTTAAGGTATGGAAATAGCAGCATAAAAGGGGTGTTTAGAGAAAGAGACCCTAATTAAGGAATCTGAAAACTAATAATAAGAATGGTAGGAAAAGAAGTTATAGGAGAGCATGGTAGCATGCTAGATAATGCAAAGAGAGCTGACAACATGGGAGACAGTAGCACAAAGCCTCAAGGCCCTCAAAGAAGTCTAGTAAGATGAAGGCCAAGACATATCCACTGGCCTTGGATATTAACAAGACATTGGTGGCATTTCCAGGGTCATTTGTGGAGTAAATAAAGGGAGGCTGTCAGACAGAAAAGGAGTGAATAGCAGAGAAGCTTAGTAGAGAAATAAAGAAACAGAAGGCAATGTTTAGACAGAATGATTTAATCACAGAAGCTTATGGTAGTTTTTTTTTTTCATTTTCTTGTTTGCTTATCAGAGTATAGAGATTTAAGTTTCTCTATAGTCTGAGGGAAAGAGCCAACAAGTAGTAAAGGGTTACAGGTGGGGACCAGAGCAGGGTGCTGGAGGAAATAGGAACTGTGTAATCAGGGCATGGAAAGGGGGATGACTTATGAATGGAAGGAGCTCCAACTGATCTCCTGAGAGTGGAGGAAAAGAGGAGTAATAGCATATGTATGATGAAGGTCAAATGTATGACCTTCATCAAATTTGACCTGATGCCATTTTTTACCTGGTACCTGTTTTCTCAATGAAATAATTTCCTAATGCTATAAGAGCAGACTTACATTTTGGAATATTTTAGAAAAAAGGGAGATGCTGTAATAGAAATAATGTAAAAGAATGAAAGACAGGTGTTATAAGATCAAATGAAGTTGGAAAACATACACTGGTATTTGCACTAGTCTGAGGTTGTATGTCTTTTTCTCCTCCAGCACTTACTTATGCCAAGCAGGGTAAGGAAATGTGGATTTGTTTTCTCATGTTGGGGGTATGTAGGCCAAATGGACAAGGGAGACAGGGAGTCTTACTTTACATGATTAATCACGGAGTCAAGACTGTGTAGGGAAAAAAGTAAGACCAGATGTATATTGAGGAAGGGGAAAGATCAAGAGATAGAGGTCTATGTAGTTAAACATCAAAGCAACCTGAGGGAAGTGGTAAAACACGGAAACAGAGAAGCAAGCTGGTGGTCATAGTTTAGAATATATGTATTTAAGCTTCCACATATTACAAAGTAAGGATATTGCTGTGACTATGTAAGGAAAAAATATATTGACAATCTTCCTCACGTGTTGTCTTAAAACATGACTTAAAGAGGAAATTGGCTAAATTATATTTAAAACTGATGAAGCCCTGGGTGTTATGCACAAACAATGAATCATGGAACACTACATCAAAAACCAATGATGTAATGTATGGTGATTAACATAACAATAAAAAAATAAAAAAAGATAAAACTGATGAAGCCCTGATTGATAGCTAAAGGTTGATAATGCATTTATTTCAACAGTATTAAGTTCCTGAGCTATCAGAAACTTGCTAATAATAAGGCTGACAAATAATAATGCTATGAACAAAGAATTCTTGGCTTTAGAATACTAAAGAATACAAAGTTTAAGGAAATTGATAAAAAAGATTATCAGTCTTACATTAGGGAACACTTTCTAGGCTGTCTTTGTAAAAATCTCTGGAGCTGTCTCATGGGACACTGTGTGTAGCTACCTGTTTGTAGCACACATAACACAGAAGGAAAAAGAGCAGGAAATGTTTTTGAAATTGCTAATTCAAGTTGAGCATAAAAATATCCACTGACCTGGCTGGCACCATTCTGTCAATTTTCCTCTCACTTCCTGTGTTGCTAGAGATGTATGCTCCCTAAAAGGAAGGGTGGAAGCTATTAGTAATCTGTCAAGAAAAGAAATTGATTTTTTTGAAATTTTAAAAATGCATCGTGCCCAAGAGCTCTTTGGTACTTTACAGAGATGGAAAGACTTAATAATTTATTTATAGTGACTTCAGAGCTAGGTAGGGTCAATCAAAGAAATTTCTTTCATGGTCCTGGGATGATGTAAGGAAACTAAGAATTCTAGAAATAGTTATCTCATGCAAATCCTCTTGCTTAATATATCTGTTGACTAACTTCACAGTAGCTGATTATACAGGTATTTGATTTAGTCACTTTAGTGAAAATGTCAAACATAACAACTGTAAAGTATTACTGCAGATATTTATCATTATGAGTTATATGGGCAATAAATGGAGTCCTTATCTAAGATCAAATGCATACTGTTAAGTAGTGTCCTTTTGAGATTTTGTATGCCCTGGCATTTTGATTATTACATTTATAAGAGTATTTTTTAGCCTTACTAATGGAATTTCTTAAAGGTAGATACAGTCTTGACATTTTAATTTTACAACTTGAAACCCACATTTAAAGTATATTGATTGTACTTCTAGCTTGTCTGTCTGCTGTCTTTTCTTCCATTCTTCTTCCTTCCTTTTTCCTTTTTGAATAATTTACTCTAAAAGCCAAGGATGAGGTCAAGGTTTTCAGGTGAAACAGTGGGTGGCCCTACTGTCAGTGTTTAGAGCCTAAGCAAGGAGAGTGGCCAGAGATTGAAGACCAAGTGAGAAAAGTGGTCATTGAGGGTGGGGATCTGGTGGAGTTATGTTACATAGGAGATATTGATGAAATAGGTAAATATGTTCAGAACAATGGGAGCTAGGTTTCTCATTGCCAAAGAAGTTAAAAGATGAAAAGAATAAACCTGTTGTGGTGCACTGGAATTAGAACTGTTGGGGGAATATATATTTTCAATATTTATGGGTGAATGGAGAAAAAAAACCCCAGATGTGTGTGTGTGTGTGTGTATTTCCTAGCTTGATCCACTGAAAGGGCTGGTTAGCACGACACCCCAATCACAGTAAGCACACATAGTACCAGATCTTGGCTTCTAAATACTATTCTCCACTAAAAGAAACTAGTTTCCTGGAGAATGGCTGATAAAAATGACCCCAGGATCTGTTGTGTTGGAAAGTAAGATAGTGATCTAAGGATGATGGAGATATGTTAAAAGGACACAAGGCCAGCCTGAAGGAGCTCCCACTGGCCAAACTGGGCAAAATTTAGGCATTAAAATAAATAATAGTAGTAACTGCTTATAACCCATCAAACAATATAGGAATCCATGAGTCCATACTGATGTAAATAAAACAAATGAACAAATAGATGAGAAGAAATAGCCTTTCCTTACAGTAGAATGTCAACTATAGAAGGAATGGTAGAAGTAGAAATGTTCTATGTTATTGTCAGTCTTCCCATTTTGATGGATGTTTATGTAGGAGAATGTTCTTGTTTATAGGAAAACTACACTGAGGTATCCAAGGTTAATTGGATATGACATTGGCAAATTGCTCTCAAAAGTTCAGGAAAAAAAAATTCTTTGTACTCTTTTTGCAAGCTACATTCTTGTAGGCTTGAAATTATTTAAAAATGAAACTTTCAAACTCTATGCTGACCTCAAGAAAACTGCCTTTGCTTTCCAAATATCTTTTAGGAGTTTTGGGTTTGGAAAATATAATTAATGGTTTAAATATCAATGACTATATACGTTATAGACTATCCAAATTAATAATCATCTCAGAAAATCTTAAACTTGATGAAAATGGCTAGTCAATTAACTTAAACCAACCTAATAGGTTAAGTAATAGGTGTGACTGATATTTGATTTTTATTTATTTAATAAGCACTTGTATAACTTTTACTTTCTTCCAGGGTTCTAGTATTAACTCATTTAATCTATCCAACAAACCGATAAGTTGGGTATAATTACTTCCCTCATTTCACAGTGAGGGATTGCAACACAGAGAGCTTAAGATAGATTTAAGTAACTTCCCCAGGATCACACAGCTTTTATGTGGCAGAGCCAGGATTCAACTGCAGGTAGTTTAGTTCCCGAATCCATGCTGTTAACCACTTCCCTCTGTTGGAAGCCCACCTTTTCATAGTTATGCATCTCTTAACTTATATTGCTAAATAACAGAAACACTGCAGAGACCCAATACAACCAATCAATTCTGCCTACGGAACAAGAAGAGAGTTTCAGAACAATACATTTAGTCCTTTCACTTTTTAAACTTTTGAGTGCATTTTATTATAGACTGAGCCTTTCTGTGCTGTGAGGCTTTTTTTGTTTGTTTCTAAAAAAGGTTCTTGACCTTTCTGTAGACTTTTATCTTATTTCCCCCCAAAGACAAATTTCTTACAGGTACTTTGAACAATCACAACCTCGCTTTTCATTTGCTTTCAATTCACTGTATTATGGATTCCATATCCATGACTCCTTTTACACTCTAAAACATTACTGAGATTTCTAAAATGTCAACTCTTTTGGGTTCATCCTGTTTTTAACCTCTCTTCAGCTCGTGACTTTATTGAAAATATAGTCTTTCTGAAGTCCTCTTTTCTCTTAGATTTTATCACACAACTTACTTTTGGTTCTCTTTCCAATTGCTTCTTAATGAATTAAAGATTTGTATATCATAGGCTTTTGTCCTTGTCACATATATACTAAGACTCCTAAGTCCATGACTCCAATGTTAGCATTTCTTCTGGTGAAGTCCCAGAGATCAAACTGCCTGATAAACACCCTTACCTCGTTCTCGCAAGACCTCCATGTTTGTGTGTGAAAATCTGAATCATTATCTCCCATCTCCAATGATAGAATGTGTGCAGCTGTGACCCACACCCAGACCCTCATGATCCCTGGCATGTTGTACAATATTCTCTTCTCACTGCTTTCAAAAGAACAACTTTCCTATGAAAATATAGAAAATACAAATTCACTACAATGAAAATTATATTAAAGTTATTGTTGAAATTTGGTAGGATTTTTTTTTTACTTATTACAACTTGATTGAATAAGAATGAAATATCCACTCAGTTGTCCACCCATATTTTATATCCAGAACACAGAAAATCTGACCATATAAATGCACTTTGCATCATCCCTTTGCCACACTCTGGCCCTTGAATAAGAAAAAGGACTGTTCTAAACAGGAAACTTGGCAGCCATTCTTCTATTGCAAGATGGCGGGTTTTGTGGGCAGTTAGGGGGCTGTTCATCATCTGTACATCTCCCTTTCTCTTTCCAGAAAACAACTGTGCAGAAAGCATGTGGTAATTGAGGTGGCACATTGCCACCTAAGAGTGGTCCATTCAGAGATCAGATTTTCATACATTGTGTCTTTCATGGCATCACAACACTGGGACAACTTGTAGGGAATGATCTTAAGTATTAACTGAAAACCTCACAGACACTAGGAATTGAAACAGAAACTGCTTACATCTATGCATTTATGTATCTAAGACAGGAATTCTATGAGCACTGCATGGAATCCAGTGGAGGCCAGAAAAACCAAAGGACACATGGAAAAACAAAAAGGGCAAAGGAAAATTCCCCTAAACAAGGAAGCAGAAACATCAGCAAGTATTAGAGAAAAAGCAACTCGCAGGAAATAATTATCCCAAAATTCAAAATAAAAATTAGAAAATTTGTTGATCCTCATCAGTCAAGAATAAAGGGAAGGGTTTTTTTGTCCTACCCCCTCCAAGGGAAGTTTTTATTACATAGGAGCAGAAATCCCCAAGGGGAAGATGGAAATAAATGGATAAAAGAATGAGTTATAAAGGTATGTAAGAGACACGAGGAAGAATTACAAGGTAAATAAAACTGCAAGAGCAGAATTTTAAAGCCTACATAAGGCAGCTGGGTTAGAACTGAGAGTGTATAGTAAAAGAATAAGCCCTAAAGAGTCCTCCTAGAATGCAGAGGGGAAAGTCAAAACATAAAATTAATGAGAAAAAACATAATATATAAGAAAATGGAAATGCAACTTAAACATTATTGATAGGTGTAAAGAAGGATTTTTGAGAAATAGTTAAGGAACAATAAAGAATACAACTCAAACCCATTTTTCTGAAGTTAAAAAAAATGTCAAAAGGTCAAACACATTCTAGACAATTTCATCAAAAGCATCTTATCAAAAATACTTAATTCTAAGGAAAAACAAATTTGAAACTATCCACCAAATGAGAAAACACGCACTCTTCTCTCTTCCCCAAATACATGTCTTAAGTTAATTTGAGGTGTTTCTATATACACCTACAGATTTTGCATCTTAAGAATTTCATACGTTTCCAAATTGTCTTTCATAAGTAAAAGAAACAGGTAATCTTTAAAATGAAGTGGATGTGAAAGAACATCACCCACATGCCCTTTTTAAAAAAAAGACTTCATTTATTTATTTGAAAGAGAGAGAGAGAAAGAGAATCTGAGCCACCCAGGCGTCCCCCACTGCTCTTTTTAAAAGGTTTTGAAGGCTTTTTCCAGTCACATAACACCAAAATACAGAGCTTAAAATGTGGATAACGTAATGAGAAAAAGATTTTGCATTGAGACTATTACTGGAAAAGATAATAGCAAAACTGTCTATCTAGCCTGCTAGATG
The DNA here is from genome assembly GCF_009762305.2 of Zalophus californianus. Classification (NCBI taxonomy): domain Eukaryota; kingdom Metazoa; phylum Chordata; class Mammalia; order Carnivora; family Otariidae; genus Zalophus; species Zalophus californianus. Next base: position 79,597,364 of record NC_045606.1, read on the forward strand.
GATAATATACAAAGAGCAATAAAAAGCCAGTAATAAGAAATCATAGAAAATGTAAAGCATCAACAGAATGACAGGATAGAAATCACATATCACTTTTATGGCCCTTTCACTCTACTCCTTGCTGCCCTCAAAAGGTCTGCATAGAAACCCAGAGAGCTTGCCTCTATCAATACATCCATCTTCCCCCAATACTAGCAGGCTCACCATTGCAAACTCACTGACAGACCAACTCCATAGTCTCTTATTTGTACTTATACCCACACCCCCTTAAGAAACTATCACAACGGGTGCCTGGGTGACTCAGATGGTTGAGCGTCTGCCTTCGGCTCGGGTCATGATCCCAGGGTCCTGGGATCGAGTTCCGTATCGGGCTCCCTGCTCCTTGGGGGCCTGCTTCTCTCTCTCTCTGTCTCTGATGAATAAATAAATAAAATCTTAAAAAAAAAGAAACTATCACAACTAACTCTATCATGCTCTATTTTTCTATTCACTTTAGCCACTACATGAATTCCAAACTTGCCAGATTATCCCTTCATTAGAAAAGGAATACCTGAGCAGACAAAATGTTGACCTCATAAGCTTCAAGGGAGGTTCAAGCTGCCATTCCCATCATATCTAGTGGTTCTTGACCTTATTAGATCCAATGTCCTGCCACTAAAACAAATATTTTCTAGTGCTTGCATTACCCTCCTGAAATGAAATTTAGAGGTAATACAACCTACATGTACACACAGTTAAAAACAATCATCCGGGGGTAATATAAAGGGAAAAACAAAATTATTTATTATAAAGCAAAATGAAATAATTTTATTTATAACAAAATAATCTGTCTGTCTGATACTGTTCAGGCATGACAACACAAGAAGACATATGAAGGGTTAGGTGTTTGCAATGACATGTGGAATCATCAGAATATGAGAGCTGCAAAGGCAAGCTGATGCAGGTATGCTTTATTGCAACTCCGCTAGAGAGATAGTGTGGTTGGTAATGTGATTTTCTAAAATGTTGAATGACTCCAAATTTCCAAACAGAACACAGTACAATCTTCCATTAAGGTAAATAGTGGTTCCCGTTCCTAGAAGATTTAGTGTAAATTAAAATTGTGTAGAAAATCTTTATGTGTAAAATGAAGATAGGTTCTAAGTGGACACAATTATGAGCAAGTTTTTCATCTACATTAATGTTCAGTGGGATATACCAAACTTGTGTATTGATGTGTGATGAACTTTTTTGGGGGAACGGTATCATTCATTACAGAATATCTAGAAACTTTAGCACCCTTTATTAATCGTAAGTGTTGCCACCCAATCGACAACTAAAAATCTCCCACAGATTTCCAAAATGCCCTCTAGGGGGCGGTACTACCTTTGTTGAGAAATTTTTATCTAGAATTAGCCTAAGTTTATTACAGCTAAGAAGGACTATTGTAAGCTCTAACTTCGGCTTTATCTGAAAGTGTTTATAAGCATATCAATATTAACAGAAGGCAGTTTGAGATGATCCCAGAAAAAAAAAATTGACCATCTGATCTAATTGTATTCCCACTTTTGGTACGTTAAAACTCAATTTTCAGAACTGGTTCTTTCTTGTTTTGAAGTTGAAGGACTTCTACATTAAAAATGATTATTCTTAAATTCTCTAAAAGCTGAACATCATCAAAATTTTGTGACTGTTATGATAGAATTTATTCTAACATTTCTAAAGGAAAGAAAAAGTATTTTGCTTATAAATGTAGTGCCTTTATTTTATGATATTTTATGAAACTAAATCACTATAAATAAGTATGTGTTTTAAATTATGTAAAATAAATTATGTAAAATAACAGAAGAATTCCTTGATGATCTAAAAGATTATATTAAGAGCAAGTAAAAAACAATATTAGTATATGTAAATAATATGAATGTAAATGCTAAATGAAGAGGGTAATCAGAATGGGGTAAAATTAATTGAAGAGGCATTTTTGTGTAGGAGTTTCTAAAACTAAGCTAAAGTATAAAGTGTCAGAAAAGACAGGATTGTACTTGAGGAGAGCTAATGGAACATGAAAACACAGAAAGTAGAAAACAGTTGAGGTTACACATGTTGTAGAATGAAACAGTGCTTTGATTATCAAAATATAAAGAGGAGATAAAATTCAACTGTATCACCTTTTAAAGGGGTCTTTACTTTGGTATTTTTCATTTACTTTAAGAAGGCATGGAAAAGTGGTCTTGATCATACTAACTGGACTTTTAGAGCAACGTGACTTCTTAACTGAGGGCATGGATTGCGTTCTTGACTTTTACACTCTAGTTTCCTAATCCACAGCAGTATTTGGACCTTAACTTGTCCTCTAGGAATTTTTTGAGAAATAATTTCTGATTATTGATGTACAATTCAGGACACTGTTCCAGACCACAGCAAAACTGTATTTGCTCCTGGAAACACCAGTGATTCAATTTTGGAGTATTGGACAAGTAACAAACAGTTAATAACTAAACTGCTGAAATTCTTACTATGGGCTTTGCATAGCCAAAATCTGTCCTTGTGCTAATTTACATTCTTTTTAAATATTTCAACTGATTACTAGTTTAGAATAATGTAAACCAAAGGATTATAAAGCAAGGGGCCATATTAGCAAAATACCATTAATGCCCCAATTTCAAACTAGTTATGTCAACTCACAGAAAAGCTTTCTAAATAGGTAAAATAAAACAGGGCGGCAAAATATGTCAAATTTAAAACAACCATGTCAATTCAAGGACGAAATTAATTATCTAAATTATCCCAGCAGGTCTGGTGGTCTTCTCTTTGTACTGGCCACCTGCTTTCCCCATTCTTGTCATCCTGTCTTCTTACACTCATACACGTAATCCTGTCATTGACCATGTTATTGTTTAAGAGCATTGTAATTTCTAAAGGGGTGTGCAGGGTGGGGGGGGGGATCATATTTAAACCTTTGTCAGTTGCTATTATAATTACAGTGATTGTTATTTAGTGAAAGCTTTTTTGGCAGATTTCCACCAGAAGGCTAAAACTTGCATCCAAGTTTATTTTCATTAAGCTATGGGGGTTTGTCATTCTATTTAAAATGAGATTTAAATCCACCTTTTTTTCTTGTTTTAAATAATGTTAGCTTTACTGAATTCCATAACTCTCAAAAAGGGCTTTTGAATCAATTTAAGAATCAAATAACTGCTTGTCTTAAAGACTGTCACACACCAGGACACTAAACCATGTATCATGCATGCTTGTGATATCAGTTAATAAAATAGATATGTATGTAAAATATACTATTTTTTCTGAATCATATTTTTATGAAAGAGGACATTTATAAAACTATGAATTATTAGTTTTTTTTTTAAGGTTTATTTATTTGAGAGAGAGGGAGAGAGCACCAGCAAGGGGCGGGGGGAAGGGGTAGAAGGAGAAGCAGGCTCCCTGCTGAGCAAGGAGCCCAATGCAGGGCTCAATCCCAGGACCCTGGGATCATGACCTGAGCTGAAGGCAGACGCTTAACCGATACCCAGGCGCCCCTTAACTATTAGTTTTTTTAAAAAATCATGTTATACCTTGTGATCAGTTAGTGTTATACCTCTCTGCTTAAGTTAATTCTGAATCGATAGGAAAATAATTCCACTAAGAAATTTTACTTTCATAAACTATTGATTACATATAAGAAGAGATTTATAACAGCTATTTAATAATCAGGATCCTAAAAGGGTATGCTACATTTAATGAGAAAATATAAAAATGGTTTAATATCTGAAAATTTTGGCTAGTCCATTTTATTCTGTATGTACCTATATATACTGAAAGGAGTGAGGAAATAACACAACCATCCTGAAAATAAAAGTCCTGCTTACACTTTTTTCACCAGAATTATGTTCTAAGTAAAAGCTCAGCAAATAACTTTTTCCAGACAGAAATGGACATAAATAAAACATAAATGAAGACCCAACATAAGGCTACCTGATAATCAAGATAACTCAGGAGATTAACAATGCGCAAGTTCTTTTTGCATATCTAGAGCTCATACATACTTCCAAAATCCATCGTGTGACTCCCAACATTAAAAAAAAATAAAAATAAAAAAATAAAATAAAAAATAAAATAAAATATAAGTGATTTCCATTTAATTGAAGCCTATTTGTGTAGACATACATACTTTCAAATATTTATTTAAGATGTATGCAATAGTTCAAAAAAAAGAGGCAAGTTGCTTGACCTCGTAGTTCAAGGCTTGGTCTCCTTATCTGTAAAATGGTACTGATATAAATTAAACTTACAAGAATGTTGTGATGCTTTCACAAACAGAAAATTCCAAGAATGAGGGAGAACAGCTATTGTCTAATATGTATCAAAACTTTTTAAGCATACATGTGATGGCATTTAATTCATATGACAGCACCCTGTGAAGCATCTGTAATAGAAGCTCTCTTATCTACCACTTTTTAATTCATAAACCACATTAATGATGCCCTATGTTTCCTCAGTAAAACATGATGTCACTGCCCACTGTACTTCTCACGGCCCAGGCACTTTTCCTACCACAAGTGGAGTTACACAGAGATCAAGGGTCAGTTGATGTTTACGTCTTGTCCTAGAAAGCTAAGTTAAATGCTTTGTAAATATTCTATAAAGATGAGTCATTAGAAGAGTACAGAGTTTCATAGGTAATTGATGTTTACGTTTTATAAAATAGAGAACAATTTATTTCATATTTTGTCTTCTACTTATAAAACAAACAAAAGAAACTGAACCTTTAATTATTAAGTAATTGCAAGGACCACGCAGAAAACTTTACATTTAGCATTTGCACCAGTTGGCAGACATTTGGGTTATATTGGCAATACCCTGAACCATATGCTCATGTGTGTATTTAATAAAATGCAAATATTTTACAGTACAGTGGCATAGTGTTCCTGTACTTGGTTAGTGTGTGATGTAAACTACATATACATATTTTTAAAAATAAATTTTCTAAACAAAAATACACAAAACAATAAGCTAAATATACAGCATTATGATGTTGCCCATAAGATAATCTCTATTTATATGTAATTTTTTTGCCCACATTCCAGAAAAGGAAACTACCATTTAAACCTAGCCATGTTTGGATGATGTTTGGACTTTAGAACCTGAAGGTGCAATGGGTTTAGAATTTTAGGGTTTACTTTATCGAAATAATCAGAGGTGGCTCTGATTGGGGGGGGCCTACATTAGCAAACCCAAATCTAAGCCTGTAAATGCTTCAAGGTTACAAGATCAAAACTCTAGGGACAAGGAATCACAAACAGCCAACCAACCTGTAAGCTGTAGCCAACAAAATAATTTCCCTTTTTTGCTTCCAGACTCTCTTTAAGTAAATCTTTCCCCTGGCTTCCGTGGGCAGAGGGCTCCTGCCCAAGTGACATAGATTTTTTTTTTTTTTTTTTTTTTTTTTTGAGAGACAGAGCAAGAGCAGGATGGGAGGAGCAGAGAGAGAGGGAGAAGCAGACTCCCTGCAGAGCAGGGAGCCCGATGCGGGGCTGATCCCAGGGCCCCAGGATCAAGACCTGAGCCGAAGGCAGACACTTAATGACCGAGCCACCCAAGCGCCCCGTGACATAGATTTTTCTTAAATAAATTCTTAACATTTTTAATATGTCTCAGTTTTTCTTTTAACAAACCTATACACTGGTATTAACAGACCCATTTGTGGATTATTAACACCTCCACGTTTGGGCTTTCGTACTTCAGTGAATCTGACATATTTGCTGGTGGTGACGAATTGGTATATGATGGTTCTTTTCAACAATGAGAAGATAAGAAGGAAAAACAAATATCGTTTCTTTTTCAGTTGACATCATAAGGTTGAATTCAAATAATATTTTGAAAACCCTCACACTCAAACTTTTTAGAATTGCATGATGTAAATATCTTCTATTTGTTTTTGTTTCAAAGATTTATTTATTTTTTTGACAGAGAGAGAGAGAGAGAGAGAGCACAAGCAGGGGGAGCGAGAGAGGGAGAAGCAGGCTCCCAGGGAGGCTGATGCAGGACTTGATCCTCGGACCCTGGCTCAATGTGACCTGAGCCGAAGGCAGATGCTTAACTGACTGAGCCACACAGGCGCCCTGATTATCTTATATTTGAATGGAAATATTTGTGAGTATGCTTCAGATTTGTCAAGTACTCATGAATATAAAATACTATTATATATTTTTTCATTAAGTCATCTTAACTAAGAAAAAAATGCATTTTTTGTGAAGAATTTCAATTATCCTTTAAATTGTCATTTCTAAAAGTATTTATTGGCAATGTCAACATAATTTTTTAAAGAATTCTAAGTGATTTTTTTCTTGGAAAAATACTGTTAAGAATATTCTAAAACATTGATTTCTTATTGCTTTACCCTCTTTAAACATATGTTTTTTCCTACTGTTTTTTTCCTCAATGTCAGACAGTTTGGTTTAATCTATACATTATTTTGCAGCTAAAAAGAGTATTTCATATGTATTTGGTAAATTAGTTCAATGCCGAATGATTTTAACATGATTTTCATCTCATCCTAGAATCTGTATGCTTTAAATGCACACTGATAAACATATTGACAAATAGAAGAAGCACACTGGAAGAATCATAAGTTAATTCTCTGCTTATGATAATGTAAAATGAAGGAAAGAAAAAAATGCTAATGCTATAGGTCAAAGAGAGAGAGAGAGAGAGGAGAAAAACTGCTTATTTTTCAGTATGTCATTGTTTCTTCAACAAGAACAATGAAACACTGACCACAAATGGCTTAATTAATCTCCAGGCACAGCCTCTAGTATTGCCCTAGATTTGGGCTGACATTTGATGACAATGTAAGACATTTGTCTCTTGGGAATCTATTGTTTAGCTGGCCTTACATTTGTTGTTATAGTTACAAACCACAAGGAGTGAAGGTTTTCAGAGAATTATAAATTGGAGTAAGAATGGAATGGTATGTTCTAGATCACAGATCATATCTATATATCTGTATTCCTAGTATAATGCTAATAATGCTCATTTCATTTCTTTATATGTAAGAAAGACACTTCTAATTTCAGATAGAGATGATCATACCAACCAAAGGTAAATATCAACAGAAAAATACCAGCTGTTTTTAAAGTACAATTTATGTAATGGATAGATGATTCTAACTTCACGTTAATGGATATTTTTTTTCCATAAATGAACTAATGCCTATTTTAGATTTCTATTTTGGCTCTCTGTTAAAACTTTAGATACACTATCTAAATGCCTCTTGCTGAATGTACGATTCAGTAAAATCAACCTGTTGTTGACAGTGAAGAAGGAAAAGAAACTTTAGGTTTGCCAGTTAAAGAAAAGGAAAAAGTCTGAACTAAAATAAGATTTCTGTAAATATTAAATTTGGCATGCCTTGTGTTTCAACAACATGGAATGGCCATCAAGTTAAATGCCTTAAAAAGCTGACTGAGAGCAATGGTCTTTACATTTCTTTACAATAGAGGCATGAAAAATTTGCCATACTGTCGTGTGCGTTTGTGTGTGTAAATCATAGTGCTAAAAAAAAAAATCTTCCACTGATATTAAAATGGGATGAAGACATGTCAAAATAATTTTGTCAGTTAGAATGTTTCTAAGTGCTTAACACTTTTCCTTCCTAACTATAAATGATGTCATTGAGCACAAGTTACACCAGCTACGTTGTGGACAAAAGTTATTAAAAGATGTTTTTATTCATATAGTCAGCAACTGTCGGTACCTAGAAAATGACAGATATATGGTAAATACTCAAAAATGTTTGCTAATGGATGGGTATGAAGCTATAAAAAACTGTATATAACACAGTCTGATATTTTAAGAACTATCTTTTCACCAGAGATATTTCTATAAATATGCAATTTTAGACATTGAGAGATAATAACAAAATTATAAGTGCAGATTTGCAAGGGGGGTCAGAATAAATATTTGCCTTTTCTCTTTACCTGATCTTCTTTTCAAATGTATGTACAAAATAAATATATACATACATACATACATACACACATACCTAAGTGTAATTCCTAGACAGCAGGTGGGGTTAGGTTTAGGGGGGCCTAATGGTGCCCATATCATTCTAGGAGGAACAATTCTACACACACACACACACACACACACACAGACCCACAAAATGCTGAGCAAGAAAGAATGATGCATTCCCCAGAGAAAGACGGAGAGCTGTCTTGGGAACTGTGCATATGCTCCTCAGAGAATTGGCTCAAGACTCAACTAATAGAGATGCACACTAAAGGCAAGCCCACACATTCTGTTTATTGAAAAACAATGGGGGAATCAACTCTTCCTCTTTCCTTATGAGATGGAAGGAAAAACACTGTTGCACAAGGAAAGAGAAAAAACGTGCAAAGGCCCAGAGGAAGAGCACACGTATAAAGTGATTTCTCCTGGAACAAGTGACAGTTTGAAGGACATCAGACATGTGGGTTGTGGGTTTCCCCTGCAATGCAATGAGGCTATCTAGACAACCATGACTTTAGGGGTGAGTGGCAGCTTTTCTGGTAAGAGGGTGGATGACTCAAGAGTAGTACTAACCCCCACTTAACTCTGGCTAGATATTCATCTGTGATGTTGGGTTATTTGTGTTACTGAATATAAAAGAAGCACAAATATGAACTTTTTCTTAAAGAGACAATTTTAGGATTTTCTTATAAGCAACAGACAATCAAAAAAAAAAAAAAAGAAATGAAAAAGCTCCATGATTTCATTGGTGTTATGGACTGAATTGTGTCCTCCCCCAAATTCATATGTTGAACTATAAACTCTAGTACCTCAGAATGTGACTATATTGGAGAGAGGGTCTTTCCGGAGTGATTAAGTTAAAATAAGTCCCTTAGAGTCAACTCTAATCCAATCTGCTAGTCTCCTTTATCGGAAGAGGAAATCTGGACTCACAGAGAGACACTAGGGATGTGTATGCACAGTGGGAAGACCATGTGGGGACACAGTGAGACAGTGCTACCTGCAAACCAAGACCAGAGAAGAAATCAAACCTGCTAACACCTGGATTTTTGTACTTCCAGCCTCCAGAACTGTGAGAAAATAAGTTTCTGTTGTTTATGCCAACCAGGATGTCATATTTTGTTATGGCAGTCCTAGCAAACAAATATAATTAGTATCCAAACTGCATACAAAATCTCTGTAACAGTTTCTTTTTAACTATTTATTTTGAGCCCTAATCTGTTCTCTATCTCTACAACTGAGTTTTTTCAAGAATATTATGTAAATAGAATCAAGCATTATATAAACTTTTAGAATTGGCTCTTTTCTCTCAGGATAATTCTCCTGAAATGCTTCCAAGTTATTGTGTGGTCCATTCTTTTTTATTGTTGAGTAACATGGTGTGATCTGGACGCACCACAGTTTGTGTAACTGTTCACAACTGAGGGATATTTGAGCTGCTTCCAGTTTGGGGCTATTACAGATAAAGCTGCTACTAACATTCATGTACAGGTTTTCATGCAGATATATGTTTCCATTTCTCTGGGAAAAATGCCCAAGAGTGCGATTGCTGAGTCATATGATAAGTATTTTTACTTTTATATGTGTTATACTGTTTTCCAGAGCACCATACCGCTTTACATTCCTACCAGCAAAGTAGGAGTCCAGTTTCTCCACATTAAGAAACAGATAATGCATGTGTTATGTAAATGTTTCTGGACCACCAAAGTATGGGGATTTTCTTTTTTTTAATTTTTTCAGGTTTGCATACCTTGTATACCCAAACCTGGTAGTGTGCTGGTAAGCTAGCTCTCTGGAATTTAAGAGGGGGAAAAAAAAGCCCCAGCTTATTGCAATTGCCTATTTGCAGGGTGTAGATATTCCTGCATGGCTGATTTCAAACTACTGAGACTTCATTGAAAGCAAAGTTGGGAAGATATGCATACAAGCAGTTCTCACAAGCTGGCACAAGCCAGTTCCAGCATAGTGCTGCACAGAAATACACATGCGTGCGTGCACACGCACCCCATATTTATCTCCTTCATAAATATAGATAGAAAATTAAATAAAATCGTGGCCTGAATTTAACAACATGATGACATAATCAAATGCAGAGACAGATGTAAAATAAAAAGTAGGCTATGATACAATTTTGGAAATAAAAAGCATATATTAATGTATAAATATATTTGTAGACTAAAAGGGACTGAAAACAAAATGTTAATAGTGTTTATTTCTCGGTAGTTAGTTGATGAATGACTTTAGTTTTCCTGACAGTTTTGTCGGTGTTTCAATTTTTTTCAATGAATGTTTTCTTTTAATCATAAATATTTTATTATAAAGTTTAAAATCTAAGGGGACAGAGTTATTAAAGAACATAGAACAAAGCAAAATATGGGTGACAAAATTACATAATAAAGTGCAAACTGAGCTTAGAAATAGTGACGTTTACTTTAAATGGAAACTAGACAAGACCATATGGAGTGAATCAGAAATGCTTCTTCTCTCTTGAAGCCTCAGTTTCTTCTTCTCTAGCATAGGAGTAATATTCCAGCTTCATTAGAAGTCTAAATGAAGCAATACATATTTTACAAAGAAGTCTTTCCTTCTGTTCTGTCTCATTGTATTTGAAATTATAAGCCACCAAAATCCCAATGTCAGTTTTCATAATGACATCAACAATTATTGGGATAGGAAATGTTTCGCTTTAATGAGCTAGATGGGATTTTAAAAAATATTAATTTTATGGCTTACATTGTGAAGAGATAATACAATGCTTAAAAGATGGGTATTATATTTCAAAAATCTGTTACAGAAAGTAAATTTTTACCTTTTCTGTGATCCACTCATTTGTCCATTCGTTCAAAAGACATTTACAGAGTAAGAAACTCAGTGAAAAACAGCATTATTTTAGGAGAAAGTTACCAGGAAAGGCAAGATAAATGACACCCTGGGGCCAAGAAATTTTCCATGCCTCCAGTCGATGGCATTTGGCACGTTTCAGTGCAGATGGCAACAGCTGGTGCTGATGTCTCTGTCCATTCCTCCCATGCTAATAGGTGCCTATAGGCCCATGTTGACTAATGCTTGAGGTTAGGGCAAGCCCTTATTTAGCATAATAACAAAATAGAATGTATAAAATGCACAATGGATATCCAAATTTATAATCATCTATTCCAGAATTACCCAATCTTTGAATTAGGAAATGATAACAGCCACATTCAAATCATGTCTTCCTGCCGGCCTCCCTTTCCTCTCAAAGAGGCCAAGTCGAGCTATTGTTCCATAACAACACTTTCCCCACTATTCAGCCATGCCCATCGTATTAGTCTGCTCCAGTTGCTGTAACAAATACCACATACTGGGTGGTGTAAACTAAGATATTTATTTCTCAGAGTTCTGGGACCTGAGATGTCCAACTGCTAAAGTAGCCAAGGGATGAAGGGGGATTTCCCACTGGCATCTAAGTAGCTGCAGCAAGGATGTAAGGATAATGGAGTATGAAACATGAGCTTCGAATGTGCTAGGGATTTCCAAGAAGAGGGCATGTGTGAGAGAGAGACAGCCTCCATTTGAAAAGGCTATGGAGGAATACTTATCATCGGGAGTTGGGGCAGGTTTCATTTAAAGAAAGAAAATGAAGGGAAATTTCAAAAAATTGGTAGAGGTTATAGAGAAATTTGCTGATGACTAATTATGAGTTCCAGAGGTTTCCCTCCAGAATGGATTTCAAGAATTGGGACAGATGGAAGAGGGGTGCAGAATAAGGGATATACAGAGTTACATGGGCATGGATTTCTTAGCACAAGAGACAGGCTGGGACCCTCAGGCCTTCTCTCTTAGGCTTGTCAAGGTGACAAAGGTAAACAAGAGTACATGGTGTGATGTGATAATTCAGACAGACAGGAATGGAGTGTAGGAGCGTGGGTAAGGATCTTGCCATGAGTATGTGGAGCTATCAAAGAAGACGAGTAGGTCAGAAATGGGGCAAAGGTACCAGAAACATATAGAATTTAGAGGAAATGCTTTCCAGCTTGAAATTATTGGCATTGATTTACAAATGTGATCAGTAAAGGGTCAGTTCTATTGTAACCTTTTGAGAATGCGGGTATATAATACCAGCACTAAATATGGTTATAATACATGTGATTATAAATGTATGTGTAAAAAAATAGTAATTCTTAAATTCATGTTTAATGAAAATATTTAAACATAATTTTCTTTGTGAATACAATGTTTAATTGTAAAAAGTCAACCTAACTGGAAAGTATATAGAGAAATATGATAAACTTACATATACTACCATCTGAAATTAATGACCATTAACATAAACATAAATAGCACATACTTCAGATCATTTTTTAATATAATTTTTTAAGTAAGGAAACTCAACAATACTCCTACGAACACATTTTGCCTGACCCATTCCTCTTCCTTCTTGTCTCCAGGCAACCATGATCATGAAATTTATTTATTTTGCATATTTATGCTCATGTACATTTTAACATAGGTATATATCCATGAAAGCATGTAATAATATTTTGTGAGTTTTAATATTTTACATAAATTTTACCATATTATTATCAAAATCATGTTATCTTTACCTGCTAATATAGAATTACCTTCTTTTCATTTAGCATTATACTTGAGAGATCTTTTCCATCACATGAATACACCACGATGTAATTATCCATTTACTTGTTAATAACATTTTGGTTGTTTTTTTAATATTCCAACAATGTCACAATGAATATTTGTGAATATATCTCCTTGAACACATGTGCAAAAATTTCTCAAGGGTATTTACTTAGAAGAGGAATTGCTAAGTTGTAAGGGATGTGTTTTTCAAACTTATTTAGCTATTACAAACTTGGTCTTCAAGGAAGTTGTACCACTTTCTACTCCAACTGGCAAAGTTTGAGAATATCTATTACCTTTATCCTTGCCTACACTTGGGATTGTCAGACTAATAAGTTTGCCAATTTGACAGGTGAGATAATCTATCTCACTCTTTTAATTTGCTTTCCTTTAGATTATCAGTGAAGTTGAACTTACTGTCATTTGGTCAATAGACCATTCTTGTATCATCTTTTATAAATTTCCAGTTCATATTCTTGTTGGATAGATGTATTATATGTTCTGGATTTTATGTTTTGTCTGTTATATGTTTCAAATATTTGTGGTGCTTGCTTTTAGCTTTGTTTTGGTATCATTTGGAAGATTTTCAATATGATATAATTGACTTGATCAAATTTTTCTGCTTAAAATCTTTGCATTTGTGTCTGGTTTAAGGTCATTAGTAACATATTTTTTTTAAATAGTTTTTTTTTAAGATTTTATTTATTTATTTGAGAAAGCGAGAATAAGAGAAAGAGAGCACATGAGAGGGGGCAGGGTCAGAGGGAGAAGCAGACTCCCTGCTGAGCAGGGAGCCCGATGTGGGACTCGAACCCAGAACTCCAGGATCATGACCTGAGCTGAAGGCAGTCGCTTAACCAACTGAGCCACCCAGGCTCCCCCCCCCTTTTTCTAAATATATTTTTTAAAAGATTTTATTTATTTATTTATTTGAGAGCATTAGTAACATATTTTAATGTTTGGTAGAATCCATAGAGATAGCTCACGCAATTATTTCATGCAGAGAGCTAGCTCAGCAACGAAGACAGAATGATCCAAAATGTATGACCAAACTCAGAATGGTCATTTTCCAGATAGAGTACTATCAATCATATGAGAAGTATGTTACTGATTACAAGATACTGCTAAGTAGGTAGGGCTGTAAATGTTGAAAAGAGTAAGTATTTCCCATCCACTTTGCCTTGTGCATGTTTTATGTATAGGATAAGTTTGATTGATGAGCTTTGTAAAGTTGTTACAGGAAATGTTTGGAGCAGACACAGACAAAAAAATCAATACTGTCTAGATGGACTGGGTTCATGTGAGCAGATTTATTATCTTGACCTTTCACTCCAAATGCCCTGTCTTATTTTGTTATTATAAAAGTTAAACATACTTATTTATAAAGCGACAGGGAACAGATAACTCTGATGTGGCAACTTTATTAAAATCTCAGTGTTTGGATATAATTTGTGAGCCTGGCACTATTTTTGGCTTCTTTTAAACATGATTCTGTTCCCAGATTAAGGTCATTTCATTGTTTCCTCTACCCCACTTCCTGGAGGACTGAGTACAATCAAATTCTACTATATGTATATATCCATATAGAGCCTATATATGACTAATGGGAAGGTGAAGAAATGGACATATTAAACTACATTCTTTCTTCAGAACATGCACTAAAAATAGAACACCTGAGTAAGCAAACAAAAAGAGACAGCATAGTGTTGTGCACATAGCAAATGGACAATAAATCTATGCAGAATTAATAGATTAAAAATTGTAATATGTTACAAATACTCAAAGGATCCTGAAGACATCATTTTCTCTATCATCTATGAAGGATTTGGTTGTTCGAGCTTACACAATTCTTTATTTGGAGATTATAAATTCTGCCCATATGCTTTTGGAGCTAGATTATTTCAATATTTTGCCACATACTTCACACAAACAATGGCCTGATAAGTCCCAAAGCTCTAGCATTGTATTCACCATGTAGCTATATGTTTTATAAAAGAGATATTAGTATACTTACACAAGATACACTAGAATGCTGATGTCTTTATGCTCAGGAAAATACCCAGTGGAATTTACTACTTGGTTTTTCATATTTTGTAGGGAAAGGAATTTCACATAATAGCTGGTGAAATCCAATCCAATAAGCTAGATACATTAGGGATTTTTCATAGTCCCTTGAAAATTCATTAGTATAAATAAGCATGTTTTTCTATAGTTCTGTCTACATATGTTTTAAAGTTTTAAAATAATAAAACTGAATCTTATTTTATAAACAATGGTTAGTAGTAGCTAAAAAATCCCTTAAGACTAGATGAACCATGAGAGACGATGGACTCTGAAAAACAAACTGAAGGTTCTAGAGGGGAAGGGGGGTGGGGGGATGGGTTAGCCTGGTGATGGGTATTAAAGAGGGCACGTTCTGCGTGGAGCACTGGGTGTTATGCACAAACAATGAGTCATGGAACACTACATCAAAAACTAATGATGTTATGTATGGTGATTAACATAACAATTAAAAATTTTAAAAAAGGAGCTAGTAAAATGTAAGTCTATTCCATAAGTAAAAAAAAAAAAAAATCCCTTAAGACTAGATAGTACCTTGATATTGTGCTTGTATCAATGCAATTACTCCTGAAAATTATTAAGTAATCAAACTTGGCTCATTTTTTTGTATCGGTATTTATAAGTAGGTTGAATGACTGTTTGGAATCCAAAAATTGGTCCCAACTATTTGCTACAAACTATCTCTATGACCTCATAACCAAATGCTTGGTGTTTCCCAAACCCTGCTTAACTTAATGCCACAGAGAGTCTCTGACGATTCATTTTACCCAAATTACTGCTGATGTATTTCTGTGAGTGTTCTCTTATAGTGGACAGTTGACATTCCATCCTTTTCAAATTGTAGCTATATTTATTTGAGTTGATTTTTTATTCTCCATCCTCTAACTTTATCTCTTCTTACATCTTTAGTTTCTATAACCTTCAGAGTACCATAGAGTCTTTCCATTAAAACAAATTAATCATTCTTATTTGGAATATTTGACAATTGCTGAAAGAATTATAGTATCATGGGGTGTTGTAAAGGGGGTTAATCCTTAGCAGGTATTCCTATCCACTGGTGACCTTGTGGAATGGTTAGATAGTACTCTGTTAAGTCCATTCTTTTCAGGTGTATCCAGTTCCATTAAAAAAACCCCTTGAACAAATTTGTTATTTCTCCCAAGAGAATATATGATTCAAAGTTTTAGAAACTTCCCTGGACATTGGAAGATTGTAAAGGATCATCTTCAGTTCTAGACTTTGACAATCTTAATAAAGTCTAAAGAAACACATTAAAGAAGCACAATGTTTTAGGGCTAGCTCATCTCCCCTGTAATTTTTATTGATAAAGAAATTAGGGACAGTCCTAAATCATTGCAGTTATCATTAATCTTTTTCAGAGAAGCATTCTAGTCAGTTATCAAGCTCTCAAGAATACAAAAAAAAAAAAAAATCTTTCAGCTACCCTTTCCTTTGCTATCCTGTTCTGTTTTTCTAGGAATTTTTTTTAAATCCCAAAATTGGTAAGTGGAACAAACACACAGTAATGCCATGTCAACATTTATTTATGGCCTGCCAGTTAAGATGGACAAAATAAAAAAAGTAGAGGATTTTAAAAACAGTGCTTGCAAAGAATTCCACGGCGAGGTGGTACATCTCACTTGTCAAACTGGGAATGGAGATAGTACAATCTATATCTGCGATTATTTGCTTGGGTACACCATCCATTTCCCCAGATCCTACATTAATCATTTTATTTCTACTTGCTTGACATGACATTCCAACTTCAGAATAGAAAATGCTCTGTTTTTATTTATCTCTTGCCATTTCATGATTTCCACAGACCGTATTAGATTTAATAGGTGCTATTTATTTTAAATTTAACAAACCATATCTGGTTTGTGAACAGCATGTATTGTAAAGGTCTGTGGGATTATTCAGTCATTTAGAATTTGGGATAATTTTGCCCATAAAGGTAATGCTATGAATGCACATTAATTTTTTAGAGCTCATGGTGAAATTGCACCTACTTCATGATGCACCAAAACTGTAATTCTGAAGGTAACATTTCTTTCTGAAAATCATCATTTATAATTTTCTCCCATAGGTGTAGGATTTTCTTAAGCAGCTATTCAACCAACTATTCATTAAGTCACCTTAAAAATACTGAACAAGTGCATAATAAATGTCAGATACTAGGGATTTAATAGTTCTAGAAATACTATTTCCGTTCCTTAAAAGCATACATAAAGTCTAGCATGGGTGACACAAACTACTGGGCAAAGACAATACAGTATGAGGGCTGCTCAGCTCCTTTCACTGCAGTAGGATGCACACATTGGTCAAGGGAGAGGCAGGAGGCGGAGAGATCAGCGCAGGAGTTGTTAAAATAATTCAGGAGAGATACAGTGTTGACAGAGGAAATGAAAATCAATGAAAATGGTTGCAAGAGATATTATGGTAGGAAAGGAGTTCAAGATAACACACAAGATATTGCCTTGGGCAACTGCGGGACAGTGGATTGGAGAGAATTTATAGTCCAGCTACATTTTCATAATGGAAATCCTTTCTTTATGAGTAAGTAACTGAGCCCAAGACAATCAGTTCTTTGATTTGGGTGACCATTTAAAGTGATGTTACCTCACTGTTACCAAGATTTTCCTAAAGATTTATTAATCCCTTGATTACGAGTCTCATTAATTTATGTATCCAGTATTAAGTGATGAGATTTATTCTTTTTTTTTTTGAGATTTCTTCTTGATAGAACTCAGAGTTACCAGGTTGCGATCACTGCATTTGTTTTAATGTATTATCTTTTCTCTAAGGTAAGAAAAAACAAGCATTTATCACGCTCTTCACCTGCCCAGGTGTTTAAACTTGTTCGTATTTAGTAACTGCTCCAGCAATGGGATGGCTCAGCTCAGTCAATGAAGCAATAAGGAGCTTTTTTTTTTTTTTTTCCTCCCTGGAATACCAAATATATCGGTAATTTGTGCAATGAAAGAACTTTAAACTTAAGAAAGATTTCACTGTCAGGTGTTTTTATGCATTGCTTTCTCCTTATCATTTATTACAAGTAGCTAAACTGAACATGTGGCATTTAATACTAAATTATAATAACCTATGTACTTAATAACTTTTCAGATAAATGGTTCACAATTCTCTTTGGGTGCAAATTTCTTCCTTTCAGAATTTTTGGCAGGCTAGGTTATCTTGGGAAATAAATATCTATCCATTTTTCCTGCTCCTATTTACATGGGCTCGACTGCAAACTTTCATAGAAGGATTGGGCTCTACTTTTTTTTAACTATTTTCATTTAAGATTGGGTGCATGGTTTTTGGTTTTCCAACATTCTCTCCTGTAAAGTTGACTTACAGTGCAAATTCCATAGCTCTACTTTGCTTAATATTCCAGATGCCTCAATCTGTTTCATTTTGGGTGTTATTCTTTTGGCAATATATTCCTATCTTTCTCCTTCAGAAACTGAATGTCATTCACTCCCTTGCAGATTTGACACATGACTTTTTCAAACATACAATTCCTTTGCCTCCTAGCACATTTCTCCTCTCTGTCACTCTAATCCTTTTGGCCTTTTGGAATATATTTCCTTTGTTCATTTTCACATTTTTCCTTTAGCTAAGTACTTTGCCAGTCAGAAAATGATTCACTGAATTTGTTTATCCGGTGCAGTGTAATTTGACATAGTATTGTGTGTTTCTAACACTTACCCTTTTATTAATGTTCTCTTGTTATCTTATTTGTCATTCATATTTCCTTGATAGTTCTTTAAAAGAAGACCACTTTCCCTGCATTTATTATCACTTTTTTCAACCCTTGTCCATTTAAACTAGTGCATAAGACTCTGAAAGAGAAACTTACCCTTTGTTAATAATAATAAAAACTTAATGAACCGATTTTCTTGAATTCTTCCAAGAAAAAAAATAATAGCAGTTTAGAACAAATAACCATTCATTCTCTTTTAAAGAAAAAATTCAATTTGAATAATGAAACTTCTTATGTAGGGTGTACATGAAAAGCACTTTTAGTCATTGCTTTTTGACAGCAATGACAACAACAACAATATATTTTTAACTGTCTGAGACTGCTGAGTTTAGAAGGAGGGATGATTTAAATATGGTTAGGAATTGATGAGAGTTGGGAAATGAGCCATCAATATTAGCAGAATCTTTTCCCTGATCCCCGGTGTTTGTTACTGCCCACATTTAAATAAGTAAGCCTGTCTATTTTGATCTCATATAATACAGGGGAAAAAAAAAAAACCAAGTCTAATTAAGGATTTAATTTATGTATGGTTACATTTGTCAGTCCATGTTTACTGTATCTCAGATCACAGATATTGTCTTGCTATTATTAAAGTTAACTTGATTAGTGGGTCCATCATGGTCATTAGGTCACAATTTTTTTATGATCTACACAGCTTACATAGCATGGTCTCAATAACCACTATCTAAAATGAATGAAAGCCCATTTTATACTAAGGGTTGCTTCATCTTCAGAAAGGAAGTCATGTATATTATAGACATCAATTAGTAATACCTTTCTCTGTGTCCAGAATGCTATCAAAATTATAACATGAAGATAGCACTGAACCTAGGATGAGAGTCTCTGCTTCACCCTGCACTAACTATCCAACTTGAGACAGTATAACAAACTTTCCGGAATCACTATTTTTCATAAAGAAGGATAATTTCCCTTTCTACCACAAAGGATTTTTTTTGAAAAATTTCATGTAAGATAATGTATATGAAAAGCCTATAAATATGAACATTGTATTTATCCTAACACCCCTTCTCCAAGATAACCCCTCACTCAAATATTATAGGTATTGCTTTTCCTAAACAATTTATTACTTAGTCCACTTCAAGCACTGGTTTTATATTTCCTTCTTTCTTTGAAACTGGGGAATCATTGTTCACCCATATTAGTAAGAAAGATTCAATCAGAGAATTGCCCTGACATCTTCTATATACTTATAAACTCTACGTGCTTACTCAGTACTCATGTTTTCTGTTTTGAAATAGGCAATTTCCATTCCAACCACCCCATCCCCACCCTATCCCCCATATAGACTAAATACTTCAGACTAGGCTATGTAGTGGAATTCTGGAATTAGGTTTAGAGATGGGTATTCCTTTTTAATTTACCTAAACATGAAGCCCTCAATAGGATTTTAATTAGCATTAAGAGTAACCATTTCTGATGTGTTCAAACCTTATGATAAATTCAAATCTCTGTTAGTTGGAGAAAGTGGTCTGTCCCAGAAATAGCGAGTCTGACTTTGCTCAGATAAGATTTCCCTCCAGGGAACTGGTGGGGAGCTCTAAACTGTGGTCTAGTTTTTAACTTCTCTCTTCACTTTGTGTCCTTCTTTTTGAGTTTTCTTATTGCCCATCTTTAGTGATCTTTTAAAAAAGTCATTGGCACATCTGCAAGTAGGGAAGAATTTATGAAATTTAATTAAGATCAAGCAGTGGTTGTATTAAACTAACAATTGTACCGACCCATCAGATAGGATGCTAACAACAAGTTCACATACACAGACGCATCACAACGGAGTGTCAGATGCTTACTGGTAACTTTAATAAAAATTTGTCCGTGGAAGAAGTTGTAAGAAATACATACTATTATAAAAGCAACTGTAGCATTCCCATATTTGTTATAGGCAGAAGCCACTTAAAAACTGTTCTTGGCTTTACCTCAACTTATGCGAACAGGGATTCTCAGAAATGTATGCTTTAGAGTAGGTTTTTGCATGTTTTCAAACAAGATTTTGTAATATGTAAAACAGATAAAAGTGCAGTAGCTCTAGTCCAAGTAAAAGGAGGAACCTCTGATACCTTCTACATCATCTGCTGATACCCCACCAGTGCGTGCCAAGGTTGTGCAACAGTCTGAAAGTCCCAAAGAGTAGGCAACACTTCCAACTCCTGAAAGCACAAATCTGCATTAATTTCCTTCAGAAGGAAAAAAGAAACAACAAGCTCATTAAAAAAGGTTTTTGTTTTTTTTTGTTTGTTTGAATACCTTGAGCAGAAGTTTTGGTCTATCAATGAGTTGAATGAAGTGGCCTCTCTGATAAAATCCTTCAAAATCAAAGAACCATGAAATTTTAATATACTACAATTTGCTAAATAGATATTGGACACTTACCCAAATAAAGCATTCTGGTTGGTCCCCAGAAGATCCCAAAATAAAGAAACCTAAGCCCTGCGCTCAAGAAACTTCATTATTCTAGCAGACTAAAGGAAACCAATAACATAATCAAGGGATAGCATCTCTCTTGATTTCCTAATTAGAATGTCCCAATATTGTTGTCCTCCGTCAATATCAATTCGCATTTTGTTTTCCCTTGAGATAGTTATGCCAAGGAAAATGTTACAAAATCTTCCACCACTCTAGGAAAAGACTAGTCTTTCAAAAGGTGCCCATTCATTCATGAGCCTCCATTACAGTTCGTACTGTGTCTACACCTGTGCTTTTTGAAGACATGGAGGAAGCTATTTATACACGCACACGAGAGAGAACACAAGATCCTGGTATATCATGCACAGATGTTAGCTCTTAAGAACCTTCCTGAATTTTTTATGCTTTATGTTAAATTTATACTTGAAGTAAAAAATAAAAGTTTGTATTAGTTTTTATCAGCAAGACAGAATAGTTCTTAAAAAGCAGCTATTTTATGATTTTTTTTGCTAAATTCTAGCTTATAGATGCTTGCCTTTAGAGAGACTGTTGTAACATCAGTCTGCGAAATACATTTTTTTCTTTCATTTTGTCTCAGTCTATATTGATCTAGCGGTGGTACACAGGCATTCAACTGGTCACATTTTCCACACAATTTAACCACAGGCTTTTATTGTTTGTTTTTTTTAGCATATTCATGTGGGTTTGCTGTCAAATCATTTAAGAAATAGATTTTTTGCATATGTCCATAGGTAATGGAGTGAGGTGGACCTATGCTTAGCAAATACAGAAATAGAACGGAATGATAAATCTCTCCCCAGCCAGCCCATCCTTTATAGCAAGGTGTTATAGTTCAGTCTACCCTCCAATTCCCCTGTGCTATGGACTATTTGCATGTATGAAATGATCCTCATCATTTCCTATAATTAGGACATTGTCACACAGTTGAGGAGATTTTTGAAGTAACATATGGCTAATTAATGTCATACTGGTAAGTTCCACCTAGATAATAAAGAATTGAAAGATGTGAGTTGTGTGCCATAGGTTGGATTCACCCCATTTTTACTCTGCTTTGTAAATTTAAGTTCTTGCATGTTTTTTTTTTCAGCATATATGTCCATACTGCATACAAGGATAAACTGAATTGGGCAAGTGTCCATATACATATATATATATGTATATATAGAAAACACAGAAATTCTAGGGGCATTGTAATCCTACAACATTATTCAAAGGAATAGAATAACCTCCCCATCAAACAAACAAGAACTATAAAATATTAAGGATAAATACATATTCTTGGCCTGTTAGAATTATCACAAATCTCAGAAAGGCAATTTTATAAATTTTAAATGAAAAAAATTGGTAATAAGTCAATGTGAATGCTGAAAAATATGTCATACCTTGATCCATATGATGAATGTGCAAAAGATCCCATTTTTCCAAACAGATGCCATGCATTCTCCTACAAGTCTTCCTGAGCACTAATAAAGTGGACTGTGGATGTTAGCTATATATATTGGCCAATAAGTAGAATATGATCTCTAGGTCACCACTGATAATCACATACAGCAGAAAATCCAACCCATAGTGCCATTATTGAAAGAGGAAAACAAATTATTTGTGAGTGTGCTTTGCAGGAGACTTTTGGGAATGCTTTTGCATGATCCCTGTTACATGCAAATACAGCAGCATTCATCAAGAAGCAAATTGTTGTCAGCAGGCCATACTACAGTCAGCTCCTATGTATACAGGTATAAAAATATATATTCAATTAGTTTATCTCTATATGTACATATATCTAATATAATTATTCAAACAGATGTCTGTATTTATAAAATACAATAAAGATGATAGAGGCAAGAATTTAGTTACTCGCTAAGAGCCCATTCCACCAGCAAAGCTAACCCTCTTTAAAAGAATCATTTACTTTATCACACCACACAGATTTCATCTTAAAGAGTTACAGTTTTTTAAATATTTTATTACTAGAGAGAGACAGAGAACACGAGCATGGGGGAGGGGCAGAGGGAGAGGGAAAAGCAGATGCCCCGCTGAGCAGGGAGCCTGATGCAGGGCTTTATCCCAAGACCCAGAGATCACCACCCGAGCTGAAGGCAGATGCTTAACCGACTGAGCCACCCAGGTGCCCTACAGTTGTTTGTTTTTTTTCCTAAAAGTTTTATTTGAGTAGTATAACTTTCATTTCATGGAAAGGACAGTTTATTCCATTCAAGGACATTACTCACTGTGCAGAGAGCATTTTAGGCATACAATATGGTAACATAGTAACATTTATAAAGACCATAGAGAGCAAGGCTTTATAAGTGATACCCCTCTAGTTTTGATGAATATGCTTTTCATAGCGAATAACCTAGATGTAATGTAAAAGTAAAAAAAATTTAAAGGCAAAACTTTTTTTTTTTTTAAGAGAGATGTGGTTTAAAGTCTTGCCCGCTTTCATTTCTGCATAAAAAGTCTCTAAAAGGGAGTGAAGCCTAGGACTCTGGGACCATGCTGGAAAGTCCCCTTGCTGCAGCTCTGACCTCAGCCCTGCTAGAGACTCCCTCCCTTCCTCCCTCCCAGGCTCAATGATCTCACCAGCTGTCTCAGATCCTTCTGAAACCAGCCCTCTATCCTCTGTCACTTTTCAGCAGCTGATAGGCTACACATATCCAGCAGATGTGCTACACAAAGGAAATTAAGGTCAGCAGCAATAAGGATTCCAAAATTAAACTTTTCCAATCCCTGGATGAACAACGCTCAGACATTCCTGGATTGTTTACTGTATTTAACTTCGCTGTCACTGACCTTCAATTCTCACTTTTCCACTCAGGCATTTTTAATATTATTTTTTTCAGGTCAACTCAGAATTCTACACAAGTCTCCCAAGATGAGATTTCAAATATATGTATACATACTCCAAATACTCAATTCAGTTCAATCACTTCAGTCCACTCCTTGCTTCCATGTTAAGACTGTGGCTAAGAATTCATTAAACATACCCGTGGGACATTGCTAATGCTGATGCACGTTCCTCTGTATTCATCTTATCCTACTTTCTGGCAAGCTTAGCAGCCAAAGTGTTTTAGATACTGTAAAGGCAGAATTCTAGTCCTTCCGCTCTAGGCACGGGACTACTTACAAACCACTCCATAACAACAAAGCTGCTCTCGCTTGTACTTTCTCTTTCCAGGGTTACTCCTGTCTCCTCTCAGCATTCTCAAGTATCCTGGGGCTGAGGAAGCTATGACTCAGTGCTCCTGGTTCCTCCCACTAGTTAGACCCTCTTCAGTACGAGCTTCCATCTGCTCATGAGCCCACAAGTGAACCCACAGCCTTCATGACAAATCAGCGGCTTCTCCCTGACTGAGACGCTCTAGGCTGTTGGGCATTGCTCATCAAATTTAGAATATAAATTGTGTATTTTCACTTATTTTAATTTTATTAATCCCTCTTCTTTTTTTGAATACAGGAAATATGCCTGGGCTAACTTCATCTTTCCTCATTGTCCAATTCAGGTATAATCCTTGGAAGCTTTTCATGTAACAGTGACCCAACGAGTATTGTTCACTGAGTCATTGACTGGACTTTTAACATTTTCCTATTAATGCGCTGTGTGAACTTAAGACATTGTGCTTAAGCTTTAGTCAAAACGGAGTACCATTATAGTTACTGTGATCTTTGACAGAATATATTAGAGCAAGTTAAAAGCTATAGCAAACAGAACCAAAATCTAGGGGCACAAAACAATGAAGTGTGCTTCTTGCTCAGATAATAGTCTCCTGCAGGTGTCTGGCAGGCAGCTTTCTTTGTGGCGATTCCAGGACTTGGGCTCCTTTCATTCTGTCGCCTCCTTGTTGCCTAGGGCTCTGAGGTCTGCTGCTGAATGCAGACATTCAGCAAATAGATAGGGGAGAAACTGTGCATGAGGTTGTTATGGATCAGGTCCTTCTTCCTACACCAAACAGGCTGAACCCCGTCACAAGGCACTATCTTGTTATACTAGGCTCTTTCAAATATAGCCTTGTGATGCACTCAGGAAAAATAGGGAATGGGTTTTGGTGATCCATCACTGTCCCTATCACACAAAGTGACCACCATGGTCAGACCTGTGAGATCCCTCCTGTGTTGCTGGGAGTCCCTGGAACTCAGGAAGGCAGGCAGAAGCTTATCTTTCACACATAAGAACTATAAACATTAAGATTTAATGTTTGAAGAAACAGAAAAATTAAAAACAGAAGGTTGTTGATTATTGTAACTGGTGGTAAGCAGAATTAAATGCATTTTTTTTTAATTATTTTATTTTATTTATTTATTTGTCAGAGAGAGAACACAAGCAGGGGAGTGGCAAGCAGAGGAAGAAGCAGGCTCCCCGCTGAGCAAGGAGCCCGATGTGGGGCTTGGTCCCAGGACCCTGGGATCATGACCTGAGCCGAAGGCAGACGCTTAACTGACTAAGCCACCCAAGCATCCCAGATACATTCTTTGTAATAAATATTCTCAGGGTGGAGAAAGGGCATAGCGCATTTCATCTTCATCATTCAGTATGAAAAAAAGGAAAAGAAATGGATCACTTTGCGTTTCCATTAATTTTTCAGCAGTAGGGTTGGGAATAAAGGTCATCATGTTTCCTTGTATGTCTAAGAACATCTCAATTCAACATTACAAACATACTAGAGTTTCCCCCAGCATCAGAAGCTACCTCTAGAACAAAGACCTCAGGTTGGTAGAAGATACTGCCTCCTTTTATTGTATTAGTAATTTGAAAGTCTCTTCATTCAAAGTATCAATTTTGCCATCAACAGGAATTACAAATATGTCCTTTGCATTGTTATCCATATTGACTCAATTTTATTTTATTATTTTACTGTCTTGTATAATTTTCTTTTAGATCCATATTTGATAGTAAAAAAGAAAGTTTAATACAAGCACATTACCTTTATTTGCCTTTAAAAAGTATTTTTACCTACGTTGAACTATTTGACCCTTTCCTAGAAATATCCTAAGGTAGAAGTTATTATTTCCAACTTTTAGATAATAAAATTGAGGCTTAAAGAATGACATGGACTTCTCTAAAATCCCACGGTGGCTCAGAACATAGCTTTCAGAATCAGGACTCAAACTTAGGTGTCATAATTAGCCTTTCTGCCTCTAAATCCTATGCTTAAAAGATACTTTATTGGGGCACCTGGGTGGTCCAGTCACTTAAGCATCTGACTTTTGATTTCGGCTCAGGTCATGATTTCAGGGTCATTAGATCAAGCCCTGTGAACCCCACATTGGGCTCTGCACTGGGCATGGAGCCTGCTTAAGATCCTCTCTCACCTTCTCCCTCTGCCCCTCCCCCGCTTGTGCACGCACATGCTCTCTCTCTCAGAAAAAAAAAAAAGATATTTTATTAACAGGGTTACTCGAGGCCATTAAACCTATCCAAAAAGTATTATTAATATAGAAAGAGCATTGTGAATTCACAAACACATGTCAATTTCTTTGTTTAGATGATATTAAAAAAGATCCACTCTTATACTCCCTGAAAAAATGAAGACAAAATATCTAATTGTGGGAGCACTCATGTATCAAGACTTAGTAAAATATCCTTTTTGAAATAAGATATGGTGACAGTTGGTAGATAAATATGAATTCTTCAATTGGTAAAATGATTTTTTCTGGCATATCAAAATTCTAGTGAAATATATACATGTTAGTATGTTTTCTAGAATAGTTATCATTATAAATAGCTAGGAGTAAAAATAATTGCTCTCATTAAACAGGAACTATATGTGCACCAAATATTATTTTCTTTAATTTATAGAAAAGCAAACTGAGGATCAAAGAGGTTCATGAACTTGACCTAGTTCAAACTGAGATAAAAACCCAGATCTGTCTGATTCCAAAGCCAAAAGTCCGATAGTTTATAAACAATATCAATGTATCAATCATATCAAATTCTATGCACAATCTACAAATAATGGCAGAAAACTGACTTTAATTTCTGTCAATATTAGATCTTTTGAAAATACAAGATACTAAATATAAAACACTAGATAGAATAGTTTTTACATTATAACATGATCAAGAATAGAATCCTGCTAGGATATATCATAGTGGGAGATGCCACAGCTGACCCACTCGGGTGGAGAGGCGAGACCTAGCATCAGATTATTGAGAGAGGGACCCAGCTGTCATCACGAAGGACTTTCCGTATTTATTTACAGGAGGAAGAGAGGCAGGCAAAGCACAGAGACGGGATTTAGGATCATGCCATATTTGGGTGTCTTTGAGAATGGTCATCCATAGAGTACTCTATCTGCTATTTCTGAGATCCCACTCTCAGGTCTGAGGGGCAGGAATGAGACTCCAGACTCTAGCAGGTGTAGCAGAAAGCACTGGTAAAATTCAGGGGGACTTTCAGTCCTAGAGGAACAGGGAAGATTACCAGAACAGGAATTAGATGCTGACACCAAGAGAGTGGTCTGCTTTTTAGAACTGAGGAAGGACTCAGGACTAAAGGAGCTGCCAGAATTGGGTCAATGATTGGGGAGTGACTAGGGAAAGGACAGTTTCCTTCCACATACTTCAGCTGTTGAATTAGAGAAACTGAAGTATCTCCTGATGACATTATGTTCCCCTCCAGATCTGAGAATAGGCCTCATGTGCTCACAGGATTTGAATGGATAAAAAAAAAGGAAATGGTCAGGAAATGGAGGAGATCTTCACCTGTTTAATACTATGTCAAGGGTTATTTTTTTTTCAAGTTTTTATTTAAATTCCAGTTCATTAATATACAGTGTAATATTGGTTTCAGGTGTAGAATTTAGTAATTCAACACATATAACACCCGGGGTTCATCATAAATGCCCTCCTTAATCCCCATCTTCTAGTTCACCCATCTCCCCACCCCCTTGCCTCCGTAACCATCAGTCTGTTCTCTATAGTTAAGAGTCTGTTTCTTGGTTTGCCTATCTTTTCTTCCCCCCTATATTCATTTGTGTTGTTTCCTAAATTCCGCATATGAGTGAAATGTCAAGGGTTGCTTTTGAAATCAGGTTGATCAGAAACTTGTAATAGGTAAACATGACATTATACTTAAAATATTACTGAGTGTGAATATGCAAGAAAACCTTGATTGAATGAATCAAACTTAAATATTTTTAAACAAAAATTATCATAAAACAGTGCTTTAAAATAAACCATGTAATTCTTCCTGTTTCCAAATGAAAAAAGAGAAAATAGGGGAGGCCTCATCCACAAAAATGTGCAGGAGTCCTACCCTCCATAACTATGGAGGATATGGGGACAATCTGTTTAAAATCAGTGTTTTAAAATGTAGATTTTATTATTATTTAGGTACAGGGAAGCCAACAAATGAAGATACAATTGCCATTGAAAATATAGTTTGTTATACTCAGAGATCCCAAGAAGAGGGGCATGCCATGCCATGGAGGGGGGAACACAGGGAGGCATCAGGTTTGGTCAGGAAGCAGAGGAAGTGAGGGAAAAATATGGGCAAGAACCTTTATTGTGGTTTTTGTAAGAAGGAATGGGAAAGGCAGGGTAATTTTGTTTAGAATTGGCTAGTTCGAAAATTTCATTAGACTGTTCCTAGTTGTCTGCTATCTGGCCCTAGAGAAAGCAGGGAAGGGGAATAGCGGCCTAAGTGCAAGAGACTGATAAAGGAGTTGGTTCAAGGTATAGGCTCTGGATTGGCTGGTTGTATATGAAAAACACATTTTCAGGCAAGTCCTTTACTATCCCTAGAAAATGGCTAGTCCTGGGAGGGACAGTCCCTCCAGGGTCAGCAAAACCCCAAGAAGTCAAAGCATCAAAAATACAGAATCAAAAGACATGATGAATACAATCACTCAGAAATCCTGCTGGCCTACATTTTTCTAAACTCACTTCTGAGCTCACAGAAACTCACAAAAGATCTATCTATAGCACCATGTTGTGTAGAGATTAGGATCTGACCCCATTTCTTCTCCCTTTGGTTAACATTTTTTTTACATTAAAGCTCCCTTCTGTTGTATTGAGAGTGGGACCCAGTTCTACCATTTCTTGCATCCCAGTCTTTTTTTGAAACAAGTAAACAGATTTTCTAAAATATTGTCCTTGTTCTGATTACTGTAAATAGAAGCAAACAAATAAGGGCAAGTTACAAGTTCACCAGAAACCTTAAAAACATTTTTCTAATCACTATTGCTGGACTTTATTGGGTTGAGGCTAGAGTTAGACCTCATCTTTCCCAGCACCTTTTCCTGATTTCTCTCTTAGTATTTCTTCTGTATGTCAGCCTTGTTGAGGTCTTCTAACTTCCATTTTATTCCAGAGTGACTCTTCCAGATTTTTTCCCCTTAGACTTCCACCTAGTTGGGTTTAAGGAACCCACTTTAGGGAGTGAGATAAAGTGGGGAATAAATTGCCTTCATATATGACTCAAAGATGTTTATTTGTGGTCCAGAAGTATTAGTAAATTCATCTTCTACCTCAATATCTTACATGTTATAGGAAAATTCTTAGAACTTGGGATCCATGCTCTGTCTTTCAATGTAGATGCATATCACTTATTTCCGTGGTTAACCTCAGGAGACTCTGGATATGAACTATTTCTGGCGAGAGCTATAGCTCCACTGAAAGTTTCAAAAGGACCAAACAGGGCTTCTGGAATGAATCTATGAGCTGTAGGTAGGGGCTAGAGATGCTTCTGAGGGACACCGAAACAACACTTCCCTCCTGGTAGAGAAAAAAAAAGCATCCTAGGAGCTGTGAACACATGAATTTGATTTCTGGGGCATTTCTGGTACGTAATGGAAGTCAACCAGCTGCCCAATAGGCTGGGAGTTCTAAGCCTCAAGGAACGATCAAAAGGATATTGTCTGAAAGCCTAATTTTAAGAAACCATTAATTAAGCAGACATTAACTGAATGTCTCCTCTTCATCTTTATATCCCTAGTATTTAGATGATGGCTGATGCATCCTGACATACTCTGGTTGAATTAAAATGCATTGGATTAGCAGAGCCAAGTGCTAAGCAAATTGAGGTATTTCAAAAATACTGAATCTGACTCCTACACAGGCTCATATTTATATATCCCGCTCCAAAACATTAGTGATAATAGGAGAGAAAAAAAGAAGGGTCCTGCTTGGGGATCTGTGATTGAAGATAGGTATGGAATGACCTGAAGAAATGACTCAACAGACTACTGCTCCCGCAGAGGGCAAGGCCATTGCTAGGGCAGGACTTCTGTCCCCACAGAGTACCTATTCCTACAGTTTTCTTCATAAGGCATTCCGAAGTATACCACTTGCATAATTAACAGATGTCCAAGCCCATCTGAGCCGTCAAAATGTTGACTCTTTCAGGTAAACTATATCATTCTCCTATATTGGGGACCCATGGGTATTTTCCATTTTACTGTGTCATGTCAGCTATTTAGATGTTTGAAAGGGAAGGGATGAGAGTAGTATTGAGATGGGGTTTAGAAACAAATAATACAGTAAATAAAAGTTTTTTGGTCCTCGCTCAGATCCTTTAGTTTCTAAGAAACCGTTTATTACTCTAATTCTTAGAGAATTTTCTATGCTCTGAAATATAAGAGAAAGTTTTCTTCTTAGCACTTAATTATTTTATTCATAAAAATTGTTCATTTCTTAGTTATCTGGATCAAGAACAGTGTTCTGTTCTGTTTGGCACAGGGCTCTCTCCCATCTCCCATAAACATACGCAATCCCACCACCACAAATCACATGGGTGCATTACTATCATCTCCTTCTCTCCTCCCCTGCCCCACAACACACGCACCTCACATTCCTCACATAGGTCCTTCAACTGCATGCAATCCCCTAGCAGAGAAGCCAATGCTGATTGACTGATAGATTTGCCTAGAGTTTCTATTGAATATACTATTTTACTGCCACATTTTGTTGCAAAATGAATAATGCAGCTAACTCAAATGATTATTTTCCTATAAACAACAATTAAATAATCACATCCTATATTGTCCTGCTGGAATCAACTCTTATTCTTAGCTTGTATTCTCTCGGAGAAAAATAAAAGAAAAAAAATTTGCTACCCCTATGTAGAAACAGCAAATTTTAACATTACATCATTAAGTCTGCTTTGGTTTTTATTTTAAGATTAGAGTTCAAATTGCTAAGATGAATTATGGCAAGACAGAAATAATCCCCTGACTTTTCTTTTTCTTTCTTTTCTTTCTTTTCTTTCTTTTCTTTCTTTCTTTCTTTTTTTTTTTTTTTAAAGTACGTGGAGCTTCAACTCATGACCCTGAGATCAAGACCTGGACTGAGATCAAGAGTCCAATGCTTAACCGACTGAACCACCCAGGTGCCCCTCCCCTGACTTTTACTGAATAAGAAACCTATAATGGGGCAATCTATTCAAGTCTGCAAGGCTCTAAGTTTCAGAGGCAGCAAGGTAACCCCACATACAAGCAAAAACTAAGGTGGGATTCGACAGTGAGGTGACACCAGGCGGTCAGGGACCAGTACATGTGAGCATGTGTGTGGGGGACAAAGTAGAGTGTGTGTGTGTGTGTGTGTGTGTGTGTGTGTGTGTGTGTGTTGGGGGAGTGGAGACTAGGTAAGAGAAGAGCCTACTGGTTAGGCACTTGGACTCTGGAACCAGTCTGACTAGGTTTAAATCACAGCTTTGTCATTTAGTATGTCACTTTGGCCTAAACAAAGACAACATAGTAACTGCCTCCTAAGGCTGGTGTCAGGATTACATGAGTTAGTACATGAAAAGCACTTAAAACAGTGCCTGGTAAATGGTGAGCAGTCAATACATGTCAACCACTGTTAGGAGTACATCAATCAGAAGAATGCTATGTGTCAAATACAAATTCCATCTTTTCCAAAGGTAAGCTAGTTCACCCACAGTTTGGAGTATGAATTATAAAGCATGAAGAAATTGAGATTAAAATTAAGAGTTACTAAAAGGAGAGTTTCTCTAAACTCTTGGAAAGGGCTGGCAATGTGCAGGCAGGATTTTTGGATGGGCTAGGCAATTTGCCCAGCATCTCCAAACCTCCACTTATTTGACTGTGCACGAGGTGGTGGTGTAAAATTTCCAATAAACTTACAATAAACTAATTCTATCCAGCATCCAAATACTTCAGGAAGATAAAATATCCAAAGAATCGCATGTAAATACCTAAAAATTTGTGTCATTAATTTCTATCACTAAGTGATTAATGATAAATTCATTTAGAGAAGAAGTAGTGGCTATTTAAAGATATACAATGAATAGAACAAAATATATTAACAAATTTTAAATGTATATATAGGCACATTAGAAAATGTGAATGTGATTATGAAAAATAATTTCAGCTTACTATTTTAATTTAGTCTGTGGTTAACTATATTTGCATAATAAAATTCCACCGGCATTATACATGACTTATGAATTCAAAATATCTTTTTAGTAGCAGTGCTTGAAATGTGTGGGTGGGGCAACATTGGTAAATGGGCTCTATAAGAAATATATGACAGGCCTTACCATCTTTTCATAAGGAATATTTCAAATTTATCATATAAAGTAGGTTCCTGCAAACATGACAAAAATCCAGGAGAAAGAATAAAGGATTTACTCCCAACAATAAGCAGAATTAAAGTAGAATTAGAAAACATTCAGGCTTTGCAGAGTATATACTATATAATCAAATTCATATTGATCAAATATTGAGAAAAAAATGACTTCCAAGGTTTTTCTAGACTCTTCCCACAGTCAGATATAGCCACTTCACTCAGGTAATTTTGCATCATGTGCTCAGCTGTAGGGCTCTAGACTCAGATAGAAAACAACCGTTTCTATGATGGTAAATGTCCTTTGGGAGTGTGGATCTCATCTGCCTGCTGCTGGTCAGCTTTCTTGTCACTTTACTCCAAACTGGACAGCATGTTTAGAGCAGGGCTGGGAACTGCTGCCTCCGATCTGTGTCACCGCCAGACATGTGCGTGGCATTGGGGGAAATGCGGCATCGTGTCAGATGACATGGCACACACACGTCATCCTTTAGTTGCCAAAGCGAGGTAAAAGGGGAGAAAAGGATTGCCTGCTTGGACTTCAGCGTTACTGTCTTTTCTGAGTTTTTAGTTACTCATGGGAAAGTCTAGAGCTGTGGAAGATAGAAGGAATCATTACAGCTAGTCCTTTTATCCTGATGGGTAGCCCAGCACTGTGTTTTTCTCCTTTTGTTCTCAACTGAAAGAGGGTCAATAGTGGGATGTCCCTCAATTAGGATTTGTCTGATGTTTTTTCTCTTGATTACACAGGGCCATAGGTTTTGGGAAGAAGACCACAGAGGTAAAGTGCCATGGTCATCATATCATATCAGATGCACAAACTATCAACATAATTTATTCTGTTGATGTTAATTTTAACTGCCTGGCTCAGGGTGTTTGTCAGGTTTCTCCACTGTGAAGTTATTCTCCCATGCCTTTCCATATAGTACTCTTTGGAAGGAAGTCACTATGCACAACCCACATTTAAAAAGTGGGGAGTTATGTTCCATCTCCTTGGGGGTAGATTATCTGCATAAATTAATTAAAATTATCTGCATGAGAGATTTGTCTATTCTTACCTCATTTTGTTTATGTATATATTCATTCATTCATTCATTCATTCAACCAATCGATCATTCAGTAATATCAATATGGGCTCATGGATATCTATTTTATATTTGGGATTATAAACCAAGATTATTTTGTTGCTCAAATTGTTCCAGCTTCAGTGATTGGGAGCTCTTTCAGTTGGCTGACCACTACTCCTCAAAAAGCCAAAGTCATAAAAAGCCATAAAAAGTCTGAGAAACTATCAGAACCTACAGAAATCTAAGGAAACATGATGGCTAAATGTAATGTTGTATCCTGAACCAGAAAAAAAGACATTATGTAAAAACTAAGAGAATTAAAACACACACACACACACACACACACACATACACACAGTTAAGAGAATTAAAAAAAAAACAGCTAATGGAATCTGAGCAAAGTATAAACTTTGGTTAATAATAACGAATCAATAATTTTTCATTAATTGTGACAAATGTAACATACTAATGTAAGATATTAATAATAGAAAAAAAAAACCATGTTGGAGATGGATAGTCACATTCAAAAGAGTGAAACTGGACCCCTATCTCATATCATCCACAAAAATCAACTCGAAATGGATTAGACTTGCACATAACCAGAGACTCTTAGAAGAAAACATAGCAGGTAAGCTCCTTTATGTTGATCTTGACAATGGTTTTGTGGATCTGACATCAAAAACAAAGGCAACAAAGCAAAAATAAACATACTAAAAGGCTTCTGCTCTGCAAAGGAAACAACAAAATGAAAGGCAACCTATGAAATGGGAGAAAATATTTGCAAAACACATATCCTACAAAGAATTTATATTGAAAATATACAAGGACTTCATAGGAGTCAATAGCAAAAAGATAAATAACCCAGTTTAAAAAACAGGCAAAAGAGCTAAGTAGACAATTTTCCAAAGAAGATGTGTAATTGGCTAAAAGGTGCATGAAAAGGTACTCCACATTGCTAATCATCAGGGAAATACAAATCAAAACCATGAAACTCACCTCGCCCCCATTAGATTGTCCATTATTAAAAAGACAACAGGTAACCAATGCAGGCAAGGATGTGGAGATCAGGGAACACTTGTACACTTTTTCTGTTGGTAGGAAGGTAAACAGGCACAGCCACTATATAAAAACAGTATGGAGTTTCCTTAAGGAATTAAAAAGAACTGCCATATGATCTCACCTCCGGGTATATATCCAAAGGAGATGGAATCCGTATCTCAAAGAGAAATCTGCACTTCCATGTTCATTGCAACATTATTCACATTAGCCAACGTATGGAAACAACCTACTGATGGATGAATGGACAAAGAAAATGTGGTATGCTTCTTTTACAATGAATTATTATCCGGCCTTAAAAACAAAAGAAATCCTGTCATTTGGGACAACATTTGGAACCTGAAGGGCATTATGCTAAGGGAAATAAGCAAGACAGAGAAAGATACATGCCACATGGTATCACTTATATGGGGAATCTAAAACAAACCAACAGAAAGTTCAACTCAGACACAGAGTAGAAAAGTGGTTACCAGGGGTTGGGGGGTGGGGGGGGGAGTGGAAATAGGGAGAGGCTGGTAAAAGGGTACAAACTTTTGAGTGTAAGATGAATGAGGTCTGAGGATCTAATGTTTAACATAGTTAACTATAATTGATAACACTGTATTGGATAACTGAAATTTGCTAAGAGAGTATAACTTGAATGTTCTCAACAACAACAACAGCAAAAAGGTATGTGAGGTGATGCAAGTGTTACTGAATTTGAAGGGGGATCCTTCCACAAGGTATACGTACACCAAATCATCATGCCGTCTGCTTTAAATGTCTTAAAATTTTATTTGTCAATTATACCTCAATAAAGCTGGGAAAGAGAATACAGTAACAAACGTTTCTACTTGGAACATGTGGAGCTTTGGAGAAAATGATACTTAAAAATGGGCTTTCTGCCTTTCATTTATTTTTGTTCCTGTTTTCCATGCACAATATACTGTTTTCTTTCTTGTCTCTCCCTTTCATCTTCTTCCCACCCTTGATTTTTTCTTTTTCTTTTCTTTTTTTTCCCCTTCCTTTGCTATCCCTTCCCCCTTTTTAATTCATTTAGAAGTTAGGGAATTGCTAACTTACTTCCCTCTTTTCTGCCTTGATTATCTCAGAAATCGATCACTCTACTCTGTGACTACTAGTCTATAGCTAGGAAATGTTAAGGGTTTGTGAGTCTAAACTCATAACTAGAAAGATAACTGGAATAACTGGAAAGAGTTGGTAACTTCCTGCCTCTTTTTCTTCCTCATTCTCTATTGTTCTCTTCTCTCTATTATACATTTTATAAACAGAATAATATCAAAGATCATTAAAAAAAACTTCCTTAAAAAGAAGACCCAGGAGCCCAGACCTTCTATTTTGTTAACAGGCTGTCATTAGGTCTACTTCCAGCCACCGTGACCATTGTTCATTCTGATTCCATTAACTTGTGGAATAATTCTGTTGAAAAGCTATGTCTTTTTTGTTTCTTGACTCAAAATGCAACTAACCTGCACTCCATTTGACAATAAACCTCTAGTTTTCATTGAGATTATGCCAAATGGCAAAATGTAGGATCTCCCTTTCTCTCTTGAGACAGAAAGAAAAAGAAACACTTTTTTAAAAGGTAAATTGTTTTAAAAAGTATAAAGAAGAAAATAATTGCCTCAGTAAAAGGCATAAGGGAAACATTTCAGAAGCCAATTTTCAAGTTTAGTATTTGCCACAGTTTTCCCAGATTGTATAGCAAGAAACATAGTGGTCATGAAGAACTAGGTGACGGGAGTGGCTGTCATTCCTATTGGTTGTTTAATAAAATTACTAATAACTAAATAATATTTAGTTTATGTATGCTGAGAAAGTTATACACTAAATAAAACAACTGTCTTGTAATATTTAAAAAAACAGGAGATAGTGGGAATGGGTTATGTGGGGGCTCTTGGTACTATCTTTGCAACTTTTTTGGTTAAATCTAAATCTATTCCAAGATAAAATGTTAAAAAGAAACTGAAATGCTTTTAGCTTCCATCTAGGAGACTTTTGAAGGAGTCAAAGATCTGATTTGAGCCGCACTCCTGCCTCTGCCACAAAGAATAAAGGGCAGCTTACTTCTCACCCTAACATGAATATTCAAGATCTCCTCTTCTAAGTGGATTTTCAAGGCTCTCCAAGGGACTCTTCATGCTTATTACAAAGTTAACTCAGGAATAGTGATCTGAACCTTCTCATCTGAGACGGGCAACTGACAAGTTAAATTCAGGCCACTGCATGTGAATAAACTCTCAGAAGACCTAGTGCCTATGTGACCAGTAGGGCTGCTCCCCAGCTGGGAGAGTGGATGGTCGTGTCACCTTGCATATCTCTAATTACCTGTGCTCAAGTCTGAAGGTGGCTTAGTGTCTTCTCACAAATTCACCTTGATAGCCACTTAAATATTTTCTGGGTGAAGCCGTCCACAGACAGGGAGCATTATCTCTCCACTTTAGGAAGTGATGACTCTGCATAGCCAGGCCCAAATTACACTGACCTTTCTGATAGCCATGTCACATCTTGTAGTGATAGTCAATTAGACTGCCCAGCTGACCCTTAGGTTTTTTTCAAGCACTGGAGATTAACAAGATTTTTTCCCCGTCTTACTAAATGTATTTCTGATTTATGTCTCTATGCATTGATCTCTATTTCTTGGCCCATTTCTTTCTGGATTTGCAGCTTTTCCCTTTTTACATTCACTTTTTTCTTTGATGCAGTTCTTAATTTGTGTTAGGAAGAAATAAATAATTTCCTGCTTTTAAGATTCTGAAGACCCCAGGGCGCCTGGGTGGCTCAGTCGTTAAGTGTCTGCCTTCAGCTCAGGTCATGATCCCAGGGTCCTGGGATCGAGTCTCGCATCGGGCTCCCTGCTCTGCAGGAAGCCTCTTCTCCCTCTCCCAACTCCCCCTGCTTGTGTTCCCTCTCTCGCTGTGTCTCTCTCTGTCAAATAAAATCTTTAAAAAAAAAGATTCTGAAGACACCAAACAGCTCTGACGTTTGCTGTTTTACAAATGATTGGCAATCAAAGTCATACTTAAGATGTGATTAAGAGTGCCCCTATGATATGCATTTGAGATTTAGGGGTGTCTCTAGTATAATAATTATGAGGATGAAGTAATTGCCTCCTTTTTTTTTCTTTTTTTTTTTTGTATTTTCAAGAAGAGGCAGGATTTTTTACTTCATTCAGAAAGTCAGGGTAGATTTGCCAACAGAAAAACCTCTGAAAAGGTAAGGACTTGTTTCTCCAGGGAAGCGTCTTTCTGGACCAAGATTTCATGCCAAGGATACTGAAGCAGCAACAAGCTTGAGTCATCAACCTCCATGCTCCTGTGACCTACCAGGAAAATACTGAGAGTGCTCACACTCTAAAGCCGACACGCTAATTTGCTTTCCTGTTTAATATGTCTTCATTGTTATAATCATCACCACCATGAAAAAGCAGACATTTGTTACCAATGGCTCAGGATCCTCTTCTGAGCGGCTTCCAAAGATAATTGCATATACCTCGGCAGCCACTCTTGCAGTCAATACTGCCCAAGGTATAAAATAAGATGGATACATCCAGGTAAAGTTCCTGGACAGTAAGAATTGTCTTACTCATCTATTTTTCAGTGTGCTCAGCAAAGTGCCCTGTCGTAGGTGCTTAAGAAATATTTGTTGCATTGAGTCAAATTATAGTGAGAAGAGGCATAAGCAAGGCAAAGTGAGTATCATGCCAAATCCCTTAATTCCCTCAATCCACATTCTGCCAACAGCAAACTGTAAATCAGAACTGCCACAGATATGTTTGAACTTCTGTTTAAACTCCTCACTAAGTTAGTGCTTCTAAATTTAACACTCTAGTCACATTCCTGGCAGGAGGATAAGCACTGGGACGGAAAATTAGGGAAGCCTAGTCTAGTGCTCATCTTGGCATTACCTTTGGCTGCAGAAGCCCCAGGGCAAGATGCATTATGCTTCTCGGCCTCATTTCCCTTACTTGGCTGTTAAGGGGGAAAAGAGGAGCAAAAACCAACATTTTTAAAACACTATAATCATTCAGAAGAAAATAGAAATTTTACAGATACCCATTAACTCTTTGATGGCTTTCTGTCATTGGCACCATACTAATAAATGACCAAAGAGCAGCTTTCAAAAGCAGCATAGCAGTTATGTATCTTAAAGAGCTGCAGTCTGATCCTTAGAGAGGGGAGGATACACACCGATTGCCTGTATTTTAGACAACATGTCTGCACCAGGATCATCTGAAAACAACACTAGGAGCTCACTCTGCGCGGCCAGGACCACACACTGGCTGGTTACTGGGTGATTCCCCTTCTCCTAGACGGAAGCATAGCACCCAGTGGAATTGAAGATGTCCTCCCAAGCAGGGTCCTGTACACCAAGCATGAGCACCAAATTTTCCCAGCTGCCTAAGGTATCGGGCTGTTGGTAATCCCAGAACACATTTGTAAGTATCTGACACTCAAAATCCAGACTGCCTGGGGCCAAACAGCTTATGGAGCCCATCATTAATGAAATCATTTTCTTATATGTAGAAAAAGAGATAACCACAGGTTCCTCTCCCAGAATAAAATCCACACTAGGTACTGTGACCTCTTCATAGAGAGATGGAGAGACTGACTCCCTGTATTTCTGTTTTGTTGACCCTTGCCTTATGAATGCTTCCTTTCCCCTATAATGCTTATTCTTTAATCTGTACCATGTGGTATTTTAAAAATCATCCAACCCCTTACTCCAGCAGTAGAAATGTTTAGGGATCACCTGACACAACAGTATCATAGGGAGAAAAGTATGGACTTTGGGCTCAAAATCTGTAACTTACCAATAAAACTCCACTGATAGTTATTGAAGTTCTGTGAGTCTCAGTTTCCTCTACTTTAAAATGAGATTGATAACCATCTCAATTTGTTCTGGATATTAAATAAAAGGATGTGACAGGCCCTAGCATGAAGGATGATTTTTTTTTAAGATTTTATTTATTGATTTGTCAGAGAGAGAGAGAGAGAGAGCACAAGCAGGGGGAGGGGCAGAGGGAGAGAGAGAAACGGGCTCCCTGCCGAGCAGGGAGCCCGATGTGGGGCTCGATCCCAGGACCCTGAGATCATGACCTGAGCCAAAAGCAGATGTTTAACCGATTGAGCCACCCAGGCGTCCCCCTAGCATGAAGCATGAATTCAATATTTGAGTTCTTTTCCAATGGCTGCCATCATCTCCTACCACATTTACCTTTTATTTCTAAAATTATGAAAGAAGTCGTGGAAATGAAGGAGAAAACATTGAAGAAGTTCCATGAGATCAAGGACTAACAGTGGAAAGGAGCAAGGCAAGGAAGCCAGGATGGCTTTAGAAGAAGGGTGAGAGGTTTCTGGGAAACATTTTCTCTTCTGACTTCAGGTGTGCTTGGAGATCACCGTCTCCTCTAGGCCTAAGCAAAAGGCAGCTGCAGATAATATTTCTACTATTCTTTATTTATCCTTAAATAAAGATAGATGTTGATGATTTCTTTACTTCTTTTAGTCCCTGTGAGGTCTGCCTGGTACACAAGGGGCACAGAAACAGGTGCCAAAGGAAATAGCTGCTTTTCACAGGAGCAATGTCTTTGCTTTTGGAAAGTATAACTAGTACATCGTATAAGCCTCCCTGCAAACTGTTGTAAGTAGTAACAGCTCCCAAAGACAAAGGCTGTGCTGTCCAGAGGCTGCCATGATTTGCTTTCATTTATGACCACATGATTTATATCAGACAATGGCAGAAGCGGCATGATAATCGCTCTGGAACTCAGCATAGATAGACTCATAACTCTTTAAATGGGTGCAGTAGCTTTCAGGCTGTCAGAACAAAGGAGGAATCATTTATAACATCAGCATCTTAACAGGATTAAGGGAACAAACAGAATCCTATGTATACCAGAATGAGATAATTAACTCACCGCTAATATGAACTGCAATGTTTTTGAGGCATGAGGAAAAAAAAAAGACATTTCCAATCTTTTTATTCTTCTTTTTTGAGCCAGTTTGACCTCTGGACTTGAAATACTCATTTGTAAATGGCATGCTCAGGATTAGAGGTGTAGATAGAATTGGACCAAATATGAGCTCAAAGGCAAGATGCTCTGTTATTATTAGGTATTTATCCTCAAAGCTGCATTGATTTTGCCATTTCTAAGTTCTGTTAACTCTGCACCTGTATACCCCATCCCATAAAGAATTAGTTCCTGTTTAAGTTTTTCTCTCCCAGGGGATTTTTCTGATGATTCCATGATGAGTCTCAAAAACATCTTCCAAAGAGGAGAGACCAAGTCATTGCTTATCAAAGTTGGAGAACAATAAACTGTCTTTTCCTCCTGGGCCCAGTCTCAGACGAAGGAGGGTAAAATGAGAAAACTTTATCTTGAAATTATATGGATTTTAGAGTTTATAAACCACCTTCACATATTGCAACTGCGAGTAGCAGGTACAACAGGAGAATGTGCATATAAGGGAGCCTCATTCACTGACCATGTCAAGGCACATGAGATGCTCGTCTAATTCACCAAAGCCATGTGGGAAAGGCCCTGGATTTGGA
This sequence comes from Zalophus californianus, assembly GCF_009762305.2. Lineage (NCBI taxonomy): Eukaryota > Metazoa > Chordata > Mammalia > Carnivora > Otariidae > Zalophus > Zalophus californianus. Next base: position 79,638,434 of record NC_045606.1, read on the forward strand.
ATCAGAAGTCATGCAGATAAGCCTCATCTTTGCCATTTACCAGGTGTAGGTTACCATGAGGACAATCACTCAATCTCTCTGAAGCTGTTTTCTCTTTTCTAAAATGGAATTATTTGAACTCGATGCTCACTAGGACCCCATTCGGTTCTAACGTTCTGTAATTATGTATTCTCTCTTTTTTACTCACCGCAGGCTTGTGAGGAGCGGATCTGGCTAGGAGCAGAGGCATTGCTTACACTACTATCTCAAAGTGCTGGATGACAGGGCACATCAGAAACGCTTAGACAAGCCCTAGTACAAGAAGCCCAGGGAATCCACCCTGAGAATACTTAACACTAGCCACACCATCCAAGAGAAGGGCTTCTATAAAGGTCTAGAGGCATCTATGAAGATTGTATTTGCCTCCTTCTCAAATGTTGCCATCTCAGAAGACTGTCTTGCGGCTGGAAACCAGGGTATTAGTGGGAGCTGAGTGGGAAAAATAATTTATATTTTCTTTTTTTTTCTCAAAAGTTGTACCACTTCATAGTGGCAAGCCTGTTGAAGATCCACAAGCAATCAGATAAAGTGAAAGATTTAGTAGAAAATTGGAAGAAAAGGTAGAAAGCAATAAATTTGTGTTTTCATTGAGAATACTCATTTGAGTGGTGAAGAAAAGGTCCACAAAAATGATAGAGAATTACTTACAAGAAAAGGCTTTTGTAGAATCAAAGACTTGTGACGGTAGTGGTTAAAAACTGTAATTAAGGTGTCATGTTTAGCATAAGCCTAGTTCTAGAAATAGTAGTCAGTGGTTAATAGAATTTGAGGTCTTGGTCTTTTAGAAAAAAAAAAAATCAGCATTCATTCTGTCACTCAACATGAACTTCCCAACGTTTCCTTACTCCAGTGAACATCAGAAACAGCAAGTCTAGTATCGTAGTTCAAAGAAAAATAGATTAAAAGAAAAAAATGTCCTAATTCCAGTGGCCACAGGATATCAATTAAAAAGAGGACAGAAAATGTCCCCAGTGTGTTAGATGGATTTGCCTTTGATATAATAATGTTTTAAATAACATGATTTTATAGAAGGCAAAAATGGGTTATTGTGATGTTACTTACTACTTCATTAAAGGCAATTCTTAAAAGATATGACCTGTTTTGATGTCTGACCATTTACCTTTTACACACAAATGTTAGAATTGGAAGAGAACTTAAACTTTTTTTTTTTCTTCAACAGATTCTTTTTGCATCAGATGAAAGGAAGCTGAGCACCTGGGAGAATTGAACTGATGCCCCTGGAGATTTGACCAGGTGAGATTGGAGGAGATGCACCCCGGACCAGAACATTGTACTCTGCTTCTGGATAGCTTTCATTTTGCTTTTTAAAGCATTTTCCAAAGCCACTGTAGTGCTTTCCACTCTGTTTCTGGTCCCTATTTTCTCTTTCTTCTTTCCCCCTCCTGTCCATCATCTGGCTATTATTATTGTTTATAATTTCAAAATTCCTAGTTAACAGAATTCTGATTCCAACAATTCACAGGGTCTCATTAAAGACTGCACTTTCCTTTTTGAGTTAATTCTATTCTATTTTCTATTTCCAATGATTCTGACATATCCATCAAAGACATATATATATTTTTTTAATTTTTATGAGAAATTGGCAGGATTAAGAAAAAGATGGTGTGGTATGTAAGTATCACAGGGATCCAGAACATTCTAGTTAAAAAGTCAATGAAATGATGATCAAAAATAGATCTGAGAAGATTATAGCAGCAGCAGCTCCTTGAATAGTGTGAAATTAATCATCTGGGAAATAAAGTAAAGCAAGAAGTATCCAGGGAGAGAGTCTCTGCACTGGGGCCTCTAAAGCTTTAGATGTTGATTCTTGGTTATTGCAGCCCTCACGTGCTACTAGGAATAATTCCTGGAAATAGTATTAACCCAAATCCCACTGATACATGAAGAGTCCTGTGTATAGGCTCTGGATCCTGAACAACAGTTTGTGTGACTAACATAAAATATTATATTATCAAAGACGAATGTCACCTACAAGTTTTAGTTGTCTTAATTATAGTCTGCAGCTGTTATGCAAAGCCAAAAATAATGTAACTGTCACCATCAAAATGTATTTTTTTAAAGGCATGTCTATACAAATGGCACTATGGTGAATGCTTTACAGATTGAGTAAATTTAAAGGCTCCCAATATAAAGTGGATGACTAGGTTCTATCCTGCAGCTGGTGAAATTTGCTAAGATCTTAATTCTTTCAAGACAAGGAGTTATGTCCTCAAGGAGAACCAAGTTCTCTGTTTGAGCACTCATGAACTTCACTATACTCTCTATTAGGTGTACCTTCTCATATAATTTACAGCATATTCGCTGTGAATTCTCTGGCTTCACTTGAAGCCTCCCCTCTCTGAGGGCTTTGAAACATAATGAATTTCTTCATTTTTTTCTTTCAGAATGATAGGGTTATTTGGAAATAAATAAGACATAAAGAAAAAGAAAGGAAAGTATAAATTACCATCGTAATAGTTTTTATTTTGTCAGGTACTTAAATATAGCCTCAGCTAATTGTGACAGCAAGATATAGAAATGTCCTTTGATGAGAAAAACACCATAAATAATTTTTATTGTATATAGAAGACTTTATCATGCTGTCTTGGTGAAAACTGCCATATTAATTTGTACTTTCAAAAATTAAAATAATTATAATTCATTTTTCAGTATTTAGATTACCATATGCCATTTCTTCCTCCAAAGCATATGAATAGATCTATATCTACAGTATCAAAATAATTACTAGACAGTGAAAAATTCCACTAACTGGGGAGTTATGTGTTTTTTTTAAATGATTGCTCACAGATGATTTTATTTGTTTCATGATGAAATATTTGCATCCATAAGGTTTTTGTTGTATTGTGGACAATGCTAAAATATTAATATGTGGTTGGTGCTTATCAACATCATATCAAAATCACCAGATGTCAGGATAGTTGAACTATTTGGGAATAATATCTGAAGAAATAAATTCCATCTTTTGTTGTTTTGAAACATAATCAATGAGGAGCTGAAAACAGTAGAGGTTTAAAAATAGGAGACTTATGATAAACTGAATTGTAAATGAAACGAACAGTTTATCTTTTAAAAGTTTTCAAAATGCTATTTTTTCTCTTTATCATATTTATACATGTTATTTGAGAACAACCAATGAAATACAGATAAGCAAGCTAAATAAAAGTATTTGCTCATCATCTAGAATCCCAGCCTGTTGGTTTAACAGAGCAGGTATTAGGTCTGTCGTCCTGAGAAACGTCTTCCTCTGTATCCTGCAGTGTTGCTGGTTAAAGAACAGACATGAGAGAGCGGAAGGGGACAGGCCAATTTTGAGATAATAAAAATAAATGTTTCTCTAAGGCTCATCATGATGAAGAAAGACTCACATTTCTCTGCAGCCAGCATTGGAGAAGAGAGCTATTTTTAGTCACAGATATACTACCAAGTCCATTAACTAACTAAAACCAGAGGCTGCTTAGGAATTATCCTGAACACAGTCCATTGTAAAACTGCAAATAGAAATGAGGATGGGGTCATTGGAAAAGTGACTTAAAGGAGTGGGGCTCTAAAAAACAGAAATAACAGGGCGGACAATAAGGATGGAAAAGGAATTGTTTGGGGATTTATTAGAAATCGGTGACCTTTAAAGGGCAGTTTCAGTCACCCCAGTCACCTTCATTCAGGTCAGGCAATCAAGTGTCCAGGATCAGAAGCTTTCAGATTTGTTGACCAAATAATAGATTCAGTCTGCGATAGTAAGTCTTCCCAAATTTCTGTTTCCAGAGCCTGGTTCCTCTGTGTCAGGTACACCCAACTCAGTCATCAGCAAAGCCTCCTGCTGGAAATCTGCATGAGGGGTTTTCAGACAGTAGATGGAAATCTCATTTGTGTTGTAACTGCTCTTCTTGGCAAGACACTCAAGCCTCCATGGGCACAGGGGACCTAGGAGGCTGCCTCTCAACTTTGCTGAGAGCAAAAAGACAGCATCCTTGACCACCTCCATAATCAGCCAAGTTCAAACACAATCACACTAACTTCAATTCTGCAAATTTCACAGGCTATACAATTTAAAATCACCCTGAGCCCTAATAAATAGAGGACATCTAATCACTTAGTCACCTAATCATCTAAATTGGGGACATCTAATCCTTTCCTGTATCTAATGCTTGAAGTTGAATTTATGAGAAATGAAAACAACAACAACAACAACAACAAACAGTTCTTAGAGGGAGCCAGAGATTCTCATGAAGAACATAAGATTTCTGATTTCTTTTATTCTTCTAAATTCACCTCTCTCTTTTTTCTATTTGTTTTTTGTCACAGAAAATACTGTCATTCTAGGTAATAATAAAAACCTAAACAAACTGCTATTTATTGAGTGCCTACTGCGCTTCAAGCACTAGGCATTTTACATTTTACATTCAATACATCAAATTCTTACATGAACCTTTTATGGCAGGAATTGGTAATGAGAGAAGAAACTGATGATCACAATTGGTAGGAAGGACTTTGACGATACTTCTGCATCACTGTTCCTTTATGTTATTTCCAGTCTTTCACTAATACAAGCAATGCTGCAGTAAATATCCTGTATCTCCTTGTAAACATATACCGTGGTTTAATACCTAGTCACAGAGGCACTGGTCAGAGATTATAAACAGCTTCAATTTATTAAGATATGGCTTATACTTTTAATCAATGGTATTAGGTGGTATTCTCTGTACCATTATATGGATCCAAGGAACCAAGGATGGGCATAGGAGTGACCCTGCTCACCTGGGAAACTTTTGCTTCATATTCCCTCCCCATAAATTCAAACTCTACTAGCGGGTCTTTGTTCTTAGAGGCGAAGTGTTTCTATCAGAAGACGTAGTAAAGGGGCGCCTGGGTGGCTCAGTCATTAAGCGTCTGCCTTTGGCTCAGGTCATGATCCCGGGGTCCTGGGATCGAGCCGTGCATCGGGCTCCCTGCTCAGCGGGAAGCCTGCTTCTCCCTCTCCCACTCCCCCTGCTTGTGTTCCCTCTCTCACTGTGTCTCTTTCTGTCAGATAAATAAATAAAATCTTTTTTTTAAAAAAAAGAAGACATAGTAAAGGTTTCACTAAACCTAAGGTTATAGCGCCTGCCTGTCATTTGGGGCTCTTCATCACACCAGACAAAACAGAGAAGGAAGGCGTTGCTCTCCTGGCAGAGGTAAGCAGCCCAGATGATCATGAGGTAGGGTTGCTGCTCATAATTAGAATAGGAAAGCACATGTGGATGTGGAGCTCAGAAGGTCTCTGGTGCTTCTCTTTCCAGTAATAATCATGTAAGGGCAATTGTAGCAACTATGGCCTGTCAAGAACTGGGTCCTCAACCCCTCAAGCATAAAGGTCTGAGTTTCTCCATGAAGCTGGCAAGTGCTGGCCAAGGGTTAGGGGAATCTTGAATAAATGGAAGAAAAGGCAAATAATGTATATCATTTATGGCCTTAGGACCAACTATAACTTTTCCCACTAAATCTGTTGTAAATTTATTTTGAGAAATTAGAACTGGACAGTACCTTGAAAAAACAATGACAGGACATGGTAAATTTAATCTTGGATCAAGTGGATCAGGGTGGTGCAAGGAGATGCATCAGTGCTCTGTGCATGTCCATTCTTGTACTCTAGCTGACTTCCATGTCTGCGTCTGCACTTCAGTGCCTATTACACAGCAGGCCCTGAAGTGTGAAGGAATTAACACTCTTAGGAGCAGCTCCCAATCAATGACTCTCTGAAGTCTGTGTATACATCTCCCAGTTCCCCTCCCCTTGGGTGGGGTCATTCTAATGTAGGTGTTTCCCTACAGATTTAATCTCCAGTTGTCTACCACAACACCTGGCTAAAGCATGCATCCTGTAAGGCCTGCCTTCCACTTCTGGATCACTTTTCCTTTCTCCTATTGGTATTACCTATACTACTGGGACATAAATTTTTGCTTCATATCCTCCTCTGGAAGAACTCAAACTAAGATATAGGGTCTCAGCTGTATGCAGGAATCTCCATTCCAGCTCATAAAGTTCAAGGTCATATCTCTATACATGAGTGGGCCTATATATGCATCCAATTTATGATGGACCGTCAGAGTGCCAACCTTTACTTTGAGTTCCCTTTTTCGTTTTTTTCCCACCATATTTCCTGTTTGTACTTTTTAAGTTTGGGTATGTTTAATTTGATTTTCAGAATAAAACTAAAATAATGCAGTATCATGTCACTTCTATCAAACCAACAAAAATGGGGACAGTGGATAATGCCAGGTGTGGGCAGGGATACGAGGCCATGGGCACATTCATGGGCTTCTGCCGACTGTGAAGAATGGTGCAGTCCTTCCATAGAACAGTGTGGCAGTACTTAGCTACAGTAAGTTTCCACTTACTCTCTGAGACCTAGCGATTCTGCTCCTGTGTATATATTCCAAAGCAATACTCAGTGGATCCACAAGAAGGCATGCATAAAAGCTCAACACAGTAGGGTCTTTTGTTTGTTTTTGCTGTTGTTGGCAGGAAATTGCCACCAATGCAGGCATCTACTGCAAGAGAAGTCACTGGTAAGATGTGTTGCTGCTCACTCTGCAGTGCATGTGTCAGGAGAAACAACAGACTAATTACATACATAGCAACTTGGAGAGAGCTTAAAAATATATTGCAAGATGAATCAAGTAGAAATCACAACAAGATATATATCACAGTTCTTATATGTATATTAAGATAGGCCCAGGGCACCTGGGTGGCTCAGTTGGTTGAGCGACTGCCTTCGGCTCGGGTCATGATCCCAGAGTCCTGGGATCGAGTCCCGCATCGGGCTCCCAGCTCTGGGGGGAGCCTGCTTCTCCCTCTGATCCTCTCCCCTCTCATGCTGTTTCTCTCTCTCTCTCTCTCAAATAAATAAATAAATAAAATCTTAAAAAAAAAGATAGGCCCATAAACAACAATTCTTCTTCTGTGCGAATACACTATATTCTATCCACCAAACACATTGTGGGGAGGGGAGAAGAAACAGAGGAAACAGGAAGGAGAAAAAAGAAAACAAACAGAACCAGAACTGTGCTTAATGAAGACCAACGATAATGTACCACGTATTGACAGATTAAGATTAACCTGACTCTTGGCACCTAAAGTAAAAAAAGAAACATGGGGCGCCTGGGTGGCTCAGTCGTTAAGCGTCTGCCTTCGGCTCAGGTCATGATCCCAGGGTCCTGGGATCGAGCCCCACATCGGGCTCCCTGCTTGGCGGGAAGCCTGCTTCTCCCTCTCCCATTCCCCCTGCTTGTGTCCCCTCTCTCGCTGTGTCTCTCTCTGTCAAATAAATAAATAAAATCTTTAAAAAAAAAACAACAAAAAATATATTTTTTGTTATGTGTTTGGAGTATTTCAAGTATTTCTATAGGTTTGCTGCAGATGGAAGTTTGCCACAAGCTTAGTTGAAGTGTTGGAAGTACTTATAATTCATTTAATAATTTCCTGGTGGTGGTGATTAGTTTGGTTCCAATTTTCTTCGATTACAGATTGTGCTGCAATGAGCGGCCTTCTGCACCCATGTGTAATATATGTAGTGCTGCTGAGAGAAGCAAGAACGCTGGGCTGTGCTGGAATCCTGGCTCTACTACTGCCTGCCCTTGAGCAACGTGGCTAATTGCTCGAGGCCTCAGTTTCTTGATAATACTACTACCAACCTCCTAGGGTTATGGTGATAATAAATAAAATGAGTTAATGTTTGTCGAGCACTTACAACAATGCTGGTACATACTGAGCACTCAAGAGTATAAGTTATTATTATTTTATATTATTTTTGACAGTATTAGTTATTATTCATCTTATTGTTTTAGCATGTATTTAAGTGGGGTAAAATTACAGATATGGAATTTCTTGCTTAGGGGGGACACATTTTAAATGTTTATACATTTTTCAAAAATTCTAAATGGGCTGTATTTAGTCTACAATCAAAGGCGCCAAGACTTATCATTTCTCTACACTCTTGCCAAAATCAGATACCTTCATTCTTTTTCATTCTTTTTCATTCTTTTTTTATTTCACTGGTGAGTAAAGCATTACATTTTGCCTTACAGTTCCTTGGTTACAAGTGAGTATGTGGGCCTTTTAAACTTTTATGGAATATTCATTCAAAAACTGGCATATTAACAACAGTAATCCTAACTGGTTTTAGACAAAAGAAGCTTCAATCAGCTTTTGTATTTATTTGGCTTATGACCTATAATAGATTCAACCAGTGCTAAGCTTAGCATGAAGCAGCCTTACACCCTGCCTTACAGATTCTGCCATTATTTTCTTTCTGGCCAGATGAGCTATTGGGAGATATGAACGATCATGATTATATCAGAGTGTTGTTGTCATTGTACTTCTTTTCCTAACATTCATAAACATCATCTTGATTAAAATCAAATCTCCAAAGCCGCTAGAAGTGAAAATAAATGGGCTCAGAATTAGTAGACATTGGATTACTTGATAACATTGCTTTTGCTTTTTAAAAATTTTTAATGATACGTAAGATTTTAACAGCGTAATTTTAATCCAAATGCCTAAATTCTATCCTGTGACCTTAAAGAAATTTAAATGTCTATTATATCTTTGTTAGAATAAAATGCCAGTTCATGAGGATTTAGAAAACGTCAGCCAGTATAGCCAAAGGGGATCTTTATTAAGAGGTTTATTTTGAAAAAAATCAAAGCATGTAATCCTAGGGTAGTTCATATGCGGAAAAAACCTAAAGTGCCAAGGAAGAAGCCACTTCCTCTCAAAATTATCTTTTGATGATTTCGTCTATTGAGTTCCTAGAAAAGCTTACAAAGAAAAACATTTTTTATTCAGTGTGATATATATTGGGACAATTCTCCCTCTTCTATCTCAGATATATCCTTGATGCACAGAACTCCTGCTGATTCTGTAGCAACTTTATCAATGTAGAAAACCTGATATGAAGAGAGAAGAGTCAGAACATGTGTGATTTTATCAATCTATTGTTGTAAGAAAGAACAGAATGGTAGGGGAATTGTCAGTTTTCAGAACAATATTTTGTTGCCCTAGATTCTTAGCTTACTTCTTGGGGAATTTGGATTTCAGATTTTTATATTTTTCAGTATTAAACAAGGTTATTAATTATTGCTCGTATAATCCCTATATTAAATGTTTTTACACTCCAAAGTTTAGGTTATATTTTAGGAAGCTCCTCTACTAACTTAAAACCTCACCCAGGAGATAGGGTGGAACATATTAATAGTACAGAGACTTCACACTTAAAACCATATTGGCCACAAAAATCCTTCCAAATTAAGTTTTAGTCTAATGCCCTCCTAATGTATGTTAGGTAATGCTTTGTGAAGAATGACTACTTTAACAAAGAAACTCATTTCTTGTACCACTTGTACAGTCTTTATACAATCTCTACAAGACTAAGATGTGAAACTGCTTCGGCAATAACCCTGTGAAGACTCATTCTCACCAATATATCCTTTGCACAATTTCTCACTGACATCGTCAGTGAAATAAAGCAGAGAACTCTTCTGCAATGACTCTAGGTATTAATAGTCTTTATTCTTATCTTTTTTGTATTTTTTTATTGGACCTGCTATAACAGAGCAGATGAGGTCATCAATGAGATGCATACTTTTTTTTCTTGATTACAAAGTATACTGAGATTAAGGCATTCTGATTATGAAGATCAAAGGTATAGTCCAGCTACTAACTCCACACTGACTCAAGTCAGGGATCATTCATTCATTCAGAGTGCTTAAAGAATCCCAATGATGAACAAGTTACAGTACACTGTGGAGGATTCATATGTAAACAGACTTCCCTTTCTTCAGTGTGTCCAGGTAAATAAGTTATGTACTTCATTATTCGTGATGCAACATAGAAAGGGACAGGTGCTATAGAGACAGCAAGAACACAGCATGGGAAGAGAGTACTTTCTAGATGAGAGCCTCGTGGAATCCTTCATAGAGATGTCATATAGTCTGAACCACGGCAGGTGAGTAGTGTTTCAATATGTGGATATGGGGTAAATTAATATTTGAATGAAAAAAAATAGTGGAAAGAAAGCCTGGAGTGGGGCCATGTGGAGAGCATGTAGGGAACATCTAGGAATCTGGCCTCTCTGGAGAATAAAGTATGCGAAGGGAACTGATGGAAAGCAGGAAGGCCGTGTCAGCTGAGACCAGATGGTAAAAGGGCCTGATACACCCATTGCCAAAGAGCAAGGGCTTTTCTTGGTCATCGCAGGTTTTAAGGAGAGATTAAGTGATCAGAATTGTGTTTTACTGAATCTGGCTGAGGGGCTCAGGGTGCACTGCAATGAGGGGATCTTGCAAATAATAAAAAGAGAATCTTCTTACAAAGGTCAGGGGATTTGGCAACAGGGCTTCAACTGAGGTAATGGGCCTGAAATGGAGGAGAGTGGTAGGTGGGGGTGATGTGGAGAATTTGGTGACAGGATGGAGGCTACAGGAAAGAAAAAATAATAAGGTGATGCTATTAATAGAAGCAAAGGACACAGGATGTGGATAAAAGCTTTGGGAGCAGAAGCTGAATACTTCATTTTAATACCTATTGAATTTTAGGTTTGGGGAAGCAGGCAAGTTTACTATGAGGTGTTAAATCCAAGGAAGAACAAGCATCAAGACTGAGGGCAGGGTTAACAGGATGTTTCAGAGAGACAGGAGAAACAAGGAGAGGTCCTTGAATTTAGTGATTAAGAAGTCACTGGTGAATCTCTCTTTTTGAAATCCATAAATGAGAGAGAAAGATTATATCCCAATATTAATTTTATGTACAGGTAGAGAGATAAAGGGACTGTTTTCTGTATCTTTAATTCTTTTGTAAAATGACCATGCATTACCTGTGTAACAAAGAAAACAACAAGGAAGTGTCAATAATTTTGGTGGCATTTAGGTAGTGAGAACAGAAGCCATACACAGATACTGCAAGGGCCAATTGCAAAAGTTCTACTTATTTCTTTTGGAAGAACTCTTTGAGCTGTATTTCTTCATTCACAGTAGATTGTCCTGTCAGGAGTTTTCTTCCATTACAGGTCCCAATCTGAGATTTTATCACCTGTGGATCTACTGATCACAGCTAGTACCTGTCTGAGCCCTTAGTGCTCTCACATAAAGAAAATGATCCTCTTGTCTACAGCTTCGTTTCCTGGCCATCATTCTACAGAGGTCACTGTCAGGACTTCCTCACAGGAAATCCTAATTAAAACAACTAACTTAAATTGAGCAGTTACTATGCAATATGAGTTTTAATAGTTGATTTACATACATTATCTATGTGAATTCCCACAATGACTCTATGGCATCTCTGCTATTATTTTCCCAGTTTACTTAGGAGGAAGCTGATTTTTAGGGAATGTGAGTGACTTGTCCAAGGCCATCCAGCCAGTAAGTAGTGAGGAAAACATCACTCTTATCATCATATTTTGTCAATTTCTCTAGAATGAGGTTGGGCAGTTTCTCCCCAAGGAACTATATGATAAATGGTTCAAAGGCACATGAACTACATGAGTTCCCCCCTAAATTATTATTATTTTTTTTTAAGATTTTATTTATTTATTTGAGAGAGAGAGAGAATGAGAGAGAGCACGAGAGGGAAGAGGGTCAGAGGGAGAAGCAGACTCCCTGCTGAGCAGGGAGCCCGATGCGGGACTCGATCCCGGGACTCCAGGATCATGACCTGAGCCGAAGGCAGTCGCTTAACCAACTGAGCCACCCAGGCGCCCCTCCCCCCTAAATTATTAAGACAGTTCCTTCTCTGTGATTGTTAGGAAAATGGAATTTCGGAAAGTCAGGAGACCAGATTTCCAGTTTTAGGTCTTCTGGCACCTGTACAGAAAAATCATTTAACCTCCTTAGGTCTTTGAATACTTTTACACAAAAATGGGTTAATTCTTAGCTAGCTACATCACAATGCTGTTTGTAATTACTGATTAAGGTAACTCCATGAAAGTTCTCCACAAACCCTACAGTGATTTGAAAATTATTCAGATTCTGATGCCAACCTCTTTGCTCTTCTCCCCTCCACCCCAGATAGAAGAACATTCCAAGTCTGTTTCTAGGGATATTACTCACTGTTTAAGTTGGGGATATTCTTAAGAGCCAGGGCTCTGACTCTTGTTCCCACTAAATAGGATTGCACTTGTAAAATGCTCCTAAACCTTGGATAAAAAGAGAGATTATAGTATTAATGGTTTTATTTTTCAGAATACTATATTTCTGGTTGAGCCCAAAGGTTGAAATGCTAAAATTCATACCCCGGAATTATAATGTTTCCAGTGAATTTTCTAAGAAAAAACAAAACCTCTATCTAGGTTTTCATTTATTCAACATTATTGAGAACCTACTGTGGGTCAGGTACTCAAGGGCCTCATAGTTCAGTGCTCAAACAGGGAAGAAAATAATATTCTGCATTGGCCTCAGAGGGGAAGGAGCTCTGGGTGGATGGAACAGCATCCACAATATAAATATAAAATATTTATATTTTATAATATATTATATTATATATTATATGTAATATAATATAATATAAATGAATATAAAATGAATATAAAACAGCATGTTTAGAGAACTGAAAGTCGATCTGGAGAATCAGGGTGAGATCAGCAGATTTCCCAAAAATGACATTTGAGCACTAAAGAGGAGGGGCAGGTATCATTGGCCTTGTATTCTATGTGAAAATGTTTGCAATTTATCCTAAGGGCTATGAGAAGTCATTGACATATTTTAAACATAAAACAATTCTTATATTTAAAAAATGAATCTTGGGTTCATATAGAGAATAGATTGGTTGGATGGGTCAAATTTTTCCTTCTTTCTCCTGTGGCAGCCTTTTTTTTTTTTAAATCAACCTTACAGTGATGTAATTTACATAAAATAAAATGTACCCATTTCAAATGTACAGTTAAATGCATTTAGAATAATGTATACATCTGTGTAACTCCTGCCACAGTGAAGATATAGACTATTCATTACACAAACTCTTCTATCCTGCTCTCCTACAGTCAATCTTTTTTTGCTAACGAAGCCCCCACACTCACCTTTAGCCCTAGGAACCACTGATGTGTCTTTTGTTATAGTGATTAGCTCTGGCTTTTCTAGAATATCATAATGGCATTTTAGTGTTCGTACTCTTTTCAATCAGGTTTCTCCTCAGCATAATATTTTCGAGATTCATTCACATTGTCATATATATATATATATATATATTCCATTTTATAGATATGTCACAATTTGTTTTTCCCAGGCCTGTGTTGGAAATTTGAGGTATTTCCAGTTTTCAGCTATTATAAATACTGGTGCTATGAATATTCATGTATAAGTATTTGTGTTGGCACAAGATTTCTTTTTTCTTACATAAAAACCTAATGGAATAGCTGGGTCATATGGTAGGCAAATATATATTTAATTGTATAAATAACTGCAAAACTATTTTCCAAAGTGGTTGTCATACTTTACATTCCCATCAGCAATATGAGAGTTCCAATTGCTCACATCTTTACCAACACTGGGTATTGGTCAATCTTTCTAATTTTAGACATTCTAGTGGGTGTATAGTGTTATCTCACTCTGGTTTTAATTTGCATTTACCTAATGACTAATGAGCAACTTTATGTGTAGTTCCTTGTAATTCATACATGTTCTTTTTTTAAAAATTAACATATAATGCATTATTGGTTTCAGAGGCGGAGGTCTGTGATTCATCAGTCTTATATAATACCCAGGGCTCATTACATCACCTGCCCTCCTTAATGTCCATCACCCAGTGACCTCTTCCCCACAGCCCCTCTCCCCTCCAGCAACCCCCAGTTTGTTTCCTATGATTAAGAGTCTCTTATGGTTTGTCTCCCTCTCTGGTTTTGTCATATATATTCTCTGTTAAAATCTTGTCTGTTAAAAACTGTTTGCCTCCTTACTGATTCGATCATTTGTCTAATTACTGGATTGTAAGGGCTCTTTACATATTCTCAAAACAATTCATTAGTGAAATATATGTACATTTGATCCTTGAATAACGTAGGGGTTGGGGTGCTGACCCCCAAGTAGTCAAAACTCCATGTATAACTTTTGACTCCCCAAAAATCGTAACTGTTAATAGTCTATTGTTGACTGAAAGTCTTATCGCTAACAGTTAAGTCGTATTTTGTATGTCATATATATTATACACTGTATTATTATAATAAAGTAAGCTAGAGAAATGAAAATGTTATTAAGAAAATCATAAGGAAAATACATTTACAGTTCTATACATATTTATTGAAAAAAATCCACGTGTAAGTGGACCACACAGTTCAAACTCATGTTGTTCAAGGTTCAACTGTACATAGCAAATATTTTCTCTCAGTCTGTGGCTTGCCTTTTGATTTTCTTAGTGATGTCTTTCAAAGAGTAGTAAGTTTTAAATTTTGACAAGACTGGAGAGCCATGGTTTAAACACTCTAGTTAAAAGGCAGAGATTGATAAATGAATAGAAAAGTAAGACTGTATATGTTGTCTAGAAAGATACACCTTAAATATAAAGACATAGGTAAAGATATACGTTAAATATAAAGAGGTAGGTAGGTAGGTGAAAGTAAATAAATGGAAAAAGATATGCCATGCCAACAGGAGGCATAAGAAGACGGTGGATTGGCTATTTAATATGTGATAAAGTGGTTTTCAAGACAAATGTTATTATTAGAGATAAAGAGGGACATTTCATAATGATAAAAGAAACAGTGTATCAGCAAGACTTAAGAATTTTAAGTGTATATGTGTCTATTTATAGAGTTTTAAAATACATGAATCAAAATTTATAGAATTAAAGGAAGAACTTTGTAACTCCAAAGTTACAGTAAGATACTAATAGTTGTACTTTGGCTATTGATAGAACACCTACTTATAAATCAGTACATTGCTTAAATGTAATTACTTCAGAACACTAGACCCAGCCACTAAGAATACCCATTCTTTTCAGGTTCACATGGTTCATCAAGTTAGATCATAACACATTTCAATAAATTTAACATTATCAAAATCATATGAAATGTATTCTCTGATCATAACAATCAGATTAGGAATTAATATAAGTAAGATAGTTAGGAAAAACAGTCCATAAATCTGGAAATTAAACAACACACTTCTAAATAATTCACGAGTCAAATTAGCACTTAACAATCTTTTGTCTTACTTTTTTTTTTGAAACAAAGATCTCCTCAATTATTTCAAATGTTTCTGATGACTAGGATTTACCCAGATAACCTTTTGAGACCTTCTTTTACTTTGTCTGTTAAATGTCCTCTTTTGCCAATCAAATAGCAATTTTCCTGGTGGGAGCACTGATACTGAGACAAGTTAACTAACTTCCCCAACATGAGACATCTAGAAAGTTGGTAAGCTACAATCAAAATTTGGTTTATCTTATTCCATAGACTTAGCACTGGTTCATTATTCATACAATGAAGGTAATAATAGCACTTGGATCTGAGTATGGCCACAAGGATTATATTCATCCAGGTCAAGCTCTGAGTACAATGTCTTGCAAAGTATAAACACAATAAATTCCAGCTATACCTAACTCTATAGGTCAGTGTAGTGACTGACCCTGAAATAGGACAGCCACCTAGAGGTGAAAAAAGGGACATTTCATAAGTCAGGGATTGTTAACTCCATTTTATAGGCAAAGAGTTCCTCCAGAAAATATAATACCAATTTGTAGTCACCAAATATTTGATTATTTTTATTCCTTTTTCCCTCCCTCTGATTTCAACTGGCACTAATGTTGGATTTCCTAATGTCAGAAAATAAGCAAGCTATGCCTCTCTCCATATCTCTAGGTAGATATGTAGATACAAGGGTGAGTGTAGGGAGGGAAAGAGAGAGAAAATGAGAGAAAGAGAAGGGAGAGAGGGAGGGAGAAAAAGGGAGAATTTTCCTTCTTGTCCTTCCTATCAAAATGGCCAGTGGTGATGTAAGGCCAAGTTTCCAATGACTAAAAGGTAAGAGAAGGAGATTATTGATGCTTGAAAGAATCTTGTTGTGTTATTTCTCTTGGGTCCTAATATATCTCTACTGCATAAGAATAAAATATTAGATCTGAGTGTAGTATTTCCATTTGGGAGTAGAGCACCAGCTGTCTTCTTAAATTTCCATGACACTTAATCTAGCTCTAAGCTTGGTTAGCTTTCAATTCACAAAGAAGGCAACAACAGTTACACAGGGTCACATTTTCAGCAAGGTCTCTGAGGTAATGAAGTGTACCAAGTATGCTAATAAAGAGAGCAGTGAAGTTGATTTCTTGAGGCAAGTGGAAAGACATGGCTCCATGGAAGTCGCTTTTTGGTGCAATGCAAGAAGTGACCTGTGAATAGAAGGAGTTAGCATTGAAAGGTAAGAATTTGAGAGTTTCTCAGCATTGTTGGGGATTACCACTCAATTAGCCTTACTGATGACAATGTTGAATTTATTACCTCATATGTCCATTTCTTTCCACATAAGCATCAAAAGATGCTTAGGGTCAAAACCCCCTAGATGATCATCTAGAGAGCTACTCACATTAAAATCATCTGCTGCATCAGCCTTCTCAATGCACAAAATAAACTAGCAAAAGATATGATGCTGATATGTCCATTCTAATCACTACTAAGATTTTTCATAGGCTACTGGTACATTTGTCAAAATTTCCAAGTCCTTCATGCACATGCTAGGTCAGAGGGGGGAAAAATAGATATTTAAATAAGTTTTGTACCACTCCTTTAAAGAAGACAAGTAATTTTGTCAGAACATGATGTAAAAAGTTTTAGCGTTGAGGGCATTCATCTGAAAATAACTTCTCATCTGACTCCCTAATATGTGCTTGTCAGAGAAGATGGTTTATTAATATTAAATCACCCAATTAAGCTTATACTATGGTAGCATACACAGAAAAATACATGAAAAACAAAAAAGCCAAAAGTTAACAAGAAATCATACTATTATTCAGGTGCATACCTTGTACCTCTTTAATAAGTGGTTGAAAAGCATAATCCAGAATAAATCATAGAATCACAGAATCTTAATGCTACAAACTACGGTGATATATTTCTCCCCTATTGTCATTCTAACTACTGTGTAACAAAACAACATAAAATGACAATCATTTATTCTCATGTTAATAGGTCACCTGGCATGGCTTTGCCTCAGTTGATGGGCTGTGGGACTGCTATTCTGCATCAGACCATGGAGCAATCCAACTCTGCTTTATGAGTCTCCTCTAGGTCCTCAGTTATCTTGGAACATTCTTCTAATGACAAAGTTTGGAAGACCACAGATACGTGAGTAAAAACATGCAATGTTTCTTAAAGCTTAGGATCAGAAATCTACCTGTTGGATTTCACAGATGGTTACTTCTGCATTCTATTGGCTGAAGCAAGTCACAAAGAGAAGAAAAATGTTCCTCCCAAAGAAGTAGGTGGGGCGAGTCATTCCTGTTGAACAATAAGTGATTCTACTCAAGCTGTTAACAGCAATCTAACTTCCTTATTCCACAGAGAGGAACACTGGAGGCACTGGCAGCATTTGCTCGTGTGTGTGTGTGTGTGTGTGTGTGTGTGTGTGTGTTTGTGTGTGTTTGTGTGTGTGACATGTTTCAGGGAACGCTACAGGTTAATTTCAAAACTAGAATAATAGCAATGTGCTCCATATTTTCAATTTTTTAAAAAACATTTTATTTATCCATTTGAGAGAGAGCACAAGCAGGGGAGAAAGAGAGGCAGAAGCAGGCTCCCCACTGAGCAAGTAGCCCAACACAGGACTTGATCCCAGGACCCTGGGATCATGACCGGAGCCGAAGGCAGACGCTTAACTGACTGAGCCACCTGTAGGCGTCCCTGTGCTCTATATTTTAAAACAGGAAACTCCACTACATTTTAATAGTGCTTTATATTATATACTGTCCCCTCCTGGAAACTGACATATTTTTCCCAAGTGATAAAATAAACTATTGCTTCTCAAAAGCTCATTGTAAGCAGCAGGAAGGGGATGTTTTGATGTTTTGGAATTTGGAATTTTTTAAAATTATTATTATTTTTTAAAGATTTTATTTATTTATTCATTTGAGAGAGCAAGAATGAGAAAGAGAGAGAGCACATGAGAGGGGGGAGGGTCAGAGGGAGAAGCAGACTCCCTGCTGAGCAGGGAGTCTGATGCGGGACTCGATCCCGGGACTCCAGGATCATGACCTGAGCCGAAGGCAGTCGCTTAACCAACTGAGCCACCCAGGTGCCCCTAATTATTTTTTAAATTAATAGCTCCTTCTTCTATACCCAATAGATATACACACAAATAAACATACACATACATGTACACATAATGTAGAGGGAGGGAGGAATGAAGGGAGAAAATACTAACGTAGAAATGCAATTATTTATCCAATTTAAAGCTAAGCCAGCCCTCACTGAATTTGGAGCTGCAGTATTTTTGCTTTTTTGTTTTTTTTTTCTAGGAGTTTAGGACTCTCCAGGACAAAATAGAAGCTGCTAGGCAAACTCCTTACCAAGTTTGTCATTTTGTTAACAGGAATGGGAAGTGTGGATTGATAATCAGGGCAATAAACCTAGCAGAGCCAAGAGTTTCTATTCCTTCTCTTGCAGTGTGGATGGAAAACAAAAATTATTATTTTTTAAAATTTACAAGACTCTTTTTTTATATCTCAGGAAAGCAGGATGTGCTGACAAGATAGGTCAATCAGAAGCTTTTGGAAGGAAGAACATTTTCTTTCTTGACATAAACCCTATGAATATATAAAAAAGGAATTGCTATAACAGAAAAAAATACTATTACAGCTGTGACTGGTGATATGTACTGAACAGCCTGCAAATCTCACCCAGAATCACTCCGGAATTCATTCACCACACATTTACTGAGCTGCAGATGGTCTTCTTGCTTATCTGATGGCAGATATCTCTAAACTGTTGGAATTACCCAACAACTTAACTTTTTGAACAAGTTTTCAAAGACTTCCTACAGATTTCTTCTTTACTGTAACGAATGTAGAAGGAGCAGGTAACTTACACAGCACTTTGGTGGACACATGTTGTATTGGTTTGTTATTGGAGACACATTAAGGAATTAATGCTATAAGGGAAAAGGTGAAATTCATACTACTTGACAATAATGATTTTACTCTTTTTTAGGATTTTGTATCTGTATCCAATTTATGCTTTGGGTTTTCACGGGTTTATGATGGACTACCATACAGTTTATCTCCCAGGTGTTTCCCTTACTTTGAGTTTCCATGAAATTAATGGGAGAATGACATATTCCAATAGAAACCCTACATCATCCCCCTAGACATAACTATTAAACTTTCCTCTATAGGAATTCAAGTTAATATTTTCAGCACATGAAGGGAGTGGTTCTGTGGCTTAAATATCTTTAAGAAAAAATTGGCCTTTCTGTGGTTAAGCAAACAAAAAAAAAGTCTAATTATTTACTTCCTTTTTTCTTTTTAAAGATTTTATTATTTATTTGACAGAGAGAAAGACAGCGGAGAGAGGGAACACAGGCAGGGGGAGTGGGAGAGGGAGAAGCGGGCTTTCCGCGGAGCAGGGAGCCCGATGCAGGGCTCGATCCCAGGACCCTGGGACCATGACCTGAGCCGAAGGCAGACGCTTAACGACTGAGCCACCCAAGCGCCCCTTATTTTTTCTCTTCGATCACTAGTGTGCCTTCATCTCCTCACATAAAAAGTTAATCCTAGAGAACAAATGAGTAAAACTCATTTTTTGAAATGACCATAAACGGATGTGATAGGACAGGGCAGAGAGACCAATGTTTTTCTTTTTAATGAATTTTATGTTACTTATGAATCTGTTTTTCATGAAACATGCTTTCCAAAGCAAGCAATCCAAACACCCACCACTTCTAGACTGTGCAATAGAAAAAACAAATCAGATTGACCTATATTAAAATTCTATCTCTGCAAATTACAAACTATATGACCTTGAATGAGTTACTTAATTTCTGAATTTTAATTTACTCCTCTGGAAAAATAGAAATGATACCTTTTATCATTATAAGAGACTTCTTTTGTGTTTGCTTTAATAGAGTTGTGATAAGGATAAGAATGATATATGCAAGGTGCTTGGCTCTTGGTGACTATTTAGCAAATGACTATATCATTATATTTGGAGAATAGTAATGCATGGCAAGAAGAGTTCAGCCTTTGGAGTCAAGGTGGATCTGGGTTCAAATCCAGACTCCTCCACTAGCTATATGAAGAACCACTGATGAGTTTACCCTTACCATAAGACTCAATTTCCTAGTTTTTATAGGCTCATAGTATTTGGGGGGAAATTCTTGGCCCCTGACCCCTCGCTTAGTAGATAGTTGTCACTCAGTAAGTGGTAGTCAGTATTAGTGGTGGTGGAATCACTAGTAGCAATACTCCTAGTGAGCCAGTGAAAATCCTTCTTTGATAAAAATTCTTATAATTTAGTTTTTTGTAGATAATATTTTAGTCCCTGTTCCAGATTAAAATATAGCAAGATCTTCCAGAGAAGCCCTACTGAAACCACATTTCTCTTCTGACACTTCACTGATCCCAAACATATATATGTCACTAAAAGTAAACTCATAATCGTCATTGTGACTTTCTCTAAGGACTCCTTCTATCCCAATCCTAGGGAATGATCTCTCATAAGTGGGGAGGACTCCCATGCAGTAGAGGCCCCAGAGTGACAGAGAGGAAGAGCTCCGCTCTCCTATTTTGCCTCTTTGATTTTTACGTCCATGCTTCCTTGACTTCCTAGGTAATTTGGTTGAGTGAAATATCTTCCCAGAGAAAACCTGGATATTTTAAATTTGAAAGATAAGGTTGAGATACAGGGGTGCTCCTGACCCATACATAGCCGGCTGGCTGCCTCAGTTACCTGCTTAACTCCTGATAACCTGAGCCACCTCTTCCAGAGTATGCAAAGCTGTGACATTGCTCCCTCAACATCCTGTAAATTTGGTGGGGTGGGCAGCTTGCTGGAAAGATTAATGTCACTGGCCACTAATCTTACACTCTTCTGCTTATTCAGGAAAGTTATCATTATGTTCCAGCAAGGCAGACATAAAGTCATTTTAAAAAATCATTTTAAAACAATTCTTAGTGTTTCACAAATGTTGCTGACATTTGTAATTCAACTGACCAAATTTGCCTTTTCTCTTGCTTTGATTTAGGGAGGGGGAAAAAGTGCTCCTTTTTGTTTATATGGTGCAAACAAAACTGATGATTTTAAAAAAGGAAATTCATTCAATCAATGTATCTCTTTATACACAAATTTCAATTAAACAACTGGTTTGATTGATTCCCCTCTGCCAGCCTAAGTTAACTATATTAATTTCTGATAGTCTCATTTCTAAACTTCAGTCAAAGGTCATTTGTAGGTCTGGCTGCATAAGAATCACCTTGGGAGTTTTGCAATAAATATAGATTCTTGGGCCTCAATTCTGATACTTCAGATTCAGAAGATCCCTGGCCCAGGAATCTATATTTCAACAAAGATCTCAGCTATTGGTAGCAGTCTTAAATTTGTCACATATAATACCAAACTGGTCATTCAGATGACAAATAGAGATATTGTAGTTTCCTTAGGATCTCTTCCTCTGATTTCCTTCATGATTTATCAGCCAGATTATTTGATCAATCCTCATAAGTTAGCATATGTAACCATGGTGTCATTTTAGAGCACTGACTTCTAAGCTCATGGGGCAGGTGGGGGATATGGGGAGAATACACACTGGGGGTTATTCTCTCTCTCTCCTTACTCATCTGTTATGACCATTGATATCTTTCTATATATTTTCCCCAATATGGTAAATAAGTAAATGATTGGATGAACAATGACCCTGCATTCTAAACAGGAGCAGAGATCCTGAGAAGAGGCAAATTTGGGCTGTTTCAAGCCTGAAAACTGTCTTCAGATGAGATTTTTGTAGCATTGACTAAGCTATCTGCAAAGTTTGAAGGTACCCTTGTCATAACCACTGGATATTACTGACCATGGGAGTTGCATCTCTAATTCCTGCTGATGTCAGTTATTTCACTGGTTCCATAGCTGATGGCCTCAGCCCCTAAATCCAGCCAGCTTTTTGGCCAGTCCTTGTCATTAATCAGAAAGTGAGGGTGAGAGATGTGGGAATATTTTTTCCAACCCTAAGAGAACAAGGCTATGGGTACCTAAAAAACAGGCATGCCTTAATTTCTAAGATATTTAGAAAAATCATTTTTAAAAATTTTTTAATTGTTATGTTAATCACCATACATTACATCATTAGTTCTTGATGTAGTGTTCCATGATTCATTGTTTGTGCATAACACCCAGTGCTCCACGCAGAACGTGCCCTCCTTAATACCCATCACCAGGCTAACCCATCCCCCCACCCCCTTCCCCTCTAGAACCCTCAGTTAGTTTTTCAGAGTCCATCGTCTCTCATGGTTCGTCTCCCCCTCTGACTTACTCCCCTTCATTCTTCCCCTCCTGCTATCTTCTTCTTTTTCTTTTATCGTAACATATATTGCATTATTTGTTTGAGAAGTACAGATCTGTGATTCAACAGTCTTGCACAATTCACAGCGCTCACCATAGCACATACCCTCCCCAATGTCTATCACCCAGCCACCCAATCCCTCCCACCGCCCACCTCTCCAGCAACCCTCAGTTTGTTTCCTGAGATTAAGAATTCCTCATATCAGTGAGGTCGTATGATACATGTCTTTCTCTGATTGACTTATTTCACTCAGCATAACACCCTCCAGTTCCATCCACGTCATTGCAAATGGCAAGATCTCATTCCTTTTGATGGCTGCATAATATTCCATTGTGTATATATACCACCTCTTCTTTATCCATTCATCTGTCGATGGACATCTTGGCTCTTTCCACAGTTTGGCTATGGTGGACATTGCTGCTATACACATTGGGGTGCATGTACCCCTTTGGATCCCTACATTTGTATCTTTGGGGTAAATACCCAGTAGTGCAATTGCTGGATCATATGGTAGCTCAATTTTCAACTGTTTCAGGAACCTCCATACTGTTTTTCAGAGTGGCTGCACCAGCTTGCATTCCCACCAACAGTGTAGGAGGGTGCCCCTTTCTCCACATCCCCACCAGCATCTGTCGTTTCCTGACTTGTTAATTTTAGCCGTTCTGACTGGTGTGAGGTGGTATCTCATGGAGGTTTTGATTTGGATTTCCCTGATGCCGAGCGATGGTGAGCACTTGTTCATGTGTCTGTTGGCCATTTGGATGTCTTCTTTGGAAAAGTGTCTGTTCATGTCTTCTGCCCATTTCTTGATTGGGTTATTTGTTCTTTGGGTGTTGAGTTTAATAAGTTCTTTAGATTTTGGATACTAGTCCTTTATCTGATATGTCATTTGCAAATATCTTCTCCCATTCTGTTGGTTGTCTTTTGGTTTTGTGGACTATTTCTTTTGCTGTGCAAAAGCTTTTTATCTTGACGAAGTCCCAATAGTTCATTTTTGCCCTTGCTTCCCTTGCTTTTGGCGATGTTTCTAGGAAGAAGTTGCTGCAGCTAAGGTCAAAGAGGTTGCTACCTGTGTTCTCCTTTAGGATTTTGATGGACTCCTGTCTCACGTTTAGGTCTTTCAACCATTTGGAGTCTATTTTTGTGTGTGGTGTAAGGAAATGGTCCAGTTTCATTCTTCTGCATGTGGTTGTCCAATTTTCCCAACACCATTTGTTGAAGAGACTGTCTTTTTGCCATTGGACATTCTTTCCTGCTTTGTCAAAGATGAGTTGACCATAGAGTTGAGGGTCCATTTCTGGGCTCTCGATTCTGTTCCATTGATCTATGTGTCTGTTTTCGTGCCAGTACCATATTGTCTTGATGATGACAGCTTTGTAATAGAGCTGGAAGTCTGGAATTGTGATGCCGCCAGCTTTGCTTTTCTTTTTCAATATTCTTCTGGCTATTCGGGTCTCTTCTGGTTCCATACAAATTTCAGGGTTATTTGTTCCATTTCTTTGAAAAAAGTGGATGGTATTTTGATGGGGATTGCATTGAATGTGTAGATTGCTCTAGGTAGCATTGACATCTTCACAGTGTTTGTTCTTCCAATCCATGAGCATGGAAAGTTTTTCCATTTCTTTGTGTCTTCTTCAATTTCTTTCATGAGTATTTTATAGTTTTCTGAGTACAGATCCTTTGCCTCTTTGGTTAAATTTATTCCTAGGTATCTTATGGTTTTGGGTGCAGTTGTAAATGGGATCGACTCCTTGATTTGTCTCTCTTCTGTCTTGTTGTTGGTGTATAGGAATGCCACTGATTTCTGTGCATTGATTTTATAGCCTGCTACTTTACTGAATTCCTGTATGATTTCTAGCAGTTTTGGGGTGCAGTCTTTTGGGTTTTCCACATACATTATCATATCATCTGCAAAGAGTGAGAGTTTGACTTCCTGTTTGCTGATTTGGATGCCTTTGATTTCTTTTTGTTGTCTGATTGCTGTGGCTAGGACTTCTAATACTATGTTGAATAGCAGTGGTGAGAGTGGACATCCCTGCCGCGTTCCTGACCTTAGGGGAAAAGCTCTCAGCTTTTCTCCATTGAGAATGATATTCGCTGTAGGTTTTTCATAGATGGCTTTTATGATATTGAGGTACGTACCTTCTATCACTATACTCTGAAGAGTTTTGATCAAGAAAGGATGCTGTACTTTGTCAAATGCTTTTTCTGCATCTATTGAGAGGATCATATGATTCTTGTTCTTTCTTTTGTCAAGGTATTGTATCACATTGATTGATTTGCGGATGTTGAACCAGCCTTGCAGCCCAGGGATAAATCCCACTTGGTCATGGTGAATAATCTTTTTAATGTACTGTTGGACTCTATTGGCTAGTATTTTGGTGAGAATTTTTGCATCCATGTTCATCAAGGATATTGGTCTGTAGTTTTCCTTTCTGATGGGGTCTTTGTCTGGTTTGGGGATCAAGGTAATGGTGGCCTCATAAAATGAGTTTGGAAGTTTTCCTTCCATTTCTATTTTTTGGAACAGTTTCAGGAGAATAGGTATTAATTCTTCTTGAAATGTCTGATAGAATTCCCCTGGGAAGCCATCTGGCTCTGGGCTTTTGTTTCTTGGGAGATTTTTGATTACTGCTTCAATTTCCTTAGTGGTTATAGATCTGTTCAGGTTTTCTATTTCTTCCTGGTTCAATATTGGTACTTGATACATCTCTAGGAATGCACCCATTTCTTCCAGGTTATCTAATTTGCTGGCATAGAGTTGCTCCTAATATGTTCTTATAATTGTTTGTATTTCTTTGGTGTTGGTTGTGATCTCTCCTCTTTCATTCATGATTTTGTTGATTTGGGTCATTTCTCTTTTCTTTTTGATAAGTCTGGCCAGGGGTTTATCAGTCTTGTTAATTCTTTCAAAGAACCATCTCCTAGTTTCGTTGATCTGTTCTACTGTTCTTTTGGTTTCTAGTTCATTGATTTCTGCTCTGATCTTTATTATTTCTCTTCTCCTGCTGGGTTTAGGCTTTATTTGCTATTCTTTCTCCAGCTCTTTTAGGTGTAGGCTTAGGTTGTGTATTGGAGACC
The DNA here is from genome assembly GCF_009762305.2 of Zalophus californianus. Lineage (NCBI taxonomy): Eukaryota > Metazoa > Chordata > Mammalia > Carnivora > Otariidae > Zalophus > Zalophus californianus. The sequence continues at coordinate 79,664,074 of NC_045606.1, forward strand.
TTTTTTGTTTCTTGAGAAAGGCTTGTATTGCTATATACTTTCCTCTCAGGACTGCCTTTGCTGTATCCCAAAGATTTTGAACACTTGTGTTTTCATTTTCATTGGTTTCCATGAATTTTTTTAATTCTTCTTTAATTTCCTGGTTGACCCATTCATTCCTTAGTAGGATGCTCTTTAGCCTCCATGTATTTGAGTTCTCTCCAACTTTCCTCTTGTGATTGAGTTCTAGTTTCAAAGCATTGTGGTCTGAACATATGCAGGGAATGATCCCAATCTTTTGGTACCGGTTGAGACCTGATTTCTGACCTAGGATATGATCATTTCTGGAGAATGTTCCATGGGCACTAGAGAAGAATGTGTATTCCGTTGCTTTGGGATGGAATGTTCTGAATATGTCTGTGAAGTCCATTTGGTCCAGTGTGTCATTTAAAGTCTTTATTTCCTTGTTGATCATTTGCTTAGATGATCTGTCCATTTCAGTCAAGGGGGTGTTAAAGTCCCCCACTATTATTGTATTGCTGTCAATGTGTTTCTTTGCTTTTGTTATTAATTGCCTTATATAATTGGCTGCTCCCATGTTCGGGGCATAGATATTTACAATTGTTAGATCTTCTTGTTGGATAGACCCTTTAAGTAGGATACAGTGTCCTTCCTCATCTCTTATTACAGTCTTTGTTTTAAAATCTAATTTGTCTGATATAAGGATTGCCACCCCAGCTTTCTTTTGGTGTCCATTAGCATGGTAAATGGTTTTCCACCCCCTCACTTTCAATCTGGGGGTGTCTTTGGGTCTAAAATGAGTCTCTTGCAGACAGCATATTGATGGGTCTTGTTTTTTAATCCAATCTGATAGACTGTGTCTTTTGATTGGGGCATTGAGCCCATTTACATTCAGGGTAACTATTGAAAGGTATGAATTTAGTGCCATTATATTGCCTGTAAGGTGACTGTTACTGTATATTGTCTGTGTTCCTTTCTGATCTATGCTGCTTTTAGGCTCTCTCTTTGCTTAGAGGACCCCTTTCAATATTTCTTGGAGGGCTGGTTTTGTGTTTGCAAATTCCTTTAGTTTTTGTTTGTCCTGGAAGCTTTTTATCTCTCCTTCTATTTTCAATGAGAGCCTAGCTGGATATAGTATTCTTGGCTGCATATTTTTCTCATTTAGTGCTCTGAAGATATCATTCCAGTCCTTTCTGGCCTGCCAGGTCTCTGTGGATAAGTCTGTTGCCAGTCTAATATTTCTACCATTGTAGGTTACATATCTCTTCTCTCGAGCTGCTTTCAGGATTTTCTCTTTGTCTCTGAGACTCGTAAGTTTTACTATTAGATGTCGGGGTGTTGACCTATTTTTATTGATTTTGAGAGGGGTTCTCTGTGCCTCCTGGATTTTGATGCCTGTTTCCTTCCTCACATTAGGGAAGTTCTCTGCTATTATTTGCTTCAATATACCTTCTGCCCCTCTCTCTCTTTCTTCTTCTTCTGGGATCCCAATTATTCTAATGTTGTTTCGTCTTATCGTATCGCTTATCTCTCAAATTCTGCCCTCGTGATCCTGTAGTTGTTTCTCTCTCTTTTTCTCAGCCTCTTTATTTTCCATAATTTGGTCTTCTATATTGCTGATTCTCTCTTCTGCCTCATTTATCCTAGCAGTTAGTGCCCCCATTTTTTATTGCACCTCATTAATAGCCTTTTTGATTTCGACTTGGTTAGATTTTAGTTCTTTTATTTCTCCAGAAAGGGTTTCTCTAATAACTTCCACGCTTTTTTCAAGCCCAGCTAGTATCTTTAAAGTCATGATTCTGAACTCTAGGTCTGACATCGTACTAATGTCCGTATTGAGTAGGTCCCTGGCAGACGGTAGTATCTCTTGTTCTTTTTGCTGAGGTGATTTTTTTCATCTTGTCATTTTGTCCAGAGGAGAATAGATGAATGAGAGAACAAAATGCTAACAGGTTAACGTCCCCAGCAAATATACTCTATACAAATCAGAAAAGACCTGAAACCAGGGGAAAGGAAAGGGAAAGAAAGAAAAAAGAAAGAGAAAAGAAAGAAAGAAAAAAAAACAAAAAGAAAAAGATTAAAAACAAAAACAGAACAATACAAAAAAACCCAAATATGATCAAATATGACCAGGCTAGTGCATAGATCAGTGCCACACACTAGATTTTGGGTGTATTTTGGTCTGTTAGAAAAAAGTGTCTCCTAAAATTTTAAAGGAAGAAAGACATATATGTACAAAATAAGGGTTGATACAATGAAGGGATGGAAGATGACTGTAAAGATGAAAATTATAAAAGATTTTATAAAAGGAATTGATACGATAAGAAGTTGTTTGAAAAAAGAAAAAAGAAGATTTAAAAAAAAAAAGGGAGAGAACGTGATCAGGCAGGAGACTAGAACAAAGTCATACACTAGTGATTTAGGGTATATTTTGATCTGTTAGAAGAAACTGTATCTCAAAATTTTAAAGAGAGAATTTACATATATATGCCAAATTAAGAGTAACTACTATGAAGGGATAAAATATGACTCTAAAAATGAAAAATAAAAAATGTTTTTTTAAAAAAAGGGATTGATAAGATGGTTGAAAAAGGGAAAAAGAGAAATTAAAAAAAAACAGTTAAAAAATTAAGTTTGAAAAACTAATGAATCATGGTAAAAAAAGCCATGAATTCTATGTGCAGTGTTCCCCTACCGCTGGAGTTGTCCCGTTCTCCTTGATCTGTAAACTTGGTCTTGGCTTGCTGGCTGTTCATGCTGATCTTCTGGGGGAGGGGCCTGTTGCCGTGGTTCCCAAATGTCTTTGCCGGAGGCAGAATTGCCCCGCCCTTGTCGGTCAGGGCTAAGCAAGCTGCTCGGGTTTGCTCTCAGGAGCTTTTGTTCCCTGCAAGCTTTGGGTACAGCTTTGGGGGACGAGAGTGAAAATGGCGGCTTCCCAATCTCCGCCCCAGAGGAGGCAAGAACTCGGGGCTCCGCTCCTCAGTGTGCCCCCAGAGTAAAGCAACCAGTCACTCCCGTGTCCCTGGTCTCCGGCCCAATCCCTGCTCACCCGGCCTGTGACCGATCGTTTCTATCTCTGGCACCCGACCCCATGTGGAGTCTCCAAACCCAGCAGATCCCTGCGGTGCACTCCCGCGCTGCTCCTCCCAGGGGAGGAAGGGGAGTCTCCCCAGCTCTGCTGCTCGTTGGGTCCCTGCTGGAGGCGCAGTGGCCCGACTGGGCCGCGGATCACAGTTTATGGCAACTCCGAGCTGAGAGCCCGCGCCTCGGCTCAGTCTCTGCAGCCGGCTTCCCCGCTCCGATACCTGGGAGCTCTGCCGCACTCAGGCACCCCCGGTCTTTCTGTGACCCCGAGGGGCCTGAGACCACACTGTCCCGCGAGGGTTCCACCTCCCGCTTAGCCACTGGAGCGACGTCCCTCAGCGGAGCCAACTTCTAAAAGTTCCGATTTTGTGCCCCGCGGCTCTAGCACTTACCAGAAGCAGCCGACGGAGGCCCCCTCCCCCGCCGTCTATCCTCCCGAATATCGCCTCAGATTCACTTCTCCGCACGTCCTACCTTCCAGAAAGTGGTCGCTTCTCTGTTCAGAGAGTTGTTGCTACTCTCCTTTTCGATCTCCTGTTGAGTTCATAGGTGTTCAGAATGGTTTGATCCCTATTCAGCTGAATTCCTGAGACCAGATGAAATCCAAGTCTCCTATTCCTCCACCATCTTGCTCCGCCCAAGCAGAAATACCATTTTTTATGTAAGAATGTCAGCAATCTGGCAAAAGACTTTTAAAAGGAAGTCTAGTCTGTTAAAATGTCCCAGTATGGGACAAATGTGGTATTTTTCCAATATAGTCAGTTGGAAAGGAAACAGCTACAAACATTTTAAAGGATCTGATGCAGCCCTGAGCCATCAGAGCAGGATACTTCCAGAAATCTTTGCAGCTAGGTTTCTTGAGTAGCAGAAACATTCACATAGCAACTAGTGAGCTGCAGAGGGATATGAGGTAGCCAAAAGGTATAATGATTACTTAGGTGGGGGAAAAAGAACTCCTATGATTGCCTTGCTACACATACTCACAAAGCAGAAATGCCTTCATAGAAAACATATTGAGGATCTAAATACAAATCTAGCTTTGACATGTTCCATCATGCTTGTTATAGGGCTCACAATATGAATTCATCTTTATCCATTTGTTTGGTATGGTTGTTGATGACAAATCCATTTGGGATGACCTATATTCATAGGTGGATGGTATATGGGACCCACTGAATATCTTTCCAGTCCTACCTCTTTGGAACTTGACACCCTGCCCACAAAAGTGGACCCCTCTTATCTTTATTCATGGTGTATATCCCCTACCTTCAGACCATAACTGATTACATCAGAACCAGGCACCTGACCCAAGTTGGATTGATCTCATTCTCTCTCTTCAGACTTTGATATTAAATTAGCTTAGAATTTACATATGGCAAAGTTTATACAAGCCACTTGAATAGTGATGTTGGAGGACAGAGGTGTTGGATTGCTTCATTTTCTTAAATGGCAAAGGAATTTAGAATTAAAAATAATGAAATAAAAGAGAGAGTTCTGGAACAATTATATATGATTTTGTGACAAATTCTCATTTCTTCCCACCCACTGATACCATGAAGAGAACAATGAAACACTGATGTCTGTTTCATTAATAATAAGAGCAATAATTTTTTGGTCATAAAATGCAGCAAAATGGTTTATTGTTAAATATATTTTTTATTATTATTAACATATAATGTATTATTTGTTTCAGGGGTATAGGTCTGTGATCCATCAGTCTTACACAATACATAGCACTCACCACAACACATACCCTCCCCAATGTCTATCACCCAGCCACCCCATCCCTCCCACCCCCTCCACTCCAGCAACCCTCAGTTTGTTTCCTGACATTAAGAGTCTCTTATGGCTTGTCTCCCTCTCTGGTTTCATCTTGTTTCATTTTTCCTCTCTTCCCCTATGATCCTCTGCCTTGTTTCTCAAATTCCACATATCAGTGAGATCATATGATAATTGTCTTTCTCTGATTGACTTATTTCGCTTAGCATAATACTATCTAGTTCCATCCACATCGTTGCAATTGGCAAGATTCCATTTTTGATGGCTGCATAATATTCCATTGTGTGTGTGTGTGTGTGTGTGTGTGTGTGTGTGTGTGTGTGTGTGTGTGTGTGTGTGTCTATGTGTATCTTATTTATCCATTCATCTGTCAATGGACATTTGGGTCCTTTCAGAGTTTGGCTATTGTGGACATTGCTGCTATAAACATCGGGGTGCAGGTGCCCCTTCAGATTATTATATTTGTGCCTTTGGGGTAAATACCCAGTAGTGCAATTGCTGGGTCATAGGGTAGCTCTATTTTCAACTTTTTGAGGAGCTCTATATTCCAGAGTGGCTGCGCCAGCTTGCATTCCCACTAACAGTGTAGGAGGGTTCCCCTTTCTCTGCATCCTCGCCAACATCTGTCGTTTCCTGACTTGTTAATTTTAGCCATTCTGACTGGTGTGAGGTTACCACACCAGTCAATGAGGTATCTCATTGAAGTTTTGATTTGTATTTCCCTAATGCCAAGTGATGTTGAGCATTTCTTCATGTGTCTATTGGCCATTTGGATGTCTTCTTCACATGAAATGTCTGTTCATGTCTTCTGCCCATTTCTTGACTGGATTATTTGTTTTTTGGTTGTTGAGTTTTATAAGTTCTTTATTGATTTTGGATACTAGCCCTTTATCTGATATGTCATTTGCAAATATCTTCTCCCATTCTGTCGGGTGTCTTTTGGTTTTGTTGACTGTTTCCTTTGCTGTGCAAAAGCTTTTTATCTTGATGAAGTCCCAATAGTTCATTTTTGCCCTTGCTTCCCTTGCCTTTGGAGATGTGTCTAGCAAGAAGTTGCTGTGGCTGAGGTCAAAGAGGTTGCTGCTGTGTTCTTCTCAAGGATTTTGATGGATTCTTTCTTACATTTAGGTCTTTCATCAATTTTGGGTCTATTTTTGTGTATGATGTAAGGAAATGGTCCAGTTTCATTCTTCTGAATGTGGTTGTCCAATTTTCCCAACACCATTTGTTGAAGAGACTGTCTTTTTTTTCATTGGACATTCTTTCCTGCTTTGTCAAAGATGAGTTGACCATAGAGTTGAGGGTCAATTTCTAGGCTCTCTATTCTGTTACATTGATCTATGTGTCTGTTTTTGTGCCAGTACCATATTGTCTTGATGATGACAGCTTTGTAATAGAGCTTGAAGTCCAGAATTGTGATGCTGCCAGCTTTCGCTTTCTTTTTCAACATTCCTGTGGCTATTTGGGGTCTTTTCTGGTTCCATACAAATTTTAGGATTATTTGTTCCATTTCTTTGAAAAAAGTTGATGGTATTTTGATAGGGATTGCATTAAATGTGTAGATTGGTCTAGGTAGCATAGACATTTTAACAATATTTTTTCTTCCAATCCACGAGCATGGAATGTTTTTCCATTTCTTTCTGTCTTCCTCAATTTCTTTCATGAGTATTCTATAGTTTTCTGAGTACAGATTCTTTGCCTCTTTGGTTAGATTTATTCCCAGGTATCTTATGGTTTTGGGTGCAATTGCAAATGGGATCAACTTCTTAATTTCTCTTTCTTCTGTCTTGTAGGTGTATAGAAATGCAAATGATTTCTGTGCATTGATTTTATATCCTGCCACTTTATTGAATTCCTGTGTGAGTTCTAACAGTTTTGGGGTGAGTCTTTTGGGTTTTCCACATAAAGTATCATATCATCTGCAAAGAGTAAGAGTTTGGCTACTTCTTTGCTGATTAGGATGCCTTTTATTTCTTTTTGTTGTGTGATTGCTGAGGCTAGGATCTAGTACTATGTTGAATAGCAGTGGTGATAGTGGACATCCCTGCCGTGTTCCGGAACTTAGGGGAAAATCTCTCAGTTTTTTCCCCATTGAGAATGATATTCGTTGTGGGTTTTTCATAGATGGCTTTTATGATAGTGAGGTATGTACCCTCTATCCCTACACTGTAAAGAGTTTTAATCAAGAAAGGATGCTGTACTTGTCAAATGCTTTTTCTGCATCTATGAAGAGTATAATATCGTTCTTGTCCTTTCTTTTATTAATGTAGTGTATCACATTGATAGACTTGCTGATGTTGAACCAACCTTGCAGCCCAAGAATAAAGCCCACTTGGTCGTGATGAATAATCCTTTTTTTTTAAAGATTTTATTTATTTATTTGAGAGAGAGAATGAGAGAGAGAGAGAGCACATCAGAGGGGATAGGGTCAGAGGGAGAAGCAGACTCCCTGCCGAGCAGGGAGTCCGATGCGGGACTCGATCCTGGGACTCCAGGATCATGACCTGAGCCGAAGGCAGTCGCTTAACCAACTGAGCCACCCAGGCGCCTGGTGAATAATCCTTTTAATGTACTGTTGGATCCTATTGGCTAGTATTTTGGTGAGAACTTCTGCATCCATGTTCATCAAGGATATTGGTCTGTAATTCTCCTTTTTAGCGGGGTCTTTTTCTGGTTTTGGGATCAAAGTAATGCTGGCCTCATAAAATGAGTTTGGAAGTTTTCCTTCCATTTCTATTTTTTGGAACAGTTTCAGAAGAATAGGTATTAATTCTTCTTTAAATGTTTGGTAGAATTCCCCTGGGAAGCCATCTGGCCCTGGGCTCTTGTTTGTTGAGAGATTGTTAAATATATTCTTGATATACCTTAATGAGAAAAAAGAATGGTTCTGGCTCTCATGGCTGGAACTGTGAGTCACTACATCATCATCCAGTAACACCTCACTGGGGCTCCCTGAGATGTTTGGGCAGAGGACAAGGCCAATGGCCTACTGTGCATTATGAAGTGTCCTACTCCGAACTCCTCTCCAGAGTCCAGGGATGAATAACATGTTTCAAGAGGTTCTTTACCTTCGCTGGCCTCACCTAACTTCAACTCCCTTTTTTCTATATTTAGTTTTGATGCTAAATCAATCAATCAATCAATCAAACAAACCTTGGAAAATAAACTCAATGAAAAGAGTAAAAAGAACAGAATTTCTCTCTAAATAACATGTATTCCATGATCTTCTGCTGAGTTCTCCTTGGCATTATATCACAGTGCTTCTCAAACTTTAATGTGTACACAAATCAACTGAGGATTTTGTTAAAAATCAGACTCATTGGGGCGCCTGGGTGGCTCAGTTGGTTAGGCAACTGCCTTCGGCTCAGGTCATGATCCCAGGGTCCTGGGATCGAGCCCCGCATCGGGCTCCCTGCTCGGCGGGAAGCCTGCTTCTCCCTCTCCCACTCCCCCTGCTTGTGTTCCCTCTCTCTCTGTCTCTCTCTCTCTCTCTCTCTCTGTCAATTAAATAAATAAAATCTTTAAAAAAAAATCAGACTCATTGATTTCATATGTCTTGAGTGTGTCGGAGATTTATCTGCAGTTCCAGGAAGCACCCAGGTGGTGCCAATAGCCCTCACTTTAGGTATCGAGTTTTTAAGCTCTAGTGAGAAGACACTGGCAAATACCTCCGCCCAAGTTAGGAAAATGCTCCAGATTATACTACCCAAATGAGAAAAAAAAGAAACTGAGAGGGGTTCTTAAAAGGAAGAATCGCAAGTGCTATTAAAAGAGAACTCAGGACACAGATATAAGAGTAGTCAACTTTTTCTCAGTCCTGTGGCTCCTTGGCATTCTGGGTTTTGACAAACATCTTAACTCTAGTTCCAGAGTGAAGAAAAGGGGAAAAGGAGGTTTGATTTCCTTATGGTCATTCCTACATAGATTTTTTTCAATAGTGATAGTTAAATAGTTAATAGTTGAATAGTTAAATTTATTTCTATGTATATTACCAAATTTAATCCTGAAGCAACCTAATAAAATAGGTACTATTATTTTCTCCTTTATAGAGGAGGAACTTGAGTCAGATGAGTATTTGCCCAAAGTCACAAAATTAATAAGTGGGAAAGCCAGGATTTAAACAAGGATTTTTAGATACTTATTCTCAACCTCTGTGATATCCTATTAGATTTTAAATCAGTGTAAGAATTTTAAATAAATAAAGCTATTGTTCAAGTCTTACTGAAAACTGTCTTTCATTTTTAAAAACTTGGGTGTTTGATTTAGAATTTGCTGTCTTAATCAGAAGGAAAATTTGATTAACACCCTTTGGCCTTCTGGCTTTATATTTTGTATCCTCTGTTCTCCATGTAAAGGCCAGATTGAGAATTGAGTAGCAGAAGGAGATGAAACCAGAATAAAATAAATAGAAACCATTTCACTGGTAACAGTGTTCTTGTATCCCCTTTTAGAAGAAGAGATTTTGAAAGGGTTATTTTATCACCATCTGTGAGAAATTCAGTTTCAATTACAGAAAAAAAAATTGAAAATAATTTATGGAGCAAATTTTGCTCTAAACTGTGACAAAGTTGTTTTTTTTTTTTTTAACAGAAGGATGTGAAAACTGGTAGAACAAATCATCTCTTTTCTATGAAGTAAACTTGATGTCACTGAAGAAAGCTGAGGCTCCCAATGGACTCTGGGAGAGGAGAAAAATACACTCCCATGTAAGTCTCAGCCCCAGAGATTTTACTTCTTAAAATTTACTTGCATAATTACAAAATTCTATAGCAGTTGAATGCCATTCCTCTTAGCCAGACAGCTGTCTCTCACATTTTCTTCCCTATGGAGCCAATATTTATTTCTACCAGAAAACTCTAGACCACAGTCATTTGACACTTCTAGTTTATCTTCGTTAGCTGAAAAGGTTAATTTAATGCTTTCTCTACTGCATATTACAAATAGTTTTGAGAGCAGTAGCTTTGTTTAAGGAAAAAGTTTCAGAACATGACATTCTATTCACTTGGATTCCTAGGCCATCACAAGGTTTGCCCTCATAAGCAAACACGAAGCTTCTGCCTCATGTTGAAATGCATTGCCTCATTACGTTTTGGATGTGGCCATCACAACCATGGCCTAGATCCCCTTCCAGATTTAAGACTCATTCCCCAGCTGCTGGGCATGTTAGAGGCTGAGGGCTTACACCTGAGCCTTCTCTGAAACTTCTATAAAAGTGAGCTGCCTCAATCAGGGTCTTACCTCATGCATGGAATAGTAGACGTGAGGAGATGGAAGCCCAGCTTCCTTGCTTCTCTTTGGGCACCTGAATGTCCATTCCACATCCAAGATGCTCCATGGGACCAGTGGAGGCTACAGTTGCAAATGTATCACAGTTCAACCTCTCTCTGCCCATTCCAGCTTTTCTGTTTCCTCACAAGTGTGGTTCCCAAGAACATTCACCAACAAAGCTCCTGTGTGGAGATTTCAGAGACTCAGTCTCGGATCCCAACTTGCACCATCGCCAGTGCCCTGGGACACTTGGCCCCACTACAAAGACATCATTCCCTCATTCATAAGTCCCTCCATTCATTAATTCATCAAATATTTTTCAAGTTTCTACTATGCCGGGCATAGTATTAATTGCTGGGGATATGATGGTAAATAAGACAGATGTGATGCCTGACTGTATGGGGATACTGATGGGTTCATAAGAAAAGAAGCAGGTAGTTATACTAAATTGAAATATTTGCTACAATAGGAGAAATCCAAGGAGGGAGGACCGAAGTGGTTTTCAGAGATTAAATTATTATGTCACCCCACAAGCAGTGTACAAGAGTTTCAGCTCTTTCAAATCCTCACTAACATTTTGTATGATCAGTCTTTTTAATTTTAGCTCTTCTGACAGGTGTGTTGTGGTATCTTATGTGGTTTCAATTTGCATTTCCTTAAATATTAATTGCTTTTAAGATTTTATAAGAAATTTAGTTATGATGAGTCTTGGTTAGTTATGAGTTTTCTTAATTTCAATTTTCTAAATTTAATTATGATGAGTCTTGGTTTAGTTATGATGAGTTTTCTTAATGTGTCATATGCTTGGCATTTATTAAAGTTTTGGATCTGTGGGTTTATAGTTTTGATCAAGTTCGGAAAAATTTCCAGTATTGTTTCTTCAGATATGTTTTTGTCCCATTCTTCTCTCTCTCTCCTCTCATTCGGAGTTCAAATGCATGTATACTTGGTCCCAAAGCTCTGTGGTGTTCTGCTCATTCTTTTTGATTGTCTTTTCTCTGTGTTTCATTTTCAATAGTTGCTATTGCTGTGTCTTCAGGTTCATCACTTTTCTTCTGCAACATGTGTTTTGCCATTAATCCCATCCAGTGTATTTTTCATCTCTGACATTGTAGTTTTCATCTGTAGAAAGAAGTTCTATTTGGGTCTTTTTAAAAATATGTTTTATGTCTCTACTTAACATATTCAGCCTTCCCTCTACTTCGTCAGTATATAGAATGCAGTTATAATTACCTTTCTGACATCCTTTGTTAATTTTAATGTTGGTGTCAGTTCAGGTTCCATTTCAGTTGATTGATATTTCTCCTCATTATGGATCACATTTTCCTGCTTCTTTGCATGCTTGGTAACTCTATTGTATGCCAGAAGTTGTGACTTTGATCTTGTTGGATGCTGGAATCCCTATAAATATTCTTGAGCTTTGTTCTGGGATATGGTTAAATTGTAAGTTTTGGTCTTCCTTTTATCATTTGTTAGGCCAATATAGAGCAGTGTTTGGTCTAGGTCTAATTATTCACTGCTACTGAGGAAGAACCTTGTGATTATTCTACACAATGCTCCATGAATTATGAGTTTTTCCAGTCTGGCTAGTAGAAAAAGGCACTATTCCTGGCCCCATATGAGCTCCAACTACTATTCCCCAATTCTTCTGAGTAGTTATTCACTTGGCTTCAGGTAGTTTTTCTACATGCACGCGCTGGTCACTACTCAGATGAATACTTGAAAGGGATACTCTATATATCTCTGGAGCTCTCCCTCCGTGCTCTCTACTCTCTGGTACTCGGTTCTGTGTACTCTAACCACTGTGATCTCCCTCAACTTTGTCTCCTTAGCACGGGAAGTCTGCTGAGTTACACTTAGGTTCTCCTTTCCCAGCTGAGACCTAGAAACACTTTCAAGGCATTAAACTTATAATTGCAATTGTAGGGCCCACTTCATTTGTGTCCCATCTCCTACGCTTTGTGCCTCCTTTTGCCTAGTGTCCAGTGTCTTAAAAAGTATTGTTTCATTTTTTCCTATTTTTTATGTTATTATTTCAGGAACGAGGGTAAATTTGTTCCCAATACCTCCAGCTTGTCTGGGATATAGCAAGATTTTATTTTTTATTTTATTTTTTAATTTTTTTATTGTTATGTTAATCACCATACATTACATCATTAATTTTTGATGTAGTGTTCCATGATTCATTGTTTGTGCATAACACCCAGTGCTCCACGCAGAACGTGCCCTCTTTAATACCCATCACCAGGCTAACCCAGCCCCCCACCCCCCTCTCCTCTAGAACCCTCAGTTTGTTTTTCAGAGTCCATTGTCTCTCATGGTTCATCTCCCCCTCCGACTTACTCCCCTTCATTCTTCCCCTCCTGCTATCTTCTTCTTCTTTTTTTTCTTAACATATATTGCATTATTTGTTTCAGAAGTACAGATCTGTGATTCAACAGTCTTGCACAATTCACAGCGCTCACATAACACATACCCTCCCCAATGTCTATCACCCAGCCACCCCATCCCTCCCACCCCCCACCACTCCAGCAACCCTCAGTTTGTTTCCTGAGGTTAAAAATTCCTCATATCAGCAAGGGCATATGATACATGTCTTTCTCTGATTGACTTATTTCACTCAGCATAACACCCTCCAGTTCCATCCATGTCATTGCAAATGGCAAGATCTCATTCCTTTTGATGGCTGCATAATATTCCATTGTGTATATATACCACTTCTTCTTTATCCATTCATCTGTCGATGGGCATCTTGGCTCTTTCCACAGTTTGGCTCTTGTGGACATTGCTGCTATAAACATTGGGGTGCATGTACCCCTTCGGATCCCTACATTTGTATCTTTGGGGTAAATACCCAGTAGTGCAATTGCTGGATCGTATGGTAGCTCTATTTTCAACTGTTTGAGGAACCTCCATACTGTTTTCCAGAGTGGTTGCACCAGCTTATAGCAAGATTTTAAACAGAGACTGACTTGGTGGATTTTGAGAAACACCCAGTCTACAGTATGGGGAATGCTGAACTAAAGCAAACCTGGAGACAGGCAGAGAGTCAAATGAAGAAGCTTTAGCACAGGTTAGGTGAGATATCCTAATACGCAGTAGACTGTATCATCCTGCTTTGCCAATTACCGTCAAAGAGGAATCATGATAGTCACCATTGTGTAGAGAGGAGAAAGAATGATGTGTGTGTGTGTGTGTGTGTGTGTGTGTGTGTGTGTGTGTGTGTAAGGATTGATAGGTAGTATATAAAAATACAAAGAAAGGAGTCAACTTTCCAGTCCATCTCCAGTGCAACATGGTGTGAGGCATCTCATGGATTAACTTTATGTTGCAAAAATATATCAAAGCATTATTCTGCATGTTAGTATATTTCCTCCCTCCTCAGCTTGCTCACTATTTCTCAGTCACCTTTCCCCATAACAAGCAATTGAAAAAAAGAACACTCAGAGAATATTTCAAATATATACAGAGAATGAGTTTTTCATTCTCCAAAGATTAGATGAGGCTAAGAAAGGTGGTGCATAGAAGGTATGTACGGGGGAGGGAGGTGTTGCTGTGTGTGACTCAAACTGAGGAGGAAGCAGAGAAACAACCATGTTCCTGGAAGGGGGCTCATGAATCAGAATCTTCTCTTGCAAGAATCAGGGAGAAAGTGTTATGGACTTCAGCTGTCCCAGAGCATGGAGTTCCACTGAACCAATGCCTGTGAACAATAATGCTAACCAACTGCCACGTCTGACATCCCAGAACAAAGGGTAGGAAAATGTGGGCAACTTATGTGGAATTGGAGTGGTAAAGAAAACACCTTGTCTCATATCAGAGTTGGAGGAATAAATGAGAACCAGCTGGACCTTCCTCCATAAGCCACACTACCTCTGTGTGTTACTTGTGTTACTACTTGTTTCTCCTCTCTTGGTAATAACCTCTTTCCTCTCTTTGAGACACTTCATAGCTTTTCTGACTTTCCCCATTGCCTTTACTATCAAAAATTGCTCACAGGATGAAAAATTAATGACTGATAATGCAGTTATACTAACTAGACTACTAAAGCAATATAGAAGAAGAAGAATTAATAAAGAAGATCATCGTTACTCAAAAGCTCCTGAGAGCAAACTGGAGCAGCTTCCTTAGCCCGGACCGACAAGGGCGGGGCAATTCCGCCTCCGGCAAAGACATTTGGAAACCACAGCAACAGGCCCCTCCCCCAGAAGATCAGCACAAACAGCCAGCAAGCCAAGACCAAGTTGATCGATCAAGGAGAATAGGAGAACTCCAGCGCTAGGGGAATACTGCACATAGATTCATGGCTTCTTTTTTTTTTTTTTTTTTTTTTTTTTACCATGATTCATTATTTCATCAAAGTTAATTTTTGTTGACTTTTTTTTATTTTTCTTTTTCCCTTTTTCAACCAACATCTTATAAATCCCTTTTTTTTAAAAAAAAAAAACATTTTTTATTTTTTTTTCATTTTTAGAGTCATATTTTATCCCTTCATAGTAGTTATCCTTGTTTTTGGCATATATATATAAGTTGTTCTCTCTTTAAAATTTTGAGGTACAGTTTCTTCTAACAGATCAAAATATACCCTAAACCACTAGTGTATGGCTTTGTTCTAGTCTCCTGCCTGATCACATTCTCTCCCTTTTTCCTTTTTTTTTTTTTTCCTTAAATCTTCTTTCTTTTTTCAAACAACTTATCTTACCAAGTCCTTTTATAAAATCTTTTATAATTTTCATCTTTACAGTCATCTTCCATCCCTTCATTGTATCAACCCTTATTTTGTACATATATGTCTTTCTTCCTTTAAAATTTTAGGAGGCACTTTTTTCTAACAGACCAAAATACGCCCAAAATCTAGTGTGTGGCACTGATCTATGCACTAGCCTGGTCATATTTGATCATATTTGGGTTTTTTTGTATTGTTCTGTTTTTGTTTTTAATCTTTTTCTTTTTGTTTTTTTTTCTTTCTTTCTTTTCTCTTTCTTTTTTCTTTCTTTCCCTTTCCTTTCCCCTGGTTTCAGGTCTTTTCTGATTTGTATAGAGTATATTTGCTGGGGACGTTAACCTGTTAGCATTTTGTTCTCTCATTCATCTATTCTCCTCTGGACAAAATGACAAGACGAAAGAAATCACCTCAGCAAAAAGAACAAGAGGTAGTACCGTCTGCCAGGGACCTACTCAATACGGACATTAGTACGATGTCAGACCTAGAGTTCAGAATCATGACTTTAAAGATACTAGCTGGGCTTGAAAAAAGCGTGGAAGTTATTAGAGAAACCCTTTCTGGAGAAATAAAAGAACTAAAATCTAACCAAATCGAAATCAAAAAGGCTATTGATGAGGTGCAATCAAAAATGGGGGCACTGAATGCTAGGATAAATGAGGCAGAAGAGAGAATCAGCGATATAGAAGACCAAATGATGGAAAATAAAGAGGCTGAGAAAAAGAGAGAGAAACAACTACAGGATCACGAGGGCAGAATTCGAGAGATAAGTGATACGATAAGACGAAACAACATTAGAATAATTGGGATCCCAGAAGAAGAAGAGAGAGAGAGAGGGGCAGAAGGTATATTGGAGCAAATTATAGCAGAGAACTTCCCTAATGTGAGGAAGGAAACAGGCATCAAAATCCAGGAGGCACAGAGAACCCCTCTCAAAATCAATAAAAATAGGTCAACACCCCGACATCTAATAGTAAAACTTACGAGTCTCAGAGACAAAGAGAAAATCCTGAAAGCAGCTCGGGAGAAGAGATATGTAACCTACAATGGTAGAAACATTAGATTGGCAACAGACCTATCCACAGAGACCTGGCAGGCCAGAAAGGACTGGCAAGATATCTTCAGAGCACTAAACGAGAAAAATATGCAGCCAAGAATACTATATCCAGCTAGGCTATCATTGAAAATAGAAGGAGAGATAAAAAGCTTCCAGAACAAACAAAAACTAAAGGAATTTGCAAACACGAAACCAGCCCTCCAAGAAATATTGAGAGGGGTCCTCTAAGCAAAGAGAGAACCTAAAAGCAGCAAAGAGCAGAAACGAACACAGACAACAGACAGTTAACAGTCACCTTACAGGTAATACAATGGCACTAAATTCATACCTTTCAATAGTTACCCTGAATGTAAATGGGCTCAATGCCCCAATCAAAAGACACAGGCTATCAGATTGGATTAAAAAACAAGACCCATCCATATGCTGTCTGCAAGAGACTCATTTTACACCCAAAGACACCCCCAGATTGAAAGTGAGGGGGTGGAAAACCATTTACCATGCTAATGGACACCAAAAGAAAGCTGGGGTGGCAATCCTTATATCAGACAAACTAGATTTTAAAACAAAGACTGTAATAAGAGATGAGGAAGGACACTATATCCTACTTAAAGGGTCTATCCAACAAGAAGATCTAACAATTGTAAATATCTATGCCCCTAACATGGGAGCAGCCAATTATATAAGGCAATTAATAACAAAAGCAAAGAAACACATTGACAACAATACAATAATAGTGGGGGACTTTAACACCCCCCTGACTGAAATGGACAGATCATCTAAGCAAAAGATCAACAAGGAAATAAAGACTTTAAATGACACACTGGACCAAATGGACTTCACAGACATATTCAGAACATTCCATCCCAAAGCAACGGAATACACATTCTTCTCTAGTGCCCATGGAACATTCTCCAGAATTGATCACATCCTAGGTCACAAATCAGGTCTCAACCGGTACCAAAAGATTGGGATCATTCCCTGCATATTTTCAGACCACAATGCTTTGAAACTAGAACTCAACCACAAGAGGAAAGTTGGAAAGAACTCAAATACATGGAGGCTAAAGAGCATCCTACTAAAGAATGAATGGGTCAACCAAGAAATTAAAGAAGAATTAAAAAAATTCATGGAAACCAATGAAAATGAAAACACAACTGTTCAAAATCTTTGGGATACAGCAAAGGCAGTCCTGAGAGGAAAGTATATAGCAATACAAGCCTTTCTCAAGAAACAAGAGAGGTCTCAAATACACAACCTAACCCTACACCTAAAGGAGCTGGAGAAAGAACAACAAAGAAAGCCTAAACCCAGCAGGAGAAGAGAAATCATAAAGATCAGAGCAGAAATCAATGAACTAGAAACCAAAAGAACAGTAGAACAGATCAACGAAACTAGGAGCTGGTTCTTTGAAAGAATTAACAAGATTGATAAACCCCTGGCCAGACTGATCAAAAAGAAAAGAGAAATGACCCAAATCAACAAAATCATGAATGAAAGAGGAGAGATCACAAGCAACACCAAAGAAATACAAACAATTATAAGAACATATTATGAGCAACTCTATGCCAGCAAATTAGATAACCTGGAAGAAATGGGTGCAGTCCTAGAGAAGTATCAACTACCAAAATTGAACCAGGAAGAAATAGAAAACCTGAACAGACCTATAACCACTAAGGAAATTGAAACAGTCATAAAAAATCTCCCAAGAAACAAAAGCCCAGGGCCAGATGGCTTCCCAGGGGAATTCTATCAGACATTTCAAGAAGAATTAATACCTATTCTCCTGAAACTGTTCCAAAAAATTGAAATGGAAGGGAAACTTCCAAACTCATTTTATGAGGCCAGCATTACCTTGATCCCAAAACCAGACAAAGACCCCATCAAAAAAGAGAATTACAGACCAATATCCTTGATGAACATGGATGCAAAAATTCTCACCAAAATACTAGCCAATAGGATCCAACAGTACATTAAAAGGATTATTCACCACGACCAAGTGGGATTTATCCCTGGGCTGCAAGGCTGGTTCAACATCCGCAAATCAATCAACGTGATACAATACATTAACAAAAGAAAGAACAAGAATCATATGATCCTCTCAATAGATGCAGAAAAAGCATTTGACAAAGTACAACATCCTTTCTTGATCAAAACTCTTCAGAGTATAGGGATAGAGGGTACATACCTCAATAGCATAAAAGCCATCTACGAAAAACCTACAGCGAATATCATTCTCAATGGGGAAAGGCTGAGAGCTTTTCCCCTAAGGTCAGGAACGCGGCAGGGATGTCCACTCTCACCACTGCTATTCAACATAGTATTAGAAGTCCTCGCCACAGCAATCAGACAACAAAAAGAAATCAAAGGCATCCAAATCGGCAAAGAGGAAGTCAAACTCTCACTCTTTGCAGATGATATGATACTGTATGTGGAAAACCCAAAAGACTCCACCCCAAAACTGCTAGAACTCATACAGGAATTCAGTAAAGTAGCAGGATATAAAATCAATGCACAGAAATCAGTGGCATTCCTATACACCAACAACAAGACAGAAGAGAGACAAATCAAGGAGTCGATCCCATTTACAATTGCACCCAAAACCATTAGATACCTAGGAATAAATTTAACCAAAGAGGCAAAGGATCTGTACTCAGAAAACTATAAAATACTCAGGAAAGAAATTGAAGAAGACACAAAGAAATGGAAAAACGTTCCATGCTCATGGATTGGGAGAATCAACATTGTGAAGATGTCAATGCTACCTAGAGCAATCTACACATTCAATGCAATCCCCATCAAAATACCATCCACTTTTTTCAAAGAAATGGAACAAATAATCCTAAAATTTGTATGGAACCAGAAGAGACCCAGAATAGCCAGAGGAATACTGAAAAAGAAAAGCAAAGCTGGCGGCATCACAATTCCAGACTTCCAGCTCTATTACAAAGCTGTCATCATCAAGACAGTATGGTACTGGCACAAAAACAGACACATAGATCAATGGAACAGAATTGAGAGCCCAGAAATGGACCCTCAACTCTATGGTCAACTTATTTTTGACAAAGCAGGAAAGAATGTCCAATGGCAAAAAGACAGTCTCTTCAACAAATGGTGTTGGGAAAATTGGACAGCCACATGCAGAAGAATGAAACTGGACCATTTCCTTACACCACACACAAAAATAGACTCCAAATGGTTGAAAGACCTAAACGTGAGACAGGAGTCCATCCAAATCCTAAAGGAGAACACAGGTAGCAACCTTTTCGACCTTAGCCGCAGCAACTTCTTCCTAGAAACATCGCCAAAGGCACGGGAAGCCAGGGCAAAAATGAACTATTGGGATTTCATCAAGATAAAAAGCTTCTGCACAGCAAAAGAAACAGTCCACAAAACCAAAAGACAACCGACAGAATGGGAGAAAATATTTGCAAATGACATATCAGATAAAGGGCTAGTATCCAAAATCTATAAAGAACTTACCAAACTCAACACCCAAAGAACAAATAATCCAATCAAGAAATGGGCAGAAGACATGAACAGACATTTCTCCAAAGAAGACATCCAAATGGCCAACAGGCACATGAAAAAGTGCTCAACATCGCTTGGCATCAGGGAAATCCAAATCAAAACCTCAATGAGATATCACCTCACACCCGTCAGAATGGCTAAAATTAACAAGTCAGGGAATGACAGATGTTGGCGGGGATGTGGAGAAAGGGGAACCCTCCTACACTGTTGGTGGGAATGCAAGCTGGTGCAACCCCTCTGGAAAACAGTATGGAGGTTCCTCAAACAGTTGAAATTAGAGCTACCGTTCGATCCAGCAATTGCACTACTGGGTATTTACCACAAAGATACAAATGTAGGGACCCGAAGGGGTACGTGTACCCCAATGTTTATAGCAGCAATGTCCACCATAGCCAAACTGTGGAAAGAGCCAAGATGCCCATCGACAGATGAATGGATAAAGAAGAGGTGGTATATATACACAATGGAATATTATGCAGCCATCAAAAGGAATGAGATCTTGCCATTTGCAACGACGTGGATGGAACTGGAGGGTGTTATGCTGAGTGAAATAAGTCAATCAGAGAAAGACATGTATCACATGACCTCACTGATATGAGGAATTCTTAATCTCAGGAAACAAACTGAGTGTTACTGGAGTGGTCGGGGGTGGGAGGGATGGGGTGGCTGGGTGATAGATATTGGGGAGGGTATGTGCTACGGTGAGCGCTGTGAATTGTGCAAGACTGTTGAATCACAGATCTGTACTTCTGAAACAAATAATGCAACATATTTTAAGAAAAAAGAAAAAGAAGAAGATAACAGAAGAGGAAGAAAAGGGGAGTATGTCAGAGGGGGAGACGAACCATGAGAGATGATGGACTCTGAAAAACAAACTGAGGGTTCTAGAGGGGAGGGGGGTAGGGGGATGGGTTAGCCTGGTGATGGGTATTGAGGAGGGCACGTTCTGCATGGAGCACTGGGTGTTATGAACAAACAATGAATCATGGAACACTGCACCAAAAACTAATGATGTAATATATGGTGATTAACATAACAATAAAAAATTAAAAAAAAAAAAAGATCATCGTTACTGAACTAGGAAAACATAACAACCTGAAACTAATGTAACATTGTATGCCAACTATACTTTAATAAAATAATGATAATAATTGATCAAAAAAATCCCCAGGTAGTTTTCTGTCTATAGTTAATGTATTTACATGTGATGTCCCCTAGAAACAGATTCTGAGTTCTACTTTCCTTGATCTACAGCATCTTTCCACTGTAGTAAAAGGTCCCACACATGAAAGTTCTTACTAAATGTTGACTGACAGACACTTATGGAGTGACTAAAATGAGGTGATTAAAATCTCTAAGTTCCATTTTACCTCTATAAAATTATTCATTTAACTACTTCAGTCCATTGTGCTTTCAGAAACCAAATATATGCACAGACCTTAAAGTATGAAACCTTGGTCCCAGGATCTGAAAAAAACCACTACGTATACTAACACATACATAGGCATACTAACATATGCCTCCACCCCAGTTCCCTGCCCTGGAAGGCAGAGCTTTTAATATTATTAAAGCTAACCTTGTTAAAATAAGGGGAAGCTACTTAAAGCTCTGGCGTCAGACTGGTAGGAGTCTGTGCAGTCCATTGGCAGATTCTTTACCCGAGAAGAATATACATATGCATCATGTTAGGTATAAGTATAAAACCAAAGGCAGACAAAGTATTTTGCCCATTTATCATCCAAGCCATTTGTAGCACTTCTGAAAAGGTCTCTCAGACCTGGCAATGCCCACTGTGGCCCAGGGCCCTCATAGTCCTTGTCTAGTCAAGACTCACCATATGCCCTCCACTGGGTCTGACCAGAGATACATCCACTCCACTGAGCCTATGAACAATAGTGCCAAAGAACAACACTTCTCATGGCCTTAGGTTAAATTATGCAGGCAGAATGCCCAGTAGATTGGTATCTAAAGTTAACTTTTGAATCCTTCTTACAAACAACAGAGGATAACATTATTACTCTATTTTAGGTATTGCATTAAGCACTTCACAAACATCACTTTATTTCCACAGAAACTCTCTGAGTTAGGTAACTCAGAGAAACTGAAACTTAAAGTTTAGTGATATGTCTGGCATCACAGACCTAAGTAAGAGCAGAGTAGGTCTGGAGATTGAGCCTTTGACTTCTATGACTCTTTATAGCTAGCAGGAATTTCTATTGGGAAGTCACCTTTGGTTATGATTCTACATTCCAGCCTCTTCCCATGCACATCACATCACCCCCAGGTCAAGTTTAAATTTAATCAAATAGTAATTCTCCTCACTAAATATTAAATATTCCCTTTTTTAAAAAGTTGATGTTCTTTCTTCTACTAAATTAAAATTTCAAGAAAAAATTATAGGGTCAAGAATAGGAGGAGATCAGATGTCAAATTAATAACTTCTTTAACAAACAATTAGAAAAATTAAAGAGGTCTAGTCAATTTAGATTAAGAAAACATTGCTGGGTACCTGCCCCTTGTCAGGCATTCTGCTTGGACATGAATTGCAAGACTGCCTTTGTCTTTGGACATTAAATACCTTGCTTAAGAGTTCTTTTATATCATAAAATACAGGATAGGTATCATAACTTTTCTACTTATTTTTTTTGTAGCTTAATAACTGATAATCTCAGCTGACTTCACTGAGTTAAACCATTTTCAACAATTTCTTTACAGAGAGTGATTGTGAAAATGAGCAGTTTTCCACAATATCAGAGAGAGATTCAGCTGAGAAGCATCCATTACATTAACAGAATTTATATGATTCAATTTTAATGCCATTAAAAGGTTAAATCTGAAAGGTTTTACTAAATGTTATTTCCTTTCAAAGAAGTTGTTTCTGTCAAAGATAACGAGTTATAGAACTCAGAAATGATCATTTTCTCCTCCTTTAATCTATATTCATTATTTTATATATATATATCTTTAATTACCTTATTTGGTAGGCAGTCTCTACAGTTAAAAGGAATATATATAATCTCCCAACTTGGAACAATTGTAGGTGGGGTTTTGTTATTGTTGATTTATTGATTTAGATAGATAGATAGATAGATAGACAGACAGACAGATAGCTAGCTAGCTAGATTTTAACTGTAGAGACTGCCTACCAAGTGAGGTAATTAAAGGCATAGACTCCTTTTTAAGAAGAGATATTTTCCACTTAAATAAATGTCTTCCATGGCAAAGTGTGTTCTCTGAATAAGAGAAGGCAACCTCACAGAAGCGTTACCATGGACTCTCAGTGATAGATATCTCCAGTGGTGTTTTGTCAAGCAAACTGGGACATAATGAGAGTAATAGAATAAAAGCTTAAGTTTGAACATAGCCCAATCTGCCAGTTCTCTGTTAGCCCAATCCCCCCCACTCCCACCCTCTGCATCAGTCAGATTGATTCCTGCTGTCTGAAGCTGGAGGTGGCTTCTTTGGTTAATTCAGATTCATCATGGGTATCTCCGTTCTTTTTTTGAAACTACTTGTATAAATAGACCAGGATAATGAGTAAAGGAGAAAACAAACAAACAACCTTCTGTTATAGTTTGATTCTCATTCCCAAATACACAGTCATGGCCTTATTCTTACAAAAGATGGGCAGATCTGGGATGGCACCCCACTTAGGAAAATGGCCACCTGACACTAGTTGGAGAAATGACAAATCTTGAAAGTTTTACAAATAACAAATCAAGATTTTTTTTTTTTAAGTCTGGATTTTGATTCCTATTGGAGGCACACAGAAGAACAGTACCATGATGTGCAGGGTTATTAACCCAGTGCATCTAACTGCCAGAAAGTTGAAATCTCACCTCACTGCTTGCAGCCGGCAGGACTTCTGGCAACCTGCAGCTGTTTTAAGTGCAGGCAGAATGGAGTTGCACAGCCAGCCTCTCCACATGGGGCGAGCAAAGGGCTGTGGGGAGGTAGAGTGCAGAATGTAAGGGCTTCAGGAAATGAGCTCTAGCTCTAGCTCTCCTTTGTGGAATCAACATCTAATTTACATATAGAATCAATACCTACCAGTGAGTTAGATGCTCACAGTACAAAAACACTGGAGAGTAATGAGCAATGTCAATGATGAAGAATTCTGAAGTATTATGAGGGATAGTTTATAAGTTTGTTGTTTTTGGAGGCAGTACATTTATAAGATGCATGATAATTAAAGAAGAGAGTTTAAACGCAGTAGGCATGTATCATGTTCCTCAGTTTTGCTCTGCAAAACTCAGCCTCAAAATACAACTAGCATGTCTTTCTTTCTCATATGCCTACAGGTAGACTGGGTTATCTCTGCTTCTGTCTAGAGTTTGGGGGTGGGCATTTTCTTATCTGAGGCATCTTCTCTTAGCAGAGGATGGAAGCACCTAGATGAGAGATGCCACCTGAAGCCTTGGCTTGGATCTGGCATATAACCACTTTTTTTGTTTAATTAAAAATTTTGTTATTATTGAAATATAGTTGGCATACAGTGTTATATTAGTTTCAGGTGTATGTACAACATAGTGATTCAACAATTCTATACATTATTCAATGCTTAACACGATAAATGTCATCAACTGTCACCATACAACATCATTATAATATTATTAACTATATTCCCTATGCTGTACTTTTCATCTCTGTGGTTTACTTATAACTGAAAGCCTGTACCCCTTAATCCCCTTAATACTCCTCTTAATGCCCTTGTTGCCCATCCCCTCACCTCCCCTCTGACAACCACCAGTTTGTAGTCATGAGTCTTTGTTTTTTGTTTGTTTGTTTGTTCATTTGTTTTGTTTTTTAGATTCCACATATAAGTGAAATCATATGGTATTTGTCTCTCTCTGTCTGACTTATTTCACTTAGTAAAATACCCTCTAGGTTCATCCATGTTGTTGCAAGATGCCTTTTTCTTTGGCTGAGTAATATTCCATTCTATATATACCACATCTTTTACATCCATTCATCTATCAAGGGGCATTTAGGTTGCTTCCATAGCTTGGCTATGGTAAATAATGCTGCAATAAACATAGGGGTGATATATCTTTTGAAATTAGTTTTTTCATTTTCTTCGAGTAGATACCCAGTAGTAGAATTACTGGATCATACGATAGTTCTATTTTTATTTTTTTAAGGACTCTCTATACTGTTTTCCATAGTGGTCGCACCAATTTACATTCCCGCCAACAGTGCACGGCAGGGGGAGGGGGGAGTGTCTTCTCAGACAAGGTAAACAAAAGCAAAAATAAAGTATTAGGACTCCACCCAACTGAAAAGCTTCTGCACAGTGAAGGAAACCATCAGCAAAATTAAAAGGCAACCCACTGAATGGCAGAAGATATTTGCAAATAATATATCTGAAAAGGGGTCAATATCCAAAATATATAAAGAACTCATACAACTCAACACCAAAGAAACAAAAAATCTGATTTAAAAAAATGCGCAGAAGTCTTGAATAGACATTTTTTCAAAGAAGACATTCAAATGGCCAACAGACACATGAAAAGATGCTCAACATCATTAATCATCAGGCAAATACAAATCAAAACCACAATGAGATATCACCTCACACCAGTCAGAATGACTAACATCAAAACCACAATCATGTCTTTCCACATTCCTCTGGCCAAGCTCAGGTCCAATTCCATAGAAATATTTGCTTCTTCATGGAGATGGGGGAAAGAGAATGACTATTTTCTGAACAAAGAGGTAATCCAACACATCTTCCCCCCCCATAATTCAGAAAATGACAGTAATTAAGAGTGACAAAAATAAAAATTACTGGTTAAACTATCATCCAGAGATCACCAGTATTAATCTTTGGTGTACAGTCCTCCCGTTTTTTTCTTTCTGGGCACAAAGTGAAGTGAGTGGTGGGAAGGCATTAGTAAAGGAGTCCTGGGGAGGGACGAAGGGGAGAGCCTAGGGTAGTTCCCACAGTGTAGTGGGATATTAGTTAAAACAGTCTGTTTCTGGGCCTAAGCTCACGCTAAGTGGCTACAGAATGGTGGCTGTATTCATTAGCCATTCTGAACCCCAGTTTTCATCTGTAAAATGGGGCTAACAACTGTGTCTACCTCATGTGTAGGCATGAAGATTAAATGAGTTATTAAATGTAGATAGAACTTGCAACATGATGAATGCTCAGGAAAATTTAGCCACTATCCACAAATAAAACATAGCAGGGTTTTATTTTTTAGTACTGGCCTATTTATTTTCTATTCATTATCCATACTTTGTTCTCTCATTGGCAACCCAAGGGGCTCTTTTCCTGCCTAAAGCATAAATAAACACTTCAAACAGAATCCTGGCCATAATGCAAGAGAGAAAGATTTGGACGCTTGCTTAGAGTGGCAAGAGCCTCCCAGAGGCTCTCAGAGCCTGGATCAGGGGTCATGTAGTACTTCCTAAAATAATTTTTGGAAATCTATGTGTCCTCTTGCACATTTTTAACTTCACATCTAAGATTTCTCATAATGAGTTTAAATGGATATAATGGCTGGCATTTGATAAAAAATAAGGTTATAGTACTCTTTTAAATATCCAGTGAAATTTAAGTAACCAAAAAGATTCTAAATAATACACCAACAATTTCTTCCTGGACATTCAGGAATTTTGCATTTTTTGATTTATTCTCCCTTGAATTCATATTTTAATTATATTTTAAACATAAAATTTTATCCTAATATAACCTATTTTTTATTCTTGAAAGACTTTTATTGATAATCTCACCATTATTCTTTGTAAAGAAAATGTATGTATTTTTACATGCAAAGTTTCTTTGAAGGGTTATAAACATTCAAAAAAGTTTTTCAGGCTGAAGTTATTAGTAGTATTATTACTGTGCATCATAAATATGGTTTTAAATTGCTGCATAATTATTGAACATTAAAAGTAAAATTTTAATGTTTCTTATTGAGATTAGTGATTTTTTTTCAGTTAGCTTTTGTCTCTGTGAATGCATAAGAAATTGCTAGAGTCGACAGAGTTCTGCACAAATTATATTCTGATTTGGTTTGTTTTATAGATGTGAACAGAAGAAATTATTTTCACAGAAATCAGTAGAGGGGAATGGAAGGAAGTTTTATTTCTTTTTCATAGAAGTATCATGTAATTTCTTAAATGCCAAAAGTCACGGTGATCTATTATCAAAAAATTATTTTTAATTATAGACTGTTGGACACATCTTTGAAGGCCAAAATTATAATGGTATGTCACCAAAAATTACTTTTAGCCATTTTTAATTCTCATTTCAAATTGGCAAAAGCAAAGAATTGGAAACCACCTGATTTGGATTTGATTTGAAACATAATTTGTTGCCTGTCATTTTAGTCCATGCTTTCTTAATATCCCGGACATAACCAAAAAAACACTTTACAAACACATACTAATTGACTCTAAATTATACCTATTACTCTTTTGTTTAGAGGAATCATTTAATCCAACACACACAAAAGAGAGAAAAATCAAAATGTTACTATATTCTTTCTAATACAATATTTTTGTATGAAATTCTTTATATCTTATATGCTTTAAATATATTTTTATCAATATTTTGGCATTGTAAAATTAACTAATTAAATTTATGGAGAATGTCTGTCCTATAAACGAATCAGCGTAGCATCCCTAAGCTAATCAGACTTACATTCTGTCAGAAAAATTTTGCCTTCCTGTTTCGATTTAAGCAAATGTATCAATTCACTTTTCAAGTGTCCTTATTAAAAGCTTCGAGGAAATAAGTTATATATAGAGACTTCCATAAGCAGTCATGAGGATTAAAATGATGTCAATCATGAGTAATTAATGTGTTATGAAAATAACGTAATAAACCAGTAAGCCTATTACTTAATTTGTAATAATTTAGTGAAATGTTTAGCTAAAACTGTAAGTTCTTTATAAAGAGGGAGGGAGGAATAGGGTAAGATCTGGAGATCTTTTAGTATATATTTGAGGATTTATCAATTAGCTGTTGATATAGTATGGTTGCAAAACAACCAACCACGTAACATTAGTGTCCTATAACAATAAACATTTATTTCTCACGTTTATTTCTAGCATCAACTGATCTAGGCTAGCCTGGACTGGGTGGCTCTTCTATTCTTAGTGAGACTCCTTAATTTGTTTGGGAGTAGGCTGATCTAGGCTGTTCAGAGGACTGGCCCAGCTTTTTAGCACATATCTCTCAACTGTTTTTTTCTAAGATGAGCAGGTTAGCCTGGGCATGTCCTTCACAAGGTGATGGCAGAATCAAGAAAGAATAAGTGTTTTCAAGCACTTAAGTCTCTTGTGGCTTCAGATAGAAATTGGCCTGTAGTTTCTCATTCTATTGGCCACAGCAGGTCACCAAGCCAAACCTGAGGAGTGGGAAATCATGCTGGGTCCTAGAGACAGCATTCAACACAGCTGCATGGGAACATGAATACCGGAAGGAATGGAGAATGGAGGGAATAATTCAGTCTACCACTGTGTGCACAAAAGATTTTGTGGACTCCAGCTATTGGAAATAATTAAATGTGAATCAAATATAAATATCAGACGTAATTCAATTGAGTTCATTAGTTACCATGATTAAACATTTCCTGTAGGCCCCCAAAAAAAGGAAAAAGAGAAAAGCACATATTGCCAAAATCTAATCAATCTGGCAACTGGCATGTAGTTTTATTTATTTATTTATTTTTTGTTAGTAGGAGGTAGAAAATATTCTACATTTTATAACATGAAATAAAATTAGGATCACCAATAATTGCTATAAATATTTCCTTTTTACAAAATAGTTTGAAATATCTTATTGGATAAGTGTGTCAAATTTGAAATAAATTATGTTAAAGCTTTACCTCTGAGTTTTAACCAACATACATTGAAAAAGTTGGGTCATCTGAAAAATTTTCCAGTTACAGTTAAAAGAACCAATATCACTCACCTGTACTACCTCGGCTATTTGAAAGTTACTTTCTTTCAAACTAAATAACATGTCTTAAGGATGAGATTGGAAAAGGGTAGAAAAAATCGCTTACATTTAAGTAAGTGTTGCTTTTGTGCTTTTCTTATGGATGGCCACTTTGCTTTGCTCGCAGCCCTTTCTCTCTCTGCGGTGATGCATTCTTTGATCTTGGTAGGGGAATAAGAAGCAAGTTCTTAAATACCTGTCTTTCCTGCACACACTCCAGTCTATCATATATCTGAATTCCAACATGGGTCCAAATACCCAGTTCTTACAGAAACACATGTAGGAGGACAAGGACTGGATGTATTGCGACTTTACAACGCAGTTTAAAAATTATCAGGCATGTCTCTACCCCTTGTGTTTTATGTTTTTTTACTCAAATTAATTCTGTGTGCTTTTTTTCCCTCCTGCATGAATTTTGTGATCATTTTGTCAAGTTCAAGCAATATCTTTTTAAGATTTTGTTTGAAATGTGTTTAGATATGTAGATTAACCTGTACCTATCAGGACTTTGCCATAATTGTTTTCCTATTCAGGATTATGACATCCACATAATTTATTTATGTATTAAAGAGTCATTAATAGTCACAAGCTAAACTTTGCCTCGTCTCCAGAAGTTCTTCACATTCCCTTCTTAGTTTATTATTTGATATTCCTATTTCTACTCTTGGGAATGAAAATTATTTTAAATTATAATTACTGATTCTTTTTCTTAATAGGAAAGAATCTCAGAACACATATTGTCTAGGTTGTTAGTATTTAAATGGATGGCCTCAGGATTTTTACAGTCAGGGAATTTTAACTAACATTTAATAAAGTAAATATTAATTATACTTTTGAAATGCATATAAGTTTTATCTTTATTTAACAATGTAGGAACTTGTAAATGACATTCAAACTTTTAAAATTATCCACTGCTAAATTTTCAGTGTCTGTAGTTTGAAAGATCTCTGCTTTCTACTTATTATTTGTTGGTTGTAATGAGCCATTCAGAATTTCAAAGATCTAAGTCTGTTCTCTAAATTAAGTATATAGACACAATTGGATATGTTTGGCTGATTGTTGTCTCAATGAAGTATAATTGCCTTTGTCCATCCTTATAAAGATATTTTTAGCAATTCAAAATAAGAAAAAAATGTTCTGAATAAGCTTTTATTAGAATTTCCAAGGAATATAGAAAGGGTTTTATGGTTCTGTTAATTTCCTTTTAAGATTTCTCTTCTACAACTACAATAAAATATGTGTCACAGGAATAGATTTTGATGTACCTGAAAAAGTCAGATTTATAACCTTTGGTTAGAATAGGGGAAATTTATATATTTGATGTGGATCCAACTATAAGAATATATGGGTGATTTAAGCAACTGTCATACAGAGATTCAAAGGACAACATTTTGCTTCAAATTTATTACAGAAAAAATGTGTTGTTTTAAAATATTTTTAGTTCAAAGATTGATGGAATCAGTAGTTGTTCAAAAAGTATTGTCAATCTTTCTCTAAAGTCAACCACCAACAATACAACAAAAAGAAATATAACCCATTGCCAGTGTCATTAGCAGTCACCTTACTCAGTGCCGACTGAAAACTGATGGCCAAAATAGAGAATGACTCCTTTAATTTGCTCACATTCATCTTGAAAGTCAAAAGAATGAATGGACTATTTTCAAAAGATGGGAATAGGCAATTTATCTTTGCTCATACTGGATGAACTATGCCTGCCCATCAGCCCCTATACATAAAGTAAGTAGAAATAAAGAGTGTGGGGGGTGGGGGTAATGGGGGAAAATGACAATGTTGGAGGGGGAGAAAAAATAACAAGGTTTTAATAAAGGATGACAGAATATTAGAGATAAAATTTTTAAAAGGAGGAATCATAATAAGACTGAGAAGTAAAATCAAAGAAAGCAGTAAAAGAAGAATGGAATAAACAGACATGCTGTAATGAACCAGAGACAAATATCATCATGGTAAAAAGAGGGAGGGAACCTGTGGAACTCAAAAAAAGAAATGGGGCAGCTGAGTGGCTCAGTCAGGTAAGCATCTGCCTTCGGCTCGGGTCATGATCCCAGGGTCCTGGGATTGAGCCCCACATTTGGCTCCCTGCTCAGCGGGGAGTCTGCTTCTCCCTCTCCCTCTGCCCCTCCCCACCACTCATGCTCTCTCTCTCCCTATGTCTCTCTCTCTCTCAAATAAATAAATAAAATCTTTTTTAAAGAAGAACTAGAGTATCATCACAGTTTAAAATCCAGAACCTCTGATGTTATTGGATTATAACCCGTATATAAAATAAGTGTCTATGAGTCCATACTGATATAAGTTGAATAAACAGATCAATGAGAAGAAACAGCTTTTTCTTATTGAAAAATTCCTATTAATAAACATAAGAAGGATAAAGGAAAAACTAAATTAGCATTGACAAACACCATAATAATAATAATAATCGTTGCAGGCATGATCCACCAATGGATGTTAAAATTAGTGAGCGAAACTTTGAGGGGAAATTGAATATTTGCATACTCTTAAATATTTTCTCCAAGATATTTATTAACTACAAATGGGCAAAGAGTAACTTCCAGTGGAGAAACTGAAGACCTAAAGACAGAACCTTAGCCAAGTGATCACCTGTAATATCACCAATAATAAGACTTATTGACATTAGGTACCCGCTGATATGACTGAGAAGGGCAAAAAAAAAATCACTTCTCTGTCTGAACATGTATAACCTCATGTGAATAACATAAAAAAATGAGGGATATTCTATAAATTACATGACTGATACTCTTCAAAAATATCAAGGTCCTGAAAGATGAAGACTGAAGGACATTCAGTCTTGGACAAAGGAGACAAGACAACTAAATGCAGTGTGGAATCTTGGACCAGAACTGGAGAAGAGAAAAGTAATTAGTGGAAAACCTGGTGAAGTTTGAATAAGGTCTGTATTTTAATTAACAGTAGTGTACCTATATTAATTTCCTGGTTCTGGTCATTTTGCTGTGGTTATGTAGGATGCTAACATTAGGGGGCGCTGGGTGAAGGGCATATGGAAGCTACTATTTTGCAGCTTTTCTGTAAATTTAAAATTATTTTAAATAAAGGTTAAAAAAATTCTGGGCCTCAAGCAAAAACTTTAGACAAGACTTCTGTTGTAGGTATAATGTACTGATACATTTATTCGTGTTTGGTGTTTGCTGTTTTTCGATAATTCCGGTGACATTTTACTTTAGCATCTGCATCCTTTATAAGGAGTGATTATGCTCCTTTTCCTCAAGAGTGATCGCAGGGCACTGGAATTCTCAGCTCCCACCAAGATTCTGAATTCCAGATGTGGCAATGTAACAAAGACATAGAAGAGCAACAACCTCCTGGTAACTCTATGGACTTGGGTAATTATTAAACTAGTAGCAATCATAACAGATTCATGTGAAGGGCACCTGCCTCTTCTCCTGATACCAGGTAATTCTGGATCCCTTTATTATGATGGGAGTGAAAAGGAGAATAACCCCCAAATTTACTTACATTCCCATCAAATGTCTGAATGGAGGTTCCAATCAGATTACTGATTTAAAGAAAATAATAATTCATTTCTTGCACCTTCAAGATCGTGGATTAAGATTTATACTCACTAACTCTCCTAAATCTTGTTAATTATTAAATAAATAAAATCATGGTAAAGAAACACATTTTTCTTTTTTCTGGAATAACATATAAAGCAGAAGTTCTCTGACTTGAAATGCTATTTCCAAATCCCTCTGCTCAGACTTTGGAAAAATCCCATTTTTTAAAAAAGATTTATTTATTTATTTATTTATTTATTTATTTATTTATTTATTGGAGGGGGTGAGGCACAAGGGGGAGTGGCAGAGGGAAAGGGAGTGAGAATCCAAGCAGACTTCATGCTGAGCGCAGAGCTGGACATGGGGCTCCAAGCAGGTTCAATCCCATGACCCTGAGATCAAGACCTGAGCTGAAACCAAGAGTCAGATGCCTAAGCAACTCCACCACCCAGGTGCCCCTTACTATTGATTAGTATGTTCAAGTACCTATAAAATACAGTATCTCCACGCACTTTTTCCTTGTTTTGAGATTTGAGAGAATTGGCAATTTTCTTTTTTTTTTTAAGATTTTTTTTTTATTCATTAGAGACACAGAGATACAGAAAGAGAGAGAGAACATGAGCAAGGGGAGAAGCAGAGGGAGGGGGAGAAGCAGGCCCCCTGCTGAACAGGTAGCCGGATGCGGGGCTTGATCCCAGGACCCTGGGATCATGACCTGAGCCAAAGGCAGACGCTTAACCATCTGAGCCACCCAGGCACCCCATGAATTGGCAATTTTCATGATGAGTTGCCATTTCTGTGACTTTGAGACTTAAATTGGTGTGCTTTATGGCATCAGATTCAGAGAAGGCACCTGACAAGCTCATCAAACAGGTCATGAAACATTTCAGTAACCACTTTCTCCACTTAGCAACCAAGTGACTATCGCCCTCTTGTTTGGTTTAGACAAGTAAGCAACTGTGAATTTACAGAGAACTTTGATATTTACTCGATTCTACTAAAGTTCAGAAAAGAAGTTCCCAGGGTTGTACTCCATCACTACCAATTTCTTTTTCTCCATGGTGTGTGAGTGCATTTCACTGAGGAAAGAAGAGTTTGATAGATGGCTTATCCAGAAAATAAATAACACAGTGTTTGCCAATTGCTGCTGTCTTTTATGCCTGGGTAAACTAGATTTGCATTAGAACCCAGCCACAATTTACCAACATAATTTATGGTGCTTCTAAAAGAAGTTGTTTTTTTTTTTTTTTTCCTTAATCACCCAGGTTCATTCTTATTGTCACATTAGTGACTTAGAGGTTTCTATTTCCCCCTTGAAATCATCAGTTTAAGAATTTATGGTTGTATCCAAAGTAAATATTCTTTAATTCAGCACAAATACTTTATAATGACATTATCCTTGACTCACATGGCTTTCACTGGGCTTTGGAGCTAGAAAAATTTTAACTCTGATCAGTACTTAGAAGCTGTACTAACTAGAAAATTAGGGTTATACGTTTGTCCTCTGAGATTTACAATGTAATATCAACACTGGGTTACAACGTGGGTTGTCAATGACAAAAAAAGGATTGAAAACTTGGCCACAATACTTTTTGGTAAGCAAATTATATTTGTTAATATAGATATAAGATAGTTTGTCAACTGGAATGAAAGCACAGCTATCTTAGAGTGAAACCATTAAAATCTTGAGTTATCTAACTCTTCTTCCTCAAATTTCATGGTCTCCAAGCATGTCCATGATTTCCATGTTGATCTTCAGCTCTTTGTCATTCAACATATAGAATGAATAACCTAGCAAGAGAGAATGTATTCATTCTCCTGTATTTCCACACCTCCTGACTATAATTTCTCTTGGTAAATAAGTAAAATATCAACCACTTATTTTTTTCTAACGTGCCTAAGAGAACAGAGTATTGTTGTGAATACTCCCAGAATGTTTATGTTTATCTATCATTTGGCTTTCTGGAGTCTGTCTCAGTGAAATGTGAATCTGATCTGGCCATCCCTAGGTACTGAAAGAGGAAGTCTTTGGGGTCTTCAAAGCAAGGATTGAGCCCCAATCACCCTTACTTGAAATCATAATGCTGTATCACTTCCAAGTTTATTCTTTTATTGATTTGCATGGAATAACATATTTGTGTTATTTACTAGCTATGTGATTTTAGGCAAGTTATCTAGACTTTGCCAAACCATTTTTCCTTAATCCTAAATGAAACCAATAATTTGTACCTTGCAGAGATGTTTGGATTAATTACAATACTTAGGAAGTGTACAGCATTTTGTTGGGTACATAATAAATAATAATAAGTGATAGTAAAAATAAAATATAATGAGTTCTGGGGCACCTGGATGGCTCAGTTGGTTAGAGCAACTGCCTTCAGCTCAGGTCATGATCCTGGAGTCCCTGGATGGAGTCCCTCATCGGGCTCCCTGCTTGGCAGGGAGTCTTCTTCTCCCTCTGACCCTCCCCCCTCTCATGTGGTTTCTCTCTCTCATTCTCACTATCTCAAATAAATAAATAAAATCTTTAAAAAATATAACAAGTTCAATACAAATTAATGGTTTTATAAAACTCTATCACCTTTCACTGTGAAGTGAAGACAAATCTAAGAGCATAGCCTTAAAAAAATCTTCATTGGAATATCATCTTAAGCAAATATATCTTATTTACTTTATGGAAGTCATATTCCCCAAACCTGAACATTGAAGACAATATTATTGGACATCTCGTCCAATTTCATCACAAATGAATCCCTACTAGAACTTCACTTAGATTATTTAAAAACCTTTAGTGATTGAGAAAAGACCACTTTATAAAACACATTCCATTCTCTAAATTTGGGTAAACCTGCTCATGAAGATGAAATGCGTCTTTGTAACATCTGTCTTTTGATTTTATTAGTCTCTAAGTAACAAATGATACAAATAATTCCTCTTCAAAAACTCCTACCATGTTTTTGTTAATTTTTTTTCCAGGTTGAGCATTCAAAATTTCCTTATTATTCATATTTCATAGTTTCTAAGTTCTTTACCATCTTTTATTTTTTAATTTACATTCAATTAATTAACATATAATGTATTATTAGTTTTAGAGTGAGAGTTCAGTGATTCATCAGTCTTATAAATACCCAATGCTCATTACATCACGTGCCCTCCTTACCGTCCATCCCCCAGTTACCCCATCCCTCCACCTCCCTCCCCTTTTTCAAATGAGCCCATACAGTTTGGGACAGGACTTGCATTCAGTTTGTTTCCTATGATTTTGAGTCTCTTATGGTTTGTGCCCCTCTCTGATTTTATGTTATTTTTCCCTCTCTTCCTCTATGATCCTCTGCCTTGTTTCTCAAATTCCACATATGAGTGAGATCATATGATAATTGTCTTTCTCTGACTGACTTATTTCGCTTAGCATAATACCCTCTAGTTCTATACACATCATTGCAAATGGCAAGATTTTATTTTATTTTTTCTGATGGCCGAGTAGTATTCTATTGTGTGTGTGTGTGTGTGTGTGTGTGTGTGTGTGTGTGTATCACATCTTCTTTATCCATTCATCTGTTGATGAACATCTGGGCTCTTTCCATAGTTTGGCTATTGTGGATGTTGATCCTATAAACAATGGGGTGCAGGTGTCCCTTTGGATCACTACATTTATATCTTTGGGGTAAATACCTAGTAGTGCAATTGCTGGGTCATAGAGTAGTTCTATTTTCAACTTTTTGAGGAACCTCCGTACTGTTTTCCAGAGTGGCTACATGAGCTTGCTTTTTCACCAACAGTTTTTTACCATCTTTTAAATGTAAGATGAACCATCTCCACGTGACTAGTCCATAAGTGGTCTGACAATGGCAGTGAACAATGGGAAAATGGGTCTATTGCCTTCATTGATTGAAATACTGCCCCCCCACTCTTGCAGCTTAATAATAAATTAATGTGCATTCACTTGTTTTAAGCATCCAATCACAATTTTTTTTGTTCACACTGAGCTTATAGACAACTAAGGTCTTTTTTTTTTTTTTTTTACAATAACTACTATCAGAGTAGACCTTCCCCAAGCACAATATCTGAGTATGATATTTTTAACCCTGACTACAGGCCTCCATAGTCTTCTTAAATATAATCTCCTTGATTTATTTTTGTCCAATATAATATTTATTCCTTTCAGATTTATTCAGACATAGGGTATGATACTCATTATATTATCAAGCAATTCACAAATATTAAACAGGATAAGAAAGTTGATCTGATAACCACCAAGCTGTACAACGGGCTTGACTTTAAAGAATTCACTGGTAATCCTCTATGTAGAAATTTGAAGAGAGGTAGAACATAAAATTCTTATACTGAAATTATTGGTAACTTTCTTATACATAGTTTACTTATTATAAAAGATTCAAAAGGACACATAGAATAATGAATTAAAAAACTTATACTTGATTCATTAGTGGTTCAAATCAAAATAGTTGAATGCTTCCATGGTCTAGACTCAGCACTTTATCAGGCACTAGTGTCATTTACAAAATTTGAGTATATAAGTCAAATAATAACTAATATTTTTATTTTAAGGTTACTTAGCTCCACCATAGTAGCCTCCAAAATATTGATTAGTCAGTTCAGTTAAGCAATATGTTTAATCACAGCATAGTAACAGAAATCTGTTTACTACTAATTTATTACTAAATGCTCCCTAGGCTTCATTCCATGCAATAATTCTTAGTATGTTAAACTATAAAATGAATGCAAGTCCTGTCCCAAACTGTATGGGCTCATTTGAAAAAAATTAAATTTCAAGCTAATGGTATGCTCTAGTGGGCTCCTTCTCTACCTTAAATCTTGTTATCATTCCGAGGGAGCAGACTTCAAGCATTCTTAGACCAGAATTCAAATGTATCTTCTCGGTACATTAGCTTCTTACTTCACCAAACACCCTGGGCCTGTCATCATTCCAAACCGCTTCTCTCTGTCTCCTCTAAGTATTCCCCACTAACTGAAATGCTTCTACTTTCAGTGGTTTATTAGATACACTTTTCTAGGGCCCAGAAGATTCTCCCCTCTAGCTTCCTATACTAATGTGGCTAGTTACATTACTAAACCTACCACATAATGTTTTGTCTTCCCCACTAGTTGCAGCATCTTTGAGGGCAGAGATCCTGAATCATTCATCTTTGTGTCTCTATGACATAATAGAGGGCACAAGTGAAAGGTGCTCAATGAATTTGAATGAATGAAAAGCAAAATGTGGTGTTCATTGGTGAAATCAGAGCACTGAAGAAGTCCAAAAGAGAGAAATGAATTGTGAATGGTGTCATGAAGTACATGACATTTGAAATGGATCTTGAAAGATACACATGATTTGGAATGGCACCATGATATAAAATGAAGGGATGGTGCATTTCAGAAGAGAGATGTAATAAGCCATGACTAAAGATCAAAGAGTTTCACTGCAAGAATGCATTCAAAATTAAACTAATGTAGGAGAACCTGGTAGAATAAGTGAGAACAAAATATTCTTTAACTTCTGACATGGATGATAGGTCTCAAAGGATAATCAAGAGGACCTAATTAGCTGAGCAAAAGGATGTCTTTGTGATTGAAAAAGAAACATTATCTTTTGCATTCATAGAAGGCACATAAGAATATTAAATGCAAAAATTCTTATAGAAGAAAAGATTTTTTAAAAAATGTAAATAATATATTTCAAATATGAGTAGTATTAGTTACATTTTTGTGTTGGTAAACAGATGAATAGATGCATCATGTGTAAATGACTAAAATATAACAAATATGAAGACATTAAAAACTGGAAAATGCTGGTCAATCAACAATTATTGAGCTACTTCTCTTTTCATTACTGTGGAAGATACAACTGAAGCAGAAAATAAGACACTTTACCTTAAAAAGCTTAAAATCCAATTAGGGGCACCTGGGTGGCTCAGTTGGTTGAGCAACTGACTCTTGGTTTTGGCTTAGGTCATGATCTCAGGGTCATGAGACTGAGCCCTGTGTTGGGCTCTGCACTCAGCATGGAGTCTGCTTGAGATTCTTTCCCCCGACCCTGCTCTCTACCTCCCCCAACTTGCACTCTCTTTCTCTCTCTAAAACAAATAAATAAATGAAATCTTTTATAAAAAAGTAGTAAGCATAGGGTGCCTGGGTGGCTCAGTTGGTTAAGCAACTGCCTTTGGCTCAGGTCATGATCCTGGAGTCCTGGGATCGAGTCCCACATCAGGTTTCCTGCTCAGCAGGGAGTCTGCTTCTCCCTCTGACCCTCTTCCCTCTCGTGCTCTCTATCTCTCATTCTCTCTCTCTCTCAAATTAATAAATAAAATCTTTAAAAAAAAAGTAGTAAGCATAAAAAATAGAAAGCAAAAATAGATTCTAACAAGTAAAACCTAAAAATATGATTTTTTTTTAAAAGCATATTCCAAGGAAGGCAGAAGGCAACCTAGATATGAGTATTAGGTGAAAGGAAGACATTCAAGGTTAAAATGCTACCTTTAACAAAGGAATAGAGGTTCTGTCATGTACAAGAGATGCACAGAATGGCAAGGATGTTGGAAGAGCTAAAGTGAGGGTCTGTGACAGCAAGTTAGTCACTATAGTGATGAGAATCAGGGAGAAGCCTGTAAGTATTTTAAACTAAAAGATAATGTGAAGGTGCTATAAAATTTGAAAACGGAAATCACGTGAAAAAGTCTCACCAGTGTCTAAGGTTACCTGGGCCGTACATTAATTTAAAAAAAAATAGTCCATAGAGTATGTTAATATTGTCAAATAGCCATTACTTCATTTCTTTATTCCTGTTCCGTTTTCCCCATACATACCCATGTGTGCACACTTTTACACAATCATATGTTTTTTACCTTTTTGCATTTTTAATTTGCTTTCCTTGTAATAGTTCTTATAAACTATTTGTGGATTTTACTCCTGGGTCTGTTTAGTTCTGCATCTATTCCTGTGATATTTAATGTCTTCTAAACTCCCAGTAGAGTTACTGTCTTTACACCTTTCCTCTCTTTTCATCTATAGTGTTTAAATACCATCAAAAAGAACCACCAAATTCTGAATCTTCCAGTAGGCCTTGCAGTTCATTTATTCCTAGCATCTCTACTCCAACACATGGAACACAAAGAACTGTCTTAATTTCTTTGTTGTTGGTAACTAAAGAAAAGAAAAACAAAAAAGAAGAAAAAGAAAAAGAGGAAAAGAATTGATAGGTAATACAATGCAACTACAAACAATAACTACAATTTATTGATTCATTGAC
Source organism: Zalophus californianus (assembly GCF_009762305.2). Taxonomy (NCBI): domain Eukaryota; kingdom Metazoa; phylum Chordata; class Mammalia; order Carnivora; family Otariidae; genus Zalophus; species Zalophus californianus. The sequence continues at coordinate 79,703,284 of NC_045606.1, forward strand.
TACATGCCAGACACCCTGCAAAAAAATTTACCCTCCTTATTTAGCCACGGTAATGATCTCAGTAAGTAGGCACATTATTATCCTCACTTTACAACTGAGGAAGCAGGGGATTAAGATCTGAAGTAATCTACCAAAGGTCACACGGGCTATCACACAGGGATCCATACACTGGGCTTCTGGACTTCAAAACCCCTGCTTTCAACTACTGCACTATACTGTCTCAGCCCAGATTTGTGTCTTCTCAAACTCCATCAACTAGCATTTTGAAAGAGTATAAAAAACTAAAATTCATAAAAATTTCCTTTTCAAAAATATTATTTAAATAATGCTATGAGGGATGCCCGGGTGGCTCAGTTGGTTAAGCGTCTGCCTTTGGCTCAGATCATGATCCCGGGGTCCTGGTTTCGAGTCCCGCATCGGGCTCCCTGCTCCGTGAGGAGCCTGCTTCTCCCCCTGCTTGTGCTCTCTCTCTGACAAATAAATAAATAATAAAATAAAAAAAAGCTATGAAATTATGATTTCCATTGTGTATGTATCTTACAAAAGAGTATAGAGTTTAAAAAAAAACACCCTAGAAACACTTAAAATTTTTTTTAACTTGTGTGATGAATATGACAGAAAATTTCAGAAAAGCCTTCAGATAGATAAGGATATTTTGTTTAAGTCACTCATTCAAAAGGGCATTTAGCTCAGAAAAGGAAGGAGGAAGAGGAGGGAGGAAAAAAAAGAAGTGAAGGAGGAGGAGGAAGAAGAGAGGAAGTAAGGAAAGACAAGGAGATAAAAAGGGAGCAGCAGGAGGAGAAGGGGGAAAGTGAGGCAGTTTTGGGACATAGGTGAGGTTCAGTGGGGTGGAGTCCAGAGCCAACCACCAAGAAAGAATTCCTGAGGCGTCTTTGGTGCAAAATGGTGGTTTATTACAGCACAGGGACAGGATCCGTGGGCAGAAAGAGCTGCTTCCCCAGGGTCGTGAGTGGTGGTGATTCTATGCTCAGGAGCTGGGGGGGGTGAGGACAAAGGGGGTGTCCAGAAGGACTGTCATATGCTAAAGACTCTCAGGATACTGGAGGCCTGGTTATTGTCAAGCCAAGGCTGTTTCCCCCTCTAATGAGGCACTAACATGAAGACAGTTGGGAGTTTCCGGGAGGAATGTTACATTCCTCCTATCACACGTCCTTGTCAATGGACTTCAGGTTCAAAAGAAATTCCATTTTATTTACTTTTCCTTCCGCCTTAGCCTCCCTTAGTTATATGGGGGGAAGGGTGATGTTAGGGCTTCAGGAACTGAGTTATGGGTCTCTGGAAGTTAGGCTACTGATAAGAAAGCTTCTTCCTTGTAAATCACTAGGACATTTGTAAACTGAGGGAGACTTCTGTCCTGCAGGATTGTGATTTCTATCAGTTAACCCTTTTTTTTTTTTTTTTGAACCTTTTGTTTTTCCTTTAGGGCAGCCAGGAGTGCCTGAGGAATGTCACATATGTCCCAAAGTGGGGGGCGGGGGAGTGTAGGGTGTCAGCTTATGCTTTGTCTTCAGCTGGCCTTCTGCTCCCTCATCAGAAGGAACAGGCCTACTTAGAAAGAATGACTAATGAATTGGTTAAATGACTACATGTAAATAACAAAATAGTATGAGATGAAGATAATTGTAATAGAAAGCTTTAGGGAAAAAAAATTAAACTCAGAATCACAGCAGATTAAAAAATAAATAAACCTGTATCTGGGAGTAAGAATCTCCTGTCCCCTTCAAAGTCTTTCTAAAACTGGACTAAGCATCAAATTGACATGAGGCAGATTAACAGGAGAAAATAAAATTCAATTTTGTATGTACAGAGAATCCAGATAGACATGGAAATTCCAAAGAGAGTCAGACAAAATGAAGTACGTATGTCATCCTGAACCAAGGAGAAGTGGGTAGCGGTCTGGGACTTCAAAGAAAAGGAATGCATTTCACAGGAAGCTGAAAGAGAGTAAATGTTTGGTAAACAAATGTTTGTTGGACCAGCAGAAACAATGGGGCATAGAGGACTTTGATCAAACAGGCCTTCCTAGATTCTTCCCTCTCTACCAGGCCAAAGCACATCATGATGTAGTTTTGTATGGTGATAGCTCTCTTCTTGGAGCAGGTCCCTTATCTAAATTGTTTTTAGGCAGTTGTGGGGGAGGTAAAGAGCTTTTCCTGAACCTGCTGTGTTTTGACTGTTTTTTTAACTCAAAATAATCTTTATGCCAGTATGGCCCATCTTGGGATGGCCTGCCCTTGGCCCCTACACCTGCATGGAGCTCTGTAGTATATGATGCACTGGGGTATCAGGTAGGTTCAGTGAAATACGCTGGGGGCAAACAGAAAGATTTTGGAAGAAGAATACAGAATAACTAAAATCACTAGAAGCCTGGTCTTTTGCTATTTTCTAACTTTATCGAAGTCTAAATATTCTGAATAAATCTACTGCCCCCATACTTCTCAATATTCCTTCAATCAGTCAATAGTTTCTGTTTTAGGATAATCTAACCCGGTTTCCTCTCCCTTTACTTAAAAAGATGTGTGCTTGATTTGGATGGAACTAGAGGGTATTATATGCTAAGCGAAATAAGTCAATCAGAGAAAGACAATTATCATATGATCTTACTGATATGTGGAATTTGAGAAACAAGGCAGAGGATCATAGGGGAAGGGAGGAAAAAATGAAACAAGATGAAACCAGAGAGGGAGACAAACCATAAGAGACTCTTAATCTCAGAAAATAAACTGAGGGTTGCTGGAGGGGAGGGGGGTGGGAGAATGGGGTAACTGGATGATGGACATTGGGGAGGGTATGTATTGTAATAAGCACTGGGTATTATACACAACTGATGAATCACAGGCCTGTACCCCTGAAACAAATAATATATCATATGTTAATTAATTGAATTTAAATTAAAAAATAAATAATAAATAATATGAAATAAATATGAAAGTAAATAATATTAAAGTGAATAACATCTCTAAAAAAAAAAAAAGATGTGTCCTGATTGTACTGGCAGGACTTGCTTGAAACTCTTGACCACTGTCCAGTCCAGCAAGAAAGGCTGTCTTCCTCACTAGCCTTGCATTTTGCCTCCATTTATCACCTGAAAGGGTGGGAGCTGTGTGGTATAGCTGTTTTTCTTTCACTGAGGCCTGGCATATAATATGTAGCAGGAGTTTTACTCTTGAGAATAGAAGGAAGGATGGAAAATTGCATTATGGCTTTCTTAAAATCCTCCAGCAGCTCACAGGAATAAGCAAGAGATTAGAAGTAGATGGTACACTTTACAGGAAATGACTTATATTTCTGTTGAAAGGCTCTGCTGTATAAACAGGGTACAAATGCCCTGGAGAAGCAGAGAAAGACCCCAATGAGATAACGAGGAATAACAGCCCCAAAGGTTAATTCATGCAGAAGGGCTGGAAAACATCATATTTTGTAATGTCAGTTTCTATTATGTCATAAACTGAATAATGTCAAAATATAGCATAATCAAATAAAAACTCAAAGCTTAAAATTATTTAAATGACACCCAAGTCTAAGTCATTCTAAAATCTCTCAGAAATCATGTTACTCTCATGGGTTTTCTATTCTCTTTCTTTTAAAAGTCTCAAAATATATTTGTTCAAAACTTTTTGCAAGAAAGTACACAATGATCCTTTGACCCCATTTAACAAATGGAGAATCTGAATCACAAGGAAATGAAATGCTTTATCCAGCCACAACAAAATGTCACCTGATGAAGTAAAAACAATTTCAGGGTCTGACTTCCTTCCACTGGATTGTAAAGTTCAGGCAGCAGCAAAAAGAGTAGGGAATTTCTACAAACTGGAAGACAAACCCTGAGTCAAATCTCCATTATTGTCAAAATCTATTTCTTTGCCCCAAACCTCTTTCCTCATCCATTTTGAGATGTACTAACTTTTAAAGAAATATTGAGATTGAGAAAATAAATATATGTTTCCTGAAAGTAAATAATTTGTAAACTTTTGGAGCTATAATGCCCTTTCACTGATTTGTATGACACTCTATATCTTCTTAAAGTCCTGCAGAGATGACATTTGTTTTAAAGTTATGTGTCATCTATTGGCTGGGGTTCTAGGCTTAAGTAACTTATTCTACAGTTTACATTTCCCCTGGGGCATAATCATGTATTTATTAATTCATTCTCTCTCTCTCTCTTTTACCTCCTCCTAACTACTTTTGTTTGGCTGTTATTCTTGTCCCCAATGCCCTGAAAAGCACAATGTAAACAGTTTATTTTTAGTTTTGAAGCAGATTGATGTTACCTGTATTTCCCATGACAGACAGAATTGCATAATGGTTAATTTGCACACACTCTGGAGTCAGACTGCCTAAGTTTGATTCCCTGTTTCCCCATTAATTAGCTGGACAACATAAGAAAGTCTTGCATAAGCAAGATCATTCTTTGCCTCAGTCTCCTCATCTATAAAATAAATATAATAATAGTACCAACCTCATAGGATTGTGTTTAGGATTAAATTAATTAAGATATAAAAGCCCTTAGAGCAGTGCTTGGAATACGTTATTCATTGTGTAAGTATTAGCTAGTACTGTTTTTGTTTCCCCGTTCTATCACATTGCTAACTAGTTGCGTGTTGATCAAAAGTGCAAAGCTGCTTATGGTCATCATATATTTTCATGTCATTCACAGAATGATGCCCTACCAGATTCTAACCCAGAAAATCTGACTCCTTGAGACACAGATTCTCTGGCAACCAACTGCATGTGCATGGTCTTGGCTCATCTGAAGACCCCTTATTGATTTTGCATCTGGACATAGTGGGCCAACACTGTATGATGTACAAGGTGTCAGTAAAGCCTGCAGGGGATCCTTAGATCATAAGAAAATGACAAGTCTCATTGTTCCTGTGGGGGAGCAGACACAGAGACCAAATGATTTAACTCTTTCAAGTGAGTAATACCCTAATTTGGATTCTGCCTTGGGAGATGAGCTTTCCTGAGCTACATATAATCAAGTAAAACTGTATTTTCAGTAAAAACCCCTCCAACCCCTCATCTCTACTATAACAAGCATAACTTTCTTCATAAAGCACTTACATCACAGTTAAGATTATGGTTAATTCTTTGTTATCTTCACAAAGTGTGTCTATATTAGCTGCTTTGAAATTTCTTCTGAATCACTGCTTTAAAATATTTATGTGCTCAGATCACCCGAAAAAGTAATATTCCATGTCTTTTTTTTTGTTTTTTGTTTGTTTTACTCTATGCCCACTGATGTGCTATACAGGAAAAACAAATTGTTATTGTATTGGAATAATATTGCTTCCATTGATAAAGTTCCAGAGAGAGATTATATGCAAATTTTATCATCCAGAGCCATGCAAAAGCATAGGTTTTTTATGATTTTTATGATTTTTTAAAAAGGCACTATCATCATCATAATAAAACAACCTTATAAGTGTCCATATAAAACACAATGTTATATGAAACTTATATTCCGTTTTCAAGCATTTTTTATATGCTTAAAAACAAAACAAAAATGATTACTTACAGAAGAACCCTCTTCCCCACATGAGTTTGGTGAACCCTCACCAGGATGCAGTTTATAGTACTATTTTATAAATTTAGAAAAGAGACTCTCATATTCATACTTGTATCTTCAAGAGGAAGCATCTGCAATAATCTAGATGCTTAACAAATGCTTATGAAATACACAAGTGAATAAATATCTAGGTATTAATATACAGCTGTATTTAGCACCATTGATCTAAACATTTAATGCTCTCTTATAAATTGTAAGCGATGCCCTGTTGAAATAATTTCCTTATATATATTTCCCCTGAAATTAAAAACAAAGCTATTTTTAGTTATATTTTCTGGTGACTATATACTAGATTATACAGAACCTACTTCCTTAACCAGATCATAGCAAAGCACAATTGTCTATAATCAGTTCTCATTTGGGAGAGATACAAAAATAATATCCAAGATAAACTGGAGGGAGAAAGATAGCATAAAATGTGCTGCAAGTTAGCTTGTGATTTAAAAAAGAAAATTGCTTTGTCATGAGTCAGAAATATTTTGGCTTCTTTTAAAAAATGATTTGAAACATTTTGACTAAAGTCAGTTTCCAATGAAGAAGGATCTTATAAATATGCTGGTTTAGATGAAAGATAAAAACAGAATAAGAGCCACAGGATGAATAATTTGTATCTATAATGTATACTGATTTCTTGTTTTAAACATGTACATGTAGGGGTATCAAGGGAACTCATTTGACCTAGAGGAGATAATATTTCTGGCAAGTTCCTTTATCCTCTTTGAAAGACCTATTTTGTATTACATTGTTAAAACCAAATAAACATTTAAATGCCCTACTCAAAGCCCCAAATAATGGTAACTGAAAGATAATTTATCAAGAACCACTGTAAATTGATATCTCTCACTTCAAGAATATGTGTGAACAGAATGAGTAAGGAAAGGAGACGGAAGGAAAGGGAATCTCTAAATTATAACACCCATATGCTGATAAAGGTTTAATTAATCTGCAACACAATCTGCTGGAATCTTTTTAAGTTTTGCTTAAAGTTATCCTACCAAGCATTCTCCAGTTTTGGACAACTGCCACCAGTGGCCAGGACCACATTTTAACTTTGGAAACTTAGTGATTTATGTTCAGTGTCATGTCAAAACAGATAACTTTTCTAACCTTCTCCAGCTATGAGAGGGTTGGTAGTTGTTTCAGGATACAATGAAGAAAGATAGGGGAAGAATGATTGTCAAGTTACTCTTCACCTCCACTTAAAGCAGTGTTCTGAAGTGACTGAATCACTTAAAGTGTTTTAAATATTGCTGATGATTGAGTCTCATCCTCAAATTTTCATTTAATTGATCTGGTTGTGGCCTGGGCATAAAAATCTTTCAAAATTCCCCCAAATAATCCTATGTGCAACCCATTCTGAGAACCAGTAATCCAAAGGAAGTAAGGAATAAAATGTAAGGAATGGCTAACAGTTAAAAAGTTTTCTTTTAGGGGTGCCTGGCTGACACAGTCTATAGACATGTGACTCTTGATCTCAGGGTCATGAGCTCAAGTCCCACACTGGGGGTAGAGTTTACTTAAAAAAAAAAAGTCTTCTTTAAAAAAAAAAGCAATTCAGTTAAATTCTTTGGGTTCTCCTACATTGGGAGAGACCGGAATCTTTGCTTCTTATGCTCCTTTTGGGCTTAAGGCAATAGAATTGCCCTAAAAGCAGTGTTTCCATGACTTATTAAAATGATCTATTCAATTTTATTTAATTCAATTTAATAAATAGTGACTAAATAACCTATTATGTGCAAAGAACTGACCCAGTGTTGTAGGACACTCAAAGATGAATAAGATCTGATCTCCCTTCTCAAACAGCATACAGACAAGTGGAATGTTAGCTAAGTTGACTAAAGTCAGATATTCGCAAATAAATCAGACCTGGTAAAGAACCTTAATGGCTTCTTGAATAGCAAATGAATATCCTATAAGTCCTGACACCAAAATTACAAAATCAATTTTAAAAACAGCATTAGCCCATAGACATATAACACTATGTCTGATTACACCTAAGACAGTGGAGAAATGAGCTGTTAGCTGATGAATTAGAGCTATTTTTTGCCAACCCGGGAGGCTGAGGGGGTATGTTGTTTCCAAGCACAAAGTTTGAGACATGAAATACTCACTTAAAAGTCTTAACAATCTACTGGGCTTACCTGTGAAAGTGCTTCCTAGGTGCCCATTAGATTTTTTTTCAATTCAAATTAAGAGTATAATTATGCATAATCAATTAAATAAGTTGTTTTTAGATTTGCCTTTACCTTGTCAGATGAGTGTTACCCAGTAAAATCTGGCTCCATATCTCAGAATGCATTATTTACTGATTTGTAATGCAGAGATCCATAGTGTATGTATGTGTTTACATGCATGTTTATGTGGCACAAGTTAGCTTCTTTAGTGACACTTTATATAGTGACAGTGGCAAATGAATGGTCATATGGGTTCTGGGTGCAGAATGTCGGAAAGCAGGATTATGAAGGGGCATTAATAAACTTTGGGGGCAGATAATATGTTTATTGTCTTGACTATGGTGTGCTATCACAGGTATATATATATATATATATATATATATATTTCAATTTATCATACACTTTATTATGTGCAGTTTATTGTATATCTATTATACCTCAGTAAAACTTTAAAAAAGTCATAGAATGAATAGCTGCACCTTCTTATTATCATGAAATACTTCTTTTAACTGACAACATAGAAATATTCTCTTACACAGAACTTTTACATTTAAGATCTTAATCCATTTGGGGTTATGTTTGGTGTATGAATAGTGGACTTAAGGATATAATTTTATTTTGTCATATAAAAACAATTCTATGGGGCACCTGGGTGGTTCCAGTCAGTTAAGCGCCTGACTCTTGATGTCGGCTCAGGTCGTGGTGTCAGGGTCCTGAGATCGAGCCCCACTTCGGGCTCTGTGCTCAGCTGGGAGTCGGCTTGAGATTCTCTCTCTCTCCCTCTCCCTTTGCCCCTCCCCCCATCCCGGCATTCTCTCCCTCCCTCTCTAAAAATAAATAAATAAATCTTTAAAAAAAACCAACATTCTATTAGTGTCACTTAAAAAAAACCCCACTTTCCCCTCAATTTGCCATGCCCCCTCAATCACATATCCAGGTTCCATATATGCTTGAGTGTGTCTTGGGGCTCTTAGTTCCATTTGACTGCTCGATTTGCCTCTTTCTGCACCAGTACCACACTCTCACAATTACTACTGGTTTAGAGTGAGTCTGTATCTGTTAGATCAAGTCCCGTTTCCTGTTCGATTTGAATATGTCTTTGTTATTCTCAGAGTTTTGCCCTTTGACATGAATTTAGAATCTGTGTAAACGAATTCACTTTTGCACTGAGTTTAAGAAAAATTGTGTTGGCTATACTGCTGACAATTATCACCCATAGCATAACACCATCCTTTGCAATACTTGTAATGATTGCTTTGTTTCAAAATGCTAAAAATCTTGCCAATTCTGTGCAATACATAGTACATCACTGTATTTGTACTAAATGCAAAAGCAGCCATTCATTTTCCTGTAGATTGCAGACCAGGGTGGCAGAAGCACCAAAAGAGAACAACAAAAACCACCTCTGAGCTTTATCAAGGATGAGAAAACAACAGAAAACTTTATTTCAGGTGTGCCTCCAAAGAGTATGCTTTCAAAACTGTCAGAGATAAAATGAAATGATTTTGCTAATTAAGATTGTCCTTTGCCTGTGAAAAGCTTTTTTCCCTTTTGTGATCTCTGGCCCCTGACACCCGTCACTCCTCCAAATTTTATGGAAATCACCCATATAAAAGAGATCAAATATGGCTCTGCACCATTGATTCTTGTCTCATAAGGGAACTGCCAAAGGGATCAGAAGGGTAAGAGAAAATGTTAATCTGTGTTTGGACACCACTCCACCTGCTGCTGATCTAGGGCCTTGGGAAGTGGCTCTGAGAACCCAGGGCCTTGTTTCTCTATCAACTGTTCACTCCATGAAAGGATTTAAATATTTCTGGCTCTAAAAATACCACAAACAAATCTGCACTCCCTTCCCCTCAGCTAGGAAGTGCTGAGAAACATAATCAGGGCCTTTACAAGTAATTTTAAAATTGTCATGTCTAAATGAGTAAGTTTTCAACAAACAGCAGCTTTTACAAACTTGTTTTCTACGGCAGAAATGAAAAAGCACAGGAAACTTTGACAGAGTACTTGCAAGGCTTGACGGGAATATAGGAATATTCCAAATTCTAAAGTCAGATGGGATTTGACGGTGCCCTAGGAAAGCAGGATTATGCCAAGTAAAGTAGGTTTGAGTGGAGAAAAGTCTATGGAATCTTCTGCACTCATTCCCCTTCCACCAAATCAGTATATGCAAGAAACCAATGCACCTTCACTATCGCCATCACTTTCATCATTAAAGAGGTAACATAGTTACTCTAGTTACTACTATAAGGTAGTAATCAAGTAGCCAAGAGCACAAAAAGTCAGACTGCCTGGATTCAAATTCTAGCTTAAACACTATCAGAATGATTCAGTCTCTTTGTGCCTACATTTCCTCATCTGTAATATATGGAATCTACATTAAAGAATTATTATAAGAATTATTGTAAATACTAAATTAGCTAACACATATAAAATGCTTAAACAACATACATGGTATGTGTTAGTTTTTATCATGATTATTAATAGTAATACTATTATAACAGGACCCTTAGGGGTGAAAGGAATGGAAGCTGAGTTTACAACTGTAACAATTTTGTACCTAAAATTCTTTCAATCTTAACTTATTGGTGATGCTACAAGCCATACAAGCCACACTTGTAATGACTGCTTTACAAACAGAATGAAGTGTTCTATGTTATGAGATTTAAAAAAAAAAAAAAGAAACCAAGACTATACCTATTCCAATAGTTTCATATAGCAACTCTCATTTTTACACTGTGATTAATCTTGGTCCTGATCTAGATCTATTTATTCACTCAATTTATTCAACAATTAATCCACCCAATATTGTTTATTCAGCAAATAGTTACCAGTTGCTTAAAATCCAATATGTGCCAGTCATTGTGTTTGCTGACATAAAGACATATCCAACATTTCTCTGCTACAGAAGATTTACAAAAACTTTTATTTAATTATGACAGCATAATGGAATGATAATAGCTAGGCTGACATGGGGCATCTTCATAAGGCAACTGACACTGGATCTGGATTTTGAACTATGAGTAGGTGGGGAGGGCATTCCATGAAAAAAGCAAAGTATGTGATAAGGTTCAATAATAAGAGTGTGTCTTACTCTGGGCACAGAGAGACATTTAATATGCTTGAAGGGAAAGGTTTGTGTTGGGGGAAAAGCAGAAAAAAAGGAGGCTGTGAAAGACGTTTGTGACCTCCTGGTGAAGAATCTGCACCAAGGACTACTGATGAGATTCTGGAGACCGAGTAAAGTAAGAATCCTTCAAGTATGAAACACTTCTGCTTCATAGACTGTGTGTTCTCTGCTGTGTAATAAATTGCTGTGTAACAAATTACCAAAAACTCAGCAACTTAAAACAACACAAATATTATCTCACAGTTTCACAGGTCAAGAATCCAGCATATTTTGGTTGCATCCTCTGTGCCAGGCTGAAATCAATGAGTCAGTTAGATGCATCTTTATCTGAAGCTCAACTAGGGAAACATCCACTTCCATACTCTCTAGGGTTGTGGGCAGAATTCATTTCTTGCATGTATGACTGCAATGTTTTCTTGCTGGCTTTTGGCTGGAACCACTCTCAGCTGCCAAGGCCACTCTCAGGTTCTTGCCACCTTAGCCCCCTCACACCATAGAAACTTACTCCTCAAGGACAACAGCAGAATTTCTTTGATGCTTTGAGTCACTTTCATTAGGAAGAATTCTTTTTAAAGGTACATCTGATTAGATCAGGCCCACCCAGGATAATCTTTTTATTGAGGTATAATTGATAAATAGAATTGTTATATATTTAAAGTATTATAATGTGATGATTTGATATACCTACATGTTGTGAGAGGATCCCCCACCATAAAGTTAATTAACACAGCCATCACGTCACATATTAACCTTTTTTGGTTTGTTTTTGGTGTGAACACTTAAGTTGTACTCTCCTACATGATACCTCCAGCTGTGTTCTTTCTCAAGATTGATTTGGCCATATGGGATCTTTTGTGGTTTCACATGAATTTTAGGATTTTTTTTTTCTATGCCTATGAAAATTGCCATTAGAATTTTGATGGGGATTTCCTTGGATCTGTAGATCACTTTAGGTAGTATAGACATTTTAACAATATTGATTTGTGCAATCTATGAAGATGGAATATCTATTTATTAGTGTCTTCTTCAGTTTCTTTCATCAACATCTTATAGTTTTTCAGTTTAGAGAGCTTTTACTTCCTTGGTTAAATGTATTCCTAAGTATTTTATTATTTTAGATGTTATTGTAAATGGTATTATTTTCTTAATTTTTCTTTCCAATAGTTCATTGTTAGGGTATAGAAATGTCACAGATTTTTGTTTGTTGATTTTTTATCCTGCAACTTTACTGAATTCATTTATTTGTTCTAACAGTGTTTGGATAGAGTCATTAGGGTTTTGTTTCTTTTTTTTTTTTCTAAGATTTTATTTATTTATTTGACAGAGACAGTGAGATAGGGAACACAGGCAGGGGTAGTGAGGGAGGGTAGAAGCAGGCTTCCCACAGAGCAGGGAGCCCGATGACACGGGGCTTGATCCCAGGACTCTGGGATCATGACCTGAGCCAAAGGCAGACGCTTAATGACTGAGACACCCAGGCGCCCCAGGGTTTTCTATATATAATATCATGTCATATGCAAACAGGGATAATGTTACTTTTTCCTTTTTGATTTGTGTGCCTTTTATTTCTTCTTACTGCATAATTGCTCTGGCTAAGATTCCTAGTACTATATTGAGTAGAAGAGGTGACACTGGGCACCCTTGTGTTGTTTCTGATCTTAGAGGAAAAGCTTTTGGCTTTTCAACATTGAGTATACATACTCAATGTTGAATAAAGGCCATACATGGCCTTTATTATGTTGAGGTACAGTCTTTGTATCAGTTTGCTGAGTTTTTATCATGAAACAATTTTTAATTTTGTCAAATATTTTTTCTGCACAAATTGAGGTAATAATATGACTTTTATCTTTCCTTTTGTTAATGGGTTGTATCCCATTGATTAATTTGTGGATGTTGAACCATTCTTGCACCCCTGAAATAAATCCCATTTGGTCACAGTGTATGATCCTTTTGATGTAGTGTACAATTTGGTTTGCTAATATTTTGATGAGGATTTTTTCATCTATGTCCAGCAGGTATATTGGCCTGTAATTTTCTTTCTTCATAGTGTCTTTGTCTGGCTTTGGTATCAGGGTAATGCTGGCCTTATAAAATGAGTTTGGAAGTGCTCCCTCATCCTCAATTTTTTTGGAAAGTTTGAGAAGGTTTGGCATTAATTCTTCCTTATATGTCTGGTAGAATTCACCAGTGAAGCCAGCCGGTCCTGCATTTTTCTTTCTTGGGAGACTTTTGATTCCTGATTCAATCTCCTTACTAGTGATTGGTCTGTTCAGATTTTCTATTTCTTTTTAATTCAATCTTGGTAGGTTGTATATTTCTAGGAATTTATCTATTTTTTCTCTAGGTTACCAAACTTGTTGGCATGTAATTGTTCATAATAGTTTCTTATGACCCTTAATATTTCTGTGTTATCAGTTGATGTTTCCCCTTTCATTTGTGATTTTATTTATGAGTCATCTCTTTTTTTTTTCTTGTGAGTCTATCTAAAGATTTGTCAGTTTTGTTTATCTTTAAAAAAAACCCTCTTTTTTCAATCATCTTTTCTACTGTCTTTTAAATTTCTATTTCATTTATTTCTGCTCTTACCATTGTTATCTCCTTCCTTCATTCTTTTTTGATTATCTCAAAGTCAGCTCATTTGGGACCTTAATTATATATTCAAAATTCTTTCACATTTATCATCAAATCTAATCAAGTGAGCGATTATTGCATCATATGCATGGGTCTGCCCACATACAATGGGAGAGGAAAACATACATTGTATACATCACAGGCTGGGAAACTTGGGGACCATCTTAGAATTCTGCCTACAACATAGACTCTGCTTTTGTGGGTTAATGGGATGACTTTGACCTCCATTAATGTCTTCTGAAAAGACTTACTTAAAGGGCCTAAAATAATTATTTTTCTTTTCCTCAATTATTTTCCACACATTTCCATCATGTCAAATAGAGAATGTGTTAAACTGACTGTACCCTGCAGTAAAAATTTACTTTATATTTTCAGTAGTGATTAGCTGTGGCTATATTACTAAAGTCATTTTCTAGTCACATCAAGCATGCACTAATATGTATGTTGAAACGATTTACTGAATTAAAGCAAATATAAATCAAAACTCAAAAATCAAAAACAAAAAATTAAAAAACCCAATATGCTCAATGGATCGAACAGCTTTTAATTCCACTCATTAGAAACACTTGTCATTTGTGCATGAAACACAAATATGTAGATACATTTTCCTAAGGATTGGGTTGGGGGGCAGGTAGGAAACTCGGTAAAACGTGTTTAAATATTTATAAGCTGAAGCTGTTTGAAAAGTAGTTCAAATCTTTGGTGGCATCTATTCTTGGCCAGATATAAGCCCAGGCACACAATATAGGCCACGGCTAAGCTCTACTGTTCTGACATCAATGAGAATCTTGTGGAGACAGTTTCACCCAAAGGCAATGGAGCAAAATGAAAATAATCAGCTTCCTTGAGAGCTTCTCTGTGTCTTTCTTGTTGCTCTTGAAGGGATCTATGTTGTAGGGGTAATTAAGTGTTCCAAAAGAACACTAAGGACTAGAAGAGGCCTGAGCCACATCAGAGAACTTTGGTATACAAGGCAGACAATTATATATATTTGTGGGGCATTACACAGTATCTAAGAACTAACCCTCAGAAAACTAAAGTGAAAGGAGAAAGACAAGAAGAGATCAGCATTTGTGGATTACTTGCGTGAAGACAGAAGATTGGGGTCACAAATGTGTTCTATGTTTCATCCACAGGAGGTGGGGCTCTTCTTCCCAAGCAGCCATTCCTCATGGTTATTACATCTGTGCATTTTTCCTTAAGTGAATCAATTATATAAACTTCTTTTTCCCTTGGCTGTGCTTGCCTGAATTTTATATCAGGAATCTGGCTTGAAACAATATAAGGTGGTGTATACCTTTTGTAGTCATCTCATAATTCTTGGACATTTTGTTTTGAGTTTTCAGTCTTTCTTTCCTCTTTTCTTCTCCGTTTTAGAGATTTTTATTGAGATATCCTCAACCTTAGAGGTTTAGTACTCTGCCATGTCTAGTCTACTAATGAGTCCATCAAAGGTATTCTTCGTTTCTGTTACAATGTTTTTAATCTCTCGTAATTCAAAAAATTATTTCTTTGGATTTCCATATGCCTACTGACATTACCCATCTGTTCTTGCATGTTGTCTATTTTTTCCATTAATACCCTTAGCATATTAATTATATTTTTAAAAAATTCCTGGTCTAATAATTCCACATTCCTGCCTTAACAGACTCTGGTTCTGATGTTCGTTCTATCTCTTCAAACTATAATTTTTGCTTTTTAGTATGTCTTATAAATTTTTGTGTGTGAAAAGGTGGGCTTTCTGTACTGGGTAAAATAATTTGTAGTGACTAGGCCTGTTGTAATGTGGGGTTTGCTGGGAGAGGATATGTTCTATAGTCCTGTGATTAGGTGTGTCTTTTTGTAAGCCTGTGCAACTGAACTGCCAATTTCATTGGTGCTTCTCAGAATTTTTTTCTCCTTTATGTGGGACAAATTGGCTAGAGAGTGCTGGAGTGGTATATTTCCCTTCCCCAAGGTAGGTTAGGCTCTGATAAGTCATATTATATTAGTCTCTGGTGAAATAGCTTCTCCTGAGAGCAGGAGAAACTTACTTTCCTTAAGAAGACTAGAATGCTCAGGCAAACATCAAAATGGTTCTTTCTCCTCTCCTCTGACAGAAGTCTGAGGGAATTTTTCTCTGATACTCATTATGAAGCTCCTGTAGGTAAAATTCACAGAAGTGTGGAGGCTCCCCAATGACTAAGTCCTGCTGGAGTTTTTAACTTTCAGACTTATCCACACTGAGCCTTTAGCAATTCATCAATTACAGTTGAGATTTTTCTACCCCAGTACTGATTCCTACAGAGGTTTTCTACTCCAGTAAGTCTGATTCTCTACCTGACTGTCTCTCCAGTTCTGAGGATAGCAGTTTTCCCTGTGACCTCATTTGTCTGATGGATCTAAGAAGAATTGTAGATTTTTTCAGTTTTGGTTGTCATTGTTGTTTAGCTTTTTACTTGTTAAGATGGAGTGCTGACTCCTAAACTCCTAACATGCTGGACATAAAACTGAAGTTCCCAAATATATTTTTTAATCAAACATAGTAATTTTTGATCTAGTTTTGCCTTGATGCCCAAAGTTTGTTATTAACTTTATACGGGATCTACAAAAAATTTAAACATACTCTGATTCAAAATTTGTTTGATGTTTATAGACTGATTTACATAAACTTTTATTTTTTGTTTATTATACTCTGGCCAAAATACTACATGGTATGTTAATTTTTCTTTTAAGGAGCACAAATGCCAGATGCCCATTTTTATTAGTGAGACTGTTGATGTATCTGCACATCAAAATACTTCTTAGTTTTTAATCTACATTTCCAGAAAACAATTAAATTCTGCCACCTTTTCTCTTAGAAAGAAGCAGACTTGCCAACTGATATATTACATTGCTCTTCAACTGGAGCCAGTTTTCTGTCTTAAGTACATTTCTGCAATGTGTCATTTATGCTAAAAAATACTTGAGAGCTATCATTTTGTTATAGAAAGTATTTGTCAATTGTTTCCAGCCTTTATTATTGATTCATGCAAAATTCATGGAGTAAAAAAAATTTTTTTTCAACTACAGTTTTCCAATAAAGAGAAACTATAAATAAGGTCCAGGAATGAAATTCCATTTCCTTGCATAAATGTTACAATGCAGTATGTAAATAGATAACTTTTAAAGATGATCAAATCTAGAAACTTAAAATAGAACTTAGAGGACATTTACCCAACCTCTCATACAAATTAAGAATCTTTTCAACAATACCCCTGGCAAATAATCAAATTATAGCTTCCTACTAAGACACTAATGAGCTTTTTTGTATACACAAGGATTTTAGTCTACAATATTTAAATGTGTCATTAAAGTCTGTTAAGGTTGAACACTGGATATGGGTGGTACGTGAAGGAAGGGAGGGATAAGCAGAATTGAAATGACAACTCCTGTCTCCAGACTCCTTGCCAGGTCTTCTTACCATGAATCCAGAATGACAACCAGACTGGCTACAGACGGCAGAATCCCGGTTCAGGGAACATAATAGGGACATATTTTTGGCGTTAGTTCATACTTCTCTTACAGAAAAAAATGTGTTTCTCCTAAAAATAGATAAACTAAAATGTATATCTAAACTTAGAGGTAAGTCTGCCTAGAAAAATGGCCTCAATCAAGGCAGCATGACACTACAAAGAAAATCAGTCTCAGTATGTCATTTTGGTACTACTTAGCTTTCTCAAGATGTCTCTAAACAAAGCTCTACAACAATTCTATTTCATCGCCTAAGGAACAGGATCCTCCAAATTTTGTATTCATTATCTCACCTATTGATTTGACTCAGTTATCTCAGCATTAGTTATATGATACATTTTTAAATCCTAGCCTGATTATTCCTACTTTGTTCATGTCTCCTAGCCTATCTCCTCACTTATATTTATATGCATGCAAAATTTTTATTCATCCAATATTTATAAAGGGTCTATTTTGTGTAGGGTAATGGAAGTACAATGTAATAAACCTAAATTTGATATCAGCATATGCAAAATATTTTTTAAATTTTATTATGTTATGTTAATCATCATACATTACATCATTAGTTTTTGATGCAGTGTTCCATGATCCATTGTTTGCGTATAACACCCAGTGTTCCATTCAATATGTGCCCTCTTTAATACCCATCATGCAAAATATTTTTGAAGATTAAATCTACTACACAAAATAACGTAATTCACTCCAAAGTTACAAGCATGCTACACTGGTCACTGTTTTGTTATATTCATTAATGTATTTACAAATATTTATTGTGTACCCAATATATTTCAGACTCTGTTTTAAGTTTTGTTGATACAGTTCTGAACAGAAGAGTTAAAACTCAATCTTACATTCTTGTTTTGGGAAGAGACTGACAACAAACAAGTTAAATAAAAAAATATGTAGTGTGTAAGATGGTAATGACTGAAATAAGGACATGAAGCAGGGAAATGAACCAGAGGACATGTGGAGGTGCAAACTTGAAAGAGATCCAGGGAAGGTGTCACTGAAAATGTGACATTTAAGTAAAGACCTGACGGAGGTAAGAAAGTGAGCTTTGTGGATACCTGGGAAGAGAACATTCCAGACAAAGGGAGAAACAAGTGCAAAGGCTCTGGGGCAGGAATACACCTGGAATATTCAAGGAAAATCCATGAGGTCAGTGTGGCTGGAGGAGAGTGAGAGATATTTTACAGAGAGATTCCAGGGTAGTTATATCCAAGGGACTTTGAGGTCAAAATAAGAGGCTATTAGAGAGTTCTGAGTGGAGGGGTGAAATGATTTTTTTAACTAGTTCACCAGAGGCATTGTGCAAAATAAGAAGGCAAGGGAAAAAAAAGACTACGTGGAAGGTTATCATATAATGATTTAGCTGAAAGATGTTGGCAGCTTTGATCAGGTCAACAGCACTAAAAGTGTCTTTAAAAGATAGATCCTACAGTATGTGCTATTGAAGTGAACGTGAAATATGAGAGTTAAAGTTTGATTTCAAGATTTCTTGGCTTCATCAACTGCAGGATGGAATGGCCATTAACTGAGATGGGGAAGACTACAGGAGGGGCAGGTTTAGACATTAAGTTTGAGCTGTCAATTAGATGTTCAAGGGAAATTTAGACTAGGCAATGGGTAATATAAGTCTGGCATTCAAAGGAGTTTCAGACAAGATGTGTACATTGAGGCATTGTTGACTTGTAAGAGGGATTTCAGTCAAGGAGATTAGATGAAGTTGTAAAAGGAAAACAGAGAGAGAGAGAAGAAATTCAAAGATTGAGTATTGATCACTCCACTGCTTAGTGACTGGAGAAATGAGGAGGAGCTAGCAAAAGGAACTGAGAAGGAGACAAAATCCTGTAAGCCAAAAAAGAAAATAAAAACGAGTTTCTTAAGAAGGGAAGGATCAATTGTGTCAAAAGCTGCTGGTATGTCAACCATGTTGAAGACTGAGAGTTGGCATTGGATTTAACTACATAGAGATTGTTCGTGACCTTGACAAAAGTAGCTTTAGTGGAGTATTGGAGATAAAAGCTAGTGGGAATGGTTCAGAAAGAATAAAAGGAAAGAAATCAGAGATGGTGAGTAGAAGAACTTGAAGAGCCTTGATGCAAAGGAAAACAAAAGAGAAATGAGCACTATTAAGTGTTCTTTTTTTTTTTTTAAATGGGTGAAATAAGATGGATTTTCCTCTATTTGTGGGCATTTGAGAATTCATTTAAAGAAAAGGCAATTTATTTAAGAATCTATGTGCCAAAGAGAAATGCAAGGTAATATGATCTTTGAAAGCCTATTTTTGGGCCAGGAGCATTAATGTTTGGGGGTAATGTTGGTGTAATTGTAAGAGCAGTAGTTTATAGTTCATAAACACAAAATGACCTTCTTTCAAACACACTAAGCTTCTTCTTTCTATGTTTAAAACATATTAGAAGCAAAACCCAAATCCTTAAATGAATCTTAAGAAACAAAATGACTGAGACTAGAAGCAGTGTTTCAAGTGCATGAGAAAGTCCAAGGATATTAAAATTCCCTCACATTTATGTATGTTTTGTATAAGTCACTCCAGAAAAAATGCAAGCCAAATCTCAGCTGAACAAATGTTTTCATTTTCAGAAGTTTGCACAAAACTTCAGAGGATAACCTATTTTTGGTATATATTTATTTTTTAAAGATTTTATTTAGTTATTTGACAGAGAGAGACATAGCGAGAGAGGGAACACAAGCAGGAAGAGTGGGAGAGGGAGAAGCAGGCTTCCCGTGGAGCAGGGAGCCCGATGCGGGGCTCGATCCCAGGATCCTGCGATCATGACCTGAGCCGAAGGCAGACGCTTAACGACTGAGCCACCCAGGCGCCCCTTTGGTATATATTTTAAGGAAATAAAATCCTCTCTGGGAAAAAAAGCTGAACAATCTCATGGTAATTATTATGGAAATTAAACAACACTTTTGATAACAAGCAAAGGAGAGAAAACTAATAACTAAGTAATACCATCTATAGCTGTCACTAAGTCCTAGTGCCAAAAAATGCTAGCTAAAAGAATTCTTCTCACTGTGTGTTATTGGAAGTTCAAAGACACTGACTCTGTCAGGGAATGTTGAGCAACTTAATATTATAGATTAAAGAAGAAATCTTTTTTAAAATGTTGACTTATACTATTGAAAATATTAAAATAATTAGATATAACAACATATGTTTTGGTTAGAATTTTTCCATCCTCTTTTTTCTGATGTGGGCACATGCGCGTGCGCACGCGCATGCACACACACACACACACACACACACACACACACACAGCTAAAACAAAGTCTCCCTAAAGCAACAATTTTGGCTATGAATGTAGACTAGACAAGAAAGGGAAGGGAAGAAAGCACATTTATCCCAACACTGAAGAGGGAATTTTTTATTGTGAAAAAAAGATTAAGACCAAAGGAAAAAAAAAAGAAATTACCCAGTGTTCAATGACCTGGAGGCTGCACTAAAATAGCATGCATTTTGTTGAGGAGAAAAAGTCACTCATAACTCAACATGAGCAATTTCAGTCTATCTCTTGTTTTTATCTCCGTTGAAATAAAATACACTCTATATGTTCTCAACATGTGGGGAATGATACTCTGTCAATAGAGAATAATATGAAAATGGAAGCAGCATAATTATGCATGGAAGAAAATGGCAACATTCTAATCATGGTGTATCTTGCACTACCAGATTTTCCGCACTACTTTTTCAGCATATAAAAGCCACTGAAGTGGAGTACAAATGCAAAATTCAATAATGTAGAAAAGTTCAATTCCTTTAGAATTGGCATGCTGCAGAATAAGTCTGGTTTATGAAAGAGGAAGTCTTTATCATTGACATTTCTGTCAACTTTACTTATTTTACAAGTTAGAGAAAATTTCTAGGTACAAGTGGTCATTTTGAATACCTATACATATTGACTTTGACACTTTAGATGTTCACCTTTATGATAAAAAATCAATAATTATGTTAAAAAGGAGACCATCTCTGGATAATTTTAGAAGAAAAACACAATTTCTTCAGAATGTAAGATCTTGGTATCCTTTAGTCAGCTTAACAAGGTGTCAGTGGAAGTAGGATTTAGGTCAACATCTTGGATTAACAAAATAATAGTGCTATATCTCTACATAAAATACATGTTAATATTATGGCAGTAAGCTGAAAATTAAAAGTTAACTTAAAATAGTGTATGTTTCTGTTAATAAAAGTAATGCATACTCATTGTAGAATGTATGAAAACTACAGACACAAGACAAAATACAAATCACCTATAATCAACACTCATAAGTAACATTTAACATTTGATATATGTGTTTAAAGACATTTTCTATTCATGTTATATCAACTAAATTAGGATCATATTGGAAAATGTAATATTGTTTTGCATCCCATTATTTTAATAATGTTTTGCAATGAACATCCCATTATTTTAATAATGTTTTGCAATGAACATCTGCCTTTATTTAATATTATTTGGAAGAAATCATATATATAAACAATAATATATTTAACAATTCCTTTATTGTTGTATATTAAGATGTTTCCTTTTTTTGGTATCCTAAATGGGGCTGAGATTAATATACATATATTGAAGTTTTACTTTGAGTAAAGTGACTTTGTAATTATATTCATTCAATTATTGCATATCTAAATACAGTTCACCAGTGATGGAATGAATGGTTAAATATTTAATTAAATTTATTATGCTTAATACAACTCCAAATATTTTATGAGTATTAGAGCTTTCAAATGAAAAAGTAAATAAGAAAATTAAAGCAGGAAAAATGAGAATTGAGAGAGGAAATAGAGCCAGAGGAAGATAAATGCCTGAAATCCATGGCATAAGATCCCATACAGTTAGTAGAAACAAGTCACAAGGTTGTTTGGAGTTTCTGAATAGCCAAACCAAAAAGGGGAAAATATACTTCAATTCCCAATACCTGTGAGTACCAACCCTTAGGATTAAAATAATAATGCTATTCTCAGGGGTAGGTATACTTTTTCTAGATATTATGACTCGAGTAAACTTTCTTCCTTGGATTTTCATGAAGACATGTCAGGTTGATAAAGTAGATTTCATCTCCAATGACATCCCTTTAACTTATTTTGACAGAGCTATTCATTATACTATCTCTCCATGTAGACCAAGGGCATAATGGCAAGAGCAAATAACCTTAAAATACACATTAATGGGCCCTCATTTGTCAACTAAATTTCTATTTGAAAAATTCTATAAGATAGTGACCACTTGGCTGAATAAAACTAACATGTTATATTTTAATTTAATTTTTACTTTAATCACATTTAGCTTTAAAAAGCCAGAGAATGAAAATATTTGAACCCCTTTTTGATGATGGGGAAAATATATTTTTTTAAGATTTTATTTATTTTTTGACAGAGAGAGACACAGTGAGAGAGGGAACACAAGCAGGGGGAGTGGGAGAGGGAGAAGCAGGCTTCCCGCGGAACAGGGAGACCCATACGGGGCTCGATCCCGGGACCCCGGGATCATGACCTGAGCTGAAGGCAGACGCTTAATGGCTGAGCCACCCAGGCGCCCGATGGGGGAAAATATTTTGACAGTTGGCATAAAAGCTGTTGTTATAACAGGGATTTACAGTATGTCATCTTGTTTCCGAAGAAGTGATTTTGTTTTTAGATTACATATTTTATCTAATTCCAAATAGAATGTGAGTTGGATTACAGTCAAAAGCAAAAGTACATAGAACCACTGACACTAAAATAAAGTAATAAGAGTCATGAAATCATGCTATGCAGATTGGGAGTAGATGCTTATACCAAAAAATTAGGCTGAGGAGAGCTACTACATTAAACTCCTTGGCAATAAATATGGCATAAATCTAATGACATAATAATGGGAAATACTTTAGATCATCAGGAAAAATAGACACTTTGTTACTACAGAATTTAAACTTGCAAATACTACCGATTTTATTTTATTTTATTTATTTTATTTTATTATTTTATTTTTTATCTTGGACGATGGAGGGTAGTAAAGTGAATAAGCGAAAATAGCTCTTAGTGAACAACACACAGACTCCAGGTATCCTTCATAAATTGAAAAAAATGATCTAAAATTCTGAGGTGTATATACCCCCTGCTTCTCCAAACTCCTATCAACACGTCTGTGGAAGTAGCACTCCTGGTCTTTACCAGGTAAAGGAAACATTGATACAGGAGTAACGAAATTCTCAAAAGAGCCCTTTCTCCCCAACAAAGACTGCATGAAGCTCTCTGGCCGATGTCTCCTAAACAAGCAAGAGAAAAGTAAACAGAGCAAAATACCCGAAGCCCCCAAAAGCAACTTGGCTAGAAACATAGACCTGTCAGGATCAGAGATGGAAAGGAGAATGAAGAAGTCATTCACAATATTTTAGGAGAAATGAACTGTTTAGATCCAGTGAGATTCAAAGAAATGGTCTCACAGGCATCCAAAAACACTAAACCACCCTTCCCAAAAAGAGATACAACATATGAGACAGAAAAATTTTGAAAAAGATGTTAGCTCCAAAACAGAGAAAATGTTCCTACTAGTGTTTTATAGCATAGGAGAAATGAGTAAGAATGAGGATTTAATACATAAAATACCTCAAACACAAGATGATAAAACAACAGAATGAGATCAAAACAAGAAATGACAGAATCAATTAAATGATATGATGGTCAAAATAAGACTATTACAGAAGTAAAAAAAAAGAAAGTACAGAATAGATATGCCTTAAAACTGAGATAATAACATAGAAGAATGACTTGAGATAATTACAGTGACTGCAGACAAAAAGACTAAGCAATTAAAGCAATTTGCAAGAAAATCATAGATATTGAGGCAAGGCAAAAATGAACTAATATGAAGATAACTGGAGCTCTTAAGAGAGAATCCAAGCAATTGATCAGAAAAAGAATTTGAATATATAATATCAACAAAAATCCCTGAGATGAAGGGATTTCTACATTAACAGATTAACAAAACCCACCTTTATCTCAGAACAGATGGTTCAGAATGATGACTAAGAGCTGGTATAATCTGATGACCTGAGATTCACAACTAAAGATGGAGAAGAAAGCAAAATTCTCAAGTACAGTAGTATGGAGGCATTTAACAGGCAGGATAAAGAATAACTGCCCCCAAACCATCCTGTGTATAAGACCCGGACTAGAATTCTATAAGACTGGAATGCTGGTGAGACTGTCCCAGAGACTGAGATGTTTAGACAATGGTGACCCAACAGATGGTTTTCAAGATCAGAGTGGAAAGCCATGGGGGATACTGTGGGTGAGCCCTTTCAAGTTCCTTTACATCTTCCTTCTTCTTGGAAAAGTTGGGCAGCTATAAAGAACATTCTAGAGGAATTCTGCTTCTATCATGCCCAAGTAACTGGTGCTAGACTTATTTTCTTGTGGTAAACAAATAGCTGAAAATATTATATAAAACAGCAGTTTTCAGATATTGGACAAGAGGTAGTGCAAGACTGTGATACCAGATAAAAAGGGTAATGAAGGAAAGGAGTTCTACAATACTCCTGGTTTTCTACCTCAAGGCAACTTCCTGACTACAATGCAGGAAGGGGTTCCCAGAATAAGCACAATCACAAAATAAGCACCATCTTCTGCTTCACCTATAAGAAGTGATCTCTAGGAAATCTGGTTGCTCCGAGCTTCAATTTCCTGACAAATATAATATCCTGGTTTAGAACTGTTGCAAAAATTACATTGTATACAGAATTAGACAGATGTATATCGATATACACCCAAGTCATGAAAAGTGCCCAATAAATCTTCACTATTATTATTATTAATTAGATATCTCACAGTGTTTTTACTTATAGCGAGATTACTAAATTGAATTGAAGAAAATTTAGAATTTCATGAAACAGAGTATTTATCACAAGACTATAAAATTGGGAGAAACTTGTTAAAACGCACATGATGGCAAATCATAAGTGGAACTTTTTCATAAGTGGAACTTTTAACAGTTAGACTTTTCAGGGGATAGAAGAAAATGGAAATATTAAAAAGTGTTTGCAGTTGTGTTGCACAATTTATGAGCTAAATAATGAGGGTGTTTACTTGCAAATGGAGCCTAACAAAAAAAATTCATACTACATCTTGAAAATAAACTGCATGATTTGGAACAAAACCCAGCAGCTATGAGTCACTACTTGTAACTGAAAACACCGGAGTTGAGGCACTTGTGGAAGATCTGTACGTGAAGACTCCCTAGAGACAACATTCTTCTTAATTAGCCCAAGGAAGTGAAAGAAGGTCTTTTACATATTACTCTCAGGTGTTTGATAATGCTTCATAGACTGAAGAACCTAATCACATGAAAATTTTATCTTCTAGGTGAGATCATTATCCTTCACAAATGGGTTACTTGAGAGCGATACTTCAACATTTAATTGTGTTTTCTTTATTTCTCCTAAGAGATGAATCTAGAAAAATATGAATTGCATTGTTAAGTTTCAGCAGAACTTAGTATCAGAATAATGTTCCCAAATGACATCTTTCCTATTATCAGTCAACAATATGAGCTTTGAGTATTTGAGTGCAATGTTTATCGGACATGGTGCCATAGGGTAGTACAGCTTTAACTCTGTATTCCCCTGTGAGGTTTTAACACCTTTGAAGTACTTCTACCCTCTGGAAGCAGTAGAGTATGCATATACACATATTTCGCTATGGTGAATATGATCCTAAAACAATCACAGCTGTAAATTGCAAAATGGCTCAAATTCTTCACCCTTTACTAAGTCCTTGCCCTTTGCCAAATAGCCTTGTAGGGTCCTTCTACTTTGACTCTGGGGTCAGGCAAGGGTCTTGCTCAGACAAACAGGCTTGAAAATCAGTTGCCAAATTGCGTTTGTTCTCTTGCTCCCTGCCATCCATGAGAAGGACATGCTAAGGCTAGTTTGCTGGAAGATGGGACACATGTAAAAGAGATGAAGTATCCCAGTCAAGGCTATTCAAGATCACCCCAAATCCAGTCCACCCCAAACATGTGGGAGAGCCTAAGCACTAGTCAAGACCAGAAAATCCTCCCAGCTAACCTACAGATTTGTATATGTGCTGCCGAAGCGAACACTAACCTACAGATTTGTGACCTAATAAATGCTTTTTTTCTTAAGCCACTGATTTTTGGAGAGATGTGATATCCAAAATTTAGAGTGCTTAGCTTTCATCAAACCCAATCTTAGTCAAATGAATTAAATAGGAAATACAAGTCAGTTTCTTGGGGTCTTATCCATCTTCAGAAACTACGTTCCTGCATGCCAGCCTTGTTTGCTTAGGTGCTGGTTGTAACTCAAGTACTCTGCAATGAATGATTTGGCAGAATACATACTTCCTTTCCTATGCATCTCCAGCTTGATTTAAAAATGTTTCTATTGGCCTAAGGAAATCTTTCCAAATGGGGTTAAAAAATAAGTTGGATTATATTCGAAGAGAGCAAATTAAAGCTGAGCGATCTCAACAAATATTCATCAAAAACCTGTAGAGTAAATTGGATGTCAAAACAATTATGTGGGTTTTGGCATTAACTGAAAGACTTTTGTATCTAAGAAAGAAGACTTTCTTATTTATAATATGAAATTAACTCCATTTCCAAAAATCTTGGGTAAATAAATACCCATAAGCAACCCACAGAAATTTTGTGAATTTAAAAAATAATATCTCAAAGTTAAATGCTGTAGTTGAAGCATGTTGAGTGTGCACTGGCCCACAATTTATATAACTTCAATACTTGATCTTATAGTACTTAGAGTTTATTTTTAAATATTTTTGAGTATTTATCTTTTAAAGATAAGTATGGATGATATGTTCAGCATTAAAGTTGGAATATGTCTTTAGCAAGTAAAAAACACACAAATGTTTCTTAGAATTTGCATTCATGTCCTACCTATAAATGTTAATCTCATTCACTTTGATAGGCCATTATGTTTCTCAGGTTTTTAGAAGTTTTATTAATTTTCATTTCCTTATAACTGCTTTCTTTCATCTCTAATATGGAAGCACTAGAATTTTATATTAATTTATAAATTACAAGGCAATATAGTTAATGCATGTCCAGTGTCACTGAAGATTCATACAAGAGAAAAAATGTTTTCCTCTGGAGGTCTGATCACAAGTTAATTAATAAAGTTATGTACTGAAGCTCATATTTTAGATCACAACTCTACAAGCTTGCTTATCCATTCATAATCTCACTTTGCAGCTTTTCTTGCCAGACTTTTCAGCATGTTTGTTTGCCCCAACTGATATTCTTTTTTTTTTTAAAGATTTTATTTATTTATTTGACAGAGATAGAGAGAGAGAGCACAAGCAGGCAGAGAGGCAGGCAGAGGGAGAGGGAGAAGCAGGCTCTGCACCAAGCAGGGAGCCCGATGCGGGACTCGATCCTGGGACTACAGGATCATGACCTGAGCCAAAGGCAGTCGCTTAACCAACTGAGCCACCCAGGCACCCGCCCCAACTGATATTCTTTGTCTTAGTTGACAATAGCTAGGCACGTCTTCAGAGGCAAGGGAAACAAAAGCAAAACTCATCTATTGGGACTTTATCAGGACAAAAAGCTTTTGCACAGCAAAGGACACAGTCAACAAAACTAAAAGACAACCTACGGAATGTGAAAAGATATTTGTAAATGACTATCAGATAAAGGGCTAGTATCCAAAAATCTATAAAGAACTTATCAAACTCCACACCCCAAACCAAAAAATCCAGTCAAGAAACGGGCAGAAGACATTAACAGACATTTCTCCAAAGAAGACATATAGATGGCTAACAGACATGAAAAAATGCTCAACATCACTGGGCATCATGTAAATATAAATCAAAACCACAATGAGATACCACCTCATACCAGTCAGGATGGCTAAAATTAACAACTCAGGAAATGACAGATGTTGGCGAGGATGCAGAGAAAGGGGAACCCTCTTACACTGTTGGTGGGAATGCAAACTGGTGCGGCCACTCTGGAACAGTATGGAAGTTCCTTAAAAAGTTAAAAATAGAACTACCCTAAGACCTAGCAATTGCACTTCTAGGTATTTACCCAAAGGATACAAAAATAGTGATTCGAAGGGGCACATGCACGCCCAACGCTTGTAGCAGCAATGTCCAGAGGCCAAAATATGGAAAGAGCCCAGACGTCCATCAGCTGATGAATGAATAAAGAAGATGTGGTACACACACACACACACACACACACACACACACACACACACACACACAATGGAATATTACTCAGCCATCTAAAAGAATGAAATCTTGGTGTTTGCAATGACGTGGATGGAACTGGAGGATATTATGTTAAGCGAAATAAATTAGAGAAAGACAAATGCAATATGATTTCACTCATATGTGGAAATTAAGAAACAAAACAGATGAACATGAGGGGAGGGAAGGAAAAACAAAGTAAGATAAAAACGGAGAGGAAGGCAAACCATAAGAGACTCTTTTTTTTTACTTTTATTTATTTTTTTATTATTATGTTAATCACCATACATTACATCATTAGTTTTGATGTAGTGTTCCATGATTCATTGTTTGCGTATAACACCCAGTGCTCCATGCAGAATGTGCCCTCCTTAATACCCATCACCAGGCTAACCCATCCTCCCGCCCCCCTCCCCTCTAGAACCCTCAGTTTGTTTTTCAGAGTCCATCCTCTCTCATGGTTCATCTCCCCCTCCGATTTCCCCCCTTCATTCTTCCCCTCCTGCTATCTTCTTTTTTTTATTATTATCATGTTATGTTAATCACCATACATTACATCATTAGTTTTTGATGTAGTGTTCCATGATTCATTGTTTGCGTATAACACCCAGTGCTCCATGCAGAACGTGCCCTCTTTAATACCCATCACCAGGCTAACCCCTCCCCTCACCCCCTCCCCACTAGAACCCTCTCTCATGGTTCATCTCCTCTTCCTATTTCCACCCCCTTCATTCTTCCCCTCCTGCTATCTTAACTATAGGAAACAAACTGAGGGTTGCTGGAGAGGAGGTGGGTGGGGGGACGGGGTAATTGGGTGAAGGGCATTAAGGAGGGCACTTGTGATGAGCACTGGGTGTTATATGCAACTGATGAATCACTAAATTCTACCCCTGAAACTAATAATACACTATATGTTAACTACATTGAATGTATTTATTTTTATAGAGATTTTTTTTTTTTATTTGCCAGAGGGAGAGAGAGAGACCGAGCATGCAAGCAACAAGCAAGGGGAGTGGCAGGCAGAGGGAGAAACAGGCTCCCTGCTGAGCAAGGAGCTGATGCCTGACTAGATCCCGGGACACTGGTATCATGACCTGAGCCTAAGGGAGACGCTTAACTGACTGAGCCACCCAGGTGCCCCAAAAATGTGATTTTATACTGCTAGGAGGGAAAATTTGTGTACATTTTCCAAGGAACAAATGAAAAACCTCCATATAAAGCTTTAGAATTGTGTATATTCTTTGACAAGCAATTCTACCTTTAAGATTTTATCCTGAGAAGATCACTGTGAATGTATACAAAGATTACTATCAAGGATTTTCATCACAGTCTATATACCAAATAACACAGAAGTGACCTAACTAACCCATAAAAAGAAATTTCTTTTTTAAGATTAAATCCATGCAAAGGAACACTGTATAGATATTAAAATTGTATTGTAGAAAACTAATAAATGATAAGGAATAATGATTATTACTTATTTTTGATTCCAAAAAATTCTAAAAGATAGCATATGCAGTATAACTCCCTTTTTATATTTTAAGTAGGTATATCAAAATACATGAAATATATGCATACATACTAAATTGATAACTTTTTTCTGAGTCGTGGGCAATAACTTTTTTAACTTCTCAATCTTTCTTAGTGTTTTACATATTTTCTAAAATAAAAATATATCCTTTCTTAAAAGAACTATAAATATGGATGTAGCTGTATATATATGTAAATTTATGACTGTTTAATTAATCTCTTCTAGGCATTTATCCAGAAGAAATTACCAGAAGTGTTGAGAATTATTTGGCTGTAATTATTTTTGTCATAAAATTAGTCATAATAGCCAAAATTTGGATATATACTTAATCTAGGAATTTGTTACATAAATTATGCTGAATCTATTTTATGGAAAATCATGTAGCCGTTAAAGTTCATATTCTACATTATTTCATGACTTTCAAAAATGCTAAAAAAGACTAGAATAAGATAAATATTTTATATCGCATTATTTCAATCTTATATAAGTAAGAAGTGTGTGTGTATGCCCACACAGAACAAAACTTTGATGCTGAGGAGAGATGTGGAAATAGCTAGAGAATATATACATGCTTTAAGTGAGTCTGGCATTCCAGTCCTAATGATTTATAGTAGTCCTTCCTTATCTGTGGAAGATACATTCCACAATCCTCCAGGGACACCTGAAACCACAGATAGTACCAAAACTATATATACTATTTTTTGCCTATATGTACATATCTATGATAAAATTTAATTTATAAACCAGGAATGTAAAGATTAATAGCAATAACTAATAATAAAATAGAAGAACCATAAAAATGGACTGTAATAGGGGTGCCTGGTTGGCTCAGTCAGTTAAGTGTCTGCCTTTGGCTCAGGTCATAGTCCCAGGGTCCTGGGAATCAAGCCCTGCTTCTCCCTTTGCCCCTCACCCTGCTCTTGTGCGTGCTCTCTCTCTGTGTCAAATAAAAAAATAAAAAATCTTTAAAAAATTGATGGTAATAAAAATTATGTGAATATGATCTCTCTCTCTTTTGAAATACCTTATTGTGCTGTACTCACCCTTATTTTTGTGATGATGTGAGGTGATAAAATGCCTATGTGAGGAGGTGAATTGAGGTGAATGGTGTGGACATTGTGATGAAGTGTTAGACTACTGTTGACCTTCTGACCATATGTTAGAAGGAGGATCATCTGCTTCCTGACCACAGTTGACTGTGGATAACTGAAACCCTGGAAAGCAAAACCACAGATAAGGGGGAACTACTGTCCCCCACAGAATGATGAAGGAATCAGCAGATTCATTCAATAAATCACCCAATTAGAGTAATCATCAATGAAGAGAGAGATAAAATAATGCTAGTGACTAATGTGTATTGATTATCAATTTACAACCTGAATAGAGGTGTCCAGCATGTCAACCACTTGTGTATTAGACTTTGTCTCAATCTACTCCTTTATCAATAGGGTTGTCATCATTATATATTGTATATTAAGGTATATTTATCAAGTTTTCAGATGCCATAATGCCAAGATCAAATACTAATATATATTATAATAATGATATACAATTTTCAATATAATGGAGCAATGAGATGATGAAACATAACACAAAATTTGGCAGATAAAAATATGAAGTCCTAGAATTCGATTCAAAAGACATCAGCACAATTACAGGATGAGGAAACCAACAACTTTTTGTAAGAACAAGTTGTTCCATTTCGCTCAGCATAATACCCTCCAGTTCCATCCATGTTGTTGCAAATGGCAAGATTTCATTCCTTTTGATGGCTGCATAATAGTCCATTGTGGTGTGTGTGTGTGTGTGTGTGTGTGTGTGTGTGTGTGTGTGTGTGTGTGTGTGTATACACCACATCTTCTTTTTTCCTCTTTAAATTTTTTTACTTTAAATTTTTTATTGTTATGTTAATCACCATACATTACATCATTAGTTTTTGATGTAGTGTTCCATGATTCATTGTTTGTGCATAACACCCAGTGCTCCATGCAGAACGTGCCCTCTTTAATACCCATCACCAGGCTAACCCATCCCCCCACCCCCTCCCCTCTAGAACCCTCAGTTTGTTTCTCAGAGTTCGTCTCTCATGGTTCATCTCCCCCTCCGATTTCCCCCCTTCATTCTTCCCCTCCTGCTATCTTCTTTTTTTTTCTTAACATTTTTGCATTATTTGTTTCAGAGGTACAGATCTGCGATTCAACAGTCTTGCACAATTCACAGCGCTCACCATAGCACATACCCTCCCCAGTGTCTGTCACCCAGTCACCCCCTCCCTCTCACCTCCCACCACTCCAGCAACCCTCAGTTTGTTCCCTGAGATTAAGAATTCCTCGTATCAGTGAGGTCATATGATACATGTCTTTCTCTGACTGACTTATTTCGCTCAGCAAAAGACCCTCCAGTTCCATCCATGTTGTTGGAAATGGCAAGATCTCATTCCTTTTGATGGCTGCATAATATTCCATTATATATATATATATATATGTTATATATATAACATATATATATACCACATCTTCTTTATCCATTCATCTGTCAATGGACATCTTGGCTCTTTCCACAGTTTGGCTATTGTGGACATTGCTGCTATAAACATCAGGGTGCACATACCCCTTCGGATCCCTACATTTGTAATTTTGGGGTAAATACCCAGTAGGGCAATTGCTGGATCAAATGGTAGCTCTATTTTCAACTTTTGAGGAACTTCCATACTGTTTTCCAAAGTGGTTGCACCAGCTTGCATTCCCACCAACAGTGCAGGAGGGTTCCCCTTTCTCCGCATCCCCGCCAACATCTGTCATTTCCTGACTTGTTAATTTTAGCCATTCCAACTGGTGTGAGGTGTATCTCATTGAGGTTTTGATTTGGATTTCCCTGATGCCGAGCGATGTTGAGCACTTTTTCATGTGTCTGTTGGCCATTTGGATGTCTTCTTTGGAGAATGTCTGTTCATGTCTTCTGCCAGTCATTTCTTGGTTGGATCATTTGTTCTTTGGGTGTTGAGTTTAATAAGTTCTTAATAGATTTTGGATACTAGCCCTTTATCTGATATGTCATTTGCCAATATCTTCTCCCATTCTGTTGGTTGTCTTTTGGTTTTGTGGACTGTTTCTTTTGCTGTGCAAAAGCTTTTTATCTTGATGAAGTCCCAATAGTTCATTTTTGCCCTTCCCTTGCCTTTGGCGATGTTTCTAGGAAGAAGTTGCTGTGGCTGAGGTCAATCAGAGAAAGACATGTATCGTATGATCTCACTGATATGAGAAATTCTTAATCTCAGGGAACAAACTGAGGGTTGCTGGAGTGGTGGGGGAAGGGAGGGATGGGGTGGCTGGGTGATAGACATCGGGAGGGTATGTGCTATGGTGAGCGCTGTGAATTGTGTAAGACTGTTGAATCACAGACCTGTACCTCTGAAACAAATAATACATTATATGTTTAAAAAAAGGAAGAAGAAGAAGATAACAGGAAGGGAAAAATGAAGGGGTGATGTTGGAGGGGGAGACAAACCATGAGAGACTATGGACTCTGAGAAACAAATGGAAGGTTGTAGAGGGCAGGGGGGTGGGGGGATGGGTTAGCCTGGTGATGGGTATTAAAGAGGGCACGTTCTGCATGGAGCACTGGGTGTTATACGCAAACAATGAATCATGGAACACTACATCAAAAACTAATGATGTATGGTGATTAACATAACATAATAAAAAAAACAAAACAAAAGAAAAAAAAAGAACAAGTTGTTCCAAAAAAAAAAAAAAACCTCAACTATTGTCATGGAGTTCAAGCCCAGTAGCTAACAGGATAGCAAGGCTTTTCCAAAATGAATACAATCTTAGGCTGCATTAATGGAAACACAGTGTCCACAAAAGGCAAATCCTATAATTCTTTTCGATATCTAGAATAGTACATTCTGCTCCAAAACACTGTAAGACACTATGAACAAAGGATAGTGACCAGAATGATAAGTGTTTAGGAAAACAGTCATTAGGAAAGATTGTAGGAACTGGGCATGTTGAAATGGAAAAGAGAAGCTGTATGTGAAAAACAATGGCTATTTTAAATCAGAAGACTTGTCCAATGATGAGAATGATTATACATTCCACACAGCCCAAGAGCAGGAGTAGGAAAATTCAAAGGAAGATCTAGAAAAGCTGACTTCGCTTCACTATGAGAGCAAACCTGTAGACTGAGAGGCTAGAACAATACTGACTTTTCCCTCTGCCTCCACAATATTTCATCATGTCTCAGTGGCCAGATGCCGCAGGCACAATGACATCAGTGATAAGCACAGATTAAGGGGATTAGGCCTCTTCTGTATGGAAAAACAACCATTAGAAAATGGTCCATTTCAAGTTAGCAAAGAGGTCTTCACTAAAGCTTAAAATAATAGGACCTCACCTATGAACTACTAATTTTAAAGAAAAAAAAGTGATAGCTGTTAATAGAAAGCATTTGCTGAGCATAAAGTATGTGTTGGGAACAGTTCTAAATGCTTTACCCAAATTGTCTCATTTGCTTCTTACAAGAACCTAATGTGCTAAAAATTATCTCCATTTTACAGATTAGGAAACTAAAACTAAGAAATATTTACAAAATTGTTTTTAAGTTGTCCTTGGTCAAAAACTAGTAAGAGGACTTCATTCTCAGGATTGTGACTTCAATGCCCATATCTTTATACTTCAGTGTTGTGTCTTGTTGGCACGGAGGAGGTGGATTTAGAAAGTATTACTGGCATAGGCAAAAATATGAATATGATTTTGAAAGAAGATAATGAAATCTAGAAAATAGATTAGTGATTTGCTCTTTGCAAGAAGTTTCTGGAGTTCAAGAAAGTGACCTTGAGACCTTCACTTCTATCGTTTTCTCAGGAATAGCACATATAATTCTATTTATAAAGCACTTTACATTAACATATTTTTTTACATTTAAACTTAAAGCAAATTTCTCAGAGAATCTGAAAACTCTGTTAACTAACACTTCTGCATGTTTATCACAATAAGCCATGTTGTCCCTGAGGTTTCTGCGTGATCTTGAATTGTCTTCTGAGTCATCCCAAAAAAGTATGAATTAGGCTTAGAACAGCATTATGACTAGCTATATTATATCATGCCCTTATTTCTTGAATGTGTGTGTATTTGACTTTTTCTGTAACCATTACTCAATTATACAAAATAACACAGAATTTCTTGTAGCACTTTACCCACCAGAAAGCAAACATTCCAAACTCTACTTTAAGAGGTAGAAGTGAAAAATAGATTACAAAGAAAAAAAAGTAAAGTTTAAAAAAATATAGAAAAGTTCACTGACAAAAGAAAAAAATACATTGTAGTACTAGACAAGGCTATTTGAAATATATTTTTTTAATTGAGGTGATTGATTATAAGGCAGGATGGATACATCCTTGGTCAGAGAAACAAAACTTGATTGTATAAAACAGCTTGAACCTGACTAAGCGGTTTATTCTTACGTTCTTATTTTCTCAGGTACTCTGATACTTGAAGATCTAGCCAAGTGTCAGGTCCTTACCACTGATAGACTTCAAGACTGTGGGAACGCATCTGGGGAACTTTCACCTCATGGCTTCTAAAAGCAACAGTAAAACAAACAACTGTTTTTGAGAATTCTTGTAGGTAAGTCATAAATCCACACAAACTCTTGTGAACACCTCCTTCCTGATCATAGATTTTCCCACTTAAATGGGAGAAGGTTTTCATAAGCAAATTCCCAGTTTCAATTAAGGCCATCAGTTGGAAGAAGATAGGAAAACTTTTTAACTATGATCAGAGAGTTTCAGAGTAGACTATAGAGATCAGGTCTGGGAGACAGTGCATAGAGGAGTAACTTAAGGATAGATCAGAGGCAGGAAGCCTAAAATATTCTAAAGGTGAGAATGCAGAAAACAGCAGATGACTGGAGGGGTTTATATACTGGGTGGTGACCAGAGATA
Source organism: Zalophus californianus (assembly GCF_009762305.2). NCBI lineage: Eukaryota > Metazoa > Chordata > Mammalia > Carnivora > Otariidae > Zalophus > Zalophus californianus. The sequence goes on from NC_045606.1 coordinate 79,739,024, forward strand.
ACAATAATATGAATCCTAGTGGATTACATTTACCACAGGGTTTCCAAGTGAATTGATTTCTGCAGTCTGTTGGTAGGTGGAGTGTAGGCATAGGGAGTACCAAGGCTTTTTCAACATCAGGTGTGATCTTGCTAGCCAGAGGAAATTCCTGTTTCTAGTGGACAGAGACACTCAAGTTTCCTTAGAAGGAGTCAGCAATGATCTGGATTGACACAACTATTATATACTTACCTTCCCTATTTTAGAAATAACATTGATACTTCTCTCAACCAAAGGTGAGGTCAGGGAATATTATGCATTCATTTTGTGCCTCTAGTGCTTTGTAGGTACTCAAAAGTATTTATTGAATACATCACTGAAGTGAAAAAGAAGATGTGAAGAATTCAGAGAACCACAACTATTCATGCCAACACTTCAGAAAATAATGACACTTGGATATAGGAGAGACTTTGAGATTGTCCCAATGGAGATTTTAAAATAATGATAGAGGACATAGGATAAAAAGCTAGGAATAATGATAAGCATTTAAAGGCATTCGTAATTACATACATGATTTTGAAGTGAAGGTTGTTTGCTCTAGGAGACTCTTCTCCTCTGGATGGGAACTAATGTAAGAGCATGTAAAACAGATCCCAGGTCAAGTTCAAAAATCTCACTAACAAGTCAGTTAACACTGTGGTTGTGGCCAGTTAAAATGGTGGATAAAGCAAGAGAAAGAGAGAAAGTTTTTACTGTAGTTACTTTTTTCTACCTAATTTTCTTGCCTCCCACCTTCTCCAAGTAGTAACTATTTAGATGAACCCCATCACCCCCACAGTACACACTTCCATAAATGTCTTAAATTGCCTATAGTGAAGTACATCAGCCATATTTCTGTTCTCCCAATGGTAGTAAATATTTCTTGCCTCTTCAATTTATAGATGCATTATAAAATCAGCCTCTGAAATGATTTGGACGTGAGTGGGGAAGGGTATGTGATTCACTATAAATGACCCTAATAATACCACTTAATAACAAGTGAATTTGAGCAACTAACAGGTACTCTATTACCCTTTTTTTCAAGTATAAAGGAGGGTTAATAAAAATACTTCCCCTCCCCATATGAGATCATATATGAGAAAACAGCCCAAGTGAGATCACATATGAGAATCACAGGGTAAATTATAAAGAGTTTGAATATGTTAGCTACTATTACCTTGCTGTGTACACTTTATCACCTACAGAAATGCCTGTTAATCCTTGTCATTCCATCTGCTAAGGACTCCACATACTGACTATAGACATTGACTCTTGACCAAGGGTTTTAAGTGGAAAGCCATTCAGAAAAAAAAAGAATAACCCATAAAATAACAGTTTTTATAGAACTATGAGGGGACAATAAAAATTTTGTTCCCAATCAATTACTTGAGGTTTGCCATCTTTGCTACTGGCAAGCATGCAAATATTTAAGAAGTATCTAATGAGAGAGAGCAATTGCACAGACTCTGCACACTGCTCAATTGTTCTCTGATGTGCCCTAAATGTGCTGACACTAGCTTTCCTTCATTTGTGCCCCTCTAGGCCAGGAACCTCATATGGCTCTCTCAATAGAAAGAACATTGTGCTGATTCTGATTCATTAAAGATGTACAAAGACTACAATTTTGGAAGTAGTAAAAAAAGTACTTGTCAAGTGACAAGAAGAACATGGCAGTGGAAATATAAAATGAAAGACTGACCAACAATAAGCTTTTGATTCTTTTTTTTGTATTAAAATAGTAATAACTATGAAACAAATTTTAAGCAGAAAGTTGACAAATCTGAAATGCTTATTTACTTAACCTCATCCTGAACCTCTCCATCATTGAACCAGAGCATTTACCTCTCCTCCATAGATTTAATTCCATATATTGTGTTCATTTATTCATTAATTTTTATTCATTTAAAAATTTCATTATTGTTTCATTCTTTTGATTTTATGCACTGCATTAGTTGTAGTATCAACATTCATTAAGCAATTACTATATTCCAAGCATCATAATAAGGGCTTTACACTAATTATCTTATTTAATTCTCCTAACAATTCTGTGGGATAAGCTTTATTATGCCCATTTTACAGATGAAGAAATTAAGACTCAGGAAGGTCACATTACTTATCCAACTTCACCCAAATTAGCTAGTAAGTGGTGGGTGAGCAATTCAAACCAAGTCTGTATAATTTCAAAGTCTGAGTTTTTAAGTACTATATTAAACTGCTTAGGTATTGGGGCTCTAAGCCATGAGGGAATATGATCCCACTTATTAGTTCTAGTGGAGGAACACAGAGCAGAGCTGGGAGATATGGGGAGAGTGACTGAACCTCATCTGAGGTGAAGGATATCAGGAGAAGAGATGAGAGAGGTAGAAAGGGAGGTCAAAAAAAGCCTTAGAAGTTATGATACAGAGTTTTGATTTTTTGCTGAAAATCTGAAGGACTTTAGAAAAACTGAAGGATTAATCTTTTTTGAAGATAACTGTGCCAGATTTATGCTGGATGAACTGGAATAGGGCACGGCAGGATATATAGGAAGCAGATAAGGCTATTGTGATAATCCAGACAAGAAGTGGTAATGATTTAGGGCAATGACTATGAGAATGGAGGGGAGGAATGGGAATTGAGAGACAGGAAGAAAGCAAAAATATCAGGTTGCAAAGACTGGGTACAGGTGATGAGGTAGAGGGAGAAATCTAGAATTCCTCCTGCTTGGAGACACTTGGTGGTATATTTATCTGTAAGATAATACAAGGGCATTGCAAATTTGCGGGAAATTAGATTTTAGCTGAGGAATCTATGGCACAGTACAGGTGCTCAGAACAGTCAAGGCTTTAAGTTTGGGAGCCATTATCTTATACCCATGATGATGCATAGGATTCTTCTCAGATATTAACTCTGATCCATTGATACAAAGGCTGCCTGAAACTCTGTGTCAGTCAAGGTGGAGGACAAGATGGAAAGATGCAGCCAGCAACAAGCACATAGGATTCTGTTTGAAAAGAAGGAAATCAATCTGCCTAGAAAAAGAAGCACTTGAAAACTGTAGAGAGTAGTAGTATGAAGCCAGTAATACGGGAAGGTGATACAGTAGAGCGGCCCTACAGTTGGACAGTCTGGGCTTGGATCTTAGTTCCCCAATTACTGTCAGTGTGACTGTGGGTTAGCTACTAAATCTCACTGTGTCTCCAAGTCTTTACCTGGAAACTGAGTACAATTATATTAATACCTCAGAGACTGCTATGGGAATTAGATATTCATGAAAAGTGCTTTGCCATGTGAAAAAAAATCAATGTTGTTCATTTTGTAAACAAATAAACGTACATATATATGTATTGGAGATATACAGACATATATATGAGGATCTTAAGCACCAGACAGAAATTCAAAAGATATGACAGAAAATGAGACATTAAATGTATTAACATTAAATGCATCATGTTAAAACTGAAAACACTGGTCACTAAAAAGGACATTTTTCTTAAAGAAAAAGAAAAGACATTTTCTTCATGTGAACTAATACAGAATAATGTGATTTAGAGATTGTTCAATCAATTTTGTTTTCTTCAGACAGTAAATTTGAGGCCCAGAAATGTTCGATAACATAACCAAGGTCACACCCAATCAAGCCAGAGCCCAAATCAGTACAATTTCCTAATCCCCACTATGATGAATTTTTTACTACATGATGCTAGATAATAACCCTTTTAAAGAAGGATCAGTTGAGTAGAAATCTTTATAACATTTGTGCCTCATTTTTTTTATCACTTATCTATCAGAAATAGCTTGTGTCAAGTTGTTTTTAGAATATAAACTCTCTGAAGCAGAGATTTTTCTACCTTTCCAGAATTTATTTTTCCTGATAATGAACAATGTGCTCTGTATGCAGTAGGCAGCTTCAGATATAATAACAAGCATTTTGTTTATCTGACTGAAAGACAGTGAATGGGTATTTGTCCTTTGGTGAAAAATCACATACTGATAAATTTCAGTCTTTTTGTTGCCTGTCTCTAGAAAGTTTGACTTTCCTATAAGGCACTCTTTTCAAAGTATGTTTATGAATGGGTTGGCAAGATAGAAACAAGATGATGGATTGAGGATGAAGAGTACAAGTGAAAGAGCTGGGAAACCGGTTCTCTCATGTAATTGCCACCCTTCCCTCCCCTTCTCCTGCTGAGATATTTCTATAATTTGTGATTACATCAGGTTGGAGAGTTTACTAAATATAGAATATGAAATTTCACTTTAATAAAGCTAAAAATTCAGAGGCTCATACTCCTTATGCAAAGATTTAACTATGTCTAATCAACTGCCATGAGTTTTGAAAACATCCTTACTTTCTCCAGGATATGAATTTGTAGAATGGAAAAATGCCTTTTTGCAAAATATTGTTTCAGACCTCAGTATGTAAACTGATACTTATTCTCACTATACTTTTCCATATTTCATATGTCATCAGTGGGGCTTGCTCTTTTAGTTTTTTCACACATTAGATTTATATAGTTCTTTATAGGTTAAAAAAATTCAAGGATATGGGTACAAAATACTGATTGGGCAATTTAAAGACATAATATATATCCTTCCCTTGTTCAACAGAGAATTTGGGGCATCCTAATAGGGAAAGAAAAATGTAACCTGGAAACCCAGGACAATCATTCCAAGAAATTCCAACAGCTACTCTAGAGGAATGACCTCTTAACACTTAGTGCTTTTTAGATGTTGCTTCAAGGAATTATTAAAAGAAAATGAGAAATAATCCAATTATGAGCTAATTCAGAATAAATGATAATGAATAAATAGAACCCATGATAATGGTCCTTAAATGCATGCTTAAATAATGAAGCATTTACATTTACTGCAAAGGGTGGATGACTTCAATAAAATTGTTATTAGATAATACTTATTTGGTACTTTGCATTTTCAAAGTGTGCTATTGTTATTGAATTGAGGAAAAAGTTTCCAACATTTTATATGAATAACTCTCATTCACAGATTATGCATGACTAGAAAGTACATGAAAAAGTTGCAAAAAAATGCTATTGGTAAGTTTCATTTCTTTGTTAAGAAAAAAGAAAAATTGTGAATTTAAGGAGTTGAATGTTGATTTTAGAGAACTATGGAATGAGGGCCAGGAGAAGCAAAAACAGATCTTTTCAATCGGATTACAAATAATGACACAGGAACCCATCTGCCTATGTTTTATGGTGAAGAATGCTGTGATTATTTGATGAGTAGGAGGAAAAGTTTGGTGGGATGAAAAGATGGAAGAAAGCCAGGGAAGCTGGCTGCCTCAAGTTCAACAAGAAAATGTCAAATCAAATGTGTGTTCTCTTTCTGAAAAATACCCACCCTCATTATGCATCCATGTGTTGATGACTGATGCAAATGAATTTTTCAAGTGCTAAATAAACGAGTTGCCTAACTGATGTTAGCCTAGTGAGAGCAAATCCCTAGTAATATAGAGAATATTTTTAGCCTTAGATAAAAGCATATAGACATTAAATGTTTGCAGGCTCAATCTTCCTTTCCTCTTTACTATGTTCCAATTTAATTAATGAAATACTGGAATTGGGACAGTTGTGGCTTTGGACTGGAAATTATGTGAATTCTGGCTATCATCTTTATGGGCAAAACTAGGCTACTGGTACTTTCCTAAGGCAAACACATCTGTGATTTAAGCTAATCAGTCCCTGCGTGTCACTGTTGCTTCATACAATCAGGGTGAAAATAACATGTTTTTGCGATGAGAAGCTGTCATTTTAAAGAGAGGTCATATCATTTTGAGTAAAGCTCACCTTAATGGATGAAATATGTGCATATCAATTAATAATTTTCCAACTGAATAAGTGTTTTAGTCAAAGAGCATATGGGGACATTTTGACATATTGTCCATTAGATATAAACTCTGACTACTGTATTAATTCTACATTTTTATTTTATAAAACTGAAGATGGCTTTTTAAAAAGATTTTATTTATTTACTTTAGTGAGAGAGTGCACAAGCACGAGAGAGGGATGGGGAAAGGGACAGAGCAGGAGGGAGAGGGTAAGAGAGAGAATCCCATGCAGACTCTGCACTGAAGGCGGAGCTCAATCCCATGACCCCAAGATCATGACCTGAGGCAAAACAACAGTCTGACGCTTAACTGACCGAGCCACCCAGATGCCCCTGAAGATGATTTTTCTAGACAAACCTGAGGAAAGCTTGAATTCTTTTGTTTTAGTGGCTCAAATCAGGAATTAATCTTTATCAAAAAGTAATTGCGATTTTAGTGAATACTAATGTAAACACTGGAAAATAGTACCATAAAACATTTAACCTTTACCACAAAAAAGCATATATAGCTCAGGCATACTTTGGAGATATTGTAGGTTTGGTTCCAAACTACCGCAACAAAGCAAGTCAAATGGGGGGGGGGTTCCCAGTGCATATAAAATTTATGTTTACACCATACTACAGCCTACTAAGTATATAACATTATGTCTAAAAACATATATACCTTAGTTTAAAAATACTTTCTTGCTGAAAAATGCTAACCATCATCTGAGCTTTCAGGGAGTCATAATCTTGCTGGTGGAGGATACTGAGGGCTGCTGACAGATCAGGGTGGTGGTTGCTGAAGTTGGGGTGACCATGGCAATTTCTTAAAATAAGACAAGGAAGCTTGCCACATCAGTTGACTCTTCCTTGCACTAAGGATTTCTCTGTAACATTTTAATGCTGTTTGATAGCATTTCACCTGCGGTAGAACTACTTCCAAGTGGAGTCAATCCTCTGAGACTCTGCAACTGCTTTGTCAATTAAGTTTGTATATTATACTTTGTTATCATTTCAACAGTCTTCACAGCATTTTCACCAGGAGTAGATTGCATCCTAAGAGACCTGTGCTCATCCACAAGCAGTACCTCCTCACCCGTCAGTGTTATCATGATATCACAACTGTTTGTTATCTGGGGGATAGTTGTTCAGTCACATTGTCAGGCTCCACTTCTAACTCTAGCTCTCTTGCTCTTTCCACCATATTTGCGGTTACTTCCTCCAGCAAAGTCTTGGACCCCTCCAAGTCATCCATAACTGTCTTAGCTAGATCTTCTGGATAACACTGCAGCTTCTATACCAGCACTTGGATTGTTATGGAGACAGCTTCTTTCCCTAAACTTCAGGAACCAACCTCTGGGAGCTTCAAACGTCTCTTCTGCAGCTTCCTCACCTCCCAGCCTTCATATGATTGAAGAGCGTCAGGCTCTTTGCTTGGGATTAGGCTTTGGCGTAAGGGAATGTTAAAGGAATGTCGTTTGACCTTTTATCCAGATCACTAAAATGTTCTCCGTATCAGCAACAAAGCTTTTTGCTTTCTTATCATATCACTGGAGTAGCACTTTTAATTTCCTTCAAAAATTTTTCCTTTGCATTCACACCTTGGCTAACTATCTAGCTCAAGAGGTATACCTTTCAGCTTGTCTCAGCTTTGGACCTGCCTTCTACACTAAGCTTAATCACTTCTAGATTTTGATTTAAAGTGAGAGACATGTGACTCTTCCTTTCACTTGAGCATTTAGAGGCCATTATAGGGTAATTAATTACCTAATTTCAATATTGTTGTGTCTCAGGGAATAGGGAGGTCCAAAGAGAGGGAAAGAAAGAGGGAATGGCTGGTCAGTGGACCAATCAGAACGCACATTTATCAATTAGATTCCCACTCTTCTGTGGGCATGGTTTGTGGTGCTCCCAAACAATTACAACAGTAACATCAAAGATCACTGATCACCTAATAATGAAAATGCTTGAAATATTGCAAGAATTACCAAATACAACAGAGACACAAAGTGAGCAAATGTTGGAAAAATGGCGCTGATCGACTTGCTTGACACAGGGTTGCCACAAGCTGTCAATTTGTAAAAAATAAAATATCTATGAAGTACAATAAGGTGAAAGTGCATTAAAAGGAGACATGCCTATAGATAGTTCAGTAAGTTAACTGATTTGTCTTCAAATTAAAAAACGCTTCATAACTGGAGAAAGTAATAAAAACAAATGCAAATGCAAAACTTCAAAGGAAAGGCTTTGGAACATTTCATCCAAATATTTTCTTTAAAATTGGAATTTGAAATATTTAAAAATTTTTAGTTCCAAGTTTACTCATAATTATCATCATATATTTATTTTTAATAATTTAACTATTGTCCTTTCTAGCCACATATTTATTCCAATTATTAATTGAAAACTACACAATAATAAAAATATCCAGTAGCAACTCTAACATCAAATACTAATATACCATGTTGTTTAATCATAAGAAAAAAAAAAACTGAGGTTAATTTGCCTTGGGTTCTTTTGTCCTTTTCTTCACAAGCATGCAGTTAGTAAAGTCCTGTAAATGTAAATGCCAATAAAATAGTATCTCATTGTTCTTCATGGAAATTAGTGATGCATGATAATGCATGTCATTACTAGTCAAGAAAACCATTGGAGAAATCATATTGCATTTTAATGAATGAGTTAAATGCCTGGGATTGTCAACTATGTTAGAGGAATAATCATCTGAGAAAAATTAATTCTGGCATTTGGTAATTAGTAGTAGAAAAATTATAAATTTCACTGAAAGAACACTTTGTCTAAAATATTTTATGCTATCTCAAATGCAAAAGCCACAAACTACACTGTTTATAGAAAATATTTTATTACACAATCAGACTATTCTGGGTCAAGGAATTATTTTAAAAGACCTAAAAACATCCTTATCCAAGTAATAATAGCACTAATAATAACAACTACATTCTCTATCAGAGGTAAATATTCATAACAATGACAAGATTACTTGGACAGTTGTTTTTATTATATGTAGTTTAAAAATATATGTGGTAAAACATGAATTAAAACTTTGTTGATATTTTTTCCTGAAGTTATGAGGCCAGTAAAATGGCATTTTGAAAGTTTACTCATCACAGATTTTCTTTTAACCAGATTTGATATTACCAAATATATGCCAAAAATTTTTTACTTTTTTACTGTTTTGACATTTGCAGCAATTGTGTAAAACAATGGTGGGCAAAACTGCTGGCGTCTTAGGAATCAAGGCAGGGCCACCAAAACGTACCAGTAGTTGCATTCTTCACTGACACCTACACTTAACAACAACAACAAAAAAGCCAGTATCTCTAAAGAATGTTCCAATAAAGCAGCAAAATTTATTAATTTTATTAAATCTTGACCCTTAAGTACAAATCCTTTAATATTCTGCATGAAAAAATGAGAAGCATAAAGTATTTCTGCTATATGCTATAAAGTACGATGAAGAAAAGTACTTGTTGATTGAGCTAGGAGCAGAACTAGACATTTTTATCATAGAACACAATTTTTACCCAAAAAACAACCAACAAAAAACTATGGTTGTTCAAAGGTAGATATTTGAAGAACCAAAGCAATTTTGAAAAAGAACAAAGTTGGAGGATTCACCCTGCTTGATTTCAAAACTCACCATAAATTTACAGTCATCAAGGCAGTGTGGTAATGGCATAAGGACAGGCATATAGTTCAATGAAATAGAACTGAGAAGCCAGAGATAGTCCACACAATTATGGTCATTTGATTTTGACAAGGGTGCCATGGAGGAAGAAGAATCTTTTCAACAAATTGTGCTAGGAGAACTGGATATCCAGATACAAATGAATGAATCTGGAAGTGTGTCTCTTATCAAACATAAAATTAGCTTGAAATAGCTCATATGCTTAAATGCAAAAGCTAAAACTGAAATATACCTTGAATAAAATACAGCAGTAAGTCTTTGTGACCATAGGTTAGGAAAGGTTTCTTAGATATGACACCAAAAGCACAACTGACAAACGAAAAAAATAGATAAATCAGGCTTCATTAAAATAAAAAAACCTTTGCGCTTTAGAGGATATCACATAAAAAAAGTGAAAAGACAACTCACAGAATGGGAGTAAATATTTGCAAATCATACATCTAATATAGTATCCAGAATATATAAAGAACTCTTAAAACGACACAACAAAAAGACAACTATCCCAGTTTAATAAGGGGTAAAGCTTCTGATTAGACATATCTCAAAAGAAGATATGTAAATGCCAATAATGTCCATTAGGGAAATGCAGACCGAAACCACAATGGGATCTTACTTCATACATACTAGAATAGCTACAGTAAAAGGTAGGCAATAACAACTGTTGGCAAGGAAATAGAGAAATTGAACCCTCTCACATTGCTTTTGGGAATGGAATGTAAAATGGCACAGACACTGTGGAAAACATCTAGGCAGTTCCTCAAAATTTTAAATATAGAATTACTTTAAGATCCAGCATTCCATTCCATTCCATTCCATTCCATTCCATTCCATTCCATTCCATTCCTGTGTACCCAAGAAAACTGAAAATGTCTGTCCACACACACAAAAAAATGTACACAAGTGTTCAAAGCAGCATTATTCATAATAGCCTTAAGTGGAACAACAAAATATCCAACAACTAATGGATAAATAAACAAAATGTGGAATACCCACCCATAGGATGACATATTATTGAGCCATAAAAAATGATATACTAGATACATGCTACAACATAGACAAATCTTGAAAACATTATACTACATAAAAGAAGCCAGTCACAAAAGACAACATATTATATGACTCCATTTATACGAAATGTTCAGAATGGAAAAATTCACAGAGACAGAAAGTAGACTAGTGATTATATAAGATTTGGGGGTTGTGCTGGAATGGGGAGGGACTGCTAATGGATGTGAAGTTTCTTTCTGGGGTGATGAGATGTTCTAAAATTTACTGTAGTGGTTGTTCACTGTGAATGTATTGCAAACCACTGAATTTTAAAATTTAAATTGGTAACTTTTATTGTAGATGAATTATATCTCAATAAAACTGCTTGGAAAAAGTGAATATTTGGCAGACATTTTTTCAAAAATGAACGAAGTGAGCCTGTCACTTTAAGGAAAACAACTGACAGTATTTGTTGCCAGTGAGATAATTTAAAACTTTCAAGCAAAAATTCAAATTAAAAAAAACTTTTATCTGCCACCATGTGCTTAACAGTTTCCCAGTGTTAGATTTTTTTCTATGGAGATTAGTGGGGATATTAACAAATGTGGTTTTTGATATTTATGAAATGTGTTAATACTTAGAAGTTCTGCACAATGAGCCAATATTTTTCAAATGGCCATGAATGAGGTTACAAAGTCATGCATACATGGATAAAAGATTCATTTAAAGTGCAAAAGAAGCCATTGGATTTAAAAGTAATAGAGTAAGAAGAGTTTATTGACGGTATAAAAAGTTGATTAAAAGATATGGCTTCAAATCCACATTGAAATTAATCTTTAAGAAACTACCACTTAGGATGAGACATAACAGCAGTTCATCTTCCAGCAGCCTGAGACCCCCATGGAGGGCTTCCAGCTATAATGTCTGCCTCTGGGGAGGGAAGGGGATGGGAAGCACCACCAACCAGCAGAAAAGCAGCCCTCTGGTGGGCGGGAAACCAGCTCCCCCATCATCACCCACCACACACCTCTGCTGCCCTGGCAACTGTGCTCTTGACCTGCTCCGCCCCCTTCCCTGGAGGGAGCACCCTCTGGACAGACAGAACCATCTGAGGCTCACACTTGGGTTTTGTGACAAGAATGGGACGTGTTGGGTTTTTCTTCCTTACACTATATTTTGGCTGCACATATGTCTTTAACCCAGGAGCCCAGGGGTAGACAAAGGAGGACTGAGGTAATCAATTTTGCACCTTTTTAAATTTTTTTTTTCCCTTTAGTGGTGACTTCCTTCCCTTTTATCTTCCTTCATCCTTCCCAGTTCTCTGCCCTGATCTGTGTAACTCTTATCTTGGGTACTTGAGCAGATGGAATATTCCAGAGGTGGGGGGTGTGGGAGCGGAGGGGAGAAATTCAAAACAAAGTGTTCTTGCTCTGACAGAATATTAAAAAAAAAAAAAAAAGGAAAGAAACTACCACTTACTGAGTTTTGGTATAGTTTTAAAGAGGAATTATCTGTGGGGCGCCTGGGTGGCTCAGTTGTTAAGCGTCTGCCTTCGGCTCAGGTCATGATCCCAGGGTCCTGGGATCGAGTCCCGCATTGGGCTCCCTGCTCAGCGGGAAGCCTGCTTCTCCCTCTCCCACTCCTCCTGCTTGTGTTCCTGCTCTCGCTTTCTCTCTGTCAAATAAATAAATAAAATCTTTAAAAAAAAAAGAGGAATTATCTGAAAAGGCTATTAATGTACTTCTCTTTCCAATTTGATGTCTGCCTACAGTTAGATTTCTTTTTTATACTTTGAGCAAAACAGCATATTATAATGGGTTGGCTGCAGACCAGATATAAAAATCTAACTGGCATCTAATAAGCCATACATTAATGAGATTAAAAAGTAAAACAACACAATTCTTCCCACCAATAATTTTATTCTTGGAAAATAGTTATTTTTCATTACAAGTATGTTATTTATATTAATATGTAATGAGTTCAATATTATTAGTTAAAATTAATTAAAAATTAATTTCTCAGCTTAGTTTCTAATATAGTAAATATTGATAGCTATAACAAACCTAAACAAAAGCTCTTCAAGATACTCAGTAATTTGTAAGAGGATAATGGGACCCTAAAACTAAAAAGCTTAAGAATTGCTGCTCTAGGGGCACCTGGGTGGCACAGTTGGCACCCAACTCTTGGTTTCAGGTCAGGTCATGGTCTCAGGGTCATGAGATCAATACCAGTGTTGCGCTCTGTACTTAGTGCAGTCTGCTTGAGATTCTCTCTCCCTCTCCCCTCTGGCTTGTGTGCTCTCTCTCTCTCTCTCTCTCAAATAAATAAATAAATCTTAAAAAAAAAAAAAAGAATTGCTGATCTAAACTTTCCCATCACTTTCTAGAGGGGTAAACTTCACTGCAGGTGTTCTGAGGGGTTTAATACAGAGGTAGGGCATTGGATAAACAGATTATGGAATATCTGGAAATATGGAGTTTTTACAAAAGTTTTTATGTTCAGTGTTAAAAAAGAAACCCATATGTCTTCACTGATAATAAATAACAAGAACAGAAAAAACTTTCTGAGCTATTACAGACAGCTGGACATGTGGTCATAAACACCCAGCCTAGGAGTCCAGCAAAAAGATAGAGAAAACTATCATTACAGAGACAATTCAAAAAGAATTTTGAAAAAAAAAAAAAAGAATTTTGATAGCATGTTAGCAGGAATTGAGAATTGGCTAGATATGGGGAAAAAGATGGATTCCAGCTCCTGGAAAAATCTTTTGTACCATTGACAAATAGCTTGTAAAGAGGAAGGACAGTTCTGTAATCATGAGTTTCAATTTGGCAGAAATTCTATTTGAAAATGGGATAATCATTCAAAAGGGTAGGAGTAGATAATTAAGTGAGCTACCTGGACTGGTAATATAGACTGGATTGACATAGGCTTTATACATATATATATATTTATATATATATAATATAAATTATAGGCTTTACATAAATTTATAGGCTTTATAAAATTATATAAATATAGGCTTTATATATATAAGATATATATGTTTATACGAGATGTATATATGTATATATATGTATAAACTTTGAAAATTTCATTACAGAACACCAGATTTACTAAAACTTTACTATTTAATAGTCAGGAGCTGAGATGAGAATGGGCCATATTCAATGGTAAAGTAGAAAAGACCTAGCAGGATTCCAAAAATAAGATCAGATAAGTTGATAGAAAACTTTTGGAAATTTTCAGAAAATGTTCTACTGATATTTGGACTTTTGGTATTTTAGGAGAACAAAAGTAAATCTCAAGTTTCTTTATACTGAGAATTGGCATATTGATGAGGCCATCTGGGTGTCTGCAAAGGTGTGAGGTGAGTAACTTAACCTTTTTGTAACCTAATCTTGAGAGTGACAGCTCATCACTTTAGTCATATTCTGTTTGTCAAAAGTAAGTCACAAAGTCCACATTTGTGCCACAACAGGGCACAAATACTAGGGATCATTGAGAACCATCTCAAACCTACCTCCCACAGAGTTTGATTTTAGGTTCAAATCATCACTAGGAAGATTTTTCATTGACATTATGTTACAAAAAATGACAAAAAACAGGAAGGTTTTCAGATTAGAGACTAATGAGACATGACAACTAAATGCAGTATGTGAGCTTGGATTAGATCCTGCACCAAATGGAAAAAGGTATTATAAAGATATAATTAGGTCAGTTGACAAATCTGGAATATGGGTTGTAGATTAGGTAAATTGTATCAGTATCAAATTTTCTGAAGTTAGTAACTGTTCTGTAGTTAGTTATCTTAGAGAATGTTTTTTGGAAATATACACTGAAATATCTAGGGATGAAGAGGCATAAGGTATATAATTTTTACTCTAATGGTTCAATATAATACTATATGCATATCATACCTACACATGACATACATATAGGTGTATATTATAGGGAGAGAGCATATGTAATAAAGCAAATGGAGCAAAATATTTTAAAAATTGGTGATTCTGGGTAAATGGTATATGGAGATTCTTTGTACTAACACTGCAGCTTTTTGGTAAGCTAGAAATTTTTATTTTATTTCCAAATAAAAGATTAACTAATAATAGTTAAGGTTATATGGAGGGGTTATAAATAGCCCAGTAAGTGAAGGAACTGTTCCTTAATAATTTAAAGCATTTAGGGGGGTGGGGGATGGGTTAGCCCGGTGATGGGTATTAAGGAGGGCACGAATTGCATGGAGCACTGGGTGTTACATGCAAACAATGAATCATGGAACACCACATCAAACACTAATGATGTACTGTGTGGTGACTAACATAACATAAATAAATTCCAAAAAAAAATAATTTAAAGCATTTATTTTAGTACAAACCACATAGTGAAGATAGTTAAATATACTATCTTTTATGCACCAGGTACTGTATAAAATGCTTTATTATGCTATTCAATTCAAATTTAACCACATTCTAATGAAGTGAGAATTATCATACATTTATAGCTTATTTCATAAACAAGGAAACTTAGGCTCAGAGAAGTTAAGTAACTTGTGGGAGACTGTAAAGTTTTTAAGCAGGCCAGCCTGGATTCAAACCTAGAAGGAGCTAACTATAACCAATAAGATAATTATTTATATAATAAGTAAATAGCAAACTAGGATTCAAACCCAGATGATTTACATATTATTGGTTCATTAAAGATCAGCTACTATTACCAGCTAAAAGTAGATTAAAAGTTAGTTCATGTGGTTTTTGCAAATAAAAATAATGACATTTCCTTATAAGTATTTTAAAATCAGGAATTTGGTAATTTAAACATAATTACCAATATTTTAGCAGAATTTTGCATCTTTGAGCAAAATCTTTAAAATTCTCTACTGTATCATTTCAAAAGCATTCTATTTCAAACACTGTGAAAAATTCAGTCTAAATAATCAACCTGAAGATTAGTATCTAAAAGCAGAGAACAAAGAATTCTCTCAAAGGCTGAAAAGGGCAGCTTCTCTTTAAATCTGTGCTCTTCCATTTTCACCTACATATCTTTATAATTCCCTTCAAGCCCAGGACCAAAGAAAATCAGCCATGCAAACAGTGGGTTCTGGCATGGGAACACAGTAGATGGCAGGAGGACAGGAAACCACATGCTTTGTGGACATGGGGCTGTCTTTACCAAAGAAGAACTTTCAGGATGACCTGCTATTGGTCCTGCCTGTGACTAAGTTTCAAGTCTTCTTTTTTGACATTCTGCCCCAACCTCCATTTTTCATTGATGGAGAGAGAGGTGAATGTAGATCAAGAATTCCTGCAGTAAGAGAGAACAAGCTTCTTTCTATGACAGTCTTGGAGAACATTTTCTGATCTTATTCTTTCAATAAAACAACTTGGCCTTTTGCTTGTGTATCAGAAATGATTATGACAATCTGCCTACAAAAACCCTGACCTTCTATTATTAGCACTTACAAATTAGCTAGCATTTGCTGAGCACTTGCTATGTGCCTGGCATTGTGCTAATCGATTACCTAGGTAGTAATTCAAGTGGCTGGGATTTAAACCCAATGCTGTTGATTGTTTGCCTAATGAGTAATGTATATTTCTTCTTTACGAGAAGAGGCAGGAAGTATAGAAAGTTAAATCAGACATGGACAACGGTCTCAGAAAGATTACAATCAAGTAGTGGACTTAATGTACATAACCAGTGAAGATATACAGTAAAATGTACCAAATGTCATAAAAAAAAGGGTTATGGGATTTCATGAGCACAAGAGTCATCAATTTCTATGAATGAGGTAAGACTATAGAGGCGGGAAAATTTGAGATGGATATTTCAATATCAGACATAATTAAGTAAATGAACAAAATGTCATTCTCATCTAAAAAATCTTAAGAAAAAATGAGGTTGCTGGAAAATAGGAGATATGTTTGAGAACAGCAAATATTTCACTTTGGATGAAATATTTATTTTGCATGAAAGGCAAAGTTTGAGGACAGTTTATAGAATTTCTTGAATACCAGTTCAAGGTATTTTAATGGTACATTTTAGGAAAAGCAAAGCTATTTAAAGTTTTGAGCAGAGGAGGGACAAGGTCAAGGCTATGCTTGAGAACTGTAATATTCAGTGCAGAAGCCAGCAACACATGTAATTACCTAAGTTTAAATTTAAATTAATCAAAATTAACTAAAATTAAATATTCAGCTCTCAATTGCATTAACCATATTTCAAATGCTCAACAGTGCCCAATACCTAGTAACTTCCGTATCAGACAGGAAAGATACAGAACATTTCCATCATCACAGTTCATTCTATCGGACAGTGCTGCTTTGAAAGATTAATCTGGTAGTGCATTATAAATGGATCAGATGGGGGAGGAAACTGGAAATGGGAACTTGATTTTAACAATCAGAGTTAGAAGTCCTGAGTAGTTGTAGTAGAGAATAGAATTTAATCTATAAAAGGCACAATGTTACCTTGTACTCTTCTGAGTTTTCTACAGATATTCATGATAAAGACATTTACTATATACTCCAGAGACACCAGGCAGAATTTAGATCCCTATATTCTTCAGCAGAAATTTTCTTTGGCACACATGAGAAAAGAAAAAAGACAAAATGACTCACCAGATTATGAATAGCTGGAGATCCTAACTTCCATGTAGAAACAGGGAATTCAAGCAGATGGGCTTCCTGAGATTCATCTTATGTGGGGATTATGGGTAACCACCGTCTGGCTTCCAATTTGGTTTGAATTTCAAGGGAGGTCCAAAATCATTCAGTTGCTCTTTAAAGTCTGTTTATACACAGAAAAATACTATTAAGAATATACACTCTTGATTTTCTTTTCTCTTTTTAGTTTTGCCTTTGAGTTTTTCTGTACTCATTACAATCGAGAATGGGGGACTTTCTCATTTTATGTGTAAGGAAACTGAGGCCAAAATTAAGTGATTTGGCAAGATTATACAACTAGTTAGTTGCAAAGCCAAGGCAATAACTGATGTTCTGGGATTTTTTCCCCTGCTCCTTGGTATTTTCAGAGCAACTTAGAACTTAGACTATCCATTAATTTCCTTTTCATACACTCACGGACTACCAGTAATTGTAGCTCTATAATTTAGCTTATGGTCTAAATACTGTCAGATTCGATATATATTGTGTTGAGCATTTGCTTGAAATTGGAAGCATGAGGAATTAAATCTTGCTCATGGTCAAATGTGTCCATAGGGCAAAAATTTTAATCACCCATGTTCTATGCAGACATGACTACTCTCTCTCCACCACTGACTTCTTCAGAGTCCCCATAACAGTTTATGGCCCTTACTTGTTTTCCTGCCTGTCGTCCTCCACAGAACAGGGTCCATATCATTCTTGCTTTTGTTCCCCCATGTTTATCCCAGCTCTCAGCACAACAGAAGCGTTGATAAATAATGTATGAATGACATATGAGTAGAGAGGTAATTTGGAAACTCTTCTTATGTCTACCTGCATTAATCTCACTTCTGACCTTTTCAAGTACACAGGTTCATCAGGGGCACAGAGGAAAATCAGACCTGTCTTTCTTCTAGCACACCTCAGCAGCCAATTCAAAACTGCACAGTGAAGCAGGAGGAGACTCTGCAGAACCCTCTTCTTTCATGCCCACAGAGGTTTACCAAAGCGCTCTTCAGCATTCCAGGCCCCTTGAATACAGGCTAATTTTTTTTTTTCAGAGTCCATTTAATTGATTCTTTTCCCCTGGAAACAAAAGCCAGCCTGCCAAAGATTCACAAAGGTGAGTCTGAGAATCTCAATGGGATCCTCTGGAGTCCTAGAACCTGCCACACTGCAGGAAGGGAGGATGGCTGTGCTCTCCATAGATGTATGGCTCCATTCTTGTATTGGCCAGGAGATGGGTCAGAAAACAAAACTTAATCCTACCATTCCTATTTGTACCCAGAAGAAGCAGGTAGAAAGTTCATCAAGTTGAATCAAATGGTTTGAAATTTAAAATACGTTTTCACGAACACTAAAACCTGAACCCAAACAAGATAAAAATCATTTGTCTTATTCATCTCAAGCATCAAATGATGAGGCCTAATATAGTGCCCCACTTTGCCTCTTGTACCAATTCAGCAAAGGGTGAATGTACATTGCAGATTCCCTCATGATCCAAAGAACAGTGATCCAGATACAAAGAGACAATGTTATCCTTTGTTTTAGGCACTGCCATCTCATCAGTGCTCCCCACCTCCCTCCTTCCTACACAATCAGATTTCTGGTGACATCTCAATAATTAGATGCATAAGGCACTAGGGCTCCCCAAGCTCCTTTTCAACTCTGTCCAGTTATTACTGTTGTTAGTGTTATGCTAACAAAGTTGGGGTGCAGATATTATGTTTTTTAGTGGCAATCAATGTTATATAAAGCCTGTTCTAAAAAATGCTGTTTTTTTATCATCATATTCCCATCAGATGACATAAAAGAGCTCGTAGCATAGAGAACTCATTCTTCATGAAAGAGTATTTCTCAAATACCTAATTAAGAACATATATCTACCCATCCCAAAGCAGTCAAGTTTTGTACCACGGCCTTAAAACTACCATTTTGCTCCTAGGAGAGTATATTCTTTATTTCTATTACTGCATTCTAGACAGTTCTAAATCCCACTTACTAACATCCATGTTAACACACTTCAGTACAGGCTGCAACATTGTGTCATCACCAAAGGGAAGGGGGAAAATCTTGTTAGAAGTGACATGACTTAACTAAGTTCAGTACATTTAACACAATTTTATGTTTACTAGAAAGATACATAGAAAGTCAATAATTGCTTTAAGCTTTATAATATGTTTTATGCAAAGAACAGTGCTACACATGGTAAAAGCATATTCTATGAGTAAAAGAATCCCTAAATACATGTGAATATGAGTTCAGAGTCACATACTTAGTAACTTCTAGATTCTTGTTTTATTTCTAATATGAAGCACAGCTCCACTTCGTTTCAAATGGCTTGAAATAAATTTTACACACAAAAGCCCTTACTGACTTTTTGTGAATATGTGCAGTTTTACTATAATACAATATACATATTCCTGAAAATTCTTATACTATGGGAAAATCTCACAATAAAAATAACAGGCCTTCAGGGGGTGGTGGTGTAGGGCACACCAATCACAAACTTCACCCCTGATACATATATGAAAAAATAGGAATCTAATAAAAGGGGTAATAGTTTTATATATATTAAACAATTAAGAAATTCATAAGTAGCATAATAACTATGACACTTTACTTTGAAAGTTATCTGAAGCTTGCTTGTGGAAACTGGAGGGGTCCCAGCTTGTTAGGTTTTTGTGACATGGTATAAGGAGAATTGAAATTGGAAAGGAAATGTAGTACCAGATGTGGATGGCTGCGTGTCACAGCACAAAGAGAACTGAGAAATGATATGTGTGCATATGTGAGTTTTCTGGATTTGTACACAGTTTACTTCAGCTGCATATAGTTTTCTGCTCTTACCTAGTGTGTATCCCAGATGAAACTACACAAAAGCCAACAGAAAATTTGAAATTTGCATTATGCTCAAATCAGTCCCCAACATATCAATAGCACTGGAATAAATCTGTGTTTCAAAGCAAGTGTTATAGCAGAACTGACTGTACCGAAGTTTCCGGAGCCAGAAGCCTTCCCTGGGAGCTCTCTGATAACATCATTCTCCAGGTCCCTGTGGACAGACAATGAAGCATGTCTTGGAGCAGGAGGGGACATCACATTCTGGGCCAATGGTGTAGAGACTCCTAACTTACAGAACCAGACTTGGAATGTTCACTTCTCATCTGTTATCCAGACAAGTTCACTCAGTACTGAACTAATCAGATACTAGAGTCCATTTTGTTTCTCTTGGGTACAACATTTTACAGATTTCAAAGCTAGACCTTGGAAGATAAATCTGCTTAATGGAAATGGAAACATTAAAAATCTTTTGAAAAAGTTTTGAAAAGGCCTCAAGCCCATTGGGTATTCATGGTAGGCAGAATCAATACCTTTCAGTGACTGACATGATTTTTTTTTTTTTTAAGTGGGGAGACAGGCCTGAAGCCAATTCTATGTCTGCAGAGTCACTTCCCCAATTTCATAAACTCCCCTTGTGTGAGTCTGGATTTACCTGCCACCGATGGACTGACACACTGCTCCAGTCTGCTAAGATATGCAGAGAGAGGCTTCAAATGAAGACAAAAGCCTCCCAGTGGCTCAGCCTGGTGTTTCTGATGGATTCACTCATGATTCCTACACATTCAGCACCTGCTCCCTGATGGCTCCAACAGGCAAGCCTCGATACAGGCAATTTCCCCTAGTGTTTGGGACCCAATGGCCACACTTTCTGGGAAACCTGAGCAGGGCTTTAGAGGGGTGTTAGCGGTCTTCCATGCACTCTCCTCCCCCTCAAACTCACCCTCATAGTGGCACTCAAGGCTCACTCTAATTCCATACTCCCCAACTCTCTAGCCAGAACACCCTCCGCCCACTCTACTCCCCAGGAAGCAGGCTCTGCGTCCTAGCCTCCAGACTTTTCCTCTTCCTTTTCTTTCTGTCTGACATGACTTTCTGCTCTGTTCAACCCTCATCTTTTGCTTGTTGAGGATCTACAGGAACAAAGCACATTGCTCCCCCCTCCACCCCGCCCCCAACCTTGGAGATGTGTTGACTGATTCTTGTCCACTGTCCCGCTAACTGGCACTTTCTCTGACTCCCACAGCCCCAGGAGTCCTTTTTCTGAAGCCGGAGCAGAGATGGTTCTGTGAAGCCATGGGGATGAGGGCCACAACCTGAGCTGGGACAGAGCTTCTTCTGGGTTCAGAGTTGGCACATCTAATGAGCCAGCAGGGCCGGGGAGGGGAGAGGTCATATGACCATTTTCAAGGCCTGTGGCTTCGTATGGGCCCTCTCTGAACTTCAGTTTCCACATCTATAAAAGGTGGACAGGAAATAATCATACCTACCTCATATAGTTATTGTGAGGTTAAAGGATAAAATACATTCATGACATCACTTTCTAAATGCCACTATATATAGAACAATACACTAATAATGATTTTCATATGTTCTTGCATCTGCTTCTTGATTTAATTTTAAAAGTTTTTTGAAGTAATATATATATAGAAAAGTACAAATCATAATTGTATCACTCAATAAATTTTTACAAACTGATCATATCTGTGCAATCAGCATTCAGATCAAGAATCAACACATTACCAGAACCCTATAACCCAAAAGCCTCATGCATATCTCTTTCCGTTACTCTCTCTCAGCAAGGATAACAGAGCTACTAGCTTTACTTCTAACAGTGTAGCTTAGGATTAACTTAAAAATTTTTTTATTTAAATGAGATCATTCAATATTTATTCTTTCATGTCTGGCTTTTTTTTGGCTAAACCTCATGTTTATAAGTTTCATCTATGTTGTTGCATGTGGCTATGAATCTTTATCCACATTGCTGTATAGCAGTCATTGTGTTTATATACACAATATATCAATTGAAAAAAATATACTGTTGTCAATATTTGAACTATTTGACATATAAAACCAACAATTTGCACATGGTTCATGCTAACATTAATCCACTCCACTACTGAGAAGCATTTGAGTTTTCCAATCTTGGTTAATATAAATAGTGGGGCTGTGAGCATTTTAGCACACGTCTTTAAATGAACATAAGCAGAAGAGCTGGGTCAAAGGTTACACATATGTTCACCTTTAGAAAGTACTGCCAAACAGATTTCCAAAATGAGCATACCAATATACTCTCCCAACCACATCATATGAGGATTCCAGTTGATCCACACCATCACCAACACTAAACATTTTCTCTCATTCAGATTTTAGCCTTTCTGACATATATGTACAATTACCGCGTATGGTTTCAATTTGCATTTCTCTAATGAATAATAAACTTGACCCATCTTTATATGTTTATTTGGATTTCTCTTTTTGTTAAAGATCTGTTCAACTTCTTGCTCATTTGTTTTTCAGCGTATGATCTTTTGCTCATTTGTTTCTCAGTGTATGTTCTTTTTCTCATTGATTTTTAAGATATCTTTACATTTTCTGGATATGGGTTTTTGTCAGATATATTTTTTCTTTTCTTTTCTTATTTCATTGAATAGAAGCCCCAGTACAATGGATAAAAATGGTGAGAGTAAGCATAATTTTATCCCCTGATATTAAGGGGAAAGTTTTCAATATTTTACCATTGAGTATAATGTTTACTCTGGTGGTTTAGTAAATATTCCTTACCAGATTAAGGATGTTCCCTTCTATAACTAGCTTGCTAAGATTTTTTTCAAGAATGGGTATTGAAACAAAAGTTTATACTCCACCTATTGAGAAAATCATGTTTTTTTCTCCTTTTCTATGATGATAAGGTGAATTAGACTGATTTTGAAATGTTTAATCAGCCTTTCTTAGATGGAGTAACTTCTGCTTTGTTGTGTAGCATTTCCTTTCTTGACTAGCACTTGACTTAATTAAAATGTTATGCTAATAATTTTTATACCTATGAGAGAGATTGGTCTTTAATTTTCCCTTTTTATAATGTCTTTGTCAGGTTT
Organism: Zalophus californianus; assembly: GCF_009762305.2. Classification (NCBI taxonomy): domain Eukaryota; kingdom Metazoa; phylum Chordata; class Mammalia; order Carnivora; family Otariidae; genus Zalophus; species Zalophus californianus. The sequence continues at coordinate 79,762,126 of NC_045606.1, forward strand.
TGGGTTATGTGGCCATCACTAAAATAAAAAAGCTGGTAAATATTTCCTCTGTTTTTATTATCTGGGAAAGATTGCATAAACTGGGTGTTAATTTCATCCTTAAATATTTGGAACAATTCTCTGGTAGAGAACTTTCTTTTTCTTTTTAAGATTTTATTTATTTATTTGACAGAGAGAGATACAGTGAGAGAGGGAACACAAGCAGGGGGAGTAGGAGAAGAAGCAGGCTTCCCACTGAGCAGGGAGCCTGATGCGGGGTTCGATCCCAGGACCCTGGGATCATGACCTGGGCTGAACGCAGATGCTTAACGACTGAGCCACCCAGGTGCCCCTGGTAAAGAACTTTTTTTGTGGGAAGGTTTTTAATAATGGATTTCAAATTTCCGGTAATAGTAATTTATTTTTTCCTTTATTTTTGTTAAACGTTCTGCCAGAGCTTTTATTAATTTTACTAATCTTTTCTAAAAAGGTTTTATCTTAGTTGCTTTTCTCATTCTATTACACTGATTTCTGCTCTTATCTTCTTTTTCTTTTCTTTTTCATAGAATGGATATGTTGTTCCTTTACTAGGTTCTTGAGATGGAATTTTAAATTATTAATTTTTAACCCCCCTTTCTAATATATATACTTATAGTATACATGTCCCTGTAAACACTGATTTCACTATGCTTTATTTGCATCCCACAAGTTTAAATCTGTTGTATCCTCGTTATGAATCAGTTCAAACTAATTCTCATTTTGATTTCTTTATTTTTACTTATTTCTTTATTTTTATTTTTATTTTTTAATTGGCTCCATGTCCAAAGTGGGGCTTGAACTCAAGACCCTGAGATCAAGAGCTGCGTGCTCTACCAGCTGAGCCAGCCAGGCATCCCTCATTTTGATTTCTTAATTATTCATGTATGACTTAGAGATGTGTTATTAAATTTCCAGACAGTGGGGTTTTTCTTGTTATCTTATTGCTGACTTCTTACTTAGTTGCATTGTGATCAGCGAATAAAGTCTAAACTTTATATAGGATTCCAGTCTCATAAATTTCTGGAGATTCTTTATGACCCATCAAAAGGTGGATTTTAGTAAATATTTCATGAGAACTTAAATTGTTATTGCTCCTTGCATATGTTTCAGGTTTCTCAAGATTCCAATTTGTTGCTCCAGACCTATGCAATGGCAAAAGGGTTTCCCTCTCCCCAGCAGAGGTGCTGCACATGGGCCAACCCTGACCCTCAGCTCAAACCAGAATTAGCAATTCCTCTGCAAGAAAATATAACTGGTGACTCAAAGCTCATTTGTATAGTTTTCCTCTCTGTAATTTTATTCCACCTAGTCCTTATTGATTCCATAGATTTCTCAAAACTTAAACAGTATAATTTTTTGTAATTTATCCACTTTTTTCCACATTCCTATAGGAGAAAACTAGCCTGTTGTGACCTCCTACATCCTGCTTAGAACATGAAATCAAGACTCTTAAAATATTTGTAAAAATAAGTAAAGAAGGTTTTTGAAAAAGGCATCAATCCAAGCAATTTTTGCAATGCAAAGAATAGAGCTCCTAGAGCCTTGATTTACTTTGGCAAACTTTTATTGATTATCTGCTGGTCACAAGCACTACACCATGTCCTGTGCAATTAATAATAAGTTAGACAGCCCTGGTACCAGATGAACTTACAGTCCACAGAGGAGTCAGAAAAGGAAACAGATAAATTGCAATGCAATGTAGCACCTGTTACAATAGAGAAGAGTATCTCCTGGAACTCAGAGGAAACAAGGACTGCCTACCCATAAGATTCAAGAGAGAGGGCGCCTGGGTGGCTCAGTTGGTTAAGCAACTGCCTTCAGCTCAGGTCATGATCCTGGAGTCCCGGAATCGAGCCCCGCATCGGGCTCCCTGCTCGGCAGGGAGTCTGCTTCTCCCTCTGACCCTCCCCCTTCTCATGTGCTCTCTCTCTCAAATAAATAAATAACATCTGAAAAAAAAGAGATTCAAGAGAGAGTTTACACATAAATAAAGTTACACTTGATTCTGAATCCTGAGCAGAGTTGGGAGGCATAAAAGGAGGAATCATATTCTAGGCAGAGACAGCATTTGCACCAACTTAGTCTCATGAAATGGAATGGAACATTTATTCAAGAGTGAGATATGAATGAACTAGAATAGAGTCATATGTGTGGGTGTCTGGAGTTGAGTGCTTGTGTAAAAATAAGGTCAAAGAGTATGGAGGTTCCTCAAACAGTTGAAATTAGAGCTACCGTTCGATCCAGCAATTGCACTACTGGGTATTTACCACAAAGATACAAATGTAGGGACCCGAAGGGGTACGTGTACCCCAATGTTTATAGCAGCAATGTCCACCATAGCCAAACTGTGGAAAGAGCCAAGATGCCCATCGACAGATGAATGGATAAAGAAGAGGTGGTATATATACACAATGGAATATTATGCAGCCATCAAAAGGAATGAGATCTTGCCATTTGCAACGACGTGGATGGAACTGGAGGGTGTTATGCTGAGTGAAATAAGTCAATCAGAGAAAGACATGTATCACATGACCTCACTGATATGAGGAATTCTTAATCTCAGGAAAGAAACTGAGTGTTACTGGAGTGGTTGGGGGTGGGAGGGATGGGGTGGCTGGGTGATAGACATTGGGGAGGGTATGTGCTACGGTGAGCGCTGTGAATTGTGCAAGACTGTTGAATCACAGTTCTGTACTTCTGAAACAAATAACGCAACATATTTTAAGAAAAAAGAAAAAGAAGAAGATAACAGGAGAGGAAGAAAAGGGGAGTATGTCGGAGGGGGAGACGAACCATGAGAGATGATGGACTCTGAAAAGCAAACTGAGGGTTCTAGAGGGGAGGGGGGTAGGTGGATGGGTTAGCCTGGTGATGGGTATTGAGGAGGGCACGTTCTGCATGGAGCACTGGGTGTTATGAACAAACAATGAATCATGGAACACTGCACCAAAAACTAATGATGTAATATATGGTGATTAACATAACAATAAAAAATAAAAAAAACAAAAAAAATAAAAAAGAAGATGGGCAACACGTTGACTTGCCTCAACATAATATCATGGAGGACAGGATCTTGTCCTATGGGCAGACATTATCTACCTTCTTTGCACAGTTTCCGTGCACACAACGGACAGAATGAGGTTTAGACGGCAGTGAAGTGTCGCTCTGTCCACCACTAACATTGGTTTGGGGTCAGCAGGGTTAAGTGATATGCAAAAATTCACTTTCCTCATTTGTGAAATGGTTAAAATAATACCTACATTGTAAGATTTTCATAAGGGGTAGAAATAATATTTCAGAGTGTGCAACAGATTGTCTAGAAAATAGTAAGCCTTCAATAAAGGGTAGTGAGTACTATTTAAAAAAAAAAATAAGGTCAAAGAGGTAATTTCTGGCCACATTAAAGGGGCATTGAATGCCAAGCCAGAAGCTCATAGAGATGCTTTAACAAAAGCAAATCACATGATTAAACTATTTAAGAAACAGAGTTCCAGCAGCAGTGGAGAGAGCAGAATGAAAAGTGAAGGACCTAAGGAGAAGGAATGTTTGCAGGGATCCCAATAATGAAATTTTTCTGCAATGTTATTTATAGATGAATTATCGATTTTGATATACTAAATCTTGAAAATGACTGATAAAATCACCCTCTAAAATCTATTAATAGAGACTACAATTGGCCAAAGCACAAAGCTTACTTCACCGTCTTGTCATTAATGTGTGTTTTGATGCCATTAAGTAAATAGGTCTCTCCCAAATAGAGTTATTTGTTTTTACAGTGACTCTAATTTTCTTAAAGATCCTGAGAGAAATCCAAAAAAGCATCTTTTTAGACCTCTGTCTGTTTTGTATGCAATGTTTCTTAGTGTCATCTTATCTTATTTAGCCAAAACACTTTCTTTCACTTAACTTTTCTAGATATAAGGTAAAAATGAGAGAGAAGGGAGAGATTGATATGAAAGAAAAAAACGAGAGGATTGTGAAGTGATGCAATGAAGCCTAATTTCTAGTAAGTGGCTCTGCCTCTCATCCTGGCCTTTCATCTTGTTTATTAGAAATATCTTGCCAGCAAAATTTCTGTAAGAAAGCTCAGCTCCTTTGGTATAATTGGGGTAACATCTACCTTGCCAAACTTAAAAGTACTGTTCAATGTAAAACATTGGCACACAAAAGTAGCAAATAGAGATCATTACCCAGACTTTAGCCTACTCATTTTATACTTTTTTCATGTAGAACAAATATTTTAAGCTGATTAAGTGATTCCCCACAGACAGTTACCTCCTGTGACTGACTTTGGCTCAAGTGAGAATAGATACAAATTCAGAATCTCATGGAGCTTCTGATTCCCCAGATTGCATTTGATAAATACTTTTTTTTTTTTTTTTTTTTGCTGCAACCGATTACCACATCCCATACTGTGATTTGACTGTTGGACCATTTCAACCTGCCTCTTCCCTATGAAGTAAATACTCGGGTGGTAGCTAGCTTGAAATCATTGAAAAATAGTGTAATTATGTAATTTATAATGTGAAACCCCCTTAAACATTCAGTATTCACCCTGTGAGGCCGTCCCCATTTTACTGAAGAGAAAACGAAAGTTCTAAAATATTAAATAATTCATCGAATGACACATAAGTCACACAAACAGGATTAGAAGGAAAAACTTTTGGTTTCAAATCCAGAACCTTTGGTTCTTTCCACATATTGCTTCTCATATCCCTGGCAGTCAACCAACCTGAAATCCAAGTTAAACACCAAACATTTTCCTAATTTTGATAGATTGAACTCGTATTGTATGATTCCAATCCTCTCACTGAGAGAAGGAATCTTATGCTGACTTTGTGTAAATTCATATTCAACAGGTGTTGACTGTTGTAAATAGCATTAACATTTTATATCCTCTAATCCATGAGTCAGACTCATACATACAAGTGTCATTTCTTTTGTAATTGAGCCTTGAGGTGACTTTATCACAAAAAGTACAATTTTAAGAAATCTAATAAATTGACATCTGTGTGACCAGCAGCATTTTGCTGATATAAGTAATATCTAGAATTGGGCTACCAGGTTGTAAAGACCATATAACAGTAACCACTTGCAAATACAGTGAAAACATCCCTAACTTCTTTCCAAAGTTTTAAGTGTTTGTTTGTTTTGTAACCCCAAAGTTTAGTTGCTTGCCCTCTTTTCAGAATGAACCATATTCTCCGGGACCTATCTCGACATAAGTTTGGTTATATATCTTAAGGTAATTTCTAATTATTGTTCTCCTCTTAAAAGCATATGCAACCCATAAATTAACTTTGTAAATTTTACAGTTTGCTGGGTTCAACTTCTAGCATTGAAGAAAAATGGACTCAAATCCTAACCACTAAATGGTAGAAAACCCAGAGCATTCATGATATATCATGAATTTTTTATAGCTTCAAGTTTATATTTCCACTCTGTTTTCGGTCTCTACCTGTAACCTACATGCAGTAAACTTTTCTGAGATTCTGGGACACTGTGGGGGCTTATACTACAAAACATTATGGTAAGCAACTCTTTCTTATTGGAGTATAGTTGACATATACCATTAGTTTCAGGTGTACAACATAATGATTCAATATTTGTCTATGTCGCCAGATGATCGCCACAGTAAGTGTAGTTAACATCTGTCACCACACAGTTATACAAAATTTTTTTCCTTCTGATGAAAACTTTTAAGATCTACTCCCTTAACAAGTTTCAAATATGCAATGCAGTATTGTTAACTACAGTCACCACACTGTTCATTATGTCCATGACTTATTTATTCTATAGCTGGAAGTTTGTGCCTTTTGACCCCCTTCATCCATTTTGTCTACCCCCCAAGCCCCTGCCTCTGGCAACCACCAATCTGTTCTCTGTACCTATGAAATTGTTTTGTTTCATTTTTAGATCCCACATATAAATGAACAAATCATTCCACATAAATGAGCAAATAATTTTACATTGAATTTTAGATGGTACTTATAAAATTTGTTAAACACTCTGGGCTCTGAATTTTCACTGATAACCTTTTTTTTATTGAAACCATAATGCTGCGACTCCCTTTTCTTTGTTTTAACCTCCTTTTCTCTTTTGCTCACTAGTTCTCCAGTTACGTATTTATATCTCATAGAGAGGAGTTTAATTCTCTTTTCATATCACTTTCCCAAACTGCTGAGATATGAATGCTAATTTTATAAGCAAAATAGTAGGCAGACTTCTAAGAACTCTCAATGACCCAAGCCCTTGTATAATCTCCTCTAGTTTGTGTAGTGGAGACACTTGCTTCCGTTCGGATGTGGTGATGGGATGTCACTCCTGTGATAATGTTACACCATATGGCAAAGATAAAGGGGTTTTGCAGAAGTAATTAAGGTCCTCAATTAGTGAACTTCAAGTTAATCAAAAGGAAAATTATACTGGGTGAGCCTGACTTGGTCAGGTGAGCTCTTTAAAAGAGCATCTAGAAGTCAGAGACTCTGTTTTCTGGACCTAGAGAAGCAAGCCACCTTGAATTTTACAGATTCAAATACATGAATTCTGTCAACAAGTATGTGAGTTTAGAAGAGGGCACTGAGCCAAAGGCGAGGTCCCAGGCTCTGAACACCTTGACTGCAGCCTGTGAGCCCCCAGCAGAGGACTCAGTGAGGCTGCTGCACCTGTCTGTAGTCCTGACCCACAGAGAATGTGAGATAATAAAGAGAGATGGTTTTAAGCTGATATATTGTGGCAACTGGTTACACAGCAGAGGAAAACTAATACAGTATCTGTCTAATTCTATGGGGATCTTAAACTAGCCATTTCCTTTCCCTAACAAAATAAGGGCAACTTTCTAAGACTGGCTTGTTTGGAATTCCTGATGGTGGAGCAGCATCCAATGAAAATCAATTGGATTGTGAGTAAAATGAAACAAAGATGAGCATACCTGAGGAATAAAAATAATCAGCGAGTCTGTAGAACACTTTATGATCATTTCATTTTTTTTTTTTTTTAAACAGAGAGGGCAGGGGCCAAAGGAGAGAGAGAATCTTAAGGAGGCTCCACACCCAGCGCAGAGCCTGACCTGGGGCTTGATCTCACAACCCTGAGATCATGACCTGAGCAGAAATCAAGAGTCTGATGCTTAACCAACTGAGCAACCCAGGCACCCCCTTGATGATCATTTCAGCATGAGAATTGTTTAGAACTAGAGTGGTTGGACCATTGATCTCCATTTAAATAGGTTAATAGTTGGCATCTTCTGTTGAAACATCAACACACCCAAGCTGAAATAATTAGATTTTCCATTCCTTTATCGTGATACAATCTTCCTTTATGAAAAATGAAGTTGCAATAATGTCATCAGGATATCTGATTTACGAGATTTCTTAATAATGGTAACAGGTTGTGTTTATATAGTCACACTCACCTACTGAGTCCCACTGTATGACTAATCAGTTACTTCCAAGCTGAGAAACCACTTTTAATTTCTAGCCTGAAAACAGAAGGTAATGAACAAACCTACACCTGGGCCAAGTAAGAGAATTTAGTCTGTTTAGAACCATGAAATCTGAATTAATTCACAGACCCTTGCTACTTAGGTACACGCTTATCAGATAGCTGCAAAATCTGTCCTTAGACATATAGTATACTCATTTTTAATTTTAATCATGTCTTAGATTTGTCAGATTTAAATCTGAATTTCATAAATGATATATTTTGTTAGTAGAAGTATATTCCATACAATGGAGCTCAATATCATATATTTTTAATAAGTATTCTGGGTGATTTTTTAGAACCTTAGTATCTGATAACACATGCACTTTCTGTTAGGTCCTATGCTCCACTCTAGGGATGCAGAAATATTCTAAGATACTCTTTCCCCTGGAGCTTCTCATTGACAAGTGTGGGGTATGGGGAAATACAAAAATAATTATCTGATCTTCTTTCTGCCTTTTACTGCTCTATAAAATATCACTAGTTTCCTATTTCATTAGTTTTATTATCAGAGTTTTACAGGATCATATTGTTAGCCTGTGACCTTACTCAAATTTTAGAAATACAACTGATGCTTTTTAAACATGTAGACTTAGAGAGTGCCAAGCAATTACCAATGAAACATCTATTTCTTTGTTGTTTTCAAAATATCCTGGTTGCTCTGTCCTACTTTCTCTAAGTTGGTTGTTATTAAAAATGAAAATGTCCCCAGGAAGGGAACATGCTCAAAATGTTCTTAACAAGAGATTTTGAAATATTTGACCTGTCAGAAACAGGGATTTCAAAGGGTGACAATTAAGTTCATCCAATTCCCACACAACTGTGGTACCATCCCAGAATTCAGTACTACTGTCTCCAGACTAAACACAGAAAACATTATACATAAGACATAAGAAAATTCTTTCTGCTGATTTGGGAGTCATTCTCTGCTTTGAGAATATTCATGTCCTTATTCAAAGTGGTAGCATCAAAGAGAAGATTTATAACTGATATAATTCCCCCCATTTTCAATTCCCCTTACCCTGATGTATTTTTTTTCCACAGCACTAATTCACTTGTAACATACTATATCATTTACTTGCCCATTATCCTTATTACTCATTGTTTACCTGTCCCTACTAGATAATATAACCTCCACAAAAGCAGAGGATTTTTTTTTTTAAGTTTTGCACACTGATACCGCTTAAGTAGCATACAAAAGGGGCAAATTAAATCTGTTTAAAAAGTTAACTAATAAAATAATATTCAATCACTCTTAGTCCTAATCCATCTCCAAAAGAATAAGGCTTTTTGGCATTTCTATGCTGGGTTTTGTCCAATGTGCTAGAAAACATTTTAGAAGGATAAAAATGTTTATCTCTGTACATGGCAAGGAGTTACTACCCAGCCAACAATGGGCCCCAGCCTTTCACCTCTTTGACTGTTGTAGAGCTGTGTTTATGCTGATTTATTCCTATCCTGTCACCTGGACATCTTCTGACCAATGACCAAACTCTGAAATATTGTTGACACGCGTTAAAAGTCAGTAGGTAAGAAGGTTCTACTCTACACGTCAGCCTTTGCCTCTCAGTGAGAACTCACAATCCTTCCATTTGCTCAGTTTAAAAAAACTTGTTATTACCCTTGATTCCTTTTCTTGGCCCACTTTCCATAAGTAAACCAAATACTGGCTTTAACTCAAAGTATATCCATCCTGACCACATCTCATGACCAAGACTGCTACCCACCTAATCCAGGTCACTATCATCTCCTGTCTAACCGGTCTCTCTGCTTCCACCTCACCCCACCACAATCTGTACTAACATTATTAGCAAAGTGATTCTGTGTAAGATGTAGCTCAGATTATGTCATTTCTTGGTTCGAGCCCTCCAGTGCTTCCCATCTCACTTATAGTACAATTCAAAATTCCTACAAAGCCTTCCATGATCCAGATTCTCATTATCTCTCTGACTTCATCTGCGACTCTCACATTCACTGACTCACTCAGCTCCCTTGTTGTTCTGGGAAGATGCAAGGCACAATCCTGCCTCAGAGCCTTTGCATTTCTTGTTCCCTCAGCCTAGAATGCTCACTCTCTCACTCTCTTACAAGAGAGTCTTTGTTCAAATGTCTCCTTCCCAATGTGTCCTTCCCTGGCTCAACTATTTGAAATTGCAAACCACAATGCCTGACCCTCCCTCTTTGAAGCATTTCCCCACTTACATTCTTCATAATACTGACTAATTCCTAACACATTATTCAATTTATTTGCTTATTTTTTAATTGTCTTTCTCTGCCCACAAGTGTGGAAGCTCCATGTGGGCTGGTGTTGGGGCTGTTTTATTTTCTGGTGTATCTATAGTTTACGGAATAGTGCCTGGCACATAGCAGGTGCTTAATAAATGTTTGTTAAAAGAGCATTAAATATTAAGGAAAAATATCTTATTAAAAAAACTGACAAAATCATACATTCACCTACACAATTCAGTTTTGCTTATAATTTAAATAAGTGAAATATATAAATCCTTATATAGACTTATTCACACATTTATTCAGTAAACTTTAAAAGGGAAACTCTGAGGGCACCTGGGTGGCTCAGTGGGTTAAGTGACTGCCTTCAGCTCAGGTCATGATCTCAGAGTCCTGGAATCAAGTCCTGTATCAGTCTCCCTGCTCAGTGAAGAGTCTGCTTCTCCCTCTGACACTCCCCCCTCTCATATGCTCTCTCTCTCTCATTCTCTCTCTCAAATAAATAAATAAAATCTTTAAAAAAAAAAGCCAAACTCTGGGGAATATAAATAGGAAACAATGTGCCAATTGAGGGAGTTTATAATTTAAAAGAGTAAAGATACGTGCATAAATAATTTCACATTATTACATATATTAAAATGTAGAATAATAACATAAAAGATATTTTATGTATTTAAATGCTTGCCATCCATAGAGTACTTTAAATTTTAATAATGTTACCACATAGAGTAGAATACCCAAGATATGTTAGCAATATATTTATAAGCAAAGTCAGAGACTAAATAAATTAGGGAAACTCTGGATTAAATTAGATTAAAGAAATATCATTTCTGCAGAATTAATCAGATTATGTTAAGGTGCATTGTGACTCTATAAGAGGAGAAAAACCCAGATTTAATTTGGTCAAGGAGGTAAGTTTTTTGTTTGTTTGTTTTTAATTAAAACTAGTGCTCTGAGGAACACTGGGGCACGTGGACATTGATTTTTACATTTTATTCTCAAAAGTGACTTTGGGGCCGCCTGGGTGGCTCAGTCAGTTAAGCGTCCAACTCTTGGTTTCAGCTCAGGTAGTGATCTTGGGGTCGTGAAATCGAGCCCCATGTTGGGCTCCATGCTCAGCGTTGAGCCTGTTTGAGATTCTCTCCTCTCCCTCTGCCCCTCCCTCTCGTGCTCTCTCTCTCTCTCTCTAAAGTAAATAAATAAATCTTTTTTAAAAAGTGTGCTATGGTGAGCGCTGTGAATTGTGTAAGACTGTTGAATCACAGACCTGTACCTCTGAAACCAATAATACATTATATGTTAAAAAAAGAAGATAGTGGGAAGGGAAAAAGGAAGCGGGGGGGAATCGGAGGGGGAGATGAACCATGAGAGACTATGGACTCTGAGAAACAAACTGAGGGTTCTAGAGGGGAGGGGGATGGGGGATGGGTTAGCCTGGTGATGGGTATTAAAGAGAGCACGTACTGCATGGAGCACTGGGTGTTATGCGCAAACAATGAATCATGGATCACTACATCAAAAACTAATGATGTAATGTATGGTGATTAACATAACATAATAAAATAATAAAAAATAAATAAAAATAAAAAATAAAGTGACTCCGATTGGACACCTGAAAATAATATAACACTGTATGTTAATTATACTAGAATTAAAATAAAATATAAAAGAATGTCTTAAAAAAGTGACTCTTTGGCTTCGTGTATAGATATAATTATTTAGCAGAGGAGGAAATTAAGGTTCAGAGTGAGTTAATAAATTTTCCAAGTCACTTAGGCAGTGAAACTTATCTGTATGATACTATAATGGTGGATACATGGGATAATTTAATAAGATTGTTCAGTGGAAAATCTGAGAATAGGATATAGAGTTTTGATTCCTAATTGAGGAATCTTCCCCAACCTAAATTAGGTACACCTTTTTTGGTATGAAAATGCATATCCCTTTTATTGAGCTTGCTACAATGTTCAGTGATTCCCAGTTTATAAGACGTTCGTATCTATTACTCTATTAGATCCTTATGAACAGTAGCTGTAATTCATTTTTATATTCTTGATGCCTAGTATTGTGTTCGGCATGGAGGAAGTGTTCAATAAGTATATGTTGAATCAATGAACACATATATGTATGTATGAAGGAATGAATGTATAATTGTATGATTGAACAGTTCTTTTTGATTACAAAACTCTGCTTCTTTGTAAACTCATAAAGATTGTTTTTTAAAAAGAAAGATAGCTTTTGAAAAAATAAGCAACACCAAAAACTGGTAAAAACTACCTTATCTTTTTCATTCCAAGAAGAATACTTCTGTGTTTAGAGCCATTATGTGTCATTAGATATAAAGAAAAACGAGCAACAATAAAGGAAAATACTCTGAATTCTTCTCTGGCAGATTAGATCACTAAGCTCTCAAACCATTAAGACCTGGATATTTTTCATCTCTGATGTCCATTATTTTGCCTACCTCAGTATCTGCTTTGCCTTTTTGGAATAGTTTAAAATTCAATATAATATTAAGCAACTAATAAGTACTAAAATAACTAAAAATATACGACAACTTGCATTGTAAGGTACTTCACATGACTGTTTAATTTTTTTAGCTGGGAAGATTATAAAATATTTTTATATTTTTACATGCACTTAGGTTCAGAAACCTAAACAAAATCAGGCGCCCATATTAAATATCACAAATTGGAACTATTTCAGTATCTTCATCTTATGAAGAAGTTTGAACTCACCTCATAAATTAATTTGAAAGTAGTATAAAATATATATGCCCACATAAAACATGTTCTAAAAAAACTGTATTAATGTCATTTATAATTAGAAAATGTGAATCTATAATTAGAAAATTTAAATCTTTTAAAATAGACTTTATATTTTAGCACAGTTTTAGGGTCACAGCAAAACTGGGTGAAATGTACAGAGATTTCCCATACTCCCCCTGCCCCTACACATGCATAGCCATTATCAACATGCCTCACCAGAGAGAACATTTGTTACTATTAATAAACCTACACTGACACATCATTATCACTTCCCCCTCCAAAACAGTGACTCTTTGACTCACTATACAGATATATTTATTTAACTGAGGAGGAAATTAAGGCTCACAGAGAGTAAATAAATTGTCCAAGGTCACTTAGGAAACCCACAGGTTATCTAATCCATAGGTTACATCAGGGTTCATTCTTGATGTTGCACATTCTGTGGTGTATGCACAATCTTATTAAATTATCCCATGTACCCACCATTATACAGACAAGTTTCACTGCCTTAAGAATCCTCTACACTCCACCTATTTATCCCTCCTTCCCACTATCCTTTAGTAACCACTGATCCTTTTACTTCTCCCTTTCCTAGGATGTCATATATTGGAATCAAACAGTACGTAGGCTTTTCAGAGTAGCTTCTTTCACTTAGTAATGTGCATTTAAGTTTTCAGTTTATTTGGGTAAATACCAAGGAGCATGATTGCTGGATCACATGGTAAAACTATACTTAGTTTTGTAAGAAACTGCCAATCTGAGTTAGGAAGTATTCATTCCTTCAGCTTCAATCTTCTGAAAGAGATTATAGAGAATTTATGTAATTTCCTTCTTAAGTGTCTGTTAGAATTCACCAGTGAATCCATTTGGGCGTGGTGTTTTCTATTTTGAAAGGTTATTAATTACTGATTCAATTTATTTACTAGGTATAGGCCTATTCAGATTATCAGTTTCATTTTGTGTGAGTTTTGGCAGATTGTATCTTTCAAGGAATTTGCTCATTTCATCTAGGTTATCAGAGTTATGGGCATAGACTTGTTCATAGTATTCTTTTATTATTCTTTTAATGTCATGGGATCTCTAGTGATGTCTCCTCATTTCTTTCTTTCTTTCTCCAACTTTTTATTTAAATTCCAGTTAGTAAACATACAGTGCAATATTAGTTTCAGATACAGAATTTAGTGATTCATCACTTATATACAACACCCGGTGCTCATTACAAGTGCCCTCCTTAATCCCCATCATCTATTAACTCATCCCCCCACCTACCTCCCCTCCAGTAACCATCAGTTTGTCCTCTATAGTTGAGCTCTGTTTCTTGCTTTGTCTCTCTTTTTTTGTTGTTGTCCCCCATGTTCATTTGTTTTGTTTATTAAATTCCACATATGAGTAAGATCATATGGTATTTGTCTTTCTCTGACGTTTCGCTTAGCATAATACTCTTTAGCTCTATCCATATCACCGCAAATGACAAGATTTCATTCTTTTTATGGCTGAGTAATATTCCATATATATCCATATATACATACACCACATTTATCTATTTATCAGTCGATGGACATTTGGACTGTTTCCATCATTTGGCCATAGTAGATAATGCCGCTATAAACACCAGGGTGCATATATCCCTTTGAATTAGCATTTCGTATTCTTTGGGCAAATACCTAGTAGCAATCACTGCATTGTGGGGTAGTTCTAATTTAACTTTTTGAGGAATCACCATACTGTTTTCCACAGTGGCTGCACCAGTTCATATTCCCATCAACAGCACAGGAGGGTTCCCTTTTCTCCACATCCTCACCAATACTTGTTGTTTCTTGTGTTATTGATTTTAGCCATTCTGACAGGTGTGAGGTGAAATCTCATTGTAGTTTTGATTTGTATTTCCCTCATGATGAGTGATGTTGAGCAGCTTTTCATGTTTCTGTTGGTCATTTGTTTGTCTTCTTTGGAAGCATGTCTATTCCTATTTTCATGACTTCTGCCCATTTTTTAACTCAATTATTTGTTTTTTGGGTGTTGAGTTTTTTTCAATTCTTTATATGTTTTGGGTATTAACCTTTATCAGACTGTCATTTGTAAATATCTTCTTCCATTCTGTAGGTCACCTTTTAGTTTTGTTAATCATTCCTCATTAATTTGTAATAATACTCATTTTTGTCCTCTTCTGTTTTCCTTAGTTAGCCTGACTACAGGCTTGTTAATGTTATTAATCTTTTAAAAGAGCCAGCTTTTATTTTTTTTAATTTTCTCTATTGATTTCCCTTTTGATATTTTATTGATATCTGCTCTACTTTTTCTTATTTCTTCTCTGCTTATTTTGGATTTAATTTGCTCTTCTTTTTTAGTTCCCTAAGGTAAAAGCTTAAATGATTAATTTTAGATTTCTTTTTTAAATATATGCATTCAATGCTATAAATTTTACTCTAAGCATTGCTTTCATTGTATTCCACAAATTTTGATAAATTATATTTTTGTTTTCACTTAGTTCAAAATATCTTTTCATTGCTTTTGAGATTACTTCTTTGTCTCAGGTGTTTTATGGTAGTATGTTGCTTCATCTCCAAGTATCTTGGGATTTTCCAGCTGTCTTTTTGTTATTGATTTAGAGTTTAATTTAGTTGTGGTCTGAAGTCAGAATTTGTATGATTTCTATTCTTTTAAATTTGTTAAGGTTTTTTTTATGGCTTTATGGTTTATCCTGGTAAATATCCCATGTAAGCTGGAGAAGAAAGTATATTCTGCTGTTGTTAGATAGTCTATAGGCGTTCATTATATCCAGTTGATTGATGGTGTTGAGTTCAACTATGTGTTTAGTAATTTTCTACCTATTGGATCTGTCCATTTCTGATAGAGGGGTGTTGAAACCTCCAATTATACTACTGGATTCATCTATTTCTCCTTGCAGTTCTATCAGATTTTGCCTCACATAGTTTGACTCTGTTTTAAGCATATACGTGTCAAAGATTATTATCTCTTCTTAGAGTACTGGCCCCTTTGTCATTATGAAATGCTGCTCTTTATCCCTGATAAATATCCCTTGCTCTGAAGTCTACTCTACCCAAAATTAATATAGCTACTCCTGCCTTCTTTTGATTAATGTTAGCATGGTTAGCATATCTTTCTCCATTCATTTACTTTTAATCTATATGTGTCTTTATATTTAATGTGGGTTCCTTGTAGACAACATGTAGTTAGGTCTCATTTTTTGATACATTCTAACTATTTTTATCTTTTAATTGGTGCATTTAGACCACCGAGGTTTAAAGTGATTATTGATATAGTTGGATTAATATCTACCGTATTTGTTACTGTTTATTCTTTGTTGCTCTTGTTCTGTGTTCCTGTTTTTGTCTTCTACTCTTTTTCTGCCTTTTGTGGTTTTAATTGAGCATTTTATGTAATTCTATTTTCTCTCCAGCCAGCATATCTGTTTTACTCCTTTTTCTCCACTTTTTTTGTACTTTTTTAAAGGTTTGCAATATACATTTATAAGTACTCCAAGTCCGCTTTCAAATGACATTATACCACTTCATCAGTATAATACCTTATAATAACAAAATTATCCCAATTCCTCCCTCTTGTCCCTTATATCACTGCTATCATTCATTTCACTTATATACAAGTGCACATAGGTATATGTATGCATAGATAAGCATACATATACATACATAATATATATGGACAAAGTCAAAGACATTGCTACCATTATTTTGAATAAACTTATCTTTTGGATCAATTAAGGATACAAAAAATTAAAGTTTTATTTACCTTCACTTATTCCTTCTCTGATTATTTTCCCGTCTTTATGTAGATCTGAGTTTCTGACCTATATCATGTTCCTTCTCTCTGAAGAACTTTTAAAATTTTTTTGGAAGATAGGTTTCTTGACAACAAATTCCCTCAATTTTTGTTTGCGTTGAAGAATCTTTATTTCTCTTTCACTTTTTAAAAGATAATTTCACAGGGTAGAGAATTCTAGGTTGATGAGTCTTTTTCTCTTAACACTAAATATGTCACTCTCTTCTTGGTTTCTGAAGAGAAGTTACATGTAATTTGCATCTTTTCTCCTCTCTAGGTAAGGTGTTTATGTCCTCTGGCTTCCTTAAGAATTTTTTTAATCTTTGTTTTTCTGTAGTTTGTAACTGATATGCCTAGGTGTAGTTTTTGGGGCCTTTATCCTCCCTGGTGTTCTCTGAGTTTTCCTGGACCTGTGGTTTGGTGTCTGACATTAATTTGGAAAAGTTCTTATTGCTTTAAATATTTCTTCTGTTTCTTTCTTTTCCTTCTGGGATTCCCATTACAGGTATGTTATATCTTTTGTAATCGTCCCACAATTTTTAAATATTCTGTTGTATTGTTTTTTTTTCCTAGTCATTTTTTGTTTCTGTATGCTTTTTAGTTTTTGAGGTTTCTATTGAGATACACTCAGGCTCAAAAATTGTTTCCTCAACTGTGTCTAATCCGCTAAGAAGCCCATCAAATTTTTAATTCTTCATTTCTCTTATAGTGTTTTTGGTCTGTAGCCTTTCTTTTTGATTCTCTCTTAGAATTTCCTTCTCTCTACTTATATTGTCCATCTGTTCCTTCATTCTGTTTACTTTATCCTTTAGACTGCTTTGCATATTAAACATAGTTGTTTTAAATTCCTGGTCTAATAATTCTAACACCCTTGCCATAGCCGAGTCTGGTTCTGATGCTTGTTCTGTCTCCTCATCCTGGTTTTTTGCCTTATAGTTTGTCTTGTAATTTCTTCATGATATGCCAGGTAACAGGAACTGCTATAACTAGGCCTTTAGGAATGTGGTGGTAATGTGTTGGGGGAGGGGAGTCATTCTATAGGTCTATAATTAGGCCTCAGTCTTTTAGTGACACTAGGACTCTGGACTGTGAACTATACAAGTGTTTCTCAGTTTATTTTTCTCCCCTCTTAGAGGTACAGAATGGCTAAACAGGCCAGAGTTGGGTATTTCCTTTCTCCCCGTTCAGTAAGACTCTGATAAAACCACAGCACACTAGACTCTGGCATTAGTTTTTCCTGAAAGCAAACATTTTCAAAAAGAACAGAATGCTCTGGTATATTTCAAAATGGTTTCTTTCCCCCTACCTCTGCGGAAGCACAAAGGATTTTTTCTCATAGTTTTCACTGTGAGAACTATGTGGGCCTCCTGGTGATAAGCTCAGTAGCAAGGGGCCCCCATATGACTGGGTGCCCCTGCTGTTTCTAAGTCTCAAAGTTGTCCACAATGAGCCTTCATCAATTTGCCAATTACAATTCAGATCTTCCTACCCTGGCACTGACTCCCACGGAGATTTCAAACTTGTGTGTTCTGCTCTAGTAAGTCGTAATTCTCTGTGTTCACCTGTTTGTCTGTCCAGTTGTGGAGGCAGCAGTTTCCCCTGTGACCTCTCTTTGTTATGAATCTGAAAATTGTTTCTTTTTTAGTTTCTTCAGCTTTTTAATGGTTATTAGGACAGTGATGACCTCCAAACTTTTTATATGCCAGACCAATTCAGGAGGGAGGTACTTCATTAAAATGACATCAGAAAAAAAATGTGCTTTTGATGTCTGAAAGTTTTATTTAAAAAAGAAAGGCAGAAATGAATGGAAAGGTAACTTACAGATATGGTTTAAAGTTGGCTAAATAAAACTCATGCTAAGATTAATATAAAAGATAAAATTTAATTGTGTTATTAACCAAATATAGCTGCAAATTAAAATGATTCTGATTTTTGACATATTTGTTCTACTTGTAAAGAAATCTACTTGGGCAAATTCAATGCACCCTGAAAGTTCTATGCTCCTTTTTCTCTCAAATACGAAGACTTTGTATCCTTGAGTTAGTAGACAGTTTGAAAATTAAAGGTACAGCTCAGATTTCTTTAGAAAATGTAGACATTGCCCCTTTATATTTTGGTAAATACAGATTGTATTTAGGAAAAAAAAAGCCCCAAACATTGACAGATGAGTAAAATAAATCTTATCTAGGCACTTCAGAAGAGTTACCAGCCAATTTATTAGTTATTTATCAGTTCTTTTTTTCTGATAAAATTGAACAAAAATACAAAGGGAATAACAATTCTGATATGTACTTATAAAGTACCTTCTTGTTGGCTGACATTACTGAGAGCAGGGAACTCAAATTGAATCCATTAAAAATATTTATACTCTCCAAATCTTATCCTGTTGAAGAAGGATCATGAATCCTTCCAAGCATGGCCAGGGCTGACTGTATGGAATTTTAATGTTTCCTAGTCAATATGGTCCCTGGACACAAGGCACCATGAGTTTTAAATACTTCTAATGCCAACAGCAGTAAGCAATTTCCCTCGAGTTTCTGCTACTGCTCTTGAACAAATTAGTTTGTTTTTCTTTAGCTACTCTCCAAACTTAAATAGCACCCAATGTCCAGCTTGTTATCCTCATCCAAATGGGAAGAGTTGTTCCCACAGATGACCTGCCATAGTTTTGATTAAAGACTATTTTCACACATCCAGGAAAATAGCACAGTTAGCTGTGGAGACATAGAGTGTGGCCCAGAGGATTAATAAAGACCAATGAACACTGACAAATGAAGCTTATTTGTTCTCTTTCTATTATTTACTCTTATTCTTTGAACAGAAAGGCTGCCTAGCATCAGCAGAAGCTGAAGTCTAGAGGGATTTAAGCATTAACCAGACATTGCAGCAAAGAAGGAAAAAAGCAAAAATAAACTCATTGCATAGCACAAATACAACTTTTACAAAGAATTAAAAATGATTATCTATGGAGATTTCACATATATTGGCTTAAAAAATCAGCATGATAAAATTTTCTAATGCACATGTACTGTATTTCTTAACTAAACAAAAACTTTTATATCTGTCTTTAAGCAGCAAAATAATTACATTGAATCTTGTCATCATTTACTAATACTTAATGCCTTTTGCAATGTGTGCTTCGATCAGTAGTAATTTTCAACAATTCATGCTACTTTTTAAAACTCTTTGTTTTCTGAAAAATTAACCCATGATTTCTTTTAAGCTTGTAAACAAATGCTTGTGATATTATTTAGACCTCCCTTTTACCCCAGTCCTCTCTTTCAGAGATTTTAAAACTTGGGTATAAGGAAAGGCTTTAGGGGCTTTCTAAACACATTTTGGGCAAATGGGTAATTTTCTCAGGAACGTTCATACTACTTTCTAGTTCCTCGAAGATGTCTAATGCAAAAACAAAACATCAAGAACATGCTTAAAACATTTAAGTTGATGTACATTTATTTAAAGCACTTGTTCTGAAGATACAAATGTAATGATCTGAAGGGGTATGTACATCCCAATGTTTATAGCAGCAATATCCACAATAGCCAAACTATGGAAAGAGCCAAGGTGTCCACCAACAGATGAATGGATAAAGAAGATGTGGTGTGTATATATATATATATATATATATATATATATATATATATATATATATATATATATACAGGAATACCATGCAGCCATCAAAAGCCCAGAAATCTTGCCATTTGCAATGACGTGGATGGAACTAGAGGGTATTATTCTAAGAGAACTAAGTCAATCAGAGAAAGACAATTATCATATGATCTCACTGATATGAGGAATTTGAGAAACAAGACAGAGGATCACAGGAGAAGAGAGGAAAAAATGAAACAAGATGAAACCAGAGAGGGAGACAAACCATAAGAGACTCTCAATCTCAGGAAACAAACTGAGGGTTGCTGGAGTGGATGGAGTGGAAGGGATGCGGTGACTGGGTGATGGACACTGGGGAGGGTATGTGCTATGCTATGCTATGGTGAGCACTGTGAATTGTGTAAGACTGATGAATCACTGACCTGTACTCCTGAAACAAATAATACATTATATGTTAATAAAAAAAAATAAATGAAGCACTTGGTCTGATGTCCAAAGCAGTGAACTAGAATAACCCACTTGTTTGAGAAGAGAGAAAAGTTCATATTTGCAAAAATAAGTTCTTGTCAATTTAAAATCATTATTATAAGTTAAACAGATGATAGTCTACTCACTGAATTTTTATTCAATATTTGAAAATATCTCAGAAGAACAGAGGCAGGGTGGAGTGTGGGCAAAGTAAAAGCTTTAAACTTTGCTAGGGCCAGCCTTAAACTATGCAAAACACCATGGTCCATCCTTGGGCCAGTTACTTAACCAGACAAATTTTCAGCTTCCTAATCTAAAGAGCATCTATCATAAGACAGATGTAGTACTTCACACATACTAACTATCCAATATATATTAGTCTCAATCTCTTGTTTTCTTTCAATTGCCATAAAAGTACATAGTCTCATTTTTATTTATTTTCTCAGAAGTGACATTTTAGTTACTAGTAACAGAGTGTAGTGACTGCCCCTGTTCTTCTTAGTCTTTAGAAAGGCACAAGTGGCAGGAAAAATGGTCAGTGCAGAAACTCACCAAACCTATTTGTACCTTGGCCAAATCAGTTTTTACAGACTATTGAAAGCAAATCAGTTGGGCATGGCTAAATTTTGTTTACATTCTAGGTACAGCTACACATTGAAAAAGTAGAAGTTTTATTTAGAGGTGACCCTGGAGGTATGCCTCAAGAATCTCTGGTAAAGGAATTGGAATTATGGTAGTTCTGCAATGTAGGTTATTTTCTGGGGCCACAGGCTCAAGTATACTAGGTCAATAGGAGTCCTGAGAAGAAAAGCAAAACTGGAAGTATTACAATCCCAGGTTTCAAGATATTTTACAACTTTGCAGTAATCAAAACAGTATGGTACTAGCACAAGAACAGACACATAGATCAATAGAACAAAATAGAGAGCCCAAGAATAAACCCATGATTATATAGTCAATTAATTTTTGGCAGAGAAGACAAAAATACACACAATGGGAAAAGTCTCTTCAACGAATGGTGTTGGGAAAACTGGACAGCTACATGCAAATGTTGAAGCTAAACCACTTTTACACCAGACACGAAAGTAAACTCAAAATGGATTAAAGACCTAAATGTGATACCTGAAACCATAAAAATCCTAGAAGGGAACACAGGCAATAATTTCTCTGACATCAGCTGTAGCAACATTTTTCTAGATATGTCTCCTGAGGCAAGGGAAACAAAACAAAAACAAACGAACAAAAACTAGTGGGACTATATGAAAATAAAAAGCTTCTGTACAGCAAAGGAAAAACAAAACTAAAAGACCCTTGCAAATGACATATCTGATAAGGAGTTAGTACCCAAAATATATAAAAACCTGATAAAACCCAATACCCCCAAACCCCAAATAATCCAATTAAAAATGGGCAGAAGACGTGAACAGGAAGGTCTCCAAAGAAAATATCCAGATGACCAGCAGACATGTGAAAAGATGCTCAACATCACTCATCAAGAGAGAAATACAAATCAAAACCACTTTGTGGTTTTGTGAAGTGAGATAATCACTTCACACCTTTCAAATGACTAAAGTAAAAAACACAAGAAACAGTAAGTATTAGGAAGGATGTGGAGAAAAAAAGAACCCTCATGCACTGTTGATGGGAATGCAAACTGTACAATCACTGTGAAAAACAGTATGGATGTTCCTCAAAAAATTAAAAAATAGAATTACCATATGACCCAGTAATGCCACTATTGGATATTTACCCAAAGAAAATGAAAAAACTAATTTCAAAAGATATATGCACCCCTATGTTTATAGCAGCATTATTTACAATAGGCAAGATATGGAAGCAACTTAAATGTTCATCAATACATGAATAGATAAAGAAGATGTGTGGGGTGTGTGTGTGTGTGTGTGTGTGTGTGTGTGTGTGTGTGTGTGTGTGTGTATGGAATATTATTCAGCCAGAAAAAAAGAATGAAATCTTGCCATTTGCAACAACATATTTGGACCTAAAGAGTATAATGCTAAGTGAAGTAAGTTAGAGAAAAGCAAATACAATATAATTTCACTCATGTGGAATTTAAGAAACAAAACAAACAAAGAAAAAAGACAAACCAAAAAACAGACTCTTACCTATAGGGAGCAAACTGATGGTCACTAGAGAGGAGGTGGGTGGGAGGATGGGTGAAACAGGTGAAGGGGAGTAAGAGTACAGTTATCATGAGGAGCACTGAAAACATACAGAATTGTTGAATCACTAGTTATACACCTGAAACTAATGTAACACTGTATGTTAACTATATTGGGATTAAAATTTTAAAAAATTAAAAATGAACAAAAAAAGTAAAAAGCCCTGGGGATGGGGTGAATGAAAGATCTTTTAAGACTAGGGATGTTCAGTTTTAAAATATTTGATGTTGGATATATAATTGCCACCATTATGCCCTCTTCCCCTCAATTTTACCAAATTTTTAATAAAGTCTTCTGTACTGATAGGCTTTGTAGGACCGACATTTTTATTTAATTTTATCTACCACCCCACCCCTGCACTCCCACCCTCAATCCCAAAATCACAATTCCCATTTTGTCTGGCATGGTGCAGAACAGAAACAGAAAGGGTGGGACTGAGAAGCATTTTAGTAGAAATAGAACTCAGCATAAGGGATAACTATTAAAATATAAGTTGTACAAAAATCTGCAGGGATCTTAGAGTACATTAGAATGTTCACATGTTGCAGAAGAGTATTTTTATTAAATCTTATGAGATCTTAAATAGCGCGGTGCACTAGCAGTCATGGTATGATGTTGTGGTGGGCAAAATATGGGTTCCCAAAAATGTCCATGCCCTAGTCGCTGGAACTTGTGAATATGTTACTTTATATAATAAAAGAGAATTAAGATTGAATATGCAATAACATTTGCTTATCAGTTGACCTGGAGATGTGCAGATTATTCTGGATTACCTAGCCCCTGGATGAGTTCCCTCTGGACGAGGTATCTTTCTCTGAACAATTAGATGTGGATAGGAAAGGACCAAGTTATATCCTAGAAGCAAATATACTACTAGTTCAGAAATGGGTATTAAGTTATGGTCATATACTCAGAACTCTGTTATATCAGGGAATTTAAGTTAATAATAAGTAACAGGTTAACTCTCATCTCCCATTCCACGTCTATATGTCTCATTTATCCTTAAAACCCTTATTCGCAAGAACCTTCTCTCCCTGCCATCAGGTTTTCCATTCTTATTCCTGCCCTATGAATCCTGCTAAAAATGGTTAATAAACATAGAGATTGGTGTCACTAAAAATTTATAGTATCTGATTTTTACTTGGCTTACTCTTTCTACCATTTCCCAAAGAGGCTATACCAAGCACTTATCCACCACTCACTCCTCAGGATGTCTTTATCCCATTATCTCCGATTTGTGATAAATAGGGTAGAAACTATAAGTTAGGAAGTACCTTAAGGCTCTTTCTTCTCTCCCCACTGTGTGTATCTAGTTCTACAGTCTTTACAGCCTCAGAAAAAAATGGCTTACTTCCCTCTATTCAAATACTATCCATCCATCCATCTGAGCTCTTAAATCAGGCTTTTTTGAAAGATTTTATTTATTTATTTATTTATTTATTTATTTATTTATTTATTTATGAGTGGGGAGAGAGGGAGAGGGAGAGGGAGAGAGAATCTCAGGCAGACTCTGCACTGAGTGTGGAGCCTGATGCGGGGCTTGATCTTATGACCCTGAGATCATGACCTGAGCCGAAAACAAGAGTAGGACACTCAACCACCTCAGCCACCCAGGCACACCTCAAACCAGGCTTTTAAAAGACTGTCCTCTCTCTACTCCATTATCCACTCTTTCCTACCCTGAACCTTGTTACTTCAACTGACTCACACTTCTGAATACAATATGCATAAGAAACTCCCATATTAGAAGATATATAATCTATCCCCCTCTATGTGCATCTTTATTTTTTATAATTAATGACTCAGAAATCTTTATCTTTTGCTAAAATTAGACTAACTGAATTGTAGATAGTTTGAGGAGATTTCTCTCTCATTTCCCACTCCAAAATAAGCGCTAAGTCCTGTCTATACTGCTTTCTACATATCTTCTGATTCTGTACATTTCGACCTCCATGCGCAACTTGATCTAGGCCATCATTTCTCACCTGGACAACTGTAACTGTCCAACTATATCAACAAAAGTGCATCTGTACCTATATACATTTTTCATCTCATTATAATGAATAACTTTGTCTATGTTACTTTCTAACATTAAATTCCATTTTACAGTGGATCCAGCATCCTCTAATTACTCAAGGCCTTTGATCATTTTTATCTCCTGCATTATGAATTTTGCCCTCGTGGCACGATCATTTCCATCAATGTACAAGCAAGCTCTATTATCTTACATTGTAAAAACCAGAAAGTCTCTATTGACTCCCCATAACCCTCCAGCCATTGTCCCTATTCTCTCTGAAGAGCAAAACTCTACCTCCACTTCTTTTGGCATTCTCTCTCCTTCCACTTTTTTTAATTCTCTCTTGAACCCACTTCAAACAGGCTTTTGTCTCTACCACATCATCAAACTGTTATGGTCAAGGTCACAAATAATCTACAAGTATAAAATCAAATGGTTTCTTCTCTTCCTCCTTCTATTAATAGCATTTAATATTGTAGTTTTACTCTTTCCTTTTTGAAACATGTTCTTGTTTGATTTGTGGAATATGGGTTTCTCCTCCTGCCAATAACATTAGCTACTCCTGGTCATGCTCCTTTGCCAGATCCTCTTTTTATTTCCAACCACCAAATGTTGGAGTGCTATAGCACTTAGTCCTTGAGTCATCTGCTCAATGTACACTCATTCCCAAGGAAAATGGCCCATCTCCTTGGTTTAAAATACGCTGACAATTCCCAAGGCTCTATTTCCCCAGCCCAGATCTCTCCTCCAAATACAGTCTCATAAATACCATTTTCTACACATAATCTCCACCTGGATGCTTATAGAGATCCCAACAGTAACAGTGAAACACACGATATCACCACCCCTCTTCCTAAAAGGGTCTCTTCAGCATCTCAGCATAGTAGCTCCATCCTTCCAATTGCTAAGGCCAAAAACCTTAGAGCTGTTCTTTCAGTCACGTTAAAGTCAGCAGCAAATCCTCTCAGCTTGCATTCTAAGTATATCCTGAAACAAGTATTCCTCACACCTCCACCATCACTACAACCCTTGTCCAAGCCACCCCTACCTCTGTTCTACTTAAGTGCATTAGCCCTCTAACTGGTATTCCTGCTGTCCTTACCCACATAGTTTATTCACCCCAAGGAGATAGAATTGTGCTTTGAAAATGATATAGACTATGTCATTCCTTTGCTCAAACTTTCCATCTCAGTTGGAATAAAAGTCAAAGCACTTACAATGACTGAGAAGACACTGTGTGATCCAGCTCCCAACCACTTATCTCTGCTTATCTACTTGAGTGATCTTCCTGAATGAAAATCTGTGGGTGTTACTCTACTGCTTTGAATCCTCCAGTGGCTATCCCCATCCCTGCCTTCAAAATAAAACCAGATTCCCTAGAAAAGCATTCAATACTCTTCAGTACTTTCTAGTCTGAGTTCCTGCCATTTCCTTTCCCAAGGGTTCTCTACATCTCAGCTACACTGAACTTCTCTCTTCCTCATTAAATGGCATACCCATGGCTCCATTTTGTTGTTGTTTCTCCAGCTTCCGATAACCTCTGCATAGAATCCCCTTCACCACCTGCCCAAGATGCCCCTCCTTCAACTGAATAACCACTTTATTGGATTCCCTTTAAATTTCTAAAGAATCATAACTTTTATATTCCTTTGGACTATGCTCCGGTAGAATTTTGATTATAGAGTTTATATTTGTTACATCACTTTTTATCACATTGTATTAAAATTTTTAATCTAGTTGCCTCCCTCTCTCTCTGAACAGTGAGCATTTCATATGCTCTTTGCAAGTGATGGGAAGCATATTTTACTTATCCTTAAGCCCTTAGCATTTAGCACAGTGCTTGGCATATGAAAAGTTTTCAAAAACATCGAATGATATTTTCAACCAATACTAAATGTAAGTATGACTATGTAAGATGAATGGCATTCTTTGAAATGTTAACCATTTAACTATTTGATCATTTAATTTTTGAGCCATTTATTCCAATTTAGCCAAATTAGAATGAAAAGTGGTAATCTAAGAAAATAAAGGTTGAGGGAGTGATTTATACTTTGTTTTGTTTTAATTTTTAATTCATAGCAACCACAAGACAATATCCTTACAAATTGGGTTATTCTTATCCTTAAAAAGTATTCCATTTAGGGGCGCCTGGGTGGCTCAGTCAGTTAAGCATCTGACTCTTGATTTCGACTCAGGTCATGATATCAGGGTCGTGAGATGGAGCCCCATGTGGGGCTCCACTCTCTCCCTCTGACCCCCCTTCACCCTTCTTAAAAAAAAACAAAATAGATAGATAGATAATATTCTATGTAATAATTAAGAAAGTAAAATGTCTAAATAAAATCCTCTAGGAGACTATAATACTTTCTTTGCTCTCTTTCTGAGGGTTTGTAATCATCGAACTACTACATAATCTCCAATTCTATTTTCCTTTACTTTAATACAATTCTAAAGCTATACTAGATAACACACACACACACACACACACACACATACACACACACACACACACACAAAGGAAAAGACCCCAGTACCCAGTGATAGATTACCAGCCTGTTTCCACAATTCTTTTTAGCATAGGAAGGACTTGCCTGCCTTCAAGTATCACAAAAGCATCTCTGTTTCTCTTGCCACAGTGCTTCCCTCTTTATTGTGATAGGCATTAGGTTAATTATGAAAGAGAAAAGGGGGCAAAATTAAAAAAAAAAGGTTTTCAGCTGATAATGTGGCACGTGCTGCCTCCACGTTGGTGTCATAATGCTTTAAACCTTACTCCTGCCACTTTGGACATTACTGGAGCTACAGTATTTGTGAAGATCATGAAACTGTGTGGGCTAGGTAAACTGTTATCACAGCAGCAGGTATCAAGACTTTCCTTTGTCACCTCTCCATTCGGACTAAGTGCTGCTGCAATCTATGTCCTGTTTTCTTCATTTTCTTCTTTAGCCCCATCTGATACACTCCTTCCATAATAATGTTTTATTTCATTTGGATGACACTTTCCTGTATCTAAAACACTTCCACACAAATTCTCTCATGGGTCTCATGATAACCCTAGGTGGTAGGCTGGGTTGGCATTGCTGCATAAATTTAATAAGACACCAAGGTACTGTTTGTAACTATCATGTATTAAAAACCTTCTTGATACCAGACACTTTAATAGACACTTTATACTTTACTTAGTCTCATAAACACATATTTTATAGCTGAAGACATAAAATCTAAGAAACATGTCCAAGGTCAAACAGTAAAATAGTGGCAAAACAGAGCTTTTTATGGCAATATGTATTATAGACGCATGTACATACATATATGTATATGTGAATATTATATATGCACATGCTGGTGTGTGTCTCTTTGTATGAATATATATTTACTCTGGGTCCCGTGTAAAGGCCTTTCTGGGGCTTTTTAAAAAAATTCCTAGCTCAGCACCCTTTTACTCTGTCAGAGGTAGAAGGCAGTTAGCGTTGACTTCTGGTAAAATATATTCCATGAAGTGAGATTCAGGACAAGGCAAAACAAGGCATTTCCTTTCAGGAGGTCATCAGTCAGGAAAAGGTTTTATGGTGAAAGATATTTAAAAAAGAGTATGCCGTGCCCTTTTCATCTGACATAGTCTCATTTCTGTTAATTCAAGAAGTGACTCAGCTCTCAGGTAGGGAAACCCTGGCTTCTTCAAAGTTACAGACAGCTAGAGCTCAGGAACAGAACTGCTAAATTTACTAAATTGGCTAGAAAGCTTCCAGAGTTTTCTAAGACCTACCTGTCTGCTCTGCCTAGGTCTTTTCCTGCTGTAACGCTAATAGACAGGACAGCTGAGAATGAAGAATGAAAGCAGATCTCTTCTGACTAAGACATAGAAAGTTAGCAAGTGACATAAATAGTCTTCCATTCCTTTGCAACTCAAAAAATATTCACAATGTCCACTGAAGCTAAGAGTGCTTAGTGCTGAGGGACTTTTGATATTTGTGGCAAGGGGTAGAGAGATTATTCTGACATCATATTTAATGGTAATCATAGAGAAGCCTGCCTGTCTACTGAAGTGTGGCTTTAGGTTACTGGGTGGTCCCTGTTAAAGAATCTGCATGTCCCAGAGTTCTTCATCCAACAAAACAAGATGAGAAATTCACTAGGAACCCAAGATTATATATATATACACATATATATGTGTATATATATATATAATATTACATCTATATTATATATATTATGTATATATTATATTATTTCCATATATTATACATTCCCCATAATATATATGGAATAATATATTCCATAAAATGTATTACATATATTTCCATTATATAATATAGAAAAATCCATTCAGCTCAGACATTTTCAACAACCATATCTGCACAAAAATATTCTGAAAGACAGAAAAATTAGCTTATATTGTTTTATTGTATTAAACATTCATTTGTTTATTCATTAGTATTAGTATTGTTTTGCCATTTGGTTATTATAGTCCATATTCCTCATTTAGTTTGACATTTTATGAAAAAAATTTAGAACTCTTTTGGTACTAGAGACTAGTATTTAAAATGCTTTAGATAGCATATTAAAAGTCATATCATCTCATTGTTTACAATTTCCCCTCCAAGGTTTTTGATATTCCGGAACACTAAATTTCCACTAGGTCTAGATGAATTTCAAATTAAATAAGAGTAATATGGACAATTTTCTAAACTTTTGATAAATTGGCATTTTTTGTAATTGAATATGATCCAGGGTCAAACTTGTATTGCCTAAGAGAAATGGTATAATTGTGATGCATTCTGTTGCTTTTTTTTTTAAAGATTTTATTTATTTATTTGACAGACAGAGACAGTGAGAGAGGGAATACAAGCAGGGGGGAGTGGGAGAGGAAGAAGCAGGCTCCCCGAGGAGCAGGGAGCCCCATGCGGGGCTTGATCTCAGGACCCTGAGATCATGACCTGAGCCAAAGGCAGACGCTTACCCGACTGAGCTACCCAGGTGTCCACATTCTGTTGCTTTTACAAAGAATTTTAATTATTTATTCTTGCAAACATTCAATGTTTCTTCTCAGTTCTGTATAAACCCTGGATTGTAGGGTTCTGTACAAAACCCACTCATTTTAAAGACAGTCCCCCTTTTAAGTAATTCAAATAGGAATGCTTAACTTATTCTACAAGTGGCTTTATATGTTCTGAAAAGACACTGATTGCACTGAACAAATAATCTTTGTCTTTTAGAGGGAGTGATTAAGATAAGTAAGTAAAATAGACATAGCCATTTAATCACCAATAAAAATAGTTGCCCACATTCTGAGTCACTGTCCACCACCTCCCCTACATATATCCTAGTGAATTAACAAGTAAAATAATACTGGCAACTCAGTGTAAAGAGGTTTTCCAAAATTCCATGCCATGGACAATGTTTTAGCTAATGGCCAGGTCTACAGACACCAGGGAAGTAGTAATGCTTCTGTGGCTTCTCCACTCAAGAGATTGGCCCTACTGATAAATGGTTATCCCCATTATCTCTTTCAATATAATGGGCTTTCTCCCATCAAATACCATTTAAAATATATTACTTCAGTGAGGAACTAAATCACAATTAACACCAAGTGCATTATCAAATTACGGTTTATCAACTATAGTTTTAAAGGCATGTATTAAGGTCATATACTAGACCATGCTCTGTAAAAGCTTATCAACTACAGGAAAACAGGACCAGAGGCTGACTGGTGCAGGAGGAGAAGCAGAAAAATGAAGACAAATCTAGATTTAACAGCACAGCCCTGGAAGGCTAAGAGTTCACTCAGAATATAAGCTAATAACTGATTCTGGAACATGGAGAGAACAGAGCAGAGGTAGTAGTGAAGGTAAAGTAGATGAATAGCAATCACCAATTCAATTAGTCAATGAAATATTTATTAAGGGTCTATCAGTATAGCCTACTTGGTCTTGAATATGTACAAAATTTGAACAAATAGGAGACTGTGTATCCACAAAGAGTTTGGTTTATGACATAGCCTTAGGATGATTATATACAGGTGAGACAACTGTAACAAGTTCCTAGTGGTACATTCAATAATAAAATTCTTTGGATGGAATCCAAGGAAGGTTTGCCCTTGCTGAATCATAGCTTCTCATTTGTTAGAGAGAAGCTCCAGTACTTTGAAAATGCACTTAGTCACTCAAAAATTAAACAGAAGAGCCCTGACAGCTTCATGAGCCACCAAACATGAATTTTAGTATTAGCACTTTTCTTACATTAATCTCAAAAATTTTGTATATTATAGAATTGTTTTACAAAAATGCAATTTTATATTTTGCCATCAGTTCTCATGATAAACAAGAAATTATGCTTGAAATTTTGCTGATGTATTTATTTTAGAGATCTTAAAACATTCTTCACTACAGTACATTTAATCTGAGGATTCATAAATGTTTTCCAGTTTAATCCAAAACAAATGGTCTGCTTCTATTTTATTAACATTATGAAGCATGTTAATGATTCTGTTCCCTTCTTTGCTCTCAGAACTAGTAGGTAACTCAGAAACAAATTTTCTTCACACCTATTGTTATACAGGACAATATGGCATGCATTTTTGTGCATTCACCTTGTCCATAATTTTGTTTCTTATCCCTAGTTTTTTTCTTTTTACTGCAATAATTTTCTCTTTCATTTTTTATCCTGATATATATTATTTGTTCTGCTATGCCCATTTTATCCTGATATATAATTATCACATACAAATAAATGTATGCATACTCTGTTCATTTAATATATATAATTTTTGACATTAATAGAAGAAAAATATAAATACTAAGACTCCCATTCAAGATCAGCAGCTTGTGAATTTGCTTATAACGGTCAGTTTAGCTTTTGATTTACTAAACTGTGTATGTACGTGTATGTGTACATGTATGTATATACATATATACACGTGATAAATAGAAAGAAAATACATATGTATTTTATATATATATATATATACACATCTCAATCACCTCATACCTTTTTGAAAGCAAGACAAGTAGTTCTTAATTTTTTTTTAATAATTCCTTACAAGTAATACCACAGTCAGTATTAGATGACTATTAGGTAAAATGCAGGAGTATAAAGATGTTTCTCATTAATTTAGTAATAATAATTTCTGTTAAATAAATTATACACATACCAAACAGGAACAATGAAGGAGCCTCCCTTTTTCACATTGGAGAGTGAAGGTGGGATTTTCTTATCATTGTTTCTTATGGAAGACAAAAGTACTTTTACCTCACAGATTTTATTTAATCTCTTAATACATTTCATGTTTGCTAATGCTTTATTAAATATAACAGTAACTGCCATCATATAGCAAGATTCATTTTAAGTGAACTTCCAAACACAAAAGTTATTTTATTTATTCTAATTTTTCTCCTTATCCTAATCTGAAGATAGTGTCTGAAATAATATAACTAATCCCTTGGAAAATAAGATTTTGTGTTTAAAGATTCTGTTGACTGTTCCTTTACCTACTGACATAATTATGGTAGAAGATTTGAAAAATATAAAAATATATAAAATATTTAATTGCTATTATGGTACTTTTTATAAATATATGTTGTGTCAATTAGGCCAAGCAAGATTATGCCATGCTAACAAAGAACTGCAGAATTTCAGTGGTCTCAACCAACCAAAATTTAGTTTTCATATGCTCTATGTCCAATGCAGGTCATCTGGGATCTCTGTTCAGTATAATTATTAAGGACTCAGGTTGATTGGTGTTCTGTCTTAGTCTATGTTATGCCACAAGGAAGCCAGGAGCCACATAGAGTTACTGAACATTTGAAATGTGGCAAGTTCAAATTGAAATATGCTATAAATGTGAAATACATATCAGATACTGATGACCTAATGCTAAAAAATAAATGAAAATATCTCAATAATTATTACATTGATTACATGTTGAAATATTTGAGATATATAAGTTAAATAAAATATATTATCAAAATTAATGTCACCTTTTTCTTTTTCCTTTTAGAATGTCACTACTAAAACTTTCAAATTACACATATGGCTCACATTATATGCCATTTGGGTAGTGATTATTTACACATTGTTTCCATAATTGTCACAGCAGGACAAAGAGAATGTAGTAAATCATGAACCAGTTCAAGTTTTCACCTGGAAACAACACTCATCATTTGCACTAGCATTTCATTGGCCAAAGAAATTCATAAGGCCATGAATAATTTCAAGGAGTTGGAAAAATTGAGAAAACTAGACCTACCATGTGCTTAGTAGGAGAATAACTTTGAACATGACTACAATATATATCCTCATAAATATATATACTTAATCTGTGCATACAACTTTGTAAGCATATTAACCAAAAATACTTTTTTAAAATTCTGTTTTAATTGCTTCAGTGCTCACCATAATATTCTTATCCTTGATTGCCTAGCTTTGATTGATACTTAACCAGTAAACTAGAGTACTCCCTCAATTAATTTTATAAACAGCATTATATAGAGGGTCCTTATAGGGAGAACAAACACCAACAAAATTCTTTTCTTAATGCTCCTGAAAAATGAGAGAGATAGGAAAAGTGAGAGAGAGAGAATGAGAAGAGAAAATTAAGATCCATTCAGGACAGACGAAAGTAACTTTGGGGGAGGGGTTACTGATCAAATCACTCTTCAAAAGAAAAGGAGAGAACATCCTAAGAATTGTGATGAGCAAAAATTTTCTACTACATTACATTAGTAACCTAATTTTCTCCTTCGATGATAGGAATTTTAAATTGTTCTTTTAATTCATAAGGTTTGCCAGGTGTGCCATAGGCTAAATCCATTTTCATTTATTCTGCCTCATAATGTAGTAAAGCCTCTCAGTCTCTTCTCTCAGCTCCAGAAGTGTATCTTACAATTTGTCTGTATTTCCTCTCTTGTAATTGTTAAGTTTTCTTCCTTAGGAACACCTAAAATTATTAGATTATCTCTCTGTTCTTTATCTTTATGTGTGTATGTATGTGTGTGTGTGTGTGTGTGTGTGTGTACATATACACAGGCGCACAAAAGCATATGCTATCTTCATGCATCTTTACTTTCTCCCCATTTAGATAGAAATTTTTGTAATCATCTGCCATAACCTGAATTTAGTCTTCTACAATTCCAATTCCATTTTCTATTGCTTGCAATATTGATTTTAATTATTCAATTGTTCTCTTTATTTTCTTACACTTGAAAATTTTTTAAGCCAGTTTCCCTCTTATTTTAAACTCTTCTCTCCAAATGGCTTTCTGTGTTTTTGTTTAGAGCAGCACTATCTGCTACAACTATTCTGTCCAATGTGCTAGCCACTAGCCACATGTGACCATATGTGACTGAGAGGTGACTAGTGAAACTGAGGAAATGAATTTTTAATTTTATTTTTTTAATTTCCTTTAATTTTAATTTCAATAACCACATATAGACATCATGAACATAGAATACATGCTTTCTCAAATATTAATGTTGGAAAATACTTGCTTTGAGCTCCTTTAATACGTTGTCTTCAGAGCTATGCACTTACATTGTTCTGGATGATATTACTATCATCTGTTATATTTTGTTGTAGCCTCTATATTGGATATTTCCATATAATCATCTTGGAATGAAGAAGAGGCTTCCAGATCTGGTATTTGCTAAGAGACAAGTCTATAAATTATTACTATTTTTTACTTTGTATACTCTCTTCTAATAAGAGTGTGGGAATCCCCTCAGACTTACAGTGATATCTATAACTGGGACATTACCTAATCCAGTTTCCAATGTCTAGAACATGCGTTCATTTGGTATGCTCTAATGAAATAGGTCAGTGTCTTTTTTTAACTCCACTATCTGGTCACTGATGCTCAAACTCAGTGAAATACATGCAAATTTGTAATTTCTAACATAGACTCTTCTACTCCTCTCTAGAGTAATTAACATATTGGGATTAAACTTCCCAGAGTACAATGTGTCATTCTGGCTCACCTCCCCATCTCCACATCCCTACTACCTGCTTTGCTATTTTCTGGGAGTTGGTATCCTAATGGTTTCTGAGTTATTTTTGGACATGACCCTAGTAGTTAGTCCTGCCTTCTGATATGACAAGTTGTTCAAAATTCATATTGGGCATATCTTGCCCCAGACTTAGAATCACTAATTCTTCAAGGAGCTCTGATTTATTTTAGTGGAAAATTAAGTTAGGAGTGCTCATTGCTATTGCACCAGCTCTGTTCCCTCGGCCTTTTCAGTAGACAGAACAGGAAATAACTATTTATTTGCTTTATTCCATATTGCTGACACAATAGTCATCACAACAGCCAATACTGTCATCAACAATAATACTACTGAAATATTTGGGGCACCTGAGTGGCTCAGTAGGTTAAGCTTCTGCCTTCAGCTCAGGTCATGATCCCAGGGTCCTGGGATTGAGCCCTGCAATGGGCTCTATGCTCAGTGGGGAGTCTGCTTCATGCTCTCTCTCTCAGATAAACAAATAAAAATCTTTTAAAAAATTAAAAAAATTACTAAAATTTGATTTTGGGGGGATGTTCTTTTTGACAATAAAATATCCTACCAGGTGCAGCCACTCTAGAAAACAGTATGAAGTTTCCTCAAAAGGTTGAAAATAGAGCTAACTTAAGACCCAGCAATTGCACTACTGGGTATTTACCCCAAAGATACAAATGTAGTGATCCGAAGGGGTATGTGCACCCCAATGTTTATAGCAGCAATGTCCACAATAGCCAAACTGTGGAAAGAGCCAATATGTCCACCAACAGATGAATGGATAAAGAAGATGTGGAGTATATATACAATGGAATATTATGCAGCCATCAAAAAACCCTGAAATCTTGTCATTTGCAATGACATGGATGGAACTAGATGGTATTATGCTAAGAGAAATAAGTCAATCAGAGAAAGATACGTATCATATGATCTTACTGATATGAGGAATTCTTAGTCTCAGGAAATTGAGGGTTGCTGGAGTGGTGGGGGTGGGAGGGAAGGAGTGGCTGGGTGATAGACATTGGGGAGGGTACGTGCTAAGGTGAGTGCTGTGAACTGTGTAAGACTGATGAATCACAGACCTGTACCTCTGACACAAATAATACATTATATGTTAAAAAAAAAAAAAAGAAGATAGTAGGAAGGGAAAAATGAAGGGGGAGACGAACCATGAGAGACTATGGACTCTGAGAAATAAACTGAGGGTTCTAGAGGGGAGGGGGTGGGGGGATGGGTTAGCCTGGTGATGGGTATTAAGGAGGGCACGTATTGAATGGAGCACTGAGTGTTATACACACACACAATGAATCATGGAACACTACATCAAAAACTAATTTTGTATGGTGATTAACATGATAAAATAAAATTAAAAAAAAAGATACCCTACCAGGACTGAATAGTCATCTTTTTTCATTTTAAATTTACTTAGAACAACCCTACGAGGCTATTTTACCACTAGGTACAAATCTAAGTCTATGTGTTTTGTTTTATTTTCCATTCTTAGTTATTTTAAATTTTTATATTATTTTTTAATTATGTAAAACACAGCACCTTAAGAAAAAGAGAAATCTGTAAGTCTACACACATAAATCAGTAAATGAATAAATAAATGGAAAGAAAACCTTCAAAACTTCCTTACAGTAGAATGCCAACTAATAATGCAGAAATAATGATGGAACCAGAAAATGAGTATTTGACACCATTACAATAATAATTAACTCATGCATACAATACCAATGGATGCTAAAACTTGTGGGTGGAAGTAGGATGAGAAATAGGACTTTGCATAGTTTCAAAATATCTACCCCTCAAAAAAGCTTTAATTAAAGAGGGAAAAGAAGTAGCTTTACAGTGGAAAAACCTGCAGATAAGTGACCAAAACCACAACTACAAGTAATGGTGATTCAACATCATGTGCTACCTGGTAAAGACACAATGGAAAGAACACAGCATCACTTCTGTGACATTCCAGCCAAAACTACATAATCTATGTCTAATCATAAGGAAACAGTAGACAAACCCAAACTGAGGGATAACAAAGTGAGAAAGTGGCCTATAATCTTAAAAAAACATGTCAAAGTCATAAAAATAAGGGAAAGACTGGGGAACAAAATTGTTCTTCAAAAAAAGATACTAAAAAGACAATCAGGTAGAACACATAATCCTGCAACGAATTCTTTTGCTATAATGGATCTGATTGAAACTAGTGAGGGTTGAAGTGGGTCTCTGGAAAAAAGCTATGTGGATGTTCTTTGTAATAGCTTTACAGCATTCTTGTAAGTTTGAAACTGTTGGTTGATTGGTTGGTTGGTTGGTTGGTTGGTGGTTTTTCTAACTATGTGGCTCCAAAATCAAATCTACAAAGCTTTGTTTTCTTTTAACTTTTCCTTTGATTTCATAAGTAATTTGATGGAAATTTAAGAGAATACTAGGAAGCCGTTTTTAAAGAAATTTTTTAAAAGATTATTTATTTGAGGGGAGAGGGGCAGAAGGAGAGAAAGGGGGACTCTCAAGCAGACTCCCTGATGAGTGTGCAGCTGGACACAGGGCTTGATCTCATGACCCTGAGATCATGACCTAAGCCAAAACCAACAGTTGGATGCTCAACCAACTGAGCCACCCAGGAGTTCCCAAGAAGCCATTTTAAGCCAGAAACTGAGTTTGTGCACATTTTTGCAGAAATTTGTCTTTTGCAACCAATGAAGCATATGTTTATTTTGCAAACCACATTTTTGCTTCTTTAAAATACATATCTCTTGGGTGCATGGGTGGCTCAGTCGGTTAAGTGTCTGCCTTCAGTTCAGGTGATGGCCCCAGGGTCCTGGAATCGAGTCCCGCATCAGGCTCCCTGCTCTGCGTGGAGCCTGCTTCCCCCTCTTCCTCTGCCTCTCTCTCTCTCTCTCTCTCTCTCATGAATAAATAAATAAAATCTTAAAAAAATAAAATACACATCTCACATAAGAAATAGGAATCTATGGCAAAAAAAATTGGCAAATATAAAAACCATCTTTTGGCTATTACTGATAAGACACTGACAAAGAAAATTTAAGACAATATTACAGAAGTCCCTACAACTTAAATCAAGGTGGAAATTAAGTTTTAGTATATATAGTTTGAAAATTTAAAAAGAATCAAGGATCAAAATTTTTATTCTATTGACTGACTTGAGTTTCTAGCAACATCTTTTTACTTTGGATGATTTGAAAAAGCAAGAATTAATATATTTCCAGCTATCCAGACTCCCATGAAGTATTATTTCCAAGCAGATAAACATAATTTAAATCAGTAATGTTCCCCAGCAAGTGAGTTAAGCAATTCTCCTGCATTAGAGGATTGATGTCATCAATATTAATCTATCCATTAACCTGACTTCAGGGATTTCACATTATAGGATTCCCTTCTCTTCTCTAAGAGCTTATTCTGTTGCTCAACCCTTCTTAAAATGGTAAGGTTTTCATATCAAAACTTGAAGAAATTAGGGTGCCTGGATGGCTCAATTGGCTAAGAGACTGCCTTCAGCTCAGGTCATGATCCCGGGGTCCTGGGATGGAGTCCCCACATCAGGCTCCCCCTGCTCTGTGGGGAGGTTGCTTCTCCCTGTCCCTCTCCCTCTGCCTGCCACTCTCCCTGCTTGTGTTCTCTCTCTCTCTGTGTCAAATAAATAAATAAAATCTTAAAAAAAAACGAAGAAATTATTTTTCTGTCTAGAACTTTAAGTTGATTAATACCTTATTTTAAGACAAATATTCATAAAATTGATCCATGGTCTCCCTAGGACCTACTTTTACTTATTCATAGATATTTGGTATCATTCCTTTTTACCGTCTTCAGGTTTAACTCATTTTCTCATTTATTCATCATAAAAACTTCTATTAATTTATACTTCTAATTGCTCCCTCAGATTTAACTGTAATTTATTTATGGTTTAATATAATAATCAAAAAAATCAAACACATGAGAAAATAATATAATCATTTAGCCATTCATGTTGCACTAAATTCTCAAACTCCTGGAGGGATTAATTACATGGTCTTATGCTTCCTTAGCTAGAGACCGTCAGGTAAAGTACTCGGGCTGGTTTTATTTCATTTTTCATTTTAATATATTTGAAATACGGAGTTTCTAGCTTACAGATTTGCTTTTATTGAACTAATTCCAATTACTGAATATTAAATTAAAAACTCAGAAATGTTTAAATTTAGAAGCAATTCTTTTAAGACTTAGGTACTAACTCCAAAAATTCATTATTGCAATAAAATTGTACAGTTTGGGGAAAATGTAGACAGGATTTGGATTCAGATCTCCTGAGTTAGGTCTCAGGTCTGTAAGTATCAGTTAACTAACCTTAGAAGAATCACTTAATCTCTCAGAGAAGTTCCTTGTCTATAAAATAAAGATAATAAAAACTTCATACACAGATTTTTTCAGGAGCCAGCATGGAAGAAGTATTTGACTGTGTCTAATCTCTGTCGCCAAATTTTGACGAGCAAAGAAGACTCCTGGAATAGCAGGACACTCCCATAGGTTCAGGGATAAGTCAATGGACAGATACCCCACTCTGGATGAACCCTAAAAAGTGATACCAAATTATCTCCCTCATATTTATCCTCAATAGGGAATAATCCCTACAGTATTTGAAAAGAGTATAAAAGTTTACTGAACACCCATTATGGGCAAGTCACACCTGAGATATTTGTAATCATGAAAGAGAAGGTTACAATTTGGGGTTAAATAAGTATCCTCACAGAGAGACCAACCTTCTAGTGTTAACTGAATTGGGGTGTCACATTTTCAAGAGAAATATTTCCCTTTGGGTGGGAAGAACAACTCTTTAAAGCAGAGTACTAGTAGGAAAGGCAACAGCATGAAATCAGCACCACTAGCAGAAGAGGAGAGAGCAGTGGATTTGTCACGGCATCCACAAAAAAGGACACACCTGACTTCTCCAATACCTACATAGGATGAAAGCCAAAATGTAGCAACAAAGATGAGGCAGGAGTTAGAATTCAAGTAAAGGCTAGGAGTCAAGAGAAGTTGCTTCAAGGTTGGTGGCAGTAATCTTTTATCAAGTGAAATATATTATGTATTTAAACTGGATGAAATAATGAAAACTGAATGAAAAAAATAAGGTTCTCAAAACATTTAGACATCCATTGTTTGTTAGAAAATGCTTTCTTGTTTGTGACACTGAGGTGCCTTGACCCAACAACTAAAATTAACAGATGAGAGAAAAAGAGAAAGAACCAGAATCACTTGTTACTTGCTCATACTTCCATTGTAAAATGCAGCACATATTTATACTAGCACCATCTCTCATTACCCTGAGTTGCAAATTTGGGATGATTAAAGTGTTAAGCCTCGTAGAAATATAGCTTTGCAAAGCATCAGTGATATCATCTGTCAATACATTGAGTATTATTAGAATTCTGTGGCCCTATTCCAATTCTACTATTTCTTTTCATTAGACTGTGGGCCTTTAATGATATCTGGAAACTATTTTACAAATCATTGTTTCCAAGGCTCCATTCAAGTATATATTATATCCCAGGTACTCTTCTTTGTAAACTTTATTATTTTTAATCCTCAAGCCAATAAAATATATTTATGTATAATATTTGTTTTAAATACAATATTTTATTTTACTTAAGAAATACAACTGTTACTGGGGAGGGTATGTGCTACGGTGAGCGCTGTGAATTGTGCAAGACTGTTGAATCACAGATCTGTACTTCTGAAACAAATAACACAACATATTTTAAGAAAAAAGAAAAAGAAGAAAATAACAGGAGAGGAAGAAAAGGGGAGTATGTCAGAGGGGGAGACGAACCATGAGAGATGATGGACTCTGAAAAACAAACTGAGGGTTCTAGAGGGGAGGGGGGTAGGGGGATGGGTTAGCCTGGTGATGGGTATTGAGGAGGGCACGTTCTGCATGGAGCACTGGGTGTTATGAACAAACAATGAATCATGGAACACTGCATCAAAAACTAATGATGTAATATAAGGTGATTAACATAACAATAAAAAAATTAAAAAAAAAAGAAATACAACTGTTACTTTGTATATAAGACCTTTACAAATACTAATATACTAATGTACTTAATTCTGTTAATAATTATAAAACTAGAGTCTATTATCTCTATTTTTCCAATGAAGCAGAGAAAGACTAAGTGACTTTCTCAGTGTTACCTGCTAGTAAGTGGTAAAGCCTTCTGGTATTAAAGTCCATTTTTTTAAAAGATTTTATTTATTTATTTGAAAGAGAGAGCACAAGCCAGGGGGAGAGGGTGAGGGAAAAGCAGGCTCCTCACTGAGCTGGGAGCCTGATATGGGGCTCGATCCCAGGATCCCCAGGACCCTCAGGTCATGGGGATCATGACCTGAGCTGAAGGCAGATGCTTAACCGACTGAGCCACCCAGGTGCCCCAGAGTCCATGTTTTTAACCACAAATCTATGTTGTAAAAATTTTATCCTCATACTATCTATAAAGAAAATGAGAGCCCAAATAGTTAAATTGTCCAAAAGGCTCACTAAGCATAACTGCAGAACCAGGATTCAATGGTTCTTTGAAAGAACAGGACCCCCAGTATTCATGCAGATTGCAAAGGATAGTCCTGGAACCCTAAGAATCCCCCAGGTACTTTCAGAGAGTTAAAGAGATCAAAGCCATCTTCCTTTTAATGTTAAAACATTGGTTGCCTGTTTTTTCTCTCCTCTCATGAGTGTATAATTGAACTTTGCAGAGCCTACATGACATGTGATAGTGCAACAGCTTGAATGCAGAAATATGGGAATCCAGTTGTCTTCTATTAAATCAGACATTAAGGTATTTAGAAAAAGGTACATGATGTCACTCTTCTCAATAATTTTTTTCGAAAATAGATTTTTCCATAACAGTATATTGTGTTAACATGTATACTAGGTTTATTAATTTTAAGTAAATTAAACATAATTTTTTAAATGTCTTAGCTTTAACTTCTTATATAGTAAACATCAAGAAATACAACCTATATGAGCAAAAGTTCATTGAGGTTCTCAATAATAAGATGAACGTGTATTTGGAATGTCTGAGTTATTGTCTCTCTATGTTATCAGGGTAAGTCATTTGGCTTTGTTGTTCTTAGCTTCCTTACCTGTCCAAGAGGTCCAAGGACCTAATGTTTATGACTTTCTTAATTTTCAAACTTTATATCCCAAAGCATTAAGAACAGCTAGCTTTTATGATTTTCATTTTTATCATGGTATTTGATTACCTATTTCATAGTACTTTTGCCTTTTAAAAAATGTAACATTAAGTAGAGATCAATGACCTGACTTACGTACGTTCTTTTGACTTTTAAGTTTCCAGTATTTCTAAGTCTGAGTTTGTTTTCTCTTTTGAGATGAGTTACAGGATATGGGAAGAGCAAGGTTTGAGAAATAATATGG
The DNA here is from genome assembly GCF_009762305.2 of Zalophus californianus. Classification (NCBI taxonomy): domain Eukaryota; kingdom Metazoa; phylum Chordata; class Mammalia; order Carnivora; family Otariidae; genus Zalophus; species Zalophus californianus. Next base: position 79,804,125 of record NC_045606.1, read on the forward strand.
GGAATTTAGAGTGAGGCATGCAGAGTGCCAGGTGCCTAGGGACATTTGTACAAAGATATCTTAAAGGCAGCTGGAGAAATAGAGCTGAACCTCAAAGAGATGTCAGTTCTACAGCTATATATTTGGAAATACTCAACATAGAGGTGGAAATTTAAGCCAGGAGAATAAATTCGTTTAAGAGGAGAGCATGTAAAGACTGAAAGGAGAAACATGATAGGAACCGAGTTGTAGGGAATGACAGAAAAAGAGGAATCCTTGAAGGAAACAAGAGCTAGTCAGAGAGAACGAGGGGATGGCGGTGTCAGGACACAGAGAAGGTACAGACTCTCACGGAGAAAATGATCCCAGAATCAAATGCAAAAGAGAAGTCCAATCTATGCCTCAAAATATGACTTGTGAGAGCAGTTTCAGAGCAGCTGCAGGGTATCTGGTGCAAGGCCAGATTGCAGTGGGTTAACTAGAAAATGGGAAGTAAATGGAAGGGTATGTATAAACCACTCTGTCGAGATACTGAAGAAAAATGAGAGTAGGAAAGACCAGGGAAAGTCTTGAGTCTTTTAAAAAAAATAATCTCACATATTTTTCATAAAAATATAAACTGTAGAATTCAAATGTTCTATTTCACACTTAACCATGCACAAACGTTTAATTCCTCCCAAAGTAGTACCACTTAACTAATCAGCTTTTATCTTCTAGTTACAGAAACGATCACAGTGGACCACTTTAACTTCATTACTAAACACCCGAGAGATCAAGTGATTCCCTTATGCTTCTATTGTCAGAGTACCCACACGGAAGTTCCATGCCCACTGAACATCACTGACTTTCTAAGAAAAGCCTCAGCATTGCCAGAACATGGACTTCACACTGAATAACAAAATGAGAAGTGGGCGCCTGGGTGGCTCAGTTGGTTAAGCGACTGCCTTCGGCTCGGGTCATGATCCCGGAGTCCTGGGATCGAGTCCCGCATCGGGCTCCCTGCTCGGCAGGGACTCTGCTTCTCCCTCTGACCCTCCCCCCTCTCATTGCTCTCATTCTCTCTCTCAAATAAAATAAAATCTTAACAAAAAAAAACAAAATGAGAAGTGATAAATTAATTTCAACTTTCAAATTCAAATCCCCGTGAATGTTTTATTTTCCTATCTCTTTTAAATCTAAAGAATTCTCCTTTTCAAGATCTAAGTGGTAACTGTGTTTTGGCATTAATAGCCTTTGAATAAAAAAACAGGCATAATAAAGAGGCACATTGTAATATTGACTTAACCATTTCATATTCATCTCAATTAAGGATTCATTTATAGCCTATGCTACATTATATCTGACCCTGAGGTTCCATTCAACCTTTTAAAATTACCAGGCATGTCAGTATTTCTTTATATCAGTGAGATCTGGTTCAAGACAGTGACACAGGAGGAGCCCAGGCTCATCTCCTCCCACACACTCAATCTGTAGCTACATATGAACAACTTCCTCTGGGAAAAACAAAACAAAACAAAACCTAAAAACCGTCATCTGAGCTACTGTTAAGCCTCTAACAAACAAGAAAAGTCTCACAAAGAAGCAGGTAGGAGGTGCTGGGACACAATCTGATCATAAACCGCACCCACAGCGCCATGACCCACAATAAGGAGGGAACTCAAATCCCAGAACTTCTCCCTGAGGACCAAAGGGTTTGAACCCACACCAGGCACCCCCAGACTTTTAAGACCTGCACCTGAGAGAGGAGCCCGCCAAACATCCAGATTTGAAACCCAGTGGGGCTCATGTCCATCAGACCCACAAGGCTCTAAGGATCTGAGAAATAGCTCAGGAGCTGGGACTTGCCTGCTCCAGGGTTTGGTGCAGAAGAAGCCAGCTGAGAAGGGCCCAGACTTTGTGTGAATGAGACTTGCTAAGCTTAAAGTGTAGGCCTGAGGGGCAGGCATCTAATCTAGAGCACAGCTAGGGGCCTGCTGGCTGGCAGGCACCATCTTTACCTCTCTCTAGCCAGCAGGAGACATCTTTTTTCTTTTTCTTTTTCTTCTTCCTGGTAGGTGCCATCTACACACTCTCCCTCTGCCTCATTCCAGCTCCCTTCTGCCGGCTCCAGAGCACCCGTATCTCCAGAGGGGAGCTTTTATATGCATCCAGTGCCCCAGTATTTTACGTCTGGCACCCGGGTTTTCACACAGCAGCCTGGAGGACACCGGTAGATCACGTAGCACTGGTGACTAGCTGGGGTTACGCTTGTGGCCCTGACTGTATATATTTGCATACTTTAAAATCTGCTGCCTGAGGGTCTGGCTGCAATCAGCCTGAATCCAGGTGCTGACTGAGATCATCCCCTTGAGGTCACTGAGAGGTGTTAGCACACCCTCAACCACTGGGGGCCATTAAAGATAAAAATTGGCTGCTGGGATAATCCCAGAGATTTGAGGGACAACCAGGAGGTAGGCTGGGGTTGAAAGGTAAGGTTTACGTCCCTGTGAGACCACTCCTTCAAGACTGGAAGAAGTGACTGATTTACCTAATGCATGGAAACCAAAACAGAGAGTCAAGCAAAATTAACAACAACAACAACAAAAAATAGGAATAGCTTCCAAATGAAAAGATAAGATAAAACCTCAGAGAGGGGAAAGAAACTTTAATGAGATGGAGATAAGTAATTTATCTTTATATCAAATTTTTTAACTTTACCCTCATAGTCTGGATCTTTGATATCCTGAATACATAAGAACCAAATTTCTCTGGCAAAGTTTTATGTTTGGTTTTTTTTTTTTTAATTCTCCAGGAATACAACATCTCATCCCTTCCCATATACTTTGTCATCCTCCACAGAAGGAATAATCAAACAAATTGTCTTTTCCTATATTTCAACAGGCTTTCTAGGTTGAAAAAAGTTAGGTAATAATCTCATAATCCAGAGAGGATCAAAGTGCTCATATCTTCTCAGGTCAGGTCTTAGCTAGAGTGACCATAAACTTTATCACCCAAACTGGGATATTCAGAAGAGTGAAAGGAAGTGTTATTCACAATTATACAAAAAGTAGGCATTGACTAGGATAGTCAGAGAAACCCTGTACCAAGAAAAAATAAATACTGAAGGGCTTCAGCAATTATGGGTAAGAAGTAGGGACAGTGAAGGCTTGTATTTTGCTTTTACAATCCCTGTGACTGTAAAATGGGTGTGATTTCACAAGCCCCATCTCACTTTGATGTGCTGCCATCACTTCAAAAATAATATTGTCACTATCTGAAAATGGTTGGCCTCACTTATAAACCACTGTACCCAAACAGTGGTTTAAGCCACATTCCAAGTTCCTCTTTTTCTCCAGCTTTCTGACTTCATTGTTTCTTTTTTCCTCCATTCTTGGCCTTGCCTCATTCTTTGGACTCACTATATGTAGCACTGTTTTTTTTTTTACTCCAAACTTGGTTTCCTTTTAAACATGATTTGCCCAGGCTACAGTGAGTTCAGTTCCAACATAAGACAACAGAAAATACTGAAATTACCCAACTTTTCCATTATTCTCTCATCATAGAAAGATCTATGGGTGCCATGAATTAATTCACTCTCAGTGAATTTGAATATCATAATTCTGGGTCAAAAAATATTCTCTCAGAATATAACTAAAACAGGTAAATGTTAAATATTAATATATTCTTATCACTTCCAATTTTAGTTATTTCAACAGAAAACAGATGCAGATCTGTTTTATAAGCAGTCATCAAACCCATGGAGTTGACACTGGTAGCTAGCTTAGAAAACAAGTCATTAAACCTTCTTCCATTATTATCTAAATACGCTCTATACATAAATGTGTCATTGGCAGTCTGAAAGAGTTGGTTGGCAAAGCTGAGTGACGTCCAAGTTTATTTTAAATCAGGACCTCCAGGTTTAGAGATTTCATGTAAAGAATTCATTTATGACTACTCTTATTTTTTTGCTTGTGCCAATGGGAATGGAAAGAAGCTTAGTGTGTATCTTTGTTTTAATGCACCTAGGAGACATACTACAAATTTAGATGACAGATGGGAAGAACCACTATTGACTTTGGGCAGTTCAGAGAGGGTTTCCAAGAGCCCATTAATTTTGTGTTCCAGAAGTTTAGGCACCAGCTTGAAAATAATAAATTAACTGTGCTAAAGTAATGAAAAATCCTTTGCTTTTGAATAATGAGGAAATGCAGAAATAATATATGTCTATTTATTAACACACAACCAAATGGGTATTTGGCCCCTTTTTATTTCCTAGCAGTTTATAAATTATGACACTTCTACTCCAAAGTTGGAATATATTGTAATTAAGGACATTTGGGATTTATTCCATTCTCATCATGATATAAAGTTTCTCAAATCTGAGAGAAGAAAAATAACACACATTTTCTGCATGCAATGCTTGTTCTGTAGGTAGATACAACCTTGGACCAGTATTTATTTGTAGTGGGTGAAATGTAGGAGATGATAAAGGAGTGGTCAATAGGGTGTGAGATCCTAGCTAGTAAGATGCTGAGAAAATACTGCTTAAAATGCATTTAATATAATCAATGTCTTCTATAAATAATCAGCAACTTCTCAAACAGCATTTATTTTATTCCCCAAGAATGCATTCATTTTTAAAATCCATAGTTTTACATGAATTTATCATTGAGGAAGTTGATCCGTGGGCCTTTTGGATGTCTTATTTGAAATCTGAGTCACACTCTGTAGAAAAAATGTTTCATACAATTATATATTGAATAGATGTTAAACCTAATTTCTGAAATGTGAAAAAGACAGTTACACTGATCAAAAGGGAGATATATTTTAGTGTTGCTTACCGAAATTTTACCATATAATTTCTTCTTTTAAGATATAAAAGACTCAGAATTACTAGATGAGTTTTTACTTCTTTTTTTTTCCAAAATAAAATTTGTGAACAAATCAAGTATATAAAGAGCTCTCCTGGAATGTGTTCAACTCTACGCCCCCTAGTAGGATAAATGTAATTTATCTATCCAGTTTACCTCCGGGAAGAAGGTGGGAGGAGGTTAATGCTGATAAGACAAGAAGAGAACATTTCAAAATAAAATCCCAATGTTCTTCTCGCTGAGATCTCAATCAACATCCAACCTTATAAGATTTCTGGTATCTCCAAAAAAAGCTAATCAAAAGGATAATGAAAAGAGAACAAAACCTAACTTCAGTCAAATTTGCATAGAGTAAAAGCAAATGAAAATTGTAAATTAATCTGAAGAGGTTGGCTGTTAATTCTTAATTCCCCTTCAGAAGTGTGAAAAATAGATTTTTGTCATTTATAAGCTACCCAGCTCATGGTAGTGTGCTAGAGCAACCCAAAGGGACCAAGACAACAAATTACCCCAAAGTGTAGCAGCTTAAAAAATGAATATTTACTATCCCTTTTCTGTGAGTCAGGAATCCAAGTGCAGCTTAGCTGGGTGCCTCTGGCTCAGAGTTATCTCACAAAGTGTAGGTCAGGGTGTAATTATATCGTGGCTCCACTGCATACACTTTCAAACCACCTACTTGGCTGTTGACAGCCTCGAGTCCTCATTGACTATCTACTGGAGATATTAGTTCCTTGTCACATGGACCTTTCCATTGGGCATCTCACAACATGACAGCTGGCTTTCCTCAGAGCAAGCCAATCAGAGAAGAAGGAAGGATATGGAAAATGGCAGCCACAATTTCTTTGTAATCTAATTCTGAAAGTGACATCTTAATCACTTTCGCCATATTCTGTTCTTTAGGAATGACCCACTAGGTCCTGCCCACACTCAAGTACATCAAATGAGGAGTGTGGATCATTAATAGCTGCTTACCATACTTGTATATAAGGTGGAAATAATATTGCCCACCACACAAGATGGTTGGTTATAAAATCGTAACATAATTATATTCTCACTGACTTATTTCAAGTCTTTGTTATAAACCATGGAACTAATATGTAAGATCAGTGGAATAGCTCTCTTGCAGACGAAAAAGATTTAAAGGGAATTTCTTAGGGTGCAGAAATTACTGTTGGAGTTATGAGCAGAATTCCAAAGATAAGACACCATTCTGTGCCATACCCACTTATTTATGTTTTGATTTTTTCATCTGTAGATGGTGCCAAGTAGTGTTTTTTAATGTATTTTCCAGCAAAATTCTAGGTGCCAAGTATAATTACTCTAAATATTTAGAATCCTTTGGGAAAATAAATATACTTCCAGCATTAAAAATTTAATGAGCTTAGCCACAAAGTTAAAATAATCATAAGCTTTAAAATACATGAGGTCTGAAATACTTGCCGAGAAATTTAACTTTAAGAAATTAAACTATCATATATTTTCATGTAGAAAACTAGTTATAGACATTATTTTAAAAGGATGACCATTTCAGTCCATAAAAATATTAAATATTGAATAACCCAGACTTTCTAGAAAAAGTCAAGTGCAAAGATATTTTCTAAAAGTGCCTATAAGAGTTAAGGGCTTAGAACCTTAAAAGTCCACAAGAGAATAACCTAAAGATTGTAAATCTTGGACAGTTTCATGCACAATCCACCACACTTTTCACTTTAGCGTGCGCGCGCACACACACACACACACACACAAATTCAATAAATATGTGGCATCCTATATTGTGCAAAATATACCATGCAGAAAAATGATTAATAATAAAAAAGACAAGAATATCTTGCTAACCAGAAACTTAAAATGTAGTAAAAAAAAAAAAAAGATAAGAGAATCACATCAAATGGTAACTAAATATAAGGCCAAATTCCCATGTGGGTCATCCTCTCCTCAAGGTCTATATAAGATTAGTTGAACCGCCATTCTTCATTCATTGGGAAGATCAGTGGCTGGGAGCCATTTCTCCCAGCTCTCTCTGGCTTTAATTTCTCCCTTCGTAATCCTCTATCCAGCTTCTGATGGCTGGTTGTTCCTTCCTCCTCTCTGCTCCACTTTAACTTTGACACAGAACTCCATTGATCTGATTTCCATGAAAACCACTCACATCAGGCCTTTGTGTGTAAAGCAAGACTCACTGAATATTTGGAAAGACAAAAGTTTATACCACAGTTACAAAAATGACTAAAATTTCAGTCTCAGACATATCTGCTAGTCCATTTCCACCAGTAGCAGCCTCCCCCAATGTTATGGGGCTCTTTGTTCCTCTCCTCAGGCTCCCCTTGCCAATACCTCCAATTTTGTTTCATTTTTGTGTTTACTTTGTCCCTCAGTGATACTTAGTCTCATAGTCTTATGTTCTCTCTCCCAAGACAGTAAAGCGTTTCTTAGAACTTCTCAAACTCAACACCTAAAAAACAAATAACCAAGTCAAAAAATAGGCAAAAGACATGAAAAGACACTTCCCTGAAGAAGCCATACAAATGGCTAACAGACACATGAAAAAATGTTCATCATCATTAGCCATCAGGGAAATTCAAATCAAAACCACATTGAGGGGCGCCTGCGTGGCTCAGTCGTTAAGCGTCTGCCTTCGGCTCAGGTCATGATCCCAGAGTCCTGGGATCGAGCCCCGCATCAGGCTACGAGCCCTGCATCAGTCTCCGAGCCCTGCATCAGGCTCCCTACTCTGTGGGAAGGCTGTTCTCCCTCTCTCACTCCCTCTGCTTGTGTTCCCTCTATCGCTGTGTCTCTCTCTGTCAAGTAAATAAATAAAAACTTAAAAAAAAAAAAAACACATTGAGATACCACCTTACACCAGTTAGAAAGGCAAAAATGGACAGGGAAAGAAACAACAAATGTTGAGGTTGTGGAGAAAGGAGAACCCTCTTACACTGCTGGTGGGAATGCAAGTTGGTATAGCCACTTTGGAAAACAGTGTGGAGGTTCCTCAAAAATTTAAAAATAGAGCTACCCTATGACCCAGCAATTACACTCCTGGGTATTTACCCCAAAGACACAGATGTAGTGAAAAGAAGGGCCATACGCACCCCAATGTTCATAGCAGCAATGTCCGCAACAGCCAAACTGTGGAAAGAGCCGAGATGCCCTTCAACAGACGAATGGATAAAGAAGATGTGGTCCATACATACAGTGGAATATTACTCAGCCATCAGAAAGGATGAATACCCAACTTTTACATCAACATGGATGGGACTGGAGGAGATTATGCTAAGTGAAATAAGTCAAGCAGAGAAAGTCAATTATCATATGGTTTCACTTATCTGTGGAACATAAGGAACAGCATGGAGGACGTCAGGAGAAGGAAGGGAAAAATGAAGGGGGGGAAATCAGAGAGAGAGATGAACGATGAGAGACTATGGACTCTGAGAAACAAACTGAGAGTTCTAGAGGGGAGAGGGGTGGGGATGGGTTAGCTCAGTGATGGGTCTTAAGGAGGGCACGTACTGCATGGAGCACTGGGTGTTATACGAAAACAATGGGTCGTGGATCACCACATCAAAAACTAATGATGTATTGTATGGTCACTAACATAACATAATAAAATTAAAAAACAAACAACAACAACAAAAAAAACAAGAAACAGTGTTCTCTATGGAAGAAATACTGGTGCCAGTTGCTCAGAAAATAACTTTTTTGCCCTTTCATACCATTTTATGTATTGAGAATACTTTTTTAAAAAGATTTATTTATTTATTTGAGAGAGAGAGCAAGAGAAAGTGAGAGCAGGGGGAGGGGCAGAGGGAGAGACAGAGGGAGAAGGAGAGAGAATCCCAAGTAGACTCCCTGCTGAGCACGGAGCCTGATGCGGGGCTTGATCCCAGGACACTGAGATCATGATGCGAGCCAAAATCAAGAGTCTGACGCTTAACCGACTGAGCCACCCAGGCGCCCTGAGAATATTTTTATGCTTTAAGAGGAGAGTGGACCAAGAGGTAGCCAGAATAGGGTGATAAGGAAAATCTTTAAATTGGTGGTAGTATTTTAGTATTAAGTGATTGGATAGGCTCAGAAAATGGTGGGAGGAGGGGGGCCTTGGAACATTCAAATAAAAACAGGGTAAGCATAATCCATACTGGCATTTATCAATAAAGAATATGCTAATTATAGGGTTTTGTGCAATCTAGATATGGATACACTAATGGGATTTTCTTTAATTGTAACTTTGTCTTCCCTGGAATGAACCCTGAGGACATTCCAGAAAAGCCTTAGGATGTGATATTATTTGCCTTTAATTCTTTCTTTATAACTAGCTTAATAGATATTGGTCAAAATATATAGAAAGAAGAGGTCATCTCGCAGAATTTAACTTGAATATTGGATTGTTTTACATGTGGGTCTTAATGTAATTTGTATGCAGGAGAATGTTAAGATGGAGTATGGATTGACTTCAGCTTAATTAGAGCTTTAGGCTATTAACCCTTGTCTAGGACCATTTCTAATACGGCCCTGAACTGTGTAAGTGAATACTCACCTCCGATTTGGATCAGTGAAGCAGGATGTCATAAACACATTGCATGTTAAATTGAGCCAAATCGCATTCACTGCTGTACAATTCTTCGATAGAGCAGTATGTGTGGGGTCTGAAATGATTCCTCACTCTCTTTAGTGACAGTAGTTGTTAAGAGCATAGAATATGGAGCTACACTTCCAGGGTTCATACCCTGGTTCTATCTTACTACCTGTATTTCCTCAGGAAAGTTACTTACCCTTTCTGTGCTTCAGTTTTTTTCATCTGTAAAATTAAGACTATAATAGTGGGACACAGGAGGGAAGAGTCTCAACTGGCCAGTTGCGAAACACCTTAAATCTGTGAACCTCATATTCATTATATGTTGCACTGCAGACATATACTTTAAGTAACACTTTCATGTATATGTGTATGTAATCCCATGATCAACATTTTGTCTTGATATTTTTCATCAATATTTACAAATATAATAACGATATTTACATTTATTGTTTCCTATTAATTCTAAACTCCACATCTATTCCTTTTGTCCAATTGCTCGTGGACATTTTCTAACTGAAATTCACTTTCCTCAGCAATTTGTCTAAATTAGACTTCAGCATGTGAAAGGATCACCCAGATTGCTGGTTAAAAATACACATCCCTGGAACACCTGGGTGGCTCAGTAGGTTGAGCGTCTGCCTTCAGCTCGGGTCATGATCCCGGCGTCCTGGGATCAAGTCCCGCATCAGGCTCCTTGCTCATCAGGGTGTCTGCTTTTCCCTCTGCCTGCTCAGCCTGCTGCTCCCCCTGCTTGTGCTCTCTCTCTCTCTGGCAAATAAATAAATTAATTAAAAAAAAATACACATCCCTGACCCTCATCCTGGTATTCTGAATCCGGAGCTAGGAAGTGGATCCCAGAGATGGTAATTACCACCTTGGGGGATTCTAATATAGGTGGTCCATAAGACATACTTTCAGAAACACTGATTATATTCAGTGATAAAAACATTAAACAGTATTGATCTAGTTCTCACCTCTAAGGAATACCATAAACACTGTCTCCTCAGCTTGAAAAAAATTCACAGCAATTACTTCAAAAAGTACCCAACCTTTAAAATGATAAGATTAAAAAAATTAAAATAAAAAAATAAAATGTAAAGTTAAAAATTAAATGATAAGATTGGTGAAAAAATTTTGGAATTTTTTTCTGGAGGTTGGGGGTGGAATAGACAATCTTAGGTATAGGTATATATACACCAGAATTAAAGGCCTACTATGCAGGCAGAGATTTTATTTTTTAAGATTTTATTATTTGAGAGAGAGAGAGAGAGCACAAGCAGAGCAGAGGGAAGGGTAGAAGGAGAGGGAGAAGCAGGCTCCCTACTGAGCAGGGAGCCTGACATAAGACTGGATCCCAGGACCTTGGGATCATGACCTGAGCCGGGGGCAGACACTTAGCCGACTGAGCCACCCAGGTGCCACCAGGCAGAGATTTTTATCTGCATAATTCATTGCTGAATTCTTAGTACCTAGACTAATGTCTGGAATATGGTAAATCTTAATACATATAAGAATGTTAAATACTATAGCAATCAGTTATGGACACAAAAAGGTATTTATTATAATTTTGAGCCAAAGAAAATAAGAGCTAAATACAGAATACAAAAAGCCAAGTAGTGAGGCGTTTATAAAGTTATGTTTAAAGTAGTGAGGTCTTAATATATTAGGGTAGGGAAATATTAAAGGTTAAATTTAAATTAAAGGAAAATTCCCACTGATTGCTCTATAGGATATCATCACACACACATGACAGTAATCTTATTTCTAGCAGAAATAAATTACAGAAAACTGAATTTTAAGCTAGTCAGACTCTTCTTTGGAAAACTGAGTTTTAAGTTAGTTTGTATTCCCAATGTATTATTTGTCAAAATCTGATGTCATCCCTCAGTGGCAACTTTCCATGTGCCAATTTCACCTTATGAAATTTTTAAAGTATGTATTAGAGCAGAGGCCTTGGGAAAAATGCCTACCCCCAAAAAAGTTTAAATCTAGGAGATAGAGATTTCATTTTATAGCAAAAATATCTGACTCTGACATCACCTTCTGTTCAAAAATTAGTTTATGGAGCAAACAACTGACAGTCTAAAATATTTCTCCACTAGTGACAACACTGTAGACATTTGGTAGGATACATGACTCCATTTGAACACATCAGCTATCCAAAAAAAGGGGACTTGGCATTGTACAAATATCCTGGTAGAGACACATGATGTATGTGGCTGATTGTTACATTTTGATTGTGCTGGTATTATAAATGAATGTATTTTGCTCCAGTTCTTGTTCCTTTGACCTTTTAGAGTCTTAATGAGACTCCAAAAGCAGCAATCAAAAGCACAGTGTTCCATTTTGGAAGCATTCAGAAAGCAATGCACTTTGGCTAAATTTAGTTGTAGCATTCAGAGTTTAAAAAACATGTCCGGTCATCTTTCTAAGAGGCACAAAGTGAATGAGTGACTACTCACTTTGATTTTAAATAAACTGGTCAAATAATAGTCACTGCTTCTTGGTTCACTCATGTAAAAGAAGGAAAGGAGGGTCTTGGTGGGGACAATAACAAAAACTGACCCATGTAACGCTTTGCAATGGTTGCAACTCAGGCATGCTCATGTTGTAGGACGCCAGACAATAGAAACTTTGTGTTCAGTTGAAACAATTCTGGCTCAGAAAACACAAATCACAATTAAATTGAGGCAACAAAATTGGACACTGAAAACACGGAGAATTGCTCACACATACATCATGTGTCTCTACCAGGATATTTGTACAATGCCAAGTCCCCTTTTTAGGGGTAGCTGAGGTGCTCAAACGGAGTCATGTCTTCTACCAAAGCAGAATACTATCCTCTTTATCAAGAATTATATTTGGTACAAACTTTAGAAGATAATTGAAAGTTATTTTTGAAAAAAATGAGAATCACACTTCAGAGGAATATTTCATCTTCTAAATGAGAACATGGGAGATATATCTTTACAATTTCAAAAGTTCACCACTTAAGCAATAATCCTGATTTTAAGGCATATATTGTTTCTAGCACATGGTCAGAAATGTTTTTTTCTGGGTAAAAGAATCTAAGAAAGCACATCAAGCCACAGAAATTCAGTTCTTTGGTTCCACAATGCTAAGTTCTATGAAAAATTGCCAGATAAGAGAGACCAGATTCAATTTGGAGGTTTGATCATAACCCAAGTGTAATCTAGCTTTCCTCCCTGGAAAATGAATTTCTTTTTAACTTCATTGTGGAAAGAACACTTAACACGAGATCTATCCTCTTAGCAAAATTTTAAGTATACAGTACAGTACTGCTGACTGCAGGTACAATGTTGTACAACAAAGTTCTAGAATGTATGTATGCATCTTAACTACAACTCTATGCCCATTGACTAGTAATTTCCCATTTCCTCCCCCAGCCAGCCCCTGGAAAACACCATTCCACTCTTTGATTCTATGAATTTGACTTTTGGTTACCTTGCATAAGTGAAATCATGCAGTATTTGTCTTTCTGTGATTGGCTTATTTCACTGAGCATAATGTCCTCAAGGTTCATCCATGTTGCAGCATATTGCAGGATTTCCTACTTTTTGAAGGCCAAATAGCATTCCACTGTGTGTGTGTGTGTGTGTGTGTGTGTGTGTGTGTGTGTGTGTGTGTGTATACATGCCACATTTTCTTAAGTCAATAAAAAAGAGTTCTCTCAGAATTTATAAAACTATAAATGAACAGAAAAGCCAGGCTGGTATCCAATACAATAAGGTTGTGGGTGGACCTCTACTGAGACACCCTAGCCAGCAGTGTAAGAATCCAGTGTGGAAGGAGGAGAGTAAAAGAAATGGGACTGGGAAAATCATTCCCTCTTCTCCCCTCCTACCCACCTGCCGTTGTGAATCTAATCTCATCCATGAGGTAGTGATTATGGTTGGTCAAACCTGCTGGGTGAAGAAGCTCTGGGAAGAATAGGGAAGGAGTATGGGAAAGAAGGGAGCATAAGAGGAACATGGAACTCACTCAGACCTGCTTCTTTGTTACTTCTTTGTTACTTGGGGTAAGATTAAAGCCACTTCCCAATCCCCAATGCCATGCGCCTCAACAACCAGGAAATATATTTCCACTCAGCTGCATAAATTTCTACTTCATCATGTGTAAATCTAAAATTCCAACTGTCTGTAATCTTAGCAATTAAAAAGTTGACCATAATCTTGCATTATGTGTAATAAGTGGAGGAGCCGAAATCAAACCAGGTCCAGCTGTCTTCCAGAACCTTGCTCTTTTCACCTAACTACAACTGAGAGTTCCTAATAAAGACCAGGGTGCAGTGTGAGGAAAGCCTGCAACATGAGGTCTAAATAAAACAAGCAGAAACTTCATCAACCTCATACAAATACGTAAGGGCTTCCTGAATTAGTGTATGATAATAAAGCTCTGTTAGGGCAAATTCTGGAAACAAACTAAGATAGTGCATAACAGGTGTGAAAATCAGAATGTAGATGCGGGAATATTGTAGATAAGAGCTGAAATTAAGTTCTAAATGGGGTCTTCTGGCACAGCGATTTTATTTTAAGAAATGTTCTAATTTCAAAGGCATCCTTTTAGAAGTCAGCAAATTATGAGAATGAATATAGAGAAATTGCAGCAAAGAACACTGATGAAATCTTCCCCCATCCCCATTCCCCATCTCCTATCCTCCATCCCCCATCATCATCCCCCCAACCCCCATCCCCTAGCAGCTATAAAGAAAATATTTGCTAGTAAAACACTTAGAAATAATTGTGAGTCCAACTCAATACCTTGATGAGATTATCATTATTCAACATATAAGTGTTTGTACAAACAAAAACAATGTGTTAATGAGAATAGGATGAGTTTTAATTTTTAAAACTTGGGGGAGGTATAGCCTTCCATCACTTTATAATAGACACACTAGAGCACAGAGGTTAAGAGCAAGGCCTTGGGGTCAGGCTGGTCAAAGGGTACATACCTCTTTCACCCACAGTTTCCTGGTTATGAAATCATGAATAGTTAATTATACCTTTCCAATATAGTCTTAAGTTTTATTACCTTTAAAATGAAAATAAGAGAGTTACCTCATTGCATTCTTGTTGGATTCAGCTAGATAATTCATGTACATTTGTAGCATAATGCCTGGCATATAGTAAGAACTCAATCAATTTGGGTTTGAATCATTCTTTAGTTGTTCCATTTTCAACAAGAAAATTAGGAAAATAAGGCAATGATCATCTTGGTTCCAAAAATCTATCCCATATTCTGGTTCTGAGTGTACAACCAAAAGGTATTTTATGGAAGAACATCATAGTCACCCTCCATGCCTCAATATCTTGATATGGAACATTATGGAATTGATCTAAGCCCTTATTTTGATAATAATAATCAAATGGTTCTGGCTTATCTTTCAGAGTCACAATTTCTATAATTTTTTTCTTCTTTATGTAAATAAGTGTTTTCTTTAAAATATGAATAAGTGGTCACTTTAGCACACATATACTAAATTTAGAACATTACAGAGAATATTAGCATCACACCTCAATAACGGAATGCAAATTCATAAAGATTTCCATATTTTTATGAAAGAGTTCTGGATATGGATAGTGGTGATGGTTGAACAGTAGTATAAATGTACTTAATATTACTGAACTGTTCATTTAAAAATGGTTAAAATAGTGGCACCTGGGTGGCACAGTCAGTTAAGCATGGACTCTTGATTTTGGCTCAGATCACGATCTCGAGGTTGTGAGATCAAGCATGGAGCCTGCTTGAGATTATCACTTCTTTCTCTCCCTCTCCCTCCACCCCTCCCCCACCTTTGTCTCTCTCTTCAAAAATCATACATTTTATGTTTTATATATTTTTCTACAATATAAAAATCAGAAAAATATATATTAATACTGCTTCATTAAGAGGATCCTGAGATCTTAAAGCCCTGGTCCTTTGTCAACAATTTTACATATTTGAATGGTCATAGAATAGCTGAATTGCTGGTCCACTGTTACTTAGCAGAGCAGAGACAAATAGCATTAAAATTCTGTATATTACAATTTGAAGAAACTAACTAGAGCAAGCTGTTTCTTGTTTATATATTTATGCTTATTGTGTAACAGCTCAGAAGAATAACTATTTGTAGAATCACCTGTTACCACTAAATTTTACACTATGTTTTTTTTTTTTTTAATACTTGTAGAGATAAATGCGGGATAGGACATAGTAATCAAAGCACAATTATGTTTCAGCTTGATGCCCAAACAGCAATTTAAAACGTTTTAAATGTTTTTAAGTTATTTATTTTTCTGCACAGAATTGTTTAGCAAGCTTTCCTAAGGATTAAAATTACTGGTTTAAACAACTTGTGTATGAACATGAAGCATGAAAATAAATTTACACCAAGCAAGTAATCACAAGCCCTACTGCAGTTTCCATTCTTCCATGATCTAACATTTCATCAAGCAACAAATATGGTGATGGATGATTTTGAAGAAAGTACAGTTGTTTTCCTTTTTTTTTTTCTTGCCATCTGAAGATAATGCCTTCTTGTTTTCAAGATCAAATTGGTCTCTACCTGCATCTATACCCTTAAATTCTACCTTTCCTCCTGTTGTGGATGGAAGTGGATGAATCGTTCCTGTTTGTAACCACAGCCTCATTTCTCTTCTCCCTTTTGTGGCTAAAATTAGTGGACATAGTTATTTCAACTTCCTTGCCTCTTACTATCTGCTCAACCTGCTTCAGTCAATTTAGCAGCACCTCCATCTTGCTCTGCCCAGTGGCCAGTTCTCAAACTTCATCTCTCTCAACCCTCCAGCAGTGTTTGAGTTATCACTTCCTTTCTGACATTTTTTTGTTTTTGACACTCTACCATGCTAATTTTCCTTTGTTTTCAGCTGCCTCCCCTCCTCCATCTCTTCTCCTTGCTCCTTTTCCTCTTCTTGACTTCTACATGCTAGAGTGCCCAGGACTCAGGCCAGGCTCCATTTTCTCCTCTATCAATACTCTTACATATGGCCATATCTAGTTCCTGCATGTAAATACCATCTCTCTACTAATGACTACCCCAAGCATATATCCAGCCCTGACCTCCTCCTGAACCCCAAACTCATGTATCCAACAGCCCACTCATCATCTCCAGGGAGTGTCTATTAGGCATCTGCCCAGAGCAGGAGCCTTAATCACGCCACCACCCCCCCCAGAGCTTTCTCCCTCCAGTCTGCTCTATCTGACTCAGCTGTTAAGTCCAAAAACCCAAAGTTACCTTTGAATTTCTTTCCCTCTCCCCTACAATAAATCTATCTGCAAGTCTTGTCAACTTGTATATTTCAAAACATTTCCCAAATCTAGTCACTTTTGCTGGCTCTCCTGCTACCATCCTTGTGTATTATCCATGCTTACCTCAGCTAGTGCAATAGTCTGCCCACCAGTCAAATTGCTTCCGTTCCTGCCCTCCTATACTTCATTCTCCACAGAGCAACCAGACAGAGATTTGAAAAATTAAATCAGGTTATATCACTTCATTCAAAATCTTCCAGGGTGGGGCACCTGGGTGGCTCAGTCAGTTAAGTGGGAGACTCTTAGTTTCAGCTCAGGTCATGATCTCAGGGTTGTGAGATCAAGCCTGATGTCGGCTCCATACTGGATGTGGAGCCTGCTTAAGATTCTCCCTCTTCCTCTGTCCCTCCCCCACTTCTCTCTCTCTCCCTCTGTAGGAAAAAAAAGAAAAAAGCTTCCAGGGTGTAGACATCACACTTAGAATAAAATCTAAACTGCTTATCACCTCCTGGTCTGTCTCTGGCCACCCTTCAGATCTTATCTCCTTACCTTCCTCTTCTCCCATGTCTCACAGCTCTCAGCCAAATTGCCCTCATTATTCTCCAAACATACCAATGTGTTTCCCTCCAGAGGGTTATTTACTGAGGCACATGAGGTTTTTGATAATTATTTACTGGACAAACTATTTTAAGCTGGGCTTTTTCCTTCTCCACTCTCACTATATTATTTCTGTTAATTTGTACCACTTCCTGTACCCACTTTTACACCCACTCTGCATTATGCCCAGAGAAAAAGAACACTATCAGTATTATTTCAGGGTTACTCACTGTGGATAATTCAAAGTGTTTCCTTTTCAAGGGAGAAATCTAACAGAAGGAGTGGTGTCTTGATTTAAGGCAGCCTGGGAGCATGTCTTAAAAAAAAAGTTACCCAAGATGATTAAGTTTTACAAATCTACTATGTAACATTGTGGCTGTGGTTCACAACACTGTATTGTACACCTCACCATTTGTTAAGAGGTTAAATCTCATATTAAGTATTCTCACCACAACAGAAAAACTTACACTATCAGATATGTTAGATAAGCTTGCTGAGATACAGCCTATCTAGACCTCAGGCTTCTGTCAGAGGCCTGCTACTTTTGTAGCTGAGCAGAGTAGAGCCAGCGTCTAATAATTTGCATTTGTACCAACATCACATCCATCTTTTTACCAGGAAGTTTCAAGATCAGATCAGCTCTCACCACTGTTTTCCACCCTTCCCCCTGCCACCACCGTATATCTTCCTGAAATTGATTAAGGCTAAACCTAGAAACCAGTCTTGGTTTTCTCTACCATCCTTCTGCAATCTAGTGTTCTTTAATCAGCCTCTTTCTTCCAAAATACCAAGAACTTCATATAGTCATCCCACAAATATAAACTGAATTCTTCCTTGCTTCCAAGCATTATCTTCTCTCTGGTGATATAAAGTGGATAGCAATGGGTTGACCTGTGCCCGTATTACTGCAATTCCTTTAAGTTCCTTGAAAGAAAATTGCTATATAAATCTAAATATTTAACAAATAGTTAACTTAATTGTGTTTTCCAAGGTTCCATCTCAACTACCTCCCTCATTCTCTACTTTCCTATCTTTCAATTTCCCACTACATTTTCACTGCATATCATATGATCTCAGTACATGATATTGACTGGCATCTTCTGTTATGTCCCTTTGCCTACATTCTTCAATTTTCCATGTGCCAAACTACTTCTACCTCAAATACAAAACCCAACTCAAATTCAGATTAATCCAGGAAGACTATGTGGCAGAGCCAGGTATTAAAGGGCTTCAGGAAAAAAAAAAATTCCAAAGCACCCTGTTGTGAGCACTGTGCGTGAAGTACTGACAGATATGCAAAATGAATAAGACCAAGCACTAGTCTCAGCACCTTACCATCTGGGGAGTGGATGTAACATAAATTCACTCTGAGTATAATACTATGACCTAAGGAAAATGATAAAATATGGATATCCCATACAGTTGAGACTCACAAGGACTTCCTGGAGGTGGCACATGAATCAGTGATTAAAAGTGAGCAGGATTTCAATAGATGCAAATAATTGAGAATTCCAGACAGAGAGGCTGGTAAGAGAGAAGAGCAGCATGAGAGGAAGGATCCTAAATGATGATCCCTCTATCCTGTGGCAGCAAACATCAGGAGCAGCTGTGCTTTCTGAACTCTCGTTCAGCTGGCAGACGAGATTATCTGTCACGGCGTTTAATGTTTGATGATAATAATGACAGCTGAACAATACAGACTCACCCTTATGGGTCGATATATGAGTGGCACTGGCACTATCAAGACAAGGTATCTCTTCCTCAAAGTGAATGACAGAGAAAAATCATGCAAACACAGGTGGAAGGCATTCTTCAAGGATGACGCGAAGCTACGGCAAGAGCAGTTTCTATCTGTGGCTAGAAAATGCAACGGAAGACGGTTTCACAGAGTTTTAACCACAATAACAGAGATATGGCTTACTTGAACAGAAGGAGAAAGCCAACTCCTAGACAGCAAGACATAGCTACATAATGCACACACAGAGGGATGAAGGCAGGTTCTCGTGTTTATTTTCATCTTTGTGCATGCAGAACATACTATGTGAGATTCAGAATATGTGTTAGACACCCAGTACTAAGCAGGGTGTATGACAGAAGCAAAGGGAGTTTTTGTCTTCTTCCCATATCCTCTGTAAGAGCTCTTCTATCCTTTGGGGAGTCACTTCTTAGCCTCTTTGCTCTCCTTTTTACCCACATCCTTATAAATATAAATATAAATATAAATATAAATATAAATATAAATATAAATATAGTCACTTTGAGTTCAAGTTCTTTTCCTAAAGCACACCAAAACAACAGCTTACTCTACCTGTTTCCATACTTAGCCCTATAAATTACATGTAGTAATTATAAGAGAAAGATTGTATTAATTAAAAAAAAGATAAAGAAAAGCAGCTGTACTTTTTTAAATTTTATTTTATTATGTTATGTTAGTCACCATACAATACATAATTAGTTTTTGATGTAGTGTTCCATGATTCTTTGTTTTCGTATAACACCCAGTGCTCCACGCAGTACGTGCCTTCCTTAAGACCCATCACCGGGCTAACCCATCCCCCCACCCCTCTAAAACCCTGTTTGTTTCTCAGAGTCCATAATCTCTCATGGTTCATCTCTCCCTCCAATTTCCCCCTCTTCATTTTTCCCCTCCTTCTCCTAATGTCCTCCATTCTATTCCTTATGTTCCACAAATAAGTGAAACCATATAATTGACTTTCTCTGCTTGACTTATTTCACTTAGCATAATCTCCTCCAGTCCCATCCATGTTGATGTAAAAGTTCAGTATTCATCCTTTCTGATGGCTGAGTAATATTCCATTGTATATATGGACCACATCTTCTTTATCCATTCGTCTGTTGAAGGGCATCTCGGCTCTTTCCACAGTTTGGCTATTGCGGACATTGCTGCTATGAACATTGGGGTGCGTATGGCCCTTCTTTTCACTACATCTGTGTCTTTGGGGTAAATACCCAGGAGTGTAATTGCTGGGTCATAGAGTAGCTCTGTTTTTAAATTTTTGAGGCACCTCCACACTGTTTTCCAAAGTGGCTGTACCAACTTGCATTCCCACCAACAATGTAAGAGGGTTCCCCTTTCTCCACAACCTCTCCAACATTTGTTGTTTCTTGCCCTGTCCATTTTTGCCATTCTAACTGGTGTAAGGTGGTATCTCAATGTGGTTTTGATTTGAATTTCCCTGATGGCTAATGATGATGAACATTTTTTTTCAAAGATTTTATTTATTTATTTGAGAGAGAGAGAATGAGAGATAGCACGAGAGGCAAGAGGGTCAGAGGGAGAAGCAGACTCCCTGCCGAGCAGGGAGCCTGACGTGGGACTCGGTCCCGGGACTCCAGGATCATGACCTGAGCCAAAGGCAGTCGCTTAACCAACTGAGCCACCCAGGCGCCCATGATGAACATTTTTTCATGTGTCTGTTAGCCATTTGTATGGCTTCTTCAGAGAAGTGTCTTTTCATGTCTTCTGCCCATTTTCTGACTTGATTATTTGTTTTTTGGGTGTTGAGTTTGAGAAGTTCTTTATAGATCTTGGATACCAGCCCTTTATCTGTAGTGTCATTTGCAAATATCTTCTCCCATTCTGTAGGTTGCCTCTTTCTTTTGTTGACTGTTTCCTTTGCTGTGCAGAAGCTTTTTATCTTGATGAAGTCCCAAAAGTTCATTTCTGCTTTCATTTCACTAGCTTTTGGAGATGTATCTTGAAAGAAGTTGCTGTGGCTGATGTCAAAGAGGTTATTGCCTATGTTCTCC
The DNA here is from genome assembly GCF_009762305.2 of Zalophus californianus. Classification (NCBI taxonomy): domain Eukaryota; kingdom Metazoa; phylum Chordata; class Mammalia; order Carnivora; family Otariidae; genus Zalophus; species Zalophus californianus. The sequence goes on from NC_045606.1 coordinate 79,825,167, forward strand.
TCTAGGATTTTTTAAAAAATTTTTATTGTTATGTTAATCACCATACATTACATCATTAGCTTTTGATGTAGTGTTCCATGATTCATTGTTTGTGCATAACACCCAGTGCTCCACACAGAACGTGCCCTCTTTAATACCCATCACCAGGCTAACCCATCCCCCCGCCCACCTCCCCTCTAGAACCCTGTTTGTTTTTCAGAGTCCATCGTCTCTCATGGTTCATCTCCCCCTCCGATATCCCCCCCTTCATTCTTCCCCTCCTGCTATCTTCTTCTTCTTTTTTTTTTCTTAACATATATTGCATTATTTGTTTCAGAGGTAGAGATATGTGGTACAACCACCCTGGAAAACCGTATGGAGGTTCCTCAAAAAGTTGAAGACAGAGCTACCATACGATCCAGCAATTGCACTACTGGGTATTTACTCCTCTAGGATTTGGATGGATTCCTGTCTCACACTGAGGTCTTTCATCCATTTTGAGTTTATCTTTGTGTATGGTGTTAGAGAATGTTCGAGTTTCATTCTTCTGCATGTGGCTGTCCAATTTTCCCAGCACAACTTATTGAAGAGACTGTCTTTTCTCCATTGCATATTTTTTCCTGTTTTGTCGAAGATTCTGGATGATAGAGTTGAGGGTCCATATCTGGGCTCTCTATTCTGTTCCATTGGTCTATGTGTCTGTTTTGTGCCAGTACCATGCTGTCTTGGTGATCACTGCTTTGTAATATAGCTTGAACTCGGGCAATGTGCTGCCCAGCTTTGTTTTTCTTTTTCAACATTTCCTTGGTGATTTGGGGTCTTTTCTGATTCCATACAAATTTTAGGATTGTTTGTTCCAGCACTTTGAAAAATGTCATTGGAATTTTGATCAGGATGGCATTGAAGGTATAGATTGCTCTGGGTAGCACAGACATTTTAACAATGTTTATTCTTCTGATCCATGAGCATGGAATGTTTTTCCATCTTTTTGTGTCTTCTTCAATTTCTTTCATGAGTGTTCTGTAGTTCCTAGAGTATAGATTCTTCACCTTTTTTGGTTAGATTTATTCTGAGGTATCTTATGGTTTTTGGTGCTATTGTAAATGGAATCATTTCTCTAATTTCTCTTTCTACAGTTGCATTGTTAGTGTATAAGAAAGTAACTGATTTCTGTGCATTGATTTTGTATCCTGCCATATTACTGAATTGCTGTATGAGTTCTAGAAATTTGAGGGTAGAGTCTTTTGGGTTTTCCATGTAAAGTATCATGTCATTTGTGAAAAGAGAGAGTTTGACTTCTTTGCCAATTTGAATACCTTTTATTTCTTTTTGTTGTCTGATTGCTGTTGCTAGGACTTCTAGTACTATGTTGAACAAAATAGTGGCAAGTGTGGGCATCCTTGACGTGTTCCTGATCTTAAGGGAAAGGCTCTCAGCTTTTCCCCATTGAGGATGATATTTGCTGTGGGTTTTTCATAGATGGATTTTATGAACTTGAGGAATGTTCCCTCTATCCCTATACTCTGAAGAGTTTAAATCGGGAAAGGATGCTGTATTTTGTCAATACAGCATATTTCTGCACCAATAGAGAGAAACATATGGTTCTTCTCTCTCCTCTTATTAATAAGCAGTTGTATGTGTTAACAGGGGGCTATAGTAGGGCCCAAGGTATTTCTAAGGTAGTCAAATACTGTGATGTGAGTCACAGCTCCAAGGCACCAACTCTTCAGAGCATAATTCCTTCCATTGCTATAAGATGCTGCCACACACTAAAGAGTGCTTTTTATTTTTTTTTTCCATGGGAAATATTCAGTGTAGGTCAATATGTTCAGGAGGCATCATCTAAGAAAGGGATTGGGAGAAGTCACATTGACCCTAGTACAAAGGTTCTCAGTCTGGCCTAGGGTGAGTGGGTTTGTGGATGGACTACAGAACATCTGTGAACTCTTGAAATTATATGTAAAATTGTGGCTATTTGCATTTCTCTGGAGAGGTCCTCCATTGTTCTGTTTATGTTTTCAAAAGGATATGTAACCTCCATTTGTGGTCAGTGCTCCAGGGAAAGTATATTAGTTTGCTAAGGCTATCATACCAGTGTCACAAACTGGGTAGCTTCAATAACAGAAATTTCTTGTTTTCACAGTTCTGGAGGCTAGAACTCTGAAATCAAAAATATTGACAGGGTTGGTTCCTTCTCGGGGCTGTTAAAGGAACAATCTGTTCTGGGCCTCTCTCCTGGGCTTGTAGGTGACTGTCTTCATGTTCACATGGAATGCTCTCTGTGCCTGTGTGTGTCCATGTGCCCATTCTCTCCTTTTGAAAAGGACACCAGTCATATAGGATTAGGACCCACTCTAGTCCAGTGTGACTTCCTCTTTAGTTACATCTACAATGACCCTTTTTCCAAATAAGATCACCTTCTCAGGTATTGGGGGTTAGGACTTCAATACAGAAATTCTGAGAGGACACAATTCTACCCATAACAGAAAGCACAGCAGCCGGGTGTAAGTTATCTTTTGTCCCATTTCAAACATATATCCCCCTGTCTCCAATTCAGGAAAGATAGTATCAATAAGCCTACAAGAATATTGTAACTTCTATATCCCAACGTGAATATTATAATAGGAACACCAGTCATAATGGGTTAAATGATTTAATATATGTAAAGCTCATAGATCAGTGCCCAGCACATAGTATATTTTGGTTAAATATTGACCACCATTGATATATATTCACTCATAGTTTCCTATCTCACCATTTTCCCCTTGCCACTCAAATCTGAACCAGAGATGTTCTGGATTTCCCTATGATTTTCTCCTCCTTTCTCACAATCACAAGTTACATCTTTCTCAGGGACAGAAACATCTGATAGCCTGCGTACATCATGTTGCCCCAAATTCAATAGGCACTTTTATCCCCAATGATAACCCCTTCATAGTCAGCCTATGGGCAGTGCCACAAAGCCCATGACACAGACCTGATCTGTTAAAGGTCAGCAGAAGGCTATAAATCCCTTTCCCTACAGCTCTTGCCCTCCTATGATCAATGTCAAATGCATATTTTGAAGCCTACTTTTCTTTTTTCCCTTTTTCTGGGAATAAGGGACAAAATTTATTCCATTTAGAAAAGTTATTTTATCTACTTTTTCAGAGTTTTTCACAGTTCACCCTCTTTTTATGTTTCCAAATGTACTTGTTCTTATAACTTCCTATAGTATTTATTATAGCATGAACACTTGTACTCTTTCCTTGGGATGTATTTGCTATTTTCAACCTGCTCTTCTGGTTCAAGGGTGAACCAATGATAAATCAGCTCTTTTGCTTTCTAAAAAAAACTATTTCCCCCTGTAAGTTTTTTTCCTTTTATGTACATTTTTCTTAAATATATAATGTTATATCAGAAAACTCATATAAGTCCCATAAAATAATAATACACATATTGATTTAATTCCATTTAATAATTATTGAGTTTCTACCATGTCTTTGGCACTGTGGTTGTCATCAGAGATTTAAAAAAAATGAAATAAAGCAAGACTACAGTTCTCTAGGAAGAAAGGATATCAGAAGAAGGGAAACAATAGCTGTTAGAAATTGGAAGTCATCATGTCATGCATTATGTGGAGAAATTTATGTGTTCTATTACTTAATATTATCATGTGAAAAAACAGTAAAGGACAGAAAAGATGTAAAGATTATACTTCTATTAGAGTGGCAAAATCTAACAGTAAAACTAGAGCTCTTTCTATTTTATTGCATTGCCTTGTTTATTCTACAAATATTATCAAGAATCTACTATTAATGCCAAGCAGATTGCTGGGTACTGTGAACAAAATAATTAAAACACAGCCAAAATCACTACCCACATGAACCTCAGAGTCTAATAAAGGAAGCACATTAATCAGTCAAATTCATTTAATACCGTTATTTTAAAATACATGCTAGGAAGAGGAGAAATACATGCTTTTTTGAGAGCTTCTAATAGTCTAACATTTCAGTCCTAAGGGAAGTGAGCAAATGGTTCCTAGTGGAAGGGATTTTTGAGGTAAGATCTAAAGCATAATAGAGATTTTTAAAAGCCAAGGGTCAGGGTGCCTAGATGGCTCTGTTAGTTGAATGTCTGACTCTTGGTTTTAACTCAGGTCATGATCTCAGGGTCATGAGATTGAACCCTTCACCAAGCTCTGTGCTCAGCATGGAATGTGCTTGAGATTCCCTCCCTCTCCTTCTGCCCCTCCCCCCTCTAAAATAAATAAATAAATCTTTAAGAAATAATAGAAAACAAAAATTCAAGAGTCATCAGCACTTCTGGGAAGATGAAACAGACATACTTTCCTATTATTCATGCTAAGTACAACTACAATTCATAGATATTATTATATTAAACAAACATCAGAAGACTGAAAGGTAGAGAGAGAAGGCAATTTGGCTAGGGACCACAGGACCCAAGGAATGACAGAGTGGTTAAGTTTCCTGGGTTTTCTTTTTGCCTTACATATCCTAGACTTATAGCCAAAGTAGCCAGTGACCCAGAAACATCCATGAGGATAGACAAAAAACCCCAACTAAAACACAATCTTTCTAGCCAAAGGGTGAGGAAAAGGAAAAAGTAGCAAGACAGAAAACTTAGGCAATAATCATTCCACTCTAGTCTAACACCACAGAAAAACTGTAGCCATGCTCCCATCCATGCTGATGAATGCTGTGTGGGGAACCGAGACTTACACCCTCAAGAGGCTGTACCAACTGCCCCCAAGCACCTGCCAGGGTGGTATCAGAACAAGTCAAATAGGGAGACAGGATTTTCATCCCCAGCTTTCAGTAATAAGTACCCGCCACCTCCAACTGTGTTCCTAGAAATCATGTAGGGAGCTAAATGGAGAGTCAGAACTTTCACAATCACCCAGAGATAGTGAAGTCACTGTGATATCAGTGGGGACTGCTTGTATTACCAAACCCACCTCCTGCCCAGCAGTAACAAGAAGCCCCTCTCACATCTCATATGTCCAAAGGTTGTGTGGGGAACCTGAATTTCTGCCTCTACTTGGCAATAATGAGGTGGTGCTCCTCCCTCTCCCCCTTCTGGAGTGGTATCAGAAGGAAAAAAGTTTAAATAAGGTCCAGAGTCTCAGAACATAATAGGAAAAATGTATGAGTTTCAATAAAAATCACTAGTCATGTCAAGAACCAGGAAGATCTCAAACTGAAAAAGACAACAGATGCCAACAAAAATATGACAAAGATGTTAGAATTATCTGATAACAATGTTTAAACATCCATGATAAAAATGGTTCAATGTGTAATTATCAGCATGTCTGAAAGAAATGAAAAAATAAAAAAAGTTTATTAAAGCAATAGAAACATCCAACAAGGAAACAGAACATAAAAAGAATTACCAAATGGAAATTTTAGAACTGCAAAATATAATAACTGATAAAAAGCTCAGTAATTGGTTCAACAGCCAAATAGAGAGAAGAGATGAAAGATTAGTGAAATGGAAGTTAGAAAAATTGATATTATTAATCTGAAAAACAGAAAAATATACTGGAAAAAATGAACTGGGCCCTGAAAACCTGTGGAACTATACCATGTGTTTAGTCCAAGAAGAAGAAGGGCACAAGGTCAGAGCTAGAAAAGCATGAGAAGAAATAACAGATTAAAATTTTACAACTCTGGCAAGAGGCATCCTCTAGATTCAACAAGTTTAGTGAGCCCCAAACAGGAGAAACCCAAAGAAACCCATACCAAGAAACTTCTTACTGCCATTTGAACTTCTGAAAACTAAAGACAAAGACAAAATCTTGAACATAGCCAGAGAAAAATGACACCTGACCTACAGAAGAAAAATAATTCAAGGAACAGCAAATTTCTCATTAGTTACTACAGAAGTAAGAGGAAGTGGCACTATATTTCTAAGGTGCTGAAAGAAAAGATATGTCAAACCAGAATTCTGCACCCAGTGAAAATATCCTTTAGGAATGAAGAAGAAACCAACACTCCTCATATGAAAGAAAACTGAAAGAATTTGTCACTAGAAGACCTTCCCTAAAAGAACTTAGGAGGGCAATTGTGTTTCTGTATGCTAGCAAACAAATATGTAGACAACAAAACATACAATACTACTTACACTTGTTCAAAAAAATGAAATTATTTAGATATAAATAGAACAGCATGCATAAGATTCGTCTGCTTAAATACATCACTGATGAAAGGGATAAAAACTCTGAATAAATGAAGAGACATATCATGTTCATGGACTGGAAGGCTCAAAGGAGTAAAGATATCAACTCTCCCCAAGTTGATATACAGATATAATGCAATTCCTATCAAAACCCAAGCAAGATTTTCTTATAAATCTATATAATATTATTCTATAATATATATGAAAAGGCAAAGGAACTAGAATAGCTAAAACAATTTTGAAAAGAAAAATAAAGTGGGAGGAATCCACCTACCCAATTTCAAGACTTACCATATGGCTACAGTAATAAAAGCTGTGTGGTATTGCTAGACAAATAAACATATAGATCTGTGGAAAAGAATAGAGAACACAGAAATAGATGCCTATAAATGTGCCCAACTGATTTTTTGGCAAAGATTCAATTCAGTGGAGGTAAATGGTCTTTGAACTTACAGCTGGAGCAATAAGATGTGAATAGGCAATAAAATAAACTTTGACCTCAGTCTCACAGCTAACACAAAATTAACTCAGAATGGATCAAAGACTTAAAGGTAAAATGTGAAACTTTTAGAAAATCATGAGAAAATCTTCAGGATCTAGGACTAGGCGGAATTGTTAGACTTGATACCAAAAGCATGATCCATAAAAGGAAAAATTAATAAATTGGACTTCATTAAAATTGAAAACTTCTACTGTGCACAAGACCCTGTTAAGAAGATGAAAGGACAAGCAACAAAGTGGGATAATCAAACCACATTTCTAATAAAGTATCTAGAATACAAAGAACTCTCAAATTAAAACCATAGTAAGATATTACTACATACCTACCAGAATGACTAAAATAAAAATTAGTGACAAGACCAGGTGTTGGTGAGGATGCAGGGAAACTGGATCACGGATACATTACTGGTAATGAAGAATAGTACAGCCACTCTGGAAACAGTTTGGCAGGTTGTTTTTGTTTTTTTTTTTTAACTTAACATGCAACTGTCATGTGATGCAACAATTGTACTTATGGGCAATTATCCCAAGGAAATGATGATTCATGCTCATACAAAACCATGTACCTGGATGTTTATAGCAGCTGTATTCAAAATAGAATAACACTAGAAAACAAACAGATATCCTTCAGCAGATGAATGGTTAAACAAACTGGTATATCATAATAAAAAATATCTAATTACTGATAATATAGCAACCTAGGTGAAATCTCCAGAGAATTAGACTAAGTGAAAAAACCCAACCCCAACTGGTTGCATATTTGATGATTCCATTTACATAACATTCTTTTTAAATTTTTTGTTTTTGACAGAGAGAGAGAGAGAGAGAGCACATGCCGTGTGAGAGCAGGGGAGGAGCAGAGGGAGAGGGGGAGAGAGAATCTTAAGCAGGCTCCACACTCAGCGTGGAGCCTGACATGGGGCTCAATCTCACAACCCTGAGATCATGACCTGAGCCAAAACCAAGAGTCAGACACTTAACTGACTGAGACACCCAGGTGCCCCCCATTTATGTAACATTCTTGAAATGATAAATTATAGAAATGGAGAACTGATTAGTGGTTGCCAGAGATTAGTAGGGGGTGGGGCACTGGATGGAAGAGAGTATGGTTATAAAAGGACAACATTAAGGATCCTTGTGGTGATGAAAATGTTGTGTATCTTAACAGTATTAACATCAGGATCCTGGTTGTGATCTTCAACTATAGTTTTGCAAGATGTTACCATTAGGGAACTGGATGAAGTTTCCACATAATATGTCTCTATTATTTCTTAAAACTGCATGTGAAATTAAAACTATCTCAAAATGAAAAGTTTAATTTAATAAAAGGTAAAGAGTGATGGGTAGAAACAGATCAAGACTATGGTCTTCATCTAAAAGTGTGAGGAGTCATTACAGTGTGTTAAGCAGAAATTTAGCTTAATTGGAATTGTGTTTTGAAAAAATCACTGTCTGCAATGTAGAAAATAGAGGGGCAAAAGTGGGTATCTCCCCAATATGCTGCTTATAGTTCAATTATGCCGCTCCAGCTACAGACGTTCAGTCTGTGATAGAGAAGCTGCCTAGTGTGATAGAGAAGCTGCCTAGAGAATCATGTCACTGACTTATCAGTTGCCTTGAGCTAAATTCTCCTCTGATGTGTTTATGGGAAAATTCCCATAGAGTTAAAAAGGCGAAAACACTTGAAAATTGGTTTGATGTGTTGACTATTTTAATTCATCAGTCAGGTAGGCATGATCAAAAGCAACCTGAGCATCCTTTGTGACCTCTACTAAAAGAAAGAAAAGTCTTACTTCAGCTTCTAAAATAAATCATTTCACAGAGACATTACAAATATCAGTGGTTACAGGATTCTCTTTAGTATTTGCTAGAGATTTAATGCATTCAGACACATTGAAAGAGTTGTTCATGAAAACTTATAGAAGATGAAAAACGACGCTATGTTACAATTTATTGTGCTTCAATAGGTCACCTTTTTCTGAAACAAAAACATTAGTGCCTTTAAATATAGTTTTGGGATTCACTACCCTACTTGTTTATTGCCTACATTTTACCTAAGGATACAATCCATGCCAATGATTCTAAATTATGATTTATCTACAGTAAGTAGCCAATTGTTTTGTTTTCTAACTTTATAAAAAAATTTAGTCTAAATATTTTTCCTAACTGCATTGAATAAATTGCCCCTTATTTTAGTGTCATGTAGACAACGGCTAAATGGACAGCTACCAGCTTTCCATATTAAACAACCTTTTATTGAGCATCATTCATGTATATTACTTTATTTAATCATTGTAGTGATGCAATGAGGTGTTCAGAGTAGGCTGCCAGTTTATGGAAAAGTATAAAAGCTACAGACAAGGGGTGCCTGGGTGACTCAGTTGGTTAAGTGACTGCCTTCAGCTCAGGTCATGATCCCAGGGTCCTGGGATTGAGTCCTGCATTGGGCTCTCTGCTCAGAGGCGAGTTTACTTCTCCCTCTCCCTCTGTGATCTCTCTCGCTTTCACTCTCTGTCAAATAAATAAATAAAATCTTAAAAAAAAAAAAAAAAAACTACAGACAAGCAAACCAACTCCTCCAAATATTTAGCCACTAGCCATATGTGGCTGTGAAACTCTTGAAATACACTAGTCCAAATTGATTGTATTATAAATGCAAATTACACTCTGGATTTTGAAGATTATAAAATATCTCATTATCATTTTAAGATATGGACTGCATGTTGAAATGATAATTTAGATATACTGAATTAAATTAAATGCATTATTAAAATTAACTTCACTTTTTTTTACCCTTTAAACATAAAATTATACTTGGGTCTCACATTATACTGCTATTAAGAGCAATGCCCCAAATCTTATCAAGGGAATGTCCTACATGTATTTGAAATCCAGGCTCCTCTCTCCATCCCCACAGCAATCCAAGCCATTCGTCCTTGTTCTAGAGAATGAACATACTACTCTCATATTAGCTTTGTCTACCACTGCCCATTCACAATCTTCCCTTCACTGCAAGCCAGAATGACAGTGTTTTTAAAACTGTAATATGATCATACCACTCCCCAACTTCAACCCTCCCAGGGAACTCCCATTGCCTTTTCAGTTAGTGCAGCATTCTTACCTTGGTGTACAAGACTTTATGAATCATTTTTGCCCACATCCAGCCTCATTTCTCCCACTTCCAATATGGTGAAATTTTGTCAGTGAGACACTTGAAGTCTCCCTCTGCCGTAGGCCATTTGTATATTTGGTTTACTCAGACCATCTTCTACCATCTTGGCTTACTGACTGCTACTCGTTCATGAGACCCCAGCTTAACTATTGCTTCCTCATGACTCCACACAACAGGATGCACTTCCATCATTGGACCCTATAGTCCTTAGCACACTTACACTTATTTAATATTCATCTTCCCAATGGACTGTAAACTCTGTAAAGGCAAGGACTTCTAGCTTCATCCACCACTGCATTTCCAGCACATGGCTGGAACTATGCTTGTCAGACAGGGAACTTCAATAAGTATCTGGCGACTGACAGACATTCTAAAATACTGCAGCCATATTAAGAGTGAGAAAGCTTATACCCTACACCTAAAGGAACTGGAGAAAGAACAGCAAATAAAGCCTAAACCCAGCAGGAGAAGAGAAATAATAAAGATCAGAGCAGAAATCAATGAAATAGAAACCAAAAGAACAGTAGAACAGATCAACGAAACTAGGAGCTGCTTCTTTGAAAGAATAAATAAGATTGATAAACCCCTGGCCAGACTTATCAAAAAGAAAAGAGAAAGGACCCAAATCAACAAAATCATGAATGAAAGAGGAGAGATCACAACCAACACCAAAGAAATGCAAACAATTATAAGAACATATTAGGAGTAACTATATGCCAGCAAATTAGATAATCTGGAAGAAATGGATACATTCCTAGATATGTATCAACTACCAAAACTGAACCAGGAAGAAATAAAAATCCTGAACAGACCCATAACTACTAAGGAAATTGAAGCAGTCATCAAAAATCTCCCAACAAACAAGAGCCCAGGGCCAGATGGCTTCCCAGGGGAATTCTACCCAACATTTAAAGAAGAATTAATACCTATTCTCCTGAAACTGTTCCAAAAAATAGAAATCAAAGGAAAACTTCCAAACTCATTTTATGAGGCCAGCATTACCCTGATCCCAAAACCAGACAAAGACCCCATCGAAAAGAAGAATTACAGACGAATATCCCTGATGAACATGGATGTAAAAATTCTCACCAAAATACTAGCCAGTAGGATCCAACAGTACATTAAAAGGATTATTCACCATGACCAAGTGGGATTTATTCCTGGGCTACAAGGTTGGTTCAACATCCACAAATCAATCAATGCGATAAAATACATTAATAAAAGAAAGAACAAGAATCATATGATCCTCTCAATAGATGCAGAAAAAGCATTTGACAAAGTACAGCATCCTTTCTTGATCCTTTCTTCAGAGTGTAGGGATAGAGGGTACATACCTCAATATCATAAAAGCCATCTATGAAAAACCCACAGCGAATATCATTCTCAATGGGGAAAAACTGAGAGCTTTTCCCCTAAGGTAAGGAACATGTCAGGGATGTCCACTCTCACCACTGCTATTCAACATAGTATTAGAAGACCTAGCCACAGCAATCAGACAACAAAAAGAAATCAAAGGCATCCGAATCAGCAAAGAAGTCAAACTCTCACTCTTAGCAGATGATATGATCCTTTATGTGGAAAACCCAAAACACTCCACCCCAAAACTGTTGGAACTCATACAGGAATTCAGTGAAGTGGCAGGATATAAAACCAATGCACAGAAATCAGTTGCATTTCTATACACCAATAAGACAGAAGAAAAAGAAATTAAGGAGTCGATCCCACTTACAATTGCACCCAAAGCAATAAGACAGCTAGGAATAAATCTAACCAAAGACGCAAAGGATCTTTACTCAGAAAACTATAAAATACTCATGAAAGAAATTGAGGAAGATACAAGGAAATGGAAAAATGTTCCATGCTCATGAATTAGAAGAATAAATATTGTGAAAATGTCAATGCTACCTAGAGCAATCTACACATTTAATGCAATCCCTATCAAAATACCATCAACTTTTTTCAAAGAAATGGAACAAATAATCCTAAAATTTGTATGGAACCAGAAAAGACCCCAAATAGCCAGAGGAATGTTGAAAAAGAAAAGCAAAGCTGGCAGCATCACAATTCTGGACTTCAAGCTCTATTACAAAGCTGTCATCAGCAAGACAGTATGGTACTGGCACTAAAACAGACACATAGATCAGTGGAACAGAATAGAGAGCCCAGAAATGGACCCTCAACTCTATGGTCAACTAATCTTTGACAAAGCAGGAAAGAATGTCCAATGGAAAAAAGACAGTCTCTTCAACAAATGGTGTTGGGAAAATTGGACAGCCACATGCAGAAGAATGAAACTGGACCATTTCCTTACACCATACACAAAAATAGACTCAAAATGGATGAAAGACCTCAATGTGAGACAGGAATCCATCAAAATCCTTGAGGAGAACACAGGCAGCAACCTCTTCAACCTCAGCCTCAACAATCTCTTCCTAGAAACATGGCCAAAGGCAAGGGAAGCAAGGCAAAAATGAACTATTGGGACTTCATCAAGATAAAAAGCTTTTGCACAGCAAAAGAAACAGTCCACAAAACCAAAAGACAACCGACAGAATGGGAGAAGATATTTGCAAATGATATATCAGTAAAGGGTTAGTATCCAAAATCTATAAAGAACTTATCAAACTCAACACCCAAAGAACAAATAATCCAATCAAGAAATGGGCAGAAGACATGAACAGACATTTTTCCAAAGACATCCAAATGATCAACAGACACATGAAAAAGTGCTCAACATCGCTCGGCATCAAGGAAATCCAAATCAAAGCCCCAGTGAGATACCACCTCACACCAGTCAGAATGGCTAAAATTAACAAGTCAGGAAATGACAGATGTTGGCGGGGATGCGGAGAAAGGGGAACCCTCCTACAGTGTTGGTGGGAATGCAAGCTGGTGCAGCCACTCTGGAAAACAGTATGAAGGTTCCTCAAAAAGTTGAAAATAGAGCTACCCTAAGACCCAGCAATTGCACTGTTGGGTATTTACCCCAAAGATACAAATGTAGTGATCTGAAGGGGCACGGCACATGCACCCCGATGTCTATAACAGCACAGGCCACAATAGCCAAACTATGGAAAGAGCCTAGATGTCCATCAACAGATGAATGGATAAAGAAGATGTGGTATATATATATACAATGGAATATTGTGCAGCCATCAAAAACCCAAAATCTTGCCATTTGCAATCACGTGGATGGAACTAGAGGGAATTATGCTAAGCGAAGTCAATCAGATAATGACAAGTATCATATGATCTCACTGATATGAGGAATTCTTAATCTCAGGAAATAAACGAGGGTTGCTGGAGTGGTGGGGGGTGGGAGGGATGGGGTGGCTGTGTGATGGACATTGGGGAGGGTATGTGCTATGGTGAGCGCTGTGAATTGTGTAAGACTGATGAATCACAGACCTGTACCTCTGAAACATGATAGTAGGAAGGGAAAAATGAAGGGTGGGAAATGGGAGGGGGAGACAAACCATGAGAGACTATGGACTCTGAGAAACAAACTGAGGGTTTTAGAGGGGAGGGGGGTGGGGATGGGTTAGCTCAGTGCTGGGTATTAAGGAGGGCATGTATTGAATGGAGCACAGGGTGTTATATGCAAACAATGCATCATGGAACACTACATCAAAAACTAATGATGCACTGTATGGTGACTAACATAACATAATAAAATAAAATTGAAAAAAAGTGAGAAAGCCAGTTCTTCCCACAAGATAGTTTATCAATCAAGCTATGAAATCTACATGTTGGTTATATGCAAGAACTGGGTGATCTAAAAGCTATTAGTATACACAGAAAACTTGCAGGTCTCATTTATTTACTTTTTTCCCCCAGTTCTATCAAAGAAAACAGAAAAGAGATTAAGAAGATCTAAATATAAAATAGTCTATGCCCCAAATTTTGGAACAAAAAGTTAAACTTGTAAATATTTTTTTCAAAAAGGAAATGTACCTAATACATAACTGCATGTAACTTTGTTTATTGAATAATTTACTGAAGTCAGGAAATTCACTATAAATAATATCTGAGAACACATGAGGGCCTTTATATATATCACATGTTGTCTCCATGCGTTCTCTTCTAGGACTTTGCTCCATATCTTATGACGTATATTCTTAAGTGTCCTTTATTAAAAAAACAATCTTTGTTGAAACTTGATTACTCCTCTAGGTCCCATTCTATGTACAACTGTTCCTTTGCCATCAACTTTAATGCTTATTATGTACAGGGTTCATGGTGTGCAGAGCCCCTCCAGTCTGTGCTAACTCCTTGTAATTTCTTCTCAATGATTATTAACTCTCCTCTCACATCCAGGACTGTTCACATTTACCAGAAAGTCACCAATGTCTTTCTCCTCAGTCTGTTCCCTTTGCTCTCTTAGGATTTGATAACCTTGGAAAATACCTTTCTATACTTCCTACAATTTTCACATGTTTTTCTGACTTAAAAACAGTACATAATTTTTCAAGAAAGTACCATAAAGTTGGAACACACAGAAACAGTCACCACTAATCTCATCATCTTATAACCATCTGAATATTTGACATCATTCTTTGTCTGTTTCTGTGCTTTTTTCAAAACTTTTTATTTGAAAAGCTCTTACTAAGTGTAGACATAAATTTTTCTCCTGTCATTAAGAACATTTCCTCATAATAATTGGTCAAACTTTCCTTATATAAGAACAATTTTAATATGTATATGAATAACTATATATACATGTAATTTATGTATATATACACATATATATTGCTCTTACATAAACTGCTCTCTATTCTTAGGATAATATGCTCTGTGCTTGTAGAATAGGGACTTTTTTATTTGTCTCAGTACAGAGTAGATGTCGCTAGTGAAATGAACTAGCAAAGCAACTGAGGTTATTAATTCTGAAGAAGAAATTCTGATGGATTATAGTTCTCATATAAATGAAAGAATTTTAAGCAGATGGCAATGAACAGCTGTTCTCCATTTTTGCAAAGGACCAAGCAAGAAATAACAATGGAATTAGAGGGAGGAGAAAGTTAAGCACATTAAAAGCTTTGTTATCCAAAAGTTTGCCCACTAGGATACTCTAGAAGCCATTTTTTTCTGTTATCTCACAATAGAGATATTCAGCTTAAATGAAGGTAAACTGGAATAGAGTTACAGAAATAAAGTGAATAGCACAGAGATACTTGTTTACTGACACCAATTTGGAGTAACAAATCCATTTGATCTCTGGTTCACAAAACTTTCTCTTTGTGATTCATATGTGATCATTGGTGTCTTATAGTTTCTTACCTGCTTCATATACAAAATAATAAGAAAGCTGAAGAAACTGGAAGCCAAATCAACAAATCAGAGTCATTTATGAATACCTTAATCTATAATATAAGTGAGTCATAAACAAAGTTTTTACTGTTCAAAAATAGCTATCTGTAAACAGAAAAGCATTCAGGGGTAAGGTAAGTGGTTAGTACACATTAACTTAAGGTCTTTAATTTTAAAAAAAGTTTTTGTTTATTTTTTTTTTAAGATTTACTTATTTATTTTAGAGGAGGGGCAGAAGGAGAGGGAGAGAATCTCAAGTAGACCCAGCTGAGCACACAGCCTGGTGCACGGCTGGATCTCAAGACCCTGAGATCATGACCTGAGCCAAAACCAAGAGTCAGATGTTCAACTGACTGTTTTATTTTATTTAACAAATATTTATTAAGAACTATGTATTCTGTGCTAGTTACTAGAGAGAGGCACTACCCCTTGCCTCATGGCATAATATTGTAGTTTAATTGTACCTTCTTACATAAAGGCCAAAATATCATTGGAAAGTAGGTTGACAATGATTAAAAAAATGCAGAAAGTAAAGCATTATATCAGTAAAAAAGGGGCTTTCTGTAGAAAATTATTTCTGTGGAATGTGAATAGATATTATTTGGTGTGTGTGTGTGGTGGGGGGAAGAGTTCCATGGCCAGACATACCTGGGGAACTCTAAGATAAAGCTTAACAGATTATAGCAGGCTTTCTCAGAATGTTTGCTTTTGTTTTATTTTACCAATTATTATACAACAGTATATAATATTTGTTATTCAAAAAGCTTTACAAATGCTAACTCATCCAGTCCTCAAAACAATCCCAGTATAAAGGTATTTTTTCTCCTTCTATTTTACAGATGAGGAAACTAAGACTCAGAGAGATTAGGTAACTTGCCCAAATTCACACAGATCCAGAATATGTCCTCTTAACAACTGTTCTATACTGCCTTTCTACCTCCCCATGTTCATTATGAATCTCTAAGATACAGCAAGCAGGATCACTGGAACTTATTTGATTATGAAACACATCCCCTACACACAAAGGACATTCTTATTTGGCAAAATATTTTACAGAAATAGTGGCATAAGAAAATGCTGTATGTTTGTTAGCTAGTTGCTCTAGCTCCTCCTCAAACTGGCTGTCAGTTTCTTCTCTATGGTTTTGTTTCTTCTATAGTGGAGGTGTCAAGATCAAATATGATCTTCGTATCCAATGAACTAACATTAGAATTTTAATGTGATCATCACTGTTGAGAAGAGTCCTCAGGGATTTATGTCTGAACCATAACAAGGAAAGGATGCAAAACAAAAACTAAACCAACAAGAATAATGAGGAAAGTGATACTTTCTATTTCAACAAAACAGTTTCAGGGGCGCCTGGGTGGCTAAGTGTCTGCCTTCAGCTCAGGTCATGATCCCAAGGTCCTGGGATCGAGCCCTGAGTCAGGCTCCTTGCTCAGCGGGAAGTCTGCTTCTCCCTCTGCCCCTCCCCTGCTTGTGCTTGCTCTCACTCTCTCTCAAATAAATAAATAAAATCTTAAAACAAAACAAAACAAAAAACCAACTTCAGCTCAGTATGGCCTGATATGTTGTAATTTTAAGGGACCATTAACAGGAAGAACCACCAGAGCTGGGGACTGAGACTCTAAGAGGTGCAGTGGTGAAACTTCAAATAGTATTGCAGGGAACATCCCTGTGGAAGGCAGAATAATGGACCCCCTAAAGAGGTCTATGGACCTCTGGAAGCTCTGGAACCTTTGAATATTTTATCTTACATGGCAAAGGGACTTTGAAGATATGATTAATTTAAGAATATTAAGATGGGGAGACTGTCTTGGATCATCTGAGTGGCCCAACTAATCACAAGTGGGATTTGCTAGAGGGAAGCAGAAGAAGGGAGATGTAGCTATGAAAAAATGGTCAATGAGATGCAACACTGTTGGCTTTGAAGATGGAAGAAGGGGACAATGAATCAAGGAATACAGGGGATCCTATGGAAGCTGGAAAAGCCAGTGAAATAGATTCTCCTCTGGAGCCTCCAGAAAGGAACACAGCCCTGCCAACATGTGATTTTAGCCCAGTGAAAGCCCTATAAATCTTAGGGGCACCTAGATGGCTCAGTCGGTTGAATGTCTGACTCTTGATTTCAGCTCCGGTCCTGATCTCAGGGTCCTGGGATACAGCCCCCTGTTAGGCTTTATGCTCAGTAGGGAGTCTGCTTCAGGATTCTCTCTTTCCCTCTGCACCTCCCCCCAAATAAATAATCTTTTAAAAAAGAACTATAAATCTTATAAAAGTTTATAAGATAAAAGTTGTATTGTTATTTTAAGACACTCCGTTTTTGATAATTTGTTACAGCAGCAAGAGAAAACTTATACATTCTTCTAAAGAAGCACAGGCTTGGGGGGAAAAGTAGTTGATGCTGTTTGGTGGCATTTCTTCAGGGAAAAAAGTTACATAGTACAAAGAGTCAAGAGTAGGAATTCTACTTGTTATCAGGTCGGGTGAATCAGAATAAAAGTTACAATCTCCTGAAATACATTTCTCTATGACTAAATGTTTCAAAGATTCATCTGGGGGTCAAATTATTTTTAGTAAAATGTGATTAAAAGAAAATATAATAATACCAAGGACTTTGTGAGAAGCCGAAGTAGAGAACATGGGTTTGAGGAGCACCAGAAAACTTCCTTGTATCCTCACCTGAAACTCTACTACAGGATTTGATAAATACTATGCTCCTTCATACAGTGCTTAAAGTTAGGCAGTTAGCAATACCCAACACTATCTTGTCCCATAATTATTCCATATTCTTCCTAAAATACTACAGAATGTCCTTTAAAGTTTTCTTAGGTATGTCTCCAGAAATCACTTACCTCAAAAAAAGGATGATTTCAGAGATTTATGATGTGTAAAAAAATGTCTGGGGCACACGAATTTAGCTTCATTCTGTAATGGGTTCACTTTAAATGTGTCTTTTTAAATACTCAACAAATACTATTTGTTCATTATGAAATACTGCATGATCCCAGGCTCCCAACCCAGATATATCTTTCTTTTTCATCTCATTAGGAAGCAGAACAGTTCTAAAACACTAGTTAGGAAGCCAGAAGACTATATCTAGAATTGTCACTGATAGCTTAACTCCTTTATCCATTTAAGATCTTTATTTCCACTTTAGTATAATTCTTTTCATTTTCTGCCAAGAGGTGAAACAAAGGTTTTTACACCTTCAGCAGTAGACACTGTGGTAAACTAGGAAATGCATGATCTTGACAGTTTCTTCAGTTATTGCTTCTGAACAAACTAACCCCCATAGCCTACATATTAAAGCACAGTTTCAAACACATTTGTCCTTATGAAACAGGAACTCGGAACTAAGATTCAGGATAGGTTTTGAAGTGGGTGGTAAAGCTTTATTTATCCTGTAAATAAGTATGCACCTGTTTCTGAAAAATCCATGTTCTTATAACCATAATTTTATTTTATTTTTTTAAAGAGTTTTTTTAAAGATTTTATTTATTTATTTGAGAGAGAGAGAATGAGAGATAGAGAACATGAGAAGGAAGAGGGTCAGAGGGAGAAGCAGACTCCCTGCTGAGCAGGAAGCCCGATGTGGGACTCAATCCTGGGATTCCAGGATCATGACCTGAGCCGAAGGCAGTCGCTTAACCAACTGAGCCACCCAGGCGCCCTATCACCATAACTTTAAGCAAAGAAGAAATTAAACACTCAGTCCCTTCAAGCCACTACCATGTATTAACCAGAATAATAAACACTGAGTAAGATAATACTATATTAAATTATAAATTGCAGTAGTATTGAGCGAAAGCAAGATTAACAACAGGTTGCTTCAGTGTTACTTTTTCTCAGGCAAAATTTATGTAAAAAGTTTCCTCCTTTCTAGTCCCAAAAGGGATCTTTCTATCTCTACTAACATTATAATCATCCTTTCCAAGTAGGCTCCCAATTTCAGAATGAATGGGGAAACAGATTGTTTGTTTTTATCTTTTACCTCAAGGAAATCTACAATTTCTTTTCTTTTTTTTCTTTAAATTTTTTATTGTTATGTTAATCACCATACATTACATCATTAGTTTTTGATGATGTAGTGTTCCATGATTCATTGTTGGCGCATAACACCCAGTGCTCTACGCAGAAGGTGCCCTCTTTAATACCCATCACCAGGCTAACCCATTCCCCCACCCCCCTCCCCTCTAGAACCCTCAGTTTGTTTTTCAGAGTCCGTTGTCTCTCATGGTTCATCTCCCCCTCCGATTTACCCCCCTTCATTCTTCCCCTCCTGCTATCTTCTTCTCTTTTTTTTTTCTTAACATACACTGCATTATTTGTTTCAGAGGTACAGATCTGTGATTCAACAGCCTTGCACAATTCACAGTGCTCACCATAGCACATACCCTCCCCAATATCTATCACCCAGCCACCTCATCTCTCCCACCCCCCCACCACTCCAGCAACACTCAGTTTGTTTCCTGAGATTAAGAATTCCTCATATCAGTGAGGTCATATGATACATGTCTTTCTCTGATTAACTTATTTCACTTAGCATAACACCCTCCAGTTCCATCCATGTCATTGTAAATGGCAAGATCTCATTCTTTTTGATGGCTGCATAATATTCCATTGTGTATATATATCACATCTTCTTTATCCATTCATCTGTCGATGGACATCTTGGCTCTTTCCACAGTTTAGCTATTGTGGACATTGCTGCTATAAACATTGGGGTGCATGTACCCCTTTGGATCCCTACATTTGTATCTTTGGGGTAAATACCCAGTAGTGCAATTGCTGGATCGTATGGTAGCTCTATTTTCAACTTTTTGAGAAACCTCCATACTGTTTTCCAGAGTGGCTGCACCAGCTTGCATTCCCACCAACACTGTAGGAGGGTTCCCCTTTCTCCGCATCCCCGCCAACATCTGTCGTTTCCTGACTTGTTAATTTTAGCCATTCTGACTGGTGTGAGGTGGTATCTCATGGAGGTTTTGATTTGGATTTCCCTGATGCCGAGCGATGTTGAGCACTTTTTCATGTGTCTGTTGGCCATTTGGATGTCTTCTTTGGAAAAATGTCTGTTCATGTCTTCTGCCCATTTCTTGATTGGAGTATTTGTTCTTTGGGTGTTGAGTTTGATAAGTTCTTTATAGATTTTGGATACTAGCCCTTTATCTGATATGTCATTTGCAAATATCTTCTCCCATTCTGTCGGTTGTCTTTTGGTTTTGTGGACTGTTCCTTTTGCTGTGCAAAAGCTTTTTATCTTGATGAAGTCCCAATAGTTCATTTTTGCCCTTGCTTCCCTTGTCTTTGGTGATGTTTCTAGGAAGAAGTTGCTGCAGCTGAGGTCAAAGAGGTTGCTGCCTGTGTTCTCCTTTATGATTTTGATGGACTCCTGTCTCACATTGAGGTCTTTCAACCATTTGGAGTCTATTTTTGTGTATGGTGTAAGGAAATGGTCCAGTTTCATTCTTCTGCATGTGGCTGTCCAATTTTCCCAACACCATTTGTTGAAGAGACTGTCTTTTTTCCATTGGACATTCTTTCCTGCTTTGTCGAAAATGAGTTGACCATAGAGTTGAGGGTCCATTTCTGGGCTCTCTATTCTGTTCCACTGATCTATGTGTCTGTTTTAGTGCCAGTACCATACTGTCTTGCTGATGACAGCTTTGTAATAGAGCTTGAAGTCCAGAATTGCGATGCCACCAGCTTAGCTTTTCTTTTTCAACATTCCTCTGGCTATTTGGGGTCTTTTCTGGTTCCATACAAATTTTAGGAGTATTTGTTCCATTTCTTGGGAAAAAAGTGGATGGTATTTTGATGGGGATTGCACTGAATGTGTAGATTGCTCTAGGAAGCATTGACATCTTCACAATGTTTGTTCTTCCAATCCATGAGCATGGAAAGTTTTTCCATTTCTTTGTTCCTCCTCAATTTCTTTCATGAGTATTTTCTAGTTTTCTGAGTACAGATCCTTTGCCTCTTTGGTTAGATTTATTCCTAGGTGTCTTATTGTTTTGGGTGCAATTGTAAATGGGATCGACTCCTTAATTTCTCTCTCTTCTGTCTTGTTGTTGGTGTATAGGAATGCCACTGATTTCTGTGCATTGATTTTATATCCTGCCACTTGACTGAATTCTTGTATGAGTTCTAGCAGTTTTGGGGTGGGTTCTTTTGGGTTTTCCACGTAAAGTATCATATCATCTGCAAAGAGTGAGAGTTTGACCTCCTCTTTGCCAATTTGGGTGCCTTTGATTTCTTTTTGTTGTCTGATTGCTGTGGCTAGGACTTCTAATACTATGTTGAATAGCAGTGGTGATAGTGGACATCCCTGCTGTGTTCCTGACCTTAGGGGGAAAGCTCTCAGTTTTTCCCCATTGAGAATGATATTCGCTGTAGATTTTTCACAGATGGAATTCTACCAAACATTTAAAGAAGAATTAATACCTATTCTCCTGAAACTGTTCCAAAAAATAGAAATGGAAGGAAAACTTCCAAAGTCATTTTATGAGGCCACCATTACCTTGATCCCAAAACCAGACAAAGACCCCATCAAAAAGGAGAATTATAGACCAATATCCTTGATGAACATGGATACAAAAATTCCCACCAAAACAGTAGCCAATAGGATCCAACAGTACATTAAAAGGATTATTCACCATGACCAAGTGGGATTTAACCCTGGGCTGCAAGGTTGGTTCAACATCCGCAAATCAATCAACGTGATACAATACATTAACAAAAGAAAGAACCAGAATCATATGATCCTCTCAATAGATGCAGAAAAAGCATTTGACAAAGTACAGCATCCTTTCTTGATCAAAACTCTTCAGAGTATAGGGATAGAGGGTACATACCTCAATATCATAAAAGCCATCTACAATTTATTTACTATGATTAATTTCCTTTTCTTATCAAAAAATTTTCTGTAGCATAGTTATCTGCCATAAGATTTTCCCCAAAATTTATGCTAGGTGTTTCTCAAGCGACTAAAAAAGTGCCTAGAGTCACTAAGACCTATTCTAATTTCCTGAGCAGTGGAAGAATTTGTAAGGGAAATAAAAGCTGAAAAAGGTCAACTTAATTTCTTTCAGTCACTAAAGCTAATAGGCATAGACCATCTGAACATTTATATTTAACATACTTTTTTTTGTCATTCACTGTCTTGTCTTGTTGTATCTTAAGCCCTTACTAGATTTTTTAAGCCCTTACTAGATTTTAAGCTTCACACAGTCAGTCCTATATCTTGTGTTTTTTATTCTCCTGCACCTAAACTGGTACTTTACACATTGCTAGTGTTCGGTGCTCAGATACTGAGATATTAGAATACTTGCTTCAGCCTAAAAGATATATAATCCAAAAACATGGACAGACAGATATATTGGTTGTCTACTCAATACCCACTTTCCACTTCATTGTAATTTACAGAACCCCCTGTTTTTCAGGTTGGCTTTGTGTCCAGGTAAAATGCCACATTTCCTGGTCTCTTTCCACTATGGGATCCACATGATTACCACTAGGGGCCATTAGGGGCCAATGAGATAAGAACAAAGTTCTGCTTGGGATTTCTACAAGTATTTCTTTTCATTTTAAGGAATAAATTCTAGAAGTATTTCTTGCCTTTGGAAACACTGACATGAGGCTAAAAGTAGAGAAACGATATTGTACCAATGAGGCAAACCTTGATTCTGAGAGCTATATGGTAAGGTTTCTGTCTTAAACACTAAGACAGAAGACCAGGAGGACTTCAATGACAGGGAAGTTGCTGACTCTGCCTTGGACTACTTCTGTACTTCCCATTATGTCAGAGTATTAATTGCTATTTTATTAGAACACCATATAGGATATTCATAGCATGTAGCCAAGATCAGTCTTTGATATCACATATTTTGCCATAGCCCTTGGGTTCAATTTTCATGGTGGATTGGGCCGTGGAAGCACGCAACATTTTCTTAGTTGAAAGCAGAAGCTTGTGTGCTTTGGATTCAGCCCGACTCAGTGAATTTAGTCCAACAGTCAATTAAGTCTACAATTTTTATAGTATCCTGCTCTTTCCTCATCCTAAAACAAATAAACAAAAAACAAAATTGGCTGCTTGAGTAATATTTTCACATTCCACTGGTAGTATGTACATCATATCTACACCTCCCAAGCATGGAAATTTGAGACACCACAGACACCACAGTCTGTGGACAGATCCTATCTTTAAGCATTTATCAACATCTACCAAATAAGTGAACCTCCCACAGGCCAAACATGGTGGTAATAATAACAAATTAAAAAGCCGATATGATACCAATTCAATGGTTGTTATCTGTGCACCAGCTATGCTGTCCACGTAGAAGTTTCTGGGCAAGTACATAATCTCTGTACTTCACATCCATCTTCACGGGGTTGTTGCAAGACTTCAATTAGTTGATACATTAAAAACATATCACAGTTCAGGTATGAAAAACTGAAATAATACAGAATTATTTTTATAATAAAAATTTAGTTACTTTGATATATAACTCATGTAGAATTTTTCAGTTTAAAAAACAACTAAAACTTGATTATTCTTAGGAAAAGATAAGCTAAAAGATAAAGAATATATTACTGTGCTGTAATAATAATATATTTGTAAGCTTATGTTCTCATTCACTTGCTGCCTGAGGTCATTCAAAAAGCATCTGTTGAATGCCTACCCTTGGGACGCCTAGGTGGCTCAGTCGGTTAAGCATCTGCCTTTGGCTCAGGTCATGATCCCAGGATTCTGGGATCAAGCCCCATGTCGTCGGGTTCCCAGCCCTGCTTCTCACTCTGCCCCTCCCCCTGCTTGTGCTCTCTCTCTCTCTCTCTCTCTCTTATATGTTCTCTCTCTCTCTCAAATAAATAAATAAAATCTTTAAAAAAAATGGATGCCTATCCTTCTGCAGGAGTAGTAATAGGAATCATCCTCATAATAGACTGGGTTATTCTCTCTGGACATTTTTGAAGCTGGTCAACTTTTTGTAATTTACTTTATATCAAAGTTATCAAGGACCTTTGACAAAATTCTGTGTAAAGAATTAGAAACCATTAAAACAAATAACTATCTACAACACCACTGGGTTGATCTAGTGTGTTCCTTAAGATGGTGAAAAAAATCAGAGACTGAATTGTCTTTTGATCATACATAATACAAATAACTGCTAAGTTGATACCGGTTATGACTGTTTTGCAGTTCATTTGAAAATCTATAAAAAGAAACAATTTCCTTTAAACTGACTATAAAGATAAGGCATTAGCAAACCATTGGGTTCACTTGCAGTAAATCATATCAATTAATGAGATGTGGAAAAAGTTAGAGTCAAGGTAGTAAAATAGGGTAACAGGATGATATATGTCATCTATTTTAGGAGAAAGTGAAAATTTTAGTCATTAGTCATTTAGCCAATAATATTCATCTATTTGTTATTATTTAGTGGAATATGCATGCTTTAGAGTTCAGGGATTTTATTGGTTCACACCACATGGTTTGGCTTTAGAATTCCTTGGAAGAGTGTAAATACATTTCAATCTGACAGCCACTCTAATAATCTCAAAAACTGATATCAAAACACTTCTGTATTGAGACTCATCACCATCAGGGAAAGTAGTTGATCGTGCTAATTCCACATGCTAAAAATGTTTGCTGCAATGAGACATTTGATTTTTTTCATGCAAATAAAATCATTTTTAAAGGCAGAAATCATTCATTACTTAAAAGAAAATCTTTTTAGATGATAACTAGAAAAGAACAAGTTACCTCAAATGGATTTTGACTTATTTAAGAGAATTCTAAAGTTCGGAGTATCAGAATTAACAGTTCTTATATTAAGAAATTTTCAACTCCAGTGGCTCTTAAATTTTTAACTAAAAAAACCCTCAGATTATTTTCTTCCAACAAAAGTTGGAAGAACTCAGAACTTTGAGATGTAAAACAGAAACACATAACTGCTATGATAGAAGGCAGACAAGGACTCATGGACTGTCTTTTAAGAATACTACTTGCTCATCCTTCTCTCAACGCCAATTAAGTATCCTTGGAGCATTTGAAAATTTGAAAATTACTACAAAGTCAGAATTTCTACAGCTGATTCTCATGATTTGTGAGAGTTATGTTTTATAAAGATGCTACAAATGTCAAATTAGCAAATACTGACCATAGGTCTTAGGAGATACACAGGGTTATGTTCCTATGAGCCCTGGTCAGAGTATTTTCACAACATATTCGCCAACCTATTGAATACAACCTCGTTTTATGTGTGTTTCTGCTTAAACGCACCTTATTTAATATATCTTTCATATAAATAATTAATTATGTGCAGTATTTCTTTATAATAAAACACTAGCCAAGAAGGGTTTAACATTTTCCTGACCCTGGGTAACATGACCATAAATTTCTTTGGGCTTCAGACTCACAAAAATGCGCTTTTTAAAAAATCGTCATCTCATGAATCCATATTTGACTATTTTCCCATCTTTTCCATAGATTCATGACACACTATAGATGTTACTTTAATACTTTCTGGAGTGGTCTCACATACAGATCAGCACATTTTATCTTCCTTTCTCTGGATATATTCTATTACTAATTCATTAACACTGAGCTCATGGCCAACAGAATTATAACTCATACCTGAATGAAGCTTATTTAACACATGTATTTTCTGCCTAAGACATATCACAGCCTTCTTGTGTTTAGGAATAACAGGCAGCATTTCAGCACAATGCTTAGGGGCCATTTTAAATAGTAAAATCACCAAAAAAAAAAAAAAAAGAACAGAAATGTAAATAAATATGGGATAAAATAAACTGCAAATAAAGATACTCATTTACAATATGAGAGCTAAAATAAGGTTATCAGGTCAATCCCAAGAAAACTGGGACAGTTAGTTACTCTGAGTTTTCTGAGAAAGGAAATGGATTATCACCATAATTTGCCTGGAGTTATCTCTTGTTAAATTTATTTACAATGTTCATTCATCCATTTCTTCAAACAGCAGTGGATATTTATAGAGCCCCTATAAAGTACCAAGTAATGTAGCTACAACAGGAATAAGACAGTGTCAGCTCTGACTGAATTTATAATCCACCTAGGATGTAGGTAGGTAAATTACAATACAATGTGATATGTGTTGTGAAAAGTAAATTAAAGTGCTATGGGAACATGTGGAGGATTTCACCTAACCCCATCTTTACAACAATGTTTATTTATTTGAGGGGGCGTCGGCAGGGGCGGGGAGGAGCAGAAGGAGAGGGAGCCCTAAGCAGACTCCTCACTGAGTGCAGAGCTGGAAGCAGGGCTCGATCCCATAACCGTGAGATCAGGATCTGAGCTGAAACCAAGTCAGACACTTAACTGACTGACTGTACCACCAAGGCACCGCTTACCTAACTAACCCCACCTTAAAGTACAGGCACAAGTTTTCCCACTTTTTTTTATTTCACTGACCATACTTTAAACTCAAGCTCAAGAGTTACCTTCAGAAAGCTTCTCTGGATTTCCCCAACCCCCTCCCTAGTTTAGACTAAGTCTTCCCTGCTCTATGTCCTCATTAATTGCAGGGGAACAAGAATGAAGGCAAAGACTATTTTAAAAGCTTCTTGAGTTATCTGAATAATCAGTTCTAAAGGCCAGAAGTAAGAAACCGGGAGCATTTTTGGAGAAAAGAGATCTGGCTGTGAATAAGCAAAGGGAACTCCCAGATTTGTAATGAACACGATAACAAAAATCCTATGGATCTTAGAGTCCTCACTGATTAAATGAGGAATTGGTTGAAACAATATTCCTTAAGACATTCTGTAGATTGAAAATTCTATGAGAGGGACAAGTTAAATAAAAATATACATATTATAAGTCATTTTGCCATGGCATATAATATCTTAGCCTTGACAGTTCATTTTTTATTCTACTAGGAAAATCCAAAATTAATTTAGAAATTAATAGTTTAAGCAAAATCCCAACTGATTAGAAAGCATGATTTCTGAACAATATTTTAAAGGCTTCATTTTTGAAAGAGACAACAATTGAACAGAAAAAAATACTGGATTTATTCTAGAATCAACTATATCTACATTACTATCAGTATTCATAAGAACCATTAGTATAATAATACTTCTCTAGCTAATATGAGAACAAGACAATAAAGTGACTTTCAAGAACTTGGAAAACAGAAAAATCAGGTTGCCCTTCGAACTTTAAACTAGCAAAATTCAAACAACAGATGTGACTAACTATCCTGAAATTAACTAATGAACAGCCTTTAAATGTGTGACTTAAATTTTGGAAACAACAGAAACTTCAACAAATTTTATCTGGAAGTAATCACAGGAAGACAGGTCTGAAATGGGTTTGCAGATAGTAAGCAGAAGAGAAAGAAATCACATTTTACCCTGTCTGAAGACTGAACAGAAAGAGGGATGGTTTGCCCAGAACACATGGAGGGGGCTGAAAGAGATGGCAGTTGGCAATGTTCATCCAATGCTGTGCCGGGGAAAGACTCACCAAAGAGTCGCCTACTGTTGGGCATGTGAAGAGGACTCACTGGGTCTCTCATGGCTTGGATAAAGTACCTCTTACAAGAACCACCACACTCTCAAAGCAACCACTCCAAACTTACCATCACTGGAACCTGAAACTGGTTCAGGTAAGAACCCTCAACATCTGATAAATTGCGGGGAGAATGTTTAATGAGGAGCAAAATATGGTTTTAAAGTGTCTCCCCACAGATTGCTTATGAGTTCCAAGGGGAAAATAGTATCTATCTAGGGGAGAAACAAAGTAGCACCTCGATGAGGAGATCAAAATTTATCTTACCAATGAAGTGTACCTCCACGTACAACATCCTGAAAAGGACACTATTATAAGTAGTGGCACATAGATTCCTGCCAGACATGCATAACCTGAATTTAATCATGAGGAAACATCAGACAAACCTAAAATGAGAAACATTCTCTTAAGAAAAAAGAGAGAGGGAGAAATTTAGGAAGAAGAAAAACCTGGCCTATATTCATTAAAAAACCTCAGTGTCAAAAAGGACAAAGAAAGGCTGAAGAACTGTTGCAGATTAAAGGAGACTAGCAACTGTATGCCATCTGTGAGCCTTGACTGACAGGGGAAAAAAGATCATTACAAAGTTTATTATTGGGACAGTTGACAAATTTGGATCATGAATAGTAAAGTACTATATCAATGTTAGATTTCTTGAATTTGATAACCGTGCTAAAGATTATGTAAGAGAATATCTTTGTTCTTAGGAGATACACACTGAAGTATTAAGGGATAAAATGTCATGATGTATATAACCTACTTTCAGTGCTTTAGAAAAAAAATTTATATACATATGTATGTCTGTATATAAAGGGAAAGAGAATAATCATTTAAAATGTTAAAAAAAAAAAGAACCACTGCGTTCTTCCCTAACATATTTTGTAAATGAAGAAACTCATTTCCTCTTGACAAGGGTCCCTTGCCTTCCCCTTACGAGGTTCTTGCCTGATACCAGAAAGGTGATGTGCTGGAGTGGAAATATGAGCATTTTGATCATTAAAATTTAGGAAATTTTTTGCTGGTTTAGATCAGCAGTTTTTGAAATTAGTTTTTGTCAGTCAATTCACCTGAGTTCAATCAGTGTGGGTTTCTTCTTATGCAAAGACAGCAAGCTAAACCCTGCATCATGGTGAATTTATCCATGTGCTGACCCTTGAAGGCTCTGTAGAACTGACCAAATAGCTGTCCCTGTATACAGCCCCACTTGCCATTATACCTTCTGTCAAGTATCCCAATATCATGAGATTGTATAATAGCTTATAATTTAAAGAACATCTTCACAGAGGTCATCTCCTTGACATTGAGAAATCCTGCAAAGAAAACAAAACAGGTATGACCTCCATTTTACCACCTGTAAACTGAGAGGCAGAAACCCTACGTTGGCTAACTTAGTTGCATGGAATTCAAATAAAAGTCTTTTAAGTAAGCATTTATTTGATTAACTTATACAAGGATGCTTTCTCATTACACACCATCATTTATGTTTAAGATGATGAATCAGAAGTAGTTAATATCATGCAACAAAGAAGGGTTAAATTGCACCTACTATTATTATAGTTGAGAAGCAAACTAATATATTCTAAATGATGCTTTAAGATTAAATGATAAATCTCTGCTTAATTATGCATTAATTAGAAAATGTACATAAACATATTTCTAGAATACTGGCTTTATAAAATTTTCACTTGACTAGGGAAATATATTTTATATTTTCTTCATTTCTAGAGCTCAGTTTGGATGGGAGGCAGCATGGAAGGGAGCCTATGGTCCTGGGTATTACAGTGCACTCTGTCTCTAACCAGCTGGGTTACTCGTGGAGAAGATAACTGATCTTCTATAACCTCAGTCTACAAGTTATTAACATTAAAAGATTGAACTAGATGATTTCATGTTTTTTTCAGGTACAACATTCTCCAACCAAACATACATACTTTTTGAACTCTGATTCTGGTTCTCTTGATGATCTGGGGTTTCACTTAAACGATAACAAAAAGTGTTTTATTAAATTACCTTGTGGTGGATTGTGTCAATATTCTAGACATATCAAAAGAGTATTTATTTATTTATTTTAGAAAAAGAAACCATATGGAGAAAGAGAATTGTGGAGATAGAATAAAAGCATAATTTGGTCTACAATTTCGAAAAGTGGGCAAAAAGGAAGCTCTCAAATAATTCCACTTAAAAGGTTAAAGTCTCTTATAAAAGTGCATTTGGTTCATTACTACATATTGAAAATAAATTATTTAACATAACTGGGAGAGAAGAAATTTCCAGGCAATTGTCTCCACACTGAGCTTACTTTATACTTCATTAAAATTATGTGGCCCCAGAGAGAGGCCCCAATAGAAATTTTATAGTTTCCTCTTGAAATACTAAAACTAGCATATGAATTCATGAGCCAGGAAACCTTGAGAGAATAGAGAAACAAATCTAGAGGAAAAACATTAAGAAATCTGAAATCTTTTTATAATTCCCTGGCACCATATTAGCTCACAAAACACCCACTCAGGCTTATTGTCTGCAACAGATACTGTATACGATAGTATTTTCTGCAATGAAAGAATATTAAACCTGTTTCTCAGGTCACTAAGCACATTCCTGCTTTAAAACCATAGCCACTCCCAAAGCACGCACAGACATTTTGTTGTACTTTAATTTTTTTCTACCATTAATCGCTTTGCCAATATTTTATCCTAAAGAAGAAGGAAGTGATATAGAGATCATAGTTTCCAACAAAGGAAAGAGAGTAGGGTCATCTTCCTCATTCATCTTCATCCTTTAGCCAATGTTAGCTATGTGTCAGACACTGTTTCATATACCTCCTAATTTGATCCTCACAATGGCCCTAAGTGCTGAGCATAATCATTATCCCCATTTTACATTTAATATACGAGGGGGAAAGGATGCTGATGGGGTTGTGTTTCTAGGAGGTGAACAGGTGAAAGAGAAGATGGGTCGGGCAGCTGCCATAGGAGGATGGGTACCTTTTCTACTTTAGTAAGAGGGAAGAAAAGAGAGTGTGTGCTGTGGTGAGTCACAGAGTTTCAAAAGGAATCAAGGCAGTTTGTCTCTGATCACTTCAATTTCTTTGGTTCCTCATTGTAAACTTGGGAAAAGTAAATCCTACTCTTAGTATAAGACTATTTGGAGGATAAAGGGACATTATACTTTTAAAAAACACTTAAGATGTCTGGCATGAATTAAGGATCAAAATTTATAATAGCTATTATTATTGTTATACATTATTGATGTATATTATATATCGGTAGATAAGTACAGTTATATGCAGTATTATTACCTATAATACTATTACTGTTATTGTTACCACTAGTATATCTAAGCTAGTGGCTAAACTGTATCTGATATCTACCTGGTAGATATCTATTGAAAGTCGCTTAGAATTATACCTGAAACTAAAGTAACATTGTGTGTCAACTATATTCAAATAAAAAAAAATTTAAGCCACTTGGAATAATTTTTTAAAAAAATAAAATCACTTGGAATGAATAAGCCACGATTTATTATGACAAAAACATCTCTAGAGAATAATCAGAAGAAACATACCTATAAATCCTAAAAATGAAGTTTTAAAAAAGAAGCCAATTCCTATCAGTGTCAATCTCAAAAAACCAAGAAATTGTATGCACTCAAGTGCATATAATGAAAATAGAGCTACATTATATATTTTTTCTCTTTGAATTCCAAAGTAGCTATTGGAATGGACTTGCTGAGTATCTGAACATATGTGTTTCTTCAAAGAGGTAGCTTCAAAGAAAAAAAAAATCTGACAGTATTCATGTTGGTGTATTTGATTTCATATATTTATGATCAATTAATGTTGTTATCACTTCTTTTTTGTTGTTGAACATTCAAGACTCATTTGGCATGCACAAACATGAAAGTCTTTGCCCTAGAAGCATCTGATGTAAGCTGACCCCCCCACCATGATCCTGAGTCCCATCTACTGCACACACTTCCTTTCTGTGTTTTTCTTTGTTTCTGTATCCAAGTAGGATACATTGTGGCACTTTCCACAAGGAGCCAAATATGTTGCCTTTTCTCTCTACAGAACAGAGTACTGAATTTCAGTGAGATAGCTTTATCATTCAATTAGTTGTTCCATTGGCCTAACTATTACTATATAAAATATTTCAGAGTTACAAAATTAATTGCCATCTGGAAAGGGAAAAAACAACCAGTAAATTCCTACGTTATCCTCAGTTTAAATGTCACATAAATATATTAATTGTTTACTTAGGTAGTAAATTACACCTTAAGGACAGGTTAAAAAAAAACCTATAAAACCATGAGCATATTTGCATTTTGTGGTCTTGCACTTTACTCCCTCAGAGCCATGCTCAGCCAACTTGAAAATAGCTCAGGACATAAATATTATGAAATATGATTTTTTTAAAATTAGCATTTATTAATAGGAATTGAAGTGTGTCTATATTCCTATACTCCTCTTTGCCTTTGGCAAAATTATGAGATTCATGCTTGCAGAAAAAGGCCTCTGTATTTTTTACTCAGGATACTTTTCCTACTCTCCATCCTGTTCCGTAGGCTGAAACGCAGATTCTACAAAAGAAGAAAAATCTAGTCTTCAAATCTTACTTAATACGTCTTTTTGTTGATTTGTTTGTTGGAACCGCAGCTTATTCCCCATTCATGCAGAAAATCTCTAAAATGTAGCCAACAGCTATAACATTAAGGAAAAATTTCTCAAGATAGTTTTACTTCAAGTCCTAAGAAAGTAAGCCCTCCATTCCAGGGGTGGGGTCCATCATGGACTAAAGATTTTGAAAGTTGTGTGTCCCATCTCCTGACTCCTTCTGTGGACCTTTCTCTTCCCCAGGATCTCTTAGGTAAAACTCTCTGACTGAAAGGCTCGGAGTCATTCCACAACCTGCTTGCAAACCCTGCCTGAAGCAAGAGATATCCATTAGTTTACCTTCATACTCTTTCCCTAAAAACATATACATCACAGAGTATAATTACCAAACGAAACAGAGTAACCGTCATTCTGTGAGTCCCAATCATGATTAT
Source organism: Zalophus californianus (assembly GCF_009762305.2). Classification (NCBI taxonomy): domain Eukaryota; kingdom Metazoa; phylum Chordata; class Mammalia; order Carnivora; family Otariidae; genus Zalophus; species Zalophus californianus. Next base: position 79,857,905 of record NC_045606.1, read on the forward strand.
AATTAACATAATTATAATTAATCAGACCAGTTTTATCTGTTGCGAGACTCATGGGCCTTATTCAGTCATAGTCCCTAGCTATAATACTGTCCCTAATTCCTGTACCAACTCCAGCCTGTAGTTGGGGTCTTTGGAGATCTGCTTTCTTTTGGCAGGTCTGGAGCTGGAACTAAAAATCTAAAAACAGATCTTCAGAATGGTGGTGTGCTAGCTGACTCTTGAGAACCAGTCATTATTTTGCCCCACTTTTCTGACTGGAAGCAAGGACTGGACATACATGGAAGCCTGACTCCCAAGGCTACACTTCTATAGCTATCTTCTGCTTCTGGGTCAGTTCCATTGACCTTGGTACACATGCTTCTCTCCAGGCATCACATAGTGTCCTTTCTTTCATGCTTTACCAACCCAGCCTTAGCTAGGGCAGGTGAAGCAGCTACAGGAAGTGTCCCATGGAGCTTGGAAGAAAACCTTTTATTTCTTCTCCCATATAAATTACCACAGAATTCCCTCAAAATGGACCAAACAATGAGACCATTACATATGCATGCAAGTTATATAAATTTGAGACACGGAAAACATTTTGTTAGTCAAGATTATAAGTTTTTAACCTTTGGAGGTTGTTATGAGAACAAGAGTGAAACTTTCCAATTATAATTTATAGCCAGCTACTCTGATTAAATTGATAACACTTAGTTATTATTGCTGCCGTGATTATCTTCACCATCAATATTTTGTAAACAGGCTGAAATTGAATTGGAAGAGACTATTGCTCTCATGATTCCCCAAAGATGAATGAACACAGGAAAATAAGAAGAAATATGTTCAACTACCAAATTGAAAAACTTAAACCTCAATTTCTAGGGAAAAATCTTTTCTTCAACCATATTCTGATGTGCAAATTACAGTTTAACACTAAAGATGCCATCTGAGGGAAATGTTGGTTTTATATCTTTTTAAAGTAGAAAGTCATCATTAGGAACTCCTGGCAGAGGCATAAAATTATGACTCTTATTTTGTTTTCAAATAATTGTGTAAAGATGTTACAGTAAACTACCCTGCCATTTTCAAACTGAGGTTTTAAAAGCCTACTCAAGACATACGGTGTTTTTCTCCCATCTTCCCAGTGCATAGTGATTTCCTCCTCAATGCCACTTTATCAGTTTTGCCCCATCAAAAGCCTTTTGAACAACTTCCTAACAGTCAAAGGCAAGAAAGATTAATTATCCACTCTGACACCTCAAATTTACATCCAAGAAGGAATCTGCCAATGGGAGGTCAAAAATATTTATAGGAAAATCCTGACGTTTCTGACAGCTGGTGAAGGAAGATAATTTGGACTAATATAACCTTATTGGAGTCTGGTATGGTTTGGATACATTAATTTAATGAAGTGTTGCGGGGACCGAAGTCACGTTCCCACAGTGAGCCCTTCCGTAGAAGACTTTCTCCATCTGTGCAAAATGAGTTGTTCACTCCAGTTCCAGACTTGATGGACAAATATCAAGACTTTAAGAACTGCCATTTAATTTATAGTTAAATAATAGCCTGTAAAGCCTGCAGACACGTTAAAAATTTATGAGTCTATAGTGCCTGACCTCCTTCCTAAGACCAGGAAAAGGGAAAAAAAAAAAAAAAGACCAAGAAAAGATTTTCTGGGATAGATGTATGGAAGTCCAACTAGTCTATATACTTAAGAAAAATGGTTTTACTGTTACTAAACTAATGTGTGCAGAAAATAGAATTAATTAAATAAAGTATATCTGGTGCTTATTACAGTATCTAATACAAATAGGCACTGCATAAATGCTAATTATAAAAAAACCCACACAATAAAAACATAGGGTGGGGGGAAGATAATTAACATTTAAAAAAATATTTATTTGTATGAGAGAGAGAGCAAGCAGGGCAGAGGGAGACACAGAGAGAGAGAGAGAGAGCATCTCCAGCAGACTCCATGCCTAGCTCAGAGCCTGAAGCAAGGCTGGAGCTCAGGACCTGAGATCATGACCTCAGTCGAAATCAAGAGTCTGATGCTTAACTGACTGAGCCACCCAGGCATCCCCACCCTATGTGGTTTTTAAGTAAGAGAGAATCAATCTCTATTGTTTCCCTTTCACAGACTCCAATCTATGATCAGCTAAGGAAATGGTATTAACTAATCCAAAGAGGGATTAAAATCAAGTCTGCATTAACAGATTTGATACAAAGGAACACAAGAATTCCAGACATACAAAACAAATGAACAAAGAAAAAAAGAGACAAACAAAAAAACAGACTCTTCAATACAGAGAACAAACTGGTGGTTGCTAGAGGGGAGGTGGGAGGGGGGATGGGTGAAATAGGTGAAGGGGATTCAGAGCACACTGATCATGATGAGCACTGACTAACGTATAGAATTGTTGAATTACTATACTGTACACCTGAATCTAATATTACACTGTAAACAAGATTGGAATAAAATAAATAAATACATAAGTAGGTAGGTAGGTAGGTAGGTAAGTAAGTAAATGATCGATCGATAGATAGATAAAATAAATCAATGATTGCCAAGGATTCAGGGCAAGAAAAAAAAAAGAATTCCAGACATCAAAGAATCTAAACCTTTTCTTAAAGGGAAGATGGAATCCTATCCCTTTGAGCAGAATAAGAGAAAACTAGATACACTTATACAAATACACAAGGCCTTAAACAAGGAGCCTGATGGAATTATACCTAATAAAGGAAGAGAAATACTTTCCTATGACTCAGTGAATGTAAATTACTACTAGGTGAGTCTATTGCTTTTCTAACTGCTCTCCTAAGGGACTAACAATGAAGGAATGACTTTCCAGTGGCCTTAAAAGCAAGAAATCATGGGAAGTAATGAATGACCTCAGTGGGAGAAACCAATTTTTTCCCCAGTCATTCATTGTGAATACAGCTGTCCGGGAAGATGACGGGATGACTTCCTTATTGCTCACATATGCAGTACTAAATAGAAGATATTAAGGTCAGACAGGCTCAAGTATCCATAATGGCTTAGGTACTTTATCTCCTAATAGGAAATTCAAGATCTTTTCAGCTAACAGATAAATCCTAGGGAAGGATTATTTAAATTATTGATTTTTTTTTCTCCTGATGTTTTTTAAGGAAGCTTTACTCAGTGAATTGAATGAACTGGGAGTTATAGTTACCCCTACTAATTCTATTATCTCAATTATGAAAACTAGTTGCTTTCTCTGTTGCCAGTGCCTGTCATTGCACTCTTTATTTAAACTAAGAATTTTGGAATTCAGTGTAAAGAATATGGAAATATGTGGAGCCATAATTTTCAGCGGTCTCAGTTAAACTTTGTATATTGCTTTTGTACACTGACAGCTAAAATTACAATAGTTAATTGTAGGTGGATCAAGCTAACTGCTCAACACAATAAAATGGCAAGTGATCTTTTAATACCTTCATTTTTATAATAAAAAATAATTGCTTGTGTAGCAAGAAGGCACACCATAGTAGTTAGCCTATAAATCATCTTGCTACCTGGAAAGAAACAGTATATATGAAACAGAACATGGATGTTGAGTTACAGTCAAATTGATATCTTCATGTCAAGGGAGAATAATGTCATAATATCTAAGAATTACTGAAGCATGACTGTGTTCCTAGCACTCTTCCATGCTCTAGAATAATTTGCTTCATCCTCACAGTATTCTAGTATTATCAACTTAAGTTTAAGGAAAAAAGGCACAGAGAAATAAAGTAACTGTTCAAGGTCACATAGCCAGGAAGTTGTAAAGTCAAGATTGAAGTCTAGACTTTCTGAAGCCAGAGACCATAATTTTCATTCATTCATTCATTCTTTCATTCAGTCATCCATACATCCATTTATGTATTTATGCATGTATGTAGGTCTTTACATTGCATTATAATTTATATACAGTGAAATGCACAGATATTAACTACATAGTTGAGTATTAAAAACTGTGTACACCTGGGCAACCATCTTCTCAATCAAGATAAGGAATATTACCATCACCCCAGAAAGTTCCTTTGTATCCATTTTTAATAATTTCCATACCACCACCTCACCACCAAAGGCAATTACTACTCTAATTTCTAATACCATAAATTAGTCTTGCATGTTTGTAGTCTTCATATAAACAGAATATTATGGTATGTACTATTTGTTTCTGGCTCCTGTCACTCAACATAAAGTCTGTCAGATCCATCCATGTAATAGTTCCTTTTTCTTTGTGTTGCTGAGTAGTATTCCATTGTATGGTCATACCGCAATATGTTTATCCATTTGCTTGTTTCTTTTTATTGTGAAGCAGCGGCTACTGTATAGTTTATACCTCAGTTTGCTTGGTGGTGGAGATTTGAGTTGCTTTCAGGTGTTCAATGTTATAAATAAAGTTGCTATTAACATTCTTGCACAATTTTTTTGGACATATTCTCTAGTATGTTGAGTAAATTCTTGCATGTGGAGTCAAATCGCTGGGTAGTGTATGTTTAACTTTGTTAAGAAACTATCAAGCTGTTGTCCAAAGTGGCAGTACCATTTTACACTGCCTGTAGCAGTGTTCTTGAGTCTCGGTTGCTTCACATCCTTATAACATTTGGTACAGCAAAGACTGTGCTCTTGCAAAATGAGTCTTCTGAAAACATGGGATGAGATTATACATGAACATAAAAAATTACATCGAGGAATAATTAGCTGGTGAAAATAGCTGTGGCCACCTAAGCTTTACTAAATAACTCATTCCCAATCACTGTTTGACATCTATTGCTTAGTCATCCACAAATTAATCTCTTATCCCTATCTATCAAACATTTCTAGACTGGGGCGCCTGGGTGGCCCAGCTTTTAAGCGTCCAACTCTTGATTTTTGCTCTTGTCATGATCTCAGGGTGGTGAGATAGAGCCCCAAGTCAGGCTCCACACTGGGTGTGGAGTCTGCTTGAGATTTCCTCTCTCCCTGTCCCTCTGCCCCTCCCCCTGCTCATGTGCATGCTCCCTCTCTCTCTCTCTCAAAAAAAAAAAAAATTCTAGACAAAGAATAGAAAAAGAAGAAAATTTATGATCAAATTACGGAGCACAATTTAGGAGTTATTTCAAAACTACTGACTTGAAGAAGCTGCATAATGATAAAATAAAGCTCAAATCAACTGATTAGAAAATTCATTCTATTAAGTACCAGCATAGATAATCAACCAATATAGCATAAAGATATAGGGGGTAAAATACACATTTGAAAACTTTTGCCTCAGAGGGAGATCTGGTATGGATACTGATTATACAAGCAGTTTGGCTAATCATACATTTGACATAAGACAAAACTGTGGGTGTTCAGATGCCCATAAGGCTTTTGGTCATAGGTAATAACCATAATTGTCTCCAAGTAGTGTTTGCTTTGAATATACCTAAATAAATGTGGCTAAAACATACACTGTTATAATTATTTCATAAAGGAAAAGACTAACAAAATGAAATTTTTTCCTAAAGTCAATCAATTCTACCCTGTAAGAATGATTCATAGATTGATATAAATAGTTTTCTAATTATGTCAAAAAACCTTTAGAAAACCACTATGATTTTTCTTTCCAAGGGTCAAAAAGAATATAATTCAATCTGGCAGCTAAAATTTTGAAATCAATTTGCAAAAGGCATTTAACTAGCTGTTAATAATCAGTGACAGGCTCTTTGAATCTTCCTAATATCAGTAATAAAAGTTTTTTTCTCTTAATTGACCATATTAAAACATCTTCCTTTCAGTACAAAATAGTTAACATTTTAGTGATCTTGTTAAAAATGTTTCTTGTAACACAAACCAAAATTTCCATAAGAGATTAGTAAGTTTTAATGTATTATATATATATATATATACTCTTGCTGTTATTTACTGCAAATTCTCAAGAGTACCAAGGGAATAAAAATCATTGATAGTTTTCTCTAACTTCTGATTTTCTAGCATATGCAATTCATATGGGTTATGCAAATGACTTTTAGTATTTATTAATGGTGTTTTAAGAATCAACAGTTTAATTAGCAAAATGGTGTTTCTGACCAACCAAAGAAGTAAGCTTATTTTAAATACCTGACTTGCCTTTTAAATTAGAAAATCTTATTACAGTTTCAGTATTCTGGGGCATTCACTGCACCAGCCTCACCCTAATGACTTTGCTAATTAGCCCCCAAAGGTTACAACGATTGAATCTACAACTGCTTACTCAGATGGAACTCCCATTCATCATCCTTCTCATTTTCTCTCAACTGTTTATGTTCTCCCGTGGCCTCATTGACATTTATGGTTTCTATGCAGCCCATAGTTAGCACATATCATGGCAGATGAATTCAGAAAACAGCACATATCATGGCAGATGAATTCAGAAAACTTTTCTTTTTAGAATAATCACCATCTCTATCCCATATATGTTTGTGTGAATGAAACACTATGAAGAGATGATGGCACAGACATTAACCTACTTTTGTATTACCTTTCAGTTAGGTCAGCCATCCTTATAGAGAGTAGCTGCTAAGTGGTTGTAGTATATTTTGATTTAATTGATGAAGGGTCTTCCAGGATATCCCATGTTGAACAATAATGAAGAGCTTAAAAAAATACAAAGCCTATAAAATTTTCATCCATCTTTCCCAAACTAAAAATTCTTTTTTTCTTTAATACACTGAAATAGGTGGGAATTTCATTATTTGCTTGCTTGCTCTCCTAGAAGCAAAGAAATAGGATTGCAAGGAATTGCTTTAGTCATCTTTGACAAGAGATTGAATGAGCCTAGTGTCCTGTTTATACAGGATGTAACTAGTTCATTGTTTAAATTAACCACGTGGGGGTCTTCTGTAAAAATATGTTTATGAAGTTTATCCTTAATGATTCTGATTCTGAATAACTGAAGTGAGAGTCAAGAATCTGCACTCTTAATAGTCCCCAGGTGACTTTCACCAGGATGGTTCACAACCATATTTGAAAACCCTGGTTTTATCTGTGGTACTGTCCTCTTTAACAAGAAAGAATATCCACATGAGCTAACTGGATATAGACAGATACAAGTGGTTGGCTTTGAGAGGTTACTATGATGCCAAGGACATCATTCTGGATTCTTCCAAACCTCTCTCTATTTCTGATTCACTTTCCCTTTGCCATGCCAAAAATTCACCCTCATCTGTGCCTTAAAGAGGGGAAGTTAAGTGGGAAATGTCTCAGGACATGTGCTAAGTGATGAGGTTAGGAAACAAAAAGAAGCACCCATTTTGTTACAAAGGAGTAGTTAATGACAATTGGTGGATACACAGATATACAGTAGGTTTGGGGGAGAGGCGATGAAGATGAAAGAAAGCAGCAAACACCCTCATATGGACTGGTCTGAATAGAATAGGCCGGGGGTATGGTCAAGGGGAGTCCGGTAGCTGAGACTCCTCAAACTGGGTTGCTGATCTGCACAGGTACCCAGAAAAATACAATACAAAAGGAGTGAGCTTATTATCACATTTAGCATTTGACCACAATTTGATTTCTCCCAGATCTCACTTGATTGTCAGATGCCAAGACCGCAAAACTATATAGATACCAAACCTTTAAAAGAGAGTGGTGAATCCTTAAAATGACCCCCTGGCCTCCTAGCTGAGTCTGTCACCACCACCCCCTTGATTTTCTTACTTCCAAGTTAATGCACCTGTCATCCAATTAACACCTCATTTAACTATACACCTGAGGCCTTTGCTTCAGCACTCTATTTTGAAACAATTAGCCCTCTACTGAATAGTACGGTAGTGTGATTATAATTAGGTGGGAGACACAAAGAACAGTGCTATTAAGGTTTTGTGAAAACCCTTAGTGGAAGTGGGGTCACAATAAGAGAAACAAATGAAGTTAGGATAAAGACAACTTTCTTTTAAACTGTGGGATGTTTTGGTACATAGGATTACTTACATTACTTATATTACTTTTATCAACTCATAGCAGTGAATTTTCTTATATATTACATTCTCCCAAGTATGGGGACCTGTAATATTTTGTTTGAAATTATCATATATCTTGGTCAAATGAAAACCTGTAAATAGTTGTACCTCTGAATTTCAATGCTACCTAGAGACAATTGGGATTATTTATAATGAAAATACTGTAGTATTTTATAAATCTGAGTGATTTTTACATACAAATATGAATTTAATTTTACCTGTAAATTTGTAAAACCTACTAATAAAAAACACGTATTTGTATTTTCACACCTATGTGGATTTTTTCTTTATTCTAGATTTTTGTCATATTAAGACTTTCTAGAGCAGTGCTTCCCAAACTTGAATGTGCATAAAAAATGCCTGGGGCATGTCTGTAAAAAGCAAAATCTGGTTTACTAGACATGGAGTGAAGACTTTTAATTTTGCATTCCAGCCAGCTCCTGAGTGATGCTCGTGTTGCTGGTTCAAGGGCCCACTGTGTAGCAAGGTTCTGTCTGGAACATATCTCCTAGGTAGCCAAAATGGGTTTTCATTGAAGAGGAATATTCTTTTCTATTTCAAATGTTATGTTTATGAATTATCACTGGAACACAATTGAGACTACATTTCATAGCAGAAAACGATACATTCTAGTCCTTTGAAAGTTCTTTATGACATATGGTATCTTCAATGGACTTCAATTTTTTTCTGGTACTCTATATAAAAAGGCTTACTAATCTTGCTATTTTAGATGAGAGGTTTAATTAGTATTCACTAAGGAAATACAAGTAACTTGACCACTCATCCTTTCACTACCAGTCTGGAATCATCTCGGTAGTAAAAACCCAGAAAATATTTATTTGATCATTGAGGTGTAGAAATGAGTGAGGATAGGTCCTTTTTATGCCCTTAAATCTGCTAGTAGTCATCACACAAATATGTCTTTTCTAGAGACGCAGCAGCTCAAATGAGCTAATTTGTAAAGGGTAAGACACTTGACTTTGTTAATGGACTGATATAAAAAATGAATAGCAAGAGAGAGAGAAGAGAAAAATAACTCACATGGGGTCACAAAAAAGCAGGGAGGGAAAAAGAGGAAGAGTCAACAATAGAAGCCAAAAGTGAGAGCCAGTGAAACACAGAGGGTTTCTGACCCCATGGGTCCCACATAAATGTGCACATAGGAGGCAGAGGAATGAAAAAACTTATTCCACCTTCCCCATCCTGAGAAATAAAAAACCAAGGGGTGGGGGGAACTGTTTTCTTCAGTGATCAGGAGAATTTAGGAGCAGAGCTTAAATTTGACTTGGGAATGAAACAGACAGCATCTGGGAAGACATAGTTCAAAGGAAACCAAAAAAAACACAGGCTTTAGTTGGGGAGAGGCAGGACTTCAGCGAATGGCAGAGGCTTTCCACCTGGAGATACTAAGCAGGAAGGACCTTGTGCTGGTCATCCCTGGGGCATGCCCATTCTGGATCAGCATGCCATCACTTCATTCATTCCTGGAAAATCACATCACCGATAAGGTATAGATTCTGGGTGCAGGAGGTCACATTCGGTCTCATCCAGTCCCGCTCCTCCAGTTTGTAATGCAGTGGACTAGTTCCCCCCAAAGGCTAGTGACTGACTGGTCCAAGGTCAGAGTTTAGGCAGAGCTAATTGTGAAATCCAGTTCTGTGTCACAACAACAAAACCCACTGAACGGTGCTCTACTTGGGCATAAGATGAAGGCAGAGGAAGGATTAAGAAGAGAGAAGAAAACCCCTCAAGCTCCCCTCACCCCACACCCCCCCCACACATGTGTCTTAGTAAGGGACCAGACAGGATGGCCCGACATGGCATGTCATCTTAGTGTGGCCTTCAGTGCTTACAAAGAAACGGTGATTAAAGAAATGGAAATACAACAATTAAGATGAGCTTCTTTCATCTTCTATCATCCTTTTTCTCCCAGATCTCAGTCATATTTTAAACCATTTTACATACTTGCAAGAGTTAGATGTGAATTTATATATGTAAATGAGCCTTGCGATTATCAAGGGTAAAATTTCCCTTTATAGACAAAGACGCCCTTAAATGTATGATCAACAGTTTTGACAATAAAGATAGGTGTTTCATTTCACAAAACATTCTTACTTTCAGAATGTTGTAAGTGCAACTTAATATATGTACAACTTATGAGAGTTCTAATCAATAATTCAAAAAGCAAAGCCTTGTTTCAATATGCTGTAGGACATTGTGTATTAATAAGGGGCCTATTTGTCCCAATATTTGCTTTCCCAAAACAATAAAAAGCTGTATTTATTTGTAACATAATTATAATAGAAAGGCTAAATTAGATGAGGAAAATTTGAGGCAAAATTTTTCCCCAAAAGACAAAAGTAATTATTCTACCAATAGCAATTTATTAAAGGCATATAAATTCAGACATTAAACTCCAAAGTACAGGCTGCAAATGTAGGCTGCATTTTTTATTCAATTTGTGAGTTTACTGACTAAGCTTAAGGAAACTGCAAACTTTAGAACTCCTGTTGTTTAACCTATTTAGGGTTGAAGAGTCAAGTTATAGTTAGGCTATCCCTCCATATAGGAATTAAGTGTGAGTACTCCTATTTGTATATAATATCATATATTTTTCCCTCCATTAAATCCTCTGAACAACCAGACCCTCTGAGGCAAAAATTTTTAATCAACATTGAGTCTTTAACTCAGAGAGTTAAAGTGGCCTTAGGTGACAGAAGTATCCTGGACATTTCCTCATTATACTCATTTGTGAATACTGATAAATATACTGGGGTATTCAGTTTACATACTAGTACCAACTGACTCTCACAAATGCCAAATTTTCTTTCCTGTACTAACAGGCAGAAATTGACCAGTTAGATTTTTTCCATGAAATAGGTCAGCTGTTGGGAAAGGTCAAATAAAGACACTAATGTTAACGACTAGAAGAACATTTATAAAAACTAGAAAAGAATACACCACAAGGTTAAAAGGAGCCAGGCATATTGAGCTTTACCTACAAGCACATAGGTTCATTTATGAATTATATTAACCATTTTTCTGATGCAGCGTTCCACAGGGCAGTGCCGGTAAAAAATAAATAATTGTACATTTGTAAAAATCTAGTAACTATGAGATGCAGGGTAGTTTAGGGGTTAAAGATGTGCTCTTTGGAATCAGATCTCTGGTTTAAATCCCAGTGCTGTCACCAATCTATGTGACCATGAAAAAGTTACTAGGCAGAAAATCACAGTACATACCTTATGCTATTAATAACCAGAATAATCTTCCCCCAGAAGATGCCCCAAGATAATAAACTATGCTGTTTTAAGCCACTAAGTGTATGGTAATTTGTTGCAGCAGCAATTGGAAAATAATATACAACCTTGTAGGGTAACAGATGTAGTAAATATATGTAAAGCATTTAGAATGGTGCCCAGAACATGGTAAGTGCTATGCACATCAGGTATTATTACCATAAATCAATTATTTCACTTCTGTGCTTAAAAATCTGCTGTCTTCCCTAAATGCTGTGAATGAAATTAATTTGCTGAATTATATCTTCTAAAGTTTGTGTGCTTCAGTTCCTGCTGACTTCTCAAAACCTTTCATGCCACCCTCCACCTCACCCACCCCTGCCCAGCCACAGTGACCTTCTTTCAGTCCCTCTAAAACACAAATGCCTTTGAACCTCAGGATCTTTGTAAGGGTTGTTCTCTTAACATGGGGAGCTTTTCCTTCATGCTTATCCCACCTAAATCCTACATACATTTCAAATCTATTAAAATAGCTTGCCTCAAAAAGGCCTTTCCTGAATACAGAAACTCTCTCAGAATATCGTATTCTTAATGGCCATAAGCACATGAAAGATGCTCGGTATTATTCGTCATCAGGGAAATGCAAACCAAAAACTGCAATGAAACACCACTAGATAACAACTGGGAGGGTTAAAATAGAAAAGACAGACAAGAGCAAGTGTCAAGCAAGGATGGAGAAGAACTGGAACTTTCATATATTGTTGGTGGGATTATAAAATAGTGCAGCCACTTGGAAAACAGTTTGGCAGTTTTTCAAAGTGTTAAACATAGTTATGTTTCATAATGTATATAATGTTGTATGCCTGAAAATACTATACTATTGTATGTCAACTATCCTCCAATTAAAAAAAAAAAGTAGTGTGACCAATGATCCAGCAGTTTCTACTCCTAGGTAAATACACAAGAGAAATGAAAACATATGTGCATGCAAAAGCCTGTCCATGAATGTTCACAGTGGCATTATTTGTAACAGCCAAAAAGTGTTAACACAAATGTCCATCAACTGATAAATGGACAAACAAATATGGTCTACTCATACAATGGACTATTATTCAGCAATAAAAATGAACAAAGTACTGATATATACTACAACAGAAATGAACCTTGAAAATATTATACTAAGTGAGAGAAGCCAGTAACAAAGATAGCATATGGTATAGTTTATTTACAGGAAATACCCAGAACAGACAAATCCATCAAGGCACAAAGTTGATTAGTAGTTGCCAGGGTATGGGGGGAGTAGGGTCTGGGGAGTGACTGATAATGGGTACTGGAGTTTCTTTTCGGGATGCCAAAAATGTTCTCGAATTCTGGTGATGGTTGCAAAACTCTGTGACTATACTAAAAAATACTGCATTGTATATTTTAAAAGGGTAAAACTCATAGTATGGGAATTATATCTCCAAAAAGCTGTTATTTTTTTTTTTTTTTAGATTTAAAGAATACGCATTCTGTATCATGGTAGCAACTACCATAATTTGAAATCACTGTAAGTTCTAAAAAGCCAGAAACATATCTGGTTTTTCTTCATTGCTGTGTTGTACTCCCTCTGCTGCTTATTATGCCAAGTATGTGGTAAATGTTCAATATTTGCTAAGAACTGAAAAGGATTCTGATTGGTATGTGTAAATGACAAGAGCAATGATGATGACATATGGAAAACTGCCAGCAGTTATGCCTAAACAAGGCAACTAAAGCTAACCTTGAAAACCAGCTGTTTCTAGTTTTCTTTTAAATCAAGTTCACTTGCTGTTACCTGACTCCTATAGCAACCGAGCTTATCCACAATGTTCATTTCTAAACTAGCTTCAGAGAAGCATAGAATGTCATTTTTGGTCAGAGAATAATATGGAGCATCAGCATCCTCATGATGCCATTGTTGAGTACATTAGAGCCTCAATCTTCTGGCATGTTTCCTGTCTTACAGAGCATGGACATGGCTTGGTCCTTGCTGTTCATCAAGATATCCTTTGTCTTTTCTCATATTTACTTATTCAACATGTGTTTCATGCACCCTTTCTCCAGGTGATAAAAATATAAAAATTAAAACCACCAGATATGCCCTCAAGAAACAAACAAACAAACAAAAAAGTCATAGGGAGAGAGAGAGAGAGGGTTGAGATAGTTTTTTTTTTTTTTTTGGAGATTTTTTATTTATTTTTTGACAGAGAGAGACACGGCGAGAGAGGGAACACAAGCAGGGGCAGCGGGAGAGGGAGAAGCAGGCTTCCCGCCGAGCAGGGAGCCCGATGCAGGGCTCGATCCCAGGACCCTGGGATCATGACTTGAGCCACCCACCCCAAGATCAGTTTTGTAATAGAGCGTCCTATTGGAATGTGGAGGGAAACACTCTAAGAAGAGAACTGCCTTGGTAGTTTTGCCGCATCTGCCATGTAATTCCACCCAAGCACAATATCCAATACCACTCATCTATGATTTAAGACATTTTATTAAAGTCCTACTATATGTCAGTCACTGTTCTGCTGGGGATATGGCAACAAAGAAAAATGACAAAAATTCCTGCCCCCATTGAGTTTACACCGCAGTAGTGGAAAGCGAGTCAAAAAAGTTAAATAAAATAAATAGTACTCCAGATGATAATAAATGCTGAAGAAGAAATTCAGCAGGAGCGGGAGGTAGGGAGGGCGGGCATACAAATTTGAATGGATGGTCAGGAAAGAGTTCAATGAGAAGGGGATATTCAACAGGCAAAGACCTGAAGAAAGTGAGCTGGTGGGTGTGGTTAACTAGCTGGCGGAACACTACAGGCAGAGGGAAAAAACAAAAAACAAAAAACAACCAGAGCAAAGCCCTGAGGTGGAAGTGTGCTGGTGTGTTGAAGAAACGTCAAAGAGGCCCAGGTGACAAGTGTAAAGTGAGCAAGAGGGACCTAAGTAGGGGAATAGGGTGCAAAAGTTAAGGAGGGGATTGAATCTCACAGGACGCTCACTTTTACTTTGAAAAAGATAGGAAGCACTGGAACATTTCAGAGTGAGTAGATCTGTTACCTTTCTGTTAGTTTGTAACAGATCATATTGTTGTGCTGAAAATAGGTATATGGAGGAGGGAAATAATGAGGGTTGAAGCAGGGAGACAATGTTGGGAGACTGCTGCGGTGATCCAGGTGGGTTCTGGTCCAGGTGACTTGGACCAGGGTGATAGCAATAGAAGTGATATAAAGTGATGAGGTTAGGGATGTAATGGGAACCTGGATCCAGGGGGATTTGCTGATTGAGAGGATGGGGAGGTTACCGGTCATCTTAAGACAAATTTCAGGGGCATGGAAGGAACAAATGCCTGTTCACAGCAGGTTTAAGAGCGATGGGGAGGAAAGGAGTTGGATGCAGATTATAGACAACACTTCTGAACCATTTTCTTTTAAAATGACAGTAGATGGAGAGGAAGCGGAGTCAAGAGAAGGTTATTTGTTTTTTAACAAGGAGAAATAATAGCAATTTTTGGGAGTGACATAGCAGAGAGGAAAAACTAATATGAGAGAAAGAGATAGCCAAAGCAACTGAGGAGATAGGAGAGGGTGGGAGCTTGTACAACAGAAACAGTTGTTCCATTAGGAGCATCGGCAGTGAATCCACAGTCATGAAGACAGAGGATATAGGCTGTGATGATCTAGGTGAGTAGAAAGGGTCTTATAGTCTTGGGAAGTTGTCTTCTTCTTTTTTTTTTTTCCCTGTTAACTCATGAAATAGAAAGTAAAGTTTTCAGTAGAGAGTGAGGGTGGTGGAAACAGAGTTGGCCATGTGGGGAAAAAGGTGAGGGTAAAAGGTAGTCAATCATCTAGGAGAGAAAGAAAAAGAACTCAAATATCCAGGTGTAAGTGTGGGAGTGACTGAGGTTGTGTGAAGGACATTACTGATGGACAGGAAATCCAGGAATAAGGGGCCAGAATATCATATGTAGATATACTGAAATCAGTCAACAAGAATCATAACAGGGAAAGTATTACAAAAGAGAATAAGCTAGAGCTGAAATCTTCAAGTTTTACTAGACTGTTTGGCTTAAGTTTAAGCCTCTGTTTTCATTTTTATTGAACACTCAGTCACAGTTTGAAAAATATTTATCTTTTACCAATTATTTCCTTGCTTTCTTTTGTCTTCCTTTAAACAATTAAGAATGGGAATTTACAGCTAGCCTGTGACTAGTATGTCTATGTGAATTTTTAAAATTATAAAGCACATAGTGAATATAAGCATATACCTACAATGAATCCAAACTTGAAATAGTCACTCAATGTTTTATA
The DNA here is from genome assembly GCF_009762305.2 of Zalophus californianus. Lineage (NCBI taxonomy): Eukaryota > Metazoa > Chordata > Mammalia > Carnivora > Otariidae > Zalophus > Zalophus californianus. The sequence goes on from NC_045606.1 coordinate 79,873,415, forward strand.
TCTAGAAAAGAAAATTTTCTATTGGGTAGAAGAGAAAAAAATACCAATTTTATTTCTTTTATACATAGTTTTAGAGAAAAGAAAGTTTTAAAAAGATGTGGCTGGTAAATGTGTGCAAATTTAAAATGTTGCAATGATTGAATTCAATGACTCTAGCTGGTGAATGTCTAGCCAGAGAAGAATGTTAAGCAAAACAGTCAAAAAACAATCATAAGTGAAATCCATCACAGACCCATCACTTCACATTCATCCAGTAATCTTCAGCAAGATGCCAACTGTGAATCACATGAATTTCTGGACGTGGGAGGGCGTCACCTACAATACCCAGTGTTAATAGATAACCGTCAGACCCGTGCTCAGTTGCCTGCTGGTGATGGTCATTGATCTGTTCTTATAGAAAGACAAAGACTTATGAATTTTGGACACCATTTTGAAGCAGAGTTCTACATGCTGCCCCAACAGTCACCTGCAGAATATTAATCAAACTCTAGCTATTTTTAGTTTCAGATGGTTCAGTCCTTTCCAGACTGGATACTGGGGAAGTGATGTATAAGATTAATGAGGGACCTAAGTTGATATTGAAGGGCTGAAAGCTAAACAGCCGAACTGTTTGGGCTGTACCTCAAACTGTAAGCCTATTCCCTCACATGAGAAACACAAACCAAATACAGTAATATTTATTGACATTTGAGGACCCCAGTGACCGACCGAATTCAAATGTCTTCTTTGTAAGTGATCTCAAATTAAAGCACGGAAAATTGTACATACTGTGAAATTTTCAGCACTCATTTTTAGTTCATACATAGCAATCACTCTAAATTTGTTTAAAGGTAAGTGTTTTCATTTGCTATTTTTAGAAAAAGAAGTTTAATGTGAAAAAACATGAGGGCCATTTTAAGATGTGGATATTAAAAGAACCAAGTAAAAATTCAACTTAAGGAAAAACAAGAGATTTGAGGAAAAGGAAGTTTGATGAACAAAATACATATGTGTGCATGGGTGAGGACAGGCATAGAGTGGTTTACAAAATTTAGGACAGCATGACCCACCACCAATCATTTCCATCTGCCCTACAGAAAAAAAACTCCATAAAGAAAATCACCCGATGTTCTAACAAAATCTCAGTAAAATTGATGTAGTAAAGTGACCATCATGAATAACACATTTCTCCAGTTATATGTGAGAAGGCTGAAGTTATTTCATGAGTGCTATATGATGTTATCCATTTGAGGTTAAGTAACCCATCTTAGCCAATTTGGGCGGCTATAACAAATTACCATAGACTGGGTTGCTTAAACCACATTTATTGCTCACAGTTCTGTAGGATGCAAGTCTGAGATCACATGATCAGGTTCTGGTAAGGTCTCTCACTTGGGTTGCAGATGACTGACTTCTCATTGTATCCTAACATGGTAGAAAGATGAGTGAGCTAGCTCTCTGGCTTCATCTTATCAGGGCATAACTCCATTCATGAGGTCTCCTCCTTTATCACCTAATTATCTCTCAAAGTCTCTACCTCCAAACACCATCACAATGGGGATTAGATTTCAATATATGGACACAAATCTTCAGTCCATAATACAGGTGTTGACTCCTGAGAAAAATAGGGACAAAGATATATTGGAACCAAAGGGAAAAAGAGTAAAAGCGTGAATTAGGACAAAGCCACTGGAGCAAGAACATTGATGTTTATGTATCCATATAGTGGATGAAGAGGAACTGAGTGAACCAAGAAGGAACTGCTAGAAGAACTGCTTTTGGAATTTGACCCTGGGTTGAAGGATAAGGAAAGAACTGATTATGTTGTTCTTCATGTAGAATCCAGGGTGAGGAGCAACTAGTTCGGTTTTGTTTTGTTTTGCTTTTTATCAAAGCTGAGCTTACAGGCGCAAAGATAATAGCATTATTTTAAATTAGCTGTTATAGGGGCACCTGGGTGGCTCAGTTATTAAGCGTCTGCCTTCAGCTCAGGTCATGATCCCAGGGTCTTGGGATGGAGCCCCGCATCCTCCTTCCCTCCTGCCTTCAGCAGGAACCCTGCTTCTCCCTCTCCCACTCCCCCTGCTTGTGTTCCCTCTCTCGCTGTCTCTCTGTCAAAAAACAAATAAAATTCTTTAAAATAAATAAATAAATTAGCTGTTATACTAAAAACTCAGTCAGAAAAGGGCCTTAATTTTCCACCAAACACTGGTAGTTAAGAGAAACGGACAAGTCGAACAGAGAAAGAAACATGTAATACTCAGTAATTCGGAAATCTAGTTGATCTTTGCAACAGTACTATTGGTGTATATGGTTGCCTACCTGCATACACTTTGAATACTAACATTTTCCCCACTGATTCTCTCCTACTCATGAAAGGCTAAATATACGGCCTTCTGAAGACACTCCTGGGTGGTTGGTAAGAGGAGTTGAGGTGGAATATGAAAAACTATTATCGAGTCAACCTATTGTCCAACTGCCCTGTGCTGTCCCGCGGTCCCTCAAAACTTCGTAGTATCATCATTCTGGATACAACATAATTATAGTTCCTTATCTCTTTGAGGTTAGGAATGGCTATATGACTTTTTTTTTAATAGAATGCAGGTAGAGGTGATATGTGTCACCTCTGGGCAGGAGCATTTAATTGCCATTGGAGACTTTTCAGAGTTTTCTTCATGGCTCCTGCAATCGTGGGAGCATATGTTGATATTGAGATGCAAAGCTGAGCTGTCATGTGGAGGACAGGTGCCTGGAAGTTTACCCGAGGTACGGTGCCCTCTGTTTGAACAAGATTTAAACCTTTGTTTTTAGGCCACTGACATTTGGGGGTTGTTTGTTACTGAACAAGATCCTAGCCTATTCAGATTAATACAAGCTCCAACCTCCCCAAAGACTCAGAATAAACCAATGAAACACCTTAACTCTCTGGTATCAACCTGGCAGACAGTCATGTTGGCAGGTAGCTTTATGTTAGAAGGTTGCCTTTTCGTATTTTTTATTAACACACAACCCTCAGCGCAGCTATATACTGAAAATTGTGTGCCAAATAAAGTTAATTATGAAACAACTACCCTATTGACTACATTCCATATACCCACTCACCTCTACTTGCTAGGCTGCCTTTGAATTGCAAGCCCTTTAAAGGAATGCTGATTTAGCCTAAGACCCTAAGATTTCTTCCATTTAATTTAAATATAAAATAGGACTGTATTTTATTCTCAGCCTTTTATTCATTTCATAGGACTTCTTTCTATATACTTTTGCTATAGATCTGGGTCAGAAAGATAAATGAGCAAGGTAGTAAATATTTTCAGTTTTGTGGGCTCTCTAATCTCTGTCACAATTTCTCAATTTTGTCATGGTAGCAGAAAAGTTCCCACAGACAACACAATAAATGAATGTGCCTATTCACAAAAATTAACAACGGGCTGGTTTTGGCCCACAGATAACAGTCTGCCATATCTTGCTTTAGGTGTTACTTCCATTTAAGTCACATCCATATCATTCCACATTATTAGCTACCATTATAGCTTATTTGGGGAATATATTAATTAAATCACCATGCCATCTGACAACTCATCTGATACTCTACACAATCATAAAATAAAATACATACCCTATTTATGCTCTAGGCTTAATATCCTTTTTTAAAAAATAATTTCTTACAATACTAGTTCTGGAGGACTAGATGCAAAAAAAGCAACTAAATGTTCTACATTTGTAGGATATCCATAAGCCCATTTTTACCCAATATTATATTTTAAATGGACATCTTTTATGGAAACATCTATTTTTTGCTTCAAACAAATACCAAGAGATAAAAATCTTGGTGAGATAAAGGAAAGAAAGAGATGATAGTAGCCAGTGCAGAACAGAATGGATCTGTAAAATTGTTTTCAGAAAATGAAATCATGACTGACATGATCTAACATCTCTCCCTCAGGAAAACACTAACCCATACCAATTTAGGTCTGTGTTTATTAGTTCAAAATAAAACATCTCTGAAATAGCCACATATACAGGAGACTGCTGGAAAGAAGAGGAAAGGAAGAGAAAGAAAAAAAAATGCATATATCTGAATCCCCTAGAAGGTAAACAAAATAGTTTTACTCTTTTTCATTTCAATCTCATGTTAATTTAACGCAATATATATATATATTTTAAGTTTTTATTTAAATTCCAGTTAACATACAGTGTACTCTTAGTTTCAGATGTGCAATACAGTGATTCGACACTTCCACACAACACCGGGCGCTCATCACAGCGAGTGCACTCCTTAATCCCCATCACCTGTTTCCCCCATCCCCCCACCAACCTCCCCTCATAACCATCAGTTTGTTCTCTATAGTTAAGAGTCTGTTTCTTGGTTTGCCTCCCTTTCTCTTTTTTTTTTTTTCCCCCTTTTAATGCAATATATTTTGAATTACTGGGGCAAAGAAGCAAACAAGGGAGCCAGCTATGGCAAATGAATTCAAGCACAAAGTTATTTAAAGAGATGAATTATGATAAGACCCAAGGCTATTTTTGTTTCCTGCTTCAAATAGCATGTATGGGGGGAAAATAGGTATGTATGACACAGTAGCACAGTGTCTCAATGAGCTCATTAGAACACTAATTAAAAATCAATTTTATTGGCTTATAAAAGATATATGAATAAACTTTGTCTTTTAATGTATTTGGTGCGTTCGTTCCTATATAAACCCCTGAATATACCTGTCAGTTGGTTTCTAAAGAAACTGGGATAAGTCAAGCTCCACTTGACTGCTTCATTGCTCACTTAGGATATAACCAAGGACAAGACCTTCTTCAAAAGGAGGAAAATAGATTGATGCAGACTGGAATGGTTCAAGCATGAAACGGATTGTAATGTGCCCCTGTATCCCAACAAAAAATGGAAGCACTTCTGTGTTCAGGGTGCCTTCCTGCAGTGTACGAGCCACAGAGCTGGAGATGTCACCAAGCTTGAGCAGCACTGAATACTGAAAACAGACCGGCCAAGAGATTTGTATACAGACAGACTTCGGATGAAAGCTGGCTCACCTACTACAAACTACAGGAGCCTGTACAAAATATTTAATCTTTAAAAGTTTTGGCTCTCTCAGCAATTAGGCTAAGCTATATTAACTGCCAATATTTGGCTATTTTTAATCTACAAAACTGGCAATTTCATAATTCATCATCTGCATCTACATCATTCTATGGCTGTGATTAAATAAAATGTTTCTAGAAACTTATAGGTGCAGTATGGATGCATTTATAATTTTTTTTTACTTCCTCTAAGAAAAGCGATTGATTAGCAGGTATTATTTAATAGTTGCAATTCATTTTACTTAATAGATTTATATATACAAATTAATAATTGATAAGTTCATATTTGTCACTAAAGAAACATAAATTGCATTCTAGAATAAATGATTTATTTGTGTATATACTCTGTGGTCCTGGGACCCTAAAGTTTACTTCATCATTGGTAGAGTCTTTGCCAGTAGTCATGTCATCAAGTTGGACATGTTCTGTGCAATAACATGCTCTCCTGACATAGTCTTAAGACACTTGTTTGATACCTTTCCTATTCCAGGTTAGTATGCATTTGTAAAGTTAATTTAATGACACTGGCAAGCTCTGGTAAGATGCTGCAGCAGTGATTTCACTTGTGACCTCCATCTGTATGAATAAACCTCCAGGTATAGAGCAGAACTCCATTGTTAATTGAAATGGGTTCTGTTTCTTACACATACATTCAGCTCCAGCCACGCTCAGTTGTACAACACTGGAATGCTCAGATGTTTGCTTTCAAAAAAAAAAATACACATTCATAAAGTTATTTAACTCTTTAACTGAGGTCATATTTGCACAGTATTATAAAACCTGGGAATTTGAGTCAAGTATCCATTTAATATATCTCAAGTTTGAATTAATCCAAGGTGAAGAGTAGAGTGTTCTTACAGGGAGAAGACTGAAGCAGGACAGCAGAAAATGGTCACTAAGTCTCTAGGGTAATTAAGGAATCTCTAATGAGTAGTTTTAGAACTGAAGAAACAAATAACAATCCATAATTAATAATGAGATGTGACAGATTTGCTGATAATGTTTATAATTACTATTAAACCACAAAAGGCACTTGACACCCATTGGAATGTAGCAAGTGTTTTGTGGTTGCAATAAATCTCCTACTCAAATTTCTCAAAATGATTTGTAGATACTCTATTAGGTTAAAAACCCTCAAGAAAACCATTTACAGTCAGAAGGACACATCACCCTTCTCCTCCCTTATATCTGGAGTTTACTGAAGGTGACATCAGTGGGAGAGGCTATATACCTCCATGGTTTCAATTATACTCTGCAAACTAGAGAGTGCTAAATATTTTATTACTCTTTCATCCTCAATTATTTCACAGGTTGCAGACTGTTCTGGAAATTACTGGAGATAAAATCTGAACACTGGTGAATTTTCTGGAGAGTCAAGATCCATTGGAAACTAGGCTGAAACCAAAAATCTTGGCCAAATTTTAGAAGAAGGCAAATGTTGGGACACTGGGGTGGCTCAGTCGGTTAAGCGTCTGCCTTCAGCTCAGGTCATGATCTCAGGGTCCTGGGATCAAGCCCCGCATTCGACTCTCTACTCAGAAGCAAGTCTGCTTCTCCCTCTCACTCTCCCTCTGTGCTCTCTATTTCTTTCTCTCTCAAATAAATAAAATCTTTAAAAAAAATAGTTTATATAGAAGAAGACAAATGTTCCTTGACAAAATTTTCCTCAGATAGCCTCTTACTGTGTCCTTGTGAGCTTTGCCACTTCTTATAGTCCCATGGTCCTCCTAATGCTTTAAGCAGCCATGGTCCAAAATACAAAATAGGTTACTTTTGTATCCATTTTTAATTTTACAGATTATTTTACAATTATTTTATAGTTTACAATAATGGTAGCTAATAGAGTAACACTCACTATTAGTAATAATTACATTTTATCTTCAGGAGAAAGTCCAAAAGAGTCACTAATGATGTAAGTTTTAAGTATCCTAATGCCAACAGAAGATATTTACTGGTAGATATCTTGAGAAATTTTCAAAGCATCCTAGTGACATGGTCCTATGTTTCTGCCTCATGTAACATCACTCCTGTTATAAATCAATCAAGAAGCATTCATTCTGTGCCCAGTACTAAGGTAGATGTTATGGAGCATTACAGCATGAGATAAAGTTCTTCTGAAAAATACCTGACTTTTTTTTAGCCTTCTAGGTATCGCAGTGTCATTGGAGAATGCCTGGCTGCTGGAGGAAAATTGCCCAGAAGCCAAAAATTGCAACTTGCAAAAATCTAACCAGAGTACAATGGGAGCCTTTGGTGCAAACCCCTGAATAAAGATCCAGCAGAGATCTTATTCAGAAAGCAGAAGTTTCCCGGAAGAGCTTTGCACAGAGAAGCACAACAAAAAAAGAAGGAAACAAGTGTCACAAAAGAAAAACCTGGACTTTACAACCACGTGTCTTTTACTGAATATCTTGGGGAATAAGCATTTGAGGAGATCTGGGGGGTGGAGAGAGAATTCTGTTTTCCTCCTTCAAAGAACCATGTGCAGGCACCCTGTTCAGCCTGCATCTCTGAAGGTAGTTTAGCGTGATGGTCTAAGGTCTAAGGAATAAGGACAACAGGGTAAGTCCTTCATTACTTGAGAAAACCCCTCCCAATGCCACCTTCTCCCTCACACCTCCCATCTATAACTAAATTCATGCTCAAATAACCAGCAGTGAATGGCAGCACGAGTGGGAAAATAATGCAGAAACTGCAGCAACCCGTGGAGTATACAACTTTGAGTGAAATGAACTTACTTACTGGCAATGAGGTTATAGGCTGATGGCCTTTGGAACAGGGATGACAAACAGACCGCCCATGGGACAAATTTAACTGACAAATGGGTTTTAAATGGGTTTTTTTTTTCCTCAGACATGTAATTGAAAGCAGACATAGTCTTCTAACAGAATATAAAAATTATATCTTCCCAGACAGAGAATTTAAGGCTTAAATGTCTGCCTTTGCAATCATTACTTTCACAATATTCATTTTTAAACCACCATATCCTTAACTTATTTCTAAGAGGGAAAAACATGAATGTTAAAATATTAAGTGTTAATGCCCAGTTTATCTCTAAGCATTATGTGACCTGAATCCTTGAAAACTTTGTTTGAATTATATGGTAAAGAATCCTGTCAGTAGAACTTTGGATAACTTTTTTTCATCTTCCTCAGTTGGCTTGAAAAGAAAAAAAAAACAATATTGTACTATATTGTAAATAGGAAAAAAAGTTTCAAGTTAAGCTTAAAATCATGGTCCATGAAAAATCACTGGGGAAGGGGGGATGTTAGAGAAGAAACAATCTGCATGGGGAAACAAAAACTACGGACACTAAGGAGGTCTTTTTGTTTTGTTTTGCAATATTTTACGAATATGTCTTCTGAAATACATTGGAAGTAATTATACACTTTTATTATAAAGATTTAAAAAATACCTGCACTACTTCTCTTTTCAAAATATGATTATAGTTCGATTCTCTAGCATGATTAAAAACAGTTGAAGACCAAAAAAAGTAAAAATAAAAATAAAAACAGTTGAAGACCAGTAAACTCTGATGTTAATAATAATCCCTTTTACTCCTAACTATGTTTTCCTCTCATTATTTCCTTACACTGCCTCGTTAATTATTACTTTTTACAGTTTAAGAGTTTTTCCCTAGGGAAAATAAAACAAGAGGAGGAAGAATTTAGCTTGAAAGTATAATTGTTTATTTTTCTTTTTCCAAACAATGTTGACCTAATTTTATGACACCCACTTTGCAAATTATAACAGAACCTAGTTTCTTAATTACCTGAAATATCAGAAGGAAGTATACTCATACGGTTCAGTCTCTGGCACTATATTCTTCATATATTATATCCATATCCTCAACTTATTTGATTGCTTTAATTAAACTGAATTTATTAAAAATGGCTGTATGAAATGACATATAATTGCCATTCTTAGAAAACATCTATATCAGTATCTTTTATTTGGTATCCATTCCTTTCTCCTTTGACTGTTAGTGATGTCTTCTCCCTGAGGTTCTTTGTGTTTTCTCATGCTAGAAGTGAAAAGAATCTCCTTCCATCTCTGAGGTTGCATAACATGACAAACATGACCTGTTCTGCAATAAGACAGAATAGCCTCATTGGTTTAGAATTTTTCTGGGTCCTGATGTTAGCAAAACTTTTAAGAGTAGGATGGATAGCAAGCTTGGGCAATATTCTAAGCTCAAGTGACCTGACTTCCATTTATTTACCCAGCAGGTGTATCGCCCAAAGGTAAGATCTGATTAGGTAAGATCCAGGATGCCTTACAACAATTCTGGGGTGTCCTTCCTGGGAAAGTTTATGCTAGGTCAATTCAATGGTGATATACTTCTGTTATATCAGTACTGTACTATTTAGGTTTACCTTTGTGACAATCCTTAGTTTGTTGCTAGATAGCTGAACTAATTTATTCCGTACAGGTTTCAGAAATCATGTATAACATACCAAAATGAACCCTTTGGAATATATGTGTGTGTGTGTGTGTGTGTGTGTGTGTGTGTGTGTGTGTGTGTGTGTGTGTATATGTTAGGATTCTTCAGGTGAAAATAATAAAATATCCACCACCTTGGTCTTAACCCAGTGAGAGAGGAATCAAATTTCAGGCCTACAAACCTGTAACAGAATAAATTCATATTGTTTAAGTTGTTAAACTTATGGTAATCTGCTACAATAGACACAGAATACTAATGCACTGAATTAGGACACATGGATTGGACAAATTTAGACCCACTGCTGAACATGTCACAGCGGCAAGGGAAATGCTATGAGCTGGCTGACTGAGGCAAAATTAAGTAACCAAACAAATTATTCTGGAGAGAAAGATGGGGTAAGAATCAATGAGCCTACCTTTGGAGCTGGGAGAAGCAATCCACACGATTTGTGACTGTCTCACAATAAAGAATAAATGTGGATGAGAAGTCTAGAATACGTTCTTTAGTACACTTACCTCAGAAGGCACGCGAAACTGGCAGGTACTTTCAAGACTTGATGGTCTGTTCAGCCAAAGGTCATTCAGAAAAGTGGTTTCTTCTTTTCTTTCTAAGAGGGGTATGGATTAATTTTTCTTCCATGTCTTACAACTTCTCTTGATCAATGTATTTTTAATGTCTGAGGAGGCTGTAATCTGTCACAGGGTCTGTCTGAAATGAGGTGAATGATGTTTCATGCTTGGAGACTGCTTGCTCAATGCCTAATGGAGGAAAGAATGATTCAGTGGAAGAAAAATGAGGCTGAGACACAAGTATTACCAAGTGTTTATGGGAGTACAATGTTTTTATTACTTAGAATAATATGAGATCATAAATGCACAAAAAATATTACAGCAACCTGTTTAAATTTATTATGTAATTCTTGTTCACTGAGGTATTTCGAGAATTCTTTAAATGTGTATTAACAAAGACCTATTCTCTTAACTTTTTATGCTTATTTCCATTTCTGATGTAAAGTAAATGCTCTATAAATATTTGCTGCCATCAATGTTATTTTATCTATATAATGAGTATCTACAGTATATGAGATGACTCATTTCTTCCTGAGTCATCATGAAGAACTCTGAGATCTGAGGAAGACTATTTCCGTCTGAAGGTAAAATTAATGTCAGCCCCAAATAGGAAGCAATAGATCATTTCCTAGACATGTGGGAGCAGTAAATTTGGCTAGAAACAGGATTCAATTTAATCAGCGAAGTTAACACAGAGGTATACAGAAGTAAATTCTTTCAGCTTATCTACCACTGTCCAAAGAAGAGGGAATCAAAATTGGGAGGGACATGGTCATTTCAGTCATGAAAGAACATTTGCCCAGGCATCTTCAGGGCCTAGAGGAGCTAGCCTTCTGGACCTGTCATTTCCCTTCAATCACCAAGTGACTATGTGGTTACTAATGCAAATCTTCAGGTTCTTTGATCTTAAGACATAGCACCATAGATAGAGGATATGAGAATATGTTTATATGGCCCCAAATAAACAAATTAATTGATATTCTTATCACATCTAAGCCAGTGAGCTTGTCATCCTAATCAAATTGTCCTAAGTTATACTGAAAGAGTTCAAGGCCAAAAAAAAAAAGAATTTGAACTTAGGCAAATTCAACTCTATAGGGTCTCTTACCTCATGGCAACTCCACACCTCAACAAGTTGGCCTTTCTATTAAAAAACTCTACAATTCATTAAATAAACCTTGGAAATGCAGCCTAATGGTTTCTATGGAAAAGTGTATATAAAGTTATAAATAACTGATTTATAAAAATGTAAACCTTTTTGGAATACCTTAAAAGGCAGGGATTGTCTACATATATTCTATTGTTTTAGGGCTGAATGTTACTTTTCATATTCTAATTTTTATAAAACATGGTAAACTATGGATAGTGGCTATGCCTCTGTATTTTTCATAATAGTTCACTATTCATACTACCTAACCATGGTTCTCAGTCGGGCACCACTCCACAGTTTCCCAGAGACATGTATAAATATGGGAGGTGGGGATGAAAAGAGAGGAGCTTTTTCTTGTCAAAACTATTAAGAGATTGTGGTATCTAGGTCCTGAGGGGTCAGGTATAGTCAACTTGCTGCAACATTGGGAAAATCACACCTGAAAAAGAACAACAAAAAACTGTCTTGTCTCAAGTGCCAACTGTATTTCTGTTGAGAAACACTGCTCCTAGCTTCTTAGGACATAAGAATTGATTGTGACTTTCTGAGGTTATGATTTAAAACAGAAAGACAATGAGTGCATTTCCTGCTGCTAGATCAGGAAACAGTATCACCAGTCTGACTTTTTACTCCCATATCATTTTATACAACAGTGGGGGTGGGGCATGGGTGTGGGTGTGGGTATAGCTGGCTTTGCATGGGTTTCTTTACTCTTTCAAAGCTCTAACAATAAAAAATATTTTCTCTCCTTTTTCAGTGGCCAAAGCCTGATGACATAGTGTTTGCGTCTGTAAGAAATGAAAATCTTGCAAACTTGTAAAGTTAATTTGATCAATCAAAGCAGCCAAGTCAGATAGCTCACCTTGGTGACAAGGAATTGCAGAACCAAAAACAAAGTCCCAGTCCTCATTCAGCTTGGCATGGATGAGTCATTCACTTAACACTTATAATTATTCAGTAACACTTCTTTCCACTACACTTAATCATCCAAAGGTGACCATATAGGGGGAACCTCTGATCACCCATGCATTTTCTCAACCAGATTACAAAGACCAGCATTATATGCACGCTTTGCTGATGTAGGAATAGTTTGAGATACAAATAGGGGCTGATCAAATATCAGAGCAGAGCTGACCATTTACACAAAGGCATTCATTCCAGAGACAGATGCAGCTGGGGCTCACAAGCCTACCCTAGACAAAGACTCTTCAGCTAAAATCCTTTATGAGTGAGGTTTAAACAATCATACAATCAGTTGGCATTACAGCATCCAATCTTTTTAAACTTGGTGACCAAAGATCAGTCCAAACCAGTGAACTTTCTAATTGTTGCAAATATCATGTAAATGCCTGGCTTGTCCTGCCCCAAGTTTTTTAGGAGATAAAAGTTAATTCAGAAACAAAGTTCTATGAAGGTCAAGGAAGCCTTCTAAAGAAACATTATTGAGATTTTTTAATCTCTTGCCAAAATGAAGAAAAGAAAAAGTTAGATTTCTGTCCAACAATCTCAAAATCAGCAAGACAAAGAAAAATAATCCAACCCCCAAAGGCAACAAAAGGCCCATTTACTATCTGACACCCTGGGTGGACTTTGAAGCCACACTTCTCCAACAATCACTGTATTATGTCCATAGAATAATGCCAACCTATTAATGTGGGGTTTGTTCAATCAATTTGGAATTCAAATCAGAGTAAATCAGGATAGAAGGCTGCCCTAACACCAAGTCACTAAGGCTAATCAAATATAGAGACAAAAAACAAACAAAAAAGTCTTCATTCCAGGAGTAATAAAGGCAAGATTAAAACTTAAAGAACTTGCCCACATTAGCCTAACTATATGGTACAAAAGCATATTTTCAAAATAAAAGAACACGTGACCTTCATGACTCTCAGGGACTCAAATGTGATTCGTGGTGTCCCTCCTGTCCTCACACTATTTCACAAAAGAACATATTCATCTTTACCAACTGTTCTTAAAATTTTTAGGCTTTAAACTTGAAATGCCAATGTGACAGAAACAAGCTGTAAGATATTTTAAATATCTACATGTTTAAAACTTGCTTTTAAACAGAAACATGGAATGTGTTTTTAGAATGAGTAAAGCATATCCCAACATAATTTCTCCATTACCAAAATGCTTCATGACCTAGGTCACTGTACCATGCCTTGGAAGCACTAGTAATCAGAGCCCACTTAATTGGTAAACAGAATTAGAACAATAAAATATTCAGGAATAAAAGTCATTAGTGGAGGAAGTGGATAGAAGAAAAATATGATTATGTCATTTTTATAAACTACTTTGAAATCACAAGCCCTTCTAGACATTTCAAATGTTTTCTCTCTCCATCTCCTTCTCCCTCTCTCTCTCTCTCTCTCTGAGACACTATTCCCTTAAACTTCCAAATTTCATCTGAGACAAACTTTCAAATTGTATCAAGTTCAAAATAGTTTGTTTGATTACAGAAAAGAAATCCTAGTTAGCCTAGATTTCTAAATACATTATCAAAACAAATACAAATAAAAGAAATATTACGAGACCATTTTTCTTAAAATTCAGGAAAATAAATTATGATTAAATAGAAAAATTTTATAAGTGTATTGTTATGCTTAAATTCAGTGTATATAAAATCACATGTCTGTCATACAGCAAGGCATTCAGTGCAGAAGGTTTCTATGGATTTCACAGAATGTCTTACATATGAGTTATTTATATCTCTTAAAAATTCAAGAAAAATATGTTTAATTCAGTTTGTAGAATTGACAACAACTGGACTAGTCGGAAATGGAAATGTCATTTAATAGCTATGTGATTGATTAAAATATTATTAGTTCAAGCAGATGCTCACTTTGAGATTGATTAAAGTATACTATTTTTTTAATCAATCTTTAAGTTCTGAGCATTTGAGCCACAAGACTTTTAATCCTCTACAAATGTATAGAATGCAATGGAAAACTGATTTAGCACCCAAATTCTAGGAACCAAAGATCTCATAACTGTGATAGTAAATAATAATTGTCTTCTACTTATACCAATACAATCTCTTCAGTCAATGAATTATTATCCTATTTCAGATTGCAATATCTGGGGTACAAGTGTGGAAACACAACTCAGCAAATGAAATGAAAAATCAAGACTGAGAATTGTGAGGCTGTTACATTCAAATATATAGGAAGTCAGTTTTCTAATAACCATGATAGGTGGTCTCCTATGAACCATACAAGGACAGTCTAACATTGATGAAGTGGATTTACTCTACCTACATATAACAGAAACCCATTGCTGGGGCGCCTGGGTGGCTCAGGTGTTAAGTGTCTGCCTTCGGCTCAGGTCATGATCCCAGGGTCCTGGGATTGAGCCCCGTATCGGGCTCCCTGCTCAGCAGGAAGTCTGCTTCTCCCTCTCCCACTCCCCCTGCTTGTGTTCCCTCTCTCGCTGTGTCTCTTTCTCTCAAATGAATAAATAAAATCATTAAAAAAAAAAAGGAAACCCATTGTAGACGAACAGCAATTTGTTTCATACAAATTCTGTCCTCATGCTACTTCACGCTTGCCTTGGCTTTTTGCATGCCAACCTTCCCTTGGCCATTCTTAGCTCTTGAACTTGCTCTGTTTTATCTCCACAAAGAACCTTAATAAAGTACAGCGGTCTCCCCTTATCCACAGGAGATACGTTCCAAGACTCCCAGTGGATGCTTGAAATCACAGCATATATATATATATATATATATATATATATATATATATATATACATATACACAGCATATATATATAATATATATATATTTTCTTCCATCTACATATATATATATAAAACACACAATACAAGTGTGTTTCCACACTTGTACCCCAGATATTGCAATCTGAAATAGGATAATAATTCATTGACTGAAGAGATTGTATTGGTATAAGTAGAAGACAATTATTATTTACTATCACAGTTATGAGATCTTTGGTTCCTAGAATTTTGGTGCTAAATCAGTTTTCCATTGCATTCTATACATTTGTAGAGGATTAAAAGTCTTGTGGCTCAAATGCTCATATATATATATTATATGTATATATACATATACACTACATACTGAACCCTATATATACTGTTTTTCCCGAGGCATACACACCTATAATAAAGTTTAATTTATAAGTTAGGCACAGTAAGACATTAACAACAATAATAAAACAACAGTTATAACAATTTACTATAATAAAAGTTAGGTGAATGTGCTCTCACGCATACTTGCAAAATATCTCATTGTGCTATACTCACCCTTCTTCGAGGATGATGTGAGATGATAAAATGCCTACGTGAGGAGAGGAAGTGAGGCGAATGACGTGAGCACTCTGACGCAGCGTTAGACTACTATTGAGCTTCCGCTGATTCGTCAGAAGACGATCATCTACTTCCGGAGTGCAGTTGACGGGGGAACCGAAACTCCGAAACGCGGGAAAGCCAAGCGGCCCTTAAGCGGAACTAATAAAGCAAAACTGCCTTCTGCCTGAGCTCATCCCCCTCCAGTCCTTTTCTAGCGCTTCCTGAAGGAAATGTTCCTGGACATTACCACTAGGTCAGTTTCCCCTATGATACACTCTCAGAGCACTTTTCTTTCCGAGCTTTTCTTTCTAAGCATTACTCACGCTTTCAGTAAATATTTGATTGAAGAAATAATGTTTAATGCCTGAAGGTGCTGCCATAGTGTAAACTCCAAAAGGGTCTTAACTGTATCTAATTTGTATACTATTAAGTGTCTAGGATTTAGCACAATGTTGGGCAGCGAGGTGTTTCACCGGATGCAGGGACTGAATGAGGGAAGGAATGAAATGGAAAGAATATTAAAGTGACTTTTTAGATACTTGGACTCAATAACTAGGGTGGAGAATTTTGAAGATTCAATTGTAGCACCCAGATGTTATAATTTGTCTAGAACATATACTATGTACATGGTCATAACTATGTATCTGATATCACTTGATTAATGCTGGACTGATAATTTTACAGTTTGAACCCTCTTATGAAAAACCTTACTTTCTTCCCTTTTCTTTTGCTGCTGCTTCTTAACTCACAGCCCTGGTTTTCCATCTGATTTTGCTAAACTGTGTTTTCTGCATATTCTTTCAGTTTAAAGATTTATTTATTCTTTCATTGAGTAAGTATTGAACACCTACTTTGTGTTATCCAAATTAACACAAATGAAATATTATTTCATAGATTGTTTTAAGTGTATCAGTTAAGTAGAAAAGAATTATTTTTTAAAATTACTGGAAGGAGATCTCCTAATTCTTAGAATTCCAATGCTAAATCGATACTTAACCAGGGTCAAATTACATGACTTGCTGTGTCAGTAAACTTTTCAGAGAATCTATTCTGGATACATAAAGAAAGAGCTGGGTAATATCGGAAGTTTGAGATCATTTTGAACTCTAAAGTAATGTGATTCCAGTCTATTACATAAGCCCTATTGGGTAATTTCAAATTAAAAAACTGGCAATATAATTTGCAACGACGTGGATGGAACTGGAGGGTGTTATGCTGAGTGAAATAAGTCAATCAGAGAAAGACATGTATCACATGACCTCACTGATATGAGGAATTCTTAATCTCAGGAAACAAACTGAGTGTTACTGGAGTGGTTGGGGGTGGGAGGGATGGGGTGGCTGGGTGATAGACATTGGGGAGGGTATGTGCTACGGTGAGCGCTGTGAATTGTGCAAGACTGTTGAATCACAGTTCTGTACTTCTGAAACAAATAACGCAACATATTTTAAGAAAAAAGAAAAAGAAGAAGATAACAGGAGAGGAAGAAAAGGGGAGTATGTCGGAGGGGGAGACGAACCATGAGAGATGATGGACTCTGAAAAGCAAACTGAGGGTTCTAGAGGGGAGGGGGGTAGGGGGATGGGTTAGCCTGGTGATGGGTATTGAGGAGGGCACGTTCTGCATGGAGCACTGGGTGTTATGAACAAACAATGAATCATGGAACACTGCACCAAAAACTAATGATGTAATATATGGTGATTAACATAACAATAAAAAATTAAAAAAAAAACTGGCAATATAAGTAGCAAAGCAAAACAGGTATTCAGTAAATACTCTTCAATTGCCCATCCACTAAAAGACCAGGCCAAAGAAAATATAGCATATATTTTTCTACTTTCAGAAAGAGGCCATTCAAATACTTTTTTATATCTTTTGAATAATAGTTGCATATTTTATCAAGAATATACAGAAAAATAACTTGCATTTTAAGGGCTGATATAAGAGCAGACGTAGAAATAAACCAAAATATCTAAATTGTGAGGGAAAAAAGGAGGAAGGGAATACTCATAAAACATGATTGTGAAATTGTAGAAACTTTAACATGTTTTTTTCTCCCTCTATGAAAAAGTTTAACCATAATCAGATATGCTGGGAACACGCTTTCTAGAAAGAGAACATAGAAAGTCGAACCAACAGAACGTAATTAAAGAGTACTGCTCTTCCACAGGAGGCCTACACACCGCCACTGGGGCCGCCACCATGTCTCTAGTGATCCCTGAGAAGTTCCAGCACATTTTGCGAGTACTCAACACCAATATCGATGGGCGGCAGAAAATAGCCTTTGCCATCACTGCACTTAAGGGTGTGGGGCGAAGATATGCTCATGTAGTGTTGAGGAAAGCAGACATCGATCTCACCAAAAGGGCCGGAGAGCTCACTGAGGATGAGGTGGAATGTGTGATCACCATTATGCAGAATCCTCGCCAGTATAAGATCCCAGACTGGTTTTTGAACAGACAAAAGGACGTGAAGGATGGAAAGTACAGCCAGGTCCTGGCCAATGGTCTGGACAACAAACTTCGTGAAGACCTGGAGAGACTAAAGAAAATTAGGGCCCACAGAGGGCTGTGCCACTTCTGGGGACTTCGTGTCCGAGGCCAGCACATCAAGACCACAGGGCGCCGTGGCCGCACCGTGGGTGTGTCCAAGAAGAAATAAATTTGTAGGCCTTGTCTGTTAATAAAATAGTTTATACACCTATAAAAAAAAAAGAGTACTTTAAAATTCGGGATGAATTCAAATGATCAGGAAGAGGCTTTAAACTGTTACCTTGGAGAATCCTTGAAGACTAGAAAAGCCCAACTATTTTTAAAATGAGGGGCAAAGTTTGGAGAAGAAAATTTCCTGAATAGGAGTATCTTAAATGTTTCTTAGAGGAACCAAGCTCCCTGCCAAATATTTTCCAGTTCAGGACCAGGTGTGATTATAGGGGAGAAGTTGCTACACCTGCTGCTAATTAACACATAGTATTTGAGTGCGGGATGGAGGGAGGGTAGCACCTCTCCTGTGAACACAGGACATGTGGCATGCCAAAGACATAAGGCTTATATAACTGCTTGCTCACTGATATGAGCTTTAGGAATATGGACTAGTCTGCAGGAGTGTAAGTTTGTGTTTTGAATATCTGATGGTAACAGCATCTTCTGTAGTGTCAGGCCAGCTCTTAATCTAGGTAGTCCTAAAATGGAACATTTTGGTTGACACAGTGTGAGTATTGCTAAGTAACTATGGAGGTGAGGAAAAATGAAGTGTGTGGGGTTTTTTTGAAGTAGTTCATAGTGCTGCTAGGAACTGTGGCACATAATAATATTGATATGTATTGACAATATTGATATAATAATAGTGGCTAATATTCAATGAGTGCTTACTCTATGAAAGACACTGTTCCAGATATGTATTAATTCATCTACTCAATATTATGGGTCCCTAGAACTATCAAACATGAGAGAATATTCATATACTTATAATTCAGTCACAAGTTCTTAGAAATTCTAAGGAATTGTACAAGGCTAAAATGAACAAAGGAGGAGTCATCACAGTTATTTGGAACATCTAAGGCAAATTTTGTCCAAGTGAGGTCCCTAATAGAAGCACCAGGTGCTTAGCCCACCATAGACTTAATCAGATTTTGATCCCATGGCTCAGAATTAACTTGGAAAAGAGATGGTGTCTCATGTGGTAAATAATGGACCCAAGCCTTTTCACAGAATCAGGGAACTTTTTGAGTATAAAATATTCAGAGTCTGAAACAGAAATCCCTGTATGAATAAAGTCTATAAGACTCAGAGAGGTAAAGGATTTGAATATAATCATTGCCATACACATCATGAAAATCAATTAGTAATTTAAATTCTTCCCACAATTAAAAGCTTCAACGAAGATGACCTTGCTCATGAGTTCCATTGAATATTTAAGGAGAAATAATAGCAATTCCTCAAAAGTTCTTTCATAAAATTAAGAATGGAACATTTCCCAGATCACTTTCTGAAGCCAGTATTACTCAGATAATAAAATCAGACAAGGATATCATAAGGAAAAACATACAAACTGTAGACCAGTATTTCTCAAAAATAGGAAAGAAGGAACAAATAAGTCACTGGCACTTAAATCCTCCTCTGATTTTGCTTTCAGAAACCCCATCTAAGACAATAGCAATGCTCCAAATTTAAAAGAACCAAGAAAGAGGGGAGGGATTAGGAAGGAAATTCTGTAAGGGAAACTCCTATAAAGGACATTACTGGGGATAATCGGGAAATTTGAAAATGTACTGAATATTAGGAAATATGACTGTTTCAGTGTTTCTTGGCTCTGATAATTATGCTGAGTTTAGCAGGAGAATGTTCTTTGTCAGGGTGCCTGGGTGGCTCAGACGGTTAAGCATCTGCCTTTGGCTCAGGTCATGATCCCAGGGTCCTGTGATCGAGCCCCATGACCGGCTCCTGGCTCAGCAGGGACCCTGCTTCTCCCTCTGCTCATGCTCTCTCTCTCTCTCTCTCTCTCTCTCTCTCTCTCTCTCTCTCTCTCTCTCTCTCTCCCTCTATCTCTGTGTCTCGAAAGAATAAATCAAATCTTAAAAAAAAAAAAGAATGTTCTTGGTCTTAGGAGATACACGATGAAGTGTTTACGGGTGAAGCAGCACTAATATCCGTCACTTATTTTCAAACAATAAGAAAAAAATAGAGAAAAAACAAAGGAAGCGCAGAAACTGTTAATAATTTGTGATTCCAGGTGAATAGTGAACTTGTGTGTTCACTATTGTTGTCTTTTGATTTTTCTGTTGGTTCATCTTTTTAAAATAAAATTGATTAGAGAAGTACAAAACCCACAGATACCACTATGTACCTATTAGAGTGGCTAAAATTTTTAAAAATTAAAAACCAGCAAGTACTGTTGACAATATGGAGAAAGTGGAGCTCTCATACATTGTTGGTGAGAGGGCAAAATGGTATAGCAACTTTGGCAAACGGTTGTTTCTCACAGTTAAAAAATGGATTTACCAAGTGACTCAAAATTTCTAGCTGTTTACCACAGACACAGAAACTTATGTTCACATAAAAACCTATACATCAATGTTAATAGTGACTTTATTCATAATCACCAACAAATGGAAACAATGCAAATGTCCCTCAACTGGGAAAGAGAGGGATACACTGTGATACATCCATACAATGGAATATTACTTAGCAATAAAAGGAAAAAACTACGGATACACACAATAACATGGGTGAATATCCAATATATTATGCTAAGTTAAAAAAGCCAGAGCCAAAGGCTATGTATGGTATAATTCCATTTATAGGACAGTCTGCAAAAGGTAAAGTGTAAGGACAGAAAACAGATTAATAGGTGGACTAGGGGTGGAATAAGGAGTTGGCAACAAAGACACATGGAGGAACTTTCTAGAATGATAGAATTGTTCAATACTTTTTAGTGGTGGTTACATAACAATATGTGCTCAGGACTATACGCTAAAGGTGGTGAATTTACTGTATATTTTAATAAAAATTTCTGTTAATTTTAAAATTAAGTAAGTAAATGTTATTTAAAAGGTCATGTCACTCCTCTCTCCAAAACCATGCAGTGGAGCCTTACCCGGCATAAACAGCAGTCATTGCAGTAGCTTCCCAGGCCCTACATCATCTGGCATCCTTTTAGCTCTCTGATCGCATCTGGTACTTCTCTTCTCCTCCCTCCAATTGTTCCAGCCACATTGGCCACTTTACATTCCTGAAACCTATCAAGTGTGTTCCTGCCTCAGAGCTTTTGTGCCCTCTGCCCTTCCCCCCAGAAAGCTATGTAACTTGTTTGTTTACTCCAATGTTACCTTTACAGTAAAGTCTTCTTCATAACCTCAACTTACACTGTTACTCCTTTTCTCCATGTTACTTTTCACTATCATGCATACTGTAGGGGCGCCTGGGTGGCTCAGTCGTTAAGCGTCTGCCTTCGGCTCAAGTCATGATCCAGGGTCCTGGGATCGAGCCCTGCATCGAGCCCCACATCGGGCTCTCGGCTCTGCGGGAAGCCTGCTTCTCCCTCTCCCACTTCCCCTGCTTGTGTTCCCCTCTCTCGCTGTCTCTTTCTCTGTCAAATAAATAAATAAAATCTTTTTTTTTAAGATTTTATTTATTTATTTGACAGAGAGAATGAGAGAGAGCACATGAGAGGGGGGAGGGGCAGAGGGAGAAGCAGACTCCCTGCTGAGCAGGGAGCCCGATGCGGGAATCGATCCTGGGACTCCAGGATCATGACCCGAGCTGAAGGCAGTCGCTGAACCAACTGAGCCACCCAGGCGCCCAATAAAATCTTAAAAAAAAAAAAATACTGTATATTGTACTTTTAAATTTATTTCGTCCAGTTTCTACAGCACATGCACCCACAACAGTGTTTAACATATAGTAGTACTCACTATTGGTTGAATAAGTGAGTTGAGATATAATGAAAGAGCCATTACTTAATGAATGCTCTGCGCTCAGTATCACTTGCATACTTTTTATAACGCACTAAAATCAATCTTACCATAATTATTAAAGAAGTGGACCTTTATTCTAATTCCACTTTTATGAGAAAAAAAGCAAGGAAAAAGAGTTATTAAGAATGTATTTGTAAAAACAAGTATCAGCATTTCCTTAGAATGAACACAAATTCATCATTCATTCAACATAAATCACTTAGATCTAAAATCACTTAGATCTGATATGGAACAATAAGCATTTGATCTTTCTCCTCTGTGAAGCCTTCGTTCTTATCTCCTTCCAATTGCTGGGCCCTCAGAGTCCATTCACCTTCAGCTTTCCACCAACAGCTCCATGTTTCATGCACACTGCAATTATCACATTAAATTTTATTTGCTTACAAATAGGCCCCTTTCAGCAAATAAACTACTTGATGGCAGGAATCTTAAGGTTAAGAAAAGTTAAATTATGTGTTCTAACTACTTCGCCTAGCACCAGGCACAAAGAAGTTTAATAAAGGTTCATCGAGTTAAATATAAATGAGTTGATTTTTGAAGTCATAGATTTGAAGGCTTCAGAATTGTGAATCATCGAAGAAATGCCCAATTGATTATGCTATCCAGTTGTAGATACAGGTGTAGATATGGACATAGGCATAGATATAGATACTTTGAAAAGAGTTTTGCTGACTATCCTGAAACTACAGAACTGACTTTGTTCAGGAACTCAAACGCTATCTGTAGAGATTTCTGGTCAATCAAAATTTTAGCAGACTTAATCTTAGGTGTGAGTTTCCCTTTTTAAGGAAACTTTGAGGAAGGGAAGACATGGGACAGAATCTCGATTAGAGAAAAGTAGAGCATAAAAGGGTAACAATGAAAAAAAATACGCTGCAGGAATTCTTATGAGAAAGCAATGAGCAAGTCAATGGAGAAAACTTACAAACCACTTTACACCTGGGACAACTTCACTGGGATTATCAAAGTTTCTGCTTTGACAGAGATAGGATTCAGTAAGAAGGTATATGTTTCAACTACTGAAAAGTCAAAAGTCAAGGATAAAAGAAAAGAAGAAATTTGAGTCGCAGCTGCCCTCATTGTGGTTCAACCTTTATAATAGCTTCCTAATTGGTTTTTCAACTTTTAGACTCTCCCCAATAGCCTGTTTAAACTGTTTTCAAATTGATCTTCCTTTTGCAGAGTTGCAGTGATGTTTCTCCAACGCTCAAAAACCATAAAAACCAAGCCACATTTCCTGAAGGACTCCATCTAAACATCTTTCAAAACACGACCCTTTTATAGTATGGTCTCAATGCACATTTTCAACAGCATATTGCATGAGGCCTCTTTTTTTTATTATGTTAATCACCATACATTACATCCTTAGTTTTTGATGTAATGTTCCATGATTCATTGTTTGCGGATAACACCCAGTGCTCCAGGCAGAACATGCCTCCTTAATACCCATCACCAGGCTAACCCATCCCCCCACCCCCCACCCCTCTAGAACCCTCAGTTTGTTTTTCAGAGTCCATCGTCTCTCATGGTTCATCTCCCCCTCCGATTTACCCCCATTCATTCTTCCCCTCCTACTACGCCCACAGAGTACAGGAGCCAAAATAGACTATTCATTTATCCTTAAGTCATACCCCATAAGTCCTCCCTCTATTCCTTTGTTCAATCGGCTCCCTCCTCCTGGAGTGTCCACTCCTCACGCTACCTTTTAACAACCTTCTCAATGGACTAACCATCCAGTTATCTTACACAGCCTTTCACAATCTCGATTCTGATGGCTTTCTCTCTCTCTTCTCTGACCCATCGTGGGACATTACACCTCCCTAAAAGGTCCCAGATTATACCACTGTTGTTTACACATTTCTCTTATTCCTGCCTTCTTACCCCACTCCTGCCTGGTTTTATAAAGTCTGACACTAAGCTCTCGTTACTTTTATTTACTACAGGTAATTGCACAGAGCGTTTTCTACATCATGTGCTCAATCAATGTTTTATGATTTATAAAGTTGACTAAATATCATGAGAGACACTGTGGAATCACAATTGTTGATATGCTCAGCAGCCCAAACTGAGTTTAGGCGTCCTCAAGAAGTTTTCCAGAGATCTATTACAGGGATCTGTAAGAAGACAATGATGCCTTGTTTTCATTCCCAAATCCCTAGAGGCCGGCATCCTACACAAGTGCTGGAACTTAAACTCCTGAGGGGAATCAAATAATTCAAAAGGAGAGGGTTAGTTTTTTTGTTGGAAGCTTATGGAATATCAATTTAAAGGTAGTATTTGAATATTCCAAGTGTTCTAATCAAGATATATATTTTATTATTCCACTACTGTACTTTCATTCTCTTAAAGAAATTAAGTCACACAGATTTAACCAAGTTTGTTTTTTAAAAGGAGAAAAGTTAGAATTCAGAGTGCTTCAAAGGTCAATGTTCAGAGGAAATTAGATAAGTACAGGGTGTTTTAGTCCTTGATTCTGTTCATATAGTAATGGGAAAACTTGTAGCTCTACATGATGGTTCGGAGATTAATAATAACTCTGCTGTCTATTCATATTTTATAAATATTTGGAAGTAATCTTACATCGGTATCTGAATATTAAAAATACAATTTTGTCTGAACATACAATATAGTTTTATATGAATCATGCATATAAAATAGTACTATTAGGAAAACTGCTTTATAACATGGTGATTACCTGCTTTAAAGGAAAATAGAATTTTAAAACAGTAAGGCTGATTTTAAATTGTGCGTAGAACCAGTAATTGTGTATTTAAGGCAATTAAAAGATTTATTGAATCTTGGTTAAAAGTAGATTGACAATGACATTAAAGAATAAAGTATAATTTATTTGGTGCTACCTTGTGAATGCTTCTTAACATCTCACGATACCATATACAATATACTTCCAATCACAAACATAAAATAACCTACAAAATCACATGGCTATAATCAAGATACACTGATTATATTTTTAAAAGAAAGTTAGGAATTAATTAAGGTGCAGTAACTTTTTTCAAATAAAATATTAGCACCATACCAGATAAAATGACCTAAAACTACTGGCCTCTTCCTATTTCTTAAATAACTAAATATAAACACTTTTTTTCAAAGCACAAATATTAATTTGCAGAATCAGTTCTACAGTAGTTAATATTTCTCTCTTTTGTTGCATTTTTCCCCCAGGAGGGAAAAATATGAAGTAAAAACTTTCACAGGATCTGAAAATCAAATAAGTCTAACCAAACAAAAGGTTGTCCTTCAGCAATGAGTTCCCACAGAAGCAAACGTGGACATTTCCCGGCGTATGGTACTAAAAGGTGAGAGTTCAAGTTCTGTGGTATATTCGTTGTCATTGTCGTCGCTGGTCACCGTTGAAGACTTCTGAATGCACTCATCACAGCAACAGCAACAGCACTCCATAAAGGCCCGGCTGAAGGGTTTGCAAAGACAGAAGAGGAGGACAGGGGTGACACAGGACTTAAAGAACAAAAGGAACTGGCTGATGATATAAAGCAAGTCCATTGTCTGCTGAGAAACCCCTGTGGCCATGTAGGCAGTAACAATGTTGCAGATATTTTCAGGAATAATGCAAAATCCATATAAAATGGTCAGAGCCACTACTGTACAGTTCATCTGGCTTTCTAGCTGAATCTGTCGTTTATTCCCCCGGGTACAGGCTTTCTCCGCTTTGCGGATTTTCCTTGCAGTTACCAAAGAGCAGGTGATGGTGAAAAGTGTGGGCAAACAGAAGTAACAGCCAAAGTACCACCAGAGTCTTGCACTGTCATAGGTAAGGGCTAAAACATAGATGGTGTCCGGTAAATCTGGGGAGACCTTGATAACGCAGCGTTCCGCAGGAGCTCGGCCACTAAACCCCAGATCCTCCTTGCTCAGCTGGCGGAGAACTACTTCCGGAAGCGCCAACAGTAGGGCACCAACCCATATAACAGCAAGCTTGGCAGTTGTCGAAGAACAGTTCTCGATCATTTCATAGTACATCTGCACGTTGGTGGCTGCCCGGAAGCGGTCTATACACAGAGCACATAAGGTGAAGGTAGTGACTCCGAGGGAAGCGACCTGTGGGAGGAACACAGAACACATTTATTCTGGGTGATCTCTAAAAGATCAGAACACTAGGCAGTAAATACAGACCGGCAAAACAGGAAAAAAAAAAAAAAAACAATTTCCTGGAATGAGGCATGGGTAACTGGGTTGGTGACTTGAGCTGAATTATTATAAGATAAAAATAGGAGAGGAAAATAAAGAAATGCAGTGGTTCAAGGGTCATGGAGTCAAAAAATTTTACAGCTGAAAGGATCCATAAGGATCAGCTAGTCCAATACCACTTTATTTTAGAAAAGAGCAGAGACACCTCAAGAATTTCAGTCACCACGAAAATGCCGGCCACCAGAAGATCCAGATAAGGAGTAAGGATAGTTGAATGTATATCCCATTTTCATTCCTGAAAAGGATAGTCATGTTTTCCAGTGTGCAGGTCAATAGCATGCTTCACACATAGCAAACATTTAAGAGCTTATTAATTCCAACAACTGAGTAAAGATCTCCAATTTCTCCTAAATGCAAAGTATTTTAATATTATTTTCAAATGCATACACTTGTGGAAAACAAGAAAGGGAAATTCTCCAGGGGTCAAAATCAATGAAAAAATAAATGCCAAACAGGTCAGTGACGTCCTCCCCTGCCCGCCCATGTTGCATGCTTGCCCTAGGGACATCTCCCAATCCTGATGAGAGTTTCAAGCTGGTTTTAGCTAGGTGGTGGGGCAGGTGCCCAAGTACACAGAGGCAGGAAACAAAGCTAGAGCCAGTGTACGTGGGGATTAGGTCAAAGATCCTCTTATGAATTGGGAACTCCCCAAACAGTGACATCTTCATGGGTATAAAGAGGAAAAACAGAGGGAAATAGAAGAGAAACTTGTCGACCTTATATGATTTGGATCTAGGTGAACTGGAGATAAAAAAAAGAAGAGCAAATTCTAATCAGGAGCTCAAATTTACACTGGCCTAAGGCCAGAATTCACACACCATCCGTGTGGCTCAGAAAAAAACCAAATTACAATTTTAAATTGTTCCAGGCACCTGGTAGAAGAAAACACAAAACCTCTCTGGAAGAATGCACTTTAAAACCAGGCCTCAGAAATCCACAGATAAAATTTGAGGGAACATGGATTCACAATTAAAAATAACAATATGCAAGAGACAATCCACCACTATGAACTTATGTTGCCAAAAGAAGCAACTTACTGGATCAGGCAGGCGTAAAATAAATACAGTTATCATGAATTAAGTTCATTTATCAAATTTAAGGTTATAACCTTAACCATACTGAAGGAATGTCAAAAGATGGGAGATATAAAAAATAAACATGAAAACATGCAAAAAGGAGCCAGAAACAATGTCTAGATGTACCAGCCAGAGGAAAATTTCAGATCAGAAAACCCTTTGATGCTGACCACATAGAGCACTGCATCCAAACTCTTATATGCATATGGTCCTGACATCTAAATAAATCAACAACTAAAGGTTAAGAACCAAAAATATGTACATATTTTTTTCACACAGAGAATATAATGTAAACATACTATCATTCAGTAGCCCGTAAAATATTCACAAACATCCTACACACTCTCTAATGGGTACACAAACATGTATTCAACACAAGCATACATTTATTGCTATGGACTCTGGCCCAAGCACTCTGCTAGATATTGGGGATATACAACAAGAAACAATTATTTCCCTTAAGGAAGTCATAGTCAACCAAAAGGGGGAAGGTAGTTCTCAAAGGCACAAGATAAACACAGTAATCATCTGGGAGCATCAAATTTACTCAACTATTTACAGGAAATTGAAATAATTTAATTTCTAATAAATGTAGTCATTATTTATATATTTAAATAAAGACCGTGAGGATAGAAGGTAAAATGTTCATGAGGTTTAAGATGAAACAGGAGACGAAAACTCTGTAGGTGGGAAGGATGTTTTGGGGTGTACCCTAGGCTCTCGGATATGTGCACTCACTCTGCTAGTGGGCATGTTTAAGAAGCACACAGCTATAAGTCATGCTTTGGCAAAGGGGCAAGGGAACATATATATATATATATAATGTTCCTGTGTAATTTGTTAGAACTCAAAGGGATCGTGTTGAAAAAAGGAAAACCATTTGTCATAACAATTTTGACACTCAACACATTAGTTGTTTATCTGCTACATTCAAGCTGTCACTCTTCCCAGAATGATGGCAACTTGCCTTATGGATTCTATGAGAGTTCCAATGTCAAACGCTCTCCCCTTTTTTTACATGCTAAACATTAGTCAGTGTCTACTGGTTCCACTATGGAAAATAAGGACATCGCATCCATGCCCTGACTATTCTCATTATCTCTTAGTGGAGACAGTCTGAAAATGAGATATAATGAGGGCTTAAGTGTATGAAAAGCAAAACTGAAGAAAAAGTATGACTCATAATCTAGATCAGGGCAGATCAAGACAACATGGTTGAGCTTATAACCATGATTCTTGTACAAAATCTTCAGAAAGTTTCCCATAAATACCAGTAAAAGAAATATCCATCCAATATGACTGTCATAAAAAGGCATCTCTCCATACACCTTTTTATTTTTTCTTCAAGATTTTTATTTATTTATTTGAGAGAGAGAGAGAGAGAGAAAGAGCGCACGAGTGGGGAGGAGGGGCAGAGGGAGAGGGAGAAGCAGACTCCCTGCTCTGCAGGGAGCCCAATGCAGAACTCGATCCCAGGACCCCGGGATCAATAACCTGAGCCAAAGGCAGATGCTTTATTGACTGAGCCACCCAGGCACCCTCCATACCCTGTTTTAAAATTAACTTTCAAATTAACAAATTGTTCACCTTAATGGAAATTTATTTTGCCTCTATGCCAGAGATTCAAAATAATTCTAAAATTGAGGTCCACACTATGCAACTGTCTTAAGATCAGATTATTACTTTTCTTAATGTCAGTAATTGCCACACTTTGCATGGAAGTCTGAGGACTGGCTATTTTCTAAAAGTCTGCATCAAAAGTATTATTTAGAAATTGCAGTATTTTATTTTATGGCTTTTTGAAACTTCACATTTATATATTTTCCAAATATTTTGATTCATTTCTCTATAAGAATGTAAAACAAAACAAAAGAATCCTCAAACTATCAAATGTACACAAATCCTCAGCAAGGCTTTCTGTGCCATCTTCACTAACGTAAATCTTTGTGCATGTGTCCCTGTCGCCCATATATCCGGAGTCAGTCCACAAATAACAAAGCTACAGAGCTTTATGCAGTGCATTCTCTTAAAATTATGAGTAACATTTCTACCGACAAAATGGACAAAATACTAGAGAGTCTGATGAGAGGCAATCTCTTAGAGGCTTGGCACATCCATTTCTTGGTAGTTTTTGATCATTATTTACAAAGAACACACAACACTCAAGAGATAGCATCTTCCCCCCCAATTAATCTCCTTAATTTTAAACACAGAGATTTAAAATCTGGACCAGGGGTGCCTGGGTGGTTCAGTTGGCGAAGTGTCTGCCTTCAGCTCAGGTCATGATCCCAGGGTCCTGGGATCCAGCCCAGACTGGGCTCCCTGCTCAGTGGGGATCCTGCTTCTCCCTCTGCCCCTCCCCCTGCTTTTGCTCTCTCTCTCTCTCTCTAATATATAAATAAAATAAAATCTTTAAAAAAAATAAAATCTGGACCAATTAGCACAAGAGCTAGCATTTGCATACCTACCTCCCAGTCTGTTACAAAGCATTTCATGAGAGGGAAGAGCCAATGAATGCGGGTGGACATGTATTAAGACAGGTGTATTAGACTGCCTCTCCTTAGATATTTATAAACCATGCTGCACATCCACTTTTAATTAGAAGATGTTTGCTGCTTCAAAAAGCAAAAAATGTTTTCTAGGTTCTGTATATTTCATTGCACATGATAACAAAAGCCGGGGAAAATTTTAAGCAAGATTTAAATCTTTTTTTTTTTTTTTAAGATTTTATTTATTGTTTTGACAGAAAGAGACACAGTGAGAGAGGGAACACAGCAGGGGGAGTGGGAGAGGGAGAAGCAGGCCTCCCGCGGAGCAGGGAGCCCGATGCGGCGCTCGATCCCAGGATCCTGGGATCATGACCCGAGCCGAAGGCAGACGCTTAACCAACTGAGCCACCCAGGCGCCCCTTAAGCAAGATTTACATGTGCTCCAACTTTCGCTCAGGAATTCTACATTGTACTTTATCTGAAGATGCTTAGTTCTTCAGCTGTGTTCCCAAAAGCTTTCGGACTGAGCACCAAATGCGTTTGAAAGAACGTATTTGATCTGTAGTCCTCTTGACGAATCACAGATTAAGGGAAGATTCCTAGGGTTCCTACACACATTGCAGGTACCCAGCTTCCTGTTGTCCAATCGTACTTCTCTCTGATCGTGTTCTCCTCAATTAGGAGCCAGCTGAGGCAGGAAGGTCACAAGAGCTGGGGCCTCGGAGGAAAACGCTGCCCCAAATGCAGATAGCGCTTACTACATAGTTGCCAACAGCAACCGCCCGAAGGCCAGTCCTGGCTACCTCCTCCCTCCTGCTGCCACCTCCTGCAGTGTTATTACTTCAGATAGGTTTCTGTAAATTCACTTCTGCACTTGATTTTATGATGTGAAAGAGAAAGAAAGGTACAAAGCTCCCGCTCAGAACTTTCCCAAATTATTTATAGAAGGCTTTAAACATTTGTCAAGAATCAACCTCAGAAATTAATTGTTAAAAATCATCTGGTTCATGGGTGGTGGGCTAATTTCCACTTTCTCTGACATAAAATCTATCCATGCAATTAAGATTGCTAAACATTGGGGTAACATGAAAAGATTTCAATCACAATTTTTAAATATATGTGTTTACTTACAGCTCATTGGAAATTCTACCAAGATGAATGGTGCAATGATATGCAATTATAAAACTGTGTCATAAATGCTGGATCTTCTGCATTTAATGACCATATCTGATTGCTAAAATTCAACGTCACTAAGAAATTTACTCTTGGGAGTAAAATTGGTACGGGGTAGTTTCTTTCTTTCTTTTTTTTTTTTTTTGAAGCAACATCCAGAGAGATGGAATGAGTAAGATGCCATCTCCTATTAATTAAACTGCAATGGGAGAAATAATTAACATCAACAAAAGCAGAACTGTAAACACTTCTAATGGACAAGACTATTAATTTTGGAGAATTGAGATCAGAGGAAAGCTGACAGCAGAAATTTTTAACTATTTGGGAAAATGAGATATGGAGTGTTTTGAGGGTGGTTGGCATCAAAGTGCACAAACAAAGGGAATCAAAATAAACAACTCTGAAAGCTTGCTTTCATACAGCAATGTTCTGCCCGTCTCTGTATCCCAGAGGAACTAACAGCACAGCGCCTTCAGCCCCTACCCAGTCCACGTGCAGGGCGGTAAGGCTTCTGGCAGCTCAGCGACCTGCAGCATTGTGTCACGGCAGGGGACAGGCACAGAGTTGAGACCTGAGGACTCAGGTGGGAAAGCAGCAGCCGAGGTGCCAAAGCATTCTTCCCACTGTTCAAGTTCTCATTTAGTACAAACATCAGGCCATGAGAAAACTGGAACCGCCATGTTCCCTTCGTACTACATTAAATTCGAGTTCACTCAAAATGATAGGAACAAAGAACACATGGACGCTTTATGAAAAACAGTAAGGATCCTGGCAGGAAGATCCTGAGCTATTGTCTTAGTTGTTGCTCCATTTCTCAGAAGCTTACTGCAGACAGACAAATAAGAAATTGTTTTTTTTTTTTTAAGTATTGTGTTTTTATTTTTTTAGAGAGAGAGAGAGAGAAAGAGAGAGATGGTGGGGAGAGGGGCAGAGTGAGAGGGAGAGAGAGAATCTCAAGCAGGCTCCATGCCCAGCACGGAGCCCAACACAAGGTTGCATCTCATGACCCTGAGATCATGATCTGAGCCGAAATCAAGAGTTGGATGCTTTAACTGACGGAGCCACCCAGGTGCCCCCTAAGAAACCATTTTGAATGAGAGTAAGCTATGAAGGTACAACTCTTATCAAATAAATGGTACCTTTTGCTAAACTTTCTGATATAAGTCAGTGATTACAATGATGGGGGGGAAAAGACCCATGTACTTCCAAACAAAATTTCTTTCATATGAAATTGAGTCAATATGCTTCAGTACAGTGAAGTGAGTGAAATACCCTGATTTTTATAAAATAGGGAAATTTCTAACCAAAGCCACGACAACTGTACTTTAGCCTAACTTATATTTTACCTCAAAAGATGTTTAAGTACATCTATTTCTGTGCTGTCCTTTGTATACAAGTAACTCACAAAACAAGGGCATTATTGTTAAGAAAACCCATTCATTTAGACCATGAATGATAATCTATTATAAGTCTGTGGTTACAGGCCTAACAATCAGGCAGGAAAAAAGCAGGAGGAGCACAGGGTAGTTTCCTTTGAAATTCTAAATGGCTTGAGCTTGTACGCCTTTGGCTTCCTCTTGCATTTTCCATAATCCTTACCCTTGCAGCACTTCAGGGCAACTTCTCCAGGGAAGAGACACTTCTTTGATCACCAGTGGGGAGAGCATGTTTATCAGAGCCTCTGCTGTGAATAAGATGGCCTTTGTCAAAAGGTCTTCCTTTCAGAATGCATGCAAGTCATGATACTAGGGTGGTAACACACTTCCATTAGTGTTTCCAAACCAAAACAGAGCGAGTGGGAGAGATCTGCCTCACCCCTTACAAACACGCATGGATCTCTAAAATGAAATAAAGCCATTTACAGCCGCTCTTCCGCAAAGAGAAGTCTTCTTCCCTTTATCAAAATTACTGAGATTTAATCTGACACACCCACATATCACAAATATCCATTTACTTCAATGATACCCAACATATTTCATCTATACTTGATTCCCAATGTCATGGAAAAACACTGAAGGCATCAGCTGTCATTATAGTCTCATTCTCCACCTTCCTCCCTCTTGCTTAAGCTTGGTAACGTTCCCTTCCTTATTTTAAAAACAACTGAGACTATTTAAAAGCTAACATAGCACTCCCAAACTTGTGTTGATTTTATAAATCTTTCTTTACTTTTATAGTCCGACCTTGACATAAAGTTTCCTACCGATTGTGACATATGACCTCTGTTGCACAGTATATTTTTTTCTCAGTAAAAAAAAAAAAAAAAAAAAAAAATTACTACAACTTGTCTAAAACATTGTAATTTGGTTATAAATATGTCAATGCTCATTAGTATAAAAAATACCAATCAGCAAGATTAACATCATTTGTCCTAAGAGGGATGGAATCAACAGATCTTAAGGAATCTATTTATTCTCAATAATTAGTATTTTTCCTAAGCCCAAGCAGTTGTTGGTATTATTGTAATGTTTCTAATGAATCTTAAAGTGACCTAGAATCCTGAAACTTCTGTTGTTCACCTAGGGGTTCTGATGAGTTTCCAAAGAATGGTAATAAATTTTCAGCAGTTTTCCTTTGTTCTTAATGACACTGGTTTGCATGATGGTAAACCTAAACTAAAAACACATTCTTCATCCATTTGAGGTTGGGTAATTATGATTTGAATGACACCAAGAAACAATATTTTAAGGCAAAATTTCTCTGCTCTTAACCAAAATTCCACCCTTGGTAGTCTATTAAGGAAGTACTTTTTCTTCATAAATCCTCCTATAAAAGACACGTATCTCTAAATCTCACATCTTGCTGTAAATGAATTAACAGATGCTTTTCCCATACATGAGAGATATGAACCAAGGGGAAGACAATGAAGGTAGGAGAAAAGGCCCTCGGAGGGGGAGTGATGAGCAGGAAGTAAAAAATGGCAGCCCTGAGCATAGTCATTGACCTAATGAAAATGACTCATTCCAGTCCTGGATCAAATCAGTGACCTTGGCCTTGTTAATGCTATAACCATTAAAGTGTGCTGACAACTAACATTAAAAACTATCATAAATTCACAAACCAGAAGTATTCTGTCTCAGGAGCAAGCCTTGCACTGATTATACCCTGTGTTTTAAAGAAGTTTTATGGAAAGTATGTATACCTACTTTTCAGAGACCCCATATTTGAGGTTGCAGCAACCCCATTCTCCAGTCTACCTTGAAATTTTAGATGAGATCATCTCCTCGGGCACAAAGAATACCATTCTAATGAGGATACTTAAGAGTCTCATGCTCTACGGACTGAGCTAGCCCGGCGCTTAATGAGGGTACTTAAGAGTTAGTGTTGGCAACAAGGTTGTGTTAATTATTGGACTTTGGCAGGTCAATTCTTGGGAAATAAAAGGACCAGAGGGTCCCCAGAGGGTGGGAGCAGAAGTGCGATGCCAGAGACAAATCTCACTGCAGAGCAGCCTGCCCATTCCTTTCTGCACATAGTCCACACCCCAGACACAGATCCGTGCGCTTCCAACCTGACACTGTTAAATCTAGTAAAGAGCTCGTAAAGGTGGAAACATTCTATCAAGGTCCATGCAGGGTAAGGGTAGAAGGCAAGGTGGAGAGACCCCCACCTACTCAGCCTGGGAATCATAAACCCAGATCTATTTTGCTTTTCCAGACATACTTGCTTCCTTTTTGCTGTTGAAGGATGCTTTGTTGATATAACCAGATACCTTGGTAGTCCTTGGGAACTCAGGATAAGTCCTCACTCTGATTCTGTGCTTGAAAGATTAATTCAATTTTGAGAAAGTCCATTCTTATGCTTCCCTTTCTATAACAGGGTCTGAGGTATCTATAATAGGGTCTAACATATCTCCCTTCTCAGCTTGTATCCTGGGTTCTCTACGATCAAATTTTTTTTTAAGATTTTATTTATTTATTTGACAGAGAGAAAGAGAGAGAGCACAAGCAGAGGGAGCAGCAGAGAGAGAGGGAGAAGCAGGCTCCCCACTGAGCAGAGAGCCTAATGCGGGACTCGATCCCAGGACCCTGGGATCAGGACTTGAGCCAAAGGCAGGTGCTTAACCAACTGAGCCACCCAGGCGCCCCCTAAGGTCAAATTAAATAATAGATACATTTTTGAGATTTTCAAAAGAAAGGGACTCAATTTAATGTACTATTATGACACTGTTAAATGAACCAATCATTTAAGTAAAATTTTAAAATTGATTTGCCTAATTCCTTATGGCTAGTAAGGACTAATAATTCCAAAGCAGAGACGGTTGTCCCAGGCATTGTATCCTAAATAATAATTTAGAATTCTGTGTTCCAAATGAAATTTCTAGGGCTGTCCTATCTGCCGAATTATCTTGCCAGTGATTTTTATGGGCTTCCTATCCCATGAAAGATTGAGAAAACAAGAAAGCAGGAATTAAAAGATTTTTGTATTTGTATCTTTTCACCAGGGATCTAGGCTGTATAGAATTTATGAAGACTAATAATAAGAATATGATAGAAAAAGAATTAGAATGAGCACAGTTTTCACTTGAATTTGTCCATCTTTGGTCCTAAGTGAGTACAACTGTGAGCTGACTCATTCCAGGACCCATTCCTGACCTTCCATAATACCTTGTTTTAACCTCTAGTATAGTGCTCATTACACTGTAGAACATTACTTTAAAAGCAGTAATGCATCCATGTTACTCATTTCTGGAAACCTTCCCCCCTTTCTGCCACTCCTTCTACTCCCATCCACACCTATTATCATACCCAATACAGGAGGAAAGCTCAATAAATGTTTGATGAATAAATGGATAGTGAATAAATGAATGAATGATCACATATATGGAAAAGGATTATAGAAAATAATGAATTATTCAAACTGTTCTTTAATCAGTTACTGGGTGCTGCTGTTTTATATATAATCCTTCCAGGCTGAATGCCAACAAGTATCTCTAGAAGGGAAGTAAAGAAAAATCCATTTCTGTGTGTACTTCACTGACAAGCTTTAGAAAAGAATGGCATTCTCAGTATAATCACTAGTTAAGGAAATTATTTAAATTTCACATTTGAATATCATAAAACTTCTTTTTTAATTTAATTTTATTATGTTATGTTAATCACCATACAATACATCATTAGTTTTTGATGTAGTGATCCACGATTCATTGTTTGCGTATAACACCCAGTGCTCCGTGCAGTACGTGCCCTCTTTAATACCCATCACCAGGCTAACCCATCCCCCCACCCCCCTCTCCTCTAGAACCCTCAGTTTGTTTTTCAGAGTCCATTCTCTCTCATGGTTCATCTCCCCCTCCTATCCCCCCCCTTCATATTTCCCTTCCTTCTCCCAATGTCCTCCATGCTGTTCCTTATGTTCCACAAATAAGTGAAACCATATGATAATTGGCTTTCTTTGCATAGTACTAGAAGTCCTAGCAACAGCAATCAGACAACAAAAAGAAGTAAAAGGTATTCAAATTGGCAAAGAAGAAGTCAAACTCTCTCTTTTCGCAGATGACATGATACTTTATGTGGAAAACCCAAAAGATTCCACCCCCAAATTACTAGAACTCATACAGCAATTCAGTAATGTGGCAGGATACAAAATCAATGCACAGAAATCAGCTGCTTTCTTATACACTAACCATGCAACTGTAGAGAGAGAAATTAGAGAAACGATTCCATTTACAATAGCACCAAAAACCATAAGATACCTCAGAATAAACCTAACCAAAGAGGTAAAGGATGTATACTCCAGGAACTACAGAACACTCATGAAAGAAACTGAAGAAGACACAAAAAGATGGAAAGACATTCCATGCTCATGGATCGGAAGAATAAACATTGTTTATTTATTTATTTTTTTATACTATACTATACTACCCAGAGCAATCTATACCTTCAATGTCATATACTACCCAGAGCAACCTATACCTTCAATGTCATCCCGATCAAAATTCCAATGACATTTTTCAAAGTGCTGGAACAAACAATCCTAAAATTTGCATGGAATCAGAAAAGATCCTGAATCGCCAAGGAAATGTTGCAAAAGAAAAACAAAGTTGGGGGCATCATGTTGCCCGATTTCAAGCTATATTACAAAGCAGTGATCACCGAGACAGCATGGTACTGGCACAAAAACAGACAGATAGACCAATGGAACAGAATAGAGAGCCCAGATATGGACCCTCAACTCTATGGTCAAATAATCTTTGATAAAGCAGGAAAAAATATGCGATGGAAAAAAGACAGTCTCTTCAATAAATTGTGCTGGGAAAATTGGACAGTCACATACAAAAGAATGAAACTCGAACATTCTCTAAAACCATACACAAAGATAAACTCAAAATGGATGAAAGACCTCAATGTGAGACAGGAATCCATCAAAATCCTAGAGGACAACATAGGCAATAACCTCTTTGACATTGGCCCCACCCAGCAACTTCTTTCAAGACACATCTCCAAAAGCTAGTGAAACAAAAGCAAAAATGAACTTTTGGGACTTCATCAAGATAAAAAGCTTCTGCACAGCAAAGGAAACAGTCAACAAAACAAAGAGGCAACCCACAGAATGGGAGAAGATTTTTGCAAATGACACTACAGACAAAGCGCTGGTATCCAAGATCTATAAAGAACTTCTCAAACTCAACACCCAAAAAACAAATAATCAAGTCAAAAAATGGGCAGAAGACATGAACAGACACTTCTCTGAAGAAGCCATACAAATGGCTAACAGACACATGAAAAAACGTTCATCATCATTAGCCATCAGGGAAATTCAAATCAAACCACATTGGGATACCCCCTTACACCAGGTAGAATGGCAAAAACGGACAGGGCAAGAAACACCAAAGTTGGAGAGGTTGTGGAGAAAGGGGAACCCTCTTACACTGTTGGTGGGAATGCAAGTTGGTACAGCCACTTTGGAAAACAGTGTGGAGGTTCCTCGAAAAATTAAAAATAGAGCTACCCTATGGCCCAGCAATTGCACTCCTGGGTATTTACCCCAAAGATACAGATGTAGTGAAAAGAAGGGCCATATACACCCCAATGTTCATAGCAGCAATGTCTGCAATAGCAAACTGTGGAAAGAGCCGAGATGCCCTTCAACAGATGATTGGATAAAGAAGATGTGGTCCATATATACAATGGAATATTACTCAGCCATCAGAAAGGCTGAATACCCAACTTCTACATCAACATGGATGGGACTGGAGGAATTATGCTAAATAAAACTTCTATTTCTTATATAGAACCCAAATTCAGTAAACTTTGCCATACACTGTTCATAAATGGCATTGTAAATAAGAGCTCACTCTATAACTTTTTAAATCCTTTCTGCAAAAGTCATCAGCTAAATATTTCTACTTGCATGGGAATGCAGGAAATGATTATAAAGGGATTAATGGGAAGTCATAAAATATTTGTTGAGCACCATTCACATACACTGAGTTTATTTTCTCTGGGAATATTATTAGTGACTTTCAAATTGCTCATAAAACTGTATGTTTCCACTTAAAAGTCCATCAGAATACCTAATGGCTAATCCACAACTCAAGCAAATTTACCATCTGTCATGATAAATGTGCTCTTACTTGAATGTAGGGGTTCTAAGGAAATCTTTGTGGCATCGCATCCCTGTATGGTAAATCATCTTCAGCTTCCAGGACCCTTCCTTTCTTACCTGTCAGTGCTAACTACAGTCTAAGGCAATTAAAGAGCCATTTGTTTCACTCAGTTTAAAATGAGTATTTCTAAAGCCATTGGAGAATCTGGCTCTTTTCATCACAAAACATTGTAGATCTTTCCCAAATCATCCCTGGGCTAGAGGCCCTGGTGAGATGCATTCCCTTTATCCATCCTCCACCTCGATGCAGGAATCTTGTATCCCAGTAAAATAAAAATACAGTTAGGAGTGCCCGGGTGGCTCAGTTGGTTAAGCATAGGACTCTTGATTTCGGCTCAGGTCATGATCTCAGGGTTGTGAGATTGAGCCCTGCCTCAGGCTTTGTGCTAGGTGTGGAGCCTGCTTAAGATTCTCTCTCTCCTTCTCCCTCTGCCCCTCCCTCGTTCAAAACTTCCAATTAATGTCCGAACAGAAATACATATTTAGCAGTGGATCTGAACCAGATGATACGCTGACTCTGGTTGGCTTTCATCAAGTAATAAGCAAAGATCTATTCCAGTTGCCACGTTCAGTGCCTGCACTATTTGGCTTTAATCATTTGTTAGATCCTTAAAGGAACAGTATGATAGGGAACTCCTATGCCAATCTCCTATTGCAGTCCACACCCAGACCTCCGTATCTATCCATCTCTCTCCCTTGCTCTCCCCTACCCCCTCTCTTTCCATATACAACTATCACTTTGAGTATAGTTCTGTGTTTTTGTTTGTTTGTTTGTTTGTTTGTTTTTTCTGGTGACTATCTGATAAACCAGCTGAAAATGATGTGTCTGTTAGGATGGCCACCATCCACTCAGATTCTCTTCTCTCCTATCCCGTTTTCCTACCATTCCATCTGCCCTTGATCCTTAAGGGACTTACCACTAGGCTACAAAGGCATCAGAATCCTGGAATAGAAAGAGAGAAGTTATCAACTACAACATTTCCCAGTATATTCCCACTCATAGCAACATTAAATATGATAAAACTACTTTCTAGCAACAGACCCTGGAATCTGGCTACTCTCCCCAAGCCTTATGCCAACAAATTGAAATAAAACAAGAGTTGAATGTAAATTGCAAAGATATGTAATTTCTGCTGAAGAAACGCCTCCTATTTTTCTACACAAACCCAACTCTCCCCAAATTCCACTATCTCCTTAAGATTATGCTAATACTCAAGTTGTAGGAAAAAAAAAAAGAACTATGGTAGAAGAAGAAAAGAAGGCAGAGGGGGAAGATAGGAGAGAAAATTGAGAAAATTTCTGAAGATTAATAAAATTAACTGTGGTGTAGCTATTATGGAAAGTGGAATGGAAATTACTCAAAATTTAAAGGGGTGTCTGGGTGGCTCAGTCAGTTAAGCATCTGCCTTTGGCTCAGCTCATGATCCCAGGCTCCTGGGATCCTGCCTCACACTGGGCTCCCGGTTCAGCAGAGAGCCTGCTTCTCCCTCTCCCTCTACTGCTCCCCCTGCTTGTGCTCTCTCTCTCTCTGTCAAATAAATAAATAAAATCTTAAAAAAATTAAAAATAAAATTATCATATGATCTAGCAATTCCACTTTTGGGTATTTATCTGACAAACATGAAAACACTAACTTGAAAAGATATATGCAACCCTATGTTCATTGCAGCATGATTTGTGATAGCCAAGGAAACAACCCAAGTGTCTACTGATGGATGAATGAATGGATGAAAAAAATGTGGTATATATATATATATATATATATATATATATATATATATATACCACATTTACATACACTGGCATATGTGCCACACATATACATACACTGGAATATTATTCAGCCATAAAAATACATATACATACACTGGAATATACATACATATACATACACTGGAATATTATTCAGCCATAAAAAAGAATGAAATCTTGCCACTTGTAACAACATAGATGGACCTCCAGGCATTTTGCTAGATGAAATAAATCAGACAGGAAAGACATACACCACATGATCTTACTTATATGTGGAATCTAAAAACAACAACAACAAAATCACATATACACACAACAAAAAACCTAAAACAAAAAAACTAAGCTCATAGATACAGAGGAGAGATTGGTAGTTGCTAGAAGCTGGGGGTTCTTGAAGGGTATCAAAAGATACAAGCTTCCAGTTATAAAATAAGTCATGGGGATGTAATGTACAACATGGTGACTATAGTTAATAATACTGTAATGCATATTTGGAAGTTTTTAAGAAAGAATTTTAGATTTTAGAAGTAGATTTGAAAAGTTTTCATCATAAGAAAAAATATGTTGTAACTATGTAATGTGACAGATACTAACCAGAGTTATTATAGTGATCATTTTACAATTATACAGATATCGAATCATAGGGGGAAGATTTTTGAGAAAGTTTAAACAAATCTACTTATTTACAGTGTCTTTTACCAGTCTAAAACACTTTGTGATTTTTAAGAATATAAAAATGT
Source organism: Zalophus californianus (assembly GCF_009762305.2). Classification (NCBI taxonomy): domain Eukaryota; kingdom Metazoa; phylum Chordata; class Mammalia; order Carnivora; family Otariidae; genus Zalophus; species Zalophus californianus. The sequence goes on from NC_045606.1 coordinate 79,914,494, forward strand.
AACCTACATAGCTTAATTTGTTCACTAAAATAATCATCTTTGACACATTAAAAAGTGCAAATGACTCAGATGATTGCAGTTTTTAAAAATTTAATGAGCTACCAACTCTGGAACTTACTGTTAATTTATGAGAAGATGAAATTTAATATAAAAAGCTATAAATTTCATCATATAGCAAATGATGTTAACTGGGTTAATTTTTACCTACCCATTGGATAGAAAAATCTTTTTTAAAAGATGCGAGGGGCGCCTGGGTGGCTCAGTCGGTTAAGCGTCTGCCTTCAGGTCAGATCATGATCCCAGAGTCCTGGGACAGAGTTCTGCATCAGGCTCCCTGCTCAGCAGGGAGCCTGCTTCTCCCTCTCCCTCTGCCTGCTGCTCTGCCTACTTGTGCTCTCTACCTCTCTTGTCAAATAAATAGAATCTTTAAAAAAAAAATAAAAGATGCCAAGGAGGAGACATAAAAAGGAAACACCCATTGGACATTCTTGCCTCGTAGATGTTTGTCTAATAAGCAAACTTGAGATGAGGAGTCTGGCTGCCACAGACGAGGTATATATGCTTAGGATGATATTTCTCCTCTCTGGGCCTCATGTTTCATCTTTAAAGTCAGGGGGTTGGATCAGAGTGCCATCTGGTTCTAATTTATCCTGATAATTCAAAAGCTGCTGTGGTGCAGGCTATGGCTCCCCACCCAGATTGCCTCCCCACAAAATTCCTTCAGGTATGCAGGGCTGATTCCCCCCAGTACTGGTGGTTGGTGGCTCTCAGCTGCATCCCCCTCTAGGAATTGCCCTTCAGAGAGATCCACCCAGATCGAGGTTATGTCCCCGCTTCCTGGGAGCAACTTCCATCCAGTGACTGGTCCCTTAGGAAACAAACGTCTGGGCTATCTTGCCTCATTCAGGACACCAGGCAAGGCCCTCCAGCCCGGGAGCTCCTGTGGTGTCAGCCAAGGTCTCCGGCATCTGGATCACAGTTCAACTTCTCCCTCTGCCCAATCCTGCCTCCTTCATTCCCTACTAGGTGTTGAACCTGAGAGCATTCCCCAGTAAACTTCCTGCAAAGCAAATCTCCACATTTGGGTCTGTTCTTTCGGGAACCTGACATAAAACAGGCACTCAATCTCTCTTACTTCTGTGAAAATAATAGTGCCTCCTAGAGGCAGAAATGTTTTATTTTGAAATTTGGACTGTATTTCCTGTTCTCGTCATCAGAAATTATAGAGCTGATAACTACTATCCAATAATTATTTTCACAAAGCATACTAACGAATTATAAAATTATTTCAGAATAGGATAGGAATGTAGAAACACTACTTAAGAAACTTAAGATTTTCATTCATTACTTTAACAGTAAAAATGTATATCACAGTCTAATTTTTAAAGAAAAAAATGAGTAAATTTTTTTTTCTAACCTTTGCTTCTCTGGGGAAAATAAGGCCTAGTACTAATAACTAAAAAAAAAAAAAAAAATAGGTCTATAAAGAAGGGGGGAATACAGAGAGAAAAAAATAACAATAGTTGTTTTAATAATAAAAAAGGTAAAAAATATTCTTAAGGAGCAGAGAATTAAATTTAAAAATGAAATAAAAAAGAAAACATACATTTAAAAAAAAATCCTCAGCGTTAGAAAAGACATACATGATAAATACCATCACTCAAAACTCATAGGTCTCATAAACTAATGAAAGTTTTTATATTCTTTTCTGAATTTGGATGGGATGCCTTTCTTTTAAAGTTTTTTTTTTAAGAACTGGGTAACTTCTTTTTTTCTTCTTTCCCCAGTTTCTTTCTTTCTTTTTTTTTTTTTGTTCTCTTTATATTGTTTTTTCTTCTAATGTATAAAGGCTTCATCATGCCCAGTACATTTTAGACAAGCCAATACACTTCTCTGTTACTAGGGGTAATTTTCCTGTTCACTTTATAGTTTACTTTTGTCTCATTCTTGCATATGTCAATTTCCTCTGCATTATTCCAACAGAGAAATCATAAATCTTGACCTTGAAAAGGCAACTGATAGACACATTTCTCTTACATACTACCTCCCCTGCAATTCAAAAATGAACTGTCTACCAAATAAATTAGATATTTCAGAGCTACTTGGCACCTGGCAACAAGAGAAACCCTAGGCCTTGGTAAAGTAGCAACAGCTGATTTAACCAGCATGGAATGATTCTGCATCTGATCCCTGCCAGGATAACAGAGGGTCTTATTTACCGTCTCTTCCCTTGGTTCTTCTAAGTAGGTACTGTTTTCTGTTTACTTATCCCCTAGCTTTAGGCCCTGGAACAATGTTGAACATAGTGTCATTGGCTCTGGTGCCAGACAGGATCAGGGGCTCTGGAATATTTACAGTTTCCCTTCTGCTTCCGTAAATGAAATGGGCAGTTTGAATGGAGGAAATCAAGGGCCAGCTGGCTAAAAACACAACTGGCTACAAAGCAGTTGGGCTCCTTCCAAGAGCTGGTGTTTAAACAGAGGCCATTTAAAGAGCAAATTCCAACTACCATAATAACGGTTCAGGACACTAGCTGTAAGATGAAACAATAAAATTTTACTCAGCAATATTTTTTTTTCCAAAGTTTGTAAACTATTATATGCCCCCTTTTTCTTAAGAAATTTTTCTAGTCTTAGTCAATGCCTTAAAATAGTCAATCCATTATATACTAACAAATGACAAGTATATATTATATACTTAGTATATATAGTATGTATATATATACACTTTATATATATATATATTTATACACACACACACACACACACACACACATATACATATATATGAATTCTGTGCCAGGATGGCCAAAGTGTTATTTTTGCCTAAGCTCATTCATACAAAATAAATAAAACTGTTAAGAAATTGAGAAGGAAAAGAAGAGAAATAAGAAATGACATATAATTTAGATGGGATGGCATGGCAGACAGCCAAAGGACACTTAAACTAATTTGGGAGGTTATTAATACATCATGAAGCCAACTGACAAAGGCAGATTTCCTTTGTCAAATAAAACAGTATTTCCATTTTGATCTTTAAGAAAAATTCAATAATCCTCATGGGGAAAAATCATGTTGGAGTACTACTCAATAAACAATAGATGTTTTTTTTGTTGTTGTTGCTGAGTTCTGGTAATGACATCCACAGACTGGCTATTTATTAACCCTAGAATCTCTGATAGGTGCCACATCAGAAATATATATAAATGCCATATTCAGCGAGATAAATTTAAAATGTAAACAATTCTATACATGATGAGATCATAATTATTTCACAATCCAGGAGCAGATGAGTTTGAAGGTGAGGGAACAAAGCTGCCTCTCTCTCTTTCTCAATGATTGACATGAGAAATGGAGGAGGGACCCAGAAAAAAAGTAAAGGGGTTCAGCAGCTAGGTACGTGCGTGGCGCAGCTGTTCTGATGCTATAAATCCCAGAAATGGGTAAAGCCAGTAGTTTGAGACCCCCTGGAAGCCATTACCTCTATATAGGGCACAATCTTGCAAGAGAAGTCCTCCAGCAGCCACTTCTTCGTCAGCTCGTGAAAGATGACGAGCGGAAGGCAGAAGAAGATGATGAGAAAATCCCAGAAGGCCAGGTTGGCCAAGAGGGAATTGGAGATGCTCCGCATGTAGTAGTTGTGACACACGATGCACATTACCGCCAGGTTGCCAATGATGCCAGTCCCGAAGATCACCACAGACAAACACATGACTGCATAGGCTCCGTATGACTCCTGGGTCAGCGGGTAGAAGGGGTTCTTTAGTCGCAAGCGCCGGTTTGTGCTGTTCCCCCGGCGGGAACCCCCGCGTTCGTGGACCCCTTCGCCTGAGGACCCATTCTGGGCCAGCGCCCTGCCAGGGGGTGCGATCGTCCGCCCTTCGTGCCCCGACGGTCCATTGACCATCTTGGGTGAGGTGTCGTGGTGGGAACCCTGGAGTTTCCCGCCTCTCCTTGGCCAGTAATAAAGGTCGCTGGCTCCGGGTTCTGTCCTCACACTCTGCTCCTGACTGTGCTCAGAAATGCCAGCGCCTCTGGGACCCTTCTCTTTCCCCTCTGAGGTCTGCAGGAAGAGTTGGACAGCCGGGAGGTTCCCTCTCCCCAAAGTTCCAAGGGGCTCCAGGCCCCGGGCACCTTTCCACCTCCAGGCTCCAGACGGCCTGGCTGGAAGTCCCGAGGGTTCTGCGGACGACGCCTCCGCCCCTCTTCCCGCACCTGGGTCACCGCCCCAGGCGGCCCTCCGGTCCCACAAGGACGCCGCGCGCACCGCTGCCCCCTGCTCCTCCTCCCTGGGCGCACGGGTTCGCAGAAGGTCTCCTGCAGAATCTCCCAGTCCCCACGCGTCCCTACTGCGACGCTGGCTCAGTGCAGGTGAACAGTCTTCCCCGAGGCAAGTTTCGTTCCTGGGCGAAAGAGCGGACCCGAGGGCAGGAGAGGCAGAAACCTTGAGCAGTAGCAGAAGCAGCAACCGCAAGGTGCGGGCGAGAGGCGCGCCCGGGGCCCGCATGGCTCGGTGAGGGCGCACCCGGCAGCCGCGGCTCCTGGTTAGGACCGACACCTGCTGCCTAAGTTGCTGCTGAGAGTTAGACACATGTCACAACTCACCCCCGCCCCAGCAGTGGGGGACGGGAGATTACGGGGAGGTTGGGGGATGGGTCTTGGGTCACAAACCCTCCCCCTCTACAATCCTTCCTCTTTTGGCTTCCCGTGCATTTCTCAGCCAAATCCAACCCGAGCGCTGCGTATCCCCAAGGTTCAGAGAGGGAATCGCTGCTCCCGGTGGCTGACCTTGAAAAGTTGCAACCAACACCTGACTGTTGATTAATGTTGCGACTGGGAGAAGCCCGGACCAAGCCCCACGTTCCTCCCCGCCTTTGGGCGGTTGCCTTCTTGGTAACAGTTGCTCTGCCTATTTACATCCTTCCCATAGCGCTTTATCCAGTTGATAACAGTTGCTCTGCCTTTTTACACCCTTTCAATACCGCTTTATCCAGCTGTAAACCGAGGTCGTTAAAGGGAGAGAAAAACAAGTTGCCCTTCTTCACATGACTGGCAGCCACAACCCCGCTCCCGGCTCGCTGGAAACAGGTAGCAAACAGCCAGACGCCGCGCAGATGCACCGGGAAACTCTTGCCCCACCTAACCCCAGCGACTTGTGAGGCTACTGCTGCCGAGAAGCAGGATTCCAAACCCGCGGCCACTGTCAAAGTTGCTTCTCCTCCTGCTCAAAGTTGACCAGGGGGCGGCGCGGGCTGCTGGGCGGCGTGTCCTCGCGGACAAGGGAATCGGTGGTGGGGGTGGGGAGGGCGAGCGCTGCTCCTCGCTAGACGGTGCCGGCGGCCGAAGGAGCTTGTTGCTGCGACAGCAGGCGCAACCCGGGCGGAGAGTGTGGTGCCTGGAACCGCCGCGGGCAAGGCGGTGCATGGCCGGAAAGGGGGAGGTGGCCCGGCCTCTCCCCGCCGCTCCAGTCGCTGCGCGCGCGGGCGAGACCCAGCGCTCGGCTCCTTGCCTCCTCCCCCTCTTCTGCCTCCTCCGAGAGAGGCTGGTTTGTGGGGAGACTGGATTCCCTTGTGGGTTACGACTCACTAAACCCACACACGTTTCATTCAAGCCCTTTGTAGCGGCTTTCGCTCGTAGAAGCTGGAAGCCGAGAGGGAACAAGGGCGGAGGCGCGGAGCTAGAGATGGGCGGGACGCGTTAATTCCCCAGATGTCGGAACCAGCTTGACAGGTCCCAGAGACCCGTGCTTTCGCTTCCAGTCCGCAGCGGCGGGTGCGCATGCCCAGGCCTTGGCCCCGAGGGAGTAGTAAGGTGAACCGCTCACCTCCTTTGGTATTCCCAAGAGCTGAGACTCGAGAGAAAGGAAGCTCAGAGGTTTCAGTCGTAGAGAATGAGCAGTTAGACAGTGGGACGCCGAGTGAAAATGTTCAGGATGAACCAGACCTTTAACACTGAGTTAGGAAGCATGCTAACAGGGGTTACTTAGAACGCTCAGAGTACAAAGAAAGTAGTTTTGTTTGATGAACTACTGGGAAATGACAGGTGGGAGGAAATTGACTTGAACAGAACTGCCAGTATGGCTGACCATGCCTTTCCAACCTTTACAATAAACCCTCCACTCCTGCTACAGTTGTTCAGGGTATAGTTAATAAGGCAAATATAATATAAAATAGACAAACTGATTAAAAGAGAAAGTGATAGAGGAATATATAAATGCATTTTAAAATAAAAAAAGGCAAAATCTAGAAAAACAGGAGAAAATACAATGAAAAATATGATGCCAATTGTGGCAGGTATAGAATAATGGCCCTCCAAAAGATGTCCACATCCTAATTCTTAATACCTGTGAAAATTTTACCTTATTTGGCAAAAGGGACTTTGCAGATGTGATTCAGTTAAAGATCTTGAGATGGGAAGAGTATCATGAATTATCATTCAGGTGGGTCCACTGAAATCACAAGGGTCCTTACAAGAGGGAGGTAGGAGGGTCAGAGTGTCCTGGGGCAGTGAGCCAAGTCATGCTGTCAATCTCTGGAAACTGGAAAAGTCCCTGACTGCTCATTTTAGACTTCTGACCTCCAGAACTATAAAATAATGAATTTGTGTTGTTTTAAGCCACTAAGTCTGTAGTAATTTGTTACAGCCAGCAATAATAAACTAATATGCCAGTTAATCTGAAAATGTAGACAGCAGCAACAATTTTATTGAAAAATATTAACTACCAAAAATAGCTCAAGAAGAATTTTTTAGAAACCTAAAGATAACCATAACATTAAAGAAATCAAGTCATTCATCATTTCCTATCAGAAAACACTAGACATTATCAAATCCTAAGGAGTAATTATACTTTATATGAAATGTTCCATAGCTACCCAATTAATTTTATGAAGTCAGAATAACCTTAATATCAAAATCAGACAATGACAGAAAAAGAAAAAAAGGGTGAATAGCACTCATTTATACATTAATTTACTCATTTACATACAATAATTATCTCAAGTACATTAGTCCATTAAACAAATATTCTGCTCATGTTATATACAGAAGAGCAGTGAACAAAATAAAGGTCTGCTCCTTCTGAATTTATATCCTCTTGGGGGAGACAGATAATAAACAAATAAATATATAATATGTCAGATGATGATAAGTGCTATAGAGAGAAGAATGGAGAGTAAGGAAATAGAGTAATGGATAGGGGAAGTCTGTTCTTTTATAAGCATGGCCAGTGAAAGCCTTTCTAATAAGGTGATTTTTGAGTACTGACATATAATCCAATAATCCCAAATAAAAGCCTGACAGATTCAACACTATCTGTTTTTTTTTAATATGGCATAAAATAGGGCTTATCCCAGAAATGTCAGGATAGCTTAATATTTAGAGTATTTTTTTAATAATTTATGAAATCAAGCAGTTTATGAAATTAAGGACAAAGACATATTAATCTCAATGGATGCAGGAGAAGCATTTGATTAAATGCAATCATCATTCATTATTAAAACTATTAGCAAACTAGAAATAGAAAAAAAGCTTCTTTAATATAACAAATGTTAATTTAAAAATAAAGCAAACATTAATGTCAAAATAATAGAAACATCCCCTTTAAAATGAAAACAAGACATCGATCACCTCTTCTATAATCAGCACTGTACTGAAAATACTTACCAATGAAATAAGACAAGGAAAAGAAATAGTTATAGTAAAGAAGTACAATTGGTGTTATTTGTAGATTAGATAAACCTATACACAAAATTTAAAGTGAATTAACATTTACATAGCTACCAGTTGTAACTTACCAGATATCAAGACTCATATAACTATAGTAACAAAAATAGCATGATACTGGTGCAGGGAGGACCAAAAAGACAAATGAAATAGAACAGAAAACAGGGAAGGGAAGCATGCATAAACTTATGTGAGAATTTGATATAGCAAGAGAACTGCCATTACAAATGGATGGTTGAACTAGTCAATAAATGGTACTGAAAAAAACTGACAATCCATAGAGGAAAAAATAAAGTTGTATTTCTTTCTTCATACTATATATAAAATATATTTCAGAATAAAGATCTCAATATGAAAACTTAAGTATTTAACACATTGAGAAGAAAATATAGGAAAATGTCATTATGACATAAGAGTGGAAAAGGTTTCATAAGATTGAGGAAGAAAAAGTATAAAAGATAAAAATGATAAACATGGTTTTCTTAAAGTTTACATTTCTGAACCAACAAGGAAACCATCAGCAAAGTTAAAATCAAGCCACAAAGTGGAAGCCCGCTGTGGTATAGAAGGAGGAGTAAGGTCTAGTGCTGCCTACTAGTGGGTCTAGCTCCAGTGGGTCTTTTTAAAGACATAAAACATGCTATGGTACAGGTTTATAAATGCCCACTAGAAATATCTTATAAAAAGCTGAAATATTATTACATAAGTGATCATAACAAAATGATATAATTTCTATGAATTTGCATGCACATTGGTAAAACTCCTGAAAGGGCTTTCCAAGGGTTCCCTCCCCCCACAGCAGTATCCTTGTTTTGGGACATACTTAACTAAAGTTTTGTTCTGGGACTAAGAGGAACAAATATGGGAACACTCACGCATGTTGTGGTCTTGAGGTTCTTCCCTACCATTTTATCATTTTCTCTCAAATAATCCACATTCCACAGAGATCTTTGGAATTTGCTTTTTGGTCTGCAATGGGACAAAAAGACTGGCTTCCAATATCTACAAAAACACCTGCAAATATAAGAAAAAAAGATTAATTTTAAAAAGATGGACAAAAGATGAGATCAGGAATTTCACAGAGGAGGAACCTCAAACAACCATTAAAAATGTGGAAATATGGTCAATCTAATAGAGAACTGCAAATTATAATAACAATGGAATGCCATTTTACCTCTATTAGACTATAAAAGAGAATGTCAATATCCAACTGTTTGAGAGGATAGGAAAAAATGAGAGCTGTCATAACCTGCTCTCGGAAGAGAGAGTAATTTGTCAATACCCTAAAAAGTTGATGATGTATATACCTTGTGAACATGAAATACTACCCATAAGAATAAGCCCTAGAGGAGCTCTTGCATGTGGGCATAAGGACACCTTTACACTTGTTTTTAAGAATAAAAAGAATGGAAACATTGCAAATGTCAATCAATATAGGAACGGAAAAATTAATTGTAGTATATTTATAAAAAGGACAAACTAGATTTACACATATCAACAAGGCTGAATCTCAGAAATATAAATGTCAGGGGGAAAAAAGCAAGATTCAATCGATGTCAACTATACTATGCTGCCCTTTATGTAACTCTCAAAAAGAACACAAAACACTATGGTAAACCATACATGATATACCCTAAAAGTAGAAAATATATAGAAGGAAAAAATACGCATCAACTTCAGAATATTAGTTACCTCTGGGGATAGACGGATGGGAATGGAATGAGAGAAAGCTTCTACTCTAACTGTAATGTTTTGTATTTTGTTTCTTTAAAAAAAAATTCAGGAGGGGGTAATCTGAGTTAATTATGGAACAAGAAAAAAGTAGTTGCTAAAATAAAACCAGAGATACTGCCTCCCCTCTTACCTCATTAGTTTGAAGTTTGGGTTTACAGAAGTAAGCTATTTTTATATCCTTTTAGTCTAGATCACAATAATGTGTCATTAATTTTCACCTTTACCCATAAAGGAATCCAAACTCAATAGGGACAAATCCCTTTTGCACCCCTCCCAGAAACCCACTGTAACTGACACAGGCTTCCCCTGAGGAGTGCATCATTTTCAGGGTGGAAGCTGCAGAAGAACTAAGGTATCCGGCTTGGGGAGTTGCTTAGGAAAATACTGGAGGAGGGGCTGCCGTTGCCTGTCTGAGATGATACCTCCTTATTTATCAACCTGAACAATAGTGCCTTTTTATTAGGATGGCGGGCATACTCTGGCTCCTTAAGTCAAGGCTTGTTGTGGCCATGAATAAGACTACAGAGAGCTCCAGCCACCCTGCTGGAGCCTGGGACAATGTAAATCATTTATCTTCTTGGAAACCATTTTCTTATCTGTAAAACAATGATATTCACACCTGCTCTCAGCTCTGCCCATCCAAGGCATTATGATGATGAGGCAAACACGAAAAAACTTCATAAATTGTACAATATTCACCTTTGTTCCTTTTAGTATTCAACTATTGGTTGCTATTAGCAAAATTTAAATGACATCAAGAACACAGAAGCCGTGAAGGAGATCATGCTTGGTAAATGAAAGTCTGAAGTAATAGATTTATTTTATAAGAAAATGGAGAAAGGGGCACTTGGTGACACAGTTCGTTAAGCATCCAAATCTTAGTTTTGGCTCAGGTCGTGATCTGAGGGACCTGAGACTGAGCCCCTACCTGGGCTCTGCGCTCAGTGTGGAGTCTGCTTAGGACTGTCTCTCCCTCTGTTACTCCTCTCTCCCACTCCCTCTATTGATTGATATAAATCAATCAATAAAAAAAAAGAAAATTGAGAAGGCATTCACTTCAAAAAGAAAAACAAATGTCATTGAAATCTTTTCCCAAAGCTCATCTCACCTGTAACTATAGTTTTTGAAATAAGAATAGTCACAACTCATCTATTTCTGCAGATTCTACTATAGAAATATAGATCAGAACACATGTTGGGTAATTATTGTCTGGTTTACATCAGAGATCATTTATCGGACAAGAACTGATTTGAGGGGCGCCTGGGTGGCTCAGTTGTTAAGCGTCTGCCTTCAGCTCAGGTCATGATCCCAGGGTCCTGGGATCAAGCCCCGCATCGGGCTCCCTGCTCGGCGGGAAGCCTGCTTCTCCCTCTCCCACTCCCCCTGCTTGTGTTCCCTCTCTCGCTGTGTCTCTGTCAAATAAATAAATAAATAAATAAATAAATAAGAACTGATTTGAACATGGATTTTTCTGTGTCAGCATTCTATAGGGTTTATACTATATAATAATGATTTTTTTATATACAAAACAGAACATGTAGGTTATTACCTATCTTGGCATTTCTGTGCAATCTATTACACTGTGTTTAGTGTTTGGTGTGCTGAAGTTAAAGACAGATTACAAAAATCAGAGAAATGACTATTTCAACTTTTAAGATAGATCACTGAACATAGGAAGTTTTCCTCAGCATCCAATTCACTTCTCAAATAATATTTTTTTCCTTTTGGTTTCAGAGAATTCAAAAGGACCATTTTTCTAAAAGAAATTGTAACATGCAACCAATAGATTATTATTTTCTGAGATTCAAAATGTCTTTTTTTTTTACAGTTTGTCGTGGCAAACTCTGTCCCTAAGTTACTAAATGTTTGGTGGTTTTTCTTGACTACCTACTCTATCCTTCCATTTGCCACATATGAGAGCCTAATTAGAATTAATGGAAAAAAAATGTACTGTTTGGGATAAAACACTAATATGATTATATCTGTCTTAAAAATAAAACATCAATGTTAAAAGTGTTTAAAATTTTAAATGAAACAACAATAATTAAAATGGTCCTTTATTTATGCCAGAAAAAAATACGTAGCTGTTGGGTGGCATAAAATCTGTTTAAACCATACATTATATTGCATAGCTAAATCTGTTTTTTTTTAATTGGAAAGAAACTTGAATGCAGAAAGGTATAAAATTAAGGATTAATTAATGCATGTATAATCAAACATTCTAACCTTTCACATCTCTTTACCACAGTAAATGTTTTATCAAATACAACCCACCCTTTGAGGAAAATCCATTGAGAAGCAATGATACTCAGTTGGCACTGAGCCAATAATTACACCCCAGGAGACCAGAGAACCTCAGGCTTTAGTCCCTCATAACTTCTCAAATAGTATATTTTCCCTAGCAATTATATGACTTTGGTTTTATTCCTCTAAATAATCATAAGAAGCAGAACTTTTCAACACTGATCCAAAGAAAATGTAGTATTATAAAGATACATATTTTACTTCCTTCTTCTATTGTTTGGATCCAAGCTGTATATTGCATCAGTAAGATTCCTTCTAAGACTCTCCAAAACAAATTGCCCTATTCTACTGTTTCTCCATCTCTGACTAAGCAACATTCTTTAAATCAGTTTTCTGTGTAACGTTGATACTGAATAATACTCAAGTATAAAAGCAAGTCAAGCCAAGCTTTTAATGCTACAGAAGCATTGTCTTTGTTTAAAAGACTAGTAAATTTGACCAGAATGCAGAGCCAATAAGGAAGATCATGCATTTCTATATGAGAAGTGAAAAGCTGCATTAGTTAGAAGGATTTTAAAAGAGAATACATCATTGAGTTGGCTGTCTCTCAGCAACCTTTTAAATTTTAGCTCCAGCAAAGAAATCAATTCAGGGGATACATCTAAGCCTTGAGTCTTGGCACTTGTAGCAATTATTTTCTTGATTAGTAGTTGAAATATAAATGGTTCTAAAACAAGGTTTGCTTTGTGATAGTCATAAAACTCTACCCTTAAAGATTGGTCAAAAAAAGAGAAACAATAAACCTTTCCAGTATCTTTCTGGTTTGTTTGTGTTCCCTTTTTTAGAAGATCTCCTTTAAAGATTTTTATTTTTAAGTAATCTCTATACCCAACATGGGGCTCAAACTCACAACTCTGAGATCAAGAGTCTCATGCTCTATAGACCAAGCCAGCCAGGTGCCCCCAGAAGATCTCCTTTATATTCCTTTTTTAACTTAGTATGTGGAGAGGGTATGACTGGATATAATCACTACAATAAATTGATCTGATAATATAAACATATTGAATGGTCAAATTAATAAAATGTTAAGATTTGGCCCAATAAAATGTTAATTAAACTTGTACTTGAGATTACTAGTTCTTTAGTGTTTGCATTTTCAGGCTACCATATGCAGCCACTTCCAAGGCCCCAGCTAGTCCACAGAGTGCTTTTTCTTTTTTTTTTTTTTAAGATTGATTGATTGACTGATTGATTTTTAGAGGGGGGGACAGGCGGTGGAGCAGAGGGAAAGGGACAAGGGATTCCACACTGAGCACAGAGCTCCACATGGGGGTTGATCCCATTACCCTGAGATCATGACCTGAGCTGAAATCAAGAGTTGGCTGCTTAACCAACTGAGCCGTCCAGGTGCCCCCACAAAGTGCTTTTTTTAGGACAAGTTTTATGTTCACCCCTTCATGAACTCAATATCCTTCCCTGAGCACCTACCTTTTGGAGGAGGGAAGACTTTCATTTTGACTCTCAGAAAACAAAGAAGCTCTATTACCAACTTCTCTTGTATTAGAGAGAGGACATATGTAATATGACTGAGGCCCCTTGCAGTGTTCCACCTTCTAAGGGAGATGCCCCCTGGTGATGGCAAGCTGTCCACAAGGGTGGCCCTTTTTAGGCAGTGTAGAGTGGGGGTAGTTTCCATGATTTCAAGATGTGGATTTCAAGATATTGAACTTCATGAAAGAATTTTACTTATAAAATGAGAGATCTGGCTGCTAAAAAAAAATTAAACATCAATAATCTAGTACAACGCCTTTCATTTTAGAAATAAGGAAAGTGAGGGGCACCTGAGTGGCTCAGTTGGTTAGTGGCCAATTCTTGATTTCAGCTCAGGTCAAGATCTCAGAGTCCTAGGATCAAGCCCTGGGTCTGGTTCCATGCTCAGTGGGGAGTCTGCTCCCTCTCTCTCTCTGCCCCTTTCTCTCTCTCTCAAAAAAAAAAAAAAAAAAAGAATTAAGGAAACTGAGATCAAAATGGGTGAGTAATTTCCCCTATATCATGCAGTGCGGTAGAATAGAACTTGAACTAAAAACCAAGTTCTTTGAGAGTGAAGAGAAAGGGCCACCAGTCAGTGATTCAGAGAGGCTTCCTGAAGGAGGTGGATGGTAAAAGGGCAGGAGGGCAGGAATTGGTTATTGAAGTGGGAGGAGGAAGAATCCATGGAGCAAGCAGAGGGATTGATTCCAGCAAAGATGGGGAGAAGAGAAAAAGATGAAGTGTATGGAACAAGTAGTTCAGTGTTGCTAGGAGTAATGTATGAGAATTTGTGTTCTTAAAGAAAAAAAGCTCAATGTCTGTGAAATCACAGAAAAATTGTAGGGGCATTTCCCAGTAGAGAAGGAGTTCTGAGCGGGAAAAGTCATGGGTCTTCACTTCATGGACTAGCAAAATTGTTGTAATGATGGAAAAGGTAATGCATATACAATCAGAGGGCACTTTGATAGGCACCCACAGTCAGTAAGTAACTGTTATTTAACTGATTTATTTTAGTTGCTTGAAGATCAATGAAGAGATTGAAGTTTTTACAAGAACTGTTTGTTTTGTCTTACCACCAACTACAGGCACTCTTCTGGGAAGTATGCCCACGCAGTTTATTGTCCTAGTACTGGCTCGGTCAAATTAACTGAAGTTTAGCCAATTAATCCCAAGCCTGGAACTTTGCCAATTGAGAAAGAAAGAGAAAGAAGGTAGAGGGAGTACCTCCACTTTAGATAGAACTTTAGACAGGAGCTGTTGGCAGCCATGTTTCCAATGAGGATGAGGGCACAGAGAAAAGCGATCTGTAGTTAGGAAGACCAATGAAGGAGATTCAGAAATAAATTTAAATAAACAATAAATTTATGGTTTAGATTAAAATATTTAAGACATGCATGAATCACTTTTTAATGACTCCTCACATTCAATGTTCAATGATATAACCAACTATAGGTTCTACTCGAGTCAGATAAGAAAATTCCTATTATAACTATTTCTTTAGATATAGTAGGATAAATAATCCTTCTGTGGCTCCTTTCCTACTAGTGTCGCAAATGAATCTCAAACACTTCCTTCCTTTTCGAATCATTCTTTATTATCAACAAAGCATAGATCCCTCCTGAACTATAATGACCTGAAAGAAAACAGCCTTAAGACAGTTATCTTGGAAATACCATTAAAAATTTGCTTTTAATCCTAGCTATTATTCTAATTACTGCTATTTCTTAAAGAAAATTCGTTCTTTGTCAAATCAGTCCATTCATCCAACTTTCCTGTCCCATGCAGAACCAGGGATTAGTATTCTAAAGTTTTGAAAATTAAAAAATAAACATTATATCTTGACTAAATTAAACGAAGAATTACTATCTCTCAGAATGGTCTGTGAGGGGAGAAACATTAATTCAACAAATGCTCACAGGCTATCTTATGCACAAGACAGTGCGGTATGCTTGTATGTACATTAAAAAAAGAAAAAAAGAGATCTTATATAAGGAAGTTTGATATGTCTCTGGTTCTAGCTTTAGGGAAGGTTTCTTTTGATGAATTTAAACCAAGAAGTATGAAACAGACTAGGTAAAAAGTGAAGGGAAATCCAATAGTGTAGCTAACATTCTCTGATGAAAGCACTTTTCCCTGAAAAATACAAGGGCAAATGTATGAATTTTCAAAAGATGGGCAACAAAAATCAGAAAATAAAAATGACAAGGGAAACTCTCAAGATTTAGGTTAAAGGTCATTGTTGGCCTAATCTGTATTCAATATCCTGAAAATTCTTCATAGTTTTCTACTAAAACCGATACACTGAAATAATACCTGACATATTTTCGCACTGCATGTCTTCAGCAATGCTTGGTTGCTAAAGACAGCATTTGCTCAGGAGCCTTCCCTGCAGGAGAGCCTTTGGGTGGAGAATTTTCTATAACAGCAGACCTGCCATAGCTGATCTGTCAGGGTGAGTCAGACAGGCATTCTGCTCCCTGAGGATGATAAGAAAACAAATAAAAATTAAACCAAATGCGAACAGTTTCATCAAAGGCATTTGACAAATTAGCAGGTGCCCTAAGGAATCAAAAGCAAGGGCAGAAATGAAGAGCACTTCATTCATTGAAATCTTTTGATTTCAAAATTCCAAACAAATAAATTAAACCATCTCTTATGTCTTTTGATATTCCATTGCACAAACAGATGAGCCTTGCAACTTGGCCAACATTATATGTTTTCATGCACTACTCAGACTCATTTTCCACTCTCTCTTCACCAAGCTTCTCTTACTCCAAGGCACAGAGCTGGGCACTGGGGGAATGTAATGGTGTACAGAAACTGACAAGGACTCTCCCTCACAGAGACCACAGCTTAATGGGGATGGGGAGGCAGACATAGCAATTAAGTGTTCACACAAGTACGTGTGAAATTTCACTGGAAACAAATTCGACAAAGGAGAGCTATGTGATGCTTAGAATCTGTGACTGGAGTATTTTATCCAATTCAGAAAGTCTAAGATGGCTTCTATAAAGAATTTCTGAAAGATTCTTAGAGGTTAGCTACTCAACATAGGGAGGGAAGGATACTCCAGGCAGAGTAAACATCCATGTCCTAAGGCATGGTGGCAGAAAGAGACTGTGATCAGTTGAGACTTTCGAAAGGAAGTCCCTGTGACTAAAGCAGAGAGTGCCAAGGTTATGTGGCTGGCAACGGGGCTGAAGAGAGACAGAGGAGCCAAATCATGAAGAACCTCACTGACATGATAAAGGGCTTGCTTCCATCTTGGGTGATCTATAAAGTCAATGGAGTGTTCAGGGGTGTGTGTGTGTGTGTGTGTGTGTGTGTGTGTGTGTGTGTGTGTGTGTGTCTCTGCTGGGGGGGGCAGGTGTCATGCTATTTGAGTGGCAGATTCAGGTTTGCTTTCATACTCTATTGAATCACTTCGGAATTTTACCAACAGACAACTGTCCTTGCCAACAGTTTCTTATATGGTAAGACTAATTGGAGTTGAATGTAAAGTGGCTTACATCTACATTGTGGAAAACACAAATATAGCATCATATATAAAATGTTAAATCAGTAGCCATCACAAGTTTTGCATGTTTTTTACTTGTAACATAAAGTAGTATAATTTGCTATTCTTAACACGAAGAGAATCAAGAAAAAGCTCGTTCTGACAAAGACCAATTAAATGTTTGAGTAATCATCTTTAGCATAGACACTGTTGTTCCTGAGCAAAATAATGAATAAAATATCTGGTTACACTCAAAGATGAATAGTGCTCCTCTTTTAGAGAATTTACAGTATAATAAATGCACAGAGGTTGGGAATATGAAAAATCTGAATATAGTCGAAGCACAATATACTGAATGATAACATACAGAATAGTACATTAATAATAATATAATAACTTATAGTCATGATTGACTTTAGTAATAGCACGGAGTTCTTAGAATATTATCTTTTTCATTTAATTTAACAATTCAGTAATACACCCACAGAATTATGGACAATATTATATATGTCACAGAATTCCAGTTTTTAATTGATTGCCTGTTATATACTAGGTGGTTTAAACATTTCCACATTGAATCTTTGGGGGCTCATTGATTGCAGGAAGGGCTGTAACAGAGCTTGGAAGCCCAGGCCTGCTGAAGCCTGATCGTGGGTAATAGAACCTCACTTCATCCCACCTCCATATAAACACTTGGGAAGGTGCTAATTTTGTTTTGCACTAGTTATTTGCACATAGCGAGGAGGCAGGCATGAAGCCAGAGTCTCTGTAACAGCCTGGTTGATACCAAGAACAGGGTCTTAAAAAACCACTTGAAAATGGCAAAGGAAGCTTCTCCCACCTGGTGGGATCCTTACTCCATTCAGGCAGTGTCATGGGAAGCTGCACAATTCCACTGGAGTCTCCTGGGAGAATATGAGAAGCCGTACCTGCACCTCTGAAACCTGTGTTAACCCCTGCTTTATGTAACTGGGGCTGTTTTTGCTATCTCTGCAAATTTCCTAACCATTTGCCACTAAACCTTTTTATCTTTAGGTGGATCACATTACCATCTTATTGTGACAACGTGGAAATTATTACACTCACTTTAGAAATGAAGACATGGAGGCTCTGAGCATGACAGTAACTCTTCTGAATTAACAAGCAATAGAGTTGAGGTCCTGATCAACACAAGTGTGGCCTTTGTGGATGCGACTTTTAGAAAAGGTGAGAAGTCTGATGGCATAGTTACAGGGTGAGCATTATGAAGAGAATGAGAAGCACCATAAATGTGTAATTGTGATCCTAAGGAGAGATAATTTGTTTTTTTTTTTTTCATATTGCACATGAAAATCATAATGTGATATTACTAATATGTTTATCTTACCATCAAACTGTAAGTTCTATGAATACGGGAAGTTTATTTTATTCACCTATGCAAAGGCAGGACCAAGCAAAGGGCCATGAATGTAATAGACACATAATAAATACTTAAAAATTTAAACTTTTGAAATGCCTTTTGAGCTGAATTATTTCATTACTTAGTTTGAAAAGATGTAGTTTGGTGATTTGGGGGATATATTCTAAGAACTCTTTCTGTGAGGGTTTTTTGGATGAGATTTACATTGAAATTGGTGGACTTTCAGTAAAGCACCTCCATCCTGTGGGTGGGCCTCATCCAGTCAGTGAAAGGACTAAATAGAACAAAAGACTGACCTTCCCTAAGCAGGAAGGAATTTTGCTAGCCAACTGCCTTCAGACTTCAACTGCAACATTGGCTCTTCTCTGGGTCTCCAATTTGTTAGCCTACCCTGCAAAATTTGAACTTCCCAACCTCTATAATTTTAGTGTGAACCAATTCATCACTAAATCTCTCTCTCTGTTTCTCTAGATAAACTTAACTAGTACAGTCAGTATTAACATAACTTTTTTTTTCTTTTTCTTATTATGTTATGTTAATCACCATACATTACATCATTAGTTTTTGATGTAGTGTTCCATGATTCAATGTTTGTGTATAACACCCAGTGCTCCACGCAGAACGTGCCCTCTTTAATACCCATCACCGGGCTAACCCATCCCCCCATGCCCCTCCCCTCTAGAACCCTCAGTTTGTTTCTCAGAGTCCATCGTCTCTCATGGTTCGTCTCCCCCTCCGATTTCCCCCCCTTCATTTTTCCCCTCCTGCTATCTTCTTCTTCTTCTTCCTCTTCTTTTTTTTTTTTTTTAACATATAATGTATTATTTGTTTCAGAGGTACAGGTCTGTGATTCAACAGTCTTACACAATTCACAGCGCTCACCATAGCACATACCCTCCCCAATGCCTTTCACCTAGCCATAATTTTTTAACAATTTAAATGTTTCTATATATAGCCACTATTAAGGTGGGGTCATATCCAATATTTCTCTATTTATTTATTCATTCATCAAATACTTCTTGAGCATCTATGATAACCCCAGCCACTTGTTCCAGGAGCTGAGGGTACAGTGAAGATGGGGTTGCTTAGGAAAGTGTATATATTAGTTTCTGAAAAACTTTTTGACTTAAATACATAAGTCAAAGTAATTCACTCAGTTTGGAAGCAAAACAAAACTTATTTCCACAGAATAGAAATATTTTACATTTCTTTTCCTTTTAACTCAAGAAACTTGGAAACAACTTTGCTATGAAAAAAACAGAAGAAAATTTTACCCACAAACTATTTTCCTCCTTCCTTTTGTATACTTTACTTCTTATTTCACCATATTGCCTTATGGTGGCAATACCTATAGCTATTTATCTATATCTACCATATAGTTATTATTTCTTTATAGCTATATATATATATACATACATATATATGTAAAAATATATATTATATATGCATATATGTATACAGATATACATATATATAAAAGTGATTTGCACATATATATAATATACGCTTCCATTTCCTCTATTACCATATAAGTATGAATAATTTTAACTCCTCACATGACTTTTCCACCTGCTATGCCTCATTCTGCACAGTTGAAACCTCTGTAGCCTGAGACTCAGAGTAGAAAACAGACATTGCATTGACACAGCTAGTTAGTGGTAGACCCAGGATCAGATGTCTTCACTCTCCTTTTTCCTCGATGGCCCTAATTGCTTCCCTAGCCAAAGATTTTAGTTGAAGAACAGCTAGATGTCAATTTGCCAATAAAATGCCATTTAGGTTCCATTTTTCTTTTCCTTGAAAACATACATAACCCCTTTGACTAATTTCTGAATGTTAGAAACCTACTGAAGATGTCATCATTTCAACAGAATAACTTATGTTTACAGATTACATTTTTATTTATTTCTGGGAACAAATTTAATGTGCACTATTTAATTTACCCTATCAAATGCAATATCAACTCTGCTTTAAAAATAGGCCTAGATGTTATCAGTATAGTCACTCTTCTTAAGGATGGGGAGTATGCAATGTTTCCTCTCATTGTTAACAATAAGTGTTTCTATGCTATTACAATGTTTTAAGTAAAGAAATGAGGCTCATGACAATCACAGTACAAATTAAAGCAAAAAAAAAAAAAAAAAAAAGAATGCAGGAGGATTCTGTTAAGCTCCCAAAATATATAGCTAAAACCATTCTTTAAAGAGTGCAATGGCAGTTCAAAACTTCAACCCTCCAAAGACTATGAATTTCTTTGTATTTCAGAACTCTTAAAGTATATGTGGAGAGATCCAGGATCCAAAGTCACCATCCATTGTCTATATCAGAAGGCACTCACCCACATATATAGATAGCTTGGCTCCAGCACACTTCAGACTGTAGGCTGGGAGGGAATTTGAATGAACCTCCTGAGTTGAAAGCCCTCCATTTTTAGCTCTGAGTAGATACTGTAACTTCCCTATTCCTCCAAAACAATTTAGAATCTCTGAAAACCTCAAAAGAATCGAAAAACGTCCTCCCACCCCCAGCTGTGAGAGGTCTAATTATGTTTCTCAAGGTCTCCAAACAGCACCGCCATGATGTTGTGGGGTGTTTCCTCTGACTGGGCTGACTTCTTCCCCGTTTCTCCTGAACGTTAGACCAGAATACCGTGGGGGAAGAGCTCCCTCGCCTGACTCCAGAAGGTAATACCACTGCGGGAGATTGCCAGGGTGGTTTCATTAACTGCCTCTTGCAGCCAGAACAGTTAATTTGATTACACAAAGTTTGCACTTTAGTTTGGCTAAATCTTTTCTGTATTTACCATCTTTCATTTGGAAATCCAAGTTTCATGTATAAACAAATGTATAATTAAAACATCAACTATAGATTGCATGTATAAACAAAATGTATAATTTGCACATTGACTACAAATTTTCTCCAGAAAAACAACAATTATTTCATATGAGGTTTTGGAATTAATGGGGATCTGTTCAGTTGTGATTTATGTGCGTTTCCAATCTGAGATTGTTGTGGAGGAAATTGTGGCAGTTAATCAACATGCAAATGACATGTTTATGCCTGAGTTAAAATGAATTTTGACAGATGTATGAATGCCAAATATTAAAAGTTAATGCTTTAGCCTTGTAATGAAAAGGACACGACGCACAGAAAAATCTATCTTACCTAAAGACATGCTGAAAGTCAAGAGAGTTTTAATTAATACCAGATAATTTTTCACTTGTTGGTAATAGATGAAATATAAAATATAAATACTCAAAATGCCAGAAGAAAACACTCTTATACTCAAAAACTTACGTGGCACCTCCATCGCAATGTGTTGTTATAATATTCATTCCAGTAAATAGAGTTTGCAGGCATGTCTTCAGAATTAAAATGAGTATATTTAAGTAACCATTCTGAGATCAAATTCTTCTCTCTTTCATAATATTTGAAAATATATTACACTTTCTGAATCTTAATCAAGAAAGTTCAACTTCTGTTAGGAAGGAGTTGTTTGAAAAAGTATGAGACTAAAAGATAAACACAAAAGTAATTAAAGTAATTTTCAGTAATGTCACTCATCTGTGCTTTATTTAGTTCTCATCACTCATTTGGAAGATCCTCAAATTAATATGAATTAACACTTACAGAGTATTCCCCAAATGTTAGCTACTATTATGTATGGCGCATTGTGCTAACTGCATTACATTCATTATCCCCTTCAAACGTCAGGAATTCAAGGAAATCTAAGCAAACCGAGGCCGAGGGAATTAAATATCTTGACCAAGCTCACGTTGCCAGGAAGTAGTGGAACTGTTTTCAACCAAGGTCTGGTTCCAGACTCCATGAGTTTAACCATCACACTGTAGATTTTGGACTAATTAATTGATTAACAGCTGTGCTTTTTCCCATAATCCTTTGCCATTTCCCGAGTACACTACTGGTCAGTGAATCTAGTGTGGAACTGGAGTTGAGGATCCAGGATAGCACCCAAAATGCCAAGACTGCAAGAAGGAGAAATACTAGCTTTTGCTATGAGAGACAACAAGAAATCAATCGAGGATAACTAGAAAGAAGATAAGTGGATCTGGTAAGGATCTGGGCAGAGATTAACCTAACAAATGTTAGGGCTTCAGTGAGATAGTAAGGCACCATGTAGAGAGTGGAATGGGCATAACAAAATGCAGAATGACAAATGTAAAATGTCTATTAAAGAAATCTCATTATAAGTGGAGAAGAAACATGAACCATTCATTCGAAAGGGGTGATGGAAAGAAGGAAGAGAGAAAGGAGAAGGTGAGATGAAGAAAGAGGAACTAAAATGTGTTTAGAATCCTCCATGGGATAGGCATTTTTTAATATGTTTCACTCCATTTAATTTTCATATTAACCACTCAAAGCACAAAACACCTTAGAATATTTTTCCTCATTTTTACAGATGAAGGTACTAAACAACATTTTGGAGAACACTCAGCTGATAGAATTTAGAGTCAAGACTTGAACTGACACCCTTTGATCCGAAATGCCACGTGTTTAAGCCTAAGGAGGGGAGGGAGTTGATGAAGAGAGGTATTTGAGATTTTGAATGGATAGTTTGCTTGCTACATTGGAAGCATTCTGCATATTACCTCTAATTTAAACAATTACACATCCTTATTGAAAGAAATGGGAAAAAATTTCTAAAATTTCCTGTTGCTTTCTTTTTACAAAGAAAATGTTTGTACTTGTTAACTGGAATGTATTTTTATTAAGTCTAATAATGACTTTTTTGTTTGTTTGTTTCCATTGACTCCACCCTTTAAAGGAAGGTCTACACTTGAAATGAGGTCTATCAGACCTTGGTACAGATCCCTGTCTGAATCTTTTGGGTGCAAAGGAAGAGGAAAGGGAGAAATTTACTTGATTAGCTGAGAGATCCAACAGACTGAAGGAAATAAAGAGGTGCATACTTCTCCTTTGAAGATATTGTATTTCTTGTTTTGTTTTGATTGGCAACCAGAAATCAAGTGGCATAGGCACTATTTTGTGTGCACAATGAACCAGGACACATTAGCTATGGAGGCTGCAGCATACTCATTGTGATTTTAACACCAAATAATGTCACAGCCTCCCCAGATGGTGAGCATCAAGGGTTTCTTTGAGATGTTCTCCACTTACTCCCAGGTACACTTTACTAAGAAATGGCAGTGTACATTTGCCCTTCATTCTTCTCCTTGCTCTCCATGGAGAAAAATCTCTGTTTCTGGAGAGTGGCCCTCACTATTCTATATTTAACTGCACCGGTGAAGGGTTTCTTTTCTTTTTTAATGTATATATTTGGTTAAATAATCCACTGTTCATTTTAATGGAAATCTGCATAGAGGGGATTAGATACACGGTAATGTTGCCATCCTAAATCTAAGGCCCTTTTGAGGAGACTCTCTTCATACATTTTTAATAACATTCAAGTCTTTCAAAACTAACAAATGTATGTGGGAAACACTGTAAGGGTTTTTTTGGCATATTTGCAAATCTAGAGGATATCTCAAAGTACTTTTAAGTACATTGTATTAATGCAAGAATCAGATTGTAAATGTTTTATTTGCCTTCAAATAAATGGATCTAATGTTCTTGTCTGCCTTGTAATTATGTGTCACAAATTTGATTAAAATCTCATGGAGCCTACCTGTATCGGAATCTAAACATGGTGGGTCCTCAATACCTGTTTGCGGAGTTTACAGAATAGGAAAAGTACTTTTTTTTTCCTTTAGATATTTACTCAAGTTAATGTTATTTAAAGAATTTTTAAAAAGTCATTCTAAAGAATTATGAAGGAAGTCAAATCCTAAAAAGTTCTAAGCAGGTATTATTTATGAAGTTTGTTTCACTGCCCGCAGGATGGTTACCGTTCTTCTATCCATTTTCTTCTACACTACTCAGGAAGATTATCCATCTATAGGGATAATCTGTCAATTCCCCCAAAGGCTGGAGTTCATGTTTTTTGGAGTGGTGCCTAAACATTCTCACAATTAATCCAAAAGACATGGACATACACTTACTGATTGCACATCCTTTCCTTTCTAGGGATTTCCAGCCCTCTTCTTTCCTCTGAACTTTCGTTTTAAAATTTTCTGTTCCTCATCTCTATATATTTCTGGGGTCTATTTGTTTTCGGTTTTATTTGTTTTCTTCAGATAGTCTCTTAGTTTTCCAAGCACCTTCATTGTGTGTTTCTCCTAGTCTTCCTTCCCTTTTATAATATCTGCATTTATCCTCTTGTTTTCTTTTTGCTCATCATGCTTCTTTTCCTTCCTGTCTTCAAGCCCTATTGCCCACATTTCCTGTTTTCTCCTTCCTGACCTCAAGCACTCATTATATCCCTCTCCTTTTCCCCCCAAGATGACATAGTGCTATCATTTTACCTTACCTCCCATGAAATGTTTAATTTCCACTCTAGTTCCTTTTGCTTTTATAGTTTTATTTTCTTTCCAAGGAATAAACATGGAATTCATAGGGAAGATTTATCATTTGCTTTCTTTTATTTTTAAGATTTTATTTATTTATTTGACACAGAGAGAGAGAGCAAGAGAGGGAACACAAGCAGGGGGAGTGGGAGAGGGAGAAGCAGGCTTCCCGCTGAGCAGGAGCCCGATCCCAGGATCCCGGGACCATAACCCAAGCTGAAGGCAGATGCCTAACGACTGAGCCACCCAGGTGCCCCTCATCTGCTTTCATATTAATTATGTTTGGCATTTTCCCCTGATTTTTAATAAAAGAAGAATACTTTATTTGACCATATAACGTACATTCAATTTCTACGTTCCAGAGCAGATTTCCCAGGAAATTGCTGATGGGAAGCAATTTTTTTTTCCATTATGATATAAACTGCACTCTTCCTGGGAGGTACATATGTTCCCTTAACACAAGCCAACCTTCTCTTTACCACTATTGTCTTAGATCTTGAGTACCTCCATGCTCATCAGACTAGATTCCTGCCTCATCCTGTGTGACTCACTTAGTAGCCTCACCAACACTCCAGGCTGTCATTACTCCTGAGAACTTTTACTCTCTACTCTGAGGAAGTCCTCACTTCTTGTCTCTCTCTGAATTTTGCTTCCTCCTGCTTCATGGTGAAACTCAAACGCTTTCAAGTTCTATACCTTGAATGGTCCTACCGAAACAACAAAAATGCTAGATAGAACATCAAAAGATCTTTTTCAATGCCTACCTGACCTGGCACAAAATTGAGGAATAGAGTCAAAATCTGAAGTGAAAGCAAGAACAGGAGGAGGTAAGTGACAAAATTAGCTTTATTATCAAAGGTTTCTCACAAGTCTGTGGCAGGACTGGGTAGAAGGAAGCGGGAAGTACAGCCTACAGCCTGGATACAGCATGGACTGCAGTATACTAAACTCTCAAAGTAAAGATGAATGAGAACTAAACGCTCTCCTTAGAAGACAATAACAAAGAACTTAATGTCTTTGCTGAGGATTTATAACCGTTAGCAAGCGTTCACCTGAGCCTCTAGTCCAAATGATCACTTTTGTTGTCTGAAGAAAGTCTGAGTGGAAATTTTTGTTTAAAGAACTTCTGGTTTTGCCTGATTTCAAGCTATATTACAAAGCAGTGATCACAAAGACAGCATGGTACTGGCACAAAAACAGACATATATAACCAATGGAACAGAACAGAGAGCCCAGATATGGACCCTCAACTCTATGGTCAAATAATCTTTGACAAAGCAGGGAAAAATATGCAATGGAAAAAAGAGTCTCTTCAAACTCCGAAGGCTAGTGAAACAAAGCAAAAAATGAACTTTTGGGACTTCATCAAGATAAAAAGCTTCTGCACAGCAAAGGAAACAGTCAACAAAACAAAGAGGCAACCCACAGAATGGGAGAAGATTTTTGCAAATGACGCTACAGACAAAGCGCTGGTATCCAAGATCTATAAAGAACTTCTCAAACTCAACACCCAAAAAACAAATAATCAAGTCAAAAAATGGGCAGAAGACATGAACAGACACTTCTCCAAAGAAGACATACAAATGGCTAACAGACACATGAAAAAACGTTCATCATCATTAGCCATCAGGGAAATTCAAATCAAAACCACATTGAGATACCACTTTACACCAGGTAGAATGGCAAAAATTGACAAGGCAAGGAACAACAAATGTTGGAGAGGTTGTAGAGAAAGGGGAACCCTCCTACATTATTGGTGGGAATGCAAGTTGGTACAGCCACTTTGGAAAACAGTGTGGAGGTGCCTCAAAAAATTAAAAATAGAGCTACCCTATGACCCAGCAATTGCACTCCTGGGTATTTACCCCAAAGACACAGATGTAGTGAAAAGAAGGGCCATATACACCCCAATGTTCATAGCAGCAATGTCTGCAATAGCCAAACTGTGGAAAGAGCCGAGATGCCCTTCAACAGACGAATGGACAAAGAAGATGTGGTCCATATATACAATGGAATATTACTCAGCCATCAAAAAGGATGAATACCCAACTTCTACATTAACATGGATGGGACTGCAGGAGATTATGCTAAGCGAACTAAGTCAAGCAGAGAAAGTCAATTATCATATGGTTTCACTTATTTGTGGAACATAAGGAATAGCATGGAGGACATTAGGAGAAGGAAGGGAAAAATGAAGGGGGGGGGAATTGGAGGGGGAGATGAACCATGAGAGACTATGGACTCCGAGAAACAAACCGAGGGTTCTAGAGGGGAGGGGGGTGGGGGGATGGGTTAGCCCGGTGATGGGTATTAAGGAGGGCTCGTACTGCACGGAGCACTGGGTGTTATACGCAAACAATGAAGAGTGGATCACCACATCAAAAACTAATGATGTATTGTATGGTGACTAACATAACACAATAAAATAAAATAAAATTTAAAAAAATAAATCACTTCTGGTTTTAATAAAAAAATAGAACTTTAAGAAATTGAAAAAGAAACCCAATAAAAGGATTATATAGCAGATGAATTGTTCAATGAATCCCAAGCAGAAAATGATAAATAAATTCATACCTCAAAATCCTATAGTAACGCTGTAGGGACCCCTAACAGCAAAGTAAAGATAGTGAGGCACAGTTTTTGCTTTCAATGATCTCATTGTTTAGAGACATGTAAAACGCCCCGCCTTTCCCATGTTATAGCATTTACTTTTGGAATGAGAGGCCCTCATGCTAACTGTTTCTATCAAAACTATTTGGCTCTTCCATCTCACTTTTGTTTCTCCCATGCCCCTGTTAACAGCAAGATATACTCCTGCAGACCTCTGATTTCATTCTGGCTCCAGTCCTAAGAATCCAGAAACTCAAGGATAGCAGTCTATCTAAAACAGGGTAGAGACTATACATCTCTCCTCTCAATGCTGATCTTTGTGATTCTCTAACTTCTCATGTTTTCAATCTTCGTGCTTGTCTATGTCCATCCTGACTACATTGTACTTATACACTTGTCTATATACTCCCAACTACATTTGGATACTTAGCTGATCTCTCATCATGGAATCACCTTCTTATCTTCACAAAGAATCATCAAGTCTATGAGCCAAAATTGGAACACAAAAACTGTTCAGGCAGAATGACCATTATCCCCCAGTCTCGGACCCCCCCACAAGTCGGGGACACACACACACACACACACACACACACAGAGCGGCACACATGCTTGCACACATTTCCAGGGAACTCTACATGTTAGAGTAGGAGAAACCACTGGAGTAGGACTCCAGAGGACTGGGGTTCAACAGGATCCTATAATGGTGAATCAGCAGGGGCTAGATGAGGTCGAGACGTCAAAGATGTAACTAGGCAGAAAAAGCAACACTACACTCACCAGCTTCCATCTGGGAGACTTGGCAAGCTAGAGAAGAATGTCACCAAAGGAAATTTTTTTCTGCCTGTTCTGAGTTATAGAGACAGGCTCGCTTACTACCATGTCATTCAGTCCTATACTAACCTCTACGCCTCCTTACTTCTGTCATCTACAGACTTCCGGGGGAACTCCCTCTCATTCACTGAAGCCTTTAGTTGACTCATGGTTTTCATTTCAGCCTCAGTTTTTGTTTTAACATTGAAAAGAAATGTGGAGATCTCTTCTAGTGTGCTACATCTCCTGCCTCCCTGGCTCTCTGCCTTCCATGACCTTCACCTCCACTTAATTTCCATCACAAGCTCCCAATGCCACATCCTGGGCTTTATCATCACCTGACATTCCTCCACCTCTGAAATCTTGACTTGAAAGTCCCACTCTGTGCACAAAGTCTTACTCTCCTAGCTCTCTCAATCTGTTACTTTCATTAAACATTAGTTTTACTTCATAGTGACCTCAGTTCTCTTGAAACCACTTTTATGAACTCCCTTTGATATTCACATCTTTTATGACACTTTAGATTCCAATGACCCTTTTTTTAAATATTGCAAGTCCTACAGTTCTATTGCTTAAAGAGTTCAGGAATCTGCACTTCTCTATCCCACTTCACCACCCCATTTCAAGTCACCATTACCTTGCACACAGGTTAACTAACAGTTTCCACATAGGTCTTCCTGGCCCTAGTCCTTCCAAACTTACCATGTAGCCCAAACTCTACACTGAAGCCAGAGTGATCTTTCTACAATACACATGTGACCATGTCAGGGCCCCTCTTAAAACTGTCATGACTTGTAGTTGCTTCAGGAACAAACTACAAATTCCTAAATATCACTCTGACATTTTTCATGATCTCGAACCTACTTTCTTCACTCCTCTCTCCCTCTCTAATTAGGTACCTTCTTGCTCTACCTCACTCCATATATCAGGTGTACTGAATTGTTTTGGGTTTACTGAATTTGCCATGCCCTCTCCCATCTATAGGCTTTTGCATGTGCTGGTTTCTCTTCCTGGAATATTCTTCTGTACTTTATCTCCTTCCTCTGTTGCTTCCCAAATCCTAATCATTCTTTAAATTTCACCTTCGAGATCACATCTCTCAGGAAGCTTTCCCTGACCTCCCAAGTCTGAATTGCATGCCCTTTCCTATGTGTTTGTACTTCCTTATCACAGCACTTCATGCAGTATCTGCTAACTCTAACTGTGGCACCTCTCATTAGATTGAGAGAGGTAAGGATAGGATAATATCCCCAAGCCCTAGCACAGTCTGAAATACATGAGCTATGGAATAAAGATTAAGTGAATGAGAAAAAAATATCCCAACTCAAAGAGTCAGAAATAGAGACATTAAATTAAAGTAGACATAACTCTAAATCAGGATATTAAATTAAGAAACCAGAGGATTCCTATGAGATTGTGTACCTGGAAATATGGAAGCTTATCTGCCATCCTGGAAGGCTACTGGAAAAAAAATCAGTATTTCCAAAATGATTATTAAAATTGCCTTTACTTTATACTACATTAAGTAAACATTTATAATCCAAGAATTCTACTCTTTTTTAATCCATATTGAGATTTGCATGTGTAATCTTCATGTTCAGCACATGCACATTACCACTATAAATTACTCTCATGACTTTAAATCAGTATATTTCCTGAAGAGATTTCTTTTACATTTTTGCCTTAATGTGATGGAAGGTGACATCTAGAGCACAAGAAATAGGCTTATATCAAATCTCTCATGACTTGTCTGATGATGGATGTACTGCAGGTCCCATTGGACTGTCTAGCATTTCTGACAGATGCTCCATCTTTCACACAGCTTTGGTTTTATACAAATATAGCAAGTGCCACAATCCTGTCTCCTTAAAGCCTCAATGCCAAACCTACTCAGGCCATAAATGTGTGAGAGAACACTGATATTCCCTTGCAAGTCTCCTTTTCCTGTAAAAATCGAAGTGTCAGATTATGATAATTCTCTCTCCATCAAATGCCTATAAAAGGCAGACAAATTGAGGGAAGATAAAAGTTAGCAAGCGGTATGTAAGAATAAAAGAGAAAATATCAAGCTGTTAAGCTCTCCAAGGCCGTCATAACTGCTGTCATTTTGATAACATAGTTCTTGCGGACCATCGGGCCATATCCAGCTTCTTCCAGCGGACAAGTCTGAGGTTCCTGCTGGTCTTACAATTGAGAGATGTGTCTTAATGGAGAGAATAGCCCAAGAGAGGCCTTGTCCTCTTGCCATAATCACAGGAAGGTTGGGGAAGTCAATCAACATTAGTAGTTTCAAACAAAAGTGATCAGCATATTTGGGGGAAGTGGGTGTTCTATAAGTTCCTGAATACCACTCCCTAATTCTGATCCACTAGATCTATTTTTGTTCATTTTATTTTGTATTTTTCTAATGTTTGATTAAAGTAAAATTTTACATACAGTAAAATACACAAATCTCTTTCTTGCCCTCCTTTGGGTTAACTATTAACCATCATTCTGTTTCAAATCTTTTAGGCTTTTAGCTCCAGCTCCGTGTTGATTTTTTTTTCACTAGCTTGTATGTAATTTACCATCTGCATATTTAAGTTATCAGTCTACTTAGTGTTAACATTTTTCTGTTTGAATTAAAATGGTAGAGCCTAACAACATGACTCTATTTATCCCCATTTTCTCTGTTATTGTTGACATATATTTCAAACCCACACACATTATAAACCCCACAACACAAACTTATAATATCTGTATCAAAAAGCAGTGGTCTTAAAGGGGGAAGAAAAAGATATTCTTTCACATATATGGACATTTTTATCTTTCCTGCTGTTCTTCAATCCTTCCTGAAGATCTGAGTTTGCTAGTGATTATTTTTCTTCAAACTGAAGAAAATCCTTTAGCATTTTGTGTAGTGCAAGTCTGCTGGTAGGAAGTTATCAGCTTTTATTTATTTGAAAAGTCTTTGCCTTTACTTTTGAGAGATACTTATTCTGAAGATAGAATTCTGAGTTGAGAGAATTTCCTTTCAGCACTTTAAAGATTTTGTTCCACTGTCTTCTAGCCTCCACTATTTTTGGTGAGATTTCAATCATCTTTGGATCATTGTTTCCCTGTATATAATAATATTCCACCACACACACACACACACACACACACACACACACACACACACACACACACACTTCTGACTGCTTTCCACATTTTCTCTTTATTTTTTTTATCAGCAGTTTGATTATTATGTGTACATTTACAGTTTTATTCTACTAGGAATTCTCTAAGATTTTGAAACCTGAAGTATAAGTTTTTCACCAAATTTGGAAAATTTCAGACGTTTTTAATATATATTTTTTCACATTTTCTTTTTGTCAGCTGGGCTTTCACGTATATGTACATTAGACAACTTGATATTATTCCATATATCTCTGAATGTCTGTTCCTTGCCTTTAACCATTTTTTCTCTCGTTTTTTAAACTGGATAATTTTTACTGCTCTTCCACCATCTTCAATCTACTTTCAAATCCATCATGTGACATTTTCATTTCAGATACTTTAGTTTTCAGCTCTAAAATTTACATTACATTCTATTTTATGTTCAGCATTTTTCTGCTGAGATTCTATACATATTCACTCAGTATGACCATCTTTTTCTTTCAGCCCTTGACCATATTTATAAAAGCAGTTTTAAAGGTGCTTTAAGGGCGCCTGGGTGGCTCAGTTGGTTAAGCGACTGCCTTCGGCTCAGGTCATGATCCTGGAGTCCCGGGATCGAGTCCCACATCGGGCTCCCTGCTCGGCGGGGAGTCTGCTTCTCCCTCTGACCCTCCCCCATCTCATGTGCTCTCTCTCTCTCTCTCTCTCTCTCAAATAAATAAATAAAATCTTTAAAAAAAAAAAAGGTGCTTTAAAATTGGTTAGAATTAAATTTAATTTAAATAAATTAAAATTATTTAAAATAATTCCAGCATCTTATCCATATCTGGGTCTGTTGGTCTGTTTCTGTTGAGTGCTTTTCCTCTTGATCTAGCATCATAATTTTATTTTGCATATTTAGTGATGTTTGTTATATTCTAAACATAGTGGATGATACAGTGGTGAGAAACTGGGTTCTATATTAGTCTCTGAGTGCTACTTTTTCCCCTAGCAGTTACATTATTGGTTGCTAACCCTGAACTTGTGAATGCTAGCTTTTACACATTGTCAAAGCAGGCCTAATTTTAGATTGTTTATATCTCAAGGAAAATCCCATTCGGCAAATGCTGTGATACAGTTTTTAGTCTACAAGTATGGTGTTTGAATAAAACACCCAAGATATTCATCAAGCCCTTTAATCTGCCACATGATTCTTGCTCCAAATGTTTGTCTTCCCTGTGGTGGGCAGCAGCTAACATCTCTATTGAGCCGTTTAAACTTCCAAGCTATTGTTTCTCATGGATCTCCGTGGATTCTCCCTTACGCTTACACAGTTACCAAGGATTTTAGGAAAGTTTATATTTATAATGTGGTGTTCCCTCCTTTGTAACTCTTTCCTTACTGGGGGGAAATTCTCAGACACATAGGCAGCCCTACACCCTGTCTCTTGACACTCAGACCAACAATACTACAGCTCTCTGCCTGAGAGCTGTCTCTTGCTCCCCTATACTGTGCAAAGCAGTGGAAAAGAAGGACAAATGCAGTCCCCTTATGGCAAGGGTCAGATTCTGCTTTGGTCATTCTCCAGTGGCTTCATCATTTTTCTTTAAGATATTGTAATTTGTAACTATGTGAGGTGATAGCTATTAAGTAAAACTTATTGTGATAATCATTTCACAATATACAGACATATATCAAATCATTGTGTTGTATACCTTAAACTTATATGATGTTGTATGTCAATTACATCTCAAAAAATGGGAAAAAAAAGATTTTGTAATTGTTACATAAGGTGGGGCAGGGGGAATGTCAATCAAATACAACCTACTCCACCATTACCAGAACCAGAACATCTGTTTGGTCAGTTGGCTGGTTGGTTTTCAAATAAAGCTTCTCTTTTCTTCATTCATTAAACAAATTTTTATTTGCTGAGCACATCTTACATGCTGGTCACTCTTCCTGACTCTGACAATGCAACAGCGAATAAAATAGAGAAATTCCCCATTTTTAGAGAGCTTAAATTCTAGTGAAGTAGGGAGATGTTGTATTTTCATTTTAGCTCAATTGCTCCATGTGTCACACATATGTAAAACTGTGAGTAAAAGAACCACTAAGAGAATCAATAAATAATTTCTTAATTAGGGAATTCTTTTGTATTACCATAGTCCAAAAATATTCCCTGTGGCTGTTGCTAAGGTGCAAGGTAAAGTGGCAATGTATATTTTTTCCAAAAATAAGCTATGGAAAATAAGTCACTTTCTACGTGGCTTGGTCTGTTTGACAGGATGCAATATTAGATCAATGAGACAACTGTCATTGACTTAAGCTCCAAGGGGCTCTGACATTATTGCTGCCTGCCTCCCTTTTGCTGTCCCACAGTATGAGAACAGTGAGGGAAAGAGACTCACGGGAGAAGCAGCATGGGCTGTTCGGCGCAAATCCATCCCTACTGGGGCACCTGGGTGGCTCAGTCGTTAAGCATCTGCCTTTGGCTCAGGTCATGATCCCAGGGTCCTGGGATCGAGCCCCGTATCGGGCTCCCTGCTCTGCAGGAAGCCTGCTTCTCCCTCTCCCTCTCCCCCTGCTTGTGTTCCCTCTCTCGCTGTGTCTCTCTCTGTCAAATAAATAAATCAAATCTTTACAAAAAAAAAAAAAAATCCATCCCTACTTTTGGAAACAACTTGAATTGCATGCCCTTTGTGCCTGCTCTGGTCATGTTTGCCCTTGACCTCAGTTCTGCTTTGTATCCAGGGAGGCTGACCCCTGCAGTCTGCTTTTCCCAGGCTCCAGGACCACCTGCAGGAGGAAGGGAAAAGTCAAGGAGCTCCTTTTCCTGCCTTTGCAGTAGATACCTTCACTTTCGAGGTTCCAGTTCCTGCCAGAAAAGCCCACTAGCTTCAGCCTTCATGTAGTAACCACAACCATGGGTTACCATCATACCTCTGGCTCCTTTGTCCTTCAACCTGAAAATGATGTGAGCTTTGATTTTACCAATCTTTGGATAGCCTCATTGCCTCTGGATAGCTTCTCCGCTCCTTCCATCATGCACGCAATCTACTTCCTAAATTCCTTATTTTAAATACTGAGAATGGTTTCTCTTTTTTTGTTTGGTCCCTAAAAATTGCACACTGCTAATGGAGGGTAACATTGTCTTTTTTTTTTTTTTTCTTGAGAAGAGTTCTTTTTAAAATAGATCAATAAAAACCCATGTAGACACACACTAAAAAGAGGTGATAACATTTTTAAGGCATTCTGACTAAAATGTTGCTTAAGGTCATTGTACTTTGCTCACACTAAATTCTGTAACAAGACGTATGTAAGAAAGAAAACTATAAGATGACAAGTTTTGTATGTGATAGATGGAATACATCTAAATAAAAAACAAGAAGTTGATCTATACAAAGAGTTCAAACATAATTTTAGATTTATGGTCAAGTGAATTATCCTAATCAATAAAAGATTAAAATTGCAAGAAACAGGACAGTTTTCTTGAGATTTGCCTGATTCTTAAATTTGAATATAGTTCTTACATGTTAAACAGATGATTGGTTTACAGATAATTAAATACAAAGAATCTTCAGGGGTAAACCATATGAATCAGTGAAGGATCAGTGAATCCTAAACCTTAAACAGTTGCATAAGCCCCAGCTTGGAGGAGCCTGGAACCACTATTATGGCCATCTTTTCCTAAGAAGCTACGTTATTTGCCTAAATGGATTATGAGATTATATATCATCAACATTTCCTTCCTTTGTAGAGTCAATCACACAATGCCTGCTACACAGTAGATGCTAAAAGATGCATTACTATACATGATTCAATAAATGAACTGACAAGGCCTATCAGATACAAATTTTGTGTTTGCCTAAAATTGCTATTAGAAACATTGCAGACAGGCCAGAATTGCAGTAAAACTATGTAAGAGCTTTTAATAGCTTTCAAGTTAGCCCAAATTCCAAACTTGAGGTTATAAATGAGAAAAGAAAAAATGAATGGACTCATAGACCCACTCAGGCTTACTGACGAAAGATGAAGAAGTCTTTCTTACCCATATTTCTAGCAAACGTGCACTTGATTGAAATATTAGCTATAAGAAGCACAAGTTTTTATTTTTTAAATTTGTAATTATTAAAGTAAATATTGTAGGTAGTCTAACACATTTTAAAAAAAATCTATTCCCATTTTTTGGGGATTTCTTTGTGATCCTACAAGACTTGAATGTTTAAGTAGTCATATTAAGAACTGTTTTAGGAACAGATCAGAATTCATTACGTAGAAAAATCACACAGCCTTATTTTAAGAGCCTCTCGAAGGTCTTCAAAACCAGTGCATGAAAACTTGGCAGAACTAAGTTTAAAAGGAGGCAAAGAACTCAGAGCACCTGGCCCTTCTGGCATGTGTTAGCCTCATGATCGCACCATGAACTGCTGGCCTGTTTCCCCTCTGCCCTCAGTAACATATTTATCTTTAAGACCATCATCCTAACCCGCAATGCACATATTTATCTTTAAGACCATCATTCTAACCCGCAAGGCAGAATGCATTAAAAAGGAGGAAGGAGACAGATTACAACTTTCTATGGATAGACTTCCAGTATCTTGAGAATATACATCCCAAGGCACTCTGGCTCCACCTCCTTTATCTTCCCCATAAACCCTCTAAGGTTTCCTAAGTATTATTCAAAAGTCTTTGGACAAAAAATGTCAGAACATATGACGAGCCATTTTTGCTTCCTGGTCAGTCAATGCTCCCCTGAAGAAATGAAATGCAGACCTTGGATTTACTTAAATTGTGGATGTTGGGAGGGGGAGGGTAAAGAAGAAACATAAATCTTAATCTCAAAACATTATCCAGCCTCAACGATATTTAAGAAAACTAATGATTTGGGAATAATTAAATTTTGTTCTGCCAATTTACTGAGTTGTTTTGATTAGTTCTAATAATTTTCTGATTAATGCTTGGATTTTCTAATATCAGATGATTTTTTCATATATTCAAATTTTTGTTTTCTTTCTCTACGTTTATGCTACTGGATCTGTTTCACAACTTAATACATCAGCCATAATTTCCAGAATTCTAAAAAGCTATAGAATAATTTCACATTCTTCTATTTTTCCTAAATAAAATAAAAATATTTCCTGTAATTCTCTATTAGGTATGATGTTTATGATGTTGACTACAGTCATGAAAGAGATACTCTTTACCATGAGATAAATAGAAAGGAACAGAAACTTTGGTTATAGACAAAATATACAGGATTTTATTTTTGTTTTGGTTCGGTTTTTGCAAACGATAGAGGTGGCATTCTAGTAAACTGGGAAAATTGTAGTCTTACCTCACTCACATCTTACACCAAAATATAGTCTAGGTAGATCAAGGATATAAAAGCAAAGAATTAGACTATAAAAGTACTTAAGTAAAATTATGGGATAAATATGTTTTTCTTAGAAGTCTAAGAAATTTCTACATAATAACCAGGGAGTATAAAAGAGATTATTAATAAATTTAACTTCATAATAAAATTATTTTGCATGACAAAATAAATAAAATAAAACCCTTAAGCAAACTGAAAATGGCAAATGGCAAATAGGAAAGAATGGAAGAGGTTCAGCCCAATTTCTAATAAAAAGAATGCCCTGGTAGAAAAGTGGGCAAAATTCAGATAAAGACAAATGAATTTGAAAAGAATTTCAGCATTGCCATAAATAAAATTTAAGTAAAAATGAGCTTCTTTTAAGTCATGGAAATTAGAGAACCATGACATTTGGTAATATGACTGACATTGTTTGAATTCTAGGATGGCCACTTACTAGCTATGCAAAGTCGCTTAACATTTTCGAGCTCCAGTTTCCTCATTTGATAAATCACCAGTCATGCAGGGATCCACCCACTCATACACCAGTATGTTATCTGCAGTGAAGCCTCACTTTCCTCATAGCTGTCATGTGGATGAAATTAATTAATATATATGAAATATTTAGCACAATGTCTGGCACCTAGGTACTCAATAGCAGATAACTGAAAAGTCTACAATTGTAAATTGATTAGGAATGGATGCAGCTGCAAATAACAAAGAACAAAAATAGAAGTTTAAGCAAACAGGAATTCATTTTTCATACAGAACAATAAATCCAGAGGTGGGAAGTTAGTTCAGTGTCCTGAAGATGCTATCAGGGACTTAGGCTCTTTTCTGATGTTGTACTCCACAATCTTCAGGGTGGAGGTTTCCGTATTCATACTTACTACCTCATGATTGTAAAGTGATGCTATATCTTTGGGTATCATGCCTCCATTCCATACAGGAAAAAGAAGGAAGGAACGAAAGGCATAAAAGTTAGAGTGGAATGCCAGCTCAGCTTCTCTCTTTTTATCAGGAAAGCAAACCCCTAAAAAACAGTAAACTGCTACTTATATCTCTGACTCAGAAATGTATTATATGGCCATCACTGGCTGAAATGTCTCTGGAAAGAAGGGGCTAGTAGATAGGTATTGGGTCCACCAACCAATTGTGTTCCCCATAAACAGAAACAGTGAAAAAAGACACTTAGCAGTGGCTTTCACCTTTACACTCTTATCAAAACTCTTTACGGCTTCTCCCCCACACCTCCTCCCTACTTCAACCTCTGTCAATCACTAATCTCTTTTCTGTACCTATCAACTTGGTTGTTTTTATATTTTAGACTCCAATTATATGAGAGATCATACAGTTTTACCTTTCTCTGACTTCTTTCATTTAGCATAATGCCCTCAAAGTCCATCCATGTTGCAAATGGCAAGATTTCATTCTTTTTTATGACTGAATAATATTATATATATATATATATTCATTTATAGTCATCTAATATTCCACTAATATATATCTAATATTCCATTATCTATATATCTAATATTTCATTTTACATATATATATTCATCTATCCATGGACACTTACATTGTTGCCATATTTTGGCTATTATAAATAATGTGGCGATGACCATAGGGATGCTGATATCTTGATATCTTTTCAGTTAAGTGTTTTTGTTTTCTTTAGATAAATACCTAGAAGTGGAATTGCTGGATCATGTGGTAGTTCTGTTTTTAACTTTTTGAAGAACCTCCATACTGTTTTCCATCATGGCTGTACCAATTTACATTTCCACCAACAGTGCACTTGGGTTCCCTTTTCTTCAGATCCTTGCTAACCATTGTTATTTCTAGTCTTTTTGATAATAGCCATTCTAACAGGTGAGAGCTGGCTTTGATTTGCATTTCCCTGATGATTAATGATGTAGAACATATTTACATGTACCTGTTGGCCATCTGTATGTCTTCTTTGGAAAAATGTCTGTGTGGATCTTCTGTCCATTTATTTTTTTTGATATTGGGTTGTATGAGTTCTTTATATATTTTAGATATTTGTCCCTTATCAGATATATGATTTGCAAACATTTTCTCCCATTCAATAGGTTGCCTTTTCATTTTGTTGATGGTTTCCTTTGCTGTGCAGAAGCTATTTAGTTTGATGTGATCCCAACAGTTTATTTTTGCTTTTGTTGCTTTTTGACAGTAAAAACTAATTTAAAAAAAAATCTCTGATATTTACACTTCTCTCTCTACTCCTCTATAACCCTAATGCCAACCTCACACCCACCTCACACACATACACCTACATAAAAGGGAAAATAAAAAAATATATATTACATTGCAAAATCATTTTGGCACTTGAAGATGTTCATAGATTTTAATCTCTGTTGCTTGTAAAGTATTAGTGACATTTTTTTTGTATTTGTGAGATCATAAGAAAAGTGGAGACCACTCCCTTGTACCAAATGCATACATCTTTCTCTACTTTATAATAAATATGAGAAAATAAGACAAAAATATTGCACATGTGCTCAACTGGTTTCCTTACTAAAGTTTCCCTGTTTCAAAATCCCACTTCAAGGATAAAGACCTGAGGATTTCATACCTAAACCCTAAATAAGTATTGGAAAAGATTACACAATGCAGTTTCTCACACTGAATTTTAATCTGATTCATTTTTAAAGTTTATTATTCTAATTCCAGTATAGTTAACATACAGTATAATATTAGCTTCAGGTATAAATACAGTCATTCAACAATTCTACACATTACTCAGTACTCATCATGATAACTGTACTCTTAATACCCTTCACCTATTTCACCCATCCCCCATCCACCTCCCCTCTGGTAACCACCAGTTTGTTCTCTATAATTAAGTCAGCTTTTTGTTTGTCTCTGTTGGAATCCCTTCTTCACTCTTCTCCTCTCCATGTCTTAAGTATATGGTGTCATCCTTTACATGCTTTTGTTTGTGAATTCCTTGATTCATTATTTTTTAAAGATTTATTTATTTTAGGGTGGGGGGAGGGGCAGAGGGAGAGGGAGAGAAAATCTCAAGCAGACTCACCACTGAGTGAGGAGCCCGACACAGGGCTCCATCCCACCACCCTGGGATCACTACCTGAGCTGAAATCAAGATTTGGATGCTTAACGGACTGAGCCACCCAGGCGCCCCTTCCTTGATTCATTTTTGTAGAGAGACTTAATTTTACTGTTTTTGTGCTTCCTACTTTTCTTACTCCTGCTTATGGAAAGAATCCCCTTTAAACATTTATTGTGAGGTTGGTTTAGTGGTGATGAATTACTTTAACTTTTTTTTATTTGGGAAACTCTTTCTCTCTCCTTCTATTCTGAACAACAGCCCTGCTGGATAGAGTATTCTTGGTTGTAGGTTTTTTCCTTTCAGCACTGTGAACATATCATGCTGCTCCCTTCTGGCCTTCAGTTTGCTGAAAAATCAGCTGATGCCCTTATGGGATTTCCCTTCTATGTGACTGTTTTTTTTTTCTCTTGCTGCTTTTAAAATTTTCTCTCTATCACTACGTTTTGCCATTTTAATCTCTATGTGTTAGTTTTGTTCACTGCTCTCTGTGTCTCCTGGATCTGGATTTGTTTCCTTCTCCATATTTGGATAGTTTTCAGCTATTGCGTCCTTAAATAAATTTTCTGCCCCCTTTTCTTCCCCTTCTTCTGAGATCCCTGCAATGGGAATATTTTTTATTTTAAATTCAATTTTTATTTATTTTTTATTATGTTCAATCAGCCAACATATAGTACATCATTAGTTTTTGATGTAGTGTTCAGTGATTCATTAGTTGCCTACAACACCCAGTGCTCATCACCACACGTTCCCTCCTTAATACCCATCACCCAGTTACCCCATCCGTCTCCTTTCCATAACCTTCAGTTTGGTTCCCAGAGTCCAGAATCTCATGGTTTGTTTCCTTCCCGTTCAGTTTACCCTCCCTTCCCCTGTGGTCCTCCACACTATTCCTTATGAGTGAAATGATATAATTGTCTTTCTCTGCTTGACTTAGTTCACTTAGCATAATCCCCTCCAGTCCCATCCATGTCGATGTAAATGGTGGGTATTCATCCTCTCTGATGGCTGAGTAATATCCCATTGTATATATGGACCACATCTTTAACCATTCATCTGTTGAAGGGCATCTCCACTCCTTCCACAGTTTGGCTATCGTGAACATTGCTGCTATGAACACTGGGGTGCATATGTCCCTTCTTTTACTACGTCTGTATCTTTAGGATAAATACTTAGTAGTGCAATTGCTGGGTCGTACAATGGGACTATTAAGCTTAATGGTGTCACTGAGTTCCCTAAGTCTATTTTCATTTTTTTATTTTCTTCCTCTCTCCTGTTCAGCCTGGTTGCTCTCCATCACTGTCTTCCAGGTCGCTCATTCATTCTTCTGCTTCCTCTAGTCTATTCCATCTAGTGTATTTTTAATTTCACTTATCGAGTTCTTCATCTCTGGTTCTTTTTTGTTTTCTCTTTGTTGAGCTTCTCACTGAGGTCCTCCATACTTTTGTCAAGTCCAGTGAATATCTTCATGACCATTACTTTAAATTCTCTATCAGGCATATTGTTTACCTGTTTTATTTAACTCTCTTTGTTTCTGTGTTAGGAAAGTCAGCTATGTCTCCTGATCTTGAAACTAGTGGCCTTATGAAGAACAGGCCCTATAGTGCCCTGCAGGGCAATGTCTCCTGATAATTAGAAACTGGTGGCTCAGGGGTGTCTCCTAGGACATTGTGTGTGCCCTGCTATTGTGGCTGAGCTGTATTTGCCTTCAGTCCTGTCACCTGCAATGGCTCTCTTTGCCTTTTGTGGGCAGAGTTTGGTCTTTGTGTTGTTAATGAGCCAATCTGGGGCCACCTTGGTCTTGAGTTGTGTCAGATCAGGCACTTGCCAGAAATGCAGTAGTACCAAACTGCAGGGCACGTTTCCTGTGTTGTCCCTTGAGAAACTTTCAT
This sequence comes from Zalophus californianus, assembly GCF_009762305.2. Taxonomy (NCBI): domain Eukaryota; kingdom Metazoa; phylum Chordata; class Mammalia; order Carnivora; family Otariidae; genus Zalophus; species Zalophus californianus. The sequence continues at coordinate 79,955,916 of NC_045606.1, forward strand.
TGGTGGGTGGGGTCTGCAGTCAGACCAGATGTCTGCCCCAAGCCCACTGCTATGGCCACAGTTGGACTTGTGTGTGTGGTTGGTTATCTTTCCCTCTCCACAAGGCAGGAGTCACTGTGGAGTCATGCTGGCCCTTGGTGGAGCTGCTTGAATGCTGTCAGACTTGTGACACTGCTTTGGATGGGCTCCAGCCAACAGTGTATTGGGGCAGGGGGGCAGGACTGTTGGAGAACACTGGGGCCAGGCACATGGTGTTAGCAAGGTTTGTGCAGGTCTGTTGTGGGCGGGGACCTGGAGCCACTTTGGAAAACTCCTGCCACTCCAGGAGAGTATGGGGGCAGGGCACATGGTGCCAGCAAGATCTTTGCCAGTTTGCTGTGTGAAAGGAAAACTCCCACCAGGTGCTGGGTTGGAGGCGGCATGTCCATAGGAGAACATGGGGACAGGGCACACTGTTAGCAAGCTAGGGGGAGAGTGGTGGCACTGAGCTGCTTCCCACAGATGTCCATGTGTCTAGCCTGGTGGGTAGTGGAGGGAAATGGTGCCCACTAGCCCCTTTGTTCCTCAAGTCTCCGAAAGTTCTCTGCCCCTCCAGCACATGCTCTGAGATCAGTAAATAAATCTCTCTCCCATATAGCCCAGATGTTTCTCAAACTTCTATGCTGTATTTCTGAAGGCGTTGTTCATTGTGCTATCTATTTAAGAGTGGGGAATCAGTTTCCTCTCATTCTCCAGGCTCTCCCAGAGCAGAGCCTGCTCATTTTTAAAGCTACGCATGTTAAGCCCCACTGATTGTTGGGCCCCTGTGCTTTTCAAAGCCATATGTTATGGGGATTTGTCTTCCCTGTGCCTGGGGTGTCTGGCTTGAGAATCTTATCCTCTCCCCTCTCCATGTCTGTGGCATCCCTCTCTCCTATTGACAGTCCCATGGGTCCATCTGGCTCCTGACCATGTCTCCACCTTTTCTACCCACTTTGGTGTGGTCTCTTCTCTACATTTAGCTGTGCACAGTTTGTTCTTCCAGTCTTCTGGTTGTTTTCTGGATTCCTTGCACTAATATGGGTGTTATCTAGTTGTATCCATGGGACAAGGTGAGATTAAGATCTTCCTGTCCATCATCTTCCTTGGAAGTCGCAATCTGATTCATTTTAATCAGAGAATCTCTCATTTCTAAGAAAAGGTCATGAAGGAAGAGAATCACATACTGGAGAGAACCAGAGTTTCAAATAAATACATTAAGACAGTGGAGAGAGGTCTGGACGCTTGGGTGGCTCAGTTGTTAAGCATCTGCCTTCAGTCAGGTCATGATCCCAGGGTCCTGGGATCGAGTCCCACATCAGGCTCCCTCTTCGGTGGGAAGCCTGCTCTCCCTCTCCCACTCCCGCTGCTTGTGTTCCTGCTCTTGCTATCTCTGTCTCTGTCAAATAAATAAATAAAATCTTTAAAAAAAAAAAGACAGTGGAGAGAGGGCTCATCAGTTGTTATGTGTGGTGAGAAATACATAAAGAATAATTATTTGATGTGATGAAGGTGTTAACTAATGCTATGGAAGTAATCATTTTGTAATATATAAGTGTACTAAATCAACACATTGTACACCTTAAATTGACAGTGTTATATGTCTGGACTTTAAAAAAGGATGACTGAAGAGTGAATGGACAACCATCAAACTAAATTAGACCATTCTCTGCCTCTGCTTATTTGAAATAAAATCAAGATTAAACAATCAACCTTAACACATTTTTTCTTATGTGAGGGAGCATATCCGTAAAATATTTATTTTGCTATTTTGTTCTACTACTACAGAAGAGCAAAATCTGGTATTTAGGACAAAGTTGCAAATAATCTTTGTTATTTTGATTTCTTTTGTGGGGGAAATTTAAAGGCCAAATATATTTGCATGTGAGATCAGAAAATGAAGATTTCTAAAACCTTCAGAAAAGTTTTCTGCTGACCTTAATGAAAATGGTTTGCACTAATTTTATAACAAATAAATACCCTGATAAGCTTTACAAAAGCATCTTCTTTAATTCTTACAAAAGTTCACTGCAGAAGACAGGTAGTTAATAGTGCTTCAAGGGGCGCCTGGGTGGCTCAGTCGGTTAAGCGGCTGCCTTCGGCTCGGGTCATGATCCCAGAGTCCTGGGATCGAGCCCCATGTCCGGCTCCCTGCTCAGTGGAGAGCCTGCTTCTCCCTCTCCCTCTGCCTGCCACTCTGCCTACTTGTGCTCTCTATCTCTCTGTCAAATAAATAAATAAAATCTTTAAAAAAAAATAGTGCTTCAAAAGATGACAAATATATTTAGACCTGAACCTGGAAAAAAATGCAGACCCAGGAAATAAAATCATCTGTGGTAGATCACACAGTACGTTAATGTCAGAACCAATAAGATATTTGAGTCCAGTAGACTTTTCTCAGTTATAAGAACATTCCTGGCCTAGTAGAGATTCCCATTCTACTCAGAATCTCACACAGAGTTGTTCAATTTGTTCATGATAGCCACAGTGGATTATGAATTATTGTTAACAGCAGATATTCATGCATATATGTTAAGTGAAGAGACAAAAGACTCTCCTAAATGAACCACGTAAACTATTCGGTAAAATTCACTAACAAAACTTTTGAGACTGAAAGTATGGAATCAAAGCTTCCTAAACTCATCTAAATTCATGCCTGGTTTTCAAATTTAGAGGAATATTGGCTTTCCAATAGACACAGTTTTCTTGTTTTTGTTGTTGTTGTTTTAGACTATTTATCAGGATATGAACGGCCAAGAACAAGGACAATTTGGTTGGGTTTAATGCAAGACTAATCTCATAGAACTTTACTTACGATACTTTTACTCAGATTTATTTGGGCTCTAAAGAGATATGGATAGGGGCTATATAGAAAAACTGGTTAGTATTCTGACATTCTCCATCATACTCATGGCTCGAATATTATGCACCTGATACGAAGTATTTTAAAGCTTGCAGCCTAAAGCACATCTCTGTTACATATGCAGTAAGTTTTCATTTCGCATCACAAGCCCCAAATTCATCCCCTTTTCCTTGTGGAAAGCAATTTCAAATGAATTTCATATGGAGGAATAAACAAATCCAAAGTACACAAACCACATACATCTGCTCAGAGTCAGTGAAACAGAAAAATTTGAGTATTGCAGAAAAGATCTATCTAATGGATAGATTTTTCTGCCTATCAAATCCAAAACTGCTAAAGTGAAGGCAAAGACATGTATCAATTATCATAATTTTATGAGTAAGGTTTAAATGGCCTACTGCAAGCAGAGATTTGAATTTCTTTGGTTATTTCAAGTGTAAGTGTTATTTTCTCTGTAGCATGATTTTGGTATCTATTTAAGGGTGTAGCAAAATTTAATCATTAAAATCATGGCCCAATTCACGTCTAAAAAAGGCAGCAAAAATTCCTGTCAAATCTTTTAATATTAACTTGAACTTCTATTCATCCACAAAGCCCTAACAAAAATTACCCTCATCACCAAGGACATAAGAAATAATAAATTCTGCCTAATATTAACCTTATGAAAATGTGTAAGACTTATTTTACATAATGTTAACTTAAAATCAGCAATGGTTTCCTTGGATTATGCAGTACATCTAAAAGTCCACTGGAATCAAGAATTTTTCTAATGATAATTATGAATTGATATTTCAACTATTTAATAACATCTTTAAATGGGATTTGCAGCTGAAAATGATAGACCATACACAGTATTCTACTTTATTGAGCAGATACTAAATTAGTGATTTTACACAAGTTCTAAATAGCCTAAGCATTAGTAATGTACTGGAGTTCTTCCATTTTCCTCTCAATCCTCCCTGGAGACATTGGATTCATTTTAACATAATGCCTCTCTTAGGTGAGAAGTGGAAATACCAAAAACCAGAGTGCTCCTTTTATCTGTTCTCTCTTTATCTTAGAGAGTAGCCTCATGTTGTGAAGACTACCATAAACACTATGATACACTGAGACTGCTCTTCGCAAGCTGCTTCAGAAAACCACTTTTATTCTGCTAGGGTCTCTTCTCAACTATGCACAAAGTTACAACATGTTTATGCTTTAGTCCAAATATCAGCTGATAACATGATCCTCCTAGGATCCTGAAAAATACAGGTTAGTTTAAAAAAAGCAAACAGACACCAAAATCCCAAACTGTCAGCATTCTGATGGGTTCTGCCTGTAATTTTTACCATGCCTGGGGTTTCGAGGGAAGGAACTCCCTTGTTTACTGTGGCATTCCCAGTTCTCATCTTGTCACGTGCTCTTAACAAAGTAAATGCTCAGTGAAATTTGCTCACTGAATAAATGCATTTGATTTACATACTGAAATGGGGCCAAACTGTTAATATACTTTTTTCATGAAAAAATAAATATAAGAATGTTCTAAGATTTTCCTAAAACATGATCTTTGAAGGTTGCATTATATTCCTTTATTTCCCCCCTTAGGTGATCAGTAATTTATCTAATTAGTATTCTGGGGACATTGTAGTTGCTTCTATTTTTTTTAAACATCATTTTTTGGGGGGCATTCTCAATTTTTTATAGTTTGTAAAAAAGGAAAAACTGACAGCAAGAGGACAGTTTTAAAAAAGCTTTAAATCTGTGCCACTAAACCTTACAGAAAAAGTTTAACTCCTAACAATATATGGAAGTGTTTTTTTTTTTTAAATCTTCAGAAAAAGAATTTCTAATACATAGATGGCAAGAGCACAATATTTTTTTTTAAACAAATGACTGTTTTTTTTTTTAAGATTTTATTTATTTATTTGAGAGAATGAGAGATAGAGAGCACGAGAGAGAAGAGAGTCAGAGGGAGAAGCAGACTCCCTGCTGAGCAGGGAGCCCGATGTGGGACTCGATCCCGGGACTCCAGGATCATGACCTGAGCCGAAGGCAGTCGTTTAACCGACTGAGCCACCCAGGCGCCCCGAGCACAATATTTTTTATCTATTGTCTTTGGATGAAAGGCCTTTTGAAGGTTTTCTCATGATCCTCTAGAGAGAGATTCTAAATAAACATTGTAATATAGAATTTATCTATTTATCTAATTCATACCACATACACAGAATCATATTTGTGAATTCTTTCTACAAATGGAGAAAATCAAATTAATTATTGTTCCAAGGTTGGAGGAGGTACCTAAGAGAATCTGGACACTATAGAAGTACATTATAAATTGTAAAGGGTCATTCAAATGTACATTATAACGTCTGTAATTTTCCACTTAAAATATCACCTATTTCCTAATGAACTGCCAGGAACATAAACAGTATTAATGATTACATTTTGGTTTGCCAGAACACTAGTGTTTGACTTACTAAGACTGAAATCAATAGTTAAAAAAAACCTCCATTCAGATGAAGAAGGAGCTAAGTAATTGGTTTTCTTCTTTCTTAAAACACTGAAATGACTGTGGACAACTTAAAAGTTCTCCAAGAAAGATCTTTCAGATGCCAAAGAGACAGTCCCGTTTTGGGAGAGGAAAGGAATGATTTTAAAAATCATCTGGTTGGCTGGTTTACAGTCTGCATTTCTGAACTATTGGAGGACTTTAGAAAAGCAACAGGTAGAAAGTGAGGTTTTTAAACTATTTTCAACATTTCAAAAAGCTTTAAAAATTGTACAATTACCCATGAGAAATCTGCGCTGATTCCTTGCTTTTGCTTAGGATTAGATGAATTTAGTTAGCACTAGTTATATCAATCAGACGAAGAGGTACAAATCAGGTAATGAATGTTTGCAGAGTTGGATTCCCTTATAAGGGAAGTAACTGGATTATACCACATGGTTTAACCTCCTCTGCCATGATCCTGCGGGTGTAGTCCTGTCTCAAAGATTTGTCTTATCACTGCCTTACGATAACCAAATGTTGTGCCATAAAGACTGAGGACTATACATGGAAGCCAGGTTTCAGTAAATTTTAAGTACCGAACATGTGTCCTCTTTATAAGAACGAAATCTTATTTTCTGAGACAGATAAATTATGTGTCACATGCTTTTTGTGATCCTAGAGTAGAAAGTAATTTTGCACATTCAATATTGGAAATTCAGTGCTTTCAAACAGGTGTCAGTTATGGTCTGTGGAACCATCAAATAAGCATTAAAGTATCTCACCAAATATCCTGGCATAAAAAATGCATTTTGATTTGCATTTAAACTAAAACCATAGGGACTCAACACTCGTAGTGTATTACATCATTCTTCTATGTTTAAATCTCTATTATAAGAAGAGACAGGTACATGGAGTCATATAAGCCTATTCCAAAATTAGATCCTACCAAATATTAAAAAAAAACTTCCCTGAGGAGTTTGTGAAAAATAAGTGATGGCTAGTGAATTAATATAAACTGAAATATAAAATATAAAAATATAGATATAAAATATAAAAATAACATTAAATATAACCCCTTTTGAGTAATAAGAGCACTAGGAAATCCATAGCTTTATTTGTATTTTAGTTTTAAGTGACTCAAAGAAACTGAAGAGACTTTTATAAACTGACTATACTGCCAAAGAATTTCCACATGACATGAAATTTACAGATGACATTTTCTTCCTTTTCTACCATTGCTTCAGAGTTGTGTTTTTTAATCAGAACAAAAATATTTCCATTCTTTTTTAGTGCTTGCACACTGTGCTATTTTCAAATTCCTCTGCGTGAGAAGCTATCCCCTATTTTAAAGTAAGTATCGGCCTTACTGGCACATAATGATGGATGTTTATCTTGAATTTTTCTTTCTCCTCCTCACAATAAGAATGAGATATTGAGAAAATGGGATTTGAAGTAATAAAACTATCCAAAATGACCATCTCAGCAGAGGATTCTTTAGTCAGTTGGTCCAATGCTATTCACTCCATTCCATTCCCATTTCTGTAGCAGCTTCACTAGATTGGACCTGAAATGACCCAAGTATGTAGCTGTTTCCCTCTGTCACCACTGCAGCTGGGTTTGCTTGGACATTAAGGCATCAGCAAAGTAGAATAAAATAAATCCCAAATCTTCTTTGTAAGAGAGTAGCAGTAAAGAGGATTAGTTTTTGTCACCAAAACTTAGGAGTAATACCAAATCCTTTATGAGGGTTTCCTATGTTAAGTGCTTCTCATATATAATTTCATTTCATCTACCATGGACCCCTCCACGGTCTTCTGAGGTGGGCACTATTACTCCTCAGTTTCCCAGAGAGGATAACCAACTTGCTGAAGGTCAAAAAGCTAGTGAGAGTGTGGCCAGAGATTTAATCCATGCAGTCTGGAGCAAGAGCTGAGGGTGACATCTCAGGATCTGATGCTTTGAAAGCTTCTTCCCGAGATGATTAGAATATGAAGCCACGGTTAAGACCCACTGACTGGTCCAGATGCTACATCGAGGTGCTTCAACTCAAACACTTCCAGGGTCAGGCAGGTAATATATCTGAAGCTAGGAGATACAGACCCCATCCTCTAACTTCTAGAATGGTACTAAATCTTTTACCTGCCAAGGAATCAACTGGGGAGACCGTTATAAATGCAAATTAATAAACCTCAGCCCCATAAAATCTTTGTTCAGTCTCCATCAAAACTACCTAGGGGAGGGCGCCTGGGTGGCTCAGTTGGTTAAGCGACTGCCTTCAGCTCAGGTCATGATCCTGGAGTCCCGGGATTGAGTCCCACGTCGGGCTCCGTGCTCAGCAGGGAGTCTGCTTCTCTCTGACCCTGTTCCCTCTCATGCTCCCTAACTCTCATTCTCTCTCTCTCTCAAATAAATAAATAAAATCTTTAAAAAAAAAAAAAAAAAAAAAAAAAAAAAAAAAAAAAAAACTACCTAGGGGTGCCTGGGTGGCTCAGTTGTTAAGCGTCTGCCTTCAGCTTAGGTCATGATCCCAGGGTCCTGGGATCGAGCCCCACGTCGGGCTCCCTGCTCGGCGGGAAGCCTGCTTCTTCCTCTCCCACTCCCCCTGCTTGTGTTCCCTCTCTCCCTGTGTCTCTGGTCAAATAAATAAAATCTTAGAAAAAAAAAAAAAACTACCTACATTTTATTTTTAAATGCAAATTTCTGGGTCCATGGTAACCACTGCTCTAAAATCACTTTACATGCTAATACATTCTAGTATTCTCAGATTTTGAGTCTGGGCTCTCAAATAGGAGATGATCATTTTATTCATTCTAGAAATATTTCCTGAGCACCTATTGTAAAAAAGGAAATGTGTAGGCACTGGGTAAACAGCAGGGAATAAATCCAACTCCTTCCCCAAGGAGTTCATATGCTGCTGGGGAAGGGAAACAGTATGAGCAAATAAATATATGACACGTGGGTATGTGCAAGGGAGAAAAGTCAGTCAGGGGTAGGCTTTCTGATAGGGTCACATTGCTACAAAGGATGTGAAAGAGTGAACCATGGAACCTGGAAGAGCTCAACAATGTCCAGACTGAAGAAACAACAGAAAAGTACAAAGTCTGTGAAGGGAGAGTTTGCACGGTATGTTGAAAAGACAAGACCAGTGTTTGGACAAGAGAGAGAGAAGAAAAGTGATAGTATAAGATGTCGAAAAAGTGGTAAGTAAAATGGATCACACTGAGTGCTGAAGGCCAGGTAATCTCAACTCTGTGTGACATTCGAAAACACTGGAAAATGACATTATCTGTCTTATGTTTTAACGGATCAGCCTAGATACTGTATAGAGGATGTACTATTGTGGGGAAGCTGTAGGAACAGGAAGACCAATTGGGGAGCTATTGCTGTAGTTCAGGCAAAAGAAGATGGTAGCATGGCCAGTGGTTAAGAAGTAGTCAAATTCTGGACATATTTTAATGAGTGTACCATGATAATTTTTCAAATGGATTGGATATGGGCCATGAATGAAGAGAGGGATCAAGGATGACTAGATCTAATGTTCTGGCATTTAGAGCTTAGTAAATTTGGTATAGGTAAAATAACACTCTCAGCAAGTTCCCAGCCGGGCACCAGTGTGAAGCTTGTTTTATTTATAACTTAAGCAACATCTTCCATGGAGCACTGAAGGCAAAATACAGGAGTACATATCATCCAAATGACTGTGATTCATTAAAACCCATATTCTTCCTGACTTGAAACACTGAAAACAAGACAGTTATTTCATTACCCGTAACTAGAGCAGGAAAAGGTAAAAAGAGCTAATTTTCTCGGTGATATTTATATCAGAAGGGAGTTGATTTTTTAATACCAGAAAAATACAAATTTTTCCTGTAGTAATTAATGCTTCTAATAATTCTTGAGTATGTGGAGATATTGGAAACATTTTACATTCACCATTAACAATAAAAACAAAACAAGAAAGTACTTTAAATAAGAGCCAAAAGGTAGACAGTCCATGGAAAATTCCCCTGCTCTATTTCTTCCATCTTCAGAGTTTACATCCTAGCATTTTGGATCAAATTTCTGCATTTTTAAAAAACACTAGTAGTTACATAAAATATTCTGTTTAGTGTGCTTAATATAAAAACCCACCTTGCTACTCTTTATGTCGAGATAAATAAAAGGTTTGTATCTACTAAAGATATAAGAACTTTGTTAATAAGAGCAATGTAACCTGTTACATTTTCACATATAGGTAAGTTTTGTTCAAAGCCTATAGCATCCCTTAGGTTAGAAACAATGAATTGTTTTAATAGTCACTCCCCTATTTGGCTCTTGTCTTCTTGCCCTATTTCAAAAGATTGGGTCCTATGTCTGTCTTTTATTGTAAACCATATGAAATTCTTTGTGGATACAGATACTACATGAATAATAAATGAATGTAAATGTATGAGCTGACTTTTAAATACATACCTATTTTGTACTCTGTATTCTTTTTCTTAAGCTCCATTCAAGCTTTGATCATTGTGCTGAAATACTTGTCAATGATTCCAAAATTTAAGTACAAGTTTATTGCTCCTAAACCTAATCTAATGGGAATAAACACACAGGATTTCCTATCTAACCAAATAAAACCACAACTATGCCTATCCACTGCTATGTTTTCATGTGACTCACAAGTTAATACTTTTGATTTTAAAATATATTCTCTTTCCTATTTACTGTTACAGAAGCTTGAGATAAAAAGTCATTTAAAAGGTAGCTAATTTGGTACAAGATTTTAAATTCTAGAAGGACTCTGCCCTCCAGTGGAGGACAAAAATCTGCTGAGGAATAGAGTAGTATGTAAAAACAAACTGGCGTTTATCTGCCAGTTCATATTTCAAAGAAGGGAAAAATCATTCTGAAGGTATAGGAAAAAAAAAAGAAGGTATATACCAGAGATTCAGGGTTGTATATAAAAATGTACTTGTTTAGAAACTGTAACAATATTTGATGGACTATATTAATAGATAAGAAGGTTTTCAATGAACACATGCTCCAAATCTTCAGACTATTGTCAACAGATGAAATAAAAGAAACTTTTCACACAAGTTGAAAACGTCTTGAAAACATCTTTCTTTGGTAGTTGTGGACTAGGTTGTCAGGTAAATTCTAATATAGTACCCTGCAAAGTGAACTCAAAGCATAGAATAAAAGCAAGCATGTGCACGCACACATGCACACACATGCACATGCTATACCAGAGTGCCTTTATGGCCTAGATTTCAAGGGGAAAAAACAAACATTCATTAAGATGTTGCTACAGTCTAAAAATAGAGGAGTCTCTGAACTATCCATGTTTCACCAGCTGGCACATCTGAGGGAGAGCTCTCATATACATTAATGCATTATCCTTATCACGGTAATTGATACCTAACACCTAACACTGTTCTCAATCCATCATATGCAGTCCTGAATGGAAGGACATTTATCTCCATGTAAGACGACCATCACTTCGAAACCCTAAGTGATCTCAAATTTCCTAAGAGCTTAAATCACAATACTGCAGAGAAAAATAATACACGGTGCTACTGATTCATTCCCGGGCTGCCAAATGAAGATGTGATCTCATATACCTGAGCACACTGCAGACTTCCTGTTTAGTGAGTTCTGATACTATTTCCAAGTACCAGAGGGAAGAGAAGATAGATTACTAGGCCCAGATTTTACCAGCTGACTAGGTCTTTTTCCTGGAGTGGGAAGGCGGCTTTGACGCCATCCAGAGATCCTGCAGGGCAAGCACGGGAAGATATATCTTTATTTCCCTTCTAATGATGTTTTAGAACTTTAGGGTGACTCATCATGGCCATCATAAAGCCTTTTTTGTAATGAAAAGCATTACAGGAGGCATTCTCCCTTCTTACATTAACATAAATTCCTCCTTTTCTACAATGAGTCCTTTGAAGCATGAAAAGAATATTTCAAGACAACTGTGTCATGGTAGAGTCCTAATCTGTACTAGAAGTTGGACAGGTCTTCAAAATTCTCATCACCTAAGAACCTCCAATAGATACAATGAAACCAGGTCCCAGGGGCTTCAGATTTATTTAAAGGGAAAACAACACCAGACAAAACACAGACTAAAGCAATAATAATAAAATATTATTATGAATAACTATAAGGCGATAAAGTCAACAAAATAGGTAAAATGCATACATTCCTATAATATAAAATTCCAAAACTCTTTACAGTAAGAAACAGAACACTTAAATAGACCAAAACTCAAGATAAAAATAGAAAGTGAAATAATCAGAGAATTCCCTAAAAAGTTACTTACGCTGAGTAATTACAAACGAGTTTCTCCTTCTATATGTATTGTTATAAAGAACAAGGTCTACTTTATAAAGTGACAAAAGTTGCAGAAATATATTTATAGCATGACGTTATTTTTAAAAAGTATATATACACATATTTACCCATTCTTAGGGAAAACAGTCTGGAAAATTATACACCAAACTGTTAAAAGTGGTTTCCTCTGGGGTACTAGTTAAAGTAAGAATTAGTTCAACTTCATATACTTTATACTGTTTCAATTCTTACAAATACATATTACTTTTATTTTTAAAAATTCTGAATAAAAACAAAACTTGGTGAAATACATGGTCAAATTTCAAAACATAATGAAAATAATCAGAAGAATCCAGCTATTTCCCCAGATACCAAGGAAAGCTTCCAGAAAGTGTAGAAGAGAATCGGCTGGATTGAGTGTCACAAATCGTGACAAAACTCATGCTTTGACTTTGGAAACAGACGAGCACAGCTGGTTAAAAATTCTGGCCCATCCCTGTGACCTGCAAGTAGCCACAGCCCAGGATCTACAGACTCAGAAACTGCGCAGCCAGTGCCCTATTGCGTGGAGACTGCTTTCTCAGGTAGACAGAGGTGTAGTCAGCTTCTTCTATTCCATTCACACCAGCCTCTCTATATTCATTCAGAAACAACTCCTAATGTGCAACAAAAAAAAGAAAAGAAAGGGGGGGGGGGGAGGGGGAATTATGCACTGCATCTTGGCCAGTATAGTTCCCTCAAATAAAGAGTATAATGGAGTGTAGGGACAGAAAGGGCGCGTGAGCAGTGCACTTTTCATTATCGTGTAATCAACTGCCTCAGATTTTCTAAGCTACGCCTTCTCTTCCTCATACAGAACAGTGCAGGGGCTAAAGAGACAATCCAGTAGTATCGAATGGACGCTGCAGAGAATGGAATTTGAGCAAAAGGCTGTACACAAACTACATGCTTAAATTTATGTAATTTTGTATCTGACAGGAAGGCTACCATTATTCCCATGGACAGTAAAGGGGACAGGGTTCAAATCAGGGCACAGTGAATGCCTGTCTACTTGTTGCTCCAGAAACAGAATTCTCCTAGCTTTCCCGGGTCCTGATAAAGGTAAGATGCACACATCATCACTGGATAAACACTAGGTATTAATAGAACTCTTCTTGTTCAAAGCTGAAAAGTTAAAAAACAAATGAGGACAATGTGAGGGTTTATTAAAAAAAAAAAAGAAAAAAGAGAAATGACCTATCCCAGTAAAGATTCATGTGAGGAGTTTTATTTTATCAACTTGGAGACAGCGCTGTGACCTGCCGTACCTTCTGACCCCTCCTCTTCTAGACTCGGTGCTTCCTGAAGAGAAAATGGCTCTCTGGCCTTTGTATCCCCAGCATACCACCGATATTGAAATCTATCGGTTCATTCACAGGGTTCCTCAAACTCTTCCCTGAAGATGTTTTGAGCTAAGAGTTTACACCCAAAACAGCAGCATCAGCCTCTTTTTCTACCATCTCCGACAAGATGGTAATTCAGTGATGGGAAATGGGTAGTTACGTCTGGGGATGGGATAATGTACTCAGGAACTAGAATTTGGAATTATTATGAGCAGAGGAAATCAAATATTTGAACCTTTTTTGCTAATAAAATGTTAAAAGCCTTTTGAGAATGTAAGAAAACATAACACTGACTCCTCTCATAATCTGTTTCCAGTGTTACTTCAAATACTTAAGGGAGGACTCATTTGCAGAAAACCCCATGCTAGCTTGTTGCCCCAGAATCCTGGCGTGGTTGGCAGTGCAGCCTCTGAACAAAGATTACCGGAATGCGCATACTGACTAGCACTTAGTAACCATGTGAACTTAGTGAAGTCAGCCCACCAAGCCTCAGTTTTATCAGGAAAATGGTTGTTGCAAAACTCAAATATATGTTAAATGCTTTGCACGGTTCCTATTGTATAGACGGTCTTAAATATCTGCTATATTGGCATTCCTACTTTGATTCTTTGCCTCCAATCACGTCTCAACTCAACACAGGGCAAATAAAGAAAACAGGTGAAATATGTACATTAATTTATTCTTCACTAATACTGAACTAGGCATATGTGTATGTCTTAGTCTTTACCAAATAATATACATACGTCTATACATATATACAAATATATAGAAGTATTTGTATAAAACTGAATATTCATGATTTTAAATTTTGCAAACACTGTCAGATAAAAAGTGGACTACTGTATTGAGTTAATATCTCATTCCACGTTCAGTCTGAAATATATATTACGTAAGACTATTAAAAAAGGGTAATGTAAGTCAGTAACATTGTAATAAACCTGACTGCTTTATCAGATCAAGGTGGAATGCAGTAACTTCTAATATCATGTAGAGAAACAAGCAATCAAAAGCATACAATTCAGGTCTTAGAAAATGGATTTATCCTAAATTGGTCTATAGCACCAAAAGACAGCAACTCTGCCACATACACCTAAAGTAAACCACTCCTGTTAAGTACGCTGTAGCTCACTCAGAAGAGCACTTCTCAAGACTACTTGTTTAAGCAGATCCCTTTGTGCAAAACCAAACCGCTAGCCATTACACACTTCGCACTCAGTGAAAGCTGAGTGAGTCAACATAAGGACGTTTTCTAGCCCCATACCCATGCTAAAATCATTAACAATGCTGATATAAAAACCATGGCAGGAAAAGAAATCCAAGCACAGATGGTGGTGGGCAGACAAATTAGTGGCTGACACACGGAAAAAACCAACAAGGAAAGTGATTTTTAGTGCAAGGTACCAGAACACGTTCTCCGAAAGGGCTGCAAGGGGTAAATGAAGACAGTCTTTCTTTATTCCCCTTTCTCCGTTATGGCCCTAGCAGCCACCATACTGGAAATTTTGAGCAAAAGGAACATTTTTAACTTATTCACAAGAAGGCACTAAGATAACACAATGCTATTTGTGAAAAAAAATTTACACTGTCGTTAAAATGGAAGAAAAACTATACTGTTAAACCTTCTACATCTTTTATAAGAATCTCACAGAAAATAATGTTTTCTAAAATTATAGTATTTTACATATGCTAAGCTGAATGACAATATTAGATTACATCTTCTGCAACTGTGGTGTCAAAAATCTGATAGCAAATTTGCTGCTCCGTTCCACTTGTGACATTATACGACTTGATGAAGCATTCCAACCACGGATATGCATCTACAAATGAGAAAAAAATGTTACTTAACCACTAAAACTAAACAAATACCTCTGAAATATGTATCTAAGCATAATGCTTAGCTAGAAAAATTAACATTTAATTTAGCTTGAAAAGTAAATACACTTACCAAATTTAATATTATCTACTCTTCCAAATACACACTGGGTTCTTGCTACTGTTTTGTAACAATCCTAATTTGATTTTTTTTCCAACAGAAAACAATAATTAAATGTAGGGTTTTCCAAATGTCTGACAGCAAAGGTAGCAGCCATCTCATTCCCAACTTTTCTTCCTTTTCTTCCTGCTGCTGACCTCCCCAGGTTTTTTTGTTTGTTTGTTTTTCTTTTTTTTCTTGGTTGACTGCAAAGAAACCGAACCTGAGGTTCACATCAGCTCAGGCTCTTATACACCTGTCTAGCTGAAACTCCCATCAGGTACCAGGCACTGAGTCCAGACAATGTTGGCAGCTGTAGATGCTATTTCCAAGCTTCAGTCATGACCACAATAAATCTATTTAGAACTTCTAGAAAAGTTTCTTAATGCTTCTTCAAGTTCAAGTTTAAAAGACACTTAATACAGTCAATATTGGCAAGAGTCAAGCAAGACAGGCACTCTCCTCCACTGCTGGTAGAACTATAAATAGGTAAAATATCTTTGGAAAAGCAATCTGGCAGCATGTATCAAAAACCTACCAAACCCGTGCTTTTTAATGAGACTTTTATTTCCAGAAATCTATCCAAAAGAATTAAAACCAAAATCAAAGCTGCCATCAAATAAAAGTATGTAAGTTAAACCTTGTTACAGATGTATAAAAGCTATCTTTTTGGAATTGTTACAAAATTCAAAGACTGACCAGGGGAAAATAAAGTCTGATTAAAAATAACCTAAAAAAATTAAACTGACAGCAGCTAAATCTGCAGCTGGCAAAATTTCTTACTGATGAAAAATTGTTAGAAGAATCAAACTGTCTTACTATGATTGAGGTCTTCAAATTTCAATGTAAGCAGAAATAATGGCCACAAAAGGAAGTCAGTGGCAGTAGATGTAATTGATACGATTTGACCTGAACATCTGGTTGATGAATCAAATGTTATCCAGAGAACTACAGCTGATAAAAAACAATTAGTAAAATAAAAATGCATAAAACCTGAAACTAGTTAATATTATGATATTAATAATATGAACAGAAATTCATGAATGAATTAAACTGGCTAAATGAAGTCTGTTATAGAAAATGTTTCTTGTCAAAATTTCAAATGTTTGTATGCATAAAAACAGTATACAAATGTCCTTGTGATCAAAACTGCCTCCCCTTTATTATATTTCAAAAAATTTAAAAATCTTTTCATTTCAGGAACTATGATTCTTAACTTATTCTCCCTGCCACTGTCTTCATCAAAAGGCAGATCAGACAATAATTTATTTAGATTCAGACTTCAAAGTTTTCATACCTCTAAGTCTACAGATTAGATACATGTTAAATACTGTTTCAAGAAAAAGGATGAGAGTGTTAAAAAATATTGCCTACCAATTTTTATTCCCGAAGGACAAAACATATCCAAGATCATATCCATACTCTGCTGAAGTCCATCATTGATTAGGACTTCTGATGCCGGGATCTGGAAGAATTTGTCCTTAAAAAAAATTATAGAAGAAAAAAGGAAATTAATCTTTTTTTTTTTAAAGATTTTATTTATTTGAGAAAGGGAGAGAGAGCACTAGCAGGGGTAGGGGCAAGGGAGGGGGAGGGGGTGAAGCAGATTCCCCACTGAGCAGGGAGCCCAACAAGAGGCTCGATCCCAGGACCCTGAGATCATGACTTGAGCCAAAGGCAGATACTCAACTGACTGAGCCACCCAGGTGCCCTGGAAGTTAATCTTTTTTTAAAAGTCATAATTAATATGAAAAGTATTTAAATATTATCTAATTAAAATAATCTAGACTATTTTATTCTATCAAGATTGTAGAATTCACAGAGTTCTAGTCTGAACTCTTAAAATCTGATTTACTACTTTAATCTAAAAACAGTATTGAGATATAGATAAAAAAATCCAATTAAACTGCTCTGACTTAATGATAATAATAATAATGGTATTTAGAAAAGAGTGAGGTCTATCATTCTCTTTGTGTATAGGAAAAAATCTAGTGTTAAGTTTAAAAGAGTATAACACATGTTGTATATTTATTTATTTTTCTTTCCTCTATCAGTTTATACTATACTTTCTTGAAAGAAGGGATTTTGTTTGCTTTGTTCACTGCTATAACCCCATCATATACAACAGTACCTAGCACACAGCAGGTCTCATTAAATATTTATTCGATAAATGGACAAATGAATTGTTTAGGCGGGAGGAAAAATTCTCTCAACCTTACCCCAGATTGTTTCCCAATGTGTGCAGTAAAAAAATTCGACCTTACCACTAACAGAAATCTGGCATCTGCCCTTGGCTTCTGGAAATAATCTCTAAGCCCTTAGAATATGCTTGTTAGGAATGTCCTTGATTGTCACACTAGAGATTTAGGGTGGGGAGGTTGGGGAATGTGACATTAGCTTGATCTTCAGAGGGGCTGAAAACTGAGATCAGCCATATGGGCTGTCAACCATAACTACATGACAGAGCCCCAGTAAAAACTCTAGACACTAAGGCTCAGTGAGGCTTCCCTGGCTCTCAAAACACAATACGTGTGTACTGTGACCCAACATTATCAGGCTGGTAACACTGTCTGCTACTCCATGGGAAGAGGACAACTGGATGGTCCATGTCTGGAACTTCCTGGACTCTGCCCTATGTACCTCTTCCCTTGGATGATTTTAATTTGTATCCTTTAGGTATAATAAATCATAATAGCATTTATAACTTATAGGAAGTTACTGGGAGTCTTTCTAGTGGATTATCAAAATTTAAGGGTGGTCCTGAGAACCCCCAAACTTGGAACAGTTGTTAGAAATGAGGGAGGTTTATGGATAGCTCCCCAGCTTCACACAATATAACCACCGACCTTCCAAAGTAATTCCGTTCCCTCTAATACGGAAATGTGGAGACTTCAAAAATCTAGTGAAATGCTGCTAGACAGAAAGTGTGCTCACACCTCTGCCTTTGGCTCCTGAAGCAAAACTTCTGAAGAGTCTCTCCTCAAATGCCTATTCTTCAATTTTTCATGATGTGGATATTAAATTTAGAGTCAAATCAAAACAGGATAAATGTACAGACACCTTAATTTATGTGCTTGCATTTTATTGTTTTAAGTTGTCTTAAATCCTCTCAGTAATAAAGCAGGAATGAATAAATACATTAAAATTAAAAAAATATTTTACTTAGAAATATCTACACTACCTCTGTTACTTACAGAATCCATGAGATAAGCTTCCAATACTCCTGTTCCATCATCAAGAGTAAATGTCATTACAAACACATGTTGAAGGGGTACAATACCCAGTACTAGTGAAGGGAAAAAAGATCAAACCATATGAATCTTCTATTCCATAAAATCAAAGTAAAGTAAAAATTGTTTTATGATATTATGTTAGTTTTATTAAAATAACTTAAGATAAACAACTTATATATATGCCTTTTGTTCTCCAATAACAATATATTAAACTCATTTAGCAGATTCATTTTAGAACATTACATTATACCTATATAGGGGGAATGACTCAGGAGCATTGATGAAATAATGTAATGTATCTTTAAAAGGAGTTCGTAACTTGATAGAAAACATAAAAACTGATTCATGTACTATAATTCATTGCATGTTAGCCTCATGAAAGACAAAATTAAAATACCAGAATGTTCTAAAAAAATTTATGATTTTGTAACATGTCTCTCCCCTTTGTATTATTAATATAGGGATCACTTATTTTTTAAGATATCATCTAGTTGAATGGACAAAAATGTCAGAAGATGGGATTTCATGATTTGATGAGGAAGAAGAAATTAAAGAGATATTAAATGATATGAAAATTCATAGGTTAAAATAGTACTTTGTGTTTGGAAATGGGAGACATTTAATATGTTTATAAAATGAAATACTGTCTTTCATTTGTGGAAGCCATATTTAAAAGGACTAATTAAGGGGCAAGTAAGAAGAATACAACAGGGTATACAGAGAAATGAATTAGGGCATACAGACATGACAAAAATTGTTAATACAGAGGACTTGATTTGTAGGATTTTAAAGGTCTCCATAGGTTAAAACTGAGCTAATACCAAGAAGGGTGAATGTAAAATCTACCCCAAGGGACCACACACACAAAAAACTGCATTAAGAATGGGATGCGCAGACCATGCTGGAAAGCAGGGAGCTCAAATGAAAGGAACCTGGAATTTCACTGGACCACAAACAAAATATGAGATAGCAGTATCATATAGTTAGACTGCAAAAGAAAAAAAAAACAAAACCAAGTATACAAATAAATATCAATACAATAAAATTTTCAGGCTAGTAGAAGCAAAGTGTCCAATTTTAGAGAAATAAAGGTTTTCTTTATATTCTGAACTGGCCAACATTTGCAGCCCTATTTGCAGCTTTTAATGCCAAACTTTGAGAACATTGGTAAAATGAAATGTTTACTAAGGAGGAGAAACAAAATAGTAGGGAATGTGGGAAAATACCAAATGAAGTGAGGGTGACTAGTTGGAGAAATAAAGACTCAGTGAAGGTCTGACATACCTTCAAATGTCCAAAGCCTGTTAATCTTACAGAAGGCATGTATTCTAATTCTAGTGGAAAGAATGTGGTCCATAGTTTTGCTTCATAAGAACTACTTAAAAAATAAGGGGTATGTTGCCTTGCAATGTAATGAGTCCCCTGTCAATGACAGAGTTTTAAGCCAATGCTGGATGATCACAGTTAAAGAATATGATATAAAAAGTTTATTATTCCAGCTAAAGATGTGTGTTGGGTAAAGAGCTGTAATAGCCATCTCTAAAACTGCTTTTAATAACTGTGAACTGGAGGGATTTTTCAGAATCTGTATTTATGATTAATAATTAATACTAAAACAAATTATCGAACATTAAATTGTAA
This sequence comes from Zalophus californianus, assembly GCF_009762305.2. Classification (NCBI taxonomy): domain Eukaryota; kingdom Metazoa; phylum Chordata; class Mammalia; order Carnivora; family Otariidae; genus Zalophus; species Zalophus californianus. The sequence continues at coordinate 79,975,807 of NC_045606.1, forward strand.
CGATTAAAGATACTGGCAGATCCTGGAAGCAAGTTTTCAAACATTTTAAACTTCACTTTATACTTTTATTATAATTACCATGAATGGTTTGTTTAAGTAAAGTTTAAACTTTAGCTCAGTCCTTGCTCTGGTTTTACAATATCAACAACTGAAATAGAATCAGTGAGGTCACCTTATACTAAAACAGTTATAGTTGCAGGACACAGAAATTTGCTAACCTTCTGCCACAGAAGAAGGAATCCATGGTGTTTTATCAACCAGGGAATTTAGAGTTTTTATTGGTCTCAAAGTAGAACACTGTTTACATCTGAAATTAATGACAGAAAAAAAACCATAGGCATTTAAAAATAATTATTATAACATTTAATTGTAACTTATCTTCTCTGTTCAAACATGCACAGTTTGAAGTTAATTATTAAACAACAGTGTTGGAATTGTAAAAAAAATAAGCTTTTTACAATAGAAGCAATCAAAAAGATAGTATGGTTCAGAATAAACAACTAAGTGGAGAACAAGAGAGAGGGTCCAGATTCAGATTGTTAATTAATTTGGCTGATTTTGTTGGCAAAACGAAAAAGTTGAAAGAGACAGCTCTGAGGACTCTTTCGTTTGATGGCTCTGTGATAACAGCTAAGGTCTTAAGTAAATATAACCAATAGAAAATTATTCTCAATAAGGAAGTCGGTACTAGCAAGACTTTGAATAATATATTCAGTGAACACATATTTAGAGGTTCACAGTTTATAATGCCTAATACTATATTTATCTTTTGTAATATAAGTCAATCTGAAACTATACAATATACTAAAAATGCACATTATTTAGTATACGTATTCTGCTTTATTTATATACAAACATACTTTAAGTACAAGTAATTGTTTATTATAATAAGATTAGATGTTGATAAGAAAATATACTTGAATAAAAATATAAAAATCAATGTCCAAAAGGTTCATGCAAACTCCTTTTCATTTCTAATCTGGTGAAAAACAGAGGGTCCCTATATTAAATAGTCTCCTCTCCACCCTTCAAATACATAGATATTTCTTCTTTAACAGAAAAAGGCAATAGAATGAAGACATATTATTTCCTTAAAAATAGGCTGTGATATTAATTTTAGACATTGATAAAGCGAGTATGCAAGCTAAAAATTAAGTATACAAATTAAAATATAAGGGTAACAAGTAAAAATTAAGTACAGAATTCATTACTTCCAAATCAGTAAAAGTGGGGAAAAAGGGAAAATTAAGAACATTTTTATAAATGAATCCAATAGAAGACTAGAGGAAAAAAATAAGCTAAATAATAACAAAAAAAGGGGAAAGAGTAAAAGTGTGAGTGCAGAACAACATAAAACATAGAAATAAAAACTAAATATATCAGTAATTAACATATTTTAAACTCATCTATTAAAAAACTAAAATCTAGTCCTAATTATTTATTTATGAGACTTCCTAAAATGTAACAACAAAGAAACAGAAAGCAAACCAGCAAGAGCCTCAAAATAGACAAAGCAAATACTGACAGAATAAAAGATCACAAACATACCACCACAGAGGAACTTAAGCATACTCTCTAAGTGATTAAATAGAGAAAGTTACAAAGGAAAAAGAAGTTTTGAATATGATTGACAAGCTTGTCTAATGGACATACCTAAACACTATTAAACATTAAACACAACTATTAAAGAATACATGTTCTTTTTAAAATATAGGCAATATATACAAAATGTGAACAAACATTTTGGGATAAAGCAAAGCTAAATGAATCTCAAAGAACCATTATGAAATATATCAAGCTATTTGGTTAAAAAGTAATCTAATTAATATACAAAAAAATATAGAACCTAAAATGCGTCTGTGAAAACTTTAAAACACACAGTTAAATAATTCATGGGCCTAAGAAGAAATCATAATGAGAATTAGGAAACATTTAGAAGAGACAAAAAAAAAAAAAAAAGAACAAACACCACTACCTATCAAATCCTGGGTTAAAGCTATGGCCATTTTCTCAGGAGAAATATTATGGCCTTAAATGTAAATATTAAAAAATATACTAAAAATTAGTAAGTGAGATAAGCATTCAATTAAAAAACGTTTGAAAAAAAAAACCAAAGAAACCTAAAAAAAGTAAATGTAGAAAATAAAGATAAAAAAAGAAAAGCCAAGGAAACCTAAAAAAAAGTAAATGCAGAAAATGAAGATATGAACAATAATATAACAATAGCGAGTATCAGAACAAATCTAGTTGCTTTGGCAAAAAAGGTAAAAAAAAAAAAAGGTGCAAATAATATTAAGTGGATTCAGGAACAAAGTGGAAATTTAAAAATCATTAAAAGTCCTATAAACACTTTTAGGTCAATAAATTAATTTATATAAGAGATGAAAACTTTTCTAAAAAATTCATTAATAAAATAGATTCAAGAAATAAAAAACTGTAAGAGATGTATAACTGTTAAAGAAACTGAAGCATTAGTTTAAATTCTGTTTAAAAAGAATCAGGTCCAGAAATCTGAGTAAAGTAACTAAAACCTAAGTAAGCAAAACCTTTAAGATTTCACAAGCATTTTAATAAATATAATCATATTAATATTTTAAACATTTGTAAAATAAAAGAAACCATAAAGTTAAAAAAGTACAAGAGAGACAACAAATTTCTTGAAATGCATGCCTGTTTCTAGCTCCTAATATATTCTGATTATCTTCCAATTCCTCAGTGGCAACTAACTGTAACTTCCTGGCACAGAAACTTTGGAATTCAATCACTTAACTTTTATGAGGATACAGTTCTGAACCTTTCTCTGTACTATTATCTAAATCTTTATGAAAGAAAACAAACGAATATTAGCCCCTAGGTTAGCCTTATACTTAGCACATTGTAGGTAGTCGATACATATGCTATCAAAAGAATAAATATATACCACAAAAATCTAGTACATATAAATTGGTATCCATTGAATATATAGCAACCACTAGGATAAAATAATAAAAATTACTGCTATGCAGTTTTTAATTCTCAAAATTCCCAGATTTGAAAGCATACCCATAGTGATGTATTTTTCCTTGTATAAGGAATGGTGCTGAAAGATCAAGGACTTCCAAGTCTTCATGGCCAGATCTCACAGGAATTACACTATGAAACTTGTTTGCGAGTTTGTAGATTTCACCGAGTGTACCTCCTATTAACAAAGAATAAATAAATCCTTCAAGTAGTACAAATACAATGAAGGCAAGATCGAGTGTCTATTAAGTAATACATGACGTATAGTAAAAGACTAAGGGGACTGAAAGAAAAAGACAATGAAGGCATGAATTTAGATGATTAATACATTTATACATTTATTGTAAAATATAATAATTTGTAAACTTAGTATCCTGCCCTGATTTAAGAAACCACTGATAAAAATGCTGAGAATTAAGCAAAATACAAGGCTTGTGAAATTTTAACCATTTTCCTAAATTTTTATACAAATTGCTCTTTTATGCCAGAACACTTGGATCAAGTATTCAAACGAAAATAAAACTGAAAGGCAAAGTATAACAGGATTCTCATTATTAAATTTGCTATACACACTAATAATGTCTAGGTAAATGTAGTCTTGAGTTTGAAATAAATCTTTTACACTTTCAGGTCAACTTTATATTTAAATACAGATGCAAAGAGTTTGGATAATAATAATTCATGTAGAGTGTTTGTTCAATTTTCCTGAAAAATCCTCAATACTTCCAATTCTATGACAAAGTGGGCATTAAAAGCTGTCATGCGGGCTGAGAAGAAAGAGGATGCCCAGTGGTGCGCTACTACCAGAAGGCAGTACTCTCTCTAATCACTCAAACCTACTGTACCTTTTCTGGTGTATTTTTCACCTAGATTGGTAATTCTTCCTCTCCAAGGAAAGAGAATACGACTTATAAAAATACTTTTGTGTACTTCCTAAAATTTGTAATGTTAAACTAAATTGTGAGGGGGCGCACTTCCAGCACAGCAGAGTAAGGACGTCCAAAAATATACTCCATAAAAGGAGAAAGAACATTGGCCAAAACTGTCAAATTTGACTTTTTCGGAACTCTAGAAATTAACCAAAGTCTTGAAACAATCCAAGGAGTATTTATTCAGGAAAAGGAGATAAATCTTGGTAAGGACAGCAACTTGCCTGGGTCCTGTTCCTCTTTGCAGAACTTTGTGGAAACCACAGCTCTGCCATGTCATACTGCAGTTAGATCCTAGCTCTAATGATTAGGGTTATAATACTCAGAAATATGATAAAATAAAAATAGCTTGCATTTTGATGGAACACTTTTAAATTTTAAAGTGCTTTCAGATATATTTTCATTGACTTTCATTAAAAAGTGTTATTACGCTGGATATACTTATTTACTTAATATATATTTACTGAGAACCAGTTGAATGCCTGTTGTCCTACCCTAGGTGCTGAAGATATATAGATTAAAATAAACATGTATCCTGCACTTTAGGGCAGTTACATTCTAATAAGCAAACAAGTCTATAAACAGACAGATATAATGCAAATATAATACAAGAAGAAAAGTGATCTACTGAAAGTTCATATGCTATGCAATAAGAACCACTCAAATCTGCCTGGTGAATCAGAAGACTGCTTGGTATGTGTAGATGCTCATTAAATATTTCACATGAATTGCTGAGTAAAGGGAATTAATGAGTTACTTATGAACATGTACTAGAGCAAAAATTCTCAGAATAGCAACGGAATGGCAAAGAGGCACAGAGAAATATCCTGGGTTTAGGATAGATATTTCTGCCACCAGTTTGATATGGCTGGAGGGTGGAATGAGAATTGAGAAATTGTAGGAGATGAGACTGAAAGTTTGTGGGATGAGTGGTAACTAAAGATAGGATCAGGAGCTAAAGGTACTTCTTCAAGCTTCTTTTGAACCCTTAAGTTTAACTTGACTTCAGCACAGAACTGTGGGAGGCCGTGTGACATAGGAAAACCCTATACTTGATATCCTCTTAGCTGGCCCTACAAGGACAGTTCTTACAGAACCTGATAGGTCCAGGGCTTTATTTTATTTTTAGGGCATACAAATAGTCTTACTCCATTTTTTGTGTATGCATGTGTCTGCGTGTTTTGTTTTTATATCCATTTCCTGGTAGAGATTAAAATATTGCTAATGGAATAAGATACCACATTTTACTCACCAAGGTGGACAAATTTTCTTAAGTGCTAGTATATGATAATGAGGATGGGAGAACAGATAATCTCATATGCTACTAAAGCATATGAATACTCTGACAGCTTTATTGGAAAGTAATTGGGCGACATTTACTTAATTCCTTGTGCCCCCCTAACTACACTTCATCCAGAGGGAAGATAAAGTTCACTGTAGAGTTACTATGTCAAAAAAAAAAAAAAAAAAAACCAGGGAACAATTTCAGTTCCACTTCTACCTGTACTGGGAAAGACCTACAACTTCTCTATGATTCAGTTTTCTCATGTATAAAAAACAGCTTATAATAGTACTAACTGAATAGGATTACTGTGATGATTAAATACATAGAAATTAAAATCATTTCTGATAAATCATAAATGTGTTAAAATAAAAGATGTTCATGAAAATAATACCAATGGTAATATTCATGTGTATTCATATACATATGTGTATATATATACACACATACACTAAAACAATTACTTATTACTTTTATAAACAGAAAAATGTGGGTAATAAAAATGATCATAATCTACTGTAATAAAGATCAGTTCATTTACAAAATGAAACTAAAGATTTCTCTGCAAATTAAAGATGATGTTCTACTTTTATTATGGAATGTTCTCAAGGAAGAAAAGTCTCAAGGAAAATAATGAAACTTTAAATTTGGCATGGGAAAAAATATGTGGTATATATATATATATATGAGATAAACATCAGATTAAAATTAGACAAAAGTGGAAAGGAAATGCAAAAATAAATATGACTCAGTTTCATTCTTTTAAGACATATGTCGAGTTATCTTCACTTGTTTCAGGGGTCCCTTCCTTGACTTACATTATCAATAGATGACTTTCATTCTACTTTTATGGAACAACAGTGACATCCAGAGGCCAAGACAGCAGCAACTGTACCTGACAATCAAGCATCCTCTTGATTAATACTCAGCTCCACAATGAGCTTAAATCTCATTAAGATTTATATCCAAAATCCAAGATGGACAAATGCAAACACTTGAGTTCAATGTATAACTTCAAAATGTCATTCAGATTAATTTATGTATGTGTATATGTATATATTTAAATTTACCTGTTATATACAATATACTCCATTTTATGGAAGGTAAAATAACATTTTGACTTTGTATGTCCTAGGTTGCCCCTAAAATATATTTAACAATCATTAATCAGAGAAAGACATAAGCAAAAGCTGTATTCTAGTAAAACAGTAACTAAAATACCTTCTATCAAAATCAGACAGTCATTTGAAAGTGGAAGAATACCATTATTTTTTACAAAATGAACAGCAACTTTTCGTTCTCCTTGATCTGTAGTGGTCCACATTTTCGAATCATATAATGATGTATTTTGTAGTTTAATATCTGGGGTTTTACTTGCACCCTCTTGTAAAATTGTATCCAAATCACCCTCATGCGGAACTTCTTGCCTAAAATCATCGACAATGAAATATAAAACAATTGGTATAAGCTTAGAAAATCAAATTTAACAAATTACCCAATTTAAAAAAATTGTTTATATGCTGATGAGCCAGCTACTTATTTTAAAATATGGAGATAGTTCACTTTGCAGATTAAATGACTCTTATTCAACAAAAATGGTATTTGATGATACTTCATGACTAAGTAGATCCATATCATAATTATATTAACTGCCACGAATTTCCTTATCTGGTTTTGTGATACCAAGGATCTTATAACTATTTCTAGCACCAATTAATTCTCCTCTTGTATAGAATGTTAAACTTCTCTGTGGGGGAAAAAAGCTGCCCACTCAATATCCACTTACCACCTAAGTAATCCCCCTTTCATAGGGGACCTAATTTACAAATCAACATTCTCTTCGATTACTTTTAACTTAGAATAATAATTTTAAAAATCACCTGGTAAAGTATGTATACAATAGAAATGGCATCTGGAATCAAAAGGTCTATGTCCTTATTCTGGTTCAGTCCCCAACCAGCTGTGTAACTTTAGGTAACACCTCTTAACCTTTCTGAGATGATTTTATTTGTTTAAAAAAAGTGCTCAGAGAGGATGGCTTTGTTTGGCAAAGCTATATGACTTAAGAGAATTTGACAAACTGTAATTTATTTATTTATTTTTTTAAAGATTTTATTTATTTATTTGAGAGAGAGAGAGAGAGAGAGAGAAACAGCATGAGAGGGGAGAAGGTCAGAGGGAGAAGCAGGCTCCCCGCTGAGCCGGGAGCCTGATGTGGGACTTGATCCCAGGACTCCGGGATCATGACCTGAGCCGAAGGCAGTCGCTTAATCAACTGAGCCACCCAGGCGCCCAACAACTGTAATTTAATAATACTTCAGCAAGTACCTAAAATCTGTATTTATATTTTAATTCCAACTACTATTTTAAGCTCAAATGGGTAGCAGATGGTCCCCCATTTTATTTAAGGTTTGACGATCAAAAATCTCTACAAACAGTATTATACTTAGATTTTGGAGGGCAAAATATACATATATTAGTATTAGTGTATACACAGATGTGCACACACAAATAAGTACTTTAAAATGGAAATGTACTTTATTTACACATTATATATTTATAGGAAAGACAAACTATATAAAAAAGGAAAAGATTAAAAATAATTTCAGAATATGTCTTGAGCTAATAAGTACATAGTCATTCTAATGTCTTATAAATTTATTTATATATGTAATAATTGATGTTTGGAATAAAGTCTGATGCACTGAGAATTCTCAATGATTAATAAAAACTTAAATTATATTTACTGTATCATAAGACAGAAATATTGCCAACAAGGCTTTCTCTATCACTTACTTAGAAATTTCATCCAGGGGCACCTGGGTGGCTCAGATGGTTAAGCATCTGCCATCGGCTCAGGTCATGAAATCCAGGTCCTGGGATCGAGCCCCACATTGGTCTCCCGGCTCAGCGGGGAGTCTGCTTCTTCCTCTCCCCCTGTGTGTGCTCTCTCTACCTTGCTCTTTCTCTCAAATGAATAAATAAAATCTTAAAAAAAAAATTTCATCTAACCAGAATTCTCTATTTAAAAATTTTAGTTATTAAAGGTTAAGAAGTTTTTTTGTGAAGAGAAAGTCTCCCCAAATATATATATATTTTAAGATTTTATTTATTTACTTGAGAGAGAAAGAGGGAGAAGCAGACCCCCCCGCTGAGCAGAGAGCCCAACATAGGACTCGATCCCAAGACCCTGAGATTATGACCTGAGCCGAAGGCAGACACTTAACCGACTGAGCCACCCAGGCGTCCCTCCTCAAATATTTTTATAGTTTATTACTTGTTTGCATGTATCAGAGCTACTAAATTGAATTTCAGATTGCAAAAAAGCACCTACTTATCATTACTAAGAAATATCAGAACGATTTCCTAAGATTTTAGTATTTTCTCTTAAAAACATTACCGCTAGAGCACTGGGTGTTATACACAAACAATGAATCATGGAACACTACCATCAAAAACTAATGATGTAATGTATAGTGATTAACATAATAAAATAAAAAAAAAGCTACCACTGTTTCAAAATACAATATATAAAGTCATAATTTACTCATTGCCAGGACTTAAACTGATATATATGAAAACGTATATTCATAAACATTATGAAATAGAAACTTCTGTTTTATTATGGAAAATACTTACAGTGCATGACATTTGGGACAATGAAGTTTAACAGACTGAAAGAGTATTCTGGGCTTAAATGACCTTAATTTTGCTCGAATACGATACTGTTGAGGAGCTTTTTGTTTCAAAATAGCACATATTGGGGTTTTCTCCAAATACTGATGATCTGTAAGTACTAAAAAGAATTTTTAGATTAGAATAATCTGTAAGAATAATAAGAATATTCATAATATGAACTCCCCCAAACCAGATACAGAATTGAATTATTTAAGTTATACTGTCAGCTTTGTTAATATTTTGCCACATTTTTCATCATCATGTCTTTAGCTCTCTCTCCATATATATCTCCTTACAGATTCATATATATGAATCACTTGAGAATAATTTCCAGATATCATGCTCCTTTATCCCTAAATATTTCAGTGTGTATTTCACAAGAAATTTCATTGACCTATTACAGTGCAATTTTCAACTTCAGAACCTGTAATATTGATGTAAAATTATCATTGAATCAATAGACATTATTCAAATTTCTCCAACTGTCCCGCCCCCCATAATGTTCTTATTCAGAATTTTATTTTCAGGTCCAGAATCCAATCCTGAACCATGTATTGCATTTATTTTTCCTGTCTCTTTGGACTCCTTTAATGTAGAATGGTCCCTCAGCTTTTCTTCATCTTTCATGACATTGATAATATTTGAGGAGTAGAGGCCATTTATTTGGGTGTGTCTGGTTCTGCTCATGATCAGATACAGATCATGCATTTTTGGCAGTATGCTATACAATAAGTGATACAATTGTCTTTCTCTGTATCATATTAAGAGGCATATATGTAATCAGTGTTTTCACTCCTGGGAATGGTAACTGCTCAGTTGGTTATGGTGGTACTCAACAGGTCTCTCCACTATAACTTTATTATTTTCCCCTTTATAATAAGAAAGTACTTGGAGAAATATAAATATCCCACTCCTCAGTAAACATTTAGGATCCTGATAGTTTAGGACCTACTGATGATTTACAACTAAATCAATTATTATTATCATGGTTGCAAAATGATTTTATTCCTTAACTTCATCATTCCTTCTACATTTACTAGCCATTATTCTATTGTAACTGAGAGCTTTCCATTTAATCTCATTTATTTATTCATTCATTTGTTATTTTATTTACTACCCACATGGACCAATGGATTCCTACTTTAGTCAGTTTTATTCCATTGCTAGTATTTTTTATTTTGATGCTCAAATTGTATCAAATTTGACATGCTCCATTATTAACTGAGAACTTCTTTACCTTCTGGCACAAGATGTTCCAGACTCCTCTTGTAATTCTCCTGTTCCAATCCTGGAGTCTGCTATTTCTATAAGCAGCCCTGACTCCTTTTAAGGGGGAATACTATTAATAAGCCAAGATTTGTGCACCAGGTGCATTCATTGCTACTGGGCCGTGCCATTATTTCAAAGCCCTTTAAATGGACAGAGATAGGGTATATATGCACACATGTTCATACCTACAGTTACACACATGCACCTATACATGTATGAATATGTATTTGAATGAATACATGTATACAAAGACCTATCTGCATCTACTGTATCTGTCTATAAAACCATGAGTACACACTGACACTTCCTATTCCAATACCACCACCACAAGCTTCTTTCTTCGAGCTTTCCCCCATTTCATAATTATATGTTCTTTCTCAAATAATGAGAAACTCATATTTTTATAAGACTATATTACAGAATTTATTCATTTAATAGACTTGTGCTTAAAAATATTTTTTCTTAAATTTTTTTATCTTACCTGAAGTAACAGAAAGAGGGCATCTGACAGATTTACTATCATTGCTAACATTAAAGTTTTGGGGTATATTGTAAGGAGCTCCTTTATGGGCACACAGCTAAGAGCACAGCGTGAACAGATAAAAATTATGTCATATAAGATATTTTATGTTCTCAAAATAAGCCCCATTGCACTGTTAAATAGAATATGTTTTATAAATCTTACATATATGTGACTTAATTATATAGTCTATGTAAAAACATGTATCTTTCTGGGTTCCATTTTATGCCACTTAGGATGAGGGAGGGAAATAAAATATAAATAGGGCTATATTTTTGCTCTCATGGATATATGCTCTCAAAATTAGATAGGAACAAATTAGTTGGTAACGACAGACTTTATTATGCACACTATTACACCCACATTTCAAAAATGAAACATGGTCTTACTTGTAGCTGATAGTTGCTGACATCTTTCTACCTCATATAGTGATACTGATCCAGAGCCTACAGGAAGAAGGGAAGAAGAATTATACGGTTTTAAAATCCATTAAGAATCCCATGTGGCATTGAAAACTATAAAACATTGCTGACAGGAACTGAAGAAAATCTAAATAAGAGTAAATTTACTATGCTCACGGACTGGAAGGTTCAAAACTGTTAAGAAATCAATTCTCCCCAAATTGATCTGTAGATTCAATACAATCCTAACCAAAATTGAGGAGGCTTTATTGCAGAAAAAGACGAGATTCTATCACTTAAGTGAATATGTGAAGAACCTAGAATATAAAATATAATCCTGAAAAAGGAACAAAACTGGAGGCTTTATACTACTTGACTTCAAGACTTATTATAAAGCTATAATAATCAAGGCAATATGATACTGGCATAAAGACTGACAAACCTATCAACAGAATTATAAAAAAAGCCTAGAAATAAACCTGCATTTCATTTTTGATAAAGGTGGCAAAGCAATCCAAAGGGAGAGCAAAACTCTGGTACTGCAACAACTGGAAATTAGTATGAGGAAAAAAAATGCTTACTTCACACAATACTACTAAGTATTTCTGGCTGGAAAGCCCAGAAATAAATCCACATTTATACCCACTTGGTTTTTGACAGACACCCAAGTCATCTTACAGAAAGGAAACTAATGGTGCTTCAATGACTAGAAATTCATACTGAAAAAAATGTCTACCTCATACCATACTACTAGGAATTAAAAAGGAACGACTAATATATGCAATATGGATGAATTTCAAAAGCATATAGTACATAAAAGAGTACATAATATATTATTCCATTTATTTGAAGTTCTGGAAGAGGCACAATTATCTACGGTGGAAAAAATCAGAATTTATGGGGCTGGAGTGCAGGTCAGGATTGACTGGGAAGGAGCATGAGGGAACCTCCTTCAACAAGGGTGATGTTTTAGGTTTTTAAAGGGATCTAAGTTACACGGGTTTACATATTAGCCAAAGCACATGGAATGGTACACTTAACTTGTCCATTTCACTGCATATAACTTTACACAAAAATTTAAAAAATCCTCAACAAATATTGAATTCTAGTTAATGATATTCATTCTGAAGTATTTAGGAGGTGTATTTATGTCTGCAACTTACTTTGAAATATATCAAAATATAAGATGGGCTGATGGAGTAAAAGACAGAGAGAAGTATATGACAGCAAAGAGAATCCAGGTAGTAGGTATATGAGTGTTCATTATACAACTGTTTCAATTTTTCTGTATGTTTGAAAATTTTTATTATTTTGGAAAAAACATATTGTAAAAGAAACAAAGGGAGAAGTAGATAAGATAATAAACTTACTAAATTGAATAGGATGACTTGATGAACACTTAACATAGGATTTTACTTTAACAAGAAAGTAGAAGTAGTGAATATAGTAATAAGTTTTAATGGTGCTTTCTAAAATGAAGAATTTGAGACTAAAAAAGTATCCATATTTTGCAATTACTTTAGCTGACATTCTATTACATACAGTAGTATAGTATGTTTTTATAATTTATTTTATGTGGCATCATATACAAACATATGAAACTGCCCTTCTTCCTCAACATCACTAATAAATGGCATAAGAATCCATGACAAGAGAACCTGAATGGACAACTTAAGCTGGCAAAGTATAATTTCAATGAATCTGATTACTTAATATCAGCCATTCTGCATTAAGTGAAAACAATGGCAATAAAAGCAGTCAAATGAAAAGAAAATCAGTGTAAAACTTATACATGGTCTCCCACAAACTGATATAAAAAAAAAAGGTTAAAAAATCCAGCAGAAAATCAGGTAAAGGGTAAGAACAGACAATTCAAAGAAGAGGAGGTAAAAAGGGTTGATAAATATATAATATTTTCAGGTTTCCAAGTACTCAAGGAAACTAAGTAAGGTATCACTTTATACCTGCCAAACTGTCAAAATTTACACATAGTGGTAACCTCCAATACCACTCAGAGTGTGAGGAAAGGACATTTTCCTACACTGCTATTTGCCTATGAATCCTAGGACATTCTGTCATATAATCTGATAGCATCTATTAAAATAAAAGATGTGCTTACGCTTTGATTTATCAACCCCTCCTTTAGGAGTTTATTTTAGAGAAAAAGCAGGAATGTACAATTGTTCAAGGATGGTTTTTAAAGCATTATTTGTTAAGAGCAAACAACTGGAAACAACCTGAATGTCTATCAGATGGAAAATAGCTGGATTTATAATGTTAGATTCACATTATAAAATATTGTGTACTATTAAAAGAATGAGTTTGAGTAACATGGATTAGGCCATAAAGGTCTATGATCCACTGATAAAGAAAGCAACCGTATAGTATAGTCCCATTTTGTAAATTTAAGTAGGCTCCATGCCCACCATGGAGCCCAACGCAGGGCTTGAACTCACAACCCTGAGATCAAGGCCTGAGCTGAAATCAAGAGTTGGACATTCAACCAACTGAGCTACACAAGCGCTCCATTTTGATAAATATTTTAAACAGACGGGAAAGTCAGGTCTGTCTATGTATAGGTATATATATTTGTATAAACATGAAAGTGTTGAAACCACACTAAATTTAACATTACCTCAGGAGTGGGCACAAGGACATGGGGAAGCTGTGTAACTTGATACCATGACATGTATTAACTTTATAATTTAAAAACAATTTAAAAATCTTTGTAAAAGGAGAAAAGAGACTTCAAAAAGTATAATTACAAATTATGCTGTCCACAAATGACTGTCAAAAATTGAAGTAAATTGGCCTGCTAATGGTAGTTTAAGTAATCACAGCTCAGACTAAAATGACATCACCAAGGTGCTAGGAAATGTGGAGAGTTTTAAGGCAGAGAGAATAAAGAAATAAACTTAAAATATGTAAAAAAAAAAATCAAATAAACTGTACTTGAATCTGACTGACTTTGCTATTAGTTAATAGCTAATAATCTGGGTGAATTACATGACCCCTATCACTCAAAGCCTCAGTTTCCTTTCTGTAAAAGGGACAAAATAATTTCAACCTCAAAGGAGTGCTGTTAGGATTAGGCACTTAGTACCTAAACCAAGCAATACATGTTAATTTTAATGCTTATCATTACTGGTATAGAAAGAGAAAATACTCTTAAAATAGCTTATATCATAAGGGAAGGAGTTACACTGAAAAAATAACTATGGGATAAAAGCATGACATAGATTCTAGGCCCCAGAAAGTACCAGCAGATGTTAAAGCAAAATGGTAAAGGAGAAAATTTGTAAGATTTAAATTTAGATTTGAATAGTCACCTATTCAGGCAGGCAATAATATAAATACAGAACTAAGTGTTTAAGATCTTATAACTAGGAACTTGATGAACTTGATAAAGACTGGGAATCAGGTATATTTCTAAAATATGTATGATCAAAAAATAATCTAGCTCTTTGAAATAAAGCAACAAAAACAACCATTGTTCATTTTAGAAACTGACAAGCAAAGTGGTTGCCTAGGAAATACAGAATTTTAATGAATATATACACATACACACATGTATACATATATACACACAATGTAAACATACATGCATAAATACTAAATATATCACAAATCAAGTAATCCCTACCATTCCAATTTGAAAATGCAATTATACAATTCAGGGAGAAATAATGTTTACCTTTATATAGGACACATAGATTTAGCCTGTTCCTTTACAATGAATATGGATTTAACAAAAAAAGAGAGGCAGAGATGGAAGATATTAAAAAAGAGAACTAATACTGATAAAGCCATTTCAGTTAGCAAAGACTAAATTGTTAACATTAAAAACTGTCCTTACTTGAAAGAGTCCGAAAGCTGTCCTCATGATCTGAATGACATATACCATCAAAACACTGATTGGCTGTCAAATCGGCAGATTCTAAAACCCTATAATTGAAAGAATGTAATTTCAAATCTAATTGCACAAAACAAAGTCAGTATGATCAGTTTAGTTCTATCCTTAGAAACCAAGAAATCACTGAAATTGTATAAAAATTATGTTGTGTGTGTAATGGCTCTTCTCAGATGGTCTCGGAGTTCTAAGGTACCCCAAATTTAAAAAACCAGATTCTAGAAAGATATGAGTAAAACAGTAGGACAATGAAATGCTGCAAACAAAAATAAACTGGGAATTTAATGATGGCATTCTGTCAGAACAATCTCATTCTAGTCCAAAAGTGAAATACTATGCTCTATGTAAGTGGATTCCAGAGTCCAAAAGTGAAATACTATGCTCTATATAAGACAATATGAGGAATAAAGAAGTAAAACTGATACAAGATTATTAAAATAGCTTATTTAATTGGTTTTAAAAGTCATGCTGATTTCAATATATTAAAACGTAAAAATATTATTTCATTTCAACTTACTGAATGGGTTTATTTTCTAGGGCTCTTTGAAGATATGCAGAAGATTTATTTTTACGTCTTTAGATTACTGGTGAAAAAGTTTCTGTACACAGTGAGCCCTGGAGACACTTCACAAAAAAGAGAACTGCCTATGTAGCAGGACTTAAGGTTCTATTCACTTTCTGGGCACATCTAAAAATTTTTAAAATATGATACGCCAAAACACTTCTGTTACGTATTTTATCAGTCACAGGCACTTTAAAGAGGTATTTTTTCAGGATTAAGTATGTTTGGAATTCTAGATATGTATCAAGTTTTCCAAACTCTAGCTAAACTCCAGGTTCAACTGTTTGTTGGTGTACTTGGGAGATGCGCCAAATGGCGGAAGAAGAGCAGGAGCACAGAGTAGACCTAAGTGCACAACTATGGGAAACCTCAGACTACACCCCTAGCTCTGCTACTATTTACCTACTTGAACCTACAGTCGTTTGATTTGTTTCATCTATTTAAACAAATGGATAGTTGGCACAGGTTATGAAGATCAATTACAAAGAGTTTACTGGATCCATCCACCCCAGTCCAGAACAATAGTTATCTTGGAAATCGGCTTAATTAATACCTTATTTACAATTTTTAAATAGGCATATAATTTGCTTACTTTTTCAGTTGATCCACATCAGAGTTACTTTCTGGCAAGACTCTGATTCCCCGGCCGTAACTGGTACCCCCATGGAGATGAAACTCTAGAGCTAACAATGTTGCCTGGTTCTCCGAATTCACTGACTGAAGTTTCGTATGGAGGCTATAAATTCTAAGAAAGCTTCCAACCTAAAAATATATTATTTATTATTTAGAAAATGAAGAAAAATCAAACAATTTCTGATACATAAAATACTTAAGCAATATAGGGCATAAGACCAACAATCAGGGGTGCTGACTAATCAGAAAGGATCCTGGTATGTTTTACTGGTGTGTACTGGGCATCAGCCCAAAGGACACTATATCAAAACCAAAACATGTGTTTTTGTGTGTGCACACGTGTGTATACATATAAATGTACATGGGTGTGTGTGCATGTATATACGTATGTTTACATATAACCATGTACATACATCTACATATAATATGTAAGTGCATGTATATATGCACATATATGTATGTATCCATCTGTAAATTTTTTTAAATGGAAGACATATTTCCATGTCAGAGATATTAAAGCGTGAAATAAGACTGAGTCTTAGCATTGATAAAATGAAGTAGTTAAAGAAACCCATTACCTAAATCAAACTCAAACCTAAAGCCCTCTATTTGATTTGGAAAACTGTCTGAGGTTTCTGAAAATAACTTGTTTTAGCTACTTTAAGGTAAGATTTGGGGCACCTGGGTGGTTCAGTCAGTTAAGCATCTCCCTTCGGCTCAGGTCATGATCCCAGGGTCCTGGGATCGAGCCCCTTATTGGGCTCCCTACTTGGTGGGGAGCCTGCTTCTCCCTCTCCTCCCCATTCATGCTCACTCGTCTCGCTTGTGCTCTCTGTCGCTATCTTTGTCTCTCTCTCTCTCTCAAATAAAATCTTTTAAAAAAAGATTTAAATGATTGCTAAAATACTCTCATTATGAGAATACTAGAAATTTTTTTAGTGTAATATTAAAATATTCCCCTATTCCACAAGTTTTATGGAAAGAAAACTTGTAATAAGCACTGTGTCTGTACACTGTAATGTGAAACACATTTTATGAGTTCAAATACAAGATTAAACCAATTATAATTCTGAACTAAATGTTCTATAATTTAGATGTCTTGTTTAATCTTAAAAACGTCTTTAGAGTATTTGATATTCTTTTAATTTGGAAGACTTAAAATGATAGATGTAGAATGTTTATTAAAGAAATTGACACCTACTCAAAAGAAGAAGCTATATAACCTTTTTCCTCCCAATAACGTTTTTGTGAGGAGGGAGGAATTTAGGTCTTTTTTCCTCTGACTTCTTCCACTGACATCTATAACACAGCAGGGGTGCAGGGTGAAAAGAGTCAGAGAAGGAAAACACAGAAATTTCTAAAAAAGAAAAGACAAAACTGATTTCCCTAATGGTCTCCAAAGTAAGATATTGGAAGAAAAAACCCACTCTATTTCTATTCACTGTTAACTCACTTTCTGAATGTTTATCATTCTGTGATTCTTTTTAAATATAGGGAATACACTAGTACAGTTCATGTATATACAAAGCACTTAAAGAAGACCTAAACACATGGAGGTGCGTGGCTGGCTTAGCCAGTAGAGCATCTAACTCTTAATCTCGGGGTCATGAGTTCCAGCCCCACATTGAGGGAAGAGTTTACTTAAAAAAAAAAAAAAAATTAAAAACCACCTCCCTCTAGATAAAATGCTCTCTCGTACAGATATAAAAAAAATTTTTTAAAAGCCTAAACACATGGAGAAAGATATCATATTCATAAATGAAAAACCTGAACATTATAAAGATAGTAATCCCCCCAAATTAATCTTTAAATTCAGTGTAATTTCAAACAAAATCCCCAGTGTCTTTTATGGAATTTGAAAAGCTGATCTGAAAATGTATATGAACGTGAATAGCAAGTCAAGTTTGAAGACTAAACTGGGAGGGAAGGGGGGAAGACTTGCTTGATCTACAGAATATCATTTAAAAATAAAGCTATAAAAAATAAAAATAAAGCTATAATAATTAAGACCCTGTGGTGTTAATGCAGATACATATATGAACATGGATATATCTTAAAAATATAATTTCAAAGAAAGAAAGCAAATTGCAGAATAATATATATACCACATGCATTTTTCAGAGGTAAGTACATAAAATAAAAGCATAATAAACATGGGTGTACATACCTACATATTAGGATAAATAGAAAGAAGATACTAGGGAGCAAAAAATAAGAATGAGCAGAAGTACAAAGAAGATTCAGTATGTAGAGATTTATGTCCTAAAAATTAAAAGTACCTGAAATTAGTGTGGTAAAACATTTAAAAATGTTAAGTTTAGATGACAGGCACATGGGTATTTACTACACTAACTTTTCTACTACTGTCTTTCATAATAAAACAATAAAGACCAAGAAATTTACTTATATAGTTTATCAAGATGACAAAATGTTATTTCCAGAAATTCCTTCTGGAGGCAGCATTGTATTTTTTTTTAAGCTTGCTAAATATACTATGAAATGTGCCAGATGTTCTACTATAATAGACACATATTGCTTAGTCCTTTCAGTAATGGGCAAAGATTCTAAACATACAAGTGAAGGAGTCAAAGCCAAAATTATAAAAAATATACTTTCAAAAACTGATAAAAACCCATTTCAGTAAACATCAAAAATAAAGCAAAGCAAATATGGCTATTAAGAAATTATTATCCCTTTAGAAATAATTTTAATCTTCCTTACAAGCTATCAAGAAATTCTCTTTAATGTTTTTAATTACCTGTGTATGTCTGAAAATAACCAGTCAAACTACAGCTCTTGGGTCACTGAAGGCCAAAACATAATTATGACTATATATATTTTTAATTATTTTTAAATTGTGTCAGGATAAGACTGATGATTGGAAATACACTGCTTTAATTTCTAGACAAAAAGTTCGAAATGTCTGTGTGTACCCATGTATATGTGGGTTTATGCGTGAGTGTTTGTGTAACACTTAAAAAGCAAAATTGAGGAAAAATGTTAAGAATGATTTCAACTATAAAATGTATATAAAAGCCAATTATATTATACTTTAAGATTGCCTTAATTATTCTCTTTATTAAAAAAATATTTTTTCCTGTTCCTATACAACAAAAATCTGTTCCACATATTTCAGTATAAAAATTCAATTTCAAACAATTGTCTTCAAGTGCTGATACGAACTGATTTGTATTAATGTCATTGGACTCTGGGGATTTCTTAATATCAAATGGTATAGAGGCTGTCTTAGAACAAATAAAATGGGATGCCAATATACATTAAAGCCTACAGTTACATTACTTATACAGAGAAAATCATTTTTCTATTATGAGAAATATCTTTTCTGCATTTGGGGCAGATATACATTTCTGCATTTGGGGCATTTTTTTTCTGCATTTCTGCAATATTTTCTATTGCAGATAAATAATACAATGTTATGATATCTTCAGAAAAAGATTAAGTGCCCTGTATTTTCTTAGTGATGTGTGCTCAGAGCACCCTCTAGTGGGTGAGATAAAGTAGACAAAAAGGGAGCTGAAAAAAATCAAATAAATTCACAGCCCTCATTGATTCACTCATTCACTAGCAGATATTATTTACTTCATCCTTAGTAAAAGGAAAGTACTGTGCTAGGTGTTGTTCAGGACTTGGACAAGGGAATCAGTGAGGGGGAAACAGAAAGACCTATAAATGCAGCATAAAGGGAATTAAATTGTGAAAGTAGAATCTAAAATAAAACGTAAATCATTTTCATTCATAAGAACTCTATCTGTATTTTTTTACGATTTTATTTATTTTACTTGAGACAGAGAGAGAAAGAGAGCAGTCAAGCAGGGGGAAGGCAAAGGGAAAGGGAGAAACAGGGACCCCACTGAGGTCATGACGTGAACTGAAAGCAGATGCTTAACCCACTGAGCCAGCCACCCAGGTGCCCCAAAACTCTATCTGTATTTAAAAAGGACTTTGAATTGGCTTTATCATTAGATTTATTTTCGAAATAAAGTAATCAATGTAGAGAAAATCAGGGAAAAGCATCAAAAATGTATCTTCAACAGTCAATTTTCTCTTGATATGTTAGGTATCAATTTGAGTTGGGTAGGCTTATTTGTGTGTGTGAGGAACTATTTCTTTCTCCAAGAACATTTATTTTACAAAGGGAAACTGGGCATAAAATTCAGATCTAAAACAACTGCAATTCACTTTTACTATTTTCTTCCTATAAGTAGGCCATAAACTTTCTATAAGTAGGCTGTATAACTCCCTAAAAGGTAGGATGGAAGCTATTTGCAATAAAGAAAATCATTTCTTTATACTGCTTGAAAGGACTGGTTGTGGAAACAAACACTAGATTCAAATACTGGCTTCACCCAAGTAGCCATGAAATCTTGGGCTTAACCTGTGACTGCTGTTTTCTCATTTGTAAAATAGGAATGGTGACAATACCAACTGCACAGGATAGTACTAAATACACATGATGTGCTTAACAAATGTTACTCTTATTACTGCTATTATTAATGATGCCACTTGTTGCTAGAAAAGATATCTGCAAATAAAATAATTAAAAAATAAAATAAATAAAATATTCCCAATATTAATAATCAAGAAATGTCATATCCGGACTTGTACCTAAAAAATAACTCAAAAGCAGTGAGCAAATTCTAATAAACTGTACAGTATAAACACACACAATTTATGATATATATTAAGAAGTGGATTGACAATTTCTTAAATTAATGAGTACAAAGTTGTAGGCTAGATTTTGAAAAATTAATAAAGCTTAACATTTAAGCTTACAAATATTTTATATGATTTCATACAATAAAATTTTTCCTAACTGTTTTTATAATAAAATTGTGTATAGCTTTAAAATATTCAGGAAAAGTTCTTTAATTTTATTTAAAAAGTTGTTCAAACCACTATAACTTAATGCATCTTTTTTTCTAATAATTTATTTTCAATATATTTTACAAATTAAAAATTAAAGAAAAAATAAATTTGGAGTTAATTTCTCGACCTCAAATATCATCTATAAATATGATTTACCCCACATTTATAAAAACAAAAAAAAGAGCAACATTTGCTACTCAACATCACCTTCAGAGACTTTGCCACTTGAACATGATTATCATAGACTAAAATGTCTACTGTCAGATTCTGCAGCCGATGGATATGACTTAAATCTCCTTCAAGTACAAGGTCTTGTATTAATACTCTCCAAGATGGGAATGGGGTCCTGGTGCCATCCCATACCTGCCATAATAGGGTAGAGTGAAGTTTAATGATCTTTCTGTGTAATTGTAGAGACTTTTAAAAGAGTTCTATCTGCTGGTAATATAACTTAAAAGTAATTAAACGTATTCCCCCAAATACCTGCTAAGCTTTAAACATGGTGTATATTCTGATTATAAAAGGACTACATAGATATAGGACATGTAGAAAATGTAAAGAAGAAAAAAATTCACACTACCTAGAAAAAAGTACTAACATATTTTTGAATTTATCTTTTTTACCATCTTACATATAAACCCTTATGACTATATTTGCTAATTTTCTTAAGTATAAATCCCTAACTTTTAGGAATGTATTCTAAACTTTGCTCATTTTGTCACTTTGTTCTAATTTGGAAAAGGCCTTTAAAAGTACAGATAGGAACATTCTGTTTATGTTAGAGGCTGTGAATACAAATGAATGAAAATCATGGCTGCTGGAAAAGGAAAAGATATATTGGATTGCTATGTAAGCTACATTGAGATAAGCAGGTACAGAATGAGAAAGTATGCACCATACCATCCTCAACATGTGAGCTAGTCTGTGCTGTGCTAAGCTTTTAAGAGACGGCTATGCTTTGCTATAAAAGGGCATGACAAAAGACATCTGGCATGAGGTAAGAATGCCTCTGTATATAAGAAATTTGGCGAGAAACAGGCTCAATGAACAGAAAACACTGCATTTCTACAGAGAGGTTGTCTGCCAGGGTCAGTTTACAGAGGAAGTATTCAATAATGTTGGTGATTATGCCAAGTTTCAAATAAACAATCACTGAGTTTGGGTCACTCACTGTTGCCTAGACTATTCAAAGAACCAGAACAAACACTTTGGGAATAGTTACACTATATGTCCCAAATGTTTTTCTCCACTTGGAATTTGTTCCTTCATTTCATGTATACTGTTTTTGTGACTTTAAAATAGCTTTATACATGAATCTACCAGTCTTTGGGGGGAGGAGCTGAGAGAGTAGAGTGCTGCTACATTATTTTTATGCTTCAGTTTTAATCACTTACAACTCAGTCTTTTTTTTTTAATAAATTCTGGAACTTTTGTAATTTTTTATCAATACTTAATCTGTTAGGAATTTGTATATAATATATAGATCTGATTTCTTTTTCCAAATAGATAACAATCACCATTTAACAATCTGTCTTCATCAATTTGAAATGACAATGTTATTTTTATCATGAATATATTATATGTACAGTGTAAGATTGTTTCTGAGGTTCCTAATCTTTTCCATTGATCAGTCTTACTATAATCTTAATTACATAATTTCCTAATATGCTTTGAATCTGATACAGAGGTCTCACTGAGTTTTCTTGTCAAGTTCTTCTTGTCTTATTCTTGATCATTTACTGTTCCTAATAAATTTCAGAATCATAGTCAATTTAGAAAATATGTGGCATTTTATTTTAAAACACTTTAAAAAAGAATCAAAAACCTTTTAATAGCCCTACTTTTCTTTTATGCTCCCGCTTTCTAGGTTTCTTCACAGAAGGTCAGGGATTCCTTGCCCGAACTGTCTCGTTTTACAGTCTTTGTGACATTGGAAGAACTTTTGTTCAATTATATGTTCTATTTATTTCTAATATGTAGCAAACTATATTTCACTAATGTTTAAACTAGTTATCTCACTAAATAATTTTATTAATCCAAGTAGCTTTTCAGTCCATTGTTTGGGTTTTTATAACTTGAGTACTGACCTTCTTTTTTTCTTTCTTTTAAAAGAGTTCTATCTCTCACTTTTTTTCTTATCTTAGTGAATTCCTGAGATTTTCTGAGCAATGTAACAGAGAAAATAGGGGTATTTTTGTCTTCTTCCTGGCATTATTGACTTCAGAATTTTACCACTAATTATTTTGAATAATTTATAGGAGAAATTGTTTATCAAGTTAAGAAGACATACTTCTAATTCTATTTTGCTAAACATTTTCACAGATCTATTTAACATTCACAAAAAGGATTATAATTTTCCTTAAAATTAAACCACTTCTGATTTCTAAAAATAAATTGTGGATTACAGTATATTATTGTTTTAATATGTTATTGGTGTAGCATGTCTACAAAAATAATTAAAATAAATTAGTATCATAGTTACTAATATAGGAAACTCTGGTATCAAATCCAAGCTGAGAAAGGAAATAATTATGTTACATTCCATGCTTTTCAGGCCTCACTTGGAGTAAGGTCTGGCTCCTTTTGTGTTTAAAACATAATTTAAAAAGTTATTTCTGGTATGTGATAGGAAAATCAATTTCAGAAAAAAAAAATCACTCAAAATTTGACTTCCCAGAGATAACATAAGTAAAATATTGCTATATATTCTTTTTAATGTACTTTTACTATGCATATATTTTAGTATATAAATAAAACTGCATTAATTGCCAAATAGAATATTATGAATATCTTAATAACCATACCTACAATGTCATTTTATTGTAACAGAAGTATATCGATACTTCACACAATTCTGTTAGTAATGAGTGTTTCCAATTTTTGTTACTGTAAGAAATAAAATATTCTTTAAATGCATTTTTCCACATTTACAAAGTAAATTTAGAAAATTTACAAAAATAAATTCACTTCTGAATGCTGTATTTTAAAATAACATCTAAATCAAAGCTGTTTTCATTTATCTGAAAAGGCTATCTATAAAAATGGAATGCATGCGTATGTTTTGTTGCTTTAGAGTGAATGTAGATTCAGCCATGTCAGCTAAAAGGTGGCAGATTTTATCTCAGAATTTAAGAATTTTCTAACATAGCAGTCAAAAGATCTACACTCATACTGTGCACAGATTTCTTGTCATTGGAAGTATTTGGTTTTTAACAAATGTTCATCTGTTAAGGATGTCACTTTGGGCAAAAAGTATGACCGGCTGACCTAGGATTCCTTCTAATTTTGGATGATTTTACTTAGCTTTAACTTTAGCTGTCATACTTGACTTAAATTTTTTTACAGCATGCAATTACTTTTTTCGGAGTATGTCATGTGTATATAAATGTGCTTTCAACTCTAAACACTTCATCTTTTATTCAGGGATTTCTATCTTCCTCATTCCTTAATAAGGGCGAGGTATAAATGATAATAAAGCTAAACCCAATACTTGTGCCTCTGTACTCTGTTCCTTATCCTATTGTTTCAAAGAGTCAGAAGATAAATAACCATAGGAGCAGAGCTGAAGCAGTGTTTGTTTAAGTGTATTGTGCATAGGATGGGCAGATGAGGATTAGTATCAGACAACTGTCTTTTTCTCTAGCTATTTGTGAGTAAATTGGGGTAGGTATAAACAAAGATTAGATGGGTCTTAAGTTACTTTTTAAAAGATCATGCTGATTTAGAAAGAAAACAGAACAGAACAAAAATAAACACTTCAAAACCATCTGTGATCTACCCAATGAAACAGGCAGTGAGATGACATGGGAAGAGAACCCAACATGAATGAGCCAAGAAAGTAAATGAGAAGGAAGGCTACCCTGACAGGGAAGCAGAAATATGCATATGTAGAAATGTAACTAAAATATAACATAGAAAACTTTATATTTTATTAATACTAAAATAAGAAATAAAGCATAAACTATATCTAAACTATTGATAATACTATTTTTCTCTGGAAGTATAAAGAAGTTCAAGAGTAGAGTTGCATGAACATCTAAGTTCATCAAAAATGGTAAGTTAGATTTAAAGTTCTTATTATAATACACAGTATGCATATTTATCCCACCAGAATGAAATATAAGCTCTTTTTAGATATGTAGGTGGTGCTAATTTACAATTTCAAGTATTTAAAATACCTACCTTTAGAAGATATGATGCTCCATCCACTTCTGCTTTGCCCAAGAGCTGACAAGTCAGGTCAAAATACTGCAGTGGTTGAACATCACACAATTTTACTAATGTCGAAGAAGGTGAAATATGAGTAGATGCCCAAACACGTAAAGCTTCTACCATTTTGTGGTCCTCGGCAGTGAAGTTAAAATACTTGCTTGAGGTACGAGGTATGATAGGAGCTCCCAAAGTTCCCTCAAATGTCAAAGATGAAAAGCCAGAGCTGGTGATACCCTGAGTCTCCTTTTTATATACTTGGATCTAAGAAAGTTGGGCAAAGCAGAAAACAAAACAGCTTACTGACGCAAAACCCCAAAACTCAAGAAACTTGAAAGATTAGAAAGTCTTGCTAGCACAGCTCACAGAGGATATAATTATTTAATATATTTTACTTAATTAGCATACAAAATTATAAAATCAATTTACAAAGGGAAAAACATAGTGACAATTACTTATGACCATTACAAGGAAAACTAGAACACTTAAAAGTACAAGACTTCAAAGTGAATAAAATGCAGTGAGACTAAGATTTCATCAGTCTGAGAGCCAAGATAAGCCACAAAGACTCTGGCTTTTGAATTCTGAGGCTCCGCTAGTATATGCACGTGCATTACCAAGGTTACATCTTCTTCATTAAGCAATCATTTTGTACTTATGAAATGCCCCCCTTTTAATCCCCTGTAATACTCCATCTGATATTAATAAAATGTTTTCATTTTCCTTATGCTTCTTGTTTGCTTGGTGTATCTTTTCTACAGTTTTACTTACAACTTATTTGTGTCTTCATTTCTTGTAGGGAGTGATATTTGTTCTTGCTTTTTTATTCAGTCTATTTTTCCTTACAAAAGGAGTGTTTAGTCCATGTACGTAAAATTATTGATATGGTTATATTTAAGTCTATCTTATTTGTTTTCCTTCTGTATCCCCCTTTTTGTTTTTTAAAAATTGTTTTTCTACTGTTCCTTTCCTCTTATTTTGAACTTATTAGTATTCTGTTTACCTCCTCTGAGCTATGAAAGAATCCTTATCTCAAAGTCTATTTGCAATCAATATAGTTCTACTACATAATCCCTACTTTCCATATCATATTCCCCACTCGCCCATATCCCATTTTACACTTTCTACTGAAAGTGTAATAACCTCTGAAGGTACGTACTAACCTTTTGGTGGTTAATTCCAGTTAACCATCCTAACCATCCTTTGTGTTATCGTTCATATTTTTCTACATATTTTATAAACTCCATCTTCCTAAATGTTACTGTTTTTCTTTTAAACAGCCATTTATCTTTTAGTGAAATTACGGGAAGCAATACAAAACAATATCTTTCACCATTTATTCACCATTTCCTTTTTTTTGTTATTGTTTTTGATCATTTCCTAACCATCTAGTTTCTGGTTGGTAGCATTCTTTTTTGTCCTGAACACCATCCTTTAGCATTTACTTATAGCAAAGATATGCTGGTTGTGGATTCTCTCATTTTTTGAAAAATATTTTCTCTGGATACAAAATTCCAGGTGAATCCATTTTCTATCACCACTTTAAATTTATCATTGCTTTGTTCCTCAAATGCCATTATTTCTGATAAATCAAAGATGGCTGGTATTATGTTTCCTATATGGAATGTGTTATTTCTCTGCCAGTTCATTTCAAGTTCTTTTTTCAAATCTTTTTCAATGGTTTCACAGTGATTTGTTTAGGCATGCTGTTCTTTGTGGTGCCATGCATGGAGTGCACTGAGTTTCTAAAATCTGTAAGCCAATGCTTTCCATCAAATATGGAAAAATTCTGGTCATTTAAGTATTTTTGTTTCCCATTCACACAGTTTTCTTGTGCATTTCAAATGACACGTTTCACAATTTGATATTATTTCACAGGTCCCCAAGGCTCTGTCAATCTTTCGTTTACCCTTGTTCTTCAGATTAGATAATTTCTACTGATCTATGTTCAAGTAAAAATGATATAGCTAATCTATTTAGCCTATCCAGTAAATTTTTCATTAATAATAAAAATATTAACATATATATTCACTACATAAAAGATATGTATTAGACTGTTTATAGCAGGATAATATTCTCAAACTGAATGTCCCACAGAATATATAAATTCTGATGCATTCACACACTTACCAATGAAAATGAACAAAGTGAAACTATATGTAGTAATATAGCTGAATCACACAAGCATAAGCCATACATTAGAGAACAAAACCTATAGTCTATTCTCTTTAAAACAAATAGAACTGAGAGATATATATCCTACTTCAGTTAAAGAGCAAGAATAACAACTAAAAACATTAGGAGGGAAGAGTGCACTGTCTGAAACAATAGTGTGTGAGAAATAAGTTATTTTTTGAAGTTGGGATAAACTTGCTACGATGATAATATTTCTATTTCCTTTTTAACTTCACACAAATATTCTCTACTACTCTTCTATTCTCAGGGAAAGGCATTAGAGATCAAGAAAGGTAATCTCCACCAAAACTAAGGACAGAACATAACCAGAATATTGTGCTCACTTATGAGCATGAGGGACATATAAACTGAAGCATTAGAAGAAAAAGATAATGAAAGAGCTTCCTGGAAACCCATCTAACAAGAGGAAAAGATGAAGGGTCGACTGAAATGCTTAAAAACCTAAGGGATTGAAAATATTAAAGTACTTATTTTTTTTAATTACATACTATTTAATAGTTTTAACTTTATATTAAAGGTTTCCTTACATTTAACTGTTTGACTGATAGCATAATTTGAAAAGTACCAAAATATCTGTTCATGTTTTAATACATTTTTCATAAATGAAATCAACTTACTTTGATTTTATACTTAATATCTCAATGCTTTCACTGTACTTGAATTAACACAACAAACAGGGGAAAATAATATAACTCCTCAATTGTTATAGAATTACTTATAAAGAAGTAAAAAAGAAAAAAGAAAAAGCCCTGTTGGCCTAGGGCTTTTTTTTTTTTTTTTTTAACCCAGATCTACATGGAAACCTTTAAAGCATCAATCTACATTCAGAAGTGAGAAGATAGAATGCAACTAGCAACTCGTCTTAATCATGGTATCTAATACACCTCTTGTGGAAGGAGCACAGGCAGTTTGTCCAAATGAAGAGATTTCCTAATATTAATTATTTGAAGTCTGGTATTATTTACATTTCTTCTTGTCTCTTGAAATGCTGGATGCCATGTTATGTCACAGCAACCACAGAATTAGAGCTAATTAGTATTAGTGAAAATACAGAGTTCTCTTCAAACAGACAGGAGTTCTGGACATTCCGAATTATACCTTCAGCCTATGAAAGCGAACAATATCTCCATTTTTATAAATTATTGGAAGTGCTTCATAATTTCCACTAAAGAGCAGGCAGGTTAACTTTACATTTGTCTGGTCCACAATTGTTACAACTGAGCAATAATCTGGAAAACACAAAAACATTTTACCTTTTAGTATTTCAAAGCATTTGACAAAGAAAGAATATGGCTGAATTCAAAACACCAAACAAACTCCTATCCTCTTTTAATTAAGCCTTCTGAGAACAGGATCAAAACACAGAGACAGTCTCCTGGCTCTCAAAATGCACTGCCAAATTATTCTGCAAGAGTGTTCCACAAAAATTAATTTTATAAAGTTTAGTAAAACAAAAATAAAATTCCTAATTAATATAAACTGTCTGGAGGGGTGGTAACATTTTTATTACTTCAAAGATTAGAAATCACAAAACAGATAAACATATTCAAATAAAATATAATATATAAAATGAACATAATTAAAATTAGGGTGAAAACAAAGACTAGAGATAGTTGAAGCAAATGTGATGAAGAGTCAATATACTACATAAAGAGTCTATGAAAACTGCTTATAAAACCCAGGACTTCCCAGTGCCAATGAAATTCAAAGGAACAAACAATTCCTAAAAAATTATATTAACAACAAACTCAAAAGAAAAAATGAGGATTTGCTAGTTTCTTATAGACGATTACACATTAGAACAAGAAACATATACACTTTAGCTGGCAAAAAAATATAATAGTTGGGATGCTATAAAAATGAAAATTTCAAATACTGGTGGTAGTAAAAACTGTTACAGATACTGCCTTTTGATATGTATGTTTCAGAAAGTTGCACACTGAGAAAATGTGCTGACGTCCAGTCCTACCCAGCACCCTAGTAATTACAATATCAAGACAGAAAAGCACAAACCCAGAACAGTGAAGGAAGAGAGGAGAGGGGAGTGAAGGAGCAGAGGAGAAGACAGCGATATGTTTTGGAAGATGGGAAAACAAAGGGTTAGGGATAAAACGAACAGGGGAGACAATCCAGAAGACAGTATATATCGAGTAACCACAATGAAGATGGGAGTCACTGGGCTTAAGGGTGTCAGTGAAAAGTAGAGTCAAAATCAAGGTTAATTAAAAGTTTACACATAAAACAGCTGTTTCAATAACCATCCATCCTGACCTCTACTGCCCAGGAAAGTGATTTCAGGTTGGGAGGCAGAGTATTTAAACCAACCACTTCCAGGAACACATGCTATTTCCAAGGACAGTTCACTGATTAACCAGGAAGTACTAAGGCTTCCAGTGTGGGGTTACCACCCAGAATAAATCCCTCTGCATTATCACGTTAGGGGGCCAACAGCCAGATGGGCTGTTCTCTTTTCACCCACCATACAGTGACACTGTCAATCAACGTGCCCTATGAAAATTCTATTTGTCTCTCAGATTTCCCATTCAAGAGGAGATCAAATAGGAAAAACAATCTTGAAAAAGCACAGAGCTGGAGGTATCACAATCTCAGACTTCAAGATGTATTACAAAGCTGTAGTAATCCAAAAAGTATGGAAAAACAAAGTACTTCTATACAAGCAAACAAGATGAGAGTCTATAACCTAAAATAAACCATACCTACATTTTTAAATATAAAAGACAGTAAACAATCACCAGATATACACGAAAAATGGAAGGAAGGAAGGAAGGAAATGGAAAGTGGATGGGAGAGAAAGAGGGGGAGCAGCAGAGAGCAGGAATGGAAGGACAGGGAAAAAGGAATGGGAGGGGCAAGGGAGGAAGGTGGGGTGAAGGAAGGAGGGAGGAAAAGAAATCTGATCCTGTGACGAAGAGGAAACAATTTAGAGAACATTAAAAAAAACTTAAAAATAAAATCAAAACCTTGGTAAGCATCTTCAAAGAGTAAAGAGTATGACATTCTCATTTCTTAATACATCAGCAGGATCCACTGGAACCAAATTTATATTGTTTCCTTTTTCAGTAGCTCTATTTGGGAGGGTACTGTTTCATGACATTTTTTTTTTCTCTTAGCAGTCTTACAAAATATCAAAGATCAATTTTACTTATTTTTAACAGAATGACACTTTTTTTTTTTGCAATTATCATATGGCTCTATTGCCCCTTCTATATAAGTCTATGATGCATTATGGAATCTTAATCATCTATATTCCTGTACCTTGTTTTTGTTTCCAAAAAATGACTTGGTGGACTGCAAAGGACGCCAGGGGACACAGAGAATAGGTCCACTATCTACAGGGTCTTTATAGGGCCACCGCTAGCTCTTGCCGTGCTTTCCTGCAAATTAGAAAAAGCCTCTCCTTTTTCAAATAGAAATACTGCACAACCTGAACAGCTTTCCAGAAGTTTACTGAGCCCGAGAGAGTAGCAGTCTTAGCTGCACACACACATCCATCTTCGTTCTGGCCTTTTCTTAAAAACCAGCAGAAAGAGGGACACATACGCCACTTGCAAGGCACACATTCCTTTCCTTCTCCAGGCCCTTCCCTTCCCCATTCCCCCAGGAGTATCTATGTCACATTCAGAGTTAGGGTGGTTAAAGCCTGTGTCAGGTTCAGAGATGGGGTGGGAACGGACTTCCGAGAGACAAAAGCAACCTCAGGGGATGCCCGAAGAGCAGCATAAAGAGGTATGTGTGTGCCAAGTAAGTGCCAAGTAAGTGGGTAAATGTGACGGCTCCATGTGCTGTCCAGATTTGTGTAGAAGAGAGCATTCCCCAGCTGCATCAGGACTTGACTGACAAGCCTGAAATCGCCACACTTGCATGTTTTCATATAAGTGACTCTATGTGGATGCAAATGGCATCTCCTTACATGGAGCATATTTGTACACATTTATCTGAGCTATCATATGCTGAGTCCCTGTTCCTCACTCTTTTTCTCTTGGCTTATATTTTCTCTTTTGAAAGTATCATCCACGACTTTTAGCAAGTTTAAGCCAAAGAGACTCACCATGAGTTCAAATCCTTTAATATAATAAGATGTTATTAACAAAGAAAGAAGGAAACAAAAATTCAGATTCAAGAAAACAAGGGCATTAAAAAACAAAACAAAACAAAACAAAACCTGTCCAGGGGCACCTGGTTGCGTGCAACTCTTGATTTTGGCTCAGATCGTGATCTTGGGATCTTGAGATTGAGCCCCAGGTCAGGATCTGTGCTCAGCTCAGCAGGAAGTATGCTTGGGATACTCTCCCTCTGCACCCACCCTCCCGCTCACAGATGCAGGCTCTCTCTCTCTCTCAAATAAATAAAATCTTAAAAAAAAAAAATCTGTCCAATAATTTGCTCACAATAACAAAAACAAATACAATCTAAATGAAATATTAAATAGTTTTCAGGTTCTTTCAATTAGCATGATTCATGACCAGAAACCAAACTACCTATTTTAACAAGTACTAACGAGGCAAACTGCTAAATGTTTTATTTTACTGCTTCAAGGAAGTGAAGTGTCTTACCAAATAAATAATCCATCAAAAATGGCTACATCAAATAATAAAAATACTTACTTTTCCAATGCCTCATTTTAACTCATTCCCAAATGGAGGAAAAATAACTTGTGAAATTACAACTTACAACTTCATATTTCAATAATGAAGTTACAAAACTAAAAGATAATAGTCCATTTTCTTGATAGCTAACACCAGCAGGAAAGGTCTGAAGAGTAGAAAGAGCTTTCATAAATCAGTATTCTTACCTTATCTACCTCAATAGTACACTTAGGTGCTAATGTACTATAAAAATAAATATAAATTACTTAAAATATGTTTTAAGATATTAAAATAGATATTTAAGCTTGATAAAGTCTTCACTGTATACTTTAGAGTAAGACTTCATATGTAAACTGCTGACAAAGTATTTACTTTTACTCTTCATGTAACCTGATATAAATCTGGAAAAAATAATAAATAGTAAATTAAGTCCTATATTCTGCAATCTTGAGTAATTCACCTAATTTCATCAGCATGATTAAGTGCAAATTGCCTTGGAGTTTTATAAGGGAAAGCTGGTAATTCATCTAATCAAAGAAGCATGCATGTATAAATTATACAATCCATAAAAAAATTCCTCCATGAAAGTTGTTTCACCTCCTTTTTATCTACTATAGCACTGTTTATAAACCAATCAGTATTTCAGTAAGTTTCCATCTGTATAAAAGTTTATTACTGAAACACCCAAGTAAAAGTTATGAAAGCAAATCACTGAATCAAGGCAATATTATATACTACAATCTTGCTAATTTTACAAGGAAACTTTACTACATATAATAGCACTCGTTTTATTATGCTGGTGTGAAATTACATAGATTTCCCCTTATGTTTTAATTATATTTAAAAAGGTAATGAAAGGAAGGAAAAGAGAAGAAAGCATAATTATGTTAGAGATATACATACTAACACACACACACATACATATATATATATATATATTATATATTAAACACAGATAGAGGGGTGCCTGCATGGCTGAGTCAGTTAAATGTCTGACTAGTGATTTTGGCTCTGGTCATGATCTCATGGGTTCTGAGATTGAGCCCCGCATCCAGCTTCGCGCTCAGAGGGGAGTCTGCTTAAGAGCTCTCCCTCTGCCCCTCCCCGCACTTGCACTCACATTCTCTCTCTCTCTCTCTCAAATAAATAAATAAATAAATAAATCTTAAAAAACAAACAAACAAACCCACAGAATAGATAGGTATGCAGGCTGATATTCTGTGAGTTCATAAATGCTATTCTGGAGTTTTACATTTTACTTCAAGTACTGAGCAACCACAGTAAATGGTATTCCTAGGTATAAGGATTTATACTAATACTTAGCAATGGTCTCTATCTTCACAGAGTTTGTATTAAAAATAAGAAAGACAAAACAATTAGAATAATTTTTAAATAACTATAGAAGTATATTGATATTCAGCAATAAAAATGAATACGTGTTGAATTCATGTTGTAACATGAATGAACCTCAAAATCATTATGTTAAGTGAAAGAAGCCAGAAGCAAAGACCACATGCTGTATGAGTCTCTCTATATGAAGTATCCAGAAGGGGATAGAGACAGAAAGCAAATTAGTATGAATATTGCAGATGCATGCAACATATTCCTGTAAGTCTTAAAAAATACTGAAATGATAAATGAAGAACTAAAAACCTGAACTTAACAAGTCTGCATTATTATATCTCTAAAAAGTTCATGTGGAGATTGTAGCACAATACTCTAATGATTAAAAATTGGACATCTGAACAGTCCTCCTCTTAATTAAGGAGAACTATCACAGGCTCACATATTGGGAGAAGAAAATTCATCTCAGGCTCTCTGTTAAGTGTTGCTCCATAGATCTTTATATACAGATATATATATTATACATGATGTATACATCACATTATTTAATAAATTATTTTGAAACAAGCGAGCTGCCAACAAAAAGATCATTTTGCACTACATACAAAACAAAATTCCAGGCAATATATGCAATATCTGTTTTTAAAAATATAAAAGAATTTTAAGAAAATATAGACCACTATTTTTCAGATCTTGTAATGAATGGGTAAAAGCCTTTCTAAACAAAATTATGACTCCAAATTGTAGGTTAAACATTTGTATTTCAAAGACCATCGGCACTAAAACTAAAATGCTGGGAAAAGCATCTTAACAGTTATGACAAAAAAAGAGATTAATATCATTAATACATGAGAAGCTTCCAGAAATTGCTGAAAAAAGACAACCAAACTGAAAAAGAGAATATATTTTGATTTTCTCAATCATGATGTGTAAAGTGGAGGAAAAGTAGTAAACTGAAATAGAAGAACTTAAAAATGCAGATGGAAATCAAAGCAATTTGTAATTAGAAAGTAATTTTTGTGAACCTAAATATTACTAGAATCCCTTTGACCTGAGAATTAATGTAGAAAAGGATTCCATTGATAGCTGCTTAAAACATTTTATCTGTAATAATTCTGAGTACATCATCTTTCAAAGACCAACTGCCAACTATATTATAGTTCTATCATATGAATAAAATTACTGATTACATATACGTTAAAAAATTAGTTTTACTATATATAGAAACCATAAATTAAATACAAAAAATACTTTTTAAATTATGGTCTAGAATATAAACAAAGTGTACACCACAAACTATCATAAGTCTTTAATAATGATCCTTGAAAAAGACTGCTACAAGAGCATAAAATTATGCATCAATATCCTGCAGATATTCCATTACTTAAAATTATATTTAAGTCAACTTCTTCAGCAGTTAGCTTTTGAAATTGAAAAGTTCACATTTTCATTATAAAAGTCTGACAACTGTTGTTGCAATTCGAAAGTCTGGAATGTTGGCCTCTTCTTCCTCATCTATCAACACCCAATTTATCCTCAAAAGTTCAGTTTAAATGCAGTTTCTCTTAGAAGACTTTCCCCTGTTAGCATTAATCTCTCCATTCTCACTCCCAAAGCACTCTGCTTATTTCTTAAGCTATAGCATACAACAGTGCCTTAGCCAGTTGATTAAATTTAGGTCTTCCTCATCTCCCTCATGATAAACTCTCTGAGAGTCTATCACTTTATCACTACGGACAACTAAGTCCAGTACAATGCTATACAAGGCTGGCAAAGAAATCATTTAACTGAATGAATAAAAGCATGTAACCTAAGTTTTAAGAAAGAATGAGGAAACAGTACTGATTTTAATGATCCATTAAAGCAATTCAAATTATAAACTAATGAAACGTAAGGGTGATTTTCTAAATTAGCAGGCTAATAATTTCTTAGAGGAAAAGATCATAAAGGACAGAGTCAGTCTTAGGATATGAAATGAAAGCCAGATGGAGACCTCAAGCTTCGTCACAGTCATTCCTGAATATAAGCAAGCAAGCAATACAAAAGTTCAGTGATAGTGGAAGAAAGATCTTTCTCCACCTTCATTTTCCAAGTGGAAACCAACCTACTGGCATGGACAAAACAGCAGGAAATAGTAATGAAGAGAGGCTTAGCTCACCTCTCCAAGGACTTAAAGAGATAAGTAATAACTAACCATGCCCCCTACATGCCTTCCCATTCCTGAAAGATAGCCAAGCACTTGTGAAGAGTCTTACCTCACTCAACTAGACACAATTTTTTAGCTCTTGGGAAATAGAAAACTCCATGCCTGCCCAATCCACAACCTCCATCCTTTAGAACAGGTAAATCCATTGTTCAACTTTAATAAACTCAAAAGGATGGTATGTTTTACAATGAAGAGTCTATCTTACATAGCCAACAATAAGTGGAGAAATAAAAGTGGAGTCTTATAAATTGAGGAAAGACTAAAAAATTGAGGAGGCTAAATGAAATCATGAACTATTATAATCATTGTATTGTAATTATTATCTGTCTTAAACATTCCTTGAGGGTAGAAACAGTGACCTAGATATCTTTGCATTTCCCACTCTAATACCTGGGATATAAAAAGTACTTAATAGATGTTTGTTGAATAAATGAGCAAATGAGTGAATGAAAAAACAAAACTATATATATTTATTTATTTTAAAGCAAAACAAAAACAAAAACAAAACTGAACTATTGGGACACTTCATCAAGATAAAACCTTCTGCACAGCAAAGGAAACAATAAAACTAAAAGGCAACCTATGGAATGGGAGAAGATATTTGCAAATGACCTATCTGATAAAGGGCTAGTATCCAAAATCTATAAAGAACTTATCAAACTCCACACCCAAAAAACAAAAAATCCAGTCAAGAAATGGACAGAAGACCTGAACAGACATTTCTCCAAAGAAGACATCCAGATGGTTAACAGACACATGAAAAAATGCCTAATATCACTCATCATCAGGGAAATCCAAATCAAAACTTCAATGAAATACCACCTCCCACCAGTCAGGGTGACTAAAATTAACAAGTCAGAAAACAACAGATGTTGGCAAGGATACGGAGAAAGGGGAACCCTCTCACACTGTTGGTGGGAATGCAAACTGGTGCAGCCACTCTGGAAAACAGTATGGAAGTTCCTCAAAAAGCTGAAAATAGAGCTACCCTACAACCTAGCAACTGCACCACTAGATATTTATCCAAAGGATACAAAAATAGTGATTTGAAGGGATACATGCACGCTGATGTTTATAGCAGCATCAGCAATAACTAAATTATGGAAAGAGCCCAAATGTCCGTCAACTGATGGAGAACGAAGCAGTATGTATATGTGTACACACACACACACACACACACACACACACAATGGAATACTGCTCAGCCATCAAAAAGAATGAAATCTTGCCATTTGCAACAATGTGGATGGAGCTAGAGTATACTATGATAAGCAAAATAAGTCAATCAGAGAAAGACAAATACCATAAGAGTTCAATCACATGTGGAATTTAAGAAACAAAACAGATGAACATAGAGGAAGGAAGGGGGAAAAAATAGATAAGCAGGCAAACCATAAAAGACTTTTTTAAAAATTTTTTATTGTTATGTTAATCACCATATATTACATCATTTGTTTTCGATGTAGTGTTCCATGATTCATTGTTTGTTCATAACACCCAGTGCTCCACGCAGAACGTGCCCTCCTCAATACCCATCACCAGGCTAACCCATCCCCCTACCCTCCTCCCCTCTAGAACCCTCAGTTTGTTTTTCAGAGTCCATCATCTCTCAACCATAAAAGACTCTTAACTACAGAGAACAAACTGAGGGTTGCTGGAAGGAGGAGCGTGAGAAGATTGGGTAATTGGATGATGGGCATTAAGAAAGGTACTTGATGTAATAAGCACTGGGTGTTCTATGCAACTGATGAATCACTGAATTCTACCCCTGAAACTAATAATACATACTATACGTTAACTAACTTGAATTTAAATAAAATCTAAAAAAACCCCAAACCAAAACCCAAACCAAGAAACTTCCAAAGATGCATTATCAATTTTAAAATATAAAAAATATAATTCAATATACATGTAATTTTACATCATACTAGATGCTTTAATCTCTCTTCAATGAATCAGAAGTGTCCTGGATCTTATAGAACTCCAATGAGATATGAATTATTCAGTAATTAATAAATTATTTTTAATGTGGAATATGGAGTTTGTTACATTTTAAAAATTAAAAGACACTATATAATCATTTAATATGCAACCAATATTACTCATACAAAACAAAATAATCAAACAATAATGCTACATGACATTAATGTATATATATCAAATCTTTCTCCTAAGTGAAAATATTTTTACATAGCCAAAAATAGCATTCTAGAGTTAGCTGGGATGTTCTACAGACAAGGAAAAGAAAAACTCTTAGGGACCTATCCCAAGAACTAAAAGAAAACAAAATACATAGGGTCTCTCAAAAGTCCAATGTTTTGGATACTGCTCTAAGAAATTTGATTATAATGCTCAGTGTGTGGCTAAAACAGGTATTCTTTTATAAGATAATGAACAGCAAAATATAGATCTGCTTCTCAAAACATTGTAACATCCAAAACTGTTCAAGTTTAATCAAACTTCTTTCCAAAAATGGAGAATTTTAATGAGAGGCAGGTATGAAAACCAAATAATTTTGGAACATAACGCATTCCTGAGGTAAGCTAGGGAGCCACAGGCGATATGCCACATTATGTGGCACAAAAAGACTGAAACCTGTAGTGTCCCAGAGTCTGAGGAAAGAAAAAGAAAATGGGGGGGAGAAATAGAGGTGGACAGTCAAAAAATGACAAAAATATTTTGGCTATCCTCTCCCTTCCTCTGGACTCAAATATTAGAAAAGTAAGCACAAACAGGGTTCCCTCTACTCCTCCCATTTGCTCACAGAGCAAGCGGGCATTATGATATTAATAACAAGCAAGCATGAGCCACATACTATTAAGTTTGGAAGTGTTTTATGGCCCGCCTACATTTATCTTAGTTAGCAAGAACAGACAATAAGAACAGAGTAAATGTGTCTCAAGCTTAAAGAAATTATAGGCTATTTCTTAAAATCTGAGACAAAGCTAAAATTAAACTTATTAAAACTTATTAAAATATAAATTAACTAAAAAAAATCAATGTTACCTGTGTAAGGCAAAAAACTTACGTACCTAACTCTGTCTAGCCAGCTCTCTGAAGCAAAAGTAAATGTGAGGCTTTCAAAGATAAATGCTATAAAATCTCAAAATCCTAAGGTAGCAATGACCTTGTCTTCCTACATAAAAGAGGACATATTATGTACCCCTGATGAATCATTATCAAAATCAATTCTGATGATACAATGATCTTTTACTAAATATTGTTTCATAATCTTTGAGAAATTCTTGGTTTTCATGATGAATCTTATCACAATTGAATAAGAATGTAACTATCTATATTGTCCTTTTAACAACAGGACTGACAGACTTCTACAATAAAAAGCTACAACTCTCCCAAGTCTAAATATAAAACCTGGGAAATAAGCATTTGCTACTAGAAATAAGACAGCAACATGCTACAGGTCATATGTAATCACTACTAGTATGAAGAGGAAAAGTCTTCAAGAAAAATTTTAGTCAAGAAGTACAAATGCTAGAGTGTACCAAATAGCCTCAGTGGCACTGAATTAAACATTTATAAAATAAATTTTAGTGAAAAAATTCTAGCTAATGATATAGAGCAGAATAGACTTCTTTCCATTTACCTAAATTTGAGCTGCATAAAGGTAATTTTCCTCCATATAACTACTTATGTACAGCTGGATGTAATATTTAAGATTTGGTCCCATATTTGCAAAATCATACTGCTTTATGTAATACAAAAAAGGCACAGCTGTGGATTGTTCCTGTACATTTATTCTGGTACATCTCAGTAGTAATATTAATGAAGTTGATCCCTTCCTCAACACGAAAAGAGCTATTTGTCTGATTCTCCTACAGCATGTTGAAGGACGAGTTCTATGAGTAGAAATAAAAAGTGTAACTAAAGTTATGTAATAGATAATTTTAAAACTTTACCATCTTGCTAGCAGTAAAGATATCTCACTATATTTTAAAATATACTTTAGAGTTTCAATGAATATGTTGTGATAAAATTGATGACCTTCATTTTAATTTAGTATCTCAGAAGAAATAGAGAAACATATTATCATTGTAATAACAGATGGTTTATTACTACTCATGAATTTTTTTATTAAGGGACTGGATCCAACTAAACATATCTGATAGAGATATAAAATACATCTGAATATATAATAAAAATTATAGTTCCCCAAGGCTTTCATTATAGACACGATTTAGTAACATTGTCAGAAGAAAACATGATTATGCTAAGACAACTTAAAAATAAAATTGAGTCATCAATGTTTTAAAAACAGCTATCATTTTATTCTATACTACTATCATTTGTTATTTTTTTAATACACTTACTGATGAGTAAAAACTTTCGGTAACAAGAATTAGTGACATATCAAGTGCAGAAAGTTTTTAAATTCTATCTTCTACCAAGTCAGATAGACATAATTGGCAGTAATGTAGCTTATTCCTAAATTCAGCAGGCCAATTAGAGCCACCAGATAACACTCACAACTGGAAGAGGATCATAGTGATCACACCTTTATAGCAAATTCACAGAATATTAAGATTCAGGGGACGATAAACTTGATGATGCAAACAAACCACCAAGATGAAAGTATGCAAATGTATGTTGAAAAGTATGATAGCGTGGAGAATGTAGACTGTAGGAAAAAGTAAAGTCAAATGAAAATATTTGAGAAATAAACAATAACTTCTCTGCTTCAACCTTACTGTTTAACATTCCCTTTCTGCTAAAACAGAAATCACCAGAGTTTTCAATAAAACATCCCTCTGCAGCCTTCAGACTTAGTTACCACCTATTTCAAATTTCTCTGGATTTCACAGTCTTCACACAGTTACTTTCATAGAGTAAGTCTTCACATTCTGCATTAACAAAATCCTCTGACTACATGAAAATAAGATGTTCCCCTCACCTCCCACTAAAGAGTACACTTCGAGTTCACTCCACAATAATAAAATTTACATATGTATAACTTAATAAAAGTATTTTTTTAAAATATAAACTCAATGAGAACATCTTTGTTGTAGTAGGTAAACTACATGCAGTAGGCATGCAGTAGATAAAGACAGAATTTCATCAACAACACTGTTTTGCATTTTTAACATCTCTAAAATATGGTTACATCTAGAGCGCCTGGGTGGCTCAGTTGTTAAAGTGTCTTGCCTTCGGCTCAGGTCATGATCCCAGAGTCCTGGGATTGAGTCCTACATCGGGCTCCCTGCTCGGCGGAAAACCTGCTTCTCCCTCTCCCACTCCCCCTGCTTGTGTTTCCTCTCTCGCTGTCTCTGTCAAATAAATAGATAAACT
Source organism: Zalophus californianus (assembly GCF_009762305.2). NCBI lineage: Eukaryota > Metazoa > Chordata > Mammalia > Carnivora > Otariidae > Zalophus > Zalophus californianus. Next base: position 80,016,744 of record NC_045606.1, read on the forward strand.
CTTTAAAAAAAAAAAATGGCTACATCTTAAAATTGACAGTGAATCATAACTTAATTGGCAGAGCTTTTCTTGATGATACATACATAATGGTGCTTCTACAAATGCTGTTTCAGGTTAGATTAAATAGGTTAATAACTGCTAAATTTAGTTGAACTGAATTAAACCAAGGTAAAGGTGTATGGTCTGTTTACTATATTAACTCTCAGGAAACTGAAATCATTTTTTTGATTCTTTTCTATGTCAGTATCTAAAAGCTTATATTATTATACAGAATTTGTAGGTTATATCTTAATTTATCTTTAAAAACAACCAAAGTACTATGCCTTTTGACTGAGGTGCTTAATTTTTTTCGTTTGAAGTAATGATTGATAGGAAAGGACTTACTACTGCCATTGTGCTGTTTTGTCTTTTAGCACTTTTGTCCTCCTTCTTCTTTCCCTGATTTTTTTTTTTTAAGTAGTGACATACTCTGATTCCTTTCTCATTTCCTTTTGAGTATCTTCTGTAGGTATTTTCTTTGTGGTTACCATGGAGTTTATATAAAACATCTTAAAGTTATAACAACCTATTTTAAGCTGATAAATACTATATATAAAAACTATACTTCTACTCCTCCTCACATACACTTTGCTATTAATGTTATAATTTGTATCTTTTTATACTGTGTATTCATTAACGTGTTCACCGGTAGTTATTTTTTATACTTTCATCTTTTTTAAGTTCAATACCAGAATTAAAAGTGATTTATACATTACCATCATAGTATTAAAATATTCTATATTTGTCTATATATTTACCTTTTCTAGCCTATTTCATATCTTCATATGCTGTCATGTTACAGTTTAGCATCCTTTTCTTAATTAGGCTTTGGAATCTAAAGACCACACTTATTTTATAGATGAATATGGCCAAAAAATATGCATCCATGTTGTTTGGCAATTATAAATCAGAAATGAGGGGCGCCTGGGTGGCTCAGTCACTTACACGGCTAACTCCGAATTTCAGCTCAGATCATGATCCCAGGGTCCTGGGAAAGAGCCTTGCATTGGGCTCTGTGCTCAGTGGGGAATGTGCTTAGGGATTTTCTCTCTCTCCCTCTCTCTCTACAACCCCTCCCCCAACTCACATGCAACCATGCGCATGCGTGCGCTCTCTCTCTCTCTCAAATAAATATTTTTAAAAATAAATAAATCAGAACTGAGCTTCTAAGACTTAACAGTATTGAAGGAGCTATGTTTCTGAAACCAATAAAGCAGTTTCAGCCCATTAAAATCTTCACCAATTTTAATACCTACCGGTTCCTTTGCTTAGATATGGAGGTTTAAAGAACTTCACAACACCATAGACATTGACAATTGTACCACCCTTAAGTTGATTCAGGGGTGTATATATATAATGTGTTGCTGGAACCTAAGAAAGAGAAGACAGTGAATACATCAATACTAAGTATTTAATTTTAGAATAATTTTATGATTAAAGTTTTAAATTAAGAACCAATCTAACTGCATTTTTTTCCTTTTAAGTTTCTAAAAAGAGGATATAGCCTAAGAAAAAAGGAAATGCAGAGCTTATAAAGAATACTATACAAACCAGTTTTTCTTACAATTTTGATGATAAATTATGTAATTTGTACACAATTCTAAGAAATGCAATTTAAGAGATCTTGGTTCTGGATTTTAAGTAATATCCCTTCAAAATGTGTGGTATATATTTCTTTTTTTTCTCCCTATATTACTATAAAGATTTTACTTAGGCCTAAAAAGCCAGGTTTTGATTGTAAATGGTATATACATTAAAAATGGTAAAAATAGAAAAGAAAAATTATCTTTGTACATTTATATTTATAAATTATTTAATTTATATTAAAAATTATAATTGTACATAAGTTTGGAAAGAAAGGGGAAAGTGATTTACAAGGACATGTCTGCATATTAGTCTAACAATCCTTAAAAGGGTTCACGCATCTGGCCCCATCACCCATCCATCCCACCCACAACTGGAAATAAGGTTACTACCTACCACATGAGTTAAAACTTTAAAAATCAAATCAAAATGAGTTAATTGGTTTTTTCAAGGAAGCTGATATTTTAGTTCAAATATAAGAAAGGCAGTGCTTAGAAATGTTATCAAACCTCGATATAAAAAAAGTTGTAGCTCATAAATGATGGAAGAAAAACAATGGTCAGCATATGGGACAAAAATGAAAGATATATGCTCAGCTGACAAATAATGAGATTCAAGACATTAAGGTTATCTCCCTAACGTACAGATGAATGCGGCAGGCCAGCACAGCTCAATGACACTAACCATTATGGTCATCCATGTAATGTACTTGTTAATTCATGAACAACAAACAACTTACTGATTATAATTTGACCTTCCATGTAAATAGGCCAGAATATACGTGCACAGCATCTAAGCTATAGTCTAATAGATCAGAATACCTGGGCTCTCTGAAAAGACATTTTTTGCCAATTTCATAGGTTCTTTCCTTCACTTGTTCCTTACATACAGGTTTATAGATGTATCAAGTTTTTGAAGCTGAGCAATCTAAAACAATTTTGAGAAAAACTAATACCTGGGGCTAATTCATGCTTTTAAGAAAGCATATCAACCCTTTTACTGGTTACAGTTTCTTTAAATAACAAATTTGAATCATATTTCCATATAGCATTATTCAGAATTCAAAATCTATATCCCATAGTCACTGTTAACTAATACAAAGTCCCTGAACTCTGTCCATTACAAACAAAAGGTTTAAGAATATAGGCAGAAGGTAAACTTTATATTAAACTTCCTCATATATTACCTTTTTTCCAGTTTCACTCAGCTACATGTAGCTCAACTATAAAAATGGGAACCTTCCTATTGCTAGAACAAAATTTTATAAAATATTGAAAAAAAGATAAAAAAGATATGAAAAATGTATCACAAGTATAATAAACTTCTTAAAATTAAATAATTTTTTAAATCACAATTCGGCACATGATAATGTTTATAAATATAACTGATGAAGAAACAAAAGTACTTGCCTGAGGTTAAAAGTAGTACTAATCCCAGTATCTTCACACAATAAAACTTTTTTTCCATTTTAATTTTTTTGTATATGTAGCTTATACAAAGTATCAGCAGATATTCCAAATAAAAGAACAACCAGGTATTTATTACTTGGTAAATATATAACTCAAATTTAACATTATTAAAGGTAAAGATTTTGTTTTCCCATTGTATTACTATTTTAAAATTAGACTATAAGTGGATCTCATATATATATATGGGATGCATACATATACATGTATGTACATATATGGGTGTATCTTTATGTGTGTGGGGGGTTATTTTAAATTAAATTGAATATCATCTTACCAAAGACATGGATTCTGCAGAAAAATCCCTTACAGATTTAACATAAACCTGAAAACAAAAAGAGGATTTACTTGTATACAAACAACCTCCAATTTGATTACAGACCTTTAACTGCACCAAAGCTACACACTTAACTGTGTAATATTCAAATTCACTAGAATGGCACAAAATTATGGCTTACAAATTAAGACTAACATGTGCAAAACTGTCTAAGTTTCAGTCTAATCTATTAATTTCACAATGTCACAGGACCACCCCTAGCCCATATAATGCCCTTGTGGATACTACAGAAAAACAGGCAGACAGTGGCCTGCAACCACAGGACTTGGCCCAACTTCACTTCTCTGACAGCCTTGACCAAACTGGTGGTCTCTGTGTGTGCACACGCACACACACACAGGGCTGTGGGAGGAGGGGTAAAGTGGGAGGCAGAGAATGATCTCTGTAAAAAAATAAAATAGAATGAAATCAGCTTTATCTAAAAAAGGGCACTTGATTAATTTAAAGTGAAATCAAGTAGACCATCAAAAGGGGCTGATGGTGTAAGAGCAAAGAATGAGATTAGGTCTAGAGTACCTATAAAGTTAAAAAATTCTATTAATAAGTAATTATTTTTAAGGGATTTTTCTTTTCTACCTGGAGTCATTCTAAACATAAAGCCAAGAAAAGAATTTTTGCTTTAAACTTAAAATATTTAATTAAAATAACCCAGTCAGACTAAATAGTTTATCTGTAGATTTATATATATAATGCTCCTATTCCATCCCCTTAGCTCATTAAAACCACAAATGATTGGACTAGAAGTTACACACTTACATAAACAGTTGATCTGAAGTCCTCAAATGCTTTCAAAAATAAGCAATGTTTACCATCTCTGCTTGTAGATGAAGATGCTGACAAGACAGTAAATCCAGCTACTGCAATGGTATCCTACATAAGGAAAAAATGGTTTTAAACATCAAAATATCTGTAATTGTGAATGTCATATAAATTCTTATATTATTATTTAAAAACAGGAGTAATTTCCATAAAATGGAAAACTGGTTAGCCTAAATTTAATGCTTCCTGAATATAAGATTGAGACTACTACTTCCTCAAAAAGGACATCAACAATGTAGCCCTGGACAAGTATAATGTCTCACTTCATTCACCAGGAAATCATTAACTAAATCACTCAAAAATTTTTATTTATTTAGTGGGAGTTCAAAAATCAATGTTTATCTCAATTTATATGAATAAGTTTGCAGAAATAAACAATGAGATAACAGATGATCCAACAGTATTAAGAATGAAATTTAAATGAAACTAAATGTCAGAGTTGAGAAACTACATTGAGAAAGACATGCCATTAGTATAAAAACTCCATATTGTCACAAAGCTAATACTTGTGCATATAAATCCAGGGTATGAGACATAAATAAGAAATTTCCATTGACATACTAATAAGAAAAAAATATTTTCTATCTACTTATGTTTATAATAGTAATAAGAAGCCAGTCCCCACTTATTCTTGCTTCTCTCATTCTTTAGTTAAATCTCCTTTTCTTAATTTTCAAGCACTGGAACATACACATTCAGCAAATTTTGTCTTGCTGCACTATACATATATAATATGTAATAATATATATTATATATATGAAATTATCCTACTCTTCTAATTTTTTTTTTTATTTTTAAGATTTTATTTATTTATCAGAGAAAGAGAGACAAAGGCAGGCAGAGGGAGAAGCAGGCTCCTTGCTGAGCAAGGAGCCCAATGTGGGACTCGATCCCAGGACCCTGTGATCATGACCTGAGCCGAAGGCAGACGCTTAACCGACTGAGCCACCCAGGCGTCCCCCTACTCTTCTAATTTTAATACCAAAATCTTAAGATACATAAAAATTCCTGGGCTTTAGGCAGCTTCCTTCAATAATCTTAATTTCTACCAAAAAGAAGTCTCCCGCATTACTGACTTGCTTTGCACATGCGAGAAAGGGTCTGGTGTCAATCTGCATTTAGATCCATTAAACGAGGCTGTGAACTACCTTGTAGGCTGGGGTAACGTCTCATGTCTTTCTTTTTTTTTTTTAAGATTTTATTTATTTATTTGACAGAGAAAGAGTGTGCGTGCACACACAGGAAGAAGCAGACTCCCCGCTGAGCAAGAAGCCCGACGCGGGACTCAACCCCAGGACCTTGGAATCATGACCTGAGCTGAAGGCAGACACTTAACCAACTGAGCCACCCAGGCATCCCTAGGCAGTTTTAAAGGGGAATAAAATAAATAGTAAGACTGCTTCTGGAATACATTACTCTTAAAACTGAAACATAAACAATGCTTTCAACTAACTAAAAATTCTGATTTAAATGAAAACTTGAGATTTTAGTCAAAGACTTAAAGTTGTCTAATCAAACTAACGGGAAGATAAACAGAAGTAGGGAAGTTTATCAGTTCTAAATTCTCTTAAAAGCACAAAAAAATAACCTATGTCATCTTATTTTCTATTTTACTTAAAAATGTCTTAAATATTATATGGAAAGAATACACAAAATGCCAAGTGTGCAGATGAACATTTTTCTATTTTTCTGTATAATCTAAACTTAAGTATTTATTTTATGATGGAGAAAACATTTTAAATAGAAAAAAATCACTAAAAGGACATCAGCATTCATAAGAAAAAATTTTTCACAAGTCTAATTCTATTTTAACATTAGCAATACAATTCAGTAAAACATTATAATAAAACTTTTCCTCTAGCACAGATTTGACAACGTAGAAATAACAACCAAAAATATTTACAAAAACTAATGTTTAATTTATTATATTTCTAAACATGAACTTACATTTGAATATATCTATATAAATTGCATGAAAGGCCCTCAGTGATCCCATCCCAATCAACCTGGCCTGTTTTATTTTCATATGTCTATTCAATACTATAAAAATCAGATTCTCTTATATTCGTAGTGCTTTTCCACATATGCTCTTTGCATATTCTGAGCCCCTACTAGTAAGAGCATTTTTCTTTTGCATATATCTGATCCTATCTATCTTTTAAAACCTGGACTGTAAATGCTTTTCTTATGAGGTCTATCTTAGATTGCCTCTCTCTGAGAAAAATATTTCTTCCTTCCTCTGAACTCTCCTATGCAGTATTTTAATATTTTTCACTTGTGTGTTATTTACAAGGGCTTCTTAATGTTTTTAATGCTCTTAGAAGTCTATAAGATCCCTGGGACTAAGAAGGTCTTATATACCTTTATATCCCATTAAAGAGACAGTAAGGGGCTTCTGTTCATAGTTACAAAGTATATGTTGAATAAATTAATACTGGTAAAATTAAAGTACAAAGCTAAACAGAAGAGAGAAAAAAATGGCTCTTAGAATCCAGTTCCCATGAATTTACAAATTGTAATAGCTTTTAAATTAATTCAAATGCAGAGGATAAGAAAGATAAACATATAATAGGAACTATTAGTTTATATAAACACTCATCAGACTGAGTTGAAAATGAGATTTAATATGCATTGTTCTAAGTTCTAAGCTTCTGAAAAGAGCACACTGAAGCCATTCAAACAAGAATAGGAATTACACAGTTGAGTGCTAAGAATGCATTTGATATACAGAGTAGGCATTTATCTCAATCTGCTGAAAGGAAGTATTAGGAAACCAGCCTGAGAGAATACCATATTACTAAAAGTGATAAGGCTTTATCAATATCTGTGCATGAATGTTCTAAAAATAAAACACATTTGGTATATCTGAAATCTTTGAACTAACTCAGGATACCAGATATCAGCAAGTGGGTCATTTTCCTTTTGTGTCATTTTTCTGTCACAGTGTCTTAAAAGGAGTGAAACTTTGTCATTAAACAATTTCCTTTTTGGTTTAGCCAACAGGAATATTTCTACCGCAAACAATTTCAGAGAAAAATCAACGAAAACAGCACAGGTCTTTTTAACATAAAGGAGTGTTCTTAAAAATCAATAATAAAAAGGAAAAAAAAAGCAGACAACTTATTTACATATTAACAGATGTCATTTTTTACATACGAATATCTTATAATGTAGAACATAATCAGTGGTGGAACAGGAAACAAATCAATATGTGACTAAAAAACGTAAACTACAAGACTAGCATATTAACCTGCTAATTTTTAATTGATATTGTATCCAAAATTCTCAAGTTGTTGCACTTTTAGTAAGCAGGAAAAGGACACAGAAAATATGAAAAAACTGATAATCCAAAAAGAAAAACACTTATCTGACTTTAACAGGCATTAAGTAATTTTTACTACACTGACCTTGCAAATCCTGTTATCATATTTTAAAACACCAATTAAGAGTGAAAGAGTGCAGGGAGAAGCCAGGAATCTGATAACACTGGTAACATAGCGATGGACAGAAAATGTTTCTCTAATATGAAAAATGTATTTTATGAGTATTAACATCAATTTGGTCATGGAATTTAATTGGAAGTAATACAGATAATATTAGCATAAAATCCAAAATCTTTAAATGGTTTACAAGTCACTATATGATCTGATGCCCACCACCTCACCAGCTACCTACTATGTGACACACCCTGGAATAGTGCCTTTTGTAATTTTTAGCATTCCAGGCTCCTCAATCAGGGCCTTTGTATATGTTGTTCTCTTTTACTAATCAATCCACTCTCCCAGTACCCATCTTCATTCTTTCTGCTACTTTTCTGATTCTACTACTCAATCTCAGTCATATCACATCTGGCTAAAGTAATCAATTATGTAATAGTTGTTTAATTCCCTCTGCTCTACTGAGCACTGTCTCGCAAGGTCCATTACCCTCTTATTCACGACATCCAGCATAGAAGACCAAAAACATTCAACAAGTATCTGGACAATTAAATGAATAACTATGTCAATATTATATATACATTTATATATACATATATACACACACACACACATATATATAAAATACCTTCATTAAATCTTAACTAAACTATACAAGTACTACAAAGCTTATTTCAAAGAATCTTAGCATTTCAGAACTGAAAACAGGACTTTAGAGATCACATAATCAAACACCTTCATTTTTCAGATAAAAAAATAAGGGCAAGAGAGGGTAAATGAACAGTCTAAGGTCACATTCAGCTAATTAGTTGTAGATCAAGACAAGAATCAAGATCTCCTAATTTCTAAGACAGGCACTACTCTCTTTCAGAACTAAATCTCACAAGGAGGGAAAACAATGTATTGACAAATGTCTGTAATTCTGATGGTTTTGTGATAAAATATTTTTTAAACTTTCAAAATACTTTGAAAAAGTCTTTCCCCATATTTTATGTCCATTTATTAAATGTTAAATCTTACTTTAAAGGACCTTACTACTATAAACTCTAAAATAAATAGCCTAATTAGACCTCCCCAATGATCAGCATTCATGGATTTTAAACTCAGAAAGATTTTAAAGTAAATTGTGACCTCAGTCTTCTACCATTATATTTTAAAAAGGAAAAACTTTGACTTACCATTATTAACATTCTCTGTTATCTGACAAGTACTAATTAGCTAGTGTAGTTCTATTCTGTTTTAATGAATACCTATTTAAAATATATTTCAATTGCAGAAACACCTTTCATATGTCAGGTAAAATACGACTATCTCATACATTGTACATGTTTTGTAGATGCACTGCACATGTTTTTCTAATTCATTGTATTATAACCCTTTTATTTTGTTTCCAAACAATAATTTAATATAAGAACCTTAAAGGAAAAAGATAAAAATGTATTTAAAATATAAACAGATCCCTAATATTCAATACCATGTATTTATTTTTAAAACCCTTCTCTAAAGGTGTCCAAGATATGCTGTAAAATAAAGCAATTTACAAAACATGAGTAAGTACTGTCATTTGATGAAAAATGTGCATATATAAGCTTATCTACATGCATATATATATATACATACATGCATAAATATACAGATATACACACACATACATAAAAGCTGGAAAGGTGCAAGATAAAGAAGCAGTGATTTTATCTAATTTTACCACAGTAGGCAACGTGAGTGGCTTCAGAGGGAAAGGGGCAGCTTCTGCTTTTCTGGTTATACCCTTCCACACAGCTTGAATGTTTTTTAGAACATTCAAGACCAGGCAAAAAGACCAACCAAAAAGAACAAAATCTTCTAAACCAAATTATTTACAAGATCTAATCCAAGCCTACTATCTTCCTGAAGTAGGAAAAGAATACAGTTGTGGAGTTAGAGTAGTAACTCCACTTACTACAAGTTCTATAACAATACTTAGGATATTATATTTGTATGGAATCTTATAGATTACAAGTGCTTCTATACCTGTTTATCATTTGAGTAACCCTCCGCAGTGATGGTCATTTGTAGTTTTATGAAGAACTAAGGTTTGTTATAGGACTTCTCACCAAAAATAATACAGGATTTTTACAAGACACTAATTTCTAGTATCAAATCATTATTATTTCTGTATAATGTGGGCATATAACTAATTACTTTTGGAACTTCAATACTAACTCAACTATACACCATAATAGAATCATATGAAATTCTGTCCTTAAAAAGTGGTTCTTAATGATTGTGGGTTCATGGATCTTTCTGAGAATGAGAGAAGAGTTAAAAATGGCCTTCTCAGAGAGGGAAAAAAAAAATACATACATACGTTTACATACACATTGAATTGGTTCAAGAACCTCTTCTGGGGCACCTGGGTGGCTCAGCCGGCTAAGCTCAGCAAAGGAGTCTGCTTTTCTCTTTCACTCCCCTCTGTACTCTCCTTCTCTCTCTCTCTCTCTCAAATAAATAAATAAAATCTTGGGTGCCTGGGTGGCTCAGTTGGTTAAGCGACTGCCTTCGGCTCAGGTCACGATCCCAGAATCCTGGGATCAAGTCCAACATCGAGCTCCTGGCTCAGCAGGGAGCCTGCTTCTCTCTCTGACCCTCTCCCCTCTTATGCTGTTTCTCTCTCTCTCTCTAATAAATAAAATCTTTAAAAATTAATAATAAAATCTTAAAAAAAATCTCTTCTGATGATCTGTACACTACTGGGGGTTCACTGAAGATCCCTGCACCCTAGAATACTTGTCTTCATCTACAAACAGATGGTCCTTTCACAAAAATTAAGTAGGTTTAATTTTATAGCTAGTTGACTCTTAAAAAAAAGATGCTAGAGCCTCCCTCCTTACCATGCATTAAACTGTCTTTTTTCTCTGGCTGGAATTTGAAGCAGGTAGTTTAATGTCTTACTTACTAAAAAATATCAGGAGAGAAGAAAGGAAAGGCAACTTTAATGATCTTAGCAAGTCGAAAGGGAGTGAACTATAATTTCCTGGCCCTGGTCTGCAAATCTTTAAAAATGTTAAAAGTGGACCTCTTGGGGCACCTGGGTGGCTCAGGAGGTTAAGCGTCTGCCTTGGGCTCAGGTCATGATCCCTGGGTCCTGGTATCGAGTCCCGCATCGGGCTCCCTGCTCGGCGGGAAGCCTGCTTCTCCCTCTCCCCCTCCCCCTGCTTGTGTTCCCTCTCTCGCTGTGTCTCTGTCAAATAAATAAATAAAATCTTAAAAAAAAAAGAAAGTGGACCTCTTTACAGAATGGAAAGAGTTCATTTGAAATAAGAACATAAAACTACATTTCATATTTATTACATATATTCTATAATTCATGAAAACTAAATATTACTAATTCAATGTATTAGGGCAAAACTTCCCTGGGCATACCTAGCAGCCTGAAGAATAAGGAAGCTGTTAACAGCATTTGTTTGGTTTTGTTTACTTTTTTTTTTGGAAGGATGGGGAGTCAGAGAAAATATCTTTTAGAGCTTAGTATCACATACAAATTAGTCACTGAATTGATGTATTTTTCATTTTCCCCTATCTCAACAAAGTATTGTAACATACCACTTTCTAGTTCAAAGGAAGAATATGTCATTTTTCTAAATGAGTGAATCTTCCCTTGTTAAACACCTAATGTTCTCGCTTTCATCCATATTCTCTCCCTTTTTCTCCCTCTCCACCTCATTTCTGAAGAATATGGCCCTTAAAAAATGGCATGACTTCAGATCTTCTTGAGCACTGAATTCTTAATAATTCAGAACTGTCATCATGAATATTAATTAATTTACCTAAGCCAAAATAAAGTCATGCCTTCAAGGGCAAGAATAAGAATAATAGAAATAATAGTAATGACAACATCCCTTTACTGGAGGCATCCACAAAAGTGCCCCAACAAAATAGCTATATAGAGCTACTGATTCCTACCCTACTTGAGTGGCCTGAAGCAGAATGTCAGGTCACACCTCTTTTTCAGTATATTTGCTTCTGGAACTTTGCTGTGCCATACCAACTAGATTAGAACTATGTATCTCCAATTTTTAAAATTGTACCTAAAATTACTCTACTTATCATTCTAAGAGAAAGTCTGATGAAATGTCATAGGAGTTTTAGGACATGAATCGAACAGAAAATACCTTATTTCCTTAAATTCTAAAGTAAGATTTTAAGATACACCAGGAATTTAGTAACAAACTTTTCACAGAAGGGAAAAATCACTACACTGATTCTCCTTTCCTTTATTCAAATTATAAATTAGGAAAACATTAACTGATTTACACCACCTCTTTACAGAAGCTTTGACAAAAAAGACAAAACTTGAGTTTGGCAATCTATTCCCAAAATGCCTGTTAGAAGAAAAAAAAAGGTAGATGTTGACAGTTCCTGTGAAATAAATCTTTATTCTAGACTCCAAAGACAGGTTTTACAAAAATAGCATCATTTCCGAAGTGCACTGAATTATTTATAAATGATCTGTTTATGAAACCACAGTATGCCAGAATTACTCAGAATTCTCAGCTAATCCAACATTCTTACTTTATATTTGATTAAATTTACATCTGGAGATTATCAATGGTTACTCAAAATCCAGTAATTAACTGGAAGCCATACTCCTGGGCTCAGACCCAGTTGCCCTTTCTCTACCCTGCTTTTCCTCATTGGGGCTGCATCCAATTACACTAAGATAAAAAGTCATAACAGTAACAACAACAGTGGCCACACACTGAGTTCCCACGTAGTTCCAGCAGTAAGTACATTTATCTCTAATCCTGACAACAAGCCAGAAAGAGAGGTATTACTACTCCTATCTTGATTTTTAAAAGATTTTTAAAATTTTTATTGATTTTAATCTAAAGATTAATTTTTTAAACATAAAATTTTTTTTTAAGATTTTATTTATTTATTTGAGAGAGAGAGAGAGAGAATGAGAGACAGAGAGCACGAGAGGGAAGAAGGTCAGAGGGAGAAGCAGACTCCCTGCTGAGCAGGGAGCCCGATGCGGGACTTGATCCCGGGACTCCAGGATCATGACCTGAGCCGAAGGCAGTCGCTTAACCAACTGAGCCACCCAGGCGCCCTAAACATAAAAAATTTAAAAAAAATTTTAAATATTTTATTTATTTGACAGAGACATAGCGAGAGCAGGAACACAAGCAGGGGGAGTGGGAGAGGGAGAAGCAGGCTTCCCGCCTAGTAGGGAGCCCGATGTGAGGCTCGATCCCAGGACCCTGGGATCATGACTTGAGCCGAAGGCAGGCGCTTAATGACTGAGCCACCCAGGCGCCCCTAAAGAATTTTTTAATCTTTCAAGATTAAAATAAAAAAAGGCTGAACAGAATTAAGCATTTTGCCCCAGTCACACCTGCTGGGATTTAGACACTGACCTCCTGCTGTGTCTGGACCATGCACTCATACTTCTGAGCCTTTGTACTTGTAAATTCCTGGTCAAGAATACTCTTACTCCAAATATCTAAGGACCACTTCACTTCTTTCAAGTTTCTGCTCAAATGTCACCTTATCAGAGTCTTCATCAAATTAAAATATATCCTCACATCTCTCTCTCCCACTGCTTTATTTTCTCCACAGCATTGTCTGCCACTTGAAAAATTATGTTTATCTGTTCACTATCTACCTTTCTCTAACAGAAAGTATGCTGTTTAAGAATCTTGAAGGACTCTCATTTTCTATTACAGATCTGTATTGCCTAAATATTGCACTGCAGACATGTATTTTTTTTTAAGTGAGGCAAAATATAAAACTTGCCATTTTAACCGTTTTTAAGCATATAACTCAGTGGCAGTAATTACAATCACAATGTGTGCAACCATCACCACTACCTATTGTCAAAACATTTTCTTCATCCCAAGTGGAAATTCTTTAACCATTAAGCAAAAACTCCCCGTTCCCCCCACCAACCCCAGCTCTTGGTAACCTCTCATCTACTTTCTGTCTCTGTGAATTTGCCTATTCCGCATATTCGTATAGGTGGAATCATACAATAGCTGTCCTTTTGTGTTTGGCTTCTTTCATTTAGCATAACCTTTCCAAGGTTCATCCATGATATAGCATGTATCAGAACTTCATTCCTTCTTATGACTGAATAATATTCCATTATATGAATATATCGCATTCTTTATCCATTCATCTGCTAATGGACACTTGGGCCACCTTTTGGCTATTATTAATAAGGTAGTCCCACCCCATTCATGAGTTTGCTTTCCATGGTTTCAGATGCCTACTGTCAACCGTGGTCTAGAAGCAGATGACCCTCCTTCTGATGTACTGTCAGAAGGTCAGTACTAGCCTAACACTACATCACACGCCTATGCCATTCACCTCACTGCGTCTCATCGTGTATACATTTTATCATCTCACATCATCACAAGAAGAGTGAGCACTGTACAATAAGGTACTTTGAGAGAGAAACCACATTCACATTAATTTTATTACAGTATATTGCTATAAATATTCTATTTTATTAGTGATTGTTCTTAATCTCCTACTGTGCCTAACTTATAAATTAAACTTATTATAGGTATGTATATATAGGAAACACAGTGCATATAGGGTTCAGTACTACCCATGGTTTCAGGCTTCCAGTGGGGGTCCTGGAACCTGTCCCTACAGATAAAGGGGGGAACTACTGTAATGCTGCACTGAACACTGCTATACAAATATCTGTTTGAGTTCTTTTCAATTATTTTGTCTGTATACCTAGTTGTGGGGTTGCTGGGTCATACTATGATTCTATGAAGAAATGCCCAACTCTTTTCCACAGTGGCTGTATCATTTTACACTGAGTGGATGTAGGACCTTTGTCAAAAATCAATTGCCCATAGATAAATGGGTTTATTTTTTGACCCTTAATTCTGTTCTGTTGGTATACATATCTATCCTTATAACAGTTCCACACTGTTGATTACAGTATCTTTGTGGTAAATTTTGAAATCATAAAGTGTGAGTCCTCTGACTCTGTTACTCTTTTCCTAGATTGTTCAGGGCCCCTCGAAACGGTCTATGAATTTGAGTCAACCTTTCCATTTCTAAAGATTGTTAGAATTTTGACAGGGATTGCACTAAACCTACACATCACTTTTGTCGGTATTGATAGCTTAACAATATTGTCTTCCTACCCAAGAACATGGATGTCTTTCCACTTATTTAGGTCTTACTTAATATCTTTTAGCAATGTTTTTTAACTTTCAGTGTAGAAATCTTTCACCTCATTGGTTATATCTATTAATAGGTATATTAGTCCTTCAGATGCTAACACATATAGAATTGTTTTCATAGTTTCCTTTCCAGATCACTTATTGTGGGTGTATAGTAACAAGATTTTTATGTGTCCATTTTGTACCCTGCAATGTTGCTGAATTCATTTATCAATCCCAGCAGCTTTCTTTTGGATTCTTTGGGATTTTCAAATACAGAATCATGTCATCTGAGAAGACAGACAGTCTTACTTCTACCTTTACAATTAGGTATCTTATTTCATTTTCTTATTTAACTAGCTCTGGCTAGAACTTTCAGTGGAATGATGAAGAGCAATGGTAAAGGGAACATCCTTGTCTTGTTCCTAATCTTAGTGAGGAACTTTTGAGTCTTTCACCACTGAGTTTGACGTAACCTGTGAGTTTCTCATAATTGCCCTATAGTATGCTGAGGAAGTCCCCTTCCCTTCCTAGTTTCCCGAGTGTTTTGATTACAAAAGAGTATAGGATTTTATCAAATGCCTTTTGTGTATCAGTTAAGATGACCATCTGTTTTTTCCCTTTTTCTATTAATGTGGTATGTTACAAGGACTGATTTTTTTAAGCTGAACCAAACTGTACTCCTGGGATACATCCCACTTGGTCATAGTGTCCACTCCTTTTAATATGCTGTTGGTTCAGTTTGGCAGCATTTTGTTGGATTTAACAGGCATGTATTTTGAAACAATGATCAGAAAATTATACAAAAACACAGTTATAGCTTATATTATTTTTTAGTTGTTAAGAATTATTTTTTAATTGAGGGGGAATGTACATATCTTTAAGACATTCTGTTAAATACTAAATATTAAAATGAAGTGAAAGGAAAATTATCCCTTTTTATGTCAGTGGTAAGTTTTACAAGCTCTTTGGAATGTTGCAATTTTAAAGCTGTTGCTTAAGTAACCTTTTTACATACCTGCAAATATATAATGTAAAAAAAAAAAAAAAGATCTACAGGATGAATGTAACATCAATAATTTAAAATCTACTCCTAAAACAAAAAGTAACAAGAAAATAATTTACCCCTTCATAGAAAACTTTTGCACAGTCCTTTGCTAATTTTCCAAAAAATAATACATTGATGGTGTTGATCTCCGAATTTGAATTTTCTTGTTCTATAGAGAAAAACACACATACAGAAAAACACTAATTAGATACAACAGTTTTACACACACAAGAAAATTGATGACAACTACATTCTAAAAACTAGTTATTTCAAAATATAATTATGAAGGAAAATTAAAATTTTTATAATTCACTTTTAGTTTAATACCTTAAGTATTGCAAAGATCATGCACAGAATACTATTAGGTACTAAAACCAAAATTGTAACAAGCTTCAACTAGAATACATTTTATAAATTTCTATAAATATCACATTAACAGCATAAAATAACTGCATTCTATTTATTTTCCATGTTTATAATAAAAAGAAACTGAATATGGTATTCAATTTTTATACTATATAACGTATCACCCCCAAAGTAGTTCACTTTTTCTGAGCTTCTAGTAATCTACAGTGTCAGCACATTAAGGTTTTTATTTTGTTTTGTCTTAATTTATTTATTTGACAGAGAGAGAGCACAAGCAGGGGGAGCGGCAGGCAGAGAGAGGGAGAAGCAGGCTCTCCGCTGAGCAAGGAACCCGACCTGGGGCTTGATCCCAGGACCCCAGGGATCATGACCAGAACTGAAGGCAGACGCTTAACGGACTGAGCCACCCAGGCGCCCCTCAGCACATTAAGTTTTAATATAGGTAAGTGTATTTTCTCCTCCAGCATGCACAAATGAAAGAGTAAAAGAGCAGAGTGTGTGTAAAGATCAAACTATTTATGATTTTAAAAATGAAATTTAATTGGGGAAAAGAAAAAAAGAATTTCCACAATGTTCACTCTCCAGAGATCACCTTCTATAACCAATGCAGTAGGGCCAAATGCTAAGACTGAATTATATCATCTGAGGAAAGTCTCATTCATATCATCTTTCAAATATTCAACTACTCCAAGAAACTGCCATCATATCAGATTTTTATGCATCTATAGAGTATATGAAAGATCTTTCCCAAAATGATAGTCTTTGTTGTGTAACCTAGAACTCTTGAATCTGCTACTCTGTCAGGTCTGGTGGCGTTCATAGTGAAACAACTACCACAAAGCTGACACTGATCTCTTCAACTCCTCAAAACAAGTGTATACATAAACTGAAACACTAATGTTTCTCAAATACAAAGCACAGCGTTCTCTAACCAAAACATAACATACTGTTAATATCTTAAATGACCTATCAGATGTCTGTGTCTGGCCATGATGGACTAATAGACACTGAGTTTATTCTCCAGTCTTAAAATGACTAGAAAACTAAGAAAAAATATACGAAACAACAGTTTTCAGGTATCAGACAACAGGGAGTGCAGGAAAGTGATCTGAGAAGGAAAATAAGACAATACCCCTATCTTACTTCCTGGGGAGTTTCCAGGCAGCAGGAAATGGAGCTAAAATCCAAACAAAGCTCAGCAGTCTTGACTGAATTCAGAAGAGTTCAGATATGAGGATACCAAGGTGGCTAGAATTTGCAGGGCAGAATGCTGAAGGCAGGACAGCAGCACAGACAAAGAGTGCTCTGGCGATCTGAAGATGGGTGCCTTCGGGTCTTCGGATGAATATCTCCAAGTACATGGAAGGCAAGTACCTCATGAAGAGGAAGAACCACTTGAAAGGAATAGGCAGAACAATTCTGAGACTCACACAGGGTTAGGAACTGTTCTTGTTCCAACCAGAATGGAATCCACACACACAAGGCATAGAGTATTGTCAGAAGGGTATTTCCTTAGTGATATGGCCAAATTGGCCTGAAAATAAAGGCTGTTCTATACCCACCCCAACAAAGCTAATCAAACTGATTCCAAGAAAATTAAATGTATCCCAAAATAAAGACACGTAATAGTTAAAGGATGGATAACAAAGAAATCCAACATTTGCTAATATAAAATTCTAAATGTTTGGTATCCAGTAAAAAATTACCAGCCATGAATATGATGAGGAGAAATGGAAGATATTAAAAAAAAAAAAATCTCAAAATGAACTTTCAGAATTGAAAAATATAGTATTAGAAGTTAACAGTACGCTGAATGGACTAACAGATTAACTGAAAATGTTACAGAAAACCGAAAAACAGAGAAGAATCAATGAAAAGAAAAGCTGATTTTAAAGATCAATATAATAAATATCTAGCCAGAATGATCAGGAAAAAAATGAAAGAGTAGCCACAAATTATCAATGAATGAAAACAGGACATCACTATAAACCCTACCAACATTAAAAGTATATCAAAAATATACTATGAATAACTTTATGCCAATATACTTGACAACTAAGATGAAACATAAAATTCCTTTAGAAACACAAACTACTGAAGCTTACTCAAGGGAAAAAAAGATAGAAAAGCCCTATTAACAAATAAATTACACTGAACTTAGGGTTTGGAACTTCCCCATGAAGAAATTTTCAGGCACAGTTGGCTTCACTGATGAATTCTACAAACATTTAAGAAGAAATAAAAGCAATTATAGATAAACTCTTCCAGAATATAGAAGAGAAGGAAGCACTTAACAGCTCTTTTCAGGAGGACAGCATTACGCTGATACCAAAATCACTCAAAATCATTACAAGAAAAGAAAGACATGGAACAATATCCTTCATAAACTTAGATGTAAAAATCCTTAATCAAATATTTGTAAATTAAACCTAACAACATATCAAAAGGATGACTCATCAGGCCCACTACCTTATCATGTTATTTTTTTCTTCAGACCACATTTCTACCTAATATTACTTATGTAATTATTTACTGAATTTATTTACCTCCCTAAAATGTAAACTTCATGAAGGCAAGGGCTTTATTTTGGTCACTGCTATATCTCCCATACCTAGAACAGTGTCTAAATATAACTGGTTTTCAGTAGTTACAGAATGTTGTAGTTCAAAGTCTGTTTCCCATTCACTGCTGCAGGCCATTCTTCAATCCAATTTCAGGCTTCAGATGAGATCTATTTTGGTCCTCAAATACCCCATGGTAGCTCTTCCTAGCCTACCAGGATTATTTCAGGGTTACTAGGAAGAAGGCATAATCTCATATAACTATACCTAGGCAAAAAATAACATGCTGAAAGGAGTGTTTTATAAGTTAAGTTTGCTAAGCTGTTTAGGTCACACTAGTGAAACCAGAAGTAGGGGGACCAGTTAGCTATTGTAACAGTTTAGATATGAGATTAAAGGGATCTGAAGTAAAATAGAAGAAATGGGTGAGGGAAGAGAGGATAGATGCTATGGAAAAATTCAGTGAAAAAAAATTTCATTCTATAGTTTTTTACACTACTGTGTATGTATTACCCATTAGAAATCATTTTTGTGCTTATGTGTGTACCTATATATATTAAGTTATCCATTTGTAGATTATAAGAAAAGGTTAAGCAGAAACGGTCTTATTAAATTGTATACCTTGTAGGGCAATCTTCAAAACAGCTGTTCTGTTTCCACCATAAGTTAAAGAAGAAATAAGTGAGAGTTTTCCCTAAAATGAGAGAAAAATGGTTATACAGAAAACCCAAAAGAGCTTATTATAACACCAAGAGATAAGTTAAAATTAGAAAAACTATTTTAAAAGCAATAAGCTTTGGGGCGCCTGGGTGGCTCAGTCATTAAGCGCCTGCCTTCGGCTCAGGTCATGATCCCGGGATCCTGGGATCGAGCCCCGCATCGGGCTCCCTGCTCGGCGGGAAGCCTGCTTCTCCCTCTCCCACTCCCCCTGCTTGTGTTCCCTCTCTCGCTGTGTCTCTCTCTCTCTGTCAAATAAATAAATAAAATCTTTAAAAAAAAAAAAATAAATAAAAGCAATAAGCTTTTATTTTTCAAAAAAATTCAAAGTACTATGTTCAAGTCACCATATTTAAGAAATGAAAGTGATTTTACTAAAGAAATTTCAGAAGGCCTAATTATTTAGGGTCATAACTTAATTTTTTAAACAATCTTATTATTAAATATTATCCAATTCCTCATTTTACAGATAAAGATGAGCTGGCTCAACTTCAGTTTCATGTTAACCCCTATAAGGTTGTTTCTACTGAAGAAAAATGAAGAGTTTGCTCCTAAAAAGAAATAAACAATAAATTAAAAAATGCAAACTGGTAATCTCATAAATAAGGGCAGTGTGGACAAAGCAATGAACTAAAGCACACATAAAGTTTAGTCCTCATTCTTCTGTAACTAACCAGCTCTGTCACCTTAAAAAAGCTATTTAATCAGCATCTCTCAGATAAAATGAAGTATTTAATCTAGGTAGTTTCTATACTTTCTTCTGGCTCTAAAATTTAATGATCCTATGAATAAATACATTATAGGTCTCTTTGAAAACTTCCACATAGAAATAAAATGTATTTAATAAAATTTAAAAATGGATCTCTAATACATATCTCCCACACTAATATTCCAGACTTTGATATAGCCGACAACAACAAAACCTATGTTCATACACCAATTTTACTTATAAGACAGGAATCAAAAAAAAAATTAAAATAAGGCTATCAGCTGTGCATGATTCGGTCAAAAGTAAAATAGTTCCACTTAGGAGATAGAAAGCTGTAAAGAACAACAAAAAGTTGGACAATGTACAAATTTCAACCTTTTTTTTTGACCCACCAGAGAACTGAAGTCAGAAGACAACTGATTAACCAGAAATCTAAGAAAAGAGAAGTACCTCCAATAAGAGAGAGGCAACAGTGAGTTGAGGTCACAAGGCAACCAACTAATCAGAAATCTTAAGAAAGAGAAGATGCTCAAGGAGAGATGGGTGGTAAGCACTTGCTTACCTGAAGTAAATGGCAAATGCTGCCTGACATTTGTCAGAAAATTCATCTAACATTTTTAATGAGTTGCTGAAGGCCAAGTGCGGGCTAGTGAGAAGACATGGAGCTTGTGGGAGCTGCAAACACAAGGGGAATTCACACCCACTTACAAGCTCGTCTCCAAAAACGTCATGACAAAAGTCAGGCCAGGAGTCAGGACAGGGTGGTAGCAGTTATTGTAGGAAGGCCTGCCTGAGTCTTCCCCATCTTCCTTTCAAAACAAAGTCCTTAAACTGCTAGGAGAAAGACAACCAACTTATGAATCTCATTAGACCTTTGATGAAAATGCACTGCAGAAAAACACTCTCTACCCTTCTAGGGATAAGGAGAAAGAGGTATACAGGTGTGAGGGCCAGACCCACAGCTAGGGACAGGGCAGAATCACTAGAAGACCTCACCCACAAGACCCAGGCTAATCTTTTTAATCTTTGTCTTTCATAACTATTCCAGAAGCCTTTCCCTTACCCCAAAGGAAAAGGCACTCTGGAGCTGCTCTCACAAACTACAGGGAACTCTGAAAGTTAGAACTAACTGCATCCCTCACCTGATGGCCCCAACCATGAGCCAGTAGGGCATGGCCCAGCTCCTGTACCTTCCACGTAAGATACTTTCAAACTTTTCTACAACTCTTATACGGCAAATGAGCTGGACAAGTAGGCCAGATTTAACTGACTTCTCTCAAGTGGTCTCTCTGCAAACAAGGACTAAACTGAAGTACCAGGACTGAACTAGGGGCTGTGAGGCTTCCCAGGTGGCAGAGCACACAGGGGAGCCTGTCAACCTGTGCCGCCTGAGTGACCTCCGTCCTTTCTGGAGGGTCCCCAACAACTGTAAACTCTTTGTTTTCAAGGGTAGCATGTATGCCCTCAGTATTTGTGCTTCCTGTGTGAAAGGCAGAAATCAACCAAAAAAAAAAAAAAAAGTGTGATTTGCTCCTAGGGATGGTTGTAAGAAATATTCGAGTTTTTAAGGAAACATTTTTAGTTGATTATGTGGCCCTCAGTTATAAATTAAGTAGGCAGTTTTACTCACAATAAGAGTTATCACATTAGAAAGATAGTATATAATTTGTTCCTGTCTTTAGCTGAAGTGAGCAAAGAAAAAATGGAAGTTGAACTAAACAATAAGCTTTGGAAGTTTAAGGATGACTGAAGAGTAAGAGACTTCTAGGGGGATTTATGTCCCCAGAGTTCTGTGTTTACATTTCAATAAGAGATGAACCCTAGAGACAGTTCTTTACATTCTAAATGATATATTTACATTCAGGAGATGAGGTTCTTCTCTGTCAGGAGGGGACGGTAAAGCTGGATAGCTGTCCTATATAAACTCCCAGATTCATAATTTCAAGGTTCCTTTTCTACAGTGCAAGAAATCCCCTTTACACACACAGAAAGACTTGTGATCCTCACCATATTGCCTTGCATGAGGAAAATGGGGGATAGAAAACTGATGCAGTCATTGCTGAGAGTAAAAATTATAGTTGGCCTATACTCCAGAAATCTCATGTTAGCTTTCAGGATAAAAGTGAATTAATATTAAATATTAAAAATGTATCACCCCCAATATAAGAGTGGAGTTTTCCTAAGGTCAGTGCCTCTCAGATGGGATACAAATGCTTTTGTGCACAGTATGAACCTAATCTATTTGGCTCCTCCTGATCAACCAAATCTACTGAACTGTATGTAGCACACCAACCTAGAATGTGGATTATACACTGTTGCTTGAGAACTACTTGACCACTTGACATTTACCCAAATAAAATAAATAGCTATGTTTACATAAAAATTTGTACATGAATGTTTATAGCTGCTTTACTCATCATTATAAAAAACTGGAAAGAATCCAAATACTGCTACACTGAGGAATGAAGAAATGGACTGTGATGGAATTCTAGTCACCAATAAAAAAGGAACAGTACTGACCAACATAACAACCTGGAAGAATCTCAAATGCATCATGCTAAGTGAAAGAAGCCAAACTCAAAAGGCTACATAGTTCAGGACTCCATTTACATGGCATTCTTAAAAGGCAAAAAGCATACTGTCAGAAAATTGGTAAAAATTGGTTGCCAGGGGTTAGAATTGGAGTAGCAGCTGACTATGAAATTTTGGGGAGTGACAGACTGTTATACAGCTTAATTATGTTTGTGATTATATGTTCTTATATATCTGTCAAAACTTGCAGAACTGTACACTAAAAACAATGAATTTAAGCAGTAAAATGCATTTAACAAAATTCAAGAAACATACATAAGAGGTATCTGCAGATTAAAAAAGGATAAGTATTCAAACTGAGAGTTGAAAAATAAGAGACTCATTCAGATATATGAAAGAACAGAAATCATATACTTTGACCTAACTTTTTAAAATAAATGAGCATTGCTCATGAAAATGTGATAATCATGAGAAATAAGTAAAAGGTATTTCCTAGTTTTAACGCCACTGAACACTAACATGTTCACTTACAGCTAAAAGGAATTATTGTAATAAAAGAGCTAAAAGTGAAAAATATTTCACTAATACAAGTAGGAACAAAAATTAAAAAATACAGGTAGTTAGTTGACTGCATAATCAGAAGAAAAGAACTTAGCAAACAACTGTATCATTTAAATGTCTCTATATCAAGCACACAAAATGAAAATGCTACAACTAGATACAACTCAGCAGTAACTTGTATTGATAATTTGTTAGAAAGAAAATTGAATCACAGCACTTTATTAATAAAATACATAAGAAACGTCACATTAATCAGCCAAGTGCAAAAAAGTTTGACAATACTAAGTATTCGATAAGACGTTAAATGCAATGAAGTAGAAAACCAACTGTAATCCATAAAACTATTTCATATGAAAGAAAATACCAGGGAAATGGAAAATAAACATAAGAATAAAATATGTAACAAACGTCTATACAGAGAATATTGATTAGAAAAGCAAAACTGAAATGTAGCATTATTCTCTTTCTTTCACTATCAGACCCATTTTACTAATAAAGCCCCTACCTCATTCCTGTTACATTCTCCCCTTAGTCCCTAACTCAGGCACAAGAACTAAAATGAAAAATTCACTAATGATGCATAATAGAATATTGGATATGGCAGAAAAAAACATTCAATGAACTTGAAGACAGATCAAAAGAAATTAATTTGAAAATTTCACTCAGGCAAAAACCAAAACAATACTGAAGAAAATGGAACAACACCTCAGAACCTATGGGACAATACAAACAGCTTAACATACATGTAACTGATATCCTGAAAGGAGAAAAAAGTAATCAGGTGGTAGAAAATAAAAATTCCAAGAAACATAGCCAATAATTTTCTTAATTTGATAAAAAAAAAAATTGACTTATGGATCCAAGAAGCTCAGTTATACATAAGCAGGAGAAATTCCAAGAAAAGCCACACCCAGGCACATGAGAGTCCAACTGCTAAAAACAAAAGATAAATAAGAAAAGAGCCAAAAGTAAAACAGGGCACATTATGTAAGAAACAATGGAAGCGAGAAAGCAACAGAATATGTTAAAAGTACTGAAAAGGAAAAAAATGAGTCAACCTCCAATTCTATATCCAGTAAAAATTACCTTCAAAAACAAATGGGTGATGGGTATTAAGGAGGGCACTTGTAATGAGCACTTGGTATTGTATGTAAATGATGAATCACTAAATTCTACTCCTGAAACTAATATTACACTGTATGTTAAGTAGAATTTAAATAAAAACCTGAAAGAAAAAAAAAACCAAAGATGAAATAAAGGCATTCTCACATGAATGACTACTAAACAAATTCATCTCCAGCTGTACTACAAGAAATGCTAATGGATGTTTTTCAGGATGAAGGGAAACTTGGGTCTACTGGTAAAAATAAAGCACATCAGAAATAGTAAATATGTCAGCTGGTATAAAAGACTATGTTTTTGCCTTCTCTTAATTTCCTTAAAAGACAACTCCCCATTTAAAAGCAAGAGCTAACATTGTAAGGTGGAGTTTATAATATACATACAAACAGATATATCATAACAGCTCAAGGAACAGGGGAGTAGGAAATGGAATTTTACTGCTTAAAATTCTATTTGTCAAGTGAGAAGAATGAAGCAGGACATGAGAAATAAGAAGTGTCACATGAAAAGTGGTACAAGATTAACTCTAAGTAGATTTTAATAAGAACATATATTGCTAGTACTAGAGTAACCATTAAAGACAATAATAAGGCAGGTGTTGTTCAAACCAACAGAGAAAATAGAACAGAATGGGGAAAAATATTTAATGAACCCACAGAACTCAGGAAAGAAGGAAAGATGATCACAGAAAGGACAAATGGAAATCAAATAGCAAGATGGTATTACTTAAACACCATTATAACAATTACTTTACATATAAATTAAGCACTCCAATTAAATGGTGAGATTGACAGACTGGATTAAAAAGCATGACCCAATGACATGCCATCTAAGGGATACTTAAAATATAAAAACATAAATAAATTAAAAATAAAAGATACACCATCCAGTTAATCTAAGAATGTTGGCAGAACTATATTACCAGATAAAACAGATGCTCAAAGAGTTACCAGAGATAGACATCCGATAATGACAAAAAGAACCATTCATCAAAAAGAAATAACAATCCTAAATATATATGCACTTAATAAAAAAGCTTCAAAATAGATGAATACTGACATAACTAAAGGAAGAAATAGACAAATCTACAATCATACCTGGTATTAACACCTCTCTCTCAGTAACTGACAGAACAAGGAGAAATAAAATCAGTACAAATACAGACTTGAAAACACACTCATACAAGTTTATACCATTAACATTCATAGACCACCAGACCAGAATGTGTTGAAAACACATTCTTGTCAACTACGCATGGAATGTTCAGGAAGGCAAACCACATGGTGACCTAATTAAGTCTTAATAAACTTCAAAAAAACTGAAATCTTGCAGAAATTACAAATCAGTAACAATAACATATTTAGCTATTACAATTCCTAGCTTACAAATTGGAAAGATAAGGCAGAAGTAGATAAAATTACTTTCCCAATTACATAGCTAGTAAATGGTGGATCTGTGTTATTAAATGTCCCCCATGTTATTAACTCTTTAATCTTAAACATCTTTTTTAAATGCATCCCTTCTTCTTCATTCCTTCACAACAAAATGTATTCTTTAATATGAAATGGAATATTTAAAATAAGAAATCACAATTAATTTTGTTATTGATAGTTTACAACAATTGTATTTACTTCACCACTCATTATTAGTAACCTTGTGTAAATTTTTAGCACTATTGACAAGTTTCAAAAAATTTCTATTAAGTTTCTTTCCTATATAAGCTGTGAGATTTCTAACAACTGTCCTTGAAGTAGCTTCAGATTCCATAGTTTCAGTACCTATTTTCATTCACTAACTATATACACCGCATGCTAGGTGTGACAGTATATATTCATACCCTGGTACAACTTTTTTTTTTTTATGTTATGTTAATCATCATACATTAGTTTTTGATATAATGTTCCATGATTCATTGTTTGTGTATAACACCCAGTGCTCCCATTCAGTACCTGCCCTCTTTAATACCCATCACCAGGCTAACCCATCCCTCCGCCCTCCTCCCCTCTAGAACCCTCAGTTTATTTCTCAGAGTCCAGTCTCTCATGGTTCATCACCTCCAATTTGCCCTTCATTTTTCCCTTCTGCTATCTTCTTTTTTTTTTTTAACATATAATGTATTATTTGTTTCAGAGGTACAGGTCTGTGATTCAACAGTCTTACACAATTCACAGCGCTGACCATAGCACATACCCTCCCCAATGTCTATCACCCAGCCACCCCCATCCCTCCCATCCCCTACCACTCCAGCAACCCTCAGTTTGTTTCCTGAGATTAAGAATTCCTCATATCAGTGAGGTCATATGATACATGTCTTTCTCTGACTGACTTATTTCGCTCAGCATAACACCCTCCAGTTCCATCCACATCGTTGCAAATGGCAAGATTTCATTCCTTTTGATGGCTGCATAATATTCCATTGTCCTGGTACAACTTCTGACTCCATACTTTTCTTCTATACTAACCAGTGTGTGGGGATGTTCCTGGAAAACATTTCTACACCAGGAGAGCTGGCATATCCTGGCTAAAAATGCAAGTAACTGCAAAGCACACAAATACATCTCATTAAACCTAGTCCACAAGTCAACTTCCCCTTAGCTACATATTCCAAAAATGTTCTCAGCCATTCCAATGCCACTGGATAAGACAGGAAATGTGATGGAAGGGTAAGTCAAAATGGAAAGAGACAGCAACCTTAACCATTTTAGGTTAGAACATCCCCCTTGTGTAAATTTTACAAATATGAAAATGTAAATTCATTTCTAAGACCCCTAACATGGTCTTGGGCTTGTTCAAGTAAAGTCTTTGAAGCCTGAGCTTCACTAATTGCAAAATAATTCTGTCTCTGCTCAATGAGATTATGGTACATTTTCACTGAGAACTATGAAACTAGGTAAATTCCTTGTCCAAAGGCATGTTAATATATCATTATCTTGACCACGGTAACCAGCATTTACCAAATGCTTAGAATTCATTAAGTAAGCACTTTACATTTAATCCTCATTGCATTTCTATGAAGTAGGTTCTATTATAATTCCTAGCTTACAAATGGAAAAGATAAGGCATAGGCAGATAAAATTACTTTCCCAATTACATAGCTGGTAAATGGTCGATCTGTGCTTGAATCCAGCCCGCCTGTCTCCAGGGCTTCCACTCCTTTTCAGGATGTTAAACTGCTCTAGGAATAAGTTTGTGAATACGGCCTATGAGTTTGAGTATGAGTGTACTCGGAGGAAAGGGGACAGGGTGAGGGCAGAATAGAAGAGGAAAGGGAGTGTAGATAAATTTTTAAAAAATTGAATTTGTTTTATTTCACTTTAGTGCAGCAGTTGTGAAGCTGATTGTAGATCGTATAAAAGCCAATCACTGTTAACCAAATGCAAAACTGACTCAGCTAAAATTAAAAAGCTTTCCACTCCTATTTCAGGACTATGACTTCCATAATCAAAATATCAAAATAACACAACATACTCCTTTTCTTTTTTTAAAAAGATTTTATGTACTTATTTGACAGAGAGAGCACAAGTAGGCAGAGCAGCAGGCAGAGGGAGAGGGAGAAACAGACTCCCTGTCGAGCGGTGGGAGGGGGAGCCCGATGTGGGGCTGGATCCCAGGACTCTGGGATCATGATCTGAGCTAAAGGCAGCCGCTTAACCAGTTCACTGAGCCACCCAGGCGCCCCACACAACATACTCCTTGAAAGACATTTCCTGCTTTCACTTTCTCACCCAACATTCAATCCTCAAACCACTAAAAAGCCGACCCAGCAACATTAGTCTTCCCAAGTGACCAATATTTTCTTGATTATTAAATCAAATAGAATCTTTTCAGACCTTAGACTGAGCATTTAGCAGCAACATAGCAAAGACAATGAAAATTCAAATCACAGCTCAGCCACTTATTAGCTAACCTTGGATCTAACCTTGGATGAATTACTTAACCTTTATCTGTTTTCCCAACTATAAAATGGGAATAATAACATCTATTTACAGGGTTCTTTCAAGAATTAAAAGAGGGAACATATGTAAAGCACTCAGGAGAATGCGTACCAGAGAGCAATTTATGTAAGAGTTACTGATACTACTCCTTGAAACTTACCTTACTAAATATACAAGACACCACCCTCTCCTGGTTTTTCTCCTACGCCTCTGGATTATCTATCTCTTATTCATGCTATCTTCTTAACACTGACATCCTTCAACACATCTTCTTATTCTATTCTTTGGCCCAAATCTCCCTGAGTAGGAACCCTTTGAGCTCCAGAACCCCAAATCTACCTGCCTATAGGGCATTACTACCTGGATACCTCTAATAACCTGTGAAAGATATCCAAAACTGAACTCATTATCTTTCTTCTTAAATGCATGCCTATTATCTTCCCAGGGTTGACAGGACTTAAAACCAGGGAAATTTCCTGAACTCCTCTTTACCTCTCTCATCTAACCATTCTCCAAGACCTGTTGATTCTGCGTCTTTATCTTGTCAGTTCCAAGCAGAATGTCTAGATTCTAACACCAGCTCTACACTTATCAACTGCATCTCAGTCCAATCACCTAACCTTTTGGAAATGCCATTTACAGCCAAAGAATAATAGGACCCAATCCATAGGGTTTTGTCATGATTAAATGAGTTGATATATGTAAAGCACTTAAAATACTACCTAGTTCCTAGAAAGAGCTCAATGTTAACTCTTGTTATTATTATTATTTTATTACTATTTTGTCTCTCTCCTTCCCATCATCTCCTCTGCCCCTGGTTCAGACCAACATCAACTCTAAACTAGATTACTGCAACTATGTCTTAACTAATTAATTATCCTTCCTCTAATCTTGCCCTTTCTGATATATTCTTCACCCAAGAGGCAGAGTAATTTGAACTCAAAGTGAATCATGTCTTTGTCCTGCTTAAAATCTATTAAGGGCCTCCCACAGTTCTTAGGGTAACATCCAAATTCTTCAACATGCACATGAGGACTGCTTATACCCAAAATGAAAGGTATAATCTCAGTCATCCTTTATGTTCCAGCTCCACTTTCCTGACCTAACTTGTCAGAACCAAAGGTTCTCTCCTAAATGTTCACATACCACAATTCTAATACCAACTTATTAATTATAATTAGAGATTAGGTAAACTGTCCAAACCCAAAAGAATTCAGTCCCCTTTAGTTCAAGGATCATGTTCACGCATCTTTGTACCCTCAAAACTTATTCCAGTGTATCACAAAAGAATTCAATAAATGTTTGCTAAATGAACGCTAAATAATTAAGAATAATAGCCTCAAATAGTCACAAATATTATGACACACGTAAAACTATTCCTAAAACAACCCTTACAAATAAGCTCAACATAAAAATGAGCATTCCTTTTAGAAGAAAAAAGCATTCTGAGTTATGAAAATTCTTACCTGGATATATTTCTTGCTATAATCACAACCTGGCTGTAGAGAACTGAAATCTACTTTGTTTAATTCACTTAGCAGCTCAACTTCAGGCACTCCATTGACTTCTTTTATTAATTCAAGTGGCATATCAGATCTGCTTCAAAATGTTGTCCAAAGCAAATTCAACTAGAGCAGTTGACAGCTTACTGCTGAAAACAAAGACCAGTGTTTTACCCAAAGTGTAGTCCGTAATTTTAAGCTTCTTTGACTCACTTTTGCTTTTTCTTTCCTTTAAGTTGGTTAGTAATCACTCTTGGGGGTAGAGTGGATTATTCTGTAATTTTATTACAAGGATCAATACATGCATTCCTCCAAGACATTGAAACTCAAGCCTTTTCTATTTAGTTTTCTAAAGGAGTATCTCTAAAAGCCAGTTTTAGGATCTGTGAAAACTACACTGACAATGTCCTTTATCAAAACTGTGCTTTAAAATGTACAAGCTACTGGGGAAGGGGAGGGGGATTGAAAATTTTGGTTTTCTTTTTTAATCCCTTAGCAGTTGTAATAGTGTGTACTCAAATTGGGCACCAAAAGGTTACTCCTCTAAAATATATCTGTTGCCTCCTTCCTCCAGCCCCTATACAATCTCGAGGACTACTGAACTAACTTGTGCTTTGTAGTCTCAATCTTATTTCTCAGACGTCTTGAGTGGGACACGCACTAGTGTCAAAACTTAATTTTAATGTGTGAGCATCAACCTTCCCCCAAGCCAGTTGAGCTCCGTGAGGGCGGGGACTTGAACTAACTCCAGTCAGAGGCTCACAAAACGCCAAGCAAGATACTGAACGCAGCAGGCTCACGCTAAAGACAAATATGAAGAGTCTTTCTGCAATAACCACACCAAATTTTGATCTAAACTAAATCAGTCTCTTTATCATACCCGTTCACAAGCCGAACCACTTCACACCCAGGCAACGAACCCCACACGGACTTATAAATTCACTCACCCACACTCTAGAGAAAAACAAGGAAGTTTAGGAGGGCGCGCACGTGACGTCACACGCACGCGGCGGCCCAGTTCTCACGCATGCGTACACGGTCTCTAGGGCTAAACTTACTGCTCCCAGGCCCGGGGAGGACGAACTGCATGCATGATGGTTCGTAGGCCTAAGGTATCCTGGAAGTTTCGCATTATAAGTAGATGGTGCGGGCCAGGGGGAGGATGAGGCCGTGGTACAGTATCCACCAGAATTTTCGCTGCTCCCCTCAGCCCCGCCTCCGCTCAGTCTCCCACGGTCCAGGGTGAAGGCGCGGGAGGGGGAAGCAGGGGCGGTTCGCTGGGCGATTCATAACTCCTGTAACCAATAAAAAGTCTTTTCCAAACCCCGGGCGGGATTTGAGATTAGAAGCTCCTGTGGGCAGGGCACTTCCTATAACCCCCGGTTTTCTACCTCAGAAGCAATCACCCAAATGCAGATTTTACAAAGAAATAATTTCATCAATGAGTAATGCCGTTTTTAGATAGGTTGGATTAACTTCTTCATTGGTCTATAGGGCTATAGCTTGGGGATATAATTAAGACGTATTATTAAATGTGAATCTTTTGCTAATTTCTGATTTATATTTCCGATCATTTGATGAAAGTGAAACCCACCTGAATGCAAAGACAGGATGTAATAATTACCTAAATATTTCCAAGGCTAATTTGGACTAAAATATCCGCTGTAGATACTTATTTGCCCGTGGGAATAACTATATTTAAAATAACTTTTTTTTTTTTTTTTTAGCAGGAAGCATTCTGTTAGCCCACCTTCTCTTTTCCCTCACACCCCTGTATTCACATACCATGCATAAACCAGGGCGGTGACAAGAGGCTGAGCTCAGGAGCTGAACTGTCCATTTGTAGAAAACAATGCTAAGTAAGGCTTAGATCCCCTTCTTGTTCTTACCCTAGCCTCACCCAGCAAAGAAATACTGTACCTTGTCCCTAAGTGAAGTCCTCCACCTTGGCTCCAGATTCTGGCCACTTTCATTTCACCTCCTATCATTAGTTATATCTTCTCTCAACATATTTTCAACTTCTCCTTATTCTTCCCCATTGGCATTTAAACATATTCTAACACAGCCTAAGCTTATTAAGGGCAGGGAGAACTCTTTACTATTATATGCTTGGAGCCTGCACAGTGTCTGGGACATTGTAGGGGCTAAATATTTGTTGAGTGAACAAATGCTCAGGAAAAAATGTTTCTCTTTCCTCACCTCTGGCTTCCACCACTCCATCTTGGCCCCACCCCCACCCTCATTACACTTAAATTGCCTTTGCCAAGATCACTTTGCCTTGGCCCCACCCCCACCCTCATTACACTTAAATTGCCTTTGCCAAGATCACTGAAGTTTACTTTGTTGCTAAACCAAAAAGCACTCTTTATACTCTTTAGTCTTTCCTACTCATCTTTCTAAAGAGCATTTTCATTTTGTTACCACATGTTTAGTTTACCTCTTTTTCTATAGCAACTGAATCTTTTAAAGTTTTTCTCTTTCTCTAGTTAGCCTATGAATGTCCATATTCTATTCTGATGAAGATATCTATAACTGCTTTTTTGGTTGGGATTGTTCTCAGTTTCTCTGGGACCTAAACACTTCATATACATCCAAGTAACTTCCAATCTTGTTTCTTGTTCACTGTCTCCCAATTAGTGGCAGAGCTGGGGATTCGTATGACTCCAGAGCCTATACTGCTTTCCCTCACATTAGCATTTAGTTTGTATAGATTCATTCTATAAATGAAGAAAATTGAATATGAATATCCAGTACAAATGAAGTACGAGAGAAAAAAGAATGGATCAACTAGATAAGGCTCTGAAGACATAATGTTAAAACAATCCATTACCGTTTTTCTACGTCTATTGAAGCAGCATAAAAAAATGCCAAGACTAAAAAAAAAAAAAATCCAAGACTAACAATTAATGTATTATCTATTACAAGTACAATTTTTAAAGTGCAATGAAATTTTTGGTAAAAAACTACCATTAACTTGAAAATAAGAACCACCATGAGAGGCAAGTAAGTATTTCATTTGGGATTAAAGAATTTCAATTCAGGGAGCACAGAATCATAGAAACTCAAATAGTGTCCAGCTTGTAGGGTAAAAGCAAGGGTTTTTATGAGGAAAAGAAAGGGAGCCAATTACATGAGTTGAAGAGGGGAAAAAGTTTCCTGTGGGTGTTAACGAGTTATTTTAGGTTATACATTGATTGACTACTAATTCTATCTTCAGAAATTTCAAACCACCGGGATGTCTGTATTCAAGCAATTGTTAAGAAGAGTTGCCATTTTGCCTAATCCAAAATTTATGGCCCAGTTCAAACAAAGACAGGTAAAGCACTTTCTCTGCAGTGGCCCCTCTGGCTCTATTTTAAAATGGCTGTAGTCATGACAGTTTTTCATACTGCAGCGTGAAATGCTCAATTTTTAAAAAGCTAAAATGAGATTCTCACTAATAAATAATGAGTACTAAAAGTGGATGAGTATTTTTATTAATAAAAGCATAAATATAAAGATATGGTACTGTTTATAAGTAATTGAGCAAAGATAAAAGGAATTAATCTGCATATTTCTGGTATTTCTGTAATGGAGACCAAGCTCCTGTTCACTGCACAGTAGGCCAGTAAGTTGAGAGGCAAGATGTTGGGGTAAGGAAAGCAACTTTATTTGGAAAGCCAACAAACTGAGGAGATGGTGGACTATTGTCCCAAACAACCATCTCCCCCGGTATAAAATTCAGACTTCTTTTATGTTAGCAAAAGGAGTAAGTAGGAGAGGAGGTTGGAGTCAAAAGGTGACTGACCTCTGTAGACATCCCAGGAAGCTTGTATAACTTCTTTGTCCTTGGTCAGTTGATCTTTACATACAGGAATCTGGTCATGCCATTTCTTAAACATAGCCTAGTCAGTTCTGTATGTATTTCCTTATCTCCTTGGAGAGGTAGATTTGGGGTAAAAATCAATTTTTACAAATCTTAACTGTAACATGCTTATGTGCAGGGCTAAGCAGAAATTTCTAAGCTATAGGTCATAGCAGCAAAAGAAACAGAAGCAATATGGAGTCAGACATGCTAAGTTTCTCCCTGATACACTTCTCGTTAGCATTTTCACATTGCTCTTTACTATTTACTTTTTAATCTGAATCTTTGAATTGAATTTCCTAGTCACCCAGCACTTCAAATTTATTTTCTTGGCAATAATTGCTGCATCATTAACCCATTTCTATTGTGATTTACAATTTTCCTGCAAGTTGTTGTTGGTATGTTGCATCCCTACAGTTTGACAATATCATCTTCTACTGTTTTCTGAGATTTCCTAGCAGATTTCTTAGCTAGGCTACATTGGTTAGAGTTCTTTTCCCTGTAATCTAAGGGCATTTTTGTCCAATCCTATTGAACATCTAGATCAATTTATAAACTCCTATTTCAATGAAGCATCAATTTTTATATTGTTATATATTTGAAACAAGATAATTCAAACAAATTTATAGCAAATTTATGTTTAAATTATAAATTTAAATGATGAGGTCTTTAATCACTAGTGCATATTAGGAAGGTAGCATAACAGGGAATCCAAATGTGCAAAGCAAGGCATGGACTAAGCAAGAAGGGCCAAGATTTTCATATGAAGAGGAAAGGGTCATTCTCCTGTTTTGAACCATGCCATCTGGCACCTAGTGACTTATAGTGTGTAAAAGGGTTAAGATAGGCTGACTCAACAGAGATAGCCTTCTGTTGAGTTATACCAATGATTTATGTTGAGATGGAAAAAAAAAACCCGCATTCACCAAAATTAACATGAGTATTAATTCAGAAAAAGAATCTCTGACAAGTTGGCTTATAGAATAAAACCGAGACTTGGAGTTGCCTATGTATGGGAAGAACCATGTTTCCTAAGAATATGGTTGGTTTTTCAGGTTTCTCTGTAGAGGTGGGGAAGAGAGAAATTAAAGAGGAACCATCAAAAAGCTAGAAGGTGTGTACTCTCTGATGTTTGTGCTGTCTTCCATTCACATATTCAAAAAAAAAAAAAACACTTTACTAAAGTAAAGTTACTGAGCTCACAGTAAGGAAGCAAGGAACTTGGTATATGTTCAGATTGATACCAGTATAATTGAGGCAGCACACAGAAGAGAGATGAAGAAAAATAAGAGGAAAAGACCTGCTGGAAATTAACAGACATGAAGGATAAATTAGAACTTTCAACTTCTTAACACTATAAAAGTAGGGGTTTAGGTCTAGAGTTTAGAGTGCCTCTTTTATACATGCCGTATATTTTATACCATGAGGATATGTCCTGGAAAATCCTGCAGTAACACTCACATATAAAACCTTATTTCTGTGTAATCTTAGAATAAAAAAAATGCACTGATGGCTTGTTTGTTTTGGAAAGTCAGTGGCCTGAAAGTTGGAGAGCACCATAGCAGGTAGCTGTTTATTAGCCTGATATTTTTCTCTTTTTTTCCCTTCTTTTTTGAGTGACCCAAAATAGGTACACTTTTAAAACCTTTATAAGGAAAGATTTTAAGTAATGGAAAATTGATTAGGAGGTTGCATGTTTTTTAAATTCATGATGGTTATTTGGAATAATTGAGAACCATTTGCTTTAGGTTCAAAATGCATTTTTGACACAAAAAGACATTTCCTAACTTTGTAAGATCTATTAAATAGAATCTGCATTTATTCATTACATTCATACATTTTTTTCAGGAATGGAAAAGTCAACATCACAGAGTTCCCTTGATGAACACTGAAGGTATTTTATTCATTTTTCACCTGTATACAATAACAGTGAGACTTTCTATGGCTAAATGACAGTGTATCTTTTCTTCTCACAACTTGTCCATCAAAGATTATGTGTTGTTAGAATGATAGGGTTGTAGCCTACTGTATTAATTAGAGGATAAAATATCATTTGTGTTGGCCCTACTTTTATCTAGTTCTCAATAGTAAAAAATTAGTCCAAGACATCTTTCCTATGATTAGAGCAGAATAGAAATGATTACCATATAATCACATTTGAAAAACTTCAGTTTAATTAGGGTGTATTCAACCCAGAGTGCAGAGTCTGTGTCAGAGTCTGGCAGAGCCAAAGGAATAGAACAGATGGAGAAAAACAAATACTCTGCCATTCCTACTTATTTTCATATTAAGATGGTGTAAACGGGTCCAAGGTCTAGAGGCATGTTTAACAGTCTTGTAAGTATATTAGAATTTTTTTAAAAAGTTAAAGAAATATTCTATTTTGTTTTGTTTTTACCTGACCATTAAGATTTTTTTTGTGTATGCCAAGTAATCTGCTAATTTTATCCATATTAGACTTCCAAATGCTAATAATATTAACCCTGATCAGTCTCATCCCTAATTTTTCCTTATCTTAGAAATACCTCTTTTTTTTTCCATTTATGCTTGATTTTCTTTATATCAAGTCGTCTATCCCCGCATCAAAAAACTCCTATCCTCTTTGCCACAGTTACAGATTCAGGAAGGAGCATGTAACCCAATGCAGTCCAAGGAGAGATGAAGAGATATTTGCTGGAGACTACTGGGGGAGATTTTTTTCTGTCTCTCTGTAGAGATAACATGACACATAACCTCCCCTTTTACTGGTACCAAGTGAGGAAATCTGTAGACCTGGCATCCAGTTCATGGATGACTCTGGGCATCCATTCCATGACCAAAAAGAACCAAATTTAAGATGAAGCCAGTCTATGGTGACAAATCTAAGAATTCAGATTTTATTTATTTATTTATTTATTTTTTAAAGGTTTTATTTATGTATTTGAGAGAGAGAACATGAGTGAGAGAGCAGAAGCAGGGGGAGCAGCAGAGGGAGAGGGAGAAGCGGGAGAAGGCAGCTGCTTAACCGACTGAGCCACCCAGGTACCCCAAGAATTCAGATTTTAACTTCTTGTCTATCCACTATCCTACAACACCTTGACATTCTATTGGTGAATCACTCCTTTCCCACTCTCAAAGCAGTTATATGTTCATGATTTCCCATTTATATCTTTAGCTCTAGACATTTTTCCAAAATTTATATTTCCTATGAATTCCAGACTTATATTTTCAGCTGCATACTAGATATCTCCACTCAGATGTCTAGAAGATATCTCCAACTTTCAAACCATATCAAGCCTAAAAGAGAACTCTTGATTTTATAAACCCTCAAATTGCTCCTCTTTAATACTTTAGTACTTCCCCTAACTCAGTGAACACCACCACCTTCATGTAATTAATCACTCAAGCTAAACCACCTTGAAGATACCCTTAATTCTTCTTTTAAAAGCCCATAACCAATCTGGAAGCAAGTCTCGTTGTCTCTATCTTCAGAACATATCCCATCCTGGATCCAGTACTTCTCACCAACTCCATCAAGCTAATTATCTCTCACTATTTCAAAGCACAGAGTCCTAAAATGGTTTCCAAACTCCCATTCTTATTTTCTTATATCTAATTCTCTTCATAGGATCCAGAGTGATTCTTTTAAAATATAATTGGAAAATGAACTCCTCTCTGCAATATTTTTTAATATTTTTTAATTAAAAAATTTTTTTTAAGATTTTATTTATTTAAGAGAGAGAGCACACAAGAAGAGGGAAGGGCAGAGGGAAAGGGAAAGGGACAAGCAGACTCCCCGCTGAGCATGGAGCCCATGGAACTCCATCCCAGGACTCTGAGATCAGACTTGAGCCAAAGTTAGTTGCTTCACTGACTGAGCCACCCAGATGCCCCTTTTTAAATTTTTTTTTTAATCATACCCAGAAAAAAATAATCTGCCTTCCACCACCTTCACCTCTGTATTCAAATATCCTCCCCAATCTCTCTGCTAACCAGAAACTGCCTTGTAGGGTAGCTGGTTTTGGGCCACTCCACAGATTCATACTCCCTAAGATCTACTATCAGGGCTACCATTGGCTGAAACCAGAGGGTATGAGATAGTAATGATGTCTGTACATGTCAGCCTTCTCAAGCAGAGAGCAGGTCAAAGAATGACAAGAGGGTCTGGAAGGCAAAGAGAGGCTATATGGCATGTCCTTCTAAGAATTTTTATTCCACTTTTTGAAGACTAATTTACAACTTATCTATTTTCAGGATATGGATTAGGAGGTAAATCACTTACCCCTTAGGAATTACTGAATAAAAAAGAACAAGTCCAGACAGTGAGTGCCTCAAGGCAAAGCAAACCTAACTCAAACTATTTGTTTTTGAGGATAAATAAGCAATCTGGGAGGAGACAGGAACAAAGACACTTTTCAGGACATGACTGGGATTTTTGGTAAATTGTTAATTTAATTCCAGTTTCATAGGACCCTTTGGTAAATACAGTTATCTATTACTGTAGTTTAGTACTATTGTAAATCCTGGAAAGCCTGCTAAAATAAGTCATAAAATATTAATGTAAGGATGAAATATTAAAATTATCAGACTCTTCGCTGAAATTTTACATGGGATAATTTCTATAAACCTATACAAACTTCAAAATTTTCTAACTTTCCCCAGAATCAAATAGTAAAATACATATTACAGCTAGAGTCACATTTGTAGATTGATGGTTTAAGCATTTTCTACTTATAACTGCATCGTTTGATTATATTCAGATAGCTCCAAGTTTTAATATGATTTTCCAAGTTATCTTTGGCATATCCCCCATTTTTTAAGGCAAGAAAATATAGGGGAGCAATACTTGCCCCCCTTCCAAATGTATCTGTTTGGCATGTGGATTATTTTAGGCTGATTATTTTTAAGAAACAGAGGCTCGGGAAAAACTTTTCACCTTCTCCCTAACTGCCTAAAAGAATTCAGGTAGAGGACCTGTTCCAAGAAGTGAGCTATTACCATAAATAACCACAGTATAATATGAACTAGGTGTGATAGAGAGGAACTTAGCAAAATCTGTTAAAATTCCTCTGTCCCATTGTTTTCAGAATGGCCCATCAAACATTTGATTACTAAACAGTGACTCTTTTTCATCTTCCTGTGAATTGTTTTCCTTCCCTTTGAAGTCCCAAACCTCTACATCCTTGTTCTTAGTTTAGAAAGACCTATATACCTCACTTTGCCTTACTGTCTTTGGAATCTCTCATGTTCATGTGCATTCCCCATACATACATAATTAAGTTTAATTTTCTCCCATTAATCTGTCTCTTATCAATTTAATTCTTAGACCAGCCAAAAGAATCTTGAATGGTAGAGAAAAATTTTTCCTCCTCAACACAAACATAATAATATCCATTTAAGTTGGAGTGCAAATATCCACATTTTTCATAGAACCATCTGTACTATGTCTGCACCTTGATATTTTCATTCTGTGGTGATGACTACCACAGAGAGGAAGAACATGGGCATTACCAAATATGTAAAAGCCCCCAATAACCTAAATCAAAAGTTTAAAAAGGCCCCTTTCAATTAGGACCATTAGATAATATCTACTATCTATTCTTCAAATCGTTGCACCATGACTTATGCATAAGGTATAATCAGCCACTCTTCTACCATTATGGCTTTTATAAGCCACCTCATCTTTTACATACACATGGAAAAAACATTCTGCAAGTGACAAATTCCCTCACAAAAAATACCACTAAAACAAACCTCCAAATTTCTAGAAAAGATAAGTCTATAAGATACTACATTACCTTCTTAGAAATGTTTAACCCAGGCCACAGAAAAAAACAGGTTTCAAATCAGTAATCACAGAAGTGTTGAACAAGGACATTGGATGAGATGGCTGACAAAATATAAAAAGTCTCTCCAACCCAAATCACCTTTAAATGGCCGTATATATATTACAAAATAATAAATCTAAAGTGGTTATGGAAAACTAGAATATCTTTTATCAATTAGTCATGTCATTTGAGGAACCCATTAAATACAGAAAAAAAGAGAAAAGAGGCTCACAGAAGAGGATTGAGCACAGATGTGAAATGGTACCAAAGGATGCTTCAAGCTCAGAGCAACACATTCAAACAGTTGGGGAGGCCCCCAGAGAAGGGATTATTTGGGTGAATGCATGTGGAATAGCTGGACAGAGTCCTCTCCTTCCCTGGGCATCAGCTACATTTGCCCTTGGAGCAAAATGGCAAGGGTGAGTGCCTGCATCATCGAAGCCAGACATAATCAGACAGAACTTTCTGGCATAGTCTACCAGCATTTTGCTCCCACAGTCTCCTAAGGCCAGCTCTTATGTCAGAATGTACATCCACAGCTAGGCAAAAACAAATTATCAAACAAAAATATCGCCAAAATTTTGAGGAAAATGTGCTTTGCTAACATAAGTTACCAAACCCAATTTGACAAGAAATTAATCTCAAGATTGTAGAAAGCAGACAGTAGACTTTAAAAGGAATGTAATTAACTTATTCAAAGTGAGTCAAGATGTTAAAAAAAATCAGAAATAATAAAGGAACCTATTATAGATGTAGGATATTAAATGAGTATAAAATAATTGGTGTAACAATTTTTTTGTAAATATGAAATATTTAATATGTAAATATTAAACAACACATTACTGCACAAGCAATGGGGCAAATAAATGGCAAATCAAAATATGTCTCAAAACAAAAGAAAAAGAAAACACAATATTCCAAAACTTATGGGATGCAGCAAAAGCAGATATTAGAGTGAAATTTATGCTATAAATGCTTGTATTGAGAAATACAAATACAAATGTTCAAATAAACAACATTAATTGTAAAAATCTACACCAATAAAATTTAAAGGCTAAATGAAATGGATAATGGGGGGGGAATATAAATGACCCAGATTCGCTCTAGAGTGATAGAAACTGAATTAATGAGCAATTATAGATAAAATGGAAGAGACGGTAAAAGATCTACTCTTAAAAAATACATGATTAAGACATTTCACTTTTAAACTGGAGAAGAAACAAAATCTCTGTCCACTTCTAACAAAGAAAATGACAAATGGAAGTAGAAATTTTATATTAGATGATATTAGCACAGATAATCGCAAACTTTAAAATATTTTAATAAAGTATACCATGTGTATCGAATAGGGGACCATTCTGAGAGAGAAAGCTAAGAGATCACTGACCATTTTAGATGATGAGCAAACCTGTCAGAGCAGCACACTTCCAAAGTGGTTGGTGCCATCCAGTGGAAAGTTAACTCTTGTGTTAGACATCAGGCTCAAGTGCATGGGCTGAAAAAGCCTTCCTAATCCTTTGTCCTCATGGAGTGGCAAGGGAGTTAGAGTTGAAGGAAAAAAACCCTACATATATTCCATTTTTGCAACAAAGCAGTTTACCACACTCTTCATGTTAGCCCAAAGTACTCATCCAGTCTCTTCCCACTCAAATTCTGTAAATAACTTGAGACC
This sequence comes from Zalophus californianus, assembly GCF_009762305.2. Lineage (NCBI taxonomy): Eukaryota > Metazoa > Chordata > Mammalia > Carnivora > Otariidae > Zalophus > Zalophus californianus. The sequence continues at coordinate 80,057,968 of NC_045606.1, forward strand.
AGAAAGAACGTCTCACTTTCACAGGTATGCAGCATTATAGAAGGAACATAAAAGGCAGAAAGTCATAAAAAAATTAAAAGCTAAAAACAAAGCCAAAAAATATTTTAACATGGAGAAGATAAAAACTTTGGTGAAGTATTTTTCTATGGAATCAAGTAGCTTGATTAAAGGAAAAATTCTCCACACATGAAGATGTCAAGACAGAAATACAGGAACTCAGAGAAGAAATAATAACACAACAAAATAAGTGGGAACAAAGTTAAAACCATATGTGTGATGCAACAGTTGAAGCATCCACACCATTGAAAACAAATCTACCTAAATGAGGGACAAATTTCAGTATATTGAATTATGTAATAGAAAAAAAGCATTTAAATAATTAAGAAGAAAGATATGTGAAAACTTGCCAAAAATAAATCTATTATACACATACCCAGGGTACACATAAAAAAGAAAAGAACAAGTAAAACAGAAAGTAGACTTAAAAATATAAATCAAGGAAAAAAATCCTGAAATTAAGAAAACTTGACTCAACAAATTGAAGGTGGACATCGTATTCTAATTAAAATGGACTCAGACTTATTAATGCTGTGACATTTTCACATAAATTTCCTGGACTTAAAGATTTCTATGGCACATAAACCACCAAAACTAAGTAAAATAAAAAAAAAAACTCACTTTGAGGCACTCATAAGATTGGTTTGAACCTTTTCTACAGCATTTTTCAATGTGAGAACAAAGTAAAGCAATTCTAGGAAATCCTCAAGTAGAGGAAGTGTGACTCATATATTTTGTACCATTCTAAATTTTGGTTTATCTATAACAGCAACAGACAAGTGATAGTGGCTGACTCCCTTGGTATAGCCAGCTCTGAAAATATAGGCCATTTGCTTTCATTTGGGTAACCTATGTAATTTCTACCAAATTTAAAAGGACTTCTTAAAAGCTTCATAGAAACTTTAATATGGAAATATGTCTTGTGAACCTCTAACACAGGAAGGTAAAAGAAATGTTTCTCCTACTTTCTCTCTTCTTATTCTATGCAGTCTTTTCTCAGAGCACATTCCCATAAGTGGGTTTGTGGTTATGTTGTAGAAGTCTTTCCAACGCAATTCTTTTTAGCTTGTCAGTTATCTTTCTGGGAAAATAAATAATGGTGCATGGACACAAATGAAGAAAGTTTTCTTTTTTCCCCCCACATTTGTAGCATAATTTTATTGAGCTGAACTTATATTAGATATAAATGGTAAATATTTTGAATAATTTTAAATTACACTATGATATATATTTCCTTTCTTAATGAAAACCATCTGCCTTGATATCACTCATTTTTTTATAAGTAGTTAAAAAACAGATATCCTTGATTTCTCTCTTTAGCCACTTGTATTTTCTGCATCTCAAATTGTTGGTATGGCAGAAACTCTCTCTTTGCTTTTTCTCTTCATTTCCAATTTCCCTCTTCTGCAAGGGCAAATATAAATTAAAAATAAGAGACTTAATTCTCCAAGTTGAAAATAAGAGACTCCGCCTTACCCATTTTCTTAGAGAACTTTAGAAAACTTGTAAGTTCTTTCTCTGTCTCCTTGAAATGTATGTAAATCTTTTTAGAAGAAAAATAGACCTCTTACTAGCTTATGACCCAAGCATATCTCTTTCAAGGACCTATAAGCATCTCTTTGAAATATAATTATCAAGAGAGATAGTATCCTGATCTCTCCCCATTTCTGTAGCTTCATTTAAGTGGCTGCCTTTCTCCAAGTTGCAAAACTGTCTCCTATCATAAAAATATGAGAAGTTTGTCTTTCCTTTGGATAAAGCCAATTAACTAACACAGATGGTCACATCAATTACCAGGTAAATTTAGAATGAACTATGTGTGGTGGCAAATAGTTCTGTCAAGTTCTCTTTCTTGGTAAACTAAATTCCTCTATTCTAGATTTGCCATTTAATTAAAAAAATCTAAGCATAGAGCTATATATCTTTTATTCAGTTTTTTTAAAGATTTTATTCATTTATTTGACAGAGAGAGACAGTGAGAGAGGGAACACAAGCAGGGGGAATGAGAGCGGGAACAGCAGGCTTCCTGCAGAGCAGGGAGCCTGATGCAGGGCTCAATCCCAGCACCCTGGGATCATGACCTGAGCCGAAGGTAGACTCTTAACCAACTGAGCCACCCAGGTGCCCCTTTTTTATTCAGTTTTATCTGGCTATAATCAGCTCGTATATATTTTTTTTAGCAGGGCTTTTTGAATGTCAATGTGTTCTCCAAAGTATTAGCTATGATTTCAGTTCTGGGTTAGTAACAGATTTGATAAGTGTATCTTTTATTTTTCCTCTAGGTGAGAAATTGACTAGCATTAGTTATTCTCTGGAACAATCTATTATCCGGAGAGATAATAGAAACCACAGAATTGAAAATGTATGTCATTCAACACATGATATAATAAGACATTATTAGACTGAGTATGTCTTGAACTCATCTATAATGTTTATATATGCCAGGCACTGTTTCAAATAGAAATATGAACCCAGTTAACCTTTATCACAGCTCCATGAGATAGTAACCATTATCATTCCATTTACAGATGACTAAACGGAGGTACAGAGTGGTTATATAACTTACCCAAAAAAGCCTTATATAGTAAATAGTAGAGCCAATATCTTAAACCAGAAAATCTCACTCCAGACTCATTGTTTTAAAACCACGCTCAATTCCTGTTCTATGCCAATGTATTACTTTGTAGTAACATTACAGTTTTATCACATGATAGATGAATTCAGTGTTATTTTTATTATTGATAAAATCTTTGGCAGTATTATAAAATGCTTTTTCTGTTTATGCTCAGAAATTTATTTTACCAATTATTTTCATTTGTTCTAAGAACCCTTTTTGAAATAGTAGTAGTTTAGTAGCAGAACCTAAGTAAAACACTAAGAAATGAAGTTATTTAATTAAGTTTCCATAACTGGATCTGAGCATTTTTATCTTGGAATATAACTTCAACCACTGAAATACTCTGAAGTTAACACTTTTTTAAGATAAATAGAGGAAATTCACACCTCTCTTGGTGTTAAATTGTTCCAGGCTGTCTGGCTTCATAGCAGTTTACAAGAAGCTAGTGCATTGATTTATAGCGTGAAGCCTATCTCTGCTGCCAGAGAGGCTAGCTGTTTTATTATTTGGTAACTGGAATCTTAGATTGTGAAAACACAGCAAAATCTATAGTGAGAAGAGTACGCCCTCACAATCTGTTTTTCATATACAGAGCTCATGTCAAACTTAAAGTCAATCATCTGAAAAATAAAGATATTTGAAAATGAAAACAGTCATATTTACTCTTAATTCTTATGGTTAGCCATTATCTTATACTGATCTTCAAAATCTTTCTCTGAACACATATATCAGGAAAACTGCTGGTGAACTATAACACCAATGAGAATATAGAAAATGTATATATAACAAATGACAAAAACTTATACATTATATTTGTACTTGACATTATTTTTACAGTTCTAATTTGTTCGAAATATTTAAGAGTTATTTTAGGACTAATTTTTAATTTTTATTTTATTTATTTATTTATTTATTTTTTTTTAAGATTTTATTTATTCAGTTGACAGAGACAGTGAGAGCAGGAACACAAGCAGGGAGAGTGGGAGAGGGAGAAGCAGGCTTCCCGCCGAGCAGGGAGCCGGATGCGGGGCTCGATCCCAGGACTCTGGGATCATGACCTGAGCTAAAGGCAGACGCTTAATGACTGAGCCACAATGTCTAGGAAATGAAGTCATCATTTTCAAAATCTGTTTTGGAATGGGCCAGAAATTTCACTTTTTACTGTGAATTTTTATCTATTAAATATGAGTCATGCAGGCAGTCATATCTTTTCCCTTCATCTTAACAGGAAAAGTTCTGAGATAAATATAGTGAGACTTTTCTTCCTTGCATTTTGGGAAGAATGCAGTTTTTATTTATCAATAACTAATTGAGAGACTATTAGATCTTATATGTATTTTATAAAAAGCCCTTTATATTTATTTTATGGCCCTATTGCTCTTTGACATCGTAGAACCCAAGGGAAACTTGTATTTATTTATTTTTAGATTTTACTTATTTCTTTTAGAGAGAGAGAACATGAGCAGGGGGAGGAGCAGATGGAAAGGGAGAGAGAGAATCTCAAGCAGACTCTGCTGAGCACAGAGCCCAATGTGGGGCTCGATCTCAACCCTGAGATCATGACCTGAGCCAAGATCAAAAGGCGGTTGCTTAACCAACTGAGCCACACAGGCGGCCCTCAGGGGAAACTTTTAAATAATGAGTGATATAAAAGCAAATAAGCTACAAAAACAGATATGCTGAAAATAAAGATTTTATACTTTCACCTGAGAGTGAAAATGAGTAGATTATTTCTGTAGGGGAAAAAAAATATTCTTTAGAAATTAATTAACATAGTAATAAAAACAGCACTTCTAAAGATTTTAAAAGATTAAATTATGAGAAAATGAGATTGACATCAATTGGGAAGTGTAACTGAGCATAACAATTTTTTATGAAGTAGGTTCAGATAGCTAAGGCAGACTATATCAGCTGTTAATCATGTTGAGAAAGCATGTTTAAAGCTTCATTCTACATCAAATGTATAGAATTATGCAAAGCCAAATACCCATTTTAATAAATTGGAAGTGTGCTTAAATTAGATTTTCATCCAAATCACAAGTTCAAAAATATATGAAATAATTTCAGTATGTTATATAAAATCAAACAGCTTTACATTCTGTAGACCTATCCATCTGCTCCTGTAAAATCTTTGTGTTGAAGCTAAGAAAAATTACGGTTATACAATGTAGTACATATAGTTATGAGATGTATAGCTTAGCAATTGTTTTAATTGATGGAGTAAGCCATATCAGTAAATTTATACATACGAAGCACATTTTATATCTTTGTTTTTGCTTGTCTTTCCTGAATAAACTAATAGAAATTTAATACAGATACTGAACTTGCTAGCTCTCTAAGATAGAAGTAGTCAAAGTTGTATGACTAGAAAATATTTTGGGGGCTATGTGAAATCACTTGTGTTTTGTAAGAAAACCTCTGATTTGTATTTAATGTTTTGTTAAAATATTTATTAGTAACAAACAAGGTTGGTAAAAGCTGATTTATTGCTTCTCAAAATGTGTTTGACGGCATACAACACAGGAATAGCTTCCCAGAAACAAAGACTTTTTGACAAGAAAAAATTTAAATGTTTAAAATTTTAGTTTAAAATATATTTCATAGATGAACTTTTAGAATAACATCATCAATATGAATAAAATCAGAGCTTTAAAGTAAAAATATTAGAAATAAGTATTTATTTTATTACCCCTGTAGTAGAAATGAAAGATGGATAGTCCATCTCAAGAATTACAAGTGAATGTTCTCAAGATTATTGTGGTTTGTTGAATCATTTCTATGCATTAAAAATTTAAGTTAGAAAGTTTCCCATAGCTTATTTTTTTTTTTCAGTAAAACAGTCAAAATTTTCTCCAGAACCTTTGTTCTGAGACCTTAAAAATCAATTATTCAAATCATGTATCTCCATGAATGTTTCATTGCAAAGAGGGAGAAACAACATTTAGAAATTGTGTTCTTCACTAAAATATAACCTGCCTTTATATTTGACTAAATGGTTTCCACTTCAAGTAAATACATTCTGTATTATATATAGAATGACAGACACCAATTTCTTTTTATTTCAAAATCCATTTGTAGGGGAGCCTGGGTGGCTCAGTCGTTAAGCATCTGCCTTCGGCTCAGGTCATGATCCCAGGGGTCCTGGGATCGAACCCTGCATCAGGTTCTGTGCTCAGTGGGAAGCCTGCTTCTCCCTCCCCCACTTCCCCTACTTGTGTTCCCTCTCTCGCTGTCTCTCTCTCTGTCAAATAAATAAATAAAATCTTTAAAAAAAATCCATTTGTAAATTAGTTATTTGAAACTCATAATGCATGTTTTCCTAGAAGAAAAAATATTATAATATTAATTAACTCCCAAGGTGAATCAGGCATACATGTAACTCAATGTATAACTAAAGAATAATAACAAAATTAATGTAATAATTCCATTTATTGAGTGGCAACTGACTTACTGTAATTATTAATACATTGGCTTGGCTCAAATTATCTCATTTAATCCTGATAATAGCTTTGTGTATTCAATATACAAATGATTTTAGAGTATTCATGTTAATAGACTTTAGAATACTTATTTTTTGTTTCTATAGGAGAATATAATCCATATTTGAACTTTTTCAATGGTATTTGAATTTTCCATGTGGACCTTTGAAGTTGTCAAACAAAAATAATCAATATATTTGAATTCTGTTTCCAGCAAAGATTTTGAGCAAAATATCTCTGCTCCCATAAATACTTAGAAGACATAATAAATTGTAACTCAAAGTGATAGATACAGATATAAATATATAAACATATATCTATATGTATGTTTGCAATGAATGAATGAATGCAAATCTTGAAGTGTTAAAAATCTCAATTAAGAACAGAAGTTGCTGTACATCTAGGAGGTGATTATCAAATTCAGAGATGAGTTACAATGCCCAAAGTCTTGAGTTTAATGGCCATGCAGAAACAAAAGGTGAGATTTTGGGGGGCAATTAAGACATGAAGTTGGAATGAAGGGACTTGCACAAATCTGAGGTTCTCTGATTTTTTTTTTAACCTGTGGTAATAAAGGGATAACAAAATGTTTCCAGTGACCTAATATGAATGAAGTTATCATGTGTATGTTCAGTTCTCTGGGTAGTAAACAGAAATATCTCACAAGAATTCAAAATCCAGTGTTTGCTATGCATGGGTTTGAACTCTGATCCTAAACTACTGTTTATATGCACGAATCCTATATGTGTAAATCCTGAAATAGAAACCTAAGTATTAAAATTGGTACTTCAGATTATAAGGATAGATCTATACATAAATGGAATAGAAGGAAAAAAATTGAAAGTCCAGAAATAAACCCATACAATTGAAGCCAGTTGATTTTTGACAATGGTGCTGTATTAGTCAGGCTTATTGGGGTTCTCCAGAGAAACAGGCCCAATAAGATAGATGTATATGTGTGTGTGTGTGTGTGTGTGTGTGTGTGTGTGTGTAGATAGATACATAGATACACAGATGGATAGGATAGATTTTAAGGAATTCACCTTCACAATTGTGGAGGCTTGGCAAGTCCAGAATCTTTAAGGTAGGCTTGCAGACTGTAGACCCAGAGAAAAATTGCAGTTTGAGTCCAAAGGCAGTCTGCTAGAGTCCCCTTCTTGCTAGAGGGACATCTTGGTTCTATTAAGGACTTCAACTGATTGGGTGAGGTTAACCTGTATTGTGGAGAGTAATCTGCTTTACTCAAAGTCTACCAGTTTAAATGTTAATCTCATTTTAAAAAAACTCCTTCACAGAAAAATTCAAAATGTTTGACCAAATATCTGGCTACTGTGGTCCAGCCAAGTGGACATGTAAAATTTGCCATCATAGGTGTCAAGACAAATCTAGAGCAAAGATTGTCTTTTCACCAAATAGTGTAAAAAACCCCAAATATCCACAGGCAAAAGAATGAAATTGGACCCCTTCCTTAAGCCATACACAAAAATAAACTCAAAGTGGACCATAGACTTAAAAGTAGGAGTTAAAACTATAAAATTCCTGGATGAAAACATCAGAGTAAAGACACAAATCTTCACGAGCTTGGATTAAGCAATGGTTTATTAGATTTGACACCAAAAGCAATGTGGACAAAAAGGAAAAAAATTAGACTACACTGGACTACATCAAAATTCAATTGCTTTTGCTGAAAGTAAAACCATCAAGAAAGTGAAAGGACAACCTACTGAATGGGAGAAAACATTTGCAAATCATTTATCTGATAAGGAACTAGTATCCAGAATATATGAACACTTATAACTCAATAAGAAAAAGACAACACATTTAATAAAATGGGAAAAATCTGAATAGACACATCTCCAGAAAATATATACAAAATTCCAATAGGCACATAAAAAGATGCTCAACATCATTAGCCCATTAGGGAAATGCAAATCAAAATTATAATGAGATACCACTTCATACGCACTAGATGGCTTATAATAAAAACAATAGATTATAACAAATGTTTATGAGGATGTAGAGAAATCAGAACCCTCAAACACTGCTGGTGGGCACGTACAATGCTATAAACATGACAGAAAACAGTTTGGCAATTCCTTAACATGCTAAACATAGAGTTACCATATGGTGTAGTAATTCCACTCCTGAGTTTATACTCAAAGAAAAATGAAAACATACATCCGTGCTAAAACTTATACATGAATATTCATAAAATCATTATTTATAATCAAAAAGTGAAAACCACCCAGATGTCCATCAACTAATGAAAGAATAATCAAAATGCAGTATAACTATACTATGGGATACTATTTGTCAGGAAAAAGAAAAAAGTATTGGTACATGATACAACATAGATGTACTTTGAAAATATGCTCAATGAAAGAAGTCAAAACACCACATATTACGTGATTCTGTTTATATAAAAAAATTCCAGAATAGGCAAATCCTTAGGACAGACAGTATATTAGCAGTTGCTTGGAGAAGGGGAAGAGATGAGCAACTTCTAATGGGTACAGTCTTTCTTTTTGGAGTGATAACTTTTTCTAAACTTAGATTGTGATGATGGTTGCAGAATTCTGTGAATATACTGAAGTCATTGAATTGTGTGCTTTAAACTCATGAATTTTATGGTATGTGAACTATATCTCAATAAAGATGCTTAAAAAATGATTCCTGGGTGAGCATTTCTCCTGACACACTTGGAAAAAGTAAATGTAAAACTACTTTGAATAGATATTTTTATAATCTATGCTGCACAAAATGCCTATGGAGTAAATAGTTGATTTGCAAGATAAGATCACAATCAAATATTTTAAAAGTCACAAGGAAATGATTTACCTCAGACCCAGCAAATATAAGAAATATATTTGAAATATATAAAAGAATAATAAAACAATTTGAGACAGAAAATAAAATTTTATTTAATATAAAGCCATATATGAATGGAAACCATAAGAAAAGAATTAGACACTAGGAAAAAAAAGGCAGACTGATTTGAAAAATCATCACTTAAACCTTCTAAAAATTAACCAATTTTAAGGATTCTTGAAATAAAGATGAACAATGAGCAGGTCAAACAGTAGATGAAATAAAGCTGAAGAGAAAATGTTGAATGATTGGCTGGTAAAATTTCTCAGCATGTAGCCCAGAGATAAAAGATTAAGCAAATGAAAGAGAGACTAAGACATGTAGAAGACAGAATAGAAAATCCAACATATATATCAATGTAAGTTAAAGAAGTAGAATAAGAGAGGGGCAATATTTGAAATGATAATGGTTAAAAGTTTTTCCAGGTTGAGGAAAAATAAGATTCCAGAAGCAAAATGATTTCTAACCAGGATAAATACAAATAAAGTTATACCAGTAATATCCAGTTGAAACTACTGGACACCAGTGGCAACAAAAAAATAAAGACAATCAGGAGAAAGAAGATTACCAGGAAAGAAAAGGTGAGGAAGAGGAAGAGACTAACTGCACAGAAATAACATTTGGACCGCAGCAGATATCTCAAAAACAGTAAGAAAGCTTAGAAAATAAAGAATAAATAATAGTCTCACAAGGCTTGGAGGAAATAAGTACCAGTTTAGAGTTCTGTACCCCACCAAATAGTTCTTCAAGAGTTGGTGGAAGGTGGAGATATTTTTAGATAGAGGACTTTTCACTTGCTGGATTTTTGTTTTTAGTCACTAGAGACCTTCCATCCCTTAAAGTACCACTTAGTAATTTACTGTGGGAAGAAGAAAATTGTACCCAGAAGGTAGGAGCAGGATTCATAAATGGATGATAAGAATGGATATTGATAAATATGAGGTAAACCTAAAAGAAAATTACTGTAAAAATAATGACTAATCGTGTGTGGTTTAAAAATCAGACAAGGGGCGCCTGGGTGGCTCAGTTGTTGAGCGTCTGCCTTCGGCTCAGGTCATGGTCCCCGGTCCTGGGATGGAGCCCCTCATCGGGCTCCCTGCTCAGCAGGAAGCCTGCTTCTCCTTCTGCCTCTGCTGCTCCCCCTGCTTGTGCTCTCTCGCTCTCTTTGTTGAATAAATAAATAAAATCTTTAAAAAAAAAGACAATGAAAATATTAGACATAAATTCCAGGGAAGGAGTTAGAAGTTACTTATATCATGGGTGGGGAGTGTAAGGATATTGATTAATGTTAGACTTTGTCAGGTTAGGTTACACATACTAGAAACTTAAGGGGAACCACTAAAATAACAGAAAAATAATGTATAACTTCCAATAGTTTAGAGGGAAAAAAATGGAATAAAGACAGTTGGTCAGTGCAGCTGGAGACAATAAAGAAAGAAAAAAAGAACATCAAAATACAAAATACAAAGTAAGTTGGCAGAAATAAAATACAAAGAAACACAATAAAGGAAAATGTAATAAACTTGACAATTAAAAGGTGAAAATTTAATGACTGGATTCCAAATTTCCAGCTATCTGCTATTTTTTTTGAGGGGGGGAGCAAAGGGAGAGGAAGAGAGACTCTTAAGCGGGCTCCACACCCAGCATCAAGCCTGACATGGGACTCAATCTCACAACCCTGAGCTGAAACCAAGAGTTGGATACTTAACCAACTGAGCCACCCAGGCACCGCAGCTATATGCTATTTTAAAAGGTACATCTTAAACAAAGTAACATGGTAAATTTAAAAGTAAGAGGAATAAAAATTATATACCTGACAAATATTAACCATAAGAAGCTGGTGTAGCTGTACAACTTCCAGGGAAAACAGTTTAAGGCAGAAAACAGTAGTAAGGTTAAAGAGGGTCATTGTAAAATGATAACTTTAAAAAAACTTCACTAAGACAATATAATAAGAAAAAAAGAAAAATCCATTTTCCTGTTACTTATGCATGTATAATTCTCAAAAGGTTTAAAACTAGATTAGTCCTACTTGAACAAACTTCCTTTTATTCCTTAACATCTCTCCTTGAAAGCTTAGAACACATTTCTTTCACTAAGCCTTCTAGTATTGATTTTTTTTAAATTTTTTTCCAACCTTTTTCTGTCTCCCCTTTTGCTCTTACATGACATATTGTATATCGAGTTAGATGGGAAACCTCACAGGAACTTTGTCTTTTATGTGTTTGTAAGTGCCATGTACCCTTATAACTATTATAAATAAATAATCATCATCGTCTTGGGATAAAAATGAAACATAAAAGTATCAACCTTTCAAACAAAAATGAGTTACCTTTCTCTCTTTAACTATACTTTAGAGATGCATTCTTGTAAAATTCTAGAAACTCAAGTATATTATTTAAGTTAAAAAAGAAAAAAAAGTGTTGTATCAGTCTAGGGTGAACAACCATCCTGGTTTGCCTGATTTTAGCACTGAAAGTCCTGTATCCCAGGAAACTCTTTGGGCACCTGGGATACTTGGTTGCTCAATAATATCATATTTCTTTTAAGAAAGCCAAAGCACATACATCTTATATCTTTTATTGAAAATTCATCTAAATGTTCAGGCAAAAAGACCAAAAGTTAATATCCATAATGGAGAAAAATATTAACAGTTTTCCTTAATCTGAGTCCTCTATTTCTGTTGTTAAAAAAACAAGTCCACATTTTTGTAGCCTATCTCTTTGATTTGATTAAATGTAGGGCATCTTATTAAGTGCAAAGTTTGCAAAGCAGTGGAAATGACTTTTCCTTTAAACATCTGTTGTCAAGAAGTCTCTGGTATTCCTGGAATTTTTGTTAAGTATGCTCAAGAAACTCACAATTATTTTCAAGCACCATAGCATCTAATAACTTGAAGACGGTGAAGGAAGTATAAGGCTAGTAACCAGTTCCTAAAAAGAACACAACAGAAATGTTTCTTAGCCTTGCATTCACTTATATTGAATAGCTTTTTTTTTTTTTTTTTTTGCCAAGGAAGCAGATAAAATTGACCAGAATTTACAGGCAAGGAGAAAACGTATAGTTAGAGTATGATACATTTCCATAAGCAAATAATATAAACCTCTCTACTATGTGAATTATAAAAAAAAACATATTTTCCACATCTGATAACTTACGAATTTAAATTTTCTCATGTGGTCATTATGGCTCTGGAAACCTAATAATATTTTCTCAAAAGTGTTCATCTGCTTACAAAACTATATCCTAACTGGTTGGAAGTTCCAATAGGTCAGGAGTTCCAATAGGAATAGGAATTGGAAGTTCCCCCCAGTCTTTAGGGGACTCATATTTTATTAGATATCAAAAGTAAACAAATGAGTTTATTAAAGTAGAATACAACTGTATATAGGAAGTGCCATCATTATAACAAAGAAATTACTAAGGTGTGTAGCAAAAAATTCACAAAGGATATGATGCTTGACCTGGATCTTGAATTCATTCATTCATCCATTTGTGCATGCATTTATCAAAATTATTAAGCATCAGTTCTGTGCCAGGCATTGTGCTTAGTGCTGGCTATCATTGTTTGTTTGTTGGTTTTTCTTCCAAGATTTTATTTCAATTCAAGTTAGTGAACATATAGTGTAGTATTGGTTTCAGGAATAGAATTTAGTGATTTTTTTTTAAAGATTTTATTTATTTATTTGAGAGAGGGAGAGTGAAAGGGAGAAGCAGACTCCCTGCTGAGCAGGGAGCCCAGTGTGGGACTTGATCCCAGGACCCTGAGATCATGACCTGAACCGAAGGCAGATGCTTAACCGACTAAGCCCCTCCGGCACCCCAAATTTAGTGTTTTATCACTTACATTTAACACCCAGTACTCATCACAACACATGCCCTCCTTAATGAGTTCTGGCTATAGTTGTAAACAAGATAGAGAGGCTCCTAACATCACATAGCATACACTCTATTAGGAAGGAGAGACAATAAACATATTTGCAAATAAATAAAATACATTAATTTTGGATGGCAGCAAATGTTATCAAAGGAATAAGTAGGTGATATGGGAGAGGCCACTGGAGGAAGCTGAGGGATGGGCAGATGGGATGGGGGTAAACAAGGGCATTTCAAGGGACAGCTCCTTTTAAGCTGTCTGGCTCCTTTCTACAACATGAAGTTGGCATTTCACATAAGTGGTCACCAACATCCTTGCTTTTTCTTGGTAACTGTCTTAAAGAATAAATCCTAACTTTACATCTACCACATTCTAATTTGTCTTTAATCTTTCACTCTTTTGACTTCATATCTTTTTTCTCTCTGTATTGCCTTGCCAGACTGTTATTTAACACCCTTTTCTTGCTTGCAAACTTTCCATGATTCTGATTCCTATTCTTTCCCTGGCATGGCCAGAAGTAAAGGGAGTCGGAGAACAGGAGATGAATACCAAGCCAGAAAGCCATTATCTTCTGTAACTTCCAGGGCAATACATGTAGGAGCAGGAAGAGCCAAATAAAATTAAGAATAGACCTGAGGAGTGGAGTAATGCAGAAAAAAGAAAAGAGCAAGAAGAGAAGGTCCGGATATTTTGCCATTAACAGGGATGAAAGAACTAAAATTCTACCTTATTAGATACAAACATGGGAGTGAGTCAGGCTCAGATGAAAGTCCAGAGTTTTTAGAAACCCGCCAACCTTTTGGCACCAAGTGATACTGTTACGAACTTGGGGACCAATTCCTGGCTATATAATGAACTGTAGGACTGATGAGCCAAAGCAACATTTACCACTAGAAATGCTCTATCACTGTAGGTCTGTGCTTCCTTGCTATCAGCCCTCTGTCCCCCAAGACATTTATGATGTGTTCCAACAACTAAAAAATGGGGGGTTACAGTACACAGTATATGGGGACTTATATTCCTCCTGCCATTAATGTCTACTTTAGAACCAAGATCTGAAGAGAATGATCATCTTTCACCTCTACTCTGCTTGTGTTTACCTTGGCCCTACATTGAGTAAATTCCAGTGATAACAGTTGCTTTCATGGAAGACTGTAGCAGGTTATTACAATAACTACACAATTATTATGTTTCAAGGTATTACTGTCTTAACAGTTTTTTAAAATGGCCTTACAATCAGAAAAAAACACAACTTAAATAGAAACGCTAAATGATCCACAGTCTCACTGATGCCTGTGATCCTTTCTACTATTTTCACTGCTAATGCCTTAACTTATAAGGTAGGTGAGAAATTCATTCAGAGATTGTCATTTCCTTCACATACTCAAAAGAAAGCAGAAGAGTCTGTTTAAAATGAGATATCTTGGTTTGGCACCCAAATATGCCTTCTTTTCATTTAGTGTTACACTAATTGGTTCAGCACTATCATCCAACTGTCAGATCATGTTTACTCCAATTAATTTCATTTCCACCCAATGCTTTTCCATAAAAGTGAACAATAGCTTATTGTTTATTTTCATCAATAATTTGTCATAGTGACTGCTCTATATTCAGGTGTAATATTCCTTATCTTGGAAGATAAAAAATTCTGTGCACATACATGGACATATAAATATGAGTTTGCTGATAAATTCTAGCAAAAAAAATTGCACACACTTTGCTAATGAACTATTTCATAAACAAGGAGTTTTTGTTATATAACTTTGTATGTGTCTTCAGGGATATTTCATTTTAATTTTCTAAGCGAAGGGAGGACAGTATAGGCACATGACATTTTTTAAATACAAACCTAAAATTATTTTTAATAACACGTTCACTAAGCATTTAACATTATGAATATTTGCCCTAAATATTTCTATGTAAGATACTTAAAAATTACATGTGGCTGTATTATCTATGACATGACAGTTTAGTAGCCAATTAAGTTTTGAAAGTTGGTTCTTTTAGAAGTGAAAGAAACAGGCACAAAATAAACATTCTATACTGAGCAATTATGAGTAGGATGTTTTTAAGGATGCAAAAAGTTATTTTTGTGAATGCAATTTTACTTCCAAGCGCTGGCAGAATTATTTATGTATTTGTCTATGTGAAAAGAGATTCATATTTGAAAACATTATCAAATTTTTCCCTATTTGGTACAAATTTGTGCCCAAATGTGTCCTAATTCTCTCAGTGCTTCTGGACAAAGACATTTGCCAACAAGATAAGCAGACATGACTCCTAAGATGACTAACTTTTTGGTCCAGAGAGGAATGAGGTTTGTTCATCTCCTAACCACTTTTTCTCTGTGTGTGGACGATTCTTGGCTCTCCTTGGTAGACATAAACATGCACTCAGGATTGGCTTAATTAAGGGGAATGTGTAAATCTCCCTAGTCTGCATGGTTTCAAGGTATTATCTCTGGTCTAGGCTTAAATTTCAAGGACTGGGGGAGCAGCCCTTTGTGTCTCCCTGGGAATAAAGGTAAACTCCAGGACAATGGAATTGGCAGGACAGTGTCAATGGGAGGTGAGGAGGACCAGGGCATCTAAGATAAAGAGGCAGGTTGACCATAAAGGAGGAATTTCAGATTTGCTATAGATTCGTATTTTTAGAATTAATGTTTAACTTTTACAAATTTTGACAAGATTTCCTATATCTTAGTATTCATTAGGGTAAAAGTACATTCATAAGGAACATTTTAGATCTTAGTGTCACAAAAAGTACAGCATCCTGTCCTAAAATATAACTTTTGAAAGATAATTGCAGAGTTTTGGCTTTGAATGATTTACCATGTCCCATTCCAATATGCCCTCATTGTTAGGGGAAATGGAAAAAAAAAGTGTGATTAGTAGTTTGGGCAGGTAGGAAAGAGCAAGTCTAAGGTGAATATTACTAAATATTTCTAATGTTCATGGTTCATGGCATAATTATTCATAAGAATGAAAACAGTGAGCATAACCCAAATGTTCAACTATGAAATATCTGTTGTAGATATCATAAGTGTTAGACATTAAGAAATATGCAGGTCTTTGGGAAATGTTCAAAATACATTAAATGAAAAACTAAGTTATAAAAGAGTAATCCATAGATAATGTCGGGACATGCCCCGCAGACCCCCCCGCCCCCGCCCCCTTCAAGGATAGATTTCTTGCTCAGCCACAGGGCTGTGGTTGGCAGACAGCTTCTGGCTGTCAGTTCCTTCTGGGTCAGCCTCAGCTTCAGGGAGCTGCTTTGCCTGGCCTCACTCCCTTCCTGAGGCAGCCCACACCCAGCACTTGATGCAGGTTGGGGTAGGATTCAACAATCTGGACCTGACATAAACCACTTTGAAAGGTAAGACTTGGCGCTAGAGCTCCTCCTTAGGTTGGCTGAGATTTTTCAGACCTGACAAAGTTTGATTTCTTCCTCCACCCAAGCCTGTTTTTCCCTTCCCTTTCACATTAAGTCCTGAAAAACATCTTCCATCTAAAACTCTGTGTCAGCATCTGCTTCTGGAGAACCCATCTGTGGTAGAATTCCCCCCAGAGATATCCATATTATAATCCCAGAATCCTGTGACTATGTTACCCTACATGGCAGAGGGGACTTTGGAATGAGTAGAGATTATTTGGTGGGCCCAGTGTAAACACAGTGGGAAGTAGGAATATCAGATTGAAAGGAGGAGATATGATTAAAAAAACAAAACAAAAAAAAAACAGAGGTCAGAGTCAGAGAGACATTCCAAGATGCTAGTTTGCTGGCTTTGAAAATAGAGAAAGAAGACATGAGCCTAGGAAACCTAAGGCAGTCTCAAAAAGATGAGGAAATGGATTCTTCCCCAGAGCCTCTAGAAGGAGCAGACAACTTGGTTTCAGCTTAGCAAAACCCATTTGAGGTTTCTGACTTTCAGAACCATGAAACTGTAAATTTGTTTTAAGCCTCTAAGTTTGTGATAATTTGTTAAAACAGCAATAAGAAACTAATTTACCACCCAACATCTCATTTTGTATGATATCATTTTAGTGAAAAATATTTTTCAGAGGGAAAAATCCTGGGACAATATATACTGAAAGGTATATAATATTTATCAACGGGTAAGATTTTCCTATTTTGCTTATTTGTTTTCTAGATTTTCTATAATAAAGACCTGTTTCTTCTGTAATACATGAATTTTTAAAGCAGAAGAAGAATTGTCTTCATGACTTTAATCAAGATACTCAGAAGTAATAATGGAATACATGGACTCAACTTTTCTTTTCTTTCTTTTTTTTAAAATTTTATTATGTTATGTTAGTCACCATAGGATACTTCATTAGTTTTTGATGTGGTGATCCATGATCCATTGTTTTCGTATAACACCCAGTGCTCCATGCAGTACGTGCCCTCCTTAATACCCATCACCGGGCTAAACCATCCCCCACCCCCCTCCCCTCTAGAACCCTCAGTTTGTTTCTCGGAGTCCATAGTGTCTCATGGTCCATCTCCCCCTCCGATTCCAACCCCTTCATTTTCCCTTCCTTCTCCTAGTGTCCTCCATGCTGTTCCTTACGTTCCACAGATAAGTGAAACCCTATGATAATTGACTTTCTCTGCTTGACTTAGTTCACTTAGCATAATCTCCTCCAGTCCCATCCATGTTGATGTAAAAGTTGGGTATTCATCCTTTCTGATGGCTGAGTAATATTCCATTGTATACATGGACCACATCTTCTTTATCCATTCATCTGTTGAAGGGCATCTCGGCTCTTTCCACGGTTTGGCTATTGCGGACATTGCTGCTATGAACATTGGGGTGCATACGGCCCTTCTTTTCACTACATCTGTGTCTTTGGGGTAAATACCCAGGAGTGCAATTGCTGGGTCATAGGGTAGCTCTATTTTTAAATTTTTGAGGAACCTCCATACTATTTTCCAAAGTGGCTGTACCAACTTGCATTCCTACCAGCAGTGTAAGAGGGTTCCCCTTTCTCCACAACCTCTCCAACATTTGTTGTTTCTTGCCCTGTCCATTTTTGCCATTCTAACTGGTGTAAGGTGGTATCTCAATGTGGTTTTGATTTGAATTTCCCTGATGGCTAATGATGATGAACATTGTTTTATGTGTCTGTTAGCCATTTCTATGTCTTCTTCAGAGAAGTGTCTTTTCATATCTTCTGCCCATATTTTGACTTGATTATTTGTTTTTTGGGTGTTGAGTTTGAGAAGTTCTTTATAGATCTTAGATACCAGCCCTTTATCTGTAGAGTCATTTGCAAATATCTTCTCCCATTCTGTGGGTTGCCTCTTTGTTTTGTTGATGTTTGCTTTGCTGTGCAGAAGATTTTTATCTTTTTTTTAAAGATTTTATTTATTTATTGAGAGAGAGAGAGAGAGAATGGTAGAGAGAGAGCATGAGAAGGAGGAAGGTCAGAGGGAGAGGCAGACTCCCTGCTGAGCAGGAAGCCGGATGTGGGACTCAATCCCGAGACTCCAGGATCATGACCTGAGCCGAAGGCAGTCGCTTAACCAACTGAGCCACCCAGGTGCCCTGCAGAAGCTTTTTATCTTGATGAAGTCCCAAAAGTTCATTTTTGCTTTTGTTTCACTAGCTTTTGGAGATTAAACAACTTTTCTAAAGGAAAAGTGAGAAAAGAACCCTATTGATTATAGTAATAGAATAATCCTTCACAAACAGAATTGTGAAATCAGATCAGTTCAAATGGATTAAATAACAGCTTAATACATGCAAAATTAAGTCATTAATAATAATAATAATTTAGTTTCATTCAATCATTCCTCTGTTTTTTTGTTTGTTTGTTTTGAGAGGCAGGGGGCAGAGGGAGAAGGACAAGCAGACTCCACACCCAGCACGGGGCCCAGCACAGGGATTGATCTCACAACCTGGGATCATGACCTGAGCTGAAATCAAGCGTTGGACACTTAACCAAGTGAACCACTCAGGCGCCTCTCATTCCTCCGTTAATGGTGGTTATTCATGTTGGTTTTTTGTTTTTAATTTTTTCTTCACCATTAACAATGCTACCGTATATCCTTCTACCTAGATTTTTATCTACTAGCTTTTTAATGCTTTTAGGATAGATTCTCAAGAAATGAATTCCTGGGTAAAGAATTTATATATTTTCATTTCTAATAGATGTTGTAAGATTGTTCTCTAAACATACTACAGTTTAAATTTTCTCTAGCAATACATAGGTACTACCCATTCCACAGAGTGCTCTTTTAGATTTTTACAAACTCAAGACACAAATGATATGACTGGACTTAGGAAGCAGGCAGAACTTGCAGTAAAGGTGATTTGAAACTTAACTCAAGGTTTTTGGCTGGGAAATGTTTATATATATCTTATTTCTGATTGAGATTGGTCCTGAGAGCAGGAGGTTGAGTGTTATGACCCACTTTTCCAGTCTCATTTCCGGGTTAGTTCCCTTAGCTCTAATCCAACCACACTGAGATGTATTCTCCTTGCCATCCTTTCATTGTTCACAGTTTGATTTTCTTCTGCCTGGAATGTTGCCTATTATCAATCTATTTTCATCTTGTATGGTTATGGAATCAAAGAAGTTCAGAATTTGGGGGGGGGGACAAGATATGCATATTTCCACTGAACCCAGTATACATTGCTTTTCTTCTGACTTGTCCTTTAACACCTAAACTTAAAACTGTGCTAGTGGGAAACTTTCCCTCATTTCTTCAACTGATGTCATTTTCACCTTATTGGAATCTATAATGCTTTGCTTGTACTTTTTTTTTTAAAGAAGGTTAGTACAGTAAGTACCTTAGAATTTAGATAGTCTAATTCAAAATTAAAATTTAGGTAGTCTTCTGAATTAAAACATCCCTGAAGGAATGAATTGCCCTTACATATCTTTATAAACACCTCTTCCTCCCCAAACAGTATCTTATAAAGAATAGAGATGTAAATATTTATTGAATGAAATGTATGCCTGTTTATAGTACAAATGTGAAACTATTTGCAGTTATGGCAAACAAAGTAAACAACAACAAAATCCCTAAATCCCACTAATATGCATAAGACAAAGACTTTGAGAAGTTTTCTTCTCAAAGGAAACTGTATCTGAGTTTGGCAGAGAAACCATACCTGTAGAGTCAGGGGTATATTTATCCAAAGTCAGAAATTCTAATAATTTTAAATAGTCCTAAATTTCTGCTAATGAATGTGACCAGTCAGCCTATAACCATTTGTTATAGATTTAATTGCATTCTCCAAAGAGATAGGTTGAAATTCTAATTTCCACTATCTCAGAATGTGACTTCATTTGAATAGAGGGTTGTTGCAGATGTAAATAGTTAAGATGTGGTCATACTAGAGTAGGGTGGGCTCTTAATCCAATATAGATAGTGTCCTTATAAGAAGAGAGGAGACATAGAGACAAAGACACACAGAGAGAACACCATGTAAAGATAAAGCAGATATCTTGGAGTGGGTGCCCCTACAAACCAGGGTCACTAGGATTGTCAGCAATCACCAAAAGCTAAGAGAGAAGCATGGAGCAGAGTGTCTCCCTCACAGTCGTCCCCAGTAGTAACCAAACTTGTCAATACCCTGGTTTTGGACTTCTAGCCTCCAGAACTGTGGGAAGGTAAATTTGTTTTTTGAGATCCTTCAGTTTGTGGTAATTTGTTATGCAGCCCTGGAAAACTAATGTGCCATTCTTCTCCCTTATCCTTTGTTCACAATAAAAATTTAAATCCAATGTTTTTAATAAGCTGATGGCCAACTGGTATTTGAGAAAAGTTGAGAAGGTGAAAACTATTATTTGTGATTACCTCTTCAGGCAGTGGGTAGAGAAGCCCCTTGAGGAACTGTAATGAGGAAAGCCAAACACAGATAGAATGCTATGTCCCAGCCAGGGAAGTATCCAATGGCCAGGTAAGTAGATAAAAGGGACAAAGCACAGGTCTAAGGTTCCTGTATTAATCAACATCAGGGAGATCTGAAGAAATTGAAGCAGCAGGTAGGCTGCTTGGGTTGGTTCCAACACTGATGGATCAGAAGTCTTCATCAGTTGAAGGAACAAGGGCAGTGTAACTCAAGAACAGAGACACAGAGCCAGAGGAAAGAGAAAGAAAAGGAGTAATTCTGAAGTTAAGGCTGTTTGTTTCCCCAACCTTCAACTTCCTTTGTTCTTGCCTCACAAAGACAAGTTTCAGTCTTTTTTTTTAATTATTTGATTGTTATGTTAATCACCATACATTACATCATTAGTTTTGGATGTAGTGTTCCATGATTCATTGTTTGTGCATAACACCCAGTGCTCCATGCAGAACGTGCCCTCTTTAATACAAGTTTCAGTCTTAAGGAACTCTTTCTTGCCTGGATGCCTATAGAGGTCTTACAATCTAAAAACAAAGAGCTGAGTACCGCGGGGTTGCCGGAGCAGGGCGAAGACACAATTTTCTGGAGGAGGTGGTTCTTCTATTGATCACTTAAGCCAGTCTCTTCATAAAATATTAACATTATAAGGCTTAGTTAGAAGATGTTAACTGCTGAGCGCTCTAGTGAGGTCTGAGTTTATGTTGGACTGTAACTCCAACATAATATTTTTCTTTTAAATCAGTAAACACAAAGACACGTTTCCTTTTCGCTACAGAGGAAACTTTAGAATATTATTGTGGAACTCCCTGCAGGTACTGCACAGTAAAGAAATATTCCTCATTTTAGTCTAGCATCTGAAACATCACATAGATATAAAAGTATACAAAAATTATTGTCAACATCTCATGCCTCCAACTTTCATTTTCAGCCTTCAGAGTACAGTCAGTGTGATGTTTTGCCCAGAGACTGTTGTTATCCCAAAAGAGAGGGAATGTGTGGTGCTATTAGAAATGAATATGTCAAGCTATAGTCAAGCACCAGGAGATAAATAGGGTAAGTATGAGAATTTTTCAAAGATATGTCATTGCTATAGAATAATACTTGGGTGCTCAAATGGCAAAGGAGACTCGTGGCAAAAGACCGCAGAGGATGTTTCCCCCCATTTATATAAAATGGGAAATCAAGGTCTGCAAAGACCTTTTGAGGATTTGGGTTTTGTTTTTGTTTTATACAGGATATTTAAATGAAACATTATCTGTGATGTCCTAATCTGCCAGTTAATTCACTTACAGTTGACCCTTGAACAATGTGGGTATTAGTGGTACTGACGCCCCCCCATGGAGTCAAAAATCCCCGTATAACTTGATACCCCCAAAACTAATAGCCTGCTGCCAACTGGAAGCCTTATTAATAACATAGTCGATTAACACATATTTTTAATGTTATATGTATTACATACTATATTCTTACAATAAAATAAGCTAGAGAAAAGAAATGTTATTGAGAAAATACATTTACAGTACTGTACTGTATTTATATTTTAAAAAACTACCTATAAATGGAAACATGCAGTACAAACCCATCTTCTTCAAGAGTCAACTGTAGTAAAATTCCACAAAACCTTTCAAATATAAATGGGATACAAAGTGATTAGTATATTTCCTGTGCTTTAGGGCTATATATAGGGAACAGACAGATGTATAAAATTAACCATAATTTATGGCAGAATGTGATGAATCAATTATAGAGTCAAATCAAAATCTGTATGTATACAAGAGAGCATAATTCCCACCAGAAAATCAGAGGCGTTTTCTTGGAAGATATGGGGTTTGCGTATTTGAACAGAGCTTTAAAAGTTAGGTAAGATTTCACCAGTCAGAGGCAGAGAGAGAGAGAGGAATTCAGACAAGAGACTAGCAGTGAAGGCTTATAGATGGTAAATGTAGAGGTCAGGTAAGAGTTCTAGTGTGGACTATAGGGAACGAGGACAGTCACTTGATATTGAGATCACAGAGTGCCTAGAATGCCAAAGTTAAAGTAGTTGTATGATATTCCTTGAGAAATGGCAAGTCATAAAAATATTTTAGCGAGTGATAGTTTTTTTTTTTAAATCACCTTCCACTCAACACATCAACTATACAACTCTTTCTTGATCTCATTACTCAGATGACAGATTGCAAATTTTAGTCTGTTTTCAGAGATTTACCCTTCTTTCCCTTTTCCCTGACAGCTTTTCTCTTCAGATTCTAATTTTTGACATTTGATACATAAGCCTCTGAACTACAGTGTTTGTGTTGTATTATTTGATCAAGCCATAAGCTTGTATTTATAGATTATCAATGTTTGTTTTAAATCTTGGTAAAACCGAGCTTACCCTGTGATAAAATTTTGGCATGAATGTTAACATTAGCTCAGTGCTTCAAAATCAATCTGACTCACTTTACATTAACCTGATATTTAGCATGAGATCCACAAAGATTACTCATCTAGCATGAAAATATGACCTAGAAATAAGATAACTGAATTGACATGTATTCCTTAGAGCAACTCTATCCACTATTTCTTTCTCCAAAAGAGTTTTGACAGCTTGTCAAACATTTTCTTACAAAGAGTCATCATATGACTACCTTCATCAAACTACCTGTCCGTTCACACCCATTCAGGCTTAAAACAGAATCAGTGTATATCCATTTGTTTCTAGCGTTGTGAATAAGAATTGCTCAATTCAACACATCCTGAGAGATAACATGGTCTAATGGATTGAGCAACAAATAGAAAGTTTAAAGTTTAGACATCTATTTCTGGCAGGTTTTTATTTTTATTTATTTATTTATTTATTTATTTATTTTTTACAGATCTGTCATATACTTGAGAGGATTTTACTTCACTTCTGTGTATATTCTCTTGTCCAGCTCCTAAACTTCCTTTGTGGCATTTGCCATCTGTCATTAAGAAGATGATGCTGATGTACAAGATGCGATCTATAGAGAAGAGCCTTATTTCTAAAAGCTCTTGGGAAGATATTTATTGAGAAAACACCCTCTCTATTTTCTTCTCCAGTTATAAGTTCTTGCACCCTGATTCATTGTGCAGCTCCAAATTAAAAAGAGTTCTCAGGGCACCTGGGTGGCTCAGTCGGTTAAGCGTCTGCCTTCAGCTCGGGTCATGATCCCAGGGTCCTGGGATTCAGCCCCATGGCTGGCTCCCTGCTCAGTGGGGAGTCTGCTTCTTGCTCTCTTGCTGCCTCTCCCCTTGCTTGTGCTCTCTCTTTCAAGTAAATAAATAAAATCTTAAAAAAATAATAAAAATAAAAAGAGTTCTCATTCACTCGTTAAAATTCTTCTCGCATTTTGCCTCTGTTTTTAAGATGTTAGTTCTGTCAAAGTAAAATGTTCCATATTACATTTCTATTTCTTTGGGACAAAAATGAAATCTAAGCTATTTCTAAAGGAAAAAAAAGTTGGTTGCATGGATGCTTGTGTGCTTTCTGTCTCTCTCTTTCTCTGATTCTGTCTTTTTCATTCTTGAGAATGATTACAAAAATATGTGCTTTCATGAAATACCCCTACCCAATCTTGGGGCTTATATATTTTTTATATCAATTATTATGTTGATAAACCTATTTAACAGTTCAAATTTACTTTTTGAATATGCATGAAAAGTGGAAGATGCACCACTTAATCTGCACACAACTTAATCCTTACTATCACGAAAGCAACTTCATTTAAGTTCTACGTGCATCTCAACTTGTTAAGAAACAAAATAATGTATGATATATCAATAAGGACTTTAAAAGGATATCTGAAAATAAAATATTCAGTGTAAAATTATTTTTCAATTACATGATGCCATACATGTTTTCATTATTAACTATTATTTTAAATAATTCTGTTTTAAGTTTTCCCATGAGAGAAAGAAGTCTTAAACTGACTGCCAGGATTAATTTTTTATTTTTTATTTTAATTTTTTTATCAGGAGTAATTTTAAAACGAGGAAGAAAAAAATAAATAAGAAAACATGAAATGTCAACAACAGTAAAGATGGTCAAAGAGGCTTCTTAGTCCTCTTAACTGAATGGCAGGAGACCAGTGGAAATGCTTTGCAACCTTTGATGGAATTATGCATCGATTCCATCCCAGCCTTTTAAGAGAACTAATGGCAAACACTTTATATTTCTGTGATAATCAAATTCTTTCTTTCATTATACTATGCTTAAGCATATTGAGTCCATTTATACCTAAAGTAATACAATTGACTTTTTTTGTTTGTTTTGTTTCAAGTTTTTATTTAAATTCTAGTTAGTTAACATAGAGTGTAATACTGGTTTCAGGAATAGAATTTAGTGATTCATCACTTACATATAACATTCAATGCTCATCACAAGTGCACTCCTTAATACCGACCACCCATTTAACCATCCCCCACCCACGTCCCCTTCAGCAACCCTCAGTTTGTTCTCTGTAGTTAAGAGTCTCTTACGGTTTGCCTCCGTCTCTATTTTTTCTTCCTTTCCCTATGTTCATCTGTTTTGTTTCTTAAATTGCACACATGAGTGAAATCATATGGTATTTGTCTTTCTCTGACTGACTAATTTTGCTTAGCATAATATATTCTAGCTCTATCCACATTGTTGCAAATGGCAAGATTTCATTCTTTTTGATGGCTGAATAGTATTCCATTATATATATGTATACACACACACACACGTTTGTATATACATATATAATATGTATATGCATATATATGTATATACATATATACAATATATATATCATATCTTCTTTTTTTTAAAGATTTTATTTCTTTATTCATGAAAGACAGAGAGAAAGAGAGAGGCAGAGGGAGAAGCAGGCTCCCAAGGAGCAGGGAGCCCGATGCGGGACTCGATCCCAGGACTCTGGGATCATGACCTGAGCTGAAGGCAGATGCTTAACCATCTGAGCCACCCAGGTGCCCTACATCATATCTTCTTTAGCCATTCATCAGTCAATGGACATTTGGGATCTTTCCAAATTTAGTTATTGTTAATGCTGCTATAAACATCGGGGTGCTTGTGCCCCTTTGAATCAGTATTTTTGTATCCTTTGGGTAAAACCTAGTGGTACAATTGCTGGGTCATAGGGCGGTTCCATTCTAAATTTTGAGGAGCCTCCATACTGTTTTCCACAGTGGCTGCACCTGTTTGCATTCCCACCAACAATGTAAGAGGGTTCCCTTTTTTCCACATCCTTGCCAAAATCTGTTCTTTCCTGTATTGTTAATTTAGCCATTCTGACTGGTGTGAGGTGATATCTCATCATGGTTTTGATTTGTACTTCCCTGATGATAAGTGATGTTGAGCATTTTTTCATGTGCCTATTGGCCATTTGTATGTCTTCTTTGGAAAAATGTGTGTTCATGTCTTCAACCCATTTCTTAACTGGATTATTTGTTTTTTGGGTGTTGAGTTTGGTAAGTTCTTTATAGATTTTGGATGCTAGCCCTTATCAGATATGTCATTTGCAGATATCTTCTCCCATTCCATATGTTGCCTTTTAGTTTTGTTGATTGTTTCCTTTGCTGTACAAAAGCTTTTTATTTTGATGAGGTCCTAATAGTTCATTGCTTTTGTTTCCTTTGCCTCAGGAGAGTTGTTTAGTAAAAAGTTGCCAAGGCTGATGTCAAAGAGGTTGCTGCCTGTTTCTCCTTGAGGATTCTGGTGGTTTCCTGTCTCACATTTAGGTTTTTCATCCATTTTGATTTTATTTCTGTGTATGGTATAAAAAAGTGGTCCATTTTTTTCTGCATGTGTCTGTCCAGTTTTCCCAATACTATTTGTAAAAGAGACTATCTTTATTCCATTGGATATTTTTTCTTGCTTTGCCAAAGATTAGTTGACCATATAGCAGTGGGTCCATTTCTGGGTTTTCTATTCTGTTCCACTGATCTATGTGTCTCTTTTTGTGTCAGTACCATACTGTCTCAGTGACTACAGCTTTGTAATATAGCATGAAGTTGGAATTGTGATGCTTCCAGCTTTGCTTTTCTTTTTCAGGATTTGCTTTAGCTATTTTGGGTTCCATACAAATTTTAGGATTGTTTGTTCTAGCTGTGTGATAACTTGTAACAATCCTAGAATACAGTGGACTTTTATATTGCTATGAAAAATAATATCACTTCTGATAGATTTGGCCTATCTTTCTCAATGTCAGTTTTAAAACTTAAAAAACAATTCAGTTGGTATCTGGAGAGTAGGTTTCCGAAAAGTCTAGACAGTGAGTTCTTCAGAAAATATTTAAGTCTCAGTAACAGGGAAGCTCTTGATTTTCTTTGGATTTGAAGCAACTATTGTGAAATAAATGGATTGTTCCCAAGATTTTTGAGCATTTCTTTTTCTGTAAGTATTTTATTCTATTGTATTATGCTTGCCTGAAAACTGGATAACTTTTTCAGATTTCAGAACCTTATCACTATTCTCTTTCAGGGATGGAAATGCATTTCTCTCAGCAAGTGAAAAAGTTGATGGCAAAAAGGTTTGTCACCTTTGAGTGTGATTCACTGTCATCCTCTCTCCACAATCTATGAAAATTCAACATGAAAGATATTATTATTTTAGGTGATGACATAATTCATACTCACAATGATTCACCTGTATTGTATTTGAAGCCTGCTTATTTTTCTGCATCCTAGAATGAAAATAATTTGGTTGGTGGGATTTTTTGTGATCTCTAATACTATTCATTTAAGCTGGTCTTTAGTTCTAAAATTTCTCTATGCTTACATTTTTCTGAAGTTCCAAATAACCAAAAGTTCTCAGGGAATAGGAAGATGCCATTACAAGTAGAAAGATTAGCATATCACAAAGACCAAATAACAATACAAAGAAACTGAGATTACTGATTTTCCTCTCAAATATTCACCTAATGTTATTTGAAGGCTTTTGTTTAGCAATGCTGCATACACATCAGACACTCAATTAAACCTTGTTCAATAAATGAATGAACTCCGAATAAAACTTGAATTTAATTTTTTTAGTTTAGTTTATTTAATGTGATATTAACATATTTTACTATATCATTTTGCTATGTCCAGATGATTTTATTACTTTGTCAAGGAGAATTTTTTCATAATTAATTTGATTTTATAATACATAGATTATGAAGTAACCATACTTGGAAGATATTAGATAAATAGCAATGAATATTAAAAAAAACCCAACTCATCACTTTCCACAAAACGTTTTAAACTAGTCTAGATTGTTTCCTTAAAATTTTAATATTTATTTAATTTACTATTTCAAAACTTTCATTGTTACCTAAAAACTAAATTAGGCAATATTTTTGCTATCTGTAAGGATCATAATGATGAAAGTTTGATACTAATAATATAGAAGAATATTATATGTAAGAAGGAACCCTTATATTTAGCCTATATTAAAAGAGAAAGGTAACATACATCTAGGGGAATATATATTTTCTATTCATAGATAAAATGTGTTGGCAAAATATTATTCAATATTATGTCTACTTCTATATCATTTT
Organism: Zalophus californianus; assembly: GCF_009762305.2. Classification (NCBI taxonomy): domain Eukaryota; kingdom Metazoa; phylum Chordata; class Mammalia; order Carnivora; family Otariidae; genus Zalophus; species Zalophus californianus. The sequence goes on from NC_045606.1 coordinate 80,086,244, forward strand.
GTTTCAGTGATCTTGTTACACATACCCTTTATTTCAATATTATATTATGTATTCCTATTAATGTATGACATTTAAAATTTCAGAATAAACATACTTTTCTCAAGAAAAAAGGTGACCAGACTACTCACTTCATAGATCTTAATTATTTTACACTTTAATAAAGCATAATTATTTTAATAAGATCTTAAAGACAATATAGCTTAACTCCTATTGTCTCATTTCCCTTTCTTCCATCCACATGTCATATATGGATATTGAAGATGGATGAAATTATATGTATTTAAGGTCATGCTATAATTATTGACAGGGAGACAACCAAAATATCTGACCTGCAATTTGTGTGTTTTTGCCCACTACACCATTCTATTTCTTCCCAAATCTGGGGCTTTTAGATAGCAATGACTTATGGTGAATCCAAGTCTTTAAGCCCAATTTTCCATTAGTTCCTTTTAATCTGTGCATAAATAATATGACCAGCAAATCTGGTTGAGATAAGGGCCATTCACAAGTTCAAGGGACATGTTTAAGACTGTGCATGTACTTAGCATAAGAGCCAGGATCATAAATCAAACCTAAGACTCTATATTCAGTACATTTTTCACTATATCACACAGTTTTTGGTCTAAATGTGCATTCAAGCCAGAGCATATTACCATGCTGGGAGAAAGGCAAGGGTGGTTATGGCCAAAATATGTAAATGAGCACCTGCTGAAGACCACCAGAGCCATCTGCTGCTTAGATTCTCATACCCATTTGCCAACCTCTTTATGCTAGCTTTTTCTCTCCATTTTTCAGGATGTGAAGGGAGGGCCACGTTCTGTACAGATTTTAAGGCATTAGCAATCATTGAGATTACCTCATAATGAACTTATTAAAGAAGCACCTGCTTGATTTAGTGTACGAGGGTCCTAACTGCTTGAAGACTCTGTGGGTCATTCTTAGAATGCAGCTTACAAGAATACTTAAAGCAAGCCTTATAGATTCTCAGTCATTCATTCCAGTATTCATTTCAGCATTGACCATAATTCTTGATTTACGATCTAAATTTTCAATTCAAATCGATGTACTCACTAAATACTTTTCCTAGTCTTATCAGCATCTATAAAAAAGTCCTTTTGAAGATCATTCCATTGATATTAACATTAAAAAAATGAAGCATTGTCAAATGGAAAATTGGAAAAGACAGAAAAAATAAAAGACACAAGTAATCACATAGGCACAACTGTTCAGTTTAGGTATATATTTTTCATTATGAGTGTGTGTATAATTTGTATGTAAATTTTAAAATATAAGTAATATCAGATCAATGTTATGTATATTCAAAACATAGTTAAATCATCTCATGTGTACAGATTTTACCATTTAGCAATATCGCATTAAAAATGTATTCTTTCATCCAGTATTATTCTTCAACATCATTTAAAATGGTTTCATAGTGTTTCATGATTCATAGTGAATCATGATTGATTTAAACATTCCCCTCTTAAGACTTAGATTGCTAACAATATCTTTGTTCAAATTAATTTCTATGAAAATCATTGCATATATATCTAATTATTTCTTTAGGAAAAGCTTCTCAAGGTGGATATTGCTGTGGTCAGAGAGTATGAAACTTACTCCTAACAGATACTTTTAAAGACTTTTGTATGGTGAGACTTTTGAGGTGACTTCATTATCCTTCTTTTTTTTTTTTAAGATTTTATTTATTTATTTGAGAGAGGGCAAGCGTGAGTGAGAGAGAGAGCAGAAGCAGAGCAGCAGAGGGAGAGGGAGAAGCAGAATTTGGGGAATGGTTAAGTGCCTATAGTGAAAATCTAACATGGGGCTCAATCCCAGGACCTCGTAATCATGACCTGAGCTGAAGGCAGATGCTTAACTGACTGAGCCACCCAGGCATCCCTCATTATCCTTCTTCTCACCATTAATTTCCATTCTTGAACATTTACTATGTGCTGAGCATAGTTCACATTACATGGATTTTCTTGTTTATTTTATACAACAAAATCCTTGCTCTTTACTATTATTTTGCACAATTTACTGATTGGGTAGAATATAACTCAAATTTTATTATATTTTTTAACATGCTTGATCATGTCAGCAGTATGTATCCTTATGTTTTATGTAAGCTGGCTTTATATGCCTTTACTTACTACTGTTAATATTCCCTCGTGCGTCAAAGATCTTTTATTTCTATAAGGTAGAGAGGGATAAACTAGAAAACTACCCTGCTAACTCCCTCATGCACTTGTGACAAAGACCTTCCTTCAATCAAATTGTGGATACAACTACTTCCAACCATTCTTTTCATCATTTCCTTCCTCTCTGGCCATTATTTCCAAGTCAGGTGGGTAATTCATAGGTGTGTGCTCATTAAGAACCACTGCATGGAGTCATTCTCTCTCCAAATTAGACACCAACAAACAGAACTGACTTCTAAAAATAATTAATGAGAATTAATTTTACTACCAAATAGAGATACTATAGAGGAGAATTTGGGGAATGGTTAAGAAGGGCCTATAGTGAAAAGCATCATACTACATATTACATTATATGTGGGTGATATAATGTTATACATCCCATATTTTATGTAACAACAAACTTTTTGGTAATGAATTACTACACCTTAACTGGTAATTCTTTTTTGACTCATGATACAGAATTAGGCAGAAAGGGACTTCTGGAAATATGATATTTCAATATTAAATCATTTTATGCAAATCATTTCATTCTATTTTTACTTTTTATGCTTCTAGTTAGGTATTTAAAATTCTCCTGTGTTGGTATGTCAGGTTACATATCTATGCTTGTCAATGGATAATAATGCACATTTATTAGTGACTTCTTTGCCAATAATAATGTTTTAACAAGAATAACTTAATATGCTGTCCTTTCTATACATGGATCAATAAAATTGTAGAATAGATGTAATAAATAAGATTCTTAAATATATACCTAAATTATGAAAAATAGTTAAGTCAATTTCTTTCTCAAGAGTATTATTTACTTATAATTTCAAAAAATTATCACTTTTTTATAGTAATTTGAAAGACAGCTAAATAAAATTTTAGTCAATTCTCTTGAGAATTCATTTTTAATCATCATGCTTCTCTAATTAAAAAAGAAAAGCTTTGTAGCTCTTAAACCTATAGTTATATTTTGTGGTTTGCAATGTTATTTCACTACAAAGAACACTTTTCAAGTTATTTTCAACACTTTCAATACTCTAAACTTTTAGTAAGATTTTAGTTTTAGTTTGATTATCTAGATTTGTTACACAACTGTCCCTGCAAGTATAACAAAAAGCTTCTATGAGCTTGGAGAGGAAGAACATGCTGGCCAAGCAATTTATCACTTAGTTTCAAAAGCCAAAAAACACTTTGGCTCCCATTAAAGCACTTTTGAGAGCTACAGTATTTCCCCCTTATCTGCAGGGCCTCCATTCTACACCCCCAATGGATGCCTGAAATTGCAGATAATACCAAACCCTATATACGCTATGTTTTTTCCTATACATACATATCCATGATAAAATTTCATTTATAAATTAAACATAGTAAGATATTAACAACAATAATAAAATAGAACAATTATAACAATATACTGTAATAAGAGTTATATGAATGTAGTCTCTCAAAATATCTTTTTATAAAATATTTTATTCACTTTCAAGATAGAGGGAGAACACAAGCAGGGGGAGGAGCAGAGGGAGAGGGACAAGCAGACTCTGGGCTGAGCACAGAGCCTGACATGGGGCTCCATCCGATGACTCTGAGATCATGACCTGAGTTGAAATCAAGAGTTCAGGAGTCAGAAGCTTAACCGACTGAGCTACCCAGTCACTCCTCTCAAAATATCTTATTGTACTATACTCATCTTTCTCCTTTTGATGTGAGATGATAAAGTGCCTACATGATGATAAGAAGTGAGGTCAGTGACATAGGCATCATGACATAATGTTAGGCTACTACTCACCTTCTGCCCATCTGTCAGAAGAAGGATCATTTTGACTGCAGGTAACTGAACCCACAGAAAGTGAAAATGTGGAGAAGGGGGGACCCCTATACATTGAAAACAACCAGTTTGTTAGTGTCATGGGTGTAGAAATCCCATCTTTTAATTCTGAAGTTTAATTTTGGTTTTCCCAAGAATTTAGCAAAATTTCCAGTTTGATCAGGCTACCTTTTTTATTGTGGAGTGACTGACTTAATGTCTCCCTCTTTCTTTGAAATTTTCCTGCTAGGAATTGGCACATACCAACAAACACGATGGCCTCGTTTCTTTCCCTAAACCAGTTTTTCATTAGCTTTGTAACAATCAAAACAAATTTCATTTTCACCTTTTATTATATGTGCCATTCATACATTTTTAGTTTAGTACTGAAAACCCAAGGGTACCACTTTATTTTCCACATTACTGACTTTTTAATTGTACCTAATTCATCAGAAGATTTTGGACCATGCAAAATGGCTTATCAGAGTTGAGATCAGCATGCATTCTACTGAACCCTACTGGGTTTGAAGCATCAACTATCCAAGATCTCTCTCATGGAGCATCAGCTGTGGGCCCTATATTTTCATATTCCCAACAGTTGGTGTAGTCATGGGGAATCAGAGATAACTAAGCTGGAAGAGATTTTTAAAAATCATTTGGTTCCAACCATTTGTGCTATATTCCAATGTAACTCTTCCCAATTGCCATTAAACCATGCTTCTAAATTCTATTTTGTTGATCTTTCCAGTGAAATAGCTCTTGCATGTTGCCAACCTATTGGTAACTTCTCATCTTTATCCTACTCCATTTCTCAGCAGCATTAGACATAATTAACCATGATAGCCTTCTTGGGCCACTCTCTTCTCTTCTCTGCCATGACACTCTTCAGTGGGTGCTGCTTCTCATCTTACTTTTCTGGTTCCTTCTTTTCTATCTGATTTCTAAACATCCCTTGTGCCCCAGGGATCAGACTTAAGCCCCTTTCTCTTTTCTCCGTAGATAATTTCATCTAGTCCTGTGGCTCTAAATACCATCTACATTCTGTTGACTCTCAAATTGGTATCTTTAGCCTTGAATATCCAGGGACTCCAGATCATGGGATATGTCCACTTCCATCGATCAATATAGAGATCTAATAGACATCTGAAATTTTACATGTACAAAAAAAGCCAGTTGGTTCCCACAATCCTTTACCTTGCACTGTGAACTTACTCAAGCCACATACACAGTGGCAACTTTGGAATTCCTTATTTTCCCTTAAATCCCATGTGAAAATGCACCCGCAAAACATGTTAACATTACTAGCAAAACAAATCCAAAATTGTAGCAGATTTATTATGTGTAAATTAACCCCTAAATATATCTCCAAAGAAAAGCCACATGACACTCTTTCTCTAGGCCATGAGAAATAAATGGTGAGTGGAGTGCCAACATCTTTCAGAAATGAATTGTGGAGAATTGTTTTCTCTAAAATAGGAGTACTCATGATCTTACTTGTTGACAGAAATGAAAATATCAACCAAAAAATATCAAAGCTACTATAGATTAGGTATGGACACAAAAGTTAAGCAAAAAATCAACAAAATGGATTTTTGTCTCCATGAGAGACACTACAGATGAAAAGGACTTCCTGATTTCTTTTTTTTAAAGATTTTATTTATTTATTTATTTAACTTATTTGACACACACACAGAGAGAGAGAGAGAGAGAGCGTGCACAAGCAGGCAGAGGGAGAAGTGGACTCCCTGCTGAGCCAGGAACCTGACACAGGGCTCCATCCCAGCACCCTGGGATTATGACCAGAGCCGAAGGCAGATGCTTAACCTACTGAGCCACCCAGGCACCCCAACAACTCCCTGATTTCTATGAGAATCTCCACACCCCAAGGTTGTAAAGAGCAAGGAGAAATACTTAACTAACAGAAACAAAGTAAGTATGGGTGGCTCAATAGAAAGCAGTGTTTATGTGGCACCTAGGATAATCTAATTTACAAACTTTTGGTGGTAGGTAATGATGGGATTATGACTGAAATAAATGGGCAGCTCCTTGAATAAAGGAAATGCTGCAACAGTAGTAAGTATGTCCTATGAATTGCCCTCCTAGTCTTCTGTATAGGGACCTGTGGCCATTTCCACAGAAACTCTATGATGGGAAAGAAAAATACTGAATATTCTTGGTGACTTTGGACACTGAATTTCATCTTGAATGAGCAGAAATGCCACAGAGGTGCTTGTTAGAACAGGAGATTATAGAGATAAGGTAATAAAGCGAGTGCTGACCTTAGTTCAAATACATGTTAAACCTAGTACTCATTTCTGTGCTTTTTTTCTTTTTGAGTGGGTGGGTGGGAAATAAATATACTGAATATTTCAATTTGAGTCCCAAGGGCAAACAGCACACTCAAATTAGGATAATTCTAGTTTTTTATCATTTTTGTTAAATTTGATAAAGAATCCTTTTAGGATATTTGTAAGAGTGGCATTACTGTAGAAAGAACACACATCTTTATAATAATCTATTTTTGTAGCTAGGAACATGAAATGCTTTTCATTTGCTCAAGTTTTGTTTTAAATATTCAGTAAAATTTTGTAATTTTAATTATATAGGTTTTGCAGTTATTCTTAGATATTTACTGTTTTTAGCTAAAATCAAAAATATTTTATTATATCATCTATTAATATTTCAGAAAATTATACTAAGAGATATTTTATTTAAAATTTAAAATACAAAAATGTGGAACTCATGAAAATCTAAAAAACAAAACAAACTAACAAAGACACAAAGAAATAAACCAACCAAATAAACACATTCTTCAACGCTGAGAATAAACTGGTGGTTGCCAGAGGAGCTGGGTGGGGGATGGGTGATAATAAAGAGGATTAAGAGGTACAAACTTCTAATAGTGGAATAAATAAGTCACAGAGATGAAAGGTACAGCATAGAGAATGTAGTCAGTAATACTGTAATAACATTGTGTGGTGACAGATGATGGCTACACTTAACCATGGTGAGCACTGTGTAATGTATAGGATTATTACACTTGATCTTTTTTTTAAATTTTTTATTGTTATGTTAATCACCATATATTACATCATTTGTTTTTGATGCAGTGTTCCATGATTCATTGTTTGTTCATAACACCCAGTGCTCCATGCAGAACGTGCCCTCCTCAATACCCATCACCAGGCTAACCCATCCCCCTACCCCCCTCCCCTCTAGAACCCTCAGTTTGTTTTTCAGAGTCCATCATCTCATGGTTCGTCTCCACCTCTGACATACTGCCCTTTTCTTCCTCTCCTGTTATCTTCTTCTTTTTCTTTTTTCTTAAAATATGTTGCGTATTACACTTGATCTTAGCCAAAAGGCCGAGAAGCGATAATGTATAGGATTATTGAATCAATATGTTGTATACCTGAAACTAATATAACACTGTGTGTTAATTGTACTTCAATTAAATTTTTTGAACTATGGAATATATATATATATATATATCAACATATATATGTATAAAATATATAAATATATAAATTTGAAAAAAATTTAAGCAAATTCATTAGCAAATTAAAAATAATACAAAAAGGTATTGAAAATAGCAAACTAACTCTTCCATATCCAGCACTCAGATTAAACAATTAGCAAGGTTTTATTGCATTTTCCTTATCAATCTCTCATTATTGTTGCCAATACTCATATTTTAAAGCAAATCCTAGACCTAATTTACCCCTTGCATACCTCATACCCCTTGCATACCTCAGCATGCATTACTTGTTAAAAATATGAGCATTTTCTTAATATGTATTAATGCTATTTTCACACCTAAAAATGGTGTTATTTTAATATGCCATCCATATTCAAATTTCCCTGACTTTTTAAAATGTCTTTTTATTGTTGACTTGCTTCAGTTAACATTAATGTGTCAAATTAGTGTTGTTTCTTTTTTTTAAAAAGATTTATTTCTTTATTTGAGAGAGAGAGAGAGAGAGAGAGAGAGCATGAGGGGGAGGGGCAGAGAAAGAGAGGGAGACAGACTCCCTGCCAGTGGGAAGTCCAACACAGGGCTCCATTCCAGGACGCTGAGCTCAGGATCTGAGCTGAAACCAAGAGTCCGACGCTCAACCGACTGAGCCACCCAGGCGCCCCCTCAAATTAGTGTTGTTTCTTAAGACGCTTGAAAATCTGAATCAGTCCTCCTTCCCACTGCCCACATCCCTCAACTTCCTTTTTTAAAACTTTTCTTTATACCTTTGGCTTTATTGTAAAAACTGAATCAGTTGCTCTCAGCAAATGGATTCTGGATTTTTGTTTTCTTTTTTGTGGCTCATTTAACTTGTTCTTCGTCTCATATTTTCTGTAACTGGGAGTTGGCTCTAAAAACTTGATTAGATTCAGGTTCAACTATTTAGGCAACAATATTTCTTACATATTGATATAAAATGGATTTAACCTATACAGTTTTGACATGACTATAACCTGAAATATGAGAAAAATGGGAGTGTTATAATTTACTTACTCATCTATCTGCTCCCTAGTAATGTGTGTTTAAAATAGGGGACTCTCCATTTACTTAATGCATATTTAAAATAAGGGACTCATACCTTATAATTTGGATATTGCTCTTCTCACAAAATATATTTTTGGGTTAAGTCCATGTTATAAAAATATCCTTTTTTTTAAAGATTTGTTTATTTATTTTAGGAGGCCAATGCCTTATCCATTAGGCGACTGGGGCTGTTTATTTATTTTAGAGAGAGAGAAAGAGCACAAGCAAGAGGGGCAGAGGGAGAGGGGGGAATCTCCAGCAGATGCCACACTGAGTGCAGAGTCTGAAATGGGGCTTGATCTCAAGCTTTGAGATCATGACCTGAGCTGAAAATCAAGAGTTGGATGCTTAACCAACTGAGCCACCCAGGCGCTGTTCTAACCCATCTCTTTAACTATTTTATATATATCACATTTTATTTACCATTTCTTTACCAGTGAAAATTTTAGTAAATTTGCTAGTTTTTGTGCTATGCTGCAATAAATATCTAATTATGCAGATGCAAAGTGTTTTGTTAATATAGATACCTAAAGGTTTAATTGATCCATCATGTGAAATGAATATTTTACTTTTAATAGACACCATTAAAATGCATTGCCAACTTGCTTTTTTACGACTTTATGCTCCTAGCATCAGTAGTGGAGAGTACCATTTCTTCACAACTTTTCCAGCGCTTGGAAATATTAAACACTAATTTTAGAAAAACTACTTCAAATTGTTGGTTTAATTTGCATTTCTGTGATTTGTAAATTACTACAGAGATAACTATCTTTTCATATTCATTAGCCATTTGAGTTGTTTCATGTGATGATTTTTAAGACCAAATACATGGTCAATGTTTGTAAATTTTTGTGTGTATATGCTAATTCTGCTGTTACAGGTTTCTATTATTTATGACAATATTTTGTTATTTGTGTTACTCAAGATATCTGTATCCTCATTTAGTTTTGTTTACTCGGTTTATTCATGTCTGAGCACTGTGATTGTGGGGTATTCAATTTCTGCCTGTAGTGTTGCCATTTTTTTCCATATATTTTTGAAGCTAGGTTGTTAAGGGTATCCACACTTATGACTTTTAAATTCTTTTGAAGTATTAGTCCCTATATCCGCATGAAATGTGTTTTATTATTTCTCCCTTCTTATTAAAAATGTGTCTTTTAATTCTTTTTTCTGATGTAAATATTGTGATAAAGCAATATATTTATTTGTTTTTAATCTGGAATATATTTTATTTTAAAATATTATATATATTTATTAAGAGTACATTTATCTTCATGAGCACTGAGTAATATAGAATTGTTAAATCACTAGACTGTACACCTGAAACTAATATAACACTTTAGCTATACTGGAGTTAAAAGAAAAAAAGAAAAGAAAGAACCTTTCAGGAGTTGAAACAGACATTGTATTAGTAATCACTGCTGCTGCTTATGCCCTTTCCTCATAACCTGAGGAAAAAAAAAATCTAACTAATAATAACAAAATGCCACGTCGTTAAAATACAACCTCAAATCTGTTCTCCTATCCTTCATAGAAAACTGTGTGTAATAATAGTAATAAAAATTTAAGCCCGTACCAAAAATATTAAAAAATTAAATATTACATATATTTATATATTTAAAGACTTTATTTTCTTGAGAGCCATTTTAGGTACATGGCAAAATTGAGAGGAAGATACAAAGATTTTCCATTTATCCTTTGCCCTCACACACGCATAAGGCTCCATTATTAACATTCCCCTTCCAGAATGGTACATTGTTGCAACTGATGGGCCTACACGTCATCACCCAAAGTCCATAATTTATTTACATTATGGTTCATTCTTGGTGTTGTACATTCTGTAGTTTTGGGTGAATGTATAATGACATATATCCACCACAATAGCATCTTACTATATATTTTAAATATACAAAACACATAATTTATTCCCAAGTATGCATGAGCCAGCTCTATCAATTCTAACATTCCTCTATTTTTGACTTAAAATTTAGAAAATAAAAAAATACATTATATACTACTGAAACCTCCTACAGACCATTTGTCAATCACATTTTCCTTCCTCCTCTGCTCCCAGAAATAGTAACTCACTTGAATTTGTTGTTTGTCAATCCTATGCATAATTCATACCATTACTTTACATGTACTTATTCACAGTGAATATATTATGTTTTGTGTTTCCACAGTTTTTATGTGACATCATACTATATATGTGTCATTTGTAACCTCTGTGTCATTTCTGCTTCTTTTCATTTCAAAAGATGTATCTGCATTTAAGGTGTAATATGTTTTCATTTATGTCTGTGAATAGCTAAATGTTGTTATTTTTAAAGTTATTATCTGATCTTTCTAATAACTTATATAGTAAATTCATGATCTGATTTTTATTTTCACGGCTGGCTTTCCTCATGAGCATTCTGTTTTGTCTGCTGAATTATTTGATTGCATTTTTATACCTTTTCTCTCTTCTCCTCCATTCCCCTACCTGTCAGCCCATCCCCTTTCCTCTCCTTTTATCTCTCTCTTCCCTTTAGAGAATTCAGAAAATTGCCATTGCTTTTACCTGGATCTTTGCTTCAGACCAGATCCTATTGTACCTCCTAACAACGTTTCAACCCACCCACCACCCCATAAGGAGCTATCAGTTATTATTGCTTCGGGCTTTTTGACAGAATCCCTAGAGCAAAGGCCAATGGAGCATGCCAACTACAATGATTTCATCAAAAAGAGATTAATTTTTCTCACATAAGAGAAATTCTGGACACAGGCTATCCGTGAAATCATAGATGTCCAAGCTTTTTCTAACCTTCTGCTTCCCCATTGTTAGGATGTGATTTTCATCCTCAAAGACTCCAGGGAGCTCTTATGCTCCCATGCCTCCTGAAGGAGAAAGGGAAGTGAAAAGGTCAATAGAGCGCACCAGCTGTACTTAATACTTGTACAAAAATTGCTGGAAATTCCACTAAGTATTTTCCGTTTATCTTCTTGGCCCCATTATGTGTGTGTGACAACTTCATCTCCAGGGGATTCTGAGGAGGCAAGTATTTTTAATTGGACATATGTTTCAGCTGAGAAAAATCAGGAACATCTTAGTAAGGAAGAAGGGGAGAGGGAACATTGGGTGGGAAGCTAGCAGTGATTTGACGGAGATGTTGGGGTTACCGTGGATTCATCCTCCAGGCCAGGGGCAGCTGGCTAGGTGTCTCTGCTCACTTGGCTATGTCCCCAACCTCTCACCTCTTCCAGGCCTATAGCTTCTTCTTCTTCTTTTTTTTTTTTTTTTTAAGATTTTATTTATTTATTTAAGGGGGAGAGTGAGTGAGAGTGAGTGAGCACCAGCTGGGGAAAGGGCAAAGGGAGAGGGACAAGCAGATTCCCTGCTGAGCTGGGAGCTTGACATGGGGCTGGATGTGGGGCTGGACACAGGGCTACATCCCAGGACCCTGAGATCATGACCGGAGCTGAAGTCAGATGCTTAACCTACTGAGCCACCCAGGCGCCCCTGGGCCTATAGCTTCGTATAAAGGAGGATTGGTAACTCCTGCTGGCAGGACTTTACATTTTTTCAAAGGATTGCTCAAAAATAAAAGAAGAATATGTGATAGAGACTCTCAAAGACTAAGATATTTACTATTTGGCTCTTTGTAAGAAAATTTCGTGTCCCTGTTTTAAAGCTCCAGGCTCAGGCTCCAGCAGGCTTTCCCCTCATCTTCTTTTTTAGTTAACTCTAGCTACTAGATATTGTGGAACATTTTTATTTTCCCATTACTCTATAGGATTTATGTTTCCTACTCTCCCACTTTCTGCTTTAGCCTGGAAGCCCAACATCCCTGCAACTTCATCCCACTCATTATATTATACACACACATACACATCTACACATATATGTGTTTATGACTATATACATGTATATGTGTGTGTATATATATATACATATATATATATATATATACATATAGTAATGACAGTGAATGACTCATGTATCCCAGTTTTGAGTCAATCAGCAGATGGCATTTTGCTGGCTACAGGAACTGCTTCAGTAGGTTCAGGGAACATGAGCTCAAGCTTTTGGTTAATTAATGTGGAAAGTGTTCTCTCCAGCTAGACATACAAGAGGAAATATAAAGCTCAAATACCTCTTGCAGACCTCCCATGATCAAGGTGAAATCAGTCTTAGAGCAAAACTGACATTGTGAGGGGCAGAGGAAGCGGCAGAGAAAACAGAATAAACCAATCACAAATTCTTTCCTGCCTCTGGATTTCCGTTTATGTCCTTACTGTTTTAAGTTTTGCCACTCAGCGTGGTCCATGGACGAGCAACATTACTATCGTTTGGGAGCTTGTTAGAGTGAAGACTTTAAGGCTCTATCCTAGACCAACAAAATCACAATCTGTATTTTATCAGAATCTCCAAGTGTTTGGCAGACATCAAAATTTCAGAAGTATTTCTTTAGCCGTGACTCTCTAGATGTGTTTTGTGGGTTCCTGAGGATTTCCAAGGCCTTTCTGTAGAGTCTGAGAAGTCAAACCTGATTTCTTAATTATAAGACATGATTTTCCCTATCTACAGTACCAACTACTAGAGTCTTCATATTCTTAGTGAGAAATAATGCAGAGGGAGTTTTTCTCCCTCTTTACTTTATAGTGGACTTAGCAGTTCCTGATTTTTTTAGCATATTTGTCTCTTTTTTCTTATGCCACTGATGTGATTATACGTGGAAGAGCCCACTCTTAGTCCATGGAGTTTAGGTGTGGATGACCGCCTGCCCTTACTGCTCTCTCTAAGTAAGGTAGGAGAGATAACCTAAGTTTGGCCAATTAACTCATTTAATTCTTTTGGCCAGTGATTGATTCAGAAATTGGAATATGACTCATGTTGGTGCATTCAGAAGAAATCCCAACACTTGTTTTCTTCTGGCAATATTGGGAACAAGAAGCTCTCTTTACCTTATTTTCTTTTTAAAAAGGTAGTATAGGCTAACATTGCCAGGAGTTCCCTTTAGAGATGACTTCTCTGTTATAGTCAAGTATAGAATTTAGGTCTAAAATAACTTGGCTTAGAATGTTGAAGCATATGCTTATGTTACTGAAGTCCAAGTCTATTTTGTGAAACAAAGGTAAGGTAGAACATTAACTAAAACTTGGAAATTTACCAGTTCTCACTCCTTTCCTTCTAGATACTGGTATTGATTTTTACTCATCTCTGTAATTGATATTGAAAACATTATTTCCCCCTCTATTTTCATGAGTTTTTGAGTGAAGTTTGGGTAGGCTTCATGAATATCAAATCCAGGTACGTTTTGAATTGAAGGTTCTAGCAACCCTTTTTCTTTTTTCCCTTTCAATTCTCAGTACCTAGCACGCTGCCTACTTCAGAGTCATTGCTGAAATGAAGAAGGAGTTTTGAGTATTGGCTACAATGAACTATTGTGTTGTTAATTTTGTAAGGACTCAAAAACATTTTTTCAAGGTTGACATCCTATTATCCTACAAGGATCCTCAATTATATTTTGACTTCTAAAGCTTCAAAGAATATTATGAAAAACCTTATAGAAAAATGTCCCTTTAATTTAATATTTATTGCGTGCCTAATACAGGCTGGGCCTTACCTTGGCTTGAATAAGATACACTCCACAATCTCCATACTCATAAAGATCCTATTTAGTGGATAAGATGGACATAAGTATACGTTTAACTTGTGTTGTAAGAGCAGCAGATGCAAAACATGAAGTGATAGGCTATCTGTGAAGATCAGAGACTTGCCACTGAAGTGCACGACCAGCAGAGCTGGAGGATAGGATAGGCAAAAGAAAGGCACATCCAAATGCGCCAGTATTGGGGGGGAACTGTGAACAGTTTGGAACTGTTTGAAAGAGCGATGGTAGGAGATGAGACTAAAGAGCAAGGCATCAAGAAAGACCGTGTTTAGGGACGCCTGGGTGGCTCAGTCGGTTAAGCGTCTGCCTTCGGCTCAGGTCATGATCCCAGGGTCCTGGGATCCAGCCCCGCATTGGGCTCCCTGCTCCGCGGGAAGCCTGCTTCTCCCTCTCCCTCTGCCTGCCGCTCATCCTGCTTGTGTGCTCTCTCTCGCCCTATCTCTGGCAAATAAATAAATAAAATTAAAAAAAAAAAAGAAAGACTGTGTTTGCCATATCGAGGAACTTCGACATTATTCAGTTGACCACAGCTACTTACTTTGAAAAGAAATCCATTTGAAAAACATACAAATCCCTCCTAAATAATTGAGATTGTAGTATCTTATATCTCCCTCCTTCTGTGGGAATTATTTATATAGACAAAGGGGATCCTTTAAAATGTTTTGCAGAGGACAGAGGCATTCTAAAAACAATGGGAGATGGATCAGATGATAGACTTGAAAGGTGGATTTCAGGAGTGGCGCTGTGAATGGGGAGGTAGATAGAGCTGAAGAATTTGAGGGGTGATAGGATCAAAGGAATTCTATAAATCAGGGCTTTAACTGACTTATTTACTGATATTTTAGTGAGAAGAAGGAAGCTTTAAAAATAATTACCCCTTAGGGATTCATGGACATAACCAGTGGACTTTAGATCTGATAATATATGTGATTTAACTTTACAAATATGGAGGCTATTTATAGCCCCTTTAGAGAATGATATTTATAAATGTATTACATAAAGGGGAAGGGGTTACTGCCTCATGAACTGAAATAATGAATTTATAGCTTTCTTTGAGACTTTTGACAAAAGATGCCCACTTACTCCTTCACTTTAGATTCAGTGTCATACTCATGTATAGATTTTTTAATTAATTAACTAATTAATTAATTTATAGCAGGAGAGGGAGGGACAGAGAGAGAGCAAGATAGAATCTCAAGCAGACTCCCCTGCTGAGTGTGGAGCCCTATGCAGGGCTCAATCTCATGACCCTGAGTTCATGACCTGAGCCGAAATCAAGAGTTGGATGCTTAACCAGCTGAGCCACCCAGGTGCCCTGATGTATAGCTTTATACTCTCTGAAATAGTCTAACATCTGTTGGTTCCAATTTCACACAGATAATATTAAGTTAGTTTTCATGACCCTGACTGTGACCTTTTATCCTAAATTTCTTCTGCTCTTTATTTCTTTACCTTCATTGTAATTTGCATTTTTGATTTTATAATTGGTTTGTTAGAGTAATACTTCTCAATTTCTTTTACATCATGACGTACCTAAAAAAATGATATATGTATACAGTACATGAAAGGCAGCAGCTAAGGCTGCTTGCTTTAGGAGACCACAAGCCGGACGCTCTAGCCTACCATACCTTATCAGACCACTTGACGCTGGAGGGAATTGCTATCTGCTCACAACCCCATAGCCCATTCACACTGGTTGGAATGCTCTGAGTTGTGGAATAGAACTTAAAGTACTCATGACTATGGGATGCACACCCGCATTGTTCAGCAAGTATTGTGATAGCATTTGACATATCACATAGTACCAATGCCACCTGGCTCAAGGAACAATTGCTAGCGGTCAGGTAGGGATCTTGCAACATAAAACTCAGGACAACTTACAATCATTACAGAGAACATGACTGAAAGCACATATTTTATTGATGAAGGTTCAGGAGCATTTGATAGGATATTGTAAATACCCAATTCTTTTATTTCATGAGAACACTTGAGACTAAAGAAATTATGTGTCTTGACTAGAGGTTAAATGACTGGACTGTAAGCTCTATGAAGTGAGGGATATTTTGTTAACTGCTATATCCTGTTCATAGCAGATGGCAGAAGTTTTCTAAAATGTTGAGTGAATGAATGAACGAGTTGACCAGGGTCACACAGGTAATGACAGCCAAAATAAGACTTACAATCTTCCATCTCCCAGTTCAGTGATTTGATCCAGTGTGTCTAAGACTGTATGTCACATTGTTATCAATGCTCTATGAATAATTCATTATGTGGCACAAAGCACAAAAGGTCAGGAACACATTCTAGAACTGAATATTTTAAGGATTTACCTTCTGTTTTGTAACAGTTCCTATCCATCATATTCATAAATCAAACATGAAATATTTGGGTTGCCATAAAGCTTATATTTATCTTAATATATTTCTGTAAATAGAGTTAAAAACAACAAAGTAGGTCTTAGATGAGCTTTCACAAATTTTTTCTTTTTTGGTAGTTACAATATTTTGCCACTTTCTTCAGTAATAGAACATATTTAGGTTTGTCTTTATTTCCCACTAATTAAATAATGAAAGGCAAAACTTTAAATAAGTAATTATTGATGTATCCTATATGCATTAAACTCAGAGTAAGCACAGTCACTGAAAGGTTATGTCACTCATGAATTCATTAAACATTCATTAACCTCACCTCAGGTATAGGTGTCCTTGTTTACATATTTTAGATTTGCATGCACATGCCCTGAACAAGATTTTAAAAATGTTTATGACCCTATGACCCCTTAATTATGAATCCCCAGGTAGATATTTGTGAAATCCTTACCCAGTGTGGCTTTCCCCCCTCAACCAGGTTTTTAAGCAGTTCAATATACAAGGTGACACTAAGATAAGACAGGTGAAGTTTCAGTGTGGGTGCCTCCATCTTCCTCCTGTGATTCCTGATCTCGTGGCTGCCAAAGCCAGAAGGGACCTGGGATAAAATGCTTGGGCATGGGGAAGGCTGCTATGGTTGGCCTGGCAGTTGGAGAAAGAAGAAGACTTCAATTTTTCACAATGAATGACATTCTCATTCTCTAATGTATGGTCTTAACCCACTGTTTGAAAGAATTGTGTTTCACAGAGAGACCCTCCCCAACCAGACTGAAAGATATTGACTTCTTTGATAAGGTTTTTGTGAATATTCATGTGGAAATCCTCCATGTGATCCTGGGATAAGGCTGCACTACTGGAGGTGTGTAATGTGGCAACTGGCCTTTGGGCTTGGTGAATTCCTCACTAGTTTTTGTTAGTACCAGATATTTTCCAACAGGTCACCAAAATTCCAGCAGTGATGGGCGGAGATGGATGCACAGGGAGGCACCTTACAGATGATATCCAATTCTTCAGTGGAGATCTGATCAATCTTACTTAACACATAGATACAAAGGATATAGACTCTGTTTTCTTCCACCATGTCAATGAGGTCATCTACTGTGGCATCACTATGCAGAGCCACACCAGCATTACTAATTTTATATTCAGCCAGAATGCTCTTCACAATTTCAGCCTCCAGCTCAGTTTGAGGGCAAGTGACAGTGAGATTGATGCCTCCCTTATCCTTCTTCTTAAAGCCAATGTTAGGGGGTTTGCTGTTCAAGTGAATGCTAAAGACTTTCAGCTTGTTTTCAATGATCTTATCATGTCCCAATGGTTTCAGGACATCCAGAACAATCAGGACCAAGTTACACACTCAGGCCACTGCAATGACTTCCTTTACTTTTTCCATTCTTGGCACCCTCATTGATAACTGGGAGATCCAGAAGCTGGGTCTTGGCACCTTTGTATCTGATTACACCAGGAACTGTGGTGAGAGTAGTGAATTCGAGCTGTCATGTTGAAATACATCACTGCCAGATTACTGAGCAGTGTTGACTTCTCTACAGATGGAAAATCAACAAACCCAGTATTTGAGCATCACCTGCTTGGCCTTATCAAAATCTTCTAGCCCACTACCACCACCTTCTGGAGTAATGAGTTCTCTGCAAAGCTTAGAAAGGCGAGCCTTAATCAAGCTTATGTGGTGTTGGGTGGCCTTGTTTTTCTTGAGTCTGAGCCATCTCAGCTTCAATCTCTGTGATCGTGGTTAAAGTGCCACTCCTGGTGGCGAATCCCACGGGGTGCAATGGTCTCTATACCGTCTCCTGTCACACACCCGATGGAGATCAGCCAGTTCCATCAGGTGCTAATGCAATGCACAGACGAGGTACTTTCTACTTCTAGTGAGAGTTCTACCTGTGAAGTTCACAGAGACACACAGTGTGGAGCATTCTCCTCCCCCTCCCAACCCAGCCAACTCCCCATTTTTAAAAAATTGTTTTTTGTTTTTTTGTCATTTCTTTATTGGAGAAGGGGATGCATCATTCACTATGGAGCTTGGTGACTGGCCCCTATGTGCACACAGATTTGTATTGCTGAACTCTGCACAGTGAATAAAACAAAGCAGAAAGATGAGTTTATTGCAAGGGTTTTGACCTGCAAACTGGGAAACTCAAGGCTATGGCAGCTATGAGTTCCGAGTTGCTCTCGGAACTAGGTGGAATTAGGTAGAGGAATTAGGTAGCAATTACAAAATTCAAGAGTCCAAAGCACTGGAGGCCAGAGTCCTATTATATGACACACTGAACAGATTAGACTTTGAGGTATCACCGTTTAAGAAGAACCGCAACTGCATTTCTTCCAGAAGGGACTGACCCTGATGGTGGTAAGGTCTGAAAGAGGGTTATGAGGCATAGTAGAAACATCAGGGAATCCTGTTGTGTTAGAAAAGAAAAAAAAACACTAACAGATACAGGTATGGAGAAGTAGGTTAGACTTCATCTGGATAATTTTAGAGAGAAAGAATTAAACAATAAATGAAAACATCAAAGAGATAGATTCAGCTCAGTGGGAGACAATACTTCCAGTTAAATTGAGATATTCAAGAATTAACTAAAGAATGTAGTGAATCCTCCTCTCCTCCAGGTTCCTGGATGTCAGGATGTTTGGATGAGAAATCTGTACTTCATGAGGGGGTCTTCTGGGGTATCATTTAAAGTCCTGTTCCTGCCCAAATCTACAAGAGTCTCAGTCATAGGATCAGAGCCCCAACAATACACCCTCTGGGCAGGATTCTGTAAAGTCACTCCTTAGCATACCTTTTTCTAACAGGATAGCTGTCTGAATTCCCAATCTCTGCTAATTAGTACAGCCAAGCTAAGTTTGGCAGTGATTCTTCTCAGAATTAAAGACTCCTGTTTCTTTTTTTTTTTTTTAGGTGTTGTATTTTTTTAAATTTTTTATTGTTATGTTAATCACCATATATTACATCATTAGTTTTTGGTGCAGTGTTCCATGATTCATTGTTTGTTCATAACACCCAGTGCTCCATGCAGAACGTGCCCTCCTCAATACCCATCACCAGGCTAACCCATCCCCCTACCCCCCTCCCCTCTAGAACCCTCAGTTTGTTTTTCAGAGTCCATCATCTCTCATGGTTCGTCTCCCCCTCTGACATACTCCCCTTTTCTTCCTCTTCTATTATCTTCTTCTTTTTCTTTTTTTCTTAAAATATGTTGCGTTATTTGTTTCAGAAGTACAGATCTGTGATTCAACAGTCTTGTACAATTCACAGCGCTCACCGTAGCACATACCCTCCCCAATATCTATCACCCAGCCACCCCATCCCTCCCACCCCCGACCACTCCAGTAACACTCAGTTTGTTTCCTGAGATTAAGAATTCCTCATATCAGTGAGGTCATGTGATACATGTCTTTCTCTGATTGACTTATTTCACTCAGCATAACACCCTCCAGTTCCATCCACGTCGTTGCAAATGGCAAGATCTCATTCCTTTTGATGGCTGCATAATATTCCATTGTGTATATATACCACATCTTCTTTATCCATTCATCTGTCGATGGGCATCTTGGCTCTTTCCACAGTTTGGCTATGGTGGACATTGCTGCTATAAACATTGGGGTACACGTACCCCTTCGGGTCCCTACATTTGTATCTTTGTGGTAAATACCCAGTAGTGCAATTGCTGGATCGAACGGTAGCTCTAATTTCAACTGTTTGAGGAACCTCCATACTTTTTTCTTGACCAAATTTTGGTCAGGCTCCTTGGAGCCCACTTGTCAGCTAGGTCCCATCCTCAGTCTCATCCATCTTCAGCCTACCTAGTCTAGTTGTAGCAGGAATTCTGCTAAGTCAGCTTATTGAGAATCTCCCAATCCTTGATGTCTGATCATCCTGGCCTGTCTTCAGCAAGAAACCTGTGAATTGGATTTGGCAAGAATTCCTCTACGTTTGATGTCTTCTCTTCATAATTTTTCATCCAGTGACTCCCTCACTCTGCTTGTTGACTCTAAATCCCAGCTGTCTTTGCTGTATTGAGTTGAGCCCCAGTCTCTCTCCCCTATTGTGGTTGTCTTGACACCTATCACAATGGTTCTGAATAAAGTCTTCTTTACTATTTTAACAAGTGTTAGAATCTTTTTTTTTTTTTTTTTTTTAACAGCAGGAAGTGCCAATCATGTTAACCCACACCCTGGACTATATTCAAGCAGTCAGAATATTTTTTTAAACTGCAGTTCTCTTAATGGAGTTATACGGGTATGAGCCCTAAGCTGCTTAGGACCATTTCCTGCTACCACCACATGAAGAAGGTGCCATTAGACAACGAATATCACACAGACGGGAACAGGGTCCAGGTTTAAGTCCTTCTTTACAGTCATCCTTAAAATCGGCTCTACTTCTGTCCTTCCCAGTTGTGAAAGCAAATAATTTCCTTCTTTCTTTCTTTCCTTCCTTCCTTCTTTCTTTCTTCCTTCCTTCCTTCCTTCCGTCCTTCCTTTCTTTCTTTCTTTCTTTCTTTCTTTCTTTCTTTCTTTCTTTCTTTCTTTCTTTCTTTCTTTCTTTCTTTCTTCTCTCTCTCTCTCTCTCCTTCTTTCTTTCGCTTAAGAACATTCAACAAGTTTTCAGTTTCTTAAAGCAAAAATGTCCTGACTGATTTATTCACTCATACAGTACTTTTCATCTATCCTATTATATTATTGATTTGTAATCTTAATTTCTCAATTATGCTATGTATAATTATACTTTGTATAACTCCACAAAACATAGGCTCTTAATATTTACTGATTTTTCTCATTTTTTATGTTCTTGAAAAGTAAAGATTTACAACAACTTGACATTTTTAGAAGTTCTATGTTCTAAATAGTAAATTATTATTTAATAAAATGTATAAAATAAATAAATTTATTATTTAAAACATAGAATATATGGATTAATATGAAGGTAAACATATCTATAATTTCAATATGCAGAGATGACCTGTGAATAATCAATGTACACCCATCCATCATTTTCCATGGGATCATAATATACATATTACTTTGTTTTATTTTCACTTTATATTTTTTTCTGAATATTATATTGTAGACATCATTCCATGCATTAATAGCATCATTTTATCACATAAAGGCACTGCACTTTAAATATATATAAAAATATTAAAAATATATTTAAAAATCTCCTATTTTAAGACATCTAGATTCTTTCCAAAGATTCCCTGTGTTTACTACAAACAAACCAAACAAAACTCAAATTTTTAAGCATTCTTTTTACATGTTTCTCACATGTTTGACTATTTCCTGAGGAGATATATACATTTAAAACAACTTTTGGTACTTATTGCCAAATAACCCTTCAGAAATATGGTATAAATTTATATCATAAAGTAATAAATTAACAGCCTTATTTTTTTCTCAAATTGTAGCTAAAAACTCTTGTTTTGTTGTGTTTAGCTTATAGTTCATTGTGTTTGAGGGTAAAGGTATTTTTTGGTTTATTTCTTTAACTTTTTCTTTGTTCAATTCTTATCCCTTATTTACAAAATTTAATTAATCTCATTTTTCTATTGTGATTGCCGTCTTTTCTTAATGATTTGTTAGAACTTTTAACATATTAAGGAGGTTAGCATTTATCACTGATGATGATTATAACGATTATATTTTAGAGTTATTGGCCCTTTTTCTTTTATACATTAAGAAGTTTTGTTTAATTTTTTGTTTGCATTTTAATTTTTGGTAAGATATATTTAGAAAAGCAGCCAATTTTTGATGTTTCACTTTGTTATTCCTGTAAAGGCTGGCCTATTTGTAGATCTTGGGTCTTATATATGTAGAATTTTGGATTATGTATATATTGTATATAATTATATATATAATTATATTTATATTCAATCACTCTACTTTTTAAAAGTGATGATCTGAGTATATTTTGCATTTTATATTTGTATGTATTTTATATTACATACAAAATATGTTATATATAAAGTTACATATTATATGTAGAAGGCATATAGCATATATAACTTCATCTTACAATTTGGCTTTAATGGAATTTATGCCCTGTTGTAGCAATTTGACAATAACTTTAAACTTGGTAAAGGTTAGAAGTCAAGGTTAACAAGTAGCATTTAACATAACACTAAAATGTTAAGAATGCCCTGTAGAATGCAATTCTAGATGTTTGTTACAATGGATCAATTTTTCATTAAATTCTTTAAATGATTTCAATACTGTCTTGGTACAAAACCAACTGCCCTTCTTAATATTTGCCAGAAGATGGCGCTATATTAATAAACTAAGATCTCTCTATATTTTAGGAATTGCGGATAAATTTTGTCAAAGTATTAAAATCAAAACAATTCCGAGGGCTTGACAAATAAATCTCTAATGATATGCTCACCTTATCTTTAATGCCTGTATCTTAAAATGAAAAGTTTTCTATGTATTTGTAGGGAAGGCCTTAGCATATTTTACTCAGTATAATTTTTTTTCTTACATTTTCATTCTTCTTCCTTTTCAACTTATAAGATAAATTTGGGTATAAAAAAGCAGCTAATTAGTGGATTTTAAAGCTACACTCACACTCACAGGCACAACTACTTCTGTGCTGAGACTGAAAACATTGACTGAAAGAAACCAAAGCCAAAGATTAACATTGTGATGATTCCATGGGACTAATCACAAAATAGTAGCTTCTGTATTTATAGTTATTTACATTTAACAACAGTCCACTAAAATTTAGCTTAGGGAAATGTTTACACTGTATTTTACTTCCATCAGGACTCAGTCATTCATCAGAGGTTCTGTAACAGAGCAAGGATTCCTTTAACCACTGCTTTTATTTAATGTCTTTAAATATAGGTGTCTTTTAAAAGGTAGCTAATTTAGTGTAAGCTGAAATACCTCAATATGTGCTAATAATGGAACCTTTGTTTAGCATAAAAAGTGAACCTTAATAATCCCCTTTCTTTCTGTATTGCTCCTGGCTCCAGAATTTTCTAATGAGTAGTAACGGGAGCTCAGCAACCACTATGTGGTTTCTTAACCTGATGGTAATTGTGTCTAATAAGTAGACCAGAGTATTCAGCAGAAGTTCCATTGAGGTATTCAGTATTACCTAGCTAATTCATACTAAGAACCGGGAAACAAATTGTATGCATTAAGATTGTCCATGAAGCCCTGGTTCAGAAGAAAGAACCATGGAGATAATGTAAAACTTGATTAATGAGCACAAATATCATCAGTAAATGTGTTATTTTGTTGTGTCTTTGGTACGTGCTTTCCGAATCCACCTAAATACATAGATCAGCAGTGTCTCACTCCTTTCTTTATAATATGTAGCTCAATAGTTATCCACTACCTTTATTGAGTTACTTCTATGGGCAGAGTGTCTTCCAAATATTCAGAACTGAAGGGCACATTAAAAAAGAAGAACGCAATGCTTTTTGGTAACAGTTATTTAATTAGGGAGATAGAAAAACATATTCATGCAGAAAATAGCAAAATAGTTTATAGCACTAGGTAATATAGTGTAAAATGATTGCGGGATTAATTAGTGCCTACATTGATTTTTGATTAATGCTTTTATTAGACTCTGAAGAAAAAGTCTAAATATGTTGTTTCATACTTATCGCAGTCCTACTATGTAGATATTATTATCTTACCTTTTTGATAAATGAGGACCCTAAGTCCTCCAGAGGTTGACTGATTTTCCCACTCACACAGCTAATAGGCCATGGGACAGGATGTGGACTCATCTGCTCTATGTCCAGAGCTTTAGCTCTCTCCAACATGCCAGACCCTTTCGGTGCACACCTGGCACCCAGCTTAGCCCCACACTCATTTTGTCTGCCTCCTAATGTGAAATTTTAGGTCACCTGTCTTTACTCTCTTCAAATAAAAATCCCACAGAAGATTTTTCAGAGTCAAAGTTGAGATTGATTTCTGTGATTCATTTGTCACTGTGAAAAGAGATTAGAGATGAAAGAAAAGTGACTCATAGGATGGCTCATGTTCACTGCTGCATGACAGGCAGCTTCTAGAACAGAAAAACAGACTTTTCCTTTCCTTTGGGGGTAAGCAGCACAAGGACATTTCATTCAGTCAAGCTGATGACAATTTTGCTTTAAATTGGATACCCTATTTCTCCCAGGATCACTGTACAGTAATATTCTTGTGTCCATAAAGTTTCAAGTTCATTCTCTTTTCGCAACTGTTTACACTGTGTATTTCTCTTCTAATAATTTTCACAAAATTATCTTATGTATTTAGAAAAGAGAAGTTGCTTTCTGAAAGCTCCAAAAGCAGAACGGTTAAATATTCCTTCATGCAATTTGCCCCATTCCCTCTCAATTTACTGCTTTGATCGGTTTGTTCTAAATTGTCCTCAGATTGTCTATGTGCTTTGAAACTCTTTAGAATTTATTACTTTGCTAACTATAAAAAGAAAAAGAGGGATGCCTGGGTGGCTCAGTCGGTTAAGCACCTGCCTTCTGCTCAGGTCATGATCCCAGGGTGGGGGTGGGGGGCTGCTCAGCAGGGCGGGGGAGTCAGCTTCTCCCTCTGCCTCTCCCCACCGCTCCCCTCTCGTGCTGTCCCCCCCTCAAATAAATAAATAACATCTTTTTTAAAAAAAGGATACATCTTTCCTAGAAAGTATTTTGCCTTATTTGCACTTAGATTACTGATTTTGATTCCTGGTTTTTAGTAAATGGAGCCCAAAACAGTCTGGGGTAATAATTCATGATTACCCTAGAAATTTCATCTCTAAGTCATTGGTAAAACTATTTATTAATCAAGCTCTAGTCAACAATGCAGAGGCTTTGTGAGTTGCAAATAAATCTATACTGGAAGACAGTATCACAGAGGCATTGAAATATGCCGTTGGAGTCAGACAAACTTGAGCAGGAATTTCAGTGAAAGCTTGGATAAGTTACTTAAATTCCCTCAGCTTTGATTTCTTCTGACTTGTTTCTTCAAAAGCTTCTCATAAGAATTAAATGAAGTCACATATGTGTGTGTATTATATGTTTATATATACATATATTATTTTATTTATTTTTAAAGATTTTATTTGAGAAAAAGAGAGATGAGCAAGAGAAAGAGAGAGCTTAAGTGGGGAGAGGGGCAAAGGGCGGGGGGAGAAGCTGACTCTCAGCTGAGCAGGAAGCCCGATGTGGGCTCCATCCCAGGACCTAAGGATCATAACCTCAGCCAAAGGCAGAGGCTTAACTGACTGAGCCACCCAGGTGCCCCTATATACTTATGGTATTTAGCATGCTATCTGGCACTTAGTAAGTGCTTAAGTGGTCATTTAAATTACTATGTCTTGCTTTTTTCTTTCATGTTTTTTAAGTCTTTATTTACAAACCAGACAATTTTTTCCCCACTCCTTTTGCCAAAGATGTGTTCAGTTTCTTAATTTCAAAGAGAATGACCAATAATCTATTGCCACAATAATGTTGTATAACGAGCAAGTGAAATCCTGTTGGCATACAACAATAAGCACTTGTTTTTGCTTACAAGTCCATGGTTTGGTGTTTTTGCTGATCTGGGCTGGGCTGCGCCAATTTCCACTGTGTCTGTGGTCAGCAGCAATCAGCAGGTGGCTAGCTTGTCTGGGATTTTCTCAGCTGGGTTATCTACTCTCTGATCCACATGATCTCTCATCCTCCAGCAGGCCAGTTTGGGCTGGTTCTTTTTCAAGAAACACCATGAGGAGGTATGTAAGATTATTAACAGTTCCAAGTTCTCTCGGAACTGGCACACAGTCACCTCTGCTTTATTCTTCTGGCCAAAGTGTCTACCTTCTAAAGGAAGGAGCTGCAGAGTTAGAGGGCAAAAGATGTGGATATAGGAAAAGGTAGAGAATGTTGTTTTGTTTTTGTCTTTTTTTACAATTAACCTATCATAAACACAAGCTGGCTAAGAGAAAAAAGAGACTTCAAAAACCTGCTAATCTGTTTTTGGCCATTTTTGTATCTGTTGCTTTCCACTTCTCATGATTTTTACCTTCATAGCTGGTATCAGTGCAAAGTACTCTTTTATACAAATAATAATAATAATAGCTGGCCATTATTGACTATATACTAAGTGCCAGGCATATTGGTATTTTGCATTCCCTTTCTTATTTAAATTTCATAATTACCCTTCAAAGAAGATATTATTATTATTTTATTATTAGCATCTCTATCTTGGAGGATAGAGAACCTTAGAGAAATAATTTATTCACGGTCAGGATGCTAATAAGCAGCAGAGCCAGAATCTGAATTCAGGCTGGTTGGAGTATAGATTTTGTATTGCAATACAAATTTCTCCCCTCTTCCATCAATCCTGTTTATTGATTCTGGAATGCGTTAGCCAAAATAAAGAAACAAACACTGACCATTTAGGTGGTTTTTACTTCGTATTAAATACAAATGAATTAATTCATGCCAGAAGCTATGGTTTTGAGACATAGCTCTTTTATATATAATTATTACTACAAGAGGCAAGCTAGAGAATACCTCGGAGGTTCCTTTTCCACCTGCAGTGTAGCAGAACTTAACACTTTCAGAGCCTATATTCTAATTGGTGGCCATGTTCCCATAGCAGAATGAACCAATTAACTAAGTTTCCATCCAGCTTCTTGCTAAAATGTCAAGACTAAAACAGGATTCATTTAAAAGGCGTACAATAATAAATTGGAGTCCATTTAAAACAAGACACCCTAGGCTGTATTCCTAATTAGAAGATTGAAATGATCTCTATTCCAGGAATTGTAACATGTTCTCAGTATTTGCGTAGTTTTATTAGATGTTCTGATGTCTAATATCATCTGAGTCACTGAGACATGTTTTGGAAAGTTTTCTACTACATGAAATAACCTTCACAACAGAATAAAACTAATTGGGTTGGATGTATACGAACTATACAAATTGACAGGATAACTGTTAACCTAGGTCTCTCACAAACCTCAGCATCATCCTTGGTTTCTCTCTTCCTTTTGCTTCTGTCATTCCCACTTCTGCCCCCTCCCCCTGCCAATTTTCCAGTATACGCTTGCAAATCTGCAGATGAAATCGTTTCCATTTTCCCTCTTTTCTCCATGGTCCCTACCACTGTCCTGGTCCTCACTCGTCATCTTTCTTTTGGAATGCAGAACAGCCTTCTAACATATTTTCTTACCGTTAGTGTCTCTCTCATCCACACTGATTCCAGTTAACATTTCAAGATAAATATCCCAAAATTCTTTATTTTAACGTGGCCTTAAGTACTCTTCTTATTGATCACCCTCATCTCTGTAGAATTGTCTTTCAGATTATTGGATGTCTTGGAGAGATCTGTATGTCTGATGGAAAAATCTCCATCTCATGCCAATCATTGTTGGGTGACAATTGGACAGGGCTGGGAACGTAGAGCTAGGAAAGGGAAGAATGGCCTGACATGTCACTCTAATCATCTGTACAGGGTATTAACTGCTACTCACAATTTTGATCAGGTGTACAGGTTATTGATGAAGGGATCTGATGACTACTGTAGATTAGGGAAGCTGGAGACTAAATGTGGGGAAATAGGTTAACATTTGGAAGGCAAGTACCAGAAAATGTGGTTCTATGCAGGTATCATGCAATGGTCTGGGATGGGTCAGCTAGAGAGGCACTAGGCAGTCAGTACTAAAGCTGAGCTCCCCAAAACCACAATGAAGAGTTAGGAATCTCTCTAAAGATCACAGGAAAGGTGTAGGGAGCTGGTGCAAAATGATGCTGGATGGTACTGTGCTGTTGTGTGAGCAGGTCTTCATTCATGACTGGCTTCTTAGAGTTGGTTCACTCACAGATTCTTCCTCTCTGATTTCAGTTGAGGAGAATTGTATGTGGAATTTCTTTCCCATTCTTATTGGGCTGTGCCCCATTGGGCTTAACTTCATAGAAAATGACAGAAAGCAGAGGAAAAAACATGATGCGAAGAAGTCATTTAAATGATCATTATATGTGAAAAATGCTCAAGCTTAATAATAAAGAACTATAATTTGAAATGAGGTAAATTTTTATTGATAAAATTGACAAATATGAAAATGTACTCGATGTTGCTAAGAATGGGTACAGGTATAGATTTTCTGTGAGTTTTGAAGAGAATTCCTAATTATCCTTTGAAGTTTTGGGGAGCCCAGGCTGTAGTTTTGGTGATGATTTTGGTGCAAAATGTTAGAATTTGGTTTGGTGACATATATTTGAAGCTTAAAAATATCTACATTGTTTGACCTAACAATCTACTTCTAAAAATTTTTCCTACCAAAATCATTGAAGATGTTTCCAAATGTGTACAAATAAGCGTCTTGGACAAAATTTTATAAATTTTGGGAAATAGCATAACTATACAGCAATATGGAGTTGGCTAAGCAAATGCTGGTCCACTGATGCAGCAGACACCCATTAAAACTTATGCTATAGAATATTTAATAACATGGGCGAAATAATCATGATGTTTTATTATGAATATAACAGCACATTAAACAACTGTGTTTTTGTAGAAATTCAAATGTGTATGTATATACATGAAGAATCCTGTTAGGCTATAAACAAAAATGCTCTTAGTGATTATCATTGAGGGTGAGATTACTAAGGTTATTTGTTTTCTTTGTGTTCTTATACTTTAAGACATTCTTTAATGTTTATTTTGCAATCAGAATAAAACCTATACATTTTATTTTTTTAAAAGTGTTGACTAATATGTTTTATATTTGCTCTTATTATTGAAATATGCATTTTTTTTCTTTTTGTTGGTGCTTGTCTAGGGATGATTTCTATGAGGTCCATATTAGTTTAAAATATATCTATATGTTGCTGGTACTTATGTGAATGAAGTGTCCCTATTAACACAATACATTTTAGCAGCATTAGCACATAACACTTACTTAAATAGTAACATTATATTGGGAATTCTTCACAGAACAACAAAGATATGGCAAGGAAAGCCAAGGAAAGAAGCTACAAAGGGAGTCGTAATCACTCGGCCGAGGGCTTCTTAAGCTAACCTCCCACGTCTCCCATCAATATCTGAAAAATCAATTTTCTTCTCTCAGATTTCTTCCCGGTCTTAAAGCTAAGGCTAGCTTTAAACTGGATGAGTTTGAGGTTTGGGGGGATTACTTTATCAGGGTAAATTTATCGAGGTGGTGATATGTGAAATTTTGCAAAAACATAAGGGTAAACTTACAATTCAAAAACTAGGTAAAAATGTTTGATGTTTATTACTTTAATGAAAGAGAGGTTATTTCACACCTCTGTTTATGTTATTAAAGTATTCATACAGGTAAAGTATCTGAAATACTTGCAGTCCTTTGCAGAACATTCCATTCAGGTGACATCTTCCATGCCTCTAGAGAAGCTCTATCTACCAAGAAACAATAGCAAAGTAATTTTATCAGGTTGTGATTATAGTTTCATCTGTGGGTGTATCAGGCTTTGAAACAGGTCCAATTTGATCTTGCAGAGAATGCACATTTGCTTGCAACACTGCTTTTGGGGGTTTATAGGAGGAATCTGGAGCTCAGAATGTGAGATTTAGAAACAGTGAGAGAGATCATGGTAGCTGAGAATGCTGTCAAGCATTACTGACAGTTAAGAGCCAGTTAAGAAAGTTTCAAGATAACTATCAGATATGCAAAGCCATAAAACCACAGCTATTGATAGTACCTTGATATCAAAATATTTTGAAATAGATTTGAGATCCAAGCTTGTATTTCTTTGAAATTCTATCTGGTTTAAATTACTCTTTTGAAAAGGGCTTTTTAAAAATAGAGAGGTCAAATTAATAGACGTAAACTCCTAAACAGGTTAAGCCAAAGTATAACTGAACATTGTTATCCACTTGAAGTCAAAATCCTAATTTGGTACTTAAGAGGACTTTATTAACTTTTGATAGTATCTTATCATCCCTGGTTAACTTACCACAATAAAACATTCAAACATATAATTATGCTAAATACATACAATGCTGGGCAAGTTAACTTATTTGTTATTTTTCAATACTAAAACACAGATGAAAGAAAATAAAAATATGTTTTATTCTAAATATATCAAGGTACATATTAATTTTTCTGGAATTTTTTTGAAAACTCCATCACTGAAATGTAATAAATAGGGAAATAATTATGGGTATTTAAACAGATTTTATGGTTAAAATACATATTTTTTACATTATATTATAAATGAACAAACTTTTCTAGATATCTGACCCGCTGAAGACATTATACCATGATATCCAAATAAGTCTTTACTTGCGCAGTATTAGAAAGTTAACAAAAAATAATACCACATTTGTTCTTACCCACAAGGTGAGATCCAGCAATCCTTCCCAAACTTCTCAAGATCAAGCTATTCTACTACTTGTTGAAGAAGGAAATCATGAACTTCCATTTTCTTCTTTATCTGGGTGAGTGGCTATTTAATGGAGTCAAAAATTGCAGTGGACTCTAATCAAATGATACAAATTGCTAAAGATTTTATAATGGGGGTCAGAAGTCCTCTCACATTCATTTTCCTTTTTAAGCTATTATATTATATTAGTCTTTACTAGTTAGTGTCCTGCTAACGAGAGCAAAAATTTGTGAGATGAGTATGCATCCAGGAGAGCTGGGCTTAGACAAGCCTCTATGGCCGGCAGCCCTCTCCGTTATTTCAGAGCTTGCTCGACCAAATCAGATGGTCAGCTTTGCCCTGCACTGTCCATGCTGCTCTCCTGGGCTCCCAGTGCATGCCACATTTCAATATGCTTGGAGGAGCATTGCCACACTCTGTCACCTATCATTCAATTAAAATGTACTTGAATGAGCCACCTAGACCGATAGGGCCTAATAAGTTGCCTGTATAGACAGGAAAGGCTTCTAGATAATATTTCATATGTTAGCTAGGAGCAAATGGACAAAAATCTTTATTTCATTTGCATAATCATAAATGATTATAATTTTGGAATTTTCAACCCAAATATAGACTATGAGGCAAGATATTTTCATATATTCATCCATTTAACACATACACACATATATAGGTATTAACATAGATACACATATTTAGTACCCACTGGATTGTCAGGCATGGTGTGACTATCAGAAATGTGTTGGTGAACAAAAACACACTATTGCCTGTAGGAAATTCACTCTGTGGGGGCACGGAGGCATTTATTCGATAAAAAAATAATGAATATATACAAGTGTCATAAGCGCAATAAAGAACAGCTTAGTGGTGTTATGAGAGGATATAATTGGGGATTGGACCTAATTAGTTGTGATGACTGAACCCAGAGAAAAAGAATGTATCGATATTAACCAGGCAAAGAAAGGAGTGGGGTGAACATGCTCCAGGCAAAGGCAACAGAAAGGTGACTTTGCTTGAGGAATGTGTGTCTTAATGAATCACCTCCACTTCCTGCTCTCTGAGAGTTAAAGGCAGAGACCAAGGTGGCTGTCCTTTCCATCCCCCAGTTTTTCCACCAGTGGTACCAACTCTCAGCTTAGTTCCCGAGTCTGTGCTGTAAGACCGAGGGACACAATGGAAAAAACAAAAGAAACAAAATCAGCCAAATTATTTGTGAAGTAACTAAGACAGGGAACTAAAAACACAATTTGTTAGCTTCTTTAGGTAAAGATCTTTAACAATTTAAGTCTCTGTAATCTGATGCTGATTTTTTCTGATGATTTAACAGTAAATCAATTAAATGATGCTCCATAAAAGACTTTTAAACTTTTGAAGCAAAGATCCATTTAACCTATATGGAATTTAGATATTTATCAATAATATCATGATTAGCATAAGTCTATTTGGATACTTATTGCTTTGACATTTTTCACATAACAATTTTTTTTTGAACAAACGAGTTATAGAGAGAGCATAAAGAAAAATGTTTGTAGGTCTTTAGTCACAGAGATCTGTTAATTCTCTGGCAACACAGTTTGCTTTTATCTGTCAAATACATTTTCTCTTTTGAAATAATACTACATCCCAAACAAATAATAGTGGTTACCCTTTCAGGTCATACCTGCAACAGTTCCATATCACAACTGCAGGTGAGATTCTCCCTGAGTCCAAGTAGGAAGCAGTGTGTTTCAGAGTCTTGAAGAAAAGGTAGATGCTGAAAAAAGAGGAATCAGTAGTGATTCTTTAGGTAAGATAAAGAAGGTAAGGGAAAGACATAAGAAAAAATAAAATAACATGTCTACTATGGAAATCACTCTGGTGGACACACAGATGTGAATGTATATATATCTTCACATCTGTCTATCCACCACTGTGTGTGTGTGTGTGTGTGTGTGTGTATCTGTCCAGTAGAGAGAGAAACACATATACATGTACAATTATATGTGTGTGTATATATGTATATGTATATATATATAATTACAGTGAGAAATAACATGGAAGATTGTCAATACTACCTATGTTATCATTACTTGAAGATGAACTCATTATCAAGATAAAAGTGATAAAAACAAGTTTTTGCACCCCAGTATATATTTCTCCAAGACAATGAGATTATCTATTCCTTTTAGAAGAAACCTCACATTAGACAACTAGTTTGTGTGGTTTAGGTCTGTGTTCCGAAAGAGACAGTCCCATGAAAGTCCTGGCCAACCAGCCTTAAAGAACACCATGTGTGGTAATCACAGCCCAGGCCAGGTGGGGATTCTCATTAAGGGTTAAAAATGTGTTAGAATTATAGTAAATAGTTTTTTGACATATATGCTACAATGGGTCACAAATTTTGTTGTCTGTAGGGCTTGCCAAATAATGTAAATGCAGAAGTAGTGTAGGACAATGATTGTCAAAATGCAGTCTTGGGATCAGGAGCATAAGCATCAAATAGGGAACTCGTAACTAACACAAATACTTGGGCTTCACTGAAGACCTAGCCAATCAAAAACTTGAGGTGAGACCAGCAGAATGTGTTTTAACAAGCTCTACAGGTAATTCTGACTCATGCTCAAGTTTGAGAGAACCACTGTAGAATAATGGGGAGTTGTGGACTATAGTGAATTTTGAAAACGAAAGTCCTAAAGCATTCAAATCCAAGGTCAACAAACAGAGCTGACCAAACAAAGTACAAACACCATATAGGAATGAAGAATTTAACCCATGGTACACCCATTTAAGAAAGAATAGATGTAGGAGTGGTTATGTTATAGTAATGATTATGAGGAAGAGTCAAATGCAGGTATACCACACACTGAAAAAGCTGAATTCTTTTTGAAATAAATATTCATGTTTATAAATTATTAATATATAACATGTAGGAAACAAAAATTTTCAATGAGAATACATCTATAAATGTATAATCAAGGCCGGTGTGAGAATGATTCAATATTTGCTTCATGAAGGAGTGGTGTGAGAATTCTTGAGTATTCTTACTATAATTAATACACTTAAATATGTGCAGCATGTGGCAAAAAAATAACTTAATTTTATTTACTCTGATTCCTCTCTCCATGGATCATTGGTTAGAGTGCCATATATACTTGGAGCTCCCTTCACTAAATGAAAAATTTATAAGAGAGAGGTTCTTGTTTGCCAAGTTTCTGTTGTATCCTATTTTCCAGATTCTTGGCACACTGTTGGTACTCAGTAAATATTGTTGAATAGATGAAAGTGAAGACAAAGTATTTTAATTTTCCTGCCTACTCACATCCTTTTTTTTCTGAAATTATTCTTCCATAGCTCGAACTCTGTGTACTGCGAGGCCTGATTACTACCCTTTCACCATGGCTGATGGACTGTATAACTGCGAGATCAGAATGAATGTGGCCATTGTCTTCTTTGTCCTGGAGATATGGAATTGGGACATGGAGACTTCATGAAACTGTATTTGGCATTTGAACTGGGTGGTACTAGGTTGGCTATTTTCTGTGAATCTTTCAATGGGCAAGTAATGATTGTCCACCTACTATCTCTAGGATGACAAGAATACTTTGGTCAATAAACATGCTTAATTTATTGGGATGTGTAGATTGTTAAAATAATTACATAAATTGGGGCACCTGGGTGGCTCAGTCAGTTAAGCGTCTGCCTTTAGCTCAGTCATGATCTCAGGGTCCTAGGATCCAGTCCCACATCAGGCTCCTTGCTCAGAAGGGAGTCTGCTTCTCCCTCTGCCCCTCCCCCTGCTCATGCTATCTATGTATCTCCCTTGTGCATGCATCTTTTCTCTCAAATAAATAAATAAGCTAAAAAAATACATAAATAATGTCAAGAAATTAGTGTTGTGAAGAAAATTAAAGCAGAGCAAGGTGATAGATAGCAAAGGGGGGTTATTATTTTAAATTGTCAGGGACTGACTCTAACCTGGTGCCATTTGATCAAAGACTTGCATTAAGTAAGGAGCAAATCTTTTGGCTAGCTTGGAGAATAATGACCCAAGCAGGGAAAACAGCAAGCAGGAAAGCCCAAAAGCAAGAAGACCAGTTTGGTTGGACTAATGTGAGTGAGATAAGAGATGAAACTAGAGATAGAGTCAGGAGCCAAATTCTTTGTCAGGATAAGCTCTATGGAATTTTTTCCTTTTTTTTTTAAAGATTTTATTTATTTATTTTAGAGAGAGAATGAGATAGAGAGAGAGCATGAGAGGGGAGAGGGTCAGAGGGAGAAGCAGACTCCCTGCTGAGCAGGGAGCCCGATGTGGGACTCGATCCCAGGACTCCAGGATCATGACCTGAGCCGAAGGCAGTCGCTTAAACAACTGAGTCACCCAATCGCCCTCTATGGAATTTTTTCTAATGGTACTGTTAAAACTTCTTAAGAGTGTTAAGTAGGGGAATGATTTATGTTGTCAAAAGATCATCTTGGGTGACAAAGAGTGGAAACAGGGAAACCATTTAAGGTGTTAACGCGGGTCAAGCAGTAAGGTGGTAGTGGATATGCTGATGGTTAGATTTAAAATATGTTTTGAAAGTAAGCTTAGAGGATTTACTGTTGGTTTGGATATGAGGTATTAGATAAAGAGCAGATTTACTGCGTGAATCTCCTAAGTGAATGTGGTGACCTTTATGGAAATAGGAACACTCATGGGGGAAGCAAGTTAGTTTGGGGTTATAGTGGCAACAGAATCAAGAGTGTGGTTGTAAGCATCTGAAATTTGGGATTCCTATTAGACATGGAAGTGAACACACTGAGTGGACTTCAGGTTATATGTCTAGAGTTCAGCGCAGTGATTGACAAGGGCAGTTTTATTGGATTAGTGGGGACAGGAAGATGTGCAAGTTGAACTCAAGAGTGAATAAAAAGCAAGAAAGTATAAAGACAGCAGATGTAGACAGTTGCTACAATGAGGTTTCTTTTTTAAAAAAAAAAGAGTGGAGAAATAGAGTATAAACTATAAGGAGATTGTAGATCAAAGTTTTTTTTTATTAAGATGGATATTTTAAAATATTGTAACTTGAAGGTATGTATGACTATGGAATGATCTAGCAGAGAGTGGAAAAAATGGCACAAAAGAGAGGGTAATTATAGAACTGACATCTTTGAGCAGATGTGAGGTGGAAGTGTTCTAGTCCACTAATGAAGGTGTTGGCCATAGACAGGGAACAATTTCTCTATTATAAGAAGGATGAAAGAGTGTCTGAAGGTAGACACAGGTCATTTGGTAGGTATGATGGTAGGGAGAATGTGTAAGTGCTTTTCTGATTACTTCTACTTCTCAGTGACTATGAGGTAAGGTTCTCCGTTGAGAGTGATATGTGGGAAGGGGTGTTGGAGATTTTGAGAGAGAAGAGGTGCAAAATTGTCTTTTCAAAGTATTTAAGAGTGAGTTAATTAGGGAAATATTTTGTGCATGAAAGAAGAGTGAAGGAAAAATGAATCTGAAATCTAGATAGAAGACCAAATGGTAAAATGGAAAGAGAGAGAGCGATTTTGAGTCTAGTCTCACAAAAAGCTCAGCTATTCCTCTTGCCCTTGGGCATGTCTCTTTTCCATAAACCCATCTCTCTTCCCAGCCATTTGTTTGTTTTTTTTTTTTTTTGTATTGTTTTGTGTTGCTGAAGCAAGTTTGAAAACATTATAGTTATTTTTTAACCATCATTGATTCTTTTTTTTATTATTATGTAATGTTAGTCACCATACAGTACATCATTAGTTTTTGATGTAGTGTTCCATGATTCATTGTTTGCATATAACACCCAATTTTTAGTTTTAGGATTACTAAATAAAGCCCTGAGGGACACAGAGAATGAAGTTTATGCCTTTAGAAGATAATTTTGAAGAACATGAGATCAGTTAGTGTCAGTCTGTTTTCACTGGCTCAAGAAGATGGAGACAGTTGGGTGTAACAGTGCTTCCTTTTATAAGTCATGGAATTCATAAAAATTTCTATTTGTAGAGGCAGCTAACTGTGGGCATCCCACACCAGGCCATAGCCAGCTATCCTAAGAAATGATAGGATCAAACCTCATGGCACCCGGAACCCACTTATAGCACGCATGTGCTGTGGTACACCCACCGGGAAAACTGGTAGAGGAGAGAGAAGAACGCAGATATTGGTGCCTGTGCATTTGGGGGTTTAAAAAAATTGAGTTACGATTCTTCCACACTTAGGTTTTTTGCTTGAATATTGTATTTCTTTTTTTTAAGGGAGAAAGAGCACCGTATGAATTTATGGAGAGGTAAGATCATCTGGTTTCTTGTTCTTGTTTCCCTCTCCAGCTGCCTCTATTTCAGGATCAGACAACAGAATTTTTCCTTCCTTTCAGGATGTTGGGTATTGATATATACAGTCCTTTGCAACTGGAAGCAGAGAATTGAGAGTTGTAGATAATGTATGAAAGCAGCTAGCCCACAGGCTTGGGATAATATCTGCTTTAGAAATCTGTTGAATGAATTGAATGACTAAAACTTTAATAAGTAGCTTAAACATTCTGATTGGGAGTGTCCTGAATCTTTGGTTTGATCCTATTAACATGGATTTAAGCCTCATCTTGTTGAGTCTGGCTTTTTATTTCTGGGTAATTTAAAAGTGTGATTAAATGAAATCATAGAACTATTGAGGATCCAAAAGCAAGTTAATTATTTTAAAGTAGAAATTTCTGGGTCTTTTTTTCCCCTGAAATGTTTTCTCTGCTCTATGAAGTAATTTGGGTGGAAATTATGAACATTAAAAAAGTTAAGTGCACATTGATGTCACTAGCTCTAGAAATAAACTTCCTTCAAGGCCCACGATCAGTGAAGGAGAGCATGAGATTCCCTGAATGACTTATACTGGGTGGCCTGAGTAAATAATTTCACTTGACTGTATGGGATTTAAGTAAGAGAGAAACATAATTGGGTCAGTACAATGTTGGTCCCAACTTGGGGATGATAGCTCTCCTAAGAATTATAATCTACTTAGTATACAAATTCCTCAGAGGAAGTAGAAAAAAAAAAAAAAAGAACAAGATTAGCAAGTCAATAGGAAAAAGAAATCTATATATATAATTTTGTATTGATTTTTCCATGGTATGTAAATTAGAAAACTTGACTGACTCTGTATGTGAAAAAATTAAAAAACAAAACTGGTAGAGTTTGTGAAGAACATAATTATGATTCCCAGAGGTGTGGGACCCACGGCCAGGGCTCAGATACACATGCTGGTGTACAGTCAGATGATTATAAGGAGAAAAGGCATAAGTATTTGCATTTGTGGATACAAGCAGAAGCTGAAATAAGATTAGATTTTAGGGAAATCTTCAAGATTTGTACTTCTTGCTCTTAAAAATATATTCAATTTCTTGAGAAAATTGAGGACGCTTTTGTCATATTTTCCCATTAATAATCAAACTAAGATGAGACTTACAAATATTTTTATATACAGTCCACCCAGATAAACTGCAATAACTTAACTGTCTGTTTTGCTAAACTGCAAACAATCTGTTGTTGCTTGTCTTGTGTTCTGTTTGTTTAATGTGAAGATGCAGACAGCCTTCTGTTCTTTCGTTTACGGGGTCTCTTAATTCTATGGCTCTCCTGGCACTGATTCTTTTTTTTTTTTTCTTCTTCTTTTTTTTTCTAAAAGGTAACAGATTTATAAGTACCAGACATTTATTTCATTTGTTTAAATTTATAAAATCATGCCCACTCTCTAGGCCTTTGGGGGCATGAACTAAGTAGGAACATATGGCATAATCTATTATTTTCTCAACTCTGGTTATGTTGTAAGGCATTGTTTAAATGTCAGTGAGGAAACCTTGGATTGCTCTCCTTGGAACAGTGATTTCTTGGATAATGTTCACTTAAATTTAATAAAGGGGCATTTTATTTTCTTTAAGTAATCCACCAAGGCCATTGTTTTCAATCTTTTAAGAATAATGGCTGTAATCATTGCATTCACTGCATTCAGAATTCCTTTCTACTCCTGGAAGTCCAACTAACCTAATTAGTCATTGTCATAGGGCATATTGTTTAAAAAAAAATCTTTGTAGTGTGTACTGTAAGTAAATTTACAATGTATTCAGATGGCTAATAGAACATTTATTTTTTAGTACTTATAGTGTTAATTCCTAATTTAAAAGAAGTTTAAAAATGTGGCAAGTCAGGGAATATCCTTTTTTTTAAATGTTTTTTTTAAAGATTTTATTTATTTATTTGTCAGAGAGAGAGAGAGAGTGCACAGGCAGGGAGCAGGCAGAGGGAGAAGCAGGCTCCCCGCTGAGCAAGGAGCCAGACATGGGGCTCCATCCCAGGACCCTGGGATCATGACCTGAGCCGAAGGCAAACACTTAACCGACTGAGCCATCCAGGCACCCCAGGGAATATCCTTTTAAAGAATATTATTTTATTCACAATAAGTTTATATTTCCATGAGTAATGTTGACAGAATGGTTACAATTGTTTCAGACAGCATAAAAATGACTATGCTGACCAGAGAAAGAATGGATAGGTCATGCCAGGCCAAAGTTTCTAAAAGCCAAAAGTTTTTGTTTGTTTGTTTGCTTGTTTTACCAGAAGCCAAATCAGAAAACATGGATTTGAAGTCTACCTAAATGGCCAGCACAAGAGGCAAAAAGGATGTTCCGCTTCTCTGGAGGGTTCTACTTTGATCCTATCAGT
Source organism: Zalophus californianus (assembly GCF_009762305.2). Lineage (NCBI taxonomy): Eukaryota > Metazoa > Chordata > Mammalia > Carnivora > Otariidae > Zalophus > Zalophus californianus. The sequence continues at coordinate 80,125,842 of NC_045606.1, forward strand.
AAGTAGTTGAGAACAATTCTGAAACATTGACCACCTTTTCTCAGTTTTTTCTACGGCTTTCTTCCCAATTTTCTACTGGTGTTTTATATATATATGCATGAGCATGCACATCCTGCCTGGTTACTACTCTCTGATGGTAGGGTGGGTAAATAATTGCTTTCTCTACCAATTTACATCTTGGCTTTTATTAACATTTTTATCTGAAAGGCTTTGCTGAACCCTCATAATGCTCATATGTTAGGGATTTGCACCTATTTTGGCTGAAAACATTTAATGCCATCAAGAATCTCACATGTATTAGATTTACATTATTCTTCCTTTGCTTTCTTGGATAGGACCAAATGGCCTATTAAAAATCTTTTTTTTTTAAGATTTTATTTATTTGAGAGAGAGAGAGCATGAGAGAGAGCACAAGCAGGGGGAACGGCAGAGGGAGAGGGAGAGGCGGGCTCCCCGCTAAGCAGGGAGCCCGATGCGGGGCTCTATCCCAGGACCCTGAGATCATGACCTGAGCTGAAGGCAGACGCTTAACCGACTGAGCCACCCAGGCCTATTAAAAATCTTTGAAGACATCCCATAGTTGGAGAAAACTCCATGTCATATACTATTAACATAGAGCTTGTCAAGAACTGTGATACAGCTTGGCTAAACAGAGCATCAACCCCTTGAATATTGCCCTACAGACATTTTTCTCATTTCATAACCAGCACTATTAACATTCAAAAAATAAAATTTGGTTGAAGTTAGGAGAACAAAATAGCAAAGACAATATAAGGATATTTTTTTCCAAGAAACTGGAATAGATGTTTACTATTTTTAGTGGTTCATCTGTGTTTTTTAATTTCTCACTAATGAATTTTAATCTATTTTTTTGGAAAATAGACTTTATGAAAGATCATGACCCTATCTAACATTTAATAATGAATTTCCTGTAGGCTCAAAAGATTTTATACCTAAAGAGATATTTGCCCAATATTTCACAACAAAAAGAGATCCACATGCTGATGTTTTACCAAGCACTCTCCTTAAGCCAGATCTTCTTCTTGGGCTCCAGATCCTTGTTGATCATTTCAACTTGTCCATTACATGGAGAACTAACACTCAATAAATCAACAGTAGAGCTAACCATCTTCTTGAGTCTGCTCTTACTCTTGTATTCCTCGTCTAATAAAATATGCACTTAACTTCTTCCTACCATACCATAATAAAAAAGTTAACAGTGCTGTTCTATCTCACCATGCTATGGCTCTTTGAAACCTGTTCGTATTGAAATAATACAGGTCTTTTTGCCTCTGTGGTTAGTTCCTTAGTGCCTTTTATATAATTCTGATTTTATCAGTATTCATTTTGCGCCATCATTTGCTGTGCTGCCTCTGAACACTGGCTTCCAATGACTCCCTCACAGGTGGTTGCTGTATTTCATTGATGACCGTGATAAGTGTCAGTCTTACCCAGAGTATGCAAATTAAATCAGAATAATCATTTCCTGTTAAATTTATCATTCAAAATTTTGTAGCCTAAAAGTAGAATATCATTCAAAATTTTGTAGCCTAAAAGTAGCCTAAAAGTAGAATAATCAACTAGATTATTCTTTGGCTGTAATCATTGCATTCACTCCATTTCTAGAAGGTGATCTTTCAGTGTTAACTGCTCCTCCTCCTTCCACATACTGTCTCCTAGGTAGGAGCAGTGACCCATGGGCAGGATAGGCAAGAGACTCACGGACAGAACAAGAGTAGTATCATTAGTTCAAAGAATAGCCATCCCTGTCTGGCATAGCTTAAGACTTGCCCAGGAGATTATAATATTACTACATTGATCAGAAAAGAGAGGACCATTCAGAAAGATTGGTGTTGTAAGCAAGAGTCTTCTAAAACTTTCACGGGAGATAGTGCCTGACATATACCACAAAGCCTGCTAAAGGGGTGGAGTGTTATGTAGCCACACTCCTGCAGACTCTAAGCCAAGGATGAGCAATGACCCAGGGAGACTGAAGAAAAGACCCAGAGACAGAGAAGGGGATGTTGGATTAATGCAGGAACTAATGTACAGGGTGTCTGGGAAAGGCAGACTGGACGAAGCATCTGCTGCTGGGATCCACATGTAGCTAGCCTAGCAACTCTCCATAGCTTTCCCCCTCCTTTCACAGCCAACATTCTAAGATCAAAGCCCACTACCTAGACATTCTGTGTTACCAATGAGACGCCCCAGGTTGGCCACCCCTGAAGCCCCTGACTTGGAACATTGAACAGCGTGTTTTTCTATATATCTTGTTTGCATGAAATAACAGAGAGAGAAAGAGATCTGTACATTCTCCAGATAATGATTAACAGGAGCATTCAGACTGTGCCTGTGTAAACCAGCCATCTGCCAGTTATCATTCAGATGATCTCCCTGGCTATCAGCAGCAAGGGCACACATAGTAAAAGTCACCTACCACCAACCCTGGCACCATTTTTTGCTATAGACTAGAGGTAGCACTATGGTTGGAACAAGGGGAAGGGCTAATGCGTGGGCCCATACATATGACTCAACCCCAAGGGTCAGGGGTTTTCCATCAGTAGCCAGAACCCTGAACTCACTCTATGTCCAGTATGAGTGAAAGTCACTCAAGCCAATGTGGTGGCTCAGTTTTCTGAGATCCTGCAAAAGCAATACCTTGCTGAGCAACTGGAGCAACCTTCTTGCTAGACTGTCTTCCCAGACCTGGAGCTCAACTGTGAAGAACTGGGAAGACTACATAGGTTGAGTGAGTCTGCTCCTTGGGGCATCCAGTTGAGCCCATGTACCAGATAGAGTGTCAGAGAATGCTCCAAGTAGAGAAATGGGCACCAGGGCTCATCTGGCCCCCTGTCTGGCCTATGGGACTATGCCCAGATGGCATTATAGGCCATGGACCATCCCGGGACAGGATGACTTAGAATATTTTGAAGAAAGCTCTTAGAGGCATGCATCCCTCTGAGGTGGACAGCTTAGGGCGGAGGCCCCACTTGTCTAGGTCTAAAGAAGTACTGCGTCAGCCCTTGAGTTAAAAACACCCAGGACATCAAACTTTCAAAGTGGTTGAATAGAATAATTTTGTTAAATGAAGATAAACCAAGCTGAATTAATTAAGTGTGAATGGTAATTTTTGAGTATTCAATGTCAGATACTTAAGTATTCACAATAATTTAAGAATTAATTAAGCTGTATATATGAACATACAAATTGTCCCTTTTACCTGAAGCTTTGTAAATTTGTGACATTGTCTCCTGAAGGGAAGGAAAGAAAGAACACCAAGGGATATTACGTGTGAAGGCATGTTTTCCCTCCATAATATTACCTGCAAAAGTTGTATGGCATGACACATAACATTCATGTATTCATCCTAAGTAAATGCCCTTGAGATTGAAGAAATAAGAAAAAAGTTCTAGTATTCCTAAATTTGTGCAACAAATATGTAGTTATATTATCCATGTGAGCCCTATATTTTCAGAAGTTTCAAGGAGCTTCAGTCATCTAGAACCATTCATAACTCCTTACAATGTCCATTTGTCTCTATATACATAATTGTTTGTTAATGTTACTAAAACAATTTTACAAAACTCTTGATTTTTAATCATTTGTTTAATATTAGAGATTATATGCTGCAAAGTAAAACTCATAATTTAAAAATATGACTAAAGTATAAAACTTTTCTAATTTAAAGTCTTTCAATTTTAGAAAAATGGAGGAGTCTGAAATCTTTAGTTAACTTTGAAATACAGGGTTTCTTGGGTTTGTAGTTAACATTCAAATAATCTGAAGTCACATAAATCCTGCATCTGTAAAATTCCACTAAAAGAACTGGCAAAAGTGAAAAGTTCAGCAAATCCAATTAAATACTGCTAACAAACCCAAACTGACACAAGACAAACAAAAATATATCTAGGCACCGATAGATATTTTAATGTTAAACCTCCCCAGCCCTGCTTGAAGAGGATAAATTGAGTGAAATTGGGGGTGTATTTGGCCATAGATTAAGATGAACTGAAATTTTCAAGGTGACTAACTCCTCAGTCTAAATGAATTTGATGCTTGTCAGAAGTTGTTGAGAAAATCTGACTCACTCTAGTGGTCTCTTGAAACCTTAAAAAATATTACAAAAACTCTACCCAGTACCCCTGAGATATGCAATATAAATGTCTATAGAAAATGTAAGCAAATAATTGGTGGTGATTATGAATTAGAAAATGCAAGAAACTTTTCACGTAAAGGTATTACCCCATTAAATAATTACTGAGCTCAAGAAAGGAGCAACACTCCTGCACCCGTACCTGTTGGTTATATATCCAGAGCGCTAATTCATCAGGAAATTTTCTAAATATATTTTTATTAGTAAAACTTGAGTTCCGTAATCATTGCATGGTAACCCAGAAGATGGAAAATACATAAAAATGGACAAATTTAGCCTGCTGCAATAACATTCCAGTTTGAGTATGTAGACTGTTTATTTTAGCGTGCTCAACCCTTTTGGAATTAATTTCCAACTCTTCAGTTGAAGGATATGAAAGTAAGTAAAAATGGAAAAGTCTAAGGAAGATAAAAATAAAGACTGATTTATCATTAAAAAATCACTGAAGATATAGATTGTTATTTTGGCTATCTTATTAGTAATTATAGTAAACTAAACATCTAAATGGAACAGCAAGAGCTCTAAACATGGCAGAAGAATCAAAGACTTTAAAACACCTCAGCTTAAAGAAGAGAAAAATAAATAATCAGAATGATTTTTCCTTCTTCCTGTTCTTCTTTTTCCCAAGTATTTCTACCATGAGGGGTAATGAGAAAAATAAAATTGAGATAAAACACTCTATTCCAGATTGGTTTTGACCAATGGAGAAGTGGAATAAAATTAAAATACTTGACACTGGGATCCATTCCTCTCTTATCCTACACCTCTTAAGTCCTCTCATACACCTCTTTATGAATATTTTTAAAAAGGTTTTTCTCATATATTAAGCTTCCATGAGAATTCTAGGAAGTATTAAGAATATCAGTGATATTGTAAGCCTGAATTTCTTAAACTCAGTCCTATTGACACTTAGGGCCAGATAAGTCTTTGCTGTGGAACTGTCCTGTGCATCTTAAGATTTTTTTTTAAAGATTTTATTTATTTATGTGAGAGAGAGAGAATGAGAGAGAGAGAGAGCATGAGAGGGGAGAGGGTCAGAGGGAGAAACAGACGCCCTGCTGAGCAGAGCCTGATGTGGGACTCGATCCCGGGACTCCAGGATCATGACGGGAGCTGAAGGCAGTCGCTTAACCAACTGAGTCACCCAGGTGCCCCCTTTTTTTTTTTTAAAGATTTTATTTATTTATGTGGCATCTTAAGATGATTAATGGCATCCTGAGATTCTACTCACTAGACATCAGTAGCACATCTATTCCCCATTGTGACAACCAAAAATGTCCCAAGACATTGCCAAATGTCCCCTAACAGGCAAAATGACTCCTAGTTGGGAACCAAGGCTATAAAGTAACATGATACAGGATTTAAAATTTTCTTGTCAACAGGTAGAACCTGAGGGGTTTTTCTGCTTTATCAGAAAAACAAACATCTTAGTAGGTAAGAAGAGACAAAGAATGACATGATTGCATACATTTCACTGCCTATGTCTGTATAGCACAGAAGAATTTGAACACTGACTACATCAACAAATGCATATTATTTAATCCAACAGATATGATCCTGCATACTATAGTTTGTTTCCCGTTGAATTGGAATTTATTCTAGATGCTAGAATTTAAAATTGAAATTACTTCACTAAACTACCTCGATTATGACTTCTGAAAAATCAGAAGTTCTAGGAAATTATCCTTAATTCCCCTAAATATAATTCTCTGGATGTTGCCTTCTTTGGATCCGACATGTGCCCTCTATTTTATCACAAATTTTAATTTGCAATACATTATCTACGTAGTCCCTATAATCATTTGTAATCTAGGGTTTAATCAAAAGCCAAATTAACTTTAAGGAATGAATTATAACCTCCAAAAATTAGGAAGAAAAGGAGAAGCATTAGTGGAGAAGGGCTCTTGGTAAGAGGAGAAGAAAGGGATGATTTCTTATTTTCTTCGGTGTAATGTATCTGGGCATTAGGTATTATTATAGCTCTCTAGTATATTAGCTTATTAGGAAATCTTTTGAGCTTTTTTTTTTAAGATTTTATTTATTCATTAGAGAGAGAGAGAAAGAGCACACGCCCAAGTTGCAGGGGGAATGGCAGGCAGAGGGAGAGGGGGAAGCAGGCTCCCCACTGAGCAGGGAGCTAAGGCAGGGCTTGATCCCAGGACCCTGATCCTGACCTGAGCCAAAGGCAGACACTTAACCAACTGAGCCACCCAGGTGCCCCTCTTTTGAGCTTTTCAATAACTCTTTATTTTTAAACTTGTGGTAGAATAACCAAAGCAGTATACAATGATTATTATCTGGGCTGCAATCATAATACTGAAAAGATCAGATGAATAAGCTGTGGGCAAGAGTCACATTTTAGAGGGTCTTTATCTTTGTCAAGTAAAAAGAAACTATAGGCCAATCCTTTCACTTCACTCAAGGGAACTATTTCTCTCTGAAAAATTAATAATGAAGATTTATACTATGAATGTATATTCTCTAATAAAGAATATGATATAAATCACCACCAGCAATAGGTTACCTGCTTTCATTTTATTTTATATGGCAACTGTGGAAAATTGTGCTTAAATAATATACTCTCTAGGAGTCTTTTGAAAATAATCACAGGTGTTGGTATTGGGGTGGGTGTAGAGTAGATAGAGAAGTTTAGAGTTCAATTTCTTAGTACTACTCTGAAAAACTGCCTTCTGAGTCATAATAAACAGTGATCTTTTATTGACTGAAGTTGAGACAGGGTGGTTCCATATAAGGATGAAATGGTACTTAGAGAAATTTTTAAAATGGATCCAAGAATTCTGAGAAAAGAATTCTTTGTCCAGGAGTGGCGACTCTGCTGTAACTTTTAAAATAAATATAAGTTCTTATCTATAAACCACATATTAATCATCCTTGGACATATTTTACTTTTGATTTAGCAGATGCCTGTCCTGCTTCAGAAAAGAAAGCCAAATAAGGTGCTATTTGAAATTACTTCAAAAATACCTTGTTATTTGCATCTAGTTATGAAATGTAAACAAATAAAAGATAGTTTGGAATGTTTCAAAATGTTAATACTTTCAAATCATTTGAAGGCAAAGGTAGTCATTTATAGTTGGAAAACCATTAACTCAATGAGCAAATATTTAAAGTAAAACCATTGTTTACCAACCATTAGCTTTTTGCTTTAGTTGTCTTAATCAAACAGCCATTGGGAATAACCCATGTAACTTTTAGTGAGAAGAAAGTATTATAGCTCCTTTTTGGGGGACAAGCAAAACATTATTCTACCTTAAGAATTGACATTTTTAAAAGTTTTAATGTGTACAGGTTTTACACATAATAAAGAAAAATAATATTATTGCTTATATGACATCTTTAATATTTATAATTTATAGTAGACTGAAAGCTTCCTAATTAATTTTTGAAAAGCATTTTTAGTTATTACTGACTTCCTACATGGAAAGAAGGCACAGTATTCTAATCTGCTGTTTTTTCCTTTTTAAAAAAATACATTAATATTTCTTAGCAGTGGTTTCTGCTATGAGAAACAGAAAACTAACAGTAACTTAAGTAAATGAGTTCTTTTTTCCAGGCAAATAGCTTGAAAGTAGGCAGCAACTGGCTTAAGTTCATTTTAGTTGGTAATTTCTTTGGATAGTGATATATTTAAGGTAAAAGAAAGAAGAAAATGTACCAGTCACATTTCCCTCCTTTTATTAAGAGTATACAAGTCTCTTTAGTCTTCCTTTTGTGTCCCATAAGCCAGAACTATGTCACATGGCATTCTCAGCTGTAAAGGACACTTGGAAATTGAATACTTGTATTTCCAAACCTTTACAGTTACAGTCAAACAAGGACGTTGGGAGAGTATTGGCCACAATCCATGCCTAACTAATAATTTGATCATGGAATGACATATATCAATAAATTGAAGTATCAATATTTTAAAGAAGTAAAATTTCCCCAATAGACTCCAGTCAAATTTCTAGCAGGTTTTCCTGGTGAAAATCGACAAGCTATTTCTGTTTTCATGGCAAATCAAGGGCCATGAATAAACAAGGCAATCTTGGATAAGAACAAACCTGGAGGATTTATAAACCAGATACAAACTTTATTGTTTAACAACAGCAGTTAAGACTGAGGTATTAACAGAAAGATAGACAAATGAAGCAATGAAGCAGAATAGTTTTCAGAAAGTAACCACACCTATATTATCTCCTGATTCATGACAAAGGCAACATGATAATGCAGAGGGAGAAGGACGGTCATTGCAACACATGGTTCTGGGTTAGTTAAAAATCTGAAATAAAAATAAACTGTGATTTCTACTTTATACCACATACAGAAAATCAGCTCAAGATAGAGTGTAAATTTAATATGAAATCTAAAACAATAAAACTTTTGGAAACTTTTAGAATCTCTACCTCTGTCTCTTGCCTTTCTTTAAGAATGACCTAAAAATTCAAGTCCCTAGCCATTTTGTTAGCAGGGGCTACATTTAGTTTCTTGGAAGTTGTGTAATTAATTGTTTGTGTTATGAGAGTTGAGTAGATCTGAGCAAAATGAGTGTAAGTGGGTCTCTAAAGTCATTGTATTGATTGCACGCCTACCACCTCCGTGCTTTTATTCTCATTGCATATCCAGGAACCTGTAAAGGAGATTTTGTGATATTTGTGTGGCCTCACCTGGTAGCAGATATTTGGAACTGCTCAGGTTTGTTTAGACCATCTAAGGTTTGATGATTGACTGCTTAATTCAAAAATTATGTTGAAAGAAATCTTTCTTATTTATTTTTGTCCATTGCTTTTCATGGCCAGGATAAAAATGTATAGGTGTTTCAGGTTCATGTTTTCCTAGAGATTATCTTAAGCAAATGTCATTCATTTGTCCATGCAATAAATACTTTTTGTTTAAATGTACAAATAACTAAAGCTCCTTCTTTGAAGAAAGATTCTGAGACAGACAAGTGACTACAGTACAGGATGAAAAGTGGTGAGTGCTGTTACCAGCGTGATGGAGACGCAGTGTTGTGGGAGTTTAGGGATGGGGGAGTTCCTTCCAGCTGAGGGATCAGGGGTATTTTTATGGAGAAACTCACAGAGATAAGTAGTTAAGGGATCTAGGGATAGGTAGCTAAGATTTGGAACCACAGAGAGGCAGTATGAGGCATTCCTGATGGTGGAAAGACTATGAACAGAGTGATAGAGGCATGAAATAGATACACTCTAATCACTAGGTATAATTTAAGTAATTTGCATCATTCACAATTGCTAAAACATGACAAACTGTTTAGAAATTATTCTTCTACATCCTGCCTATTAGATATAATCTTTAATGCAAAAAGGCAGTACTTAAATATCACAGTAAAAATTGCACATACTCTTATATAGCACATGTACTGAAACTAGTGTGACTACATGCTCTAGTTTCTCTAATAAGAATCAGCCAGAGAAGCTCACAGCAAAAGTAGGTTGCATAGGATGAATAGTATTTCATATAGCCTGACATTCTCTCTTGCAGTAAATTAATTTTATTTTATATGAAGTAGGTCATTTTGTACAGATAAAAACTTTCTGTTGTGCACAATTCTCCCTTGACATCCATGTCATATTAGCTGCTTATTGTAATATTTTTTTCTCTAGTTCTCAGCAGTTTGTCTACCATCTCAATTTGTAGAATCAAGGAGTTTTACCTCTTTTACATGTTACAGATTGGTACCATCAACGATTACCTACCTGTAATTGTGGATTTTTAATACTCAAAGACATCAAAAGGAATTTTTCTTTCTGTATTTCATTCAGAGCATATTAAAACAACATATTTATTTATAGAATTATATCAATTTCACTTTATGTGAAAATTTATGAAGTAGGTCAAACAGGAAAGAAAAACAACTTGATAAGTTTGAAGATAATATTAGTTTAGCAAAGGATAAATTATATAGAATTGACTGGACCTCTTCTATTTCATCGTCAACTTTTTTTTTTTTAGTTTTCCCCATCATTGTTAGATAAATATAATTAGGACAGAAAGATTCTGCTATTGACATCTGATACCCAAGCCAGATAGATGCAGCTTATTTGAACTGTGTGGGAAAATAGAGTTTGTGAGAGTTTATCTTGAAAGGAGAGTCTTGATAGAATAAGATGCCATTTGGAGTTTAAGATTTGCACACTCTCTTTTTATTCCTTCTCTTTTGGAGAAGCCATAACAGGTCAGAAACACAGGTGTAATAAGGAAATCAGTTGGACGAGGCCAGTAAGTAGGTAGAATTTGTCTTATATATATATAGGAATAAGTCACATCAGAGCTCCTGAAATTGTTGCATTCCTGTATAGCGCTTTTTTTTTTTTTTGCCTTGAGTTCAATAACTGTCTGTTTTTTCTTTGCATAATTTTCAATGTAAATATTACTAACTGCCTCTGAACTTTTCTCCAGGACTATACTTTCTTCTAAATGTGCTTTAACTTTCAGCTTATGTCCTTGGAGCCTCCCTTTCTCATCATCCTGGGATTTGGGTTTTTTGCCCTCTCTTGTGGCATCTTTAGTTTTCTGGACCTTCTCTTGTTTCACTTCTTCATTTCACCAAAATATATTCCTTGAGCGATCCTGAGAAAAGGCACAAGGGCAGTAGTAATATTCTTATTGAGATGAACAGAAATAGTCTAAACATTCTTTTGTTTATATGACTTTTTTCCAAATTAAAGAAAACAAAGCAGCTGAGCGGCCAGGATGTTGAATGTTTCATGTGTGAGATGTAGATATAAAGGAGTGAGGGCAGGCTATGATAGAGGAACGTAAGGAAGGAAGATGAGAAGGAAACTTCCAGGAGAAATGAGATACAAGGTAGGAGAGGCTTTATATGCAGTGGTCTGCACAATTAAATAGAAAGCGAGAACATTGACTCCATCACCTGATATGAGGCAAAAGGGAATAAATACCCATGTGAAAATGCTATAGGAAAACCGTGTCATTGGGGTAAATTATGAAAGCTTCATCAGTCATATGACTGGGCAAAACAGGAGGGTAGTATGTTGGGAGATAATAGATAGGAGGTACAACCTTTGGTTCTAGAATGAGGTAAACAGGGCGAGTCCTTAAAATCTGTGCCAGGATGGTATGCAATTGGCTCTAAAAGAGTTTAGTTCATGACTGACAATGTAGCTTGCATTTAGGTTGTGGGGAAGGTAAACAGTTCTTTCTCCTGTGGGCAGCTTGATGGGAGCAACTGGTAGCAAAACAACCTCGAATTTAGGTGGCTCTTTCTATGGGGAAGGATGAGTTTTAGTTCAATTTCAAAGCTGATGAGTTTGGCCCTTTGACTCAGGTATTTATTATTTATTCCTCGTAGTCCCGATGGCCTGGTGATGCTAGTGGGTTTCTATTTCTCACACTGGGTATCTCTCAGAATTTGTAACCAATGTACATACAGTGACCTGTAATGATTTCTGTTGTCACAGTTCTGATATAGGCTACCTGGATATTTCTAAGAACCAATTGATTTGGTCACTTTTCTGTCCTCTCATAACTTTTTACTTGAGAACAGAGGGAGGGATCATCAATAAAAGTATTTCCCTTACCTCTCTACTTGGCTAAATCCTGTTCACCCTCCAGATTCTAGTTTTTACATGACTACATTGGGGAAACTCTCCTTAGTCCCTCCTAGCTGATTTAGATCCTCCCCTTATCTTCCCCTTCAGTGCCCTATCTTTTTTTCTGCCAGAACACAAATCTCCCTATACCATCATTGCTGGCTCCACTGAAATTTCAATGTTAAGTCAATTTCCTTCAAATAACTTAAAATATCTTTTGCCGGTAGCCATGACCTGCAGCAGTCTCAGGAAACACTATTATCAAACATTTTATTAATGCTCATCTCTGCACAATGCTGTATTAGGACAACTTTATCACATATCACTTGAAAAGTTTTCTTGTCACGATTGGCAGCTAAAACGGACAAGGGTCAACCGGTCAACACTGGGCTTGTTGAAAGAATAACTTCATCTTGAACTGCTGAGAAAAGGTGACAGGAGTGTGTTTCCATACTGTTAATATGTTAAGAGAAGGTAAGGGTGATTTTCTTCCCAGCTAAGGCAATACAACTGAAATACTGAAACTGTCAGGCTAAGCTAAGGAGTAGGCTGGGTCAGTATTTGGTGATGTCTCTGAGGAACACCTTCTGTAGAATAGCTATTTTAAGTAATAATTCAGCAATAGGACTATCTTTGAGTCAGTTCCAAACCAGCCTTCTGGCCACAAGTTCAGACAATGCTTTACCAGTGGAAATGCTATCTTAATGATGGTCTCTCTCTTTTTTTTTAAGATTTTATTTATTTATTTGAGAGAGAGAGAATGAGAGATAGAGAGCACAAGAGGGAAGAGGGTCAGAGGGAGAAGCAGACTCCCTGCTGAGCAGGGAGCCCGATGTGGGACTCGATCCCGGGACTCCAGGATCATGACCTGAGCCGAAGGCAGTCGCTTAACCGACTGAGCCTCCCAGGCACCCAGTGATGGTCTCTTTTACTTGTGATTATTATTCATCATGGGAGACTTGACTTCCCCAAGCTAGGTGAGTTAGCCACTGCAGTCCTAGAAGCAGGAGGAACTCAAACTGAAACCTGTAAAGAGAACACAATTTATAATTTAGTCAGTCAGGGCACAATTTATACTTCATTTTTTTCCTCTACACTCCCAATGCCTGAGGTATTCTGAAGAAAAGAGGACAGGCAGAAGAGGCCACTGGCTTTATGCCAGAATGGAAGAGGTATTATATAAAAATCATAAACAAGTGCTAACAGGGGAAAAAATCCACTAAACTGCATATTTGATATCTCAAGGGAAAAATGTAAAGTAGAAGTAAGCTTTGTTCTGAAGAGTGTAAATGGAACAGTTTTTAAAAGAGCCAAATATTTAGTAATATACTGTTAATGATCTTATAGAAACTGACCTACTGTGTTAAGTAGTGATTTATATTTGTGTGTGGGGGGGGCAAATATTATATATAACTATTTAAAACTTCCATCCTCCTCACTCAGGAAGGTTTTGGTATTTGTTTCCTTGACTCCTTGAGTTTTGTTGTTGGCCTAGGTGATGGATGAAGATACAACATGATTAGATCTGGAGCAGTATTGATAAGCACATTTTAAGGAGTGTGAAGACATGTTGGCACAGATTCTAAGCCAAAAAAGACTCCACTGGTGGATATTAAGAAAAGAGAGTCTCTGCAAGGTGAGTATAGTGGGCAGGAGTGGAGTGACAGTATATGCATGGACATGGAAGAGTAAGAGTATGTGAATGGCCAGAAAGTTATGGAGAAAGCAACAGAAGATTTGAGATTTGGGAGCAATGAGTAAATGCTTTGAGAGATAGGTGATTAATATCTTCACTGTAGACTGGTTAATGGTGACTTTTTAAATACATTTTGGATGTCAAACTGGGAGGTAAGCTTATTTGTCTGTTGTTCTTAAAACGACATGAATATTTTTATTTTATATATCACCCACTGCATATTAGCAATTCTCACAGTCAATCATTAGGAATTTAAGGCCACAGAATTAAGTAAAACTGTATTAAACCTCAGGTGCTATGTTAGAGAACTTCATATAATTGAGAACAAATTTCAAAGAATCTGAAAACACAGATAATCAGGCTTAAATTTTTATAGCTTGAATTTTTATACTTCTAATTATTTTTCCAGATATCAAAAATATAAAAGATGAAAAAGTGATTATTGAAAAGGTCATTAATAGACCAGTGAAGATTTTCTGATTTTTCTTTGCTATTTTAAAAAAGTTCTAATAGTCCCTAAATAAGGGAAAGGTGTTTTTTATTGAGCTTAAAATAATAGTTTAGAAGAGAAGAGTTATTTTCCAATTATTAACTCATATATCAATCTGATAATCTTTAAAACTTAAATTATTTTGAATGAAAACTTTTCATGTGGTATGGCAACAGGTTTTCTAATGCTTAAAAATTTAATATTAATAAGAAGTTTTTGAGAAGTAATGGAACGGAATATTGTTCTGGAAGAAACTTGTAAAGTTAATATTATAATAAAATTGGAGTAACCACTAAATTAGTGAAAAAATTCTAAATACATGGTCATTCAGAACAAAACTTTGCTTCTTTTTGAAAGACACTTAGTTCTGTGGATTTAAGCATAGAATTTTGGGCTTGCATTGTTATTAAATTTTACCAAAATTTATTTAAGCAAGCAAATAAACAATGATATTAAAATATGAAACTTTTTTGTAAGACAGTGGAAAACATTGATAAGAAATATTTTATTACAAGTTAAAGTGAGAATGAGGCTTTTTTTTAAAGGGAAAATGTAATATTGAGGAAAGCAATTTAATATTTTGGGGTCTCTACATTTCTGAGCTTTAAAATTCTGAGCTTTACATTTCTGAGCTTTAAAATACATAAAGTAGCCCTAAGTGCTAATCGGTCATCATAAAAGATTGGTAAGCAAAGGAAAACAAATTTTGACCTTTGCTAACATTTGTGTAGGTTTGGTCATTTTGCCAAATCCCACCATTTGTTCTAATTTCAAGCATCCAATAACTGACGTTTGAGCAAGCCACCACTCGATGGTGTGTGTGTGGAGTGTTAGATATGGCAGAGAGACCGGTTTTCCCATAAGCCATCTTTAATAGGTTAAGGTAAACTCATTCATTCAAGTGAACTCTGATATTCACAATTAGCTCTAAAAGCAAATTTCCTTTTAGGGAAAGAATACAAGACACACAGTTTGTTCTTCGACATTTGTACTCACCTTCTCTTATTCCTATGTATATGAACAGTAATGAAAGCCATATAAAATTCTGATTAAATTCTTGATTCTTTCCTAAGCCACAGTAAAGTGTAGACTGTTGAACAGTTTTTTTTTTTTTAAAGATTTTGTTTATTTGAGAGAGAGAGAGAGCTTGAGAGAGGGAGATCACAAGCAGGGGGGAGTGGGAGAGGAAGAAGCAGACTTCCCGCTGAGCAGGGAGGCGGGACTCTGGGATCATGACCTGAGCTGGAAGCAGACACTTAGCACCACCCAGGCGCCCTAAAATCAATTCCAATAGAAGTGTGATGGACTCTATGAAGTCAGATTTCTAAGAATAATAATATTTCCAAATATCTAACTTCAGTTCCAATATTCTCTTCTATCTCAATCTTAAATCAAATTCTAACTTTAAAGCAAACCCTAATCTTATCGTTTTATGAAATAAACAAAGTAGCAGGGAGATCCCTTGATCATCAGTTCAAACCGGGTTCTTTTGGAGCATAACTTGGGAACTTTGGGTGAAGTGGGAGCTCCTAGGATAGGGTCTGGTCTTATTCTGTAGGTTATGCAGAGAACTCAACCTCCCCTTTCCTTCCTAGAATATTTTTCCACCCTGTCAAAATTCTGCCTCACTCCCCCACTGCCATTGCTTTCAATGGGAAGGTTTGGCCTCATATATCTTTGAATGTAGACTGCATGGTTTTTGATCCCCAAATGAGAGGAAATAGCTCTTGTTACTGTGACTACTTCCTGCCTCTTTTTGTAAGAAATAATCATTAAAGAATGAGTGCTTTGTTCTTCCCGCTGCCTTTCATACCATTTCCTTCTTTCTCAATGCATTCGATATTTGAGGAATCCATTCTCCCCTTAATTCTCACGTGCTGCCAGAGGCAATAGGAGATTATTGCAAGAGTTAATCACTGGCCTCTCTTTCGTAATATAGTTCTCAGATAAAGTTTTCTTACCAGAAAAAATGAACTAAACTCACTTCCTACTGAGAAAAAGATTTTCGCTTATGTCTTAGAGCTGACACAAATACAAATATTCTCTACCCTATAATGAGCCGTAATCCTGTACACATGATTAGTAATTCTGCCACCTATTAAACAATATAGGAGGCATATGCATACATCCAATATACTCCAAAAATATGAAGGAATGGTTACCGCTGAAAAGAGAAATTATGTACGAGCATAATGCCAAATAAGTTCTACATTGCATATCAGGGAAGCTTGTTCAGGAAAAACCGCTGCTGAATGTGGTTGTGCGGGCATAGTTAGGAATAGCTAGGAAAAAGTCAGAATTGAATCAAAATGAGAGAAGGTGGCAGGGTTGTAGAGTAAGTCTGGAAAGAGGATCTGCTGAGACTATTGGAACTGGGGCAAGGCATACTGTAGGCCTTCAAATATGTGAAAATGCTCTCTTTGTAGAAATCCTGGATCGGTCCTAAAGTAGCTGCCATTGCAAAGAGATTCTTTTCCTATAAAAGCTTTTGCTAGGGTTAGTCCTCTTGTATTAAAAAC
Organism: Zalophus californianus; assembly: GCF_009762305.2. NCBI lineage: Eukaryota > Metazoa > Chordata > Mammalia > Carnivora > Otariidae > Zalophus > Zalophus californianus. The sequence goes on from NC_045606.1 coordinate 80,142,274, forward strand.
ATTTTTGTTTAAATATGTTCATTCTAATATATTCATTTAAATACATGTAAAGAAGATAAGTTTACCTTGGCCAAATATGTGTGCAGCCATTAGGAAGATTATCATTGAAACATTTCTCAAACCAAACTGTTGCTTATTTGCATAGAATTTATCTATATATACATTGCTGAATTACTTTTAGGGGTTAGTACCTCAAATATTTCTAACTAAATGGACAATATATCTTGAACAGCTTAATATTGAAATCATTTTTTTTAAAGATATGAATCTATTTTATTTTATTTATTTATTTTTAAAGATTTTATTTATTTATTTGAGAGAGAGAATGAGAGACAGAGAGCATGAGAGGGAGGAGGGTGAGAAGGAGAAGCAGACTCCCCGCTGAGCAGGGAGCCCGATGTGGGACTCGATCCCGGGACTCCAGGATCATGACCTGAGCCGAAGGCAGTCGCTTAACCAACTGAGCCATCCAGGCGCCCTTGAAATCATTTTTACACAATAACAAAAGAATATTCTTTTTGAAAGTCCTTAAGGTAATGTTAGGACTGTAGCCTAAGAAATAGCCACAGATAGAGCCGGGTATATAGAGAGTCTGGAAGCCAGAGGTTGCTTATATGATCCTCTTTGCAATGGGACAACATGGAAAAGCTAGAGATATTGTTAAAAGAAATGGGTTTAAAAAAAATCACTATGCAAATACTTAGGCATTTTGCTATGAAGGGGACCCATTGGCCCCAGCAGGATCCAGTTGTAAAATGTTGCCTATTGGATCCTGCAGCTGTGAACAGGTGAGCCAGAATAAAGAAATAAGTCTGGGTGGCAGAACTAGAAATAGGGAGGTAGAACTAGAACTAGAAAAGGAGGTAACTGAGTACCCTTAGATAGGACCAAGAACAATTAAAGGGAAAAGGACAGATGAAATAGGAAGGCCAGAAGATGAGTGTTAGTAGCCACAGTCTGTATCTGTACTGAGCAAACTTAAGAATTCTGCATGAATACTTGTCACTGAAGCCCTTTATTCTTCCTCATTCATCGCTAAGTCTGTAAATACAGCCGTAATAACCTGTCTTGGTGATGAATAGCGGTTGTATTGATTCTCACAGATTCCTTTTCTGGACAGACCACATCAACATATTTGGCCATGTCCAGATCTAATATTATGATATCAAATCAACCAATAAAATAACAAATATTTTAGTCAAATTGACCTTTTAACATTGACTACATCAGTGATTCTGTAGCTCTTTAAATCTGTAACACATAAAATAATTTCTTGGAGTTTGCCCTGGATGATCACCAGAGCAAGCAAGTAGCATACAATTGTGAAAAGATCTTTTTCTTTTGAGAGAGAGAGAGAGAGAGAGAGAGAGAGAGCACACCGCATGAGCACGGGAGGAGGGGAGGGGGCAGAGGGAAAGGGAAAGAGAGAATCTTAGGCAGGTCCCATGCCCAGTGTGGAACCCACCTCGGAGCTTGATCTCACGACCCTGAGATCATGACCTGAGCAGAAATCAGGAGATGGACATTTAACTGACTGAGCCACCCAGGTGCCCCTATGAAAAGATCTTTTAAATATATACATAAATACACCCTAACCATCATCCCCTCTTTTCACACTAAGCAACTGTATTGCTTTTTATTATTATTTTTATTATTATTTAGCCTTTACTCTATTTTCCCAGTCAAAATTGACAGATAGGGGTGTAAAATTTTAGGGGAATTATGATTGTGTTTTGTCAGGGACGTTTTTATAGGGAATCAGACTTGTGTTCTTGGGAAACTTTGAGTCCAAAACTGCTAGAGCCCAGAGTTGGAGATAATCAAAGATTAACTAGTCTAGTTCTTAGATTATTGGTGCCCGTCCTCCCCGCAACACACACAACTTCATCATTTTTGCAATTATTGCCTACAACCTGCAGACCCTTATGGCACTATGAAGAATACATTCATTCCCTAACAAGCAACAGACCTTCAAATAACTCCTGATTTTATTTAATTAAATTTATATGAATTTCAGCCATATCCCCAAAGATCTCAAGCAATTATGACATACTCTGGATGGTTTTATTTTCTCCTTATAGATATACGTGCAATTTTGTTATTTCAGTATTTTAAAAATTTATGTCATGAAACCATTAAACCAGTCCTGGGGTATGGAACAGTAGCATGCTACATGCTTTGAGTAGTACCCAGTTTATTATTATTTTTAATGATTAAAATATCATAATAACATTAAAATAAGTGTATTTGCTTAAATGAAGAATATAAAAAATAGTCGTGAAAAATCTGCATTTGGTGTTATTGAAAGAAAAAAATACGGCTGTGAAATAAAAAAAAACTTATAGGATAAAAATATTCACAGCAAATGAAGTATAATAAAGAGTAACCTAAAATGAGTACAAATCAGTGTTTTTTTAATTTTTTAGTTTTTTTAAAAGATTTTATTTATTTATTTGAGAGAGAGAGCAAGAGCAAACACAAATAGGGAGGAGAGGAAGAAAGATTCCTTGCAAGCAGGGAGCCCTATGCTGGGCTCAATCCCAGGACCCTGAGATCATGACCTGAGCCGAAGGCAGACCCTTAAGTGACTGAGCCACCCAGGTGCCCTGAGTACAAATCAGTGTTAAAATTGAAAACCATCTGAATGAGATGACTCAGGAATCAAGAAATTACTTCAGATGTTTGTAGAGTTGGACAAAATTACATATCCATATGCACCTGGTCAATATTCATTATTTAATGTCTATTAGTAATTCAATTAATTTATTATTAGAAATGCAATTAGAGGGCGCCTGTGTGGCTCAGTTGGTTAAGCGACTGCCTTCGGCTCAGGTCATGATCCTGGAGTCCCAGGATGGAGTCCCGCATCGGGCTCCCTGCTCGGCGGGGAGTCTGCTTCTCCCTCAGACCCTCCCCCCTCTCATGCTCTCTCTCTCTATCTCATTCTCTCTCTCAAATAAATAAATAAAATCTTTAAAAAAAAAGAAATGCAATTAGAAATTTAAAAGTAATAATGGAGAAGAGAAGAGAGAGAAAAAGGAGTGGAGCAGGGAGGGGAGGGAGAAAGAAAGGCAGAAAGGGAGAGAGGAAGAAGGGGAGAGAGATTGTGGGTCAAGAATGTCAAATAACTTGGTTTATACTCAGCCAAATCTGTTTAGAAAAGAATAATAAAAACAATAAATAAAACAAAAGTCTAATGAATGTTTGAATTTTTTACTTCTTAAGTTTTTGTTCTTGGGTTTTGCAGGCGTGCCCAGAGGAAGAGCAAAGAAAGCAGAACCAGCTATTCCTAAAATAAAATCTTGAGAAGACATCAGACTATGAACTCATAGGGAATTGTTCTATTATTTTATCTTCATTTATTCTTTCATACTCTTCCTTTCTTTACATAGATCTGCATTTCTGACCTATATTGTTTTTCTTCTCTTTAAAGAACCCTTAACATTTCTTGCAAGGCAGGACTACAAGCAACAAATTATCTCAGTTTTAGTTTATCTGAGAAAGACTATTTCTCCTTCACTTTTGAAGGATGATTTCATAGAATTCAGAATTGTAGGTTGGTGTTTTTTTTCTCTCAATATTTTAAATATTCCACTTTGCTTTCTCCTTGCTTGCATTGTTTCTGAGAAGTTGGATACAAACTTTTGTTCCTGTATAGATGAGATGTTTTCCCCTCTGGCTTCTTTCAAAGCTTTTTTTTTTAATCTTTGATTTTCTGTGGTTTGAAAACAATATGCCAAGGTGGAGCTTTGGGGGCATTTATAATTGCTTGGTGTTCTCTGAGCTTCCTAGGTCTGTGATTTGGTGTCTCACATTAATTTGAGGGAAAATCTCAGTCATTATTTTTTTAAATATTTCTTCTGTTCCCTTCTTTCTTTCTTCTCCTTCTGGTATTCCCCTTATGCATATGTTATACTTTTTGTAGTTGTCCCAGAGTCCTTGAATATTCTGTTCTGATTTTTTTTCAGTCTTTGATTACTGTTTGCTTTCCAGTTTTGGAGGTGTCTACTGAGATATTCTCAATATCTCAGAGATTCTTTCCTCAACTGTGTCTGATCTATTTAATTAGTAGTATTAGTAGAATGAAAGTCATTCCTCATTTCTGTTACAGTGTTTTTGATCTCTAGTTTTTCTTTTTGTTTGTTTTTGTTTTTGTTTGTTTTCATCTCTCTACTTACATGGTCCACTTGTTCTTATATGCTGTCTGTTTTATCCATTAGAGCCCTTAGAGTATTTGTCATAGTTGTTTTAAAAAATTTCTAGTCTGGTAATTCCAACATTACTGTCACATCTCATTCTGATGCTTGCACTGTCTCTTCAAATTGTTGGGTCGTTTTGTTTTGTTTTGCCATTGGGAATGCCTTTTAATGTTTTCTAGATAGTCAGAAATGATGTACTGGCTAAAAGAAACTGCTATAAATAGGCCTTTAGTTAGTATGGTGATAAGGTGTGGGGTAGGGCAAGTGTTCTATAGTCCTATGATTAGGTCTCAGTTCTTAGTGCACTTATGCCTCTGATCGGTGAGCTTCACAAGTGTTCTCGGTATTTTTTCCTTCTCCCTTAGGTGGGAGAGGATGGCTGCAGTGGGCTGGTGTTAGGTGTTTCCCTTCTCCCACATGGAAGGCTAGAGGGGGCTGCTGTTGGTGTTTCTTTTCCCCCCAGAGCAGTTATGCTCTGATAATAATCAGCTGGTTAGGCTTGGTTAACTAGTTCCCCTGAGGCCAGTCCTTATTAAGAATAACAGAGCGTTCTGGTATATTTCAAAATGGTTCCTTTCTCCCTCTCCCTGCCAGGATCCCAAGATTCTCCCCGATATTTACTGTGAGAACCTAGTCAAGCTCCTGGAAGTAAGTCACAAAATTGTGTGTTTCTCTATGATTGGGTCCTCCTGTAGTTTTTAAGTCTCAGATTTATCTACACTGAGTCTCCAGCAGCTCCTGAATTGCAGTTCAGACTTTACTACCCAGCACTGGGTCTTGGGGATCCACTCCTGAGTCTCTGCCCTGGTAAGCCATGGCTGCCTGTTTCACCTTCTGGACTCTTCAGTCTTGAGGGCAGTAGTTTGCCCTGTATCCTCACCTCTCATGGATCCTGGATGAGTTGTTAATTTTTTAGTCTGTTGAGCTTTCCACCTGTTGTTAGGACAGAATGAGGACTTCAAGCTCCTTACATATAGAACCCAAACTGGGTATTGATCTCTTATTTTACACTTTTTCTTTGCTCATTTTAGTGTTGAATTAACATTTTATTGAACTGCTATGCGTTGGTGCTTTCTGCTATATAACCATGGCCAAAAATTAAGTGGACTAAAGTTCTCCATAATTGGTTCTGCTGCTTCTCTCTTTTCCCTTAATTGGGATCTCCTCTCCCTGCTGCAATGTGTTGCTCAGATGCATAAATCTTTACAATTGTTATTTTCTTCTTTGATTGTGCCTTTTGTAGTTATATAACGTCCTTCTTTGTTGTTACACTGTTTGTTTTAAAGTGTATTCTGTCTCATAAATGGTGCTACTCCAGCTTTCTTTTGACATCCATTTGCTTGATGTTTCTCTATCCCCTCACTCTCAATCTGCAGGTGTGTTTAAGTCTAAAATGCATCTCTTGTAGACAGCATATAGATGAGTCTTGCTTTTTTTTTTAAGATTTTATTTATTTATTTGACAGAGAGCACAAGTAGGCGGAGCAGCAAGCAGAGGGAGAGGGAGAAGCAAGCTCCCCACTGAGCAGGGAGCCCGATGCGGGGCTCAATCCCAGGACCTGGGGATCATGACCTGAGCCGAAGGCAGATGCTTAACCACTGAGCCACCCAGGTGTCCTGAGTCTTGCTTTTTTTTTTTTTAATCCATTCTGACACCCTATGCCTTTTGATTGGAGCATTTGGTCCATTTATATTCAAAGTAATTGTTGGTAGATATGTACTTATTGCCATTTTACTGTTTTATGGTTGTTTTAGAAGATTTTCTCTGATCCTTTCTTGCCCTCTCTTTCATTGTCCTTATTTCATCTCGCTGGTTTTCTTTAGTGACATAGTTGGATTTGTCTTTACTCCTTGGATATTTACTGGTAGTTTTTGATTTGTGGTTACCATTAGGTTTGCATATAACATCTGCATATAGCAGTCTATATAATAAGTTGACGGTCATTTAAGTTTGAACCCATTCTTTACTCTTTTCCTCCCCATGTTTTAGGTATGGTGTCATATTTTACACCCTTCTATTTTGTGAGTTCCTTGACTGATTTTTTTTCACAGAAATATTCATTTTTTTTCTGCTTTTGTGCTTCCTGCCTTCATACTGTCATTTTTGGTCTCTCCTTTCCATTCAAAGGGTCCCCTTTAATATTTCTTGCAGAGCTGGTTTAGTGGTGGACTCCTTTAGTTTTTCTTTGGGTAACTCTGTCTATTCTGAATGCTAGCCTTGCTGGATTGAGTGTTCTTGGCTACAGGTTTTTCCTATTCAGCCCTTTGAATACATCATGCCATTCCTTTCTAGCTTGGAAAGTTTCTGATAAAAAATCCCCTCATTGCCTTGTGGTGTTTCTTTTGCATGTAACTGTCTTCTTTTGTCTTGATGTTTTTAATATTTTTTCTGTATCACTGTATTTTGCCTTTTTAATGACAATATATCTTGGTTTGGATCTGCTTTTGTGGATTTTGTTGAGGGTTCTGTGTGCCTCCTGGATCTGGATATCCATTTGCTTCCCCAGAGTAAGGAAGCTTTCAGATACTATTTCTTCAAGTAAATTCTCTACCCCCTTTTTCTCTCTCTTCTTTTTCTGGGACTCCTATAACACAAATGTTATTACTCAGTCACTGAGTTCCCTAAGTCTATTCTCATGTTGCAGAATTCTTTTTTCTCTTTTGTTCAGCTTGATTACTTTCTATTACTCTGTCTTTTCAGTCAGTAATTCATTCCTCTGCTTCTTCCAGCCTGCTGTTCATTACATCAAACATGTTTCTCACTTCATTTTTTGAGGCCTTCATCTCTGTTATTTCTTATCTCTGTGTTACTGTTCTCACTGATGTCCTCCACTCTTTTCTCAAGTCTAGTGAGTATCCTTATGATCATTGCTTTAAATTCTCCATCGGGCTTGTGACTTATATCTGTTTTGTTTAGATCTCCAGCCATGGCCTTGTCCTATTCTTTCATTTGGGGCAAATTCCTGTCTTCTCATTTTAAGTGTCTGTGCCTGTTTCTGTATGTTAAGAAAGTCAGCTACATCTCCTGTTCTTGAGGGTAATGGCCTTAAGGGTTTCTATAGTGCCCTACCATTTGGTGTATCCTATTCCCAATGCCTGGCACTTCGGGGAGTGTCTCCAATGTGTGCTGCACGGACTCTGCTATTTTGTCCCAGGCACTTTATCCTTTAGGCCAGTCATCTGCAGAGGCTCTCTCTGCCTCTTGTAGGCAGTGCTTTGTCCCTGAACTGAAGGTGGCACATACTAACTATGTGTGCTCTGGTCTGCTTGTGAAATGAGACCTAAGGCCTCACAAAACTCCCGAGTTGGGAGAGGTGGTGTGGGCAGAGCTTTGGGCTGATCTTCTGGGTGCAGGGGCCCATAGTGGTGGAACTGAGGCAAGCACGATGGGGAAGGACATTTGCTCTGGAGCATGGGAAATTAGGGCTTAGTGTAAGCAGTCTCAGTAGCAAGTGTGGGTATTGTCCTGGTTCCCACAGTTAGCCCTGTGCTTATACTGAGGGGTGGGAGAGGGAAATGGTACTGGCCAGTTTCTTTGTTCCTGGAGGTGTCGCTCTGTGAACATGCCTTTCTGGGATAGGCTCTGAGATGAGCAACTGACCTCTCCACTGTGTGCCCCGGGTGCTCTTCAGATCACTGTTTCCATGCTTTATGTCCACAGGCTATTTGCTCTGCCTTTTCTCCAAGAGCAGCCCCAATGTCCTCTGAGCTCTCCCAAAGTCAAGCATCCTAACTTTTAAAACTCCAGGCTTTAAGCCCTGCTGTTTGCAAGAACTTATGAAATTCGGGCCTTCTCACTTCCCAAGCCAATTGCTATGGGGATTTGTCTTCCTTGTGTGCTTCCCTGTGTACTAGTCTGTCTCTCACCCTTCTCTGTGACCCTGGTTGCCTCCCCACCAGAGCGTTCACAATCAGTTTCTCTCCCAAACTGTGTCTCTGTCCTTCCTACCTCCTTCAATGTGGCCTCTTCTCTACTTTTAGTTGTGGGGTTTGTTCTGCCAGTCTTCAGATTGATTTCTGGGGTATTTAAGATGATTTAATGGTTGTATTCATGGGACAAGGTGAGCGTAGGGTCCTACTCTGCTGTCATCTTCCCCCTCACCCTGAAGACACAACTGTGATTCTTATGTGTTGTCCGGCCTTTATTCATCCACTTGAGAATGGGGTGGTGGGGAGGGAAATAAGCTGAAGGAAGTAATGAAAAAGGAATGGGGAGGGAGTAAATGAGTGTGCATATCTAATCAGGACAAATATCCTGTTAAATTACAGGGGGTATTTAAATCTTTGGCATCTCTTTTAATGTACAGATTGCCTCCACTTCTCTTTTTTTTCTTAAAATCTATTTATTGAAGAAACCCAGTAGATTTTGACCTGAGGATTTTCCAGTCTGCTTGGGCTTATTGCATCTCTATGGGATATTTTAACATGCTCCCCTATAATCTAGAGGCTGACTCTACTCATGTTAAATTTATTTGCCAAGACTTCTTCATAGGTCTATTGTATTCTTTTTTCAGGAGGCATAAAATTTTTTGTTGTCACTCTCTTTGGGATGTATTAGGCATAGATACTCAAGGTCTATGACATTTACCTCATTGAGGATATTTGTTAGTGTAACACTTAAAGGGAAACCCCTCTACTGTAGGAATGGCAGAATAAATATTTGATAACTAAAAAAAATTATTTTGAAAAAGTATTGGTCTCCTTTGGAGGAAGACAGGAAACCAATTTTTTAAAGTATGACTTTTTAAAGAAATATCTCAAGAGAAATTTTGTATACATTCATATACAAAATGCATGTTTAAGACCAGATCAGAAAACCTATAAATAAATCTATTTCATTGCTCTCTCATTAACTATTATTTATTTGACCTTTATTTTCACAATCCAAATATTTGTTCCTAAATCACTAACAGTGAATCTATGATGGGAAATTCTCTGAAAGATATAATGAAAATGATATCCTAGGGGGAGAAATTTTTTTCTCAGTATAAACATTTCATGTATTCAAAAGTCTAAAAAAATGTTGACTACACTTGAACACATAGAACATTTTTATATTCAATAAAGATATATTTTATTAAATAGTCCAACAAAGTAGAAATCTTAAACGAACAGCATTGTGCTTCACTACTAAAAGCAATGTGACCAATATAAAGAATTTTGCCTATTAATGATATGGAATTTAATTTGGAGGAAAGTTCTAATGGATAATTTATTACAAACTACACAGTACACACACCATGTTTCTTTTTGTTACTCTGTGACATTCAATCATCTCAGATCATCCTTAGATTAGGAATTTGGAGGAAGTCAATGATGATGACTAAAAGCAAGGATTCTACTTTCAGAAGAACAGCATCAAGTACAACTTTGAAAGTCTGTGTTTTTCTATTTTGTTTTATCAGTCTAGGATTTTTCTGGTGACTATTGCATGTTTATATCCTTAACTCATTCTCAAGTGTTCTTAGGAAACAACTCTGCCACATAGTGTCTCTTGTAGCCTTATTTTATTCTGTCAACACTGCAGGATGCAATAAAAAAAAAAGTAGATGAAAGGACATATTATCTGTTGTTATCCAGAGCAGCAAAGCTTAGATAGGGTTTTAAAAAGGATGTTAGAAAATTAGCACACAGGATAATTTACCTGTATAGTTGACTACCTATTGCCTAAAAGTATATTGAAGTATTTAGAAGAGAGTTGGTTTTATTTAACTTCTTATTTCCCTAAATCAAAGATTTTAACCTGTAAGAAAATAATTTTACCTCTCAATGACCCTTATTTATAAAGCAGAGAAATAGCACATTTAAGAACTTGTAAATTTAGATTCTTTTCAGATGTGAAGTTGACAATAAACTATGATTAAGTGATCACATTACAGGTATGCTGTGTTTCAGATATTTAGGTCAACTATTTATTTTAAACACTTGAATATTAGCAATTCTTGACCATAAAATTACTTTATTTCAGAATAATTTGAGTCCTAAACATGTGGTGATCTTTTTTATTTTAATGCTTTTTTTTCCTTTTTGACAAAAACACAAAACATGGATTGATTTATGTTTAAAAGCTTAAAATAACATCTAGATAGGTGCTAATAAGCAGGCTTTGCTTTATACTTCCTGTGAACAAGAAAAAGTGTTAGTTTTAACTTAGCACCTGAATATTTCTGGCTGGTGGATTGTTTGCTAGGCTAGAGCTTCATGTTCTGGTTGAGCTGGCATTTCAGTAAACCTCTCCAGGGAACTGTGCTTTCCAGAAAGGGGAGATTTATGTAAGTGCACTACAATGTGAAATGTGTAAGTGCAACTTCAGGAGCCCTTGTGTGGGTACTGTTCATTTAAGTTAAATAGTTTTATACCATAAAAGTGTTTACTGCCTTGTGAATGCAAAACAAGACCCTCTCAGTCAGGTGAAAATATCTGTGCATCATAAAATTTGAAGCTACATGGGGTAACAAATGTGTCTAAAATTGAATCAAGTGTTTGGGTAGAGGAGTCTAATTTTTCATCTTTTTTAATAGGTAATGTTTGTTTCTATCCTTAGATTTCAGGGTTTTTGTTTCTTTTGAAGATTTTATTTGAGAGAGAAAGAGAGAGAGAACAAGCAGGGGGGAGGGGCAGAGAGAGAGAGAGAGAGAAGCAGACTCCCTGCTCAGCAGGGACCCCAACATGGGGCTTGATCCCAAGACCCAGAGATCATGACCTAAGCAGAAGGCAGATGCTTAACCAACTGAGCCATCCCGGTGCCCCTAGATTTCAGTTTATTATATGGTTTGCTTAATAGAGTTCCAAATACTTTTTATAGTATAAGCTAAGTCTTTTAAAGAGAACTAGGTCATAAAATGAAAAAAATAATGGAGATGATCATTTACTTTGTTTAGCATTAAGAATGGTTTGCCTTCAAATAACTTATTTTCCTATTAATGTTTAAGGTCATATAATTTACTGAAATTCAAGTTGAATATTACCTTTCAGGAATTCAACTAATATATTAAGCAAAGCAGCCAACTAATATAATGCAGACCATCAACTTAAATCATTTTTCAACTTTTTGAATTCCTTGTTTATAATGGCAGGTTGACATAATCAAAAACTTATCAGTAAATCAAACCAACTCCTCGTCAGATACAAATTTAGTCATAAGCATACTTTTAAACATGCATCATACAAAACTATAATTTATTAATGAAGTCTGTTACCATATATTATCCCAGAATTTCTATGTAAATTTCCAAATCTTAAATTGATAAGGCTCTTTCTTACCTATTACCATGTTTGTGACAATTAATAGATAATAAAATGATACAGGTTTTATTAAAAGAGCTTAGCCATAGAGATTATGCAAACAGGAAATGTGTGACTGCTTTATAATATACACGTCAGAGGATTTTCAGCAGAGATTATGCCTGAGTTTCAAAGTATTTCAGCAAATTAACAAAGGAGTGAATGGAATCATAAATTATGTTTTAGGAATAAAACAGTTACTCCATTGACTTATATTGCTTCCCTGTGGTGCTTATCATAGGAAGAACTTGGGTTTTGGTGAGTTTTGTGTCCACTCTTCCCTGAAACAAAGATTCTTATTTAATGGATTTTACTAGATTGGTGAAACAAGCAAAGAATAATCTAAAATGATATCAACTCCAGTCACACATCAAGTCCTCAAGAAATGGTAGCCATGAGCAGTATCACTAAATAATGTAATTTTCCTTAACAGAAGTTATCATGGGGAAGGTCAGCTCAGTTATAGAATGGAAGGATAAAAATTAAGAACTAGAAAAATGTATGTATGCTGCTCTGAGATACAGAGTAACGGAAAAAGCTGAAATTATTTTCCAGTTTCTCAGCTTCACCTGACAAAACCATCTAACCTGGAGAGGAGAAATCGAGGGAGATGAGGGGGATGATTTATTGTAATATTCTGTTCACTCCCAATAGTCAAAAATGAAAATAGCAATTTTAGTCCCTTGTAATTTTGAATAGTATACTAGTATACTTTATTTTTCTCTATGTAATAGATTTTCTGCATTCACTAGAACTTGAACAATACCATTGGGGAAAAACATTGAAAATAAGCTGAATAAATTACATATTATTCCTATATTTATGCTAATATTTATTGTGGATTCTTTTTTTATTTTTTTGGTCTCCATGACTGTAATCATGGATTATTTCTTTCTTTTTGACAAAAGGCCAAGGACAATTTGATACCACCATTTCTTTTGGATCAGTTACCATTAGTGACCTATAAATATAGTGGAATAAGTTACTATTACCCTGAGGCAGCAAGGATTTTTATGACTCAGACTCCTTCTTTCTGCCCTTCGTCCTATCTCACCTGAGTGGAACGGAATGCCTCAGTACATTTTGTGACAACTTATATAGCTTGATGGGTTAGTTTGCTCACTGGGTAATACAGTTGCAATAATTCATACTTCATATTGTCCTACAAACGTCCTGGCCTTGGGCTTCACTACACATACTTCTTCCGATGAACTTCTAAGGCCAAAATCTATCTTCAGATATTCATAAGCAGTCACCACCAAACAGTATTAACCAAATACTCATTTGGGGTAAAGAAATATCTAGACATCTGTTCACCTTTTCACGGGGGTTGAGGGGAGGTTAGGGAAAGGACTGTGATTGAGGTGAATTGGCAAGCTGTTACCTGGTCAGTGCCCGGTGTCACACTGAAAAGATTTTATTTTGGCCCTGGATTATTTCCATTCAAATAAATAAATTAAACACCTTTTGGTGACTCTGTCTTTAAGTAGCATGCCACAGTATTTAGTACTAAGGTTGCTTAGCAACTGCAAATAGTGAGATGGCAGGATTGAAGAGCCCAATAAAATAAGTTGTTATATTTACATACTTACAGTAAGAGGAATCCTGCTGGTTTGGTTAGTCTTCAGACCTATGAAATTTACAGCATTCTTTGTTAAAATTGTGGGCCACTTTTACAATAGTATCTTTAGTCCTCATGTCCAGTTGTATTATAGCTCTGAGGAATACCATCTGCTGATTTCCTGTGGAGTTATTCATTGTACTACTTCCCAGTCTTTATAAAGATTTCAAAAAGCAGTTAATTGTTAAAATAGATACTGTATAAGAAAGATTCAGATAGATTTCCCAAGTATCCTTTTTTCAACCATGTAACATTTTATGGTTATAGGCAGGATTTGGAAGGGGGGCGTGTTTCTTTTCCCCCCTTTTTGTTTCATGAATTCTGTCTCAATGGGTTTTAAATGGAAAATACTTAATGATATATGTTTTAACAGACACAAGTAAAGTTTGTGTTTATATGGGCAAGCAATAAAATATCCCAGCTTACTTGAAGTAGCAAGTGCTCAATAAATGTTAATTTAATAGGTTTAATTACATTTGATCAGAAAATTATCTCCCATTGACGTTAAGGAATACACATCTGGGGACTTTATAAGAACAGAATCTAGATGCTATATAGGAGTTTGCTTTCTGGATAGCTAATAAATTCATTCATTCATTCATTAAATGCTATTGTATGCTATGCACTGAGCTGGGCCCTAGGGGAGGAGAAAGATCTCTGCCACCCAGAAACTCACAATAGAGTAACAGTTCTAGTTTCAGTATATAAAGAGATGCTAATGTGGAGGTACAGCTAACAGTTTGAAAATGTAGAGGAAGAAATAGCCCTTTCTGGAGGAATCTGGATAGACCTCCTAGAGGAGCTCTCATTTGTTCTGGATGTTGGACAGTGACTAGGATTTAGTAGGCAGGGAAAGAGGAGAGGGTATGTCATTAAGTGTATTTGCATGGGGATAGACAATGTGGAGGTGAACCCAAAAGCAGGCACTTCCAGAGAATGACCAATGTGAGTCAGTATGTCTGAAACTTAGAATTGGGTCACGTGGAGTGGGAAAACACACCACTGGAAAGGTAGATTCCATCCAGCCAGTCTTGTAGAGAAACTAATTCTGAAAAAGCAATGTTAAATAGGGTGTAATATTATCAAGAATGGGTCAAAGGGGCTTGACTTTTCTCAAAGCCTTTATCCAATGGTGGGCTTTCCTGACATCCCTTATTTGTCCCTCACCAGCTATACCAAATATGCTGAACACTTACACAAAGTGATTCATACTTGATACAATTTCTGAAATTAGCAACGAACTGTCCATAATTAAGGTCAGCCTTAGTGTTTCCACAGCTGTCATCACCTCCAGCAAGGAATATTTCTAAAATCTGTCTACATCCACATCCCACATTTCTACCTTTACAAGTTTCCCACTGCTGCTAGTTCAAGAGATCTGTAGCTAACTAACAGCATATTAGAAACTTAGCAAGATTTGAAATTCTTTTATTAATTTCACACAAAGTCCCTGAACTGATGACAGAAAACAACATTTGATTTTTGTTTGGGTATCAGATCTCAGCAGGAAATAATAGCAGCATCAAATTGGAGAGAGTTGATGTGAATGCAATGAAGGGCTGTTACAAACGTCTGGGCAGGATACGGGGAAAACACAGGGATAGTTTGGTACCCAGGAGGTAGTGGGGAAAGGATGCCTACCCCATGCCTGAAGTGTTGAGGGACGGTGATCAACAAAACATGGAGAGAAACCCTAGGAAGGGGCTACCTCATGGGAGCCACCGGGACCACCATCTTAAGAGGACTTCCCAGGGTGGAGGCTCAGGAAGTAAACTCCAAACATACTTTGCTTCTTCCTTCTAATTTCTGCTAACCAGAAGCCAGAATATATAGGAGTCTGGAATGCAGACCTTCAGGGCCCAGAGTAATGTGGGAAGGGTGGAGAGTATATCCTCAGGGGCAAATGGAAGATGTCCAGTGGAATTTGTTTAGATTAGTTTAGCTTCACTCACTCATATTGTTACCACAACACTAAAATGGTGATCTAAGGTGATTTGGGAGGACACAAGTCATGATCTGCCAGGATCCCCCTACTAACTCCCGGAGTGCTAAACCCGAAATACCACACCATTTTCAAAAAGCTAAAGGTGTGTGGAACAGGAAATGAGTTAGGACAAAAGGGAGAAGTGTGGTGGATAACTATGCTAACAATTTTAGATTTGGAGTTTTATATTACGTGTCCTTAGTCTGCCATAGACCTCAAATTTTCTATAGGTTTTAATCAAAATGGAAATCATTTGTTATTTCCTTTAGTCATTAGAATTATATTCTTAATTCTCAAAACTCGTTTTTTCAGTGTTTTTTTTGCTAAGACCACTATAGTGATATTATCTTTATTCATACTTAAATATTAAAAGTTTATGCAGCCTCTTTCCCAGTTTAATTTTTCCTATATAATAAGTAACCAAACTTTTTTTATACCAACATTGCCAGGATCATTGTTTGCATTAATTTCTTAGTATTCGTCCTGTTATAGTGTTTTCAGTGATTACAAATATTATATATAGCTTATCTTGCATTATGTATGTCATTATCTTTTTGTATTGAACGCCTTTGTTACTTGTTATTCCATTAACATGACTCACAGTCCCTCCCTTTTAAGACCAATTGTGCAATCCTTAATTAAATTCCAAATTTCAATATCTGTAGTGAGATTGCATTTAATGTACCCTATAAGGCTCCTGGGTACATTCTTTAGAAGAATAGATGGCCATTTCAAAGAAACAAAATAGTGAATAAAGCAGTCATTTTGACATTTTAACAGAGCAAATCTGTTTGTTTCAATGGTCTTAAATTTGTTCATTAGTGTCATGGATTCACAGAACACAAAGAACTTGGAAGGAACATACCAGAAGATGCTACCTAGGAATAGCTGAGGTGGGGAACACACTTGAGGAAAATCCTGGATGCAGGCAACCTAGTCAGGCAGGTGATTTGAGTGTCAGTTGACAGACTGTCCAGAGAAGAGATTCCTTTCAGCAGAAAGGGAGGTGGAGATTTAGGAAGTTAGGCAGGCAGCCAAGACTGAGGATATCAATGAATGCACACAAGGAACCCAACCAGGGACTGGAGTTACAGAGAAAGGCTGTCAGTGGGGGAAACAGGTGAAGACTTAAGAAGAGAGGAGGGTTCTAAGCTCAAAGTGCTGTTTATGGGAAGATGCCTAAGGAAAGGAATCAAAGCTATGGAAATCTGGATGGAAAAGTACTCTTTCAAAAAGACATTCATGTCACTGTCTGCCAGTTTTGTCACACTCATTCCAATATCTCTGCTGTTAACCTTGCTTTAAGTTGTTTATCTACTTCTCTCTACTCCTCCAAATCTCATATTTATGGTCCTATCTCCAATCACACAACTTCCATAAAAGTGTTTCCACTCTATTTTGATCCTTTTTGATTGCTGGGCTGTCAAGGGCGTTTTTCTTAGTGAAGTATGCATTAATTCTTTATTATATTTTTATCTATTATAAATTTTCCAGTGACAAAATGCATTTTTTTTTCTCCTTAGCTCCTTAAAACTGCACACCGTGATTTTAAGTGTTATAATGAGGGAGAAAGTTTGTTGAGGCTCAGCACTGGGGTCCACCTCGGAGCAAACTGGTCTGGTTCTGTCTTTACTGGTCTTCGTGGTGGAGCTCCCTTTGTGCCCCATTTGGGTCTGGATTCTGGTTTCTGCTTGCCCAGGCTGGTTGAATTCTAGGATATTCTGCATTGCCGGACTGAAGCTTTCATTCAAGATGTAACCAAATCAACGTGAGTCTGCTCCTTGGAGATCGAAGAAAAGAATAACAACAACTCTCTAAACAGAAAAGCGACAATTTCTGGAAGGTAGGACGTGCGGAGAAGTGAATCTGAGGTGATATTCGGGGGGATAGACAGCGGAGGAGGGGGCCTCTGTCCCCCGCTTCTGGCAAGTGATAGAGCCACAGAGCACAAAATCAGAACTTGTAGAAGTCGGCTCCGCTGAGGGATGTGGCTCCAGTGGCTAAGCGAGGGGTGGAACCCTCGAGGGACAGTGTGGTCTCAGGACCCTCGGGGTCACAGAAAGACGGGGGGTGCCTGAGTGCGGCAGAGCTCCTGGGTATCAGAGCAGGGAAGCTGGCTACAGAGACGGAGCCGAGGCACGGGCTCTCAGCTCAGGGTTGCCATAAACCATGATCCGCGGCCCAGTCGGGCCACTGCGCCTCCAGCAGGGACCCAACAAAGGGCAGATCTGGGGAGACTCCCCTTCCTCCCCCGGGAGGAGCAGCGCGGGAGCGCACCGCAGGGATCTGCTGGGTTTGGAGACTCCACACAGGGTTGGGTGCCAGAGATAGAAACGCTCGGTCACAGGCCTGGTGAGCACGGAGTGTGGCCGGAGACCGGGAAGAGGGGAGTGACTGACTGCTTTTCTCTGGGGGCGCACTGAAGAGCGGGGCCCCGAGTTCTCGGCTCCTCCAGGGCAGAAATTGGGAGGCCGCCATTTTCACTCTCATCCTCTAAAGCTGTACCGAGAGCTTGCAGGGAACAAAAGCTCCCGAGAGCAAACCCGAGCAGATTGCTTAGCCCGGACTGGCAAGGGCAGGGCAATTCCACCTCCGGAATAGAATTTATGGATTTTTTTTACCATGATTCATTAGTCCTTCAAAGTTAATTTTTTTTAATTTTTTTTTGAATTTTTCTTTTTCCCTTTTTCAACCAACATCTTATCAATCCCTTTTTAAAAAATTTTTTTTTTATTTTTCATTTTTAGAGTCATATTCTATCCCTTCATAGTAGTTACCCTTATTTTTGGCATATATATATATGTTGTTCTCTCTAGAATTTTGAGATACAGTTTCTTCTTACAGATCAAAATATACCCTAAATCTCTAGTGTATGGCTTTGTTCTAGTCTCCTGCCTGATCACATTCTCTCCCCTTTTTTTTCTTTCTTGCTTTTTTTTTAATCCTCTTTTTTCAAGCAACTTATCAATTCCTTTTTTAAAATTTTTTATAATTTTCATCTTTACAGTCATATTCCATCCCTTCATCGTATCAACCCTTATTTTGTACATATATAAGACTTTCTTTCTTTAAAATTTTAGGAGGCACTTTCTTCTAACAGACCAAAATATGCCCAAAATCTAGTGTGTGGCACTGATGTATGCACTAGCCTGATCATATTTGATCATACTCTGTTTTTTTGTTTTGTTCTGTTTTTTTTTTTTTTCTTTTTTCTTTCTTTCCCTTTCTTTTCCCCTAGTTTCAGATCTTTTCTGATTTATTTAGAGTATATTTTCTGGGGACGTTGTTAACCTATTAGCATTTTGTTCTCTCATTCATCTATTCTCCTCTGGACAAAATGAGAAGATGAAAAATATCACCTCAACAAAAGAAAAAGAGGTAGTACCGTCTGCCAGGGACCTACTCAATACGGACATTAGTGTGATGTCAGACCTAGAGTTCAGAATCATGATTTTAAAGATACTAGCTGGGCTTGAAAAAAGCAGGGAAGTTATTAGAGAAACCCTTCCTGGAGAAATAAAAGAACTAAAATCTAACCAAGTCGAAATCAAAAAGGCTATTAATGAGGTGCAATCAAAAATGGGGGCACTAACTGCTAGGATAAATGAGACAGAAGAGAGAATCAGCAATATAGAAGACCAAATGATGGAAAATAAAGAAGCTGAGAAAAAGAGAGAGAAACAACTCCTGGATCACGAGGGCAGAATTCAAAGATAAATGAAACCATAAGATGAAACAGCATTAGGATAATTCGGATCCCAGAAGAAGAAGAAAGAGAGAAAGGGGCAGAAGGTATATTGGAACAAATTATAGCAGAGAACTTCCCTAATGTGGGGAAGGAAACAGGCATCAAAATCCAGGAGGCACAGGGAACCCCTCTCAAAATCAATAAAAATAGGTCAACACCCCGACATCTTATAGTAAAACTTATGAGTCTCAGAGACAAAGAGAAAATCCTGAAAGAAGCTCGGGAGAAGACATATGTAACCTATAATGGTAGAAACATTAGATTGGCAACAGACCTAACCACAGAGACCTGGCAGGCCAGAAAGGATTGGCATGATATCTTCAGAGTACTAAACGAGAAAAATATGCAGCCAAGAATACTATATCCAGCTAGGTTGTCATTGAAAATAGAAGGAGAGATAAAAAGCTTCCAGGACAAACAAAAACTAAAGGAATTTGCAAACACAAAACGAGCCCTACAAGAAATATTGAAAGGGGTCCTCTAAGCAAAGAGAGAGCCTTAAAGCAGCATAGACCAGAAAGGAACACAGACAATATACAGTAACAGTCACCTTACAGGCAATACAAAGGCACTAAATTCATATCTTTCAATAGTTACACTGAAAGTAAATGGGCTAAATGCCCCAATCAAAAGACACAGGCTATCAGATTGAATTAAAAAACAAGACCCATCAATATGCTGTCTGCAAGAGACTCATTTTAGACCCAAAGACACCCCCGCATTGAAAGTGAGGGGGTGGAAAACCATTTACCAGGCTAATGGACACCAAAAGAAAGCTGGGGTGGCAATCCTTACATCAGACAAATTAGATTTTAAACCAAAGTCTGTAATAAGAGATGAGGAAGGACAATATATCCTACTTAAAGGGTCTATCCAACAAGAAGATCTAACAATTGTAAATATCTATGCCCCGAACATGGGAGCAGCCAATTATATAAGGCAATTAAAAACAAAAGCAAAGAAATACATCGACCATGATACAATAATAATGGGGGACTTTAACACCCCCCTCACTGAAATGGACAGATCATCTAAGCAAAAGATCAACAAGGAAATAAAGACTTTAAATGACACACTGGACCAAATGGACTTCACAGACATATTCAGAACATGCCATCCCAAAGCAACAGAATACACATTCTTCTCTAGTGTCCATGGAACATACTCCAGAATAGATCACATCCTAGGTCACAAATCAGGTCTCAACTGGTACCAAAAGATTGGGATCATTCCCTGCATATTTTCGGAGCACAATGCTTTGAAACTAGAACTCAATCACAAGAGGAAAATCAGAAAGAACTCAAATACATGGAGGCTAAAGAGCATCCTACTGAAGAATGAATGGGTCAACCAGGATTAAAGAAGAATTAAAAAAATTGATGGAAACCAATGAAAATGAAAACACAACTGTTCAAAATCTTTGGGATGCAGCAAAGGCAGTCCTAAGAGGAAAGTATATAGCAATACAAGTCTTTCTCAAGAAACAAGACAGGTCTCAAATACACAACCTAACCCTACACGTAAAGGAGCTAGAGAAAGAACAGCAAATAAAGCCTAAACCCAGCAGGAGAAGAGAAATAAGAAAGATCAGAGCAGAAATCTGTGAAATAGAAACCAAAAGAACAGTAGAACAGATCAATGAAATTAGGAGCTGCTTCTTTGAAAGAATTAACAAGATTGATAAACCCCTGGCCAGACTTATCAAAAAGAAAAGAGAAATGACCCAAATCAACAAAATCATGAATGAAAGAGGAGAGATCACAACCAACACCAAAGAAATACAAATAATTATAAGAACATATTATGAGCAACTCTATGCCAGCAAATAGATAACCTGGAAGAAATGGATGCACTTTTAGAGATGTATCAACTACCAAAATTGAACCAGGAAGGAATAGAAAACTTGAACAGACCTATAACCACTAAGGAAATTGAAGCAGTCATCAAAAATCTCCCAACAAACAAAAGCCCAGGGCCAGATGGCTTCCCAGGGGTATTCTACCAAACATTTAAAGAATTAATGCCTATTCTCCTGAAACTGTTCCAAAAAATAGAAATGGATGGAAAACTTCCAAACTCATTTTATGAGGCCACCATTACCTTGATCCCCAAACCAGACAAAGACCCCATCAAAAAGGAGAATTACAGACCAATATCCTTGATGAACATGGATGAAAAAATTCTCACCAAAATACTAGCCAATAGGATCCAACAGTACATTAAAAGGATTATTCACCACGACCAAGTGGGATTTATCCCTGGGCTGCAAGGTTGGTTCAACATCCACAAATCAATCAACGTGATACAATATATTATTAACAAAAGAAAGAACAAGAATCATATGATCCTCTCAATAGATGCAGAAAAAGCATTTGACAAAGTACAGCATCTTTCTTGATGAAAACTCTTCAGAGTATAGGGATAGAGGGTACATACCTCAATATCATAAGAGCCATCTATGAAAATCCTACAGCGAATATCATTCTCAGTGGGGAAAACCTGATAGCTTTCCCCCTGAGGTCAGGGACGTGGCAGGGATGTCCACTCTCACCACTGCTATTCTATATAGTATTAGAAGTCCTAGCCACAGCAATCAGATAACAAAGAGAAATCAAAGGCATCCAAATCGGCAAAGAAGAAGTCAAACTCTCACTGTTTGCAGATGTTATGATACTGTATGTGGAAAACCCAAAAGACTCCACCGCAAAGCTATTAGAACTCATAGAGGAATTCAGTGAAGTGGCAGGATATAAAATCAATGCACAGAAATCAGTGGCATTCCTATACACCAACAACAAGACAGAAGAGAGAGAAATTAAGGAGTCGATCCCATTTACAATTGCACCCCAAACCATAAGATACCCAGGAATCAATCTAACCAAAGAGGCAAAGGATCTGTCCTCAGAAAACTATAAAATACTCATGAAAGAAATTGAGGAAGACACAAAGAAATGGAAAAACGTTCCATGCTCATGGATTGGAAGAACAAACATTGTGAAGATGTCAATGCTACCTAGAGCAATCTACACATTCAGTGCAATCCCCATCAAAATACCATCCACTTTTTTCAAAGAAATGGAACAAATACTCCTAAAATTTGTATGGAACCAGAAGAGACCCCGAATGGCCAGAGGAATACTGAAAAAGCAAAGCAAAGCTGGCGGCATCACAATTCCGGACTTCCAGCTCTATTACAAAGCTGTCATCATCAAGACAGTATGGTACTGGCACAAGAACAGACACATAGCTCAATGGAACAGAATCGAGAGCCCAGAAATGGACCGTCAACTCTATGGTCAACTAATCTTCGACAAAGCAGGAAAGAATGTCCAGTGGGAAAAAGACAGTCTCTTCAACAAATGGTGATGGGAAAATTGGACAGCCACAGGCAGAAGAATGAAACTGGACCATTTCCTTACACCACACAGAAAAATAGAATCCAAATGGTTGAAAGACCTAAACGTGAGACAGGAGTCCATCAAAATCCTAAAGGAGAACACAGGCAGCAACCTCTTTGACCTCAGCCACAACAACTTCTTCCTAGGAACATCGCCAAAGGCAAGGGAACCAAGGGCAAAAATGAACTATTGGGATTTCATCAAGATAAAAAGCTTTTGCACAGAGAAAGAAACAGTCCACAAAACCAAAAGACAACCGACAGAATGGGAGAAGATATTTGCAAATGACATATCAGATAAAGGGCTAGTATCCAAAATCTATAAAGAACTTATCAAACTCAACACCCAAAGAACAAATGATCCAATCAAGAAATGGGCAGAATACATGAACAGACATTTCTCCAAAGAAGGCATCCAAATGGCCAACAGACACATGAAAAAGTGCTCAGCATCGCTCGGCATCAGGGAAATCCAAATCAAAACCTCAATGAGATCCCACTTCACACCCGTCAGAATGGCTAAAATTAACAAGTCAGGAAACGACAGATGTTGGCAGGGATGCGGAGAAAGGAACCCTCCTACACTGTTGGTGGGAATGCAAGCTGGTGCAACCACTCTGGGAAACAGTATGGAGGTTGCTCAAAAAGTTGAAAATAGAGCTACCATATGATCCAGCAATTGTACTACTGGGTATTTACCACAAAGATACAAATGTAGGGATCCAAAAGGGTACGTGCACCCTGATGTTTATAGCAGCAATGTCCACAATAGCCAAACTGTGGAAAGAGCCAAGATGTCCAACGACAGATGAATGGATAAAGAAGTGGTATATATACACAATGGAATATTATGCAGCCATCAAAAGGAATGAGATCTTGCCATTTGCAACGACATGGATGGAGCTGGAGGGTATTATGCTGAGCGAAATAAGTCAATCAGAGAAAGACATGTATCATATGACCTCACTGATACGAGGAATTCTTAATTTCAGGAAACAAACTGAGGGTTGCTGGAGTGGTGGGGGGGGTGGGAGGGAATGGGTGGCTGGGTGATAGACATTGGGGAGGGTATGTGCTATGGTGAGTGCTGTGAATTGTGCAAGACTGTTGAATCACAGATCTGTACCTCTGAAACAAATAATGCAATATATGTTAAGAGAAAAAAAAGAAGATAGCAGGAGGGGAAGAATGAAGGGGAGTAAATCGGAGGGGGAGATGAACCATGAGAGACAATGGACTCTGAAAAACAACTGAGGGTTCTAGAGGGGAGGGGGTGGGGGGATCGGTTAGCCTGGTGATGGGTATTAAGGAGGGCATGTTCTGCGTTGATCACTGGGTGTTATGCACAAACAATGAATCATGGAACACTACATCAAAAACTAATGTATGGTCATTAACATAACAATAAAAAATTTAAAGGAAAAAATGCATTTTTTAACAACTAAATTGCAAAGCTACTCAAAGTTGGGGTCCCTGTTGTTGGAATCTCCCATATTATCCACCATGCTTAGAGAAGCGTTAAACTCATACAGTAAAGATTCCATGAAAATTTGTACAATTATGTAAATATAATATTTATCATTTATCATTGAAAAAGCTGGTTACTGGGTGACTGGGTGGCTCAGTTGGTTAAGCGACTGCCTTTGGCTCAGGTCATGATCCTGGAGTCCCAGGATCGAGTCCCGCATCGGGCTCCCTGCTCAGCAGGGAGTCTGCTTCTCCCTCTGACCCTCTTCCCTCTCATGCTCTCTATCTCTCATTCTCAAATAAATAAATAAAATCTTAAAAAAAAGCTAGTTAATAATTAAAATGTTTCTAAGATAGGTTAGAAATCATGTTCTATATTTCTTCTATTTATACTAATTATATTACCCACTGCTTGATGCCATGAACCTCTGCCCCAATCAAGCTGATTTCTCAATGTCAGGATTTTCTTTGGGGTTCTTTACCATAACATATACAGGGATGGGCACATATATAGTACTCTACACATATTTGCATTTTTACTTTTTAAAATGGGTTTGAGTGCCTTGACACAGCCAGAGTTTAGGGAGCCACTTCAGTTACATACACAACCCAACTTGGAACATAAGGTTTAATTCTCATTGTTGTTTGATTTTTCCAGGTTGACTATTTCACATGTTCCATTAAAGTTTTGAAGTGGGATCACGAGGCACTGAGACTGTATTCAGAGTGACTTAGTTCTGCCAAGGGCATATGAAAAATCAAATAGAAAAGATCTATGTAAGACAGAAGGGTAGTCTGAAAGCTATTGACATGGCAAAGCACAGACCAGCAACTGCAAGCAATTGAGCTGAACAAAATAGATGACAAGAATACCATGAAATACTTCACTGCTAGTCTCCAAGTGACATTACCATTTATTCCTAGGGAGTGACAGAAACTGGTGGATCACAGGGTCCCTCAGGTAAATATATCATGAAGCTGGAGAATCAAGAAAGAGTCATAAACAATAGGAGTGCAGGCCACACAAGGGGTATTTTTGCCTCCTATACCATGGAGGCCCTTTTAGCATCAACAGTAATTTTGTAAATTTGATAGCAAAGGTCAGAAATAGAGTGTTGGCATACTCCTAATGAATTGTAAAAGAGGGGGTTTAGCTGAGGGTTCTAGAGGGGAGGGGGGTAGGGGGATGGGTTAGCCTGGTGATGGGTATTGAGGAGGGCACGTTCTGCATGGAGCACTGGGTGTTATGAACAAACAATGAATCATGGAACACTGCACCAAAAACTAATGATGTAATATATGGTGATTAACATAACAATAAAAAAATTAAAAAAAAAAAAGAGGGGGTTTAGGAAGAAAGCAGGTGGCTCTATAGATGACTCTAAGTAATTCATCTTCCTTAGTTTGAATCCTGCACTTGAGACCTAAATAAAAATAGCATCTCTTCCCTCATATGTTTAATTTTTAAATTAAACTTCTTATTTTGAAATATAGATTTAAATGTAATAGGAAAAAATAATACAGAGATCTCCTGTACTCTTTACCTGGTTTCCCCCAATGGTAACATCTTGCAAAAGTGTAGTAGGACATCACAGCCATGATATTGAAGTTGATACAGTCAAGACAGAGAACATTTTTATCACCATAGGTGTCTTTATGTTGCCCATTTATAGCGAGACCCACTTCCCTTCTACCCCTACCCCCACCCCACCTTAACCCCTACTTAACAACCACCAATCTGTTTTCTGTTTTTATAATTTTGTCATTAATCAATGTTATGAAATCAGAGTATGTATGGATTTTTTATTCAGCATGATTATCCAGGTTGTTGCATGTATAAATACAATGTGGTATCAGTGTAACATAGTTTAGGTAAGCGTTCACTCATTGAAGGACATCTGGATCATTTCCAGTTTGGGACTATTATGAATGAAGCACCATAAACATTTATGTATAGGGTTTATGTCTTTATTTTAAGCCTTCATTTCTCTGGGATAAATCCTCAGGAGTGTAATTGCTGGGTCATATGGTAGTTGCAGGTTTACTTTTTTAAAGAAATGGCCATATGGTTTTTCAGGGTGGCTTACCATTTTACATTTTCAGTAACAATGTATTTGTGATGCATTTCTTCCATATCCTTGCCAGTATTTGGCCTTATTATTTTTTCTCTTAGCCATTCTAATAGGTATATAGTGATATTTTATGAAAATATTTTGGACATATTTTCATGTGATTTTTTGACATCTGTATATTCTCTGATGAAGGGTCTCTTCATATCTTTTTACCTATTTTCTAATTAGATTATTGTTTTCTTTTCCTGTTGAGTTTTGAGAATTCTTATAAATTCTAGATACCAGTTGTTTGTGATATGCAAATATGTTTTTCTCTGTAGCTTGTGTTTTCATCCTTAACATGGTCTTTCACAGAGTAAAAACCACTTATTTTAATGAAGTATAATTTATTAATATCTCCTTTTATGGATAATACTTTGATTTCAAGTTTAAGAACTCTTTGTCTAGCCCTAATTCTTGAAGGTTTTTAAATGGGTTTTTTTTCTGTAAGGTTTGTTTAGTGTTATTTTTTCATATGAATGTCCAATTCCCAATTGCTCTAGGACCATTGCTTAAAAGGCATTTTATGTCCATTTTAATGCTATCAATTTCCTCTAAATAACTGTAGCACACACATTATGATATGTTATTTTTATTTTCATTCAGTTTAATGTATTTTTTATTTCCTTTAAGACTAACTCTTGTACCTATGGATTTTTAGAAGTGTTTAATTTTTAAGCATTGAAAGATTTTTCTTGCTACCTTACTGTTATTGTTTCTACTTTGATTCCACTGTGTATGATTTCAAGTTTTGTAAAATTTGTTGAGATTTTGCTTTTTGGTCCAGGATATGGCCTATATTAATATATGTTCTGTGGATGCTTGAAGAGAATGTATATTCTGTTGTTTGGGTGGACTATTCCATAAATGTTGAAGGAATCCTTGTATTTGGTAGAATTATTGGGTTCTATATCCTGTTGATTTTCTGTCTCATTCTATCAATTATTGAGAGAAGGGTGTTGAACTCCCCAACTATAATTGTGGATTTATTTGTTTTCTCAGTTCTATCAGTTTTTGCTTCACACATTTTGCAGCTCTGGGTTTGGCACGTACACATTTAGGATTGCTATGTGTTCTTGGTGAATTGACCCATTTATCATTTTTAATGTTTTTCTATTCTGATATGAGATTTTGGATCTTATTTAAATTTTCTATTTTATTTTTTTAATTGTCTTTACTTTTTTAGGGCAGTTTTAGATTTACATAAAAATAAAGTACACAGATATCCTCTTTCCCCTACCCAGTTTTCCCTATTATTAATACCTTGCATCAGCATGGTGTACTTGCTACACATGGTGAGCCAGTATTAATATATTATTATTAATGAAGCCCTTAGTTTACATTAGGATTCACTCCTTTTATTTATGTGGTTGGCAAATATGTAATGTCATCTATCCCCCATTATAGTACCATGAAGAATATTTTGACTGCCCTAACAATTCTATGTGTTGAACTTATCAATCTCTCCCTCCCAACCTAGAAACCCTGGTAATGACTGATCTTTTTACTGTCTCCATAGTTTTGCCTTTTCCAGAATGTCGTATAGTTGGAATCATGAGTATGTAACCTTTTAAGATTGGCTTCTTTCTCTTTGCAATATGCATTTACGTTTCCTCCATGTCTTTTGTGACTTGATAGCTCATTTCTCTTTGTCGCTGAATAATATTTCATTATCTGGATGTACTATAGTTTATCCATTCATCTATTGAAGGACGTTTTGGTTGCTTTCAAATTTTGGCAATTATGAATAACGCTGCTATAGACATTTGTATACAGAGTGTTGTGTGGACATAATTTTTCAACTCATTCAGGTAAATACCAAAGAGTTCAATTGCTGGATCACATGGTAAGAATATGTTCAGTTTTGTAAACTGCCTTCTGCAGAGGCTGTGACATTTTGTATTCCCATCAACGATGAAAGAACATTTCTGTTCCTCCAATCTTCACAAACATTTGGTGATGTCAATATTTTTAAGCATTCTAGTAGATATATAGTAGTATCTTGTTTTAATTTGCAATTGCCAAATGACCTATGATATTGGGCATCTTTTAGATGCTTTTTTGCCATCTGGTTCTCTTTTGTGAGATGTTCAGATCTTTTGACCATTTTCTTCATTGGGTTTTTTTTAAATTAAGTTTTAAGAGTTCTTTGTATATTTTGGAAGGTATTTTTTTTTTATAAGATACTGGTTTTGCAAAAGATTTCTCATACTGTGTGGTTTGTCTTTTCATCCTTTTAACTGTGTCTTTTGCAGAGTTTTTAATTTTAATAAAGTCCAGCTTATCAATTATTTCTTTCATGGATTGTGCCTTTGCCTAAAAAAAACTCACCATGAAACCCAAGGTCATTTAGGTTTTCTATTTTATTTCCTAAGAATTTATAGTTTTGCATTTTACATTTTGGTCTATAATCCATTTTGGTTAATTTTTGTGAAGGGTATAAAGTCTGTGTCTAAACTCACTTTTGTCATGTGGATGTCCAGTTGTTCCTGCACCTTTTGTTGAAAAAGACTATCTTTGCTTCATTGAATTGCCTTTGCTCACTTGTCAACGATGAATTGATTCTGTTTGCATGGGCCTATTTCTGGGTTCTCTATTCCATTCCATTGATCTTTGTCTATTCTTTCACCAATACCACACTGTCTATTGTAGCTTTCTAGTAAGTCTTGAAGTCACGTAGTATTAATCAGATTTTTTTTTCTTCAATATTATATGGGGAATTCTGTGTGTTTTGCCTTCCACATTTACTTCAGAATTAGCTTATCAATATCCACAAAATTACTAAACCTTCTGTTTCAGCTTGTTTTCTGTGATACCATTCTACTACCTTTTTACTGCCTAGTGGATATAGAAGCCCAGGCTTATCACTAGGGCTTTATTGACATCTGAAGTTTGGTCTCTTTGTTACTGCTATTTGTGGGTGAGAGCTTTGTTCTTCTTTTGGTCTCCACTGGCATCATTGTGGTATGTGGCCTGGCTTTCAACTTTGACCTCATTCTGGCAGGAGTGCCAAGGTACCTTATTACAGCCTCATGAATTTGGAAGTATAAGCTTTCCATTCAGCCTTTCCTGGCATGGAGGAGGGTGAATCCATAATTTTTTTCTGTGGTATTTGGCGGGATAGTGCAGTTATTGTCTGAAATTTCTGCCTTGGTAGGTTGACCTTTTCAACCAGGCTTTTCTTGGGGACTCCCCCCCTGCCATGACTGTAGGTGTTCTCAGGTTTCTGGTTTATTTAGCTGTAAGTCTGGGCTTTATGAGGCAAAAAGAGATCAGGGGATCTCACCACCATGTTTTTCCTTGAGTCCTGAGGTCCCTAGGTATCCACCTTTCAAGGTCCTCTTCTGTTTGTTTTATATGTCCTACTTAGTGGGAGGAATAAGGAAATGTACATCTACTCAATCTTCTCCTATAAATAGAATTAACTCTCCATCTATGTTTAAAATGCTACATGATCATTAGTTGCTAGGCAAAGATGAGCTAGGTGAGGGGGGGGCTTTTGATGTCATGAAGTCTCAAATAAATTAAATAACAGAACTCACTGTAGAATTTGGAAAAGAGAACTGATGTGACCAAGTAGTATTTTGTAATTTTTTTTCTTGGCTGCCATATTTAAAGATTTTATTTTAAGATTTTATTTATTTATTTGAGAGAGAGAATGAGAGAGAGAGAGCACGAGAGGGAGGAGGGTCAGAGGGAGAAGCAGACTCCCTGCTGAGCAGGGAGCCCGATGCGGGACTCGATCCCCGGACTCCAGGATCATGACCTGAGCCGAAGGCAGTTGCTTAACCAACTGTTGGCTGCCATATTTAGTCCATAGGACTAATTATAAGGGGCCCCAATAGGAGACCAGGAGGCCAATTAAAGAGCTGTTAGAGTAACCAGTTCATGAAGCCTTAGGTTAGGATAGTGGAGGTGGTAAAGTGGGGGGGGGGAAGTGAACTCAAGTAATATTTTATCATTAATGGCAACAAACGTATCATACATCTATTATGGTCAGGGTAATGATAGAGATAATGGACATGAAAAGAAGACAGGGAGTCCTTTTTTTTTTTTTTTTCCAAAGAGTTCTAAACTAGTAGAGAAAATAGGTATGTAAGAATAATGGACAACTTGGTGATAGGACAATAGATCGAATTATGAAGTGAAAGAAAAAAAGGAAAAGTGGGGCCATGGGGAAGAAAAGAATTATGGTAAAAGAGTAGCCTTTGAGAGAGAAATCAAGTTTTGGATATGTTGAATTGGAATTTGGTGTCCTGTGAGATATCTAAGTGGAGATACTCTGAAAGCAGTTTCTTGAAAAAAGACTGAAATTTAAGTTAGATGTAATTATTAGAATTAAAGTATAGTTTTAATAAAAGATTTTTTGTTTCCCTAAACGGCAATTTTGTAGAAGCTCTTGGTCTAAGAATTTTAAAATAGAACAGATCTACACTATGATTTACTGGAACTTTGAACAGAACCCATCATGGGGTGGAAAGATCATGGATTTTGGAGTTTTATTTAGACCCCAAGCATGACTCTTACCAGCCTAAATTCATCTTAGAGCCTAAATTTCACCTGTTAAATGGGATTCTAACACTAAGTAATAATGTTATAAAGTTAACAATGTATTAAAATGCTTTACACCTAGAAAGAACTTATAAATATTGATTCTCCATTTATTAGCCTTAAATTTGTACTGAAAGTAAGTGCCATACTCAAAATTTGTGCTATGCTTTTATGTTGTCTTTGATGCAGTTGCATTTTTTTTGGCCATTAATTATAGTTTCAGACAAAGGTAAGGGTGGAAAATTTATTGACTGTTCTTGGCCTATGAATGTTCATTATGTGAAAATCCCAAACTATATAATTTTAACAGTATCAATATTAAACACTTTATTTTAAAAGTTAATTGAAAGTAATCTACACAGTATGTAGATATTTTTGCCAGTTATGTTCAAATATTATGTCATTGGCATATGACACAGCAAACATTTTGTCAAGACTGATGTTGTTAGGTACCTTGAATTTTGTACAAAGGAGACAGAGAAATGGACTGGTAGCTTGAGGAGGACCTAGGATCAAGGAGGGCTTTTAGGAGATGAAGGGTATTTGTATTGCCTTATTTATTCTAACTGGTCCCCGCTCATCGTCTCTTTAGTCCAGTAAATCAAGTTTTTATCCTGTGGTAGGCACTCCTTGTGTTCACCAGATATTCATGTTCTCTTATATTTTTCAACTTCCTTGGCAATGCAATTAGATTATGCTATTGTGTATGGAAGTTATGAAAACAATACCCAGGCTAAGTCTTTAAGTAGACCATATTATCTCTTACTCTGTTCTTCTGCTGTGACAACTTTGCAAGCCATTTGTATAAAATGGCATTGTGTGAGATGAATGAAGGCTGCCAAATTGGAAAAGGGTTCAATCAATGATTGACCCCTGGATGTTGCATATTTAACAAATAAGCCTTTACTGGGCTAAACCACTAATATTTGAGTTTTGTTGTTTTTTTTTTTTTTTTTACCACATCCTAGGTGTCCTTCACTAATACATATCCTCATGAAGCCACTGATAAAATCTTGCCATAAATCACCACTGCCTTTCATTGTGCTTCTGTCTTCATCTCTCTTGACTTCTCAGGATTCAATACAGTTATCTACTCCTTCCTTGAACCATTTTTCTCTTGATGTTCATGACACCATACTTCTCCAGTGTTTCTCCTCTCTCACTGGTATTCCTTCTCAGCTTCCTTTGCCATTCCTTCCTTTCATGATGACCTGTTAGTTTTGCAGCATCCCTGGACTTAGTCCTCTGTTATCTCTCCTTATATCATTATCCAGTCCCGTGGCTTTAAATAGCACCTATATGTTTATGACATTTACATTTATATATTTTATATCTCTAATTTATACCTTTTTTGAGTTCTAGACTGGTATAGTCAACTTCTTACTTGAGATCTCTACTTGGATGTCTAATAGACATCACAAAGTTAATATTGCAGAGGAAATCTCTGATTCCTATCTCAAGCAATGGCTCCACTACCCACTCCTTTCTCAAACCATTAACTTAGGGGTCATTAAGTTTTTTTCCTTCCCCACATCATTTCACAGTTCAAGTTTGCAAGAATTCCACATTTCTGACCATATCTGCTATTATCACCTTATTACAGCCACCATCATTTCTCACCTGGGTTGGTATGGTTCCTTTAAACAGCTGTCATTTTTCCTTTTACTGGCTTATAATCCATTTTTTATTCTATAGCCAGACTACTCTTGTTTTAAAGTATAAATCAAATCATGCCAGTCTCTTATGATTCTACAATTATGTCCTACTGGATTTATAATGTAATGTCCTTAAGATTTTCTGGTCTCTGACCATTTGCTTCCTACTTGCCTCTCCAGCTTCATCTCTGATATAATCCCTTTATCCTCTCTACTCCAGCCATACAGACTCTTTCTCAAACACATTCAGCTACGATTTTCTGTGCCTGAATTTCTTTCATTCACCATCTCCCTGTGTGAGGCTTCTTGTGAGAACTCATGTTTCATGTTTCAGGCTCAAATTTCACCTTCTCAGAAACTACTTCCAAACTCATTTGCTTTTATTTTATTATGTTTTATAGTCTTCACAGGGCTTATAGCTATGTGAAATTATCTTGTTCACGTAGTTATCAATATATATTACCTATTGTGTCTTTCTTCCCCTTCAAGAGTATATAAGGTGCATTGAGGGCAAGAAGTTTGCCTGCTTTTTTCACTTAAATACCTTAAATAGTGCTGGACACATACCTGGTACTCAGTAGATCAATGAATTGATGAATAAATGAAAGTTTGAATGAATGAATAAATGTCATTATCCTTTGCAGAAAAGGATTATTTTAACCTATATGGTTCTGTGGGTTGTATTTGGGGGTTTCAAGTTTTTGAAACTTCTTTAAAATAATTGTTTCTCACTTATATGTGCAATATTAATTGTGGCAGGACTACTTCGTCAGGTTCTCAGTAACCTGCAAAAATATGAGCAAAAAGTATTTTCCTTCTTCATGTCTTCTTTAATTTTAGGGCTGGGATATCACTGGTTTTCTGACATTAGAAATCTCAGGGAATCTTATCTCTTAGCTCCTTACCAGCAGGGACCATTTGTCAATACAACCCAAAGGGAGATGCTCTGTAACAGGCATAAGAGCCTTGGTTCTCCTCAGGAGACTAATTCCTGAATTGTGCATTGGAGTGATTTAACACTCTTTCAAACAAAGGAACGCTGTTTACCTAAGAATCTGTGGGCCCACAATTAAAGCTTCTCTTTTTAAGGCTTCTCTCTCTATGTAATTTTCATCCAGTATTTACTAAAAAAACAACAGTGCTTGGAAAATGAAAACAAGAAATCTGAATGGTTTTCTCCTTTTCCATAAAAAAATAGATCTTTATCATTTTGCCATTTCTTTGCAGAGCCTTTTTTACTTTGAGCATGAAATACTCGGTAAGAGATGAAAAAGCTTAATAGAAATTGGGAAAAGGAAGTAAAACATTTTCTGGGATGAGTGACTTTATTGCTTTTATACACAATCATTTTTAGAATAATTTATATATTCCACTCCTCTGGACAGAGTGCAGTGCTGTGACTCATACGTATATATTTTTTAATCTTTCTCTCTAACAAATGGCTTTGTTTGTTTGACCTTTGTTGAGAGCCTTTGATAATAAGGTTGAGAATTAAGACCTTGCCAGACAGTGGTGCACAGATGGGCTTCAGCTGATACTTTAGAAAAATAATATCTTCATCCTCTAGCTATTTCCCCATAAATCTAGCCACCTTACTGTTTCACACACACAAAAACCCTCTGCTTTTTAATGCTACTGCTACTTTTTGCCATGATTAAAAGTTGTCCTACCATTTCTGTCCTCCAAGTAATTGTATAAATAAAAAGCATAAAGTGGAAGTAACTGAAATCTCATAAGGGCAATACTTTGTACAGATCAAATACGCTGACTTTGTTGGGGGTCACTTTAAGTTTCTGGAGAGCTTCTTTACATTGTACTGCCACAGGTCTGAAAATGAGTTAGTGGCCGCATCAAGTCTCCTCAGGAAATTTAGTTTCTATCTTTGTGCTATCTCTGGGATTTGAGCAATAGGTTTCATTTTAGTTAGAAGGAAACTATACTACCAGAAATAAAGTTCTCCCTACCATTTTCTTTTTCCCAGAGCTATTTCAGGTGATCAAAAATAACTAATAAACTAGGAAAGAAAATAAAACTACCTCAGTAGCTCAAGGCTCTAAAGAAATTAGGGGAAATCTTGGAAAATCAGTCAGTGGGATTGAAAACAAATGTTTGAACGGTCCACTCTCAATATTGTGTATGTGAGGATGTATGTGTATTATTAAGGAAGCAATATGAATACTTCTATCATATTAATAAATCTAGTCTCCCCAAATGGCAGAATAAACAGTGATCTCTATGATTGAATATATTTAGAGTATTTAGAAGTTTCTAGGTAAGACCTTCCTCTCCTTTTGCCAAATCTCTACCTACCTACCTATACCCTGAGTTCTGATACCTTTGTAACATATGACAAGGCTTTTAATTCTGCTTAGACTTCAGGATTTAAAATGTAAAACCATATTGACTTAGGTTCGAGTAAGCATATAAAAGACTATTAGTATCAAAAAAGATCTAAATGGTAATGGATTTCACATATTTAGTGGCAACTATGTGATGG
The DNA here is from genome assembly GCF_009762305.2 of Zalophus californianus. Classification (NCBI taxonomy): domain Eukaryota; kingdom Metazoa; phylum Chordata; class Mammalia; order Carnivora; family Otariidae; genus Zalophus; species Zalophus californianus. The sequence goes on from NC_045606.1 coordinate 80,176,787, forward strand.
ACATGTCAACATTCATTATCTCTCTTAAGATAAAAATAACTGTGAATTAGGTAGTATTGCCTTATTTTCTCTGAGCATATTAAAATGAGAGGTTAAGTAACTTTTCTAAGATCCTAGAGAGTCAGAATTGATGAAATAAATCAAATCTGTGTCCATCTGACTATAATGGCTCTAGGTCCTAGGCCTCTTGCCCTGTGGAGGATAGTTAGAAAATCGGGAACAGATCTTGGAAGGGAAAGGGGAAAAAATTGCTGAATTAAAGGTATGCTTAGTATGCTTCATAATTTTAAATAAATGTTTATATTCACTAAAGCTATGTTTATATATTATAGGCAAATTGGGGAGTATTTTAGAGTCTCAGAAGCTATGGGTTTGTGTTCCATTAATGAATTACTAGTTTGTAAACTTTCTCAGGTTTTAGTGCACTTCGTTACACAAAAGTTGGTTTCAAACATATTTTGACTTTTGTGTCTAGAAGGGTCTAGTTCATGGTGTTAAACATTGTAAGTGCTTGATTTTTGGGGGGGTGGATAAAGGGGCACCAATTGCCACTCTTACATTTGCTTGTTATTTCAATAATTAATGTGTGTGTGTGTGTGTATAATGTACATAGATGTATATATTTCTGCCCCCTAAGTAATCAACATAGAATGTTGTGACAGTTTTTCCACTAGTATGTGTATCTCTGATCTCATAGACCAGCTTATACCCTTTGGCTCTATGCTTCCGTACTTTTTCTGTGTTCCCTTTGTGACCTCACACACATATCCTTACTAGTTTAACATCTGTCCTCTGCAAAAATGTCATTTCCCTGAAAGCAAGGCCATGACCATCTTGCTCACTGTCATATCATTAGTCCCTAGCGAAATGACTAAGTATATAGTAAGAGCTTAAGACGTATTTAATGAATTGAATTGAAATTGAAATTCAGTATTCCTTGGGGCAGAGCAAGAGGGCAGAGTAGACCTGGATTTCATCTGGTCTCAGGAATTCAGCTGGATAGGGGTCAAACCATTCTGAACACCTATGAACTCAACAGGAGATCGAAGAAAAGAATAGCAACAACTCTCTGAACAGAAAAGCGATCACTTTCTGGAAGGTAGGACGTGCGGAGAAGTGAATCCGAGGCAATATTCGGGAGGATAGACGGCGGGGGAGGGGGCAGCTGCTTCTGGCAAGTGATAGAGCAGCGGAGCACAAAATGGGAACTTATAGAAGTCGGCTCTGCTGAGGGATGTTGCTCCAGTGGCTAAGCGGGGGGTGGAACCCTGGCGGGACAGTGTGGTCTCAGGACCCTCAGGGTCACAGAAAGACCGGGGGTGCCTGAGTGCAGCAGAGCTCCCGGGTATCAGAGCGGGGAAGCCGGCTGCAGAGACGGAGCCGAGGCGTGGGCTCTCAGCTTGGGGTTGCCATAAACCGTGATCGGCGACACAGTCGGGCCACTGCTCCTCCAGCAGGGACCCAACAAGCGGCAGATCTGGGGAGACTCCCTTTCCTCCCCCGGGAGGAGCGGCGCGTGAGCGCACCGCAGGGATCTGCTGGGTTTGGAGACTCCACACCGAGTGGGGTGCCAGAGATAGAAATGCTCGGTCACAGGCCAGGTGAGCATAGAGTGTGGCCGGAGACTGGGGACACGGGAGTGATTGACTGCTTTTCTCTGGGGGTGCACTGAGGAGTGGGGCCCCGAGTTTTTGGCTCCTCCAGGGCAGAGATTGGGAGGCCGCCATTTTCACTCTCATCCTCCAAAGCTGTGCCATAAGCTTGCAGGGAACCAAAGCTCCCGAGGGCAAACCCGAGCAGATTACTTAGCCGGGACCTGGCAAGGGCAGGGCAATTCTGCCTCAAGCAAACACATTTGGGAACCACGGCAACAGGCCCCTCCCCCAGAGGATCAGCAAGAACAGCCAGTCAAGACCAAGTTTACCCATCAATGAGAATGGGAGAACTCCAGCGCTAGGGGAATACTGCACATAGAATTCATGGCTTTTTTACCATGATTCTTTAGCCTTTCAAAGTTAATTTTTTTTAACTATCTTTTTTTTTGAATTTTTCTTTTTCCCTTTTACAACCAACATCTTATCAATCCCTTTTAAAAAAAACATTTTTATTTTTCATTTTTAGTGTAATACTCTATCCCTTCATAGTAGTTACCCTTATTTTTGGCATATATATATAAGTTCTCTCTTTAAAATCTCGAGATACAGTTTCTTCTAACAGATCAAAATATACCCTAAATCTCTAGTGTATGGCTTTGTTCTAGTCTCCTGCCTGATCACATTCTCTCCCCCCCTTTATTTCTTTTTTTTTACTCCTTTCTTTTTTCAAGCAACTTCTTATCAATTCCTTTTATAAAATTTTTTTATAATTTTCATCTTTACAGTCATATTGCATCCGTTCATCATATCAACCCTTATTTTGTACATATATGTCTTTCTTTAAAATTTTGGGAGGCACTTTCTTCTAACAGACCAAAATACACCCAAAATCTAGTGTGTGGCACTGATCTATGCACCAGCCTGATCATATTTGATAGTATTCTGTTTGTTTTGTTCTGTTTTTGTTTGTTTTTATCTTTTTCTTTTTTTTTCTCTTTCTTTTTTCTTTTTTTCCCTTTCTTTTCCCCTGGTTTCAGGTCCTTTCTGATTTGTTTAGAGTATATTTTCTGCAGACGTTGTTACCCTGTTAGCATTTTGTTCTCTCATTCATCTATTCTCCTCTGGACAAAATGACAAGATGGAAAAAAATCACCTCAACAAAAAGAACAAGAGGTAGCACGGTCTGCAAGGGACCTACTCAATACAGACATTAGTGAGATGTCGGACCTAGAGTTCAGAATCATGATCTTAAAGATACCACCTGGGCTTGAAAAAAGGTTGGACGTTATTGGAGAAACCCTTTCTGGAGAAATAAAAGAACTAAAATCTAACCAAGTTGAAATCAAAAAAGACTATTAATGAGGTGCAAGCAAAAATGGGGGCACTAACTGCTAGGATAAATGAGGCAGAAGAGAGAATCAGTGATAGAGATGACCAAATGATGGAAAGTAAAGAAGCTGAGAAGAGAAACAACTCCTGGATCATGAGGGCAGAATTCAAGAGATAAGTGATACTATAAGATGAAACAACATTAGAGTAATTGGGATCCCAGAAGAAGAAGAAAGAGAGAGGGACAGAAGGTGTATTGGAGCATATTATAGCAGAGAACTTCCCTAATGTGGGGAAGGAAACAGGCATCAAAATCCAGGAGGCACAGAGAACCCCTCTCAAAATCAATAAAAATTAGGTCAACAGCCCGACATCTAATAGTAAAACTTATGAGTCTCAGAGACAAAGAGAAAATCCTGAAAGAAGCTCGGGAGAAGACATATGTAACCTATAATGGTAGAAACATTAGATTGGCAACAGACCTATCCACAGAAACCTGGCAGGCCAGAAATGGCCGGCATGATATCTTCAGAGCACTAAACGAGAAAAATATGCAGCCAAGAATACTATATCCAGCTAGGCTCTCATTGAAAATAGAAGGAGAGGTAAAAAGCTTCCAGGACAAACAAAAACTAAAGGAATTTGCAAACACAAAACCAGCCCTTCAAGAAATATTGAAAGGGGTCCTCTAAGCAAATGAGAGCCTAAAAGTAACATAGACCAGAAAGGAACACAGACAATATACAGTAACAGTCACCTTACAGGCAATACAATGGCACTAAATTCATATCTTTCAATAGTTACCCTGGAAGTAAATGGGCTAAATGCCCCAATCAAAAGACACAGGCTATCAGATTGGATTAAAAAACAAGACCCATCAATATGCTGTCTGCAAGAGACTCATTTTAGACCCAAAGACACCCCCACATTGAAAGTGAGGGGGTGGAAAACCATTTACCATGCTAATGGACACCAAAAGAAAGCTGGGGTGGCAATCCTTACTTCAGACAAATTAGATTTTAAAACAGAGACTGTAATAAGAGATGAGGAAGGACACTATATCCTACTTAAAGGGTCTATCCAACAAGACGATCTAACAATTGTAAATATCTATGCCCCCAACACTGGAGCAGCCAATTATATAAGGCAATTAATAACAAAAGCAAAAAAACACATTGACCATGATACAATAATAGTGGGGGACTTTAACACCCCCCTCACTGAAATGGACAGATCATCTAAGCAAAAGATCAACAAGGAAATAAAGACTTTAAATGACACACTGGACCAAATGGACTTCACAGACATATTCAGAACATGCCATCCCAAAGCAACAGAATACACATTCTTCTCTAGTGCCCATGGAACATTCTCCAGAACAGATCACATCCTAGGTCACAGATCAGGTCTCAACTAGTACCAAAAGATTGGGATCATTCCCTGCATATTTTCAGACCACAATGCTTTGAAACTACAACTCAATCACAAGAGGAAAATCGGAAAGAAATCAAATACATGGAGGCTAAAGAGCATCCTACTAAAGAATGAATGGGTCAACCAGGAAAATTAAAGAAGAATTTAAAAAATTCATGGAAACCAACGAAAATGAAAACACAACTGTTCAAAATCTTTGGGATGCAGCAAAGGCAGTCCTAAGAGGAAAATATATAGCAATACAAGGCTTTCTCAAGAACCAAGACAGGTCTCAAATGCACAACCTAACCCTACACCTAAAGGAGCTAGAGGAAAAACAGCAAATAAAGCCTAAATCCAGCAGAAAAGAAATAATAAAGATCAGAGTAGAAATCAGTGAAATAGAAACCAAAAGAACGGTAGAAGAGATCAACGAAACTAGGAGCCGGTTCTTTGAAAGAATTAACAAGATTGATAAACCCCTGGCCAGACTTATCAAAAAGAAAAGAGAAATGACCCAAATCAACAAAATCCTGAATGAAAGAGGAGAGATCACAACCAACACCAAAGAAATACAAACAATTAGAAGAACATATTATGAGCAACCGTTTGCCAGCAAATAGATAACCTGGAAGAAATGGATGCATTCTTAGAGATGTATCAACTACCAAAAGTGAACCAGGAAGAAATAGAAAACCTGAACAGACCTATAACCACTAAGGAAATTGAAGCAGTCTTCAAAAATCTCCCAACAAACAAAAGCCCAGGGCCAGATGGCTTCCCAGGGGTATTCTACCAAACATTTAAAGAATTAATGCTTATTTTCCTGAAACTGTTCCAAAAAATAGAAATGGAAGGAAAGCTTCCAAACTCATTTTATGAGGCCACCATTACCTTGATCCCAAAACCAGACAAAGACTCCATCAAAAAGGAGAATTACAGACCAATATCCTTGATGAACATGGATGAAAAAATTCTCACCAAAATACTAGTCAATAGGATCCAACAGTACATTAAAAGGATTATTCACCACGACCAAGTGGGATTTATCCCTGGGCTGCAAGGTTGGTTCAACATCCACAAATCAATCAACGTGATACAATATATTATTAACAAAAGAAAGAACAAGAATCATATGATCCTCTCAATAGATGCAGAAAAAGCATTTGACAAAGTACAGCATCCTTTCTTTATCAAAACTTCAGAGTGTAGGGATAGAGGGTACATACCTCAATATCATAAAAGCCATCTATGAAAAACCAACAGCGAATATCATTCTTAATGGGGAAATACTTAGAGCTTTCCCCCTAAGGTCAGAACATGGCAGGGATGTCCACTATCACCACTGCTATTTAACACAGTATTAGAAGTCCTAGCCACAGCAGTCAGACAACAAAGAGAAATCAAAGGCATCCAAATCGGCAAAGAAGAAGTCAAACTCTCACTGTTTGCAGATGATATGATACTGTATGTGGAAAACCCAAAAGACTCCACCGCAAAACTCTTAGAACTCATAGAGGAATTCAGTAAAGTGGCAGGATATAAACTCAATGCACAGAAATCAGTGGCATTCCTATACACCAACAACAAGACAGAAGAGAGAGAAATTAAGGAGTCGATCCCATTTACAATTGCACCCAAAACCATAAGATACCCAGGAATCAATCTAACCAAAGAGGCAAAGGATCTGTCCTCAGAAAACTATAAAATACTCATGAAAGAAATTGAGGAAGACACAAAGAAATGGAAAAACGTTCCATGCTCATGGATTGGAAGAACAAACATTGTGAAGATGTCAATGCTACCTAGAGCAATCTACACATTCAGTTCAATCCCCATCAAAATACCATCCACTTTTTTCAAAGAAATGGAACAAATACTCCTAAAATTTGTATGGAACCAGAAGAGACCCCGAATGGCCAGAGGAATACTGAAAAAGCAAAGCAAAGCTGGCGGCATCACAATTCCGGACTTCCAGCTCTATTACAAAGCTGTCATCATCAAGACAGTATGGTACTGGCACAAGAACAGACACATAGCTCAATGGAACAGAATCGAGAGCCCAGAAATGGACCGTCAACTCTATGGTCAACTAATCTTCGACAAAGCAGGAAAGAATGTCCAGTGGGAAAAAGACAGTCTCTTCAACAAATGATGATGGGAAAATTGGACAGCCACATGCAGAAGAATGAAACTGGACCATTTCCTTACACCACACACAAAAATAGACTCCAAATGGTTGAAAGACCTAAATGTGAGACAAGAGTCCATCAAAATCCTAAAGGAGAACACAGGCAGCAACCTCTTTGACCTCAGCCACAGCAACTTCTTCCTAGAACCATCGCCAAAGACAAGGGAAGCAAGGGCAAAAATGAACTACTGGGACTTCATCAAGATAAAAAGCTTTTGCACAGAGAAAGAAACAGTCCACAAAACCAAAAGACAACTGACAGAATGGGAGAAGATATTTGCAAATGACATATCAGATAAAGGGCTAGTATCCAATATCTATAAAGAACTTATCAAACTCAACACCCAAAGAACAAATAATCCAATCAAGAAATGGGCAGAAGACATGAACAGACATTTTTCCAAAGAAGGCATCCAAATGGCCAACAGACACATGAAAAAGTGCTCAGCATCACTCGGCATCAGGGAAATCCAAATCAAAACCTCAATGAGATACCACCTCACACCAGTCAGAATGGCTAAAATTAACAAGTCAGGAAACGACAGGTGTTGGCGGAGATGCGGAGAAAGGGGAACCCTCCTACACTTTTGGTGGGAATGCAAGCTGGTGCAGCCACTCTGGGAAACAGTATGGAGGTTCCTCAAAAAGTTGAAAATAGAGCTACCATATGATCCAGCAATTGCACTCCTGGGTATTAACCCCAAAGATACAAATGTAGGGATCTGAAGGGGTACGTGCACCCCAATGTTTATAGCAGCAATATCCACAATAGCCAAACTGTGGAAAGAGCAGAGATGTCCATCGACAGTTGAATGGATAAAGAGGAAGTGGTATATATACAATGGAATATTATGCAGCCATCAAAAGGAATGAGATCTTGCCATTTGCAATGAGGTGGATGGAACAGGAGGGTATTATGCTGAGCGAAATAAGTCAATCAGAGAAAGACATGTATCATATGACTTCACTGATACAAGGAATTCTTAATCTCAGGAAACAAACTGAGGGTTCCTGGAGTGGTGGGAAGTGGGAGGGATGGGGTCGCTGGGTGATAGACATTGGGGAGGGTATGTGCTATGGAGAGCACTGTGAATTGTGTAAGAATGTTGAATCACAGATCTGTACCTCTGAAACAAATATATGTTAAGGAAAAAAAAAGAAGAAGTTAGCAGGAGGGGATGAATGAAGGGGAGTAAGTCGGAGGGGGAATTGAACCATGAGAGATGATGGACTCTGAAAAACAAACTGAAGGTTCTATAGGGGAGGGGGTTGGGGGGATGGGTCAGCCTGGTGATGGGTATCAAAGAGGGTACGTTCTGCGTGGAGCACTGGGTTTTATGCACAATGAATCATGGAACACTACATCACAAACTAATGATGTAATGTATGGTGATTAACATAACAATAAAAATTTAAAGAAAAAAAAGTAATTCAGTATTCCTTTTGTAAAAGGCAACTGTCCTTGAAATGAGCAACACGCTAAACCATGTTATACTAAAACTGTTTATTTTCAGGCAGTATCCCAGAAGGCAATGTTGGAGAAGAAAGCTATATATAAATGGTATAAAGATGCTTCAAAAAGTGATTTGCCTAAATTCTAGTTTTGCTTAGAACTATCTCATACTTGTAATATTATCCATTCTCTTAGAAAATATTTTTGTTAGGCATTCTGTTGGATGCTAAAGATTGAAAGATAAATAGAATAGACTAATTAAGGGAATTAATTCTTAGGAAGTTTAGAAGGCCTTTATGAAAATACATGTTACTTAGGCCAGAGGTCTTCAAATTTTTGCTGATGTACTCACTCCCAATGAGTATTTTGAAAAAAGTGTGGGTCCCTATAAACATTTTAAAATGACTATAAAAAATTGCATTATATGTTTAAAAAGAAGTAAAGAGTGTAATTTCTGGCTTATCTTAAATATTGTCATTTTAAAATTTAAAAACACTACAGAAATCTTTTACATTTCAGATTTCAGTAGAATCTAAATGCCATAGCACTTTAATATCCACAACCAACCATTTAATAATTACGTTAGCAAGCTTTTCTTTAATCCTTGGAAATTTGATACCCTATCTTTTTTTTTTTTTTAATTTAGAATCATCTTTTTTTTTTTTTAAGATTTTATTTTTTTATTCATGAGAGACAGAGAGAGAGAGAGAGACAGAGGCAGAGGGAGAAGCAGGCTCCCAAGGAGCAGGGAGCCCGATGCGGGACTCGATCCCAGGACCCTGGGATCATGACCTGAGCCGAAGGCAGACGCTTAACCATCTGAGCCACCCAGGCGCCCGATACCCTATCTTTTATTCTTTAACCTTACTTACATTTCATTTTCCCTAGAAAATTTTATCCTAAAGTAATACATTTATAAACTCCTATCTTTGATTAAGTACTAAGGTATTTCATACTTCTCTGTAAGAAAGCTGTTTATAAATTAAACATGTATTTTTATTTTCCACTTCTAAGATTTTAAGTGGTAAAATTTTTCTCCTGTAATGAGTTTTATTTATAATTACCATTAGTATGCAATTGATCAAAGCAACAAAAATACATAAAACATTTGACAAGTTATTACTAAGTGGATAAAGAAAAATTTTACTATAAATGCTCTTAATAAAAAAGGGACTATATTTTTCATAGTTCATATGTCCAAAATTGATTGATTTTATTGTTATAATATGGTGTGCAGAAAATCAATTTTATTTCTATTTTTGTTGCTGTTAACATTGGGAGAGATTTTCTTCATAGATATGTCACATATTTTCTTGAACTTCTAAATTTTAAGCTAAAGATCATTGTGCTTTATAATTATTTTTGATGCTATATCAGCTGATGATTCAATTAAGTCTTGCATATTTGATGAAAGCAGAGACTAGCCATTTGACTTTCAAATGATACCTTATAAATAGAATCATCCACTTCCTCAATTTTTGAAAAGTATATCAAAAGACTTCACCAAAAATTATCAGCACCTTAATTTACATTTCACTTCTTAACCTAGGGGTACCTTGTTTAACCTATCATAGTCAGGAAAGTTTGGGAAAATCCAAATATTGTTAATTTCAGCATAATTTTGGTAATGTAATACATTTTGGTAAAGCTATTTTATCTTACAATTTTTGAATAAATTGTTTTTGAAACCTTGGAATTGCTGACTTAGTTCATTCAATTTATGGAAAATACCCATAACAAATCCTAATGGTGAAAGCCAATTCTCATTGTCAAATTAATCAAATGAGAATTATTTTTTATAGAAAAAGTCTGACTTCATTTCTCAGTTCAAATAAATACATTAGTACATTTACTTGTGACAACCATCTTGCTTCTGAATTCTAAGATAAATAGATGGATAAGGCCCAAATTTTGTCTTGAGTAGATTGTACCCCAGATGATATAAGGCCCCATTGCTCTTAATATGTTTTACCAGCCCTCCTTTTGTTTTCATACACCTAATTCTCCCTTAGGAGAAATGCATGGGAAAGATTAGAAAGGGGAAATTTGAATGACAACCCTATTTTAGTGTTTTTCCAGGCAGATCGATTTTTAAAAAAGAATATGAACTTGGAAATCTGAAGATTACTTATCTTAAAACTTGTTACTCTTTACTCCTTGGAGAGTTTTCATATAATCTTGTTTGCATACTTCTAGGTTAAATGATTTGCATAAAGTCACACAACGTATAAGTAAATGAGTTGCAGTTAGAACCCAGGTCTAACCCCGAAGTTCAAGAACTTAACTATTCTGCTATATGTTATGTTTTATGATCTCATAGGAGGAAATGAATGGTGTCTGTAGAAAAATTTAGTATGTAAAATTAGGAGATAATTTTCTCTCTCCTCTTCCCTCCCCCGACTTCCCCCCTCCATGCCTTTTTTGTAAAGTGGGGGAAGGATCATTGTAAAAGAAGAGTTTAAAAAATAGACATGGCATGAAGCCTAAATTCAAGTTCTTTCTCAGACACATTAATTTTCAGAAATAGCATCTGAATTTGAATCAGTTAAAATTTCCCATGCCTAGGTACAAGCCTTCATGCATTTCCAGGACTGTGCATGACCTAGACTAAACATCATTGATCTAAGAGAAGAAATAATGCCTGAGACCAAATAAGATGTCAGCCACAGCCTCTTCTCTTTAGTCTTCTGAGGAAAAACTGGTTCTCAGAGTAGGCTTTCATCACTTTGGAGAGGCCAGTTCTGAGGGATGGTGGGTACATTTTGATAGAAGGAGCAGAGGTGGTAGTTGGGAGGGAGGTGACTCATGATTATTATACAGTCAGGCCTTGGTAACAGGGCATATGAGAGGGGCGTAGTCTGAAAGAGGAAGGATTACATGGAATCCACAGTGGGACCCTGGAAACCAAGACAAATGTACTGAACTAGAAGATTTTAGGTCCTAACTTTCTCTACAGTCTACATATAACACCAGGTCCCAAATTTTCTAACCCATGCAAAACTGAGTGAAGTCTCTTAGTTACATTTTAATTGTAATATAAATGTATTCACAAAAAAAAAGAAAGAAAATACAACCAAGGAAATGTGTAAAATTTCATCTTTATTAGTTTAAAAATTTTATTTTGATCAACTTTCGGCTCTTGAAATTGGCTGAGTCACTCCCTCTCCACCCCACACTCCTGGTATTATCTCCAGGGCTGCTCAGTCTGCTACAGTTATAAAGTGTCTGCCCTGTATTATGTGCAGGCTGTTATGCTTGATGCTGCTTGGCCTCTAACTTCAAGCATTGAAAAAAGAAAGCATGTCTTTCTCTTGTTCAGTATGCGACTGGAATAAGATAACTATCCTGCCTTTTCATTACATAAAACCTTTTCTTAAAACAAACAAACAAACAAAGCACAAAAAACCCTTAACTTCTCCAGAAGCAGCAAACAGAGATGGTATTCGTATGTCACTTATCGGTCATATCACCTAACCTTCTCTCCCAAATTTTTTTCCAAAGCTGACTCTTTTCCGAATCCTGTGCAAATGAAAAAATCAAGGTAACAGAGAAATGTTGTACTTACATTTATGTGCTTTGACATAGGTATAGTTTTGATAAATATCTCAATGAAAAGATAGGTGTGGTGATCTCATGAAAAGTCTATGCTTATGCCCTTTGAGTATGTGATTGGCCTGGGACTCTTGTCTTTTACAGATTTCTGAGCAGAGTAGTACAAGAATGTCTTCTATTTCAGGGCTTGCAATTTGGGCAGCTGGAAAGGAAGCTAACAAAAGAATCCATTAGAACATGATTCTCAGTTTCACTTACTCAGAATTAAAAGTAAGTTGGGCAGTGGATTAGGAAAACAGCCTATAATCAGATCAGTGACCCCCGTGAGACCCTGTCATTAAAACTGTAGTGTTGAGCCTGGAAGCCTCTGTTCCCCTGATTAGGCAATTTACTCTATTTCCACTCTTCTGTCTGCCAAAACATTTAGTTGCAAAATGCTTTCTACTTCTCTAGACTCATAAAATGTTGTTCTGAGGAAAAGGGAAGGAGAATGAATTATCTTATTTAGCGATCCATCATGATGCAATCAGAAAACAGGGATTTATAGGTAATATTATAAAGAGACAAAAGGAGATTTCATTTAGATGGCTGGAAGGGCACAAACCCCTGCTGAGTCCTAAAAGCCCAGTATTTGTGTCTTTGTTCCTCAATGTGTGGATCACAGCGATTACTTCTATCTGTTAGCAACATGGTGGAGGGGACTCAGTTTCCACATCTGTGTGGTATGAGTAATAATTCTTTCCATTACCTTGCAAGTTTATTCTGATGCAGTAATTGTTGGGGAAGTGTTTTTATATGAACACAAAATTATTATCTAGCTCATAAATTCTGACTTTGATTTTTAACTCAGATCTAATTATGTTGGAGGTTATTAAATAATGTCATTATTGTACTTATTCTAGGATGATACTGATTAAAAAACTGCAGGGCAATATCTAATGGAGTCACTGAGGTATTTATATCTTTTGTGAAAATTCAAGAGACTATGTCCTACTTACATTAGGGATAATTGGAGACACCAGAAAAGACTTTATTGTGCATCTCCTCTTATTTCTAAACCAATGTGGGAAGCCACAAATAGAAACACCAAAATATTATGGGCTGTAGAATTTCTCAGATGTGCTTCCTTCTCATCTGATTTAGATGAACTATTGCTAGAGTTCTGACCCCAACTGCTCATACTTTGATCCCTAAATGTAATAGATTTCCCAATCATTTGTCTTAATAATGCAAGTAGACCCACTAACATCATATCTGTTAATCTGATTTGATGCCAAGCCTTGGCTCCTCAGAGATGTCCCACTGCCTGTGAAGAGTGAATAAAGGAGATGAGCCCAGCTTGTAGAACATTTAGAACAAAAATAATGAGCTGGGGAGAAACACAGTTGAAAGAGATGACAAAGGTATCACTGTGTAAAACACATTTTCCTTTCCTCAGACTAAGGGTATTCTAAATTGTTTTATATAAGCCTTAAACTTTCCCATGAAGTTGTTTGTAAAAATAGTGTTTTTGCAACCTCATTTGTGATGATTCTGTAAATCAAGAAAATATCTTCAACAATGGAAATGTAACATCTGCTTATGAGCCATGTTTAGTGGAGTTTTTTCCATGCTTTTTAAATCAAAGAATTTGCTTCTCTCTCACTTGGCTTTGGAGACTATGAATGCAACATGACATTGTGAAATGTTAGGGAGGTGATTAGTAGCAACTGGGTTATTTTTTAAAATACAATAAAATATTTAATATTTTGTGGCAGACTCCATCAGATGAAGTTTTAACATTAAATAAAATGCAAACATATACTGTATTTTAAAATGAATACTGCATTATAATGGACATTTTAAGAGTGTAATTTGTTTGGTTTTAACCAAATTTGTTTGGTTTAAATTGGTCTGTTTACCAATTACCTCCAAAAAAGCAACGAGGGACAGTGGGGATCAGAAGACTGGTGTGTATCCTTAATAGTTTATCTGATATGCTCCTGGATGTTGAGTAAAAATAGCATATCCGTCTACGTGCCATATTTTCTGTCTTTAAGGGGGAAAGTACACCTGTATACTTTTTTTAATACAGTATATACACTGTGGAAGAAATGGCTAAGATGTGAATATAATACCAAAATGATGACTTCCTTTATTAATCTTGCTTACCTTTTTCCAATACTAATAAGCCTCCCCCTTAACATATACTCAGATATTGTAAGAAGAAAATTATGAAGGAAATAAGGGGAAGTATAAAATGGGCATGTTGATGTGGCAGCATTAAAATGTATACAGATATACAGACAAAAGAAAAATAAACAGGGCCTTTTTGGTAAGATACCTCAGCAATGGTATAGTTTTGGGAAATCACCCCCCACCATTAAAAATCAAAACAAAAAAAACAGGACTAGATTAACAACTTTAAAAACACACATTATCCACAAATAAATCCCAAGAATCCAAAATATATGTCAGCCAACTCACCAAGAGCAATAAATCACATTTGGTATTAGCAGCTGTGTAGAAGGAAGAGAGGAAATAAAAGTAACTTCTGATGACTTTTAAAGCAGGAAAACCTATGCATTTAATCAACAACATGAAATGCAGCCCAGAATTGCAGTTATCATGAGAAGGTCAGTGGGCCAAATTCAGGAAAGTAGCCTGAACTAAGGATGCAGAGTTCTCAGTCTACAGTTCAGAAATGACTGCAGAAGGACTACAGAAGGGTTAATTGTTATGGGACAAACTGGAGAAGTAAACTTTTTTTTTTTTTAAGATTTTATTTATTTTGACAAAGAGAGACAGCGAGAGAGGGAACACAAGCAGGGGGAGTGGGAGAGGGAGAAACAGGCTTCCCGCTGAGCACGGAGCCCGATGTGGGGCTCGATCCCAGGACCCTGGGATCATGACCTGAGCCGAAGGCAGACGCTTAACTACTGAGCCACCCAGGCACCCCTGGACAAGTAAACTCTTAAACTAACCAACGGATACTGTTTTCCAGTACCAAGCCCTATAATATAGAAATGCTTCTGAAACTGGAATATGACCTGAGCAGGATAGGCACAAAGGAAAGAAAATACCCAGAAAAGATGGGATAAGGGAGCAAAGGAGGCAGATCTCAAAAATGTTCAAGACCATATTTTTGAATCTTTTACTACACAAAGAGTACAACATCATAAGTATTGGAAAGCTGTTCTTGTCCACCTTCCCTATTAGTTAGGAAACCTATACTGGTAAAATATAAGCAACATTAAAGAATTATAATAAAATCCCACCCCACATTTAAAAAGATAACAATGATCAGAATAAGATTAATATAAATATTGCAATAGTCTTGCGATAGGAGCTAAAATAATTTAAGACAATGAAAGCTATAAAAAAGTAAATCAACCAGATTTAAATAAACGCAGAGATAAGAGATGTTTGAAGAAAATGAAGGTTTCTAAAGTAATTTGACATAACTCGTGAAAGAATTCAAAATATAAAATCATTTAGGAAATAAGTTCAAACTAGAATTCAAAAAAGCAAATACCTTGGATAATACATTAAATACAAAATGGAATATGCAAGAGATTTAGAAGAATTGGAGAAAAGGTATTAATGAGTAAATGATAGATATAGAAGATTCGTTAGAACATAAAACATGCATAAAATGATTCTTATAAGAAACCAAACACTGGACAAAAATAACAAACTCATAGTTCAATAAAGAATATTAAGCCTACATATTGAAAAGATGTACAGTGTACTTAGGGAAAGCAATAACAACATAATTTGAAATATAATCTGATGATATTGGGCATGTTCAGGGTGGTATGGCCATAGACAATTTGAGATATAATCTAAAAAAATACATTGGCAGTCAAAATGTCCAAATACTTCATAAGCAAAAGATAAGCATTTATCAGACTTTTTGATATCATGTGTGATGGAAGAAAATGGCAAACCATTTCTAAGATAATCAAAGAAAGGAAAATGGAAGCTGAGAATTTTATATCTGGCCAAACTGGCCTTCAGGAAAAAAGTGTTGGTTACATAAAGTCTAGACAGTGAACTTCAGTCCACCAAATTGACTGGAAAGCATTTACATCAATTGTAGTGAGAAATGAGTATATGTTAACTTGTGAAACTAAATTATGGATTTGAGGAAGACAGGATAGAATGGAAAGGGTACATGCAGTAAAAATATAGCCAACTACTAAAAATGAGAATAGTGACAGACAGTATATGGAAAGTAGAATAGGCTCATTTATCACCTCATAGAAATTAACAGAGTAAAAGGATATTGCTACAGATTAAATGCCTGCAAGAGAGAAGGGTTAGCAGTTAATTTTCATATTGCTTAGAGTAGGGAACCAATACAGAATACCTAAAATAGAAGGGACTAAGGGTACTATATAAAGTCACCACTACATAACAATTGGAAGAAAAATAGGTACCTTTCTAAATAAGAAAAAATATATCCATCCCTCCAAAAAAAGACAGCAAATAAAACAAATCACAAAGAAATATAAGACCGAATATGACAAACATAAAAGGGTCAAATAGATATACCATGCAAACCCTAAACATTAGAAAACTGATATTCTAGTATCAGATGAAGTATGCTACAGAACAGGTATACTACCAAACATAAAGAAGAATGTTGCATAATGATAAAGGTTTCAACTTATCAGAGACCTAGTAATTCAAAATGCTTGTACACTAACAACGGTTTCAAAATACATGGTGGAAGATTTGATTCCAGGACCCCAGGATCATGACCTGAGCCAAAGGCAGATGCTTAATGGACTGAGCCACCCGGGTGCCCTGAAATTCTTTTTTTTAAAAAGATTTTACTTATTTACCAGACAGAGAGAGAACACAAGCAGGGGGAGGGGCAGAGGGAGAGGGAGAAGCAGGGAGTCTACTGAGCGTGGAGTCCTACGTGGAACTTGTTCCCCGGACCCTGAGATCATGACCTGAGCTGAAGTCAGACATTTAACCCACTGAGTCACCCAGGGGCCCCTAAGTGAAATTCTTAAGCTAGCAAAATAAAACTCTAGTGTGTTATGTCAGAAAAACTCAAGTGCCATTATGGTAGAGGCTTCTTGTTAGGCAAAAATGGGCACTGAGGATCATAACTACAATGACTTGGAAACACATCGAGCATGTTTAAGAGTTTATAGTACCAAAAATGATCTTGCTCATGACTTGGAGAACGCTAGGGAATAAACTTGTGAATGCTTGTGAACAAAAGAAAATCAAGCATTTATTCTGCATTTTCCATACCATTTGCACCAAATAGTTGATAAGAGGAAGCTCCTTTTTTAGAAATATTCTGGAAAGAAACTGAAGACCAAGTTATGGAATTAGAAAAAACAATTACCATTTTTGCAACCCTTGCAGAAATAGATCTTGTGATGGAGCATCAGCAACTGCTAATATTGCATACAAGCAAAACAGAAGACAGCCAGACATTATGTGTCTTTTAGTTGATATGTGTACTGCTGCATATGAAGTATCCTTGACAAAAAATAATAAACCTAGGTCCCTGTCACTTCTGTATCTAACTATAATTTTTTAAAAAATACAGATAACAGAGGAACATGTTAGATGGCACAGCAGGAATGCTATCACCAAAATTCAGTTTCTGGAAAAAACAATTCCATTTCCTCCACATATAACTTGTAAGGATTAAGTAGAGATAGGAAGAATCTATAAATTAAAATAGACTTAACAGGCATTCCTATTAATTGCA
This sequence comes from Zalophus californianus, assembly GCF_009762305.2. Taxonomy (NCBI): domain Eukaryota; kingdom Metazoa; phylum Chordata; class Mammalia; order Carnivora; family Otariidae; genus Zalophus; species Zalophus californianus. Next base: position 80,194,042 of record NC_045606.1, read on the forward strand.
CTGTATGAACTTCATTTGGATTCTGATTTGAACAAATATTTGTTAAAATTCTGTGAGACTATCAGGACAATCAGGAAATATGAACACTGCATATTTGCTCATATTAGGGAATTTTGTCAAATTTTTAATTCAAATGTTATTTTGATTATATTTTTGAAAGAGTTCTTATGTTTTACAGAAAAATACTGAAATAATTATAGATATCATATTTGGGATTTGCTCCAGAATAATCTGGTCAGTATGACATTGGATCTAGGTGAAACCAGACTGGCCATTAGCTGCTAATTATTGAAGCATGGTTAATGGATAATTTGTGGTACTTTATACAACTTCTGGATGTGGTTGAAAGTCCCACAGCAAAGATATAAAGAAAGAAAAAGGCTGTGTCACTGCATTCCCAAAATCAGGTATGAATTCTAGTCAGTGAATTACTGAGCACCATCAAAGCAAAATGGTGACTGGTAATAAGTTACACTATTATATGTTGCTATCTAAGTGAACTGTCCAACAGATACTTTATTCACTGAATTTCCTTGACTTTTAGCACCAGCACATTTTGCATTCTGTAGTTCTCATCTCTAGTTTATCATCCATAGAGACCTCATCTTAATTGTTGAAATTCTTTGCCCTTGCTATTTCAACGATCACAAAGGGCATCACATATGCCAAACTTAATTACTTCTTCACAATAATCAATCTAGTCAATTCTGAACATCCTTTGCTTCTTGGAAGAATCTCCATTTTAGTAAGAAACTCTGGTCATTCTAACTTATAGCTCCTTTTCTTTATTGAACCTTGAAATATAAAGTACTATCTAAGACTTTACACAGGCAGTCCCACTGACTAGGCACTGAAAGACAATGGAAGCCAACTGAAGAAATAGTTTCAATAAGTTCCAAAAAGGATAGTTTTAAAAATTCGAGATGAGATGCTGTATTTGGTTATTTATTTTGGGACAAGGAAGAAGGTGGTTTTGAGGAGTGCAGTGGATTCTCATCACTGAGAACCAACAATTTTCAGACATTCCATGAATGTAGAATGAAAGGATAAAAGTACAAAAAAAATGATAGTTGAGTTTTTTTTCCAACCATTGGTTAAAGAGAGAGTGTATATAAATAGAAATATCCACTGGACTTTTTATTTAGATTAGCCTCAAGTGGCTGAATAAATACCTGTTGAAATGAACTGAACTACCAAGGTCGCAATAAGTAGGATGGTGAGAGTGGAGAGCTAATCACATTGGACTGAGGAATGATCGGGGGTCAAGAAGAGACATTCAAAATTGGTTAAAATCAGGGTGACTGGCTCGTTCAGTTGGTAGAGCATGAGACTCTTGATCCCAGGATTGTGAGTTCAAGCCCCATGTTGGGCGTGGAGCCTACTTAAAAAAAATATAAATAAAAACAAAATAGGCTAAAATAACTTAATGGGTCAACTTCTAACCAAGAATATTGTCTGTAAATTAGATTAAATTTGTTTCTACAAATATATTAAATTTATATATAAATATCCAGCTCCAAGTCCATTTTCTTTTCTTTTTTAAAAAAGATTTAATTATTTATTTGAGAGAGAGAGAGAGCGTGAGCACACAAGTGGGGTCAAAGGCAGAGAGAGAAGCAGACTCCCTGCTGAGCAGGGAGCCCAATGCAAGACTCGATCCTGGGACTCCAGGATCAGATCATGACCTGGGCCAAAGGCAGATGTTTAACAGACTGAGCCACCCAGGCACCCTCCAAGTCCATTTTCATTGTGAAACTTTTTTTTTTAACCTCTCTCAGGTAGAACAGATCTTTTTCCTTTGATCCATCAAAGATAATTGGCCTCATTCCATTTTGCCTCATACATATGTTATTTACTGTCTTACTGAGTGGGGATTAATTCTTTTGTATATGTAATATATTCATTTAACACTGTACCAGATGTCCAAGGAAGTAAACTGTAGAAATTTTATGTCTACTAAGAGTTCTCCTAATTTCAAGGTCTCCAGCAAGGAAATTTTATAGATTCTCTTAAAGTAAATGAAATATCTAATGCTTCTGATTATCTACTCTTGTTCATAAAGAAGCTTGATGACAGTTGGTGACTGTTGAGTAAGGGCCTGGGAAGGAACCTGCTAGTTGCCTGCTAACCATCCACCATTCCTTTCCCGAGTAACAGAAGCTCTATTGCTTGGAATGGTGATGTGCCCAATAGATAACAACAGCAAGTTTCAGTTTCTCTTCTATCAATAAGATTTGCATAAGATATAAGTAAAATTCTGATGGTTTCCAGTTAGAAGATAAATTAAATTTGGGGGATACACTGTTCAGACAGTGACTATAGTTAATACTGTATTGTGCATTTGAAAGTTGCTGAGTAAGTTTTGAAAAGTCTCATCACAAGAGAATTGTAGCTATGTGAGGTGATGAGTGTGTTAACTAGACATTGTGGTAATCATTTCCTGATGTATACATATATCAAATCATTATATTGTACGCCTAAAACTAATTTTTTATGTCAATTATATATGAATAAAGCTGGAAAAAAGGTTTAATGGAGCATCTAAGAAAGGTCACTTTATTCTTCCATATGCTTGGGCTGTGGGTGTGATGGTTAGAGCTTTAAAACCATCTTATAACTGAGGTAAACTTGCAGAGAGAAGCCAACCACAAAGGCTGAATGATTATCTTATGTAAGAGAAAAAGAAACACTATCATGTGTAAGCCACTGTGTTGAGCCATCTCTTTCACTATCAGTTGAATGTCATTTCTGGCTAATACACCTACTGTATTTTTTTTCCAATTTTTTTTATTATGTTAATCACCATACATTACATCATTAGTTTTTGATGTAGTGTTCCATGATTCATTGTTTGTGTATAACACCCAGTGCTCCATGCAGAATGTGCCCTCTTTAATACCCATCACCAGGCTAACCCATCCCCCCACCCCTCTTCCCTCTAGAACCCTCAGTTTGTTTCTCAGAGTCCATAGTCTGTCATGGTTCATCTCCCCCTCCAATTTCCCCCCCTTCATTTTCCCCTTCCGGCTATCTTCTTTTTTTTAACATATAATGTATTATTTGTTTCAGAAGTACAGGTCTGTGATTCATCAGTCTTACACAATTCACAGCGCTCACCATAGCACATACCCTCCCCAATGTCTATCACCCAGTCACCCCTTCCCTCCCACTCCCCACCACTCCAGCAACACTCAGTTTGTTTCCTGAGATTAAGAATTCCTCATTATCAGTGAGATCATATGATACATGTCTTTCTCTGATTGACTTATTTCACTCAGCATAATATATTATGTGATATATATATATATATATATATACACACACACACACCACATTTTCTTTATCCATTCATCTGTTGATGGACATCTTGGCTCTTTCCAGGGTTTGGCTATTGTGGACATTGCTGCTATAAACATCAGGGTGCACGTACCCCTTCGGATCCCTACATTTGTATCTTTGGGGTAAATATCCAGTAGTGCAATTGCTGGGTCGTATGATAGCTCTATTTTCAACTTTTTGAGGAACCTCCATACTGTTTCCCAGAGTGGCTGCACCAGCTTGCATTCCCACCAGCAGCGCAGGAGGGTTCCCCTTTCTCTGCATCCCCGCCAACATTTGTCGTTTCCCGACTTGTTAATTTTAGCCATTCTGACTGGTGTGAGGTGGTATCTCACTGAGGTTCTGATTTGGATTTCCCTGATGCCGAGCAATATTGAGCACTTTTTCATGTGTCTGTTGGTCATTTGGATGTCTTCTTTGGAAAAATGTCTGTTCATGTCTTCTGCCCATTTCTTGATTGGAGTATCTGTTCTTTGGATGTTGAGGTTGATAAGTTCTTTACAGATTTTGGATACAGTCCTTTATCTGATATGTCATTTGCAAATATCTTCTCCCATTCTGTCAGTTGTCTTTTGGTTTTGTGGACTGTTTCTTTTGCTGTGCAAAAGCTTTTTATCTTGATGAAGTCCCAATAGGTCATTTTGCCCTTGCTTCCCCTGCCTTTGGTGATTTTCCTAGGAAGAAGTTGCTGCGGCTGAAGTTGAAGAGGTTGCTGCCTGTGTTCTCCTTTAGGATTTTGATGGACTCCTGTCTCACATTTAGGTCTTTCAACCATTTGGAGTCTATTTTTGTGTGTGGTGTAAGGAAATGGTCCAGTTTCATTCTTCTGCATGTGGCTGTCCAATTTTCCCAACACCATTTGTTGAAGAGAAACACCTACTGTATTTTAAAGATATTTTAAATCAATCCTATTTTCCTTCGAATGATTTATTTCCATTATTTAAACCTTAACTTTCTGACTAATTTACTGGCAATCAGCATTTCAAAGACTGCTCTCAGAACCTATTTGAATTTCTTGTTTTGACTATACAGTGACATAAAAATATCTTAAGTCTCTAATATAGGAAAAATTGAGTAAAACCATATGATGAGAGTTTCTTTAATTATCATGGTATGGATACTTATGTTATTTTCTACCCAGGAATACCAGATACATTGTGTAACCTTTAAAGATTAAGAGAAAAACTAATACAGCATTTTTTAAGGCAAAGGCATCAAAGTGTGCAATTTCAATAAACATATATTGAGTCTTGGAGATTGAATGGAAACAACATGAGTTTGGCTCATGGTTACAAATCTCACATTATTTCCTTTTAATTGAGGAGACCAGAATTGGAGGCAGACGCTCCTAAATATCTCTCCTCACTGAGCATTCAGAAAGATTTTTGCATGTGTAGATTTTTTTGTTGTTGTACTCTGAAGTTAATTACTTTTTTTTTTCTGTACTGGAAAGTAATAAAACTGCATTCTGAAAATACATAATTCAGGGTTTTTTCATTAACTCAGACTAGCCAGCTCATGGATTAGTTGGCATTTAAGATGTTTTAGAAAATAAACTATTAGATTTTACACACAAAGCATGACCGAGAAAATAAAATGTAGAGGAAGGAGAGAGAAAGCAAAAAATCTCTTTGCATTTGAGATAATAAATACACTTTTAGAAAAGAGTCTGTTTTATCAATGGTAATGGCTGTTCAAAATTAGATTTGCTCCTATAGGTTCAAACTATTTTTATAGGGTCATTGAGGAGTCAATGAAATCTGCTAATGATTTTCATGTTTTTAACAAGGATGACATGGTTCTATTTCTATTAGTGGTCATGCTTTCAGATTTGTATATTAAACATATTTTAATATCCCACTTGATGTAGGTCACTTGGGCTTCATTCTTTCAATTTGCAAGACAGTTCTCAAATATTCTTTCTGAACCTGCCTCAACAAGCAGTTTTCTGAGAATTTTTTTTGTTCTCTGGTGGGCAGTGTTGATGATTTCTGCATTCCAACTGAAGTGTCCTTTATTTTCCTGAAATTGCAAGCTTAAGATCTTTGGAAGGAAATAAAACATATAAAATAAGAGTTGACAACTGGAAAAATTGGGGATGGGGGTTCAAATCTTCCTGAAAACTACAGGGAAGGGTCCACCTAGAGAGCTAATATAGATAGACTTATTTTCTCTTGCAGCTTGTTTTTTGTTTCCCCTTTTCAAAGTGGGAAGTTTTGTTTTTTTTAGTTGCAAAGAATTGGCCTACAAGACAGAAGACTTATGGGTTAAAGCACATAGTTGTGGTGTTTAGTTTTATTCTTAATGGTTTGCATTTTGCAACATAGAGGTATACTCCAAAATTGTTAACTCAAATTTTCTCAAGTATTGTGCCATGACTTGAACACTGACCCACAGAGAGAGGCATGAAGCTTAAGCTCCCTTTCCCTGGATTCTTGAGTAGCCACTTTTCAACATCCGTTATCAGCAATGTAGCTTGTCAGATGCACATCTGAGTTTACAATCTGGGGACAAATCAGAGAGTTCTGAGGTATTTATCCTTAAGACGATGTGTTTTATGCTTCCATAGAGTCAAATCAAACCTGAAAATAATCACTAAGTGTAAAATAGTCCTTTGAATCTGATACATTCCATCAAATAAACCCAAGCTGTTTTTGTCCATCTCTGTATCAAGTAGTGGGAGAGCAGTGAGAAGCTCTAGATTTGGAGCTTTGGGTCCTGGATTCAAGTTCCCCAACTCTGCAACTCACCACTTCTGTAACCTTTGGAAAGCCATTTAAAGTCCGGTGTTCAAATTTCTTCAACTGAAATAAGATCGAATAATTATGATCACATTTATCAGGTACTTTTTATGTGCCAGACATTGTGTACATTACATGGATTATTCAATTCTCTTAACTGCCCTTTGAAGTAGACACTGTAATAATTTCCACTGCAAGTGAAGAAGGCTGCAACCAATAAGAATTTGGGCAACTTTCCCCAAATCATAAAGATTGCAAGTGCTGGAGTTGGAATTTATCCCTGGGAATTTGTCCAATCTGTTTCCAGAACTCACACTTTTAACTTCTATATCACGATGTAATTTGTAAAGATTTAAAGCCCATAGAAATGTAAAGTAGTAGCATTTTTATTATAAAAACTTGAACTGTGTAAGTGTAAATTGATTAGTAATGGAGACTGCTTGATATTGGCAGGAAGACCATCAACTGGGAGGCCTTTTGGCTGTTCAGCCAGTTTCTCTTCTTCACTTAGGAGGCCTGAGGCAAAAAGATTGGATTAGTCCCTGTTCTACCTATAGATGACTTCACCCTGAAATCTGCTCTTATTCTTGAGAGTATCCAGTGGGATGTACAAAATACTTTTGATCAGTATGGTTGATCAGAGCATATGAAGTACTGTTTTTTTCCTCAGCTTAATTATTACCTGAAAGGGAAAAGGTAGAATGATTAGATAAATAGCATACTTTCTATATTCTTATTATTCAAAAGACCATGAATATTTGTTTGTATATTGTTATTAAGGATATTAAATTTTGTGTAACATTAACCTTAAAATTTAAATTTGCTTTCTGAGCTACATCTTAAGCTTTGGTTGCACATGCATTACAGTGGTCTAATACCTATGTGCTAATTTTCTCATTAATTAGTATGCCCTTGGCATCTGGCACCATATGCTGCAATGTTCCAAAAAAGTTACCATAGCATAACTTTATTACTGCAAATCATAACATTGGTGATGCATGATTTAGTAAGCACAGTGGTATTTGGCAGAACCTTCATACAATTTTTACGGCATATTTAGTATGCACTTCATCAAAGCCTTGTGTATAATCTCAGAGATGGTAACCAATATAGATGTACAAAAAAACATTAAAATTACAACAAATATGATCAATAATTTCAGTGAATAAGTATTCTCCATGTGATTTTTTTTAAATATTTGTACCTATATTTTCATATAGTCTCGTTAAAATGATGCCCTCAGAAAGATAAGATCATTCTCAATCATAGAAATAAATGAAATACATATTTCTAAAACCATTTAATTTTCAAATTTTGTATATATCCTTCAGTTACTTAATATATATTAAACATATTTCATAAAAACATATTTAGATATTAATTTTTTTTCCTCAAATAGTCTAGTTTTTTTTTTTACACATGTGTTTCTATATACCTTTAGGAGACTGCCACATTGTATCCTTGTTTTTTAGATATGGATGTCTTCAGCTGAGATTAATTGGATATGGTTTCTAATTAGCAAGTTAAAAAGTTGTGAAGAGGCAAGAGTAAATGATAGCATTATATCACTAACCACCAAACACCATCTTTTGGACTGGTACGTCATTTTGGTGTCTTGTTTCAGTGATTTGAGCCTATTTCCCAGCAGAGGTCACAAATCTATTGCATTTCTATATGTTTTAATTTATCTATCTTTTAAGTTTTTCTGATAGAATGAAAACATTGGCTTTTCTGTGTGTTTCTGTGTCCTAAGGAGAAACAGAACACCCTATTCAATACTTTTTAAACATAAAATCTTTAAAACAAAGTTAAAAATTATTTTAAAAGAACAGAGTTTTGTTTGTAGAAGTAAATGGTCTTAGGAAATATGACATTGACCTTGGTAATTTTACAATTGAAAGAAATGAAATCCAGTGAGTCAATGAAGTCAATTTATATACCTCAGAATGACAAATTTGGGACAGAATCTGGACCTACTCCATCTAATGGTACTCTTTGGACTATGTCCAAGTTTTATTGTTCACTAAGGAGGGATGGGGAGCAGATAAAGATAGGAATGTTTTTCTCAGAGACTAAGGGAACCAAAGGGTCTGAGGTGTTATCTCCTCACTTACTGTCTGTCATTGGAACTCACCCTTTGAATATAAAGGAAGGGTAGCAATTGTAAAGTGGAATGAGGGGAGCTTCTGGTATCGTATAAATGGGAACAAGTTATCTCTGGCTCTTTTTCAATAAATTTGGGTGTAGTCAACTGCCTTTCCTGCTACACACTGGTTTGTGGGAAATCATAAAGTTTCAGTGTGATATCAACCAAAATTCTATTAGTTATGTTTATGAAAATTTACACATTGACTATATTTATGAAAAATTTAAAATATTAGCTAGGCTCATCCTAAAATAGAACAAACTCAGATACCAATATTTATTTTCAGGATAAACATAAAACTGGAACAATGTTAGACTAATAAAATAGAATAGAGTCCAGGAATAGATATACACACAGCGACTCTTGATTTATGATAAAGATGAAACTGCAAAATAGTGAGAATAGTTTATATCAGGGAATAGTGCTGGGCCAAGCCTATAGGAAAAAAAGTTGGGGGTGTGGGGGGTGGAATTCTTAATCCACTACTTGACACAGTAGATGAAGTTCAATTCCAGGTGTATTAAATGTCTACATATGAATGGTAAACAATAAAACTTCTTGAAGATAATAATAGAGAATTTTAAGGGAAGTTTATAAAATAGTATATGGACATCATTAAAAATAAGCTATTAGTAATATTTCATTAAAATTTTAAAAATTCTATTTAACAAAAGACACTAGTAAGAGAGAAAAAGTCAAGCCACTGAGTAGGGGGATATATTTGCAACATATATAAGAGTTGAAAGTTTCATGTCCAATATATATAAAGACCGCCTACAAATAAATAAAAATGGGACAGATGGTCCAACAGAAAATGTATAAGGGGATTGGGCTACCTCTTCACAAAAGAAGATATATAAATGGCCAATAAATGTATTAGAAGATGCTCAACCTTATTATTCAGCAGGGAAATGTAACCTCAATATATCTACACACTAACCATAATGGCTAAATTTAAAAATTGATAATATCAAGATCTCAAATGATGTAGCACAATCTCATTTCTGATGGGACTATAAATTACTTCATCATTTTGGAATACTACTTAGTAGTGTATATCCCATAATCTAACAATTCCATCCCTAAGTATATTCCCAACAGAAATGTGTGCACATATACCCACAACGCATGAGCAAAAATGTTGAGAGCTCCAAAATGGAAACCTCCCACATGCCCATCAATAGTGGAATGGATAAAGTGTGATATATTCATATTTTAGGATATTATATAACAATAAATGTGAAATAATCACTGGTAAAGAAATAGTATAGATGAATTCAACAAACATTTTTTGAGGGAAAGAAACAACCAAAAAATACATATTGTGTGTTTCCATTTATTTGAAGTTAAAAATAGGAAAAATTAATCAAGACTATTAGAATTCAGGATGGTGGTTATCTTTGGGAAGGAAGGAAGGGTAGCAATTGTAAAGTGGCATGAGGGGAGCTTCTGGTGTAGTATAAATGGTATTTTTCTGGATTTCATGGTAATTGCACTTGTATGTTTATTTTGTGATAACTCCTTGAACTCTGCACATATGATTTGGACATAATTCTGATGTGAACAATTATTTTTATTTTTTTATTTAAATTCCAGTTAGTGAACATACCGTGTCACATTAGTTTCAGGTGTACAATATACTGAGTGATTCAACCCTTCATACAACACCTGGTACTCATCAGAGCAAGTGCATTCCTTAATCCCCATCACCTCTTTTACCCATCCCCCCCACCTCTCTGGTAACCATCTGTTCGTTGTCTATATTTAAGAGTCTATTTCTTGGTTTGCCTCCCTCTCTGTATTTTTTTCCCTTTGCTTGTTTGTTTTGTTTCTTAAATTGCATATATGAGTGAAATCATATGGTATTTGCCTTTCTCTGACTTATTTTGCTTAACATAATACTTTCTAGTTCTATCCACATGATTGCAAATGGCAAGACACATACCACATCTTCTTTACCCATTCATCAGTAAATGGACACTTGGGCTGTTTACATAATTTGATATTATAGATAATACTGCAATAAACATTGGGGCACATGTGTCCCTTTGAATTCATATTTTTGTATTCTTTGGGTAAATACCTTGTAGTGCAGTTGCTGAATTTGTAGGTTAGTTCTATTTTTAACTTCCTGAGGAAACTCTATACTGTTTTCCAGAGTGGTTGTATCAGTTTGCGTCCCCACCAACAGTGCAAGAAGGCTCCCCTTTCTCAATATCCTCACCAATACCTGTTATTTCTTTGTGGTTGATTTTAGCCATTCTGACAGGTGTGAGGTGATATCTCCTTGTAATTTTGATTTGCATTTCCCTGGTGTTGAGTGATATTGAGCATCTTTTCATGTATCTGTTGACCATTTGTATGTCTTCTTTGGGAAAATGTCTATTCATGTCTTCTGCCCATTTTTTAATTGGATTATTCATAAGACTTACCAAAAGAAGAGGATTTGGGTAGTATTTTCATAGACTACTCATAAACTCTTAGGCTTATGACCTTTTCTTGTTTTATATAATTTTCAACTCAGTCTAACTTTGATTTCTGTTTATGTTTTTTATAACCACACCTTTTAAAATTAACCCTGTTGCTAATATCTACCACTATCAGCCAATTCATGGCATCTCTGATATTTATAGCACAGAAAAGAAAATAGATTTTCAAGAATTCCTCGGAGGATTTTTGTTTAGCTGTATTTATGTTGCTTGGAGAAGAATATCATTTCTCTACTAAATCATCTACAGAAGATAATTGAGGTCCCAAATGCAATTAACCAGCTTGCTAGATTTTTTAGTCCCAGGAATCGAATATACTTGGGGATTTGAGAGTGAATTGAGAGCCTTATTTCTAAAAGCTTTATTAATTATGAGACTCATTCTTGTGGGCTTGGCCAACTAGTTGGTATTGGGAAAGTGGCTGAAGGAAATGTCTTTTATTTGCTTCTGATTCATCTATCCCTGAAATGGAATTAAGATATTTTATATCTCCAGGCATCTGGAAATGATTTCTCTGAAGTAGCACTCAGGCAAAAAATAAAATAAATGTTCTTTCTTTAACTTTTCCCTGTCAACTAAACAATCCAAATGCACACAGGTTGTTGAAGGAGCCCAAAGCCAATATTTAAGTCATCAATTAATATATGGATAAATTTTGAATACCTGAAGCAACTATTTCTAGGCAAAATAAGGTATACTGGTATGCATTACTAATGATATCAGTAGAGATTTCTAATTTCACTTTGAGTTCAGGTAAGTGATGATTTTTCAGTTTTTTTTTTAATACTTTACGTTTGCTTCTAAGACTGAGTGCAATTTTATATTTGCTGTATTTATGGCAAGGATCAGAAGTAATTATTAACTTAATATGATATCCCACTTTCTGTTGCTTTATATTTCACTCAACTCATTCCACCTGCTAATTCATACTTTATATTTTTCTTCACTTTCGATGTTTCTTTACCACAAAAAGTGATATTTTTGAACAGACAGATATAATGGCACTCAGTCACCTAGTATATAATCTATGTTTTGGTGCTGTATTAGAAACACATTTTGTAGAAGTAGGGGGCATACTATTTTTAATTAAAAAATGAAAACTGTCTCAATATGTATACTTATAAATATCTACTTAAGGCCAAGGCCATGGAGTTAGCAAATTTTTGAATATTGCATTTGGAGGTTTTATTAAATAACAAGTTAGTATTGGTATTTGATATACATAGAGATAAAATATACATAAGTTTTTATGGAAATAATATTTGATGAGGTCTTAGGAATATAAATGCATTTAATGAAGTTATATCACATTCCTGAAACAATTTTTTATTCATTCTTCTGACATATTGCCAACTGCAAGATACATGAAGAACAATGACTAAAGAAAAATAAGATGTATATTATAGACAAATTCAACCAGGCTCTTCCCACTGCAATAGTAATAATATAGACTTAGTCCAATGTTTATGAATTTTTTAGCAATAATCTGGATAGGTTCTGTGTCTTTAACTTATTACTCATCTAACTTGAAGGGATTTTAATCATTGCATAGATAAAAGCATAACTTAAGGGAAAAAAGCAAAATCATGACCCTCAGGTAAATACAAAATAAACATGTCAAAGATTTTATTTAATTCCTTAATTAGTGAAGGGACTGGTAAGATATTATGACTGATTCAAAGAGCACTTTGAAAGTTAGGGTATTTAAAAAAAAAGAAGTTAGGGTATTTGTAGGCAATTTATCAAAGAAAATTTAGGATAAAATTTCTGAGTTGGGTAAAATACTCTCTAATGTCTAATAAGTCATAAATCTTTGGAGTTACATGTTCTAACAGATAGAAGTTATTTTCATCCTCATTGGATAGAAAATCTACAAATTCACATGTAACTTCACTAAATCTGGGATCTTTAATTAATAATAAACAATGCAATGAACTAAGCAAATTCTCCTAGACAATCCTTGGGTGGCTTTTGCCCTTCTATAATATTGAAAGGATGTGTTTTAACTTACTTGCCTTATACCCAAGTTTTTGATAATTTTTCTGATATAAAATGGATATGCAACTTATCTTCATATAAAATGCAATTTGAAATTGACAAATAGTTTTCCCTACTTAAAACTATATTGCCAGAAGGGGTAAAATTATCCCCTAATTCAAATGCCAGGCTACAGGTTATTAAATACCAAGAGGGAAGAAATGTGCTCACAAGAGGTGCAAAGAACTGTGGGTGTTTATACTTCAAGTAATGCGATGAAATTGACTGTAACTAATAGAGTGTGAGATAGTCTCCCAAGGAATATAATGAAGTCCTAAAGAAAATAGCTTAAAACAGGAGTGGACGGAGGTCTTGAAAATACAAGCAAGGAAAATCACTGCTGCATTGGAAGGTGATTTTTAAGTGTTACAAAGTGTTGTGACCCTAATTTTGTTATTTTTAACCATGGCTGGCCATGTGTCATTTTAGCATTGATTTACCTGATTTATATGTACTCCAGAAAACAAAATAGAATAAGAGAATCCAATGTTTTTAAATATCAATAAGGAACAGCAAATATTTGCTCCTTAGGTAGTGCTGTCTGAAGATTCACATTATGGGGAAAGTTGCTAAACTGGTTTTCCTAACAGATCTCAACACTGATTTTGTGCATCATTGATATCCTAGTCAAGTTTATTGTTAAACATGCTGGATGGTACGATGGTTTTGTGGTCTGGGCAATTATTCCTGAGGGTCTTCCCTAAGAGCCTAAACTGCCTCAGTAACCAACAATGTTAGATATAACTTTATAAACTCAATATTATATTAATGAAATTAGATAAGCAATGCCTTTTAATAGTTATAATAAATAGACATTCCCAGGGATTTAAATAAAAATGTCAACTTTTATATTTAGAAGTAGACTTCTTCATATTTATTATCAGCACTTCAGTATTTTCCTAAAAGGATGATTTCTGTCATATATCAGTGTTGGTTTTTTTTAAATTTATTTTATTTAAATTCAGTTAGTTAACATATAGTGTATCATTAGTTCCAGATGTAGAGTTCAGTTATTCATCTATTGCATATAACACCCAGTATTCATTACATCACGTGCCCTCCTTAATGCCCATCACCCAGTTACCCCATGCCCCCACACACCTCCCCTCCAGCAACCCTCAGTTTGTTTCCTATAGTTAAGAGTCTCTTATGGTTTGTCTCCCTCTCTGATTTCATCTTATTTTATTTTTCCCTCCCTTCCCCTATGATCCTCTGTTTTGTTTCTTAAATTCCACAAATCAGTGAAACCATATGATAATTGTCTTTCTCTGATTGACTTATTTCTCTTAGCATAATACCCTCCAGTTCCATCCACATCGTTGTGAATGGTAAGATTTCATCCTTTTTGATGACTAATATATATGATAATAATGAGATATATACAGAAATATATGTATATATCTCACATTTTCTTTATCTATTCATCTGTCAATGGACATTAGTGTTTTTTAAAAAATAAATGTAATCACCAGACCATTTCTTCATCCTAATATTTTAGGACACTTTCATTTATGCTAGTTTATCTCCCAAACATAGGTTTGATGGATATTAGCTACAATTTCTCTTACTGATAACTATTAAAATATGAAAAGTTAAATGCAAACAACCATCAGTAGTATCAATATTTTTATAGTCAGTGAATTTCAAGAGCTAGTCTACATTTAATTCTATTTGACCACTGACATTGCAATTTTGTAGTAATTTCAAGACAGTTGGTTTGTATTATTTGTTTTGTTTTCCATGTTTGGTGTAGGCTGCTATAAACATACATGAGTAGTCATTCAAATTTATTTATTTTTTATTTTTTTATTTTTTTAAAGATTTTATTTGACACAGAGAGAGACACAGCAAGAGAAGGAACACAAGTAGGGTGGAGTGGAAGAGGGAGAATCAGGCTTCCCGCTGAGCAGGGAGCCCAATGTGGGGCTCGATCCCAGGACCCTGGGATCATGACCTGAGCCGAAGGCAGATGCTTAACTACTGAGCCACCCAGGCACCTCGTCATTCAAATTTAAATGGTATTTAAACCCACTCATTTTTTTAAGGGAATTTTTTTTATCGTATAAAGAAACTATTTTTGCTAGCACCACATATTCCACTGATATTAACTAATCAAGGCATGTGGAAGTATTACTTAGAATTTTTTTACTGTATAGGAAGATCCACCATAAAAATATTTTTTGTTCCTAAAAATAATTGTCATTTAAAAATAAAAACTAAAACTTACCTTGTTGTACTTTTAAATTTTTATATTCAACAGAGATAAGCAGATGCAGATACTTACATTTTGTCTACACAAACATTGACATTCTATGTGTCTATTTTTATTTTTTAAAGTATGAAATGCAGTGTTTTAAGATTATGAAAACAGGTGTTTTATTCACGTTTAATGTTTTTTTCTATTTTCAAAATACTTTTACTATAGTTAATCACAAATTTCCAACATTTGTAATTATCACTAGATGAAATATGACTAATTTGAGATGACTCACCAAAGAGATGAATAAATTGAGCCTGTCATGATGTTATATGTGTATTAAAAATGTTCTAAACTTGGCTGCATATACACTTTAACCAATTTTCAGGAAAAATTTTATAATGAATGTGCACATGTGTGCATGTATCTGTGTATGTTTACTATTTTTTCCAGAGAGCTGTTTGTTAAACGTTTATTATTATTGGCATAGGACCTGAATTCTTGTCCATTAGAGGAAAAGCAGATTCTTATTGATCCTTCTCTCCCCAGCTCTTACTTGAGCTAGGAGCACTCATCTCTGGCTTTTTTTTTTTTCCTAAGACCACATTGTTCTCTGGTTATTCCAATAGTGTCCTCACTCATCTTTTCTTTTTACTTTAGTCTCCCTTCTCCACACAGCAGTGAGCGTGAACTTTCTAAAACATAGAGCATGCCATGTAACTTCTCTAATTAATTCTTTAAAGGCAGGGCACCTGGGTGGCTCAGAACTTTGACTCTTGATTTCAGCTCAGGTCAAGATCTCAGGGTTGTGAGATCCAGCCCAGTGTGGAGTCATGGAGTCGGGCTGGAGATTTCTCTCCCTGTGCTCCCTCCCCCAACTCAAATATATTTAAAAAAATTTTTTTTAAGGGCTTCTCACTGCACCAAGCAGGACCATAAATATTGACCATGGCTTCCCAAACTCCATATGATCTCTCCACACTCAGCTTTCTCTAACCTTCTCCCTCTTGTTCACTATGCTCCAGACAAACTGGCTGTCTACTGCTTGTGGAATACACATGCCCTTTCCTGTCTCAGGATCTGTTTTTGCTCTGTCTGCCATGAATGCTGTTTCTGGCTTTCCAGAGTGAACAAATATCATTAGTTCAAAGAGGCCTTCCCTGATCACCCTAACCAAGGCTCTATCACTCACTCTCTATCACCTCATTTTACCTTTATTTCTTTTGTAAAACTTTTCACAGCCCATAATTACATCACTTATATCTATATCTGTTTATTTATTATCTGTATCCCACAGGAGGATGTGAGTTTCATGAGTGCAGACATGCGATGTCTCTTTTTTATTGCTATAATCTCATTCCACTAAGTCTAGAAGGGTGGATGCTATTTGTTGTAAGGAAGGGCAAGGAAAAGAAGGAAGAAAGGAGGGGAGGGTGGAAGGGAGGGAAGAAGGAAGAGGAGAAGGCAGAAGAAAATTATTGCTGTTACTATTAGCTTTACTCTTAATTTACAGACCAAGTTCAGTAAATCAGATTAATTCTTTTACTGGGTCAGCCTGAGTACTATAAAAATATTTTTTATTTAGTGGCACATTTGGAGTCAAAAATCTTCCTCCATTCTGAATGTTAATACTCTGAACATTAATAAGTAATCTGCCTTTCTTTAGAGGCCAAAAAGTATCTGTAGAGGAAAAAAAATCTCAGAAGAGAGATTAAATCTGCTTCATTTTTTTAAATGTGAATCCACAAATTTAAATAATCACAAACAGAGCTTTAAGAAACACCTTTTACAGATGTAGAATATGTGTGGCTATTAAATCTTAGAAGGTTAATGGAAGTGGAGGCTAACTTTCTCAGAAAGAGTTAGGATGTGCTTCAAGGAGAAAGTGGAGGGACCAGGACTCCTTGGCAGTGGTAACTAGATGAGTAATGAACCCCAGGAACTAAGTAACCATCATTCTCTATAAAAGAGATTGAATCAGATAAATTGTTTTTTTATTCTCTACTCTAAGATATTTTAAAAATATATGTAATATTGACAGCCTTTTAGCAAGAGAAATATATGTTCACTCTTTCCCCACTAGTGCTTTTCCAACCAGAACTTTTGCTCTGCATATGGATTCATGCCTAGAGTTGAATGCAGATATTTACAACATCATCCAATTGTTTGTCGTCTGGGTCCTCCTATGGTTGGGCATCAAAGTCTCTTCAATTTTATTGTAACTATTCCAGGAAGGAGAAACTGGTATCCTTGGTCACATCCTCCTTCCATATAGAGTGCCTTGCATGTGGGGGGATCATGGCTGGGATAATCCTTCCTTAGGCATCGAAGGGTAATTAAAAAAAAAAAAAAAACAACCCTTTGAAAGCCTATATATTGCTTTGTGCTCATATATAGAAAATCAAACACACCTAATATTTCAGATCTTCCTCAACTCATGTTGGGGCTTATGTCCCTATAAACCCATCATAAGTTGAAAATTTCACAGATTGAGAATGCACTTACTACACCTAACTTACTAAACATCAGAGCTTTGCCTAGTGTACCTCAAACATGCACAGAACAGTTACATTAGCCTACAGTTGGGCAAAATCACCTAACACAAAGTCTATTTTATAATAAGGTATTTAATATCTCCTATAATTTAATGAATACTGTATTGAAAGTGAAAAACAGGGGCGCCTGGGTGGCTCAGTCATTAAGCGTCTGCCTTCGGCTCAGGTCATGATCCCAGGGTCCTGGGATCCAGCCCCGCATCAGGCTCCCTGCTCAGCGGGAAGCCTGCTTCTCCCTCTCCCACTCCCTCTGCTTGTGTTCCCTTTCTCACTGTCTCTCTCTCTCTCTGTCAAATAAATAAATAAAATCTTTTAAAAAAAAAGTGAAAAACAGAATGGTTGAATGAGTAAAGAATGGTGTAGTGTTTGTTTACTTTCATGATGGCATGACTGGAAGCTATGACTCACTGCCACTGTCCAACATCAGGGAAGAGTACTGTACCACATATCACCTATCACTAGCCCAGGAAAAGATAAAAATTCAAAGTTTCTACTGAACTTGTATTGCTTTTGCACTATCATAAAGTTGAAAAATTCTAAGTTAAACCATCATAAGTTGGGGACTCTCTACTTGGATGACATGTAATTTCTGAAGAATATTTTGTCTAAATACCATGTGAATGCTGGATTTGGGGGATCCAGTTTAGTTGATCAAAATTGTAAAATTATCTCTTTCTGGGCCTCTAAAGAGGTCTCTATGTTATCCTTGTTAAAGTGATTCAGTAAAAACTAAAAGTACTTTTCATTTTTATTAAGTATTAAAATGCTCAACACCTCTTTCTCCAACACTGTAAACTTCTTAGGAAAATATTCAATGTGTGTAAAATATGGAAAACACAGAAGAGTAGTGAGTCTACTTTTTTAGAACTTTTCTGCTTTTTAAATTTTGTTTAGAATGAAGCTGCTTGGTGCTAGCTGAAGAACTTTAATAGTAATACACACCTTCTAAGCTTCTAAAGCAAAGCCGTCCATGGAAAGAATAGTAGAAGCAATGTGATTTCATGTTTGGAAGACTTGTGATATATCTAAGTTCTAGAGTCATGTTCTAATTGCAAGAAATAGTAATTTATTTACTATAATTTGGCCAGCTAGTTGCCTAAGAGTTTATCACCAAGAAGGTAGCAGGAAGTCTCAATGTGTTAATCAGTGGTATGTTTCAGCTTGTTGATATCCAAGGAGTTCATTGGTACTGTTTTTCAATTTGTTACTTAGTCATAAATAGGTGAAGTTATTGGAGCACTGATTCAGGAATCAAAAGATCCAACTCTGGCACAAACTGTGCAACTTGAAGCAAACCAAATCACGTTTCTCTGTGCCTTAGTTTTTTAATCTGCAAAATTAACGAGTTGGATTTAATGAGTACTTAAGAGATTCGCTTTCAGCTTTAAAAATATATATTTCATTTATCTCTTGCTATTCTCATTCGCTGCAATAGTCTTTACCTCATGAAATATATGCTGAAGCATTTAGGGTAAGGTATTATGATATTAGCAACGATTCAGGAGAAGTGTGTGTGTGTATCTATCATCCATCCATCCATCCATCTAGAGACAAACAGAAACTAGCAAAAGCAAATGAGGCAAAATATTAATTGGTGAACATAAGTGGAAGGTATGCAAATGCATAACATTCTTGGAACTTTTTTTAAAAGTTTGAAGCTTTTCGAGAGCAAAAGTACGAGACAGGATAAATAACCCTGTTACAAACACAAGAAGCAATAGCAAAATGGCATAAAAATGAAAATGTTTTATTTGGGGATTAGTGCCAAATACCCCATAATGCATGATTCTGCTAAACCTTGGAAGTATGTGCATCTTTTTGCCTATGAGATCCAATCCATATGGTGATTCTTACTCCGCTATTCCTATTTATATGTGTGGTAGGGAAGAAATAGAGCTAAGCATGATGACAGGGCCTGCTGGTGGCATGTCCTGTCATGTGCAGTGGCTGTATGTTGGCCAAAGAATAGAGGGGCCCGGGGCACATGCACTTCACTTTTAAATAAAGCATGGCTTCATTTGTAAACACAGCCCAATTAATGTTCTATAATCACATTAGCATTATCACCTCTTGAAGAGGTGTGAGGGAGGAGATAGGGATAAGAGAGCAGAGATCACTTTCTCAGGATGGATGAATAATCTATTATGTTGGCATAATAGCAAGTGTAGTAACCTGATGGATACGCAGTATATGTGAATGTAACTAGAACAATTGCTTAACTTAAAAACTTTGCGAAGTTTCTGCTTTCTATCCTAGCCTATTAGTTTATAGTTTTAGTATAAAGTCAATTTTCAGTTTATATTTTTGACTCAAGCTACTTAATAAATTCAATTTCCATACTAGGTGACCTTTTGTCTTTTATAATAATCTCTAACTTCTTAATATATCAAATTAAAATTTGTTCCTAAAATATATTTCTCAGAAGTTCTGAAGGTTTCTCTTTTTCTGCCTTTGTGAAATTTTGGGGAAAGACCATTTTTCCCTCTGACTTAATTCTGTTTGAAAAAAAGTCATTAGAAACAACTTTAACTGCACGTTTTTTAATGAAGTCTCTTTGAAAGTATGTTGTTACTGAGATTGATAGACCAGTTACAGATTATAAATGCTTGATTGCAGAAGTTCTATATTTCTAAAACTAAATAATTTACAGATCAAATATACAGTTTTAACTACCTAAAACAAATTTTCAGAGGCAGTTTCTTATATCTTATAATGAAATCATTAGTATTTTAATTTCTCAAAGGAATCCTTCCAGAAGTCTTTAGGTTGGCCCTATGGAAAGAAATCCGACACAGGGTAGAGCAAAGTGTGATATGCTCTGGCTATGGTTAGCTGAGAGGTACTTCACATGTTGATGTTTCTGCAGTGAGGTTTTGCTGTTCTTTATTTGTTTAAATCTAAATACTGTGCCCTTAAGTTAATATTTCAAGAACTGAAAGAGAGGAACTAAATTATAACCAATGTTGGGCCAGATATTGGTTCAAAAAATCTGATTTTTATATATGTAGTGTCTTAAGAGGATTATTTTCAGCCAAAGTCTAAAAAAGGCCCCAGAGTAAAAACGATGACTTTTCTTTTTAAAGAACTGGAACAAAATTCCAACAGTGGGAGATTCTACATCAGGAAAGAAGAATATGAATAAACATAACCTTCTGAAAGTATATGTTAAAAACAATCTGTGTTGAGGGGCACAATTACAGAATCAAAGAACAAAGTTGTTATGAATGTAGCTTGGGAATGACCACCATAGATGAAAAATTTCATGAGTAGGGGAGGACCGCTGAAGTTGCCGACAGGCTCTTCGGAGGTGGCAGGGATCGAGAAGTCTTAAACTAAGGACCAGTCTGAGATGGTCTCTGAAATCTCTGAACTGTGGGAGGTCATAATGACCAAGGTAAATAAGAGCCCAGGTGGACAATATCTTTTTAATGCACCATCTTGTTTGTTTATTCAACCAGTAACGTTTGGAAGCAAGTTTTGCTAGCTCAGTTTTACATATAAGGACATTCAGACCCAATGATGTTAAGACACTTATCCAAAGTTATACATTAAGCAGGTATCAGGCCTGAAGTTCAGACCTACGGTCTCTAAGTCCAATTTTGGTGCTCTTCCTACAACAGCAGGAGGGAGAATGCGTACCCTCCAGGGGTTTCATAGCACATGTGTTATGAAATTAGCTAGAAAACTAAATTATCCAGAATGCTTCATTCCTTAATAATGTTGTTTGGTAATGATAATTTTTTCTTTGTAACTCTTCAACTTTTATTGGAAGGACATCATTTTAAGATGCTTTCTTTGAATGTATTGAATATTTAACAGTGGTATGTAAATGCTCTCCCAAAGCCAGCCATCTGAGGCACCACTACATGTGGAGGGGAAAACATTCAAGAGTTGGGGACAAAGTAACTCAGTTGTATTTAGGAAACCATTCTATAACCTCTCTTTACCTCTTTCCCTCCCATTCCTATTCCTAGTACTTTAATTCTGGTCTAGTTTTTAGTTTAAACCAATTTGTGAGAACTTCTTATACATCACTCCAAATTCTCTTGGGTGTGCCTCTTACTATAGTCACTGCTGGGGTGCACAGTTCCTTGAAGATATCCCTCAGCCTCACACAGGTGAAATTTGACAGTGTTTCACCTTGGGCAAGAGCTTCCTCTAGCTTCCTGCTCCAAGGCTGTTTTGAGGATGCAGCTTAGAACTCTTGGAGGAATTTTAGGGATGCTCGTGGATGGATAGCTGGGCGTGGGATGTCAGTGTCTGTGGGCTACTATGGGCTACCCTTGATCAGTAGGAACTGAAATTAACAGAAAAAGAATCCCATTCCCTTATGGGCTGCAAGTTCTGACATGCATTTCATAAACTTTCTCAGAATGTCCTTCAAGATTAAATCCTGGCATCCCAGCCTGATCAAAAATGAAATAACGCATCTTTTGATTTGTTGTCCTTGTTTTCCTGTTAAACTTTCCTCACCTCCAACTTCTTGAGATCACATTAGTTGCTTTGCAAGTCTTTGTGGCTCTG
Organism: Zalophus californianus; assembly: GCF_009762305.2. Taxonomy (NCBI): domain Eukaryota; kingdom Metazoa; phylum Chordata; class Mammalia; order Carnivora; family Otariidae; genus Zalophus; species Zalophus californianus. The sequence continues at coordinate 80,216,070 of NC_045606.1, forward strand.
CCTTTGAGGAAACTCAGGCTAATGATGCAAACATATAGAAAAGTAGCTCACTTTTCTCCAAATCTAGGGCACTATTTCAATTGTGCTGAATAGGAACCTAAAGAATCTGGAGACTGGGACTAGCAATGAACCTTTAATGAATGCTGGCACTCATTAGACATGGAATCCCAAGAAGAATTGGCTGAAGTTCCTGCCCAACAGAATCACAAGGTGGCAAGTTTCCCGGTCCAGCATTAAGTATCTAGAGGGGAATAGAATGTGGATCAGAACTCTGTATTCCCTCTCATCATCCCCCAGGCACCTGTTCCCTCCTTTGCCCCAAGCTTCCTAAGATTGAATTGTCTGACTCTGAATTTAATGGAAAACCCTGCTCTTGAAACTGCATCTCAGAGCCAAAAGCAAAGCTAGTAATGAACCCCAGGTGGTATGTCCATTTGCTACTCTACTTCACAAGTTAACTATGGCCAAAGAATTTTACCTTGTGTTTTCATGATACATTTTTTTAAAATGTAGATTTACTTTACTACTAAACTCTAAGTATATTTTTCTTCTAATTTTTCCTATGGTGTATTTAGATATAAAATTACTTATTCTTCCTATAAAGAATCCTAGCACAGTTCCAAACTTCTACTCTAATGACCAAAATAATGTTTAATTTCATTAAAAGCAGTAATTACAGTACATGTACTAAGGGATTATGCTCAATTCATTTTGCAGATTTGCTTTAATTTTTACCTTTGAAAAGTATAATTCCCTTTATCAGAGATGATAGTGATTGTTTCCAGTGTTCAGGTTGCTAGTAAAATATCAAGTAGCAAATATTTAAAACTGTATTTTTTTAAAGTTTCATTTTTTAAAATCTGGATATTTACTGGTAATGAGTGTAAAATTTGGGCCATTAAGAAAAAAGATTTTATGCAGTTAGCTGCAAGTAGAGAAGTGCATTATCAAACTAGTGTCATTTTAATGGACTAGGTGACATATCTTTAAAAATATTTTAATATTAAAACCTTTCCTTCCCTTCAGATGGACCTATGTGAGGTAGTTAAGGCTTACTGCTGAGTAAAATTGCTGATGAATCTATTTTTCATTTTCTTCTGAGTGCTAAAGCACCTAGAAGGTAGACTCTTTGATATACATGCCATATCTAGTTGAAGACTATGTTTTATATGCTGGCCTTCAAAACAGAGAATAGAAATCTGCTAATTAATTTATTGGTAGCTTAATAGCATTTTCAATGTCATAAGTGTTAAAAATGTAAGTATTTCTTTGATGATGTATGCATACTTAAATTGCATATGGATTTGTGTATTGTGAGTAAGGAAAAACAGTAAATTGAAATATTTTAATATCGTGATTTTTTTTTTTGCACACATTTTTGTGGTCTGTCCTTAGGCTAAGTCAGCACTCTATTATCTTATCACTTGTTGATTTATAGTCATACTTAACTTAAATATTTTTGACTTTCAAAACAGAAATAGTCTTTGAATTTTCTTCATGGATTTTCTTACAGGGCTTATTCCATGTTCATGTCAACTATTCTTTGATCATTTCCTGTTAAAATCCGTATACATAAAATAGATTTTAAGCTTACAGGTTGTATAATGTTAAGCTATACAATATTTACATTCTCATGGAAATATCTCAACTTCTTTCTCTCAATTTTACTGAACACAACATGACTAGCCCTAGATTCCATACTTATTACCCTAATATAATTTCAATGACAGTTAAGCATAGTGTTTATGCAACTAATGTCACACGTTCAGTTGCTCAAGTGGTCTCTTCACACAGAGAAAGGCACTAATTCTCAGCTACCAACTGTACCTGCAGGTATGAAAAACATACTATCATTTATGAAAGATATTGCTGAATAGGCAAAAATTGTGTTATGTAATCTAATTTACAGAAAAAATCAAGAAAGTAATACTATCGGAGGCGGTATGTTCATCAACTATTTCATTTGTTCCTTTACATTTTCCAGGCCTTGAAATTAGGCAAAACACTGTCAGTAGTAATAGTCAATGGGCTATGAACAGAAGTGAAGCAAGTCATACAAAATCCCATAGTACAACTCAGATGATGTAACCTCTGCTAACCTGAGTGGACTTCAGGAGGACAGTTTTACTGCAGAGTTGCTTGAGGCACACCAAATTTTGTGTGAGAGGGAAATAAACTTTTGTTATAAGCCTCTAAGTTTGGGGGTTGTTCGTTTAGAATAATCAAGCCTGTCCTGACAGATGCTGATACTGGAACTGAAATTGGAGAGCTTTCTTAACAAAAACATAATATATAGGTCAGCATGAAACTGATGTCAAAGCCTAAAAGAGATGGAGATCTTTACATAGTAAAATATTTGGCAAAATGCACACCTGCAAGGTTTGAGGAAGCAGATTGTACACCCCAAAACAAAGCAAAATGACCCCCCCCCCACCAACAACAACATGTGGCTTTAGGGAAAGAGAGGCTGAAAAAATTAGAATTTTTAATAGTACATGGTTGTACTTGAGAAGATATTAGAAGGAAGTGATGAGTTCAGGTAATAGTTAACTGATCTCTAAGCAAAAATGGATGAGAATAGGGATAGTGCTCAAAATCTGGGTCTCTCAGGATTAAGACAGTCCACTGTTTCTGGACTCCCACTAGTAAAAAAATAAGATGAAATTTTGAGGAATAAATTACAGTAAAATCTTTAAACTGACTTAATTGTCGGGGGGGGGGGCTGGGAATCAAACTAAGGATATGGAGCCAGTAAATACTTTCAACTGAATGAAATGATTTAGGGCAAAAATCTGATTGGGGTCCAGATAAGCACACAGCCTCAAAATACCCTTATTTAAGTTCACAGAAATATATGGGGGCAAGAAAGCAAAAGTTGTAGTGAATCTAAAACTTATATTGGGAAGACCAGGGTTAGTTTTGGGGGAGGTGTCACATCTAAGAGCAAAAATACCAAGGCTAAGACTCAAAATCACTCTTAGTGTCTTAACATAAATTAAGGAAATGAGTTGACCTGCCTCCTCAGCCACTAAAAGGGCATAGTCTGCAAATGACCACTTCAGACATGGACAAGGATGATAAACACAGACACAAAGTCCACAGAGAACACTGGATCATAGTCACTCCTTCTATAGATCATGGTCAAAGACTAATTCTGGAACATTTTCTGCTCTCATGACTTGGGGTCCCTTACAGTGCCATCCCAATGGGGTTGCAGAATGGATATGTGACAGACATCCCCGTATATATGGAAAATGTAAAGGAACGAATGGAATGGTTGGTGAGCATTACTGCCTCTCACAGTATTACATTCTCTACTAATAAATCAAATAGACTCTATCACTGTTTGTCTCCCATTCTTCCTTCTTCTAAAGGGTAGTGATTTACACAGTTATTCTGTACAAGCTTTATTATTATATTGGAACATGGAAGGGAGTTAACTTGTATTTTTAGTTCAGAGAGCTCCAAACCAAGCAAAGCCACACCTTGACCTGATATATTCACTAGTGAATATCATTCAGAGATAAGCCTTTGAATTGGATGAACTGATGGGATAGAACTTTGGGCTATCTCCCTTGAGGAGGGATTCCATGTGAAAGGGATATTTGGAGGACAGAAGGGCAGACTAAAGCAGAGATATAATGGCCACTGAATAAATCATTTCTTTCTCTCATACCCAACGCCCCCCACCCTTGCAGTGAGTCAGGGCCATAGGAATAATGTCACCACCATGAGCTGAGAGTAGAAGGGACCTGTATCACTGAGAAACTGATCTCATAGGCAGGTATGATCCTTTATTTTCTTTTCCTGACCAAAGAGCTCTATGTTGAGATTCTCCGTCAGCCAGCATTACTAAGAGCCCACATGGAAGGTGATTGCCACCTATGAAATAAGAGGGAACTATTTGTTATTGCAGCATTATCAGGCCTTTTTTGATTGAAACATGGATGATTGATTAGTCACCCCAAACTAATATAAGAATGGCTAGAACAAATGCTCTTTATTGCATTGTCATTTTATCTCCCCCTTAAGAGTTTTAGAAACAAATACGAGATCCTAAATAGCCAAAGCAAACTTGAAAAAGAAAAGCAAAGGTAGAGGCATATAATTCCAGATTTCAAGTTATATTACAAAGCTGTAGTGATCAAAACAGTAAGGTACTGGTGCAAATATAGACACACAGATCAACAGAACAGAATAGAAAACCCAGAAATGAAACCACAACTGTATGGCCAATTAATCTTTAACAAAGCAGGAAAGAATACCCAATGGGAAAAAGATAGTCTCTTCAACAAATGGTATTGTGAAAACTGGACAGCAACATGCAGAAGAATGAAACTAGGCCACTTTCTTACACCATAAACAAAAATAAATTCAAAATGGGTTAAAGACCTAAATATGAAAACTGAAACCATAAAAATCCTAGAGGAGAATATAGGCAGGAACTTCTTTGACATTGGCCCTAGCAACTTCTTTCCAGATATGTCTCCAGGCAATGGAAACAAAAGCAAAAATAAACTATTGGGACTACATCAAAATAAAAAGCTTCTGTACAGCAAAGGAAGCAATCAACAAAACTAAAAGGCAACCTACAGAATGGGAGAAGATATTTGCAAATGACAGATCTGATAAAGGGTTAGTAGCCAAAATATATAAAGAACTTATAAAACTCAACACCCCAAAAATGAATAATCCAATTTAAAAATGGACAGAAGGCATGAATAGACATTTTTCCAAAGATGACATCCAGATGGCCAACAGACACATGAAAAGATGTGCAGCATCAGTGATCATCAGGGAAATGCAAATCAAAAGTACAATGAGGTATCACCTCACACCTGTCAGAATGGCCAAAATCAACAACACAAGGAACAAGTGTTGGTGAGGAAGTGGAGAAAGGGGAACACTCTTGCACTGTTGGTGGGGATGCAAACTGGTGCAGCCACTCTGGAAAACTATGGAGCTTCCTCAAAAAGTTAAAAATAGAAATACCCTATGATCCAGCAATTACACTATTAGGTATAATTTACCCAAAGAATAAAAAATGCTAATTCAAAGGATACATGCACCCTGGTGTTTATAGCAGCATTATCTACAATAGCAAAACTATGGAAACAGCCCAAGTGTCCATTGATTGATGAATGGATAAAGAAGATGGGCTGTAGCACATCTTACACACACACACACACACACACACACACACACACACACACACACTGGAATATTACTCAACTATCAATAAATGAAATCTTGCCATTTGCAATGACATGGATGAAGCTAGAGTGTATTATGCTAAGTGAAGTCAGTCAGAGAAAGGCAAATACCATATGATTTCACTCATGAGCAGTTTAAGAAACAAAACAAATGAGTAAGGGGAAAAAAAGAGAGAGAAAAACCAAGAAACAGACCCTTAACTGTAGAGAACAAATTAATGGTTACCAGAGGGAAGGTAAGTGGGGACATGGGTAAAATAGGTGATGGGGAAGAAGGAGTGCACTTGTGAGGAGCACATGATGTTGTATATAAGTGTTGAATCACTATGTTGTACTCCTGAAACTCAGATTACACTCTTTGTTAATTAACTAGAATTTAAATAAAAACTTGGGGAAAAAAGAACTTAAAACATTTTTTAAAAAAGAAAATACTGAGGAATAAATTTAACAAAAGTCCGTTATCTCTCATGGTTCGTCTCCCCCTCCAGTTTCCCCCCTGCCATTCTTCCTCTCCTGCTATCATCATCATCATCATCATCATCATCATCTTTTTTTAACATATATTGTATTAGTTGTTTCAGAGGTATAGATCTGTGATTCAACAGTCTTGCACAATGCACAGCGCTTACAAAAAAAATTAATAAAGGTAGTAGAAACATACATTTAAAACTAGAAAATGTGGTTGAAAGAAATTAAAGAAGTTCCAAATTAATGGAAAGACACCCCATACTCATTGATCAGAAGACTTAATATTATCAACATGGCAATTCTCTCTAATTTGATCTATGGATTAAACATGTTCCCTATGAGAATTCTAACCAACTTCTATGCAGAAATTGACAAGTTAATCATCGAATGTGTATGAAAATGCAAATCATCAAGAACAGTCAAAACAGGCATGCCCTCAAATTCACCCTATTTTTATGTTAATTATGTCTCAGCAAAGCTTTTTTTTTTAAAAATATAAGCAGCTAGCTTGTGTTAATCATTCATTGAGAACTTTGATGTTCAATACTTTTGAGTGACTTAACTAAGTTAAACATTTTTAAGACATATATAGTGTGTGCTTTACTAGCAACATAACAATAAAAAAGAAAATCGAACCAATTAGTACTTAATGCTAAGATATATTCAGTAGTATTAAAAACTCTTTTTAGACCTTTGTCATGGAAAACATTGATGTTGTAGTATATGTAAAACATGCATTCTTCTTTCTTTCTACAAATGATGAATTGTGCATCTAGTTGAATGTTCATTCTTCTCCCAACATACTCTTAATTTCACTATTTTCCTTATGCATGGGGCTTCGCAGAAATCTGTTGGAAATGTAAAATTAGATGGATAGAATATTTTAGCAAATGAAAACAAAAAATATTCTGTGTCTCATTAATATGTCATTATTTCACCGTCTTACTGGATATGAACAAGTCTTAATAACTAACTCATAGAAAAATAAGGAAATGGAAGAGTTCAATCCATCTAACAAACATTTATTTAGATCAGTCTATGTGGAAAGTGCTGAGCCAGTAAATGTAAGAGGAGAAAAAGGCACCATTGTTATTTCCAAGGAAATACTATTTAATATGGGGAGATAGAACACACACACATAAATAATATGAAAATCTGACTGTGTTTGACAAGTGCCAAGTATACAATGACACTCTGGCAGTTAAGAAAAGAGATAGATTACTAGGAGTAGAGGTAGTTTACAAAATCTTGAGAGAACGAGGTGAAGGTTTGAGCAAAACCTTGAAAGATAGTATTGCTCCTTTATGAATACCAAAACTGAAGCTCACAGGGTTAAACGACTCACCTTAAACTCTGTAGTAAATGATAGATTTGTATTTAGTACAAAGAAAAGTTTGCAAATTCTGAGTCTGACATAATCCTTTCTGATTTCCTACTGGCTGGAATTTTTGACCAGGAGTTTATCAATACATGTTCATGCACAATTAACAGCATTTAGACACTGGCTGTTGAAATACTGTATTTGATTTGAAAGGAGAGACATTACTGCTAGGAGGTTGTGCTAAAGGCAGATGAACCCATTAGAGTGGAAGACAGAAACTCAGCTAAAATTATGATTTCTTACCAAATGCCAAGAAAAAACTTGGGCATATTCCTGAAGCTCCCTCTGCCTCGAGGATGTTTCTTCTGAGAACTCTCTCCACTTCCCAAAGGTAACTGAAATTCTAAAGGGACATCAACATCTCCTAAACACACTACAAAGGAGCTGTAGGGAAGGGCTGTCTATGGGATTGTTGGTGTGAGCAAATCTCAGCCTTGTCAATCATTTGGAAATGTACATGGAGAGACCACAGCACGTGGCAGAGGGTGTGCTAAGTAAATATCAAATTTTACTGAGCATCATAAAAGAAGACTGGACTAGAGACATTGCATGTTTCTTGATGGAAATGAGATCTTGTAAAGATCCAAGTTACCCCTCTCCCCCACACAAATTAATTTATGAGTTAAAGTCAAATGCAACTAAAATGACTTTTTAAAAAAAATTTGGCAACAAATTCCTAAAACTTCTATGGAAGAAAAAAAAGAGTGAAAATAACCACAAGCATTTAGAGAAAGGAAGATGAGAGATTCTTGTCTATCGGATATTAAAATATATATTAACACCATAACAATGAAATCAGTGTAATACTGCTCCCAAAATGAGAAAGCCCATAAGATACTGTTTGAATGAAAACATACATTACAAAGCTGTGTGTGTGTGTGTAGCATACAGACAGATTTATAAGGTTGATAACTAATGTGTTATTTCTGTTAACCTCTGGGAAGTCTAGCTTCAAGTGTTTTTTTCTTTCTTTATACTTTTCTGTAATTTGTGAAGTATTACAATAAACATGTATTATAAAATATACATTTATTTTCATTAAATTATAGAGAAATTTAAAATACTAAGGAAAATACAAGCAATTATATGTATAATTTTATAGTAGGAAAAATCTTTCCTGGCATGACTATTATTCAAATAAGCTAAAATATAATAGATATGACTACAGCATAAAACTATTTTTATTACAAACCAAATTAAAAGGTAAATGGCAAATTAGAAAATATTTTGAACATATGTAACAAAGGGTTAATATTAACACCCAAAGAGTAGTTTTATATATTTTAAAGTTAGAAACACCAATAAAAACAGGCAAAAAACATGTATAGGAATTTCAAAGAAGAAATAGAAATGGCCAAAGAAGATATAAAAGGTGTGTTTAACATCACTAGATTTTAAACATGCAAACTATAACAACAATGAAATACTATCTTTTTAACTATGGCATTTATTTTAATTAAAAGGAATAAAGATAGATGATAAAGGAAATGGATACTCCACTGCTTCTGTGAGGTTAATTAAAAATTCTGTATCCTTATTTGACAATATCAAAATTTTAAATGTGCTTATCCTTTAATCAAATCATCCCACTTCTAACATTATATCCAAAATATATTATTAGTGAGCAAAGATGTAGATACAAAAATGTGCACCATGGTATTATGTTAGAATATAGGAACAAACTAATGCACAACTACATGGGGTTAGATAATATTATACTCATCCATGAAAAGAGTATAAAGAGCAAATAAAAATGATGCTGTAAATCAGAGATATTTATTTTAGCTTCTCCCCAGGTCCCTGGATGGGCTTCAAAGGATTTGCTAGTTCCATGATAGTGTATTTCCAGTTTGTGTGTATGTAGAAGTATATCTGCATTTTGGGAGGTATAGGATGACAGGGTTGGTAGCCTAAAAATGTTTTCACATGGCTCTGTGCCCATAGTTTAAGGAGCATTGCATTTCATTGTCAATGAAAAGCAGCAGTTGATCATTATGTCACTGTATTGTATATGACATGTTTATACATATATACTCATTTATATATCAAATGTTGATTGGTGGCTTGTGATTTTTCATTTTGCTTATCTAAATTGCCTAATTTATCCATAAAATACTATATTACTTGCTTCACAAATATGAGTAGTATCATAAAAATACTGTGCTACAAATTTCACAATAGAGCTTTGGTCTGCAAGATGACTAAGTGAACTGTTTTACAATGGAGATAAGTTCCTTCCCCCAAATATTTGCTTGTCTATTGCATTAATAAAATAAAGTTTAAAAATTTGCATATGGCACTTCATACAGACTTGACTAGAATTTGGTGATATTAGAGAGGCTTGTTAAGTGTCTGCTCCAACTGATCTTTTGCCAGTCTCCATTTGTAACTGAAATTATATTAGAATGATATTTTGGTTAATGAGTTACTTCAGAACTCCCTTATTAAAACATATTCCTAGGGAGGAAAGAAGGGTTTCCACTATAAAATTTGCATGAATCATTTTTTTTTATTTTATTATGTTATGTTAATCACCATACATTACATCATTAGTTTTTGTTTTTTTTTAATTTTTTATTGTTATGCTAATCATCATATTTTACATCATTAGTTTTTGATGTAGTGTTCCATGATTCATTGTTTGTGCATAACACCCAGTGCTCCATTCAGTATGTGCCCTCTTTAATACCCATCACCAGGCTAACCCATCCCCCTACTACCCTCCCCTCTAGAACCCTCAGTTTGTTTCTCAGAGTCCATAGTCTCTCATGGTTCCTCTCCCCCTCCGATTTCCCCCCTTCATTTTTCCCTTCCTGCTATCTTCTTCTTTTTTTTTTTTTAACATATAATGTATTATTTGTTTCAGAGGTACAGGTCTGTTATTCAACAGTCTCACACAATTCACAGCACTCACCATAGCACATACCTTCCCCAACATCTATCACCCAGCCACCCCATCCCTCCCACCCCTCACCACTCCAGCAACCAGCAACCCTCAGTTTGTTTCTTGAGATTAAGAATAACTCTAGATCTATAAAAAAAAAATCTGTGTATAAGTAGACCCACACAGTTCAAGGCAGTAATGTTCAAGGGTCAACTGTAGTTGGTAAAGAAGGGTTACATATCAGTGAGAGACTGGATTTTCTGAATATAATTCAACCAAAGCAACATATTGTAACTGACTGCATACCAAAGCAAGTATGAGAATTCAGTTGTCTTCTAATCAGTCTGACATTAAAAATATTTGTAAAAATGTAAAATAATGCCACTCTTCTCAAAAATATTTTGTTTTGGAAATTATTATTTTTCATTAAAATGTTATATGTGATAAAAAATAAATAAAATTTGCATGAATCAGAGCCTCTCTGCTAAGACTCCAAGGTGAACTTGAACACACCACTATGAACAGGACCACCAACCTGTTGAAGGTCCTTTTAGTCAGTCCTTCCAAAATTTTTGAAGACTGTGGGGCTCGATCCCAGCACCCTGGGATCATGACCTGAGCCGAAGGCAGACGCTTAACGACTGAGCCACCCAGGCACCCTGACTCATTAAATTTCTACAATTCTGTTTACATTTCCTGAGGACATTGATATTAATGTTTTTTTTTAAAGATTTTATTTATTTATTTTAGAGAGACAGAGAGAGTGCTGGAGGGGGTAGGGAGAGAAGCAGAGGGGGAAGGAGAGGGACAAGTAGACTCCACTCTGGGCTCAGAGCCCATCTTGGGTCTCCGTCCCATGACCCTGAGATCACAACCTGAGCCCAAACCAAGAGTTGGATGCTTAACCGACTAAGCAACCCAGGTGCCCCAATATTAATTCTTTTGAAAATCAAACAACATATATCCTTGATTTTAAATAACAAACCTCACATTGCTCCATGAAAAAGAGCTGTGTCATTTTATATGTTAAGCCTCTGTGTTGATTGCCACACAATTTATATACTCTGAACTTATTAAGATTTATTGCCTTGGGGCAGCTGGGTGGCTCGGTCGGTTAAGCATCTGCCTTCGGCTCAGGTCACGCTCGCCGGGTCCTGGGATCCAGCCCGCCTTGGCCGCTTGCTCCGTGGGAAGCCTACTTCTCCCTCTCCCACTCCCCCTGCTTGTGTGCCCTCTCTTGCTGTCTCTCTCTGTCAAATAAATAAAATCTTTAAAAAAAAGATTTATTGCCTTTATGCACCCAGTTTTCCAAATGCTTTTTTTTTTTTAAGATTTTATTTATTTGAGAGAGAGAGTGAGAGAGGGAGAGCATGAGCAAGGGGAGGGGCAGAGGGAGAGGGAGGAGCAGACTCTCCACCAAGCAGGGAGCCCTACATGGGGCGAAATTCCAGGACCATGGGATCATGGCAGACACTTAACCAACTGAACCACCAAGGTGTCCCTCCAAATGCTTTTATAAAAAAAGTTATGTTATTATCTGAAACGGACATTAATTTTGCTTAATTAGTTAAGCTCCTAGTGATCCACAAGAAGAAAAATCTATTGTTATGATGTTCTGGTTGCTAGAAGAGATTTTCACATTTTCTATTTAGTTAGCAAGACTAGAATTTATTTAATGTTGAATCTTGATTTTCTTTTCACTTTCACCTTTTTTTATTTGTTAATTTGTGTTTTATTTATTTTTTTAAAGATTTTATTTATTTATTTGACAGAGAGAGACACAGCAAGAGAAGGAACACAAGCAGGGGGAGTGGGAGAGAGAGAAGCAGTCTTCCTGTCAAGCAGGGAGCCCGATGTAGCACTCGATCCCAGGACCCTGGGATCATGACCTGAGCTGAAGGCAGACGCTTAATGACTGAGCCACCCAGGTGCCCCTGTTTTGTGTTTTAAAATAGAGAATTATCTGGTATTGATATTTCTCTTCTTCATGATCTAGCAGGAAGGCCAAACTTGGGAAGGGTCTAAACTGAGTTATAATAAAACAAACTAAGTATTCTAATGATCTAATATTAGAACCCTAGTTGAGTTCTAATAAGACAAACAAAAATATTTTCAGAAATTATTTTATATTCTCAAATTTTTTAAATGTAGTTAACATTCTTAAGGATAAACTTTTAATGGTGTTTTCAGATTATCTTTGCTTTAAGAGAACTGTATATCCTGCATCTGTAAAAAAAGAAAAAATTAGCATGGTATATTAAAAAATAACAACAACAAACCAAAACATATTACTAACAATACAGTAGAATCAAGAGACCTGGGTACTGGTAATAATTCTCAAATTAACTTTCCTTGGGCCTCAATGTTTATAGCTGTAATATGAGAGGGTGAGTAAGTTGAGTTGTAATATTCCCCCTTCACTTTTTTTTTTTTTTTGGAACAGCCCCCTTTGTAGATCTGATGAAAACAGTAGATCATTAAATACATGAGGAATTTCATATAAGAGGAACAAGGACCAGCTTAATAGTGTGCAACCTATGGAGTCCTACAGGACCCATGCATTTACTTTACCATTCTACTGTTACTGTCTTGAAATTCTTAATTTTTAAACAAGTGGCTCCACATTTTCATTGTGTCCCGGATCCCCAAAATTATGTAACAGATGCTGCCTGAATCTCTTGAATCTGATTATGAAGTTTTGGTCCAGATGCTCTCTAAAAAAAGAAAAAAACCTTCTTTAAGGTTTGGCTCTACTTCTAATATACTGTAAATCCTTATTGATGTCCATGATTGCTGTTGAACAGTGGAAAGAAGAGAACTGAATCTTTTTTATTCCTTAAAAATTGTGACTGTATGTCAGAAGGCATTTGGTCTATGGCTCAAAAAGATTATGAAGAGGGCTGACTTCAGTTTAGATACTTCTATTCAGTAATGATAACATTCTTTCAATTACTCTTATTGGTTTTGATTTAGAATTTTCCACATAGAATGCTACACTTTGTAATAATTTATTTATATAACTGTTATTAAAATTAAAGTGAGAACACTTATTTTTTCAAAGAGCAAATTTAGATGATAAGCTATACCTAAAATGATGTCATTCTGTTGCTAAGAATCAAATCCTAAGAAAGCATTTTTTTTTTTTTTTTAAACACTCTTGGGGGACCTGGGTAGCTCAGTCAGTTAAGCCTCAGACTTAATTTAGGCTCAGGTCATGATCTCAGGGTCGTGAGATTGAGCCCCAGTCTGATTCTGCGCTTGGCATGGGGTCTCCTTAAGATTCTCTCTCTCTCTCTCTCTCTCTCTACTCCCCCAACAAAACCCCCCATTCCCTGCTCATGTGCTCCCTCTCTCAAAAAAAGAATGCTCTTGTGGTTTTATGATTAAATGAGCAAATTCCTCTTTTAACATTTTTTTCTACTTTTTTTTCCACCACCATATGTCTCAACCACAGAAAACTTGAAAAGGTAAAGAGGTGTGATATGAAAGTAACTCTTTATTCAGAAATTTATTCCATGTTTGCAAATGAGATGTCAAAGCAAACTTTCTTTAAATTATGTAAGAACAGGTGTTAAAAAGTGCATAATTAATGTACCTGTGGTTTGAGGTTTAATTTTAATTTTTTTGAGTCTTCCTAAACCCCAGCTGACTTAGCAATAAAATATAGAATTACATACAAGAAAAATGGATACCAGTAATCCATTTGGTTAATAAAATCTTTCAGACATAGCTGGGAAAAAGAGCACATGTTTGACAAGATTAGGAAGAGATTATAGGGATACATTTCTGTTCCTTACTCTTTGTTCTATTATGTGGGGCATTTAAATGAGACTTAGGGAAAGATTTATATTCACAGCTTGATATCTAAACTGGAGTAGCTCTCTTACTGGGGCTTGGCACTGTTGATATGGAAAGTGGCCTGACTCTTGATGCTTTAGGAATAAGGGAAAATTTGAGTTTTTGTTTTATCTTTCAGAGATCAGTTTCCTTGAGGTTTTTAATGTTTTGGAGTCCTGTTTCTTTGCCTTCAGACAGGGATAACATGGAATCCTGTTTATGATGATATGGGAATTTTTAAATAGAAGAGTTATCTAATTTCCACAGTCTTAATTTTGTCTATATTTTACCTTTTTTAAAATTTAAACTTATATTCTGCAATCTTTCATTTTTCCACTTCCCCACTGAACCCTCATTCTTGAATAAATGGCTTTTCCAAATTTAAATAGTTGTTTCTAAAAACAACTAGGTAAACCTATCAAGTTATGTTTGTTATTTGGTTAACTTATGTTAAGTCTAATCCAAAACAGATATTTGAGCTGGTTGTCCAATTTGTGAAGAAAATATCCATGACAACCTCTATTTTACTGAAATGACAGTTCAAAGAAACTTGCTAAACAAAATGATCATTTTAGTAGCTTGCATTAAGACAGTATTAACCTCAATGTATTGGCCTGCTAAGATGTCAGTTTACCATCAAATTTTATTTTATTTTTTGATCTTTGTAGTAGGACTGAGATAAGTTTGAGTATACCCTTGAGTTATATCCATATTTTCACATATGAATAGGTGCTGTATCAATAGATAACTTTTTATGATTGACCATTTGACATCACTCTGATAAAAATTCAGATTTTACTATTAAAACCGTTCTATGAACTCCCCTCCCCTGAGACAGAATTAATAGACTTGCAGTATTTTAATTCAGAAAGAGTAATGCTCATCACTTGGAGGGTTAGATTGTCTTATAATAGAAACCCATTATGGAAAATACTTCTAACTCCCTTCAATTGTCTCTTTTTTGTTTAAGCAGAAGGATATAATTAAATGCTATATTTGAAAGTGTAAGTATGCTGTAATTAGAGTACTCATTATTCTCTATTTTCATAAGGTAAAAAGATAAATGATAGAAAATATTCTCACTTTTGAAGCATTAGCTTTCTCTAGTGTATACATTTAGAGACACTGTGACTCTATTATCTAATCCAGTTCTCCAAAAATATAAAGAGATGGAAAACAGAGCCATTAGGTATGGTGGTGCAGAGTGCATACTACAAAACTCTAGTGATCATCATTCTCATAGCCTATGCTATAAATATGTCACCATTGTGCAGTAAATAACCTGAAAAAAACATGCATAAGGACCTTGATTAGATATATCTTTTCTTGTCCTAGGTACAGATATTTTCATTTAGAATTTTTCATAAATAATTTATTTTTTCTTACAGTGTTACAATGGGGGCCTTTCCCTATGGAACTGGCTTATAAATAAAATGAACTTTGGCTTCAAATACTAAACCTATTCAGATAGAGTTAAGACAGTGTCACTCTACACTTGTTGGGGTGTAGGCAGTATAACTCAGTTTCAAATGACTTGATATCAGAGTTAGGATCCAGGCACTATGGTAGAGAAAAGGACTCAGGTTAGGGTGGGATCCAACAGGTAGATGCTGGACTTGGATTCAGATGTGGGCAGATTCAAGGACATATTCTACTGACCCAGCCAAGGAACACAGCAAAGGATTACTGACCAAGAAGGTGATAATTGTAGGGGAAAAGCCTGAGGCACAGCTTTGAGGTAAACTATTTATCAAATAGTTTCAAAATAAAATTGGTTTGGAAGCTTCAGGGTTCAACATTATCCTGTGTCACACACTCTACTGGTACTTTTCTTAAATTATTTAATTGGAATCCTCACAAAAATGGCCTGATTGTCAGAGAATTTAAGTGACTTGCCAAAGTTAGTTTAAATAGCAGATGAATCTGACCGTAAAGTATGTGATTTCCCCACTTTAACATACTGCTTAATAAGACTGAGTCTTAATGCTCTTAAAAAGCCCGGGATATAGTTCGAGGGTGATTAACAAATGTTCATGATTGGTCTGTAATTACTCATGAACCACTAGAGTCCGTGTTAAAATGATGGAAATAATTTTTCAAAATTAATTTCTTTATGGATTCATACTGTCCACTTGTAGAATAAAATTCTGTCAAGGTTTAGAGTTTTAAGTATACATACATTTTTTACCCAAAAAGGATTAATGATGCCAGAAATTATTATTTTTCAGAGGAAAGCTGGAGATCGTTAACATACAGCATAGTCTGTTAAAGTCTGTGGTATAATCAAAACACTGTAAATTTGGGGACTGACAGAAAATTGGAGGCTACCTCTCTGACCTTTGGGAAATTTCTAAAATTCACTGATTTCTCTCTGTTTAAAAGAAAGCAGCCATTTGCATCTGATTTTAGAGGGATAAATTATGAAAAATTATTCTAGCTTACTTAAGATCAAATTATATTATACAAGCTTGCTAGTAATTCCAAGAAAGAAGTAGAGATGCTATAACTACAAACAAAAGATGCCAGGAAAAATAATCAGAGAAGCAGCATATCTGTTATTTTTATGGTATATGATTATTGTTAATCATGATATAATAGATTTAGGAATGTTATTTTACAGATATTATAGGCATCAAGTCATTTTCTTCACATCTCAGGACCAGAGCAGCATTATTTTATTGTTACATTTTGAGATATTTCTTCTAAGCATTCAACAAAAGGATGAGAATCTTTAATGGTTTTCCAAATGCTTTTCCTAAGCTAACAGACCTTGTTCATTCCTTAGCTATTACATTTATTCAACAAAAAATTTTCATGTACAAGCCACTGGGCAATAGCATATGGAATTCTCAAAACAACCTGGTAGACCCAGAAAAATCAAAACAATCTTGAAAAACAAAGTTGGAAAACTCACACTTTCCAATTTCAAAATTTACTATAAAACAACAGTAATCAAGAGAATTTGTTACTGTGATAAGGATAGACATACATCAATGGAATAGAAGCATGATTCCAGAAATAAACCCCTATGTCTTCGGGTTAACTTTTTTTTTTTTTTTACCAAGGATGCCAAATCCATTCATCAAGAAATAAATAGCGTTTTCAATAAATGGTGCGGGGGCAGTGGATATTCACATGCAAAATGTAGTTGAACTCTTATCTCACACCTTATAAAAAGATTAACTCAAAATGGATCAAAGACCTAAATTTAAAAATGAAAACAGTAGAATTCTTAGAAGAAAGCATAGGAGTAAATCTTCATGACATTGGATAAGGCAATGGTTCCCAACATATATTACCAAAAGCACAGATGGCAAAACAAAAATAGATATGTTGGAATTTATGAAAATTAGAAGTATTTGTGCTTCAAAGGATACCACCAAAAAGTGAAAAACAATCCACAGACGGGGAAATATTAAAATTCATATATCTGACAAGGTATCTGTATCCAGAATATATAAAGAATGCTTTTAACTTAGCCAGAAGAAGATAAATATTTAAAAATTGGGCAAGAGACTTGGATAAATATTTCTCCAAGGAAGATACTCAAACGGCCAATAAACACATGAAAGATGCTCATCATTTATCATTAGGAAAAAGCAAATGAAAACCACAGTAAGATATGACTTAACCATTAGGATGACTATGATCAAATGCACACAATAACTAATATTCACAAGGGTATGGAGAAATTGGAACCCTCATTCTTTGCTGGCAGAAAAGTAAAATGGTACAGCTACTTTGGAAAAGAGTTGAGCAGTTTTTCAAAATGTTAAATATAGAGTTACAATATGACCCAGAATTTCCACTTCTAGGTATACACAAGAGAAATGAAAGCATATGTTCACACAAAAATTTGTACACAAATGCTTTTAGCTTATTCATAGTAGTTAAATGTAGAAACAACACTAGTGCATATCCATTCACCATTGATAGACATATACATATATAAGTGTGTGTATGTATATACACATATATTGGATAGGCCTATACATATAAAATGCATATACATATATATACTTATAGATATACTTTTAAAAGGTGAATTTTATGGTGTGTGGATTTTATCTCAATAAGTGTTATATATGTATATGCACAGACACATATGTACATCTCAATGAAGGTGTGTGTGTGTGGGGGGCACACACATGTGTGTGTCTGTATGTACAATTACCCTGGCAGATGTTAGAGGGAAGACTAAAGAAGTAAGCATTCTTGAATTCATATATTATGTTCAATCAGATGACCCAATGACCTACAAGAAGATTATGTTCTGTAACACCTACCTGAGGCCATACCATCCACCAAGGTAATCATAAATATAGTGGTGAGAGGGGTACCAACATAACTAAGAAATTCAGTGGTGGCTGTCCTCTACAAGCCAGCTGGTAGGGATGGCCAAAAAAGATCGCTGCAAACGTGGTCTTATTTGTATTTGAGACTAATGGCATCTTAAGTAACAGAAGCCAAGCGATGGCTGCATCTTGCATGCTGTAGAACATACAAAAAAGAAACACATCATGTGGTAGGCCACTTTGGTTCAGAAGGCAATACATTCCATATTTAGGAATACTGTTCTAGCCCATTTATTGAGTGGCATAAAGGGCTTCCAGGTTTAAGTGGTGACAAGAGCCAGAAAGTTTGCTGTATCAGACCCAGGTCATGGTGCAATCTGCCCTACCGCTTGGGTCCTACCACCTGGTAGACATATGGTGTTGGAGTGTCAGTGGTTGGAAGAGATGAAATTAAAGTATATGGCAAGCTGCAGTGGAATGGCAACATAGGCCCTTTGGATTCTGTAGCAAAACCACACCATCTGCAGTACATAATTATACACTCTTTCTGAAATAGCTTGTGGTTTCTTACTGGGTACTGGTAGAGATGGAAAAATTGATCATGGCATCGCAACTCATTATGCCTATTATGAGATGGGTTCTGTCAGATCTTTCAAGTTAAAATATTGTATAGGCCTTGCAACTGTCTATTGTAAGATGGAAATGGCATATCCAAGAACAAGACTGCACAGGACCAGAGGGTGTGAGTAAGCCTCCCCACAGATAGCTCAGACCCTTGTGTCTCTCATAACTCTTGCCATCAGTCCTTTTTTCCATCTGCATATGTCTATACATGGTTCTGTAGGACAAACTGAAAGAAGAAAAATCATGAGCCTGGTTTATAGATGGATTGGCTCAATGAACAGGTGCAAGCCAAAAATAGATAGCAGTTGCATTACTAACACTTTCAGATTTGACCCTGAAAGACAATGGAGAAGAAAATATGCATTCCTGGCTATTGGCCAGAGGCCTGGCTATTGGCAAGTGGCCCGGCTATCTCTTCAAGGATGGAAAAGAAAGGACTGTGAGATTGGATATAAGGAATTCTGGAGTAGATTCATATGATGTAGATGGACATATAAGGGTTGGAGTTTGTATTCCATATTAAGCCCATCAGAAAGCATTCACCATGGGAGAGTCACTGAACAACCAAGTAGGTAAGATGTCTCAGCCTTTGTCATCAACCATTTCAGACACAGCACAATGGGCATATGAATGGAGCAGCTATTATGGCAGAGATGGAGACCATATAAGAACCTGAGAGCATGATGTCCCATGTATTAATAATAATCTACCTACTTCTGCCTCTAAATACACAATTCATAGTAATACAGTCCAACCTTAATCCCCCAATATTATACTACTCCCTAGGGTGACTAACCCAATCATTGGGGGTAAGTTGACTATGTAATCTCCCTTCCATCCTTGAAGGGCCAGTGGTTCATCCTTTCAAGGATAGATACCTATTCTGGGTATGGGTTTATTTTTCCTGCCACAGCAGTACCATTATCTATGGGCTTATGGAATACCTGATATACAGGCATGGAATCCTATAAAGCACAGTATCTGAATAGGGGACCCATTTTACAGCAATATAGAAATGAGCCTTAACTACTGTACCTGACAATCAAATTGAATTTGTCAATTCAGAATTTGAATTTATTAAATACTCAATTATTTCTGGTAGGATTTTTTTCCTTCATTTTATAGATGAATCCAGAGAGTTTCTGGGGTCATTTAACTTGTTGAATTGGGTTTTAACCAGTCTATTTCATACCAAAGTTCATGATTTTTATACAATACTACATACGAAGTTCTCTCACAGTTATTGCCAAACACACTCATGTTAATAAATTCTAATAGGAAAACATACACTTTTTAAATATTTATTTGTTTATTTATCTGAGAGAGAGAGCACAAATATGGGTGGGAGGAACAGAGGGAGAGAGAGAGTCTCCAGCAGACTCTGAGCTAACCATGGAGCCCTACTTGGGGCATGATCTCATGATCCAGAGATCATGGGGTAAGCTGAAACCAAGAATCAGATGCTCAACCAGCTGCACCACCCAGGCACCCTGAAAACGTATTCTTAAGCAGGTTAAAATATCCAGGGACTTCAGGTTAAAAAATCCATGAATGACAAAGTTGAAACTCTGAATTGTCATTTGTCATTCCTAGCAGATACATCCATAGTTCTACTTCCTCCGTTCTTTGAGACATATTTGTTGGTTTAATTTCCAAGTAATTTATAAAGTGTCCTCTGAAATAATTATTGGATAGTTTTCCAAGTCTTGGTGGTGTTGGTGAAGAATAGTTTAGAGCATTGCCCTTTCATAGTGAAAGCCAAATGAATGGCAAGGGTAGGCAGTGAATAATCCTAGCACATAGCATTCAAATGATATGCAGCCTGAGAGAATTATGTAGGAGAAACTAGTCTTATAGGGCTCCATAGCTTGGAGAAGAGCATTCAGAACATTTGAGGTTGCATAGAACTTTCTAGTTCATGGTGGTAATTGAGTATATAGGAACAGTTATTTAGTAGATGTGAAAATAAAGTTTTCTACTCAGCTTCTACTCAGAAACTGCCATAGAAGAAAATTTATTAAAATAAAAGTTATAGACATCATGAAAAATTAAGTGATTTAAAGTGTTTATATTTGCTATTGATAGTGTTGTTATAATTACACACAATGAGGTCTGATGTTCTGGAATTCTCTTCAAGTACAATTAGGACATTACATTAGTTATTTGTAGGTTACAACCTGCCAACATGTTATCAGAAACCTATTGTTTGGCATAAGAAACTCAATTTTATTGGCTATAAACAGGCTTACTATTCTCTCATTTTCTATACTTCCCACTAACTGCTAGTGTATAAAGTGGGACATGTTTCCTTTGTTCATTAATATTCTGTGGCTCATCCATTAATTCATTTGACTTTGCTTAGTTCAGTAATCTGGCATTTCAATGTGTTGTCATTTTAGTTTCTCTGATTTCCCTACTCTTCAATAGAAAAAAATATGTTCCATTAGACTAAAGCACAATGTAAGCAGAATGTTCTCTCTTTTAATTTGTAGTCTTTTCAATTAACACATTTTTGAACTGGATAAGACAATTGTGCTAAATGTTTAATAACTTCCCAGTATGGATATAAAAATTTTGGTACATTCACTTAATGATGTACTTTTTTTCCTTTAATTTTTAATTCCAGTATAATTAATGTACATTGTTATATTAGTTTCATGTGTCGAACATAGTTATTCAACAGTTCTATACATTACTCAGTGCTCATCATGATAAAGTACACTCTTAATCCCCTTCACCTATTTCATCCATCCCTCCACCACCTCCTCTTTGGTAACCACCAGTTTGTTCGCTATAGTCAAAAATATGTTTTTTGGTTTGTCTCTTTTTGTTGTTGTTCATTTGTTTTGTTTTCTTTCTTAAATGAGTAAAATCATATGGTATTTTTCTTTCTCTGACTGATTTATTTCATTTAGCCTTACACCCTGTAGATCCATCTATGTTTTTGAAAATGGCAAGATTTCATTCTCTCTTTATGGCTGAATAATATTTCAGTGTGTGGTGTGTGTGTCTTTATCCATTCATCAGATGATGGACATTGGGCTGCTTCCATATCTTGGCTATTGTAAACAATGCTATTATAAACAAAGGAGTACATGTATCCCTTTTAATTAGTGTTTTTCTATTTTTTGGGTAAATACCAGTAGTGTGATTGCTGGATCATAGGGTAATTCTATTTTTAACTTTTTGAGGAAACTCTATGCTGTTTTTTACGGTGACTGCACTGTAAAATATATAGTGTCCTCTGAAATAATTATTGGATAGTTTTCCAAGTCTTGGTGGTGGTGGTGAAGAATAGTTTATACCATTGCCTTTTAATAGTGAAAACCAAATGAACGGCATGGGTAGGCAGTGAATAATCCTAGCACATAGCACTCAAATGATATGCAGCCTGAGAGAATTATGTAGGAGAAACTAGTCTTACAGGTTGGCATTCCCACCAACAGTGCACAAGGGTTTCTTTTTCTCCATATCCTTGCCAATGCTTGTTTTTTATCTTAGCCATTCTGACAAGCGTGAGGTGATATCTCATTGTGGTTTTCATTTGCATTTCCCTCATGATGAGTGATGTTGAGCATCTTTTCATATGTCTGTTGGCCATCTGTGTGTCTTCTTTGGAGAACTGTCTGTTCATGTCTTCTGCCCCTTTTTAGTTGAATTATTTGTGTTTTTGTTGGTGTTGAGTTGTATAAGTTCTTTATATATTTTGATATTAAACCCTTATCAGATATGTCATTTTCAAATATCTTCTCCCACTCAGTAGGTCATCATTTAGTTTTGTTGATTTCTTCCTTTGCTGTAGTTCCAATAATTTATTTTTGCTTTTATTTCCCTTGCCTCAGGAGACATATCTAGGAAAATGTTGCTATGGCTAATGTCAGAGAAATTACTGCCTGTGGTCTCTTCTAGGATTTTTGTGGTTTCAGGTCTCACATTTAGGTCTTTAATCCATTCTGAGTTTATTTTTGTGTCTGGTGTAAGAAGGTGGTACAGTTTCATTCTTTTGCCTATAGCTGTCTGGCATCATTTGTTGAAGAATCTTTCTCCTGTTGCATATTCTTGCCTCCTTTGTTGAAGACTGACCATAAAATTGTGGGTTTATTGATGGGCTCTCTATTCCCACCCATTGACATATGTGTTTATTTTTGCACCCGTATCATATTATTTTGATTACTACAACTTTGTATTATATCTTGAAATCTGGAATTGTGGTACCTCCAGTTTCTTTTTCAAGATTGCTTTGGGTACTTGGGGTCTTTTGTGGTTCCATACAAATTTTAAGATTATTTGTTCTAGGTCTGTGACAAATTTTAGTATTTTGATAGGGATTGCATTAAATCTGTAGATTACTTTGGGTTCTGTAGACATTTTAACAATATTGGTTTTTCTAATCAAGCATGGAATATCTTTCTATTAGTTTGTGTCATTGTCTATTTAATCAATATTTTATAGTTTTCAGAGTATAGGTCTTTCACCCCCTTGGTTTAGTTTATTCCTAGGTATTTTATTATTTTTGATGCAGTTGTAAATGGGATTGTTTTCTTAATTTCTCTTTCTGCTGCTTCATTATTGGTGTATAGAAATGCAACAGATTTCTATAGATTGTTTTTGTTTCCTGAGACTTTACTGAATTCATTTATCAGTTCTAGGAGCTTTTGGTGGAGTCTTTAGGGTTTTCTATATATAGTATCATGTCATCTGTAAATAGTGAAAGTTTTATTTCTTCCTTACCAAATTGGCTGTTCTTCATTCTTTTTCTGGTCTGACTGTTGGGGCTAGGATTTCCAGTACTATGTTGAATAAAAGTGATGGGATTGGACATCCTTGTCTTGTTCCTGAACTTAGGGGAAAAGCTCTCAGTTTTTCCTCATTTAGTATGATATTCACTGTGGGATTTTCATTTATGGCCTTTATTATTTTGAGGTATATTCCCTCTAAAAGTACTTTGTTGAGGGTTTTTATCATGAATGGATGTTGTACTTTGTCAAATGTTTTTTCAACATCTATGAAAATAATCATATGATTTTTATCCTTTCTTTTATTGATATGATGTCTCACATTGACTGATTTGCAAATATTGAACCATCCTTCTGTCTTAGGAATAAATCCACTTGATAGTTGTGAATTTTTTTTTTTATGTATTATTGGATTCCATTTGCTAGTTAACACTTCTTCTGAGGCTGGTTTAGTGGTGATGAATTCCTTTAATTTTGTTTGGGAAACTTTATCCCTCCTTTTATTTTGAATGATAGTCTCTTATTGGATAGAGTATTCTTGGTGGGAGGTTTTTTCCTTTCAGCTCTTGAATATATCATGCCTCTTTCTTCTGGCCTGCAGTTCGCTGAAAAATCAGCTGATGCTCTAATGGGATTTCTGTGGAATGTAACTGTTTTCTATTTTCTTGCTGCTTTTAAAATTCTTGCTTTATCATTACTTTTTAGCATTTTAATTACTATGTGTCTTGGCGTAGACCCTTGGGTTGATCTCGTTGGGGCTTTCTGTGCCTCTTGGCTCTGGATATTTATTTCCTTCACCAAATTTGGGAATTTTTTAGCCGTTATTGCTTCAAGTAGATTTTCTGCCCTCTTTTCTCTCTTCTTCTTCTTCTTTTTCTTCTTCTTCTTCTTCTTCTTCTTCTTCTTCTTCTTCTTCTTCTTCTTCTTCTGAGATCCCTATAATGCAAATGTTATTATGCTTGATAGTGTTGTTGAATTCCCTAAATCTATTCTCATTTTTTATTTTTCTTTTTTCTTTCTCCTGTTCAGTTAGATTTCTTTCCATTACTCTATCTTCCAGGTCACTGTTCCATTCTTCTGCTTCTTCTAATCTATTTCCTCTAGTGTATTTTTAATTTCAGTTATAAGTTCTTCATCTCTGATTAGTTCTTTTTTATATTTTTTCTCTCTTTGTTGAGAGTTTCATTGAGATTCTTCACTCTTTTCTTAAGGTCTGGATCTTTATGACCATTATTTTAAATTTTCTATCAGGCATATTGCTTATTTCCATTGCATTTAGCTCTCTTGCTGTGATTTTGTTATGTTCTTTCATTCGGGACATATTCCTCTGTCTCCTCATTTTGTCTAACTTTTTATGTCTGCTTCTATGTGTTAAGAAAGTCAGCTTTGTCTCCTGCTCTTGAAAGTAATGGACTTAGGAAGAAGAGGTCCTGCAGTGCCCTTTAGTAAAGTATCCCCTGTTCACCAGAAACTGGTGGTTCAGGGGTATCTGTTATGTGTGTTGCATGTGCCCTATTTTGCAACTGAGCTGCCTTTGCCTTCACTTCAGTTGTATGCAGTGGCTCTGTTTGCCTGTTGTGGCAGGGTTTGGTTCCTGTGTTGTTAATGGACCATCTGGGGCTACTTTGGACTTGAGTTTGGTCAGATCAGTTTGCTAGGGATGCAGTAGCACCAAACTGCAGGGCACTCCCCCTGTATTGTCTGTTGAGAGATCAGATGCCTGCCCACAGCCCACTGCTGGGTCCATAGTGGAGCTGGTGTGCGTGGTTATCTTTCCCTCTTCCCAGTGGAGGAATCACTTTGGAGTGGCCCTGGACACTGTCAGGGCTGCTTTCACAATGCTGTGCTTCTGGTGCCCCTTTGGATGGACTCCTGCTGTGGGCAGGTTTGATAGGGCAAGTCCACAGGAGAATATAGGAGTTGACATTTGGTTTTAGCAAGGTTTGGGCTGGTCTGCCATGGGAAGAGATTTGTAGCTGCTTTGGAGAACTTCTGATGGTGGATTAGAGGGGGTGGGTCTGCAGAGGAGCATGGGGGTGGGGTATGCTGTTAGAAAGCTAGGTGTTCCCACTGGTTCCCACAAGTGTCCATGTATCTAGGATTGGGGGTGGAGGGGAGGGAAAGGTGCCTGCCAGCTCTTTAGTTCTTGGAGAAGTCTCCTAAAAATCCCTGCCCCTCCAGTGCATGTTATAAGATTAGTAAATAAATCTTCCTGTGCATCCCGGGCATTTTTTCAAACTCCTGCTTCTATGTTGTATCTCAGCAGGGTTGTTTGCTGTTCTGTCTCTTTAAGGGTAGGGACTCAGTTTCCTATCACCCTCTTACTCTCCCAGAGTGGAGCCCACTGATTTT
Organism: Zalophus californianus; assembly: GCF_009762305.2. Lineage (NCBI taxonomy): Eukaryota > Metazoa > Chordata > Mammalia > Carnivora > Otariidae > Zalophus > Zalophus californianus. The sequence goes on from NC_045606.1 coordinate 80,241,860, forward strand.
TAAAGTTTCTGGTGTTCATCCCACTGGTTGTAAAAACTCATGAGGTTAAGCCTCTATGGTTTTCAAAGCCAAATATTATGGGGATTCATCTTCTCAGTGTAGATCGCTGTGCCTGGTGTGCCTGGTATGGGGTCTGCTCCTCTCCTTTCTCCTGGCTTTGGGTGGCCCTCCCTCCTATGTTTAGTCTTGTGAGTCAGTTTGGTTCCCAACTTCATCTCTGCCTTGCCTGCTGTTTACAATATGGCCTCTTTTCTATGATTAACTGTGGAGAGTGTTCTGCCAGAACTTGGGTGGTTTTCTGGATTATTTATACTGATGTGGATGTTATGTAGGTGCATTCTTGGGAATTGTCTTTCTCCACCCTTTGTCCCGGAAGTCTGATATGCTTTTGAATTGTATATTTGGAAATTCATAGAAAATAATGTTAAGCAGGACAATAAGCAGAATATAAAATTGTAAATAAAATTGATTTCTTTTTAGAAAATATAAACAAAATTATTAGTAGGAAATATATTAAAATGTCAACAGTGATTAATTTATTATTGTTATATTTCTACACTTTCCTGATGATCTTTGGAGACCATGTAGAGTTAATAAAGAAAGACAGTTTTGCATAAACAAACCCAGGAGTATTCATTCCAGAAAAATATGGAATGGGGGTAATATCAACAGAAGAATTCTTTTGTCAAAAATATAAGTTAGACTTCTGGTTAATTAAACAAAGTAGAGATAAGACATAACATGTATCTTGTTTCTATGGCTATTCCATTTGCAAATAGTAAAGATTGTTTATGCCTATTATAAGGAATAGATCAACTATTAAGCTATGAGGGTTATATAGATTATAGATTATATAGATTATATTTTCAGCTATATAGAGCCTGGGTTTGGAGAAAATTTACTCTTCAGTAGCATTATTACTTCTGATTCTGCACCCTACCTCACTGGGGGCTAAACTATAGGCAAAAAATAGTTTTTCTGTAATATTGTGGGAGAGGAAAAAGAATTTTCCCTCTACTCTTCTGTGTTTAGCTGAGACATCCTCCTTTAATAAAAAGATTAACAGGAGAAAAACCAAAGTTTAATAACATGTATACCTCCTATATACATGGGAGATACCCAGAAAAACTGAGTAACTCTCTAAAATGGCCCAAGCCATCCCATTAAGTACCATTTTCAACTAAAGATAAAAGATATTGTGTGGAGGGGCCAGTTATAGTAGGTTGTCAGGAAAAACACTGTAAACAAGGGTATGTAGTCATGATGCAAGTTGGTACCTTCTTCATTGATAAGGCAGCCTACAGGGATATAGAGTCATTCTCCTTTTCCTGGTACAGAGGACACACATTTACAAATGTAAATATTCCTTACAAAATGATAACTTCTACTCACTTTTTAGAGCTTCTCCTGTGTCTATTTCTCAAATATAATCAGCTGAAAATACTCCTCATACCAAAAAGGCACATTTTGGGATGGTGTATTCTGCTCTTCTACAATCTCATTCTAAAATCATTGGCATGCAGAATATTCTGCAATGTTTTAATAGTCCTCATTTGTGGGGGGACATATAATAAGAGAGATAGACAATGACTTATTAGGTCAAAAAGAAATTATAATATTATAACATCTCATAAATGATACAATTATCAACATTTCCATTGAGTATATATAGGGTATGTTATAAAGCAAGTAGAACCCCCTTTTTTCCCCACAGTTATTGAAATTTTTTGCATTTCTTCCTACTCTGAAATGTGAATAGAAGACAGTTATTAATCTGATGACTAAAATAAGTTATGTCTTTTACTCCCTAATGTATTAATTCTAATGAAATACATAAATGTCTTTTGATGACACAACATAGAAGAGAAATGATATACTTAATCCAACAAAAATAATATGTACCCCCAAATTTCTAATTGAATGCTTTTGCTTTCTCAACCATTAGTGAAAATAATTAGTGAGCAGGGAAATATACCATCCTTCTCCTTGGGCTGGCTTTCACCTCCTCATAAAAGACTCAAGTCTCCCCGGGGTGATCAGCCTCACAGTTTGAAAAACTCTGTCCCAGTTAGATAGAAAATCAGATAATTGCAAGAACAATTTGCAATCTCCAGGTGATTGAGAAAACAGAAGTAGACTGCAAGCTATATTGTTATGTAAAATGACAAAATATAATTACTGCATAGGAGGTCTTTGTTTTTTGAAGCTGCAGTCTTTAAAATACAAGGGTGAACTGAATCACTCTCAGTTTGCTTTCAATCTCTGCTCCTATATTTGGGTTTACCCTTTGTGATCAGACTGAAGTTGAGAAATAATGTTCATTTTTATGATCTAAGACAGGAGTCACCCTACGACACACACATCAACACGTTGTGTCAGTAAATTTGTTGGAAATTTGTATTCTACACTAGCAGGAGCATTTTGTATGTTGCTAGTAATTTTGGTGGAAAAAAAACATGGAATGTTGGGGAGGAAGAATTTTCTCTGACCTTCAAGGTCTTTCTGGCTGAACTAAGAATCAAATTGACATGAGACAGATTAACAGGAGAAAATAAAATATAGTTTCATATGTAAAGGGAATCCACACAGACATGAAATTCCAAAGGCAGGCAACATGAGGCTTACCTAACATCCTGAACTAAGGAGAGGGGTAGGGATCTGAGGATTCAAAGGGGAAGAAGATTATTAGCAGGAAGTGTTTGGAAAGTAAAGTTGCCCTGTTAAGCAAATAAGTTTCTTAGGTAAAGAGGAATATCTGCTAATAGCTCTCTTCCTGGTACAGGTAGGCAGTTGAGGTGGAGGTAGAACTTTTCCTGCAGTTACTGGGTTTTGATTGCTTTTAATTCAAAATAATGTTCACATCAAAATGGCTCATCTTGGGGTGTTCTACCCATAGCCCCTGTAGCTATAATGTAAAGTGATCACGTGAATTTTTTTTTTACTATTTCTTGTGTATTCAATAACAACTGTGTCAATTATAACAATGAGTATTCTGACTCCAAATTTCACTTTCAGTTTGGCAATAGGCTGTTTTAGAACTGGGTTCTTCTGGTTCAGCCTTTCCTGTCACTTACATAACTATTTCTGCCTTGTAGCTTTGGCCTAGGCATTTTTATATGTAAAAGAAGTTTGTATTATGTAAGGAATTGAGTAATGACTTCCAAGAGGAATCTGAGGGAGACAACATTGGTGTTTTAAACTCGATATTTCCTAGTTTGTTTAATTACTATATTTGAATTTTGATTTGGAACCCCACCATTGAAGTTTGTTTTGCTGGGGTCGAAAATGGCATATGTGACTTGAAGACTGTTGGAGTACATTGTTCAGGGTTTTGTATGGTAAGATTTTATTCTTATTTAATTTTTTATCTCCTCTTACCTACTTTAACAGTCACAGTTTATTAACAAATGCAATTCCATTATTTGAAAGTTTTAGTAATTTAACTAGAAAATAAAATGCATTGTTGTAGGGGTGCCGGGGTGTCTCAGTTGGTTAAGTGTCTGCCTTCAGCTCAGGTCATTATCCCAGGGTCCTCGGATCAAGCCCCATGTTGGACTCCCTGCTTGGTGGGGAGGCTGCTTCTCCCTCTCCCCTGCTTGTGCTTTCTCTGTCTCTCTAATAAATAAATAAAATCTTTTAAAATGCATTGTTGTAGAGGTAACTTACAATACTGATGGTAAAGTAATACTCTCAATTGAATAAATGAAGATTCCTCATTTCTATGCCTATCTTCAGTGTGATAACTTAAGTACAAATTTAACAAACAAGCATTCCAATGAAATATAGACCCTCATCTTTAAATTGACAAAATATAGTGATAGGTAGAATGTGATGACAAAAGCATACAGAACTGTAAAATTATCTCATTCAAATAAAGTATAATATTACCAAGTTGAATTAAATAAGGAAAAATAATTCTCACATTGTAATTATTTATTTATTTATTTATTTGAGAGTATAAGAGTGAGGGCAGGAAGGGGCAGAGGGGGAGAGAGAGAATCTTAAGCAGCCTCTATACCCAGCATGGGCCCCAATGCAGGACTCAACCTCACAACCCTGAAATCAAGAGTCAGATGCTTAACTGACACTGACTGAGCCACCCAGGCACCCCATATTGGTTTTTTTATTTTTAATTTAACTTTTATTTTTCTCATTTATACATGTGCATAATTTAAAGAATTAAAATGCCCTGTAATTCTTAAAACCACAAAACTGCATTCACTCTGTGCCTCTCCTTACCCCAGATTTCTGCTCTGCAGTGCCTAACATTTTTGACTCCTTAACTGCAAATTTTTGTAATTAGTCCTATATACATAAATGAAATACTTGCTATGTCTTGATTTTTCAAATGTAAACAATACACAATTTGAGTTGGAAGATGAGGATTTATCTTTTGTGTATCCCCATCTCCTCACACTCTCCTTTTTCTGTCTCCCAGTGTAGTTATATTGCAATTATTTGTCAAATGAATGTTTCCTGCTTACATTATTTTGACTTTGTAGATATTGTTCACATAAATCCTGTAATGTACTCCAATTACCTTTTCTTTATTATGTAATTCTTTGCTTTTCTTAGTGTTAATGACTTCTTTTCCATTTGCCTATTTGTCTTTTAGAAGCTTTAGAGGCTCTTCTCAAATATTTGGTGATATTTACTGTCTATTCATAGTTAAGGGTAGGGCACTAAAATTGTAACTGGAAACTTGTACAGAACTTACTGTTTCCTGAGCTTCACCATAAGTTGATCAGATATATACCCATATGTTTAGTTGGGAATTCATACAAGATAAAACATGGCTAGATTCTGTAACAAGTAGACTTTAAAATGTGTTAAGGCTCAGGGTGCCTGAGTGACTCAGTTAGTTAAGCATCTGACTTTGACTCCAGTCATGATCTCTGGGTCCTGGGATTGAGCCCTGGGACCAAGCCCTGGGATCCAGCCCAGCATTCGGCTCTGTGCTCAGCGCAGAGTCTGCTTCTCCCTCTCCCTTTGCCCCTCCCCCTGCCCACGCCCTCTCACTCTCTCAAATAAATAAATAAATAAATAAATAAAATCTTTTTAAAAAGTGTGTTAAATCTCAAACACAAATTTTTTTTATTCGCCTTTCTGGTTAATAATGGGTGATTTTTCTCTACATACAGATTCAGAAACACAGACTCTCTTTATCTTGTGATCCTACTCATTCCATAGTCTTGAAGTACCCAGATGGCGGAAAGGGAAAGAGAACCTTAGAGAGAGCACTTTTTTTTTTTTAAATCCTTGGCTTGGAAGTGATACACATCATATCTGCTCGAACTAGACTAACCAGAACTAGTTCAAAGCAGAGTGGGCTATGTAGGGGCCCAGGGCAGGTTACCCCAAGATGGGCCACTTTGGCATGAAGATTGTTTGAGCTAAAGGCAATCAAGACCCTGTAGTCTTTTGCCCCTCCCTTAACTACATCTAAAAATCTAAGTTGGGGTTCTTTCCCAGAGTAAGGGTTATTGGCAGAGATAAATTTTATCTGAGTGACACATCTGTGTGGTAGGGCTAGCATCTAGTTACCAAACACCTGCTCTTCTTCTTATTGCCCTGCAGATTTCATTCCTTCCCTCATAAGTCCCAGACCCCTACCTACCCTCTTCTCCTTTGTTCAGGATGACATATAACTCATTTTGGCTATCTTTGAAATTTCATGTCTGTGTAGATTCTCCATACATACGCTGTTAAATTTGATTTTCTCCTGTTAATCTGTCTCATGTCCATTTGATTCTTAGTTCAGCTGGAAGGACCTTTGAAAGGGACAAGATATTCTTCCTCCCCAGCAGCTGGGAAATACAGTCTCGGGCTAGGCAACTGCTTCCCTATGACAACTCTAGTCTATAAGAGGCGTATTAATTTTGATGGCCAGTAGCTATCTCTGCCACAGGAATTCTCTCTGAAAAATGAGTGTTAGAAATCTTTGCTCTAGGGCTTGCCTGGTGAATATAAACTAGATTGCCACATTCTTTTAATTAATACCATAAGTCATTGCTTCTTAAACTTTAAATGTATATAAATACATGGTAAAATATAGATTCTGATTGCATAGGTATAGTGTAGGATCTCAGTTTCTTGATTTCTAACACAATCCCAGATGATATCAATCCTGTGAGCATATGGATCATAACTTTGAGTAGCAAAGTCCTAAATTACAACACTCTGCCTCCATCTCTTCCATTGATTTCTTAGTCCAGAGGCTATTTGATTGAATTTCTCTAGAGAATAAACATCCTCTCTGATGCTAGTGTGTGTGAGAGAATAATTTCCTGGTGGAAAGGGATAACAGGAAAGGACCTCTAGTAATCTACTTGTTTTCTATGCAATTGTTCATAGTGGATTTAACTAGAGATTAAAAAGAGTTAGTTTTGAAGAGTAATAGTGACTCAGGTATCAAATCTTCAAGGAATGAGAAACAGTGACTCAAGTCATTTAGACTGTGGGTCTTTGGAGAGGAAGAGAAGAGAGTATGTTGGAAGTGGCAATCAGAACAAGTTTTATCTACCACATCTCCAGGTCCAGTGGTTGGAGAAGGTAAGGAGACAGAACAATTGAACTAGCTGTGTGGAAAGGTTGGTTAGAACAAGAAAGTGATGAGAATACTCAGAGAATTTGAGGATATGGTGATTTCTAGAGAGCAAAGCAAAAATTTTAGAAGTTGTGAAAGGGGAAACTTGGGTAGAAAAAAGGCTATAGAGTGTTCTGAGAATTGAAATGTGGGGAATGAGAAATAACTTGGAGGCCTGAGCTTCCTGTGGTGATTGATATAAAAAGAGATGAATATTATAATTAGTTTAGTCCTGATGATTTCAAATAGATAGTAGTAGAATTCAGGAAAAGGGGCGGGGGGTGGAGAGGGGAAAAATTAGAGGTTGGGTCATGTCAGGGTAAGTTCTGTGTCTCTTGATTGAACCCCCATTGGTGGAGGTCTACAGAGCAAAGGTCTAACACTGTATGTGTCAAGGAAGTTTATCAAGGAAAAGGAAATAATGTGCCTGGCAGGGGAAGGAGAATTTAAATAGGAATACAATACAGAAACCTTCCATTTTGCACTCTGTATAAATTATATATCTTTGGGATTCTATTTGATATATTTTCTGCACTAAAGCTGATATATTATCATAACCTGGTTTTTTATCCACATTTTTCTAAATGCAGCTAATTGTTTTACATAATACTGGTGAATGCTTTTGAAAATAACATGACATTTCTAAGGGATATGTAATCCTCTATAAAATATAAGCTGCAAATCTCCCACAACTTAAATCATATCTGATCCATCAGTGTATGCTGTGTGAGTTGGTTATTAAAAAATAAATAAATCATAAATTCAGTGAGCAAAGTTAATAAGAAACATAAAGGCTACGGCAGGAGCCAGACCATCTTCTCTTCTTCTGATTAACTGAAGGAGATTGATTTAAAATTTATACTATCAAGCAAAAGGCAATTTCTGTATTATCCCCAGGCACTTACACATTGGTGAGAAACACAGCCATGTACCAAGTCTCTCCATTATATGTACTTACTTTCAAATTGTTAGTCCATTTCATCATCAATCATCCACTCTTTCATTCAGGAAACATGAGCTAGCAGGGCAGTTCATTTATGGAACACTATTTGCATACTTAGCAATGTGTGAAACTGAATTCTTCATGTTGTTAAATTCAGCCTTATTTAGTGCACAGGAATTGTAGACACTTGCAGGGACAGACACCAAAGTGCTGAACAGGCAGAGGGTGAACACAGAAATTACTCTTTAGAATCTTCTCTAAACACAAAGCTCTGAAATGATGATTTTTTAACTGTTAACTGTCTTTTCATTTTCTGCTAATGTAAATCTAGCTGAGAGCAGAGTCCCTCAGCACTTAAGATACTGAAGTTGAGATATTGCCAAAGAAGTAATCTCTTGTTTCCTCTTTATCATTTGTAACTACTTCTAAAATCAGTTTTGTAACAGGGATTTTCAAAGCACACAGATAAATAAAATGAGAGTTTATGTAAATTTTTGAACACTTAATATCCTCGGTAAAGGTAGACTATTTTAATTATGTAAATAGTTCCCATCATTTAGAGACCCCACTGCTTCTAGGCAGCTTTTTAATCAAATGGCCTTAGCTTTTAAAACATTCCAAATAATTTGTATACTTGTAAATTTAATCACTAGTTACAGATTTTGAAAAGAAATATGTTCAAATCAAACTGGGATGTGTGAGGGGATGTTTCCAAATAACCAACTAAAGGGATTTTTTTTCCTTTTTAACAATTGCTTTATATTTAAGTTCTTTCCTGTATTGCAATTTCTTTTCTTTGCACTGCTGATCTAATTGTCTGCTGACATATCCATTATCTTTTATAGTCATTTCAAATAGCAAAAGAATTAGTTGCATATGATTTTTCACCACTTCTCTTGAACTTGCAACCAGTTCTCCCTGATTGCTTCATTTTCATAGTCTTCATAATGGAATGAAAAAGCTCTAACACCACTTTGGGTATAAGATGTCTGTGAACAATGGAGAAGACAAGCTAAAAGACCTTGAAAATGTTATTGCATATACAAACAAACAAACAAAACAAAAAAACACCACCAACAAAACACACACACACACACACACACACACACACACCCTAATTTCCTTGGGGTTAAAAAAAAGGAACAACAAAACCATGTCTGGAATATAGGAAAGCATTGTAAGGAGAAAAAAAAGTGAGTTTGTTTTGTTTTTATTGAGACCTATGAAGTTATTGCAAAACTTCCCAAGTTCCTTTGTCAGTCACATAGGTGAGATTTTCAAACATTTTCAAGCACAGGAAAATATTTTTATTGGAATATCTTTCCATTTGAATAGAACATTGTATCTGTAGTCACACCTTCCATGATTCTAACTGTATAGAGTCTAGAGAGACTTCTCAGGATAATAATCACATTTACAAAATCCTGTATCTTTTTTTTTTAAATAGAGCAACCTCAATGAAATATGTCTTTCTGAATCCAAAACAAATGTGTTTATTTTTTATTAATTAATTAATTTTAAGATTTTATTTATTTATTTGACAGAGATATCAAAAGAGGGAACACAAGCAGGGGGAGTGGGAGAGGGAGAAACAGGTTTCCCGCTGAGCAGGGAGCCCTATGCGGGGCTCGATCCAAGGACCCTGGGATTATGACCTGAGCCGAAGTCAGACACTGACTGAACTACCCAGGCATCCCTGTTTTTATTTTTTAAAACCACAAAGAAAAAAGGCTGTCAGTAGATTGTTGTTTTAATCTTTTTTCTTTCTTTCTCAAAGTAAAACATCATCTAATTCACTCTTGAGGAAGAACTAAAGGAATCCTTCCCTTAGTGATATATTAAATCTTCTGAGACTTAGAGTATCATATACTTTTTCTGTAAATGGCTTGCATGATGTGTGGGGTTCAAAAGAATACATTTACTTTCTATATATTTCTAAATGACTTAAAACTGGCTTATGCCCTGTGGAAATCAAAGGATGTATCAAATATTGAAAGGTATGTTTGATGGTTAATTTTATGTGTCAACTTGACTGGGCCATGGGTTGCCCAGATTAAGCATTATTTCTGTGCATGTCTGTGAGGATGTTTCTGGATGAGATTAAGCATTAGAATCCCTGGACTCAGTAAAGCAGATTGTCCTCCCTAATGTGGATGGGCCTCATCTAATTCATTAAGGGCCTGATTAGAACCAAAAGGGAGGACTTGTCCCCTTACTGCCTGCCTGATTGAGCTGGGACACTGTCCTCCCCTATCCCTGGACTGGGATTTATATCATTGGCTTCACTCATTCTCAGGCCTTTGAACTAGTGCTGGGATCATATCACTGGTTTTCTTGGGTCTTCAGTTTGCAGACAGCAGGTGGTGGGACTATATATATATATATATTAGAATGTGTATGTATGTATGTAGTTCTAGTTCTATTTTTTTCTGGAGAACCCTGATTAATATGGTACATCTTTTGTTTCTGAACATTTTTAGTGAAAACACAAGATCCTTTGTTTGACTACTCAAAATAAAAGGGAAGAATATTTGATGATATGATCTGTTCTTGAAGGAAGATTAGAAACTTTTCAGCTGGGATGGCTGGAGGAAATGTAAAAGTATATTTTGGGGAGGAAAAGAAAAGAAAATGAAAAGAAAATGAAAAGAAATCGAGTAAGAAAAAAGGTAAATGACTTTTTCAGTATCATGATGAGTGGATGACAGAAAGTATCATTGATGGGACATGGAAGAGAGCCACTGATATCACCTCATGCATTTCTCTATACGAGCAGCTCATTCACTCATAAACATTTATGGTGAAACTAGTATTTGGCAGACATCTTTGTATTAATGGCAGGAGCTTGGTTTCTAGGCTTTTCGGCTACTACTTGGTGAAACAAAAAACACAAACAAAATTCTTGAGGTAGTCAAGAGCAGAGCTTAATAATGGTGAAAATACAAGGATAACAGTGACTAGCGATCTAATTTAGGATGAGTTAATAAAGACACAATTAGGACTTGTTGAAATAAAAATCTGGACTATAGCAAAAATGAGAGAAGATGGACTCTGAGAAGCCCCATGAAATGAATAAGAACTCTTTAAACTGTATGACTTCTTTGAACAGAGCATGATTAGCATTGGAACTCTGTTTGTCAAAGTTGAAATTCATCACTCATGTTCCATCAGCTACTAATTCTCACAAGAAATTAGAGAACTTGAAAAAAATAAAAGATATAATGATAGGAAAGTGAAGGATTCAATGGACTCTCTGATAACATCTAATGACTTAATTAAGTAATTGGAAAAGGGGAACCCTTACCTCCCTGACAAACAATTACTTGATATACTTAGAAAAAAAGTGGCAAATCTCTTCTAATTCCATTTTAGAAACTCTTTTCAATTCAAAGATAATTTCTAAGTCACTCTTAAGAATTTTAATATGGCAGAATATTATAATTTACCAGGGAGCAAAACTTAGAAACAAGCTAAATCAATTTACCAATCCAGTATTAATTAAATATCTGCTATATAACCAACTCTTTCCTGGTATTATAAAATAATTAGACCAATTTCCTAACTAATAAGAAAGTAATAAAGGATCTATAATTTACTATAAAAGTGAGTCAAATATTTTGAAAGCTTATATTTGGAGAATCTCTTTTGGTTAAATATTACATCTTAAAGCTCAAATGTAACTCTTGAAAATCAATAAAAATTCATAAATATAAAAATCTTCATATTGAATCATTTCAGAGAAATGTTATCATAGTTAAAGCCCTTACTATATTCATAATTTTGTTGTGTGACACAAAGTTCTAAAGAACCAAGAAATGACACAACTAAGAAACAGAAGCCCCATATATATCTTGAAAAAATGCATTATATACAATGGGCAATGTGATAATGCTCTTATTTAATGATGTTACCAATTTTAGAGACCATACCTTTAGGTAGTTGTCTTACTTAGAAGAGTTTGAAAATGGTTTTGTCTAAACTCATATTTCTCCTGTACAGCTGCACATGGTATTTAAATATGCATGCTGTGCTATAATCATTTTAGGTGGAATCCTGGCTCTGCTCTTTTCATTTTCTCATTTATTTCATTTATAGAATTTGAATCATAAGAGAACTATGACTAAATGAATAAAATCTGTAGTTTGAATGGTGAACCAAGAAAGTTCTGGGTAAACATTTAAATATTATTATGTGAAGTAGGAAAGTCATGCTATAAAGGTAAAGGGAATTTTGCAAAATTCTATATTGGCACTTGTAAATTCTTTGTAACATGAAATATAAGTTTTGAGCCTTTTCTGATTATCTGTCTTGGAATACTGAGATTTCTGGTATACACTTCTTTTAATTTAGTCTTAAGACCCCCCACCCCCGTGCCTTCAGGTTCCTCTTTCATTACCATCAAAGCTATGAAGAATTAAGTTGCCATTTCCTATTCTTCTTGTTCATTTTGTAATGCTGAGACAACAGCATTGGGGGTAATTTAAACTTTAAGCCCTTCAATCCCATGAGAATAAACATTTTTATAACCTTTAACTATCTCCTGTTAACAAATGTTCTTGAGAAATCAAGGTCATATTCAAATAATTTGCATATATCAAAAAGGTGTCAAGTTAAAATCAAGTTGTTATTTTGAACAAATAATAGCTGATATGGGTCTTGGTCCTATCCTCTACATATATATTTAAATAAATTGTTAAGTTCATGCTTGTGTTCAAACGCTATAGCAACTTCTCAAATCACTTTTATATTTCCACTCACAGGCCATAATTTCAGTAACTTATTTAGAAAGACTAGAATTAATTCACAATAACTTACTCGTCAACCTGGATCCTTCTCTGTTAAAAGTTAATATGAACCTTTTATCTGATATTTGTAATTTTTTTTTAAGGCAGAGTAAAGAAAAACAGCTACCTTACTAAACACAACAAAACTCAAAAAGCTTATAAGGAAAAGAACATTTATTCAACAGGCATGCTCTGTCATGTGGACTAGTAGTTTTGATAAGTAAGAATAACCTATAATGAGAAATTTCTATGTAGTCTGAAATCTATTTGATGTTAGATTGCAACTGTATAAATCTCCCTAAAATGCCTATGATACATTCTAAAAGAGTGTCACTGAAACATCTTACCTTTAACTAACATGAGGGAAACTTAGATCAGGGGATTGTTTTATCACAGAAAGTGACCCCCAAAATTAATTTGTTGATTAACATGTAATGACTTTGTACCTTAATGATGAGTAATATAACATGGCATCTGCTGTTTTCAGCAGTGTACTGGCTTTGTCTCATGTCTACCATTAAACATTTAATAATGCTATATGTCTATGTATATAAAATCTAATCCTGATTCTTTTTAGTTTTACAAACTGGCTGTTCAGAATACTTCTGTTCTCTTAACTTATTTCTATATGAATCAACTCACCTAAAAGATTCAGTTAAGAAGCCAGGCAAAGAAGAAAGGACAGAGGTTTGTCCCTTTCCAATAATTTTGAAGACTTAACACAGTGGTTGTCAAAAAAAAAAAAAGACAAAAAAAAAAACTGTACTGTGTAGATCAGTCAACTGGGAATGCTTGTTATGAATGTTATAAATGCTTCCTATATTCTCAAAGTGAGGCTTCAGAGTCTGCATATGAACGCACACCCATCAGGATGTTTTGAAATCAGGCAGTTTCTGGGTAACCATGATGATATCAAGGGTGATTTGAGCTGGAGAGGGCAGTACAGGTTATTTATATGGTGTGCTGTCAACTAAGAGCAGAAATTAGCTGTAGAGGCCAGAGATCAAGAGAGGACCTAAACTGTCTGAATTGTCCCGAAGAGGACAAATAAAAATAGCTACTGAGGGAAACCTTAGCTGGTGAGGTAGTGTTTAAGAGTGATAGAATAGTACTAAGCCAGCATTCCAGCATTTTCTCGTTTTCAGTTTTTAAAGTGACTGGCAATTTTGGATATTTAATTTCCACTGCCTTCCCCAAAAGTAATGTTGTATGTAAAATTACAGAGTTGATTTGTCTCTAAATTTAACTGAATAAGGCTATTTAGTAAAGTCAATTACTCTAGGGGCACCTGGGTGGCTCAGTCAGTTAAGCATCTAACTCTTGGTTTTGGCTCAGGTCATGAGCTCATGGGTTGTGAGATTGAGCCCCACATGGGCCTCTGTGCTCAGCACAGAGTCTGCTTGAAATTCTCTCTCTTCCCCTCTCCTTCTGCCCCTCCCCCCTGGCATACTCTAAGAATAAATAAATAAATAAATCTTTAAAAAAAAGTAAATTATTCTAACTCAAAACAAGAACTTGTCTTTACCTTCATTTTGTCCTCCTGCTTTGTCTTTTGCTTTTTCTCCCTCTGGATGATCTTTTCTAGGATCCTTTCCAAAGGAGCTCCTGTTAGCACAATCTTCAGCCACCCCCTTTATTGGTCAAATTTAAAGAAGGGATCTTAGGTCCAGTTGTCTGCCTTGCTTCCCTCATGCTAGAGATGCTTTGGATACCACTCAGCATCAGAGTATCAGTGAAGGACTGAGCCCCTCCCTGACTGCTGTAATGTCTGAGCCATCTCCGCTGTCAGGGCACCATGAACTTTTACTGGCTCTTGGTAGAGCATCAGAATAGCTCTTGTTCCATGTTTCATGAAGTGGATGTTGGCTCAGTTCTAGTTTACTGGCAAGTACAACATCACCTATGACACGGTGTGCTTGATAACCATACCTGAACAAGTTACAATGACATTTCTTCTAGAAACATGTTGCTTTCACATCAGTAATTTATTCTTTAGACTAGTCTTGTACAACAATCTCTGAAAGAACAGTTGCCAAACAAATTCTTTTCCTGAGTTCTTCTGAGGGGACCCTTTCAGATATCTGTATACATTGAAATCATGTTCTAACACTCATCCTAGAGTGGAATTCTGAGTAAATTACACCCATCTAGATCCTCACAGAAATAATCTACTGAAATATCAAAATAATCTCATATGTTTCTCCTATACTGAAGCCCCCAGAACAGATTACACAAGGCATTGCATTACAGAGTGTCCATTATTCTGCTATAGCACGTTTGCTGATCATACCAACTGTGTGAGAGCCCCAAATGATCTGTATCTGTGTTTGTGTGAATTGACATGAATCCAAAATATAAGCAAAGTGAGACTCAAAGCCATAATGAGGTCAACAATAAAAAATAAAAGCAATTGTTCTCAGTTTGAGTAATTTTTAGTTTTTGTTGAATAGCTAAATGCTTGAGTCATATTATGAAGTGTTAGCAGTGAAAATCCATAACTGAACTACATAAATTACAAACTGATTTAGATGCACCAGGTCTAGCTTTAATGTCCAGTACACATGATGTGCTGAAGGTGTGTAATGACCCATGCACAGATGCAGCAGAGGAGGAATTTAACAAAATTGGCATTTGCTTTTATTAGATCTCACATGGTCAAAAAGCATTTATCTGATGTGAAGAAAGGACTCAGTGAATTATCAAACAAACAGAAGCTTTTTTTTTCTTAGTGTGGTAAATTTCTTTGGATTTATAATAGCTCATTGGAGAACATAGCAACCTCTAAAATTTTGCTGCAAGGTAAGAAAATACCAGGCAGAGACAAGTTATTAAAAAGAAAGAATACATCACTTTGAACTCTAAACACTTGTTCTTAACACTTGATGCCCCTTACAGCAACAAATAACATGACAGATGTATATGATTTATAATTTTTTTTTGTTTAGAAAAACAAAGTGATAAAATTGAGTTGATGGATATAGTAGCCGTGAGACAGAATCATTCTGTCTATGTAAGCTGTATATAATAAAAACTCTAAAATAATGTCCTCTATTTCAAAACTCAGTTGCTGATGCTATTTATATTATCCAGTCATCTGGCAAGAAAATCTTCTCTCGATACTCTGAAAACCTAAATCATTACAGTTGATAGTCAGGAAATTGAGAAATAGGATTGCTAACTCAAAGAAGCATTTCAGTTGTGCTTTTTGGAATGTGAACAAAAGGGGTGCTGTGGTAGATAGAAAAAAAAATGACTCTCCCAAGATATCCATGTCCTAATCCCTGAAATCTGATAATAAATTACCTTACAGGGCAAAAGGGACTTTGCAGATGGGATTAGTTAAGGATCTTGAGATGGGGAGATTATCTTCATTTATCTAAGTGGTCCCAGTGTAATCATAAGGGTCATCATAAAGAAATGCAGGAGAGGAAGAGTCAGAGAAGGAGATGTGACAACAGAAGCTGAGAAGGTAGTGATTTTAATTGCTGGCTTTTATTGAAGATGGAGGGGGTCAGAAGCCAAAGAATGGAGGCAGCGTCCAGAAGCTTAAAAAGGCAGGGAAACTATTTGTCCCCTAGAGCCTCCAGAAGCAATTCAGCCCTGCTGACACCTTAATTTTAGCCCTGTAAGAGCCATTTCAGACTTCCGAACTGTAAAATAATTTTTTTTTGCACTGTTTTCGTTGTTGTTTGCTTGTTTTCATGATAAGTGTACTCTTTAATCCCAATCACCTATTTCACCCATTCCCCCACCCCCCTGCCTCACCTCTGGTAAACTTCAGTTTGTTATCTATACTTAAGAGTCTGTTTCTTGGTTTGTTTCTCTCTCTCTTCCCACCCCATCCCCCCGCTTGCTTGTTTGTTTTGTTTCTTAAATTCTACATATGAGTGAAATCATATGGTATTTGTCTTTCTCTCTGATTTATTTGTTAGCATAATACTCTCTAGCTCCATCTATGGAAAAAGATTTCATTCTTTTATATCACTGAATATTATACCATTATATATATATATATACACACACACATATGCACCACTTCTTCTTTAGCCATTCATTAATCAGTGGACACTTGGGCCGCTTCCATAATTTGGCTACTGTAAATAACGCTGTAATAAACATAGGGGTGCATGTATCGCTTTGAATTAGTGTTTTTGTATTTTTTTGAGTAAATACCCAGTATGGGATTCCTGTATTGTAGGGTATTTCTATTTTTAACATTTAAGGAAACTCCATACTGCTTTCCACAGTGGCTGCACCATTTTGCATTCACACCAACAGAGCACAAGCTGTATAAATTCTTCATATATTTGGGATACTAACCCTTCCTCATATATGTCATTTGCAAATATCTTCTCCCATTCCTTAGGTTGCCTTTAGGTTTGGTGACTGTTTCCTTCACTGTGTAGAAGCTTTTTATTTTGATGTAGTCCCAATGGTTCATTTTTAATTTTTTTCCCTTGCCTCAGGAGATTTATCTAGAAAAAAAGTTGCTATGGCTGATGTCAGAGAAATTACTGCTTGTGCTATTTTCTAGGATGTTTTTGGTTTCAGGTCTCCCATTTAGGTCTTTAATCCATTTTGAATTTATTTTTGTGTGTGGTATAAGAAAGTGGTCCAGTTTCATTCTTTAGCATGTTGCTGTCAGATTTCCCAACACCATTTGTTGAAGAGACTGTCTTTTTCCTACTGGGTATTCTTTCCTTCTTTGTCAAAGATTAACTGACCATACAGTTGCGGGTTTAGTTCAGGGTCTTCTAGTCTGTTCTATTGATCCATGTGTCTATTTTGGTGCCAGCACCATACTGTTTTGATCACTACAGCTTTGTAACATAACTTGAAGTCTGGAATTGTGATACTTCCAGTTTTGTTTTTCTTTCTCAAGATTGCTGGGGGTATTTGAGGTCTTTTGTGATTCCATAAAAATTTTTTTTATTGTTATGTTAATCACCATACATCATTAGTTTTTGATGTAGTGTTCCATGATTCATTGTTTGCATATAACACCCAGTGCTCCATGCAGTACATGCCCTCTTTAATACCCATTACCAGGCTAACCCATCCCCCACCCCCATCCCCTCTAGAACACTGTTTGTTTCTCAGAGTCCATCGTCTCTCATGGTTTGTCTCCCTCTTCGATTCCCCCCCTTCATTATTCCCTTCCTGCTCTCATCTTTTTTTTTTTTTTAACATATAATGTGTTATTTGTTTCAGAGGTACAGGTCTGTGATTCATCAGTCTTACACAATTCACAGCGCTCACCATAGCACATACCCTCCCCAATGTCTATCACCCAGCCACCCCATCCCTCCTACACCCCACCACTCCAGCAACCCTCAGTTTGTTTCCTGAGATTAAGAATTCCTCGTATCAGTGAAGTCATATGATACATGTCTTTCTCTGATTGACTTATTTCACTCAGCATAACACCCTCCAGTTCCATCCACGTCATTTCAAATGGCAAGATTTCATTCCTTTTGATGGCTGCATAATATTCCATTGTATATACATATACCACTTTTCTTTATCCATTCATCTGTCGATGGACATCTTGATCTTTCCACAGTTTGGCTATTGTGGACATTGCTGCTATAAACATTGGGGTGCACGTACCCCTTCAGATTCCTACATTTGTATCTTTGGGGTAAATACACAGTAGTGCAATTGCTGGGTCGTAGGGTAGTTCTATTTTCAACTTTTTGAGGAACTTCCATACTGTTTTCCAGAGTGGCTGCACCAGCTTGCATTCCCACCAACAGTGCAGGAGGGTTCCCCTTTCTCCGCATCCCTGCCAACATCTGTCATTAATTTACTTGTTAATTTTAGCCATTCTGACTGGTGTTAGGTGGTATCTCATTGAGGTTTTGATTTGGATTTCCCTGATGCCGAGCGATGTTGAGCACTTTTTCATGTGTCTGTTGGCCATTTGGATGTCTTCTTTGGAAAAATGTCTCTTCATGTCTTCTGCCCATTTCTTGATTGGAGTATTTGTTCTTTGGGTGTTGAGTTTGATAAGTTCTTTATAGATTTGGATACTAGTCCTTTATCTGATATTTCATTTACAAATATCTTCTCCCATTCTGTCGGTGGCTTTTGGTTTTGTTGACTGTTCCTTTCGCTGAGCAAAAGCTTTTTATCTTGATGAAGTCCAAATAGGTCACTTCTGCCCTTCCTTCCCTTGCCTTTGGCGATGTTTCTAGGAACAAGTTGCTGCAGCTGAGGTTGAAGAGTTGCTGCTTGTGTTCTTCTTTAGGATTTTGATGGACTCCTGTCTCACGTTTAGGTCTTTCAACCATTTGGAGTCTATTTTTGTGTGTGGTGTAAGGAAATGGTCCAGTTTCATTCTTCTGCATGTGGCTGTCCAATTTTCCCATCACCATTTGTTGAAGAGACTGTCTTTTTGCCATTAGACATTCTTTCCTGCTTTGTCAAAGATTAGTTGACCATGGAGTTGAGGGTCCATTTCTGGGCTCTCTATTCTGATCCATTGATCTATGTGTCCATTTTAATGCCAGTACCATACTGTCTTGAAGATGACAGCTTTGTAATAGAGCTGGAAGTCCGGAATTGTGATGCCCCCAGTTTTGCTTTTCTTTTTCACCATTCCTCTGGCTATTCGGGGTCTTTTCTGTTTCCCTACAAATTTTAGGAGTATTTGTTCCATTTCTTTGAAAAAAGTGGATGGTATTTTGATGGGGATTGCACTGAATGTGTAGATTGCTCTAGGTAGCATTGACATCTTCACAATGTTTGTTCTTCCAATCCATGAGCATGGAATGTTTTTCCATTTCTTTGTGTCTTCCTCAATTTCTTTCATGAATATTTTATAGGTTTCTGAATACAGATTCTTAGCCTCTTTGGTTAGGTTTATTCCTAGGTATCCTATGGTTTTGGGTGCAATTGTAAATGGGATTGACTCCTTAATTTCTCTCTCTTCTGTCTTGTTGGTGTATAGGAATGCCGCTGATTTCTGTGCATTGATTTTATATCCTGCCACTTTACTGAATTCCTGTATGAGTTCTAGCAGTTTTGGGGTGGAGTCTTTTGGGTTTTCCACATAAAGGATCATATCATCTGCAAAGAGTGAGTGTTTGACTTCCTCTTTGCTGATTTGGATGCCTTTGATTTCTTTTTGTTGTCTGATTGCTGTGGCTAGGAATTCTAATACTATGTTGAATAGCAGTGGTGATACTGGACATCCCTGCCGTGTTCCCATGTTCCTGACCTTAGAGGGAAAACTCAGTTTTTCCCCTTTGAGAATGATATTCACTGTGGGTTTCTCATGGATGGATTTTATGATATTGAGGTATGTACCCTCTATCCCTATACTCTGAAGAGTTTTGATCAAGAAAGGATGCTATACTTTGTCATATGATTTTTCTGCATCTGTTGAGAGGATCATATGGTTCTTGTTCTTTCTTTTATTAATGTATTGTATCACATTGATTGATTTGCGGATTTTGAACCAACCTTGCAGCCCAGGGATAAATCCCACTTGGTCTTGGTGAATAATAATTTTAATGTACTGTTGGATCCTATTGGCTAGTATTTGGTGAGAATTTTGGCATCCATGTTCATCAAGGATATTGGTCTGTAATTCTCCGTTTTGATGGGGTCTTTGTCTGGTTTTGGGATCGAGGTAATGCTGGCTTCATAAACGAGTTTGGACGTTTTTCTTCCATTTCTATTTTTTGGAACAGTTGCAGAAGAATGGGTATTAATTCTTCTTTAAATGTTTGGTAGAATTCCCCTGAGAAGCCATCTGGCCCTGGGCTCTTGTTGTTGGGAGATTTTTGATGACTGCTTCAATTTCCTTAGTGGTTATAAGTCTGTTCAGGTTTTCTATTTCTTCCTGGTTCAATTTTGGTAGTTGATACATCTCTAGGAATGCATCCATTTCCTCTAGATTATCTAATTTGTGGGCATAGGGTTGCTCATAATATGTTCTTATAATTATTTGTATTTCTTTGGTGTTGGTTGTGATCTCCCCTCTTTCATTCATTATTTTATTTATTTGGGTCATTTTCTTTTTGATAAGTCTGGCCAGGGGTTTATCAATCTTGTTAATTCTTTCAAAGAACCAGCTCCTAGTTTCGTTGATCTGTTCTACTGTTCTTTTGGTTTCTATTTCATTGATTTCTGCTCTGATCTTTATTATATCTCTTCTCCTGCTGGGTTTAGGCTTTATTTACTGTTCTTTGTCCAGCTCCTTTAGGTGTAGGGTTAGGTTGTGTATTTGAGACCTTTCTTGTTTCTGGAGAAAAGCTTGTATTGCTATATACTTTCCTCTTAGGACTGCCTTTGCTGCATCCCAAAGATTTTGAACGGTTGTGTTTTCATTTTCATTGGTTTCCATGAATTTTTTTAATTCTTCTTTAATTTCCTGGTTGACCCATTCATTTTTTAGTAGGTCTGCTCTTTAGCCTCCATGTATTTGAGTTCTTTCCAATTTTCCTCTTGTGATTGAGTTCTAGTTTCAAAACACTGTGGTCTGAAAATATGCAGGGAATGATCCCAATCTTTTCGTACTGGTTGAGACCTGATTTGGGCCCCAGGTTGTGATCTGTTCTGGAGAATGTTCCATGGGCACTAGAGAAGAATGTGAATTCTGTTGCTTTGGGATGGAATGTTCTGAATATGTCTGTGAAGTCCATTTGTTCCAGTGTGTCATTTAAAGTCTTTATTTCCTTGTTGATCTTTTGCTTAGATGATCTGTCCATTTCAGTCAGGGGGGTGTTAAATTCCCCCACTATTATTGTACCGTTGTTGATGATTTCTTTGCTTTTGTTATTAATTGGCTTATATAATTGGCTGCTCCCATCTTAGGGGCATAGGTATTTACAATTGTTAGATCTTCTTGTTGGATAGACCCTTTAAGTGTGATGTAATGTCCTTCCTCATCTCTTATTACAGTCTTTGTTTTAAAATCTAATTTGTCTGATATAAGGACTGCTATCCCAGCTTTCTTTTGGTGTCCATTAGCATGGTAAATGGTTTTCCACCCCCTCACTTTCAATCTGGGGGTGTTTTTGGGTCTAAAATGAGTCTCTTGCAGACAGCATATCAATGGGTCTTGTTTTTTTATCCAATCTGATAGCCTGTGTCTTTTGATTGGAGCATTTAGCCTATTTACATTCAGGGTAAGTATTGAAAGATATGAATTTAGTGCCATTGTATTGCCTGTAAGGTGACTGTTACTGTATATTGTCTGTGTTCCTTTCTGGTCTATGTTACTTTTAGGCTCTCTATATCTTGTAGGGATGGTTCACTGTTTGCAGATTCCTTTAGTTTTTGTTTGCCCTGGAAGCTTTTTATCTCTCCTTCTATTTTCAATGACAGCTTAGCTGGATATAATATTCTTGGCTGCCTATTTTCTCATTGAGTGCTCTGAATATATCATGCCACTCCTTTCTGGCCTGCCAGGTCTCTGTGGCTAGGTCTATTGCCAATCTAATATTTCTACCATTGTAGTTTACAGATCTCTTGTCCTGAGCTGCTTTCAGGATTTTCTCTTTGTCTGTGTGAGTGGTAAGTTTTACTATTAGATGTCAGGGTGTTGACCTATTTTTATTGATTTTGAGGGGGGTTCTCTTTGCCTCCTGTATTTTCATGCCTGTTTCCTTCCCCAAATTAGGGAAGTTCTCTGCTATAATTTGCTCCAATGTACCTTCTGCCCCTCTCTCTCCTTCTTCTTCTTCTGGGATCCCAATTATTCTAATGTTGTTTTGTCTTATGGTATCATTTATCTCTCAGATTCTGTCCTCATGATCCAGTAGTTGTTTATCTCTCTTTTTCTCAGCTTATTTATTTTCCATCATTTGGTCTTCTATATCACTAATTCTCTCTTCTGCATCATTTATCCTAGCAGTTAGCGCCTCCATTTTTTATTGCACCTCATTAATAGCCTTTTTTATTTCAACTGTATTAGATTTTAGTTCTTATATTTCTCCAGAAAGGGTTTCTCTAATATCTTTCATGGTTTTTTCAAGTCCAGTGAGTATCTTTAAAATCATCATTCTGAACTCTTGTTTTGACATCTTACTAACGTCCGTATTGATTAGGTCCCTGGTAGTCAGTACTGCCTCTTGTTCTTTTTTTTGAGGTGATTTTTTCCACCTTGTCATTTTGTCCAGAGGGGAATAGATGAATGAGAGAACAAAATGCTAACAGGGTTCAACCACCCCAGAAAAAATACACTAAACTAATCAGAAGAGACCTAAAACTGGGGAAAAGAAGGGGAAAGAAAGAAAAAAGAAAAAAGAAAATGAAAAAATTAAACAAACAAACAAAAAACAGGATATGATCAAATATGATCAGGCTGGTGCATAGATCAGTGCCACACACTAGATTTTGGGTGTATTTTGGTCTGTTAGAAGAAAGTGCCTCCCAAAATTTTAAAGAAAGAAAAACTTAGATATGTATAAAAATAAGGGTAAATACGATGAAGGGATGGAATATAATTGTAAAGATGGAAATTATAAAAGATTTTATAAAAGGAATTGATAAGATGTTGTTTGAAAAAAGAAAGAAGAGGATTTAAAAAATAACTGAGAGAATATGATCAGGCAGGAGACTAGAACAAAGCCATACACTAGAGATTTAGGGTATATTTTGGTCTGTTAGAAGAAACTGTATCTCAAAGTTTTAAAGAGAGAACAATTTATATATGCATACCAAAAATAAGGTTAACTACTATGAAGGGATAGAATATGACTCTAAAAATGAAAAATAAAAAAGATTTTTTTAAAAAGGGATTGATAAGATGTTGGTTGAAAAAGGAAAAAGAAAAAATTAAAAAAAATAGAGTTAAAAAAATTAACTTTGAAAGACTAAAGAATCAAGGGAAAAAAGCCATGAATTCTATGTGCAGTATTCTCCTAGCTCTGGAGTTCTGCTGTTCTCATTAATCGGTAAACTTGTTCTTGGCTGGCTGTTCTTGCTGATCTTCTGGGGGAGGAGCCTGTCGCAGTGGTTCTCAGATGTGTTTGCCGGAGGCAGAATTGTCCCACCCTTGGGGGGGGGGTGGCTAAGTAATCTCGGTTTTGCTTTCCGGAGATTTTGTTCCCTGCAAGCTTTCTGTACAGCTTTGGAGGACAAGAGTGAAAGTGGTGGCCTCCCAATCTCCACCCTGGAGGAGATGAGAACTCGGGGCCCCACTCCTCAGTGCGCCCCCCAGAGAAAAGCAGTCAATCACTCCCGTCTCCCCAGTCTCCGGCTGTACTCCGTGCTCACCAGGCCTGTGACCTAGTGTTTCTATCTCTGGCACCCGACTCGGTGTGGAGTCTCCAAACCCAGCAGATCCCAGTGGTACGCTCCTGCATTGCTCCTCCCAGGGGAGGAAGGGGAGTATCCCCAGATCTGCTGCTTGTTGGATCCCTGGAAGAGCAGTGGCCGGACTGCGCCACGGATCACCGCTTATGGCAACCCCGACCTGAGAGCCCACACCTCTGCTCCGTCTCTGCAGCCGGCTTCCCCGCTCTGATACTTGGGAGCTCTGCACCCAGGCACTGCCGGTCTTTCTGTGACCCCAAGGGTCCTGAGACCACACTATCCTGCGAGGGTTCCACCCCCACTTAGCCACTGGAGTGACGTCCCTCAGCGGAGCCGACTTCTAAAATTTCTGATTTTGTGCTCCACTGCTCTATCACTTGCTGGTAGCGTCTGACAGAGGCCCCCTCCCCCGCCACCTATCCTCCTGAATATCACCTCAGATTCACTCTTCCACATGTCCTACCGTCCAGAAAGTGGTCGCTTTTCTGTTCAGAGAGTTGCTGCTATTCTTTTCTTCGATCTCCTGTTGAGTTTGTAGGTGTTCAGAATAGTTTTTCCATACAAATTTTAAGATTGTTTGTTCTAGCTCTGTGAAAAATGCTCTTGGTATTTTGGCAGGGATTGCATTAAATCTGTATATTTCTTTGGGTAATACAGAAATTATAACAGTATTTTCTCTACCCATGAGCATGGAATGTCTTTCCATTGCTTTGTGTCATATTTCTTTCTTCTTTTATCAGTGTTTTATAGTTTTCATAGTACAGATCTTTTGCCTCTTTGGTTAAGTTTATTCCTAGGTATTTTATTATTTTTGGTGTAATTATAAATTGGATGATTTTATTAATTTTGTTTTCTGCTGCTTCATTACTGGTGTAAAGAAATGCAACAGATTTCTGTACATTGATTTTGTATCCTGCAACTTTCCTGAATTTATTAATCAACCTTACTGAATTTATTAATCAGTTCTAGCAGCTTTTAGGTTGAGTCTTTAGGGTTTTCTGTATATAGTATTTCATCTGCAAATAGTAAAAGTTTTACTTCTCACTGATTTGATGCTTTTTTTTTCCTTCTATGATTGCTATGACTAGAATTTCCAGGACTATGTTGAATACAAGTGATGAGAGTGGATATCCTTGTCTTGTTTCTGACCTTAGGGAAAAGCTCTCAATTTTCCCCATTGAGTATGATGTGAATTTTTCATAAAAAGCCTTTATTATGTTGAGGTATGTTCCCTCTAAACCTACTTTGTTTAGGATTTTAATCATGGATGGATGTTGTACTTTGTCAAATGTTATTTCTGCATCTATAGAAATGATCATATGGTTTTTATCCTTTCTCTTATTGATGTCATGTATGTTGATTGATGTGTAAATATTGAACTACCTTGCATCCTGGGAATGAATCCCATTTGATTATACTGAATGATTTTTTAAATATATTGTTGGATTCTGTTTGCTAGTATTTTGTTGAGGATTTTTGCGTCTATGTTCATCAGAGATACTGGCCTGTAGTTCTTTTTTTGTGATGTCTTTATCTGGCTTTGGTATCAGAGTAATGCTGGCTCATAGAATGAATTTGGAAGTCTTCTTTCCTTTTTTTATTTTTGGAATAGTTTGAGTGGAATAGATATTACCTCTTCTTGAAATGTTTGGTAGAATTCACCTCTGAAGCTGTCTGGTCCTAGATTTTGTTAGTTGGGAGTTTTTAAATTACTGATTCAATTTCATTGCTGGTAATCTCCTTCCTGTTTCTTTTGGGAGGTTATGTCTTTCTAAGAATATATCCATTTCTAAGAATATCCATTGCTATGTTGCCCAATTTTTTGACATACATTCTTTCATAATATTCTTTTTTTTCCTTTAAATTTTTTATTGTTATGTTAATCACCATACATTACATCATTAGTTTTTGATGTAGTGTTCCATGATTCATTGTTTGCGTATAACACCCAGTGCTCCACGCAGAACGTGCCCTCTTTGATACCCATCGCCAGGCTAACACATCCACCCACCCCCCACCCAGAACACTCAGTTTGTTTTTCAGAATCCATCATCTCTCATGGTTCGTCTCCCCCTCCGATTTACCCCTTCATTCTTTCCCTCCTGCTATCTGCTTCTTCTTTTTTTTTCTTAACATATATTGCATTATTTGTTTCAGAGGTACAGATCTATGACTCAACAGTCTTACACAATTCACAGCGCTCACCATAGCACATACCCTCCCCAGTGTCTATCACCCAGCCACCCCATCCCTCCCACCCCCCACCACTCCAGCAAAACTCAGTTTGTTTCCTGAGATTAAGAATTCCTCATATCAGTGAGGTCATATGATACATGTCTTTCTCTGATTGACTTATTTCACTTAACATAACACCCTCCAGTTCCATTCATGTCGTTTCAAATGGCAAGATCTCATTCCTTTTGATGGCTGCATAATATTCCATCGTGTATAAATACCACATCTTCTTTATCATTCATCTGTCGATGGACATCTTGGCTCTTTCCTAAGTTTGGCTATTGTGGACATTGCTGCTATAAACATCGGGGTGCACCTACCCCTTTGGATGCCTAGATTTGTATCTTTGTAGTAAATACCCAGTAGTGCAATTGATGGATCATATGGTAGCTCTATTTTCAACTTTGTGAGGAACCTCCATACTGTTTTCCAGAATGGTTGCACCAGCTTGCATTCCCACCAACAGTGTAGGAGGGTTCCCCTTTCTCGACATCCCTGCCAACATCTGTCATTAATTTACTTGTTAATTTTAGCCATTCTGACTGGTGTGAGGTGGTATCTCATTGAGGTTTTGATTTGGATTTCCCTGACGCCAAGTGATGTTGAGCACTTTTTGATGTGTCTGTGGCCATTTGGATGTCTTCTTTGGAAAAATGTCTCTTCATGTGTTCTGCCCATTTCTTGATTGGATCATTTGTTCTTTGGGTGTTGAGTTTGATAAGTTCTTTATAGATTTTGGGTACTAGCCCTTTATCTAATATTTCATTTGCAAATATTTTCTCCCATTCTGTTGGTTGTCTTTTGGTTTTGCTGACTGTTTCTTTCTCTGTGCAAAAGATTTTTATCTTGATGAAATCCCAATAGTTCATTTTTGCTCTGGCTTCCCTTGCTTTGGCGATGTTTCTAGGAAGAAGTTGCTGTGGCTGAGGTCGAAGAGGTTGCTGCCTGTGTTCTCCTTTAGGATTTTGATGGACTCCTGTCTCAGGTTTAGGTCTTTCAACCATTTGGAGTCTATTTTTGTGTGTGGTGTAAGGAAATGGTCCAGTTTCATTCTTCTGCTGTCCAATTTTCCCAACACCATTTGTTGAAGAGACTGTCTTTTTTCCATTGGACATTCTTTCCTGCTTTGTCAAAGATGAGTTGACCATAGAGTTGAGGGTCCATTTCTGGGCTCTCGATTCTGTTCCATTGATCGATGTGTCTGTTTTTGTGCCAGTACCATACTGTCTTGATGATGACAGCTTTGTAATAGAGCTGGAAGTCCGGAATTGTGATGCCGCCAGCTTTGCTTTTCTTTTTCAACATTCCTCTGGCTATTCGGGGTCTCTTCTGGTTCCATACAAATTTTAGGAATATTTGTTCCATTTCTTTGAAAAAAGTGGATGGTATTTTGATGGGGATTGCACTGAATGTGTAGATTGCTCTAGGTAGCATTGACATCTTCACAATGTTTGTTCTTCCAATCCATGAGCATGGAACGTTTTTCCATTTCTTTGTGTGTTCCTCAATTTCTTTCATGAGTATTTTATAGTTTTCTGAGTACAGATCCTTTGCCTCTTTGGTTAGATTTATTCCTGGGTACCTTATGGTTTTGGGTGCAATTGTAAATGGGATCGACTCCTTAATTTCTCTCTCTTCTGTCTTGTTGTTGGTGTATAGGAATGCCACTGATTTCTGTGCATTGATTTTATATCCTGCCACTTTACTCAATTACTGTATGAGTTCTAGCAGTTTTGGGGTGGAGTCTTTTGGGTTTTCCACATAAAGGATCATATCATCTGCAAAGAGTGAGTGTTTGACTTCCTCTTTGCTGATTTGGATGCCTTTGATTTCTTTTTGTTGTCTGATTGCTGTGGCTAGGACTTCTAATATTATGTTGAATAGCAGTGGTGATAGTGGACATTCCTGCCATGTTCCTGACCTTAGGGGGAAAGCTCTCAGGTTTTCCCCATTGAGAATAATATTGGCTGTAGGTTTTCCATAGATGGCTTTTATGATATTGAGGTATGTACCCTCTATCCCTATATTCTGAAGAGTTTTGATCCAGAAAGGATGCTGTACTTTGTCAAATGCTTTTTCTGCATCTGTTGAGAGGATCATATGATTCTTGTTCTTTCTTTTATTAATATATTGAATCACATTGATTGATTTGCAGATGTTGAACCAACCTTGCAGCCCAGGGATAAATGCCACTTGGTCGTGGTGAATAATGCTTTTAATGTACTGTTGGATCCTCTGGGCTAGTATTTTGGTGAGTATTTTTGCATCTGTGTTCATCAAGGATTTTGGTCTGTAATTCCTTTTGATGGGGTCTTTGTCTGGTTTTGGGATCAAGGTAATGTGACCTCATAAAATGAGTTTGGAAGTTTTCCTTCCATTTCTATATTTTGGAACAGTTTCAGGAGAATAGGCATTAATTCTTCTTTAAATGTTTGGTAGAATTCCCCTGGGAAGCCATCTGGCCCTGGGCTTTTGTTTGTTGGGAAATTTTTGATGACTGCTTCAATTTCCTTAGTGGTTATAGGTCTATTCAGGTTTTCTATTTCTTCCTGGTTCACTCTTGGTAGTTGATACATCTCTAGGAATGCATCCATTTCTTCCAGGTTATCTAATTTGCTGGCATAGAGTTGCTCCTAATATGTTCTCATAATTGTTTGTATTTCTTTGGTGTTGGTTGTGATCTCTCCTCTTTCATTCATGATTTTGTTGATTTGGGTCATTTCTCTTTTCTTTTTGATCAGTCTGACCAGACTTATCAAAGAATTATCAATCTTGTTAATTCTTTCAAAGAAGCAGCTCGTAGTTTCGTTGATCTGTTCTGCTGTTCTTTTGGTTTCTATTTCACAGATTTCTGCTCTGATCTTTATTATTTCTCTTCTGCTGGGTTTAGGCTTTATTTGCTGTTTTTTCTCTGGCTCCTTTAGGTGTAGGGTTAGGTTGTGCATTTGAGGCCTTTCCTGTTTCTTGAGAAAGGCTTTTACTGCTATATATTTTCCTCTTAGGACTGCCTTTGCTGCATCCCAAAGATTTTGAACAGTTGTGTTTTCATTTTCATTGGTTTCCATGAATTTTTTTAATTCTTCTTTAATTTCCTGGTTGACCCATTCATTCTTCAGTAGGATGCTCTTTAGCCTCCATGTATTTGAGTTCTTTCCGATTTTCCTCTTGTGATTGAGTTCTAGTTTCAAAGCATTGTGGTCCGAAATTATGCAGGGAATAATCCCGATCTTTTTGTACCGGTTGAGACCTGATTTGTGACCTAGGATGTGATCTATTCTGGTGAATGTTCCATGGGCACTAGAGAAGAATGTGTATTCTGTTGCTTTGGGATGGAATGTTCTGAATATGTCTGTGAAGTCCATTTGTTCCAGTGTGTCATTTAAAGTCTTTATTTCCTTGTTGATCTTTTGCTTAGATGATGTGTCCATTTCAGTCAGGGGGGGTGTTAAAGTCCCCCACTATTATTGTATCATTGTCGATGTATTTCTTTGCTTTTGTTATTAATTGCCTTATATAATTGGCTGCTCCAGTGTTGGGGGCATAGATTTTTACAATTGTTAGATCTTCTTGTTGGATAAATCCTTTAAGTAGTTTATAGTGTCCTTCCTCATCTCTTATTACAGTCTTTGGTTTAAAATCTAATTTGTCTGATATAAGGATTGCTATCCCAGCTTTCTTTTGGTGTCCATTAGCATGGTAAATAGTTTTCCACCCCCTCACTTTCAATGTGGGGGTGTCTTTAGGTCTAAAATGCGTCTCTTGCAGACAGCATATCAATAGGTCTTGTTTTTTAATCCAATCTGTTAGCTTGTGTCTTTTGATTGGGGCGTTTAGCCTATTTACATTCAGGGTAAGTATTGAAAGATATGAATTTAGTGCCATTGTATTGCCTGTAAGGTGACTGTTACTGTATATTGTCTGTGTTCCTTTCTGGTCTATGCTCCTTTAAGGCTCTCTCTTTGCTTAGAGGACCCCTTTCAATATTTCTTGTAGGGCTGGTTTTGTGTTTGCAAATTCCTTTAGTTTTTGTTTTTTCTGGAAGGTTTTTATCTCTCCTTCTATTTTCAATGACAGCCTTTGGATATAGTATTCTTGGCTGCATATTTTTCTCGTTTAATGCTCCGAATATATGATGCCAGTCCTTTCTGGCCTGCCAGGTCTCTGTGGATAGGTCTGTGGCCAATCTAATGTTTCTACCATTATAGGTTACATATCTCTTCTCCTGAGCTGCTTTCAAGATTTTCTCTTTGTCTCTGAGAGTCGTAAGGTTTACTATTAGGTGTAGGGGTGTTGACCTATTTTTATTGTTTTTGAGAGCGATTCTCTGTGCCTCCTGGATTTTGATGCTTGTTTCCTTCACCACATTAGGAAAGTTCTCTGTTATAATTTGCTCCAATATGCCTTCTGCCCCCCTCTCTCTTTCTTCTTCTTTTGGGATCCCAATTATTCTAATGTTGTTTTGTCTTATCGTATTTCTTATCTCTCAAATTCTGCCCTCGTGATCCAGTAGTTGGTTATCTCTCTTTTTCTCAGCTTCTTCATTTTCCATCATTTGGTCTTCTATATCGCTGATTCTCTCTTCTGCCTCATTTATCCTAGCAGTTAGTGCCCCCTTTTTTGATTGCACCTCATTAATAGCCTTTTTGATTTCAACTTGGTTAGATGTTAGTTCTTTTATTTCTTCAGAAATGGTTTCTCTAATAACTTCCATGCTTTTTTCAAGCCCAGCTAGTATCTTTAAAATCATGATTCTGAACTCTAGGTCCGACATCTCACTAATGTCCGTATTGAGTAGGTCACTGGCAGACGGTACTACCTCTTGTTCTTTTGGTGAGGCGATTTTTTTCATCTTGTCATTTTGTCCAGAGGAGAATAGATGAATGAGAGAACAAAATGCTAACAGGGTAACAACATTCCGCAGAAAATATACTCTAAACAAATCAGAAAAGACCTGAAACCAGGATGAAAAGAAATGGAAAGAAAGAAAAAGGAAAGAGAAAAAAAAAGGATAAAAAACAAACAAGAACAGTTCAAAACAAAAAAAACAGAATATGATCAAATATGATCAGGCTAGTGCATAGATCAGTGCCACACACTAGATTTTGGGTGTATTTTGGTCTGTTAGAAGAAAGTGCCTCCTAAAATTTTAAAGAAAGGGAGACTTATATATGTACAAAATAAGGGTTGATACAATGAAGGGATGGAATATGACTGTAAAAATGAAAATTAGAAAAAATTTTTAAAAAGGAATTGATAAGGTGAAAAAAGAAAAAGAGGATTAAAAAAAAAAGGAAAGAAAGGAAAAAAGGGGAGAGAATGTGATCAGGCAGGAGACTAGAACAAAGCCATACACTAGAGATTTAGGGTATCTTTTGAAATGTTAGAAGAAAGTGTATCTCAAAATTTTAAAGAGAGAACAACTTATATATATATGGCAAAAATAAGGGTAACTACTATGAAAGGATAGAATATGACTCTAAAAATGAAAAATAAAAAATTTTTTTAAAAAGGGATTGATAAGATGTTTGAAAAAGGTAAAAAGAAAAATTCAAAAAAAAAAACCAGTTTAAAAAATTAACTTTGAAAGATTAATGAATCATGGTAAAAAAGCCATGAATTCTATGTGCAGTATTCCCCTAGCTCTAGAATTCTCCTGTTCTCATTGATCGGTAAACTTGGCCTTGGCTGGCTGTTCGTGCTGATCTTCTGGGGGAGGGGCCTGTTGCCGTGGTTCCTAAATGTCTTTGCCGGAGGCGGAATTGCCCTGCTCTTGCTGGTCCAGGCTAAGCAATCTGCTTGGGTTTGCTCTCTGGAGCTTTTGTTCCCTGAAAGCTTTCCATACAGTGTTGGAAGACGAGAGTGAAAATGGCGGCCTTCCAATCTCTGCCCGGGAGGAGCTGAGAACTCGGGGCCCGCTCCTCATTGTGCCCCCCGAGAAAAGCAGTCACTCCCGTGTCCCTGTTCTCTGGCCGCACTCTGTGCTCACCCGGCCTGTGACCGATCGTTTCTATCTCTGGCACCCGGACCCCGTGTGGAGTCTCCAAACCCAGCAGATCCCTGTGGTGCGCTCCCGCGCCACTCCTCCCAGGGGAGGAAGGGGACTCTCCCTGGATCTGCCGCTTGTTGGGTCCCTGCTGGAGGAGCAGTGGCCCGACTGTCACCGATCACAGTTTATGGCAACCCGGAGCTGAGAGCCCGCACCTCTGCTCCATTTCTGCAGCCGGCTTCCCCGCTCTGATACCTGGGAGCTCTGCCGCACTCAGGCACCCCTGGCCTTTTTGTGGTCCGGAGGGTCCTGAGACCACACTGTCCCGCGAGGGTTCCACCCCCTTCTTAGCCACTGGAGTGATGTCCCCAGTGGAGCTGACTTGTAAAAGTTCCGGTTTTTTGCTCCGTGGCTCTATCACTTGCTAGAAGTGGCCAACGGAGGCCCCCTCTCTTGCCGTCTATCCTCCCAAATATTGCCTCGGATTCACTTCTCCACATGTCCTACCTTCCAGAAATTGGTCGCTTTTCCATTCAGAGAGTTGTTGCTATTCTTTTCTTTGATCTCCTCTTGAGTTCATAGGTGTTCACAATGGTTTGATACCTATCCAGCTGAATTCCTGAGACCAGATGAAATCCAAGTCTCCTACTCCTCCGCCATCTTGCTTCTAGCCCATAATATTCTTTATAATTGTTTGTATTTATGTGGTATCAGTTATTTTCTTTCATTTGTGGTTTCATTTTTTTGATGAGTATTGCTAGAGGTTTAAAGTTTTTTTGACTTTTTCAAAGAACCAACTTTTGGTTTCACTGATCCATTCTATTTTTTTAGTTTTGTTTATTTATGTTCTAATCTTTATTATTTCATTCCTTCTACGGTTTTGTGTTTTGTTTGTTCTCCTTTTTCTAGCTCCTTTAGGTCTAAGGTTAGGCTTTTTATTTGATATTTTTCCTGCTTCTTGAGGTAGGCTTATACTGCTATATAATTCCCTCTTTGGACAGCTTTTGCTGCATCCCAAAGATTCTGGTCCATTGTGTTTACATTTTATTTGTTTACATGTAATTTTTTATTTCCTCTTTGATTTCTTGATTGACCCATTCATTTTTTAGTATTATGTTACTTAACCTTCGTGTACTTGTGTTCTTTTTCCTTGTGGTTGATTTCTAGTTTCTAGTTTCACATCATTGTGGTCAGAAAAGATGTATGGTATGACTTCCATCTTTTTTAATTTGTTGAGACTTACTTTGTGGCCCTAATAAGTGCTCTACTCTGGACAGTGTTCCATGTGCACTTGAAAAGAATGTACATTATACTGTTTCTCGAGGGAATGTTCTGAATATATCTTAAGTCCATCTGGTCCAGAGTATCATTTAAAGCCACTGTTTCCTTGTTGATTTTCTGTTTGGATGATCTGTCCCTTGATGTAAGTGGGGTATTAAAGTCCCCTGCTATTATTGTATGACTAGTGATTACTTTCTTTATGTTTGTTATTAACTGTTGTATGTATTTGTGTGCGCCCATGTTGGGTAAATAAATATTTACAATTGTTATATCTTCTTGTTTGATTGTGTCCTTTATTATTTATATAGTGTCTTTCTTTGTCTCTTGTTACAGTCTTTGTTTTAAAGTCTATTTTTTCCAATATAAGTATTGCCACCCTGACTTTCTTTTGACATCCATTTGCATGATAAATGTTTCTCCATCCCCTCATTTTCAATCTCTCTCCAGGTGTCTTTAGGTCTGAAATGAGCTTCATGTATGTAGCATATAGATGGGTCTTGGTTTTTTTATCCACTCTGTCACCCTATGTCTTTTTTTTTTAAAGATCTATTTATTTATTGGAAAGAGAGTGGGTATGAATGTGAGTGGGGGGAGGGGCAGAAGAAGAGGGAGAGAGACAATCTCCAGGAGACTCCAGGCTGAGCAAGGATCCAGACACGGGCCTCGATCCCACAACCCTGAGATCATGACCTGAGCCAAAATCAAGTTGGACGCTCAACCGACTGAGCCACCCAGGCACCCCACCCTATGTCTTTTGAATGGAGTGTTTAGTACATTTACATTCAAAGTAATTATTGATAGATACGTATTTACTGCCATTTTGTTACTTGTTTTGTAGTTGTTTTTGTAGTTTTTATCTGATCATTTCTTGTCTTTCGTTCATGGTTTATTGGCTTTCTTTAGTAATATATTTGCATTCCTCTCTCTTTATTCTTTGCATTTCTATTACTGGTTTTTGGTGGTTTCCATTAGGTTTGTATATAATATCTTCTGCATATAGCAGTCTATATCAAGTTGATGGTTGCTTAAGTTTGAACCCATTCTTTACTCCTCTCCCCTCCCATTTTAGGTATATTGTGTCATATTTTACATTCTTTTATTTTGTGAATCCCTAGACTGATTTTTATAGATATATGTATTTTTACTGCTTTTGTGCTTCCAACTTTTCTTATTCTTACTTGTGGTCTCTCCTTTTGACTCAAAGAGTCTTCTTTAATATTTCTTGTAAGGTTGGTTAAATAGTCATTAATTCCTTTGGTTTTTGATTGTCTGAGAAACTTGTATCTTTCCTTCTATTCTGAATGATAGCTTTGCTGGATAGAGTATCCTTGGATGCAGGTTCTTTTTCTTTCAGCGTTTTGAATATATCATGCCACTCTCAACTGGCCTGCAAAATTTCTGCTAGAAATCAGGTGATGGCCTTATGGGGGTTTCCCTTGTATGTAAACATTTTCTTTCTGTTCCTGCTTTTAAAATTCTCACTTTATCACTATTTTTTGCCATTTTAATTACTATGTATCTTGGTGTGGACCTCCTTGGGATGATTTTGTTGGGGGCTCTCTGTGCCTCCCAGATCTGGATATATGTTTCCTTCCTCAGGGAAGTTTACAGCTATTATTTCTTCAATAAATTTCCTGCCCTCTTTTGTCTCTCTTCTTCTTCTTCTGGGATCCCTATAATGTGAATCTTATTTCGCTTGATGGAGTCAAGGGTAGACTTAGATGAGTTCCCTAAGTGTATTTTCACTTTGCATAATTTTTTTTCTCTCTTTTGCTCAGCTTGATTACTTTCCCTTACTCTGTCTTCAAGGACATTAATTCATTCCTCTGCTTCCTCTAGCCTGCTATTTATTCCATCAAGTGTATTTTAAATTTCATTTATTGTGTTCTTCATCTTTGGTTCTTTTTTATCTCTCTGTTAAGAATCTCACTGATGTCCTCCACTCTTTTCTTAAGTCTTTTGAGTATCTTTATGATCATTACTTTAAGTTCTATATTGGGCATATTACTTATATCTGTTTCATTTAGGTTTCTTGCTATGGTTTTGTTCTATGCTTTCATTTGGGACACATTCCTCTGTCTCCTAATTTTGTCTAACTCTCTTTGTCTGTTTCATGTATTTGGAAAGTCAGCTTCATCTCCTGTTCTTGAAGGTAATGGCTTTATGAAGAAGAGGTCCTGTAGTGCCCAGAAATGCTATGTTGCCTGTTCCCTAGGACCTGGTGCTTCAAGGAAAGTCTCCTATGTGTGTTGTCTGTGACCTGCTCTTGAGTTCTGTCCACTTCCTCCTTCAATCCAGTTGTCTTCAGAGGCTCTCTTTGCCCGTTGTGGGCAGTGTTTGTTTGTCGGCCAGGTGGGGTGTATTTTAACAAGGTTTGCACTGGTCTACTTGTAAAATAAGACCTGCTGCTGCTGGAACTGAGGTCCCGCAAAATGGAGGGGTCAGGAGACAAGGTGTTGGTGAGGTTTGTGCTGGTCATCTGGGGTGGGGCCCACAGCACCAGGACTGAGGCAAGTGTGATGGAAAGACAGATCCATCAAAGGGCATTGGGGGCTTACTGTAAACAAGTAGTGAGTGTCAGGGCTTTGCTGGTTCCCATAGGTGGCTGTGTGTTTATACTGGGGGCAAGAGAGGGAAATGGTGCCTGCCAGCTCCTTTGTTTATGAAAGTCTTTCCCTGTGATCCCTGTCTCTCCAGCCATGCTCTGAGATGAATAAAAATCTCTCTCCCTCCTGTCTGCACCTGGCATTTTTCAACTGCTACTTCCAAGCTGTAGCTCCGTGGGCTGTTTGTTGTGCTGTGTCATTCAGGTCCATAATATTAAGTCCAGGAATAGTTATGATAGTTAAGATTGTTTAGCACCAGGTGACTTTATTTTTATAAACATGATGCTTAAAAATCGTGCCATATTTATAGAGTTCAGGAAAATTTGTCATGTATAAGGTAGAACTTGTTAATCATAAATGACCATTTGCGAATGATAATATTATGGTTATAGTATATAAATAAAGAAGATACTTCCCACAGTGAGTTTTATAATACTTATGGTGTCACAGACACAATTGCTGAAAGTGACCCTGGATCCTCATTTTGTGTTGCCTGCATATTAGCTAGCTGTGACCAGGGATTCCCTTCAGCCAAGTTTATTTTCCCATAGAACTGAGGCTTCCTCCCTCCAACCAGGGGATAGGCCTTCAGATTTAAGATCTTCAGGTACTGAAACACTAGTGTTTCCAGAACAATTTTACAAATCGATGGCCCCCAAATTCAGGAGTGTGTTTATTCCCTCCATGATAAAGCTGATTTCCCATGTTAGTCATATAAAAGAAGGATGGGGATCTAAGTGTTCAGGAGGCCCAGTGCTTCTACATACCTTTCTGTGGAATGATAGGAGTATTAGGGGCTCCTAAAAAAAAAAATCACTCGTTGACCTTGGCCTTTTGTAAGTTTTCTCAATAAAGTGTGTTCCTTAACCCATGTCATATAGTATGAAATTCATCTTGAATCCTATTGTACAGCAGATAAAGACCAAGAAGGGATATGATTTGCATAGCAAGACTCTTTATGTTTCAAAACTTAAATTACAGTTTCTATGTTGAGATGTAATTATGCACTGACTTTTATATAAAAATAAATTAATGAGAAAAATGATAGTTCATCATTTTTAGCATGAGGGAAAATAAGGCAGTTAAGTGAAGACCAATATTTAAAAATAGCACCTTGTCATTTTATTCAGGGAAAAGAAACATAAAATTAAATATTATGACAACTATAGATTCACAGAATTCACAAAATTTTGTAATATACTTCATTTTATTGAATAAAAGCATCAATATTTTATTTTCCAATATATAATTTATAATCATAGTTATTAAGAGTTGTGAAGCTTTATAAAATTCTCTTCAATGTTTCATGTAAGTTATTCTAAAATTTTTGATTAAGTCTATAATGCTGGCTATACATTCTACAAGATTAAATTCAGATTTAAAAGCACTCTACTCCAAATACCACCATACTATATGTAAATGACAAAACATAATGTGGTGTTTAACATGGTGACTGCATATTTGGTTTGCCATCTATTGTCCTGTCATCCAGCTAGTTTAGTATTTGTCCCAGATTTTTAATTTTTAACCAAGTATTTATAAATAGTTGTATTTATAAATAGCATGAGTGCAATAAAACTCAAAAGTATTTTATTTCCAGTTTCTATCATAGTCTCATAATCTACCTCAAAATTTTGGTTAAGAAGATGACACTCAAAGCTGCAAAGGGTACATTTATGTATTTATGTATCTTTCTTTAAAGCATGGCTTTTCGTAAGAATCACATGTCTTTTCTATATTAATTGACCTGCTGACTGAATTCTAGTTTTCTTATATACTGTGAAAAATAAAGTGATTGATAGATATTAATGTCTTGACTCTATTAGTACAAGAAGAACTTTAAACAAATTTTTCCAGTATTTATTTTTTAATGTCACCAATTGCTTCTGTTATTCATTAATTGAGAAGAAATACATCCCTGGAAGCTTATTTTGTTAAAAGTGAAACAATAAATATGTTATTGGAATTTCAGTTAAAATTCAACATGAAGGACACAACTATTTTAACCAATTTTGGTGGAGCAAGTCTTTACGATAAAAACAATATTCACACTAAATTAAGAAGCCTACAGAGCAGAAATGTACTTGGAATTGGTTTGGGATTACACATAAATTGTAATTATAACCAAACAAGATGGATATTTCTACCAATGGAAATAGAAGCTTGAAGTTGTCAAAATTTATAATTTTTGCCCATATACGTTTACAGTAAGTAAAAATTTTATGGAAAAACCAATGTTGAATTACACACAAAAGCTCAGCATAATAGTACATGTAGCCTTCACTTTTCATTTTCTATGTTACATTTCAGAAATGTTTGAGCTGTAAATATTTTGTGAGTACATCTAAGTGCCCCAAAATATTACTTTTTGTAAATATTTATACTGTTTTTACTGCTTTATGTTAAAAATAGAGGACATTTTAATCAAAAAATGAATTGACAGAAAATATGTCGGATTATAAGATTTTAGCAAATTGTGATGGGTAGAAACCAAGTTTGCAAACAGAAAGACACTAAAATTTATCCCTATAAATGCAAGAACAGAATTAAACAATTGACAGTTCAAATTATGATATTTAATTTAGAAATTCTATAATTGTGCTTTGGAATATCTCCAGCTGTGGAAATAATCATTTGATAATTCTACTTTTAACTGTGCTCTCTTACTTTGTCTTCAATTTCTATCTTTAATCTTTTTAAGTTGATATTTATTAAAATATTTAAAATAATCTTAGGTAAGAACAGTTAATTTCACGAGTATTTTCTTGTAAAAATATTTATTAAAGAAACTCTGGTTGGAAGCAAAAAGACAGTAACTGAAAGTATCCTGGATTTAGTAGACTTTATTTTGAGCTTGTAAGGCACTTAAGCATCTAGAATGTTTTCATAATTAAAAAAAAAAATAGAATCTTCAATGGAATTTGTTAACAATTTTTAATTTGTTGACTATGAAAAGCCATTTTGAGGAAAATTATAGCAGACTTCATAAAAATTTAAAGCAATAAGACCATATTTTAAAAAAAACACATTTTACAGAAAAGTCTATTGATATGGTTTTAGAAACAGATACCACTAAGAAATGTATTAAAGTATATAAATATATGCCAAGAGTAATTTATTATTTTTAGTGGTTGAGAAAACTAATGAGACTTCTTAAATTTTGCTTTAATATATATGGATATAATGTTAAAACAAAATTTATACACCAAAACATATATATATATTTATTTTTAGAAATATTAATTTTAAATATCATTTTTTATATAACAAGGTCTACCAACATAAAACAATGAAAATATTTTATGAAATTATAAAATTTTTGGTAACCCTATTTACTGTCAAAAATTTTCCAGTTTGGAAGAATAAACTGAATGATCACCCCATGTATATATTCTTGCAAATCTTTACAATTATCCTCAAACAAAATTTGGTCATTGCAGACTATACCACTGTTCCTTGTATTCTATTCCCCACTGATTTCAATTTTTTTTATTGAGATATATTCTAGTTCTTTCACCAAGTATGTGTGAGTGATAAACTTTTCCACTATTTGAAAGAAAATGTCTTTACATCATACATACCCTTGAATGATAATTGAACTGGGTACGAAATTCTTAGGTGACATTTTTCTTAGCACTTTTAAGATAAGGTTCCATTGTCTTTGAGCCTCTATCATTGCTACTGAAAACTAATTTTTCCTTTTATGTAACTCATCTTTTCACTTTTTTAAAAGATTTGACAGAGAGAGAGAGAGAGAGCACGTGAGCCAGAGGGAGGGGCAGAGGGAGAAGGAGAATCCTCAAGCAGACTGCTGAGTGTGGAGTGCAACACGGGGCTTGATCCCAGGACCCTGAGATCATGACCTGGGTCAAAATCAAGAGTCAGCTGCTTAACCAACTGTGCCAAGCAGATGCCTACTCATCTTTTTCTTTATAATTGCTTTCAACCCTTTTTCTTCAGATTTTGTGAGGAGCAACTTAACTTTTAACAAGGTATCAATTTATTCTTATTCAATGTATTTGGGAATAAGTGGTTGATTTCAATTTGACAATTCACATCTTTACTAAATTCTAGATGATCTCAGCCATTTATTTTTTTCAAATACTGCCTCAGTGGCATTCCCTCTATTTTCTTCTATTGGCAGTCCTCTTAATGAATGTAGCCAACTCTACTGCCTGGCCAGTCCACACCATTCCAACTGTTTCCTTATACACTCTCACAGAAAAGACTAAAACTGCTAAATACTCACTTTACAAGTTTCTCTTGAACTAGGGCTTGCCAAATGGCAGTTTTAAGCAAAAAGATGTTAAGTGGGATTACACTGTTAACATTTCTGGGGAAACTCTTTCTTTCATGATGAAAAGGGAGACCCAAAAACTGTTTCTCCTTTCCCCTTCCTTCTTGTTGCCACAAACTGAAATGCAATGAGAGGAGGTTCAGTGGCCTTCATAGGGACCTAAGTAAAAGGCTGACATAGAATGAGATGGCATCTGTGACATACCTGAGGCACAAATCTATTCCTGATTAGCTGCCTCCTCCAAATTTCTAATTATATAATAAAACAAGCTCAGTTTCTTAGAGTCTGTGGAAAGGATTTAGGTGGTGATACTTTCCTTGAGAGAAACATACCCAGGGTGAAGGTGGGATGAGAGAAACTTGGAAACAAAGCAAAGAAAAATGCCAAGCAAGCTAATGCAATGCATTACTACTGAGTATTTGTTCACCAAGAGAGACAAAGAGATACAAGAAGTTCTCAGTAAGTGTATTCACTGGGCACATAAAATATTTTAAAATGTTGAAAGGAGGAACTTCACATCAGAATAGTTCACTGGGGAGATAATAGAGGGCCTCAGGCTTCCTGTGAGATTACATGAGGGGAAACAGTTGATGGGGATAACTGGTGGGGAATGTCCTGTACTTCCATGTCATGTCCAGTCCCTTGATAGCCATTCATTAAGTTATATCTCATACTCTGTAGTACGGTGTTTCATCCAAGTCTAAAAGAGGAGAGGTGATCCTGAAAGGTGGTTGTGGACAAGAGAGAGAAGAAAGGAGATATTTTGGAGCATCTAAAAAAAAAGAATTTCTATATTTAAAATTCCAATACCAGAGTCATGCAACTGTAAGATTTCTCATGCATCTTCCTTTATTTTCTATCATAGGACTTACTACTACATAATACCACAGTAATATATTATTCATGTACCTATTACCTTTCATCCTCTAATGGTTTGTAAGCTCATGAAGACAAGGATTTTTGTCTATTTTGTTTTTATTTTTAAGCTTCTATATCCAAGCACCAAGAACAATAATCTCTTGGTACGCAATATATGAATTAATTGCAGCCATGATGACTGGCCCTACTCCTTGGCTATTAATATGAAGATGAACCAGGTTCATCTTTTGGTGTTTTGGACAGCTTAGAGTCATCCCTATTGGACATTCCCTACGTGGCAGATGATAAAGAAGATTTGTTCTAGTATTCTAGTGGTTAAGAACATTAATTTTAGAGTCTTGTTGCCTGGATTTAAATCCTGGCTCTTCTATTTGTAGTTGTATCCTCTTCTGCCAAATGATACTATAAATAATATCTATTTCATATGGTCATTGTAAGGAAATATGAAATGTCATATGTAAAGAATTTGCATGGTGTAATCCTCTGATGGTGTTCTTATGCTCAGGGTCTAGCCAGAAAAACAGAAAACATTCAAAATATTTAAAATAGAGAGAGTTTAATGTACATAGCTTGTTACACAGGTGCTAGAAAAGCTAAGAAAGTGAACAGAAAACTGTGGTGAGCCAGTCCACCAATGAGCAATAGTAGGATGTAGCTACTATCTCTAGACCTTAGGCACAAACGAGTAAGGTAATGTTATGGGAACTCAGGGGCCAGAGTCATGCAGCTGTAAGCTAGTGTCTTGAAGGAGATGCAGCCCATGACTGGTGATCAGGATGGGATGATGTACAAGGGCAAGATAGACAACAAACAGTGTGCTTCCTCTCTTCTTTCACCTTTCCATCCTCCAATATGCAGAGCACAGTTGTAAGCCAAATGGCAAGGGATTTTCAAAAATACAATTTATGGAATCAGATCACCAATTTCACAGAGCAAAAAAGGGGGATATGAGGGCAAACAGGACCATGTTCTGTTCCATCTTATCTATCATTTTTAGAATCATCTTTGCTAATATTTCAGCCTTTTCCAGCTCTATTGTTTGATGTAATTTAAAGGATTTTTATTTCTTTAGAATTACCTACAAATTACTTTCTATGTTATTGCATTTGAGAGCAGAAATTATGTTTATTGTCTTAGTGTAACCCACATTACTAAGTGCCTTGTTCATGGAAAATATGCAAGTTTGCAAGTTATAAATGAGATTGATTTTATAAATCTGAATTAGGACTTTACAATCAAGCCTTGACCAGTTCACTTCTGATTTCATTTTACACTTCCCTGTTGGAATAAATCACAATTTTTATGCAAAGTAAATGAGTGCCCCATTTTTATTACCAGCTCTCTGTATTAATCATATGATCAAGGGTAATTGTCATGATAGAGTTTCTAACATTTTTGTTCTTTATGCTATCAGTTTTTATCAATGAATGATTCATTGTATCTAGACATTGCTCTTTGGGTGTTTCTCAAACCTAATTAGTTTTAGCATTAGTGAGTCATATTTTCTTCATTTTGTTTGAAATACTATCTGTGAATCTAAATTTTGTCCATTTAACAAATAGTAAGCTTTAAGAGTACTTCCTCTCAAAAGTTGTTTAATTCATTAAATTTCACCTTGCTTTTGTACAAAGAATACCTTGGTTTCTTTTTAAAGATACTTTGGAATGTTTTTCTTGAAAATTTCCTCAAAGTAATGTATATTTAAATGCAATGCCATTTGTATATAGGATATCCCGCTATTAATCCTCTACATTGTCAACTATAAATAGAAGTCAGATCTAGAAAAAATACTTTTACTATCTTAATTGACTCTATTTCTAAAATTACTCTCCTTTTCAGAGTGAACACTCCTACATAGTTAAAAACTTTTTAAGATTATTCATCAACATAGTGTATGTTCCCTCTGGCATTTACACACCCTTTATCTTATTCATTGCACAATAGAGTGTTTAGAACTGTGAAGATTTTTTTTTTTTTTGATGCACAAGATACAGAATTTAAAGGATAAAGAAGTAGGAATAAATAGCAGCCCCAATTTCTCATATTAAGTTGAATAGGATTGATATTTTGTTAGAATGGCTGCAACTCCTATTCATGCATTTATTATATGTGAATCTCTCTCTAGTTTGTGTCTTTCTACTGAGATATTTATAGAACCTGACATGATTTGAACATTTCCCATATTGGTCCCATATTTAAAAAATTATTGTTAATTAGTGGTTTACAGGGCAATGTATTTCATCATTCATAGGGTAAAGAATCTGAAAATTACCGAGTCCCAAAGCTAAGAGTGGGGATTGGGACTGTAGCTAATAAAGCCATGGAGAAAGGAATCCAAGTTTAAAGCAAGGCAGAGTCATGGATATGAACCAGATTTTAGAATTTTTTCTCCTCCTCCCACAAAAAAAGTCAGTGAAAACAAAGAGGAGATAAAATCTAGAGAGCAAAGGAATATGTATAGTTTAAAATCAAGAACATGCTTAGGAGTCAGAAGAACAATGGCTATTACTGGAAGAGACTACAAGGGACTTTGTTGTAGGTTAATCTGCGACTTTTTTAACCTTTTTAAGCATGGTTAAAATTCTCTTTCAAGGCATTTGTAGATGAGCAGAAGTCTACAGAATGATATAGTACGTATCTACCTGAAATAATGAAAGCTTTGTTAAAATGCATGTATTTGGAATATGATGTTTTCTGCAGATTCTGCCAATAAGAGGATCTGGATCTAGTTTATCCTG
This sequence comes from Zalophus californianus, assembly GCF_009762305.2. Lineage (NCBI taxonomy): Eukaryota > Metazoa > Chordata > Mammalia > Carnivora > Otariidae > Zalophus > Zalophus californianus. The sequence goes on from NC_045606.1 coordinate 80,285,463, forward strand.
TTACTAGTTGAGGACACTTAATCTAAATGCTGCTTAAAAAATAATCTTTGCTCTTTTTGAATTTTATATTCTCAAGTGCTGTAGAAATAGTGCAATAGAAATATAATGTGAGTCACACATGTGAACAGCGTATTTGTCTACTAGGATCTGTTCAAATACTTGCCAATTTTTAAATTGAGTTGTTTGCTTTCTGTTTTGTCATATAGATACATTGCAAATATTTCTCCCTATTCTGTGACATGCTGTTTCATTTTCTTAAGGTAGCCTTTAAATAGAAAAAAGTCTTTTGGGGTGCCTGCATGGCTCAGTCGTTAAGCATCTGCCTTCAGCTCAGGTCATGATCCCAGGGTCCTGGGATCGAGCCCCACATCGGGCTCCCTGCTCCGCCGGAAGCCTGTTTCTCCCTCTCCCACTCCCCCTGCTTGTGTTCCCTGTTTTGCTGTGTCTCTCTCTGTCAAATAAAAAATTAAAAAAAATCTTTTAAATTTGAATCAGCCCCATTTATAATTTTTAAAGACATTTTTTGACCTACCTCCCCAAATTTTATAAAATTTGCTATATTTTTCTCTGAAAGATTACAGTTTTTCATTTATATCTATGCTTTAATTTGTGTTATAATTTTTTGTATGGTGTAGGTAAGGTCAATATTCATTTGTTCCCAAATGGATATTAACATTTATGAGTGGGTTCACTTTTGAGTCTATTAATCTATAGATCCACATTTCACAAACATTAGCTTTATATTAAGCTTTAAAATCAGATATTGTTCTCCCACTACCTATCACAGTTTGTTTACTCATTCATTTATTGATGGACATATGGGTTGTTTCTACCTCTAGGCTATTGTGAATAATGCTGCTATAAACTTCTGTGTACAAGTTTCTGCAGGGACATGTTTTCATTTCTCCTGGACATATACCAGGAGTAGAGTTGCTGGATTATATAGTAACTCTAATATTTTTTAGAAACTGTTTTCCAATGGCTTAATGATTTTACATTCCCCCCAGTACTGTACTAGGGTTCCAATTTCTCCATATCCTCACCAACACATGTTAATTTTTTTGTTTTTGATTATAGTCATCCTAATGGATGGGAAGTGCTACCTCATTGTGGTTTTGATTCACATTTTCTTAGTGACAAAGATGGCAAACATCCTTTCATGTGCTTGTTGGTCATTTATCTATCTTAATTGGGAAAATATCTATTCAAGTCCCTTGCCCGTTTCTTAAATTGGGTTCTCTTTTTGTTGTTGAGCTGTAAGTGCTCTTTATATATTCTGAATACCAAACCCTGATCTATGATTTGAAAACATTTTCTTCCATTTCATTTGTTGACTTTCTACTTCCTTAATGTCCTTTAAGGTACAAAATTTTTTGACAAAGCCCACCTTATGTATGCAGGTTTTTTTGTTGCTTTTGCTTTTGGTGTTAAATCTAACAATCTATTGACAAATATGAGGTCATGAAGAATTACCTCTATGTGTGGGTTTGGGGTTTTTATTTTGTTTCTTGTTTTGTTTTTTTTGACTCTGTTTTCTTCTAAGACTTTTAGCTTTTATATTTAAGTCACTGATCCACTTTGCGCTCATTGTTCTATACAAAGTAGGGGTCCAATTTCATTCTTCTACATGCAGTTATCTAATTCTCTCTTTATTCCCCACCAAGTGGTCTTGACTCCTTTGTCAAAAAATAATTGGCCATGGGTTTGGGGGTTATTTCTGGGCTCTCAATTCTATTCCCTTAGTTTATATATTTATCCACAGGCCTATCTATCCATATGCTTATGGACACGTTTTCATTTTCCTTGGGTAAATACCTAGGAGTGTAATGGCTGGGTTAAATAATACATGTATTTTTAATGAAACTTGTCTTTTCCTCACCATGGTCAGTATCCTGTAGCCAGGTTTGTTGAACCTCTGTGCAAAATTAGGATTTCTGTTGGTGAGAAAGAAATGAGTGGTTAGTCAATAAAATGTATCTGTCCCAGTTTATTTCACCAGATGCTGATACAGTCTAAGTGATGAACTTTGAGCCATTCTGGGGAATTATTTTTCACTTGTTAGGGAGCAAGAATTTCCTGTCCCCTTTAAGTTGCTTCTCGCTGTGCTAAGAATCAAATTGACATGAGACAGGAGAAAATCAAATTTAATTTCATATAATCCACACAAACATGGAAATTCCAAAGAAGTCAGGCCAAATGAGGCTTATATGTCACCCTAAACTAAGGAGAAGGAGGTAGGGGTTTGGGACTTCAAAGGGAAGGAATGCAATTCACAGAACAATAAGAAAAGCAGATGTTTGGTAATTAGATTCTTGCCCTGCCATACAGATGTTTCACTCAGATAAATTTTATCTCTGTTAATAACCATTATCCTGAGAAAGACCCCCAATTTGGATTCTTTATGTAGTTAAGGAAAGGTCAAAAATTTCTCTTGAGCTCCCAGGGTCTCAATTGCCTTTAGCTCAAAATCATCTTCATGCCAAAGTGACCCATCTTGGGGGTGACCTGTCTCCAGCCCCTATATTTTCTTCCTCTGAAATTTCCCTGAAGCTTTTAGATGGTAAAACTTGAGTTGGTGGGTGGTTACATCTCACTGAATGAGTCCTTTAGTCCTGAAAATAGGTCATTTTAGTTAAACTGATTTTAGGAGGTGGTGATGCAAGTGTAATCTCAAAGTTAGGTCTGTGGTTCAAGTAATCAGTCATTCAATAGGCATTTCTACAGAAACAAAAGAAAAACAATGGTTAATGATTGGGTCAAATTATAAAGCAGCTTTTGAGTTTTGAGAGTAGTCAAGAAGATTTCTAGATGTCAAGCTTGAAGATTATTCAGATAGAGTGAGGATAGGCCATGGCAATCTAACAGATCTTCCTGGTTTGTAGTTCAAATGTTGATGTTCCATGGGTTACTCAGAAAAGGCATGAAAATTATCTATACATGTTATTGGGCTATTTCTTAGACATTTACATCAAGTTGTTTATATTCAATTTGCAGGGGCTTCAGTTTTCAATGGTGGTTTTAGTTTTCAAATGATTCCAAGTAAGAAAGATGGGAGAGAAATAAATACTAGTTTGGAGAGTGTAGCCACACATTGGAGAACATGAGAAGAAATCAGGATCTAATTCAGTTTATAATAACAGTATTAAAATCTAATACCTAGCAATTTTGGGGTGGAGTCTTTTGGATTTTCCACATAAAGTATTGTGTCATCTGCGAAGAGTAAGAGTTTGATGACTTCTTTGCCAATTTGAATGCCTTTTATGTCTTTTTGTTGTCTGATGGCTGAGGCTAGGACTTCTAGTACTATGTTGAACAACAGTGAAGAAAGTGGGCATCCCTGTCGTGTTCCTGACCTTAGGGGAAAAGTTCTGTTTTTCCCCATTGAGAATGATATTCGCTGTGGGCTTTTCATATATGGCTTTTATGATATTGAGGTATGTTCCCTCTGTCCCTACATTGTGGAGAGTTTTGAGAAAAGATGTTGTATTTTGTCAAATGCTTTTTATGCATTGAGGATCATATGTGTCTTGTCCTTTTATTAATGTGATGTATCATGGTTGATTGATTTACAAATGTTGAGCCACCCTTGCAGCCCAGGAATAAATCCCACTTGGTCATGGTGAATAATCCTTTTAATGTACTGTTGGATCCTATTGGCTAGTATCTTGGTAAGAATTTTGCAGACCAATATCCCTGATGAACATGGATGCCAATTCTCCTTTTTCGTGGGGTCTTTGGTTTTGGGATCAAGGTAATGCTGGCCTCATAGAAATGGAAAGAAACCTTCCAAACTCTATTTTTTGAAACAGCTTCAGAAGAATAGGTATTAATTCTTGTTTAAATGTTTGGTAGAATTCCCCTGGGAAGCCATCTGGCCCTGGACTCTTGTGTGTTGGGAGATTTTTGATTACTGCTTCACTTTCCTTGCTGATTATGGGTCTGTTCAGGTTTTCTATTTCTTCCAGATTGCCTAATTTATTGGCATATAGTTGCTCATAATATATTCTTATAATTGTATTTCCTCAGTGTTGGTTGTGATCTCTCCTCTTTCGTTCATTATTTTATTAATTTGGGTCTTTTTTTGATAAGTCTGGTTAGGGATTTATTATCTTATTCTTTCAAAGAACAAGCTCCTACTTTCATTGATCTGTTCTATTCTTTTGGTTTCTATTTCGTTGATTTCTGCTCTAATCTTTATTGATTCTCATCTCCCACTTGGTTTAGGCCTTATTTGCTGTTCTTTCTCCAGCTCCTTTAGGTGTATGGTTAGGTTGTGTATTAGAGACATTTCTTGTTTCAATTCTTGTTTCTTGAGAAAGACTTGTAATGTACTTCCTTCTTAGGACTGCCTTTACTACATCCCAAAGATTTTGAACAGTTGGATGAAAGACCTAAATGTGAGACAGGAATCCATCAAAGTCCTAGAGAAGAACATAGGCAGCAACCTCTTCAATCTCAGCCACAGCAAATTCTTGCTAGACACATCACTAACGGCAAGGGAAACAAAAGCAAAAATGAACTCTTGGGACTTCATCAAGATAAAAAGCTTCTGCACAGCAAAGGAAACAGCCAACAAAACTAAAAGACAACCCATGGAATGGGAGAAGATATTTGCAAATGACATATCAGATAAGGGGCTAGTATCCAAGTTCTATAAAGAACTTATCAAACTCAACAGCCAAAAAAAAAAAAAAAACCCAAATAATTGTCACAAAATAGGCAGAAAACATGAACAAACATTTCTCCAAAGAAGATATCCAGATGGCCAACAGACATATGAAAAAATGCTCAATATCAGCGAAATCAAAACTACAATGAGATACCACCTCACACTAGTCAGAATGGCTAAATATAACAACACAGCAAACACCAGATGTTGGTGAGGATGTGGAGAAAGGGGAACCCTCTTACAGTGTTGATGGGAATGCAAGCTGGTACAGCCACTCTGGAGAGGTTCTGGAGGTTCCTCAAGAAGTTAAAAATAGAGCTACTCTATGACTCAGCAATTGCACTACTAGGTATTTACCCCAAAGATACAAATGTAGTGATTGGAAGGGGCACCTGCACCCCAATGTTTATAGCAGCAATGTCCACAATAGCCAGACTGTGGAAAGAACCCGGACGTCCATTGACAGATGAATGGATAAAGAAGATGTTGCATATATATACAATGGAATATTAGTCATCAGAAAGGATGAATACTTACCATTAACATTGATGCAGATGGAACTGGAGGGGATTATGCTGAGCGAAACAAGTCAATCAGAGAAAGACAATTATATGGTTTCACTCATATGTGGAATTTAAGAAATAGCTCAGAAGATCATAGGGGAAGAGAGGGAAAACTGAAGGGGAAGTTATCAGAGAGGGAGAAAAACCATGAGACTCTTAACTAGAGGAAATAAACTGAGGGTTGCTGGGGAGGTAGGTGGGGAGATGGTGTAACTGGGTGATGGGTATTAAGGATGGCATGTGATATGAGCACTGGATGTTATATGCAACTAATGAATTACTGAACTCTCCATCTGAAACTAATGATGTACTATATGTTGGCTAAATTGAATTTAAATAAAATCTAGTATCTGCAGAGGTGTATTATTGAAATACTTTTTTGTCTATAATCACTTTCATTTTTACCAAAGATAGCCAAGTTAACATCAAATAAGTATAGTTTCAAAACAAAAAAAATCCATGGCCTAATTATTTACAAAAGTGCAGCAAGAATAGCAGCTGACCATAGAGGCTCTTTACTGGAAGTTTTTATAAAGGATCTCTAGATTGAACTTTTAACTTCTTGAGGCCATAAGCCAAGCCGAATACTTGCCATCAGACTTCACCTGCAAAATCCATAGATCTGACTGAATCTGTCTTTTCAGGGTTTCCAAACATCCTGAGTTTTCTGCACCTGCCAGGAAATGACCTTCTTTATTAACTTGGTCAGGCTGCTGTGTAGCATGGTACCAGGCTGATATTTCTTCAGGGGCTTCAAAAAATCAGCCTTAGTTCCTTAAAGCTATTTGGTCATATCTAAGTCTATGCCTGTTGCTTGTTATAATGTTGCTATAAACAGGGTGCATGTGCCCCTTTGAATCAGTATTTTTGTATCCTTTAGGCAAATACCTAATAGTACAATTGCTGGGTCATAGGGTAGTTCTATTTTTAATTATTTGAGGAACTTCCATACTGATTTCCAGTGTGGCTGTACCAGTTTGCATTCCCACCAACAGCATAAAAAGTTTCTCCTTTCTCCACATCCTTACCAACGTCTGGTGTTTGCTGTGTTGTTATATTTAGCCATTCTGACAGGTGTGTTGTGAGGTGGTATGCATGGTGAAGGAGACCATCAACAAAAGGCAACCTACTGAACAGGAGAAGATACTTGCAAATGATATGTCTAATAAAGAGTTAATATTCACACTATATAAAGAGCTTACAGAGCTCAATACACACACACACACACACACACATACACAAATAATACAGACTTCCAGGGAAGATGGTAGAGTAGGAGGATCTAAGCTCAGTCATCCCATAAGTACACCAACATAACATCTACATCAGTTTAACCCAGGAAATGACCCAAATATTGGCAAAACAGACTCTTCACCGCTAAATGTAGAGAAGAGGCCACATCCAAGAGGGTAGGAAGGGAGGAGATGCAGGTCGGGAGCCAAACAGACTGGGGTGACTGTCTATGGGAGGAACGCCTCAGGCATGGAAAGGGAAAAGAAAGAGACCTGCACCCCAGGCTTGGGGAACCCACACAGCAAAGACAAATCCCAATAACATTTGGTTTTGAAAACCAGAGGAGCATAATTTTGTGAGTACTTATAATCAGCAGGACTTAACACCTGGAACTTAAAAAAACAAAACAAAACAAAAAACCTGGTAGGGCAAGAAGAGACTGAGTTCCACCCCTTAAAGAGACAGCACAACAAACAGCCCCTCTGATGGAGCAGTTTGAAAAATGGGATATACCAGAGGGAGATTTGTTTACTAATCTCAGAGCTTGTGTTGGAGGGGAGGCATCATTGAGAGACTTCTCCAAGAACAAAAGAGCTGGTAGGCACCATTTCCTCCTGTACACCCCAGCCAAGAAACATGGACATCTGTAGGAACCAGTGCAGTGTCAACCCTCTCCACCTAACTTGCTAACAGTGCTCCCCACCCCCTTATACCTGGTCTGACTCTACAAGAGTTTTGGGCAGCTGCAGATCTCCTCCCACAGAAGACCACTGTGGACCTTGCTGGCACTGCATGCCTTGCCCCTGTGCTCTACTGCTGACTGAACCCCTCCAGCCCTGCAGCAGGAGTTTCTAAAGTGGCTCCAGGCCCGCTCAAACCCTGCTAACACTCCCCAAAGTCTCTTGTGGACCTGCCTACTCCAATAGGCCCTTGGTCAGTGTCCATCCAACACAATGCCACAAGCCTGGCACTGACAGGGGCCAGCTCCACTCAAAAGTGACCCCTGACCCAGAAAGAGGGGAAGAAAGCCACATATACCAGTCAGACTATTGCCCCAGTGGAGGGCTCAGGCCCCATCCACCAACACAAGCTTCTCAGGGGACAATACAAGGGAAAGGCCCCGCAGTTCAGTGCTACTGAATCTCAGCAAATACCTGGTTTGACTCAACTCAAGCCCAGTGAGGCCCCAGACTGGTCCACTAACAACACAGGGACGAAACCTTGCCCCAAACAGGAAAGAGAGCCATTGCAGATGAGTGGACTAGAAGCAAATCAGCTCAACCACAACAGTAGGGCACACAAAACACACATAAGAGATACCCATGAAGTTCCAGTTTCTGGTGAATAGGGGACACTGCCTTACAGGGCACCATAGGACCTCTTCTTCATAAGACCACTACTTGGAAGAGCAGGAGATGTAGCTGACTTGCCAAACACATAGAAACAGACAGAGAGTTAGTTAGACAAAATGAAGACACACAGGAATATGTCCCAAATGTAATAACAGGACAAAATCACAGCAGGAGAGCTAAATGAACCAGAGATAATATGCCTGAGAGAGAATTAAAGTAATGATCATAAAGATTCTCCACTGGACTTGAGAAAAGAGTAGAGAAAATCAGTGAGACTGTTAACAAAGAGAGAAAATTAAAAAGAACCAATCAGAGATGATCATAATAAGTGAAATTAAAAATACATTAGATGGAATAAATAGTAGACTAGAGGAATCAGAAGAATGGATCAGTGAGCTGGAAGACTAAGTAATGGAGAGCAATCAAGCTGAACAAGAGAGAAAATAAAACCATCAAACATAATAACATTTGCAATATAGGATTCTCGGGAGAAAAGGGGGCAGAAAATTTATTTGAATAAATAATAGCTGAAAACGTCCCAAATCTGGGAAAGGAAATAGAAATTCAGTTCCAGGAGGCACAGCAAACCCCAACAAAATCAACCCAGGGAGGTCCACACCAAGACACAGTATTTAAAATGGGGAAAGGTAGCGATAAAGAGAGAATTTTAAAAGCAGCAAGAGAAAAGAAGGCAGTTATATACAAGGGAAACTCCATAAGGCCATCAGCTGATTTCTCAGCAGAAACTTGGCAGGCCGGAAGAGTGGCATGATATATTCAAAGTACAGAAAGGAAAACAAAACAAAACAAATAAACAACAACAACAACAAAACCCTGCAGCTACAAGAAATCTACCCAGCAAGGCTCATTCAGAATAGAAGAAGAGATAAAGAGTTTCTAAGACAAACAAAAGTTAAAGGAGTTCATTATGATTAAACCAGCCCCTAAAGAAATATTAATGGGGATTCTTTGAGTGGAAAGACTGTAAGTGAGAGTATGAAAAGTAGGAAGCATAAAAGCAGTAAAATTAAGTATATCTATAAAAATCAGCCAAGGGAGTCACAAGGATTCACAAAATAAACATATATAAATGACACCATATACCTAAAACTTGGGGGGGGGGGGAGGAGTAAAGAATGGATTCAAACTTAAGTGACCATCAACTTAATATAGACCGTTACATACAGAAGATGTTATATATAAACCTAATGGTAACCAAAAATCAAAACCCAGTAATAGATATGCAAAGAATAAAAAGAAAGCAATTCAAGTATATCACCAAAGAAAGCCAGCAAAGCACAAGAAAGAGAGCAAGAGAAGAAAGGAACAGAAAAGAACTACAAAAACAAACTGGCAGTAAATACATACCTATCAATAATTACTTTGATGAGGGTGCCTGAGTGGCTCAGGTCATGATCCCAGGGTCCTGGGATTGAGCCCTATGTCAGGCTCCTTGCTCAGCAGGAGGCCTGCTTCTCCTTTAGACCAATAAACACATGTAGATTGAAAGTGAAGGGATAGAAAAGCATTATTCATGCAAATGGAAGTAAAAAGGAAGCTGGGGTAGCAATACTTATATCACACAAAATAGACTTTTTAAAAGACTTATTAATTTGAGAAAGAGAAGGGGGCAGGGGCAGAGGGAGAGAATCTTTAAGTACACTCCCCACTGAGCCCTGATGTGGGGCTCAATCTCAGCACCCATGAGATCATGACCTGAGCCAAAACCAAGAGTCAGACACTTAACTGACTGAGCCACCCAGGTACCCCATAGACTTTAAAACAAAAGACTTTAAAACTATAACAAGATAAAAAGGACATTATTTAATAATAAAGGGGAAAATCAAATAAGATGTAATTATTCTAAATATTTATACAACCAACATGGGAGCCCCGAATATGTAAAGCAGCTAATAAACATAAAGGAGGTAAATGATAGTAATACAATAATAATAAGGGACCTTAACACCCCACTTACATTATTAGGTGGATCATTCAGCAGAAAATCAACAAGGAAACAGTGGCTCTAAAGGAGACATTGGACCATATAGATCTAACATGTATTCAGAACGTTCTATCCTAAAACAGAATACACATTCAAGTGCACATGGAACATTCTCCAAAATAGACCACATATTAGACCACAAAACAAGTCTCAAGAAGTTCAAAAAGATCAAAGTCATGCTATACATCTTTTCTGACCGTAATGCTATGAAACTAGAAATAACCACAAGAAAAAATCTGAAAAGAAAACAAATACATGGAGGTTAAATAACATGCTACTAAATAAAGAAAAGGTCAACCAAGAAATCAAAGAAGAAATAAAAAATACATGGAGACAAATGAAAATGAAAACACAACAACCCAAAACTTTGGGATGCAGCAAAACCCTTCCAAGAGAGAAGTTTATAATAATACAGGTCTACCTCAAGCAAGAAAAATCTAAAACAACCTAATATTACATCTAAAGGAGCCAGAAAAAGAAAAAGAAAACCCAAAACTTGTAGAAGGAAGGAAATAATGAAGATTAGAGTAGAAGTAAACAAAATAGAAACTAACATAACGAGAGAGCAGATCAATGAAACCAGGAGCTGGTTCTTTGAAAAGATCAACAAAATTGATAAACCCTTAGTTAGACTCATCAAAAAAAAAAAAGATGATGATGATGCTGATGATGAAGAAGAGCAAGATGAAGAGGGAGAACACAATGAAATAAAATCAGAAATGAAAGAGGAGAAATAACATCACAGAAATACAATTATAAGAGAATATTATGAAAAATTACATGCCAACAAATTGGACAACCTAGAAGAAATGGATAATTTTCTAGAAACATATAACTTCCCAAAACTGAATCAGGAAGAAATAGAAAATTTGAATTGACCAATTACCAACAATGAAATTGAATCAGTAATCAAAAAACTCCCAAAAAACAAAGGTCCACGACCAAATAGCTTCACAGATGAATTCTCCTAAACAGTTAAAGAAGACTTAATACCTGTTTTTCTCAAACTATTCCAAAAACAATAGAAGAGGTATGAAAGCTTCCAAATTCATTCTCTGAAGCTAGCTATACCCTGATACCAAAACAAGATAAAGACACACACACAAACATACACATAAAAAGGAACTACATGCCAATATCTCTGATGAATACAGATGTAAAAATCCTCAACAAAATTTAGCAAGCTGAATCCAACAATACATTTAAAAAATCTATCACCATGATCAGGCGGGAATTATTCCCAGGATGTACAGACACTTTGATATTTACAAATCAATCAATGTGATACAGCACATCAATAAGAAAAAGGATAAAAACCATATGGTCATTTCAATAGATGCAGGAAAGCCTTTGACAAAGTACAACATCTATTCATGATAAAAACTCAACAAAATAGTTTTAGAGGGAACATACCTCAACATAATAAAGGCTATAAATGAAAAACCCACAGCTAATATCATCCTCAGTAGGGAAAAACTAAGCTTTTCCTCTATAATCATGAATACAACAGGGATGTCCACTCTCACCACTTTTATTCAACATAGTACTAGAAGTTGTAGCCAAAGTAATCAGTCAACAAGAAGAAATAAAAAGCATCCAAACTGGTAAAGAAGTAAAACTTTCACTATTTGCAGATGATAGGGTACTCTATATAGAAAATCCTCAAGACTGCACCAAAAAATTACTAGAACTGATACACAAATTTAGTAAAGTCACAGGATACAAAATCAATGTACAGAAATCTGTTGCATTTCTATACACCAATAATAAAGCAGCAGAAAGCAAATTAAGAAACAGTTGTACTAAAAATAATAAAATACCTAGGAATAAACTTAACCAAGGGGGTAAAAGACCTGCACACTGAAAACTATAAAATGCTGATGAAAGAAATTGGAGACAACACAAAGAATTGGAAAGACATTCCATGCTTATGGGTTGAAAGAACAAATATTGTTAAAATATCTATAGTACCAAAAGAAATCTAAAGATTTATTGCAATCCCTATCAAAATACCAACAGCATTTGTCACAGAACTGGAACAACAATCCTACAATTTTATAGAACCACAAAAGACCCTGAATAGCCAAAGCCATCTTTTTTTCCTCTCTCACTTGTTTATTCATTTATTTATTTATATCAATAATAATTAACAGGTTTTATTTTATTCAATGGGAAATTATCTGTTACTATCATTATTTTGTTGCTGAAATTGTCCCAGATTTGGCCAATTGGGTCCTATGTCATTTTGACATATCTCCATCACTTTTTTTTATTTTATCATGTTATGTTAATCACCATATATTACATCATTAGTTTTTGATGTAGTGTTCCATGATTCATTGTTTGTGTATAACACCCAGCGCTCCATTCAGTACGTGCCCTCTTTAATACCCATCACCAGGCTAGCCCATCCCCCCACCCCCTCCCCTCTAGAACCCTCAGTTTGTTTCTCAGAGTCCATAGTCTCTCATGGTTCATCTAGCCAAAGCCATCTTGAAAGCAAAACTAGAGGTATCACAATTCCAGACTTCAAGTTACATTACAAATCTGTAGTAATCAAAACAATAAGGTACTGGCATAAAAATAGACACATGGATCAATAGAACAGAATAGAAAATCCGGAAATAAACCCACTATTATATGGTCAATTAATCTTCGACAAAGGAGGCAAGAATACGCAATGGGAAAAAGTCTCTTCAAGAAATGGTGCTGGGAAATCTGGACAGCTACATGCAAAAGAATGAAACTGAGCCGCTTTCTTATACCACCCACAAAAATAAATTCAAAATGGATTAAAGACCTAAATGTGAGACCTGAAACCATAAAAATCCTAAAAAAAGGCACAAGCAGTAATTTCTCGGATATCAGCCATAGCAACTTTTTTTCTAGATAAATCTCCTGAGGCAAGAGAAACAAAATAAAAAATAAACTACTGGGACTACATCAAAATAAAAAAACTTCTACACAGCAAAGGAAACAATCAACAAAACTAAAAGGCAACCTAAGGAATGGGAGAAGATATTTGCAATGACATATCTGATAAAGGATTAGTATCCAAAATATAATAAAGAACTGATACAAACTAACACCCAAAAGAACAAATAACCCAATTAAAAAATGGGCAGAAGACATGAACAAATATTTCTCCAAAGGCGACATACTGATGGCCAACAAACACATGAAAAGATGCTCAATATCACTTCTTATTATCAGGTAAATGCAAATCAAAAGTACAATGAGATAGCACCTCATACCTGTCAGAACAGTTAAAATCAACAACACAGGAAACAATAGGTGTTGGCGAGGATGGGGAGAAAGGGGAACCTCTTTGTACTCTTGGTGAAAATGCAAGCTGGTGCAGCCACTCTGGAAATCTGTATGGAGGTTCCTCAAAAAGTTAAAAATAGAACTACCCTACAACTCAGCAATTGTACTACTAGGTATTTCCCCAAAGAATACAGAAATATTCAGAGGGATACATGAACCCCTATATTTATAGCAGTATTATCTAGTAGCCAAATTATGGATACAGCCCAAATGTCCTTTGATTGATAAATAAACTGTTGTATATATGCAATGGAATATTACCTAGTCATAAAGAAAGAAATCTTGCCATTTGCAATGACACGGATGAAGCTAGAGAGCATGACAAGTCAGTCAGAGAAAGACAAATATCATATGATTTCACTTATATGTGGAATTTAAGAAACAAAACAATGGAGCAAAGGGAAAAAGGGAGAGAGAGAGAGAGACAAACCAAGAAACTGACACTTAGCTCTAGAGAACAAATTAATAGTTACCAGAGGGGAGGTGGGTGAGGGATTGGGTTAAACAGGTGATGGGAATTAAGGAGTGCATTTGCTGTGATGAGCACCTGGTGTTGTATGGAAGTCTTGAATCACTATTTTGTACACCTGAAACTAATATTACATTGTATGTTAACTAACTGGAATTTAAATAAAAAGCTTAAAAATGCAAAAAAAAATAAAACTACCCTATAGTCCAGCAATTGCACTACTTGGTATTTACCCAAAAAATACAAAAACACTAATTCAAAGGGATACATGAACCCCTAGTTTATTGCAGCATTATTTATAATAGAGCCAAATTACGGAAGCAGCCCAAGTGCCCATCAATAGATGAATGGATAAAGAAGAAGAGGTATATTATTTTATTGTATTATTTTATTATTCAGTGGTAAGAAATATTTATATATTTGTATTATATATGTTTTATACATAGAATATATATATTATATTATTCAGTCATAAGAAAAAGAATGAAATCTTGTCATTTTCAACAACATGGCTGGAGCTAGAGAGTATTATGCTAAGTGAAATAAGTTAGAGAAAGATACATACCATATGATTTCACTCATATGTGGAATTTAAGAAACAAAACAAATGAGCAAAGGAAAAAAAAAAAGAGACAAACCAAGGAACAGAGTCTTAACTATAGAGAACAAACTGATGGTTACCAGAAGGAAGGTAGGTGAGGGGATGGGTGAAAGAGGTAATGGGGATTAAAGAGTACACTTATTATAAAAAAAAAGTACACTTATCATAATGGGCACTGAATTGTTGAATCACTATATTGTACACCTGAAATTAATATAACATTGTATGTTAACTATATTGGAATTAAAATAAAAACCTTAATAAATCTCATGAGAGGTATACCAAACTGAAACATCATCTTGCAGTTTATGTTAGTAACATTTACAATTTTTATTGATGATTCTGAGTGTTTTCAAAATTAGCTTAGTGTCAACAAATTTTCATTTGTTTCACTTCCAGTTCTGAAATGAATGTTTTCTGAGGTTCTAAATATGTGTGCTCTTTCAGGTTACTATACTATTCTCTATTATAGACAGATAATTTGCAGTCCAGTAGGTCAGAAAATCCACTGCATGATTATGCCTCTCAGATGGCTTACAATTCAGTAGTAATAAGCTCTACCTTTATTTCACCAAGTATTAATGCAGCCCTTCTTAGTTTCTAGAGCTGACCCTAGGAAAATAGTGATATGAGTGAAGTAGAATCTTCAATTCTACATTCATTTTTTTTCCTCGAATTATGCTTTCTCTCTTCCCCTCATGAAAACTTTTCTGGAGAACTACTCTGAAGAGCGTATCAACACTAACCACTTTAATTATTATTCTGCCAAAGGGCATTTACATTTAACAGAGGTTAAAGGAATAAAGCACTAGTAATAGAACTTTAGCATTTGAAAACTGGTTGGAGAAAGGCTCTTTGGGAAAAGGAGTGCAAAAAAGGGAAAGAGGATGATGCTTTTTAGAGTCAAGCTGTAAGGAAATTCCCCCATCCTGACTAAGCCAATTCAAAATGATCTCTAAATAGGACCACTCATCTCAAATCTGTCATCTTTAAAAAAATTCCAGAAAACAAAAATTGGTATATTCAGAATTAAAAGGAGTGCACAGATATAGGCTATTTTCATTTATCTATAAAAGGTTTTGCAGCACCATAATTAAATTAAAATATCTAGGTCAGCCTTTGCATCTGATACAAGGTGGGTAGCTCTCAGGGTGACTGGGAGCTGGCTGTACATTAGACAGATTTAAGAAAATCACAACACAAAAGAGAGTTCAAATAATAATGTACTGCTTTAGTAGAATTCAATTATACATCCTTTTTACCAAAGAGTTAATATCACTGATCATTTTATCTTAAAAAATCATTTGGATATATCAATATTTAAGCTTCTGACATTGGAAGGTAAAACTCAATATTAGAACCAATCCTTTATTTTATGTTTACCAGACACTATAGGGACTATCAATTTGTAAAAATGAGTTTCAAAATAAAAAATGTGAGAATTTATAAATAACCTAGGCTATATGTCATCCAGGTTAAAAAAAATAACTTCTCTGAATACCAAATACAGGGAAAAATAAAAATTTAATTGAAAATGTAATGTTCTGGGGTGCCTGGGTGGCTTAGTCCGTTAAACGTCTGCCTTTGGCTGAGGTCATGATCCCAGGGTCCTGGGATCAAGCCTCAGGTAAGGCTCCCTGCTCAGCCGGGAGTCTGCTTCTCCCTCTGCCCCTCCCCCTGCTCGTGTTCATTCTCTCTCTCATTCTCTCAAATAAATAAATAAAATCTTAAAAAAAAAAGAAAATGTTAAGAAGACACAAAGAAATGGAAAAACGTTCCATGCTCATGGATTGGGAGAACCAACATTGTGAAGATGTCAATGCTACCTAGAGCAATCTACACATTCAATGCAATCCCCATCAAAATACCATCCACTTTTTTCAAAGAAATGGAACAAATACTCCTAAAATTTGTATGGAACCAGAAGAGACCCTGAATAGCCAGAGGAATGTTGAAAAAGAAAAGCAAAACTGGGGGCATCACAATTCTGGACTTCCAGCTCTATTACAAAGCTGTCATCATCAAGACAGTATGGTACTGGCACAAAAACAGACATATAGATCAATGGAACAGAATCGAGAGCCCAGAAATGGACCCTCAACTCTATGGTCAACTCATCTTCGACAAAGCAGGAAAGAATGTCCAATGGCAAAAAGACAATCTCTTCAACAAATGGTGTTGGGTAAATTGGACAGCCACAGGCAGAAGAATGAAACTGGACCATTTCCTTACACCACACACAAAATTAGAATCCAAATGGTTGAAAGACCTAAACGTGAGACAGGAGTCCATCAAAATCCTAAAGGAGAACACAGGCAGCAACCTCTTCGACCTCAGCCGCAGCAAATTCTTCCTAGAAACATCGCCAAAGGCAAGGGAAGCCAGGGCAAAAATGAACTATTGGGATTTCATCAAGATAAAAAGCTTTTGCACAGCAAAAGAAACAGTCCACAAAACCAAAAGACAACCGACAGAACGGGAGAAAATATTTGCAAATGACATATCAGATAAAGGGCTAGTATCCAATATCTATAAAGAACTTATCAAACTCAACACCCAAAGAACAAATAATCCAATCAAGAAATGGGCAGACGACATGAACAGTCATTTTTCCAAAGAAGACATCCAAATGGCCAACAGACACATGAAAAAATGCTCACCATTGCTCGGCATCAGGGAAATCCAAATCAAAACCTCAATGAGATACCACCTCACACCAGTCAGAATGGCTAAAATTAACAAGTCAGGAAACGACAGATGTTGGCGGGGATGTGGAGAAAGGGGAACCCTCCTACACTGTTGGTGGGAATGCAAGCTGGTGAAATCACTCCGAGAAACATTTTGGAGGTTCCTCAAACAGTTGAAAATAGAGCTACCCTAGGATCCAGCAATTGCACTACTGGGTATTTACCACAAAGATACAAATGTAGGGAGCCGAAGGGGTACGTGCACCCCAATGTTTATAGCAGCAATGTCCACAATAGCCAAACTGTGGAAAGAGCCAAGATGTCCATCGACAGATGAATGGATAAAGAAGAAGTGGTATATATACACAATGGAATATTATGCAGCCATCAAAAGGAATGAGATCTTGCCATTTGCAACGACGTGGATGGAACTGGAGGGTGTTATGCTGAGTGAAATAAGTCAATCAGAGAAAAACATGTATCCTATGACCTCACTGATATGAGGAATTCTTAATCTCAGGAAACAAACTGAGTGTTGCTGAGTGGTGGGGGCTGGGAGGGATGGGGTGGCTGGGTGATAGACATTGGGGAAGGTATGTGCTATGGTGAGTGCTGTGAATTGTGCAAGACTGTTGAATCATAGATCTGTACTTCTGAAACAAATAATGCAACATATGTTAAGAAAAAAGAAAAAGAAGAAGATAGCAGGAGGGGAAGAATGAAGGGGAGTAAGTGAGAGGGGGAGACGAACCATGAGGGATGATGGACTCTGAAAAACAAACTGAGGGTTCTAGAGGGGAGGAGGGTAGGGGGATGGGTTAGCCTGGTGATGGGTATTAAAGAGGGCACATTCTGCGTGGAGCACTGGGTGTTATGCACAAGCAATGAATCATGGAATACTACATCGAGAACTAATGATGTAATGTATGGTGATTAACATAACAATAAAAAATTAAAAAAAAATGTTAGAATGCTTTAAAAAAAATAACGGGCGCCTGGGTGGCTCAGTGGTTAAACGTCTGCCTTTGGCTCAGGTCATGATCCCAGGGTCCTGGGGATCAAGCTTCGCATGGGCCCAGCTCAACGGAGAGTCAGCTTGTCCCTCTCCTTCTG
This sequence comes from Zalophus californianus, assembly GCF_009762305.2. Lineage (NCBI taxonomy): Eukaryota > Metazoa > Chordata > Mammalia > Carnivora > Otariidae > Zalophus > Zalophus californianus. The sequence goes on from NC_045606.1 coordinate 80,303,482, forward strand.
CCCCTCCCCCTACTTGTGCTGTCTTTCTCCTCTCAAATAAATAAAATCTTTAAAAATAATTCTAAAAAAAGAAAATGTATTCTGATATTTCATTCTCATTTCCCTTGAAAAATGATAATCTGATGTTCCTGTGATTTATTTCAAAACACATATGGATGGATCATTGGTAGAACACATGCTCTAGTTATATAATATTCTGACAACATCATGTTATTGATGGTCCAAATCGCAAACACCTTCAATAGAAGTGAAATATACTGACATATATATACAAATATATATATCTGTATGAAATATACTGATATATATACATAAATATACATAAATATACAGATATATATATTTATACAATATAAATAAAATATATATAATATATAATATATATACAATATAAATAAAATACATATAACAATATACATATTGTTATGTATAAAACGGTAAACCAAAGAATAAGAGTCACTGAGTAACACATTTTTGCTGTTTTCTGTGTCAATATCCAACACTAATATTTTGCTGATCGCAGAAAAATTAACATCAAGGATTTTCGAGGATAAAATAATCTATTAGATATGTATCATTTATTCTTTTCTTGACCTGTTTTCCCTATGGAAAGTGCTGACCCCTTTTGTGCATTTATCTGTTTGAAGAGTTGCTATTTCTATGTGTTAAAAGCAAAAAGTTAAATGGTATCATACTGAATTCTTGGTGATGAATCTTAATAAAGACAATGGTCTTTACTGATGCCCAAAAAAAAGGTAATGTACAGGGATCAATAATACTCGTTTAGCAGTGATTTCAGTACTGACAAAAAGTCTATGTGTAGTAAAGAACATGACCCAAAGAACAAGGACCCTGTCAACTATTTAAGTCCTTATAGGGTTATTGTCAACACCATTGGCATTAGGGTCCTGTTCAATTGTGTATGTGGTCTTTTTGTGCCAAGATGGGGAGTGTGGCTGAGAAGATATGTACCTATAAAATGTCCACTTAGAGATAACAATTTTACATGACTACAGAAATGAAAAGTAATGAGTAATAGAAAGAACATTGACTTCGGGAGAAAAATAGGATCATCCTTGTTCCTTTCACTTAATTGGATGGTTTATCAGATTACCTTGGCAAATAAAGAATTGAAGTCAAACTGCCAGGAAAGAAAAAGCATGCTGATCGCAAAATTATTCCAACCAGTATCCAAATACACCCTAAATGGAAAGGTTTCTCAGTTCAGCTGAACCTGCATCCTTGCTGCCTACACAGAGGAAACATCCAGAGGAGAAACTGTCAAGTTGCCTTGACTAGTTAAAATTTATATGAAATTTGGTTATATTTAGCTAATATTATAACTCATTGCAGGAAGGATCCTTACCCATCTGAGAGCAGTCTCTAAACTGGTATTTAAAAGTAATAGTTTTGGGGCGCCTGGGTGGCTTAGTTGGTTGGGCAACTGCCTTCGGCTCAGGTCATGATCCTGGAGTCCTGGGATGGAGTCCCACGTCAGGCTCCCTGCTCAGTGGGGCGTCTGCTTCTCCCGCTGACCCTCCCCCTTCTCATGCTCTCTCTCTCTCATTCCTCTCTCTCAAATAAATAAATTTTTTTAAAAAATGAAAAGACTATCTGTTTAAAAAAAAAAAGTAATAGTTTTGAATTAATTACCTGGTATTTCTCAAGCACCATGGTGTAAAACCATCAGAAGGCTTTGGCTTTAGTACTGATTCTTGGGTTTACTCAGAGTCAAACTTGGAAAAGTATTTCTCAGTGCCTCAGTTCCTTAGGTTTCATCTGTGAATAATTTATATTCCCTTCCCTTAAGGTAAAATGCGATAACTGAAAAAATGCTTTTTGACTCATAGAGTAAGATACAAATGGGAGGTTTTATCATCATCATCAACAACAAGAATGACATCATCATCATCATCATCATCATCATCATCATCATCCTGCAGGCATAAGCGTTTCATTTAAGGCACTCAGTGGAACAGTCTCCTGTTCCTTTATATGGCTGATAAATTTTCCTGCTTGGTGGGTTCTTCAGGGCTGTCACCTGTCATGCATGGAGTTGGGGTAAATTCCACAATGTGGCATGGTATAAGGAATAACCTTTGTGGTCAGAGTTAACCACGCACAGGATGCAGGCAGTCCTCAGTTTCACATCATCCTATGGAGTGTGAAATCTATTCTATTATTAGAGAAAACACCCTTCTACCTGTCAGTCTCCTCATACAAGGTAAGTTTGAAGAAGGGATCCGCTCAGGGGAGAATAAGCAGGCTGTTTGACATAGATGGTCTCTATGAGAGAGTGCTGCTTGCTTACAGAGGATCTGAGCAAGCCAGGTACCTTGTACCATTGACCAGGGGACAGCTGGAAAACAAAGTCTGTGGATGTTCCATGGCAGGCGGAGGGAGCCACTCATCCTGTGGAAGGCTGAGATTGGTTTCTCCCCTAGCTGGGACAATAAGGAGGGCCCTGAGATCCAGCAAGCTCATTGTTCAAGCACAGCAGGGTGAATGAATATGCAGCACTTTTACAAAAAGCACTGATCCTGGTATGATACTGACTTACTACACATTCCTCTTTGAGAAAGCCCATTTTATTCCTTCCTAATTCCCCAAAGCTGGATCTGCAGGAAAATTCTCTGGTTTCTGCACCATGCCCAACCATTTTATAGGAGGTATTTTGGCATATGCAATAAGAGTGCGTGGGATCTGGAGCTAGTCTGTCAGGCCTCAAATCCCAGTTCAGCCTAGGAGGTCTATGACCATCAGCATGTTAGTATCTCTGAGCCTCAGTTTGGTTACCTGTAAAGCACAAAGTCCCATAGATTCCTGCAGATATTACAGCACTGAGACAAGCATCTTCTAGATATAAAATACTCAATAACAGTTGCTATTTCTTAGACCTTTAAGTTTGATCTGAAGCGTTAAAGGTCTTAGAAGCAACATTTGCTGACTGAGGTAAGGAAGGGAAATTTATTGATCACATATATTGATCCCCTACACTGTTCTGGGCATTTAATCCTCAAATAATCCAAGGTTTAGAAATAGCCAAAGTAAAACCAATGAATCATTGAAGTAATAATTAGTCAAAATGTATTGTGCACACACTGAAAAAGGCAGTTTGCAAACTGAGAACGCTCAAACCATAACATGCAATGAGGCTCAGGGGTATATTGTTATAAAGCAGCTTACGTAGTGAGAAAGCACTGACTGTTTATTCTTCACAGTGACTGGTTATATTAGAATCTTCTTAAATGATAGGGAACTGGCCAGTTGTTATTTCACATCAACGCTGGGGGTTTAAGTTTTGCTTGTGATTTTCAGAGGCATAAGCAAGAGTTGACCCAGGTCAAGTTAGTCTTACAAAATAAGCTAACTTAAGCTTTGTATGACTAAACTGGTTTTGTCCATTCAGGGAATTTTCAAGGCTGGTCTCCATTTGTGTCTGATTTTAACAAATTGTAAGTTGTCTTCATTTACAGATGAGAAAATTGAAACCCTGAGTGACTATCTGAGGTCACCCAAGCAGGTAGACGATGGAGGAGATCTCAGGGCCATATGACTCCATGACCTTGCTGCTTTCTGCATATCATTCTACGTCAGCATTGTTCCTGCTTTCATTTTTTCTCTCTCACCAATTGTCCAATAACAATTATTATAAAGCACATTTATATACGGTTCCCACAGGCATGTCCAGAGGCATTCTTGGAGAGATATAATTACCCAGAAAAGGATGTGCATATCTTCTTCCTTATAATCTTCCATATAGTGACAAAGGAAAAGTTCTTCTAAAAACACCCTTATTTCTTCCAGTGTTTAAACTCCATGGCAGATGCTCGCTAGAGATACAAAAAGACATCCCTCTCCTCACTAACATGAACACATGCACAAGCAGAGTAGGAATCAGGGTGTGGGCAGAGTGGCATGAGAAACAAAAGGTGATCATATCACCTGCAGTAAAGTTGCAAGGACAATGATAGGATTCAAAGTCCAACTCAAAGCCAAAAATTAGTTTTGAATCTGAAAATTAGTTTGAATCAGTTTGCTGCTTCAAATTGGAAAGAAAAAGAAAACCAACCAGTAACTGTAGAAAGCAGGAATACAAATTGGTTACTGGGAGAGAGTGTGGAGTTCTGGGAAAGGTTGGGTAGAAAAGCAGACATTGCCTCCTAGTCTAGGAAGGTGCCAGAACAATAAAACTCCAGAAAACAAAATCAAGCAAACAACAGAAAAGGCACAAGTCTGTGGCAAGATATGTCCTAAGTGGGGTCTAGGTCTAAGTCGAGTAATTTCTTTGAGGAGAAGGGAAATGGGGGTAAGGTCACAGTACCTCTGTTTAAGGAATGGCGTGCGAACCATGTTAGAGGCTCCATCCCAGAAGGACTCGGGGTCTGTCCACCTCTGGGCCAGTGAAGCAAGTGCTGCTGTAGGAATTCAGTACCTACAGTGACCAAAATAGAAATTAGCTTTCCTCATAACCAGCAGCATCCTTGGATAGCTGATGTGACAGTCCACTGAGTGCTACCTCCCAAGTCCTATGGGACCCAGAAGATGGTAGCTTTTAAGAAAATATAGGCATTCTCTCTGCCCTATATCATTAACCACTGAACCAAAGCGGAGGATTAACTGCATAGGGCTGGTGTTCCTGGGGCCCAGATACAAAATAAGGAATTTTCTAAAATTTACTTGTCCATTGACTACCTATAGCCTGATAAACTAATTTTATAAGCATGTGCATGCACACACAAAAGTTATAAACACACTCTATATTGTATACATTGCACCTGAGCCAAGGGTCAGAGAGGTCTTATACTAAAACTTAGAAATTGTCCTTGGAGGGCTGATAATCCAGGCCCTCATCTGAGTTCAAGGGCTATGGTTTTCTTTATACTCTTTTGCATTTAATTTCAGCCAAAATCATTATTCTGAGAAGGGACCCATAGGCTTCACCTGATTATCCAAGGGGTAATGGCACTAAATATGTTAAGGCCCCTGCTTTAGGGGATCCTGAGGAAGGAGGAAGAGGAATTGGCAAATATTGCAGCTTCAGTTCTGACCTTAGAGCTCTAGACAGTGTAGGTAGGAGAGGACCCCTGACCATGGTGGACACATGTCATATTAGCTTCATTCCTCCTCTAAAAGGATGGTTGGTCTCAGTATAAATGTTAAAAGTATTCTCTATTCTTTCAAAAAAATCTATGCGCTATGTTTACTTTGATACCTCTTAAATATCTTTTATGATTGAATATTCTATTTCAAATAAAAGCCTTTTAAAATTGCCCTTTTTATACGATCATATCCACCTATTAGATTCGTAAGAGCTCTCTGGAGATAGTTGAAAACACGCCATGATAGTAATTTAAGCATCTACTCTTTTTCCACACATGTCGATATAAGTTATATCAGGGAAAATAATGCACATTTCTTACCTGCTTATAATTTCCAGTGTCATATATCATCTTCAGTAAATACTAATTGCTACTAACTGGCATTTGATTGAAGCAGTAAAGAGGTGGATCCATTCTGTTTTGCTAATTGATTCAAGTTGGATTTTGGCCAAGTCTTATATAACCTAAATGTCCAATAATAAGGGAATGATTAATTGAATCTTAGCACATCCATATGACAGAATAATGTGAAGCCATTAAAATGGTATTTTAGAAGAATACTTAGTAAAATTGGGAAATGCTTATAATAAATTTGCTATCAGTACCTTGGAGAATAAAATCTAGATTCATCATCCTGGACTCTAAGGTCTTACATAATTGGGCCCCTGCATAACTATCCTTCCCATCTTAAACACCTGTCTCCCTCAGTCATCACACTTCACACTGGTCTTCATATTATTTCTGCAATAGTTCAAGGACTTTTCCACTGTCAAGACTTTGCATTAGCTGCTCCCACTGCCTTCCATATCTTTACCTGGACAATTCCTTCTTGTCATTGAGAAAGGCCTTTCTTGATCCTGACTCACTTTTTGGTCTATCGCTTTGTTATATGGCTGATTATTTTTCACTGATACTGCCTCATTTTTAATTTTTTTCTATTCCTTCCACTAGAAGGCAAGCTCCTTGAAAACAGGGACTTTATCTTGTTCACTGTTTTATTCCCAGTGCTTTGAAAAGTGCACTTAGTAAATATCTAATATATATTTGCTGAATGGATAAATCAATAATCTTTTATTTCAAAACTAAAAAATACTTATTCTAGAAATCTTTAAACAACATAAAAAAGAAAAAATCAAATATGAATTACCACTAATGACTCCATCTAGGCACAATTTTATTATATACATGCTGGGATATATTAAGGCATAGACACATAAATCTAAGAAGGTTGAGGTCATCTAATTTTATTCCCTCTTTGGTTCTCCTCTTTTCCTTATTACTTACATTTTTCTCTCTTTTCCCTCTGTGAAACAAAATAAATTTCCATGATAGGCTCCTGTATAACAGTTTAGTGATAATTTTAATTTCCTGGGAATCACTCTGCAGGGCTTATCTGTGTACCTATATACCCAAAGTAGTGCTCTTCCAAAGTAGAATTTTTGTACTCATATTTTTCTGCCCTTCTAAACTGTGGAATTGAGCACAATGACGGGATAGTGTGGAGGGCTGTGGGACATACAGGAGATGCAACCACTTTTCCTTTGTGGTGGGTCGGGGAAGACATCAGGAGGAAGTGACTTCTCAGCTGAGACCTAAAATATATCCAAATCAGCCACACTAAATTTATGAGGCAGGAGACCTGGAAGGTGGGAAAGGCAGGGACTCCCAAACAGAACTACTATATGCACAAAGGCCCTAAGGGAAGAGAACATTGAACTTTAGGAGGGAAAAAAAGTCGTTCCAGGTTAGCACAATGTGTTACGGGACTTTTGATGGTGGGGATGTAGACATAAGCCAGATTAGGAGGGCTCCTCGTTAAATGGTTTATATTTAGGGCAATAAGAAGCCTTTTAAGTGCTTTCAACACAGAAATATTACGATGAGTTTTGTATTTCACAAAAGTCATCCAAACTGCTCATGGAGAAATATGGAAAGAGAAAGAAAAATGATAACTTGTGTGCCTATACAAACATATAATGAATACTTTTTCATACCTAGAGGGAGAAGACAAGAAAGCCTACGTGTGTTAAAGGGGGCCGTAAAATACTGTCTTTCCTCATGCAGAGCGGGGTCACCTGTAAATTCTTTCCCTAGATGGTCTTTGCATAGTCAGGAAGCACCAGCAGGATCTCTATCTGCAACCCTACCTTACTTTGTTCCAGAAATACAAAATAGAAGTGCTTTCTCCTGGTGACCATTCTATACGCTGACCAGAGACAGTTTTCCTACACATAAGACCAATTGCAGATTGGCTGGTCTGCCCCTCCAACTGCTATTTTCAGGACTGAAAGGTTCAGAATTTACTTGATCTCTCTGACACATGGATGGTGCCCTTCTCTCCTTTTTCTTACTTATTTACATCTCCCTCTACCGCATTTTCACAAATATTCCTTTAGTCTTTTTGAAGACCATGTTGGTAGAAGCAGGGTTTTAAAAAGAGATAGAGTGAATAAATTAATGTGAGTATATAAGTCAGTGTCACATCTTAGAAATTTACATCATTTTTTCACAGCATAGAGAGAGATGGTCTATTATTTGGGGGAACATTCTTAAGCCTTTTGTAATCCATCAAATATTTTTTTAGCTCCTAATATAAATATATATATATATTCATAATTAATGGGGACCAAAGATAAGAAAAATCTTTCCCCCGAAAAACAAAGACACAAAAAATCCAGTCCTCTCTTTGTGTGGTGCCCATTCCCTCACAGCTACTCAAAGACTTCACTCTTGTCACTATTCCTGTTGTTACTTGTGTAGTTTCTTGTTGCTGCTATAGCAAATTACTAAGAACTCAGTGGCATAAAACAACATAAATTTATTATTTTACAGCTCTAAAGGTCAGATATGTGAAAAATTTCTTCTGGGCTAGAATCAAAGTGTCATCAGCCAAGCTGCATTCCTTCTAGAGACTCCAGTGGAGAATTCATTCCTTGCCCTTTCTAGCTTCCAGGAATGGCCCACATTTCTTGGCTTATGGTCCTACTGCTCTGACTTCTACTTCAATAATCATGTCTCCTTCTGTGACTCTGACTCTCCTGTCTCTCTCTTATAAGGACTTTTTGTAATTACACTGAGCTCATCTGGAAAATCCAAGATAATTTCCCCATCTCTAAACTTAAACACATGTGCATAGTCCCTTTTAACATGAATGGTGACATATGCATAGGTTCTGGGAATGGAGGCATGGGCATCTTTGGGAAGGATTATTCTGCCTACCATACTCCTGCATCTTCAATTTACAACAATTTTACTCAGTCTTTGTTTCTTCTAACTTATTTTTATGCTTTTATATTCTTATTTGTAAAAAGTAATAAAAGTTGTTTTACATACTATCTAGGGTTGCTGGGAAGAGTAAATGCTTAGAGAGTCTGGCACATATCATACACTTAAGAGGCTACTACTACAATGGGGAATAACAGAACTTTATAACCACCATCATAAGGTTAAGAATTCCACCATCCACATGTATTTATTTTAAGTGGTAAGACTTATGAGGTGATATATCAGAATTTAATAAGATATAATACTTTAGTAATTGATTCTGGGAACATATACACTCAAATTATGAACAATATCATCATTGAATTACCCTGGAAGAATCATCAATATTTTAGCAACTCTGGCAGAAAATCATGAACGGATTATTTGCAATGTTGGCTTCCTTTCCCATCTATAACAAGGTAAAAACATGTACATTTGAATATTTTCAGTCTTCTTCCTTCCTGTAAGTTCAAGAAGAGGTTTTTGTTTTTTTTTTTCCTTGAGCTTCTCTATCCCCACCCATATCTGGTGAGTGTCCCCTTTGCATTAGATATTTCTTTAGGTTTCTGTGATGCAGTTTTAAGATAACAAATAGAGGTGCATCAAAACAGAGCACCATGAATTTAGAACAACAAGTGGAAAGAAAGATAAATTGAGCATCATTGGAAAGGGTATTGTCTCCTCAAGAGAATAGAAAGAATAGTGGCTTAAATAAAAAGAAGTAGGGGTTCAGAGTTATAGTGGGGGAGGGAGATTTTGAGGTAATCAGTTGTAACTCTAGGGAAGGATACTGATAATGACAGAAATAGAACATACTTTAAAGATTTTCAGGGCACTGAGAATTTTTTTTTTACCCTTTGGCATTATTTGAGAGATGCCAGTAAATAGTGATTTATTTTCATTACTTTCAGTTGCTAGGTTCGGTTTTTTTAAACGCAATTCTATGCTTTGACTGGTCGTGTGAGGCTTAGTTTTTGTTTGAATTATATATCATCCAGTGGATATGCTACATTCCCTTCAACTTGCTTAAACACTTCCATGTCAATCATACTTACCCAACAAATTACAGTCCATCTGCCTTTTCCACCAACAATCTTTGTCACTCCCTGTCCCTCTTCTGAGAAGGAACTGACCCTTCTTCAGTTCAAGTTCACCTTTTCCACCTGCTCTAACACGATCATTCTTTCCTTCAATTTATAAATATGTCCTCAAAATATACACCCATCAATGCTGCTTCCCTTAGGAGCTAGTGCTCTCATTTTCTCCCTTTTACAAACAAAATTTGTTAAAGACTCTACAAAGACTACTAGCTCTTTCCTGTCTAATTTGCTACTAAACTCACTTTGATCTGACTTACTTTAATAAGATAAAAAAGGCACTTGTAATAATCAAATCCAGAGCTGTCTTCTATTTAACTTGACTACTCTAGAGCATAATAATATTGTTCATGCGTTGCTCTCTTCACTATAATACATTATTTCTATATTCTCCCTTCAGCTTACTGTAATTATTCCCCTTCCGGATTTTTTCTTGCTCTGTCCCCAACTGTTGGTAAGTGTCATGATTCCATATTTGACCCTTAAGCCTCTAGAGTTGCTTTTGTGTTTGATATTATCAACTTTTACAGATTTTTATTAATACCAATGGACATTCCCAACTAAGCAAAATTTAAAAGGCCATATAAGATTCCTCTATAAAGCCTCTCATGTTCCCTATTTCTTTAAAGAAAGCAATGGTGTTTCTATTAATGGAAGTATCTAAAGTTGAAAACTCACGTATTCTTTTTTTTTTTAAGATTTTATCTATTTGACAGAGAGAGACACAGCGAGAGAGGGAACACAAGCAAGGGGAGTGGGAGAGGAAGCAGGCTTCCCGCTGAGCAGGACCCCCGATGCCGGGCTTGATCCCAGGACCCTGGGATCATGACCTGAGCTGAAGGCAGACGCTTAACGACTGAGCCACCCAGGCGCCCCAGAAAACTCACGTATTCTTGATATGCTTTACTGAAACCCTATATCATCTGGCTACAAAGCACCCACTGAATATGCCTATGTTAATTATAAAATTCCTCCCCTTCTTGATAACACTATCTGTTCAGATTTCCTTTCCCAATTCTCTCAATTATTTCAAGTCACTGAGCTGAGCCTTCTTGCGATAATTCTTAATCTCTGGTTTATCCTTTTCACAGATATGTGCCTGGCACTCCCTCCTTTAACACTTGTTTTCAATTTTGGCCAGAAAAGGATGACATATAAGTCCTTTACAATATAACCACAAACTCCTTTCATTCACCTACCAAGCCACGTCTCATTTTTAACTATGCTAACTTTTTAAAATGGCATGCAGAGCTGAGGAGCACCACTATCAGAACACCAAGAAGAAACTCTCTAAAGGCACACAACAACATGGTTTCAGGCAGTGTTCCATTGCTATAAACGCTGGCAAGAAGCTCTAATGGACAAAGCTCTTGAGCACAGAGAGAGTAAGAGGCTAGTTGAATCTGTGGCACTCCAGAGGCATGGTCATAAACATTTGACAAGCACTAAAAATGGTTCAGAAAGGACTAACCACTGGCAATGCTACAGAAAAAAAAATAGTTACTTGACATCTTTATAGCTTCCATTTCCATTTCTGAAACCTCCTTCTTTGTCATTTCCCCTCTTCTTTCCTCTCTCCCCTAGTAAATATGCATAATATCTTTCAACCCAGGGACTATGACCTGCCCAGGGACCCTTTCTATGAATGGCTTACCTTGACATTTCCTGATCCTGAATTTTGCCCCAAACGCATCTACCCTACCTTTCATTCACACAGGAGAACAATTTCTGTGGCAAATTACCCAACAGGCAGTTCTTTTTCTATTTTGTCTGTGGCAGATGGTACTTTCCAAAGATGGATACATGGGATCTCTCATCTCGTGTGTTTTCTAGAATCTTGCAACTTTCCTATCAAGATGTGGAGGTTAGGTCCCCTCCCTTAATTCTGAGCAGACTTGTGACTCATGTGTATCCAGGAGAGTGTGGCAAAAATTATACTCTATTAATTTGGAGGTGGGCCTTAAGAGGGTGCAGCATCCATCTTGTTGACTGAAACACTCACCTTTGGGGCCCTAGGCTTCATTGGGAGCCGTCTGGTTGCCTAGAGAAAGCTCAAAGTGGCCCATGTAGAGAAACCACGGGGAAGGGCCCTGAAATCCATAGAGGGAGGGAGGGAGGGAAGAAGGGAGGGAGGGAGGGAGAGGGAGAGAGAGAAATGCTGCCAGTGAATTTCATCATTTGTTGTTCCAGTGCTAATCCCTGTCTGACTGTAATCACATGATAGATTCTGAGCTCAAAGTGTCTAACTGACCCAAAATTCCTGACTCACAATACATATAAGAAGTTAAAAAATTGTTTTAAACAGCAGGTTTTGTTTGTTTCTCCAAACCTCTACTCCATATTCAGCGTAAATCCTGTTTTGTCAAAGTTAATTGAAGTTTTCCCATTCTCTGACTTGGTTTAAGAATAAGCATTGTTTAGATGTGACTTAATTATGGCCAATACAATATGAGGCAATATCTTCTGGGAAGCTCTGGGAAGGAAGTAAACCTATAATAAAAAATGTATTTTCTTGCAGTAGATATCTTCTCTAGAAATGGTGCTAATCTATAAAAAGCACAATGGGGGTGACAGAATAAAAAGAAGGAAACCGGGTCTCTCGTACTGTTGATGAAATGAATTAGCCAAACCTGGAAATGCTCTGATATCTCTTGTATATAAGGGAATATACTCTGATTTAGTTAAGAAATTTGACTTGAGTTTTCTGTTATTTGCTGCTTAAATCATCATAACTTTTTAAATACCTCAATATAAATGCATGTGGTAGTCAAGGATTATCACTATATCCCTTGCATTATGATTTAGGAATAAGGATGCTCAGAATAAGCAGGGAAAGAAAAACATTAAGAAGTTGACAAAATAATCCAAAGCCAAAGCAGAGAACTGGTTATAAAAATTTACCAGGCTTCAAACTGACTGGACATACAATAAACTAGTACCAGGATATCTGAAAGAAAGCAGTGTTTTGTTTTGTTTTTTTTTTAATTAGGAAAACCACCAGGAATCATCCAAGTGACTAGTCCTCAGGAGCCACAGCTTTTCTGAGTGTCTGGGGTACTAGAGAGACTAATAGAATAATTTATAAAGCACACACAAAGTAACATTCTCATTTTATAGAGCAACCTAAAACAGGGACAAAGTGATGGAATTATAGTGAGTGAATTAGAGAGAACAAACTCAAGACATTTACCACATGGTGGACTTGTGTTGAGACCATAAAAACATGAAAGAGCAATGAGATGGCTTACTAGTACTGACCATGTGAGCAGGCAATAACTAATCTTAAATTAGTGTTTATTTTATTAGGCATTAATCTAAGAACTTTAGACTTACCAATTCATTCAGTTCTCCAGAAAACTCTATGAAGCATGCATGCTAATTCCGTCGAAATTTTCAGAGAAGGAAACAGATCCAGAGAGGCTGAATAGCTCGCTCATAGTCTTACAGTTAGTAAGTGCAATTCTGAGATTTGAACCCCATGCACCCACTCCCCAGAGCTTATGTTTTAACCTCTGTGCTGTATTTTGAGGATGGTTTACATGGTTAAGTTTGCAGTAATTCTTACTCCTTCCTTTAGGTTGTCTCAGGAGCTGGAAAGAAATGAACCCTCCAGGTGGTGAATCTCATAGATCAAACTATGAGACAAAATTCCCCTGCAAAGAAAATGAAGACTTGATGATATTCCAGGGGATTTTTCTTGTTTTATACAAGCCCGTTTTAAATATAACATTTTATATAAATAAATATAAAAATATAAAACATATTATATTGATGTAAGAAATATTTGGGGGCAAAGACTCATTTCTTTAGCTCCTGAAAACCTCACAGTGATAGCTTGCTCAGACTAAAGCTAGCTCTGGCTAGTCTCAACCAAAATACTTTCACTTAGTGTAGAGTTTTAAACTACTTTCAGACAGATAGATAAATTGTCTACAGCAGCATCCTCAAACACCTCAATGTGTGTAGGAGGGATTAAAAATGATAACTCACGTAAATAAATTGATTTTAGAAACCAATCCTGGAAAGATCACTAACTAGGTACATCTACTGAAAGAACAGAAAATGAGCACTGACAGAAAAGAGATAATGCATGGGTAGAAAGTATGAGAAGCTATAAAAATACTTGTGAAAAAGGGAATCAAGTAGCAGCAAAAGCCAAGAAAAAGTAACCTTGGCAACAGAAAGTTTAAACATTTAGAGCTAGGCAAAAAAGGAGAGAAAAGACATACTAACTGAATACAACAGGTGCCTTGGAGGATAGTATTTTTCACTCGTGCACTCACAAACATCCTCAGGATAGGATATCTATCCAATAATTTCAACAAAAAACAACCAAATCTTAAGGCTGAAGAATAAAATGCAAAAATTCAATTCTGAGTCATTTATCTTGGAAAAATTGTTATGAAATCAAAACACTATTTTTTTCTTTTGATTCTTTTAAGAAAAGAACTCCAGGGTTAGAACTTGACCTTCAGCTGCATTGTGTCATTTTACATTCAAAATTACATAATTTCAGTAATCTTACTAAATTTCATGGACCACCAATTAAGTTATAAGAAGTTTGTTCCTAAATGCCCTCTGGCTGTGGCGTAGGCCAGGATCCTCCTTGCTTTGGACAGCAACATCCCATTGGGTATTTTTCTGGAATCTGATTACCATTGCAAGGAAATGTTCTCATTTTTATGGCCAGAAAGAATCAAGAGAGGGGAATTCCTGCCAGAAAAATGTATTGCTGCATCCAAACACATGAGGAAAAAGGGAGGAGGAGGGATACTTTTATTCTGACATTGTCTCCGGTTTAAAAACTTCATGGGTTTGTAGTATGTGGTTGGGTGTTTAGAATCTAGGAAAGGCAAGGAAAGTCTTTTTTTTTTTAAATTTTTTATTGTTATGTTAATCACCATACATTACATCATTAGTTCTCGATGTAGTGTTCCATGATTCATTGTTTGTGCATAACACCCAGTGCTCCACGCAGAACGTGCCCTCCTTAATACCCATCACCAGGCTAACCCATCCCCCACCCCCCTCCCCTCTAGAACCCTCAGTTTGTTTTTCAGAGTCCATCGTCTCTCATGGTTCGTCTCCCCCTCCGACTTACTCCCCTTCATTTTTCCCCTCCTGCTACCTTCTTCTTTTTCTTTTTTCTTAACATATCTTGCATTATTTGTTTCAGAAGTACAGATCTGTGATTCAACAGTCTTGCACAATTCACAGCGCTCACCATAGCACATACCCTCCCCAATGTCTATCACCCAGCCACCCCATCCCTCCCACCCCCCACCACTCAGCAACCCTCAGTTTGTTTCCTGAGATTAAGAATTCCTCATATCAGTGAGATTATATGATGCATGTCTTTCTCTGATTGACTTATTTCACTCAGCATAACACCCTCCAGTTCCATTCACATCGTTGCACATATATACACAATGGAATATTATGCAGCTATCAAAAGGAATGAGATCTTGCCATTTGCAAGGCAAGGAAAGTCTTACATGATGGTAGTAGGAGGCCACCTAGTCTACTTCTGTGCCTGCCAGAAGAGGAGTGCACACCTTAGCCTTTGAAAAATATATATCTAAAGATTATAAAATAATTTGGTTATCATAGCAGCTATTAAATAATGTATCAGGAGATAAAAAAAGAAAAAAAAATCACTTGCAGAAAATTAGAGTATTCTCCAAGATGCTAGCCGACTGAGTGAAGCTTCCTCTTGACATCAAATTCAGAGCTGTAAAAAGCAATGCTTGAGTTCAGCGCTTCTCTAGCGCAGAGGTATGAATCATCAGGGATTTACCCAGTTCTAACTATGACCTCTGAATTCTGTTTAAGATTACAAAACCGATGCCTCACCAATTGACCACCTGGTCTGACTCTAAGATTAAAGGGAAGAAATGGAGGAGGAGGATTCATCATTACAATCAGAAGTAAAAGGACATGTGCATCAAACCAAGCTGTAGGCAACTAGTTTGCCATATCATTACAATACAAATAAGCCAACTTTTATATTAGATGCAGAAATAATTTATTTTATATGGTGTTTGATAGACACAGAAACTTTCCACTTAAACAATGGCCAAGGACCCTGAATCACTTAATTTAATAATGCTAATGTCAGTGAATGTGGTCAAGAAATTACAAGTACCTAATTTAATAATTCAATCCAATTCTTTATCATTTAATGGCCAATCGTGTGTCACTTTGAGCAGTTAGCACTAAAAGTTTCCTCTTTTTCCTGTCATATAGCAGAATTGTGCTATTAGATATAACATTAATTTTTTTTGGAAAAGCAAAAATAATACTTCGTCCTGTCTTTAAATATGTATTAATGACGTGTAGCAAATGAGATAATATTTATAAACTAAAAATGCCACACAAATGGTAGTTCTATAATTATGTTTTTTTGTTGTTTGACTCTGTTGTCAGGAAAACCAGATATACTTATTGTAATTTGATAAAAATATATTTATTGTATTTTGATAAAAAAAAAATCAAGGCCCTACTGAAAGGTCCAAGTTTTTATTATAAGGGTGAGTCAAATTGATTCCTCATAGATATTTGGCAATTACGTTTTTTTCCCCTTTGGTTTTTGTTTTGTTTTGTTTTACCTCCCTCTCACTGAATTAGCCCTTTTATATAATGTCATGTATCCACCATTACACTATCATACAGAAAAGTTTCACTGCCCTGAAAATTCCTTGTGCTCCATCTATTCATCCCTCCCTGCCTACCAACCCCTGGCAATCACTAATGTTTTTCCATCTTCATAGTTGGAATCATATAATATGTAACCCTTTCAAATTAACTTCTTTCACTTAGTAATACAAATTTAAAGTTCCTTCATGTGGTTTTTGTTTTGACCTGATAGTTCATTTATTTTTATCACTGAGTAATATTCCATTGTATGGATGTACCAGTTTGTTTATACATTCACCTATTAAAAGACACCTTAGTTGCTTCTAATTTTTGGCAGTTGTGATTAAAGCTGCTGTAAACATTTATGTGCAGGTTATTGTATATAGGTAATTTTTTACCTTATTTGGGTAGATACCTAGTTGTGAGATTGCTAGATCATCTGGTAAGATTATGTTTAGCTTAAAAAGAAATTACCAAACTGTCCTGCAAAGTGGCTGTCCTGTTATGGATTCCCACCACCAATGGATAAGAATTCTTGTTGCTCTACAAGTTTTTAAATGGGCCAAACAGAAAATTAACAAGGCAACAATGGCTTTGAATGACATATTAGACCAGATGGACCTAACAGATATATTTCAAAACATTTCATCCAAACTTATAAAAATCAACACCTGGAAAATAAATAATCCAATTAAAAATGGCCAGAAAACATGAACAGGCATTTCTCCAAAGAGGACATACAGCTGGTGAATAGACACATGAAAAAATGCTCAACATCACTTATCATAAGGGAACTGCAAATCAAAACCACAATGGGATGTCACCTGACAGAATGGCTAAAATCAAAAACACAAGAAGTAACAGGTGTTGGCAAGGATGCAGAGAAAGGGGAACCCTCTTACACTGTTGGTGAGAATGCAAACTGGTGCAGCCACTGTGGAAAACAGTATGGAGGTTCTTCAAAAACTAACAATAGAATTTCCATATGATCCAATAATTCTAATACTGGGTATTTTTCCAAAAAAACCCATGAATTCAAAAAGATATATGCACCCCTATATTTATTGCAGCATTATTTATAGTAGCCAAATTATGGAAGCAGCCCAAGTGTCCATCTATAGATGAATGGATAAAGAAGGTAAGGTGTATATAAATACATACACAATGGGATATTACTCAGCCATAAAAAAGGAGGAGATCTGGACATTTGCAACAACATGGATAGACCTAGAGGATATAATGCTAAATTAAATAAGTCAGTCAGAGAAAGACAAATACCATTTGATTTTACTCATTTGTGAAGTTTAAAAACAAAAGAGACAGACACTTAACTGTAGAGAACAAACTGATAGTTTCTAGACAGTTTCTAGACGCTGGGTGAAATAGATAAAGGGCGTTAAGAGTATACTTATTTTGATGAGCTCTGAGTTATATTGATTTACAGGTGCTGCAAATACATCGGTAAATGCTTATAGCATTATGATCTTTATTTCCAAATATGCACTCTATTTTAGCAGTGTTTTTATTGTTGTTTGGAACATTATTCATTTTTATTGAGGTACAATTAACATACAGTGTTATATCGGTATCAGGTGTACAATATAATGATTCAACAATTCTATACATTACTCAGAGCTCATCAAAATAATTATCCTGAGTTTTAACTAAATTATGTTGGAAAGTTTATTATACCCTATGTTGAGTAGTATAAGATGTTAAGCAACTTGCCAGTGAATTTTCAGATTCATCATAGTTATCTCTGACACTTTTCTAATAATGGTTTGAATACAGAATTGTCTCTAGCAGTGACCACAGGAGTGATTTAGATTAGGGAAAGCTGAATAAGAGGTGTCTAATAAACCAAGTCATACCTTTGAAATATTGTGGGTTCAGTTTCATACCACCACAGTAAAGCAAGTATCACAATAAAGTGAGTCAAATGAATTTTTAGTTTGCCAGTACATATGAAAGTTATGTTTACACTATACTGTAGTCTAGGGACTATGTGATAGCATTTTGTCTAAAAAATACAGTGTACATACCCATGCTAACCATCATCTGAGCTTTCAGTGTGTCATCATCTTTTTGCTGATGGAGGGTCTTGCCTCATTGTTGACGGCTGCTGATTGATTAGGGTGGTGACTGCTGAAGGTTGGGGTGGCCATGGCAATTTCTTAAAATAAAACAACAGTGAAGTTTGCTGCATCGAAGGACTCTTCTCTTTACAAACAATTCCTCTGTAGCATGAGATGGTGTTTGATAGCATTCTACCCCCAGTGGAACCTTTTTCAGAATTGGAGTCAATCCTCTCAAATCTTGCTACTGCTTTATCAATGAAATTTATGTAATATGCTAAATTCTTTGTTGTCATTTCAGTGATCTTCACTGCACTTTCACCAGGAGTAGATTCCATCTCAAGAAACTACTATCTTTGCTCATCCATAAGAGGCAATTCCTCATTCATTCAAGTTTTATCATGAGTTTGCAGTATTACAGTCACACCCTTAGTTTCTAAAAAATAACAAATGGACAAAAGACCTAGAGACAGCTTACCAAAGAAGATAACCAGATAACAAATTGGCATATGAAAAGATGCTTGACATCACCTGCCAATAAGCAGTTGCCAATTAAATGAAAAGAGATACTACTGTACAACTATTAGAATACCTATTTTTTTTAACTGACAATACTAATTGCTGGTTGAGGATGTGAAGCAACAAGAATTCTCATCTATCAACGCTGAAAATGAAAAATAGTACAGCCATTTGGAAGACAGTTTGGTAGTTTGTTACAAAGTTAAACAAAGACTTTCCATATAACCCAGCAGTCTCACTCTTAACTATTTACTCAATACCCCTAATAAAAATGCTCTACAGGACAGTATTGGAATGGATTCTCATATTTTTAATTTAATATTAATTCTATGTCATTTTAAAGGTAGACCTTTTATCACCAGCTTTTGTATCAGCAAGGGAGATTCCAGTCTTGGCCATAGCCTCAAGTCTGATTTTAACACGGCCCAAATGGTGGTGATAGTCATCCTTCTCAGCAAATGAAATTTTCATCTGCTTTGGAAGCAATCTACAGAATATTTATCTCTCAGCTTGCTTCATAAAAAAGACCTCCCATGAGGCAGTATGAATTATTTTCATGCAACCACAGTGAGATTTAATGACATTTTTAATAAATAACAATATTCTGTTTACATATAACAAAGTATTGCCATTTACAGGGTTTCTGGTTTAGATTTACAAAAATGTACTAAATCAGTGATGAGAAGTGTGATTTATAATTGTTCTATTACTATTTCTGAAACTATTTATGGTAGGAAGGGTTAGGGACTGCTGCTGGCACTGTGTAGCAGAAAGCTAATGGATTCTCTTGTCTTTTAGGAGAGTTAGACTGTGGTTCATGTGCAGAAAATACCTCAAGGCTGTACTTTAAATGCTTAGCTCATTTATCTCTCATCAGTTAGGTAAATGAGATGCGGAAGTGGTTCCTAGTTTCTAAATAACTTTTTATACACTACCGAAAGCCTTAAAGGGTCCTCAAATGCTTTCTCTTGTTAATGAAATTTCAGTCATATAATCCGTTCCATAGTCTAGAAGACTCATTTCTAAAGCCTCCAGGCAGGCTGCTGAATTTACACCGAGTATGCCAACATTTATAAGCTTCTTTTTAATATATAGTTACTTGTGTATATGGGACTAATTTCAAAATATATGTGCCATAGTTACATAAAATGTTGACATTAGGGATAGGTAAGTGAAGGATTTAAACTCTTGGGTAAATCTGAAATTATTTGAAAAGAAAGTTTGTTTTTTTTTAAAGATTTTTTATTTATTTATTTGACAGAGAGATGAAGGCACTAGTAGGCAGAAAGGCAGGCAGAGGGAGAGGCAGGCTCCCCGCTGAGCAGGGAGCCCGATGTGGGACTCGATCCCAGGACCCTGGGACCATGACCTGAGCTGAAGGCAGCCGCTTAACCAACTGAGCCACCCAGGTGCTCCCGAAAAGAAAGTTTTTTAATTACACATAACCACACTTTCCTTTTACTCCAAAGAGATTGCAGTATATACCCGTTTAGCATAAGCTTTTGAAATGCATAGTTGCAAAGAAATCGCCACAAAATATAATGCCTCAAAAGTAGTGACAGCCCAGAGTTCCAACTCACATTTTCTTTCTCATAAATCACTATTGGTACCATGGTAGTTGAAGGTAGAAAATAAATATCATTGAGTTGAAAATCTTTCTACTCTATAATCTACACTGTGATCTTCATTGCCCCCCTCCTTTTTTTTAAAGCTGGATGCAGAGTTAAATCACAGAAAGAAGACAAATTCTTGTGTTTTCTCTTATTGCTTGTCCTCAACCTTTTAGTGTTTCTTGTGCCATTGAAAAAACTCTCAGGCAAAGTAGAATTGTTTTTTCTGTCCTTCACTTAGATAAGTTCCTTTGGACAAAGAAATACCGATAAGATATATAAATGTATCAGAGTAATAATGTATATATTGGCAGATCAATGACTGAATATAAATGATTGAGCTATACTTACAGAAAAACAACACTGTTCCAAATATAGGACCCACCGCTATAAGGAAGAGATTAATTAATTTGGATTGCTACTGATGTCAAATGTTTTGTTTTCTGGAGGATATTAAGGAACATTCCAGTTTGCACTTTATTTTCTCAATACAAAATTTTCTTATTTAACTAGGAATCCTATTAATTAAATGAAAATAACAGTAAGAGTTTTGATACATTAATTAAATATATTTGAATGGTTATGGGCCTAAGACTGTATTGAGCTTTCAACCAAAGATGAATTCCAATTTGGTCTTTGTCTGGTTCCTTTGAGAATGTGTTGTGCTGTTGATTCAGTTTAAAGTAAATTCATAATTCCTAGTCAAGAGTTTTATGAGCCATCCATTTTCAAATTAATTATAATTTTATAATTTTTTTTCCTCCTTTCCCCTTTCTTTTACATCACCTATGGTCTTCCTCTGACACAGCAATAATTGAGTTTTCCCAAGTTTATCCCAACCTTGCTGGCTCCCATATTAGATTCTGGTGCTCTAGAAATGATTGTCTAGGTTATTGAGTTCCCATATTGGTCATCCTGTTTCCTGCATGGGATTCTGAAGTTATCATGTTGACAATTATTTCTTTTTTGTTTCACCATTTTAATCATAGCAGGCACTGGCTAAATCAGCCTGATTTTTGTTACCTCCTTGCCTGAACACCATTCTGAAGAACAATAGCACCTCTGGGTTAAGCTGAGTCTAGAAGCCAGAGTTGGTATGAGGTGAATGGACTGGTATCCATAGAACTTGAAGTAAAGAGAAACTAATGGCAGACACGCAACTGTGGGCTTTTGGACCAAAGAGGACTTTCAAAAGTGACAGAATGAAATCAAAGTTGAAGGCACAAGATAAAAATTAAAAAGCTGACTTAGATACAGCTATGAAAGATTTACAATGACCTTCAGTGACATTGATCAGAAAGGATCAGGAGTGGATATGAAGCCTATTCACTGAGATTCTCTGACAAAAGTAGCCTCTTGCAGGACACTTGTGCTCTTATCCATGGACCGTGGGAGAAGAGTTAAGATTGTCATTAAAAAATAATCATGTGAAATACTGACCCTTCTAACATACACATCAGGCCCTAATAATAGCTTACTTCAAACTCACTTGGATGTTTGAATTTTCCAAAAGTAGCAACAAATGAAAGCAATGAATGTAAATAAAATCAGAGGACAAATGGTCAAAAATATACAAGAGTATAAAGCACTTTTTATAGTTTTCCTTATGAAGTATTAAAGAAGAGTTACATTTCCATAAGCATCCAGATTCTTTGAAGATATATCCTAATCAGAAAAAGAATGGTCAAACACGATAAATATAATTTAGACATCTAAAAATATTAAGTGTTTATAAATTATTGATTGAGTAAAATTTGCTATTATGCTTAGGCATATTAGCCCTATTAAATAGTGTATCTTAAAGTTCTTCACACATTTCAATAAGGGTAAAGAGTTAAAAGAATTTTTTTTTAAACACAGATGACAAGGATATTGAAGTAGTACTGTTATTGTAGTTTTGGAATTCAGAATAGGAAAATACCAATGTGAAATAGTAAAGTTTATTTCCATATTTTAAAGTCATGCAAGCTTCATTATGTAGCTATTAAAAAGCAATTTTTGTTCATATTGCTTTGACCATACTACCTTAGGCTTTCCAAGGGGGTTATCCTGCCAAGAAACAAATTAAGCATTTATTAGAGGGTCCCTAAGTCATCGTTACAGGAGTAATAGCTCACTGCAGTTCTTGTCATTAGTTCATTTATTACCCTCTCTGTCTCTACAAGCTTTATAGAATCATGGATTTTTAATAAGTCTTGTGCTCTGTGGTGATCTCTGGTTTGTTACTGCTCATGGAATTTGGTTCCTTGTCGATTCGGACAGCTTGTTGTTTACAAAACAGTAAGTTCTCCTTACAAGAACTCCTACAAAACAGTTTGAAAGATACTATAAAATTGACAATTTAATGCAGAGTATAAAGCAATGAATACTGACTCTTCATCATTTCTGTGATTCAGTTACCTTCCTTATCATTTTCTAGTGGCCAATGTTACATGTATTATGTAGTTCAGTAGTTAAACCCCAATGAAATCTGAAAATAATGCCACTGATAGGCTTATGCTGTAAAGCTTCTTCAGGTACTTCCAATAGTACATCAATATAGACACTATCTAGGGGTGCCTGGGTGACTCAGTCGGTTAAGCAAACAACTCTTGATTTTGGCTTAGGTCATGATCTCAGGATTGTGAGATTGAGCCTAGCATCAGGCTCCGTGCTGGGCATGGATTAAGATTCTTGCTCTCTCTCCCTCCCCCTCCCTCTGCCCCTCACCGCCCCAACCTGCACACACTCTCTCTCTATAAAATATTATATATATATAATATATATTATAAAAATATATGTAATATATATAAAAATATATATATATATATATAGAGAGAGAGAGAGAGAGAATATCTAAAATGGAACATTCTGGGGTGCCTGGGTGGCTCAGTTGGTTAAGCGACTGCCTTCGGCTCAGGTCATAATCCTGGAGTCCTGGGATCGAGTCCCGCATCGGGCTCCCTGCTCAGCGGGGAGTCTGCTTCTCCCTCTGACCCTCTTCCCTCTCGTGCTCTCTATCTCTCATTCTCTCTCTCTCAAATAAGTAAAATCTTAAAAAAAATAAGATAAAAAATAAAAAAAATAAAATGGAACATTCCATCTCTATCCCTTGATATAAAGGTCATGCCACATGGCTCAGACAAGACCTTGGGACACTACAGTACTGGCCCTAAAATAGAAGCTTTACAAAATACCCATGTCCCAAATGAACCCTTGTCTCCTTTTCCCTTTCCTGAAAAGGAATGTCATTTCCTTTGCTTTCACGTACAAAGCTGTTATTATGCAACTAATTTTTATAGAAGAATGATGTCCTGGGACGCCTGGGTGGCTCAGTCAGTTGAGCATCTGCCTTTGGCTCAGGTCATGATCACAGTGTCCTGGGATCGAGCCCCGCATCGGGCTCCTGGCTTAGTGGGGAGCCTGCTTCTCCCTCTCCCTCTGCCTGCCTGTCTGCCTACTTGTGATCTCTCTCTGTGTCAAATAAATAAAATCTTAAAAAAAAACAAAAAACGAATGATGTCCTTATAGTCCAGAACCTTTTCCTACAGATATAATCAAATGAGGTAAAACTGTAGTTTACATTCTCATTTTTAAGGCATTAATATTGTGTAATAAACAATGCCATTATATACAAATATTATAATGCAAAAAAATGATGTTTTGATGACTTCCTCTAAAATTCTTTGTTTATGGGACCAGCTGTAATGTAAAAGGAACTTGCGTGGATAGAATAATGAGTTTATTGCTAAAATTGTGTATCTTTCAGTACAAGGAAACCTGCTGTGCACTGTATTTTTAGAACAGCACACATTGGAATGCCTATAATATCGGTTGTGTGCAGGTATAAATTATACCCAAAGTTTCTGTTAGAAGGTCTTCTTTTTCATTTTCAGCTAGAAAAGTCCACATACCTATATCACAACTTTGATTCAAATAACGTACATGGTAGCCATAATTGTTGTTCAACCAGTTCTCCCTGGTTTTCCTTCCCTTCCCCCTTACAGTTGAGAACAGGGATGGGCACCTCTCTGGACAATGACCTGTGAGCTCCGACTTGTATCGTTTATGGACTATAGCATTTCTGGGCTGGGCCAGCATGTGATCCACTATGCTTTATCTTCTCTCTGCCAGTGACCAGCAATATTGCAGGAAATGGCTTCTTTGCCAGCCTTGGTCCCAGAATGAGAATGACTAAGAGCAGCATTTCCAGCTCACCTACAGAGGACATGTATAAGAATGAAGAATTAACCTTCATTGTTTTAAGCCATTAAGTAGTTTGAAGTAGTTTGTTCTGCATCTTAACCTGGGTATCCTGATACAAAAATGAATGCTGCCATAAGAAGAAAATACTTAAATATGTAGCATTTGTTTAAAGTCTGACTGGCAGATATTGGATGTTGGAAAACCTGGAATCTATGTAATTGTTGTAAAGTTGTTGCTGAGATCACTGGAGCCCAGGGTCAACTCCTAATGAGCTGGTAGCCCTCCCAAAGAGGTTGGAACACAGTGTTAGGTGCATGGGTTGGTTGCTGTCGACTACATCTGACCATGTAGTACAAGAAAGAGAGGAAAAAATAATTGACCAGTTTGCAGTAACATAAGGGAAGAGAGAACCCACAAAAGTGGGGTCTTGTAGGGTTGGAACAGGTACCCACTTCTCAGCTACAAAGTAAATAAAGTAAAATAAAAGTAACAAACATATTTTAAAACACATTAAAGCAACATTGAGAATGTTATTGAATACTGACTATTTCAATATGAAAATAACTGAAGATGGAGTATTTCAAAATAAAAAAATAGAGAAAACAATTTGAACATTAATGGCCATTTGAAACTCAGACTTACTACACAGATCCAATTAATGTTATGAGCACAATACTGGTAGTTGAAAACTTTTAATGGATTAAAGTGATTACCACTCGATCCATTCAATTGAACAAAATGGCTCAGGCAAAAAAGACCAAAGGTATAGTTTCCCACTGTATTAGTTTTCTAATGCTGCTATAACAAATTTCCACAAACTTAGTGGTTTAAAACAACACACATTTTATTATTTCATAGTTCTGGTAGTTCAAAGTCCAAAACGGATCTTATTGCATTAAAACCTTACTAGCAAGACTGTGTTCCTTGTGGAGGTTCTATGTGAGAATCTATATATTGCCTTTTCCAGCTTGTAGAGGTTTTCCAAGTTCCGTGGCTTATAGTCCCCTTCTATCTCCAAACCAACGATAGCCAGTGGATACTTTCTCAGTTCACATGGCTCTGACCTCTACTTCTATCCTCACATCTTCTCTGACTATGCCTCTCTCACTTCCCTCTTCAGGGATATAAGGAGCCCTGTGATTACCTTGGATCTCCTTTCTGTCAGTTTCCAACAATATCTTCCCATTGCCATATGAGCTTTTCTCAGCAGCGCCTTTTAACATTTGCATTTCTACCAAGAGTCTTATCATGGAGATTTAAGTATTGTCTAAAGAGATACATATTTTCTTTGCCATGTTTTCACTTCCTTTTGAGTCCTCAGAAGTAGAATCAGTAAATAGACATTTCTGCAACCATTCTGTTCGAGGCACTCTAAGTCTGTCCTATTATACTCCTCAAAATTCTTCCAGCCTTGGCCCCATTGTCCAATTCCAAAGCCACGTTCATACATTTAGCTATTTTAGCAGCACCTCTATTCTGGTATCAAAACTGTTATTCATTTTCTATTGCTACTGTTACAAATTACCACTTGGTTAAAACAACAGACACGGGGGCGCCTGAGTGGCTCAGTAGGTTAAACAGTTAAACGTCTGATTCTTGGTTTCAGCTCAGGTCGTGATCCTAGAGTCCTGGGATTGAGTCCCGCCTCAGGCTCTGCACTCAGTGTGGAGTCTGCTTGAGATTCTCTCTCCCTCAGCCCCTCCCACTCTGTGCTCACATTCTCTAAAATAAATCAGTCCATCTAAAAACAACAGATACCTTGTCTTCCAACAAAGTTATTACCATGTAGTTCTACCAGTCAGATGTTTTTAATGGGGTTTGCTGGGTTGTCTGCAAGCAAGTCGTCTGCAGGACTGCATCCCTTTCTCAAGGTTCAAGGGTAGAATCTGTTTTGCTGTTTCTTACATTTAGAGTCAGCCCACATTTTCTCTGGCCCCCTTCCGTCTCCAAAACCAGCAATGGTCATTTGAGTCTTTTCATATGACTCTGGCTTCTTTCCTATTACCACATCTCCTTTTGTGACTCACCTTCTCCTGCCCACCCTCTTTCACTTATAAGGACCCTTTCACTTACCATGGTTACCTTGGGCCTGCCTCCATATTGCAGAGTAATCCTCCCAGCTCAAAGTCCTTAACTTAATCACATTTGCAACGTCCCTTTTGTCATGTAACGTTACATGCACAAACTCTAGGAGTTAAAACATGAACGTCCATGGAAGGATCATTATTCCACCTGCCTTACTCACCAAAATTTACTAGGCCCAATTGACCCGAAGTTAAATGAAGGGAGAAAGAGAGGCAAATGGATAAAAAGTGATCAAATGTAACAAGTCTGTCTAGAAAAGAACTCTAATTGGGGTTGTTGGCCTGTGGAGTGCCTAGATTCTCATTCCTAAATTCACTGTTCCTATCTGACAAATCAAAAAGGAAGAACCACCCAGAGGGCAGAGCCGGGCCGTAATACACTGGGAAGGAGTTCAGTGGAGGACAGTCAGGGCCTAATTATGATACATTTCATAACCCAGTATTGGAGACCTTGCAATATATGCAGGAAGGATTTCAGATTTTCTGTGAATAAGTGACTATTTCTTCTCCCATTATCCTATCATATGGAATACTTATCATGAGTTTCCTTTTGATGCTTCATCATGACATATTAGGTGTATTGGGAACATAATTTTTATTATAGTTTACAAGTTTCTGGATCAGAGGAATGATGTCCAAATTGAATGCAGAAACAACCAGTCATCATGCCCAGATCTTAGACTTTGAGCTAGAGGCAGAGAGTAGGTAGGACTTTTGTTTTGTCATTGTGTTCTGCAATGTGGAAAGGGGCAAAATTATACATTTGGTCACCCAAAGGGGTCACCAGAGGACAGACTTGTAGTCTTTGATGTTGTCTAACAAACACTTCAGCTTCTTTTCGTTGGCACATTGATAGGATTGCATTTCCTCTCTACTTTGAAGTTGACAATGGCCGTATTGCTTGATTTGACCAGAGGAATATGAGTGCCAATGACAGAACTCATTTCCAATTGCAAGATTTAAGAGTCTAGACTATTCATTATGTTTTCTCCTCCCAAAATGGAAATGATTTTCTAATTAATGGCTGCTCTGTCAGTCTGTGTCCAGGAATTGAGGGTAGCTTGGATCAGAGCCCCAACTCACTTCTAGTGGACACAGGTACACAAATGAGCAGGAAATAAGCCTTTGTGGTTTAATCTGCTAACACTATTAGGCTTTATTTTTTTTGTAACTGCAACATAACTTAGCCCATCCTATTAACGCATATCAGTAAAAAGTCTCATTTTTATTTTTCATGTGGGAAAATAAAAATAATTGCCTTAACTTTATTGATCATCTTATAAGGCTACTTTATTAGAAGCTAACTCAAATTGATTTGAAATCTAATCGTGAACTGAAAAAATTAGATTTTTTTATATACATAATTTACAAAATATGTTAAAACTATTAACATATTCAAATCTATTCACTCAACTTATGTTTATATATTTGCCTCTTTCATATCCAGTTTTCTTACTGAGTCTGAGGCATCACTCTGTGTCATAGCATTTGTAGGATTTACCTAAATAATTTGTAATAAATATTGACCTCATGGAATAATACATAGTCAATATGTAATAATTTGGATGTATCCTATTTTTTTCAAGAAGTTATTTTTAATACATTTTTTATGTTGGAAAGTAAACTTGGATTTCTGTTTTCTCAATGAAATTGATTATTTTTTGTTTCAAATATACTTCTAATGCACAATATTTGTCATTAACATTTCCCTACTCTTCTGATTTTGATGCTAGCTGGAAAGAAATCACCAGTCTATTATTTTCTCAACAACTTCTTATTTGTTAAAGACGCTAATTGACTACATTATTGTGTTACCCATGGATTCAACCTGTACTCTAAAAACATGTGATTCAGCTCTTCAGTTCCCTGCACACCCCTCCAGCCCCTGGCAACCACCATTCTCCTCTCTGCTTCTGTGTGTTTCACTATCTTAAATACCTCATGTCAGTGGAATCACGAATTATATGAGGAATTGCTAGGAATGAGGAATTGCTAGGAATGAGGAATAAAGTTTCAGTGATGCAAGATGATTAAGCTCTCTCTAGAGAACGGTGTATGTGTAGTTAACAATATTGTACTACTTGAAAATTTGGTAAGGGGGCAAATTTCATGTTAAGTGATCTTACTACAATAAAAATGTGATTCAAATGTTTAATTTTGTATTTGTGGAGCTATACAAATATGAAGCACATAATTTAATATATTTAACATCAATCGCTATTATTAGAGTATTATAACAGTTTATTATGAACTACTTTATTTCCAGTTTCTGATTTTAGTTTCAAGTAGCTAGTAATTCATCTGATTCTATAATCTGATAATATTTTTAAAAAGCATTAAAACCTAACATTCCAGTCATTGTTTGTAGAACATAATAATGAGTTTAAAGACTTTAAGAACGGTAATAAAAAAAAGTAAAAAATAGCATGTATTAATATTAGGAACATATATGTCAGGTTCTTTTTACTATATAGAAATAATAAAGAGGAAAGAAAAACTGAATTGGTAGGAAGTCTGAATTTTAGAATAGTTAATTTCTTTAATTAATTTAGTAACTCCAATTTGCACAAATCAATATTGACAGATTGGAAAAGAACTTTAAGATGCAGATAGAAGCATCTAAGAAGAGGTTATAATTAGCATTTCAAATGATGGCATATAAATGAATCCTTCAAGTGTGCTTAAAAAGTTTCCCTAAATCCACTGGATTCTTTTTTCTAAGATAATTCTTTATTTTATCCACATCATACGGTGATGATCATTTTAAATGAATAAATTGCTGCGGGAGAACTGAATTCATTATAGTCTGCAAACTATCATTTTGGTTTTTAAATATTTTTTAAAATAAATACTGTGTATATTTGAGGTATACAACATAATAATTTGATATACATATGCAAAGTGAAATGATTACTACAGCCAAGGAAATTAACATATCTCCTCACAGTTACCATTTTGTGTGTGTATGATGAAATTTACTCTTTCAACAAATTTCCAGTATTTAATACAATATTATTAACTTTAGTCACCATGCTTTAGACATCTAGACTTATTCATCCTGCATAACTGCAACTTTGTACTCTCAACCATCATTTTCCCATTTCCCCCACCTCCCTGCCCCTGGTAACCACCATTCTACTCTCTGCTTCTATGTATTTCAAGTAATCCCACTTCTGGGTATATACCCCCCAAAATGAAATCAGTACCTAAAAGAAATACTTGCATTCCCATGTTCATTGCAAGATATAGAAACTTAAGTGTCCCTCAATGGATGAGTGGATAAAGAAATTGTGAGATGCGCATATGTGCGCACACACCCGAACACATGATTGAATATCATTCAGCCTTAACAACAACAACAAAAAAGTCCTGCTATTTGCAAAAAAATGGGTGAACCTGGCAGACATGCTAAGTGACATAAGCCAGGCACAGAAAGAAAAAACACCAACCTGCATGATCTCATTTGCATATGGAATCTAAATCCATTGAATTAACATCATTTTTTCATAAAGGTAATGTAAGCCACATCATCTGAATTACTAAATATGTTAAATCAGCATTGTCTAAATGGTTGCTTTCATTTGAAGTAATATAATCACAGACACTAATCACTAGCCAGGAGACTATAAAATTGCGGGTTTCTACCTTGAGGATGAAATTGTAATCTGACCATAAAGCTTACATGGAACCATTTGATGCCATTCAAGACAATGAATATACAAAACACAAAGATCTCTTTATTTATATAATTGATTATAAGAATACTGAGATCAACCTTTTTCATGGAAACTGGTATATTCAAGTATAAAAGATCTGAACATTTTCCTTGAAGTAAACAACATGCTAATTTATGTCCTCAAGCTCTCACTTGGCATTATTAAGTAGAACATATTTTTATGTAGGAAAGTGTAACTTTCACAATGGAAGATTCAGTATTTGCAATTTTGACTTTTCTGTGGGAATCTAGAAGTACTCTATGTAGTAGAGTATGACTTTGATGAAGTGATGAGGTGAGAATTTGAAAAAACCACAGTGGGGGTATTTGTTGTTGTTGTTGTTGGTTTTAGCCGGATAGTGAGCTTAAGTGAATGCCCTATAAGCCTATCACAGTATATTTTTCTTGTCTTCCACTTATCCTTACATAAGCAGTGACTCTACTAAGAACTTTGCAGATTCTAGGGTAATATTTCTAGAGAAATAACAAAATTTCATAAACTGTACTTTAGTGTCAGGGTTTAATAGTTTTATAAATGACTTTAGTCCTGCATTTGTATAATTCAGGATCTGAATGGGGCACTTAATTTTTCAAAAAAATTTTTTGCTGCATTTTGTGAGGAAAATTATGAATTACACATAAAATTGAAGATATTTCATCTTTCTGTATGGCAACTTCCACGTAGGAAATGGATATAGAACTATTTTTTCCCATTATGATCATAGATTATGTTATGAAGGGGTCCATTTCTTAGAAAAATCATGTCACATAAAAATTGTCCTTACCCTACATATGAGTTATGTTCAAAAATTCTTTGTAAGATATTTATTATTACAATTGTGTGTTCCAGGAGAAAGAGGAATACTTATGGGACTGGTAAACACAGGTCTCAGAAAGCTTTCTACAACTTTTTCCTCAGATCATTAGTGTTCCCAGAATTATTAATAGGTATACCAAAGTAGAATTTCATGAGTAAATGCACTGATTAATGCTGAGGTTGAATGAATTAAAGTTCTCTGACTGTAGGATTCTTCAATACCTTTAAGGCTAATGTATATTAATATGCATTATAAGATACAACATATCATGTTCCTGAAATGTATTTCAATATGAAACCTCTAGTTTTTTTTAAAAGCTCCAGGACATATAATTTTCCTTAAGGTAACAAACTGTGCTTACTAGGTCAAGTAATATTTGTACTACTTCATATGTATTAACTGTGAAAAAATTCTCTGTGTAATCTGGGGGGGGGAAGCAGCATTTTGCTAGTTACTTCCAAATATGGGTGTCTGTTTTAATATGCAAATAGTATTTTCAACAGCCTATCATTCCGTGGACATGTCTCATTTATCCTGTGGTTTTTTGAACCCCCTGGCCTGTGACCGTATCGCTTTGCAAAGCCCAGTGCGCCAAATGCACAAAATGTTGTCTCATTTGGTCTTTACTGTAACTTTCTAAAGTATTAAGCTGAGGCCCAGAAAGATTCACTATCTCCAGGCTTAGAAGCCGGTAAAAAGAAGAGCCAAAATTTGAGTTTAAGATCTGGTGGGCAGTGATAATAGATGCATCTGATGTCTGCAGATGGTATACTGTTATATTTCTTGGAAGTCTGTGTCTGTTTTCTACCTCTTTCGTGTATTCTATTTTTCATTTATTTTCCTTTGCTTTCTCTCTTCTTTGTATTTAATCTTTATTCTTAACTTCTTCCTTCCTTTTTTCTCTATGGCTCCTTATTAATCCTGGGTCTTTACTGAAAATGAGTCTTAAAACATTTGCTTCATTCTCTTGTCACTAATAAGGACTATCGTTGGTAGTTTCTCTCTCTCTCTTACTGGATTTTGTTAAAAGCTACAAGGATTCTTGTTACCTTGATTTGATATTTAAAAACAATCAAAACTTCAATGAGATACCACCTCACACCAGTCAGAACGGCTAAAATTAAATAAGTCAGGAAACGACAGATGTTGGCAGAGATGTGGAGAAAGGGGAACCCTTCTACACTGTTGGTGGGAATGCAAGCTGGTGCAGCCACTCTGGAAAACAGTATGGAGGTTCCTCAAAAAGTTGAAAATAGAACTACCCTATGACCTGGCAATTGCACTACTGGGTATTTACCCCAAAGATACAAATGTAGTGATCCAAAGGGGTACGTGCACCCTGATGTTTATAGCAGCAATGTCCACAATAGCCAAACTTAGGAAAGAGCCAAGATGTCCATAGACAGATGAATGGATAAAGAAGATGTGGTATATATACACAATGGAATATTATGCAGCCATCAAAAGGAATGAGATCTTGCCATTTGCAATGACGTGGATGGAACTGGAGGGTGTTATGCTGAGTGAAATAAGTCAATCAGAGAAAGACATGTATCATATGACCTCACTGATATGAGGAATTCTTAATCTCAGGAAATAAACTGAGTGTTTGCTGGAGTGGTGGGGGGTGGGAGGGATGGGGTGGCTGAGTGATAGACAGTGGGTAGGGTATGTGCTATGGTGAGCGCTGTGAATTGTGCAAGACTGTTGAATCATAGATCTGTACTTCTGAAACAAATAATGCAACATATGTTAAGAAAAAAGAAAAAGAAGAAGATAGCAGGAGGGGAAGAATAAAGGGGAGTAAGTCAGAGGGGGAGATGAACCATGAGAGACGATGGACTCTGAAAAACAAGCTGAGGGTTCTAGAGGGGAGGGGGTGGGGGGATGGGTTAGCCTGGTGATGGGTATTAAGGAGGGCATGTTCTGCGTGGAACACTGGGTATTATGCACAAACAATGAATCATGGAACACTACATCAAAAACTAATGATGTAATGTATGGTGATTAACATAACAATAAAAAATTAAAAAAATAAAGGTGTGGTATATATACACAATGGAATATTATGCAGCTATCAAAAAGAATGAGATCTTGACATTTGCAACAACGTGGATGGATCTAGAGGGTATTATGCTGAGCGAAATAAGTCAATCAGAGATGGTCATGTATCATATCTCACTGATATGAGGAATTCTTAATCTCAGGAAACAAACAGGGTTGCTGGAGTGGTGGGGGGTGGGAGGGATGGGGTGGCTGGGTGATAGACACTGGGGAGGGTATGTGCTATGGTGAGTGCTGTGAATTGTTTAAGACTGTTGAATCACAGACCTGTACCTCTGAAACAAATAATACATTATATGTTAAAAAAAAGAAGAAGATATTAGGAAGGGTAAAATGAAGGGGGGGAATCGGAGGGGGAGACGAACCATGAAGAGACTGTAGACTCTGAGAAACAAACTGAGGGTTCTAGAGGGAAGGCGGTCGGAGGATGGGTTAGCCTGGTGATGGGTATTAAAGAGGGTACGTATTGAATGGAGCATTGGGTGTTGTACACAAACAAGGAGTCATGGAACCCTACATCAAAAACTAATGATGTAATGTATGGTGATTAATATAAAATTAAAACAACAACAACAAAAAGGTATGCCTTAAAAAAAAAACTCTATAGTCTTCTAATCTCTATTCCACAGTAATCCTGTATAGTCTGCAATCACTGGCAATATTATATTTTTCCCCTTGGAGAAATGGGAATGAAATATTTAATTTTGGACTTCATCTGGACTTAATATCAAAACATCATGTCTGCTATTTGGACTTTACCTGGTTTCAGAGGATATAGGATTTTTTTAATTTTTAATTTTCCTATGATCTTTATTTTCAATGGCAGAGCTATGATTTTTCCCCGTATTTGTCTTCATGGAAGGTAACTATACTAATCAATGTAATTGTTGATTAATATCAGCTTTTATTGGGGGCCTATAGTATGTCAAGACTATGAGTGACTCTAATACTCATCTCAGTTATTCCTTTCATCTGTGAGCTACCTACAAATACTACCATTCTGCAGAAGACGCTGAAGGTCAGGGACAGAAACTGACTCTTTAAATGCTCACAAAGACCAGTAAGTGGCACAGTTGGGATTCAGATTTTCATTTCTCTTTTCTGGTACACTGCACTGAAACAACTCCTTTTATATGCCAATAACTAAACAGGATAAAGAAACTTTCATAGCAAGGGATATCTGAGAAGTGTTTTCAAAGATAAGTATGCTTTTTCTCAGGCTAAATTGTTTTAAGGTTATTTGAAGGAGTGACAAAGAGAAAAATAACTTGGAGGTGTAATTGATTAAGGCATATTTAAGGAACCACAGCTTGTCTAACAGTTCAGGGAGACGGGTGCAAAGTACATAGCATACATTTTCAAGTAAAATAAAAGAAAGATAAAGGAAAAAAAAAACCCTTTTCTTCAGGGGAGACTGGGGTGAGGCCTATATACTCTGGTAATAAATTGGATACCAACTTTGGAAAGTGAGGAAACAGAAAATGTTTCTTGCTCCCCAGAAAGATATAACTGTTTGCAGTGGTTGTGTTAGATGGTTTAGAGGCAGGTAGGAGGCAGGGAAAGAATTCTTTTAAGCAGCAGGATAAGCAGTTGAAGGATTCAAGGCATATCCATCATCAGCAGGAAAGTGACTGAAGTCCCAAAGGGACTTTCAGGTTACATTACTAAATAAAACATATATCTAATTTAAATTAGAAATATTTATGTGCCCTCTGTTGTGAGAGGTATTTTGACATAAAGTCTTAGAGGAAGAAGATATTTGAGGTGATTCTGTTGAAAATTTGAGGGAGATCATGGAAGAAGTCTGATAAGAGTTCCTGCAACTCATGATCACATGGAACAAATTAACAGGATCTAGGGACATCATAGAAAGTACCACAAGCAAGTCATAAACTAACATCTGAAGACAAAGAGTTTTGCAGCTGAAGGCACCATGTTAAATTTTGGTTCAGAAACAAGTGGAGTTGGGGCCAAGTTGGAAGGCAGTTGAGAAAATAATACCCATAACAACATGTGAAATTTTCCAAACTCGAGTCAATAAGACTTGACAATGCCACCAGTAACCCCTTTGTAACAAACAATAAAAGAAAAATCAATATGTGAATGCTTGGCTTTAGAGTAGTTTCCCTTATCTGATTTAGTGTCTTAAAAAAATCCAGAGGTCAGCACTGTCAAAATGTTATATACTCATACTTTCTATTTACAATTTTCTTTCTCTTGTACAGAGATGGGGAGTGAGAGGGCGAAGGAAAATTGTCAAAAGTAAAAAAAAAAGTCAAAATTCACTTTCCTAAAATTTGTTGATTCACCAAATAACCACATATAATTATGACTCTTCACCTGAAAAATCACCTGTCTTTGGCCAATAGGTCTATTTACATTTCTATTATTTTTGAATGTAATTTCAACTAACCTCATATCTTTTATTCCTTTTCACATAATGTATCTTATGAAAGTCTTAATACTGAATAAAAGCAGCTAATCAAAAATGTTTATGTAGCAATGAAATTTATTTTTTTTATTTTTTGAAGCAAAGAAATTTAACTTCTACCACCTGGATGTTAAAAGTAAATGGGATAATAAATAAAGATAATCATTTTAAAATTCAAACTTGTTAAAATTTGAAGTTATTTGAATTAAATGCAACCTTCCTTTAGACATCTAATTTCCATAACTTCATATGACTATGATTATACTGTGAATAAAACATTAGAGCTACCACCCTAAGGAATCGTAAATATCTCAAAAATTACACTTTCCTGTATTTTTCTTACTTGTATTTTTTAACAGAAGAATGACTTAGTTTTGGATTTTTTTCTAGGTACTATATTTGTGGAGTTCCTTCAAGGCAACTTTTCTCATAGTATTATATCAAACTTATGTTTTTATTTAAATATCACCATATCGTCTGAAGTTATGGAGTGATTAGGCCAGGGTCCAGGTTCTCTTTAAATGATTTACTCCATTCCCCAATCACTGTAGAAAGAAACAAAGGACTCTGCGAACCAAATATTAGAAACTGATATGGATATCGCTGAAGTGTGCCTTAGGCAACATGTTATGAATGATAGTAAGGTTTTGTTCATATTTTTCATTTTTTTGCAAATATAATTTTTAAACATAAGAAAACCGGTCTTTAATAGGAACTGAAGTAATTGAAGCTATCATGATGCTTGATCCCTTCTCACCACTTACTTTGAAATATATTCAGAAAAATACATATTTCCCCTGGGGAAAAGATCAGGCACAATATCAGTGCAAAGGCACAAGATAAAATGAATTTTTACATCTTTGCTATCTTGAACTTATGGTAACTCTACCACAAAATCAATTGTTACATATTTTTATTTTCTTAAGATTCAACATCACTAATGAAAATGTCAACATTTGCTAAATATATGTACTATTTATGGTTATTTGATTATTCTTAGAGCAATTGTAATTCTAGATATTTTTGCAATGTTTATAGAGCAATTTCACATGTTGTTGCTATTGTACATATGCAAATACATACTACAAAACTTCCCTAGCTCAGTCCACTTGAGGGCTTGGAAACAACACTGAAAAAAGAAGTAAGAACACCTAATGTGAGATTTGCTTTATTACCATCTCTACTTAAAAGAACCAGGGCTCTTCCATCCTGGGTTGACACAGGAAAAGTACAAAATGGGCCTGAACTCTACTTGTTCCAGAAAGCAAAGAAGCATAAATCAGTGAGAGGGACTTTGTCTAAAATGCGCTATGAGAAAACCTCCCCATCTGATTGAGATATAGTGATGGGAGCTGGATTTATTCTCCCATCTGGGGGGAAAAAAACCCCTAATAAATGAACAATAAAATATATGAAGCAATGGTTTCTAAGACACTGGGACATCTGATAACTTAGGGCAGTAATCCCTGACATGTGAGAAACGAACAAGGTGAACACTTTGATTGTCCCTACTTAGAGCCTGAGCAGAGTTTCAAGGTCATGGTGCAGAGAGGGGGGACTCTAGGCACAGCCCAGTGGAACACTGCAGATGAGGAGATGGAGCTCTGAGGTTTGGGTCCAGATGTCTGTAGTTCACAGGACAGAGTACTAGAAGTGAGAGAATTGTGCAGAGAGAAATCTGGAGATCTGCAGAAGGACCTGCCAATTATTTTCGCTGAGTGCTGAGTGAGGAGACTACCAGGGCTGGGAAATAAAAATAAGAGAAAAAGGAAGAAAAAAAAAAAAAAAGCACCCATGAGCTGTGGGTCAACTTGAAACAGTCTAATACATAAGAAATTGTAATCCTGAAGGAGGAAGAACAACAGAGAATATTTGAAGAGATAATGGCTGAATTTTTTCCTAATTTAATGAAAACAATTAACTTACAGATCCTACAAGCTTATCAAAACCCAAGGCCAACAAGCACAAAGGAAATACACCAAGACACAGCATAATTGCTCAAAAACAGTGATAAAGATAAAAATCTTAAAAGCAGCCAGAGAAAAAGACACATTATTAGGGAGGGACAGAGATAAGGATAATAGCAGATTTTTCAATGGAAATAATGTAAGTAAGAAGATAATTGAACAATATATTTAAAGCAGATTCATTAAAACCTGTCAACCTATATAATTCCATACCAAGTAGAAAAACTCTCTCAGAAACTGGAAGAAAAATAAAGACTTATTTAAAAACTACCAAAACAAAGAATTAATCCACATACATTCACATTCTAGAAACAATGAAGGAAGTTCTTCAATCAGAATGAAAATGATACCAGATGGAAAGGAATAAAGGAATAAAGATGCTGCAAATGCCAATTCAATGGGATTTTTTTTCCTTATTATTTATCTTTAAAAGACACTGTCTGTTGTTTCGTGGCTCCCCAGGAAACAGCCTCAGGCTTGATGATTTGTTACAAGTACTCACAGGATTCCAAAAGCTGCTATACTTATGGTTACAGTTATTTAGATCAAAATGATACAGTTTAAAATCTACCAACGGGGAAAGGTGCATGGAGGAAAGCTAGGAGAAACCAGGCACAAGCTTCCAGATGATGTCCTCTCCCAAAGAAGTTCTATGGATATGCTTAATTCTCCTGACAATGTGTGTTAACATTTGTGAAATGTTCTCAAACAGGGAAGTTCATCTAACTTTTTGCTAGTCAGACACAGTCCGCTCTTTCAGACCTCTGCACAAATATGAACTTCAAGTAGGTTGATCAATAGGACCTAGAAATATTTCAATCAAGCTCAATTTTTAAGCTAGCAATATTTTCAAGAAATATACATCTTCAAAATCCAAACAACGCAACCAAGTGCTTTGCCTGTCATTTAGTGCCAAGAGGAGCCAACAATAACAGTCGTAGTCATCTTTGGTAAGTTACATGTGGCTCCTGCTCAGATTCTTCCAAAGAATGTCACAGTTTGGGCAGACCCTGGTATCTTTGCTGGATTTATCAACTGGCCTCTGTTATTCATGCGGGTCACTTTCTGATACTATCATGCTATCACCAATATAGTGTATTTTCATATTCAGAATCTGCTAAATCCAAAACTCTTCTACTCATATAATGACAGTAAGCTGGTAAATTCAAAAAACCCTGTGAAGACAGTAAATGCAAAGTGGGATCATTCACACATGAAAGCAAACTGTTGTTGGCTCATTTCCAAGATTGAGACGGAGAAAAAAAGTACTTGCAAATTCAATAGTGAATACCATTTTCCTTTAGACTGATGTAATGTATATTTTGCAATGTTGAAACCGTATCAAGGACTGCTGATGCTATATGAGGTACTATTTCATTAAAGCCTTGGTAATCTCCTGCTGGTCTCCATGAACCATTTTTGTCACGGGCCACTTATAGGCTACTGTACCTATGTTGATATCAGCACTCCAACTTCTAACATGCCATTAATTAAAGAGGTGTTTTCATTTCCTAGAGCTGTCATAAAAATAGTAACACAAACTGGGTTGCTTTGAATATATATATATTATATATATAATTTTTTTTTTTGTCTTACTGTTCTGCAGGCTTGAGGTCCAAAATTAAGGTGTTGAATCTGAGGTTTGCTCAAGCCTTTAGATCTAGATGTCAATTTGCAGGGCATACAGATGGTAGAGGAACATACTGAGTTGTATCGGGAGTATGCAATCAGCAACATTTAAGCTGTGGGGAAGTCTATACATTAATGGTGTGGATTAATAACATAAAATATAAAAAAAATAAGGAGGGAGGGAGAGAGAGTTGTACATTAATTTTTTTAAACATGTGTCTTTATAAGAGATTAAAAATGTCACTGGTGAATACAGAAGTTTTGGCATATTCTCTGATTTTCCTCACTCTTTAAAATGTTGATAGTAAATAAAAAAGTAAAATAGACTACAAAATTATACAATATAAAGGACTAAGGGCTATCCAACACTACTGTTGAAAAACTATTCTGGAGAATTAGTGCCAATTAAGTACTTTATTCATCTAAAATAGCATATAAGAAATGTGCTTTTTAAGTCAATTATGCTGATAAATACATTTTTGAGAGAGAGTTCTACAAATCGGTAACATTGCTAACAGTCCCCAGTTTCTAATTATTGCCAACTTAAGCCTGAAGAAAGTTAGCTATTTAACGCTAATGAATTATTTTCTTGTCAAGTACAATATAACAGGCAAATTTTGACTACTGAACCATTCCATCTGTATGCTGTTCTATTTTTATGCCCTATTTTTATGCCTTAGTTGCCTGATCTGGGTACCCTACACCCTCAGCCTTTTCCTATAGCAGCAAAGCCACATGACTGGGATTTAAAACTGATGTGAATCCCGATTCCAATCCCAGGGTAAGAAACTTAACCTCAAAAACAGGAGAGATAGTCATGTGTTATGTTCTTTCATTATCTCATCAAGAAATTGAGTAAGTGTGAAAGGATAATGCTTTGGAAAGAAAAAGATATATAATTTCTTAAAGTGAGAAATATTTTTAAAATCTTGCCAACTGATTTTAATGTCACCGCAGTGACTGATGTGCCTCCTTTAGAATCAAGTCACACTCTATGCCAAAGAGCTCTCTTTAGAGAAACGGACCCCTGGATCCACCTTGGTTACACTTTGCATCTGGCTGCCCTCTATTAATGCTCAGATAAAATAAACTCTCTTTGTAATGTCAGCATTAAGCTGGCTGTAATTGAGATTATTGGTTTTATGCTGTTTTTCATCTTTGACCGATACTTTAGAAGAGTTACGTTCTTATTTTACATAGCTTGTGCCTTATTCTTGGGAATAAGAAATTTCAGGGTGAACTTCATGAAATTTGATATTCTAAAGTTATCTGTTTCTTTTGACAATGATGAACAATGAAAAAAGAAACACTTCAAGTTCATAAATGACATTGAACCTAAGATTTGGAGAGTTGCAAAGACATGTTTTGATTTAAAAAAATTGAACACGTCAGATGGGAGAAAATGAGAATATACACATGCCAAAATGTCATTTTCATAAAATACCTGTTTGAAAGATATTTCATTTTAAGCCGGAGATTAAGCAAGCCTATAAAGAAATAACTAGGGCTACTTTAAAAACACTCAAGATTTTTCTTTGTGTGAATTTACACTGTAATTCTAAAGGTCATTATCATTCCTGTGCCAGAAAAACTAGGTATTTGTGATATAGACTGAAAATAGATCAATAAAATGAAACAAAAATATCACATGTTAATCATATACATTCAAATCTAAGTTAGAAATATATGGCCATTTCATAAAGCATGTCCATTAAGCAATGGTCATATAGACTGTATTCAAGTATACAAACCGTTTAGGACTTCCTAAAACAAAATAGAAGAGGCCTGATAGAGCAAATATAAACTCTCCTAACTTAAGCTAAACTTAACAGAACAACGGTCTTGAGGGCTTTGTGTCATTTTTAATTAGTGAGGTAAGTTTGGTAAAATGGTGCATTTTGGCACGTGATTATTAGATTTAGCTAAATTATAGGCAACTTAA
The DNA here is from genome assembly GCF_009762305.2 of Zalophus californianus. Lineage (NCBI taxonomy): Eukaryota > Metazoa > Chordata > Mammalia > Carnivora > Otariidae > Zalophus > Zalophus californianus. The sequence continues at coordinate 80,344,620 of NC_045606.1, forward strand.
AAATTAAATTATCAATTTTAAGATATATTGGCAAGTTTTGTATCATTTTTATTTTTATTTTTTAAATTTTTTTTAAAGTGTATCATTTTTAATCAGCTAACTCCCTTAATCCTGTTTTGAATAAATTTCTATCTACATTGTCACTAATTTATCCCAAACTACCTTTATCCTGCATCTTTATTGATAAAAAAGTTTACATAACTGTCTTTTCCATTTGAAGTCTGATCCATGCTTTGGACTTGGGCCAAAATGCTCCATCTAGTGTACAAATTTTATCTGACCAACTCCTGCCTAAAGCTATAAATTAACAGTTGCCTTTAGAAGAATATAGTCTTAAAATTGCTGTGAGACTTTCATGACTTGGTTCCCTCTTACTTTGCAAACCCCATCTCTTACTACCCTCTAACTTTGCCCTCTGTATGAGCCAGACATGCTCAACTGATTGCAAACTGTCTCCTCTCTAGGGCCTATGCATAAATCTATTCATCTGGCCCACACATAACAACCCACACCCAATGGTACCTACTCTCCTTCACTAATTCAACAGATATTTACTGATCTCTTCTAGGCTCAGGAATCATCCAACTCCCCATTCAGGGTTTTATCAACCTTTTTCTACCTCCTCCAAGGCTCAGGTGGCCAAAAGTTCTACTTTAAGAGATATGTCTAGGTGTGCGACTGCAGGCTTCAGAAACTGATGAGATGAAGACATTCAGGAATGAGAACTAGGATTGTCTGAAGGAAGTTGAGGCTCTAATGGAATATAGGCAATCATCAAGCAGAAAGCAATGTCAGGTCATATGGGAATTTTGGCAGCACTTAATGGTGGAAATGCAGGCAGGCTTCTGTACATAAATAGCAAAATCCTGTACCCTTGAGCAAGGTGGATGGTAGATTCTTAGCTTTGGTTTAGGACAGGGTCTGTCAGATGAGGTCTGGAAGTTTGGGGTAAGAGATGAATCAGAGCTAATGAGTAGACTCTTGGCAAAATAAAAATAAAATCAGCATCTGTCAGTAGTCTACTAAGTGTTTATACACCTTTAAATGTATTACTTCCTTTGATTTTTACAAAAATAACATGAGAAGCTGAGAAAACTATCCCCAAGGCTCCTTAGACTGCAGACTAGCAAAACCAGCTTTCATAACAAAGGCTTATTCCAAAGACTGATTTTCACCACACAAGATTCTCTCTCAATAGAACCTTATAGGAAGAAGAACTGACAAGAACTTTGAAGCAATAAGGGAACTGTTTTTGTGCAGATCTCAACCTATCAATAGTAATGCTATCAGCTAGATGCCTAGGGGCACTCACCTGGGCCCTGAGGAGCTTCCTATAGATATCTCCCCTTTCCAAACCGATGTTAAGACTATATCAACCCTTGTAGTTCTTATGATTGCAAGATGCCTTTCAGCAACAACCATCAAGAACCTTAAAAAAATAAAGACCTGGAAATTACATAGCCCACCTGGGGCCACACAGTGAGGTCATGGATGGAGAGATGCAGGGTACATGTGGCCGCAAGCCCCTGCATGTACTGGGGCCAAGGGTGGGGCCTAGGGTTTCACAGGCTTACTCTTTATTGGTGAATGTAAAACATAAGAGCAGGAATTTAAAGTGTGGGAAGAAAAAAGATAAGTGACCCAAATAGTTATCAAAATTAACCAAGATTTCTAAAACAGAGGAGCCTCAGTACAGGGAGTTGGTCTGGTTCTTTATCTAGTCAAGTGGCTGGGCAATGTATTTATTCAAGATAGCCATCTTTAAAATGGATGCCTCTGTGAAATGGATGCCCAGGCAATCAAAGCTTAAGTCAGGCACTTTTATCACAAAGTGAATAACAAAAAACAGAAGACAAAAAAACCTGTCAGGGCCTTACGTTACAGGAATCTATAACTTGTCTCTAAAGTCACTCATAGAAGCAGCAAATCAATCTATAGAACAACCCAGTATATATAATTGTGTCCACCAGATCACTATTGTGGCTTTTAATCCTATTTTGCACCAGAAAGTATTATTGTTTCTTCTATATGCATTTTGTACATGCTTCTTCCCACAAGATAAGTTCTACTATTGGGGTAGGAGTAGCCTAAAGTAGTTAACACAGGTGTTATCAGTTATAATGAAAAAGTAAAATTAAGGGGAAAAGGGGGGGCATGAATGAGTCTCCATCAGTTATTTAGGGTCTGTGCATGTATGTGTCTGTCATATGCAGGTCTTTGTAATGTGTACTCATTGGGGTCTTAAGTGTCCTCTGCATTTATTTCATGTTCCCGTAATATAGAGAAAGAGCTGGTCATCTCAATTAAAAACATATTTTAGATATATGTTGCTATTCTTGGGTGGTCTTCCTCAGACTATATCACTGTTTATCCATTTATCTCTCCTTACATAGCTCCAGGGATTTGTGATCATCTCATACATCATGATGACCAGAAACTTCAGGGACCAAAATCTCTTGGAGTTGAGTTATTGTGTTAGGCAAAATTATGACCGCTCCAAGAAATCGTCTTAATTCCTGGAACACGTAAATGTTCTCTTGTGTGTGCTTTCTCTCTCTCTCTCTCTCTCTCTCTCTCTAATAAATAAAGTTTTAAAAATAAAAGATGGAGCAGAAAGATGGAAGATGTTGGCTCTAAAGATTGGAGTGAAGGGGCTGCACACCCCTGAATGCCCGCAGACCTGGAAGCAGATGAAGCAAGGAATAGATTCTCCCCTGGACTCTCTGGAGAGAGTGCAGCCCTGAGGACACCTTGATGTCAGTCCCAGGATAACAGTTTGGGACTTTTAGCCTCCAAAACCATGAGAAAATATTTTTTTGTTGTTTTAAGCCACTAAGGTTGTGGCAATTTGGTTCAGCAGCCACAGAAAATTAATACATTTATGTTATCAGTTCTCTCTTTGCATGGTTCAACAGCTATTTTCTCTGTAGGAGAGCCTGTGTTCCACCTGCCCATTTCCTCCAGACTCTCCTTTTTGCTGCATGCTTATGTTAAAGCAGTACTCTCAACTCAACAGTTTTTCTTTAAAAATGGATAGACTTGGGGCGCCTGGGTGGCTCAGTCAGTTAAGCGTCTGCCTTCCCACTCCCCCTGCTTGTGTTCCCTCTCTCCCTGTCAAATAAATAAATAAAATCTTTAAAAAAATAAATAAAAATAAAAATGGTTAGACTTTCCATTCTTTCTTGTATGTAATACAGCATGTTAACATATTAAGTATATTATCCTGTCATTTAAATACTATGGTTTCATTTAAAAAAATCCTCAAGTTGCAAAGAATTCCCTTTCCTTTACCTGAATTTTTTAAATCCTAATTTCATTTATACAAATTCTTGTAATTAATATATTAAGTGCTCTGAAATAAAAACAAACATGTGAGCATTGAAAAATAATCTTGTGTGTCTTCTTTTGGTCTGGTTTGATTTTCTTACCTTTGCTGTTTTGTGGGGTCGGAAAGTCCATCCTGAGAGCTAAAAATAGGAATTTCCAATCACACCTCACTTCTTAAGTAAAAATCTCAGCTATATATTCCCAAGATGTTATATAAAGCCTTAAATTTTATTTCTCTTTGCATTTGAACACATGGTAAAATGGTCTATATCTAAATTTGAAAAGCTGAGAATTGGTTGATACCTATATGCATTAGAATTTCCATTTCCCTCCATTCTATTTTTTTTTAAAGATTGTATTTATTTGAGAAAGAGAGAGAGAAAATGAGTGATGGGGAGGGGCAGAGGGAGAGGGAGAAGCAGGTTCCTCACAGAGCAGGGAGCCCAATGCAGGGCTCGATCCCAGGACCCTGAGATCATGACCTGAGACGAAGGCGGATGCTTAACCGACTGAGGCACCCAGGCATCTCTATATATTTTTAAATATAAAGCAAAATGGGCAAAGTACAATAAAATAAGCAAACATTTTGTTCATGCCCTATTGTAGAAATAAAGGAGATGCTTCTATAACTCAATCATAGGCAGGTGGTGTCAATGTATAATAGCAGAGTCATTAGTGCAAATATGATATAAAATAGTTATTCAAGGATATCATTTATTAAGGAATGAAGTGTGGATTGTATGAAAGCTAAGGATTTTCTCTACACCTACGTCTCAAGCCCCTATATGTTCTTTTCGATTCTCCCAGCATCACAAAATTTTCATCACTAAACATGTGCCCTGCTATTCTTTCCTATTTTCATATTTTCCCCTCTGGAAGACTGAAATGCTTTAAGATTCAAAGGCCAATTTCAATATGTTTAAGAAGATCTGAAGGCTTTTAAAAGTTATACCCAAAATTAAAATTTGGATATACATAGCCTCATTTTGTTTATTCCTGGTTATTAGTCAGTTGTTGAGGCATTCTTACAGGTGTTCCTAATTTTCTTTTGACATTTATCTGGAAAAAAAAAATTTCAAATAATCTTTCTAATTCCTCCCAATTTTAACTAGAAACCCCTATTTAAGGGAAGAGGAAAAAATATATATACACTATCTAGATAATCATCTCAGATGTCTATTTCATTTGTCTTGGCAAAACCAATTAATATTAACTTACAGGACATAAAAATGGTAGTATTCTTTGGCTTTCAACTGAGGCTTAAGCTCAGTTATATTTATTACTCTACTAAATTCCCCGAGTAGTCTAAAGGAAGCATTTGATGCTGTATTTGATTTACAGCCAAGCCATTCAGCAAAATTCTGTTCCAACATCCTCTAAGAACATGTAAACAACGTAAAGTAAATGTCTTTTAAGCTTATTATCAACAGAAGTGTCCTCATCTAATGCATTAGCAACAATAATAAAAACAAAGTACACTCAGATCAAAGGCACAGAGCCATGGGCCTCCTTGGGAAGTTCTTTTCATAAATCAATTCATGATGTCTTTACTATGGAGTATCCAGTTAACTGTAAATAAAACTCCAGACATGCTTAAAAATTGTTTCTTCCCCCAAGAAATGATGGTTAGAAATAGTTTCCTGATAGCAATCATTACTGGCTTTTACTATTTAGTACAAAAGGCTTGACCCTGATTAAAAGGTTTAATTTTTATGTTTCAATGGTCACAAAGTCAAAAACATAGATTTATCTACAATGGCAAAGATAGCTATAAATTTATTACTGGTGACGGCAATTTTTCCTCTGATACCTTAGGCTGAATGTAACTTTATTGCTACTTCTAGGAGGGACTTACAGGCAATTTCCATTTTACAGTCACTGTGAGTTAAACTCACCATCCCAAGCAGCAGTTGTCGCAGATTGGTGCATAATTTAAAGGAAGAAGCGTAACATGCGGATTGTATTATCCACCAGCGCTTGCTTCTCTGTCCTGGCTGCTTAATCTTCTCCCAGCACTAGCCAGTCGTATGTCTGGCCTGGCAGGGTCAGATTGACAAGATGCTCGCTGTGCCAATTTTTATATTACATTCACTATCACCTTCACATAGCATTGATTTTACATTTCCCTGGTGGGGGTACTGTCAGTTATCAAAATGCAGCTGAAGTAAATAGTTTGCAGGGAACCATTTGGTAAATAAGAAGTCACTAATGAGAGACCCCTCTAACAGAGTTAGTGCACACATTGTGGAATAGCCACACTTTTCCCAGCAAATATCAAAGTTTTAAGAGTTTATAAGAATTGTTTTTAGATATCAGGTTAATAATAGAGCCAGCATATCTTGGCCATATTTTAAAGAACAAAATGTCATCCATATAAAGAGTTTTATAAATTTGTTTGTAAATTTATTTGTTAGGGTATTAAAGTACAGAACTATAACGCTTTCACTTCAAGCTGGATAGGTGACAATATCAGCAGAGTAAAATACCCAACTGAAAAGGTCTTAAATTTGTTATAACAGTATTACTATTACTCGGAAAATCTCATCCATCCTCTTAAAGCAGATAATTGAAGGCATGGGATCATCTCAATGTAGAAAGAATGTGTAATGTATGCTCATATTACATAAAATTGTGCCAAAACTCAGAAGATTTAAATTACTTACTCAATTAACCAGTAATGTCATGGATGCTGGTAAATGTCAGAACTGGGACCAGAACGCAGAAACAGGTGTCTGATGATAATTAATGTTCCATAAATAATTGTGGACTGAGTGAATGTTATTTTAAATACAAAATTGAAGTTGCAAAAAAAATTCCACTTATAGGTAAGCCTAGTTAATTACTTTCCTTTGGTTTTAGCCATTTCTTACTTATGTCAGATGAAAAGGTTTCTAAAAACATAGACCCCTATAAAAAATGACCTAAGATATTTAACTTGCCACTTAACCTAAACTCATTTCCCATCTTTATTAATGCTGCATTCAAGCCAAATATAAAGATGCAAGGCATATAATTTACTCAACCGTTCTTTTACTTCATTTTCTCTAACATTTGGTATAAATGACATTTATAAATGTATTATATGTGATCTGCTTCTGTAATTCAATTCAATATTTGTGTCATGTATGGTGTTAAAAGCAGATAAACAGATGTGCAAACATATGAATAGTGAGAAAATATTGAGGAAAAAACATGTTCATAAAATTCAAAATTAAAAGCTTTAATTAAAAGTTCAACAGATGCCCCAATCTGTTCATACAGTTTTGTTCTTTTTACTTCTTTCAGAAATTTTCAAAATATTAAATTACTTTCAATCTCTGTGAGATTCTTATTTTTTGGCAGATGCAAATTTTCTAGTATTTTAATATTTCTAAATTTTCTAATGCAAATTTATATAATGCATTTAGATACTTTACTCACATTTTCAAATATCTCGTTTTATTAGTTTTTAAAAATTTCTAACTTGTGGTCCCAATTTGCCTTTCTAATTTGTATTTTATCGCATCCTACATATATTACCCAGTAGACAGAACTGTGTGTCTCATCAAGTAAATACTCAATAAGTGCTTCTGGAATCTGCTAAACTCTCTCCCTACACACCTAGGCCTCTGTGTCTTTGCATAATAACTTATTCCTTTGCCGCACAGTCTAGAATGTTTTCTAAGAATTTTAACACTCCAGATGCTAGAGCCAGATTGCTTGGGTGCAAACCCCAGCTCCATAAGCCACCATCTGGTGACCTTAGGTAAATCTTTAAATTCCTGTTTGCCTGTGATTCAACTGTCTTACACAATTCATAGCACTCACCATAGCACATGACCCATACCTCTGAAACAAATAATACATTATATGTTAAAAAAAAAAAAAAGAAGAAGAAGATAGCAGGAAGGGAAGAATGAAGGGGGGAAATCGGAGGGGGAGATGAACCACGAGAGACTACGGACTCTGAGAAACAAACTGAGGGTTCTAGAGGGGAGGGTGGGGGGGGGAAGGGTTAGTCTGCTGATGGGTATTAAAGAGGGCATGTACTGAATGGAGCACTGGGTGTTATACGCAAACAAAGGATCATGGAACACTACATCAAAAACTAATGATGTATGGTGATTAACATGATAATAAAAAAATTCCCCTTTGCCACATCTTCTTCATCTAAAAACTGGATCTAATGCTTATAGCTTGCACCTATGTCACTCATTTGTAAAGACAAATAAGTGAGCAATCATATGTCATTTGTTTGAAACACTGCCTGACATCGAGTAAATGCTCCATATTGATAGTTATTATAATTATTACGAACCTGTTGTTTACCTTTCATAAACTTCATCAATTTTAAAATGTAGGTTTTACCTCCTTTATTCAATTTCTTCTCACCAAACTGAACTGCGTATTTGTTCTTTTGAGCTTTAGAATTTAATTATCCGTTTACTCATTTAACATTTATGTAATGTCTAAAGTGTATGAACTCTCCTGCTGGACAGTTGTATAGAAATTAATAAGTTTTCTGTTTTTTAATCTTATTTAAATTCAATTAATTAACAGATAGTGTATCCTTAGTTTCAGAGGTAGAGTTCAATAATTCATCAGTGACATAGAACACCCAGGGCTCATTACATCACATGCCCTCCTTAATGTCCATCACCCAATTACCCCATCCCTCCACCTCCCTCCCCTCCAGCAACCCTCAGTGTGTTTCCTATAGTTAAGTCTCTTATGGTTTGTCTCCTCTGCTTTTGTTTTATTTTTCCCTTCCTTCCCCTATAATCCTGTTTTGTTTCTTAAGTTTTCTGTTTTAAAGGGCTTACAATCTGTATGGAATAGGGAAATAAAATTGTCAAATCTAGTTGAGTTTAGTGGAGAATAAATTGAGAAAGAAGGAGGAAGTATCAAGGTAGGTAAATTCAAAAGTTTAACAGATGACTATGGCAATTTTTTAAATGTAGTTTTGTTTTGTTTTAAATCAAAGGACATCTTATTAGCCAAGTGCCCGTTACCTAGTTTAAAAGTCAAAGTATCAAACATTTGACATTTAATATTTTATTCTTAATGACATATTTCCCATTGTCAAAACTATGTCTATCAAAAACATTTTTATTTTTTATTTTTATTTTCAAAAACATCTTTATAGTTATGATTTTATAAGTATCAAAGAAGACTTTTTTTTTTTTAAGAGAGAAAGAGAGTGGGTTGGAGGGAGTGGGGGGGGAAGGGGCAGACAGAGAATCTTAAGCAGGCTCTATGCCCAGCATGAAGCCTGACATGGGGCTCAATCTCACAACCCTGAGATCATGACCTGAGCCAAAGTCAGGAGTTGGATGCTTAACCGCCCCAAAGATGACTTTCTTTACACAAATTATACATGGTATTTGTAGGTATAAGGCTATGTAAGATTCTCATATTTTCCATATCTATGTCTAAAATACTTTTAGAGAACTACTTTTACAATGCAGGTTTTTAACAATAATAGTTGTAATCTTTTCTTATAAGTTTATCAATACTGAAAGTTAATATTTACAAGCTATTTTTTCAATAGAAAAGACCAAGGAAAGTAAGAGCTGTTTTTCTGAAAAGACAAAATTGATAAACTTTTAGTTAGACTCATCAAGAAAAACAGAGAGGACCCAAATAAATAAGAAATGAAAGAGAAGTAACAACCAATACCACAGAAATACAACAGATTATAAGAGATTATAAAAAAACATATACCAATAAATTGGATAAAAGAAACAGATAAATTCCTAGAAACATACAATCTTCCAAAACAGAATCTGGAATAGAAAATCTGAACAGACCCATTAGTAGTAACAAAATTATATCAGTAGTCAAAAACTCCCAACAAATCAAAGTCCCGCATTAAATGGATTCTCAGGTGACTACTCAACCAAATATTTAAAGGAGAGTTAATACCTACTCTCCTAAAACTATTCCAAAAAATAGAAGGAAAGTTTCCAAATACTTTCTATGAGAATCTTCTGTTTTACCTACCTCTCTCTTTTACAGCACTGAGTTGATTTTGGTTTATCATCCAATCTGAAAACTAGCATTTTGTTTAATCAGTGAATTTAGACCATTTATATATGTCAAACTGAGAGAGAGCATCGATATTAGTTTCATTCCACTATATTAAGATTTTAAATAACACTACATACATATTTTTAGTCAACATTGGTTTTCCTGTCACTATTTACTCAAGTCCCTAAAAATCTAATTCTTGTGATAGTTTCTATTAATTCCCTCATATGAACAATGATAAAAATTAGTCGAGCTCTTCTCGCCCTCTATTCTGTGACTTCAGTTTGAATTTATTAAATTTATTAAATTTGCACTTACCTATTCAATAAACTTCTAATTTCATCACTTAATTTGCCATCCATATATGATATCATTTGACTCCAGCTATTATGATAAGTAGACATAATTTCCTCACCTTTAATATGTCCCCCTTTTTGCCACAATATTTGTGGATACATAATTTGATTTATCATGGCTTAGATTATAAACAGGTTCTTTACCAGGATTCTTAGTTTTTCCCCCACCAGAAAGAAAATTATATTTGATGATTACTTGTCTTTTTGAAAAAATTTCCCAGTATTACTTGGGTTTGCTGAAGTTTGTCCCCTAGGTAGATATCCCTCTAGAAGAATTCACAGAAACATGTTCTAAATTTTAGCATATTTAAAATTGTTTAACTGCTACTTTTATACTTCAAAAAATGCTTTGTGTGTAAACCCTTGGAACATATTTTAGTTTCTTGTAAATTTACAGGTACTTTAGTAATTGTGTCTTGAGGATGTCTGGGGTCAGCCTAATTTTTCCACCATTATACCTTTATAACTGACATGATTGTTTGCTATAATTCATAAAAGTACATTTTGTTTTTCATTTATCTGCAGTAAATTTAAAGGGGCAATATCTCTGCTTTCACCGTTCTCGGTCAAATTTACCCGAGGAATAAGTGTATCAACATGAAGATTCAAATCCTTATTTAAGGCAGGGAAATTTTGTTGAAATATAAATATTTCTTTTTTCTATGGTATTGGTTTTAGTTTTTTTTAAACAAGGACATTGGTGATATATATAGTTAATTTCCCTTCCCGGATTTCAACTGCTTGAAATAGTCTTTTCTTAAAATATAGTTATGACTATTTTCTTTTATTCACCTCCCACATTTCTGCCCTCTGGATCATTTGCTGTGTACAGTTGTGTCTATTCTCTTTTGTGTCCATCTCAATTTCATGTCCTCTTTTCTAATAGTTTTAAACTTTTATTTTCTTGTGCTCGGCCCACTCATGTTTTACTTCCTTCTACTGCAATCTTTCTTATATGCTCAAGAATTTTTATTTTTTTGCTCTTATTCAATAAAGACATTTTCTTCATCTGTCCCCAGATAAAAATTTGGAGGTAAATATTTTTTTTCTGCTATTTGCCATTTCTGTTCCTTTCTACTTTTAATCATATGATCTGCACTTGTAATCTTAGTGTTAATAACCCTTGAGGCTGTTGCATATTCTTGGATAAGCTAATTACTAGAGACCTTTGCTGGGGAAGTATACCAGCCATTTCTCAGAGGGGTTAGAATTTCACTATGCTGATTTTTGTGTTTTGTATTTAGTTTTCCCACCCAAAGAGGAGAGACTACTGTGGACTTTTTTTTCTTCTTCTTCTAGTTTTCTTGAGAATGTAGCTTTCTACGTGATTCCTTATTTAGTTCTGTCTTCTCTGCTTCCAGGAATAAATTATCCAGGTGACTCTTTCTCACTATATTATATCCTCCCTCTACACTATTAAAAATAAGGAATTGAAGTTTTATCCATAATAATGCCTCTCAGCTCAATGTCCCTTGCAGATTCTTTCTGAAATATGCAATGCAGACATCCTCTCTGTTTCCATTCTTCTACTAGTTTTTTTTTTGCATTTTTAAAATTTTTTTATTGTTATGTTAATCACCATACATCATTAGTTTTTGATGTAGTGTTCCATGATTCATTGTTTGTGCATAACACCCAGTGCTCTACACAGAATGTGCCCTCCCTAATACCCATCACCAGGCTAACCCATCCCCCCACCCCCCTTCCTTCTAGAACCCTCAGTTTGTTTTTCAGAGTCCATCGTCTCTCATGGTTCGTCTCCCCCTCCGACTTACTCCCCTTCATTCTTCCCCTCCTGCTATCTTCTTCTTCTTTTTTTTCTTAACATATATTGCATTATTTGTTTCAGAACTACAGATCTGTGATTCAACAGTCTTGCACAATTCACAGCGCTCACCATAGCAATACCCTCCCCAGTGTCTATCACCCAGCCACCCCATCCCTCCCACCCCCCACCACTCCAGCAAACACTCAGTTTGTTTCCTGAGATTAAGAATTCCTCATATCAGTGAGGTCATAGGATACATGTCTTTCTCTGATTGACTTATTTCACTCAGCATAACACCCTCCAGTTCCATCCACGTCGTTGCAAATGGTAAGATCTCATTCCTTTTGATGGCTGCATAATATTCCACTGTGTATATATACCACTTCTTCTTTATCCATTCATCTGTCGATGGACATCTTAGCTCTTTCCACAGTTTGGCTATGGTGGACATTGCTGCTATAAACAGTGGGGTGCACGTACCCCTTTGGCTCCCTACATTTGTATCTTTGTGGTAAATACCCAGTAGTGCAATTGCTGGATCGTAGGGTAGCTCTATTTTCAACTGTTTGAGGAACCTCCAAAATGTTTTCCAGAGGGGTTGCACCAGCTTGCATTCCCACCAACAGTGTAGGAGGGTTCCCCTTTCTCCACATCCCCGCCAACATCTGTCATTTCCTGACTCGTTAATTTTAGCCATTCTGACTGGTGTGAGGTGGTATCTCATTGAGGTTTTGATTTGGATTTCCCTGATGCCGAGTGATGGTGAGCACTTTTTCATGTGTCTGTTGGCCATTTGGATGTCTTCTTTGGAAAAATGTCTGTTCATGTCTTCTGCCCATTTCTTGATTGGATTATTTGTTCTTTGGGTGTTGAGTTTAAGTTCTTTATAGATTTTGGATACTAGCCCTTTATCTGATATGTCATTTGCAAATATTTTCTCCCATTCTGTCGGTTGTCTTTTGGTTTTGTGGACTGTTTCTTTTGCTGTGCAAAAGCTTTTTATCTTGATGAAGTCCCAATAGTTCATTCTTGTCCTTGCTTCTCTTGCCTTTGGTGATGTTTCTAGGAAGAATTTGCTGCGGCTGAGGTCGAAGAGGTTGCTATCTGTGTTCTCCTTTAGGATTTTGATGGACTCCTGTCTCACATTTAGGTCTTTCAACCATTTGGAGTCTATTTTTGTGTGTGGTGTAAGGAAATGGTCCAGTTTCATTCTTCTGCATGTGGCTGTCCGGTTTTCCCAACACCATTTGTTGAAGAAACTGTCTTTTTGCCATTGGACATTCTTTCCTGCTTTGTCAAAGATGAGTTGACCACAGAGTTGAGGGCCCATTTCTGGGCTCTCTATTCTGTTCCATTGAGCTATGTGTCTGTTTTTGTGCCAGTACCATACTGTCTTGGTGATGACAGCTTTGTAATAGAGCTGGAAGTCCGGAATTGTGATGCCGCCAGCTTTGCTTTTCTTTTTCAGTATTCCTCTGGCTATTCGGGGTCTCTTCTGGTTCCATACAAATTTTGGGATTATTTGTTCCATTTCTTTGAAAAAAGTGGATGGTATTTTGATGGGGATTGCATTGAATGTGTAGATTGCTCTAGGTAGCATTGACATCTTCACAATGTTTGTTCTTTCAATCCATGAGCATGGAACGTTTTTCCATTTCTTTGTGTCTTCTTCAATTTCTTTCATGAGTATTTTATAGTTTTCTGAGTACAGATCTTTTGCCTCTTTGGTTAAATTTATTCCTAGGTACCTTACGGTTTTGGGTGCAATTGTAAATGGGATCGACTCCTTGATTTGTCTCTCTTCTGTCTTGTTGTTGGTGTATAGGAATGCCATTGATTTCTGTGCATTGATTTTATATCCTGCCACTTTACTGAATTCCTGTATGAGTCCTAGCAGTTTTGGGGTGGAGTCTTTGGGTTTTCCACATCTTCTACTACTTTTTAAACAAAGTGTTATGGGCTAAATTTTGCCCTCCTCACCAAAGCCATATATTGAAGCCCTACCCCAAGTGCCTTGGAATGTGAATATATTTGGAAATAGGTGTGATTTTTTTAATGGGTGATTAAGTTAAAATGAGGCCATTAGGATGGCTGTAATCCAATTTGACTGGTGTTCTTATAGGCAGAGGAAATTCCAACAGAAAACAAGACAGTAGGATGTACACACAGAGGACCATCTGTAAGCAAAAGAGAGAAACCTCAGATGAAACCACCTGTGATCTCCACCATCTAGCTTCCAGAACTGTAAAAAATAAAACTTCTTTTCAAGCTACCCAATACGTAGTACTTTATTATGGCAACTCTAGCAAACTAATATATTTAGTCATATTTCTAAGTGAATAATTCTAAAAAAATCTCAAAATTCTAAAAATTCTAAAAAAATTAATAAAATAGAATGAAAATCAAACTATTGACTATATGTTAGTTATAAACACAGCAGTCCTCTTTGGTCTATAGCCATTACCAGTAAAAATGTCAGTTTGTTTTTAAAAAGAAGGTACATTTATAAATATAAAAATTTGTTAAAACTCACTAAGAATTTAATTTGAAATGCTAAGCTACTACCATGTATGACTAACTAGAAACTACTTCTGACTTTAAAAATATTTTTTCCCAATATGCCTCTGAGGGCTCTGTATTATCATTTTTAAAGCAAACTCATGAGCAGTTTGCTCAGATGCTTCTACATGGAAAATTCAATTATTTTTCACTGTCCTAAAATGAATGCTACCGAATCGAGGTCAGTGAAGTCACTTTGTTCAGCCTGAACTCTGAGCTTCTTGCCAATGTCAGGAACCATGAAGCATAATGAGAGCATGAAAAGAGTATTCTAGATCAGGGTCTCTGCAATCTTACTATTGACTCCCTTGAGAGATGAAAGAAATGGACATTACTTCACCTATTCTTCCTGCTTAATGCAAACTATATTTGTGGAGTCGTTAACAGCCCTAGGACCCTTGACAACAATGGTGAGCCCCGTAGTGTGTCTACAACTGTGCCCAGGAATAGGTATCACTTCCATCAATGAAAATTTATATAAAGAATATCTGTGGTTGTGGAGATAAATCAAGCAGCCAAGGAACATTAAAAAATGTAAAAGGATGTGGCAAGCTACAAGCAGCTTAGCACATATTTATTCAGCAGACAAAGGGACAGAGTTTAGACTTGGCAGGTTTTTTCTGGAGGAAACCTCACAGGATCTTCCTTCAGCTATTCCCTAAATGAGAGAAAAGAGCAGGGTTTCTGAGAATGATTGTCAACCCTTAAAATCTCATTTTTTAGATATAAACTATCTCCCTTCTTTACTTCATGATGAACTTTTAGTTAATAGGAATAAACATACATAGAGAATATTATCCTATCTGGTGATGATGGTATGGACTAATTTCTTGGAGAATTGCTATTGTAAGGAATTATATGGAATAATTTATCTGCCAATAAAAATTCACAGCACAACAAGAGTATCTGTTATAGGGGCATCTGGGTGGTTCAGTCAGTTGAGCATCTGCCTTCAGCTCAGGTCATGATCCCAGGGTCCTGGGTTTGGGCCCTGCATTGTCGGGCTTCTTGCTCAGCAGGGAGCCTGCTTCTCCCTCACCCTGCCACTCCCCCTGCTTGTGCTTACTCTCTCTCTGTCACATAAATCAATAAAATCTTTAAAAAAAAGAATATGTTATAATATCTGTTAGTGAAAAATATCACTAATGTGTGAATTGTGAGGCTCATTGATTTTTCCACATCAACAATCAGATCATTCCTCATTTATTTAAAAATTCTGTCAGATTTAGTAGTTCTCTTTCTTAATGAGTCTATTACCCTGCCGTCTCATCAGGAGAGCCCAGAATGGAGAAAATAAAGTTCATGTTTTTGTATTTATACATCTTCCAAAATTCCTTAACAGAAGGCCTGAATAAAGGTGTCCTCAACATCCATCTTCCTGACTTGTCCATCCATACCCATTATATGCATCTGTAGATACAGATCCCACAAACACATGTCCCTTATGCATACACACTGCTCAGATCTTTCCATACCCTACTTCAGTAAATATGCAGCTAATAAGGACTTGATCCAATCTGCCTAATCCAAGTTGGAAAATATATTTTAAAAATCCATGTAAAAAATCTATTTTAAAATGCCATAGAAATATCAAAGCAGAGAAAAAAGAGAAAAGAATAAAAATATGCTGAGCAACTTATATAAATACATTTATCATTAAAATAGTCAGCATTAAAATGTCCCTTCTTCCCAACGTGATCTACAGATTCAAGGTAAACCCAAGTCATAATGCCAGTATGTTTTTCAACATAAATAGAAAAAGTGACTTTAAATACATGCAAAGGATGTAAAATAAAAGAAGAACAAAGCTGGACATCAAGTACACAGTAAAATTACAGTAATCTAAATAATGTAATACGCAATAAAGTAAACAAGTAGAGATAGGGCAGGAATGGGCTCACACGTATATGGTTGGTTTACCTTTTTAAAGTGTCAGAGCGACTTGATGGAGAAATGAAAGTTTCTTAACAAATGATGCTAGAAAACTTGGATATCCATTTGGAAAAAAAAACACAGGAAATAATTCACATGCCCATCCCATATCATATATCAAAAATTAGTGTGATGTGGCCATTGACCTAAAAAGCTAGGTATAAAGCTTCTGGGAGAGAACACAAGAAAATAAAGTCATGAATTAGAAATAGGTAAGGATTTTTTTGAAATAGCCCAAAGGACACAATTGATAGGTTAAACTATATACATATTAAATATTTCTCTGTCATCAAAACACTATTACAAAAATAAAGAGGCAAGGCATGAACTGAGAGGGGAAAAGTATAAAATATATATTTGGTGAAGAACTCTTATCATATACACAATGAAACTTTCTCAATTCAACAATTAAATGACAAAAAATCCAATAAAGAAATGATCAAAAGACTTGAACATGCACTTTCCAAAGTAAGATAAGTGAAGGACCGATAATCACATAAACATGAATCAAATCAGGAAAATGTAAATTAAAACAATAATGAGGTACCACTACACAAACACTTGAAGGGCGAGAATGAAGATGATGGACATCAAAAGCTGGTAAGGATAGGACACAAATGTAGCCATCTTGTATTGCTGGGGATCACTTTCTAATAAAAATAAACTTACAACATATTACTTAGAAAATACTCTCCTAAAAATTCATCCAAGAGAAATAGACAGATGTCCACAAAAAGACTGATTATGGAAGTTCATACATAATATTCTTGAACTTAACATTACACAAATGTCCACTCACAGCAGAATGGATAACTAATTGTGCTGTATTCATACAATGGAATATTAATCGTAAAAATTAGCAAATCACTGATCCATAAAACAAAATGGGTGATTCTAAAAGGCTTTATGATGTGTGAAATAGCTAGGAACAAAAGAGAACATAATGTATGTTTTCATTCAGAGGAATTTCTAGAATAGATAAAAATAATCTGGGCAGAAAATTTTTTAAAAATGGTCACCTCTGAGGAGATATTTGTCAGGAACAGGAAACAAAAGAATAGTGAGAGGCGATGAAATATTCTATATCTGTATAGGAGTTATTCAGATCCATTTGTGAAAAATATGAAATTAAACACTGGAGATATGTATTTTAAGGTACTTAAATTTTATGTCAAAGAAAATCTGCAAGCAAACATTGAACTCTAATTAGTAGGCACGCTTTTCAGTTTTGTTATGAATTCTGAAACATTTTCTGTATTTCTTGAGGTTGAGCAAATATATACATATTTATATGTATAGTGGATAATGGAAGCTAGATATATCACTACTCGCAAAGAGAATTACACATAGAGAAAACCAGAAGGCTGGATTGTACCATGTGCTCCATAAGCCATGGATTAGAATTGGTGGTATTTATAATAGGTTCACAAGAAAAAAATGACTATATATGTGTATGCTCTTTTTTTTTAACTCCCAGTATTGTCTGCTGAATTTGCCCCCAAACAGAAATAATGACCACATTTAGCACCAAGATCTTGGTTGCTAAATAAAATTATTATAAGGAATAGCCTCCTTGAATATATGACTGATTCCAGGGCTGGGACCAGGAACACAAGGTAGGCCTGGAAGATCCTGTCCTATCAGAAAATAAAGAAGTATTCCAAAAATGATGGTTACATAAAGATGAACATAAGGATTAGCTTAGTGGGACTTCCACTGACCAAAATTAGGAAATTTTGAGCATTAAAATAATGATAGTAATAAATTATAACTCACTGCACAAAATAGCAATCTCTGAGCTCATGCTATCATGAATAAATGACTGAATAAATAAATGGAGGAGAGGGAAACTTTCAGCAATATGCTAATTAAAATATATAACTGGAATGACGAAGTTATAACATTGATTAAAGGAAGCTAGAAACTCTTGGGTGAAAATTTAATGAAGATGGGATATTTAACATAGTCTCAACATCTCTCTAAAAATTATTATTAATTCAAATGGGGAAAATAGACTTGATTATAAAGAAAACCAGTGGGTCCATCATAACCAAAGTTAACATACCTATTCAGACAAACCTACGTCATTTGCTTCCTGATATGATGCACTGTATGTGTTTTCCATGCCAAAAATGCATAGCTTGAATCTAAAATGTAATGATAAAGAGACAGAGAGACCATAGATGATAAAGCAAATGGGGCAGCATGTTGGCAACTTTAAATAGAGATTACAGATCTTCCTCTGTTTACAATGGGGTTACATCCCAAAAAACCCATCATAAGCTGAAAATATAGAAAGTCAAAAATATATGAAATACACCTAATCTACTGAAACTCATAGCTTAGTCTAGCCTACCTTAAGAGCGTTCAGAACAGGAGCACCTGGCTAGTTCAGTCAGTTAAGCGTCCCTCTTGATATCAGCTCAGATCATGATCTCAGGGTCCT
This sequence comes from Zalophus californianus, assembly GCF_009762305.2. Classification (NCBI taxonomy): domain Eukaryota; kingdom Metazoa; phylum Chordata; class Mammalia; order Carnivora; family Otariidae; genus Zalophus; species Zalophus californianus. Next base: position 80,363,017 of record NC_045606.1, read on the forward strand.
GGGATTGAGCCCCAGGCCAGGCTCCATGCTCAGCATGGAGTCAGCTTGAGATTCTCTCCCTCTCCGTCTGTCCCTCCCCCGCTCACGTTTTCTCTCTCAAATAAATAAATTTAAAAAATCTTTTTTTTAAAGTGCTCAGAACCCTGATATTAGCCTACAGTTGAGCAAAATCATCTAAACAAAGCCTATTTTATAGTAAAGTATTGAATATTTCATGTAATTTATAGTACTGTACTGAAAAACAGAATGGTTGTACCAATACAAAATAGTTGTAAGAGTATTTGTTGTTTATCCTTGTGAGTGCATGGATGACTGGGAGCTGTGACACTTCCATAGCACTATGGTCCCTCATACTGCTAGCCCAGGAAAAGATCAAAATTCAGAATTTGAAGAACACTTCCTACCGAACACACATTGCTTTCATACAATCATAAAGTCACAAAATCATTAAGTTGTACCATCTAAGAAGTTACAAAATACCTATTAGCCTTTGTTTCTATGGAATTTAGGTTCTGTAGGGGTAAGACCAAAAATCATTTATTTAAATATATATATATGTATATAACATATATTAAATACACACACACACATATATATATAAAACAAGTCAATAAACTATACAATTTCAGATGAGGACAATTTCTATTTCTATGAGAGGGAGGAAAATGAGGTATAAATGAATAAATATTATTTAAAGAATAATATTGTTCTAACTGGGTTGATATCTCTTGTCTTGGGGATAATCTGGTCTTTATATCTTAACGTCAAATATGTTATGCATAGTTTCTACCTGATAAAACTTAAATGAATTAAATGACCAAAGGTAGTGTGCCTTAATATTCTAGGAAATCATTAACAGCACTTTGAATGAGACAGGAAATCATGTCAGAGTGCCATCCTTAAAAAAGTTTAAAAAGTCTGCATCCAGAATAGGAAAGCACTCTTTCCCACCTAATTTCATTCCTTGTATATTGGCCTAGAAAAAGCACTTCAAATTTTACAGAATTCATACACTTTACAATGAAAAATTATGCAGAAACTTTTGAAAAAGGGGCTATTCGTTCTCAGGCCATCTCTAAGTGATTGGGGACCCTATTTAAATCATATCTCATTGTTTAGTATCCCCTGTTTTCTCTAACTGGATAGTTAAAGTGATCATATGAGAGTCTGGTAGTGGAAGATAGATTATCATTGGTTTAACTTGCCATTAGCTGGTTAGAATATAATAAAGGGAAATGGGAGCAGAGGTTTAGAAAATATTGCATATAAATAGATATATAAATAGATGTCTAGGTATAGTTATGGAACAGAAATAAAATATATAAATATAGATGAAATCAGTCTTTTTTTAAAAAAGAATTTATTTTAGAGAGCACATGCTTGCAGGGGAAGTACAGAGGAGAGAGAGAGAGAGAGAGTCTCAAGCACTCTCTCTAATGAGCGTGGAGCTCTATATGGGGCTGGATACCATAACCCTGAGACATGACCTGGGCCAAAACCAAGAGTTGGGCACTTAACTGACTGAGCCACCCAGAAGCCCCCAAATCAGTTTTTATGTACATGTACATTAGATCAGTTTTAGCTTTCAAATTTCCTAAGGACTAAAAATATCAGTAACCACACTGAACAACTGAAAAGAATAATGTTCAGCAGAAACTCTCAAATTAAATCCCCTCTCATACAGAAGTGACATTCTTACCATCCCACTAACAAAACACTATTGCCAATAATATCTTCCCACCCACTTTCTTTTCCTGCTAGGAAAAAACTCAAAATTATGAAAACTGTATGGGGTGAGGGATAATGTTCTTAATGGATACTTAACTTTACTTTAATAAGTTAAATGATATAGAGTTTAAATTGAGGCCTAAGTGTATTAAGTGATGAATAAATTATCAGTTGAAAGGTGGAAATGTGGTATATTACATTTATGAAAACCAGTAACTAGGGTGCTTTATTTTCTACCTATTCAACATCATGAAATAGGAAGCTATGACAATTTAACATTTTTTATTGATTCTAAATTCCATTACCTTTCACTTTATTACATTTTGGATGTTAGAGGAGGGCAGATCTACCTACCTACCTACACACACACACACACACACACACACACACACACACACACACAGTTGCATAAAAAAATAGGAAAAAACTTAAAGGGAAAAGTCATTTATGGTTTGGTTTTAGACCTTTTATATCTCCATGCATGAAGAGAAGTTGAACAATACTATCTGAAGAGAATATTATCCTGCAATAAAGCAATCAGATAAAAAAGGTATAAATTATAACTAAATCATAGCTATTCTGATATGCACATTTTGTAATTCTTTAAGTGTATGCTGATGGAATTATTTCAAAGGGTCACAGACTTTCATCTAAAGGATTTCAGATTTAGAAATTTTATTCCACATACAATAGCAAATACAGGTTCAGAATATAATTTGGGAACAAATAATTGTTCTATAAAAATAATGAGATCTATTGCATTATTAACTTCAAATACTTCATTTTTACCTTAAAAAAAATCCTTCTGTACTGAAGAATAGCAGAAGGAAGGTGAAATCTTTAATCCAGTTAGACTACAAAAGAATAAATTGCAATATGTTATCAGCATTTCTCAGCTTCTCCTTGATGCTGTTTTTTATAGCCCATTGTTCAAATTTGTTTAAATTTTTTAATTAAAAAATTTTTAATTGTAAATGGTTTTACATGGTTTAAAATATAAACTAAGTTTAATTTGGACTTGGAAAAGTAAAATCCTTGTTTGTTATATATTAAATGTATTGTCATTATAGTGAATGGGATTTTTGATATAGGTATTGTCAATTAGAGAAAATCTTCTGTTAGGTTGGGGAAGAGAAATGAGGTGGGAACCTCTTCTGGCAAAGATAACTTCAGAGTTCTCTTGGACACAAATAGTTTGCCCAGGTGACCATGTCCTAATACGTAAAGTAGATTAGATTTGCTATGCCTGCTAGTTCCATCTTTGCTTTCCTTCAAGGAGTTGTGACAGACAGTATATGGCCTATGGGGGATTGTTCGTATCATCCCGTTGGTGATATCTGTCAATGTACCTTGTTCCTGTTCCCTGGCTTGACAGGAATCTGCATCAGGGTTTAGAATGGTTGGGAACCTAGCCCATTTATGCCTGTCAGCCTCACTGACAGGCAGACACTGGAGCTGCCCCCTTCAGTGTCATCTAAGCTCAGTTTCTAGGCACACCAGAACTGGGGGTTTTCTTTTCCAGTGAACAAAGGGAAGCCCATGACACAGAATGATGACACTTTAACTACTGCCGCTCCATTCTGGTTTGTTGCTTGAATAGACTGTCCTTCCAACCACTCCCAGCTTGGATCAGCACTTAACCAGTATGCAACTATAAATTAATCCTCTTGATTCAAGAATACTGAGCGTTTCACTATACACTGTGTAGATATGTACCCAATGGCTAAAGGAGTCCTCCCAAACTTATCCTGTTATTAAACCCCTATCTTATCTCAAGCTGCCAGAACTGGGTGGCTTACACAAGAGACACTTAATACTTCTGAGTTCTGGAGGCTGGGAAGTCCAGGACCAAGGTTGCCAGCTGACTCCGTTCCTAGTGAAAGCCCTTTTCCTGGTTGGCTGGGACTACCTTCTCTCTGTGTCCTCACATGGCAAAGAGAGAGATAGCTCTACTCTTTTTCTTTATGAGGCCACCAATCCCCCCCCATGACCTCATCTAAACCTCATCACCCTCCAAAGCCCCCCACCTCCTAATAGCATCACTTTCAGAATTAGGGTTTCAGCATATAAATTTGGGGGAGACAAATATTCAGCCCATAACACCCACACCTTATTTTAAACTAGTCATTGAAACTGACGTTATTATTTAACACATCTAAATTATTTTGTGTAAGGATATTAATTATTGGATCATGGCAATTCAATTCAGTTTTTGTAAAATGAGTTATTTGCTTATTAGTTGTGTTCAGTAGCATAACCAGCATTCTTTAAAACACTCAGTTATAGATGTGGCAGGATTATTCTCCAGTTTCTATCACCTTTGCAATGTGTATATTACAATATAGCTTTTGTTATAATAAATTTGCATGTTGTTTACATGTCAATTTCCCTGTTACATTTGGAGCTACTTGAAGACAAACTTATTAATCTTAGACCACCTCATTTAGGACAATTTATGGAACATGGTAAGCACCTAGTTAATGTGTACAGAGTGTTGAATGAATGTAAACATTATCAAATATGTAATATGTGAAAAAGTAGAACATGGAATTTATCATAGGTTTAGCATAATTATATAAACTATAATTATGGTTTTGTACAATTTGTTAAAATTTGGATGAGGAAGAACAGCAGGGAAAATGAGAACAGCGTGAGTTGTTGGAGATGGTAAAAATGATTTTTCTAATGTTTTTGATTTCTGTTTATATGATTAATAAATCATTTTGGCAACAAGCAATAAATAAGAGAAATGCTAGCTATGAATATTATATGAGATATAATGAGCTCCATCTCTATATTATTTAACTGTTTCTATTTCCTCAAGATCAGCTGGGTGTGATATTTTCCCATGATCACCTAGCCAATAAAATTCTAATTATCTAATGGACATATGAATACTCTATTTGTAATGAATATTTATAGTGACAGGCAATGGATTTTTTAAAATATCATGCTTTCCTAAGTGTGTACATAACTGTTAAATTAAATTTGGAAGTTCTACCATATTTATCTATAAAGATATATAAATTATAGTTTGCAATGTTGTAGCTTAAAGATAATTATCTTTAGATCTATGCATTGCATGATTTTGCATTAATGTAACAAATGAAATTATTTTTAAAACTATATGCATTTTTAGAATTATTTTCTTAAGATTTTATTTACTTATTTGAGAGAAAGCAGAGCAAGAGAGAGATCACAAGGTAGGGTAGAGGAGAGGGAGAAGCAGACTCCCCGCTGAGCAGGGAGCCCACGGGGCTTGATCCCAGGACCCTGAGATCATGACCTGAGCTGAAGGCAGATGCTTAACTGACTGAGCCACCCAGGTGCCTCCATTTTTATTTTACATAATCATAACATGTTATATTGCATTGTACTATAATAGGGATAAGAATTCAGTAAATCAAATAACTATAAAAATGCTACTGACTGTGACAAGTACTCTATTTTGAGAGCTGCACCAGGGTAGGAGCGGGGTGAAACACAGCAGAGGACAGATACAAAGCTGTAATTCAGTGATGACATGCATACCCATGGGTCCTAAAATCAAATCACATCATGTGGCAAGTATATGTTTTTCCTTCAAAAGTTCTATTTTTTTTTTTTTATACTCCTGAAGATCTGGGGAAGCAAATAGAGCATAAATGAGGTGCAACACTGTCACTGTAAGGATTCTGAGCTTGCATTTAACTATCCACAATAGGCACATCTGAAATCAGAGGTGGCCTGAAGGAACGGGACACAGGACACCTGAGACATCCACTACAAATGTTATATAAATCTAGGTTATAAGAGGAGATCAGATTCTAAGGACTAAACAGAATTAGAGAAGCATGCGGATATTTGGAGTTTGAGAAGGTATGGAAGAACCAGTAAAAAGGACTGAAAAAGAACCATCAGTTAACTAGAGAGAACCAAGAATGGGTAGTATCTTGAAAGCCAAGTAAAGAAAACAAATTAAGAAAGGGTCAAATGCAGCTGATAGATAAATTAAGGGTTGAGGGTTCATTATTGGATTTGTCAATGATACAGAAATGTCGTCCGCAGTCTGTAATAAGTCTAACTGAGACTAGAAGAATAGAATGTGGAAAAGAAAGGAAATGTAAAAAACAACAACAACAACAAAAAAACACTTTCAAAGGGTTTTAGTAGAAGGGTGAAGAGGTGGCTGAAACTTGAAGAAAACATGGTGTCAATATTTTGTTAAGACCTTTCTAAGTCCATTGTAATGGAGCTAATGAATTAAGCTTGGTTTTATAGCTGAGAACTAAAACTTGTGACTAGAGGAGACAACCCTGGTTGAAATGTGTTGCTGGCACATGGCTTGTCCTATAAAATAGAATATCATTCAGAATAGATATTCAGGGCAGTAATCCTTCCGTTCATCACTAAGTGTTTCTCCTTCTCGTTCCTTTTCCTTTTCTCAAATATTTTTTTTTCTTTCCCCACTTACCCTAACTCCACTCACTAGTCTCGAACCAAAAGGGCAATTGTGTGAGTAAAAGATGTTTTGTAGACTGTTTTTCCTTCATATTTTAAGGTAGGCATATGTGTCAACAACCTGGAATTTAGGGGGCACAATCGCAATGCCATTTAAGCAAAAACTAAACCAAACACAGCATAACTTCCAGTCAACAGCCTGTGGTAAAAAATGGAAAGTGAGATCAATGCAAAAAATTCTCTCAGCAGACTAGGTAGGAACATTTATGAGGAGAAGTGCCTTTACTATTCCAAACATGGTCAAATGATACAACAGGTTAAGGGGAGAATTAAACAGCATGCTTTGCAAAAACTTTTAAACATTTTAAATGTATTGAGTGTGACAGTTACATCTCTATGAATATTAATTATATATTTCTGTCAGTGACACCAAAAAGCTGCTTGGTATTATTTCAATTTAAAAGGTAAAGTGCTCAAATCAGTAAAATGCTATTAATGAACTAAGACCATGTCACATGTTTATGTAATAATCACATTGTTTAATTTAAAGTCTATTGGTAGGAATTATCATGTAGTTATTAACGCAAGCACTGGGTGTTCTAGTCTTTGTTAGAAATAATTTTCTTGGGGCACCTGGGTGGCTCAGTCATTAAGTGTCTGCCTTCGGCTCAGGTCATGATCCCGGGGTCCTGGGATCGAGCCCTGTGTCGGATTCCCTGATCTGCCAGAAGCCTGCTTCTCCCTCTCCCACTCCCCCTGCTTGTGTTCCCTCTCTCGCTGGGTCTCTCTCTGTCAAATAAATAAATACGTCTTAAAAAAAAAACTTTAAAAAATAAATAAAATCCTAAAAAATAATAATTTTCTTCCTCAGGAAAAAAAATACTGTTATCACATGAAATATAAAAGAATATAATTTCAATAATAAATAGAGTTTTCTGTTTTTATCATTGCAACTCAGATTGCCTTTAAAGGATGTCAACATAAATGCATGTTATTTGTTAACTCAGCCTTTATGCTGTTTGTAAAATAGGATAACATATTACTTGAAGATTAAAATTTAAATATCATTAAACCATTAAAACATGCAAAGATGTTTCACCACTCTCTGTACAAGTTAAAGAAACAATTCCCTGTTCACTAGAGTTTATGTTAAGCTATGGCCATATCTATATTCAAATTTTTAGTAAATTAAATATTTACTAATTATGGAAATGATTCTATGAAAGTAAAATTTGGATGAAATTTAAAACTATATGAATTTAAAACTAGAATTACTCATAAGTTATTTATAAATAAGATTTAAATATGAGAAGAAACATTAAGAGATTTAACAAAATTTTATTGTCTACTTGAACTTTGTAAACTACATTTTCCGTTTTCAATTTCAGTTTACTTTGTTATTTAAGCCTAAATTCAAGCTGAAAGAAAATTATACCCAGGGGTACCTGGGTGACTCAGTCTGTTAAGTGTCTGCTTTTGGCCGAGGTCATAATCCCAGGGTCCTGGGATCGAGCCTTACATCGGGCTCCCTGCTCAGCAGGGAATCTTCTTCTCCCTCTCCCCCCTGCTCATGCTCTATCTCTCTCAAATAAATAGATAAAATATTTTTTAAAATAATTTAAAAAAATAAACTGGCAAAAAAAAAGTATAGCTAATAAAGAATAAAGTGGATGTTTGCAATTACCCCTGGAGTTTTCTTTCAATGTGACCTCCCAGTCTCAGAAGATGTTGGGATGCCACTCTTTCTTCCTTAAATTCTTAAGGTAGTAAACTTATAATTATATTCATAATTAACCTAGATTATATCTATAATCATCTAGAGCTATGTTGTTGAATAGGCAGTCACTAGTGACTTGTAGTCATGAGTACTTCAAATATGGACAGTCAGAATTGAGATGTACTGTAAGTATAAAATACACACTGGATTTCTAACATCTTACAAGAAAAAAGAATATAAATTATCTTGCTAAAAATTTGATACTAATTACATGTTGAAATATTTTGTATATATTGGTTAAAATACATATTATTACATTTGAATTTACCTGTCTCATTTTACTTTTTAATATGGCTATTAGAAAATCTGAATCTGAAAAATAGATGTACTCTGGCAGGCTGACATCTAAGATAGCCCCCAAGATCCCCAGCCTCTCCCAGTTATCCAAGTAAGCAATAATCTAGATATTGCCATGACGGGATCTTACCGGTATAGTTAATGAAGACCACATGTCTGCTGACCTTGTGATGGGAACGTGCTTGACCTACTACGTGAGCCCTTCATTTCCTTCACCTGCTCACAGAAGAGGACCTCAGAGAAAACGCCCATGGGGTGTCTTAGCTCAAGCTGCCATAAGAAAACTCCATAGATTAGGTGGCTTAAAGTTTTTTGCCGTTCTGGAAGCTGGAAATCTGAGATCAAGTTTCATGGTCAGGGTCTGGTGAGAGCCCTCCTCCTGGCTTGCACCCAGATGCCTTGCTATGTTCACTTCTTTCTATAAGGCCACCAATCCTATCAGTTTAGGATCTGACCCCTGTGGCCTCATTCAACATTAATTACTTCCTAAAAGCCCTACCTTCAAAACAGCCACACTGGAGGTTAGAGCTTCAACATCTGAATTTAACACAGTTCTGTCTACAGCAGGGGGCCACGTGGCAAGGAACTGCCTATAGTAGCTGAGAGCTGTCCCAGCTTATAGCTAACAGGACAATAATCTCCATCCTACAACCTCAAGGAAATAAACCAGTGAGTTTGGAAGAGGATCCTGATCCCCACATGGGAACCACAACCACAGCAACTCCTTGATTTTTAACCCAGTCAGACCCTGCGCAGAGTATCTTAGTCTCCCCATGTCCAGATTTCTTACCTACAGGAATTATAAAATAAATCAATGTTTTAAGTGGAGTTTGGGGTAATTACTTATGCATTAATAGAAAATAATACGTGCAACTCATATTTTGGTTTCTACTACATTTTATTTAATAGTAGTTATCCAACAGCTATGGTTCTGGATCTGACCTGGTTAGAGAGTTGTAAAATTTTTCAATGATTTCCTAAACTTGAAGTTGAGCAAAAATGGGAGTGGCTTCTTCCTCACCATGGAGTCTCTGTCCTGAATCTTTTCTTCTTTTCTCCCTCCCTCCCTCCTTCCTTCCTCAAACATTTTTTGAATACATAATATCTGCCAGATGTGAGATGGTGACTGGGGACTGCAAGCTAAAAAAGTCATTCTGGGGTGCCGGGGTGGCTCAGTCTGTTTGGTTAATTGTCAGACTCTTGGTTTCAGCTCAGGTCATTATCTCAGGGTCATGAGATCAAGCCCCATGTTGAGCCATGCTCAACATGGAGCCTGCTTAAGATTCTCTCTCTCCCTCTCCCCTGCTCCTCCCACCCCTGTCTCTCCCTCTCAAAAAAAAATTTTAAAAATAAAAAGTCATCATCCTGTCCTCATGGAAATCAATGTATAAAATCTATGTTTGGATGGCATTTTTGCTTTCTAATTCATATTTTAAAATATGGTTGATTGTATTAGCTAATTTTTACTCCCAAACTCAAAATCACTTTAATTATAAAAATTATATTTAACCAAACACAGCATATTAAAATGGCAAAAAAGAATCAGATTAATAGAGGAACGTAAAACACAGCAGCCTTCTGCAGTAATCTAATATTGAGAGTCAGCAGGACAATCAAAAAAATTTCAGGGTTTTAGGTGCATGAAAACTAGCCTTGAAGAAGTTATCTTCACCCAGACTGCCTTACCGGTAAATTTCTTAAAATTATTCCAAGAGCTATAGAAAATGCCTCTAAAATTATCTGCTTGTGCCAAAAGTCATGGGAAGAAAGAAATCAGCACTGGCAGTTTTGCCCATTAATCTATCAAATGAATGCTGAGATGTCAGAATCAAGTGATAAATACCTAAGGACGTGTGCTTCAATTCATTTCTTCGAAGAGAGAAGGAGCTTGAAGAAGAGAGGTTAACAGCCTGAAAGTCGGTTCACCTCTTCCCTGAATTAAAATGAAGTGCTAAAATAAAAGCAACGAAAAACAGTGAAATCTCAAGTTGTTGCTATTTATAGGTCCCCACTCATTATATTAGCATTTTTCTCTTCTAATTTTCATATTTTAGAAATATTTTTTTCATAGAAAATACTTAAGAAACTCATCCTTGAATTAAGCTATTATAAGGAGTGTTTAAACCCAAGAGTGTCCCCAAACTGGTTTCTGTTACATGTTTCTAATACCACAAACCCAGTGACTACACATCAAACACTCACAAAAGTTACTTCATTCCACTCTGAGATGGGAAATTATCCACTTAATTAATTGCCTTTCCTAACCCTCATCAAGGTTGTAGAAACAGAAGGGATTACAAATGTGGAGGTGGTCATAGCATTTGATAATAAAGATATGACAAAAACTAGGCATCACTAAAGCAAAGGATCAAACCTACAAAATCCTGTCTGCAGAATTAATATTAAAAGATGAATTGCTCAAAAATGAAAAATAAGAACAAAACTAGGGATGGTAGGATGACATGCTTTCATGTGAATGGAAATCCATAGTCTATTCGTTGATATAAGCCCAGAAAACAAGACAGAGCTCTATGGAAAAGTGTTTGCAAGGTGTTCTTGAGAAGGGAGCCCAAAGAGCAAGAGTTTGGCAGTGTCTACCACTACTGGGCAAAGTAGAGCCCTTAACAAGTTGGTGAATCATAGCATAATTTTTCACCTTCAATATTGCCTGGATGTTTCTCATGGAAATTTGCCTCTGTTTTTCCACGAGACCAGGCACAAGTAGTGTGTGTGTGTATGTATATATATCTTTAACGTATTTTACATCTTGCCTTGATAAAAGAAAAGGAGTATCACCAGGGATACAAGTAAATAATCTTCTCACAGGGAAGAACTCCCTTGCTAAATTAATTAGTCTTATAATTTATACTTCATTTCCTTGTACATTTGAATATCCCATGGCAGTTTTTCTTTGAATAAGCTTTGGCAGAGATAATGCCATGTGTTTAAGACATTTTTCTGAACTCAGAAAACTGTACTGATACTTTGGCAGTTCAGCAAGTGTAACTGCTTTCATCCAGAAAAACTATCAAAAGTGTCATACGTCACTTCTGTGGGGCCGTGAAGGTCCTCTGATGCTCAGGCTCTACCACTCCCACATCATGTGTTGAGAAGGCACAGCCGCAAAACACTATGCAGAAGGACAGGTCCCCTGGAGAGTGGCAGAGACATGCTATGGATGTCACATGAGATTCAGAGACTGTATTACTCTAAGTTTCATGAAAAAGAGAAAAAAAATGTGCTGAGAAACTTGCTGCTTGTGGTAAAATGGTAAACAGAAATAATAAAACCAACAAGTTGGCAAGAGCATAAACAATGGAAAAAAACCAATACTATTATGAATAATTCAGTTAAGCTAGATTTAAAAAAAAAGCTATGATGAGTTTGTAGATGGATATTTATCCTTTGCATTCTTTTTCAAACCCCTTCATTACTTTGATGAGTGACATTAACTAGATCACATCCAAAGCATTTCCTTTAAATGATCTAGCATCAATCATATACATGTTCTTTTAAAAAGTATGTTACTTTTATAGCAGACCAGGAATGAAGCTCGTTTTGTTTTTCAAATAGACAGTTATATTTTCACTAGATACAAATAAGTTTCACTAAAATGTGACGAAATTTCTAAATGATACTACAACATCTTTTGAGAATAGGACTCAGGGGATATATAGTACTGAGGTACAGAGAATAAACTCTCACCTGGGAAGCTCAAGTATTTTATTTTCATCAAAAACTGTTATGTACAGGGGCGCCTGGGTGGCTCAGTCGTTAAGTGTCTGCCTTCGGCTCAGGTCATGATCCCAGGGTCCTGGGATCGAGCCCCATGTAGGGCTCCTGGCTTGGCAGGGAGCCTGCTTCTCCCTCTCCCTCTTTCTCTGCTCATGCCTTCTATCTCTGTGTCTCAAATGAATAAAAAAAAATTAAAAAAAACTTATGTACAGAGGAAAAGACTTTCCCAAATAATAGTGATCAATGTAAATATATCTAGCCTTGAACATTAACTTGCAGTATTTCATAAAAACCCTTTTTTTCCCTTTATAAACATCTGCCTTCCCATACAATGGCCTAAAATTTGATATTTGTATTGTTCCTGAAGGGTTTTAGCTAATTATAAAGTCACCTTAATTTCTGACCCAACTGAATTGTGCAAACAAAATGTGTTTTGTGTATCCATTTCTTACATCAATACCATGATAACGCATTTCAGTCATATTTTTAAAAGTCTGTATTTATTAAAGGTGCCAAATATACTCTTCTGCCATCTTGATAATGTCCTTTTTTTGTTTTTTAGGGTTTTTTTTAAAGATTTTTATTTATGTATTCATGAAAGACAGAGAGAGAGGCAGAGGGAGAAGGAGAAGCACACTCCCTGCTGACCAGGGAGCCCGATATGGGGCTCGATCCCAGGACCCTGGGATCATGATCTGAGCCGAAGGCAGACACTTAACCGACTGAGCCACCTAGGTGTCCTCTTGATAATGTCCTAATGGAAAATATGTCTGTTATTATATATTCTCCTTCATTACATTACTTCCTTATTTCTTAATTCCTCATTATTAGAAATGTCTGGCATACATGATAGAACTGCTACTCAGGGAAAAGAGAAAGGTGGAATTCTCAACTCCAGGACTTAATTTTATGCCCAATTATCTAAACTTTAAGTATATATGCCAGTACCAATTGTACAGATTATAAAAATCTCTTACATTAAAAGGCACCATAAGAATATAAAGATAACCTATAAACATTTGAATACACTACACTACTTGAAACACATACAGAAAAATATCTAAAATATATAAAAAACATCTACCACTTAATAAGAAAAAAAATGCTACAATATAGTGGCTAGAAGAAGACAAGCAGATATGTCTAGGAAGAGGAAACAAATTATAAATGAATATTAAATATACATTGGGTAAATGAAATTAAAACCACAGTGAGATGGCTTTTAATATTCACCATTTTGTCAAAAATGAAGTCTGAAAATATCATGTATGAATGAAGACGTTAAGCAACTGTGATTTTCATTTATTTTAATTACAATAGCTAAATTATTAAATAATTTAATGAATTGCAGTATAAAACTATTTTAAATTGTGTTAATGATCAAAAATAACTAAAAGTAAACCATAAGTGGGGTGTTCTCAGACTTGTTACCAACAATGAACATAGACCACAGTAATCCTTCAACATCCTTCCATATTTTGAAGAAAATGATTTAAAACTAAGAAGGTATTATTGAGGGGCGCCTGGGTGGCTCAGGCGGTTAAGCGTTTGCCTTTGGCTCAGGTCATGATCCCAGGGTCCTGGGTTGGAGACCCGCATGAGGCTCCCTGCTCCGCGGGAAACCTGCTTCTCCCTCTGCCACTCCCTCTGTTTGTGTTCCCTCTCTTGCTGTGTCTGTCAAATAAATAAACAAAATCTTTTAAAAAAAAGTTATTATTGATATGTAAGGACATAATAAAAGCAACACATTTTTAGACAGTCCATATACTCTTTTTGGGAATTATTTGAGGAGTAATTTTCTAAAAATGCATCAGTAAACCAAGGAAGAAGGGCAGAAGTAACGGATCCAACTCAGGAAAGCAGAGGCAACATAGTCTAGAGCAGCCATTCTGCAGAAGGTGTAGAGGGGCGGCAGGCTACTTAGAACTAGAAATGGAAGATGTCAGGAGGGTAGAGGTAGTAAAGGGAATCGGGGTAAAAAGGTAGAGTTTCATAGATACCATAACTTCAGGATATAAAGCTTATTACTTAATAAAGAAGAATGGAAACTCAGAGAGGAAGGGGGAATTTACAAAAGAATTATAGGCGAAAGAAAAAGCAAATTAAAATGTGCCCTGTCTTAGCAACTGATAGAATGCCAGGAAAAGTGAATGTATTTAAAATTAATTCTACACTAATCCCACCTAGAGCAGTCTTAGGTTAGAGGCACTGACCACATAAAAGAATGTGTACTACTGGCTTAATTTTTCCATGACCCTAATAATGTAAATGCTATGAGTTGTTTTAAGAAATTGAATTAGCCTGAGGACAGAGCATATACATCTAGGTGTGTGATTTTCAGATTAGAAGGTAAATGACATCAATCTTCAAAATGTAAAGGTAATAGAAGATACAGAATTAAAAGTGGAGTATAATGTAGAACTGTTACTCTTATTTTAAATGGTAATCAAGAGAACAGTAAAGGAAAAACAAAGGAGTTAGTTACATTTTCTAACAGTTTAGAGATAACAGGAATTAAGAATCCCACTAAACTATTGTTATTCATCTGCTAGGAATTGAAAGTGAAGCAGAAAATATTCAAAAGAACTATGTAAGTCCTCTTTTATTTTAGAGACTGAACAGATATTGTATAAAGTTACATGTAAAAATCAGAGATGTGCAAAAAACAAAACAAAACAAACAAAAACATTGGTTGCAAAATACCTAACTTAGAATCTAAGTAGGGACCTTTTGGTAGCCAGTCTTTAAGATGGCCCCCAAAATTCACACTTCTTGGTATTCATCTTGTCATGTAGTTTCCTTCCACCCTGAATAGGGTTTATGGATTGAATAAAATATTGTGCAAACAAATTGGGACATTCAGATCTACATCATAAAAGACATCGCAGCCTATACCTTGCTCTCTTGGCTCACTCACCCTGAGATGAGGAAGCCAGCTGCCTCATCATGAGGACACTCAAAAAGCCCTGTGGAAATAGTCCTGAGGTGAGGCTCTGAGGCTTCCTGCCGACGACCATCATCAGCTTGCCATTTATGTCATTAGTTAGGGAAACACTCATTACCAGTGGTCCAAACTACTCAGTTATAGCCCCAGCTAAAAATAAAATGTTATTTTGCTACTCTTTGATCCACATCAGGCTGACAACTTCTCTTTGTCCCTGGAAAAAGAGTAGGGATGACTGAGACAAATAAGGGTCTAGATATACATGAATCCCTAAAAATATTATCCACTTCACTCTCATATTTATTTTTTATATGTCTCAGTATTAAAACAGCATTTGGATTTCTTGGTTGCCTATAAATGAAATAAATTAAACGTCTGTCAATACCCCCAAATAATTATTTATAATGTAGTGATATTTTTTTATTTTATGTGATACTTCAAAATATATTTATATATGAAATAAGTATAAGCAATTCTTTTCATTTTGAAAATTCTAGAATAATTATTTTCAAACATCTTCATAATAAGATTGATTTTCAGACTTTTATTCCATAACAAATTGAGCATTTTAAATTCTGAAATAGTTTTTATTTATCCTATTTTACACATATACATCAATATTATTAAAAGATGTAAAAGTTGTTAAAACTGTTACATAAATGGAAATGAATTAAATCAGGTGAATTCCTTCAGGGTCACCAAAGAATGAGAACAGAACTCCTCACTTTGCAGCACTAAACAAAAACATAAAATATCTACATTGGCATCTATGGTAAATAAATGGTTAATCAAATTATATATTTTGATGTATAGACAAAAATCTATTTCTCTTCCAGAAAGATCATCAAGGGTCCCTAGGCTGAAAACTGAAAGATACACAAGAAAAAACAGTACCACTAACAAAAAAGATGGAAAAAATAAAGCTTTCAGTGTAAACTGAGAAGTAGGAAAAAGATTCTAGAACTGTTATTTCACTAACTTTCCTCTTACTAATCATATTTAACTACTATAAATAATAATTCTAAGAAATTTGCAATGTTGCAAATGACTCAAATATTAATTTGAAGGTAATTTAGGAAAAGCTATGGTTAAAAAAAAGTATTCACACAGAAAATTAAGCCTAGTAAATATGGAGTCTATGGAAGTATTTATTATTGAGACTAAATATGGAACTTGAGCTTATATGAGGCTAACTGTAGACATTTCCACTTGGAAGTACAACAGAGATCTGAACAATTAATGTTTCCTAAACTGTAATTTGCTACTGTAATGTTATCTCTAAACCCCTTTATCTTTTACATTATCTTACATTGAATAATGAGAGTGAAGAATCACAGAATTGCCTCTGCTGGGTATCTGGCACATACCATTTCCCTCATTTACAACATCCAATTAACTTCAAAAACAATCCAATTTTATCCATTGGAAGTGTCATTCAGTTCAGATTCACTATCCTCTCTGGATTTAGATTCCCACCAGATCTTTCTACCTCTAGAAATACCCACTACAGAATACAGTCCCAATTATCCTTTGAAAGCATGAATATGATTATACCATCCTCTGATTAAAACCCCATAATGATTGTTTATTTTCTCTAAGCCTATTTCTCTTGGGCCAAATTCCTTAATACTGCTAACGAGTCCCCTCATGTCTTTGTCCCATACTTTCACAATATAAAATTTACTTGCAGTTACCCAAATGTGCAATACTGCATCTAATTTCAGAGATTACTAATTTCTGCCTACAATACCCTTCAATCAATCCACTCCCTTGGACCTAGCTAACTTCTCCTTTTCTGTAAGAGAGAGACAGAGAAAGAGAGAGAGAGAGGTAGGTGTGTGTGTGTGTGTGTGTGTGTGTGTGAAAGAGACAGAAAGGTGGGGGTGGGAGAGGGAGAGAGAGAGAAAGAAAGAGAGTTTCTAATTCTTCTAATTGTATAATATTTGGTAAATGTTTCTATTTGCAGAATATGAGCAGTAGATTGAGTCAGTCTCCTTGTCCTGTTTAGTTTTCAAAATTAAGTTTTTATTATGTATTGCTTTATATTTGTGACTTTCCCTTGTGCTGTTCTATCTCTGCACAAGCTACTACAGCCAGGCTCATTTCTATATAATTATATTTCAAGACAATTGTTTTGAGAGAACTAAACCAATAACCAGTTCACTTAAATAAAATATATTCTTCAGATGTTGAGGAAACTGCCCCCAGGAGCTCAGTGGTTTTTACGGCATTTTGCAAATATACAAGTAGTACATAATGGCCCCCAATTATGTAATGACCAGGTCATTGAAATAATGTCTTATCCAAAGAGATCTTATTGACTTAAAATTTTAAAAAGCTTGCTACAGCGCAAATTGATCACACATTAACTTTGTGATATGTGGCCTTCTATAGTCAAGGAAAAGAAACTCTGACATTATATGATATTCTGTGGGCATGGGACCAATTACATTTAAGATCCTAAAATAATTTTTTGCAATCTCGTACCTCAGAAGATCAAGATACAAAATATCATTTTAATTATTTCATTGCCATTCTCAATTATCTTATAAACTTTTCCTCTTCAACTCATGTCCTCTGTGCATTATCCTATGCTCATAAATTTAACAACTTGATTACTTGAAATTAGTTTCAACATTTGTTTGTCATACCTCCCCAGCTAATCTCTAAACCTAGATGAATTCACAAATACTCTGTCTCTGGTCCTGTATGTGGTATTAAATGCAGACCTTCAAAATCTCTGGCCTGAGAATTGAAATAGTCTTCTAAGCAATTAATATTTTCTGTCCAGCCTCAGTACTCCAGCAAAGTTAGCATTCCTAAATGCCATAATAATCTCCAACATGTCCTTTAAAAATCAACATTTACTGTTTTTTTTTAATAGTCCAAACTTTTAATCAAGGCATACAAAAATCCCATCACAATTTGTCCCTCGGCAACTAATCCAGAATTATTCTCTCCTTCTTTCACCTCCTTACACTCAGTCCTCACACACAACTAATTGGTGTTCATCAAAAGCACTTCTACTTTTTTCCGTTCCCTCCTTTACCAGAAGACTCTGGTATTAAACAAGATCTTCAAACTATCACGATGCTTCTCTACCCTACCCAAGTCCTTCCTTCCTCTGTTCTACTGTAACTTCTGCAAGTCTCTGCCTAAATGGGGCTATTCTTATTGTGATTTTCCCACATTCATTCAACCAATGCCACCATGTCCCAAAGAAAAAGGTAACAAAAACATATACAAATTAATATTTCACTATAATTGTCTAATAGTGAAATACATAGAGGCTTATAAAAGCATGACAGACATCAAAAAACATTTCCTCCAGATGACACGAGCTGAAATTTAGTCATTCTCTCTTCATCACCAAGGACAAGGTCTCAATTAATACTGAATTTTTAAAAATCTGAAGTTCATAGAAAATGTTACCTTTAAACAGAATGTCTCTGAAAAGAAACATTATTTTATTAACAGTGCTATGTCTGAATGGTGGCTATGTCTTGGCAGTGCTTGGACCCATATTCTTTAAAAAAGAAAAAAAAAGTTACTCTCTCAGCAATGGATATTTTTTCAATTTTGAGTTCTTTTATCTGTTAAAACTTTAGGCATTTATTTTTGTCAATAGATGCTTCATTTTAACACTGTTAGCCTTATAACACTTCATAAAATGTAAAAAGAAAAACTTTATTTTTCTAGTACTGATTTTAGATTGTGTCCATATTGATTTTTCCCTTGATTTTTTTTTTAATTTTTTATTGTTATGTTAATCACCATATATTACATCATTAGTTTTTGGTGCAGTGTTCCATGATTCATTGTTTGTTCATAACACCCAGTGCTCCATGCAGAACGTGCCCTCCTCAATACCCATCACCAGGCTAACCCATCCCCCTACCCCCCTCCCCTCTAGAACCCTCAGTTTGTTTTTCAGAGTCCAACGTCTCTCATGGTTCGTCTCCCCCTCTGACATACTCCCCTTTTCTTCCTCCCCTGTTATCTTCTTCTTTTTCTTTTTTCTTAAAATATGTTGCGTTATTTGTTTCAGAAGTACAGATCTGTGATTCAACAGTCTTGCACAATTCACAGCGCTCACCGTAGCACATACCCTCCCCAATGTCTATCACCCAGCCACCCCATCCCTCCCACCCCCAACCACTCCAGTAACACTCAGTTTCTTTCCTGAGATTAAGAATTCCTCATATCAGTGAGGTCATGTGATACATGTCTTTCTCTGATTGACTTATTTCACTCAGCATAACACCCTCCAGTTCCATCCACGTCATTGCAAATGGCAAGATCTCATTCCTTTTGATGGCTGCATAATATTCCATTGTGTATATATACCACATCTTCTTTATCCATTCATCTGTCGATGGGCATCTTGGCTCTTTCCACAGTTTGGCTATGGTGGACATTGCTGCTATAAACATTGGGGTACACGTACCCCTTCGGGTCCCTACATTTGTATCTTTGTGGTAAATACCCAGTAGTGCAATTGCTGGATCGAACGGTAGCTCTAATTTCAACTGTTTGAGGAACCTCCATACTGTTTTCCAGAGGGGTTGCACCAGCTTGCATTCCCACCAACAGTGTAGGAGGGTTCCCCTTTCTCCACATCCCCGCCAACATCTGTCGTTCCCTGACTTGTTAATTTTAGCCATTCTGACGGGTGTGAGGTGGTATCTCATTGAGGTTTTGATTTGGATTTCCCTGATGCCGAGCGATGTTGAGCACTTTGTCATGTGCCTGTTGGACATTTGGATGTCTTCTTTGGAAAAATGTCTGTTCATGTCTTCTGCCCATTTCTTGATTGGATTATTTGTTCTTTGGGTGTTGAGTTTGATAAGTTCTTTATAGATTTTGGATACTAGCCCTTTATCTGATATGTCATTTGCAAATATTTTCTCCCATTCTGTCAGTTGTCTTTTGGTTTTGTGGACTGTTTCTTTTGCTGTGCAAAAGCTTTTTATCTTGATGAAATCCCAATAGTTCATTTTTGCCCTGGCTTCCCGTGCCTTTGGCGATGTTTCTAGGAAGAAGTTGCTGCGGCTAAGGTGGAAAAGGTTGCTACCTGTGTTCTCCTTTAGGATTTTGATGGACTCCTGTCTCACATTTAGGTCTTTCAACCATTTGGAGTCTATTTTTGTGTGTGGTGTAAGGAAATGGTCCAGTTTCATTCTTCTGCATGTGGCTGTCCAATTTTCCCAACACCATTTGTTGAAGAGACTGTCTCTTTTCCATTGGACATTCTTTCCTGCTTTGTCAAAGATAAGTTGACCATAGAGTTGAGGGTCCATTTCTGGGCTCTTGATTCTGTTCCATTGATCGATGTGTCTGTTTTTGTGCCAGTACCATACTGTCTTGATGATGACAGCTTTGTAATAGAGCTGGAAGTCCGGAATTGTGATGTCGCCAGCTTTGCTTTTCTTTTTCAGTATTCCTCTGGCTATTCTGGGTCTCTTCTGGTTCCATACAAATTTTAGGATTATTTGTTCCATTTCTTTGAAAAAAGTGGATGGTATTTTGATGGGGATTGCATTGAATGTGTAGATTGCTCTAGGTAGCATTGACATCTTCACAATGTTGATTCTCCCAATCCATGAGCATGGAACGTTTTTCCATTTCTTTGTGTCTTCTTCAATTTCTTTCATGAGTATTTTATAGTTTTCTGAGTACAGATCCTTTGCCTCTTTGGTTAGATTTATTCCTAGGTATCTAATGGTTTTGGGTGCAATTGTAAATGGGATCGACTCCTTGATTTGTCTCTCTTCTGTCTTGTTGTTGGTGTATAGGAATGCCACTGATTTCTGTGCATTGATTTTATATCCTCCCACTTTACTGAATTCCTGTATGAGTTCTAGCAGTTTTGGGGTGGAGTCTTTTGGGTTTTCCACATACAGTATCATATCATCTGCAAAGAGTGAGAGTTTGACTTCCTCTTTGCCGATTTGGATGCCTTTGATTTCTTTTTGTTGTCTGATTGCTGTGGCTAGGACTTCTAATACTATGTTGAATAGCAGTGGTGAGAGTGGACATCCCTGCCGCGTTCCTGACCTTAGGGGAAAAGCTTTCAGCCTTTCCCCATTGAGAATGATATTCGCTGTAGGTTTTTCATAGATGGCTTTTATGATATTGAGGTATGTACCCTCTATCCCTATACTCTGAAGAGTTTTGATCAAGAAAGGATGCTGTACTTTGTCAAATGCTTTTTCTGCATCTATTGAGAGGATCATATGATTCTTGTTCTTTCTTTTGTTAATGTATTGTATCACGTTGATTGATTTGCGGATGTTGAACCAGCCTTGCAGCCCAGGGATAAATCCCACTTGGTCGTGGTGAATAATCCTTTTAATGTACTGTTGGATCCTATTGGCTAGTATTTTGGTGAGAATTTTTGCATCCATGTTCATCAAGGATATTGGTCTGTAGTTCTCTTTTTTGATGGGGTCTTTGTCTGGTTTTGGGATCAAGGTAATGCTGGCCTCATAAAATGAGTTTGGAAGTTTCCCTTCCATTTCTATTTTTTGGAACAGTTTCAGGAGAATAGGTATTAATTCTTCTTGAAATGTCTGATAGAATTCCCCTGGGAAGCCATCTGGCCCTGGGCTTTTGTTTCTTGGGAGATTTTTGATGACTGTTTCAATTTCCTTAGTGGTTATAGGTCTGTTCAGGTTTTCTATTTCTTCCTGGTTCAATTTTGGTAGTTGATACATCTCTAGGAATGCACCCATTTCTTCCAGGTTATCTAATTTGCTGGCATAGAGTTGCTCATAATATGTCCTTATAATTGTTTGTATTTCTTTGGTGTTGGTTGTGATCTCTCCTCTTTCATTCATGATTTTGTTGATTTGGGTCATTTCTCTTTTCTTTTTGATCAGTCTGGCCAGGGGTTTATCAATCTTGTTAATTCTTTCAAAGAACCAGCTCCTAGTTTCGTTGATCTGTTCTACTGTTCTTTTGGTTTCTAGTTCATTGATTTCTGCTCTGATCTTTATGATTTCTCTTCTCCTGCTGGGTTTAGGCTTTATTTGCTGTTCTTTCTCCAGCTCCTTTAGGTGTAGGGTTAGGTTGCGTATTTGAGACCTTTCTTGTTTCTTGAGAAAGGCTTGTATTGCTATATACTTTCCTCTCAGGACTGCCTTTGCTGTATCCCAAAGATTTTGAACAGTTGTGTTTTCATTTTCATTGGTTTCCATGAATTTTTTTAATTCTTCTTTAATTTCTTGGTTGACCCATTCATTCTTTAGTAGGATGCTCTTTAGCCTCCATGTATTTGAGTTCTTTCCAACTTTCCTCTTGTGGTTGAGTTCTAGTTTCAAAGCATTGTGGTCTGAAAATATGCAGGGAATGATCCCAATCTTTTGGTACCGGTTGAGACCTGATTTGTGACCTAGGATGTGATCAATTCTGGAGAATGTTCCATGGGCACTAGAGAAGAATGTGTATTCCTTTGCTTTGGGATGGAATGTTCTGAATATGTCTGTGAAGTCCATTTGGTCCAGTGTGTCATTTAAAGTCTTTATTTCCTTGTTGATCTTTTGCTTAGATGATCTGTCCATTTCAGTCAGAGGGGTGTTAAAGTCCCCCACTATGATTGTATTGTTGTCAATGTGTTTCTTTGCTTTTGTTATTAATTGCCTTATATAATTGGCTGCTCCCATGTTCGGGGCATAGATATTTACAATTGTTAGATCTTCTTGTTGGATAGACCCTTTAAGTAGGATATAGTGTCCTTCCTCATCTCTTATTACAGTCTTTGTTTTAAAATCTAGTTTGTCTGATATAAGGATTGCCACCCCAGCTTTCTTTTGGTGTCCATTAGCATGGTAAATGGTTTTCCACCCCCTCACTTTCAATCTGGGGGTGTCTTTGGGTCTAAAATGAGTCTCTTGCAGACAGCATATGGATGGGTCTTGTTTTTTAATCCAATCTGATAGCCTGTGTCTTTTGATTGGGGCATTTAGCCCATTTACATTCAGGGTAACTATTGAAAGGTATGAATTTAGTGCCATTGTATTACCTGTAAGGTGACTGTTAACTGTCTGTTGTCTGTGTTCGTTTCTGCTCTTTGCTGCTTTTAGGCTCTCTCTTTGCTTAGAGGACCCCTCTCAATATTTCTTGGAGGGCTGGTTTCGTGTTTGCAAATTCCTTTAGTTTTTGTTTGTTCTGGAAGCTTTTTATCTCTCCTTCTATTTTCAATGATAGCCTAGCTGGATATAGTATTCTTGGCTGCATTTTTTCTCGTTTAGTGCTCTGAAGATATCTTGCCAGTCCTTTCTGGCCTGCCAGGTCTCTGTGGATAGGTCTGTTGCCAATCTAATGTTTCTACCATTGTAGGTTACATATCTCTTCTCCCGAGCTGCTTTCTGGATTTTCTCTTTGTCTCTGAGACTCGTAAGTTTTACTATTAGATGTCGGGGTGTTGACCTATTATTATTGATTTTGAGAGGGGTTCTCTGTGCCTCCTGGATTTTAATGCCTGTTTCCTTCCTCACATTAGGGAAGTTCTCTGCTATAATTTGCTCCAATATACCTTCTGCCCCTCTCTCTCTCTCTTCTTCTTCTGGGATCTCAATTATTCTAATGTTGTTTCGTCTTATCATATCACTTATCTCTCGAATTCTGCCCTCGTGATCCTGTAGTTGTTTCTCTCTCTTTCTCTCAGCCTCTTTATTTTCCATCATTTGGTCTTCTATATCGCTGATTCTCTCTTCTGCCTCATTTATCCTAGCATTTAGTGCCCCCATTTTTGATTGCACCTCATCAATAGCCTTTTTGATTTTGATTTGTTTAGGTTTTAGTTCTTTTATTTCTCCAGAAAGGGTTTCTCTAATAACTTCCACGCTTTTTTCAAGCCCAGCTAGTATCTTTAAAGTCATGATTCTGAACTCTAGGTCTGACATCGTACTAATGTCTGTATTGAGTAGGTCCCTGCCTGACGGTACTACCTCTTGTTCTTTTTGCTGAGGTGATTTCTTTCGTCTTGTCATTTTGTCCAGAGGAGAATAGATGAATGAGAGAACAAAATGCTAACAGGTTTACAACGTCCCCAGCAAATATACTGTATACAAATCAGAAAAGACCTGAAACCAGGGGAAAAGAAAGGGAAAGAAAGAAAAAAGAAAGAGAAAAAGAAAAAAAAAGATAAAAACAAAAACAAAACAATACAAAAAAGGCAGAATATGATCAAATATGATCAGGCTAGTGCATAGATCAGTGCCACACACTAGATTTTGGGCGTATTTTGGTCTGTTAGAAAAAAGTGCCTCCTAAAATTTTAAAGGAAGAAAGACATATATGTACAAAATAAGGGTTGATACAATGAAGGGATGGAAGATGACTGTAAAGATGAAAATTATAAAAGATTTTATAAAAGGACTTGGTAAGATAAGTTGTTTGAAAAAAGAAAGAAGATTTAAGAAAAAAAAAAAGGAAAAAGGGAGAGAATGTGATCAGGCAGGAGACTAGAACAAAGCCATACACTAGTGATTTAGGGTATATTTTGATCTGTTAGAAGAAACTGTACCTCAAAATTTTAAAGAGAGAACAACTTATATATATATGCCAAAAATAAGGGTAACTACTATGAAGGGATAAAATATGACTCTAAAAATGAAAAATAAAAAATGTTTTTTTTTTTTAAAAAGGGATTTATAAGATGTTGGTTGAAAAAGGGAAAAAGAAAAATAAAAAAAAACAGTCAACAAAAATTAACTTTGATGAAATAATGAATCATGGTAAAAAAAAAAAAAAAGCCATGAATCTATGTGCAGTATTCCCCTAGCGCTGGAGTTCTCCTATTCTCCTTGATCGATCAACTTGGTCTTGGCTTGCTGGCTGTTTGTGTTGATCTTCTGGGGGAGGGGCCTGTTGCTGTGGTTTCCAAATGTCTTTGCCGGAGGCGGAATTGCCCCGCCCTTGTCGGTCTGGGCTAAGGAAGCTGCTCCGGTTTGCTCTCAGGAGATTTTGTTCCCTGCAAGCTCTCCGTACAGCTTTGGAGGACCAGGGCAGATATGGTGGCCTCCCAATCTCCACTCGGAGGAGCTGAGAACTCGGGGCCCCACTCCTCAGTGTGCCCCCAGAGAAAAGCAGTCACTTCCGTGTCCCCGGTCTCCGGCCGCACTCCGTGCTCACCCGGCCTGTGACCGAGCGTTGCTATCTCTGGCACCCGACCCCGCGCGGAGTCTCCAAACCCAGCAGATCCCTGCAGTGCGTTCCCGCACCGCTCCTCCCCGGGAAGGAAGGGGAGTCTCCCCGGATCTGCTGCTTGTTGGGTCCCTGCTGGGGGAGCCGTGCCCCGACTGGGCCACAGATCACAGTTTATGGCAACCCCGAGCTGAGAGCCCGCGACTCTGCTCCGTATCTGCAGCCGGCTTCCCTGCTCTGATACCTGGGAGCTCTGGCGCACTCAGGCACCCCCGGTCTCTCTGTGACCCCAAGGGTCCTGAGACCACACTGTCCCAGGAGGATTCCACCCCCCGCTTAGCCACTGCAGCGACGTCCCTCCGCCGAGCCAACTTCTAAAAGTTCCGATTCTGTGCTCCGCGTTTCTATCACTTGCCCGAAGCAGTCTGCGGAGGCCCCTCCCCCGCCGTCTATCCTCCCGAATATCGCCTCGGATTCACTTCTCCACACGCCCTACCTTCCAGTAAGTGGTTGCTTCTCTGTTCAGAGAGTTGTTGCTACTCTCCTGTTCGATCTCCTGTTGAGTTCGTAGGTGTTCAGAATGGTTTGATCCCTATTCAGCTGAATTCCTGAGACCAGACGAAATCTAGGTCTCCTACTCCTCCGCCATCTTGCTCCGCCTCCTTTCCCTTGATTTTTTTTTTTTTTTAAGATTTTATTTATTTATTTGACAGAGAGACATAGCGAGAGCAGGAACACAGGCAGGGGGGAGTGGGAGAGGGAGAAGCAGGCTTCCCGCGGAGCAGGGAGCCCGATGTGGGGCTCGATCCCAGGACCCTGGGATCATGACCTGAGCCGAAGGCAGACGCTTAACGACTGAGCCACCCAGGCGCCCCCTTTCCCTTGATTTTTTAAGAGAATAAGTTATTCCACACATTCTCCCCCAATTCCTCAGTTCTTCACAAGAGAGCAATACATCATGACTACAAACCACTAATTAATACTTCTACAACAGAGATTGGTGAGCCACCACAACTTCCCTGAAAGTACGGTAAGTCTAAGCCTGCAGCTCCCCCTGCTTGTGCTCTCTCTCTCTGACAAATCTTTTTTTTAAAAAAAGAACTATATTCAAAATTTTTATGCTACCAAAGTTGCTTCTAACATTCAACTGCTAAGTTCAGTAGCTCATGATGAATGACTGCAAGACTTATTTGTCAAATAATACATCAACTTATCCTTGGGGTGCGGGTCACTGTGCTTCCTAGTAAACCAAACT
Organism: Zalophus californianus; assembly: GCF_009762305.2. Lineage (NCBI taxonomy): Eukaryota > Metazoa > Chordata > Mammalia > Carnivora > Otariidae > Zalophus > Zalophus californianus. The sequence goes on from NC_045606.1 coordinate 80,389,342, forward strand.
TACATTCTACTCTATTATACTCATGAACATTAAAAAGGAGATAAGGAGGGGCATGTGGGTGACTCAGATGGTTAAGCATCTGCCTTCGGCTCAGGTCATGATCCCAGGGTCCTGGGATCGAGCCCTGCATCGGGCTCCCTGCTCAGCGGGAAGCCTGCTTTTCCCTCTCCCACTGCCCCCTGCTTGTACTCTTTCTCTCTCTGACAAATAAACAAATATTTTAAAAAAATAAAAAGGAGATAAAGAGAGGCAGATGTGTCAGTGGAGAACCAAATAGTAAATAGTCACTTAAATTTACTTCTGACCAGAAGACGAGTGAAAAGAGAAATTTGTACAATAGTTATATAGTTGTAGTATAACTGCTATGTTTTCAAAGAAATAATGTATTTATCTAGAAAGTTTCACACATGTACTGTGGCTTCCACTGAATACTTTGTTGTGGTTGTTTTGCTACCTGCTCAGCATGGACTCTGTTGGGTACTTGGTGATAATGACACTTTGAAGTGAAGGTAGTCAACTTCCTTTCACCCTCAACAGTATTTAGACAGTATTAAGAGCTGCCTCTTAGTCTTCTGGGGAGGGAGTCCCTTTTAAAGCTATGATCCTCGGGAGAGAGTAGGTATGGTACATTATGTAACTGCATTGGCCAGGCCCTGGTGGAGTAACTTTTGGTTCTTCAAGTAGAATTCATTTTTTTTTTAAAGTAACAAACTTATAGAACACTGGAATAATTACCCCCTTGTTCATTAAGTACCGTATTATACACAATGCATACTGTTTAATTTAAAAGCCTCAGCAAAATCCAAGATTGAAGCTGGGATAGAAACCAGAATAGAGTCAGGAATGAGCAATGAAATAATGGCTGGGCTATGATGGACTTAGCACAGTAAACTGATCATTTGGGGCATGTTTTATTGAAGCAATAACAGGGGCCATTACCTCCAGATCTCTTAATACCGTAACTCTATAGATGCTAAAGGAATGTGAGGGCCAGTATAGACTAGATCTGTGATATTCATCTGTGGTTCTGTCCTGTGTGTCTGGCACATCAAAAAAAAAGCTATTAAAAATATTTTTAGGATGGTCTTCTATAATAAAATGAAACAAATTTCTTCATATCAATAATATGCTAAATTATGTCTTTTATCCATCTGTTTCACAGTTTTTCTTAAGAGATTACAGAGGATATATAACATTTAGTTTTTTCTTGAATGTCATAGGCTAGAACTTCACATGAAAGATTTAAATGCTTTAGCTCTGCAATAATTCTTTTTAATAATTTTAAAAGATTTGAAATTATGAAGACAGTGTGGTGAAATGTGTTAATCAGTTCTAAAACTTAGGTTTGTGTGTTGACTTTATGAAAAACCAGTTGTATGGCAATTATAGGTACTCTTGAGAACAGATGTGCATGAATATTTTATTATTGTCTTATTTAATGCAATTATATAAATGTGGCAACCCACTGTCCTCTTGGATTTTTCTGCAATATTTCAGATGCTTGGGCCTTTCATTCTACACATCACTGGGATTATTTCTTATAATGATTTGATATGGTCTTACTTAAATCTAACTAAGCATCTTTTAAGACTATTTTATTTTTGTTCTGATGAATCTTTTTTCAGTGATATTTATAAACTTAGAGAGGAATAAAAATAGAAAGGGGAAGTATGCCTTTAAAAATGTATTGCACAAAAAAATCTAGTAGTTTAATTTTTGTCTCATATATGTTCTATAAATTCTGTAAATGTTCTGTAAAAATCTGTTGGAAGTACATAATGGCAACTAAAGTGTATAACATAGGGAGCCTCAAAGAAGTATTGTGCTTTATTCTTTAAGAATCTGAAATATTTAACAATGCTGTTAATATTTCACAAAAAAGTGTATGAAAAATGTAAGACTAGCTTTTCTCCAGTAAATTAATAATTTTAGATAGAAGTAACTGTTCACAAATATACATATGTCCCCTTTATTCCCTACCTTTTAATGGTTGTTACCTTATTCTCTGTATTAACTTTCACTTTTTAAATATCTTTATACATTAGAAAAGCAATACATATACAAGCATATACAAAAAAGTAAAGAACCTATTACCAGCTTCATTATGAGTCACATATAAATCTTGTACTTGTATGTATCTACCTGTTATGTATAAGTTTAGAAATATCCTTTATATTATGCAGAATAGAGCTTATATTTTATGTATACTTTCAAAGCAGGAAATGTACAACCAAAAACTGCTGAGTGATTATTTAGGCCTATATGTGATTAAGTTGGTCTTAATTTAGATAGCAACTCATTAAACTGTGTAGCATATTAATAAATGGGAACACTTCTGATTACTTACAGAGACATTGTACCATATTTATAATACCCAATAATGACACATTTTAGCAGCTTCCAATAAAGCAGTCCAATTAAATTTGGCTTCTAGGAATTTAAAAAAGACTTAATTCATTTTGCTGACTTCCAGGAAGACGGTGGAACAGAAGGATCCTAAACTCACCGCTCCCACAGATACAACTAGATAATACCCACATCAGTACAAATAACCACAAAATACTCATAGACTGACAGAACAGACTCTCCACAGCTAAACTAGAGAGGGGGCCACATCAAAAGCAGTAGGAAGAATGGAGACACAGAAAGTAAGCTGACCTGTGAGACAGTCCCTGGGAGGAAGAGTGACCCAGGCATGGAGAAGGGAGAGGAGCAGACTCTCTACACTGGGCACCTCAGGTTCAAGAGACCCACACTGGAAAGATGAATTCCCATAATATTTGGCTTTGAAAACCAGAGTGGCTTAAATTCTAGTTCTTACAATCAGTGGGGCTTAATACCTGTAACTTCAAAAATCAGTGGGTACTTGTCTCAGAGACTGAGGGAGATAGGAAACGCAGTACATGCCCTTAAAGAGACAGCACAACAAACAGCCCCTCTGAGATATAGCATAAAAACAGCAGTTTGAAAAATGCCTGGGTATATGGAAAGGAGATTTATTTACTAATCTCAAAGCTTGTGATGGAGGGGCAAGGATGTCTGAGAGAATCCTCCAAGAACAAAGGAGCTGGTGGGTGCCATTTCCCTCCCCTTGCTCCCCAGTCTAGATCTGCTAACACCTGTGGGAACCAGCACAGAGTGACCACTCTTCACCGAGCTTGCTAGCAGTGCATCCCACTCTCCTGCTCTTCTGTGGACTAGCCCCTTTCAACTCGACCTTGGTAGCTCTCCAAATCAGTGCCAGGTATCCTCCCATGACAGACCTGCACAAACCTTGCTAACATTGCATGCCACGCCCCTGCCCTCCTCTAAGGACTTAGCAGGAATATATCCAAAGCAGCTATGGGTCCCCTCCCATGGCATGCCAGTGCAAATCTTGCTAACACTGCATGCCCCACTCCCGTGTTCTCCTGTGGACCTGACCCCTACCAATTGCCCTCGGCAAGGGTCCATTCAAAGTGATACCACACAGGCGGCATTGTGCAAGCAACCCTAAGAGGCCCCAGAACCACTCCAAAGTGACTCTGGCCACAGGGAAAGGGGAAGATAACCACACACACCAGTATAACTGCAGCCCCAGCAGTGGGCTGAGGGAAGACATCTGGTCTCATTGCAGACTCCACACAACAACAAACCTTTTCAGAGGACAACAGAGGGAGAATGCCCTGCAGCTTGATGCACCATAGCTCTTGCAAATATCTGATCTGACTCAGTTTAAGCCCAGTGTAACCCAAGACTGGCCCTTTAACAACACAGGGAGCAAACCCTGCCTGCAACAGGCAAAGAAAATCATTGTAGGTAACTGGACTGGAGGCAAACCCAACTCAGGCACAATAGTAGGGTACACACAACATACATAGGAGACACCACTGAAATGCCAGGTTCTGGTGAACAGGGGACACTGCACTACAGGACCCCTTCTTCATGAGGCCACTACTTTCAAGAAACAGACACAGAGTTAGATGAAATGAGGGGACAGGCAGACTATGCCCCAGATGAAAGGATAGGATGAAATCACAGCAAGAGAGCTAAGTGAAAGAGATAATATGTCTGATAGACAATTTAAAATAGTGGTCATAAAGATATTCACTGGACTTGAGAAGAGTGGAGGACTTCAGTGAGACCCTCAAAAAGAGACAGAAAGCATAAAAAAGAACCAGTCAGAGATGAACTCAATAAGCGAAATTAAAAACACACTAGATGGAATAAACAGTAGACTAAAGCAAGCAGAAATGGATGAGCAACCTGGAGGACATAGAAATGGAAAGCAATCAAGCTGAACAGCAGAAAGAAAAAAGATTAATAAAAAAAGGGGGAGTATATTAAAGCAACTCAGTGACACCATTAAGTGTAATAACATTTTCATTATAGGATTCCTAGAAGGAGGAGGAAGAAAGGGATCAAAAAATTTATTTGAAGCTATAATAGCTGCAAACTTCCCTAATCTTAGGGAAGGAAACAGAAATCCAGATCCATGAGGCACAGAGAGCCCCCAACAAAATCAACCCAAGGAGGCCCACAAAGACACAGTAAGTAAAATGGCAAAAAGTAATGATAAACTAAGAATTTTTAAGGAATTTTTAAAGCAGCAAGAGAAAAGAAAACAGTTACACACAAGGGAAACCTCATAAGGCAATCAGCTGATTTCTCAGCAGAAACTTTTCAGGCCGCAAGATAATGGCATGCTATATTCATAGTGCTGAAAGAAGAAGAAAAAAAAAAAACCCTGTAGCTAGGAATACTCTATCCAGCAAGGCTCTCATTCAGGATAGGAGAGATAAAGAGTTTCCCAAACAAAAGTTAAGGGAATTAATGACTACTAAACCAGTGCTATAAAGAAATGATCAAGGGAACTCTTTGAGTAGAAAGGAGAACCATAAGCAGGAGTAAGAAAAGTAGAAAGCACAAAGCAGTAAAATTAAGTGTCTACACAAAAATCAGTTAAGAGATTCTCACACACAAAATAAATATAAAATTTTAAAAAAGGATATATAGTATGACACCATATACCTAAAACATGGGTGGGTGAGGGGGAGGAATAAAAGTGTAGTGCTTTTAGAATAGATTCAAATTTTTTTTTAAGATTTATTTATTAGAGAGAGCACACGAGTGTGGGGTGGATGGGCAGAGGGAGAGGGAGAGAAAATCTTAAGCAGACCCTGTGCTGAGCACGGAGCTCATCCAGGGCTTGATCTCATGACCCTGAGATCACAACCTGAGCCAAAACCAAGAGTTGGACACTCAGCTGACTGTGCCACCCAGGCACCCCAGAATAGCTTCAAACTTAAGTAACCATCAACTTAATATGGACTGCTATATGCATAAGATATTACATATAAACCTAATGGTAACCACAAATTAAAAACTGGTAATAGATATGCAAGAAAAATTACAAGAGGAAGGAATCCAAGTATATCACTAAAGAAGGCCAAAAAGCAGTGAGAGAAGAGAAGAAAGGAACAGAGAAGATTTACAAAAACAACCATAAAATAAGTAACAAAATGGCAATAAGTACATACCTATCAATTTGAAAGTAAATGGGCTAAATGGTCCAATCAAAAAACATAGGGTGACAGAAAGGATGAAAAAAGCAAGACCCATCTATATGTTGCCTACAAGTGACTCATTTCAGACCTACAGACACATGCAGATTGAAAGTGAAGGGATGGAAAAACATTTATCATGTGAATGGAAGGGAAAGAATGCCAGGGTAGCAATACTTATATTGCACTAAATAGACTTTAAAATAAAGACTATAACAAGACACAAAGAAAACATAATAGATCACCAGATAGATCTAACAGATATATTTAGAACATTCCACCTAGAAACAGCAGAATAAACATTCTTCCCAAGGGCACATGGAACATTTTCCAAAACAGATCACATGATAGGCCACAAAATAAGTCTCAACAAATTCAAAAAGATCAGAGTTATACCATGCATCTTTTCCAACCACAATGGTATAAAACTAGAAATCAACCACAAGAAAAAAAATCTGGAAACAACACAAATACATGGAAGTTAAATAACATTCTACTAAACAATGAATGGGTCAACCAAGAAATCCAAGAGGAAATCAAAAAACACCTGGAGACAAATGAAAATGAAAACAAAATGATCCAGAATCTTGGGATGCAGCACCCCAAAACCACATGACCCAATTAAAAAATGGGCAGAAGACATGAACAGGCATTTCTCCAAAGACACACAGATAGCCAACAGAGATGTGAAAAAATGCTCAACATCAGTCATCATCGGGGAAATGCAAATCAAAACCACAATGAGATAGCCCCTCACACCTGTGAGAATGGCTAAAATCAACTACACAAGAAACAAGGGTTAGCGAGGTTGTGGAGAAAAAGGAACCTTTGTTCACTGTTAGTGGGAATGCAAACTGGTGTGGCCATTGTGGAAAACATGGAGGTTTCTCAAAAAATTAAAATAGAATCACCCTATGATTCAGTTATTCCATGACTGGGTATTTACCCAAAGCATATGCAAACACTAGTCCAAATAGATACATGCATCCCTATGTTTTTTGCAGCATTACTTACAATAGCCTAAATGTGGAAGCAACACAAGCATCCATGGACAGGTAAATGGATAAAGAAAAAATGGTGTGTGTATACACACACACACACGCACATACACACACACAGTGGAACACCGCTCAGCCATAAAAAGAATGAAATCTTGCCATTTGCAACAATATGAATGGATCTAGAGGGTATAATGTTAAAGGAAATAAGTTAGCACTGAGTAATGTATAGAATTGTTGAATCACCAAATCGTACCTGAAATAAGTATAACACTGTATTTTAACTGTACTGGAATTTTAAAAAACAAATAAAAATTAATTCATTTTATTGTTCACTTGTCCTTATAATCCAATACTATGAGGAAATGTTTATTTTTTTTATTTTTTTATTGTTATGTTAATCACCATATATTACAACATTTGTTTTGGTGTAGTGTTCCATGATTCATTGTTTGTTCATAACACCCAGTGCTCCATGCAGAATGTGCCCTCTTTAATACCCATCACCAGGCTAACCCATCCCCCTACGCTCCTCCCCTCTAGAAACCTCAGTTTATTTTTCAGAGTCCATCATCTCTCCTGGTTCGTCTCCCCCTCTGACTTACTCCCCTTCATTCTTCCTCTCCTGCTATTTTCTTCTTTTTCTTTTTTTTTTTCTTAAAATATGTTGCGTTATTTGTTTCAGAAGTACAGATCTGTGATTCAACAGTCTTACACAATTCACAGCGCTCACCGTAGCACATATCTTCCCCAATGTCTATCACCCAGCCACCCCATCCCTCTCACCCCCGACCACTCCAGCAACCCTCAGTTTGTTCCTGAAATTAAGAATTCCTCATATCAGTGAGGTCATATGATACATGTCTTTCTCTGATTGACTTATTTCACTCAGCATAACACCCTCCAGTTCCATCCACGTCGTTGCAAATGGGAAGATCTCATTTATGAGGAAATGTTTATTAACTAAAATTGAATTTAAATTTTTGTGTAGAATATAGAATCACATAACTTTATTTATTTTTAGACTATTTGGGGGAAAGAGAGAGAGAGAATGTGCACGTGCATAAGAGTATGAATGGGCAGTCGTGGGGTGGGTGGCAGAGGGAGAAGCAAACTCTCCACTGAGCAGGGAGCCTGACTCAGGGCTCCAACCCAGGACCCCGAGATCATGACCTGAGCAGAAGGCAGATGCTTAACTGACTGAGCCACCCATGAACTAGAATCACATAACTATTTTACTACTAATCTTGTAGAATTACATTTTATTTATACTCTGAAATTTAATTTTCAGAGTATATTTTCTTCATCATCATCATATGGAAGAATCCACCTATATTTATTCTAACAGAGAAAATAATCAGAAGTAATAAATTGTATCAAGCTTATTTTGAAGATACTGGTCATCTCTCATCACATTAGTAGCCACTAATGGTGTTTGAATTTAAAATGATCAAAATATCTTCAGTCTCCACTGTTGCCTGATATAATTAGTTTGATCCAAGATAAAGCATGAACCCTATTGAAAAGTTAAAGTTTCATTCCGTTGCAAATATCTTTATTAATACATACTTTTAAATCCCTTTCTGTTTTTACTGGTGATGCATTACAAAAGTTGATGTTATGTTCAGGCGCCTGGGTGGCTCAGATGGTTAAGTGCCTGCCTTCAGCTTGGGTTATGGTCCCAGGGTCCTGGGATCGAGTCCCGCATCAGGCTCCCTGCTCCTTGGGAGCCTGCTTCTCCCTCTGCCCCTCTCTCTCTGTGTCTCTCATGAATAAATAAATAAAATCTTTAAAAAAAAAAAGAGAAAAGTTGATGTATGTTCTAATCACCTATTCACCCCTGAGGAAAGGATCCCTCACCCTAAATAATAGGAGAGAGCCAAACACAAGACACCCACTAACATGTAACTTTTAAATCCATTTAAATATATTTTGATAATGGTCTAGATCAAAAATACAATTACCTAATTCTTATCATTTGTTGAATAACTAATCCTTTCAACATAATAGCACATTCATTAGTTTAAGATGTTTTGTTGATTCCGTTATATTTATCACTCTGTGTGTTTGAAGATAATCCCATTATTTTGATTATCCTATATTTGCAATATACAACAGTATATATATATATATATATATATATATATATATACATACACACACAATATATTGCTTTTATATCTTCATTACTCTATAATAAAAAATGATTCTGTGTTTATGTATTTCCAGAAGAATTCATCATTTTTACAAAATTTCTCCTCAAAAATTATCAAAATTTCATTAAACCTGATTGTTTTCCAAAAAATTAACATCTTAACTATATTCAGTATCGCCACCAAGAAATGTGATGCCTTTCTCCATTATTAATGCCTTTGGGTTTGGGTTTTTGTTTTTGTTGGGTTTTTTTTGGCAGTTTTTTCGTAATAATCCTCAACATGATCGATAAGAAGCTCTATCATCTGACACCACCCTATTTTATGCTTGTTTCCAAAACTCTCTTGAACATATCTTAAAACATTTTCATATTAACTCCCTCAGTGGTTATATAGCTTTTCAATCATAGAATTTGACATCACAAAGTCTATGGCTCATCTGCTCTGAAACGTGCTTGTGCAAAATACTTGGGATTTACTACGCCATTTACACACAGATTATGTCCCATGGCCCTCCAGGTATGCAAATTTATTCTTACCATTTTTTTTCTAATTTATGAATGTGCTTAGGTTTATTTTATACTTAACTGAATATTTTAATACTAATAAAATTTTTGGATTTAAATGGTATCGAGCACAAGTTTGATAATTGTATCTCCTGCTTTCTCAGGATTACACTTCGTATATAACACTGGTCAGAACTTTCAAAACTTTTATTGTGAAATCTGTGTATTTCTTGTGTATAACTTTTTTTTTAGTCCACTCCTTTGATGTGACAAATTACCTATAAAATGACTAAACGAAACGACTATTTGCTTTAAACTAAAGATGATAGCAACTTGCCAAAACACTGAATAACGTATACTCTAGTGCAGATGAATTTGTTTGAGGAATGGCTGACTGAACACATAACCACCTAAAATCCCAGTTATGATTTACACGGAAAATATAGAAGGGACTTTATCAAAATTTGAGTAACAGATCTTGAAACTTTGAAAAATGAGATACTAGGTCTTGGAGGGGATGGAGATCTTGACTATTTTAACAGTAACCAAGATAATGCAAACTAAGGATGGAGGTACATAGGATTATCAAATTATCAAAAATAAAAACATACAGCTCAATGCTGATGAATGCATAGAGAAGTATGCAATAATATTCACTGAGATTAGGAATACAGGTTGTTGATACGGATGGATAGCAATTTATGTTAGATTAAAAACATTCTTCTCTTATCCAGGTTCCATCATTTTAGTATTACTCTTGCAAAACACTAAATTCTTATCTCACAAGACTAGCAGATCCAAAACCTATATGGGCCCTCACATGTCTCAAGACCTGTTCCATGGCCTGCTCCATGGCCTAGATAATTTAATACAACAGTCACCCTATATTCATGACCAGCAACCTTATCCCATGATAGACTATTACTTCATTAAATTTGTCAAGCATTTTATATTACTCAGGGGCGCCTGTGTGGCTCAGTCATTAAGCGTCTGCCTTCGGCTCAGGTCGTGATCCCAGGGTCCTGGGATTGAGCCCCACATCTGGCTCCCTGCTTGGCGGGAGGCCTGCTTCTCCCTCCCCCACTCCCCCTGCTTGTGTTCCCTCTCTCGCTGTGTCTGTCAAATAAATAAAATCTTTTAAAAAAGCCATTTTACATTACACATTCTTGTCCTCAAATTCAACTTTATAAAATTTTTTTCCAGTCTCATTTTTAGCAGTTGATGTCACTTCTATCTCACAAGGAAAAAAATGAAATTTCAGTATCTGTTTAATATCCACAATATATTACATTTACTCATCATGTCTCCTTAGGCTCCTCTTGGTTGCGACAGTTTCTCACACTGCTCTTTTTGATGACCTTGACAGTTTTGAGGAGTACAGGTCAAGGAGTGTTATAGAATGTCTCTAAGCAGAGATCTGGCTCATGTTTTTTTTCTCATGATGAAAGTGGTGTTATGGGTTTGGGGGGGACGAGGATCACAAAGTCAAAATGTCATTTTCATCACATCACATCAAGGTTGCCTATTATCAACATGACTTATCAATGTTGATGCTAATTTGGAACCCCAGGCTGATATAGTGTATATCAGTTTCTTCACTGTGAAGTTATTCTCTTTATTTTACTCCCATTCCATGCTATGCTCCTTGGAGGAAAGTCACTAAGCACAACCCACTCTTAATAAGTGCAAGTTATTCTCATCAATTGCTTTCCCGAGTATCAACCAGATGATTAAAGTCAGTTTGAACATATTTCTCTCCCAATTGTATATTGTGTGTTTACATGTATACGTATACACAAACACCACACACTGCAATCTCCCTCAGCCATTTCTTTCCCTCTCCTCTTCCAGATATCTTGAAAGGTTTACTGAGGCTCTTCCTTTGTTAATTAAAAAATTTTTTTTTTTTTTACTTGAGAGAGAGAGAGGGAGAGAATGAGTGATGGGGAGAGGAAAAGAGAGAGAGAGAATGAGAGGGAGAAGGGGAGAAGCAGGCTCCCTGCTAAGCAGGGAGCCCAATGCAGAGCTGAATCCCAGGACCCAGAGATCATGACCTGAGCTGAAGACAGACGCTCAACGACTGAGCCACCCAGGCGCCCTGAGGCTCCTTCCTTTGAACATGTGTAGAGAGCGCCATCCTCAATGAAAGGATGAGTGAAACAAACCTTTAAATATTTCCATTAGTATAATAAACCATAACCCAAGTAGAAAATTTTTGAAGATGTTGGTCATCTCTCATCACAATCTCATAAAAAATACTGACCACAAGTAATTTCTCCCATGCCAAAGAAGCTTCTGTCAATAAATGATCAGCCTGGGCGCCTGGGTGGCTCAGATGGTTAAGCGTCTGCCTTCGGCTCAGGTCATGATCCCAGGGTCCTGGGATCGAGTCCCGCATTGGGCTCCCTGCTCCTTGGGAGCCTGCTTCTCCCTCTGCCTCTCTCTCTCTCTCTGTCTCTCATGAATAAATAAATAAAATCTTAAAATAAATAAATATATAAATAAATAAATGATCAGCCTGTAACATATGGTATAGACATAGGGACAATTATATCAGAAATTTCCTGAGAGAATATTAGCATATACTAAAGTATTTCCAGCACTTATACATACATTTGAACGACAACCCTACAAAGACTGGCTAATTGCCAAATAAATTACAAAACGGGGTGCACTATTTGTGGAAGAAGAGGAGGGAATTCGCACAACAGAGTGGAGGTGAACAGACTTGAAGAAAGCTATCAAATAAGTCATTCTTTTTTTTTAAATTTTTTATTGTTATGTTAATCACCATATATTACATCATTTGTTTTGGTGTAGTGTTCCATGATTCATTGTTTGTTCATAACACCCAGTGCTCCATGCAGAATGTGCCCTCTTTAATACCCATCACCAGGCTAACCCATCCCCCACCCCCCTCCCCTCTAGAACCCTCAGTTTATTTTTCAGAGTCCATCATCTCTCCTGGTTCGTCTCCCCCTCTGACTTACTCCCCTTCATTCTTCCTCTCCTGCTATCTTCTTCTTTTTCTTTTTTCTTAAAATTTGTTGCAAATAAGTCATTCTTATAATCTCGTTTGCTTTGAAAATATTGTCCTGCATTTATCTCGTTCTCCCTCAGGGATTACATCCATGTATGACAGTAGCACCTATTTTACTTCAGTTCTTTTAGCTTGCTTCCTATGTGCATGGCTCAGGGGTCAGCCAGTTCAATTAAGGACACTTTGTTACTTTTGTTTACCAAGAGGTTAAATTTAGAAATTTAGATTTCTTTTCCTCCTCCCTTCCACCTCTTTTTCTTGCCTTCTTTCTCTTCTTTTTCCTTTGGTATTCTCCTTTTTCTCTTCATTCTTTGCTTTATAAAATATTGTCTTTGATTTAAATTTTCAGGTAAGTTGTGGGGTTTTTTTTGCCATTTATTTAGGATGTACATGTATTTGTACCAGGATATCCTTCTTATTTTTTTTAAAGATTTTTTTTTAATTTATTTATTGAGAGAGAGAGAGAATGGTAGAGAGAGAACATGAGAGGGAAGAAGGTCAGAGGGAGAGGCAGACTCCCTGCTGAGCAGGGAGCCCGATGCGGGACTCGATCCCGGGACTCCAGGATCATGACCTGAGCCGAAGGCAGTCGCTTAACCGACTGAGCCACCCAGGCACCCCAGGATATCCTTCTTAATATGCAATCTGCTATAGTACATAAAGTGAAATCCTTCTACCTAGTAAGAAAAAATAAAACCATCACTTCTAGAAAATACTTGCTCTAAAACATGCATTGTAACAAAGTTTCCATCCATGGAAAATATTCAGTAATTAATTCATAATGAATTTTTTCTGACCCTAACTCATAGTGATTCTTACTTAGCTTAAGTAAGAATCTGATTTTTTTTTATCTCTTTACTCTGGATTTTTTTCAGCATTTGATCCTACAAGGTTTTTAGGTTTGTTTTCGGTCAATAACTCCCTTGTATTTCTGGTAATTTATTCCCCTGATAAACAGAAAAATCTTTAAATATTTTTTTCAACCATCACATGCACAATTTTCTTTATAGCTAAACTTGATTTGTAATGTTATACATTGGTTGATATCATTTAACATTGTTTCCAAAGTCTCACTTTGTATTTTTTTGACAATACATTTGGACATTTTCCTCTCTGTAGCTGACCACAATCATTGGAGACCTGACTGCTACAGATATCCTTTTTGATAGGACTAAGATATTATATAGGAAATGTGGGTTAAAGCAATATTTCTGACAGTGAACTGTGATTATCTGGATTGTCTGAGAGCATGAAATAGATTTTCTAAGCTTTTCCTATTACAGTACATAAAACTCTGACTTTCATCTTAGATAACTGAAGTAAAGAATTGCTACAGATCACAATACTCAAAAGAAAATTTTTTTTCCTCATTGGGGTCAAAATATTAAAGTCACCTAGACAAGTACCTATGATTACTTTTCTGCTTGCTCCCAGGAGACTAAGCAACGTAAATACATGCTTAATTCCAATGTGTCATACATCTAGATCTCAGGTTTCTTGTTTGTCTATAAGTTAGGTTCACGTCAAATTACACATATGAAGAATGCTTCTATTAAAGTCACAACTCAAATGTTTTATTGTAAAATAAAAACATAACTCCGTAAAAATGTTTTTCTCAGAGATAGCAAAAAAAAAAAACCCATTGACAAAATGGCAAATTTTTTATTTGTAAAACCACTGCAAATTTGCAGTTTAACATTGAAGAATAAACGTTTTAATTTGGAAATACAATTTTAAGGATTAAGTGATACATTTGCATTTATCAGCATGAATAAACAAATGTTTATTTAGAAATGCTATAATCTTCTATAAAATGATGTCTTTAATCAAATTATGCTGATCTGACTTTAAATCATGTGGTTTTCCAACACACTTAATATGTGTGCATATATACGCAGATATATATAGTTATATACTATGATTATACTTGTATATTAGTAATTATGATGCAATTCAACCAAACCTATTGAGAAAAAAAGTAGCATATGAAAATATGTCCTTGCTTATATTTATATATATATGTCTTTAAAATTTAACTTCACAAAATAAATAAAATCTTAAAAAATAAAATTGAACAAATGTAGATTTTAATAATTTGACAGAGAGAGAGAGAGCACAAGCAGGGCGAGGGGCAGAGGGAGAAGCAGGCTCCCCGCTGAGCAGGGCTCCTGTTGTGGGACTCGATCCCTGGACCCCGGGACCATGACTTGAGCTGAAGGCAGACAGTCAACCAACTGAGCCACCCAGGCGCCCCTACATTTGTTCGGTTTTAAATAGGTCATTTTATATTATCTATATCCCTTTATATATACTTAAATTAATTGTTCAGCAATATTTATTATGTTTATTGTGTTTATAAAGCCTGTCATTAGTTATGGACAAAACAAGTCCTACTCTCAAATTTAGGATCTTTCGGGTGAGACTGAACACACAATTTTAGAAGCTAACATCTACTAAAAAGAGAGCATATAAATAAGGTATTTCGTTTCCTTTCAAATTAAATTCATTAATGGTAAGTGAATTCCATGATGTGTTTCCTTATCATCAGGATAAATTTAGTTAATCAAGATGAATTTGGTTTTAAAATGTATAATTCATAGCTGCTTAGACATTGTTCATTTTGTACTTAAAACAGACTGTTCTGAAGGGCACTTCTTAGTCACCTATTGTCCCAATTATCACGCAACCAAACCGCTCCAAAACTCAGTAACTTAAAACAGCAAACAGACTGCTTCCAACATTGCGTGTGGTCTGAATGGCTTTGATTTAAGCTGCATTTCATCTTGGACACAGGCTTCTAGTTTGGATTCCCATGTTTCCACAGTCTCCTGGGAGCAGCAGGTAATTAAAGCAAGTTTTTCTCTTTATAGGTCACACTAGTACAAGCAGATAAGCAGGAGCATGTGAAAACTCTTAATGCCTCAGCCAAATCGACAGTGTCACTGTCAATATCCCATTGACAAACTGGAGATATGACAAAGTGGAGAAGTTCTGTGTCCAGCAGACTGGGGAGGCAGCTCAACAGATGTAGATCACCTGGTAGTGGTTTTGTTTCGATTAACCATTGTCAGTAAGAAATGGATTATTCAATTCACAAGCGCAGTGTCTCAGAGAAAGTAGTTTCTGGAGTGCTTCACTTTACAAAATCATATCTTTTGAAGTGCCACCCAGTGGACTTGGTTGTTTACTATTTGTTTGATGTTAACATACATATCCTCTAAAGATCAATAAAAAGATGGAGGAAATGAAAAAATAAAAACCATAAAGCTAAGTTGTTACATGGGCTCTCCAGAGAGCAATCAAAAAATGCTTTGCATTAATTAGCATTTCCTCAGACATCTGATTTTGTGCACACTCTTGATCCAGAAGAAGAAATTTCTTTACACTCAGGTAGAATAGCCTGATGATGACAAACTCATTGCAACAGAAACTTCAGAAAGATTTAATTTGCTTGAAAATTAAATCAATTCTCTGGCTATCCTGCCTCAAATACTGATGATTTGATTAATTAATGACACTTAATAAATTCTATATTATACTTATTGTCTCTTTGGTCTGCTTATTTCTTCTTATAAACCATTTGCTCAGTTTTTAAAGCTCTCTCTTTAAAGCATTTTACTTTACCAGTTAAATGAGTATTGCCTAGGAGTAAAATAATACTAGCTACGCACATTTAAAAAATGGTTTGGAGGAAAGAAGAAAAATATTTGATGAAAACAACATGAGGAATTTTTTTTTTAAAGATTTTATTTGAGAGAATGAGAGAGAGAGAATGAGTGCAGGGGGGTGGTAGGGGCAGAGGAAGATAAAGAAGCAGACTCCCTGCAGAGCAGGGAGCCCCATGTAGGGCTCAATCCCAGGACTCCAGGATCATGACCTGAGCCTAAGGCAGACGCTTAAACTACTGCCACCCAGGTGTCCCAACATGGGGATTTTTTTTTTTTTTCTTTTGACAGAGAGAGACACAGCAAGAGAAGGAACACAAGCAGGGGGAATGGAAAAGGGAGAAGCAGGCTTCCCGCAGAGTGGGGAGCCCGACGTGGGACTTGATCCCAGGACCCTGGGATCATGACCTGAACCGAAGGCAGATGCCTAACAACTGAGCCACCCAGGCGCCCCCCAACATGGGGAATTTTTATTAGGAAAATCTCACCAAGCCAATTTTTTTAAATTTAAATTCAATTATTAACATATAGTGTATTATTAGTTTCAGAGGTAGAGGTCAGTGATTCATCAGTCTTATATAATACCCAGTGCTCATTACATCACATGCCCTCCTTAATGCCCATCACCCAGTTACCACATTCCTCTACCTCCCTCCCCTCCAGCAACCCTCAGTTTGTTCCCTATAATTAAGAGTCTCTTATGGTTTGTCTCCCTCTCTGGTTTTGTCTTGTTTTATTTTTTCCTCTCTTCCCCTATGATCCTGTTTTGTTTCTTAAATTTCACATATGAATGAGGTCATATGGTAATTGTCTTTCTCTGACTTACTTTGCTTAGCATAATACCCTCTAGTTCCATCCACATCATTGCAAATGGCAAGATTTCTTTTTTTGATGGCTGAGTAGTATCATCAAGCCACTTTTAATATTTCAATTGTATTACTTGAACTAATGTTAAAAAGAAAATTCCCAATATTGAAATACTAAATTTTTATTTACTGACTTATAAATAGCACATTTTCTGAGGCCTCATAGTAATTGATCTGTGTCATATTTTGAAATGCACTGTCATGGTATAAAAGTGTATCACTTTGATAAATAAATACAAAAAGAGAAAAACAGCTTTCCTCAGCCCTCAAAGAAGATTTTCCTTTTTATAATGCCAAATAAGGATTTCACAAACCTGGCCATATTGACATTCAGGTTTGAATAATTGTTTGTTCTGGGGATTGTCCTATGTATTATATAGTGTTTAATAGCATGCCTCTTGCATTGCTAGATGTCAGTAGCAGCCAAACATGATAATGAAAAAGGTCTCCAGACGAACCAAATACTCCACAAGGAGACACAACTGTCCCAAGTTGAGACTCACACTTGCTAAGTGATAATATTTAAGAGGCATTCAATAAGAATACATTAGTAAGAATTTGCCTAAATAAATTAAACTGAATATTAGGTGGATATTTAGTTTATATTTATTTACTAAGAAACATTTCTTAAATCTTCACATAGAATATTTGTACCCTATACATGACCTATTAATTCTGAGAAAAATATCCAGACATCAGAATTAGCTTAATATTAACTGCTAAGTATTTTTAAAGAGAACGTGGCATGTGTGTGGGCAGGTAAATATCTTAGAGCTGTGTTATATAGATTTGGCAAACTTTATATTTTAGTAATATTTTTTCAGGACAAGAATTAGTATCCACATATTTGAAAAGATATGAACACTTATATGCAATTTATAAATAGGAATGATAATATCTTCTGTTAAAGTTTAGGCATAAGTCATTTGCAGATAAATTTCAAATGCATTTACCATCTAGTGATGAGAACTAATTAATATATATATACATGCCTGATGTTTATATATTTCAAAAGCAGAAACTGGGGCACTTCGGTGGCTCAGTCAGTTAAGCGTCTGCCTTCAGCTCAGGTCATGATCCCAGGGTGCTGGGATTGAGTCCCACTCAGCGGGGAGCCTGCTCCTTGCTCAGCGGGGAGCCTGCTCCTTCCTCTGCCTCTGCTGCTCCCCCTGCTTGTGCTCTCTCGCTCACACCCTCTCTCAAATAAAATCTTTAAAAATAAAAAAATAAAAAATAAAAGCAGAAACTTTTGTTTTATATCCTTTACCAAAGTCCTACCTGCAAGGTAACTTGGATGGCCAATATTTGGTGAATGATGAACATCTGTTTAATCAATAGATAGCTTTAAATTGACCTCATTGTGCCCATCAGCAATCCTACAGCACCCAGTCACCTGCAGAGTAAACTTTTGGCAAAGTCTTCTTCAAAGATGAAGTTGTGCTAAGTTTGAATACCAAACCATAAGACAAAGTCACTCAACAATGTGATACCAACTACATGCCTTTGAGTTCAACATGATGATTGAAGGAAGGTAAAATTAAGAGGAGGCTTGTGAGAGCATAATCATTATCTTTTTCTACTGTCCATATAGTCTTCTGAATTTTACTATATTTCCACTATCATATTTAAATTACCCTGGGATTAATAAGTATTAGAAAAGGGATTCCTGGTAGTCATTAAATAAGGTCTTGGAAAGGAATATTATATCATTGGGAGAGAACTCCAAAATTTATATATACCTGTGTGTACATACATATATGAATTATGTTAAGAAATAGGGAGCTCATTCCTAAGCAAAATATAAACATAACATAGTGGAAAACTATCTCTATAGGTAGCATCTAGCTATAACTAAAAAGTAAAATATAGGAAATTATATGATAAACTTCCTTCCCTTTTACTTGTGAAAAATATGTTACCTTGTTGGTTTTGCACTTTTGGTTCATTACTAAGATGATTGCTCAAGTCATCACTTCACATTCACAAAATAGATCAAAATTATTTAGCTGAGAGTTATTAAAAATTATCCAGTTTGACCCCTCACTTTATAGTTGGGAAAACCTTATCCAGGAAAGTTACTTGACTTAAAAGCTATGGTCAGCTAACGTCTGGGATAGAAATCTAGTGGCTTAACTATAGGCTCATTGTTCTCTATAATAGGACACTTTAGGAATCTAAAATAGCAGCTAGAGGACAAGACAATGAATAAAGGTAAATTTAATTATCCTCAAATCAGACATTAAGAATAATTTATGTGTATAAGAAATATAGGCAAGGGAAGGTATTGACCACCAATCCATGCTAGTCCCTATAAAAAAACAATAAAAGTCACATAGTCTGTGTGTGGGCAAAAGATATATGGGAAATCTCTTTACCTTCCCCTCAATTTTGCTGTGAATTTGAAACTGTTTTAACTTAAAGGAAAAACGACAGTCATTTCCCTTAAAATTATAATAAAGCAAGTAACATAAAAGTAACTAGAATCAGAGACAAATATGTGGTAAGTAGTCTTAACAGCACTAGGAAGTGCAAGCCATACAAGTTCAGAGAAATAACGTAATCACATTCTACAGAACGGAAAGAGACCAATGACCTAGCCTAAAATGTTAGGAGGGATTTGCAAACACAGAACGGTAGATACATAAGAGGGGAATTCAGTGGAGGAAAAACTATTGAAATACAGCTCTATTCCTTAATTATTCTGTGGCCATAGGACTTTATGAATTACGTAGAATATTCAGGTGCCATGAACTCTACAGAGGGCTTAGAATAGAATGGAAACTAAAACCTCATATTTTAAAATAACAATAGCTACAATTTTATGAGACACTACCATGGGGCAGACACCGTTCAAAGTTTATCCATATGTAACTAACCACCCACTGACAAAACAATCTACTATTTTTGGGCGCCTGGGTGGCTCAGTTGGTTAAGTGACTGCCTTCCGCTCAGGTCATGATCCTGGAGTCCCAGGATCGAGTCCTGCATCAGGCTCGCTACTCAGCTGGGAGTCTGCTTCTCCCTCTGACCCTCCCCCCTCTCATGCTCTCTCTCTTCCATTCTCTAATAAATAACATCTTTAAAAAAATCTATTATTTTTCATGGTTCTGTGAATTCATTGGGTCTAGCTGGGTGGTTCTTCTGCTCCATGTGGTGTCAGCTGTGACTACAGTTATCTGGAAGCTCAATTTAGCTGCAATATCCAAGATCACTTTCTCATATGGTTAACAGTTGGTGTTGGCTGAAAGCTCAGCTGAAGCTGTGGAACAGAGCATTTTGGTTCCCCCATTCACCAGCCTTCTACTTATGGTTTGAACCTCCAATTGTACCAAGACTATGTACTAAGAAGAAATAATCCAAGTATGTAAAAGTGGAAGTTTTTTTTTTAAAGATTTTTAAGTAATCTCTACATCCAATGTGGGACTCAAACTCACAACCCTGAAATCAAGAGACACGCTACCAACTGAGCCAGCCAGGTGCCCCCAAAACAGAAGATACCTTAAAGCCCATGTTCAAAAGTAACACAGCATCACTTTTGCCACATCCAGTGGGTCAAGGCAATTTCAGGACAGTGCAGAATCTCGTAGAGAGAAAGTAGATTCCACCTTTTAAGGAGAGGAAGATATATAGCCATCTTCAATCTAACAATCTTATATTACTCCAATCAGCACTCACAACTCTTAAATACTCAAGAAACTTGAAGCACAGAGAGGTTAATACATACATTTTCCAGTTATCAAAACAAAGAATTGGCAGAACAAACTATTTAAACAAAGATATTCTGGCACAGAGGATTAAAATAGCATTGATATCACACTAAACACAACACAAATTATTTTATTTCCTAATGACAAATCAATTTGGTGTTTTCTGGTATAAGGAATTTCTTTCTCTAATTAGGTTTCTAGCCAACAGGAGTCCCAACTCACTTTTTTTTTTTGTTTTAGATATTGTGATATTTACATGTCCCAAAACTTAATATTGCTATAGTGGTGAGTTTTCAATGATCAGCTGAGTACTTACAGTTCTTTAAATACTGAAACTCCATTACATGGATAAAACAAGAAGTATCCATTGCAAAATTCTTTAAAAGAAAAAGCACCTTTTCAGAGTTTTGAAATGTTGTCACTTTACCCAAAACTGAAACATGTACATGATTTGTGAAGAATGCCACAGCTTTCAGAAATTAAATCATGGATTTCAGGATATTTTGAATTCCATCAACATCAAAAAGTTAATGCAAATGATACCATTTACCATTAAATGATTTTTATAGCTTTGAAAGTTTATACACTCACTTTCCTACTTTCATCTCAACCTATCTAAATCCTACTTTTTCTCCAGTACTTTGTGTCTCATCTCTGTGGGGAGTGTCATCCAGTGGTCACAATTATGATTCAGATGCTCATGTCGTATGCTCACTGGGGGCCTGGGCATAAGCCTATTGGAGCCTGGATGGTGGTTCATGGTTTGTCAGTTGACACCACTAACACATAAGGTCCACATGGATAGAAACTTGATCTTCCTTATCATTTTATCTCCAGAGCAGTTTTCTTTAGCTATAAAGTTTTGTTCTCATTTTACATCTTCAGGAGACACATTCATTTTCTGTTTATTCTTCTCTCTTTTCTCAGTCCTTGTAATCTTTTCTCTCATAAGATCATCTTTTTCCATTTTACTGAATATTTTTAAAGGACCTCTCAAGTTATCCTTTATATTATTGTTTCAATTGTCCGCTTTGTAGATTGTCAACTTGAATCTGTAAGGAAATTTTTTTAATCTGCGATGTACACTCTCATTTTTCACAAGTTTATTTTAGAATATAAATCTCCCATTCTTACTTTCCAAATTTTGCAAAATGAGTCTATTTTCCTTATGTTTGTCTTGTCTCATCATGCACTAATTCCATGTGGTTCCATTTGTAAAATTTACTTAGTAGTGCAAAGTAGAATCTTCCTAAAAATTTACTTACTTGTATAACTAAAATTATTAAACTGCACTTTTTTGTACTGGAGATGTATTTGTGAGTCCTGTATTTCCTTGTGTTTTATCCCCAAATGAGATGAGGTTCATATAGGATTTTTTTTTTATGTAATAAATGGATAGAGGAGGTGTATTTTTCTTGGTCTTTCCTGTATTCCAAATGATTGTTTTCTTGTGAATCTTCCTTTATTCTACTGGTCATGTGTCTTCATTTTAAGGAGAGGGAGTGATAAGAATACTTTTGGTTCTTTTTAGAAATAGTGTATTCATTTCAATATTTACATGTATCTAGACTCAGCTTAATATTTAAAAAGAAGTAAACATACTCTTACGTGAGCATGTGTACTCTGGTTTACTGTCTTTTCCTTCCTTCACTTCCTCCTTACATTTCTTGCTTCTCTTCCTATAGTCTTCTTTTACAAAATAACACAATTACAAACACAGAGTGCAAAGACCAAAGTGGCACATAAGTATACTGTTAGCACGCGGTATAGCCTGTATTCACAAAGTGTTAGGAATATTCAACATCTCTGATTGGCATTGATTTACTGTAAAGAAAGCAGGCATTTGAGTGACTTGAGAAAATTGCTTAAAACAGTACAAAATGTATAATTCCTATGTTATTACATATAGTCTAAATGTACATACTCAAATACACGTGCTTCTACAGAAAAATTCTCTATGATCCAAAAGAACTTCATATTAACCGAATTTATATTTCTACTTTTTCACAACTTGTTCCCAGAAACTGTATGTGTAGTGTTTTAGGATAATCTCCAAAATGAGAAATAGATCATTTAACTTGGGTTCAATATGCCATTAGCTAGTAAAAAATTTATTGTTTTA
Source organism: Zalophus californianus (assembly GCF_009762305.2). Taxonomy (NCBI): domain Eukaryota; kingdom Metazoa; phylum Chordata; class Mammalia; order Carnivora; family Otariidae; genus Zalophus; species Zalophus californianus. The sequence goes on from NC_045606.1 coordinate 80,411,942, forward strand.
TTGCCTAGCTACACAATCTACGTCAATCATTTATCTCTAATTTGGGCAAAATGCTTAAGATCCACATACTTCAGTTTTCCTTATACATAAAATAAGGAAGTTAAAAGTAACTACACCTCAGAGTTTTGGTGAGGAATCAATAGGATAGTTCATATATTTGAATTACGTCTGTCACATCTGTAATTGTTTGACAAATAAATGATGATGATTATTAGCTAGGCTTAAATTCCATGCAGTTTAACTTCTGGTTCATTAGTGCACACCATTTGTTCTTATTCATATATTAATAATCTGCATATTTATTTGAGTTTTGTATCAGTTTTCTAGGGCTGGTATAACAAAGAACCATGGACTGAACGGTTTTAACTATTTTCTCACATTTCTGGAGGCTGGAATTATGAGCGCAAGGTGTCAGCAGTTCAGTTTCTTCTGAGGTCTCTCTCCTCGCCCTGAAGATAGCAGTTTTCTTCCAGTGTCTTCACATATATTCCCTCTGTATATTTCCACATCCTAATTCCCTCCTATTATAAGGACACCAGTCATAGGAGACCACGCCCACCCTAAAGATCTCCTTTTAACTTAATACCTCTTTATCTATTTTTTTTTTAAAGATTTTTTATTTTTTTATTTGAGAGAGAGAGAATGAGAGATAGAGAGCACGGGAGGGAAGAGGGTTGAGGGAGAAGCAGACTCCCTGCTGAGCAGGGAGCCCGATGTGGGACTCAATCCCGGGACTCCAGGATCATGACCTGAGCCGAAGGCAGTCGCTTAACCAACTGAGCCACCCAGGCGCCCTTAATACCTCTTTAAAGACCCTTTCTCCTGGGGTGCCTGGGTGGCTCAGTCAGTTAAGCAGCTGGCTCTTGATTTCGGCTCATGTCATGATCTCGGGGTCCTGGGATCCAGCCCTGCATCTTCATCATCATCGTCATCACCAGGCTCTGTGCTCAGTGGGGAGTCAGCTTCAGGATTCACTCTCTCCCTCTGCCTCTTTCCCTTCTCCCCCGTCCCATTCACTCTCTCTCTCTAAAATAAGTAAATCTTAAAAAAAAAAAAAAAGACCCTATCTCCAAATACTATCACCATCTGAGGTCCTGGGGGTTAGAACTTCAGCATATGAATCTTTTTGGAAGAGTAGGTAGACATAATTCATCTAAATTATATTTGAAATCATTTTATATTTTTGAAAAGTACTAAATTTCTCAACCTTAAATTATCATGCTTACTATCCTCTATTTGTTTAGCCTTATTTTTAAGGACTAAGTAAAAATTATAAATTCTATTATTTCCCTAATGAATGTATTTGACTTTACCTCAAATATAACAAAAAAAGGGAAAGAATCAATATGTATTCAAAACTGAAATACATGAAAGAGAAGTCTCAGAAGGCATATGCAAGTTTTATATTTCCACCTCCTGCAAAAATATGATTACTACTGACTTGGTCACAAACTAAAAAATGTCATCTATGTGAATAGTTTCATCCAGCCATTTACCTATCTCTCTTAGGTGCTCATTAAATAAATACAAAATTTTGTAGTAAAAAAAGTCTTTCAAAATTTAACAAATTACTAAAAATTGAACATAGAAGTATTAAGTTTTTAATAGTGTTAGTTTTTATTACCCTATAAATATTAATCATTTCAGGGAAGTTACTTTTTTTTTCCTGAAGATATCACATTATTCTGACAACAAATACCTCCTTAAAATCCTTTTGTACAGTGAAGTTAATTTCAATATTGCGTTATGGAGAATGGACTTCATTTTTAGAATAATTTAGATTAGACAATAACCACTTTTCACTAATACATGAACCTTTAGAACTTCTATTCCTTTCAAGAATCTTACAGAATTTAAAGATAGGTAGGAAGCAAATATTCTTATCTGTATTTTGCAGACAGACCAACTAAGCTATTGAGAGTGGCAGGAGTAGCCTAAAGTAAGAGAAGGAATTTTTTAAATCCTCTATTCCTTTGGAATTGAAACACTTTTTTTTTTCTTTTCCTTTTGGCCCCTACTTCTCCCTCATACCAGCAACACTTTTTCTTTGCCATATTGCTTCGAGGTGTGCACCACTATGGAGCAATATCAAAGTCATCCAATGCAGTAGCTCTAGTTCCACAAGGAATTCAGCAATCACTATGGATTGTCTTTGAACACTATCAGCTGAGAGTTTGAGATACAACTTTGCTATCTCTGCACACCCCATTGCCCACTAGAACTTGCTGAATCAATTTCCATTCATAATAAAATATTGTTTTTTAGGAACTTTGGTGTTTGAATAAGTACAGTATCAACAAGTTTCAGTATAAATGGCATGCAGCCAGTTTAAGGAGATTAAGAAGGTATCAAATACACTGCTTTATTGAAGTCAACTTTAAATTCCCAAAATGGCTCAATATACATGCATATGCCTGAAAATAAGTTTCAGTGAATCTCTGGCTATGTGGTAAGCAAAATATTTGAGAAAATGATTTATAAGGCCATTTCTTACAAATTCATCCCTCTTTGATATATTTTTTCCAGTTTGTATTTAAATTCCAGTTAGTTAACATACAGTGTGATATTAGTTTCAGGTGTACAACATACTGATTCAAATTTCCATACAACACCCAGTGCTCACCACAACAAGTGCACTCCTTAATCCCCACCTCCTTATCACCCATCCCCCCACCTACCCCCCTTCTGCTAACCATCAGTTTGTTCTCCATTAGTTAAGACCGTTTCTTGGTTTGCCTCCCTCTCTCTTTGGTATGAATATTAATGATGCACTAGCTGTCAGTTTCACCACAGTGAGTAATGGTTTTGTGAGGTAACATGATTGAGAAACAATTACAGTAATTGAAGTACTGGGCAATGAAGCAATAGGTGGACATTACTAATTATTAGAGTTGACCCACTATGACCTTTGAGATAGGTGTATGCCAAAATGTCTTTGTTAATTTCTTTCAAAATCTTTATATCCCATTCAGCAATTAAAACAGCAACCTTCCTAGAGGAATAGGGTTACTCCCGATTTCTTTCAGTAATAAGAGCCTAAAGAAGGAATGGGGGCGTATTGCCACAAGAACACAATAACACATGCTTGTCTCCAACCCCTTTGGGTTCACATTGTCCTATCAAGTCTACCGATGAATATATCACTTTTCTTTTTACTTGCAAGGTAGCTACCTGTTTGTATGCAATCATCTTTTGATACCGTTTTATCTTTTTGAACTTTTACTAAATTAAGTCTGGGCAAAATAGGATCTGTAAAGACAAACTAACAAATATAGTTGGGGTAAAAAAAAACAAACAAAACAAAAAACATGTAAAGTATACACTGAAACAGAATGGGAGAAAGGGTTGTCTTTATTTCTAGGAAATAAAGATTAGAAAATTAAATTTGTTAATCACTAGAATTTAGTCAAGTTTATTTAAATGTTTCTGGTTATTAAAAATATTTAAAGTTTTATATATTAACTTTTTGGTTTGAAGGAATCATAAATATCAATTTGATTGCCACTCCCACCCTCTGTCTTGTACTGTTATGTTTAACCAAATTGTCTCATTTGATTGTTATGATGACTGATAGGTGTAGATCTACAATAGATCTGCCTCATTAATAAATGCATAAATTCCAAATCATGATTTTTATCTTAATCAAAACTATCTTACAGACTATAAGTTTCTGCTTAAGAAACATAACAAGAATGGCATGGACTAACTATAGTGAAAAGCCCGATAATCTACACAAAAACTTTTCTTGAACACATCTGAGAGCTGGGGTCACACAGAAATTGTTCACCTGAAATCTAAGGGAAGAAGGTACCTCCAAGGAGAGATGGGACAAAAGCATGGATTTACCTGGGGCAGAGCACAGCAAAGGATACTTACAAGTGAATTATGTAAAGCCAACTAAAATTAACAAAGTGCTGAAAGTTGAACACAGGCAAACATGAAAAAGTAGAACACTTGGAACAGAACCCAGAACAGGAACCGATGTTGGTATTGTCACTCCTCTACCAGCAGGAGTGGCTGATAGACCCTAACAAAATTCAGGAATTTTCTGCATGGAATCATGTCTCAGTTCTTCTGGCCAAAGAAAAACTGCTATTTCTTTGGTCCGTTGTCACCAAAAATAGAAACCCAGAGCCTATTAGACTCTTGATATTGCAAACAGTGCAGACTCTGTGACTGATGATTTGAGGTAGAGCCTCCAGTGGAACATAGCCTCCACCTGGAGGCACCCTTTGGAAATTAGGGCTTGTGGCTTTCCTGGCAAAACTACCAATTACCCTCATTTTTAAAAACAGCTATTAACTTAATACTGAATACACTTATCAAAACTGCACACTTGATCCATGGAAGACTTGGAAAACTCTTGCCTCATACTCCCATTTTTGGGTGGGTGAATTCAGATTCAATGACTAACAAACTGGGAAGGGCCTCCCAGATCTTCTGTTATCAGAGAGAGATGGTATACTCAAGAATGCAGTCATCCTGGTCTCAGAGAAAACTATCTTCCACTCTGCTACCTAAGGGAAAGCAACTGGCTCAGTGGGGCCCTCAATTCACCAAAGGTCCACTAAAAGAGGTTCTGCAAAGACCAGATAGTAAATATTTCAGGTGTACAGACCATGTGGTCTCTGAAGCAACTATTCAACTCTGATGTTGCCCAAGAGCAACCACAGAAAACACACACATGAATAAGTGGGTCTATAAGATGGAAAATTATGGAATTATTTGACTAATTTAGATAGAAGAGAGGATTAGTAAACTGAACAATAAGCCAAGAGACTATTTATATTAATGCAAGGAAAAGAGAAAGATAGAACTGCTTAAGGGACACAGGAGGCTGGCTGAAAAGGTCTCACATACATGCAACTGGAATCCCAAAGTATAGGAAAGAGAGAATTAGCATAATTGATATTTGAAAAAAATATTGGCTGAGAATTCACAAAAAGTGATAAAACATATGGAGTCCTTTAAGAAGCTCTATGGATTCCAAACAGCATAATTAAAAGACAATCCCCAGCTAGGCACATCATGAAAAATCTGCTAAAAACTAAAGACTAAGATAAAACTTTTAAAAGAAACTTGGGGGAAAAAGGCACATTATGTACAAAGTAAAAAAAAAAAATATATATATATATAAGCTGACTTTTTCATAGAAACAATAAAAGTTCAAAGATGATTGAATGTCCTTTTTAAAGTACTCTATAATCCACTGTTTTCTATGTTTCTTGGCTCCTCCTTATGGAAGATTATTCTTTTTCTATGATCTCCTTGGCCACAGATTAAGAGGGACATGGAAAACATGCTTTTATGGGAGAGTAACAGCAAGATTCTATACTTCTCAGTGAAACTCTTGCTTCATGTACTTATACCATTTCAGGATATTGGCTAAAAGCATATTCTGGACCTGGGACGTGACATCATCATGACAGGAAAAAAGAGCACAGAGTGATAATTACTAATACCTCTCCTCAGAAGTGGCCTTAGGAATTTACACTTACATTGAACTGGTCAGAACGAGGGACGGGGCCATGCTTGGTGTCAATCAGAGGGGGCTATCTAAAGGCCTTTGGTTTCAATACCGACTGTAACTGTAATATGTCACCCTCATGCTACCCCCCACCTAAATATGCATGTTAAAGGCAACAAATACTTTAAGAAGTAAATCTAAAAAGAATATAATGTCATACAGTCCTTGGCTGTAAGTAGACAAATAATAGATGGCTTGCATCATTTATCTTCAAAGACAAGCCATGCGATCTACAAGAGATTTTAGAACCAGTTTATCATATTCCTATACAGGATGTCCAAATAAGACATTTTAAATAAGAAGAGCTCTATTACACATTAAAGAGGCTGCTTAAATAAAATAAATCCTTAACATCTTACAGATTACAATATAGCATGTATCAGGACTTGCTAACCACCAATTAGCTTGCTTGCTGGAACTTGATAAAGAAATAACTAAACTGGGATTTCCAGAGATTGCATGTATTTCTTCATGATCTCTGGTATAAAAAACTTACTCTACAGAACATAATGAAATTGGTGTGTAGCACTGAAAGCTAAGACACAGATGGAAATTCAAAGGGGATTTTCTTTATCTTGAAAGCCAATTATGTTACTCCATGGCCACATTTCTACCTTCAAGGTTTAGGGATACATTTTTTCTTACTTTACTATATAAAGCAGAAAAGACAGGCAAAATTCTTGAGAAGAGATGTATAAATGAGAAAATAAACCTCAGATCCACTTCTGAAAAATATTTAGAAAGTATCTTATTTGTGGAGGATCAAAGCTTTGGTTTATAGGACTACTTCAATGACGTCATTTTCACCATGACCTTCAAATGTAATAAATCTGTAGTTAGGGACTAGAGAGAATGGGATCAACGTCAGCAACGTTAAAACCACATTCTGACATGTGTGGCCCAAACCCTCTTCCTCCTCCAGGTGACTTAAAGTGAACGCACATCTGGTTGTACGAAGGAGCAGAGGGACCACTGAGGCAAGGTAACCACCAACAGTGTTGATAAATCACTCTGCCTGCAGGATAATGTTCCACTTTTCTAATTAGCCTATGACATTTAAAAAATATAACTGTAAAACTAAATTAAAATGTTGATAAAATTCTAGGTTATTTTGTTATCTTCATTCTGTAATGGTGATATTTATCTTCCAATAAACACTGATTTTAATATTTGCCATTCAGCATTTGGCTGAACTGCTTATTTGTTGAACCTTTACAAAGTTCCAACCTGATTCATTGCATATTTATAATTTGTGTACATGCACAACTAGTGTTGCTCTCAGTACCTTTTTTTAACCCCTAACTTCATATTTGACAAGAGTGTTCATGGGCAAATTCAACAATATCCTCTATCTGTCACTGCCTCACCTAATTTTGATTTTACTTCACCCCTTACCACTTTTCCCCTTGTTCTTCCTGCCCATCAGCTCATCTGCCTGCACTCAGCTTAATAGGCTGTGCTCTTAGAACCTTTATGCTAAGTATTTCTTTTGGCTGTAACACAACCAACTTCCCCAAATATTTGCTTGGTTTTATACCTCACCTCCCTTAAATTTCATTTGCCAAATAAGATTGACCCTGGCACCTAAAGAAAACCTCTGCCCCCAGCACTTCTTATTCCCCCAACCCTTTTCTATAATTTCCAGTTTTATACTGTACATGTCACCTGAATTACATATATTCTACATTTTTGTTATGTTTATTGTATATTGCCTGCTTCCTCCCCCATTCCAAAATAAGTTCTTCAAGGGCAGGGATCTTAAACTGTTTTGTGCCTAGTGCATAGTTTTTCAATAAATATTTCACAGAGGACTGAATGAGCCATAAACTAGGGCTTTGAGTACTGGCACATCTGAGAAGGTGACTATAACTGCCCATAATTCATTCACTCTAAAGAGCTTAATTCCCTATAAACACTTCAAAGCTGCAAGCAGAGCTCCTATGTAGATGCCAATAACATAGTATATACAAATATTGATCACTAAATGCATTCTTCAGCAAAAAGAAAATGAAAGATCCTAACTAGGCTGAGGTTTCCCCTAGGGTAGATATGTACTAAAATGTTACAGTGTAAACAAATTCACTATGTGATGGCAATGACTGAATTATTTTTTTAATTTACCATACCCTAAACCTTTTTGGTGGCAATGAGGTTGTTATATGAATCCAACTCTTCTCCTTCACATTGGGGGAGCAAAAACCGAAATGAAAACAAAAGTTTTTTTTTTTTTTCCACACTGGAGTTAAATGATATGAAAAGAGTTCCTCCACAGATAATAGGCATGGTACATTGATTTATGCTAATGATAGTAATAAAGCAAAGCATGTTTTTACGATATTATAAAATGACTGATAGGACTACTTATCTCCTGCATGCATCTCTATCATAACTTTTGAAAAGAGAATTTTAGTTCATAGAAAAATGTGGGTCCATTCACAAACCACTCACTTTCAATAATTGTAGATGTTGCCCTAATGTCAAACTATTTTGTGACACAGCAAGTTAGAAATACATCTGTATTTTTCTTACCACGCACAACTTCTGTGTTTCCTACAACACAAAATCCATATGGACAAGCACTCTGTCTGTTGTGTTCCTTTCTAAAACAAAGGGCAAACTGGCAAGGACTCTCATAGCTGTTACAAGTTAAATCTGAAACAATATTAATTTTATAAATTTTAGCATCACTTGTGTTTTAACATAGAAACTTCAAATTAGTTGTTTTTTAAATGAATTGCAGTTTTATTTAAAAAGAGATATGATGTATACCAGTATATTCTGCTTTTGTAATCCAAGAGCTACATCATTTATGCATATTATTTAACCTCACTTATCCATAAAATTAGAGTAATATCCACCTCATAGGACTGTCATGAGATTTAAATGGAGTAAGCCTAAGGCACCATGCATTAAATATGCAAAAAATCTTAGTTGATACTCAAAATTAATTTAGGCAACTGCATATAAAGTTTGAAGCAATCCTTTGAGCCTCCATTGTATAGACCACAGCATAAAGCCCTATATAGGACAAACTAGAGCATCAGGAGGAACTGACATTAAGTCAGTGAATTTTTCTGTAAGTAAATAGAACCACGTGAGCAGATTTAGACATGGAATATGACCAGTGCCTCCAAAGACTATTTTGTAAGCCCTCTCATGAGCACCACTCTAAAATAACATCCTACACATTAGTTTCATCTATTTTAGAAACTGAACTATATAATGTACACACTTTTTGGTGTCTGACTTCTTTTAATCAACATTGTTCATCATACAGGATTTTTTATTGTTGTAGTTTGTTTTTTGCTAGAATATATTCCACTCTATGATGTCATAAATTTTCCATTATAGTTTGATTGAAATTTGCATTATTTTTCAGTTTGAGCCTATTCTGCAGTGCTACTAACAATATCTCTTAGGCAAACATATTAATACTGTTTTATAGGGATGTTCATATATTCAGCTTTAATAGAGATCTGTTTTCCACAGAGATTTAACCAAAAAAAAAATTCTCAAAGTATTTCATAAGTGTTCCCTTCATTCCATATCCTCACCAACCCTTGCCATTCTGCCTTTTTTAAGCTATTCTGTAGGTAAAGTCATCTTGCATTACATCATTACTTTGTCTTTTCCTAATGACTAATGAAGTTGAACATTTTTGTTTTATTTATGTATGTGGCTGTATAGTCTTAATGCTTTTTTTCCAGAACAGCTTTAGACTTACAGAATTATCACAAAGATCATAGAGAATTCCTGCATCTCCAATTAATAAATCAACATTGATACTTTATTAAATAGAATCCCGACTTTATTCAGATTTTTTTTTCCTAATGCCCTTTTTGTGTTCCAGCATCCCACCCAAGATATGACATTACATTTAACTGTTATGTTTCCTTAACCTCTTCTTGCTGTGTCAATTCTAAGACTTTTCTTGTTTTTGATGACCTTATAAAGTTTTAAGGGTTACTTCAGGTGTTCTGTAGAATTCCCTTCAAAAGGGATTTAATGTTTTTCTTGTAATTATACCAGTGTAATGTATTTTGGGAAGATGACAGAGGTAAAATACCTTCTTATCACATATCAAGGTTACATATTATTGCTTTTTTTAAAGATCTTATTTATTTATTTGACAGAGAGAGACACAGTGAGAGAGAGAACACAAGAGGGGGAGTGGGAGAGAGAAAAGCAGGCTTCCCGCTGAGCAGGGAGCTCCATGTGGGGCTTGATCTCAGGACCCTGGGATCATGACCTGAGCCAAAGGCAGATGCTTAATGACTGAGCCACCCAGGTGCCCCAATATTGCTTTTTTTTTTTAAGATTTATTTTAGAGAGAGAGTGTGCATGTGTGTGAGTGAGGGGAGGGGCAGGGGGAGAGGGGAAGCAGACTCCCCACTGAGCACTGAGCCTGATGGGGCTCCATCCTAGGACCCTGAGATCATGACCTGAGTTGAAATCAAGAGTTGGATCTTCAACTGACTGAGCCATCCAGGCACCCCAAGGCTACGTATCATTGATATGAGTTATTACCCTTGATGTTAATCTTAATCATTTGACTTGAGGTAGCGTTTGTCAGCTTTCTCCACTATAAAGTTCCTCTTTCCTTTTTCTCCCTTTCCACACTGTACTCTTTTGGTACACAGCACAGTGTAGGGACCGTACACAGTATAGGGACTTCTGATCCACACCCTTGTGAATGGAATATCTCCTTAAATTATTTGTAATTCTTCAGTCTAAGAACTTTATCTCTTCCTTCACATTTATTTATTCAATTATTTATTTATATTACATAGACTCATGCATAGTTATTTTAAACTGTGAATTATAATCCAATACAACTTTGCTCAAATTGTTCCAGCTTTAGCTACTGGAAACTCTTTCAGTTGGTCCCAACATTCCTTTGGCATACCACAATTGTTGTGTGCGTGTGCATGTGTGTGTGTTTTTCTTACTTTCTGGAACTAGAAGATGTGCCAGGCTTATCTTGTATATTTTCTGTCCCTGCTCTAGAATTAGATATTCAAGAAGGATTTTTTTTTAATTGAAGAATGGTATTTAAAAAAATCAAGATCTTGGTGCTAAGTGTATTCATGGCCACTAACCCACCAACTTCTGCTACCAGTTGACTGCAGACTCATGATCAAGTAAGTTAGCAGAGATCAGCCTTGGCTCAGACCAAAAGGGCCACCCAGACTACAGACAGTATTATAAAGTAAATAATTGTTGCTTTAAGTCATTAGATTTGGTTGTGACTGATTATGAAGCAATAGATAAGTGATAGAACCCTAGTAAAATGAATTGGCTATTCCTCTTTAGTGTCTTTCCAAAATACTCTGCATATAGTTCCATCCTGGCATCAATAACAACATAATAAAATGTTAATTTGCAGAAACCATCAACAAAATGGAAAGGCCACCTACAGAGTGGGAGAAGATATTTACAAATGATATATCTGATAAGGGATGAACACCTAAATTCTATGAAGAACTTACATAACACCAAAAAAAAAAAAAGATGTAAATAGACATTTTTCCAAAGACAACATGCAGATAGCCAACAGACATGAAAAGATGCTCACTATCACTTATCATCGGGGAAAGGCTAATCAAAACCACAAACCTGTCAGAATGCCCAAAATCAAAAAGACAAGAAATAGCAAGTGTTGGCAAGGACCTGGAGAAAAATGAACCCTCAAGCACTGTTGGTGGGAATGCAAACTGGCACAGCCCTGTGGAAAACAGTATGGAGCTTACCCAAACAATTAAAAACAGAACTACCATATGATCCAATAATTCCACTACTGTGTATTTCCTTCTCAAAACCCAAAACTCTCATTTGGAAAAATACATGCACCTATGTTTATTAGCATTATTTACAATAGTCAAGATATGGCTGACACAACCAAGTGTCCATCAATAGATGAAGATACACACACATGCACACACTCTCTCTCTCACACACAATGAAATATTATGCAGACATAAAAAAGGATGCGATCTTTCCATTTGCCACAACATGGATGGATCTAAAGTATCTTAGATGAAATAAGCCGGAGAGACAAATACTATAGGATTTCATTTACATGTGGATTCAAAACAAACAAAAAGCAGAAACATATATATACATAGAGAACCAATGCTTGACAGAGGGGAGAGAGTGGGGGGATGGGCAAAATGAGTGAAGGGGAGTGGGAGGTACAGGTTTCCGCTTAAGGAATAAGTCACAGGGATGAAAGGTACAGCATAGGGACTGTACCTGTCAGTAAGCACTGTAATAATGTTGTATGGTGACAGTAGCTACATCTGTGTTGAGTGTAGCCTAATGTATAGAGTTGTTGAATCACTATGTTGTACAGCTGAAACAAATGTAACATTGTGTGTCAACTGTACTTCGATAAAAAATAAGAATTTACATATGCTACCATGTTTTGTAGTCTGTAGGGACAGAAACTTTAACCTTTATTTTATCTTTGTGTTTTATAAGCTTTATTATTCACGTATGATAAGGCCAACAGCTCAGGAGAGAACACCATGAGAGAGACAGTTTATTACACTCCCAGATCTCACAGAGAGAATACATATAACGCCACGGTGGGGACCACACAAGTAATCACTGGGGTTGGTCATAAGGCGGGTGGGGTGGAAATGACCTGTGGGCAAGAGCCTTCATTGTGGTTTTCTGAGGAAGCAACCAAGCTAGTTTGAATAATTTTCAGCAGGATCTGAGGCACTGGACCTGTTCTTGGTTGTCTGTTACCTGGCCCCAGAGTGGTTAGGGCACGTGTGGAGTGACCCTAAGTATGAGAGCCAGAGGAATGTGGTTGGGGATGTGGACTTAACTGGCCACTTCAGAAGAGGCTGCTATCTTCTTGCTCTCCCCATTAAAATGTATTTAAAGCAATCTTAAATTGATTTAATGTGACTTGCTTCTCTAATAGGTCTTTGCATTGCATTCCTTACCTCAAATTACAGAATAAAAAGCACTTATTTTCCACAGCTAAAGTAATTCAAAGTGGATTTCAAAACCTTTTCTTGGTCTTGAAGGCCCTGTCTGTATAGCCCTGTCATAAAGTTTTTGTTTGAAATAATTAAGTCAGTAACTAAAAAACATCCACAAATAGCATGGAGAAAATCATAATATACACAAGTTTTTTCAAATCTGTGTTCCATTGTCAAAGAGTAGGAGGTCTCATAAATACCAGGTTGGCCCCACCAATAATCAGAGAAGGAAACTAACTTTATAGCCCATAGCTATCATTTTATTTTTTCATCTTTAGTACTTGGGTCTAAGCCAACTCTTTTAAATCAAGTATATAAGGATTAATTATCTACTTTCTATAGACTTGAAATTGCAAGAAGCTGTAGAGACAGGAGAAGGAAATTGAAGATAGTTCCTCAAATGAGGTAGTTGAATCAGTACTTCTGATTAGTTGTAAAAACATTATCTCTAAGTGAAATAATATAAGGTAAATATAAAGTATTGCATTATTGAGTGCTAGGTTGCTTGGTAGTGACTGTGTGACTAGAATTTAGAACCAAAAGCAGATCGTTATGTTGAAAGGTGACTGAGGGAAGGCTACTAGAGAAGCTAGAACATAAGTGCCAAGAAAGAATATTAAGACATGGAATATGAGAAAGAGCAAAAAGCCTTAGCAGAAGATAATGCATACTTATTATAATAAGAGAATGGAAAGTTCTTCCCTATGATAAAATAAAACCAATATACTTAAATGTAATGATGGAAGGGGAAATGTCACCATTTGGCAACTATCATAAAAATAATGATTTAGGTAAGAATAAATAATAGAATCTAATACCAGTAATTTTAGGAGAAACAAGTATTTATACAGTCTCAAAATACTTCCCCATGAGACACTAATTACAAAGAAAATATACTAACCTCACATTGTAGAAAACTGACAGATACCATCTAAACCAAGTGATCAAAACAAGCCTTTATTTTTCAGTGACCAGTTACTAGTATTCATAAAGGGCGTTGCAAATTAAGTGTACATCTAAAATTACTAGAGAATCTAAAATGGTAGAAAGTGACTAAAATAACTTTCATAATTAGCAGCTATGTAAAAATGTGGTTCTCCTGAATAATTTAGTTAGTAATTAGTAATTTGGACACATTTTGAGAGAGAGAGAGAGAGGAGGTGGAGGAGGAACAGAGGGAGAGCATCTTCAAGCAGATTCCCAGCTGAGTGCGGAGCCCAAGGCGGGAGGGGGATCTCATAACCCATGAGATCACGACCTGAGCCCAAACCAAGAGTTGTATGCTTAACCAGCTGAGCCACCCAGGTGCCCCAGACATATATATATTTTTTTAATGTTCCATTTTAACCCAGTTGATAGACAATGACAGCTTTATTTTTTATCTTTCAGGGCAACTGTTAGAATAACCCTTCAGTTTTCATTGTTCCTTTTCAATATGAATTTTTTCATTGATTTCTCTTTCAGATTTCAAGGTGAAAATACATCAGAGGAAAACTACTACTAAGTCTAATTATATACAATTGAGTTAACTCTGCTTAGAAGCAAATTGATTTAACTGTAGTTAAATCACAGCATTGTACTATTTTCATAGAATAATACAATAGGGAAAAAAACATTCAATGAAACTTTGCACTGTTCCTCAAATAAAGAAAAATACACACTTTAATTGAGATGACAGAAGAAGCAAGATTTTGTTACATCAGTTACTGCTTTAAGGAAAATGCTTAACATAGCCACAAAGAGGAATACATTACAGTTAACAAAAGGAGTCATATATAATAACAATTGCTTTAAGACCTATTTCAGGGGAGAACGACAGACCTAGGAAAGTCATGATACAATTAACTGAGAAAAGCAATGAAATACATGTTGATCCCAAAATGGTGGAGATATTTAGCTCATTTTAACTCCACATTTAATAAGAGAAATGAAAAGTGAAGGCAAGGACTAAAAGACATGGAGAAAATTAAAAAGCAATGGAAACCTTACCAAACTAAGTAATATTTGACAAAAAGAATGCCAGAATGCCCTAAAAGTCATTTAGGGTTTAGCCCATTTTAAAATAAACATCTTTATTGAAACCCCAGTACTATTTTCAGTTATTTAGAAAGAGTACAGAAATGTATAGAAACTTAATAAAAAACATTGAGATGTGTGAAAAAAAATAGCCCAAATCACTGAAACACATTTCCTTAAATGGTTAGCTCAATGGAAATAAATTGATGACAAAATAGCAGGGTAATTTTCAACGGTGGTAATTCTGATCCCTTGAGTTTATTAGTGGGGTTTGAAGGTTAGAGTTTGTCCTGTGAAGTTTCTCTTATGAGTCAGCCACCAGAATACAGGGGGAATATAGCCAATGAAACAAGGCAAAGAGTTAAGAAAAGGAGAAGCTCCTCAAAAAACTCCTTGATTAGCTTTTCTCTACATTGTAACTGAAATTTTCATGTCACTTTATACAACAAAAATTCCTGAAAATTCCACTTTTGTAATACTCTGATTTCTGTTCTACTCCTCCATGCAAATGAGCATCTTCTAGGAATACTTTCCTGAATATTATGTAGATTTCAGAAGTTTCCTATAATTGACTATATATTATATTGCCTTAGTTCAGCCTGTCATAACACAAGCAACGTAGACTGGGTCACTTAAATAAACATTTCTTTCTCAAAATTGTACTAGAGGCTGACATATCCAAGATCAAAGCATCAGCAAATCTTGTGTCTGGTGAAAGCCCATTTGCTTGTAAATGACAATGGTCTTCCACTGTGTCCTCACGTGGCCAAAAGAGAGCGCTAGTCTCATTTTAAGGACACTAATTCCATCACAAGGACTCCGCCCTCATTACCTCATCTAAACTTAATTACCCCACAAAAGCCCCAATTCCTAGTACCATTCCATTGGTTATTAGGGTTTCAACAACATATAAATTGGTGGAGGGGGTCGCCTGGTTGGGGGGGGGAGACCAACATGAATAACAACAAAGAAAATTCCAAACCAGTGTACCATCTTTAGAGCTATTTGTACTTTATCCCCAGGTTTAGGATTCATTACTCATAAACATACTTGGATCAGGAATTGCACCTAATTGTAAATTATGTTACTGTAGATAGCAGATTTCTTGAAAATAAATGTTTATTTTCTTGATGCAATATGTGATTAATGTTGAAGCCAGTAAGACAACAAATAAATGGATTGTTATGGGGGCTGGAGGAATAGAAGATACTAGATGTTAGGAGGAGGTTTATGATTTTTTTTTTCCCTGGGAAAAAAACCCTTCAATTCTCCATTGTGTAAAACTTCAGTAAGAGAAGCTGTTAGACAAACGGGTTATATTCTAGAAAGGTTGACCAAGTATGTCATGAAAATAGTAATTTATGAAGAAAATTGTTGCTTGATTCTGTGTGACTGAGAGAATTTTTAGATTTCAAACATGAAACTGTAAAAAGAAAGACTAATTATTAAGCCAATTACAGAATACTATAATTTCAGTTTGTGGAATCACCTTCATGTCAGTTTGCTTTTACATGAAGTACTGAATTTAAATCACCATTATTGTTCATGTAACTTCTTCAGAAGGCATCCCAACTCTCAAATTCAAATGCTAAAACATGACTATAGATATGGGTAGTACTTATTTCTTGGCATTCATGTTCATTTCTGAAAGCGACAAATTAAGTTATTACAATTCTCATTACCTTTAGAGAAGATAATATAGAATGGAGAGAAAAGAAAAAACAAAAGCCTCCCACTAATTGGCTTTGGAAACTAACTGCTCCTCTTTGTCCAGTTCTTATTACAAAATAACATCAACATACTCAGTCATTATTTTAAGAAAAATAGGGTCTCATGTAAAATAGAATCCATTTACTTTAATTGTGCTCCAGAGAAATATAATTTATCTATACTACCAAATCTTTAAAAAAATCTTGGTACATTTTTGGTACATTGGTAATTCTTGGTACATTTTTACAGTCTGAAATCTTGACTGTCATCAGATCTCTATGCCTCTGATAGAGCTTCCCTAACTCAAATGATAAGTGTCCCAATGTTTTAAATGATCATTGCTCTTAATTTAACATAAACAATATGGTAACCATGAAAAAAATGGAAGTTCAGCACTTCCTTTCTGATATCACAAAATGCTTCAGAATCATCATGTGTATCATCTGCCCCAGTTCTAGAATCTTCTTCAAGAAGCCCTGGTTCCTTTTATTAGAAAATGATGATGCTAGGTGCTAGATGGGCACACTGCTACCTTGGGATGAGAGAATTATTTTTAACAGTATAAATATGTCTGGGATCGAGATCTCGGAGACAGAGAAAGATTTATCTCATTCCTCAGAAGTATTTGAGAGTCCACTCTCTTACATATTGTTCTGTAAACAGGAGAGTCATCAGTAAACTAAACAAAAAATCTGCCTTCATGAGGCTCATATTCTAATAGCCGATAAAAGCAAAAAATAGGAGTGCCTGGGTGGCTCAATTGCTTAAGCATCCAACTCTTGATTCTGGCCCAGGTCATGATCTCAGAGTCATGAATCAAGCCCCGCATTGGGCTCTGTGCTCAGAATGGAGTCTGCTTGTCGCTCTCCCTCTGCTCCTTCGCCTGCTCATACTCATTCTTTTGTGTACACTCTCTTAAATAAATAAAATCTTGAAAAAATTAAGCTTAATGTCCATTACAGAACTTTTCCTATCAGGACACGCAGATCTCCCTCATTAAAAAAAAAAGCAATAAATAAATGAATAATGGTAAATATAAAAAAGAAAAAGAAAAAAAATCAAAGGGTGACCACATTACAGAAAGTGACATTTCAACAAAGTCCTTTAAGGTGAGGACTGAGAACTACATATGGGATGGAACAGCTCTGTCAGTTGATAACGAACATCACAATCAACAGGGCAAATCTGAAGGACATCAGTGTTGAGGACAGACCCCCAAATCAGTTGATCTCCATAACTGTAGTTAGAGCCCAAAAAAAGATTTTAGAGTAATCTCATTCATAGTGAGAACTAAGAGCACACAACAAGCCCATAGGCACTAAGACAGAAGTGAGCTTTGTGTGATACAGGAAAAAAAAGACAAGTGTAAACCCAGTTTTATCAGTTGGGGGGGGGGTAAAACAGTATTGTCAACGGAAAGGAGAGGGTTTAAAAAAAAAGAAGCCAAACTAGTGAGTTTAGATTGTACTCTATCATTGATAGGAAGGCATTTGGGAGACATAAAGGAATTACATGAACTAATTTATCTTTTTAAAAAATCACTCTCAAGGCTGTGAATTTTAACTAAAAGAGAGGAAAACCCCCTATTTCTGCTTTCATCCCTTATCTAGCAGCCCAGCCCTGACCTCTCTTAAGAACTTCTTATCATTATATCCTGCTGCCTCCCTGTCTGCTCCCCTTGGAACACTAACAGACATCCCAAACTGATCTTGTCTACAACCAAGTCCCTGATTGGTCTTCAGGCCATTTCCTTATGCAAAATCTTTAATTCATTCACCCCTTACCACCAGGTACCAATAAAAAGAGTGGTTCTGACCCTGAGAAGAGAATTGGTGGCATCCCTAAGAAGTTATAACTACAAGCTGAGCCTCCAAAAGCTTATGGCCAAAAATGAAATCACACAGTGAATGCACTTTAAACTGGGAGCTGTAGGCCCCTGAAAAATCTGAGACTCTCATCCTAAACCACAAAGAACCTCTACATATAATTTCCCAAAGAAAGCCAGCATCATACAAGGGAACCAGCCTCCTTGGGAATAAAAACAGAGCAGGAATAAACAGAAATGACAAATAAACAGAACATAGGACTTTAAGCAGTGGGATTATCAAACAGTATGACAAAACTATAATGCCTAATAAGTTCTAAGAGAGAAAAGACAAGATTGAAAATACTTGCAGGGAGCAAGCAACAGAATGGCCCTGGAGATTTGAAAAAAAATTAAAAAACAAATTCAAGTTTTGGAATGGAAGACACAGCAATTGAAATTGAAACTCAAGGGCAGACTTCAACTGAATAGAGCGAACAGAAAAGTATTGGACTCTAAAAAGGTGTAATTATCAAAAGAGAGATGAAGAGTAATGAAAGTGACATGAAGAATAGAGTGATATGTAAAAATCATTTCTAGAAGGAGAGAAAAAAAACAATGTAACAAATCATTTGAAACTGTGACAGCTCAAAAATTTCCAATACTGGTAAAATACATTAACTGATCAATAAATACCAGCTGGTTTTGTTTTTTAATCCATACCTAAGGATGAATAGCCAATTTCTCAAGGGAGACTATGGAAATCATGAAAAAAAGCCAAATAGCCATTCAATGTACGGAAAGAAAACAACTAGCAGCATGACTCATATACCTAGTATTCTGTGTTTTAAAGTTGAGGGTGAAACAAATTTTGAGAAAAAGGATATGCTACCAGCAGATGCTTATTAAAGAAAATTCTAAAAAACAATCTTAGATGAGAAAAGTGTTCCAAAATGGAAGGCCTGAGAGGTGAGAACGTATGAAAATTGTTCAGGTTTTCCGTATAAACAAGTTGTTTATATAAAACAAAAAGTGTTAAGTAGAAGTTATCTTATTCTTGACAAAAACCTAAGAGTAAATAAATTAGTTTCTGCCAAGATTCCCTAAGTAATACTTAGATTAACAAAGTAAATATATCTTTGTTCCTAGTATATAGCAGGCTTTCAAGTAATGTATTTACATTGAATTTTATTTTCTATAGTGAGTGTAAAATAGGTTTGGCAGATTAGCAGTATTGGGCTGTTTTCCCACTCAGAGATTCAATTCATGACCCTTCTAAAGTCACTTCATTGTATGCCCCTTCTTTGTTTCATTATCAATAACTCAAATTGGTCCACTCCGAAGTCTAGCACTACTAAGGAGCAAATCATGAAATGACAAACGTCATTCATCAACTTGGTAGTTCCTACTCAACTGTATTTTCTGAAGAAAGGTAATTCTGAAAACTTTTTGTAAATGGACACCCTTCCTTAGATAAAAACAAGAGAGTTAAGAATTCTAGGACTACATTTTTTTATGTAAGGCCATATCACATTTTTTCTTATTCTTTAACTTACTCTCTTTTCATTTTTTTTTGGGGGGGGTCAAAGTTTATGAGGATAAATATATCCACAGGCATCCTATTTGATCAGTCTTCCACTAGTCAATGAGCGAACTTGTCACTTCTCAGATGCCTGGGTACCAGGCTAAGAGCCCAAAACCCTGACTGACTGGCAAGCTCCATGATTGCGTTGATGTCCTGTGATACCTCTTCTAGGCGTTGTCACCTTGAATCCACATATTACTAGTAAATACAAGAACAGGACTGGTAAATGTTTCCCCCCCCCAAACTCTTTCCTCTAAGTGCATTAATACTGGAAGTGTTCTATACCTCTACAAAATATATATTGACTAATCTATTATGTACAAAAGAGAATAGCAACCACATTAAAATAGATCTCACCAAAATTTTTGAAAAACATTCAAAAATATAATACTATATATCTGTATTTAATTTTAAAAAATCTAAACTGATCTCTAGTGCTAAAAATGAGGAGTTACCCATGGGGGTGTGTTATGACTTCGAGAAGGCAAGAGGTGGCCTTCTGGCAAGCAGGTAATATTTTTTTCTTGATCTAGGCACTGATTTATGTAAATACCATTAGAAAGTAAGTTAATTTTTGCAATTAATTTCAAACTGGAGAGTTACTAAACTATTGAGCATGCAATTAGGTACCTCAGGTACTGAATTTTTTGTCACTAGGATGCCCCTTATTAAATATGTAATTCAACAATGCTTATTTTTAGAAGAACTACCATCATTTGCAGAGTTTTCAAATTCTTAAGGACCAAAAAGCTAATTTAGATATAGTTAAAACTAGTTTCAGCATCTTAATTTTGTACAAAATGGTATATTTTGGAGCTAATGCAAATGCTGTGGTACATGATAAAATACACAAGTCAGGAAATGTCAACAAAGAAAAGTAATCAGGTTTCCTTTGTAGTCATTCGAATTTGAGTGACTGTTACTTGTCAAAACCTTCTCTCGGTTTTCATTACTTCAGTTGTTCTAATGATTTCTATTCAGCAGTTGAATAGTTAGGTTCTTAACAGGAAAATTATAAACAGAGGATTTTATGTTTGAAAAGAAACAAGAGTAAATTACTAAGTTACATCAATTACAATTAATTCCAGATTTATAAAAGAAAAACTAGAAAGGAAGCCATGGTTTTTATAAGTAATGAATAAGAATAATTTTTGTGCATTTAGCTACATTTTTTCCTATTATAAAAAATATCAAAGAAAGCATTTTTAATGGTCCCTATTTAACACACTGTGCTAGGGATGCATTTAACATCAATTTTCTGTTCTTTACCATAGATGTCATTTCAAAAGTATATGACAGATTATTTTTCATACATAAAAAGGTAAATGATCATTTACAGTTAGTAGAAAGCCAGTAGAAGATTTTTTTTTTAAGAGACATTACGGCAGAAATGGAGTCTTAGCAAAGCCAACATACACTTGGTCTTCTTCTCTTAGGAAAGAGAACTTTTCGGTGTTATTTGCTCAAGCCAGTGCTACTGAGCATAGTGCTTTATTTCTCCATTCCTTTCTCAAGAAAATGAAATCACTGAATATGAAGGTACACGGCTGGAATCTTTATCAGAATCTTGTCCTATGCTCTATTTTATAGGATCATTCAGCTTTTGACTCTTCATTCCAGAGCTTTTCCCCAGAAACTTTGATATCTTTCGGCTCTACCAACTGGGTCCCCTCCCTGGTTCCCACAGATTAGGAAATGTCTGTCCTCCTGCTTCTAGAACTTGGCTTTATAACAGACAAGCTAGTAAACACATCCAGTCTCTGTTCAAGAAACTCCACACCAGGGATCTCATCTCTAGAATTGTGGTGTGAGGATATTCATGGACCGTCTCCACAGCGAAACAATAAAAATTAGTGAAAAGTATAAAAATACCTAAACACGGGAAGTCTCTGAAAATTGTCAGGGCATACAGTGACTAGAGAAACATTTATTTAAGAAAATCTAAATCAGTAAGAACAGCTAAGGGATGCAGCGTTTCAGTCATGACCCACCCACTTCTACCCATGTTCACCATGATGGAAGCTCTCCTCCAAATTGATTCATCCTTCCAGAGCAGTTCTGGATTTCAACCTCCATAACTCATTTTTATATCTCATTAGATAAAAGTAAAAGAATATTATAGGTATAACTTATGTGTCATCTGGGTTATAGACAACAATGACTTTGTCTGAAAACTTCATTATCTAACCAAATTGTTTACTTCTAAGAAGTAGTAAACCTCAGTGTGACAATAAATTTATCAAAAACAAAGTGATTTCTATTATACATGCAATTTTAAATACATGATAAGCTGGTTTTTCATGTCAGTTTTTACTCATAAGTATGCACTGTGCATAGAACTAGTCATCCCCATGTTAGGGACCATTTTCTACTACAGAAAGAATACTTAGCTGTATTTGTTATTGGTCTTGAAAAAAATTCAATTTAGGTTACTGATACCTCCGTATTCTATGTCAAAACAAAGACCTCTTGTCTAAACAAGCAGGTGGCAAAACAGATTGCAGATAAATTAATACAAACTATGAAGATAAAACACAATAAAATTTCTGTATTAAGTCAATAAGACAGAATAGAGCAGTACAAATATTTTTCTATGAAATCTCATTACAGCTCTAAAAAATGACTTGTTTTCAGAGTTTCTTTGATATATTCTATCACACAGCATTGGGTCCAGGGAATTTTTTTTTTTTTTTGGTCCCTGGAATTTTAACACTAATGACTAAAGTCATTTAAAAATCAAGTTATCTCCTGAAAATTGAGAGTAACATGTCTTCTCACAAAAAATGAATCAGGACAAATACTGTTGATATCCTGAATTATTGACTAAATAATTCCTAAGTTTAGAATGAAATCAAGAGCCACAGTTGTGGAATCAGAAGCACTGCAATGTAATAGATTCTAAAAACACATTATTTGGGAAATGAATTAAATGAAAAGTTAAGTAAGCCACTGTATGAAAATGTTAGGATGAACTATTTACATGGGTTGTGTGAATTACCAATAGCCAGGCTTATTTCCCTTATTCTTCTAAATCACCATTCCTTTGTGCTAATGAACAAATTATTTTCCCATTTTGTAGCCTTCTTATCTACAACATTAAAGCCTATCCATTCTCACTTATCCCTACAGCACCCATTTAGAAAGGGACCAAAGTCACTTTCTATTTAATCTAGCCTGCTGTAAATATAAACCCTTGCTTGACAAACAACCTAGACATTGCTATCTCTTGCAGACACTATAAAATCCCCCTTCTCTGCAGCTTGCCGGAATCAGAATAGAAATATCATGTGACAAATTGCATGGTTGCAGGAAGATGAGGAGGTTCAATAATAATAAATGTAAAACCTACCACCTAAGAGATAGGCTACAGGCAGAAAACGGACTCGAGGGAACACTGCCTAGGCATCAAGAGTCTGACAAGTCATAAAAATAGTAAGTCATGAAAATAACAAAAAGACGTCTTTTGAATTAAGGTTTTGCAATGCTATTGAGAGACTCCATTCTTGTTTTAATTCTACGAGTAAGGAATCACTTGCCCTGATTTCTATAGATACTTTCATGAATAATATTTAACACCAATTGTTTACAATCCCACTTTTTTAAGGTAGTTAAATGATGAGTAATCTTTTTGGTAGAGGTAATGAACACATCCAAATTGCAAACTGGTTGAACTTTGAAGTGGCATATACTGTCTTTTATATTTATGCCTTAGTAACCAAGGCTAGCTCATGTCTGATGAATTGCTTTCCCTTCAATATGTTTTTACCTCTTAAAGAAAGGAGCAGGGGGGAGAGGGTAAGAAATAACTCTTGATTTAAGAACAAAGTTTCAATTCAGGCACAAACTACTAAGACATCAGTTACAAAATACATACAAAGTAATTGTCCTCAGTAACTCCAAAGCACAGCTTCAGAGTTTCTAGATAAAAATTCATTATGCATCATAAGATCTTAAAGTAAAATATTTGTGTACTGTTTCCTAAATGAATTTAAGTTTTTCATTTTTCAGATTAAATTCTCCTATTCATTAACACATCTAAATCATAACAGTTGATAACCCTGAACTCAGCTAGTTTATAGTAAAAGGACTATTGGAAAAATTCTACTGAACATGTCTTCTGCATAGCTTTATATAGAAATAATAATTAATGTTAACTATAAAAGTAGAACATAAATTGAAATTTTGAATTTCCTATTATGATCCTTCTCATTGCTTTAGAAGAAGAAAAATAAATTGGGGACCCTGTGATAGACCAACTACTGTGTGGAATATAATATGGCACATGGATCCCTTTAGATAGGAACTGGTAATAGCCTTATTCCAACAATTTAAGGAGCGTGGATTTTCCCTAATACAATCCTTGAGGCTTATGATTGCTCTTAAAATTAAATCTTATTTATGGAAACAGTTCCATCTTTCTCTTTAGAGAACTATAAAAATTACTTATATCCTGCACACATGCATCTAGTTCCATGTGAGAGAGGTAGGAGAAACACTGTATCACTCACTACATTGTGTTCAATTACCTTAAAGAGAATTCTTCCTTGTATAATTGGTGCTAAATAAGTGTTTGATGTATTGTGTCTACCATCATTTCATACCCAGATGTATAACATGCATGTGATACATACTCAGCTAACACTGGACTATTGACCACTGGACTCCATGATAGTTCCTAAATGCAACAAACACGCTTCCTCTGAGCTCTTGAACTTGCTTGCCCATTCTTGGAGGCTCTTCACCAGGTACCTTGCTTTTTTACTTTTATCTGATGATTCTCTTTGGGTAAAATGTCACCTTATCAGTGAGACTTTCCCTGGCTACCGTATTAAACATTTCAGCACATCGTCCATCCCCTCATTTGCTTCTCCTTTCTTGATTTTATCTTTTTCCAAAGCACTTCCAACACAGGGTTAATTTCATGTTTACTTTTTATTTATTTACTGTCTTCCTTCTACTGGAACACTAATGTGTAAACTTCATGAAAGCAAGTTTTTTTTTTTTAAATACAGTACAGATCTTCCTCAACTTACAATGGGGTTACATCTGGATAAACCCATCATAAGTTTAAAATATTGTAAGTTGATAATGCATTTAATACACCTAACCTACTGAACATCATAGCTTAGCCTCGTCTAGCTCAAACATGGTCAAGACCCTTATATTAGCCTCTAGTTGTTCAAGATCATCTAACACTAAACCTATTTTATAATAAAGTGTTGAAGATCTCGTGTAATTTATTGAATACTGCACTGAAAGTGAAAAACAGAATGGTTGTAAGTGTACCCATTGTTTACCCTTGTGATTGTGGGGCCGACTGGGAACTGCAGCTCACCGCCAAGGCCCACCATCATGAGAGTATGGAACCACATATCGCTAACCCGGGAAAAGATCAACATTCAAAGCATGGTTTCTACTGAATGCATATCACTTTCACCTCATCATAAAGTCAAAATGTCGTATGTCAAACCATCATTAATCAGGGATCACCTGTGTATCTTCAGAGCTGACACTAGTTTGGCACATTCCATAACTATGTTTGAATGAATTCTATTCATTTTATGCAATCACTATTTTATAACCTCAGCTGATAATGTGAAGAACAACTAGAACTCTTCCAATAGTCCCTACACTTGACACAAATCTTTCTTTATGCTTTAGCACTTTTGGGTCATTTACTCTTTATCCCAACTACAGCCCCCTTCTTCGTTACCTTATTTGAACAGCAACACTTTCCCCTGAGCTCTCTCGTCTTTGTGTTGTGTAATGCTTCACCTGCAATCCTCTGCAATCATTTCCATCATGTTTTCCTCCAATGCTGTCCTATTCAACATAAAAAATTCATACTCCATTGTTGCCACAGATAATTTGCTGCTTTTCTCCCTGATATTTCAGCTATATATAACTTTTCTGCTAATTTTTATTTGCACCTCTTTTTTTGTGATCGGATTTAGTTGAGGTGTGAGAGGAAAAGGTGACAAATACACAGCTCAAGTGAAATTCTAGGGAAACAGCAATTTGAATTTACATTACCATTTGACCATATGTCTATCACACTAGAGAACATTGGTTTCTCAAATTTTCATTCAATGATACAATCAATTTGGTTTGTAAGGAACCAGTCTGGAAAGCTCCAAGTGTATTTAATGTTTAAATGTATTGTGTGGCAGGGTCAAGCTGAGCAAAACTCAATGAATTCATTGATCCTTTCCAATTCCTTTCTCTCCCATTACATTCTGATCAATAAACCCTTTTCCCACTTTAGCTCTGAAATCCCCTGGAAAGAGCAGCACATAATTTTTGGAGTAGTTTCAATCAGGTCTTATAGACCTTTTGAAATCTTCAGTTTTATTTTCCTTGGCTTCTGGAGTTTGGGTACAAGTTTGAATGACATTGAGGAAGATGGACAGGCTGGACCACTTTTCATTGGATTATATATACTGCTTTAGAAAGATAGTTATTCTGATCCCAGGGTCTTTTTTATTCTATTTTTCTTATTCCCATCTATGGAATTATTTGTCAAAAGTTATTAAGTGAGCACCGTGAGTCTACAGATTTGCTGAAAGAGCAATATACCAGTAGCTTTCTCTCCCATACCCACAAACCGTGGTCTTTAGCTTTATGGATGCTAATTCCAAATGTTATCAACATAACCAAGATGATTCTAGATGAATTACCCTCTCACATACAAAGAGCAGTAACTCACTTTGTATCATATTTGCTACAATTACTTCTTGTGCTATCTTAATTATAATCCTCCAACAACTTTTGAATGAGAATCACTCTAACTCTCAAGGATACTGATACTATTAAGTGCTTTAAGAGTTCATAGGGAGGTATCACTAAACGAGTAATTTAAAATAATTTTTTAAAATAATTTGAGTTACACAAGAGGCCAAGCAAAGTGAGAAGAATATCTACACAAGAGGGGATGGCCCAACATCAGTGTAAGAGCCACAGTAGGGGAGTGGTTCTTGAATTACACTGGAATAGGCAGAAAGGAATGACATGAATATTATAGGAGGAAGGGAGAAAGCATGGTAAGAATGTGATTCATACTTAGTGCAGAGTATAAGAGAGACTACTCTAGCAGAATTTCTACTGAGATATCTTGGGTAATAAAATTGGAAAGATAGATATACCAACCTCTTTCTAGATTCTCATTGATTCAGCTCTTTTATACTATCTGCAGTATCCTAAAATACACATTAAGCCATTTGTGATAACTGCTCCTAAGTCCACACTTAGAGTACTTTTCTCAAAATGGTATTCATGCCGTTCTATGACACACTCAAGGAGGACATCTGTGTGAAGGAGCAGACAGGCAATAATATCAAAGCCCATTAGGGTAAGGAAGGCATCCACATAAAGGATCAGACATTGGGTGTAAGAGCTTGGGTCAGGTGAGGAGGATGTCCAAGCAGGAGAGGCAGCCCAGCAGAGAGTGTTAGAGCCCATGGGGTTAGGAGAGGAATCGTATGAAGTGGGGTGGGTAGGGTGAGAGAAGATTGGTTAAATAGAAGACTCTCATTGTCAGAGAAGGGAGCCACAATTATTAAAACAGAAATAAATGAAATATTTGCTATTAGTATTGGTGGGAACTCATGGTTTTCCATCAATATAGACATAAGTATAGATGTAAAGGATAGATGTGTAATATATGAACATAAATATATTCTCTAGTTCTGTCCACTAAGAGGACCTGGAAGCGGTTATACCAAATATGTAGATATTGGTTTCTAGAAATTATTTTCTACTACTTTCCATTTCTGAAGAAATGGCTGATTCCATGACTGGGCAGCATAAGATACATAAGATGAACTTGCATCTTGTTTGGTCAGAAAGCAAGGAAGTGCTTAAAAACTTATGACATTGTCATGGAAAATGAAAACAAATAATCTTTTATATCTAAACATGTAAATTATGTAGGGTTGTTTTCCTACTCGTATCATTGAAATAATAAAGATAATTTATTATCCAACTAAGCTCTCTTAGCTGGATAAAAAAATTTGTATTTAACATTTAAATATAAAATAAATATTGGAATTCATTGCTATAGCAATCTGAGAATACCTCTTTAAATGGTTGGTGTCATAGGCTAGCAGAATTTCTTACAAAAAAATAAATGTGTGATCTCCAAATTAAAAACACAAACAAAAACTGATGGCAATGTGCCAAAAGTTCAGGAGCTAGCTTAAAGGGGCTTCCACTGGCCAAATCTGGGACAATTTCATAATCAATATAAATAGTGGCAGGATCATATTATAATCTATTGAATAAAATAGGAAACCAAGTATCCTCAGTATAATTAAAATATTGGCAAGGAGTATTTATTATATAGCTTCAAATACCGATTGATAACAAAGAAAATCAATAACTTGACAGGGGAGAAGCCTGGTACATAACATCTTGAGCAAATGATCCAAATGGACATTATCAATAATGGAACAAGTCAAAATTAGGTGCCACCTGATCAGAAGCAGTAAGAATCCCATGGAATCTTTTCTGTGATATTCCTACCAAGGATGTAACTTGAATCTAATTTTGAGGAATATCAGATAAATCCAAGTTGAAGGACATGTCATAAAATATCAGGCCTATAATCTTTAGAAGTATCAAAACCAATCTCCAGAATCATTCATCTTGTAAAACTGAAACTCCAAACCCATTAAACATTAGCTCCTCCTTATTCTCTCTCCCTTAAAAAATAAAGCAATCAAAACCATGAGAATCAAGAAAACACTGAATAACTTTTCAAAAAAGAAGGAGCTTAAAGACACGTGGCAAGTAAAGTCAACACAGGATTCTGAACTAGATCCTTTCCTTACAAAGGATGCTTTTGGAGAATCTGGGAAAACTTCAAATGGGATAGGAGCATCGTACCTCAGATGGTAATTTTGTATCATTTTTAATTTCCTTACTTTCATGCTTTATATTGTGATTATGTAGGAGAATGTCCTTGTGTGTATGGAGTGCATACCAATGTACTTGGAGGTGACAGGGTCTCATATGGGAACATGACTCTAAGATGGCTCAGGTAAAAGAAGTCTTTGAACTGTGTGTACAAATTTTCTGTAAATTTGGTATTTTCAGTGAATGCATTTTGGAGAACATTACATTATAAAAGAAAAAAGGGAATACAGCTTTCAATTTGAAAATTCCACCTATGAGAAGCATGGTTTAAAAAACCAAATACCTCAGGATTTTGGATGCAAATTAAAGAGACGATTTCATTGTGAAAAACCGAAACATCTCCATTTTTGTGACTGAAGATTTTAATGGTTGGCACAAGAAGCAGACAGGAGGGGAGTAGAAGGCAACAGCCAGGAAGAAGTAGGACACGTGAAAACAGTAGACTGAAGATACTTCTCCTTCTGGATGTAGCCAATGGTTACCCTTGCAAATGGAGTCCCAGGACAACGGGCATTGTTGTATCTAGTGATATATCTGGATAGAATCATTTAACCATAGGCCTGAGGAATGTTTGGGTTTTTTTTATTTGCACGTTTACTTTAAAAAAAAAAAAAACTGCTGCATTTTTGTTCTTACACCTTCACAATTTGTGAGCTACATATAGTTTTCATTGTTGAATTAGAATTAGTTACAACTGTTTCTTAGGCTATTTGTGAACTGCTTAGACTAGGTAAATCAATGAATAATGATCAAGTTAACATTTACTGATTATTTTATAGAAGTCTAATAGGTTTAGATATATAGGACAGTTGACATCTCATTTATTTCAGTTTATTATAGAAGGGAAGGGGGAGTCTGAGTAGGAAATTAAGTGCAAGTCACTAATTAGCATTAATACTTTTCTTTGGTAGAATTGAAAGAAGAGTTATGTTTCACAAAATATATGAAGAGGTCAGATAATGAATGTTATATTATTAAGCTGTCACAAATCTAAAGTCCACTGGCTTATTGACTCACTATCCTTTCGTAAGTCATATTCTTCTATAAATCAAGATCTAATGAGTCTTATCATTGTATTTGCCAAGTTGTCATGGTTCTGTGTGAAGGAAATCTGGAAAATACCATACCAAACAATAAATGGAGAAATTAAAGTTCAAGAAATTTAAAGACTTTTTCTTGTCTCCGTAGCCATGCTGCTAGTACGGTTCAGGGGTCTGGATTTAAGAAATTGATTCTCCAACGCATACAACATGACATTTCTTTCTATACACCATAAGCTTTTCTACTGACATACAAAAATCCATTCCTTGTATTTATTGAGTCCTTATAGTAAACAAAATACTCTGATGGACTACAATATAAAATCCATAAGACATAGAACATACTCTAAATATCTTAAGAGTAAAACAGCTTATAAATTTATTCAAAGAGTAGATTATTTTCAGATAGAATTTACAAAAGTCACATGGCATATAAATTAGATCTTAAAGAAGAGATAGAATGTTAACATGTAGAGTTGAGAGAGACTGTTATCCCTAAGGTTGGAAATGATAAGTTAAGGACATTAAATTGCAAAAAAAAAAAAAAAAAAAAGACTAGTAGAAACTATGTCCAGAAAGTTATATTCTGATCAGAGATTGGATAGGTTACATACTAAATTAGGGTGTTGAAATTTATGCTAACAACTTTGGAACTTACTGGTGTGACACAATTTATGTTCTATCTCAGAAGGATCAGTTGGGCAGCTATTAAATTCTTGGGAAAAAGTAGCAGACCGAGTAGATCCCTGCAACCATATCCCAACTGTTCTCAGTGTGAGATACTAGGCTAACTTAAGTTATAAACATTTTTAATAAACAGGATGGGCCAACTAAAACATATCACAAAGAAAGGATAGGGTGTGGCAGGTGCTTGGATGTGGAACACAAATGTGAGAGATGGGTCAAGAATTTATAGAGTCTTCATAGCTGAATGACTGGGAGAACAGTGATACCATTAAAGGAAATTGGGTTTAAAGCAGAAGGGTATTAGGAGAGAAGACAGTGAATTCTCAATATTATTGATTTACTAGTCCCTAGAATATGGTGTTCTGACTGTCCTTATATAGCAATGATTTTGTATAGCAACCCTCCCCACTCCCAATATGGAAAGGGATGAGTTTCAAGCTGATTTCCCTTGAGAAATGGATTGCCCTTAACCAACCAAAGCTTCTCTTTAAGTAAAACTCATGACCAAAATTGGTAAGATGACTAGCTACAATTCAGATATTCCCATTTGAGTACTGAGGAAAGCAACTGAAAAAATATTTTTATTTATAAGTCACTGTAATGTATACCAGTAATAGTTTAGATATTACATGAAAATGTTTTAGAAAAAATAATTCCTTGGGTTTGAACATTTTCTATTACCAGTATTAATTTTTGCACTGGACTTTCATAATCAGGAGGTTTAGAACAAAATTTTTTACATTGCCTATGATTTTTAATATACAGGTCATTGTAGGTTTTGCCTTTGGATTATACTTACATGTGCATCCTTAATTGGAAAATATATGAATACATATTAGTATTTTATCATCCAATTAAAGATTCTATCAACCCACCAAATGAAAAATTAAATCATTTCATTCCTTTTATTCCTAAGGCTATCTTTTCTTGGACATTGTTGTTCAGTCTTATTCTTAACTAATTTTTTCTAAAAACAGTGGTGCCTGCATGGCTCAGTCAGTTAAGTGGCTGCCTTCGGCTCAGGTCTTGATCCCAGGGTCCTGGGATCGAGTCCCGCATGGGGCTCCCTGCTCAGAGGACAGCCTGCTTCTCCCTCTCCCTCTGCCTACCTCTCTGCCTACTTGTGCCCTCTATCTCTCTGTCAAATAAATAAAATCTTTAAAAACATTTTTTTCTAAAAACAGTTTTATTTTCCTGACCAATTGTTATAGAGGGGAGATCACAGGCTTTCAAACAATACTAAGAAAATATTTAACTCTTTTTCCAAAGTCCAAATATTTTGATAGTCGTTTAAAAATATATTAACATAGCAGAACATAATAGAACAAACTTGTGTGTTCACAATCTCCTTGCAACAGTAGGGTTTACAAAAAATTATGCACATGTTTCTACCCTACCACACATATACACAATGTATAACTGAAAATGTTATCCTATAGGACTTAATCATCAAAATGTAGCTTATTCAAATGCTGGGTCTGCCAATTATTAGCTCTGTGACCTTGGGAGAGTTACCCAATCTCTTTGCACTGGATTTTCCTCATTCAAAAAATAAGGATAAAAATAGTAACTCCTTTATGGAGTCATGAGAATTAGATCAGATGATGTAATAAATACTGTAGTGCTAGACTCATGGTAAGTATGCAATTAATGGCAACGATTATGTCTGGTTTTGTTATTATCACGTGCTTTGTGAATGCCTTATGTCTGAGAATCTCTCTAAATGATCTGTCTTTCCATCAACCTCCACAGGCTATTATGACCTAAACCTTAATTCTCAAATGTGTCCCCTCCTCCCCCATCAATGTTACTACTGTCCTTGTGCAGGTGATGATCTCCCACAGGTATGATGGAAATAGTGTCCTAACTCTGTCTTGCAATTTTCTAAATGCAACATGCAGTTTTAGGTCTCCACACCTTTGCTCTAGAAGCATGTTGAGACACCATCATTTCAACTCCACCGCAAAGCCATGTGTTGATTCTGACCAATTCATAGAACACAAAAATGGAAAAGATAATAGTCTTATACATAAAATGTTAGAATTTTCAGAGAAAACTCCAGAAATTTTTTAAATAAAATGTGTCCTTGTGAAAATCTGATTAGTGGGGGTGCCTGGGTGGCTCAGATGGTTGGGTGTCTGCCTTCGGCTCAGGTCATGATCCCGGGGTCCTGGGATCGAGTCCCGCATCGGGCTCCCTGCTCTGTGGTGAGCCTGCTTCTCCCTCTGCTTCTCTCTCTCTCTCTCTCTCTCTGACTTTCATGAATAAATAAATAAAACATTAAAAAAAAAAGAAAATCTGATTAGTGTTTTTGTTTGTTTTCTAAAGATTTTATTTATTTGACAGAGACACAGCGAGAGAGGGAGCACAAGCAGGGCTAGTGGGAGAGGGAGAAGAAAGCTTCCTGCAGAGCAGGGAGCCCGATGCGGGGCTCGATCCCAGGACCCTGGGATCATGACCTGAGCCGAAGGCAGACACTTAACGACTGAGCCACCCAGTCACCCCTGATATTAGTGTTTTTGTTCAAAAACACAATTCCAAATATTTTCAGAATCAAAATGGTGGAATAAAAACCTCCACTGGATCAAAATGACAATATCAAAACTACTTAAAAGCGTATCACCAGACCCCTATCTTTATTTAATGAACTAGACACTTCTCTACTCGGCAAACTTCTGTTTACTCATCAAGGGTCAACTTTAATTTCACTTTCTCTATAGTCCTTTTCTGCTAACCTCATATTTAACTATGCCCTCCTTTTTGTCCCTGCTTCAATTATCCATAAATGTATTAAAGGCCATACTTGTAATTAAGTTTTATAGGTTTGAAGTAGAGATAACTTGTTATTGTATTTTTTCATTTTGGATAATACTTGGCATAATATAGATGTTTGAGAAAATGAAAACTCAATAAACTAATTGTGGAAAAGATCATTTCCCCCACAGTAGAAGAATCAGAAATCAGATTTTAAATCCTAACAGTTTATATGTGTTAGGAAACTATAGAAACTCTAAATCATAAGCATAGAAATTAGAAAAAATTCTATGCATTGTTTTCATGAAGGATCCTATTGATGCTCATTTGTGGATTCTGCTTTTGTGAATTAGCCTATTCACTAAACCTTATTTGTAACCTCAAAATCAATACTCCCGACACTTTTTCATTTATGGACATGTACACGAGCAGAAGAGTGAAAAATCTGGGGAACCAGTGTGCAAATTCTCAGCTGAGGAAGAACGAGACAACACTCTGCCCTTTTGTTCCAAGTCTCTTAATGGAAACAAGTATCCTTTTGCAGTCTATGTAGTGCCACGTTTTTCACATTTTTGTAGGGATGTTTTTATGGTTTCACTGTTTAAAATGGTCCCCATGCATAGTGCTGAAGTGCTGTCTAGCATTTCTAAGTACAAGAAGGTTGTGATATGCCTCACAGAGAAAAAGTGTTAGCTGAGCTTTGTTCAGACAGGAGTGCTATTGTCGGTGAGTTCAATGTTGATGAATCTATATATATATATATATATATACATATATATACACACACATATATATACACACACACACACACACATATATACAAACATATGCCTAATTACATATATACTTATTACATATATATTAAATAAGGTGTCTCTAAACAAACACACATGAAACAAGGTTATATACTAATAATTCAATGAAAATGTTCTAAGCAGAAGCTCATAGGAAATCAACTCTTTCTTCTAGGAATAATACTCAGTATTCACTAATTCAATGTTCATGGTGACTTTAAAGAATTGAAAACAGTGATAATTAACTGCAGTTTGGTATGGAAACCTAAGATTTAAAGAAAAGGAAAGAAGGAAAAGCATGACCACAACTAAAGAACTCTCCACCTACAGCTTGGTGCTTCTGGTTTTGAAGGATAAGGAATGGTAAGTCTCCTCTGGATTGAACAAATATAAAGACATAATTTTAACTCAGGAGGAAGCAAAAGAATAAAGTCGTTTTGGGGGGCAATTTTAGAGCCAATATACATGCTTTTCAGTCCTAAAGTGTTGTGAATATTTCGTCCTTCCTACTGAAATACAGTATTTTATAAAAGATGCTTTCAGACTGGCTTCACATTCTCATGTCTACACTCCTTATGGAAAGAAGAAAATATTACAAATGATTTTATAATAGATGTGCTCGATGGAAATGGCAGGGCTTGGCAGTGAGAAGGAGATCTGTCTATGGTTGGGAGAGCTCAAGCATTTTTGTTCACTCTTGTGGACAAGGGTATCTGTATAAGGCATATGCAAAGGGAGAGGTACATGGAGAATGAGATGCATGAAGTGATATGGAGCAGAAAACGGAAAATAAATGATACATGATTTTAATGATATGTGTAGACTCAAGATTATAGACATTCCCATCGATATAGATCTCATTTCTGAATATATCAGGAAGTAAATCTTATTTAGAGGAAATAATGCCTTTTGTTCGTGCGTGTATAAACATGTTTATATATGCATATATGTTTATATGCATATGTATGTATTTTAGGCATTAAATATTAATGCATAGATCTAGGTATTCATTTGGATAAGCTTTAACAATTGCATACATTCATGTAACCACCAAAATATATACACACACATACACTTCTGGTTTCCAGTGCCACATGTACAGAGCTTAGAAGTTGCCACTCTGTCTTAACAAGTAAAAAGCTGAACAGACTGAAAAATCATCATCTTATTAGTTCCACAGAAAAGGGAAGACACAGGGCAAACCACTGCCCCTAACATTAGAGGGTCAGAATAATACAGCTTACTAGAGCAGAGACCCATGAACAGAAACCACCACAGGACCAGTGCCAGGGTAGGAACACTTGA
The DNA here is from genome assembly GCF_009762305.2 of Zalophus californianus. Classification (NCBI taxonomy): domain Eukaryota; kingdom Metazoa; phylum Chordata; class Mammalia; order Carnivora; family Otariidae; genus Zalophus; species Zalophus californianus. The sequence goes on from NC_045606.1 coordinate 80,447,072, forward strand.
ACTGTAATTGACAAATGGCTGGAGGCCCAGTGTGGACAATTCTGAGAGTTAAAAACTTTAGAAGGACCCAGTCCCAGGGGAAGCCAAAAAATACTGTAAGATTTATCTCCAGGATCTTGATGAAGTTTCCACAGTAAATGTCACGTAAAAATCCTCTTATGTTTATGGCAGGAAGAGGGAAAAGGAGCCATTTTGAAATATACCAGAGCATTCTATTTTTAGCAAGTGTGGGACCTCAGGGGAAACTAGTTAACCAGATCCCAACTTGCTGTGGTATTATCAGAATCTAACCCACGTGGGTAAGGGAAATACCCAATCCAGTTGGCTTTAGCCTTCCACCTGGGGAAAAGGGGAATACTCAGTCCCTCAATCAACCTCACCATTTATTCCAAACTGGGGGTGAGGTGTACCTAAGAAACATGTGTGAAGTTCATAGTCCAGAGGCACAAGATCACTGAAAGATTGAGATCTAACCATAGTAGTGTAGCTTCCTCTACTGAACCCCCCCCATTACTAAGGGCCTATTCACAGAAGTTCCTTTGAGCCTGTACATTTCTGGCTATCAAGAAAATATTACAAAGCATCTCAAAAGACAAAATACACAATTTGAAAAGACAGAGCAAGCATCAGAACCAGACATGGCAGAGTTGTTGGAACTATCAGACTGGAAATTTAAAACAACTATGATTAATATACTAAGAGCTCTAATGGGTAAATTAGCATGCAAGAATAGAGGACAATGTAAGCAGAGAGTTGGAAATCCTAAGAAAGAGCCAAAAAGAAATGCTAGATACCAAAAACACTAACAAAATAAAGAACGCCTTTAATGGGCAAATCAGTAGACTGGAAACAACCAAGGAAAGTATCTCTGAGCTAGAGGATATATCAATAGAAAACTTAAAAACCAAAAAGCAAAAAAACTACTGAAAAAAACAGGACTTAATATCCAAAGACTGTGGGACAACTACAAAAGGTGTAACATAGGCATAATGGGAATGCTAGAAAAAGAAAAGAAAAGCAATATTTGAATCAATAATGATAAAGAATTTCCACAAATTAATGTCAGACACCAAACCACAGATCCTGGAATCTCAGAGAACCCCAGCAGCATAAAAGGCAAAAAGCTACACTTAGGCTATCACTTTCAAACTGTAGAAAATCAAAGATAAGGAAATAATCCTGCAAGAAGTCAGAGAAAATAAAACACATTATCTACAGAGAAATAAAGGATTATATCTGACTTCTCCTCAAACCACGCAAGACAGTAGAGTGAAATATTTAAAGTATTGAGAGAAAAACCACCAACCTAGGATTCTGTACCCTGCAAAACTACCCTTTAACAGCAAAGGAGAAATAAAGACTTTCTCAGACAAAAAAAAAAAAAAAAAAAAGAGGGATTCTTGCTGGTAGACCTGTCTTGCAAGCCATGTTAAAGGAAGGTCTTTAGAGAGAAGAAAAATAACGTAGGTCAGAGACTCAGATCTAATAAAGTAGGGAAGGGAATTAAAGAATAACTGAAGGTAAAAGGGGGCACCTGGGTGGCTCAGTTAAGTGTCTGACTCTTGATTTCGGCTCAGGTCATGATCTCAGGGCTGTGGGACTAAACCCCACATCAGGCTCCGTGCTCAGCACAGTCTGCTCCTCCCCTCATTTTCTCACTCTCTAAAAAATGAATAGATATTCTTTTTTAAAAAGAATAATTGAAAGTAAAATAAAAACTTATTTTTTCTTACTCTAACAGCAAGAATTTCTTACTCTATAAATAAAATCTTTAAAAAAAAATTTCTTACTCTAACAGTAAGTTTTTGCAACTGGATATCCTTGCCTTCCATTTGATTATTTTACAATTTCGTTGTACTTGCTAAAGTTTCTCATTTCCTTCTCCATATTTTCTACCTTTTCCATTTTTATCTTAGTAATTCAAATGCTTTGATAATTTCAACATCTGGCCATCTCTAAATTTTCTTCTACTTGACTGTTTTCTCTTGAGAACAGATCACATTTTTTTTTTTTTTGCTTTATCATGTCCTCTGTAATCTTTGATTATATGCCTGAAGTTTTAATTAAAGGAAGAGTAGATACTGAAGTAATAACGTTTACTTCTGGAAAGTGGAACTCCTCCTTTCCTGCCATGCTGCAGATGGACTGCTGAATCAATCTCCACAGGGTCTCTGGGCAGCTATAATTTGACTAACTTTACCACTAGCTTTATATTTTTTGTGGGCTGGATCATTATTTTCCTTCCAGGGGAGCCTGAAATCTGAGCACTGGTGAGATTCCAGAAAGGTTCCTTTGTTCCACACCTGAGTACATGTTTTTGTGTGTGTGATAAATCCCTCCAGGTTTAAGTCATAGGGAGTACTCTGCTCTCCAGCTGTGCACCTGGGGAAATTTCTTTCAGCTGTTAGCCCTCTCACAACTTCCACTGTCTGGAAGCCACCACTCTGGTGGAATCTTCAAATGGCTTGGAATTGCTTATCTTTGCTTTCCTGCTGTGCCTTCATTTAGTCTTTGATAGTTGAAATTTCAGAGTGCCTGTGGGAAGGGTTTTCTCTGAGCTTTTTCTCTCCCTTCACCAGGAGAGACCTTGGAATAAAAAGAACCTGCAGTCTGTCTTATGGGTGTCTCTCAGCTCTTCTTTCCCCCTGTCCTAAGTCTTGGGGAAAAGGAGCTTGCACTTAGGTGAAGCCCCACATGCCTCATGGGAGAACTTTCTCAGCTCTCCATTCTTGATGCCTTTTGATAGACTTCCATCCAAATTATATAAATATCCATAAGTTTTTTTTACTGATTGCAGACTAGTTCTCTTGGAGGAGCTCCTCTGATACGCAGTCTGGGATATAAACTCACAGGAGAGTGTTAGAAGGTTTTTGTTGTTGTTGTTGTTGTTTATGTTAACTGGTTTCTACTCCCTCTGTCCCTCCTCTACTGGAACTAATGGATTCCTCTTCCATTTGCAATTCTAGCAGGGTTTACAGCTTTGCCTCTATGACAGGTCTGAACTTTCTAGAGTTTAATTCATACAGGAATCTCTGTCTTCAGCTCTCTGATAGGTTTTTTAAAACCATGTGTTGTAGTTTATCAACCTTTTGTTGATTGTTAGGATGGGACAGATGGTCACATATAAGTTTTCATTTTCAAATTTAAAATGAAAAGGAGTTAAAAATTTAAGCATCAAAATATTTACTCTTTTAGAATGCATTATGAAATAGCCTTTAACCACTTTGAAAGGAGGGCTTGCAAGTACCATACCCTTACTTCATATCATTTCCTAAGGATTTACTCTAATAGTTGTTTTTATCTTGTATTTATTTTCCCATTGCCCTGGATCTGAGTTCTGCTTCTTGGTCCCAGCTCCAACTGCATACTTTGTTTGGATTGCTAACTTGAAACTACAATCATGACAGATGTAACCTCTAGGGTTCCCCTCAGCTTTCTAATTTGTAGCATGTTTGTCACATTCAAGACTAATGTCTGCTCCTTGAACATTAACTCAGGTTCAGAACCTTGTTGTGAAAGCTTACAACTGACACTGCATCTTGTATCAGACAAAAATAGTGCCCACAGGGCACTGCAGGGCCAAGACTGGAGATCATCATGACAGTTTCTTCCTCTTCCATGGAAGAGTGACCTCCAGCTGTAAGCATTGGGGTACAGGTAATGGAGAAATACTTGAATCTTAGAACCCAGCATTCTCATTTACCAACAGCCAACAACACAGATGTTTGGGAGCATTTACTAGAGACTCTGAGGCAGCATCCCTCTTTCTCCTACACATTTGGCTGTACCAGGAGACTCTAATTTCCAGGTTTCTACTGGAGTGGGGAGAAGGAAATGCATGCCTCTCCCATTCATACATATTCTACTGCTGGATTAAAACTTAGAATTTCCAGCAGCTCTATGCAATGCTATATAATATCCACCCACAATATTCAGAGTCTAATAGATGGCAGGGACAGTGATCCATGATAGTACACATTGACTCATTTCTACAGAGCTATTCTGGAATTATTCTGGAAGCTATTCTGACACTGTAGACACCATCCTGTTAAGAACACTCAGGAACCTACATAATGTCCTGGCCAAATCTTCTGAATATTCCAGCATTCTGAATTCATTGATCTTACATTTATGATACAGTTATGGCTAGTGTTTCATCCTCAACCCTTGAGGCTATGGTTACTTGGTTTTCTCACACATTCAAGATTATGCATATCCCTGGAGCTGGTGGTATATATGCATCACCCACTGATACCTACAGAAACAACTTCCCTTTCAATTTAATAAAACTTACCATAGAATCCCATTCTACAATGACAATACTCTATATAAATTCTCTCTCTAAAATGCTCAACCACTGGAGACCTTTGTTCTCACCCCATGCTGAATCATAACCACAGGCACAGAGGTATGTACTATATGTAAGTTAAACTTTAGGATCAGAGTACTTCCCCAAACTTAAGGCAGTGATCAACTTGAGGACAATATTCTGATCCTATTTCTTTTTTTAAGATTTTATTTATTTGAGAGAGAGAGAGAGGGAGAGAGCACAAGCATGGGGAGGAGCAGAGGGAGAAAGAGAAGCAGACTCCCTGCCAAGCAGGGAGCCCTATGCGGGGCTCAATCCCAGGACCCTGGGATCATGATCTGAGCCGAAGGCAGACACTTACCTGGCTGAGCCACCCAGTATCCCCTGATCCTAGTTCTTGATCACATTTTAATGTACTTTGATCCAAAAATTTCTTGCAGATAGAGGCAGTGATCAATGAGACTAATTGTGTTGAACTGCACAGAAAGAAAAATGTTAACTCAGTGATACTTAATATCACACATATGTACCTTTGCTTTACACTGGGATTTTTCTGGTTATCAGTCCATAACCAATCATCTCCTAAAGACCTAGGATAACTACTACACTTCACATTTCTATTAACCTAATTTTGTTAAGTAGGCTCCAATGTGGGGTTTGAACTCACAACCCTGAGATCAAGACCTGAGCCGAGATCAAGAGTCAGATGCTTAATCGACTGAGCCACCCAGGCACCCCTCTATTATCCTAATTTCTATGGTTTCCTGATGTTTCCCATCTCATTGGCCATTCCTATTCGAAGAATTCTGAAAAAATGTGATATGCATGGGAAACAATTTAAGACATGGAAGGAGGATTGTACCAATTTTCCACATGTGTTCGATGCTCTTAATTCTTGCCAAATATTCCCTTCCTCACTAAACATGAGGACGAGGAAAGCTGCAAACAATGGATTATCCCTTCTCTATCTTGCCATGCTATCTACATTGTTAACCAATGTCCCAATCAGCTCTGTGAAGCATATTTCTTTATAAAGTTACATCTCAACTGTAGCCAGAAACCTCATCATTATAGAGGAATGTGATGACAAATACCTGGTAGTATTTAGTATCACTACTGTCATCCAAGCTGAGTTATATTCCAAGTCAACGTCACCAAGCCTTTCATTGTACTTGGAGTGAGTGATTTTTCAGAGGCTTCTTTGTCCCTCAAATAAATATTTTATAAGCCCAACCACATACTGATTCCAGCTTAGGCTTAAACTGGGTCTCCTATTACACGTTTATTATAAACTCCTTCATCTAATAATTATTTATGCAACTTTTTTCTCTCTCTTGATAGGAGCCTTAAGGGACATCTTTATTCATCGTTGTTTATCAAGTTTAAAGGCAATTTGTTGTACATGGTAGGTAGTAATATAAAAGGAGGGAGAGAGAAAAAATGAGCAGGAAGGAAAGAGAAAAGGAAGCAAAAAATGAGGAAAAGGGGTGGGGTAGGAGACAGAAGCCAAAGTTTAATAGCTTCAAAATCTTCCTTTATGAGAGTTAAAATTTAGTAAAACAACCCAACTAATAATGCTTACAACATAGCCAAGAAAATAATGGAACATTTATAACAAAGTAAAAACTTTCTACTTGTAAAACTAAATGTCATCACAAGAAGAAAGCAATAGAGCTTAGGAATTAAGGCAACAGAGAAATCTTTAAAGGGAGAATCAGTGAGACCAAAAAATGCCATTGTCTATCAGATTCATATCAACCACTCACATAAGTGAACAAAATCCTGACTCCTGATTCCTTATGTCATCAGTCTGTTAACATTTAATAATTTAAACCATAAAACAAAATACTGTTTTATCTAACAGTTAATAAAGCTTAAAGACAGACGAATAAGAGCATTTTTATGGGCTGGTTATACATCAACTTTAACATTTCTTTACTTTTTGTATCATTTATAAAACTGATTTCCTTTAGGATGTAGATATGAAGTAAAATCAACTATTAAAACACCATATACTACACTCCTACTCACATCCAAAATTGTATTTTCCTTGGGCATATTTTATCCCTTTGGCAACAAAAATGGTTAGGGGTTATCCTTATCAGAGTCCTATTGTTTTATATGGATGACGTGCTTCACAAAAATGTCTCCTAGCTCTCTAGACCAGTCACTACATCCTTATTAAAATGCAGATTCTCTCTCCCTATTCCTTACATAGTGAATAAAAATCTCTGATACTGAGAACAGGGAATCTTTATTAAAATGATTTCCAAATGATTTAAATGCAGATATCCTGGCTTTTGTCCTCAGACTGACATTTAGAATCAGAGCTCCATGTTGCCCATGTCAGTCACAATCCAAAAAGCTGATTGGTTGGATCTCACTTCTAATGTATTTAGGTATCATCACTGTGTACCCTCTTTCCAGTTCCCAGTGTGTTCACATTTTGGCTGGGGCCAATGCCCAAACTCCATACTCACCGAATTCCATTTTTAATGCACTAACCAGACCATTCTTTTGAACCATTTGAAATAGGTGAGGACTTAGTTCTTTACTCCAAGCACTCCAAACGCATAAAATAACAAATCTGAGGTCTATTTAATGATAGCTCTGAAAGACTAATAGTGAGTTCATTTGCCACAACTAATGCTCAAAATGTACCTTCTCCTGTAGTTAAGCTTCAGTAGATGGAGCCTAGCTCCAACAACCAGTCCAGAAGCTGGTGCTCAGACTGTGCTGAATGCCAATGTAGTGGAATCAGTCTGGCTAGAGGAGAGCGCCAACTCGGAACCAGTCAGGAGTACCCTTGCTCAACCTGCTTGCAGCAATGGGTGAGATGCCCTTTTTCCTCTCTTAGAAGCCAGTCCTAGAATATGTGCATCCAACAGTCCATACTGGCTGGCGTAATTAGAAAAGGAGGAAAGTAGATACTTCTGTTTTGTAATTATTATATGCCAAGACAATGCAAATTATCACAATGAATTATTGCCAGGTTTGGTCTTCTGGCCAAAGTTTTAAGGAGTTCAGCACATTTTGAAGAGGTCTAAGATTCTTAGGCTTCTGTCCATAACCACAAAACTCAGAGCTTAGTGTCAGTTGTCTTAAAAAGGAAAGATAGTTCAAATCCATAAGAAATTTTCAGTTGAAAATGAGGTTATTGCATTAAGAGGAAAATGTCATTAATGCATTCAAATCTTTATGAGTTAGAAAAGCCAGATAGAAGACAAATCAAAATAGGAGATCAACATAGAAAACAAGTATTTTTTTAATTGGAAGTCTCGAGATATTTAAAGAAATACCACAGTGTCACTTAGAAATAAGAGCAGTATGTGCAATAATTGAGTATATCAAGTATGGGATACTGTAAGATTAGAGAATGCAGGAGGTTCTAAAACAAGAAACTGAACAGAAAGACACACATCCTGTTTTTCAGGTAAAATCTTCTAGGTGATCTAGAAATGCAATTGTTTGATCAAGCAAGTGTTTTAAAGAAATTGCATTTAGTGTGGCAAGGACTAGATTTAGTATTCTGTCATTTGAATAAGTAGATGAAAACGTGTAAACTGCTTCCTTTTTTGCTACCAAACATTAAGATGTCACATAATCACATGGAATGCTGTTATAAGGATTCAACAAGGACTTTTTTTATTAACATATAATGTATTATTTGTTAATATAACACATTATATTAATATATAATGTATTATTTGTAACATATAATGTATAATGAATCACAGGTCTGTGATTCATCAGTCTTACACAATACACAGCGCTCACCACAACACATACCCTCCCCAATGTCCATCACCCAGCCACCCCGTCCCTCCCACCCCCATCCACTTCAGCAAACCTCAGTTCGTTTCCTGAGATTAAGAGTCTCTTATGGCTTGTCTCCCTCTCTGGTTTTGTCTTGTTTCCCTTTTTCCTCTCTTCCCCTATGATCCTCTGCCTTCAACAGGGACGTCTAAACTAGAAGTATATTTTTATGTAGCACAATTAGAGAATAGAATATAAAAATACATAAACCTATTTGATACAACCCAGTGATTTGGAACTTTGAGAATATCTTAGGAAGAAGTAACTGAACTTCTAAAGCATACACTCCAAAAATCACAGCAGTAAATGCAACAAAGTTTATTTCACACTCACCAACAATATAATTCATGTGATGGCAGATGCCTTCTACACAATGATTTGGAGACCCAACCTCCCAATCTTACATCATCACCCTCCATTAGGACTGTGAAGCTTATGAAGCCTTTTGCTCAACCAACAAATGGGGAAAGATAATTTTAGAGGTAGTCTTTACGGGCTAGTCCTAGAAAGGAGTACATCACTTTTACCCAAATTCCATGGATACACCCAAGTAATGGAAATAGAGAAAGATGTTCTAGTACTGTAATCAGGAAGAAAAAACAATTTGGTATAATTATGTCTGAACTTTGAAATAGAAAGTTAAATTAAAAGTTTCTTTATTAAGCATCTTTATGGGATAATGAATTTTAGTAGTTCAACAAGTTATACACTGGAAATCACATGAACCAAATATAAATTACTTCATACATATATGATTTAGTTCCAATATGTAGTTTGTACACTATGTCTAGGTTAACGGTTTGCAAAGAATATTTTTTCCTTGAAATATTCCACTGCCAGTAATTCTTACTCTTTCAATGCATGAAAGGTTAACAAATTCTAAGGAGCCAATATAATATAGTGTTTTAATGGCATGCAAGAGTTCCACAATGGATTGTGGGTTAAAAAAAAGATTTACCTTTTATGGTTAGCACAATTCCTTTTAAATATAGAAATATGTTAAGAGATATGATGTGACTAGAGACCATATTATAATAAATCTACAATTACATTTCATAAACAAGTTATCCTAAGTTAGTTTTCTGCAATTGGTTAGAATAGTATATTTAGCATATTAGTAGTAGCTAACAATTGGTTACTGTGATAAAAATTCAGAAGCAATCTTTTTGAATGTTTTAAAAATCCTTACCATCAGATTTTTTTCTAATCCAAACACATTAAAAAAAAAAGCAAAGTACAGTCATAGGTCTTACTTCAGTTAAAGATGGATAGTTGGGTTACGTTTTAAAGTTTGAAAAGTCAAAAAAGGCATAAGAAAAAAAACATAAAATACTAGGAAGTTGGGGAAAATATAAAATGAATAATGACCTTATGGATAATATTGCTTTTAGTACGTTTTGTGATTTTATTCTGGCTATCAGAGGAAAGGTGTTTTTGTTACTCTTAGTATTTTGTGTGAAATTGAATGAAGGAGTCCATGAGAGGTCCAGGCCCATGTGTGAGTTGCTCAGGCTTAGTAACTGGGAAAATGACCTTCCTTCTCTGAGCCTCATTTTCCTTACATATAAAATACTGTATACAGCATTAAGTTCACAGGTTGAGTAGAAGAGGTTGAATATAAGAACATAAATATGGATGAAAAAGTACTTGGAATCAAGTTAGAATCATGGGTTAAAGCAATCTCACCACATGGAAATAAGTCTGTGGCTCACTTATTGTTTCTTTCAAATGAATGAAATATACCTTGCCCTGTTTATTTCACAAGCATAAAATTAAATAATGATTAGGAAGGGATTCTATACAGGTAGGAATGCTAACAACTCTAGGATGTTATTAATAGCAAAACATCACTATTTCCTTAAAAGAAATCGAAGGTGACTGCATGTGGGGTTCCCGCGGGAACCCCAGTATGTTACAGAGCGAGGCCCTTGGTATTCTTTATGAAATCCTCTGTACCTGAACAGAATTCATGCTACTTGCAGCCAGTCTCTCTAGTTCAGCAGAGGGTTAACCAATCTCAGTTCCTGTTTCTTTCACAACATAAAGAAAGGTTGTTTTAGAGATCAGATGACTTTTAGCTAGAGTAAGTACAGCAGCAAAGCAATGAATGTTGTTGTCTGGGAAATAAAGAAATGCGAGAGGTAATCAATTTCTTCCAATCTTCATTTTGCTCACCCACTTGATTTGAAACCATATATTGCTTCTCCCAAAATTAACAGTTAAGGCATCTCTTACAACTCAACAAGCATTACAGTGTACTCTCAATTTTGAGTATATTGAAAACCCCATCATAAAAGATCTTCTGAGGCATCTATATTTAAAATAACGGCATTTTCTAGTTAAGCCAGAAAATTTGAACACATAGAAATAAAGCAATTTCTGAAGAATTAGCTCCCTGGCATAAGCTATGGTTAACTATGTACATATTTATTCATTTATTTTACACAATATGCTCATTTGTTTCAAAAGTAGACAGTCCAGTTTCGGTGTTCATCATAAGCTCAATTTGGTTTTACTTCCTTACCGTGCTTTCTTGGCATCTGCTTTTATGGAAATATAGCTGGTCATTAACACAGCTTTGCATGCCTTACAACTGTGTTGTTTTTCATGCAAAATAGACATTTGTAAAATAATTACAGATGGGAAAGTATGCCCCATGGAATTTTTTCTACATTACAAAATTATCCTGTTCTGATCATTTTTATATCCACTTAAGGGGAGAACACAGGGAAAATAAAATATTTCCGTTATGATAGCAATCTTCAAAGTATTTGTTCTTACAAAGTGGGAAGTGATGGATTATGTATATTTAAAAGGAATGATTTTGGAAAGATCTAATAAATTACTTCCAATCCCTCTCCTTTTTACCACACTCTCCATTCTCTAAGAACAACTTCTCTCAGCCACATCTGAGGCTCCTGGTAAGATTTCAGATATCACAGTCATGGTGGACTTGGCAGCTAAAATCCAGAAGAGGAAGATTTGCCATCAAGTGTCGTTTAGTCATCCCTATATCCAGCTTCCCTGAGCTGGATATTCTTTATATAATAAATAATAATTTCATATCCTTTCTCTACCCTTCTCCACCCTGCCATGTGTCCTAGAAAACTGATGTATATGGGCTGCATCAACTGGAATCCCTTGCCTTCTAACTCCCTGTTAGGTTTATCCATTGGGAAGCACTAACAGATGATTTCAGAGAAGAGCGAGGTTGAGGATGTAACTGCCCAAAGCCTTCACTGCTAAGGCTTTGTTTGGCCATATCTGTACCCTTCTACTGAAGTCCACAGCTCCTCTTGGGCGGTACTTTCCTAGAACTTGTATTCTTCGGTTTCTGGCAATTCTTCCTCTTTATCAACTCAAGCCAAATGGTGGCAATGTTTTTAAGTTGGAATTAGCTTCAGGATACCATCATCCTTTCTTGGTTTCCTTTGCTAATATGTTGTATGTAGTCCTTCATTAAGTTGTCCGATTATCTATTCCATCATCTACTCCTATTGGGTTTCCGTGGGAATAGATGCACAAAAGGATTGAGATTTGAGTTCCAGAATGACAGACTGTTAGCACTGGAATATTCGTGATGAAAATGAGTCTCAAATATAAAGTATTCTGCCCAAGTCACAGAGCAAATTAATTGAAGAGATGAGACTATAGCCAGTCTTTCAAGTCCAAGCTGTTGTTTTTCTTTTTAACCTTAACATCTGTATTTGATCATCCAGAATCCAAACATGAGATGAATCAATAGGGATATGCATTTTGCTTTATTTATCTTGTTTTTAAATGTGTTTTTTGACGAAGATTCATACAAACAGTGGAAATGAAAGAAACAAGATAGAATGAAGACTATAATGTTTGAGGAATATATTGTAGGGACACTGACAACTGCATTTAAAATTCCAATCATTAGAAATATTTCATGTTAGCATCCTCAGTTTATCTCCAGTTTATGCTGAGAAGAGATCCTGAGTGCAGAGTAAATTCTGTGTCTAAATCATTTAAGACACAGCTGTCAATATCACATGAAAAAGGCTCATTATTTCATGAATGGGCTCAAGAGGGGCTTCAAGTCTATTTCAGTGATGAAAAAAAAAACATTTCTATTAGATGATTGGTCTTCCCAGGATAGATATAAAACTTCCTGAAACCAGGAAAAATTTCACTTTTCTCATCTGTAACCTATTTTTTTTATGTCTTCTAGACATCTACACACATTCCAAGCACTCAGAAATAGCTTCTAAGAAGCTTCAGCACCTTTTATTGCCCCCCATATAGAGATACTTCTAAAAAAGAAGATATTACTTTGTGCCTTCCATGGGCAAGGCAGTATGGAGAAAATGAAAATAAATTATTTCATAATCTGGTCGGGGAGAAAGGGGTCCTTTAATTGGCAACCATATTTGTGCATGTAGAACTCAGTAATTCAACAAACGCAGAAAGACAATGTATAGTGCACACACACAAAGCAATTCATTGAGCAGTCCTCAATAAGTTATGTTTTACTTTTCAAAGCTTTTCCTAATGGACAAAAATAGAAACAATATAACACACTGTGATATTATCATTCTAATAGAATAATTCAATTGCTAAATGTCATTTGGTCCAAATTCCACAAGCATCTGTCCTACATAGACAAATATCTAGAATTTCACTCTATCACAGAGAACATCTCTGCCTTAGAATATAAATCAGGGGATGATTTGAAAAAAGGTGTCAGTTGATTTTATATTCAAAGAGGATGCACAATAAAATAACCAACATTTATGGCAGTAATGAATAATATCAGGCCACGAGCTTCATAAAAGCTCCATAGCTTTGAATCTGACTTTTGGTATAATTTCAAACATAGCCTACATGCACATATACATCAAAAAAAGATTAATGGGAAAAATATACAAGTCAGTCAGTCCATCAGTATGAAATAGCTACCAAAGATAAGGAAACATGGAGGAAAGAATGACCTGGCACATTTCCTCTAACAAAATGAGGACCACTGTGATGGTCATTAGGAGCTGGCTAAGTGTGAGGCAGCCCTCACATGCATTAGGCTATCCTTTGGGATCCAGGATGGGACCCAGGAGCATCAGGTACTGGTCCAGAAACCAGAGAGTGATGGCAATAGCCCCAAATGATGTTTTCCCCAAATCCTATGGTTTGACCACTACTTCTCTGCATAGAAAAACAACAGGAAAATATAAAAAATGGCTAAGATTACATGAGATTAGAGGTTCATCTCATTTATCTCTGTATTTCCAGTACATATCATGGTGCCATTAAATGCTGGTACTTACAGTCAAGGCATTAAATGGTACATTGCATTGCATTAATTAACTAGAGCCCCTTCACTGCTAGGCATCTGTTGTACAAACTTAAACAAGTTGTTTCAACTCTGAGCTTCATCTTCAACATCTGAAGACTGGGGCTTATAATACTACTACCTGCTGGGGCTTTTTTCCCCTCCAAGAATGAAAGGAGATAATGCACGTGAATGTACTTTTTGGATTTTAACAGATTAAAGATGGAAGGTTTGTGTTTGTGTGGCTATTTTAATATTTTGTGGGTTAAAAAGAGTGCTAATTTTGTCATTGGCATTCTTCTGATTCATATGTGGTTAGATTTATGTAACAATTGTTAGGTTTTATTTTCAAGAGATTCAGTAATAATTTCAATGAAAAATGACTTGCAAACGCTTTTATTTTTAACACATGTGACCTCATTAAAGAAGACTGCTCACCATTTTTCCAACACAGATGAGAGAGATTTCCATAGTAAGGACACAAACAGAGGTATGAAACCTGGCATTTCAGGATATGTCTAAACACAGAAGATGTTCCCCATGAGGGAGGTCCTACTGGCATGAGAACTCATGGAACCTTAGCAGTGAGAAAATGACTGAATACATTTGTTCTTACAGCAAGCTCTGAGTATCTGACAGCCAATCTGGGACAAGGACAAAAAGTAAGTGGATTATATAGCACAGAGCAGGGCAGTCCTGGCAGCTCAGGGGACTTCTAAAATAAAGTTTTTTCTTAATAACTGAGGAATTTCTAGAGGTGCTATATGCAAATTTATCCCTGCAAGAGAATGAGGTCCTTTCTCTCCACCTCTGGAAAATGTTAGAGGGTCTCGTGTTAGTGATAGAAATAACTATCAATTGGCAAACAGAAAAGTAGCTACAGATGAGAAGTGAGGGCAGAGGGGACAGAAAAATCAACACTTGAGTACCGTTCAGTACTACTGAGGCCAGGAAATTGGTGGGGGTTACTTGAAATACATGTATTTCATTCCCAACACATATGAACTTTTGGGGTTCAGTAACAAGAAACGAACATTATCTAGATCATAGGTTATTTATAGACCACTTCCAGGATTCTTCATATTTTTTACTCCTTAGGATAATAAAATGCTTACTTCTTTAAAAATATTTTAGTACCATTTACAGAAAATTTAGTCTTATAACAAATATTCAAACACTGGAAAACACTAGCAAACATTATTGGCTAGGTTTTGAACAACAGTTGGATCTCCTATCAAGGTTAAGAGTGCTATTTCTAAAATGAATTACTTCTTGAAACACTGTTACAAGATTTGTATAAAGTATACTATGCACATTAACTTACTAATATCTATTAGCAGGAATGACTCACCATCATCAGAAGACAGGACCACTATGAACAAACACATAACCCAGAAGCAGCTATGATCAAGCCTGGCCAATTAAGTTGTGACTGATGGTCTCCTAAGTGTTTCTGTGCTGGTTTTCAGAAATGTCAGCTTTAACCTTTGACTCTGAACATCAACATTTCCTGTTCTTGCTTTATATTTGACATCAGTGGTTTCCTTCAAATCAGGAATATATCTAGGTAGACTGTCAGGCTTTAATTCTTTCAAGAGAGTTACAATACTTTTCCTCAGGCTCCCAATTTCTCAACTTATTTCTAAAATTTTGTATGCAGTAAAACAAACTTCTGGAGAATCACAGGGAAGACATTTCTACATGGAAATCCTATGCAAGACTGTCTTCCCTATGTCAATAAATGACATGACAGACATGCAATATCTAGAGTTGTAATCTAAGCATAAGTCTTGATTTCTTGATTTCCCTACTCTCACACCGAGTCTTCTCAATCTTACTTTAGATTTATTCTGAACACATCATCATCTCTCCAGTTATAAGCCTACCACTCCCACCTCTCCTTGCTATGACACAACAGACTTAGGTGGACTTCTTGCTTCCATTTCTGATTCACTAAAATCAACTCACCACAGACGAGTCGGGTCAAAAATTCAAAACATAATTTAGATCTTGTTTCCATGCTTAACTATCACAGTTTCCTATCTCAGTTGAAGTCTAAAATTCATAGCTTGGCTTCCAAATTCCTAATAGTCTAATTTTCCAACCCCATCCCATACTGTCCCTCAGCCTAAATTCCAGACCCACCGGCTTGCTGTTTTCCAAATACTTAAGCTAGTTCTTTGAGCTTTTGCTCTATGGGCTTTCTCCCAAAATTGCTGCTGCCCCATACACTGGCATAGGACTCAGGGATCAGGCCACTCCACCTACAGTAATGCACCATGTATTCTGAATGACGCCACATTGTTTAAATGCTCTATATAGTATGCATCACCATGTTGTCTTTCATTGCCGCTTTTTGCCTTTCCTTTTCTTTCTCCCCCCAGTTCTCTTTCTTCCCTCTCCTTTTACTAAGACAAACTGTAATAAGGCAAATGCTCTCCATTTTTAGAACAGTGCATGACACATAGTAAGTTCTCCATAAATGTTCATTGGATGAATGACTAAATAAAGGAAGAAATGAAGGAACACCTTAGGTCATACATTTAAAATGAGCTTTAGGGGCATTTGGGTGGCTTAGTCGGTTAAACATCGAACTCTTGGTTTTGGCTCAGGTCATGATCTCTGGGTCATGAGACTGAACCCCGCATAGGGCTCCATGCTCAGTGCAGCATCTCCTGGATTTTCTCTCTCCCTCAGCTTCTCTCCTGCCTCTCCCCACCCCATGTGTGATCTCTCTAAAATAACAGATCTTATTAAAAATAAATAAAACAAACTTTAGTTTGCTCATTTCTAACATGATAATACTGAATTTCCTTAGAGTTATTGTGATAGTATATAGGATTAGCTCATGAAAATACTTGGAAGATATTAAGGCTACAGAGAATCAAGAAGCTCTAAACATAGTAGAGCTATATTTTAAATGTAAGCCAAAATCTAGGAAAAAGTAATCACATATTTTTTAAATTCTTACTACTTTTTTAAGGGGTAAAATATTGGGAATTGCCAAAGTTATTTACCCTAATTTAGAGATCTAGGCTTCAGTAAATAGAAGGAAAAGCAAGAGAATTACTTTGCATTGGGTACTGAAAGCAGACCCCAAATCATGTTAAGATTTCCACATATTTTACATCACTGAGGTGGGTATTGTTAGTTCAATTTACAAATAATTTAGCTCCAGAAACATTAGGTCTGTGTGTCACCAAACCCGGTGCTTTTTCTATATCATTTTGCTCTCATCAGGGGCTAGGAAAATGGTCTAGCACAGAAGATAACAGTTTTGTCGGAGGTTATATTTTCAGATGCCTGTTCTGCCTACGCCTTTTTCAGAGAACTCTATCTCCAACACCTGCTGAGAGGTTGTCAGATCATAAGATTCCATATCACTTCAGCACCCCTCCTCAGGTGTGTACACCTGACCTAAGAAAAATCTTCTGTAGCTGGCTTTAAAAAATATGATGAGTCAATTAGATTGCTTTCTTGGGAACTTGAATTAAAAAACCAGAAGCCAAGTGTCAGTTACCTAGGGATTTTGAAACATAATTTATGAGGTCAAATCTGGGGAAAAAACAGAAAATTGATGAAACAGAGTCAGGAATGAGGTCGGTGCCCTAGCAAGCCAAAGCTACTCACAAGCTGAGACTATTAAAGAATAGAAATAAATTAGGAAAGACAAAAGAGCAAGGAGCCCACATGCTGAGATTAGAGAGAACATGTAGCTCCTAAGAAATGAGAAGAGAGCCTTTGATTTCCTACTACTTAGTTTCAGTCCCGGTAAGACTATGCATCCTATCTTTGGATACAATTGCCTGCTACGCTTTTATTTGCTACCTCTGTTGGAGAAAGGAGAATGAATCTTGCTCGTAGGAGCTCTTACTTTTAGGAAAGGAAGCAGTCCAAAAACAGAATAGAAAATTATGGAAATCATCATTTATTTGTTACTTCCTCCCAAAGTCAGTCCTATAACCTGAAAACTCAACTTTGCATAATGAGAGCTACATCCATCACATAGCTACAGTTGTAGAAGAAATTTAGTTTTGCAGGATCAAGTAATTAATACAAATAATAGCAAATGAGGATCCCTTAACCAGCTTAAAGATGGCATTTTACACCATCACAGCATTCAATTAATGCAAATTTTTATTGCAACTGTTAGTGTTCCATTGACTTAAACTAAGCATTATTTTTCAAAATGAAAGCCGCACAAATCAACATGAATTTGTAACTTACAGCCCTGATGGCGGAGCTTAAGTTAGAGTAGCAAGTACTTCATGTCATAGACACGTACAGACAAGACTATGGTTGATATTAAACAGAAGGATATTGTATCAAGCTAACTCAGAAAAAGTCTGCTAATTATATGCCAGGACTCTAAAGGAATAAGATTAATGTCCTTATAGGACTTTAAACCCAACACAATTATATTACAGTCACACTACTATAACCTCAGACCGAATTGTAAAGTGCTGTTATTTTAGTTTAATAAAAAGTAAAGATAGGTTTTCTGAGTGTATGAATGTTTTTGGGCATGGATATAAAGATGGTAGTTGGGTTTCTGGATATGGATAGAAGGAATAAGTATGCAATACAGATTTAAGTAATCAAGCAGAAGCAGCAAAAATTGTGAAACATTAGCTCAGCTTTACACAGGGGTAAAGTCATTTCAATAGGTTATTCTTCAAGACAATAGTCGCCCATTCACCAAGGGCAGAACCTCAGTTCTCATTAGGACTTTCGGTAAATACACAAAGGGCTATGTTCCCGTAAACCATTTACTCTGCCAGTTCTGTGGTTCCTCTGCTCTGTTGTCACTTATTGTCCCATTAATTTCTTCTTAAACCTTGATGATATCCTGCAGGTCATCATCCAGAGGCCACTGTCACAACTAATGCTGATCCCTCCTACAGTCCATACTCTTTGGCTGATGGTCCCTTGAAGCAAATGCAGAAGCACTGAACTCTGTTCTCACTGCTGTCACAGTGAAGATTGCCTCTCCGTTTGTCACCGGCCTCTGGGTGCTGCTTCAGAGAATAACCTACCCTACTAGGGTTTACTAGGGTTTGTAAATATATGTAAGACTGTATGACCTACCAGGGCATCTGGGTGACTCTGTCAGTTAAGTGTCTGACTTCACTCAGGGTCATGAGATCAAGCCTCACGTGGGGCTCCCCACTCAGTGGGGAGTCTGTTTGTCTCTCTGCCCCCTCCCTGTTTGTGTTCTCGTTCGTTCTCTCTCAAAGTCTTAAAAAAAAAAAAGTACGCCCTATATGTGGGCTAATATGTGTACCATATCCCCCAACCAACTACTCATGAAATGTCAAGGTGTGAATGCAAGTATTCATGCCCTTGAAATTTATTTCTCAACAATACTAACAAAATACCCTAGCCTAATTACACACCACTTTTGCTAATGCCAGCAGTTTATGTTCACTAGGTGGGAGCCCAAAGTTTTTACATATTTCATCTCATTTTACATTCATCTCCTTGATTTGCATTTAATGGATTCTCTGTGGATAGGAAAGGAAAATAATTTTCCCAATGAAATAGCCTTTAAAATGAACCAATTTCAAAATCCCCTGCTGTGACAGGAAAACAAAAATAAATAAATAAATAAATAATAAGGTGAAAGTATATAGCTTACTTACAAATAAACTGTTTTCTAAGGAGAATCGGAACTCGGGTATCTTTTCTGAGTAAGAGGATGTGTATATGGAATTGGATTTTAAAAGTAGAGAGAAAGCTGTGAAGCAAAGGAGTTAAGAGATGGTTGAAAAGCAAGAATGTAAAACAAAAATGAAAATTTGGGGAATGGCTAAGTGCTGTGTGTTGTAATGCCCTTTCCTTCCTGAATCAATCCCTAAGATCTTTAATAAATTAATCTTCTAAAACATTACATTTTGAAAATGCAACAGAAGTGCCAATGCGCTGGTTCAATGTGAGTAAGAGGGGAAAGATGTAGGGTCTCGGGCACATGTGTATTACATGGCACATGGTATAGCACCCTCCTGGCTACCTTTTATGTCTAAATATTTATCCCTTTAAAGACAAAAGCCTAGTTTAAATTTACAAATGTTAAATATTTTAAGGGCATTTTATGGAATATCATATATACACCAAAGATGTTTCAACGATTAAAGAAAAATTTTCATTTGGCTAAAAATAGGAATAAAATTGAGATTTTCTAAATAAAACTGTTCTAAAATAAAAACTGAGTTTAGCACTATTTTCATAGGGTTTTGACAAGTCATCAGATGGTACATTAGTTGATGAGCACAAATTTAAAAGTGTTACAGATGGAGATCTTCAGCTCAGTTAATTGCAATATATTTCTTACCTAATATGTACAAAATATAAAAGCACCTATTGATTCTAAGTTTTTGCATGTTTAGTGATTAATAGTTCTGTGTGGTTTATGTATAACTGGAATGAAATGGAAATTATTGGCATGATCCTTACCTCTTTCCAGATACCAGAAGTGTTTGCAGTAATATTTTCTTCAGAAAATATCATACATGCTTACTACTTAAACTTATTAGTGCTTGCAATCTCAGATAAACCAATGTTACAAAGTGTTCTGTTCTGTAAAATATTCTTACTTCAATTTAGTTGATTTGGAAAAATTTAGTTCTTGAAAGTTTGAGTTTTGTTTAGTTAGCAACCCACTATGTTAGGTTTTAATTGCTGCTTTAACCAATTGCCACAAAGTTAGTGGTTTAAAACAACTCAAATTTGTTATCTTAAAGTTTTGGAGGTCAGAAATCCAAAATGAATCTTGCTAGACTAAAAATCGAGATGTCAAAGAACTGTGATCTTTTGAAGCCTCTACAGATAATCTGTTCCCTGCCTGTCTCAACTTGTAGAGTCTCCCTGCATTCCTTGATTTATGGCCCTTGCTACCATCTTCAAATATTTGACTCTTCTGCCTTACTCGTCCACTTTTGAGGAAATGGTGTTTACATTGGACCCAATAAAATATTCTGGAATAATCTCAAGATAAATTGATCATCAGCCCTAATTCCACCTACCACTTTCCTTCCCCCTTTGTCCTGTCAGCTAACATATTTATGGATCCCAGGGTTTAAAACATGGATATTTTTGAGGACCACCACCAGCTACTAAGAAAACTGAAGTTGCTTCATTTTATAATCTCTATGATTTTCAAGCATTTGTAGTTCACTTTTAGATTAATATTTTACCATAAATTCTAGAGTCCTATAGGACAAGTTTTATGTTTGAACAGAATTGATCTAGTCTTGTGTTAAAAATTCTCTGGTAGCAAATTTGGGGAGACCATATGATGTACCAAATCATAAATGCATTGTTTGCATTGCCCACTTTGTGAAGATTGGCTAAGACCTTACTATGAATTTCCATGATAAGTGAATGCCCAGAAATGGAGAAATCTTTTTCCACCACCCCCCATTACTCTTGGCTATACAAATTATGCTGTAAATGTCAGAATCCGCTTTCTACAATTCAGTTTTAAAAGTTTCCCTTCCATTGTACTGAAGTTTAACAACCACTGAGCCAAACAATAAATCTAAGCCTTATAGGCAAAAGTAGCTTTCAAAATAATGGAATTTTAGGATTGACTTAATAAACCACTATATCATAGAAAGTTTTTATGATATTTGTTGTAATACTGTAGTTCATATTTGACATTTACAACTCACAACTAGAAGAACAAATTTATTTTAAGTTTCAGTCCCCATTGAATATAGTTCAATTATGCTTAAAATCGGACATTACTCTCTACGCAGGTGTCTTTATAAGATTTAGAAGGAATGTAATTTGGAGTCAATTACTGTTATAGAATAACTTTGTAATAAGTGTCTTTTAGCCAAATATTCTGAATGTTCTATAAATGGCCATCGGGGAGTGACTGGTTAAAAGAGTATTTTTATGAACACTGATTTACCTGAGGTGGGTGTACAGGGTTCTAAGGTGATCACAAACTTTTCCCTGTGGTTTTCTAGTTTAGTCCTATAGTAAGATGTTATTTAACCTAAAATTTAGACAGTCTAATAGATGAAGATGCCTAAATTAGAGGATGCTAATAGTTGATAATTCCCAGTATTTTATAGACCTGACTCAGGTCTGGATTCATACTCCAGACTGCCATTAATTACATGTGTGGCTTTGTACCTGTTTTCTTCTCTGTAACTACACAAGTTGAACTGTACAGGTTGACTTTTATGCAAATTTGATACAGCAGATGTATTTTCTTCCTTATTTTCTTACAATAGAGAAAATGTTAAAAATATAGTATATAATACATATAATATACAAAACAGGTGTTCATCAACTGTTAATAGCAGGGCTTCCAGTCAACAACAATAAAGTTCTTTAGGAGTCAAAGGTATACATGGATTTTTCAACTGCATGGGGGAGTAGGGTACCCCAACACCCACATTGTTCAATGGTCAACTCTGTCAAGAAAGTGATCCATCTAAGATTCCTTGAGGATTAACTATAAATATGAGTGCTTAGCATCACATATGTATTTTACTTGACTTGATGAATGACAGAATTTTTTCAAATAAAAGATTCCACTCCTATATTGTTAGTCTGGGGAAAGCTGGTAACAAATAGTAACCCACATGGATAAAGAGTGTATCTGGACTCTCAGATCTGTAGAAGAGAGAAACTAGTCCTGAACTAGTCTTCCCCTCAAACAAATGGGGGGGGGGGAAACACATACAACCCTGCCTGGAATTTATTATCAATGGATCGATTTAATATTTAAAGATTTTTATTATTTTTCAAATATTTTTTTCTCCCCTCTTTGTATCTCTTCTTCTGGGTTCCTAATTACTCACTTGCTTAATATTAGGCCAAGAACCATTGAGAATAAATTTATTTCAATCTTTATTCTGAGGATTCATTTTTTAAAAAATCATGATTCACTTTAAGGTTGTTAATTTTAACATAACATTTCAGTTGAGGGTGTGCATTTGATTTCATTTTTCTGTGACTTTATATAATCCCTACAGACTTTTGTACCTGATCACTTGATGAGCTTGATCAGGAGAAGTATTTAAAATATGGTGTATTTCTCAGTTCCTATTTTATTCTTTGGGGTTTTCTATGATCTACTGCATCTTTAACTACAAAAACTTTTTATAGCCCTTCTCCACTAATTCCAACATCTGCAATTGTCTTCTCACTTTTTATCCCTCTTGATAATGGATTTTCCTGCTTACGTATGGTAATCTGTTATACTCTGGACCTAACAAGACTCTTACACAGATTCTGAATTTTCATTTTATTCTGAAGATTCAGCGTTGTCCAACAGGCAGGTAAGTTATTGGTGTTTTGCTTGATCAAGTGGAGATTTTGTGCTTTGCTAGGGTTCATTTATTTTGGTTTTACATCTGGTTCTGGGGAAAAGCTCTTTTCTGGGGTATGGTCTTTATTCCCAAAATAGAATCCTTCTAGGATTTTGCTGAAAGCCTGAAGTGTTAAAATATACCCTCTAAATTTGACAACTTGAACATCTATAGCTCCAGAACTTGGAAGCTTTTGAATAATCCACTGTTCCTTAGCCTTCCAGATGTTCTTTTTCTGTGTCCTTTGGAGCCATGCTCCTGTTTTAGTCAAGTACTGTATCACTGCTAGTATCTACAAGAAATCCTACGGCAGCTTTATTACCACCACCAAAAACTGGAACTAAGATGGTTACCAATAGATGAATGAATGAACACACTGGTACATCCACACAACAGAATCTTATTCAGTAAATAAATGAGCAATCAACCTATGAAAATACAGGGATGAATCTTAAGTGAATATTACCATGTGAAAGAAATCCATTTGTAAAGGCTAAATACTTTATCATTCCAATTATATGGAATTCTATGAAAGGCAAAACTCAAGTTATGGTGAAAAGATCAGTGGTTTATGAGAGTTTGTCCTGGGAAGGTGGGAGAGGATTTAATAGTTGAAATAAAGAAGGCTGTGTAGGGTGGTGAAGCTATTCTGTATGAGAGTGTAATGATTCATATAACAATGCATAGGTCACAATCCATAGTACTTTACTGCACAAAGAATGAGTCTTAAGATATGAAAACTTATAAATCATTTAGGAGGTCACGGAATCCCAGGACAGAATGCAGAATGTAATAGTCAAACTGTTACAAGTTCATGAAAAGACTTCATTGAAGAGGGTAAAAGTAATGTTGGCAATGAAGTATATAATAGGGACAAAAGCAATTGTGTATAAGTACCACACTTTAGTTAAAGTTGTTTCCCATCAGGGTACAGATAAGCAATTGATACTGCTATACATGTATAATGGAACTGAACAATGTTCAGTAGATGGCAGGGCCAGATTTCTCAGTCTTGGAGAAGGAGGTTACACATAAGCAAGGAAGAAGAGTCTACAATGATGCAAGTGGCAATAGATCAGAGTTGGAGACATCATATGAGCTCATTTGTGGTCTAATAAGATAGTTACATATAGAAGTATTTGTAGACATATGTATATATGTGTTAGCACATATGCTTATCTACTTGCTCATTTAAGGGAACCTATAAGCAACTATATCCCTGTAACAATGAACACATTCAGCATAGAGTTCTTAGTTTCTAATATTATTCAAGTTTTAAAAACCAGGGTTCCTTGGAAAAGTCCACAGCGTACGAAATGAGCTTGGAGCATTTTTGTAGTGCCAGAGAGTGAGAAAGTGCTAAGGAAACAAAATATAGAAGATACATGATGAGCATATTTCAAAGACACAGAAGCCAACTGAAAGAGCCTCTAATGGTTAGAGCTGGAACCATTTGGGCAGACAGGATTATACTTCAAAGTATAAGATTAATGAGTCTTTTCAACCATCTAGCATTATGAACAAATAGAACAAATCTCCTATGCAGAAAAGTTCCAAATAATATATATGTGGCATTCCATCTTCAAAGTGGTGATATATTCTAAACTCCTGACTTCTTTAGTATGAACTGCATATACTTCCTTGCAAAGAGTACAATATGGAAAAGGAGGGAGAAGGTAAGTTTAAGTGGACAAAGCTGGCATACCTCAAGCCAGATGATAGGGTTAACAATAAGTCACGTACCCTCAATATGACGGGATAGGAACATTTTATCTGTGGTGTTCCCCCCCCCCAAATCCAGAACACCAGTATGATCATAGTGGGGGAGGGATCAGAAACCAAAACAAATAACATTTTTTAAAACATTTGACCAGTAATCCTCAAAACTGAAGGTCCAAAAAAAAAAAAAAAGTCTTAGACTGTCAGAACACAGAGATGCCGAAGGAGACAGGACTACTAAATGTATTGTGTAACATCCTGGATGGGATTCTAGAACCAAAAGAATAATATTCAGAATTGCTTACTTTTAACCTAAGGCCTATATTGTAGCAGTTTACTAATTATAACAAACACACCATACTAACATAAGATGTTTATCAGGGAAACCTGGTGTGGGGGTAAACAAGAGCTCTGTATTAGCTTTATATCTTTTCTAGAACTCAAGTTCTAAAGTAAAAATTCTTTACATGTAGATTTATAAAGAGGACCTTCTGTCTTTTAAAAATGGATATTTAATACTGAAAATAAAGTAACTTATCTAATTGCCAAAGTATAGAACAGCCTTAATGCTTTATCCCTCATACATTATTAATATTTATATATGTGAATATGTAAATTTAGGAGGAATATTGTTTAATTTTATTAGATGTTCCTCACCTTCTCTATGCAACAGTAAGACATCTCTGGAAATTAAGCATCAGAACAAGAAGAGCAAGGAAACTAGATGTTTGGCATTACCAAAAAAATGCTTTATTATACATGAATGTATTACAATTATACTAGCAGAAAAAAACATTTGCAAGTTAATTTGATCTTATGCAAAGAATCCCCCTGTTCACATCCTCCCCATACTCCAAAGGACTGTCTTCAATATTGGCAACAGCATAAGGCACAGAACTTTGCGGTATTTAGGTGCACTCACCTCCCTCCTTCTTGGGACTGGAGTCGATTGGTGAGGAGATGCATTGGTTTCTTTGGGCTTAAAGGGTGTTCATCATGAGAGTAGACATTTATAGTTGTGAGTTGTATGGTGTTGGTACGGAGTACCAGACCTGATGACAGAGTGATTTTTTTTTTTAACATCTCATTTTTTTTTTTTTTATTTGGGATATGGAAGATCCTACTAAGCAGTGCTATTCAAAATCTGTTCTGGGCCTTAATTCCAGTGCATAAACTTTTGGCAGCTAGGTATCAAGAGGTAGGTATAGAAATTGAGAATAAGCACATAGAAAATTTTATTGCACCTTGAAATTGCCATTTTATAAAGATATTTATCCACAAGGGATTAAAAATGGGTTTTAATCCTTGGTCACAAATGGTGAGGAACACTGTTCTCAAGCACAGGGCCTAGGGTAGGGGATCCCCTTTCCCAAAGTCTAAATGTGATGCTCAAGGCAGGGAGCAGAGCGAGGAGGAGAAGAGGAAAGAAAGCACCACAGATGAAGATCACCTTTGACCTTTCCACATTCTTTAACATGGGGTTGACTTCTACTCTCAAAGAGCTAAAGATATTAGATTTTTTTTACTTTCCCGTGAGCCTTTAGTTAACTAACCTTATAAGTCACATTCACAAAACTCTTAACAATTAATTGTGGGAAACATAGAGGGAACTAGAAACATTTCATCCTGTGAACTTTAAGGAAGGAAAATACAAGGCTGAATTGTGTGATTACAAGACTAGTCCTGCTTATTTTTCATGGATTGATTTTTGGATTACAGTGTAAGATAATGAGGATGCCTGAAGAAATGTACTGATGTCTTCTCACACATTGTGAATTGGAACTATAAAGAAAAACTGATTATTTTTTTAGGCCTGTGATGTATGAGGAATTATTGTTTCTTATGTTGGAGAATTTAGCTCAGCTTTTTGAAGCCACAGGTAAACGTCCACTGTCCTCCTACACTATCAACATCAGTTTTAGGTTTGAAATGTGGATGATGGCATATACGTTTTTGACTCAATTTGTCTTTTCATATAAATATATGTATTCTAAAAGATTTTGACAGAACACAGAAGTAGGGGGAGCAGCAGAGGGAGAGGGAGAAGAAGACTCCCTTCTGAGCAGGGAGCCCGATGCAGGGCTCTGTCCCAGGACCCCAGATCATCATGACTGGAGCCGAAGGCAGACGCTTAACGGAGTCACCCAGGCGCCCCTCATATAAACATATTTATATATAGAATCCCCGTTTGTGATTCAGGTTACTGCCTTGCAGGCATGAAGGTCGCTACTCCCCACCTCTGCCTGTGGAGTGCTACCTCTGTGATAGGTTTGCACTTCTTAATCCCAGCCTCTCACATTTGCACTTCTCATGTTTCATTATGCCCAGGATAAGGTGCTTGGTCTGTGTCTCAGTTTGGATTGCTTTAACAAATATAACATAGACTAAGTGGCTTAGACAATAAATATTTACTTCCTTATACTCCTGCAGACTGGGAAATTTAGAAGGTGCTGGTAGATCTAGGGTCTGGTGAAAGCTTACTTTCCGGCTTGTAGATGGCCCACTTGCTGTTTCCTCACAGGCTGAGGAGGAAAGAAAAGGGGGTGGTGAGGGTGGGAAAACAAGACCTCTTGTGTTTCTTACGAGGACACTAAAATCCCATTATGGGGGCTCCATCTTCATGACCTAGTTACCTCCAAAAGGCCCCCCCCTACTTCCAGCTATCATATACATTGATTAGGCTTCAACATATGAATATTGAAGGAACACATTCAGTTCATAGCATTCCTCCCCCGGCCAAACAAAATTCATGTCCTTCTTATAAGTAAAATACATTCATTCCATCCCAATAGCTCCCAAAGTCTTAACACTTTAGGAGTTGATGCTGCCAAAGTTAAGTCCAGCGTCTCATCTAAATATCATCTAAATCAGGTAAGGATGAAACTTGAGGTAGGATTCATCACAAGGCGCAAAAAAAGAAAAAAATTCCTCCATCTGTGAACCTATGAAACCAAAGAAGTTACGTGTTCTCAAAATACAATGATGAGACAAATGGAGAATAGACTTTATTCCAAAAGGGACAAATATGAAGAATGGGGTGATTGGTCTTGAGCGAGTCTAAAACCTAATGAGTCAAACTCCATGAGACCTTAAGACTTGAGAACAATCTTCTTTGGCTCAATTCTCTGTCTTTTAGATCGGAGGTGGTAGTGTCACCCCTACAGATCAGCAAGGTACTATGCAATCCTTGTTTCTGTGCATGGACACTCCTCATGTGGAGACAGAGGTTGTGCCCTTGGGGCTCCAGTGGGTTGCCTGACCCTACAGCTTCTGTTGGAAGTCTAGACAGTAACCCCAATGATCTGAGTTCACCTTTGGTGTCCTTCCCTTTTCTTAAAGGACAGCACACATTCACAGCCTTCCTTCATTCCACCTTGTTTTTTGGTTCCTTTAGTCGCAGCTGACTGCATCTCTGCTGGTATAGTCCCATCTCTGTTCCTGGGTTCTGTTGAGATTGCTGATTAAATCAATGGTATGCACCTGCGCCGATCTCCTTATCAAAAAATCATTCTAGCACATCCTTAGTGTTTTCTTCCAAATATGCTTTCTCATTTTTTGTAGGAGTGGATTGAAAATTTTCCAAGTATTTAAGTTAAAAAGAAACCATAACTTAATTTCATCTTTATCACCTCGCATTTTACTAAGTAGTAAGGAGGGCCCAAGTTTCAAAACTTTGCTTAGAAACCACATCAGCTAAATATGTAGTTTCACTGCTCAGAAGTTCTTCCTTCTATGAGCCACAAATACATGAACACCATTCAGCCAAGTTCTTTGCCACTTTATAATAAGGATTGCCTTTTCTCCATTGTCCAGTAATGGGTTTCTGGATTCTGAGATCTCATCAGAATGGCCTTTACTATATTTCTCCAATATCTGTGATAATTTGTCTTCTATAAGATGGAAGCCTTTCCTGTAGTTATCTTCTGTTCTCTTACCAGAATCACCTTTAAAATGTCCTTAATGGCTTTTTCTAGCATGCACTCCAAGACTCTTCTAGCTTCTATTTATGACCCAGTCACAAAGCCACTTCCACATTTTCAGATATTTGTTACAACAGCATTCCACTTCTCGGTACCAATTCTAGTCTTCTTGCGCAGGCTAATTTAACAAATACCATAGCCTAGGTAACTTAAGTGCTTCTCAGATTTGGAGACTGGGAAGTCCAAGATCAAGGTGCTGGCCTATTCAATGTCTTGTGAGAGCCCACTTCTGGTTTTCGGTGTTTGTCTTCCCATTTATGCTCCCATGAGGAGAAGCAGAGAGAGAAGCAGCAAGCCCTCTTCTTGTGTCTCTTCTTCTAAGGGCGTTAACCCCATTAGGTGGGGTCCACACTCAATCTAATTACCTCCCATGTCCTCACTTCCCAATACCAACACACTGGAAATTAGATTTTAATGTATACATTTTATGGAAACACATTCAATCTATAGTTGTCAGTATACAAAAACAGGGCTAAGCATTATTTTAGGCCAACTATGTTCAAAGCAGCTGAACTAATTGCTACATCTGGTGATGAAGCAATAAAATAGACAATTCAAATCCCTCAAAGTGAAAGTTCTTATATTCAGGCATATTGAGATAATTTTGCTCACTTTCTGTGCATTTTTCTATAGTCAGCCTTATGTTGGCAGTAGTAAAGATTTGGCCACAGAGCTCTTACCAGGGATGATTGTCACTTGAAATCTAAACACCGATAGCATCACTTAGTGTGATGACCATCATCCTTACAATTGGTAGAAATAAAAATTCAAGGGAAAAGTGGGTGAATTCTTGGCCATCTTGTGAAGGAATTAGGGACAATAGCTCTACTTAGGATTGTATACAGGTTCCATACCAACACTTTCCCTACCCTTTTCCTTCTTCATGGTAAGACCCACCTGAGGGCCCTAATAATGGATTAAACCAAAGCAGGGATTTTTTTTTTTTTTTTAATTTCGGCAAGACTTCTGCTCTAATAGGTCTATGCTCTAACCTGTCTTTACGTATAGGGATGGATTGAGAATTAATTTGTCAAGGGTTAACTTTTTTACTATAAGATGAATTTCTTCCTGAAATAGTTAAATATGCCATTTCTTCCAAGGCTATTGGACCTAGTCAGTAGGTTAGACAAGAGAATAGGATTTTAGAAGGATGAAGCAGTCACCCCTTACAAAGGTTGCCAATGGTGACCATTGAGATAAACCCTATAGAGGTGAACATGTTAAGTATTTGTAGGGGAGGGCTGAGAAGGTATACCTGACTGGTAAATACCAAGGGAAGAGTGGGAGGAATAGAATTAGAGACAGAGCTACTGACAGTCCAAGCTGTTTTGTTGTCAAATGGGGCAACTCCAGTAAAGGAACTGAATTAATGCAGGTTTGTTAGATTGTTCTAACAGAAGACTTGAGCATGCATTTGGTCCCATACACTACAGCTGAAATATTCTCTGGCCAGGTTTTTAAAGTTGTTCATAGATTACCAACTGACTAAAAATTCAGCCAGAATCATTCTCAACATAATACCATATGGAAATTGTTTAACATATTCATCCATTCCTTTATTTCTTCATTTGAGGGGCAGGAATGAATTTAGCTTTTGCTCTATACCTTGTTTTTAAGTCCCTAATATCAGTGGCTGTTCCAAAGTATAGCGTCAAAAGTCCTCTTTTGCTCTTGCTAGTCAAGAGAGACCAAAATGGTGAGAGAAAAAAGAACTGCAATACTCAATATCAACTTCTCTATCACCAGTAAGGTTGGAACCTAGTTTCTCTGAACTTCAGGTTAAAGAGAAGCCTGAACTAAGAAAGTTAAAAAAGATTTTATTGGGGGGGAGACATGGAGGGGGGGAGAGAGAGAGAGAATACAAGTGGGGGAGAGGGTTGGAGACTCTACTGAACATGGAGCCCAATGCAGGGCTAGATCCTAGGACCCCAAGATCATGACTTCAGCCAAAGTCAGACACGTAACCAACTGAGCCACCCAGATGCCCCAAGAAAGCTTCTATTGACAGATACCTAAAGGGTGAAGCTGAAGAGTTTGCAAACAGAGGAAGGGACAGGAGCTTCATAGCCAAGCTAAGCTTTGAAAGGGAGCTCTTAGAGGAATACAATGAAGAGTGTGAGGAGACCTACACAGAGGGGATTATTCTTTCCCTGTTTCTCCATCCCATATAGATAAACAGAGGAATAAGGAATGAGTCAGTAGCATTTGAATTTTATGAAAGAGGGTTTGGCCAAAGGAATGGGTGTTTCCCAGAATATTTAAAATTTTTCACTTATGCAAAAGCCTGATTCTAATTTTCACTGTTAGTGATGAAGTATTTCATGAAACATTTAGAAGACATAGTTTCTGTTTTCCCAGAGGATACATAATTCAGTCAGAACTAACATCAAACAATGAAGAGATATTTCTATCATTTGTTGCTTTAGTTATAAAAGTAAAAAGCCAACCTCAGCTGTTCAGAAATACTCAAGTGCTGAAGGGAATTGTTAGAGGGATGGCAGCTGCTGAGTTGGGCTCAGTCTGGGAAGGCTCCGTGTTGCTAATTCCCCAAGTGATTCATCCTTTCCTTGCAACAACCTTGAGTTTCCTGCCTCCTGTTTGAAATTTAGCCTTAGTGTCTTCATTCTTTTTAAAACGCACGTCATAGGTGTGTGGGGGGGAATATACAGTTGATAGACAACTTTAGAACAATTTCTAAATATTGAGAAAGTTACCTAAATTTGTTAGATGTTTCAGTTACATGGTCTTATTTTCCCGATTCACTGGAGGGTTGGTCCGGTTTGTTGATTGCCCTTTTCATACCATTTCTCCTTAAAATTGGATAAGCCCCCAAAATAGAAATAAAATAAAATAGGATAGGGCCTATTTGAATGTCAGTAATACAGGGTGAGAAGTAAGTACTTGGGCAGGGGCCTGGAATAAGTTGGGAAGATCAAGTACCACATCAGCAGTTTAGGTGTTGCCATGGCAACAACAATGGCAGGGCCCCAGCCTGTGCCTATAAAAGAAACCCTGAGGGCATCAAGAAGAGTGGAAAATCAGAACTGCAAAGGAGAGAAAGGAAGAATGGAATATACGTTGTAAGGGTTTGCAACAGGGTGATAAGAAGGAAGTCACTCAGTTTTATCCACGTACGACCCTAAAAGGACTAGAATGCACCATCCATTGGTATATTGATTCAACAAAAACACTCCATTCTGTGTGCTACACACCATGTTAAAATATAGGACATTAACACGGTTTTTCAAAGTAGTACTTAGTCAAGAAATACACTTATGGAACGATATCAAATTATCCATTAGCTATCACTGCTATTGCTCTCAAGAGAAAGACACTTCTAAGTTGCTTAACTGTATATTTTCTATTAATTGTTTTCCCTACCGGTATTAGTTTTCCCAACCTGCTTTGTTAGCACATCCATTCATTCACAAGTTTACTTCTATTTATTGATGTCATCTATGTACCAGCTAGTGGAGATTCAACAGTGAACAAAATAGACCTAGTCTCTACATGATCTCACATAGTTACTACCTAGTCCCATCATTTGTTTACAATAAGGCAGACAAGACATTTAAAAAGTGGTCACACAAATAAGTAACAAACATCACCTAGAGATCAAGGCTATCATAAGTCTCTGTTCTCTTTGTAACTATCGCTAGGCTTGGTGCGGCTTGAGGAATCAGTCTTGAGTTTGAGGAAATCAGTATCAACAAGAGAGACACCCCTCTCAAGAAACATTGGTGGGGAAATTGGTAGGTATTGAGTGCCAAAACAGTACTTCCTGAAGGTCTTGAAATCGGCCTTAGGCATTTTCTTCCTATCCCCAAATGATACTTTTTTTTTTTTTAAGATTTTATTTATTTATTTGACAGAGAGAGACACAGCAAGAGAGGGAACACAAGCAGGGGGAGTGGGAGAGGGAGAAGCAGGCCTCCCGCGGAGCAGGGAGCCCAATGTGGGGCTCAATCCCAGGACCCTGGGATCATGACCTGAGCCAAAGGCAGACACTTAATGACTGAGCCACCCGGGCACCCCAACTATCCCCAAATGATACTATTCTGGTAGGACTTCATCTGCAAGTCAAATTTACTTAAGATATTCACTTCTATATTCGCGCTTATCAATATGCATTGAGTGCCTGCTCTGTATAACTGTCAACCTATGCTAGATGTTTGAAGAGAGAGAGAATAAGCAGTGCAGACCCAGCCCTCTTCTGGAACTTATATTCTTATTGTAATGGGGAAGGCAAGGCAGGCATTAAGTTACTATTATTTATATAAACTGTGGTAAGCGACACAAAGGAAGATACAGAGGGCCAATAGATTATAACAGGGAAAATTAACCTGGTTTGGAAAGAAGGCTAACAAAAGTATTTGAGGAAGGGACATTTAAGTAGAGGTCATAATGCAGCTAGAGGAAGAAATGGGAATCAAAGACCCAAGCTTTGAGGTCGAAAGGAGCAAGTGACATGAACAGAAACCTTTTACTATAAACTCAGATGGAAAATGAAGGTCACTTTAAAGTTTCCCTTTAAAGCAAACTAAAAGGGACTCCAACCATGCAAGATGGGGAATTTCTGTTCCTATCCTGGCTTCCAGCTACATTTGTCACAACCACATGATAGCCCAGATCTTCACCTAAAGAGACTTCTCAGGAAAGCCTTTCCAGTTACCAATTCACTATCATCAAAAGACTCACAAATGTAGTCTGGTTTGGGGACCTTTAAGCCCAGCTGCTGCCCTGTTCCTGTACAATCTTGGCCATGGGAAACAGTTTGTGGAGAAGACCCCTGACTCTGGGGTCACCGTCTTCCTAGATGGATCACAGATCTTCCTTAGGATCTTAGGAGGAAGACAACCAAGGAACCTTTCTGTTAGTTCAGCTTCCTAACAGCCATCAATTTCACACCCTTAAGGGGGACTGCTCTCTTTACCTCGCATAAGCCACTCAAATAACTCAGGCTACTGGGAGAAAAAAAAAAAAAAAGCAAGTAGCTTGCAACTTTGGTTTTAGGTACTTCCAAGGTAATGGAACAGAAGTCTCGAGTATCTGGTAAATTTGAGGAAACATTCAAGAACAAACCAAAATGTAACATCTCAAATTACGATGCTGCACATATTATGTTTAGAATAAAAAAAAAATCAAATATGCCACAATGACCAAACAGGAAAGATTCGTGAGAATTTCATTAGAGAGGAATAAAATCATATATGATCTTGAGACCACCTTAAAAAATTGTCTATGGTCCTAGGAAATCATGTTAATGTTAGCATCTGTTAATGTTCATGTACATGACATTTATAGTGTCATGACAAAATTTAGGACACAAAATATACATAGGTGTGTTTAACTTGATTTTCTGAAGTTAGAGTAATAGGTGTATAGATATTAGGTATATATTAAAATTGAAATTACTATGAATAGAGAAGTCTAATTAGGAAGCCATCCAACCTTTAGAACTGTATAATAGCCACATGAAAACATACAAAGTTAAATCTGTTGTGAAGAGGATGGAGCATCTCCCACTTTCCAGAGTGTACCTCTATGTTTCTCATCAGCCACTCATCATGGAGTAAAGAAGTAGGAAAGATCTAGATTAGTCACACTGTCATTTTTATCAATATGAAAGTTCAAAATCCTGAGTATCATGTAGGCAATTGAGAAATAAGGACTTTTCTTATTTTTAGGACTTTTCAAAAATATCTTTATCATGACAAAGGGACATGGGAGGAAAATAGCAGAGAGCATGGTAAATCAAACCCAGGACTGGATGCAAAACACCCGAGCTGGAAAGGATAGGTCTTGTTCTGAAATATTTTAATTTCAATCCAGACATAAAAGAAAAATTTGAAGGCATTAGAGAAGTAGATAATTTCAATTTGAAGCTATGTGGCTTGGTTCTGATGCATGTGAATCAGAAATTGAGTCACTGAGCAATAAAGGCATTATGGGCTGTTCGGAGAGAAGGAGAATTATGTTGATGTTAGTGAGAGGGAGAGCCAGCCAGGGAGACAGAATCTTGATGTTCATAAGGCTCAGTCACCTAGGCAGTATCTGCTGGCTACTTACGAAGGTTGGCAGTGACAAATTGATGTTCATTCAGTATTTATACAACAGGTATTTTAATTCTACTTCTGGTTTATGGTCGGCACTAAGTCCTGAGGTTAGGACTGTAGACCAAGAACACACTAGTCAAGAACCATCAAAATGTTACTAATGTGATGGTTTTGCTCCTAATGCTATTTTCATGATAAAGGGGCCCCTGAATTGTTTTCATTAATTCATTTAATTACATTTCAACCATGTCTTGATTAATCATTTAGTAAATATTTTTCCAGGGTTAAGGAGTTCCAACACAGTTCTCTCTAAATTTCCTTTAACAGAAAGTTTAAAGTATGTTTGTAATGATATCTAAGGCCAGAAAGGAAAGGTTCCTTCACATGATAATCATAGGGAGTATAGTGTTTGAAAGTTAAGGGGACAATGCTATGCTAACATGAGGCATATCTTTGTATAAAGTTCGATACCATTATCTGATTTAAAAAAAAGAAAATGTCTGAACTTTTTTTTTTTTTTTAAGATTTTATTTGACAGGGAGAGACACAGCAAGAGAGGGAACACAAGCAGGGGGAGAGGGAGAAGCAGACTTCCTGCAGTGCAGGACTCGATCCCAGGACCCTGGGATCATGACCTGAGCCGAAGGCAGACACGTAACCGACTGAGCCACCCAGGCACCCCAGTGCAAAGACATTTTCAAAAGGAGTTATAGCCAAAAAGAGGGGCTTAAAAGAGAAAGGAGGGAAAAAATATGCAGGGATGAGGGGCTACAGAAACTTTTTAGAGCACTGCCTTGTAAGTGGTCTCCTAGCATAATACAAAAGTAGGACTTGGAAAAGCTAGGACCTCTCAGTTCAATTCTCAATTCACATTCCTCCCTGCCACTGTAAGGATGATACTCCTACATCTCCCGGCTATTCTGGCACAGCTTTTAGACTGACAAAGAAGTAATCCAGGAAATACTAATCACCTTCCCGTGTCATCTTACATATGCTAAGAAAGAATAGCACCATGCTAGAGAAGCATTTGACCTCTGACCTTTTGACCAAAACTGGGTATCCACAATGCTGGAAAATTCCATGAGACCACAGCTGCCACAGCAGCCCAGAAAATATGCCCACACATCCCTGTTGCAAGATATTAAGATTGAATTCCCTGGCTAGGCAACACACACACACACACACACACACACAAATAAGCAATGAGAGCCAATTAACTTTTCTAGAAGTACTATAGCACATGAGTCTCTTCTGATTTTTTCTCCCGTCATTTTCCCCTCACTTTACAGGGGGGAAAAAATTAAAGTCAATGAATATCTCCAAGTGAACATTTCAGTGAAAAGCCAATCTTTACATTTAAAAAGCTGCTTGAACAAAGAGGTTCCATGATACAAGCTATGTATAGACCTTAATTATCCAGATTTGACCAGAGGTCAGGTAATTTTTGCTGGTATTACAGAAGCATTATTTAAGCCAAATAGCATACCACAGAAGTTTTCTATTTAGTAAAGGAGATATGATTTGGCCTGTGAATACACAGGACTTATTTTCAGTAATAAAGTATTCCAGAAATCAGCATTCATGTATCAGTGATTTAGTACTCACATTTTATCACAATACTATATAAAATGGTTACCTCCCAAAGGGATGCCATGAAACTAAGTCAACTTGATATAACTGACCATATACATAGGTCACAACATCAACTCAGGACATTAGGACTTCTGTAATGTACTTCAATGGTATATTTATGTATTCCTTTTGTTACCATCACCACACCTGTAGTTATAGTGAAAAATGGCTGTAACAAAATAACCCATGCCTGAAACTCGTCATAGAAGATATCATTGCGTTTATGAGATAAATGAAATGGAGGGGTATGTAGTTGGCTAAGCATGAATTCTAAGGGGTCCTACTTGATGATCTATTACCGTATTTAAGTATTAATGCAGGGGAGGATTCTAGATCTTGTGGCTGACTAGGACTTCTAGGATAGTGCAGACTTTAGAAATCCTCTGGTTAATTAGTACCCCTTATATTGATCAGATATGGTGTAGGAACTGGACTGGAGAATGGGAAAGCAAGAGATCTACTATCAGCCTTCTCTCTTTTTTAAGGTATTGTTGTGCTATTATTTCCCTACAGAGCCTGATCTTCCCACAAAATCCTTTCATATTGTCTCGAGAAGATCATTGATTTTTATGTGTGAGGGCATACACTGACCACTTAATACTCCTTTTTGCCTTTTTATTAAGAATTTTAAATAGAAATATGCATGAGTAATTATGGTAACTTTGGGATGCAAACTATAATACATTTTTGTTCTACAGTAAGTCATGATGGGGAAGATTCACTGCTAAAAGCAAAAATACTAAAATGTGAAGGAGGAACTTGAATGGCATCCCTAGGACTCCGGTTAGGAATAGGAGGTAACTAGGAAACTGGCTTGCAGTGGAAAGAAAATGCCCTGGAGATACAGAGAGTGAGCAACTTCAGTTGCTCTAGCAACTTTAGTTCTCTAGTTTCATTGTTGCCTATCATGTCCCTACCCTCCTTTATTCCTTATTCTAGGCCTTGATGCCCCCACACATGGCTTAGGGCTAGGGAGTGTTTTCCCCTCACATTTGAGCAGACGCAGAGAAAGACAGAGGGAAATATACCTAAATAGGTGGTAGTTGGGGTGTCAACATGTATGCATGTAAATAGAGGTGGGGAGATCTAGCCATACTTCAGAGAAGTATCTAGAATCCAATTCCTCTCAATTCTGAATTCATATTTGGAATGTGAAACATGATCTTTAGGAAGTAAAGAAACAGAGTTGGGCCAGAGTTGTCTGAAAGGATGACCAGACATGAGAGTCCTCCCCTGAGGAGGGTGAGCGGACCAAGGTCATGTGCCCTTTCCCCAGCCCCACTGTTTACTCTGGTCTCTACAGATACCAGAATCCTATCTAGACCAGATCTTCAGCACATGAGACCAAAAGGAGTGAACAAACAGCAGCATCCCCCAAAGAAAAGTGAGACCAGAAATGACTCCCAAGTTCCAAGCAGCACCAGTGGGAACCCTGACATATTTGCGGTAAGCACTGGCTTTTAAAGCTTATCCAAGCAATTGTTTAGGAAAAAAATTAAAAGATTGTACAATGGTTCATTTTGCTTTAAGGAATTTGTGGGGCAATTCATTATAAACTAATGTTCTGCTCCCATGAAGTAAATGTTTCAAGTATCGTAAAACTCTCACCATGTATAATAGGAATTTAAGCCCAACTGTTCTTACAGTAACTAAAGGTATTAACATTCTCCCCGCACAACTGATGTTGCTATTTGATTTTTTTTCCTTTCCTTGACTAGTGAGATTTCTGAGGATGTGTGAAGGAGGTGGAGACTAAGAATAAAATGGTACTATCTTTGAGGACTTCAAAGAACTCAGCAAATGTTAAGTCAGTTCTCAATATCCATGAGTGAGGATAGACAAGTAGTAATGTTAGCCTTGATTTATAGAGGAAACTAAAGAACACTCATTAGCTTTTCTAAAGGTCAAGGACCATAAATGAGCTTATCACTATGGAGATTCAGGGAGCAGGTAATTCCCCTCAATGTGATTCCAGTCGAAAGCTATTCTTACAATCCATGTTGGAAGTAAAAACAAAACAAAACAAAAACAGGATTCTCCTGAGTCTTGTATTTTAATACACCCATTTAGTTCTGTTTCTGAACCAGCTGTGATGAAATATACAGCTGATTATCAGATTTGATTATTGCTGGTCAAATCTTAGCATAAATATGCTTAAAATAGAGTAGGAAGAGTACAAGAAAGTGATAAAATCACAAAGACTATGTATATGTAAGATGTGTGCAGTTGATGGCTAAAGTCTATTGGAGAAATTATATACATACACAAAACACTTGTGATATTCTGCAGGTTGCTGTCCTAAGACATTTAATAGTCATTAATTTTGCAAATCTTCACTCTTGCGCTAGACAATTTATATGACCACAAGTAAACACGGTGACTCCCTAAAGAGAAATGAAGGAAAGAATATATATTTTAAGAATTTGCCTAGCAGTCTAATAAGTTATTGACTCCAGATATTAAGGCACACACAAGGTCAAAAAAAGGTATTAATACACAGCTTGTTCTAGTACTTTGCAAACTAGTCTCAACACAATTACCAATGGAACACATCACAGCCCACTAACAAATAAGTTTAAAGGGAAAGAATAGTCATGCATTTTAGGTCATTGATCAAAATCATGATCATAAGCAATGAATATACAATTTTATTCAACACAAAATGCCTTAAAAGAGGTTCTACTTCTGGTAATGGCTGGAAGGTTGTGTAATAGATTATCATCCTGAAGATCTTATGAACTCTGGCCAAATATACATATGATGTTATATTTATTTAAACATAAAAATAGGTGTTCATGCGTTTAGGGACCAAAGTAGTCAGACTGGCAGAAGGTATCCTGCTCTTGAAGGAATGGCACGGGGGAGAACAGCAATGTTCGTACATCTTCCCCTGCAAAGGTCTTTCCTAAAATGACCTTCAAGGAGCCCCACTTCCTGGTATTCATGCCACTGTATAATCTCCTCCCCATGAACAACTCCTTCTAACAAACAGAAGTTGTGACAACTCCTAACAAACAGAATGTGGCAAAATAGCTCGATTCTGAGAGATTACGACAAGACTAGTTTCCATCTTGCTCACATTCACTTGCAGCCCTCACCCTGCAGGAAGCAAGCTGCCATGTTGTGAGTAACCTTAAGGTGAGGCTATGTGGCAAGGCATGGAGAGGTCCAGATAGAACTTAAGGTTGCCAACATTCGTGTGTGCGCATGCACATGTATGCACATGCAGGCGCATGTGCTTGGTTCCACATGAATGAGCTCCCGAAATTTCCCACAGTTGAGCCTCAAGAGGACCAAAGCCTGTGAGAGCCCTGAGCCAGAGGATCCAGCTAAGATGCACCTGGATTTCTACACATCAATCTGTAAGATAATAAATCTTTATTTTAAGCCACTGAGTTTTAGAAGTATTGGTTATGCAGCAATGAATATGAATATGTAATGAAAAATAGAATTTTATTCAACAAAGATCCCTCAAAAGATATTTAGTTTCTGGAGATTACGGAAGAGTTTTTACTGACTGTCCCACAGATATTAATTATAAATGCTGGTTAAATTTTAATTAAAAACTCATTAAATTTTAGGGAGTAGAGTAGGCAGAGACTGGCAAATATTTGATTCTCGAAAGAAAGGAACCCTTGAATAAGGGTAAGATAAGGCTCTTCTTCTGAGAGTCCTCTACACACCACTGGAAGAACATGGCTAGATCTCAGAAGTGTTGATCTTATTAGCATCAAGTGACAGAGGATGGAGATCAAGGCTGTCAGAGTGGTTGCAAAGCAAGGAAGGAAACTCCAGACGGGGGTGGGGGGGCGTCATAGAGAAGTGAGTCCCTAAATGTTTATACAAACTCTCCTCAAATTCTTGGCTGATTCATGAACAGCACAGATTTCAGCTGCTAGGTACAGAAAGGAACATCCTTTCGTGTTTCTAAGAGAGGATATTGGTAAATAACTTGCACTTTACATCAAAAGTACAGCAGGTTCATGCTTTTAAAAAAAGCTTTTTAAAGATTTTAATTTGACAGAAGGAGCACACATGAGCAAAAGCGGGGTGTGGGGGCGGGGAGCTGGAGAGGGAGAAGGCGGCTCCCCACTGAGCAGAGAGCCAGACGCAGATGCAGGGCTTGATCCCAGGACCCTGGGATCCTGACCTGAGCTGAAGGCAGACACTTACTGACTGAACCACCCAGGCGCCCCTGGTTCATGCTTTTTAAGTAAATACTATATGCAAGGAATAGGGGTTTACTCTAAGAGTAGGGAAAAATGAGACCTATCTGTAGTAACCAGATTTTAAACCAACACTCCACTAGTCCGAGTGATTTTTCCAAGATAAATCAAGTACCTCATAGAAAAAAAAAAAAAAAAAAACTCTTTAGGGAGTTTGGGAGAGATAGACACTAGATTCTATATGAGGTATCATTGAACATTCTTAATATGCAATAACAAAGAGATACTAAGTTGTGGTAATTATTAAAAATATAAAGATACAGAAAAATACTATTTGGGTCACATCAGTCAGTAAGAAAGGACCTCAAGATGATTCAGCATTTAGAATTAGCAGGAAAGAAATTTTAAAGGAGCAATTAAAAATGTTCATGACTTAGAAGATCGCTGCAATGAATGGACAAGTAAAGACTTTTTTTAAAAAATGGAATTTCTAGATTATCTCTAACTTCGGGTATTTACTATAAACTGGGAGGGGTGCCTGGGTGGCTCAGTCCTTTAGCGTCTGCCTTTGGCTCAGGTCATGATCCCAGCCAGGGTCCTGGGATTGAGGCCCCCATCAGGCTCCCTGCTCAGCGGGAAGCCTGCTTCTCCTCTCCCGCTCCCCTTGCTTTGTTCCCTCTTCCGCTGTGTCTCTGTCAAATAAATAAAAATTTAAAAAATCTTTAAAAAAGATAAAAGAAATGATTATTTAACAGATAGGGACAAGAAGGTTAGTGATACTGAAGACCAATGAACAGATATTACCCATTAAAAAAAAAAAGACTGAGTGCTCGCTTCGTCAGCACATATACTAAAAAAAAAAAAAAGACTGAAAAGATAGCCTCCAGGACCTATGGGAACATAGTAAGCAATTTAATATACTACATTAAACTGGAATAACAGTGTGGGAATTCACAGTGCCTGGACAGACAAATCTGACTTGTATATGCCTTCCCGGATGGGACTCATCGAAAAGCAAAGGAGGAGTGCCCGGAATGCTGGGCCTTCTTTGAAGTTTCTTGGCTGAAAGTGGCCGATTCTTACTGGGGCTCAAGGTTCTCATCCAGGGAGTAAATATTTAAATTTTGAAAAGCAGGCACCTGTGATAGTCAACATATTGTACCATGAACTCCTTGCCTCCTTATTTTGCGCTTGCACTTAGTGTATTGATAAGACCCCAATAAAAGTGCAGACAAAGCTTGGCTCGAGGTCTTTGGCCACTAAAGCATCTGGTCCCCAGGCCTCTTTTTCCTACTAAAC
The DNA here is from genome assembly GCF_009762305.2 of Zalophus californianus. Taxonomy (NCBI): domain Eukaryota; kingdom Metazoa; phylum Chordata; class Mammalia; order Carnivora; family Otariidae; genus Zalophus; species Zalophus californianus. Next base: position 80,488,668 of record NC_045606.1, read on the forward strand.
GTGTCTCGAGTAATCTTTTCATTCAACGTGTCAGGGTTTGTGAGTAATCTTAAGGCAAGGCTATGTGGCAAGGCATGGAGAGGTCCAAATGGAGAGAACTTAAGGTTGCCAACATTCGTGTGTGTGCACGCGCATGCGTGCACAAACAGGAAGAAAGCTAGAAGGAACAGAATGTGTAAGACAGTAATGATGAAAATACAAAATTTCACTTATTAAACCTCAAGAATGTCGATACCAAGAAAACCACACATAAGTGCAAACTGATTAAAAATAAAAAGTTAATAGCCAAAGGGAACAAAAAACAAAAACAAAACACCCAGAATTCTACACCCTGAAACATTCTGAAAAGACAAATACTCTGCAGATAAATTAAGACTAATAAAGCTACAGTGATCAAGTTACTTTATTATAGGAATAAGTATCTAAATACAATAGAATCCAGGAATAAACTGACATATATGGTCAATTGATCTTCTACAACATTGCCAAGGTAAGTCACTGAAAAAGCAATAGTCTTTAACAAGCATTTCTGGAATATTTGAGTATCCACAAATTAAAGTGAGTGAACAACTCTTATTTAGCACCATACAAAAAATTAAGTTGAAATCAATCAGAAACCTAGTATGTTAAGATGACAGATCAAGAAAGCAGATTTTTCAATCTTGTATTAGGCAAAAATATACTAGACGCGTAAGTGCTAACCTCAAATGAAAATCTGACTTCAAACCCTCTGGTCTTCAACAGACAATATTACCATAATGAAAAAACAAGCCAGAGAACAGAATATTTGTAATACACATATTAGGTGACTTGTATCCAGAATTCATTTTTTAGAACAATTTTTTAGTGAAAAGGATTTGAAAAGTCACAAAGTTATATAGATGGCCAATAAGAACTAAAAACAAGCATTCCTACACAATTAGTTATCAGGGAAATGCAAGTTAAAACACTGAGTGGAAACATTGCTGGGATAGCTAAAAATTTAAAAGTCAATTAAAAGATAATCAGTATGGGCTGGAAACTGCAGGTGTTTTGATGGAAATGTAAAATGGCATTACTAATTCTGAAACAGTTTTTGTATAAAAACAAGCATATTACCATAAAGTTTAGCTCTCCGTTCAGGTGTTTACCCAAGGGAAATGAAAGCAGAGGTCTACACAAAGACCTGTACATGGATTTTTAGAACTTTATTAAATAGCCCAGAATGAGAAACAAAGCACACATCCAGAACAGATAGGTTAAACAGAAGAGTGGGGAGGGATTCATCTGGTGACTGACTGAGGGTAGACAGGATTTACAGCAGAAGAGAGGAAATTCTTTGTCAAAGGAAATGCTCTTTGTCATCCTGACTGGTGTGTGATGGTTACATGACCAAAAGAGTTATAATTCATTGAACTAGAGGACCTGAGCTGAAGTCAGACGCTTAACTGAGCCACCCAGGCATCCCGAACTAGTTTTTTTTTAGTAATTTTTATTATGTAAATGACACTTCAATAATTTTAAAGTGGGGGGTGTCCTTCAGCTGATTGAGTGTGTGTTTGATTGAAGTAACTTAAGATTTGGGATTTACTTTTCTTTAAATAATTGGACGATAACTTACAAGAACTTAACACTACTAAGCTCCATATGAATAAACCAAAACCAGTAAGGAGTAGTTACAAAAGGACAGATTTTTCTCTCTAGAAAAAGTCCCACCCAAATGAGATAGCTTATTGTAGGAACTGGTGAATGCTTTAACATTCACAGCTGAGAAGCTGGAACTTCCCTTATTTGAGAGGATGCAGAAGGGGTCATTACCTTGTCTGGTTGGCTTCTGTTAAAGATTGATTCTAAGGGTCACTCATTTTATGCTATACATCTAAAAGGCAGGAATAGAAAATATAATCTAGTCTTTTCACTTTTGTGAGGGACAAAAAAAAAATCAGTTTTAGTTCCATTTTATATTTTGTAGGATCTATATGTTGATACCAAATCAACTGAAAACTAGATTATTCTTTGGAGCATACGTTAAACTACAGCAGATCAATAAGTTATCGAATGCCACTTTAGCATTACTTTGAATTAGAATTCTATGAAATGTTAATGTCCCACTTTCTTTCTCTAATGGAATGTGACCAAACATCTGCATTTTCACACAATACATTGGATTATTTGCAACTGTTTAGATTGTTGATTATACCCTGTAGAGAGATCATCTGTATATCTAGAATGTGGTTAGTTCCCTCCTCCCATGGACTAGTGTATATAAGTACTAAATATTTACTTGTCAAAATTTAAGAGGCAAAAGTATACAAAATTGTCCAGACATTGCATTTTTGCCAAAATCAGAATAAAATTTTCCTCAGATCTAGAAGAGAATACAAACGATTGTTCGCCTAGAAAATTATGAGCAGTTTCTTTATTAGTAAACATCTGCTACGTGACACTAATTAGAACAAAAATACAAAATTGATTAGAAGTCTGCCTTAAAATGTTTTCTATAAAAAGATTCATAATGTCTAAAAGGAAATAAGTTGATCAACTGTTGAAATAGCATTTTTTTAAACTGAAAATACATGAATATGTTCAGAGGTCAAATGAGAAAAAGATGCTATTTAAGTTTCTATCAACACTTCAAGATTTCAAATTATGAGTAGGCTAATTCTTAAAATACAGGTCATGTAGCTATTAAAAAAGAAGAACACCTCATATTTGGATACCTCTAATGACATGGTATTTCGGAAATAGCAATCAAGCAGCTCAGTTTGACACCAGAGAATGAAAAGATATATGTGAGCTATAAAAAGGGGCAGGAAAACAAAGTTCATAGGACAGAAAATCAAAATACAGCACACTTTGAAGACTCAGAAAGTTAAAGAGGCAAATGGTCATGTCTGAAAAAGAAATGAACTAACAAAGACCAGTGGATTAAAGTTGCAGCAAGGGCTGCTTGTTCTGAAGATAAATAGGCATGGAAGTGAGGTAACAGGAGACTGGGTGAAGTACACAGATGAAGGATAATGCCTGAAGAGCTAACATGTTTGTTACTGTAGTTCACAGCCCTATAAAAACCAAAAGTGTATTAAAATCATTTAATAGCTTGCTATGAATTATGGAAGAAGACCCATTACTGCAGTATGTTATATAAAACTGCATGTTCCAGAAAAGCTATCCAGTCATCTTCAACCATCCTTGGGGATTTATCAATTTAGAATTCTCTCATGTGGACTAAATACTAAGTGTCTGAGGAAGGACAAATCTTATATTCTTCAAAAGAGTGCAATAAAACTTAGCCACTTAGATGTACTGATTAATCACTTGATTAATGGAAAAAAAAAAAAGCTTGTGACAGTTCAAAATTTGGATGACAAATGCCCCCCCAAAAAGGAATAGCCTTGAAGAATTAAAGGTAATTGCTGAATTATAGGAAAGGTTTTGAACCAACTTTATGTTTTTAAGATTTAAGACCTATATAACAGGAATATCTTGAATTTTCTTAAATGAGTACTGACCTAGGATGTTGACTAGTAATAAATAGCAATTTATACAAAGGAAATAGAAACTGATGACATATTGATTATATATTAGTATCATTAGAAATAGTGATTTGGCTGAAATAAGACCATAGCATAGATTTAGGGTTTTAAATTTAGATTTGGGGCTTTAAAAATATATATATATATATATATAAAGTCATATGCTTTATGCACCTGAGACCAAGAATAGCATGTTAAGTTTTGATAAACATACATATTACTTACGTACTAGAAACTAGTGACTTTCTAAAATGTGAGATAGTTCTGTGTTGATACACATGCAAAGGATTAATCACTATGATCAAACATTGACTTGTCACTTTTATAAGTCAGCCAATCAATGATTAAGCAGTAATAACTTTCTAGTAGGTACTAGACGAGGAAAGAGATACAAAGAAAAATGCAATTCATATGATCAAAACCTCAGTTGGTGGGTGACCACCATGACTTAGTCAGGATTTTTAAATTTTATAATACAGATAAGAATTTGAAACATATTGTAATTGAATTAGTTTTCTAAACAAATCAAAATAATATATTTAAGTATAATTCCTTAGTAACTGAACTTACCTCCAATGTTGGCTGAGATTTGCACTAAACATGTCTGTTATTTGACATTTTGTAGGAAAACAACTCATTGGTAGATGGGCTTTTTCCACTGAGCTGGCTAGCTTTTGTACAAAATCATTTACATTTGTAAAACCAGACAAAGGTCTCCATGTACAGCCCTAGCAGTGGTTTATTATACTTCAGAACATGTATAAAGCTGTTAAGCCTAAGAAATGAGACCCTGATAACTCTATTTGATAGTTTTTAAATGTATGCATAGACGCATTGTAAAAAGGAGCAAACACAATTTCGATTATTTCTCTTTTCCATGTGTACGCTATTTGATGGACACGTTCTTGCTTTCACACACATACACACATACCCACATTTTGTGTTTTCAGGAAACCCATAAATGGAACATTCGGCATTCCAACCAAGCTATTTTGAGATATTTGGATATTGTTTTAAGTTATCCTAGAGCAATGTATGTACTTATAAATTACTCAAGTTGGATATCAATCTCAAAAATAGGTATAACAGGCATGGTTCTTTGCAAATTTTAAATTGCCACATTAGATTGAGATTAGTGATACTTTATTTGAGACCAATCTACTTAAGTTCTTTATTAAACTTTCCTCAATGGGATTTTTCTCCCTTTTTCTTCATCTCATCTGAGTTAACCACTACGATTGGTTTTAGACAGATCTTTCAATAATGTTCTTTTCTAGATGTAGATTTACAAGCTGTAAATAACTTTAAATTTCCAGAGTACATTTCATACACCTACAATTTTAGACCCCACTTTTTTAGAAAAATAGTCAATTTTTCTTCAACATTTCTAAAAGCTCAAAATAAATTTTCCAGATGCATATAGATGTCAAGAAATTTATCTCTAGGATTTTCAGGCCCCAGGACCTGATTCCTAAATGTATTTTTGAGGTAAAGAGACAATTTTTTTTTCCTAAAGACCATTCATCTCAGTAGTAGTATCCTATCGTAACATTATAAAGCAGAGTTTTGTTCTTGCTATACATTTTTTATGATTGATGAAACTTATAACCCCTTATTTCAATCTGATCCTTTGTGTTTTCTTTTTCCCCTTAGAAAAGTTTCCTCCTTGTGGTTTCATGCATGGTATCTCCCTGCATAGAGTAAGTATGCCCCTAGACAATATCCACTAGAGGTGTTTAGGCAGAAAGGGAAGAGGATTTTGCCACCCTCCCTAAGGTACAGTAACAGAATGACCTGACAGTAACATTCACCCTCCCCCCTGGAGCAACGCAGAAACCCAAGTTCACTCAGAACTAGAGAACATGAACAGTTGCAGATTGATTAATGAAATCAAATTATTTAAAACCTTTCCATAAAGAAAACCCTAGGCCCATAGGATTTTAATGGTAAATTCTACATTTCAAGAATACTAATTCTATACAAACTCTTCCAAATAGTTGAAGAGGAAAGATTTTCTAACCCATTCAAAGACACTAGAATTACTTCAGGAATTTTAAGAAAACTGTAAATTCCTTCATTAACATAGATGCAATTTTTTATTATAGTTAGCAATGTTACATTAATTTCAGGTGTACAACAGTGATTCCATAGGTCTATACATTATGCAATGCTCACCACAAATGTAGCTACTGTATCCACTGCCATACAATACTATTACCATACCATTGACTATATTCCCTATACATACCTTTTACTCCCATAACATTTATCCATAACTGGAAGCCTGTATCTCCCACTCCCCTTCACTGATTTTGCCCATCCCCCACCCTCTCCCTTCTGGCAACCACCAGTTTGTTTTATCTATGGGTCTGTTTCTGTTTTGCTTTCATTTATTCATTTGTGGGGTTTTATTGTTTGTTTGTTTGTTTCAGAGTCCATACATAAATGAAGTCACATGGTATTTATCTTTCTCAGTCTGATTTTACTTAGCAAAATACCCTCTATGTCCATCCATATTGTCACCACTTGCATATTTTTTAAGGTGTAATTGAAGTACATTATTAGCTTCAAGTGTACAACTTAGTAATTTGAGGATATATACAAGAATGTTAAAATATTAGCTGATCAAATCCCACAGCATATGTGGTAATACCTCATGACCCTATTGGATTTATCCCAGGAATGCAAGTTTGGCTTAATGTTTGAAAATTATTCAAAATCACCACATGATTTAAAAGAAAAACCACATAATACTTTCAATACACACAGAAAAACATGCATTCCTCATACAATAAAGAACAATAAGTCTGTCAACAAGAAACACAAAGATATTTCCCGAATCTGATGAAGGGCACTTAAAAAAAAAAAAGAAAGAAAAAAAAAACCCACAACAAACCTCACCGTTGTGAAGGTTGAGTATTTTCCCCCAACATCAGGAGCAAGATAAGGAAATTGACGGTCACTATTTATACTCAACATTGTGCTGTATTTCTAGCCAGTTCAGAATTAGTTAAAGAAAACAAGACAGTAAAGGAAGTAAAATTGTCTTCATTTCAAAAGACCAAGATTACCTTACCTATGTAAAAAACCTGATGGAATCTACCAAAAGAGCCACTAGAACTGATGTGAGTTCATGCCAGTTACAGTATTTCAGCTTTGGAAGTTAGTTGCATTCCTAAAGGTAGAGACAAGGGGAGCACCAAGAAAAGCCTGCTCACTCTAGCCAAAGGCTTGGGAACCGAGAGGCCTGGAAGGAAACTTTTCTTTTTAATTTTTTATTGTTATGTTAATCACCATACATTACATCATTAGTTTTTGAGGTAGTGTTCTATGATTCATTGTTTGTGCATAACACCCAGTGCTCCACGCAGAACGTGCCCTCTTTAATACCCATCACCAGGCTAACCCATCCCCCCACCCCCCTCCCCTCTAGAACCCTCAGTTTGTTTCTCAGAGTCCGTAGTCTTTCATGGTTCGTCTCCCCCACCCTCGATTTCCCCCCCTTCATTCTTCCCCTCCTGCTATCTTTTTTTTTTCTTAACATATATTGCATTAGTTTCAGAGGTACAGAACTGTCATTCAACAGTCTTGCACAATTCAGAGCGCTCACCATAGTACATACCCTCCCCGATGCCCTACTATAGCCAAAGACCAAAGGAAAAATGGCTCCTTCCTCAGCCAAGAGTTAAGCGTGAATCTTCCACCATCAGCTAGCGTGCAGCTACAAGGTGGTAGGACTAGGCTGACCAGTTTGCAGCTTTGCAACCTCAGGAATTCCTGGATGAAATTTGAAACTGGTCCCTATAACCCAACAGCTAAGAAAAGATTAGGTGGTGGGTTTAATAAACAATAGAATTTACTTACCAGGCTTGTCTTCAGCAGCCGACAACCAGAAAGTGGTAAGATACACACACACACACCCCCATTGGGTTCAGTCATGTATCTGTCCAGAGGACCTCAATAATATGTTAATCTCTCAAAGCTATGTCATTGAACTAGCTCCTAGTAGGGGAAGAGGGGGCAAAGATTATATTCAGGGCAGGTGATGGGGCTAAAGAGCCTCTGATTGCTAGGGTCCAGCTAGGTAGGTCAATGGGAGGTCACGTCCTCTCGATGACCTCCTGCAACAGGCTCTTCCTGTGAGTCTATAATCATCTCCAAAAAAAAAAAAAAAACTAAAGTAAATCCACAGTGATTGTCTAGAGCTAAGGGTGAGAGGGGGAATAGGTTGCAAAAGCAAATGAAAAACTTTTTCAGGTGTGGGTGATGAATGTTTTTTCTCTGGATTGTGGTGGTGATTATGAGTAAGGGACAGGCGGGGCTAGATAGGAAGAAACAGGGGGCTACGTGATCAGGCTCACAGAAATCCCCAAAACGCAGAGGTGGAAGGAAACCAGAGATAAGGGAACACACCAGGCCACCCTGTCCTAGGTGTGTGTGTGTGGAGCGGGGGAGAATGTGGTGATGGTCTTATTTATGACAGTATCCTGTGGTCAACAGAAAATAACCAGACCCTAAAAAGAAGTAAGCCATTAAAGATGTTATCACTAGTCCTTAATCCATGGTGCTGCCGGTAGAGAAGTTAAAAAGATTTAAGTTCCCTGGTTACCTTTCAACGAAATACCAACCCTAAAAGCCCTCAGCGGCAACCCTGTCAGGACCCCTCTCACTCCTGAGAGCTTTTTCTGTATCCTTGCTTAATAAAACTCTCGCTTTATTCGCTCTCCTTCTTCCGCGAGATTCATTCCACGACTCTGAGACAAGAACCTCGCTCTCCTCGCTTCAATTACAGAGCTGTATATAGTTATCAAAACTCATCAATAGGTATATTTAAAATGAGTGCTGTTTCTACTCCAAAAACGTCTATTTACAGTAAATTCACTTAAATGTGGGACATTTCATAGTAAATTGTGGGGGAAATCATACTACATTAAGTAGTGAGTTTTAGTTTGTATTTAACAAACTATACAATATTTCTTAGTAAAAATCGGGCTTTGATTTTGCATAATATTTTGACAAAATTATATGATGTTATGACATAGTATTCTTTCCTCATGTTTGATTTGAATACTTAAAAAAACACTTTTGCCAAAATATGAAGTTTTTCATTAATTTTCCTGCAAAGCTCAGAATAATTAGAAATTCTCTTTAACATGTTCTTTTATAATCCTTATAGATTTTTCTCTTCTATAGGTGTTAACTGATATAACACGTCGGATCTTGACAATGGCTTTGTTTTAATTTTTTTATTTTTAAAGATTTTATTTATTTGACAGAAAGACACAGCAAGAAAGGGAACACAAGCAGGGGGAGTGGGAGAGGGAGAAGCAGGCTTCCTGCCGAGCAGGGAGCCCGATGCGGAGCACGATCCCAGGACCTGGGGATCATGACCTGAGCCGAAGGCAGATGCTTAACGACTGAGCCACCCAGGCACCCCTGCAATGGCTTTGTTTTAAAAATATGATACTCAAATATGCTCTTTGACCCAACCAAAACTTTCAGTTTCCCCTCACATTTGAAGTAATATTCTAAAATTTATTCCTATTGTACTGTAAGCAGATTAAGATATGGACAATGAAGTTGACATGGTTAGCAGGAATAAAAGCTAGTTTTAAGCAGAATTTTATAGTGGCCAGTTCATTAGTGAATATTTTCATATTTTATGACTTTCTCTTTCCAAGCTGCAAGGATATGAATTCTGAGGACACAAGAATTCTGTATATATGAGAGCCCAGTGTTGAGGGGCCGCTAAAAAGTAGGAGTCAGAGCACAGGTTCTACCACTAATAATGCTTACTGCATGACCGCAAATAAATATTACAAACCTGGTTATGAATATGAACTCTTCCCCATTTAAATTAAACAGTATGCTTCCCCAGAAATAACTTTTTTTCCCCATCTCCTTTAAACAATAAGAAAGTATGCCTTGGATTCATCTGCACTGGCCTCCTTTATCCTCCAGCCTTTCCTCAGTACTTACAAAATATTTAAATTGTCAACTGATAAAATAATATCCGTTACAACTGATACATAGGCCTGCACTGATGCAGTGCTAAATGGAGTAATCTGTACACATTGACTATAAATCTGAGTTAAATCCACTACAGAGACACTAGCCAATGCCTCATGTAGTATTTAACTTTTTATTTTTTTTACTTTTTATATTTTTTAGATTTTTATTAACTTATTTGAGAGAGAGAGAGCACGAGCAGGGGGTTGGGGGGCGGCGAGGGAGAGGGCGAAGCAAGCTCCCCGCTGAGCAGGGAGCCTGATGCTGGCTCAATCCCAGGACCCCGAGATCATAACCTGAACAGAAGGCAGACTTTTAACCAACTGAGCCACCCAAGTGCATATTGTAAAGCTCAAGTCATAGACACAAATCTACTTTTCAGAAAAAATAATTTATGGTTCCCTTTGAATGTGATGAATATAAACAACAAACAAAGCACCCTCACAAATAAATAGGCCTTCAATCAGGACGTCTATCTGCTCAATAGATAATAATATGCAACTTTACCAAGAATTTAGTCATCACATTATTATATATAGGCCCTGGATACAAACTCATAATGGTGAGAAAGGAAGCTAGTTAGAATTATATTCCTATAAAAAGCTTGGAATTTGGAAAGGTTTTGCCAGCTATATAACTTAAAATTAGGAAAAAATTGTATACCTGAGAACTGAGATAAAAGAATGAGGTTGATATTCAGGCTTGATTTCAGTTCCTAAGTTAAATATTTTCAAAATACTTTTCTCATATATTACAAAAGAAAACAAAAAAGTAGGTAGAGAGGAGGGAGTTAAGAAACACGTTTAATTCAGAAGACCAGAAAAAAATTCCTCTTTCACTCAGGAAGCATTCAGCATTCCCCATCCTGATGAATGCTCTATTTCCTATTGAGGAAAGAAGCTCAGTTAAAAAATGAAATACAATTTAGTTTAATATACACCATAAGCATCTTGGTCAGGAAGGCAGTTATATATTTTATTTCAAATAAGAAGGGCTTCCAGGTTGCTCACCAGAGACAGAATTGTGGTTGTACTGCCTTATGACAAATTTCATTAGTATGCAAAGAATTATTCTGTCAGCCTTTTTAGGTAGACATTTAATTGGATTTGTCTTAAAAAACCTTAAGTGACAGGAAGACAGCTGCATACTTACCTTGAAAATGACATTCTACATTTTCCCTGTAAGCTGAACTGCTGCAGCTGTCTGATAATTTTCACTCTTTTAAGGAAATTGTTTGTAAGAACTAGACAAGGGATCAGCTTTGGGCCCATACTGACTTTTACAGGATTTCAGAAAGGCTGGGCAGAAGAATAAAGGGAAATTTATATCAGTGCTAAAAATTGGTCATGCACTTGTGATTTCTGCTGGTCTGCTTGGAATTTGTCATAACATAATGTCTCTTTTTCTAAAAAAGAAAAAATTTTGAGTTAAATTTTGAAATGCAAATATTATAAACAAAGGAATAGATTTGGTCCTTGCCCATATGGTAATTTAAAATTAGTGCACTGTATTTATAGCATTTTATTCCTTTCTGGTGATGTTTACTTACCGTTCAAGTCTATAAATTACTCTGGAGGCACTGGAATGTTCACTTGTCCTTGGTTATTTTCACACCGCCTATAATTTTAGAGGAAATGCATTGATATCTGGAAATCTTGCTAGAGAGACAGATTGTTAACCATGAAATGAAGAAATCTTTTTTTAAAATAAGGTAGTAAATGAAAAATTTGTTATTTGTTACATTTTCTTTTGGTGCTGAAAGTTCCAATGTTAAGCCTGGGAGTTTTATTCAAAACATTTAAATTATGTGTATGATATTTAAATAAATCCTGAGCTCTGGTAGACTGAGAGAGGGATTTAGGGAATTGGTGGCATTGGTTGCTGAGGAAGCTTGTTCCATGTGGGAACAATTATGCAGAAGAAACCTGTGGTAGGTTGAACCAGAAAAGACGTAATTTGTTGGAAATACATAGTAGAGATGAAGGTCAAAGTTTACCAAAAAGGTAGATCAAACATAGGAGAAAAATATGTGTGGATGTAAAGAGTTAAAAACAACAACAGCAGAAGCCTGTCTCTAAGCTCTTTAGATCCAAGAGATAGGAAAATGGATGGTCAAGGAGGTACCCCAAACTGCCTATCAAACAATTTACTAGAACAGCTTGTTTTTGACCGCTCTGTGATTGCTCTATCCATGTTGAGCCAGGACAATTTTTTTGTTATGGGACTGCCTGGCTGTATCCAGTGTATTCCAAGGACTAACAATGCCACATCCCTGGGAATGCTTTGCAACTTAATGTTTTAAACACATGCTTATTTACAATCAATTATGCTTCTGTAGCCTCCTCTCTGAATTCAAAGCAGCTTAAACAGATGAAGGGAAACTGCCTCAGGGACCTTACCACATGATGCGCAATGCGTGATGCAAGGGGACTTGGGCAATTTCAGAAAAGCAGCATCATGGGATAAAGCCAAAGATGAGTTGGGCATTCCAGCTCAGTTCTTTGTTTGCCTTCTCAGTTCAATCAGCCATTCCTCCATTAGGAATTACTCTTCTTTATGGAGGAATCAAGGCTGGAGAGGTAGGGTGTGAGGGGTGAGCACAGATGTGATCCTCCCATATTTTCCCTCACAGGAGATGAGTTTAGGTGCTCCTCCCCCCAATTCTCCCCAGCACCTCGTTTTCCTAACCCACCAGGCTTCACAACTGATCCCGTAGTCAACCAAAGGGAGGCTGGTCAGCATTACATAAGGAAAGTAAGATTTTTGCCTTCATGAAGCTGCTCTCCTATCTCCAATTATGTATCTCCATTGTGAATGCTCCCAGTATCACTGACAGGCGGCTCAGCTTTTATCCCTAAGCCTCAAAGCTCTGAAAGGCATTCCAGGCAAAAATATTCACACCCTAGTCTAATTCTTATATCAAATATATCCAGCCACGTGTTCTGAGATGGCTCATGGCTATTAGGCGATGAATCCAAATGCCAATAGAAAATTATTCCAATAGTTAAATGTCAGCATTATTAAAATATGCTAGATTTGAACAATATTTATTCCCTCACATTATCATATTCCAGTTGAAATTAAAGGCCATAAATCAGATAACTTGCTTCAAATTAAATTATAAAGAAATCAAAGGCTAAAATTCTTAAGTCTAAGGAAATTAAAATCTGAAAAATCATATTGCTAATTTTTTTTTTTTATTATGCTCAGTCCTATCCAGATGAATCTCATTCTGATGCCTATTATTGGGATTCCTTCACCAACTGCAATCTAGGCCCTGATCCAGTGGAATTGGGATAGCCAACCACAGAAACTGAATTATTTTAATGAAAATCCTCATAATCTAAGGATATAGACTTGGCTTTGCCAAATGCCTCGAATTTTCCACCTAGTATTTCAGTGCTTAAACTAGTATTTGTGATTTCTCAATATTTCTAAGTAACAAAATAATGTTGGAATTTTAAGAGTTCGTCCCCAAGTACAGACCTAGGACTCCGGCATCAGACAGGTGATCATATATGAGCATTATTACTAATAAAAGTTGCATATGAGGATGCAGTTTAATATGAAGTCCAATAGGCTTCTATTTTTTTCCCTTTATATTGAACTTAAGAAACACTGAACTAAGGAACCCAGCTTATTACATGGGAAATAGAGACTCTAAGCTTGCAAAGCCTAGGTACCTATGAAAAACAGGGCAGAGTTGCTCAAAGCATGCTTACTGTTTTTCTACCAACCTTACCAATTGGATCAATGAATCCTATCTTGAGGTTTCCTCTCATACTTTTTACTTCCTGGTGAGAAAAGTGGAGCTTCACTTCCCTCTATGGAAATTTGATGATGAAAATAGTTATTTCCTATGAAGGATAATATATCTAATCTCAGTAAAATAGTAGCTTCTTAAAGAGAAGAATCATGGTTTCTTTTTCTTTTCTTCTTCATGGTAGCATATAATAAGTTCTTTGCTAAGTTGATTTGATACAGAATGAGCAATATGGTTTGGTGACATGTATTTATTGACAAGTTCTTCCATTTTCTCTCTTAGAAAAACTGCTAGCCTGATTTGACAACATGAACCCTTCATAAAATCATCTGAAAAATTATAAAATTGAAAATGAAATAACCACTTGATCTGTTGTTTGGTCAACTTCACATAGACAAATGAATTTAAAAGCAATAGAAATTACGTGATTTTGCAAATATCAGAGACATTTGTCATATTTTCCTCTCATATTTGTCTTCCAGTGAATGAGTTTCTTAGGCCTTAGGACAAATTTCAGGGTTCATCCAACCTTGAACATCCAGTACATTTTCATTTTCTTTTAAAGTAAGCACAGGTATGCTTACACAGCTGGTACTCACACATGAAGGTAGGGGTCATAACTTCAGTGGAAAATCTCAAATTCTGCTATATTGCTATATCTGTCATTAATGAATAATGTAAATGAAAATTTCAAAATTTTCTACACAGCACATGTATTTTTATATCTACTTTTTTATTTATGAATATTTATGCCAGCTTTTGATTTTGTATGACTACAAGTGAAAATGAAAGGTAATTGTAGTATTGTTATAAAATATACCATAGTAACATTTTAGATGATCCTCCAATATTTGGAGTTCAATGTTCTTTATGTCCCCAAAGCTTTTTGTTTGAGTTCAGATTTTCTTTAAGAGTATAACTGATCTCGAAGACATGAACAGACATTTCTGCAAAGAAGACATCCAAATGGCCATCAGACACATGAAAAAGTACTCAACATCACTCGGCATCAGGGAAATCCAAATCAAAACCTCAATGAGATACCACCTCACACCAGTCAGAATGGCTAAAATTAACAAGTCGGGAAATGACAGATGTTGGCAAGGATGTGGAGAAAGGGGAACCCTCCTGCACTGTTGGTGGGAATGCAAGCTGGTGCAGTCACTCTGGAAAACAGTATGAAGGTTCCTCAAAAAGTTGAAAATAGAGCTACCCTATGACCCAGCAATTGCACTACTGGGTATTTACCCCAAAGATACAAATGTAATGATCCGAAGGGGCACCTGTACCCCAATGTTTATAGCAGCAATGTCCACAATAGCCAAACTATGGAGAGAGACTAGATGTCCTTCAACAGATGAATGGATAAAGAAGATGTGGTGTATATATATATAATGGAATATTACTCAGCCATCAAAAAATGAAATCTTGTCATTTGCAAGGATGTGGATAGAACTAGAAGGTATTATGCTAAGCGAAATAAGTCAATCAGAGAAAGACAATTATTATATGATCTCACTGACATGTGGAATTTGAGAAATAAGACAGAGGATCATAAGGGAAGGGAGGGAAAAATGAAACAAGATGAAACCAGAGAGGGAAACAAACCATAAGAGACTCTTAATCTCAGGAAACAAACTGAGGGTTGCTGGAGTGGAGGGGGTGGCAGGGATGGGTGGCTGGGTGTTGGACGTTGGGGTGCGGAGGGTATGTCCTATAGTGAGTGCTGTGAATTGTGTAAGACTGGTGAATCACAGACCTGTACCCCTGAAACAAATAATACATTATATGTTAATTAAAAAAGAGTATAACTGATCTCTAATAGCAGTGTTGGCTCAAGGATTTATTTTTACTATGTATTCTAAATATAATAATACATTAAATGATTCTTGTACAATAAACACAACTTGAAATATGATAAAGTTTGTTCTATTGCATCCAGGCATATGAATATTAAGACACATAGGATTTAGAATGATCTCAAGGATGATATCTAGTCTCTCTCTTAGTGGTTTGATGTCAGAATTAAATCAACTTAATGGAGACTCTTATAAAGAATAAAAATCATTATATCTGGATTCATCCTCCAAAAACATGGAGAAAAATATTCTCCAAAAAGCCCACCTGTTTTATATTGTAAGGCAGTATCCTTTATCTTTAAATTAGTCTTCTTTAAATTAGTCCCTATTGATTTGAACTCTCTCACTGAACCTATTGTGCTGAAATGCTCCTATATGGCACAATCATTCCTCACTGGTTTTAAAGGAAACCCCAAATATAAGTGACTGATTTTATGCAAATAGATACTTCAATGCATTTAACGTGAAGTTCCCTTTAATTTTAAAATACAAGGTCTTAGGAGTAATCCTTCTAAGGCAGGTTTGCAGAACTGGTGTAACTGGCTGGTTTCCAGGTATCTAAATTTGGGCTGTGTTTTTCCCAGGAGTACATTCTGACAAATGTCCAAGTGATTTCAGGCAAAGCTACTATTTTTTAAAGGAACTTTGAAACAAAGAAAATGTCGTTGGACCATAGAACAGCAAATTGTTTGGACAAACAGTTAAATGGGTTTTCCCTGTTCCATGATTCTAACATCAAAGGCTGCAATTAGTATTGAATTTTAAAAAATTATTATATTTAGACACTGATGATCTCTGAATAACTATGGAATTAAGAACTTGAGTTCACATCAAAAATTTTAATCTTTAAGTATGATTTGCACAGCTTTTATCTTATTGTATCTTACTCTAAACAAAATACTGAAATTCTTATTGTATTTCCTTATAATCCGATTCATTTTTTAACCTTTTAATTTTAATAAGCCTTACTGACAGAACGAATACATCACACTCCATTACTCAGGTTAACTTCTATGTGTATTGTGTATTTAACCTCTCTACATTTTTTAATGATCTCTTAGCTCAAAGATTGATTATTTATGACTACCAGAGCAGAATTCGGAACCCAGATTTACTAACACCTAGAATAAGATCTGTCCCATTACTTCACACTGCTTAAATTAAGAGAGTTGCCATTTGGTACTGTTCATGGTCTAGAATATGGTAATGCTTAGAGAGAAATTTACAAGTACCAAAAGACTATATTTCAAACACCTTTTTATAAACTAACATATATTTAGGAAAGGAGACAACTAGAATAATTTAAGAAGCATGACAAATGAAAATGAATCCGATTTTAATGTTCTTTTAAAATAATAAGACACAATTCAAAACAGCATTTGATTACTATAAATTGATAAGTTGAAACCTCACTGTCAAAAAACCATTTCATTTCATCATGAGAAGTGTGCTCTTCAATCCCCTACTTCCCCCATTCCCCACCCATCTGCTTACCCCTCTGGTAACCATCAGTTTGTTCTCTATAGTTAAGAGCCTGTTTCTTGGTTTGCCTCTCTCTTTTTCCTTTGCTTGTTTGTTTTGTTTCTTAAATTCCACACGTGAGTGAGATCATATGGTATTTGTCTTTCTCTGACTAACTGATTTTGTTTCACATTATACTCTCTAGCTCTATCCATGTTGTTGCAAATGGCAAGATTTCATTCTTTATTATGGCTGAATTATATATATATTCCATGCCTTCTTATTCATCTATCAATGGACACTTTAGCTGCTTCCATAATTTGGCTATTTGTAAATAATGCCGCTATAAACATAGGGGTGAATATATCCCTTTGATTTAGTGTTTTTGTATTTTGGGGGGTAAATACCCAGTAGTGTGATTCCTGGATCATAGGGTAGGTTTATTTTTAATTTTTTGAGGAACTCCATACTGTCTTCCATAGTGGCTGCACCAATTTGCATTCCCACCAACGGTGCAAGAGGGCTCCTTTTTCTCCACATTCTCTCCAGCACTTGTTTCTTATGTTGTTGATTTTAGCCATTCGTCATGTATGAGGGGATATCACATTGTAGTTTTGATTTGTACTTTTCTGATGATGAGTGGTGTTGAGCATTTTTTCATGTGTCTATTGACCATCTGTATGTCTCCTTTGAAGAAATGTCTCTGTATGTCTTTTGCCCATTTTTAATTGGATTATGTCTTTTGAGTGTTGAATTGTATCATTTCTTTATCTATTTTGGGTATTAACCCTTTATAAGATATGTCATTTGCAAATATCTTCTCCAATTCAGTAGGTTGCCTTTTAATTTTGTTGGTTGTTTCCTTTGCTGTGCAAAAGCTTTTCCTTTTGATGTAGTCCTAATAATTCATTTTTGCTTTTATTTCCCTTGCATCAGGAGACATATCTAGAAAAATCTTGCTACAGCTGATGTCAGAGGAATTACTGCCTGTGCTCTCTTCCAGGATTTTTATGCTTTCCAGTCTCACATTTAAGTTTTCAATCCATTTTGAGTTTATTTTTGTGTATGGTGAAAGAAAGTGGTCCAGTTTCATTCTTTTGCATGGGGCTGTCCAGTTTTCCCAACACCATTTGTTGAAGAGACTTTTTCCCATTTTATATTTATTCCTCCTTTGTTGAAGATTGATTGACCATAAAATTGTGGGTTTATTTCTAGGTTTTCCATTCTATTCTATTGATCTATGTATCTATTTTTATGCCAATACTGTACTGTTTTAATTACTACTACCTTGTAATATAACTTGAAATCTGGAATTGTAATACCTCCAGCTTTTTCTTTTTCAAGATTGCTCTGGCTATTTGGGGTCTTCTGTGGTTCCATACAAATTTTAGGATTGTTTTTTCTACTTCTGTGAGAAATGCTGTTGGTATTTTGATAGGAATTGCATTAAATCTGTAGACTGTTTTGGGTAGTATAGACATTTTAACAATATTTGTTCTTCTAACCCATGAGTGTGGAATTTCTTTACATTTCCTTGCATTGTCTTGAGTTTCTTTCATCGGTGTTTTATAGTTTTCAGGGTACAGGTCTTTCACCTCTTTGGTTAAGTTTATTCCTAGATATTTAATTATTTTTGGCACAGTTGTTAATGGGATTGTTTTCTTAATTTTGCTTTCTGCTGCTTCATTATTAATGTATAGGAATGCAACATTTCTGTACATTGATTTTGTATCCTGCTATTTTACTGAATTCACTTATCCATTTTAGTAGTTTTTTGGTGGAGTCTTTAGGGTTTTCTGTATAATGTATCAAGTCACCTGAAAACAGTGAAAGTTTTACTTCTTCCTTACCAATTTGGATGCCTTATATTCCTTTTTCTTGTCTGATTGCTTGGGCTAGGACTTCCAATACTGTGTTGAATAAGTGGTGAGAGTAGACATTCTTGTTTTGTTCCTGACCTTAGGGGGAAAAGCTCTCAGTTTTTCATCACCGAGTATGATGTTGACTGTGAGTTTTTCACAGAAGGCCTTTATTATGTTGAGATATGTTCCCTCTAGACCTATTTTGTTGAGGGTTTTTATCATAAGTTGATGTTGTACTTTGTCGAATGTTTTTTCTGTATCTATTAAAATGATCATATAGTCTTTATCCTTTCTCTTATTGATGTGATGTGTCACATTGAGTGTTTTGTGAATATTGAACCACCCTTGCATCCTAGGAATAAATCTCACTTGACAGTGGTGTATAATTTTTTTTTAATATATTGTTGGATTCAGTTTGCTAATATTCTGTTGAGTATTTTTGCATCTATATTCATGAGCAATATTGGCCTGTAGTTCTCTTTTTTGTGGTGTCTTTATCTGGTTTTGGTATTAGGGTGATACTGGTCTCATACTGAATTTGGAAGTTTTTTGGAATAATTTGAGAAGAATGGGTATTAACTCTTCTTTAAATGTTTGGTAGAATTCACCTCTAAAGCAGTCTGGTTCTAGACTTTTGTTTTGGGAGAGTTTTTTGATTACTGATTCAATTTCATTGCTGGTAATTGGTCTGTTCACATTTTCTATTTCCTTCTGCTTTAGTTTTGGTAGGTTATATGTTTCCAGGAATTTATCTATTTCTTCTAGTTGTCCAGTTTGTTGGCATATAGATTTTCATAATATTCTGTTACAATTGTTTGTATTTCTGTGGTGTTGGTTGTTATTTCTCCTCTTTCTTTAGTAATTTTGTTTATTTGGGTCCTCTCTCTTTCTTTTTTTTAATGTCTCTTAGTAGAGGTTTATCAATTTTTTTCTTTTCAATGAACCAGCTCCTGGTTTCATTCATCTGCTCTATTGGGTTTTTTTGTTTGTTTGTGTTTTAGTTTCTATATCATTTATTTCTGTTCTACTCTTTCTTATTTCCTTACTTTTTCTGGGTTTGAGTTTTCTTTATTCTTCTTTTTCTAGCTCCTTTAGGTGTAAGGTTAGATTATTTGAGATTTTTCTTGCTCCTTGAGGTTGGCCTGTGTTGCTATAAACTTTCCTCTTAGAGCCATTTTTTGTTGCATCCCAAAGATTTTGGATTGTCATTTTTGTTTGTTTTCATGGAATTTTTTATTTCCTCTTGATTTCTTGGTTGACCCATTCATTGTTTAATATCAAGTTATTTAACCTCCATGTATTTTGCTCTTTCCAGATTTTTTCTTGTGGTTCATTTCTAGTATCATAGCATTATAGTCAGAAAAGATGCATGGTATGACTTCAATCTCTTTTTATCAATCAAATTTTAATCTTCTTTTAAAATAATAACAAGATACAATTCAAAACAACATCTGATTCTGGTAAATTGGTAAGTTGGAACCTTATTGTCAAAACCATCTTAAAAGGCATCCCGAAGTTAACAGTTAATAGTACTAAAAGCAAAACTTAAAACTGTCAGAGATTGAAGAACATGGTATTTATAAATGTATGTATATGTTTGTGTATTTATATGTATGTATATAACTTGTATGTATTTATATATACACATATATACATATATGAATTGATATACCATGTGTATGTTTATATACATATAAACATACATATAAACATACACATGGTATATTTATACCAAATAAAGTATAAACATATAGTTTAAACTATAAACTATAAAGTATAAACTATAAAGTATAAACATATAAAGTACATAGGTACTTTATATGTTTGTAATGCATGCATACATATGCATGTTATAGGTACAATTAATTGTATGTTAGTGCAGAGAGCAAAAACCCCAGGAGAAGACAGGCCAGTTATATATTGAGGGGGACATTGGGCTTGAGGCATGGTAAATTGACACTATCAATTTTTGCTTCATATACATTTGAAGTTTAAGGAAAATTTGCAAAAAGCATGTCTTTGTGGATTATTTATTATAACAAAAATAAATCTTAAAAAGAGTGGAAGTCATGCCACATCTTTGTAGTAGTTTGTTCTGTGGTGGCATTCTGGAATTATGAATCACTTTAGTTGTAATTTTCCAGTTACACCATTTATTCTTTACAAATATCTTTTGGAATACCTCTATCACAAAATTTTGTTATGAATTTAAAATTTTGAAAAATACAGATTGACTAATAATTTTGCAAGGTATTTCCACAGCTAATGGATATGCATGGGTTTCTTTTTGCTCAAAAAAAGTACACTGGTTCAATTATTTATATTCATTGCTGTGCATACCATCTCCTTCTATTATTCCCAGAGTTATTAAGCTAAGAGAATATAAACAAACATCTGCCTGAAGCAAATACACTCAGATTTGCTCTACAGACAAGATTTCCTGAAAATAGAGAACAAACAGAATAAAAAGAAGAGAGATTCTAAGTGTAAAATATTATTGACTTCACTTCTTAATTTCCAGTAAGCCTGTCCTAATTTCCTTTGGATTATGAGCCAGTATTGGCCAGTATTTCCTTTGTTAGCAAATGTAGCAATTTTAAATATTTTAATACTGTAAATACATTTTTTTAACTCAGTGGATAAAGGGAAAAATGTTATTTGCCATTCCTATTCCAATGTGTATTATCAGAATTATCTAAGAGGGGGAAATGCACAATGGTATATTCTTTAAGAGTTCTGGCTTCATATTTTCCTGAGCTTTACAACTAATTTACTTTTTTCCTCTGCTTTACATCATATCTTCTGCTGATAAAAGTTATAAATCTCCAATAGGGTCTTAATATCTGTTATTAGATTTATGCAGAAGTAAACCAATTTCTTAAGGACATAAAAGGATTTCAACATGTTCTGATTACAGAGAACATTGTAGGAAATGCAATCTTTTTAAAATGTAATCTTTGACCAAAATATTAACAATAAAAATGATCATCAAAATTGAGGCTATATGTTTTACTATTTAAAACTGTTATTTTACAGATATTCTGAACAATTAGCTAATAGACAAAACTCCAGAAACGGTATTGCTTGTTATTTTCTGACAAAGGTATCTTAAGCTTAAATATAAAAAAAGAAATGTATGACTTTCAGTATACATAGATTAGACCTAAATTGCAGTTTGCAATTAATGAGAATATGTACCAAGAATAAAATGATGAAAACACAGAATCAAAAAGCACTACTTATTCATGTTAAAAAATAAAAATATCTGACAAACCAGATATTAAATGAACAAAAAATGGTGACAGAAGTCACATAATGGCATACATTTATACTGCAGGAGGGAACATGAACTAATTTTTTTTCAAGTCAGAAGGTGTGCAATGATTATTTCTGAGATTTAAAATAAATCTCAAATCTGACAGGTTTTGTCAGATGCAAGTGATAGAATCCTAGTATAGCCAAGAGGCTATAGAATATCATATAACTGAGCAATTTGGGGCACCTGGGTGGCTCAGTTGGTTAAGCATCTGCTTTCAGCTCAGGTCATGATCTCAGGGTCCTGGGATCCAGATCCACATCGGGCTCCCTACTCTGCGGGGAGTCAACTTCTCCCTCTGCCTCTGCCCCTACCCCCTTCCACCCATTCTCTCTCTCAGTCTTTCTCAAATTAATAAATAAAATCTTTAAAAAATTATATAAATAAGCAATTTAACTCAGTGTTTACCCCTTTTTTAGGCTTATAAGACAATATTTAAATGGCAAGGGCCATGATATATTTCACTTTGGAGGTGATATTTATTAAAGTGTATATATATATATATATATATGATAAATATATCTTGCCCTTCAATTTTAAAAAAACTTAACTGGGAAAAATACAGTGATGCTTCAAACAATTAGAAATAAAAAAGGAAGTATTGCCCTTATTTCTTAATCATTTACATAGTCATGATTTAACACCGACATGACCAACCTATCAATAATGCCAAAGCCAGGGATACAAGGTCACTGATCAACTACAGTAAGTATTTTTGCAATGTTTTTACCAGTTGTCCAGCCCAAAGAATTGCCAATCTCATAGTTCTTAAGGACTCATCAGTATTAGCCTCAAGGAACACCAGTTGGAGACCTGAGGCTTGCTTTCATCATCATCTCTTGGCTTCCCCAAGCAAGCCCATCCTCAGGGAAAATTTCCTGAGCTAGACTAAAGTACCCCTCCCATACTAATCATGATTACAACTTCCTCCTCTTCCACTAACAACGATAAACTGTTTTTAATTAAAATGATAAGGAAAATTTGAAAGCGTAAGGTTAGAAATCAGGGAAAATACTAGTCCTACTAAACATATGTAAGGTACCATTATAAAGTTACTTCAGTTTCAAAGTTTGTGTTTCAGTGCCCTGAAATGTATATTGAGTATATGGTAACTGAATGTGTCTTGATTCTACATAGGTTTGCAAGTAAGTTTTCTCCTTAAAAATTCTTTTCTTTCTTTAACAAATAACTGTTTCTTTTCACTAAGTTTTAAAAATATTTGCAATGCTTTAACATTGTGATTAATATGAGCACTAGCATCTAATCAAATCTGGTAACTTATAGCTATATGCTTTTTTGTTTATAGGGATTTGCCATCTGAATCTATGAGTTTTCATCTGTGTTGTACAATTTCTCACAAAAGTCCCAAGAACTGAAGAACTATGAAATAATTTCAATTTCCAAACAAGCCAAGAATCACTTGCATAAGATTCTTATAAGAGAAAATAAAGTTATACAGGAACTGAGTCTCTACATATTTTCAATAAATATTCTGACTTATTAATCAATGAACAATTTGCCACAAATCTTGTGAGCTCCCCATTGTGCTCAGAATTATTTCAGTAAACATTCTGAATACTAAACTTGAACAAAATAAATATTTTTCATGTTTTCTCTTCATAAACACTATAGTTACATTGACTTGATTCCTAAATATTTCTGATAGTTTATTATCTTATCACTTTAAGCATTTGCTGTGGTTATCATGTAGTAAGAAAATACAGGGAAGCTCAGAAACAAGAAAAGAAATTGTGTCCTCTGAGTTATACTTGTCTAACTAAAGAAGTAAGTTTATGGGAAGAAGTGAGAGTGGTGAATAGGGAAAAACTAAGGGTTCCTAAGACTCCACATAGCCGGACGTGTCTCAGGTCATGGGTTGACAACTCCGCCATGGAGAGCCAAATATGTATGTGTATGAATCTGTCTGTCTAAATACTTTCCACGAAGGAGAAGTATTTGTCAGTCAATATGGAATAGAACAAATTATTCACTCACATCACTGAGCTAGCTTGTAATCTATATAAAACAAAAAGAATGTTATTATGGCTTTAAGCTTACTTTCTGTTTCAAGACATAGAGGTCCTTATGTATCTTCATGAACAGAACCATGAATTAGAGAAGTGGGACAGAAAACAAATGTTACAGGCCCTCTGGTTGGGGAAAGATTTCTAAGGGATGTAGCAATCAGAATATTTCAGACTGAGTCTGTGAGCAAGAAGAGTAGCACATAGGAGTATAAACACCTGCACTTTAGGACAGAATCATAAGTTTTGAAAGCTCCTTCTGTTTTGGTGTCTGAGGGTTGTTACAGCTGGCATGCAAGTCACTTCATTTTTCTGAAATGCAGTCCTATATGAAAAGTTCTCAGCTTTTTCCCTTACAGGAATACAGGCACTGTGTTTTTATTTTTGTTTCTGTTTTTTAATCAGAGCATTAGAGGGGGGATTAGATTATAATTTCTGAAAACTGCATTTTACATAAGTTGGGGTATATTTTGCAACATAAATTAGAATATGAGAGTGTAAGGTTAGAGACACTCCTAAGAATACTTTATATCTTTGAATCCAAGTTCCCAGAGTCAAATGTCTTGCCTCAACACCATTCAAGGTCACTATACTAAGGAAGAGCCAAGGGAGATGGGACAGAATGCTAATTTACTAATTTTAGGACTGTATTTTGGTATGCTTGCCAAAAAAATCATAAATCTACTAATAAATCACCTCTTTCATCCTTATATAAATACCATACAAAATTTGCACCTTGTTTTATCTCTCACACCTAATTGTCATCTTCTCTTTCTTCTCTTATTTTCTAAGTTCAACTTTGAGGCAAATATAATTATTTAATATAATTTCACAGGCAGTTTTCTAAATAGTTTCTCTGATCCTATCGTCTACAACTTCTAGTCTTTTTTTTTTTTTTTTAGCCAAAACAGTGTTTAGGATTATAGTTGATTTTATAAGGATCAAAAAACACATACACAAATCTATATTTTTATTGTTCTCAATTCTTTTGTTTTAAGATTTTATTTATTTATTTGACACGAGAGAGAGAGAGAGAGAGAGAGAGTGCACACAAGCAGGGGGAGTGGGAGGCAGAGGGAGAGGGAGAAGCAGGTTCCCGCTGAGCAGGGAGCCCGATGTGGGGCTCATTCCCAAGACCCTGGGATTGTGACCTGAACTGAAGGCAGGCGCTTAACCGACTGAGCCACCCAGGCGCCCCTGTTGTTCTCATTCTGAATGAAACATGAAGAGCCTAAGGATACAAATAAGAGAAAGTCATGGCAAATGAGAAGAAAATATCTAACATCAAATGCAAACAAAATTTAATTTGCATTAATTGTACATCTCCGGCTCAGAGGAAGTGAAATGTCATAGCTGTGGTCTCATTTAAAGGAGACATTAAGCTTTAAAAAACACATAGGGCAATTGACACTGGAGGACACCTGTTCTTATCTTTAAGTCTAATTATACTTTTATAGGATTTAAACTATTATTTAATTATCTTCTTTATGCAATGTCTTATAAGAACAAATTGAGGCCAAGCATAGTAGAATTGATATTTATTTTCATTTTATCACTATTATTGTTGCTATCACTACTCTTTTCCTATGGTAAGACATTGGCTTTTGCATCTTTTAGAGGACCCAGATTTAAATTGCCCGCTGCAGGGGAAGAGATCAAGTCTCCTTTAAAGCCCATGCTGGTGAATTGTATGCCTATGACACTGCCTATGACAATGATTGGATTCAGTTACCAAATATTGGAATTCCAATTAAATTAATGATAACTTTAATGTTTACAACACACATTTTAGGAAACATTTGTTTCGAAAATTTAACTTACCATGGTGAGTTCCTACATTGGTATGCTTACTGTTGTGACAATTTTGTTCACTACAAGTAAAAGTGGAATCTGGATTTGCTCAATCAAACTAATTCTTGCAGAGTAATAATAACAACCACAGCAACAAACTGCTATAACAGACACTGTATCAGGCACTAATCTAAGCATTTTACTTAAAATATTATTTCATTTTTTATCACTATTAAAGTTTTCAGTATACAAGTAAGGAATACATGTTTCAAAGAGTTTAAATAACTTGTCAATACACATTCAGTTAATAAGTGTACAGTTCCAATTCAAAACTAATTATTTACTTATTCCCCCCAAGTTTGTGAACCAATGCCATTGTTATCTATATTTTCCAGATGTGGATAACTATGGTTAGAGAGAGAAGTGATTTTCTCAAGTTTAACACAGATCTCAAATGGATGAACTCAAAATAATATATCAAAATAGAAAATCAAAGAAATAAACATCACTGAGCTAAGAGTCACGGAATAAAGGTCTAAACATTTCTATGTGCAACATCAACATGATTGGCTATATGCATTAACTATATTAACACTTCACTGGCTTATATCTTAATAATTAAGTAAATTTTTAAGTAACTAAAAATTTATTAATTCAGTTTTTAAAAGTCATACATTTCTCCATTGGTTAGCAACAGCCCTACAATATCCTGGTGATCATGTCAAATATCTTTTTTGCTTGTTATTCTTTGAGTTAGTGATCAACTAAAGTAACTGGATAGAGCTTGAAATGTCATGAGATTTTTTTTCTATGTCCTGTATTGAAAACATTTTCCCTCTGGAAACTCTCTAAACCTGCAGAATTCAGGATTCTGACTTTAAGTAACAAATTTATCCTAGTGAGCCTCTGGACAAGATAGTAATTAGAGCCATTCCTACTTACTCTCCAAGTTCTCATAACCAAGTAGTCCACAGGCTATGTAGAATAAACAAAACAAAACAATGATTGTCTACTTAGAGTATAAACTCATCATGGAGGATGACATCCCATTATTGCAGAGTTTCTTCAACAAGCTGGCACCTCATGGGGCCATTTCATTATTCTAACCAGACTGGCAGTTTCCAAGTGGTGCAGCATGGAATAGGTCCAGTTGATCTCACGGGCATGCTCCCCCTACTGCATCTCCTATGTAAAGTGTATCCCTTGGTCCAGTATAATGTGGCAAAGGCAAAACCATGAGAACAGAGATCATTTCAGTGGCTGACAGAGTTTAAGGGAGGAGGGAAGAGGGGAGAGGTTTTGCTACAAAGGGACAATCTGAGGGGTTTCTGTGGAACAATGGCCCTCTTCTGCATCTTGATTATTGTGGTGGAGGTAACATCCTACGCATTTGTCAAAACACATAACATACACACACATACACACATTTAATTTTACTATATGTAAGTTAGAAATTCAATTTTTTAAATGAATAAGTAGTAAAATTTTAGGACTTTTATATCATTTTCTTTTGTAAAGAGATAACTTCCTCTCATTCCTGCAAATCATGAGACAGCTCATTTCTTTAATGCTGATTATGGCACCTATTTAAATAAATAGAATTTTGAGCTATTAATAATATCAGCTTAGAGAATTTCAACACTTAAATCTCTTTTCTATTCAGCATTTTTTAAATTGGTGAATCAGTGAATAAAGCAAACTATTCATTCTTCTCTATTATGATCCTCTTTTAATTACTTCAACTGTTTTCTACATGGCACTATTTCCTAAAATCTAAAAGATCACCAATATTTTTTGAACTCGAGACATTAAAAAGGAGAATTATCTTTATAGCTCCACTTTTATTCCTTTATGTTCATTCTTTCTTAGAAATCTCTTAATACCTAGCCAATCTTCTACTTCTAATTAACCAATTATCACTATTTGTTTTTAAGGTAATTCTATGTTCTGCTAAAACTGCTAAATGCCTTTATTGACTGTCTCTGTTCCTATTTTTAAACTTTTGGGTCTTTTCTTTTTTAACTCTTTATAAACTTTGAGGCAGGAAAGAGGGACTGTGTACATTCCTCTCAAATCATTGACATGGATCAGAGCTCTTGAATCCTGACCCTGCTCATCATTTCCCATCAGCTTCTGGGGTTGGATGATATGAAATAATGAGATGCTAAAGAGAAAAGGTGAAGAAAAGGAAAAGATACAGGAAGAGAACATACAATACATATTCAACACGGTTCACTCATGTTCAAGTAAAGTCACTTAAGAACAAATCAGAGATTGATTTCACGTGGACACCTGTTACCTGAATTGTAGATCTCTCTAAGGAATTTAAAATTCATTTTATTCTTATTCTTCTCTAAACAATGCCGGGAAAGAAGGTATCATTTCCAGGTATTGGTTCCACCAAAACAAACTGCTTATTTGCAAAATAAACATGCCGCATCTGATACCTGTGCAAGTGAACATCAAATACCAAGACTCATACACACAAGAGGGAAATAGAGGATTTGGAGGATTTGGTTCTGTTTTCTGACCTTCTCTGGTTTGACGAGCACAGCCATCAATAGTTTCTCAGTCCTTTTTTCATTAAATTTTAGGAGCTGTGGTCTTCAGATCCATTCTGTCAATGGCTCGACCTACACAGGCACTTGGACCACTTGATGACGTTGGGAGAAAGGAAGGGGAGGGAGACAAGAGTCACAGGAGCAGAAAGAGGAAAGAAAAAGTCTGAAGAGCCCTGCAGTGTAATCTACACTGGTAAAGAAATGAGCACGACTGAAATGATTATGAGTAATACTTTTCATAAAACTTCATATTTTTATTTTTATTTATTTTTTAAAAACTTCATCTTTTTAAAAACTATATTCACATTAATTATTTTACTTGATGTTTGGGGATTTTTTTTTAAAGATTTTTATTTAATTTATTTGAGAGAGAGAGAGCGTGAGTCGGGGGAGGACAGAGGAAGAGAGACTGGGACAAGCAGACTCCCCACGGAGCCTGGGGCACGACCTGGGGCCCCACGTGGGGCTTGACAGGGGCAGGACTCTGAGATCATGACTTGAGCCAAAGTCAGAGGCTTAAACAGATGAGCCACCCAGGCGCCCCTAATGCTTAGGGGTTCTTCTAAAGTAAACAGACCAAGTAAAATTTCTGGCTTTTGTTTGTGATAAAACTGAGTCTCAGAGGAATCTATCCACTTGGTTGGACATCACTCCTGGCATCTGTATCCCATCTCCTAAGCTCAGATCTCTCTTCACAGTACTCAGCAGCCTATAAGCAAACACTAACTAGAGGTTCACTTACCACTGTCTATCCATATTTCAGTTGCTTCTCATTTCCCTCTTTATTCTTAAAAGAACATGAATGTTCTCAGTAACAGCAACAAGTCTGGGGTGAGGGAATCCCTTAAAGATCCCTTGCTACACCGCCAGTCTCTGATTTCAAAGGCCAAGGTATAAGACCTACAATTACATGGTCTCTCCCTCTCTTCATTTTTGTTTATTATCCTTTTCAAATCTTTTATTGTTAAAATGCCTCATGTTTATTTTTATATCTTATCACATTCAGCAATTCTATGTAAGATAAGGTATGATTATTCTTGATATTTTTCCTGAACTTTATTGGCAAAGTCAGTATTGACTCTTTTCTAATGATGTAATGAGAGCTTAGTGGAATAAAACAATAATGATGATAATAATGCCTGACCTCCCTACTATGTCAGAAGCAATCAGCCCCTATTTTAAGATGAGTCATTATGGCTCATCATTAGCAGATTTCTATGCAGTTGGTATTCTATTTGTTTAGTTTTATGAGGTCCTTTGCTGATAATTGTATAATCTGGATTCCTGGATGTCATGCTGGACCTTTAGGTGAGATAATGAAAAAGAAGTTCTGCTACCTGGATCAGTGAAAATGTAGAAAGTTTCCATTGCATCATTCTTCTGAGGAAATATCACTATTGATCACTGTGTAATCTATCTTTAGAGAGCATTAAAAATGACGAATTGTTTTGCCTTGCTTATACCCCAGAAGTCTTGACACTACCAGCTCTAACTTGTGGATCCAGCAACTTAGGAATGTCATTTGCTTCAATGAGGAAAATACAAGAAAACAATATACAAAAATAGATCCTTCTCACGATGTACCTGAATTTAGTTAGTCTTACTGAAGATACTGCATAAAAGAAAAGATAGCATGAACATAATTTTTCTCTAACAGACACCATTCTCAAACCAGGATATGTTTGTATGTAAGGTGACCTTTCCATAATTCAAAGCTCAGTTTGAGTACTGACATATATATAGATATCTATCTATCTATCTATATATCTGTATCTGTGTGTATAATTTTATACTTATATAAGATGGGTGATATATATATAATCATCCAATTATACAATAGTCACCCAAGGACTCTAAACTCATGAGCATGCTTTATTATTATTTTAGTAGTAGTAACAGATAATAGAGTGCCTACTATGTATAGGCACTCAATAAATTACTCTGAAAGAACTCGTGAATGAATATGAATTATAAATAACTTGATTGTAAAATTCAACAATAAATTTAAATTAAGACCAAAAGGATCTTGTAAAAATTTTCTTTCCATAGATTATAGTATAAACGTAAGAGGTGACTGTAAGAGCAACAATTTTTTAGCGTCAGAGCCTAGGACTCAAAGTAAACTATCTTTCTGCCTGTCTATCTGTCCTGTCTTTCAATTAATTTGTAAACATACATGCATACATACACACATGCATATACATTTGAAAAAATCAGGTAATATTCTGATTTTCATTTTTTAGCTAGTAATAAAATTCGCCAAAAACACGTACCATTTCTTACACTTTTCCTACACTCATAACATCCATTTTAAAGTTGAATGTATTCCAACTGTGAAAAACAGAAGAAACTAAAATATGTAAATTTCTATTTAAAGCTATAACAATGTATCTGAAAATATACTACGTGGGAGACACTGCCTCACCACATTAAGTAAAAGCAAATGAGTTATAGTAAATATAGGTAATATTTAAGTAAGAGTCTTTTTTTCCAAATTGAATTCAAATTTTATCCATGTGTTGAATGTATTTACTCACTGATGTCAATAAAATAATGCATGTTGATTAATCTTTGTGATCCCTTCAATATGCTGCCTGCCATCAGACGGCTATAGACATCAACGACACTCCTTTTTAATAATAGAAGAATAGAACCTTATGGAATAATTTAATTTCTTACTATCATGAAGCCCAAATGCACTTTTTTTCTAAATCATTTCTTAAGTCTAGTTTAAATTCTTCCTATTTAATAAATGCTTTCTACCAAAAGATGTAATCTATATTTTAAGACACCAAAATGAAAACTTCTAAAATAACTATAATGTCTACATATACATTGTATGGTATTTAATGTGACAACTTTATTTAGCCACTGTGATTCTGTGAGTCATATTTCTAATGTGTGGCTTTTAATAGTAAAAGTTGAAATAAAGCTATAGTTGCATCAAGAGATGTAGTAAAATTGCATTAAGGGGATCAAAATCACTTTCTAACTGTGCTGACAAATGAACAAAAAAGCCTCCAAAATTTCTCTGTGGTTAAGTTATATATATCATGCCAAATCAAGTAGAAGATCCTCTCACAAGAAATTCATAAGCAAGCCAGGATACAAGTTTGTTTTAAAACTTTAAAAATATGCATTCCCTAAAGAATGCATATTTTTAAGCAATCATTTCCATGTTAAAATGCATTAATGCCCAAATTCATAAATGCAACATACTCTGAATTTAATAATCTATTTAATTAACAATTGACTCTAACAAGACAGTTTGGCTTGTCAAGAGCCTGGTACTTAAGCAGGAGGAGTTAGTTGCCCTCTGTCAGGTGCCCTCCCTCCCGTCATATAACCACCTAGTTTGGGAATTGGAGGGTATATGGTGGGGTACCTTTTTTTTTCCCTGTAGAGGACTAAATGTGGACCGAAATAAATTGATATTCAACACTTACTTTACTTAAACTTGTCTGATGTAGTCTCAGCCCTATATAAGAAGGAATGAAAGATCCTGAAGGGAAACTTACCATATGGAAAATGGGTCTCCTCAGGTAATCAAATTCAACTTTAGAGCCTAGGATATAGAAATCAAATGTTGATTCTCTGCACAGCATGCAGCTAATGCAAAAAGGGCCTTCCCTACTAACAAACAAGAATAAAAATCCCCATCCGAGTATTAGTGCCACAATGAGAGCTTGAGGAAGGTTAATTATCAAAAGCTAAATCATAAGGGACATCTCTGCTACCCTCACTAAGCATTATACTAAAAAGAGTATCATTCCCCATAGCAGAAGGAGCCATCTTGATCTGCATAAAAAAACACATAGAAGTAACCATGATGAAGGAATCACTGGGCTTGCTGGGGTCATGATTTGTCTTGATCTATCCTGAGACTGAGGCCAGAAAGATGAAGGAAAAGGAAACCAGCCAGTCACTGTTTTCAGAGTCTTGCCTAATCAGGACATCTGACTTCCTGGGGGTTATCTTGGGTGAATATAGGAAGGACTTGTTCAGAGATAGGTATAAGTAACCCTGGAGACCCTGAGAATTATATTTGGAATGAAACTTTGGAAAAAGACCAAATCCCATACTAATTTAACAGGTAGAGTTTTATAGATATTTATTTGATAGTAATTATTATAAGTAATCTTAGCAGTTAGGGCTAATTATGTGCCAAACATTCCTTTGAATCCTTTACATTTAATGTGCCTTTCAATCCTCAAAATGACTCCATTTAATAGATGGGATAATTGGGTTCTTGAGGTAGTAAGTAATGTGGCTAAGTATACACATTTAGTAACAGGTAGAATCACTGTCAGAACTCAAGAAATCCAATTTTAAAACTTTACGTTTAAAACCACTACCCTAATACTGGATATTAGAGGAAAATGGAAATTTACTGTGGAGATAAGGCTAACAAGATCTGGGATATCTGGGTTTCGACTGAACCCCTCTTATGTACTTGAGTTGATTTGAAGATTATTTCATTTACAATACATAATTTCTTATAGCTTCCCAACTAAAAGTTTAGTTATTTTTACCAATGGAGCTTGGAAAACAAATCTTTTGATAAGTAATCATCTTGCTTTCAGCATCTAAAACTTATTACCAGAAATGTACCTTCTGCCAGACAGACAAATAGTATTATTTCTTATCCCAATGCCATAGGGTATGATAGGCATTTTGATTGTTATTATTTTTTATTTTGTTTATTTCTGGAATTTTCTGCTTCTTTGAGGTTACTATCCTTGTCATTAGCTGGAAGCTACAATATGAATTTTGCATTCAAATTTCTGTGCTTTTCCTTTGCATGCAAATATAATACTGCTTTCAAATGATAATATAATCTGTTCACATTCTTATTGGAAGAACTCAAATATTAACACTTTGTTCTCTTTGAAGATGGTGATCTAAGTTTTATACAGTAAACATTTCAATTAAATTATTGGTTTGAGAGGAAATATTTCACATTTTGATGAAAGATACTTGACAATGCTTTTGTCAGATTAATGAGGCATAGCTTTATTTGTTTTTCATAGCTTTATTTTGATACATGAACACATAGCTTTATTTCGATTAATGGATAAATTATTTTTAAGAACAAAAGAATATCTAAATTTCGGGTTTATATCTAAGATGAGTATAAACATGATTAGATTGTTCCAACACATCCACTATCACTACCTTTAAGGAAGATACGGATTTAAAAGTTGCTCTATTCCCTTCAATGCTCCTAAAAGTTCAGAGTATGAGTAGTTATATAAAAAACCTTTACATAAAGCTAAAAAATAGCATCACATATGAAACAAAAACTTATGCTCACAGGATATTAATCAAAGTAAATTTGTCAATTTGTAAGAGATATAAAACAACCTTTTCCAGAGTAGATGCAATCAATTACTACTGTAACAAAGAAAATTCACTCAACCAGGTTTAAGAGAATTAAATACAATCCTTATAAACACTGCTTCTTCATTAACAAACCCACTGAAAGATTAACAAATTCACTGTGTGTCTGGAGATATTTAAAATATCCCAAGTTAATGGGTTAGGAATTATGAGTGGCCTTTTAAAAACAAAATCTTTTGAAAACTTCAATTCTGAGTGCATGTGAAGTCTGAAATCTGCATATGAACAGGATTTGTTTGAAATTTTCCAAAGCCCTTCAAGATTGGATAAGAGGGGAAAATGTAGCATTGAATCACACACCATCTCGTACGTTAGGTATTTTAGGATGGTCAAGAAAGGAACATCACTTTTGTTTATATTCCCCTTTATATTTCCTACAATTTTGCCTCTCATCCTTAAGAAGTATTTATTAATGACATTCTGACTTCATTTTAGTAAAAGAAGACTGTGATTTACACTAAATCTCCTGCTGGGAACAATTAGACAATCTAGACACAAACACATACTTGGAGGCATAAAAGAAATAAGATTGCAAAGAATAAGCAGCCAAGATCCATGGAGGATGAAAGCCTAGAGAGGTGAATTTAGGGCTTCTTCTAAGTATTTTCTAACTCAAGAGGAAGCAGCAGAAAAGCTGAGAGGCTAAAAAAACACTTTTCACAGTCCTGCTGTGCCAGAGGACAGAAACTGGAGTTCAGACATGGTAACCTGGGGAACCCATCTTAATTTGAGATGAGTATAATCAATAAGTAGACAAAACTCACAAGAACTGAGGCTCAGATTTAAATCTACTCAATCCCTGAAATTTGATTAAGTTGATCCTGGATTGCTAGCATCTCAAAGAGCCTTCCAGAAAAAATAGGTATTATTTTGAGAGAGAATAATTTCATATAAGACCTTACTATTTCTACAAACAAGTTTGCTGATACAAGGTATAGCACATAATCTTTAAAAAGAAAAAAAAAAGGCAATATACCTGAGGAGAGAAGACAATGCAACACAATACAAACCAAGAAAATCAATATGTAAATAAAAGCTCATGGGTGAGGTCGTCATATATAGACAATATAATAGAGGATAACCCTGTTAAATTTGAATTTCAGATAAACATTAAATACCCCATGCAATATTTGGGCCATACTTATACTAAAATAGTATTCACTGCTGACTAGTTGATGTTTATCTGAAATCCAAATTCCACTAGGCATTCTGTGTTTTATCTGGCTGACCTACTCATAGGGAATTCAAATACTAGACTTCCCAGAAATAATTAAATAATTAAGCTAACAATGTTCAGGGAGTTAAAATACAGACAAGAGAGAAAGGATGCCATAAAGACACCAGCTGCAGGTTTCAGCAGCATTTGCCAGCAGGACAAGCAATGATCTGGCAGACAAGACCCACCATTCCTACAGAGGCCTGTGAACAGCACAGTGACATCACTTGGTTCAAGGTACCCCTTCCCCTCCACATGAGAACCAGGAAGACTCATTCCTCATACATCTTGATCCCATCTCTAAATATGCTGAGCTTTTACTTAAAATGAAGAAGTCATCCAGGAGCTCATGTAAGTCAACCCTATGATTCGTTTTAGAGTAGACTGAATTTGGAAAGTAAAATGAAACCATTTAAGACAGAAGTGGAAGAGATTTGGACAAATGGAAGTTTCTTTACTCAGCAGGGTGGAAAGCTGTGAGGCAGACCAATCAGCCATAGAAGTCATTCTGTCTCCCAGATATATATTTTTTAAAATTAGTGCTAACTCTACTCTTATTTCTCATAATTTTCCATCCTTATCCATCTTTTTGTAATTCATCTCTGTGAAGGTACTTTTTGCTTCCTCCACATGTGAAGCTCCTCTGTGTGTGAAGCTGTCAATGTTACCGCGCCTATACCCAAATACTTGTGGGATTAGCCGAGTCTACTCCTTTTATATTTTTAGTCTTTCTTCCTTTCATCAGAATTGAGATCTAAAGTTAGGGCTTATATTGAAGTCAGCTTTAAAAATATTCCAAATAATTTCCTTCAAATTAATACATTAACATACTTTACTGGCTGAGATGCCTGCCTGGCATTTCTTATGAAAAAAAGCAGAAACCCAATTCAGAGGCACTACATTTAGAAAATTTCCTTTATCCTAGAACTACCTGAATGTTTTCTCCTCCACTGTCCTACAGAATGTAGAGGGAGAAATAAGTAAAAATTGAATTAAAGTTATACTATTCTAAGCACCACATTTCACAAATAGTGTAAGACATTATCTATGAAACCTTTACAAGAAACTACAAACAGGATTATCAGTAGACAAGACCATCATTTATCATGCAATTTTTCCCTTTAAAGAGTCTGTTCTTCGTGCAGCTTCCATTGACAGTAATGGAAACCCTAAACGTTTGAAGAGATAGTCAGAAAACCAATGAAGTTTCAGTAGAAATCAAATTGTAAAACACCATGTAAAGGTAATATATAAATATATAATATGTAAATAAATACATACTATATAATGTATAAGAAAGAGGAAATTTTCTTACAGCATCCCTTAGTAATTTTTACTCAATTATATATCTCAGTTGCTTATTATTTACTAATCTAACAATTTGCTTGTCATTTCCACTGCTCAGGGAGAGAAGAAAAATATTTCTATTTAATAATAAATTATAATCATGATACTGCATTTTCCCAATTATGAATATATTTAATAAATACAACTTTACAGTTTACAAGTCCCCTTTATCCTGACAATTCTTTAAGAAGTAGAAAGTTGCACATGACAACTGACATTTTGTGGATGAGAAGACTCAAGCCTGAAGAGTTCAAGTTATCAGCTATCAGCTCAAGATCAGACTCTAACTCAGAAGTGGAGGCAGGATTAAGACAGAAGTCTTGGAAGTAAGCACAGTGCTCTTTTTGGTACAGGATTTTTCTAATTCTTCTGAAAAGTTTATATTTTATGAGGTTGTAGTTCTCTGCTGGTATCTGCTTGGAGCATTTGATATATTTTATGTTGATCTTTTTTTTTTTCTTTAAAAAAAGAGAGAATTAGAACATGCTTTATTATTGACAGCTTACAATATCCCAGCATTGTAGTGTTTTACCTACTGTAACTCCTTTAATCATTCCAAAATGCTATGAAGACGATGCTTTTGCTAAACCCCTCTCCAAATGGAGACCCTGGGACTTAGGCAGTTTCAGGGCCAGGAAGCAGAGTGCTGACCTGATATTGAGTACAGACTTAATTTGGTTAGAACATCGAAATGTCAGTGAGACTGCTTAGAATAGTGTACTTTTACTTAATTCAGTTTTTACTCAATTCTCCCTCTAGATTCTATAGAAGAGAGGAAAAGAAAATATTCCTAGGAAAAAGGACATTTTCTTTCTAAGCAAGGCCTCTGAATTAATTTGAGTGGATCTGCTTGCTCCCTGCCTCAAGTTGCCACAGACAAGGTCCATTTCTGTGACAAACACATATGGATCAAGGGAAATGTTTGATCCACTTGCAGCCAAAGCACATTTTTTTTCCAGGACTCAAGACACATTCTGTAAAGTTCAAATGGCCAATATTTTCCAAAAGAATACTGGAGAAGAAATTGTTCATGCTGATCAACATGCCCGTTTTCCTTGGGCAGTGCCTAAAAAAAGCAAGACCCTGCAATGTGCTATCATTATCACAAGGTTCTGAGTTTCCTTGTCTTTAACCCAGAGCTCAAGACCTCTGCTGTCTATAAACTCTGAACACTGTGGCTTCACTAACTCCTACTTCATTATAAAGGGACCCCCACATCCCCCACATGGCCATGTCCTCAGCATTTGCTATTTCACACTACTCCTAAAAGATGGGGTTTCCTTAACACAACATTTCCTATTTATGCATTTGAGTGAAGACTGTTTGCATTCTCAGAAAATATATAACCCAGGGCCAATTTCTCTTTGATTAATATTTCCACCCCTCTAAAATTAAGCACTCAAGGCATTTTAAGAAATTCAAATAGGTAACATTTACTAGGTAAGTGCTTACTACATGCCCAAACTCTTTCAAGCATTTTGCATGTGTTTGTACAGTAAGTCCCCAAAATAACTAAGAGAAAGGTTTATTTGACTCAAGATTGTTTAACAGATTTTATGTCTTAAGTCACACAGCCAGAAGTTATTATTTTAACCCTGATTATTGACATCTATGCTATATTGTTTAACTGCATTTGCCCTCTTAAACCATACTTTAAAAAACCAACAATCTTTTTGTCATTCAATAATAATTTTCTTATTCCTATCAAGTAAATACTTGATTTTTGCCTCTTTTTTTTAATGTTTCAAGT
Organism: Zalophus californianus; assembly: GCF_009762305.2. Classification (NCBI taxonomy): domain Eukaryota; kingdom Metazoa; phylum Chordata; class Mammalia; order Carnivora; family Otariidae; genus Zalophus; species Zalophus californianus. The sequence goes on from NC_045606.1 coordinate 80,526,542, forward strand.
TTTGTTTAAATTCTAATTAGTTAATGTATAGTGTAATGTTAGCGTCAGGTGTAGAATTTAATGATTTATCACTTACATATAACACCTGTTGCTCATCACAAGTGCCCTCCTTAATGCCCATCACTCATTTAACCCATCCCTCACTCGCCTCCCCTCTAGCAACCCTCAGTTTGTTCTCTTATAGTTAAGAGTCTCTTTTATGGTTTGCCTCCCTCTCTTTTTTTTTCTTTCCCCTATGTTCATCTGTTTTGTTTCTTAAATTCCACATATGAATGAAGTCATATGGTATTTGTCTTTCTCTGACTGACATTTCACTTAACATAATACACTGTAGCTCCACCCACTTCATTGCAAATGACAAGATTTCATTCTTTTTTATAGCATTTGGGCTCTTTCCATAATTTGGCTGTTGTTGATAATGCTGCTACAAACATCAGGGTGCACATGCGCTTTTGAATCCATATTTTTGTATCCTATGGGTAAATGCCTAGAAGTGCAATTTTTGGGTTGTAGGTAGTTCCATTTTTAGCTTTTTGGGGAACCTCTATACTGTGTTCCAGAGTGGCTGCACCAGTTTGCATTGCCACCAAAGGTATAAGAGGGTTCCCCTTTCTCTGCATCCTTGCCAACATCTGCTGTTTTGATTCTTTTCTCTTCCTTCAATTGTGTTCTAACCATGCATTACTTGACTTTTTAATGAGGAAGAATCTCCTTCATTCTTTGTCATTCATTCCCAAAGGGATTCAGATCCTGATTCCAATTCATGGAGGGGAGTTCCCCTCCCCCGCATAACAACAAGCAATTCTTTGGCACACCAGCTGGGTGTGCTACAGTTTGACTCAAATCTAACACTACCTGCCCAGAAAGAGTGTCAGATCCCATAGGTTAAGGTTCAATCCTACATGATTGTCCCCCCTCCCTCAAAAGCTTCAGACACCAGTCAACAAGACCAGGTTATCACCTGTGCTTCTGACCAAATGACTATGAACTGGAGGTTCCAAGGACTCCCTCTAACTCAGGATGCCCATTGCAAGTCCAGGTTGTTACCTGTATTTTTAACCGACTAGCTATAAATCAGAGGTTCCCATGACTTCCTCCTTGGGTTCAATTAATTTGCTAGAGCAACTTACAGAATTCAGAGGAACATTTCACTTACTAGATTACCAGTTTGCTCTAAATATGTAACTCAGGAAGAGTTAGACAGAAGAGACACACAGCACAAGGTATGGGGAAAGGAGGAGGGGAGCTCCCATGCCCTTTCCAGATATGCCACTCTCCTAGCACCTCTCCAGGTTCACCAGCCTGGAAGCTAGCCTTATGTGTTTTTATGGAGGCTTCATTACATAGTTAGGATTGATCTAGGCACTGGTCATTGGTAATTAATTCAACCTCTACCAGTCCCCTCCCCAGGGGTAGGGGAGTGGGACTGAAAGTTCTAACCCTCCAATCACAGGGTTGGGTGTCCTGGCAACCAGCCCCTTCCTTAAGCAAGGTCCACAAGTCACCCTAACATAACAAAAAACACCTCTGTCTCTCTCTCCACTTAGGAAATTCCAAGGATTTTAGGAGCTGTGTGCCAGAAACAGGACAAAAACCAAACCAAATATATATTTATGATAACTTACAATATCACAATTCCTTTAAGGAGACATTCATGCCAAATTTGGGTAGGAATAATGTTTTTATAATGTTTGTTTTATATTGCTAGTTTCTTTTTGCTGGATCTATTATACATTTCCTATGAGGGAAATAAGCTATAGATGAGAAGTCTGATGGACTATAAACCCTACCTTTAAAAATGTATTAAATAAGAGCCTTAAAGAAGGAAAAGATGTCCAGTTGTAACAATCTCCGTTTTCTGACTGCAGTAAATGTGATATGGCAGCTCACTAGGTCATGTGCACTAACTCATTTTTAAATCAAATCCACAGGCCATGTCATGATTCAATATGGCTGTAATAATCATTACACTTGAACTATTTTTAATGCCAAAGATAATTTTTAATACATACATGTTTAAGTTTTGTCCTCTCTACAAGCTAAATAACTTGTGGGAAATTGTTAGTACTGTCTGTATAAAAAATGACTTTGTAGCTAGGCTACAGAAATGTATGTTATGTGAACACCCTACAAAATTATTTATGAAGAGATAACTATTGGAAATATGCACATATACTTAGAGAAAGCATCTAGTAGGAAAGAACACGTGTAACTTTTCTATTAGAATTTCAGTATAAAATATTAAGCACTTGCCACCAAATCCATGTGCCAATAATGTTTGAGAGTAGGAACTATGATTATTTTTTAAAGGCACATGACATGAAGCAAGTGCCACAGGACCCCACCCAACTTCCATGATGACCCCTTGATATGTACTTTTTTGCTATGTGCTATTGCATTATGACTTTCTTCCTAAACACATGCAATTGCTATTAGCAACAAACCTTAGCGGAAAATCAAACATTCATATTTCATGCAAATTATTGAAAGAAACTTTGAAATTGACATTGTGGACCTCAAGTTTCTGGATGTATTTGACATCTGATTTAGTAACAAAATCAAACTGACTATTATGTAACACTACTTATTTTTTAAAAAGATTTTATTTATTTGAGAGTGAGACCATAAGCAGGAGGAGGAGCAAAGGGAGTAGCAGACTCCCCGCTGAGCAGGGAGCCCAACGTGGGACTCGATTCCAGGACCCTGGGATCATGACCTAAGCCCAAGACAGACACTTAACCACTGAGCCACCCAGGTGCCCCTGTAACGCTACTACTTATAAGATACTTTTTTGGTTAACAAATATGCTACAGGGTTGATCTGTGTTCCTTTTATTGTTGTTTACTTTTCTTTGTTTTTTCTTATAATTTTAAAAAATATTGTATTTATTTATTTTAGAGAGAGAGAGGGCAGGGGGAAGGGCAGAGGGAAAGAGAGAAGGAAACTCAAGACTCTGTGCTCAGCACAAAACCTGATGCAGCACTCAGTCTCAGGATCCTGAGATTATGATCCGAGCCAAAATCAAGAGTTGGACACTTAACCATCTGAGCCACCCAGATGCCCCTGTTTTTTGTTACAATTTTTGAGAGACTAAACTTTTTTCCAATCTTAAAAGATCTTTTCAAGTATCAGTAGTACGAAATTATGCTAGCTATATAATATTTGAAGTCTTTTCACTCGTGTTTATCAGTACTTTTCCCTCCTTATTACTCTACTCATTCCTATCCACCTAATTATTTATTGAGAAACTACTATGTGCCAGGCATGGTCCTAGATTCTGGAAATACAACTGTAAATAAAATAGACAATCCACATATTATATTTTAATGAATGGAGATGGATAATAAATAAAACAACAAATAGAAAAATAAAAAAAAACAAAGCAGATGATTATAAGTGCTGTGCAGAAGATAAAAATGGGTGATGTGCTCAAGAGTAACTGAGTGGCAACTATCTTAGACTGAACTGTCAGAGATGATCTCTCCGAGAAATGTGGCCAGTCTCCTCATTTGCCAAGCTAATGGTCATTCCCCTGACACATTTTCTTTCCTGAAAGAGTATTGATTGTATTCATCTAATCACTCTTGGATACAGTGCTCCAAAGGCATCATAACCTTGAAAAGAAAGTAAAGAGAATGAGCAGAGGAACTGCACAGAGTGCCTTGATATGCCTGGATAGCATTAACTAGCACTGTAATAGTTCTCCTTCCAGAATTTTTATATGTGAAATGATTAAACCCATTATAAAATTACTCTTTCATTTATTGTGGTATAAACATTCTAACAGATACAAAAGTAGCATTCCAGTTGAGGCAGGAATGATAAAGAAGAGCCAAGCTATACCAGAATCAGAGAGAAGTGTATTTCAGAAAGAGAAAACAGCTGGTCCAAAGTGGCTGGAATGAGCCTTCTGTGAAAGGACATAATGTGTCTGGGGCTAGGTGGGAAGGAAGAGAGCAAACGAAGAGCAGGACCAAATTGTGTGGGGCTTTGGTAGTCAGATAAGGGGTCTGACTTTATCCTAAAAGTAGGGGAGCCATTAAATAAAGCATTTTAACCTACGGATAACATTACCTAAATTAACATTTTAAAAAAAAATCACACTGATTCCTAAGTGTGGAGAGTGGAAAGAAAAAGTGAAAACGGTGTGATCCATTAACAGAGAATAGCAGAAGTCTAGGTAATAGTAGTGATATGGATAACAACAGTGAATAGCAGAAGTGAAGAGATTTGATATATATTTTGCTAGATCTATAAGACCTAATAATGGACTGGATATATAAGTGAAAGAAAGAAAGGACATAAAGGATGACTCTTTTAGTTCTTTGATTGGCTTTTTGACTGAAATGGGTTCAAATGTTTAGATAAAAAAAGGGTATATTAATATTACATAAAAATATATATCTAATTCAAACATTTTGTACATACAAAAAATCTATTATTAAATATCTACTATAAATTAGATTTTGAGTCATTGATTAGGTATTAAAATTATGTATGAGCTAGGGCCCCTACCTAGAAGGTACTCATGAACTTGAAAGATAATTATGTAAATAATGACTTTGAAGTGTAGTAAATGTTCTAAAAGAAGTATATGTAAAAGAACTCAACGTAGTAAATGTATAATTCTAGATATCTTTTGCTCAACAACTAGGTTGGAAACTTCCTTAGAGTAAGACATGTTTCTTTTACTTCTTTGTTGCCCCCATAGTAGCAAGCAAAGTACAAAGCATACAATGATAGTCCATAATACTCAAGGAAATTTAGAAGTTCAGATCTGCATATTTCACCAACATGCAATTTCCAGTAGAGGCATAAAGGTAAACTCTGAGTAAAAACTTCCTTGTAAAAGATTCTTTGTTCTTTTGCAAAGACCAAAATAAACACCGGGAGAAGAATGGCCTCCTTTTCAAGTGATAATCATCACAATACAGTAGGTATGGTTAGACACAAGTCCTCCATCTATAAAATAAATATCCAGGGATCAAAGACTAAGTAAAAAGGTATTTGTTTTAGGTATAAGGATAAATAAAGGTTTATTAGCTTTTATACATCAGAATTAACATTTTCCTTGAAGAGTTCTATAATCTAGTGTAACTCTTTGTTTAAAGCTGTTAAGACCGCGCCTCCATGTCCCACTGAGCTCAGAATCCCTGGCGCAGCTGTCCTTCAAAACAAGAATGCAGCCAAGTATGCAAATCCTCTCTGTGTGCTGAGGGAGGACACGCAAGTGACCTGATCCTCTGGCCAACTGGCAAATGCCATGTTGGTGAATTCACTGATTTCTTTTTTCCCTTTTGCTGGAAGGGAAGATAAGAATATTCTTGTTTGTTTAACAAGATCCCTGTGTGAGTGTGTGTGTGTGTGTGTGTGTGTGTGTGTGTGTGTGTGTGTGTGTAACTTGTTTCCTGATTTTAGTGGGAAAGGGCCTAAAATTAATTGGCTCTGCCCTCATTACTGCAGTCAGTGGAAATCATTACAGTTGGCTGTAGGGGACTCAAGGATAATTTGTCCATCCAAAAAAAGAAATTAAACATTGCAAAAACAAAAATCATTACATTGTAGTATGATGGTATGAAGAAACTAGCCTTCTTAAATTGCATGCAAACGTTTTAGCTCTAAACAAGAAAGGAACAAAGTAACATATTCCTAAATGAAATTACAACTTTTCATGATCTTCCAAAACTCAGCTTTGTTGCTTTGTTAAGAACAATGCCAATTGTTGTGATCTCAACTTTGTGGCTGTGTTATTCTCCATATGCCTGTCTTTTGTCTTAACATTTAAACTCACCCCTTCATACTTTACTATAAAAAAACATTTACAAAACAGATACTCTTTGCAGGACTTTTAGACAAGCTCAAATGCCTGCAGCACTGAACTCCATTTGGTAGATATACAATAGAATGTTTTAATTTCTTAACCTTAAGCTGTTCACCCAAAGATTTAAAATGCCATGGGGATCAATCTATTGTTGAAATGTGCTTTTCAGAGAGACTCATTTAAGAATAACCCTGATAAACAAATACAAAAATTTTTGTTGGGTTAATCATGATCAAGCAAGGTGCTATCTTTGCATGTGACCCAACTCTGGTTAAGAATTAGCATCAACCAAACCCCAATTTTCCTCTACTCAAAAAACACTCTTCTCCCACTTAAATATAACATTATCTGATAATTATAATATTATGCTCTTAAGGAATACATTTCTTTCATATTCATGGTTCCTCTCATAGAATAATGTGAATGTAACCAAATAAATATGTTGAGATGCTATCATGACAAATTAGGTAGGAACCAGAAATATGAATATCCAAATCACATCTAAGTTTTTATACATGAATCTTGGATTAGTCATATTTTACTGGATTTGGGGCTAAGTCTTGATTCTGTACCTATCTGGTGTGATAACTTCAGCAAGTCAAGTTTCCTCTAACATTTGGTTTCCTCCTTTGAATTTTCTTTGTCTTTTCTCACTGCCACACTTGCTCCATCTCTCCCTGCACATTCTAGTGTAAATAGTTGGACAGTGAAATAGATGTCATATCTCATGGTAGCAAGTGCTATGAAGAAAAAATATAGCAAGGAAAGAGGATTGACAGTGCTGGAAAGGAAAACTTGCTCTTTTATACACGGTGATCAAGGAAGTCGTGACTTAAGAAAGGATGAAAATTGAGATGATCGGAAGGAGACTAGGCATAAGCCTTATTAGTTACCTGGCAAAAGATCATTCATTCTAGGAAGAGGGAGCAGTATGAAAACCTTTAAAATTAGTCTATGTGTTCAACAAAGAGAAAGTCAGTGAAACTAGAGCAGAGTGAGGTGGGTGAAAGTATGAGCTGAAGATGTCAAAAGTTAAAGGGATACAGAATCACGTGGTAGGAAATCATATATGATAGCCAAGTAGGTTGCTTTCATGACTTTAGGCTATGCAACTGAGTTAAAACCCATAGAAAGATTTTGCAAAGAGAAGAGACCTGCTTTAAGTGGAGCATTCTGGCCTCTACACTGAGAACACCCTGTGCAGGAGCAGGGCCGAACAATGTGAAAAATGATATGGTGATCTAGGATTAATAAGGCAGCAGCAGTGGAGGCAATAAGAATTGTATGGATTATGTTTTTGTTGTGAAAGTATTTCTTTTTAATTAATAGGCTTTATTTTGGGCTCAATTTTATATTTTAAGAAATTGAACAGAAAATATAGTCAGAAATACCATAGCTACTACCACTTAGAGCTTAACTTCTACCACTTTATGAACTAAATATCGAGAAACTCCAATACAGTTGCCATATAAAAATCAGATGCCCCTGCCATCATATGTGACCAAGGATCCAGTCTTTGCTCATGTGGCTTCTCTCTCAATGGCTTACCACTGACTCCAAAGCTAACTCAAGATTCTAGCCCACATGAGAAATAGTAGCTAAAGAGGTACTGGAATTGGGGCACCTGGGTAGCTCAGTTGGTTAAGCGTCTGACTCTTGATTTTAACTCAGGTCATGATCTCAGGGTCATGAGATAGAGCCCCGTGTCAGGCTCTCTGTTGGGCATGGAGCCTGCTTAAGTTTCTCTCTCTCTCTCTCTTCCTCTGTCCCTCCCCACCACTATCTCTCTCTCTCAAAAAAAAAAAAAAAATTGGTATATAAAATATTTCAGTTATCCTCCGGAGCAGTAGATTGGATGATGAGTCAGTCAATCTTTTCTTGCCATCATAAGTCAGAAAAAAGGTAAGTCTTCAGATTCCACCTATACTTTTCAAGGAGATGCCACAGGGTGCCAGGGTGGCTTAGTTGGTTAAGCATCTGCCAAAAGCCCAGGTCATGATCCCCGGGTCCTTGGATTGAGTTCCCCATTGGGCTTCTTGCTCAGTGGGGAGTCTGCTTCTTCTTCTGCCCCCCCGACCACACTTGGGCTCGTGTGTTCTATCTTCTTCTCTCTCTCTCTCTTATGTGCACATGCAAAAATAAATAAATAAAATCTTTAAAAAAATAGAGTAGGTGCCATGAGATCATGTAACTAATTACTAAAATAAGGTGGACTAACAAATATCAAAGTTATTATTTAAAATGTATTTTATTTATGTGTTCTGAAGTGTCCTAGGTTGTAGGCACAAAGTACATCGATGTATTTGCTAAATCTGAACTCTTCTATTTCTATGCATTCATAAGCTCACACAAAAGCCCTTTTTTCTGCAACAATTTCCACAGTTTTCTGGAAACTTTTTCAGAGTAAAGAGAAAGCTTCTCTCACTCATTGCTCTCATTTTCCACAAGCTGCCTTTCTACCACTGCCTTCCCCCTCCTGCAAAATACAGATTTCTGCACCCCAAGCCAAGGGAACATTGAATATTTCTGTACTCTAAGGGTACAGCAGGCTTTTTCAAAGTGGGAAGCCTGGTTCTAGCCCAAATGCTTTACATTCCAATTTTGATCAGTTTTAACAACATCATTTCTGGAACCACTAAAGTCTTAAAGAGATTAGCAAAACAACATTTTTAGTTTTGTCTTTCTTCTCAGGAGACACAGATCTCTGTTTTGGGAAGGATTCAAGTAGAATTCCCCACTCCATTCTGAAAACAGTGATGCTTGGGCTCAGTTAGTAAATTCAGCTTCTTTTATTCGAAAGCTCCTACCTTATAAAGAATTCCCTCCCGGTGTACCTGAAACTCCTCCTCCAACCGGGAATGTGTCACCTTCCTCCTGTTGTCCCCACTACTCTAACAGCCACAGCAGCATAGGCCTAAATCACAAATATAGACACAGATAAGATCTTACCAATTGACTCCTTAGACCTCAAGTAAATATATCCTTTGGAAGGAGAGGGTTACCAGATGTATTCTAATCTAGATTCTGACTCAGAAGTTTTCCAATGATCTAAACTGGTTTTAGCCACACTATCCCAATTGCTCCTGCCCTGTGTAGAGGTACTATAGATGTAGACCACAATTACTCCATTAACACATCTGATAATGTTAATTTAAATAATCAACTAGTATTTATTGAGCATCATATATATATCTAGCACACATTTCTATCATTTCAATTTAAAGCTCTCTCTAAACATTCTGGACTACATCATTGTTTCACCATATCTTTTTTCCTGGCTCATTTCCTATTTGAGAAGAATCTAGATACACATTAACTAATGCAAACAATATTTATTGATCACTTTTTATGTATCAAGCATTGGTCAGGTTTTCTTAATAAAAGTGAGTAAGTTTATAATGCATGTGGAGAAGAAAGGAGGATTGTTAGAATTTGATGGTGAACTGGGGTGGAATGGGAGAGAATTAGAACCCTGTTCAGTTCAAGGGAAAAAAATAAGGAATAAATTGGTTTCCCTGTCTACTCAATGATAAAACATTTGGAAGTTTACTCGAAGACCTGCATTGTACTTGCCTTTAAAATAAATGACTGTCTGGCCTCTAGTTATAAATACACGAAAGTGGCTTAATTTATTTCCTCAAAGTTCTCCAAAATTGTTTATTGTTTTTTACTTTTTCTTTATTATTTTCTGGTTGACAAATTTGAAATTAGCATTGTTGAAGGCCTATAACAATGGTGGTTGTTATCTTGAGTTATTCATAAGAAAAAAAGCTGAGGACTTATTTTGCAGTTTGATTTAAATACCTCTGGCAATTATGATTCAGTAGGTCTGGGGTAGGGTCCAAGTATTGGTATTTTTTTTTTTTTAAGATTTTATGTATTTATTTGACAGAGAGAGACACAGCAAGAGAGGGAACATAAACAGGGGGAGTGGGAGAGGGGGAAGCAGACTTCCCACCAAGCAGGGAGCCCAATGCAGGGCTCAGTCCCAGCACCCTGGGATCATGACCTGAGCCGAAGGCAAACGCTTAACAACTGAGCCACCCAGGCGCCCCTGATTTTTTTTTTTTAAGTTTCTATGTGGAATGCTGATGCATGTACCCTCCTCCCAGTGATCTATTTGTTTCCAGCAAATTAAAGGGGGGTAGGGGAGAATAAAAGCATCCAGGGTCTTCTCAATTTATATAGTTAATGTACATTCTCTTAATATATGAAAAAAAAAAAACAAAACAGAAGCAGAAATACCCCGTGACTTTTACTGACCTGAGAAGAGGAAGTACTCCACAAATATTTTCTCAAATGAACATTCAATTCCTACTTAATTACTGTTTTTCAGTAGTAGGTAACTTGACATCCTTATTCTTCACTTTTTTTTTTTAACTTCACAATAATCAAGTGTTTTTTTAATGCCCTTCATTCCAGCTGTCCTTGAAGACCACAGAAAAGCCAAATGAGGTGATCTATGTTAATATGGGCATGGTCTTCAAAGACAAGCTGTATCCCTGGAACAGGAAAAAGTCCAAGTATTTTCTGATATCTTTGTCCTTAGCTGTTTTAATTATTAATTATAGTTCAATTGTTCTCTTTGGGTATTTGGCAATAGAATTTATTCAGTACTAAAAGGAAATGAGCTATCAAGCCATGAAAAGAAATGAAGGAAACTTAAATGCACATTACTAAGTGAAAGAAGCCCGTCTGAAAAGGCTACTCCTACTGTATAATTCCAACTTTATGACATTCTGGGAAAGTAAAAACTACGAAGACAGTAAAAAGATCTGTGGTTGCCAGGGACTGAGGGAGGGAGAAGGATGAATAGGCAGAACACAGAGAAGTTTTGGGACAAAACACTTTGTATGATACTATAATGATAAATATATGTCATTATAAATTTGTCAAAACCCATAGAATTACAATACCAAGAATTAACCATAATATCAACTATGAACTTTGGGTGATTGTGATGTGTCATTTGCAGGTTCATCAATTGTAACAAATGTTCCACTCTGGTGGGGGATTTTGATAATGAGGGAGGCTATGCATGTGCGGGGGCAGAGGGTATGTGGGAAATCTCTGTACTTTTTCTAAATTTTACCTTGATCCTAAAACCTCTTGAAATAAAATAAAGCCTTTAAAAAGGCGAGGGAGGCAAGATCCAAGATGGGAATCACTGCTTAATGGAAGATCCCAGCACACAGTTCAATAACTGTGTCATCAAAAGAGTTCTACCCAGATAAAAAGTTTAATGAGCTATAATCGTACCAACCAGAAAGTGACCATAAAGATATTTGGAAGTCTGAAATTAAGTTGAGGAAGGAAGAGGAAAATGAATTACCTCACAGTCTTTCCTATTCTGAGAGGGATGCTTTTTTATTTCTTGGATGAATATGCTAATATATCAGAAGTGTCTGTGTATTCTTTTCCAACAATGATCATCAGGTTATACAATGATAATCCATTTGTCTAATTTAATGGATATGTCTCTGTCTTCATCTTCAATTAGAATTTTAAATGTTTCCCATTCCATCTGTCCTGAAACTTGTTTTCTTCTTTAGCTTCTCTAACATTCCTCTCTTGTGGATGTTGTTTGACTACTTCTGAGTTTTTGTAACAGATCCCGTCTTTATCAGTTAGCCTTTAAGTATCGTTGTTCCTGAGACTTTTACCCTCCGCTAAAAATAGCTGAGGGTATTTTTAGCTCCACTCCACTTTATGTAAACTCATTACTTCAAATGATAATGCAACTCAAGTCTCTATGTCCAACCAAGACCTTTCTTCAAATTTTCTTTTAAAACAACAAACCAAAGTTTCAGAGTTACTTCAAATTCAAATATTTCTAAAACAACATCAATTCTTCCATTTCAAGGTGACTTCTTCTGAATGTCTCATCTTTATCACTTATTCAACAATGAACGAAATGGACAAAACTAGAAACCTCTAAGTCATTATTTTTCTTTCCTTTGACTCTCCTACAATTAATTTACTGAAAACCTTAATATTCCTTATTAAAGTGCTCCTCTTATATGGGCCAATATTTCCATTTCTACATCTTGTGACATCATCACTTATTTGCAAACTATTGCAATTATTTAACTGCTTTTTCATGCCTCCAGTTCCAGACACTTACATCCATAATCCACAACACTGCTGAATTAGTTTCCTGGAGATGCCAAAACAAACTACCACAAATTAGGTGGCATAAACAACAGAAGTTTATATCGTCTAATAATTCTAAAGGCTGTAAGTATGAAATCAAGGTGTCAGCAGGGCTGATCCTCTGAAGGCTGTGAGGGAGAATCTGTTCCATGTCTCTCTGTTTCTAGTAGCCTCAGGCATTTCTTGGCTTCTACGTGTTCTCTCTGTACCTTCACATCATCTTCCCTGGGGTATGTGTCTGTTTCTGTCTAAATTCCCCATTTTATAAGGACACCAGTCATATTGGATTAGAGTCTACCCTGATGATTTCATTTTAACTTGATCATCTGCAAAGACTCTATTTCCAAATAAGTCCACATTTGTAGATAACTCAATGTTTTTGGAGGAACACAATATATTCTATAACAGCTGCCAAAGATATCATTATAAAAGAAATCAAAGCATATCCATCTCTTTCTTAGTTCTTCATGACTATTTAATGAAGTCCACTTTTAGGGGGTTAGAATCAAGGCTGCTTCCATTCTACTCCCAATCTAGCTTTCTCAACTTCTGTTAATGTCTCTCAATTATCCCTTGCTCTAGCCAGTATATGCCTGATGCTTTGATTCTTCTGGGTTTTGATGAAATCATACTCTACCTGAAATATTTTTCTCTGTGTGTTGAAATTTTACATAGTTTTCACAACCCCAACTCAAATGAAGTATTCTCTAAAGATCCTCACTTGATTCTCTGAGTCCCAATTAATCGTCTGCTATTCTCTCTGCCCGTGGCATTTATTTAAACCTCTTAAAATGTAAGATTTACTAAGCCTAATTTCTTGAGTTACGCATTTTTCCCCTCATTTTTAGTTGGATTCTATTGTATTCCTTTTAACAGACTAAAATGGCAAGTAAATAATAGTCATGAATATTTGACTTTTTAAAAATATTTTACCCATCTATCTGACACAGAGAGAGAGCGCGGGTGCGCACAAGCACGGGGGGAGCAAAGGGAGAAGCAGGCCCCCTGCCGAGCAGGGAGCCCAATGCGATGTGGGTCCCAGGACCCTGAGATCATGACCTGAGCTGAAGGCAGACGCTTAACAGACTGAGTCACCTAGGCACCCCAAGAAAATTTGACTTTTTAAATGGATTTATGTTTAAAAGTAGATAGATCTGGGCCTCCTCAAACTTTCAAACCTGATAGAATTACAGTGCTATTGGTGAAAATAAAAATACTAAATAGAGCAACCTCTTTGTAAAAATTATGCATTTGACTGATGTTGGATACCTGTTGAATATGTCATGGCAGAAGTCACATCATCGAGGGGGCGGAGCAAGATGGCAGAGGAGTAGGAGACCTGGATTTCGTCTGGTCTCAGGAATTCAGCTGAATAGGGATCAAACCATTCTGAACACCTACGAACTCAACAGGAGATCGAAGATAAGAAGAGTAACAACACTCTGAACAGAAAGCGACCACTTTCTGGAAGGTAGGACGTGCGGAGAAGTGAATCTGAGGCGATATTTGGGAGGATAGACGGCGGGGGAGGGGGCCTCCGTCGGCTGCTTCTGGCAAGTGATAGAGCCGTGGAGCACAAAATCAGAACTTTTAGAAGTCAGGACCCTCGGGGTCACAGACAGACCGGGGGTGCCTGAGTGCGGCAGAGCTCCCAGGTATCGGAGCGGGGAAGCCGGCTGCAGAGACGGAGCCGAGGCGCGGGCTCTCAGCTCGGGGTTGCCATAAACTGTGATCCGCGGCCCAGTCGGGCCACTGCGCCTCCAGCAGGGACCCAACAAGCGGCAGAGCCGGGGAGACTCCCCTTCCTCCCCCAGGAGGAGTGGCGCGGGAGCCCACCTCAGGGATCTGCTGGGTTTGGAGACTCCACACGGGGTCCGGGTGCCAGAGATAGAAACGCTCAGTCACAGGCCGGGTGAGCACGGAGTGTGGTCGGAGACCAGGGAGTCGGGAGTGACTGCTTTTCTCTGGGGGCGCACTGAGGAGCGGGCCCGAGTTCTCAGCTCCTCCGGGCGGAGATTGGGAGGCCACCATTTTCACCCTGGTCCTCCAAATCTGTACCGAGAGCTTGTAGGGAACAAAAGTTACTGAGAGCAAACCCGAGCAGCTTGCTTAGCCCGGACTCACAAGGGCGGGGCAATTCTGCTTCCAGCAAAGACATTTGGGAACCACGGCGACAGGCCCCTCCCCCAGAAGATCAGCACGAACAGCCAGCAAGCTAAGAACAAGTTTACAGATCAAGGAGAACGGGAGAACTCCAGCGCTAGGGGAATACTACACATAGAATTCATGGCTTTTTTACCATAATTCATTAGTTTTTCAAAGTTAATTTTTTTAACTTTTTTTAATTTTTCTTTTTCCCTTTTTCAAACAACATCTTATCAATCCCTTTTTTTAAAAAACATTTTTTATTTTTCATTTTTAGAGTCATATTTTTATCCCTTCAGAGTAGTTACCCTTATTTTTGGCATATATATATATGTATATATATATATAAGTTGTTCTCGCTTTAAAATTTTGAGATACAATTTCTTCTAACAGATCAAAATATACCCTAAATCACTAGTGTATGGCTTTGTTTATTCTCCTGCCTGATCACATTCTCTCCCTTTTTTTTTCTTTTTTTTCTTTCTTCTTTTTCTTTTTAAATCTTCTTTCTTTTTAAAAACAACTTCTTATCAATTCCTTTTATAAAATCTTTTATAATTTTCATCTTTACAGTCATCTGCCATCCCTTCATTGTATCAACCCTTATTTTGTACATATATAAGTCTTTCTTCCTTTAATATTTTAGCAGGCACTTTCTTCTAACAGACCAAAATATGCCCAAAAGGTAGTGTGTGGCACTGATCTATGCACTAGCCTGATCATATTTGATCATATTCTGTTTTTTTTTGTTTTGTTTTGTTCTGTTTTTGTTTGTTTTTATCTTTTCCTTTTTCCTTTTTTTTTTTTTTCCTCTTCTTTCTTTCCCTTTCTTGTCCCCTGGGTTCAGGTCTTTTCTGATTTGTATAGAGTATATTTGCTGGAGACGTTGTTAACCTGTTAGCATTCTGTTCTCTCATTCGTCTGTTCTCCTCTGGACAAAATGACAAGACAAAAAAAATCACCTCAGCAAAAAGAACAAGAGGTAGTACCGACTGCCAGGGACCTACTCAATATTGACATTAGTACGATGTCGGACCTAGAGTTCAGAATCATGACTTTAAAGATACTAGCTGGACTTGAAAAAAGTGTGGAAGTTATTAGAGAAACACTTTTTGGAGAAATAAAAGAACTAAAATCTAATCAAGTCAAAATCAAAAAGGCTATTGATGAGGTGCAATCCAAAATGGGGGCACTAACTGCTAGGATAAGTGAGGCAGAAGAGAGAATCAGTGATACAGAAGACCAAATGATGGAAAATAAAGAGGGTGAGAAAAAGAGAGAGAAACAACTACAGGATCACGAGGGCAGAATTCGAGAGATAAGCAATACGATAAGACGAAACAACATTAGAATACTTGGGATCCCAGAAGAAGAAGAAAGAGAGAGAGGGGCAGAAGGTATATTGGAGCAAATTATAGCAGAGAAATTCCCTAATGTGGAGAATGAAACAGGCATCAAAATCCAGGAGGCACAGAGAACCCCTCTCAAAAATCAATAAAAATAGGTCAACACCCCAACATCTAATAGTAAAACTTACGAGTCTCAGAGACAAAGAGAAAATCCTGAAAGCAGCTCAGGAGAAGAGATATGGAACCTACAATGGTAAAAACATTAGATTGGCAACAGACCTATCCACAGAGACCTGGCAGGCCAGAAAGGACTGGCATGATATCTTCAGAGCACTAAACGAGAAAAATATGCAGCCAAGAATACTATATCCAGCTAGGTTGTCATTGAAAATAGAAGGAGAGATAAAAAGCTTCCAGGACAAACAAAAACTAAAGGAATTTGCAAACACGAAACCAGCCCTACAAGAAATATTGAAAGAGGTCCTCTAAGCAAAAAGAGAGCCTAAAAGCAGCATAGACCAGAAAGGAACACAGACAATATACAGTAACAGTCACCTTACAGGCAATACAATGGCACTAAATTCATATCTTTCAATAGTTACCCTGAATGTAAATGGGCTCAATGCCCCAATCAAAAGACACAGGCTACCAGATTGGATTAAAAAACAAGACCCATCCATATGCTGTCTGCAAGAGACTCATTTTAGACCCAAAGACACCCCCAGATTGAAAGTGAGGGGGTGGAAAACCATTTACCATGCTAATGGACACCAAAAGAAAGCTGGGGTGGCAATCCTTATATCAGACAGATTAGATTTTAAACCAAAGACTGTAATAAGAGATGAAGAAGGACACTATATCCTACTTAAAGGGTCTATCCAACAAGAAGATCTAACAATTGTAAATATCTATGCCCCTAACATGGGAGCGGCCAATTATATAAGGCAATTAATAACAAAAGCAAAGAAACACATTGACAACAATACAATAATAGTGGGGGACTTTAACACCTCCCTGACTGAAATGGACAGATCATCTAAGCAAAAGATCAACAAGGAAATAAAGACTTTAAATGATACACTAGACCAGATGGACTTTACAGACATATGCAGAACATTCCATCCCAAAGCAATGGAATACACATTCTTCTCTAGTGATCACATCCTAGGTCACAAATCAGGTCTCAACCAGTACCAAAAGACTGAGATTATTCCCTGCATATTTTCAGACCACAATGCTTTGAAACTAGAACTCAATCACAAGAGGAAAGTCAGAAAGAACTCAAATACAGGGAGGCTAAAGAGCATCCTACTAAAGAATGAATGGGTCAACCAGGAAATTAAGGAAGAATTTAAAAAATTCATGGAAACCAATGAAAATGAAAACACAACTGTTCAAAATCTTTGGGATACAGCAAAGGCAGTCCTGAGAGGAAAGTATATAGCAATACAAGCCTTTCTCAAGAAACAAGAAAGGTCTCCAATACACAACCTAACCCTACACCTAAAGGAGCTGGAGAAAGAACAGCAAATAAAGCCTAAACCCAGCAGGAGAAGAGAAATCATAAAGATCAGAGCAGAAATCAATGAACTAGAAACCAAAAGAACAGTAGAACAGATCAACGAAACTAGGAGCTGGTTCTTTGAAAGAATTCACAAGATTGATAAACCCCTGGCCAGACTGATCAAAAAGAAAAGAGAAATGACCCAAATCAACAAAATCATGAATGAAAGTGGAGAGATCACAACCAACACCAAAGAAATACAAACAATTATAAGAACATATGATGAGCAACTCTATGCCAGCAAATTAGATAACCTGGAAGAAATGGGTGCATTCCTAGAGATGTATCAACTACCAAAATTGAACCAGGAAGAAATAGAAAACCTGAACAGACCTATAACCATTAAGGAAATTGAAGGAGTCATCAAAAATCTCCCAACAAACAAAAGCCCAGGGCCAGATGGCTTCCCAAGGGAATTCTATCAGACATTTCAAGAAGAATTAATACCTCTTCTCCTGAAACTGTTCCAAAAAATAGAAATGGAAGGAAAACTTCCAAACTCATTTTATGAGGCCAGCATTACCTTGATCCCAAAACCAGACAAAGACCCCATCAAAAAGGAGAATTACAAACCAATATCCTTGATGAACATGGATGAAAAAATTCTCATCAAAATACTAGCCAATAGGATCCAACAGTACATTAAAAGGATTATTCACCATGACCAAGTGGGATTTATCCCTGGGCTGCAAGGCTGGTTCAACATCCGCAAATCAATCAACGTGATACAATACATTAACAAAAGAAAGAACAAGAATCATATGATCCTCTCAATAGATGCAGAAAAAGCATTTGACAAAGTACAGCATCCTTTCTTGATCAAAACTCTTCAGAGTATAGGGATAGAGGGTACATACCTCAATATCATAAAAACCATCTATGAAAAACCTACAGCGAATATCATTCTCAATAGGGAAAAGCTCCTAAGGTCAGGAACGCGGCAGGGATGTCCACTCTCACCACTGCTAGTCAACATAGTATTAGAAGTCCTAGCCACAGCAATCAGACAATGAAAAGAAATCAAAGGCATCCAAATCAGCAAAGAAGAAGTCAAACTCTCACTCTTTGCAGATGATATGATACTGTATGTGGAAAATCCAAAAGACTCCACCCCAAAACTACTAGAACTCATACAGGAATTCAGTAAAGTAGCAGGCTATAAAATCAATGCACAGAAATCAGTGGCATTCCTATATACCAACAACAAGACAGAAGAGAGACAAATCAACGAGTCGATCCCATTTACAATTGCACCCAAAACCATAAGATACCTAGGAATAAATTTAACCAAAGAGGCAAAGGATCTGTACTCAGAAAGCTATAAAATACTCATGAAAGTAATTGAAGAAGACACAAAGAAATGGAAAAACGTTCCATGCTCATGGATTGGAAGAACAAACATTGTGAAGATGTCAGTGCTACCTAGAGCAATCTACACATTCAATGCAATCTCCATCAAAATACCATCCACCTTTTTCAAAGAAATGGCACAAATAATCCTAAAATTTGCATGGAACCAGAAGAGACCCTGAATAGCCAGAGGAATATTGAAAAAGAAAAGCAAAGCTGGCGGCATCACAATTCCGGACTTCCAGCTCTATTACAAAGCTGTCATCATCAAGACAGTATGGTACTGGCACAAAAACAGACACATAGCTCAATGGAACAGAATCGAGAGCCCAGAAATGGACCCTCAACTCTATGGTCAACTTATCTTTGACAAAGCAGGAAAGAATGTCCAATGGAAAAAAGACAGTCTCTTCAACAAATGGTGTTGGGAAAATTGGACAGCCACATGCAGAAGAATGAAACTGGACCATTTCCTTACACCACACACCAAAATAGACTCCAAATGGTTGAAAGACCTAAACGTGAGACAGGAGTCCATCAAAATCCTAAAGGAGAACACAGGCAGCAACCTCTTCCACCTCAGCCACAGCAACTTCTTCCTAGAAACATCGCCAAAGGCAAGGGAAGCCAGGGCAATAATGAACTATTATGATTTCATCAAGATAAAAAGCTTTTGCACAGCAAAAGAAACAGTCCACAAAACCAAAAGACAACCGACAGAATGGGAGAAAATATTTGCAAATGACATATCAGATAAAGGGCTAGTATCCAAAATCTATAAAGAACTTATCAAACTCAACACCCAAAGAACAAATAATCCAATCAAGAAATGGGCGGAAGACATGAACAGACATTTTTCCAAAGAAGACATCCAAATGGCCAACAGGCACATGAAAAATGCTCAACATCG
Organism: Zalophus californianus; assembly: GCF_009762305.2. NCBI lineage: Eukaryota > Metazoa > Chordata > Mammalia > Carnivora > Otariidae > Zalophus > Zalophus californianus. The sequence continues at coordinate 80,545,834 of NC_045606.1, forward strand.
CTCAGCATCAGGGAAATCCAAATCAAAACCTCAATGAGATACCACCTCACACCAGTCAGAATGGCTAAAATTAACAAGTCAGGAAACAACAGATGTTGGCGGGGATGCGGAGAAAGGGGAACCCTCCTAGACTGTTGGTGGGAATGCAAGCTGGTGCAACCACTCTGGAAAACAGTATGGAGGTTCCTCAAACAGTTGAAAATAGAGCTACCGTACGATCCAGCAATTGCACTACTGGGTATTTACCACAAAGATACAAATGTAGGGACCCGAAGGGGTATGTGTACCCCAATGTTTATAGCAGCAATGTCCACAATAGCCAAACTGTGGAAAGAGCCAAGATGTCCATCGACAGATGAATGGATAAAGAAGATGTGGTATATACACACAATGGAATATTATGCAGCCATCAAAAGGAATGAGATCTTGCCATTTGCAATGACGTGGATGGAACTGGAGGGTGTTATGCTGAGTGAAATAAGTCAATCAGAGAAAGACATGTATCACATGACCTCAATGATATGAGGAATTCTTAATCTCAGAAAACAAACTGAGGGTTGTTGGAGTGGTGGGGGTTGGGAGGGATTGGGTAGCTGGGTGATAGACATTGGGAGGGTATGTGCTATGGTGAGCACTGTGCATTGTACAAGACTGATGTATCATGGATCTGTACTTCTGAAACAAATAATGCAATATATGTTAAGAAAAAAAAAAAGAAGAAGAAGGTAGCAGGAGGGGAAGAATGAAGTGGAGTAAGTCGGAGGGGGAGACAAACCATTAAAGATGATGGATTCTGAAAAACAAACTGAGGATTCTAGAGGGGAGGGGGGTGGGGGGATGGGTTAGCCTGGTGATGGGTATTAAAGAGGGCACATTCTGCGTGGAGCACTGGGTGTTATGCACAAACAATGAATCATGGAACACTACATCAAAAACTAATGATGTAATGTATGGTGATTAACATAACAATAAAAAATAATTAAAAAAAAAGAAGTCACATCATCCCTCTATATGTGAGAATTGAATTTATCATATAAAATCTCCAATGGGAGAACATAAAGAGAGTAAACAGAAACTACTCAGCTTTGGGAAGTTCTATGATAGGTGCTTGATGGAGAAATAATTGCCAGAACTGATAAAGTAAAGAAATGATGAGTCAAAAGAAAGACAGGATGCATCTGGCATAGGATGTAAATTTGATAATTGTTGATTTACATCTTAGTTGTAAATTGTAGAATGTAGACACCACAAAATTGGGAATATAGGCTAATATATTTACAGAGATAGTTAAATAACTTGTTTGCATAGCAAATGTTCTGATAGGTTTCAGTAAAAAAATACATATATAGGTTTTATTTTATTTTTTCCCAAGGACAGTTGTTTTTCCAACTATCTGCCTTAAAAACAAGTAGCATCAAGGAGAGCATTCTCCTCAGAATCTTGGCCCATTATTTTCATTTTATCTACTTTAGTTCTCATGTTAAATCATAACATTTAGCTGAACTTTTATGTTCACACTTAAGATGAAAACCTAAAATGCACATTTAATGGGAATGAAATTCTTAAATCATACTACTTTATTATGCATGATTTAAGAGATTCATTCCAATTAAGTATATGTATAAAGCTATAATTTTTGCTAGTCTGCCTTTCTATTTATACTTTACCCCTCCTCAAAAGGCTTAATGAGCTTATTGGATAATTTTGGGAGATGAAACCTAAATCTTACAGCTTCTTTATTTCACTTGAAATTCTAAATGCAATGTTTCACCTTCGGCATTTGGTTGCATAATGGGTAACACAGTTAATCCATCTTCCCCTGATGATAATTCTGGCCTTTACTTAAAAGGTATCATAATTTAAGTGCTGTAAATCTAACCAGTAGATGATAATTTTTTTCCCCCTAGCATTATGGCAAAGCAGCTTGAGAGTAACTGATGAGTTTCTATCACCATCTGCCAAGAGCCAAAAAACATTCCTCTATGGTTCTCTTCTTAATGGGAAAATGAGCAAGTTTATGTACATCTCTGGCTAAGTTGGGGCCAAATACATCTCTTAAGAATCTTTAGTTCCTTTTAGAAAGTGTTAATTCTGAGCCAATTAGTGTATGACAGGTGGAAAGTACGAGTGAAACCACAGCTGTGATCCCTTAAATGATGCCTGTAAACAATTGGAAATAACCTAGGATATTTCCATGATCTTACAAGAAGGGGTTGTCAGCAAGTCATGGCTGCTCCATCCCAAAGGGAATGCCCTGAAGACAGCAGCGAGTGATGTTTTACATGATGCCAAACTACAAAATACAATATGGTCTTGTTTGCTGTTCCCAGTGACCTGTCAGTGTGGAATTCTCATTTGCTTCTTTTGGGAATTGTGTTCAGCGTTTTTATTTCTGAAATATGTCACCTTCTCCACTATGCATAGACTCTCATGATTCAGTATATTTTAGAAAGGAGAATGTTCAAAAGTCCAGAGAGGTATACAATTTGAAAATAAAAATAAATGTTGTATTTAAAAGATCTTTATAATCTCATGAAAATAGATGCCACTTAAAATTTTGAATAATACTAAAATTATATGTAGGTATGTAAAATTAAACACATTTAATAGAGTTGTAAGTATCTTGTTTTATGACAGAGAAAAACATCTTACAAATTTGGAGATTGGAGAATCCCAAGATATTTTGGTGTTCAAACATGCATGTGGTACCAAAGAAAAACAATTTTCTATAATTGGAAAATCTGTTTTATTGATTAAGGAAAAAGTCTTTAATATCTCGTTAAGTCAAAAAATATTTTGTTAAGTCATTCAAGAACCCCTGAACTTTTGGAATGTATCATAATAATTACCAATATGAGTAGTAGGTAAGTTCTCTAAAAGGATAGAAAAATTACTGTAGCAATATGCTCACTGATGATATTACATTTGGTGCTACTTGTTAACCATCAACAATCCTCAATCCTCATTAAATATATTAATAAGATGCTACACTTTTGTCCTGATTGCATCTATGTCCTGATTACAGCTATAAACAAGATGAATTGGGAAACTGGGAGTTGGGGATTGGCCCTGAAAGTTGATCCTGAAAAACCTGCTCATTTCAGGTCATTTTATGAAACAAAGTATATACTCTCGTGATTCAACAATCTTTCCTTGAGGAATCAGTAATAGAAGGAACAGTTTTTCCTTTCTTGTTTGAAAAGATTCTAGCTTCCTTTCTCCAGAATCCTCTAATTCGTCTACCCAAGGGAATCACTTTGCAATAGAAGAGAAGAATTAACAGTGGCTCTGTTAGTTTTCCTCCAGCCTTGAATATGCCTGAGGATTTTGACTCTTGGTTACTTAAGTACTGTTAGTAGCTTAGTTATACAAAAAACAGGATGAGGACTATGTACCAGCCCCTTTACTTGTTATCAAGTAATGAGGAACTCAAGGTAATAGCATGCAGCTCCTGAAGGGCTAGTCACATGTGTAAAGGGACTACAAGACTAGTCACACCAGTCATCAGTGCATGAGTTGGGGGAGGGGGTTGTCACTAGCTATATGAAAACTAAGGCATTCCACAGATGGTTTTCTTGAAGTAAGGTAGTTTGAACACTCTCAGAGCAGCCTATTGGGAATCATGCATTTGATTGTCAATTCATATTCCAAACCAGTGATGCTAGTGGATGCTGCCTAGTGGCACACAGTACTTTAAGATACGACTTTTTATTTTAAAAAGAATTCATCCACTTTACAAAACTTGTCTACTGCTCTATAGGTGTTAGTAATTAATGATACAAAGATGAAAAACATAATCCTTGTCCTCAAAATTATTTCTAGTGAACAGATAAGGGATTTCAGTGCAGTTTAATAAATGTTAATAATAGAAATGAGCACAGAATATTTGGTGGCTGTGTGTTCGGGAGTTTACATATACCAGAATGGGGAAGAGAGGTGCAGTCAAACATTGCTCCCCCAAAGAAATATACTGGTTCACAGCATTGAAGAAACAGGAGCCATCTAAGAGCACCATGAAAATGGCTCTACTGGTGTGAGGATGAGATTGTTCAAAGCACAAAGGCACATACACTTAGTTCAAAGAACTGCAATTTAAGATTAAGGAATTTTTAAAAAGAAGAATTAGGGGCTCTAGGCAGGAACTGTATTTTCACATGTTAAAGAAACTGGGCATTACTATGTAACCAATAGATATGATATCTTTTAATTAGGTAATAACAATATCGTATTTGGAAAAGCTAGAGAAAGCCACCTTAGTTATGAGAAAACCATAACCAGGAATCCCACTGCAAAACTGCATAAAATAATTATTTTAAAATAAATAACTTTTAATCAAATTTAAACTAAAGAAAGAGCTATTTTACTAGTTTAATGTTTAATACTGTATTTTTGTGCAAGAAAATAATGATGACATTTTTATAGTATATAAGAATAAAAATGCATATGATTTCTCAGAAATAATACTTTACAACTTCTATGTATAAATAAACAGCTTTTACTTTTTTTGTTACTCATACGTTGCAGGATATTCATAACGTGAGAGGCACAGAAACAAAAAGGTTGGTGGTGCTCTGTTACTTTGGAGACTATTATCACCCCTTTTACAAGAGATAGACCTCAGGTGTAAAATCAAAGTTGGAAATTAAAAGCTGGAAAAATATATAACATGCAGATGCTAATCAAAGTTTGCTTGACTCTACTAATATCAGAAACAACTTTAAGACAATAAGCATTACTAGAGATAAAATAGGGCATTTAACAATAATGAAAGTGTTCACTTACCAGGAATATATAACAATTCTAAATTTGCAGACATTAAGGTTAATTACCAGAACTAAAAGGAGAGGTAGAACTGATAAAATAAAAAGATGAAATATTTCTAAGCTATAGAAAAATTGAAAAAAAATGGTTATGAAACATGAGCAACTTAGTAAATATAGAACAACTCAAAAACTTAAGAATATATATTATTCTCAAATCCATGTGGGCTATTACCAAAGTTAACCATATACCATGTCACAATTCTGGTATCAACAAATTTCAAAGGAATGAAATTAAGCCAAGTCAGTAATAAAAATGTATCTAAACAACTCACCAAATATTTAGAAATTGATCAATGCACTTCTTTTTTTTTTATTATGTTATGTTAATCACCATACATCATTAGTTTTTGATGTCGTGTTCATGATTCATTGTTTGCGTATAACACCCAGTGCTCCATTCAGTACATGCCCTCTTTAATACCCATCACCAGGCTAACCCATCCCCCCCCAGAACCCTCAGTTTGTTTCTCAGAGTCCATAGTCCCCCTCCGATTTCCTCCCTTCATTTTTCCCTTCCTGCTATCTTCTTCTTCTTTTTTTTTTTAACATATAATGTTTTATTTGTTTCAAAGGTACAGGTCTGTGATTCAACAGTCTTACACAATTCACAGTGCTCGCCATAGCACACACCCTCCCCAATGTCTATCACCCAGCCACCCCATCCCTCCCACCCCCCACCACTCCAGCAACCCTCAGTTTGTTTCCTGAGATTAAGAATTCCTCATATCAGTGAGGTCATATGATACATGTCTTTCTCTGATTGACTTATTTCGCTTAGCATAATACCCTCCAGTTCCATCCACGTCATTGCAAATGGCAAGATCTCATTCCTTTTGATGGCTGCATAATATTCCATTGTATATAGATATACCACATCTTCTTTATCCATTCATCCATCGATGGACATCTTGGCTCTTTCCATAGTTTGGCTATTGTGGACAGATCAATGCACTTCTAAATAACCCATGGATCAAAAAAGAAACCACAACTAAAATTAGAAAATACTTTAACTGAATGATAATGAAAGTATGATAGAACAGAAATATAAATATCACAAACAACATATTGACAATTAAAATCCAAGATTGTATAATATGGGAATATATCTTGACTAAGTTGTGTTTATTTCTGGTATATATTAGAGTTTAACATTTTAAAATTAATGTATGTAATTCATAACAATAACAAAATAAAGGAGAAAAATCATGTAATCTCAGCATTCCATAAAATTCAACATCTTTTCTTCATAAATACATGTAATAAACTAATGAGAGAGAAAAAGTTCCTTATCTTATAAAGGCTATCTACAAAAACACATATAGCATATATCACATTTCATGGTGAAATGTCAAAAGCCATTTTCCTGAAGGAAAAAGAGGGTATCTACTATGACCGCTTCTATTGAACAATGAATTGGAAGTCATAGCTTAAGCAATAAGAAAAGAGAAAGAAATAAAGGAATGATTGCGGAGTAAAAAATAAAACTTTCCTTTTTTGCAGACAATATGGAAATTAAGAGAGCACCTACAGATAAATATTGAAATCAGTGAGTGAGTTCAGCAAAACTACAGGATACAGGTTGATACATGAAAATTAATTATTTCCCGGGCGCCTGGGTGGCTCAGTTGGTTAAGCGACTGCCTTCAGCTCAGGTCATGATCCCGGAGTCCCAGGATCGAGTCCCACATCGGGCTCCCTGCTCAGCAGAGAGTCTGCTTCTCCCTCTGACCCTCCCTCCTCTCATGCTCTCTCTCTCTCAAAAATAAATAAATAAATAAAATCTTTAAAAAAAAAAAGAAAATTAATTATTTCCTATTACTGACATTAAAAAATAAAATTAAAAAAATAATTACAATGACAACCAATGGCATCAAATAGCTATGAATAAGTCTAAGGTAATTTATGAAAGGCCACCACATAGAATTGTACAGCTTCTCTTTTAGAGAAGAGTTTCATCTTAGCTTCTCTAATTCTCCAGATCCACTGCTCAGAAATCAGCAGATAATTGACTAAGTGACCTGGCTCATTGTTTCTCCAATGCTTTAAAATAGATGTTTGCTTTGTGCTGAGAATATTACCCAGTTTTTCTAACTGTATTCTGAAAAAGAAATGATCTACTATAAGCTAGATTATCACAGTAAGAAGCAAAATTCAAGTTTTTCAAAAACCTCTTCATATCAACAGAGAGATGGTTCCTTTCTATATACTCATTGTAAAAAGTTATCTAATGTGTGATGTGAGAACATTTAGTAAAGTACTTTGTATTTATCCTTTAAATAAAGAAAGCTAATTGTGGAGTTGACAGATTTTTATTTGATCAAAAGTCATTAAATCATCAATTAAATGTTTCTCATATTCATGCACATATTCAAATAATACAAACAGTAATTTTTATACAAACACTTTGTTCATTCTTGATATTTCACATGATCACACCTGAAAATATAGAAAATAATAAATTTAAAACCCAATGCTTAAATTTCAAACTAAAATATAATTTGCTTTTTTTCCATTATTTTTCACTGTTCTAAATATAAGGCCTAGCTTTTATTTATATAATGTCACAATCTAATCTAAACGTATAGATTCTAGATTTTGATCGCTCAGATTCAAACCTTGGCTCCATCACTTACTAAGTTAGTTAAAATCCTTGTATCCTAATGGTAAAAGGTAATCAAGACTAATCCCTACATCACAGGGGGATGAGGGCTATTTGGGTTGGGGGTTAATTGAGATAGCACATATACTGTGCTGACATTATTCCCAGGTAGCAGTAAAAACTTTGGTGAGCCAATTTAAACCATTATTATCTTTGTAATTTTAGAACATCCAATATTTTTATTTTCATTACCAAAATATGAAATTATACAATAGTATTGTTTTTAAAACTGGAAATGGACTCAGAGATTTGAATGGCACCCCAAAACAGTCTCCCAACTCAGATATTGCTTTCAACTACACATGTCTACTTCCTAAATTTAATGAACAAATTGGGAATTTTATGACATAAAACCTAAGTCCCAGAGAAGGAGGGGTTTCTTTTGGAATGCTAACATAACTGACCTTTCAATCATAAAAGTTTCCTTTCATTTACTGCCCTTTCCTTTTGTTCCACTCACATCTACTGGATATTGTTTTAGCCAATTGGAATAGAGACATAAAGGCTAATTCCTATTGTCAAGGAAGCCACATACTAAAGGGGAGGCAAGAGTTAAAACAATTTACAGTGGAGTGTTGATTGTGTGATGATAAGGAGATGTAGACAAAAATATGAAATGAAATGATAGTGGTAGTGTTTTCTCCAATGATCATTTTATGGTCACAGTTTTCTTTTCCAGTTTGACCTCATTAATACAAAAATTTTTTTAACTAAACAGAAACAAGCTACACTTGAGTAGAACAACAATGGAATACCTGTTCCTTGGCCTCAAAAGGAAATGATTAAAACACAGTCATCTTTTTTTAAGTAAAGAGAAAAAAAATCTGTATTCTAAAAGAACTGAAAATAATGCACTTTTAAATTTATGTTTAATAAAGCAATTTTTAGGAACTCCTTCCAAAATATTACTAGTGATTTAAAAAAAGTACTTGCCAGTAACCATTATTTGAAGCAGTATTAAAGTCTGACTAGTAAGTAAAGTGATTTAATGGATATGCTTAGAATTCATCTTGCTCATTTGAAGTACACTTGCATGAATATTTCTGTGGTTTAATTTGCCACACCCCTGTCCTGAGCAGTGAACATGTGAAAAAAAAAAAAAAAAACGTGTGGGGAATGTGTGACCTGAGGAGCACTATCATCCACCCTTTGACTTTTCCACAAGGCCTCAGCTCCTAGGTTCCAAGAAGTCTGAACATGCCCAGAGTTTAGTTTTAGAAGATAAAGGAGAACTAGAAGTAAGAATAATATAAGTAAAATATACTCAGGATGAAGGTTGACTAAATCAGAATGAATACTTGGAAACGTAAAGTGTTCCACTGGATAGACTTTAATGTCCCCCTTCTCACTGCATTTTCAATCTCTCCTCCACTTTACTCATGGTGACAATCTTGCACAAATCACAGCACCCCTGAATGGAACAGAGACTCAAAAGACTGGTCAGTGGGTGCATCGCAGTGTATATCCTGCACCAGTGGGCCTTCTACAGCTTGAGGCTAGTTCTGATATTCTGCACACTGTAACACGGGGAAAGCTCTGTATCTCCAAGGCACCCCATAGAAAGGCAGACCCATTTAGAGCAGTCCTAGAAGGCCATTGTGAATCACTGAGTGATATCAAGATCTTTTTCATAACTATAATACCCTACTAGATATTGAATAAAGAAAGTTCATTCTGTCCTGAAGTTTGGATTATCCTTCATCTTCTGCAGATATTCTGAAGCTCAGGATGTAAAGCACCAGATATTCCCAAAGCCCAAAGCCTTACCTTTTGTTGAGGACCAGATAACTAAATAGCATGGAGTTCTACATATATCCTTCCTTATATGAAGTTAATAAAAGGTGTCTCTTCTAAATAAGGCATTGAAATATGCCACATAAGAATTCCTGTACTGGCCAATAAACATATGAGAAGATGCTCAACATCACTAATTATCAGGGAAATGCAAATCAAAACTACACTGAGATATTACCTCACACGTGTCAGAATGGCTAAAATCAGCAATGTAAGAAACAACAAGTGTTGGTGAGGATGTGGAGAAAAAGGAACCCTTGTACGCTATTGGTGGGAATGCAAACTGGTACAGTCACTGTGAAAAACAGTATGGAGGTTCCTCAAAAAATAAATAGAATTATCATATGATCCTGTCATTACAATGCTGGGTATTTACCCTAAGAATACAAAAACACTAGTCTGAAAGATATATGCACCCCTCTGTTTATTGCAACATCATTTACAATAGCCAAATTATGGAAGCAACCCAATTGTCCATTGACAAATGACTGGATAAGATGTGGTATGTGTGTGTATATACATACATATATTTATGGAATATTATTCAGCCATAAAGAAGAATGAAATCTTCCATTTGCAACAACATGGATGGATCTAGAGGGTATAATGCTAAGTGAAATAAGTCAGAGAAAGACAAATACCATATGATTTCACTCATATGTGAAATTTAAAAAACAAAACAAATGAACAAAGAAAAAATAGACAAACAAAAAAAAAGACTATTAAATATAGAAAACAAACTGGTGGTTACCAGAGGGGAGATGGATAGGGGATGGGTGAGGTAGGTGAAAGAGATTAAGAGTACACTTGTCACGATGAGCACTGAGTAATATATATAATTTTTAATCACTGTTTTGTACACCTGAAACTAACATAACACTGTATGTTAATTACAGTGGAATTTTAAAATAAAAAAAGACTTCCTGTATTTACTGAATGATACATTTATGAATAATAGGGTTGAAAACTACTAAACGTGGTTTAATATGGTACATTATTCAGAATTATCTATTTGTTCATATAGGCTACAGAACATAAGAAAGTATCCCCATGAAATCAAATGTAGTTATATGTTTTATGGATCACGGGACACTCAGTACTTGCTAATGCTGCCATCATGCATTTTTAAAAATATAATTCCAGAAACATACCTTCTGAAAATAACAAAGACCTGATATTATACAATTCGAACAACAATAAATGGAAACAAAATGATATGACAGTAAACACCATGATACTGAAGAGAAATATCGAAATATCTGTAGAGACCATTTTCACATAATGCAATGAGAAATCTGGGCACCTTATGCTTTTTCTTTAACACCTGCTGTTTCACGTCCTCTAGGGAGGCATCTTGCAGCATATAATCGTATAGCTCTTTTATCTACTATAGATGAGATCCCAGCATAAAACTTAACATTGAGAACATGATTTGGATTTGTGATGGTTTCTGAAGGATTAAGGGGACTATAAACCAAAAAAAAAAAAATATTACTTCTTGATTACTCATTTTGTGAATGCCAGATATTGTTGACATGGTTTATATGTTATTGTTTAAATGGAAGCCAGTATTATCAAGTTTAGAAAGCTACAATATAGACCAACTAAAAGTTTACAATTAAGAAAAGTTAAAAAAAAATTCTTGCCAGAGAAAAACACATTTGGTTTACTTACAGCATATTTGAAGCAAAAGCAGATAAAGTTTCTGTTTCCAAGGATAATATTATTTAATAGGAAGAACAGATATGTATCACCTTATATACTTTACATGCATATATAAACTGCCAATTTATACTTAAATAGTCTACTGTCAGAAGATTTTCAGGTTGAAATGAATAGTAAAGCATAAAATATGACCAAATATTTAAAAATGCAATACCTATGGCCAAACTGCATTGGGAAAAAATCATGAACTACTCTTTTGTAAAGCTATTTTCTTTTTCTTTTTTAATTTCTTCATTTAGTCACTCTAATTCAATGCACTTGACTCTGATACCTGAAGCTCAGAGCTGGCAGAGTAAATTAGAGCTGAAATGGCCAAAAAAACAGTGCAGAGTATTATAACCTCAATATGGGAACAAAAACTCAGATGCTAGGTGGCTAACATTTCTATACATTTGACTGGAGGAGGCTAAGGGAAGAATGTTAGCACTTTGCCCTTGGGATGCTTACCAAGTTTTGGAATGAGGCAAAACACTAAGAAGTGTTTCAAAGGACCTCTGCTAACAGATGAAAAATCCAGCACACTTGAAGCAAGTTTTGAGAAACTCAGAGACAAATATTGAGTTTGGGGTTGCCAAGGTATCCAGAAATTGATGAACTAGATCCCCAAGGAAGTGTAACACAGAGAAGTAAAACAGATACTTTATATGGGTTTTTCCCTTAAGACATTTGCCAAGAGTTGAAGGGGAGGGGGGTGGAGGGATGGGGCAACTGGGTGATGGGCATTAAGGAGAGCACGTGATGTAATGAGCACTGGGTGTTATATAAGACTGATGAACCACTGAATTCGACCTCTACCTCTGAAACTAATAATATACTATATGTTAATTAATTGAATTTAAATTGAACAACAAAAAACACAAAAAACGACATTTGCCAAGGGCAAGGGACTAAGGAGCTAAGTAGAGAGATCTGAAATGCAGACGAGAGATTTGGGATAATAGTTGGTCATACTGAGAACACAAAAATTAAGATCCAGAAATCACTAAATAAGAGAGATCCTGTACAAATTCCAGAATACACATTCGCAACTAATGAAGGGCTATGAGACAGGAGTGAAGGTAAATCCAAGAAGAGGGAAACATAGGAGACAGACAGAAAGGAGGGGGAAGAAAAATGAAGAGGAGGAGGGAAGGGAATAGGAAGAAAAGAAAAAAGAGACTCCAAAACCTGAAATCAGCAGCTCTGTCTTAAACTGGATTGGGGTGATCTGCTCCTCTGAGCCTGGCACATGATGGTGCAAATTATCCTTGGAGAGAAACATAAGAGACACATTGAAATGTCTAACATACTAGCAACCCAGACTGGAGAAGAGAAAGGGAAAGAGGAAATATTTAAAGAAATAGTGGTCAAGAACTTTCCAAAACTGAAAAATGTCATCAAGCCAGAGAATAAAGAAATTCTACAAAACCCAAGTAAATAAATAAGAAGAAAACCACACCTAAACACATCATAGTGAAATTGCTGAAACCAAAGATAACGAGAAAAATATCTTAAAAGCAGTCAAGGGCAGGAAAATGATATGCTTTCTTCAAAGGTATACAACTAACCAGCAGCTGATAAAGTAACATCTTTAAAGGGCTAACAGTAAACTATTGCCAACCTAGAGTTGTAGACCTAATAAAAATTTCCCTCAAATGTGAAGGAAAAAAAATCCTTTTTTCAAACAAAAAAGTAAATAAAATAATTTGTTGCCAATAGATTAATGTTAACAAAACTTTAAGTGTATAGCATCATTGCCTATGTAATACACAATATTGTACAGCATATTTTTAGAAATTTTTCATTTTGCTTAACTGAAACTTTATGCCCATTTACTATCAATTCCCCATTTTCCCTTCCCCTTAGCTCCTAGCAAGCACCCAATATTAAAAGAAATACTAAAATGAGTTCTTCAGGCAAAAGGAAAATGATTCTAGGGAGAAAACATGGAAATTCAGAAAACAATAAAAACTATCATAAAAGGTAAATATTAGGGTAAATAGATATATGAACACTTACTGTACAAAATAATTCATTGAGGGATTGCATATATACATATATTTTTCACACTATAATTTTATACAGAATAAAGCTGAATAGAGTCTACATGATGAAAAAGAGAAGCAACTACTTTTATTTTCTTTGTAAAATTCACTGGCTCTAAAAGCAATGGGTTATGTTCCTCTATTAGAGCTATACTGATGAATACTTGTATGGATAACAAAAACGAGCATATGGATCTGTGTATGAAGATTTAATGAAATTTGAAAATAATAATGAGATTATATACATTTTGGAGCCACATTATACTCTAATACAAAAAATATATCTTCAAGGTTACTAATAACTGTTAACTGATAGGTATGGAAAACCCATCATCCAGGGATCAGGAAATATATGAAGGGTTTAGAAATTCTGACAGGGATCTCAATATCTATCACTGTAATATATACATATTTGAGATGATATCTCTGCAACAACCTTCCATTAAAATGTCAAATATAAAATATACCTTTATTTTAAAAGGCAATAATTGAGTAATTGAATACATATACTTTCTCAAGGTCATCATCAGTTGCTGGCAGAACTGGGATTATGACCAGATCTCCAAGCATTTTATATATAACACACTCTGTATCACTGAAAATTGTTTGTTGCCCTGAATATTTAATCTGTTAGAAGACAATAAATACATTTCAGTATGGGTGGAGTCTTTCCCACTTGAATATCATTATGAAAACTTACATACAGACCCCTGTTTTAACAGGGCTTTATTAATCAGATGACAAGGAAATCCACTAAAAGCAAAATCCTGTACAACACAAGATTTATCTGCCAATCTCAGAGTGCCAGTTTTCTCTATAAACAGTGCTTTGTTGGCTTATGATTATATGATATGACATTTTTGGATTTTCAGTAAATAAAAGGGCAAATGTAAACTGAACTCTAACTAGGTTTGACTTCTTTAACTTCCTATAAAAATGCCATTACCTTTCAATCTAAAATCTGTCAACTCATTTAAAAAATAAAGAAATTCACAAATAGCCCAGCAAAATAAAATGATCCCTCTAATAGTTCTGGAGCTAAGAAAGTGAAGGTTATGTCTGGGCACTGCTCTTCTTCTTGAGATCAAAGCAATTTTCACTTTAATTCATTACAAAAAAGCTAGTCTCAGCCACATTTCATCATCAGGTGCTAAAGCTATGAATGTAATTTCTGACAATATGTTCATTATAGGTATAATGAAATTTGACTATAATTAAATATGTGGTGTTATTAAAATTAGATTTTACTTTTCTCATTCCACAAAAATATCCCACCAATGCCTTTTATAAAAAGATATATAGCAATTATTTTTAAATTCAAAAACTGTTTCTTTATCTGTATTTCATAACATCTTGTTCTTATATCATGGATTACACTATGTCTTCAAAATTCTCTGAGTGGCTAATTTTGAGATATTTTTCTTTTCGTTTTCTGTCCCTTCTCCTCCTCCTCCTCTTTTAGATTTCTTCTTTTCTATTTCCTTTGTGTCTTCATGGTCAATTTTGTTCTATTTATTTATTCTTCTCTCTAATTTACATCTCAAGTTTTTACCATATATCAGGTAAGCCTTGGTTTTCTTTTTCACAAAGAAGAAGTAATTTTTAAAAAATCTCCTTACAACCCTTTGAATATCATTCTAACTTTCCATTCAATGACAAAAGCAATTCAAAGGAGGAAAGACAGCCTTTCAGCAATGGTGATGGAGAATCTGGAAATGTACAGGCAAAAAATGAACCTTGACCTAAGTCTCACACAATACACAAAAATTAACTCAAAATGGATCATGGATGTAAAAATAAAGTGTAAAACGATAAAAGTTACAGAAAGAAAAAACAGGAAAAAATTTTCAGGGTCTAGGTCCAGGTAAAGAGTTCTCAAACTTAACACCAAAAGTTTGTCCTATAAAGGGAAAATCTGACAAATTAGATGTCAAAAAATTAAAAACTTTTACTCTGTGAAAGAATCTGAAAGAGAATGAATAGATAAGCTACAGAGTGGGAGAAAATATTGGCAAACTACGTATTTAACAAAGGACTAGTATCTAGTAGAATAAAGAAAGAGCTCTCAAAACACAAAAGTAAAACTACAAACATGTGCAAAAGACTTAAAGGATATTTCATCAAGGAAGATACACAGATGGCAAGTTAGCACATGAAAAGCTATTCATCATCATCAGCCATCAGGGAAATTTAAATTAAACCACAATAAACTGTCATTATATACCTAACAGAATGGCTAAAATTTAAAAATATCTGTCAATACCAAATGCTGGTGAGGACGGGCTTTCTACTGATCCACTTTCTACTGAATCACTCAAACGTTGCTGATGGGAATATAAAAAACAGCAAGCAATTCTGAAAAACAATCTGTCCGTTTCTTAAAATAACTAAACTTGTAACTCATGTGACCTAGCAATTACTCTTCGAGGCATATATCCCAGAGAAATGAAAACCTATGTCTACTCAAAAGCCTTATTATAATTGTTCATGGCAGCTTTATTTGTAATAGTCAAAAAGGAATAATCAACCCAGATGTCCTTTAGCAGGTGAATAGTTTAAAAAGTTTGTTGTTCATTCATACCATGGAACACTATTCAGTGATAAAAAAGAATGAACTATTGAAATGTGTAACAACCTGGATGAATCTCTGGATTGAGATTGGTTGAGAAAAAACTCAAAAACAAAATACTCCATATTATATGATTCCATTTATATAATATTCTTTAAATGAAAAACTTTAGAAATAGTGAATCAATTAATGTTTCGGAATTAATGTTTAAGTACGGAAAGGGGTGAAGGGACAGGGAAGAAGAAGGGTATGTAGCCTGAGGGATCCTTGTGGTGATGAACACGCTCTGTATCTCAACTGTATCAATATCAATATCCTTCTGTAAGATACGGTACTATAGTTTTGCCAGATGTCATCACTGAGACCACTGGGCAAGACTGGACAAAGGACACATGGGCTCTCTTTGTATTATATCTTCCAATTGCTTATGATTCTACAATTATCTCAAAATTAAAAGCTTAATTTAAAAAAGAAAAGCCATGTGGGTAAAAAACATCCCTGAAGCCTGGGAAGATAGATGAAACAATAATTGGAGATCACACACAGGGCCAGAATAATTCCTCTTCTCATCAGCCAGTGTGTGAAAACTTGGGGCTTGGATAGAGTACTGAGAGTTGTGCGTCAGCAGGGAGACAAAATTAGCCCTACGCTAATGCTAAAAAAGCTTAAAAGCAAGATACAAAATTATCAAACTGTTCCCAAATAACTTAACTGCTTCCCAGAATAAACCTCAAGAATATTATTAGAAATGAAAAATATCTAGCACCCAACAAGGTAAAATATGTAGCTACAAATCAAAATATTGCCAGGCATTCAGTTTCTTCTATTCCTTCTGCTTCTGGAATTTTTGGATATCTTTCAATCTGATGACTGATGCCTTCCTCTATTTTTTTTTTCCAGTTTACTCTTGTTTTAGTGGTTTCTTTCTATTCAGACTTCCCTCTTGAGGTGGAAAGCACCAAGGTAATACCTTCCCTGCATCATGCTGTATATTTTTTTGTCATCTAAGTAATATATCTTCCACCTTCCTCAACTTGTGTGAATTACAAATATGATTAGTAAAATATATTAGAAATTTAATTCATAGTGTATTAAATGGAGAATTAATACAAGTATAATTGGCAAATAATATCAATTCCAATCTTTTTTTGACTAACTGGCCCAGATGTTGCTAATAATTATTAATTCCACATTAAGTTTTTGATCCATAATTTATAACATTTACATTATTTTTGTTTTAAGCCTAATCACTAAAGTTGTTGTAAGTTTCAAAGTTGAAAGAGATATTTGCACTTGTGAGAAGTTGAATATCATCTATATTGCTCATAGATAATGCCTATGACCAAGGGTGAAAACTTCTAAAAAGGAATGCAGATGGAAGGGTAAGTACAGCCTGCCTAATAATGAACTTCCTACTGAACAATATTAAGTTTTAGTTTATCCAAAAATCAGTAAGTATATATTAGAAAGAGGGGATCAGATTTGCATTTTCAAATTACTGAGGCATGTCAGATAATTGAATATTCCAAGCAAGAATTTTAGTGAAGAGGTTATTTGCAACTGTTAAGTGGTATTACCACAACACAGGATAGTGGCAGTGGGTACAAATAGAAGAAAACAAAGTAAAGGGGTTTGTAGGACGTAGAATCATACCTTACATGAAGAAGAAGTACCTCCAACATTTCTGGCTTAGGTTATGGGGTGGTTTTGCAACATTGAATTAGGAGAATCTCACTTAGTGGATTTTGAGATGGGTTTTACAGCTTTTGTTTTAAGATGACTGTGACACATGCAGATAAAGATGGCTTCTGCATTATAGTGTCAATAGCATAGGTAAACCAAAGGAAACCCTGCAGCCCTGGACAGTATCATATACCCATAAATTCATTGCTTCTTCCTCACCTTCTACCTTCTCTGACTTGCTTTACATTACCTTGGTACTTCTAGAAAACAATATAACATACCTTTGTCTTTAGAAAATCTTGGCTCAAGTTCCTGGTGAACATTCTTCTTGCTGTCTTTTTAGTGAATTTTCAGTGAAAATGATAACTTTCAAACATGCATATATATATATATATATATATATATATATATATATATATATATATATATATACCCAACACAGGTAAGAATATTTATTGGGCAAAAATACTTAGATAGTTCACAATTTTCCTGGCCATAATTTTATTGTTGAAAAAAATATTGTTAAAATGTCTGTACTATGCAAAACAACCTACACATTTAATGCAATCCTTATCAAAATATCAACAGCATTTTCCACAGAGCTAGAACAAACAATCCTAAGATTTGTATGGAACCACAAAAGACTCCAAATAGCCAAAACAACCTTGAAAAAGAAAAGCAAAGCTGGAGGCATCACAATTCTGGACTTCAAGTTATAATACAAAGCTATAGTGATCAAAACAGTATGGTACTGGCACAAAAATAGAATAGAAAACCCAGAAGTGGACTCACAACTATCTGGCCGATTAAACTTTTACAAAGCAGGAAATAATATCCAAAGGGAAAAAGACAGTCTCTTCAACAAATGGCGTTGGAAAAACTGGACAGCCACATGCAATAGAATGAAACTGGACCACTTTCTTACATCATACACAAAAATATATTCAAAATGGATGAAAGACTAAATGGGGTACCAGAAATCATTAAAATCCTAGAGGAGAACACAGGCAGCAACCTTTTTGACATTGACCCTAGCAACTTCTTTCTAGATATGTCTCCAGAGGCAAGGGAAACAAAAGCAAAAATAAACTACTGGGATTTCGTCAAAATAAAAAGTTTCTGCATGGCAAAGGAAACAACAAAACTAAAAGGCAACCCCAAATGGGAGAAGATATTTGCAAATGACATATCTGATAAAGGGTCAGTATTCAAAATATATACAGAACTTATAAAACTCAGTATCATAAACACAAATGATCCAATTAAAAAATGGGCAGAAGACATGAAGAGACATTTCTCCAAAGAAGACATACAGATGGCCAAGAGACACATGAAAAGATGTTCAACATCACTCATCATCAGGGAAGTACAAATCAAAACTACAATGAGATACCACCTCACACCTGTCAGAATGGCTAAAATCAACAACACAAGGAACAACAGGGATTAGAGAGGATGTTGGTGAAAGGGGAACCCTCTTACACTGTTGGTGGGACTGCAAACTGGTGCAGCCATGCTGGAAAACAGTATGAAGGTTCCTCAAGATGTTAAAAATAGAACTACCCTATGATCCAGCAAGTGTACTATGAGGTATTTACACAAAGTATATAAAAATACTGATTCAAAGAGACACATGCAGCCTGATAGTGGCATTATCAGCAATAGCCAAAATAGAAAGAGCCCAAATGTCCATCAATGGAAGAATGAATAAAGAAGATGTGATATATATCTATAGATAGCTATATCTAAATATATAATGGAATATTACCCTCTTTTATAAGAGAATGAAATCTTACCATTTGCAATGAGGTCGTGGAGCTAGAGTATTATGCTAAGTGAAATAAGTCAGTCAGAGAAAGACAAATACCATCTGATTTCACTCATATGTGGAATTTTTTAAAATTTAAATTCCATTAATTAACATATAATGTATTATTTGTTTCAGGGGTACAGGTCTGTGATTTATCAGTCTTATATAAAATACCCAGTGCTCATTATATCACATACCCTCCCCAATGTCCATCATCCAGTTAACCCATCCCTCCACCTCCCTCCCCTCCAGCAACCCTCAGTTTGTTTCCTATGATTAAGAGTCTCTTGGGGCACCTGGATGGCTCAGTCCTTAAGCGTCGGCCTTCATTCGGCTCTGGTCATGATCCCAGAGTCCTGGGATTGGGCCCGTGTCGGGCTCCCTGCTCAGCAGGAAGCCTGCTTCTCCCTCTCTCACTCCCCCTGCTTGTGTTCCCTCTCTTGCTGTGTCTCTCTCTGTCAAATAAATAAAATCTTAAAAAAAAAAAAGGGTCTCTTACGGTTTGTTTCCCTCTCAGGTTTCAGAAACAAAATAAAGGATCACTGGGAAAAAGAAGAGAGAGGCAAACCGTGAAACAGACCCTTAACTATAGAGAACAAGCTGATGGTTATCAGAAGGGAGGTGGGTAGTGGGATGGGTTAAATAGGGGTTGGGGATTAAGGAGTAAATTTGTGATGAGCACTGGGTCTTGTATCTAAGTGTTGAATCACTAAATTGTACACCTGTAACTAATATTGCACTGTGTTAACTAGAATTTAAATAAAAACTTGGGACGCCTGGGTGGCTCAGTCAGTTAAGCGTCTGACTCTTTATTTAGGCTCAGTTCATGATCCCAGGGTCCTGGGATCGAGTCCCACATCAGCTCCTTGCTCAGTGGGGAGCCTGCCGTTCCCCCTGCTTGTCTGCTCTTTCTCTCTGACATAAATAAATAAAATCTGTAAAAACTAAATAATAAATAAATAAAAACTTCAAAAATATTGAAAAAATAAGTTTGATTAACACTTTTCAGATTTATTTGTATCTTTTATTAAAATAGTAAACAGTTAAGGGGCACCTGGGTGGCTCCGTCAGTTAAGTGTCTACCTCTTGATTTAGGCTCAGGTCATGATCTCAGGGTCCTGGGATCGAGCTAGGAGTGGAGCCTGCTTAAGATTCTCTCTCTCCTGGGCGCCTGGGTGGCTCAGTTGGTTAAGCGACTGCCTTCGGCTCAGGTCATGATCCTGGAGTCCCGGGATCGAGTCCCACATCGGACTCCCTGCTCGGCAGGGAGTCTGCTTCTCCCTCTGACCCTCTTCCCTCTCATGCTCTTTATCTCTCATTCTCTCTCTCTCTCTCAAATAAATAAATAATATCTTTAAAAAAAAAAAAAGATTCTCTCTCTCCCTCTCTTTCTGCCCTCCCCCCACCACATGCTTGCTCTCTCTCTCTCTCTCTCTCTCTCTCTAATATATATACATATACATATATATCTTTATTGAAGCAGCACAGATCTATATCTCTACACATACTGTGTGAAAAGAGCAACCACATGTACTAGGTGAAAAAGACTACCACAGAGGACACAGAATCAGCAGATTTTTCAGATCAAATAAACCAAATAGGCCTCTAAAACAGGGGCTAAACCAAGGATTTCATGCTTGAAATTCCAAGGCTGTGCTGCATGAACTTGCTGTGACAGTCTCCTTGGAACTTGTTTAGTAGCACTGAGAGACAGGGGATGGGTTGGGGGCATCTTTATAAGCAAATGCCCAAACTACTACAAAAAGCAGGTAACAGGGGTTGCAAGGTGAAGAAGACACAGAGTAGCAAAACACTCTGGACCTGCCAATTGTTGTCATTTGACAAGTTTAATGGCTAACTCATACTAAAAAAGAAGTCTACACACAAGCATGCAGATGCACACACGTACACAGATGAACTGCCACAACTGTCACCACCTCATTGTGAACTCGAGAGATTTGCTACTTGCAAAGAACAGCAGACCCATATCCAAGAATAGAGACTGATGAGGATGCACTTTAATTAAAGCTCTAAAAATTACCCACTGACTGGTTTTCAACATTAGCTACACATTAGCATCACTAGGAATTTTATAAATGATAACACACAGGCTCCAACTCAAACAACCAGAATCTTCGGGTGTAAAATTTGACAACACTGTATTTTAAAAGGCCTTCCCTCCACACCCCACCCTTGAAAATTCTAATGTGAGGCCAGATTCAAATATTGTTATATAAATAAATACAAAAAACAATAGGGCTACCCAAACCTAGAGTTAGAATGGGTAGGAGGAGAAAATAGAAATTATTAATTATTTATGTTGTCCTTATCATTCACATGAAATAACCAAAATAACCAAAATACAGCATTTTAGAAAAGCTGATGTACTATATATTGGCTAATTAAATTTAAATAAAAAATTTAAAAAACTTAAAAAAGAAAAGCTGATAGGACATATAAAGCAATAAATATAATCACAAGAAGAACTAAGTCCTGAATATAAGCCCCCTCCAAATTGTCAGAAGCGAAACACACATACAGGAAATAAGACAAAGACAATGCAAATCAAATACTTTAAAGGAAGATTAAATGGAAGAATTATATAGTACAAACATGAGGTGATATAATTAAAGCCAAGCATATCAGACCAAGCATATACATATATACACATTCCTACACACACCCACCCACACACAAGCATTTGTAATCAGTTGTTCAAAGGGAAAAAAATGTGTTAGTTAAATATGAGATACAGTTATGACTAATACAGGAAGTCTCAAAGGAAAAGGATGGTCAAAGATATATCTGAAAAAAAAGATACCTGAAAAATGCAGTTGAAAAGGAGCATAATTTTATATCAACAGTTTGAACTTAAGAGGGGAAAAAGCTTTCTCAAGACAAAAGAGAGGCACTCTAAAAATAAAGAGTTATTAGAATCATGAAAATCTATCATAAGTATTTTTCTTCCAAATAACCTGGTATCAATATTAATAAAAATTAATTTAAAACAATAAAAAACACTAAAAGTTGAAATAGAATAATGATAGTTGAAATGAGGAGACTTTAATAATGATTTTAAAATCAAACAGTAGAATTTCAATATTTATAAATAAAAACTACAGGAAATGCCAGGAGAAATATAGAAACAAAGATTAATCAGAAGATAATTTATTTCCATCAGCACATAAAAACCAAATAGAGAAAAATAGGTAAATATAAGAGAAATCAAATTGATTTATTAGACTCTATTCTATAAAAACATAAAGCAGATTTTCTTTTCAAGGGTACAAAAGAACACCTTAATCACTTGAATACAAAGAAAAAGCAAAATATTTTTCCAAAACAGTAAAGTGACCTATGCTGATCATAATGAAGTAAAACTAAAATTTTATAATAAAAAAATGGAAACAAAACAATGGTAAATTTTTAAATACTTTAAAAACATTTAAGTAAAACAATAAACAAAAACTAATATTTCATAATATTTGGAAAATACTGATATGGAAATATTATGTACTAGAATTGATGGATTACACTCTGGAGAGGGAAAATATATAGCTTTAAATATTTACAATACAAATTAAGAACAGATGCAAATTTATTGATCATTAAACCAAAAATTTTTTTTTAAAAGTACAGAAAAAAATAAAGTTGGAGGAAGAAACTAAATAATATAACAGCTGAAATCAATGAATGAGAAAACAGAAAATCTGAACAAATCAATGATGTGGTTCTTTAAAAATGCAGATGGAAAAAATAGACAACCAACTAGTTAAGCTAATTTGGTGGAAATAAAGAACAAAACGGTAGAGAATAGAAAAAAAATACACCTACAGGGTATATTAGGAAAAAAAACCACAAAAAAATTTTGTTAAATACAATATAATTAAAATTTAAACCCTGGCATGGGTGAAACTGTTAGGTAGTAACTAGACCTGAGCAGTGGAAGGAACACCTGGAGGTAGATTCCCAAGTCACTGAAGGGGAATGATAGAGAAAGGAGCTGGAGACAAGGACAGTGATAAATAAGCTTCACATTAAAAGCCTGGGGGCACAACATCCTGACCTTGTGGCTTCCAAGATAGATCAAGAGCCACAGGTGTGGAAAATGCACTCTCCTCTTCTACCTCTGCCCCAGGGTAATCCCTAGACTCATTATAATGTATTTGCATGCAGGAACAGCCTCCCCAACCTCCACTGCCTCACCCCCTAACCATGGAGAAAGGCTGCCCTGATGGTTCAAACCTTGTAGGGTCAAAAACTCCCCCTCCTAACCCAATCATTTGACAGGAGTCTCCCAAATGATTGGAAACAGCCTCCCTGGAGACTACCCCACTGTACCCACAGCTCCTCCCAGCCCAGAAAGACCCAGTAATATCCAATCCCAAAACAACGTAGGGGTTGCTTCCACCTTTTGGAACCTGCCCGCTTTCCCACCTTGAGAGTGTATTTTCACTTTAATAAACTGCTTTGTGCTTGCTACTTTCCTTCTGACTATCTTTCTACCAGCGCAGATCCCCATGTAAATATTCTCTAGGAATCCAGGGACCTAGACCTCCATTCACACAATGCGGACTCTCACCTGTAACAAAACTACCACCATAAAAGGAATAGATAACTTCAGTGCAGTTTAATTTGTTCCAAAGAATAGAGTGAAAATAAGGCAAAGTCTTTTTGTGGAGGCAGCACAGAATTGATAACAGAATTTAATAAAGATAGAAACTAGATTATATATAAATTAATTTTTTGCACTGTAAAAACATACCAAATATATTTACAATATGAATGACAATAGGTTAATTTTCATAGTGAAGATAGCTACTTTGAACTAAGACTAATATGAGATGTTTGAACAATTCCTGGGAGAGAAATCACCTAGTCATAAGTTTTGCTAACTGCCATGTTAATTAGATATTAGCAAATAGAAATCTAAAGTGCTTGTAATAATTTACCCAGAGTGTATGCAATTTAACACATTGCTCTCTATACAAGTTAACACTGGTATTGTCAGACTCAACATTTTCTGGTATACCGGTTATGAAATAATATTTCATTGTGGTTTTAATTTATAACTCACTGATTACTACAAAATTGTATACCTTTGGTTATTTGAGTTCCATTTAAATAAACCATCAGTTTATAACTTTCACTTGTGTTTTATTCTGCATTGTGTAGATCATTGAAAAATCTCTTCTAAAAGTTTTTGCATAAAAAATTTAAAAAATAAAAGTTTTTGCATAAACTCAATTTTGTACATCTTTGTATATAGCTTCATGCATTTTTATCCACTGTTTAAATTCATAAAACGAAGACAACTAGCATCTGGTTTCACTCATATGTGGAATTTAAGAAACAAAACAGAGAAGGGGCACCTGGGTGGCTCAGTCATTAAGCGTCTGCTTTCAGCTCAGGTCATGATCCCAGGGTCCTGGGATCGAGCCCCGCATCGGGCTCCCCGCTTGGCAGGAAGCCTGCTTCTCCCTCCCCCACTCTCCCTGCTTGTGTTCACTATCTCGCTGTCTCTCTCTCTGTCAAATAAATAAATAAAATCTTAAAAAAAAAAGAAACAAAACAGAGAATCACGAAGGGGAAGAGAGGGAAAAATAAAATAAGACAAAATCAGAGAGGGAAAAAACCATAAGAGACTTTTAACTATAGGAAACAAACAGGGTTGCTGGAGGGGAGGTGGTTTGGGGGGATGGGGAAACTGGGTGATGGGCATTAAGGAGGGCAGGTGATGTAATGAGCACTGGGTGTTATATGCAACTGATGATTAACTGAACTCTACATCTGAAACTAATGATACACTATTAACTAATTGAATTTAAATAAAATAAGATATAAGAAAAAAGATTCATAAAATGATCATCATAGTCCTGATACAGAACTGTTTTGTCACTACAAAGGAACTCCCTGGAAATACCCTCTTAAAGTCATGCCCTACCCTTGCCTGTTAGGGAAGCATAGTAACAGTTGATCTGGTCTCCATTTTTTAACTGTCATTTTAAGAAAAATAAATAAATTGAATTATATGGTATGTAACTTTTTGAATTTGGCTTTTTTTTTTCTCAGCATAATGCACTGAGATCCATCCAAACTGTTATATATCAATAGTCCGTTCCTTTCTCTCTCTTTTCTTTTTTCTTTTTTTGCTGAGGAGTATTCCATTGCAAGGCAGTACCAAAGTTTGTTTAACCACTTGCCATTGACCATTTACCAAATCTGGGCAATTTCCAGACGGGCTATTACTAATAAAGCTGTTATGAACATTGTGTAAAGGTATGGGTTTTTTTCTTTAAATTTTTATTGTTATGTTAATCACCATGTATGGTGATTAACATAACAATAAAATAATAAATAAAACAATAAAATAATAATAAGTAAATAATAAAATCAATAATAATAAAAAATCATGTTCCATGATTCATTGTTTGTGCATAACACCCAGTGCTCCTTGCAGAACGTGCCCTCTTTAATACCTATCACCAGGCTAACCCATCCCTCCAACCCCAAATAAAGGTATGTTTTTTTAAGCTTTATTGAGGTATAACTGATATACAAAAAACCTACACATATTTAATGTTTACAACTGGATAAGTTAGGACTTATGCATACAGCTGTGATACTGTCACCATAATCAAGGTAATAAACATATCTTTTACCTCCAGAGGTTTCTTTGCATCCCTCCAGGGATTTTGCTTGGTTTTGTTTGTTTTTGTGGTAAGAACATATTAAGTGCACGATACTGTATTGTTACTATATGCTATGCAGCAGATCTCTAGAACTTACTTATTGTGTAACTGTAATTTTATACTCATTGCACAACAATCTTACATCAGCAAACTTCGTTAACTGTCCTCTCAATCTAGGAAGTTATCCGAAGATTCTCTTAGATTTTCACGTATACCAGCAATTCTAAGTTGGGGGTGATTCTGCACGCCAGGGGACATTGGCAATAATATCTAGAGACATTTTTTGTTGTCACAAATGGGGGTTGCTGGCATCTAGTGGGTAAAGGTCAAAGATGCTATTCAACATTCTACAATGCACGGGATACTACCCTCACAACAATATCCTGCCCAAAATGTCAAAAGTACCCAGATGTAGACAATGCTATCATTACAAATGAGAGTTGTATTTCTTCTTTAGTTTACTTGTAACTTTTATTTCTTCTTTGCCAGCTGCTGGCTGGAATCTCCAGTTCTCATGTTTAAAATGGACAGCAAGCACCAGTACCTTGTTTCTTATTTTTAAATTATTTTCAATTTTTTTAAAATAATTGTATCCTTACCAAATATTTACGAAAATAACAAAGTTCTGTATATCCTGCACCCAGCATGCACCAATGGTAACACTTTACATAATGATAGTACAATTACCAAAATCAAGAAATTAATATTGGTACAACTGTTAACTAAACTATAGCTCTTATATGAATTTAATCAGGTCTGTGACTAATTACATTTAGTTGTTGCATCTCCTTATCCTCCTCTAATCGGAAAATTCCTCAGCCTTTACTTGTCTTTCATGATTTGATGCTTTTGAAGGGTGCTGGTCAGTTATTTTGTAGAATATATCTCACTCTGTTTGTACGACATTTTCTCATGAGGAAGTTTCTTTCATATTTCAATTTTTAAGAGTTTTATCATAAATTGGACTTAATTCATAAAATATCTGCACATTTTCAATGATTATGATTTCCTCCTTATTCATGTGCTGTATTTCATTATTAGATTTCTAATATTTAAATATTCTTGAATTTATTCAATAAACTCAACTTGTCATTTTATGTATTTTATTGCACTACTAAATTGAAATAGCTAAAATTTTTAAAGATTTTTGCGTTTATTCATTATCTGTAATGTGCTTTTCCTATACTGTACATTTTTTAATTGTTAACCAGGTTATAAGCCTCATAAAATACATTGTTTTTCTTCCCCCTGGAAGTTTGTGTAACATTATTATTCCTATAATTTTTGATAAAATTGTTTCTAAAACTTCTTACAGTGTTTTGTCTCTGTGTATATGTGTTTGTTTCAGGTTACATTTCAATTGCTGACTGATTTGTGTAGGTCTATTCAGACTTTCTATTTCATCTTCACTCAATTTAAATGAGTTATGTTTTCCCAAGAAATATTTATTTCATCAAAAATTTAAAATTTAAAGCATACAGTAATTGTAGCATTATAATATTTGACTTTTGTCACATTTGTAGTTATGTGAGTCTTTTATATTTTATTAATTTCTGTCTTTATCTATATTTTTCCTGTTTTTTTGTTTTGTTTTACCAGCAGAGGCTTATTTTACTGTTCTTTCAACCAACATACAAAACACATTAGTGAGTAAGATTATGGTCTTTGCAACCAGTCTACTTATTTGAACCCTCACTCTGCATTTACCAAGTTCTCTGTCCTTGTTCATGTTATGTAATCTCTCTGTGCCTCAGACTCCTCGTTTGCAAAATGAGATTATTATCTGCCTCAAAAGGTAGTTTGAAAATTTAAAAAGTAGAATCTTTAATAGTTTGTTGTTATACCATACTTTCAATATTACTTAGATGGTATTTTAAATTTTTGAGTGCTTAGGATTTTAACATTTAATCATTATTAGCTAATTGGTCATTTCAATTTATAAAATTTCCTTTAGGTATTAATTGATCTGTATGCACATACTTCGAGGTGTAACATGTTTGATTTTGCTTTATTTTTAGATTTTGTGATTTCTACTATCATTAATTGGATCTTGAGTTATTTAGAAGTGTTTATTTCCTCTTAATATACTAATGTGTATTTTTTGCTCTTTTTTGTCCTTAATATATGTCTAAGTTTTATTATTTTTAGACTTAATTTAATAAGTCTTTAATTTAATTTAAGTAATTTAATTTAATATGATCTCAGATTCCTTGAAATCTTGTTCAGATTGGTTTTATGGCCAAGTATATGTCAGTATACATAAGTATTCTGTGTGTTCTTGAAAAGAATATATATTACACAGCTTTTCTGTGTAAGGCTCTATGTAACTCCATTAAGTGAAACTTAGTTGTAGTGTTCTTTCAATATTTTAGGTCTTTAGTCACCTTTTGGCTTCCTTATCTAAATTCCTTGCTTTGATTGTAGCAAAATTTCTTTTTATTTCACATACACTACTGAACTATAACTTGCCTGGGTTTAAAATTCTATCTTGACACACATTTGCTTTCAACATTGTAGAGAGATTTTTCCATTGTGTTCTGGCTGTTTACTAAAACATCTGTAGTCTGATATTCCTTTGTACATAGCCTGTATTTTCCTGCTTCTGGTTGGTTTCAATATTTCATCTTTTTCTTCTGAGTTCTGCTTTTTCATTACAGTAGTTCTGGCTGTGGGCCTATGTTCATTTAACCTTTTTCAGTTTCATTATGTTTTCTATACTGAGGATTTATATTCTTTCAGCTCGGGAACACTTTCAGGTGTTATTTGCTTTTCTCCCATTAAAACTATTGTATCCCTCTATAACTGTAAGTAGAACTTTATGGACCATATTCCATCCTCTATGAATCTCAATCTTTTCACATTTTCCATCATATTTTTTCACATATTCCATCACATTTTCTTACTGTGTACATCTTTAGTAACTTATTTAGATACACCTCCTGTTTACTAAGTATCTCTATATAATTAATCTTCTGTTAAAAGATCCATTGAGAGTTTTTTATTTCAATTATTACATTTTTAACTTCTTTTCACTTCTTTTCAAATCTTCTTGGTCTTTTTAAATATTGTATCTTGTTTCTTTTTTCTATTTGAAAACTATTTGTTTTATATTCTCTATTTCTTATTATTTAAAATTTGAAAATCTCATTCTTCTATATGTTGTTTTTCTAACTCCTATACAATGTCACTTTTGTCCTTATATGTTTTGAATCTTGGATTTTGAACTTGTATTTAATAATGATGTATTTGTGCTTATCCTTGTGGGGCCTAGTAGAGTTCTTTTCCACTTGATATAATTTGTATTTACTTCTCTCACATACATAATGGGTTTCCTAACACTTAGGCCACTCTATACTAATATATTGGTTGACAGTTTTCCAGACAACATGGGTGGTATAAATTTAAATGCCAATCCATGTGAAGGAAGGTCTATGGTTTTGAATTTTCAAAGGAGATGATTTTTTAATCTAGCTTTCAAAAAAAACACAAACATTTTCTTGACTTATCATTTTGCTTGTGGGCAAAGAATGTCACTGACTATGGAAACCTTTATGTGTTCTTGGTATAGGTTAGGACATGTTGATTCTAACTCTCTCCTCTCTGTAGTTTGAATCTTGTATCTGGAGTCAACTAGCAATTAAAATACCCAAATTAGCTCTGGGCTCTGAAATGAGGTTGAAAATTCTATGGACACTAAGGCAGGGGGTAACACTTTCTCCAACTTTTCCAGGAAGGCAAAAGTGGATCCTGAGCCACCAAGTAGATTTAAATTTTTTTTCATACCTCTGGTGGTACTGGGAGGAACTCTTGGGTCTTCCATCCCACCACAAGAGTTGTCTGGGCCCTGGAAGGGACCAGTAATTTTACTAGAAGCTCAGCTAGGTCACTGGCATCCTTTTTTCAGCAATGTCATTTTTGGGGTTCTGAGGTGAGGTAGAAAACTCTGAGATCACTTGGATGGAGCCAACTTTTCCCCCCAGTGTTTCCGGATAGGTCAAGAGCAGTTCCTGGGCTTTTGTGTGGCTCTGGCAACCCAAAGAGTCCTCTCTCGGTCCTTCAAGCCAGTGCAAGCATGTTCTGGGTCATCTGAGGGAACTCTGTAAATTTCTCTATAGGCTCAAGCTCACTTAGAGATTCCACCCTGTGGCTACCTTGCTAGAACATGCAATTTCATGCCTCTTTAGGGGGACTTGAAGTATTTCAAGATTCTCAATCCACAAGAGGGGACTGAGTTGTACAGAGGGAGGCCTGGAGTCTCAATGTCTACATAGATCTTTGGGGGAAACTTCCCATAATAGTGTTCTGTAAATTAGACACTCATAAATAGAGAAACTCTAGTCAATGTTGTACAACAAACATAACAAAAGAAATTAATAAGAAATGTAACAATTAATAAAAGCTATTATGTAGTAATAATATATATCAGACATTAATTATAATTAATAATATAAATTATTTTAAAAGGCAAAATAAAGAGTTTTTCAGATAATCAAAAGTAAGAGAATTCATCCCCAGAAGATAAACACTACAAAAAAATGTTGAAGGCAGAAGAATTATTACAAATTAAATTTTGGATTCCCCCCCCAAAAATAAAGTTTGGATCTACACAAAGGGATAGAGAGTCCTAGAAATGGCAAATATATGTGCAAACTAAAAGATATTTTTCTTACTTGTTAATATCTTTAAAATAAAATTGACTTTTAAAAGCAATAATAATAATATTGTGGGTTTTAGAACATATGCAGAATGAAAATGAGTGATGACAACAGAATAAAGGATGAGTGGAAAGTAATGAAGCATATTGTTGTAAAGCTCTCATGCTTTAATGAAGTGGCATAATATTATTTGAAGTATGCTAAGTCAAAAATATATATTATAAAGCTAGAGCAGATGTTCTAAAGATTTAAAGTTTATCAGAATAACCTGGAGGGCTTATTAAATTGACATACTTTTGGCCCAAACTCAGAGTTTCTTATTCTCCTAGGTCTGGAGTGGGAGCTGTGAATTTGATTACATTGACCAATTGCCAAGTGACACTGATTTTAGTTATCCAACAACCATTCATTGACAACTTCTGCTTTAAAGAAACATCTTTGTTTAAAAAAGCATAACTAACAAGGCATTTGTGAGAAAAAGATCTTAGAAAAGTTAAAAGTAGGCAAAAACTGGTAAAAATATTTTATAAAGATGTGACAGAAAATAAATATCATATGGAAGATTTTAACCCAGTTTTACTGATACTCAAAATGGATATAAATGATCTAAATATTCCAATGAAAAGACTCATATTGTCAAATTTAATAGTAATGGAACACCCAATCCTATGCTATCTATATGGAAAAAAATAAACATAAAGATACAGATAGGTTAAAAAGATAGAAAATTAAAATAAGCTAATATAGCTATATCAGATGAAGCAATATTGAGAACAAAGAATATGCAAGTGACAAAGAATATAAACACAAACATTTAATTATGAGAAGAAAGTCAATTCACTAAAAGGGGTGGAGAAGAAAGTGGCTGGCCTAATGATTTTGGAAAATATCGTTTTGATTGAATACCATAAGACTAAAAACCCAAGGAATTGTACATAAAAATTTAAAAAACTGTAGTCTAGTTGTTTTATTTTTTTCTCATAGGGTGGAGGCTACCAATTCTTCAAATAATTTACATGTATTCTAGGCTTGAACACATAAAAAAATGGATTCTAAATCATGACAAACAGATTCCTTGCTGTCAGAGAAAAATTACAGATTAGGAAGGGTGAAAGTTCAGAAGAACTCAGTGGCACTGTATTAAAATCAGAGATAGCAGTATGGCCCCATCTTTATTATACAGAGATAGTGATAGAAATAGAGATGATACAGAGAAACAGAGATAGAGACAGATAGATAGATGATTAATAGATCAAGGAAGACATGTACATATATATATGTGCCGTTACCTAGATCTGTTCACTGAGAAGGCCAGAAGCAGTGATACTCCAGTAGCAATCAGTACACCCTGCTTCCATATCTTAGATTCTAAATATCATTCTTCAGTAAGAGAACTCAGGAACACTGGAGAAATGGCTGAATCTATGATTAAAGGAGGGAAAATATGACATAAGCCTGGAGCATTCTGTAGAATATAAAAAGGAAGAAAATCCTGAGCTAATACTTTACTATTGTTGTAATGTACGGCATACTTTATTACTGTTGCTTTTAAAAAGTAAAAAAAAAAAAAAAAAGATAGGATCAAGTCAAAAATATGCTGTATTTACCTGAAAGGGCTTCCAATGACCAAATCTGGAACGATTTAAATAATAATAACAATAATAATGATAGAATCGGATTATAAATCAAATAATGCAATAAATGGTATGAGCTCATACATGAACACTTACATTCCTGTGCTAGGATTTTCCCCACATTTCTGGAGGTCCATTTGAAGTAATTAGGCATCCTAAAATATTTAAGTATTATTTTATTACAGGAGATCTCTAACACCTATTTTCTAAAAACCAACAAGCACAAAACAAAACAAAAATACTTCTTTTCAGAACCAGCGAAACATAAAACATAAAATTCTCTTTCTCTCTCTCTCTCTCTCTCTCTCTCTCTCACACACACACACACACACACACACACACACACACACACACACAGACATGCAGAACTTTTCATTTTTTTGGTCACTTTACACTACTAGAAATTGTATAAAGTTTAAAAGAGTAGCTTTCTTTTTGTTAAATGATAACAAGTTTCTAGCTAATAGCCTCAGATGGATGAATTTGCTCAATTGCTGACCCAGGAATAGCATAGCACTCTCTTGTTTGGGGGGATTGTTCCTCTCTTGACACCAACCATGTTGTTGTAGAGGGAATTACCAATCACCGTATCCAAGAACTCTAATGATATTTTTGGACACTTGAGCAAAATCAGACTAATTAGTGTATTCCCCTATGATATTTTAAATCTGAGGACTGAAGTATGATGTGCAATGACCCTGGCATAGTAAAAATGAAAGTATACTATCCTGAGAGCTGCCAATGCCAAGGAGCATTAGCTAGTCAGCAATAAAGTCTCAATGATGAGAAAAAAATTCCAAGATGAAGATGCAGAGAATGAGCAAAGCCTTTCAAATCCCTGTTCTCAGTCATTTCTGAGAATAGCTAATGCTTTGTGATTCCTAAAGTCTGGTTAGATAAGCCATAAATTCCACTTTCTAAGTGTGTTCTAGTTGCATTTCTGCCATTTACAGTCAAAAAGAGTCCCAAGTGGATATTTTGATGAATGCCTAATTTTTTTCTAGACTGAATTTTCTCTCCTCCATCTACTAAATTCAGTTGCATAGTTTGAGACTGGATTAAGCTCATCATAGAGAAGTAGGCTTCAAAAGTAGAAGAATTTGTCATCATTCATATTCTGGAGTTTAACAGCTTCTATTAGATTATTGAAAGACTCAAATATATTTTCAGCCTCCAGTGTTGGGCCAACATTATGGCAGCAAAAATCACTGAAGGATATAGATTTGAATTATAAATCCTAAATAAAAGTTAAATCAGTGCTTAGCAGTTTAAATCTATTCCTACTTTTCCAAAAAAGAATGGTTTTTCCTTTTCATTAGCCTTTTATTTTTCTTATATTCATATGGCCATTTGTACATTCATTCAGAATATATTTGCTAGAAATCCAGTATGTCTCAGGTGCACACTATTCTATAAACTTTATGGTATGATGAAAAAACCACTGTTAACTACTATGTTTTAAAGTTGAACTTGTTAGCCGTATTTATTTTACTTGGAAAACAAAACATTATGAAAAACTAATAGTCCTTATGTAAACTTTAATTTTATGTGTTGGCTTGACTGGGCTAAGGGATGACCAGACCAATGGTAAAACATTAATTCTAGGTGTTTCATGAAACTTCTCAGCTGCCATCATGGTGTGAGCCAACACCTCATAATAAATCTCTTTCTATATATCTCTATATGGCCTATTGGTTCTGTTTCTCTGGAGAACTCTAACACATCTTTGGAATAGTTGAGTGAATCAGAACCAGATAATTGAGGTCAGAATCAGCAGATTATTTTCATAGGAGTAGTGAGAAAATCAACCTCTTGCCAAACAAATCTCATCATTTCAAATGAACAGCTTTCCATAATTCTGAAAGTTGTTCTTTCCTAAAACAAACATTCAAAATCTCAAGGTTACAAGTTATTGACCTTAGAAGTGTTCATTTTTTAATACTCTGCAAAAGATCTTTCTCCCTTTTAGAAAAAAAAATTCTTAAGAAGAAAAATACAGAATAGGTATAGATTTCACTTAATTTTCATGATAACTGCCATGTAAATATTTGATAGTCTTCATTACCTTTCTTTATAAATGAAAGTAATGGATAATCTATTGCTTTGCATGATCAAAAGCACTTGTGTGAACAGCTTCTTAAATAGTATCATTAAAGTTTTATCACCAAATATTAGCTTGACATTTGTGGCCTCAGGTATCAACTCTAATATTAATCAAAGTTGGATGAAAAATATTTGGGTCTTATAACATTATCTAACCCACAAAAGAATTGGAGTTCAGAATAGTGGCCAACATACAAATATTTAAAAATATTACAAAGTAATTAGTTTGACCAAAGAGTGTTTAAAAAGATGCAGAAAGTACAGGGCTAGAGAAATTCAGTTCTATGCATTGGTAGACTCAGAAAATTCTCTAATGAAGAAATGAAACTTCATCTGTATCCAGGATAAATAATATTTTTCAGGAGAAAAATAACAGATAGAGAGTCTATTAGTTTCCTAAGACTGTCATAACAAGATACCACAGAGTGGGTGGTGTAAAAGAGCAGAAACATATTCTCATATAGTTCTTAAGCCTAGAAGTCCTAAAGCAAGGTGCTGGTAGGCCATGCTCCCCCCAAATCCTCTAGGAAAAGATCCTTCCTGGCCTCTTCCAGGTTCTGCTAGTTCCTGGCTTGCGACAGCATAACTCCAATCTCCGCCCTCATCTTCCCTTAGTACTTTGGAAAAGAACAATTTTTAGAATTATGGAAGGGGAGGAAGCTCTGCCACTGATCAGAATCAGCTGAAAAGAGATAACTCTAAATCAGAAGTTTGTGACAAGGGACAGCAATATGAGGTGTGCCTGGGTGGCACGGTTGGTTGAGTGTCTAATTCTTGGTTTCAGCTCAGGCCATGATCTTGTGGTCCTGAGATCGAGCCCCATGATGGGCTCCATGATCAGCATGGAGTCGAGCGGGATTCTTTCTCTCCCTCTGCTTCTCCTATTTGTGCTCTCTCTCTGAAATAAACAAATCATAAATGAATGAATGAATGAACGAAGGGAAATACACCTCCTGAATTGAGGAAAGAAGGTAACGAATTGCTGGTGAATACATTAGAAAATACCACTTTGGGTAATGGCCAAATTCTTCACATTT
Source organism: Zalophus californianus (assembly GCF_009762305.2). Classification (NCBI taxonomy): domain Eukaryota; kingdom Metazoa; phylum Chordata; class Mammalia; order Carnivora; family Otariidae; genus Zalophus; species Zalophus californianus. Next base: position 80,581,042 of record NC_045606.1, read on the forward strand.
ACTACACTCTTTTATCCCCTTCCAAGATTATTCTTGAGCAAGTATCTGCCCCTCATTGAGTGACCTCAATCAAGACATGTAGTGATCAGAAAAGAACCAGCAAAAGAATAACAATAGATAGACAAAGAAAACACATTAGAATAATTACGATACGAAATTTCAGATATATAGCTCTCAAACTATTTCTGAGCATAATGCTCTCATAATGAGAAATCAACAAGAAAATTTTGGAATGCCAGTGTGAGGTCAGTAAATTAAAGAGCTTTAAGCCATTACCTAGGTTGAGTGAAGGGGAAGGGGTTAATACTAAGTAAACAAAAACAGAATAAGCCAGGATGAAGAGGTGAGGAGTACTTGAAGTATAATATATTAAAAATTATCTTTCAGGGGGAGGAGCAAGATGGCGGGGGAGTAGGAGACCTAAATTTCGTCTGGTCCCAGGAATCCAGCTAGATAGTTATCAAACCATTCAGAATATCCACAAACTCAACAGGAGATTGAAGAAAAGAATAGCAGCAATTATATGAACAGAAAAGCGACCACTTCCTGGAAGGTAGGACGTATGGAGAAGTGAATCGGAGGTGATATTCGGGAAGATAGACTGCAGCGGGAGGGAGCCTCCCTCAGCCAGCTACCGGCAAGTGATAGAGCAGTGGAGCACAAAATCAGAACTTATAGAAGTCCACTCCACTGAGGGATGTCACTACAGTGGCTAAGTGGGGCATGGAACCCTCGCTGGGACAGTGTGGTCTCAGAACCCTCGGGAATCACAGAAAGACCAGGGGTGCCTGAGTGTGGCAGAGCTCCCGAGTATTGGAGCAGGGAAGCCAGCTGCAAAGACGGAGCCGAGGAGGGGCTCTCAGCTTGGGGTTGTCATAAACCGTGATCTGTGGCACCGTCAGGCCACTATTCTTTGAGCTGGGACCCAACAGGGGAAGATCTGGGAGACTCCCGTTCCTCCCCCAGGAGGAGCAGTGTGGGAGTGCATCACAGGAATCTGCTGGGTTTGGAAACTCCAAATGGGGTCATGTGCCAGAGAGAGAAACACTCGGATAGTGTTAAGTTAATTTTTTAAATTTTCTTTATTTTTTTCTTTTACTATTTTTTTGGAATTTTTCTTCTTTCCTTTTTCAGCCAACATCTTATCAATTCCTTTTTTAAAATTTTTTTTAATTTTTCATTTTTACAGTCATATTCTATCTCTTCATTGTATTTAACCTTATTTTCTGTATATATATATATATATATATATATATATATATATATATATATATATAAAGTTTTTCTTTTTTTAAAATTCTGGGATACAGTTTCTTCTAACAAACCAAAATATATCCTAAATCTAGTGTATGGCTTTGTTCTAGTCTCCTGCCTGATCATATTCTCTCTTTTTTTTTTAATTTTTTCTCTTTTTTCAACCAACTTATCAATTCCTTTTTAAAAATCTTTTTTAATTTTCATCTTTAGAGTCAAATTCCATCCCTTCATCATATTTTCTCTTATTTTTGTATACATATAACTTTTTCCTTCCTTAAAATTTTGGGAGGCAGTTTCTTCTGACAGACCAAAATACACCCAAAATCTAGTGTGTGACTCTGTTATTTTCACCAGTGTGATCATATTCTTTTTTTCCCCCCCTTTTTCCCCCCACCCCGCAGTTTCAGGTCTCTTCTGATTTGGGTTTAGTGTATATTTTTCTGGGGGGTCGTTGCTACCCTTTTAGCATTTTGTTCTCTCATTCATCTATTCTTCTTGGGAGAAAATGGCAAAACAGAAAAACTCACTTAAAAAAAAAGAACAAGAGACAGTACTGACTGACAGGGACCTAATCAATATGGACATTAATAAGATGTTGGGACCAGAGTTCAGAACGACGATTATAATGATAATAGCTGGGCTTGAAAAAAGCACAGAAGATACTAAAGAATCCATTTCTGGAGAAATAAAAGAACTAAAATCTAACCAAGTTGAAATCAAAAAGGCTATTAATGAGATGCAATAAAAAGTGGAGGCTCTAACTGCCAGTATAATTGAGGCAGAAGAGAGAATTAGTGATATAGAAGACCAAATGATGGAAAATAAAGAAGCTGAGGAAAAAGAGAGATAAACAACTACTGGATCACGAGGGCAGAATTAGAGAAATAAGTGATATCAAAGAAAAAACAATAATAGAATAATTGGGATCCTAGAAGAAGAAGAAAGAGAGGGGCAGAAGGTATATTGGAGTAAATTATAGTGGAGAACTTCCTAATTTGGGGAAGGAAACAGGCATCAAAATCCAGGAGGCACAGAGAACTCCCCTCAAAATCAATAAAAATAGGTCAATGCCCTGACACCTAATAGTAAAACTTACAAGTCTCAGAGACAGAGAGAAAATCCTGAAATCAGTTCGGTAAAAACATTAGATTGGCAGCAGACCTATCCAACAGTAGAAACCTACAACAGTAACTTACAATGGTAGAAACATTAGATTGGAAACAGACCTATCCACAGAGACCTGGCAGGCCAGAAAGGATTGGCATAATATATCCGAGCACTAAACAAGAAAAATATGCAGCCAAGAATATTATATCCAGCTAGGCTATCACTGAAAAGGATAGGAAGAGATAAAAATGAAATGAAAATGAAAAGAAGGAGAGATAAAAATCTTCCAGGACAAACAAAAACTAAAAGAATTTGTGAACACCAAATCAGCCCTACAAGGAATAATTGAAAAGGGTCCTCTAAGCAAAGAGAGAGACTAAAAGTAACATAGATCAAAAAGGAACAGAGACAATATACAGTAACAGTCACCTTACAGGCAATACAATGGCACTAAATTCATATCTTTCAATAGTTACCCTGAATGTAAAAGGGCTAACTGCCCCAATCAAAAGACACAGGGTATCAGATTGGAAAAAAAAAATAAGACCCATTGATACGCTGTCTGTAAGAGACTCATTTTAGACCCAAAGACACCTCCAGATTTAAAGCGAGAGGGTGGAATACCAATAACCATGCTAATGGACACCAAAAGAAAGCTGGGGTGGCAATCCTTATATCAGACAAATCAGATTTTAAACCAAAGACTATAATAAGAGATGAGGAAGGACATTACATCACACTTAAAGGATCTATCCAACAAAAAGATCTAACAATTGTAAATATCTATGCCCCTAACATGGGAGCAGCCAATTATATAAGCCAATTAATAACAAAATCAAAGAAACATATCAACAATAATACAATAATAGTAGGGGACATTAACACCCCCTTCACTGAAATGGACAGATCATCTAAGCAAAAGATCAACAAGGAAACAAAGGCTTTAAATGATACACTAGACCAGATGGACCTCACAGATATATTCAGAACATTCCATCCCAAAGCAACAGAATACACATTCTTCTCTAGTGCCCATGGAACATTCTCCAGAATTGATCACATCCTGGGTCACAAATCAGGTCTCAACTGGTACCAAAAGATTGGAATCATTACCTGCATATTTTTGGACCACAATGCTTTGAAACTAGAACTCAATCACAAGAGGAAAGTTGGAAAGAACTCAAATACAGGGAGGCTAAAGAGCATCCTACTAAAGAATGAATGGGCCAACCAGGAAATTAAAGAAGAATTTAAAAAATTCATGGAAACCAATGAAAATGAAAACACAACTGTTCAAAATCTTCGGGATGCAGCAAAGGCAGTCCTAAGAGGAAAGTATATAGCAATACAAGCCTTTCTCAAGAAACAAGAAAGGTCTCAAATACACAGCCTAACTCTACACCTAAAGGAGCTGGAGAAAACAGCAAATAAAGCCTAAACTCAGCAGGAGAAGAGAAATAATAAAGATCAGAGCAGAAATCAATGAAATAGAAACCAAAAGAACAGTAAAACAGATCAACGAAACCAGGAGCTGGTTCTTTGAAAGAATTAGTAAGATTGATACCCCTGGCCAGACTTACGATAAAGAAAAGAGAAAGGACCCAAATAAATAAAATCATGAATGAAAGAGGAGAGATCACAACCAACACTAAAGAAATGCAATTATAAGAACGTATTATGAGTAACTCTATGCCAACAAATTAGACAATCTGAAAGAAATGGATGCATTCCTTGAGATGTATGAACTACCAAAACTGAACCAGGAAGAAATAGAAAACCTGAAAAGACCCATAACCAGCAAGGAAATTGAAGCAGTCATCAAAAATCTCCCAACAAACAAGATGCTAGGGCCAGATGGCTTTCCAGGGGAATTCTACCAACCATTTAAAGAAGAATTAATACCTATTTTTCTGAAATTGTTCCAAAAAATACAAATGGAAGGAAAACTTCCAAACTCATTTTATGAGGCCAGCATTACCTTGATCCCAAAACCAGACAAAGACCCCATAAAAAAGGAGAATTATAGACCAATATCCCTGATGAACATGGATGCAAAAATTCTCACCAAAATGCCAGCCAATAGGATCCAAGAGTACATTAAAAGGATTATTCACCACGACCAAGTGGGATTTATCCCTGGGCTGCAAGGTTGGTTCAACACCCGCAAATCAATCACTATGATATACTATGTAAAGAAAAGAAAGGACAAGAACCATATGATCCTCTCAACAGATGCAGGAAAAAGCATTTGACAAAGTACCCTGCAGTAAAATATTTACTATATTTACATTTAATATAAATATATAAGTATTCATATATAAAATATTTATGATATCTATCTATATTTATATGTAAAACACACACACACACAAAACCTCAAAGAAGCACAACCCAAGACCTGGATAGGTTTAGTAAATTGCTCTGGGAAAGAGTTGGGAAAAAAATGATGGTACATAAGGCTTCCTATTTTCTAGGATGACAAGTTTAACTCAAATACTACTTTTAAAAAGTAGAACTTAGAAACAAGAAAACTAGTGAACAAAAGTAGGAGGAGAAAGAGCACAGTACAGAAAAACAACTGTAGCACAAACAAAACATAAGAGAACTTCAAAATTTTTAAAGTTCAAAATCCATGGAAAAACAAGAACTCTTTCCTCCCCCAATTCTCTGGACTTTTCTCCTTCCACTAACTGCTCCTGGAATTGTTTGGTATTAAAAAAATATTGACTTTTGAATTCACTTTCAAATTCCAACATAGTTTATGATTAAAACATGAGCAAATCCAACAGTACATTAAAAGGATTATTCACCATGACCAAATGGGATTTATTCCTGGGCTGCAAGGTTGGTTCAATGTCTGCAAATCAATCAATATGATACACTACACAAATAAAAGAAAGGACAAGAACCATATGATCCTCTCAATAAATGCAGAAAAAAAGCATTTGACAAAGTACAGCATCCTTTCTTGGTTAAAACTCTTCACAGTGTAGGGCTAGATGAAACATACCTCAATATCATAAAAGCCATCTATGAAAAGCCCACAGCAAATATCATTCTCAATGGGGAAAAACTGAGAGCTTTTCCCCCAAGGTCAGGGATATGGCAGGGATGTCCACTATCACCAGTGCTGTTCAACACAGTACTAGAAGTCCTAGCCTCAGGAATCAGACAACAGAAAGAAATAAAAGGCATCTGAATCAGCAAAGAAGTCAAACTCTCACTCTTTGTAGATGACATGATACTCTATGTGGAAACCCAAAAGTTTCCACCCCAAAATTGCTAGAACTCATACAGGAATTCAGCAATGTGGCAGGATATAAAAATCAATGCACCAAAATCAGTTGCAGTTTTATACACTAACAATGAGACAGAAGAAAGAGAAATTAAGAAGTTGATTCCATTTACAATTGCACCCCAAACCATAAGGTACCGAGGAATAAATCTCACCAAAGAGGCAGAGAATCTGTACTCAGAAAACTATAGAATAGTCATGAAAGAAATTGAGGAAGACACAAAGAAATGGAAAAACGTTCCATGCTGATGGATTGGAAGAACAAATATTGTGAAAATGTCTATGCTACCTAGAGCAATGTACACATTTAATGCAATCCCCATCAAAATACCATCAACTTTTTCAAAGAAATGGAACAAATAATCCTAAAATTTGTATGGAACCAGAAAAGACCCCAAATAGCCAGAGGAATGTTGAAAAAGAAAAGCAAAGCTGGTGGCATCACAATTCCAGACCTCAAGCTCTATTACAAAGCTGTCATCATCAAGACAGTATGGCACGGGCACAAAAACAGACACATAGATCAATGGAACAGAATAGAGAGCCCAGAAATGGACCCTCAACTCTGTGGTTGACTAATCTTCAACAAAGCAGAAAAGATTATCCACTGGAAAAAAGATAGTCTTTTCAAAAAATGGGGTTGGGCAAATTGGACAGCCACTTGCAGAAGAATGAAACTGGACCATTTCCTTATACCACACACAAAAATGACTCCAAATGGACGAAATACCTAAATGTGAGAAAGGAATCCCTCAAAATCCTTGAGGAGAACACAGGCATTAACCTCTTCAATCTCAGCTGCAGCAACTTATTCCTAGACACATCTCCAAAGGCAAGGGAAGCAAGGGCAAAAATGAACTATTGGGACTTCATCAAGATAAAAAGCTTTTGCACAGCAAAAGAAACAGTTAACAAAACCAAAAGACAACCACTAGAATGGGAGAAGATATTTGCAAATGACATCAGAAAAAGGGCTAGTATCCAAAAATCTATAAAGAACTTATCAAACTCAATACCCAAAGAACAAATAATCCAAACAAGAAATGGGCAGAAGACATGAACTGACATTTCTGCAAAAAAGACATCCAAATGGCCAACAAACACATGACAAAGTGCTCAACATCTCTCAGCATCAGGGAAATACAAATCAAAACCTCAATGAGATACCACTTCATACCAGTCAGAATGGCTAAAATTAACAAGTCAGGAAACGACAGATGTTGGCAAGGATGCAGAGAAAGGGGAACCCTCCTACACTTTTGGTGGGAATGCAAGCTGGTGCAACCACTCTGGAAAACAGTATGGAGGTTCCTCAAAAAGTTGCAAACAGAGCTACCCTACAACCCAGCAATTGCACTGCTGGGTATTTCCTCAAAGATACAAATGTAGTGATCCGAAGGGGCATGTGCACCCCAATGTTTCTAGCAGCAATGTCCATAATAGCCAAACTATGGAAAGAGCCTAGATGTCCATCAAAAGATGAATGGATAAAGATGTGGTATATATATATAATGGAATATTATTCAGCCATCAAAAAAATGAAATCTTGCCATTTGCAACAACATGGATGGAACTAGAAGATGTTACGCTAAGGAAAATAAGTCAATCAGAGAAAGACAATTATATCTCACTGATATGAGGAATTTGAGAAACAAGACACAGGGTTATAGGGGAAGGGAGGGAAAAAAGAAACAAGACAAAACCAGAGAAGGAGACAAACCATAAGAGACTCTTACTCTCAGGAAACAAACTGAGGGTTGCTGGAGTGGCGGGGGGGTGGGAGGGATGGGGTGGCTGGGTGATGGATACTGGGGAGGGTATGTGCTATGGTGAGTGCTGTGAATTGTGTAAGACTGATGAATCAGAGACCCGTACCCCTGAAACAAATAATACATTATACGTTAATAAAATAAATAAATAAGTTTGGTAGAAATACAAAAAAAATTATGTTTCATTTTCTAGTCACCTTCCAAAATGAAAATATGATGTCATTTTCTAAATCAGTACATGTTGGTAGCTATCTAATGTGTTTGAACATTTAAAATTTATTTGTGTGGCTTTTATTCTGGTTGTAATCTACTCTTTTCCTCTTTTACCTTACCATTTTATCTTATTTGTTGATGTTCATAAATGTGCCATGAACTTCTGTGACTTCTTCACTTACTTTATCTTGGTCTTTCTACCATTCTATTTAAAAAATCCTTCCTCACACTTGTGATATTGTTATTGTATCTTCTTTAAGAACCAGATCAAATGTCACTTTCTCTGTGAACTTTCCCTTGGCAGACAAAAATAATTATTCTCTCATTACTTTGTTTATGCTTCTATCAAAATATATGGCACACTTAGAAATGACATTAATTGGTGGCATTTCAATAATCAACATTTTTTCAACTGAAATTAGAATTCCAAGTAGAATTCTAACAAGTTTTGGGTCAACTGTTACAGGAAAAAGGGAGGAAAGTGGGGGCTTGGCAGTTGTCAGAAGAGATTATATACATTTAGTCGGTGAGGAACTCAGACTTATTTGTGGAGAATCTTGGTTGAATGAGCCATTTCTACAAAACATAACCTAAAGGGCAGGGCAAACAAGAATAAATAGCAGAAAGGAGTAGGTTAATGACAGGGAAACTCACAGACAGAAGTTCCTCAGAACCCACGCCAGCAGCCTCTGTCAGAGTGTATCTGCAGCCAGACATGGCCCCACTGCCATACTGGCATCTAGAAATTAGAAGGTTTATGAGGAGAAAAGATAAATGACAAAAGCAAAACAAGGATTCACAAATGGACCAAACATCAAACAGATTACTAAGACAAGAATTCAAACTAAGGAAAACATAAGAGAAGAGTTGTCAGAATTAAAATCACCATGAGAACATCAGACTTAGGACAAGAGAGGCTTGATACCAAACTCCAAATATTTGTGATAGATTTTTAACTCATTCCTGCCTTAGTTCAGTGATTCTTAAAACCACATGATTATCAAAATGACTGTTGTCTCTAAAATTACAAATCCCAAATCCCACTTCCAAAGACTTGGAATCAATAAGTCTGCATTAAAAACAAACACATTTAAAAAACAGATAAGGAAAGTCACTAATGTTTTCAGCCTGTTTGTTCTAGGCTGGAAACATGGCACAATCAAGGTCAACCCATGCTTGCCTCTATTTTCGTCTCATTTATCTAGAGCTTTTAATTTCATCAGTTTCTCTACTGAAAACCTTTCTAATTTGTAGTATGTCACCTGAATTCTTGTCAGTTATGTCCCTTGGATTTCTTGCCTATGGGATGGTATTGTTTTCAAGGAAAGATCCCAGGTGCTGAATATGTGCTTTCTCCCACTTTCCCAATAGATCTCAGCCTCAAAATCCTGCTCATAAGCAAGCTAGTATCTTTGATTTTATTTTACTAGCATCAACAAGCCTCTTCTTGACTCGAAAGTTTCTGTCCTCACATTATTGTCAACAGATTCATCAAGAATATTTGCAATTAATACACTTATGCTAGTGTTAATGGTACAGCTTCAGAACTATAATTAACACTTCAGTATATAATTAATACTAACATTTCAACCATATATTAGAGCTGACAAATTTCTGATTAAATGAATGAACTGAATAAGTATTCAGCAAACATTTACCTACAACATTACAGCTGATACATTTCTGATTAAATGGACGAACTGAATAAGTATTCAACAAACATTTATCCACAACTACTGTCTGAACTATAGTAATTAGATGAAGATTGTGGGACAATGACAAATCAATTCCAAAGGCAAATTTATGATCTTTTGAAAATGAAAAAATTAAGCTATAATGAAGCCATGTTTTGATTTTAATAATTGTGAAATACTAGCACATTATTATATGCAGACCATGTATAATGAGATGTTTTATTATACCCAATTATATTTTAATGCAGGAGTAGGGCATTTTTTTCTGTAAAGAGCCAAATAATTAAATGTTTTCAGATTTGTGGGCCATATTCTTTGTTGCAGCTATTCAAATTTGCCATTACAATGTGAAAGCAGCCATAAGCAAAATATAAAAGAATGGGTGTGGTTGTGCTCCAACAAACTTTGTTTACAAAGAATGGGCAGATGATTGAATTTGACACCTTATATTATACTTTACTATGCCTGTTTTAGTGGACATGATTTGTCCATGGTATATCATATATTGGTGCAGTAAAATATGAAAAGATGTTTTTTAAAATCCCTTTAATAATGTATTGAAGATATGATAAACTTTGTATAGAATGTAGCAAGTTATTTTCACAATATAAAAGTTCTAGAATTCATGTCACCAGATATTTATTGCATACTCTATGCTGCATGATAAAAGGAGATAAGAAAGGGGAAAACATTTACTGGTATGAAAATCTTCCTAACAAGTTATTATGATTGTTAAATTAACACTGGTTAAATGGAGCACAAGGTGCTGGATGGTTAAGTCATAGGTCAATAACGGACTACAAAAGAAATTGAAATAGAGAAGTTTATTACTCACAAGTCCTGGAGGAAGCACATGGGCTACCAGTTACCTTGAGGGGCTACCAGGTAATTATCAGAAACTAGAAGAGACAAGGAAGGATTCTCCCCTAGTGCTTTCAGAAGGAACATGGCCCTGTCAACAGTTTGATTTTAGATTTCTAGTCCCAGAACTGTGAAAGAATAAATTTCTGTTGTTTTAAACCACCACATTTGTGGTAATTTGTTATGGCAGTCCTGGGTGGGATAGTACTCATAATATATCTCTCAAAGCTGTGCTGAAGGGATTGTTCTCTGGATCCTCTTAGGTGATCTAGTTTGAGGGTAAGAAAACAGGTGACATACAAAATCCACTCCAGTATTCTTACCTCTTTAAGCCTTGGACTCCAAAGACCTTCTGATATCTCAAGTGTTTTTTAAAATACTGACCTTCCTTGTGTGCTAATTACCACTGGCAATGGGTTCATTAATACCTTTAAATCTAATTGATCAGATCCATTCCAGATTCCCAACCTTAAGATGGTCCTCACAGAAGCACTACTGGTATAAAAATTTTTATTAATTTTATATACTCAAGGAAATAGAGCCACTACGATTTTGGGGGGAAGAGTTTAATAGAGGAATGTGAGCTTAAACAAATGTAGGAGGACATATTGGAGAAAAGGTCTAGACTGGTCTTTAAACTGGAGCAGGTAAAGAAGGCAGAGCTTGTGGAGAAGGCTAAGAAGCTGCTACATTTGTGTGCCACTATCACAAAGAGGGCGACTTCTGGAGGGTGCCTTGGCTGTAGTGTCTTGGCTCCCTGTAGCAATGGCTTCTAAATTTCACCTAAACTCTCCGTATTGACAAACCTTAACCCAACACCATATACTGAAAAGGAATCTGGGAAAACTAGTTTCCAGGTGTGGCAGCAAGTTATGGGTGGAAGGTAAAGGTGGCTCTGACAAAGGACCTTCCATTCCAGACTAATAACAACTCTCCAGTATTTATATGTTTTCACTTATAACTTTTTCCTTAGAAACTGAGATGACACTCCCTTAAAATGTTCCCTTAAATTGTAGTTCTATTTTGGATGCTTATTGACCCAAGTTAGTTTCTAAGTCTTATTGCCTATGAGTAGGCAGGGAATTATAATTTTCTCTAGAGTTGAATTTAGCATAGAGAAGAAATGTAAGATTTTTAGCAGCCATCTTGATGAGATTTCAGTGAAAACATCTGCCTACATCATTGAGACATCTAACTTAAACACAGTGACAAAAGTAGAATATGTTCCAACAGAGACCTCTCACACTTGAAGAAAGTTGATTAGTCTATATTCAATTGACAGCATCACGTGAGAGAATGTTTCATGTTTAAACACAGATTCAACTCTGCATTGTAGTTATTATTTTTCTAATAATGAATTGGACCACAAGATAAAGCAACAAGGTAGTATTATATTTTTAGTTATATCCTTAAAAAGGCAATACATTGCTGAGTCATTCTCCTATTTTCAAGAAAATATTATGATGGCATAACAAATTGATTGATGATTGCAAAATACTCCCTCAAGTCTTCCATTAATATTTATTTATCTGTAACTCATTATTTTTCCAGCTTCATTGTGATATAATTGATATATAGCATTGTGTAGTTAAGGTGTACAATGTATTCATTTGATACATTTATATATTGCAAAATGACTGCCACCAGAGCATTAACTAACACTCCTATCCCTTTACAAAGTTACCTTCTCTGTGTGTGGATGGTGAGAACAATTAAGTTCTACTGTCTTAGCAACTTTCAAGTATATAGCACAGTATTATTAGCTAAAATCACCATACTGCACATTAGAATCTCAGAACTTGTTAATCTTATAACTGGAAGGTTGGTACCCTTTGACCAATATCTCCCCCTTTCCCCCATCACTCAGCCCCTGATAACTACTTTTTTACTTTGTTTCTCTAAGTTCAGCTTTTTAGATTCCACATAGAAATGAAATCATACAATACTTATCTTTCTCCATCTGACTTACCTCGCTTATAATGCCTCAAGGTTCATCCAAGTTGCTGCAAAATACAGGAGTTCTCAAAACCAAACAATATTCTATATTATATATGTATATCTTCTTTATCCATTCATCACTGATGGGCACTTAGGTTGTTTCTATATCTTGGCTATTGTGAAATGATACTGCAATGAACACAGAGGTACAGATATCTTTTCAATATCTTGTTTTCGTTTCCTTTGGATATATACCCAGAAGTGGATTGCTGGATCATGTGGTAGTTCTAGTTTTAATTTTTTTTTTTTTTTAGGAACCTCCATACTGTTTTCCATAGCGGGTCCACCAATTTACATTCCCACCAACAGTACATAGGCATTCCCGTTTCTCCACACCCTTGACAACACTTGTTATTTCTTGTCTTTTTGATGATAGCCACTCTAACACGTGTGAAGTAATATCTCATTGTGGTTTTGATTTGCACTTCCCTGACTGGTGATGTCAAGCACTTTTTCATGCAGCTGTTTGGGAAAATGTCTATTCAGCTCCTCTCCCCATTTAAAATTTTTTTGTTGTTGTTGCTTGTTTGTTTTGTTTTGTTTTGCTATGGAGCTATATGCATTCTTTATATATTTTGGATATTGACCCTTTATCAGATATATGATACACAAATATTTTCTCCAATTCCATAGATTGTCTTTTCATTTTGTTGGTTTCTTTTGCTGTGCAGAGGTTTTTAGTTTCATGTAGTCCCACTTGTTTATTTTTGCATTGTTGCTTGTGCTTTTGGTGTCATATTTGGGAAATTGTCAAGGAACTTTTTCTCTGTTTTTTTTTTTCCTAGGAGTTTAATGGTTTTAGTTCTTATGTTTTAAGGCTTTAATCCAGGTCTCTGTGAACTGTAATAGCTCCTGCTGTGTGTCTGCTAATAAGAGCCTCTGCTTTTCTTCCTTGTTCCTAGCTCTATATATCTTAGCTTTGCTGGTCTGGGTAGGGTGAAACAAAAGCGAGATCTTCATGCAGTGCCCCAAGAGGCTGGAGAAGGTGCTTGCTCATCCTGCTTTTCCTTTCCTGGCAAAAAGGAACTCTTTCCACCTGGCAAGTTCCTTCTTGGCACCCAGTAGTCCTGGCTTGAGGGATGGGATGCTACAGGCAAAATGAAGTTGTCTTCCTTCTCTTCTGTGTGATTATTTCAGTTTTTTCCCATTGTATCGCTAAAATTTCCTAAGCAGACTCCAAAGGTCTCCCAGAATTGTTTCTGTCTGTGGACAGTTGATCTTTGTTGGGGGACAGGGAAACTGGGTACTCCCACACTGCCATTTGTTTGCAACCCTTCCACAAATTTTTAGATGAGATTATTTCACAAAGCAATGGTATTTAATACTTCTAAATTATCAACTAATCAACTTTTTTTCTTTCTCACCATTATAAAAAATATAACCCTCTGGTCCTGTTTCAAAGAGTGAAATTCAGTTCGCTCAAATATTCATAAACTGACTGTTTGTCTTCTTGCTATTTCCCTCAAAGAAGATAAAATAAACAGAAACCAAACAAGCCTGGGATTTTGACTATAAGGAGTCCTGAAGTCTCAGAGAAGAGAAATTAATATATTAAAAGGAAATGGAAGACCCAAATTAGGATGAAGGGATTTACATCCTATATTTGAAGGAACATGTAAGTTTTGCAGTTACATATCTAGTCTCTTCTGATGACCCTTAGGGTCACTGCCAACCTCTTCCATAATGTGTGCCTTGTCTCTGTTGTTAGAGACAAAATACAGAATGAAAGAATCATGAGAAAATATTCTCTTAGACTCACGTATTATTAGTGTATTTTGAGAGTAGCTAAAACCGTGTATGAACCTAGAATTCAACTTTTGCCGATGGAAAATTCTCAAATCCAGTCATTCAGCAATTATTATGTTTTGATTATCTCCTGTTCTGGATACTCTATTAGAAACAAATAGATAATAGTCACACATAAAAGCTATCATGATTTGAGGAGGGTTAAATATCTTCCACACATTATATTCAAGTGTATTTGGAGAACTTTTGTCTGTCATGTTGTTTTTAACACATTAAGTTTTAGAATAAGTATCATTTAGGAAAAAAATCCAAGTAATTACACTTGAATTATACCAAATTTTAAGTTGTCAGGTCACTGAGGAGTAGAGATGTACATTTTCACGTTTGTATGCCTGCTGTAATGATATATTCTAGTTAAAGCTGCCAAAGGAGTTCTGTGAAGCTAAAAGGAACATAATTTCCACAACAGTATTACAGCAGTAAAGAGTGCAAGGTTTGGCATTAGATGACCTAATTTGAAACCAGCCTCTAACAGTCCTCAAAAATTCCTATCAGTGAGAACTTTGGGAATTCATACCATTTTGCAGTGCTCTCCTTTTTGTAAAAATAATGGTAGTGATAATTCCATTCTAATACATAAAATATGTAAACATTTAAAGTCGTGGTAAGCCCATGGTAGACATGCAACAGGATAATTATTATTGCTTGTTAATATTTCAAATATATTTAGTCCAATTAGATAGAAACATGGAATATACATTTTGGCCTTTAGATATCTAGGTTTCCTCAAATGCAGGTCAATTGCTATATGATTCAGCTGTAGATGTTCTTAAACAATTGTAATCCAGATGTGTCATCTTTTTTCAGGATTTAAAAGTAGAGTTTCCTATTTTGCCTTACCATAGAAGTAAAGTTTTGGGTTATCTTTGTATGACTTTTTTCTTTCCTTCCTTTTTTTTTTGTTTCCACTGCATTTATTACTATTAATAATGGTGTATTTCTTTTACTCTGGTCATTCTCAAAAACTATGCTCATTGTTTGATGGATAATCTATTCCAAAATTTATCAATCTTGGAATTTCAAAATCAATTTAGAACTAAAAATATAATATGTAAAAGTGGACATGCTGATTTATGGATCTCTATTAAATTACCAAAAATATGTTTTTAAAAAAGAGACATGTTATGTTTTTAACTTTTGAACCTTAATATTTTATATAGCATCAAGTGTTTAAAACTTCTTATTGAAAGTTTTTGGTAGTTGAAACCCAATTTTAAATTAAGTAACATATTTTTTAAAAATTATATAAACCACTAATAAAATAAACACATTGAGTAAGCAAAAATGCCCACATTTCAATTAGATCTATTTTTAGCAGGAGGGTTGGAATATCAGATGCCTGTGCCATGATGATGCCATGATGTCTTATACGATGTCTTACTGTCAGTCCTGCCTGTTTTTGTTTCAGTGTTACCTTCACCCACGTCAAGGTACAGATTTACCTATTTATTTTAATTTCAGGTGCAGTTAAGAACATGAAGTTTACTGAAGTTAAGTAAATTTTATTTCTTAGTTTATGACATGTCACTTTCATCACAAGATTTTACTCAGTTTATTAGATTACGTTTCTCCTTAATCTTTCACTATTACTGCCATTCCTTTCCTTCCGTAAGCATATGATCTTCAGATTTTGTTAAATTCCTGTTCATGTAATATCATGTCACTGAGAGGAAATCTAGAACAAAATGCCAAGATAAAAATGACATGCAGTGAAGTATTGTGACTGTCATTGTACTTCACAAAGGCCCCCTTATTTACAGTGTTTTCCTCAAAACTAAAAACAGTAATGAAACAGTCAAATTACAAATATCACTACTTTCAAATGTTTTGCATTTGTTATTTTAGGGCAATAGAAAAAAGTTAAAGTGTTAATCCTGCTTTCCAGAAATAACTGTTTGAAATGGATTTTTCCCACAAGGTCTGCATTATTGGTTGAAATTTCTTCCCAAACTGCATTACAGTCTATAAATTCATATTTGTTTAAATGACAGTATAGATGTGTGGGACTTTATTATGAGCTGTAGAGGATCTGAGCCACAATTACATGATTTTAAGAGGCACAGAAAAACATGACTGCTACCAAATTTGAACACAACAGAGATTATACAGAAGATGGAGAGGGACACAGAGTAAGAAATAAGGCTATTCTTTATGTTAATTATAAATTTATAGTACAGAAACAATGGAGACTCTCTTACCAGTTTTTTGACAGAATGTGAAAGTGTGGGTTTTCTTGAGATAGCAGAAGATGGGTGGGAGAAGGGGGGCTGGGACCCCTGCATACAATAGCATTCACTACAAACCACTGTCTTACAATCAAATGACAAATGAAATCTCTGATACATGGGATCAGTTCTGTTGACATAATAAGCACAACCTATTGACCAGTTGTTTTAAAAAAATTAAATCCTGTTTTTGTTTTTAAACTGCACTTTCCACATTGGTTTTTTAAAAAAATATATTCTAGTATTTTTGTTAATGGTGATGGCAGTACTGAAGTAACACCATAACTCTGATAAGGTGAAAGAATTGAACTAGTTACTCCAACTTCATGAAAGCAAGCATCATGCCCTGAACTTGTTTTATATTAATGATGGCTCTTCACAAGATGGCAGGCAAACTGGAGAACAATAAGTCTCTATTACACAATCACTGATAACAAGATCAATTTGTTTGCTTTAGATTAGTAACAACCTTCCTCTTTTGTATTCATAAACTTATGAGTATAAGTCACAGTTATAAGATTACTTGATGAGAACTGAAGGATGGACTTAGTGAAAGTCAATTTTCGCCAGGGAGCAATAAAGAGACCATGCATTAAAACTGTACTGTACTGAAATACAGGACACTAAAATGAGAAATAAAAGTAAGAAAACTTAGAAAGTAAAGGTAAAATATAAATTTACAAGTATCTGCAGCCAGAGTTGTTTAAGTCCTAATGAGAAAGGCAGTAACTGGACATTCATCTAGTTTCATAGGCAGTCCACAAGTCAGCAAAATATGTGTGGTAATGAAGCAGAGGAAGTGAAAAACAGTGTAACAGCTGAAGAAGAAAAAAATCAGTGAATATTTTATAAGCCCATTAAAAACGTGACATTTCAAAATGGGAAGAATGGTATATTGAAGTCAAATGGACAAGATATATGTTACAGATTTGTTATTAGATATCTATGATACTAATCACCATCAACAAGAACATCATCATAGCTAAATATCATTGATTATCTGCCATGAGTCAAACACTACACTTGTGTCTATCAACTCCTCCAGGTAAATATTCTCTATAATTTACAGAATAGTAAATTAGGGCTGTAAGAGTTCCTACAACCTTACTATGAGATCAAATAATTTGCCTTGAGTCACATGGAACTAGTCTCAAATCTTAGTTTTTCCATTCCATTCATCAATAGAATGACCTTGGGCAAATATTTTAACCTTTTAACTCCTTGCTTAACTGTGACACATTATGTTACATCAGTTTTGTTGTTTTAAAAAGTTGTACTTTATTTGTTGTAGACCATTTGTGTCATTGATGCAGTATAGTACTTTACTCTTCAATAAAAGAACAGTTTGCTTACAAATTTTTAAATTTTATTGAATTAATTCCTGTTATTGAATTAATTCAACTTTGACATTTTATTTAGTGTTTACATGCAAGTCATTTTTTTCTTCTTTCCTAAACACTAAATATTTAATCTTAAATTCAAACTAGCCCAGCAATTCTACAAAGAGAGGTCTACAATCTAGTCTGTTGGCTTAGGTATAGGACATAGTTGTATGGGTTCTCTATAGGATGATTTCTAAAAATATTTTGGTGATATATCACTAATTTGATAAAACTCTGGCAAAAGCAAAACACTATATGGTCTTATTTGTCCATGTTAAAGACTGAAGTCCAGCACATCTACAGCAATTAAAAAAACATAGAATATATACATTAGGCATCTATGTAGGCTTACATCTCATTCCTAAAATAATGTTTGAGTATATAAAATACTCTCCAGTTTTACACACTTTTCCAACAAAGTGGATATTCACATAGCAACTTTAAATCACAATTTTAATCTTTTATTTGAATGGTGGAATAAATAATTTAATTTTAAAGCAGATTTAACTTTCTAAATACATTCGTCTTAAGCTAAAATTGTCTTCCAAATTTTAAAAATATGATCAACTGAATAATAAGGTCATGGGAAGATTTAAAAGTACATAGAAACAGAAAAATAATCCTACTTCACCATTCCATGAGGTAGAATTATCCTTAAACTGGATATAATTGTCAGATATTAAAAAAAAAAAAAAAACTTCTAGGATAGAATATAAACAACTTATAGAATAAAGGGTTCAGATTCAGTTATTCATTCTAATAACTATTATCGAGTTCAGGAAACTTTTATTACTATTGATATTCCTTACATTCATTTCAGCTTTTTGGATATCAAAGAGAAGATACAAGGATGCAAACAGGTTCCCCTACTCCATTTGTTATGAACAGTTTGTTTTTCTCCTTGGAACTTTTACAATGAGGGAAAAAGGAGACGACAAACTAGATCTCTCATTCAGTGAAATTTCTGTTTAGTAATCATTCTACTTTTTCAGCAAATTTTCTGTTTCACCCAGCTTCAAAATATATGATTATCCTGTCTTGAATTTTGGTTCTTTGTTATTCTGATTAATAGAAGGGTGCATACTTTATAAAGCTGTCATCTGGAAATGAGTCTCTCTATATTCTATATATCATTGGCAGGTAGGCCAAAGAGTTTTTCTACCAAATTATATTCCCAGCAGGAGTAGATGTAGACACTCTAACAAACTCCAGGCACAGTGACATCTGTATCTGTGAAAGAGACCAATCTGCATGCCATCTGGCACCAGAGACTTGAGCTACTTGAAGTCATACTGGAGACATTTGGCTCTGGCAAATTGGGGTTACAGCTATGTGGTGAGTTAAATGCTCCATGCAGAGCTCCCACCAGGAGTATTATAGCCCTAAAAAAAGACAAACTGTGTGGTATCATTGGGCTGGCTAGAATTATTGTAAAAAAATAACATGTAAGTTGGAAATTTATCTTTTTGTGAAAAATCCAGAAGGGTCTATATGTCATAATAATTTGCAATATTTAAGTTCATCCTTCAAAAATAAGTTAGTTTTTAAAATAAATATATTAGTCTCAGACTTTGCAAAAAAAATATAAGAATGTTCTTTCCAAGGTGCAGCATACTGTGTAAGTAACAGCTTGAGAGAAAATTACAGTCATTAGGGTGCAATGGTAAAGAGTTTTTATTTCTATTTAATTCAAATTAAATCTGATTCAAAATACATGGGGAACAGGGGTAGTTACCGCCAGGGATGTTATTAAAGCTTCTGTTCAGCATGTCTGTTGTCTCTTTTTTAAAGTGAGACTAACAGTATCATCCTATCCATTGCCCTTCTGTTTGCTCCTTCACCACTGCCTTATACACAACCGCTTTGGGTTGGATGTACAGTCAGGGAGAGGAGATAAGGGCAAGGGAAGGGAAGAATGAGTGGAAACAATTAAATATTATCACCTATAAGAGAATCAGCTTTAAAAATCTTACTCACCATTTCCAAGACTGGGTTTATAAAAAGAAACCCTGCACTTGGTTTGTGATACCATCATTTTTTAAAAGAATTTAGGTATTTATATAATGTCTTTTTTCTTACCATAACTTGTTCATGAGATAAAGTAATTTTCATATAAACATCCACCAACTTCTAATAAGATAATTAACATATTTGTTTGAAATTTTGTTCCCAATAACTTGACTTAGTTTCTGCAAATGATAATTTGCTTAATTCTCTCTAGTTTTTGGCCCTACCAGCCACAGAGATGTTATCTGTAATAAAGCATTCCTTCTGCTTCCTTCCTTCATTTCTTCTTTCTTCCCCATATTACTGTCTTTATTTTTCCTTATCTTTCATTCCTGGAAGTAGATTTTATTAGTTTCCTGTGGCTGCTGCAATCACAAATGTAGTGATTTAAAATAACACAAACTTAAAATAAAATTTGACCAACAGTTCTGGAGGTCAGAGGTCTTGAAAGCAACCTGTCAGCAGAGCAATGCTCCTTTTGGAGGCTCTAGGGGAGAATACATTTCTTTCCTGTTCCAGCCTCTAAGAGCTATCCACGTCTCTTGGTTCATGCCCCCATCCCCAATAATGGCGCCACAGTGGCCTCTGCTTCCACTGTCTCCATCTCTTATAAGGACCCTTGTGATTACACTGGACACACCTGGAAAATCCAGAATAATCTCTCCATCTCAAAATTCTTAATTTAGTCACATCTGCAGAGTTCTCTTTCCCTGGTCAAGTAACATATACATAGATTCTGGAGATTAGGACACAGACAACTTTGTAGGAACATTGTTTTACCTACCACATACATAGAGGGCACCAAATGATCATATCAGAAGGTAAAAATTTCCAGTGCTAACTGCCATCTCAGTGTGACAGATGGTGTAATGGTGTTATAATCATCAGTATGAAAATAAAAGAAACCTCATTTAAAATGGCACTGGAGGGGAGCTCTCATGCAGGTACCATTGCTGTAGCCTGCATAACCAGCAAGAAGAAAGATAAGAATTATCTTGACAAGAGAGGACATTTTTTTCCACATAGAAATTTCATCTCCTGCTTCTAGGAAAAAGTAGGAAGATACCTCTCTGTTCCAGCAACAACTCACTAACTACCACTTGGCAGCCAATAACAAATTGCCACACCTCAAACACTTATTCTTCTCTAATGGCTTTTTGTTCAAAACAACCCTCCCCAATTTCCTTCTAAAACCTAAAAAAAATGACCTTCCCTTTGTCTATTTGGACTTGCCTATGGTTCACCATAGCTTGCATGTCCCAAATTGCAATTTCTCTGCTATTCCCAAATAAACTCATTTTGCTAGTAAAATAACTGGCTATTTTATTTTTAAGGTTGACAACAGCAATGTTCTCTCAGATGGAAGGAAATGGAAGGAAATTACTCGCCTGCCTCTAGAGAGTCATTGATTCACTTATGTATGAGTCTTATTGAACAAAATCCTGAGGCAATGGAAGAAATAGTCTCTCTTCTCAAGGAGCTTAAAATCTACTATAAGTGAAAAGGTATGCAAATAAATAATTATAAGAGAAGGCAAAGTGGTTAGTGCCCTAAGAGTTGAATCAAATACATCAGCAAACAGGGGACAAAGAGAACACTTCCAATTAAGGTTATTGGTGAAGGTTTTATTTATTTTTATTTTTTAATTTTTTAAAAAAGATTTTATTTGAGAGAGAGAGAAAAAGTGTGCATGCTTGAGCAGGGGGTGGGGCAGAGGGAGAGGGAGAAGCAGACTCCCTGCTGAGTGCGAAGCCCGATGCATGGCTGATCCCAGGACCCAGAGCCAAAGGCAGAAGCTTAACTGACTGAGCTACCCAGGCACCCCCCTCTATATTTTTAAGTATAAAGCAAAATGGGCAAAGTACAATAAAATAAGAAAACATTTTGTTCATGTCCTATTGTAGAGATAAAGGAGATGTTTCTATAACTCAATCATAGTCAGGTGGTGTCAATGTGTAATAGCACATTTTTATTTATTTATTTAGCAAATATTTATACAGCTCTTACTTTGTTCCAGATATCATTCTACATATTTTTCAAATATCACTCATTTAATTCTTATAGCAACCCTTTGTGAAACATGTTATCATTCCAATTTTACAGATGAGAAAGCTGAGGCACAAATAGGTTAAAAAATTAATCACATACTTAGAAAGAAGTCTGAACCCAGGCCAGTCTGGCTCCAGATTCCCTTTCTTAAGCACTACTCCAAGCTACTCCTCGAGTGAGCTATTAGGACCAGACCCTCTCAAGTACTCTTTTAAAAAGTTTGTGCATGGAGAAGACAAGAAACATTCTGGGTGATAAAAGCAGTTTATCTAAAAGCAGGAAAGCAAAGAAGGACACAGCTGTTCAGGTGATTATCATAGCTCAATTATCCAGAAGAGTATGAGATATGTAGCTGTATATAATTTTGTGCCCACACATTTACAAATGAGCAAAATTCCAAACTATTGGACCCTGTTAGCTATCTAAGAGCATCTTAAAACTTTCAAATTCCCTTAGTCTGAACCTTGAGTTGAACACAAATGTGAAGCCCAGAGAATCTTGGTTTGAGGAATTTTGATTTATTAGCAATTACTTATCAAGTTATTTAGATTATTTCAAGTCTGAAAATTCCTTTCAGTTCTTGCAATATGTTTTTCTCATCATAAGAATTATTAAATTATATATAACTTCCTGATACCAAGGGGAAAACACAGTGGTAAATAGCTTTAGAATCAGACATACGTGAATTTGAATCACATCTCTGCTATTTGCCAATTGTAAGTAACATACTTGCTTCCTTGGGGTGCTTGGGTGGTGTAGTCAGTTGGGAGTCGGACTCTTGGTTTCGGCTCAGGTCATGATCTCAGGATCCTGGTATCAAACCCCGTGGACTCCATGTTCAACACAGAGTCTGCTTGGGACACTCTCTCCCTCTCGCCCTCCCTCCCCTCCCCCCCGAAATAAAGAAATAAATCTTAAAAAAAAAAAACAAAACAAATTTGCCTCCTTAAGGCTTAGCTGTAACATGTGGACAAAGATGATTACTTCTTCAAATGCTCATTATAAGTATTAAATCAAATAGTGTATATTGAAACACATAGCACAGAACCTGGCACCTATTAATTGCCCAGTAAATTTTAGCTACTATTACTACTATAGCCAATCATCTAATTTTCATATTGACATTATATGGCAAGGATTGAATTTTTATGTATTAACAACAAAGCAAACTGAAAATTTTCAATGTTTAAGAAAGCTTATTTTTGAACAATACTAAAGGAGGCAGCAAAGTATAGCAGTCAGTAAAACAAATTTTTGAGTAAGATATAGTAGGTTGGAATTCTAGCTTCATGACTTACCATACTTAGAGCTGTGTGGCTTTGAGTATGTCAGTTAGCTTTCTGAGTCTATTCTTGGCATTCAAATAAAATAATAATTCAATAAATTATACATATGAAAAATTGATACATTTCCAGAAACAGTAGATAATAAATACAAACTTCATGTTTAACAATTCTAATTGGACTCCTAGTGATTAACAGAAAGGTAAAAGAATAGCAAATTATTGGCACATCAATGTTTGATCAAGACTTTACTAATGATTTCAAGATAACATATCATTTAGTTATTTTACATTGGGCCACAATAGTTTTTGACCAAGATAAATTATATCATATGGCTTTTTTTCACTACATAGGTTTATGCCTAAATTAATCCATTTGGCTTTGATAAAAGCAGTCAAACTGATCACTATTTGAGGACAGTTATGCTTCCAAGAAATAAAACTAAAAGTAGTATAGTACCCAATTTTGGTGAAATTATATTTTTAGAATTTATTTACATAGTCTAATTAATAGTTGCTGACTGAATCAAAGAAATCAGTTTAGAAAATTTAGTACATTCCCTGACATCTGTTCCTGGGTCATTATTTACTGAATCTGCATTTTTACAGCAGGAGTGGCAATTAATATAAAGTTAATTGATATAAACTAAGCATTTCCACCAGCAGGAAAGAGCTGATTTTACAACTGCATGTCCAAAAAATTTAAAGAACATATTCAGACAGTCTCAGATTTATATACATATCTTCCTCGACTTACGATGGGGTTACATCTAAGTAAACCAATCATCAGTTGAAAATATCATAAATCAAAAATGCATTTAAGACACCTAAACTAGCGGGGCGCCTGGGTGGCTCAGTTGTTAAGCATCTGCCTTCTGCTCAGGTCATGATCTCAGGGTCCTGGGATCGAGTCCCACATCAGGCTCCCTGCTTGGCCAGTACCCTGCTTCTCCCTCTCTCCGCTTGTGCTCCCTCTCTAGCTGTCTCTCTCTCTGTGTCAAATAAATAACATCTTAAAAAAAAAAAAAAAAAGGACAACTAACCTAGCAAACATCTTGGCTTAGTCCAGCCTACCTTAAACTCAGAACACTTGCATTAGCCTACTAGTTGGGCAAAATCATCGAACACAAAACCTCTTTTATAATGAAATGTTGAATATTTCACATAATTTATTGAATGCTGTGCTGAAAATGAAAAACAAAAGGTTGTAAGGGTACAAAATGTTTCTAAGTGTAATTGTTATTTACCTTCCTGATCGTGCAGCTGACTGGGAGCTGTGGCTGCCACCATCTAGCATCAAGAGAGGACAGTCCTGTATATCACTAGCACAGAAAAAGGCCAAAATTCAAAGTATGGTTTGTACTGAATGCCCACTGCTTTTGAACCATCATGAAGACAAATAAATCATAAGTTGAATTATCATAAGTTGGGGATCATCTGTATACAGCCTCCCTAATACCAATAATTTCAGCTAGCAAAAAAAAAAAAAAAAAAAGAAGAAAAGAAAGGAAAAGAAAATTGGCTAGCACTTACTGAGAATTTTTAGTGCCAAGCACTTTACAAGTACCACATTTAACTGACAAATTAAAACTTATGCATAGATAGTTTACCCCTAACCCCTGTTTTTCAGATGAGTAAACTGAAGTTTATCCGAGTTAAAAAATTTTGCTCAAGTCCTATCATTAAGAAGTGGCAGATTTGGGACTTGAATTCAAGTATGGCCACCTCTAAATCTCATATTTGTAACTATTCTATTTTTAATAATTTTACAATCACAGAAAACATGACAATCCCAGAAAATAATACCTCTAAATATAATCACAGGAAATATTTGCTCTGGTATGCTGTCTATAGATATTACTTTTATTTCCCAAAGCATATCATACAACGTGCCTTGCTTCTATCCTTGCCACCTTCATCATGAGGATTCCCTCTTCATTGTTGTAGGCTGGGCTCCTGTACTCCTCTCAATTCCCCAGCCTCTCAGCCATGGCAGACCCATTCTATTTATCTTCTTGCCTGATTCCCTATATACTCTTTGATGGCTTCTCTGCTGTCCTGAGGGTCTGAAGAAAGGTTTCCTGGGAGAGATTAGAGTAGGTAATTCCCAGTTTTTCCATTGCAGGCCCCAACACACTAATTTTGGATCTTACATAGCAACTTTGATAAAATAATTAATATGTTCAGCCGGCAATTTTCTGTGAAAAAAAAAGATTAAAAACAAATTTGTTTCACACGTTTACTAACTCAAAAAATCTTTGCTTTTTAATCAATTCTTAATCACTTTTAAGTTTAATTCCAAGAGATAACTATAGTAGATCAAAAGAAGGAGATTTTAAAATTCTATCCCGAATCTCAATATTGAACAAAATGTATTTGTAACATATGGATGGAGAGGTTTCAGTGTCAGGTTAGCCTCAAGTTAGCTATTAATCCTGAAACAAACTGATTAATCTTTTTGAATTTCTATGCTCTTATTAGTAGAGTGAGGTATTTTTGCAACAAAAGAATTCAGTAGTCTTCCATTTCCTATATTTGATATACCTAGAATAAGTCAATTTTCAAGACAGAGCAGAAAACAACTACCAGAGAAAAAAATCAAAAGTAAAACAAAACAGAACAAAGAAAAGATTTGCAAATAAAATCAGAAGGAACAAAATAAAAATGTTTAAATTCATGGCTGTACTACATAATCTCCAAACTTTGTAAAAGATAAAACAACAGATTCAGCCATATAGTCAAAACTCATTGAGGGGCGCCTGGGTGGCTCAGTCGTTAAGCGTCTGTCGGCCTTCGGCTCAGGTCATGATCCCAGGGTCCTGGGATCAAGCCTCGTGTAGGGTTTGCTGCTTGGCAGGAAGCCTGCTTCTCCCTCTCCCACTCCCCCTGCTTGTGTTCCCTCTCTTCGCTGGGTCTCTGTCAAATAAATGAAATCTTAAAAAAATCAAAATAAAACAACTCATTGAATACAGTGACAGGGAATCAATTAGGCACACAGAACAATAGATTAGACCAGGAGTTCTCAACTGGGGGCTATTTAAAACTCCAGGGACATTTGGCAATGTCTTGACACATTTTGGGGGTGTCAATACTGAGAGTGAGAGTACTAATAGAATCTAGTGGATAGAGGCCAGAATGCTGCTAAACATTTGACAATGCACAGGAATAGTCCCTCCCTACTAAAAAGGAATTATACAGCTGCAAATATCAATAGTGCCAAGGTTGAGAAATCTTGAACTACATCAAGGTAAAACACAAAAACGAGTAAAGAGTTTACAAAAAACAGTTGAACCCCCACCAGCCAATGCAATGAAATAAAACCAGCCAAAGGCTAATTACATTCCTTTTAGATTGATATAAATTACACTCCTCTTAGATTGATATACATTATTTAGGTTACCTATATATTTTTAAACCAAACTGGATTTATCAAACACTTCCATCTCCCCATCCCCATCAACTATTTAAAAGCATGTTTTCAATAGATATTTTGTCATGAGAGAGCAGTGATTAAATGGTGGTGGCAGGATGAGATGAGAGAAAATAAACTGAATTGTGTGTGGAGGGATCTATGTGGAGAAATAAAAAGAAAAAAAATTAAAGACTAATCAATTGAGGTAAGCAATATGAAAGGCATTGACATTGCAAACAGAAAGAATAGGGAATCTCCTAGGTTGGTTCTTGTATAAGTTTATTATTATTAAGTTGTTACTACTTATCCAAATATTTACATGTATCTTTGGGCCAAGAGTAAGTTATTTTTATTATGAGTATAAACATTAAGGAGTGATAGCATGAGCATCAAGTAGAACCAGTCTTAATATTGCAAGTGCTATTCAATAACTATTATTAGCTATTATGTTTTTGTGTCCAATTCTTTATTTACCTTTAACATGGTGCTAATAATATCATGTACTTCACAGGGTTTTGAAGATTAAAATCATATAATATACAAAAAGCATTTACTATAATCCTTATCTTATTCTTTGTCTGCATTAAATATTAGGCATTGTAAGTTTAAACAATGATGTATGATGATGATGTCCCATGAGGTTGTGGTAGAAATGACACTAAGGTGAACAGAAATGGCCAGGAGAAAGAATGAGTCAAATCTGGCCAGGAAAAGCATGATATATGAAACAGAAAGTGGATTAGTCTAGAGAATAGATGGTTATGACAAGATAAATATGATATCAAAATTGAAGCAAGCCCAGGAGTCTTCTAAGAAAGGTTATTAGTTGCTTACCAAAGGACTAAAACCTCAGAGATTATATAACTATAAATTTCATGAGCAAGAAACTCAAGGTCAAGTGTAAAGAAACAAAAAATATAAGTTGCCTTTATCCTCCCATTGCAACCTCTGCAAACCAATGGATGAGGAGATTAAAACACAACTGATTTACCGTGTTGCTGATTAAAGAACCATTAGGGAGCCAATGCATTCCCACAGCACAATCATCCTTAGAGCTAGAAGAAACATTAGATCCTACCTGCAGGGTAAGGATGCTCACCCTCATTCTAGAATTACTAGTGGCAAAGTAATATTGAGACACAGGGTGCTAGAGAAAGAACAGGTCCTTAGATTATAAAAGAAAGCTAAAATAAACTGTTCTATAATTATTAAAATATTTTTCTATTATGTGATTTTAAAAGGAATTCGTATGTGTATTGGCAGGGGGTATCCGGGAACTCTGTACTGTTCAATTTTGGTATGAACTGCTATAAAATAAAGGTATAAAAGTACAAAGGTATAAAGGTATAAATATAAAGTCTATTTAAGAAAGTGAATCAGAAAAAAAAAAAAAAAAAGAAAGTGAATCAGTGGGGCGCCTGGGTGGCTCAGTCGTTAAGCGTCTGCCTTTGGCTCAGGTCATGATCCCAGGGTCCTGGGATCGAGCCCCGCATGGGGCTCCCTGCTCAGTGGGAAGCCTGCTTCTCCCTCTCCCATTCCCCCTGCTTGTGTTCCCTCTCTCGCTGTCTCTCTCTGTCAAATAAATAAAATCTTTTAAAAAAAAAAAAGAAAGTGAATCAGTATGACAATATATCTATCTGAGAAGCCACTTAGGAAACTGTTTTTGTTATTTTAATATTTATTTGTTTATTTTAGATTTTATTTTTTTAAGTAATCTGTACACCCAAAGTGGGGCTTAACCCACAATCCCAAGATTGCATGTTCCATCAACTGAGCCAACCAGGTGCTCCAGAAATTGTTTTCTTTAAATCTAGAATAAAAAGTAAATTATCTGTCCCATTCATGACTGAAAATTATCATTGTATTGTATGTCTACTATGTGACATAAATTTTACATACCTTAACTTTCACAAAGACCTTGAAATATTGATAGTATTTCCATTTACAGATGAAAATGTGTGGATTAAATAGGTTATGTTTCCAAAGTTCACATTACTATTATATGTCAGAGCTATAATTATAACCCAGGTCTCCAAGGGCCTTTCTTTAATACTTTCTGCTAGACTGTGTTACCTTTTTTTTTAAAGATTTTTTTTTTATTTATTCATTCGAGACACAAAGACACACAGAGAGAGAGAGAACATGAGCAGGGGGAGAAGCAGAGGGAGGGGGAGAAGCAGGCTCCCTGCTGAGCAGGGAGCCTGATGCGGGGCTTGATCCAGGACCCTGGGATCATGACCTGAGCCAAAGGCAGACGCTTAACCATCTGAGCCACCCAGGCGCCCCTAGACTGTGTTACCTTAACTGGGTCCAATTAATACATCATTTTCTTCAGAAGATGGCAGCAACAGTTTCATATAGAAAGGGAAGACCGTTTTCATCTTTTTTCAATACCCAAAGAACAGACAACAGAAAAAGCTCTCTAAATTTAATAAAATTGAAATTGTACTAGTATATTTAATGGAATTTTATTTTATTTTTTTCAGCCATTTAAAAATGCAAAAGCCTTTCTTAGCTCAAAGGCTGTGCAAAAACAGGTGATGAGCTTGATTTGGCACAAGGACTACAGTCTTCCCACTCCTGAATTAAAATATTATGCCAGTACTGACAGTTCTTTAATCCCTCTTATAGTTTATTTTTTCAAATAATTTACTGAGTTGAAATCCATAGAACATAAAATTAATCACGTTAAAGTGGACAATTCAGTGGCAGTTAGTATATACATAATGTTGTGCAACCACCACCTCTATCTAGTTCCAAAACATTTCCATTACTCCAAAGAGAAACTCCTTAGCCATCAAGTAATTTCTCCCAATCCCCCCTTCTCCCCAGTCCCTGCCAACCATCAATCTGTGTTCTATCTCTACAAATTTCTCTATTCCAAATAGGGCATTGTAAGGAGAATCATACAATATCTGACACTTTGTGTCTGGTTTCTTTCACTTTGCAAAATGTTTTCAAGGTTCATCCATGTTATAGGATATATCTGAATTTCAGGGTTTTTATGGCTGAATAATATTCATTTGTATGTTTATCCATATATTACTTATCCTTCATCAGTTGATGGACACTTGGGCTGTTTTTACCTTTTGGCTATTGTGAATATTACTGCTATGAACACACATTTACATTTACTTGTTTGAGTACCTGTTTTCAATTATTTTTGGTATATACCTAGGAGTGGAATTGCAGGGTGAAGTGGTAGTTCTAAGTTTAACTTTTTGGGGAACCATTAAACTGTTTCAAAACAGCTGAACCATTTTCAATCCTACCAGCAACATACAAAGGCTCTAATTTCTCCACATGCTCATCAACAGTTATCTTCCATTTTTATAATTATTGCCTACTAGTGAGAGTGAAGTGATACCTGATTGTGGTTTTGATTTGCATTTCTCTAATAACTAATGATGTTGAGCATATTTTCACTTAATTCATATGGTCACTTAAATATCTTATTTGAAAAAATAGCTATTCAAGTCTTTTGCCCATTTTTTAATTGGGTAGTTTGTATTTTTTTGTTCTAAGTTTTCTTTATATAGTTGGGATACTTGTGCTTTTAACAGATACATGAATTGATGATGTTTTCTCTCATTCTGCTGATTGTCTTTTCACTTGATTGATGATGTCATGTGATATACAAAGGTTTTAATTTTTTTTATTTTTTATTGTTATGTTAATGACCATACATTACATCATTAGTTTTTGATGTAGTGTTCCATGATTCATTGTTTGTGCATAACACCCAGTGCTCCACACAGAACATGCCCTCTTTAATACCCATCACCAGGCTAACCGATTCCCCCACCCCCCTCCCCTCTAGAACCTTCAGTTTGTTTTACAGAGTCCATCATCTCTCATGGTTCCTCTTCCCCTCCGATTTACTCACCTTCATTCTTCCCCTCCTGCTATCTTCTTCTTCTTCTTTTTTTTCTTAACATATATTGCATTATTTGTTTCAGAGGTACAGATCTGTGATTCAACAGTCTAGCACAATTCACAGCACTCACAATAGCACATACCCTCCCCAATGTCTATCACCCAGCCACCCCATCCCTCCCACCTCCCACCCTCCAGTAAACCTCAGGTTGTTTCCTGAGATTAAGAATTCCTCATATCAGTGAGGTCATATGATACATGTCTTTCTCTGATTGACTTATTTCACTCAGCATAACACCCTCCAGTTCCATCCACGTCGTTGCAAATGGTAAGATCTCATTCCTTTTGATGGCTGCATAATATTCCATTGTGTATATATACCACCTCTTCTTTATCCATTCATCTGTCGATGGACATCTTGGCTCTTTCCACAGTTTGGCTATTGTGGACATTGCTGCTATAAACATTGGGGTGCACGTACACCTTCGGATCCCTACATTTGTATCTTTGTGGTAAATACCCAGTAGTGCAATTGCTGGATCGTAGGGTAACTCTATTTTCAACTGTTTTAGGAACCTCCATACTGTTTTCAGGAGTGGCTGCACCAGCTTGCATTCCCACCAACAGTGTAGGAGGGTTCCCCTTTCTCCGCATCCCTGCCAACATCTGTCATTAATTTACTTGTTAATTTTAGCCATTCTGACTGATGTGAGGTGGTATCTCATTGAGGTTTTGATTTGGATTTCCCTGATGCCAAGAGATGTTGAGCACTTTTTCACGTGTCTGTTGGCCATTTGGATGTCTTCTTTGGAAAAATGTCTATTCATGTCATCTGCGCATTTCTTGATTGGAGTATTTGTTCTTTGGGTGTTGAGTTTGATAAGTTCTTCATAGATTTTGGATACTAGTCATTTATCTGATATGTCATTTGCAAATATCTTCTCTCATTCTGTCAGTTGTCTTTTGGTTTTGTGGACTGTTTCTTTTGCTGTGCAAAAGCTTTTTATCTTTATGAAATCCCAATAGTTCATTATTGCGCTTGCTTTCCTTGCCTTTGGCGATGTTTCTAGGAAGAAGTTGCTGCGGCTGAGGTGGAAGAGGTTGCTGCCTGTGTTCTCCTTTAGGATTTTGATGGACTCCTGTCTCACGTTTAGGTCTTTCAACCATTTGGAGTCTATTTTGGTGTGTGGTGTAAGGAAATGGTCCAGTTTCATTTTTCTGCATGTGGCTGTCCAATTTACCCAACAACATTTATTGAAGAGACTGTCTTTTTTCCATTGGACATTCTTTCCTGCTTTGTCAAAGATGAGTTGACCATAGAGTTGAGGGTCCATTTTTGGGCTCTCGATTCTGTTCCATTGATCTATGTGTCTTTGTGCCAGTACTGTACTGTCTTGATGATGACAGCTTTGTAATAGAGCTGGAAGTCCAGAATTGTGATGCCACCAGCTTTGCTTTTCTTTTCACCATTCCTCTGGCTATTCGGGGCCTCTTCTGGTTCCATACAAATTTTAGGATTATTTGTGCCATTTCTTTGAAAAAAGTGGATGGTATTTTGATGGGGATTGCATTGAATGTGTAGATTGCTCTAGGTAGCACTGACATCCTCACAATGTTTGTTCTTCCAATCCATGAGTATGGAACGTTTTTCCATTTCTTTGTGTGTTCCTCAATTTCTTTCATGAGTATTTTATAGTTCTCTGAGGACAGATCCTTTGCCTCTTTGGTTAAATTTATTCCTAGGTATCTTATGGTTTTGGGTGCAATTGTAAATGGGATCGACTCCTTAATTTGTCTCTCTTCTGTTTTATTGTTGGTGTATAGGAATGCCACTGATTTCTGTGCATTGATTTTATATCCTCCCACTTTACTGAATTCCTGTATGCATTCTAGCAGTTTTGGGGTGGAGTGTTTTGGGTTTTCCACATAAAGTATCATATCATCCGCAAAGAGTGAGAGTTTGACTTCCTCTTTGCTGATTTGGATGCCTTTGATTTCTTTTTGTTGTCTGATTGCTGTGGCTAGGACTTCTAATACTATGTTGTATAGCAGTGGTGAGAGTGGACATCCCTGCTGTGTTCCTGACCTTAGGGGAAAAGCTCTCAGCTTCTCCTCATTGAGAATGATATTCGCTGTAGGTTTTTCATAGATGGCTTTTATGATATTGAGGTATGTACCCTTTATCCCTATACTCTGAAGAGTTTTGATCAAGAAAGGATGCTGTACTTTGTCAAATGTTTTTTCTGCATCTATTGAGAGGATCATAAGATTCTTGTTTTCTTTTGTTAATGTATTGTATCACGTTGATTGATTTGCGGATGTTGAACCAATCTTGCAGCCCAGGGATAAATCCCACTTGGTCGTGGTGAATAATTCTTTTAATGTACTGTTGGATCCTATTGGCTAGTATTCTGGTGAGAATTTTTGCATCCATGTTCATCAAGGATATTGGTCTGTAATTCTCCTTTGTGATGGGGTCTTTGTCTGGTTTTGGGATCAAGGTAATGCTGGCCTCATAAAATGAGTTTGGAAGTTTTCCTTCCATTTCTATTTTTTGGAACAGTTTCAGGAGAAGAGGTATTAATTCTTCTTTAAATGTTTGGTAGAATTCCCCTGGGAAGGCATCTGGCCCTGGGCTTTTGTTTGTTGGGAGATTTTTGATGACTGCTTCAATTTCCTTGCTGGTTATAGGTCTGTTCAGGTTTTCTATTTCTTCCTGGTTCAATTTTGGTAATTGATACATCTCTAGGAATGCATCCATTTCTTCCAGGTTATCTAATTTGCTGGCATACAGTTGCTCATAATATGTTCTTATAATTGTTTGTATTTCTTTGGTGTTGGTTGTGATCTCTCCTCTTTCATTCATGATTTTGTTGATTTGGGTCATTTCTCTTTTCTTTTTGATCAGTCTGGCCAGGGGTTTATCAATCTTGTTAATTCTTTCAAAGAACCAGCTCCTAGTTTTGTTGATCTGTTCTACTGTTCTTTTGGTTTTATTTCATTGATTTTTGCTCTGATCTTTATTATTTCTCTTCTCCTGCTGGGTTTAGGCTTTATTTGCTTTTCTTCAAAGGCTCCTTTAGGTGTAGGGTTAGGTTGTATATTTGAGACCTTTCTTGTTTCTTGAGAAAGGCTTGTATTGCTATATACTTTCCCCTTAGGACTGCCTTTACTGTATCCCAAGATTTTGAACAGTTGTGTTTTCATTTTCATTGGTTTCCATCAATTTTTTTTAAATTCTTCTTTAATTTCCTGGTTGACCCATTCATTCTTTAGTAGGATGCTCTTCAGCCTCCCTGTATTTGAGTTCTTTCCGACTTTCCTCTTATGATTGAGTTCTAGTTTCAAAGCATTATGGTCTGAAAATATGCAGGGAATAATCCCAATCTTTTGGTAGCAGTTGAGACCTGATTTGTGACCTAGGATGTGATCTATTCTGGAGAATGTTCCATAGGCACTAAAGAAGAATGTGTATTGGGATGGAATGCTGCTTTGGGATGGAATGTTCTGAATATGTCTGTGAAGTCCATTTGGTCCAGTGTGTCATTTAAAGTCTTTATTTCCTTGTTGATCTTTTGCTTAGATGATCTGTCCATTTCAGTCAGGGGGGTGTTAAAGTCCCCCACTATTTTTTTTTTAATGATTTTATTTATTTATTTATTTGAGAAAGAGAGAATGAGAGATAGAGAGCACGAGAGGGAAGAGGGTCAGAGAGAGAAGCAGACTCCCTGCTGAGCAGGGAGCCTGATGTGGGACTCGATCCTGGGACGCCAGGATCATGACCTGAGCCAAAGGCAGTCGCTTAACCAACTGAGCCACCCAGGCGCCCAAAGTCCCCCACTATTATTGTATTGTTGTCAATGTGTTTCTTTGCTTTTGTTTTTAATTGCCTTATATAATTGGCTGCTCCCATGTTAGGGGCATAGATATTTACAATTGTTAGATCTTCTTGGTGGATAGACCCTTTAAGTAGGATATAGTGTCCTTCCTCATCTCTTATTACAGTCTTTGGTTTAAAATCTAATCTGTCTGATATAAGGATTGCCACCCCAGCTTTCTTTTGGTGTCCATTAGCATGGTAAATGGTTTTCCACCCCCTCACTTTCAATCTGGGGGTGTCTTTGGGTCTAAAATGAGTCTCTTACAGACAGCATATAGATGGGTCTTGTTTTTTAATCCAATCTGATAGCCTGTGTCTCTTGATTGGGGCATTGAGCCCATTTACATTCAGGGTAACTATTGAAAGACATGAATTTAGTGCCATTGTATTGCCTGTAAGGTGACTGTTACTGTATATTGTCTGTGTTCCTTTCTGGTCTATGCTGGTTTTAGGCTCTCTCTTTGCTTAGAGGACCCCTTTCAATATTTCTTGTAGGGCTGGTTTTGTGTTTGCAAATTCCTTTAGTTTTTGTTTGTCCTGGAAGGTTTTTATCTCTCCTTCTATTTTCAATGAGAGCCTAGCTGGATATAGTATTCTTGGCTGCATATTTTTCTCGTTTAGTGCTCTGAATATATGATGCCAGTCATTTCTGGCCTGCCAGGTCTCTGTGAATAGGTCTGTTGCCAGTCTAATGTTTCTACCTTTATAGGTTATATATCTCTTCTCCCGAGCTGCCTTCAAGATTTTCTCTTTGTCTCTGAGAGTCGTAAGGTTTACTATTAGGTGTAGGGGTGTTGACCTATTTTTATTGATTTTGAGAGGGGTTCTCTGTGCCTCCTGGATTTTGATGCCTGTTTCCTTCCCCACATTAGGGAAGTTCTCTGCTATAATTTGCTCCAATATATCTTCTGCCCCTCTCTCTCTTTCTTCTTCTTCTGGGATCCCAATTATTCTAATGTTGTTTCATCTTATGGTATCACTTATCATTCGAATTCTGCCCTCGTGATCCAGTAGTTGTTTATCTCTCTTTTTCTCAGCTTCTTTATTTTCCATCATTTGGTCTTGTATATCACTGATTCTCTCTTCTGCCTCATTTATCCTAGCAGTTAGTCCCCCATTTTTGATTGCACCTCATTAATAGCCTTTTTGATTTCGATATGGTTAGATTTTATTTTTATTTATTTTTAATTTATTTATTATTTATTTTGAGAGAGTGAGAAAGAGAGAAAGAGAGTACATGAGAGCGGGGAGGGTCAGAGGGAGAAGCAGACTCCCCGTGGAGCAGGGAGCCCGATGCGGGACTCGATCCTGGGACTCCAGGATCACGACCCGAGCTGAAGGCAGTTGCTCAACCAACTGAGCCACCTAGGCGCCCTCGATTTGGTTAGATTTTAGTTCTTTTATTTCTCCAGGAAGGGTGTCTCTAATAACTTCCATCTTTTTTTCAAGCCCAGTGAGTATCTTTAAAATCATGATTCTGAACTCTAGGTCCGACATCATACTAATGTCTGTATTGAGTAGGTCCCTGGCAGACGGTACTACCTCTTGTTCTTTGTGCTGAGGTGATTTTTTTTGTCTTGTCATTTTGTCCAGAGGAGAACAGATTAATGAGAGAACAAAATGCTAACAGGGTAACAATGTCCCCAGAAAATATACTCTAAACAAATAAGAAAAGACCTGAAACCAGGGGAAAAGAAAGGGAACGAAAGAAAAAAGAGAAAAAAAAAGAAAAAGAAAAAGAGAAAAACAAACAAAAACAGAAAAAAACAAAAAAAACCCCAACAGAATATGATCAAATATGATCAGGCTAGTGCATACCCAGTGCCACACACTAGATTTTGGGTGTTTTTTGGTCTGTTAGAAGATAGTGCCTCCTAAAATTTTAATGAAAGAAAGATTTATATATGTACAAAATAAGGGGTGATACAATGAAGGGATGGAAGATGAATGTAAAGATGAAAATTATAAGAGATTTTATAAAAGGAATTGATAAGAAGTTGTTTGAAAAAAGAAAGAAGATTTTAAAAAAAAGGGAGAGAATGTGATCAGGCAGGAGACTAGAACAAAGCCATACACTAGAGATTTAGGGTATATTTTGATCTGTTAGAAGAAACTGTATCTCAAAATTTTAAAGAGAGAACAACTTATATATATGCCAAAAATAAGGGTAACTACTATGAAGGGATAGAATATGACTCTAAAAATGAAAAATAAAAAAAAATTTTTAAGAAGAGATAGATAAGATGTTGGTTGAAAAAGGGAAAAAGAAAAATTCAAAAAAAAAAGTTAAAAAAATTAACTTTGAAAAACTAATGAATCATGGTAAAAAAGCCATGAATTGTATGTATAGTATTCCCCTAGCGCTGGAGTTCTCCCGTTCTCCTTGATCGGTAAACTTGTTCTTGGCTGGCTGTTCGTGCTGATCTTCTAGGGGAAGGGTCTGTTGCCGTGGTTCCCAAATGTCTTTGCCGGAGGTGGAACTGCCCCGCCCTTGTGAGTCCAGGCTAAGCAATCTGCTCGGGTTTGCTCTCGGGAGCTTTTGTTCCCTGCAAGCTCTCGGTACAGCTTTGGAGGATGAGAGTGAAAATGGTGGCCTCCTAATCTCCACCCCAGAGGAGCCGAGAACTCGGGGCCTGCTCCTCAGTGTGCCCGCAGAGAAAAGCAGTCAGTCACTCCCGTGTCCCTGGTCTCCGGCTGCACTCCATGCTCACCCGGCCTGTGACCGAGCGTTTCTATTTCTGGCACCTGACCCTGTGTGGAGTCTCCAAACCCAGCAGATCCCTGTGGTGCGCTCCTGCGCTGCTCCTCCTGGGGGAGGAAGGGGAGTCTCCCCGGATCTGCCGCTTGTTGGGTCCCTGCTGGAAGAGCGGGGGCCCGACTGGGCCGCGGATCACGGTTTATGGCAACCCCCAAGCTGAGAGCCCGTGCCTCGTCTCCGTCTCTGCATCTGGCTTCCCCTCTCCGATACCTGGGAGCTCTGCCACACTCAGGCAGCCCCGGTCTTTCTGTGACCCCGAGGGTCCTGAGACCACACTGTCCCGCGAGGGTTCCTCCTCCAGCTTAGCCACTGGAGTGATGTCCCTCAGCGGAGCCGACTTCTAAAATTTCGATTTTGTGCTCCGTGGCTCTATTACTTGCTAGAAGCAGCCGACAGAGGCCCCCTCCCCCGCCGTCGATCCTCCCGAATATCGCCTCAGATTCAGTTCTCCGCACGTCCTACCTTCCAGTAAGTGGTCGCTTCTCTGTTCAGAGAGTTGTTGCTACTCTCTTTGATCTCTTGTTGAATTCATAGGTGTTCAGAATGATTTGATCCCCATTCAGCTGAATTCCTGAGACCAGACGAAATCCAGGTCTCCTACTCCTCTGCCATCTTGCTCCGCCTCCCAAAGGTTTTAATTTTGATGAAGTCTAAGGTATCTATTTTTTCTTTTATTGTTTATGCCTTTGGTGTTCTACCTAATGGAATCTATTGTCAAGTCCAAGATCATGAAGATTTAACCCTATATTTTCTTCAAAGAGTTTTATGGATTTAGCTTTTATATTTAGGTCTTTGATCAATTTTGAATTAATTTTTGTGTAGGATATGAAGTAGCAATTTAACTTCATTCTTATGCATGTGAATATCCAGTTGTCCCAGAAGCATTGTTGAAGAGACTATTCTTTCCCCATCAAATAGTCTTCTCATCCTTGTCAAAAAAATTGATTGACCATAGATGTATGGGTTTATACCTATAATCTCAATTCTATTCCACTGGTCTACATGTCTACATCACGTTGTTTTGATTACTGTAAATTTGTAGTGAATTTGAAATTGGAAAGAGTAACATGTTTGTTGTTCTTTGTCAAATTTCTTTTGGCTATTAAGGGCTCCTAGAAATTCAAAAGTATTTGAAGACTAGTTTTTCTATTCCTGCAAAAAAAAAAAAAGGCTTTTGTAATTTTGAATTTTGATAGAGACTGCATTGAATCTGTAGATCACTTTGGATAATATCAACATCTTAATATTAAGTCTTGTAGTTCATGAACAGAGAATGGATTCCCATTTATTTCTTTAATTTCTTTCAATAATATTTTGTGGTTTTCATTGAATAAATATTTCACCTACTTAGTAAATTTTTCCCTAAATATTTTATTCTTTGGATGTACCATAAATTGTTTTCTTAATTTCCTTTTGGATTATTTGTTGCTGGTATATAAAAACATGATTGATTTTTGTGTGTTGATCTTGTACCCTGCAGTTTTTCTGTCTTCGTTTATTAGCTTTAGTTAATTTCTTTGTGGATTTCTTAGGATTTTCTACATAATCATGTCATCTATGGATAGAGGCAATTTTATTGATTCAAGTATGGATGCATTATATTTTCTATTGTCTAGTCATTCTAGATGGGACTTAAGTATAACACTGAATAGCAGTGGTGAAAGTTGGCATCTTTGTCTTGTTTCTAATGTTAGGGGAAGAGCTACTTTGCTCCTACACAATTCTGTACCCTCCTTATGCTGTTTTATAATCATGTAGAAAATATAAAGTGGATTTAACAACCAAAAATATCTTCAATAATAATGGGTTTTATATACACCCATGTAGTTGCCTTTACTAGAGATTTTTACGACTTCATTTAGCTTCCAGTTACTGTCTGGTGTCCTTGCATATCAACCTAAAGTACTACCTTTGGCATTTCAGGTAGGAATGCACTGCTGGTAATGAACTCTGCTAGATTTTGTTTATCTGGAAATATCTTAATTTATCCTTGATTATTAAACATTTATCCTTGGGGTACCTGGGTGGCTCGGTCAGTTGAGTGTCTGACTCTTGGTTTTGGCTCAGTTGATGATCTCAGGGTCATGAGATTGAGCCCCACATCAGGCTCTGTGCTCACCAGGGAGCCTGCCTCTCTCTCTGTCCCTCTCCCTTTGCCCTTCCTCCTGCTCATGTGTGTGCCCTCTCTAAAGTTGAATGAATAAATAAATCAATAAAATAAAATTTATCCTTGATTTTTGAAGAACATTCTTTCTAGACATAGAATTCTTGGTTGGAAGTTATTTTTTCTTTCAGCACTTTAAATATGTCATCCCACTGCCTGTCACTCTCTCCATTGTTTCTAATAAGAAATCAGTTGTTTACCTTACTAAGGATCCCTTTACATGATGAACTTTCACTTACTTTCAGGATTCTTTTCCTTGGCTTTCTACAGTTTGATCATGATGTGTCTTGGTGTGAATACCTGAATTTATTCTATTTAGAGTTTATTGAGCTTCTTTAATGCATAGATTCATGTATTTCATCAAATTTGGAAAGTTTTTAGCTGTTGTTTCATCATATATTCTGTCACTTTCTCTCTTCTTCTGGGACTCCACAATGTATACGTGGGTTGGTTTAATAGTGTTCCACAGTTCCCTTAGGTTTTGCTCATTTTGTTCTTTTTTTTTTTTTTTTGCTCCCCATATGCAATAATTTCAATTGTCCTATTCTTTTTAGATTTATTTATTTATTTATTTTGGGGAGAGAGAGAGAGAGAGAGCACGTTAGGGGGAGCAGAGGGAAAGGGAGAGAGAAACCCAAGCAGACTCTGCACTGAGCCTGACATGGGCTCAATCCCATGCCCCATGAGATCATGACCTGAGCTAAAACCAAGAGTCAGACAACCGATTTTGCCACCAAGGCACCCCAATTGTCCTATTTTTAAAATGACGGATTCCAGGGATGCCTGGGTGGCTCATGCATTTAAGCATCTGCCTTTAGCTCAGGACACAATCCCAGGGTCCTAGGCTCCTTGCTCAGTGGAGAGCCTACTTCTCCCACTGCCTGTAGCTCCCCCTGCTTGTGCATGCTCTGTCTCTCTCTGACAAATAAAATCTTTAAAAAAAATGACTGATTCCATCTTTTGTTCAAATCTGTTGTTGAATGCCTTTAGTGAAATTTCTTTTCAGTTATATTTTCATCTTTAGAATTTCTATTTAGTTCTTTTATAATTTTTATCTCTTTATGATATTCTCACATTCTCTTTATATTTTCACATCTCTTTTTCCTGTTTTTTTTTTTTTTATGCATGGTATCCTTTAGATTTTTGAGTATATTTAAGCCAGTTGATTTAAAGTCTTTGTTCAGTAATTTCAATATTGGGTTTTCTCTGGGGTGGTTTTTTGTCAATTTGTTTTTTCTTGTGAATGGGTCATACTTTCCTGTTTGTATGTCATATGATTTTTTCTGTTGTTGAAAACTGGGTATTTAAATATCATAACATGGTAACTCTGAAAATAAGATTTACCCCTTTTCCAGGATTTGCTTTTTGTTGATGTTGTTGTTGTTGTTTAAAGATAAAGTCACTTGGAATAGTTACTAAATATATTATAAATTGTTGTTGTGAACAATTGATTCCTTACCATGTGTGGTCACTAAAGTCTCTGTTTTTTTTAGCTTGTGTCAACTATTATTTTTACAGACATTTCCTTGAATTTGCTGGGAGGTATAAACAAACACACACACACAAACAAAATGACCTCTACCAGTCTTTGCAGAATGGCTTTATGTTGGGGCAGTCCTTTAACACATAGGCAGACTGTTTATAACTCTGCTTAGCCTTCATTTCTTACTTGCACTGGAATTTTAGATCAGCCAGAGGTGAAAGCTTAGGGTCTTCTCAGGTCTAATGTAAGTATGTGTCCTTGGCATGCACAGATCTTTCTATATTCCTCACTATATATATATTTTTTTGAATATATATATATACATACACATATGTATATATATATTCAAAAATCACCCATATGGGTGATTTTTGAATGCCCTAATTTTCCAAAGAAACTGTCCAATTATTCCTTCTAGGCTTGAGATGGTCTATTACATGTCTCAGCCATATCTTTTGCCCCAGGAGGCTGTGGATTTTTTGTGCATCTTAAATTTTTTTTCAAGCAATGTCTGCCATTTTTATACCTGAGTAAATTCCATATTGGGTGGAACAGAGATGAGTGTCTTACATTAGTCCTTCAGCTATCCCTGACAGTAGATTAGAATGGGTAAACACAAAATCTGTGAATAAGTCTTTTTTGCTTTTTCCAAAACCAGGAACCAGGGTCCAAAACTGGGAATGTAGGACATGGTTTTTAAGATCATTGATGAGCCATGCAGGGGATGGAGTATCAGCAAGTAAAAACACCACAAACTTTCCTGCCATTTTCTAAATTGTCTTTTCTTGTCCACTATTAGCTTGGATGATATAAATCTTTTACGGCTTTCCAGAGTTCTGAAAAACTTGATTTTGACCATTTCTGCATAGTTTTCTATGTTTCTGTGGAAGACAGTAGTTGAAGGAGCTGCTTATTCTGCCATTTTGCTGGCATAATTCTTCTAGATTTAGTGTTTTGAAAATAATGTCTCATATATTGAAAGCAGGGCAAGATTATATCATTTTTTTTATTGTCTTCAAATTCTCCTAAGAGAGCTGGAAACATAGGTAACAATATATAATTACTAACTTGATTCTTTATCATATTTACTAATATAATGAGTATTAACATAATTATGTTTTAATCAACAATTAAATAATATTAAACACGACCCAACTTTCAGTATAATTCTGTTTATGAAATAACTTTCTGGTTTTAGATTTTGAATAAACTCCTATCATTTTAGTGCTCAGTCTGCTTTTTCTATGTTCTTCAATTACAGTGCACCATATGGGTGCAATGCAAAAGTCTGTTTGGGTTTCTCTCTCCCTTTCCCTCTGCTCCCCACAACGTGCTCTCTCTCTCTCCAAAAGAAATAAATAAATCTAAAAAGAATAGGACAATTGGAATTATTCCATATGGGAATCAAAAAAAAAAAAAGAATTAAGAAAATGAGCACTTCAATTACGCAAGAAAATAATTTTCTTATTTAATCATTTTTCTAAGCATGATCATCTCTGACCTCCATTTGTTTATAAAGATTACTAAAAACTCTTTATTAACTATTTCTCCTAAAAATAAGAGCTGCTTTAAATGAAACAAACAAAAAGATAACATTGAAAAATATATGATGTTTGGGTGTTAATCTAGATATGACTTAATTCATTTGAATGTTTATAAATGGCATGGTCTTTCCCACCATAGCTACATGTGCTTATAGCAAAAGATCTAATCAGTCATTTGAATGACTGATCTGCCACAGCTCAAATCAATTCTTTTACTAGTGGGAAAGTGGCATATAGAGCTTAGAGAATAGCAGTGCCTATGGCCATGTTAAGTCAGCACATCTTGGGACAAGTGGTTGAGAGAAAGACTAATAAACTTTTCTTTCACAGAGGTAAATATATCAGCATGAACAAAGAATAGCAAAGTCATTTGTTTCTCTAAGCAATTACAAGTCTAAAGTGTGAGATTTCAAGTTTACTGAGTATTCAATACTGAGTTTGGTAGATAGAATTGTAGCTTCAAAATGTTATTTTTAGTTTTGGTTCAAAATTAGAATAAAGCACTAAGAGCTAATTTGTATGCAGATGAATGTCCCATAAAAAGCATATCACACTTACAAATATTTTTATCCTTTTTTGATATTGCACTTTTGATTTCATATTTTGAAGAAATTTTCTGAGAAATTTTGCAATAGTAAAAAGTCACTGATTATTACAGGGGATATTACCACTTTCTTCTGTCTTTCAAAAGTATTTTCGACCTTCCTAATTGTTTAAACAAGAAATTAAATTTTTATGGATTCCTGTATATATTTATACACGTATGTTGGGGTTTTAATCTATAGTTAACGGTTTGAATAAAAAGAATTTTAATTTTTATAAAATTTGATTGAGAAGGTATCAAGGCTACTATTTCAGTTCTCATTTCTAACAGTGTTAACTTTCTCTATTTAAGACCTTACAAAATAGTCACATATTATGCACACTTCCCAATTCTATGTGTCTGTGAATACAGAGTGACCTATGTTAAGTGGGAGGTAAGTGATGGAATATCTGTCAAAGGCAGCTGTTGTGCTTTATGATGGATAATATCATTTTCTGTAATACTGGAGGAAGCTTTTTAACAGACTGATACTTAAACTATTTTGAGAAGGCCAAAGTGGTCTCCTTGCCTGGACCTTCATTCTTATATATGTGAGGCTCTCAGGGATGGATGCAGGCACATGTTATTTGATCATAATTGGTTGTTAGAT
This sequence comes from Zalophus californianus, assembly GCF_009762305.2. Lineage (NCBI taxonomy): Eukaryota > Metazoa > Chordata > Mammalia > Carnivora > Otariidae > Zalophus > Zalophus californianus. The sequence continues at coordinate 80,624,297 of NC_045606.1, forward strand.
GTCCAGTGTAGAACATAAACTGTCCATAGCAATTGGTAGCTTCAAAAGTGTGATTCAGGGATAACAGAATCTCATAAACCCTTGCCCCTACAGCTGTTCTCTCTGTTTTAATAACTCCATCTGACTGTACAAAGGTTTTGAGATACCCTGAAGTAAAATATTTATTATATTTACATTTAATATAAATATATAAGTATGCATATATAAAATATTTATAACTATCTATATTTATATGTAAAACACACACACAAAAAAATACTTCAAAGAAGCACAACCCAAGACCTGGATAAGTTTAGTAAACTGCTCTGGGAAAGAGTTGGGAAAAAAACGATGGTACATAAGGCTTCCTTTTTTCTAGGATGACAAGTTTAACTCAAATACTACTTTTAAAAAGTAGTAATAGAAACAAGAAAACTAGTGAACAAAAGTAGGAGGAGAAAGAGCATAGTGCAGAAAAACAACTGTAGCACAAAAACTTCAAAATTTTTAAAGATCAAAATCCATGGAAAAACAAGAACTCTTTCCTCCCCCAATTCTCTGAACTTTCCTCCTTCCACTGACTGCTCCTGGAATTGTTTGGTATTAAAAAAATATTGACTTTTGAATTCACTTTCAAATTCTAACACAGTTTATGATTAAAACACAAGCAAATCCAACAGTACATTAACAGGATTATTCACCATGACCAAGTGGGATTTATTCCTGGGCTGCAAGGTTGGTTCAACATCTGCACATCAATCAGTATGATACACTACATAAATAAAAGAAAGGACAAGAACCATATGATCCTCTCAATAGATGCAGAAAAAAGCATTTGACAAAGTACAGCATTCTTTCTTGGTTAAAACTCTTCACAGTGTAGGGCTAGATGAAACATACCTCAATATCATAAAAGCCATCTATGAAAAGCCCACAGCAAATATTCTCAATGGGGAAAAACTGAGAGCTTTTCCCCCAAGGTCAGGGATGTCCACTATCACCACTGCTGTTCAACACAGCACTAGAAGTCCTAGCCTCAGGAATCAGACAACAGAAAGAAATAAAAGGCATCCGAATCAGCAAAGAGGAAGTCAAACTCACTCTTTGTAGATGACATGATACTCTATGTGGAAAACCCAAAAGTCTCCACCCCAAAATTGCTAGAACTCATACAGGAATTCAGCAATGTGGCAGGATATAAAAATCAATGCACCAAAATCAGTTGCAGTTTTATACACTAACAATGAGACAGAAGAAAGAGAAATTAAGGAATCAATCCCATTTACAATTGCACCCAAAACCATAAGATACCTAGGAATAAACCTAACCAAAGAGGCAAAAGATCTGTACTCAAAAAACTATAGAACACTCATGAAAGAAATTGAGGAAGACACAAAGAAATGGAAAAACGTTCCATGCTGATGGATTGGAAGAACAAATATTGTGAAAATGTCTATGCTACCTAGAGCAATGTACACATTTAATGCAATCCCCATCAAAATACCATCAACTTTTTCAAAGAAATGGAACAAATAATCCTAAAATTTGTATGGAACCAGAAAAGACCCCAAATAGCCAGAGGAATGTTGAAAAAGAAAAGCAAAGCTGGTGGCATCACAATTCCAGACCTCAAGCTCTATTACAAAGCTGTCATCATCAAGACAGTATGGCACGGGCACAAAAACAGACACATAGATAAATGTAACAGAATAAAGAACCCAGAAATGGACCCTCAACTCTATAATCAACTAATCTTTGACAAAGCAGGAAAAACCATCCACTGGAAAAAAGTCTCTTTAACAAATGGTGTTAGGAAAATTGCAGAGTCACATGCAGAAGAATGAAACTGGATCATTTCCTTTACACCGCACACAAAAACAGACTCAAAATGGATGAAAGACCTAAGTATGAGACAGGAATCCATCAAAATCCTAGAGGAGAACACAGGCACCAACCTCTTGGACCTCAGCTGCAGCAACTTCTTGCTAGACACATCTCCAAAGGCAAGGAAAACAAAGGCAAAACAAAACAAAACAAAACAAAACAAAACAAAAACTATTGGGACTTGGTCAAGATAAAAAGCTTTTACACAGCAAAGGAAACAGTCAACAAAACCAAAAGACAACCAATAGAATGGGAGAAGATATTTGTAAATGACAAGTAAGATCAAGGGCTAGCATCCAAAATCTATAAAGAACTTACCAAACTCAACACCCAAAGAACAAATAATTCAATCAAGAAATGAGCAAAAGACATGAATAGAAATTTCTCCAAAGACATCCAAATGGCAATAGACATATGAAAAAGTGTTCAAAATCACTTGGCATCAGGGAAATATAAATCAAAACCTCAATGAGATACCACCTCACACAGTCTGAATGGCTAAAATTACAAGTCAGGAAACAATAGATGTTAGTGAGGATGCAGAGAAAAGGGAGCCCTCTTACACTTTTGGTGGGAATGCAAGCTGGTGTAGCCACTCTGGAAAACAGTATGGAGGTTCCTCAAAAAGTTGAAAACAGAGCTACCCTACAACCCAGCAATTGCACTACTGGATATTTGCCCCAAAGATACAATTGTAGTGATCTGAAGGGATACCTGCACCCCAATGTTTCTAGCAGCAATGTCCATAATAGCCAAATTAAAGAAAGAGCCCAGATTTCCATCAACGGATGAATGGATAAAGAAGTGGTGAGTGTGTGTGTGTGTGTGTGTGTGTGTGTGTGTGTGTGTGTGTGTAATGGAATATTACTCAGCCACCAAAAAAAATGAAATCTTGCCATTTGAAACAACATGGATGGAACTAAAGGGTATTATGCTAAGTGAAATAAGTCAATCAGAGAAAGATAATTATCATGTGATCTCAATGATATGTAGAATTTAAGAAACAAGGCAGAGGATCATAGGGGAAGAGAGGAAAAAATAAAACAAGATGAAACCAGAGAGGGAGACAAACCATAAGAGACTTTTAACTATAGGAAACAAACTGAGGGTTGCTGGAGGGGAGGGAGGTGGAGGGATGGGGTAACTGGGTGATGGGCATTAAGGAGGGCATGCGATGTAATGAGCACTGGGTATTATATAAGACTGATGAATCACAGACCTGTACCTCTGAAACCAATAATACACTATATGTTAATAAAAAAAGTAAAACACAAGCAAAACACAAACCCTTTGTTTGCAGCTGATTTTAATTTGTGTAGGCAGTGTATTGCTATTTTAAGCAACAGGGATGGAATATAAAGGCAATGAAGTAGAATTAATACATTTATAAGTATGATTCAAATTGTTCCCCAAACAAAGTCCAACAATATAAATCTAAATTTATAGTTTCATGATTGGTAGTTTCATGAGTGTCAAGTGGATTCATATAAAATATCAATTTAATCCTACTCTATCTCACTTGCCAATCATAGACAAATACATTGTAGTTTAATTATATTCCTCATAGAACTTATAGCCAGTCTTAGCTGTGATGATAATACTTCATGTCCATTCCAAGAACCAAAAGCTATAAATTTAAAAAAATATACAGGGCTGTAGAAACAATGAGATTCTAATCCTGACTCTTTACTAACTCTTTGCACAATTAATTTAACCCACTAACCCCAAAATATTTCTTTTGTAGTCCCTGCCTTTTCAAAGATTTCAGGGGTCCACAGTGAACTGAATGACATGAGGGCAACACAGTAATATTTTCAGGAACTGCAACAGAATACTGATATTTATCTTTCTAATGTCTGTTTTGAATCAGCCTCTATCTTATGAAACATTAGTGATGATAATAGTTGGTAGGATTGTTTTTGCTATTAATGTGCTTTCTTGATACAATTTTATTTTTTAATTTATTTTTAAAGATTTTATTTATTTATTTGACAGAGAGAGACACAGCGAGAGAGGGAACACAAGCAGGGGGAGTGGGAGAGGGAGAAGCAGGCTTCCCGCGGAGCAGGGAGCCCGATGGGGGGCTCGATCCCAGGGCCCTGGGATCATGACCTAAGCCGAAGGCAGACACTTAATGACTGAGCCACCCAGGCACCCTCTTGATACAATTTTAAAAATGTCAGTAATATGTTAGTTTCTCTTTTACATTAACAAACATATTTGTTCACCTTTATAAATACATAAGCATTTTATATAAACATGCACACACATACAACTATATGTTTATGTATATACATTTTGTTACATATGTTTTTTGTTTAATATATGTGCATTTATTTTGTCAACCTTAATTTCTTCCCACAAATATCTCAGGACATCTTTTCACCCTCATTTTGTAAATAAGGAAATTTCTGCTTGGTTTATTAACTCATTTTGGATTTCACTACTTCTAATTTAAGTTCAGTGTTCCTTATATCAGACTATATCTACCCCTGACTTAAGGCAAAAAGCTTTAGTGATACTATGATGACTACTATTTTTTTAAGCATTAAGACTTTGAAAACTCTACAGAAATATTTACTAGAATAATAGATTGTATTCTCAACCACCAATTATCCATTTTCATGGATAATAACATGATGGTTCCAGAAATAACGTAATGATTGATCCCTTCCAGAATATCAATTCCCCTCTAACAACATGAATTTTAAAAGGTCAACACCATTCTTGTGAACAACAGAAGTGCCAGGTGAAGCATATAAATATAGTGGATCATAACAAAAAATTTTCAGTCTCAAGTTCCCAAAGTTTTTCCATTGTTTGGTTTAATTCTGCTCGTATATTTGCATCCCTTTAAGGTCTGAGTTGGTAGAATTGATTCTGTAAACCCAACAGGAGAATGACCAGGTCAACTGCATCCAGAGATGCCTATCCCTCATTTCTTCTTTGTGTCCAAACTCAGGCAATGAATAATCACAATATAAATTGGAGGACCAAGTTTTGCAAAACTGCAACCCTAGTATGTCAGTATATCCAACAATCTCTGCAGCTATTTCAGAAACACCAATCACCATGAAATGTAAATACCTGAACAAACCCAAATGACTAGAAAATATCTATGGCATATATTGCATTGTGTTATGTCATAAAGGAAGAGATGCATGAAAAATACAATTCATAGAAAATTCAGCTATATCTTTGAAGGTTAAGCAGTGACTAAAGGGGATATTACTATTTTGAAGAATACTCTTCTTGATATTTCATATACTTCTCTTCTCATATATTTCAAAACACAGCTATTGACAATCCTAATCAGATGGGGTGCAGTAAAGTGTGACTTTGAAATACCGTCAATTTCAACAAATGCATAAACAGATAAGTTAATGTTTACTGATATTGAGAGCATCAGTAGCTTGCTGTGGGTGTGCACATTTCCACAAATTATAAAAGGCAGCATAAAAGTCATATATATAGTGAAAAAAATTCCATACACATTACCCAGCTGATATTATTGTTGAACATCTCTATCTCATGCTTTGTTACTTTTTTTTAAACTATTTTGCATAGCACTCTCATTTTATTTTATTTTATTATGTTATGTTAGTCACCATACATCATTAGTTTTTGATGTAGTGATCCACAATTCATTGTTTTCGTATAACACCCAGTGCTCCATGCAGTACGTGCCCTCCTTAATACCCATCACCAGGCTAACCCATCCTCCCACCCCCCTCCCTTCTAAAACCCTGTTTGTTTCTCAGAGTCCATAGTCTCTCATGGTTCATCTCTCCCCCCAATTCCCCCCTTCATTTTTCCCTTCCTTCTCCTAATGTCCTCCGTGCTATTCCTTACGTTCCACAAATAAGTGAAACCATATGATAATTGACTTTCTCTGCTTGACTTATTTCACTTAGCACAATCTCCTCCAGTCTCATCCATGTTGATGTAAAAGTTGGGTATTCATCTTTTCTGATGGCTGAAAAGATGGACCACATCTTCTTTAACCATTCATCTGTTGAAGGGCATCTCAGCTCTTTCCACAGTTTGGCTATTGTGGACATTGCTGCTATGAACATTGGGGTGCATATGGCTCGTCTTTTCACTACATCTGTGTCTTTGGGGTAAATACCCAGTAGTACAATTGCTGGGTCATAGGGTAGCTCTATTTTTAATTTTTTGAGGAACCTCCACACTGTTTTCCAAAGTGGCTGTACCAACTTGCATTCCCACCAACAGTGTAAGAGGGTTCCCCTTTCTCCACAACCTCTCCCAACATTTGTTGTTTCTTGCCTTCTCAATTTTTGCCATTCTAACTGGTGTAAGGTGGTATCTCAATGTGGTTTTGATTTGAATTTCCCTGATGGCTAATGATGATGAATATTATTTCATGTGTCTGTTAGCCATTTGTATGTCTTCTTCAGAGAAGTGTCTGTTCATGTCTCCTGCCCATTTTTGAGTTACTTGTTTTTTGGGTGTTGAATTTGAGAAGTTCTTTATAGATCTTAGATACCAGCCCTTTGTAGTATGGCATCACGTTGCCTGATTTTAAGCTGTATTACAAAGCAGTGATCACCAAGACAGCATGGGACTGGCACAAAAACAGACATATAGACCAATGGAACAGAATAGAGAGCCCTGATAAGGACCCTCAACTCTATGGTCAAATAATCTTCGACAAAGCAGGAAAAAATATGCAATGGAAAAAAGACAGTCTCTTCAATAAATGGTGCTGGGAAAATTGGACAGCCACATGCAAAAGAATGAAACTCGACCATTCTCTAACACCATACACAAAGATAAACTCAAAATGGATGAAAGACCTCAATGTGAGACAGGAATTCATCAAAATCCTAGAGGAGAACATAGGCAATAACCTCTTTGACATTGGCCCCACCCAGCATCTTCTTTCAAGATACATCTCCAAAAGCTAGTGAAACAAAAGCAAAAATGAACTTTTGGGACTTCATCAAGATAAAAAGCTTCTGCACAGCAAAGGAAACAGTCAACAAAACAAAGAGGCAACCCACAGAATGGGAGAAGATATTTGCAAATGACACTACAGACAAAGGGCTGGTATCCAAGATCTATAAATAACTTCTCAAACTCAACATCCAAAAAACAAATAACCAAGTCAAAAAATGGGCTGAAGACTTGAACAGACACTTTGCATAGCACTCTTGAGGATAAAATAAATGATTTCTAATCAGGACTTCCAAACTCCTGAGAATTAAACTAACTGAAAAATATAACATAGTTAGAAAAAAATGGCAGTGTTGGAATTTGCCTTGTTGGTAGGTTAATGATGACCATAAATTCTTTGTTATTTTTCCTTATGAGAGATGCAGTTTAATTCCAAACTGGCCTTAATAACTTGCCTGTACAATATAGTCAGACAATGTGATGATGTGACAATGTGATGTTCTCAGACTCCTGAAACTAGGTCATAAAAAGCCTCGTATCTGAGTCTCTTGGAGCACTTGTTCTGGAGAAAGCTAACAACCATGTAATAAGACTGAAAACTTTATGTTGAGAAGCCAAGGCATGTGAAAAGAGACCACGGATAGTGTGATGCCAGAAGTAGAGAAAAAGAGAAGAGCAAGGGGGCAGATCTTTAAAGTGCCAGATATGTGAGTGAAGTCATCTTTTTTTTTTTATGATTTTATTTATTTTTTTGTCAGAGAGAGAGAGCACAAGCAGGGGGAGCGGCAGGCAGAGCAGGTAGAGGGAGAAGCAGGCTCTCTGCCAAGCAAGGAGCCTGATGTGGAACTCGATCCCAGGACCCTGGGATCATGACCTGAGCCGAAGGCAGATACTTAACTGACTAAGCCACCCAGGCGTCCCAAGTGAAGTCATCTTTGAAGTGGAAACTCCAGTCCTATCAACTCCATATGGTCACACAGAGCAGTGATCAAACCACCAGCTGAGCCCTTCCCAAATTCTGAATCCGTAAATTTGTTAGCAAGATCAAATGATTATTTTAAGCCACTGGCAGTTTGTCTTCAAGGTAACCAGAACAGGCTTCATAATTCTAAATCTTTATTTGGGTTTCATCTTGGTCTTGCAAACTTGCCAACCCTATGGGAGTCATATAAAGTTAGAGCAAAAGAGTGTTTAGTGTTCATGTTGTTCAACACTTTGTAGATAATAAAAATGATATCAAGACAAGTGAAGTGACTTAACCATGTTCACACATTTGGTGGCTACCAGAGCTGGAACTAACACTACAGATTCCTGGGTCGGGCAGACCTATTTCCATTCACTCTGCAGGGTATCAAATTATTTCTTAAAAAAAAAAAAAGATCCAGAATTTTAATGTCTTTTTCCTTCTGAGGAATTCCTGGGAAAACATGTGCAGATCTGAAAAATGACTTTTTTTTTAAATGATGGGAACTGAATTGGTAAAGTTATATCAACCAGGATACAAATATAAAATTTTCATAGTACTTTATTTTTATTTTAGAGTCACTAGATTTATATTGAAATATTTGGTTATTTTGAAGCAAATTATATGCAGGATAATTTTGATAATTAGCGATTAATAATGTAATAGGTGATATTTAAAATGTGAAGAAGGGAAACAGCAAATTATCTGTATGGAGGCACAGATGACTTTCTGGAGTAAGAAATACATCTAGGTTTAGTAAAAGATCACCAGAAGATAGATGAGATGGGCTTGGGGCATCCTGGCTGACAGATTGGCATATACAAGGACAGTCATAAGTCAACTAGCCTGGTGTATTCCGAAAATCATAAGGGATTTAATATTACTATCTCATATAGTTTAAATGAGGAGAATGGCAAGGTGGGAAGAGGATGGACAATAGCTAAGTAGCCTGAAAAGTCTTTAAGCAGAAGACATATATGGTTGGGTTCCACTGAGAGACCACCTTGGTGGTTAGGTGGAGGAACAAGTAGGAAGAAGGAAAGACTGGAGAAAAGTACTCAACTACATAGCTATAAACAGACTATATTCAAGACATAATGAAGGCCTGAAATGAGGTAGTGGTAATAGGCTGAGAAAGAATATTTTGAAAAATAAGAGGTAGCAGTTACAAGGTGATGGTGACCATCTAAGTGGATAACTGGGATCAGGGAAAAAGTAAGTTTAGGATGATGCCCAGACATCTGGCTTAGAAGCTTTCCTGGATGATTGGTTCTATGAATATCCCTAGGGATTGTAGGAAGGAAGGAAGGAAGGAAGGAAGGAAGCCAGGAAGGAAGGAATTCATAAATAAATATTTAGGAGTAAAGGGGTTCTGTTTCAGATCTGATTTTTATTTACCTATGGAATAATCATATGGCTATATTTAACTATCACTCCAATGTGAAGACTTTTCTCAACTCTGATCCCCTAAATGGAGCCAAATGCTTCCTCCCTTATACCAGTTCTATTTCTCTGCATCCTTCTATTTGTATCCATTAACAATTTCCATGATATATTTTAATTACATTTACATATCAATATTTTCTTCTATATTACCAGTTTTTGGAGATTACAGATTATGTCTCACAGCAGGTAATTTTATAAATCTCTCAGCCCTGGAATAAAGTAATGATACAAAATAATAATGATACAAAACAATAATGATACAAAAGTAAATTTTTTTCTGATTTGTCCTCCTATTACTTATGTGGCTCCAACTAGAGACCTCTAGCTTCAAAAATAGGTTTCTGAAACATCTCATAAAACATCTCATATTTCCATATGGCCCAGTATGCTCCCAGCATATTTCCATATGTTCTAGTATTTTGCCAGTCACTCTGTTTCCTGCCAGGTATCCCATTCATTTTTACAGCTACAACATAGCTACATTTTCTGGGGGTACTGGGAAAGATCCACAAGAATAAATATATCTGATTCTCTCTCCACATTTATCTCTTGCATTTCTACCTTGCTATCTCAGAGTTAAAACTTCTCCTGGGATTGAAATTATTTGAATGTGGAGAGCATTATTAGGCTACAGCATATTACACTTTTGGAATATCCTGGTATTTGAGTTTGATCTGTTTGTTCACCCCAGTACAAATAAGATCCTAACAAAGATAAGCTGTAGAATGTGTAAAACTTGTATCATACATTCTTGCCCCTCAAGGTCAAGTTATGGGAGACTTTTTATTTTATTATTCTTTTTTTTTTTTTTAGAGAGAGAGAGAGCATGAGCAGGGAGGGGGAGAGGGAGAGAGAGAATATTAAGCAGGCTCCACACCAGGGGCACAGCCCAATGTGGGACTTGATCTCACAACCCCAAGATCATGGCCTGAGCCAAAATCAAGAGTCATATGCTTAACCAACTGAGCCACTCAGACGCCCCAGACTTTTTAAATATTTTTTTCTCAAGAGAAAGTCATTTCAATTTTTATCTAATTAGGTCTATACCTTTAACAGCTATTTCCCATTTCCTGAGTCTGTGTGTATATGGGCAAAACCAGCAGAGGCCGCTAATTACAGAGTAGCAACGCTATAAGGAGGCTTTGCCCACGTAGTATCTACAAACTCAGAGAATTTCTCCAGGGTCCATTACTTCCCATATGCATTAAATTCTTTTCATTCCTATTATGCATCCTAGTTTATATCTCACTTGGATTCTCTCTTTCTCTCTGCTCATTCCATTTACACTTATGACTTGGTCTACCACAATTAGTTCCTATTTCATTGCAAGATGCTGCTTCTCATAAAAATATCCACAATTTCACATTTGGTGACAACTCATGGACCAGCGCCATCACAACGATTATTTCCAATTTATTTTTAAAAGGGCCTTATCATTTTTCCAACCATTCTCAACCACTGGTCATTCCTCCCCTTCCTCCTTGCCACACTCTCATTTCTCACCTTCAGAAGGTTGCAGGCATATTTCTTTCATCATCCATCAGTTCCAAAAGAGAATATGCAGGTGTATTTTAGGATTTTCCTATTGTTCATTGTTGTACCCTTAGTACTATTGTGTGCTGAACACTAAACTAAATGCCTAACAAAACCTGAGTAAATGGTTCATCATCAAATCAGCCCAACTGGTGGGCCAGTCTGGACTAGATTCTAAAACTGGGCCATTTTCCTTGCCATGTACCTCAAGGGCTCCACTTTTTACTTTTTTTTTTTTTTTTAGATGCTTTCTCTACTTTTTCTCATACCTCTGGATATGGGTTTTCAAGTACTAAATCCTCTTCCATACATATAGCAAGAAATCTCTTGCTAAATTTACCTGTCTTGACTGGGTTTCTTCTGTCTGACCCAATCTGAATGTTTGCTTATATTCCTTCCAACTGTAAACAATCAGAAGTCATAATTCATCGCATTGGCAGAACCTGCTATTTATCAGTGAATTTTCCTTTAAATGTATGAAATCTGGGTTCATCTTTCTGCCTACTGTGTGATGCCAGAATCTGGTGATTATGCTTTACTTGACATCCAAAGCCTTCCCACTGCCAGGTACTTGAATGCTTTCTATTTGGCTGTCCCACCACAGAAAAGCTGTCACTGTTTTGAACTTCTGTTATTTCTGCCCCATACCATGTTCTGCCTCAATTTATACCAAGTCTTCTAACAACACGGACTCTTACACTTTAATTTTGAACATCAGATTTTCAAACAAAAGTCTTATGATTAAGCAACAATAATCTCAGAAGAAAATTATGGACAATATTTTGGGAGATATTGTTTAATTTCCTTTGGATACAATGAGTCAGAGTTCAACCTTCTTTTAACTTTTCTTTCTCCCAGCTTTCATAAGGTTAGTTAGTTCATGGACACACGCACACACACATCATACATATACATTTTACTTCAAAGTGAAGACAACAAATCAGTCTGATTAAGTCAATGGATCCTGACTTTGAAAAACACTGTCAATTTTCAGGGTCAAAGGGATGGTCTGGCTTCGTTGGGGAGTGCTGACTCAAGATAGAAGATAGATATTAACTTATATGAGCTCTGAAATTTGAACAAAACACAAATTTATCATTGGTAAACCTTCTGAAATGTTTCTCAGCAAACACTGAGAACACACACAGCAGGTTTAGAGACTTCAGTCTATTCCATTCATTCAAAAAACAACACTTTTATTGTGTTGTTCCCCATTTAGATATTATTTTCCACAAACTGAACTTAAACATAATTATTTGATTATCACATATGGGATCACTTTTTAAATGAAGTGTGAATTTGGGTAAATCATGTAACAGTGAAGACTTTTATTTCCGCGCCTGTAAAATTAGGTAGTGATACTGCCTAAGGTGGGAAGGAGGGGAGGAAAGACACTCCAGAGAGGCTATATTACTGGAGGTTGGGCCAAGAACTCCGGGGTTGCTGGAGGAAGTGCCCAAGTTCACATCATGCACCTAATGAACAACTTGGTCACTTAAGCTAACGCTTTCTTGTATATTGGGTTCTTTTTTTCGTATTTTTGTTAAGTCAATAACTTCAAAAATTACGGAGGGATATAAGATTGAGGTGTAGGAGGCACCCAGGGGATTGCCTCATGAAAATAATTTCTTGTTTTCTTTCCTGTACACCACAAAAACCAGATGGAGTCACGTTGCTGCCAGAAGGGCAAGAGAGGTGGACAAACACCGTGAGCTCTCTTGGCTCCCAAGGCTGGTGAGAGCCGCTGCAGAGAAAGCGGACGCAGAGCTACATTCCACTGCCGGGAGCCCCACAAAAAGGCAAACCATCCCCTAAAACCCAGACCGTGCTGGGTGGAGAAAAGTGCCAAGACAGAAAGCAAGGACCGGAATAGAAAATAAAAAGCAGCAGAAATACAGCCAAGAAAAGACTACATTGAAAGAAGGCCGAAGTCCGGGTAAAGCAAGAAGTGCCAAAACTGAAACCAAGGCTTACCTTGCAACCACCCGCGCGGGGGCGCGGGAGAATAACCGCGAGGCCCCACCCACTGTCCGTCACGTGACTGCCACGTGAGCCTCGCTTCTGGAAGAGCGGGAGTCGCAGGGGCGCTCCTCCAAGAGGCGGGGCTTCAGTGTGGCGGGTGTTGGACAGCTCTCCCGTGACCCTGAGCTTTGCGGCTGAGGTGGAGCGAAGGCAGCAGGCGCCCCCGCAGCTGCAGCTGGACAGGAGGAAGGTAGGTGCCCGGCTGAGGTCAGGTCCTGAGCACAACCCTGCTCCAGGCAGCTCTGGGCCATTTGCTTTAGCTCCTACCCCCCGTCTCTCTGGCCTTGCATTTAAGCTGTGAAGAAAATGATTTGTTTTCGCGCGAACGGGTCTTTTCTCAAATTTTGGCATCCAGATTTTTGATCATCATCATACAGGCCCCGTATCCCCCAGCCTGCCAGTGCTGTTTCACACAGGAAGGGGTTTTGAATGTTACCATGGATTAAAATTAAATTTGTGAAATTGGAGCCCACCCTTGAGGTAAAGGGAGATATCTGGGACTTTCGTGAACTGGGATTCTGAGCTTTTGTTCCATTTTGGTAGAATGCTGCTTTAGAGAACGGGGAGATATGGAAGGCCCACAAGCCTGAGGTCCCTGTTAGCATTTACTGAATGACTGCTCTGTGCCTGGCATTCTGGGTACTGCCGCGGAATCCAGAGACTCGCATGCTTATCACAAGCTTTTTTTCCAGTTGAGTAAAGAGGCCTAGGGGGGGAAAATGACTTAGAGGTCTTCTCTTTGCTTATACAGAACATCTGAAATTATTTTAATTTGATAGCATCACACAGTGACTGACTAATATATGCTTGTGGAGAAAAAAAATATTTTGAGTTTTAGTACAAGTTATTTTTGTGCAGAGTTCACAAGAAAGTATACTTCTTTTGGACGATGACATATTTTTAAATTAATTCTAGAGCTTTATTGAAAATGGAGGCCATTGTTATATTTTTAGATCTCAACATTGTTATATGTTATATATTTTAGATCTTTACGTCTGGATATACTTATGACAGTAAAAGAAACCTAATTTGACTTGGAATATTATTCTAGATCCAATTTTAACTAAATGTAAAGTTTCTAGAAGCATTACCAAGACACAATTATCCAATATCCATTACTAAACAAGCTGGAACATATGGAACTTTAAACCAAAAAACCCCCCAAAAAACCCCACCAGTTACATGTTAATTTAATCTATTTTTGTTTTGACTGTAAAATTAGTTAACAGTAGTCTTTTAAGTATGACAGACCACGTGAATCAGCATGAGGCAGTCTGATCAATAGCTTGGTTACTGGTCTCAATTAATCTGAGAAGAAATATGTTTTATGTCACAAGGATGTTCTTGGTACGCCAATAAGGCCAAAAGCTGGTAGAAAAATGTTTATTCCAGCTGCAGTTGCTTGATGGATACATAATCAACTCAAGAACCATTCTAGAAAAGAAATTGTGAAAAACATTATCATAAAAAATTAAATTTTTTACTTCTCAATATATGATCTGGTTACTATGGTTACTATGGAAACGGACAACCTGGCCAGGAAGCAATTAATTTTTCAGAAACACATTCCCCAGTCTTGTGGTACAGTATCTTCAACAATCATAGAACTAAGTGCCCTAATATTTACTTACTCATTTAAAATGATTTTTAAAAAATTATTATTTCATAGTATGCCTTTTGTAACCTAGTATTGATATGCTGGGTATATAATATAATTCAGAACCCAGATGAGCTAGATATTTCAGTGGGAAAACAAACTCTTCCTTACCATAGTTAGGGGTAAGCAGAACTTAGGTAAATTAGGGGAAAATTAAGCCTTATGGTCACAGATGCCTTCAGCATTATAGATTACCTCAAAATTAGACTTAGAATGGGATACAAGAAAACTGGCCATTCCCCTCTGTAAATTATTTGTTAATATTATTAATAATAGCAATATGGAAATGCATGTATTATGTCTGTGATTCCATATGAGCTACATAACAGCCTTGTCACATAGTTACAAAATACGATGATGATGAACTTCATTTTAAAAGTAATAAAACACATTAAAATAACTTAAGCTGTTTTACTCCAAAGTACAACAGTGTTCAACAACTTACAAGTAGTAAAGTATATGTACCATTTCCAAGGCTGTGCTGCATCATCCAAGAACTCAGTGCATATAAAGGGGACTCATCTATTTGAGGAAAAGACCTGGAGCTGTGTTATGTGACACACAATTAAACCCAGCATATGGGATGAAGCCTAATTATAACAGTGTCACTGAGATGAATTCACTCTGCTTCCTCCTTCCCTATGTACAGCTTCGGTGTATTTATTCAAGAGTGAAGGAAACACATTAGCTGAACACATTCTATGTGCCTGACATAGTTTCTGACATTTTTATCTGTCGGACTTAATCATGGCAGGTGGGCAAGTCTTTAAGATATATTTAATTTTAATTAAATTCAAAATATAAAATATGTGCAGGTAGTTTTTACTAGTTTCAGGTACTTGGTACTAGAAAGGGGCAAAATAAAAAGAAATGAAATGCCATAATAATTAGCAGTAATAAGCTTGAATTGGGACTTTATACTAAACACTTGAAAAATTAAAAGTAACACTTAACCTTCCATACAATAAAGTACAGGTTATAACTTTAACTTTTACCTTATATCTATTAAGCTCTATGTATAATAAAATGTATTTAATAAAATAGGTTTATTTATGTATTTAATTTTGGGCATAATGGTTATGAAGAAATATTTCATGCTAAGATATATTTAATGTCATGTTTGATTCACAAAATAGGACCATAAAGAGAACCTATTTGCAAAAATATACCTTGGAAAGTTTTCAGTTTTCCTTCCTTAGTCCTATGATTTTAAAATACTCTTGTTTTGAAGCATTTATACTATTACTGTTTTTGAGATGTTTCTTTTTCAGACTTTCTCATATCTAATGCTAAGACATCCTTCTTTGTTTAACACATTTGGGTTTAATTTGAGTAGTTGTCACCTTAATTTTAATAAACTTTATCATATCATGTAATTTTTGGATCATTAGAAAATTTTCTTTGCAAATTATTTGAATTGGTTTTTTTTATTGCAAGTCACTCAACAATTAGTTATTGAGATCTTACTGTAAACTGTGCCTGGCACCGTTCTAGGTTCAGGGATGAAAAGCATAGAGTCCTTCAACCAGGTGGAGCATATATTTAATTTGGGAAAAGCAAATAAGAAATACATGAATTAATCAGTTTATAAGACAAACTCGGATAATAATTTCTATGCAGATATATTATGGTAATATGATAGAAATTGACTGGGGGTGAGTGGGGTCGCTGGTTTAGCTGGCGTGTTCAGGAAAGATTTATTGAGCTTATACTAAAATGATGTGAAGGGGTCATTTGAGGCTATTCAGAAGAGTATTCCAAATGGAAAAACTAGCAGGTAAAGAAGTGTTGGATGGGAACACAGCCATCGTGTTTGCTGAGCAGGATAAGGACATGTAAGTAGAGTGTGAGGAAGGGAAGTTGGAGAGGTTAGGTTGGAGAGTTCGGCACTCTGTTAGGTAGAATATGCATAATAATGAGGTGGATTTTATGCTGGGGATTGAAATAAAAAAATATTGGGGGGGTCTTATAGGGAAAGGATGCAGTCTATTTTAAAAGGATTACTTTGGCTGGTATGTGGGAGAAAATAATGGTAACAGGAATGGTAATTGGAAGACTGCTGTATTAGATGTGAGATTATAGCAAAATGGGTAAGTGTGGTAGTGGGATACACCACATGATTTGGTTATAATTAGAACATAATTGGAAACTAGAGCAAATAAGATATGATAGTATATTTTATGAGAGATAGATTATGAGAGAAGTAGAAGAATCGAAGAATATTCCTTAGGTTTATGGGAAAAGTAACTCACTGCCTGATATTTGCATTTACTGAAATGAAAAGACTTGGTTATAGGTTAAATCCAGGGCCTAATATTTCTTTTTAACAAAGTCATCTTAGAGATGTATATATATATCTCCTAATAAAGTACATGTTAGGCCTCCAAGCAGAGAGGGTTTGTAGGTAGTTGGATATAAATGAAGAAGGCTAGAGCTATAAATATGAAATCAGTCACCAGCATGCAGATCACATCTAGAAACATGTAGATAATGGGAATAAGTGATGAGAAATGATCGTCAATGACTGCTAAAATCACTGGGTGAAAAGGTTGAAAGAGAAACTATGATGGATGGGTAAGATCTGAAGTTGACCAATTTTAACTGCCTAAAAAGATAGACATGATATATCTCTTTATTTGAAATGCATAGCAACTAAAAATAAACGGCACCACCTATGAAATACTCCTTTCTAAAAATTTAACACGAATCTCATCGTACCTCTGGGTCTAATTAAGTTTACAGAAAGAATTGGGAATGCAATTAGCCAAATAGAAGATGTTGGAAATTCTGCAGGACTAAGGACTAGTTTCCTTAAGAAGTGAACTGGGGCAAAAAAGGAGAGAGATCTGTTCTAGATTAAAAGAAATTTAAAAAACAGGTTAAAAAAATGCTCAATCCATAGGATTTATTAAGATCCTGATTTTAAAAAAGCAGATGTAAAAAGACAGTTATTGAAATGGGGCAATCAAAGAGATTTTAACACTGACTGGATATAAGAAAAATAACTGTTTTATGGATATACTTAAAAACCTCTGGATTATTGCAAGGAGAAATGACATATGCCTGGTTTAAAATGGTCCAGCCTTGGGTGGGTGGATAATAGGCATTATAAGTGAACCAAGCTTCATCATTTATTGGTCATTATGCAGCTGGATTATGAAAAAGATTTATGACTCTTTTATCCGTGCTTGAAAATTCCCATGATAATCATGTTTATGCATAAAGAAATAAAAGAGTAATTACATAAAATATTAAAATGGAAAGCTATAGAAAAACTAAGTTGAGAAGAAAACCTTGGAGTGGCTCCAGCATTTAAGGATTGAAGAGGAGAGTCACAAAGAAGCTGAGAAGGATTGTTAGGGATATTGGAGGAAAGCCAGATAAATGCCATGTCATGGCATCTAAAGGGTGTGTGTGTGTGTGTGTGTGTGTGTGTGTGTATGTGTGTGTTCTAAAGAAAATGAAGGGAGTAGTTAGGAGTGCAAAATGCTGTTGAGATTTTTGTTAAGATGAGGACTGAAAATTCACCATGAGATCAAACAAGATATTGGTAATGTGTCATTTTTTAAGACCAGTTTCAGTGTGTTGCAGAAATAAGAACATGAACGTGGTGGTTTGGCCTAAGAGAATGGGAAATGAAAAAGGGGAGGCAGCAATATGGACAACTTTTTAAGGGAATTGAACTGAGAAATGAGGAGGCAACTGGATTGTGACATGTAATAAAGAATTTTTGTTTTTTTAAATTTGGATGATACCAGATACCTGATACCAGAGCAAGTTTGCATACCCACAAAGTACTGCAGTAGAATAGAAGGAAAGTGCTGATAGAGTAAAGATGGAGAGAATTACGGGGAAGAGTTTCTTTAGATGGAAAGGATAGGATCCTCCATATAAATAATAATAGGAGCAGAAATACTTTTTATGAACACAGAACAAAAAGGAAGACAGCACAGGTAGGTACAGATTTGGTGGTGGAAATAATAAAATCACTTGTGGTTTCCTTTAGCCTACATTTGAGTGGACTGCAAGGGAACATTATGTCCTCAATTATATAGCCAGATGCTACTTGGAATGAGAAGATGAAGGAAAAACAAAGTATAGAGATTTTTGAGACTACCGTGCAGGTGTTTGATGAAGACAGACTTTGAATTCTAGAGGGCTTGTTGAAAGAGATAGAGATGGATAAAATGTTAAGTGTGGCAATTGGGATCAGATAAAGAGACACATGTATTGAACAACATGGGGATGGCCATCCTGGAAATTGGAGTCACCAGGATGATCATTCTTTTGATGGTGAATGAACTGAGATTGACAGAATGGTATGATGGGATTGGGTCAAGAACCTTTTAAGAAGAGAAATAGCCAAATATAGTTGACATGGCTTTTGATAAAATAATTTTAAGGAAGAAATGAGAAAATAGAAGTTCTTAGGCAGCTGTTAAGTTTTGCACGGTTGTTTTTTTTCTTTTCAGGTCAAAAATGAAAGTAAATTTTGACTTCTATATTCTTCATGGCATTATACTACTGATCTCAGCAGAGCCATTTTGTTTATTTGACACATGTAATTCCTCATTGTCTGTTACTTAATTTCCTCCCTTTTTTATTCACTTCTGTTTATTGTGTCTCACAGCACTGAACCTTGATTACCTATTGCTTTTCCTTATTTGTCCTCTTGCCAGCAAAGTTTTATCACAGCAGGCACAGTGATAAATGCTGATGTCTGTGTTGTTAAAAAAATAGGATCAAATAAAGCATCGTTCCTATGCTGTTAACTCAGGAGAGCTGTGTGATATTCAGTATAAAAAAGGACAGAAGTGTCAAGACAGTGGACTGGGGAGTGTGGTAGGCAGATGTTTTCTAACTTCTGATTTGGTACTAATTCTGGAAGGGGTTCAGATAAATTTTGCTTTTGATATAAAGAATAATACTAATATATCTGCACGTTTACTTATATACCACATAATTAAAAAAAGAGAAATCTTTAGGTGACTTCCAACATCATTTACTATATAATAAGATAAAAATGAAATTTGGATTCAATAGTACATAGTTATTAAATATGGAAAGTGTTTAGTGTAACACTTTAAAACATACAAAATAAAGAGTCAAATGTATTTATTTATAGTAAGCACTGTAATGAATTTTTACTCCAGTGGCTCTTTCTTCTGCAGAGAACATAAAGTCAAGGCATAATTAGATGAAAGCAAAAATAATGAGGGTTAAGTATACATATTTTTGATGGCCTCATATAATTTATCAGTAAATTCTAGATTGTATGAACACTACAACAAGTTTTGTATATTCTATATGAAAAGTAGGTCTTATATATCCATTTGTAATGTATCTGTTCTAACTTTAGGTAAAAATTAAACTTGTCAAGATGATTTAATGACTAAAAGACACATAAAACTATAATTCTATGTAGTTGGTTCTTTATGTCAAAATAACCCTTTGTGGCAATTAAAGCTATTATTTTACTATGTACATGACTAAATTCGCTAAAATACACTATTGTGAAACCTACATTTGGAGTTGTTTTTCTATCCATATTCTTGTATCCAGTTCACTATGGGATAAGTGATTGGTGTTGTAAAATGAATAAAGGTTGGAGGTTTATTTTATAGTTATAAAAAGGGATTATGTCTTCTATTCAAAGATAGACAGTTTATATTTGGTTAAAACTATGATCCGGACTTCTTGCTTCATTTTCTACCCAATATAGCTATTATAATCATTGTCACATCAGTAAGGAAAAGTTGCCTAATATCCATTATGAATTAGGTAAATAAAATATTCATACCTAAATATATTATGTTAAGAATTCAAATAAAATCTTTCATTGTATTATAGATGAAAATAGTTGCATCAGTCCAAACTAAAAAGTTGATATGTTCTGTAGTCTCTATAAATTGAGAGAAATACGGGGCACCTGGGTGGCTCAGTCGTTAAGCGTCTGCCTTCGGCTCAGGTCAGGATCCCAGGGTCTTGGGATCGAGCCCCGCATCGGGCTCCCTGCTCGGCGGGAAGCCTGCTTCTCCCTCTCCCGCTCCCCCTGCTTGTGTTCCCTCTCTCGCTGTGTCTCTCTCTGTCAAATAAATACATTTAAAAGATCTTAAAAAAATTGAGAGAAATACACTTCCTGTGAGCTATAAATATCTGTAGTCATAGAATAATAATAAAAATGATTTTTTCTAATTGTAGGGGGAGTTTGCTACAGTACAGAAACAATGTAAAATACCAAAGTTTATTTAGATGTTATCACAATATTTCAGTTGCTTTTTAAATATTCCTTATAGGGAAACTAATGCCTTTAACATTTTACTTTACAGGAATACTTTAGTAAATGTAACTTATTTTTAAATGTGGTGCTTTGATAGATATTTTAAAATAATCCCTAATATCTCTTAAACCACATGTTGCAAGTAACTTTAAATATTTAAAAATATAGTGAGAATATATTAAAAGTTTAGATTTTCTTACATATCAATACATATATCCATTTCAGAGTAAAATCAATAGCATTAAGATTTTGCTTTAAGATTGTAAGCAGCCTATAGAAATCTAAAAGGCCCCTAAATTTAATTTCCCCAGAATCTTATGAGACTTATCAATGATTATTTAAAGATTATCTTTTTCTTTCTAATATATTTATCTTTAATCTTTTTTTTTTCTGAATGTGTATTTTTTCCTTTGTATACCAAAAGTATTTATTCATATTGCAGTTCAGATGCAAAAGCAGGTCAGATAGTTCACATATTCGTTCATAAAATGCCTTCAGATTTTTGGCAGCAGAAAATATGAGTGAATACATGAAGTCACAGACTGCCTAACTTTTCTACTAGGTCATTTAAATGAATTATTTGGGTTATTCCTTATTTCTTAGTAATTCCTGTAGCAACTTATATTCAGAAGATTTGCACAAATATTTCCTGAATGAATTATTTAATTCATTAAACCAATTTTACTAGATTACCTTAAGGAACACATTTCCAGCATTGGAATAGACCTAGAGAAATCATATAGAAGTCAGATGGTCTCTTAACATACTAATTGGAGCTGCATACAAGTGAAAAAAAAGGTCAGTTAAAATGTCTAAATACTGCTTGTTCCAACCACTGAATTAATATGGATTTAAAAGTTCCACTATTTGAGATAGGGCTTCTGGAAAAGTATGACCTATGTTCAATCCCCATGTTCTGGATAGCCTGAAATTTTTACCTTAGGGTTCAACCAAAATTAAAATGTTTGAGTTACACAAACTAGTTGGATTTGCTAACCATTCTTGTTAGATAATAGAAGCTGAAACCCTTTTTTGAAACCAGCAAAACTCTGGCTGGTTTTATGCCTTAATACCTTACATGAATTTGACTCTTGACATATAATAGTTCTGAGCTTATTTTGCTAGAGTTACCTATGCGTTTTTCTTTACTTGTCATTACAAAGGAATTTGCACATTAATGATTTAGCACCTCTACTAAATCTCAAGTGAAAGGGCACATCACATCTAACAGTTTGTCTCTAAAATCAAGTCTGTCTGTCTGTCTCTCTCTCTCTCAATTTTAATAGAAGCAATGGATTCAGTTTATCCCATAATAGAACTCTTTTCACCCTTAAAGGCTGACTTCAAATGCATTTTTCTTATTGAATCCTTCCCTAGCATCTTATTAACACTTTAACCAATTTGTGTTTATGCTTTTTAAATAGATTGATTATATCTTTCTAAGTACTCTGTTTCTTTATACTCTGTTAATGCAAGTTAAATTCTCTGAAGCTAGTGTTCACCTCATAATCATACTTTATTGTGTGCATATTAGGAATTAAAATATTTTCATTAATATTCTCACTCTAAATCACATTAAACCACATATTCCTAAAAGCTTATTTTATAACCCTCCATTTAAGCTACTGCTTAAATTCTTGAAGGAAAAAAATATTTGAGAGTCAGTGGTGAAATTCAGAAACTTAGAGAGATAGTGAGGGAATTATTTTAGGGTGATGATGAGGGAGACATTTCCATGCAATAATTTTACATAAGTGGCCTCCTTTGGTTACTCACAAATATAGTCCAGGACTAATCAATATATTTTATTAGACTCTGTTTCAGGGTGTCCATTAAGTTAGCTTTCTTATCAACTTCCTTAGGGCTTTCCCACAAGATTTTTATCCCAACCCCCCCACCACCTATTTTACTGTTGCCCTCTATTAATATTTTTGTACCATGACATTTAGGCATGAAAGTCATTCAAACTTTCAGCACCTCAATTGGAAAAAGAAAGAAGGGGAATAGGAGCATTGTGGCAAATGAAAAAAAGATTATTAGTGACTTACAATAAATGTGAAGTCAGAATGCCAAACCCATTACCATCTAGCTAAAGGCCTTCTAAGCACAGCATAACTTACTTTGAGTGGTAAAAGAAACTACATGATGAGCATGAGACTATATCAACTAAAAGAAGACTCAAGTTTCCAGAAATCTGAAGGACCATCAGTAAAATTAAACCAAAGAGAGTTAAGGAATCAGTGATAAAAGTAGTAGTAGTAAGAAGGGGGAAGTTAAGCATGAAAGAATTCGTTAGCATGACTTATTGCATTGTCATGTTCTGGAAACTTTTATGAACTCCAAATTCTCTCTTCATTACTGTATAAATTTTAATGAATAAGTGAATCTTGGCTTTTCTAGGTACTAGTTGATAAGAGCAAAAGCAAAATCAGAATATGTCTTTATGGTATCACTTTACCCTTACTTGGTAAGACTCCTCTGAATACCTAACTCTGAACCGGATGTATATTGTATAAGTAAACACAATCATACATTCGGATTACCTGGACAAATTCATTAATTCAAGGTCATGGCTTATATTCTACTATACACTAATATTTTGTGGGAGATATAGGTGCAATACTTTGATAAAACCCACCATCTAATTAAAGAAATAACTATGTCAGAAGTAAACGTTTCAGAAGTTTACTCAGGCTTTTCAGAAACCCCCAAATGTATGTGGGTATTTGTGTGTGGGGTAGTGGTTACCAAAATACTTCTTAGAATCAACGATTTGCATTTTATCCCTCCCGTAATTCTTTTCAGAGAAGACTACTTGAAACAACCCTCATCCCAACTCTAAATTTCCAATTTAAAAGTCTTTCTGAAATTTATCAGTTCTTGGCTCGCAACTCCTGCCCACTCCCATCTATATTGTATATCATCTTTCTTTTCTATTTGGAAAATGCTTTCTCCTACTCCAGTTATCATTGGTTTAGCATTTTGTATTTTTGTTCAAACCACCAGCTTGATTAGGTTAATAAAATGCTTAGCAGTCAAAGGGGCTGATTTCTATTTGAACGAGGGCATAGGAACAGGGTACATGCCTGGAAATAATTCATTATCTTTTTCTTTTACACATATCAGTTTAGAAGTGTAAATTGCTGTTCTGTGCTCAAGTTTTTAAAATTATTAAATATTTTATACCAAGAAATCTTGAAAATGTAAGCTAAATAAACTTTGGTTTAATAGCATTAAGTGTGACTTAAAAATTACTAATTCAAAAATATTTAAGTAATGTCAGTAACTGTCAAAATAATAACTTGTGGATTGCATTTTCCTTTGTAGCTATTAACCAACTTCTTTTTTTTATTACTTTGTTAATAAACCCACCTCAAACTGTGGGTTTGATTATAAAGTTAGGATTTTTCTATACTTTTTTTAACATATGTGAAAACATAAACTATGAACTCCCTTCTAGCACCACAATATATCCCAAGCTCATAGAGTATTTGCCCTGCCAAAACTCTGTAATTAACCACTTCTCCAATGAGCTCTAGCTCCTTTTGCTAGTAAATGAAATACAGAAACCAAGATCTGGGTATTAGATGTGCCATAGGAGTATTTACAGGCCCTCTTAATGGAGAGAGCTAAGAAATACATGTATATTAACCCATGCATATACACACACTTATATTTATTTCAGTGCTTGTATATGTATCAACACTCTCCAGTAACACACAATATGAGTTCATGTTGATGCCTATGATCCAAATCTAGAACCAGAAGACCGACTTCAGTGTATAATGTTAATTTTATTGCATATATTATAATATGTAGATACAGACACAATATTTAAGAGTAATCACTGAAGGAACACAAATAAAAGCTATAGTTTAGAAAATGAATAGGGAAAACAATGTGGTGAGAGAGAGTAGATCATACAAAACTTTACCAGCTCAAATGAAGGACAAAATGAGGAAAATTGAGGGACAAATACCTTTTTAAAAATATACAATTTATTTTCCATTTTTAATGAAGATTAGATATAATACCTGAATAAAACAATATCCACTGATGGAATTGAAAATTTAAAAGCTTTGTCAATTCTTTTTTTCCTCACAGAAGGGAATATATAAGAAGCTCAGAGGTTCATGGGGGTGATTTTATTAAAATTCAAAGAGCAGATAGAGCTGCAAGGCTTTGAAATATATCTTTCGTAAATAGGAAAAATTGTCGTTTTATTACAATAATATAACTTTGACAGCTAATCAAAGTAATGTAAATTAAATAAATAAATTCATAAATCAACCTCACATGGAAAGATTTACCACATCCATCTATAAGAGAAAAAAATAAAATCATATTAAAAAAGTGAAATCCTAACTTTAAAATTGAACACTCTTTTTTATGACTGAGTAATATTCCATTATGTATATATACCACATCTTCTTTGTCCATGCATCAGTCGATAGACATTTGGGCTCTTTCCATAATTTGTTTATTGTTGATAATGCTGCTATCAGGATGGTTGCTGCAGGGGAGGTGGGTGGGGGATGGACTATGTGGGTGGTGGGTATTAAGGCGGGCACTTGTTATGAGCACTGGATGTTACATGTAAGTGATGAATCACTAAATTCTCTTGAAACCAGTATTACAGTATGTGTTGACTAACTATAATTTACATAAAAATTTGAAACAAAAATAAAATTCAGTACTTATTCATTAAAACAAAGTACTTAGTAAACAAATAAGAAGTTAGAATTTGCTTAACTTTTTTTAAAATTTTTTATTGTTATGTTAATCACCATATATTACATCATTTGTTTTTGATGTAGTGTTCCATGATTCATTGTTTGTTCATAACACCCAGTGCTCCATGCAGAACGAGCCCTCTTTAATACCCATCACCAGGCTAACCCATCCCCCTACCCTCCTCCCCTCTAGAACCCTCAGTTTGTTTTTCAGAGTCCACCATCTCTCATGGTTCGTCTCCCCCTCTGACTTACTCCCCTTCATTCTTCCTCTCCTGCTATCTTCTTCTTTTTCTTTTTTCTTAAAATATGTTGCGTTATTTGTTTCAGAAGTACAGATCTGTGATTCAACAGTCTTGCACAATTCACAGCGCTCACCAAAGCACATACCCTCCCCAATGTCTATCACCCAGCCACCCCATCCCTCCCACCCCCAACCACTCCAGTAACACTCAGTTTGTTCCTGAGATTAAGAATTCCTCATATCAGTGAGGTAATATGATACATGTCTTTCTCTGATTGACTTATTTCACTAAGCATAACACCCTCCAGTTCCATCCACGTCATTGCAAATGGCAAGATCTCATTCCTTTTGATGGCTGCATAATATTCCATTGTGTATATATACCACCTCTTCTTTATCCAT
Organism: Zalophus californianus; assembly: GCF_009762305.2. Classification (NCBI taxonomy): domain Eukaryota; kingdom Metazoa; phylum Chordata; class Mammalia; order Carnivora; family Otariidae; genus Zalophus; species Zalophus californianus. The sequence goes on from NC_045606.1 coordinate 80,650,361, forward strand.
TCATCTGTCGATGGACATCTTGGCTCTTTCCACAGTTTGGATATTGTGGACATTGCTGCTATAAACATTGGGGTGCACGTACCCCTTCGGGTCCCTACATTTGTATCTTTGGGGTAAATACCCAGTAGTGCAATTGCTGGATCGAACGGTAGCTCTAATTTCAACTGTTTGAGGAACCTCCATACTGTTTTCCAGAGTGGTTGCACCAGCTTGCATTCCCACCAACAGTGTAGGAGGGTTCCCCTTTCTCCGCATCCCCGCCAACATCTGTCGTTCCCTGACTTGTTAATTTTAGCCTTTCTGACTGGTGTGAGGTGGTATCTCATGGAGGTTTTGATTTGGATTTCCCTGATGCCGAGCGATGTTGAGCACTTTTTCACGTGCCTGTTGGCCATTTAGATGTCTTCTTTGGAAAAATGTCTGTTCATGTCTTCTGCCCATTTCTTGATTGGATTATTTGTTCTTTGGGTGTTGAGTTGGATAAGTTCTTTATAGATTTTGGATACTAGCCCTTTATCTGATATGTCATTTGCAAATATTTTCTCCCGTTCTGTCGGTTGTCTTTTGGTTTTGTGGACTGTTTCTTTTGCTGTGCAAAAGCTTTTTATCTTGATGAAATCCCAATAGTTCATTATTGCCCTGGCTTCCCTTGCCTTTGGCGATGTTTCTAGGAAGAAGTTGCTGCGGCTGAGGTCAAAGAGGTTGCTGCCTGTGTTCTCCTTTAGGATTTTGATGGACTCCTGTCTCACGTTTAGGTCTTTCAACCATTTGGAGTCTATTTTTGTGTGTGGTATAAGGAAATGGTCCAGTTTCATTCTTCTGCATGTGGCTGTCCAATTTTCCCAACACCATTTGTTGAAGAGACTGTCTTTTTTCCATTGGACATTCTTTCCCGCTTTGTCAAAGATAAGTTGACCATAGAGTTGAGGGTCCATTTCTGGGCTCTCGATTCTGTTCCATTGATCTGTGTGATGTTTTTGTGCCAGTACCATACTGTCTTGATGAAGACAGCTTTGTAATAGAGCTGGAAGTCCGGAATTGTGATGCCGCCAGCTTTGCTTTTCTTTTACAATATTCCTCTGGCTATTCAGGGTCTCTTCTGGTTCCATACAAATTTTAGGATTATTTGTTCCATTTCTTTGAAAAAAGTGGATGGTATTTTGATGGGGATTGCATTGAATGTGTAGATTGCTCTAGGTAGCATTGACATCTTCACAATGTTGGTTCTCCCAATCCATGAGCATGGAACGTTTTTCCATTTCTTTGTGTCTTCTTCATTTTCTTTTCTGAGTATTTTATACTTTTCTGAGTACAGATCCTTTGCCTCTTTGGTTAAATTTATTCCTAGGTATCTTATGGTTTTGGGTGCAATTGTGAATGGTTTCGACTCCTTGATTTGTCTCTCTTCTGTCTTGTTGTTGGTGTATAGGAATGCCACTGATTTCTGTGCATTGATTTTATAGCCTGCTACTTGACTGAATTCCTGTATGAGTTCTAGTAGTTTTGGGGTGGAGTCTTTTGGGTTTTCTACATACAGTATCATATCATCTGCAAAGAGTGAGAGTTTGACTTCCTCTTTGCCGATTTGGATGCCTTTGATTTCTTTTCGTTGTCTGATTGCTGTGGCTAGGACTTCTAATACTATATTGAATAGCAGTGGTGAGAGTGGACATCCCTGCCGCGTTCCTGACCTTAGGGGAAAAGCTCTCAGCCTTTCCCCATTGAGAATGATATTCACTGTAGGTTTTTTGTAGATGGCTTTTATGATATTGAGGTATGTACCTTCTATCCCTATACTCTGAAGAGTTTTGATCAAGAAAGGATGCTGTACTTTGTCAAATGCTTTTTCTGCATCTATTGAGAGGATCATATGATTCTTGTTCTTTCTTTTGTTAGTGTATTGTATCACGTTGATTGATTTGCGGATGTTGAACCAGCCTTGCAGCCCAGGGGTAAATCCCACTTGGTCGTGGTGAATAATCCTTTTAATGTACTGTTGGATCCTATTGGCTAGTATTTTGGTGAGAATTTTTTCATCCATGTTCATCAAGGATATTGGTCTGTAATTCTCCTTTTTGATGGGGTCTTTGTCTGGTTTTGGGATCAAGGTAATGTTGGCCTCATAAAATGAGTTTGGAAGTTTTCCTTCCATTCCTATTTTTTGGAACAGTTTCAGGAGAATAGGTATTAATTCTTCTTGAAATGTCTGATAGAATTCCCCTGGGAAGCCATCTGGCCCTGGGCTTTTGTTTGTTGGGAGATTTTTGATGACTGCTTCAATTTCCTTAGTGGTTATAGGTCTGTTCAGGTTTTCTATTTCTTCCTGGTTCAATTTTGGTAGTTGATACATCTCTAGGAATGCACCCATTTCTTCCAGGTTATCTAATTTGCTGGCATAGAGTTGCTCATAATATGTTCTTAAAATTGTTTGTATTTCTTTGGTGTTGGTTGTGATCTCTCCTCTTTCATTCATGATTTTGTTGATTTGGGTCATTTCTCTTTTCTTTTTGATCAGTCTGGCCAGGGGTTTATCAATCTTGTTAATTCTTTCAGAGAACCAGCTCCTAGTTTCGTTGATCTGTTCTACTGTTCTTTTGGTTTCTAGTTCATTGATTTCTGCTCTGATCTTTATTATTTCTCTTCTCCTGCTGGGTTTAGGCTTTATTTGCTGTTCTTCCTCCAGCTCCTTTAGGTGTAGGGTTAGGTTGTGTATTGGAGACCTTTCTTGTTTCTTGAGAAAGGCTTGTATTGCTATATACTTTCCTCTCAGGACTGCCTTTGCTGTATCCCAAAGATTTTGGACAGTTGTGTTTTCATTTTCATTGGTTTCCATGAATTTTTTTAATTCTTCTTTAATTTCCTGGTTGACCCATTCATTCTTTAGTAGGATGCTCTTTAGCCTCCCTGTATTTGAGTTCTTTCCGATTTTCCTCTTGTGATTGAGTTCTAGTTTCAAAGCATTGTGGTCTGAAAATATGCAGGGAATGATCCCAATCTTTTGGTACCGGTTGAGACCTGATTTGTGACCTAGGATGTGATCAATTCTGGAGAATGTTCCATGGGCACTAGAGAAGAATGTGTATTCCATTGCTTTGGGATGGAATGTTCTGAATATGTCTGTGAAGTCCATTTGGTCCAGTGTGTCATTTAAAGTCTTTATTTCCTTGTTGATCTTTTGCTTAGATGATCTGTCCATTTCAGTCAGGGGGGTGTTAAAGTCCCCCACTATTATTGTATTGTTGTCAATGTGTTTCTTTGCTTTTGTTATTAATTCCCTTATATAATTGGCTGCTCCCATGTTCGGGGCATAGATATTTACAATTGTTAGATCTTCTTGTTGGATAGACCCTTTAAGTAGGATATAGTGTCCTTCCTCATCGCTTATTACAGTCTTTGTTTTAAAATCTAGTTTGTCTGATATAAGGATTGCCACCCCAGCTTTCTTTTGGTGTCCATTAGCATGGTAAATGGTTTTCCACCCCCTCACTTTCAATCTGTGGGTGTCTTTGGGTCTAAAATGAGTCTCTTGCAGACAGCATATTGATGGGTCTTGTTTTTTATTCCAATCTGATAGCCTGTGTCTTTTGATTGGGGCATTTAGCCCATTTATATTCAGGGTAACTATTGAAAGGTATGAATTTAGTGTTATTGTATTGCCTGTAAGGTGACTGTTCCTGTATATTGTCTGTGTTCCTTTCTGATCTTTGCTGCTTTTAGGCTCTCTCTTTGCTTAGAGGACCCCTTTCAATATTTCTTGTAAGGCTGGTTTCGTGTTTGCAAATTCCTTTAGTTATTGTTTGTTCTGGAAGGTTTTATCTCTCCTTCTATTTTCAATGACAGCCTAGCTGGATATAGTATTCTTGGCTGCATATTTTTCTCGTTTAGTGCTCTGAAGATATCTTGCCAGTCCTTTCTGGCCTGCCAGATCTCTGTGGATAGGTCTGTTGCCAATCTAATATTTTTACCATTGTAGGTTACATATCTCTTCTCCCGAGCTGCTTTCAGGATTTTCTCTTTGTCTCTGAGACTCGTAAGTTTTACTATTAGATGTCGGGGTGTTGACCTATTATTATTGATTTTGAGAGGGGGTTCTCTGTGCCTCCTGGAATTTGATGCCTGTTTCCTTCCTCACATTAGGGAAGTTCTCTGCTATTATTTGCTCCAATATACCTTCTGCCCTCCTCTCTCTTTCTTCTTCTTCTGGGATCCCAATTATTCTAATGTTGTTTCGTGTTATCGTATCACTTATCTCTCGAATTCTGCCCTCGCGATCCTGTAGTTGTTTCTCTCTCTTTTTCTCACCCTCTTTATTTTTCATCATTTGGTCTTCTATATCACTGATTCTCTCTTCTGCCTCAATTATCCTAGCAGTTAGTGCCCCCATTTTTGATTGCACCTCATCAATAGCCTTTTTGATTTCGAATTGGTTAGATTTTAGTACTTTTATTTCTCCAGAAAGGGTTTCTCTAAAAACTTCCACGCTTTTTTCAAGCCCAGCTAGTATCTTTAAAGTCATGATTCTGAACTCTAGGTCCGACATCGTACTAATGTCCTTATTGAATAGGTCCCTTGCTGATGGTACTACCTCTTGTTCTTTTTGCTGAGGTGATTTTTTTCGTTTTGTTATTTTGTCCAGAGGAGAATAGATGAATGAGAGAACAAAATGCTAACAGGTTTACAACGTTCCCAGCAAATATACTGTATACAAATCAGAAAAGACCCGAAACCAGGGGAAAAGAAAGGGAAAGAAAGAAAAAAGAGAAAAAAAAAAAGAAAAAAAAGATAAAAACAGAAACAGAACAGTATAAAAAAAGCAGAATATGATCAAATATGATCAGGCTAGTGCATAGATCAGTGCCCCACACTAGATTTTGGGTGTATTTTGGTCTGTTAGAAAAAAGTGCCTCCTAAAATTTTAAAGGAAGAAAGACATATATGTACTAAATAAGGGTTGATACAATGAAGGGATAGAAGATGACTGTAAAGATGAAAATTATAAAAGATTTTATAAAAGGACTTGATAAGATAAGAAGTTGTTTGAAAAAAGAAAGAAGATTTAAGAAAAAAAAAAAGAAAAAAGGGAGAGAATGTGATCAGGCAGGAGACTAGAAGAGAGCCATACACTAGTGATTTAGGGTATATTTTGATCTGTTAGAAGAAACTGTATCTCAAAATTTTAAAGAGAGAACAACTTATATATATATATATATATATATATATATGCCAAAAATAAGGGTAACTACTATGAAGGGATAAAATATGGCTCTAAAAATGAAAAATAAAAAATGTTTTTTTTTTAAAGAGATTGATAAGATGTTGGTTGAAGAAGGGAAAAATAAAAATAAAAAAAAAACAGTTAACAAAAATTAACTTTGATGAACTAATGAATCATGGTAAAAAAAAGCCATGAATTCTATGTGCAGTATTCCCCTAGCGCTGGAGTTTTCCCGTTCTCCTTGATCAGTAAACTTGGTCTTGGCTTGCTGGCTGTTCGTGCTGATCTTCTGGGGGAGGGGCCTGTTGCTGTGGTTTCCAAATGTCTTTGCCGGAGGCTGAATTTCCCCGCCCTTGTCGGTCCAGGCTAAGCAAGCTGCTCGGGTTTGATCTCAGGAGCTTTTGCTCCCTGCAAGCTCTCGGTATAGCTTTGGAGGACCAGGGTGAAAATGGTGGCCTCCCAATCTCCACCCGGAGGAGCTGAGAACTCGGGGCCCCGCTCCTCAGTGCGCCCACAGAGAAAAGCAGTCACTTCCTTGTCCCCGGTCTCCAGCTGCACTGCGTGCTCACCCGGCCTGTGACCGAGTGTTTCTATGTCTGGCACCCAACCCCGTGTGGAGTCTCCAAACCCAGCAGATCCCTGCGGTGCGTTCCCGCGCCACTCCTCCCCGGGAAGGAAGGGGAGTCTCCCCGGATCTGCCCCTTGTTGGGTCCCTGCTGAGGGAGCAGTGGCCTGACTGGGCCGCGGATCACAGTTTATGGCCACCCCGAGCTGAGAGCCCGCGCCTCGGCTCCGTCTCTGCAGCCGGCTTCCCCGCTCCGATACCTGGGAGCTCTGCCGCACTCAGGCACCCCCGGTCTTTCTGTGACCCCAAGGGTCCTGAGACCGCACTGTCCCGGGAGGATTCCACCCCCTGCTTAGCCACTGCAGCGACGTCCCTCAGCGGAGCCGACTTCTAACAGTTCCGATTTTGTGCTCCACGGCTCTAGCACTTGCCAGAAGCGGCTGGCGGAGGCCCCTCCCCCGCCGTCTATCCTCCCGAATATCGCTTCGATTCACTTCTCCGCACGTCCTACCTTCCAGTAAGTGGTCGCTTCTCTTTTCAGAGAGTTGTTGCTACTCTCCTCTTCGATCTCCTGTTGAGTTCGTAGGTGTTCAGAATGGTTTGATCCCTATCCAGCTGAATTCCTGAGACCAGAGGAAATCTAGGTCTCCTACTCCTCCGCCATCTTGCTCCGCCCCCCGAATTTGCTTAACTTTGTAAAAAGTATCTAAACTAAGTCTATAGCTCCAAGTCAGAGGACAATCATGTGAAGCAAGAGTGGGGTAGAGAAAACGTGTTCAAATTGTATGACCTCCCTCCACATTTCTTAAATTTATGAACTGTGTTAATGCCTTCCTTGACTCTTATTTTCCAGTTGAATTTAATCAACTGAAGGATCAGCAAGAGATGAGAGGGAGGAAAGAGTGGTGAGGTAGGGGTATTTATTTCTAGTTACTTTCTTGCCAGATTGACAAAGATTGGCTACATCCCTCTACCAAAATATGACTGCTCCTGTAAGAATAATTATTCTTTCTGGAGTCAGAAGAGCCCCAGCATGCAAATGACTGCATGGTGCAAGCCCTCACTCTTTCTGCCCTCTGCTAATGCACATTGACTTCCTATGTAGATGAGAAATAAACATTTGTGTTACCCCATTGAAATGGGGTTGTATGTTATCTCAGTTATTCTATTAAAATTCACTTCTTATTTAATTGAATTTTCAGAACAATTGACACTGTTGATCATTCCCTCATTCTTAAAATGGTTTTGTTTCTTGGATTCTGGTGGTTATCACTGCTGGGAATCAATGCTGCTTTTGATTCCTCTCTTCCTCTTTCTGCCTTAGAAATGCTGTAATGTCCCAGGGATCCATGTGCCCTCCTTAATACCCTTCACCCATCCCCCACCTACCCCCACTCCATCAACCCTCAGTTTGTCTCTTCTGGTTTGCTTCCCTCTCTTTTTTTCCCTTTTCCCTGTGTTCAACTGTTTTGTTTCTTAAATTCCACATATGAGTGAAATCATCTGGTATTTGTCTTTCTCTGACTGACTTGATTTGCTTAGCATAATACACATACACTCTAGCTCCATCCATGTCATTGCAAATGACAAGATTTTATTCTTTTTGATGGCCGATTAGTATTTGTGTGTGTGTGTGTGTGTGTGTGTGTGTTTGTGTGTGTGTACACACACCATATCTTCTTTATCCATTCATCAGTTGATGGACATTTGGCCCTTTCCATATTTTGGCTATTGTTGATAATCCTTCTGTAAACATCAGGGTGCATGTGGCCCTTTGAATCAGTATTTTTGTATCCTTTGAGTAGCTACCTAGTAGTGAAATTGCTGAGTTATAGGTTAGTTCCATTTTTTAACTTTTTGAGGAACTTCCATACTGTTTTCCAGAGTGGCTGCACTAGTTTGTGTTCTCACCAACAGTGTAAGACGGTTCCCTTTTCTGCGCATCCTCATCAGCATCTGTTTCCTGGACTTGTTAATTTTAGCCATTCTGACAGGTATGAGGTGATATGTCATTGTAATTTTTGATTCGTATTTCCCTGATCATGAGTGATGTTGAGCATCTTTTCATGTGTCTGTTAGCCATCTGTATGTCTTTGGAGAAATGTCTGTTCATGTTCTGTCCATTTCTTGACTGGATATTTTATTTTGTGGGTGTTGAGTTTGATAAATTCTTGGATAGTGGCCCTTTATCTGATAAGTCATTTGCAAATATCTTTTCCCATTCCATAGGGTGCCTTTTAGTTTTGTTGAGACTTAACATATCCAAGTCCAAACTTGTGATTCCCATGTCCTCTCTGTGAATCTTTTTCATTGCCCCATCTTTTCTAAGTGTGTGGGACTGCTTGCTCATCAATTGCTCAGACTGAAGATACTGTAATTAGTTTTGGCTCTTCTTTAATACTGTATCTAATACAAAAAGAAATTCTTTATCTTTGAATTATTCACCAAATTGAATATACTTATTTCAGCTGTAATTCTAAGCTGAGCCATTTTTATCTCTTGTTTGAACTAATCCAGAACTCTCTCACCTAGTCTCTATGATTCCTTTCTTTGCAACTCTTCTCCACAGCCAGACCATTTCTTTAAAAAATAACTATCATTCTTCTCAGAATCTCTGCATGGCTTTCCAACCATATTTAGAACAACATCCATAGTACTTATTAAGGTCCCTGTAGGGCTCTAGTTAACCCTGGTCCCTGGATAACTCAGACCTCATGTCTGACTTTTCATATTCTTGTTCAGATATTCTGGACTTTTTTTTGTCCAAAAATATGCCTATCACATTTTTCTGAAGTTTTATACCTGAGTTCCCCTTAGTCCAGATATTCATATGGCTGTACTTTCACTTCACTTAATTCTCTGCTCAAATATCATCTTTATACAGGCCTTCCCTGACGACTGTATCCAGAACAGGTATCTCTACTTTTCTAAAACTCTCTACTTACATTGTTAATTTTTTTTTTTGGTCTCTTTCACTGGAATATAAAGTTCTATAAACTCAGATGCTTTTTGTATTTCATTCACTATTCAATATTGGGTCCCCTAACACTTAGAACAATGCCTGGGGACATAAGACACTAAAAATAAACAAAACAAAAAAAAAATCCCAACTTTAACAAAATAAGGAGAAGGAAAAGTTTCCTCAGTTTAATATGTGTTGCAGAATAGTAACTTGGGCCAATCTAACTGAAGAGCTACATCAAGTATGTAGATTGTAATTAAGTAATGAAATCCTTTTCTACATTCATTCTGCTTTACTTGACAGTGCTATATTTTTTAAGTTCCTCCAAGTTGAAAGTTTTACAGATTTAGAAACCATTTTAGGTCATGAGGAGATTCAGGTTATTTGTGGTGACAGCCAGCCTCTCTAATTCCATTCCCTCTATTACCAGACCATGAGTTGAGCATACATTGTCTTTCACCAGAATCAATATCTTATCTATTCAGCTCCCTGAAATGAGCTTTTATTATCCAGGTAGTTTTAGATAGATGACTTGCAACTTTTATTACCTTTAGTATTGCCTGCTAGGATATATTGGCAACTTTGTATAACAGGTATAGGCATATATCAGACTCAGGGTCACCTTGAGATTAAAAAATCGTTGGGGAAGAAAATAACAGTTGAGTACTTCTGAGTTTAAGCACTCATTATCAAAGCAACATAGTATATAACTGGTGACAAAAACAAGTGGTGAACTCTCTAAAGCACAGTCCTGAGGTGTTGAGCTATGAATGAGAACCCTGACTGGGTTAAATTCATTTATGACACCCTTTACTGTATTTTTGTATCCCTGAAGCTTCTCAGAGTCTTGATGCTCAGTTCCACTGTTGGGCAAAATCACAGAAACTTATATGAATGTTTAAAATTATGAGTCTAAATTTAGAAAATATTCACTAAAATAAGAAATCCTTAGTATAAAATTATGTGAATAATTATATTAGTTACCCAGAAAAGGCAAATTAGAGAGATAGAAAGTAGATTAGTGGTTAGGCCTGGAGGTAAGGACACTAATTAAATGGAAATCTCTGTAAATTTATAAATAATAATCATTGAATTAAAGTGGGTAAATTCTATTTCATGTAAAATGTACTTCAGTAGAATTGATTAAAAATTATATAAATAAAGGATTCTTTTGATAAAGGATCATATGTAAAGTAAAAAATAATAAAATGTATTTTATCAAGATTATAAAATATTCTTCAAAAAGTGAACAGTAGACTGGATATATTTAGAATCTTGTTAGTTTCTGGTCTGTTGAGGGAAAGCTGTAATGGAAGGAAAGAGTAAATCATAAATACTACCATATCCCAGGAAGAATTGCAGAAGTTAGTGATACCTTCAAAATCAGAGGTGATTATTTCTGTGATATCTTTGTTCAGTCCATTTGTATGGCCTTTTCAAAACACAGGTGAACTGTGGTGAATAATAGCTTATTATAAACCTGAAGAGTGATACCACATTTGAAACAGTCTTGCTGGATATGTTTCTAGAAAAGAAGAACATGAATTCTGGTACTTGGATGTCACTATAAATGTGGAGGATGCATTCTTTTCAGTATCTATCAATAAAGATTATCAAAGTAACATCTTTTATTAAGAGAGGAGAACCAGTATTTATTCAGTTTTGTACCAGGGCTACTGTAACTCTCTTGCTCTTACAACATTACACTCTTTGGTTGCCTTGGGCATCTCTTATAATTTTATGGAACATCACAATAGTTCACCATATTGATTTTATTACACTGATTGTACCTAGTGTTCAACAAGTATTGTAGATATCTTCATAAGTTTTATGCATCCCAGAAATGGTAAATGAACTCCTGGAAAGTTATATAGGACTGCCACTTCAAGGAGGATTTACTTTCTGAAGTAAAGGGCAAGTTATTATTCCTCATACATCCTACCATTAAGATAGAGTCACAGGACTTACTGAGTCTTTCACACTTGGAATTATCGTAGAGCAGTGCTAACTGATTTACTTGCTTGGACTATGTGAGTCTTAAATTCAGTGGTGTCGGAAGTATCCAGGTTAGCTAAACTCATCGCATGTATCTCAGGGTCATGTCATCTGCAGCAGAGGACTGCATGCTCTCTGAAAACCAGATCCTTATTTGCTCAGAGTCCAGTAGAAATTGAATGCCTACATGCAGAACATCTGTTGACTGTACAACCAGAGCAGGTCTCTACAATGAAGTGAAGTGTGTTCAATATAATTTAGTGTATATTTGAAGTGGTACATTTAGATTTAGACCTTAGCATGTCCAGAAGGAATAGTACTTTACATGAAGAAGGGCAATTGTTTCACTTGTTTTACTTACTCCCCAGAAGAAATGCTTCTCCCTTAGCCCATATCTATGGCTTCCTGGGCATTTCTCTAAGTGAGGAAACTAACTGGATGTGTTGTTGCAAATCAAACTAAACTTCTGCTTTCCTACACCCTAGCTCAAAGATGGCCCTAAAGACATTGGTTAGAAGAAATTCTTCCAGTGTGAATAGCTGTGAACAACATGTAGGTAGATGTGATCTGCTTTTATATACACAAACACTTGAGCAGTCACAGATGGCTGGCCTGGTTGGTCAGGGGTCTGAAAAGAGCAAGATTGAGATGCAGTGAAGAAACATTAAGAACTTTATAGAAGAGTCACCTGGAGGAATCATCAGTGTAGGCAAAAAGCATGAGAATCTGGGTCTTACTTACATTATTAACTACCTAAGCACATCGAACCTAGAGGAAGCCCTTAACAACAGGAAAGTAAAAGGGCTTTTCTTAAGGATATTAGCCAGAATTTCTTCTGTTCTTACTCTCCCCTCCACCCCATGAAGAGGATAGTCCAACAGCAGGGTTTCCCTTTCTCTGTGTCAGGTCTAGGTACTGCCACTGCTTCATGCTCAATCTGCCAATATTGGAGATGAACACGGAGCACTCCATAGAGCAAAGTCAACTAATGGGACTAGTCAGCCACTTGGCCCTGGATTGATTACATCAATCTTGTCCAAAATGTTTGGGGACAGTAGTAGTCTATTCTTATTGGAATTGTCTTCTAGGCCAAATATGGACTAAGACCTAATGACTTTGCCAGTACTACAACCCTACCAGGGCTTATATAATATCAGAATTATTACACTGCATATTGTATAACATTTCCTTAACCAAAGTATCCATATTCTCATGGCAAATAAATGAATATTCTTATTTAAATTGTGCATAACAGGTCATATACTTATTTGTATGTATACAATACATACACATATTTGAGTATAGATTATATGAACAATACATTTCAATAACACATATTTGAGTATATATTATATGAACAATACAGTTCAATATAAAAACAATCAAAATGGATAAAATTATGTCTTTGTATGAGTATGCGTACATTCATTTATTTCATTCATTCATTTCACAAACATGTATTAATCTCTTGTAAACTATTCTGCATTAAACCCTTGGAAGCACAAAGATGAAAAAACACAGTCTGTGTATTTGAGGAATCTCCAGGATAAGAGAAAGCTGTGTATTCTAAAATGAAAATACAATACAACAGTGTTATCGCACGAGTAATAGGTATTTGTGGTTATACATTTATTTTACGAGTATTTAGTAGGTGTTTGTGGCTATACAGTATTGAGTAATGATATCAGGGGAGGTACATAAAGGAAAATTTGAGAGGAAAATGTAGTTTTGTTAGTATTGACTCAAGTGGAAATGGTATTCCAGAAAAATGAATAACATGAAGAGGCAAGAGGTGTTAGAAGCCATGGTAGATTCAAACAGTGTATGTTTTGTTGCTAGAACCAGAGTAGAATTTGTAGGAGATATAGCTTGTAAGGTAATTTAGAGTCCGATTTTAATAGGCCATCAAGGCAATGTCACCTAGTTTGGATTTTATCCCATAGACGACATGGTACCACTAAAAGCTTTTAAGCTGGGAGGTTATAGAGCCCAATCTATATTTTAGAAACATCAGTCTGCCAGCAGTGTTGATAACACATTAGAGGGATAGGAGATTAAGTTTTGGTGGTAACTTGAGAGGATATTGACATAGACATGTTGAGAGAAAGGTTGCTTTTAAGAGATTTAGAAGTTAGGTTTTATAAAAATTGGTACAAAAAGCACTAGCAATAAAATGTACTATGTATCCTTATATATACAGTATTTGTTCAGACATCTTAATGTTTTCCTCAAATGAATACAAGGTCCTTGAAATTAGGAATTGTATCTTACTAGTCTTTTTATTCTGTATGTAGTAGGGGCATTGGGAATTGGAAAGACATTTATAACAAGTTTGATTAAAAAATTTTTACAAGATGCTACAGGAATATTTATTCCACAAGAGATGATATCATGGAACATCTTTTTTCCTTCTATTCAGGAAGCCAATCAGGTGAAAAGGGAATAAGATGATTCCAGGTAGAGGAAAGTCACAGAGATGTTCAAGAGTATGATGAATTCAGGGAACTTTAATAAATTTAGCATGTCTGAAACATGAGGCACATTTGATGCTGAAAGAAAGGGCACATTTTGAGTGGGTTTTGAATGCCATGATAAGGAGTTTGAATTTTATCCTAAGGACAGTAAAGAATTATTCAAAAGGGAATGAAATCATCCATTTGATTTTTTTAAAAGGATTATTCTGGCAGAAGTGTAATATATTTATTGATGGGACTACAATGGAGACAGAGAGAGAGAGAGAGAGAGAGAGAGAGAAGTAAAGGGCAAGAGAGAGGGGGAACAGTTGCAATATTGTAATAGTAACTAGAGCAAGACATAATGAGAATCTGAAATGAAGTAGAGTCAGTGCAAATGGAGAGAGATGTTTATAGAGAAGGAAAAGCTAATGTATCTTGATGAAGATTGGATCTTGATGAAGATTGGACATTGACAGAGGGACAAGAAGACTTTAAGAAAATCTCCAGGCTTCTGACTAGGGCAAAGAGATAATGGTATTTGTTTTATGATTAAAAAACAGTAAGAGAACAAAAAAAGCAATATATTTTCCGTGTGTGTGTGTGTTTTGAAAGGAAAGTCAGATGTTAAAGATACTGAATTCAATTTTGTTATATATTAAATGTGAAGTACCTGTGAGATATTAAACTGGGAAGTCCAGATACCTACAATAACTGTTCAGTAGTCTTCTTACTATTTCCCAAACATTCTATGTTCCTTAATGCCCTCTACCCAATACAGCAAATAACACCACTTATTGAATTCTGTGGATCAACATTATCTAATATATCTATATGTACATATTTTTCACAATTGATATGTGAACTGTAAATCCAAGCTCCCAAACAATTTTTAAACCTCCTTATAATATTTCTCATAAGTGATACATTGCCAAATAGTTTTGTTGGTGTTTTGATGGAAGTGTAGATAATGAAGGATTTTATCCATAGATGCCCAATTTATAGAGGTGCACTGTGCTAGCAACCTGATTCTGGAACATGGGGAGGGGTTTCTGTGGTTCAGTAGAATGCATTGTTGGTTTCTTAACTACAGATTGAGGCAATACCAGATTTGAGGACTTTGGTCTGTTTTGTGGACAGTTTTCTAGTTCTTCCAACACTTCTGAAATTATACATGTATCAGCGATAGTGAATAGTTATCAAACTTTTGTTATTCACTGTGGAATCCCAGTAATCTTTCTACTGCTGAAACCCAGGGACCTTTCTCAGGTCTAGTAAGACCTTTATGAAATCACAATTATATGCAGCTACATCTTCTCATGGATACTGGATTTCATGGTTGAGTTTGGAGGGTTTTGTGAAATTTGATCTTCTGGAGCAACAAGTTTATTAGCACTGCAGAGAAATATATGGAAGATATTTTGTTATGGGCCTGACTACATTTTGGAATACTCAGCTGGCATCATAGGCACACATTTCGTACACATTTCTGGACATAATGACGATTATTGTAATAATAGAATTCAAATATTGAGTATTATTGATGCACGTTTCAGTAAGAGTGATACTTTAGAGACATACCATTAACAACATTATTCAACTATTATTATTAAAAGATTATTTGAAATGATTTGCGTTGTGTGTGCCTACTAAATACTTCTAGGAGGGAGGCAGGCAGCAGATAGGTAGGCGGAGGAGCAGGAAGGAAGGAAGAAAGGAATGAGAAAGGAAGGAAGATGGGCTGGCATTTCCTTCCTCTTAACTCTCTCCCTCCTTTCCTCTCTCTCTCTCTCTCCCTCCCTTCCTTCTGCCTCCTCTCTCCTTCCCCTTTCCTCCCTTTCTTCCTTCCTTGCTTGACAAGGAATCTGGCGAAGATCATAGCTGCACTGGTAATGTAACAGATTAGTATTTGGAGCACATGGAGACCCCTCTGCTTTCAGAAAGGTTAACATAATGGTTATCCGCTTTGAATTTGAAATTGAAACCTGCCTAATATGCCACACATGAAGGCTGGCTGCTAATTAACTGTTAAAACTTGAAGCCAGAGTAGTTATGGACACCAGCAAATATACAGTGAAGAACAAAAATGAAATTTAAGCACACCACTTATAGCTCAAGCGGTCAGTGAGCAAACATCCCTTCACTGCTCATGCCCATAAGCAGAGAGCAGGCACAGGTGGGGAAGGAGCAGGGGGATAGGTAGATCAGACTTCAGGTTGCCTAGCTCTCCACCACCAGTGGCTCCTGTTTCAAGCAAGCAAGCAGGTCTAGGCTTGAGATTTGTTTCTTTGTTTTCCTCTCCATTAGCAGGCAGGCAGCCTGTTTAGGGTGACACAGTAACTCAGTTCCACACCCGTGCACTCAGGGGCGAGCCCAAAACTTCATACACAAATTTAAGAGCTCTCTTTTTCCATTTCCCTTCTCTACTTAGGGTTCCTCAAATCCTAATGGTTCCTAGGACCCCTTTTCATGGTTCTCTGGCTAGAAGTATGGTGTTTTCACCTCCCCATGTTGTCATGCATTCCTTTAAATGGGTCTGCTTTGGGGGCCAAACAGAGAAAGAGGTAACAGGAATTCCCCACACAAACTTTAGATTGTAGGGATATCCATTTTCTAGTTCCTTTGGCCAAAGAGAAGTATTTTTTCCTCATAATTTTAGGTACCTTTGGCCTGTTTGTCCCATATTTTGTGGCTGTTCTGTTCTGGTGTACGCATGTGTGATGGGGTGTTTAATTTTTTTTTTTTTTTCATTTCAGTTTGAGAAGTTTCAAGTTCATAGACTTTTTACTTAGCCATGTCCAGTCTGCTGATGAACTCATCAAGCCTCTCTTCATTTTTGTCACAGGGTTTGTTATATTTAACATTTTAATTCTCTTAAGAGTTTCTATCTCTCTGCTTATATCACACATCTGTTCTTATATGATGTTTAATTCTTTTCCCATTGTAGCCCACAACATATTAACCACAGTTACTTTAAATTCCCAACATCTGTGTTATATCTGAGTCTAATTTTAATGCTTGCATTGAATCTTTAGGCTGTATTTTTACTTGCCTTTTGGCATGCCTTGTAACTTTTAATTGAAAGCCAGATATGTGGTATTAGATAATGTTAATCTGACTAGAAGCTCTGTGTTTACTGTTTACTCTGGGTAAAGATACCGGAGGCTACAAATTCATCTAGTGTCTTTGTTTTTGTCTTCTCGCTTGAGTTTGGGCCTTCCTAAGTAGGTGGGGGGAAGGGAAACATTCTATAGTATTTTAGGATTAAATTTCAGTCTTTTAGTGAGAAGAGGACTTGGGGCCATGGCCTTCACAAATATTTCCGAGTGGTTTAGTTTCCTCTCTACACACAGCTTATCTGAGACAAGCATGCTAGAAGGTGCTAGAGTGTGGTAAATGTCCTGGTTGGATAAGGCTCTGCTCAAATCTTTTTTCCCTGGAGAGCAGGCCTTTGTTTTGGGATGTATTTCACAGTGATCCCTGTCCTCTTCCCACTGCCAGAGCCACGTGGAGATCTTTCTTGAATTCTCACCTTCAGAACTTAACAGGAACCCGGGAGGTAAAACTCATGAAAATTTTACCCAAGTTTACCCCTAATACCTTGGCCCCCAGAAATTTCGCATGCTCACACTTGTGCACAGTCCGCCTCCCATAATGTATCAGAATTACCTTTGAAATATTTTTACCAGTTTGTGGCTACAGTAGCTTCTTTTTCAGGTTGAGTAAATCTCAGCTGTGACTCTCTAGATCTGCCGCTTTCCAGATGTCAGAGTGCCAGTTCACCCCACAACCTTAGTTCCCTGATGTATCTAAGAAAAGTTATTGACTTTTAGTTCTTTGAGCGTTTTCTCGCTCTAACAATGGGAATGACAACTTCTAAGCTCTCCAAACAGCAGAGCTGAAATGGCAAGTCCCAAATGTTATTTTATTGGTATTTATTCTTCTTTATGTTTTCTGAGCTTTTTGGATATGTGTTTGCTGTCTGTTATTAATTTAAAAGATTTTGGGGCACCTGGGTGGCTCAGTTGGTTAAGCATCTGCCTTCGGCTCAGGTCATGATCCGGGGGTCCTGGGATCAAGTCCCACATCAGGCTCCCTGCTCAGTGGGGATCCTTTTTCTCCCTACCCCCCTGCTCATGCTCTCTCTCGTGCTCTCTCTTTCTCTCAAATAAATAAATAAAATCTTTAAAATTTTTCTTAAAGATTCTAAGCCACTGTTTCTTAAAATACTTCTTCCATCACATTCTTTCACTCTTCTTCTGAGATGTCAATTACACATATAGGAGGCTCTGGTATTGTACCACAGCTCTTGAGTACTCTATTCTGTCTTACTAGCATTTATGTCTCTTTGTGTTTCAGTCTGGGTTTTCTATTAACTTTTTTTTTTTTTTAAGATTTTATTTATTTATTTGACAGAGAGAGAGACAGCGAGAGCAGGAACACAAGCAGGGGGAGTGAGAGAGGGAGAAGCAGGCTTCCCGCTGAACAGAGCAGGAAGCCCGATGTGGGGCTCGATCCCAGGACTCTGGGATCATGACCTGAGCTGAAGGCAGATGCTTAACCACTGAGCCACCCAGGCGCCCCTGGGTTTTCTATTAATGTATATGAAATTTCTATTAACTTATATGAAATTTGCTGATTGTACTCACAGATGTATTAAATATGCTGGTGAGCCTTTCAAAGGCATTCTTCATCTATTATTTTGCTTTTTATTTCTAGCATTTGATTGTATTTGATAGTTTTATATTTCTGCTAAAATTACTCATTTGATGTTGCATGTCTTCAGCCTTTTTTCCATTAGTCTTTTGCATACTAATCATAGTTTCTTCCAATCCCTTGTGAGGTAGATCTGGCCTTCATTTCATATCTCATTCTGGCTGTTAATGTTTTATTCCTTGGCAGTATGTTGTTTTTTCTTGCTTCTCAGATACCTCATACTTTTTTTTGTTGAAAGCCATACCTGGATGTAAAACAATGGAGGACAGAGTAGAGTTGATGCCTGGAAATGGGCCCATCTTTTCTTCTGCTAGGCCATTAGCGTGGGGCTTAAATTCATGTTATCAGAAGTTAGCTTAGGTTTATAGTTGTAGTGGTTGCCTTAAGTGTACCACAGATTTCAAATTCCTTTACAATACTTTGTTTCTGGGGTCTGAGTGGTCTGATAGGACGTTTGTATCCTTGTCTGCTCTCCTGTCAGTGTAGGCCTTCCCTTCATGCTTTGCCTCAGTTAGGGTCAGTCTCTACACTCATGCAACTCGCCCGACATCTCTCTGCTGTTAACTTGTCACAAGATGCTTGCTAGCCTGGTGGTGGCCAAGCAGAGGAGCATTCTCCATTGTGCCTGTGAAACCTCAGTCTTCCATAGGCATTGTCTCTCTGTGTCCCTGAGGTGTAACCTTGCTCACACTGCACCCTTTCACCTCTGGTTCTGTGTCCGGAAGATACTCCTGCCTTTCCTGAAGGGATTTTTCTTTTCTCTTACCCCATCTTCAGTGGGTTGTCTCCAGTGTCCTAAGGGTGGCAGTGTTTGTTGTGCTTCCTTTCACAGAATAAGGCTTTAATTCCGTCCTGGAGATAAGGAGGTTTCAGGTCGCGTTCCCTGTCCCTCCTACACAGACGGTTCTCTTCCCCCAGTCACGCATCATGAGAGAGACTTTCTCAGGGCTCTCACCAGTCACTTTGTCTTCATCTTTGTCTTCTTCTTTTCCTCTTCCCCCTTTCCCTCCCTTTCTCCTTCCCTCTCCCCTTCCTTCTCCTTCCTCATTTTCTTCTTTCTTTATGGTTATATAGTTTGGATAATGGAGAAGAGCGTACAAAAGGATGTAAAGTCTTCCTATTTCTGTGACCTCCAGGGGCTCCACACTGGTGCCAGTGCTCACTCAGCTTACACTCACTCATCAACTTTTGTAGCTAATTTGGTTTGTCGTAGGTTAGCAAGTGCTTGTGTTCATCTTTCCATCTTTCCCTGCAAGAGTCTGTCTCATTAGATTTGTAGGTAGTTGGTTGTCCTGTGACCTCAGCTCTCTGATGCGTTCAAGAGGAGTCACAAACTTGCATTTTGTCCAAGTTTTGGTGTTATTATAAGTTGAGAAAGAATTTTTTTTCTAGTTCTCTACATCCTGGGCAGAATCCAAAAGTTGTTCTCTTTATTTTTGATTACTTTATATTTATTGAGCTTGAGTTGTCTGCAGTAAGAGCCTACTGTTTTTTACTTTAATGGCATTTTTTATATAAAAAAATCCCCAAATTCAGTATTTTTTTTTTTTGTTGTGAAGCTGAGCTAAAACATTTTTAAAAAGCAAAGCAAGAGCAAAGAAGAATGAAAAGACAAGAGAAGAGTGTTTTGTGTTCACATGAGATTTACAAACAGTTGGAAACTAGATGAGACTGAAAGATAAAGAACTACCTTTAATCAAAGGGTTTCCCTTTTGGTTGTATTCTAAGTCCCATGATGAATGTTATGGCAGTTTCTCTATTACCAAAATCTAGTTTACAGGTTCCCATATCACAGTTTGCCATGTTTTCACTAGACACTACTTAAATAACTCTCATATTTGTTCTCAGACTTCCACATAGATCATTTTCCTTTGTCTTTCCAGATACTTTAGCTACTAAAATTACTTTCTGTGTGAGTTAAAAGCCCAATTCATAACCGCCTTTACTTTCAATACTGATTAAACTGAATGTACTATCTTCCCATTTCAATTATTGGAACTTTTTTGCCCCATGGCACTTCCCTTTAGAAAATCTAGTTTCTTTTGCTTCATTACTGCAAATTACCTTAATTCAAGCTGATCCATTATCTCTCTTTTGTATTCATTTTACCTCTTTTATGTTTGCATTATAACTAGCTTTTTCATGTGCATTTTTATTAAATAAAAATCCAGATAATTTATTGAATGCTTTGTATATACTGGTTGATTGAGTAACCTGGTTTGGTCCTCAAGTTTTATCAATTCCTTGTTTTACAGCTGTCCTTACTTTGGATCGACTGATCAATCTAAAAATTCAGTTATAACTGCATATCTTGACAAAGAAAAAAATCAGCTGGTCTGGTGATTTACTTACAACTCAATTTATGTATGTTTAATTTATCTCTGTACACATTGAATCTAACTTGAATCTAATTCAAAGGAAATAATGTCTCTATTACAAAGTATCTTATAAGGAATCTATAAAATGGACTAGTCAGCAGTATATGATATCTTTCTGTGGTAGATAGAAAAGAGTAAAATGGAATTCTGTATGATTATTTGTTATTGAGGGTCTCACTTTTTTAACATCTCTCCAAAAGAATCAGGTGATCAAAAAAAAAATTATTGATTAAGACCAAACTTAGGCAGCTTTCATTATCATTTCATCATTTTAATTGCAAAATGTACTAAATTCTGTAAGTTTTTTATATAAAAAAACTATTGCAGCTTTTTAAAAGAATTTTAAAATTTCTTAAATTTAAAGTATTAATTCTTTACCTGATTAATTATTAACTACGTAGCTTCACATAAACTCTCCAGTTTGACATATTCCATGAAAAATCCATACTATCAGGTTTTTTTTCCCACTATATTTTACTCAGTCTTTCTCTCTTTGAGTTTTCTAAGACTTCTAGCAGATTTTATATAACCCATGCAATATATTTACCCATCTAGATGCCTGATTTTTCTTTATGCAGTACTGAGTTTCTTTTAGTAAAGTTTCAATTCATTTTTTTTGACTGCATACATACTTATTAGAGAGCAAACACAACTCTTAAAGTTACAGTTTCAGTGAAGTCACTCTATATTACATTGCCTGTGGTGTTATATTCTTTTTTTTTTAAGATTTTTATTTATTTGAGAGAATGAAAGCACATGAGTGGGGGAGGGGCAGAGAATAAAGGAGAGGCAGACTCCCTGCTTTGCAGGGAGCCAGAAGGACTTGGGGCTTGATCCCAGGATGCTGAGATCATGATCTGAGCTGAAGGCAGAAGCTTAACCCACTGAGTCAGCCAAGTGCTGTTATTTTCTATTCATAAGTATTTCAGATATTTTAAGGTTAGTAATTTGTATTCTTCAGTATTAAACTAAAATATACGTTGTATTTAAATATCCATTTGCAAAAAAAACATCTATTTGCATTACTCTTTGAAAGATATATTGTATGCAGTCAACGTTTCAATTGATTTCAGTATAATAAATTTTCTTTGAACAAACACTTAATGCCTAGCTTGTGTTAGGCATAGTGGAGTTCAAAAAAAATATATATTCCACAGGCAATGATCTCAAATAGTTTAACAATATATATATTACAACTGTCAGTCTAGTTATGCATATTTTAAATATATGATAAAATTATGTAGCTATATATAGATATTTCTGTATATGCATTTATATCGTATATACATTCTCATAAAAAATCAACTAATTAAAAACAAATATGTAAATCTTTCAAAATGTTGAAAGGGTTTTAATATTACTTTTAAAATGTGACTTAAACTATCCTAAAATTGTGTATATACCCCAGTTCTTAGAGGCAGTTATGAATAAATAAAAAGATTTCAAAACAGCATTACTGATCTCTAAAATTAGAACATCATGGAAATTTTTTCTTAATTTTATTTCTTATTATTGAGGAACAGTTGGATTACAGTGACCTATAGCTTGCAAAATAGTTTAGACTTATCATGCATTCTCTTACAAATTCTGTTATTACCATATATTACTCAACTGCTTTTTGTTACTTTTTGTTACTTGTTTTATGATTACTTAATGGTTGCCTTAATTTTAGGAAAACTTTGTGTTGATGGGTATTTGAATTTATGGTGCAAAATAATTGTCCATTTATCTGGGAAGTTATGAGGTCCTGAATCTACCATATTCTTCCAGTTTACACATGCATTACAAATATCTGAACAGAATCCTTTCATTAATTAGGTAAAGTGAAGTAGGTAGATGACATGCTGAAGTAAAGGATGTGTATATTCGGTTTTTGATTCAGTAAGTAACTGCACCATTCTAGCTGAACATGAAGTAGTATATGCCACAGATTTATTTTCTATACCAAACCTTTGATAGGTTAGCCTATTTTGTTTTGTTTTGTTTTTCCTTGTATCTTGCCTGTGGCCTATGTCTCTGGAATATTTATAAAATCCTCCAATTCTTGGTCAGGAAATGACCTTCACTAAGAGAGATTTGCTGATGTTTTGGAGAAGAGTATCATGTGCATATAAATCTTTGTAAATGTGGCTTTAATAGATCTTAAAACCAGAGACCAGAATAAATAAAACAAACATCGTGTCTTCCAAGAGAAAGCAAAAAAAGCAGATCAATCCTTGCCCAGGTACTGTAGTAATTATGTACCAACAAGAGGTCTTACTTACCTTCTTTAGGAAAAAAGTAAGTATGATTTAGACCAATGACAAACATTAATTGGTTTTTAAAAGGAAGAGAATTCTAAGGGAAGTAATGAAACCGCCAATCTCCACTTCTTGCAGCTGAACAATGGGGCACATTGCTTTTTAAGAGATGAATCATTCTGACTTTATCAACCCTGATGTTTTGAACTGTAAGCCTAGCACTCACACATCAGCACCCATTTAGAAAGCATCCAGATTATCATTTTATATGTCCAATTTAGAGTACATAATCAAAGAAAAAAAATAGCCTGCATTTTGATTCTAGTGAGATAGATAGAGGGATGATTTGGGGATTGATCTCACTTCCATGAGTTAAAAGGAATCCTTCAGGAAGGCTTTATGGGAAAGGTAATAAGACAGGCCATGCTCAGTATGAGACTTGCACACATCTTGCACCCCACGATTTAATTCAAATTAGTCTGTTCATGTTATTTCATTATCTCATTCTAATTTCAGTACCACAGATGTTACCTTATAGTATAGTACAATGCATGAATCTTTTTTTTTTTTAAAGTACTTTTCATATATCATTGTGAGTCTTTGTGTGTGTGCTATGTTTCTCTATTCTCACAATGAAGTAAAGGAATTTGGATTTCTCTGTGGCAGAATTATACATAGATTCCTAAAACTGCTGCTGACAGAATATATTTCACTGGCAGTTTAAGTGATAAAGTAAGAGACCAGAGTATGAACTCTTCCCACGTTTGCCACTATCTGATTTAATGTCTTTATGATTTTTGTTAGTTTTGCTGTATACCCATGCTGTGTTCTGAATGTGTCTCTTCCAAATTTATATGTGAAAATCCCAGTCCTCAAAAGTTATCAAATTAGGATGTGTGGCTTTGGGGAGGTGCTGTTATGAGTGTGGAACCTCACGAATAGCATTAGTGCCTTATAAAAGAAGCTTTAGAGAGGTCTGTAGTTCCTTGTGCCATGTGAAGGTACAATGAGAAGTCTGTAAGACCCAGAGGAGAGTCCTCACACAACCATGCCGGCACCCTGATATCAGACTTCCATCCTTCAAAACTCTGAATGATACGTTTCTGTTCTTTATAAGCTACCCAATCTATGGTATTTAGTTAGAGCAGCCCAAATGGATAAAGACAACCCATTTATGAAAATGCAGGTAGTAAAATTTATCTGACATCCTATGAAATTCATGAGATGTGTCAACTAGAATGTGGTAGGGCACTTGGGACATGCTAAATTTCATGTCTTAAGAAAAAATGAATTCCGTATAACAAAATCTAATAAAACTGAATTCCATTAATTCTATCTCTATTAAAAAGCCGGTATAACAGATTCTCTGCTAGACCTCTCTTAGTCTTATGGAGAAGGAATTACTTTTGAATCAGCAGGTAAATTATTTTATTATTTGGAGTAAAAAACAAGGTTTTGTATTGTAACAGAATAAATGGTAGGTATACAATTACATTCTAGAATCATAACATACAATGTGCATTCAGAGACTGGATAGGACCATAACTAGAGGAAAGTTATGCACTTCCACAGTGGGACTCTTGTGCTACATTGTCCTATTTTCTATTATACGCAGGAGTGGATATAATCCCATAAGACTTTACTGAAAGAAACCCGACCTATTTCTAATAATCAGGTAATAACCAGATTTTCTTTGCTAGACTTAAAACTGTTTCCAGTGCACAATACATTTTCAGAATATTCGAATATCTAAAATCACTAAATTTACATAAATTTACACACCACGCCTGCCATTTCCATGTATCTATCCTTTCATCCATTTTTTGGGGTTTTAACATAACTATCATAACAACATATGATTAGAAAAAAATAATCCAAAAAGACTTGAATGATTTTAATAAAGAGTCCATAATCTATCTTCTTCAGTTGACATAAAGAAAATACTCCTCAACCTTGCCATATAAAATCATAGTCCAGATATTATATAATATAGAAGTTTTAAGTTTTTAAAATATTCTTATAATATAGTTCTTACACAAAGTGATCCATGGGGGTTGGTCTTTCTTTTAATACCAAATGATTGAAAATAATGATTCGTGTTTTTATTATTTTTTTCAATTGTTTCAGCGTTACCATATATGGAGTTTGAGATAAAAGGAATATATTATTATTTAATTATTTTAGGTTATATTTTTGTGTAGTAAACAAGAGATTGATAGCTTTCTTTTCTCCCAGAGAAGACTTTGATATTAAGAAGAAAAGCTCTGCCCCAAAACAATTTTATCACTGTTATCTATGTTGCAGCAGTGCCTTGGAATTGAAAGATACTGTCTCTTCAGATATTGAATCTCTTTTTCTCTCTCACTTTCTTTCCATGGAGTGAAAAGTGTTGGCCCAGGTTACTGTGACAATGTCCAAAGAGAAAAAGGAAAAGGAAAGAAAACCATGCCATTGCTAACAAATCCTGCAGGTTTACAGAATAATCTCAGACATGAAAGGACAGTCTAGAGAAAATTGGCTCTATTTCAAAAGGGCTCCTTAGTTAGAAGCATAATAGATCCATTTTCATTAGAAAACAGAGAAGCAGGCTGTCCATACAGTGTTACCTAAGAAAAATCTGAACACCTCCATGTTCTCAAATAACTTTAAGAATAGTTTTACAGGGGCGCCTGGGTGGCTCAGTTGGTTAAGCCACTGCCTTCAGCTCAGGTCATGATCCCAGGGTCCTGGAATCGAGCCCCACATCGGGCTCCCTGCTCATGCAGGAAGCCTGCTTCTCCCTCTGCCTGCCGCTCCCCCTGCTTGTGCTCTCTCTCTCTCTCTCTCTCGCTATCTCTCTCTGTGTGTCAAATAAATAAATAAAATCTTAAAAAAAAAAAAAAGAATAGTTTTACAAGCCTAATTCGTCTTTGGGATAGGGCAATAAATTCCACTATTCAAATTCCAGTAGTCTCCTGGGAAAGTTAATTAATTCACTTTCCAATATATTTTTTAAAACATTTGCCTTGTTTTAAATATTTCAACTTCATAGGAAATTACAGATTTGAAAATTTATATATGTTATGTGGACAAATACTAATATTTAACAACTAATTATTTGGTACGGGTTATGTACCAGGCAGTTTTTTAGCAACGAACTCTTAGGGTTTAAAGAGGGACAGAACACAGTCTTTGCCTTCATTGGCCTTTGATTCTTATAATTGAGACTTGTGCACATAGCTCACTATAGTAAAAGATTGAAGGTAGCAAATGCTTTGGGTTAATTATACACACAATACCATAGGAAAATGAAAATATGTAATAATGTGAGAAGAAGGGGAAGAAGACTTTAGGTCCAAATTTGCTGAGATGATTTTGTGATGCCAGTGAGTAGAAGAGGGTTGAGTAGAGGTTATAAGAGAGGGGGTAACTCTGTATGCATTTCACAGTTGTGCCCTTAAACACATCAGATGTTGTCTGTCGGGGAAATATGAGGAAATGGAGTGTTAGCAAATACAAATAAATGAGATGGGAGAAGTTCTAGCAGTAAAGGAGAAGGGGCTGTTTATATAGAGTAGTCAGATAAAACCTGACTGATAAAATTACATATGACGGGAAAGATAATGGAAGAAGAGTGAGCTCTGTGAATGGCTATCTGGGTTTGGGGGGCTGGGTTTTGAATATTCCTGACAGAGAGGAAAGCAGTACAAAGGCTCGGAGTCTGGAGAGTAACTGCTGAATTACAGCAACGAGGAAGCAGTTGGGGTGGCTGCAGAAGGGGGAGTCAAGGTATGGAGTGGGGGTAGTAAGACAAGTGAGCTAAGAGGTAGATGAGTTGTGCTGAAAATTAAGAAATGTTACACAGACTTTCTAGAATACCCAGAAGAGCACAACATTGACAAATGGTTTTGATTTGCCTAATAAATCTTTAAATGATTACGATTAGAAAGATGGCTGTTTTTACTATACATTTTATTTTTTTTAAAAGATTTTATTTATTTGACAGAGAGAGAGAGACAGCAAGAGAGGGAACACAAGCAGGGGGAGTGGGAGAGGGAGAAGCAGGCTTCCCGCTGAGCAGGGAGCCCGATGCAGGGCTGGATCCCAGGACCCTGGGATCATGACCCGAGCCAAAGGCAGACGCTTAACGACTGAGCCACCCAGGCGCCCCTTTACCATACATTTTAACCCCTGATAAATTATTTCTCTTTTCCAGGATGCCTGGGTAGCTCAGTCGGTTAAGCACTGTCTTCGGCTCCGGTCATGATCCCGGGGTCCTGGGATCGAGTCCCGCATCCGGCTCCCCGCTCAGCGGGGAGTCTGCTTCTCCCTCTGCCTCTGCCTGACACTCACCTTGCTTGTGCTCTCTCTCTATGTCAAATAAATATATAAAATTAAAAAAAAAAAGAAAACTTAAAAAAAATTATTTCTCTTTTCCTCCCCTAAATTTACTTTCCCATAACGACATTTGGAGCATGGATCATTTGATAAATAATAGAAGATTTTAGTTCTTAAAATTAATTCTGAGACTTGAAAATTATTTTACCAGATGGACTGAGATTTGTAGCTTACCATATTCTTACTTAGGTGGTATTACCAATTAACTGCTGAGTGGAAGTGACACCTGGAAATTCCATTGAGAAAAAGATGGTACTTTTCTTTCCTTTTCCTTTTTCTACCTTTGGACATTGTATCAGGACCCTTGTCCAACAGTTTTCTCTCCATAGAAAGAGAGAAAGAGAGATCAGAAAAGTTTCAGTATCTGAAGAGGTAATATCTTTCTTTCAATCCCAAGGCACTGTTACAATATAGATAATACTAATAAAATTTCTTTGGGGACAGAATTTTTTTTTCTTAACCCTGAAGTTTTCTCCAGGAAGGGAGGAGAAATCTAAATCACTTGTTTACTCCAGAAAAAAGAAGCTAAAAGAATAAAATAGATGACAAAAGATGTGTTTTATCATAAACTTATCATAAACTTCAAAGGAACTGTATCTTTAATTTCAGTGGACTTGTTGGATATTTGGATGTCTGCAGCTTGCCCTGAGAAAGCTAAAAATAGCAATGAAGATAATTAGAAAACTGTGATCTTACTATTTTATAGTAAGACAGGGATGAGATTATAAGGGCAAATACACATTGAAAATAGGAAGCTTAATTCTCCCTGTTGAAAATTAGAGAAAATACTTTCTCCCTTCACTTTTCTTAGAGCACTTACTTTAGAAAACTTGTAATGTTAAGTTCTGTCTCTTTGAAATGTATATATATTTGTTAAAAAGCAAAATAGTCTTTTGCCAGCTGTAAGATCCAGGAATGTCTGTTTCAAGGTGTTGGGAACAATCTCTGATATGTAATCATCAAGGCAGATAGCCACCCTATCTCCCAGGTTCTGTAGAACAAATGGTAGGAGCCTAACTTGGGTGAACACTTCCTTCAAAGTTGCAAAACTACGTCCTGTTCTAAAGATATGAGTTTATTTTTCCTTTGGATAAAGCCAATTAGCAAACTCAGATGACCACTCTAATTACTGAGAATGAACTATGTATGACAAATGGTGCTGTCAAATCCTCTTACCTGAGATCCAGTTATTGTTTATCTTGAGAACATGTGTGTAATGTGTTGTCCCAGCTTGTCTTTTTAAAGGGAGAGATTTCTTTCTGTCCATGCAATGTTTTAGTAGATTACCTGTGATGCACAACACATTCTGGTTTAATGTTTATTCAGTAGCAAAATTGTTTTCTTTCTCTTCCACCTTTGCAAAAAGTTTTCTGGATTAGAAGATTTTTTTAAAAAAAATCTATTTCCCCAATGCATGTAATATATTATTTAGTATACCTACTTTTGCTAGACTCTAAGTTCCATGTATGCAGGGCTTTATCTGTTATATTCTGTATCTCCAGTATCTAGAATACTGCCTGGCATGTAGAGATACCATATAATTATCATGAATAATAAGTGTACCAATCAATCAGTAAATGAACTAGAATTTATCATGTGATTTTTGTCAACAAATTTTTCTTTGATAAAATGTCATTTCTGCTTTCTGGTAGCTCCCAAGCCTAGTTCCATGTTGTAAACTAGTGTATAAAACATAGAAAGACCCAAACTTTTAATTGGGGGTAATGGAACCCCCAATTACTCAGACATCTTTAAATCTTAATCAGGACAGTAAGGATGTAGGGATAAAACAGAAAATGCCTTGGTCTCCATTCCTGTCTGTTACCCTTTCCATCATATAAGGAAGGGAACAAGTCATTAAACCCTGATATCAGAACTTATGTTCTCATATCAGAATTGTAGTACACATGGAGATTTAGCCACAGTGTCCTTTTGCAAATCATAAAAGACTTTTTCCTCTGACTTACACATCATTAGGAACCTGAGACAGGAATGTTCTCATAGAATAACATAACATAAATATTGTTCCCTACAAGAAGACACTTCAGGGCTTTTGTAAAAGATGTGTATGTAGCTATATTTATTCAGGAGAACCTGAGACTTGAAATATACCAACATCTCAGTTTGTCTGAAGGAAAAAGGATTTGTAACAGCTGCTATCCACAGGTCTCTGCACCCAGTGATACTGATATAATAGAGAGGAAGGTTGCAGAATTTAAATTAGACCTAATAGATACATTTTAGAGGATATTATATGGAGCAATCCAGCATTAGTAAAATAATATATATGAATTCTTAATAGTTTACCCTGCAGAATGATTTTTGTATATTTTATGCCAAGGAAAACAATGCTTAGATACTCAAAAATGAGCTCCCACAAGATTTCCCCATAAACTTCATGGCTCTAAGGATTATTTATTAATGCTTTTCTGTTGCAGATTAAGAATATGGGGAAGAAAAGTAGGAGAATGTGATAATTTTAATACACTGATGATAGCTTCAGGATATTCTTCTGAAAATGGAAGTACTTAAAGCCTTCATTGAGCCTTCAGGCAATTCAGCAGCTCTTTTCTCCTGCTGCTTCAAAAACCATTTATACCACGAAACCTATTGGACTTCCTAACATCTCCCTTCCAGGAATCCACATTCAGATTTGATTGTACCTTAGAGGTGATGGATGCCTCAGGCCTAAATTCCACTTGGGCAAACATTCAAAAGACCCACTGAAGCCATGAGATGTCATTTGCATAGTTATGTCTGCACAGCCAAAGCTTCTACCAACTCCAGAAATAAAAGGAAGAATTATGATAGAGGAAGGACTCCAAGTATTACAAGAAGTTCTCTCTTCTATATTTGTTCTCATGAATTATTATGCCAATGTATTAAACATATGATTTCTTGTGGTAATCAAGTGGACATCTTTACAAAAGAATGATCAGCTTGCGTGTGAGAAAGAAGTTATTCTATTAGAATTAGTTTATGTCTGAAATTATGCTTAGATTTCTCACATCATTTTGGTGGTGACACTTCTTGCAGCTGGAGTATAATTTCATTTGGTATGGAAGTAATTTTTTTAGTATAAAGTTTCTCAGAGAAGCAGGCTTACAGGAAGACTTTAGAAGAAATGGATCCATTTGCTGGGGGAAAAAATCTGTTGCTAATACTGACTGCCAGAAAGAGACTAAATTGCTCTTAATGTAAAGAGCTTTATTTTCACAACTAAACAGACATGTGCCATTAACATAAACAATTTAGTATATTTTATGCCATTTATGTTCGTATGGACCAAAATGTGCCCTCTGTTCCCCAAAATTAATATGTTGAAGCCCTAGCCCTCAACAAGACTATATTTGGAGATTAGGAATTTGAGGAGACAGTTAAGATTAAATGAGGTCATAAGGGTGGGGCCCTAACCCAACAGGCTGGTGGCTACATGCAAACAGGAACAGGCACCAGGAGGGCATGTATGCAGAGGGAAGACTCTGTGAGGATACAGCAAGAAGGTGCTAGCTGCAAGCCAAAAAAAGAGTTTTCACCAGAAACCACCCCAGTTGGCAGCTTGATCTTGGGCATCCAGAATCCAGAACTATTAAGAAAATGAATTTCTGTTTTTTTAAGCCACTGAGTCTGTGGTATTCTGTTATGACAGCCCAATCAGACTAATACATATGCTAATTCTGATTCCTTTTAAATATGGAATTCCAGAGATGGGAAAAGTGACTCAACTAAGGCTGCTATTGTGCCTTACTTTTCTTGAGGTGATAAATATGGTGATATATTATGAGTTTGGGACATATCAAAACCAGCCTCTAACTATAGGAACAGATAGGGTTGGGCTGAATAAAATGATTGAATGTTACTAGTAAGTCTTTATTATTGTTGAGCATAGGGCATTTAATTCAATAATTGTCAACTGCAATAATGGACTGAATGATTGCAGATATACTTTATTTTCATTTCAGTATAAAACTACTTATGGATTAACGTGTCCTTGTGGGCTTTGGTCCAATAACAAATCTCTGTCAGACAAACTTTCAGAAGCAGACTTAACAATTTTTTCATACTCAAAGTTTATAACTGGCTGATTTTGACAGGGCAGGTCACAGAAATGGCCAATTTGGTCATACGAATCTCCTTGGGGGCTTCAGCTCAAAACACTTTATATTGATTCCTAGGTAAATAATACAGTGCCTTGAAGGGTCTTTTCTCATATGATTCTTTCAGCTCACTTATTTTGTATTTTTCTCCTGCAAGTTTCCATTAATTTCTTATTGCTTCCCCCCAGCCAATTCACTGTCCCCCAAATTTAGCAACTAATTTATCTGGTCACCTTCTACCTATATGCTGAATTTACTCTTTTACTCTTAGATAACTGTTTCCTTTCTGTCTAGCATTTTTGGTGGAGTTCTCTCAGTTGGTTCTCCTCTTAAATAATCTCATCTCCCCAATATATCACTTCCCCAATAGTCTCACTGGAACTTACTGTGAATTTCATCTTCTGTCCAGGTTCTCTTCTGCTTCTGTGTTTAAATTTATTGATTATATAGACTTTATTTACCCTTTGTATGTCTATATTTTCTACCCCAGAGATAATATTCTTGAGAATACTTAATAGAACTTGTGACTTTCTTTGGTAAGGTATTTTGATAGCATATATTATCTCTGGGGCACCTGGATGGCTCAGTTGGTTGAGTCTAACTCCTGGTTTTGGCTCTGGTCATGATCTCATGGGTCATGAAATCGAGCCCCATGTGGGACTCCATGCTCAGTGGGGAGTCTGCTTGGGATTCTCTCCATCTGCCCCTCCCATCACTCACATGCGCACACACACTCCTGCGCTAAAATAAATAAATCTTAAAAAAAAAAGTTATCTCTATTAGTTTGAAATCAGCAGCTTTTTTTTTTTGGTAATGGCTTATTTTGTTATTAAAATCTATTAATTTATTGTTTGTATAAATAAGTAGATAATAGCAAATGTCAATCTGATCAAAATTATGGTTACTTTGGAGACATACTGGCAACACAAAGAGTATGTTAGGTAGAGATGGGATAAAATAAATAGATATTTTATTTTATGGCATGGACATTGGGATGGTTAATTTTATTGGGATGGTTAATTTATGTGTTTACTTGGCTAAATTATATATAGTACCCAGTTCTTTAATCAAACACTAAGCTAGTCATTGCTGTGAAAGTATTTTGTAGATGTAATTATCATGTACAGTCCATTGGCCTTATATTTGTGGCTTTGGAATTGGGTAATGAGTAGAGCCTTGAAGATATTTTATGAATGCTAGAAGAAACCTATAGTGTCTTGAAGAGAAATATGAATGTTAAAGGTGATTCTATTCAAGACTCAGAAGGAAGTGAAAAGCATGGTAGAGAAAGCTTCTGTTGTCCCGGAGAACACAAATATTGTCATGAACAGAATGTTGGGGAAATAAAATTAAAGGAAATAAGAAGGAATTGTGTATCATGCTATTGGACAATGGAGGGAAGGTCATTCTTATTATAAGGTGGCAAAAGTCCTGGCTGAATTGTGTCCTGTTGCGTGTAAAGTAGAACTTGCCAGCGTTGAACTTAGATACTTAGCTGAGGAGATTTCAAGCAAAAAATGGGAAGTGCAGCTTGATTTCTCCTTGATCCTTATAGTAAAAGGTGAGAGGAGAGAAGTAAATGGAGGAAGGAACTGTTAAGCATAAAGGAACCAGCACTTGATGATTTGGGAAATTCTCAGCCTTTCCAGATAGTGTACTCTGTAATCAGAGCCCAGGATGTGACTGGATAATTGTATGCTAAAAAGATCAGTCCCATGTTTCGTAGATTCAATTAACCATCTCTGGACAAGAAAGGATAGGAATGGGGTTATCCAGGAAGGATGTGGGTATTTCTCTTGTGTAATGGCATCTACCCTCTTGAAAGCCACAGAAGACTAACATGGTTTTTAAGAGTGTTACATCAGCAGACACACTTGTACTTTGACCGAAGGGGGCACAGAGAGGGCAAAATGAAGGAAAGCTGTCAGAGTTCCGGGATTCCGTACACAGGAAATGGGCTGATAGAATTACTCAGCTACAAACATGCACTATTCAGGAAAAGAAAATGATTTCTGTTTCACAGTGCAGATGCAGACTTAGAGGGCAGAGTCAGGAGTCAACACAGTCCAGAGGTTGGGCCTACAGGACTACTGCAGGCCCATAGGGCACAGCAAGCCACAGAGAATTATACTCAGGCCTTGAAACCTGTTGGAAATTGTCCTGCTTCATTGTAAACTTGCTTTAGACTAGGGACCTGTTTATTCCTTTCCAGAGCCTTCAGAGGGAGCATGGCCTTGCCAGCATCTTTTCAAACTTCTGGCCTCCAGAACCATGAGAGAATTTATTTCTGTTGTTTTAAGCCACCCCATTTGTGGTAATTTGTTATTCTATCCCTGTGAGACCAGTAGAGCTTGTGGAACAGTTAACAACTAGATACTTCCTTAATTATATTATGCATAACTTATGCCTCCTCTAATCTAAACGAATACTGCTTGTATAAGTCAAGGTGTATGTGGACTTCAAATACTGACTTGCTCAGTATACCAGGTTCTAAACGAAGTGAGTCATGACTAAAAGTTGTAATCTCTTTTTTCATCTCACTTTTCCCCCTTCTTCCTCCTCTCTTTTCTTCTCCTTCTAATGTATCAGTAAGTTATCAAAAATTTTTCTTAAAAGTAGTTGAAATGTATTTAAAGTCTCTTTAATGTATGAAATGAAAAAAATAAAGAATTCTAGTTCTGGACCAAGGAGAACTTGATTTCAGTTGACTAGGTCTTACAGTTCCATATTTTATATACATATATGAAGTATATATATAAAAATATATAAATTATATATATGTGTGTGTATATATATACACACATATACATACACACATATGGGGAATATATAATATGAACATATAGAATATAAAAGTTCTAATCTCATTTGGATTTTTAACAGCCTATTGGTAAAAATAATTATAGTTATTTGAAAAAAATTCACAGGATTTACCTAGGAGATCCTGATAGTTTTAATGATGTGTTTACATGACATTTGAAAATGTATTATAATTTCAGTCAACCAGAATAATTGTCTTAATCTATAAGTTACAAACATATTCACTATTTAAATGGAAAAAAAATCATCAATTAATTACTTACCATGCACTTTTTATCCTTATGAAAAATTCATAGGATAAAAGCTCCACTGCAGGTAATTAGAGCACATTATGTATAATCACTTGCCACATTCCGTGTTTTAAATCAGTCATTTTTTGTGTTCATATGTTTGAAGTAATTTCAGAAGTAAATAATCACAGAGCCCAACAAATGAGATAAAATGTAAAACAAATATAGCAAAGTATATTAAGAAAGCAATGCAATGAAGCAGAATCTCTTCTGTGAGCAACCAGGCAGCTTTTAGGTAGTTGGAGGTATTGGAAAAACAGCATTTTAATAACCACATATAGTTGAGGATCCTGGAAAATAATAATTTTTTATGCAAATACAACAGGAAAAAGTGAAGGTATAATCAAAGTGCAATGTAATTAATAAGGGACAAGTATCTAGTGAAACAAAAGATCAAACTAGTTTTTAAAAAAGGCAATGAATGTAAGCTGTTTTAAAAAAATATTATTTTCCAGGATCCTCAACTCTAAGATATTGTAATATTTCTTCAGACATGAGTATTGCATTACACTGAGTAGATTATAAGCTACAGGACTGTCAGTTTCTCCAGTTCACCTAGTATATTCTACACAAAGTAAGAATTCAATAAACATATATTTTTAATGTAGATGCCAGGAGAACGTCAATCACAAGTCAATCAGAGAGCAGAGAGACAGTCTTTTTAAAAATGTAATTGAAGTGTAGAGTATAGCAGTAAGAACTTCCTCAGTGTAAGTGCTAAATCACCATTTACAAGAATAATAACCACTGGGAGTTCAAATATCAGGCTTTACACCTTAAGCAGGTTTGGGCTGTAAAGAAACACTTTCCTATAGATGGTACACCCAAGGATACTACACCTCATTGAGAAGGGTATGTGTGGGAAAAGTTGCCTTTCTACAAAGGTCTCAATGAGCAAATATGTTTCTTCTTTTGTTCAGACTATTACGAACATAGAAAAGAATAATAGAAATAGAATAGAATAATGGAATCCTCTAAGAATGTGTCATCAGTGAACTATTTCAGGTTATTAAGTGGCTTAAAGGATTATTGAAAACCTAATAAACCTAAAGGAACCTTTCAGAATTCTCAAAGCCACACCTCAAAAGTGGCCACTAGGGAGTTGTTCCCTCTTTTAAAATTAGGAAGTCATCTTCTGCAATGGAAAGCTTTGATAAACTCTGTTTCCACACTGCTGTTGTTGCAATAACTAGGATGCCTCCACATTCAGGAAATTGCCGCATCCAACCTCTACTTCTACTGCTCCAAGTTCCAAACTTGCCATGTCAGCTCTGAGCACATGAATGATCACATAAACGTGATGGAGTCCCTCAAGGCTGGTGACCTGAGGCTCGTCAGTAGTCAAAATGGTCAAGATCAAGTATTACTTCTTTCATTAAATTTCTCCAGTTTTCAGAAGAATTAGTCCCACTCAGTATCCTCATTGAATTTTGTATATTACACCATATTAGC
This sequence comes from Zalophus californianus, assembly GCF_009762305.2. NCBI lineage: Eukaryota > Metazoa > Chordata > Mammalia > Carnivora > Otariidae > Zalophus > Zalophus californianus. The sequence continues at coordinate 80,685,921 of NC_045606.1, forward strand.
ATGCATTACAATCCCCTGCAATTATTAGTTTGTGCATCTGTTTCCATTGCTGATTTCTGATTTCCTTTAGAACAGTAGTTCTAAACTTTTTGCTCTAAAGTTGCCTTTCCAGTCTTAAAATTATCAAGTCCTTCAAAGAGGTTTTGTTTGTGTAGTAATACCTATTGGTATTTATCACGTTAGAAATTAAAACTAAAAAGAATTTAAGGCATGAGAATTCACAAGCATTTATTACATTAGTCATCAAAGTAATAATGCCATTAAATGTTATGCAGCCTCTGTAGATACTCATGGGAGAATGAGAGTAAAAAAGGAATAAATATCCTAATAGTATGAAAATAATTTTGACCACACTGACCCATAAAAATGTCCCCAGAACTCCTGTGGGTCCCAAAATTATTCTGAAAACCATTGTTTCAGGGAAGTGTAGTAGTTTGGAGGAATTTGAACTCTCCATGTACTGTCATAGGTTCAGACCATGAAATGTTAGGTGAGTGAGAAACATAGTCATTAGCATTTGGGGAACCAAGTTGGGGGTTAATGTGGAAGCTCTGAATTTAAGACTTTATTTTCAGGAGAAAATAAACTGTTTACATGATTATATTTCTATCCAGATAAAAGGTAGAACCGTATGAAGTTATTACTTTCAGATCTGAAAACATTGAACACTAGAAATTGGTCCTAACTAAACAGGATACACTTTAATTAAATGAAAAAGTGAAAATATAATCATATATATACTTTTACTTATAGTACATTTCGATTTTACCCAAATTCGATACACCATGGATGACATGTTGCATTCAGATCTATTTCTACCATGATGAAAATCTATGTATCATGTTTATTTCTAAGTAGAGGTTTGTCTTATTTCCTTACTAATATTACAAATAAATTTATATTTGTTTTGGAGTCTTCAAAGCTAACAAATTCCTCTAGTCAAATATGGGAGAAGTTTTGACAACATTCAGTCTTGGATCTCATGGACAGTGAATTCTAATCCCAGTTTTGCCAGTGACTAATTCTGTGGCATTGAACATGTCATTTTACTTTTCTGTCTCAGTTCTGTCATCTGTGAAGTAGAGATAATATTGTTCAGTTGAGCACATTGTGCTAGCTTGTATCCTCTGGATGACTTCACAAAAGAAATTCCACATATGAATTTGAATATATGCCAAGAAAATTGAAGTTATCTACTTCAAAAGCATGCAAGAAAGAGCCAAAGGAAATAATTTTGAAAATTCACTATATGCATTTTAAAATTGAAATAGATATCATCCTAGGAAATCCATTACCACATTTGTAAAAATTTAAGAGATAATTGTTTTTTCTCTTATTATAGAAGAAAGTCAGACATCAAAGTGCAACTTGTCTCTTTTGGAAAGGTTATAATTTCATCACAGTCATTTAACTATCTATTAATCACAGTTGGTGCTAGCTGATTTACTGGAAAAACTGTTCAAACAATGACAGAAAAGAATAAATCTTTTTGCTCTTTGTACTAAGTAACTGGCTCTTTCAGCCTCATGAAACTTCTGTATTGCTAATTTAAAAAATAAATTTCCTGAGGTACAATGTCAATTTTTCTTAAAAGTAGTAGCCAAGTCAGAGAAAAAGGAATGTTGAAAATTATATACACATCTTTACATATGTAACAGTGAATTACTTCTAGTTTACTTTTGGCCATCCCTGGTATTTTACATTGTTGGTAATATTGTTTGCTGCTATTTCAAGAATCATGCATAGTATCTTCCAGGTACCTTTAATTAAAGTGTAACATTAGTGATTATGATCACAAGATCTGGAATCAAAGAAATTTGGGTTTGAATTCATTTTTTCCATTTATAAGCTATAGAACTTTTTAAATTTATTATTTCAAAAGTTACTTATTGCAATGAATATATAATTGTACTGAACATTAAACTATATGTTTGGTTATAAATAGATAAACATTTGCTTTAGAAAATTTAAAAAAATCCATTATGTGAAAAATACCTTTTGAATAGCATGAACTCTGACTTATAAATGTTAAGAGTTGTTTTATCTTGCAGATATATAAATTCAGTATAACTATATTTTAAAGAAGTTTGGAGGAAAACAGGAAAATATTAATAGTGGCCATATTTACTCCTGGGGCGTAGAACTGGTATGTTAAAGATTATTGTTTTAGACCATCCTGCATTTTCTAAATTTTCTGTGATTAGTATATTTAACCTCTACAGTGTTTTCTGTTTATCCTGTTGGGAAGTTTTGTTCCATTCTTGGGTTTGATTTCTGTATCATTAAAACAAAAATAATAATAATACCTTTTTAGACTCGTATAATGATAAAATGTAAACACAGAATTGATGAAAAAAATATTATACCACTTTTCAGATCCATTGAAACCACTGTATCTCCAAGCCTCCTTTACAACTTATTTCATATTTCAGATTTGTATATTTAATTCTTAACTATGAGAACAGAATCCAGAACTTTAAGACATCTGGATATTTTAGTGATACTGGACTGGGGCTGATTAGATTACTTGGGTGGAATACAGTGTTGAGCATAAAGGCTATGGGTTCAGTCCCCACTGTTGACAGATCCCATTGTTTCAGATAAGAAGTCATTATTCTTGTCTTTATTACTGTTTGTAATGAAATTTTCTTATCAGGCTGCTTTTAATTATTTCTTTATTATTAGGTTTTCAGCAATTTGATTGTAATGTGTCGTGGTATGGTTTGTGTTTTCTCTTTGGGTTTCATTGAGCTTCTTGAATATTTCATTATGTAGTGATTTTGTGGTACATCTCCCAGGAATATGGATATAAAACTCAGGATCCTCTCCTTCAGATATACATTGGCTTCTTTCCTTTTTCCTTCCCCTAATTCCTTCTCAGTTAAGGTCCTTTATTTAATTTAATTTTTTTTTTTTTTTTGGCATGGAGGGAGTAATTAGGTACCGTAAGAGAGTACTACACTGATGTAGTTCAAAAAGGTGATACAAATGACTATTTGAAAGAACACTCTGGCATAGTTACTACTTTTGCTTGAAAGAACAATCACTCAGACATAGTTACTACTTTTCACCCCCAAAATCCGTTTCACAGTATGGCTGAATTTATGCTTAGTAAAAATGGATTTTAAATGGTGAACCACTGACTTCTTTAAAGGCATTGAAAGACTTACAATGAACCAGTGGGATTTATTCTATGTAATACATTCATTTCTAAAAATTTGCCATTAAGAGGGCAAGGATGAACTGTTATTCGGATGAAAGAAATTCATATCTTAATATATTCAAGGTAAGTGAGATTAATAAAGCAAAATTGTAACTTGAACACATAATTTAAGACTCTTGTTTCTATTTGATGGTCTTGATCCCTAGAGTTTTATGAAGATCAAATTTAGCTGAGTTTGACTTTCCAGATCTTGTTTAAAGAGGGGCAAGTCCTTTAACATTTTGCTCCAATGTGCCACCTTTGGCATGACTTAGGATCATTAGTGCAAAATGCTTCTCTCTGCTGTGCACCCAGAATTGATTTAGTGCTTTTCTTTTTACTTCTCCCCAGCAGAAATTCTTTCCTCATGATCTGGCCAAAAAAATCCCAAACATATTCTAGTACAGTGTTTTTATCATTTCTACATTAAAAAAAAACACAACCATATTCTTTTCACATATGTTCTAAAAGCCAGATTAACAAATTGAAGAAGTAAAACCACACATAATTCATGCTAGGAAAGCTAATATGCTGTGCACGCGTGCGCACATCCGTGCGCGCGCGCACACACACACACTTCAATTTACTTGTAAATACAGAAAATCTACAACTTAAAAAGCTGACCTATGGGAGAGAGTTGGGGGCATAAAATTTTGTTGGGACAGAGATAAATATACTCGCAGAAAGAGCAAATCCTACATATTGAAAACAAGTGTTAAGTCCTGAAATCAAAAAAGAACTTTGGGTGGGATGGCAGTGTTAGAAATTCATCACTTATGGGACAAAAAGAGGAGGATTTTGGAGGTGTTCCTCAGATGGTTGATGGTGAATGTAAAGGAGGGAAGCAAGAGGAAAATAAATCTTCTAGAGCAAAATAAGGGGGAGAAGGAGAAGAAAAAGAAGCACAGAAGTAAAAGACACAATGATCCCCCCTTCCAAATAAAGCTGCCATTATGGAAACTACACTTCTCTGTAATATCAGAAGAAGGCGAACTTGAACTAAACAATTTAATTGGCAACCCAACCTCTCCTTGGTATTGTTGCTGATTCTGTAAAATAGGAGACCTTATGCAATGGACAGAAAACTGCTTGCAAAACACATAAACCACAACAAGAAGAAAACATATAATGAGAATGACAAGATTTTAGCTAATGACTTACTTTTCAAAAACAAAAAAACAAACAACTGAAAAACCTGGGGAACACACCAATCTGAATTAAACATCCTTAAGCAGTCATGTGGATGAGTATATTAAAAGAAACTCTTCAAGGAAGACATTCAAAAACTCAGATCAGAAATGGATAATAAAGTAAAATAGGAAATAAGAGTTGGCAAACTCATGAAAGACATTGGAAAAAAGTACAAAATCATTTCACGAATGAAGAATAAATTACAGAATACACACACAAATAACGTTGATTCAACAGAAACCATAGGAGACGTCATTTGGTAAAGGTAGGAACAGAAACGAGAAGAAATAAAAAGTAGAGAAGCAAATACCATTAAAAGAGAGGGAGTAATAAATATAGAAGATAAGCATAGAATGTCCAAACATATACATGCATTAGTCCCAACAAAGAAAAAGACAAAATAATGAAATAAAAACTAATATTAAGAAGTATACTCCAAGAGGCCATTTCAGAATAAAAGACTTACTACATTTTCATTTTGAAAAGGCCTGTCATATAAGTTAGAAAATTGACATACAGTGGCCACATTGGAGATTTATCCTGATAAAATTAGTAGACTTTAAAGATAAAGAAAAAAAACACTCCATATTTCCAGGGGGAAAAAATGTTACTAAGGAATAAAACAGAAAACAATAATAAATATTTTCTACTCCATGCTGTCACCAACTCCTTCAGCCTCAATTTCTTTTATAAGCTCTTTAAATATAAGAGCACAAGAAGATTGAAAGCAGTACATACCTGAACACAGTAAAACCGAAGAAAGTAGTGATAGCTATATTAATATCAAAATAAATTGGAGGTAAAAAGTATAAGGAAAGATAAACATGTATTTCATAATAATAAAATGGCAAGTTTATAAAAAAGACATAACAGGAGTAAATTTGTAAAGCCCCTAAATATCATATAAATTAATTTGGTATAGTTTGTGAAATTGACAAACCCCTTGAAAAATACACCAAAAACTGAAAAAAGGAATTAAAAGTACTGAGTGTCCTATATCTATAAATTAAGTTAATCTGTAAGAAAATTCTTAGAGAATACTCCAGTTCCAGATAGCTTTGTTGTTCAAATTTTCCATATATTTAAGAAAAAAATACAAATCATATAAAAATAATCTAGGGAATAGAAAAAAATTGAACACTTCCAAACTGGTTTTATGAGTGCAGCACAATTTTAATATCAAACCCTGAAAAGAGTATTATAAGAAAAAAAACAAAAAGCAAGACTGTATCTCTCACAAATATAGATGCAAAAGTAAATTGAATTCCTCAGTATATAAAAACAATTATATGTTATGACAAAATGAGGTTTATTTTAGGAAAGCCTGTTTCATTTAACATTAGAAAGTCAATAAATACATTTTATTCACAACCTCAAGATATGTTTTTCAAGAAGAAAAACATATCTTTTCAATAGAAAAGGAACAGTTTTTTGACAAAATTCAACACATAATCCTTTTTAAAAACCACATAAACTAAAAAAAAATTTTTAAACTGTAAACTGGGAACAGTACAAAATTTATTTTTCAGTGGATAAAGTGCATTTGGAAAAAACCTACAACCAATAATATAATGATGAAATGTTAAGGTTGTCCCACTGAATTAAGGAAAAAGTCAACATTTTCTACTATTCAGTATTTTATTGGAAATCCTAGCCAGTGGATTAAGACAAGTTAAAAAGGACAGCTGTTATAAAGATTACAGAAAAAATGAAACTACCATTATAAACAGAAATTTCAGAACACTCAACAGATAAAATATTAAAAATCATCAGGGAATATAGTGTAGTTGATGGATAAGTAGTTGATATAAAAATAAAGGATGTTTCATATATGAGCAAACACCAAATTTAAAAACATCTCATTTATTCACAGAATGCCTACAATATCTAGATAGAAATGTAGGCAAAATCTTTATTTTGGACACCTTTATTGCAGTATTATTGACATAAAATAAATTTCACATTTGCAAGTATGCAAATTGGTTAGTTTTGACATACCTATATCCTATGAAACTTTTACAAAAATAAAATTCTTTCCCTATTAAAAATGCATTTAAAATATTTATAGGAAAATTATTTTGTGTCTGAAAAATTGCTTTGAAATACTTAAAAAATAGCATGGCATGGTGCTATAAATAAAAGAATGATAAAATGTTGATAATTGCTGATACTCTTGATAAATACATGAGAATTTATTACGTCACTTTCTCTATTCCTATATGTCATTGAACATTTTTTTAAGGGAGGAAATGCAGAGGAAGGAGGTTGACAATGATCAAACCAAATAATCAGTAAAGCATTCAAGCACAGAGTGTGCATAATAAGTAAAATTTTAAGAATAAATGTCTAGATAGAAGTTGAGTTTTCAAAATTTGTATTTCCTCAATTAGCTATTATAGTTCTCAAAAATTTAAGCTCACAAATTTGAGCATATCATGTTTTAAAATTCACCATCAAACCTCACCTCAGAGCTAGATTTTCTTCTCTAGCATATCCACATTTTGAAACATCAGGCATCTTTGTGATCAAAAGACCCTCAAATGATCTGACTAGTCAGTAATCTAGTTGCTATGGGCTTTCGTTTTTCAGCTTAACTTTGCTTTGTATTGTATGGGTCTGTTTTACCATGCTGCTGGCCATGTTCTGAATGTCATAAAGAAAAACTGCCAAGATGAAGCGAACGATATATTTCCTCTGTTTTCTAGCTATATCTTCTCCCTTTTCCTATGTTGTCTTATACCTATTTCTATGTGTAAGAAGTACAAAGCTATACACTGTTTTCCAACCAAACAAGGAATTTTTTTTCTTTAAAAAACTAAGCATATTTCCTGTAATACATATTTCCAGATACTGGCTCTCCACTTGTTTTTAAATTGCTAATGCAGTGACTGCTATAGTGTTGGTATTTAATAAAAAATCTAATAATTTTTTTGAAATATCATATATTTCTGCTACAAAATATTAAATTTTGAATATATTAAAGCAAGAGTGAATGTTTAAACTATTCTAGCACTTGGTAACCATTTCATATATGTTTATTAACAAAAGAAAAACTTGAGGTACCTGGTCAAATGCTCAAATATAGAGTATTAATGAATGAATAAGTAAATAAAATTGGTATTTATGTAGACATGATTATGATATAAAAGTGATAAAATGATATAAAATGCTAATGAAATATATTTTTATTGGATATATTTACTTGACAGTTGTACAAAATCCGTGATATTAATGAGAAAAAAATTAACAGAAGAGAACAGAAAAATGGCAGAGGACAGAAGGAAAGGAAAAATAAAATAGAGCCTAAGAATGCATGAGGCTACTGGAAGCTAGGAGTGAGGCCTGGAACAGATCCTTCACTAGCATCTTTAGAGGGAGTGTGTCTCTGCCAACATTTTTAGGATTCTGTTCTCCAGAACTGTGAGACAATAAATACATATTGTTTTAAGCCAGGTAGTTTGTCATATTTCATTACTACAGCTCTACCTAGGAAACTAATAGAGGTGGGGAAAAATTGCTTATTTGTTTTCAGTTATTTTTAGCTCAAATTTAAAATTTTCTTCCATTAAGAATATAGCTAACACTCAACAATGTTATTTGCAATGGCCAATAGAAAACATAGCTGTGTTTATATTGTTAGTGTTGTTGGAGTATCTCTAGGTAATACTGATCCTCAGCATTACTTTGTTTAGAATAGCTACTTGAACCACAGCTATATTTTGTTAGATCATATAATAAAGAACATTATTTATACAGAGTATATATTAGTATATCTTAATTTTGTTAATATGTTGATAACTGTTTCCGATGTAATTGGTACCCTCTATAACGATGTTGTTTGTAATGCCCATTTGAAAAGATTAATCAGAGAAGAGGTTTAGAGATTCATAAGACTGTCAAGGGTGTCCCTGTCACAAAAAGTATTAAGAATCTTGTTCCAAAGGATATTCAAAATGATAATAGCTGAGGTTTTTTGAATCCAATAAATGACACCAAACATCAGGTTTAAGAATTACAAGAACACAAGGAATCTGATCTGCAAAAGCACACCTAGACATCTCTTGATTAAACTTCCGATTAAAAGAAAGACAAAGGGGTATCTTAAAAGCAGCAAGAACAAAGGCAGATTATCTTCAAAAGAACAGCTTCTCAGCAATATCAGTGGAAGTATAAAACCATGGATCCATCAAAGAATCAGGAAAATACATGGTGTTCTTAGAGGGATAAGGATAGTTCCATTTTCCATCAGCCAGAATGGAAATCCTCATATTCATAAGCATCAGGTAGAGTACTCAGAAAAGTTTTGCCTAAGTAGACCTAGATTAAATGATATACTGCTCCATGAAGTGAAGTCTGAAAGAAACAAACCTGAAGAAATAAAGCTGTTCATAACTAACTAAACTATTTCCCAGAACAAATCTCAAAAATATTTATAAAAATACAAAAATAACCAGCACCAAACTAAGTAAAACCTTAATGTGTAGCATTCATTCAATAATTGTCAGGCATGCAAAGAAGCAAGATAATTTGACCCATAATAAGAACAATTAATCAAAACCATACCAGAAATGACACAGATAATAGAATTGGTAGAAGAGGACGTAGAAACAGTTGTTATAACAGTATTTTATATCTTCAGGAATGTAAAGCAGGGATCAGCAAACTTTTCCTGTCAAGAGCCAGATTTAAGGTAATTAAACCTTTGTGGGCCAGTGAGTTTCTGTCACAACCATTCACGTTTGCTGTTGTAGCATGAAAGCAACTATAGACAATATATAAATAAATACGGCTGTGTTCCAACAAAACTTTCTTTGAAAAAGAGGCTTCAGACTGTGTTCATTCCATGAACTGTAGTTTCCTGAACTCTGATCTGGAAAAAAGATTTGGTATTTGAAGATTAATGGAAGATATAAAAAAGACACACCCTCTATAGATCAGAACTACAGTGCTTAAAATATAAAACATACTATATGAAATTAATTCCAGATTAGACCTGGCAGAAGAAAATATTAGTGAATTGAAAACACATCTAGAGCAGTTATGCAAAATGAATCACACAAAGGAAAACATACTGGAAAAAACCCCACAGTAAAGTGTTTGACAATTTTAAGCAATTCATTATATATGAAATTGGAGTGCCCACTTTTTTTGAGGGGGCAGATAAACATTATTTGAATTACTAACCATTACAAATTATCCAAATTTGATGAAAACTGTAAACCTACAGATTCCAAGAAACTCTAAGAACTTTAAGCAAAAGAAACATAAGCTAAATAAGAGGTGAAATTTTAAAGCTCTTGAGAGAAAATATAGGAGAATGTCTTTGTGACTGAGGGTAGGGCAAAGATACTTAACTTATAACATAAAAGAAAATAAATGATTACTTGGACTTCATAAAATTTAGTTACTCTTCCTCAAAAGATAGTCCTAAAAGTGAGAAATCAACTCATAGACTGGGAGATAATGTTCACAATATATTTGAAAAAATATTCAAATTTAGAGAAGAAAAATATCCTACAGATCAATAATAAAAATAAAAATGGTTCAGATAAAATGGAAAGAAGAGTTGAACATGCAGTATCTACAAGGACCTGTGGATGTACAACAGTTTAAGATGATATTCAATATTATTAGCCATCAGAAAAATGCAAATTAAAATTGAAATGAATACTACCATGGGCCCCCTTAGAGTGGCTAAAATTGAAAAGTCTAATAACTCTAAATATTAAGATGCAAAGTAAATGTATCTGTCATATGTTGCAGTTGAAAGTATAAAATGGTACTATCATGTTGCACAGATTCACAGTTTTGTTTTTAATAAAGGTACACCTACAACTTACTTAAGATAAAAAATTCCACTGATAGTTGCTGACCCACTTCTCAAAATACTTCACATAATACTTCACAAAAGACCTACATAATAATGTCCACTCGTATTTTATTTATAATGCAATAGACAATATATAGGTAGGTAGATAAACAACCAACCCTACAGGAGAATGAATAAATATATTTTGTTACATTCATACAATGGGATGCTATTTAGCAATAGAATAGAATGAACAATTAATGTGTACAACATGTGACATTTAAAAAATCATGCTAGGTGAAAGTCAGCAGACATAAGAGTATATATATTATTATTTTGCTATATAATGATAAAGAACAGAGAACATGGATCTATGGAATAAAAATCAAAATAGTGAATATTTCTGATTGGTATATGGAACATTGTCATGAAAAATTCACAAAGAAACTTTCTATAATCTTGGTTGGTGTTTTGATTACACAGCTACATACATTTGTCAAAACCCATCAGATTATACAACTAAAAGCTCTGCACTGTACTGAATATATATTTATCTCAATAAAAATTAAATTAATATAAAACATCGAATAAAAGGCCAATCTCATTTTCAAATTTAGATTTAAAAAAAGTAAATGATTTTTTTGGTAAATTGTACCTTCCTAAATGTAGGATGAATACTTGCTATCAAGTTGGTTTTTATTCCAGGAATAGAAGGTTCATTTAATATTTGAAAATAAATCAATTTAATTCACTTTATTAAGTGATAAAAGGGATGGCCATTTTAATAAAACAAGAAAACTTGTATCAAATTAAGGACTATTTGGGATAAAAGCCTTTAGCAAATCTGGAGTAGAGGATTGTTAATCTGATAAAAGGTGCAATTACAGGAAATCATAGTTAATTTTAAAATGTTGAAAGTTGAAATAAGGGACAAGATATAAGGTATCTTCTGTCACTACCTATATTTAACACTGTATAGTTCCTAGCCAGTGCAATAAAGCAAGAAAAATATGTAATGACAATTAGTAAATAGAAAGGAAATAGACTTTCCATCATCCCTAGATGGTATGGCTGTGGATTTAGAAAAATACAAGAGTCTTCAGATAAACTCCTAAGTTGATTAAACAGATTGCCAAATTAAGCTTTATTTCTACATACAAAAAAAATCTCAGATTTTAATTATAAAAAGTTACAATTAAAATACCTAAGAATAAATCTAACATAAGATACATATATATACACAAAATAACATACTTTGAGTGAAATCAAAGATAAGTAAAGTCTGGAGTCTCATGTTCACTAATTAGAAAGTTCAAGTTTATAAACTTGTCAGTTCTCTCCAAATTGATCAGTATTTTCAGAATTCTTAATTAAAATTCAAAAGTTTGATAAAACATGAACACTAGCAATCAGATTTTAAAAGCTATATGAAAATGACACAAGTCCAGATATATCCAAAACAAGCTTGAATAAGTTTAGAGGAATTATTCTGCTAGCTATCAATGTTGTGTTCATTTTCTTTTCTTTTTTTTTTTTAAGATTTTATTTATTTGTGAGAGAGAGTGTGTATGTACACAGAGGAAGAATCAGACTCCCCACTGAACAGAGAGCCCAATGCATGGCTCAATCCCAGGACCCTGAGATCATGACCTGAGCCAAAGGCAGATGCTTAACCAACTGAGCCACCTAGGCACCCCATGGTTTTGTTCATTTTGAATTTATTGTCTCTCAGCTCCAAATCCACCCATCTTTTCCCTAATTTGTGATACTGGAGCTGGAGCCTGTACATGTTTCTCCTTTGCCAGCTGGTTCAGTATTAGACTTGGATGATATTGGGTGCTGAAGGGACACTGCGGGTCAGCACAGGAGAAGGTGCTTCCCTGCCTGACGGTCGTGGTGGGTTGTTTTGTTTTGTTCTTTTTCCCTACAGGTCAGTTAACTAACCAGAGTGCAGGACTCATTGGCACATACTGCTGTAGCCCTCAAGGACCAGCAATGGTCAGCTCACACCCTACCATTTTTTTTCACTGCCTTCTTTTTTTCACACTTTTTTATCTACAGGCTGCTTTATGCATTTGGTATTTCTGGACCCCTTGGAATCCTGTTCACCGCTTTATTTGTTAACAATGCTTCATCATAAATTTTTCTGTTTTCTGAATGGATCTATATAAAAACATTCAATCATAAATGTACAATAATTAAGAGTCTTACTGGTTCAAATATAAGCAGATAAAATCATTGAAGAGCATAGAGAATACCAAATTAAATACCTACATATAGGGACTCCAGTTTAAAGCAGAGGTGACATTTCTGAGCAGTGGAAAACATAGTCTTTTAAATAATTTGTGCTGAGGCTATTTGGAAAGAAACATTAAATTTGACTCCTACCTAAAACTGTTCTCAAAAATCAACTTGAAGAGAATTGTTGACCAAAATGTGAAAGCAAATCAATATACCTTCTAGAGGATAATGTAGGACAATATCCCTGTGAGCTCAGGAAAAGATTTCTTAAACAGGACCCAAAATGTATATTCTAAAATCAAGTACAAAAATGAACCAATGAAATTAGCTAAAAATCAAGTCGATAACATAACCAAATAATAGCAAGACAAAAAATAATTTCTTCAAATAAACTTTGAACATAGTACTCTTACTATATATCCTCATAGGATTTTTTGAAAACACAGAAGTGAAAATAAATTGGCTTTAATAATTTAAGCAAAAACATAAAAATCAACAGTTTTAATATTGTTCTAAATCATAATTAGAAATTTTCTTCTAGAAGAACACATGCACTAACACTAATACTCTGGAATTTTCATGTAATATTTTATTTCATTAATGTATTTAACAAATACCTAAAAGTGTAAACTAGATATTAAGATTATAGCTACTCAGGTAATAAATAGAAATCGTGGGAAGGCAGTGTATTGATTATACATTGCCACAATAATGTCCCACTGTGAACTAAAAATCTCAGTCCCATTAATTCATTTGGTTTATGAGCTTGTGAATTACTAGGTGCCAGTTGGACATGGCTAGATGCATATGATTCAAGGGATGGACCTGGGTGGACTTTCTCTGAAGTTGGGGCACACATGTCCTCTGCATGTGTTGTATGTATGTTCATTCTTTGGTCCTAGCTGAGGAACAGAAATCCAGAAAAGGTCTTATTATAAAGATGTCAGAATTATAACGGTCATAGCCCAGTTGCACACACATTTTTCCTACCTGATAGCATTCCTTTGGCCACCCAAGTCACATGGTTAAACTCAATGTCAAGGTGTGGGGGAGCATACACCACCCAGTTAGTGGGAGGGACAGGAAAATCGCATGAGAAAAAATATGGATAAAGGGATGAATAAAGAATTGAGGCGATCTAGGCAATCTACTACAGGCAGTTTGACCAGATAATATTATATACACTTGCAGAATTGTAACCCTAACCATTGTATGGCAGCATGACTCCAGTGTCTATGTAGCCAAACATATATTTGTTTATATTAATAAGGATTTATTAGCCCAGTGAATTTGGGCACTAGTTGTACTTTTTTTATTTTAAAGATTATAATATAGTTTGACAAAATTTTATCTATCCTATCCTGTTAGAACTCATGGATAAATTGTATGTGTAGTACTTTTCACAGTTATATATAAAACAGTTTAATGTTTGGCATTGCAACTCCACTTTATCTATTGCCTTTCCAGCTATCTTTGATGTCTCACGATATCTTTCTTAAGCTGTCACACGATTTTACTTCAAAACCAGATAATAACCTAATTGTCTTCACAATTGTGTTCTTTAAGTGTAATTTATCCTTTTTGTCATACCTGTTTCTAGCACCACTGACTAGAAACCAATACAAATAATAAATATTTATCAAGATCATAAAATAATCAAAACAATGGAATTGGCGTATGGCAATTAAAGGAATGCCAACATCTCAGTAGTCTTTCTTTAGGGTTTTTGAAACAGATTAAATATCCAACAGATCTTGGGCTGCTTTTTTTTTTTTTAACATAATCCTGCCTGAAGGCTGGAGAATGGATTAGATGAGGTCCATGGCTAGAGTGGTTCATGATAATACAGTGATGGATGAGAACTGATAGTTTACAACTTTTTTTTTTCAGTTATCAAAAAAACAATAAACTGGAAGTCAGCGTCTAGCATGGCTGCCAAGCCAGTAAAAGCAGCAGGCAAAGCATTAACAAAAACAGATGACAAATTCTCTGTGGAAATGTGCTTGCTTGGCAGCCACTACAGGTAATATCAATGAACAGGCAAAGTGGGAATAGGGGCCTGTAGGAGGGGATGCACGTGAGTGGATTCCCTCACTTACTATAATCTGCTATGTCTCTTCAATCATAATATAGTTTAGTCATAAATTATATCATATCATAGATCAATCATAAAATAATAACAGACTACTGTGGTTTAGATAAAACGTCTCAAAATAAAACATTAAGTTGTTTATTTTTTACTTAGAAAGAAGCAGGTTTAAATAATTCATTTGCCTCCCCTTTCCCCTAGGCTATGTCAATTCCATCTTTACCACATTCTGTTAAATGTCATTTACTGACAATAAAAGAACATGATATGCTATGTTAATTTGAAAACAAGCTTTGTCATTAGGAATGAAGGAGATAGTTAAAATAGACAATTACTGCATAAACAAATTTTAAATACTTCTGACCCCATTACTTTAAAAAATAAGAATTTTAAATTAACACATTTAGTTTTGGGTAAGTGTTAGATATGTTAATAGTCTTTCAGATATAAAGTGAGCAGCCTACAAACATATTGTGACAATTAAGTCATCATCGATATACCAAGGACATTCAAAATTTAAGTGAATTTGACTTTAGGCAAGTGACTGTGCTTCAGTTCCTTCTTTTATAAAAGTCACTAATAGTATCTATCTCAGACATCGGTTGTGAGAAGTCAGTAAGATAATATATGAAAACCACTGGCATGAACGATGTACTCAGTATTTTTTAAATAGTATTATTAGTACAGTTATTATTTTATATGTTATATATACTGTTAATAAATATAGTGTCCCTTTTTTAGATTCAGAACTTTATTATTGTGGTAATCAGATTTCGCAATGCATTAATCAGCACTGGGCACTAGTTTCTATGGAACACATCTGAATCAGAAAATATGACTAATGATTAAACCTTTTAAGGAAATGTTGTTACATGTGCCACTTGCCTCGTCAAATTTCAATTAAAGCTGTAGAACATACAGACACACTTTGGCTATTTTATATATTTTTACGATTTATTTTAGTCTTCATCTTGTTGGTAGTCTTTAGTATTCTTTTGGTATTTCTCACCTCTCTACCATTTGTAAGTAAATAAAGGAAATCATAAAGTTGGAGGAGCTTCACAGTCCCCGAAAAATATGATTCTTTGAGATGTCAGAGATTGGAGAGATAGGGAAGTAGGATGATAGTAAATGTATAGAAAACATGCGTGTGATTGCAACAAGGAAAAAGGAGAAGAGCTTAGAGAGTAATCACCAAGTGTTCAGTGCTCATATATGTCTGTATGTGTGACTTTTTGCTGCTGTAACACACTACCACAAATTTGTGGCATAAAACAATGCAAATTTATTATCTTATAGTTACGGAGCTTGGAAGTCTAAAGTGGATCATCAGGACTGCATTCTCCTGGAAGCTCTAGGGGAGATCTGTTTCCTGGTCTTTCCCAGCTTCTAGAGACCCTCTACATTTCTTGACTCATGATCCCTTCCGCCATCTTCAAAGCTGGTACCAAAGCATTTTCTCACATCTCTGATGTTTGCTTCTATCCTTACCGCATCTTTCTCTGATTCTTATTCTCCTGCCTTTCTCTTATAACAACCATTGTGATTACATTGGACCTAATGCTTATCACCCAGGATTATCTTCCCATCTCAAGATCCTTAATTTAACCAAAGTTAAGTCCCTTTAACCTGTAAGGGAATAGTCACAGGTTTTGAGATTTACGATGTGGACACCTTTGGTGATATTATTCATATTATCATAGTGTTACGTGCTTTATGGGCTACAGTGAAAAACAAACTTAAAAATAAAAACATTTAAAGTGCTCTGTTTATTCAAGCTCAGACTTAGGACAGTCTGGAGAATAAACTGAGTAAAGCCCAGTTTCTTTCAAGAGAGAAAGAAAAGGAAGGGATAAAGGGAAAGAAAGAAGTATTAAAAATCTCTGCTGTGCCGAAATAGTAGCAAGACAAATTGAGAAGAAGGGTAGTATGTGACGAATGTTGGAGAATTTGAGAATTTTCTGGGAACTTGATATAGATATTTAGTTTAGAGAATGTGGGCAGTGTTTAGAGAACTTGCTATGGCATATCTACTTGTACTGTTAACTGTGTTATTTTTCATTGCATAAGATATACTTACAAATATGACAATATAAAGGCCCAGTACCTTTCTTTTATAGAAAGTTTGCCACTCCCAAAATGAGCAATTTGAAGACCTGGAGTGGATTAGTTAATGCTTTAACTCCCTTGTGTTATACCATCATCCCAAGGCAGTATGTCAAGGTAGAATGCAAAATTGATGCACTAGGAATGTGCATGTGTTCACGCGAGTGCACACAAACACACACACACACACCTAGCCACAACTCTTCATGTGCAAGAGGAAATGTAGATAGCTAAATTGAAGTTTTATGAAGGAACCATTATTGAACATAATGACTTATATTGCCAATCTAAAAGTAAATGTCCAATGTAAATATGGCAGTACAATTCTGAAATTGTTATTTTCAAATGAATGGTATTCACTAAGAGCTTTTAAGTGGTAAAGGCAATCCAGTGCCATATGGAGGTTAAAAGGGAGCCAAATACTGTTCTCTGGCAGAATATTATGACAAAAGAAATGACTTTGTTAATGAGAATAAATTAGTTTATTTTCCAGAAAAATAACTGAAATTCATTATCCATTATGTTTGCCAAACTGTATTAGAATAAATTAAACACAACTCAGGAAATTCTGATCATGTAAAAGCAAAGCATTGTACCCCCAGATTAGGAGATGCTCCACGTGTTTGAGAAAAAGTTATCACATATAGTGATTTACTTCTGTTTATTCTTTTCAAGAAACTGCTGAATTTTAAGCGATTGAGCATATTCCTGAATAAAATGAAGTTTTTAAAATGTTTCTATCACTATATCACTATGCCCATACCCTGCCCCTAAAACCAAACAATGTGGTTCAGTAATCATTGGATATACTTAGGACCATGGATTTCATTAAAGGTTAGAACACCTGGTTTTTCTCTACATTGAATTTGTCATCTAAAATAAGGTTTGGTCTCATGAATTAGAGAAGATACATTATGAAATGAGTCATTTCACTAGAAGACCCTGAAAGGTCGTTACAGAAACACCTCATATATATGTAGTATTTCTCTTTCCAGAGCATCTAGATGGATTCATGATCAAAGGTCCTGCTTTCTTTTGATCAACACAAGCAAACCTCAGTCATGCAGTTTCCCAGGGATTCATGGAAGAAAAAGTAGTAATGTTTGTATACTCAGTGTTCTTTTTACGTTCTAGGCATTTCTTAACGGCTTCCCATATGTTAACTCATGTAATCCCCATAACAAACCTATAAGGTAAGTATATCGCTATCCCCATTTTGCATTTGAGAAAAATAAAGTCAGTAGAGGATAATTAACTTGCTCAAAGTCATGTGAGTAGTTGAACTTAGTCTGCTTCTAGGAGCCATGCAGTTTGCTATCATTCTACATAGCCTGTCCAGTACAGTACACATCTGCATAGATGAACGGTGGAAAATTTTTTAGTTTACCTATTATTGTCATTACAGTAATTCAATAGCAGTTACTTTTGGGTCACAGTTAAGAATATATGAAGATATAAGAACTACCTAATGTCAATGCTGCCTATACCAATGTTATCTGAATAGGGAGGCTGTAAAGAATTTACATTCAGCATTCAGCATATTGCTTTACGGAACACACATTTCTCTTTTCTATTTCTGCTTTTCTGATCTTGGATTCTGTCAGGTCAGTTGTGGCATTTAAGCAATTTCAAGGTGTAGTGAACCATGAACTGAATTTCCATAAATATTCTAGATGGAAGATAGGTAAAATAAAGATGTCTACAAAAGTGAATGCATGTGAACATATTCATTTTAAAATCTCTGTAACTATGCTACCTTTTGGGTATAAACTGGATCTTAGTTATCAAGCTATCCTAGCATAGTATTTTCATCAGTTTTTGCTAACAGTATACCACATAATAATAAGTACTGTGGTAGGAATAAAAATGGTAGTTCTGAGGTGTACCTAGATATGGGCTTCTAATTTGTTTTTCAACATAAACCATATTCTGTTCTCCTTCATTCTCTTCAGTGGTGAAAGGAAATACCATTCGCCTTTCTAATACTTTTAGCAGAAGCCTCCCTGTACAAAGACATCTGAGATGTATGTACCAAAATGATTTAACATTCTTGGATTACCCATGATGAGAAAACACTTTCTATGAAAAAAAGGTCATTTTTTTAAGAGAGAGAGGAGAGAAAAGGGGAAGGAGCAGAGGAAGAGGGAGTGAAAGAATCTTAAGCAGGCTCTACACCCAGCACAGAGCCCAACACAGGGCTCAATCTCATGATCCTGAGACCATGACCTGACCCGAAATCAAGAGTCAGAAGCTTAACCAACTGAGCCACACAAGTGCTCCCACCCCTGCAGAAATTCTTAATGTGGGTTTATTGACATTTTGGATTGGAAAGGGTTATTTCAAGATGTGACACATATATGACTTACAGTCAGTTAACATTTGGAAAAAATACTCTATTTATCATATTTGCAGGTACCATTAAGAAGGAACAATCATTTTAAAGGTTGAAATGGCCTCTTTAAATATCTAGCATACATTGTGATATCTTGTGAAGCATGCATCATATAATACATAAGATTTTTTGTAACCATGTAAAATACTTAGATATTCAATACTTCTCACTTTCCTCTAAAACCTTAAATTTATTTACAAAGCTCTATCACATCCTGTTGACTTGAGGAAGTGAATTAAAGTGAAAATGAGGTCGTGATAAATGGAATTGCTTGTGACATGGATCATTGTGTTAATGATCAATATCCATAGGTTTGTAGAAGTTACAGCTCTTACTAAAGAAAATTAGCTAATGCCGATTACAATTCATCAAGGTGCCATTGCTAGCTAGTGTGCTGTAAATGCATTAATAATAGCTTACAACAGGTTTGAATGCATAAAGGTCCAAATAGCCAATTTTGCAAATGTGTGCTAAATTGGAATTTAAAGTAGTATGCAAATAATTGAGACATGTGAAATAGGAGTTTGAGATGAATAGTTTTTTTTCTTTCTATTAGATGACACCAGTTTTTTTCAGAATGATTTTGTCAGAGAAAATTGTACAAGTTTGAGAATTTTTTTAGAGCTAAATATAAACTGATAATTAGGATTAGACATTTATAAGAAGAAACCTGATGTTAAAAGTAAATTTGTTTTCCTATGGAATTCCACAGAAATCAAGATTTTGAGTCATTGCTTTATGAGACAAGACATAAAAATCTATAAAATCTTGAATTATTATCAGGAAGCGAACTTAAAAAAAGTTTTTCTAATAAATAAGCCTGTGTAATATTCCTGCAAATAGATAAAAAAAAGTCTAAGTTCAATGATGGTTCAGATAATTGGATTTATTGATTGATAAACTCCTATGTCCCCTGCTTGGCTTCTCAATGTTTCCATAATATATATAACCAATTTCCTAGATTAAAATGAGTCTATCTTAATATTCAGGTAGTTTGTATTTTCCAGTTATACTCTGAATTCCTATCAAGTTCTTGGTTTCAAAAATAGTCTCAGAGAACAGTACTCATGCTGCTATTTTTAAAAACATCTTTGAAGTATTTTATTTATTTATTTATTTATGTATTTATGTATTTATGTATGCATGTATGTATCTATTTATTTATTTTTTTTTTCACCATAAGTGTACTCTTTAATCCCCATTACCTCTTTCACCCATCCCCTCACCTACCTTCCTTCTGGTAACCATCAGTTTGTTTTCTATAGTTAAGAGTCTGTTTCTTGGTTTCTCTCTCTCTCTCTCTCTCTCCTTTTTGCTCCTTTGCTTGTTTTGTTTCTTAAGTTCCACATATGAGTGAGATCATATGGTATTTCTCTTTTTCTGACTGACTTATTTTCCTCAGTATTATACTCTCTAGTTCTAGCCATGTTATTGCAAATGGCAAGATTTCATTCTTCTTTATGGCTGAATAATATTCATATCATATATATATATATATATCCCACATTTTCTTTTCTTCCTTAAGATTTTATTTATTTGACAGAGAGAGACACAGCAAGAGAGGGAACACAAGCAGGGGGAGTGGGAGAGAGAGAAGCAGTCTTCCTGTCAAGCAGGGAGCCCGATGTGGGACTTGATCCCAGGACCCTGGGACTATGACCTGAGCTGAAGGCAAGCGCTTAACAATTGAGCCAACCAGGTGCCCTCTCCCACATCTTCTTTATGCACTTATCTATTGATGGACACTTAGGCGGCTTCCATAGTTTGGCTATTGTGATTAATGCTGCAATAAACATAGGGGTGCATGTGTCCCTTCAAATTAGTATTTTTGTATTTTGAGGGTAAATACCCAGTAGTCCGATTCCTGGATCATCAGTTAGTTCTATTTTTAATTTTTTGAGGAACCTCCATACTGTTTTCCACATGGCCACAGCAATTTGCAATTCCACCAACAGTGCAAGAGGTTCTCTTTTTCTGCACATCCTCACCAACACTTGTTTCTTGTGTTGTTGATTTTAGCCATTCTGACGGGTGTGAGGTGATATCTCATTGTAGTTTTAATTTGCATTTCACTGATGATAACTGATGTTGAACATCTTTTCGTCTGTTGTCCATATGTATATCTTCTTTGGAGAAATGTTTGTTCATGTCTTCTGCCCATTTTTTAACTGAGTTCATTGGTTTTGTGGTGTTGAGTGGTATCATTTCTTTATATATTTGGATACTAACCATTTATCAGATATGTCATTTGCAAATATCTTCTCCCATTCTGTAGGTTGACTTCTAGTTTTGTTGGTTGTTTCCTTTGCTGTGCAGAAACTTTTTATTTTGATGTAGTCCCAATAGTTTATTTTTGCCTTTATTTCCCTTGCATCAAGAAATGGATATAGAAAAATGTTGCTATGGCTGATGTCAGAGAAATCACTGCCTGTCCTCTCTTCTAGGATTTTTATGGTTTCAGGTCTCACATTTAAGTCTTTGATCCATTTTGAGTTTATTTTTGTGTATGGTAAAATGGTTCAGTTTCATTCTTTTGCATTTAGCTGTCCAGTTTTCCCAACATCATTTGTTGAAGAGACTTTTTCCCATTGTATATTCATTCCTTCTTTGATGAATATTAATTGTCCATATGATTGTGGGTTTATTTCTGGGTTTTCTATTCTATTCCATTGATCTGTGTGTCTGTTTTTATGCCAGTAAAAAAAAATTTTTTTTTAAAGATTTTATTTATTTAATTGACAGAGAGAGAGACAGCGAGAGAGGGAACACAAGCAGGGGGAGTGGGAGAGGGAGAAGCAGGCTTCCCGCTGAGCAGGGAGCCCAATGTGGGACTTGATCCCAGGACCCTGGGATCATGACCTGAGCCGAAGGCAGTCGCTTAACCAACTGAGCCACCCAGGCGCCCCTATTTTTTTTTTTAACTTTTGGAATGCTTTAATTGGCAGAATGGAAGTACACAAATGAATTTTAAAATAAAATCAATGCATCAGAGAGTAAGAGCTAATGTGAAAGTTGCCGCACCTCACTCTGATCAGATGGAAGAAGGCAGAAGTTGAGATCACAGAGTGAGGAAGGACGCATATGAGAGAGGAAGGGCCCCGGGACTGAATTATTCAAGACACACTCTGCTGGTGTCTTCAACCTCCAGATCACCCAGGCCTTAGTCAGTGGTTTGGAAAACCATGGTGTTTGGTCACAAAGAGCAACCGCAGAAACTGGCTGTATGTGGAATGAGGAAGGAGCTTAGACTCCTGGGGAGAATGTAGACACTCGACTCTATGACAAGACCATGCTGTTTTAATTACTACCACTTTGTAATATAGCTTGAAGTCTGGAATTGTGATACTTCCAGTTTCGTTTTTCTTTTTCAAGATTGCTTTGGCTATTTGAGGTCTCATGCTGGGATTGTTGTGTTGGGTTGCACACAATGGGTAAAAAACACAATGATGGCCTCCTTTTAAGTGAGAAAAACACATGAGCCTTTGTCACAATCTTCCATAATACTTATTCCTGCTGTATTTTTCACCATTCTTCAGTCTACACTATGTTATTATGAGGTGTCCTATGACAGGTTGACAGGAGAATGATAGGTTAAACCTGGTTTACAATAGGTGTGCATGATATGTTAGCATCAGGCAAAAGAGAGATACTGCCACAGTTCAGATCCATTCAGAAGGTGGCTCTGAAGGGAGGAGAATCTTCTAATGGGCAGGACTTCAGGCAGTACACCTGATTGGGAGGAGAGATAGATAGACCTACAGTAATTAGTTGGCAGATGTTTGGCATGTGCATCAGGACTTGAGAAAAACAAGACTGGTAGAAAACCAGTGAGAGGGGCTCACTTCAGCATCATTTAAATTTTCCCTGATGGTTTTTCTTCATAATCAAGGGTTGGTGGTAGCAGAGGCCATGATCTAACTAGGCTCACTGAAAGTAATGAGAACAATAGAACTTGGAATCTTAAGAGGCCAGGAGTCTGTGCTTAATTAACTGAAGATTTGTGGACACAATTATGTAAAGAAAGAAAAGGTCAGAGTGCTAGCCAAGGGGGCAGGCTCACAGAAAGTTATGAAGATGATTGATAGAACAGTAGTCAAGAGAAAAAAGAGATGGCCAACCAACAAAGGTATACCTAATCTTATATTATAGGAAAATATCAATGACAGGATATCAGGAGCCTGAGGGGAGTTAGTGCAATAAAGTATCACTGTCTTCCCCAGTTTCCTTTCCTGAGATAGTTTTCACACTTGGAACTCACTGAATGAAGAGGAAGCCTCATCTCCAGGAAAAAGGAACCTGTAATACCTCAGTAATTTTATAAATGGTAATGATTCCCTCAGTTTTTTCCCAAAGGTATCAATGACCATTAACTTGCATAACTGTACACTGGGGAAAGAGAAATACCCATACATTTCAGAGACCTTTAGACATAGGGTCCAAGCTGAAACCCAGAGAACTGGCATGCCTGGATAGCTCAGTTGGTTAAGCGGCTGCCTTCGGCTCAGGGCACGATCCCAGGGTCCTGGGATACAGCCCCACATCAGGCTCCCTGCTTGATGGGTAGCCTGCTTCTCCCTCTCCACTTCTTGTGCTCTCCCTCTTGTGCTCTCTCTCTCTAAAATAAATAAAATCTTAAAAAAATAAAACCGAGAACTAACGTGTCATAATGGCTACCTAATATAATGGGAGTACATGAGGTTCAGCTAATAGATGGAATCCTGGCCTATGTTAAACTTACAGAGCATCCAAAAGGTATGTACACCCGCATGCTAGTATTTAGGCTGTCCTAGAATGTATGCTTGTGACTGATACATTTGGTACTTAGAGTAACTCTAAGTTGTGGGATGGGCTGTCATGATTGGGAAGGCCATGCAGGAACCTCTAAAACTGTCCCTCTTTCCTGGCCAAGATAATAAATCAAAAAATAATATTGTAGGGAGGAGCATGGAGGAGATTAGTGCCATACTTAAAGATCTAAAAGATGCAGGGATAGTAGTCCCCATCAGACCTCCAATTATATCTCCATTTAATACATTGTTCTGGCCCCTGCAGAAATCAGATAGCTCTTGGAGGACGAAAGTAGCTACTACGTACTCTCTCAAGCAGTAGCCTCAATTGCACTGCCATGCCAGATGTGATATCTTTGTTAGAGCAGCTTGACATGGTATTTGGCAAATGGTATGCAGTTACTGATTGGGGAATGCATTCTTTTCTACGCTGATCAGAAAAGAGAATCAAACAGTTCATATTCAGGACAACAATATAGGTTTACAATTTTGTACCAGGACTGTATTGGCTTTCTTGCCCTCTGTCATAGTATATTTGAAGGAGATCTAGTTCAGAGGACAGCCAACTATGGACTGCCACTTCTTTTTGTAGCATGTGTTTGGGAAGAATAGTCTTTACATTTTTAAATTTAATGTACATTTTTAAAAACACTGTCAGCTTTTGAGAGAGAACAGTTGTGCATTTTCCCCTTTTTGCCTACAAAGTCTAAAATATTTACTCCCTGGCTCTTAGAAAATGTTGGCCAATCCCTGACCTAAACTATCTTATCATCCTGCAGAGCAGTGTATGGATTACCTGCATCAAAGATGTGCTAATTGAGTCAGATGAATAAGATGTTATACTTTATACAAAAATGACATTAAAAAGTGTAGAAAAAGTAACCACTGTGAAAATCTATGTGGGGCAAAGTTAACTAGCCATAATATTTCTTTATCTTGGTTTGACAATTTTATTTACTGAGGAAGTAGATGCTAAATTTTCTGATAATACTAGGTCTGGTTCAAAAAGACTGTAAAAACTTGTATGTTTGGAAACTTTTAAAAGTAGTTGTGGCCAAACATATTCTGGAACAATGATGTATTCCTCTGTTTAGAAGATTTTATGAAATGTTTTCCTGTTTTGTTTTTATACTAATTTTAAGATTTTTAACCCACTTGTCTTTTTTACTTTTCCCTAAACATTCATATTTTAGTTTCCATTTCTCTTATGCAACCTTGATTCTCCAATTGTATTATTTTGGTCAGTTGAGGGGTGCTCTAATTGATGCAACCAACTTTTTTACTTTTCGTTTGCATAGCATATGAAAACCATCTTATCCTCTCAAGTGCCTTTCATTATTATCTTCCCATCTTGTTAGACCTTTCCTGACCTTATTATTGTTTTTGCAAGTTTTAATATATAGGAGGGTTTGGTAGTAATTTTTTCCTCAAAATTTTTTGCAATTTTTTGATTACAAATTAATTGCTAATTAATACATAATATATATATAACATATATATAACATTTATTAGTTATCTTAGTTCAGTTTGCAATATTTTCTTTGGTAAGCCTTCCTAATAATACATACATATATAGACATACATATATAAATATATATGTATGTACACACACCTAATATATTTATTAGTTTTCCTTGTTCACTCTGCATTAAAACAGCATCCACTGTTTTAATTAGTGTGCCTCAGGGTACTTAAAGATATATTCACCTTGCCAGGTTGCTTTGCTTCCCAATTACATTTCCCTAACTCTTAGTTTCAGATGATTCTTAATTACCCTAAATAATCTTTGTTGAATTCAAATATGCTGGTAATTTTTTGATTTGCATAATTTATGTCATTGGAGGCAATTTAATAAATTTAAAAGAAATAATAAATTTGTAGCTGGAAAGCAAATGAATTAAAGACAGCACAAGAAGTAATAGATCTGATTCAATAAATAAGAATGACTTTAAATGAGGGATTAGTATAATGAAAATTATATTTTGTTTTCAAAAAATAAAAGTAAAAGCTTTCAGAGAAATATAACATAAAGAATCAATATAAAGCCATTTTCACAAGTATGCATTCTCAGGGCAAAAAGGAAACCTCAAATTGGAACACATAATTAAGGAATACTAAGTTATGGATAACTTTATCAGAAAACAGACAGACATATGGGAATAAATATTTGCCATCAATTTGTGCTTTTGTTTTAGTTATTTTTACTCTATGCTGCCAATAAATAGGAATTTTAAAAAAAATTTTTAAACATTTTTATTTTATTTTTTTTAAAGATTTATTTATTTGAGAGAGAGAGAGAGAATGGGTGAAGGAGTAGAGGGAGAGAATCTTCAAACAGACTCCCTGCTGAACTCAGAGCCTGCCATGGGGCTTGATTCCACAACCCATGAAATCATGACCTGAGCTGAGACCAAGAGCTGACCACTTAACCAATTGAGGCACCCAGGTGCCCCTAAAAATTTTTAATGCAACAGGTGACCTCTCTGCATTACTTCAGGAAAAAAAAAAAATTTTTTTTATTGAGACTGTAGATGCAGCTGTAAGGACATCAACAATTCTCACAGTTCTCACTATTTTTTATATTGACCACTTTTTAATAATCATCATTTGTAAAGCACAGCAAGAATTTTGAAAAATGGAGAATTTATGTGACTTGCTTAAGTAAGAAACCTGGTAAAAAAGGTTTTAGCCTATCCACCATGACTTTTGTCAGTACTAGTGTAAAGAAACTAGGGAGAGGCAGGGAGAGACTTAAACCTATAGTAACTTCTAAAAAATTGGCAAATTCTTTCTTAAAAAAATATATAAAATTGGGCAAAATCATTGAAAACAACTTTACTGTACTCTCTGAAAAGGACCAAACAAACAAATTGAGAGGCGTGCGTTTATAGAAACTGCCAGCAGTTTTGGGAAGAGTACCAAAGTCTGTGCTATTCTTTCCTGGTATGCTCTAATCAACCCCACCCAACTGGGGCAACAATAATGTTACCAGGCCCTGAAAATCAGCAATCATGTTGGTAAAGAGAGTAGATTCTGTTTAGAGCAATAAGTGGAACTTATATTGGTTGACATTATCAGCAAAATTTGCCGGCTTATGGGAAACAGAAAGGAAACTAACATATCTGTTAGCCATAAGGTGCAGTCACACTTGGGGCAAGTGGCAGACCTCCCAGAAATTTAGTGAGGAATGCTTAGAGTTGAGTAAGCCATCCAAACCTCCCTTACATAGAAAACTGGCTGAGGTTTAAATGAACTCTCCAATAGACACATGGGGTTTGAGGGTTTGAGGACACATTATCTGCTCAAATTATTAGCTGATCACTAAAATATAAAGTAGAATAATGTGAAATAAGTGGCCAATACTAAGAAAAAAAAAAGGCAATAGAGACTGACCTTGAGTAAGCTGAATATTGGATTAAGCAGACAATGATACCAAAGCAGTTGTAGATACGCTTAAAGTACTGAGTGACACGATGTTTGAAAATTAAAGAAAAATATGTTTAGTATGGCTTAGCAAATAGGGAGACTCAAGGGAGAAATAGAAATACAAAATGGAAATTCTGGAGTTGAAAAATACAGCGTTGGAGTTGAAATGAAAATCTGCTAAATCAATTCAGTGGTAGACTTGAAATAACAGAAAAAAATAATGAATGACTAAGAAGATATAGATCAGTGGAACTTCTTCAATGTAAAGAACAAAGAGTAAAACAGTTAAAAATAGGCAAAAGTGGGTACAAACACTAGCTATTTCATTTTTAGAATAAATCTGAGAGCCATTCTACACATTCTCCCAGAGTTCCCAAGAAGAATTGAGCTTTTTGTTAATTATTTTTTGGCTGCCTTTTCTTCCCTACCTCAGTTCCCCAATAACCTGTTGGTGTTCCTAGGCTCATTCCCCAGATAAACTAATTGTCCTCAGATACTTTTCTTTATAAGTTTTTAGAGGATCTCAAATCTACATAATAGTATATAAAGTGATCTATAATTATACTTAAATTATTTGCCTATTTATTTATTGCCTTGTTTTTCCACCAGAATATCAACTGATTGAAAGAAGAGATCTATTTCTCTTAGTTCATTGCTTTCTTCCAAGCAATTAGAAAAAATTTTTTGCCATTAATAGTAAATTCTTCACTAAATTCTTGTTGTATCAGTGAATGAACACACAGTATACTGTGTTCTTATTGTGTTTTCTCTTATTATTCTATTTCCTCTAGTCCTTCCTTTTTCTTCTTTAAAATGAGGAAGGGTGAAATTCATTGTAAGCTGGTAGATGGCCTATTTTTTTTTTTTTTTAAGATTTTATTTATTTGACAGAGAGAAAGACAGCCAGAGAGAGGGAACACAAGCAGGGGCAGTGGGAGAGGGAGAAGCAGGCTTCCCACGGAGCAGGGAGCCTGATGCGGGGCTTGATCCCAGGACCCTGAGATCATGACCCGAGCCAAAGGCAGACGCTTAACGACTGAGCCACCCAGGCACCCCTGGTAGATGGCCTGTGTTAAAGCATGAACAACTCACTGGCCTATACCTTTATTGCTTTCTTTCAGCTCCCCACCCCCCCAATCTTCTATTGCAGAGTTATTCTTTTACCTTAAAGAATAATTAATCCCCGATAAAGGTTTTTCAACCTTAACCTAAAAATCACAGCTTGGTGGAGCTACAAAGGAAAGTTTTTCTTCCAAAGGCAACTCAGCACTTGTGAAAAATATTGTTTTATCTCATTAAATACTGATCATCTCTATGTGATAAAAGCTGTGTAATTAAAATTCATGGTCTCTTCTGTAAAAGGCAAAAGTATAGGGATGTCAAACAGAATAATGTTTGCTGGCCTGAGAGAAGGGAGAGGGTGTACAACAAAGGAAAAACATGAGGGAATTTTTTGTATCTTGATGGTAGCAGTAGATAACAAGACCGTGCACTTGTCAAAATTCATACAACTGTACATCAAAAATAAGTGAATTTTACTCAATTTACATTATAAAAATCATGGCCTATAGTATTTTTGATGTCCTCACTGTTGGTGAAGTCTGCCAGTCAGTTTGAAAAAAAAAAAGACTGTAGAAATTATTAACTAAGGTCAACTCAGTGAAATTTCTCAGGTTTGGACAATAGCCAAAAGCCTTGTTACACAGTGAAAGGCATTTTGAATATCTTCTGTATTTAGTGCCATCATTAATATGAATATTTTAAATTGAACTGAATGTATTCTCCCCTAACTTATTTTGATATTCTGACTTTCACCATGCCTATCACTGAGACTCATAGAGTTGGAATAGCTAAAAAGGATTGGGTACCACCCTCAGTTCTACAACTGAATTCAGCTTTATCTCAGCTTCATTTTTTTTTTTTAAGATTTTATTTATTTATCTGACAGAGAGACACAGCAAGAGAGGGAACACAAGCAGGGGGAGTGGGAGAGGGAGAAGCAGGCTTCCCGCCGAGCAGGGAGCCCGATGTGGGGCTCGATCCCAGGACCCTGGGATCATGACCTGAGCTGAAGGCGGACGTTTAACCACTGAGCCACCCAGGTGCCCCTCAGCTTCATTTCTTTTTTAAGAATAACTGTTGTTCCCAATTATATTCCAAGAGATTAGATTAGAGACATTTTGAAACTAGCCTTGAGTGATTTATGTCTACCTCTGTCTCTGTATCTCTCTCAATCTCTCTCTCTTTCTTGGATTTATAAAGACCAAAACAATCACAAAATTCATAAAGTACCACTTCAAGCAAAACTCAGAGGAAATAACTTAAAAAAAGAAAAAAAAACAAAACTGCTAAACTAAGATCTGCTTATAAGAACCTTACAGTTTTTAAATGGAATTATAATAGATCCCAAAGGGACACTTTGGTATTTAGCTGTCAAGGCCAATAAAGATTGCAGTTTTGGTGATACTGTCACAGATGCAATGACTTCTAATAAGAGACATCATAAAGGCATAAATCTTTAGATATGAAGCATTTTTTTTTTTTTTTTACTTTTCAGTCCTATGATAATCTTTTTTTATTTCGTAGTTATAAGATTTCCATAAGCTAGAGTTTTCTAACTGGATATAAAATGCTTGGGACAACTACTGCTAAAAAAACGTTTCAGGCAAAGATGCTGCTCATTCTGATTTACTTAGATCCTTTCCCGAGAAAATGTTCTCTATTTTTAATTTTTTTTTAATTTATTTTTTATACTTTTAAAAGATTTTATTTGAGAGAGAGTGAGCGTGAGTGCATGATGGGGGAGGGGCTAAGGGAGAGGGAGAAGCAGACTCCCCGCTGAGCAGGGAGCCCGATGCCTGCACCAGCTCACCAGCTCATGACCTGAGCTGAAGGCAGATGCTTAACCGACTGAGCCACCCAGGCACCCCTTAATATTTTAAAATTAATTAATAGTGATTCAGTTATCAATTGCTGCATAAAAACTGCCTCACAATTTAGTGGTTCACAGTGTCTCTCAAGGTAGTCTTTTTGATTAAATCAACAGATGTGTTTTAGGCATTATTACTTTAAATGTATTAAAATATATTATTTAAATGTACTTTCTGTGTGCTGAGATTACTAATACTCTTTCCTAATCTAACTTAAATGCTATTTTGTGTCAGACGCTTAGCATGGAAAACACACTAATGGCCCTGAGAGATAAATACTATTATTCCTATTTCACAGTTGAAGAAATAAGGATTAGAGCTGTTAACATCGCCAGATGGGCATAGAGGTCTTTCTATTTTTTGGGTGCATGCTTTTCAAAATAATACAATAATATACTGCCACACCACTAGTAAGAGTATTGTTTTCACAAAATGATCTATCATCAGTCTCCAACTTCATAGTCAAGATTACTGTAAACACAAACCTTATCTTAATGTTGATGCCTCCCTTTAATTATGCATGCTACATGTTACTACTCAAAATTAAGTACCCATTACATAAAATGGATGCTGGTACCAGAAAAGTTAATTCCATACGAACATGAATTTTTCCAGCATGGTGGTTAAGAGGAGTACTTCTTGTGAGGGATCCCTGAAAACCAGACAAAAGTGTTGGCAGAGACGGAAGCCACAGAGAAGGTAGAAGAACAGGGTTGAAATGAAGAGAACCAAAAAGAAAGTCAACTCAAGAGCCAAAGGCCTGGCGAGACTAGAACAAAGGGAAACACATTTTCTTTGGAGAGCTGGGTATTTTTTTTTTAAGATTTTATTTATTTATTTGACACAGAAAGAGATAGCGAGAGAGGGAACACAAAGCAGGGGGAGTGGGAGAGGGAGAAGCAGGCTCCCTGCTCAGCAGGAAGCCTGATGCGGGGCTCAATCCCAGGACCCTGGGACCATTACCTGAGCCGAAGGCAGACGCTTAAAGACTGAGCTACCCAGGCGCCCCAGGAGAGCTAGATATTAAGGTAGTTTGTGGTGGAGTTCCTAAAAAAGCAGGTATTTAAGACAGAAATTGAGTCATGGCAAGGAAGCAGGATGGGCTAGTGGCTTCTATGAAAATTGAAGTCTCTTTGAAGATGAAGTTCCCTTCTTTATTACCATTCTTGGACATTCCCTTCCATAGAAAAATACAGAGACATGTTTACAACTAAAGGCTTAGTTGCATACTTTGTTTTGTGTGTTTTGTGTTGAGTCATGCGTTGCTTCAAGAATGGGTACTGACAAAGAAAAATTAAAGAATTCTAGAAGGACTGAACAACTGTATGGTTGACCCAGCCCTGAAGGGCTCTTAGGAGAAGCTTGGTTATTCTGAAGCCCTATGGTACTTTTCAGGAAAGGACAGCAGTGCTTCCTCTTGCAGGTCTTTCAAAGCTGATTTTGGCAGTAAATACTTTTCTTTATGGACCGTGAGTCTAACCCAGTAATGGTGTTCCTTTACCCAATATAGGATCTGCTGGCCAACTAGTTTGATAGAAAATAAATGACCCAGAAGAGATATTCCTACCACTGAAAATCAAATAAAAGACATATGCTGATACTGGATGGCTACATAGATGAGAAATGAGTAATGTACTCAGTGGATATTGGTCACTACGATTTGGTCATAGAAATCTTAAGCAGGTGGTCCAGGATGTGTGTCCTACTTTACTGACAAGGCAGGTATGACTGACCTGAGACTTTACTTTCCTACATTTTAGGTATTAGGAAATGAAGGAAAGTATGAGTCAGGGTAATTCATATTCCTTATTTGAGAGGGGTGGTATTGTTTCTGTTTTCTTTAGATGGTGTATTTAAGTTTTGTTAAACCATCCTTTAACATATCGGTAAAAAATGTGTTAGAAAATTGGATGTCATTATGTTTTAAATTGCCACACTTGGCTGAAAGGGCAATGTGAGGGTGCCCATTTCTTTGGAAAGTGAAGGAAATGCAAGGCCATTTTCTCATCTTAAGTCAGATGTTTGTGATTTCAGAAGCATAGTACTGAAGCATTTGTAACCTGAGGTTGTGACCTTCTCATATACTTGGCATATATCAATAGATTGCATGTATCACTATCTCGCATATATTGCATATATCTATGATGGATAGATATACCTATATAATGGATCTGTATATCTTCTATATTTATCAGCAATTGAAACCAAAGTCCTAAGGTGACTTCAGGAAAAAATCTTGAGAAATGTAGGAAAACTAATTTCTGCTGGTTTTCTGCTGATCCCATCCTCAGCAGTGCTTCCATGGGATAGGAGACTGAAATCCAGGAAAGATCTTTGGAAGCATCAAGTAGGTATCAACTGCCCCCTTTATCTCGGGAAAGCAGTCAAGGCTCCCCCTTCACTAAGCAAAAGTTAACCCATTTCCACTTGCTCTGGGTAGTTTCTGAATGAGACTTCAGGTCACAAGACATTCTTAGCTCTTCTTCTGAACTTACTTCCTACCACCTGAGCTGATAATTCTTTCTCAGAAGAGAGAGCCCCCTAGGCTAGCTAAGAACAAGCTGAGTTGTGTGCCAAAACACAAAGTGACACTGTTCTTCCCACCACCCTGCCCTCTTCCTCTTTCATCAAATCAGACCAGCACTTTTATGTTAGAGTAAAAACGTCTTTTTAACCCATGGGAGTATTTATTTATTTATTTATTTATTTATTTATTTTTAAAGATTTTATTTATTTATTTTGAGAGACAGAATGAGATAGATAGAGAGAGCACGAGAGGGGGGAGTCAGAGGGAGGAGCAGACTCCCCGCTGAGCAGGGAGCCCGATGCGGGACTCGATCATGGGACTCCAGGATCATGACCTGAGCCGAAGGCAGTCGCTTAACCAACTGAGCCACCCAGGCTCCCAACCCATGGGAGTATTTAAACACTAGGCAGGTGCATAAATGAATGTATAAAACCGCCAGGTGTAAAATCTGAGGAGTGGTAAATCCTGTTGCAAACTGGAGTGTATTTAACTCTTAAATCTCGTGTTTTTTAGCTCATATGCTGGTTTCGTTGTTTATGTTCTTGTTTTGTTATTTAAGAAGATAATAAAAATTAACTTACAGCAGGCTGTTACTGCACATGGGTCAAGAATTAGACACCCATCTCTAATTGATTGTAAAAGGGTTTTTATAATGTGTCAAGAATAAAATTTATCCAGAGGAGTAATTAATTTGTGGAAGTATCAACAAGTGATATTCTGTGGGAGACTATAGTATCCATGATTCTAAGCTAAGTTTTTAGAATAAATCTTGAAACAGTTCTTCATCCATAAATATGTGGCTTCATCTGATATCTATGTTTCTCCATGAGAGGAGGCTGTAGGACAATGATGCTTCTTTGTGTTTATCTTTCACTGTGAAATAATCCTTTTATTTTCTATTCAGATTTATTTTAGGAGGAATTTTTAAGTATTTCCCTTCAGTTCCCATTCTACTTTTTCATTTCTTTCATGGCATCCAGACCCTGTTTATACAATGTTTTCAGCTGCAAGTCTTCTCAATGGAACCAGAGGAATCATTTCACTCTTTCATTTTAGGAAGCATTATACTTCTACTTTCTGCTGTAGAAAGGGAATAATAATAGCATTTACCTTGCAGGATTAAGTTATATTTTTTAAAAGAGAGCCTGCATGACATATATAAGAAAATGTCTGACACATACATAGTTTGAGTCCAAAATTATTGGTTATCATCATTATCATTATCTCAGAATCTAATCATATACAAAAAAACATCCAGACAGTTTGAGAGGGGCTGTATTTCCCCACTTTAAAATACTGACAGCCTAGTTGTTAATTCTGTAAGAACTTTGCTAACTTTTGTCAGGCCTACTAGCTTACATTTATCAACCCTGAGTCAGAAATTCTGAGAGAGGGCCATTAGTTATACTTCTGTCAGTGGTGTGTGATGCCTTCCATTTCTCTAGTACCTCCAAGTGGATCTAAAAGGCAGCACCATCCCTAATGAAATATCAACTGAGAAAATGTATCCATACAGTCAACCTTGCAAAGGACATGAAGAAACACAAACTGTTTTATTTAAAGCAAGCCAATAAAAGTGCCTGGTCATTTTAGAGTTAGGTAAATATTTTAAAATCTAAATAGCCATTTAATATTAACCCCAAGAAGGGAGTGTTTGTGTATATGTGTATAAGGAGTAAAGGTGAGGGAGGATAGAACTCGGAGGTGAGCCTAATAAGCATATGGGGCCTTTACTGATGAGTTCAGACCATCCTGGAGGAGACAGTCCATCTTGCCATGCCTCCTGCCATGCTTCCTTTTATGCTTTAAGCATAGCATAATGGCAGCTAGTGATTTTCTTGCTACATTCTGTTCCCAGGAAGCATTCAATCTTGGAGGATAAATTCACTCATATGCTTTCTATTTTGTTAAATCTGTTAAGATTTTTTTTTCTTGAAAAAAAAATTGCCTGCAGCAGAGCTGTATTTCACAGCTGGCATATTGATTTTAGTGTGAAGTTCCTAAGGATACCTACTCTATAAATGGTTATTGTGTTCTATTATAAAATAGCGCCACTGGCTACAGATATCTCTCTCTTCCAACCTCTCTCATTCTTCCTTGCTGGCTTCTCTCTGTCTTTTTTCAACTCATAGTCAATTCTGTTAGCCCAGTCAGTGGGAGAAGGGTTAGATAATGACATCCCCCAAACCCAGATGTCAGATGTGTAAAGGTACAACAGCATGGGTGGGATGGACCAAGCAGAAGTGCAGGACTCTGTTGCTTCTAGGTACTTCTAGGTGGGCTGGGAAGGGAAACAAACACATTAGAGAAGATTTTTTTATCAATACAGACATAAGAAGAATTTTTAATTCATGTTCATTAATTTTTCCTTTCATCATTTCTCTGGTTACAGCTACAATCTCATTCAACCTTAAGCAATGAAAATGAAAGCCAATTTATTTGCCTACCATATCCAGGACTACAAAGGGTCTTAAAATCCAATGTCACTGCAACAAAATTAAGTAGCATAATTCTTCTGTTGTGTATTATTTATTTTGTTGTCCTCAGGTTATATATACTTCTTCAAGAAAACAGTCTTACTTCTGCTTAGTTTATTGTATGTCATGTTTTATATCTTGAGGGCTGGTCATAAAATTAGTTGATTATGTAGGTGTTGTCAATCTG
Source organism: Zalophus californianus (assembly GCF_009762305.2). Taxonomy (NCBI): domain Eukaryota; kingdom Metazoa; phylum Chordata; class Mammalia; order Carnivora; family Otariidae; genus Zalophus; species Zalophus californianus. Next base: position 80,721,285 of record NC_045606.1, read on the forward strand.
TTGTCAAAGGATAAGTAATTTTTTCTAACTAATGGATACTGCCTTCTCCTTGAAGTGTGGAGCATATCAAACAGTATTTGTAAAACATGGCCAACCAACTGTGTTTATATATCAACAGTAAGTGCAATGTATTAAATATATCTATCTATATAAGCTTTTGATAGTTTAATAGTATTTTTTAATACTGTTTCAATAAGAAAGTGAGACTGTTGACCAGATAAATGGAAAAAAGCTTTTTTTAACGTACCTAGACATGGTAGGAGATTGGAGAGAGAGATAAAAGGAACGTATCACCTAAGCATCTTTCATGTGACTGTCACTGTGTTAGACATCTTACGTTCAGTGTTTACATTTCATTGTTTATGATCTTGTCTTCAATATTATCATTCTCTTTGTATTACAGATAAATTAACTGTGACACAGAGAGATTAAAGGCAGCCCAGAAACTTCAGCGCTAATCGGATATGTAATACAATGGCATTGGTGGGCAGACCAAACAAGACTATAGGCTCTAGGACTAATTGAGAGCCATGCAATAACTAAGTAATGGATCTACAGCTAGATCTCAGGCCTTCTGTCCCATAGTCCAGTTATTTCTTTATGCTAACATATCATATCCTGATCTGCACTACTTTTTGGCATTTCTGCTAACAATAGATTTGCAATAAACTTGGTATTGAGATATAGATGTATGAAGTAATTGAGTAAAATATACAATATAATAGGCGTCTTCTTCCTGCCTTGTTTTCGGCCTTTTTGCTCTCAGAGCCGCTGATAGCAAGATGTCTTCGGGAAATGCCAAAATTGGGCATCCTGCCCCCAACTTCATAGCCACGGCTGTTATGCCAGATGGCCAGTTCAAAGATCTCAGCCTATCTGACTACAAAGGAAAATACATTGTGTTCTTCTTTTACCCTCTTGACTTCACCTTTGTGTGCCCCACGGAGATCATTGCTTTCAGTGACAGGGCAGAAGAATTTAAGAAACTCAACTGTCAAGTGATTGGTGCTTCTGTGGATTCTCATTTCTGTCACCTGGCATGGATCAACACACCCAAGAAACAAGGAGGACTGGGACCCATGAATATTCCCTTGGTATCAGACCCCAAGCGTACCATTGCTCAGGACTATGGAGTCTTAAAGGCTGATGAAGGCATCTCCTTCAGGGGCCTCTTTATCATTGACGATAAAGGTATCCTTAGGCAGATCACGGTAAATGACCTTCCTGTAGGGCGCTCTGTGGATGAGACTCTGCGACTGGTTCAGGCCTTCCAGTTTACTGACAAGCATGGGGAAGTGTGCCCAGCTGGCTGGAAGCCTGGCAGTGATACCATCAAGCCTGATGTTCAGAAGAGCAAAGAATATTTCTCTAAGCAGAAGTGAGCGCCGGGTCGTTTTAGGGCTGGGCTGCAGTGGGTGGCCATGAAAACAAAATCTCTCTTGTATTATTGTCATGCTTAGAACATAAGACTTTAGACTGTGCAGATGTGGTATGGGGACAGGACAGGCCTTTTCTGCAGGGGTTGGGGAGGCCAGCCTTTCTTTTCTGGAGAGAAGGGCCTGAGCTGTTATGGGGCAGGCCAACTGTATGTACAGTAGCAGGGCATCACGTTTTGTCTTTTGTTTCTATTAAACTTGAACCGAGAAAAAAAAAAATATACAATATAATAAAGTCTACCAGTGTAGCAGAAATAAAGCATTAGACTGTTAAAAGTTTCAGTACTAGGTACAGAGGCATTTGGTTTAGTTTTATTAGTGGGAGGAATAGTTTAAATAGATAAGAGCAGTTTATCTAATGCCTAGTCATAATTGGGCATTTGCTGTAACATATATATGTTGGATATTAAGTGATAGAGTTCACACCCACACATACGTGGTCATACCTTGCGTAAATGTTGTGCAGTGATGTGTCATGTCTGTATTCTATTGAAGCACATCAAGTAAGTGCATGAAGTGTGGTATAATACAGCAGTAGCACAGAAACTGCAGCATTGCCTCACGAGATTGTGTAAGGGATTAAATGACATAATAACCTAGAGGATACATATGAAGACATTTTGTAAACTATGATATGTGACACAAACCACAGGTACTATCTCATTTTTCTATAGACCTTATACCTTAAATGAGTTTTTATATAGTTTTTATTATGTTATATTAATCACCATACTCTTTCTTTTGCCTATTATGATGCCATTCTTTGATTTTGTTGCTATTTATTTCTTGCTTTGCTTTCTAATTTTATTGTTCCCTCCTCAGACATGATGTGCTAAAGGTTGACACATCCCAGTCTTAGGCCTCCTCCTGCACTTGGGCAATTTCATCTGCCTCTTGGTTTTAATTATCTGTTGTATGCAGTTAACTCAGGTTTATATCTCCAGCCTAGAATTTCTAAGCACAGACCTTTATATCTATTTGACATCAGCTGTTGGCCTAATCTGAGGTATCTTAAAATCAACATGTACAGAAGTGTTGTGACTTTTCACCCCATTAAACCTTGTCCTTTCTCATTTTCCCCCAAGCTATACAATTAGATCATAATAAGTGATAGTTAATGTCACTTTTTGTGTGTTTGTGTCAGAGAGATCATGTCTTCTCAGTAGCATCTGAAAGGACTACTCCTTTCTAGTCTTTTCTTTATACAGCTAAGTGATCACCTTTCAAAACACAAATCTGATCACATCACTTCCTCATTTTCCATTTTCTGCTTAAAGTAACTCATTGGCTTTAAACACCTTATGCTAAAAACCAGATTTCTTAATATGTCTTATAAAGTTTGACATAGAAGAGTCCCTACTAGGGGCGCCTGGGTGGCTCAGTTGGTTAAGCGACTGCCTTCCGCTCAGGTCATGATCCTGGAGTCTCGGGATTGAGTCCCCACATCGGGCTCCCTGCTCGGCGGGGAGTCTGCTTCTCCCTCTGACCCTCCCCCTTCTCATGCTCTCTCTCTCTCTCTCTCATTCTCTCTCTCTAATAAATAAATAAAATCTAAAAGAAAAAAACAAACCTATGTTAAAAAAAAAGAAGAGTCCTTACTAAACTTTTTCAGACTCATTTTGAAAGTTTCTAATCCCACTTTTCACACCAGTGTATCAGCCAGAATACTGCTTTCTACTAGTATCTCAAACCTAAAGCATCCCCCTGACCACTAAACCTTTTGCATATGTTCTTCCCTCTCCTGAAATACTCCAAAGCTCCTTCATCTACTGATGCCCTATTTTCCCTTAAGTTTTGGGAACAATGCAACACTTCCTAAGTGGAGTTTTATTAAATGCACTAAGAGCACTAAGGACCTCTCCTTCTAACACTTGTGGTATAACTGCAGTTGTGTTTTGAGATTACTTGATTAATGTCTGTCTGTCTCTCAAGCTGGTCCATAAGATCCATGCTGTCAGGGATTATGCAAATTTAGCTTATCCTTCCATCTCATCATATATCAAAGTCCAGCATGTGTCAGGTACTTAAGAATTGTCTGAATGAGTAAATACAATAGATTTAGTAGGATTAGATATATGTGTGAACTTGTGAAGGTGAATTTGAGGACTGTTTCAAGTTTTCTTGTTTAGTGTAGGAAGAATAAGGAATCACCAATGGAGACAAGTAATAGAGGAGAAATAATAGGTTTAGAGAATTAGAAAATGAGTACTATTCCCTTGTGTCACATCTTAAATGGCACAACATTCTTTCAAATAATATTTTCCATAAAATAATGAAATGTGTACCTTATATGAAGAAATTCTCTTATATAGCAAAGATTTGGAGTATGCTTCCCAGCAGTAGCTTAAAACTGCTTGCATATATATTTTTTTCATTACTCTTTTCTATCTCTACTACTCAGTATTTTCATGATATCAAAAAAAATGTACATCAAGCACACGGAACTTCTCAGGCGGTCATCATTAAATAAAGAAATAATTAATACATGATATAAATAACTGACAAGTAAGACACCAGAGATAAGTGAAATGTCAGCAATAAGACAGTATTTAGAGGCCTTTGAGAAGCCAGTAAATAGTATCAATCATATCACTGTCACCTTAGGCGAAAAATAAGAAGGGGATGATCAGCAGAGAACAGTTTTACAGGAATACTGGAGATCTGATGTTGAAAAGTGTAAGTGTCCTATGTATGCTCTGAAACATTTAAGGTGGTAGTTCCCAGTGGAGGCTTCCTTGCTCAGGTGCAATATAGTTTGAAGAGTCTCTGCTGCTTGTTGAAGCATCACAAATGGCATGCTTTGACAGCTGGGGTACCTGTTGAATAATTTCTCTGTCAAACATTCAAAACAAAATGGCACAGATGTTAAGGTGCATGCATATGCAGTGAAAATATCCTGCTGAAGGGCAATGAAAAGCTCTTCACGTTCAAAAGTTTGAAAGATTAAAATGCTTTGTTCTAAAATATAACAATTCTTATATTTTAAAATCTTGTTTTTCTGTAGTCCTGTTAACCCTTTTATAGCAAGTTTCTAGTAAAATTGAAAGTCCTGATGACATTAAATAAATAAATAAAAATTAGAAGTTTTGCTATATCTCTATTTTAACTAAAATTTAACAAAAATATATTAAGTATGTAAAATGTTCTATCTTATAATTATAGTGGGGAAGATGGTGAATCAGACATAATACCTTCTTTTAAGCATCTTTTAAAGTGTCTATCAGAAAGAGAAAGAGATGAATAGAAAATTTCAGTTCGGGTTTATAATAACTATGGTAAGGATAAAAACTTCTCACTTGGTGGCACACAGGAAGAACACTCAACACAACTTTGATGGATCAAGGAAGGATTGATTCTTAAATGAAATAATATTTAAAATAAACCCTTAAAGAGAATTAGGAATTAAAAATATAATCTTGGAGAAAGAAGAGGAAAGGCTGAGAGAATATCATTTAAAGATCCAAATGTTGAAAAACACAAACACTAGAAGCCTATAAGTAATGAAGCATTGTTGTATTTAAAAATAAAGGAAGAATTGCCTCCAACAAGGATGCCAGAGAACAAATCAGTTTCCAGGTTAAAAAGTGTTCTCTGCACCACATTAGATGTTTGGATTCTAATCTTATGGTAATTAGAAGCCTTTTAGAGTTCTAATAGGAAGAGTGACATGATGAGATTAGTCTATCATATGGTAAATAGGATTGAATGCATGTAGTGATTAGTATTTAGTGCACCTATATGTAACAGGGACCAGACCATAGTGGCCTAAACTCATGAAGATCTTCTATTGCATATATATATATATATATATATATATATATATATATACAATAGGAAAAAAAATACACATATATGTCTCACAGAGATTGTTTTATTTTAAACCATTTTACTACAGAGTTTTTATAGAAACTTTATTAAAACTGCAGAGACCCAGTCTACAACGCCCTAGTCTGTCATGCTTCAGTATAGTTCCCCCCCCCTTTTTTACACTTATTTATTTATTTTAGAGAGAGAGAGAGAGAGAGAGAGAGAGAGGAGAAGCGGAAGGGAAAGGAGCAGAGGGAGATGGAGAGAGAGAATCTCAAGCAAACTCCCTGCTGAGCATGGACCCCGACTCAGGACCCTGAGATCATGACCTGAGCCGAAATCAAGAGTTGGATGCTTTACCAACTAAGTCACCCAGGCGCCCCTGGTTCTTGATGTCCTAATCAAGAGATGGCTTTTGAAATTCTTGCCAATATAACCTCTTTTGAAGCATCAGGGAAGAAGAAGAAGAGTGAACCTTTCATCAGCAATACTTCCTAGAAGCTTTCCTAAAATGTTTTCTTACCTCATATTGGCCAGAAATTTGTCACATGATCTCTCAAGCTGAATGGAAGAACAGACAAATTGCCACACTGTGAAAAAATGAAGTTATGGCATATAACAGGAAGTGGGGAATAGATTTTTGGGTAGGCACCTAGACTCTTTGCAGGGGTTAATACTGGAAAAGAGGAGACTAATTAAATTACTTTTTTTTTTTTTTTTGTAATGTGAACTAGAGAACAAAATACAGAGTCAAATAATTAGAGGGAAATTGAAAGATATATATGAGGTATCATTATGATGGTTAGTGATTTTTTGAACATGGGGAGGAGGTTGAGTAGGAAGGGAGATGCCAGGATAATTTGGGTTTCAATTTTGAATAATTGAGTTAGGGAGTAGCTGGAGGAACTAGTTTGGATAAAAATGATTAATTCAGTTTAATTGAAGATTTTGATGTTAAAAGATCACCAGCAGAAAGGAAGACACTGAAATAGAATGAATAACCGAAGAGTCAATCTTGAGAAAAGGAACGGTATGGGAATTTGGACTGTATGAGGGAAACCCTCCTCACTGTAATGGAAAGTGAGAGGAAAGACAGTAAAAACAAAAAACAAAAAACATTTATTTGTACTCCTGGGGCATAGAGTACAATAATTCACTGTTATTGGCTTCTGTTTTCTCAGTGAAGTAGAATATGTGATCACTTGGTGATTGGATCAGGGTGAGTTTTAGAATAATAGATTTTTTTTTTTTTAAAGTTTGTCATCCTAAATGGTATGAAATTGAATGCTCTTGTTGTCAGAAACAAGGCAAAGAGAGCCATCTTATCACTTCTATTCAACATCATATTGGAGGTTCTAGCCATTGCAATAAAACAAGAAATAGAAATAAAGGCCATAAAGATCAGAAAGGAAGAAATCAAAACATTTCTATTTATGGAAAGTATAATTGTTTAATAGAAAATGCTACGTGCCATGGGCTGAGTTATGTCCCCCTAAAATTTATACATTGAAGCCTTAACCCCCAATGTGATGGTATTTGATGATGGGGCCTTTGGGAAGTAAAAGGTTTAGATGAAATTATGAGGGTGGGATTAGTGCCCTTATAAGAAGAGACATCAGAGAATTTGCTTCCTTTGTCTCTCTTTACCAAATGGGGGCACAGCAAGCAGGTGGCCACAGGCCAGGAAGAGGGCCTTTATCCTTGGAGAACCAAATTGACTAGCACCTTGATCTTGACATTACAGCTCAAACATTGAGAAGTATTTTGGTTTTTTTGGTATGGCATTTGGTATGGCATTCCATGTAAACGAATACACTAAACTACCTGAAAATCAATATCTAGGTAGTCCTAGACAAATTTACCTAGATTGATCAGATAAAAAATAATACTGTATTTTTAAATTTTAGCAGCAAATGTAAAAATGAAATTTAAGTAAATACAAATAAAATTTAATAAAAGTAGTATAGTATCAAAAAAGCCCACTTAGGAATAAATTTGACAAACGTCATGCAAGGCCTACACAGAAATTATAACACCTTGCTCAGAAAACTTATAAATCTATAATGCAGAGCTTTATAATTTTTATGAATTGGGAGATTTGATGTTTCTAAGATATCAGTTGCCCCCACATTTTTCTATGGATTCAACAAAATGCAAATTATGATCACAGAAGGCTGCTTCTTCTTTTTTTTGAAGAAACAAAATAATACTGAATTTATCTGGATGTGCAAAGGACTAAGACGTGTCTAAATAATTTTGAAAAAGATCAGAAGTTGGAGGACTTACATTACTTGATTTCAAGAACTACTACAAATAAACGATAATAAAGCCCTCCCCATTCTAACTTTTAGGATTCCATTCTTTCCCAGTTAAGATCTCGTGAGTCTGGGAATTCAATTTCTGTTGCAGTTCAGACACTCACAGGATGATATTCTGAGTTTGGGTTTCATCCATCTCAGCTCTGTGGCCATAGGAGGTACAGGGTCTCTTTCAAGGCAGATATAGACACTGTCATTTGTGCAGTGCTTGTGGTGGGAGTTTGGATTTCTGAGTTTGTTCTTTGTTCCCCACTTTGTCCATTGAAATTAGGAACAACCAGGCAACCTTATGTTATTCATTGGTTTGGCAAAATTTACTAAGTATCATATAGATGGTCACTCAGATCCTTGTCTCTTGTAAGTGTTGGATTAAGAGCACACAGTGGATATATTTTGTGTATTTTTATTGCCAGATCATGCCATAGACTCTCATTGTTCTGCTGAAAATAGAGTCATTTGTTGTCTTTACATGTAGTCAAATTAGAGAGGCAATTAAATGTATGCCTACTTTTTTTTAAGATTTTGTTTTTATTTATTTGACAGAGATACAGAGAGAGAGCACAGCAGGGGGAGCAGCAGGCAGAGGGAGAGGGAGAAGCAGGCTCTCCACTGAGCAGGGAACCCGACACAGGGCTCAATCCCAGGACCCTGGGATCGTGACCTGAGCTGAAGGCAGCTGCTTAACTGACTGAGCCACCCAGGTGCCCCAACATATGCCTACTTTTTGACCAAGCCATTTCACTTGTGCATATTTACCCCAGAAAAACGAATGTACATGTCCACCAAAAGACTTGTGCAAGAATGCTTATGGCAACATTATTTGTAATAGCAGCATATTGGGAACAACTTAAATGCCATCAGTTGAAGAATGTTTAAACAAATTGAAGTATATTTATTAAATGAAATATCTATAATAGGGACACCTGGGAGGCTCGGTTGGGCATCTGCTTTCAGCTCACGTCATGATCCCAGGGTCCTGGGATGGAGCCCCACATCAGGCTCCCTGCTCAGCGGGAGCCTGCTTCTCCCTCTGCCATTCCCCCTGCTTGTAACTCTCTCTCTCTCTGTCAAATAAATGAGTAGAATCTTTAAAAAAAAAAAAAGAAATATCTATAATAAAAGGGAATCAACATATAGGCAACAATATGGATGAATCTAACAGTTGTAATAATATAATGCTTATTGAAAGAAACTAGTCTTTCATTAGAAAACTAGTAAAATTAACCTGATCTAATCCATGTAAAACTAATCAGAAAAAATCAGAACACTGGTTACCTCTGTAGAAAGGGGTTTGAGTAGGAAGGGACATGAGACAACCTTCTGTTCTGAAAGAAATCTTTTATATCTTGATAGGGGTGTGGATTACATGGATGTCTATTTATGAAAATTAGACTGTTAAGATTTGTGTTTTTTAATATATGGAAATTTCATTTAAAGAGCTGAGATGTGGGGGCCCGCTCAATGTAAAGTTTAAAAGACACAAACATGACAGATGAATGATGTTTGTTAATGGGGATGATGGGTGTATTGGGGTTCATTATGGTATTTGGTTTACTTGGTATATATTTGGAATTCTCCATGATATGAATTTAAAACAATCTTTAGAGGACTGGGAGAGTGAAATGCCAACAGGCCCTTGCAGTTACCATTGGGGTTCAAAGGAGTTGGCTTCCAGGGTTATAAAATATCTCTGATCTGCTTAAATAGATGCTTGGTGAAAAGTGACAATGGAATTCAACCAAGGCTCAAGTTTTTGCCCAGTGATTGACTAAAGAATAATAGATCATGGAATACAGGCTGGGAGAGGAAGAAAATTATCTTTCATGGGGCTGATAGGTGGAGAAAAAATATTGAGGTGTTTTGTAAGACCAGAAAACTCATTTATGGGGAGAAGCCAGTTGAAAGAACTGGAATTAAGTGATACTGTGGTGAGAAAGTTAGATAACTGATTTTATTATTTCAGATAAAGAAGGGTGATAAATTAAGGTATATATTTGACTGTAAATACAAAATTGTGTTCCAAATTCAGAGATGAAAATTTAAAAAAATTGCCGTTTCAACCACTCCCTTCTTAAATATAAAGAGGGAATCATTAAATGGGTTTATGAAGAAAATCTGAGAGGAAGTTCTTGTCTGACAAGTACTATTAGAAATTCCTAGAATATATAGTTGTAAAGAAACAGTTTTCTGGAAGATGGAGAATTGGCAGATCATAAATCATGTAAAAATGCTGCTGTCAGTTCGTGGAAAGTTTAACTTATTCTGCTTTTCAGAGCTAAGCTTCAGTGCATATCAGATGGTGGAATTTGGCCTCTCGTACTATTCAGTCTTTTTCTGTGTGGTCAGTAATTCAGATTGTGACACAGAAAGTGCCCTTGGCAGAGATGGTAAATCACATGGGTATGGAAAAAAGAAATGAGCACAAGAATTCTATTGGATTTTCACTTTTTTAGGTACCATAGGAGATGAGATGGCAACAGTTTAACCAGCTCTAATTAATTCCAATATGCAGAATAAAAACTACCAATCCTTGTGAAGTGGCTATATATAGAAATCCAATATATATTATCTCATTTAACCCTTAAAATGGCCTTGTGACGTTATCTTAATTGTCCATATTCTGAGATATAATTCAGAAACCTTAAGTAACTTTATAAAGGTCAAAATATTAGTGACAGAGCTGGAATATAAGTCTAAGTTTTTCATATTCCAAAATCCTTGCACAATCCTTTATGGGAGGATTAAAATAGATGTCCTAAATATTGGTAAGAACAAATCTGAGTACTAAGCTGAGTATTGCACATTAAAATGAGAAGAGTTCTCCTGGGAATTTATTTTTTTAAAGATTTTTTTTATTTTATTATTTATTTGACAAAGATAGTGAGAGAGGGAATACAAGCAGGGGGAGTGGGAGAGAGAGAAGCAGGCTTCCCACCGAGCAGGAAGCCCGATGTGGGGCTTGATCCCAGGACCATGGGATTATGACCTGAGCCGAAGACAGACACTTAACAACTAAGCCACCCAGGTGCCCCTTCTTCAAGGAATTTAAAGTTTGGTTTGACTTTTATACATTTTGCCTTTGTTCTCTTGGACATACTTACAATTTTAGCTCTATGTATTTCTTTCATTTCATCTGGAAATTTTCACTAGTTCTTTTGACTTCGAATGATTTTTACAGACCTCTTTTGGGGTGAGGCTATAATTAGGAATTTAAAACTGGGCAGACTTAACCTTTACACAATTTGTTTGCCAGGCAAACGGCAGACCATGATTTGGGGGTATATTTTATTGCAATTGATTTAGCAAATGACAAGAGTTAGAGAGCATAGGCTAGAACTGTGAAAGCGGAAGTTCTGCAGCAGCTGGAAGCATGTGGTCACTAGCTCTTTCAGCATCTTTTAGTAATGTGTACCTGGCTTGGAATGGGGTTAAGACATAATGGTTTGGGATCTCACTCTGCCATTCTTCACATATATGGATTTTCCATAAAAGTAGTCTTGCAAAGTAGAGGGGATGTCTGAGTAGGAATGTTGCTTAGGAAAGTTGAATTCCAATTCTTGTATGTCAGCTGCAATTATATAGATAACTAGAAAGCTAGGACCATAGCAGCCCTTCCACCTATGGTGAGAAGTATGTGATTCTGACTTGCTCATTGACATCCAACCAGACAGCTATTGGAATAATTCAGTGGACAATTCTATTTGTCTTTACCAAAATGCATATATGTAATTTGGGCATCTGACTTATGTATGATGCTTGGATGCTGGGTGTTGGAAGAAAACCTATGAATATAAGCTATGTATCATTGGTGTCCAAAATTGGAGAGCAAATTTTCAAAATTAGTGTGTGAATGCCAAGGGTCTACAAGAAGAATAAAAGAGCAACATGTGACACAAAAAGAGAAACATCAAAATATTCCCTTTTTTTAACCATCTCATAAAGAAAATTATTGCTTATAACAGGATGTAATTGAAAAGTGGATAAACTACAATTTGAGAGGGAAATCTGTTTCTGTGTAGAGAGTGGTTTTGCTTAGGCTGACATTTTATAAATGATTACTTCTTTAAGCTAGATTTGATTTTTGTATTACACTTACGATGATACTGGCTGAAATGTATCATGAGGTTAATTAAGTTTCTTATTTTAGTTACCAGCAAGTATGGCAATAATTTTTGGGGGGATACAAGATGAAATATCCATGTAGTCTAGCTGTAAGTAAGGGTGGTTCTAATCAAGCAGACTCCACCTGTTTTTTGCTCATTGATTGTACAACTGATTGTATAATTCATGCGTACAGTGTGAAATCTAAGTGCTAACCTGGCATTTGACCTGGGAGGTCAAAATTACATAGCACATACAAAGAATTACTAGTGATAGTGATGACAGTTTGGGACACTTTGAAGTAAGTGAGGTTGGGACAGGAGCATTACACTAAAAAGAAGTGAACCAGGAGGGGAAAAGATGGCAGAGGAGTAGGGGACCCTATGCCAACTGGTCCCCAGAATTGGGCTGGATATCTACCAGACCACACTGAGCACCCACGAAATCAGCCTGAGATGTAAGATCTGGATCTCTACAAATGGAAGATTGCAGGTGGTTGGTTTCGAGGTATGAAGTAGGGAGCCATGATTCCGTGGGCAGCTATTGGAGGATAAATGGCAGTGGGAGGGAGCCTAGCCGTGGGGATCCTACACCATCAGTGAGTGATAGCCTTCTGCCCTGGGGACCGGGCACAGACTCGCAGACTGGTAGCGGCGGGGAAAGGACTTTAGATGGAAACCAGAGTGGTGCAGTTGTGCATGCGAACTGTAGGCGGCTGGCGGTTTTAGAGTCACAGAGGGCAGAGATGTGCCTGACCTGGAGGCAGGACTGGGAGCGCTGTGGAGGGGCACACAACCCAGGACGCTGCACTTTGTAGCAGCGCAGACAGAAACGGAGAGACTGTGGCCTGGAGAGCTCACTGAAGAACAGACTGTGATCTCTGTGCTCTGAGGCAGAGGGTTGGAAACGGTCTCTTCTGCTCTGACTCTCAGAAGAGACACAGAAAGCCGCCAGAGAACAGAAGCCCCCCAAAACCAGTTCCCACTGAGCCCATCCCCGCCACAGTTGGGGCAGGGCACCTCTGCCCAAACACGGTTGCCTGAGTAACAGCGTGGCAGGTCCTTCACCCAGAAGACAGGCTGGGAGAACAAGAGGCCAGCAACCTAAGGTCCCTAGAAAACAGGTGCATCTTACTTGGGTTGTGGTCAATAATTTGGACTCTATACATTTCCTCAACCACCCATCAACAGAATGACTAGGAGGAGGAACCCCCAAAATAGGAAAGACTCAGAGATTATGATTTATGCCGCAGATTTACAAATGGATGCAGATATAACCAAGATGTCAGAGATGGAATTCAGGCTAGCAATTGTGAAGACAATAGCTAGAATGGAGAAATCAATTAATGGCAACATAGAGTCTGTAAGGGCAGAAATGAAAGCTGTATTGGCAGAACTTAAAAATGCTATCAAGGAGATCCAATCAAATCTAGATAATCTAACAGCTAGGTTAAGTGAGGCAGAAGAATGAATTAGTGATCTGGAATACCATTTGATAGATAAAAAGGGAAAAGAGGAGGCTAGGGAAAAACAACTCAGAATCCATGAAAATAGAATCAGAGAAATAAGGGACACCATGAAGCATTCCAATGTCAAAATTATTGGAATCCTGGAGGGGGTGGAGACAGAGAGAGGACTAGAAGATATATTTGAGCAAATCATAGCTGAGAACTTCCCTAATCTGGAGAATGAAACAAACATTCGTGTCCTAGAGGCAGAGAGGACCCCTCCCAAGATCAAGGAGAACAGGCCAATACCCTGCATGTAATAGTAAAACTCACAAATCTTAGAACCAGGGAAACCATCTTAAGGGCAGTTAGGGGGAAGAGATTCCTTACATACAGAGGGAGGAACATCAGACCTATCCACAGAAACCTCGCAAGCCAGAAAGGCCTGGCAAGACACATTCAGGGTACTAAATGAGAAGAACATGGAGCCAAGAATACTTTATCCAGCAAGGCTGTCATTTAGAATGGATGGAGAGATGCAGAGCTTCTAAGACTGGCAGAAACTGAAAGAATATGTGACCACTAAGCCGGCCCTGCAAGAAATATTAAAGGGGGTTCTATAAAAGGAGAAAGACCCCAAGAGTGATATACAACAGAAATTTACAGGGACAATCTATAAAAACAAGGTCTTCACTGGCAACATGATGACAATGAATTCATATCTTTCAATAATCACTCTCAATGTGAACGGCCTAAATGCTCCCATAAAATGGCACAGGATTGCATATTGGTTAAAAAGACAGGACCTATCATATGCTGTCTACAAGAGACTCATTTTGAACCTAAAGATACATCCAGACTGAAAGTGAAGGGATGGAGATCCATCTTCCATGCCAGCGGACCTCAAAAGAAAGCTGGGGTAGCAATTCTTATATCAGACAAATTAGATTTAAAGCTAAAGACTGTAGTTAGAGACACAGAAGGACACTATATCGTTCTTAAAGGGTCAATCCAACAAGAAGATCTAACAATTGTAAATATCTATGCCCCTGACGTGGGAGCAACCATCTACATAAGCCAACTGTTAACCAAAATAAAGAGTCATATTGATAACAATATGTTAATTGTAGGAGACCTCAAGACTTCACTCTCAGCAACAGACAGATCATCTAAGCAGAAAATCAACAAAGAAACAAGAGCTTTGAATGACACACTGGACCAGATGGACCTCATAGATATATACAGAACATTCCACCCTAAAACAACAGAATACTCATTCTTCTCGAGCGCACACGGAACTTTCTCCAGAATAGGCCACATACTGGGTCACAAATCAGGTCTCAACCAATACCAAAAGATTGAGATTATTCCCTGCATATTCTCAGACCACAATGCTTTAAAACTGGAACTCAATCACAAGAAAACAATTGGCAGAAATTCAAACACTTGGAAGCTAAAGACCACTCTGCTCTAGAATGTTTGGGTCAACCAGGAAATCAGAGAAGAACTTAAACAATTCATGGAAACCAATGAGAACGAAAACACATCGATCCAAAACCTATGGGATACTGCAAAGGCAGTCCTAAGGGGGAAATACATAGCCATCCAGCCTCACTCAAAAAAATAGAAAAATCCCAAATTCACTAACTAACTCTACACCTTAAAGAACTAGAGAAAAAGCAACAAACGATGCCTAAGCCATGCATTAGAAGAGAAATAATTAAGATTAGAGCAGAGATCAATGAATTAGAAACCAGAAACACAGTAGATCAGATCAACAAAACTAGAAGCTGGTTCTTTGAAAGAATTAAGATCGATAAACCACTGGCCAGACTTATCCAAAAGAAAAGAGAAAGGACCCAAATTAATAAAATTATGAATGAAAGGGGAGAGATCACGACTAACACCAAGGAAATAGAAACAATCATTAGAAATTATTGTCAACAACTGTATGCCATTAAACTGAGCAATCTGGATGAAATAGATGTCTTCCTGGAAACCTATAAACTCCCAAGACTGAAACAGGAAGAAATTGACAACCTGAATAAGCCAATAACCAGTAATGAGATTGAAGCAGTGATCAAAAACCTCCCAAAAAACAAGAGTCCAGGGCCTGATGGATTCTCTGGAGAAGTCTACCAAACATTCAAAGAAGAAATAATACCTATTCTACTGAAGCTGTTTCAAAAAAATAGAAACAGAAGGAAAGCTTCCAGACTCCTTCTGTGAGGCCAGCATTACCTTAATCCCCAAACCCAGCAAAGACCCCATCAAAAAGGAGAATTTCAGACCAATATCCCTGATGAATATGGATTCCAAACCCTCAACAAAATCCTAGCTAATAGGATCCAACAATACATTAAAAGGATCATCTACCACGACCAAGTGGGATTTATCCCCGGGATGCAAGCATGGTTCAACACTCGCAAATCAATCAATGTGATAGAACACATTAATAAGAGGAGAGAGAAGAACCATATGGTCCTCTCAATTGATGCAGAAAAAGCATTTGACAAAATACAGCATCCTTTCCTGATTAAAACTCTTCGGAGTATAGGGACAGAGGGAACATTCCTCAAGTTCATAAAATCCATCTATGAAAAACCCACAGCAAATATCATCCTCAATGGGGAAAAGCTGAGTCTTTCCCTTAAGATCAGGAACACGTCAAGGATGCCCATTCTCGCCACTATTGTTCAACATAGTACTAGAAGTCCTAGCAACAGCAATCAGACAACAAAAAGAAATAGAAGGTATTCAGATTGGCAAAGAAGAAGTCAAACTCTCTCTTTTCGCAGACGACATGATACTTTATGTGGAAAACCCAAAAGACTCCACCCCCAAATTACTAGAACTCATACAGCAATTCAGTAATGTGGCAGGATACAAAATCAATGCACAGAAATCAGTTGCTTTCTTATACACTAACAATGCAACTGTAGAAAGAGAAATTAGAGAAACGATTCCATTTACAATAGCACCAAAACCCATAAGATACCTCGGAATAAACCTAACCAAAAAGGTAAGGATCTATATACTCTAGGAACTACAGAACACTAATGAAAGAAATTGAAGAAGACACAAAAAGATGGAAAAACATTCCATGCTCATGGATCAGAAGAATAAACATTGTTAAAATGTCTATGCTACCCAGAGCAATCTATACCTTCAATGCCATCCTGATCAAAATTCCAATGACATTTTTCAAATTGCCTTAACGAACAATCCTAAATTTGTATGGAATCAGAAAAGACCCCGAATTGCCAAGGAAATGTTGAAAAAGTAAAACAAAGCTGGGGGCATCACATTGCCCAATTTCAAGGTATATTACAAAGCAGTGATCACCAAGAAAGCACAAGTACTGGCACAAAAACAGACATATAGACCAATGGAACAGAATAGAGAGCCCAGATACGGACCTTAAACTCTATGGTCAAATAATCTTCAACAAAGCAGGAAAAAATATGCAATGGAAAAAAGACAGTCTCTTCAGTAAATGGTGCTGGGAAAATTGGACAGCTATGTGCAGAACAATGAAACTTGACCATTCTCTAACACCATACACAAAGATGAACTCAAAATTGATGGAAGACCTCAGTGTGAGACAGGAATCCATCAAAATCCTAGAGGAGAACACAGGCAGTAACCTCTTTGACATCGTCCACAGCAACTTCTGTCAAGATGCATCTCCAGAGGCTAGTGAAACGAAAGCAAAAATGAACTTTTGGGACTTCATCAAGATAAAAACTTTCTGCACAGCAAAGGAAACAGTCAAAACAAAGAGGCAACCCACAGAATGGGAGAAAATATTTGCAAATGACACTACAGATAAAGGGCTGGTATCCAAGATCTATAAAGAACTTCTCAAACTCAACACCCAAAAAACAAATAATCAAGTCAAAAAATGGGCAGAAGACATGAACAGACACTTCTCCGAAGAAGACATACAAATGGCTAACAGACACATGAAAAAATGTTGATCATCATTAGCCATGAGGGAAATTCAAATCAAATCCACACTGAGATACCACCTTACACCAGTCAGAATGGCAAAAAGTGACAAGGCAAGAAACAACCTGTGTTGGAGAGGTTGTAGAGAAAGGGAAACCCTCTTATACTGTTGGTGGGAATGCAAGTTGGTACAGCCACTTTGGAAAACAGTGTGGAGGTTCCTCAAAAAATTAAAAATAGAGCTACCCTATGACCCAGCAATTACGCTACTGGGTATTTACCCCAAAGACACAGATGTAGTGAAAAGAAGGGCCATATGCACCCCAATGTTCATAGCAGCAATGTCTGCAATAGCCAAACTGTGGAAAGAGCCGAGATGCCCTTCAACAGATGAATAGATAAAGAAGATGTGGTCCATGTATACAAGGGAATATTACTCAGCCATCAGAAAGGATGAATATCCACCTTTTACATCAACGTGGATGGGACTGGAGGAGATTGTGCTAAGTGAAATAAGTCAAGCAGAGAAAGTCAATTATCATATGGTTTCACTTATCTGTGGAACATAAGGAACAGCACGGAGGACATCAGGAGAAGGAAGGGAAAAATGAAGGGGGGGAATCGGAGGGAGAGATGAACCATGAGAGACTATGGACTCTGAGAAACAAACAGGGTTTTAGAGGGGAGGGGGGAGGGGGAATGGTTAGCCCAGTGATGGGTATTAAGGAGGGCACATACTGCATGGAGCACTGGGTGTTATATGAAAACAATGGATCATGGAACACTACATCAAAAACTAATGATGTATTGTATGGTGACTAACATAACATCTTAAAAACAAAGAAACAAAGAAATGAACCAGAGAATGAGAAGGAGAGAGAAATGGAGTTTATTTATGATATATTTTAATTTAATGGCTTAGATTTCATTACCTATGTTACTTTAGTCGCAACTCACAAGTTTTGTAAGGCAAATAAAAAGGTCAGGGAAAAAAGCCTGAGTTCTATTAGTCACTTGCTCTACCTACATTGAAATCTATTTGATCAGTAGACTGTTGATGGTCTCTCTTTGGGCTAACTTGACATGTTCTGTTGTTCTGAATGACTCTCTCTTCATTTTCTATACCAGTGGAATTAGAATAAGAAACCATTGTCTCTTTGTAGTTAAGCTGTGTGAAACAATAGTAAATTGAGAACATAGAAACTGTAGTTTTAATTGTATTACTGATTTGTAAAGGATAGATTTTGATTGCTTCAATGAAAAGCAAGGAAAGCTTTGTTGTCCTAAACAATGCAAAGATCAGTTCTATATTTATTAAATTTTCCATCTCTAATACTGGTTTAATAGGATTAATAAGAGATGGATAATGGCTCCAAAAATAGTGATGGGTGAGATGTAGTAGTTCCAATACATACCTCTAAAACACACACACACACAAATCATATCTCAAAATATACTGTCTAGTGTATTGCATTGACATGATAAAGATTGTACCTTTTCAATAAAAAAGGAAAGATAAAATAAGAAAATGAATTTAAAATCTTTGAATATTACCTTATTTATTGTTTATAGAACCTCGGTCTTTGTTCTTAAAATCTAAAACTCTTGTACCTAACAATAATTTATTGCATCTGTGTTGTGATACAGTGGTAAGAATATAACAGAGTAGATGTGATTGATAAGCATATTAACATTTGGGGTTTTAGACCTAAAAAATAATTTAAGATATTTCCTACTCCAGCTAGCCAGAATATAGTCAAAGACACTTTTGTGTCTCCTGTGTCTCCAGCACAGGAGAAACTATCATGAGTTTATTGTATACCTTTAAAGTCTTTTATGTTTATACTTTTATCTATATTCACATATATGAATTCTTGAGCATAATAAACATTATTTCTGTTTTAAAATTTCATAATTAGTTTAAATCTTCATATATTTTGGCAAATGATTTACCCAAAATTTTATTTCTATGTTCTGTTTAAATAGATATGCATGTGTCTAACACATTAATTTTAACCATGATATAGTTTCCCATCCTCTCTATTTTGTAATTGACCATTTCACTGCTTGAGACTTTTGTTTCCAAAGAGGACTGTAAAAATAATTTTTGTAAAATATCTTTTTCGCTTGCAGAAGATAGTCCAGCATGTACATGCATTGCAGAATTATTTAGTCTGGTATTTGGGTATAGTATGAATTTTACTAGCTGCTAATGTACAGTCGTGCTAACAACTTTTACTATCAACAGCAGTATGTCAGTTATCATTTCTCCAGACACTTGTTAATACTTGATAAAGACTGCAGTTTTCCTGCAAATTTGATATTTATGAAATAAAGTTTTATTATGTTTAGCATGTATATCTTTGATTTAATATGTATTTCTTTGTTTAATAAGTGATCTTTGATTATTAGTAAAGTTAATATTTATTTTATATGTTTGTAACACTTATGAAAAATTGGAATCCAGTGTGGTGCCTTAGTAAGGCAATTTTATTCTTTCCTTTCAAATGCCCATAAACACCCAAATATTGGTTCCTTTTTCCAAATCTTTGGATAAAAAAGCCCCATGTTCTTTTAGATTACTCTTATATAATAAATACATATAATATGTCTATCTCTTGTAGTTTCAAAACACTCTCACATCAGTAATTAAGCTTCATAATAGAGGAAGGAAAATAAGAAATACAGTTTATGCGAACAAAACTTCATGGATTTGGTGGTTGTTTAAATGTCTCATGAGGTGCCTCCTCATGACATATTGCTGCTGCTGAGCAACTCTTATCTTCAGTCATCCTTGATAATGTTTCCTCCAAGGGGCGGCTTATGACTTGACTCAGCTCTTGATTCTGGGTGACACATGTAACATAGTCTATCTGTTGGGGTACAGTGCTCCTCTCAATGACCATCTCAGTTCCAAGTCTCAAACTTATGTTTTTACCCTGACAAAATTTGGAATTTCCCAGGCTTGCCCTGAAGCGATTCCCTTTTCGGCAAGTGCTGTCAAAGCAGCTAGCCAGCTGCAGTCTTTCACTTTCTTAGGCGTTGGTGCTCCTCAACTGGGAAGGTGTCCTGTAGGCTTGAAACCCATAGCATCACTTTCAGCAAATTATTCCTAATTTTCGCTTTCCCCCTTTTTTCAGCATCAAGGTCTTTATAACCTTGCTGTGATAGCCTAAAGGGCACAGGCACAGGTATTCCTTCTCACTATTTTCAAAAACCTGCTTTATTAATTAATTAATTAATTAATTATTTTTACAGTGTACTTTTTTTTTAAGTTTTTATTTAAATTTCAGTTAGTTAACATACAGTGTAATATTAGGCTCAGGTTTACAATTTAGTAATTCAGCACTTTCATACAACACCTAGCGCTCCTCACAGCAAGTACACTCCTCAATCCCCATCACCTGTTAAACTGTTTTAGCTAGTTAATTTGGCATATATTGCCTGGGAACCTTGTTTAAGACCATGGGTGGGTTGGGGTGCCTGGGTGGTGCAGTTGGTTGAGCGACTGACTCCTGGTTTCAGTTCAGGTTGTGATCTCAGGGTCATGAGCTAGAGCCCCACATTGGGCTCTGCACTCAGCACAGATTCTGCTTCAGATTCTGCCTCCCTCTTTCCCTCTGCCCCTCTTGCTCATTCTCTCTCTCTCTCTTAAATCTTGAAAACAAACAAAAAAACAACTATGGGTGGGTAGAAGAGTTCATTTAAAAAATTCTGTTAGAAGATTCAGGTTTTTTCTGTGAACTATATATTCATTGGGTTGTTTATATTTTTCTATTGGATTTGTAAGAATCATTGTTTATTCTGGAAGCAATTCTTACATTTATTGCAAACAGATTCTCAGTGTTTGCAGCTTAAATGTTGTCTTTTATATTACAGAGGTGTCTCATTTAGAAATAGTCAAATCTATCAAAATTTTCATTTATGAGTTTTCCTAAGATTTCAAATCCTTTCTTATTTTGTTATGTGAAAGAAGTTCTACTTTGGAGGCAATCAAGACATTTCAATTCCTTTTTTCTCTGTACTAATTATAACCAGATCACTGTGAGAAAAATATTTGTATCTACACATTATCTGAGTTTCTTCCAAATGATTAATTTTAAATACTGATATATTCCTATCAGGAAATAAGGACCAATTACAAGAAATTAAGGATTCGCTAAACACAAAGATTGACCAGATTGAGATATTTTACAACTGGAAACTCTGTTAATAAATTTGTTATATTTTTATCCATTAAATCGTAAATATTGTGAGACATTCTCAGTGGTGTAAAAAGGTTTAAAATACATATGGAGCGGATCATTTGTTGAATTGTTCTTATAAAGTTTATTGAGAACTTCCAACCATAAACTTTAAAAAGTTTAATCACTGTTTAAATATTGACTTTGCTAAAATGGGGACTCAATATGGGAGGGAAACCCACATAAATATGTCTTTATTATCTACATTAAGAGGACTATTAGAATGTAGTATCTTATAGGTTGTCTTGACAGGTTATGTTTTCCATTCAATTTTTTCATCCAGCTTTTTATTCAGTTCATCACCATGCTTTAACTCTCCAATTTGTCTATGTGGCATCTCAAAGAGAAGGCTGTGCTCTAGTAGATCGACAGACTGAATAAAGAGGCAATTTCATGTATTTTTCCTAAGACTTTTGGCTTCATTCACAGCTCAGTAACAGTCTGCTCAGTATTTTTGGTGTTACTGTAACTGAACTAGATAATAATCTAACCATATAAATAAACCGTAACTGAACTGTAGATAATAATCTACACGATTTTTTTCAAAGGTCAATCTCTGCTCAGTTTGCTTTATTTGTTAATCGTATAAAATCTTTAACTTGTGTGTGTATGTAGCAGGGGCAGGTTGGGTGGAATATTTGTGTAATATCCATTTGGAGTCAGAGAGGCAGTTTTCAAAATTGGAGTCTATTTCCTGAAAATAATGACACGGGATTGGTATCCTTTTCAAGTATTAGAATGTTTAGTTGTCATAGCTTCTACTCTTTTTCCTGGCAGAACCACTTCTGTGTTACTGTGATGTTGTGGGTTCCAAACAGTAGCATAGGTATCATCAGCCATTCTCGTTCAAAACTGCTCAGCTGCCTAGCAAGGTACCCAGGACTGCATGATCTCCCCACTGAAACGAATGATTCTACCTTAAAAAGATAAAATGATAACAACCTGTAACAGAGATGGCTCTGGTCTTAAATATAAAAGATCTGTGTGGTGCGATGAAATGGGAATGAGGAGTAAGAATAAAAAAGTAAATGTTGAACTACAACTTTTTAAGTATAGAATTATGTGTACCAAGGACTATTATGGAACGTCATTTGTCAGAATCACCTCGGTCTGCTGTTTTTAAAAAAGGGGTGGGGGTGCTTATTTTGAGTAAAAACACAAATCAAATACTATAAAAGTAAAATAACTCTCGAAACATACCAGACATTCATGGTAAAGTATGAAAGTAGAAGTAGAGATGGGTGAAGAATACTGTTGGGGTGAAAAAGAAGACAAGATTGAAACAGAGGAACAGGGGATTTCTCTCTAATACATGTTCTACCTTTAATATCATCTCTTTAGGTGACCATCACTTAAAATTTCAGTCTGCTTCTTCTTCAAAATGAAACTTTATAATATACCCTCTGTTGCATATTATTAATGAATGAATAAATGATTATAGAATCATCAAATATTTTTCCTCGGTGTGCAATTACAAGAAAGTTCTAGAGAAAATAAGAGAGTAAAGCATTGGATAATAATTAAGAGCAAACATGTACATAAGAGGGACAGGTTGTCACATAAGGTGGAAAAGATTATTAAAAGGCCACAGACACATTTGCCTAAGGTAAAGTTATATTCCAAGGTAGTGACATAAATACTGGAAAACTGTTCCTTTCTCTGTTTCTCCACTCCCTCCTTCTCTCTTCCCCGTTTACCTGAAATATTGTATCACTGGAGTGAAAATTGGCTAAGTTCCTAGGTAAAGCATCCAATCAGGGAGATCCCAAGGAGGTTTAGAAGAAGAATGAGAGAGACAGAGAAACTCATTTTTGTTCTATTTTTTACTGGTGATAAATAATGAAGAAGACACGGAAATCATGGTGACATTCTTTTATCAGATGGTTCCATGGGGAGAACATGGCTATAGGCAGGGTCTAGCTTTTGAAGACTAATATATATTGCATAAAACAAATGAGCATTTTGCAAATGGCATTTTGTGTGGATTTATTTTCTGGTAAATCAGGCATGTTTCTTTATTTGATTAATTTCATGTTTTTTCCATTGTTGCTAGAGATAATATACAAGTAAATGATTTCTTCATTTTTTATTCAACTGTTTGTGCTTGTGTTCATAATTGATCCAGGACATACGTGTAGAATTTAAACTCAGCTAGCTAAATGCTCTGAGATGTAATTTCCAGAATTCCAGTAGTGTTAATTAAAACACTACAGCTAATGTATCATACATCAAAGTTAGATTAGACTCCATAGTGTATTATTCTGGCAAAGAATAAACATAAGGTATTTCTTAAAGATTTGAAATTATATTTATTGGTGATTATGCTTAGGGGAAAATAGATAGATAGACAGATAGATAGATAGTAATAATAAACTTACTTACTGACGGAATGCTTAAAATCGGGATGCCAGGGAAATACCTCTGGGGAATTTAGGTTTACAAACCATTAGAATAGCACGTGAAAAAATATTCAATCAAGGCTGCATATGATCAGTAATTAGTTTTCACATGCAAACACAGCACTTTAAAATCACAAAACTAATTAGCCACTTTATGATCAAATAATATTTTGTGTTTATTAAGCCCATAGGATTCTTTTTTATTAGAAATGAATAGCTATTGAAATAGTAACCTATTCAGTGGCTCCCATTTTTCAGAACATATTTTGTGTATAGATTCTGTTTTATTGCATATATTAAATCCTGAACTGAAGTTAATATATTCAAAATAAATTTTTGCATGAAAATCCAAGTACTTTTTATTACCTCGTTATCTAAAATTTCTAGAATTTATAATATAAAAGCAATTCTTAAATATCTAATGGGCAGATTAACTTGACATTGGTCAGTTGTGCACTCAGTTCTGGTCTTCCTCCAGTCAAGGTAAAAAGCAGAGTTGAGTGAAGACTGTGTGCATGTGTGCATGTGTACACATGGTTAATGTATATACGTGGGGGGTTGTGTTGAGAAAGGGAGGGAGAACGAGACGATGATGGAGGAGGAGAGGAGGAGGGAAAGAAGAGAAGAAGAAAAGTGGATAGGGAGGAGAAGGTGGAAGAGAGAAGACCTGGGTGGTTTGTAACAAATTACTTAATATTTTTAGTTTTGTGTATGTAGGTTGAGCTAGTTAATCTCTAAGGTCCCTAATAAATTAGAATACTTTCAGCCACAACTAACAGAAAACCCAACTCAAAATGGTTAAATCAATAAGTAGTTTATTTTTCTTATGTCTAGAAGCACAGAGAAAGGACGAGTCTATGGCTGGTTAATCATTGATGACCCAGTGATGTTACCAAAGACCTAAGTTCTTCCATCTGTTTTATCTACATCTTGAGGTGTTTTTTGTTGTTTGTTGGTTTTTCTTTTGGGTAAATTTCCTCCTAATTCAATATAATGCCACACTTCCAGGAACCACTTCCTTACTTAGTCCCCTTCAGAGTTAGAAAAGGGAGATTTTCTTCACGTTTCTGACTGAAAAGCTAAGAAACTCTTTCCTAGAAGCTCTTCGGTAATCTTACTCTTATTAACTAAAATTACATCACGTGTGTACCCAAACTAGTAACAGGTTAGGAGAACAGGATTTCCAGGATGGTTTACCTTATTAAGTAGCCACCCACTTGTTCAGTGAACAGATGACCAAGTGGTCAGAGAGCAACTGAACAAATAAAGGGAAATTCTCCCAGCCACCAAGAAGAGAGTGGCTTTTCAGTTAGCAGCCAAGTTTTTTATGTCAGTCCCTTCTAATTTTTAAGAATCTATATATCTAAATTTATATTAAAATAGTTAACACTTAGTGTGCCTGAGTGGCTCAGTTGGTTGAGCATCCAACTCTTGATTTTGGCTCAGGTCATGATCTCCAGGTCATGGGATGGAGCCCTGCATTGGACTCCATGCTCAGTAGGGAGTCTGCTGGAGATTCTCTCCCTCTCCCTCTGCCCCTCCCCCTTCTCTCTCTCTCTCTAAAATAAATAAGTCTTAAAAAAAATAAAATAGTTAACACTGACTTTCTTTAGGCAAACAGCATGTCTGTGTCATGTTTTTTTTTTTTTTTTCCCCGTCTTGGTCTCTTTTAGATTTACTTATTTCAATGAACTAGTTATGAGAAAAGATTAAATGAAGGCTGTGTGTGTGTGTGTGTGTGTGTGTGTATGTGTGTGTGATGGAGGGAGGGAGAAAGGGAGAAAGCGAGAGAAGCATATTCCATATTACATGCTCAAAGAGAAAGTTATTGAGTGTTAGTAGTTTGCTGGTATCTTGTTTGTAATTTCCCTAATGGCTTTATGTGACAATAGATCCAATGCACTATCTAGACTTTGAACCTACAATTTCTGTGCATTCATATGTCAGAGAAAAAGTTCAGCAAAAATGACTGTCACCAATATTTAAGCAAAACTCTAGTAGTATAGTATGTGTACAAGTAGCAACAAAGAGAAAAAAGTAATAGTTTTGACAATTTGGTTGGGTGGTGATGGAATATACTGATAGGGCACATGTTTAAGATGTGGAATCTAATATTCTTATGCTTGTTCAGTTTAATATACTTTTATACAAGTTGAGATTTTAAATAGGCAATTGGATATATGAATCTAGATTTCAGGAGAGGTATCATATCCAGAGTCATTTATTTTAGGTTAATTGGTATTTACTTAGCCTTTCAGGCCGTGGGACTGAATATGCACACTCTGTTATAGAGAAGAAAGTGGAGCCCAGGGCTAAGCCGTAGACAGTTTGACACTTAAAGTAAAGGTAGAAAAGTCAAAGTCAGGAGAAAAACAAAAAACAAGACCAAACCAGGCAGTGTGAGTAGCAGAAAATCCTGCAGTTGTCATGGAAGGTGAGAGAGATATTTAGTTGTGTTTTTTGGCAATAGGCATAATAAAATGAAAATCAATTAAACAACCTTTTCATAGGACAGTAAGAGATAATTTGTTATATTTCTTTGCCCCTGTACAATTTATAGTTATGTGGTGATTAAAAAAAAAAAGATCACAGACTCTTTAGCATTTGTTTCATTAAGTGGTATGCCTATGTCCCCTGTCCTTTGTATCTGGGAAGCTTGAGTACTTCATTTGTAACCAAAACAATTCAAGAGAAGTTATGTTTCATGGCTTCCAAAACTAGGATGTAAAAGTTAATGCAGCTTTATTCTTCTGCTTGGGTTGCTTGTGCCTGGAGCCCTGAGCCATTGTATATGAAGTTCAGCTACTCTGAGGCTGCCATGCTGTGAGGAAGCCCAGGCCACATGGAGTGGCCACTTAGAAGTGCTTTAGTAAACAGCCTCAACTGAAATTCCAGCTGAGTTCTAGAATCATCTGCAAGCCACGTGAATAAGCCAAAATGACAATTATCTGGGAATTAGCTAGAGCAAACTAGAGCACCTGCATGTAGCCTGAGCTTCCTCAGAGCATGGTGGCCTCAGGATAGTAGAATTTTTTACATGGAGTTTCAGAACTCCAAAGGACTGTAACAGCAAAGAGAACACTCAGATAATTAAAGTCCCTGCCACCAGCTGATTACAGCCACAGAGAGACCCCAAGCAAGAACTTCCATCTGAGCCTTTTCATAATTAATTCCTAACCCACAGAATCTGTAGCCTAATAAAATGGATGTTTGTGCCAGTAATTTTGTGGTGGCTTGTTATTCAGGAATAGCAACTGGAATAATCTCACACTCATTACCTTGTTTCATTCTAAAAATAAATTTTATAAATAAACACTAGGATATTTTTTGTTTCATTTTAAAGGTGATAAAGTGAGGGTCACACAGTTTAAGCAGTTTTTCGTAGGTCACACATTAAGGATATGTACATGGACTAGAAGCCAGATCTTTTGTCACATTTATATGTTCATATTACATTGTATCTTTTTTAAAAGATTTTATTTATTTTTTTGAGAGAGAGAGATCACGAACATGGTGAGGGGCAGAGGGAGAAGCAGACTTGGGGGAGCCCAATGTGGGACTCAGTCCCAGGACCCTGAGATTGTGACCTGAGCCCAAGGTAGATGCTTAACTGACTGAGCCACCCAGGCGCCCCATATTACATTGTATCTTATTGTTTGTCTGTGAAACAGATCCACAAGTGTTTTATTTTTTATTTTTTTAAAGATTTTTATTTATTTATTTGACAGAGAGAGAGAGAGAGAGCATGAGCGGGGGGCGGGGCAGAGGGAGAGGGAGAAGCAGGCTCCCCGCTGAGCAAGGAGCCTGATATGGGACTCGATTCCAGGACCCTGGGATCAGACCTGAGCCGAAGGTAGATACTTAACTGACTGAGCCACCCAGGCGCCCCATATTACATTGTATCTTATTGTTTCTCTATGAAAAAGATCCACAAGTGTTTTAAAACAGCATTCTTTTATTCAGTAAATATGCCGAGTACTGTGATAGGTATTGATAATATAGAAATGATAGGAATTGATTTTTCTCCCTAAGGTATTTATAGTCTAAAGGAAGACAGGAATTTAATCCTACAAATGCAACACAATCTAATAGATTTTATTATGTTGGTTTACATGGGTTGTGAAATAATTATGGGAATCGCATAGAGATTAGATGAAAAGCTGAATGTGTCTGTCAGGCTGGGGAGGGGAGGTGGTAACTGGAGGCACAGAAAATAGTAAAGAGATAATAGCCATAGAGCTTA
This sequence comes from Zalophus californianus, assembly GCF_009762305.2. Classification (NCBI taxonomy): domain Eukaryota; kingdom Metazoa; phylum Chordata; class Mammalia; order Carnivora; family Otariidae; genus Zalophus; species Zalophus californianus. Next base: position 80,749,231 of record NC_045606.1, read on the forward strand.
ATTAAAAGATCTGATTTAGTATATTGGAAGTGGAGGTGGCAAGAAGCTAAAATATATAGGTTAAGTTCTGTGTGAATCAATAACTGGCTTGGGGTGCATAATGTAAGTTTCTACATTAAAAAAAAGAACAAGAACAACTGAAGTAAGGAATAATCTCTTAAAGCTAGAAATATTCAATTAAGTTTACAAAAAGAAGAAGGAAAAAAGAAAAACAAAAGGGAATGGGATGTCTATTAAGCACCCAGTCACATGACGGGTAGAAAAACTCCAAAAGAAGTGAGAAAAAAAACTATCACCCATTTTTTCTCATTTCTTCATTCCTGTTTACTTCACTTTTACATATAGGTAGAGAGAAAGGGGACAGAAATCATCTTCACACTCTTTGAAGATTATGTGGGTGGGCCCTAAATCTAAGGACAAGTGTCAGAATCTAAGAGTGAGGCAGAGGGAGATCACAGATGGAAGAGCAGACTCCTTTGCCTCCCCACTTCTTTAGGGCACTCTCTCTCTCTCTCCCTTTCCTGTCACCTCCAGCATAATAACATGAATGACCAAAGCTTTAGGAAGAGAAAGGCCAGAGATTTGAGTTGTAGGCACTTTCTTTTTTGGGCTCCATAACAATATACCCCTTGAAGGCAAGGAGTGGAACAGCTCTGCCATATTTCTGAAGTTAAAGAGGAAAAACTACATGGGCAAAAATTTAGTATCTCAGGGAAGATGATTGTGGACATTTCTTTTGATACGGAATACACTTTGAATTAAATATATAAGCCATTTACTTCTTGGAATTATATATTTTTCATTGGAAATAAAGATATTTCAGAACCCTATGTGCTTGACCATTCCACTTTTGAAAGAAGCTTTAAGAGTCAATTTGTGATGCCATTTTGCTCTTTTCCTTCTAATACAGCCTAATATTGTCCCAGATATGGGCTGCTTCTTGAGACTACATTCTAGAGTGAAGAGGAACAGGGTTCCTGATTGAAGTCTGGCTGAACAGGGTTGCAGCCAAACCATAGTTGACATGTAACATGGGTAAGAGATAAAGCATGTGTTGTCAGCCATGGCTGTTCTGTGTTTGTTTTGTAATACAACATAATGTAGCTTACTTGGTTGGTACAGAAATCATGTTGCTACTGGAGGTTTATTCTTGTGTTTGGTATTAACAATATACACTAAATATGCAGGCAGTACAAAAAACTGACCCATAAAAATAACATTATTTTAACATTAAACAAACTTACCATTCCCAAAAGACCCCTGAACAGATCTTTATTGGTATCTGGGAGATGATATGATAGAAGTCTTAATATCTCCTTCTCATTTTCACTCACTCTTAATGACACTTGATGCTTTGGAAGGACGATGATGGAATATCCTGGTTATGAGACTTTCAGACATATTGTGCTGGAGTCATTCTATCAGAAATATGTCACACCACTAGAGAATTGAGGGAGGATTTATTTTTGAGTGGTGTCTTTACTTTGATATAGCAAGCTTTGCCAGAGAGACAGCTCCTCACTGGGGTGAAGACAGTAGGGGATGGAGCCTGGGAGGGGTGGATGATCAGGAGTCATGGGGAACATAGAGTGGCTTGTATCTATGACCATGTTCTGCTTCTTTTCATTCCTGATTAAGGTCAGTCAGGACACTATAAGGAGCACCTGAAAGATAAAAATCAATAGAACAAACATTCTCTAAATGGTCCGCTTGGATGGAACACCACTTGATCACTTATATTTTCTCCTTCATTTTTTAATTTTTCTTTTATGTTTACGATTGATGAAATTGGGAAAGGAGCTAACAGTTACTGACTTTCTTTATTTAAGCACAGGAAACAAGTTAAGGTTATGGGCTATGGAGATGTGCTGTTTATATTTAGATCTAAACTCCACTACTATATAGTTATACAACAATTGGATATTTGTTTGCCACTGTACAGAGCAGTGTCTTCATCTGTCAAATAGGGATAACATTGTCTTTCGGAGGATTGTAATAAAGGTTAGTAGTAAATGAGTCAGTATATGGAAAGTGCTTAGAATAGTTCCTTATATACAGTAAGCTTATATATGTGTTATATATCCATTTTTTGTTAAAATCTCTTAAAACCCCCATGAGTTAGGTGGTGGTGTGCAGTTTTACTACTGAGAAAACTGAAGCACAGAATGTTTAACCAATTTTATCAAGGCCATTCAATTAGCAAACTGTTAATTCCAGAGTATAAATGTGTCTATCTTACAACATATATGTCCATGTTCAGTGAGATGGGCCGTGGATGGCTTACTTAAATAGAAGGGAGAGGGGAGCATTGACTAGAGGTGTGATAAATGTGCTAAAATGAATTGTGGGAAAGCAAATTTAAGATGCTGATTCAAATAAAAAAATAAAGAAAATGGGGGAAAAGATCAGTGATCCAGGCAAAAGAACAATGTTTTTCCATTTATCCCCCAATTGTTTGTTTGAACCAAAAATGCGAGGTGCATAAGGAGTTATCCAAAAGTTCGTTATGTTGTGCTACAAATCTCCCAATCTGGAACCTTCCACTAACTTTATTGGAGCTACTACCCTTTAGAAGCCACCAATTTCCAAATCAGGTCTAGCATGTCTGGCCTCCTTTTGCACTGGTCTATGACACTCATGAGAACTCTGTTTAATTTTTAATTTCTTGCATATTCATTGTAAGGAGATTTAGTGAGTGCAGCAACTTGACTCCTGAGCTTGTACAAGTGACCAGGTATCTCAGGTATGATCCAGACTGAACCTGTGAAACTTGCCCAACTTGCACATCTGGGCAATAAAGAAAAATATCAAAGCAGCTCTAATGCTTTGAAATATAAGATGATCGTTATCATAACAGGGAATGCCATGTCCTAATCAGTTAGGGTATACAGCTGAAGTGAAGGGACAATTTAGATAAACATCCCATGTTTTACATTAACTCGTTGTCTTATAGTCCTAGGGAATCATGTTTTGGGGGGTTTAATTATAAAAACCCACAGCTGGTACTTCTTCCATGCCAGCTAGCAGTTTACAGAGATACAAAAAGAATTTGAGACATTCTTTCTTTTTCTTGTTCACATTCATTATTTTATATGTTGGATTGGTGTTGTTGCAACCAGATTCTTTCTAGTACAGTCTTCTGTACAATTAAGTACTCAGTAGGTGAGATTTCATTAATGGGAGTAACTTCAAGGAAGGATTGTCCTCTCTGGAACTGCACCCAGCATTTATTCTGACAGCTGTCTTACAATTTTCACACTTGGATTCTTGACAATGTTAAGAATTTTATTCATGTTCATACTGAGGGATGGCTTACATCTCAGCATTTTGTAATTATTTTACTTTACCTCCTGTGTCCTGGGGTCATTTTTGTTGTGTTCTCTCAGTCTGGTCAGGAATAGTGCAAATCCAGTGTACTTCATGCTATTGACCTTCAGAATCTAAGGAGTTGAGTGATAACTAGAATCCTAGCTGCCCGTAGGAAAGGCCAAAGAGGCTGGGCAAGTTAAAACAGTCTTAGAGCAGAGGCGGGTTTTTTCCTCTTCTCCTAGTCTATGGAATGACAGGGGTCATTCAGCAAAATTGCACTTCTGCTGCAGTTTCTTACTCTTCAAGAAGGTTAATGTGCCTTCTCTGTCTCTGAAAAAAAAAAGTGGTGGTAGTTAATTAGATGAAGATTATGAAACTATTTAGTGACTTGGAAGAAATTCTTGATTCATATGAATGAATGGCATACCAGGAGGTTTTTTCCTCTACAGCTTTGAAGAGTAGTCAGAACTATTGAGACATGTTTTCTGTATTTTGTTATAAATGTAATCTTTTAAACTGTGGGTCTAATGACAGTTATTGCAGAACACTGAATGAAATAGTAGTTTTGCATGCCTGATATAACGGAAATAACTTTCCATTTAGATTATCTAATGTTTATGCAGTGTATGGTGGGGAATTCCTTCCCAAGGCAATACAAAGCATACTAAATTTATATATAAATATAATGTAAAACTTCTGGGCTACTAAAAGGGAGCTCATTAAAATAAAGACAACAAACTTGGAGGAGGTATAATCTAAAATGATAAAGGATTCATACCTTTATTTAAAAAAAGTCTTTACACATCAGTAACAAAACCCCCAAAATGTTGTAGATAAAATAGCTTAGAATGTAAATCTACAAAATTAGAAAAAGAAATAGATGCCAAACATGATGTGAAAAATATACTCATAAATACTAGTAATCAAAAAAATGCAAAGAAAAGCAATAATCTGATGTAGTTTTTCCCATCTTTCCACTTGATAAAGTTTAAAGTAGCTAATAACAGATATCTTTATGCCTTGTATGGACTATACTGCAGAGTTTTGTCATTAGGTACCAAAACCTAAAAATAAGATAAAATAAAATAAATTCTTGATCCAAAATTCTATATTTGAAACTTATTCTAAAACTAAAATACATGAAAGAGCATGTATATTACAACATTTTTTTTTAATTATATTAGTAGCCTTTAAAACAGATTTAAAGAAATTATTCTCCACTTCAAAAAAGTAGCAGGCCGCCACTAAACATAGATAGGTAAATAAGTAGGTAGACAGAAAGATATAGGATATTCATGGTAAACTGTGTTATACACATACACATGCATACATGTAAATAAACACACATATACTATTTGTCTGTAAACAAGATATACTTCATGTTAAATCAAAAGAGAATGAAACACTATGGCAGTCAACAAATAAAAGTTATGTAAACATTAATATCAAAATCCAAAATCATGAGCAATATGCAAGGCATGCATTAATGGTTATGATTTTAGGAGTTGGAACCAAGATTCAGAAAATCTCTTTCTTACCCTCCCTTAAATCAAAGCTGTCATCAAATTATGTAACTTCTAAAATGACCAGAACCTGTGAGAAGATGGCCTATAATGTAGTCAGTAGCTGATCCTTACCAAATGCATGAAGGAAGATACTAGTGAATATTTGTTACATGCATTTTTGTATGTGAGGGCAGTGCTGACTGATGCCAAATTGCAAAGTAGTTATCCCTGGCTTTCCAGTTATAAACCTTTATTCTCACTTCAGTCATATATACCTTTGAAAAACTGCTCTCAAGAAAAGCTCTGAAACCCATTAGCAGGAAAATATAAATTGTAAACTGACCTAAGATATTTGTATTTCATCTTTTAGAATTATCTACAGTAACATTTTTGGATTTAGGGAGCCTGGGGAGAGGTATTAGGAAATCTCCCTTTTTGCCAAAACACAGTGTTAGTGGTTTCCTCCTCTGTCTTTGTCCCTTGCAGGGGCCCTAGCATGCACTGATATCTAGGGAAGTGGCCAGACTGCTTACAAGCCTTGAGCAAAGAGTCAGTTTCAAATTATCCTATCAGTCTGGGGACAATAAGAAAGAAGTCAGCTTGCCTTCCACGTCCAGAATGACTGAGAAAACTTAGCAGAGAGGATTCTTTTGTAAAACTGAATTCACCTATCTTTCTGACTTTCCAAATGTGCTGGGGTTTTCAGGGACTTTAGATGTGGCTAAAATGCCCCGTAGTCTGTTCGCTTGGTTTAAGTATTGAGTGAGACAATAAGGCCAGCCGAGATCTCTGAAGATCTTGTTTCTCTCCTCTTCTGAATTATTTGCATATGTTAATTCATAAATCCTCAACAACCTTATGAATCTGGAATCATTACTTTCATCTTCATTTTACAGGTTTAAAAAAAACTCAGAAAAGAAGAATATGTTCCTATGGCTTTGTGGCTTTTTATGGAAAAACCAGAATTTCAATCCAAGCAATTTAATGCCAAGAGTCTGCCTTCTCAAGCGAATTTTATGCTGTCACATATTATAGTAATATGAACTAAATATTACACTACTTGTCTTTTAGACTCATAGCTGCTAAGATCCCCTAGCCTTATTTGCTTTTTATATGTAATGTGTAGTTCCTTTGAGTTAATCTTTATTAGAAAGTTTAATAATGAATAAAATAAAATATTCAGAAGGCATAGAGAGAAATAAAAACTGCCATTCTTGTACCCCATCCCATTCCTCTTATGTAAACATTAATAAATGTCTGCTGTTATGCTTATGTATCATCTCAAGTACAGACACACATTGATTCATTTAAAATATTTTGAAGTATCTGAGGGTACATAACTGTTTTTGATTTTAAAAAATGGAATCACACTGTACATATTACTCTGTCACTTACATTTTTCGCTAAGATACACACATATATGTATATGCTTGTGTGTGTGTGTGTGTGTGTGTATACATACGTGTATACACACGTATATATAGTGGACATCTCCACTGTCAGGGAATTTGTCTCACCATTTCTGTATTTATTATACCATAAGCTAATGATTTTCTCCTTCTAGATCACCTGTCTTCTCGTTTAAACTCTTTAATTATGTTTTCTCTAATCTTTTTCATTCTTAATTTCTAACTCATTATGTGTTGATTATGTCTTCATTAACAAACATTTCCTAAGCCCTTTCCATGTGCTGGCTACTGTTTTAGGTGCTTAAAGTAGAGAGTAGAGAGTGGTATTTAGATGTGTACCTGCCATCTTGGAACTTAACGTTCTTATTTTTGTTAGATAATATTTCCGCTTATCTTTCAGACCATTTAGAGTCTAGCAGTTGCATTCTATTTTATAGTTTTTTATTTAATCTTTTCATGGTAAAAAGTCACTTTTTTTAAATACTGGAAAGCTATTTGCACTGTAATTTTATGTCACTGGGAGTTTTTCTTATAAATATATTTTTAAAAGTTGCCATTTTATCAATTTGTTATCATTCCGTAGGAGCCACTGATTATATACTTTCAGCTGGATCTCCCCCCTCCAGGCTACTGATCCTCCTCCAATGAACTGATATGTATTATTTTTTAAATTACCCTTTATTTTGTATTCTTTCATTAGCTCTATTATAGGATTATTTGGGAAATGGCAAACCAGTACTAGTGGATGCTATGGTAATATCTGCCTGAGTTAAAACTAGCTGGGGTAAAGTATTACCCAGCAGTTGAGATGAAGAGAGAAGCTCACTAACCTTCTTAGGGCTTCAGGGTAGAATATATGACCTTCTTTTCTGAAACCATTTTCCCAGCTCTTGCCTAATGCCCAGAGGATGGATCTCTTCACTTGTCCTCCCCTCTAGAGATGCCTTTGAAATCATGGCTTTGAGTGTTGTTTACTCTAGGTTTTGTGAGTATGCTACAATTGTTCTTTTAACATAGAGAGTCAGGGTGTCACAATAATATTTCAGGGAAGTAAGTTCATTCTCATAATTCTATTTGTTGCATCTTTCTTTATCCCCACCCCCCAGCCTGCTCTTTTTTCTCTGTACAAAGGAAATATTAAAGCAAAATGATCGGAGCTAGTGAAATAATCAGATATCACAGTGATCTGAAATATATGATTCGATTGGTATTACTAATTTTCATCTAATATGTCCACGAATTATGGTTTAGCATTTTTCCCCTGTTGTATATATATTTAAGTCTTTATTTTAAAAATTTATACAAAAGCATCAGAGAACAAAGTCAGGCTTACTAGCCGATGCCCGGTGGCCAATCTTTAATAACATCATTTGTGAAAGTGTGTCTCTGCATATTGGTGAGAGCAGCCTTGCATGTGCCCTGCTTAGGGGGGAGATGCCATCTGATACTTCAATGTATTCTTTTCACATTAGCACAGATCACAGCTGGCAGAAATGTATTGGCTTTTTAGTTAGTTTTTTTTTTTTTTTTTGAGGTCCTTACACCGGTTAGATAATAAAATGGGCAGATATTAAAGTATCAGGTTGGGTTATAGTAACTGAGAGCGAAATGTCATTTCATGATGAATGAGAAAATTTAGCTAAAACTTTCTTCCTTTAGGGGTTTCTTCTAGGAAGAACAGAGCACAATTAAATGGTGTTTGTTGCTCAAAGGAATATTCTCATATATGGTGGGTGGCATCATTCTCTCTGCTTGCAATGTTTGTATTTTCAATAACTATTGTATTTTACATTACCTAAATATTAAAATATGCTAAAATTTGCTCTAAAACTCAAGACCAAGACTCCCTATTTTCTGTTTGTATTTATCTATCTATCTATCTATCTATCTGTCTATCTTGGTGAGCTGAAATCTTTATGCCCTTAAAGAGGAAGTAAGCACGCAATAAGAGTTTTATAGTTGTATAATTCATGACACCAACTTTTAATAAATGTGATAATTTTATATATGCCTATGAAATGTATTCTACATCCTAGTGTGAAGCTTCTGTCTCCAAATACTAGTATGTATATTAATTTATGGTTTTAAGAGCTAGAAAGAAACAATAGGACTTTTAAAAATTAAATATGTAAACTAAGCAAGGTAATGTAGATAATGATATCTCATGCCAAAGACAGTTAATTCTTTGTTTCAAACTGGAGTGCCTATGCAAATCAAGAGAGGGACTATAGAGAAATGTACCAGATATTGGATTCATTCACCTCGTATGCACCTGAAGGAACTTGTTTTACATGTAGACATTTACCTTTAATATTTGCAATTGGTGGTAATTAACAGGCAATTAACAGGTGGTAATTAACAGGCTTGTAATTTTTTGCAACATCCATTCCCTATATGTTATATTGCAAACTGAAAAAACTACTGGGTTTTTAAATTTCCTATGAAATATTTATATAAAATTAATACATTATTACAAATGGTTATTAATTTTCTACATGTATTTATATTTTTTGTATTATTTTATTTATTTATATTTTTTATTTGAAGATGCAAATGGTTGTGAAAATCTGCCACTTTACCTTCAGAGAGTCTGACGAGTTACACATTTACACATATACACATATACACACAAACACACAGGCACACACACACACACAATCATAGCAAATAAACTAAAAAATATGAAAAACAATATTGAACTCTAAATCTCACTCTGCTTCCTATTGTTTATCTACACACTTTTGAGCTTTTTGGTTCATCTACCAAATGGAAAATTATTTACTTCCTAAACATGCTGTAAAAAACACAAACTGTTTCACACACCATAAAATACATTTGCAACAAATGTTTTTCACACTCTCCTGAGAAGTTACCTGTCTTTAAACATAGTAATTGTATTACACTCAACTGAACTAATTTTACTGGGGCAGATGAGTATGATCAGACTGGCCTAAAGCTACAAATGAACCACAAATCTTTCCTAACATTTTAACTTTTGATTTAAAAACTGTGCTCTGTCAGTTCTATTAGTTTTCCTTCATTTTAGAAACCATACAATCATTTGAGTTTATGACTGTAACTGTTCCCAGCTGTGTTGTAGGAATGCATTAAATGAGAATGTGAAATATAAAAACAAATCTCATCTCATTCAGTGCTATCAAATAAACCAATACTAAAGTGAAACCATATCACTGTTGAGGGTATGGGAAAAAAAGACATTCAGTGTGAAGAGATTTCAATGTAAATCTGGACTACCATAATTGCAGTTATTTCACTTAAAATGTGATAGATTGTAGTAGACAATGCATTACCTGTTCTTGTTAAGGACCCCTAAACTTTACCTTACTATGCAATAGGTATGCACATTGAAATATTTTATAGACATACATAGTATAACATAATATGATATAACAACATATGATATGGTATAATATTGAATAAATGACTAAATCCTGTGGAGAAAAAACTGAAATAATATTTTTTGAGACAACATATGGAAAAGACTAATTGATTGCCGCTCAGCTATTTGTAATAAACAGTTCTCTACAGAAACTGAAGTGTAAGATATAGGTCTTAAATGTTTTAATGTTTGAGGGATCAACTAAGAATTGCATTAACTCTTGTAATGATTGAGAATGAATAGAAAAAAACATTTTGGGGTCTAGATAAATAGGTAAAACATTGACTTGACATAAAGGCTTACGTTTAAAATTATGTATAGTAGAAAACCTGTATTTCAATGTAGTACTTCAGTGTTCAGTTTAATTTGACATGCCCAAATTGTGAATCCTATATTTTTATCCATTATATCACATGGATAACAAAAGATACATTTCTGTTAGAAATCAGTTTGACAAAAGTAATAAGAAAGCAATGTTTTGGTAATATGTATGTTTCATATAAATAATATAATTTAAAAGTCTAATTTTCAGTGTGTAAGTTCAAATTTTTCTCATTTACCTAATCATGGATATTAATGTAATCATCAATGCAAAAATGTAACTGAGTTAGCTCTTGTGTATAGTGTGTGTGTTTAGAGGAAAGGAAGAAGAAAGAATTAGCTCTTACTGATTTCCTACTATGTGCCAACACCAAAATTATAAACTAAATGTGTTCTAAAGAAGGTACCTTAAATTCTCATATACTTCCTGTGAATATAAAAATTTTCTATGTTTCAAATGGGATGAATATAAAAATTTTCTGTTTCAAAATCCAGTTTCATGTATTTGACCTCTGCATTAAATCTGGATATATCATAAGTACTAAAATTATGCAGTACTGTAATCAGCTGATACTCATTTAATGACTTCTGATAATGTACCCTTAGTGATAATGTATATAATGAGCCGTGCCTTCTCAATCTAGTCAAAACCTTTACTCCTTTTGTCTTCCTTATATATTCCTAGGAATATGGGGGATTCTGTGTGATAATTTCCAAGGTAATAAGAATGTTTCTGATGTAAATAACTTAACTATGTTTAGACCTTCATAACATTTCTTTATTTTTCTAGATAACATCAGTTTTATTTTATTTTTTAAGGTTTTTATTTAAATTCCAGTTAGTTAATATATAGTGTAATATTAGTTTCAGGTGTACTATGTAGTTTTAAACTTTCATGGTGGCAATGGCACAAACATTTAAATTCTGCATTTACCCCTCAGCTTGTTTAATTTTTGCGTTTATGTAACTGTACATATGCATGCTTATCTAAGTCAAAACTTTGACATTCATTTTTTTCTTGTTGGCAAACCTATCCTCTTATTGAGCTTTCCTTTACATGTTTTGGCCTTAACTTTGACTGGTACTGTTACAGAGCATGCTAAACTTTGACTTAGAAACCCAGATCCTAGAACCAATGAAAACATTTTTACTAATGGCATTTTCCTTTATTCTAACAAATCTATAATAAAAGCATTTGTTGTACAGATTGGAAACTGATATGCATTCTGGTAATATTAACAGATCTAGCTAAATAAGGTACCTAATTAAACATCTGTTTATTACTCTTCTTTAATATTAATGATGTGTAAAATACTAATTGGTCCTTAGTGTTCCAATCAAGGGACCCTTGTATTGGCTGGCGAGGAATGAAACCAACTCCTATGCTGTTCTTGACCTAAGCTGAATTTTCTTTTTTTTAAGATTTCATTTATTTATTTGACAGAGAGAGACACAGCCAGAGAGGGAACAGAAGCAGGGGAAGTGAAAGAGGGAGAGGTAGTCCTCCCAAGGAGCAAGGAGCCCGATGTGGGATTTGATCCCAGGAGCCGAAGGCAGACGCTTAACAACTGAGCCACCTAGGTGCCTCTAAGCTGAATTTTCAACACAGCTGCCCCCAGCTGTTCGACTTGATATCCTCACTATCAGTTCCAAAAGCACATGTTAAAAACCAATTTCATGATGTCACCCAATTCTTTTTCTTCTTAACATCTTTGGGTATAGATTATCACCAATCTCCCTTATTCTCAAGCTTGGAAATGTGGAATCACAGAAAACTATCTTCAACAATACATCCATTACACAGAAGTGCACACTGTGGCCTCAAGAGTGATTTGCCCAAATCCAATCAGGTATGGAAAGTAACAAATCCTCATGGCCCAGCCCTTAGTTCGGGATTCATTCTGCTTGACTCATTTACCTCTTTCATCCACCACACGCATTTCTTAAATCCTAAAGGTTTTCCTTACAGCCTTTTTGTTTGTTTTCGTTCATCCTGCCCACTTTTCTGATTGAGGCCTGAGTGTCACATGTTAAATGTGTCAGCTTGTGTCACACTTCTTATAGTTTTTTTAAAATATACACCTTAATGAAAACTTGTGATTTTTTGGCTTCCCTGTATCTAAATACACTTCCTAGTTTGGAATAGTTTTCCACCATATGAATGATTGTGGGTGGTGAAATCTACATCCCCATCCAGAACTTAAACTTACTAACTTACTAACCTAAACTTTACTAATGTCTCTGGGTGGATAAACATAAAATTTTCAGCTACAACTAAAGAGAGTGATGCAGTCTGACAAAAAGCACCTATTCCAGAGTCAGTGGGATGATTTCAGGATAGTTAACCTCTGTATTGCTAGGGAAAAAGTATAACCACTAGCCTTCACTGCAAAGTCTTTGGCTGAACCTAGGTCACTTATCTCTGTCCTAATTTTCAGAGTATTTATCATGTTCAAGCTTAAAACTAATAGCGTGCATACAAAATATTTAGCCAATGGTATATGTCATAGAACAGAGGAAGTATGATAAACACAGATGATGTAAAAGCCAAACTCTGTTGGCAGCTGAGCTAAAAAAGCAATAACAGTTCTTAATGTTTATAATAAATCCTTGATTCTGAGCATGGCCTAATAGGCTTTAAACAACTCTGTCTCTAACTCCTGGGCCTCATATCTCCCTCCACTTTCAGACCAGTGTCTTTCTTACTTTCTTACATATGAATATATGTACATACTTTACATTGACAATCTACCAGCTGTACTAGATGGGTATAATATAATTTGAATCTGTGCATAGTGAAATAATATTTTTTACCCACACCCATGAATAGTATTTTGGCAGGCTAAAGAAAAAGTGTTGCAGTGACAAATCTGAAGCAATTGTAATTTATTATTTTTATTTATAAATAACCTCTTCTCTCTGAATATTTGTATAATATTCTCTTTATTCTAAGTGTTTAAATATTTAAGGAAGAGATAACTTTGGGCATACACATTTATTTTGAAAAAATTGCTTAGCATACAGAAATTTTGGGGGGAAAATGTACAGTTGTGGTTTCCCTTGATTCAGAAAAATAGTTTCCTAATATATTTTATTGTATATAAAATAACATATGTTATATATATGTGTATATATATATATATATGTCATTCATTCTTTCCTTTTTGTAGACACTCTCATTTGAATAATTCATCTCCTGGTTCTAACTCAAGTATGTCTTACTTTAATAATTTTTGCTTTTTTTATTTCAAGTTTTAATTACAATTTTTACAGTATTTATTCTTTTTTTATTAGCATAATGTATTATTTGTTTCAGGGGTACAGGTCTGTGATTCTTCAGTCTTACACAATTCACAGCACTCACCATAGCACATACCCTCCCCAGTGTCCATCACCCAGCCACCCCATCCCTCCCACCCCCCTCTACTCCAGCAACGCTCAGTTGGTTTCCTGAGATTAAGAGTCTCTTATGGTTTGTCTCCCCCTCTGGTTTCATCTTGTTTCATTTTTCCCTCCCTTCCCCTATGATCCTCTGTCTTTTTATTTTTTTATTTTATTATTTTTAAAGATTTTATTTATTTATTTGAGAGAGAGAGAATGAGAGATAGAGAGCACAAGAGGGAAGAGGGTCAGAGGGAGAAGCAGACTCCATGCTGAGCAGGGAGCCCGATGTGGGATTCGATCCTGGGACTCCAGGATCATGACCTGAGCCGAAGCCAGTCGCTCAACCAACTGAGCCACCCAGGCGCCCGATCTTCTGTCTTGTTTCTCAAATTCCTCATATCAGTGAGATCATATGATAATTGTCTTTCTCTGACTTAATTCGCTTAGCATAATACCTTCTAGTTCCATCCATGTCATTGCAAATGGCAATATTTAATTTTTGATGGCTGCATAATATTCCATTCTATATAGATACCACATCTTCTTTATCCATTCATCTGTTGATAGACATCTAGGCTCTTTCCATAGTTTGGCTATTGTGGACATTGCTGCTATAAACATTGGGGTGCACGTGCCCCTTCAGATCACTACATTTGTATATTTGTGGTAAATAGCCAGTAGTGCAATTGCTGGGTGGTAGGGTAGCTCTATTTTCAACTCTTTGAGGAACCTCCATACTGTTTTCCAGAGTGGCTGCACCAGCTTGCATTCCCACCAGCAGCGCAGGAGGGTTCCCCTTTCTCCACATCCTAGCCAACATCTCTCATTTCCTGACTTGTTAATTTTAGCCATTCTGACAGGTGTGAGGTGGTATCTCATTGAGGTTTTGATTTGGATTTCCCTGATGCTGAGCGATGCTGAGCACTTTTTCATGTGTCTGTTGGCCATCTGGATGTCTTCTTTGGAAAAATGTCTGTTCATGTCTTCTGCCCATTTCCTAATTGGATTATTTATTCTTTGGGTGTTGACTTTGATAAGTTCTTTATAGATTTTGGATACTAACCCTTTATCTGATATGTCATTTGCAAGTATCTTCTCCCATTCTGTCGGTTTTCTTTTGGTTTTGTTGACTGTTTCTTTTGTTGTGCAAAAGCTTTTGTCTTGATGAAGTCCCAATAGGTCATTTTTGCCCTTGCTTCCCTTGCCTTTGGCGATGTTTCTAGGAAGAAGTTGCAGTAGCTGAGGTGGAAGAGGTTGCTGCTGTGTTCTCCTCAAGGATTTCTCACATTGAGGTCTTTCATCCATTTTGAGTCTATTTTTGTGTGTGGTGTAAGGAAATGGTCCAGTTTCATTCTTCTGCATGTGGCTGTCCTATTTTCCCAACACCATTTGTTGAAGACACTGTCTTTTTTCCATTGAACATTCTTTCCTGTTTTGTCGAAGATTAGTTGACCATAGAGTTGAGGGTCCATTTCTGGGCTTTCTATTCTGTTCCATTGATCTATGTGTCTGTTTTTGTGCCAGCACCATACTGTCTTGATGATTACAGCTTTGTAATAGAGCTTGAGGTCCGGAATTGTGATGCTACCAGCTTGCTTTTTTTTTCAACATTCCTTTAGCTATTTGGGGTCTTTTCTAGTCCCGTACAAATTTTAGGATTATTTGTTCCAGCTCTGTGAAAAAAGTTGATGGTATTTTGATAGGCATTGCATTAAATGTGTAGATTGCTGTAGGTAGCATAGACATTTTCACAATATTTGTTCTTCCAATCCATGAGCTTGGAACGTTTTTCCATTTCTTTGTGTCTTCCTCAATTTCTTTCATGAGTATTCTATAGTTTTCTGAGTACAGATTCTCTGCCTCTTTGGTTAGGTTTATTCCTAGGTATCTTATGGTTTGGGGTGCAATTGTAAATGGGATCGACTCCTTAATTTCTCTTTCTTCTGTCTTGTTGGTGTGTAGAAATGCAACTGATTTCTGTGCATTGATTTTATATCCTGCCACTTTACTGAATTCCTGTATGAGTTCTAGTGGTTTTGGGGTGGAGTCTTTTGGGTTTTCCACATAAAGTATCATATCATCTGCAAAGATACAGTATTTATCTTGTGAAGTGTGATATGATATATATTTTTTAATTTATTTTTAAGATTTAACTTTCTAGTTTTTACATTACCCTTTTCAAAAACTGCTCAGTTCTCACTTAAAATTGACATTTTAAAAGTCTTTCATTTATTAAATATGTTTAAATTGGAGCTGTTAGGTTTTATTATGATCTATCACTACTTTAAATTCTGTCAGAAAGACTCAGTGTAAATCCATCTTTTGTTCCCCCAAATGTGTATGACCAGACCAATGAATATTGTTAGCATGGTGTATTTTCTCAGGTACCAAACCAGGGGTGACTGGTTGGCAGGTGAATTAGCAAAAAAAGTGGTCTCTTTCCCAGTAAGTTGGTATCTGAAAGGAGGTGGAACCTTCTATTTTTATAGTGAAAGAGGGAATACTGAGTGCTCAGAGTTGTTGTACTTTGAGAGCAGATAGGCTATTCCTTTCCATTTGAGGAGAACAGTTATCAGGAGGCTAGTTTGGGGATAGTCTGCATTAGAAGACAGATGGAGTGGTAAAACATCCAAGAAGAATTAAAATCCTTCTAGACATACTGAAGAAATATTTTAAACTCAGTGTAATTTACTGGCCTATTCAGAGAGCACTAGGAATATCTCATTGCATGCATAACGTAGACCCCTTTCTGCTGGATTCTTGAGTTTACCACCATCGTACCATGGTACATGGCAGCTGCCTTCCCTTGCACTCTTAATTTGAACTTCTCAGGAAGTAGGCTTTCTTTACTGTGTGAAATATAGTCTTCAAATATGGTTTTTAGTTGAATAGTTGAATTGTCATTGGAAGAAATTAGGGAACAGTAAAAATCGTCAGTATGTTATTAAGCTTTCATCTTTCAAAAAAGATGTCTAAGAAAAATTTTACATAGCACATCCTTGTATTCAGAACCAAACCTACCAAGAGCTGATAAGTTTTGCTCCTTAGAAAATCAGAGATAAATAGACAAATAAAGAGTCTCTCTTTTCCTTTCCATTAGAGTAGATTGTCAAACACACTCCAACCTAGACCTTCTAAATCTGGAACTCTAGAGTTTTAGGAAATAATTTGCATTTTTGAAAACTATATAGGTAATTACTGATAGGTTTATGAACCACTGATGAAAGTTAACAATCCCCGAGTTAATTTCCTGCTTGATGATTGGAAATGGTCTTTCTCTAGTCAAAGCAGCTCAAAGCCGAAGAGTTAAGAGTTCTTCCCTCCTCCATCAATAATGATGCCTCAAGTATCAGCTATAAGATCCCTCTGATGTTTACACTAATGTCTTCAGAAATATTAAAAATCTCTCCAAAGTATTCCTGCTTCAACTGTCGTAGAAATATAAAATCAAGCTGTATATGATATAAAAATCAACTTGAGAGAAGAAGTGGGATTCAGAGAAATACATATGGTTAACTTAAATTGAGAGAAAAACAGAGATGCATAGATATAGGTATATAGAGAGACATTGACTGTAATTAGGGAAGACTTTGAGTCACTAATGAAAAAGTTGTTTTCCAGCAGAGAGATTGCTTGACGTAGAAGAAAATGTGTTAATTAAACTCAGTCAGAGCAAACAATACACTATCCAATTTTTATTTTTTACTTTTTTATTTATTTTTTTAAATATTTATTTATTTGAGAGAGAGAAGGAGAGACAGAGAGTACAAGCAGGGAGGAGAGGAGGAAGTGGGCTCCCCGCAGAGCAAGGAGCCCGATGTGGGGCTCAATCCCAGGACCCTGGGGTCATGACCTGAGCCAAAGGCAGATGCTTAACTGACTGACCCACCCAGGTGCCCTGATATCAAATTTTTAAATAGCCTTAAAAGTCATGAGATTAAAACAGTTTTGAAAAAAATGATTTTTTTTTTAATTTGCCAAACCAAGGACTAGCTTAGTAAGAAGGACAATGTTATGAATTTTTGCTTTTTTTCCCCTCAAGCTAAAATAAAATTGTAAAATACTTTAAACGGTATGGCAGAAATGGAAAATCTTCACTTAATACCGTGTCCTTAAAATAGATGGTGTGTTAAAGCAATAGAGTCATGTAAATGCTGTTTCAGTTGTTTGTACTTGATATTTAGAGAGATTAGCACATTTTAAAGATTTGATACAATGGAAATAATAAATTTAGGTTTTATTTTATGGTGCTTTGGCAAATAAATAATAAAGCATACACAAACTTTCTCAAAAGAGAGAACAACAACAACAACAAAAAATACCTGAAAATCTTGAGAAACACAAAAAGCTGCCTTATGTCTGCCTTAGCCAGTCTTAGCTTCCTGTAGAGGCACCTTGGGAGTGAGTAAAAGCCACCACATTTCCTTGGAATTGTACCGTATCTTCTTCTATCTTACGTGTTCTGCTTTTCCTTGGCTCACATGCTTTTGGTTTTGTGGTCACTCAGTTTCATAATTTGACTTCTCTGCTCTTTTCCATTGGATCTTTCCCCCAGATTTAGAGTTACTCTTTTCAGCTCTCATCACACAGACAACTACTAATTTCCACCTTAAATAAGATTGAGAGAAACCTCTGCAGCTTCGGACCTGGCCCTTGTCCCAGTAGGCAAGAGATGCAGCTCAGATTATCAGAACTGAGGCACTTTGTGCAATCTGTACAGCTTGTTCTATTGATACTTCTTAACAGACTGTATAGTGTAGATGAATCCCCTACACTTGGATGTTAAATAGGAGAGTACAACTTGACTTAGATTCCTGGCAGAGGAGGAACAATTGGGGGGAAAAAAACCCATCACATTTCCCAGAGTTCAAATGGGAGATGCTAAACGATTTGCATTAGAGGACTCAAAAACAAATCAATAACACTTCTTCAATCAGTATTTAGCCTATGTCTTTGAAAAGACAGGAGGTTGATCAGAGAGAGTACGTGAGAATTCCTTTGAAGAGAACTGTCAGAACGATTTATGCATCATTATACCTCTTGGGAAAAGTAGATGAGGTGTTTCAAGGGAGTATTTACCAGGAGTGCAGAATAACATCTTAACCCCAGAACAATTATTGCTGATCTGTAAAACAGCTTAATCCCACTCGCATTGCTACAAAAATGAAATGGGTGAGAAAGTTCTTAAAATAAATTTTTCCAGGTCTCCTAGACTTAGAAGAAATAAAAAAACCCATTTTTCAGTTTTATCTGGAAAAGCCAAAAAGGTGAGTCTGGCTAAATGTGTTTGTGATAGCAGAGAAAGTTTAGTGACATAGTAGGAGTACCCTGGACAACCGGGGCAAGAGGCAAGTGATGGTAGTAAAGCTAGAGCCACTTTCAAATACTGTTTCAGAGAGAGGCACCCATTGAGGTAGACCCCAACAGTAGAAGCCATTGGATGGTGAACTATGAGAACTGGAAGAGCCAACTGACACCTCTCTGTCTCCTTACTGCATCTCTCTTCTTCAGTCCATGTGTGGAGGAATTTGTAACAGCATAATGAACAGAGGCATAAAGTACAAAACAAGATGAAAACAGGAAAAGGGCAGAATGTATCCAGTTTCTCTATTGCAGATGTCTGTGACTGCTCTGAGCTGAATATTTTTAACTATTTAAAGGATCTCCATACTGTCTTTCACAGCGGCTGCACCAGTCTGCATTCCCACCAACAGTTCAAGAGGCCTTTTTTCTGATTCAGGAAAAACTAAGAACTCCAATAATGTAAAGAAAACCTACCTGAGTTCTTTATAGTTAGGGTGACTATATGTGATAGTTTGTGATATGTGATAGTTTATCATAGTTTGCATAAATAATACTGGGTTGTGTATGTATGTTTGTTTCTTTCCGGTGTCATATTTAATGCTACTCTCTTTCCCTCGTAAAAGTTTCCAGGTTGTTTCAAAATACATTTACAGTTGAATGAATAATAGTCATAACAGTCAGCCTAATGAAAACATTATCTTCTGACTAGGGACAATAAAGCTTACTGTTGACTTCTCAAAAGAGACAAAGGGAGCCAAAAGAAAAGGAGATGATATCTTTGAAGGTCTGAAAATAACTGCTAGCCCTGATATTTAAACCTAGGAAACACATGTTTCAAAAATGAGGACAAAGTAAAGATCTTTTCAGAGAGTGAAAATCTGAGAGACTATCCACCAACTTGGCTTTTGTTCAGGAATAGATTAATGAGAGAGCATAGAAAACCCAGAAAAGGAATTACGACCATGTGGATATAGTTTATGACACAGGTGAATCTACAATGCAGTGATGAAAAAAATATAAATGATACTGGATGAATTGAATATCTGAAAAAAAAAGAAATCTTGAATTGTAAAATTAAAAATTAAAAATGTTAGATGTTTTAAAGATCTAAAACAAATAGACAAAAACCAAAACAAAACCCTCTAGAAGATAAACACAGGAGAACAACTTATTGATATTGTGATATGCCAAAGCTTTCTTAAAGAAGATATAAAGAACGTTAAATATAAAAGAAATAATATGATTAAAATGGCTACATAAAATAGTTCTGTTTATTTAAATACAGTAAAACATTTAATAGCAAGTGAAATATGGAAGTGTGTAATATATGCAGATAACAAATGATGTGTATTTCCAGTAATATTAAGTACCATTATAATCAGTAAGAAAAAGACAGATGAAGGAATAAAAATATGGCTAACACTGATGGACAAGGGTGCCATATGAAAGGAAGTAGAATTAGTCAAAAAGCATTTGGAAAAAATGCTCAGTCTCATGCTCAACAGAAGAATGAGAATTAAAACTCCATCACTACAGACAGAATAGAATGGCTAGAACAAAGAAAGACACATGGCTAGAACAAAGACTGACATTACCTAGTGCTGGCATGGATGTAAAGCAAATGGAGCTCTGATATGTGGCTATATTTTCTTGGCCTTTGGAAAACCAGCTGGCAATATCTACTAAAGCTGAACATACACATGCCTTGTGACTCATGTCTAGTTAATAGAGACAGAGTGTTCTATATTTGGAGGTAGGTAGTGATCAGAGGAAGAATGAGAGTGAATTCTGGGTGTTAATGATTTAATTCCTGACCTGGAAATGGTTACCCAGGTCTACTTTTGAGAAAATTCATGAGGCCATACAATTATGATGTTGTACTTTTCTGGCATTAAGTCATATTTCAAAAATGTTTACTTAACAAAAACCAAATGACAAACTAGAAAATACATTTTCAACATATATTGGGGGAAAAGGTGATTAACACCTGTATTAGTGTTCTAGGGCTATCAAAGAAAAGTACCACAGACTGGGTGGCTTGAACAACAAAATGTATTTTCTCACAATTCTGGAGAGGAAGTCCAAAACCAGGGTGTTTTCAGAGTTGGTTTCTTCTGAGGCCTCTCTCTTTGGCTTGTAGATGTTCACCTTCTCTCTTTGTCTTCGCATGGTTTTACCTCTTTTCATGTCTGTGTCCTTCTTATAACACCTGTCATGTTGGATTAAGGCCCATTTTAATGACCACATTTTAACTTAATCACTTCTTTCAAAGACCTTATCTCCAGATACAGTCACGCTCTGACAGACTGGGGATTAAGACTTCAACATATTAATTCGGGGAGGGGAAGACACAATTCAGTCCAAACAGCATCATTAAGGAAAATTGAAATAAGACCATATAAAGCTACTAATTGGATATAAAGTGGGATAAAAATGCTTTTCACAAAACTTTAATGTGATTTATGTTATTCTCTTTTTGGTTAAAATGAGAGAGAAATGGAAAGGGAGGAGGAGGAGGAAAAGAAAGAATAGAAAGAGGAGAAGGGAAGGGAGAAGAGTGAAAAAATAATTGAGAGTGAAATGAATATGGCCATTTTGATAGTTCTTTGAGCATGTAAAATGGTACATTTATTTTAGAGTGTAAATTTATAATATTAGTGTGTTTGTATCCTCGCACTTATGTAGTGTTTATATGTTGTAGATTTAAAAATAGAAATGCAAATGCATAAGATATATATGTACACATAGATATTTGTAAATGTGTGTATATACATACATACACATATATAGTATAGGATAATGCACAGTTATATAAAAATCTTAAGATATATAAATGTTCATTGCTGTACAGTTCATATTTTTTTAAAATGGTAATCTGAATATTTTTTATTTCTATCTTTGTGTTTTTACACCAGAGTTTTCAGTAATTGTTTTTCTTATAATAAGAAACAAAAACAATCTTCCAAAACATTTACATTACTTTCCTCTTACTTCTGAGATTACTGAAACATAACAAATGATTTTCAATCATGACAAGGATTTAGTAAAGGAATTTACATGCTGATTGAAGTGAAATATCATGGATTTCTTGAGGGGAAAACACTGAGTCTGTGAGAGCTTCAAAATTTCATTGAGTATATTGCTGGTTTTGATAGCTATGGGTCTATATTCTTAATAGAAGTGCCACCACACAGCTGTGTAGCAAATGAGAAGCAGGCTGCCTGGGAAGTTGAGAAGGAAAGCCCTGAGGAATAAAACTCTCAGATGTTAGAGTTGGACCCTTGGGGCAGTAAAGGAATCATGAACCAACCTCACCAGAGGACCATGGAAGATGTGAAAAATAATGTATCTGTAATCACTCCTTAGTGGAAAGTAATGAGTAGAATTAATAGAATAATTGTTTCTAAGGAAAAGAAGATAAACAGCAGATAGGTAAATACATATACCTGTATGATATATAGAGACATTATATATAGATACATACATTTTTTGTAATTATTTTTACCTGAGCAATACAGAAATATGTAAAATATGTCTTTTACCACCAGGTCCCCCAATTAACCAATATACATAATTTAGTAAATACATTTCTAATGATATTTCTAGTCTTTATATGCCAATAAAATAACAAAAATTATAATAAATAACATTCTAGGACTTCCTGTGTGGCAAGCATTGTGAAAAATTTTTATTGATATCTTCCTAACAACTCCTTTGTGATAAATGCTACTGTTTTCTTAATTTCAGAGATGACTGAATTAAACCACAGAGATGTTAAATAAGTTTCCCTATATAACACAGCTCTAAATTGTCTGAACAAGGATTTGAACCCAAACATCTGGCACCAGATGGCTCATTCTTAACCATTAGGACAGGTGATTAGTTAATTTGTTTATTCAATAAACAATTGTTAAACAGGACTATGTTCCAGGCATAGTTTTAGACCTGTGGGAGTATAGCAGTGAATTCTCTGCCTTCATAGAATTCGTGAATTAGTGGTAATTCAATTAGTAAACAAGACAAAAATCTTGTATGCTGTATCTTGGGAAATAAAAAGAAACAAATGATAAAGGGGAGAGGATTAGGGTTAGGGTACACATAAAAATAGAATAACCATTTCATTAAGAAAGTAAAATTTTAATGAAGACTCTAAAAACTGAGGAAGTGAAACAAGATGTTATGATGGGAAAGATTATTCCAGGCAGTGGGAATAGCAAATGTAAACACCCTGAGATGGGACTGTTACTGGCATTGGGAATGGCAAGATGGTCAGTGTGTTTGTGACAAAAGGAATAATATGGACTATAGTAGGGGATGATGTAAGTCTAGATAATGGGTCCTAAAGACCCACATTATGAATTTGGTCTTTACCATGAAAGAAGTGGGAAATGATGGAAAAGTTTTGAGTAGAGAATCAATATGCTATGAATTCCATTTTTAACAGGTACACTGATAAATCAGTTTTATTAGCTTTTCAGTTTTCCCATGGTAATTGAGGTTTTCTCAAATAAATTGAATGTATGTATTTTCCTAGAAAATCATTCTGGGATGAGCATGTCATGTATTTTTGTTTTGTAGAGTTTTTATTTCAATCCTGGTTGTTCAGGGTTCAGGGTGGAAAAGGTATATAGTTCTATATGTTCCATCTGCTGTCTTAATTGCATCTTATATTTAATAACATATGCCCTGAGTATCTTAAGTTGTAAAATAAAAATTTTTCTTAAATTATGATTTGACATTCTAATTTCAGCATTTTTCTTTTAAGAAAAGTTAAAATTGAAAAAGAGCAAAAGAAATGCTAGTATATATCAGTTTACATGCTTTAAGCCTCTAGCAATGTAATGTGTCAGTAAAAGTTATTTTAACAATAAGAACATTTAATTATTTCATTTAACATAAAGTCTAGAAACAGGCCATACTAAATTCTGTAGGACTCTTGTCAACTTTGCTTTATCTTGTGGCTGTCGTGATTTAAAAGAAGGGGGGAGGGGGTGTAGGAGGAGGAGCTACAGAAACCTCTTATCATGTCTTAAGTATTAGCATACAAGTCAGAATACAAAGACCCTATCTTTTTTTCTTTTTAAAGATTTTATTTCTTTATTTGAGACAGAGAGGGAGAGAGAAAGAGCATAAGTGGTGGGGAGGGGCAGAGGGAGAGGGAGAAGCCGACTCCCCGCTGAGCAGGGAGCCTGATGCAGGGAGCCTGATGTGGGACTATCTTTTTATCAAGGAGAAAGATTTTATACAGGAGCCTCTCAAAAGACTTCTCATATGTCTCATTGGCAACAAGTTAGTTCATCACAAGCCCGCCTCTAAAGCACATTGCACAAATGAATAAATTAACACCCTGGGCTAGACTAAAGCTCTGTATTTAGTCAGGTAAATCTTTTTCCTGGTCTTTCTAAAGAAACACATAGCCATTACCAACATGTTTGTACACTAAGAATGTGGACATACATAGATTTTATGGAGATAACTGGGCTCTTACTCTGAATTTACACTAAACTAATATGCAACACATGTTCACCTTTCAGAATGGGAGCTTATAAAGTTCAACTGATCAGTTGAAATTTGATTAGATTTACTCACAATATAGTCATGTGACTCTGTGACCTGCTATGTACTTGTTTCCCCAGTTTCTGACTGGTTAGGTAGAATGGACATATTCCATTCAACCTTGCAGAAAAACCACTTCACCCTCATGACCAGAATAAGGACCATTAATAATGGAAATGTTAAATGAAACCTTTATATTGGCCCTCCTATCAAAATAGCATTATGTACATGTTCATATGGCAATTCATTTTTACATGACTAGGGAAAAAACCTTCAGGCTGCCTCACTATTAACTATTTTTGAGAAGAAAAGAGGGGAATTTCTTTTTGTATTAAGTCACCTGATTTGTATTTGTATTTTGTATTTTGTATTTTGTATTAATATCACCTGATATACTGTGTTTTGTTTTTTGGTGGTGGTGTATGTACTTCCTTTTTAAAATAATGGGAATTATAGTACTAAGAGAAATTGAAAATATATCAAAATATTTAGGGTGCAATTAGTGCAGTACTGAGAAGGACATTTATAAGACTATATGTTTACAATAGAAAAGAGGAGGGCACCTGGGTGGCTCAGTTGGTTAAACGTCTGTCTTCAGCTTAGGTCATGATCCCGGAGTTCCAGGATTGAGTCCTACATCAGACTCCCTTCTCAGCATGGAGTCTGCTTCTCCCTCTGTCCCTCACCCCACTCTTGTGCTCTCTCTCTCACTCAAATAAATAAAATCTTTAAAAAAAAAAGAAAATGAAATGTCTCAAGTCAGTAATCTAAGTTTCTACCTTAAAAAAACAGAAAAAGGAGAGCAAAATAAACCCAAAGTAGGCAGAAGGAGGGGAATAATAGAGTCACAGCTCAATAAAATTGAAAAGAGGAAAACAGTTGAGAAAATGAACAAAACCAAAAGATACTTCTTTGAAATAATAAATAAAATTAATGAACCTCTAGCCAGGCTAACCAACAGATCTCTCTTTTTTTTCCTCTCTCTCTCTCTTTCTCTCAATCACAAAAATTACTAATATCAGAAATGAAAGGGAGATCACCACTACTAATCCCATGGACATTAAAATTAAAATATAAAATGAGAAACTCTATGCCCAGAAATTTCATAATTTATATGAAATAGGCCAATTCCTTGGAAGATATGATACAGTCTACCAAAATTCATGCAATGAGAAATAAATAATATGAATTCACCTAAATATATTAGTGAAGAACTGGATCAGTAATTAATAATCTTCCAAAAAATAAAATACTAAGCCCAGATGGTTTCACTAGAGAGTTTTACTGACATTTGAGGAAGAGATGATACCAATTCTCTATATTGTTTTCCAGAAGAGATTGCAAATCATTTGATGAGGCCAGGATTACCATAAAACTAAAATGAGATTAATTATGAGAATGGAAAATTAAAAACCAATTATTTCTCATGAACACAGATGAAACATTGTCAACAAAATAATTAGCAAATCAAATCCAACAATGTATAAAAAGAATTATATATTATTGACCAAGTGGGATTTATTACAGTTATGCAAGTCTGGTTTAACACTTTAAAATAAATCAATAAAATCCACAGTATCAGTAGTCTAAGAAAAATTATTCGGTAAAATCAGTCGATGCAGAAAAAGTATTTGACCAGATCCAACACCCATTCATGACTAAAAACTCTGAGCACTAGGAATAGAAGGGGACTTTGTTGACCTGAAAAAGAACACATACAAAAACCTCTAGCAACAGCATGCTTAATTGTTAAAAGTTGAATGCTTTCCCTTTAAGACTGGGAACAGGCCAAGAATGTTTGCACTCACCATAATTATTCAAAATGGTACTGGAAATTCTAACCAGCCTAAGAAGCAAGGCAAGAAAAAGCATAAAAGACATAAAACTTACAAAGGGTGAAATAAAGCTGTTCTCATTTGCAAAGGACATGATAGTTTACATAGAAAACCCTGAGTAATATATACAGGAACCCCTACAGCTAGGTGAATTCAGCAGGGTCTCAGGATACAAGATTAACATAAATAAAATCAAGCTCATTTCTATATGTGAACAATGAATATATGGATACCAAAATTAAGAAGAAAATACCATTTATAATTGATCTAATGAAAATGAAATGCTTGGATATAAATCTAAAACATGTAGGATATGTATGTTGAAGATTACAAAATCCTCATGAAAGAAATCAAAAAAGACCTAAATAAATGGAGTAAAATATCATGTTCATGGATTAGAAGACTCAACATTAGTAAACTGTCAATTCTTTCCAAATTGATCTATAGGCTTAATGCAATTCTTACTAAAATCTCAGCACGTTCTTTATAGACATTTTAGGCATATTCTAAAAATGATATGGAAAAGAACAAGACCTAATATAGATATAGCAATTTTGAATAAAAATAATAAAATGAGATTAATCACTCTGCTTATATTAAGGTATACTCTATAGTTAGAGTAATTAAGGCATTTTGGTACCAGAAGAGGGATACATAAATCATTGGTATAGATCAATTGAAAAAAATAGAAAACCCAGAAGTAATTCTGCACAAATATGCCGTACTGATTTTTGACTAAGATGAAACAACAATCCATCCAATGGAGGAAGAATAGCACTTTCAACAAAGGATGTTGGAACAGTTAGAAATCCATAGTCTTTATCTCAGTCCTCCAAAAAAGAACGTCAGACTAAACCTCAAACTTTATACCAAAATTAATTCAAAATTGATCATGGACTTAAAGGTAAGCATGAAAATACAGAACATTTGCAAAAAAAGTAAAGAAGAAACAAAGTTAGGGCTAGGCAAAGAGTTCTTAGACTTAACCTCAAATGCATGATCTGTACAAATGAAAAATTGACAAATTGCACTTTTTTGAAATTAAAAAAATTTTACTCTTTGAAAAACCCTATTAAAAGGTTGGAGAGACAAACTACAGACTTGGAGAAAATGTTTGCAAACCACATTTCTGACAGGACTAGTATCTAGAATATACGAAGAACTCCTAAAAATCAGTAGAAAAATGCAAAAAGTCCAATTAAAAAATGAGAAAAATACATAAATAGACATTTAACTGTAAAGTATATACAGATAGTAAATATATAGATGAAAAGATGTTAAACATCATTAACCATTAGGGAAAAACAAATTAAAACCACAGGTACAACTATTATCCATCAGAATGGCTAAAGTAAAGAATAATAATACCGAATTCTGGCGAGGTTGCAGCAAAATCGAATCACTTATACACACTATTGGTGGGAATGTAAAATAGTATATCCATTCTGGAAGATTATAATAGTTTCTTAAACAATTAAACATATAATGGGGCATCTGGGTGGCTCAGTCAGTTAAGCGTCTGCCTTTGGCAGAGGTCATGATCCCAGGGTCCTGGGATTGAGCCCTGCATCGAGTGGGGAGCCTGCTTCTCCCTCTCCCTTTACCCCTGCCCCTGCTTGTGTTCCCTCTTTCTCTCTCATTTGCTTCCTTTCTTGAATGAATAAAGAAAATCTTTCAACAAACAAACATATAATGACCATGTGGCCTGGTAAATTTAATCCTGGGCATTTATCCCAGAGACCTAAGAACTTACATTCATACAAAACCTATAAACAAATGCTCATAGTAGCTCTATTTATAATATCCCCAAAATGAAAGCAACCCAGATGTCCTTGAGTAGGTGAATGGTTAAACGATCTGCTGTAAATCCATGTTGTGGAATACTACTTGGCAAACAATAAAATAAAAAAATGGATTGATAACACAAAACTTGTTTGAATCTCAGGAGAATTATGTTGATTAAAAAAGGCCAATCTCGAAATACAGTATGTAGTTATATGATTAAATTTATATAACATTCTTGAAATGATAGGATTATAGAGATATAGAACAAAAATTAGTGATTGCTAGGGTTTAGGGAAAAGAAGGAGAGAGGTGGATGTGGCTATAAAAGGGTAGTACAAGGCATCTTTGTGATGAAGCTGTTCTTATACTGAATATAGTGACAGTTACAGGATTCTACATGTAAAATAAAATGGCACTTAACTGAACACACATGCACACACACCTATGCACACATAAAATTGGTAAAATGCAAACATGGATGGTAGATGTATCAGTGTCAATTTCCTGGTTGTATTATCTTACTGTAGCTATGTAAGATGTATCTTTCTCTGTATTATTTCTTAGAACTGAATGTGAATCTACAATTATCTGAAATTAAATAGTTTTAAAACTACCTAACAAACATTAAATGAATAGCTTTTATAATTTAAAACTTTTAATATCTTCATTTTTAAAAAAAAGATTATTTATTTGAGAGAGAGAGCATGAGTGAGGGGTGAGGGCCAGAGGGAGAGGGAGAAGAAGATTCCCTGCTGAGCAGAGAGCCCTATGCAGAGCTAGATCCCAGGACCTTGGGATCATGACCTGAGCCAAAGGTAGATGCTTAATGGACTGAGCCACCCAGGTGCCCCAAAAACTTTTAATATCTTTAAAAATAAACGAAGACTATTAAATAATCTAGATTAGAGCATAGATAATTATGTATTATTTAAATTTACACTAAACTTCAATTTTTAATACATTAATTACTAAACTATTACGTAAGCTGTATTTTATAATGTCAATGAAGAAAAAGAATTGAAGATAATTTTTGTATGTCTTAATTCCTTTAACTATCTATCAGAAAATGATCAAAATGTGACATTTTCATTCCTAAGAGGGCCATCTAGTTGTGCCTCAAGTGAATTGTAAACATGTGAAACTCTTCCTAATTGAATTGGCTTATTAGGGTATTTGTGAAAGTTTAATTCATGCAAGTGACATTTAGTAAAATATATGTTTTCCCATTTGTTAGCTTGTTTATCCTTAGTCAACAGCATATCACAACAAATTTACCACAAAGAGTAACTTGAACAGTTGCTTGTTTCTGAGGACATTTTATTTGCTCTTTTTATATTCATAAATGTCTTGATGCTGGCTCTAGTCATTTTTCATTAGAAAATGTATCTCTTATATAACCAATTAAACAAAACAGTCTGTAGTTTCTTTGATGTAATTGCTAGCTATATGTAGTTCTATTTTGCAAGCACCTAGCATATAACCACATTCAGGTATATTACCAATGGTAATAAAAATGCACTTAGGATGTACATGCTAAATACTGCCTCTATTATCTTTTGGTTCAGAATCAGAAAAGAAATGACCAAAGTCATTGAAATTTATTTCAATGCACTCAAAATACAAAATAATTTTTAGAATACTAATATAAATGTATTTGTTGGTAAAATCATGAAAAAAATAATACCTTTGGGATAAATTTGTCATATGGGGAAACATTACAGATACTAGAATTCCATATGTTCAATTAATTTTAACCCTATTTCTAAATATCTCATATAGAATCTAGGCAGCAGAGTATGTTCATTTACGTGATCCATCTCATGCTTGAATGGTCCCTTGAGTCCTGGGAGAGTGAAATAAGAAGCCTGGAAGCAGGGTTTATTTAGCGTGCAGCATCATAGAATAACGTCTTTTATACCCAAGGTATCTTTAAAGCTATTGGAATCAACTTTTTACCAAGTCAAACAAGGCTTATATTCCATAAATTCAGAATATCAGTAACATCCCAAGTAGCCTTCCAGTATTTTCAGTATTTCCACCTCTCCCTCCCAGCAATAGCCTTAAACACCAACATCTATTTGACAGTGTGGGTTCTTTTATTTAATATATCACCTAATGGATATATTAAAAAGCCAAAGCCACTCTGGAGGGCAGATACCTAAAGGAAACTGAAATAAAAGATGTGAGGATAGGGCAAATCCTTATTTTGTGAAAGTTTGGAAATGAAAATTTGAACCCTCAAGAGATTATTATTGGTAAAGGTTTCACTTGCCTGTCTTTCACTTAGTGCTGTTCTTTGACATTCTCCTTTTATAGTTTCCTTTCTGCTACACCTGCACCCCCCCATCCTTCTGAGGATGCTCCTACTCTGTATACTGTTTCCCTTAACTTTGGTTCAGTAAGTCCTTCTCTCTCTAGATATGTGTGTGCTCTGAATGGTTTTCCAAAATACTCAGCATAACCAATTCTATTTCATAAAGACTGTAGGATGAGTGGTACTTGTTTCTTTCCATTTCTATTCAGTAATTTTGTGTTTACAGAAATCTGCATTATAATAGTGATAAAAGAGAATAGAATATAATAACCTATGTGTTTTTTTTAATTTTTTTTTTAATTTTATTTATTTAATTGACAGAGAGAGAGAGAGAGAGAGACAGCGAGAGAGGGAACACAAGCAGGGGGAGTGGGAGAGGGAGAAGCAGGCTTCCCGCCGAGCAGGGAGCCCGATGCGGGGCTCGATCCCAGGACCCCGGGATCATGACCTGAGCCGAAGGCAGTCGCTTAACCAACTGAGCCACCCAGGCGCCCCTAACCTATGTGTTTCAAATAAGAAGCCCTCCTAAATTCCTCTGTCTTCTGATTTGTTGGTACATTCTGTCTCTGGTAAAGTCAAGATCATTAGGAAGAAAATTTCAAATAATTTTTATATTTCAAGAATATAAGCCTCTATGTAGTAGTTCTAACTTTACCAATAAACAGAACTGAGTCCCCCTTTTATGCCAAATACTCTATTAGGTATTGCAGGAACCCATTAAAGGAAACACTGGAACTTTAAATAACCTTCTGAAAATAAAAACATAAAACTATTTTACCATAAACAAAAGGAAACAATTAATTGAGGCGAATTAATATTAACAAAATGGTAATTGACATAGGATTCGGGAGAGTACTAGTGCAGTGAATAAACTTAAAACATATTGAAAAAGTAAAATGATATGAATGTATTATTTGTTTACCACAAAATAGGACATTAATATTTGAGGTACCTAATAAAGTATGAATTCTAAAGATTTAAGCCAAGTTTGTTAAGATAGACTTTCTTCCGAACTTCTGTAATTGTGTCTAATGTGTCAAGAGTATATACCATTTATATATCCATGTAGAATGACTTGTGAGGACCATGTGTAGGTCACAAACATACCAATTCATATTCCAACATCTTTCCCCCTAAATTTTCCTTCTTATTTTGTTGAGATGGTCAGAACTTCAGGTCACCACTAAACCCCTAACAGCCCCTCAGTGAGATCTGATGTCAAGCTCTGAAGGCAATTTTTCTAGCTTTAGCATTTGCCTATTGGCAGGCTCCCCAGGAAGCCATGCTGGAAGATTTTAAATTGACCTTGGGCTTGTCATAAAATTTCTCTTCCAGAAGCTAGGATTGAATAGCTGTTCCCTTTTCTTTCACTCACTTTCTTTTTATTCTTTATTATTTCCCCTAAATTTTATTCTGTTTATGTAGAGGAAAATGCAAATCACCTGCAATGGCAAAGACCGTTTTTATTGCTATGTTTGCACTTATATAATCAAACTTTTAATTTGGTTTTACTAATGAAGGTGAGCTCTCCCTCCTCAAATCACCCATTCTTCCTTTGAAATGCACTTATAAATGATGAAAATCATAATATTCTCCATGGAATTCATTTAATTTTTCCTAATTTTTCTAAATTAGACTTAGAGAATATAATTTGTACCAGTGCTGCTGTTGATTCACTTCTGGAATATTATTGGGATATAAGTGAAATTTCCACTTCACTGTGTTTACTTCATGGAGGGTAAATATATCTGAATTTGTGATAATCTTTTCATAAGGGATGATATCTAGGGTTAGGCAAAATATATTTGTTATCCAAATTGTAAAAAACACACATATATGCTGAAAAATGAACTTGTATGAAAGTGGCATACTTTACTAAAATGGGAATATGTGAAATTTAGTACTAATAAATTTAATCAATAACTTTTAAAGGAGTGTAAGTTTTATTGGATTAGTTTCCATACATTTAAATAGTTTTTAAATTATAAAACTATATTTCACAAGTTTGAATATGAAAATGGAAGTGCTTTATAGAAATTTTAATGATCAGTGTATTTTTGTTTTAGTTGCTTTAATGTGTTTAACATTTCATATTGAGTTAGACAGAGATAGCTTCTGACCATTCATCTTCTCTTAAATTATAACTTTTTACAAACCTTAGATATGGTGTCATTTTTTTTCATTTAGAAGATTTTAAGTTTTTTCTTGTATTTTTAAACAATCACAAACTTACAAAAACAAGAGTATAGAAAATTATTCCTGAGTTATCTGATAGTAAGTTATTAACCTTATGCCCATCATCCCTGAATACTCCAGGGTGTTTTTTCTATAAATAAAAGGACATTCTCCTACATAACCAGAGTGGGACCAATATAATAAGGAAATTTACATTGATACATTACTATCATCTGATCTTACAGCCTGTTCCATTTTACCAACTGCCTCACTAAGTTTTGTTAATAGAGAAAGTGTCCACTTCAGAATCACATACTGAATTTAGATGTCATATATTTCTTTAATCTCCTTCATTCTGGAACAGTTTCTCAGCCTTTCCTTGACTTTGAGTAGCTTAATACTTTTGAAAATTATAGCCTAATTATTTTAAAGAATGTCTCTAAATATGAATTTGCTTGATATTCCCTTATGATTATATGCAGGCTACACTTTTTGACGAGAATGTCACAGATACGTGCTGCATGATTTTCATTGCATCCTATCAAGTCTCACAAGATTTCCATTTGTACCATGATTGATGATGCTCACTTTGATCGTTTGATTAATATAGTGTCTGCCAGACTTCTACACTGAAAACTTATTTTTGCTCCTTTGTAAATGTGATTTAGAGAGAGGCACTTTGAAAATATATAAATATCTTTACTCATCAAACTTTCAACTTATTTATTTGCTGTTAATATCTATATGATGGGTGACAAAAACAAATCCCAGTTTGCCCAGGACTGGGGGTTTCTTAGCATTCAGTCTTTCGGTACTAAAAGTGGAAGAGTTTGGGGCATATGCACTTGTCTTTATGTTGAAAAATGTTTCTCTTTATATTGAGTAAATACATAGAAATGAAATGCCCAGGAATTATGGCAAGCATATACTTAATATTTTATGAGACTTCCAAATATTTTTTTTTCCAAAGTAATTGTACCATTTTAAGTTCCTACCAGCAATATGTTACATTCTAGCAGCATCACATCTACTACAAAACTTTGTGTAGACAATTCTTACCATTTTAGCCATGCTCATAAATGTGTAATTATGTGGAGTCCCTTATGATTTTGGTTTGCATTCCCCTGATGACAAGTGATGTTAAACAGTTTTTCATGTGTTTATTGGCCAATTTATCTGTCCAAATAGTTGTACTTTTTTAAGTGGGTTGTTTACCTTCTTATAAGTGATTCATAAGATTTCTTGATATATTCTGGTTACAATATGTCACATATATGTACTGAAACTGTACCCATTTTGTGGCTTGCATTTTTGTTTCCTTAGTGGCATCTTTTGAAGATAAAATGTTCCTATTTTGAGAGACTCCAATTTCTCAGGTTTTCAATTATGACTTGCATTTCTTGTGTCTTACCTAAGAAAACTTTGTTTACCCAAGGCAACAAGATGTTCTTTCATGTTTTCTTCAGGAAGTTTTATAATTTTAGCTTTTAAATTTAAGCTCTGATCCATTTCAAGTTAATTTTGCTGTATGTTTATTTTTCTCCTAGATGTATAACCAAATACTTCTAGGATGATTTTTTGAAAAACCTTCTCTTTTACCATTGAATTGCCTTGACATCTTTGTTCAACAATTAATTGAAAATATATAGTTGGGTCTATTTCTGAATTCTCTTCTGTCTCATTAATCTGTGTGTCTGTTCTTTCACCAATATCATGCTGTTTGATGATTTTACATTTATAGTATGCCTTCAAATTGGGTTGTGTAATCAGACCACTGGACACTTCTTTTTCACAACCACTTTGTCTCTAGTGGGTCATTTATATTTCTATAAAATTTTAGAATCATCACTTTCTCCAAAAATATCTGTAGTAATTTTGATAGTTATTGCCTTGAATTGATAAAATGATGGATTTTCCCAAAGTACAACAAGGTATGTTCAATTTTAGTGTTCTTTGAGTTGGCAGTGTTCTGTAGATTTCAGTGTAGAGATATTACATGGCTTTTGTGAATTTATTCCTGAGTATTTTATTTCATTTTTCTATTGTGAATGAAACTTTTAAATGTTTACAGTTGTTTTCTGCTTGTTTAAAAAGCATGTTCCTCTTTTCTTACTAATGGAATATAGATATTCTAACTTTTAATATCATTTTCAATTAACTATATCTGCTATATCATATTAGGGTCAATCTTTGTTATTTTCTTGTTATAATCATGGGTCCTATTGTCTGCTTCTTTGCCTACTTGATAGTTTTTAGCAGGATACAGACAATGTAGATTTTCCTTATGGGTGCTGGATATTTCTACACACTATAGATATTCTTGAGTTTGTCCTGGGATGCTGTCAATTTCCTCAGAAGCAACTTAAAACTTTTAGGTCTTGCTTTTAAGCTTTTCAGTGGGACCAGTACGTTATTTTATCTAAGATTTGTTTGCCCTCCCATCTGAGATAAAACCCGTCTGAGTAATGTCAGTGTCCCATAAAATGCGAGGTTTTCTGATCTGGCTGTTATGAACAAACATTATTCTTGGTAGTTTGTGAGCTGGGATTGTTTTCCCCTTTAATCCTTTCAGGTAACTCTTATTATTTCAGATAATTCATTATTTTTCAAGAATGTCACTGAATAGAGAATTCTGAATTGATACACTTCCTTTTTATTTCAGCACTGCAAAGATATTTTTTCACTATTTTTCAACCTCCGTGATACTTGATAAGAGGTAAGTGATCATTCTCATTATGTTTCATGTTTATGTAATTTATAATTTTTACATGAATACTTTTTTTAATTATTCCCTCTTTCCTAAAATCTCTCGGCTTTTGTTCACTCTCTCTAGCTCTCACTTAATGTTCCCCCCAAGGTTTTATAACTATTTTTTGCTGCAGAATCAGCTTATTAAGAATGTGCATCCCATCAGAGGTACTTCTTAGTCAGGGAGATAACAGAAGGCAGGTAGATGACATATTTAAAGTATTTTTTTAAAAAATAAAGTAATAAAAATAAGTAAGTAAAAGGGACTATCAACCAAGAGATCTATTCCACTAAAACTATCATTCAAAAACAAAAGAATAATAAAGACATTAACTGATAAAAACTAAGAGAATCCAGTGTTAGCAGATCTGCTCTACTAGAAATACTAGTGGGAGTTTTTTTGTGCTGAAATGAAAGGACAATAGATAATGACTCAGATCTGCATGGAGGAATAAAGAGAGTGGTAAAGATGATGACACAAGTATTAATGATAGAATATATATAATCTTCTTTGAAACTCTTAGCTTCTCTATTCTCATTTAAAAGATAACTGCATAAAGCAGTAACTATAAGACTATCTCCATGGGCTATGATGTATAAAGAGGTAATTGGTGTGACAAATAGTATTACAAAGGTGGGTAGAAGGGAAGGAACTATATTGGAGCAAAGATTCTGTGTACTAATAGAATTAAGTTGGTATTAATTGAATGATGTTGTTTTAAATGTTGGAAGTTAATTGGAATCCCAAGGGCAGCTACTAAGAAGTTCAAAAAATATAGAGAAGAAACAACACAGGAACTGGAATAATACACTAGAAAACATCTACTTAAAATAAACATCTACATAAAGCCAGAGATTGGTAGAATTGTTTTTTAAAAAAACTGATGCACTATATCTTATCTACAAGAGACAAACTTTAGATTCAAAGAGAGCTGGAGTGGTTATCCTAACATCAGATGAAACAGACATTAAGAAAATACTACTACTAGAGAAAGAAAGGACATGGCACATGGTTCAATCCATGAAGAAGATGTAAAAATTAATAATACAAAAAAGATGTAACAATTATAGCCACATATGTACATAGGGACAGACCACAAAATACATGAAGCAAAACTGAGAATTGAAAAATACATAATTAAACAACATCCCTATATTATAAAAGGGAAACAGATTTTATTTTTTAAATTTTTTAGAAGATTTTATTTATTTATTTGACAGAGAGGGAGACAGCGAGAGAGGGAACACAAGCAGGGGGAGTGGGAGAGGGAGCAGCAGGCTTCCCGCGGAGCAGGGAGCCCAATGCGGAGCTCGATCCCAGGACCCTGGGATCATGACCTGAGCCAAAGGCAGATGCTTAACGACTGAGCCACCCAGGCACCCCAAGGGAAAAAAATTTTAAATCAATGATCTATACTTCCATATTAAGAAAATAGAAAGAAAAAGAGCAAATTATAAACAAAGCAAACATAGGAAAGGAAATGATAAACAATGGAATGGAAGTAAATAAAACAAGGAAGAGAATAATGATAGAGAAAATAATCAAAACTGAAGGTAGTTCTTCAAAAATATTAACAAATTTGTCAAATCTTTAAACTGACAAAGAAAAACAAAGATTCAAGTTACTAAAATAGAAAATGAAAGACAGAACATTAGTCCTGACATTACAGACATAGATTTTAAGGGAATAGTGTCAACAACTGTATATCAATAAATTAGATAAGTTAGATGTCACAGTTTTTTTCTGTGATGTTTGGCAGGAGCAGAGTAGCTATCGCTGAAAAGCTTTTATATCTTGGCAGGCGTCCCTTTTCCTTGTCCTTTGGCTTGATATAACAGGGTTTTTTTGTTACCGTTTTGGGTCTGCAATCAGTTGATATTTCCAGATTGTCTGCTTCTTCCCGCTCCAGTGCTGAGATACAGGAGATAAAAAGAAACCCCAGGGAACTCACTACTGTGTCATTTCTTGTGTCCCGATGTCCCTAGCTGGTCTGTCTTCTCTCCACACTTGAGATTTTTTTTGTTTTGTTTTATATATAATCCTCAGGATTCTTTGTTGTTAACAATAAATTAAGTATTGAAAATGGGTTAAATAAGTGATATGGATTAAGGAGTGCACTTATTGTGATGAGCACCGGGTGTTGTATGGAACTGTTGAATCACTATGTTGTACACCTGAAACTAATATTACACTGTGTGTTAACTAACTGGAATTTAGATAATTTAAAAAGTATTAAAGATAGAACAAAGTATGTCTCTTTCATCCTCCTGGAAGCGTAAACATCCCTGAGTTTTAAATGTAGTATTAAAATCACCTTTTTGTTTTTATTATTTTGAAATGTTATTAGTAGAAAACTTTACCAGTGTCATATTACTATTTGGAAATTGTAAAGACTTTCTGGCCTTAAACATGCTCATTTTTGGTAAGAGATTCATGTGCGATTGACAATTGGTCACTATCATGTTTAGAGTATCTCTCTAAATGTGTATTAGATAAAGTTTAACTGGTTTGTTGAAATCTTATATATTTTTATAATTTTTAAATTTATTTTTTAATCTGACGATCAGAGTGTTATTTACAATGTCATTGCCAAATTCTAGGTGAATTTGTTTCTCCTTGGTATTCTGTTCTTAATTTTTTGTTATAGATTTCAAGCTTTGTTATTAGGTTAATGTAACATCTTAGTTTTTATCTTTAGTTTTGAAAAATTGTTCCTTTTTTCATTATATAGTATAATACCATAGTATTGCTCTCATTCTTACTTTCACCTGAATATCTATTTCTTCTGATAGCAGTATTTCTTTTACAAATTTCTTTTGTTTAATATTTATCTGTTATATATTTACCCATTCTTTTATTTTTGGAGTTTTGAGTCACTTAATTTTAGTGTTTTCTTACACTTTTTCATTTTATTTGATTTTGTACATTTTAGGTGAATTTAATCCATGTTCGGGAAACTTGATATATTTAAACTGATTTCCACCATGCTTGTTGTGTTTTCTATTTGTCATAAATTGTCTTAACTTTATACTTTCTCATATCTGACCTTCCATTCATGTCACAATGTATTTTTCATTTGATTAATTTTTTTGGTAATGGTTAACTTCACATTCTAACATTGTATATCACTCGTAAAATAATTAAAGTTATTAAGTATATCTGTCTTCCTCACAAACAAGAAAATGACCTTGGCATGCTTAAACTACTCACTG
This sequence comes from Zalophus californianus, assembly GCF_009762305.2. NCBI lineage: Eukaryota > Metazoa > Chordata > Mammalia > Carnivora > Otariidae > Zalophus > Zalophus californianus. The sequence continues at coordinate 80,787,489 of NC_045606.1, forward strand.
AAATAATACCTCCCATATTCCTTGTTACTGCCTATAGTTTTCTCTCTATTAAACATAAAATAATTTTACATAGTCTCTATTTTTTACAGGAAATATTGATTGTTTTTTTTAAGATTTATTTATTTGAGAAAGAGAGAGAGAAGAGGGGAGGGGCAGAGAGAGAGAGAGAGAGAGAATCTCAAGCAGACTCCTCCCTGAGATCATAACCTGAGCCGAAACCAAGAATCTGATGCTTAACTGACTGAGCCATCCGGCTGCCCCTACAGGAAATATTGATTTATATATGTTAACATGACTATTTTATTTTACAAATATATTTTTCAGACTCCATTTAGTCAGTGCAAGCAGTCTAGCTCAGGTGCTTTGTCACACGTGAAGTGACATAGGGCCTGTCCACCTAAACAGTGAACATCTAGCCTCTGCTGGGTTTAGATCTGTAACTTTATATCTATAGATGGTGTGAAACACCACCACCTATGCCACCTCTCCAAACATGTGTTCTGATCTACTTCTGCTTTAGTCTTCTCATTTGCTTCTCTTATTTTTCAGATTGCATTTTTTTATCATTTTCACAATAATTTTTTTTTCTGTTACTGGCCCATGGTTGATGGGGTTTCTTTCTGAAATCATACTACCATCAAAGGGAATTTGAGAATTTTATTGTTACTCTGCCATTTTCCTTTTAACTAGTGCTTATTCAATCACCTGGGGATATTGTTAAAATTTAGTAGATCTGGGTGGAGCCTAGGATTCTGCACTTCTAACGAGTTCCCAGGTTTTGCCCATGCTGCTGGTCCATGGACCACACTTGGAGTAGTAAAGCTTTAAACATCTATACCATTTTCTCACAGTAATGAGATTGATGATTACAGCATTCTGCTTACTTTGATCAGGTTTAACCAAGAGCTTATTATAAACTCTTCATTCTTTGGGAGTAATCAGGTTTGCCCCTGCCTTGGAATTAGCCCCCTAAGGAAATAGAGTAGGCTTTCAATCATCTAAAAATTAATTTTGAGACAGTTGATGATAGGTGCATTTTCATCACTGTTCTCTTAGAGTTTAAATCAAATTAAGCTCACTAAATGACAAAATTTGTCAGCTTACTACTTGTAACCGATCTATACAGATTATCTTGGATAATCAACTGGAAAGTAGTATTTGTGGATAAAATATATGTAGTAGTTGATGACCAGCACATGTGCTGTAAGAAAGCATTTCTTTATTTTTCAGTTCCTGACTTCACTAATATCTTTAATGTCAATAAATCCCTACTTGAGGAAAATAGCATCTCTCCATTTGTATCTATCCATACAGCAAAAATTTCTTTATAAAAGCACAACTAATTCTAAGATTTAAGTAATATGTTTTTGCTAACTCTCTGCAATAATGTGATAATGAAACCAGTCCCTGACATTCATATAAAACCCTTAAAAACCATTTATGTTTCAAAGCAAAAGTCACCCTTGTCATCTTCTGAATTCCAAAGAAGATGATTTTCTCAATTTGTGGTCATTTGCTGATGTTCTTCCCATTCCTCAAATAACCCAAGGCTGTCCTCCTTTTTGTTTATCTTATTTATGTGGTAGGGTCATAACGATGAAGTTCTTATTAAAGTAATTCTATTTTAATTGCTAAAATGCTGAACAGAATGGAATCAGTAAAGTTGTGACTGCTTACATTTCATGCACATTGTACTCTGGAAAAAATTGCTGCCAGGTGGCTAGAAAATGGTGTTTATATCTTAAATTTATGATAGAAACTAAAATATATTAATTCATGAGTAAGAGTAACAGTTTTTAGCGTATTTTCTTTTCCTACTAGGAAAAGTCCAATTTTTCCTAAGGAGTAATATTTTACATAATAAAATGGCCTTGAGGAATTCCACCAATGTCATTTATAGACACAAACAAGTCTTCCTTCGGCATTAGTCACACAGTGACATTGAAAACTCTTTGGCTTATATAAACATATTCACTGTATTCGTTAAGGTAAAATTCCATTCCCCTTTCCTTTCAGTTCCATATGTCTCTACTCCACCACCAAGTCAGTGATGCAGCAAAAGAATCTTGCCCCAAACACACATTTGCTTATTTTGGATCCTTTCTTGCACTGTGTCAAAGAACAGCTGATCAAGTATAGCTACCTTCTGTGGCTGTAATTCTAGCGCTGGGGGATAGTTCCTTCTATTTTTATATAAAAAGAAATATTATTTTCTTTTAGACTCATAGAATAATCTTATATCATTAACTTGTTACTATAAAATAATTAGGGAGATTACAAGAATTAGAATAGCATTGCTAGAACAGACGTAGAACAGATAAGGTCACGACAACATTGAAAATGGACTTGTTTTCTCTGGTCAGAATTTTTTTTTTTTAAAGATTTTATTTATTTATTTGAGACAGAGAGAATGAGAGAGAGAGAGAGAGAGAGCACATGAGAGGGGGGAGGGTCAGAGGGAGAAGCAGACTCTCTGCAGAGCAGGGAGCCCGATGCAGGATTCGATCCAGGGACTCCAGGATCATGACCTGAGCCGAAGGCAGTCGCTTAATCAACTGAGCCATCCAGGCACCATCTGGTCAGAATTAATATTTGTCAGCTATCATTTTAAAATGCCCAGCTGAAAATTCCACTTACTACTTTTTCAAATAGGATTATTTAATTATAAATACTATATATGCTATTGATTCAACAGACTGGAGGTGAGGAGTAAAAGAAAGACAGAAATGTTATTTGTAAATAGTTGGACCTATTTAAATATTTAATAGAGTCTATTTTAGAATTTTTTTCTATTGTGTTTCTTAGCTAAATATAATTGCTAGTTGCATAATTTGCTAGAGGTAATTTTGAGTTTGTTGTGCATGGACCAAAATAAATATTTCTAGTACTATCTTGGAAGCTAATTTCTTTGAAGCTCACATTTTTGTTGCCTAAATACAGGGCATTTTATTTACACTAAAATTGTGATGTTTCAAAAGCCAGCTATAAAATGCAAATTTTAGAGGAGCAAAAAACAGAATGAAATCAGTTAACATTAGCCTAAAATCAGTAACATTTAGATTATATGCCAAACAAAATTTGTACTTTCTTTTCAAAGCTTTGGTACTTGAAAATACATACTATTTTAGTATCCTGTTTACTGTTTACAGGACTATAACAACAGATAATTGCTACAGTTTATGTTAAGTAGGCCAACTGAAATGATGGTTACCAGCCTTTTAAACTGCAGGGCATTTAAAAATGCCTAGGGTTTTGTCTTTTAATAATATTTTTGAAAACTGGGCTGTTTTGAAGAGAGATACATAATCCTCTATGCTTGGCACAGCATGCTAAACCTAATTTAACGAAAAGAGAAAGGAGAGAGGCAGGGATAGTGAAAGGACCACATAAGCCAAAATTCTGTAAAACTCTGTGATGCCCCTGGAATAAACCTAGCATGGGAAACCTGTGCTCAAGCACCCTGAGGAAGCAGCCTTTGTTGATTTATGACCACACAGTATACACATAAAAATAACTGATATATCATTATAGGACACAGATAAGTAAGAGTAGAGATTGTTGCACACCAGTATTTCTTGGGAAGAATCATGATTAGAGCACTGCAAACAATCCAACATGTTGAACTATAAAAAATTAAAGTTGAATCAAAAGCATTAGAGTAGGCAGCATCACAAACTCATTCCTTTCATTTGAAGGTATAAGTTTGGGCAACTTTGTGAAAATTCTTGAATAAGAGAGTTCTAAAATTGTGTTTCTGGGTACAATATGTCAAACAATATTTATATCAACAAAATTGTCAAAGAAGTTATGCAGGAAAAAGTCTTTCAGTGAAGAATGATTTCCCCCCAGGCATTAGAAGTGAAAATCAGAAATGCAGTAATTAAATCTTCAAAATCAGGGGTTCCTTATTCTCTTTTTGTTTCGCTACTATGGAAGTAAGAAAAAAGGAAAATAATTTGAAAAAATGAAAAGAGAAAAAAATGGCAGAGGAAGGCATAACGGATAGTTTTCCCCTATAGAAATGGAAAAGTGGGATCAAAGCCGCCAAAGAGAGCTCAAACTCCACTTCAAGCAATCAGTCTGAGAAAAATGAGTTATGATAGGTTTCCAATAGTATATTCCAAATTTGGGGAAGATTTTATAGATTTTTCTACTTAAATAAATGTTTTGATGATCTTTCCACTAAAGTGAACACAATTACTTTAATATCTTCCCTTTCACTGTAGAGCTCTGCTGTTCAGTATGGTAGCCACTAGCCATATATTGCTTTTAAGTACTTTGAATATAGCTGGTTTGAACTGAGATGTGTAATTGTAAAATGCCCCATTTCAAAGACTTACTATACAAAATGTAAAATATCTTATTAACATTTTATCTTGATTACATGGTAAAATTAAAAAATATTTTCAATATATCAGTTTAAATAGAATACATTAAAATTAATTTTACCTGTTTCTTTAATTTTTACAATGTGGTAATAGAAAGTTTAAAATTACACACATGGCTAACATTTATGGCACCAGTTATATTTGTACTGGATAGTGCTGGCATTCTGACCAAGATTGCCAGATATAAAAGTGGGACCCATACCCCAAATCTGATAAAATCCAGTTCCTTTTTAGAGACTTATGACACAATCATGCATATGCATACACCTCTCAAGGACAGGGATGATACTCTTTTCAAACCAATCAAAATTTTAACAAATAATTACTTACTTTCTCAGTGTGAGAAAGGACTTGGGCTAATAGGGGACAAAAGAAAGGCACAGACCTTCCAGTCACAAAGTGTGTATTTTAGAGGAGGAGATGGAAAGTAAAGAACATTAGTTATAGAAATCAGCTGAGTTGGGTGCTAGGGAGAAGTGTGGTGTCCCTCTGGGTATAAGGGGGACCTAACCTAGTCAACATGTCTCTCCTGTTTCCAGGTACACCACTCTGAACATAAAAGATGCTATTTTTTTATGGAAATAAGCAAAGAGATTATTTTATTTTTAATATTATCAGAAAACTGTGTGTGTTTAGCCAGTGAGATACATTTTTAACTTAATATATCATATTCCAGGAATTTTAAAAGCATAAAGAATAAAAAACATACTTTTAAAATACCGTATCTCAAAGGCAACTGTAGATAGTTAAGGCTTGATAGAATCTGGTTTTGTCTATGAATAGTGACCATACAATCTAGAAAATAAATGATCTCATATTTCTTTATAAATTAGGTACTCTCATTATGCCTTTTAGAGGATGCTAAAGTTGAACTTCTTTTCAAGTAAAAATCAGAGACACTCTGTCTAGGGAAGTGTATCATGGATTCATTTGCTGAGATTGATAGAATTGCTGTGTTTTATACTACATTCATTTCAGTTTTGCAAAGCATATTGAAGTATGCATTGCTAATGAGGGACAACACATTGGAAAGATCATGTATTTTGATTTAATATCAATAAACCATGTACCATGTCTGTTAATGTGTCTTTTCAGATGTTGTCTATTGGCTTATGTTTCCAAATGTTATAACTCTCTTGCCTCTATCCAACTAATGTAGTCACTAGTCTTCAGAAACCCATAAGGCTTTTATCTGTATAGACTTTTTTTATAAGTGTGCTTTTACCGTGTATTATATTTGTATATTGGCTTACCCATTCATACTATAATATGCATGAACTGGCAGTTTATGAGCTTCATAATAAATCAGTATCTTAATATGTATCATTATAGTATAGAAACATGGTTTTCAGTACATGTTTATTGCATAAGTTATTGAAGATTCATTCATTTAAAAATGCTGAAAATTTACTTTTTAGCAGGTACTTTTATAGCCTGCTAGAAAGTAGTTCTAAAAGTAAAATAAAAGTAAAATAAACAAAAGTATAAATTTCAGTGATGTAAAAAGGTTTATGTAGTCAGTGTATATGAAAATATAAAATCTCAATGATGTAAAAAGTTTTATACAGTCAGTGTATTTGAAAGAATTAATAAATATAGATATCATAGATATATTTAATACATAATATATATTTATATTAGAACTTCTAGGAAAACAAGGAGCTAAGTGTTCTCTTGTGTAATAGGCTGATTCTTTGTCTTCTGGAGAAGAGGAAGTATTTAATAACTTATTGATCTGGGTTATAGCAAATAACTTAAAACATACTGTTTCATAGCACAGTTATTAAAGGTGTGTGCATTAAATTAATTTTTTTATTTGATTTGATTAAATTAAAACTATTTGATGTTGAAGTAATGCTATTCTGGGCATGTCTCTGAGTGTTTTTATAGAGCACAATAGAAATAATCCTTAAAAAGTCAGTGAATTAACCAAAATTTTATTGAAAGAATTTGCTGTTTATTATTGATTAATTGGGGTCTAATTTTCAGAAAAATGAAATAAATCTCTCCATTTCTCTTAGAAGAGTAAGAAAACTCAGTAATTATTAGGAAATAACATGAATTGATAAGTTGCAGAAGTTTGGAGGGACTTATAACTCATAGTATTTTTGCTATATTTATTAATAGTAAGGAAAGCATGTGAAGAGATTGAGGGTGAAAGTTTAGAATTGGAAAGAGATAGAAGTCAAGAAGTGAAAATCAAGAAAGGTAAAAGTTTGCAAAAAAGTATTCTTTCTTAGTGGAAAGTTACCCTTCTTCCAGCTTTTTATTTTCTTAATTTTTATTAAAGTATACTTTTCTAGTTTTATTTCTATTCTGCTCCAATACACTGATTTAGCAAATACATAATGAATAGCTAGTTCAGTAACTAACATGGGCACTTGAGATGTGTCAGACACAAGATAAAATATCATATCACTTAATAATCAAACATATGTTGTAAGTACAGATACCCCCCCTTTACATACTGGGATGCTGAACTCCAGAGAGATTGAATAACTTGCATGTGGTCACATGATAGTGGTAGAAATGAGACTGAAAAAATCATTTTATCCCAAAGCTCTCATTCTCAGATGTTACACAGAGATTAAAACTTTCAGGCATTGAACTGGAAGCTGGGTCTATAGTGTCTTTATCTGTGTGTTTATTTTTTGCCTTCCTTCACCCAGAGGTAAATTCTAGATTCCCAATGCTTAAAATAATGGCTGGCCATGTGGAAAGTGTGAAATAGGTATTTGTTGAATTAAAGAAAAAAGGGGAGAAGGGAAGGAAAGACGGAAGATAGGAGAGAAGGGACAGGAAGGAGGGAAGTGGGGAGGAAAGAAGGGAAAGAAGGAAGGAAAGGTTCTGAATGAGATGCGTCTGCATGTTCCCCTCCTCTCTTACACTTGTTCTACTCCCTGTACCTCACTAAGTATCACAGGCCTGGCAAGGAACTATTCAATTATTTTATTTGTCTTACTTTGTTTTATACATCTGTGAGATGCACAACCTGAGCACTTTGAAATTTTTTTAAATTTTATTTTATTATGTTATGTTAGTCACTAGTCATCATTAGTTTTTGATGTAGTGTTCCATGATTCATTGTTTGCATAGAGCACTTTGAAATTTTTTATCTGACCATTTCATTTCACTTAAAAGTGGACTATCATTACTTAGAAGATACAATTCTAGCGTTAACAGTGACTTGTAGACAAATCATTTAACAATTTGGTTCTATTGTCTCATTCCTCTCAACCCATATCAGTGGTTTCATGAAGTTGGAGATTCTGAACTCTCCTAGCTGACTATTACAAAATGATGATGTATGATATTTCTCTTCTTTGAATGTCATTTTCTGTCCTTTTTGCCTGAAAAGCTTCTGCTCACCGTTCACGACCCAGTTGGTTATCACCTTCCTTGGAAGTCTCATAGCACTCTGCTGCTCTGGAGACCTTTACATAGCTGCAGTCCTTGTTTTCATCCTTTAACACATTGTATTGTCGTAACTGTTTACATGCACTAGACGAAAAGTCTAAAATATTGAGGATCATGTTTTCTTCATCTTTAAAAATGCCATAGCTGAGTGCTTGACACATCGTGTGGGTTCAGTATATTTTTGTCAATATGAATACATTGTCTACGGGATTTCAAAATGCGCATAATAGGATGAAATTAAAAGCCCTGCTAGGGTTATACTTAACAAATCATCATTCATCATGAAATCCAAATGACAGGGGAAACGGGCCTATCTTTTTTTCAAAAGAGAAAAAACTTACTGTAATAAATATTAAATAAGACTATCAGTTTTATTCAACAAAGCCCTATTACAATAAATTTTGTTTTCTAACACTGTCCAGAAGAATTTTTTATAGTTTCTTATATATACTTATATATGTAATTTATTTATTCATTCATGGGTTTATTAAACAATGTTATTGGGTCACAGTGTGTTCGGTGTGGAATATAAACTACGTCAGATATTAATCTGTGTGAGAAGGCCTTGAATCTGGTGTGAGTGGAGAAAAAAACTTGTGTGGCTATAATGGGGTGAGCAAAGATGTGAATAAAAGGAGTGTGAAAATTGCTGAGAGTAGAATTTAAGCACTGTCAAACGACAACAAAAAAGGAGCTACTATGTGAGGTAATGGAAGTGCTTATTGTCTTGATCTTGGTATAACCATGCTACAGTGCATATGTATATCAAATCTTCAAGATGTACATTTTAAATATATGTAATTATGTATATCAATTATTCCTCAATAAAGTTTGGGAGAAAAAAGGATCTTCAGGAGAAAATCCTGAACACTGGTAATTAAACTAGTAAGTAAAGCATAAAAAAAAAAAAGTGCGGAGCTTTCTGTAGAAATAAACTACGGATGATTATTTTATGAGTTATGTAAATGATTCAGGTTTTTATCCCTAATAATAGCAAAATTATAAGATATTTGAAGCATGTTAGTGGCAGTCCATTTTTTAAAATAGGCATTTGTTTGGATAATGAGTATGAATGAATGAACACTGCAACTTTGAGAACAGTTAGGTACTACAGTAATCTAGGCAAGCAATGATGATGGTTTTGACTAATGATATGGCAATGAAGAAGGAAAGAAGTAAGATTTAGGGGATAAAATTGTCAGAACGTACTGATAGATTGGATGCAAAGTATATAAGAGAAAGTCAGTGGTTTAAGAAGAATATTGTAATTAACGTGGAATTAAAGAGGAGAGGAGGGAGAGTATCAATTGCACTAAATTTTCAACTAAATTAACTTTATAATATGTATAAATCAATTAAATATTATAGCAGCGAGTAGAATTTCAAAACTGTTTTTTCCAAAGCATGTAGTAATAAGCATCAATTTAGTGATTATCACTTGATCAACTTTTGATAAATGACATCTATTATTATGTTCTTAAATTTTGCCAAGACCAGTTCTACCATAACCTAATTAGAGCTATCTACAGGTAATATATAAGTTTTCCTTGCCTTGGAATTCATCTTGGCTGGCTGTTTTTTTTCCCCAACAATCAGTGGAGTTGGAAAAATATTCTTCTGCTACCTTAAGCTAGAAGGCTAAAATGCCTGGAGATTATGAGACCTCTTGATGTTTAACTGTCACTCTTCCATGGCATAACCTCAATATGTTGTGTTGGGAAAGTATCTCAGGTACAATCACTAAACTCTCTACTGCTTATGAACCTCAGCCATCCGACTAAGTTGTGCCGTATTCATGTAATAATGTGCAGTTTGTAAGGCTATACCAATACTTATGATTTCTCTTTTCTCAAGTTAAACCGCTGTACCCGGTCTGTAAGCAAGTCTGACTCTTATCTTCACCATATGCACCTTTCAACATTGCCACTGTGATGCCCCTACTTGATGTGTTTGGATTAGGCAACTCCCACAGTCCTCAGCTCTCACCAGCAGCCAGTCAGTTACTGAAATGTGGATGCGAGAAATCAGAGAAAAATTTAGCTTTCTCCATGGGCTCATTTATTTTATTTATTTTTATTTTTTATTTTTTTCCTATTTTTTCATTGTGGCAAAATACACATAGCATAACGTTGACCATCTTAACTATTTTTATGTGCATAGTTAAGGGGTACTAACACATTCATAATGTTGTGCAGCCATAACCACCATCATTCTCTGTAACTCATCTTGTAAAACTCTTGAAACTTGAAAGTTTCAACATCTTGAAACATCTTGAAACTCTATATCTATTAAACAGTACCTCCCTGCCCCTCTCTCCCCCCAAGAAGAAACCACCATTCTGCTTCCTAGCCTCTATACTTTTGACTGTGCTAAGTAGCTCATATAAATGGAATCATACAGTATTTGTCTTTTTTTTTTGTTAGTGGCTTATTTCACTCACTGTAATTGGTTCACTTATTTTAGACTGCTGTATGATACAGAAGAAAAGGCTGCCACTACAGCACCTAATTGTCTCACTAAAATTCTGTCTGCCCCCTGTCCCTTCAATCATACCCTTCGAAGTAGCAGACTCTGCACTGTCTGCACTTTTCCCAGGAAGCTTAAATAAATGAAAATTCTCCTACTGCTCCAAGTTCTTCAGTTATATAGTATGCTTCTTTTCCAATATTCCTTTGGTGTTTTTGTGATTTCTCAGTGGCTAATTTTTTTATGTCAACAAGAGATTAGAATTATATAGCAGATTTGTCATGGTTACAGTATTCCACATAAAATTTTAGTATTGGTGCCTTTACACAAGTAATGTTTTTGCTTATTTTCTTTTTTTAAACATAATTTAGGATTGGTCAAGAAGCAACATTCTGGATTAAAACATTGTTTCAGAAAACAAAATTACATGGGCCTGATGATGTTGTAAATATTAATTCCAGTCTTACATAACATACCAAAACGTTTGATAGATTTTCAGCTTAACTTTATCTTGTTCTGCCTTGATGGTGGGAGTGTAGATGTCTGTAGTAAGGCATTTAAAGCTCAAGAGATCTGACTGTAGATCGAAAGGATTAACACCAAAGTAATGCTGCCATTACTGTTACCTGGCATTTTTAGTAAGATCATCATTTCAGATTCTGAAATATTTTGAACTCCCTGTAAGACTGATTGCATTTTAATATAGTGGCCCTGAAATTATTGTACAGTAATTAGAAACATGTTTGGTGGTTTAAATTGGCAAATCACTGTGTATTATTAACTGCTGCTCTGTTTGTTATGTAAATACTTCAGGTTGATGCCTTGTGCAATGCATGAATTGCTAAAGGGATAAATAATTTACTTTCAAGGCAGATGGCTGCCACTATCCAAGTTTACTCCATGTTCCATAAAATTATTGATATATCTTAACTGATTCTTTGAGTTCTTTGATCTTGTCAGCACTTTCTTAAGTAAGCATTTTGGTTAATTCTTATCTTAATCTGTGTCTACAAAAGTTCAGAAAATTATTCTCCCTGAACAAACAGAAGGTGTACATGAAATTGGGAGTCCAAGGGAGGAGATAAAAGGCTTGTTTCTCTGTCTTTTGTTTATATGTTATTTTCTTATATAGTCTTTTACTTGTATGTATTTTTTTTACTATGTGTAAATCTTTTACTTCCATTATGTTATTCATGAGCTGATTTGACTTATGGGGTCACATTAAGATTTGACATTATAAAGATACTTCCTCAACAGTTTGATTAATGTATAACTGTTCTGCCAAATTATTCTTCCTTCTGTTGAACTGATACTTGTTATGAGATAAAAATACTATAATAAAACTTCCTCAGGTTTTCTGTGAAGTAAATAAATGCCAGTGTTTCCATGAAGATTTATCTGTTTCTTCCTCAGAATGCTAGCATATACTGGAAGAAAGGTATCCCAAACCAAAGGTTGCCCAGAGCTATCTGTCCTAAATGTGATGTGGGTTTTTTGGTATTGGTTAAAGCTGAAAATAATGCCCATCCTATGACATACCATTCCAGTTCTAGGAATATAGCTACAGGAGTGTGTGCATATGTTCATCAAAAGATATACTCAGGTGTGATTATAGCAGCACTATTCAAATGGCTAAAAACTGGAAACAACCCAAATGTCCATCTACAGTAGAAATGTATACATGAATTATGGTAGAAATTGCACACTGGAATACTATATGGCAATGAAAGTGAACTAACTGCATCTACTGAGAGGATCGTATGGTTCTTATCCTTTCTTTTATTAATGTGGTGTATCCCTTTGATTTGTGATTAATGAACCAATATTGTAACCCAGGAGTAAATCCCACTTGATCGTGGTGAGTGGTTCTTTTAATGTACTGTTGGATTTGATTTGCTAGTATCTTCCTGAGAATTTTTGCATCCATGTTCATCAGGGATATTGGCCTGTAATGCACATTTTTAGTGGGGTCCTTATCTGGTTGCGAATCAAGGTAATGTTGGCCTCATAGAATGAATTTGGGAGTTTCCCTTCCATTTCTATTTTTTGGAACAGTTTGAGAAGAAGAGGTATTAACTCCTCTTTAAATGTTTGGTAGATTTCCCCTGAGAAGCCATCTGGCCCTGGACTTCTGTTTGTTGGGAGATTTTTGATTACTGATTCAATTTCTCTGCTGGTTATGAGTCTGTTCAAGTTTTCTATTTCTTCCTATTTTACTTTTGGTAGTTTATATGTTTCTAGGAATGTATCCATTTCTTCCAGATTGCCCAATTTGTTGGCATGTAATTTTTCATAATATTCTCTTATAATTGTATGTACTTTCTGTGGTGTTGGTTGTGATCTCCCTCATTTGTGATTTTATTTGAGGTCTTTCTCTTCTTTTTGATAAGTCTGGCTAGGGGTTTATCAATTTTATTAATTCTTTCAAAGAACCAGCTCCTGGTTTCATTGATCTGTTCTACTGGGGTTTTTGTTTGTTTGTTTCTATATCATGTATTTCTTCTCTGAACTTTATTATTTCCCTTCTGTTGGCTTTAGGCTTTATTTGGTATTCCTTTTTTAGCTCTTTTAGTGTAAGGCTAGGTTGTGTATTTGAGATTTTTCTTGCTTCTTGAGGTAAGACTATATTGCCATATACTTCCCTCTTATGACAGCTTTTTCTACATCCCAAAGATTTTGGACTGTCATGTTTTCATTTTCATTAGCTTCTATGTATTGTTTAATTTCTTCTTTAATTTCCTGATGGACCCATTCATTCTTTGGTAGGGTGTTCTTTAAACTCCATGTATTTGTGATCTTCCCAAATTTTTTTGTGTGGTTGACTTCAAGTTTCATAGTGTATTAGATCTTCTTGTTGGATAGACTCCATATTATGATATAGTGCCCTTCTTTGTCTCTTGTCATGGTCTTTGATTCAAAATCTAGTTTGTCTGATATAAGTATTGCTACTCCAGCTTTCTTTTGACATCAACTTGCATGATAAATATTTCTCCATCTCCTTCATCCCCCTTTTGATCTACAGGTGTCTTTTGGTCTAAAATGAATCGTAGGCAGCATTTAGATGGGTCTTGTTTTTTTTTTTTTTATCCATTCTGATACCCTTTGTCTTTTGATTGGAGCATTTAATCCATTTACATTCAGAGTAATTATTGATAGATATGAACTTAGTGTAATTTTATTATTTGTTTTGTTGTTGTTTCTGTAGATTTTCTCTGTTCCTTTCTAACCTGTCACTTTTGGTCTTTCTTTCCTATTCAAAGAGTTCCCTTTAATATTTCTTGTAGGGCTGGCTTAGTGGTCATGAACTCCTTTAGTTTTTGTTTGTCTAGGAAATTCTTTTTCTCTCCTTCTATTCTGAATGACAGCTTTTCTAGGTAGAGTGTTCTTGGCTGCATATTTTTCCCATACAGCATGTTAAATATATCATGCCTCTTTCTTCTTGCCTGTCAAGTTTCTTTGGAGAGATCTGTTGCTAGCCTTATTTGTCTTCCCTTGTAAATTAGGGATTTCTTTTGTCTTGCTGCTTTTAGAATTCATTCCTTATCTGTGTTTTCTGTTGCTGCAATGTGTCTTGGTATTGACCTGCTTTTGTTGATTTTGGTGGGAGTTCTCTGTGCCTCCTGGATTTGGATGTCTGTTTCCTTCCTTCAGATCTCAGTTATTGCATTTTTCATTTTAACCTAACTAGTTTTTAGGTCTTTTATCTTTGCAGTAAGGGACTTCCTGGTATCTTCTATGCTTTTCTCAAGCCAGATAATATCCTTATGATTGTTGCTTTAAATTCTGACTCATGCATATCACTTATATCTATTTTCATTAGATGCCTGGCCATGACCCTTTCTTGTTGTTTCTTTTGGGATGGATTTCTCCGTCTTGGCATTTTATCTAGGTTTCTGTCTTCTTCTTTGTGTTGGGAAAGTCTGTTATGTTTCCTGCTTCTGAGAGTAATGTCTTTATTAAGAAAAGGTAGTATATTGTCCTGGACCTGGTGCTTCAGGAAGTGTATCTCATGTATGCTCTGTGCACTCTGTGCTGTATTTTGGCTGCTCTTTCCCTCAGGTCATTCCTCTGCAGAGTTTCTCCTTGCCTGCAGTGGGGAGTGTTTGGACCTTGGCCAGAGTGTGGCAGGTTTTAACTAGATGTGCTCTGGTCTGCTTGTTAAAAAAGACCTGAGGCTATTTCCAGTGGAGCTGAAGTTTTGCAGAACTCATGGTCAGTAGACATGGGGGGTGGGGGGTGACATACTGGTCAGTAGACATGCTGGTCTTCTGGGAAAGGGGGCCCCTGCTCTGGTTCTTGGGCACTCTTGCCCTAGAAAAGTAGCACCTGCAGAATGCAGAGGGGTGGGGCTTGGGGTAAGTGGTTTAGGCTGCCACTGCTGGCACTGTGCTGCTCACTGAAGTTAGTTTATTCTAATGGGTGGGGGAAGAAAATGGTGCCAGCTAGCTCCCTCATCCCTGGAGAGGGGAGTTCATACCTGCAGCTCTCCTGGAAGCCCTCACGGAAGAGTGAACAATCTCCCTTCATGTGTCCCAGATATCCCTCAGCTCACTGCCTTCATCTTGTCTGTGTCTGGGATGTCTGCCTGCCTGGCAGCACAGTGCACCTTGGGCTCTATCCCAGGCAGGCTGGCTGAATTTTAAAACCCCAAACGTTAGGGACCTGGCATGGCAAGGACCCATGCTGGTCCTCTGGGGGAGGGTCTTGCCTCACTGGGACTGGTGTAGGTTTGCCCAGGAGGGCAATTGCACCAAAGCACATGGATGTGGAGTTTGGAGTAAAGCCCAGCAAAGAGTCAGTGTCCAGGTTAGCCACCCTCAGCCAGTTTCTCTGCACCTGTGCTGGGGGATAGGGGAGAGAAATGGTACCCCTGGCTCTTTTGTTCCCAGTGAGGCAATGCCACCTCTCCCAGATGTGCTTCAAGTAGGGGGAACTGTCTCTCCCAGGTGCATCCCAGGGGATCCTCAGATAGCACTGTCTGCCTTCTGGGATGTCTGCCCTCCTTCTCCACAGGGACACTGCAGTGCCTGCTACAGACTTCCAAAGACAGTCTTTGAGCCCTGCTGTTCATAAAAATTCCCAAAAGTCAGCCCCTCTCTTTTTCCCAGTCAGTGGTTTTGGGGAAATGTTTTCTTTGTGCAATTCCTTGTGCATTCCTCTCTCTCATGTGCTCTTTCTCTCTCTCTCTATCTCACCTCTCTCCATGAACAGGGCTCCCTCCCCTCCCCAGCACCTGGGATACATTTCTCCCCGAAACCATGTTTCGACACCTCCTACCTTCCACGATGTCGCCTCTCCTCTCCCTCCAGTTGTGCAGTTTGTTCTGTCAGTCTTCCAATTGAAAAACCCTCAACAAAGTAGGTTTAGAGGGAACATACCTCAATATCATAAAGGCCATATACAAAAGACCCACAGCTAATACCATCCTCAGTGGGGAAATCGGCATCCAAATCAGCAAGGAAGTAGTCAAACTTTCACTGTTTGCAGACAACCCTATACTCTATATAGAAAACCTGAAAGACTCCACCAAAAGATTGCTAGAACTGATACACAAATTCAGTAAAGTTGCAGGATACAAAATCAGCGTACATAAATCTGTCTCATTTCTATACACCAATAATGAAGCAGCCGAAAGAGGAAGTCAAGGAATCGATCGCATTTACAATTTCACCAAAAGCCATAAGATACCTAAGAATAAACCTAATGAAAGAGGTAAAAGATCTGTACTCTGAAAAGTATAATACATTTACAAAAGAAATTGAGGTGACAACACAAAGAAATGGAAAAACATGCCATGCACGTGGATTGGAAAAACAAATATTGTTAAAATGTCTATACTACTGAAAACAATCTATCTACACATTCAATGCAATCCCTATCAAAATACCATCAGCATTTTTCACAGAGCTGGAACAAACAATCCTAAAGTTTGTATGGAACCACAAAGACCCCAAATAGCGAAAGCAATCTTGAAAAAGAAAAGCAAAGCTGGAGGCATCACAGTTCTGGACTTTAAGCTGTATTACAAAGCTGTAGTCATTAAGATGGTATGGTACTGGCACAGAAATAGACATATAGACCAATGGAACAGAATAGAAAACCCTGAAATGGACCCACAACTATACGGTCAGCTAGTATTCAACAAAGCAGGAAAGAATATCCAATGGAAAAAAAAAGACAGTCTCTTCAACAAACGGTAAGGGAAAACTGGACAGCAACATGCGAGAGAATGAAACTGGACCACATTCTTACCCCACACACAAACTTTAATTCAAAAGGATGAAAGACCTAAATGTGAGACAGGAAACCATCAAAATCCCGAAGGAGAACACAGGTAGCAACCTCTTTGACATTAGCAGCTTCTTACTAGATATGAATCCTGAGGTAAGAAACAAAAGCAAAAATGAACTATTGGGACTTCATCAAGATAAAAAGCTTCTGCACAGCAAAGTAAACAATCAACAAAACTAAAAGGCAACCTTCAGAATTGGAAAAGATATTTGCAAAAGACATGTCTGCTAAAGGGTTATTATCCAAAATCTATAAAGAACTTAATCAAACTTAATGCCTAAAAAAATCAAATGACCTAGTTAAAAAATTGGCCAGACATAAATAGACATTTTTCCAAAGAAAACATATAGATGGCTAACAGACACTGAAAAGATGCCCAACATCACTTGTCATCAGGGAATTACAAATCAAAACTACAATGAGATATCACCTCATACCTATCAGAATGGCTAAAATTAACAACACAGAAAACAACAGATGTTGGTGAGGATGCAGAGCAGGGGAACCCTCTTACACTGCTGGTGGAAATGCAAGCTCGTGCAACCACTCTGGAAAACAGTATGGAGGTTCCTTAAAAAGTTAAAAATAATACTACCCTGTGATCCAGCAATTGCACTACTAGGTATTTACCCAAAGGATACAAAAGTACTGATTTCAAGGGAAACATTAACCCCAATGTCTATAGCATCATTATCAACAATAGCCAAATAATGGAAAGAGCCCACAGGTCTATTCACTGATGAATGGATAAAGAGGTGGTATGTTTATACAATGGAATATTACTCAGCCATTAAAAAGAATGAAATCTTGCCATTTGCAATGATGTAGATGGAGCTAGAGACTATCATGCAAAGTGAAATAAGTCAGAGAAAGACAAATACCATATGATTTCACTCATATGTGGAATTTAAGAAACAAAACAAATGAACATAGGGAAAAAAAAGAGGGACAAACCATAAGAGACTCTTAACTATAGAGAATAAACTGAGGGTAGCTGGAGGGGAGGAGGGTGGGGGATGGGTTAAATGGGTGATGGGTATTAAGGGGGGCACTTGTTGTGATGAGCACTAGGTGTTGTATGTAAGTGATGAATCACTAAGTTCTACTCCTGAAACTAATATTACACTGTATGTTAACTAACTAGAATTTAAATAAAAACTTGAAACTACAGAAAAAAAAAGTGAACAACTGCAACTACGTATAGCAAATTATATGAACTTCATACACATAGTGTTAAGCAAAAGAGGCCAGACACAGATCAGTATATACCTTATTTTATTTATAGAATGTTCAAAAACAGACAAAAACCCATCTTTGGTGACCAAAAGCAGATAGTGTGTACCTTGAAGAGGTAGGAGTTAAATGGTTTGAAATGAGTATGAGAAGAGTTTTTTGTGTGCTAATAAATAATGCCATTTATTGATCAGAGTGCTCAGTACACAGATGTGTTCAGTTTAGGAAAATTCATTGGGCTATATATATATGATTTGATCTCATTTCATTTTTAGAGATTATGACTCAAAAGATTCCCTGAAAAAGAGGAAATTGACATATCAGAAAGTAACAATAGTCACTGTGGGAGGCTCTAACAAATCCAGCATCTCTTGAGATGACTTAGTAAGACAGAAATTTGTTAATATTATAAAAATGTGAAGAATAATTAACAATTTGATCTGATTTATCTATCTCTCTCCCTTTCTCCCTGTTTCTCTTGCTCTCTTTTTTCCTTCTAGTACATTATTTGGGTTTTCTAGAGAAACAAAACCAATAGGTTATATATGCATATACATATATGTATGTATATAGTACATATATACATGTATACATATGTACACACACATACACACATACACAAAGATATTTATTATAAGGAATTGGCTCATGCTGTTACGGAGTCTGAGAGATACCACAGTCTGCTCTTGGCAAGCTGGGGAACCAAGAAAGCCAGTAGTCTAAGTTCCATGCCAAGTCTGAAGTCTTGAGAACCAGGAGAACCAATGCTGTAAGACCCAGTCTGAGGACAGAAGAGAAATGAATGAGTCAGGCAGAGAGAACAGATTATTATATATAATATAATATAATATAATATAATATAATATAATATAATATAATATAATATATACTATATATATTTTTACTTTACTCAGTAATGACATGCTTTAATCCTGGCATTTTTTTGGAAACATCTTTTTGTTCAGTAATTCACTATTCAGCAATGTCAAATCTGTTACCTTTTCCCCCATATTGAGTTTCTAATTTTGGTTATTATATATTAAAATCTTAGATATTTTGTCAGCAAAAAAATCTTCTTGTTCAGTTTTTATAAATCATTACTTTTCATTATAATTTCAATACCTCCTTTATATAGTAAGAATATTGTAAAATAACTAATATTCTGTAACTAATAATTATCATTACTGTTGTGTTTTAGAATTCTGGCTCATTAATGTGTTTAATGATTTTTTAAAATATTATGTCCTCGTATCATTTAATTTTTAATTGGTAGGAGTTCCTGGAGGTTGTCATTTGAAGATCATTTTTTCAGTATATTTGTTTCTAGCAGGCACCTAGGAACCTACTAATTTGGGGCTACACTAAAATAAAATATTAACTAGTGTGCTTTGAACCACACAGGTAATATGAATTCATGGACCAGATTCAGGTTCATGATTAAGTAATCTTAAGGGATGTTTATTTTATTTTATCTGTTCTGCTGTAAGTAGAATTTGAGAAAGGCATATATTCTAACTCTGTTTAGGGTGACTTTTTCTGCAGTTTTGTGCTTCAGGGTTCTAAGTTTCATGAGGGGTAGAAGTGGAGTGTCTCTCTAATATGACCCTAAGTATTGGCAATATTCAAGCTGTGTCTCTTGTACTCTAAGCCAGATACTTGTTAAAACCCCAGCTTTATCCTACCACATATCCCCAAGGAAAATGCCAGGGACAGAGCTCACCTCTCTTTTTGTAATAAAGCTTTCTTAACATTTGTGTAATTGATTTTCCTGCCATTCCAACCATGGAATAAAAGAATTGTAACATATTTTATGGAGAAATCATTCAGTCAGCATTTGCTACAAATTTAAGCAAGCAATCTTTCTAAATTTTTTAAAATGTGATTGTTTTACCTAGATAAATAAAATCCTTCAGTCGATCACTTTGATTTTAGGATAAATTATGAAGTACTAAACCTGGTGTCTAAATCCATTTCTCCTGCTTAATCTCATTACATCCCAACTCATGCTCATAGTATCAGCAAGTTTGACTTAGCACTTGCATTGCTCAAAGTATGCCCTGGTCTCTCAGTCCTCCATGATTATGCTTTGATAATACTGCATAATAAAAGACCCTAAAATATTGACTGGTAGCTTAAGAAAGTTCATATTTATTTTTTTATGCATGGATTTGCATATCAGCTTTGGTTTGGGCAGATTTTGATCCTGTGTTCAGAGAAACTTGGACTAAGTTCAGGCTTTAGATTTAGGCAGTACTCTATTTTCTTCATTCTGGGCCTTAGGCTAAAGGAGAAATGGCTCCTGGAACATGTCTTACACTTGCTTGTAGTCAAAGACTCAAGAGAACAGAGCAGGAACGCACAAAGCCTCTTAAGACCTTGGCTCAGAACTGGCATGCTATTATTTCTTTTCCTCTCTTCTCTTTTCTTTTCTTTCTTCTTCTTCTTCTTCTTCTTTTTTTTTTTTCTCTTATTTCTGCCTACAAGCACAGACATGGTCAAGCATAACATCTGGGGTGGGGAACATCTGATCTTGATATATACTGTGTTATATTCCTTTTTAATTTTGGTTTATCCCAATAACTATATTTAATAAAACATGTTACCGGAAGGTAAAAAATAAGAAGATAAGCAATTAGGAGAAATTCCATGGTAGAATAATATTCAGGTGTAGAAAAACTGAAAATAAGAGATGAAAATTTTACAAACAGTATGGAATTGCAGAAAAAAATGATTTTGGAGCAAGGGTAATATGAAATAACATGTTGCTGATTATCATTGTGCTGTATATGACACATTTAGAGTGCAAACCTTGTACAAAAATCTAAGTAAATCAACTAATTTCCAAAACTTCAAAATATATTGTTATAAAGTATATAATAAAATCAATTAAGTTAAACACAACCACCTCTGTGGATAAGATAATGAGTAATATCATAAACATGTTTTACACAAAAACTTCCCCTTTTTGTTTCTATATACCTTTTAATGGATATTGGAAGGCTATAATGTCACTTTTTAGAGATTTGTTAGACTATCATTTTCTCACAATATGCCTCTCCCTCCCCATAATTCATAATTCACTGTAGGCTAAAATAAAATAATTCACTGTAGGCTAAATAAAATTCACTGTAATTCATAATAGGCTATAATTCACTGTAGGCTAAAATAAAATCTTTTTTTTATTTTAAAGATTTTTATTTATTTATTTGACAGAGAGAGAGACACAGCAAGAGAGGGAACACAAGCAGAGGGAGTGGGAGAGGGAGAAGCAGGCTTCCCGCTGAGCGGGGAGCCCGACGCGGGGCTCGATCCCAGGACCCTGGGATCATGACATGAGCCGAAGGCAGACACTCAACGACTGAGCCACCCAGGCGCCCTATAAATAAAATCTTTAAAAAAAAAACAAACTACTGAATTATCATGTAAATAGTATGATGAAAAATGTGAGCTATAATCTACTAAAATATTTGGACTTTTTTTTCAACAAATCTCAGACTGTATTAAGCTCCAAAACAAAACAAAACACATCCTTGTTTAATAGATATTAATTGTGAAGGCAACTTCAATGACAGTAATATAATTTCTACATAATATAGGATCATTTTAGATTCAGAGTAGTATGAATATTGTGCCTGTAGCCTAGCAGCAGTTTTTTATGTCTTTGTTGTAGCATTGACTCTCCTCATTCACAGAATTGAAACTGATCTTATCCTAAAATCTCTCTTGTGTTCTTTAAATGTCGTTAAAGGGAAATATGAATAGATACTTCTGAGAAATTCTGAAAGGAAATAAAGAAAATCAGGACATTTTCCCCCATTTTTTTTCTTTACAAAGATACTAAGATGCATTACAAGAAACATGAAATTCTCATGTCCATTTACTGAAGTGATCAAAGATCTGTCAGGGTTTGATGGTCTGATCTCAACAGACTGTACCTCCTTAAGAACTATTAAGACAAATAATAATTACACAAGCTTTTACCAGCTATCTAGAGTAATGGTCACACCCGGCATGCTATCTTCCAAATAAAGATCATTATAATGTTACCCCTGGTTTTAGCCCTGAGATCACTTAAAAAATATGTATATGTTTTTCATAAATGTCTGAATGATTATTTCCCAAACAGAAGATTTCCAAATAATCTAGTATCTAAGGAAATTTCTACAATAGTTATAAATTTTTCTCCTAAATTTAGGAGTTGTAACTATCCTCAATTGCCTGTTGATTAAATACATACTAAATTTTAGCATTGCTGAAATGATAATTCTTAAGTAATAGTGATGTTCATAGTTATACAAAAGAATCTGTTAGCTGCCTGAATAGTTTCAAGTTTAAGTTGTAATGAGAAAACAAATTAAATATTAAGAATAAGGGATAATGGGGCACCTGGGTGGCTCAGTCGTTGGGTATCTGCCTTCGGCTCAGGTCATGATCCCAGGGTCCTGGGATCGAGCCCCGCGTTGGGCTCCCTGCTCAAGAGGGAAGCCTGCTTCTCCCTCTCCCACTCCCCCTGCTTGTATTCCTTCTCTTGCTGTGTCTCTCTCTGTCAAATAAATAAATAAATAAATCTTAAAAAAAAAAAGATTAAGGGATAATGAAACATCAGGGTTTTAAAAAGTATCAAATTTTTTCTTCAAGTAATATCTTACTGAACATATCTCTTAAAAAGATTTTTAAAGTATGAATTTTCCTCAACATCTTGTGTATTTTTTTCAATATCTAGTTACAAAATATTTATTAGTCATGTAAGGAATACCAGTTACCATCTTTAAAGTCTTTTTAGAGTTGTGTTATTCCTTGTAATTAATTTGGTCCAAAGATAGTAAAAATATTTTGCTACTCTAAGCTACAGGACTTCATTTCATTTGTATTACCTTTATTATGCAATGCATATATGAGTAAACAAATTAAATTAAAAACAAATATCTTGCCCGAGGGCAAGATTATACATACAAATTTTGCTTGTGACTCTTCATCTAAAATCAGAGTACAAAGAAGAGCTGAAATAAACCCTCTAAAAGGCTTTTAGGCTAAGGGTCGAGTGGAACTGAGGGAATTCTTCTCCCAGGTAATCTGTACTTTCTCCTAAGGAAGACAGGGGAAGAGCCACGATCCGAAAACTTGAAACAGGGAAGTAAGGCTAAACAGTGTCTGGAGGCCCAGAAATCAGGGAGTGATATAAAGAGCAAAGAAGACTCTACAACCATCACAGATACTTGTAGCAAGGCTAGAAATCAAGGAGTGATATCCCACTCGTAAAAGCTTTACAGCTCAACTTGGAAGGCATAAGCAGATCTTCAGAATTTCACCAGAGCTTAGATCCCAGACTCTGCTAAAGAAAAAGTTATGAGCTCATCTTCAAAATATTTAAAGCCATTGTGAACTGATTCTAGCTAAAGGTTAAGTAAACCCAGGATTAAGTAAACTGCCAATAAATTCTATATAAGAAAGAACATGACCGTTTATTGGAGTAAATATTTATTTATTTACTTGTAATGCAATAAAACAGCATGTAATAAAAAATTATAATGAACATACAAAAAATCAGGAAAATATGGACCATGGTTGAGAGCAGCAATGATCATTATAAACAGATGCTAAGATGCCCTAGATGCTGGGATTATCACACCAAATTTAAAATGACTGTAATAAAAATGAAAAAGAATTTTGTGGGAAAGGTAGGAAGAATAAAGATATGGAACTTTTAGTAGAGATATGGGAACTACATAAAGAACAAAATAGAAATGCTTTAATTACACACACACACACACACACACACACACACACACACACACCACACATCAGAAATAAAGAATTCATTGAATGAATTTAACCTAAGACTTGATACAAAAGGGAAAGGATCATTGAAGAGACAATATACAAACAGAAATAAAAATATGAAAGTGGAAGAAGAAATAGAGAAATATCAAGGATATGAGAAAATATCAAGCGGTCCACTATGTATGTACTTGGGAGTCTCAAAAGGACAAAAGTAAGACAATGGGAAAGAAGAAATATTTAGAGATAGTGACCAAAAGAAACTTTGCAAAACTGATTTAAAAAGTCAACTCAGAGCTCAAAGAAGTTCAGTGAATGCCCTGAGGAGTATAAACAGATAAATACAAAATATATAGGCTCACTCATACATGCAAACACAGACACACACACACACACACACACATTACAGCTAAACTATTATAAATTAAAGATAAAATCATATTCTTTAAAGGAGAAATCGGAGGAAAAAACCTTCTTATATATAAGAGAAAAATAACGCTAATAAAGATTGACTTCACACCAGAAATAATAAATAATATTTGAATGTTTTAAATACTAAAAGAGAAAACATAACTCTCAAAGTAGAATTCTAACTCTAGTTAACCTTCACAAAATCATCCTCAGACAAAAGCTGGGTGATTTGTCCTTAATAGATCTTTACTATAAGAAATGTGGAAAGAAGAACTTCTTGCTGAAGTAAAATTATGAAATTCTAGATATGTAAGAATGATTGAAGAGCACAGGAAATGGGAAATAACTGGTATTCTGCAAACATAGTTGTTTTTCTTAGTTTCTTTCAAAGATTAGTAAGTGATTAAAGCAATCACATTAACATAATGTAGCATATATGGCATACATAAAAAACAAAATAATATGAACATAAAAACTTGAGGAAGTTTTTTTTTTTTTACACTGTGGATGAAGTAGCATATTGTTTGAAGCTACAGTGTTACAAAAAAAAGCACATACTAACAGGGGGTTGGTATCCAAAATATATAAAGAGCTTATGCAACACAACACACACAAAAAAAGCCAAATAATCCAAAAAATCGGCAGAAGATACGAACAGAAATCTCCAAAGAAGACATACAGATGGCCCACAGACACATGAAAAGATGATCAGCATCACCACTAATCATCATTGAAATGCAAATTGAAACCACGATGAGATAGTACCTCACACCTGTCAAAATGGCTAAAATCAAAAACATAAGAAATAGCAAGTATAGGTGAGCATATGGAGAAAAAGGAACCCTCTTGCACTGTTGATAGGAATGCAAACTGGTGCAGCCACTTTGGAAGACAGTATGGAGTTCCCTTAAACAGTTAAAATAGAATACCCTATGATCCAGTAATGGTACTACTGGGTATTTAAGCAAAGAATACAGAAACACTAATTGGAAGGGATATATGCACCCCTATACTTATTGCAGCATTTTGTACAATAGCCAAATTATGGAAGCAACTCAAGTGTTCACTGATAGATGAATGGATAGAGAAGAAGTGGTTTATGTATGGTGTGTGTGTGTGTGTGTGTGTGTGTGTGTGTGTATGCAATGGTATATTATTTAGCCATAAGAAGAATGGAATCTAGCCATTTCCAGTGACATTGATGGAGCTAGAGAGTATAACGGTAAGTGAAATAAGTCAGAGAGAGAAAAACACCATATTTCACTCATATGTGGAATTTAAGGAACAAATGAGCAAAGAAAAAAAAAAGTAAAACCAAGAAACAGAGTCTTAAGTATAGAGAACAAAGTGACGTTTACCAGAGGGGAGGTAGGGGAAGGGATGGGTTAAACAGGTGATAGGAATTAAAGAGTACACTTATCTGGGGCACCTGGGTGGCTCAGTTGGTTAAGCGACTGCCTTTGGTTCAGGTCATGATCCCGGAGTCCCGGGACGGAGTCCTGCATCAGGCTTCCTGCTCAACGAAGAGCCTGCTTCTCCCTCTGACCCTCCCCACTCTCATGTACTCTCTGTCTCTCTCTCTCATTCTCGCTCTCTCAAATAAATAAATCTAAAAAAAAAGTACACTTATCATGATGAGCACTGAGGATTGTATAGACTTGATGAGTCACTATGTTATACACCTAAAACTAATATAACCCTGTTATGTTAATTATACTGGAATTAAGTTTTTTAAAAAATGCAGATGGCAATATCTATGGAAATCGCTAAAAACAGCAAAAAGAGACATAGCTGAGATATTAATATAGGAGATAAAATCAAATACTTTAATCTTTACAATTCACTCACCAGGTGGTAGAAAAGTAAGAACAAAGAACAAATTGCTAAATATCAAACAAATGTAAAAATGGGAAAGTCATTTTATGAGGCTATTTGTGTTCCCACAAAATTCATATGTTAAAATCCTAAACCCCAGGGAATAATATTAGGAGGTGGGGCCTTTGGAAGGTACTTGGGTCATGAGGGTGGAGCCCTCACAAATGGAATTAGTGCTCTTAGAAAAGAGTCCCCACAGAGCTCCCTAGTCCCTTTAACCATGTGAGGACACAATGAGAGTTCACACTGTGGCAGCCTGTAAAAGTGCCCTCATTTGACCATGTTGTCATCTGATCTTGGATTTATAACCTCCAGAATTGTGAGAAATACATTTTTGTTGCTTATAAGCAATCTAGTCTGTGGTGTTTTGTTATAGGAGCCTGAACAGACTAAGATAGGCCAGCATAATTCATATATCAAAACATGAAAAGTAATACAAGGCAAAAGTTAGAAAACACTATCCCTCTTGAATATACATACAAAATGTCTTAAAATATTAGCAAATCAAAATCAACAATAATGAAAAAATAAGCTGTGTTATCCCAGAAATTTAAGTTTGGTTTGGTTATAGAAAATTAATAAATGTAATAAATCAAATTAGCAGAATAATTGACAAATTATGTAATTATCTCAATAACTGTCCCAAAAAAACTTGAAAAATTCACACCTGTTATGGACTGTTATGTAAAAAATAATACAATAACAAAACTGTCAGCAAGCCTGGAATACAAGAGAACTCCCTCAGTCTCATAATGAGTATTTATAAAAAACCTACAGTTAACACCAATAAAGTTGGAACATTAAACACTTTCCTCCTTAGTTCAGGGAAATGGCAAGGATATCTGCTCATGCCACTTCTATTTTAACATTTCCTACAGATTTTAACCCATACAATAAGGCAAGATAAACAAAACTGTAAATATTAGAAAACAAGAGGCAATTCTTTTCATTCACAGAAGATACTATTGTCAATGTTTAAAATAAAAATCTTGTTTACACAAACTACTAAAATGTATAGGGGAGTTTAATAAGGTCACAAGACAGTATAGAGCAATCTATTTTTTTTCTATATAATTGTAATGAAATTTTTTAAATGTAAAATATGGTAGCATAAAAATTAAGTGTAGGAATAAAATTTTTAAATGTGAAATGACTTTAATTTGGAAGCTACAAATCATTACTGAGAGAAATTAATAAAGATCTAAATTAATGGGGAGAAGTATATCAAGTTTAGGAATTGGAAGAACTGATATTGTTAAGGTGACTTTTTCCCCAAAATTGGTATGTATATTCTGGTCACTTGTTTTGAAGAAACAGACATAATTCTATAACTTACATGGAAGTAATGAGTATATAGAATAGCTAATTCAGCTTTTCTTTAAACTGCTCAGCTTTCTTTAAATTAAAAAAAAAGTTTAAGGACTTAATTACTTAATTTCAAGAATTACTATGAAACTATAAAAATAAGAGAGTGTTATATTGGTATATAGAATTAATATGTAATTAAGTAGAATGTCCAAAAACATCCTCTCAAATATTCAATAAAATGATTTTGACAAAGATGCTAAATCCAATAGGGAAAGAAAAATCTTTTTAAAAATGTTGAACTATTGGATATCCATATTAGAAATAAATGAAACTCTTCTATAACCCTCAAAACATCAAAATATCTAATATCATAAAGCTTTTAGAGGAGAATATAACAGTATATTTTATTGGACAGCAAACAAAAAAACAGACTATAAAACAAAGTGAAATAAAAAAATTAGTCAACAACAAAAATTAAATTTAAAATATCTATTCAGCCAAAGAAACCATTAATAAAATGAATACAAAAACCAGAATACTGGTAGATATTATATCACAACATGTATTTCATACATATATGTGATACATAAATGTATCACAACATGTATAAAGACTAAAAGTCTTTATCCAACATATGTATCATATACAAATGAATAATAAAATGATTAATAACAATATAAAATGGATAAAAGGTATGAATACACACCTCACAGGTTAATAGATGCAAATGACTTAAAAGCACATGAAAAGATGCTCAAGGTAGTCAATATGCACATCTAAATTGAATTCACAATGAAATACCACTCCAATGCACCAGAATGTATTGGACCAAAAATTTTTGACAAACAAAATTTTGATAAGGATCCTTTCATCTCTTCATTGCTGTTTGGAGTATAAAATTTTTAAGTTTCTTATAAATTGAATGCATACCTATTATTTAATAAAGTAATTTAATTCCTAGGTAAAGAAAAGAAATAAGAATATATGCTCAAATAGACTTATACAAGAACGATATGCCTTCTTTATAATGTGCAAACAGAAACAATCAAAATGCCCAAAATGAGAAAAAACAAATCATGTTATGTATTTATCTAATAAAATACTGTTAAGCAAACTCAAACAAACAGTAGGAGTAAATGCATATAAGCTCACATATACAGATACATGAAATGTCATAAATGATTCTCGATCAACTGACACATCATAGATTAATCTCAAAAATTTTATGATAAGAGTAAAAGCCATTAAAAAATAAGTACATACTGCATGGATCCAAAGTCCAAATTAATCCATGGTGATTGAAATCAAATAATGTCATGGGGAGGAAAGAAGCACAGGGAATCTTTTTGTGGGAAAATAATGGAAATATACTATACCTTGTTTTGGGTGATAGCTTCATAGATCTTTTAAAACTAATCCAAAGGACTATTTAAAATCCATGCATTTCTTTTAGCAGTAATTAAGAAGCAAATCTTGAATTTCTGAACTCGTAAAAGGGGAAACAATATAAAGACATATACAGGCCACAGCAAAGTTTCATACTGCTTGGTCGCTGCTGATTTGTCAGACAGAATGTCAACAAAAATAATGAAACATCTGCTTTGAAGGATTAGTTTTCCTATCTGATACTACAAAAATACCACAGGATACTGAAATGATATTTTGTATAAAAACAATGATAAAGGCTAAGTGTCCACTGACTTGCCTCTGAAACAGATGCATGTAAAAATATTTTTCAACATATTTATCTGTTTTTTAGATAAAACCTATTTAAAAAGTAAATGTATTTTATATATTATTACATTAATTAGTTAACCTAAGTCAATAGAGGTTTTTTTCAACTGATAATTTAAGAGGGTGTGGAAAATGAAACTCCTCTGGTTATTAATTGCACTGCAATGTGGTTTTCCCAACAGGGTGTCTCTTCTAAGTAGCATTCTACCATCTGCAACCCCTAGGCAATAAATTCTGAAGATGGATGTAATAGCAGCTTGCAAACAGGACTTTTCAAACTGAGAGATGCTATTATTCTTTCCAGTATTCTGCTATTTGTGTGGTTAGGCTATCTATCATGCCTTAATTCCTAGGTAATTATACCTTAGACCTGATGCTTGAAATCATAATGAACCAAAAACCAGAATTCCTGATAAAATTGGAGACCAGACTATTGTGCTAACAAGTAGCACAGTGGTTTTAAACTATGGCTGCCTATTACAATCAGCAGAGGTTTAAAAATAAGTAAATAAAGAGCCTGAGTTCCATCCTAGAGGAATTTGTGATCTAGGAAGTCATGCTAAGGCATCAGTAATTTTTAAAACCAGTTCATTTTCTTATGCTACAAGGGTGTCGATTTGCTGATAGCAAATACTAAATGTTGATGCCTGAACATATCAGAGGATACAAGTGGGGAGCAGACAGGTGGACATAAAAGCCCAGTTATTACTAAACCCAGCAAAACTGGGAGCAATAGTCAGCTGACAGCCATGATTGGCAGCCTAGAAAAAAAAGTATGGATTACCTTGAGCTACTGAGGGCTGAAAACTGAAGAAAGTTATAGTGGCCTGTAGTTTTATGTACTGAACATTTTTATTAATGATTTTGCTCTTCTGCACAAAGTGAGATTTCGAGCATGAGGAATGCTGCAAGTAGTGGTTCTCATGTGCATAAAAATCACCTCTTATATAAATTGTAAATGAGGTCTTACTCTAGAAGTTCTTTCAAGTTGTTCTTAGTAGGACTCCTGAATCTGCTTTTTAAATCCTATTTATTCTGATGCAGTTGGTCCACAGTTTGCATTTAGATAAATAGTGGTGTAAAGGATGAAGATGTCCTAGACAGAATAAATTGTGTAGCCTAAAAAGGAAATGAAAGCAGTATCAAGGAAAAGAAAATGTGACATAAAGAAGAAAGGAAATAAGAAACTCTATCATTTGATCATGTCAAGTCTTTTCATGGGAAAAAAAAACAGAATTCTCTTTATTACAGAAAAATAAGGAGGACTCACAGACAATGTCAGCTATAATCAGTAAGAAAATAAACAAGATTACATCTAACATCAGCTATAACATTAACATTCTGTGATTCAGTTATCTTTAGGTGATATGTAGGGTTAGCCATATTTTTGGAAAAGCGTTTCCTGTTTGTTTATATATGAGGACCAATTGATTGATTCTGACTCCATGTGATTTAATTCTTGATTCAAGTATTTGTTTTGTCTAGTTTCTAGGTTAACTGTGATCAAATGTGATTGCAGTTGGAATCATTTGGGGGATCTTTCTGAAACACTCATATTTGGACCTCATGTCTAGGGATACACCAGGGCAGAGCTTGGGCATTGAAAAGTTTTTCAAGTTTTTCAGATGATTGTTAACATGCAGCAGATTTTGAAAATAACTGCCTTAGGTTAAAACTGGCTTAATAGCATTATCACTGAACTAATTGAGAATTATGTGCTTAGAATTGTTTTAAAAGACCTGAACTACCAAGTGAGTCTCGACTTTATATAATATTGTCAATTCACTGTATTACGGATAAACTGAATCTTTCTTAGAGAAAGAAAAAACAGAGAAATTGAAACCAGTACAGAATTATAGTTGGAATTTTGCACAATTTACCCCGCATCCCTATTTTTTCTCTGGCCCATCAAATGAGTCTCCCTGAAGCCAATACCAGAGCATAATGTTTGTTTCATTTTTCAACAGAAATATTTATACTGACCCATCTAGCACTTCTTTATAAGAAGTTTATAATAAAATATTTCAAAGGCATTCACAGATCTAAAGTTATGTGTCATTGATAAATAATGATTACCCTTTCTGTTTGACTCCCTACTCATTGATCGTACTGCAGGTCTATTAGGATCTTTTGACTCCAGAGCCTATTCACTTGCCAAATATTTTAATAAAAGGTATTTCTAAGGAAGCATAACTGCATGCAATCATGCTATTTCATTTTATGGCTGTGGTCATAAAAAATATTTTGTTCCTGCAAAACGACAGAAATAATAGTATGATAATCCAAATAGGTAATATATATATATATATATATATTTTAAATATATATATATTCAAAAATAAAAACTAGCATTTATTTCTTTTAAATTTAGTCACTTTATAAAGATTTTTGGTGTGACTCCATGCTCTACCTTTGATATGAGATGGATGCTCTATATAGGTTGAGGTTATAAACTATTTTCCTACATTTTGAAGATTGGTATTATATTATTTTTTAAAATAATGCTATGAGTTATTATAGACATCAAAAAAATCAAAGTAAAATGCAAGTAAAATCCCAATAAAAACTCCAAACTTCCTATCCATTAATAAATTTATCTATTAGTAATAAAAGCTCAAGATAGGCAAAATTCTAAATATAAGACTATGGAGTAATTGGCAATTTTTAGTAATTAAAAGTGTAGGTTTTACATTTATATCTCTTCTCAACTAAAATATTTTAAATGATTCGCAACATCATGTAAGACAATATAGTAAACTACATTATAAACTTGTAATAGCCAGAAACGTGTTATTTTACATGTAGGCCATAAAAAATAAGGTTGGTTATGTATCGATATATACTATAAACCACCTCAGGTAACATAGTAGCAACACTCCTGTCTATTCACTGAAAAAAAAATGTGTTAACACTGTCAGAAAAAGTCTTTTAAAATACATAGTTTAATAAGATAAATTTGGTGAAGGATGATAGTGTTGAGAACCAAGGAAATCACAAATTTAAAAGTCATGTTTTTTTCCCCAAAATTTTTCTAGAAAAATTTTCAAAATTTGTTTAGAGCAGACACTACTCACAAACAGCACATATTTACTTCACGTACTTACTTTGTCCCTAATAAACATCTTTGATAAATATCCAGGTATCCTAAACCATCCAGGTAAAACATAGTTGAGATAAACTAGATATAATAATGGTATTATTTTGAAGAAGAACTTAAGTTTTTGAGTGTCCAAATAAGCAAAATAAAAAAAAAGTTCACAGTATAAACTATAATTAAAATAAATATGCATGTAACAGGAAATAAAGAAGTAATACATTGAGCCAAAGCTCCTTAATAGTGTGTCATACGTATTTAAGAAATACCATTTAAGGAACTAGTTTAATTCAAGTATAAGAAAGGAGTGAAATTATCTACTACATTAAAATATTCACTTCTAATGCCATTCCTTTAAGTAAAAACATCATTTTAATAATTTGTGAAATGTTGCAAATATTATGCCCCTATTTTTATGAAGCCATGAAAATAAGTACAATTTTTGGATTACATACAATTTATGCTTTTTCTCTCTTTTTGATTCCAGACCTGTTCACTATAACACCAAGTTTTGGTTTTTGGTATAGTCTCTGCAATGAAATCAAAAGCTTCAAAAGTAATGTATAGTGTTGAGGCAATGAGAGCAAGAGACTGGGAAAGAGAAAGAAGAGCAGTTTCAATTTCAGATACTTCAGTGGCAAATTCTAGGAACAGTTTGCCTCTTTTTAAATGAATTTCTAGCTGCCTCGCACCTTGCTGGCACAGACACATCCCCACTTACTTGTCCTTTATCAGCTGTGAAAATTACTAAACTAAAAAAAAAAAAGTTCTCCAAGAGGCAGTTGTGGTGTCTATTTCAAAGTGGACCACCCCAGCCCACTGGCCTTGGCAGTGCTCACAGGAGGGTCATTAGGGCAGTCCAGCTGGCTAGTTGATCATGGTGTTTCTAGAAGTGAAGTAGATAGCCCAATAAATTCTTACTTAATCTGTATAGCAGAGAAGTTTTAGGTCTGGGCCAAATGAACAGAAGTCTGACTTGAATCATAAAAACGGAAAGAGTCACTCAGTCAGTTACCAGATTTGAGTCGATATACAGACCCAGAAGCTCTTGCATGAAGGGGAGGCCAGGTCTCCTTGAGAAAGGACACCAGTACACTACAAATAATTTATATTGTTAATCATTCTCTTAACTTTCCCCAAAGGGGCCTATGACCTTTTGCTGGGGTAACAGTACACAGGGAAAGAAAATAATCAGGCCTTTCTGTGACTACTGGATGCTGGCTCTGAACTGACACTAATTCTAGGAGACCCAAAACATCACTGTGATCTGCCAGTTAAAGTAGGCGCTATGGGACATCAGGTGATCAATGTAGTTAGCTCAGGTCTATTTCACAGTGGGCCCAGTGGTTCCACAATCCTGTTTGTGGTTATTTACATAGTTTCAGAATGCTAATTTTAGAATAGATGTACTCAGCAGCTGGCCGACTTCCCACATTGGTTCCCTGACTTGTGCAGTTAGGACTATTATGGTGGAAACGGCTAAATGAAAGTCCCTAGAACAGTCTTTACCTAGGAAAATGGCAAACGAAAGTAATACCATTTTCCTAGAGGGATTGCAGAGATTAGTGACACCAGAAAGGACTTTGAAGTTTGCAGGGGTGGTGATTTCTACCACATCCCCATTCAACTTACCTCTTTGGTCTGTACAGAAGACAGATGGATCTTGGAGAGTTACAGTGGATTATCATAGACTGAACCAGGTGGTGACTCCAATGGCAGCAGCTATGACAGACGTGGTTTAATTGTTTGAGCAAATTAACGCACCCCCTGATTACCTAGTATGTAGCTATTGAGCTGGCAAATGCCTTTTTCTCCATCCCTGTCAATAAGGTCCACCAGAAGCAGTTTGTTTTCAGGTGGCAAAGCCAACAAAACACCTTTCCTGTCCTATCTCAGGGATACAACAACTCTCCTGCCGTACGTCATAATTTAGTTTGCACGGATCTTTATCACTTTTCCTTCACATAAGATATCACACATGGGTCCATTTCATTGATGATATTATACTGAGTGGACCTAGTGAACAAGTAGTAACTACTTTAAACTTATTGGTAAGACATTTGAAAGCTGGACGGTAGGAAATAAATATAAGAAAAATTAAGGGGACTTCTACCCCAGTGAAATTTCTGGGGGTCCAGTGGTATAGGGCATGCTGAAATATCCCTTCTAAGGTAAAGGGTAAGTTGTTGTATCTGCCCCTCCTACACCTAAAAAAAGAGGTGCAAAGCCTCATGGACATCTGGATTTTGTATAAAACATATTCTTCATTTGGATGTGTTACTCCAGCCCATTTACTGAATGACTCAAAAAGCTGCTAGTTTTGATTAGAGTCCAGAATAGGACAAGGCTCTGAAACAAGCCCAGGCTTCTGGACAAATTGCTCTGCCAGTTGTGCCATATGATCTAGCAGAGCCAGTGGTGCTTAATGTGTCAGTGGCAGATAAGAATACTATTTGGAGCCTTTGGTAGGTCCCTTTAAGTGAATCACGGCAGTATGGATCCACAGGACTTGGGATCAAAGCTCTGAAATCACCCTCCGATAACTAGTCTCCTTTTGAGAAGCAGCTTTAGGCTGCTACTGGGCCTTAGTTGAGAAGAGACATTTAACCATTGACCACTAAGTTATTATGTAACCTGAGTTGTCCATTATGAACTAGTGTTACTTGACCCACTAAGCTATAGTTGGTTATGCACAGCCAAACTCCATCATAAATTGAAGTGGAATGCAAGTGATTGGACCCAAACACACCCTCAGGGCATAAAAGGGATGACATGAAGAAGTGGCTCAAATGCCCATTTTCCCACTCCTGCTACACTGCCTTCTCTCTCCTAGGCTGCATCTGTGTCTTCATGGGGAGTTCCTAGTGAGGAAGGCTAGACCCAGGACTGTTTTACCGATGATTCTGTACAGTATGCAGGCACCAATCAAAAGTGGACAGCTGCAGCACCGCCCAGCTCTTTTCTGGAATATCCCTGGAGAACAAATGATGAAAGTAAATCCTCCCAATAGGCAGAACTTCAAGCAGTGCACCTGGTTTTTCACTTTGCTTGGAAAGAGAAATAGCCATACATGTGATTATATACCAATTTATGGACTCTGGCTAATGGTTTGGCTGGATGGTCAGGGACTTGGAAGGAACATGATTGGGATATTGGTTACAAGGAAACTTGGGAAAGAAGTATGTGGATATACCTCTATGAAAGGACAAAAAAAAATGAAGAATTTGTTTTATATGTGAATGCTTACCCAAGTGTGACCTCAGCAGAGGAAGAATTGTAGTTAAGTGGATGGGATGACATATTCTGTGGATACTAGTCAGCTCATGCATAAAGTCATGGTAGCAGGGGTGGAGGTTATACATGGGCTTAGCAATATGGACTTCCACTCACCAACACCAACATGGCTATGACCCCTGCTGAATGCCCAGTCTGCCATCAGCAAGGACCAACACTTGAGTCCTCCAATAAGGCACCATTTCCTAGGGTGATTGGCCAGCTACCTTATGGCAAGTCCTATTGTCATGATCACTTCTACTGTGGAAGTGGCAGGGTTTTTTCTTACCGAAATAGAGACTTACTATGGATATGGACTTGCATTCCTTGAATGCAGTGTTTCTGGCAAAACTGACATCCATGGACTTAAAGAATACATTATCCATTGTCATGGTATTCCACACATATTGCTCCTACACAGGAAAAGAGGTGTGGCAGTTGTCTTTTCTCTTGGAATTCACTGGTCTTACCATGTTCCTCACCATCCTGCTGCAGCTGGCTTGATAGAACAATGGAAAAGTCTTTTGAAGACTTATTATAACACCAGGTAGATGGCAATACTTTGCAAGGCTGGGGCAGTGTTCTCCAGAAGGGTATGTGTACTCTGAATTAGCAACCAGTATATGGTGAACTGTTTCTTGCATAGCCAGGAATCACAGGTTCACTAGCAAAATTTTTGCTTTCTATTCCTGTGACCATATGCTTTCCTGCCCTAAAGATTCCAAAGGGAGGAGTACTTCTACCAGGAGACAAAACAATGACTCCACTGAACTAGAAGAAAGGACTGCTGCCCAGCCACTTTGGACTCCTCATCTTCTGAATCAACAGGCAAAGAAGAGAGTTGCTGTGCTGATGGGGTGATTCATCCTGACTACCAAGGGGAAATTGGACTTCTACTCCACAATAGATGTAAGGAATAGTATGCTGGAGTACCGGAGATCCCTTAGGCTGTCTCAGTATTACCATGCCCCGTGAACAAGGTCAGTGGAAACTACAACAACCCAGTGCAGGTGGGACTACAAATGACCCAGGCTAAGCATGAAGGTTTGGGTCACCTCACCAAGAAAAAAACATGAACAGTTGAGGTGCTTTCTGAAGGCAAAAGGGTATGGAATGGGTACTGGAAGGATGTTGTTACAAATACTAGCTACAACCACATGACCAGTTATAGAAATGAGGCTGTAGTTATCGTATTTCTCCTTATTTTGTTCTGAACATATTTGAATAGATAGATATAAAATACCTTTTTTCTTGCTCTTACCCCTTATCATATAACATAAGATGTATTGAATTTTATATCATAGTATTTAAGTATTATTAATACTGCATCATAGTATTTAAGTTATGGGTTATCAAGAAGAATAAACAGCACTCGCACTCAGACTTTTCCTTCTCTTCTAAGGAAGGTTTAGTGCATTTCAGTTGTATGCAGAACAGTTGTATTATGTTAGGTGGAACTATGACCTTATTATTGCCATTATTTAGAGATTAAGTATAGTTTAAGGAGATGTGATGTATTGACAAGGTGTAGACTTGTGATGGTTAATTTTATATGTCAACTTGAGGGAGCCACAGGATGCCCCGGTATCTGGCTAAACATTATGTCTGAGTGTGTTTGTGAAGATATTTCCTGAAGAGATTAGAATTTCAATTGACAGACTGAGTAAAGTGGATTGCCCTCCCCAGTGTAGCTTGACCTCCCCATTCCAATTCATAGAGGGCCTGAATAGAGAAAAATGGTGGGGGAAAGAGAATTTGCTCTCTCTCTGTCTCCCTCCCACTCCACCTCCCTCCGTCCCCCCTTTCTCTGTGTCTCTCTCTTTCTCCCTGACTGTATGATCTGGAAGAGCAGTCTTATCCAGCCCTCTCTGCTCCTGCTCCTCAGGCCTTCAGACTGAGACAGAATTTTTATCATTGGCTCCTGGTTCTCACATTTTTGAACTGTACCACCAGCTTTCCTGAGTCTCCAGATTGTAGAAGGCAAGATCGTGGGACTTTGCAGCCTCCATAGTCATATGTGCCAGTTCCTTATAATCTCATTTTAGATATATATCCTATTGGTCTTTTTTTCTGGAGAAATCTAATACAAGTGTGTAACCATTCTTAACTCTTTGATCCTTTGAGTTATTTTTCTTATTAAACAGAACAATCGGGATGCCTGGATGGCTCAGTCAGTTAAGCGTCTGCCTTTGGCTCAGGTCATGATCTCCAGGTCCTGGGATGGAGCCCTACATTGGGCTTCCTGCTCAGCAAGGGGTCTGCTTCTCTCTCTCTCTCTCGGTCTCTCTCTCTCCCTCTGCCCCTTCCCACTGCTTGTTCTCTCTCTCTCAAATAAATAAATAAAATCTTTAAATAGAACAATCCTAGCATCCTCTTCCCACTAGCTCTTGTCTTGAAGGAACCCCTGCACCATGCTACTGTAATCACGTTCTGGCCTTAGAGCTGAGAGTGCTCTGACTCCCACTGAGAGATGGGTGAAAGAGATATGCTTTCCTTTTGCATTTTCTCCTAATGCATTGTCTCCTACTGCAGCGTCAAAGTAGTTATCTAATACTCCCTATTTTTTTTTAATTTTTGTTTGATTTTTTTATAAACACACTTGCAATTTTCTGGATATTTTCTTTATAGTAGGTTTTCATGAACAGAGCATTCTGAACATTCTAATTATTTTTAAAACATTCTGCTTTAACATTTATATACATTTTGCTTATGAAAATATCATAATTTTCTAAGGAAATAAAATATTCAAAAATGGAATAAATTAAATAAATAAATAAATCTCATTTTAGAGAGTTTGCTGCTATGCTGCAACTTAAAGCTGTTGTCCCTTACAGTGCTGGGAGGCAGACTCAAAGAACCATTATAAATGATGTAACTATTTCAAATAGTCTTTAAACACAAGTGTTGTTAGGAAATTAGAGAAGAAGCCAGGGAAAATTTTAAATGTGTCAGAGCACAGAAGACAGAAAAGTGTCAGTCACGAATGCCATCAAGAGTTATCTTTTAACCAAGAGACTGATGTCATTTATTTTCTCATTTGTGTTTCAGTCTTCTACTGAACCAAGGAGATTTTATGACCTTCTCAAAACTAGTTTCTTTCATAAATCCAAATCTTATTTCAAAGTTTCACTTTATTACTTCATTTCCTTTCCTTTTTCTGGCAAGTGAACCAGATCCACAGAACTGCTAATGGAACTTTCTGAGGTCTTATGTGAAGTGTGATGAATTTAGTTCAACTCTGGTAACAAAGAAAGAAAAATCTAAAAAAAAAATGTAGTTTATTGATAAAATAAAATCTAGCCTTCCCAAAAATATAGTGTTGATACAAAAATAATTTAAGAATCAAAGTAATTCTCCTATCTTGGCAATGTTGTGTAGGTAACATTTCACCAAATTCCTGTATCTGGATGGTGAAGGCAGGAGTTTAGGAAATAATATACCAATTATTTAAAATATATAATCAACCTCAGTAAAGCATTGGGGTGTAAACGGATTTTACTGAAAATAATTAAAGTGGTTTATAGACTGATAGATGTGTTTTCTCAATCTCTTTCTCTCTCTCTTTTATGGAGTTAGCATACAAGTAACTCTGCCAATAGGATGCATGTTTTGGGCTTTATTCAAGAAGTCAAGAAGATTTCCCTTGATTAAGGAATGGAAGGAGAAGAAAGAGGAAGAGTCAGGGACATTGTTCATTTTTCAAACCAAAATCTATACACTACATCATAATCACCTGGAGGTCTTGTTAGACCATACATTGTTGGGTCCCCACAAAAGTTTCTGATTTACTAGGTCTTGATGAGGCCAGATACTCTGAATAGCAAACAAGTTTTCAGGTAATGCTGATATGCTATTCTGGAGATCACATTTTGAGAACCACTGCAAAAGAATATCATAGAAGATAAGTGGAAATTTTCGAGAAGATGAAATGGTCCAAATGTCAAATATAATTGAGTATTTAGAAATAATAAGTACTGAGAACTGACAACTTGGTTTTCTGTTCTAGCATATTTGATTTCTTTAATTATCCTACAAATGAGTTAAAATTTCGTAAGTTCAATTAATAACATTAATAAAATTTTAAAAGTTGCAAGTATATGTGTATGGCTAGGAAATTAATGCAGTAAATATAAATTGATTAAAGGGTTGATGGCAAAGAAAGCTTTGAAAGGGTAGTTAAGGGTTTTTAGGGTCTTTTATTCTGCGTCTCCCAAGATAATAAACAAAATGATCATTTTTTTCCCATGCTACAATGATAATATAGAGAAAATGTTATCTTCCTAGTACTGGTGGGAATTCCATTGTAAAGAGAGATGAGCTTTATAGGACTTGCCAAAAGCTGCAAGTTAGCGCCCACACTTTATGCAGAGGAACTTACTGTAATAAAGGAGCAAGAAGGAGGGGAAAAAAAATAAAGAACTTGTAAAACTCAACACCCAAAAAGCAAATAATTTAGCTAAAATATGGGCAGAAGAAATGAACAGACATTTTTCCAAAGAAGACCTACAGATGGCTAATAGACACATGAAAAGATGCTCAACATCATTCATCATCAAGGAAATATAAATCAAAACTACAATGAGATATCACCTCACACCTATCAGAATGGCTAAAATTAACAACACGGGAAACAACAGATGGCAGGGATGCAGAGAAAGGGAAATCCTCTTACTCTATTGGTGGGAATGCGAGCTGGTGCAGCCACTCTAGAGAATATTATGGAGATTCCTCAAAAAGTTAAAAATAGAATTAACCTATAATCCAGCAATTGCACTACTAGGTATTTACTCAAAGGATATGAAAATACAGATTCAAAGGGATACACACACACTTATATTTATAGCAGCATTATCAAATTATGAAAAAAGCCCAAATGTCCATCAACTGATGAATGGAGAAAGAAGAAGTTATATATATATATATATATAGTAGATGGATATATATATATATGATGGAATATTGCTCAGCCATCAAAAAGAATGAAGTCTTGCCATTTGCAATGATGTGGGTAGAGCCAGAGAGTATTATGCTAAATGAAATAAGTCAGTCAGAGAAAGACAAATACCATATGATTTCACTCATATGTGGAATTTAAGAAACAAAACAGATGGACATTGGGGAAAAAAAAGAGGCAAACCAGAAAACA
Organism: Zalophus californianus; assembly: GCF_009762305.2. NCBI lineage: Eukaryota > Metazoa > Chordata > Mammalia > Carnivora > Otariidae > Zalophus > Zalophus californianus. Next base: position 80,827,903 of record NC_045606.1, read on the forward strand.
GACTCTTAACTAAATAGAATAACCTGAAGGTTGCAGGAGGGGAGGTGAGTGAGGGATAGGCTAAATGGGTGATGAGTATTAAGAAGGGCACACTTGTGATGAGCACTAAATTCAAGCCTGAAACTAATAATTACACTGTATGTTAACTAACTGGAATTTAAATAAAAACTTGAAGAAAAAGAGGCTGACGAGGATTGTGAAGAGTGATCCAAAGACCTGGGCCAGGAAAAGAATCACATCTACTAGAGAGCTTCCAGTGAAATTCTATGGAGATGTAATTGTACCTCTCTCTAACTCTTCATTATAGAACAGGTATAACTGATCTTTTTATGGAAGCCAATGAAAAAGCTAACCTGTGCATGTAGATTTTAGCAGGTCCAAGAGCACTTACAACTGATTTACATTGATGTACTAATTCAGTAAATTAGCACATAAAATAACCTCTTTGTTCCCCTGATTTACATGTGATAATTTAAACATAAGACTGAAAACTTCTTCACAGTGATCAAAAAGTTTAATCACCAGTATTTTAGCATTTTACATAAAAAATAAAATTTCCGGTATCTCCAGAAAAATCAGGATATTTTCACTGAAGGGAACCTCATGGAAAACTCTAATACATAAAAAAAGATTTCTTTATGTTGTATCCAAATCTGTCTCTTCCTAACTTCAAACCACTGGCTTTGATCTGTCAGTTCTTGTTAGCATACATATAATGCAAATCTCTCTAATGTTCTTACAGATATTTTAGATATTTTGTTTGTGGTTCTGTTTTAATTTCATCTACTCTTTTAGCACATAGCGTTTATTCATTCTTCGTGAGGGTTGCCTTCCATTTCATGTAATAAAGGTACTCATCTAGGCTCACTGAAGTTTGTCACTATTCCTCTTCTCATACTGTGGTGTTGAGAATCAGATGTGTTTCAGATAGTGCTAGGTTGTAATCAACACTTTGGGGTTTTTTTCCCCCCTTACCATTACCTAATCCCTCTTTCTAGTAACAGAATTTTCTTGGGGGCATCCCCTTGCCCCCAGTACATTTATATATGGTTTAGGGGCACTTGGAAACAACTCTGATCACACAGGAGCTTAACCTGATCCTGTCATAACCATATAGAGCATAAGATCATCTGGTAATAGTGACTGATCCAGGATATGCAGTTGATCCAGGCTGATCAAATGCAACTTAATCCTGGGGCTCTTTGGAAATACTGAGAGGAGAGAGTCTCTTTCCATGAACTTGGAGCTGTGTTGATTTAAGTCTGAGTTGCTGGGGGGAACCACGTGGAGAAAGTCTGCTTGAAAATAAAACCCACACAAAGGAAAGCAGAATCAAAAGAGACTAGTTGACGATGACAGCCTTTGAGTCTTTGGAGCTCAAGAGAGCAAGAAAGCAGCTCAGCTACAGGAAATTATATATTCTCTGTTTCTACTAAAGCCAATTTTGGTTGAATTTTTTTTAATCCTAATTTAAACAAGAGTTAGTAGAATCAGCATAGGGAGGAATGCTGGAGGCATAAAGTTTGGAGTCCTGCTTCTATACTAAAAGTTTCAGATGGTAAACTTTCAGTGGAGTTTGTTAATAATTGCATTCCATCTGCTTAAAGACTGCTTGTTCCTCAGAGTCTGGACAGTGGAATAGTAGCACCAGCCTCCTTACCTTGGAGCTTAGTAGAAATGCAGAAGCTCAGCCTGCCCTCTCCCTGTACCTACTGAATCAGAATCTACATTTTAAAATCAGAATCCCACAAATTTGTATGCTATTACCATTATTTGGGAGTCACTGCTATTGTTCTCTTAGATCTTGCCTGGCATGCTTCTGTTTTGGGGCTTTCACACTGGCTATTGCTTCTGCCAAGAATAATTTTCCCATAGGTTCTTGCATCTCTAAGCCTCTTAGAAGTTTTTCTCAAATTTCCAATGAAAGCTATTTTTTCCCTGCCTCCCTCCTTGAGACTGAATTCCTTGAAGCAAAAAGCTTTTGGCTGCTCTCTTTTGTGATATTCCCCCAAACATCTAATGCAGATGCTGGTACATAGTGCTTAATAAATATTTGTTGGATCAAATTCTGATATCTATCGGAGCCACATGATTGGCATCTACTTACCTCTCCGACATCACCTTATATTACTCCCCCCCTTTTTTGTGCTGGTTTAGATATACTGCTTTCTTTTTTCTTCTTTAAATATGCCAAGCTAGTCCTTTTCGGGCCTTTCCACTTGCTTTTTCTTTCGCCTGCACATTCTTTTTTTTCTACTCCTGCATATTCTTTACCCAGATCTTCACATGTTTTTCTGCTGTTCATCATTTAGGTTGCCGATAAGTTTCATCTTCCCAGAAATGCCTTCTCTGACAGACTTCAAAGTTACCATCTCTCCACGAAACCATCCCTCTATATAATAGCCCTATCCGACAAAGAGTCACTGTTCTCTCTATTTAAACGTTTCATTTTACTAACAGCTTTATTGAGATATACTTCAAATACCATAAAATTCATCCTTTTTAATAAAGTGTGATAGTCAGTGTGGTCTTCAGTATAATCACAGAAGTGTATAATGATCACTATCAATTTTAGAACATTTTCATTACTCCTAAAAAACACCTGTACCCATTAGCAGTGCCTCCCTAATTTCCCCTTTCCACAGCCCCTGGCAAACTATCTATTTTCTATTTTGATTTGCCTTTTGTGAACATTTTATTTAAATGGAACCATACAATATGTGGCTTTTTGTGACTGGCTTCTTTTATTTTACATAACATTTTTAAGGTTCATCCGTGTTGTTGCATAGATCAGTACTTCATATTTTTGTGGCTAAATAATATTCCATTGTGTGGATAGTCCACATTTTGTTTATCCATTCATCAGTTGAGGGAAATATGGGCTGTTTTTCCTTTTTCAATATTAAGACTAATACTACTTCGAACATTCTTTCACAAGTTTTTGTGTGAACATAGGTTTTCAGTTCTCGGGGGGTATATACCTAGGAGTAGAATTGCTGAGTCATGTGGTAACTGTATGTTTAACAATTTGAGGCTCTATCAGACTGTTTTCCAAATTCTTCAAGCAATGTATGAGAGTTCCAATTATTACTATTCTCTGTCTTTTTAATTTTAGCCTCCCTAGTATATGTGAGATGGTTTCTCATTGTAGTTTTCCTTTATATTTCCCTGATGACTAGTGATGTTCAACATTGTCTCATGTGGTTATTGGCCATTCATGTATCTTTCTTGGAGAAGTGTCTATTTAAAAATTTGATAATTTTTCAATTGGGTTATTTGTATTGAGTTTAAGAGTTCTTTATATATTCTTATCAGATACATGACTTGAAAATATTTTTTGTCATTATGTACATTGTCTTTAACATCCTTGATGGTGTCCTTTGAAACACAAAAGTTTTTACTTTTGATGAAATCCAATTTATTTATTTTTGTGCCTTTTGCACTTTTAGTATTATACATTAAAAAATCATTGTTTATTCCAAGGTCATGAAGATCTACCCCTTTGTTTTCTTTTAATAATTTTATAGTTTTAGTTCTAACATTTAAGTCTATGATTAAGTTAATATTTCTATATTGTATAAATTAGGGATCCTACTTCATTTTTTTGTGCCCAAGAAGTGTAAGTGGTGCTGTATTTGCTGTTTGTTAGTTATATTCAAAGTCTGTTGAACACAGGTGGGAGAAATCATGGGGTTCTCTTAAATTTTCAGTGGCCTTTCATAGTAATGATCTCATTTTATCTTCATAGCAGCTTTGATACTGGTTGTATTATCCATATTTTTACATGTGGACACTGACAGAGAGGTTAATTAGCTAGCCCATGAACACTGAACTACAAATGGGGGAGTTGTTTTGTAGCATGTGTTGGCTAGCTTCCAGCCTTTTAAATACAAATGACAGCACACTGTATAATTTGCTATATGCATATCAGGATAATATGTCACAAAAATACCCACCATTTTTAATAACAATTTGTATCAGTTTATTTTTTTTTAACTTTTTTTCTTAAGATTTTATTTATTTATTTGACAGAGAGAGACACAGCGAGAGAGGGAACACAAGCAGGGGGAGTGGGAGAGGGAGAAGCAGGCTCCCCGCAGAGCAGGGAGCCTGATGCAGGGCTCAATTCCAGGACCCTGGGACCATGACCTGAGCTGAAGGCAGACGTTTAACCGACTGAACCACCCAGGCGCCCCTGAAAACTTATAATTCTTATTCATATTACTTGTAAAATGCATCCAGATTTCAGAAACAAAAAGAATATGAAAATATAAAGTGCCAGCAATTTTCAAAGTCAAAGAAGATAATAGATGCCTTTTTTCTGATTGTGATCAAAATTGTATATTCATGTTTTGCCAGTTGAATTCTCTGGGAAGTAGACAGGAACACTTTTTAGGAGTTCAAACTTTTATTGGATAGTAACACCTATGAAATAAAACAGGAGGAAGCACAATTGGTCAGGAAGAGTCATCATGCCATTACACAGACATGATAAACTCTCTGTCAGCTCATTGAGGAGCTAAAGCAAAAAAAAAAAAAAAAATGCCTATTAGGGAAGTCTTGCTTTGGGTAGAAATGACTAGGCCTTTGTAGCACCACCTTGCTTAATCATTAGCTGGGGACCATCCTTGGAAAAGTATAACCTTAGCTAAAAAATGAGGCCAAGTATAAAATAACTAACAGCTAGAGACTTCATGGTACCCGCATTCCTGGAAACTGGACAGTAAAGGAGAATCTTGAAGGACAATCTGAGTGATATATGTTCATGTCTGCCACACACAGTCTATCACAAAATCAATATTTCTAAGCATACATAGATCATTACACTGTGGAATGTATGTTGTATATAGTCACAAATATGTAAGCAGTTCACCACAACATATACTATGATTACAGATAACAAAAATGATCATTTTCTGGCAGGGGTTTTCTGCAAACTCAAAATTAAATAGATAGGTATTGAGACTACTGGGAAGATGGTGGAGTAGGTCATCCCTGGGCTCACCTCTTGCCGCATGGCTGCCTAGAGAGCACCCACATCGGCATAAGTAGCCCAGAAAGCAGCCTGAAAACTGGCAGAAGAGACTCTCCACAGCCCGGCATAAACAAGAGGCCACAGCGAAGCAGATCCACCCCCTCCAATCACTCTTGGCAAGATCCTGTCAAAGCGGTGGCACAAGCTTGGCAGTGTGCATGTGGCCCAGACAAGGGTCAGCACCACTCCAAAGTGAGTCCTGCCCCAGGGAGAGGGGAAGATAACCACACACCTGTCTGACTGTGACCCCAGGAGTGGGCTGGGGGCAGGCAGTGGGTCTGACTGCAGGCCCCACCCACCAACAGAAGCTTCTTCGGGGACGACACGGGGACAATGCCTGCAGTTTGGTGCTACTGTATCTCTGGCAAATGACTGGTCTGACTCAACTCAAGCCCAAGGCAGCCCCGGAACAGCCCACTAACACCACAGGCACCAGACTTTCCCACAACAGGCAGAGAGCCATCACAGACAACAGGACTGAAGGCAAACACATCCTAGCCACAACGGTAGGACACCCCTGGAGCAACACACATAGGAGACACCCCCTGAAGCACCAGGTTCTGGGGAACAGACATTGCACTGCAGGACCTCTTCATAAAGCCACTACTTTCAAGTGCAGGAGACGTAGCTGACTTTCTTAACACAGAAAAACAGACAATGCAAGAGACAGAATGAGGAGACAGAGGAATATGTTCCAAATCAAAGAACAGGACAAAATCAGAGCAGGAGACCTAAGCAAAACGGAGGTAAGTAATATGTCTGATAGCGAACTTAAAGTAACGCTCATAAAGATACTCGCTAGAATTGAGGAAGGACTGCAGGACCTCCATGAGACCCTCCACCAAGAGATAGAAGACATAATAAAGAACCAAGTAGAGCTCTTGGACTCACTAAATTGAAATAAAAATAGGCCATCTGGAATAAATAGCAAGCAAGAGGAAGTAGAAGAAGTAGAAGAAAGGATCAGCCACCTGGAGGACAGAGTCATGGAAAGCAATCAAGCTGAGCAGATGAAAGGGGGAAAAAATACGCAAAATGAAAATAGACCCAGGGAACTCAGCAACACTGTCAGGCATAACAGTCACATGATAGGAATCCCAGAAGGAGAAGAAGAAGAAAAGGGGGCAGAAGATTTGTCTGAAGAAATAATAGCTGAAAACTTTCTGAATCTGGGGAAGGAAAGAGAAATCCAGATCCAGGAGGCACAGAGAGCCCCCAAAACGACCAACCCAAAGAGGTCTGCACCAAGACACAAAGTAAATAAGATGGCCAAAAGTAGTGATAAAGAGACAATTTTAAAAGCAGCAAGAGAAAGGAAAGCAGGTACATACAAGGGAAACCCCATACAGCTATCAGTGGGTTTTTCAGCAGAAACTCTGCAGGCCAGAAGAAAGTGGCATGATAAATTCCAACTGCTAAAAGGAAAAAATCTTCAGCCAAGAATACTCTATCCAGCAAGGCTTTCATTTAGAGTAGAGGGAGAGATCAAATTTCCCAGAAAAACAAAAATTAGAAGCAAAACCAGCCACGTCCCTGTCACACACAATGCCATTGGCCTGTGGGTCCCAAATTCACAGTCCAGCCACCCTCCTGCCTGAGTCAGCATGCATGACCTGCCACCTGCTAAATGCCAAATCAACATGCCTTCACCTCAGATTGCCAAGGGCTCAAATTGACACTCTTCCCCTCAAATTCCAGCCCCTGTGCTCAAGTTTGTGCACAAAAGTGGGAATAATTATGACAGAATGAAGCAACCCAGACATCTAAATATTTCTGTGGAATATAGAATGGATAAAAGGAGTGTGCTAGGCTGAGAACATCTCCAACAAGCACATCAAAGAACAATACATACAGCATGATTCTGGTTAGTAAAAAAATAAAAATAAAAAAAATAAACCTGGGAAGAATAAAACAAGATGAAGCCAGAGAGAGAGATAAACCATAAGAGACTTCTTAAGCATAGGAAACAAACTGAGGCTTGCTGGAGGGGAGGTGGGTGGGGGGATGGGGTAACTGGGTTGTGGGCATGAAGGAGGGCACGTGATGGAATGCGCACTGGGTGATGTATGCAACTGATGAATCACTGAACTCTACCTCTGAAACTAATAATACGCTATATTGTTAACTAATTGAACTTAAAATTAAAAAAAAGGAAACCCCCCCCAAAAATAGATATGTATTTATGCATTTAGAATCTAATGTTAATTACCTAAATGTTTGGATCTTCCCAACTTTGGTCACAGAACTTAATTTATATTCAGTAGGCCATATTCCCTAATAAAAATTGGAGACAAAGTAGCAAAAATTAACATATTTCAGTGAATCTAAGCCATTCCTATTTGTAGATGCAGCACTATGTGCTACTAAGGAAATGACCAAATAAGCAATGATACAATTGTATCTTATGACATTTATTGTAAGATGTAATGAGATTTCAGAACTATCAACATGAGAAAAAAATACATATTTTGCAGAATCATAGAAATGTGATTTTTTTGTTGTTATATTCCCATTGGTGGCTTTGCCTCAGAAAGAACGAATAATCATTCATTCCTCTGCCTGGAAGAAAGTCAGTGATGTACTGGAGATTCTGGCTTATGTACAATTCAAAACTGTACACTCTTACTTCCTTTTCCCCCTACTACACTTGCCCTGACCCTTCTCTTATTTTCTTGCTTCCCATTATGTAAAGTCTTGGCCACTAAATATTCCTGTTCTGTTATTAGTCAGCATAAGCTAACATTTCATAGCTTTATAAATAAAGATTTATTTTTTACTCATGGTAAACATCTATGGCATGAGTGGGGCTGTGTTCAACATGTCATTTGGGGACCCAGGCTGATAGAACTCTACCATCTTGTGATGGAGATACCTGAACATGTAACTTCCAGAGAAAGATGAGGTTCCTCTTCTTGTTAACAAAATGGTAGGTTCTTTTCCTACTCAGTACCATTCGCCAAAAAGCCAAATAACAGAACAGTATTTGATGGCAAGCAGGTAATTCAGTGGCCAGAGAATGGAGAAGGGGAGCTCATGCTCTGAAGGTACCTTCTCCTGGATTAGATCTCATGGTCAGGGTTTTATGGGGTTAAGGTAATTAAGGGGCTGGTAAGTAAGCTGACATCAGAGTTTTTTGGGAAGGGGGAGGAGGCTTCTCAGAATCAGAGTCCCACTTCTTTCCTTCCCTTAAATGGGCACAGTTATGGAACTGGTAGGTGTGTTTTCTATTGTTACAATTAGATAATAGTGATCTCAAGATCATCTAGAGGTTTAGCAGGGTGTCTGAACTGGATCGAACCGGTCAAAAACTGGTTCTTGGGGGCTTGTTTGGAGCTAGGGACTTCTGGCATCAGGCCTTAGTTTTTGGTGGCAAGCAGCACCTGCAAGCAGGATAGAAAATTGGGTTATTGTGGCTTGTTAGCAAGGCCCCGCTGACATTTTGTTTCAGCCAAGAAGACAAACATTACTTCAGCTTCCATTTGGTTCTCAAAACTAGTCAAATGGCTTCACCTGAATGCAAAGGGCCTGAGAGTTATACTTTTTGCATGTCAAATAAGGGAAGAATTGTGTGTCAAATAATTGGAAGAATATACCTGCCTCTCTACCACAACTTGTAACATTATTATAACTCATTTACATCTCATTATAATTATTGAATAGTGTCTTCCATAGACTTCATGCCTTAGGATATAGGGATGACATTGATTCCACACAGCTGGTCTCCTCCTGAAACAATAGCTAATTCACCAATTTGAAACTCATCACTGAAATCTACTCTTACATTGCTATTTTGTTTATCAGTACTTTCTGCTCTTGGTACATTTCCTATCCTTTCAGAACTATCTCACTTAATAATTTCCTCAACCCAGAAAAGATAAAAACATATTTATAATTTCTAAATAAAATGTTTGTTAATAGATGTCCAGAATCCCCAGTTATTTGAAGTAAGTTAAGAAAGTTAAAAAATAGTTTCCCATCTTTTCACAAAAGTTGAAATACTATCTTTTTACATTTTTCTTTTATCCTGTTTTTATGCATTTTCTTGTGTTTTACCATACTCGTAATTGATAATACTATAACTACTGGTATTGCTCCTACATCTAATTTAACATTTAGTAATAGTCTCCTTGATACTGGACCTAGTATACAATCAGGTTTTTATTTCAAAAACACTTAAATTAAGCTCTTTTAGGTCTCTGTCATTTCCCTACTGCTAACTGAGATGATTACATTTGATGTTGACCAAATTTTCAGTGTAATACTTAAATAATTCAAGTTATTTGAATATACCACTTTGATTATACTGTGATATATAACAGGACACTTCCTCTGTTGTATTCATTTACAAGTAATTAAAAATTGGTTTTAACGCAGTGGCAATAATGGATTTACCACCCTCATCACTAATTCTGTAACCTATAAATTATAATTGTGGTGAACAGAAATATTTTCTACTGTTATTACCAGTGTTTTTTATTGTAACTGTTAAGTTCTAAAATGTAATTTTGCATCTTTAAGTCTTAATGGATAAATGAGCAGGAAAACTGGCAATATGTTAATGGGGACTTTCTGCCATACTTATTGCCCTAAACAATGGGCTGGATTCTACCCTACTGCATTATGTTTTGTAACCTGGTTGACTGCCTTTGAAAAAATGTTGACAATAAATTAAAGGTAAATCTCTCTGAACTGGTAGCAAAAGTCTTACAATTCCTTCAGCAAAAATACATTCAACTTTTTATTAAATTGTGGCAAGCAAATCATTTTAATTTGAAAATGAAGTAGAAATTGTATTTACCTCTTTTTTTTGTATTATGTAAGTTTCAGATGTACATTATAATCGACATCTGTATACACTACAAAGTGATCACCCCAAAAGCTTACTCTGAACCTGTAAGCACCAGTGACCGAAACTCCATCCACTAAAGAAAATAGATACAAAACAATAATTAGAAATACTAAATCTTTATTCATTTACTCTGACAGTCTGAATACGAAAGCTCTTGGAAGCAAGGGACGTTTTATTTGAATACTTCAGGCAAACAGAAGGAAAAATTCCATTTGTTTCCACCCTGAGTCGTCTTCCCCCTTTAAAAACAGCCCGCACCCGCTACCTCAGGGCAAACAGCCACTCCTCAGCCGTCCTGCCCACTGCTCCCAGCTAGTGCGTTCAGTAAACTCTCTCCTTTGTTCTGCCTCCTGGGAATCCTTTCACCTCTGGCACCACTGGCCTCCACCCAGTCATCGCCCCACATTTGGGGGCCCCCATCTGATTGAGGGACACCCCATTTAGACGCCACACTTTGTTCACATGTTGGTGAATTGAAACATAATGAATTATAAAGCCAGGCATATCTATTTTCAAATTTCAGATCCCCAAATTGTGTAATTTAGATTACTTGATTTATTTTTTTCTCCGAGTTTTCATACCTTTTAATGTGTAGTGGGAATAAGATCTAATTGTAAAGACTTTCTATGAAGATTAATTTGGACATTTTTTAAAAAGACACAGTGACACAGAATGAGTTTTGGATAAACTTCCCTTGCTTGCCCTTGCATTCTATATTGGGATTTGGAATTTATACCTAAATTCATAATTCTGTAGCACTTATATCTGTAGAGCACTATAGAGAAAGAAAAGACATGGGTGGGTCTTTGGACATGTAATAAATGTAAACAAAAGTTGGCAAGGTTGTCTAACCCAAGGAGGAATCATGTAGAAAAAGAAGCCTTCCGAATTCAGCACCCGTGAAATGAACCAGATGTTGAAGTATCATTATTATTGAGCTTTCCTAATTATTACTCAGATTTATTAGTGTTTACTAGAAAGGCTGCTATATACAAGTGTAATTATAAACTTGTAAAACTAAAATGTTATCTAAATACACAAGCTTGTATCTAAATACACAAGCCTTTTAATTTCTTATGTAGAAATATCCATTCATGTAATTCACAATTCTACAAATATTGGAGCACTTTTGTCCCAGGTAAACAAACACAACATTATGATTAGGTGTTAGAAGATTGAGTGATACTGTTTCAAAACTATCAGCCTCAGACAATGTTTTATGGGGACTCCAAAAAACCACTTATCCTTTAGATTCATTTTATCTAAAGGAGTGTTACTATATCATAACCATATACTTATATTCTACACACCCATTTTACGAGCAATAGGCAAATGGCAAGGGTTTTTGTTCCTGTAGTTAATGTGAACATTTATAAAGTACACCTTCAAGTTCTACTACCCGTGTATTTAGTATAGTATTTGTAACAGATTGCAATCTGTGGGAAGCCGGCTTTTCCCTCTCCCACTCCCCCTGCTTGTGTTTCCGCTCTTGCTGTGTCTCTCTGTGTCAAATAAATAAAATCTTTAAAAAAATAAATAAAAATAAAAATTAAGTTGTACTTTTACTAAACCTGGAAATTAAGTTAAACAACAGATTGAATAAAATAGTTTAATTGTCCGGGGTGCCTGGGTGGCTCAGTTGTTAAGCGTCTTCCTTCGGCTCAGGTCATGATCCCAGGGTCCTGGAATAGAGCCCCACATTGAGCCCTGCATCGGGCTCCCTGCTCCGCGGGAAGCCTGCTTCTCCCTCTCCCAGTCCCCCTGCTTGTGTTCCCTCTCTTGCTATCTCTCTATCAAATAAATAAAAATAAAAAAATAAAAAAACTAAAAAAATAGTTCAATTATCCAAGAAAAGCATTTATTGACAAACCCTGATTCTTCAGTAACTCCAAGTAATTTAAGTATTTCCACGTTTAGAAAAGATATTATATTTCCAAGGGCCTTATTTTATCTTTGTTAGGAAGCATTATAGTATAGTTCTTGAGAGCAATTTAATTTAATTTGGATTGGTAGAACAGAATTCAGTTCTGGAGCATATTGCTTAAATTAACTGTGTATCAGTTTTCTCATCAAAATGCAACTATTAAAAAGGTTTTGTAGAAATCAAATTACATAATTTATTTAAGGTATATAAGACATTATTTGGACACATTTGGTAAGTATTTGATAAGCTTTTATGCTTTTATTGATGCTTTTATTAAGTATTTCATATTATTTATTTTATATTATTAATTTAGATTTCAGTCCACTTAAAGGGCAACACTGTTACATTGATATTAGAAATTGTTTCTCTAAAAGAGTAAAGTGATGATAGTCATTTTAGTAAATTCTCAGATGTGGTCAGTGTGCTCATTTACCTCAGATGAGACAGAATTACTTTTTTATTTGTTCATTTCCATTAGCAAACTTTATTAGACATAGTAGTTGATGCCTCTTTAGGACAGGATTTTGCAGGACTGTATTTACCTGTTTACATACAAAGTAAGGGAAATTGAACTTCTCATTCATTTCATGTTCTATTTGTTTGTAGTGTTTCATACACTCAGCTTTTATTACATGAGAAAAAGGATTTAAAAATGCAAATTCATTACAACTATATTCAGAGGTCTATGGCTTCCTGTTCTGCACTGCTACCATTCCTCTTTATGAAAAAAAAAAAAAGAAAGAAAGGGAAAAAAAAGTTTTGTTCTTCTCCTGTGGCCCGGCACTCACAGGAAATTATCTGTTTTTACTCTAGCGAGGTACCTGAGATGCCCTGGCCCAGGTGATTCTACTTGACAAGTCTTTCACAGCATTTAGCAGACGTGAGCAGCAACGTGACTCCGTTCCCTGAATCAATTTGCTTTAGAGACAAGAGAGATTGTGATTAGATAGTAAAAGTAATTAATTCATCGTATAGTATTTAACTTCGTGATAGAATGTCAAGAGCTCTGAAAGTCAGAATTTCCTTTCCTTGCCTCATGAGTATTGACTCAGCAAATTACATGTTATGAGTCTGAAATTCTGGATCCAAGGGAAGAGTTTCTAATTAGATGTCTTCCTGAAATATATGGAAAAGAAGGAGGGATTTGAATAAATAGGATGAAGATGACTGCTACTACATCTTAATTCTATGAGTTTCTATAATGCATTTCATGCTGTAGATGATAAATAACTTCTGTAGTTATAAAATATCTTGAGTCCTAATTCCAGATATTGGTGAAATGTTTTAGTTATGTAGATGAGTGCAATTCAGCTTTAGTGTGACAATAAGAAGTTTGGAAAGCTGTGTTTTGAATGAATAGATGAAATATTAAATATTTGGAAAGCTATTAACAAGAAAATACATGCTGTACTTCCGTAATAGAAATGTGAAATGCATGGAAAAATGTACTGTAGAGAGTTTCTACACAGAATAATATTACTCGTGAAATATTACAAAAGAGCAATTTCCTACAGAGGGAGATCTCCCATTTTTTAAGCAATAATAATAATTATTATTAGACTATTAACACTTGTCCATTATGTAAGAATTATGTAAGAGAAGAGATCTCATGCTTTAAAAAGTATACTAGAATAATGAGATTTCTCAATTTCTGTTTTACTCATCTAAGATAATAATATTGCCTATCACAGATAAATCTATAGAAGACTAAGGAAGAATGATCTCATGTGAACCATGATGGCTGGTTTTGAAAATGAAAACAGTACTAGATGTCACAATTATGTTTAAAAGGAGAAATATTTGCTTAGGTGAGTAATATTAAGGGAGATTTGAAAAGGATAAGAAATTTTGAACCCTTGCAGCAAAATATCTGAAAAGACTGACATGGTTTTTCAATTATGAAATAAATTCCAAGAACTATTTAATAGTACTGTGCATAAGGAAAATTAAAAATAAAGGAGGTGGATAGGTTTATTTTAAACTATTTTTGTTACATTATTTACTTATCTGCAACTATTAGCAGTCATGATAATTTTGAACAAATGCAAGTTTACATCCTTCCTTACATTTTGAATGGCACTGCCTTTTCATGAATCAAAAGATAGAATGTATAAGTAGTCAAAAGCCAAAGAAAAAGGCCGGCATGGAGGAATATCCAAATAGTACTACCAAAGATGATGAAACAAGTGTGATTTGGAAATGAGGCTAAATGAAATTGATATAGGATGGGTATTAAAAGCTATGGGTTCCTTGAAAACTTGAAAACCTCCTGAGGATCACAAATGCAGTTAGTTAACCCAGACATCAATAGGACTAACTGAATTGTGGAAGGTATTAATGATGCCATGTTTCGTGCTGGTAGTATGGAAGTATGTATATTGTAACTTCACAAGCCAAAATTTTGAAATAACCTTTCACAAAAGTTTTTATAAACCAATCCACCCTTTTACATTTTAATATATTTTATAATTCTCAATTCAGTTTTTCCCTCTTCCATAATAACTCTGATAAGGAAGGGATACAGAAAAAGAACATGCATTGATATTTGTTGTCAAGGGTGTCATATGGGGATCCAGTTTTCCTCTCTGCACCCAGTTAACAGATCTAAGAAGGTGCCTCAGAAGGCTGGGGGAGGAAGATCCTGCTAAGTATCATAACTTCAAAAGCCTATATCTATCTATTAATGGTAGGTCAAATACCAATTTTGCAAAAATCCTACATAGCAAATATGCATAAGGTGAAAATTTCCCATTTGAACTATCTCACTAAATGTCCTAAAATGAAAATAAAATGTTAATATTCCAAGGAATAAGAGAAGTCAGATTACATAAGCAAGAGCCATAATTAAAGAAATATTGACAGTGAGAAAATAATAATAGAAGTCATTATCAAAAGAGTCATGGATCAAGAATACCATTTTTTAAAATTTTTTTATTTAAATTCAATTAGCCAACTTATAGTATATCATTACTTTGAGATATAGTGTTCAATAATTTATCAGTTTCGTATGACACCCAGTGCTCATCACATCACGCAGTTACCCCATCCCCCCTGCAGCAACATTCGGTTTGTTTCCTATAGTTAAGAACACCATTTTAATGAGTAGCTGGATGATGATAATGGTCTTGAGATATTACAGAATCTGGGAATGGTAAAAGTGGTTCTGAGAGTCTCCTATGTATGTTTGCTTAATCCCACAACATTAAAGATGATGTGGGATTAAAGGTGATAAATTTGATTTTTAATAAGTTGACAAGAAAGAAAATATTAAATATTCTAGTATACATGTTAATAGATTAAGAGTACTACACATATCTGGTGATCAGGAACAAGTTCTGTGCAGAAGACAGGAATTAAATAATTTTACTGACTTACTGAAGTCCTTTGAGCAAGTAAGTTCGTTTTAAAAATGTCTGTGTAGACTAAACTCAAACCAGTTAAATGACAAGGAAATTTGTCTTGCACAATAAGCCAGAGAGTGATGCTACAGATCGGGTACATCAGACCTCGAATTCCATTTTGCTATGACTGTCTTGCCTCAGTTCTCCCTAAAGAGGTTGTTTTAGACTCAGCTGGCTGTCTTCCTCATATACTGGCCTCAGCTGAGGCATCAGGTGTCCTTTTTCAAATCTGGGACAGAAAGAGCAGGAGCGAAGGAGAAAAATGCCATCCCAAAGAACAGAATGGAAGTTCTTTGATTCAATTGTAATGAGCCATGTTAGTTCACATGCTCACTGCTGAGCCAATAGAGTTGGCAGCAGTTTGCCATGTGTGGAGTCACTTACTAATGAAATAACAACAGACCTAGGGATGGGGGGTTGGTGGTGCCTGAGTTAAGTAAGAGAAAACCGTTAACCCGAACGAAATCAGATTCTGTTAGGAATAAAAGGATACTTGGTAGGCAACTAATAATACATACCGTAGATAAGGAAATTCAGGCTTTGCTGAGAGAAACCTCAGCAGTGCAGAATGAAAGGATATGCAGAGGAGAAGGAATTTCTTAGGCAATACTTAGAAGGAAAGGTTAGAAATCTGCATGTAGGGGAGGAAGGAGAACAAGCGAGGTACTCTGGAATCTAATGGAGGAGAGATATTTTATGAGAATGAGATGCAAAAATTTTGCAGACTTTGGGTCTGAAGCTGAGTTCATAGTTATTCAGTGTTTCAAAATACCTTCCTAAAGGTAAGTATTAATACTTATAATTTAGATTTTGTTTTTCATCACAGAATTTTCCAACATTCATAGAAACCAAGGAAACGTAACTCTCTACTAACCTTCGGGATTACAGTCTTCTCCAAAATCCAATGTTTTCAAAGCATAGCTAGTAATTAAAACCATACAAAGCATTTGTTAAAGTATTGATCCTTGATCTCTGAAGATTGTGTTTCAGTAGTTCTGACTAAGACTCAGGAACCTGTAGGTCTGATACACCCACAGTTTTAGTTGATTAGTCAAGTTTTGAAAACTCTGTCCTACATCATGGAAACTTATTATTTATTGAATAATGATCTATAAATCTTTTTAAGCACATGAGGAGAATGAGGATGAACACAATATTGACCAATATAATCAGGTAATATTTTTAGGAAAATAATATTTCTATGTTTGTAATATATAGACTGCATAATCTTTTATAACCCATTTTTTTTATGGCCTGGCAAAAGGTAAATAGCTTGAAAATACCCAGTTCAATGTGCTACTGTATTTAGAAAGAAAAAAAGATAGCCACAGATATTGACCACCAATAGGCACAATGTTTTTCTTTTCTTTTAACTTTGCACAATACCAAGATAAAGCTGCACCTGGCATTCTGTTTAGACCTTATCAGTCAAAGTACACAGAATAGATCTGGAAAGTATGTGGAGGCAATAAAAGAAAATCAGGAAAAGCATAGCAGAAATGCAAAGGAGATGATTGCTGAGTGAGGAGGGTGAAAACACAATAGAAATTGTGCTTGAAATAGCACAATAGAAATATGGTTGGATCATATAAAAGAATTAAGAGATAGGACCTGAAAACATGAAAAAGTCTAAGTTAAGACCTCCAATTGAAAGTAGTATGTTACAAACCAGGTAGTAAACTCAAGAACACAGGAGAATGGTATGCACTGAAGTTTTACAGTTACAGGACAAAAGGTTTAGAGGATCTAGTGTGAACTCACTCTGCTAAATACCCTCATTCTGGCCTAAAACCAAGCCCTCTACTTGCCCCACACCCCATTTCCTTATTCCCTCAGGTCAGGGGCATTTCAGTATTTCTCCTTCTTTCATCATTTTTTTCCCATAATATATATTTCATTTCCATCAGTATGTGACCATGTTATTATTTTGCTTATATTAAAAAGACACTTTTCTGGGGTGCCTGCGTGGGTTAGTCGTTAAGCCCCTGCCTTCAGCTCAGGTCATGATCACAGGGTCCCGGGATCAAGCCCCTCATCGGTCTCCCTGCTGGGTGGGAAGCCTGCTTCTCCCTCTCCCACTTCCCCTGCCTGTGTTCCCTCTCTCACTGTGTCTCTGTCAAATAAATAAAATCTTTTTTTTTAAAAAAGGCACTTTTCTAAAAATTAGCCTTGTTTAGACTATTCCATTTTTCTATGTCCTTTAACAAATTTTTTAGAGAAAAATTAATAGTAGATAAAGAAGGAAGGAAGAAACTTTTGGAGGTGATGTATATACTTATGGCATAGATTATGGTGGTTTCAAGGTTATATACTTCCCTCCAATCCCATCGAGTTGTATACATTAAATACACAGCTCTTTGTAGGTCAATCATACTTCAATAAAGTGATTTTAAAAAAAAGGAAAAAAGGGGTGCCTGGGTGCCTCAGTTGGTTAAGCATCAGACTCTTGATTTCCGCTCAGGTAATGATCTTGGAGTCATGAGATCCAGCCCCTTGTCGGGCTCCTCACTGGGCATAGAGCCTGCTTAATATTCTCTGTCTCCCTCTGCCCCTCCCACAGCTCCTGAACTCGCTCTCTCTTAAAAAAAAAAAAAAAAAAGTTAAAAAAAGAGAACTGTCTAAATTCACTGTCATTCCTCACCTTTTTTCTCTCAATTTTTAAAATAAACATTTTAATTAAAGTATAACATACGCACAGAAAATTGCATGCATCATTCAACCCAATGATTTTTACAAAGTGAACATGGAAGTGTAACCATCACCCAGGTTAGGTGAAACAACACAAAACCAAACCCTACCTCTGCCCACAAGAACCCCACTCTCACCATCCCAGTCACAATCCACCCTCCCTTCCTTGAAGTAATTTTGTATTCCGTGAATAAGCTTTCCTGTTTGTAACCATCACATATACATGGAATAATCTAACAATTAGTTTTTTTTTAATTTAGCTATTCTAGAGATGAGTGATGATACCTCATTGAGGTTGTACTTTATATTTTCATATGGCTGAGATCTAGAGACATTTCATAATTGTCTTGGCCATTTGAATATCTTCTTTTGTGAAGCACTTTGTTAACTATATGTATGTCTTACTCATTTGTAATGGCAGCTTTTTTTCTTTTTATTGTTCTGTAGGCATTTCTGTATATTCTGCATACAAGCTTTTTGTCAATCATTTGATTGCAGATATCTTCTCTAATCTGTGGCTTGCCTTTTAACTCTTAATGGTATCTTTGAAGAAATAAAGTTCTTAAATTTAATTAGGCCCATGTCCCAAATATTTAGAATCCTTGGTTTCAAAGCTTTTACTACAGACCCAGACCAGCAAGGAAATTGAAACAGTAATCAAAAATCTCCCAAAAAACGAGAGCCCAGGGCCCGATGGCTTCCCAGGGAAATTCTACCAAACATTTAAAGAAGAATTAATACCTATTCTTCTGAAGTGGTTTCAAAAAATCAAAATGGAGAGAAAACTTCCAAACTCTTTCTATGAGGCCAGCATTTACCTTGGTCCCAAAACCAGACAAAGACATCATCAAAAAGGAGAATTATAGACCAATATCCCTGATGAACATGGATACAAAAATTCTCACCAAAATACTAGCCGATAGGATCCAACAGTACATTAAAAGGATTATTCACCATGACCAGGTGGGATTCATTCCTGGGTTGCAAGGTTGCTTCAACATCCACAAATCAATCAATGTGATATACAACATAAATAAAGGACAAGAACCAGATGATCTCAATAGACTCAAAAATAGCATTTGACAAAGTACAGCATCTTTTCTTGATTAAGACCCTTCACACTGTAGGGATAGAAGGTACATACCTCAATATCATAAAAGCCATTTATGAGAACCCCACAGCGAATTACATTCTCAATGGGGAAGAACTGAGAGCTTTTCCCCTAAGGTCAGGAACATGGCAAAGATGTCCACTATCACAACTGCATAGTACTAAAAGTCCTAGCCTCAGCAATCAGTTGACAAAAGGAAATAAAAGGCATCCAAATTGGCAAAGAAGAAGTCAAATTCTCACTCTTTCCAGGTGACATGATGCTCTATGTGGAAAACCCAAAAGACCCCACCCCAAAATTGCTAGAACTCATACAGGAATTCAGTAGAGTGGCAGGATATAAAATCAATGCACAGAAATCAGTTGCATTGCTATACACCAACAATGAGACAGAAGAAAGAGAAATTAAGGAGTCAGTCCCATTTACAATTGTACCCAAAACCATAAGATACCTAGGAATAAACCTAACCAAAGAGGCAAAGGATCTGTACTCAAAAACTATAGAATACTCATGAAAGAAATTGAGGAAGACACAAAGAAATGGAAAAACATTCCATGCTCATGGATTGGAAGAACAAATATTGTGAAAATGTCTATGCTATCTAGAGCAATCTACACATTCAGTGCAATCCCTATCAAAATACCATCATCTTTTTTTTCACAGAACTGGAACAAATAATCCTAAAATGTGTATGGAATTAGAAAAGACCCTGAATAGCCAAAGGAATGTTGAAAAAGAAAACCAAAGCTGGTGACATCAATTCTGGACCTCAAGCTCTATTACAAAGCTGTAATAAGACAGTATGGTACTGGCACAAAAACAGACACAAAGATCAGTAAAACAGAATAGAGAACCCAGATATGGACCCTCAACCCCATGGTCAACTAATCTTTAATGAAGCAGGAAAGAATTTCCAGTGGAAAAAAAGACAGTCTCTTCAACAAACGGTGTTGGGAAAATTGGACAGCCACATGCAGAGGAATGAAACTGGACCATTCTCTTACACCATACACAAAAATAGACTCAAAATGGGTGAAAGATCTCAATGTGAGACAGGAATCCATCAAAATCCTAGAGGAGAACACAGGCAGCAGCCTCTGTGACCTCAGCCGTAGGAACTTCTTGCTAGACACCTCACCAAAGGCAAGGGAAACAAAGGCAAAAATGAACTATTGGGACTTCATCAAGATAAAAACCTTCTGCACAGCAAAGGAAATAGTCAATAAAACTAAATGGCAACCTACAGAATGAGAGAAGATATTTGCAAATGACATATCAGATAAAGGGCTGGTATCCAAGATCTATAAAGAACTTATCAGGGTGCCTGGGTGGCTCAGTCATTGGGCGTCGCCTTTGGCTCAGGTCATGATCCCAGGGTCCTGGGATCAAGCCCTGTGTCAGGCTCTCTGCTCAGTGGGAAGCCTGCTTCTCCCTCTTCCACTTCCCCTGCTTGTGTTCCCTCTCTCACTGTCTCTCTCCCTCTGTCAAAATAAATAAATAAAATCTTAAAAAAAAAACTTATCAAACTCAACCCCCAAAAAACAAATAATCCAATCAAGAAATGGGCAGAAGACATAAACAGGCATTTCTGCAAAGAAGACATCCAAATGGCCAACAGACAAATGAAAAAGTACTCAACATCACTCGGCATCAGGGAAATACAAATCAAAACCACAATGAGGTACCACCTCATACCAGTCACAGTGGCTAAAATTAACAAGTCAGGAAACAATAGATGTTGGCGAGGATGCACAGAAAAGGGAGCCCTCCTACACTGTTGGTGGGAATGCAAGCTAGTGCAGCCACTCTGGAAAACAGTATGGAGGTTCCTCATTAAAAATAGAGCTACCCTACAACTCAGCAATTGCTCTACTGGGTATTTACCCCAAAGATATAAATGTAGTGATCCAAAGGGTCATGTGCACCCCAATGTGTATAGAAGCAATGTCTACAATAACCAAACTATGGAAAGAGCCCAGATGTCCATTGACAGATGAATGAATAAATAATGGAATATTACACAGCCGTCAAAAAAATGAAACCCTTGCCATTTGCAACAACGTGGATGGAACTAGAGGGAATTATGCTAAGTGAAATAAGTCAATCAGAGGAAGATAATTGTCATATGATCTCACTGATATATGGAATTTAAGAAACAAAACAAGATCATAGGGGAAGAGAGGAATAAATGAAACAAGACAAAACCAGAGAGGGAGACAAACCATAAGAGACTCTTAATCATAGGAAACAAACTGAAGGTTACTGGAGGGGAGAGGGATGGAAGGATTGGGTAACTGGGTGATGGACACTGGGAAGGGTATGTGTTGTGATGAGCACTTGGGTATTATATAAGACTGATGAATCACAGACCTCTATCCCTAAAACAAATAATACATTATATGTTAATTAATTGAATTTAAATTAAAAAAAAACTTTTACTACCTAGTGATTATAAAGATATTTGCTTATGTTATCTTCCATAATCTTTACTGTTTTATCTGTCACATATAAATGCATACCTGGAATTGGTATATTTGTGGATTTTGCAAGGAGAGGCTCAAGATTATTTTTTTAAATTTTTTATTGTTATGTTAATCACCATACATTACATCATTAGTTTTTGATGTAGTGCTGCATGATTCATTTGTTTATGTATAACACCCCGTGCTCCATGCAGAGTGTCCCCTCTTTAATACCCATCACCAGGCTAACCCATCCTCCCACCCCCCGCCCCTCTGGAACCGTCAGTTTGTTTCTCAGAGTCCATAGTCTCTCATGGTTCATCTCCCCCTCCGATTCACCCCTTCATTCTTCCCCTCCTGCTATCTTCTTTTTTTTTCTTAACATATAATGTATTATTTGTTTCAGAGGTACAGATCTGTGATTCAACAGTCTTGCACAATTCACAGCGCTCACCATAGCACATACCCTCCCCAATGTCTATCACCCAGTCACCCCATCAAGATTATTTTTTTAATGGGTATTTAAGTTAGTTTGATTTATTGAAATGACTGTCATTCTCTGTCTGCTCTACAGGACCAACTTTAGCAGAAATCTTGTGTACTTCATGTACATGTAGGTGTGTTTCTGAACTCCGTGTTGGTTATAACTGTTTTTACAGCCCTGTGACATTACTAAAATTCTGTAAGACATTTTGATATCTGGAAAAGTTCTCTAGTTTTGTTCTTTTTCTTCAATATCTTACTGTGTAGTGTTGACCCATTTCATCTGCATATAAATTTTAGATTTGGCTTGTCAACTTCTTTAAAAAAAACTCCAACTTTTCAATTTCTTTTATAAAATCTAAAATTAAGGTTGAGATTATATTAATCTATAAATCAGTTTGAAAGGAATTGATATCTTTACACAACTGAGTCTTCAGTGCATAAACATGAGCTATTTAGACCTTAAGTTTTGCTCAGTAACATTATACAGTTTATCTAAGTAGAGATGTACACGATTTTCACTTTCCTTTCTACAAAATTTATAGGTTTTCAATAGTATATTTTTATTTGAAATAAATTTTATTCCCTAACTTCTTGTTGCTATCAAATGGAAGTACACAAATTTTTTTTTTATAGTTTATTATCTGTATTGACATAAGGCTCTGGAGGCTAAGGTTTTTATGAACTGACAGTAATATATGTCTGTGGGAGGGAAAGGTGTCTTGGAGGAGACAGATTCCATCCAGAGAGAAATGAGACACTTATTTCATCATTTTCTTCTCCGATAGTTCTTTCAGTTGACCCTTTCTCCAGAAGTCATTTTATTACATCGTTGTAGACATTAAGAACAATTCTGAGTTTGGCCCATATAGCAGACTCTCTTATAGACACCGGCAGCACAGAAAGCTGTTACTATATGTCATGCTGCCACTGATATCTGAATTACTAGTGCTTTTTTTCATTGACACACAATAGAGATTCAATGTCTATGCAAACTGTGAAACAGTTTAGGTTGCAGTGGAATAATATTTACTAATGAAGATTCCTGACAAGGAAGACTCCTTGATGTGGAATTCAAAGATGCCTGCAGAAGATTGCTCTGTTCTGTGAGATGCATACTTAAAAACACAAATTGTGCTATTGTGTTTTGGCTATGCATGGCATTATTTCATGCAGACTTAAGAGTGGCAAATAAAATTTATAAAATGATACAGACAATGAGAGAAAAATCTAATTTCTATGGGCAGCAAAAACAGATCATTCTATGCAGTCACTGCTCTTGGTTATTATAATAGCCTGAGAAGACCCCTGCCACTCTAGCAATAAATGAGCAGGCAGCTATTAAAAATTGAGTGTGAATCCCCTCCAAGATGAAACAGTCTAATTCAGTCTCTGGTGGTCTCTCCTGAAGAGGAGCGAGCCAGATGATTACAAAGAAACCAAAAGGGAAAACCAAAGAACCACGGAAGAATTAAAATATTTTGGAGAAACACATGGAAAAACAGTGCCCTATTCCTTGCTTTGAAGAAATAAAGTAATATAAAAAAATACCCTTTTATAGATATGCAGATACAGTGTCAACAAACTGTGTCAGTTGCTTTCAATCTCTAACACTTGTTTATAGTGTGTACATATTTGCTGATTCTAAATCACAAAATATACGTGTTATGTTTGGATAGAGAGAGACATTTGGTACTTTACAGAAGAAAGATGAAAAGTTAGAGTGGAAGCAGAAACAATAGGATTTTGTTAATTTAGTTTCATCATTGTGTACTTAGCATGTGTCTAGCTCTTGGGTAGGTCAGGTCCTCACTTAATGTCCACACAAATCCTTTGAGTTGTGCATTTTCACTCCCATTCTACATATGAGCATACTGCTACTCAGTGATATTAAATGATAGGTAAAGGGTCATGTACGTTAGGTGATGAAAGTCAAATTCTGAATTTGAACAGTTGAACATTTCTGAATTCATATATTCTTTTTCCATAATACAGAAAAATGTTGTATTGTTCTCCTTCCCTCAAAAGGTAAATGTTAGTATATAAACACAGACCCGGTAATACAAATGCTTTTATAAACCTAGAACAGGATTTTGAGGAGGAAAAGTCTTTTGACATGACTAATATTATTAATAGGAAAGTCCTAATCCATTTAGTTCTCTTATTCAGTGTAAATGAAGGGTTACATGTGTTGTAAAATGCAATAAATCAGGAATGAAATGTGTCCCCAAGTCACTTCTGGAATTACACTGGCACTAGGATAAAATATTTCATAAATGAAAAGAGATGCAGTTTTCAGGATATGCTTTATAGTAATAATTCTTAGGTTGATACACAAAAACATGTGGCATTTCCCTTTGTGCCTGTTTTCCTACAACTCCTGTGCCCTCCTGTCAAACCATTTTATTACTCACCTTTGCAGATCATGTCACAAATGATGTAAGCAAATGTCCATGACATATTATAGGATGAGCGTTGAATACTGAAACAAATTTTCCTACACTATCGTTGTTTCCATATCAAACAAATTGGCTTCTCAATTTCTTTAAAAAAAAAAAACCTCCAACTTTTCAGTTTCTTTTATAAAATCTAAATTTGAGCACTGTTAAACCTAAATAAAGTAGTCACCATTAGAGAATTTGATTAGGAATAGGATTTTATTCCTTAATTTTAAAATCCCTCACTTAATCACTCTGATATATAGTCCTAATCTCTTACTGCTTAAGGAAGTAGTATAAAGTGCCAGCATAGGGGCGCCTGGGTGGCTCAGTCGTTAAGCGTCTGCCTTCGGCTCAGGTCATGAACCCAGGGTCCTGGGATCAAGCCCCGCACCCGGTTCCCTGCTCCACAGGAGGCCTGCTTCTCCCTCTCCCACTCCCCCTGCTTGTATTCCCTCTCTCGCTGTGTCTTTCTCTGTCAAATAAATAAATAAAATCGTACTAAAAATAAATAAAAATAAAAAGTGCCAGTGTGGTTCCTTTAAGATTAATCTGTTAGGAATCTCACCGCCTTACTATTTTTTTCTGTAATATTTAAAAGAGAAGAGGGAGAATTTAAACAGAGTTTGATCACCAGTGATTATTTGTTAACCCCTCTGTATTTTTCCCCCTTTGATATTTTAGAAGACTATGATCCATTATAAGGAATAATATGAAAAAAATAATAATTACTGGAACATTCTTAATGTCCCGATGTAATCAGTGAGTTGACAACTGGCCTCAACAGCCAGAGCAATATTTCTCTTCTTTTTTTTTTTTTTAGGTCTTCTAATCTCCTCTCCTCTGAAACATCAGCAAAAATTACGAGTTTTAGCCCTTATAATTTCCTGGATGTCTAACGGGTTACTTAAAACCTGAGCTTCAGTTCTGTGATGTTGGTGTAAACATTTAATAATCTTAGAAATAAATACAGAAGGAAAATGTTTTAAGTATGACAACAACAACAACAAGAACAATGTTCAGGATCTGCTGTATACCACTGTTAAACCTAAATAAAGTAGTCACCATTAGAGAATTTGATTATGAATAGGATTTTATTCCTTAATTTTAAAACCCCTCACTTAATCACTCTGATTAGTCTAGGTTCTTCAGCTATCACTAAATGATAAAACAATGACAGTGTTTCTCTCTCCCAATAGAACTGGACAGTACAAATCCCCCATAATAGGGTTCTAAGACCTGGAAGTTCAGCATCTTCAGAGCATATCTGGGTTGATTAAATGTTATATTACATTGAAGACCATGAATTTAAAAGGAAGGACTACAGAGAGAGTGTAAGATAATCTGGTTGGAAGACTACTCCACTTTTTGTAATGATAAGTCCTTTCTGAAATTAGCAAAATAGCAGAGACTCACAAATTAACAGTAGCAATGTTTTTTAGTGCCCCTTATGAACATATACATGCACATAATTAGTTTTGCATATGACCCACTATTTGGACTGTATTGATCTAATCCAGTCCATTTTCCTTTACAAAAAATGAAACAAATTCAGAGTGCCAGTTGTATAGCTAGTCAGTGGTAGCATTTAAGCTAGAATATTTATTTTTCAAATCTTATTATGTTATTTCATCTGTTTATTTTGTAGATTGGATATGATACAACATGAAAAATGTTAACATGTTATAAATTTAAAGCAATATAATAGTTAGCTATAGTCTTTTATGTATTAACATATTTAAGGATAAAGATGGGAATAAAGTAAGACTACTTTTATAATAATTCATGGTAAATATGATGGTATCTTAAAATAGGGTTGTGGCAGTGGGGAACAATTCTTAGGTTTAACACTGCTCACTATATTGGATATGGACAGCAGTTATGGCAGTAAAGAGACTATATGGGTATTCAGGTTTCCAACTTGGGCAATTGGGAAGATGCTATCATGATTATTATAGATTTAGAATACAGGAGGAAGTTTGGTAAGAAATGATTCATTTTCTATTTGCATTTGAAATATATATGTATAATATACCCATATATATATATACATATATATATATATATGGATAACCAAGTACATTTGGAAATCTGGGTCTGAAGCTCAGCGAGAGAGATGTGGGCCTGAGATTTAAATTCAGATTTAATTGGTATATGGATTATAAGTCAACCCAGAGATGGAGAGGATGAGATGATGACCATCTGAGACATATCCATTATGAAGTTGAGTGAGAAGTAGATATAAACAAAAAGGATCACAAGATTTAAAGGTCAAAAACAAGCAAAGAAATGAAAATGAAAAAAATTTCTCAAAACAAAATTGCATTCAGCCGTTTGAAAATTGTCCATTGGCTTAATCACAAAGATGTATCAGTAAATTTCATGAGAACATTTTCTGTGACGTGGTTAAGTAGAAGCCAGGGTGAGGAAGGCTGAGGTGCTGGTATGAGGTAAAGAAGTAGAGAACGGAGAAACTTGTTCAAGGAATGTGGGCCTGAAGATGAACAGAGAAAGAAGGTGATGGCTGACTGGTAATGCAGAATTGAGTGTGGCACCCATGAGAATGCAAGTCTTAACACCTCCTACTACCTGGATCATAACTGACAAAAAGCCCCAGCTACTGTGCTTTCAAATCCATTACAGCATTTACATCAAGGCCATACTTCCTAAAAGCTTCATCTCACCAACACGAGTGTCTCAGAAATACTAAACTAGACCATTTCTGGGAGACAGGGGCAAACTTGGGCTTAAGGACTCCTTGATGACTTTGTTGAACATTTCTTAAAAAATAAAACTCCCACCCTACCTTCTCTCCATCTCTTCTTCACTGAAGATCATATTGCAGCACTGTCTGACCGGTTCTCTCAGCCTTCACTGGCTCTTTTCCTGTTTCCTTTCACATAGGCCTTTCCCCAAATAAAATCTTCACATGCCTACTCCTTTGTGTCTGCAACTCAGAGGACCTGACAAACATATCAGGCAAAGGGTTGCAGGGGCGCTAGTTTTCAAATTCATTTGTAGGTAGAGAGACTGTTTAGGGGGAAATATTAGAACAATAAGGAATCTCTGTATTACCAACCAGAGTTCCAGAAGGCAAAGTTGCTAGTTTTGAGAAGGTAAGGAGCTAGGAAACATGAGGAGATTATGTTTGGAAGAAGAGGCATTGCAGTCCACATGGTGAGAAACTTCTGAGGAAGAATAAGCAGGGGGCTTTACTTACTAGGCTGTGATGAAGGAGATGAAGCTCAGAGGGTTTATGTTTTCATTAGATTTTATTATTATTATTATTATTATTATGGTAGGAACACTTGACATGTGATCTGCCCTCTTAACAAATTTTTAATTGCACAATATAATTATTTTAACTGTAGGTACAATGTTGTACAGCAGATCTCTAGAATTTATTCATCTTGTGTCTTTGAGACTCTATATAGTTGAACAGAAACTTCCTATTTTTCTCCCAGCCTCAAGGAACCACCATTCTACTCTCTATTCCTGTAAGCTTGACTATTTTAGATACCTAATAAAATGGGAATCTTGCAGTATTTATTCTTCTATGCCTGGCTCATTTCACTTAGCATAATGTCATCTGAGTCCATCCATACTTTCACAGATAGCATTATGTTTTGATACAGCTACTTCCAAGCATCTCCTAGTGGATGTAGGTTTGTAGGAATCAGGGCACCAGCTGTCAGATGCTTGCTATCTTGCCATTCTGGCAAAGAGCCTGGTCATCAATTTCCTTCAAGTACAAAACAGAGACTTGTGTAGTCAAACACCTGGTTGAGGGTCTGATAATGGTATGGAAATGGCCGTGCTAGACTCTGGGCATGAGGTGGAAACGGGGGCAAAGTCTTAGTGGTGGAAAAACTAACGCATGGGCTAAAGCAGAAACCTCACTGATCAGAAGTGGTATGAATACTGGCCTGTGTCTATAGTTTTATTTAATATTCTAACCCATTATCATTAATGTCAGTAAAATTAATAAGCAGTTCAAAATATATAAAAGAAGATCTTGTCTTATTTGTGTGGATTTGGAAGCAGCAAAATATTTTAACTTGGGTTAAAATATATCTTTAAATAATCTTTCAAATAAATGATATTTATATTTTTGAGGAAATTTTAGACTTCCTTGGTCAGAAGGTGGGTACTAGAGAATCAAAGCTTTTGTTGAAAACTGTGTTGCTATCAGATTGTGATGAATCAGCTGTTTACCATTACTAGCCCTAAAAGTGATCCATGTTTAGAAAGATCAATATATAAAAACTCCAGACTTGGCCATTTTAAAGCAAATATTTATGTTGAATTTTGTACTAGAGGCTGTCAGGATGCAGCATGCATTACAGAAGCATGTGAATCAGCAGTCTGCTGATTCCAGATCTCGAATTAGGAAAAAGATGAAACACTAAATAGTAAAAATAAAGCATAATTTCATATCATAAATGAGTGTTTAAATCATCAACTCTGAAATGGTATCTCTTGGTGACAGGAAGTAGTGACTGTGCTTTTGAGATGAGGGGAAATTTCAAATAAATAATTACCATCCAGCTCTCTGTTTGGCTTGAAGGGATTCAGTGATTTCTCTTTATTTACTTAAAGTTATTTTGAAGTTCCAACATTCTCTGACTTCAAAGTTGCTGAAGGCATGGTTTTTGTATAGTTTCATTTTTAATTGTTTTTGGAAGCGAGTAGCCACATTGTCTTCAACGACATTTTGTTGTTGATTATTTTTAGAATGCAGGAAACCTTTTGATTTTTCTATGTCGAACATTTATCTAGCTACTTAGTTTTCAAGGGGATAAAACTGCTTTGTCTATTGTTTCTATGTTTTACTTATATTGTATATGATTAGCATGGCCAGCATGATTTCTGCCCATGATTTCTGCCCTTGCAGATTTACTTCTGGCTTGATGTGAAGTCATATTCTTCAGTATACAAAGGGTTGATATCTTCTTCAAGGGACGGTTATGCACAGAGAGAAACACCCACAAATTTTATGTTAAATAAAAATGTATTAAGTGTATATGTATAATTAAAGTTATGAAACTCAATTTTTCTTAAAGATTTATCATTTCATTATCTTAATCATATTCCCTAAAATTTGCACTGCAATTTTATCTCATAACCGATTTTTAAAAACTCAAGTTCCTTATATAGAACACAAAGCGTACATAAATAAAAACATTATGTAACTTATTAAGTTATTTTAAACATTATCAACATAAATAGATTAATAAAGTCAATTAATATTTGTGTAATTCTAAGTGATGCTTATCTTAGGATTTTTGTTATCCCCACTCTTATACGTTCCTAATGTTTTAATGCACCACTTTGCTATCTTATGGTGTCTGCAGTTAGTTTACCAGACCCCAAAAGTGAAAGATTATCTTCTTAGCCCACATAAATTCACAGTGTCTTAGTTTTCAACTGATTGCTTCTCAAAATAATACAGGTTTGACCATTTGCGTAAAGGTGGTTGAAAACTAAACAACTGAACATCAGCGTAGGCTTCCCTTTGATAGATAAACTTCAGTTGACAAACCAATGACATTTTATTTCTAAGTTTATTTCCTTTTCCATAGGCTTTAACTGTTTGAATTTTTTGTGTCTCCCCAAAAAGAGATATACTTTTATTATACATTCTGTCATCCTTTAATCAGGATATATTGACCAAACCTGTTACCATTATTAAAAATGTATGTGTCTTATCATTGTCCTATTGTAATTCATAGATGATCAATAGTATTCATTTCCTGGGATATGGGAAATCAGTTACTGGCTTCTTTTGGATATATCTAGCCAATTCATCACTCTCGTACTTACTCCTGAATCTTTTGCTGGGTCATTAAGTGTGACACTGAGCTGATTACTCCTTCTTATTCATGGCATTTTTCTTTTACTTCATAAGATAAATTGACCTTCTCATATTTCTCTTTTTAAAATTTTTTTTCCAGCTTATGCAGGTGGTAGGTGTTGATGAAACTTGTTTCAGAGAATTGAAAGATGGAAGTCAAGTTATGTGGTAGTAAATATTTCGGGAAAAGTCATCTGTAATTTCTTGGAAGGCACATATTCAACTTAATGAATTTTTACTCTAATGGAGAAAGTATGTGAACAGTGTGTTAGCATTTTGATTTTGTTGGATTTTTTTTCGATGCATCTAGCGTGGTGTTACAAGAGAGATGAGCTTTTGCAAGCAGAGAAAACAGGGATAGAGAGATTTCAGAAATGTGGGAAATTACAGGGTAGAAATAAGCACTTTTTCTTAACTGAAAACAGTAACAAAAATGAGGAAAGTAACAGATTTATGTAAAGGTGATTAAGTAAATGCTGATTTAAACAGAGTCATAAGATGAGGCAGTGAGTATTGGTCAGAAGATGGAGGGAGAGAGTTTGTGGAGATTTGTGGAGGTTTTGTTTGAGCCAGGTGTGGAAGTAAGTCACTTCATGGCCACCCACCTTCTGTCATTCAGAACTCAGTTCCCTTGTCATGAAAACCTCAGGGGAAGTCATGAAATAGAGTACAGTTCTTTGACCAAGAGAAGTAGAAAGGGGTTTGGTGAACACACAGCAATCTCTATCACACTGTCCTTTTCTTACTTTTTGCCTAATTCAAATTGCTTTCTGAAGGGGACCTATTAACACCTCCAAATAATGTAGATTTTTAGGCTCTCTTTGCATTTCATTCAATATTCCCTGTATGTATTTTAAAACAATGATGTTTGGGGCATATAAACTTATCACTGTTATAGTTTTCATGGTGAATTTTATTCATTTCAAAATATTAAATATTTTCCCATTGGTGCTTATTTTTAAACTTAAATTTATTTAAAAATCACTTACCCTGATTTCCGTTTTATGTACCTATTGTATCTTATTCTATCCCTTTTTTTCATCTTCCTCTGTCGTTTTGCCTTGATTGAATTTACTTTATAGAGCACAGAGCACAGTTTTTATCCCAACCAAGATTATCTGATTTTAGTGATGTAAAACCTTAATACTGATTGTGGTTTATATTTAATGATATGTTTGACCTTATTGCTACTACTTTATTTTACATTTTCTATGTAACTTCTTTATTTTTCTTCATTACTTCCAAATTCATATTTTTCTTCTTTCAAGTTTAGGACATGCCCAGTGCTTCAGATTTCAGAATTAAAGAACATTTCAATACCTGGTATCAGTTACTTTATTAATAGTAAATATTGTATCATGATATTTCATACTATTTTCTGGGCACTCTTTACGATACCTGTGCCTGAAAGATGGAGTTCTGCAGGTCTGGGTTGCTCAAATCCCGTACATTCCCAAGAAATGCTTGTCTTCAAGACCTGCCCTTGGCTGGCTCTTAGATGATGAACTCTGAGCCCTTGGAATATTCTGCCTTATAAAAATATTTTTGTATGCCTGAGACTTTGGCCCATGTTGTTCAATTTGACCAAATAATTTATGCTAACAATGTAATCTGTGGTGAGTGCTCCTTTTTACATGCCTGAGGATAGGGGCCATGCCGTACCAGTTTGATCAGTTTATGTTAACAATGTAATTTTTGGTGAACACCCGTTTTTGCTCTGAGGGAGGGGGCTGGAGTCTGAGTAGCTGAGGTTTGTCGTGCAGGTGCTGCATTCCTGCATGACTGACCCCAATAAAAACAAAACAAAAACCTAGACACAAGGCTCAGATGAGCTTCTGTGGTTGGCAACACTTCATACAGGTTGTTACATACGGCTGATGCGAGATTAAATGTGTCCCTGTGATTCCACTGGGAGAGGACACCTAGAAGCTTGTGCCTCCTTTCTCCTGGACTTCACCTCAGATGTCCTTCCTTCTGCTGATTTAATCTGTATCTTTTTCCTGTAGTAAACTCTGAGTGTAACAGCTTTTGAGTCTTGTGAGTCCTTCTTGTGAATCAGTGAGCCTGAGGGTGGTCTTGGAGATTCTGGCACAACCTCTGAGTCATTAATATTATCTCACAAAAAGCCATCTTGAGTCCTTTTCTTGAGGGTTTTGTGTTTTTGTTTTGTTTTGTTTTTCAGTTTATAGTGTTTCATCCTATTTTTAGTCCTTCTTCCAGCCCTCCACCAGGGTGCCCTTGAGGTACCCTTGTTTTCTTTTTGCCTAATCACGATGCTGTTCTTCTGTTCTTTGCTCTCAGCACACACCTTTCTGTCCTCCTCCAAGCACTTACGTCCTTTCTTAAACTGAATCTAATAACATTGGATTAAAGTTTCTCCTCCAAACCTTCAAAAATAGGAAAGAAAATCCCCAGATATCTTTGTCACAAATCTTAGGTTCCTGAGACTTATATCATTCATTCCCCACCAGAGGTGTGACTTCTTTTACTTACAAATCACTCACTTACCAGACAAATATTGGCTGAGCCCCTATTACATGTTTTCTTTGATCATTACCCTGTACTAGATAAATCAAGCATAAGTTTTAACTTCTAGGAGCTTAAAATGTAGTAGAATTTAAATAGTAGCAAATGAATGATAAGAAAAGTTACAAGAAAGGTGCAAACGGAGATTTGTGGGATACTTAGAGTAAAGGCACTGCTTTCATTCAGTGCTAACTCAGTCAGGGGTTTTGTTGATTTTTAATTTTTATGTGTCTCCATATTTTTATTTCTAACTTTAATTTCAAATTCTTAGTAGACAAAATCATGCTTGCTCTTAATAGGCTGGCATCATGCCTACTGCACTAAAATATAGAAATAGATAATGTAGAATTTTTTTCAAAAAGTTGGAGTTATTTTAAAGGAATATTTTTTAAATCAATGTTAATTTAAAAAACCCATGTTACTATAAATAGCATTATTAAAACTACTCATGCTTTTAACTTTAGCTTCAAGGGATTGTCTCAGTTTTCAACATTGCTTCTGTGTGTTAGTTATGGATTATAATTTTAGTTAAAACACAAATAACTAATATTCATAAATTTACTCTTTAGCAATATTAAGAAGCAAACCTTTATAGTAATCAATAAATACATTTATTTACTTTGTAAAGTGGTAAAGGAATAATTGCTTATTGTATGGAGAACCTTTAACATTCAGTATCTTGATTCAGTTATCCTTGTTTGCTCATTCATATTTTCTAGTTACCCTACAAAATCATGTATGAGTTTGTAACCCACTAGCTAGTGCTTGAGGTTTATATCATTCAGTTAAAATGTTAAGTATTTACATCTTACCTGGCTATCCGTTGTTCCGAATTGATTATCTATATTGTGAGTTATGCAAGTTACATTCTAAACTATATTTTTAAAAAATTGTGCATGATATTTGTGAGCTCAGATGCATTTTATAAAAACTTAAAAATTTATACATCTGTGTGAGCTTGAACCTCAGCTCAGAATGAAAAGTGGCGATCTCAAGGTCGTAAAGTAGTTGGTGATATAGTTGAGGAACAGAATATAGCACTACAGTGTTTCAACTTGCAGAATAAATAAGTAAATCAAAAATCTAACGTCCTCATATATTTTAATCTAAAAGAAAGGCTTAGATGAACCTGGAGACAGATAACTAGGGGATATTGGTCTAGCTAGTTATATCAGAAGGTTCTACTGTTACACGTGAAAGTAGGAGAAATAGAGTCTGTTTACCAAGAGACAGAGCTCCAGGGACCATTTCAGATGAGCCTGAGTTCCATGGGGAAAGTGAAGGGTTAAACAAAATACAAAACAGAAATTCCATTTACAGAGACTCTAGAACAAATATGTAGGCAATCAAAGAAAGCTGACATCTAAAAGGGTGCTCAAATTCTACCCTAGACAAAATCAGTTTTGAATTAGTGCTAAGCTGTTAATATAATGGTACAGTTTTCCTCTGCTCTGCCACTCCACCCTAAAGCTGTATTGACTAAGGACATGGAAGTGAAGGGCCAGTGATTATAGCTCATCAGTTGTGTCCAAATGTAAAGGCTATCATTTCAATTAAGTAGTTTGCTGACTATGTTATTGTCCTGTTAACACTATCAGACACAAAAAGTGTATCCTAATGAATTCAGGAAAAAATTAAGTTGCCTTTTATCTATTTGAGTATTATTTCCATTAAAAACTTCCCCTAGAGCAGTAAGCACTTCACGAAAATATGCCTAACTTCAAGAAAAATGTTCTGAATTACTTCTACTTGTAGTAATTTGTATTTCTTTTTTTTTTCATTGCTGTCTGCACTGAAACATTTTAAATGATGTGCTTTGGTTATTAGTTTTAAAGCTAGATATACATATCTGTGGGTGCTATTACAATAAAAACCATGCCGAACAACTAACCTTTTGGTACTATTTCTTTCCATTACTTATCATATCTAAGACTTCTTCCAGAAAAGCAAGAAAAAATTAAACCAAACTGATTATTAATGGTGACAAATGCCATTTTTAAAATTTTATGCTAATATTTGAAAGGAAGAGGCATGTGAAATGCAGAGGGACAATGTTCTCATGAATTCCTTTTGAATGCAGGGGGATAGTACTATTCTTCACCGTTACTAAATTAGGTCAGCTTCTATATGTCCTTTACTCTCCACACCAAGACGATGGCCTGGATGTGTGGGTATCATGAGTCCTGAATGCATTTAACATTCCCAAATACATTTATTTGATTATTGTAAGCATCTTGAGACCTAGGTTTGCACCCAGAAATACTGCTCTGCTTATAACAAAACAGAATTTGCTTCTATGTCATGAGACATAATTTATTTGGGGTCAGATAGTTCTGTATAAGGGTATATACTGAATTACAGATTTATTCCATTGTCTTGCTCCTGCAGTTGTCGCACAATACTGATATTAAATTTTCTGAATACAGAAAAGTAGATTAATCCTGTTGTTAGCCCCAAACTTTTGATTTTTATTTAGACCATCTAATTTTTCACTTATTCATTCAGCAGGAATTTTTAAGTGCATGCCATGTGCCAGGAATGGTTAGATGGAAAAATGTTACAAGAAAAAATAAATATAACATGATTCTTTCTCTCTAAATGTTTTGGACAATAAGAAGAAAAGAGATGAATTAAAATGAAAGCAGTAAATCCTTGCAGGCACTATGATAGATAGAAGTTTTTATGGCACACAAGTGGATGTCCAAAAGAGGTCCTTGTGATTTACATTTCCAGTTTATAAAAGGGTTTCTAGAGGATGTATCCCTAATTGCAATTTTTTTTTCCAAAAACTGTGGCAGATGTGTTTTTGTTGTTGTTATTGTTGTTCCAAAAACTGTGGCATGCATGTTTCAGTGTTTTGATTTTAGTATCATGGCCATTTATACTTGCAAGATTTTTTTTATTTTTCTTCTTCTTAAACTATGCTATACTTAAGAGTTTGAATAGTTAGTTCACAATTATATTTACAAAAGCCTACAGTTTGTCTGTTTTACTTACTCTGTTCTTCTCCCCTCTACCCATCCCCAAGAAGACTGACATTTGCAGCCTTCATCAAGAAACCCGCTTGGCTTTTCTGATGAAGTCCACTGTTAAGAGACATTTGCAGAAGAATCAAGGGAGACAGGTGGATGGTAGATCTGGAAGGGCAAGCAGAAAAAAATTGAGAACTTTTGAATGAAGAAAAAATCCCATAAGTGTGTGCTTCTTTATACATGGTAATGTGTTTACTTACTGCTTTCTAATTTCAATTAAGTTAGTGCCCACTGCACTAATTTGTTAGGGACATGCTTCCTTAGGAATAATAGAGAAAACACAGAATAGTCTACCAATTTCCAGAAACAGTGTTTTCTCTCTATGATGACTATGACAATTTTTTGCAACATACCAAGCACTGAACAAATACTTTTTTTTTTTTTTTTTACATTTTACCTCTGTTGGTGGGGGCTTGAAAGAGGAAATTTTGTGTATAACATTTGTTTGAATGTGTTAATTTCCACTGCTAAGGATTTATATATTTGTTTCATGAAACATTTGAGCTTTGTTCTTTTGTCCTAAGGCAAATCTATCAAAGTGTACATAACATTACAAATGAAAACAAACAGAGTATCTAATCCATACACCAACTCAGATATTAAGATTAACCAAGAGAAAGATCAGAAGCCAAATGCTGAAGTTTTTCAGAAGCATTGATTAATAAATGCGAGTATTACAAAGCTATATGGCAATTTCATATATATAGTGAAGTCTCCCGTAAAATTTAACTCTTTGTAAAAGAACTCTAAGAATTCTCTACAGCACTTGGCCCAAGAAACCATCTGTTTGAGGGGCACCTGGGTGGCTCAGTTGGTTAAGTGTCTGCCTTCAGCTCATGTCATGATCCCAGGGTCCTGGAATCAAGCCCTGCATCAGGCTCCTTGCTCGGCGGGAAGCCTGTTTTTCCCTCTCCCTCTGCCTGCCGCTCCACCTGCTTGTGCACTCTCTCTCTGTGTCAAATAAATAAATAAAATCTTTAAAAAATAAAAACCATCTGTTTGATTCCCACTTGGTCAGAAAATATTAATTGAATTGATAGTATGTAGGAAGCTCTGTGCTAGGCTGTGCACATATAACAATGAATCACTTCAAGGTAGGTAGAGGAATGAAAAGGCATTTTCAAAACAGAGTGTAATGGAGTTAAAGTACAGGATGCTAGGGGAGTATAAAGGATGGTTATGTAGTCCAGCACTGGGGGCATGAAAAGGGGAGTGATATATCAAACTCAAGTTATGAAGGGAGGCAAAGAGAACAATTTGAGGGGAGAGATGTCTAGGCAAAAACGGAGGTCCAAGAGTTGGGAAGGAGCTCGCTTGGGGCGTTTAAGCATAGGTAGCAGAAGCTTGGTGTTTCTGGAACTTGGGCATAATACTTAGAGGTTGGATGAAAGAGGAGTAGGCTAGAGAGAAAGGTGGTGACATGCTCATGAAGAGTTTCCATTTAAGATTAAATTAGGATTCATCTGCAAAGATGGGGTGTCCTAAAAAGAATTTTAAGTGAAAATGGTAAGAATTACATTTTTTAATAGCTATTCCAGAAGCTATGTGAAAATGTGTTCAACGTGAGGGAATTTATATCGCCTTTTGTTGCCTGATGTCATTATGCTTTTTTCTAACTATTTGTGTCATTCTCATCAAAATCTTTACTTACTTAGTCATAATGCAAACTTCCTCCCACCTCCTTTGCTGGCATGGAAGTATTCTTACTTTGCATGTTTCTGTATGGAGGGTGACTCTTAGTAATGAGGCAGTTAGATATATACATGCTTCCTTCCCCTTTGTGCCAAATCAAATAGAATGGCAGAGTAGCATGGCAGTCTTTGTATCTGTTTTTACATGATTATTCAGTAAAGTGTTGTTTGTTCTCCTGTGGACAATGCTCCCTATTTGTTTTGAGATTAAATAATTTTAAGAAATTCTTTCCAGATGTGCCTCACTGCTTGTTCTGTCTTCTGTACTGGTTGTCCACAGAAACTGGTATCATAAGTTACATAAATGTGACAGTATGCTAAAGTCTTAATCAGACAGTAAACAAATTCTGTATGGCTTTGCTCTGGGCTTGTGCCAAGAGTCTATCTACAGAATGAGAGGCAGACAATCCCAGGTTCTTGCTAAAGAAATACGCTTTGGAGTTTAAAGAGGACTTTGTCAAGTCAATGCATGCAAAAAAGCAGTGGAAAAAGTCAAAAGCTCAGTTGAGCAAAGTTGAAGGATAGAGGGATTTGTTGGGTGCAACTGAAGAAGGAAAAGAAATCTATCCATGACCTGGAAAAGAGTTGACCAATCTATAACCTGTCCAAGACTATAAGCTATTTGGCCTATGTGCAATATCTAGAAGTAGAAGATCAAAGTTTCCAAGTCAATAGATTAGGCACTGCAGGGGAAAGGTCAGAGGATCTAGCTGAAATACACACCAACTCCTTGATGATAATAGGGAACCCAGCAACAGTTAAAATATTCAAACTGGTCCAAGATATCCATGATTGTGCAATCTCATCTGCTGCCTTTTCCACTAAGGTGTTCTCAAACTTGCACAATTCTTGCTATCTACAAAATAAATATCTCACCCTTGCAACAAAAGAGCAGGGAGTCTATACTGTTTGGAGTTGCTCCAATATTGTTCTTAAATTGAGCTTTCTTTTTAGTCATCCCTAAGCCACTGGATAAATATGTATGTGAACTTCTTTCCTGGAGCAAATATCTCTTTGTTTTTCTCTTTGGGCTGCAAAGATTACTGACAAAAGCAAGTCATTTTTGTCTTAGATTTTTGTGCAGTGGTTCCTGTTTCACAAGCTTTGTTTCTGTTAACAGTTTTTTGAATTTCAACTTTGTTCCAATTATAAAGCTCTTTGAATAGGAATCCTAGAGCCTGTCCTTATTAGCATGCCATCAGGTTCCAATATATGTGTTAGTAATATTAAGTAAGAACTTCAGCTATGCATTCCAAAGCCTATTAACCTGAAACAAGGTAAGCAGTTAAGAAGCGCTAAACTGCTTTTGGAGACAAAATTCTATATGAATTGAAATCTAACAAAACACACATAAATAATTACTCATAATTCCATAATTCCACTGTTTAACTGTATGCATTATGTGTAGAAAAATTGATTTTTTCTTCTTTTTATATAATGTGACCAAAGCTGAACACACACACACACACACACACACACACACACACACACACACACACACACAGATTAATAATGAAAGGTCATAAGTTTGAGTTAAACCTGTGAACAAGTTTATTTCAGTAAAATCCCTTTGGGAATTTGATTCATATTTGGAAATTGGTTCTAGGTTAAATGCTCTGAAACTGAATTTCAGAAAAACTGGGAGTATTTTTCTTTTAAAGCTTGATTATCTTTTCTGTGGTGATACCCCTTTGGATTACCTGATCATTTCTCTTTCATTTTCTTCCTATTATTTCTCCCCGTTTTAAATAAGGACAGATAACTAAACATACCTCCACAACCTCACCCCCAATACAAAGAATGCTTAACTTCTGTTTTTGTTTCATCTGATTTTGTTTGCACGCCAAATCAATATTTTGGGTCCTGATCATTTTATGTATTCTCCTGTGAGTTACTCCCACTTTCTCTTCATCTCGTATGTGTGCGTGTGCTCAGTGAGGCTTAGAATTAAAGACTCTATTCTACACAATGCATCCACTCCATCAAGAGCCAAATTCTTATCTTGCTTTGAACCCTCAGGGATCATTGACTTCAAAAGAATATATTATGTTCCAAAGTGGCTCCATACAGCTGTAGAGGAAGGCATAAAATTGGTCCCGAGAGACTAGTTCCTCAATTCAATGTGATGTTATTCTGCTGCATACATAAGTAGCTCTGTCTTTCTCTCCGGTGCATGAATGT
Organism: Zalophus californianus; assembly: GCF_009762305.2. Classification (NCBI taxonomy): domain Eukaryota; kingdom Metazoa; phylum Chordata; class Mammalia; order Carnivora; family Otariidae; genus Zalophus; species Zalophus californianus. The sequence continues at coordinate 80,867,578 of NC_045606.1, forward strand.
CTGTGTGTTTGTGATCAAGCATACTTGGGCAAAACAGAATTCTGGTATTCTTTCTGTTATTATTCTCAGGTAATAGTAGAGATAATATATCAAAATAAAAACTCATTAATATTTTAAACTGAAGGTGGTTTTATGATTTCTGTTATCTTTGAAGTGCAAATAAGCAGAAAGTCAGATTAAAAAACAACAGATCCACTGTGCATAAATGGCCAATTCTCTAGGTGCCTTCCAAACCAAGAAGTTTCCAGAATATCAGTTTAGTTGTTTAATTGCAGTAATTATGATGAGGGTCTCAGATAGAAAGTAAAAATCACATTATAGAAAATGAAAGAAAAGTATATGATCACTGTGTGTGCATGAATGCCACCTGATACACACACACACACACACACACACGCACATACAGACGGATATGTAACATCAATTTGTTTTTATGTAGTTTCATAGTTCAGCCTGTTTTCAAAGAAATCTGAATTCCTAGTCATGGAAGTATCTCTTTTAAACTTTCCCCTGCACGATCTAACTGTGCAAAATCATTTGGGATTTACATTTTTCTGTAGCACTTTTTTTCATAAAGTGTATTTTCTGTTAAAGTGTTAAGCAAAAAGATAAAACAAGTTCTAAGGTGAGATACATTTGGGAACTTTGAGGATAAAAAAATGCTAACCAAATTTCTTTAGTTTGTAGAACCTTCATTGTGCCACATTATTCTGCAAAAATAGGATATGGAGTATTCATCATTCTCAAATTGTATTTGACCACAGAACCAAGGACACCCCACTATCCCAGCCCTGCCTCAGTATTAGTTTGCCATTTTGCAGGAATTTTTGAACTTCTAGGTGTACATTTATGTTTAGTAAGAAGAATTTCATTTGATTCTTTTAAGTTTCCCCTTCTACATTTTTTAATCTTTTTTGTTAATTGCTTAAATATGAGCACCACTATTTACTGTCAAATACACTCATAATTTTGCATTATTTGACAGTTTGGATTTGTGCTGGTGTGTCAAGTTGGTGTTTTAGCCAATGGATAAAAATGGATGACTTTCCAGCTCTAGACATTTAAACTTTTCTGGAATATTATGTATGGGCATAGCTAATGAAGCTAAATGTTAGCAGCCTCAGTTGTAAATAAAAGAGCAGTATTTTTTGGATGTATGGAAAGACATTAATATTTTATTTATGCCCTTATAATTAGATGTTAATTAGATTTTAACTATCATTACCTATTCTTTCTTCTGTTGGCAGTATATGGGTATCCCATTAAATAATGCTATTAGGTGGATTATAATCTTATTATCTAACCATGTTGGAAATTGATGGTACACAAATCATATTTTGGCACATATTGGATTGGTATATAGAGAAAACACATTACAATGAGACAGAGATAGTTGTTAGTCCCAACCTTCTTCAGCCTAATGAATTAGGCATTAGTTGTACTGTCATTACTCTTTACCAGTGTTTTCCTAAAGAACCCAAGAAAAAATAGGATAGCAAAACCAATAATTATTTTAGTGGGCCAGATTTCTGCATCTCATTTCTGAATGTATACTTCATAATTTCCTGGATTCAAAGTGAGGAGGAAAGCAGTTTTATGTTTCTTTCCTAGAAGAGAAATGAGTGCAATATGAAACACTTGCATGAAATGACTTGCACAGCACTTTTCCTAACTTCTGATTGTGATACATAAGAAGTTACATATGCACCAATTTTTGACAGAAAGAACAGAATCCCATTTATTGGAATATAATAATAGGTGGGAGATATGCAAAAAGATGTAATTCTGAATCTCGGATGTTTTTTGAATGGTATGGGCAGAATTTTTATATATAAAATAACCAGTCTAAATATTTCTCCATGTTTATTAAATTATGCTTCATTATTATAGTGTTTCAGGTCTGTAAATTTTGTTAAATTATATATATTTTCACTTCGAAAGAGTACTCATACCAGAAAAGTAAGATAAACTAATTAAAGGGAGCCTAATTTTTTGTCCCCTTGTATCGTTCTCTTTGACTATAAACACATAATGCCACAACTTTTGTAGTTTCAGTCGATACAATAATAATAAAACATTAACGGGTGCCTGGAAACCCATAAATTAAACAAAGATAGAGACAAAAATTGGGTGCGGTAGTGACCTATAGACGCAGCGCAAGAGTAAGAGAGGTGGTTTCAAAATATGTGATACTTTTCCTAACTATGTTTTTTGCTAATTCCACAGTATGTTTCTGAAAAAATTGAGCATTTGCTTGAATTTTACAGTTTCTGTTTACATTTTCTTCGGGAAAATAATGGCAACACATGAAAATGTACTTTTAAATTTGTTGAAGGAAACTTAGAGATTACAGGCAAATTACATAAATTAGAAATTGGTGAAATGAAATTTTAAAAAGCCTTTAGCAGAGCATATCAAGTGTTACTGTGAACATCTGCATATATGATTTGAAGACTAAGATGAATATTCCATACTGATGTCTATGGTTTGGGATTTTCTGCAAAATAATTGTTGTTTTTGTTACCATCATAGTAATTCACTACTAGTCATGTACTAGTACTAGTAGTAGTACATATGATATTGTACAATGAGCATTATTAGTAGTAGTAATAATAGTGGTAGTGATATCACCAACATTGCTATTATTTGCCATAAAACTTATGTGAGAACTCTTTTGAATATCAAGAGGTTGTCTTTTAATATTAGAGCCCATAAATCCAAATTAAGAGATATTTAAATGACCATATTTGGAATTCAGATAGGTTATGACTTAACTACATGAATAATCTCACATCTTAAGATCTCTTTTAGCCATAGATCTGTCATGGCTGCATAAATCTACTATTACAAAACAAATTAGGTCAAAGTATAGCAGGATTTTCTTCTCATTAATTGTCCCTCCAAAGGATATTAGGAACCTACTTAGAATAGAAGAGTAAGTTCCTCTATATTGTATGATTGCTTAACAGAGCACTTCAATAAACCATATTCTATGGAATATAACATAACTAGGCTGTAGTTATGTTCCCATTTTAAGGACCAGTGTTTTTCCTTTAAAGACCTTCACACGCCATGAAATATGCCCATAGGTATTTTTCACTACCTTCTGTCTTGAAGTGCAAATATTATGTTTAAGCTGTCATTAATTTCCATAAACTTAGAGGTGAAATCAGTTAACATTTTGTTTTAGAAATATATAACTATCATATTTTACTTAAAGGGGGTACCTGCAGTCTATAGAGCACACCAGGTGTGCTGTTTTCCCAAAGTTCTCAAGAACATGGTAAAAATAAGAAGGGACATACATATTTTTGTAGTAGCATCAAGGGGATAACTTTTAAAATTTAGAGTAATTATTTTCTTATGAGAGAAATTTCCTCCAGTGGATTACTTTTAATAACAACCCAAATAGAGTATTTGAAATGTAATTACATTACTAGAATATTGATTTATAACAATTATTACAAGAGAATACCTGATGTGTTAATAGACATATATCTGTAAATTATCATTTTACCCACTCAAATTGTTGGCTTAAAATAGAATCTCATAAATCTGTAATCACTATATGTTTTTTACAAAATGAGTCAGTTTTTCTTTAAGATACGCTGACTGCATCCAGTAAATATAAACAGCTTCATCTACTCAGTATTTGAAAACAACCCACTAGGAAAAAATATATATGAAGAAAAAAGAATGGGACTAGATTTAAGCAATGATTCTCAGCCAAATAAAAACTGCATTATTGACATTTTATGCCTTCTCATTAAGTTAGCATGAAGAAAATATAGAGAAGCCCATCCTACAGTCTATAATATTATCTCCTTCACTGGGCTAGAACCTCAATGCAATCTTACAAAATAAAGTGAAAAATATTCTTAAACAAATGGGCTTTTCTTTTGAACTGTGAGATATATACACACACACACACAGAAATTCTTGTGTAAACTTTACCCATACTATTCCAGTGGTGGAAGCTGGTGAAAATCAATATCCCTTTGTCAATTAGGGATGCTTGCTGCAATGTTATAAAGGAAACTGAACTAGAGCTCAGTTTCTTTATTCTTTACCTCTGTCTGAATGCCCTTAGTTTCAAGGGATATGTGAACTCCATAAATTGTATTCAAAAAAAGTATATAATGAATTTTCCTGGATTCTCCGTAGAATTTTTAAACATGTCTGTGTAACCTCAAAATTATGCACTGCTTTTCAGGCCACTAAATCTTATTGCATTGATAACATCAGTAATATGGCTTCCTTACCTGCAGAACAACATGGGGCGAGATGATAATAGGCTGAAGTAAACTGAAGTCTTGGCCTTCTTCAGCATGGAGTTTGATCTGGACTTTCTAGATTTCCTAAACCATGGATTTATTTTTCTTCATAACACTTATCACCCCCAACATATTATGTTTTATGTTTGTTTATTTTCTCCACTATGATCAAATTTCCAAGAGAAGGATATATTTTTTTTAATTGCACTACTTCCAGTATCTAGAAAAGTGCTTGATACATGGTGGGTTTGCAGTAAATCATTGTTCAGTGAGTGGAGGACACTCTATTCAGGAAAGTTTACTGGAGAATACAATGTGGCAATTAATTCATGATCGTGAATACCTTGTAAAACATGATGTTGTAAAACTTCTTTACAATAAAGGTATTTAAAAACATATAGCAAATGGGTAAAGCTAGTAATAACTGCAGGCCCATTAACTACAGAGGAAATAACATATAAGGGAAATTATGACTGTGATATATCTTGAAACAGCTCTATGGTAGCTTCTCTTCAATCTGGCCATCATCAATCCCTTTTCTTCTTGTATGTGCATGTATATGTGCATTCCCCCATCCAGAGCTGGAGTCTGTTCTTCCACACCTAGAATCCAGGATGGAATTTGGTTTACCAGTAGAATGGGTGAGAGTGATGTTCTGGGACTTCTGAGGCTGGGTTATTAGAAGAAGCCTTGCATCTTTTACCTGGACTGATTAGAACACTTGCTCTGGAGAAAGCAAACGAATGTGTAAGAAATCCCACTACCCTGAAACCACCAAATGGTGAGAAGCACAAGCCACATGGACAGACCCAAGATATTAAGATGCCATGCGGAGAGAAAGAGAGACCAAGAAGTATTGGGGCACCGGACATTTGAATGAAGAGGTCATTTTGAAATTGTGTCCTCTAGCCCCGGATGCCCAGCTGATGCTGTCATGGATCAGAAACAAACTACTCAGTGAAGATCTTCCTGAATTCCTGACCCACATATCAAAAGCAAATAAAATACTTGTTTTGAGTCTCAAAATCTTGGGGTAGTGTGTGTTATGCAAAAGTAAATATGTGGAGCAAGTTCCAATACCATTACTAGACAGCAGAGAAACCAACACTCTGAGCTTCCAACACAGAAGAGAAGGGTGTATTTCATTCAGGCTAAATTATGCATGTGCTAACTGTACTGAAGTGTTTGACACAGATTTTAACTGAGACTGTTCTGGTTCAAAGGGCAAACTACAAAGAAATGACTGAAATAGTTTGATTATTGGGTCAGAGAATGCATCAGAGACTCAGATATTGCTTTGACATATATTTTTATCTTGTCTTGTTTTCTTGCATCATTTAGGTATAATATTCATAAAAGTGGCCCATTGCCCTGTACTGACGCTGCTAATGTTTTATTTATGAAGGTCTTTCTTTGCCTTTTAGCTAAGCTCTACAGGGATATTTCAATGAATTTTTAATCTTCGTTTTTACCCTCCCTTAAAGCAGAGTTACAAGTGTGTCTCACAGACAGCTATGCTGAACAACCAGGTATTTGTCAGACCGCCACATGAGTCATATTTTCAATGACAAAGCAGGTGGCTGCCCCAGAGGGGAACATAAAAGGAATCTCAGTAATCATGTCCTACTTGAGTTGCCTACATGCTGCTGACTCAACAGCTGGTTCTATCCAGAAGAAAACAAGGCAGGAAATAAAATACAAACTAGAAACAAACAAATTAAAAGAAATGTAATAAAACCACCACTGAAACAATAACTGCTTTTTTTCTTTTCAAAGAATGATTTCTTAGTATGCATGCCTTAAATGAAAATGTCTAAAACAAATTACAGACAGAAATCTTTACACTTTACAGGACATTGGATCTGGTGTTTCATCGACAAAAGCTGCTAGGAAAATTGCAGTCATGTAGTCCTCAACTCCTTTCTTATTTGCTGAATGGAATATCTAAGTCCAGAAGAGTTCTAGAAGTTTTCAGTTGGGTGTTGGGCCAAGATCTGAGTCAGGAGTTTCCAGGCCACACACTCACCACATGATTTGCTGATAGCATCATTGCATAAAAGGAAATGTAACTTCTGAAAATGCCCACAATTAGATACTAAGTAGACACTTGTCATTCTCTTCTTTCATCTATGGGTAGACAAGAAAAGTCCCTCTAGTGGCATGTGGGGCCTTTTTAACAATCACCAGTGCCTCTGAATGTGTAAGTGGGCTTCTGCAACAAGATGGTTTTCCGTTTTTGATGAGACATACATTCTTTTTTTTTTTTTTTTAAGTGAAGTTACATGAAAAGTTTGGAATTTCTGGATAGGTAATAAAATATGGAGCAATTCAGAGATGTCTTCTTCCCTAGATCACGTTGAAGCAAAGGAAAAAGAACCATTGTGTTGGAAGAGGCCATTGGTAAGATTACATCCCCAGGTGAGACTAGGGAATATACCCATGGCTGTGCTGAAGATCCTCTATTTGGAAGTGACCACAAGAATGTCTTTGACATTAAGAGACAAGAAGACTAACAACACGTACTAGGAAGGAAGAGTGAGGACAAATAAGGAAAGGGAGCACAGGTAGATCAGTTTGAAAGGGCACCAGGGCCATGAATAAAAGGCAGAATGAGAGTTCAGCATTCCCACCATTTATGGTCTAAAAACAAATCGACAGAAAACATAACTGCAAGATAACGAAGTAATTTTAATATTTCCATGTTATAGTTATCAATGCCTGACAAAGTGGTTTTGCAGACCTGATCATGAATTCTGAATCTTCACATTATTCCATTTTTTTATTGTATAAATTTGAGGTATACAACTTGATGCATGTATACATTGTAAAATAATAAGCACCATCAAGCTAATTAACATATAGATCTCTTCACATGGTTACCTTTTTAGGGGGGTAGGGGTGAGAACACTTAGGATCTATTCTTTCAGCAAATTTCAAGTATATAGTACAGTATTGTTAACTGTAGTCACCATGCTATACATTAGATCTCCAGAACTTACTCATCTTGCATAACTGAAACTTTTTACCCCTGACCAGCATCTCCCCATCTTTTAACCTCCTACCGGCCCCTGGTAACCGCCATTCTAGTCTCTGCTTCTCTGAGTTTGATAGTTTGCCATCACTTCTGAAACAAAATCAATCCTTACTGCTGAGATTTTACTTTTCTGTACCCAGCCTTCTCCTACTATTGTTCTACAAACCAGCCATACTGGCCACCTCAACACCAGCTGATTTTCAGTCTCTTGCTGTTTCAATACATATACATACATTTACTCTTCATCCCACCTAGAACACCTGTCCTCTGTCCCATTACTGCGTCCTTTTGTCAGCGCCCACCATATACAACTTTACCTGTGTACATTTGTCCTTTTTCGGCTTTCAAAGCATCAAGTAGTCATTCCCTCAAGGAAAACTTCACCACCCCTCTCAGAATGAGTTAGCAATCTATTCAAGTATTTATATTTAAGTTCTTGGCTGTGTATTAGTTTTATCACATTGTGGGTCAGCTCCTTCCCACATACTGCTAGGTTCGCTCATTTCGGGGCAAATGTCTGAACACAGCACTCTCTGTACTTCTGTGTATATATTTAAGCTTTGTCAACATACCATCATTGATTACGGACGATTTTAGCTCTGTATTAGGGCTTATTAAAATTCAGTACAGCACATGTCTGCTGCTCATGTAAAACTGTAGAAGTAATATCCGTATACAGAACCCGAATGCCATGCTCAATTAAATGCCAAGCACAATCCCAGTGCATCTGGTTGGTACATGCTCTGGTCACAGCCTAATAGTCAATTGTACAATGACAAATAAATGCATAACATATCATGTTATGATAATTTTGTATTTTAGAAAATCTGAGCAGTTTCAAATTTTGAGGCTTTGTGCTTGAATTTTTTTTATCATGGAAAGTAAACAGTTCCTTCGATATTGTTAGTGATCTAACGTGAAACAAAAAGTCTTATTATTCTTTTAAGCTGCTTTATCAGTTTAATTGATGAGTACAAACATGAGCTATTAAAAATGCAACTTCTTAGCCCGTGAATCAGAATTTCTCCATGGTCAACACACCAAAAAGTACCAATCAATTATATTACTTTTTCCATCATCTTTAAGCCTGGATGTACATTTTTATGTATAGCTAAAGAATCTCATCTCTCTTGACAAACTCTTTTGTGCATAAATGTTATGCCTTTAGATTTATAAACCAGATTTATAAAATATCACTTTAAGTGTATAAACCATATTTATTTCAACAAAATACCACTTTAATATTTAGCAGTTCCAATTTGTGGTATGAACTTTTCCCTCCAACCTGGGATATAAAAATGACACATCTCTTTTCTTTATTTAAAATTATATTTTTAAAAATTATATTTAATCTGCTTTATGTCTCCAAACCGCTGATGGGAAGAAATTCTATTTCAGTCATTATTGGGCTTCTCTCCTCTGTAGGGTCAGAAAAACATCCTAAAGTTATTGTCACCATTGATATGCCCATGGTCCATGTGGTTCCTTCAAAGGGAGACAGGTTCACTGCCTACCCAGGAAATGGCCTGAGATTAGGACAGGAGTCCTTAAGGTGTCATGCCATCTTTCCCCCAGTAGAGAACTAGAACCAGGAGGAAACACAAACAACTTGTGGAACCCGCAAAATTCTGTCCCTCCACAGTCTGGGGTTGAGTTTCTCGAATGCTCACTGAACTTTGGTCCCAGATGTTACCATCCCTTTTTTTTTAATGCCTCAGGGATCTCTAGGGATGTAAAGTGGAATGTTTAAAGGATCCTCTTGGGGCTCCTGGGTGGCTCAGTCGGTTAAGTGTCTGTCTTCGGCTCAGGTCATGATCCTGGGGTCCGGGTTGGAGCCCCACATTGAGGCCCACATCGAGCCCCGCATCAGGCTCCCTGCTCAGCGGGGAGTCTCTTTCTCCCACTGTCCTTCACCCTGCTTGCACTCTCTCTCTCTCTCAAATAAATAAATAAAATCTTAAAAATAAATAAATAAAATCTTAAAAAAAAATGAAGGATGCTTTTTCCAAAAACCAACTATAAAACTGGACAAAATTGTTGATAACAATTCAAGTTTCTTGAAGTTGACTAAACATAAGCACACATATTGACTCACCTTTGGGTAAGAACAGTGGGAGTCTAGCACTTCCCAGGGGCTGCTCTCACCAACCCCTCTCCTTGCCCAGTGTCCAGATCAGTAGGCACCGTGCTACTGCTAGGAGTGGACAACCCATAAAAACCAGTTGCTTCACTGGGAAGGGACAGGCTTGGTTTTGATCAAGGGACGCTGAAGTCATGCCCGGTAGTGTTGGTGAGTAAAAATAGCAAAATTTGTAGGAAATAAAGAAAGCTGACAACACTTCTAACCTGAGATAGCAGTTGTCCTTGGAGTGAGCAATAAACTGTCTGACCAGCCAGAAACTTAATAGGCAAATCCCTGAAATGAGAAGAAAAAGCCATGGAAGGGCTAGATCAGCTTTCCGCAAATCCGTAGCTGACTGGGGGAAGCTACCCCAGAGAGGAGAGATAGACTTTAAAATACCAAAGTCATCATTAAAAAGAAGCATAAAGAACTATGAATAATTTAGACCCCTACCTAACACCATCTACAAAAATCAAATAAAAAATGTATTTTAGGTTAAATGTAAGAGCTAAAACTAAATTATTTCTAATAGCAACCATAGGAGAAAATGAGACCTTGGATTAAACAAAGACCTTAGATATGACACAAAAAGCCAATCTATCAAAAGACAAAAAAAAAAAAAAAAGATTGGACCTCATTAAATTTAAAATGTTTTTGTTCTTCAAGAAAGACTTATGCGAGTAAAATATAAGACTGGGAGAAATACTTACAAATCATGTATCTGATAAAGGATGTATATTCAAAATAATGAAAGAAATTTTGCAACTCACTAAGAAGGTGACAAGCAACCCAGTTTAAACATGGGCAAAGTATTAACACATTTCACCTAAGAAGATATATGAATGGTTAATAAACACATGTAAAGTTGTTCAATGTAGTTAATATTCATTTTGTCATTTTGCCCTAAAAGTCTCTAGTGAAATTTAAATGAAATACTACTAGACATCCACTGGAAAAGTTATCACCAAAAAGTCTGATGATACCAAGTGTTGGCAAAAACATAGAGAAAAATTAACCTTTATATGATCTTGGTGGGAATGTAAAATGGTAGAGATTCTTTGGAAAAGATTTTGACAACTTCTTAATAAGTTAATAATAAGCTTAATTCCATTCTTAAGTGTGTGAGATATCAAAACATAGGTCTACACAAAGTCTTCTATGCAGATGCTCATAGCAATATTATTCTGAATAACTAAGAACTGGAAACAATCCAAAAATCTATAAACTATTGACTAGATTAACAAAATGTGATATATCTATAAAATGAAATTCTGTTCTGCAGTAGAAAGAACAAATTGTTGATACATATTACAACATGAATGGACCTCAAAAATTTTATGCTAAGTGAAAGAAGTCAGGCTACAAAAGACTATATACTCTATGATTCCATTTGCATAAAATTTCCAGAAAAGGTGAGTCCATAGAGATAAAAGTAGATTAGTGCCTGAAGCTGAGGCGGGAATGGAGATTTCCTGCAAATGAATACAAAGAAACTTTTTGAGTGATTGGTCTACAACCATACAGTATTATGGCAATAGTTGTAATTATAAATTTCATTTAGAATATTGAATTGTGCATTTAAAATGGGCTTATTTTATAGTATCTGAGCTATAGTAAAAAACAACTGATAAAAAAACTAACTCACTTCTCAGTGGTCTTTAGAAAAGCAATACTTGAGTCTTTCAAGGAGGTTGCTGATACTAAGATTAGTTAGAATTTTCTGATACTCTCATTTCATATTGCATGTTACATTTATGTGAAATTGGCTTGTGCTACTTAAAACGTTTGGAAATTAAAATAATTATAATATTTTTTCAGTTTATGTTTTTAAAACTATTAATACTTAAGTATGGTTGAGTGATGTATTTTTGATAAATGGAAATATTTTTGTTTTTGAAAAGGGAAGAATTAAATTATTTGGAAAACCTTCCAAAAAGGATCTTCTATGTCGTGACTTGACTAATACTTAAAGTTAGGTTTTTAGGGGCGCCTGGGTGGCTCAGTCATTAAGCGTCTGCCTTTGGCTCAGGTCATGAACCTGGGTCATGGGTCCTGGGATCGAGCCCCCCACATCGGGCTCCCTGCTTGGTGTGAAACCTGCTTCTCCCTCTCCCACTCCCCCTGCTTGTGTTCCCTGTTTCACTGTGTCTCTCTCTGTCAAATAAATAAATAAAATCTTTTAAAAATATTAGGTTTTTGGTTTTAGTAGATTAAATCAGCAAAATAAACTGTTTCCTCCAAGTCATAGAAAATGACAAATTTGTTAACATAAATTATAGATGTATTTCTTTATAAAACTAATGCAACTGGTATTTTCCTAGAACTCTCCAAGTTGAGAGTGTATGAATTGGTCATAATTATCCCATTGCAGGAATATCAAATCATTAAGTTCTCCATTCAAGGCTTTAGTGACAGTGAGGTAATCTCACTTGTGCTTACGGATGACATCCTCCAGCCTACCCTGTAGCTTTCTCCCCGGCTTCTCCCTGTAAGGGCCACACAGGTCCTTAGCTATGATGCTGTATAACCTCCTTCTGTAAGCTCCTTGACTGAGAGCTATGCTGTTGTTTTACACAATTCTTAAAATTAACCATGAGTTGCTATTATGATGAAAATATTCTGATCTACTTTTCATCAATGGCTATGCTGAAATAGAGAACTACCTTCTTTATCCATTCACTTTGCCCTTTTTTTACTAATTATAAAGCAGGCCTTCCTTCCCTTCTTATTGTTTTGTTTTTTCAGATAATCACTATTAGAATACTCAGCCCCAGTTTTCAAAGATAGCAGGCCAAACAAATGAGCTAAAGCCCGACGTTCTCAATATCATACCTCCCCTTCGTTAGTTTTCCTTTTCCTAAGTAACAAACTACCCATAATGTTAGAGACTTAAAAGTTTTTTAAAAAATGTTCATTTTTGTTGCTCATGGATCCCCAGGTTAGATAGAGTGACTGCTTCTTTAGGCTCTCAGTTTTGTTCAGGTTGGCTTCATATGTCTCCATGATTCTGGGTCCAGTGGTTACTATGGAATACACTTCTCACTAATGATCATAAAAGATCAAGAGAGAAAACTAAATCAAGAAAGCATTTTTAAAATCTCTCCCTACATCATATAAACTGGCCAAATCCAACTCAACAGAGTGGGAATATGTTTTCCATCCAGATGGGGAGACATTTCAAATTTCCATGACTGAAAAGCATGACCGTATTGCAGGGAGTAAGAATTGGAACAGCAATCTAGTGTATCACATATCCCTTCAGCGGGTATCTATTAGCTCAGAACCAAGTGTCTATGTCTCGACCTTCTTCCTTCTCTTCCCTACAGACGTTTCTACCTATAAAAATAGACCCTGTCAGTCCTATTCCATCAGTTAGCTTTTGCTGCTTTATGTTTTATGTATAACCACAGACATCTCAATACCATGCAACAATAAACATGTATTTCTTAATCACATATTTGCACTTGTCTGGAACAGCTCTGCTTCAGGCTGTCCTTCAATGGGACAGCTAGGTGGCTCTCTTCATGATTGAATCAAGGGGAAGTGTCTATGCTCAATGTATTTTTCTTACGAGTTTCATTCTTCTGCATGTGGCTGTCCAATTTTCCTCAAAAAATTAAAAATAGAGCTACCCTATGACCCAGAAATTGCACTCCTGGGTATTTACCCCAAAGACACAGATGTAGTGAAAAGAAGGGCCATATGCACCCCAATGTTCATAGCAGCAATGTCTACAATAGCCAAACTGTGGAAAGAGCCGAGATGCCCTTCAACAGACGAATGGACAAAGAAGATGTGGTCTATATATACAATGGAATATTACTCAGCCATCAGAAAGGATGAATACCCAACTTCTACATCAACATGGATGGGACTGGAGGAGATTGTGCTAAGTGAAATAAGTCAAGCAGAGAAAGTCAGTTATCAGATGGTTTCACTTATTTGTGAACATAAGGAACAGCATGGAGGACACTAGGAGAAGGAAGGGAAAAATGAAGGGGAGGAAATCGGAGGGAGAGATGAACCATGAGAGACTATGGACTCCGAGAAACAAACTGAGGGTTCTAGAGGGGAGGGGGGTGGGGGGATGGATTAGCCCGGTGATGGGTATTAAGGAGGGCACGTACTGCATGGAGCACTGGGTGTTATACGAAAACAGTGGGTCATGGATCCCCACCACATCAAAAACTAATGATGTACTGTATGGTCACTAATATAACATAATAAAATAAATAAATAAACAAATAAAAAATAAAACATACACACCAAAAAAAAAGAAAAGGCAGTTGGACAAGAAGGCAGCCAAATTGCATAAGCAATACCAATACCAACTTCAGCCCATGTTACATTGCTAACATCTAATTGGTCAAAGCATCACATAGCCAAACCTAGAGTGAAGGGAAGGAAAAGTACATCTGATGCCTCATGAAGCTATAGTTGGCTACCTTAGTCACAATGAGTCATTTCTATCACATATACCCTGAGGCTGTGTCACTTACTTTTGATTTAGCGTGCTAGTTTTATTTAAAAGCACTGACATTTCTGGACCTCTATATCCCTGCTTAATTTCCCTTAAATTGGCCAGTTCTGTTTTGTGCCCATCTTCCTTTTGTTGTAACTGTCATGGTAGCTAGCTCATGCTTTCAAATCTTTGCATACAAACTTTTCTTGCACCAGTGTAGCAAGTTTATTAGGTACATTGTCTGGAGTGCAGTTTTACCAAATGTTTTTCCACTACAGAATAGAGGTTATCATTTTTGCAGCCTCAGGTAAAAGTGTTTTGTTTTTTTTTTTTGCCAAAATTCAATACACTTAGTTTATGTTTTTTGTCATGACACCACCCCTATCCACACACTAAAATCACTGTTGGTCAAGGTTTGGTCACAAAAACAGAAGCCACTCTATATATTCTGAATTAAAACAAAGCTTAATACAGAATTAAGTTGAAAGAACACAGAGGTCAGAGAGGTTGCAGCATGGGTCCAAGGATTTGACACTGAAACAGTTGGGAGGTGGTTTTCACAAGCTAACCAGGCCGTTGCTGTGCCTCTTTATCTACCTACAAGCCTCAATGCAACCCCTCCGAGAGAACAATGGTTGCTGCTTTTCATCTGCCTTCCAAATCTTACATGAATTCCTCTTTTGGTCAAAGAAACCAGAAAAATAAAGAGGATTCCAGGAAACGTAATAACTGGCCTTACAATATGGGGGAACTGAGCTGACAATAGAAAATCCAGTATAGTCATGTTTTCACAGATGTTTACACGTGGATCTGCGAGATTTAAAAAAGTTGAGTTTCTTACTCTGAGATCTCCAGGCACTCTAAATTAAATCAAAATACTTATGCATGTACACCAAGGATTTAGGACATCAACCTGGAGTGAAATGGACTAAAGAAGAAATTATGGGACACACATATACACATTTTAAAACAACTATTTCCTCCGTTGAGCAGAGTTTGACTGAAACCATTACCCAAGATAAGTATATGTGTCCAGTGTTTTAATAACGGTGAAAAAAATCAAACATCACCACCAATGTACCAAAAATATCTTTGAATGGGTTTATTTCCTATTCTCTTTCTATTTTGTTAATTAATTTTATTCTAACCCTTTTCATGTGCTGTCTTTCAAAATACACACCTCCCCACACACACTCACATATATATGTATATAATATTTAAATTTAAGAACCAATGTAAAAGTATCTATTATTTGGGACAAGTATACCATTAATCAACATAAAACATATTTATTTGTGTAAGCCTAGAGATATTTCCATTTTTTCTTTTTTTTCTTTCTTTCTTTTTTTTTTTTTTAGAGAGAGAGAGGGTGGGGAGGGGCAGGGGGAGAGGGAGAGAGAGAATCTTAAGCAGGCTCCACACCCAGCACAGAGCTCAAGGCAGGGCTCCATCTCACAACCCTGAGGTCATGAGCTGAGCCGAAATCAAGAGTTGGATGCTTAACCAACTGAGCAACCCAGGCACCCCTAGCCTGGAGATACTTCCTGATTGGAAATTTGCGCATGAAATTCCTATAAAAAAGTGTATTTCTGCCAGGTTAATATTGATAATCTTGAACATCATACTGGTAGGTTGGGAAACAAGAATAAAAATGGAAAATTAGGGACTTAATGAGCATCCTGTATACTTCATGCTTCATAGTGACAAAAGTGATTATAGATATTAAAAGTTGGTTTACAGTAGGGGATAGTAGAAAAAGTGTCAATATTAGAATATGTGAATTTTGGTTTGTTTTTTTTCTCACTAAATGTGTGATTTGTACTAGTTGATTAAACTAAGACCTGCTTTCCTGAATTATAAAATAAAAGATTGAGACTAGATTGTCTCTCAGGTAATTGTCAATTCCAAATCTATGATTATGAAATATTGAAGATATTTTAAGCATATAATTTAAACTTAGAAAAATAAAGATTAAAAGTAATCCAAACATTTATATATTTTTTTATTACTGTCTGAAAATTATCCCCAAACAGCGATTTAAAACAACAAACAAGCGTTCCTTATTTCTCACTATCCTGAGGGTCAGCAGAGAAGTTCTTCAGGTCTGCGCTGGTTTGTCTGGGGCCACATAGTTTAGGAGGGCATCCATTGCTTGTTAGGTAGTGAAAGGCAAGTTGGCTAGGGTAAGATGGTTTAGTCCTACTGCACATAGTCTCTCATTCTCCTGTAGGTCAGCTGCCAAGCTTTTCCATGTGGCAGTGATAGGGTCCAAACATCAGCACGAGAAGGCAAGTCCAAATGAGTGCTCTTCAAGCCTCTGCTTGTATTAAATTTGCTAGCATCTTATTGGCCAAAGCATATCACACAGACAAGCCTAGTTCAAGACATGAAGAAATGGATCCTCCTTCTTAACGGAAAGAGTAGCAAAATCACATTGCAATGAGAATATGAATACATGAAAGGGAAGAATTTGTGACCAATTTTGCAATCTCCCAGCCATCCTGTTCTTCAGCCAAACTGAGCTACATGGTTTCTTAAATATAATTCATACAATCTTCCAAATTTTAGTTTGTTCATATATTTCTGGACCTCTAAAACTTCCTCTTGTACTTATAAATTCTTGCAGTTCCTACAGCTTGTAGAGCATGGAGTTACTTAGCAACTGCCAGTTTTTTTATTGGCATAGGTAGAGAGAATAAAAAGATGAGACAGTGCCTGGATTTTGCAGGTGTCAAGCAGGCTTCACAAGAGAAGACCTACACTAAAGGATAATGCAAGGATGCTAGATCTGTAGAGCTTATGAGGACATCTTAAGGCAAAAATGGGCACAGAAAAAGAATATGCGAAAATAAGCTATTTTCTTCTCAATTTTATCTAGCCCAGAATCTTTTCTTTTACAATGCAGTTGAGGAATGAGACTACCCACATCAAGAACTATTTGTGTTAGGATTTTAATGCATAGGCATTACAAAATTTGGAGAGACATGGTGTGCTCTTATATTTAAAACTTTGTAGAAAGAAGGCATGTAATATTAGACTTATGAAAATGTAGGGGTCTATAAAGGGAAATAGCTACACTACATGATTCTTGTTAGTTTGAACTAATAAGGTCATGAAATGCAATTCAGATTTTACAAAATCGTTACATTTTTGTTCTCTCCATGACAGAGTTTATATGTTTGTTTATATTTCTGAATGTGTCAACCCATGAAACTAGAAAAACCATTTGGAAAAACAATAAGATCTTTCAGTTTCCTAAAATATTATCAGTATTTGTTATAAATAATATTAGAAACATGTAAATCCTATTTATTTTTAAATATGCAAATGGGAAAATTTTACAGATTAGCCTCAGAATAGGTTTTATGTTTACTTTGGGCAATTTTAAATGATCTTCCAAGTCACTTTAATTTGTAATTTTCTGCACTCCACAAAATTTAACAAAACTTCCCTTGGCTTTAGAGCTAGTCGAATATATCATTTAGACTACTGATTAAATATTCAAATATTTAACCAAATATATTTGTTATTAACCTGAAGTTTTAATCCAGATCACATAAATAATGTCACATTCATTCAAGAAATCTTTTTTAAAAAATTATCCATCAAATGGAATATATAAAATTTTAAAAAATATTGGTCATAAAAATTGGAGAAGGGTGTCAGGGAATACTTACAATAAAATTCTAGATGCTCAAGTGTTTGGATACCTTACAAGTGTTTGTGATTGCTTACATGACTTCTAAATATTTGAAAGTTATAGTGAAAACAACATGTGCTTTTTACCAGCTAGAGATAAATGGCAGCTCCACCACATAATTGATGCTTGATTTTAGGCAAAGTACAACTTCTCTAAACTTTAATATCCTTTTATTATATGAAGACTATAATAATACCAGCATTCAGAAAGTTGTATTCTGAATGAAATAATTTAATGCATGTTAAAGCCCTTTCAAATTGTACACAAATACATAATTTTAGCTCAATTTTGTATATTTATGCAAGAAGAACAATATATAAGGAATACCTAATTTTAAAATGTCCATAGTAATAATAATAATTATAAGTATCATTTTGCTTATTTTGGGCCAAACACTGAACAAAGACTTTAAAATTATTATCTTTACTCCTCATCATGTCCCTATAAGGTAGTCTTTACACATTTTACAGTTGAAGAAACAGAGCCATTTTATTTATTTATTTTTTAAAGATTTTATTCATCTATTTGAGAGAGAGCGAGTGAGAGAGAGAGCAAGCGAGCACAAGCTGCAGAGGATGACAGGGAGAAGTGGTGGGGCCCCATCCCGGACTCCAGGACCATGACGGACCATGACGTGAGTTAAAGGCAGACGCTTAATCGACTGAGCCACCCAGGTGCCTTGAAACAGAGCCATTTTAGTTTTGTTTCATAATATGCCAGTTTCATGTATCTGCTTTTCACCATTATGTCAGCTTTTCCAATGTCTAGTCTTGGAATAAATATAGGGTAAATATAGTTTCAAAACACTCTAACCTGTAATTTTTTAAGAAGTAACACACAAGGGGCGCCTGGGTGGCTCAGTCAGTTAAGTATCTGCCTTCGGTTCAGGTCATGATCCTGGAGTGCTGAGATTGAGCCCCTCCTCAGGCTCTCTGCTCAGCAGGGAGCCTGCTTCTCCCTCTCCATCTGCCCTCCTCCATCCCCCGCTTGTTTTCTCTCTCTCAAATAAATGAATAAAATCTTTTTTAAAAAAAGTTACCCACAAACTGCATAGTATATTAAAGTTTCTGAGATATATTATAATAAATATTTTTCTTTAAGTGTGTTAGTGTGTTTGAACCTGAAGTTCCCAAATGAATTGATTAAATTACACACTTCTTGTGTTCACTTCTGCTTGTCACTTCTGTGTGCATGGGTACATGGGTATGTACATATATGTGTGTTACAGCAGGGGCAGGCTTCTAGGTCATACTGTAGTCAAACTTCATGGTTTTATGGTCTAATTATAACATTCAGATATTTATATTTAATCTGGATGTTCAAGTTATTTTCTTCTAACCTAGTGTCTTCTTTGGTATATGCATGTGGCTTTAGTCACTGCACGGTACGGTGTGTAAACCTTTCCCCATCTTTGCATTTAGAGATCATTCCTATGAGACTATAACTAAAAAAGTACTTCCTTTAAGAAAGATACTTTAGATTTGTCAAGAAATCATGTAATATCTATGTTTTCCCCCACGAAGTAGAACTTTCGGATGAGCCCATTTTGAGACTTGATGTTTTTGATGCAGTCGCTTCATGATTTTAGTGCTAGCAGTTTTCCACTGAAACATCACTGTTTCACCTATCATTTGGGTTTCTGACCTTTGTCAGTAATGCCTTTTAAGTAACAGTCTTGCTGGGGTTGGATGGGAGAGGACAGATAGTGGCATATTTGGAGGATTGCAGATGGAAAATAATTCATAGTGGCTTGATCAAAGCTGATAGTTAGAGATCGACTTGCAGACTTCAAAAGATGTAATAAAGTTGTTTTGGGCAATATTAGAACACTGAATGGATTTAACACTTTCACATCTTTGTTACATAAAAAAAGAAAGTAGTTCGACTCTACTATTGTGTCTTTTACTCCACCGATACCACTCTTCTTAAGAAATCATTACACATTGATAGTTTTGCTATCTGAGAGTACATTTAAATATCCTTTTGGAAAATTTCCTGGCTATTCTTTCATTATACTTCTCTATATAAGTTTCAGAACCTATTTGAAAATTTCATGATAAATATAATTACATTATATTAATAAATTATTTTAGAAAGAACCAATATTTTTCTAATATGGAATATTACCATTCTAATTTTATATTTATATTCCTCTCATATTTGGCATATTTTATGTAGTATCTAGTGAATTTTTTTAGGATTTAAAGTTATAATTAGTATTATCACAATTATTAATGAACATATCTGGTGTAAATGAGATCTATTGCAAGTTGAACATGATGTTTATTCACTTTGCTATACTTACATTGCTTCTTTTTTATTTCATTTAACTCTTCAGGATTTTTTACATAGGCAGTCATATCTTATGCAAATGATAACATGTTTTTGCTCTTTCTCTTCCTCCCCATTATTTATACCTTATTTCTTTTTCATTTCTTATTACTTAACTGCCTTATAGTGCAATGTTGAATAATAATACAGTGGTAAGAATTTAGGACTTATAGTTGACTTGATGGGTAATGTTTCTAACGTTTAATTACTAACTGAAACAGAATTCCAGTAACTTTTCTTTATCAAGTTGTGTGTGTGTGTGTGTGTGTGTGTGTGTGTGTGTGTGTGTCTGATCATTAATTTCTGCCATGCCTGTCTTTTTAGGAGTTTGTTATCAGTTGTAAAGGATACCATTATATTTCTTCTGTCAACACTAGCTATTCAGATTTTTATTTCTTCTTGATTTTAATTTAAAACATAATGGCAAAACCATTTATTACATGTAGTTCTTTAAATTACCGCAAAGAATGATAAAGAGGATTGTTTTATTCTATGTAGGGATACACTATTTCTGATGTTACTGTGTCTTTTCATTTCGTGTTCAGATTTGCCACAGAGCGTATTTTACTAACCTTTTAAAGGAATCCCTTTTAAATTTAATCTATTGAATTTAATATAATAAAATGCTATTGTTTCATATACTTTTTATTTTATTTTTATTAAAGATTTTCCTTTAGTGGGCTATTTTTTTCTCTTTTCCTGAAATGGATCATATATTCATTTACTTCCAATATTTCTTTTTTTTCTTCCAATATTTCCTATTTTTGTTTTTTTTTTTAAGATTTATTTATTTATTTTAGAGAGAGAGAGAGCGAGCAGAGCGAGAGGCAGAGGGAGAGAAGCAGACTCCCTGCTGAGCATGGAGCCCCACATGGGCTCCATCCCACAACCCTGAGACCATGACCTGAGCGAAATCAAGAGTCAGGCGCTTAACAGACTGAGCCACTCAGGCACCCCAAATACTTATTTTCTAATAAATTTATTTATAGCAAACAGTTCTGCTTTGAACTTCTCTGAGATTTAAACTTAGTGACTTAAAACAATCATTTATTTCAGTCATGTTTTTGTCGGTCAGAAATTTAGTAAGGGCTCAGCTGAAGGGTCACTTCCAAAACAGCTTCTGTACTCATATGACTGGCAACTTAGTGTCTCTCTTTCCATGTGACATCGGATCCCCAGGTTTTTGGGGTTTTCCCATAACGGTAGTCTTAGGTAGTGAGTCTTCTTCTGTGGAGCTTGGGCCTCTAACAGGAAACATTCCAAGTGATATCAAGTAGAAGAAGCAAACAGACAGGGCTTCATTTCTGCAGTATTCTATTGGTTAACGCAATCAGATTTGTAACCTCTACTTCTTGTTGGGAAAATGTCAGAGTGTTTGTGGCTCTCTTTATTTCTCCACATCCTCTTCAGCTCTGTATTCTAGCCCTTTATTGTATATTCTAAATAATTTATCATTTCAGGTCTCTTATTCTCTAACAAGTTATTTGGAACAGAGTTAGACTTGTCTTTTCTCCCTCCCCTCCCTCCCTATTTCCTTTCTTTCTTCCTTTTTTCCTTCCTTTCTTTCTTTCTTTCTTTCTTTCTTTCTTTCTTTCTTTCTTTCTTTCTTTCTTTCTTTCTTTCATAAATGTTTACATAGTGGCTTTTAAGCTATTATTTAAAAATATTTTGTAGAGCATGCATCTCTTGATATCTGGGTCATGAGTTCAAGCCTTATGTTGGGCATAGAGATTACTTAAAAATTAAAAAACTGGGGCGCCTGGGTGGCTCAGTTGTTAAGTGTCTGCCTTCAGCTCAGATCATGATCCCAGGGTCCTGGGATCCAGCCCTGCATTGGGCTCCCTGCTCCGTGGGAAGCCTGCTTCTCCCTCTCCCACTCCCCCTGCTTGTGTTCCCTCTCTCACTGTGTCTCTCTCTGTCAAATAAATAAATAAAAAATCTTTAAAAAAATTATTAAAATATCTTAAAAAATTTTAAAAAGTTTTCTAGTCTTAATTTCTGTTGGATAAAATATGGCCAACATAAATATTGATTTTTTTTAAGTTTTTTGACATTTTCTTTGTGACCTAATGTATACCTATTTTTTAATACCTCTGAAGGAACTTGGTTTATTGAACTATTCAAATTAATTACTCTATGATTTTATTTACTTCTCCCTATTTTGGCTATGTATTTATGATGTGAAATGTACCTGATTCATTTTGTATTTGTTACAGTTCATGCCTTAAATGTACTGAAGTTATTAGGTTTATAAAGATGATTGATATTTAATTTATTTACAACTTTTATTATAAAGCAGTATTGTTCTTATGTAATACATGATTCGTGTATTTTATCTAATAATAATACTAACATCTATTCATCACATCATTCTTTTCTCATATGCTCTTTATAAATGTAACTGTTGTATTTTCTATAAAGAATTCTTAATCATTCAAGTTGAACCCCATTTAAAGGTTAACTATGTATCCCCCTAATGTGAGAAAATAAAATCCATATTTTGAAGGGAACAGAAGCTTTTTAACTTAAGTAGCTAAACTTGCTTGCTTCAGTAATTTTTTTAATATCCTTTGAGTTTGTGGAAATCAGTTCTTGTGCCCCGAAGTAATCACACAAGGGAAGTCTCATCTGTTGGTAGTCAGCCACAATTCAGGGAGAGACTTGTGAAATCTTGTTTTAGGATGGCAGAGTTTCCACATAGCAAATTTCAGAAAATGTCCCAAAAGGCAGCTTAGCAATAGCCACCAGCCACAAATCTGTACAACAGTCAGCAAAGAAAGTACAAGCTGTCACACAGAATTGCTTTCAAAAAGCTCTTTACTTGTTTGATAAAGAGACTTGGAATGCTTTGTTCAGTTCTGTTTCTTCAGAGCAAACCCTTTTCTCTTAGCTTTTGGCATTCAGTTGTCATAGTAAATGCCTTGATAAATTCTTTTCTCGGTACCCTTTGAGATAGTTTGATTTCACAGAATACTTAATCAAATTGCATTTGATTATTGTGATAATTATCTGGTTCAATATGATCATATAATTCTAAAATCAGGTATCAATATATGTGGTTATGCATTTTCAGCTTATTATAACCTCTTTAATCTACATCCTTTAATTATAAACATTAAGTGAAATAGTAACTCAGATAAAACAGCCCTAGAAATAATCAGATTACCAAATTAAATGCATTTCTAACATTTTGTGGCAAAAATTTAAATAAATAGTAATTTTAATTTTCTCCCATATAATTCTATAAATATGTAATTATCCTACATATGATAATATATTTAATATAATTTACTTTTATTTTATAAAACTTACTGAAAACATTCACCTTCAAGTTCAGATTTTCCAGTTAAAGTCAAATACACTTGGTGGACAAACTTAGATATGTAATGGAACTATTTTACACCACCTGGTGATGGACAGTACCTATATTTATATTAAATAATAACAATGTTACATCATTATGTTTATATTATATATAAACATACATATCTATCAGTATGTATGTTTTTATTACATAATTTTCTTGTTTTAGAATCTCTGCTCACTCCATGATGTATTATATTAATCACAAACTTTATTAGTATCTACTGTAGTTTGAATTCTAGAGTAAAATATTTTAGTCATAATGAATAGATAAATTCTTAAATGCTATTTGAATGTCAATGAGTTTTATAACATAGCTCTTTAATGTGGCTGTGATGTCAAAACATACATCATTGCCTATTCTTCCACTGCCCTGAGTACTCTAAGATGTTAGGCTTTTGATTAATTTCATAATTTTCTGACCTCAAATACGGCTATTAACCATTAATTTCCCTACTTCATGTAGTTGAGAAAAATTGTATTTTCACTCACTGGAAATTGTTTAAGTACTATGTTATCAGATGAAGGAATTTGTTGGAACAATTGATAAATATCATCTGTAATTCTCTCAGGATCATATGGCTTCAGTGAAGGGTAGAATCAACAGTGTGAGCGTTGGATGGATGGGAAGGAAGAATAAATCAACGGTAGAGTTGAAAATGACACAAAATAAGTGTCCAACTTAAGAATATATCAAACACAGTTATCCAGTTTGGAATCCAGAAAAATAATATCTTTATTTGAATATCAATGATATGCTACTGAATGTAGTAACAGGTCTCAGCACATCTCAGGATTCTGGTGCCCTGCAGTAATGAAGCAATAACATTTTCTGAAGGTGCATGCATGTGTGTTCAATTGAATGCCATAGATAGAGAGTAGATTGCTACACTTTCAGAGAAATCTATTGCATTGGCAGCTTGTGTTTTTTTAATACCTCAGTCTTGAATTTGCCATAGCATTTTAATTGTACAAAATGAGAACATTTAAAGAAATGGGTTTGGGAGCATGTAGGATATATATGTAAGGAGAAAGAGAAAGGCACTGTGAAAACAGTTTAAAGCAGGAATGTACTCAGGGGATGCTGCAGTGTTTTATATGATATGACTGAGCAGTCACCAGGCGAGCTTGGAAGCTACAGCCATGAATACCTTGATTTAAGTACTAATGAAATCACGTTGTTTTAAATTCAGTCTGGGATTCAAAATGTGAAAAGAAAATCCCTATGTGCAGTTTAAAAAATTACTGAAGTGGATTTTGAGAGAATCCTATCCTGTGGTTTTCAAGGAATCATAAATCATTCTCAGTTCTCTCATGATTTTGATGTAATTTGTCCCTTATAAATCACTGTAGGCCCTGGACCTTCATTCATAGTGTTAAAAGGCCATACATTCAACAATGACTCAGTGGTTTGTTTAAGATCAGGTTTCACCCACCCAGTGCCAGAGTCTAGCTCTCTCTTCTCCCCTGCGGCTCCATGAATATTCAACCAAGTGCACCAACGCTAAACACAGGAGTTATTTCACAGTCTGAAATTGGGAAAAAATCATATGCTTCAACTTGCAAAATTTTAAAAGCTTAGAAGAGAAAAAGAAATATATAAAAAGCATATGGGGTAAAGAAAGTGTTTCTAAAGCACACTACTTTTGCTGTCACTTGTTTGAACATATAAATCATTATATTAAAATGGATTCTCCATAAAATCTGTGTTTGGTATGCCATTTAATCTTTTATAAATAGTATTCTCTGGTAAGGACATTTTTTAATGAATTAACAACAAATTTCCTAAAATGTTTATAACGTTTACTACAGGAAATTAAAGTGTATACAAAAACAGTGAGAAAAGCAAAATAATCTCCCATGTAACCATCACCAATTTAAACAATTATTATGCATTTTAGTTTTGTTTCCTTCCCAGTGCAGAAGCTTTTTTTTTATTATGTTATGTTAATCACTACATATTACATCATTAGTTTTTGATGTAGTGTTCCATGATTCATTGTTTGCATATAACACCCAGTGCTCCACGCAGTACATGCCCTCCTTAATACCCATCACCAGGCTAACCTATCCCCCCGCCCCCCTCCCCTCTAGAACCCTCAGTTTTTTTCTGAGTCCATGGTCTCTCATGATTTGTCTCCCACTCCAATTTCCCACCCTTCATTTTCCCTTCCTGCGATCTTCTTTTTTTTTAAACATATAATGTATCATTTGTTTCAGAGGTACAGGTCTGTGATTCATCAGTCTCACACAATTCACAGCACTCACCATAGCACATACCCTCCCTAATGTCTATCACCCAGCCACCTCATCCCTCCCACCTCCCACCACTCCAGCAACCCTCAGTTTGTTTCCTGAGATTAAGAATTCCTCATATCAGTGAGATAATACATGTCTTTCTCTGATTGACTTATTTCGCTCAGCATAATAACCTCCAGTTCCACCCATGTCATTGCAAATGGCAAGATCTCATTCCTTTTGATGGCTGCATGATATTCCATTGTATATTATACACACACACACACACACACACACACACACACCACATCTTCTTTATCCATTCATCTATTGATGGACATCTTGGCTCTTTCCATAGTTTGGCTGTTGTGGACATTGCTGCTATAAACATCAGGGTGCATGTACCCCTTCAGATCCTTACATTTGTATCTTTGGGGTAAATACCCAGCAGTGTAATTGCTGGGTCATATGGTAGCTCTATTTTCAACTTTTTGAGGAACCTCCATACTGTTTTCCAGAGTGGCTGCACCAGCTTGCATTCCCACCAACAGTGTAGGAGGGTTCCCCTTTCTCCGCATCCCCGCCAACATCTGTTGTTTCCTGACTTGTTAATTTTAGCCATTCTGACTGGTGTGAGGTGGTATCTTATTGTGGTTTTGATTTGTATTTCCCTGATGCCGGGCGATGTTGAGCACTTTTTCATGTGCCTGTTGGCCATTTGGATGTCTTCTTTGGAAAAATGTCTGTTCATGTCTTCTGCCCATATCTTGATTGAATCATTTGTTCTTTGGGTGTTGAGTTTGATAAATTCTTTATAGATTTTGGATATTAGCCCTTTATCTGATATGTCATTTGCAAATATCTTCTCCCATTCTGTCGATTGTGTTTTGGTTTTGTTGACTGTTTCTTTTGCTGTGCAAATGCTTTTTATCTGATGAAGTCCCAGTAGTTCATTTTGCCCTTGCTTCCCTTGCCTTTGGCGATGTTTCTAGAGCTGAGGTCGAAGAGGTTGCTGCCTGTGTTCTCCTTTAGGATTTTGATGGACTCCTATCTCACATTTAGGTCTTTCAACAATATTGAGTCTATTTTGGTGTGTGGTGTAAGGAAATGGTCCAGTTTCATTCTTCTGCATGTGGCTGTCCAATTTTCCCAACACCATTTGTTGAAGAGACTGTCTTTTTTCCATTGGATATTCTTTCCTGCTTTGTCAAAGACGAGTTGACCATAGAGTTGAGGGTCCATTTCTGGGCTCTCTATTCTGTTCCATTGATCTATGTGTCTGTTTTTGTGCCAGTGCCATACTGTCTTGATGATGACAGCTTTGTAATAGAGCTTGAAGAAGCTTTTTATCTTGAAGAAGTCATTAATTCATTTTTGCTTTTGTTTTCCTTGCCTAGGGAGATGTGTCTAGTAAGATGTTGCTACCTCCTGAGGTCAAAGAGCTTGCTGGGGAGGTGGGTGGGGCCTGGGCTAAATGGGTGATGGGGATTAAGGAGGGCACTTGTGATGAGCATTGGGTGTTAGATGTAAGTGATGAATCACTAAATTCTACTCCTGAAACTAATATTACACTATATGTTAACTAACTAGAATTTAAATAAAAACTTGAAACATTAAAAAAAATAAACAATTATTGTGCAGTGGCCAGTCTTATTTCATTGATAGCCTAACCAGTAAATCCCTTGGAACATTGTAAGCAAAGGCCTGATATCATATAAGTTTAACTGTGAATACCTCCATATACATCTCTAAAAGATAATTATTCTTTTTTTAAATAATACCAAATTCCTAAGAAAATAATCCCTTAATGCATTAAATATGCAATTAGTGTTGACATGTCCCCAATTATCCTAAAAACAAGTGTTTTGTTTTGTTTTATTGTTGGATTTTTAGTATCTTGATCTATGTAAGATTCATACATTGTTGGCTGTGTCTAACATGTTTAACATTTAGGTTCTCTCGTTTGAGACTTAAGTTACAAACATGAAACCTCGTTCCTATTTCATAGTTCAGTGTACAATTTTCAAAAAGTAAGAAAATTAACATTGAGAGAATACTTTTACATAGTGTACCAACAATCTTTTCTTTATAAGAATACCAGAATTCTGGCCAGGATCCAATCCAGTAGATCACATTTTCATAACCCTTGGTCTCCTTTAATCTAGAATACTCTTTCTTTGTCCATCATAAATTTGAAGTTTGGAAGAGTACAGACCAGGTTTGTCTGTCTTTCTTTTTTTCTTTCTTTCTTTCTTTCTTTCTTTCTTTCTTTCTTTCTTTCTTTCTTTCTTTCTTTCTTTCTTTCTTTCTTTCTTTCTTTCTTTCTTCCTCTTTCTTTTCTTTTTCTTTTCTTTCTTTTTTCTTTTCTTTTTTCTTTTCCTTCCTTCCTTTCTTTCTTTGTTTCTTTCTTTCTTTCATTTGTTCTTTCTTTCTTTCCTTCTTCTATAAAAAGTCACTTAATTTGGGTTTCTGTGATGTTTCCTCATGAATAGGAAAAGATCATGCATCCTTAGTAGAAATACACAAAGACGATGGTTAATGCTTCTTAGTGCATTATATTGGGAGGTATATGATTCTTTGATTGTCCCATGACTAATGATGATAATTTTGATCATTTGGTTAATTTTTTCAATGATAACATTACTATTTTTCACTTTTTTTAAAGATTTTATTTATTTATTTGACAAATAAAGAGATAGCAAGAGCATGCACACAAGTAGGGGGAGTGGGAGAGGGAGAAGCAGGCTTCCCGCTGAGCAGGGAGCCCGATGCGGGGCTCAATCCCAGGACCCCGGGATAATGACCTGAGCCGAACGCAGATGCTTAACGGACTGAGCCACCCAGGCGTCCCAATTTTTCACTTTTTTAATCAGTAAGGAATTGTGAGAAGATACTTGAGACTATGTAAAATGCTGTTCCACATCAAACATTCCCCACTAGTTTTAGCATCACTAATGACTGTTGTGTGAATCATTTATTACTGTGATGTTTGAAAAATGGTGTTTTGCCGGTTTCATCAAGATGGGGTTAAGGATGTTGGTAATCAATATTTTTGACATTTTTGACTGACATTCCGATGTAGGGAAGAGCTTGTAAACCCCATAATTTATTTATTTAAACAACATTTACTTGTTAATGTGTGAATTTATGGATTTTAGTTTTTTTCAGTATACTAACATTATTTTTTTCTGTCCAAACTGTCTAAGATTTAATCCTTAGACTGTAGTATTTAACTAGTACGAGACCCTACAAATGGGATCCTTTAATATATTTAATTGCTGACATAAAATGATATTCTAGTTTCATTTAATACTTCCCTGTTGCAGTCCCAGGTCCCTGTAAATACAAACTGATGGTTGCCAGAGGGGAGGTCGGTAGGGGCCTGGGAAGAATGGGGGAAGGGGCGTGGGAGATACAGGCTTCCAGTCATGGAATGAATAAATCACAGGAACAAAAGGCACAGTATAGGGAATATGGCTATCATAATAGTGTTTATGGTGACACATGGTAGCTTCACTTGTGGCGAATATACATTATGTATGTCATATCACTGCTTGTATACCTGAAACGAGTGTAACATTGTGTGTTAACTATACTTAAATTTTAAAAATTATAAAAAAGAAGCTCCAGGTCCCTTAGTAGAATGTTATTAAAAAAGAAATATATATGCCTACATATTTGTGCATGTATATAATATATTTATAGAGTTTGCGTGCTAGGTAGGATCATCACTACTGGGTATCATTGCTTTTATTCCTTCTCAGCATACATAGCTAGCAAATGTGTTTATGTCTATATCAATATCTGTATATCTTACCAGCCTTGAATAAATTCTAATCCAACGCCATATGTTTTATCCTAATTTCCATTTCTCTATATTTGTAACAACCATCTCAACATATGTAATTATTAGTTGCCTTAAATACAGAAACTAATCTCAAACCTGCTAACCCACACTACTCAAAATCAAAACCAAAACAATCCCTACTATTTAGAGTTCAGTATTCATTTATAGTTTTCTTTTTCCTTTTGGTCTGGCAGTGGTATATGCGCAAAATACATTGCTCACAAATTATCTGGGTTCCTGAATTCCATCATCTCTCACCTTTTTGCAGACTTTGTTCCTGCAATTATCCCATTCTACTTACACTATCAATTTTATCTTGTCTGTTTCCACCAGCATGCATACAAGGGTGCTTTATTCTCACTCATTTTAAAAATAAAAAAACGAAGCTTGGGTGGCTCGGTCTGTTGAGCATCTGCCTTCGGCTCAGGTCATGATCCCAGGGTCCTAGTATCGAGCCCCACGTCAGGCTCCCTGTTCATGGGGCCTGCTTCTCCCTCTCCTCCCTATTCATTCTCTCTCTCAATATCTCTCTCTCTCTCTCAAATAAATAAAATCTTTGAAAAAAATTAAAAATAAAATAAAAATTAAAAAACGAGAAACTTCTTTGATACTTTTCATTTCTCTGCTTCCTTTATAGAAAAGCTTCTCAAAGAAGTTAATTATGTTCACTGATTCCACTTACTCAACTTTTGTTCATTTTCTCCTCCACCTACAATTTGGGCTCTACATACAGTCACACTATTAAAATAGATGTTGTTGAGACCATCAGTGATCACTTAGCATGATTAAACTTTACTTCCCGCTTAAAACATTTCTCTATACTTCCTTGGTTATACTACTCTCATTTTTATTGCTCCTCATTGTACCTTTCTCAATGTTTCTGCCAAAACTCTGTATCTTATCAAAGAGCTTTAAATTTAGAAATGTTCTCTCTGAGAATTTCTTCTTCAAGTGATCTCACCCAGTTCTAAGGCTTAATATATACTGATGACTCATAAATCCACATCTTTAGCTACCATCTCTCCCGCTGAGCCTAAGGTACATATATCCACATAAATACATGCTATTTCAGCTTGCATGTCTAACGAACACCTCAAGCCTCCCAAGGCTGGAACAGAACTATCCCTTCCTTACACACACACATACACACACTCTTTCCAATTACATCCAAGTTTCTCCATCTCAGTACATTGCCTACTATCCTTTAGTTATAAATCAGTTATAAATCTAGTAAACCTTGGAGTTTTCTAAATTTCTCTCTTTCATCTCTCACACACATCCAATCTATCACTAAATCCTGATGGCTATAACTCTGAAGCATATTCCAGTTGAACCACTGATTACCATCTCTACTACTGTAATCCTAGCCAAAGCCACAAATAGAGCTCATCTACTTTACTGCAACACCCTTGTAGCAGGTCTTTCTGTTTCACTCCTGCCCTTCCACATTCCAACTGTTGACAAAGCAGGAGTGGTTTCGTGTACATCAGTTTGTATCATTCTAGTTGAAGACCTTCCAATATTTTCTTTTTCTCCTCAAAACCTAAACAAACTAGAATTCCATTCCATAAACTGTAAGTTGCTGTTTGACTTGCTTTCTGCTTCCTTTATGACCTCATTCCACCAACTTCTACCTTTCCATTTATCAAGGTTTTCCATTTGGCACTAAGTGGTAAGTGAGTTCATTTCAGGGGGAGAGAGTAGAAAAGCCTTTATTAGCTTCAAAAACAAGACAAGCTCTAGAATCCAGCTTTCATATTTTAAGTGATAAAATTGCCATTTTAATTTCTGTGTCTAATTAAGTTTAAGTGGAAGAGTAAAGAGTAATTTTACTCCTCAAAATCTCCAAAAATAAATAGTAAAAATATGCATAGGGATTTGATTGTGACGTATTTACATTGATTTTAAAGTAACATCTTTACAATATTGACTTACATGTGGTATACCTTTCCTATTATTAAAGCTTTCTTTTAGATCCCCTACTTCTGATTTACAGTTACATTATAATATTATGGTTCACAAATAATGAGTGTTTACTATATGCCAGGCATACTGTTAAACAGTTTACATTATCTCATGTTTTTATATATATTCCTATTCTTTTCTTATTAAATATAGCTCCTAATTGTTTTATAGTCACCTAATTAATAGAATAAATAGAATTGTTTTCCAGATTTTATATTTTTACATTTAAAGTGTCATAGGTAGGGCGCCTGGGTGGCTCAGATGGTTAAGCGTCTGCCTTCGGCTCAGGTCATGATCCCAGGGTCCTGGGATCGAGTCCCGCATCGGGCTCCCTGCTCCTTGGGAGCCTGCTTCTCCCTCTGCCTCTCTCTCTCTCTCTCTCTCTGTCTCTCATGAATAAATAAATAAAATCTTTAAAAAAAAATAAAGTGTCATAGGTAGCTTATAGTTTATATGAGTTATAATTCAGGATCTATTTTACTCAACTAGGTTCCATTTACATTTCTTATCATAAAACTATGATTGATCTCATTTCTCTCATTTTTGTATGTTTCAACTGAAATCCTTGCTTGAGTTTTTCTTCGTATTCCATAAATTTTCTTTGTGGTTTGTGTTTTATTTACTCTTTCAGGAAAATGGGGAAGACATTTATAATTCCTTTGCTGAAAAGACCTAGTTTTCCTTGGAGGAAAAAAAAACAGCCTATTATAATTGCATCAGAATTATCTTTATTGACTTACTACATTTAAGTTGTATAGTTTTTTGTAACTATGTCATTATGACAGTTCACCATTTCTATTTCTAATATATCAGTGCTCATCTGAAAGCCTTGAATGCAATTTTTCTACTTCTGTGTTATTTTGCTTCTTATTTTGATGAACAATAGAATTTCTTCCAAACATTCTTTATGCATGATACAGGACCTTCTTCATATAAATTCTTATGAATGGCTTATGTGAAATATATGTATAACCACTGTTCCTCCAAATTAATGGAACCAGTTTGGTTTGCAAGAAATCCTTCCACATCTTTCAGTACTATATTACTCTCCTAGGAAAGAGAATAATGTATGAATTCTTGGTGTCCTCCACCATTTTTTTTTCCAATCTATCTAGTGTTTAGGAGAATTTTTTTCTGGTGGTGGTTAACACCATTCTTACTCATTCCATTTCAACACTAATCGAGGCCAATTCATGATCCTAATTCCAATTCTGCTTCTTTTTGGTTACTTTAGTCAACTTCTAGTCTAGGATAGGTTGGAAGCATACTTAACTCCACCTTATTTTTGAGAGATCTGCCCTTCAGTTTTTTTTTTTTTCTTTCCTAAGTTTGAATTCGGACTTTTGAATTTTTGGATATCTGTATTATAGTATTCCTATTTATCAGAAGCCCACAAACAGTTAATATAAAATAGGTTATCTACAAACATTATCTGACTGACCATCCAATTGAAATGAACAGTGAATTTCAAAAAAAGAAGAGAAAAAGAAATCTTGTCAAAAGATTTATTTTTTTATTCACCTTCAAAAAGCCATGTTTTTAGCCAAACAGGGTTTTAATCTCAGTTTACTGTAGGTGTTTAATCTATGTTGTGGATGGACATGTTTTATTTTCTCTATATAATCTATATCTTTGCACTTTTATGTTTTTGGCTTTTTTATAGCCTTTATCTGTTCTAGGTCCATTATGAAGTTGTTTTGTTTTCATTCACCATTATGGGGAAAAATAACTTGCATTTAAAATGTTCTATATTTTTTATTGGGGTGATAGTCATGTGGGACTATACATTTGTCAGAAAGCATTGACCTGCATACTTGGCATATACATTTCACTTTATGAAATTAGAAATACGGATTAGAATCACCTGGGGTTCTTGGAATAAAGAATGAATTATTGATATATCAGTCTGGTTGAATCTCAAAAAACACTATACTGAATGAAAGAAGCCAGACACAAAAGAGTACATCATTTATGATTCTATTTGTAATAACTTCAAGAACATGAAAAACTAATTGATGGTGGTAGAAATTAGAACACTAGTTTATCAATGAGATTGATGGGGGCAACTGACTGGAAAGGGACACGAGAACATTTTGAAAGAATGGGTTTGTTTTATAACTTGGTTGGAGTGTTGATTTGATAGGTATATACATTTGACAAAACTTATCAAATTGTACACTAAAATCTGTAGATTTCATTGTACATAAATTTTACCTTAAAAGTTAATCATAAAGCGGGGCACCTGGGTGGTTCAGTCGTTGGGCGTCTGCCTTCAGCTCAGGTCGTGATCCCGGAGTCCTGGAATCGAGTCCCACATCGAGCTCCCTGCTCTGTGGGAAGCCTGCTTCTCCCTCTCCCGCTCCCCCTGCTTGTGTTCCCTCTCTTGCTGTCTCTCTCTCTGTCAAATAAAATCTTTAAAAAAAAATAAGTTAATAATAAAGCTATGTATTGCAGAAAAATATGTATGATGGTTGATAATGGGAAATTGATTCTCTCTTGCTCTAGCTCTGGAGAACGTGTGAAAATATCATACCCTTTACTGTGAGAAAGTCAAAAGTCCCCAGGTTTTTGGTTATCCACTCCTCATCATTTTAGAGGACTCCTTAGCCATCATTTCCTATTTGCTGACAGCTCATTTCTATTTCAGCTTTGGATTCATAGAAGCTATAGTCAGGATGTCACTAATTCCTCCTTTCATTAATGTAAGCCATATCTCCCATGATTCCCACAAATATGAGGTATCTAAAAATAGTCAAACTCGAAGAAACAAAAAATAAACTGGTGGTTGCCAGGGGCTGGGGGAGTGGAGAGTTGCTAATCAACAGATAATAAAATTTATGCAAGATGAATAAGTTACAGAGATCTACCATACAAAATTGTGCCTATGAATAATAATACTGTATTATATTCCTAAAAGAATAAAGGGGTACAACACATATTAAGTGTTCCTTTCAGAAAAGAAGAGAATAGAAAAGAAAGAAAAGAAATCTCAGGTATTCTTTCTTTGTAGCCTGGTAATGGAAGGCTTCAAAGATAGGAAAACCATAATCAATGACCTGGTGTTAGTGAGAAAAGGTACTGATAATTTAGTTCATGTTAAAGACCCACATTGCCTTCCAATATCTAGCCATTAAAATGAAGATTACTTTAAAGACAACTGTGCCTTAAAACACATAATTACTTTTGCTATATATCTGAAAATTTCCACATAATATTTTTAAAGGAAACTATGTAACTATGTTGTAAAGAGAAGGAAAATTAAAAATTTTAAAGGTTGTGATTATTAACAATAATTGTACAGTTAGCTTAATTGCTAAATTTTTATATTTGCCTGATTTTTTTAAATTTATAAATGAAAGAAAGTATTCAAAACAAAATCTAAGCAATCACAGAACATACAAAAGTATTGGTTGGCTATCACAA
The DNA here is from genome assembly GCF_009762305.2 of Zalophus californianus. Lineage (NCBI taxonomy): Eukaryota > Metazoa > Chordata > Mammalia > Carnivora > Otariidae > Zalophus > Zalophus californianus. Next base: position 80,902,337 of record NC_045606.1, read on the forward strand.
CTCAAAGAAAGCATGCAGACCCTTGTCTCAAAGAATGGTGCTTCCAAGGTCCTAGGCCAGTCGGAGGTCCTTCTAGGTCTCCTGAGGTATAGAAGCTGTGCACATAGCCTTCATGAGATGGACAGTCCTTCAAGTGGTGCAAGAGGGAGTTAGGTCTGGCCCAGTGATCTGGAAAGGTGACAGGGCTTTGTATGTTGTGTGGGGTTGGGGGTGTGTTTACAGTTTGGTTGTGCATGTTAGACAGTGTTCTGGGAAAAACACTGACTTCAGCATAGTCACTAATGCACACTGGATTAAGATACCCTGAATCTAAGACAGCAGACCTCCCAGCCACTGGTTTCCATACTCTGGCCTTTGACATTGTCTCTATTTGTTTTTATTATTATATTACACAAAGTGAAATCTGGAAACTTAAATGCTAGGTTTTACTTTATGTAAAATTTCTGAATTTTTCATTACAGCAATAAAATAAGATAAACCTAGCATGCCACATAAACCTATCTATGCATTATTCAGTGGAAACTCACATACACCATTCTTTTCAAGCTCAAAAGCCTTATCAACTTTGTTTCCTTAGAAAAGCATTTAAGGCTCCCAAATTGATGGAGTACTTTGAGAGCAGCCTAAACACACCCTTGGAGATTTTAACACCATTGTCATAGCAAGAAATGAAAAGTAGAGTGTTTAGAAAGGAGGGATAGTGGCAGCTTGTCAACTCAGAAAGAGCTTCTCCTGAAATATCACTCTTTAAGGTAGCATTTCCAAATGGGCTTAAGAGAAAAAAAAGAAAAAAAAAACTTGCTGAGAATATACTTTGGTGAATAAGCAAAGGCTATTTTCAATCAAAATCTTCTCTGAGAAATGTTCTTTTTTTCCCCTCTCAAAGAAATTTTTTTAATGTACCTTGCCTATTTGCATTTTTAGATACAAGAAGAAAAACAGTAGTAAATTGACACACCTAGTTTGAAAAGAAATTGCAAACACATAGTGACATCTCAAGTTAGTTCTTTGAAAAAGAAAAATGCAATTTTAATTGTTTACCATGGTTTTCTAAATTAGATGCTTTTATTTTAGTTTGGAGAGTTCCAAAATGAATTTACTACCCTCTTATCAAATTCCATTCCAATGTATAAAGTTATGAATTACATTTGTCCTAGTCAGTGATAGCTTTCTCAATCTTTTTTTAAAATTATGGATCATGAAGCTTTTTGTTAATAAAATAAAACTGTGGTACAAATCTCTATTCTTATAATCCATGCTATTGCTTTTTCTATTCTTACCTCAGTACCATTATCTTCTCTGATAATAACTATAATACTTTTTAATTGTTTGTGACCTAAGTTTTCCAAAAACAAATTCTGTAAATGGATCACCAAATTTCTGAACATGAATTTGAAGTTACAATTTTAAATTCAAATTAATTTTCAACAAATAAATAAATAATGCCTCCTAATTTTTTTGTGTGTGTATACCTATGTTATATACCTATAATTTTATTTTAATGAGCAGTTGATTAGATAATAAAAATCAATAATGTCAGGGATAAATTTTCGATTCCAGACACCACTACAATTTGTTTAGGATAGAGTTTGCTACTAGGGAAAAAGCTGCCAGGCTTCAGTATTGAGAGATATCTAGACCTAAATTCTGATTTTTCCTGGTAGTAGAGAATAGCCAAAGATCATCTCTCATACATCAATTTATGCCTATTACTTGTGGAACGTTTTTTTTTTTTTTTTTTCTAGAGCAAAAACTGTAAGACATGGCTAGAGGATTATTGCGCATTGTTGGAGCAATGATCTGAGCAGGCACACAGTGGTCTGGTTTATGTAATGTGCTTGCTCAGGATGGATTGGGTGGGGGAGGCAAAGTGGCTAGCCCTATGGTGGAAAGAGGAATAGCACTAACATGTATTAAGCCAAACTCTATGCTAGACACTTCATGTATATTATCTCATTTTTCTCCTATCTATAACCGTGCAAAGTAAGTTTAATTCATGAACCTATATCATGTTTTAGTTCCCACAAAGGTGGTAGATGTCAGAACTGGAATGTAAACCAAAGACTGAATTCTCTTCATTAAACCAGACTGTTTAAGAGTCATGATTTACAGAAATACACTCATATTCTCTGATTGAAGAACTCTGAGCTATCAATATGAATATGATAAGCAAATGAGATAGACATGTTAAATCACATTATACTGAGATGTTATAGAATGTGTATGCCCTGGATTAGAAAAAGTTCAGGCCTTAATGTCCAAAGACTAAGATTTATTCCCTGCTTCATCATTAACCGTATGCATTAGCACAAATCAGCCTCTCTGGCTAGCCCTTCCTTCATCTTCAACACTCTTTTCTTGGCAGTGTTGTGAGGATCAAATGAGACATTGTGTTTAATGGGATTCTTAAACCATAAAGCATTATGCACATCTTTATTATGGACAAAGAATTATTATTAGAATGGTAGTTTCATACTCAAATACCTACAGCCAAGATATTATAATGGCACCTTAAATTTTATTATCTGAACTATGGATGTTTTAAAGTTCAGTATTAAATATGTAAGGATATTCTTCACTTACAGAGAGATATATAGTTTCCCTCAACTTTTTTTTAGAATCGTGCTATGCTTTAGGTATAATTTTTTATATTTTTTGATAGAGATGTGTTTGTTGTGCAGAAAACGTTTTTTTCTTTCCTTTTTATATTATCATGAGGAAAATGGCAGCATAAGTATAAAGAATGAAAATGGCATCTGATACCTGTCCTCAGAGTTAGGACACCAGAAGGAAGGCTTGACACATTGGGAACCTAAAAAAACACATGTCCTGTGGCTATGGGAGAAGATAGATCCAGTGTAGTCAGATTTCTCAGTTTTTAAAAAAGAGTCTCTGATCCAGAATTTTTGCAATTAAATCTGAAAAGTAAAGATTAGCAACTAGCCATATATGTGTATATATGTTATTTCTTATATATAGTATACTAACAATGTATAATATATTCATATGTATCATTCATATACATATTAATATATTCACATATATTCATATGTAGATTTGTATATATTTAATATAATGTGTGTGTTGTGTATACACATAAAATCATTGTGAAGGATGGGCTGTGGCAGGGATGGGAAGTTCAGGCTACTGCCTCAGCAATAATCTCACAGAGAAATGATAGCAACCCAGGCACTGAAGTGAGAAGAGTAAGAAAGGAAGCACATGGATTTAAGATATCTTATTTCAGAAGTAGAACTAATTGAAAAAAATGCAAGGGTGAGGGAAAAGAATGGTTAAGAAATGACTGTAAGGTTTTTTAACTTAAGCATCTGGATAGATAGTGCTTCATTTTACCAACTTGAGGAATATTGAGGTGAAGCTGATTGAGAGCGATGAAAAAAAACTATTTGTTTTGGCTGTGTTAAATTTAAATGCATATTTGTTATACAGTTGCAGATTCCAAATATATATGTGTATGTAAGTGTGTATGTGCATGTGTGTGGGTATGTGTTTCCAGTAAATACCAAAAATATACTGAACTGGGTGTCCTCTAACACCCAACCTGAAAAGAATTTCTGCCACTATTCTGATGAGGACAGAAAAGGTCATAATATAGTATTTGGCTTGTGAGTACAGTTTTCAAGTTTGAGCACTGTGGCTTCACTAAGCCTTAATTTAAGTGGTTACAGAGCTCTGTATGGGTTTCAGAGTCTTAGTTGTATGTTTAATGACTGTAGGAACAGGCACTTTTTGACATTTGTTTGGCCAGTGGGAGCTCTGCATGAGAACATGTTCTTCCTTGCCTACAAAAGGGGAGACTGTGTTTGAGTGGCCTGTTGAGCAATCTCTCCAGGAGTATGATCAGAAACCACTGTGGCCAACGAAAATCTCCCTGCTTCAAATAAATGAAGACTGCAGAGAATATTCAGCCAGGAAAGTGGTGACTTCCAGGTATTTTATACCAAAAAATAACTTCATGCAAGAAATTGGAAGCTGAAAAAGGTGGAACTATTGGCAGAAAGAGGGTCAGGGAAGCCACTATAGTAATCTTTAAAACAGGAAGTGTAGAAATGATCAGAAATTGCTACCAATAATACCAGGTGCCTACACTACCAAAGTAAGGTAGGCTCAGGTCATGATATATTAGGGGACTCTCTGAACCTGCTGGCCAAGAGTTCTCCTTGTTACCCATGGAAGTCTGTGTCCTGCTCAATTCTGTGGCATAAGCAATACTGACTTCTGCTTCCCTTCTCCTTTCCAAATATCAACAAGTGTCTGTTTTGGCAAAACCTAAGCTGGAACTCTAGTTGCAGGGGGGTTTGGGGAATGATGGGTATGGAGAAAAGTACAAAAAAGTTGGGGAGAACATAATATCCAGTATGTAACATGCTCGCTGGTATGACTAAGACCATGTTCTGGAAGAATGAAAACCCTTTCTTCCTTCACAGACATTGTATTTTACTGGAAGATTATCTAAAGACAATAAACTGACTAACAGATTCATATGAAATATTATGGCAGGCAAAGGTAAGTTCTATAAACAACATAGAGCAAGATAAAGAATGAAAGATGGATGGGCTAGGGGTGGGTATGTGCTTCATTAGTTAAGGTGTCAGAGAAGATGTCTTTGATTTGGTGGCTGCTTATAAACTGATGTGTTCCCCCCAAATCATTGGAAGCTAACCCCCAATGTGATGATACTAGGAAGTGGGACCTTTGGGAGGTGATAGGTGTTCCAGATAAAGCCCTTATAAATAGGATTAGAGCCCCTATGGAAGAAACCCCTTAAAGCTCCCTTGCCCACTTCTTCCACAAGAGGACATATAGAACAGACTACATTAGTGAACCAGTAAGCAAGTTCTCAGCAGACACCGAATCTGCAGGTGCCTTGATTTTGGGCTTTTATTCTTCAGAACAGAGGGAAATAAATTTCTTTTATTATGTCTATGGTATTTTGTTATAGCAGCCCAAATGGACTAAAACAGTGACTTTTTTTTTTTTTTTAAGATTTTACTTATTTATTTGACAGAGAGCAAGAGAGTACAGGCAGGGGAAGCTGCAGAGGGAGAGGGAGAAGCAGGCTCCCCGCTGAGGAGGGGAGCCCGATGCAGGACCAATCCCAGGACCCTGAGATCATGACCTGAGCTGAAGGCGGTCGCTTAACCAACTGAGCCACCCAGGCGCCCCAGTGACTTTTTAAATGTGTTGCAAATATTTTCTCCCAGTCTGCTGTTTTTCCTTGAAATATGTTTATCATGAGCTTTTATGTAAATATTATCATTTGATAATGTCTAACAAATGGGTTTTTGTAGATATATTTTAAAGAATTTATAGGCCTTGGGGCACCTGGGTGGCTCAATCTGTTAAGAGTCCTACTCTTGGTTTTGGCTCAGGTGGTGATCTCAGGGTCTTGAGGTGGAGCCCTGTGTCTCGCAGCAGGGAGTCTGCTAGAGATTGTCTCCCTTTCCCTTTTCCTCTGCTCCTCCCCCTGCTCTCTCTCTCAAATAAATAAAATCTTTTTTAAAAAAGAATTTATATGCTTCAACATCATGAACATATTCTACTATATATTTTTTTATTTTTTATGGATGGTAAAATTTAGAAATTAACTTTTTTAATTGATCATTTTCCCAAGTTATTTTTTAATTAGTCCACTCTTACCCACGTTCTATTTTATTTATTTTAAAGATTTTATTTATTTATTTGACAGAAAGAGAGACAGCGAGAGAGGGAACACAAGCAGGGGGAGTGGGAGAGGGAGAAGCAGGCTTCCCGCTGAGCAGGGAGCCCAATGCGGGGCTCAATCCCAGGACCCTGGGATCATGACCTGAGCTGAAAGGCAGACGCTTAATGACTGAGCCATCCAGACGCCCCTTACCCATATGTTTTAAATGCCACCTAAATCATACTACATTCCCATATGCACATGTATCTTTAATACATTCATTGTCAAGCTTGGAATGAGGAGTGAGAAGGTATTGAAGATGAAGAGTAAGTAGCCTGAATCTTCGGGGACCATGTTATTATTTGAAGCCATGTAGTGTTGTCAAAATTCTTTATAAAGTAAGGTCTTTCTTAAGGTATACCCATGAGGCTTATAACCATGTTGAAAAAAAACACGTTTTATATTCTTTGAATATGAGGTAATTTGACCATTAAAGCAAAGTATTTATATATACTTTACCTAGTAATTATCAAATGAGATATTCTCAATTTCTTTTCTTAGTATGTTTTTATATTACTTTAATTAGCATGTGAGAATTATTTGATTATTTAGTGTAAATCATTGCTAGTAATTACTCTCGAGAGTTGATTATCATTACAATATCTTTCTTTTAAAGTTGTTTTAGGAAAAAATGACATTTCTGGAACTAGTATTCTCCTTTTAAAAAAATATCTTCCTTGGGGAGCCTGGGTGGCTCAGTTGGTTGAGCGACTGCCTTTGGCTCAAGTCATGATCCTGGAGTCCTGGGATCAAGTCCCGTGTCGGGCTCCCTGCTCAGTGGGGAGTCTGCTTCTCCCTCTGACCCTCTTCCCTCTCATGCTCTCTATCTCTCATTCTCTCTCTCTCAAATAAATAAATAAAATCTTTAAAAAAAAATCTTCCTTTGTTGACAATGTAAATTTTATAATTAATCATTTCTCTTTTTTCTTTTGCCCACAAGAAGGTACTGAACCAAATGTGTAGCCCAATTTTTAGAATTTTCTTGGACTCATATCTATGTATTTGCTTAATTCACACTCTTATTCGTCATGATAATGTATCTTTTGCTATGATTTTTTTTACTATATTGAGTGTATTCTAAGAAAACTGTCTCAAATTTTCTGTGAAATGAATCTGCATACAGTTATATTTATGACATATCTAGACAGCTTAAAACAAACAGCACAACAATATAAATAACTGTGGAGATAGCAGTGAAGTGTATTAATGGTAAGAGAAATAAAATGAAACCAGGGATAAAGCACATGCCATAAGGTCCTACATACTTGTTAGAATTGGGCCACAAATTTGCTCTGAACTTCTAGCAATCACAGTCAAGGGAGAAAGATCTTCAGCTACATGATTCACAGTGCCCAAAGTTAAGACAAATTTAGGGAAGTCTATTCCCATTTCTAAGACTTCACTGAATCTCATCCCATGAATCCTCATAAGAACTATACATTGTGATGTATAGAACACTATCATCAACAATGTCCCTGCAATAAATAGCTCCAATTTCTCTTCTCTGGCCAGTACACACAGAGCAGAAATTTTATGCCACTAATTCAGAGAATCCCATATGGTTTAGCAGTAAGGTAAAGTGGGCAGGGTTAATTCTCTATTGTGAAAGCTGGGAGTCAAATGAAGACTCATGCCTGAATGACACGCTGCTCTACCTACATATAATTAAAGATGGATAACATAAACATCTAAATAAATAGATAAATAAATAAATAATTCTTAAGTCCAGTGTTAGGAATAAGTATAACATTCTCTTTAAAGACTACGCTTTAGGGCGCCTGGGTGGCTCAGTCTGTTAGACGTCTGCCTTCAGCTCGGGTCATGGTCCCAGGGTCCTGGGATAGTCCTATATCAGGTTCCCTGCTCTATGGGGAGCCTGCTTCTCCTTCTGCCTCTGCCTCTGCCTCTGCCTCTCTCTCTCTCTGTCTCTCATGAATAAATAAATAAAATCTTAAAAAAAAATAAAGACTATGCTTTAGGGGCACCTGGGTGGCTCAGTCGTTAAGCATCTGCCTTGGTCTAGGGTCGTGATCCTGGGGTCCTGGGTTCAAGCCCCACATCGGGTTCCCTGCTCGGCGGGAAGCCTTTTTCTCCCTTTCCCATGCCCCCGTGCTTGTGTTCCCTCTCTTGCTGTCTCTCTGTCAAAAAATAAGTTAAAAAAAAAAAATCTTGTAGATTATGCTTTAGTGAGTTTACATGTGCATTGTCTTGCACAGTGGGGACATATCCAATGTATTATTACTCCATATACAGTAGAGTAAGATGTTTTATAGTATGGTTTAACCATGATTTGAACTGAACAATGCACTTAAGTTTTTCTGAATGAATAATGGAACTGATAGCACTTAACTTGCAGGATATATAAAAATAAGTGTAATGAGTGTTTGAGAGGCACTGCATATGTACTTTCTGTAAACATTCTCTGCAGTTCATGTACCCATGTAAAGCAATAATATTGACAAGTTATTGTAAGGTTGCTAGAATTCTGTTTAATTACTCAGCTTCTGTATTACAGTGAACATTTATTATGGTTTTAAAATTGCATCTTGGGCTTTAATGCCTTTTAACCAAGGCATTGTAAGATATAATAAAACTACCAGACTCCAACAGTCATAGAAATCACATATCATATAACACCACTTTTAAAAGCAAATATGTCTTACCACTGCCTTGCCTGAGTAGACAGTCATATAAATGTATATTTTTGCATGTATTTAAAATTTAAGTATATAAAATTTTTACTCCAACTTACAGCTGTCTTTATACTTAGCATAGGAAATGAATTGGTGTGAAAGAATATTGTTCTGTATTGAAGAGGTGCATGCATATAAGAGCTTTGAATTGTGGTGATATCACCAGTTACCCAGCATTCGTGAATTTTGAGATATTTTTATAAAGTCTGTTTTGCTTTGATATAACCATTTCTTTCTCATGGCTAACAGTGTACAGGCAAGCTCCTTAAGTTTCATTTCATGTGACCAATGAAATAGGAAATAAAATGGCTTCAATTAAGATTATATATACTACTACCTTAGTTTGATTAGCACTGAGATCTAATCAATTTATATAATCAGGCAGAAGGACAAAATATAACCTAAGTAAAACTCTGCCAGAAGAAAATGCTACTGTTTCTCTGGATTTCATTTTGGGGAAAGTGTGTGATTTCCCATTATTTGCATTGTAAGAATCTGTATTCCTTAATACTTTTTTTTTAAGATTTATTTATTTATTTTGAGAGAGAGAGAAAGTGTGTACATATGGGGCAAGGGGGAGAGTGGGGGCAGGGGATGAGAGAGAGAGAGAGAGGGAATCTCCAGCAGACTCCCCACTGAGCATGGAACCTAACTCTGGGTTCCATCTCATGACCCTGAGACCATGACCTGAGCCGAAATCAAGAGTCTGATGCTTAACCAACTGAGCCACCCAGGTGCCCCTCCTTAATACTTTTAATATCCAAAGTTTAATAGTCATTGTGTCTATTTGTTGTAAAATTAATGATAAAAAATAGTTTAAAAATATTTCAAAAGAAATTCAAAGCCATTTTTCTGATAAAGGAAGTTTTTATTATATTTCTATTTATCTTACATTACTTATATTATTACTTATAAGTGCTATGTCATTACTAGTGTTATTTCAAATGTGAGTTTTTTGGGGTGCCTGGGTGGCTCAGTCATTAAGCATCTGCCTTTGGCTCAGGTCATGATCCCAGGGTCCTGGGATAGAGCCCTGCATCTGGCTCCCTGCTCTGCAGGAAGCCTGTTCTCCCTCTCCCCCTGCTTGTGTTCCCTCTCTCACTGTGTCTCTCTCTGTTAAAAAAATAAATAAATAAAATCTTTAAGAAAAAAATTTTTTTAAATGTGAGGGTTTTTTTATAACAGTTCTTGAGAATCATCTTCAATACAGTTGAAGAATTCTTATATTTTTATATAATGCAATTTATTAGGGAAGTAAAAGTCATTAAAATTTTTAATTTGAAAGAAAACAAAGGCTCAGCTTTATATCAGAAGAATACATCCTTTGGAAATTTTTCTTTTACATTTTAATAAACTGAATTTGTAAATGTCTTATATTTATCTCTTCCATAATTAACATATTTAATCTGGTTTTAGTCTTGAGGAACTCAACTAGTAAAGTCAGTAATTCTGACTCCAAACAAAAATTGATACAGAAATCTGTTTAAAGCTTAGAAAATTTTTAATTACTTCAATGAGGTTTTGACACTTAACTTTTGTTCCCAAGAAAGATAAATATCAACTGTAATTGTGTGAAGGATTATCAACATTCTGTTGCCAAAGTCTGGAATGGTCACAGAGGGTTTGTGAATATGGCATTGAAAAAAATATTGGTCACAGAAAGCCTCAGGAAGAAAGAAGATTATGTCTCAACTTGAGTTCATTGAAATAAGTACTGTTCTAACAGTCTATACTTTTTTTTTCTTTTGAGAGAGAGAGAGTGTGTGAGAGCTAGGGGAGGGGCAGAGAGAGAGGGAGAGAATCTTAAGCAAGCTCCAAGCTCAGTGCAGAGCTGGACATGGGACTCCAACTCACAATCTTGAGATCATGACCTCGGCCAAAATCAAGAGTCAGATGGGGCGCCTGGGTGGCTCAGTCATTAGGTGCCTGCCTTCAGCTCAGGTAATGATCCCAGGGCCCTGGGATCCAGTCCCGCACTGGGCTCTTTGCTAGGCGGGAAGCCTGCTTCTCCCTCTCCCACTCCGCCTGCTTGTGTTCCTTCTCTTGCTGTCTCTCTATCAAATAAATAAATAAAATCTTAAAAAAAAAAAGTGATGCTTAACCGACTGAGCCACCCAGACGCCCCCAGTCTATACTTTTTTTTTAAAGTAATACTTAGTTTATCTTTAAAATTAAATGATCTCAACTAAAATCCACTCTGTAATGTACTGCTAGACTCAATTTTCTAATACATCACTCTCAGTTGGCCAAGCCTTTGGAAAAGAACCTGTAATATCTCCCAAATAATCATTTTAACATCTTCTATTTTTAGTAGGTGAGATTCCTCATTGTCCCACTAACAAACTTATATTTTATTTAAGTAATATATTCTGAGTGAATAGTGTGTTCCAGAAAGATACAAAGGGGTGGGTCTTGTAGGATTGTATTAACCATATTAAAAACTACATACACTAAGTGTATATCCTAAGTGCACGTAGAGTCTATGAACTTTTTTTTGAGGGAAGTGATAAAATCTGCATTTTAAAATGGTCTTTCTGATTAAATGGGGAAAAATTATTTGAAGAAGGGTGAATCTTGTTAAATTGCTGTTTATTATATGATTCATTATTCATCTCATCTCATCTCGTCTATGTCGTTTTCTATTAAATATATTCATTGTATTCCCAATTTAATATAAAATAGCTTTAGAATATATATACTGTTCTTTTTTTGCAGATTCCCTTCTCTATCAAGTATCTTCATCTTTTATTTATTTGAGCCATCTTTCCATGTATTTTACTTACCATAGTCATTGTACTTATTTTAGAATCTTTTTTTTAAAGATTTATTTATTTATTTAGAGACAGAGAGTGAGAGAGAGAGCACGATGGTGGGGAGGGGCAGAGGGAAAGGGAGAGGCAGACGCCCTGCTGAGCAGAGAGCCTGATTAGGGGCTCAATCCCAGGACCCTGGAATCATGACCTGAGCCAAAGGCAGACGCTTAACCGACTGAGTCACCCAGGTGCCCCTATACTTATTTTAAAATATTTGTATGCAAACTCCTAAGTCTGGATTATTTGTGTGTCTCCTTTTATTTTTAATCTTGATTATCAGTCATATTTTCTTGCCTCTTTGCAAATTTAGTTTTTATTTTTTGTTGTTGTTGTAGTTGTTTTTAGATGCTAGACATTTATAAATAACCACAAGAATCTGTAAGATATTATCTTCTTTCAGAGTAGGTGATTTCTTTATACAAATTAAGCTCGGTCAGATGTAGTTTAGTAAGTCACAGTTTATCTGTGATTTCACCCCTTTTCTCTGAAAATAGTCTTCCTATGATTTTGATCGTGTGTCTGGTTAAATATCTGATTTTTCAGCATTAAAGACATTGGATTATGCAGTCCTTTGGGTGAGCCAGCTTTTCCCTGCAGTTTTCCAGCCTACCTATCTAGCTTCCTACACTGTGGTAGCTTCAAAATACGGCTTATGCCTTAACTGGATAACTGACCATGTTCTCCAACTCCAATCCCTTCTCCCAATAGATCTTTGTTTTTTAAACACCATGAAACTCTAGAAGATTTCATTTTACCTTTACAAGATTTTGGAATAAATCAGTGACCTTCTACATAATCTCAGAACCTAACAAATAAATATTCTTTGGGCAAACCAGACATATATTTGAGGATTCTCAATTTCCAATGCTTTTCACTTCACTTGCTCTCTTTCACAAAATGTTTTCAGATTTTCTCTACCCCAGAATAGGCTCTCAAGTCCAAGTCAGACTATCAGTCTATACCAAGGATTAACACATATCCTCAGGAAGGAAAAAGATGGATGGTGGTAGTCAGCATTATCATTTTACTTCAGAAAGTCTTTTCTGTTTTTGAAATTTCATTTATTCTATTCCTCATTCCTTCCATAGCCCTTGAGTGTTTTCTAAAATGTGGGATGTTTTAAACTTAGTTGGCTTTTTCCAGTTGTTTTAGCTAGGTCATTGGCCTGCAGTAATCCATTTTACCTCAAAGTAGAATACCCAAGAGTCATGGGTTTAATGGCCAAATAGGGAATAGTAACAAAGACATAAGAAAGGACAGGCCTAAACACACACACACACACACACACACACACACACACACACACACACACTCACAAATCCTGCATACTTTCATTGTAAAGATACATTAAAATATAGGCATCAAAGGGAGATGCCAATGTTTTCCCCTGTCTTAGTGTGCTTTAGGGGGTGTCAAAACTTTTGGATAAATCTGTTTAACCAACCAGATTGTTCCTGGATTAATAATGTGTCTAGCAGAAGAAAAAACAAACAAATTATCCTCTTTATTTGGAAGATAAGATACTAGACGTCATGGCTTGGGAGATAGCACGATTACCAAAATTATCACCAGCGGTGGTATAAGATGAGGTACAGATGGAAAACAAGATATTGGGTGATCAAGGAGCTTTGATATTTAGTTGCTTTGGTGAAATGGTAATTACAAAGATGGCGGCATGTTGTGGTAACTTCTGATAACACTGGAAAATTTACATGGGGAAATTAAAAAGCAAAGTCTAAAAATTAAAAAAAAATTTACTGAATTGCTATGGAGTCATTGACAGAATATATCTTTAATGGAATAAGGAAGCCATGATATGAAAGAATATATAGTGTATGCCATCATTTGCTTAAGTAAAAGTAAATAATATATATGTATTTTCTTATTTTTGTAAAAATAAATAATGGACTAAAAACTAGTCAAATTGATTATCTATGGTGGATGGAAGTGATATGAAACTGGTAGGACAAGAAATGAAACTTTTTTGCCTATACCTTTTGTTTTATATATTTAAAATATAAACTTAATTCAGTAAAGATTCAAGTTTCTAGATGCCATTGTCCCAGTGCAGTATAGCTGGGAAGAGAAAGAATTAGAGCAAGGGGGAATATTGCTTAATGGGCAGGGAGGGAAAGATAATCCCATCATGGAGAAAAGGAGACCAACAAAAAATCAGACATTGACCTACCTTCTGTGGTGGAAATCATGGGAGGAAGGGTACTTTCCATTCAGTGCCAGAGGGAGGGAAAACAATAAACACTAGGATGATCCCTTAGATTTGGCAATTAGGAAATAATTAGCTAAAAAATAGAAAGGAATTGGGGGTTGGGCAAATGGGGAAGGGAAAGCTATAAATCAAATAAGGAGCTCAGGATGTTCCTCAAAGGCAAGGGTTCCTTCACCATTTGCTTAAGGCTCTCTCCACGATTAATACATTTGATGAACTGGTTTAATTGAATTTTTCAATGTTAATACAAGAATAGGAGAGAAAAGTAAAGTAAAATAAAACAAAACCAGCAAAACAAAAATGAAAAAAAAATACAAGAAACCCTCAGATGATAGTTTAATCTCTTAACGACAGGATTTGTTTCTGTTTTTCTTTGTTTCTGTGTTCAAATCTGAGTCTTTTGCAGGGAAGCATGTACAGGGCAGGAACGATTCTCTAAAGGCCCTACACTAGAAATCCTTTCAGGACGTTTTAGTCATTTTTCCATACACAGTGTGCTTTGCCTCTGAGCCCACTGTTTGAAATGTCTATTGCTCTTCAGGTCACAGAGGAGCAAATCTTTCAAAATGGCCATGCTGGCTTAACCTGTGGAGAGGAAAGTCAACACACAAGAAGTTCAATTACCGTGAATTTAAAACAACAACAAAAAATGTCTTTCTGAAGTTATAGTTATGTTCAACTAGAATGTGTCCACATTTCAAAAATGGCATTTTTCGGTTTTAAATTTGCCATCATTGCTATCCTGCAGCTCTCCCAGGAGCTGAGCTAGTGCTACCAATTGCATTGCACTACTGCGCTGTGACCAGAAAGTCAAGGTGACTTCACATGGGCTTTCCATATGTAGAGCCACACCTGGACAAAGAAAAAGCTCTTCATATATGATCCCCCAAATAAAGGCTGTTGATGAGGATATAAAGAAAATAGATGATAGAGCGATACATGCATACATAAATACACATATAGATGGACAGACAGGAGGGAGAGGGAATTGATGCTATTTGAAGCACTCACAGGAGCGGAAACTATGAGGGTTTTTTGGTTTGAGGCAAAATGTAACCCTAAAAACACGAAGTCATATTCCTATTGGAGCTTAAGCATGGTCCCTATACTTGGGACATTTCAAGAAACAATAGAATCTCTAGTTCCTAGTGCCATCATCCCAAACAAGTTTATAGTTCTGGACCTAATCTTTAACATTGCCAAAGATCCTAAGAGTAGCTCAGTGATGTTCACAGAAAGAAGCCTAAGTACAAAAGAGAAAACATTTTGGCCTGAATGTCAGTCATTCTGTGCTGGTTTTTTTATAGTTAGAATGCCTATATAACGGGGCGCCTGGGTGGCTCAGTGGTTAAGCGTCTGCCTTCGGCTCAGGTCATGATCCCAGGGTCCTGGGATCAAGCCCCACATCGGGCTCCCTGCTCCGCGGAGAGCCTGTTTCTCCCTCTCCCACTCCCCCTGCTTGTGTTCCGTCTCTCGCTGTGTCTCTATTTGTCAAATAAATAAATAAAATCTTAAAAAAAAAAGGAATGCCCATATAACTTATCTCCCAAATTGAGCCACTTTTGAGAAAGAGTGAGCTGGAGGGAACACATCCTAAAATAGGCAGGATTCTGGAAAGACAAAGATAAACCAGAAGTGTCCTAGGTAAAGCAGAATATATAGTTACCAATCTGTAGTCTGTGGTCTGTGCACACAAACTTAATTGGGGAAAGTCTTAAAAAATTTAATTTTCTGTTTTACCACATCTAGAGGTGGTTTGGGGATTGGGTAGAAATCTACCTGTATCTATGGTCCATATTTTCAGTGTCATTTAAGATTTTTAGTATCTTATGGAGCTTATTTATTCATTCTTGTGGCAATTCAAACAACATCTTACTTGAAAACAAAACTTTTCAAATTCTTCTGATTTCCATTTCTTCTTTGAGCTGCCAGTATTTTTTGTGGGCAAACATCTTAAATTCTAACTCATGGTAGCTATAGCCCCTGCCTCTTTCAGAGGAGGAATTACTTAGACCATTAAAGCGTCTGTCTGTGATAAGGATTCTTTTTGTCCCTAAATTTATTCCAAAGGAAGTATCTCCATCAATAGATTAGTGAAATTAAACTTTTTAAAATGTGCCTTAAGCCTGTATCCCTGCAGTCCAAGGAAGGACGTCATTATGGCATAAACCTTTCAAGAGAATATCTTTGTCTGAAAGCTTGAATTTGACAGGATATTAAGTAGTAGATCTTTCTGATAGATTTTTATTTTTGTTTTTCTTTTGCTTTCTGCCCCATTTCTTCTTTTCTCTTTTTCTCCTGTCCTCTCCTTGTTTAATCTCTCTTTCCTATTCTGGTAATACCTGTTTTTCCTCCTACTTAGTATTATATCACCTTGAAGTTCTCTCCGTAGTGCTTTCAATATATCATTTGATTTTCTCTGTATTTTTCTCTCAACACTGCTAAATTTCTTTGGTTTGTCTGTCCATATCCGCAAGAAATATTAATTGATTGTGTGTTATTGAGTCTCTTTCTCCAAAATTGAGAGGTATATCTCAGTAGTTTCCTAGATTCCAGCTCCTTCTTGAAGAGCAATATCATAATGAGCTCTAAGATACTGTCTCTTTCCTTCTTTCAATTGTAATCTGGCCTCTGCCATTGTAAAAGTCAGGACCACCATAGAAAATAGGTATCAGGCTCAAATTAGGATAATGCAATAATAATTAACGAGGCACTCTCTACAACACTTTGGGCACAAAATATACCACAAGGGACAGTGCAGTACCCCAGGACTAGTCATGGTGAACAGTTAACCACATTTAAACCTAAGTGGATGAGGAGACAGAGTGATTAATAGAAATTAGAAAAATAAACTGGTGCTGCTAATACCCCAAGCCCAGATGGATAAAGGCAGGGAGCAGTTACCTAAACCCAACAGAATCATATAGAAAGGACCAACTTTAAAGAGAGCCAAACTGTGACCTTCAGCAAAAGGATAGAGCCAAACTAATGAGAGCAAAAGAGAAGAAACCAGGATGGGATACATCCCAGTATTGCTCAGTAATCATTCTTCCCTTTGCTCTCTCTGCAGGGCTCACTGTTGACTGAATCAGACCTGAAGCCAGATGACATGGGAGCCCTTTCATATAGCCCATACATGTTAGTTTCCCAAGACAGAGAGCAAAGGGGAAAAAGGTGGAAAGTAGTTCTGAGGGAAGATAATTGCAACGATCTATGCGCCTTACCCTTCGGTAGCTACTCTCTCCTTCGTGTAGGGAAACATTTGTGTCACAATCACAGACGATTCATAAATTACCATCAGGATATGACACCATCTCAGGTTGATAAGCAAATGTATTATACTAAAAAAACCCTGAAATATAGAGCATTGGTCACAGCAGGTATTCTCACTTTCTTTTATAAGAAGCATTTCCTCTGGTCAAAGGCACTATTATAAGAAATGCCATGGCTGTATATAAAGCATTCATAAGTGGAAAAAAAAAAAAGTAGTACTGACAGAACCACTACAGCAGGCAAATCCATACCCAGAATGTGTATGTTTTCTGGTAACAGTAAAGTGCCATGTCCCTGCAAGAGGAGGGGTCAAACCTAACAAACCTACCACTGTCAAGCCAGTTTTTTTTCCCCCAGAGAATGGTGATATATCAGGGGTCGGCATTTGCCTCTGCTACTGACAGGTTGAATGCTCAGGCAAATTCTTCTTTCACATTACAGAAGCAACCATATTTACCACCAAAATTGTGCCAACTGGGAAATTTTCCCTTTAGTGTTTAAGTAGAAGATCCCTGCTAAGTGGGGTGGTAGTATGAAAGCCATTGGCCTCAGCCTGGGACAGAATATCAGGAAGATTTGCCCATATACAGTGCCACTGCTTTTTTCTTCTGTGTTAACTGGCCTTAAGATCAGTTAAGTAGTAACTCTAGGAGTCTGTGTTCTAATTCTTCTTTGAGGTTTTCTAGACGCTCCTGCAGTATAATTCTTTGCCTTAGATCTTCCAGTATTTTTGGATCCAAGTGGCAGGGTATCTTGACTCTAACCTGGACCTGCTGCAGAAATATGTGCTCCAAGTCTCAATCATAATTGTCCTCCATAGGGGTTATCTAAAAAATAGGCAGAGCAGAATAATCAAATGTAGAATTTTCTGCTTCTGAAACTCAAGAGGTCTCATGGAGCACTGTGCCTCCTTCTTTTGATGGGTAGTATAAAGTGAAGTTAAGGTTTCTCTTACTTTAATAAGCAACATCTCTAAATGCTCTATACTGTGGATCCCTAGAAACTTCACCAATAGGATAAGTCTTAAATTTTGGGGGGTTTAATTACCACACTCTTGGAAACATATCTAACAGTAAGGCATGTAGGATTCTTGCTACTTACTCATTACTGGATCCAACTAACATAAAACAATGTAATGGATCAACAGGATGTTATGAGCGATACCAAGAGGACCAAAAGTCCTCTACATAATATAACAGAAAGAACAAGACAATAAAGGTGTACTGTTGTCATTGCTACATAAGTGGAAACTGCTTCTGATTTTCCTTACCTATGGGAATATAACCAACAGCATTTGGCAAGTCTGTCACTACATACCAGGTGCCAGGTTTTCCACAATAAAATATTGTACCCAGTATGGCAGCTGCAATTGGCATTATCATCTCATTCAGTTTATGAAAATCTACTCTCAACTTCCCAAGCACATTGGACTTTGCACAGGCCAAGTAGGTGATACAAATGGGGATGTGACAAGATTCACCATCCCTGCAGCCTTCAGATATCTGATGGCAGTTATCTACTCTACATTTGCCTTAATGAAGCTATATTGTTTTGATTTACTCTTTTGATAGGGGTTGGTGGTACTTCCAAGGGCTTTTACTTGTCCCTGCCTGCCATAATGACTCTCACTTCACAAGCCAGGGAAACAATACAAGAAATCTGTCAGTTAAAATCTATTTCCCCTATTCATTCTGAAATAACCACAGGATGGGTTCAAAATGACTATCTCCTCTTAAAGCTGGACTCTTTTTCATTACTGGTTATGACAGGTACTATGTTGACCACAGCCATAGGTGACCTCCAGTGCCCAAGTATAATTTCCTCGCCTTGAATGGTGGTGGAATCTGTAACTTGCCTCTAAGCCACTGAATATGGCAAAGGTAATAAGATGCCACTGTTATGCTCTATGGCAAAGGACAAGGGATTTTACAGGTGCAGTTAAGGTCCCTAATCATTGATTGACTTCAAGTTACACTGTCTTAATTGAGTGAACCCATAATAAGAGGGCATAGGGCTTCCTTAAAGCTAGGACTCAAAGAAGAAGTGGTGTTTGTTCTCTCTCTCTCTCTCTCTCTCCCTCCCTTCCTCCATTTTTGCCATGGATTCCACAGCCATTATGAAACGAATTTTGCCAGCAACCCGAGGGAGCTTGGAAGCAGATCCTTACCCAGCTGAGCATCCATATGAGAATGTGGTTGAGCCAGCACCATGATTACAGTCTTGTGAAACCTTGAGCAGAAAACCAAGAACCCAGCTAATCCACATCCAGACTTTTAGACTTTAGAAACTGTGAGATAATAAACAGATACTGTTTTATTGTTTTAAGCTTCTGTTAGTCGTAATTTGTTTCCCAGTATAGAAAACTAATATAGGAACTCTTACTGTGGTTGAGCAGGATTTTTCAACTTCAGCACTCTGAGATTTTTAGCCAGATAATTCATTCTTGTCAGGGATTGTCCTATGCATCCTAAGATGTTTAGAAACATCTCAGGCCTCTATTCATTAGATGCCAGTAGCACGTACCTTCCCAGTTGTGACAATGAAAAATGTCTCTGGGCATTGCCAGATGTCCACCAGGGGACAAAAATCACACAGGTTCAGAAACACTGGTGTAGAGGCAACAAGAAGTGGTAGGAATTGGTTCACAACAGAATCAAGATGCTCATGTGAGGTTGTACAAAATCATCAAAAGTGCAATTATTGAAAATATTTTTTAGGTAGGGGCACCTGGGTGGCTCAGTCAGTTAAGCATCCAACTCTTGGTTTTGGCTCAGGTCATGATCTCAGGATCATGGGTCAAGCCCCGGGTCAAGCTCCATGCTGGGCATGGAGCCTGCTTCAGATTCTCTCTCCTCTCCCTCTGCCCTTCTGTGCACCGCCCCCCCACCATTCACATGTGCACATGTTCTCTCTCTCTCTCAAAAAAAAAAAAATATGTGTGTGTGTGTGTGTGTGTGTGTGTATTTTTAAAGTAGATAAGAGAAGGGGTTGCTTCCATCAGCAGATAAGTGTCAGGGAAAGGTAAAACTTCAGTTTTCCATCTCATCTCTTTCCATCTCATCCTTGCAAATCAAGAGGTTCAAATCTTTGTGTTCACTTTAAGAACACGCCTGAAACTTCCCAGACCATCAGCTGTATGTGCCTATCTGAAAAGCCACTAAGTATCTGAAGGATTTCACTTTGCAGAAGCAGTGTGTCCCATTCCATCCCTACAATGGTGGAGTTGGTAGGTGTGCCCAGGCCAGAGAGTGGGGCTGCACACAGGCTCGGTGGCCCAAAAAGAGTGCCGAATTTTTACTGCACATGCTTAAAAATGCAGAGAGTAATCTGAATTTAAGAGTTTAGATATAAGTTCTCTGGTCATTGAGCACACCCAGGTGAACAGAGCTCCCCAACATACAGTGTAGAACTTAAAGGGCTCATAGTCAGATTAACCCATACATGAGCTCTCCTTGCCACATTGAGATGATCCATACTGAAAAAGAGAAGATTGTTCCTAAACCAGAAGAGGAAGTTGCACAGAAGAAAAATATCCCAGAAGAAACTGAAGAAACAAAAACTTAACGGCCAGAGAGTAAATTCTGCATACAATAAATGCAAATAAAAGTAAAAACAAGAAAAAATGTTCAAGCAAACCCTTGTGATATTTTACTCAGTTGAAAACTGAGCAGTGAGAATATATATGGTATGGTATGTACTAAAAAGAGAACATAGTATACTATACTACTGTGCACTGTATATAAAATGTATATATATTACATAATGTAATACATTGCACTATGAAGATATTTTATGTAGCTACCTTAACAAACTAAGATATGGAAACATCTTTAATTTTGCTGACATATTATTTACAAATCAGAAATATAATTGCCTTTCTACAGTTTTTAACCTTAGCAACTTAAACATAAATTCGGTGATGGAAAACGAACTCTAATAAATGAATTGTACAGGCATTACAGATTGGAAAAAGCAAGTATCATTTTTGCAATGTCAACTCTATTCTGTGTCTTCGTATAAATAGCCAGAGGCAGGCTTGAATACTTTCATTTGAAATTGACTAATGATTTCATGTTACTCGTTTCCTGGTACCACCACCAGCAATACCTCTACCACCACACGTTTTATTTATTTGTTTCTTTGTTTATATTTTAATTTTAACTCTGTGTCTTTAACCTAATGGAAGAAAGGTTCTCATAAACCATGGCAATGTTTCACAAGTCTGTGTATGATTATCTCTATTTCAAGCATGAGATACAGGGAAGAAATGAAAAGAGGTAAATCCAGCCACCCTACAAAACAATTCCATCTTAGCCTTGAAGTGTAAGTTCTTGAAAATTCCAGTATTAAACTCACACTTATTTCTGTCTTCATCTATACCAAGTATTTTCCCCATATACCCAAACAGGACCCTTGTTTTATTGCTGGTATACAGCTGTTGTTTCATATGGTACATGTACAAAAGAATGAATGAATATTGATAACAATATATTTATATTTGCAAAATTATTTTAGGTTATCTGCTACATTTTTTTTTGTCTGTGCCACCTCTTTTCTTTGAGAACTGCCCTTCCTGAACCAGCACTCAAATACTTGACCCACACCAGTCAATTAGAGCATGCTATTCTCCTGGGCCAACGTTCTGGTGCAGGAGTGTGCATGTAGCTCCAGTAGCGTAAATTAGGGATCTTTTGAGGAGATCAATATGAAAGATGAGAGGTAGACTGTCTCTTTCCTTTCCAGACGGTGAGCTGTATGGACCGTATAAGCCTGAGTGGCTGAAGAATTATTTCCCACCACAGAGAGAGCTCTCACCAGACAATGAAGCCAAACAACTGAAAACAGAAGTGAAAGGGTGAATAAGAAACCCAGTGACACCATGCGATAGCTAAGAGAGCCGATATATTTCATTGTTTATTTTGTTTTTGTCTTAGTGTGGTTTTAAAAGTCATGTTAAGTTGTTTTATGACATTTGGAACTGAAAGACTTATGAGTAGTATAACTGCCCTTTGTAATTTAGTATAAATTTCCTCCCTACAAATCAGAATTCCATTTTGACCTAGTTCGTCTTTTTTTTTTTTTTAATTTTATTTGACAGAGAGAGACACAGCGAGAGAGGGAACACAAGCAGGGGGAGTGGGAGAGGGAGAAGCAGGCCGCCCGCAGAGCAGGGAGCCCGATGCAGGGCTTGATGCGGGGCTCGATCCCGGGACCCGATCCCGGGACCCTGGGATCATGACCCAAGCTGAAGGCTGTCGCTTAATGACTGAGCCACCCAGGCGCCCCTAGCTCATTATTAAGAGATAAAGAGTACATTAGTTAGGTTCCTGGCAGGAAACAGATCCCATTCCCAATGGGTAAATTGAAAATAATTACTGAAGAGACTTACAGAGGTGGACAAGGTCAGAAAAAAAAAACCAACAAAATATGATGAAGCGAAAATAAAAATATCATGAATTTCATAATATCTTAAAAATCAGCATAATTCTTCAGCATATGCAAGAAATATTTTAATTGAAGGCCTTTTTCCTCCCACTAGTGAAAATTTTATAGAAAGAAGGTAATGAAAAGCTTTTTAGTACAATTTTGTAGACTCTTCCTAAAATTTCATTTGCAGTAGATTGAAATATTTATTGAAAAACATTTTTCTTCTGGAGAAAATGCATTTGTTAAATCTAGAAAAGGAAAAAAAAGTGAGACAATAGTCAAAATGTATGGCACTCCTTAACCAAATTAGAATCTTTCCAACATAAGTGATATTTCTCTTCACAGTATCTGCCCAGAAAGAATATTTGAGTATTTTAGAAAGTTTTTGTGAAGACATGATAACATATCTGCAGATAGGTTTATTAGACAATGAAAGAATTGCCAAATATTCCTTAAGTCTATTAGAAATCTCTGCTGTAGCTTACATGAAAAAAAAGTGCTCCCAGTTAAATAATACTCATTTATTTTAGGTACACAAATGGTTGAATCATTTAGGGAAAATATACACTTAGAACAAATTATAAAAGCCATTCTATAAATAAAATGAATGATTTATTTTGTTGTAAGTTCTATTTGTAACTTGATACTAACTTGGGCTGGGAATAGATTCAATTAGCCTTAAGTAATCTTGAAAGATATTCTTAGAAACAAGAAAAAACAATCATATATGTGTTTTAAAAATATGCAGAATATACTAGGCTCACATTTTAATCACTTTAGAGGAACAACTTC
The DNA here is from genome assembly GCF_009762305.2 of Zalophus californianus. NCBI lineage: Eukaryota > Metazoa > Chordata > Mammalia > Carnivora > Otariidae > Zalophus > Zalophus californianus. The sequence goes on from NC_045606.1 coordinate 80,925,287, forward strand.
TGCATTATTAGAATACTTGTGTGGCTCCATTTTCTTTATTCACTCCATTTTCCTAAATAAAAAGCTATAATACTATCTAATAGTAACAAAGTAATGAATATCCAGAAACTTGGTTCAGCATATCGGAGTATTGCTGTTTTATGGACGCTAGTGTGTTAATGTGGATTAACATTATATAGTGGATTCTTATTGCAGGAACATGTACTCTGGGCATACACTTAATGTTGAGTTCTATATGAAGATTAGAATTAGATAATATTAGAATTAAGTAAACACTAGGAGACTGCCTCATTTTAATACTTACTCAACTGAAGACCAGATAGCTTAAGGAACTTTTTAAGCTACTTCAGAATAATCCAGGACTACAAGCAGGTACAAATTAGAGTGTGTCTTTAGATTCTTGGTGGAGAAAAAACACAGCTGCTATAGTGTAAACTGCTTGATCGCTGTCATTAACAATAGGCTGAGAATCATTAGGTTTTTGTAGTTTCTCTTATAATTTTTATCACTCGTATTAGTCTCAGTATGCTGGTTTTAAGAATGTGCCATGCATGGTGCACATCTAGGACTCCCCTGGGACTTAAGATAAGATAGTGTTTTGTACCTCCTAAGTATTGAATAAGAAGTTCTACTTTGCATCAATGTCAGCTGTCCCCAAGCTCATGAGTCATGGCTGTTGTAATGGTTGGGTCCATTTTTATCATAGATCTCTATCACTGAAGCACAGCTATTGAACCTCAAAGTTAACTCTGCTGAATAATTGTTTTCTCTAAATGAGGATTCCATCACATGTAGATAATAATTTAATTTGCCAGGACATGATTTCTAAATACTTTGAACTGGGATTCCCTAATAGACAGTAGTGAATATATTTTTAAGATGACCATGAAAACGTAACTGTGTTTATAAGAAAGATTTCATTCATGGTGGTAATAAAGTGATACTGAGTATTTCAAAGTGTAAGCTGAAAATTCTTGGTCAGGGTGATGTGATAATTCATAGTGCTGAAAATTCTGAAATGATAGCTAGAATGAAGCTTCAGCTTTTCTAAAAAGCTTTTTGGAAGTTGGTGAACTGAAAGTTTCCCATTTATCTAGTGATTCTTGTGTACTAGGAAATTTGGTTGATGGCTCAAATTAAACATTATTTCATGTAAAGAGAAGAGAGATTCAATCATAGTTGTAAATTATAGATCTACTTCCTACATTTTGCTAAATGCTGGGGAGCAGAGGATCTCCTAGAGAAAATTCAATATAAAACTGATTTTAGAAAAAGTTTCTCAGTCATGATGAGGAGTTGTTGAATTATCATTTAAATTGCATAGGATTAAGATGTAAAAGCCATAACAGATATGGTAATGTGCAAAAATGATTGTTTAATGAGGACTGGGTCATCAGGAAATGTTTCAAGAAAAGATGGGACTGAAGCTGTTATTTGAGGAATAGTCATATTTTGAATTTGGCTTGGTTTACGATGTACTTGATACAAAAATATTTTGCTGATTATCTTCTCAGTTCCCCTAGAACAAGCATCCAATTTGTATCTGGTTTTTGTTTTGTTTTGTTTTAGCTTTAGGATTACTTAGACATCATCAGTGGAAAACAAATGAAGCGACACTTATTTAAGCAAAGTAGTTAAGTATATTTTCTTCTACAGTTAAACATAGCTTGAAGGATTTTGACCCAAAGTACTTCCTAAGTCCTCAGACCAGTAATAGGAAAGATTAGCTTCTAGACCAGATATATTTAATGAGCTACTCAGGTAGGTATCTTTTTTTTTTCTTTTGGCTCTTACATTAAAACCAAAATGATTTTATGTCACTAAGCTAGAATATGATTTTAAGAGCTTATGGGATATGCCCAAGGACATCTACTGTGTCATCTATTGCTGTCAAGTAAGGAAATCCCCCTAATTGACTTATATTGCAGGATATTTAAAAAATAAAGACTGGGTGAAGTGACTAAACTGACTGTTTGGCTTCTGTGAAAACAGCTTTAAAGAAGGATTATATTTGCTTAGAGGGTTGAAACCTCTTTTACCTCTTATGACAATATTCAGCTAAGAAATATTCAGTGATGCTTCCCATCTCTATTTTAGGAGCTGCATAGAGTTAAGACTGAGGCATTTGGTTCTCTCCATAATGTTTCTAATAACACAGCATACTCAAAAGCAACTGAGCCTGAGCTAGCCACTGAGGCTGGAGAACAAAGCCTTTGGTTCGATCATTCTTAAAAGCGACAGTAACTTTTTGTAAAACCCCAGAGCCCTCAACATGGCTTCATTTCACATTATTTTCTGTATGTACTGTTCTCAGCATGAAGCAGTTCCAAAAGACATTAGAACTGTGAGATTCAGGAAACCTTTGGATCAGATAATTACCATTTCCTTCATTATATATTAATTCAGGATGGTTTCCCTTTTGTTTCTTAAGCATAAATGGTGCCATATTTTTTTTCTCTGAAACAGTTGGAATGTTTCTGTTCAAGGTGATCTGCAGCTGCTTAGGCAACCATATTTTTTTTTCTTGAATAAATACTGAAACACATTATTTGGAAGTGAGAAGACAGATCAGGGCAGGTGATTTCCAAATGTTCCTCCATTCAAGAATGTTACATATTATTTCATCGTATTTTCAGAAAACAGATATTCAGTATTCTACTTTTCACATAATGTTTCCCACAAGGTCACAATAATATAATAAAACACGTGTGCACACACATACATATGTATGTGTGTTGCTCACAGGAACAATAAAACAAAAACTCACATGATTGCAGGTCATATTTTGCCATGGTAGTTTTGCACCAAAAAATAAGATTTATAATGTAAGATTTAGGCAGTCAGCATACATGCCTAATTATGTAGTATGGATCTATTATTGTGCCTCTGCATGAGATATAAAATAAAAAGGCAAAATCCTTGTTCTTGAACATCTTGAGGAATCCAGTTTGTGAGAAAGATTAGTAAACACAGTCAAAACACAATGAGGTGAGGGGCACCTGGGTGGCTCAGTTGTTAAGTGTCTGCCTTCGGCTCAGGTCATGATCCCAGGGTCTTGGGATCGAGCCCCACATCAGGCTCCCTGTTCTATGGGGAGTCTGCTTCTCCCTCTCCAACTCCCCCTGCTTGTGTTCCCTCTCTCGCTGTCTCTGTCAAATAAATAAATAAACTTTAAAAAAAAGCCACACACACAAAATGAGGTGAATGCTACAGTGGAGGCATGCCGGAAAGGGGACTCCAAGAGGCAAGGGGGATTGTGGTGAAACTCTACCTTGAAGATTGCGTAAGAAGAATTCCTTTCTCTGACAAGGAGGGCAGGTCTTTTAGATAAAGCTACCAGCACCTGCAAAGTCCTATAGATGTGAGAAAAATGGGCATGCAGGTAACAGAAGGACATTCCTTTAAAGGAAATAGCAAACAAGCAGACCTCAGAAAGGGGAAAGTGAGGAAAGGAAGCACTGATTAAGGATAGGAGATGGTTGTGGCTATTTTTTCAAATAAGAATACCTGCAGTTAGAACTTTAAAGGATGAAAACAGGTTTAGATACAGACCAAAGAGATACGTATCACAGCACTCAAGTATGGAATTTTCTAAAATAGAGCCAGAATAAGCACCTGTGCTGGAGGTAGCATTAATCATAAACTAGGAAGGCATAAAGTCTAGCAGTCTTCATTTATTGGGCCCTTACTTGAATCAACCAAGTAAAATGTCATCATTCTGAATAAAACTTCACTTGCATACCTAATTTTGCATTCATAATTTTGTGATATATATTTTTAGAGAGTGCCTCCAGATCATATGAACTTTGGGTCCAACAAATCCTGCATTCACCTTGCCTAGAGGATAAGTCTGCGGTAGTGCTAAAAAACTAATAACTAGAAGTCAGAGTGTCAAAGTAACTGGCTTAATTTTGTAAACTAAGTCATTAAATTATAAAAAGGCACGACTGCTTAGCTATACACAACTGACAAAATAGAGCTATGTTTTCATCCTCACTTCCAAACAAGAAGTGTTTTTTTCTCACCAATAGGGATTTACGGTTTGTCCCTGACCACCCATCCCAGCCCCCACTTGGGGACAAGTCTGCCACTGATCACAAGAATGCCTATTCCCTGATTCCTCAGAGATGTAGTGTGCACAGGTTAAAGAGAGTTAAAGCACAGGAATTCTGAAATGTGGTCCATGACAGAATTATGCAGAGTCTCTCCCTACTCTTGAAAAAGTGAATAAACAGGGATCAGTTTTAGTGAGAAAGGTTTGAAGAAAGGGATATACTAGTGCAGAATCAACCACATAAGATAAGTATAACGTAAATACAGATAAGTGACATATCTATCTTCATATATGTACACTCAGTTAATTTTCACAAAGTGGATATCCCTGTGTAATCCACATTCACAGTAAAAATGGCACCTCGGGTTCTAGAGGGGAGGGGGTAGGGGGAGGGGTTAGCCCGGGGATGGGTATTAAGGAGGGCACGTACTGCACGGAGCACTGGGTGTTATACGCAAACAATGAATCATGGATCACTACATCAGAAAATAAATAAATAAATTTAATTAAAAAAAATCAAACTCATTAAATCAATCAATCAATCAATAAATAAATAAATAAAAATGGCACCTCAGAAAATCCTTCTGTGTACCCTTGCAGGCATTATTTCTACCCAAAGTAATCACTACCCACATTAGTTAGAATAACTTGAGAGATAAGTTTTTGTCTGCTTTAGAATCGTGCAGTACTATTCCTTTGTATCTGATTTGTTTACCTAATAGTATGTCAATACGATTCTTCCCTGTTATTGAGTATAGTAGTAGTTTATTCATGTTTATTGCTATATTGAATTCCATTGTATGAACAAATACTTCAAATGTAATCCTTTCCACTGTTGACTGACACTTGGGTTGTTTTCAATTTGGGGCTGCATGAAAGCTCTGCTATGAATATTCTGGGTTATGAATGTTAGTGAATATATGTAACATTTGCTTTGGGTTTATAACTAACAATGGAATTGCTGGGTCATGAAGTTAACTACATATTCCATTTTAGTAAATAATGCCAAACAAAATGCTTGTCAAATTTATATTCCTAGTAGCAGTGTTTAAGAATTCTATCTGCTCTACATATCTTTAATTATTGCCATTGTTTGTTTAGTAGTATCTCACTTAGAATTTTTATTTCCCTGATGATTAATGAGGTTGAGTCCATATTCATATGTTTACTGATAGTTTGGATGTCCTCTTTTGTGAAGTGCCTGCAATTATTTTATTTGCCTATTGGATCATCTATTTTCTTTTTTCTTTTTGATTTGAAGGAACTCTTTATATATTCTGGATCAAAGACTTTGTCAGATAAGGGATAGCAAATATGTTTTTCCACTTGGAGCCTTGGGGTTTTACTCAGAAATACCTTTTGATGAACAAATGATTTTAATTTTAATACAGTATACTTATGTTTTTCTGATTTTTGTAACCTTCAAGTAAACATTTTGTTTTAGGTAAAGGATATGTTTTCCTGTATGCATTATATATCAGTGAATTCTATTTAGAGAGTGACCCCTTATAAAAATGAAATAAGTAACCTGTGGTCAAGAGAAAATGTTTGGGTTCCATATGGCAAAAAAAATAGATAAGTAATCATATTTTTGTTAGGCAATTTAAATTCTCCCTAAATAATATCATTAATTATTGTTTAGGAGGAGGAACACACCATGGAAACAAGCTATTTTCTTTACCATGTATGTCTCTGCATGCCCTATTTTCTTTTTATTTATTACTTTTATAATGTGTTGTCTATGCATATACATATAAAATATATATTTGTTACTTGTGAGATAGGTATTTCTCTTCAACTCAGTTTTTTGAGTATAGATAAAAAGATGTCAAAACTCTAAGTAAATATCCAATTATATCTATACTTAACTAAAATTGAACTGGTTTATCAGTAGTTACCTAAACATTAACAGAGTAAGAATGAAATTTTAAGAAAAGTAAGTTAACTCGGGGTGCCTGGGTGGCTCAGTCGGTTAAGCAGCTGACTCTTGGTTTTACCTCAGGTCATGATCTTAGAGTCATGGGATCCAGTCCTACATTGGGCTCTGTGTTCAGCGAGGAGTCTGCTGGAGATTCTCACCCTGTGCCCCATCCCCCCACTGATGTATACCCTCTCACTCTCTCTCTAAAATAATAAATCTTTTTTAAAAATGTAAGTTAACTCAACAGCGTTTACTTTTCAGTGTATACATAACGGAAATACCAAAAAGAAAAAAAAAAAAAAAACAAAGAAGAAGAAAGGAAAGAAACAAGGGGAAAAAATATATAACTCTCTGGATTTGAGAAATAGGGAAAACAGTGTTTGTACAATTATGGTTATCTTTTTCCTATAGTGAAGTAGTCATATTATCATAAAAAATGTATTCAGCCATTTGCTAGATGACTAGAGATATGTATTTGATCCACAGCTGCTGCAACAAATGCTATTTGTAAGTTGAATTAGACTGGTTGTATTGTTCTCGAATTTGAATATAGATTTCCAGATGACATGTGCCACTTTATGGAAATGCTGCAGAAATATTAAGTAATTACATGGCAGAATGTTATCTCCAAGCTTTTCTTCTACCATTCATAAACATAATGCCTTCATGTTCATACCTTAAATAATCAATTCAAGACCAATCTCAGTAGAACCCTGGCTTTCATATGAAATAAGGAGTATGCTTAGAATCTCCATTCCATCCTTATATAACAGATACTGGGATATATTAGTTAGCTTGATTATGGTGATTACTTGATATATATGTACAGTGAAACATCAAGTTATACACCTTAAATATATATAATTTTTACATGTTAATTATATCTCAATAAGACTGTTAAAAAAAAAAAGAAAGAAATTTCATCAAATCCAAACATTTTCCTTGAAGCAGATGAGTGACTAAATTATCAAGTCATAGAGTTGTCATTCTCTTCTTAATGAATTCTAGGAATAGATCCCCTCAAGCTTTCTCAGTAGAACTTCCAGTGTTTTATTTCTCTTATCTGAGATTGCTCTTTTTAGTGTTTAACTGAAATGACTGGCTGTAGTGTTAAATTTCATGGTTGTCATTATATATTCATAAGATCCTTCATTTACTTGTAGCCATCAATTAAGTCAGTCCATAGTCTTTTTAAAATTTTCCTTCCTTTAAGCTAAATAGATCTAAATGCTGTGACCTTTCTTTATAATATATGAATTCCATTCCTTTGGTCATTTTTCTTTAGTATTTATGAATCATCATTATCACCATTATCTTTTCTGGATTAGCTACAATATTTTCATTCAGTTCAGAAACCCAGTGATTTTCTCATTAGAACCTTAAACAAAATCTATTACATGAGTTAAAAAAGTGCAATTTTAATAAAAAGAATACTCACAATCAGTACTCCCTTTTACTTCCCATTATAACTTATGTTTTGTAGTCATCAGTGCTCAAGTAGTTTTTCACCATTGGCTTCAATTTCATTTTCATTTTCACTATGGGTCCACCTTCAAACTCCTCTAAATTGAATTCAGTTCTTTAAATGATAAATGGAGTGACTATATGTGAATATCAATGCTTTATTTTCAAGTTTGATGACTGAAAAAAGAGCCTAGCAATAGTTATGCAAGGGTCAAGGAGTCAGAATGCACTGTGTGTTCTAAAATTATCCTCATCAAATTTTATACCTCCTTACCAGAATTAAGAAAAGATCCACTCATCTTCCATTCAAGAAGGCACCTCACAACTCAGAGAGTTCTAGATAAGTTCCACACCACTGTCCACTCCCCCTGGCCTCTAGACATCTATGTCAATCCCCTCCATCTCTGCAGCCTTCACACCTTAGTGGCCTTTGTCCCTAGCAAAAACCCTACACCTCTGCCAATAAGTTCAACTCCACAACAACCAACAACACCTGGGATGTGAAGGACTATTGTTAAAGGCCTTTTATCTGTGTTTATATCTGTACATTCCGAAAAGACAAGAACTCTCACCCATTCATCCCTCATTCTCTGATTCTAATCTATATTAAGTTTGTGTTGGCAGTAAGTAACTCTTACACCATACTCCTTCACAATTCCCTCCTTTATTTCTGTAAACAGCACTTATCATGTTATCATATGTTTTACTTAATTATTTGTTTTTCTCCTGTTAAGTGAATGTAAGTTCTAGGAGAGCCGAAATTCTTGTCTATTTAATTCATTGATATATCCTAAACAACTAGTCTAGTGCCTGATAATAGGTAAATATATGTTAAATTTCTAGGTATGTTAAATGAATACATAAATACAAATATATTTTAAATAAACACTTAAATATGTATAAATATATAAAAAATAAAAAGTCTGAGTCATTAATTAAAATTGACAATGCACACTATATTCACAAATATTCAGGCCTAAACAATTTTGTATTATTTTGCTTGTATTAATTTGTTGCACAACAATGAAAGACCAATACAACTATAAAGGAAGGAAATGTTATTTCATCTCGTAGAAAAAAAAAAGTGTGGATTTGCCTAAATGAATACATGCATTCCAAAAAATGTAAATAACAGAATAGTGCTTCCACCTAAAGGAAAATATATCACAATTTATTAATAGTAATTTTTCCATAGAACAAGAGGTCTAATCTCATAGTAGGAATATATAGTCCTTGTGTTAACATTGCTTAAATTCTATTTCTTACTAAGAAAACTCCTGGCTCTTTGACAGTCTTCTGGGAGTGTTTTCATTTTAAAATACTTCTATAGCCAAGAACATGTCTGCTTGAGTCATTACCACACAGTGGTACCATTCCAGAATCATTTTCTTTGATCCTCATATTGAAAGAAAGAGAAGGGAAGGTGGGAAGATGAGAGGGGGAGGGAAAAATAGAGGAAAGGAGGAGAGAAAGAAAAGGGAAAGAAGAAAGAAGAGAAGAAGTGGAAGGAAGAGGAGGTAGAAGTAGAGGAGGAGAAACAATAATATGTCATGAACGGTTACAGTGGGTGGAATAGAAATTCATAACTTTTATGTAGCACTTCTGTGTATTTTATTGGGTTCTTACCTTGTTTTTCTATAACTACATGTTTTTATTTGTAAGAAGAAAAAAATGTCTAAAGGAAAAGTTGTAGCACCATGCCCAGCTGGAATCAGAACTGAAGGACAGCCACGCTGGTATTTAGAATACTTACTGCCACAGAAACTAGCCACTTATCTTGATTTTTCACAGTGTTTGGGGATTCCTTATAAAGAACTTGAACACTCTCAATTACAATTATGGTTTGGTCCTAAAGAAGTATGGCTGACAGATTAAGGATGGGATTTGGGATGATGAGAGCCAGATTATAGTAAAGGACAATGGAGCCCTGAAAGGTAGAATGAGTAAACATTAAGGAATAAGTTATGACCGAAGAGATCCAGCAGTTTTTACTGAAATGAAGAGAGTGTGCTGCATTTATCAGAAAAACACAGAGGGAAGGCCTGAAGTTGGTAGAGACTGAGAAGATGAAGGAGATGGTCCTTCTAAGAAGCTGGAGAATAGAAATAAAGAACACATAGGAAGAAATGCAGAATATAAATTAGTTAACTAGATGAGCCATTTATAGAGTACTATATAGATCATATTAAGGAATTTTGAAACATTATTGAATGGTTTCATGAAAAATGTAAGACAATTGGATTTGTATTTTCTGAAGATCATCTGACAGAAGAGGGTTAATGGGGAAAACAAGAATAAAAATGAGTACCAGGGACCAGTTTGGAAGTTCCTGAGGTAAGAAGACATGTATGACCCTGACTTCAACCTATGTATAGTGTGATTGAAAGATGTAAATTTTTAGATAATAAAATAAATTCTGACATCATGGTCTTATCCTGTTATGCCATGATTTAGTCAGATTGCCATGGTTTTATTGTATCTTTCATATATTAAAACTCAAGAATAAATTAATCCTAAATTATGATATTGTAAACGTCTGTATTTTTAAATTTGACTTTGTTGTCAGCTTTCCAATACTAGGGTCTAAAAATGCTAATTCTTAATTTCCAAACAAATGTTTCTGGCAGAGTGAAGGCATGGTCCCTCTGCCAGAAATCCAATTGTCTGTCTTTATTTTTACAAGAGGACAGTAAAAAATAGCAATTTGAATACCCTTGTAATTATTATTCATTGTCTTCATTCAGGTGAATAATACACGGTCTTAGAATTACACAGTACATAGTTTATGATAACCTTTATCAGTGTCCACAGGCAAGAATACTTTAGTATTTATTGGTTTTATACACCCCTTCAGAAATTGTGCATAGTGTTGTTCTTCACCTCTTTAAATGCTTCCCTTTTCCAATCCTCCCTTATGTGTCAAGAAAACAGAACAAGAAAAACAAACTTTGACATTCAATTCAATGACCATTTATGTAACTGATCTCATATGCAAGGGAGATACGATAAATTCAAAATCCAGATTTTATGTGAAAGATTAACTTTAGTAATCCTGGCTAAGCAAGACACACAGGCAAGGTGCCGGTGTGTGAATTTAGGTTCAGAATGTAGCAAGAACGAGACTGGTGATGTTAGGTGCTTGAAGATCACATAGAAAAGGCAATATTATATTTATTGTGGGGAATGTGATGAAACTTCCTGGAAGAGAAGGCATTTCCATTTTATCCTGAGAACCACATCAACGTGGGAAAGTAGAATCACTATATCATGAAGACAAACTGCCAGTCTGAACGGAGAGGGCAGTAGGAAATAAGAATCAAGGGTAGGAAAGAGGAAAACGCTAAGCATGGAGAGAAAACTGAAAGCAGTCTTTCATACTACTGTATTTTGGAAGTGGAATATTCTCAAATATTTTAGAAACCAAATTTTGCAGTGCCTTCAAACTGAGTTCAACCTATCTGGCTGTTAATTTCTAGGGTGTAAAATTTCCAGGGTCATTTTAATTTTATAAAAGCATCAGATATCACATTTTTCAGGAAAAATATGCAAATGTCACTGTTTATAACTAAGGAAATTAACGTTGCCCTATTTGATATAGAGGTAGAAGAAATAGGGATAGAATCACCAAAACTATACTCACAATTGGCTGTAGTAGTGAGGAAACAGAAGTTACAGAGAAAACGAATTTTAAGCAACAGTTTGGAAGGGCCAACTTTGTGTGGGTGGTGGGTATGTATGTGAAAAGAATGAATTTCACTTAAGTTGTGCTATGTTTGAAGTTTCTGGGGTGTCCAAAATTCAGGAGAGATTTGTTGGAAGAAATATGTAAAGAGGTACTTATGGCCAAATACAATAAATAGATTTCATTGCGACTTCTTTTTTAATTCCTCCCTTACAAAAGTACATTATACTTTAAATACATTAGATGGTAAAGAATTGAAAATGTCCGATTAAAAATCTGATTTCCTCTAGGCGGAATAAGAGAAAAACCTGCTATTGCAGCATAACCCACAAACTCTACTACTCAAGCCCAGCATTTTGCAGAGGCAGTTTACAAATTCATTTACAGTTGATGGGCTTCTGTAAAGATTTCTCACCTTCAACTGTCTGCCCCCAACTGAGCTCACTGTTGTATCCTGAAATTCTCATTGAGATAAAGATTACATGATTTGTGTATTTATTTACAATTTAATAAATCTTTGAAAAGATAAATCCTTGAGTTATTAGCACCTTACTATGTATTACTTTTTCTGTATTTTTTCTTTTTAAAAATGTTATATAGAATATTATAAATACATAATTTTATGACAAAAATCAAGTATCCATCACATAGATTATGGAATAAATAATTAAATTTTAATGGGGCGGTTAAGCAGCTGCCTTCGACTCAGGGCATGATCCTGGGGTCCTGGGTTCCGAGCAGCGTTGGGCTCCTTGCTCAGCAGGGAGCCTGCTTCTCCCTCTGCCTGCCCCTCCCCCTGCTTGTGCTCTCTCTCTCTCTCTCTGACAAATAAATAAATAAAACCTTTACAAATAAATAAATAAATCTTAAATAGTTAAATCTTTCTGTGCATCCGTACCTAATCACACAAAATACAGTGCCTTACGCCCCCCGCCGCCCCGCCACACACACACACACATATACCCTTCAGGTAACATCTTTGTTTGATTTCATAGTAGTCAATGAGTGTCTTTACACTTTTATGAAGTAGATATCCATTCCTACAAAATATGTACAGTAATATTTTGCATGTTTATGTTTTTCTATGTAATAAATGATATTGATCTTTCACTTTTCAGGATTATATTTGTCAGCATCACACTCAATGATAAATTGGTACTAGCAAGTTTTTATCAATTTTAACATTTTATTATATGATTTGACTAAATTTATTTACTGATTTTACTTCTAATTAACATAGAAGTGATTTTCAGTTGTTACTACTGTGCATTACATTAATATGAATGCTTTTGTACATGTTACCATGCACACCTGTATGAGGATTTACCTAGGTATATACATAAGAATGGAATTGATAGGTCTAAAATACTGCCAAATTGTTCCCCCAAATTTTTGTATCAAATGACGTCCTTATTGGCAGTGTATAAGAATTCACATTATTCCACATTTTAAAAAGCCTAACTATTTATTTCCAATTTGATAGTATGATAGGGTAACTCTTTGTGATCTTTATTTTGCTTACATAAGTAAGGTAATGGGTTTTTGTATATAGTTCATGAATTTTAACAGATTTATAGATTCATATAACCACCATCTCAATAAGGATGCACAATTTTCCCATCATCCCCCCCAAGGTTCTTTCATGCTGCCCCACGTGGCCAGACTTTTCTCTCACTTCATCACCTGGCAACCACAGATCTATTCTCTTTCCCTCAAGTTTTTCCTTTTAAAAAATTTCATATAAATGGTATTATACAGTATGTATACTTTTGTGACTGGCTTCTTCCGCTCAACATAAATGTCTTTAAGATTCATCCATGTTGTTTGGTTATGAATAGTTTATTCATTTTTATTTCTCAGTAGTATTCCATTTTATGGATGTGCTATATAGTTTGTTTATCCATTGACCCATTGAAGGGCATTTAGTTTGAGTTAGGTCAGCTGTTAAATAAAGCTGCTGTAAAAAACCGTGCACATTTGCAAGAATACAAGTTGTCTTTAGGGAAAGTACCCAGGAATGGGATCGCTAAGTATATGTTTAGCTTGCCAAGAAATTATCAAACTATTCTCCAAAGAGGCTGTGTGTCCCACCAGTACATTTGAGAATTCCAGTTACCTTACACTGTCTCTAGTACTTGGTATTGTCAACTGTGCTCATTACAGCCACTCTACAGGTGTGTGGTGGTACTGTTATATCCTTTTGACTTCAACTTAAATTTTCTTAGGATAATTCTGTTGAACATCTTTCCTGAACATATTTGTCATCTGCATATCTTACTTGGTGTAGTGGCTATTCAAATATTTGTCCATTTTTAAAATTGGGTTTTTTGTTTCCTTATTGTTATATTAAAGTCCAACTTTTTTGTGGATTTCACTTTTGTTCTCATTTTTAAGAACTTTTTGCATAACACAAAGTCATTGAGATATGCTCCTGTGTTTTCTCTAAATGGTTAGTAATTTTATGTTACACCTTTAGATATATGATCCATTTTGAGTTAATTTTAGTAAAGCTGTGAAGAACAGATTGAGGTTCACTTCACGTATATATCCAGTTGTTCAAACATCATTTGCTCAAAACACTATTCTTTCTCCATTGAATTCCCTTTGCACATCTGTCAAAAATCAATTGATGATAATTGTGTGGTGATAGTAATTCTTTCTCACTAAGCTACAGGCCTATCCTTGTTCTAATACCACAAAGTTTTTGTTATTGTAGCTACATAGCAATCCTTAAAATCACAAATTGTAAGCCCTCCTAATTTTATTTTTTATTATCAAAATAGTTTTGACTGTAACTTGCATTTTCTTATAAATTTGTTGTTGTTGTCATTTTCTTATAAATTTTAGGACAACTTCTCCGTATTTACAAGAAATACTGCTGGAAGAGTTTTGGGGGCATTATCTGCTTATTTAGTAGTATGATAGATTGTAATAAGACAAAATGAATTGCTTTCCATATATTTCTATTTTCTGAAAATATTATTTTATGACAATTATGTGTTTCTTAAAACTTTTTTAGTAAACCATTTGCCTTGAAGTTTTACCCTGGAAGTAATGTTTTGGTTGCATTTCCACATTCTTTTAATTGCATTAAATCTATATATAAATTCAGAGGATTGCCATCAGAACTATGCTGGGTCCTTAAATTCATGAGTTTTGTATGTCTTTGATAGTAAATCATTCATTCTTTTTATCTGCATTTTATTTATTTTTTTAAAGATTTTATTTATTTATTTGACACAGAGAGAGAACACAAGCAGTGGGAGGGGGAGAGGGAGAAGCAGACTCTCTGCAGAACAGGGAGCCCAATGTGGGGCTAAATGCCAGGACCCTGGGATCATGACCTGAGCCGAAGGCAGATGCTTAACCAACTGAGCCACCCAGGCGCCCCTGCATTTTATTTTTAACATGCAGCTCTCACTTATGTGTTATTAGATTTGTATATATATGTTAGCATTTCAGTATTTTGGAGGTACAGTAAATAGTATAATATATAAATTGGCTCCCAGTTGGTTTTCTTCTTCTTCTTCTTCTTCTTTTTTTTTTTTTTTAGAGAGAGAGTGTGTGGGCACATGAGCAGGATGCGTGGTGAGTGTGGCAGGGGAAGGGCAGAGGGAGAGGGAGAGAGAGAATCTTAAGCAGTCTCCACACCCAGGATGGAGCCTGCCTCTGGGCTTGATCTCACTATGCTGAGATCATGACTTGAGCCGAAATCGAGTCAGACGCTTAACTGGCTGAGACACCCAGGCACTCTGGTTTTCTTTGTTTTCTGTTTTTGTTTTGCTTATTACTTGATTTATTAGAGAGATCTCTTCAACATATAAAAGAGGGGTAGCAGGGATGGGAGAAGGGGTCTGGAGCTGCATATGTTATTTGGGGCCAACAGTGGCTACACAGTTATTTACAGAAATAAAATTGATTTTTGTATGATGACGTTGTACTCTGCAACATTCTGAACTCATCTGGTTTGAAGAGATTTCCTATAGATCTTTTGGGATTTTTCACTTGAACAATCATGTTGTCTGCAAATAGGGACAATTTTCTACTTTATTTCTGATCTTCCTAACTTTATTTTTCAACCAACCATTTCACTGGTTAGGGCTTCTGGTTCAGTATTGAATAGGAGCAATGTTTCCAGTTTTAGGGGGAAATAATTCTGACATTCAAAATTAAGAATAATGTTAGGTTTGGGTAGATGCCATTTACAGGCACTTCAATATGGCAAAGTTTTTAACATAAATTATGTTGATTTTTTTCCAACTGCATTTTGTGCAATTGATATGACTGTGTTTTTTCTGTTTTACTTCCTTACAATAGTGAATTATATTGATTTCTTTTCAAATTATCAACCATCTGTTCATTCTTGGGCTAAACTCCAATTGGTCATGATGTTTTTTTCTACTTTTCTTTAGTTTGGTTGTTTGTTTTAACTAGTATACATCACAAATTTAAATCTGTCTACTTATGTGTGTTTCTCTGTCCTGCCATTAGAAGGACATAAGCCTTTGAAAGCAAGAATCTTATAGGGCTTTTTTCAAAATATTTTACCTATACTATATTTAGCCCAGTACTTGGCACAGACTTGGCAGTCCACACATTTCTGAAGGATAGGAAAAAGGGATAAAAGAAGAAATAACAAGGAAATTTGTGTTTCCATGACAGTATATTTCCAATCAACCATGTGTCAAATATTCTGTGCCCTAAATTGCATGCACATATTACCTGCCAGAAGTTCAAGCTCAGTCAATTTAAATAATTGTTTAAAATTTTGATAGCTTGGGGCACCTGGGTGGCTCAGTCCGTTAAGCTAAGCGTCTGCCTTCAGCTCAGGTCATGATCCCAGGGTCCTGGAATGGAGCCTAGCATCTGGCTCCCTGCTCTGTGGGAAGCCTGCTTCTCCCTCTCCCTCTGCCTCCCGCTCCCCCTGCTCGTGAGCTCTCTCTCTCTGTCAAATAAATACAATCTTTAAAAAAAATCAATAAAATAAAATTGTGATAGCTTATAATATAACAATAGCTGAATATCACAAATAATCATATTCTAAGACATCCAAAAAAAATGTCTTGGGAGAAAAATCTCATACACATTTTCCAGAAGAATATCATGTACTCAACAAAATAACAGTGTGAAATAGGTAAATAATATGAAATTCATAATCTTTCTCTTCTTTCCTAATTTAAAAAGATACAGAGGCATAAATTGAGTAGTTAATAAAATATAATACATTATTAATTCCTCAGTGAAGTGTCATTTAACATTATTGTAAAAGATTCTGTCACATAGATTTATTCACAATGTATTACATACATAGTGTGTGTGAGTGTAACTGTAAAGCTCAAACTATTTATATAAATGTTGGTTATTAATCATTAGTTGTTAATTACTATAAACATGATGTGACATTACTATAAATCTGTCTTACTAATCTTAGGCTTAAACTCTTACCCTCCATTTCATGATTATGTAAAACTTTGAACTAAAGTGTGGAAATGTTCTGACACTGAAAAATTTTTCCTTATTATGTAATAATAATATCTATACTGTATCGTATTTTTCATATGATCTCCAATCTCACCTGATTATCCTTTATCATAGAATGAAAAACCTGCTTTCCATTATTAAAGTCTCTCCTTTATCATGTAAACACTAATGACATTTAACTAAATTTATTTTTATCTGCTACAGGATTGAATTAACCAATTGTTTTTAAAGCTTTGAACACTGTTTTATATAGTAGGAAATTTTCTGTTTGAGGAATTTCAATATACTGAGAATGCCCTCTGGATCCATAATGCCACCCTCAACTTGATTTGCTGGGGATTAAAATGCCATAATTAGAACTTTGTTTCTTTGGTTACAGGCTCTTTCTATAAATGAAAATGCTCATTTAAAGAATGCACTAAGTGTTTTCTAGCATTTATATAACAGACCAGTGGATATGACCTTCACCTGAAAGAAAGATTATCAAAATTGGAAAGGAGCAGAGAGGTCACTGAAACTTGAGCCAAGTGTCATTGCCATAAAATGGTTCTGGAACTTACTAAGTTTAACTTTTTCTATGTCAGAGTTAGGTCTTATCCAGGGTGACAGGTGGCACAAGTGTTCATAATGGGGTAATAACTGGAATCCAGCATCACTAGAATCTTACAGAATTCCTTTGTGAAGTGTTAAAGTTCACTTTTGAGAATCTTCTCACAGCAATTTTTAGATGAAAAGTTGTGGGTGACTTTCCTTTTTCCACTTGGGACCAGATGGAATGGTATTCACTTTTTAAAACCATCTGTCATGCAGCACCTTAATCTTCTTACATCAAGTAGAGGAGAATAAGAACATCTGACTTTGCAAAGATAAAGTTAACACGACAAGATGTCAACCAGACTCTTTTATATGGTGCTTCCAATATTTTGTCAAGTCACTTTGAGGTCTTTTCAGTTAGCTGTCTTATGGGCTTAAGAACGCAGAGAACACAATGCCTATTTTAGAAACTGGTAAATGTCATTGCTTCTTTGCCGGTATGTTTTTTTTTAAATTCATTTAGCTCTTCAGAAGGTCAATCTGAGCTGAATTTCCCCCCTTTGGAGGTGACATTGCCTAGACTATATTTATTAAAGCATCATCAACTATAAAGCACCATAAATAATATTTTATTGATATCAAGTACCAGTGTTTAAAAAGAAACTTAGGCAAGACTAAATATAGAAGTAGACTGCAGTCATCTTTTTATCCTTTACTTGAAATATTTGTGTGATTTAGAGTTCCCAAAGAAGAAAGCTAGCACACCAGAGTAATTGAGGGCACTTTAATGAAGGAACAACTTTATTTACAAAGACAAAAGTAGAATTATGAGAAAAAAGTAAAAGTAAACAACCCAAAGGTAGCAAGAGCTGAGAGTATTCACCACTCCTCATCTTGAAGAAACTAAGATGGGGGTAGGCTGCTAGAATGCAGTGAGAGCTAGAGCTGAATTAAAAGGGCAACTTGACCCTAAAAACGAACTGTGTGGCCTTAGGGAGAGAAAGTATCCACTTCCAGTTTAAGGCTATCAGGAAAGAAATGGGGGGAAAATATACTCTGACCTCTTCCTCTCCCTCTGTATCATTCCTGGTGCCCCCTATAAGCTAAAACCACACAGGAACTAGAGGACAAGAAGCCTAATTGATACAGCCCAAATAAGTCAGCTTCTTGAAACATTAAATTATAAAGAATGGTAGAAAGTGATACTATAGTGAGAATTAGAAAATATCTAACACAATAATCCACTGAAAGTATTATATTCCCTTACCACGTTTAGACTCACAGAAATATGGAGGACAGAGTGTAGGGAATTATTTAGTCAGCCAATTAACAACTGTAATACAGAAAAAAATTAATCACAGGGAGGTCTGCAGGTAAGAGCCTTCAAAATCTCAATTTTGAGAATATGCTTCTAGAATTTTTAAATGTAACATCAGCATATAGGTAGGTGTTCATTGGACTTATACTAGATGACAAATATTAGGCTCTGTATTTTGATGATACAGGAGATAGAAGACATAAGACTTGCCCTCAAGATGTTTCATCTAACTGGAGAAAAATAACAAAGGATACAAGAAGCGGTACAGATCAGTCTTTTTCTGTTTGGTTTAGACTTAAAGTATTGTAAGTATTAAGAGGAAACAAATAGATATAGTAGTAGAAAACACTTACTGAAACATTTATGTCTCTAACTAAATTTAAACCAGGTCGAGAAAAGAAGACCAGGTCCAGAATTTTTAAGAAGTCAACATTAAATAAATTACATAATTAGGAATTGGAAGAGATTGAATCAAACATGAATCAAACATGCATTTTGGAAAAATGCATTTAGATAACTTATTTAGGGTCATATTTCAAGAAAAATATAAAGAGATTTATATTTTATTGCTTATTTTCTGGAAATATTTAGCTATTCATGGCACATTGAAAAAAAAAGCCTAATATATATTAATGGAGAGGGAAGCTGAAAGAGAAATATGTCAAAATAGAGGAAAAGTATTGTTCCCCTGACCATGGGAAATCTACATGAAAACAAACAAACAAACAAACAAATACATCATCAAAATAATTCAGATATGTTTTAGAAGTTCACTTCATTCCCAGGGGATTTTTCTGATCCAATATCAACTATTCAAAGAAATTTTAAGGAAAATCTCAATTAAAGCAATGAACATATTTCTACCTCACTCAAATATTATCAGTCATCACATCTCTTTTCTTGATGATATGCATATCATTATAAATATAAATTATAGTAGTGGATCAATCATGATGTGCCATATAGTGATTTTGAATAAAGAAAAATTATTTTCTTTTGTCCAGACTGACCATGAAGATATAGAGGTGTCTATTTGTACATTTATACATTTATAGATTTTCAGTTAATGGTGTCCAGAAATCCAAAATCCACAAACTTCAAATATAAGATTAGTTTTCATGATTTAATCTTAATTCTCAAGGAGAAATTATCCGTAAAATAAAAGGTGAAAATGGCTATTATCTGGCAGTGTTTCACCTTGGAGTTAGAAATGCTGCAGCTAATATCAGAAAAGTAAAAATGATGTAAAAAGAAAAAGGCAGAAGGTGGAGAGTTACTGATGGGGCAATTGTCAAATCCTCCTAGTTTTCAATCACTTTTATTTCATTTTTTGGCCCAAAGTTTTAGAAAAGCAGATCTAGACTAAGGGGACCAAACAGATGTAACAATAATTCAAACATAAGTTATCTACTATTCCTTCTTGTAAATTATTAGCTATATTAAAGTAAAATGTGAAAAGAAACTGAAACATGAAGAGCAATAATATGTATGAGTATTACTGGCTTTCCTTTACTAGAAATATGAAAAAGTCACAGAAAAACAGCTAAAATCATGAATTATAATTGGCAAGCCATTTTAGAATAAGCATACCATAGAATATTACTCAGCCATAAAAAAGAATGTAATCTTGCCATTTGCAACATGAAAGGAGCTAAAATATTACGCTAAGCAAAGTGAGTCAGTCAGAGAAAGACAAATACCGTATGATTTCACTCATATGTGGAATTTAAGAAACAAAACAAATGAACATAGGGAAAAAAAGAGAGAGAGAGAGGCACACCAAGAAACAGACTCTTAACCGTAGAGAACAAACTGATGGATACTAGCGGGGAGATGGGTGGGTAGATGGGTTAAAAAGGTGATGGGAGTTAAGGAGTGCACTTGTGATGAGCACTGGGTATTGTGTGGAAGTGTAGAATCACTAAATTTTACACCTGAAACTAACAAAAAAAAAGGAGAAAAAAAAAGAATAAATGTAAATATCTCAAAATCCTTTCAGATTTTTTCTTCTTTGATAGCAATAGTTGTACTGAACAATTAGTTCACTAAAAGAAATCCTTTGCCTTTCATTTTGATTATTTATTTGAGCTTATTGACTATGATGAAGATTCCACTTCTTTTTCCCTATAATATTGGAAGTAAAACCAAGTAACAACTCTGAGCGGATAACAATATATGTTATAAAATAAGTTAGAGAATAAGACATCTAATACTGTATGTAATCAAATTGTTTATAAGTAAGGTAGTAAGATATACTTTAAATGAAAATATTGCTGTATTTAATATTGTTTTTGATACATTTGTAGTAAAGATCAGTTAAGAATACACACTCTAGATGTAAATGTATATTCCTACTGGATTGATAATTTCAACATTTCAAAATGTTCCTTTACTCACTGGTAATTTTATATCAGATATATCATTCCAGCCTTCTTATGTTTACTTTTTGCATTGTTTATCTTTTTCCAAGTATTTATTTTCAGCCAATCTATATATCTATATTCAGTGTATATCCTTGCAGACAGCACATAGTTGAGTATTTTTTACCCATTCTGATTATCTTGGCCCTTTAACCACAGTGTTTATGCCATTAACATTTAATGTAATTACAGATATGGTTATGTAAACTGGATCTATCATCTTATTTGTTTCCTGTTGGTCTCCTGAATTTTTCCTCTGTTGTTTCTATTCTGCCTTCTTTTGAATTATTGAATATTGTTTATATCCAGTAGGAGTGGTAGGAATGGCTTATAGGTCATGACATTCCTAACAGCAGAATAAATGGGAAGGAAGCTACTTGATGTATACAACTAGAAAAAAGCAAGAATGGATAATAGGGTGATGAAAATGGTCACCCAAGTAAAAAGACACAACACTTTGCTCAGTTCTTAGAAGCCAATTTTTAAATCACCAAAGAGGTGACTGCATCTTAAGAAAAGCAATACCACATTGCTGCAGTACCACATTGAGTATACATTATAATGATATAACCAGTTCTACCTTATTATGAAATTTTGACCATATACTAGAATGACCATAAAACTGGTAAAAGAATATCAAGATAGCTGAATACTGTTGAACACAGGATCTGAGTTGATACTGATATCCAGATAACCAAAGAATTATCATACAAACCATGTTAGAATTGGGGTTTATTGAGGCTAGTTAAATGAAGAGTCCTAGCCAAAGTCCACCTCACCGTGTGACCATTTGTTCAAGGAGTAATACCCAGTAGTTGTGTCTTCAGTCTTTGTATTATTAAAATTAGGCCCTTAGGTTGTGGAGTAAAATCTATCATAGTGGGAAGAGTGAAGAAGCAGCTAAGGAAGTAAATGCCAAACACTTTAAGGAAGTAAATGCCAAATTGCATATCATGGGGGCTAGTAGGGATAAGCAGTCATTAAAAACCGAAAAGATGCAGAGTTGGTGTTCCCTATCATCTGTCCCTTTTATTTGCCAGTGTAGCCCTGAAGAAAACAGATGAATGGTTCCTGAAGAATGACTATCGACTGCTACAAACTCAATCAAGTTGTAGCCTGCAGCATAGCTGGTTGGCCAGACATGGTAATTTTGCTAGAACAGATTAATAAGGGAATGGCTATATGGAGATAGTAATTTATTTGATAAATCCACTTTTTCTGTTCTGGTTAGAAAAAGGATCACAAGCAGTTTGTGTTCATTTTGGATGGAATATGGTATTCATTTATACTTTGCCTCAGGACAATGTTAATTCTGCTGCCCTCTACCCAAGACATAGCCTGAAGAGATCTTGGCCACCTGAGCAACCCAGGAACATTACCCTGATCTACTATATTGATGACATCATGCTACTCAGACAAGACTGGAGGCCTTGATAAAATACAAGCACTCCACAGGAGAGAGAGAAACTGCCACTTCACTGAAGTGGGTAGGGATCTAGCAGTCAGGGATATACCTTCCAAAGTGAAAGTAAAATTGATTCATGTAATCTCCACTACCACAAAGAAGGAATCACAGCATGTGGTAGCCTCTATAGGTTCTGGAGGCAACACATACCACACCTAGGAAAACTCGTCCATCTCTTGTATCCAATGATATGGAAGGCTACAAATTTTGAGTGAGACTTGGAGTAGTAAAGGGGTCTTCAGAAGTCTAAAGTTGTGATGTAAGAACTATTTTTGAAATATTTCACTAATATATTGCCAGACATGTTTCAACTTTATAGTTTATAAAGCATTTATACCAACCAACATGAGTTTTTTCCATGCCTATTACCTCGCTCACTGATAATGTCTTAGTGTATCATAATGGCAAAATTCCAGCACAGTTATTGATAATATTTACTATCCTACCCCCAGAGGAGAATGATAAAAATATACATAGATAATCATACACATTAAGAACTGGGCAAAGACTGATAGAAGTTAATGTGGTATTTTGTATTCATAAAATTATTAACCAATATGAATCTGAGCTATTCCTTTTAGGTTTCAGAAGATGGTTTTACTTTCATATTCTCCCACCAATTTCAGAATTCTATTAATGTTGATATATTTTAATTACTTCTAGACAAAATAGAACTAATACTTCCTCCATTACTCTTCTGAAAGGAATTCAATATGCATCCATTAGAAGGTTCCTTTGACCAAGTCATGAATTGTATCATGATTTAGTGATTTAAACATGATAATATAATAAAGTTGGCAGGAGGGAAGAAGTAATTTCTCATCTTACATAGGGGAAACTGAAAATTTTTATCTGAGCCTGATAATTCAGAAATAGATATTTTAAAATACAAATTGAACTTATACAAATAACCTCTAAAAGAAATAAAATAACAATTTAAGTAAAAATCAGGAGAAAGAGGGGGAGGGGAAGTAGATAGTAGTGAAAGTACTCTAAATTTTTCAGCTTTCACATGGGAAATAGGAGATGTTAGGGTTTTCAAATGGAAAATAAATGCACACCTTTATTTTTTTTTTAAAGATTTTTTATTTATTTGAGAGAGAGAATGAGATAGAGAGAGAGCATGAGCGGGGTTAGGGTCAGAGGGAGAAGCAGACTCCTTGCCGAACAGGGAGCCCGATGTGGGACTCAATCCCGGGACTCCAGGATCATGACCTGAGCCGAAGGTAGTCACCCAACCAACTGAGCCACCCAGGCGCCCCCACCTCTGTTGTTTAGACTTATGGTTTTAATGAATATTATAGCTAGAACAGAAATAGTTGTAAGTAGTTAATTCTGGGAAAGAAGACTGACATACATGGAGAAATAATTTTATTTTGCATTTTATACCTGTATTTCATTATCTTACCAGGTATTTATATTAATTTTATGTTTATGATGTATGATTTTTAAAAAGGAATTGATTTCTGCAAAGAAAAACCTGTATATTTTATATATATAAAACTCTGAATTAAAACAGAATAAAATGTATATGTTATATAGAACAATCTGTTTTAATACAAGAAAAAAAGTATTGTCCCAAAGTCTAAGTATTGAAAGTCCTTAGTATTTATTATTTTATTTCTTAATATTTATTTGAGTATCGTTGGCATGCAATGTTACATTAGTTTCAGGTGTACCACCTAGTGATTCAACAACTCTATATGTTATAAAGTGTAGCTATCATCTGTCACCATACAATGCTATTACAATACCATTGACTATATTCCCTATGCCATATCTTCAATCCACGTGACTTATTCATTCCCTAACTGTAAGCCTGTATCTCCCACTCCCTTTTCCCCATTTGCTCATCCCCCACTCACACCCCTCTGGCAACCATCAGTTTGTTCTCTCTATTTATAGGTCTGATTCTGCTTTTTGTTTGTTGTTGAAAATCCTAAGTATGTGAAAATAGCATCCCGCTTAATCTTCACACCAACTCTATGTTATAAATGTTATTACATTCTGTAAAAGGTGAAGTTCAGTTAAAGAACTTGCCCAAGATCAGATAGCATATAGTAGTTAAGTCCACTCAAAATGACAGCAAACTTAAGATCTTAAAAGGGTAAAAGCAGATGTGCAGAGGGAAATTGCATGGAACATGAAAAGAATGGCAGAATTAGAATCTATATCTTTGGTAATAAAAGACACAACTGACATGGCTGGTCATTGATGTGGAGGATACCATTTGAGGCTCTTTCAAGAATACAAAATAAAGCGATCAAGGAACAAATAAGAAAGAAGATTGAAACCTAGAAAGCCAATTTAATAGTTATGTATTTCCCCCAAAATAATTATTTTACTGAAAGAAAGATAATGAAATAGGTTAAAATGGTTCATAGAGTTCTAAGCATATGTAAGGAAGAAAGAACTAATCTAGAAATATCATGGCAAGAGGGTGTGTGTGTGTGTGTACATACACCTATGTGTGAATTGTTTTATTTTATAAGCCATATTGAGATATAATTTGCATACAATAAAATATGGATATCTAGGGAATACCTTTTGATGAGGTTCAACAAAATATATACAAATATGTAACTCCCACCACAGTCAAGATATTAGCTCAGAAGTTTTTTTTGTGTGCCCTATCCCAATCATAACTATAAGCATTACAAATTAGATTTATATTTTCTAAAGATTCATATAAATAGAATGACACAATATTTGTTCTTTTTTTCTTTAGCTGCTTCTGCTCAGCAGAACTACTTTTGAGCTTTATCTATGTTATATACATCTGAAAAGCATTGCTTTTTATTGTTGAGTGGAAATTCCATTTGAGGAGTAGAATATATAAAATTTTGTTTCCATTCACTTGCACTGGGGCTCCAGTGAATGAAGCTGGTATTAACTTTCATGTGCAAGTCTTCTGAGGACATATGTTTTGACTTTTGATAAATATATAGCAGTGTAATAGCCACATCATATGTTAAGTGTATGTTTAACTTCAAATAGACTGCCACACATTTCCCAAAGTGGCTATATAATTTTGCATTATAGCAAGCTATTTATGAGTTTCCATTGCCCCACATTCTGGCCACAGCATAGTATTATCATTCTCTCTTAATTTTTTGTCATTTTAACAGGGGTAAAGTACTATATCGGTATGGATTTACTATGTATTTTTAGATCACTAGTAATGTTGAACATCTTATTGGCTATTAGTATATCTTCTGTTACAAAGTATGAGTTCAAATATTTTATACATCTTAATTAGCTTATCTTCTTACAATGAGTTGTAGGACATCTTTGTATTGCAAATACAAGTGTTTCATTAGATATCAACTACAATATTTCCCCCCATCTGTAGCTTTACTTTTCATTTCAATGTAATTAAAAATGGAAACGTTTCAGTTTTGGTAAATTACACTTTGTTCATTTTTGTGTGTGTGTGTTCTATGTTTTTTGTGTCCTGTATAAGAAATCTTTGCCCATCTCAAGGTCACAAACATATTCTGTGTTTTCTTCTAGAAATTTTATATTTTAAGAATACACTTCTTCATATATTTCATATATTTAAGTTAATTTTTCTGTATTGCATGATATAAAGAACAAGTCTCATTTTTCCAATCAAATATTCAATTGTTCCAGCACATTTTGTTGAAAATACTTTCTTTTCATTTTGAGTTACCTTGGAAGCTTTGTTACCAATAGGTTGATCATATAAGTGTAGGTCAATTTTAGGACCTTCTATTCTGTTCCATTGATCTTTATGTCTTTCACCTGGCTAATACTACATTAGGATAATTGCTGTGGTTTTGTATCTAAAAATAAATAATGTAAGTTCTAGAATCATGTCTTTTTCAAATTTGTTTTGGCAATGGTATATCCTTTGCATTTCCATATAAGTTTTACAATCAGTTTATTATTTCTAAAAGAAGTCTGATGTGTTTTCAATTGGGAACGGTCTGGATCTACAGGTAAATTTAAGGATACTTGACATCTTAACACTATTGAGTCTTCCAGTTCAAGAATATATTTCTTATTAATGTAGGCCTTTAATTTCTCTCAGTAATATTTTGTTGCTTTCATTGTATAAAAATGAAACATAATCCTTAAATTTATTTATAAGCATTTCCTTTTTTTTCATTTTTATTTAAATTCCAATTAGTTAACATACAGTGTAACATTAGTTTCAGGTGTACAATATAGTGATTCAGCACTTCCATACATCACCGGGTGCTCATCACAAGTGCACACCTTAATCCCCATCACCTTTTTCCCCCATCCCCCACCCACCTCCCCTCTAGTATCCATCAGTTTGTTCTCTAGTGTTAAGAGTCTGTTTCTTGGTGTGCCTCTCTTTTTTTTCCCTATGCTCATTTGTTTTATTTCTTGAATTTCACATATGAATGAAATCCTATGGTATTTATCTTTCTCTGACTTATTTTGTTTAGCATAATACTCTCTAGCTCCATCCATGTCATTGCAAATGGCAAGATTACATTCTTTTTTTAATGGCTGAGTAATATTTTATTGTATATATGTATATACCACTTGTTCTTTATCCATTCATCAGTCAGTGGACACTGGGTTATTTCCATAATTTACCTATTGTAGGTAATGCTGCTAAACATCAGGGTGTGTATATCCCTTTGAATTAGTATTTTTGTATTCTTTGGGTAAATACCTAGTAGTGCAATTCTGGATAATAGGGTAGTTCTATTTTTAACTTTTTGGCTGTTTTCATAGAATTTTCCAGAATGACTGTGCCAGTTTTGCATTCCCACCAACAGTGTAAGAGGGTTCCTCTTTCTCCACATCCTCGCCAACACCTGTTGTTTCTTGTGTTGTTGATTTTAGCCATTCTGACAGGAGTGAGGTGATACCTCATTGTAGTTTTGATTTGTATTTCCCCGATGATCAGTGATGTTGAGCATCTCTTCATGTATCGATTGGCTATCTGTATGTCTTCTTTGGAAAAATGTCTATTCATGTCTTCTTCCCATTTTTTAATTGGATTATCCATTTTTGGGGTGTTGAGTTTTATAAGTTCTTTATATGTTTTGCCACTAACCCTTTATCAGATATGTCATTTGCAAATATCTTCTCCTATTCAAAAGGATGCCTGTTTTAACCCGTCTTCAAAAATAAAATGTCAAACCTGCATTAATTTCAGTGAAATATTCTTGAAGGTAAAGTGTAGTAATGGCATGGCATTCATTATTGGACTATTACAAGCAAATGTATTACAAGTAAGTATCACTTGAGATACTACACTCTACCACCTCTCTTCCACTGGAATCCTCAGAGCAGTCACCCCAGGAACTTACTACATGCAGTCTCATCACAAACACTAGATGATCTATAAACAAATATTTATATCCATCACAAACTGGCTACCTAATGAGATCTAAAAAAAGCAAGTTATTTTTGTGCATAAAATGTTATTCCTGTATAGGTTTAAACAGAATTTTATAATAGTGGACTTACAGTAATGCTTGCATTAATAGTGTAATGACAAAGACCAGTGTTGAATTTAGCAACTAGTGAAAATATGTAATTAGTCTTCTTGGCTTTACTAGAAGAGAAAAAGGGTTTTGCTTTTGTTTTTCTCAATTGCTCCTTCATTCAAAACCCTCAGCTCAGCTCCAGTTTTTGGATATGCACTATAGTCAATTAAAACACAATTTTATATTTTAAAATGTATGCATCAATTATTTCAACCCAAAGAAATATTTTTTATGTTTCATATTTCTACAATTGGTATAAATTTATATAACTGAAATTTTGCTTATTTTCAATATCTCATAAAGAAAATGCAAAAAAATAAAAAGTCCTCGGGTGCCTGGGTGGCTCAGATGGTTAAGCATCTGCCTTCGGCTCAGGTCATGATCCCAGGGTCCTGGGATTGAGTCCCGCATCAGGCTCCCTGCTCCTTGGGAGCCTGCTTCTCCCTCTGCCTCTCTCTCTCTGTCTCTCATGAATAAATAAATAAATAATCTTAAAAAAAAATAAAAAGTCCTCTTTTCTTTACTTGCCAGTAAAGGAGCAGGAGACTTTTTTAAATTACAAGAGTACTAGAAAACCACAGTGACTATAATAGAATGTTAGCATTCACATTCTGGAACGCAGGTGGTAATGTCTTCGAAAAAAGTATGTTCTGTTAGGTGTTTCCTCTTTTATTTTTTTTCTCTTATTTACCAACATTTATTTATTTATTTTTTTAATTACAATCACGCATTTTAAATTCAAACAGGTGACCAAATGTGAAACATTCAGAATAATCTGATTATAAGTCTGGTTAACTGAAAACAAAGACTTCTCCATAAAAAACATAATTTTCTATGCATTCCTGTAAAATAGAGCTAAATCTACAAAGTAATCTATTTAACAGGTTGTAACTAGGGCAGTGTGACAAAAAGTAAAAGCAAATGGCTTAATTCTTACGGATACATTAGATTTGATGCTGCTTCATAATCTGCTTACAAAAATAAAAAACCAGTATATTGTCTTGATTTGTAGGTTTTCTTCCCATGTCAGTAAGGTGAAGAGCTTTTCCTTGTTTTTCATACAAGCAAATCTCGTAGCATTAGCTTTTGCAAGGTTGTTCGTCAGTGACATCTATAGCTCCATTATTCTTCTTCAACCTCCAGGATGCTGGGTAAGATTGTCAGGTTCCAACCAAGTATTCTCTCACGTGTTTTGGAATTTTCCTTTGCCATCTCAACATCTCCAGGTAACAGTTCCGTTACACCACTGAGAGCCACTGCTCCCGCAGGGGACCAATATTTTGGAAAACTAAGCATTTTCACAGAACGGCAGTCGAAGGTTTTCAGTACCAGAACCCTGCCTTTCACTAATCTGGTTTGCACACAGCGCCACCTCGGCACAGTACCACTCAAATCTCAGACAAGGTCAGAGACCGCCCATTTTCAAATAATCTTTCAATCTACCACCAAAGTAGGGCCTCCCAAGTCCAGACGTAAAAGCTTACCAACATTTATTATAGGTAATTAGCTCCTTGTGATGATTACTGTGCTGCCTAGCCTATTCGTATTTACACCAGACAGGGTAAATAGATATAATCCTGATCATTTTCTTTCTTTTTTTTGTCTATTCCTGAAATAGGAAGCAGGGATATTTTTTTTGTCTAATCCTGAAATAGGAAGCAGGGATATTTACTGTCAAGTTAAACACTTCCTATGACCGTCTACATATTTGTAATTGGCTGTCGCAAAGTGACACAAGCCAGTTTTTCATTAGGTAAATGACAGGTTCTTTTGGTAAATATCAGGAGCTTTTGATGATTGGATGCAGGTGGGGTCTGAATGTACTTATCTCTGAGAATGCTGCTAGTAGGTTGTGCATCACAATGAAAGCAAGTGCATATTTTGCAATTCTGGCACGAGAGCAGGGGAATACAGTTTTGCATTTTGTCTACAGTCCAAGGTGATCTCTCTCCCTTTCTTTGACCTCAAAATCACAGAGTAACACCTCAATTGATATGACAATATTTTTATATTAGGAACAACATGGTAGTTGAACTAAATGACATATTCTTCTATGAAGTGAAGTCATCATAATGGACCAATCTGGTCTAGGCCCCAAGTGCTGAAATAATAGAATGTTTGGTTTCTGTTACATTATGACTCATTTAAATCACACCAATCAGATGCTACTTTTATCATTTCTCATGATAAATTTATCTAAGTCTGTAGTGTTAAAATAAATTTAAATCATACTGTTTACCCACACAGCTTAAAGTACTCATAATGAGGTATTAACAAATAAATCACCATCAGTAAAATATATCATTGCCCTATTACCAAGTAGAAAAATACCAGTGGTAATCTGGGGTGACCAGCTGGCTCAGTTGGTGGAGCATGCAACTCTTGATCTCAGGGTCATGAGTTTGTGCCCCACATTGGGTGTAGAGTTTACTTAAAAAAATTTTTTTAAAGACAAATATTAATGATATTTTTACATGAATTTTATCACTCAAAATATTTTGTCAATAAAATTATTTACTGAACTGAAATGTATGGATTTTGGCATTCTGACTTACTTTCTTTCTCTGTGATTTTTCAAAAATTAAAGCAATTAGCTGTGACTTTTCTTTCTTGGAATGATTTATGTAGGTGTATTTTTGCTAAATTTTATTTATTTATTTTTATTTTATTTAGATTTGGGAATTAAGATTTTGTAATTTATATTCACTTTGCCATCCTATCCTGGAAATTAGTGATGAACTCTGTTGGTTGCTAAATAGGAGTTATTTTCTTTGATACAAATCTTTGATATTTCTCTGGTATAAATTTTGCTCATAAATTTAAAGAAATACTGCATTAGGAAAAATATTTTCTTTAAAATTAATATTTTTGTCATAAACCCATTTGTATATAATCTTGTGAATGCTTAAATACAATTAACTTCATGCTTTTTTAAAATTATATACACTGTTTTTTCTTTCTTTTCTTTTTTTTTAATTCTCCAGTCTTGCTCTTTTAACCATCATCAGGCCCTACCACCAAGTTAATACATGTATCAATTAGTATTCCATTTAAAAAAAAAAAGGAAGGGTGCCTGGGTGGCTGAGTTGGTTAAACATCTGACTCTTGATTTCAATTCAGGTCATGATTTCAGGGTTGTGGGATTGAGTCCCATATAGATAGGGCTCCATGCTCAGCAAGGAGTCTGCTGAAGATATTCTTTCTCCCTCTCCCTTTGTCTCTCCCCCCTCAAATAAATAAATAAATCTTAAAAAAAAAAAAAGAACCACTGTGTGTGATATGCAAGCAGGGAATTATTATAGGGATTGGGCTTCACACAATTGTGGGAGCTGGTGAAGAAGCCCATGAATGACTATTGCCTCTTTATTTGGTGGTGAGCCTGAAGTCACCATAGGTCAGCAGGGTTGTCACTCAGGAAGCAAAACTGGATATGAAGTGTTGGAGAGCAAGAAGAAAGTTGAAGCCATGAGAAAAAGCTGGAAGACTTGATGACAACCTGGAGCCCATAACTGACCTCATCATATCCAAACTCATTAGTGTAGGCAATCATCTGGAAAAGCTGTCCTCCTTCACCACAGAGCAGCATATGTACCTGATTAAGGACTTGGAGGAGATAAGTTGGAGTATATCAAATGTTTGTAATCTTAAATGTGCTAGAAAGCGAATCAGCCTCTACCCCATAATGTAATGTCGGCCATGTTCTCTGTTCCCTGAGCAGTTATTCAGAGGAATCATCTCTCCTCTCTACTTTATGTTCCCTTGTACTTTTTCAGCCTTGAGAAGACAGAGGAGACTTTGTTGATCCACTCAGAAGCTCCTTTTGGAGGTCCTGAAGACCCGACATATTCACGTGTCTGGTTTTGGCTTTTCCCATTGAGCTGTTGAGGGAAGTCTAAAATGCCAAGTTCTTTAAAGAATTTTTTATTTTTTGTCATTCATTACAATGATATTCTTATCCAAAAACTTGCACAGACTATGTAAGAAATGTTACAGATTGCATGTTTATGTCCCCCCAAAATTCATATGTTGAATCCTAACCTCCAATGTGATGGTATTAGGAGGTGGAATCCTGATTTCTGTATTATTTCTACACTGGCCTATCCTTTGCAAAATCCTAATTTGTTCCAGCTTTATTGAGGTATGATTGACAAATGAACGTTTTATATATTTAAGGTGAAAAAAAATGTCACACCTCTTTCTCTCTCTCCCCTCTTTGGTTTTCCATTTCATGGAGGTTGATGCCCTTGAAGCTGTTCACAGGTCTCTGAGTCTCTGTTCCCCCTTCTATTTTTCTCCAAAGCTTGGACCTGCCTCAGGCAGTAAGCTGGGGGAAATGGGAGATTCACCTCTTTTGTTCCCTTTCCCTTCAGAATTCACTACCTGTTGCCCAGTGATAGAAAACTATCATTTCATCTTTTCACATATATTGTCCTATTTTCTGTAAAATGGAAAGTGGATCGTGAAATGATAGTTCTTATAGCAGTTAATAATACTTAGGCTCATTTTTTATTATGTGAGTATTCTCTATTTATATCCCTGTTTCTACATTCCAAAACAAGGTAGCTATATTATTTCACTATGAATAAAAAAGTATATGTTAGGTCTCTAGAAATAAGAAAAAAAACCTGCATTTAAAACAAATACATGATGTAACATTCATAGAAATAAGGATTTCATATGTAATTTAAGTGAATTTTTAACTTTCTTCTTTACAGAAAATTAAGGGTATAAATATTATATAAAGGCAAAATTGGCACCTGTGAAATAGGCTGATTCAAATTTCACTTCAGTACTTCAAATAAAAAACACATAAAGAATAACTGGTGCAGATAATATGTTTTTTTTTAATGATTTGTGATCCTGTGGCTTCATTGATTTTCCTACCATCTGATGTTAACCACTCACTAACATAACCCACCTACCATAATAATGTTGGTAATAATTATATCCTCCTGGCTTCTCTTGCAATGCTTTCATATGGCTAGTATTTTATAGCTATTTCTTGCTGAGTTTCATCCAGGACTTTAAATTCCCCACTGCCTTTATTTAAAGTTACAGGAGCATATAAACAAAAATATCACTTTCTTTGAAAATAGTTTTTGAGGCTAGTAGAAATTCCAAATCTCTCATTTTTTGGAAGAACACTCAAACTCAATATTATTAGCATAAATCTAACAAAAGACTTGTTCATAGTTTGAAGGACTTACATTGTGGGTAAAATATTACTATATAGAGCACAATAGAATGGCTTAAGATATTTGCACAACAATAAAACAATTGCCCAATTTAAATCTAGCTTTGGTGATTTAAATACTTACATTTTTCTTGAAGCAAATAAAATATTGTTTATAAGGACAAATCACAAAAGGCCATAAATCCTTTTGAAGACATTGCTTTGGAAAAGGACAACTTACAGTAAAATTATATTGAAGAACCAGAGAACTGTTTTCTTATGAGCTATTTGGTGATATTACTGGAAAATCAGCAGACATATATAATAATTACACTTTCCCCTAAAATGTTATATTTAAACAATAGCAATATTTAAGCATTCTATTTTTTTAACTGTTTCAAAACGTGAGACATAATTCACGTAAAGTTTACCTTTTTAAAGCATACAGTTCTGTTTTTAATATAATCATAAAGTTGTGCATCATCACCACCATCTGAATTTAGAATAATCCCCCCAAAGAGAAATCCTATGCCCCATTAGCAGTCATACTTCATGTTCCCCTCCCCCATTGCCGCTGGAAAATGAATAATCTTTCTATGGATTTTCCTGTTTTGGTCATTTCATATAAGTGAAACCATACAACATGGTCTGTTGTGTCTGGATTCTTATTTCCAATCTGTTCCCATATCACAAAACTACCTCTGAAGTACTCCTCCAATATATTCATGTGTCTCTACTGCTACTACTACTAGAAATCGATTTCAAGCCATCATAATTTCTTATATAATTTTAGCAAATTATATGTTTATATAATGATGAGTATATAAACATATACTATTCATCTACTAGATTATTTTGTTTATTATCTTTGTTTACAATCAGTCTATGACACTTCTCAGTAAGCTCAGTGAGAGAGAGAGAGGGAAGGAGAGAAAGAGGTAGAGAAATGGGGAGAAAATGAATGCTTGTTTTTTTATTGCACCTTCATCATGAGTTACATTGACCTACTCATCAGAGGTGATTTAAACATGTTTTGAACATATATATATGAGTGAATGAATGAATGAATGGTTGCATGAATGACTGGAGGGATATATCTAGGCTTACTGTCCTGTAGTCTGTTACTACAGTGATTTTTTTCAATACCATTGACTATATTCCATATGCATAAGTGATTTTTCTGAAAATAAATCTAGCCATGTCACTCTCACGCTTAGTATCTTTTATTCCATGGCCTTATGTATGAAGTCCATATGATATGGGATCTAAGAACATCTGTTGTGTCAGTTTTCAGCAGTCTGCCACATATCCAGTATTTAGCTTACACTCAGTCCTTTCATTTTTTTTGGTCCTTCTCTGAAAACACCGTTTTATTGATCTCCATGTCTTTATGTAGAATACTCCTAGAACACTTTAGACATTCGTTTCCTGAAGGAAGTTGAACATACTGCTTACCTCTATCACAGTGTGAGGATACTGAGTTCTGTTATTTTGGGGCCTCTGCTTCGCTTTGGGTGAACCTTTCCAGATAAGGATAGAAGCTTGGCATCCCCAGGGTCTTTTAGACTCCTCTGTATTCAGTAGACAAATAATATATACCATTGAATTTTTAAAAAAAAAAAATGAGCCAGAACACGCACATAAAAATGTGCTGGTGCATTCTGGCACTTGCACAAGGTTTAATTTGGGCTACACATCATTAAATTAAAGGTCTTTTTTTTTTTTTTTTCCATGTATCCAGGGAATTGAAATGTAGATGTAAAGTAAAATAGCTAAAAATGAGATGTGGGGAAGTTGGGAATTGGTATTTCTACCTTGCTGTGTGTTGACAAATAAAAATTACAGGAATTTCAAAAAAAAGGTTGGGGAAAACATGGCTACAGAGTTTTCTAAGAAACTGGTATTTATTGCCTTCATATATTTTAATATGCATTGTAATACTGACAATTTTAGATACATATTCAAACATTAGCATCCCTGTTTTACAGTCAAGGAGATTGAAGCTCTGAGATGTTGAATGTTCGATTTCATACAGATAAAAGGAGAAAATGTCAGAGTTGCCAAATTCCACTAGACCCAGAATAATAGAGCAGCCATGATCTTGAACTTTGATGGTCTCTTCAACACAAAGAAAAGTGAGATGTCTGGAGATTCTTAGACCAACAACTAAAAGCATTGCCTGGGAATAACTCTTGTTACTTCCATTAACAACTCATTGACTGGAATAAATCACATGAACACATTTAGAAGCATGTATGTTTGTAATTGTTATGTTTTCCTGAAGATTTGACTCTTTTAGCATGATAAGATCTCCTTCGTCCTCTCTAGTAACAATTTTTTTGTGAAGTTTATGTTACTAGTAAGGTCTGATATTAATATAGCCATGCCAACCCTCTTTTGGGTACTGTTTGCATGGTGTATTTTTGTCTGTCTTATTACTTATTACTTACTACATCTATGTGTCTTTGAATATGGAGTTTGTCTCTGGAAGGCAGCATAGTTGTATAATGGTTTTTTAATCATTCTGCCAATCTCCAGCCTTTAATTGGAGTGTTTACTCCATTTACATTTGATTACTGAAAAGATTGTTATACATTATTTATTTGCTGTATATTGTCTACATGCTATATACCATTTTTGTTCTTCTATTCCTCCATAACTACCTCCTTTCATGTTAAATACATGTTTTTTAGTATATCTGTATGGGAACGAATTAACTTTACCCAAAGAAAGATCTGGCCTTTGCCCTATTCCTGAGACATAGTATCTAAGCCCTTTGAATGTCTTGCCTGATGAGTTTCTTTGCTTATATGGGATCCACATATATACTATCTGCTTTGAACCACAGCAGATAGTAACAGTGTGATTTATTGTATTTTGGGTCATGAAGTACAGCTTGATCTCTGGAAGAGCTGGAGGGTAAGATCAACCATGCATGTGGTCAGCCATATCTACATGATAAAGCACCAATAAAAACTCTGGGCACCTAGACTCTGGTGATCTTTCCTGGTTGGCAACGATCCATGTATATTGACACACATTGTTGCCAGGAGGAATCAACACTCCACTGGGAGAGTACTACTGGAAGCTCCACATTTGTAACTGTCCTGGACTTTGCCCAATGTGTCTCTTTCCTTGGCTAATTTTAATCTATATTATTTCACTGTACTAAACTTTAACAGTGAGTGTAACAGCATAAGTGAGTTCTGTGAGTCCTTCTAGTTTAATGATCAGCTCTGAGAGTAGTCTTATGGATCCCGGAATAATTTGCAATTGGTGTTAGAGTGAGGGTAGTCTTGTAGACTACTTTCTAATTTTACAATACCATTTTAAATTTTTATGTTGTTTTCATCTTAACTTAAAGCAATCTAGTTTTGAATTAACGCCAACTTAATTTCAATAGTGTAAAAAATTTTACTGCAGGATAGCTCTGCTCTACCCTTTTTATGCTATTATTGTCATACAAATTACATCTTTATACATTATAAAGTCATTAACTCGGTTTTATATTTATTGCTTTATATAATTGCCTTTTATATCAGAGAGGAAAAGAGAATCAAAAAACAAAATGTTCATACTCTTTTTAATAGGTAACTATGTAGTTACCTTGACCAGTGCTCTTTTGATATAGATTTGAATTATGGTTTACTGTTCTTGTTTGTTTGTTTAATTCAGACTGAATGACTCCCCTTATTATAGAAAAGCTCTGCTAGTGACAGTTTTTCTCATTTGTTGTTGAACTGAAAATAGCTTAATTTTTCCTTCATATTTGAAGAATAGTATTGCCAGATATAGAATTCTTGGTTTACAGTCTTCAATACTTTGGCTATGCCATCCAACTACTTTTGGTCTCCATAAGTTCTGAAAAAATTTCAACTGTTAGTCTTAGTATCCCTTATACTTTCTCTCCTCTCACTTTCTCCTGCTTCTTTGGAGATTCTATTTCTTTAGTTTTTGACAGTTCAACTCTGATGTGATTAAGTGTATAATTCTTTGAGTTTATCCCAGTTGGAGTTTGTTAAGATTTGTGGATGTGCAGATTAATTATATTCACTAAATTTGAAACTTTATTGGCTATAATTTTTTCGAATAAACTTTCTGCCTCTTTTTCTTTCTTCTCTCTTTAAAAGACTCTCATTGTACATGTTGGTATGCTTGATGGTATCTGTGTGCCTCTGATATTCTGTTCATTTGCTTTTGTCTCTTTTTATTTCTGCGTTCAACTGGATAGTCTCAATTTATCTTTATGTTAGATGCTTCTTTCTTCTGCCTGTTCAGATATGGTGGTAAGTTCCTCTGGTGAATTTTTCATTTCAGTTATTGTACTTTCAATTCCAGAAATTCCATGTTATTCTTTCTTTTAGTTTTATATCTTTATTACTATTCTATATTTGTTGAGACAGTCTCATACTCTAATTTTTAAGATATGTTTTCTTTAGTTATTTGCACATATTTATAATAGTGCATTTAAAATCTTTCTTTCATAAGTTCTATATGTGGGCTTCCACAGAAACAGTTTTCTTTGGCATTTTTATTTGCTTGTGTATAAGCCATAATTTCCTGTTTCTTTATGTGCCTCATGATTTTTTGTTAACAACTAGACATTTTAAATAATAGAATATGGTATGGTATCCCTGGAGATCAGATTTTACCTAATTTGTTTGGATTTGTGGCTGTTGTCATTGTAGGAGTTGTTGATGATGATTGTTTGTTTAGCAATTTTCCTGGACTAGTTCTTCATAGCTCGTATTCTTTGTCAAGTGCAGCCACTGAAGTCTTTGCTTCACTAACTCAGTGGTCAGATAATGATTAGACAGAGATATCCTTAAATACTTTCAACCAGGCTTTGCCTGGGAATTCTGATGCTCTGGGGAATGCTTTTAATGCTCCAGCAGGAGGTTTATAATTCTAACTTAGACTTCACTTTCTGCTTGAACAGACCCTCAAGGTCAGCCACAGGTGAGAATTTAGCCCTTCTCAAGTCTTCCCAGTATACAGTACTGCACCTGTGTGTGACCTTTATATCCCTAAGAATATATCAGATCTTTAGCTTCCCACGGAAATCTCTTTCTCAATTAGACCTCTTAAGACTTCGGTCAGACTGTTAGCCCCAACTCATAACACCGTGTCGGTCATCAATGATGTTAAACCACTGCTATTGATTGTTGTCAACAAGTGTCCTAAAGATGGGGCTGTTTACAGAGTTATTTCTGAATCAGATCAAGTAAAAGCAAATTCTGATAATGGAACATGTTAAGGTACTGCTACACACATCAAATAGTGGCAGTTTTCTCCAAACCACTTTGTCATTTCTGGTGACTGCTAGGTTTCTGTTTTTTCATAGGTGCTTTACTCGTACGACTATTGGTTTTCAAGGCTACCACAGAGATAAGAAGAAAAATATGCGAATAGGATAAGTGAAAATATCACAAAGCTCACTTTTCTTACCAAGATTCAGCCTTTTTTTTTCCCTGAATAAACTCTCCTTGGAGTGTTATAAGCTTTTGGTTCATTTCCAAAGTTCTGAAAAAGTGTTGATTTTTACATTGTTGCCAGGGTATTGTATTTATAGAGGAATGCACTTTCACAGGTCCTACTTCCATCATTCTGAAAGTGCTTTCCTCCAGAGCAAACTATTTTTAGTTGATTGATTTTGTATGTAAAACAATTTGATCCAAATATGAAATGTGAGATTTACATCAAACACTATGATGCAGAGTGGAAAAAAATCAAAATAACAGGAAAAATTAGAGAGCAGATTCTGATGGCTTATTTTAATTTTTATCACCAATTTCAAAATGAATGAGTGAATGTGTGTGTGTGTGTGTGTGCATGCGTGCGTGTGTGTGTAGTTGTGTATATGTTTGATTCACCAGGCTTTGGACCTGACTATGAGACAGGTTCTGAAGAAAAACAAAATTAATATCCTCTGTGATTTCATTATCCTGAACCTTCCAGAGGTTAATGGGATGTGTTTTATAAGAAACCATTTTGGTCATACTTATATTGACCCATATAATATCTGCTAGTCTAATAGAAACACACAATGGCAGGTTTCCCTGTAGTTTACGAACAGCTAGCAATGCAGTAGAATTTCCATTAGTCAGTGAGAGTCAGCTGCAACCCCAGAGGAATGAGATGAGATAATGTGCAGGATGATATCCTTATGTTGTTCTGAAAAGCTCAATTATGAACACAATGCATTTATTTGGTTGCTGTATTATTAGTATAAATGCTGCATTTTGGTGAATTCTGGAAATATCCTTTTCTTCCCTTGGATATTTTAGTGACCTTGCACCTCAGCGTGTGATTCAGACAA
Organism: Zalophus californianus; assembly: GCF_009762305.2. Lineage (NCBI taxonomy): Eukaryota > Metazoa > Chordata > Mammalia > Carnivora > Otariidae > Zalophus > Zalophus californianus. The sequence continues at coordinate 80,964,613 of NC_045606.1, forward strand.
CCTAGGATTCTTTGGAAGTGTGAGAGAAAGAGAGCAACAGGCAAAAACTGTCTTATGCCAGCAATTTTGAGACTCTTCTCTTCAGGGAAAGAAGTCCCCTTTCATCTCCTACGTAATAACTGTGACTTTCATTTTATCACAAGTGGTATTTAATTCATCTAGTGGTTCCTGGTCTAATCCAATTTGTGACTAAACTACCAACTTGATAAAGTGAGGTGAAAGGGGTTAGGGAAAAAAAAAAGACACACCCCAGATTGCTATAATTTATGAATGTTTAATTTGAGAAATCTCAAAGAGGAATCTATTTTTCTTTTTCTCAAAGGAAAGGCACAATTTATTATGGTGACTTTGATATTTTTAAAAATGTGTGCTTTGCATACATTTGATACTGTGTGCTAAATGAAGATAAATGTTATAGCTATGTATAATTATATTATGTTCTCTCTACTTGCCCCACGTAATTTTGATGAATTTACATTTATCATTATATTATCTTAAAATAGAAATACATATGTGAAAATGTAACCAAATGATTTAGATTTATAGAGACTGGTTTTCAGTGGCTCTGCTTTGAGAATCCTAATATTTCTTTCATACCTAAATTAAATCAGACACATTTTAAGAACACCATGTATGCCAGCAGTGGTGGTGATAAAAATCTCAGAGTAGAAATCCAAAGTTCTTTATTTCAAAATAGCATGTTTTATCCAATTAAAAGTAAAATGATGTCAAAACCAGTAACACAAGATACCTGCAAATAACCACATTTGGGAGCTTTAACTCTACCACTGTTATCATTTACCAGTTACTTGGTTGTTGCCCATGGTTTCTTCAGATTTTTTACTTGAACTTGTGGTGTGGCTATGTGGAACCTAAAAATATAGACCTACTATAATAGCTTTGAAGAATAACTTACATTATTAAATGTGTTACTTAAATTAACTTAGAAAATAATTCATTTCAACAAAAAACCTTTAGAGATGACTCATTCTTCTAGGATCCAGTTAATGATATATCTTGTGGTTTTTTTTACAAACCAAAATCAATACAAGCCCCATTCTATTATCAGCTAAAGAAGTTTGGTTTTGAGTCAGTACATCCCTTGCTTATTATTATAGTACCCTAGTATAACCCTTGAATTTGAACTCTAAATAGGAGAATAATTCCTTTTGTAGCTGGTATTATTTTTTTCACAAATATGGAAAACACTGTATCTTTTCCATGGTTAGAACTGAATGCCTTGATTTCATATTTTATGAACTATGGTTAGCTATTTAAATAAAGTGGAAATTCAATAAACTTGTGTCTTTACATTGGGAAATTCAATAAACTTGTCTTCACATTCATCATATTTTATGAACTATGGTCAGGTACTTAAATAAAGTGGAAATTCAATAAACTTGTGTCTTTACATTGGGAAATAATTTATTACTAAAGTACTAAACAACAAACTGTGCTTTATTCACTACATTCCTTATGTAATGTGTGCATGTATGTTTGTATTTCTGTGTGCATATATATATTGTTAATTTTGGTATTAGTTAAATAATTTCCCAGGCATTCCATGATGATTTTTAGAGTTATATTTATTTCTATATATTAATTAGTAAATAAATTAGACAAATGTTTAAGAAATTCTAAGATTTTTTACTTAAAATTACCTTATAGTTGAGAAGTTTAATAAATTATATATTAGTTCCAAAATATCATAATTATATTTGATTTTACACATATATTCATAATATCAATATATATATATATTCCTCTAAATTATCCACAACTAAAGTTGTAATTTTTAGAGATTATCAAATTCCTGATAAATTATTAGACTTACTGAGAATAAATTTTACCTGTAGGATTTATGATCTAAAACTAAAAATAAACTATTTAAAAATTTTTTTTCTGCAAATAGGAATGCTATCTAAACCACTTTTGTAGTAGGAGACAATTTTAAAGTTTCTTTTAGTAACTTTGTTTTAGTAACAATGAGTAAAATAGACATTTCTAACATTTTGTTGTAGGGTAAATTTTATTTGCACCATTAAGATACCTGATTAGGTACTATATCATACAGAGTTCTCTAGAGAAACTGAATCAATAGGATATTAATGTGTGTGTATATTCATAATATATATATACAGACATATACTCAAAACATATATTGATATATAGATATGTTTTGACTGACAATATATACACATACATTTTTATATATATATGTGTGTTTTAGTATAAATAATCCTATATGTATCTATTCCTCTTATATAGATACAGATATAGATATGAATATAAATATAGATTTATTTTAAGGAATTGCATCCACAGTGGTAGCTGATGAGTCTGAAATTTATAGGTCAGGCTAGTAGGCTAGAAATTCAGGTAGGAATTGATGTTTCAGTCTTGTGGCAAAATTTCTTCTTCTCCTGGAAACCTCAGATTTTGCCCTTGGAGACCTTTAACTGATTGGATGAGGACCACTCACATTAATGGAGGGTAATATTCTTTACTCTCAATCAACTGATTTCATTAGCACACAGCGCATGTTAACCACATTAACAAACAACCTTCACAGCAATGCCTATATTAGTGCTTGATTAAATTACTGGATATTATTATAATAAAGCCAAGTTGACACATAAAGCTAAATACCACAGGTACATATCTATGAATGTAGCAAATCAAGCTCTAATTGCTTAGATATATATTTTTTTCAATCTCACTAAATTACATCTGATAGATGCTAAGTATTTTCTGCAATAATAGCAACTAAATACACAGAAGAAAACTTTACACTAGTAGTTAATGAGTAGATACCTGATTTTTCAAATATAAGAACAAACTGCATATAAAGGATAACATCCAAAAGCTTTAAATCAGATAGGAGTTCAAAGGTCAATTCTGCCACTTTACTTATTAATATTTCCTTGAACAGTTTGTGTAATTCAATAGCTTCAACTAGAAAATAGAGTTAATAATATGTCTGGCACATAATATGTCCAGCACATCATAAGCACTCCCTAGAAAATAAGTTTGATATGGGAAAGTATTTTGGTTTTTCAGTTGCATTTAAGATCAACAAAAAAGATGCTTTTGTTATTTATAACCCATAATCTTTCTACTACTCAACCATCATCCCCCTACTCTGTCTTTTCTAAATGGAGTGAATTTTAATAACTGGAACATTTTGTTTCCTTAGCACAAATTCATTCTTGGTATAAAGAACTTTCACATACTTAGAGGATATTAATTGTTGGTTTTGAAAGAGCCAGGGCAGAACTAAATAAATTTACATGCAGAATGAAGGACCAAGAATAAAGTATTTGAGGGGGCTGAAGGCTGGAGCCAAAAGGCTGGAGGCTGGGAAAGTTGATAATCTGAAAGAAAAAGAATTAGAAGGAACATTTAATATGAACTATTCACTATTATTACACAATATTCCCCCTTCCTCTAAAACACACTTTCAGTAAAATTCACACTTTCTACTTTGTCTTCTAGAATATATTTTATTCTAGAGGAATAAAGATACTCCAGATTTGATGCCAGGTAATAATAATGGTCATATTAACAGCTGCTTCTGAAAAAGAACCATACTAGCATTTTTATGCTAATCATTTTTTCCTGGCATGAGAAGAATAAGGGTAACCAATAAAAGAAAAGTGAGTGTCTAAACATAAACTTGATTATATACATATAGAAATAGTGTATGTGACAGGAGGCATTTCAAGTAAGTAGAGAAAAGCTAGGTTTGTTCAGTACTATTTGATGAAATGGTGAACTCTTTGGGGAGGGCGAAGGCCTTACACTAGATAATTTCAAAATGGATTATAAGTGTCAATATTTCTTAGCCATGATTATATGAGATAACTCAAGCACTAGAAGGGCAGGGAGGCTTTTTCTATCATGTTTATTGATGTGCCCCCTCATTCCTAGAAAAATATCAGGTATATGTTTGGTATTTAGCAAATTTCTCCTGCAATTTTCTTCTAATAGTTCCAGGTCAAAACTAAGTGGCTATTGATTAAAACCATTTCAACAGTTAGAGTCCACCTCTACCCCATATTACCTAGAAATAATGCTTCTTTACTTGCATGATCAATATCTCTGAATAATCCTGAGTAAACATATGCTATTCAGTAAAACCTAAAGAAATTTTCCAAAATTTATGGACTTAAGAGGGAAATTTTGTTAATCTGTAGACAATATGGACACTTAATTAATATACTCCATTACCAGACAACTAGTCTAGCTTTTAGTGCAAACTTAATAAATGTGCATAAAATAAAAGGATCATTCAGAATGGATGTAATTTTCCAAGGTATATTCCATGGAGGTGGTAATTGAAGGTCTCAAAGAAAATGAGAGTCATTGGTGGAGAGGGGAGAGTAGAGTAGAGCTTTTCAACTGGTGGCAGTGAAATGAGAAATGGATAATTAAGGCTTGAGTTAAAGTTAAACCTTCACACCATCACTGGGAGCGTCAGTCCAGGAAGTGATGCCGAGCCCTCAAGGCCTGACATCACTTACCAGGAGCCTCAGGGAACCCAGCAGGCAGACCAGCAACAGCCGCAGTTTGGCTGTCACCACTGTAAGATGAAATGGTTTTTGGAGTGTGCTCAGAACTAGGGTGACCTTAAAGCTTTGTGAGAGTTTCAGCCAGATGCTGAAACAGTGCAGATTTACAAGTGGATTAGCTTAATCAGAAGTCCAAATTGAAAGAAATGGAAAATCGTCTCTCATATCCAAGTTAATTTAGCATAAAAATATAATTGATAGTGAAAATATGAAGTTAAAACCACCAGTTAGACCTCTCCTTTATCACTAATAGCTTCCTCGCTTCAGAATTGCAGTGCAAGAGTGTTCTTACTATAGAAGTTCATTGAAATGATAGTTGCAGATTAACTAGAATAAAGTGACTTTCTTCCCCTTTCCCCCCAACAAAAACAAAACAGTGGGTTGGTTTCTTGTTTCAGTGTATCTATATGAGGGTTTCTTGTTATTAATCATATGGAATATGAATATTAATTTATTATTCATACCATATTAATTAATCATATGAAATACCCACATCATTATAAATAACTTATCTTTGTAGTTTAGAAATCATATATATTCAAAATTATATATTATGAATTAACTTATAGGGAATTTTGAACCTCAAGATTTTTCTAATAATGTACCATGAGTAATGCATAAGACCAAAACAACTCTAAGTCCTCAGATAATAATTTATGACAGTATTCCATACTGGTGAGAAGTTCCTCTCCACCACACCAGAGCAAGAGAAATTGCTGACACATTGCAAAAAATGGGTCAAGTAATGTTGTTTATGTGACTTCATAAAAATATGCATATAACTATATAGTTTTAATATATCTAATATTCTAATATAAAATGCCATTTTAGAATTCACTAAAAGAACACACACTGAATTTCAATTTGCATTATTTTTTAGAAACTGTAGAAAGATTGCTGTATCTTCTTTTTATCTTTCTCAATTATATATACATGTTGTTTTAGCCAAATTTCTTTGACTACTCCTCCAAGAAGCTATAATTAATTTTTCATGTTCTCATGTTTCTGGAGACTATCATCCTCTATGAATTTATTTTGTCATGTCTTACTATTACTTACTTTTTTGTTGATGAAACTATTTCCCCCTAGGGCAGCATGTTTATTAGTGATTTTATTTTCACTTTATATTATTATACTAAATCCAGTATTTCAGAAGAACTGAGGTAATTTACAAAATCAAATACTTTTACTCCTAAGAAATTGTGTGTAGCCATGGAAGTTTTGCAAAAACCACATAGTAATTGTAATGTCTAACTATTTTAATTTTTTGTTTTAAGTATGAAAAAGTTCATGAATACAAAAGAAAACATAATATATGTTAATTATAAATGTATTAACAAAGACACAAACACCCAGTTAACCCAACAGCAAGCCTAGGATAAAACATTGTATTTTAAAGATTCCAAGAGTCACTCCAGGATACTGTCGATCCTCCCAGAGATGATTAATATCTCTAATTTTGAACTTATTGTCCAATACTTACATATATATCCCCACAATATAGTATTAGCTTTGTCTATGATTGAATTTTATATGCATGAACCTTATTGTTTGGGTATGAGGTTATATCAAATTAGCATTTTTCTTGCTATTTAACAAATTTATATTTTTTATGGAAAAGATCTTCTGACAACTTTAGCATTGATCTAAATCAATGCTAATGTTTTGAGAAAATTTTCTCATCAGTCCACACAAACATTTGCAAAGTACACTTGGTGGCATGGGATGGTATCCCAAGTCTATAGTCTAAGGACATCTTGAGTCTTAGTCTTTAATTCTTTCAAGTTATGCTTTTATTTTTTTTCTTTGTATCTTTTTTTATTATTATGTTCAATTAGCCAACATATAGTACATCATTAGTTTTTGATGTAGTGTTCAATGATTCATTAGTTGCATATAACACCCAGTGCATACTTTTAAAAAGCATAAGAAAATAGTAAGTTAATTTAGAGGTAAACTGTAACCCACACTGAGGGGTAAGGGAAAGGAAGAGATAGTGAGAAATATTCTGGACCTAGTATGAGTGAATCAGATGATGATTCTACATTTTCTGTGATATAAATGAATTAGCTAAAATAAGTGAATTCTAACTTAACCTGAAAGTCTTTGTTTTTTAACTCTATTTATTAAAATCACTGATTTTATTCCAGCATTGAATTTACTTTGAATTATTTATTTATTAGGCATTTTAATATTTTTGAGTGCCCCTTAGGTACTAGGTCCTGTGGACAATCGTATATGAGCATGAGTCAAAAAAGTAGAGTAGAGTTCATCATAGATCTTGGAACCTAGTACCAGAGAAAGAAATTAATCAAGCAATTATGTAAATAATTTTATGTATATAAACTATGATTGGGTTCTGAATGAAATCTGATTTGAGGTAGTGATGTAGCAATCTAATGTCTATCACTGAAGATGCACAATGAGAGCAGAAAACCATACTATTTTCCTTCAGTGGTAACATAAGGTATAGAAATGTGAAGTTAGCCTTTGATTCTAAGCAGCAGTTTTCTTAGTCACCAAAAAACAACAAACAAAAAAACACACTTTAACCAACTATATAGTCTTAGTTATTCCTTGGGCTTTAAAAACTAAATCATAAGAATATTACTTATCTATAATTCAGACTAAAGAAAAAAAAGTCAGCTCTAAGGTCCTGGTCAGACAATAAAAGAAAAAAAATTTTTTTTAATTATAATTATCATGTTGCTCAAGACCAAATTTTTATTCAGACCTTCACTTCTAATAAACTTACATTTAACAAATTTCTGTTTCCATCTATCTAAGCATTATGTAGTGTGCAAAATCAAGTAGGAATCTGTAATTTGGAGATAATGATGATAATGAATAAGTTATGTTTACTAAAGACAATACTAATTGTAGACTTAGATGCAATAATTTCTTAATATCAATTGAAAGCTGGACCATAATATTTAATAAACTGAAAACACAGTTTATGGCTTCCTCATCGATAATCAACATTCTAAGAATTACTTTTTTTCCTATTTTTCCATTATTTTCTGTTCTTGTTCCACTGTTCAAGAGGATCCTATAATCATTCAACTATAAAGGCATCTTTTTAAATTACCATAGAATGATTTATCCATGTACTATTTTCTTTTTTGATTTACATGGTTGTGAAATCAATAGAACCATGTTGTTCTCTTGCAGATTCTAATGATAATTGGTCAGATGACTTCAGTATCAGAATATTACATTTCATCAACTCCCGGAAGGATAACTATAAGACTTCATTTACTTTAGCATTTACTTTGAGTCATAGTCAAATCTCAATGTTGTCTGTTCTATTACAGCAGTAACTTTGCAAAGATAGAAATGAAGACAACCAGGAAAGCATACTTTTAAATGTATACTTCTCAATGTACTAAATATTGTTAAAATAAAACACTAATTCTAGGATACAGGTTTGTCTGATTACACTGATGGTAGTCAGAACAAGAAAGGTGTTTATGTATCTAACTCTTGCCCTGTAAATGAAAAAGGGAGATTCTTCAAAGTATGAGTTGATAATATTCTAGACACTTCAAAATAATAATGATGATGATAATAATAATAGTAAACTAGAAAGGAAATGCATTCAAATGGTATTTCCTAATGGCTTTCTCAGATTGCCGATAGGATTGTTCTCTGAGCGATAAAAAGGTAGTACATAAAAAATGGTTGACGTTACCTGCTAAAATAAATAGTCTCGGGTGCCTGAATGGCTCAGTTGGTTGAGTTACTGCCTTTAGCTCAGGTCATGATCCTGGAGTCCCAGGATCCAGTCCCACATTGGTCTCCCTGCTCAGCAGAGAGTCTGCTTCTCCCTCTGCCCCTCCACTCTCTCATGCTCTCTCACTCATTCTCTCTCTCTCAAATAAATAAATAAAATCTTTTTTAAGAATTTAAAAAATAAATAAATAGGTAGTCTCTGCCCATAAAAGTAAATAGAACAGACTGCAATTATACATACTAAAGGCAATACAGACCTATAACTTGAATTACTATCTGAAATACTGGAATCACACAAATCAGGTCACAACATAAGAAAATTTATTTTAGTTAAATCAATTCAAAAAACAGATGGTTCTCGGAATTCTGCATTTTTTCAAGTCAGAATTTAGTTGAGAAACATATTCATCACCTATGTACTATGTGAAAGATAACCAAGCCAAGAACTGTAAAAAGTAAACCATAAAATTTAAGTATTTTTCTACAATTAGCCTATAATTTGGTATACATGAATAAATAAAATTTGGATTTGGGAGTTAGATATGGACAGGATGATCAGAATACATGAGTAAAAATTTGCCACTGTTCAAGATTTTATTCTGTGAAGTCAGGTAAAATGTCATTATAATGCATTGTATTTATTGTCAACATATTTCTTATTTCATAAGCATTAGCTGCATGTTATTTAAAAATGAAAACATAAAATTAGGGAACTAAAAGAAAAATGTTATCACTGTATCATTTAATAATAAAGAACAAAAGCTTGGAATAAAAATACTAACATCATTCATTAGTAAAAATAATTGTAAATCATACAACAGAAGCTATATTTAAGAAATAATGGGCAGAAATAATGCACTGTAGGTTTAATAAGGTATTCTATATATAAAAGATTGAGGACAGAGATGTAAGAAAAAAATTAATGGCAAGAAATAGAATTAAATTGCTCACATTGGTTGTGCTGTATTAAAATTATTCTTAAGAATTAATAGACGGTGAAAAAAACAGAGAAATGAAAAAAACAGAGATCAAAATGAAATGCAAAGATGAACAGAATAAACAAATACAACTAGACAAGTTTTTTAATGGTTAACTTTAAGAAAGTTACTTCAAGTTTCAGCTCTGACATGTAAAGGAGATTGGAAGTCATCAACCTTGCCTTTACAATAATCAAAATCTGAACAGACAGAAAATCAATGACTTCTCTTGGAATTATCAGTGCACTAAGGTCACAAGGCAAACTACCATTCCAAAATCTGGAGAGACAGGTACAACTAGAGAGATACAGCCCAGATGTGTTCACAAGGAGCAAACACCCCTAGAGCCATACACTGGTAGGAATGCTTTAATGGTAATATTAGTGAATTGCTGGAAATACTGTGGGCTACCATGAGAGTGAGAAACCCCTGGGGTTCTGTAATCTAAGGGGAATTTCCACAATTTCATGGGTTTTCCTACCAGGAATTCTACTAGGTTCCCAAACTGAAGATACTGGAAAAATCCCTTCAGGGTTCTGATAGTAGATTCTGAAAAGAGACAGTTGCTCCATACTAAGAGTACATACCTCTTACTAACACCAAAACCATTGGATGGCATAACTGTAGCCTTCTCTGTTTGCGTCTCTCAACAGGCTCCACTCGGCTGTGTGTGGCCACCCCTTCCTGTTATTTTCCTTTTTTATGATTTACCTTTTACTATTATTTTAATTTATTGGGGATTCTGAAGAGATGCCAAGTAAATGTTTATGTTCATTTGCCATTTTGAACTAGAAGCCCAATTGTTATTCTTTAAAATATAATTGTGCTGGTAAGATACACATATAGAAACTTGTCAAAACTTATAAAATTATATACTTGAAGTGGATGCATTTTATAGTATGTTAGTTATATTTCAGTAAACTTAATTAAAATAATCAGGTAACAATAGCCTTAGTAGGGTAATTATTATTAGGCTCTTATGATAATCAGTTTAACAATAGGAATAAATTGGTTTGGAAATAAGCTTGATAAAATAATTACCTCTATCTAACTTCTCAAAAGACTAGAGAGATGGGTAAAACAGAGTTTTCTCCTTCTCTTTTAGAATTAATAAAGAATTTTGAGGTCTTCACAAGAATGATAACTGATCCCTTAGATTTGCATGGTCACCCATCCATCACAGAACTCAACATTCTAAGGCTCTGCTAACATAACTCAGTAGGGAAACAGTAAAAGTAAACCAGTTTGCTGTATAAAGAAATATAATCCAACATGCAGTGCTCTAACTTCAAATAAGTAATTTTGAATTGCCTTTATTTATTGGTTTTCTTTATTAAATTAAAATTTTCTAGGGGTGCCTGGGTGGCTCAGTCTGTTGGTTAAGTGTCTGCCTTGGGCTCAGGTCATGATCACAGGGCCAGCTTGTGCTCTCTCACTTTCTCTCTCTGTCAAATAAATAAATGAAATCTTTAAAAAAATAAAAAATGAATTTTCTACACCATATCAATAGAAAAGTTGTTCATCCTTCAGGAAATACATATTATCACCCTTTCACAAATATTATACAATCTCTGAGTTTATAACAGAAACCCCTTCGTGTTTCGCTTGATATCAGAACCCTCTTTTTAAATACACAACACGTTCAATGTGGTTTGATTGGAATTGATGCTTTCATCCACAAGGGAATGTACATGACTCAGACTTGGCCAGTTATAATACAGCATCTTAATAGCCACCTTTGCCACCAATTTGAAGATACCGGATTGAAAAGCAGAGAAAAAGATGGAAAAAGAGAACAATTCCTTATGATATCGTTAGCACTTCTCAATCATGACTACCTGAAAGCCCCCAGAATTTCCCAGTTAAGTGAGTTAATAGGTCTTTACCTCTTTAATCTACTCTGAGTTGGGTTTCTTCCAAATAACAACAAAAAATAGTATTAGAGATACAATTGGTTTCTTTATTAAATAATACTGTGAAAGGTGTGTACAACATAACCATTTGGAATATTCAGAGTAAACACATCAATTTTTTTTGTTTGACAAGAAAATTACCCAATTCTTCCCCCCCAAAAAACACTTGTATATATCTTACGAAGCTAGTTTTCTACCCAATATTCTTTCATAAATGATAGGTTTTAAGTGATATTCTTCAATTTAGCTAGACGGGAAAATTCTATATAATGAAATAAAATATTACCTTATTGTAATAGTTACTAATTGAAAGAGTGGAATGAAAAGTTAACTACTGTAGTTGACTTCTTCTAATCAATGCCCAGCTATATCTCCCCAGTTAAGTGGTCACATCTGCCTCTCTTTGCAGGAGATTGTCACCTTCTTAAATTTGGGATCAAATGATTGCCCTCCATCCTTGGCTCTCAGAAATTATATACTAATTTGTATTTTACAATGTGGAAAAGTCTACATAACCATAAAGTGGGACTGCTAATAGTCAAACTTTTAGCAAATAAGTCATTAGATTGATACACACTCTTGGATGAATTGAGTGTTCTTTGCTAGCCCAAAATAATGTGAAAGTATGATTTTTCTGATTTTTATTATCATGTGATCAAATAAAGGTTTTTTGCACTTTTGTACGTTCTTACTGGAAGTTAAAGTCCAAATGCCTTTAAAGGGAATAAGTGGAGGGCTCAAGCTAGCTGGTTGCCAGCTCGATACTGAATTTACTTTTTCTGATTCCTTGGAAAGTGCTTTTTTTCCATCAGATTCCTTGGAAAGTGCTTCTTTCATTAGAGCCACTGATGAATTTAAAATAAACAACTTTAAGAACCCCAGACACATTCACAACCAAAACAGCAATTTGATCAATTAGAGCTAAGCAAAAATAATCTGAGTGCTCTGTTTTCTGGAATTTTATCTCTTACCTGTGTATAGTGAACCTAACATACTGAGTAGGGACTCTAAACCTCCCTCCGTTATCTCATAACTCTTTGACATGCTTAGCTGGTTGTCCCCTCGGTCTCACAGTGAATAATGTTGTAAACCAAAACAGAGATTGTTTTTAAATTCTCTTCAGACATTGCTAATAAGAAGAGGAATTGTAGAAAAGCAAGCTCTAGATAACAGGTATCTTTATTCTTTCCTGAAAGAAATCTTTCCAAATACCGTTCAAAAAGAACATGTAGGTATATCTCTGATATATAGCTTATCCTAGTCTACTTGGCAGTTTAAGGATGAATAGAAGTTAATTCTTTCAGGATTGCTCAATTGGAACACAATTTAGAATATGATATTACTGCTGCAATTAACTGATCTCTCACTTTGAGGGGCAAATAAATGCACCACTGATTTATATAGCATTAGCATTCTCAGTACTGTTTAGAGAATGACTCTCATCCACTTACTGAAGTCACTGAGATAAAATGAAAATATGTTCAGCGCTGAATGCTACTAACATTACACAAAGAGAATTAGATTTGATTACAAGGGTAAAATATAGGGTGTTTTAGAAATGGATCTCTTTGTTTCTTACATACCCAAAAGAAAGAAAAATTCTTGCTTTAGAAACTTAAATTATCCAGTTTAAATATCCTGGGGGTGGAGAAGAGGGAAAAATAAGTGAAGCAGTATTATTATTATTAATTTTTTACTTTTTCTAACGTTCTTAAAGAAGTAATATTTAATTACTCTGGACTGTTCTAGAGTTTAGTGTTTTGGAAAAGAAATTAAGCAGTCAAGTCATGGGTCAAATTTGATAATAATTATCTTTTATTAGTTTTTACTATGTACGAAACACCATTTGAATGGATTTGCTTGTATTATTTCATTTATGTAAAATGTGTAATATCAGTTAATAACTTTTCAAAGCAACTAGGGTCTTGGTAAAGGAAAACATTGTTACAGCAATAGGGAGCTAACACAGATAATTAGTAGGTTTGAAGATAGATGTTGAGAAGAGCAGCATTCTTCCAAGATGCTTAAAGAAGTCACTTTTTCTTTTCTTTTTTAAAAAAATGTGGACTGCTAGGGAATATTGTCATCATATAAAAGAAAAAGATACTTCTTTAAAAACAATTGCATAAATAACCTAAGGTAAAACAAATTCTTAAGTATTTTTGAAAAAAATGAAGATTATGTGACTTTCACATAAATTATTTTAAACAATTAAGACCTTGATTTCAAATCTAGTATCTTTTTTTTTTTAATGAAACAAATCAGGTAAAGAAAACATTATTTTATGATATGGGAAAGTATCATGAAAGTACTCTAGCTTTTTTGAAACAAACTCATCACTTCTTTGAGGGGAATTTTGGATGAGTTCTGAGGGGTTACAAATAGTGGTCTCAAGAAGTTGATGTTTCAATTGGGAGGACAGAATTTAACATGATGAATTTATGAAACATTCTATAACTACTCAAAGTATGTTACAAGTGAGAATATAAGAGACCACTGAGTGCAAATGTCTGAGCAGAGAGTGCTGTGGGTTCTGAACCAGCCAGCAGATACTTCACAGTATAAGAAGCCAAAGTAAATTTCAAGGATAGATAAATAGGAGCAGAAAGAAAAAGAGATTGCTGTGGTGTGGGGGACCCTGGCAAGGATATAAGTTTATAATATTATATTTTATTTTTCTTGAAGTTCTTGGTTTTAGTAAACATATCTGAAAATTTGTGAGCTATTAATGTATTTGAAAATTAAATGGAGCTATATAAATTTACTATGGATATCATTTGATTTTAAATAAATAACTTTTTACTATATCTCATTATCATATCTGATGGATTATTTGCTTTTGTAAAAAATGATTCGAGGAAAGCTCAATTTAAGAGATACTAGTTTTCTTGTTTTAAAAGAAATGTGATTTTTACATACAAGCCTCCAAGTTTGGCAATTATCTTCAGTCTTTAATATTTATAATAGTCCATAAAATTTCACCCACCATTCTTATTCCTTGAATAAATTTGTAAGACTTCCAGCTCTGATTATTAACTGTTTTTTAAACTTCCATTTAATATTCCAGAACTGTGTAAAGCCCTAAGTTTGAAATAGTATCTCAACTAAAGTAGGAAAATTCCTTTATCTATAAAATATACATGCTGGCTGAATAGGAGAACAAAAAGTCTCTATTAAGGATATACTCAGATTGATTTATAGGCACCCTAGGCTTAAGAGCTCTGTCTGATTAGGGGAGAAAACTGTATGTATAAATTTTTGTTCTTTTTTGCAATCCCTTGGACATCAGAAGCATTCTATATAATAGAGAACTATTTTTTCTGACTTTGTTTCCCTTGTTGTAATTGAGAATTGACCGAGATTGAGAAAAATGCCTGCATAGTCAGCAAAGAGAGAAAACAAATGAATAAAATTGTGGTTTCCTTATAGAATGAATCAAATCACATTGGAATAACAACCACAATTTCATACTTCTGGATTAGCCAGTAAAACGATAAAAGTGAAAAAGGAGATAATATGCAATCTGATTTTAATTTCCCAGAGCTAGGAGCCAAAGCTAATATTGCAAAGTAAGAATATTGGACTTGACGTCATCACACTTAGATTTAAAGACTGGTTTTACCATTTCCTGGTTTTCCTTTGTCACTGAATGTCTCAGAGTTTGTTTTCTCATTTGCCTAATCACACATCTCATCATTTGATATGGTCTTAATTTCATTAGTTATTAAATAAAATAATGTCTATAAAGTTAAAATGTTAGGTATTCAGGGCGCCTGGGTGGCTCAGTTGGTTAAGCAACTGCCTTCGGCTCAGGTCATGATCCTGGAGTCCTGGGATCGAGTCCCACATCGGGCTCCCTGCTCAGCAGGGAGTCTGCTTCTCCCTCTGACCCTCCCCCCTCTCATGCTCTCTATCTCTCATTCTCTCTCTCTCGAATAAATAAATAAAATCTTTAAAATAAAAAAAAAATGTTAGGTATTCAGACAGAAAGAAGCTTCTTTAAGGCATTTGCGTAGGTAAGTGAACATCATCTTTTTTTATACTTTTCCTGTTATTAAAATTCATCTCTGATGGTCAACGTTGTTCTTATCTCATGCCTCCAGAGTTGGATTAAAGTATTTTGTTGTATTTATTTCTTTCAACCTCTAGCCCCTCTCCCAGCCCTAGAAATCAGAGGGTGGGACTGAACGTCCACTCCCCTATTGGGGATTGGTTTCCTTGGCAACAAGCCCCCATCCTTAGGTGCTTTCCAAAAGTCACGTCATTAACATAAACCCAGTTGTGGTGGAAAGGGACTTATGAATAAGAAGACACCCATTTCACTCTTAGGATAGTTAAGCATTTCTAGGAACTGAGGGCGAGAGACCAAATATTATAAGAAAGATGCTCCCATTGCTCTTGTCACTCAGGAAGTTCCAACGGTTTGGGGAACTGTAAGCCAGCAACTGTGGATGAAAAGCAAATATATGTGAGGAATATATATTTTAGTCATTTAAGTGACCAGGTATATATTTCTTATAAATCACAATATCACAATTAGTAATTAGTTGATTTTTATGTTTCATTAAGTTTCATTATATATAAATATATTTGAGACATATATATATATTTATAATACCTATTAGATTCAGAATTTAGAAGACATTTCTGTAAAAGCTAAACCATGTACAAGTGTTTATTCAGAATCTATTAAGTGCTTGATGCATACAACTTCTGTTGTACAACTTTGGTATTGCCTGAAGTCTGACTTCATCTGATACAAACAGGAAAAAGGAAACAGGTCAGGGATATGGAAGTTCTATGATTCCTACCCCTTTCTTCAGCTATCATGCTGTATCTAGTGTGGAACCTTAGCCATCATTACTTTTACATATCTGTAGTTCAGAAATAGCAAAGTATAAACCATGGCACTAGTAATTAAGCAAAGCTTGCAGTATTATTTTGGTAAGACCACAGCTTTGACAGATGGGTTCAATCTTTCAAAATGAATTGATTTCCATGTAACACAATACTTCTGTCACCTTATTTTCCAATGTGGTGTCCAGTGTTTCAACTGCTGCTATTTCAATGAAAAATGAGTATATTATCTGCACAAGAATTCTCATTTTCAAAGCGAGCAAAACTCACCTAGCTAAAACCAATCCCTTCATATACCAGAAACCACCAGAGAATAAAACTAAGAAAGGATAGAAGGGATGATTTGATATTTTGACATTCTACTTTACTCAAGATCCAAGATGACTAAAGATCTGACAGGAAATAAAACAGTTTAGAAAAGTTGGATAAGGTGACAAAATTGAATCAGATGATAACATTTATAGAAAGTATCACCTTCTGTGAATGACCATTTATCAGAATGGATTGACTAAGTTTAGTAAGCACGTTCAGAATATAAAACAGCGAAAAAATAGCAAATGCACAGAAAAAAAATTCTTAGGAAGAAAATTTGGATAATTTTTGAAAATATTTTTCAGTACACTATTTCTTTTAGCATTTGGGGAAAGGAAGGTATCAGGAACAGACATCAATATTGTCACTACTTAAAAAACAGTGATTGAATTTTTCCTTTTACTTGCTACAATCTGCAGATGTTAGAAGATATAGAAGTGCCCCCTTCTCCATGGTTGTCTCTCCACAGTTGCTGTTACCAGTAGTCAGCTGTGGTCCAGAAGCAGATGATCCTTCCTCTGATATATCATCAGAAGGTCAGTAGTAGCCTAACACTATCTCACGATGCCTTGTCACTCACCTCACCTCATCTCACCAGGTAGGCATTTTATCATCTTATATCATCACAGGAAGCAGGGCCAGTACAATAAGATATTTTGAGAGAAAGACCACATTTACATAACTTTCATTACAGTATAGTTCATAATTTTTCTGTTTTATCATTATTTATTATTGTTATTGTTGTTCTTACTGTGCCTAATTTATAAACTAAACTTTATCATAGGTATTATGTATAGGAAAAAACAGTATATATTTGGTTTGGTACTATCCACTGCTTTGGGCATCCACTGGGGGTCCTGGAAAGTAGATAGAAATTGGGTTATTCATATTTTATTCTAAAACTGCTTTCAGTTGACTGTGATATTATGATAACAGAAGTTAAGACTCCTGAGTGTGTTGGCATTAATAAAAATGCCTCAAAAAGATGAAAGAGTTTCCAGAACCATCAGAATAAAACAACAACACTTAAATTACAACTGCTGTTAGGACAGACTCTATTAGGAAATAATCTTTAGCAAGATAGAAAGTGATGTGATGTAGTTGTTAAATGCAACAAGAATTTAGAGAATAAATAAATCATATATTTGCAACGTATAGGAAAAACTTCGTGAGTACTGGGAATATAGACGTCCTGTTGTGTCTTCACCTCAGAAAATCAAAATGTTGCTACCTTTAGCTTCTGAGTCCCTGAGATAGGAATAGCTCTGTTCTCAAGCTGCTGTGCTGGGGAGCTGGACCTGAGGCAAAGGCCACACATACTGTCTCTTCTGAGCTTTTTAAGAAACTGTGTGAGATCTTCTGTGGCCTGCAGAAGGATCTTGAAGAAATGTTTTGAGTGGCTATGAAAGACAAAGAGATTAAAGAGAACAGTATCGGGAACTTTAACAAAAAGGAAATGATGACATGATGACAAAGAAGGACATTTTTCAGTAATCCCATGAATGACAAGTTTCAAACCCATTAGAGGGATCTCATTGTGCAAACGTCCTCCACATCCTTGGTATCAGGGGCAGGAGGCAGAACCAATACAAAATAGAAAACAGAGAACAAGCATATTAAATGGGCTTTGGTCTCAAAGGCTCTGTCAGCCTGAGTGAGCCTCCCATATAATTTTGTGGTCTATCAGCAAGCCATTGAAAAAGACTGGGCTCAGGATTTAGAAAAGGCATGGAAATTAAGTTGATAACTTCCACTCTCATCTTCTGAAGCTGGTCACCTTAGGGGCCTTATTTATTATGGATTTTTTTCTCCCCCTAGCATTGAGCTTTATGTCGTTGGGTATAGTCAAATCTCTGCATATCATCCCTGTCTAAGCCAGGATGGTGTTAAGGAATTAAGGTGAAAAGAATGTGGTTTCACAACTGGGAGGCTCACTATCAAGAGGCGTAGGACAATGGACAAGTAGTAGGAATCCATTACATATAAAGTAGTGCCCAACAAGATACCAAAGGCTGTTTTCATGCATTTCAAGAATAAGGAGAAGGAGAAGAGAAAGAGGAAGAGGGGTCAAGGGGGGAGGGGTGGGGAGAAGGAGGAAGAGGTGAGAATTGAGCTGTCAGAGGAAAGAAAGTTACAAGCGTGAGCCAAGCACAGATGTTGGGCAAACACTGTATATGTGGGGGAGAGCATAATGATTTCCTTGACCAAGAACAGCAACTAAGATTGGGGGAGCAGGGCAAAGCTTTCATCTCCATGCAGTTAATAAAGCTATTCATTAAGATATCCTGAGTAGGAAGTCATATGATAAGTGCCTGGAAAAGTTCATAGATAATAGCTTCTCCGTGTGAATTGGGAACTTGGAGGTCAACAAGTTTAACCTCCTGTTAGATCCTATGTACCTATCAGAGATTAATCTTGCAGCTTAGTTATTGGAATGAAGAAAAACCTGTGATTTATTAATTTCTTAATGATTAATTCAACAAAATTAATCAAACAAAAGAAGACTCCTCCCTTGTGAAAGCCTCAGTTTCATAAATTAGAAATATCATGGTAAAATGAGAAATAGTTGATCGAGTTCTGTGTCTGTCTAAATAATGAAGACCTCATTCACTATTCATTAGGTTGATTTTTTATGAATTATCTTCATATAAAATTCACGTATCACAACTCCAACCTAAATGATCATTCAGAGAAACCCTAACTCAACATAACATATGAATTAGCAGTGCTTTGGAAAGTATTGCTCACTAGGCTGGAGATGTGTTTCTGCAATGCAGATTAATTAAAGGAGAATGCTGAAGCTGAACAAATCATGTGGCAGTGACATAAAAGGGAAAGTGGCGGACTTAATTCTCAATATTATTTAGAATACCATGGGAATAGAATTTAAATTCTGCTGTCAGAATTTAAACTTTACAAGAGAACATCATTTTGAAATTAATACTACCAAATATCAGTTAATACTTAGCTGAAAGTAGTTATATTGGGGGGTGGGATTTTCTGAAGGATACTTAATACATCCATTTGCTAGACTTTTACTATCACCAGGGGATTGGCAAAACACACAAGTTCAGGTGCTGTCCTTCAGCATTGTTTAATTTAGCCCCAACTTGCCACACCCCATTCCAAGTACACCCTAGCCAAATACCATACTTTCAAGTATGCTGACATCCACATTCTACATGGTATTCCACATGCTGACATCCACATTCTACAGGCACTGAATTGCTTTACTGATCGTACTCTGGTATGAGGACATGAGGGATTACATTAAGGGTTAGAATGAATCTTGGTGCTTGAATCGTGCAAAAGCCGCTGAAGTTGAACCATGTATTACAGTTATGAAAATTCTTGGGAGAAATTTCTTTATGACTTAGTATCATGAATATTTGTGCCTTTTCCAATTAATGAATTTGCTTTCTGTTTTGGACACTGTGATTTATATAGCTGATCACCTTTCTCTCTCAGCATTGGCTAGGAGTAAGCTTTAGGTTTATTAGGGTTCTGCTTTTAGCAAATATAAAGTTGTCATGGTGTACATCAATTCTAGCTCCATGTAGGATCTCAGCCCATGTCTGTTCCCTACCTAGCCCTTTTCACCTATTTCCAATGTTTGGCATCTTACATCATTTTATCTACATTAAACACTGTTGTAAATCCACTTTTATCAAAAACATTTTTTAACTAAAATGAGCAGTGGAAAGAAGGCAACTTTTCTAAAAGAAAATTTTGTTTTTCAGTAACCAGTGATTTGAAGCAAGAAGTTGGGAATAATACTTCACACAATATCAGTATATAACACTATCAACAGGAAATGCTTTCAGAAAAGCAAAATATAAAGTCAGTTGAGAGCTTTCCATTTCTACATAAAGAAACTAGCTACATAAAGAACAGTTTCAGTCAACAAAGCACTTTTGAAATCTGATTTTTACTCAATATAGTTAAACTAGAAGTAAACCTATAGACTTAGTTAATATAAGGCTATGCCTACTTTTAACAATTTAGATAAGATTTAATAAAAGCTCAGATCTTTTCTTCTCTCCAAAACCCTGATCAAATCCATAAGAAGCTATGGTTCTCTTAGTTTTGAGTACACACAAAGACAGAGCATACATTTCTTCTATAACTGGCTTGATTTTAAAAAGTACTAGATTATACAAGATAATGATATATTAATGTTTAATGTCATTATGATTATATTGTGTGAATAGAATGATTCTCAAATGATATTAGAGAAAACTTACATTGAACCTAGTCCTTTTCTGGTTATATTGATCATACTAATTTTCTAATTTCATCAGAGCTATCTTAATACATTCCCTAAAAGGAGTTAAAACATCTGTTTAAGAGGATAATTTAAAAATATATTTTAAGGTAAAAAATATGAGGATAATGAAGAATCACATTGTATCTATGATTAATCAAAGAGATTTTGAAGATAAAAGAGGAAAATGTACTTTATAGTGATAACCCATCAACTAGCCCTGAGTCAGATAGTGTAGTAAATTGTCATTTGGTAGCATATCACCTCTCGGCTATCAGTACACACCATTTATACGTTTTATTAAACTAAAAGACATACTTAGATCTTGTCCATCTCATAGAATTAAACTACTTACTGTATATCTCTTGGACTTTAAACATAGTTTGACCCATGTGAAAAAGCCAATAAGAAACATCTTTCTATCTCACATAAGTGAACTATGGCAGTAATTTCATGAATTTTTTCCAAGGATAAATGGAAGATATTTTGGAACTTATTGTTCTCTTGCTAAGCCCATTAGTCCCATCTGACATACAAAAATTTAAAACTTGTAGCTTTGCTAATTCTTTGCAAGAAATTTCTCGTAGATAGGACCGGGCTGAGGTTACTTTACTCACTGCATTCCCCACCCTTGATAAGAGTTAAATGATGGTATGACTCTATGAGATGATATCTTCAAGACAAATTGTTTGTAAAATATCATTGTTATTATCATATAGCAGCCATGACTTTCTAAAATTGCTTCTTCAAACTTTAGATACCCAGATTTAGAATCTGGCCAGCAGTTGATGCTAATCAAGATTACAAAAAATAAAAACAGCAGACTTGTGCTCTAAGACCAAGATTGAAACAAGTTGCATTTACTGCAGAATCTGCCAATACTATAATCTGTGCATTTCAGGTCCCCACCCTGGCTCCTTTTTTTTTTTTCTGGAATTTCACTTGCTCTTTGAAAGCACCAGTTGATTTTGGTTTTTTTTTTTCACTTGTTGAAATGTCTATCAATAATTATTTGATCAGTGGGTAAAATTTCTGTGAAAGATAAAAGTTTAGAGTTTCCATAATATGAAAATTATAATAATAAATCCAGATGTGGGGGCACCTGGGTGGCTCAGTCAGTTAAGCATCTGCCTTTGGCTCAGGTCATGATCCCAGGGTCCTGGGATAGAGCCCTGCATCGGGCTTCCGTTCCCCCTGCCAGTGCTCTCTCTTTCTCTGTCGAATAAATAAAATCTTAAAATAAATATCCAGATGTGTTAAGATTTCATATTGAAATAACATTATAAACACTTAATCTTAGAATATTATGACAAGTGAGAAGAAATAAAATGCATCTATAAAAATAATATAAAGCAATCAAACAAGAAGAGGAACATATTTCAAGCAATAGATCTTAAAAATCAGTGAAATAAAAAGGAAGTCAAGTTCTGGAATGTAGCAGAAACTGGCAGCTTACCACAAGTCCTTAAATTGCCCCAATTTCCCTAAGCCATACTGATAAGGTGAACAAATTCTTAGAATTCCAATACTACTGTATTAGTTTCATGTGACTGCTGGGACAAAAATACCCAAACTCGGCTTAAAACGACAGAAATTCATTATTTCACAATTCTGGAGGCCAGAAGTCTGAATCAGGTAACACCAGGCTGAAGTCAAGATGTCAGCAGAGCCATGCACCCTCTCGAGGCTCTAGAAGAATCTGTTCCTTTCTTCTTCCAGCTTCTAGTGTCTGTTGGTGTTCCTTGGCTAATGGCCGCCTCACTCCGTCCCTGCTCTATCTCTGCATGTCTCCACATCTTCTTCTCTTACGTCTATGTGAACTCTTTTGCTTTTCTCTTATAAAGGATACTTGTGGTGGCATTTAGGGCACAAATTGATAATCAGAGTGGTCTCCCTATCACAGAAGTCTTAGTTTAATCACATTTGCAAACATCCTTTTTCTAAGTAAGGTAGCATTTACACATTCCAGGGGCTAGGACTTCATATCTTCAAGGAGCCATTTTCAGCCTACCATGACTATGAAATGTGAAAAGAAGCAGTCATGTATTTTTTTAGAAGAAGAATAAGAAATGATTGCTAGGGAGAAACTGCTGAAATATTGAACGTGAACATGTCTTAAAAAAGTTAAGTTCAGTGACTACACATTGGATCAAGGAAATGTCCCACAGCCTAAAGGCCTCAGTATTACTATACCTCTCTGAACCAGATGGAGTAAATCCTGGTACATGAGGCATTTGACAAGTATCTTAGAAGAAAGAGCAGGGCCTGGGTTTTTTATAAGCGATTACACTCCAACTTTTTAAGCTCTTTCCACCTCTGGCCCTGCCTCCCACGCCACCATTCCATCAAGCTACAGAAGGATGTAAAGGACACAGATTTTTCAGTACTCAGTCTAAGAAGAGAAAACAAATTGTTCTAAACGCAATGAAAAGAGATTCAAGATTCACCCATGCTTTATCAGATTTAAAAGAATGGCCCAAATATTAGCAAGTTAAAATAAAATACCATTGCAGATGTTGCAGTGAAGGAAGAGAAGTGGGATGGAGGGAGGGGGGTAGTGAAAACTACAAATAGTACCTGCTAGTGGGAGAAGAACTGTTATTAAAAGATGAAACTTCACAGGTTGGGTCAAAAAATTAAATCCAACTGCTCTTTACAAGGTACTAATCTAAAGAAATCTAAATAAAATTAACACAAAAATAAAGTTAAATAAATAGGCCAATACATATTAAGTATACAATAACCAGCACTCCATTTCTATTTCAGCAATAAACAATTAGAAAATATAATAGAGATAAACCATTCCTGTTAGCAATAACAATACAAAATGACTAGGAATAAGTTTAATAACAATTGTGTAAGAGATATCTGTAAAGTGTACATAAAATAATACTAACACATACTGAAAGCATTTACCAGTAGCTAATAAAATGTTAAACATTGCTTTTGATTAAGGATGGTATGGTGAGAAAAGACATTTTTCACATCTACCCTTTCCATTGGAGAAATTCCGGTTTGTTTGAAAAGATTAATAAGCTTCCAGCTGGATAGTGGCAAATTATTACAATAATGTAGATAAACCCAAGGAGCTAAGAAAGAAAACTACATAAATTGGAATGTAGAAAAGTTGATATTTATCTAACACCAAAATATATCTTGTGACCAAGTTGTAAAATACTGTTTTGTTAATTCTGAAAAAGAAGGTTCAGTTTATAAAGCATTAGTTGAGTTCAGTCCATTTAACTTTTGTTTTGATAAGTTTGCAACCTGAAAATTAAAAAATTGTCATAAGGTATCTGATTATTCAGTAAGGCATTGGAAAGTTTTATTTTTAGTTTTTTGTTTGTTTTAAAGATTTATTTATTTGAGAGAGAGAAAGAAAAAGCATGTGAGTGGTGGGGAGGGGTAGAGGGAGAGAGAGAATCCTCAAGCTGCCTCCCTGCTGAGCATGGAGCCCAATGTGGGGCTCGATCCCAGGACCCTGAGACCATGACCTGAGCTAAAATCAAGTCAGCTGCTTAACTGACTGAGCCACCCAAGTATCCTGAAAGGTTTATTTTTGTATATTAATGAACATGGTGGAGGACTGATTAGCAGTTTGGCATGTGAATGTATAGACTCATATGTTTTGATGACCATACCGGGAAGAAATTTGATTATTTGGTGTTAAGGTGGAGTCAAAAGTCTCTTAGGGCAGAATGAAGAAGTCTATTCTTTTCATTTAATTTTTTCAAAATTTTAATATTCCCATCAAATATGTAGAAGGCATTTTATAAAAATAAGAAATACCATCTCATAATCTTCATCAAACATAATCTTTGATCAAATACGATCTTTGACCCATAATTATTTTGAAATTAAAATATGATGTGAAGTGTATTTATTCTTGTGTTTAAGCCAATATTTGATATAATGGGAAGCTTAGCTAAGCTAGCATTGCCCATACAGTCAGCTTTAACCATAAGTCTTGGTGTAGGGGATTCTTCAATCTTTCTTAGATGCGTGGTTATCTAATTTAATCACTTAGAGATATATATGTCCTAGAATTCCTGTGTGTACCATAATAGGCAGCAGAGCACAGATATAAGAAAGAAAGGGCATGAAATCATAGAGAAGAAAGATTTTATTTTATTTTTAATTCAATTTTTAAATTTTATTGACATATTTGACTTATAACATTGTATAAATTTAAGATGTACATGTTAATTTGCTACATTCATATATTGTAATATGATTGCCTTTGTAGCAATAATTAGCACCTCTATCACATTACATAAATCTCTCAGAAGAAATATTTTAGGTGGAAGACAGGAAGGCACTACTAACAAGCTTCACCAAAACCGTTGTTTGCCTTCTTCTGGTAATTTGAATACCATTATTTAAAAGACATTAGCTAAGATTTCATTCATTTGGACTGGGCAGTAGCTAGAATCAATATTTGCAAATACCTGTATCTCACTAACATTTATAATACATATGTTCACAACAGAATTTTTTTAAACTTTTTTATTTTATTTATGTATTTATTTATTTGACAGAGAGATAGAGAGAGCACAAGTAGGCAGAGTGGCAGGCAGAAGGAGAGGGAGAAGAAGGCTCTCTGCTGAGCAGGGAGCCCGACGTGGTGCTCAATCCCAGGACCCTGAGATCAGAATAATTTTGATGTAATATTTGTAATACAGTATTCATAATCATTTGTAACTCATATATCTGACAAAAGATTTAAATTTAGAATATATAAAGAGCTATTCCATTTCAATAAAAAGCAACAAACTATCCAAAAAATGAGCCTAATATTTGAAAAGACACTTAACAAAAGAACATATAGAATAGGATATAAGCATATCAGTTTATGTTCAACATCATAAGTAATAAGGTAACTGTATATTAAAACCTCAATGAAAGAGGAAATTCAAACTCTTTAGAAAGATTTAGTTAAAAAAAGCTAACACTACGAAGTGTTGATGAAGGTGAGGAGCAAGTCATGCATTTCTATTAAAAATGTAAAATGATATAACTTTTTTAGAAGTTTGATAGTTCCTTAGGTAGTTAAATATATACTTACCATATGACCCAGTCATTCTATGCCTAGATTTTTAACCAAGAGATATTAAAACCTATGAACACACAATCTTGTATGGGACTGTCCATAATACATATATCCATTATAGCCCCAAACTAGAAACAACCATGATAAACAGCACCAACTAAGTGGATAATTATACAGAGAGATTTATATAATGGGATACTCCTCAGCAATAAAAAAACAAACTGCCAGTATATATAACAACATGGAATAATATCAAAAACATTATGCTGAGCAAAGTAAGCCAGACACAAGAGTATGTACTGTATTCTTTCACGTATGTAAAACTAGAGAAGAAAAATTTAAAGTATCAGAAATCAGATTAGTAGTTGCTCAAGCCTAGGAGTCAGAGTGTTGCCTGAAAGAGGACACAAGTGAACATTTTGGGGTGATGAAAATGTTTTATATCTTTCTTGTGGTTGTAGTTATGTGTGGTACAAATTTGTCAAAATTTGAAATACACCTAAAATGTATTTTATTGTATGTAAGATATACACAAATAAAGTTGATTGATATAAAACACCTTTTATAAGTAGCATCAAAAACATAATATACTGAGGGATAAATTTAACACAAGATTTACAAGACCTCTGCACTGAACACTTGAAAACATTGCTGAAATTTAAGAACAAAATAAGTGGGAAACATATGTTTTAGAAGACTCAATATTGTTAAGGTTTAGATTCTTTTTCAAACTGATCTATAGATCAGGTGTAATCCAAAACAAAGACCAACATGATTTTTGGTAGAAATTGACAAGCTGCTGTTAAAATTCAAATGGGAATGTAAAAAACATAGAATAGCCAAATAATAAAAAAAAAAAAGAACAGTGTTGGAGAACTTGTACTACCTGTTTTCAAGATGTACTATACAGCTGCAATAATTGAGACAGTGTGATATTGGCCAAAAAGAAATAGAACAATGAAAATAATTTGGGGAATTTAGAAATAGACCCATGTGTAATATAGAAAACCGATTAATAAGGAAAACAATAGTCCTGGATACAATTCAAAAAATGGTGTTGAAACCACCAGATATTCATATGGGGGTAAAATGAATCTTGATTTTCTTTCTCACATCATACATAAATTTTATTTGGGGAAAATCGTAGCTGTAAAGCTAAAAGCTAAAACTAAATTTGTAAAGCTTCTACCAGAAAATGCAGGAGAATATCTTTGAGATTTTGTGTCAAGTAAATTTTTTTCTTTAGATAAGATACATAAAGAACTAAGCATAAAAGAAATCATTGATAAATTAGACTTTATCAGAATTTAAAACTTTTCATCAAAAGTCACTGTTTAGAAAATGAATAGGAAAGCCATATTGAGAGAAGATTTTGCTGTAGATGTATCTGACAAAGGACTTGTACTCCTAATGTAAGGGAGTTTTCCCTTATATTAAAGAAATGATGTAATGTAAAATAATGTAATAATAATGTAATATAAAAGAGATGATCCAATTTAAAAATGGGCAAAATACATGAACAGATATGTCACATGAATGACAAATATGCACATGAAAAAGTGTTCAATATTAGTCATCTGGTAAAATGCAAATTAAAATCACAATGAAATACCTTTATACTGCCACAAGAATGTCTAAAATTTTAAAAAGATAGGCAACACCAAATGTCAGCATGAATGTGGAATAACCAAAGTTCTGGTTAGTGACAGGAGGGTAAAATGCTTTAACCATCCTGGAAAACTCTTGGGCAAGTTCCTATCAAGTTAAACATACCTTATAATGCAGCAATTCCACTCGTAGGTATTTGCCCAAGATAAATGAAAGCATATGCCCCAAAAATATCTTGTCCAAGAATGTCCTTAGCAGCCTTATTCATAGTCCCAAACTAAAAAGAACTCAGTATTCATCAGCAGGAGAATAATGTCTCCTTGAAATGTAATACAAGTCATCAGTATATGAAAGAACAAACCACTAATAAGGATAGCCACAGGGATGACTCTCACAGACATCATGCTGAGTAAAAGAAACTGCACAAAAACCAAAAGGTATATAATTGTATTTATGAATTTCAAAAACAAGTAAAACTAATCTACGATGATGGAAATCAGAAAAATGGTTCTCTGAGGTAGGTGGAACTATGGGGTTTGGGAAGGATCACAGGCAACTTTCAGGGGGTAAAGTAATATTCCAAATCTTAATTGGGATTTGGTTAGATGAGTGCGTGTATTTGTCAGAATTCATAAAGCCATACTTGTAATGTTTGTGAATTTCACTGTCATTTATACTTGTTTTAAAAATAAAGCAGTGCTTAAGAGTCAGCTCCTTTGGATTAGGCAGTTCCTGATAACTAGCAGTAGCATGGAAGTTATGTATGAAATGCAAACTGTAAGGAGAGCTGAAGCAGCACCACTGCATGCAGTGATGTTGTAACAAACATCGGCAGAACTCCTTCAGAGTTCCTGCATGGCTCAGGAGAGCTTCCGGGAAACAGCACCAGCAGGCAGAGCCCCCTGATGCGCAGTAATCAGAGGCAAGATGGCTCATTTCAAACATGGAGCTGAAAAGTAACCCTCAAATAATTTTTGCTGAATTGAAATAACTTTTTAACAGACTATGAAGAACAGTAAAACCATATCAGTGGAGACTTTAGAAAAGCTACAGGTACACATTAACTGAACTTTTTTTTAAGAAGACACATGAAACTTTTCAGCCTTCAACTAATTTATAGTTAGTAATAATTACATTCAAATATTGTTGATTAAACAAATACTCACTAGTTCTTCTACCAATAAATGTTTCTCTAGCTAATGTACATAGATAAAAATAGGGACTGAATCATTAAGAATTACACTGTTGCAAGATGGCTTAGGTGAGGGCAGAAATAGTACTCTATATTTTATTTTGGGGGAGATTATTTTCATTCTATTTACCAACTTCTGAAAGTGTCTAAACCTTTTTATAGTGCCCATACTTAGTTTCTTTACAGTATTATTATATCTAGACTCCACTTCCTTTTTTGTAACTGGAATAAAAGTAATTGAAGCTAAGACTTATTGAGGGGCAAAAATTATTTCTGATACCTGAGGGTTATTTATTATTACCTCCCTATTCAATCTCTTAATTTTTCTATTATTTGCCTTTCTTCCTTTACTCTTTTAAAGCTGATTTCTAAAACTGATTTTTCTTAGTTTTCCTTTCATATATGAAGCACTATTAAGTTTCTGAGACACATGCTATTTATTCCATTTCTTCCTCCCAACAATACGGATATCTCTCATACATAATGATGATTTTTAAAGTCTATTAAATGCACACAGTTGATGAAAGAATCTAGCTGAACTGCATTTGTATGCCGTAACCTCACTGGGGTGAGTGGGGGTGTGGGGAATGCGCTGACCTAACAAACTTTGGGAAATGATGCTTTGACTAGGAACTGACTGAAGATAAAAGAACTAAAGGTAAAAGGAATTTTACATCCACAATATAAGCTATTTGGCAAAGTTGTTTCCCATGTGGGTAAAGATTCACCATCCTAATACTATTATACATTCATATACAGGAATTGAACAATTAAGTATAGGGATGGCAAAGTATAGGAACCAGGTTATTCAATATTGGAGTCCGGGGTTACAGATAACCAAAGGGAATAGTCTAGAATGACCTGTATAGTAATGGGGTTTGACTTGGACAGAGTATGAATTCATGTTTATCTTAATACAGGTGTAGATGGTTAAGTATAGAAATACGTATGTATATATATGTATCAGTATGCACACATAAAGTTGCTGCTCTGTTAGCTCTAGCTCAGAGGGTCTAGAAGTAACACTACTTTAGTAGCAATGAACATACCTATCATCCAGATCTTGGCCACTAACATTATTCTCCAATAAAAAGAATCAGGATTCTTGTAGAAAGACTGACTCTAGGAATGGAGCAGGAAGTAATATGAACATGGAGCATCTTCTAGCACTAGAAAAGAAGAAATTCCTAAAGAAGTACAATCATCATCATCCTGTAATGAGGGTGTATATCAAAGGGACACAGGAATTAACTAAAAGGGCTCTCAGTGGCCAAAGCTAGAACAATTTGGGCAACAAAATGAATAAAGCAATATCGGATCATAACCCAAAGTATAAAGTAAATATCCATGAGTTCATGCTTATATAAATAAATGATTGAATATATAAATAAATGATGAGTAAATAAACTGGGGGGGAGGAGAGGCAAATCTCTATTGAGAATTCCAAATAATTTATATAGATACTCGTGTAGACTGCACATAGAGACTTCCCTACAAAAAGAACAGTAGGGAAAGGGGGGGAAATAACTTTACAGAGAAGAAAGATGACAAAAAGTTTTCAGCCAGGTGATCAAGGTTAACATCAATAGTGATGAGTCGTGTTGATAGTATGCACCCTTGTTATGATGTCATGAAAACGGACACTTACTTCTGTGGTCTTCCTCCCCCAAAAAACATAACCTCAGTCTAATGAAAATAAAAAAAGGACAAATCCCAATTAAGAAACATTCTACAATATACCTGACCCAGTACTCAAAACAGCCTTCCCTCAAAAAAAGGGAAGTCTGAGCAATTGTCACAGCCAAGATAAGCCTAAGGACACATGACAAACGGAATGTAATAGGATATCCTGGATGGGATCCTGGAACATACAAAGACTATTAGGTAAAAAAGAAGGAAATCTAAATAAAAATGGACTTCAACAATAACGTACCAATATTGGTTCATTAATTGAAAGGAATGTGCTTTACTAACGTAAGATGATAATGGGGAGGGGGAAGTGGAATATAGTGAGTATATCTGTACTATCTTTGTAGTTTTTCTGCAAACCTAAAACTGTCTTAAAATAAATATGTTTCAGAAAAAAGTACAGGGAGAGCTGCTTTAGTGGGAGCTACCTCATTGGCTTGTCCTTTGTCAATGTTCCTTTTTTGGCTTGGCAGTGGATTGGTTTGTTTGTTTGCTGATTGGTTGGTTTGGACCAGCTGTGGTTCCGTGGTAATTGCTCAGGATCAGGTTTTGTGCCTCCATATTTATTACAACTTCTGTGTTTTTCTCAATTCCTGAAACTGCCTTTAAGCAGAGGTTTGATTCAAAATCCATGAGTAGTATGGTCTTTCAGTGTCAAAACTGAAAGAATTCAGATCATGCATAAGCACACTAAATATTCCCCAGCATTTTACACAAACACACACACATGCACGCACACACATATCATATGTCAGGGGTAAATTCATTTTGGATACTGAAAGAATTGTGCAGCCCATAAGTGCACATGGGATTAGACCATATTAACTATTTCATATTGGAAGAGATCTGGCACCTGTAGAAATTCTCCCCAGGGTCCAGGTCCTCTCTGGGAAGGCTCTGCCCCCTATGCTTGCTGAGAAAAACAGGTGTCATTGTGTGTGGTCCTGTGAGAACAAGAAGGATAGGTAGCTATGAGAACTTCATGCCCACTCAGGATACAACTCACATTCACTTTCCACAGAATTCTTTAATAAGAAAATGAGTGGAGTGAATGAATGCACATACCTGCTCAGTCCCGACATTAGTAGGTAAAATTTCTCTGCATCTCCACTCTTCATCCAAATCTCCATGAAACCAGAATTGTTTATTTAGAATAAACAAACCCTGCCTGCATATTAGGATCTTCTCTGGAGCTTCTAAAATTGCCAAAGTGTGGGCCCCGCCCACAGCTAATCAGAATCTCTGATGGGGAAGACGGGGTACAAGCATCCAGGAGTTCTTTAAATCCTCCAGGTGATTCTAGTGTATGCAGGATTGAGAGCACCTGGGGTAGACCAAGTTTTAGACCCCTGTGAACCTTAACCTTTTGGAAGTGAAGCTGCTTGCATGGGAAATGCATATAGGATTTCCCCTGATCCTAATTTTAAGCTTTTGCAACTTTCAATTTAAAAAGAAAAAAAGAAAAACAGAAAAGAAATAGAACGCACAAGCACATATGAAAACCAGAGAAAATGCTCTGAGGACATTCTCACATCTAGGGGAGAGTGACTTTAAAAATGTTTATATTTAAAATTCTCTTTCTTTCTCTCTCCCTTTTGTTTGCATTTCCTGATATAATTAGGCAGAGGCATATTTCTGACTTCTAAAAGAGTAAAAAATCAATCATGGCTAGAGCTACTGAGCCAAAAGAGAACCTAGGGAAGTAAAAGGGACAGCATACCTGGTTCTTGAAATCATACAGACTAGAGCATACCCCTCAGGCATTCTGTGTGCTCAGTAACTCCAACACCCCTGACATCACTGTGTTCCTAAATGTAAAAATTACAGGTCAATTACGAAGATAATAAAAAAGCCTCAGATACAGGATGCCAGGAATCACCAAGCAGTACTGAGGTTATTGGATCTAAGTAAGAGACCTTATGCTCTCCAAGACAATTAGCATTAAAGCAAAAAGAGAGGTGATTTACGATGACATCCAACTTTAAGCAGAATGAGAACTTTAAAATACTTTTATAAACCTTTGCAAGTGTGACAATTTGATTCTACACATTTTATTGCACTGTTTTAATCCAGAGATGGCTTGTTTCTGTGATCTTTTCTTAGAGAAATGAGTATCACTGGATAAGTAGTGAATAGAGGCACTAAATGAACCTATATTTTATAAAAGCTGCTTACAGATCAGAACAGAGCTTGTGGATATGTACATCTTAGTGTACAACCTGCTGTTTAAGACAAACAGAACCGTTAACACAACCCACATCTGCTTTTAAGCAGATGTTTGATTCAAAGTCCACAGAGTGGTATAGTTTTTCATTGTCCAAACTGAAAGAATTCAGGTCATGCATTAGCACACTAAACTTTGAGAAGTGTTACTTAATTTTCAGAATTCACTAAACTGGATATAAGATAGCAAACAGATATTTTATCAAACCAGTGAATCTTCTAGTACTATGGAAGAGTCACTGGTTCTTTAAATGCAGCCTAAGAGAGTGTGTTTGGCCAGGAAAAGAACCACTAATTATCTGTAAATTCACAATGATCTTTAAATTTTCAAAGTAAATGGTTCTCAGGGGGACACTTGCCCTTCTAGCTCCAGATGCTCTAAAAACTGTAACAAACTGCAAATAGTCAGGTGACTCCTGAGAAATATGATAAATTTGGATTAATATCCATTTAGGATAAATCTCACTGGGGATATCTTTTCGCCTCTCTCCTAGGTACCAATTATATTTAATCAGTTGTAAAATATATAAAAAAATAAGATAGTTTTTCTCTCTCCTTGGTAGGTTAGACTGTGATTTTTTTGCCCCGAAATATACCGTACTCGTTGCCTACCATCCACGCAGTGTCTAGTAGTCTCAATAAATACTTTATGAATTAGAAGATGACTACAAAAATGAATATATTGCTACCACGATCTCAAATAATCTTAACCTAAACTCAGAAGTTTAACAATAAGCAGTTATAAAAGATCCACTACATGCCAGGCACTGTGCTGGGTTCTAGGGACATAGAGTTGAATAAGAGTTTTTTAAACACATTTCAGAAAAGAAACTGCTTGTCATAAGATATTCATAATATTCCACAATAACTAATAGCTAGCTGCTGGCAAGCAAGTATTTCATATGCCTAATTTCAACGGATGCCCAATTTATTTTTACCTACCTCAGAAAGTACAATTGAGAAAATATTAGAACCGCTTATGAGCAATCTATGGTCAATGTCAGTAGAAGGTGCTGCTTAAGAATAAGCTGAGTTCAAAATCTGACTCCTTTGCTAACTCTGTGGTTTTCATCAAGTGTCTTAATATTTCTAAACTGTAAATTCCTAATCTGTAAGGTGGGGAAATAATGATCGTGCATGTCTCATAGGGTCATCGTGACAATGAAGGGGGACCATCTCTATCTGAAACAAATTAAACACTTAGTAAAAGCTACTGTTGTTATATTCAGTGGTAGGGCCAGTTTTTCAAAACAGGAAGACTCAAGGGTGGTGATTTGTTTGCAGGTAGATGAGACCAGTTTGAGGCTGTGTTTGTAGAGCAATTTACATGAGATTGAGAAAAACGTCCTTATCCATGTCAGAAGAGAAGGAGAAAACTGATGGAGCTGAAGGGGTATTTAAAGTTCCACCAGGTGCTCAGCTGCTGTCACCATTATTATTTATTATTTTTATGTTACCACTTCATGAGGAGTGAGGCAAAACGTCGTGCTTAAACTCTGATAGTATTCCAAACCTTTCTATGTTTATAGAGTAGTGGAAAGAGAAGTGATGATGAACATAAAAACGCCCCCTCCCCCATACTCCGGACCGATTAAATGAGAATTCTAAGGAATATGAGAAGCCTCAGTAGGAAATCTCATTCACTCATTCATTTATTCACTCACCCGTTTGTTCATTCATAAATAAAAGAGCAGTAGTAGTAATGTCTATGAGGAGCATTGAGAAGCACACATTTCTCACACTAGTGCTATCATAATGACCAAGTTAAAATCTAACGTACGGGGCGAAAAGAAACAAAAACAAGTTTTCTTTAAATCTCCAGCTGGGACAGGAAGGAAGAACCGGTTGCTGAGAGGCTGTTTCCTGAAAAAGAGAAAAAGGAAACAAGGATCAATCTGTGGCAATCAGCGGGTGATTCCATCAGGACTTTTTGTGATTTCATGCAGTGGGGAGACGTAGCAGGATAAAATTTTAAATGAAACATAGGTTGATTTCCTCGAACATTTTTAGAACATTCTCCAAAATTAAATATAAATGATGAAGAGGATGGGAAGGGCAAAAACTGACAGAAACTACAAATTGCAATTTAAAACTATTAACTGCATTGCAGG
Source organism: Zalophus californianus (assembly GCF_009762305.2). Taxonomy (NCBI): domain Eukaryota; kingdom Metazoa; phylum Chordata; class Mammalia; order Carnivora; family Otariidae; genus Zalophus; species Zalophus californianus. The sequence continues at coordinate 80,999,112 of NC_045606.1, forward strand.
GTCAAATGTGGCCCATATAAGTGCCTCTTGGCATAGGAAATGTCTCCTGAAGTCACATCGCTGCAACAAAACTTCACTTTCCACTCCAGTTGTAGAAGTATTATCTTGCTACAGTGTTTTATATATATATATATATATAAAATGTGTTTATGTATATCATTTTAACCTGCTGATGTTGCCTTGTCACTCATTTCTGAGCCCTATCACTCAGGCAGTGAATTGTTAAGGATTGCCCGCTTTGCTACCATCACCAACCACTAGTGTTCCCGGAGTTTCCCAGACATTCTGAACTCTCTCCCCTTATGGGGACACATTTGCACCATGGGGTCCCCGCTCTGAAATGACAAGATCTGAACACAATAGGAGCAGCATTTGTAAACCTCTCCATTCTCCTGCGATGACTTTTCCCTATTGTCTGTGCATCTTGTTAGTGCTACACTTGAATCCACACCATTAAAGCAGAGACATGGCTGCTGTCATTCTCAGTTATCCAGGGCTCTGGCAAAGACAGATCAACTCAGAGAAAAAGCCTCTGCCTCCCTTTTTATCACCCAGAGACAGAAACTTAAATACATACAACCAATTATTTGAAGTCTTCCCAAGGCTCATAGGATAGGGCCAATTGCCCTTCTGAACTCAGAAAAAGAGCTGAACTAAGGAGGCTAGGACAGGTCAGGACTCATCAAAAGTAACATTCCGACAAGAAGGACCAATTAGGATGACAGCTGGAAGGGAATGCAAGACACCAGAGAAGCAGGTGTTTCTGATTATTTTTTCTTTTTAATTTGGGAGAATGTTACAAGTAAAAATTCCATTAATATCCACAATTCAGTGAGTTTTTGTTATAATTTTGAACATTCATCTTTTATATCATTTCAGGCAACAAAGCAGAATTGGGACCAATATGTGTGTAATGAATTAAAGTATGATAAGAATTTATTTAAATTAGCAAGGAAAAGATGAAAATATCTTTTGTGGATTTAAGTACATTATTGATTATAAAAGTTTTTAGCTAATTTGGGGGCTAGCTGCTTTTATGAGATGGGTTTTGAGATCAAAGATAATTCAAATGTTTAAATTTGGGTAAGGAAAGACTTGACAATGGGTAAAGGCATTCTAAACATTAGTTCTCAAACGTGGCTGCATTTTGGAATCACTGGGGAGCTTTAAAAATTATTTTATGCCAGCATAAGAGTGAAAAAACACTGTCAGTTAAATGATCGCTTTTCATAAATTGTATGATGCACCCCTAATATCAGAGAGATTAAATATGGAAAAATAGTGAGGTCTACAGTTGATCACAGTTGTAATAATCTTGGCTTTGGAGGTTAGCAGCCGGGGAAATAATCTATGCAAAACTTTGCCTAGCATTGGGGAAATGGGTACAGGAATAGTGAATATAAAGGCAAAATAACTGTGAAGAAGTTTACTTTTTCCTCTGTGAGTATCTAAAGGAAAATAGTGATGTTAAACTTTCTCAGAAAAAAAAAATTTTTTTCACATCTCAGTGTGCCCAAATGGCTCTATTCCTTAGCCAGTTATTAACGAAGTGGGCAGGATTACTTTTAAACCAATTATATGAGCCATGAATATTGTCACATTTATCTGAAACAGAAGGTTCTCGTGGAAAAGGAATAAATTCCTGAACATATTTATGATTCTTTTAGGAAGGCAGATGGGAGAGAATGGATGTTGGGTGGGCAAAAAACAACGTCCACTACCAGGAATGATCATGGCACCAGGGTTTGTATTAGTTAAAATTTGCAGACAGCTTATATGCCCAGGAAAGGAGGTTTCAAAAAGTATCTAATATAGATTAGTTATATAGATATAACTGTCTATAATAACTTGAAAAATGGCTACTAGATGGTAGGTAAAAAGCAATATTGTTTTTAAGTTTTATATAAAGTATGTCTAAACATATATCAAAATGCGTGTGTATGGTATCTATATATACACATATACAAATAGATATATATTGGTATTTAGGGATTAAATAAATGATACTTTTTAAATATAAATAAGCATTGTGGACATACCTTAGAGTGAAAAAATCTCCTAGGTAATTTAAGTGTTAAAATATATATTAGATCATTAAGCTTAATTACACATTTAATATTGAAAAGTAAAATGTTGCCATAATTTAATTATAGAATCTATTAATTTGTATGAAACTGATTATTAACTGAAATAGCTAAATACAGAAATAGATTGCTAATATGAATGTCATGAAAGCACCTTTACTAGATAACTTTAGAAAGAACACAATATCCCTTTCAAGTCAATAAGTCTATTTAAATTATTTAATAGTTATACAATCCCCCAAAATAGGTTTTCAGTATTTTAATTCTATTTTGTTGAAATGTTACATCCTTCCATAAATGTCATATTACTAAACATATAACTCTTATAAACTGTATTTAATGCCTAGCTGTTTAATTCAATAAAAAATTTTAGTTATAAGGAAGGAAATCTCCAAAATCATGAATGACAGCATCATAATAAATAATCATAATAAGAGCAATAATAATAATATGAATAATTTAAAGAGAAAAAAATTAGAAAAAAATGAGATTATCCCCACACCTATTAAAATCTTCACTTCTACTAACATCTGGTAAAACTGAGCCTTTTATTTAGCTTTATAAATGTAACATGTAAGGACCACACGATCACTCTTGCGTAGAACAGTGCCAAGACTTTATTGTTCCAGCACTATAATCTTAAATTTTAAATGTATCTAACTAAAAATTATAGTAATAAAGTTCAAGTAATTGATGTGGTTTTGGAACATAGGTGAGGTTCCGTGGGGGGGAGTCCAGAGCCCATGACCAAGAAAGAATTCTTGAGATGTCTTTGGTGCAAAATGGTGGTTTATTAAAGTACGGGAATAGGACCCGGGGGCAGAAAGACCTGCTGCCCAAGGGTTGTGAGGGGTGGCTGATTCTATACTACGGGGTTGGGGGAGGTAAGGAAAAGGGAGGTTTCAGGAGAATTTTCATATGCCAAGGAGGACCTACAAGATAGAGGCCTTGCCATTGTCAAGTTAAGGTTGTTTTCCCCTCTAGCAAGGCATTAACATTAAGATAGTGGGGAGATTCCTGGAAGAACGTCACACATGTCCCACCCAGGAGTGGGGGTGGGGGGTGGCTGCAGGGTGTCAGCTTATGCTTTGTCTTCAGCCAGGCTTCTGCTCCCTCATCAGTAATTGTTCTAAGTAAAATACCAGGTTTATCACTATATTATAGAAGTATTATAGAAGTTCACTCTATAGTGATAATATTTGGCTTTGACCTTATTTATTTGTAAATAAAATATTGGTAAATATTTATGCTAATACTTGGTCATCTCACATGGAACCAAACGGTTCTTAGAGGGACTTCAATTACGCATGTATGTCTGTGTATATATGCAAATACATATATCTATATATTTATTTATATATGTTATATATGTATATGTATCTTTTAATGTGAGGTGGTTTGTACATATAGGTATGTGTGTATGCATGTGAGATAGATATATATATAGCAAGAGGTAGTGAGAGAGGAGAAAGAGAGAAAGGGAGAGAGAGAAAAGAAATTCTGGAAAGCTTTGTAAATTTTTAATGGTAAATATCTCTGTGGGGTGTCATCAGTGGAGCTTTTATTTCCAGCACACATATTTCTATTTTGAGTATTTTGTCTTCAATGAACGGAAAGTACAGCAGACTTTGGTTTTAGAAGGTAAAGTCTCAGCTCTTAGGAAGCTTATTAGAGTATGTTCACACTGGAGCAATCATCCAATTAAGCCTGAGAGTAAGGTTAAATCCCATTAGGGCAATTATTCAGTTAATTACTCTGGTGTGAACATAGCCTTAGTTTAAGAGATGTAGAACATGAGCCTGTATCTAAAGGGGATGGAGGTCAGAGCCATCTCCCCAGCAAACCAATTTAGAAGATTTAAGTGAGCTGTTCCATAAGCCAAGAAAGAATCACTTTTGAGAAATTCGTGTTTAAAAGGAGAGTACACTTAATTAGCACTGGACACAAACGCCAGACAAAGACTTACCACCAGAGAGAAATGCCAAAAGTGGAGTATTTTTACAGTAGGATGGCCATTGGAGGAGTTCAGCATCCTTAAACACGAATTATTTGTTAATCATTGATTCATTTACCCCTTGCTTTATTCACTACTTAAGTATTTATTGAGTATCTAACTCAGAGTAAAAGTTTGTCTCCAGTTTTAATGTGCAGGGCAGGCATGAGGGAAGAATCAGAGAAGCCGAGAGATGGAGAGGGTATTCCCTGCAACCTCTTCTGTTAGGATCTAAATGCAGCTTGGAGTCATGGATTCACAACTTTGAGTAATGACCTATAATCACTTCCTTTGTTCTGGGGACTTTTGTTTTGTTGTTTGTATCTTCTTAGCTATTAAATAGCATCTTTATGATGCCCACCTCTGGTGCTTTATGATTGAAAACCAAGCTACTACTCAGTCATGACGCAAAAATCCAGATATTTGTTCTTATATACCACAAGTAGGGTTATAAGCTAAGGTCTAGGGATAGTTGCTTTTCTTCCACAGTGACATCAAACCCAAAACAAATCAAATACATTAGTGTTGCATTCTTTTTCCTCCTTCCCTCCCCCAACCCATCTCCTTAGCCTGGCACTGGATTTTCAAGGAAAAAGCAGATGAGGCCTTTTTTTTTTATCTTGCACTTTCTATATCACTGAAAAGTCCATGAGATGAAATGGATCTGTTTCCCAGAAGGGGAAAATTAGAACACTGTTTTCTTGCACTTGGAAAGCTGCTCAAGGGTGAAGCTCTTATTGACTGTGCGTCTGCCATTTTAAAAGAGATTCTGGGTTTATTACAGCTTCTTGGGATACAGAACAGGAAGAGAAATATGCTGTCTGTTAACTAAATTACACGACTGATTCATTTTTTAGCCACTATAATAATTGTTCTGAAATTAAGTTTATTTTTAAATTTATGTAATACAAGTCATAAGAATATAGGTTTTTAATAGCATTAATTGCAAATTTTAATTTTATTGTTCTTAGCTAAAAAATACTACAATATGCTGAAGTTTTATCATTATATCATTTTCTAAAGGGCTGAAAGCAGCTTAAGTCTTTCCCGGGATTTTGAATAAAGGAAATTACTAGTGAATCAGCAGGCTCTCTATTAATCTACTTAGCTCCGTGCCTCTGAATCCTGTGAAATATTTCATCTCTCCCAGAAATTTTTGTCCTGCCCCAAATGCTGGAAGCAATCCTTTTCCTAGATGGGAAGAATAGTAAGACCCTTTCATCGGTACTCCGTGAGATGAGGATTAAGTCAGAAGTGCTTTTCCTATTCTCATATTTTAACTTTTTTCTTGTAGCTGATCTCCTGCTTCATTCACCTGTATCAGAGAGAGTTATTTAAACCTCATTTCCAATAATATTCTTGTCTTTCTTATCTCCTTTTATCTAGTAGGTTAGAACATCATATATGCTATTAGTTCATGTAATTTTAAAAAGGAGAGTAACTTTTTTTGCATATGTACTTTTCACGTATATACTATGTAGAGTGTATACACTCTGTACATTATTTTGCATATTATGTATTTATAGATAAAGATGAATATACAGGGTCACATAAGCCAAATCATGTGCATGGTATTTTATGGGCCATATAAACTATTGTCAAACTCAATGTTGACTAATTGAATTCACCTTGTGTGCTGAATTTAGAACCTAACTTCTAACATGAATCTTCTAAGTTTCTATTGCTGCTGTAATGCATTACCACAAAGTTAATGGCTTAAAACAACGTAAATTTTCTATCTTACAGTTCTGTAGGTCAAGAGTATGACAAGGGCCTCATCAGGCTAAAATAAAAGTATTTGCAGGGTCGTATTCCTATCAGTATGTTCTGGGTGGGGTCCACTGCCTTGCCTTTTCCAGCTTCTAGAGGTTACCCACCTTCTTTGGCTCACAGCCTCTTTGTATCTTCAGAGCCAGCAATGACAATTCTAGTCTTTCTCACATTGCATCATCCTGACCTTCTCTCCTATGGCCCTCCTCTACTTTTAAGGACCATTGTAATTATACTGGGCTCACCCACATAATGAATCATCAGCTCCTTATCTCAGGGTCCATACCTTTAATCATGTCTGCAAAATCCCTTTTGCCATCTTGGGTAACATATTCAGAGGTTCTGGGAATTACAACAAGGATCTCTTATCCATGGAGCCATTATTCTGCCTACCACAGCTCCACTGTATGTTTCTAACAATGTAGTTGTGGAAATTGTGTCTTGTCTTGCCTTTCCCAAGAGCTGATAGGGCACATTCTCCTAGGTATGCTCTCCTCTGTCTTCCTATTCCACCAGTCTAAATTGACCCTAAGCCTGCTGCTTAGAATTCCTTAAATCACTGTGCTGCCCCAGAAGGGTAACAGGACTTGGTGTTTCCAGCATGGTAACCAATCTCCACTGCACCCTCAGTTCCTCTGTTCCTCAGTTCTGTAATATGCGTTTTATCCAACAAGTTTTCCCATTATCATAGTGACTATTCCCAACCTTTTCCATCAAGCTCATGCCTCTATTCATGTCACCTCTGTCATGGTCATTGTGAGATGTCCCAATTCCTCTTCAAGGTAGGACTTTTAGCCCAGCTGCTGGGAGCATGGTCAGCAAACACCATTTAGTTGTCAGTCCCTGATACAACTGCCTCTCCTAGGAGGATTGCCCCTTCTTGGGGTGGCCCTTATGCAAATGCCTGATTGATATGAAGGGTATAATGGTTTGGTTATCTCAGTCTAGCTCGGAACAAACCTCAAAGTCCACCCTATTTCCAGAGCTCCCTATAGGGTAAGCCAAAGCTATAATTGGACCTCCATCACACTTGTACTTCACCTGCTACTCTAGTATGCTCCCTTCCTTTACTTCCATTGGGTCTGGTCCCAAAAGCACCCCTTAATAAACATTCTGCAAGCTAATCCCTGTTTTTGAGCTGGCTTTACAGAGAGCTCAACTTGCAACACCCTCTCAGAAAATGAATTGCCTTCCAAACTACCTAATGTATTTCTATTGCCCTCCTATGTTTAAACCCAGATATTCTCTTCTCTTTAAAGTCTTTCATAACCCCTTCAGGAAAACTGAATTGTTCTTTCCATGCCCCTCCATATTCTAGAACATAAGAGGTAAAGAGGTAAAGAGGAATAATTTACCAATGTGAATAAGCATTATGTCTCTTTTGTGTTAACTCTCTAATGTCTAACAGAACTTGGCATAAAGTTGCCTAATAAATTTTTTAATGACTTCATGAATGGGAATATGATCTCTTCTGCCTCCATTGAAATCCCAGTTTAGTTACAATTCATCGTATTACTATTTATACAGATTGGCACAGCATATCAACTCTTCTTTGCACTAAATATGTACTCGACTCATGCCCTACCCCCATCCAATCATGCTTTCTACATAATTTGGAGAAACAAAGAGCCATAGGCCACATTAGGTAGATTGAATTTCTACCATTTAGAATGCTTTTTGCAATTCTTCTACCCACTTGTTTTCTTACAGGTTACTCCTTCAGTCTCAATCACATTGTCTTTCCTGCCTATCTATCTGTATAAGTTGAACCTAGCCCAGGGTCCAGTTATCAGGAGATGGTCAACATCTGTAATACAAAATCTATAGTAGAAAAATGGCAGTAGCATTACCTACCTATGAGCTGAGCTGGAATTTTTTACATTCTTAATGGACTTGCTTCCATGGAGAGGAATAGTCTGTATTCAATCAGAAAGAACAGAATACCAGAGGGAGTTCATCTTGTCTTCTTAAAAAAGTTCTCAAGCATCTAGTTCACAACTTTTCTTTCTTTATTTCAATTGCTTAAGAATTAGGAATTTCCTTCTATTATGGTATATAATGGTTGACAGTGCACACAAAACAACCACAAGAAAAATCTAGTGTAATTGATCACTGAGATATAATTCTTCCTTTCTTACCATGTTTATCCCCACGTTTTCCATCCTGCCACATTATTTATTTCCTTCTCCTTGACATGGTTATCTAGTATCTGATTTCTGCTGCATGTTTACACTTTAATGCACTTACCTGTCTTTTGTGATCTTTAAAAGGTGAATGTGCTGGGATCAGGGAAGTGCAGAAACAGCTTTAGAGGTCCCAATACGTGATAATTTTAAAATTCTGAGATCCATGCTGCTTTCCTTCATTTGTGATTCCAGGTTATGACTTTTCTCCTGGATAGGCTTTGATCATGCTTCCCTCCCAGTTGTGCATATTTAATCCTGAACATCTAAAAAATATCCATACCAGACTCAGAAACACATCTAGGCAGTATATGCTTTGTGGATGCTCATATCAATGGTGTCATGGTCAGGCTGCCATAGTGTGGTCAATCTGATATTTATCAAGACTAAACTTCAATTCCAGCAAAAGTGATTGCCTTTTTCTCTTCACATTTTCCCGAAAGTTCAAGAATGTTGTTTTTAAATTTATCTGTATGTGGGTATATTTTGAAGTGTAGAATATCAAACTAAGTAAGCCATAAAAAAGAGGCAGAAAAAGCATGTGTTGGGTAATTCATAAGCATGAAAATAAGAACTATGTCTCACAAATATTATGGAACTTTATTATTTGTATAACTTATTTATTGAATTGAAATATTACTCTATAAATAAAGTACATCTGAAGTCAGAACTAGAGAGCAATAAATAAGTATAAAACTAAACAGACTTTCTAATAATGGAATTGAACTGGACAGAAAAACACTGAATTATTAAGAGGAATGGCAATCAGAATCAATTTACAAGATTGAGAATCCCTCCAATTGGACACGAAATTATTGCTGTAACATCCACAGAATGTTGGGACAGAGAAATAATCTGTCAGAATGAGATTGAGATGACGATGAGACTGGTGATGAATGTGGAGAAATCATTTTTTTGCAGTTAAAGATGGTGCTACAGATGATATTATTGACTTCTGAATATAATAAGGATAGTCAAAAGTAAGAATTAGTGACCTAAAGTTCTTTCTACACTGAGTACAAATCTGTCTTACCAATTCAGTTTGTTCTAAAGACCTCGCTATTGGTAGCTTTCCTTTTTGGACTCAGAGGCATGACACCTCTCTAAAGCAGGGACCTCGTTTATGAACTGTGCACTTCAAAGTCATCCACTCATAGCTATTCCTGAATTACTGCCTCAAGGATAGTCAAGGATATCCTCCTAGCTGTACTAAAAGAATTTTTCAGGATACATAAAATTTTTAAGAAGACATATACAGCCTCATATTTGTTTTTAGATTCCTTATATCATCTTCCAGCTGAATTGAACACATGTGGTCAGATTTACTAGAACACATCAACTTACGATTGATTTAAAATAATTTAATACAACCAATCTTATTTGATAATACCCTAGTTAACTGTATCTTTCTTAGTCATTCAAAAATGAACATCTTGAGAAACCATATTTACGGTAAGCAGTCTTGGGAAAGCACAGCATTTAAAGATTTTAGTAAAAAGATGAAGATTCACTTGCATCTTTTTATTGTCCTCTTAGAATAACAACAAACAATGGAAATTTAAAATCAAATAATATGTGAAATGTTTGGCATAGAATAGGTGCAAAGAAACAACAGTGCTCTTCCCTTTAGAGTCCCAAAGCAGGTATCATTTGTAATTGAGAAGGTGCAAATTAAATCATACTTAACAGTGTCTAAAACATACATGAATCATTACCATTTAATTGGAAATTACAGGCCAGAATCAAGACATGAAATTGTCCCATTTCATTTGCATAAGAGGAAGAGGAGAAACCTCCAAGTCTGGTCTAGGATGGAGGCAGAAATTAAAGAGCTCAGGATGATAATCATGCAGATAAAGAATAGTTTCTAATATTAATTCTTTAACCAAATTCCTTAGAAATTGTCAAGAAACACTCTAATCATGGAAACTATAGTTTCAAATATTAAATACCAGTCTTGATTAAGGAAATAAAGAATATATATATATACATATATATATTTGTATAGGTTTAAGAGATACAAAAGCAACAAAAGATTTAGATTTTCATCATTTCCCAAGTTATTATCAAGCCTTACCTAGATCTCTTTTTCTGATTCACCTCTTACTTATATTTCTAATCAAATTTAATTATTAAATAAAGCTATTTTTCACAGACTCCTAAACATTTTTGCCCATGTGAAATTTTAGAGAATGCTGTCTTCACTTTAATTATATTATATTTTAATTAAATCATTGGAAATAATTTGAAGCTTCTCTCGGTGGTCCTGCTCACTTTCAGTGAATGAACTTGTCCTAAGCACTACCCAGGTTCCAGGTGCACTGCACTGCACAGGAAATAAATTAATGAATAGGGTCCTTCTAGTCAAGCATCTCCAAATATGTAATAGGATTATTGATCCCTGACAGTGGACAGTTTAGTTACTAGAAATATATTTGTTTAAAAAAATGAATAAATGTCTGGTAAAGTGTAATATTGTAAAATGAATACTAAAAACATCAATTCATGTGATTGCATACATTAAAGAAGTTTAGCCATAATGATTGAACCTTTACTAGTTTTGGGGTACTTGACTTATATTATCTCTATTATTCATTATAATAATATTGTAAGTTTGACTTTATTCTACTCATTTCTCACACTAAAAAAAAAAAAAAACACACAATAAAACAACTGAGCCTACAGTGTTGGCAATGCATCCAAGGTTAAGCCGCTAATAAGTAGTAACGTTATCCTATGAACAGCCATGGTCTTTCTTCCATGTAGAATTTGCTAGTTTTCATTTGAAACCATCAGCGCATCCAACGGTTTCACTGTGTTGGTGCTTTAATTGTCAATTGCAGTGTATTTCCCCACCCTCAACAAATCTCTACACAGAGTGTCCTTAATGAAAACCAGATAATGACTAGATTCATGGTCTTAGAGCATTTCCTGAACAATGAAATGTTTTCAGTGACGCTCAGAGGTGTATGTTGCCAACACAAACAAGGCCTACGGTAAAGTAAATGGATATAGTGTATACAAATTAATAACATTGGAAATGCCAAGATAAAATTAAGATTGGTTCATTTTGTGACTTCAGTTGAAAACACTAATGAGATTCTAACAACACCAGGGATCAGGAAGTAGAGTAGAGGAAAAAAAGGAATGCAGTAATAGAAGGTAAAACTTTTGCCTATCTAGGATAGTTGTGGACACCTCTGTGATATTACCAACTGATGTGATAGGATTCTATTTTGTAACATTATTTCAACAAATTATTAGAATTCTATTTTATAATGCAATTATTATTAAGAAATATAAAGGATGTATACTTCATTATTTATATCAGGATGTCTGAAGAACCTCCTACTTTTATTGAATCTTAGTACACAAAGAGTTTTTAAGGGATAATCTGTTGCAACTCCATTTTTAATATGGTAATTCGTTATGTGAATTTAATGCTATATTTCATTAATCTACTTCTTAAATACTTACTGAAAGTTACTAGGAAAAGGATTGGACATGGTAACACAGTCACTCACTTATAAAAAAAACTCACTGTAGTCTAGTAGGTGAAATGGCACAGATAACACTTATAAAGAGAGAGAAACAAGGCTACAAAACAGGTAAAAGACATAAGCATAGTTAAAGAAGTATTCCCGGATGCTTCATTGCATTTGCACATATCCTTGAACAATATGTATTATTTTAACATACAAAGATGAAGGTCAAGTCAGCCAGAGGACACAACACAAATCAAAGCATTAAGCATGTTCAGGGAAAACCAAAATGATATAATTCTAATAATTAGAAGAATTATAACATCTTGTAAGGCCATATCTTATAATTTTGGTACAGGATACATAAGATGTGGCCTTAAAAGATGAGATGATATAGCATCAGATTTTTCAAGAGCTTTTGAATGTGTCTTGATAGCATTTGTTATAAAACAGAGAATTGTTGAAGATCTAGAAAAGGGGATTGGGTATATAATCAGAATGGTGGTTTTGGAACGATTATTACAATAATTTCCTGAAAGTTTGGCTAATCAGTGAATGGACAGAAAACAAGGGACGATGTAACAACAATGCAGGTGTCACATTAAGAATCACAAGTCAAGGATTAATGCAGAGCACAGGAAAATATGGCATACATATTAAAAATTATTAAATAAAACAAGACTTGCAATTCACTGGATTGAGGGGTTTGTGCAAAGGGTGAAGGAGTTATCAATGAATCATGTGAGTTTTCAAGAGCACTGATAATAAAATGTAAAAGCCACAGGATGAATGACTTTACAACTGAAATCTAAGCAGTATTTGCTATCCAATAGGCAGTTTGCAGTGTGTGGCTCGAACTTGGGAGGGAGATTGGGAATGAAAGTACTGATTTAGGAATTTCAAGAGAGTCGGTATCCAGAGTCGACCCAATTACGACAACAATAAATAAATAAACAAGCAATAAAGTGCCCACAGCGTAGGAAAATGACCTGAATGGAGGTGATAAGAACAGTAGCTTGGGAGCATAGAGATAGAGAAATGAGAGAACCAGAAAGAGGACCTAAGCATTGTATCAAGTCAGAAGAGTCCTCTTCAGGGTGAGCCAGTGACTAAGCTGACATGTTGTGGAGATAAAGGTACAGCTTGAGCAAAGGGCATCAGTTCAGCGACCTTCGTGGGCATGTGGGCGCTCTGCTTTGATCCCAGGGCTGCTTCACTCCCTCCACGCTGAGCCTATCACTGTCTTCTGGTGTCAGCAATTCCCTTGGGCCCACTCCCAAACCCAGCCTCCATTACCAGACACAAAAAGTTTAGAGATTAGAAGACCAGGTCTTAAACCAGGCAAGAACAGGCATTCATTTTTTTTCACCACTCAGTGGAGAAATATCATCACATTATTCCCAATATGTAAAAGGAATTACTTCCTATTTCATATTCAAGTGGCCTATGTGGGCTTTCTTAGCCTCGTGCTTCTATGATATTGTTAGATCAACACAGACTTGTCTACCAAATAATAGAATACACAATAAAGGGCCACTCTTGTGATTGAATGAGAGCTTTTCAGGGTAAGAAAAAAAGAGATACAGATTTCTCAATAGTTGGTGAACTTAGGGATCTTGGATTTTTTTGTTTGTTTTTGCAAGAGGTAATCTTACAAGATAACTACAGTCAGATTCACAATGAGCAATAGTAGTAGATGTTATAAAGTACTCTGGCATTTTTAAGCATTTAAATATGCTCTTCTTTTCCCTTAAGTCCCGGGGTTAACTACTATTGGTGTGCAGTGCTAATTGTATCTAGGTGCATGCCTGAGAGGGTGTGTGTGTGTGTGTGTGCGCGCGTGTGTGCGCACGTTTGTGAGAGAGAGACAGAGGCAGAGACAGAGCCCGCGTGTGTGCAGGAACAAGACGGAGAGCCAGAGGTATAGAGAGACCAAGAGAGAATAAGAGAGTGAAAAAAGAGAGAAGGAGGTGCTCTGCTTTTATTCTAATATGATTATTTCAAAATGACATAATTCTAATAATTAGAAGAACTATAACATCTTAAAGTATCCTCATCTTTACAAATGTTCTTTGTATTAAATGGAAAAGAAAACTCACTCCTAACAGGGGTTGGTTGTCCCAATACCCACAGAAAGGAAGCTATTCATTTTGTTGTCTCTTTCCTTCAACACATTTTGTAATAAAATTAGACAAAGGAAGTGGCTAGTCTCTGACACTTGGTTTGTCCTCCTGGGTGCTTTTTCCTGTCTCGGTTTGATTCCAGAGCACTGCTCTGAGTCACTGCTCTGCCTCCTCCCCTGGTTCCTGGTTTTCACTGAGCAGTGATCAGTGATCAAAGAGTAAGCTACATTTCTTCTGCCTTGTAAAAAGATCATTTATTCATTCATTTAATGACCATTTTTGTAAGTCATGTAATTGCATGAAGACAAATAAAAGTCTGAACCAGGCTTAGGCTAGACCTCTAAATATAATTATTTATGATTTCTTGGTTACGATTGTTCTTTTCCTATCTGTATCCGTTCTTCTCTATTGGCCTGACACACAAAAGAAATTAAATTGCATTTCAGATCATTCATTCCTCTACTTATTTTGGCAAAAGAAGGAGGACATTTTATTTCTCTCATTACAAAATGAAAAAGGAATGTAATATGATTGAGGATGTGGAAACCATCTCAGCTCAGCTTTCTGTACCTATTCTGATGAACTGAAAGCCTGTTATTAAAAGCATTCACTCATTCAAAATGCACACATGTATTCTTTTTTTTTAAAGATTTTATTTATTTATTTGAGAGAGAGAAAGAGAGAGAGAGAGAGAGAGCACCTGAGAGGGGGTAGGGTCAGCGGGAGAAGCAGACTCCCGCGGAGCGGGGAGCCCGACGCGGGACTCGATCCCGGGACTCCCGGATCCTGACCTGCGCCGAAGGCAGTCGCTTAACCGACTGAGCCACCAGGCGTGCTCGCACATATTCTTGCTTTCAAGAATTTTCTGTCCTGTCCAGTTACCTGGTCGTCATATGTACAGAAAATTCAAGTACATTGTCATGATTACTCATCAGACTAATTCAGTTTCTGTTGGAAAAACTCAGGCCTCAGTGTGAGATTAAATGATGCTAAGGTAGTGCTCTTGGGACAGATTTGGGGGTTTCATGAAGTATTAATCCTAGAAGAAGGTATCTATGCCCAGAGCAGAACTTGATGGCATTCCCTGTTAACTTTATCTGCTTTCCATGACCTGATGGTAGCACATCAGGGACGTAGTCTTTCGTCAGTGTCATATGTCTTCCCGTGGTTTCCAAGTTCATATGCAGCAAGCACTGAATGCGTGTTTTGAGAAATAATGGTTTTTAAATGGAAATTTTCAAGATTAAAAGTAAAAAGCTTCCTACAATTCCTGAAAGTTCTACCATTTCAGATCCTTTCCTTAGGACTATACAGCTTTCTATCAAGACAGAGGTAGGGGCATGGGTAAAATAATGGATGGGGCACAGGAGAGGTGACTTCAGATTTCATCTTTACCAGGGCAGCTCACTTAAGGCAAGCCACTTAAACAATCAACGCGAAGTACCTAGTGAACACTTTCCCACCTCGCCAAAGTAGACGCCCGAATTTGCTTCCCTGGCCTTGTTTAGAGATACAAGGTATGTATGTGACTTAGTTTCCTTCAAAGGATCATTCGGAAGAAAGTAACAGGAGGATGGTGACATTGAGCAGACTGGATGCTGCTGGAGACCGAGGTGGTGTGGTATGATGAAAAGCACTCTGCAGCGGGGCCGGAAGCCCAGCGATACCGCTGCAGACCCCAGGACAGGGTGCCTGGTGTGCAGCCCGTGGAGCGCGGCAGAACAGCATCTTGGGCAGCACAGGGCTGCGATGTGGCTGCTCTTCTGGGCTGCAGAGCTTCCCAGCCAGGTTTTTTTGCTCCTCTGACAGTTTATGTGAATTATCTACTATCCTTTATCAAATTGCTTTTGCTAAATTTGTCAGACCTGGTTCCGATGTTTATAAATAAGAACCCTAACTGATATACATATTAAGGAACTTGCAGTTTCTCATGCCTGTAGGCTAGCATTCAAATCTCAAATGCCAGTGAGACCGATCTTTTAAGCAAAGCAAGCCAGGTATAATCCATTAGTGAGTGGCAGGGAACTTAATGACAGGGGCTGAGAGGGGACAGCTGTACCCAGCCCTAGCTATTGGATCATACTAATCTGCTGGCTCAGGGGTACTAGATCTTCTGATTTATGAAGGAAGGTAGAAATCTATTTTATTACTTACAATCTTCCAACTTTATAAATATTGGCAATTAATAAAAATGTTTTAAAGTGTGGTGGGATCAGAGAAAATGTATCTATACTCTGGATAGGGCCTGCGGGCTTTCAATTTATGAACTTAAAATGATTTCTCATGCTTGCTCCCTTTCTCTGGGATAGTGAGCTGAAATAACTCCTCTAAGGAGTATTTTCCGGCCATCACCGCATCTCTTCACAGTGAGTAGGGAGGTGTGACAGGGAGAATAAAGAATCAGACACAGGGCTTGCGGGGAAGTTGTGCATAGAATAAGCATCATACTGGAAGAGAAACTGTAATTTTGATTTAGGTAACACTAGGCTTTTTAAAAAAGAAAAGTCTGGGTCATACTAAACTTTTTTTTTTTATTTTTAGTGTGTAAATGTAGAAGTGACAAGAAGAAAATCCCTGGAAGACATTTGTGCATATACACACACACATGCCAGGGTAGAAAGCAGTTTTTCTTCTGGGGTTAAAGGTAGAGATTGGAGAAAAAATAAATTTATTACCTTCTTATATTTCAAAAAGTACATTAATAAAGAAGTAGAATCCATTATTTCTCTTTGACCACAGCATCCCTAGTGCCCTAACTGAGTAGAAACTCAATACTTGTTAAATCAATTATCATGTATTTATGAGTATGCTCCAGAATAAAATGTGCGCACTCTACTGGAAGAACTATTTGTTTGGGCAGAATTATTGAACAATAGTCATTCAGAACCAGAGAAAATTTTAGACATAATCCAAGACAGCTGTGTCAATTTACCTATGAGAAAGAGTCATCACAAAATAAATCGATGTGCCAGATTCACAAACATTCCCACACTAGAGCTGGAACAAAGCCTCCAGACCCGAGATCATAGCTCTGACATGGCTACAGAGCTGGAGTTTGTGATACACTCTATTAGAAAATAAGTTATCTTTTTAATAAGCTTATATTTGTATCTTGAACTTAAGGCCTTCTAAAGGAGAATATATAAATCTAGGTACTTCACATCTGTGCAATATATTGAAATATATACATGCATAATCATGTCTCATATTCGGCTTAGCTTCATTAAATTTACATCAATTTTGAAAAATATTTTTTAGACAGAAGATATCCTGTTGGTAAGAACACTTCAGAGGTTTTCTGGAACACTCCTTAGTTATATCTCCATGTGAGCGTTTTCATAGTTTTGCCATGTGCTTTCCTGTTGATTGCTTTTCTTCCAGATGACAGGAAGTGATTTCCAGCCTTACACTTTCTACACACTTGAATATGGGAAGCCAATATACACAGCTAAGGGCCAGTGATTATTATGCAGGTGGTTTTACTATATGGAGTCCCATATTCCTCAAGCTCTCTAGAGACCATGCACTATCCCCACACCATTATTTTCACATAAATTTTACAATTTCATTTAAATTATATATTTTATATTTTTTCCTGCATTGTTAAAATCTAGAAAAATACCTTAATTTAAAAATATAGACACAGATTATTTATTCAAGAAGTTTGTTAAAAAGAAATCACATTTTATGACTTCTTGCTGCTAACACCAGTGAGGAAATACATAAGCCATAGAATTTCAGTTTAAAACTGGTTTAAAATTCTAATGGCTATAACCTTGAGCAAATTAATTAATTCTACTCAATAAGACTCAATGTTCCCCTTTATAAAATGTTGATAATGGTACCAGTTTTGCTAGGTTGCTGATAAGATTTTTAAAATGGATTCATTTGAAATGTTTAAGGAGTGAACTGATTTTGTTTTTTATTTTTTTATTTTACATAAATTGAATTTTAAAAATCAAGTGGTTCTACATATTGGAACTTTTATTTTGGAAAATCTTGTTCCCCTATGTCCACAAGGAAAATTCCTCTCCAATCCCATGAGGAACTGTACAGAGTAAAATTCTAGTCTCTCTCCCCATCTTCATTAAAAAAAAAAAAAAAGTTTAATAAATGTCATTGTATTTTTTATAACATTTTTTTTATTTTAAGACAGCTATGTCTGAGAGTTGCTGGAGGGGAGAAGGGTAGGGGGACGGGGTAATGGGGTGATGGACATTGGGGAAGGGATGTGTTGTATTGAGCACTGGGTGTTATATTGATGAATCACAAACCTGTATCCCTGAAACAAATAATACATTATATGTTAATTAATTGAATTTAAATTTTTAAAAAAGAATAAAAACAAAAGACTGAACCAGTAAAAAAAAAAAAAAAACAGACAGATATGTGACAATTATACCCCTATATTATATCAGTTTTCTTCTAAAAGGGTAGTAGCTTGCGTCGCCATCATCCATTATCCTCTGTCCCTATTACATAGCAGCCCATGTAGAGGTATTGATCTGTCATGAGCTCCTGGGATTCCGACTTCAGCCCTCCTCGACACAGTAGACTGGTTCAGGAAGAAACAAGTTGAGTTGTTCTAATTGAAGTCCTGGACTTTTTAATAATTAGAGGAAGAGAGATTCTGTCTACTTCTAGATGTTGTTAATATGAACCAAACACAGGATAAAGCAAAAACATGGAGGAAAACCTATGCAAGAGAAGAAGAGAAATAATTTTTAATATATTGTTGGTAAACATTTTAAACCAGTGCATAACATGGAATTAAGGCAATAGACCTCAAGTTATATAATTATATTTATGTTATTCAGCATTTATGCTATTTCTTAATTTTTAGGTTTAAAAAAGCTTCTGAAACACTTATTTTGCCTCTACTTTTTTAAATTGTTTCATTGAGATTGTTTCACAAGAGTAGAATTATTGGACCAAACCACATGAGTGTATGTAGTTTTGCAACATCTTCCACAGTACTTTACAAAACTGTTGTGACCATTTATTCTCCTTCTCTTTACTGATGTGTGAGAAAGCTTGTTACTCTGCATTTTGTCCACAATTAGAAGTTATTGTTAAAATTTGTTTTCCAAAATTGGTAGGCAAGATGTTCCCAGATCAAATACTGGTTTATGTTTTCTTAAGTGTTGATTAGATGAAATTATTTTCAATATGCTTAATAATCATGGTATTCTTCCTTTCTTATGAAGGGTCTTTTCTAGATTCTGGAACAGGTTTTTAAAATAATGATAAAATTAAAGATGAAAAAATGTATATATCATATAATTGCAACTATGTAAAAAACTGCAAGTCATAGAAAAAAATATTAGAAGCCAATGGAATTGGGTACTGTTTTTTTGCCCCCAAATTGCTGTATATTAAACTGCCTTAAACTATTTCCCCTTCATATAATATTTTCAATTAAATGAAGTTAAATGAAATTTTAAAAATAAATGTTAACAGGGGTGGCTGGGTGGCTCAGTTGTTTGAGCCTCTGACTTTTGGTTTCGGCTCAGGTCAGGATCTCATGGGTCGTGAGATTGGGCCCCATGTTGGGTTCTGTGCTCAGTGGGGAGTCTGCTTGAAGATTCTGTTCCTCTAATCCTCTAGTGTGCACTGTGTCTCTCTCTCTCAAGTAAATAAATAAAATATTTGAAAGTAAATAAATAAAATTTTTTTTAAATGTTAACAAATATTGGGTTTTACATTTATCACAGGGCAATTGTGAACTTCTTTGTAAAGCACAAAGTACTCTAACAATACTAGTTTTTTATATTACTATTACCCCACTAATATTAATAATAATGATGTTATGGTGCTAGAACAGTTGCTAAACAATTATGACAGATAAAAATCCTGAGACTGAAAACTTTCAGTCAAATACCTCACACAATGTAAAGGGAAAAGAAATTATCTGAAGAATAATGAACAGATGCAAGTGAACTATGTAAATATATAAATATACAAATGAGCTAAGAGATGATCATAGTTGAATAATCATTTAGTCTAACATTGCATATTAAGCATGCTTTAAGAGGCTTGAAAAAGTAGCCAAAGAATAAATTTCAAGATATTTGAGAACATTCTAATATTGAAACATTAGATCTTTATTCTCTATGAAAATGTGCACGCTAATCATAAAATCATATTTTATTTTCTCTGCCAAATCCCAGCTGTTACCATAAAATGCCCACTCCTGCCTATAACCAAATATAACAGAACTTACATTTTCTCTTCACTTTTAAGAATGTCATGTGACCAACTTAGTCATTCCCTTAAAATAAATTTAATGGAATATAGGTTTAATTCTAAAATTGTTATTTCTGGATTTTATGAGGAAGTTCTGTCTCACTCACTCTCACTCTTGCCCTTGCTCTTTCTCTTCTAAAAAAGACTGTTTATAAGAGAATTTAAATTGCATGAATTCATATCTGCCAAAATCCCCACAGCTGAGAGATGGGAGATTTCTGGCAGGATAGAGATTCTGAGAGGGCAGGGTAATGAAGTGCATTCTTGTTAGTGTTAATGATTGTGCATGGACTGTTGATCTCAAAACTGAAGAGACAGTAAACCTTCATGGAGCTAGTTAAGACTATAATTTCAATGGTTATTTTCAAAAGATCTCTTAACTCTGTTTGGAGTGCTACCGTGGTTCCCCCTCTACATCACAGATTAGCACACTGAGTTGTCCTTCGTCTGTTTGAAGGGAAGAATGAGAGATCTAGCTGCTCATAGAACTTGTTGTCATATATGCTCTGGGAGACCTTAGTTTTTTAGTTATTCCATCATGCATAAGAGACCCATATGTTCTGAACAAGAACACATTGAAAACTCAAAGAAAATCAAAATACCCCACATTTTGTATCCTTGTTCTAAAGATAACATTTCCCTTGAGCAAGTTTACAAATTTGAAGTGACTGGGATGGAGCCAGTCCAATTCTAATTAGCAACATAAACTTCTGTTAAGGTTTTATTTAATAAATTGTTTTTAATTCTTCATATGATGCATTTCCTAGGTAACATTAAGAAGAAATCTTTAAGGAATGCACTGTTTTCTGATTTTGACCAATTAAGTGAATAAATAATTTACAGACATGAGTCCAAATTATAGGTATATGTTTATAAAAAAATAAAATAAATTTTGCTTGCTTAGGGTGAGTTTTGTCATATACAAATAAAAAGCATAAATAACCATAAGCTATACAGATTTGCTTTTTCTTTATATCTGCAGTATGAGAGTTAAGCATATGTATCATGACTCCAAAATAAATGTGCATCATCATGTGATGAGAAAAGTTCACTGGAAAAAGAACACTAACAGGAAAGAATACCAAAGAAAGTAAATCTAACCTAATTTGCCAAGTCTATAGCAAATGACCAGTGGTAAGTAAACATATGCCAAAGAGAGTAGAGAAGAAAACTGTCACAAGAATATTGCTCAACTTGCATTCTGAAAAATGAAACATGATCATATTCTTTCTAATTTTTAATAACGTCACTCAAAAGGCATGAAAAACTTCACATACATAGGGCAGTGTATATTTGGTTGGGTTTTTTTTTTCCCTAAGTATCTTATATAGTTGATACTGATATTTTTGAAATAAACTTTATTATTATAAAATACTACTAATACTATGATAACATCTTCTGTTCACTTTGTCAAGAAATATGCACCTACCAAACAAAAGCAGAGACACAGAGAATTGTTATGAGGTTAAATTTCTCAGCTTAAAAATCATCCCTTTGGGGATGCATGGGTGGCTCAGGTGGTTAAACCCCGACTCTTGATTTTGACTCAGGTCATGATCTCAGGGTTGTGAGATCCAGCCCCATGTCTGGCTCCGCACTGGATGTGGAGCCTAAGATTCTCTCTCTCTCCCTCTGCCCCCCCACCCCCCCAAAAAAAAGAAAAAAGAAAGAGAGAACAATACAATACAATTACAATGAATTACCAGTGGAAAGATAATCTTTAGAGGTAATTCTTGGCTCTGAAATTTTAAGTGTATTATTTGAAATAAATCCTCAGGGGTGCCTCAGTGGCTCAGTCAGTTAAGCATCTGCCTTTGGCTCAGGTCATGATCCCACGTTCCTGGGACCGAGCCCTGCATCAGGCTCCCTGCTTAGTGGGAAGCCTGCTTCTCCTTTTCCCACTCCTGCTGTGTTCCTGCTCTCGCTGTCTCTCTCTCTGTCAAATAAATAAAAAAAAATCTTTAAAAAATTAAATAAATCCCCAGCTGAATTGATCATTAAAATTAAAAATATATCTAGATTTAATCTCTTATATGTGATCTTATTTCTTCATCAGAGTAATAGCAGAAAATGTGTTTTCTATTTTTCATCCAATGCAAACATAAACTCTCTTAGAACATGCCCCATCTTTAATATTTCTGAATGTCAAAATCTAAAAACATGTAGCTATATTTTTTTTCTGGCCCTAGGAAATTTCTAAATGATTGCTTAATCTAGTTGATAGAAAAATTGCTAGATTTATTTAATCTAATAACTTTGTAAATATTGTATTTTAGCTGGATCAGTTTTCCATTTTAAATTCATTTATAAAAGAACTCAGAAAACTAAGAGGCTATTTTAATTATGTGGGAAAATTGTGGCTTGTCTCTGTTGCAATTAAGAGGGGATTATTAAAACATTAACTCATCATGGCCCAAATTCTTTTGTAAAAGTTGAAAGGAGAGGAAACTGGTTCTTATTCTTCTGTATCTTGGGGTACTCTTAATTCAAAAAAATGTATCACATTAACTATGTTAAATCTGCTATATGACAAGTTAAAATATATGTGTGTATATACATATATTCCATTTTATATAAATTCACACATAATTGAATTACAAAATACATATGTCAAGAGGCTTACATACCAGCAATCTAAATTATCTTGTTTATTTGGTAATGTATGCATGTGCATATACATCTGCACTGGTATGAAATTCAGAATATCTTTCTGAATCCAGAATGTTAGAACCTCAAAGGTGAATTTACAAATGACTGTGCCTAGGAGAGTATAAGAGAAGAATATTTCCAAATGTGTGACATTCTAAATCTGTGATTATTGAAAAAGTTCAGGAATATATTTATCATAATTAACTACAGTACAGAGCAATAGAAATTAAAATAGATATACACAAAAAAAATGACAGTGAAATTGTCTCAGACATAATTAATATCAAAACTCGGGGGATAGTAATGTTGTAGCTCAGTCTGTATATAGTCATGAGAGAGAAAAGGAGCCTCTAACATCTGGAAGCTGATGTGGCACTCACAGATAGACTGTGATGGTCTTCTGATAAACATAGACAACTTTACAAAACATCAGCATCAAACAAGGCTCCTCCATGAGCATCGTGGATTAAGACAAAAACAAGACCCCTCTCTCAGAAATCACATGTAAACATAGAAAAAGAAAAAAAATTCATGAGCAATGATACCACATTAAAGAACACATATTCTGTCATGGCAAATATGAGTGCCTGCTGTTTCTTGGCCAATACAGCATTAACTTGCTCTGTTCTTTTCTCCTTCTAGAAAAGATTTATTAAGATAATCAGTCATAGAATAATTCCTGCTTCCTGACACCATCCAATTCAGAGCACAGCCCCACTTCTTTAACCCCTCCCCTAAATCACTAACACAGGCTTGAATCTTATAATAATCCTCTTTAGCACTCTCTTTACTAAAACCTTTAATGATACCCCATGGAGTGTGTTCTCTATCAGTAGAGCGATTAGCAAGCACAACTTGTTCAACAGGTAATCTTTGACGAGAGGGCACTGACAGAGGAAAAAGCACCAAATAGACATTTTCATTTATCAATGATTATACCTGATATTAAGTTTATTATTTATTAATGCATTTGCTATTTATCTTTCATCATATATTTTAGGGTACTAAAAATATGAAATTATCCATAATACAGCCTACTGTTTTTGGTTGAGAAGTGGTTGCATCGTACTTATTCATATAGATTTGTTGAGCTGGATGCAAACAGGTTTAGGGTGTAAATATATAAAACCACACACTATAACTGGAGTTAGAAAAAAACTAAATGGCTACTGCTTATATATGGCACATCAACCTAAATAATTAGCATTGTGAACAAATGTTTGGTAATTTAGAAATTTCAATAGAATCACTGGAATCTATTAGAATTAATGAGATAATTCAAAATAATAGAGAAAGAACATTCAAAAAATCAACATTCTCCTATGTATCCAAGATATTAGATAATAGAACAATACTCCAATATACAACAACAACAAATAAGTAGGAATAAGCTTAACAAGAAATATCTGGAACATATTTGATGGAAATTTAAAAATTTTATACCCATGTATTTATAAAGGTTGAATGGAGATATGTGTGTAGAAGTATTGTTAGTTCCTCTTGGATTATAGGATCTATACAATTCTAAAGACTGTTTCTTGAACTTAATTAGTTCTAAAGCATTTTCTAAAATAAATACCAAGAACATTTTTAAAAGACAAAAATTATGAGGAAACACTAAAGACTGCCAGAGATTAAAGTATAATATTAATCAACGAAATTCAGAATGATATTATAGCAAGAGTAGACATATAGTATAGAGTATAAGAGTATATAAGAGTATATATATATATATATACTATATAAGAGTATAACAAGAGTAGACATAACAGACCAGCAGAATAGAATGATAGATAAATAGATAGATAGATAGATAGATAGATAGATCAGGGTATGTAAAAAACATTAACAGAGTGTAGTAGACAGAAGAGTGTCCCCATTCCCCATTCCCCATGCTCAAAGATGTCTATGATGTCTATGATAAACATGTTACCTTAAATTGCAAAAGAGACTTTGCAGATGTGATTAGAATTATGGAATTTGAGAGGGGGAAATTATCCTGAATTATCCAAGAGGACTCAGTCTAATCACATGAGTCTTAGAAATAGAGAACCTTTCCTGGCTGTGGAGATAAAGAGAATCTGATAGAAGGATCAGATCAAAGAGACATGAGAAGGCCTTGACTCACAGTTGTTGGCTTTGAAGATGGAGGAAAAGAGTCCAGGAAACAAGAAATGTGGGCACCCTCTAGAAGCTGGAAAAGGCAAGGAAACAAATTATTCCCTGGAGAGTCCAGAAATGAGTGCAGCCTTACAGATACCTTGATGTTAGCCCAGTGAGACCTATGTTGTACTTGTGATTTACAGAATTGTAAGATAATAAGTGTGTGTCAATTTAATCCACTAAATTTGTGGTAAATTCTTTTTTTTTTAAAGATTTTATTTATTTATTTGACAGAGAGAGACACAGCGAGAGAGGGAACACAAGCAGGGGGAGTGGGAGAGGGAGAAGCAGGCTTCCCGCCGAGCAGGGAGCCTGATGCGGGGCTCGATCAGGATCGTGGCCTGAGCCGAAGGCAGATGCTTAATGACTGAGCCACTCACGTGTCCCTGTGGTAAATTCTTATAGCAGCAAAAGAGAACTAAAGCCCAGAAGATATTACAGCTTTATAAATCCATATAGCAAAAGTGCTATCCAATAAATGGCCCTGAGACAATGGGCTAAATTATTTTAAAAGAAGCAAAATTATAGATTTTCATCTCATACCTTATAATGACAAAATCCATATCAATAATGAAATTGAACAAAAAAAAAAACACATTAATTAGAAGATGATGCAAGAGCCCATTCATTTCTTTGTAGGATGGATAAGTTCTTTTAAAGCACAGGAGAAATTGAAAAAATGATAAAAGAATGAAACAGTAGTCCACAAAAGGTAGAATGACTGAACACGAAGAAACACTCTGAGGGATACTAAAAGGCAAAGAAAACACTAGGGGAAAATAACTCTTAAATAAATATAACAAAGGGTTAGCTTCCTTAAAAGGCAAAGAACTCATATAAGTAAATAACATCAGTATTCCCAATGTAACATGGTTATAGCCATAAATAATGAATTTGGAAAAGAAGAAAAATATTAGGAAAAACAGTTAATCTTTATTGCTTGTCAATTCCATATTTGTGAATTCATCTACTTGCTAAAATTTGTAACCCTAAAATTGATATTTGTGGCACTTTCAAAGTCATTCATGGACACACGCAGAGCAGGGAAAATTTTAGTCACTGGATGCATACATTCCCAGCTGATGTCAAAAAAGATAATGCTCTGCCTTCTTTTTTTTTAATTAATTAATTTATTTTTTAATGCTCTGCCTTCTTATTGCAGCTATCATACTATAAATGAGGATCCTTTTTGTGGTCTATTCAGTGCCACAATTTTTTATATTTTTGTGCTTTTTGTTGGTGACTTTGCTATTTAAAATGGCCCCCAGAACATAAAATGGCCCCCAAGTACTGAAACCTGTCTAGAGTTTCTAAATGCAAGAAGACTTTATATGGCTTATACAGAAAAAATACATGTGTTAAATAAGCTTCATTCAGGCATGAATTGTAGTGCTATTGGCCGTTTTGTGTTCAGTGTTAATGAATCAACAATGTATATTTTTTTTAAAATGCCTTTAAACAGAAACATGCATTAAAAAGATTATGTCATGATTTGTTGATGAAAATGTGTTGACTACAGACTGTCAGGAACCTAATTCTGTATTTTCCCTGGGAGCAATGGTTCAGTATACACTATTTCAGTGTACATAACAACCTTATACAATTAACTACCATGAATAATGAGAATTAACTCTAACACTATGGAAAATATTCAGTCTCACTAGCAAAGAAAAACTGAGGGTTCTAGAGGGGAGGGGGGTGGGGGGATGGGTTAGCCTGGTGATGGGTATTAAGGCGGGCACGTACTGCATGGAGCACTGGGTGTTATACGCAAACAATGAATCATGGAACACTACATCAAAACCTAATGATGTAATGCATGGTGATTAACACAACATAATAAAAAATTAAAAAATGCAATTAATACAAGTAAAATATATTTTTAAATGTCAAAATAGATGAACTTTTCTTAAAACTTAATCTTAATGAAAAAAATGTAGATAAGATATGCTAACATACACTGTGTAGGACAGTGGAGACTGTAAAATCATTCCATTAAAAAATGGCCTTAAAATCTTTATGCACCCTGATATACAAATCCTACTTCTAATAATTAATTCTAAAGATGTAATCAAAGATGCAGATTTGTATAGGCTCCTCTTTATTCCAACAATATTTTTAAAAGTAAAAAATTACAACTTAAATACACATTTCACAATAAGACAGTATGGTACATCTATATGTTATAAATTTAGAGATTAATGGGAAATGTCTGTTTTATCATATTAGAAAAGCAAAATATAAAACTGTATATTTAACATCCAATTTTTTTAACACCTCATTTTTAAAAAAACATGCATGTGATGGGTATATGTTACATATATGTGTGTGTTTTATATATAACCTAAAGAAGGAAAATATGACAAATAATAATACTCTAAACATTAATAGTATTTATCACTAATTGAAGTGTCTATCAAGGATTCTGTATTCTTCTTTCTAAGTGTCTTTATTTTTGAGGCACCTGGGTGGCTCAGTCATTAAGCGTCTGCCTTCAGCTCAGGTCAGGATCCCAGGGTCCTGGGATCGAGCCCCGCATCGGGCTCCATGATCCACGGGAAACCTGCTTCTCCCTCTCCCAACTCACCTGCTTGTGTTCCCTCTCTCGTTGTGTCTCTCTCTGTCAAATAAATGAATAAAATCTTAAAAATAAATAAATAAAATGAATGTCTTTATTTTCTAAAGTTTCTTCAGTATGCATATATTTTGGAGGGCATTCTGTAAGACCTATGCAGTCCTTAATAAGCTGAAGAATCAACTGTCATAGCATCAATCTGGAGATTTATTAAACTCCTGTGACACTTCCAGGGTGCATTACCACTCTGAAATCTGTCACGTTTTTTTGGCCTTTTCCAAGAGCTGAAACATCATAAATGATGCTATCTATATTATTCTTCCCATTTAAATATTTTGAGTAAAATTCTAAATCTTAGACGGTTGTAAGTTGTTGGTTTTTGCCCATCTCTCTATTTTCAGTCTTTGGGAATCACTTTGATTTAGGTAGATATGCCACATAGAATTGCTTTTGCTTTATAATCAACCTTGAAAATTATTTTCCTTTTAATAGGCAAATTTAATACATACATTTATTAATATTATTGGCAATTTTCTCATCACTGATGTTATTTGATGTTGTGTTTTCTGTTTAAGTTTTTGTTTTGCATAAATTTTCATACAGACAAGAAATTTTATATTTTTGTTTTAGTCATTGCTTTATTGTAATATATGAGTCCTTTCTTTTTAGACATAACTATTTCTTGCCAGTTACACACATTGTTATGGATTTAGCCTGTCTTTTTCCTCCCGTCCCCCTCCTTCACATCCATTTTAATTAATGGTATTATTTTTCTTCATGTTTACCTTTGTATTGTTAATGTGCTTATATTTCTACAACTAGATTTGTGAGCTATCACATAGGAGGAATCAGTGAGATTATTTTCCTGACCACCTTCTTGCCCCCAACTCCATCCCCAAACCCCATTGATATTATTTATACTATTTCTATACTTGCTGGATATATACCATCTGCATTATATCCATTTGCCCTTATGTGCACCTTTGTTTTGTCTTAGGCTTGCAGTAAAATATATTTGGGCCCTTTGCTGAGATTTCCCTCAGTGACTTCTTATTTGAAGTTTATCGTCTAGTTATTTCCTAAAAGATCTCATGCTAACAATATCCCATGAGGTCTTACATGTTCAAAACTCTTTTGTTGTAGCTTTCATGTTGCAAGGACTACTTGACTTGATGTGAAATGCTTGGCTCATATATGCTTTCCTTGAGTATATCGTTAAGTGTTCTCATCTACTTTGTTTATTGTTAAGTGTAGAAAGAAATTCTGATCTATGTTGATTACAGCTGTTCTCACAGACTGTGTATAGAAAATTTAATTTAATAAATTTTATCCTCAAAATAAAGAACTATCTCTGATAGGAGGAAAGTCACAAAGAAAAACTAGGCCTCTGATAAGATAGGTGCCCTAAAGCCTATTCTTCTCTGGGGAATAGCTTCATACCAAGCTAGCAAAAACCATACAGTAGAAGCATTCACAGGATGTTAACTAAAATCATGTTTGATTCTTCTGTATTTAGATATTTAGCATGAAAAAGATTTATCAAAGAATCTCAGTTGTAAAATTTGGCCATTAAGTATAAATTCTGGCTGATAGTATCATCATGCGAAATACATCTTTAAATACAATACACTGGCAACAAATATTTCCTCTCTAGCAGACAAGTTGTTGAACTATTTTTGTGGCAGCGTACATTCCTATAAAAAATTAAAAGCTTCTGTTAGGAACATCTGTTTATGTAGATAAATTGACAGGCCAATTGACATCTACCCAAGAGTTTTGAAAGAACTCAAGGGTAAAATTAGGAAACCACTGGCCAAAATGCACAAACTGCAATTATAAACAACTACATTACTGGGGAGATAGAGAATTTTTTAATCAGATTTTTCATACAAACAAGAATGCAAAAACCATCTTAGAGGACTGCAGTGACTCTCTTAATAATACCCCTGCTTCTAGATGACATTCCTATAATTGAGCCCAGACATACCACACTGGGTTCTATTCCTCAAATATCATTTTGTGTAACAATCCCTGTCTCAAAAACCCACTTACTGAATAAAAGTCAGATTTCTTAGTATTTAACACCCTATTCAGTATGATACCAATCTATTTCTCCAATTAAATCCCTCATCATTTTTCTCTCAGACTAGACCTCTTGGAAAGGTCTAATCATTGCCCATGGAGCATATAAAACACAGTTCTGTCTCCGCTTATATCCTTTTCTATTTCCTATCCCTAAATTACCCTTTTGGATTTCATGCCATCTCCTCCCCTCTCTCTGTGAATATACATCATTTCATTGAATGGTCAATACAAATCTTACAACTTCTGCGAAACTTTGCCCAAGTTTTGCCACTCTTCCTTGAAATTCTGTAAGTCCTGTTGCAGTGGAGACAAGCAGATGCTAGATTTGGAAAAGAATTAATTAGATTTGTGAGCTATCACATAGGAGGACTCAGTGAGTTTGGACTTATATATTATGTTTTTAAATTTTAGAGCAAAAGAAAGGCAATAAAATTTCTAAACTTTTAATTTGGCACCATATTAATCAAATAATGACCAACAAAAGTTTAAGAACCAAAGGATATTTAAATTAAGAAATCCATGTTTATATTTTACTGCCTCAACAGGTCAAAGGATAGTTATATCCAAAGATATGAAAATAGTTGATAAACATATAATTTCTGATAATAGCTCTTAACAAAGTGGGAATAGAAGGGTACTTCATCAGCATTTATCCCAAAGCTACTGTAGGTAATAAAATCATTGGTGATTTTTGTGAAGCTATTTCCTTTTTTTTTTTTAAGATTTTATTTATTTATTTGACAGAGAGAGACACAGCAAGAGAGGGAACACAAGCAGAGGGAGTGGGAGAGGGAGAAGCAGGCTTCCCGCGGAGCAGGGAGCCCGATGCGGGACTCGATCCCAGGACTCTAGGATCATTACCTGAGCTGAAGGCAGATGCTTAACAACTGAGCCACCCAGGCACCCTGAAGCTATTTCTGTTAGGTGAGGAACAAGATAAGAATGCTGCCAACACAACTTTTAAAAACTTTTTTTTTGGAAGACCTGACAATAATATAAAAAGAATAAAAATAAGAAATTAATGTATCCTAAAGGAGATGATAAACATAATTATTTGCAGGTGATAAAATTTTCTGCCTAGGAATCCCAAGAATATTACTAAAAATATACTATATATTAAAAATAAATAAGCAAAATGTAACAACTCTCTTTTGTGTTAGTGAAAAAATAATTGCAAAATATAGATTAAAATTATAATGTGATAATTTAATGCAATTGAAATAAAAATCAATAAAGAAACAGTAAAGGCTTTGGTAGAAAAAGCTGTGATGGCATGAAGATACCCATTCATTCAAATAACAAAACATCAGCTTAATCAAAGAAATACCATTGTTTTGTCTAGAGGGTAAAAATAAAAGTAATTATACGCAGCACAGAAATAAACAAAGACCACTCAAATGAGAATAAGCAGTATCTCTTCAGAGTTGTATAGCAGGAGAGTCAGCCACCATCACTTTGATTTGGCCGAGGAGGCAGGAAAGCTTTATGGTGGAAAAAAGGGAAAGCTTCAGGTGTACCCCAACTGGAGGCTGTTGGCATGGAGAAGTT
Organism: Zalophus californianus; assembly: GCF_009762305.2. NCBI lineage: Eukaryota > Metazoa > Chordata > Mammalia > Carnivora > Otariidae > Zalophus > Zalophus californianus. The sequence goes on from NC_045606.1 coordinate 81,030,013, forward strand.
GTAGGCAGGCTAACAAAAGGCAGGGCTTCCCATGTCCTTTGGTAGGGATACATGTTTGGCTTTCTCTGGTTGGTGCTAAGTTGAAAGCAGGGGCACAAATTAGGGAAGCTGTCAGTTTTTAATCAAGTCCTGGTCTTTGGGGGCTGGTTATTTGGCTTCTGAGACTGGTTCTTAGACAGAGTGGTCTGACTTTCTACAGGTCTGACTTGTTGATAGTAGGTTGACTTCCTGGAATGATTGCTGCAGATTATGGGTCAGAATTCTATTTTTCTATATTGTCCGGCCATGCTCTGGTTGTATATTTAGTCTCTCACCAGTGTCACAATATATTACTAGAAATAGGACACATTTACACTATCAACAAGTGTGCAGATCAATAACATTTCAGGAAGACAATGTGGTATTACACATTGTGAACCTTAAAGCCATGCATACATTTTGGCATAGTAATTCTATATCAAAATTATGCTAAAGTAATTATTGATGATGCACATATAAGGATACTTATTGCAGCACCATTTAAAATAATTAAAAAATAAGGCAGTAAAGCTAATGTCCATCAGTGGAAAGAGGAGAAGGCTGGGCTGAATAAATCAAGCTAATCTATAATTAAAATACCATGCATTTACTAAAAATCATGTAAAATTATTTATTGGCAAGAGAATAGTTTAAAGAATATATATAAATTTTATAAATAGTCTAAAAAAGCAAACCACAAAATGTCATTATAGATAAAAAATGAAGGGAAGGAAGGAAAGAAGGTTATTAAAATAAATTGTAGAAGGAAAGTAATCCTCTTTGGGCCCTAATAGCTAAAATAGAGTTTTACTATTTACCAGCACACTTCTAAGAGTTTTACCAGTATGAATTCACTTAATTTTCATCACAACCTTATAAGGAAGGTTCTCATTTTACAGATGAGGAATCTCAAATCCAGAAAGATTTATTTATTTATTTATTTTTAAGATCTTACTTCTTTCTTTCTTTTAGAGAGAGAGGGGGTGTGCGCGAGCGGAGGGAGAGGGAGAGAAGCAGACTCCTTGCTGAGCATGGAGCCTGATATGAGGCTTAATCCCACAACCCCCAGATCATGACCAGAGCTGAAACCAAGAGTCAGACGCTTAGCTGACTGAGCCACCCAGGCACCCCCGGAAGGATTTAAAAACTTGCCAAAACTTGCCAAAATTACAGAATAAGTAAATAATGGAGTTGGAATTTGAACTTTTGTTGTCTGACTCTAGATCCCACCATGTAATTTTTCTCCTGCATGCTTGCTGATGTTGACCAAGTGTTCTGCAGTGTTTATTAACTTCATCCTCCTTTAGGATGATGAAACATATCCTTTAAAGGATATGTTTTGATTGAACATAAAGACTTTTTATCATTTCAAACATATGATGTTGATGTTCTTCCCATTTATTTCCCATGAGTAGGAGTCTCACTAAAAATATATTTTTTTCTGATTGCTCTCTACCTTTAGCATAAATAATAGCAGTAAAAATTAGAGAATTTATGGAATTTGCATTTAATAATTGTACATGTGTTTAAAATTAAAGGACATTATCCCTAGTACACAGTAATTACTAAGATTATAATAAAAGATAAATAATAATTAAATAATAGAAGAATAAACTGTAGTTTATAATAATAGTTAACTAATAAACCAATGCCTGTAGAATGCCTGTCACAGTAGCATAGCATATTATTGATATATACAACTTCTGGCGATATTTTGAAGTGTAAATTATCATAACATACATATATGCAATTATATATACTTACCAAATTAAAAAAGAAAAGAAAAGCACAGTGGTCACTTGTCCTTGATTTATACTTTTTTTGTTGATACACTGGACAACTGGGGAATGACTAGCAAATATCTTTTTTCTTTTGTGCTAATTTTATTTAATCATAGGTATTTTATGCCATTATCTAAAGGCACAAATTTTTTTTGCAGTTTTTTTTCACTAATATCAAAGATAGGATTGTAAAGAAATATTACTGTATGCTCTAGGGATTGTAAAAAGGTTAGAAAAATATACCACATGATAAAGTAATTATTCTCAGAAACTGATAGCATTTTGGGAAGAGGGAAAACATGCATTCTCAAATACATTTATAACCATGTATTTAAGTTTTATGATCTCTCTAGTTTAAGTTAGCTTAATAATTTTAATATATTAATACTTTTATGAACTGATTAAACTTCTGTAATTCAAAATATTTTATTTGTTATATTACCTAAAGAAGCTCAAGGGAGTAAAATATTTAATTATAAGACGTTTATAGTAGATAAATTACTTAATTTTAAAAATGAAGTACTGTAAAATAGAAAGAATTCTAATAGAAAATAATATAAAGAACTATCCAATGAAAGTGCACAGTTTAAATCAAATAAGCAATACCAATTCACAGTTACAATTTTGTCTTACCTACATAGGATTTCATGACAAAAATTGGACATAAATTGTATTTTTAAATTAATCTTGGAAAAATTAAGTTAATGATGCTAGAATAAAGCACTACTTATTGTTTCAAATGACATTAAAAATTGCTACAGTAGGGTGCCTGGGTGGCTCATATGGTTAAGCGACTGCCTTTGGCTCAGGTCATGATCCTGGAGTCCCGGGATCGAGTCCCACATCGGGCTCCCTGCTCAGCAGGGAGTCTGCTTCTCCCTCTGACCCTCTTCCCTCTCATGCTCTCTCTCTTTCAAATAAATAAATAAAATCTTTAAAAAAAAATTGCTGCAGTAGGTGGTGCGAATCTCAGGTCATAAATATAGATTTATAATATGTTCTGACACCTAGCTCCTCTCCCATTCAAGTGGAAGAAAATCCCACCTTCCACTTTTTAGTGTTCTCCACAGTTATGAGGATCACATGGTCCTAGAAAATAGTCATGGCAAGTAATACAATATTTTTCAAACTTTTTGAATGAAAGTGAAATAAAATATTTATAAAATAATATTTATTCTACCAGAGTTGTCAGACTCTGTTAATTTATTTTAACTTTTTCTAATTTAATGAAAAATTCTGCTTATAACCCACATATGCAATGCATATGACCTACTAAATGTTTATGACCCACAGTTTGAAAAATCAGTGCTCAAATGGAGTCCGATTTCCCCCACTGATCTCACCACATCTTAGCGCACAGTGATCCCTTGACATCTTACAGTGGTGTGCTTCCTTCCCTTTTGTCGGGTAAAAGAATATTTACTGAGGCAAGAAATCCCAGTGCTTACGGTTCATTCACCTGAGATATACCTGAGTTCCTACTGCCTAATTTCTTAGAAATGCAATCAAATATTTTATTTCATTTCACTCACCAGACCAGGGGAAGTGCCTTTCCCTACCTCCCACTTCTCACACAACCAGTCTTCACCACACGTTTACAGAACCTGTAACAGCCCTTCTTTCTGGGATTTGGCTTTTACAAAACATTTGACACACGAGATTCACATGTGCAAAATTATTGAGACAAATCATTATAAAGTAGCTTACCTACTGAAAGCGGGGCTATAGGAAAATATGTGAATGAACTGTTGATATGAAGATATCAACCAGAATTTGAGTAATTCAGTCATTTGAATTTTCTAGGGCTTAAGTCTCCACTTTCATTATGAGGTTTGTGAACTCTCTAATAATCGATTTTAGCAATTTTGCATGATTCTATCATTCTGAGTAGCTTAAGACCATATATATATTTAGCTCCTTCCATTTATTGATAGAAATTGACTCTCTATTCATATGTTAAATAATGACTAAACAGCAGCTAAAAATACTCATAATTTATAGAATCAACCATAATTTACATGAAATCTTACTAGTGTCGGGCGCCTGTGTGGCTCAGTTGGTTAAGTGACTGCCTTCGGCTCAGGTCATGATCCTGGAGTCCCGGGTTCGAGTCCCGCATCAGGCTCCCTGCTCAGCGGGGAGTCTGCTTCTCCTTCTGACCCTCCCCCTCTCATGCTCTATCTCATTCTCATGCTCAAATAAATAAAATCTTAAAAAAAAAAGAAATCTTGCTAGTGTCCATGTAACTTTGAGCCAGTTAGTTAGGCATACTGATGCTTAATTTTGTATATATAAGTTGGGAAAATATACCTCTCCCAAGGGGTCAGTAATTTAGAAGATTAAATATATAAGATTCCTACTGCAGTATTTGTGAACTAAACGAATGATAACCTCCTCCTCCTGTTTATCACCATAGTTATCATTAACCTCATCATAATCATAAACATTATTATCTATTTATATAATCAACAAACATCTTTTTTCTCTTTTTTTTAAGATTTATTTATTTATTTGAGAGAGAGGGGGGAGAGAGAGATTGCAAGAGAGTGGGGGGAGGGGCAGAGGGAGAGAATCTTCAAGCACACTCCTGGGTGAGTGAGGAGCCCCACTCTGAGTTCAGTTCCATGACCCATGAGTTCATGACCTAAGCCAAAACCAAAAGTGGAACATTCAGTGGACTGGGCCACCCAGGCACCCCACATTTATTTTTTTCTTATACATATCAAGAATGGTATTGGGCTAATAATAATATTAGTGCTTAAGATATGAATGAAATTATACCCAAAAGTCAAATCCACAATCACAAGTCAAAATACTGTTCTATCTAAGAAAGATAAACTATATTTTGGAATGCCTGATCAACACAGTAAGGCTAAGATCAATTATTTAAAGAATTCACTCTCAGGATCTAACTTCTCTTTGAAGATCAGGCCAAAAGCCTGGATCACCATTTTCCAAATTGTGTTTGAGGGAACTATAGTCATAAAGGATGTACCTGGGGAAAACAGCAGGATCCCATGATAAAATAAATTGGGAAACACTGCATTATATTTCCTTTGGAAATTCATAATGCATGGTAGTATATTGATATCTCTGATAAATTTTTCAGTGAAAAATGTTTTAACTATATTTATCCCTACAGCATTAATAAAACATTTTGACATCCTTTGGAACCAATGTTATGTAAAGGTACCTAATTGTTACCCAACAAATGATCAGTAAAATAAATTAGACACATCTACATAAGAACTATATAAATTTTAAAACATTAGGTCACTAAAGAAGTTTTACAAATATAAGTCATCATATCAGTGGACATGTGTGTGTATGTGTATGTGTATACATACATTAAACTTGTAAATCAGTTATTTTTGAGAAGTGGGATGACTGATGATTTTATTTTTAAAATACTTTTTTCAAAGAAATAAAATACTTTTGTCAGCAATTCTGATTCTCTGCATTGAATAAACATTTCCTATATAATCAGGAAAATTAACAAATATGCTATGAACTTATTGTAATTTATCTTATTGCCAGTTAAAATCTAATCTTAGTAATTATTATACGTGTGCTAGTATGAGGGTTGTTAGAGAACACAATATGAATTTTATGAATGAGTAACAATTATCTAAATATTTAGTATTTGCATGATTAAAAACCGATGACTTTCATTGTCTATTATTCATAAAGAGAGCAGTGATTTTTTTAGCAATCCCCACATTCTAGACGTTATACAATTTGAAGCCAACTTAAAGTATTAATCCATGAGTCTCAGGTAGTTACTAATTAACTATAGCACTGGCTTAATCACATAGATAGGTTGCCAACTTAAATATGACATAACCATGAGGTACACATGATGATAAAACACACTGACTATATGATTAACTGAAATTTAAGCACATTTGAGTTTCTTGTGTGACAGAAAAAACAAACAGGAAATCATTCCCGTTTATATTAACTAAGATTTAACTCATTAAAAATCCATTTGATTCAATTTTATTTTAATTAACCTTGTGGTATTATTTATCTTTAGTAGAGATTAAATAGAGCTGGTTATTTTTCCCTGGAAAAGAAAATTTACATCAACTTTGTGGTGCTTAAACATAAAAATAACAAAACATTAACTGTAATAAAAAAGATTTAAATGTCTATCTTTTTATATAGCTCAGTAAATCAAATGAGATGGACTATGTTGCCAGCAATTGATAGAAATTCACTCTCTATTCATAATCAACAATATTTATGGAGTGCCCAGAATTTTGCATTTCCCAGAAGTGTATAGGACAATAACAATGTTTATGTTTATTTTCCTGTAATTCTTTCACATCTTCTTTCTTTAAGGCATGTAATCATTCTAGGAAGGATATGAGATTTTTCACAGCTGTTCAGTTCAGCACACACACACACACACACACACACACACACACAATACCTCAGAGCAAAATTCAATTTTTAAAAAAAAAAATTCAGTTCTGTAACACGGACATAAAAGTATGTCTTACATATTTTAGATAATGAAGAATTTTGCACTGATATTCTCAATCAGTGGGTGCTTCTTACCTCAGCAGCCTGTTAGCTTTTTTCATCACTGCCTTGAAACTGAAAGAAAATCAAAAGAAAAAATGGCACTCTGCTCCTCTGATAATATTTAGAATTGCCATTAATGGGGAAAGATATTTGAGACAGTTGTCTTCTACTATTCTTCTTTTCTCCAATATGTAAGATTAAGTGAGTGTGAGTGTGTGTGTGTGCACGCACACATGTGTGTATCACCATCAGGGAAAGAAGTCAGGAGGCATCATTCCTACAACACAAGAATCAGAATCAATCTTCTTTGTGAAGGACTTGAACTTTGGACTAAAGTGTAAATCAACATTGAACAAAAATAATAGAAATCCAAGAAGTGAAGTAATTTTGCAAGACCACTTCCCTGCTCTAAATAAGTTTAAGTTCCACTGCCCAAAGAAATTTACTCCAGAGCATTTGTAGTACTATACAGACAAAGAGATGTCAGTTACTCTTAAGAAACCACAAACTTTCAGAAGAATGGAGCCACAGAAAAATTTTAATTTATAGGAAGAATAAAAAGAGGGGTTCTGAAAAGAAACAAGCCAATGAGACTTGCTGCTAATTTTAGATAAGATTTTGTTTTTTCACTGTGGTGAGAACAACTTAATATGAAACTTACCTTCTTAACAAATTTTTAAGTGCACAATACAGTACTGTTAAATATACACATAGGGTTGTACCTCCAGTCTTTAGAATGTATTCATCTTATATAACTGAAACTAAGATTTGATTTGATTTAGATTTATTTACTTTTTTTATTTATTTTAGAGAGAGAGAGTGGCAGGGGGGAGGCACAGAGGGAGAAGGGAGAGAGAATCTCAAGCAGATTCCCCACTGAGTGCAGAGCCCAATCCCAGGATCCTCACATCATGACCTCACCTGAAATCAACTGTTAGACACTTAACCGACTGAGCCACCCAGATGCCCCTGAAACTAAGATTTTAAAATGAATTAATAAAAGGATAAATTGTGAGCACTTTGAAAGGAGTAAAATTCATGAGGACCAAAGAGCATATTCACTAGGAGTAAGTAACTTCAGAGAGGCTTGTTAACTCTTTTTGCCAAGGTTTCTAGATTAATACATCAAAGAACTATGGTAAAAACAGCTTATCTTAACTTCAGCAAAAGATTTCATATGATTTTTTACATAAGGGAGAAGATTTGGTGAATAAGCTTTTTCAGAGAGGTAGATTAGTAGACTGATTTACTTAGAAAAGAGGCATCTTTGCACATTTTGTAAGGGCTCAGTCTCAACTCTTTCTTGATTCATTATCAGGCAGACGTTTGTCACATGACTGCTATATACCAATCCATATGCTAAACACCTAGAAAAGGGGCCTTTAGCATCAAGTGGGAGACTTGGCCATAATCAGGAAACTGCAGTGTTGGGGTGTCTACAGATGAAAGTGGAGAGGATTCAAAGAAAGATCTACAGAATATCAGCTCCTGAACTGAATTGTTGACTAAAAGCAAAGTTAAGATTACTTGGAAACTAAGAAGAGGGCAATTAGCAAGTGCAAAGGAAATAGACAAGAGGATTTATGGTTCACTCGGAAAATTACAAGCAAGGCATAAAGCAAGGGGGAATGTGCTAAAGATATGAGCCTGGTATTATAAGGATTCAGAAGAAAAAGTGAAATGTAAGCCATGCTGAGAAGTTTACACTTCATCTTAACAGCTATAAGAAAATATTTAAAAGATGGTAAAGATGGTATTTATCAACTTGAAAGATTAATTGGTTGGAAGGGACGTGAAGATGGGAAGTAGGAAAATGTAAAGAATGTATTGCAGTCAGGCATTCAGGTAGAAATTAAAGTCATGGCATTAAGGATTAAGAGAAGGAGACATCTTTTAAAAAGAGTAATTGATGATTCATCCAATAACTATTGAGCATTTACCATATTTACTGGGTTAGGCACTAGGGCTTCAGTGTATCAGTGAGTGTCACTGAATGTCACTGATTCAATTTTTGCCAGGTGATAAGTGCTTGTCAGGTGCCAGGCACTGTTCCGAGGGCATATTCTCATGTTATCTAATTCTGTTTTAGTTCTCATACCAACCTGTGAGGCCCATACTATAATCCCCAGACATGGAGATGCGGGAAAAGAAGCTCAGAGTTGTAAGGGATTTGTCCAAGATCACCAATGATGTAGAGATGAGGCAAATCTGGCCCCAAAGACTCCATCTGTTTTTGTTTTTTGTTTTTTGTTTTTTAATCACTGAGGAAAGTTTGAGAGATGCTAACACAAAGATTTTATCAATCAGGTTTTCAGTCAGTGAAAGGGAATCCGGATATTCCATTATGGACAGATAACAAATTTGTTTAAAAGGTGACTGAGGAGCACAGAGGACAGAAAATGAATGGGAGGCAGTCCAGAGATTAGCCAGAATTTCAAGAAACTATCAGCACTCCTAGAACTATAAAGAGAAGAGGGACCCTTAGCCACAGCTGAGGAGTCAGGACTATTCTACCTGAAGCTGGAACCGCAAAGCAGTGGTAGCCATTTTGAAAGACAAAGGAAGGAGGTATTTCTCCTGGTTTCTCCCAGTCTTCTAACTGTCCTCCAGTCCTTGTCCCACCAATGTCTTCCAATGGCTAAACCAGGCCAGAGCAGAAGCAAGCTGGTAAGGGAAACACAGAAAAGGAGGATATAGCATTGCCCCTCCACCCACCCAAGGCAGACACTTGTGTGCTTCTTCATGGAGTTTGGCCTTTATCCATAGGTTTTTGAGAATGTATTAATTTTCCTAAAATAGTGAAAAGTAGGTTAAGATTTTTGGTTTAGATAGATGACGTCCCAGTTGCAGCATGGATAGAGGAATTGGAGAAAGCAAGACTGCAACCAGAGAAGCCAGCTAGAAGACTTTTGCATTAGTTCAGAAAAGACAGTGAACTCACATGCTATGGGACATCATTAACCCAGAAAGGGTATAGGGGAGCAGGAGCAGATTAGGCTGAGGAGAGAAGGTCATTGATTTGGGAAAATACTAAATTTAAAGCGTTCCAAAGGAGGACTGCTGAGTAGGGAGTCTGTGACTTGACTTGTCAGAGGGAACATTTGTCTTTGAAAGCCATTGGTTAATAGAGCTAGTAGTTAAAGCCATGGGTGTGGTTGAGACAATTTAGAGGGAAAAGAGAAATATATAATGTCAAGATGTCCCCAGAATTATATCATCAATTCTAACTAGTGTGAGGAAAATCAAGTAATAAACCTCTCTGTAACATTTTGTAAAAATACGGCTTATATGGATCAGTGGGCATAGAGCAATGGAGGTGAGCTAAGTGGTCTGTGAAGGGTTCTCTTTTGTCCATTTAGTGCCACTAATGTGCAGTGAGCCAAGTAAAAGCAGGAAGCCCAAAGAAACTGGATAAATTGCAGCCTTTTAAAACAGGTAACAGGGTAGCTATCAAATGGGAAGAGTGCGTGAAATATCTATTCTAAAAATTAAAGTCCCCTTTGAAATTTCAGATTTTACTATTATTCAACAGATGTGTATTTCTTTATATAAACTAAATAATACCTGTACTTTGTCCTTTAGATAATGAACACGTTCTATAGAGATGCTTTAATTCATATCTTGATAGAATCAGTTAATACAAATCAAGAATTTATCAAAGGGATTTTATATATGTATATAAACATGTGTTAATATATGTGCATCTGAGTATATGCCATTAAAGAAGTTTGCCTGGAACAATAATAGGTACTGATTTGAAATGCCTCACAATAATCTGAAGCAGATATGTGATATATGCAAGAAGTTATAAAGGAAACATTTCTCAGTTCAAAACACTTTAAATATCTCATACAAGTAACACCTGAAAATTACTGAAAAAAATGTAGAAACCTATATAATTGTAATCACAATAGTAAAAACCAGAAATTTGTCTGATTACTTGATGAATCACAGAACACTTTAAAAATAACTGGGAAATCATCGGCCGAAGAAAACACCCTTTTCCATCAGAACAATTTTAAAATACGCTAATATGCAAGTTATTTATACACACTCACCCATACATATATTTTAAGAACTACTCAGTATCTCAAAAGCAATCACAAAATCAGTCTTTAGCTTAATCTTCATCTGCATTTTAATGATTTCAAAATACAGCCACATTATAGGGCCTGAGGTTGCATATTGCTACATTACTAGTTTCATAGCATTGTGGCTTTCTTTCTTAGTAGCAATAAATTCTAGTAAACAGAGCCATTAACAGCATTTTTATAGGGTCAGATGGAGCTATGGCACTAGAAGTGTGGTGCTAAGTAAAATTTGAAAGCTACTATGTTATACTCAACTATTTACTAAGACATTAAAATCAGGTCTTCTCAGGGATATTTGAATGTTTTTCATGATCTTTTCTCCCCTTGACAGTTCTCTGGCTTTTATGTGACAATTTGGGGGTAAAAAAAAAGATTACCTAAGGTTTCACAAAGTTTGAAGTTCTCATTAAAATATGAGCTTTATAAAAGAATATGGCACTCTAAATAAAAATAATTAAACTAGGTGATGAGTAAAACTGCTCATGATCATATTTAGAAATATCTGTGTTATGTTAATAATTTGAATAAAGGTAATAATGATTTTGAATTCTGTCATAACATGGAGAATCTTTGATCAGTACAATTCAACAAAACTGGGATTCCCTAGTTCTCCAAGAATGCGTTAAAGATTAGTTTTGTCTTAATAAAGTAAAATACCAATATAATATTACACTATAAAGACCATCCTTTAGTTCAGAAAATTGTTCTTTACCCACCTATGCATCTTTTTAGGTTGCAAAAACATAATAAGTTTTATTACGCATGTATCATTTTATATGAGCATAAAAAATGAAAAAAGTTATATAAATTTAAATTTTCTATTTTGACTTTTACTTTGAGTGCATAAAAATAACATTCCTTGAAACAATAGATTATATAATTATATTCTGAATATCTAACAATATCAATTAAGTTTTAACATAATTTGGAAAGAGACTAGTGTTGAAAACAAATCTGGTTCTTTATTACTAGTGATATGGAAGATTATTTTACTTGTTTGTAGGCAGACATGTTTTATGTAAGCAAAATGTGTTTATTTTAATAAAAATTAGAAAAAAGAGTCAAGTGCTTGCTTTAGCAACACATATACTAAAATATTGGAACAATACAGAGAAGATCTTGCACAAGGATGACACGCAAATTCATGAAGCATTCCATGTTTTAAAAAAAGAAAAAAGTCAAATTTTATATACATGATGTCATAGCTACTATTATTTGGGTTTGAATATAAGTTTTGGAAATGAAGTTGACTTAAAATAATACTAAATAGTAGCAAAAATGGCACACAGATAGGATAAAAATCTTGCAAGTGATATGTGAATAACTGATATTGGAGAAACATGGATGTAGTCCATTCCCTCCGCAATATTATAAAAGAAACTGAGGTCTAGAGAGATTAGATGATTCACACAATTTGACAAAACTCTTAAGTAAAAGAGCAAGTCAGAATACCTGCCTCCTAGAACCAGTACCTTCTGCTATACTAGGATAAACCACCTCCCCTTTACCACCCCCTTGATAATTACATTAATCGGGATAGAATTGAGTGTACAAATTATGAATGCACTCATATAACTAACTCTTTAAGGAAAATTTTAGATAATGCTTTAAGCCATCAACTCAAAACAAAACTGCCCAGAGGTACATAGGTACATACCCTAGCACTTTCTAAAAACAAAAGGAATAACGCATTGTCTTAAATCACCTAGGTAGTTTTTTTGTTTTGTTTTTATTCCAGGTGCCCATTTTTGTGGATGCACTTTTTTTTTTAAGATTTTACATATTTATTTGACAGAGAGAGACACAGAGAGAGAGGAAACACAAGCAGGGGAGTGGGAGAGGGAGAAGCAGGCTTTCCACCAATGCAGGCTCTATCCCAGGGTCCTAGGATCATGACCTGAGCCTAAGGCAGGTGCTTAACGACTGAGCCACCCAGGCGCCCCACCTAGGTAGTTTTTTATTATGAGAGTGAGTGTTCATTTTTCACTCAATTTTGACAAAATTGTTCTTATATTAATTTTCTTACTAAATTAAAGTTTTAAATAAACATTTATTTAAAATCTGACTTCCCATCTTTTTACCTCTTTTGTTCTGGTACCTTTGTATGACATTCCATACATAAATATTTCAAATAATGGTCAACTTGAATATAATTTACATACACTTATTCTTGAAATGTATTACTTAAGCATAATGATTTTGGTTGTGCTTACATTATTAATAGGTATTCTCCCTAAAGCGAATGCAAGGCTAAAATTTCAATAGGTGGCTGATAACATTTGTCCTGCATTTTCTATTAAACGTTTCCCCATGGATCCTAGAGAAATTCTTTATAAGATAATTTAAAAGTATTTTGCTCTTTGTATTCTCTTCTGGAGGATTTATAATAATCTATACTTTCATTAAGATTCTCTCAGGTTGTACAAGACTTTTACATAACCATAAGTTTTGATAATTCATTCCCATATAGTAGAAATTAGTGTTAAATGTCAAAGAGGGTACTTCCTATGTTCTCCTCTAAGGATTTTAATGGTTTCCTGTCTCACATTTAGGTCTTTAATCCATTTCAAATTGATTTTTGTGTATGGTATAAGCAAGTGGTGCAGTTTCATTCCTCAGCATGTTGCTGTCCAGTTTTCCCAACACCATTTATTGAAGAGACTTTTTTCCATTGAACATTCATTCCTGCTTTGCGGAAGATTAGTTGACCATATAGTTGTGGGTCCATTTCTGGGTTTTCTATTCTATTCCATTGATCTATGTGTCTGTTATTGTGCCAGTACCAATACTGTCTTGATCACTACAGCTTTGTAATATAACCTTAAGTCCAGAATTATGATGCCTCCAGTTCTGCTTTTCTTTTTCAAGATTGCTTTGGCTAATCAGGGTTTTTGTGGTAATATACATATTTTAGGATTATTTGTTCTAGTTCTGTGAAAAATGTTGATGGTACTTTGATAAGAATCACATTAAATACATAGATTGCTTTGGGTAATATAGACATTTTAACAATATTTGTTGTTCCAATCCATGGGCATGGAATATTTTTCCATTTTTTTATATCATCTTCATTTCTTTCATCAGTGTTTTATAGTTTTCAGAGTACAGATCTTTTGGTTAGGCTTATTCCTTTGTTACTTAATGTTTTTTGGTGCAATTGTAGATGGGATTGATTCCTTGATTTCTCTTTCTGCTGCTTCATTATCATTGGTGGGAATACAAAGTGAATACAAAGTTTGAACAAACAACAGTTTTCCAGCATCTTGTGAAGTTAAACATATACTTAAAGATGACCCAGAAATTCCATTTGTATGTGTTTACTGAAGCAAAAAGAAAAATTTCCTCATGCACACAGTTTATGTGAATGGTTATAGGATAGTCCTTCAGCTTAGGAATGGATAAACACCCGGTGATGGGAGTACGACTCAGCAATAACAAGGGATGCACTGATGTTGTACCAACAACCTGGTTGAATTTCAAATGCACCATGTTAAGTGAAAGAAGCCAGCCTCAAAGACTGGGTTTTAATAAATTTAATAATTTTAACACATAGGTTTATAATGAGGATGAAAATGACATCACAGATGTGAAAGTGCCTAAAGTGAAGCAGGTACTCAATGGAGTTCCTAAAATAATATTAGGATAATGAAGCTCTCCCATTGTCTGGATCTAGATCCATTAAATACAAAGAACTCCAATGTTTCAATAAAAATGATAGTCTCGTACTACATGGCAACCAATAATTAGTGTTTTGATGGAATCCCCTACTGTTAATTCAGTAGTACCAACTATGTGAACTATGTAGAACTAGCAAAGGAAATGAGGAGTGGCAGTGTATTTTAGGCTTAGACTAAAACTAACTTAAAAGGATTTGATTTTTTATTGCAAAGAAGTCTTGCTTTGTGTTCCCACAAAATCTGGCATATAATGTTTTAGAATATTTTGCATTCTGTTCAGAAAGAAATGTCTTATATTCTTACTTGCTGCATGGAAATTTGAACAATTTACTAAGTGATTTGTCATTAAATAAATGAATTGGACATTAATTTAAATTTGTACCTGCACTGTGTGGTGGTCTTTAAATCTTGATATTTATATCAATGTCTGCACTTGTGAAGCCATTGATTCTACCCTGCCCTGCTTAAAGAGAAACTTAAAATGGCCTTTGAGTCTATTATTCTGAACTTGCTATAAGAAAACATTTTTGTTACTATCCTGAAGCAGAAGCATGCATTTCACAACACACCATGTGGTCTTCCACTGAGCTAACTACCGTGTGATTCTTGCACTGAGTTTAATATTGAACAAGTAAAATGTATTACAGCTGAAATATCAAGTGGGATAATGTAGCCAAAGTAACATCTAGATTTCTCCAGAATTTTAAAGTTAGCTTAAATCTCATAGTGATATAATCTTATAACTCTAAGGCTTTTCATTATGTTCTAAACCAAAATATTCCATACATCTAATAACTGTATTTAGCAGTTTCATAGGATACAGGTTCAATGTATAAAATCTATTGTATTTCTATATTCTAGCAACAATTTAGAAAATGAATTTTTTTAAAAAATACCATATAAATAACATTAAAATGGAAAACTTTTAAAGGGATAACTAACAAAATTTGTGCCAGACTTGTTCAATAAAATATACAAAATATTTTTGAGAGAAATTTTAAGGGTATAAATAAATGGAGATATAAAAAAAATAGATCAAAGACTCAGTATTGTTAAGCTGATCATTCTTCCCAAAGTTAACTATAGATTCATCAAATCCCAATTAAAATCACTTTTTTTGTAGACATTCACAAACTAAGACTTTATATGTAAATACAATGGACCTAAAATGGACCAGATAATTGTGAAAAACAACAAAATTGGAAAATTTACATTATATGATTTTAAGACTTACTACAAAACTACAGTAATCAAGACAATGTGTATGATATAAAGAAAACATTTAAATCAATGAAACAGAAGAATCCATATGTATGTGTGTGTCTGTGTGTGCGTGCGTGTGTGTGTGTGTGTGTGTGTGTGTATAATCTCCAATTGATTTTCAACAAAGATGCTAAGGCAATTGAATAGGTAAAGAATTGTCTTTGAGAAAAACAGTGGTGAAGTAACTGGATATCCATATGCAAAAATATAAATGCTAACCCTTGTCACAAGGTGTTAAAAATTTAACTCCAAATAGAATAAAGACCACAAAGGAGCAAGAAAAACAACACAACTTCTTGAAGAGGACATTGGAACAAATCTAAGTGGCTTTGGGTGAGCAAATATTTCTTAAGTAGGATACAAAAAAGTAAATTAGATTTCATCAAAATTTAAACTGGTGTTCTCCAAAGACATCTTAGGAAAAAGAAACAGCAAATCATAGATGGAAAAAGCATTTGCAAACTACATATCCAGTGAAGGACTTACATCCAAGGTATATAAATAATCCTTACAATTCAATGAAAATTCAAGGAGTCAAATAAAAAAATGTTGCTTTAAAGAGATACTTCACAGAGAATATATAGAAATGGCAAATAAACACATAAAAAGACACTCAATGTCCTTAATTATCAGGGAAACACAAATTTCAAATATATACACTAGAAAGGCTAAAATTAAAAGACTAACAAAATTAAGTGTTGGAAAAGGATATGGTGCAATCAAAGCTTTCAAACATTTTATATTCTAACTAGAATATAAAAAGTACAGTCACTTTGGAAAAGATTTTTGGTATTTCTTATAATCTTAAACATTCATTTACCATATGTTCCAGAAATTCCACTGTTAGGTTTTTAACCCAGAGGGAAAATATATTTTCACACAAAGATGTGTGCATGAATGTTTGTGGAAACCTTAATCTTAATAGCCAAAAACTAGGAAGAACTCAACTACCCATCATCTAAAATATGTGTAATTAAGTTATGATATATCTAAACAATAGAACATTATTCAGCAATAAAAAAAAACTATTGATGGATGCAACAACAGGGATGAATTTCAAAAACATTCTAAGTGAAAGAGGTCAGATGCAAAGACTGCAAACTCTATGATTCCATTTATATGAACTTCTAAAAAAGGGCAAAACCATGGGATACAGAGCGGATTAGTGTTTGCTAAGGTGGATGGCTGGAGGAGGCGTTATTGCAGAGTGATGACAGAATTTCTGGGGGTGATAGAAATGTTCTGTGTCATGATTGTGATATTGATTACATAACAGTACACATTTGGCAAAATTATATGGCTAAAATTGATAGATTTTAGTTCTGTAAATTATGTCTAAAAAAAGCCGAGGAAAAGAAAACAAAATTATCAAAGACCCAAAATTACTTTTGTTTCATGGCTTATTTCTACCGATATTTAGTGCATTATAAACTAATACTGTAAAAACTTTAAACTATGTTAATTTATTTTTAAAAAAACTTTATAAACTTAAAAATAGTCTATAAATTAAAAATATCACGGGGCACCTGGGTGGCTCAGTCAGTTAAGTGTCCAATTCTTGATATCCATTCAGGTCGTGGTCTCAGGGTTGTGAGATCCAGCCCTGCATCGATGGTGCTTCATGCTTAGCCCAGAGTCATTACCTCTCCCTCTACCCTTCCCCCCACCATCCCTCACCCCTGTGCGCTCTCTCTCTCTCTCTCTCTCAATAAATAAATAAATAAAAATATGTTATATACAGTTTTTATGAAAATAGATTTTAAAATATTTTACTATCTTTCAAAAAGTAAATCCATTACATATTTTATGACAAAAACTTTATTTTCAAAACAAAATTAACTCCCTGAGAAGAATAGCATTGTGTTATATTTTAATGTCTGGCCTAATAGGAGACAGCTGGATTCTCATATCCACTTCTGTATTTAATTTGTTGTGATATATTTTTTTAAAGATTTATTTATTTATCTCAGAGAGAGAGGGAGCAGGAGTGGGAGTGGCAGAAGGAGAGGGAAAGAGAATCTCAAGCAGACTCTGCACTGAGCTCAGAGCCTGCCTCACATGGTTCGATCTCAGGACTCTGAAATTATGACCTGAGCCCCGAAAACAAGTGTTAGTTGCTTAACTGACTGCACCACCCAGGTGCCCCCTGTGGTGATATATTTATTAAGAAAATCTAGTTTCACACACATATATTTTGAATAGGGAGGAAGATTTCATAGCTTTTTCAAGTGGTAGTTTCTTAAAAATGAGTTGCAGTGTGGAATATAGAGCCCTATAAATCCTTTTTCTACTGTTGCATTGCATCTTAAATGGATCTATAACCCATGCATGCAATACCAAACATTAGCTAAGATATGAAGCAGTAAGATCTAGTAAGCATTGCTGCTGGGAGAAAAAAGTGATACACAATGGAAACAATTCGACATTATCTTTTAAAGCTGAACAGGTATAGATCTTTTTTTTTTTTCAAGATTTTATTTATTCGTCAGAGAGACAGCGAGAGAAGAGCACAAGCAGGGTGGGGGGGCAGGCTGAGGGAGAAGCAGGCTCCCCACTGAGCCAGGACCCGGATGCGGGGCTCAATCCCAGGACTCTGGGATCATGACCTGAGCCAAAGGCAGACTCTTAACCGACTGAGCCACCCAGGTGTCCCAAGTTAGAGATCTTTTAAAAATGTCCACATCTATTCCCAAACAGACAGGTATGAAAATATTCCTAGCAGTATTGTTTGTAATACCAAGATACTGCAAACCTTCCAAATGCTCATCAGAGAATAATGTACAAATAAATTATAGAGTAATCCCACAATAGAATAAAAATATACAGCACTGACGAAGACTGAACAAAAGCTACATTCAACAACATATATGAATTTTAGAAAAGTACTGTTGACTGAACAAAAATTGCTTAAAAATGTACATTGTATAAATGAGACTTAAAAACAGGGAAAACTGGATAAAATATTGCTTAGGGATCTACACATATGTGACAACTGATAATTAACAGCAAGTAAATGATAGGGAAAAATTAAAAAGCATTAGTACTTCTGAGGGAAAGGCATGGAGAGGGAATTGGAGAACAGAACATAGTATCTTCAACAAAAGGTAATGTTTTATTTCTAAAGTTAGTGTGTTTTATTATTAATTATCATTACAATTCATAACATATACAACCTGCATGTGTGTTATGCACATTATCTATATATGTGTTATAGGATTCTTTTAATAGGATTTCCAAAGGTTTTTGAATAGAAGACTTTCCATCTTCATAGTCTGCTGAGATTTTATACCATCACACTTGTTTAAAGTGAGGGGTAACAAAAAACAGTATCATATAAGATTTCCCTGATAGTATCATCACAGAAAAATCCATATTTGATCCATGTAGATAATTTCTTTCAAAAATCAACATAATATGCACTATATATATGAGTCATAAGACATTGTGTAGTGTACAATGTCTTATGACTCTTAACATAGCTGAGACTGAATCACTGAACCCACAGTTTTTCTTTCCATTCTTCCATTAATTTCTATTCTAAGCAAACACAAGCGGTGCCTTACATGAAATATGCCCAGAAATTGCATCGCAAACATCCATTCTTGTGAAACAAATGGAAATCAGAAGCAAACCAAATAAGATTTCTCATTCTACTCATACTTCTCTCATTTTGGCTTCTGGGTGGTTCTTTTTAGACCCACACAGACTCATTTAAGCTCTGCTGATGCAATACAGCATTTATTTTCATGACTTTCCCATCAAATTTAACAATCAGGCAGTAACAAGAGAATATATATTTTCATGGCATTCTTTCAGGAAATTGAAATATAATAACTTTGAATTCCAAGTTTATTTTCAAGGTCAGATATACAGTTTATGAAAACAGTGTATTTATGGTTCTGTAATAGAATATTTGATGTTATACAGAAAAAAATTCTCCGTAGGATTTTATAAGGAATTGTCACAGATGTCTTTATTTAATGACATCCATTGTTGGGTATGGAAAGATGTCAAGAAGACTTATTTGATACACTGCCTCAGTGAAATGGTCACAATTACTAGATGAGCAACATTAGTGATATTCTTTTCTTTTTTTTCTCTTTCCAAGTATCTAGCCCTTAATTTTAGTTTTTCTTGGCTTTGATGTCTTTCAGGCTAAAGACAGCTTTGTAAAAGAATTAATGCACTCCATCCTCATTATAAAGTCTTTAGGAGTCATACATTTTGATTGTAATAAGTAGGCTCTGTTATGTTAAAGATAATTATTGACAAATTAGCACGTTTAGAAGCCAATAAAGAACCAGTGGTTTTGTATCATTACAAACGCTCTAAAAGGAGGAGAATATGTGATCTTTAATTGATAGTACAACTATTATTTCTGGAGTCTGAATAATAAAATAAAACCAAAAGAATTATAGATTATAATACACTGGGGCTTTTGTCATTTTAAAAGACTTCTTTTTTTTTAATATGCCATCAATAGAATAAACCTACTATCTATAATAAATCTGTTATTGCTTTTGATGTTTTTTATTATTAAAACAAAGAAGGGATATGTAAAGTATCAATTTCATAGCAAAACACCATAACTGAAACACTGCATCAAGAAGAAGAATATTTTTTCAAGCATAATTAACATATAGTGTTATATTACTTTCAAATGTACAGTGTAATGATTCAACAATTCTATACATTTCTCAGTGTTCATCAAGATAAGTGTACTTTTAATGCCCTTATTATCTGTTTTGCCCACCTCCCTAATTACCTCCCCTCTGGCAACCACTAACTTATTCTCTGTATTTAAGAATCTTTTTTTTTTTGGTCCCTTTTTTTCTTTGTTTGCTCATTTGTTTCTCAAATTCCACATATGAGTGAAGTCATATGGTATTTGTCTTCCTGTGACTGACTTATTTCATTTAGCATTATCCCCCCGTCCTTGTTGTTGCAAATGATAAGATTTTTGTTCTTTTTTATGGTTGAGTAATATTCCACTGTATATATAAAATATTCGTATATATTATCCTTCTTTATCCATTCATTTATCGATGGACACTTGGGTTGCTTCCATATCTTGGCTATTGTAAACTTAGAAATGCATGTATCTTTTCAAATTAGTGTTTTCATTTTCTCTGGGTCAATACCCAGTAATGAAATTACTGGATCATATGGTAAAGAAGAATACTGTTCCTAATTATGATATTCACAGTTTTATTTTATCTTCGTGGATATAGATAGTAATAACAAGTGATGAATTACCTGTATGTTCTCCATACTCAAAACAGTCATCCAAATATATAAGATGCCTCTAGTACTAATACTAATACAAGTGAGAGAGGGACAGAGGGAGAGAGAGAGAGAGAATCTTAAGCAGGCTCCATGCCCAGTGTGGAGCCTGACATGGGGCTCAATCTCACGATCAGTTCTGAGATCATGACCTGAGCTGAAATCAAGAGTTGGACACTTAAGCAACTGAGCCACCCAGGTGCCCCTCTAATACTAATTTTTAAAAGTTATTAAATTTGTGGCCCCTTTGGGCCTAATACTCATAGGCTATAACCTAGAAAACTAGGGAGTCTCTTAAAGTCAGGAATGCCCAACTATATTACATAATTCTGGTTCAAAGAGAAAAGTTCTTATCCACATATATTACAGTTACCTCAATTAAGGAAAGTTAAAAAACACAACCACACTTAGATGCTAAAAACCCTAAAATGGTAGAGAATGATGGATCTTCTTTTTATTAGTACAACCAATAATCTCAGTACTTTCAAATTACGGGTGTTTGAAGTATGTTCCTCAGTTCTTCCATGATGTCTGTACAGTTCTTCATAAAAACTGATTTATAATCCCTAAGTTTGTTGAAATGCTGGATTAAACCCAGGCACTAGTGTTCACCAGTAATAGATGACAATTTGGAAATTAGACTGCACAAATTATATCCCAAAGTTACATAAACTAAAAGGAAATGGAAAAGGTTGGAGACATCAAGGTTGGAGAAGAAAATGACCCATCCCCAGAAGTTTTAAACTTATGCCTGTTGCAATTATTTTGTCCTAGTTTAAGTGAAACCGTTGATATCTTCCTCACTGGTACCTCAAAAATGTTATCCAAATAATACATTTCATTTACTAAAAATACGCATACAATTAAAAATGAACAGTTTGGTTGTGCAGTTTTCTAATTGGCATTTCTAATTTGAATAAAATAAGAGGGTAGTGCATATTAATGCCAAGGACAAAAGTTTTATCTGAGCTCAAATGAAAAAAAAAGTTTTAGAATAAAGACAATAGGAAGATATTTTCCTGGATTTCTAGCTTCTTAATTATAACCTTTATTCCTCACCTTCCCCTCTCCATCCTGACTCTCCACACTTGTCAGGTAACAGACAACCAGAAACTTTAAGAGTTTCCTGCAAGTACATGATGGGGCACAAAAGTCATGTAAGGCTTAAGAAGGAACCCTCATCTGTGGCTTGAAATAATTCTTACTGGCCAGGGAACATGCTTCACATCAGGCATGCAGTCCCAATGCATACAAAAAATCATTTTCAAAGTAGCTGAAACTTATTCCTAAATCAATCTGTGGAGGCTTGACCTCTGCAGGATAATACTCTCTGACAGGCACAATAAGAAAGGCTGTAAATAAGGAGCACGGCATAGGGAGGAAAAAAACTTGTCCGGTTCCTCTCTAATTTTTTTTAATTTTTAAGTTCTATTTAAAAAAAGAAATCAGAATTTTAAATAATGTCAAAAAGTACCTGTTCTGTTAGAAATTTCTTAAACTTGAGGACTTGTATGATGCTGTTTCAGCTACCCATTTTTGTGCAACTTCTATAAGAGCAAAGACTTGGAAGACCCAAGTGCATCTCGCGAAAAAGTAAATAAGTTACATTCTGATTCTATAATATATAATTACGAATAAAAGAGTAAAATCACAGGATAAATAACCATGGATCTAAAAGCTTTGTACGAAAAGTCATGACAATTACTAAAAATTAAAAAAAAAAAAACAAGCAAAACAAACCTGGATCTGCTTGTCTTTTATACATGAATTAATCAAATTTATCTGATAATTTACCACACCACAGTAAGTTTTTCTGGAGGAGTAGGTATAAAATTTGGCAAAAAAAAAAAAAAGAAAAATTCTTTATTCCAAGACAGACCTAAAATAAAGTTTAATACATCAGTAGAACACATTTTCCATTGTACTGACTACATTTCCCTTAAGATAATGAACATTTTTGTAGCTTAAATCCAAAGGCTGGGATGAGATCCAGGATGGGAGGATATAGAAAGGCAAGATGTAGGACAAATGTCTTTGTAGGTTAATATCATGCCAAAATCCGACAGAACTGTCTCATGGGTTTTTAGTGCATCAGAGCTAGTTCTCCTGAAGCTGACAGAAATCTCTATATCTAATTGTTACATAATTGTAGAGGAGTAATATCACCCTGCTTTGATTTAGCAAATGGAATTTTTTCCAGCAAACTCTATATCAAGGTTCAGTTGAAACAGCTGTGCAGCTCTTGCATGAACCAAACAAAGGCAGACCTTTAAAGGATAGACAAAATTCCGTGCTTTTCTAAGCTGCTTTGAAACAGAAGAGAAGTACTTTCTTTCCACTCTGAATAATGTGGTAGCCTCACAAGGTCATTTTCAGTGGGACCAAAAATCAAGTTACTGAGGGGTTTTTCCAGTCTTCTTTTATGATAATCAGAAGATATGACCAAAACTGAGCAGAAAACAGTGGCATCTCCTGTGCTGAAACCACACTCCCTCTGACCACAGTGCCTCTTGTATTAGCCATTTATGAAGCCGTGGGTTATGTGACACAGACCCTGCAGAGAGGAGCCCTTAGTAAATATGTGTTGAATTATTCTTGGACTCCTTTTTTTTTTCTTAAACACACTTGCTGAACTGATCTTTATCATAAATAAGAATTATTTTTAACTACATTTTAAAATTTTGAATAGTATTGAATGACTCCTGATATAAACAGTGGAGAAAATTAGCACTCGTATTCCCTACCTCACGTCACCAAGCTTCTCGATTTTAATTATATTCATAGTATTAAAATTATGTCTTGATTAAATAAGAACTCAAACAACAAGTTGCACACTTCTCAGGCTTACAAAAATGGATGTAATGGAGCCCTTAAGCTCAAAAAATCTCATGTAGAAGCGGACAAGAAGATATAGCATACGACGGCGAGGATTAGATGAGGTAGTGCAGGGCTGGTGAACTTGGAGAATGGGTAAGACTTTCCACCAAGACATACAGAATGCTGTGCTGTAATGCAAGGAGGACCATGTAATCCTAAATGCTGATATGAAATGAGAAGATGTCAGTATTAAGCTATACTCTTTTTGAGGACTTACCTCCCAACTATGGGATTTCCATCCTTTCTATAAATCTTTTTAAGAAAAATTTATAGGGGCGCCTGGGTGGCTCAGTCGGTTAAGCGTCCAACTCTTGATTTCGGCTCAGGTCATGATCTCAGGGTTGTGAGACTGAGCCCCACGTCGGGCTTTGTGCTGGGCAGAGGAGCCTGCTTGGGATTCTCTCTCCCTCCCCCACCTCTCCCTCTCTCTAGGAAAAAAAAAAAAAAAGAGGAGGAGGAGGAAGAAAAGGGGAAAAAGAAGAAGAAAGAAAAATTTATAAAGAATTTGGAAACTCACAGGACGGGGTTCAACTGAAGACTGTGTTTCGAGTCAGTCCTGTCTACAGATGTAGAATTTATGTCTACTTGCAAGGAATTCTTTGGCCAGAAGGACACCTGCAAGAAGAAAGTTCTCTGTGTAGCTGGGAGACGGGGAATTAGAACATACGACATGGTGGATGATTTTTTCCACTTCTGTATAGAACAGAGAACCTTCTAGGATTTAATGTGTCAATGAAAGCACCAGAAGCACAGCAGCAGGAAGCCTGGGGAGAAGGAATGCCCACGGAAAGGCAGCAGTGCTCTTTTGTTGAACATCAGTAGTTTCTAGTAAAAGGGACCTTGTTCAGAAGAATGTGTGAGAGTACTCTGACGTGCTTGTGAGTGGGGATGGAGCAATTCTTCTAGTGGCCAAAGTGCTAGAGTTGAGCTGGTTGGGAGGATGAGCTAAGAAGAAAATAGTCTAAAGGTAAACATAACCTCATTTGTAACCACAGGCTAGTGGTATCTGGGGAAATTCACATTGCTTTAGAGAGATTCAGGTGAAACTTTATTTCTTTCATCATTTTACCCAGGGACTTAATTACATGACTAAAAAATGCAGTTGCCTAAAATCATATCTGAATACCAAAGGGAGTACAAGTGGTCTCACTTCACTAACTCCAGGGAGCTGCCAGGAGAACGCTTTCCAGAAATAAATATGTGTGGAAGTATCAGCCAAGGAATCAATAAAGTACCTTGAAAATTAATTTTTACTGTTTTTATTATAGGGTGTATAATAAATAACCTTCATAATTCCTTCAATTGGTGGATCTAGATTTTGCAGTTAAAAGGACTTTTATCTCTTATCTCTCTTCAAATTCAGACTTGAGCTACAATAGGTATCATGTTTTCATAGTACAGCCTTCTTTTGGCATTTTATTAAGACGGACTTCAGAGCCATAAAAAATATAGAAATTAGGACAACCTGAAAGGTTTTTATTTTACTCAAAAGATATGTTTTGTGAGTAATAAGAAAGTTAATATACTTAGGGAATTCAAATTATCATGTATGTATAGAAGGGGGAATTAACACAAAATATGATGCAGTATATTCCTCATCAAAAATACAAACCCGGGGTGCCTGGCTAGTTCAGTCAGTAGAGCGTGCGACTCTTGATCTCAGGGTTGTGAGTTCAAGCCCCACCTTGGTGTAGAGATTACTTAAAAATAAAATCTGAGAGGCGCCTGAGTGGCTCAGTCATTAAGCGTCTGCCTTCGGCTCAGGTCATGGTCCCGGGGTCCTGGGATCGAGCCCCGCATCGGGCTCCCTGCTCCGCGGGAAGCCTGCTTCTCCCTCTCCCACTCCCCCTGCTTGTGTTCCCTCTTTCACGGTGTCTCTCTCTGTCAAATAAATAAATAAAATCTTCAAAAAAAATAAATAAATAAAACAAAATCTGAAAAAAATCAAATAGGGGCGTCTGGGTGGCTCAGTTGGTTAAGTGTCTGCCTTCGGCTCAGGTCATGATCCCGGGGTCCTGGGATGGAGCCCCTAGTGGGGCTCCCTGCTCAGCGGGGAGTCTGCTTCTCCTTTTCTCTCTGACCCCTCCTCCCTGTTCATGCTCTCTCTCTCTCAAATAAATAAATAAAATATTTAAAAATAAATAAATAATAAAATAAAATCGTAAAAAAAAAAAAAAATACAACACCCAGTTGTCATCCGTAAAACTAGAGCCATACCCAGTGTGGCATTAGCAAGTTTTCCCATCACCCTGAGGGACAGGCACAGAATTATTTGCAAGGAATCCAAGGCCACATCTTGGAGCATCCTGACATTTGAACATCTCTTGGATAACTTGACTGTGAGAGCAGATCTTTAAAACAGCTCAGGTAATAATAGCAGTTCAAATATACTCTCCTCTACGTTTTCACCACCTACAACCCGAAAGCGCCTTTTAACAGCTCCTCCCAAGGGCTGCAGGGACCACCGGAGACAGCATGCAGCCAGAAGAAATCATTCACAGGAGAACCATTCGGCTTTGGTAGCTACAAGGTGTTGACTTTACAGTTGTACCCAAAGGGTGTTGCTGGAGGAAAAGTATGAAAACATGTAACATACATGTCATTTTTACTCATTCCCTTATAGTCAGGGCAAGGGTGTACTAGAAATAAATGGAATTCTCTGAAAGCTTAAAAAGAAAGGAATAAAGATATATAAACATTTCTTGCGAAGGGGAAAAATCTCTTTTGTTCTAAAGAAGTGGTCAAGTTGTTAGACACATCACGTTTGTAATGCAAGCTAGAAGAGGCACAACAAAAAAGCTTCCATGCCTCTGGGGTTGAAGATCCATTCATGTATCCTTTCCTCCCGTCTGCTTATTTTCTTGTCATGAAAGGAACTTCAAGTGCATTTTCCTTGTAGAGAGGCTATCTCAAAACACCTTCAGAGAATCAAAAGAAATTTTTTAAAAATACAAAAAATAAAAATCACTGGCCAATTATTGTGTTGTTTGTTACACCTGGCAAAATATTGTAATGCTTTCAAGTGGCAAAGTTAGAAAGACAAAACGGTCTTGTGTACTAAAAAGCCAATGAAGATCAATAGAATTTGTCTTTAGGAAAAATAAATCACATGTAAAACCTCCCTTTTCCTACTCTCCCTTGAGGATTATTTTTATAAGAGCATTTCATTGAATTTAAGCAAGAGGATTTGTGCAAATAGGTGATGACATTGTTTAACAACTGTCTGTACGCTCATAGAAGAGAAATTCACAGTTTTTTAAGTAACTATCTTTTAAAGATTTGTTTATTTGAGAGAGAGTGAGCGAGTGGGGGAAGGTACAGAGGGAGTAAGAGAATCCTGAAGCAGACTCCCCACTGAGCATGGAGCCTGATGTGGGGCTCCATCCCAGGACCCTAAGATCATGACCCGAGCAGAAACCAAGAGTCAGCCACTTAATTGACTAAGGCACCCAGGCACCCCTTGAAATAACTTTAATATTGTGGAGGCAATAAAGGGTAAGAGAGAACTTACACTGCTTGCATAATGAAGAATTGGGAGAAGTTTTGAAGGGACAGGCTTTTTTTATCAGTGGATGAACATGGTCTGGTAACATAATCAGAGCTATTAAATATGCATTGCTACTGAAAACATGTGGTCAGTGAGATCCTGGATGAGTATTTTGAGGGGGGGGGAGATAAAATATATTTAAAAGAAACTGAGCACTGGGTGGAGATGGCATTCTGTCATAGAAGGAGATAATTATTCACTGGTCTCAGTTCGTCTGTCAAAATGTTCCTACAAATGAGCTCATAATCAGAGGTGTACCTCCTTCCAGATATGGAAATACCACATGCTGTGCAGTAGAGATCATCATTATCATCATCACATGTCTTCTTCTTCCTCCTCCTCCTCATCAAAATAGCTACCATTTATTAATTTTAAAATGGGCTAGCACCAAATTAAAGAGCTATGATATATTGTTTCAGTTCATCTTCACAACATTATGCCAATACCATCATCTTCAAAATTCCTTTTCCTTCATTTTCTCCAAAGACAATGCTCCTGGTCATTGGGACAACATGGCTCTTACAAAGGCAAAATCATGGACTGACTTAAAATGATAGATGGGCATCCTGAGTCTCACGATCAGGTAAAATCTGACTAAACACTGGCAGTTCAATATATATTTCAAGTTAGCCAAACAAGACATGGCCCTGGAGATGTATATTTAGAGCTTTCATATAGTTAGGTAATATTCTCAAGCCCAGAATGCCTGGTATATATTGATGACTTCCATTGCTTTAGCTTGAAAACATTATTTATATTTTCAGGTTTAAAATATATTGTTTACACAAGGAATAGGGAAAACAAAAACTATCCGCGATTCTATAGGCAGAACCTATATGACTAGAAATGTACTATGTTCCCTTGATGTAGTATGTTCACATGACTCCTGAGCTATTGAAATGTGGCCAGCCTAAACTGAGATGCCCAGCAAGTGTACAGTGTACACCAGAGTTTGAGAATGTATTATAAAAATAAAGTAAAATATTGCATTAATAATTTTGCATTGATTATGTACTGAATGATAATATTTTGGGCATACAAGGTAAAATAAAATATATTAAAATTGATCTCAGCTGTTCCTGTTTACTTTTTAATGTAGCTAATGGAATATTCAAAGTTATATCATTCACAGTTGTGGCTTGCATTCAATTTCTCTTGGACAGAGCTGTATAAACAGAGATTTAGGTTTCTGGAATAAAAAGGATGCCAGTGAACTAGGACTAATGAAATATCCTGGGGACCATGTTAGGACGAGACTGCCTGGGTCTGATGCTGATATGAAACATAACATACGAAGTCAGAAGGAGTAAGCCCTATTTACAAGCATATAGATAGTCTTTATACAGTCTTTACAATTTTTCAGTGGTATTACCAGCAGTGGTTACCTCTGGTCTTCATCTCTGCTTCCTTGCACATTACAGACTATCCCCAAATCAGGCACTTCACACACACATCTTGATCAGGGAAGAGTGCCAAAGTGAAAAACTACAGATACAAAATAGGATATAGAAATATATGTATGTGTGTGTCTATACACACATATAATTTATTAAATATGCATTTGTTATTTATTAAATATATGCTGCAAATGTAAAATATGTTATATAAATATCTATATTTATTTTTAATATTGTTTACTATTTATTTATCTATTTATTTATTTTTTAAGGCTGGCCCCGGTTATAAGAAATTTGTGTACCTTATTAAAGAGCTTGAATTTTATCATGTCAACGAGACAGAGAACATTGAAGGCCTTAAAACACAGCAGTGGCGTGATCAGATTTTTATTTTGTAAAGATCGCCATTGCAGAATATTGTCTTCTAGGTTTATGGTCCTCTGTGAAGATGGTATTTTGCAGTGGGGATCTTAAGCAGATAAAAACTAGATCAGAAGAGAAACATGTTCCTTACTCATACTTGGGTAGGTTTTCTGAGGTTCCTAATGTGAAATTGGGACTGTGGTAAATGTGGAATCACCCACTACTCTTTGTATTCCCACAGTGTGACTCATGCAGTCTGACAAAATGGCCCTTCCTGTCCTGTCAGAGTTGCAGTATCCGTTAAGGTGAACTCTCAGTCTCTCCGTTGTTCTCTTCTCTCATACTTGAAGCACGGAGTAGACATCAACTCGCTACTCTGTTCTCATTGGTTCTTGCACAGAAGTCTTCCTTTTCTCAATATGCCTACAATTGCTGGCTGCAGAGTAGAGGTAAAAACTTGAGTGCAGGGGTAGAGAATGTGGATTTTAAGATTCACTGTAACCTGTGTGGGTTTTTAGAAGTCACATAACCTCTCTGTAGCTGAGTTTCTAACATATGAAAAATGAGGTTAAAAAGAATACCAGGAAATGCATATCAAAACCACAGTGGGATACTGCCTCACACCAATTAGGATGGCTACTGTTAAAAAACAAGTAAATAAAAATAAAAAGCGTTGACGAGGATGTGGTGAAATTGAAACTTTGTGCGCTGTTGGTGGGAATGTAAAATGGTACAGCCACTATGGAAAATAGTATGGCAGTTCCTAAAGAAAAATTTAAAAATTGAATTACCATATGATCCAGCAAATCACTCCTGGGTATATATCCAAAAGAATTAAAAGCAGAATCTTGAGGAGATATTTGCCCACCCGTATTTCTTATGGCACTATTCACAATAGCCAAGAGGTGGAAGCAACCAGAGTGTTTATCAACTGATAAATGAATAAACAAAATAATATATATATATATATATATATATATATATATATGCACCATGGAATATTATTCAGCCTTAAATTCAAAAACATGTTACAACATGGATGAATCTTGTGGACATTATGCTAAGTGAAATAAGCCAGCCACAAAAAGACAAATACGGTATGATTCCACCTATATGAGCTATCTAGAGAAACCAAATTCATAGAAATAGGAAGTAGATAGGTGTTTTCCAAAGTGGCAGTACCAACTTGCATTCCCACCAACAATGTAAGAGGGTTCCCCTTTCTCCACAACCTCTCCAACATTTGTTGTTTCTTGTCTTGTCAATTTTTGCCATTCTAACTGGTGTAAGGTCGTATCTCGATGTGGTTTTGATTTGAATTTCCCTGATGGCTAATGATGTTGAACATTTTTTCATGTGTCTGTTAGCCATTTGTATATCTTCTTTGGAGAAGTGTCTGTTCATGTCTTCTGCCCATTTTTTGACTTGATTATTTGCTTTTGGGTGTTAAGCTTGAGAAGTTCTTTATAGATCTTGGATACCAGCCCTTTATCTGTAGTGTCATTTGCAAATATCTTCTCCCATTCTGTGGGTTGTCTCTTTGTTTTGTTGACTGTTTCCTTTGCTGTGCAGAAGCTTTTTATCTTGATGAAGTCCCAAAAGTTCATTTTCGCTTTTGTTTCCCTTGCCTTTGGAGATGTGTTTTAAAAAAATAGTATCCAGGGGAGCCTAGCTGGTACAGTTGATTAAGCGTCCCACTCTCGATTTCAGCTCTGGTCCTGATCTCAGGGTTGTAAGATGGAGCCCTGTGTGGGGCTCTGCGCTGACTGTGGTGTCTGCTTGAGATTCTCTCTCCTGCCCCTCTGACTTGTGCTATGTGAAAGAGCCATGCCTGAAACATTACAAGTATTTAATAATTGTCAACTATTATTACTACTTTAGAACTGAGTTTCTGCTACATCTGCCATTTCTCTTTTGTCAGTGCTGTGGCTGGCTGATCACTGTTGAGGCAATGGATGAATTTTATATAAATCTGCCTTTATAATAGAAGAGTGCTTCCAGGTTTACTCTATCCACGAAGTGTATACCCATAGTAAGCATAACTCATAACTTAATTCCACTATTAGGAACTTCCCTCTGGCTCTCCCACACTTGAACTGTTACTGTAGAACCATTTCATTTCTTTTATATATAGGCTACAGAAGCCCATCTAAACTAAATAGAAATAGAACTCATAATACATATTTACTGTGTGTTATTTTTCAAAATCAACAGTTCAGAATGGGACTTAAATAGATCACTTTCATAAAATTATCTGAATATTATTATTTCTGCCAGTATGTGCACAAGGGTTGTTTTATCTGAATCTCCACTGGGACATTTTATTCTTGACCACCTTCTGTTTCTGCACTTAAAATTTATGGAAAAAAATGGATAAAATCAAGGTTAAGGTGTTTTTCATGTTTATCTAGATTTAAGAAAAAATTGCAACCATCAAACATAGCTATGATTTCTATCATGATCTGCTATTTTTATACATAATGGCAGAATTTGTAGTTTTGCCTTGTTTGCAAGCTTACTAAGATTGCTTTTTGCATATGACTGAGATTTGCTTTGCAGTCCATTCCTGTGTTACCATTTCCATAAAATGCTGCTGTCATTCTCTAGCCTGCTGCCACAAAATATATACATTGCTCTAAGACATAAATCTCCATCTTCAATGGTGTAATGGGATATAGATGAGTAATCTAAATTTTTAAGATGAAAAAATGAGTAAAAACCTATTCCACAAAATGTCACAACATGCTATATACCTGAAAAAGAACTCTCATGGAACCCCCTTCATCATTGTAGCAGTTGTGATTGTAATCACTTTTAAATGATGTGTTCCACTGAAAGGAGTTGATCACATACTTTATGCAAAGTTAGAGTACCCAAATACATCTCCTTGTCTTGTTTTGTCATCAGATGAATGAAAGCTTACCTGCTGCTCTTTATAAAATCTAAAAAAATCCTATATACCTCATCAATGTGAAACAATTTCTACCCTTGAAGCCTAGCCCTGAATTACTCAGCTGCGATCCATCTGTTTCATGTGTTTCTTCAGAGTAACAAACTCAGGGCGCCTGGGCAGCTCAGTTGTTTAAGCATCTGACTCTTGATTTTTGGCTCAAGTCATGATCTTGGGCACCTGAGTTCGAGCCCCACCGTCAGGCTCTGTGCTCAGCGCAGAGACTACTTGTCCCTCTCCCTCTGCCCCTCCCCCTGCCCACACTCTCTCTCTCTCTCTCTCTCTCAAATAAATAAATGAATAAAATCTTAAAAAAAAGAGTAACAAACTAAAATACATGTAAATGACATACATTTAGCTTTTAAATGTATATATATACATATATATGTGTATATATATATATATATATATATATATACAGTAATTCTAAAAATTTCCTCATTAGTTATGGCAGTATTCTGTTGTTAATAAATGGGAATCAATGTGAGAATGTGTTTTTTCCTCTACAAATACTTCTGGAAAACTACTAAATTTTCTCTGTCTTTATCTATAAATTTGAATGAATTAAATTATTTATGTTGGGTTGAGGACACTACTCTTCTGTCATGTTGAAAAATATAATGGGGCATTAAAGGGGGCGTGTCTATTACATAGCTAGTCTACAGACTGGAGTATATAATTTTAACAGAGCATGTTCCTGATGCATACATAAAATCGTAAATTTCTACTAAAAGTGTTCACACACTTAACCATGAATACAGGACCCACCCTAATAAAAATGGTCCACACCTTGGCCTAGAGAAAATTAAGTGTGTCTACTCCTAGTTTTAGCACTTCCTATATTCAACCTTCTTTTTGCCCCAACCACCTTGTTATCATTATGTCTATCTTTAACCACATTTCACAGGACATCTAATCCTAGAAATACCAAAATACCCTCCTCGAGTACCTATGGCTTTCCTTTTTGTTATCCACCAGAGCCTCTTTAGATGGAATCCAGAATGGTCACTAACACCTGTCATCTTCCTTCTTTGTGATTTGGATTCTGATTTAAATTTGCTTTCTATTCACTCCTGACCTCCAACTCTCCATTGGTAGATACTGGTGGGAAAATCCATGTAAGACATTCATCAGTCACAAAACTCTCAAATGTTCAACTGTCACCCAGTTTGCCTACTAAAGCCTGCTTACCTACTTGGTGTATCACGGGTCCCTGTGTGCTAACCTACCTGGCTCTGCTCTTCTTTTACTGTGCTTCTGAATCTGGATCAGTTATTCCAGATCTGCTCCTAGAGGCAGGTTTCCACCCCGGTTTCTGATCATCCCTTCTCCCTCATACAGTTGCACTGATATGAGTTCCTTCCATACGTCATGCTTACACCTGACTGGTGGCATGAGCCATTAGAATAATACGTTAGGACTGGACTCTAAATTAATGGTTTTAACATGTTTCATGTACACAGACAGTGGGATTTGGCTGATAAGCATTAATCACATGTATTTATCATATTATACTTCTTATTTTTAAAATAATTATTGCAAAAGGCATGTTCATAAAGCAATGAGTAGCAAAATTCCCAACTAATAACATGGCTGCTTACTGTTTTTGTTTATATAACTACGTAATAAAATTGTCTTGGATATTCTTATTATAAATGAAATCTTTAAATCCTTTATACAGGATGTTTGAGCTTTCAGCAAGGCCTCCATCTAAATAGCCTAATGTAGATAAAAATTCCATTTTGTCCTCTTCAAAATTATCTGCTGTCACCTCTAACTTCTCTGAATATATTTCATTGTTTTCTTGTGATGTTAGTTTACCTATTTTTAGAATCATAAAAGAGCCATCATTTATTAATATAAACTTGGTAATACTATGATCTTATTTCATGTTCATACCTTTAGGAGATATGTATTTTAAATGTTATTATATAACATGGAGAGGCGATAAAATTAGATAAATTTTTTGTCCTAAATTGCCAGGTCAGACTGCAAAGACCATGCTCTTTCATCTCTCCTGTCTCCTTTTTTTAATAAAGCTGGGCACTTTATCCCTTTTTATCCTGTTCTTCATCTATCACATTTATTCATGGAGTGACAGTTGCTTCAAATCTATTTAAGAGTTCATCTAGTTATTTACATATGAGAGAGCATGCAGATGGGATTATACTACAAGAGCCAGGCAACACAAACAGAAAGGCTTACTCTTGTGCTTCCCAAAGTATCACTCACCTTTACTGTTGGAACTCCTTTCAATCATCACATTTTTGAGCCTTCACATTGTGCTAGTCCCTCCAATATTTATAGAAGGAGGAAATCAAGAATGTATTCCATTCTACCTTTTCATGTCTTTGTTGATTTCATCTAAATAGGACATACACACTCTAAAAGTTTGTATGTACTAATATATGAATTATATACATTATAAACACTATAATTATATACACTAAAATGTATATCACAAATACACTATAATTTACACATTATATACATGTAAATGCATATAACAAATTATATATAATTAGTAGATATAAGTATATATTAACTGTATGTATGCATTAAAATGCTTTTTAAAATTCCATTGCCAATATTTTTTTAAAAAAAGATTTTATTAATTTATTTGCGAGAGAGCTAGAGAGAGAGCAGAGCAGGAAGGAGGGGCAGAGAGGGAAGCAGGGTCCCTGCTGAGCAGGGAGCCCGACACAGAGCTTCATCCCTGGGATCATGACCTGAGCTGAAGGCAGATGCTTAATGGACTGAGCCACCCAGGTGCCACTCTGTTGCCAGTATTGAATTTGCATGACACTTAAGATAATATTGTCCTCTTTCTCCCACAAACCCATGCCTTTTGTGTGTGTGTACAGCAAGGGCAAGCCAGAATATGGTTTCTCAAGGATCACCGCTTGGTTAATCTGTGGGTGTATTTTCTTTAATGATCCACATGTTTCTTTCCACTAGAGTCCACACTATTAATGCACATTTGTATATATTAAATGCATCACATCAGCTAGAACCTATCAGCTCTAAATAAAGAAAACTCCTTTATAAATGGCTTAAAGAAATATTGAACTTATTGTCTCAAAAACAGTAGGACACTATTCAGAGAAAAATAACAGAATCTAGAATCTCTACAGTTTAACATCAACAAAGCAGGTACAGGTAGAATCTACCTCATCCTTATTTAAGACTTGTTATTTAAGCCTTAAACTAGCATCATTTTCACCTGTGAAAAGCTAAATGCTTTCTATCTAAGATCAGGAACAAGCCAACAATATTTGTTCTCACTTAATCTCTTTAACATCACAGCCAGTGCAACAAGGCAAGAAAATGAAGATGAAAAATTATTGGAAAGAAATAATTTAAATGGGCCATATTTTCGGATCGTATTATCGTGTAGAGAAAAGCCAAAGGATCTACAAAAAAATTCCTGAAACTAGAAAGCAAATTTAACAAGGTGATAGGATATCAAGTCAACATAAAAAGTCATTTATTTCTATATTAGCAATGAGCAAATAGAAGATGAAATGTTAAAACACCCCTATTTATAATAACATCAAAAATACTTATGAATAGGGCGCCTGGGTGGCTCAGTCGTTAGGCGTCTGCCTTCGGCTCGGGTCATGATCCCGGGGTCCTGGGATCGAGCCCCGCATCGGGCTCCCTGCTCAGCGGGAAGCCTGCTTCTCCCTCTCCCACTCCCCTGCTTGTGTTCCTGCTCTTGCTGTCTCTCTCTGTCAAATAAATAAATAAAATCTTTAAAAAACAAAACAAAAAAAAAATACTTATGAATATATTTAATAATAGATATGAGTGACCTGTTCACTGAAAACTACAAAGCGTTGCAAAAAGAAATTAAAGAAGACCTAAATAAATGGTAAGCTACATCATGTTTAATGGGAGGGGAGACCCAATATTGTAAAGATAGTAATACCGCTAAGTCAAAGAAGTCAACTACAAAAGGGTATATTTTGCATGATTCTGTTTATGTGAAACTCTAGAAAAAGCAAAACAATAGTGACAGAGAAGCACTAAAAAAAGCCTATCAGTAGTAGTCTGGGGCCAGGCACGAGGGGAGGAGAGCAAGAGCAGGACTAGAGGAAACTTAGGAGAGTGAAGGATGTGATCTGTATCTTGATTGCGGTGGTTACTATAAGATTCTACAGTTGCCACATTTAAGTGGGTGTTGTTGTAAATACATTTAATACTTTAATTTTAAAATGACAAAACGGGGATACAAATATAAATAAGGGAAACAGGTATGATAGTTATGTTGAAAGTAGCATGATTTTTTAATCTAAAAGTTATGCTGGTTTTGGGTTTTTGTTTTTTGTTGTTTTGTTTTGTTTTGTGTGACAAAATTTGAATGGGGAAGTTACATCTCCTTTAAACCCTCTTTTATTTGAAAATTTAGTGTCTCAGAAACTACTCAGGAATAATAAAGAACATTATCATTGAACATAAACTGTTTGGGAATGGTGAAGACCATTCAATAAAATTACGGTGAGTGGCAGAAATCACACAAAGATACAAGGAAATGAAACTGGGATGTTGTGATTTATACTAAGAAATATATATCTGGTCTTTGTCCCTGTTTCAGGCACACAGCACCCTAAAACCTTTGGCATTTCCTAAATGGCGAGAGCTACCAAGGTGCCTTTTGTAATGTTAACGAGTGACTTTTAGAAAGCTAGCAGCATAGGGGCTGGTTGCCAGGGTAACTATACCTGTAATTAGAGGTTTGAAACTCAGTTCCACCTCCCTGACCTCCAAGGAGGGGAGAGGAGCCAGTAGAACCAATCGCCAGTGGCCAATGATTGTTAAATAAGTTTCCATAAAAACCCAAAGGGAAAGGATTCAGAGAGCTTCTGAGTTGGTGAACACTTGGAGAGCAGCACGCTCAGAGAAGACAGGGAAGCTTCCTGCTCCTTCTCACGTACCTTTCTGCGTGCAGCTCTTCCATCTAGATAGTAATTCATATCCTCCAGTCTCCCCTACCAATAAACTGGTCATCTAGTGAGTAAACTGGGTTCCTGAGTCTTGTGGGCCACTCTAGCCAATCAGTGGAACCCAAGGAGGAGGTCATGGGAACCTCGGATTTATGGCCAGTTGGTCAGAAGTACTGTGACAACTTGGACTTGCTACTGGCATCTGAAGTGGAGGGTGATCTTGTGGGCCTGAGCCCTTAACCCGTGGGATCTGGTACTGTTTCAGGGTAGTGTCAGAAGTGAGTTGAATTATAGGACACCCAAGACTTTCATGGTGATGTGGGGAAAAAATATACTCCCACACATTGGAATTGGTGTCAGAATCTTTAGCAGCCAGGTGTGATTTGTATTTGAAGTTGCAAAATGGTGTTTTTCACACTCTGTTATTCTTTTTGTATTTCTTACTTTGCATTTTACTGTAAAGAACAGTTTTTCACCCTCCTCCACTTAGGTATTTATGTATATAGTGTGTTCTTAGTAACACTGCAGATTAATGGATTATATTTTAATTTAAAATGAATTATAACACATCATATTTCTCATTTTGATGCTCTTTCTCTCTATATATAAAATAGTTATATATAATATATAAACAAATATATACTTATACATAAGATAGGTATAATATATACATGTAAATATTTTGACATAGAAACATTTATTATATATTATAACATATATTTTTATACGTTATTATTTGATACAAAATTTTTTAATTTTACCAGCGTGAACTTCCTACAGTCTGGCTCCTATATACTTTTGAAATTGTCGTCGTCCTGTCCCTTTCCTGCCTCCCTGATGACCTCACATCTTCAGTTCAGCCAAGAAAGAATTCAAAGCCAAACTCTCAAGTAAGCGAGTGTAATAGCAGTTAAAGAGAAAGTACACTATCAAGATGGGGGGGGCAGGCCTAGAAGTGGCAACTGCACAGGGAATCAGGGTTGTCTTGTTTTTTAATCCTTAAGTGGGTTGTGGGTCATAGCTAGGTTAGGTCTCTGACTTGAGGTGACTTTCTGTCACTTCAGGGACTCCTTCCAATGGGTCAGAAGTGGGACTTTTTGGCCTTATGTTCCTACTTTTAGGAACAGTCATGGCAGCCATTCTTGACGGCGGGGGCGGGGGTCAGAACCTCAATGTTACAATGAAGATAGAGGTTACTGTGGGCAGCAGTTAGACAGAAGAATGCATGTATATACCAGAGGTCTTTCTGGGCTGTTTGTAATTTGGTTTCCACTCTTTTTTATCCATCAGAAAGCATTTTTTCCCTACTCATATCTAGCTAACTGCCTCCTCTATCAAAATGTCCCCATCATTTTATGAGCACTATCTTAATTTCCAGAGCATGATATTTCAGATCCTTCCACTTCCCCTTCTCCAACTCTAGAATCATCCTATAAGAGAATAACTTTGATAGTAACAGTATTTAGAAACCAAGATTTGAGAACTAGGAGTGTTCATTGGTTTGGGGATATCATAAGTTCTAGCAAACAGAGCTTAAAAT
Organism: Zalophus californianus; assembly: GCF_009762305.2. NCBI lineage: Eukaryota > Metazoa > Chordata > Mammalia > Carnivora > Otariidae > Zalophus > Zalophus californianus. Next base: position 81,068,276 of record NC_045606.1, read on the forward strand.
ACACATGTGTATTCAAATCACTAGTTCAACCTGACACCTCAAATTTCAGCCTAAGACCATAGGGTTCTTCCTTTCCTTCCCCCATTCCTAAGTTCTATCCCCCTCTTCCCACAATGAAAACCCTGACTCGAAAAAGCAGCAGTGTATTTACTCATTTGCTAAATCCAATTCTGCATACACACATATACAAAAATAGTTTTGGAATACTGGGTAAAAACAAAGATATTAAGTAAAGTTCAAGTTGTTTTTCTAACTCTTTCGTCCATAGCCTGAGCTTATACTGTGAAAGTACTTGGAGTATATTATTTTGTTTTGACAAGTAGTTGTGTTATCAATTGGATATACAGTTAGTTTTTTATTTTCCAGTTTGTTTTTAAATGTGTATTTGTGACCATCCCTGTTGATTATGTTTATTTTTAAACTAAGTAAAACTTTAGGGGCACCTGGGTGTTCAGTTGGTTAGGCTTCTGCCTTTGGCTCAGGTCATGATGCCAGGAGTCCTGGGATCGATTCCCACATGGGGCTCCTTGCTCAGCGGGGAGCCTGCTTCTCCCTCTACCCCTCCCCCCTCAGCTCGTTTTCTCTCTCTCTCTCTCTCAGATAAATAAAATCTTTAAATAAATAAAGTAAACTAAGTAAAACTTTATTATGCCATGAGAAGACAAAACCATTTAGAATATGTATAGAAAATATGTATACTGTTCCTTCCTCGCTATCCCTTCCATACACTTCCTACGTTTCAGTCTGTAGGTAATGAACTTTATTAGTTTCTTGTTTATTCATCTTCTGTTCTTTTTCAAGCCTAAGCATGTGTATGCACACCCACACACTGGAAATCACTCATCAGCTTATTAACAGCTGCATTGTACTGTATTGCACAGAAATAAAATAGTGTAGTCTATCATTTTTTATATCTAATCATTTAGGTTACTCCCAGGATGCTGTAGTTGCAAACAGTGAAACAATGGGTCCCTTTGTGCAACTGTGTGGATATGTTTTGTATGATGAGATGGCATAAAATATGGTAAATTCCTAGGAGTAAGATTGGCGGCATCTTAGTCTCCTCGGGCTGTTATAACAAAATGCCACAAACTGGGCAGCTTAAATTAAAGTAATTTATTCATTTCCCCCACTTCCGGAGGCTGGCTAGCCCAAGGTCAAGGTGCTGGGCAAAGTGGGTTTCATTCTGAGACCTCTCCTCCTGGTGTGAAGGCAGCTACCATCCCACTGTGTGCTCACATGATTTCTTCCTGCTTACATGATGAGCGTGAGATACCAAACTCTCTCTGAGAGCACTGGGAATTAGGACACTGATTCCCTCGTACCAGGGCCCCACCTTTATGACCTCATTTAACTGTAATTACCTCTTTATAGGCCTTATCTCCAGATACAGTCACACTAGGGATTAGGACCGACATTTGAATTTGGGAAGGACATGTTTTTAGTCCATAGCACATGTGTCAAAGGTTGCTTTTCCCCTGCCATTGTTTAGATTTTTCTACCACAACTTTTTTGCATCTTTTTTTTTTTGTAAATTATATATATGATGAAATGCAAACATTTTAAATATCAGTTCAGTAAGTTTTTAAAATATTGTAAAACCATTATCCAACACAGACTATAGACTCTTTCTATCATTCTAGAGATTTCACTCCTGCCCCTTCCTGAGAAATTTAACCTCCTCCAGAGGCAATCACTTTTAGACTTCACTTAACATAATGTTTTTGAGACACAGATGTGTTAGTGTGTTTGTGTACGTATTCCATTTCTTTTTATTCAATATAATGTTATTGAAATTCATCCATGTTGCTATGTGCATCTAATGCATTCCTTTTCATTCCTTAGTATCAATTCATTATATGAATATAACACAATTTGTTATTTTCTGATTAAAGGATATTTGTGTTGTGTTTCATTTTTGGCTACTATAAATAAGGCTAGTATAACCATTCTTGCACGAGACTTTGAAAACATTATCATTTCTCTTGGGTAAGTACATAGAAGTGGATATGTAATTGTTGTATTATAGAAATGTGTTTCATTTGCAAGAAATCTCCTTTTCAAAAATGGTGTGCCATTTTATGCTCCTTCTAATTGTGTATAGAGTTCTAGCTACTCCATTTTTTTTTGGCATCATTTACTATGGGCAATCTTTGATTTTAGCCACTTTTGTGTATTTTAATTTGCGTTCCCTAATTAATAATGATTAACACCTTTTTTCATATGCCTTTTGGTATTTCCTCTTTTTAAAAACATCTACACAAATCTAATGCCTTTTAAGGGAGGGGTAGTTTTCCTTTTTAATGTGAATCTGTAAGAGTTCATTATATAGACTAGATAAATGTGAGATAAATGTGGGGTGTGAATCTTTTCCAGTCTGTGGTTTATCTATTTTCTTAATGGTGTACTTTAATTAAATTGCTTGCTTTTTCTCTGAAAGCTTGGTTTAGATTTTTCCCAGGGAGTGATACATAGTGCAAAGATCTTGACAGTTTCTCAGAAACAAGAAGGGCAGGTAAGGGAAGCCTGAGCATGATGGGTTCACTCCTGATTGATCCTGGAGGTGCAGAATCACTTCCATTCAAGCTGCCATGGCCTTGAAGTAAGTTCTGACCTCCTAGAACTGCCCAAGACCCTCGGCACGACCGAGAAATGTGAATACCTTTTTTCACTGTCGACTTACTAAACCTTACTAGTTTTGAAGCACTGTTTATAAAATTGCAATATTTAGCATTAATTGATTTGTCATAACCACACACTGTATATTATCAAAATAAATAAAATAAAATGGAAGTTTGTTTTTCAGTAAGCTTTCCCTTTCTTACAAATAACCAAAAAGAATAAAGGAGTGTTAGATGTGTACTGGTAACTCACTGGGTTTTTGTGAGATTAGCTTTAGCCATAGGAGTGATTTTTTTTTTCTTAAATCACGAAACTTTTTTTTTATATATAGTCCTGGCCACAGCTAAATTTGCCCTTTGTGTCCTCCAAGCTGGACTACTGTGAGGAATTCTAATCAAGGGTTTCTTGAAGAGCTTCTCATAAGTTTCCTGAGTTACAACCTGGGGAGAACACAGCATAGAGCTCGTTAACTGCCTCTGATTGTTAACAATGTGTGCCCTGAGGGAACAGTGAGGGGGTCTGCCTCTGAATAATGCCTCCAGCTATGTAAACCTCCCAAGGTGCTTCATTTGGATATTAATAGCTGAATCAAACTCTTATTTACTGGAAATCCTCTTTCAGTCACTTGAAGATGCAGAATTTAAAAACATTTTTTAAAAGTCCCTACCATGTCTAGGGCTTTTCCATTTTCCATCTTTTATCCATTGCAATGTGAAAGTCAGGGTCAGGTCAGCCTGAAAAGAAAATGTAAGCCTACACGTCTCTGCCTCTGTCTCTGTCTCTCTCTCTTTAAACCACAGTGACTCTTAAGTATTTATGTTAATTTTAGGACAAAACAAACATGCTCTTAGAACAATTTACCTTAAATATCCATCTCTTTGAAGTGTATGTGTATGACATACATACATACTTATGCTTATGTATAATAAATAAACATATGCCATCTTATGTACATATAAATAGCAAAGATTTAACGGTCAAAATTACAGCCCCAACTGGCAGAAATTAATGATGTTAGTTATAATACATTTTGGCATAGCTATCCCTCTGAAGCCGTTTGATGTCATAGTACACAGACCATAAAGTTAAATCTTTATAACCTCTGCCTTTCTTAGTCCTTCCTTGCATGAGGAAAGGATAATTGCAAAAGTAAAGCTGCTCCCCAACAAATATTTTACAGGGTTGCTAACAAGGAGTCACATACAGAATGGAGTTTTATCTGAGCTCATATCCTTCCCTCACACTCACATTTTGATAATAATGAAAACTGCAGTGGCCAAAAGTTCAGTGGCAAGAGCCACTCGAATATGGCACTAAGGTCCAAGATGATGGAATAATTTGAATAAATGGTTCTTGACCCCTCAAATTGTTGCTTTATATTGTTGTATGAGCCGTGGTCTGTCTGCAACAAAGAATGTAGCTCAAGTTAACAAGGCAGCTTATTAATAAATCCAAATTCACAAGGTTATTAATCTTGTTTTGCTTTTGCAGCAAACAAAACATTCCAGCCCACGGAGAGAGCACTAACTAAATAGTACATCTTTGATACTTTATATTTGTAAAACAACATCCACATAAGGTTATTTAATATGTTTTGCAATATTTTTTTTTCTTTTATAATTGAAGAAACTGAGGCTTGGGTAAGTTCCATAGTCCTAAACTTTACAAAACTAATAAGTATCAGGTAATTGATTATAACACGCTTTTTAATCTGCACTTATACTAACTCTATTTAATATAAATAAATTTTATTTATACTACCCGTTTAATGATAGTGGTAAAACTTGGGTCTTTAATAGTTAAAATATTGGCAGTGGGTTGGGGGTTAAAAGAACTGTCTGTATAATCATGCTGGAAAAGTATGACAAATGGACATAAGTTCCTGGATCTGGTCTGGCAGATAGAGCCCGTAACTGGAATTTCTAAGAAATGTGCATTGTTGAAGCATAGTGGATAGCAGCATCATGGAGTAAGACTCTACTCTTCAGAGCGAAGTGTGAAGTGGAGAAGATAGTAACTGGGGATTCATCAGATGTTTGGCGGCTCAGGCCAGGTTGTAGCCAAAATTGGTATTAGAAAAAAAAAATCAGTAGCCAATCTGTATGAAAGCTGACAGTGGACAGTTAAGAGAAGGTACTCTATACGCTTAGGTCCAAATAGTTGGGAAATGAGAGAGGATGGAATTTTAGATATACTGATGTGGTAAAGACACATCAAATAGATATTTGGTTCTCAATTGTTAACTGTTGAGAAAGGCCAGAAAAATTGTTGATCAAAGTTAGGTTTATTAGATTTAACACAATGAGGGAGAACACAACCTTGACAGAGTCTTAATAGTCTCAAAATGAGAAATTAAGGCAAGATGTTTGTAGAGTTTTAGGGGACTGAACCGGATGGACTTAAGGGGATCTTTCTCAACTAGAAATTAGAATTTGGTAGCATTTAAGACATCATTAACTTTTGGTGGGTACAAAGAAGCAAGGGTCTTGAAGCAAGTCTTGATCAGGAAGCAGTTAGCCTCGATAAGTAATCCGTTTAGTTGGTTCATACTCTTATCTTCTAGAAGCAGGTATTTCCTGGAGCAAGCAACTAAATTAATTTTGCTTGGTTCAAGCATAGTTTAATACAAGGACAGGGAATTATCTTGGGTTCAGTTCCATAGCCTAGAAGAACTGAATTCCAGTGGCACTGTGTGTGACAGTGTGTGTGTATGTGTGTGAGAGAGAAAGAGATTGAGAGAGAGAGAGAGAGAGAGAGAGAGAGAGAGAGAGAGAGGTCTCCCAGGCCTTGGGGAGAGGCTTAAAGAGAGACTTGGAGAAAACTATAATTTAATGAATGTGGATATTTATCATCCTCCTAATTGTTCCTGAGAGTTACTGAGATGGAAAACGTAATTCTGATATTCCTTCAGTTTTCTCAGTCCTTATGCTGAAACTATGATTCATAAATCTAAAGTATTTTTTTCAGGGGTGCCTGGGTGGCTCAGTCCGTTAAGTGTCTGCCTTTGGCTCAGGTCATGATCCCATGCTCTCTCTCTAATAAATAAGTAAAATCTTTAAAAAAATTAAAAAATAAAGTATTTTTTCATAAATTATGACTTAACAAACATAAATAAATTAATGCATCTAGTGCTCAAATGAAGGAATGGAAATATCCTTCAAACCTGGAAGGTTTAGGGAATTTTCAAAGATCAGTTTCCTATTAGTGACTTTCACCTTACAGGTTGACCATAGAACCTCATTCTGCATTAGTTAACATTCATTCTTCCAAAGTATATGGCATTGGGTTTCTGTGTGCTGCCTACTGTAGTCAGAGGAAGCCCAGGATGGAAGCAGGCATGAGTTTGAAGGTATCTGGCCTTAGGGACTCCAGCTAATTAGAGATGAAAGGGCAGCTGACACCTTAATATTTATAGCCATTACTAAGTCTTTGCAAGAAGGGAGAAGAGGTAAGGAGAAGCATGCTTTATAGACAGGCAGATTTAACTGCATTTAAAACAGAGCTTCCAAGCATATTAAAACAACATATTTTGAGAGCCTCGCCCATTTTTCTAGATGCCTTTGCTTTTTCCTAAAATATATATGGAAGGAAATTTATTGGAAAGTGTAAGAAACACCAGCAAAGTACTTTACTGATGACTATGATGATTCAATATCTCTAACAAATATTCTGACGCTTCTGTGCTAATTGTCTGGGTTTCATATATTTATACAAAGCCCAGGAAAAAAGAAGAATTAAACATCTTAAACATTATGAAAATTTGTATCCACTGTTTCTTCAGATGCCCCTAAAATGCATGTCATCAGATTATTCTGACAAAAATAAGCTTTACATATGCTCCCAAATTAAGAAAGCTAATAACTGGTAATATATTAATTTTTTTCTGAAAACAGAAGCCTGGATTGCATTATTTTTGTATAACTTCCCATGGAATAGTCACCCTGGAAGGTCCTATTCAGAAGCGTTTGTGTTATAATTAAAGATAAATATTGAAGTTTTTTTTTTTTTAATTAGAACTGTGCAAAGATAGAATATAACTTCTTTGTGAGATAACAACTTTAATTGTCAGTAGAACAGATAACGAATTTTGTGAATGACTGACTCAGAGTCAACCAAGAAGGAATTTGTACATTGGGAGAATGGGCAGATTAGATGACATTTAAAATTCTTAGCCTTTCCTAAAGATGATTAATATAAAAACTAGCTCAAAACCTTGTTAGATAACTTGGTATGAAATCACACTTCAATATACTACAGTTTCACACCAACCAAGGTGATCTTAAGTTTTCCCTCAGCTTGACCAAACTTTAGAGAGGTTTCTTCCTGCTTCTAGGTCCCTGACCTCCCTTTCCTTAGAGCATTTATGTTAGAAAACTAGTACTTGTCACATCTGCCCCTTTGAGATATAAATTCTTTAAAAGCTCCTGTCAGTTTTACAATCCGTCTTTCTCAAGGACCTAGGAGCTATCCCTTTGAAATACTGTCATTAAGGAAAATAGTGCCCTGTCTCTGTGGGAGGATAGGAGCCTCACTTCAGTAGTAGACTAACTATAGGAGGCACCTCCGTCCAAGCTCTATAAAACTACTTCCTATTATGAAGATATAAGATTTACTTTTCCTTTGGATAAGGCTAATTTTCAAATACAGATGGCTTAAGATTTCCTCCATCACAGTTCTTAACAACTCTCTAGCCCTTTGTTTCATTTTTTCAAAAAGAGAAAATTTAAAAGATAAAGTTTTTTTTTTCACTAATTTGTGATTTATTCATTTAACAAATAGTTACTTAGAGCTTCTTTGAAGGCACTAAAAGGATACAAGATGAGTGTTTTTTTCTGAATGAGATCACAGTTAATCAAGAGATATAAATATAGGGGCACCTAGCTGGCTCAGTCGTTAAGCGTCTGCCTTTGGCTCAGGTCATGATCCCAGGGTCCTGGGATCGAGCCCCGCATCGGACTCCCTGCTCAGCGGGGAGCCTGTTTCTCCCTCTCCCGCTCCCCCTGCTTGTGTTCCCTCTCTCGCTGTGTCTCTCTCTGTCAAATAAATAAATAAAATCTTAAAAAAAAAGAGATATAAATATATAAACAAGAATAATACCAGAAGAAAAATTTTCAAGATAAATACAAATGAAGTACTCTGAAATATTAAAAGAAGTGAAATGATTTGTACCTGGTTGGTGAAGGAGATGGACTATTCCTAGGAGGATTCATGGAGGAACAAGGAAGCTGGGCCTCTAACAATGGCAAGGGATAGTGGGCTTTGGATCCACAGAGAAGAGTACTTTGAGGAGATTTTCAAATCAAAGGTAAGAGGACAGACAGAGCTGTAAGACCCCCCCGAGACTTAGAAGTGGTGCAGCATAATCAAAACAAGGTTTCTTTAGGGGAAATAAAACCAGGAAATTAGGTTGACCTAGATCTTGAAGGGTCTTGAGAACCAAGCCAAGGACTTGGGATTGTATCATATGAATAATGAGAAGCTATCAGAGTATTTTAAACTAGAGAGAAAAGTGGCCAAATTTGCATGCTAAGAAGTGCACTTGGCAATGATGCAGTAGTTCTCAAACATTTTTGCTCCCACCTTACTTCAAAATATTTTGAAAGAAAAATATAGCAACTCATTGTAAAGATGTTTTCCCCAAACCAACACTTTGAATCGGCGTCTTGTAAAGAGAGCATGGGAAAGAAGAACCAGGATGACACCTTGATTACGGGAGCATTCTCAGGCAAGTCCGTTTTAGGACAAAACACACCTGGAAATGGAGGATGTGGTGGAACATGATTCCCTTAAGATTATCTGGTCCCAAGATTATCTGGTCCCATGAGTCCCTTAAGATTATCTGACAAACCTTTGCCACTCTTATAGACATGCATGTGGATACAACATTCTGAAGAGTGCTGAAGGACAATGCATTAGAGGATATGAAGACTGGAAACAGAGTTATCAATAGAATATTTTTATTTTAGTCCATGCACAAATTGTTTAGTGCACAAAATAGGGCAGTGGAAGTGGGTTTTAGGTGCTGCTGCTTAACAAGTTACTCCACACTTACTGTCTTAAAATAACAGCCATTTGTAGTTACCTGTGAATCCAACAAAGTGAACAGTATCATCTGACCATGGGTTGACTCACTCACACATCCATCCATGATGTGCCAGCATGTAGGCTGGGGTCTCCCTAGTCTAGGATGGCTTCATTCACATATATCCGGTGCCTGTTGATTGGGGAGATGAGGGTAATGTGTCTCCTTATCCCTCAGGTTGATCTAGGTGTGATAATATGGAGGTGGCAGAGTTCCAAGAGAAACGAACAAGACATCTGGAAGCCTAGACTTGAAACTGGCACACTATTCCTGCTACATTCTATAAATAAGTATGTCACAAGACCAGCACAGAATAAAGGGGTCAAGATGTAGACTCTAATCTCTTTTTGAGAATTGTTGCAAAATCGTATTTCAAGAAACAGGAACACAGAGAAAGGAAGAATGTAGTCACTCTTGCAATCAGCCACAATGGTGATATGGAAGGCCTCTGAGATTTTAGGGTGGGACTGCTTTAAAAAGAATACTCCTGCAGGAGCCGGTGGGTCATACCAATGGGAAGGCAGTCTAGAATGTGAAGATTAATGAAATAGCTCAAGTTTACTTGAAATAGTGTGGTAAAATAGATGTAGTCAAGAGAGAGTAGAGGTAAAAGAAGAAAGAAAGTACAAGATTGGGTGAATAACCGGTTATAGGAAGAGTAAAGTTCTTACTAAAATTAATTGTAGTTGAATTGTATTTAAATACGGAGTTAATTAAAATTCATTTTAATTGGGTCAGTTAATCTATATGTAAATTTGGCCAACTTCATGGATGCAGAGAAACATTGAATATTAGTCTTTGATTGACAAAGCCTTCAAGTCCCATCTAATCCAGTCCCCTCCTTAACACATGAGAAAATAGAATATATCATTCAATAATACATAGAAATTATGTTATTTAACCCATAAATAAAGATAATTTGTCATAACAAAGCTGAGTCCAGAACTAGTGATAACAGAGACCAAGTAACTCAGTTATGTGTTCTGAGAAGTATTGTCGGGTACAAGTAAAAGAAATTCACAGGTAATGTAAAATTCAATTTTCATCATTAACTTCAGCCACTTCCCAAGTCTTTAATAACTGATCTGCATGTTATCCTAAATTGTAATATTTGAGAATAAAGAAACGTTGGAGAAAACCTAATGCAGTTGTTTTAAAGCAGTATTTGAAAGCACATGTTGGTCTAGTTCAACACACTTACATAGGACGATACTGAACAAAAGCGTAAGTGAAGTTACTTGCTGAAGGCACTAGAGTGAGTTGTTGGCAAAACCAGCTCAAGGACCTATTTTCTCAGCCTCCCTAACTCACTGCCCCCCTACCCCTACTCGAGGCAGGCAAAGGAGCAGTGAAAGGAGGACAATGATGAATGGTATTCAGACGCAGAACGTGAATCCCAGACGATGGCCAGAGAAATATGGAAATGACTGCAGCTAGAACGAATGTACGTTTGCTGTGTAAATAGAGTGATAGACACAGTCCTAAACACAGGCATATGTGTATGCGAAGGTCACTGACCACTGAGTGCTCTCACTCAACAGAAGATGCAGATCTTTGGACTCACAGGTACATGAAAAGAATCCATCTGTTCATCTTTTATCTTACCTATTTGTGCCTCATTTTCTTCCACAAATAGGATCAGGGGGTGGCTAATCAATGTTCTGTTTAATCAGGTATTCTGATTAATAGTAGCTATACATATTTTGCAGGTAATTAAATTCCCAAACATTAGGATTCAAGTAAATATCTTTGACATTAAGTCTATACCAAGCAAAATATAATTTTTCTTTGTTGAATCAACAACGCTAATAGTTTGGGGTTATTTTTTTTTTTAAGACTTTATTTATTTATTTGACAGAGAGAGACAGCGAGAGCAGGAACACAAGCAGGGGGAGTGGGAGAGGGAGAAGCAGGCTTCCTGCTGAGCAGGGAGCCCGATGCGGGACTCGATCCCGGGACTCCAGGATCATGACCTGAGCCGAAGGCAGTCGCTTAACCAACTGAGCCACCCAGGCGCCCCTAGTTTGGGGTTATTATGATGAGTTTCATTATCATCTTATTGCTGAATTGCAAAAGGGCTTATCCACTGACTGAGCTAAGAATTGTGCTGGAGAAAGAGAAAGAAATCCCCCCGTTCTGCACATCCTGCACAGAGCTTCCTGTTTCTGTTTATAAATTTTACACATTTACAAATGTTCATTTTGGATTGTAAATAAAGACTGAGGAAGAAGCAGCCCGTAGCATCTTGGTAGTTATGACAGATGGCGTTAAACATGTGGGAATGCTTAGAATACAGAAAAATAAATTGTTACATAGTGAGGGCTCTGTCTTACACAAATGTTGGGTATAATGCAAATCAATTAATTCTTGTAGTAGTTTAAAACCATATCTGGTGAAAACTTCAGCTACTAAGAATTAGGGAATAATATAACAAAATTAAGTAATAAGCAAGTAAAATTAAGTATTCATTCCAGATGCAAACAAAATAATAGAATTTAGTAATCCTCAGTGTTTAAATATCTTCTCAAGCTGAATTTGAAAAGGCAATGTGATCTCCAAAGCAGACAAGTTTTATTAAAACAATAATTTTATTCAAAGAAGCCAAATTTCCCTGTGATTAGAATGTAAGCTGCTAGGAAAACCTCAAGGCAAAAATATTTTTCAAAACCAGTTTCTACCACGCTTACTCTCCCCCCCACACAAGAAGCTACATAACTCACCCCACGAGCCCCAGCAGCATCTTCAGCCTTCCTGGGAAACCCCACACTACACCCACCCAGACCAGACTTCTACCTGGTCCGCAGCGCCTGCCATCGTGTTAAAAAGAAGTGATCATTTCCTGATGCAGGGGCTTGGGAAAAGGGGCCAGCTCACTCACCGCAGGTTAAAAAAAGAGTTGCAAAAATATAAAGTCTTTAGAATCTACGACAGAGAATTGACAGCCACCATCAAACATTTTAAAATATACATGCAAGGCTTGTTTTAATGGTCAAAAATTTTATATCATTTCTTTTTCTCCTTTAACTCATATTTCCATTCTACTTCCTTCACAGACTTAATGTAATATTAATGCAGTACATTTTTCTTCTTAGATATTTTTCATTGATCACCCTATCAGCCACTGTACTGCCTAACCCCAGGGGGCATTGTTCACATAATACATATTATTTCTTAATTCCTTGAAAATAAAGTGTGTTAATTTAAATTTATTTTCTTGACATTTCCCAATTTCCCATGACCATAAGGCCCTAAGATTTTAAAAACTTCTTTGGAAGTCGAGTTATAATTACAGCAATGACTAGTACACAGTAAAAACAATTATATTGCCTATTATGATAATTGTAAAATGAAAACAATAAAATGATACTGCAAATTATTTTTAAGATAATGGGGCCTTCTTTTATAATTAATTAATGTGCCATCAATTAATAGCATTAATTTCTAGAATGTGAAAGTGTTCAGTAGCTACTCTATTCCTCCCTAATTCTCACCTTCAAATGTGAGATCTGAAAAATCTTGTTTGCATAAAAACGTGGATGGATCTGGAAAGAGTTTTGCAGCTAAATTCTCTGAACTACAGAGTTATATGGCAAATATCACCTAAATATCTTTCATCAAATTTTATTTATGTTCTGTTAGTGGATAGTTTGATCGGTTCCCCTTTTAATTTTGTAGGAAAGAATAAAATAAAAATACCTGATTTAGAACGTGGTTGTTACCCATCATTAGATTCATTCACTTTTTCAAAACCAACACTTCCTCTAATGCCCCCAAGATTCTTTTTTATTCCTTGAGAGATACCCCTATGTTTTGCACAGTATGAAATGAATATCCCAGTTTGAAGAATAGTAAACTAGGCTATCTGTTCTGTGCCCTATTTCCTATGGATATGCTGAGAATGTATTGTTGTACCGGCACCATTAAACTCATCCCTTCCAGTATGTGCAAAGATGGTGAGGCTATGAGAGACAACGGAAGACATGCGAGTGTTTTCAGACAGTGATGAACGTTACACGAGATAAACAGGACAAAACGTTTACTCCATAATAGGAACCATCATGAAAGGCAAAGTAAAAATCATTCAAGAAATGACTGTGCCTCATTTATTTTTTTAAGATTTTATTTATTTATCAGAGAGAGAGAGAGAGAGATCACAAGCAGCGGGGAGGGGTAGAAGCAGACTCCCCACTGAGTGGGAAGCCCCATGCTGGACTCAATCCCAGGACCCTGGGATCATGACCTGAGCCAAAGGCACATGCTTAACCGACTGAGCCACCCGGGCGCCCCGACTGTGCCTCTTTTAAAAATAACCAGGGACACGTCTGCCTTCAGCTCAGGTCATGATCCCACGGTCCTGGGGTTGAACCCCACCTCGGGCTCTCTGCTCAGCCCGGAGCCTGCTTCGCTCTTTGCCCCTCCCCCCTGCTCTTGCTTTGTCTCTTCATTTCTCTGTCTGAAATAAATGAATAAAATCTTAAAAAAAAAAAAGTAAAAATAACCAGGGACAAAATGTTTGAGCTCTTCTTTAGTAATTTAGAACTTGTCAATAATCTTTCAGAACTTAAGCCACTATTGAGTGGAAAAGTTTCTGTAGCCTCACAAAGGTAATTGAAAACAGGAACTGTTCTTTAGTGGCCAGTACCTATGATTTCTAATATTTGCTCTTCAGTAATCTGAACTAGAACAAATAACTTAGATATTAGCTAATGGACTTCTACCATTTCTCAAACTTAAATCTTAATACTAACCATTACCAATAACTTCCAAGCACCTAACAACTTGTGTGAGAGAAGAGAGAAAATAAACTGGCTTAAACTATGACCAGTTAGATAGATACGGGCTCAGCAGTCCCCATCTGCCACAAGAGTGTGGAGAAAGCTCTGAGGTCACCATACTCATCTATGGCATCATTTAATATGGAGTAATCCTGCCAACATAAAGTTGATCTAACAAGTGTTCAGAATATGACTAAATCAGGTGAGTATTTCATCCTATTAAGTAGGATTGAGAAGGTGTAGAGAGAATTACCCCTCATAATGCAAAATAGTAGATTGATAAAAGTGCAAAGAATGACCAACTTCATCCGTTCCAGGCATTAAATATGGCTGCCTAACATGGTAACCAGTAGTCAAATTTGGCTATTTAGATTAATTAAAAGTAAATAAAACTAAATTTTCAGTTCTTGAGTCATACTAACCTCACTGCAGGTGCTTTATGGATGCATGTGCCTAGTGGATATCACATTGGACAGTGCAGATACAGAACGTGTCCATCATGGCAGGATGTTGCATTCGGTACATCAAACCAGTGGAAAGCCAATTTTAAACTTTTGTTTAACAGATACATGGTTCTTATGATTAATGTAAGTATTATATGACTCATCCCTAATAAAAAGAAATAAACAATTTATTTTAATGGATGTTTTAATGGATGTTAGCATCCTTAAAATCATATGAATATCATTTGATATATGGAAAGATGAGATTTTGTTTTGTTTTTTTTATTTGAGAGAGAGAATGAGATAAAGAGAGCATGAGAAGGGGGAGGGTCAGAAGGAGAAGCAGACTCTCTGCTCAGCAGGGAGCCCGATGCGGGACTCGATCCTGGGACTCCAAGATCATGACCTGAGCCGAAGGCAGTCACTTAACCAACTGAGCCACCCAGGCACCCGAAAGATGAGATTTTGTAACTCTACTCTGGTGGCCTGCAGGTTAATAAACTTCCAAAATTGAGCAATTTACACTTTTACAAATCGGAAAAGGTCAGGTCTCTAGTGTTTCAACCAGTCTCGTTATGTAAAAATAATTTATACCACGCCACTCATTTAATATTGAGAAATAGGCAATTAAAATAGATTATTGTATAAATAGTAATTTTAATCTTGACTTTAAGGCTTTAAAACAGATATATTGTGCTTATTATATTGTGATATAGACGTACGTGTGTGTATGCATGTGTGTGGTGTGTGTTACTGTGTTTTTTTAAATCAAACTTTCTGCTTTACATACTCATCCATTTTAAGTGCATTGATTGATGAACTTTGGCAAATATGTGGCTATGTAACCATACTGTAGTCAGGTTATAAAAGATTTCCATCATCCCGAGGAAACTCCAATGAACCCCTTTGCAGTCATTCCCTACCCCAACACCAGTACCTGGAGACTACTGATCTATTTTGCATCACTATAAATTAAATATGTCTTTTCTGACATTTCATGTAAATGGAATTATACAGTATGTATCTTTTGTGTCTGGTTTCTTTCATTAGCATAATGTTTTAAAGAATAAATCATGTTGTTTTGTGTATTAATAAATAATGCCATTGACACTGAATGTTATTACATTGTTTACCATTATCTACCATAATTTGTTTAATCATTAGATGATTGACAAAAGATTGTCTCCACTTTTGGGCTCTTATGAATAAAGCTGTTAGGAACATTTGCACACAAGTTCTTATGTGGACAGATGTTTTCATAACTCTTGGGTGAATAATTGAGAGTGGAATATAAGGATTATGTGAAAATTTAATTTTAAAGATTATTCCAAGCTATTTTAAAAATCACTTGTACCATTTTCATTTTCAGTAGCAATATATGAGACTTCTGTGCCATGGTATTTCTTCTAGTTTTAATTCTCATTTCCTTAATGACAATGGAAGCATACTTTCAAGTGCTTATTGGTTATTTGTATACCTTAGATGAAGAATGTGTTGAAATTTTTTATCAGGTTGTTTGTCTTATTATTTAGTCATAAAGATTCTTTATATATTCTGGATACAAATAAGATATATTCATTGTGTAAATATTTTCTCCCAGTCTGTGGTCTGTTTTTTCATTTTCTGAAAAGTGTCTTTTAAAGAGCAGATCTGCAGACTGAATAATCAGCCTGGCACCACCTTGCTCCTTATTGATACTGGGTGGGGGCAGAGGCTCAGCTTCCTGTTGGAACCCACTAACATCATCTTAGGGAGGTATTGGAACATTTCCTGCTTCTGCCAAGAGGTGAATGGAAGATCAGCTCCTTGTTTAGCCTTGGAGATACCACCCCACAGGGGAATCTCTGAGTGTGCTGCCTTCTTCCCTAAGGACAACCAGGAATGGAATGGAAAAATCAGCTTTGGACCCAAGTTGGGTAAGAGGGAGGGGCACAAATATTTTGTAAATGCTTGGCTGTAGTAGGGTGGATATTGCCAAAAAAGGTTTTGTTAGGCCACACTCTTCCATCCTTTGGCTGGAGGAAACAGACTCTTCTTGGAGATTTATCTGTTTCTGTTGACAGTTCTGGGTTAGAGCCTTTGGAAGGTACTATCTGAGATCGATGGGAAAACCAAGGAACTCACTGCCTTGCATTTCACAAGCCCCAAGGTCCCTAGGGAACACACTTTCTTCCTTCCACCTTTAAGAGACTTTCTACACCTATCAGTTGTGTTTCAAGGGGTTTTTAGTTGTAAGGGGGAATTAATATTTCTTTTTTTTCTTTTTTTTAAAGATTTTATTTATTTATTTGATATATAGAGAGAGACAGTGAGAGAGGGAACACAAACAGGGGGAGTGGGAGAGGGAGAAGCAGGCTTCCCGCCGAGCAGGGAGCCCGATGCAGGGCTCGATCCCAGGACCCTGGGATCATGACCTGAGCCGAAGGCAGACCCTTAACAATTGAGCCACCCAGGCGCCCCGGGAATTAATGTTTCTATTTGCCAGGAAATATATATATAATATTTAAGTCTCATTAAAAATAGAATGAAAATATAAAATTCCTAAGAACTATTTAATGACTTTCATAGAATACGAGGTAAGACTTTATTTTAAAATCTACAAACTTTAAGATAAAGACATAAATAGAAAAAAAATACATTGTTCATGGATTTAAAAAATCAATATTGGAAAATACCATTTTTTCTAAAATGGATTTATAAATTAAATGCAATCCAATCAAGTCCCTAAATGTATTTTCTGGACAATGAACTAGTGTGATCAACTAGCCCACTCAGTCTTATATTTCTTGAGAGATATTTGTGAGAACAGACAGAATATATTTCATTTCATTAACATTAACCAGGAATTAGGACAAATATATGAAGGTCTTTGCCCTCTCTAGTAATGATTGGAATCCATTCTGAGTAAATTATATCTTAGACTACATAAATATTCTTGCTATCTATTAAGAAGGAATTATAACAAATATTTGATTAATTCTGTCTAAAACAAAATAGTCTGTAAATATTATTTCTCTTCCAGTTTTCCTGAAGTTTTGTACTTAAGTAGAAATTCCTATATACTTATAAACCATTACGTCTTCATAACTGGGTCAGTTTCAAGGCTCTTTATTACAGGATAATTGTGAGTGACTTATACTCATAAATTCACCATTACGGATATTATACATTATGATGGCTCTGAAAACTGTTGGATTCTCAGTAAGATACAGGAGGCACTAGATACAAGAGGCACTAGGCATTAAACATCCCTTAATGCACGTGATACTAAAACACAATAACAACTTACAAAATAACGTAGTTGTTCTTAGACTTATTAAAATTCAAGCCTCACTACAATTTCTTGTAAATATTTGCAGAGCATCAGTTTATAAGGATGGGCATACTCTACAACTGTTCAGCTTCATTAAGAAGATAAAAAGGTGTCTTTTATACAAGTAATTAAATTCAGTTCTTACTTGCATGCATTTCTTTTGCAAGACTGATTAAGATTTGATAACAGAAATGCTTTTTGGATAGGCTTAATCAACTCTAAACGGTCACCAAGGGGCAAGGCCCTGAGCACACATGAGGAAAATCAATAGCTTCCCATCTTGTGTGGTTTGAAATGCTCAGAGAAATCAGCACATACAAACCTCTCCCCCACTGACTACCAGCAGCTTTGCAGCTTTTCAGTTTAAATGGAAGCTCTTTGTATAAGATATA
The DNA here is from genome assembly GCF_009762305.2 of Zalophus californianus. Taxonomy (NCBI): domain Eukaryota; kingdom Metazoa; phylum Chordata; class Mammalia; order Carnivora; family Otariidae; genus Zalophus; species Zalophus californianus. The sequence continues at coordinate 81,085,903 of NC_045606.1, forward strand.
AATGCTGCTTGAGAAGGTATCCATTTTAAGTCAATTTTCAACCATCTAGTTATTATTACATTTATTAAATAAGCACTTGGCAAAAACTCAGAGACTTGGTCTTAGGAGTAGTAAATTTTGGTAGGTGTAGAGGAGGTCCAGAGTATATAGCGTAACAAACTTCTTGGTATTGTAGCCAAGAAGACTGAGTGTTCGCAGGTAACTGCAGAAGGACCTATCTGGCAGAAAAAAGTAGAGAGCAGAAAATAGGACTCGAAGGATGGAAATAGGCCCTTAAAAGTAAATTCCACATGCTTCAAAGCTGGAACATGTTTTGCTATTGCACAGATGTTGCAGAATCTTTTTAGCGAGATGTTTATGGGTTCATCTCTTCAGGCTATATTTATGCAGGTCAATAGTTGAGCAGTTTGATGCAGTATATGCCTGCTTACATCGTATTAATGTAGCATTTATCCCACATTTAAACCTATGAAATTGCCAGATCACAGGAGAGATCCAGTTTGCTATTTTCACAACAGGCTGGCTGCCCAAACTCTGCTGTATAGAGGAGCCTCTTGATTCCTCTTTCTCTATTACACAGGTATTCCTACATGGTTGATAGCAATTAACACAGACATACGAGACTGTATGGAACTTATCCTTAATGGTGACTTGCATGTATCCCTATCAGGATGAAGAAGAATGAGACAAATGGGTCCCAAAGTTTGTTTTTAGTAGCATTTATTTTTTCCAGCCAAATAATTTTTCCTCTGTATGCTCTGCAGAAACTTAGAAATGTGGCCTTGGGGGCAAAGGAGAGGCAAGGACATGCTGCCATGTCTGTCTCATCTCCATTCTCACAGTGTGGCCAAGACAAGACTCAAACCGTATCGACTGCTGCCAGGACTGCCTGGGGCAAAATAATTTCATTAACAGCATTAACATGCATAAGCTGACTGCTCAACGCTCATTCCCAGCCACGTCCTTTCTATGCACGGTAAAATCAAAGCAATTAAAGTCACTATGTCGCATTCAAAGTATGTGTTGTATTGAGGTGAAGACCAGTTTATCTCCTCTCGGCACTGCAGGAAATCCATAAAGCCATGAATTTTGGGGTGGAGGGAGGGAGTAGTACTTAGTATGATTCAGTGATGATGTTGATCATTCTTATGATTCCATAAAAATTATGAAGCTATTTACTAGTTGAATCGCATCACATAGTCAGAAAGTAAAAGAAGAATGGTCTCCACCTTCTGTTTTTGAAGGCAGACTCTTACCTGCAAAGTGAATAGTGGAGACCAGGATGCTCTAAATCATAAGAAATACGGATAACTGAAGGAAACGTGTTAATCTGTAGATGCTCTCTAAGGTAGCCAGGCAAGCTACTGTTCTTTACAAACTTCAAGCAAAAAAGCCGAAAATGTATCTGCTCAGCCTGGATATGCAGTTTTCAGAATCCGGGAGTTTTCTTTCAAGATGGGCCCCTAAATCAAATGTTATTCATAGAACAACAGAGACAACAAAAAAGCTGTCAGCCAGCCCTACAAGCAAAACTTGATGCCAATAAAGCTGCCAGGCTATCTGCCAATGAACACTTATATAGGAAATACCCTCTGGGAACCCTTATGAAGTGTTGTAACTCTCAAGATGCGGTAGCCTTCATAGACACTGCCACTTGTACTCAAATCCTGAGACCCATAGACTCTACTACTCCATCTTGACGTGAAGTTATCAGTCCCATCGTGAGAGTCCACCGATAGATAAATGTCTCCTGTCTGCTCATGGGTCTTCCTTTCTATGGTACTCTTCTGTCTGCTTAACAGAGCTGTGCCAAATTTCGTTGTTAATATTTTTATTTTGTATTTACCATGTAATGTTTTGCTCTAAAGAGTTTATATTTATTACTAGATTAATTGTCATAACAATCTTATTAGATAAAATATGGTTGATAAGCTCACTTTATTGGGAGGGTCATGAACATTGACTGAATAATTTCCTCAAAGCCATACAGCTTGTAAGTGTGAATCTGGGTATAGAACCAAGTATTATTTGATCTAAACTACCATGCTAGTGCCTGGGTGGCTCAGTCATTAAGCGTCTGCCTTCAGCTCAGGTCATGATCCCAGGATCCTGGGATGGAGTCCCACATTGGGCTCCCTGCTCAGCGGGAAGCCTGCTTCTCCCTCTCCCTCTGCCCCTGCTTGTGTTCCCTCTCTCGCTGTGTCTCTCTCTGTCAAATAAATAAATAAATAAAATCTTAAAAATAAACGAATAAATAAATAAATAAATAAATAAATAAATAAATAAATAAAAACTACCAGGCTTTGCTGCCTCTTTGGTACCGGCCCATGATGGATCAAAGATGAGTGAAAAGTTGAACTATTAGTGTAGTGAATTCTAAGATTCTTACTGAATATGACTGTTATTTATTTATTTGATAATATACTCAAAAGATATGTCTAACAGAGACGCTGCCTGAAAAGGAATAAATATTGTGTTGCTTAGAGATAAAAACATTGCAACATGTTTTCCCAGTAACGACCCAAATAGAATAGATTCTCAAAAGATTACTTTGAATGAAAAAAATGAATAGGTTTCCATTCCAGCACATAAGAAGATTGAATGTCACCACGCCATCCTAACTAACAACAAGTAAAAAGCTGAGCAAACTAAAAAATCAACATTTCTTCTTCCATGTGTAAGGAGTGAAATCACAGGGCAAACTACTGCCCTCCCAATTGGAGCAACCCATAGGTGAATACAAGGAAACAAAACTTAGCAGTGCAGAAGCCTATGATCAGGAACCAGTGCCAGGATAGAGAAACCTGAACTATATTGCTGAATACAATTGAATATGAATATGAATATTAAACTAAACTAAACATCCAACCTCTCGGAAACCATGCAGACAAGAGAGTGGAGTGAAGTATTTAAGTGTTGAGAGAAAAAACACCAGCCTAGAATCCTCTACCCTGTGAAATTACCTTCCAAAAGTGAAGACTTCCCAGACAGGCAAGAATTGAGAGGATTTGTTGCCAGTAGACCTATTTTGCAAGAAATATTAAAAAAAGATTTCGAGACAAAGAAAACGATACTGGTCAGAATCTCAGCTCTTCATAAAGAAAGGAAGAACATTAAGGAAGGAATAAGTTAAAGAAAAAGACAAAATTAAAACTTTAATTTTTCTTATTTTTTGATTGAGCTAACTGATAAAACAGTTAAGCCATGGAGAACAAGCTTCAGAGAAAATGAAATTGAAAATGAAATGGAAAAGAACATGGAGATTAAAAAGATTAGGTTGATAATAATAGAGACACCGGATGACAGATAGCCAACTTAGACATAGCAGGTGTCTTTACAAAAGAAAACTAAACAAATGGAAGAAAAAATATTCAAAGGTACAATTAGATAAAATTTATCAGATGTAGAAAATTGAAAGTATGAAACATGTCCAAAGAAAAAATAACACAGTCAAATCAAACCAAGGTATAAATTAATAAAAAAAATCTTTGGACATCTAGACAAAAATATTAAATCACCTAAGGGGAAAATAATCAGATTTTTGTAAGGAAAAGGAAAATGGTAGGTTATTTATTTCGAAGTCCTTAAGGAAAGAGTATGAACACTTTAGAATTTTATATCCATATAATAAGGAAAAGGGGAATGGACAGTATCTGTACACATTCAACATGCCATGAATCCCCCTTGAAAAGACCCAGCCAAGTAAGAGATGAATAAGAAAGCTGTGCCAAAGGACTCGAAGTGAGCATTGAGTCTTTTTAAATATAGGGTTAAACCTAAATATCAGTGGGAATTTTTCTTATATAACATAAGAAAAAATTATATAATTTATAAATTTATGACATTTTACAGTTTATGCTCTGAAAATATAGAAAAAGTGAGAGGGATGAAGTGTAAGAACAGAGTAGCAAACTGAGCATTATGGATATAATCATGTATTTTCAATAAAAAAGGAAACCACTGGAGGACTAAAAATGTAACAGGAAGTTACAGCAAGGGGGAGGAAAGAGAGGCAAAAGGCAGTGGAAATACACTAATTATAACATTATGTAGAGTGGAAAAGCAAACATACTTTCTAAAAATGAAGAATTATGCACTATAATATTAGTGTTATAAAGTTACCCACGAAAAGGACAAACCAAAATTTTCTCAAAGAACACATAGCCACAGAACAGAGCAAAGCAAACACCATCTTATGGTGTTTGCAGGAAAGAAAAACAAAGCAAGAAGAGAAAGGGGAGAAAAACAACAGGAGCAGAAAAAATGAAAGCAGAAAGACCCTAATACTTAGACCAAATGCACCCTCAATTTAAGTGAATGAATGAATGAATAAAGAAGGCAAATTTATTATCATACTATATAAATGTCCAGATTAAGTTTAGCTCACATTGCACAATGAAGCTATGTGTTTATGGAAAAGGGGGTGTCATGACATGGGGAAGTAGACATACACAGTCCTAGCCCTACATTCTGTAAGTATAAAATAAAATATGAAATATTGGGAAAATGCACAAAGAAGAAACAGTGTGCATCAGGTCTCATCCTCTTGGCATACTGTGGCAAGGAATACATCTGTATTAGAGTAACCAAGGAAAGGGTTTTGGGAGAGGAAACTTGCCCCATACTGCTTTCATATTTGTAGAGAAAGGAGGAAAGGAACAAGGGAGATTATAATCAGAGAAGTAGCCTTAGTGAGGGGCCTCCAGAGCTCTACCCTGACATCAGTTTGTTTATCCAATCAGATAAATTACTAGAAAATATAAATATGTATTTTAACTCAGATTAAAATAACTCAGATCTGCTGAGCCAGCTTCTAACATGGCTACCTCAGTGTGGAAAGGAATGAACTTTGAGAGTATCTGGGCCTGTCTCCCTCAATTATCTAAAGCAAAATTAGCCGAGATAATTAAAAATCAAAGCATGGGCCTGATGAACAGATACTGAGGGCAAGGCCAAATACCACAAACTTTGGTGCAAGACCAAGGTTTGAACTCAAGGCAAAGCACCTTCAGAAATAGTTTATAAAACATATAATGATAAAAAGTATAATCTACAATATTCCTAACACTTATGTTCAGGTGTCCTAAAACATTCACAAAAATCGATCTCGTGTTAAGGTATAAGTAAGCCATCAATAATTAATTCACCAAAGTAGAAATAGTATAGATGCCATGATGTGCTCATCGTTTAAGGAAACTGGAAATTAATAACACAATTATAGATCAAAGGAAATGAACAAACATGTAAAGCCCTACCATCTGGAAATGATGATACGATGCTGAAAGACCTTGAAAATTACAAAATATTTAGAAACTTTTGCCCCAGTTGGATGTATGAATTTTATATAAGGAAATACAGGTAAACTCAAAAAATGCTTGGAATTTAGTGAAATCATATGGTATTTGTCTTTTCCTTGCTGACTTATTTCACTTAGCATAATACTCTCTAGCTCCATCCACATTGTTGCAAACAGCAAGATTTCATTCTTTCTGATGGCTGAGTAACCTTCCATTGTGTGTGTGTGTGTGTGTGTGTGTACCACTTCTTTATCCATTTATCAGACAATTGGGGCTTTTCGATAATTTTGCTATTGTTGATAATGCTGCTGTAAACCTCAGGGTGTATGTATCCCTTCGAATCTGTATTTTTGTGTCCTTTGGATAAATACCTAGTAGTGCAATTGCTAGATGGTAGGGTGGTTCTATTTTTAACTTTTTGAGGAATCTCCAAACTGTTTTCCAGAATGTCTGCACCAGTTTGCCTTCTCACTAACAGTGCAAGAGTTTTCCCCTTTCTCGGCATCCTCAACAACACCTATTGTCCCCTGTTTTGTTAATTTTAGCCATTCTGACAAGTATGAGGTGATACTTCATTGTGGTTTTCATTTGTATTTCCCTGATGGTGAGTGATGTTGAGCATCTTTTCATGTGTCTGTTAGCGATCTGTATGTCTTCTTTGGAAAAATGTCTGTTCATGCCTTCTGCCCATTTCTTAACTGGACTATTTTTTTGAAGTGTTGAGTTTGACAAGTTCTTTATACGTTTTTGGATACTAACCCTTTATCAGATATGTCATTTGCAAATATCTTCTCCCATTCTGAAGGTTGCCTTTTAGTTTTGTTGATTGTCTCCTACTGTGCAGAAGCTTTTTATCTTAATGAAGTCCTACTAGTTTATTTTTGCTTTTGTTTCCCTTGTTTCAGGAGGCATATCTAATAAGAAGCTGCTACGACCAATGTCAAAGAGGTTACTGCTTGTGTTCCCCTCTAGGATTTTGATGGTTTCCTGTCTCACATTTAGGTCTTTTGTCCATTTTGAATTTATTTTTGTGTTTGGTGTAAGAGAATGGTCCAGTTTCATTCTTCTGTACCTTGCTCTCCATTTTTCTCAAGTGGAGTTTGAGAAAAAAACAGATGAACATAGGGGAAAGCAAAAGAGAGAGAGAGAGGCAAACCAGAAAACACACTCTTAACTATAGAGACCAAAGTGAGGATTGTTGGCGGGGAGGATGGGTTAAATGGGTGATAGGCATTAATGAGGGCACTTTTTGTGATGAGCACTAGGTGTTGTTTGTAGGTGATGAACCGCTGAATTCTGCTCCTGAGACTAATATTACACAGTATGTTAAGTAACTGGAATTTAAATAAAAACTTGAAAAAAATGCCTAGACTTTAGTAATTGCTCTATAAGTGCTGGTTTTTATTATACATTGATGATGATATTGATGATTATCACTATGAGAGAGTTAACAGTCTTATAAATTTTGGATTGACAGCTCTTTTTGCAATTTTTCATAACTGTTAGAGATCAGAGGTATGTTGATAATTTTTCCAGAATCTCACATATACCCAAGAACGGAGTCCAACCCAGAGTTGATCAACAACGTTTGGGCTAAAACAAAGTAATCAGCAATAAATTAAAATGTCCTCCTTCATTGTCTTCTAATTACCTATTCAAAATGTGTTTCAGTTATGCATACATACATTTTAGGTATGAGTTTGTGCATTAAATGAGCTCCATGAGAGCAAAGACAGTTTATTTTTAATCTTTTCATCTTCAAAAGCTAACCCAGCATCCAGTTGGTAGGAAAGAAATGTTATATATACAGTAAAGAACAATAATACATTTTAGTAACAAGAATAACTCTTTACTTGCGAAAATTGTTTGCGTCCATAAAGAAGACACTGACTTATGTTTATTCTATTGGTTTAGACTCTGCAAGGAAATCCCATGTGGGGAAAAGTAGGGCAGTAATCACCATAGACTCCTGGCTCTCAGCCACCACCATGGGGTATGTAGTGAGCCAGGAAGACTTAGAAGGCCAGGTGCCCTCAGGTGTTGTTCTGGCCCTTTGCACCTAGTATGGTGCTGGGAACCTAACGAGCTTGGCAAGTATTAATATAAACAAATTAAAAAGGGAATACATGCTGATATTGATGCATACATTCCAATTCTGAGGTCTCAAAATGGATTATGTGTCATTGACTCCTTTACATAAAAGGCTAACTTTCTAATTAACCCAGATTTCTAAATATAATAGTTAAAGTGAAATTTTACGTTAAACCCATAAATAAAATAATTTTTTTCAATCTTCCTTTATCTACTATGAAACCAACTTGTTTGCTTGAGTTATCCCCCTACTTTAGACTGTTCCCCAGTGCCTTTATCCCTTGACTTGGCCCTGAAGTTCACCCTGTGATAGGCCCTCTGCTCACCTCTCTGGCTTCAGTTCAGTCCCTGAAACTGGTCATCTTTCTGGCTGGAATTAAAACAAAATTTGTTGAGTGAGTGAATGAATGAATTGGCCACTAAGAATTCAGTTCTCTGTTTGAAAAATAGAATTGGTTGTTTTTAGGTTTTTTAAAATACCTGTCTTTTGAATTTTTCTTATTAACTATTTCATCACGCATGAACCGGCTTAGAATTTCTTTTCTCTTAAGGTTAATATTGCAAACCCTAGTTCTAGTCCATGATAGAACAATGCAGTTACCTTTCTTCTTCACAGCCTTACACTATAAGGGAGTGATATTTCAATGCAATTATCAGGAAATGTGAGAGAAAGATAACTGCCTGGTTGGGCAGCAGTGTGGAAAGAAGGGGTCTCTTGGGATTATGACTGTGACGATCCTTCTGCGGGATGCTGCTTTGCTCACACTGCAAAGGACTTAATCGTGCCGCCTTCTCCAGGGTTTTTAGAGCAGAAATGTGTGAATAATTAGGACACCAACATACTGAGACAGAAACATTTTGACTTAAACCTCTCACTTAGGATTAGAAATGAGTTAATTTTGCAAAACATTGGAATGTATTTTTTTTGGCATTTATTGAGATAAACACCCTTAATTAAAGCTTGAAATATAGAATACTCTCTTAACTGCCGTAAATTAAAGTGAATTGTCTGCATTTTTGTTGTAATAAAATACTCAGCAAGTGCCAATCTCAAGGAAGTGACCTTGGATTATAATACAATGAGTTTACTTTTGCCTGTGTCATTTTAATTACTATTCTAATTGTAAGAAAGAAATGTAGTGTATATGGATGATGCCAAAGAACATGTATTAGTTCTTGCTTAGGTTATAGAACCAAAAGCATATGCCACTAAATAATTAAGCACTAGAATGAGATATGAGTGTATTTTCTATGTAATTGTTTAAACTTGATCAGAGCAAGACACTTAATAACTGTCCAAACAGCAAAACCTCACATATACTGATTTTATCAAAGTATAAATCTTATTCTACCCCAGATTCCATTTACTCATGTATTGGTAAAACTGACAGGCTCTTTGAGCTATTTTTTTTTTTCTGGTTAGAGTTAACAGATCAGCGAGTTTAGATGATAACGTAGTATTAGTAGCAACAGTACCAGTTAATTTTTATTGAGCACTTACCATTTTGCCACTTTCCTAAGAATTTTACAGGTACTAATTTCTTTTGTTACATTATTCTCACAACAAACCCTTGAAGTGTATATTTTTACCCTTCTTTTCTAGGTGAAGAAACTGTCTCCGGATTTGCCCAAGGTCATGTGGCTAGTAAGGAGGCAGGCTACTAATGTAGAGTCAGACTCAAGAGCCAGCCTTCTTAACCACTACACTCTACTTAATTGTATCAGTGTATGCATGTTTGAAATGGCCACGAGAAGCTAACTTCTTATAGGCAAACTCTTAAGGGACTGACTCATGATCCAGGTGCTGATTCATTATTTGATAACTTGCCAGCAAACGGATAATTTCATCTGCACATAGCTCCCAAATTAGGTTGGATCCTAATTTTTTTTTCTTTGTGAATATAGAATCAGAACAAGAGGGGCTAAATATTATTAAGGGATATTTCTATCAATTTTCCATAATAGCAGGAATAAGTCATTCAACCTTGGGGTATTTTAAAAAGAAAAGTGTTATTAACCTCTGATTATTTGTGGGTATGCTCTTTTTCTAGATATCATATTTTCCCCCTAGACAGTGATGCATTTGTCACTTTTGACCTTTTTAAAATAAATTTTATTTTCTTTTGTCGTTTATAACTTTCCACTTCTGTTAGCACAATTATTTGTGCTATTATTTTTATTAACAGTATTTTTAAGTGTCAGTATCCTTGATTCTAATTTTTATAGTACAAAAAACTCGTTATGCTTCTTCATACCTTAGATTGTTAATGTAAATCTGTGGATTGTGGATGAAATTCAGAAAATATTGAACCTGAAGAACGGAATGAAAAATTTCCTGAAATACCGAACTAAACATCAGTTAATGACTTATGAGCTTCCAAACGTATTTCAAAAGTTAGTAACAGAAATTATGGGAATACAGAATTACTATAAGAATCACAAATGTAGACAATTCTATTTAGTAGAGTAAATCAAATAATGTAAAAAGCTTATTACAGTTTAAAATCCAGTACAAAATTCTGAATCACTTATGATACAGAGAGCATGTGGTTTCAGAAGAGGAATAGGAAAAACAACCAGAGAAGGGCAAAATTAAGTAGTATCAATGAAATTATCATTAATTTTTCTTTCTTCCAAATTTAGTTACACATTTCAGAAGCCTGTGGACTCCCAGGAACATTTGTGAATAATTCTATCTATTCCTACAACAGTCCTCTCATGGCTTCTAGTCATTAACTTTAACATATCTTATTATCATTGCCAAAATTGCACTTGCTATTTGAATCAACATTTTTTCATGTTATAAAAAACATGTATCCACTATCTAATATGAGATATTTTGGAAAATTTTAAAGTGGGAAATTTAAAGCACTCATATTTCTTTAACCAACATAAATTCAGGTTTGATATATTTCCTCTCTCTTATATTAAGGTAATGCTTGGTTTATACTTCATATATTATTTTATAGTTGGCTATTTTTCATTTTAACATTATTTTATGAGTAATTTTCTACACTACAAATCTGCACAGTCTATATAATAGCAGTATAGGGTTCTCATTGAATAGAAAGATCATTCTTTGAGGGTTTTCTTATTGTTATTTTTGATTGAGTAAAATTTTTGTATATGTAACTAATAATACAGCGATAGCTTTTTACATTGATAGTTGCACACATCTCAGATTATTTTTTTAGAATAGGTTCTTAAAGATATAACTATTGGGATAAAGGATATGCACATCCTGGTTTTTATTATTATATGAGAGCTATTTTATTTTACCCTTCCTGCAGTGTATGGAAGTGCCCAGTTTATCACACCTTCACTAGCACTGAATATCTGTCTATCTATCTATCATCTATCTATCTATCTATCATCTGTCAGTAGAATAGGTAGGTTCTGTAGGTAGATAGAGAGAGAGAGAGAGAAGAGACAGAAAGACAGAGACACACAGAGAGAAAGAGAATGAGAGAGAAATGTATTATAAGGACTTGGTTTATGTGATTATGAGGGCTGAAAAGTTCCAGGATCTGCCATTTGCAAGTTAGAGACCCAGGAAAGCCAGTGGTATAGTTCTAGTCCAAGTCTGAAAGCTGATGGTAAAAGACTCATTCTCACTCTGAAGGCAAGAGAATACCAACGTTTGAACTCAGTCAGGCTAAGAGAGAGAGACAGAGACAGAGATAACTCTCCCTTCCTCTGTCATTTTGTTCTCTTTAGGCCCTCAACAGATTGGGTGATGCCCATCTGCATTGGAGAGGACCATTTGCTTTACTCCATCTATGGATTAAAATGCTAGCCTCATCTGGGAACACCCTCACAGACACACCGAGAAATAATTACCCCATGATCCAGTCTAGTTGATACATAAAATTAACCATCACAGCATTATTGTTTTTATTTTTCTCTTTCCTGACTTCATAGGTGAAAACTGCTCTTTGTTGTTTTCAGTAGATTTTCTTTTATTATTTATCATATTTTAGATGTTTATCAGCAATTTGTTCCTCATCTTATTTCAGCCTAGACTTTTTTTTTCTATTGAGGTAGTAGTGTTCTGCTTATTTTTATTAATTCTTCATATTCTGAAAGTAACATACATTTATGTGCATTTATTCTTTTAAGAGTTTTTGCTTATTTTTTTGAAAAAGAGAGAGCATGAGCAGGGAGGAGGGTCAGAGGGAGAGGGAGAAGCAGACTCCCCGGCGCTGAGCAGGGAGCCCAACATGAGGCTCAATCCCAGGACCCCAGGATCATGATCTGAGCTGAAGGAAGCCACTTAACTGACTGAGCCACCCAGGTGCCCCAATTTATGTGTGTTTAAATATTATTTTTAGTTTATTTAATATTTCTAATAATTTTTATATATAATTTTACTTGATTAAATTTTAAGCATGGCTGCGCCCAAGGAAGAAGGTCATCTCCATTTCATCTGAACATTTTAACTCTTCATAGAGTATGGATCTGTGTTAGTTTCAGTGTTAATTTGTGGCACTTGTTGACATCGTCGTTACATTTTTTCATTCAGCTCTTTTATATTTTTAGCCCCCTATTTGTGTTCGATAGAATCCGTGTCACACAAGCTATTTTCAGGGTAGATATAGTCGAAAAAAGCAAAGAAAATATTCTCAAACAAAAGTGTGTAGAATAAAAAAAGATGCTTGTGAGTGGATGTGGACTAATGAAGCCTGACAATGAACTAGATAATCTGAGGGCAGTTCAACTTCCCTCTGAGAAATGAATCACGGACGGACTCAGACTGCTAAATTACACTCTACCGCCATTATCCTGCCTTCTCTTCAGACAATTCTTCTACTCAAGGAACAGTCAGAAGTTATCTCAAAATAACATGTGTCTTTATCTCAATGCAAAGAATTTACATTAAGAAAGCCCATAATAATATATATTTTATGGAAGAAAATTAAAGCTTCTGCCTGAAAGAATAAGTGAAATACTGTTATGATACCCAAAAAAATAAGAAGATACAAATCAGTCTTACTCTTCCACCTAATGATGAGCTCTAAATTTCTCTACGTGTAAATATGTTTGTGGCTTTGTATTCTTCCCACTTGTGTTTGGTGTAATTTGTTGTTCTTGTAGCAAAATTCCTGGCATGGATTGGCCAACTGTGTTTACTTAGCTCCAGTGTGCGGTGGGTGAGACATCACTGGAAGTTATAAAAATGGTCAGTGCTCCTCGGCATTTATCCTATTCATTTTCCACAGCTTGCACTGAACTTGGTGGAGTCCCTGGAAAGGGAACATTTTTCGCAGCACGGAAGGATGGTTCTCTGCCCAGACAATCAGGGATACCTGACGTCAGGGGACCTGTAAACTTATGTGACAGGTACCTGCAGAATTTCATCTTAAAGGAAGGAAAGAAAATCTTGTGAATGAGTGTTAATTTTTCTGTTTATTTTAAATATTTGCATTTTCTTAAATTAATTGCTAATGCTCTTTAATAATTCACAGAGACATAATCCTTCCCATAATGTATCTGAAGGCAATACACAAGAAACCTTTTTTATTGTAGATATTCCAAGAAAAATTTTGATGTTTAAAATAATAAAGCCAACTGGTAAGCTGTCAGGCTTTAATGTTTATATGTGGAGATAGATTTAGCTGTAGGAAAGCCAGTGTTTCAGGTGAGTGATTATTTATGTGGCATGAATTGATATTACGAGAAAATGACCTTGCAGGAATGCTTCCCCCAATTTACTAATGCCTGACATTTCACTACTAGACCCCTGTGGGGTTTTTGTTTTAGCTTTCTTTTTGTTTGTTTAAGTTTAGATAAAAAAGCTTTCTGCTGCCTTCAATAAAGTTCAAAGCCTTGCTTTGGCATATGATGTACCCATAATACAGTCCCTGCCCATCTCTTTAACCTCATCATCCATCTCTCTCACATTTTTTCGATGCTCATAATCATAAAATATAATGTCCAAGTGCAGATATTCGGGACCACAAGTTAGTACTCTTATTGATTTTGCCAGGATTACAGGTGCGAATTAGGATGATCCCAGAAAATTCAGAATATGCCGACCTTGTGTCACCTGCTCCAGACTTCATGCACCTCTTATGATCTCCCAAATTCATCATGATGTCCTCGCCTCATCACTGATCATGCTACTCCTTCCGACTGAGTCGCATCCCTCCTCTCAACTTCAGTACACCCATATGACAAATGTGAACTTAGAATTGTGAGTCATCTATCTCAGAGTATTATTAAATTTGTCCGGTCTTCCTGAGAGAATATTTTATTGAAGAGAAAAAGAAGAAACGTGGGTACTGAGTGCTTGCAGAAAAAGGGAGAAGGAGCATCATTTTAACATGGAAAAGCATTCAGTAAAACATTAAGAATAGTGAGAGAACTCCCTTCTTCACAGTCTCGAAAAGTCCAGCCCCATCTGAATCTAATTATTAGGTTCCACGGGTTGGTTTATTCTTAGAATGAAGTATTTTGTTTTAATTAAATGAGCCTAGTACTCATTTTGCATTTAGAATAGATTTCTAAATTAATTTTTTCACTCCCTCTTGTCATTTGAAAGCATCTAAGGTAACGCAATTTCCAACAATTTAAAAACAAATGGCTTCAATTCAACTGGCCTATATTTTATGCCTTTTAAAAAATTAACTGTTATCACAGCTCAATGTGCCAAGTGTCAACCTTATCAAATTTCTCAGTGCCCAAGAAAATGAATGTAATTGCTTCCTCTCTATGATATATTGTACATAATTGGCTTCCTATCACAAAGCAGCTGGGAAATAGTCACAAATTCTGAAAGAAGTCTGCATTTGCATGCAGATCATAGGCTCAAATGTGTATTTTCACTTTAATATAAGCTGTGACAAAAGCAAAAACAAAGTTTTGTTGATATAAGGAAACTAACAAAAACAAATAAAAAAATCCAATATTTTTAAAGAGTTTTAAATATATATATATACATAAAAACCACTATTGAGGTCAACTCTGTAATGTCTCTCTGATATTTTATATTCCAATTTATATAATTGCACTTGGCCTGTCATTTAAAGGTTTTAACATAAATAAGAGTGTTAGTATTGAGATTTAGGTATTTTCTGTACCACTTAGAAATCCATATGGAACATAGACGTCGATAGTGACATTTATTCAACTCTCATTTATGAGGCACTTGTAGTTTGTCAAGTCTGCTCAGGGAGAGCTCATATCCCCTATTTGCTTGACTGTACCCCCATCATGTTGACAACTAACATGCTTGGGGTACCTAAGGGAGTGATGCAGGGGAACCAGATGAACTTACCTGTGTGAAACGTACCACTTATCTGCTACTGGGAGCAGAGTTGACCAACAGACCTGACCTGGCTGCTGTCCTCTGGATCCATCACTCTATTGGATCCAAGGCCATACTTCCCATTGACTACTTGCAGTCAATGCGAAACATAGCAGGGTACCAAAGAGGTCCATCATTGCCTGACCTGGAACTTTTCTTGTGAAGGGTTTTGGCTCATGGACTTTCAGTCACGGCATTTTCTTAGAACTCTGCTGCAGTCTGACACTCTTTGTACACAATCCTTCATTCTTCCACTTCCTTCACAGGTGTCAGACCTCATCACTGCCTATAAGCTCTCTCCATGTTCTGTCTCCTTCTCTTTTTTCTTTTACTGGCACTTCTACTAAGAAATGTCTTCAGTGTGCAATTCCATCTTGGCATCTGTTTTCTAGAGCCTTGAAAACACATCGTTTACTCCTGCCTTGAGATTTTATATTCCTGAATGCTCTTTGTTCTCAGGCCCTATTGAGTGGAACAAAACCAGGTACAAACTTGAAGAACCATATGCATCCCTTTACCTAGATCCCCATCATGTTTGAGCAGATACAAGCCATGTATTTGTGCCTCTGGGCCCCATACTGCCACTGCTTACCTCTCAGTTCAATAGTCCATCAACTGTTTTGGGGCTAGTGGTCTCTGAGAAGCTGATGAAATGTATAGGCTTTTTCCCAGAGAAAAGAATATAGGCACACAAATACAAAATTCAGTATACCTTTTCAGAGGTTTTATGTATTATTAAGAACCATAACTGAATGTAAATCCTCTAAGGAAAGAAATGGCAGTCATAAGTATACTTAACTATAATTATGAAGTGACAGAACATTATTATTATCTTTTTTAAAGAGTATTTATTTATTTGTTTGACAGAGAGAGAACACAAACAGGCAGAGTAGCAGGTAGAGGGAGAGGGAGAAGCAGGCTCCCCACTGAGCAAGGAGCCCGATGCGGGGCTCAATCCCAGGACCCCAGGATCATGACCTGAGCCAAAGGCAGTTGTTTAACCAACTGAGACACTCAAGTGCCCCGAAGTGACAGGACATTATTGAGGTAATTGGTGAAATCTGTACAAGTATATAGATTAGATAATAGTATTGTATCAATGTTAATTTCCCAATTTTGATAATTACACTGCAGTTATATTGTTGGGGTTAATGTGGAGCATGAAATCAGCCATAATACCTGACTTGCAAAATGTAACACGGAGGCTGCTGGGGGCGAGGGAAGGTTTCTGCCCTAGGAATGCCATGGGGAAAGCTTCCCCGAAGCTTTCTTAGCCCAAACCGCTGCCCAGGGATCTAACAGATGTGTGCCTTGTCCCTTCCACTATGTTTAGCAGAACTCTTAGAACACACAGATTAGCATATCATATCTTTCCTGTAAACAGATCCTCCTAGTTTCAGTAAGACCCCTTGTCACTCAGCATGTGCTTGAGAAATGGTGATAAGGATTTGTGATTATCCTGAAGGACCAATAAAAGTGGGAGCAAAGAGGAGCAAACAGTCTTCGTCTCTGAGCGTTGACCCCCTTGTCTTCTCTCTTCAACAGCAAAGTTTGGAGTCATCTTTCATCCGTGCGTACAGGTATTGCGGGCCATTCCCGGCATTATGTGAAATAATATATCAGTTTATAGGAAGGCATAGAAGTATTTAGGGGTTAGGGGAGATCATGTCTTCAACTTACTCTCAAACAGTTCAGAAAAAAGTTAGGTATACATAATAGACAATAAGAGAAAGAGAAAGCAAGAAAGAGATGGATACAGTAAAAATTGTAAAATATTAACATTTGGGAAATCCAAGCATCCGTGGGAATTCTTAGTAATCTCACAATTTTCTATAGGTCTCATATCTCAAAATAAAAAGTTTGGGAAACAATCCCAAATGATAGCCAAAACCATCTTTTCTTAGTATTTTATTGGAGGTGTGGGGACCAATGACCTTATTCATTACCTTAGCCAAAAATACACATTATAACATTTTTACTATTGTATTCTAGACTTTAATGAATTAATAAGTAATAACTACAGATAAATAATTATTAACTCTAAAAAATGATAAACTCTAAAAATAGTAATTATAAATTAACATTTTTAAATAAGTAAATCCACAAATAAAAAGTTGCTATTGGTAATTATATTCAGATATATCAAGAGTCTAACTTAAAGAGACTAATCTTTGATTGATAAGCATATATGGATGTGGGTGATTGTGTGTGTGTGTGTGTTGAATACAAGAGGAGAGACTTTGTGACTAAACTCTAGTGTTTATCTCTGTCTTCTCTTTATAAGCTTTTGTTCTTTGAGCTTTCAGTAATACCTCAGCATCATGGGAATATCACTGGGATCTTTTCCCACTTCTGGCATCCACAAAACAGATGACTATCAAAATTTAATGTATATAAATTAAAATCAAAATAGAAAAAGAAAGAAGTCTAAATTGAGTAAGAAAAAAATACCACAAATTTTGATCAGCACATTATTTGCTAAATAACATCACCTAATATAGGAGAGCATAGAAGAAACGGACACAAAAGAAGATCTGACTCCAGATTTTTGCCTGTTAAGTGGGGAGGACAACAGACTCTTTCAATTCTGAGTCCAGTCTCAGGCAGCCAAAACACGTCTATACATTCCATAGAGAAAAATTGCATGACCGACATACTGCCCCATGCCCCAAATATACTATCAGTTCTCAGTTCATATGCTCATACAGATGTGAGTCTTCTCTGAAGTTATGCATGGATTCGTGGGATGACTAAAAGAGGGTAAAAATTTTTTGCTTGTCTTCAATGTGAAGAATATATGACCGTATATGAAAATAATGCATAGTTTGTGATATGGGGTTACGAAGAGGGGAGTCTCTATAGAAGTAATAATCCACGTGAGAGAAGTTGATTGTGATTTCCCCACATAAGCAATATGGACCAGATGTACTAGTGGGTGCTGTGTACTGCCATCCAGATCTTCCTTCAAGACTGAAAGTCTTATCTCCCAGCTGCTGGGTAATAGATCTCAGCTGTCCATCATCCTCTCAGCTAATTGCCCTCTGCTGAGGGAAGTCACTTTCCCCAAAGAAACACACTGTTCCTGGAGGCATGACTGGTTGATGTGGGAGTATATAGGTCTAGCCTTCTTGCCCTGTCATGAGACAACCCTAATGAGCCAGTCCAACTTTAAGTTTCCCATAGGTCAGCTGAGGCCTTGATGTGACTGTATTGCAGCCCAATATCTACTCTGTCCATTTCTACTCTCTTTTGTTTCTACACAGGTCATTTCCAAGAGACTCATCAGTTAACTTCTTGCATGCTAATGTGTGACTTGGAGTCTGTTTTCCTGGAAACCCAATTGCTGTGGTTGATACTGAAAGTGGTTAAGGAAAGCAGAATCTAGGATAAAATTTTGGAGCTGGATCACACAACACCTGTCTAGCAATGAGGACCCCATCACTGGCAGTAGATGCAATATTGATATACTCTGGAAAAAGATAGTGGTGTGATTCTTAAAATTATCATTAATGCCAACCTTGGATGGTATTCTGATGAAAGGAGCTGCACTGGTCAGTAAAAGGTATCAGGTGGTTGAAAAGCAATATAAGATGGTTAGAGACAAGCTGAATCGGCCAAGGGAAGAATCGACAGGAATCATAAGAGTATTTATGGGATTGGAGTCTGAAAGGACTGGAGCAAGAGGCCCAGGAAGAAAGTAAAGTTAGATAAGGAGAGTTTATCAAGATGCAACCAGTCCGTTAAGATCTAGATTTAACACCCTGACATAGACCCTAGAAGATAATTGCAAACATGCTGTGAGAATGGCCCTGAGAAGCTCAAAGAGAGTGATGGCCACCCCAAGGGAAAGAGAGATGCCAGACTGCCATGGCAGACAATGGAAAAACCCAACCAGTCTCTGCCTTTTCTTCTTTTGGTTGCTCAAGTACACAAAGATACTATGAATCCTGGAAAGACATATAGAGATAATTTAGTCCAACCTCCTCTCAAATGAAGGTATTGTATATACATCACAAACAATTGTTACTGAGAATCTACAGGACAATAAAACTACAAAGTATTATTTATCCTGAAATACATGCGTTATATATAGTAAAACTAAACCAGCCTCTGTCTCAAAAATAATATTTGTCATTAGGATATATGTTAGGAATCCTTTGGTAAATCAGATAATTAACCAACACTGATCTATTTAAATAAAGATTTACCGCTGATACACACACACACACACACACACACACACACACACACACACGACAAGGGTGCTTCTCAAGAGATTAAATCAGTTATTCTTTCGGAGAAAAATTATATAATGTTCCTGTGGCAAATTGCCCTTTTCTCGTAGTTTGCCAGCCAGAAAGTAATATATGTCACTCTCTTCAAACTGGCAAGATTAAGGTGAACACAAATAGAACTGAGGGTTCTCCATTTCCTCCATACATTCATACATCTTTTCTTCGTGACATTTTGGAACCCTTCAGTAAGAGCTTTGAATGTGAATGCAGAGGTGATGATTGAAGGGCCAAAGTGCCAGACATAAAGGAAAGCCTCAGAGTATAAGATGATAAGAGATTCAGAGAGAGTCATATCTCTCACCTCCAGCAGCTTACTGGACAGAAATACAATCAACCATCAGAATTGTCAGAAATTTGTTCAGGCCAATGGCTGGAGAAGCCTTGTGAGAATCATCAGATCTGACTTGGCCTTCACGACCAACACAATTCCCCTCCAACAATCATACATGTACACATGCACCCAAGCACACACATAGCACATGTCTCCAACTATAGGAAGGTAGATGGTTACTACTCAGAGTAAATAATTATCTATCCTCCATTGCCAAGACCTGATGTATTAGAATCCTCATCTTCCTGGATTTTCTTTAATATACTTAAATTTCTTACTTTGAGAAGTGTGGCCTTACACCTAGAAGAAGATATAATTTATGTTTTAGTCTTAATGAGATAGATATGTGCATAGCATCTTTCTAAATAAAAATCTCTCACTTATTTATACCAAAATATACTGGAAATATTGAGATTAACTTTAATAATTAAGCATATCCAACCCAGAGATGCAGGGGATTAGAAAAGAGTAGATCACAGGTAGAGTTTAGTGACATTTGGTAAT
Source organism: Zalophus californianus (assembly GCF_009762305.2). NCBI lineage: Eukaryota > Metazoa > Chordata > Mammalia > Carnivora > Otariidae > Zalophus > Zalophus californianus. The sequence goes on from NC_045606.1 coordinate 81,105,727, forward strand.
CTGGTGATCAGCTCAGTTTTAGTGTTGTCATCTGAACTCAGGATTTTTCATTTATCACCTGAATTAATCTTTTGCTGTAACTCATCAATAATAGTTCGTTTAAACAATACACAGGATAGGAATATTTTAATGAAGTGCTTCACTATTTCAGATGGAAATCTTTCCCTAAAATTTCATATAACACTGATTTGAAAGAAATGTTTGGATACAATGTTTTAGTGAAGAAATCTATAGTCCAGTGAGTGACGACACAGATGAGATGGAGCAGTTCGATTCCAATTGTCTGCTTTTCACCTTCAGGTACATTACTGCAACTCTACAGGTCTCATTTTCCTTGACTATTAAAAAAAAAGATAACAATAGTTCCGAATTTATAAAGTTATTGTAAGAATTAAATGGATTAATGTAATTAGTGTAATTAACGGATTATGAAAGCACTTAACCCAGTGCCTGAAACATAGTAAGTTTTCAATAAATGTTATTATCTTTCATTCCTCAGTTTAAAGAATGTGAAAATTAAAGATCATGTTCATATCTGTTCAACAGGAAGGAACAAATAATCATTGAAAAGTCCTTCTGTATTTAAACTCTATCCCTCTTTCTCCTATATTCAAGATTCATTAGTTCCTTAACACAGATAAAGAAACTGATAACAATAGCAGCTCAGGAATCTGCCAGAGTATCCTAGAGAGGAGGTAGAACAGTGGGGATTTAAACCCAGGTCTTTCATACTGCGAAAGTCCTACCTTTTCACCGTCTCCCCCTGCCTTCTAAATTATGTTTGAAAGATGATGCCTTTTAAATTATGTATGGAAATGAAAAGTATCATAGGCTGAGAATATTTAAGTGCCATATTTTCTTGGATATGAATTTTAAAGTCATAAATATGGTTCTTTATGTCTAGTCCATGGCAGAGAGTTTTACCCAAAGGGTCAATTAAGAGAGAACAAAGATCCAAAGTAGAAATTTTGTGGCTTTTTTAAATGTGTCATTATTATTTCTTCCCCTTCTTCCCCTTTTTGCCCCAGAAGAAAACATTAAGAGCAGAAATATGGAGCGGGGAGAGATAGAAGGATAAAGAATCTGCAGCTCACTCTCTGCTGGTGTTGGAAAAAGACAGCCCTCACCAGGGCTGGCTGGACACAGGACAGTGCCAGACTGGTGGGAAGAGGGTTGGATGCTAGAATCCTCCTTAGGGAACTTAGTAAAACAGTTTATAAAACTGCTCCCTCCTCGGGAGGCCTGGTTAGCATTAGAGTCAACTGGCTTTTGTCCTCCTCTGCTTAGTGAAAATCCTCAGCTTCTTCTGATCCTCCGTGTCCTTGGGAATCTCCCGACCATCTTCTCTGTAATCTGGGTTCCTGCATGGACAGATGGTTCTTGCTGTCCTCACATCCATCTGCCAGGACTGAACACTTTGTACAAATTAGTGGAATAAATAAATAATGAGTGAAATAATTGATGTATTTTATGAATGGACACACACACAAACACACAGACCTTCACTGAGAACATAAAATAAGGCATATGTGTGTGCGTTTATTTGTAAACATTATGTCAGCATGTCATTTGGAACTCTTTTTCTAAACATTGCCAACTGGAACGGTATTCTGAAACACTCTTTGTACTTTTTTGGGGTTTCAGGTATAATGAAATATATCCCAAATGTGAAAACAAAATTAAAAATTAAATGTCTGGGTTTTTTTTTTTTTTTTCAGTTGTTGAATCAACTTGAAACATCTGGATGGATAATTACCAAATTTGCATGATATGTTTCTAGAATAGGACGGGTAGGGTGCTCATGATTCTATTTCACATTATTGTAGTAGACACCTCAGAGAAATAAGCAGTAAAGCAGACTCATAAATACAGAAAATAAAAAAACTGGTGCTTGTCAGAGGAGAGGAGGGTGGGAGCATGGGCAAAATGGATGAAGGGGAGTATGTAGTACAGGCTTTCAGTTATGGAATGACTAAGTCATGGGGATGAAAGGTATGGCATAGGGAATGTAGTTGATGGTATTGGAATAGCGTTGTGTGGTGACAGATGGTAGCTACACTCGTGGTGAGCACAGTATAACGTATAGAGTTGTCGAATCACTATGTTGTACACCTGAAATAAATGTAACACTGTGTGTCACTGTACTAAAAAAATAAAAGAAGAAGAAAAATATGCTACCGAGGTGTGCCTTCTGACCTAGAGTGACATCCATATAAATCATGACATCACGAACAGAAAACTAACAGGGGTTTTCTCCAGAGTGAAAGCCTTGATGGCTGATCCTCTACATTTGGTTGCTGATTTGTAATTGAGCTGCTTCTCACATGGGCAGTTCTATATATTGTGGTCCTAAGGTTGTGGCAACAGAGACTTACTTATTTAATGATGGTTAAAAATACTCTCAAAAAAAACCCAGGGATTCCAGGTAAGTGGATAATAAAATTAAATTTGAAATAAAAAAGATTTTAAATTTTAGATAAAATAGACCCACCCAATATATCATTTTTTACATGTTCAAAAATATTTATTGATCACTTTTTATGTATCTGTGCAAAAGAATAAATATATACGCAAATATACATTAGAAACATATTGGATAGAGACTGCCTACACTGTTTTGCATCTTGGTGTTCCACTTAATTTGATAGCTTGCATATTTTTGTGCATATTCCTATAAAATATAATTCTTCAGAAACATCATTTTTAATGACTGCATAGCAATCCATTTGTAGGTAGCAAAATATATCAATATTTTGTGGGCTTGTACATTTCTGTCAATTTCTCTGTTTTTATTACTTTTTTATGTTATGTTAATCACCGTACATTACATTATTAGTTTTTGATGTAGTGTTCCATAATTCATTGTTTGTGTATAACACCCAGTGCTCCATGCAGTATGTGACCTCTTTAATACCCATCACGAGGGTAGTGCATCCCCCCACCCCCTTCCCCTCTAGAACCCTCAGCTTGTTTCTCAGAGTCCATAGTCTGTCATAGTTTGTCTCCCCCTCTGATTTCCCCCCCTTCATTTTTCCCGTCCTGCTTTCTTCTTCTTTTTTTTTTTTAACATATAATGTATTATTTGTTTCAGAGGCACAGATCTGTGATTCAACAGTCTTGCACAATTCACAGTGTTCACCATAGCACATACCCTCCCCAGTGTCTATCATCCAGCCACCCCATCCCTCCCAGCCCCCACCACTCCAGCAACCCTCAGTTTGTTTCCTGAGTTTAAGAATTCCTCATATCAGTGAGGTCATATGATACATGTCTTTCTCTGATTGACTTATTTCACTCAGCATAACACCCTCCAGTTCCATCCACGTCATTGCAAATGGCAAGATCTCATTCCTTTTGATGGCTGCATAATATTCCATTGTATGTATATACCACCTCTTCTTTATCCATTCATCTTTCGATGGACATCTTGGCTCTTTCCACAGTTTGGCTATTGTGGACATTGCTGCTATAAACATCGGGGTGCACGTACTCCTTTGGATCCCTACATTTGTATCTTTGGGGTAAATACCCAGTAGTGCAATTGCAGGATCCTATGGTAGCTCTATTTTCAACATTTTGAGGAATTTCCATACCGTTTTCCAGAGTGGCTGCACCAGCTTGCATTCCCACCAACAGTGTAGGAGGGTTCCCCTTTCTCCACATCCCCGCCAACATCTGTCGTTTCCTGACTTGTTAATCTTAGCCATTCTGACGGGTGTGAGGGCAGTTTCCCTGATGCAGAGTGGATTTGGATTGGATTTGGATTTCCTGATGCAGAGTGATGTTGACCACTTTTTCATGTGTCTGTTGGCCATTTGGATGTCTTCTTTGGAAAAATTTCTGTTCATGTCTTCTGCCCATTTCTTGATTGGATCATTTGTTCTTTGGGTTTTGAGTTTGATAAGTTCTTTATAGATTTTGGATACTAGCCCTTTATCTGACATGCCGTTTGCAAATATCTTCTCCCATTCTGTCGGTTGTCTATTGGTTTTGTTGACTGTTTCTTTTGCTGTGCAAAAGCTCTTTATCTTGATGAAGTCCCAATAATTCATTTTGCCCTTGCTTCCCTTGCCTTTGGCGATGTTTCTAGGAAGAAGTTGCTGCGGCTGAGGTCGAAGAGGTGGCTGCCTGTGTTCTCCTTTAGGATGTTGATGGACTCCTGTCTCACCTTTAGGTCTTTCAAACATTTTGAGTCTATTTTTGTGTGTGGTGTAAGGAAATGGTCCAGTTTCATTCTTCTGCATGTGGCTGTCCAATTTTCCCAACACCATTCGTTGAAGACACTGTCTTTTTCCCATTGGACATTCTTTCCTGCTTTGTCAAAGATGAGTTGACCATAGAGTTGAGGGTCCATTTCTGGGCTCTCTATTCTGTTCCATTGATCTATGTGTCTGTTTTTTACCAGTACCATACTGTCTTCATGATGATAGCTTTGTAATAGAGCTTGAAGTCTGGAAGTATGATGCCACCAGCTTTGCTTTTCTTTTTCAACATTCCTCTGGCTATTTGGGGTCTTTTCTGGTTCCATACAATTTTTAGGATTATTTGTGCCATTTCTTTGAAAAAGTGGATGGTATTTTGATAGGGATTGCATTGAATGTGTAGGTTGCTCTAGGTAGCATTGACATCTTCACAATATTTGTTCTTCCAATCCATGAGTATGGAACGTTTTTCCATTTCTTTCTGTCTTCCTCAATTTCTTTCATGAGTATTTTATAGTTTTCTGAGTACAGATTCTTTGCCTCTTTGGTTAGATTTATTCCTAGGTATCTTATGGTTTTGGGTGCAATTGTAAATGGGATCGACTCCTTAATTTCTCTTTTTTCTGTCTTGTTGTTGGTGTATAGGAATGCCACTGATTTCTGTGCATTGGTTCTATATCCTGTCACTTTACTGAATTCCTGTATGAGTTCTGCAGTTTTTGGGTGGAGTCTTTTGGGTTTTCCGCATAAAGTATCATATCATCCGCAAAGAGTGAGAGTTTGACTTCTTTGCTGATTCGGATGCCTTTTATTTCTGTTTGTTGTCTGATTGCTGTGGCTAGGACTTCTAATATTATGTTGAATAGCAGTGGTGATAGTGGACATCCTTGCCGTGTTCCTGACCTTACAGGGAAAGCTCTTAGTTTTTCCCCATTGAGAATGATATTTGCTGTGGGTTTTTCATGGATAGCTTTTTATGATATTGAGGTATGTACCCTCTATCCTTATACTCTGAAGAGTTTTGATCAAGAAAGGATGCTGTACTTTGTCAATGCTCTTTCTGCATCTATCGAGAGGATCATATGGTTCTTGTTCTTTCTTTTATTAATGTATTGTATTACATCGATTGATTTGCGGATGTTGAACCAACCTTGCAGCCCAGGGATAAATCCCACTTGGTCGTGGTGAATAATCCTTTTAATGTACTGTTGGATCCTATTGGCTAGTATTTTGGTGAGAATTTTTGCAACCATGTTCATCAAGGATATTGGTCTGTAATTCTCCTTTTTGATGGGGTCTTTGGTTTTGGGATCAAGGTAATGGTGGCCTCATAAAACGAGTTTGGAAGTTTTCCTTCTATTTCTATTTTTTGGAACAGTTTCAGAAGAATAGGTATTAATTCTTCTTTAAATGTTTGGTAGAATTCCCCTGGGAAGCCATCTGGCCCTGGGCTTTTATTTGTTGGGAGATTTTTGATGACTGCTTCAATTTCCTTAGTGGTTATAGGTCTGTTCAGGTTTTCTATTTCTTCCTGATTCAGTTTCGGTAGGTATACATCTCTAGGAATGCATCCATTTCTTCCAGGTTATCTAATTTGCTGGCATAGATTTGCTCGTAATATGTTCTTATAATTGTTTGTATTTTTTTTGGTGTGGGTTGTGATCTCTCCTTTTCATTCATGATTTTATTTATTTGGGTCCTTTCTCTTTTCTTTTTGATAAGTCTGGCCAGGGGTTTGTCAATCTCGTTAATTCTCTCAAAGAACCGGCTCCTAGTTTCATTGATCTGTTCTACTGTTCTTTTGGTTTCTATTTCATTGATTTCTGCTCTGATCTTTATTATTTCTCTTCTCCGGCTGGGTTTAGGCTTTCTTTGCTGTTCTTTCTCCAGCTCCTTTAGGTGTAGGGTTAGGTTGTGTATTTGAGACCTCTCTTGTTTCTTGAGAAAGTCTTGTATTGCTATATATTTTCCTCTTAGGATTGCCTTTGCTGCATCCCAAAGATTTTGAACAGTTGTTTTTTCATTTTCATTGGTTTCCATGAATTTTTTTTTTAATTCTTCTTTAATTTCCTGGTTGACCCATTCATTCTTTAGTAGGATGCTCCTTAGTCTCCATGTATTTGAGTTCTTTCCGACTTTCCTCTTGTGACTGAGTTCTAGTTTCAAAGCATTGTGGTCCGAAAATATGCAGGGAATGATCCCAATCTTTTGGTACCAGTTGAGACCTGATTTGTGACCTAGGATGTGATCTATTCTGGAGAATGTTCCATGGGCAGTAGAGAAGAATGTGTATTCCATTGCTTTGGGATGGAATGTTCTGAATATATCTGTGAAGTCCATTTGGTCCAGTGTGTCATTTAAAATCTTTATTTCCTTGTTGATCTTTTGCTTAGATGATATGTCCATTTCAGTGAGGGGGGGGTGTTAAAGTCCCCTACTATTATTGTATTGTTGTCAATGTGTTTCTTTGCTTTTGTTATTAATTGGCTTATATAATTGGCTGCTTCCATGTTAGGGGTATAGATGTTTACAATTGTTAGATCTTCTTGTGGGATAGACCCTTTAAGTAGGATATAGTGTCCTTCCTCATCTCTTATTACAGTCTTTGGTCTAAAATCTAATTTGTCTGATGTAAGGTTTGGCACCCCAGCTTTCTTTTGGTGTCCATTAGCATGGTAAATGGTTTTCCACCCCCTCACTTTCAATCTGGAGGTGTCTTTGGATCTAAAATGAATTTCTTGCAGACAGCATATCAATGGGTCTTGTTTTTTTTTTTATCCAATCTGATACCCTGTGTCTTTTGATTGGGGCATTTAGCCTATTTACATTCAGGATAACTATTGAAAGATATGAATTTAGTGCCATTGTATTGCTTGTAAGGTGACTGTTATTGTTTATTGTCTGTGTTCCTTTCTGGTCTATATTACTTTTAGGCTCTCTCTTTGCTTAGAGGACCCCTTTCAATATTTCTTGGAGGGCTGGTGTTTGCAAATTCCTTTAGTTTTTGTTTGTCCTGGAAGTTTTTTATCTCTCCTATTTTCAGTGACAGCCTAGCTGGATATTGTATTCTTGGCTGCATATTTTTCTCATTTAGTGCTCTGAATATATCATGCCAGTCCTTTCTGGCCTGCCAGGTCTCTGTGGATAGGTCTGTTGCCAATCTAATGTCTCTACCATTGTAGGTTACAGATCTCTTCTCCTGAGCTGCTTTCAGGATTTTCTCTTGGTCTCTGAGACTCGTAAGTTTTACTATTAGATATTGGGGTCTTGACCGACTTTATTGATTTTGAGGGGGGTTCTCTGTACCTCCTGGATTTTGATTCCTGTTTCCTTCCCCAAATTAAGGAAGTTCTCTGCTATAATTTGCTCCAATATACCTTCTGCCCCTCTCTCTCTTTCTTCTTCTTCTGGGATCCCAATTATTCTAATATTGTTTCATCTTATGATATCACTTATCTCTTGAATTCTGCCCTCGTGATCCAGTAGTTGTTTATCTCTCTTTTTCTCAGCTTCTTTATTTTCCATCATTTGGTCTTTATCACTAATTCTCTCTTCTTTTTATTCTAGCAGTTAGAGCCTCCATTTTTGATTGCACCTCATTAATAGCCTTTTTGATTTTGACTTGGTTAGATTTTAGTTGCTGTATTTCTCCAGAAAGGGTTTCTCTAATATCTTCCATGCTCTTTTCAAGCCCAGCTAGTATCTTTAAAATCGTCATTCTGAACTCTAGTTCCGACATCTTACTAATGTCTGTATTGATTAGATCTCTGGCAGTCAGTACTGCCTCTTGTTCTTTTTGTTGAGGTGATTTTTTCCATCTTGTCATTTTGTCCAGAGGAGAATAGATGAATGAGAGAACAAAATGCTAACAGGGTAACAACGACCCCAGAAAAATATACACTAAACAAATCAGAAGAGACCTGAAACTGGGGAAAAAGAAAGGGAAAGAAAGAAAAAAGAAAAAGAAAAGATAAAAGCCAAACAAACAAAAGCAGAATATGTTCAAATATGATCAGGCTGGTGCATAGATCAGTGCCACACACTAGATTTTGGGCGTATTTTGGTCTGTTAGAAGAAAGTGCCTCCCAAAATTTTAAAGAAGGAAAGCTTGTATAAGTACAAAATAAGGGTAAATACGATGAAGGGATGGAATATGACTGTAAAGATGAAAATTATAAAAGATTTTATAAAAGGAATTGGTAGGAAGTTGGCCGAAAAAAGAAAGAAGATTTAAAAAAAAGGGGGAGAGAATGTGATCAGGCAGGAGACTAGAACATAGCTATAAACTGGAGACTTAAGGTATATTTTGGTCTGTTAGAAGAAACTGTATCCCAACATTTTAAAGAGAGAACTATATATACATATATATATATATACACATACCAAAAATAAGGTTAACTACTATGAAGGGATAGAATATGACTCTAAAAATGAAAAATAAAAAAGATTTTTTTATAAAGGGATTGATAAGATGTTGGTTGAAAAAGGGAAAAAGAAAAATTCAAAAAAAAAAGTAAGTTAAAAAAATTAACTTTGAAAGACTAAAGAATCATGGGGAAAAAGCCATTAATTCTATGTGCAGTATTCCCCTAGTACTGGAGTTCTGCTGTTCTAATTGATGGGTAAACTTGGTCCTGGCTGGCTGTTCTTGCTGATCTTCTGGGGGAGGGGCCTGTTGCCATGGTTCCCAAATGTCTTTGCGGGAGGCGGAATTGCCCCGCCCTTGCTGGTCCGGGCTAAGTAATCTGCTCCGGTTTGCTTTCTGGAGCTTTTGTTCCCTGCAAGCTTTCCGTACAGTTTTGGAGGACGAGAGTGAAAATGGTGGCCTCCCAATCTCTGCCCGGGAGGAGCCGAGAACTCGGGGCCCCACTCCTCAGTGCGCCCCCAGAGAAAAGCAGTCAGTCACCCCTGTCTCCCCGGTCTCCGGCCGCACTCCGTGCTCACCCGGCCTGTGACCGAGCGTTTGTATCTGTGGCACCCGACCCCGTGTGGAGTCTCCAAACCCAGCAGATCCCTGCGGTGCGCTCCCGCACCGCTCCTCCCGGGGGAGGAAGGGGAGTCTCCCCGGCTCTGCCGCTCGTTGGGTCCCTGCTGGAGGAGCAGTGGCCCGACTGGGCCGCGGATCACAGTTTATGGCCACCCCGAGCTGAGAGCCCGCGCCTCGGCTCCGTCTCTGCAGCCGGCTTCCCTGCTCCAATACCCAGGAGTTCTGCCGCACTCAGGCACCCCCGGTCTTTCTGTGACCCCGAGGGTCCTGAGACCACACTGTCCCGGGAGGGTTCCACCCCCCGCTTAGCCACTGGAGCGACGTCCCTCAGCGGAGCCGACTTCTAAAAGTTCCGATTTTGTGCTCCGCGGCTCTATCACTTGCCAGAAGCGGCCGACGGAGGCCCCCTCCTCCGCCATCTATCCTCCTGAATATTGCCTCGGATTCACTTCTCCACACGGCCTACCTTCCAGAAAGTGGTCGCTTTTCTGTTCAGAGGGTTGCTGCTATTCTTTTCTTCCATCTCCTGTTGAGTTCGTAGGTGTTCAGAATGGTTTGATCCCTATCTAGCTGAATTCCTAGGACCAGACAAAATGTAGGTCTCCTACTCCTCCACCATCTTGCCTGTCAATTTCTAAGATACCATTTTTGTCTGACACTTTTCATAAATCACTAATTAACTCCCTTCTCATTTCTCTTAGGATTGATGTCTGGTTTGCCCATTTCATAGAGGATACTATTGGGAAAATACTGATTGGGAAGGAGAGAGGAAAGCTCTGAATACAGGTATAGTTGGTGATTCTGTGATTATAAACAAAATAAGGCACTATCCAACTCCCTTCCTGGCCTAGGACTTTACAGTTTTGCATTAGTGAAACAAGAGTTATTGACTCCTACAGAATCCTAGAGGATTTGTGAAGAATAATGCAAATTTTCAATGTAGATTTTCTCAAAGTGGCAGCATGTACTTGACAAGCAAACTGAAAATTCCTGTGTAAACATCTCTCCTCCAAGAAGTTTCCTGCTAACCGTACCTGCTTAAAAGTACTCATGACATCTCCCTTGTTTCGGCACTGCTGTCTGTCTCAGATACAGACTATTCTGATGTGCTCCCCCTCCTCTGCACCCTTGGTAATCACACAGTCCTTATGCTTATCTCCTTGCGAAGACTCTTCTCCTCTCAGGATAATCTGAGAGAACTGTTCATCTCATTCTAATCAGTCTTCTACTGTCAAATCCCTTGTCCCCACCCACCTGCCTTGGATACTCTACTTTCATAGCCCTAAGCAATGTTTCCTTTGACACCTCTTGAGCTGGGTTATAAAGAAAAAGCCCTTGGAATACATAGCTAGCCTCTTCCTTCCTTCCTTTCTTTCTTTCTTTCTTTCTTTCTTTCTTTCTTTCTTTCTTTCTTTCTGTCTTTCTGTCTTTCTGTCTTTCTGTCTTTCTTTCTGTCTGTCTTTCTCTCTCTCTCTCCCTTCCTTCTTCTCTTTCTTTCTTTCTCTTTCTTTTTTTTCCCTTAAGAATGTAGGGATACCATATATTTTTGCACATCATTCATTACATTTATTTGCTCAACAAATGTTTATTGAGTGCCAAATATGTGCCTCACATGGCTTAAGGCCTTGGGAATACATGAGTGAAAATAACAAAAATCTCTGCCTTTGTGGAGCTTCTCTATTTTATTGGGGAAAATGGAGGGGAAGACTGGTAATAAAATAAAAGAGAAATTTACAGTATGTAATAGGTGATAGGTACTTTGGAGGGAGAAATGTAAAGTAGAATTAGGCAAGGATGGAAATTTTCAGTTTTAAATAGGATTGTTAGGGCAGGCTTTATTGAGAAATTGTCATTTTAGCAACCATTTGAAGGTGATGAGGGAGAAACGTGGGGGAATCATATTATAGATAAAAGTAACAAATAGGTGTGAAGTCCTAAGGTAGGACTGTGTTCCAGAGACAACAAGGAGGCTAGTGTGACTGGTGCAAGGCAGCAAGAAGAAGAGGGTAAGGAATGTGATCAGAGAAGAAACATGGCAGTGGTGAGATCTGGGGTGGGGAGTGCACATTATTTCAGGCCACGTAGGTCCTTAGACTTTGGCTTTTCCTCCAAGTGAACTGGAAAGCCACTGGTTCTTAAGAAGACTCACAGGATCTGATTTACATTGCAACTAAGTCCCTCTGGCTGCTGATTTGAGAAGAGACTCTGGAAGCAAGTAGCAAGAATGCAAGTTGGGAGCCCAGTTGATTCTCTTGCAATAATTAACGTAAGAGATGGAGGTGATGGTGATGGGATCTGTGTGGTAGCAGTAGAGGAAATGAAGGGAGTTCCAATTCTGCATGCATTTTGCGGGTAGAGCCAGCAGGAATTGCTAACATGTTGGATTTGAGATATGAAGGGAAGAGAGGAGTCAGTGATGGCTCCACAGCTCTGGATCTAAGCAGCAGGGAAGGATGCAGTTGCCATGATCTAAGATGGGAATCATTGCTGGTAGAGCAAATTTTCAGGAGAAGCTCAGGAGTTCCAGTATTGGAACATGTTCTCTTCATGTAGTAATGTGGGACTGTAAACTGATTATATAAGCTGAAAGTGGGCAAAACAATTTTAAAAACCAATGGGAAAATTACAGTTGTGTCATTACCTTTAAAAGTTTTTATCAAAATATTTAAAAACTCTCTTATTCTTATAAACATAGGAAAATGAAAAAGTACAAAAATAATGTTCAGCGCACTAAAATTTAAAACATTAGAGACACTGAAAATTAAAATGTTTATTTCCTATAAGAAAGAGGTTTATCAAAAGTAAGTTGAACAGTGCTTACTTTCTTAGCATATAGCTTACAATACGGAGCAAGCATTTTTTCCATGACTTGACAAGTTGTCATATTCCTTTTCAAGTTAGGATCCTTTGAGCTTCCAATGTTGTGAAATTTCTGGAAACTTTTTAAATATGAATTTCTTCACTGGCATCATTTCCTCTGGGAATCATCATCTCTTCCATTATAACCACTTTCCCCATTTATATCAGTATGTTTGCCTTCACTAAGCTCCTCTGGCTGCATATCTAGAGTGTCTCAAAGGGGGATAATGTTAACATTCACAAAATCAGCTCTTTTTTCTGTAACGTCATATTTGTTCTATTGTAATTTCACTTCTAATGTTATCAGCCATCACTTTTTGTTTCTTTTTTAAAATATTTATTTATTTATTTATTTATTTATTTATTTATTTATTTGAGAGAGAGAAAGAGAGAGAGAGAGAGAGAGAGAGAGAGAACACAAGTGAGCATGCAGGGATGAAGGGCTGAGAGAGATGGAAAGAGAGAATCTCAAGCAGATTCCCCGCTGAGCACAAAGCCTGATGCAGGGCTGATCTCACAACCCTGAGATCATGACCTGAACTGAAATCAAGAGTCTGAGATTTAACCAAGTGAGCCACCCAGGCACCCCTCACTTTTTGTTCTATGCTGCACTTTCTTCTTTGTTAGCCAATATCCTCTGTCAGTTACCTCTTTTTGTAAAATATAATGTGGGTTTATTATTGGGAGACAAGGAGGTAACACAACCACATGCTTTGCTGCCTGTGCAAATACACTGAAAGAACGGAATAACAAATACGTAGCACCCAGTCACCAAAGACTTTGCAAGAAGGGCCATGATTGGCCACTGATCCTAAAACATATATGTTATTTATGTAGCAATTTGTAGAGTAAAGAGTTAGCAGTAAAGGCTGTATTCTATGCAATTACTTAGAGTTAATATGCTATGGTAACTGGAATTTGAACTGTGTTTTTGGAAGAGTGATGTAATTTAACTAAACTGTGGGGACTGAAATTTGCCGATACTGGGACCATGTAAAGCAAGTTCTGCTTTATTTAAGATGTTTTTTAGACAGTCTCGTGTAGATACTGAGATAAACAAGTCTGAAATTCAGGGAAATAATCTTGGAAGGGAACCAAAGTTTGGAGTCATTGAAAGCAGGAAGCAGCCAAAAGTTCTGGAGCAACCTTATAATTTTCTGCCATGTTTAGAATCCTTTCCAAATGCATAAACTTGATGTTTTATTCCCAACATTAGATGCCAGGGGGTCTTCATGTAACTTGAAAACTGTCACTTCCCAGTTTACATATTCTAGGGAGCACTTAATGATTTCCAGTAAAGCTGTTAATGTTAAACCTGGATTTGTACTTTCTAAATTGATTAGACCATGGAACACTCTATGACTGCTTGAGGTGATATAGATGTAAAATAAGTATTACCTTGTATTGGGTCACTCTATTCTTTGGTATAACACCTTATTTGAAGAAATTCCATTTAGTTTATTTATGCAAGGAAAATTAAAGAACTTACTGAAATACTCTAAAAACTTCTGTCCAAATATGTCAGAGAGACTAAAACCTTCAAATCTGCAGAGCATATTAGTTCCAGGAAGCATGAACCCAAAACCGAGCCTGAGCTACGTGGGTATGTGTAATAGTTTTCATAAGAACAATTTAATACAAGATTTGGGATAAAAGTAGACCAAATAAAACAAACTACTTGGCCTTAATGTCTCGTGGGCATGACTACTTAAAACTTCCCGTTTATATTCCCTGATTCAAAAATCAGAAGTAAATCTCCTTTAGGCATGCTGATATTCTTTATGAAATAAACATTGAAATGTAGCCTTATTCTTACACTGAGAAATTTGCTTTGTTTTTATCTTAGTAACTTAATATTAAGAATCAGAATATATCTAGAACATGCTCTGTAAGAATTTGAATTAGAATAAAAATGTTCTGCATTTTTAGACAATGAACTTCGTTATTCTATCTCTCACCCCACTTACGGGGCACCACTGTCGAACATGCTACCCTCAGCATCCTCCTGCTTCCAGTTTTACCATCTCTCTTTCCTCATCTCAGTGCTTCTCTCCCCTGGATTCCCAAAGATCTGTGTAAGCTGCCCCCACCTGACAGTCCTTCCTGTGAAGCTACATCTGATCTTTGTCTCCCCATCAGATTTGCCATATTCCAGATCTTCCCTCCTTCATTTGCTCACTTCAAAATGTACCTCATTTGTCCGTTGAAAATTGATGCTATAAATTGTTAATAGCTAACAATAGATTAATACCTCTATGGAGATTTACATTTTAATCAGAAACCACTATACATGCAATCCCATCAAAAGGATTTTGCTCTAACGGTGGTATTTCTGCCACCTTGGCTAACTACTTGGGAAGCTATTACTGATTAATAACCTGAATCACTATGCAGCTGGTTTCCTTAGCAACCACTGCAGTAGGTTCTTCCTTGAAGTTTTTTTTTTCCCCCCAGTCTAAACTCTGATAGGGATCTTGAGCAAAATTTGCTTTTATAAGAACATGGGTGAGATTTTCCCCTGAATTTGAAATCATAAATCTCAGAGCTTGAAGGCGACTTCAAGGTCACCTAGCCCAATACTTTAATCTTACAGTTATAGAATTCGAGATAGGTTAGATGACTTAGGCCGAGCCCCAAAACTTCCTGACAGAATTACTTCTTAAACTCTTAGTCTCTCTACCATGCCTTGTGAAATGTACAAAGGATGTAAAACACGTGGTTTAAGTAACAGAGCTTTAAGCAATGCCTGCATAAATGCCAGTGGAGTACTGAATGCTGTAATCCCTCAATAAGTGATTGCTGAGTGGTTATCTGTGGACTACAGCTTCAGCAGGGCTTGAGTTGGATTGTCATTGCAGTGGAGAGCTGCCATCACTCAGCAGTGCAAGGCTACACAGGAAGACATTTCAATCAGAGTTTGAATTTTTGACAGTCAATAGCCTGAGCTTTCTTTGTAACCAAAAAGTATAGTAGATTAGTAAACCAAGGCTAAGTTCCTAAAAAGTGAGGAAGACACTGAAGGCAGATTGGCATTTGGACCAACAAAGAATGGCGGTAAACACCTTCCTGGGCATAACAGTGAGCCGTGAGAGACCAAGACTATTTATTTTCCTTATGTGCAAAGATACTCGGGGTATTTGTAGTATCTGTGTGAATACAATTATGAATTGTTTAGGCTATAACTTGTTAACTCAGAGAACACCATACAACTAATGAGGCCAAGGTCACAAGTTTATTCTTTTGAGGACAATTTTAATTTCACTCTGTTCATGCCCTCTGACTGCAAACTGCTATGGCTCTTAGGGAGCTAGAGGAGCTTTCTCGTACTGGAAAAATAACTTGAGACTGTGTTCCTCCATCAGAACAAAACACAAGATTATTTACATATTGGCATTGGGTTCATTCTTTTCCTGAATAATTCACTTAATTTGTACTCAGATTCATGTGAATAAGGTGGTTTAGTTTCACTTCATTTTAGACAATCAGTCTGGTTGTATAATGTTAACTGTATGCAATAATTAGAGGAAAACTCAAATTTTAGTTTTGGGTTTTTTTTAAATTTTTATTTATTTATTTGAGAGAGAGAGAGCTCATGAGTGGGGGAGAGAGGCAGAGGGGGAATGAGAGGGAGAGGGTGAGAGAATCTCAAGCAGACTGCATGCTGAGTGCACAGAGCCTGACATGGAGCTCAGTCTCAGGACCCTGAGATCATGACCTGAGCTGAAACCAAGAGTCGGATACTTAACTGACTGAACCACCTAGGTACCCCAAAAGCAACATAGTTCTTTCTTTTTTTTTTAAAGATTTTATTTATTTATTTATTTATTTATTTATTTATTTATTTATTTATTTTAGAGATAGAGTGTGTGTGAGCATGAGGAGGGGCAGAGGGAAAGGACAAGCGGACTCTGTACTGAGCACGGAGCCTGACACAGGGCTCACAATCCCAGGACCCTGAGATCATGACCTGAGCCAAGAGATCAAGAGTTCAATGTTCAACCAACTGAACTACTCAAGTGCCCCCAAATTTTAGTCTTAAGACTAAGCAAATGCATAGGCATTTATAAATGTATTGGCTTCCAGGATTGACTCCAGGATCACCTTAACATATGCGTTTGACTCATTGAAAAGGCAGTCAAGATTGACATTGCAAATGAATTTAAGAAGTGTTTTAGTTCTCTTTTTAAATCAGTTGCTGATGGGGCACTTGGGTGGCTCAGTCCTTAAGTGTCTACCTTAGTTCAGGTCATGATCCCAGGGTCCTGGGATCAAGCCCCGCATCGGGCTCCCTGCTCAGCGGGAAGCCTGCTTCTCCCTCTCCCACTCCACCTGCTTGTGTTCCCTCTCTCACTGTGTCTCTCTCTGTCAAATAAATAAATAAAATCTTTAAATAAATAAATAAATAAATCAGTTGCTGAAGGAGGAGGAAGAGACAGAGGATTAGAATCAAAATGAATAGGGGGTGAAAGTAGAAGAGGTGAAAGTCCCAAATAAACTATTTTACATTTTCTTCTGTTAGCTTCATAGTTTTACCTTAAGTGTATCTATAGTTCATCTTAAATTGTATAAATCTAGTGTCTACTTGTATTAATGTTAGGTGGGAAGCCAGGGAGATTTAATGAACAGTTCTCCGTCAACATCTGGTAAACGCTCCTGCTAAATTTTTAGGTAGCTGATCATGTACCTTTATTCTTCCATGTATATTTTATGATAAGTTTATCAAATTTCACAAAACAATCTCAGTGAAAAATTTACAAATTAATTTTATGAAAATATCTTTATAAAATCAAATTATACCATCCAAGGGCATGACGTGTCTCTACATTTATTCAGACTATCTCCTATGTCCTTCATTATAATTTTAAAAGTTTTCTTCATTCTCCGTTAAGGTAATTCCTGTGGTTTGCTTTATACAAATATTTAGGCTTTAATATTTTAATATGAAAATACATTTTCTGTCACGCTTAAATTGCTTTCCAAACTCCTGCACACTATTGGTATAATGATTAAGCCAAACAAACTTGGAACATTCTTTGAATCATTATTTAAGGCCTTACTATATAGATGGAGCCCCAAAGTAGAGTACAACCCCTGAGACATAAATTCAGTGCAAAGTCTTGAAGCCATTACTGAGATCGCCAATTTGCATTGCTTTTGAGAGTTGCAACAAATCCCTGGTTTGGGTGGACACATTATTGCCAAATGAAGAGCAAATATAGTTCTTGATAAAATTAGCATAATGGAAGCCTGCATGATCTGTGTGACTGATGTGAAGATGGCTAATTATAGATTTAGATTGAGGAAAACATATCCATCTAAATATATTAGAAAACATACAAATAGAGATAACCAAAGTCAGAGGATTGAAAGGCAGGTGTTTGATATAAGACCTATAGTGATACTTTAATACTCATTTAGAAGTAAACTGACAAAAATTGCCTGTTAATTGTAGTTGGGAGCAAAAAAATAAGGATACTTTAAAAAAAAAAAAACACCAGTGCTACTAAATCTCTGAGACAGTAAATCTTAAATCAGAAGGCACATATTTCAATGTCTTATAAAGTGGTATCATAAGATAAACAAAATAAGTGATTATTGAATTTTTTGAAATAAAATAAAACAATAAATTAAAAACACCAAAGATATGTTTTATAAAGCAAATCAAGTAATTATGAAGATGTTAACCTTGAAATCTCCAGACTTCTAAGATGCTTTCTGTTTGTCTACAATTTTCTTTCTTGTCCCAGTTCTCCTCCGTTAGGTTTTCTAATTCACTCCCACTCCTTTATCAGACATCAGTTCAGATTTAACTCCAACTAGGTATCCTTATTAAAAACTGTTGCCTGATGGCCAAGCTTCAGTATTTGCTGAATGAATGAATGAATGAATGAGTAAAAAGATGAATGCCAAGAAGAGGAAAGCCCAGGAACTGACTCATTTCTTTCTTTCCTTCCCTTTCCTTCTACAGCTTTCTTATCAATCCTCAAATCAAATTAGCTAGTACTATCATTGATCTCATCCAGGTTATGTCAAGACAATTTTACAAAAATAATTGACTCATTAATACCATTTGTAAACCCCATTGTGAAGCATGCAAAAATTATGGATGTAATATACCATTCACCTTCTAAAGGTATGTCAGAGCTCAGAAGAAAGTAATAGATATATCAAGATAAATGAAAAAAAATGAATAAAAAGTAGGAAGTAGATATGGTAAATTGGGAATAATATTTCAGTAAATCTCAGTAAAAAGGAGCTTTGGTTTTAGCATGAATTAAGAAATAGGAGACAAGTTTGGGACTAATTTAAGTTGGGAAGTGGGATGAGTTGCACACATAAAACCTAGGTTCTCAAATGGTAGCAGTCTCAGTAAAAGCATAAACTAGAAATAAACAGTTTTAAAAATCTATTTGTGGGAGTGGAGGGAATGGGGAGATGTTGGTCAAAGGGGTCAAAGTTTCTGTTGTGCAGGATAAATAAGTTCTAGAGATCTAATGTACATCATGGTGCCTATAGTTGATAATACTATATTGTACATTTGATATTTGCTAAGAGTAGATCTCAAGTGTTCTCACCACACACACACAAATGGTAACTATGTGAGGTGATGGATATGTTAATTAACTTGACTGTAGTAATCATTTCACGTGTATATGTATATCAAAATATCACACTGTATATTGGGGCACCTGAGTGGCTCAGTCATTTAAGTGTCCAACTCTTGATTTTGGCTCAGGTCATGATCTCAGAGTCCTGGAATTGAGCTTAGCTTTGGGTTCCACACTCAGTGGGAAGTCTGCTTGAGATTCTCTCCCTCTCCCTCTGCCCCTCCCCACACTGGTGTTCAATCTCTCTCTGTCTTTCAAATAAATAAATCTTTAAAAAAATATATCACAGTGTATACCTTAAATATATACAATTTTTATTTGTCTATTATACATCAATGAAGCGAGGGAAAAGGGTAGGAAAAAAATGAGAAACAATGAGACTTCTAGAATGAAAAGCTTCCCTTTCATCTTTAAGTTTCTAGACTTCTCTGATTACCTAGCAAGGTGTGAATGTACAGTTTGCTATCTATAGCTTAGTTTTTTAAAAAGGAGATTACTGATTCTAATAAAAGACAAATTATTTTTTTAAAATTTGCTATTCGATAAAGAGAAACTTTTCTCTTTTGAGATGAAGTCTTGGAGTAAAAAATTAATAAAAAATGTTTACCTTGATTAATGCTAAGTGAAATAAGTCCAGTAGAGAAAACCAATTATCATATGGTTTCACTTATTTGTGGAACATAAGGAACAGCATGGAGGACATTAGGAGAAGGAAGGGAAAAATGAAGAGGGGGGAATCGGAGGGAGAGATGAACCATGAGAGACTATGGACTCTGGGAAACAAACTGAGGGTTCTAGAGGGGAGGGCAGTGGGGGAATGGGTTAGCCCGGTGATGGGTATTGAGGAGGGCACGTATTGCATGGAGCACTGGGTGTTATACACAAACAGTAAATCAGGGAACACTACATCAAAAACTAATGATATTACTGTATGGTGACTAAAATAATATAATAAAAAAAATAAAATAAGGATTAGAAAGACTTTTGAAATGTTAAAAAAAATGTTTACCTTGAGAATTCTTAGCTACCTTAATTTAGGTTTAGGGCTTATGGTTTTAATAACAATACAGCACCCAAACTACCAAAAAAAAAAAAAAAGGCAAAACGAAACAAACACAAACCTTGAAACATTTGATATAGAAGAAACTTCCTAAAGCTGGTAAAGAATATCTATAAAAATGCAATAGCAAACATCACACTTAAGGGTTAAAAATTAGAAATGAAAGTTTTAGAGAAATAAAAGAATTATTACTTCTATCTGATATTGTACTTGTGGTTCTAGGCAGTGTAGTGTGACAAGAAGAAAGAAAAAACTGTAAACCAGAGAGAAAGGTAGAAAGGAAAGGCCATATTGAAAAACTATAAGATTACCTATGTAGGAAATTTAAGACTCTACACATGAATTAATAGAGTTGATAAGAGTGTCAGCAATCTCTCTGGGTATATGGTTGGTATAAAAATTAAGATAATTCTTGTATATCTGTAACAAAGCATTAGAAAATGTAACCAAAAACAGAATGTAAATAATACTAGCAATAATATATAGAATATACTTGAAAATAATTATAACAAAAGTTATTTAAGATCTTTTAATAAAAGATAAAAATATTTACTGCTTAGGGAACAAATTTAATTAAAATCCAAAGACATTATCAAAAAAGTTTTAAGTAAAGTTGGTATATCTACTGTTATTGATAAGTAAATTCAATATTGTAAAGAAACTAATTTTATCCAAACTAATCTATAAATTCAGTTGAATTGCAATAAAGGTCCTGAATGTTTGGTGGAATTGAACAAGGTGATTCTACTTTTATATGGGTGCAAGTCCAAGAATCACCAAAGTAATTGTGATAAAGTGATTAAGTGGAGCAACATAGGAATACTTGCAACCTAGATATCAAAACCTACTACATAATTGTTGTGAAAGCAGTGTGACATTGACAGAAATAGAGACACATAGTCCAAGTGAATAAATAAAAAGATCTCAAGAAGAAAACCATAGTAAACTTGGTATGTGATAGAAAATCAATAGTGTAGTTAGCTCTGATATGATTGTGGAGAGAGTAAGATTTGTTATAATTTTAATGCTTTATCCCTTAAGTGGAATTATGAATACAGTTTTCATTATTTTTTCCTCAATTTTATTTAGTTTGATTGAAAATTTATGGCACAATAACAAAATGATAGATACAGTAGACTAGCCTTTAAAAAGAAGTTGATAGGAGGTAGGTTGTATAATGAAGTGAAGAATGCCCATGTGTTTGGAATTAGTATTTCTGACATACTATAAATGTTTATCCTACCTTTTCCTTCTTCTCATTTTTCTTTCTCCCTCATCTAGTCTTTTCACTTACCTCCTCACACCATCTTTAGACTCAAGAAAATCTAGAGTAAGCATTGTTCTAATTATGAGGCAGCATGTTCTGTCCACAGTTCTTTGTTCAGGAATATGTGTGGGTCAACTACTAAATTGGAATCCACACAATTTCAAAAAAATGAAAACCCGTTACAAGGTAGATGGTTGATGATGTTGATGATGATGATGATGATGATGATTCACAACAGTACCCAAATAAAAGAAATTGTAAATGATAAAATTTTTAGTGTCCCTAAAAGGAGACATTAGGCCTATTCATGAATAACATTACGTAACTATTTCCCTTATCATGGATAGAAAAATAACCAGTTTAAAAGTGCTTCAAGAAGTAACAAAGGCAGAGAAAATCTGTTAATAATACAAACGCATTTCAGGAGATGAATATATTTAAAAACCAAACGAGCTTTTAAGTCATTAAACATTCCTTCACTCTGTGGAACACAGCTGAAGCAATGTTAATTACTTGCTTTCTACTCAGAATACTAATTTATTTTTATGGTATTATATTATTGTGGTATCGTAACTGAATAAATTATAGAATATTAGTTCCCTGTAGTAAATTAAGAAAGAAATCAGTATAATAACCCTCTTCAAGGAGAAGAGATAAGAGCAGTTATACAATCCATTCTTGAATCGTATTTATTAGTTTCTCAGCAGAGACTTCTATTTAAAAATCAATACTTTCTTCCCAATATGCACAATTACCTAGAAATTAGGTATATTGTGCATGGAAGATTTTGTCATAGGAAGTTTTGCCATAATGTAGTAGTAGTTAAGGACATAACTTTGGGATCTGATTAACCTGTATTCTAATCCTATCACTTGCCATAAAATCTTAGGCAATTATCTTTTTATACTCACATAAGGAAAACAATATTTCATTCAGGTGTTTTAGGAATTAAATAGGTCACAGAAGTGCTTGTCATAGAAGCTAGCACACTAACACATAGTAAACGTTAAATAAATGACATTAACCATCATCACCACCACCACCATCATCATCATCATCACTGACTTTGTGACTTAGATGTTATTATCACTAGTTTACATTCAAGGAAAATGAGGCTCTGAGAAATTAATTAACTGGTCAAATTTCATACAGATGTAAGGAGAAAACACTAGAATTGCCAAAATCTTCTACATCCTTGTAGAGCCAGATTATTAGTTTGTAATTTGAATATGCATCTAAAACTGTCAGTGTAACTTTTGAGTAAGATGTGCAAATTCAAATACATGCAAGTGAATGCCATAAGTACTGTTTTCTGAGGAAAAAAAAAATATGGCCATCTTATCCCAAATCTTGATTGGAAAACCTATAATTTTTATTTACCAATCTAAGTCAAGGTTGAAATACTAAATCTCAACTTCCTTAAGTCTTAGTGATCTTACTTATAAATAACAGAGTACCAGAGAGAAAAGAGAACACCTTTAATCCAGTGATGGATGTCTACCCCAAATTAAACCTTGGACAAGTGCCTGAATGCACCAGTGCACCTTTTGTTGTGTGTGTCATGGCTCATTCATCTTTTTCCCCATTCACTAAATATATATTAGATACCTATTAAGAGCAGGGACATGTATAAAGCCCTGCGCACACAAAGACTCTATCTCTACCTTGGAGGGACTCACTTTCCAATGTGGAAGGGGAATATTGAACCAAAAATCATGGATGAATTTGAACCAAAAGAATATTGTGCATGAAGATATGGAGATGAGAAACAAAATAGTGTTTTCAGAGAAGGGCAAAAAGTCAAATGATGGAGGGTGAGCTAGACACCAGGTATGTGAAAGAATGGTGGAAGCTGGCATAAAAGATGTTCTTAAATCCCACATCAGGTAGGCTTCGTATTTAAGGCCAAGGAGTAATAAACAAAAATCAAAGATGAGAGTGACATGTTTAGATTTACATTTTGAAAAATTATTATGACTACAGCCTATAGGATGGTAAGCTGAATACATCTTTCCAGTGATGCATGTAACTTCATTCATTCATTCACTCATTCACTCATTCATTCATTCATATGCTTATTCTTCAAACATGTTTTGCTCACTTACTGCATGTTGAACGATGTAGCACATGTTGGAATTTCAGTGAAGAACAAAACAAGCATTCCTTCTCTTCCCCTTCCCATGGTGTCCCCCTTTCCCTCTCTCTCGATAGCTTATTGAGAAGTGTCAGAGACTGATGGTACACAAAGATTGGATAATAAAATAATCCAGTAGATGAATATAGTAAATCATGTAAGAAATGATGAGGGTTTGAAAGAAATCTCTAGTGGTAGAATCCTAAAAGCATGAATAGATAGGAGAAGTATTTAGAAAGTGGAATTTTTGGGAGATGGAGACAGATTGAAAGTAAGAAGCAGAAGAGAAGAGGGTTTAAAAGAACTGTAAGGTATCAATTCTGACATTTTGATGAAACCAAGCCACTGGCCTACTGTATTCCTTTACTGGATAGGCTGAGTCAAAGTGTTTGGTACAACTGAAGGCACCCATTTGGAGTTTCAGGTATTTATTTACAGGTAGTTTTTCACTCGTTTTGCAGGATTAGAATCATTAACTTATGCTATCTACCAATGCTCACACAGGTACATGTAGAGAGGAAATGGATGTGTTTGAGTTTCTGGCACCAACTCTCCTTGGCTCATACTCACCTAAGATATAATGGACCCAGCACATAGCATGCAAGTCTGAGACCACTGCCGCCCCTGGCCCAAGGTGAGATAACCCCGAGTATCATGTCAGGATCAAATCTGTTGGGAGTGGGGGGGTGGGGAGAGTGGGAATTCCAGAACATTTAAGAACATCAGGTAGGTGAAAAAAGGGGGTAAACTTAGTGGAAGCCCAGAGCATGGTCTGTGTACACAGCCATGCCTACAGGAGTGGGTTTATATGGAAGAGATTTCTTTTTTAATGGACACAGCCTGGAAGCCAGGATTCTTCAGATCATCCCACATGCTAGTAAATATTTAAGATATGAATGGCAAACTCTTAAATGAACTCTTAAATGTGGTGCCTTTGTACAGTGTACACACCCATTCTTAGCTGGTAGCCCTAGAACCAGGCACAACTTCCAACTTTCTAATTCTCTTTATAACTTGGATTGTGAATTTTTTTCTTAAGAAAATCTTCCCTACTCAGCCCAAACCAAAATCTTGAACAAAGTCAAATTTTGGACAAATTCTCCATCCTTTTAATAACTCCGTGGCTTTCAAATTAGCCACTTTCCCCAAGCCAAAAAATCAGAGATAATACGATTTTGCAGATTTCCTCTTCCTTCCTATTCACTTCTCTCCTTCCCCCACACTACCTTAGCTGAAGTCCACCCAGTTCTCCATTCTATCTGTGTAGAGACAGAAGAGAGAGAGAGGAGGAGTGAAAAGGTATTCGAGTTTTTGTTTGCGGTTAGCAATTGCACTTTGAATGCTATACCCTGATCTAGAATCTGTTGTCTATTTATCATAGTTTTCTCCTCTTACTTCACTTCTCGCATTTTCCTTCATCCACTTCTGTCTTCCCCAAAGCCTTATATAGCAGACTACCATTAGGGGGTCAAGGGGGATTGCACCACAGTGGCGCCCCACAAATTGTGGAATTCATTCAGTTAACCTTCCTCTCTGAGGAAGATCAAATAGCCATCTGCCTCTCAATTCTTTGTCATGTTGACATTTGGGAGGACAGGTTGCTATGGTAATAGCAGGATAGCCTGTTCAAAGTTTGGCCATGATTTCTGAATGGTTGAAAAGTTCTTTAAAAAGAAAAAAAAATGACAGAAATGCCTAAGAATGAGATAAGGCAATAGACAGTTTTGAACTTGAGAAATAGAAGAATCTTTCTGGAGAAATGAATTGACTTTATAGCCTAAACGAGGAAAAGATAGATGCACAGATCATATATGCAAATGTAAACAGGAAATGTAACTTCTATAGATTCATTCTAGCTCTGATAATTAATACCCTCAAGGTAAGTTGCAATGAATATGAGAACTAATTTCCTAAATATAATTTTAGAAGTAACTAATCTACACTTGCCATAAAAATGCTTTCTTTATTCAGGTTCAGTGTATCACTTTTATACTTTTACAACCTGTTTAATATGTGGTCATAGATAGCCAAACTCCATAAAGCAAGGTGACCAAATACTAATAAATTGAGAACACCAGAGAGAGTCTATAGAAAGTATAATTTCCATCAGGCATCCCCTGCTCTATTCCAGACCTGACCAACGTTTCAGGCAAGCCAGGGTTGCTTGAGTCACAGTAATTAAGTTAATTAATAAAAGCTAATGCAGCCTTTCAGATATATGAAAAGAATATATCAACTCACAGAACATTTTCCTCCACTGTGGAAACAGAAAGAGAGAACAAAAATAAAACAATTATTGCATAGCTGGTGGGCGAGTGCCTCTTTGCTAATTTATCATTTACTTACTACCACTCTTTAAAGTGAACCTAACTCCAAATAAGGCTTGCATTTTTCTGTTTTTCTTCAAAGCAAATGTAAGAATAATTGTCTAAAAAATTCCTGGATCACTTTAGTTCATAGACACAATGCATTAAGGTTATGTGTAAAGGAGTATACACATTTAGATTCATTCAGTAAAGCATTTCTTTTGCATGTACTAATAAATGTTTTCCACCACCAAAAAGCATGCGAACTAAAGGAAAGATAGTCACTTAGGCAAGTTAATAATATAAAATAAAATTTAAGAAATGTAATAAGGCATTTGTTTAAATGGTAATGTAGGAAATAAATTCAGAGGAGACATTGAAGCAGAAGAGGACAATTGAGAAACCTTAAATCAATGAATATATATTAAATTTGAACTACACTGAGATAAGAGATTGTGCCAGATAACATTGATTATAGAAAATATACCAGCAGCCCAGTTTTGTTCAGGATATGATCAATATCGATGAACAAAAATGCAATCAATGTGTGATAAATGCCCAACGAGTACAAGGGAAACAATTTCTACAAACATTTAGAAGAAGCAAATCATCTGTTATAATGATGGAAGTTTTTATGTAGGAGGTAAGGTTTGGATCAAGCTTTTAATAATAGCTATAATTTGATAGAAATGGAGTATTTTAATTAAAAGAACTATTTTCAGCAGAAGTCTGTTTTATTTGAATAAAAGATTCTGAAGTTAGCATTTGCCTTAGAGACGATACTGGAGCCTAGAGCCTAGGATTGGTTCCACATGTTCGGAAATTTGATTTTGTCAGCATTCCAAGAGTGGGTCAATTGCTGAGGATGAGACTCACATTAATCAAGTTCACAGAGCCTGAAGTATAAATAAGAATATCAATTATTAATTTACAACACAAGCAGAAGTAGTTGGGAAGCCAACTTATAAGAAGTTTGCCTGGTGAAGAAGAAACCAGAGCAAGAACGTAAAAGGATTTTTTTGGTAAATATTCAATATTGGGTTATGTTAATCACTTACTGCCATCTCCCGAAAAATTTCTGACAAAATTAACTGAGTCCTTGAGTCTTCAGATCAGTCGTAGGGGAGGGGTCTGGGGGGGGAGGGGTGCTTGTGCAATCATATGGATGGATGAATGGACCATGTTAATATTTGTCTTACTCAGTCCTGTTTCTCTATCCTCCACAACAGGTCTGCTCAGCTGTCTACTGAAACATATTATTTACTGGGGAGGAAATAGGTCTAATTTTATTCTAAATTTGATATTGCCAGTAAATACAGTTAGAACTGGAGAATATTGCAGCATTTAATTCACCACTAGGTAGTCTTTATTTAAAAGTAATATAAGGTCATTCTAGAACATTTCAGAAAATATTGAAGCGTTCAAAACAAAAAATGAAAATCTCCTTCCTCTGCTTACTGCTGCCTTAGTTCCTTTCCTCAGCTGTAACTATTGTTAGTGGTTTGGGGTGTATTTTTCCAGCACATATTTGCATGCATATGCAAATAAAAAAGCATGTGCATATGCTATTTTTAATGTAATCAAATGACATATACTGATCTCTAACTTGCTTCTTTCACTTAAAAATATAATTATGCATAATCTTCCTATAGCAAAACTCACTCTTCATCTCTATAACTCACTCTTCATCAATAGCTCCATAGCATTGTGCTAGAAGTAGGGAACCCACCCTGTGTACTCAATTCAATACCCTTTCTATTGCAGTGTGCATTTAAGCAGCTTGTTTGAGTAAATCTTATCCCAGACGAAATTCCAAATAACATATATATTTTATATTTTGAAAACTTGCAGTTTCCCTACAAAAATTGGTATGAAGCATCTGTAAACTTCTGGCAAAGGGGGATGATAGTACAGATTTCCCCATGCTTTAAATAATATGGAATTTCATAAATGTTTACAATATTTTCTTGTCTAGTTGGCAAAAAACAGCTCAATTTTGTTTTAATTGGCCTATTTTAATTAAGTGAGAGGAGCTTTAATGTATATTATTAGTCATTTATATGAAATGTGTGTGAGACGGAGAGAGAGAACTGGCTGTTCAGATCTTTTGCCCATTTTATGCAGTTGCTTATTTATTTTAAATAAATCATTACTATTTATAGATTAAGGGAATTATGCCATATGTACTGCGAACACTTTTTAGAGTTTATTGTTTGGTTTTTAAATTTTGTTGACAGTGAATCATTTGGAATTTATTTTGTTAAGAAAGGTAAGAGTCCAGCTCTTTTTCCTCAAAACATAGCTAGTTATCCTGATCTAGTTTATTGAGTAATGTGTTTTCCCATCACTGAGTTTTGAAAACCTCTATTTATCATGTACTAAGTATCCCATAGAGATTGTTCTATATTTGTCCTCTTTTCTGTTCCATTGATGTGTCAACCCCTAAGCCATTATGGCATGGTTTAACTAGGACAGCTTAGTACATTCTTAACACAGTAGTTCTTTACCATTAACAAATCTTCTTTGACTTTTTCTTCTTATTCTTACACATTTATTTATACACAGAAATTTTAGCAAGTTTTTTCTTCAAGATTGAAATCAAGAAGTAGAATGAAGAGGAGGGGGAAGAGATGAGAATCATAATAGTAATTGATTTAGACATATTTAATTTATATTTGCATTTCCAATGCATTAGCGTCACTATTTCTATGCAAGCATAAGGAGTCACTGGTTATTCGAGAGTTCTCTCATGTCTTAATAAAAATTTAAATTGTGTTTATATATATATCCTGCAACTTTCTTGTTAGGTTTCTTCCTAGGTGTTTTGTGCTTTATTGTCCTTTGAAAAGGCATCTTTTCTATATAGGAAAGTTGCTTTTTCGTTAATTTTTAACTTGATCTGGTCACAGTACTGGTTGCTTTTAGCTCATGGTCATCACTAACTTCACTCTTTCCCCTTACCTCCCAAATCAAGCATTTGTCAGTTCTCTCATTACTGCCTCCTAAATACCAATACTGTTCAAATCTGTTCTGTCTTCTCTGTTACTATAAATCATGCCCAACTTCAAACTTGTTATCGTGGATGCCCTGGACTATGACATGCTCGATCTCATCCTTTAACTAAAGTTATGAATCTGTATATTTCACTTCCAGATTTAAAACTCTCCAGTGGTTTCCTCTAATATACATAAAAGAGAAAAAAACGATCTAGGTTTCTTAAACTTGCACCAGTGACTCTCAGTCCTCATTTCTGTCTCGCTCTAATTCACATTTCTAGCCCATAAACACCCAAACAAGCTCCCTAAGGTTTCTGCCTCTGTACTTTGGACTCCCTAGAATACACCCTCAATCATCTCTCCCTTTGCTTGAATAGCTCCGACCAGCCCCTCTGGAGTAAGCAGCACGTCTTCCTCCAAGTTGCTCTAGCTGCACACTGACTTGTATACATTTCCTCAGTGCCCCCATAAATCACTGTGTGTAGACCTATTTCATATTACACTTTACACTGTAATTGTTTAAACCGTTGTCAGCCAAGCATATGAAATCTTTAAAAACAGATTCTGTTTCTCGGTTATCTTAGAATTCTGTGCGTAGGAATTTGTTTAGGCAAACGGATGAATGAATGTAAAGATTAAATATTATTAAAGGCCTATTTTGTGTCAGACACTCAATTTTAGATGCTAAATATACAACAGTGAACAAAACACACAAAAATACTTGCCTTCATTGATGTCACACTCTAGGGGTAAAAGACAGTCAATCAAAAAATAATGAAGTAAATATGTAGTATATCAGGACTTTGTAAAACTGAAATAAATGGAGAATATAGCATGTTACAGATAGGAAGTTTCAATTTTATAATGATAGAATTATCTCAAAACTGATAATAGCTTCATTGCAATTTTAACAATTCAAGTTTTATTTGCAGAACTGAGAAATCAATTCTCTGGTATTTCATAATAAAAATAAAATTCAATGAAAATTTCAAAAGGTGGTAGAATTAATGGATTGTAGATCTCCGTGGGGTTTTTGTAAAGGTAGGGGAGGGAGGGAGTGACCTGGAAAAGGGCATAAAACATAAATTCAATTTTTTATTATTATTAGATTTAGTGAATATGAAAACAAACCTATCAATTTGCTAAAAAAAGCATGTAAATGGCTACTCTCAGATTCTGCTCTTACCTCATTGTGGATGAGGTAAACATGGCTTTGAGGTAGGATTGATTAACTCATCTTGGTTTGCCTGGATTTCCCAGTATTTGGAGAATGGCATCATTAGAGAGATTGGTAATAACACATTTTAGAATACGTCCATAGACCTGGAAATCTCAGGAAAAGTCAAGAACAGAATTATTAGAGATCAGATATCCAAGAGTCCAGGTTATTGGGAGAATCACTCACATGGATATTAAAATCACCAAGAATCATTGACAGAAGCAATTTTGGAGAAAAGAACAGTGAACCAGCAAGTAAAATCTTTAAAGGATGAGGAAGAAAATCTGAGGTTATGTGAAAAAGTGTTCCTCGTAACGTGGTCCATAACTTGTTATACACCCACAGTGAGCTAAGAGTAGAAATTGAGAGTAACCATTTACACGCTTTCTCAGCAAATTGATAGGTTTGTTTTTAATATATTTAATTAATAAATCTAATAATAATAAAAAATTGAACTTATGTTTTATGCCCATTTTATTTCATTGTCTGTACTTTAACTTTTACTCTATTTATTGATCTGAAATAGATTGGGAAGAAAAAAAGAAGACCAGTCCTTCCCCACAGATATTTTTTTAATTGCACTTTTTAAATTTAAATTCAATTAATTAACATATAGTGTATTATTATTTCGGAGGTAGAGTTCAGTGATTCATCAGTCTTATATAATACTCAGTGCTCATGACATCATGTGCCCTCCTTAATGTCCATCATTCAGTTGCCCCATTCCCCCACCCCCAGCAAACCTGTTTGTTTCCTATTATTAAGAGTCTCTTATGGTTTGTCTCCCTCTCTGAGTTTGTCTTATTTTTTCCTCCCTTCCCTTATGATCCTCTGTTTTGTCTCTTAAATTCCACTTATCAGTGAAATCATATGATAATTTTCTTTCTCTGATTGACTTATTTCACTTAGCATAATACCCTCTAGTTCATTCCACGTCGTTGCAAATGGCAAGAGTTCATTTTTTGATGGCTGAGTAGTATTCCATTTTATGTATATGCCACAACTTCTGGGCTCTTTCCATAGTTTAGCTATGTGGACATTGCTCCTATGAACATTGGGGTGCAGGGCCCCTTCGGATCACTACATATGTATCTTTGGGGTAAATACCTAGTAGTACAATTGCTGGGTCATAGGGTAGCTCTATTTTCAACTTTTTGAGGAACCTCCATACTGTTTTCCAGAGTGCCTGTGCCAGATTGCATTCCCACCAACAATGTGAGAGGGTTCCCCTTTCTCCACATCCTCACCAACAGCTGTTGTTTCCTGACTTGTTGATTTTAGCTATTCTGACTGGTGTGAGGTGGTATCTCATTGTGGTTTTGATTTCTAGTTCCCTGATGCCAAGTGATGTGGAGCATTTTTTCATGTGTCTAATGGCCATTTGTATGTCTTCTTTGGAAAAATGTCTGTTCATGTCTTCTGCCCATGTCTTGATTGGATTATTTGTTCTTTGGGAGTTGAGTTTGATAAATTCCTTATAGATTTTGGATACTAGCCCTTTATCTGATATGTCATTTGCAAATATCTTCTCCCATTCTGTCGGTTGTCTCTTGGCTTTTTTAACTATTTCCTTTGCTGTGGAGAAGCTTTTTATTTTGATGAAATCCCAATAGTTCATTTTTGCCCTTGCTTCTCTTGCCTTTGGAGACATGTCTAGCAAGAAGTTGCTGTGGCTGAGGTGAAAGAGGTTGCTGCCTGTGTTCTCCTCTAGGATTTTGGTGGATTCCTGTCTCACATTTAGGTCTTTCATCCATTTTGAGTCTGTTTTTGTGTATGGTGTACAATAATGGTCCAGTTTCATTCTTCTGCATGTGACTGTCCAATTTTCCCAACACCATTTGTTGAAGACACTGTCTTTTTTCTATTGGGTATTCTTTCCTGCTTTGTCGAAAATTAGTTGACCGTAGAGTTGAAGGTCCATTCCTGGGTTGTCTGTTCTGTTCCATTGATCTATGTGTCTGTTTTTGTCCCCACAGATAATTTGATAATCACTGGTATAGTTGACTGCAACAAGAAGAGGTTACAAGTAATATTCTAGGATGACATGAGAAAGCTGGTAGCCTATATGAAGAATAGAGTGATCCAAAAGTGGCAGTGAAAAGGCTGAAATGGAGTAAACTCGGTTTAAGAAGGCAGAGAGAGTGACTCTGTCATCAATAACCACCAAGAACTGTAGCGTGCAGATGTGTCACCTCTCCCTTTTTAAAATTTTGTTTTCGTTTTTGTATCTGGGTTGTTTTTGTTTTTGTGTGTGGTTTTTGTGTCGGTTTTTTTGTACTTTTTACTCCCCACGCCTTGTCTTCTCCCCGGATTTTCATCCATCGGGCTGCCTTGCTCATCTTTGTGCCCCAGCACTAGATACAGGGCCCACCACGTGGTAGGCACTCCATCAGTGTTTGTTGAATTGAGAACATTGTTGACTGTGGCTTCTGTCAGGGTGTCTACTTTTTGCAGCTCTTCCCCTCCCCATTTAACTTGTTGCTTCTAATCTATGTGGTCTGAGAATTTGTGAAACCAGTGTTGTTAGAAGTGTATGTAATCTGAGTCAATAAGCTCTGAATGGTGGCCGAGGGCCTCTCTTATGGCATTAAAAATGCATGGACTTTGGGATAGCTGTTCAGTGGCTCAGAAGCCATTTTTCACAGAATCATGGAATTGGAATTTTCTTGCTGGAAAGGACCTAAAAATTGGTTTAGACCAATCCCCTGGATTTCCAACAGATGAAACAGGCCCAGAGAGGTTAAATGACTGGGTCAAATCACATAGCTCTCTGGTGCCAGAGCTAGCCTAGAGTAGAGTTCCCTGACCCCAAGCCCGGTGCTCATTCCACTACCTCTCACACTTCACAACATTTTCCTCAACACTTGAGGGCCCAGAAAGTCTGATCTCTCCAGAATGATGAACCCAGAGGAATGCTAAGAAATCATCTCTGGGAGGAAGCAGAAAGAGATTTAGCAGGGGCTTCTGAATACTTGGGAGATAGGGAAGGGCCAAAGGAACGTAATCTAGGGTGTACTCATTGCTCCCTGGGGTATCATATCTGGATTAAAGTGCCAAGTCCTTTGGGGCCTTACCCTTCATCATTCATTGCCACCACTTAGAAATGGAGGTGTTCCTAAATAAGGAAACCTACCAGAGGTTTACATTTGCACCTTAGCCCCAATAGCTAGAAACCCCAGAGGAGCCTCTAACTGGAGCTCATCTACAACTTCCTGACTCACAGCTGAAAGGTGATTTTAACCTGGAATCATAAGTAAGCTGTGAACTCTAAAATTTGCTTACAAAATAGGTCAAGCAAGAGGGCATTGGGTCAATTAAGTGTTACCGAGTTAAAGTAGAAAAGACAGTTAAGCTGCTTTTCTTTTGGTTTTTGTTTTTCCTTTGCATTATGTTTTGCTATTTCCTTGCAGCTTAGAATGTAAAATCAATTGTTAAAAGTTTTGTTCTGAATAAATATTTATCTTTTGTATTGCTAAAAAAAAAAAAAAATTGGCAGTGAGGTAGGATGGCCAACTCATCCAGGTTTGCCTGGGACTTTACTGATTTTAGCACTGAAAATCTCAAGTCCCGAGAAACTCCTAGATCCCAGGCAAACCAGGACAGAAGCAAAGAGGACATCCATCCCACCTCTGCAGTTTATTGGTGCCTATTATGAGATAGAAAGCATAGCCACTCCTTTCCAACCTTCTAATGGTAGTATGGAGGCCAGTGGTGGGGATAGTCTCATCTGGAGAGCGAGGAATTGTGTTGACTCTTTTTTTAATCCCAGAGCACAAGGATTTCCTTATTGCAACAGAGAAACAGGAGGGAAAATGGCTTCCCCCATAACATCTGGAGCACGCAACTCCCTCCCATTGTTGCCAAGGGCAGGGTGAAAGCAGAGGAAACACACTTTTACCTGGAGCATGCACAGCATGTTTTCTCTCCTAAGGATGGCACAGATCGAGTGCAGTAGTTAGCAATTCAGTTCTACGCTATTACTGACCAAAAAATAGTTGAATTGGTTAAACAATTAATGTTGATTATTTTAGGTCAGCCCTTTTATAATGTTGAACTTGATCACAGCTACTCCTCCAGTCTAGTAGTTTTCCTTTAGCAATTCGCAAATCTTTAGGTCAGCGTGAAAGAGATTAACACCACCAAAATTTGCCCAAAGAGATTTGCAACAGAAAGCCATTTCAGTAATTTATAACAAGGACTGGATTTACGTACCATCTGGTAAATGCATCTTACCAGTTGGGAAACTGACCTGAGAAGGTGAATTAAAATAAGAAAAATTTGCTTGATGAAGTTGGGATTAGAACATGAGTAGTGAAGTAGCCTTAAGGAGCCATTCATCGAGCCCTAGAGGTTTGGTAAGACATTGTCTGTTCTAAAGAGATATAGCTGTCCAATGGAGGGGTTATTTCTGGTGAGTGGTGATGACATCTTCTCCTCTGGATGGTGCTAACGAAACAATGACTGATTCTTACTAACCTCCACTTTTCTAGACTCCATGGGGACTATCAACTTTCAGTCTGCATTTGTTTTGATAACATTATCCATTCCACATTTCAACCTACAATTTCCAAGTAGGTAGATTATTTTTCATCGATTACATTTTAGGATGCTGCTCCATGATGACATATAGAGGTGCATCCTTATCCTCCCTCTAACTTGTCTTAAAACAGCACCATGCTATCCGCTGCCTCAGAGAAGATTTTCAGTAGACAGAATTGGACCTCAGGGATTGGCAGCTAATTCTACACCGGCAGTACACAAGCAGTCTTATAAATTCCTGTCATAGAGAGTAGCACTGTCTGCCCTGTCCCTAAATTGAATGTCCTATCTTAATACTAATGTAATTACGTTTCTATAAATAATAAATCCCCCTATATGCAATTCCTACCCCTCAGTTCATCTTGCTAAATTGAAAGTAAAGCTGTAACATTCTATCTCAGGTGGCACCCTACAGTACTTTATGGGTGATATGTTGGCAGCACTTCTCAAACTTTAATTTGCATATGAATTATCTAGGGATCGTATGCAGATTCTTAAGATCCGTTATAATGCAGATTCAGCAGGATCGGGCTGAGCCCTGAGATTCTGCATTTATAACAAGCATTAGTGCTGCTAGTCTGGAGACCACACTTTGAGTAGCAAATGTTTAGGGGCTTTGTAACTAGCATCATCTCCCAGTGATGCTTTTGCAGGTTCCATAGTAGCAATTGCTGCCATCAGGGAATTTTTGCTTAGTCTCTCTGCAGCAGACTCTTCTATGGGATTTCAGTCAGGTTCTTGATGTCTCTTGCCCCTTTGCAGAGTTCCCTTGAGCAGATGGATGCTCAGGGCAACATAGCTGTTGAGAGCCTGGGCACTGCCATTTAAATGCAAAGTGGCTTTAGGCAATTTTCTTAATTTGTATAAAGTCTCAGTTTCCTCACTTGTAAAGTGGATGAAATAATAATGATGATAGTAATAATTGTAATATCATATAATTCCTAAGAATGTTATCAGGATCAATGAGGTAATGCATATAAAATTCTAAATATGTAGCACTAGATATATGTACATTTTATTGTTATTATTATTGACATCATTATTACTATCTGATTTCATATTATCTCATGGAATCAATACCCCATCTGCCTCTTGATACATTTTTACATTCTGAAGCATCTTCTCCTTAACTTAGCTTAAGGTGAGGTTTCATTCCCTCATGAGGCTGTACAAAAGGCTTATACGGCAGTGTCTGCCAGTACCTCTTAGCAATATCTGCATTCAGACCTCAACGATACTTAGAACAAGCTCCAGAATCTTCTTGACATTCTCATTCCACTCATCCATACATGGAATTTGAGAAATCCTTTATTTTTTTTTAAAGTATAGCTAATCTATTA
This sequence comes from Zalophus californianus, assembly GCF_009762305.2. Lineage (NCBI taxonomy): Eukaryota > Metazoa > Chordata > Mammalia > Carnivora > Otariidae > Zalophus > Zalophus californianus. The sequence continues at coordinate 81,141,244 of NC_045606.1, forward strand.
TGAGTTACTTCGGGAAAACACAGTTCTTTACTGAGAGCAGAATCTGTTATTCAAAGTACATGTTTGGCACCTGCTAGGTAGATGTTAAGTAAGAGAGGTGAGTTAGCAGGAGACAATTCTATTTCTCAGAGTGTTTGTCTATGATTAAGTTGATTTTTTTCCCCTCTAGTTAGCAACTAAAAAAGAACTTTAGGAATGGCTTAATTAATCCTTGAATCATGTCAATTTTACTCTCCACTGGATAGGCACTAAGAATTTGTATTTAAGAAGATTCTTCTTCTCTTATATCACCTGCTGATTTCTGCAGGAGACCCACCTAGCCCAGTAATTTGTATTCCTATTTTTAAATTATGCATAACCACATCTAGGTGACTCCTATTAATAGATGTTTCCAGGTGCAGGAACAAAGAGTGGTCTTTCTGTGAAGCGACAATGCATATTTTTGCTCTCACCACCAGCAATCTGAGGTTCACTGATTTGCTTATCTGTGTACTTCCTGAAGAGCTTCCCCTTTATCCTAGGAGAGGACTATCATTTGGAATCCACAGCATTTTAGATAGCACAGTATTTTGTTTTTTAAAAAATTCCATCACTTTTGGTCACAGCGGTTCCTGGTAAGTAGAGTAGTCATTTTCCTAAATAAGCAATAAATTACCAGAAACTCTCAGATATCCTGCATCATCTAACTTAATGACCTACATCATAGTTCTTCACTTTGTAAGATAAGTGGAAGAAGTGAATATTATCAAATAAGAGGTTTTAGAATTTAGAAAGGTAGAGGTAAAATTGGCTTGGTGTGTAGAGTAATTAAGGCAATCCTAAAGCAAGTGGCTTGACTGTCACAAGTTCTCTCTCAGACTTCCTGGGCAAGTGATGGACTACAGAAGGCTGTCAACTCAATCACAGGCCAGCAGTCCCACAAATCACTCACATGTAAGATAAAGTGCCCTTTATACTGTCCTCACCTCCCAACCAGATTTACACTCGAATTAGTGTAGCAAATGAACCCATGGAGAGGAATTTCACAGAGGTGGTACTGTGCTGTCATCCTCAAGAGGGAAGGCCTCCTAATATGCAAATGTGAGTCTGTGTTTGGATCTTACCAAGAGTCCAGCATAACCATCTTCTGTCAATAGCCAGGAAGATTGGAGGCTAATGCTGGTCCCAAACTACTGTCACTGTGCATTCTCAATTCTGTGAGTGTAAGCTCCAGCCAACAGACCTCCTCAATGCTACTTAGAATATTTTAGTCATTAAGGAAATTTTGGAATCATTTTAGAACAACAGGCTACAACAAATTAGTCAACGTGTAAAAGTGGGTGTTTTTGGAAACAAAATGATCTTAACTGAAACAGCCATTCATTATAGATCTTCTAATAATTTAACTGACTACACATTTTTTCATGGAAATATTACTGAATTTTAGAATGTCTTGACCAGCATTTCTTTTTAAGTCTACTGTAAATATCAGTATTCTCTCCCAAAGAGATATGATCCTAGCATCACTGAAAAAATGTCAGTCACGCCTGTGATTGTGTAGGTACATACACAGACTAGTTGACTTTTTTTTTTTGACAGATTTGTCTACTGTAAGGATTCAGAATGATCCAGCTGGTGCAATTGTCAACATGGCCTATGTATCAAATGTTGTCAGGCTCTGTTGAAAATGAGCATACTTTCTTAGCATCACTAACAGCTATCTTAATAAAGCTGCCAACATTGCCAAATATAGCTTGCTGGTGTCTGAGAAGTTGAAGTCATGTAAGCACTTATGTTACACATCTAGAAGCAACTAGAGAAACACCACGTGGCATATGAGTTGGATTTGCTGTTTGTTTTTTTTTAAAGATTTATTTATTTATTGGAGAGAGAGAGAGAGAGAGAGAGTGTGTGTGTGTGTGTGTGTGTGTGTGTGTGTGTGCGTGTGCATGAGTGGGGGCAGGGGCAGAGGGAGAAAATCTCAAGCAGATTCCCTGCTGACTGTTGAGCCTGACTCTGGACTCAATCTCACAACCCATGAGATCATGACTTGAGCCAAAATCATGAGTTGGACATTTAACTGACTGAGCCACCCAGGCTCCCCGGATTTGCTATTTTCTTATTTGATGTTTCTTATTTGATTTGATGCTTGATAAATAAGTTGTAAGTATCTTCAGTGCTTGCTCTACCTTCAGTAACCAAAATTATGAGAAAGAAGTTTGTGATAGGCTTGTAGGGTGAATGTGTGTGTGTGTCCGTATGTGTGTGTGCGTGTGCGTGTGTGTGCCAGCCCTTTGGAATTAAAGCTGTGCTTTCCTGAGTTCTTTCTATGTGAATTGTATCATTCACATGTTTTTTTTCAAAGTAGACACACACACAAACACACAAACATTTGCCTAAGGTGAGAATATTTTGTTAGATAAAGCATTTTCTCCCCAATCTAAGAACACATTGTTTAGTGCTTATTATGCAATTTTTATCATTTCAACTTGTACTTGTTCATATATTGTCTTTTATATTTTCTCTAGTTATTTCAAATATCTGTTTTTCTTATTAACAACAATGTGTTAATTTAATTAAATTAAATTTAATTTTAATTAATTAAAAGTCAATAGTAATAACTGTCTTCCACATTCTTTTATATTTCCAAAGCATTGAAAAATGTGTTGAGCATAGAGGAATCGTGAGCTCAGTCAATAATAAATAAATGCAAACATAGTTGTTAAATGTTCCTATGTGGCATGTATGGGCATATGCCTCATCAAAAGTGACTACTTTTAATGGTTTCCTACATATTCTTTCAGAACACACACACACACACACACACACACACACACACACATATATAACACACACACATTCTTGTAAAAAATTGTCTAACAAAACCATAAACCAGTTATGTTTCTTGATTTAAATAAATAGATCATCTTCTCATCTCACTACATAATATCAATTTCATTTTATTTAATGGCTGCAGAGTATTATTATAACAATGTACTATAACTGATTTAACCAGTTTCTGGTTAGTGGTCATTATTTTCCAGTATTTTTGCTATAAGAAACAAAACTATAATTAAGATCCTTGAACATACTTCATGGCATAATTTTGTAAGTGTATCTATAGAGAGGATTCCTATCCACAGAATTGTTGGCTCATAGACTACTAGCATTTTTCAATTTGATGAATATTGATTATTTGCCCTCCACAACATTTATACTAATTTAAGTGTTCATGGTGCATCTACACTCCCCACAAAGCTCACACTGTTATTAACTGTAGCCCAACTGATAAAATTGTTAGGGAATTTCTTTCAAAATATTTCTGGATAGTTCAAATCAGGATTTGAAAGAGAAACCCACAACATAAGGTTTTGTAACTGTGGGTCCAGGAGCCCTGGAAACTGTGTGTTTATTTGGACATCTTCATTTTTCCCTAGGGAAAAGTCCATAGTTTTTAATAATATTTTCAAAGGAATTTGTGACCCACTCCCACCTGCACTCAAAAATCTACTTATTTCCAGAAAAAAAAGTTTAAGAAATGCAATTATTTGTTTTTTTTTTCTTTTTACTAACTTAATCTATAGTGAAATTTTTTTTTAGTCTTACTGATGGGAAAAAAAAAGCACATCCCAGCTAAAAGAACGTAACATCACTTTGATTATTATTTAGGTTTCTTTACATTTTGAGAACTGTGTTACTGATCCCAAACATGCCTGAACCGAGATTGAATTGTCAACATTCTTCTCTCTCTTTCCTCATTCCTCATCCCTGTGACAGCCTCTTTTCACAACCACCTATTTTATCCCTCCAGTCTCTGTAGGCAGTGCTGCTTGCACTGTTTGCACCTACTCGCTTGTTTTCATCAAAGTAAATGTAAGTGTATAAAGTGGACCATCACCTCTTTCATATGACTTTAGGGTGATCCTGAATTAGTCAGGATAGGTGTCTTCATGCTGTAGTAACAATAACCCTAGAGTCTCAATTGTTAGAGAACACAACATTCGTTTAGGCTGCTTGAGTTCTGAAGCTCTTGCATCTTAACATATGGCTTGTGGTCTCTGTGCCAGGCAACAGAGAGCTTGGAGATCCACTGCTAGCTCTCTCATTAGAGTCTGTTGCTTAGAATTCATTGTATGTCCCTGCCTAACTGTAAAGGTAGTGGGAAATTGAAGGAGCAGATGCAATATTTGAGAATACCTACAGTCTTTGCCCCAAATATCCATCCACGAATTTTTTAGTTATGAGTACCTAATAGGATTCACATCTGTCAGACACTGTTCTAAGAGACTTACATGTATTACCTCATTTAATCCTCATGGAAATCCTATCATAAATTCAGAGATTGAGTCATAGAGAGGTTACAAAACTTGCTCAATATCATCCAGAGAGTAAGTGGAAGATACAGGAATCAAAACTCACGAGTGTGCCTCCAGAGCTCCTGATTTTACCCACTATCCACACTGCCTTTTTCAGCTTTTCAGATATTCCACAAATTCTTACCAAGAACCTGTGGTGTACGTGAAACTGCAACGTGTGCTAATGATGTACCTGATCCTGGTCCGGGGGTGCTCGTAGCCTTAGGAGGGACACAAGTCAGTGTGGGGTGGGGTGAATTCAAGGTTAGGAGGCTGGTATCTACAAAAGTGAAGAGATGTGAGAGTGTATGGTGGGTTAGGAGAGACTGGGGTGTAGGTTAGGAGCAAGCAGTGACAAGACATTTGACGGGAAAGATAGGCAGGGACCAAAACTGTAAGAGCTGCTGATGCTTGAATACAGATAATGAAACAGGAAACTGGTCTCTTTTTGTATTGCTATGTGAAAGTCAAGTTCCCCTAAAGGAGGAACCTCTTCTGGGAAGATCATGTTGATTGCTTTCTCTGTGGTGGGTCCCCCGCCCCCGGTGGTATCCAGACACCTGCCCTAGGGAAACTCCTTCACAGTGCTTCTCCATGATTTTTGGAAACTCCTCGAGCTCTTCCACTAGACTGTCATGATTGAAGGATTGTGTTCAAGTTTGGATCCCCAGCAGGAAGGTCCAAGGGCCATGAAAGCATTTAGCATTTTATTTTTACTCTCTCTGTTCTCTTGAAAAACAGGATATTTCCCAAAGCCTTGGTTGCCTTGGTCCAATCATAGAATACTGTTTTATCAAAAAACAAACAAACAAACAAACAACTTTCTTTCTTGCTGTTAGAATTTGGTATTGCAGAGAGTATTCATGAGTAAAAATATGCAATGTATGAAAAGAAAGGATAAACAGAGGTCAAGAAAATGCACACTACCTGAAATACCTATCTCTCTGATTTATTCAGATTATTTTTTTACCTTTCATATATAAAGGAAAGCAGTCTTGTCAAGTTATAAATCAAGTAAGTATTTTGTAAGAAAACTGAGGTTGTAGGTGATTTTCTAAAAGATCATTTCCTGGTACATCATTAACTGGCTTTCTCTTTTACTCTTCATCAATTCTTAAACTGAATACCTTATTCCAAATAGTAAGGAGGAAGAGATTCTCCCCCTAGATATCAGCATCTGTTGTGTTGGAAAATATCAATAAGATCTCGGATAAATTCAAAGTTGCAGTTTGAGTTTACCACCTTGTCTGTCAGCCAGAATGAGTGATCACATTCTTGGGTATTATGAACAAATACAATGTTAGTCTTCTTTTGCCTTTCAGACTTAAATTAATTTACTTCTCCAGTGTATTTATTAAACCACTAAAAACCTAGAAATAATTCTAGTGCGTTGTCTTCTACTTTCCTAACACTTATTAAAAACATCCTGGGCAATTTGAACTTTCTGTGTTCCTGATGCTTTCCTCTATGGCCTTTGCTGATCATGTCACAAAGATGAGTCTTGAATCATTTGTAGTCCGTGCCCGTCTGAACTGAATTTTCAGGCTCAGACATCTCTGTGGCATGGAAATCTGAATTGTGTTTAGCCTGTTACCTCCAGCTGAGTTTTGTGTTGACTTGACATATCCTGCCTTTTATATTGTGCTATTTTCCCTGTTTCTATTGAACTATTTAAGAAGGAAATCTGGTTCCCCTGGCATTTTTTTCCTCCCATTTCAGAAGCATAAACATAACCAGTGTTGGCACCTTGTCTTTCCGAGTCCCACTTCAGTTCATCTGACCAGTGTATATGTGCCTGACCTTTACCATTTCTCATTTGTATTCTTCTACCTTTATAATACCCAGTAAAGATATTCCTGTCTATGTTACTTACCCCCTAAGGGCTTGCCAAGGAGGGTCATAAGTGATAAAATGCGGTAAACCTGAGTATGGTTTGTTTTACTGATGTATTTCTTTAGCTATCTAGAAATCTTAGCACTGGTAGACAGCAACCACATTTTACAGAGAGCTGAACAATGGCCTGGAGAGTATTGATGATTTATATGAAGTCACAGAGTGATTCAGGTAAAGCTATGAACAAGAGTCTGCAGAGCCAGAGTCATTTCTGCCTTCACACCGTATGAATTCTCTCTTCTGGAACAGCTTCTAGTCAATATTCGACTTTCAGGATGACCAGGATCCATAATCATGTGTGTGGAAATCCAAAGAAGGATAAAGGGCAGAGCCACTGCCCCATATAAAAGTGAGAAAAGGTTAGGTATTCCTTTCCCCCCCTGAGCATGACCAGTCAGATGACCCTGTGTGATTCCTGAGGGACCAAAGCAAAAGGAAGGGTCAGTGAAAGATTTTTTATGGCCCCTGAGTAGAGTTCAGAGCCCGGTCGTGTGGTGACAGGAGCTCAGAGTACTGCAGTCCAGCAACAAAAGGATAACCAGAGGTGATGTCAGTTGCAGAAGTGGCAGTTGATGGCCATTGGTGATGTCTGGGTTGTCTTGGCTCTGTCTTGTCTGGCTCTTGCCATAACCTGTATCTGGCCTTCTAGTAGGTTTTGTGAGATATCCCCTGCAATTCCAACATACTCATTTTCTATTTAAATCAACCAGAGTCCGTTTTGTTTATTTGTGACTAATAGAGTAGCTACAATAAACCCATTAGGGATACTGCTGCTAATTTCCTTGGCACAAAGGCAATTTCTCTTCCCTCTTGTCTATTGTCAGATCTTGCTTTTTGGTTTTATTCAAATTAAATCTCCTATCTATTTCATAGCACCTGGCACTATAGAAGTACTAAAACAGCAACTGTGGAAGGAGGAATGAAAAAAAGAAAAAGGGAGGAAGGAAAGAAAGGTTGAGAGAGGGAAATGGAAGGAAGGAAATTGGAAAGAAGACAGGATCTTCCACATTTTCCCTTTTCTGAGACTAATCCTTCAATAAAAATGAGCAGCTCTGATCTAATAGTTCCTGATTATTTAGGAATATGCGTCATCCTTTATCCTTTTCTTATCTTTACTGTCTTGCTTCCTTGGTCCCTTCCCTTATAAACTTTACATGCATTTAGAGTTTTTTTTCCCCATTCTTAAAAACCAACAAAGCTTTCCTTAGCTTGTCTCTTTCTTAAATTTCCATTTTATTACTATTTTTCTCCATTTCAAGTGCAAAGGCTTAAAACATTAATATTTCAAATATTTCTGACTAACCATTAATCCTATACAAATTGCCTTTTATTTCTACTATTCATCCATTCTTTCATTTACTTGACGTATATTTATTGGGGATTTACTGTGCCTCAGACATTGTTTTAGACACTGGGGACACAACATCACTGCTTTTTTATAGGTTACTCTGGGTGGAGAGAATAAATACACAAAAGAAAAAATATCAATAATAACCAAGAAAATGCAGTGGCTACACAGAGAAATAAAACTTCATGGCCAATGTGTGTGGTGTGCAGTGAGTGATGGGGACATGCCTTGTGGAGAATTATTTGTGGTAGCGGTCAAAATATGTATAAGGCTATGGAAGTCATCTATGCAAGATATTGTAGGTTTTTTGCACAAGGAGAATAATACTTGGGATGGTGACTAGTAAAGGAATTTAGGTTACAATTCAAGTATAAAAGCCTCAAGATTTAATGCGGGATCTATTGGATGACATAAAACAGGAAAGAATCAATCAAAATTACTCCTGGACTTGACTTGAGGAACCGAGTGGCTGTTGGCAGGATGTTAATTGAGACAGCGAAGACTCAGGGAGAAAAACCTGTGGGTGGCACACAGAGTACAAACAAATCAAAATTCTGTTTTGGGTGTGATAAATTTGAGATGCCTGTTAGCCATCCAACTGGCTCTATCAAGTTGTTCGGTAACTGTATCATAGATACAGTTCAGAATCATCAGCACATAAATGGCACTCTAAACCCAAGGGACTAGACAATATGATCTAAGGATAAAGAGTAAATATAAGTGGAGAAGTAGATAAGATCAAATCCTGGGTACATTCCTGCATTCATATTTCAAGTAGAGGAAGGAGGTCCCATAAAGAAGACTGAGAAAGAGCCAGCAGTGAGGTAGGAGAAGTAAGAAGACTGGGGATCGCCAAAGCCAAGAGAAGAAAGAAGTAGTCAGCTGTGTTGAAGGCCAATTTAAGTTCAAACGAGGGAGGACGGAAAAGTAACCATTGGATTTGGCAACACCCATAATATTGGTGGTCTTGTTAGCACATACATTAACGGCCTTCATTAGTCACCCTTAGTGGAGCAGTGCAGAGAAAAGTCTGATCGGAGTGGGTTGAGGAGAGATTAATAGATAAATAAGTAGGAGTAGCAGCTACAGGCAACTCTTTCAAGATGTGTTTGTCTGTAAAGAGAAAATAAAGTAGGGGGGTAACCAGGAGGAGTTGTGTCATTGTTAATCTACCCAACCCTCTTAGGACGAGTTCTTTGTGGTCCCTCTAACCTCACCGACATCTTCTCTCATCACTCATCATGGTCAGCACAACACAATATTTTATTTGCAGACTCTTAATGAATAGTGCCGTTCATTTTGATTGCTTTGATGAATTCATATACTTAATTCATACACTGAATTCCAGCTGCCTCCTTTCATCCAAATACAAAAGTCTCACAAGGCCCTCAAACAGAACAGCCTGTCTCAAGGCAGCCTCACACTGGCTCTCTCTTTTGTGCCCACAGGAAACACTCAAACCCTTCGCTCAGACAAATCCCAGGAGTGCAATGACGACTCATTCCTTTTTTTTTTTTTAAGATTTTATTTATGTATTAGAGAGAGACACAGCGAGAGAGGGAACACAAGCAGGGGGAGTCGGAGAGGGAGAAGCAGGCTTCCTGCTGAGCAGGAAGCCCGATGCAGGACTCGATCCCAGGACCCCGGGATCATGACCCGAGCCGAAGGCAGATGCTTAACGACTGAGCCACCCAGGCGCCCATGACGACTCATTCCTAACTCAGCAATTTCTCCTTTGTCCTGTTGTTTACAGTCAGCTAGTTTATCTCTCATCTCTGCATATAATGGAAATAAGACAATAGTCTCTCAGTGTACTTCCTCCACCTTCAGGAGATACCTATCAAATTCACCAAGAGGCCCAGTGAAGCACCTCTCAACAGTCTTGAGGTGAGGAGCTGGAACTCTCCACACACAGCATACTTCCCTCTTTCGTGGTAGTGATGGGGGGTTACCTATGGGGGCTATAACACATTTCAAAAATCATTCTTAGAAATGTTCTTTCCCAACAATCTCTGGAGCTTTTATACCTAAGATGTGGGAAATATATTCAAAAGCCATGAAACTTTTTTTTTTTTTTTTTTTTTTTTTTTAAGCTGAAGCATTAGAAAATGTGAGACTATGGCACCTTTTTTGGATGTTTCTCTCTATTGTATCTTGCCAGACTAGAGTTCCGGGGATGGAACTGCTTCTACCAGGGAACATAAAATGTTTCTTGGTATTTAAACATGAGACTGCAGCCTTTTCTGAACCACACACATCCAGTGTTCTCATCCCAGGTATCAGGGTCTTAAGTTGAGCAGAGAAGACTAGCAAGGGCTCTGAATTCAGACTTGTTTGAAAATCCACTAATCTCTTCTGAAATGTAGGTTTCAACCTATTCTGCTTTCTGGTTACAAAGATAAGAATCTCTTTAAATGGTGCCCAAAGACCCTCTGGCTTTCCCACTATGCCTTGAGTTGGGAGTTGACTGACCTTAGCAAGTCATATGTTCTCTTTCATTGTTTCAGTGACACCTAACAACAACCATGTGACTTCACACATCGTACAATTGCCATTACCCCAATATTTCTCAAATGCTAGAGATATTGTATAAGCAGTGCATCTGCTTCAACCTATACCCAACACAGTTCAGCATGGGTGAGCATCTTAATAACTGTGATGCCTCAGCATGCCCACTTACCATCATTAGTGCTGACATTTCATCCTGAGGATTTGGCTGGGAGGAACTTGTATCCTAACCTAGCTGCAGGAACTCTAGGAGCCAGTGTAGAACATGCTCCTCGGGGGTTGTCCCACTCTACAGGCAAGGGAGTAGGAGTGCTTTAACACAAACTACTAAGAGTGCTTTAACCCAAAGCTAATTTACAGTGTTTTGGTGGGCCAAGACTAGACGAAGTGGTCAAGAGGATCTCAGTGGTCCAGCTGAAGGGCAATGTGATTGGATAAAAGGGGATGGGGCAGATTGAGAAATATATTCCAAAACCCAGGAAGCAGTAATGCCCCAGCCATTTTTACCTGCTGTACTCATGGCAAAGCAGGTGTCAGGGACAGAAGAACCCTCCAACAAAGAAATAGAGGTGCTGGAAGTTAGCACCCCTTCAAGGGGTGGACAAGACAGTGGATATAGGTAGGTCCGATGCTACTAGAGTCGAGGCCTGGAAATTTTGAAGTTTTCAAGATATTTGCTCTTTACCACTTAGCTCCCCTCCCTACAAACTCATGATTTCAGGAACTCTTTGTTTCAAATGCCAGTAGAGCTATTGGAATTTTCCTGATGCCTCTGCCAACTTAACTGCTTCATGCCTTTGTACAAAGCATGTATTAAAATGTCCTCCTCTGACACCAGCCTGGATGACTATACATCATTCCAGAGAATTTAGATTTCCCCTCTTCTCAAAAGCATTATCTGCTTCCCTGGTTACCTCTGTTAATAAGTCACTCCTGCCTTCCTACTTTAGTGGGACGTCTAGCTTCTCCCTATTGTGGTTCTCATCATTGTAACCCAGTATGTATTCCGAGCTATGCAGGAGGTTTTTTATGGCCTTACTCATCAGAGCTTGGCCTAATGTCTGGTTACATACTAGACAGTTACACTGTGAATTAAAGAGATTGAAGAAATCCATTAACCTTAAGAAGCATTTTCTCCTTTGGTTTAGGTATCTTAATGAAAAGATGAGAAGATAGATATGATCCAGAAGCAAGCAAAAGTTAATTTCATTAGAAGCCAGTTACTAAGTCATCATCATATATTACAGGCACTTTTTTTAGAAAGGATATAGGAAATCAAATTACAACACAATACACAGGATTGGTTTATTAAGAGGGAAATCTGAAAGCAAACTGAGCTCAAGACCAAGTATACTTGTGGCTTGATCTTTCAAATAAAGATGTAATTAAATTACTGGATTGTACCTGTTACTCTATCCACCCCCCCCCATGCTCTACAGCCCTCCTCTTCCTCTTTCATTTTATTTTTCTCATAGATCTTATAACTGCAGCATTTGAGCCACAACTAGAATATAGGCTTCATCAGAATAGGGATTTTTTTATGGTTTAGTTTTGTTTATTATTGAATTTGTCAGTGCCTAGAAAAATTGCTGACTCACAGTAGGAACTCAAATAATTATTAAAAGACTGAATAAATTTAACATTTTAAGCAATATTCAAGTGATGTATTACTTTGATTTGTTTTTTTTTCTAAAGGAGAAACACAAAAATCAAAAGGTTAAAAAATGGTGCTGTTAAAGACAACGTATAATTTGTGTGTTTAAGGAAACAATTTGAGTTATTTTTAAATTAAAATATATAGTAATGCAATTTTTAAAATACAAACTAATACTCAAGGAAGTTATTTTGGGATGAAACTTTTTAAAGCAACAAGAAAATTTAATTGGGACTATCTATACTATGGAATGTGATGAAGAATTACTATACACCCACATACACAAAATAAAATTAGAACTATTATAGCATATGTTGAATTTCTCATTATTACAGAGTTATTGAAATCTTTAAGCAAGAGTGACTAAGGGAAATATATATCCTTATTATTTTTCTCCCTCAACTGTGCACCATATTGTTATATATACCATGTAATCTATAACAATGTGGCCACATTGAGTTAGAACTTTCTGTTTATACATAGAAGTATCGCTCTCCTATCTACCATTGCTCAAAGAGCATATTTAAATTATAATCTTCACCAACTGTATATTTGACACTATCTCTGTTTCTCATTTATTACCAATTAATTGATGTCCTAGTACACTTGTTTTTTTAATTTTATTTTATTATGTTAGTCACCATACATTACATCATTAGTGTTTGATGTAGTGTTCCATGATTCATTGTTTGTGTATAACACCCAGTGCTCCATTCAATACATGCCCTCTTTAATACCCATCACCAGGCTAACCCATCGCCCCCACCTCCCTCCCCTCTAAAACCCTGTTTGTTTCTTAGAGTCCATAGTTTCTCATGGTTCGTCTCCCTCTCTGACCTCCCCGCCTTTGTTTTTCCCTTCCTACTATCTTCTTTTTTTGTTGTTGTTTTAACATATAATGTATTATTTCTTTCAGAGCTACAGGTCTGTGATTCATCAGTCTTACACAATTCACAGCACTTACCATAGTACATACCCTCCCCAGTGTCCATCACCCGGCCACCCCATCCCTCCCACTCCCCTCCACTCCAGCAATCCTCAGTTTGTTTCCTGAGATTAAGAGTCTCTTATGGTTTCTCTCCCTTTCTGGTTTTGTCTTGTTTCATTTTTCCCTCCCTTCCCCTATGATCCTCTGTCTTGTTTCTCAAATTCCTCATGTCAGTGAGATCGTATGATACTTGTCTTTCTCTGATTGACTTATTTCACTTAGCATAATACCCTCTAGTTCCATCCACGTTGCTGCAAATGGCAAGATTTCGGGGGTTTTTTGATGGCTGCATAATATTCCATTGTGTATATATACCACATCTTTTTTATCCATTCATCTGTTGATGAAGATCTTGGCGCTTTCCACAGTTTGGCTATTGTGGACATTGTTGCTATAAACATTGGGGTGCCTGTGCCCCTTCTGATCACTACATTTGTATCTTTGGAGTAAATACCCAGTATACACTTGTTTTTTAAAGTCATGATTCTTCAAAAAGAAAACAAAGATTTGGTGCAGGCATCTGTTAAAGGAAGACTGTCTCCTAAGCTGCAGCTCTGGTGTGTGAACGCCATTCCCGACCAACTTGCTGCTCTGAGCTGCAGCAATGAGATGGAGAACATAGGCTTCCTTGACTTATGATATCAAGATTTCTAAGTCTGAATCCCCCTGAAGTTATTGCTCCTATAATGCTTCCTCTGTCACAATGTGAGATGCAACCCTCCGTGTTGGAGCCCAAAATTTTCCAATTAATCACCAAGTATGGATTCCATAATTGTTGCTTTATCACTTAGAAAATAGTGAGGCAGGTTTTTCTTCTAGCCTTATATCCCTTTTATGAATGAAGGGGCTTGGGTCTACTGCTTGGAAACATCATGGGTTTTGAAGTAAATTCTCTGACCTGAAGCAAGAGAAAGAAATCTGGGAGAGGCTTCTGAATTCATCTTTTAGAAAGATAGGAGCTATTAGACTCTGGAGAAAATAAATAGCAGCTACAGAATGTATGGAGGACTCCAGGTTGGATTAGAGATGTCAGAAATAACTAAGGTGTTCATTTAAAGGAGACTAAAGGAAAATAAGAGGATTTGAGGTGTTTGTCTTAGCTGAAAGCACTTTAAATGGAGAAAGGCAACTTCAGCACTTATTTATAAGCTTAGGTAAAGAATTAAATTGAATTTCATTGGCTTCTGTGATAGTTCTTTCCATGGACTTAGCCTGTATTTTATTGGATTTCATTCTAAGACCATCTTTTGACCAAATGAGGTTTTCCAGAATAAAATATTTTTAAAGTAGAGTCAGATCTACCTTTCTCTAAAAGGTGTTTATTCCTGTTCACTACCATAATGAATAGATGCATTTTTCATCCTCTCCCTGGGAAGAGAGTCGCATTACTTAGTTGTATAATAATAATATTTTTATTCATTGAATGCCCATGTGCTATGCACTGTAGATGCATTCTATCACTTAATCTTCATAAATGTTTGGGAAAGGGCCAATATTTTCTCTGGCTTATTAATGAGGATCATAATGGGTAAGGAACTTGTCTGTGGATAGAAAATTTGGTGGCAAAGCTAACACTTGAAGTCAGCTGTTTGATTTGTGGTGAACAGCATTGAAGAGTAAGATTTAACCAGGCGTGTCCATCAGAATTGTATGAGAGGCTTTCCAAAATGCATAGCTCAGGCTCTAGCCAGAGTTAGTACCAGGATTTCGAACAAGCTGTGTGGGCAACTAAAGTCCTCCACTCTAAGGGAGGAATCCAAGTCTCATCCCTCCAATGTCCCCTTTCACAAATAATGCTGAAGGCAGTACTCCAAGCCATGCACACATATGTAGGATATGTGACAGGACCTCTGGCTAGAGTTCTACTTATCACTGTTCTGTGCCTAATAGGTATAAATTCAGGAACTATTACCTTTACCACTGAGGAGTGGGCAGGGCCAAAGGATTGGGACCCGGTTTATATACTCTATCCAGGAAGAAGATCAACAGGTCTGGGCAAAAGGAGAGTCCCAAAAGAGATTAGAAAAGTCATTTTCTTGAATAAAATTGGGAAATCAGAAAATGCTAAACTTATGTTTCTTCTTGCATTCATGGCTTCTAATTAAAGTAGCCCAGGATGGCTTGGACAGCATGGTCCAGGATGGTCACTGATGCCCTGAGCAGTGGAGGGAGGACACAACATTAAAAAGGCAGTGAAACATCAACCGTAAATGGGGAGAGCCATGGAGCTGAAATCTCTCAGGGGTACTGCTAATAGCAAAGAATGGTATGAAAAATTACTTAAGCAAAAAGCAGTGAGTCATCTCTGCTAGCTTCTCCCAGAGGAAACAGTTCCAATTAGGGGCTGTTTATGCATTTATTCATTTATTAAACAAATACTTACTAAGTATCTTCTCTGTACTTGTCTTAGGTCTCTTGGATGCAAAGTTGATAAATTGGCCTAGTTTTCAGGAAGAGAAAAAAAGTCTTCAACAAATGGGTGTGGTCAGTTTTTGAATTGCTGATAATTCATCTCCTATTTTATTTTTTGTTACTTTAGGAAAAAGCTATTCTGCCTGGACATGAGAAATATATCAGGAAGTAATAAAATAATGCCTACTCCCATCCAGGATGGGAGGAAAATCTTTCTACCTCTTAAAACTGGATGATTAAGGTTTTGTGCTCTAAGAGCTAAAGTCTCCTTATGATGGTTGATCAAGCTTTTTCGGATGAATCATCAAGTCCAATTAAGGAAAGGGAAGGGAAGGAACAGAACTGAAGGAACAGGAGGAAAACTACTCCCTCCTCCCCCCTTGTTCTAATAATATACAGGAAAAGAGTGACAGGGAAAAGAAACTTGGGCCCTGGAATTTACATACCTGGCTTTCATTGCTGTGATAGCTCAGACCATCTGGGAGTGAGCTCAGGAATAGCTTACCAGGACAATGACTTACTTCCAATGACCAGGCCAAAATAAATTATATTTTCAACTCTGTGTCTAGAGTGATAAAATATCATGATTGTCAGTACAATCATACCAGGACTAGAACAGGGAGAATAGGAATGGTTTCCCAAAGAAAGATCTATGGGACAGATATGGGCCCTTGATAAACTGCTGTGAGCTCAACAGTCAACCCACTTGGCGTCTACTGCATCTCTTTCCAAGATATGTTAAATTATCTATCCATTCATAAAAATGCAGAAAATATATTAGTCCTTTATAAGAACTTAATAAGTATTAATGCAAGTAATAAAAATTGAGGCTAAAATCGTTTAGGCCTATGCAATATGTCCATTTTTACATCTGAAAACTTTGATTTAAAAGAAATTGTTTTTTAAGAAGCATATTAAAAGCAGATGTGTAGAATTCAATAAATGGTGTTAGAACAACTAGGTAGCCTTCTGGAAGAAAGTAAAAGTAAAGTTTTTTCATAATTTGCAGCATAAGAAAATAGATCAATGATACCAATTTTGAATTTATAAAAATAGTAAATAATCCATGGAAATGTAAAAAAAATTATAGTGGTGAAAATTCTTTATAAGTATGAAATAAAACTCCAAATCCCCAAAAATAACATTGATAAATTTAATGACATACATTTAAAAAAAATCTGCATTGATCAAGCTTCCAAGAACAAAACCAAAAGAAAAAGAATTTGTTTCTTTAGAAGATATAAAGCATTGCCATATCAATAAGAAAATGTCCATCAACCCAGCAGAAAAAGGTAAAAAGAAAGAAGGAGAAAGATTCACAGAATGGGAAATACAAATAACTTTTAAACATATGAAAAGATTCTCACCTTACCTCACTCTAAGAGATATGTGAATTTTTTTAAAGGTTTATTTATTTGAGAAAGAGAGAGAGCATGCAAGCGCACCCAGCTGGGGCAAGGGGCAGAGGGAGAAAGAGAGAATTCCAAGGAGACTCTCCATGGAGCCAAACTCAGGGCTCTGTCTCACCACTCTGAGATCATGACCTGAGCTGAAACCAAGAGTCAGATGCTCAACCAAAAATGCCACCCAGGTGCCCTAAGACATGTGAATTTAAACTATGTTTCTATTTATCTGCTATCAAGTAGATCAAGATATTCAAATAACATACTGAATTAGCAAAGGTATGTTGAAACAGGACTTCCAGATATAGACTATAAATTGAAACAACCTCGGGTGCCTGTGTGGCTCAGTCAGTTGGCCATCTGACTTCAGCCGAGGTCATGATCCCCCGGTCCTAAGATTCAGTCCCCTGATGGGCTGCCTGCTCAGAGGGGAGTCTGCTTCTCCCTCTGCCCTCCCCCCATACACACATGTACTCTCTATCTCTCAAATAAATAAAATCTTTAAAATAAATAAATAAATAAACAAATAGATAGCTAGAAACAACCTCTAGGAACTCTAATTTGGAAATAATAATCAAAGTGGAAAATGCACATTACCATTGGTTAATTCCATTTCTTAAGATTTGCTTTCTTTATTAACTGATATGTGTAAGAACAGGCACTTATACGAGGATATGCCACTGCAGTCCTATTTGAAATAGCAGGATAAAAGACTTCACTAGCCTTCCATTCGTGTAATGATGGTTCAGTGATATGATGGATTATTATGCAGCTGTGAAAAAAAAAATTTAAAGCTGAGTAAGCTCTCTATGTACTGATATGGAATGACTTTAGTTTTTAAAAACGAGAAAAAAAGGTAAATGTGTTATGGTAGCTTTCTATTGCTGCTGCTGTAACAAATGAATACAAACCTAGAGGTTTAAAACAAAACAAATTTAAACCTAGAGGTTTAAAACAAAACAAATTTATTATCTTACAGTTCTGTAAGTCAGATGGTGGGCATGGGTCTTGCCCGGGTAACTCGGAGTATTGTCAGGGTTGTATTCCTTCCTGGAGGCCCCAGAGAGAATGTGTTTCCTTCCTTTTGCCAACTTCTAGAGGTCACCTACATTCCTTGGCTCATGGGTCCCTTCCTTCATCTTGAAAGGCAGCAAGATCACCTCACTCTGGATCTTCCTCTGTGGGCACTCCTCTCTCTGACCACAACTGGGAAAGGTTCTCTGCTTTTAAGTGTTCAAGTGATCAGACTGGACCCATCTGGATAATCCAAACAATCTCCCCACCTCAAGGTACATACCTGTAATCACATCTGTAACGTCCCTTTTTCCATGTAAGTTCACCAAGGCACAGGTTCCAAGGATTAGGGATGGACATCTTTGCGGGTCATTATCCTGCCTACCACAAAACATATCCATGTGAATATAATGCTAATTTTGCTTTAAAAATGAAAAGATTATATATATGACAAAACATTAAGAATAGTGCTAATTACATGAAAAACCATTAATACAGGTTGCCTGAAGAAGAGGGATGACATAGAAGTGAGAGGGAGAATTTCTCTTGTGCTCTCTTTTGTACCTTTTGAATTTTGAATCATGTAAATTATTATCATTACAAAACCTACATTTTTTTAAAGGATAAAATCAAACCTCTTTGCAAATTGTAAAAGAAAGATACATGTAGATTGATTTCATTCCAGTCAGGGACTGTGAACCCTCGTATTGATGAATAATAAATGTGGCTTAGAAACACTCCAGGGCCCTTGTGGAGGAGAAGTCAGTGGAGAATGAGCACTAGACTGTGGCCACCCATACAAGGCAAGGAGAGCGGGGATTGCCTCATTGACCTGCTCCTGCTGCTAGAGCCTCCTTGTATTTTTATGTCAGCAATTCCACAGAGCCTGAAGGGAAACCTGCATTACAACCAGCCACAAGGGAGAAACAAAAAGTGGGGAGGGAGGATCCCCTAATTTTATTAGTGTTACTCCTTCCAGACTCTCATGAAAGAAAAATAGGCTATGTGTTAGCCTATGCATAAGTCTTTTTTTTTAATTTAAAAAAATTTTTTTTTCATTTATTTGAGAGAGAGAGAATGAGAGACAGAGAGCATGAGAGGGAAGAGGGTCAGAGGGAGAAGCGGTCTGACCCCCTGCTGAGCAGGGAGCCCAATGTGGGACTCGATCCCGGGACTCCAGGATCATGACCTGAGCCGAAGGCAGTCGCTTAACCAACTGAGCCATCCAGGCGCCCATAAGAGTCTTTAAAATATTGTCAAACATTTGACGCCATCCGAAGTAAAAAAAGGAATTGTTGGTTCTTTCATTAGTAACATTTATGTTCCACTCTACATTGGTACTAGTAACCTTGTTTCAAAAAAATAGTTTCATATATCATATTAATCTATATATGAAAGGGAAGGTTCATGTTTAATGAGCTATAGTAGTGTCTATGTGTGAACATAGGAGAAATCAAAGTAGTCTCAGTGTTGTTATATATCACTTCAGGAGTGACTGGAGTCAGTATGTTTTCTAAAATCTTTGAGTACTGAAATTCTGGAGTTTATCAAAATTATGATGCCAAATTCTCTTTGGTGTTTTTCACTTGTATTGTAAAATAACAATTTTTCTCTTCCTGGTAAATAAGTTTTCCCCTAATATGTGAGAAACATTTTAAGCTTTTTAAAAAGAAATAAAACTGTCTTGGAGACACAGATTTTTATGTAGGAGGCTAAATACCACTGATAGAGTAGCAAAAATTCTTCTTGTGGAGATTTAATGAGTTAAAATTGATTGGAGATATTTTTAAAGTAAAGAATGCAGTCCCCTCCCAAGATATCAATCATCAAGACAATGACAAATAATTGAATAGAAAGTTAGACAAAGAAGCCAATGGGAAATTCAAAGATGTGAAAACCTAAATGATTTAACTAAAAAACACATGAAATATTTAGCAGCTATGTTAGTGAAAATTAAATGCAAATCAAAGTAAAAAAATATTGTCTCACATTAATAGATTGGCAATTTTTAAAACTTGACAGTGCTAAGTGTTGACATAGATGTGAAAAACTTTTAACTTTGTGGTACAATTTGGCAAAGACCTAGTAGAGTTGAACACACATGCACACTACAACTAGAAATTCCACCACCAACTATGCACTGATGAAATTGTCATTTGTCCACAAAAAGATGCACAAGATTGTTCAAAATAGCACTGAGTTTTATATGAAAATAATAGGAACTATGTAAATGAGAAAACAGATGAATAAACAGATGAATAAATCTAATGGAGTATTGTATCAGAGTGAAAAATGAATGAACAAGAGTAGAGAATATAATCATGGGTTAATCTCTCAGACAAGCAGTCTTTCAGGCAACTTGCCGAAGAATGCAGTCTGGTGCCTGTCTCAGTCTATTAGGGCTGTCATAACAAAACACCACAGACTGAGTGGCTTCAACAACAGACAGTTATTTCACACAGTTCTGGAGGCTGGACCCCCCCCAAGATGGAGGTGCAGGCAGGTTCTGTTCTTGGTGAGAACCCTCTTCCTGACTTGCAGACGGCGTCTTTTCACCGTGTCTTCATGTGGTGGAGAAAGAAAGAGCAGAAGTGAGCTCTCTGGGGTCTTTTTTTATAAGGGCACTAACCCCATGGTGAGGGCCCCACCCTCTTGAACTCATCTAAGCTTACTTACCTCCTAAAGGCCCCACCTCTAAATGCCATCTCATTGGGGATTAGAGTTTCAACATATGAACTGGGAGGGTGGGGGACAGTGGGACACAATTCAGACGATAGTAGGGCCCTATATATTACATTTTAGAATCTTAAAAAAATATTTTTTCAACCTTTGTAATAAAAGTATAAACACCATAAGTCAGAATAGTTATTCCCTCGGGAGATGGGAGAGAAGGAAGAGATCAGTAAGAGGCAGAGACCTCCTGAGTCTCACATTCACCTTCATTAATTATAAGTATGGAACATTTTGCGTAAATGTGTCCAAATGAAAGTTCATAAGTAGAGTAAATTGTGCTCGTTAAGAACAAATTCAAATTCTGAGAAATAATAGACCCAAGGTACTTAGACAACTCATCTTTTTTTTTTTCTTGGAATAATTTTATTTAATTTCAGTTTCTTGCTTTAAAGTCCAGCTACTCTTTTTTTCAAAGATTTTTTTAAGATTTTATTTATTTTTTTAAGATTTTATTTATTTTTCTGAAGGGCGCCTGGGTGGCTCAGTTGTTAGGCATCTGCCTTCAGCTGGGGTCATGATCCTGGGGTCCTGGGATGGAGCCCTGCATCGGGCTCTCTGCTCAGCAGGAGGCCTGCTTCTCCCTCTCCCACTCCCCCTGCTTGTGTTCCCACTCTCGCTGTGTCTCTCTCTGTCAAATAAATAAATAAAATCTAAAATAAATAAATAACTAAAATAAATACATTACTTGGTTCTTGGTACTTACCATATAAACCACTGCCTTCTTAATGTGAGTGATTGTTTCATGCTATAAATCCAAGAAAGGCTCAAGGGTGAATATCAGACTCACCCTTATCATATGTCACTTTGAGTCCACATTTGAGAGAATGTTTTTGCTCTCAATCTAACGCTCCTTAAAAAAAAAAGAAGAAGAAGAAGACGATAGCAGGAAGGGAAAAATGAAGGGGGGGAAATCGGAGGGGAAGACAAACCATGAGAGATGATGGACTCTGAGAAACAAACTGAGGGTTCTAGGGGGGAGGGGGTGGGGGATGGGTTAGCCCGGTGATGGGTATTAAAGAGGGCACGTTCTGCGTGGAGCACTGGGTGTTATGCACAAACAATGAATCATGGAACACTACATCAAGAACTAATGATGTAATGTAAGGTGATTAACATAACATAATAAAAAAAAATGTGAACACCTCAGTCATTATTATGCTGGGAACTTTACATCTCTCCTTCCCCTTCCTCCAAATCCCGTCAGTTATTTAAGAGATCTCAGTTTGTTAGATATATAAAGATTTAGCAGTCTGATATGGAAAATTAACCTCAAATTAAAAAAAATCATTTCTCATTTGATTAAGAGTAACATGTCATTCAAATAAATAATGTACAGCAACACATCCGGGGGCCAGATTGCTGTGATTCTAAGCTCTGACCCTCATTTCACACAGTTACTTATCTTCTCTCAACCTCAGTGGCCTTATTTGCAATTGGGCATAATGTTAATACTTACCTCATAGAGTTTGGTAAGTCTCAAATGAGGAAATGCAGGTGAAGAACTACTTAGTCATTGCATTTTTGAGAACTTAACTTCCTACCAGGCACTGATATACATATGTCTTTCATTCCGTCCTCCCAACAATCCTTGTAAGTAGTTACTGCTTCTATAACCCCCAGTTTACACACGAAGAACAAGAAGCACAAAGGGTTACACAGGGTATATACAGTCAAATAGTAGGGTTAGGACGTGGGCATCTGTAGGGGGACATTATTCTATTTACCGCATGTATCAAAGACAGAATGCCAGGACTTGGCGACTGATTGGGTGACAAAGAAGGGAGTGAATCCACTGTCGAAGGATTCCTAGGGGGTGGAGGAGAGAATTGTAGCTGGTGGAAACTGGCAAGTAGGTTATAACAAGTGCCTAAAATGCTGGACATAGAGCTATGAGCAAAGGGCAGTGATATCTCAGAGGAAGAAGCTTAACTGCCTGTGAAAATTAGAGAAAGTTTCCCAGAAAAAAAATGGAAATTGCCTGGGTCTTGAAGGGTTACTATAGTAGAAGCTCAGCAGGCAGAGACATGTAGGAAGGACACGTTGGAAACCAACCGGGCAATGCTAAGAAATGTAATGCAAGGTACCAATCCCTATGCAATTTTAATTTTCTGTTTAATCTGGTTACTCGTGAGCTATGTTAAAATGGAATTTAGCTGGATCTTGAATTCAAACCCGTAGCAGATATTGAGCTTCCAGGGACACCAAGACCGACATTACACATTCCGTATGCTCCATTTCACTACAAATGAGCAGCTTTACGACCTGACTCCCTTGAGAGTCTTCAAATAGAGATTTAATTAGAAAGCATTAGAGAAACTCATCCTGAAATAACAAAGACAGTGGTAGCCATAGGAAGACATTAGCCTAGTGAGAACTTGGTGCACTCACTGCAGATTCTATTAAGAAAATGGACAAATGAGAAGATTATCTCCTAGGACAGTAATTATGCAATATCACAAAAGGTACTGATATATAAACTTCTCTTAGGATGACAAATATTTTTTAACTGTGTTTCATTCATTAAAACTAGTTTATTGGGGCACCTGGGTGGCTCAGTCAGTTAAGCATCTGCCTTCAGCTCAGGTCATGATCCCAGGGTCCTGGGATCGAGCTCCACATGGGGCTCTCTGTTCAGCAGGGAGCCTGCTTCTCCTTCTCCCTCTGCCTGCCACCCCCCCACTTTGTGCTCTCTCTCTCTCTCTCTCTCTGTCAAATAAATAAATAAAATCTTAAAAAATATAATAATAAAAATTAAAAAATAAAACTATGAATTTCTGCATTATCCATGGAAACACATTAGAAAGAGGATTGTATTAGATACAGTAAAACAGAAAAGAGCTCTTGGAAAATGATGATAGCTCTTTTGTATAGCTATAAAAATATAATTTTTATTATAATTAAAAATTTGCATTATATTAAATTACCAGTGTTTATACTAAATATTTATAAATATGATCTAAGTTTTTGATTGACAAATGACTGATAGAGCCATTGATGATTTGATCCTTATTTTAATACTGTTGATATAATTTTCTAAGTTTATATGATCTCTTCAGAGCCAAGTATTCATTAGGCAAACAGTGCTAAAATACATATATGAATGAGGTTGTAATTACTATCTATTCCAGAATCATAGATAAGCTCTATTTTGGGAATAACTGATTTGTGTCTAACAGAAGAAATGAGGGATAATTAATTGTCTTGAATCACATGTCCTCATTTATATGATGGAACTTAACCTGTGGGCCATACTGTTTTGTAAGCCTTGCTCTGAACAACCCATCACCAAGAGCTTTTAACTCCTAAGCATATTTATGTGAATGTCTGAGGCTGGTATAACCCATATTTGAGGTGAAGGTATTTCTCACCCACTGACCTGTCAATAAAACTTAAGGTTTTGTAGGAGAGCTAATAGGGTACATGGTAAGAGATATGGTAGGGGAAAGTGCCTCTTAAGATGGATGCTCATAATGAAAAGTAAAGGAAAAAGAAAAGGAAGACAGGGAGAAGAAAGTAGTAGTGGTGCATTGAGGCACATGCACAGAGCCCTGCACCCAAGACCTGTTAATAATGAGGACTTATTTGAACATCTGCTATGTGCCAGGTACTGAGGACGCAGTGAGCATATGCCCTGCATTCACAGTGCTTATATTGCACTGTGGGGAGACCAGCAATAAACAGAGAAAATTAGTATTAGGAGAAAAATAACCCAGATAAGGATCATAGAGAAGTGGGAAGGGAGTGGCAATGGTCGTGGAAGCTTTCACTGATAAGGGGAAGTATCAGCAAAGATGTAAAGTAGTAATAGCAACCCATTAAGATATTTGAGGAAAGAGCATTTTGGCAGAAAGAAGAGCTACTAGGAAGGTCCTGAGATGCCTGCTGTGTTCCATAAAGAGTGGGAAAGCTGGAGGACGAGAATGACAGACACGAGGTCACAGGATTTATGGGAGGCTGGACCATGTGGGGCCGCGTTGATTGTGCTAAGGACCTTAGGCCTGTGCCGTGTAGCACTGTAGTCACTGGCCGAATGTTGCTCTTGAGCACTTGAAATATGGCTAGTGTGACTGCGCTTTAATTTGATTTCATCTAAATTAAAAATTTTAAATTGATTCTCAGTTCAGTTATTGGGAAACTTCTCAATATGTTTTGAACAATTTGGGTATGTGAATATATTTTAATTGTAAATCAAATTGAATCTAAACATCAATCAACTTATTCCCAATTAAAATTTGATGCCTGAATTGAGATGTGGTAGATGTATGAAATACACACTGACTCAGAGATTGAGTACCAAAAAGGACTTTAAAATATCTCAATTTTTGTGTCGATTATATGCTGCAGTGACAATATATATGATCTGATCATAAACCATCCTAATAGGCAGAGGAGTATTAATGTGTGAGAAATGAATGCTGATAACTTCTATTGGGAGTGTATATTAGAGCATTTTCTGGGAAATATTTTCTCAAAAATATAGCAAAAAACTACTAAAACATAAACTTATTTATCAAGCAACTCCACATGTAGAAATATATCATACAGAAATAAGTATCACAAGAATAAAGCTATAAACATGCCCCTTGCAACTTATTTAAAATAGAACCAAACTAAATGGCCCCAAATGGGGGATACATTAAATTAATTGTGATATAGTCATACAATGAAATACTAGGAAGTCATTTAAATTACAAATGTGTGTGTATCATTATGTAAGGGCAGTTGTCAATTATTAAGCTGGAGAAACTGTACATATTGACATCATATTATAAAATTTCATAAAATATAAATAATTCCATAGAAACATATATTTAACTTAATTTCTGTGTATTTTTCTGAGAGGTACACACCACAATTTTAACAATTTTTTCTTGTGTATTATAATACAGGTGATTTTTATTTTCTATGGTTTCTTATACTCTAAAATTGCATACATTTAATAATATAAAGACATTAAGACCACAATGATAATAATGTGAAAAACCAAGTGTTGCTCTTATTTTCTTTGCTGAGGGACTTTAAGAGTACAGTTTGAAAAAAAAATGCAGGTATATTTGAAAATCATAGTTCATTGTGGAAGTTTAATGATCTCCTTTCAGTCATGGAGATGAAATTTTAATAGATGCTATCACTGGTAATGATACCATTTTTTAAAGTTGAATGAGTTTTAAAACTCATTTTGTTAAATAACCTTTGAATATATGTCAATGAAGTACTAAGGAAACATTTCAAACACAATAATATAAGTTACATACAGAAAAAAAGCAGTTTTTGGTTCAGAAGAATTCCATGGTGTCATGAGCTCAACCTTAAATGAATGTAAGCTCTGCCAGGACTCTGCTTTATTTATGGCCCATTTTGTTAGTTTTGCTGGCTGCGCTAACTCCAATTTTTAGGTGAGTAAAGTATCACTATGACTTCTTTAGTGGAACAGAAAACGGAAAATTCATTCAAGACATGGAGGATATTATTAAAGATCACAGAGGCAGAAATGAGCAGAGTACCAGGGAATGACATTATTGCCGCCTGCCTGACAGTCTAGAGAGAGAGAGAGAGAAAGTGCACAGGTAACAAGTGGGAACAGTTAATGGAGATCCTTGAGGACCAGCACTGAAGAACCTGAATGTGATGAGTCTGACAAGACCATTCTAAAAACCTGTGAAGGCTCCAGAACAAGGGGACAGTATTGATCGTCTCTTTGATAGTCTTCAAACACTGAAGCTACCACTCCTACCTAGGGTCATTGAAGTTAATAAGACCTAAGGGCCATTTTTAGACTTTGGAGTCTACATTTTTTTATATCAACATCTGGGCACGTGCTCATGCTCTGCTCAACTCCACCAACCCAACAGTTTTACAGTTGATAAGCCAAGGGCTAAACAAAGTGCTATTTTTATTTTTTTAATTTGCAGTAAAGCCTTTCTCTTCTGCTGATGATCTAGGTCAAGGATCATAAATGCAATTTGGCCTTGCATAAAAGAAATACATATTTTGTATACACAAAGCTTATGCAGCTGACCTTCAGCTTAACCCAAACAGCAGGACAGTGAATTTGCTTATATTGGGATATATCTTTCTGATTTCCCTTAGGTAAACACTAATGTCCATATTCTAAAGAAAATCCTTTAAGATTTTACTTAAGCTTTCTTGATCTCCTTTACCTGAGTGATCTTTTAAGAAAAATTACTCTCTTTGAACCACTCCCAGGGAGTCCTATAAACCACATTTACAGTGTAGGACCAGATATAGAATGTGTAGATGACACTAAGAACACATCTTAATCTCTCAGTTTACTCAATTATTTTGAAGATCAGTTGCATACATTCCAGTCAAACCAGGAAGAATGTTTAATCAAAAAGAGCACATATTTTAAGCTTCAGTCTTGTTCCATGAACTATTTCTCCATTTCCTATGAGGCAGAAGAGAGAGAAGAAAGAAAAAGACAGAATTGGGCTTTTCAGTCTCGAATATGTTTACATCATTTGCATGTAAAATGCAGAATAAACTTGGGGTTTAAAAAGTAAAAAAAAAAAAGTATTTGCTGTAGTTTTTGTTATGACATGATGAGGCATCAAAATAAATGACTTGGGCTCAAAGGCTGAATGAGCCACAGCACGATCCTCACAAAAGAATACACGGCAAATGACTAAAACAGTCAAAAGACTCAAGTAGCAAAGGTCACTGGAAGAAAAGTTAGAGTCTTCAGGAAGGCCAAGGAGATGCTTCCATTTCAAGTCTTGGATGTTAAAAATGATCTCTGCCCTTCCAAGCTCCAAAAAGCTTTGGCTCGAGTTCTATGGCAGAAAAACTGTGTTAGACGCTTGAGAAAGGTCAGAATTCTCACCCAGTCCACCATTACCTTTGGTCACCACCATCACAACCTAGTGCTGGTTAAAAGGGCTCAAAAGGCCTGTTAACAGAAAATTAAGGTAATGAGTTTTTTATTTTCCACGTTGAAGTAATGCCTAATCCGTTCTCCCAGCTGTGACCACTCAATCATAACATAGTTTAAAATAGATTGGCTGTCTCACTCAGTAGCAAATGGGAGTTAAAATGAACTCTATTCCTGTTTGGACCATTAATAACAATAAATCCACTGCAACATGAGGGAATTTATATAGATCCTTCTAGTGCATTTCACACTCACTGAAAAACATATCGGCAATGTTTGCTCAGAAGAAGCTAAGAGGCCAATATCATCAATGTTGCTCTGCTCAACATAATTATTTCATGTATACATTTTCTTTATTACTCATCTCATTCTATTACTCATCTCATTTAGTGCCTGAATTTCTGAGCTTGTCAAATATATTCTCCATATCAACTGTACTCAGCTTGTTCTCACATGAAATTTTATTCAATATTATTTATCAATGCACATGGAGTCTTTTATTCCTTTTCCTCCTGCACTGAGAAGTTCTGATATAGTCTATTAGAGGACTGTGCCTTCTAGATAAGAATAAACTATATGTGGAATCTAAAATAGCCAAACTCATAGAAACAGAGTAGAAAGGTAGAAAGGTGGCTACCAGAATTTGGGGGGCAGGGGGAGAATTAGGGAGATGTTAGGAAAAAGGTACAAACTTCCAGTAAGAAGATAAGTACGTTTTGGGGATCCAATGCCCAGCATTGTGATCAGAGTTCACAGTACTGTATTGTACACTTGAAAATTGCTGAGAATAGATCTTAAGTGTTCTCATCCCCCGCAAAGACTTGATAATTATGTGATAGAGATTATTGTATCACAATATATAAATAACCCTACAGTGTTAATCATATTGCAATATGCAAGTGTATCAAATCATATGTTGCACACCTTACCCTTACACACTGTTGTATCTTATGTCAGTTATATCTCAGTAAGCATGGAAGAAAAAAACATCACAGTTCTGTGTCTACTATCTCTGGTTTTTCTCTCCAACCCAAGTGCTTTCAGTCTGCCAAAATCACCAATGGTCTCTTTAACCTAAATTCTTCACTCTCGTCTCTAATTTTCCATCCTTAGGTTCCTTCCCACTAGGGTTAGTAAGGTTCCTCATTGACTTCATAAACATTTTGATCCAGAGCATAACCTTTACCCTGCACTCAGTGCCCCCGGGGAGTTCAATCCTGTCCTTGCTCCACATTTGCCCCCCTCCGCTACTAAGAGCTGAGTGCCCTCCGCAGTCCTCTTTATGGTTGGACCAGCACACAAACCCATTTAGAATATTCCATTGACTCTTGGTCACTTCAGCAGTTTTATGCTTGAAGTCTTCTGACTTTCAGTCAGGCAATCATTTCTCTGAACAGTTTAAAGTACAGATTCCCAAGGAATAATAATTAGAAACATCCAAACTGCTTCACTGGTTTGCAGATAATTGGCAATGTAATAGAACCTATAGGACCACATAGAAAGTATGTGCTCATTTTGAATATCAACTTATGAATACTGTCATCTATCTTTATATCTAAATAGGATTCTATAAATTTATCCATAAATATAAATATAAAATCCCTTTTATAGCTATGTATTCTTTGACATAAACTGGGAGTGCATAGGACTAAAGATATCAAATACATTTAAAGGCAGAGTCTGCTAAAGCAACAATATATAGTCAAGGCAGACCATATGTTTGCTTGTTTCAAAATACACTAGATTAAAAACATAGTGGTCCTTGGGGTGCCTGGATGGCTCAGTCAG
Organism: Zalophus californianus; assembly: GCF_009762305.2. Taxonomy (NCBI): domain Eukaryota; kingdom Metazoa; phylum Chordata; class Mammalia; order Carnivora; family Otariidae; genus Zalophus; species Zalophus californianus. Next base: position 81,170,211 of record NC_045606.1, read on the forward strand.
TTAAGCGTCTGCCTTCGGCTCAGGTCATGATCCCAGGGTCCTGGGATCGAGTCCTGCACTGGGCTCCCTGCTCAACAGGGACTCTGCTTCTCCCTCTGCCTGCCGCTCCCCCCGCTTGTGCTCTCTCTCTCTCTCTCTGACAAATAAATAAAATTTAAAAAAAGAAAGAAATGATATAATATGAAGTTGAGAGACTTAAAATCCTTGACATGGTTTAATGATCCATATCTTTTCATGAGATAAAACAAATATCCTTGGAGTAAAATAATTTCTTTACTGTATTATCACAAAACAGTCTTATGTGCCCCAGGTTGTAGGACTGATATTGGCTTTAGGTACACACGTCCAGTAGGAGTTCCTTATTCCCAGGATGTAGGGAAATTCATTAATCTCTTACCCATCTCCAAATCCCTTCACTAAAACCTGAGATTTCTCTCTTAGAGCTACATTATTTTAATTGAAGTCTTTGTTAGCGTGTTAAAGTCAATGATCTATAGCAGAAGGTTACATAATGACTGTTACCAGTAAATTAGAGTAAACTCACCAAATTATAGTTTCTGCATAAATAAATATGCATAATTCAAAGATCCTGAATGGAGAGAGTATTTGTGGGATAAGGAATAAGAGAAGGAGCAGATAATCATCGGTCACCATGAAGGAAAAAGCCCCACAGACTGTGAGGAATGGTAATGCTACAAACAAGCTTCAGCTCTTCTAAAACTCTAACAGAAGGCTGAATTTTAACCATGAGAGGGTCTGTCCTGAGCTGATACACATTCCTGAGTATCATATAAAGATGCCAACTCTAGGTGAATTCCATTCAGTAGCCAAACTGTGTAATATGACTCTCAAAACTATGTAACAAACAAAACAAAAATTAGTTTTATAGTTTCTATTCTTTTCCATAAGAAAGAAATCCGTATTTCCTGGACTTTTGTCTGCTCCCTCAACACATTATCCTTCCGACACATGTATCTGTAAGAAGCTTAGACTCAGTGATTTGTGTGTACTTGGAAATTAGGAAATGGGTGAGAATACTAGAGGACAGTGGACAATACACTTTTCAAAAATCCTTAGACACTCAGAGGGATGCCAGAATAATTAATCATATTTATTTAAGTATATAGATGTGATGTTGTATTAAAATAGAGTAGTTCCCCCCTTATCTGCAGGGACACCCCCAGTGGATGCCTGAAACTGCAGACAGAACCGAGCCCTATGTATACTATGTTTTTTCCTATACATACCTATGAAAAAGTGTAACTTATGAATTAGGCACAGTAAGAGATTAACAACTGACAACAAAATAGAACAATTACAATATGCTGTACTGAAAGTTACATGTGGTCTCTCTGTCTAAATACCTGAATATCTTACCGTACTGCACTCACTCTCCTTCTGTGGTGATGTAGGTTGGTAACGTGCCTACGTGACGAGAGAAGGGAGCTGAGGGCCACAGATGCCGTGATGTAGCAGTAGGCTGCTGCTGACAATATGTGAGAAGGATCGTTTCCTTCTGGACCACGGTTGACCTCGGGTAACAGAAACTGCAGATAAAGGGGAACTACTATGTTTTTCTTTTTATTTATTTATTTATTTATTTCTAAAGATTATTTATTTATTTATTTGACAGAGCACAAGTAGGCAGAGCGGCAGGCAGAGGGAGAGGGAGATTTTCAATTTTTTTTCATTCATGAAGTGAGGGTAAACCTACAGACATAAAGTATATATTAAGGGGCTATGAACATTTAATAAGTGACTTTAAAGTGCCATGTTGCACAAATGATCACAAGGCATTATTCATCTGTGTTAAGCATCCTATTAGCCTAAGGCTTATCTGCTTAACTAAGAAAGCATTTGTCTTTACAAGAGTTTTTTTTTTTTTAATTTTTTCTTATTATCAGCATAATGTCATAATATAGAAGCATATTCTCGGTACAATGAAAGTAAATTTCCTAAGATAGAAAGTGGGAAATAATTTATAAAACATAAATTAATGATTTTATTCTTCATTACTGATATAACACATGATATCTTACATGTGTCTGGGCAAATCCTGTTGATTCATTTCAGAGTGCTTTCATGAATGCGTCAGCAAAGTTCACCGTGCCTCTCTCAGCTTCTGGTGGCTCTCAGCATACCTTGGCTTATGCCCACATCTCTGCCTCAGTTGTCACAATACCTTCTGCCTCAGTTGTCATAATACCTTCTTCACTTCTGTGTGTGTGTGTGTGTGTGTGTGTGTGTGTGTGTGTTCTCCCTCTGCCTCACTCTTAGGAAGATTTAAGACTTAGGGCATTTAGAGCCCACCTGAATAATACAATACCATCTCAACATTCTTAACTTAATCACATCTACCAAGATCTTTTCCTTTTTGACATATCTGTGTCCAGGGATTAGGATGTGGATATCTTTGGCAAGCGGTGGTTCAATTTTCAGCTCGCCACAGAAATATATATATTGTTTAGTGTATTCTTCCAATTCCACGTGGAACCATAAGCTCTGTGTTTCTATAATTGAATCTTAGTTGTTTATTTCTCCAACATTCTCCATCTCCCTGCAACAGCCATTCTGACTTTCTCTAGTAGGAAGAGGGAAGGGATAAACGTACCACCTTAGTCTTCTCCTTTAATTAGGAGAAAGTAGGTGTGATAGATACAGAGTCGCATACCTGATACACACAACCACCCCTTTGGTAAAAGAATCTCAATTTGATTCTGAAGATGATGCACCTGGTCCCAGACAGAGGCTCGGGATATGTCGAAGCCAAGCACAGGACTGTGTCCCCCACCCTTCCCCAGTCTTCATGCAGCCACATCTGACCAGTGATGTAAAGGAAGTCTGCGACACGGGCGCCTGGGTGGCTCAGTTGGTTAAGCGACTGCCTTCGGCTCAGGTCGTGATCCTGGAGTCCCGGGATCGAGTCCCGCATTGGGCTCCCTGCTCGGCGGGGAGTCTGCTTCTCCCTCTGACCCTCTTCCCTCTCGTGCTCTCTATCTCTCATTCTCTCTCTCTCAAATAAATAAATAAAATCTTTAAAAAAAAAAAAAAAAAGGAAGTCTGCGACAATCTCTCCCAGAAGGGATTGTGCTTTTCTGATAACAACTTCAAGCTCAAAATATACATGTCAGGGGAGACAAGAGGCAGTCAAAGGGAGAAGGATCTGAAGGCAAACCATTGTGACCCGCGTTGATGCTTTTCACAGGTTAACACTTTCGAAGTGTATGGTGTAGGGGTGTATGATTAAGTTACTGCCAATTAATTTCTTTTGCTTGTGTTTCTAATTGATATTAGTTTTATTAGGTGTTTGAGCTTAGAGATTTTATGATCTTAGCTTTACTCCTCCACATTTAAGTAGAATATTCTGCTATGGTTTTCAATGAATGTGTTTGCTACTGCTTGTATTAAAGGCACAAAAGATATAGATGTATAGATATCTATCTGTATCTATGTGGTTTTACACCTCAACCAGCATTGGTATTATGCCTAAATGAACACAAATTACTGTGACCTATGTGATAAAGGACATAAAGCAATTTGACTTTGATGCTCAGAGAGTTTTTAAAATAGTAAATCTTTTTTTAATTTTAAATTCAATTAGCCAACATATAGTACATCATTAGTTTCAGATGTAGTGTTCAATAATTTATCAGTTGCATATAACACCCAGTGCTCATCATATCACATGCCCTCCTTAATGCACATCACCCAATTGCCCCATTCCCCCACCCATCTCCCCCTCCAGAAACCCTCAGTTTGTTTCCTATAGTTAAGAGCTTTTCATGGTTTTTCTCCCTCTCTGATGACTTCCCATTCAGTTTTCTCTCTCTTCTTCTATGATTCTCTGTGCTATTTCTTAAATTCCACGTATGAGTGAAACCGTATGATAATTGTCTTTCTCTGATTGACTTATTTCACTCAGCATAATACCCTCCAGTTTCATCCATGTCGATGTAAATGGTACATATTTACTCCTCCACATTTAGGTAGAATATGCATATAGTACGTATGGTTGAGTAATATTCCATTGTGTATATATATATATATATATATACACACACATATAGTACATATGGTTGAGTAATATTCCATTGTGTGTATATATATATATATATATATATATATATATATATATATATATACCACATCTTCTTTATCCATTTGTCTATCGATGGACAGCTCAGCTCTTTCCACAGTTTGGTTATTGTGGACATTGCTCCTATGAACATTGGTGTGCAGGGGCTCCTTTGGATTACTACATTTGTATCTTTGGAGTAAATACCTAGTAGTGCAATTGCTGGGTCACAGGGTAGCTCTACTTTCAACTTTTTGAGGAACCTCCATACTGTTTTCCTGAGCGGCTGTACCACTTTGCATTCCCACTAACACTGTAAGAGGGTTCCCCTTTCTCTGCATTCTCGCCAAAATATGTTGTTTCCTGTCTTGTTAATTTTAGTCATTCTGACTGCTGTGAGGTGGTATCTCATTGTGGTTTTGATTTGTGTTTCCCTGATACCAAGTGATGTGGAGCATTTTTTCATGTGTCTGTTGGCCATTTGTGTGTCTTCTTTGGAGAAATGTCTGTTCATATCTTCTGCCCATTTCTTGACTGGATTATTTGTTTTTTGGGTGTTGAGTTTGATAAGAATAGTAGAACAGATCAATAAAACTAGAAGCTGGTTCTTTGAAAGTAGTAAGATCAATAAACCCCTAGCCAGAGTTATCCAAAAGAAAAGAGAAAGGACCCAAATTAACAAAATCATGAATGAAAGAGAAGAGATCATGACCAACAGCAAGGAAATCGAAACAATTTTTAGAACATATTATGAGCAACTGTATGCCAACAAATTAGACAATCTGGAAGAAATCGACGCATTCCTGTAAACTTATAAACTACCAAAACTGAAACAGGAAGAAATAGAAAACCTGAACAGACCCATAACCAGCAAGGATATTGAAGCAGTAATCAACAGTCTCCCTACACACAAGAGTCCAGGGCCAGATGGCTTCCCAGGGGAATTCTACCAAACATTTAAAGAAGAACTAATACCTATTCTTCAGAAGCTGTTTCAAAAAATAGAAATGGAAGGAAAACTTCCAAACTCATTCTATGAGGCTAGCATTACGTTGATCCCAAAACCAGACAAAGACCCCATCAAAAAGGAGAGTAACAGACCAATATCCCCGATGAACATGGATGCCAAAATTCTCACCAAGATGCTAGCCAAAAGGATCCAACAGTACATTAAAAGGATTATTCACCATGACCAAGTGGGATTTACTCCTGAGCTGCAGGGATGGTTCAACATTCACAAATCAATCAATGTGATACATCACATTAATAAAAGAAAGGACAAGAACCATATGATCCTCTCAATTGATGCAGAAAAAGCATTTGACAAAATACAGCATCCTTTCTTGATTAAAACTCTCCACTCATACACACACACACCCCCACACACAAAACCCGACACCCAGTAAAGTTCCTTTTAACACACACAAACTCTCCACAGGGTAGGGATAGAGGAAACATACCTCAATATCATAGAAGTCATCTACAAAAGCCCAGAGCAAATATCATTCTCAATGGGGAAAAACTGAGAGCTTTTCCCCTAAGGTCAGGAACACAACAGAGATGCCCACTCTCACCACTGTTGTTCAGCATAGCACTAGAAGTCCTAGCCTCAGCAATCAGAAAACAAAAAGAAATAAAAGGCATTCAAATTGGCAAAGAAAAAGTCAAACTCTCATTCTTTGCAGATGACATGATCCTTTATGTGGAAAACCCAAAAGACTCCACCCCAAAATTGCTAGAACTCATGCAGGAATTCAGCAACATGGCAGGATGTAAAATCAACACACAGAAATCAGATGCATTTCTATACACTAACAATGAGATAGAAGAAAGAGAAATTGAGGAGTTGATCCTATTTACAATTGCACCAAAAACCATAAGATACTTAGGAATAAACCTAACCAAAGAGTTGTAAAAGATCTGTACTCTAAAAACTACAGAACAATGGGCACCTGGGTGGCTCAGTTGGTTGGGTGACTGCCTTCAGCTCAGGTCATGATCCCAGAGTCCCAGGATCGAGTCCTGCATCAGGCTCCCTGCTCGGCAGGGAGTCTGCTTCTCCCTCTGACCCTCCCCCCTCTGTGTTCTCTCTCTCAAATAAATAAAACAAAAATCTTAAAAAATTAAAAAAAAATAAAAATAACAGAACACTTATGTAAGAAATTGAGGAAGACCCAAAGAAATGAAAAACATTCCATGCTCATGGATTGGAAGAAAAAATATTGTAAAAATGTCTATACCACCAAGAGCAGTCTACACATTCAATGCAATCCCTATCAAACTACCATCAGTATTTTTCACAGAGCTGGAACACATAATCCTAAAATTTGTATGGAACCAGAAAAGACCCCGAATATCCAAAGGAACATTGAAAAAGAAAACCAAAGCTGGTGGCATCACAATTCCAGACTTCAAGCTGTATTACAAAGCTGTGATCATGAAGACAGCATGGTACTGGCAAAAAACAGACACATAGATCAATGGAGCAGAATAGAGAACCCAGAAATGGACCTCCAACTCTATGGTCAACTAATCTTCAACAAAGTGGGAAAGAATACCCAATGGAAAAAGGACAGTCACTTCAATAAATGGTGCTGGGAAAATTGGACAGCCACATGTAAAAGAATGAAACTGGACCATTTTCTTACACCACACACAAAAACAGACTCAAAATGAATGAGGGACTTAAATGTGAGACACGAATCCATCAAAATCCTAGAGGAGAACACAGTCAGCAAGCTCTGTGACCTTGGCCGCAGCAACTTCCTGCTAAACACATCTCCAAAGGCAAAGGAAACAAATGCAAAAATGAACTATTGGGACTTCATCGAGATAAAAATCTTCTGCACAGCAAAGGAAATAGTCAACAAAACTAAAGGGCAACCTATGGAATGGGAGACGATATTTGCAAATGACATATCAGATAAATGGCTAGTATCCAAGATCTGTATAATATTACATCTTATTAAAAATCTAAAGATGGTGCTAAAAAGTGAAATACTGACCAAACATAAAGCTAGATTTCTATGATGTTTGTATATTCATAAAGAAATGTCTTCTGAATTGTCATTTTCAGGAACAAAAGCAAATAGTAAGCTAAAAGATAAACACAAAGTTAAATGCTATAATGGAGCAGTACACAGATAACCTAAAAGGTGTATATACATAGACTTTTCCTGTGTTCTCCCAAAATTGGATCAAAATTTAGGTCAAACAATAATTGGATAAAAAAATCCAATTATTTTGTATTATTTGTCCCTGGATAGGGAAGTCTTATTAATGATCTCAAATAGTGCTGTTGAAATCGAAGGGCCCTAGTTGTGTAACACTAAAGAACCATGTCTAATTGAACATGCCTGTTTTAGTTTCTATTTCCTTTAAAACAATAAAAATCACTGAGAACTGTCCCTAATGGCAAAAAAAAAAAAAAAAAAAAAATCAAATAGTGCTGATAAAGCAAAGCTGAAATGACTAGGGAAGTCCAGAAATTGCAAGTGAAATTCAAAAGGATTTGCATTTCCTGTGTAAGTTGGCTGATGTGGCAAATCACGTTTAATGCTGACAACTGTTAAAAGTAATGATAAATGGAGACCAAAAAGAAGCAGATAAATGAAGCAAGCAATCCAGAGCCGCTGAGTTCCTAATAGATGACAAAAAGCTCGGACATGGGTTGAAATCCTTTGAATGGCAGGAAATGCGGAGGATGGAGGAAACTGATTTACAAATCTCAGGAGTTTGAATCCCGAGTGTGTGTATTGTTTCCACATTAATATTTTATCTATCTAGTCAGCTTAAGTCGTGGATGAAGTGATACTAAAATACAGATCATATGCTTCTTTAAGTTAGGACATGTTCAGATTTATAAACTTATAGACAAGAACTAGTTTGAAAGGGAAATTTTTCAGTTGTATTCTTAAAAACGAGTTTTATTGCAAAGCTTCCAAAACAACTGGCAAACCTTAATGTTATCCAGTTTATCCAAAATTGTCTAAGCTGACAAATACTGAAGTTAGAACTCATATAGGTCTTGAGATTAAAGAGCATCCCAAGCCTGATTCCTATAGAGAGGACTACTGCATCTCGTCCAAGCATTGTCTTTCATATATATGGCAAAAATAAAGATATTTGGGGGAGTAAATAATGATTTTGAGTCAATTAGGCATTATAATAGGAATTAACTATATGTTTCTTCAATCAGTTCTAAGTCAGCTGTGTTGCAAGGAGAGTGTATCAGATGGCAGTTATATATGTGCAGACCTGCATGAGTATTTGTGCAGATCTATTAAATAACAACTTCATTGGAAATGACTGCACATTTCTACCTGCTAGATCAAACATCTATTAAATGCCTATGAAAGCACTCTGTAAGCTTTATGTGGGTTTATCAATATGAAAAAGCATATGCCACAAATGATTCTGGGCTGGTTCCCTCCTGTCCGGAATAGCCTCATGCATTTACTCCAGGTTGCTAAACAAGTTTTATTATTTCTATATATGCCATGATGTCAGAATTGGGGAGACAACAGATAATCCAATATAGGATTGCAAAACAGATTGGCTTCCTCAACAGAATACTAAGTAGCAAGTCCAGGATTTGGCTGAGAGAGCAGGATTGGTCATTGCTGCTAATCGGTATCAATATAATTAATTATTGTATTTTGATTTTCTATCCAACCACCATGCCAAACTTGTTAATCCTAATAATGTTCTGTAACTGACATTTTGTTCCAATGAAAGGATTCTATCATATGTGGTAATGGACAGTTTTGAGAGTCTCGTTTTTTTCTTGCCTGACCATATTAGCTTTTTTTGTTTGTTTAACTTATTTACTACATTTGTTGATGTGTCCAGTAAAATATGCAGTAGATGCACTGATAGTATCTTTGCTTGTCCCTCATTGAATGAGAAAACTTTCAATAGTAAGCATATTTTTACTGTAGAATATTGGTAAATAATTTAACAGGTGAAAGGGTTTCCTTTTCCTCCTAAATCACTAATATTTTTTTTATCAAGAATGGGTGCTAAAATATATCAAAGATTTTTTCTATACCTTTTGAGGTAACAGATTATTTTACTATGATGAGTGTCATTTATAGTATTTTTAATAACCACCTTTCTATTCCTGTAACATACCTGACTCAGTGATGGTACTTGATTTTGTTTTCTGGAAGTTCTTAAATTAGTTGTTTTCATATTTTGATAAAGAGGTTACAAGTAAGTTGTGGTGTCTACTGCTTACCTTTCATAAATCATCCTTGCCTGGTTTTAAGTTTCTAGGTTAAGCCAGCTCATAATTGAGTAATGTTTTCTCTATTTTCAGTGCTATGCAAGAGTCTTTATGATACTAATGTCTGGCATTTCTTGAGGCTTGCTTTATAACCAAGGGCATGCTCAATTTTTATGTGTGTTTCTTGCATGCTTAAGAAGAATATGGGTTCTCTAATTCTTGCATGCTGGGTTCCATATAGGTCCATTAAATTAAGCTTACTGATTGTTCTATTCAAACATTTAATTTCTTTGCTAATTGGTATGTTTTTAAGGTGATTCTTGGCATGACCACGATAACGAGTTTGGCAGCTTCTCTTTGTGGTTTTATCAATATTAGCTTTACATATTTTGAATTTATAAGATGTATTCAAATTGAGAATTTTTGTATCATTCTGGTGAGTTGAAAGTTTTAACATTATACAGTTTATCTCTTACTCATACAAAGTCATTCCATTGTGGATTAAGTCTCCTGCTTAGATGTAGGGTGATTTGGAGATAAAGATCATACAGTATGGTAGCAACAACTTCTTCATATATGGTTTCATTGTCATTTCTTGAAGAAGTAGTAGAGAGGGAATGAGGAGGCTCACTGGTCTCAGCCTGGAAGCGATGTGCCATTTCTGTTTATATTTCATTGGCCAGAATGAGTCACCTGGCCATTAATGATCCATAAGGGGACTGTGTGCCATGTCACTCTTTCTGGACCAGGCAGAGGGAAAGCTCCATCTCTGAGCTTCTTTAATGGTGAAGGTATAAAAAAAGAAGAGGGAAAATTATATATTGACTTCTAAAGTTTTCACCTGGAAGTAACACACATTATTTCTCCTCACATTTTACTGGCCAAAGAAAGTCTCATGGCTATGCTTAACTTCAGACAGGATGGGATATACATCCTTGACATGCCCTGGGAAGCAGACAGTTCAAAATACATACTGAACATAACTATTAATTAGCATATTAGTGAAGAGTGATGATTATGTGAACTGAGGAAGTGGCAGAGAGGGACATAAATAAATTCATTTTAATATATTTGCATACACAAGCGCCACCATTTGCTGGGTGTTTAGGTAGAAGCATCCCACCTGAGTAGCATCCCACCTAGGTAGGTAACAGTGTCAGAGTTATGTGGAAGAATGGGGAGAAACAGATTTTGTTCTCATTGAGGCAGGGGAGAAAACCAGCTTTGTCTTTAATTAAAGAAAGTAAAGTTAAAATAATGCAGTATATAACCTTGTATCTATTTTTTATTCTTTATTCTTACTGAGGCAAAGGGAGGAATTAGGTTCATCCTTAATTATAGAAAGTAAAGCCAAAATAATGGGTTATATAACTCTATACATGTTTTTAGTTCATTGCCTCTGCTTTTAGAGTTTGGATACCCAAAGCTCTCTAAGAAGCTATAAATAAGAGGGGAAAAAAAAGAAAGGAAGAAAACCTAGTTCCTTAAGTAGACATATGAGAAAGAAGATGTTTAAAGAAGCAGAATTTCCCCCATTGTGCCCACGGCCACACCAGTGTCTATTGGTTGCACTCCTAGTTCAAAGTCCACTTTTTCTATGACTCTTTTAAGAGACTCTTGTCAGTTTAAATTTCTTGGCTGTCAGGTACAGTGGTGATGTGTTTTATCTGGCTATGTCAAGTACATCACTTTATTCCTGCTCACAATGAAAAGATTTCAACTGGAAAGGCATGCTTTGGGGAAGACTTCAAACCAACTAAAAACCAAACTTACCTTTTAAAAAGACTCAAATTAAGTTTGACATGAAGTATGGCATCCTGGACCATTCAGATTGCAATTAACTTTGACAGTGTTCAATTGATTACACCTTTCATTGTGGTTATTCAGAGACTATATTGCATATTAAAATTTTCAAGGTGTTAGCTATCCAAAATTTAGGTCTTCTTTATCTCTAGCTGCAGAAGTATATAACTTGACATTTATCATAAAAATTTTGTTCCTCACACAAAAAAATCATAGATATCTCTATAATGCTTAGAAGAAAACTTTTAGTGAATTTTCAAAATTATTTATTTTTTAAGCTAAAACCTTACTTTTTAGCCTTGTTTTCTCCCAAACCACTACACAGGCAGACACATACCCACATACAAACCTTCTGAGTTCTGATTTAACTAGGCTTAAAAAAAAAAAAATAAGTTCAGGGCTCTGGTTTTATTTCTCTATCATCCTTTTTAGCAACTCCTTCCTCCAGGGCACTCTAATCAAGCTATCCTTAACGCATGGTAGCATTGCGGCATACTATCCAGAAGAGAAGCATCTCTTCCAGTAGCTCCTATAGAAGGATAGAAAGCTCATATAAGCCAGATATCCAGAAAACATCTTCTTTAGTCTATTTTACCCAAACTGGGTTGTTTATATATGAGCCATTCTCTGTGATTGGAGCCTGAGGGCTTGGTTTTATCTAATTAAAATCACTGTCAAGAGTAGAGAGTAGGGGTAATTGAGGTCAATCTGTATCAAATATTAATAAAGAGAAATCTTCTTATTTGAAGAAATTATGGTCAAAAGCTTCCCCAAATTAATGAAAAACATTAACGTACACATCTAAGAAGCTCAACAAATTCCAAGTAAAATAAACTCAGAGAGACCCACATGCATCATAATCAAATTTATATAAGCCAGTGACAAAGAAGACAGTCTTAAAGGAACAAGAGAGAAGGATCTCATCAAATACAGGAATCCTCAATAAGATTAACAGCTGATTTCTTATTTTAAATCATGGTGGCCTGAAAGTAGTTGTCTTAGTTCAGGCTGCTGTAACAGAACACCTTAGTCTGGTTGGCTTTCTCACAGTTTTGAAGGTTGGGAAGTCCCAGATCAAGGTGATGAAAGATTTGGTATCTGGTGAGAGCCTGCTTCCTGGTTCATAGGTAACCATCTTCTGGCTATGTCCTCATATGGTGGAAAGGAGTAGAGGTTCTCTGAGATCTCATTTATAAGGGCAACTAACCTCATTCATGAGAGTTTTACCTTCATGGCCTAATTTATTTTAGACAATTTAGATTTCTAAATTTTCTATTTCAGGAGATTTAGATAAATTTTTCCTATTTAATGTGGAAAAAAGTTTTTCAACAAATGGTACTGAGACAAGTAGATATCCTACTCAAAATGATGAATTTCTACCCTTCCTTCACATCATATGCAAAAATGAACTCAAATGGATCAAAGACTAAATATAAGAGCTAAAACTATAAAACTCTTAGGAGGAAACATAGGCATAAGTTTTTGTGATTTTGGATTAGGCAATTGCTTCTTAAACATGATACCAAAACCACAAGAATATTAAAAGACAACCCATGGATGGGAGAAGATATTTTCAAATCATTTATCTGAGAAGGGCTAAGTATCCCAAATATATAGAGATTCATACCTGATTTAAAAGCAGAAAGAGGGTTTGAATAGACAATTCTCCAAATAAGATATATAATGGCTAATAAGCACATGAACTGATGCCATGAAAATAAAGAAGAAAAAACCCCTAGAAAATAACAAGTTTTGGCAGTGTTGGTGAGTATGCGGAGAAGGTGGAATTCTCATACATTGCTCCCGGGAATGCAAAATGGGCAGCAATGTGGAAAACAACTTGGCAGTGCCTCAGTAAGTTAAACACAGAATTGCCATGTGACCCAACACTGCTACTCTTAGGTATATACCAAAGAAAATTGAAAACATATGCCACATAGGAACTTTTCCGTAATGTTAACAGCAGCATTATTCATAATAGCCCCAAAGTGAAAACAATGTCAAAGTCCATCAGCTGATGAATCTTAACAATGTGGGGGGCACCTGGGTCGCTCAGTCAGTTAAGTGTCCAACTCTTGATTTTTGGCTCAGGTCATGACATCATGATCTCAGGGTCATGAGTTCAAGCCCCATGTCGGGCTGTGCACTCAGCATGGAGTCTGCTTGAGATTCTCTCTCTCCTTCTATCCCTCCCCTCACTCATGCACTCTCTAAATAAATAAATAAATAAATAAATAAATAAATAAATAAATAAATAAATAAATAAATTTTTTAAAAAATATGGTACATCTGTACCATGCAATACTATTCAGCCATAAAAAGGGATGAAGAAAGTACTGACACCGATACTAATACCACAGCATGGGTGAACCTTGAGAACATGATGCTAAATGAAAGAAGCCAGACACAAAGAACCTTACATTGCATGGTTCCATTTATAGGAAATATCCAAAATAGACAAATATGTACACACAGGAAGTAGATTAGTAGTTGCCAGGGAATGAGGTAAAGGGTGAATTGGGAGGTGTAGTGTTTCTTTTTGGGGTGTTGGATGGTGTCTGAAATTAGATAGTGGTGGTGGTTTCACAACCTCGTGAATATACTTAAAATCATTGGATTGTATACTTTAAAATGGCAAACAAACAAACAACCTCCTCTCATAATTACCATCCTACATCCCCTGCAATGCATTTTCACAGTCTCAGCTTTGGGCAATCTCCCTGTCCAGAAGGATCCTGTTGCCATGAAAGATGCCCCCCGTGTATTCTGAACCATTAAGTCCCAGCTTTGCAAATATCATTCATCAACTGCCCAGAGAAAGGCAGCTGTGGGGGAGCAGCTGTGAGGTTGGAGGGATGACAGTGCGGGCAGCTCCCTGACTCGCACTCAGTTCACCTCTGCACACAGAATACATCACATAAAGGCAGGAACACGGGCCAAGTGAGAGTGCCCCCTACAGAAGGCTTTTTCACAGAAGCAGCATTTTAAAGGAACCTTGAAATTTAAGTGAAATGTAATTAGGAAGTAAGGAAAGAAGGACATTACGAGTGGAGGCAGCAGCATAAACAAACACAGAAGAAATGGTGTGACTGAGGACAGGACCCAAAGACCACATGGTGTCCAGAGATGAAGCAGGGCAGGTGTGGCTTCTCAGAAGAGACTAGCAATTTGTAGGAACATAATAAACCCAACCCATAGATTTAGATGAAGTTCCTTCTTACTCTTGTTATTGTTATTTTAGGCAAAGAATACAAAATGCTTTTACAGTGGCTTCATTTCCCTTGTAGAACGAACACCATGCTTGTCTCTGGGGTGCAATAGGGGATGACAGTCAGCTGCCAATGACTCTGTACGAGAAAACTAGGAATTTTTTAGATCTGAGAATCTTCAATTTCTGCTGTATCCCAGTACATTTATAATTTGGATTCTCATCAGTTTTCAGGAAAAATGTATTCAATCATTTTATGCTTTCAATAGAAAAAATTACAGACAGCTGGGCTTTCTTACCCTATGCTCTACTTAACATTGACAAGATCATATTCTATTTTAGGGAAAAAGCAATTTCAATGCCTGGCATCCCTTGTTTCCTCTCTCCACTCCCCAGCTGTCCAACCTTCCAGAAAATTATTTACCTTCAAAATCAGGATGAAGCCAAATAACTGAATACCTTGAAAGTTATCCTAAAAAGTTGAATTTCTTACAAAATGATATTCAAGAAAACTGAAGAGGAAAAAAGTGATATGATTCTACATGTGGATCTGGGTATACTGACTTTTAAAACAGCTTTATCAAACGCATGTTGCAGGTGGAGTCCCAAACCACATGATATTATAGACTTGGCCTTGGTTTTGCTCCTTAGAATAAAATCTTGTGATTAAGTACTTCTTTGGGCCTTTGATTCTCAATACCATCAGTTGCTTGGATGCAGGGACACTGGAAAGGTAGGTATATCTAAAGCAAATTGGTTGGCTGAAAAGCATTTTAAGTCTTTTCTAAGACAAAAATATTACTGCACTATTTTTGTATCTGCTCATCAAAAAAATCAAATTTTGTTAGACCAGGTACTTCAGATTACATTATTAGAAGATCATCTTACAGCACAAACTGGTCATTTTGGGATGGAGGAAGCAAATTACATTGTAATTCAATGCAGGCTGACAGGTTTTAGATCAAAGACTGGTTCCTGGCAATTTTTGTAATTAAGAAAATATCTATAAACATGAGGCTTGCAATACTTAATTTGAATTCAGCATGGACCACTTTCTCCTGATGCATATAGAAATGTGTCATTTACTTTTAAATGAATAAACATGACTTCAGTAACTTGGTTCTTGCATTAAAGATAACATGCTGATAGTTCTTTTAAAAATTACTTGTATTTCAATAAGTTCACTTGCTTAGAGCGTGGTATTCATGAGAGTCAGGCATCTAGAATGGGCCAGTTAGCTTCCCTTTGCTCCATGGTTTCAGACAGTATGCCTAAGCTTGGCTTGTTTTACAAATAATTATGAGCGATCCCAAGGAGGAACAGGCTAAAACTTTATATCTTTTAGTGCAAACCCAACCCTCTGAAAAAGAAAAGAGAGCAAAATTTATTATGGAAAACCAATTTATGTCCTTAACCCAGATAAAGTTCTCCTATTGCCCTATTATGTTTTACATGTTTGGTTTTCATGCTGTATTAGAATGGGAATTTAACCAAGAGAATATTGTGAAATGTTGCTTCGGGAAAGGAGGTTTTTTCCTTCCTTATGTGTTCTTTAATCAGAACAAATACTTTGGAGCTAGGTTAGAGAAAGTCATGCCCCAGTTCCTCTTTTGTCTATCTGGGAAATATAGTATCAGCAATTTCCTGAGATGCTGGTATCCAGACCAATTTTTATTCTCTTTTATAACACTTCCAAATGCCAAAGGGACATCCACAGTGTCAATAATCATCCAAAGTCATTCTTATTGGGCATCCAGTAGACAGTGCTTTAGGCTAGTGAGAAGAAAGCATCTCTAAGTAATGTATTTGTAATCAACACATTCCTGTTTATTTTTTTTAGATGTCAAGACAATAGACTATGACCTCGGAAGGATAGTTTTGATGCTGGGTGAAGGATTAATTTACAAGGGGCAAAATGACAGTTTTGGATGACTTTGGGCTTCGTGTAGAGGAGAGAGTGCAGAAGATGGGAAAAAACAAAGCTGAAGGAGGTGAGGAAATCTGCAGAGAGCAAGGCAGCCGTGCCACATAGCTTGTGAATCTCCCTCAAACTCTTTATGAAAACAGAGTAACCAATGAGCAAAACCCCTAAATCAAGGCGCAACATTTACAATTAACTAGGTGGCACGGTATCCTGCGTGATTTTGAAGACAAGTGAAAGGTAAAACATCACCAAGAGACTCAAGACGGGCATTGCGTTAGCATCCACGTGGGAAGAAGCAGGGGTAGGTGAGGGATCTCAGAACAGAACAGCCAACATGCCTGCACTGGAAAGCTCATCAGTAGGTAAGTCCAGTATTCTTATTGTGACATATGGGAAATAAAAGGAAAGAATAAAACACTTATTCTGTGGTGTCTGGCTGGTTCAGTCGAAAGAGTGTGTGACTCTTGATATCAGAGTCATGAGTTCAAGCCCCATGTTAGGTGTAGAGATTATTTAAGTAAATTAATTAAAAAAACATTTATCCTGCCTTACCAATATTATTGGATCCCAAAATAATAGTTGAAGGAGAGCCTGATTGTATAGAATTATTCCAGTCAATAAATGAAAAATAAATGATAGCAATAGAATATTACTATTTTAGAACTCCCATCAGATTAATGGATCTAGGCCATGGGCATTCACAGCTGCTAATATTTAAAAAAAAAAAAAGAAGAAGGGCAACCAAGCTACATGTGCCTCCTAATAAAAGAACACAATACAACTTGTAGGGTTGCCGAAGGGACTAAGCCTGCGTCTAATCAGACCTCTGTATCGGCTGCCAAGTTGTAGGTAATGTAGAGGACAGAGGAATATTCAAAACTATAGGTCAAATGGACCTAATTAAAAAAATAAATTGTAAGGAAAATAAGGGAAGGGAAAGCTGTGAAGGAACAGTGACTTAAGTTCGACACATCCACAAATCATAAAAAAAAAGAAAAGAGAAAAAACTCAAAAAACTAAAAATGGGGTGAGATTAAGTAGTTTTTAGGGCTGCACACTTGAGAATGAACCAATGACTTAACTTGTTTAGGAACTTACTGAATTTGTGCAACTTGCAAGGCTCTGTTCTAGTCCCTTGAATATTTAGATGATAAAACTGTAAAGAAATGCAAAGATGTGATTATTATAGAAATAAAGGAAGCGGCCACTTTTGTGGGGAGTGAAGTGATAGTGACAGATGGAGCATATATAGGGCCTCTGTGGTTCTGGGCATAGTTTTGTTTCTCAATATGAGCAGTGGAACTAGAGTGTTGATCTTATGATAACTCATTAAAGTGTATGTTTATTTATATATGTTTCTTTACCTATTTCTGTATTTGTATATGTTTCTGTACCTGTTCTGTACCTTATTTACATTTCAGAAGTTAAAAAAAAGACAGGGAAAGTAAATCTATATGGTCAGATCCAGAAATAAAACAGTAAATTGTCATTCTTATTTCCTTGACCTTTTCAGTCGCAGGTGACATGGTCCCCATGCAGATGCCCAGAATTGAGCTCTCATTTCCAGATCGATTACCTGCTTTAGTTTTCCTGCTGTATCTCTAAAGATCTAAATAGAAACTAGCAGACAGTAGGTGCTTGATATATATTTGTTGAACATTAGTAACTGGTTCTGAGTTTTTAACACCTTATAAAATTTTTAAACCTAAAAAAGGCTGCTCTTTTAATGCTAGCTGAGGAAAAACTGCTCTTCGTAAGATTTAAGAGAAGCTGGCCTTCATCATGATAAGATAGCCATTAAGATGTTCTCATGAATATACAGTGAAAAAAGGCTAAGTCGTTGCTTTTGTAAAAGGCACACCAAATGAATCATGGTACAATATGTCCCTGATTCAAACCTAAATAAATTACAGTTGAAATCCTGGCAAATATACACATCACAGAGTCAGAAAACAACATTAAGCCCATGATCAATGGTGTGTAATTATCTAATTAAAAATTAAAAATGCCTTGTTTAGTTTCGATTTTATGATAGGAAAATTCACTGTCAAATCATCATTTTTTGTTATCAATTTCCAATATAATTTCATATGTAAAACTTATACATAGAATGAGTTTTCTTATTCAGATGGCATTAGGATTATAGCCACAATTCCCAGGCTATTAAAAGTAAATAAAAATAAAGGGCAATATGCATTGGCAAACATTAACTTTTCCCTTTATATTCCCACACTGAAGACTATACCCAGAACAAAATGGTAATAAGTTTCAATGGAAGTGCATACGCTTTTAATAGCCTTGATCGTATTTAAATGTTTGATTCCCCACCTCCTAGAAATAACAGAACAAGAGCATAAATGAAAATTAAATGAAAAAATCAAAGCAAACGTCAGAAGCATCTTTCCATAAAAATTAGAAACACTTAAAAAAAAAAAAGAAAAGAAAGAAAAAAAGCCATACATGCAAGAGTTATTCAAAACACAATTATACTAGATGCCATCCGGAAGGGGCTGGGGGAACCTAAGCACTAAAAAATAAGCCTCGACAGGTGGATTGATCCTTACATATTAAGCCTTTCCTTGTTCTCCTTATGGTTCATTTGTATTTAGTTATTGGTTACTATGTGTCAGTCCACAGATTAGGTAAATAAATTTTGCTTTCTCCAGTGAAAAGTACATTTCCTAGGAAAATAATTAAAGCATACGTAAAAGCCTTAAAATGGCTTTTACTTGTTGTTGCTAAAAGGGTAGGAAGGGGTGAGGCCAAGACTGGCTTCTTTGAGTAGTTGCTAGCCTTTGATTTTTCATTCTAAGAGAATTTCTCTTGCAATTTGTCTCCCCTGTAGTGTCATAAAAATGATAGGCTCGGGGCCCCAGGGTAGTGCAGTCAGTTAAACATTGGACTCTTGGTTTTGGCTCAGGTCTTGATCTCAGGGTCCTGAGAACAAGCCCTGCGTCTGCTCAGTGCAGCGTCTGCTAAAGTTTCTCTCTCTCCCTCTCTGCCCCTCCCCATGGTCACTGGCTCTCTCTCAAAAAAAAAAAAAAAAAAAAGAAAAAAGAAAAAATGATAGGCCCCCAGAATGATAGAACTAGGAAAAATTGTTGAAATCCCCCCTGGATGGCTGATCCAGTTAGTAGGTTTTGGCTCCCTGTACAGGGTTGTACAACTGCTGAGGTAGAAGGACACCTCTCAGTCTCAGCAGATACTCAGCTGTGTCTCAAATCTATCAGAATCCCCATTTTTCTGATGTCTCTTAGGCATACTTCCTGTAGCCATGTAAGCTGCATTCAGATAGGTCCTCCATGACGATACTATAACTTCTGATTGAAGGCGTTTAGAGACACTACTTGGTTTTTCTCACAATTTAGTAACTACTAACAATATTGCCTTAGGTATAGACCTCTCCTTAGTGATTTCTTCCTGGATTATGTGTTTCCTTACAAAATAAATGTTATCAGAATTCTATTTTGAAAATCATTAATGTGTTTACTGCATTTCTCTTTGAGCTTCTCTTAAGGCATCTATCTTTCTGGGGCTTCATTAGGTTTTTCTAGGAATATCTAGAGTAAGAGATGAAATAATATTTCACTTCTGGCATTCAAAATAGGATTTTCTAGTTTGACAATGGCTCTGCAAACAAAGACATTTTCTTAAGAGAAGAGTTTCCAGTTTCTTCTATTATATTCAATACAGTAAGGGTTAAATCTGGAGGACTCAGTTCACAGAGTCAACCAGTAATGAAGTGGTGGTTTGGGAGTGTGAGGTCACCAGGCCTGCTGCTCAAAGGGAAGAGGGGGGCTGAGGCATAGGAGAAAGGCAAGAGAAGAAAAAGATAAAACAGACTATTTATCCCTGGCCCTAAGTCACAGTGTAGAGAAAAGTTGAAGAGGCAGATGAGTTATGGGCTTATCACACACACATGGCTTTGGCTTGGACTGGGAGAAGTAACAATTAAACAACAGGGGAAAGCAGGAGTCTTGACTCCACTCCTTTTTTGGAATCTTGAGAGGAGGCTGTCTTCTTCAACCAGAGGTTCAAGTTGAAGTTTAACGTACAATAAATTCTCTGTCTTTCCAAACACCATCTACAGCTAAGCCTCAGGTCAGGCACGTACCCTAACACCTGATTGTACTCCGATCAACAGCTCGAGGCAAGTATCTTAAAAGCTCTGAATTTCAGCTTGGTAAAATAAAGAGATTGGGCAAAATCCTTTTTAATATCTCCAGCAGATTTAAAATCTGATGACAGTTTATTTAAAAAAAAATTCTGTGGCCACAGTTTGCTATTTGAAAAGATGTTTCTGCTTAGCCTATATATATATATTTTTTTCCCCTCTGGTATCCCCCTATTACTTGTACTTATCTGTTAACAAACAGCGGGAGTTAGCTGGATATATTGAACTATAGTTTCATTTTGTAAGAAAAAAAGATTTATGAAAGTTATAGAATCACAATTTATAGTAATAAAGCAAACAACATTTCTTCAAGAATCTTCTAAAGTACAAAAGTAGAGATGGGTCAACAAATCACACAGATTGCAGAGAAAATAAAACAAGATCTGAGCAAAAATTATTCAGATTAACAAAAATTATAAATGTGGATGTCTAAACATATCTATGAATTACCATCAGAAATGGTTTTCCTCTATAAACCACATAATCTATCCATTTGGGGGGAAATTTCTTTTACAGGAGCTTTATGACCATAGGAAGGAGAAGACAGGTCCCTACCGTTTCTTAATATTACTCTCTTCATTTTCAGGCAAACAAGAGAAGTAGGAAAATCGAATACAGTAAGATGTTAGGTTACTTCTTCCCAGTCTAATACATTATCTTAGCCAGAAAGGCAATTCTCTTTTTTCTTAAATTTCTGCATGATTGGATTGTCATAAGTCTACCTAGTAATCTACTCAAAATAAGTGATATATTTCACCAAAATCTAAAGGGTTCCTACATAAATATCTCATTTCATTTAATATTATTTAAACACTTGACTTATTATCATCACAGCCACAGATAACTTTCCTGATGGCCACTCAAATGAATTTGAAGAACAATTCTGACCTTGCCTCTAATATGAAGGTATAACTCTCATTCTAATTACTTCATTTGTCTTTCTCTTGGTCCTTGGACTGTCAAGGAGGGAAAAAATGATGTAACATTCCTGGGGCTACAGTTATCTGACTCATACTTACTTAAAATAGCACTGTTATCCCCCACTTGTCCTGGTCACAGCAAACATTGATAGAGATAGACTTAATGGAAGGAATTGAAGGCTAATTAAGATAAATGTGTAAACCAAGTAGATGAAAATTTTATGGAGAAGATAAAGGAGATTCAAGAAAAGAAAATCAAGGTCACCTTCTATGGTTGGTTATCATCAAACTTATTTATACTAATATGATAAAGAAAGGGGAAAAAACCATCAGATAATTGAAATGATACATATTTTGTGGGGACAATCACCTCGCAAGAACAGTTTTTGGATGACCCACAAAGGCAGAACATAAGGTAGAAAGCCTTCAGAAATTAGAAATTCAAAGAGAAAAAAATTAAATAAGAAAAGCCATTCATATAAGCAGAGTAAAGTAGCTAATTCAATTATTTGAATGATTAAGAACAACTACAGACAAAAATACTTGCTGTTGAGAAAAAGAAAAAGATTTTCCCTGTATTATCCAGGTTGACTGGTTGCATTAATCTAATTCATTGGATTGATTAATCACTTAGCTTTGTTCTTATCGGCACAGCCTTGGTGTCCTAAAGCCTTAAGCCCATGGGGTATATTTAGTCTCATTCTCTTCAAACTGAATCTTTGAATCGATTAATCACAGAATGCTTGCTTATTGTGCTTCATGTAGTAGTGTCACAAAAATAATATCTTTTGTATTTAAAATGTATTTTTCACATAAAGCAGTATACCAAAGCTCAAAAAGATTATTTATTTTTCCAAAAAGATTAGCTCACTAAATAATAACATATCTATTAAATGTCAACGAACTACATACTAGCTCTTAACCTAAGTAATGACCTTTTTAACCAGATATTCCTGCATAACCCACCTTCAACTTCTGCAGCCTTTCAAGATCATCCTTCTTTGATACCCACATCGCCTCTATCATATTTGGTCAGGGGAAGCCAAGTTTTTGCCCCTTCCTGTTTTTGAGAAATCCCAATAAATGCATTTGCTTTTTATGCAGCCTGATGGTCACTTATTCCCTCTCTGCCTTCATAGTCCTCTACTCAGCGGTCAAGCCAACTTCATATACTGCCCCCCCCAATACTGTATCATCCTAAAGGATGACATAAACTCTTCTCTTAGTTTTCCAAAGAAATTATCACACCTAACTATCACTTTTAGCAAAAACTCACTAAAATATTAGGGGTAATGGAAAGATAAAGAAATGCAGAAGTAGATTAAGGGGGGAAAAGGTATGTTCCTAGTCATGCATCTCTACAGGTTCTCTTCCTGGATGGATGCGGTTCTCAACCCCAAGCCTACTATAATTTCAAGAAGCCAGTTCACCAACCACAGAGGAGTGACCCCCTCTCCCAGGCTGTCCTGCCTGATGTCTAGACCCTCACCCTTTCTGAAGTTCTTGGTGAGGAAACAAGAGCTTTCTTCCATTGTTTTATCTTTTGTCATTGTTTTTATTTCCCTGAATGTAAACTATTGCAAAGCTGCAACTTAATCTGGAAGAAAACAACCTTTCGATTATTATGCATATTTTCATTAATATTTGGCTCTTCCTTACCTCTAAATATTCCCTTCCAGACTGGAATATTGACTTTTATATTAGAAAGTTTAAAGACCTACAAAGGCTGTTCCCTTCTCCCTCAAAGTTAAGATGCAATCTGCTTTCAAAATTGAATCCAGAATGTATGTCATATTCTAGAGAATATGGGGGGAGAATTGACAGCTTTGAAGAGGCTGTTTTTCCTCTACAACTAACCAGTTAGGCTTCAATAAATACTTGGATCCCACCCCAGCTAGTGTACTCTTACTACATTAGAAATTACTTAGTAGCTAGTTTAAATCCAGTTATTCCTAAAATTAATAGTTGTGTGAATGAAATCAGCAGAGAATTTCTAAACCAATTTGCATATGGAGTTCAATAATGTGTCTGAGTTTATGGATGATTTGACAGTGTCCTTTCTTAGCCCCATATGTTGGAAACTTAAAAAACACAGGATGCAGAAACTGACTTTCAGATGAATATGGCTGGTATGGAGCTATGAGTCAGCCCATTTATTATCTAACTGAATTTCACCTTTAAAGCACCATGCGGGAATTGTTCAGAGCACCTTAATTATTGTGAAGAATAGAAAAAAGCTCTAAACACTTATGACATTGTTCATTTAATCTCCTTTCCCCCAAAGAGAAAAAGAAATAATCCACAACTTTCCATGGAAGGCAGAGAAGTGCAATTCTTTAAAAACCTTAGATACTTTTGAAAAAGAGCTAAATATTTTGTCTCGTTCCCTGGAAATAGCACCCATCCCACATGATATTAAATTTTCTAACTTACTTGAAAACGAAGTATGGATTATTCAGTGGGAAAAAGGCAGAATCTAACTGGGTTCTAATCCAAAATTTGGAAATAAGTTTTGGTTGGAAATTCTTCTACAGTTAGCAGAAAATATGATGGCCAAGCCATCAAAACTGAATAATATATCCATGGTTCGTGAAAGCCCTGAATAGATCAGGTGCAAAGCTAATAGGACAGTATTTACAGGGCACTTGCTTTCTGTAATGTGACCATTAGAAATTCATTAAGAGTCAGACTGGGAAAATGAAGAGACTAAAGATATTATAACAAAAAGGAAAATTTATTTTAACAATGAAGAGTTAAAAACGTTTATTTACTAAATACACATAGATGCCTCCCAAATATCTACTTATTTATTTTAATCGATTTCCTCAAACTGGTTCACAGCCCTGCTCAAGCTTTTCTTCTCCAGCAATCCGTTGTAGATTCATGATGGATTTATCATTTTTCTCTCCATGGCTAGTCCTTTCATCAACTCAGACCTAAATTTCCCTAGAAAATAATTCTCCAACATTGCCCAAACCTCATACATCTTTAATAGTTCATTATTTTATATAAAACATGCTGGGATGAGAGCTAGCTTGGTGACCAACTTTTGCCACCGCCACTTATTTTCTTCATCCATACATTTATTTATTCACTCAACAAAAGTTTAATGAATGGGAATGATGGTACCATTGGGCTTATTTTCTGCACTCAGAAAATAAACATGAAAAGAACAAGACCATAT
Organism: Zalophus californianus; assembly: GCF_009762305.2. Classification (NCBI taxonomy): domain Eukaryota; kingdom Metazoa; phylum Chordata; class Mammalia; order Carnivora; family Otariidae; genus Zalophus; species Zalophus californianus. The sequence continues at coordinate 81,194,726 of NC_045606.1, forward strand.
CTGCTTGAGGAGCATCATCATTTACCAAGGGATTCTTACTGGTCTAAATATTGAAATGTTTATGTGTTAATTATATAGAAAATATTGGCTTTCTATTATTTTTTTAAAGATTTTTATTTATTTTTGGCATTAAAGATGCTAATAATAGAACTAGTTAATGGAACACATTAAATCATTTCTCTTTGTTCTTTCTAGAAATTATTATGATTCTCTGGCATTTCATCATAACTAAAACAGATTAAAACAAATAGGTAGGCAGACATGACTACTAGGTAGCTGTATTCTGTTACAGCAGATGAAGAACTCAGTACTCAGCTGGGATAATCAAACTGTCCTGTGCTGTGAAAATGTTGTATTAATCTATTAATTGGAAGGTTTGCATCCTCTGTGATCTTTAAGTTTTCTAATGAAAATTCTCTATTGGGTCAAAAATGTACAGAATTAAGCTGGATATAGGGATGAAATACTGTATCCTGTGCTTTGGGCTATGTGACATACACTTTAAAAGGTATTTAAGATAATAATGTAAAAATCGTAATTTGGGAGTTGTATCTAATTCCAGGTAAAAGGATGGAATATAAAATAGTTCAAGGGATGAAATCTGCTCAGTACAAAATGGTCAGTGTCAAACTAGCATCACCCACTGAGATCAGCCACTTGGTACTGAAAGGCTGACACCAAGGATTTGACCCGAAATACTGCCATTTTGATAGGATAGTCTTTTGAATGAGCTCAGTTATCTAAACTGCACTCTAGTAAAGAAAAAGGGAATGGGGTACTAATTATAAAGTGATAAAATATTAAGTGTGTAAAGTTAAATGTATGAAAGAGGTTTCTCTGGGATCTGGCTGGGATATCAAATATAAGTCACTTACTATCAAGAACACTATGTTAGTCTGGCTCCTGGGTGGCTCAGTCGGTTAAGCCTCAGACTCTTGATTTCAGCTCAGATCATGATCTCAGGGTCTTGGGATCAAGCCCCACATCAGGCTCTGTGCTCAGCATGAAGTCTGCTTGTCTTTCTTCCTCTGCTCCTCCCTTGCTCTCTTTCTCTGTCTCTGTCTCTCTCCCTCAAATACATAAATACATAAATACATACATACATACATACATACATACATACATACATAAAATCTTAAAACAAAACACAACACTGTGTTAGTCCAGAGCCAGCTAGTTACTCAGCCTCAGGGGGATTTGGGTTGCTTAGCATGGGTAGGAATCCATGAGCTCTTGAAATTGAATCTTCTCATCCCACTTTGTACTCTTATGTTAGGAGCGGTAAAAAAAAATAGTATATGTATTAGTAGTACAAATATTTGTGTGATCGTGGAATTTAATTGTGTATTTAATTTTTTATGATTTGTTTTAGTAACTCCATGACCAGGGATGTTTTATTTAAACTTTTAAAATGTTGAAATAATTATAGACTCAGACCCATAAGAAGATGCAAAAATAGTGCAGAGAGGTCTTGTGTACCCATCAGCCAGCAACTCCAACAGTGACACCTTCCATAACTATAGGACATTATCAACTCTGGGAAATTAATTAGAACAGTATAATTAATTAGACTATGAACCTTACTTGGGTTTTACCATTTTTTGTAGTCACTTTTTTGTGTGTCTTTGTGATTCATTCTTTGGCAATTTATCACATGTATAGATTCGAATAACTAGCATTCTTATAATGAAGGTACAGAACTGTTCTAGCACAAGAGGGTGCTTCCTCGTTCTGTACCTACCTCCTCTTCCCTAACCCCTGGTGGCACTGATCTGTTTTCCATCTCTTTAATTTGCCATTTCAAGAACACTGTATAAATGGAATCATACAGTATGTTTACTTTTGAGGTTGGCTTTTTTCTGGCAGCATAATGCCCTTAAGATTGAACCATTAGTCTCATGCATCAATAGTTCATTTCTTTTTATGTCCAAATAGTATTATGCCTTTATCTGGATGCACACAATTTGTTTAATCATTGACAGTGAAGGACATTTGGGTCATGTCCAGTTTTTGGCTATTTTAAACAAAACTGTTATGAATATTCATGCATAGATTTTTATATAAACATAAGTTTCTATTTTCTAGGATAGATGCCCAGAAGTGCAAATGCTGGGTTATATGGTAAGTATATGTTTAACTTTAAGAAACTGCCAGACAAATTTTCTGAGTGGCTGTGTCATTTACATTTCCACCAACAATGTATGAGAGATCTAGTTTTTTCACAACCTCACCAGCATTTGATATTATCAATATGGGTTTTCTTTTATTTTAGCCATTTTAATAGATATGTAATGGTGTCTTGGGGTGGTTTTAATTTGCATTTCCTAATGACTAATGTTGTTGAACATCTTTTCCTATGTTTATTTGCCATCTGTATATATTCTTTGATGACATGTCTGTTGAAATCTTTTGCTTATTTTCTAATTGGATTGTTTGGTTTCTTACTGCTGGGTTTAGAGAATTCTTTATATATTCTGTATATGAACAATATGTCTGATATGTGATTTACAAATGTTTTCTGTAAATCAGTGGCTCATCTTTTCATTTTCTTAACATGGTTTTCCACAAAGCAAAACTATTTACTTTGGAAGGAGTCCAATAGTTGACTTTTTCTTTCATGGATCGTGCCTTTGGTGTCATGTCTAAGAATTTGTCACCTAACCTTAGGTCATGAAGGTTTTCTCTTATATTCTTTTTTTTTAATTTTATAGTTTTACATTTATTATGTATGATCCATTTTGAATGAAATTTTTGTGTAAAATGTGGGCTTTAGGTCAAGGTTCATATCTTTTGAAATTGATGCCAACTGTTAAGAAGGCTCTTTTCTTTCATTGATTTGGTTTTTTTCTCCTTCGTCAGAAATCAGCTGGGCATTTTTTTTTTTTTATCTCTGTTTTTTAACCAGTGGAAAAGTGAAAGAGAGAAGAGAAGGTTCATGCTCATACCAGCTACACGGAGATAGGAAATAGGGTCTTTATTTCAGGTGGGCGTGTGTCCAGCCGAAAAGTGGAGTGTCTGTTACTATAGGGGAAGAGGATAATGAGTATTCAGAGACATTTAGAAGTCCATCAGAACAGCGATCTTTTTTTTTTTAATTTTTTATTGTTATGTTAATCACCATACATTACATCATTAGTTTTTAATAGAACAGCAATCTTTTAAAAACAAAAACAAAACATGATTCAACAGTTTGGCAGGTTTTCCCTCCCATCAGGGTCTGGCAGAGAAGCCACATGGCTGATATCTTTGGGTCTGAAAGTCCCCAGGTGCTTTCTTCCTGCCTCCCTAGGAAAGCTTTAGGATTTAATCCCAATTCCTTGCCTTCTTCTCTTAATTATATGCTGACTGCAGCATTCCAAACTTGAGCCTGGCAAACCACTCTTGATTTCTTTTCTGTGACTGTTTTATTTGTGGTTCATGATCTTTCTGTTTCTGACTCAATTCTGGTCAAGTTTAGATGGCTAATGACTTGTCCCCAAAGTTCAGTGCTTTGGGATCTTGAGATTTTCTGATTCAGATAAAATAGAAGAGCCACAGTTCCTGTCTCCGAACACTGGAAGTTACAAGGGAGAAACAAATGACACAGTTGGCAAGTGTGGGCGTATTTCATGCAACTTTATACCATGAAACCTCACGCCCAAGCTGTGGAGGCTGAGAGAGCAGGAACATGCCCTTTCTTGTCTTCACTGGTAGTGCTCATGTACCGCTTGATGTTCAAAATGATGCCCAAGTGAGCCTTGATATTTTTTACTCAGGTAAGGAACAACTAAACATTATTTAAAAATCTGCCCTGTTTAATCATATGCTGAGTCCTTTTTGGTTTCAAGAGAGGATAAGGCTCGTCAGCATCCAGTAGATTTGACCCCAAGGTGCAGCTGGAATGGGAGCTTGGCTAGAACAATGAATGAATGTTGTCAGAGATGAACCTGATTGCCTGGGACCCATTGTGTGAAAAATTGACATTCCTGTCGCTTTATTATATTTTTTTATCCTTTGAAAGTTGTAAAATTTTGTAAATGTGCACTAGGCTTTCACATGAGTGATAGACAGGTAGATCGATAACTTAGTATTCTCAAAGGTGCCCTGGAATGATGACTGTAGTTCTTTATTTAGTATTGCAAATATGAATATTTATGGTCCCAAATTCTTTTTAAATTGCAGAAAACTGAGAAGTTAGATCAACCAATAATAACTCTATCAGTTTTAATGCTGGTTTATATGAATATGTCAAAAAAATTCACATCACTACCAGCATCAGGTGTTAAACCTTATCATTAATGGCAGATGTATTTAACACGTTTATCATTGAGCTTTGACATATATCCAGAGAAGGTGTTTAACAATCAACTTTGACTTACATTTTACAGTACAGGAAAGATGAGTATTAGGTAAAGGGAAGTGACTTGTGGGTGGAAAGAGGTTGAGAGTGAGTGCTTTGAAGTCAGGCATCTTGGCACCACGATTTAAACGGTGGTAACCTTAAGTGAATTACTTAATCATCTGCGCCTCGTTTTTCTCACATGTAAATGAGAGTAATATTATTAAATACCAAATACGGTAGTCACAGGAGATAAGGAGATAATCCATACAAATTGTTTGAACAATCGTAAAATATTTTATTCTTAACATAAACTTCAGTATTTCATAAGTACTTATTCATCTATTTACTCAATTCAACAAATACTGAAGGACCTAAGTACCTGCCTGTTCTAATTTAGACTTTATTAGTGAATAAAGCAGAAGAAAATCTTTGCCCTTGGGAAGATTTCTTCTCCCCCCCTTTTTTTTTGTTACGCTTGGAGTTATACTGAGCATCCAAAATGTTGCTTCATTGATTTCATTGATTTATTTAACATGGCTCATCTTTACTACATCTGAAACTTTCGAACTTCAACTCACACATCATCGATAGTTCTGATCATGGTGTTGTCTCTTCAGAGATTATCCAGAGAAGTTGATCTCCATTCCGATACTGACTTGATTTAATAGAATACCCCAATTATGAAAGAAGGCCCCTTGGAAGAGTGCCCGTCTATGAACAGACACAGGTGGTAACACCAGCTTTTCTTCCTTAGGCTGTGGCTCGGCAATGTCTGTTTTCTCCATTCAGCATTTTTTAAAGAGAAGGGACCAGGTCTCACAAGCCACATTGTGTGCTGTCACTTACCTCACGCTTGATGATTGTAAATAAACTTGTATCTTTTCTTAAAGAATATAAGAACAAGAGTTATTTAAGGAAGACTGAGATTAAAAGCCCTCAAATGTACGATGTTAACTACATAGAACTGTTTTTCTTCGAGACCTGTTTTTAAAAAAAGCCATGTTTTATTTTTGATAGAAACAAGTCTTTTCTAGAGCTATTTAATTGTACTGGCAAAGGTTGGCAGCTCTATAGGGCTTTGATTTCTGTAGTACCATCTTAGTTTCCTTTTATCATATATATATTCACTTATTTTACAAAAAATAAAAAATTCATTTTATCACCATAGTTTTAATGTATTACTATAAGATTCAGCATACCTTGGGGTGCCTGGGTGGCTCGGTTGGTTAAGCGACTGCCTTCAGCTCAGGCTATGATCCTGGGGTCCTGGGATCAAGTCCCCCATCAGGCTCCCTGCTTGGGGGTTGGGGAGCCTGCTTCTCCTTCTGCCTTCTGCCCCTTCTGCTTGTGCTCTCTCTCTCTGACAAATAAATAAATAAAATCTTAAAAAAAAAAAAAGAGGGGCGCCTGGGAGGCTCAGGAGGTTAAGCGTCTGCCTTGGGCTCAGGTCATGATCCCAGGGTCCTGGGATCAAGCCCCACATCATCGGGCTCCCAGCTCTGCGGGAAGCCTGCTTCTCCCTCTCCCACTCCCCCTGCTTGTGTTCCCTCTCTTGCTGTCTCTCTCTCTCTGTCAAACAAATAAATAAAATCTTTAAAATAATAAAAATAAAAATAAAAGATTGAGCACACTAATCACTGGTCTTTCCATGAAGATTTTCAATGACCCATTAAAATGGTCAGAATAATTGCCAGGAAATTCCTCTCTCTCTCTATTGTTCTTGAACTGCACACATATTTGGAAAAGGGGTGAAAATATAGAAATCACTTCTAAGGTCTTAATTATAATGTCTCAGTGTCTCCAGCTAGAATAAAATAATTCAAAGATGCTTCTCACTTCAGCTGTTCCCTTGCCACATCTATTCTCACTACATTTTCCTTTTTTTCTCTTTTCCTTGCCTCCCCATTGCCCACTCCACAAATACAGTAGGAAATGAAGAGCCAGGCACACTTAATTTAGGCAGTAATCAGAGGAGAAAGCTTTGTTTTCCTTGTATCTCAGGCCCAGAAAGTAGACAAATATGTGACCATCAATCAATTTTAAAATTTCCTTGTAAATTACTCAACTCTTTAGCTTTTTGATCTTAATGATATGCTAACCAACACATAACCTACGTCCTACAGTCATTCATTCATAGTTTCCACAGCCGTTTCTCCACCGATAGCTAAAAGAATCCTATTACTGTTCCCCAAAAATCAATGTAATGTTTTGCCTTTCACTAGCTAAGGAAAGCAGAATCTACTGAATTCACAATAATCCAATTCATGAATTCAGGTACTTTTGATCCAAGAATTTTTTTTTTATGCCTGCCCCATCTAGATTGGCTGCATCCATAGCTCAGAGATAGCTGGGAAATTGGGCAGCCCTCTGTTTTGACACAGTCAATATTGACAGTGTTGGCATCACTGATGGTTCCAAGGTGTTTTATTTTGGCAGGGGGCAGGGAAGTTGGGACATCAGTGGAGGCTGTAATTTAATGCTCATTCAGATTGCCAAAATATTTCCACTGAAAGCAGATAATGTAGTCTTAAAACAATCACACCAATCTCCCTATATGTTTTCCTCTGTCGTAGACCAACAGGAAAGAAGTTGATGCATGTGGTCGACATCATTAGGTTAGATTTTGTAGGTTATGGAGACCGAGCTGCCTTCAGTATTTTAGGCTTCTTCTTTAATTTAGAAACCCACTCAAGAGGAAAGATGGTCAGGTAACCCACTGCTGCATTTTAACATTAAGATGATTTTGCATAGCAATATTCTCCTTTAGGTTTGAAAATATTGTTATTTTATCTGATTTAAGTGATAGCCAAAGAAGAGTTTTAACCAAAATATTCGCATTATTTTGATCGTCCTTGACCTGGTCTCCTGCTGCCGTTGCTCAGTTCAACCCAAGCCCAAGAAACAGGTGTCTTATTTAGTGAGTTCATCATATTTAAGTAGATGAATCTCAAATTTGTTAGTGTCTGTTGTACAGAGCTCCTTCATGATCTTTAAGTACTCCTTGTTATAATGAGCCTTTACTTAGGAGTTCACGATATTTTAAATTTATCAAATGCATGCAATTATGTTTGAATTGTGTCATTTGAAAAGTAAAGCAAAAATAGGTTTTAACAATTTTTTTTCCTTTTTAGAAAACAAAGGTGCATGCCTTTGACAAGTACTCTTGTTAAGTGTTACCAGTGTGAAGAGAAATATATAGTCCATTTTCCTTGAATTTATTTTAACCTTGCTATTTTGTGCAGTGTTTTGTTTGTTTGTTTCTCTTTTTGGTCATTTGCCATTTTCAAGAAAAGTTCATTTTCTTAAATGAAGAAAGAGATTCTGAGAAGCGATCATTCCAAACAATCTCCAGAACACAATTTCAAGCTACTGGTCCAAAGTATTTGGCACTTTAGGCGATAATTTATAATCCTCCATTAAACCCCGCCATTTGAAATAATCACAGTTTTGTTATTTTATTTTGAAAATTGTGTTCTCTGGGGCTGCCATTCAAAGAAAAAATATACCAAAAGGTAGATAAAACCAATCATTCTGTCATTCCCTGTTCTGCATTTTAGGGGAGATGATGGTGACAGATGAAAATTCTCTGAAAGAAGGATTGCCTCTTCGTATCAACTCAGATGTAACTTGTTTTGCATTGTCAGATAACAATGCTGACTGCAGCAATGAAAAAATAAACATGGATGGGGCATCAGTGGAAAAGTCCATCACTCCATTTCTACCAATAATAAATAAACGGAGAAAAAATATATATTCATTACATGGTTGAAAGACCCGAAGCCCATAACATTTAGAAATGCAATTTCCAAACATCCTGTGAGCATTTTCAGAAGCTGTAGCTGAATATCAATAGGGTATTTGTTCATCCCCAAAGTCATGTTGCTATTCTTTTTTTTCTGCCCCATATTTCAGTCTGGCCTACTTCCTTTAGTGATGCAGTTGAACATAAACCTTGACCAGGTATGGGTCAGAATGCTATAAAGTTGACAAGCCCATTGGAGAAGAGAAACTAGTGAAACAGTATCTATCATGAAGAGACCATCCATTTTGAGGTTAAAGCCTTTTGAAAACTTCTGAATTAAAAAAGTTGTACTGTTGGTCACCAGACATTGTTATTTAGTGAGGGTTGCAAAGTTTTGCAGCCATGTTAACAAGACGCACTAAAGTGTCCTGGATTGATGAATGCCAGATAAAATGTCATAAAATCACTAGAAATACTGCTCTGCATTTCAAGGATTGTATTCTGAATCTAAATATATATACACTAACTGCATTTTTTGACTGATGACTGGGCTGACTAGTTTGTCTTCAGACCAACAACTGAAATGGAGAAGACAGCCCCTCTATGAACTGGATCCATTCTTCTCCAAAATCTGGCAATTGAGTGACACATGAAAGCAGAATGCTTAATAGACAGCGGGTATGCTTTCAATTGTTATCTAAAATGAATTTATTTTCTCTACCTTCTGTTTCATTTTCCTCAAAATGAAAATGGTCACCTGCCTTTGAGGATATCCACTGAATATATAACTTTTCCAATCTTAATGTTTACAGTATCATTTCTACTCCTTCCCTGTTTTATTACATGGAAAAAAAGAAAAAAAAAAAGGTCTGTAAGCTCCAGAGAAGTCCATTGAATCTAGAAATTAGTCAAAATGCTGCTCTTCTGCTTTCTGGCTTTTGTTTATAAGTACTCCCATGATACTGGGCAACACAAGAACTCTGTCTCCCACTAGTGTCAAAGGGACTTAACATTATGCAAGTATAACAAGTTCCACCAGATCACCTGTCATTAAGATTTTTGCAGGAAATGCATATATACGAGCATTCACCTTTACCAGCCTGCCTGCTGAACGGTCTTTGGCTTCCCATCTTATTCTTGCCACAAAAATACCTCAGCATATCAACAGCAGGGCAATCGGAATTGAGAATACTACAGAATTTTTGTGTGTTGTTTTCTTGAGGCATAAAATTAAAAGATTTCAGATTAGATATAAAAGTAATCATTACCAGGGGCACCTGGGTGGCTCAGTCGGTTGGGCGTCCAACTCTTGACTTCAGCTCAGGTCATGATCTCAGGGTTGTGGGATCAAGCCCTGCGTAGGGCTCCTTGCTGGGCCTGAAGCCCGCTCTAGAGTCTCTCTCTCCCTCTCCCTCTGCCCCCCCCCGCCCCCGCTCAGCTCCTGCTCTCTCTCCGTCTCACTCTCTCTCTCTCTCTCAAAAAAAAGTAATCATTACCAGAAAAATTTTTAGTCACTTCAGTGATAGAAAGCAAAACAAAGAACTTTGCTATCCCTTAGGTTTGAAGAAATAGCAACTCAGTTCAGTAAGAAATGGACTCTAATCCCTACATTCCTTTGGGTTAATGCCACACGTGCATAGATTGCAAGGAAACTGCACCCATGCACATAACAACAGAGGTTGGAGAAGGAAAGACCCTCAGAAAGGAGAGGTTTGCAGCTCCTCACTCGAGGTCAAAGATGTTGTAAAACAGTCCCTTGAGACAGAGCTGGGGCCTCAACTACGTCTTCTCCCTCGAGTGTGCACCCTGGAGACATCCGTCAGAGCAGAATGGGATTCATTCAGATTCCATGAATGTGAAATGTTATAATCTGATCTGGTCTTTTTGTATCTCTCTTTGTATTTGCTCTCTTTCAAAAAGCAAAACATAAAGGACATTATAGAAAATATGGCTAACCTGTTTGAAAGAGCAATATTTAACTACGTCATCACATTAATTCATTTTATATAATCACTGCTACTTGCGGACCCTGGAATCATATGTTGGGATCTGGAAAGATCCTGAACGGTCATCTGGGTTAGCCCTCTACCTCCTAACCAATTAAACACTCCTCTACTCATTTTGCAGTAAAATCTGCTGGTGAAGCAAGGCCAGCCAGTACACGGAACTCTCTTGTGAGTGGTTAGTTTTGTTGTCATCATTCTGACTGCTTCTCTGAGGGTAACAAGACTGCGTTCTTAAAGCCTATAATTCAGATTTTCTCCCAGATTTGATTACCTTGTCTCCCAATTAGTACAATTTGGAGGAGACTTACTATGTTTGCACCTGCCTTTACTCAATGTTTATGTACAGAATTAGACCCTAACTTGTTGAAGTAAATGTTGTTGTATTTTGTTTATTATATCTAAAAACTGTAGCTGATTACTGTTTTGTAAATGATCAAAACATTTTAATTTTTCTCTGACATATTCCGGTTAAATTACATTGTACCCTGTATGAATGGCAAGGAACGTAAATCTGACATGGTGAATGCAGGTGGATTTACAAGACGTAACTCTAAGTTAATGAGCTTGATTTGATGTGTGAGTTGGGAATTCAGTTTTATAATTTTATAACCACTCCTTATACGATTATAGATTCAGTTTTCCCCAAACAGTTAATATTTACAGGGAATGCTGCCCTTCAATCTTTTCAGCAACAGAGCTGCTGATAAATAAAGAAATACAGCACTGCATAATGCTCTACAATTGTCTTATTCCAGGAGCAGATCACTTAAATTGGACTGGATTGGCGGAGCTCATAAATAAGCCAAATAAGCCAAATAAGCAAAGCCCCGGCGGGCGGGGAGGAGGCTGCCACGAAAGCTACTGGTATTTGTTAAGTGATTTTCACCTACCATTCTACTTATAAAATGAACTCCCTTACTTGGTCTATCCCACCCGCGGGGCTCGTCGGAGGGAAGGGCTGGGCAGAAACTTGGAAGATCTGCTGACCTTCCACTGCTAGTGGGCAAATGGCGGCTTTTTCCAAAGTGAATACAGGCATACAATGGCCAGGAAAAGAGAGAGACAGTGTAGTAAGTACAATAAGCTCGAGGGAAAAGGGAATTTAAGGCTGTTATTACCCACTTATGTTTGCTTGAGCTTGCCTGTGAGCAGGGTCTTGGATTACAAAGGAAAGGAAAGAACTATGAAGAGTCGCGTAGCAAGTAGGGTGAGTGGGGAAAGAGAGGCTCTGCCGGATGATGATAAGGCAGAACCCTGCAGCACAGAGAAGCAGTTCATCACGGAGGCTTCTGTGATTATAAAACCGTGGCCCTGCAACACCTTCGGCCCAGGATGCAGGATACCTTTTCCCCTCTAATGGATGTTGAAGCCAGGAGCCTTCGTTCTGTGCCTGAATACACGAGTTGGCATCTGTGTGCTGCCGTGTTGCTTCCCTGCTGTGGGGCTTAGTTTTGCTAACCTTAGATTATCACCAACCTCAGCCGCAGCTCTCCCTCCGGAACCTGCGGCTTCTTAACGATGTTCTATGCTTGCGCTGTGCGGTATTGCAGCCACTGGCCACACACTGGCTACTGAGCGCTTGAAATGTGGCTAGTGCAACTGAGGAAATGAATTTTTTAATTTTAATTCATTTACAATTGAATAGCCACCTGTGGCTATGGCTTGGAAATAGCATTGGCTTGGCAAATGTCACAAGTTATATTACTTTGAGCAATTTACTAGCGCGGGTTCAACTTCGCTTTTCTTTCCAGTGCAAGACTGGCGAGAGGTGCTAGCTGCCTATGAAAATTGCCATCCTGAGTACGTTAAGAGGTGCCCACCTCTAGGGGGAGCCCGAGACCTTCTCTGAAGACTGCTCACTTCCAAGTGCAGAAGAAACTCGGAACGAGTCCGACCCTTCCTACCCGGTGAAATCAAGTGTTACTCAGGGTGGAGAGTACAGATTAAAGCACTGGCCAGTGAATGTAGAGCGCAAAGATAACGGGTGTAAATATCCACAGAACTTGAATGGTAAGGAGGCAATAGATGCCTGATGCCCAAAAGGGAGAACATTTGCTGTCTAGACCTCACAATCCCCCTGAGGGCAGTCTCTCTCTTTTTTTCATTCTCACCTCTATTCTAGGACAAGATTAAGATATTTAGAAGCCCGGCAGCCTTGGTGGCTCAGTTGGTTAAGCGACTGCCTTCAGCTCAGGCCATGCTCCTGGAGTCCTGGGATCGAGTCCCACATCGGGCTCCCTGCTCAGCAGGGAGTCTGCTTCTCCCTCTGACCCTCTTCCCTCTCGTGCCCTGTATCTCTCATTCTCTCTCTCAAATAAATAAATAAAATCTTTATAAAAAAAGATATTTAGAAGCCTTACACTCTTAAAGATTATGGTGTTTCATTCATGTATCATTATAAGTGCAAACAACATTAGAGAGTAAAATAAATGTAAAGAAAATCGAAGTTTTTTTCAAAAAGGCTGTTGCACTAAGCCCGATGGTGAGTCTGCCATTTAAGTTATCAGGGACTCCCCCAACTGCCTCCATCCCAAGCACTTTTTTTGTCAATCCAACAGCTATCACTGTGTTTTGGGAAGACTTCTTGGTCTTTGGGGTGGGCAGCCCAAACCAATAGCCCTCTGAGGGCAGTGAATGCTTTCTTACTCTCCTATTCCTGATCCTCTAACTTTGGATCTGCCTCTTCCTCCGTCTGGAATTTAAAAAAATAATAATAATAACAAAGACGTGGGATAGACTTTAGAGAAAGCCGGAGGGAAGACCCAGTGGCCATTCGTTTTTGTAGTTCAAGTCAATGGTTCTTAAACTTGAGCAGCACAGCAGAATCACCTGGAGGGCTTGTTAAACTATAGAAGGAATGGCCCCGTTCTAGAATGTGAGACTTGATAGGTTTGGGTGGGGGTCTGAGAATTTGCATTTCTAATAGGTTTCCAGATGATTCCAGATGATGCTAGTCTGAGGGTACTTTGAGAACAGTTGCTTCAGGTCTTCCTTTGGAATTTAGGGTCCAAAGTCCCTCTGGTAAACATTAAGTTGTCTTGGCTCCTTTGCCAGCTCTGTAGTTCTGTACTGTGTGTGGGTGTGTGGGTGTTCCCAGGGAACTCTTATTGGAGCAGTTGTGGCTGAGGGCAAGAGCCAGCATTTCTGAGTCTCCTAACCAAATGCAGCCTTTAAAATAATCTTTGAATGCCTTTAAAATGATCCAAAACCCTGAGAACAGGACCCAAATATTGCTTCTATTTTTTATTCTCTCTTCTGTGTTGCCATTTTTTATAAACTCTACTCTCCCTTGGTGATCCTATGACTTTTCATTTCCTGAGCCATATTTTAGACTCAGGAATACTGGCTAAGACAGAAGCAAGTTAACCACTCCTGTTTTACTGTGCCCGGAAGAGATAAGAAAACAGAACTGTGCCCCATGACATTGCCATTTTTTCCACACCTATGGGAGAGGTAGAACCTGAAACGGTGGTTGCTGGGCCAATGATAGGTCTACATAACCAAACTTCCTTCCATGACGTGGAGGAGTTGAGGATGAATTGGAGGTCTTAAGAGGATGTGGAGAAAGATATGAGGTTGCCTAAGACAGTTTTCTAAACAGAGAAAGAATTAACTTTGAGAACTTGGTGATCAGTGGCTCCAGTAGAGCTCATTTGAAAGTGGGCTGCTCATCAGTCCCCTGTGGAGCTTTCTCAAAATATAGCAGCCTGAGCCTCACTTCTAGATGGTCTGATTCAGTGGGTCTCTTTTCATAAATGAGGGACCTGAGATTTATTTAATATCACACATACTGGTCTAGTTGAGTTTGCAATGCAGTTGCCTGGCATAACCTGTGTTGTTTCTCATCGGCTGCTTCTATTTCAATTAGGTGACATTCATGATCCTCCCCCCACACACACACACCCTCAGAAGAGAAAATTCCACCTTCATGCTCTCACTGCAACATGACAGCATTGCTGGTGGCTGACACTGCAAGGGAAAAAGAATGTTAGCTTTCTGACCCCACCACACATTCAAAAGCTATAGGGACAGGAAGAGTGTATTATGCTTACCTCTTCTGTGAGAGCACTTTTGTAAATAGTCCACATATCTCAGGGCTCCAAACACATACTTTATAAAAGTCCAGATGTTCACAGACACTCTGCAATCAATTTTACCCTTGGATAATTGCACTCTTCCTATCCAAGGGCAGTTTCGACAGGATGTGATATATTTTGGGTTTGGTTGCTATAAGTACCAATAGCTCAGGAAGTGCTGTTATAATAACCCACTTTATCCCAGCTAGTGGCTGATCTCCAACGAGCTCAAAACATTTTATTAGTTTCTTATTAGTTATCAAAATTGAGGTCTTCTGAAGGAAATAGAAAGTCTTATTACTTCCATTTTACAGATAAAGCAGTGAAGGCCCAAAGGCTAAATGATTGTTTTGTGGTCTCACAGAATCTGGAGACTTTGTGTTTCTGGGGTCAGGGGTCTAAGATCTAGAAATAAAAACAAAAGCAAAATTCTGCTATATGAAATATATGTCTTGTCGTCTCCCATTCTAAAAGACAATGGAACTTTCTTTCTGGCAAATTCATCATGGAATGACTATACTTGACTCATGGAATAACAAAACATTTTTCTTTCTCCCTCATTTTATGCTTTTTTTTTTTTAAGTAGATATAGGCATGAGATATTAAATATCAACTTATAAGAAGTTTAACTTATATTTTTCTTTTGTATAAATAATCAGCTGTATTCAGAAAAATCTCCCCAGATTTGGAACTTTGTAAAGACCTAGATGGTACTTAAAAATTCTGCTGTGCGATGCATCTCATCTTTATGCTGTTGTTCTCTTTATGACAAGTGTGGTTGTATACAAATACTAATAGTCTGTAGGAAGAAGAAGAAACTGTAGGTTAGGTACCTCCTATTTGTATCCAGAGTTCCTTATTCTCGCTTCTAATATAAGGCCCACCCACCACTCTGGAGTTAACTATTCACTTGTCTGAGTCGCTGGAAGGCAGAAGCTGTTCCCTTTATCATTGTACCCCAAATACACAGAAGAGAGCCTTGTACTTACTGGCATGTGTGCCTGACTTATTCCATTTGCCCCTAATTTATTCCATTTGCCTCTCTAGAAACACTTTCCAACTGTACACACTCTTCCGTGGCTTATAGACTAACCCACATGGAAGCTATTGAGAAGCTCCCTTGGGTTCAGCCAGTAGGCGGCGGCATCCACAGGAGATTTAGGGAAGAAGAAGAGTAGAATTAGGGTAGGGCTTCCTCTAACTCCCTCTTTCCTGGGTTGCCATGGATCAGTGCTACGCATCTACTAAAAGTCACATGACAACATTCAAAAATATTTCATCATGCTTTGTTCAGAAATGGCAAATGGACTTAAAAATAACGAAAAGAGAAGAAAAGAAAACAAAACAAAAGATAGCAAATCATTTGAAGGTGACCCTTTCCAGAAATCTGAAACTTATACTAGGCTGAGTGTCAGAAAACTACCTAAGGTAACTGATATGGTTTGCTGTTAAAATACAAACCAATGAGACCTTCTGATAAGTTCTAATGTACTCGTATTTGCATTTTTACAGTGTTTATTTTTATTTATTGGTGAATGATGCATAAGCATACCTGAAGGGGACCCACTTCAGGTTGATATATGATTAGTTGTTTAATTGTTCTTCAGAAACACCTACCAATCTTGCATACTCACCATACCGGTCTCTGTGGTCAGAATCACTTGTTAGAAAAGAGGGGCTTCTCTGATGTCTCAGATTATTGGGTTCCAGATTATTTAATTTTGACAAATTTTAATCCTTGTTTTATCTTACTCGATGTCATATCGATAACTGCTTAAAGAGTCTCAAAAGGCAAACCCAAATCAGAGATTTTTAGAGCTGAAATATTTCTCCTCTTTGAAACCTCATAGGATTTTTGAGCATTTCCTCTAACACCCATCACTGTTGAGAACATAGATGTCTTTCTTCCTCTGTGTTCTTTGTAGCCTTTGGCAGGGTGATTGGCACTTTATAGATATTCAGCTTGTCATTGCTGGAATAATCTAAGGAGTCATCTAGTCACACTTTATGTTATAAAACAAGAAACTTCTGTACATAATTTCTTAGGGATGGTCATATAGCTTCCATTTGCAACTTTGTTACATGCAGCAAGGCAGTTTAAATCTGCCTTGGTAACTTAACCAGATTCACTCCTTTTTCTAAGGACAGTCTGTGTATATGAGTTCAGTCTTCTTGCTTTTTACTTACAAGTCTACTCTTCTAACTTAACACACTTGGTTATTTTTTTTTTCTTTTTTCAAAATTCCCTACAGTATAATGATTTCAATTCACGTTCATCTGATTATACTTGTATGTCACGATCTCTCTATATGGCCCCAAATATAAACCTATAGATTTGTATATTTGTATACCTTTAATATAGGATGTGAAACTCTTCCTCTCATGTTCTGAACATCATGCTTATTTTAATGCTGAATGAGATTCCATTGCCTCCAAAGAGTGAGTTATGCATTATAATCACCCAAATGAAAAAGTAACTGTTGGTGTTTTTGAGAAAAGAAAGACAGTGGTATGCCAAACCACACACCATTACCCAACTGTTCAACTGCAAAAGAGGTCCCTCCTCAAGAGGGTTTACTGAGGTCTGAATTCTCAATAGAGAGAGTTTCTGTTGTCTAAATAACTTTTATCCTGTGTCACAGAGAGGCAAGGTGCTGGAAAAAACACAGCATGAATACGTATGGGTTTTTTTTATTTGTGCAAAAATGCATTCCATATACCATTGAAAAAAAAGTTTGGTAACATGAGGCAATAATGTGGACAAAGCAGAGAGATGATATATTAAACCTAGATTTGCACACAGGTCAACATTTTTAGAATTTTTTTTTAATTTATTTTTAAATTTTTTTAAGATTTTTTTTTTTTTTTTTTAATTTATCTGTTTGACAGAGAGAGAGACAGCAAGAACAGGAACACAAGCAGGGGGAGTGGGAGAGGGAGAAGCAGGCTTCCCGCTAAGCAGGGAGCCCGATGCGGGGCTAGATCCCAGGACCCTGGGATCATGACCTGAGCCGAAGGCAGACGCTTAACGACTGAGCCACCCAGGTGCCCCTACATTTTTAGAATTCTTAAAGAATAATTTGTTATTCCCATAAAGTGGACTCACTATATATCACTGTTATAGCCAATAGTTAGACTTGAACAGTTTTGGCATGCCATATTTACTCCCTAGGAACCCACAATGTGATAAACTATATTTAATTTTTACTCCTTGTTTGGGATACAAGACCAGCCTATTGGTGGAAGGATGACCCCTATTATTCATGTGAGTGTTTAAGTGCAATTCTACTGGTTGGGAGCGGGAGGGGGTGTAGCGTAAGGTTAGGTGAAAAGTCTTCTCCAACTTACCAGACTGAGAAGTAGATGTTCCTAGAATTTATTAAATAGAAAAAAGTAAATCACTACTGTATGGTAAAAACTTTTCATTTAGATCAAGGAAAAAGCTAAGATAGAGTTTTCCTATCATGTAGGAACTATAAATGGTCATGGATGGCCATTAAAAAAGTCTACTATAATTTCAGTCAATTAAAACTTTTGTACACTTATAAGTGATCATAGTGTAGTACAAAGAACTTACAGAAGTTGGGCTAAAAAATAGTAAAATTTGACAATGAAAACTATACTTAAAATGCATTTTGTATCATGGGCCATTTATAGAATAGAGTTCCTCCAACTCATCTAGTCCAGTAGTTCTCAAACTTATTGAGCACCAGATGCTTAGAGGTATGCATTAAAAATGCAGATTCTCAAACCCCATACCCTGAAATTCATAATCTACATTTTAAACCACCTCCCTGTTGACCCTGATGCAATGGTGTTCTGCCCACTCTTGGAGAAACACCCGAGTAAAGCCATCCATCAAATGTTTTCATTTTAATGGGTTTCTGAAATATCGGTGCCCTACTTTCCCCTCAAAGGAAATTTCTGGAGCCAGTGGGTACTAATCAAAGAAGAGAGGTGAGGCAGATTTATAGATTTTTAAAAACTTTTATTTTGAGCTAATTTTAGACTTACAGATTTATTGATTATTTTAAAAGGCCTAGTTCTGAAATGGTCCTTTGATGGTGCTTAGCATGGTGAAATGATAAGGTATGTGTGCGGTGGAAACATGGGAACTGAGCTCCTTGCTGCTTCTCACCTACACTGTAAAATGACACCCCTGCATAGAGTTATATAGGTTTTATGTATTTTCATTTAGAAAATCCTCACCATTTACTGATATACAGTGCATACTCTTCTTTTGCTCGAATTTTTATGCTTCAGTATATGATGCCAGCCAGCTTCGTCAGTCAAGGAACTATACTGTACTCCAACTATACCATACTTTTTTTTTTTTTTAAGATTTTGTCTATTTATTTGAGAGAGGGACAGGTAGTGACAGAGATAGCAAGAGAGAGCACAAGCGGGGAGGAGAGGGAGAGGCAGGCTCCCACAGAGCAGGGAGCCTGACATGGGGCTCGATCCCAGGACCCTGGGATCATGACCTGAGCCGAAGGCAGATGCTTAACCGACTAAGCCACCCAGGTGCCCCGAACTATACCATACTTCAATCCAACCTTAAACATCATACAGTTTTAGAACATACTGTGACTATTTACTGCTAAATTTTTCATTAAAAAGAAGTATGTGTAATCTCTGCAATAATAAATGTTTAGATTTTATCCAGACATTAAAAGTTCAAGAAAAAAATTTTTTCAGCATGTAGGAATGCTAGTGATCTGTGCACAGCCTCTAAACAAAATACCTCCACTAAATAGTTCAGTTCCACGCTAGGGTTGAATTTTGTCATTCTTGCATGTTCCCAGTGATTTTAAATATTTATTTAGCTTAATTCAGCGTGAGTCATTTCCTCCTGGATTTTAATGCTAACCTCAGAACATATAATGATTGAAAGAAGGCATCATTATTATGTATTAATGGTGAAAATTAAGTTAAAATATATTGTAACACACTTGTGAATTTCTAAAGCTGACAGCAATAAGGAATATACTAAGAAGACATTTTCTCTTTATTATTCATATTAAATATGCCACTTTTATATTCTGTAGGCAGAATGAGACCCATAAATATGGTAATTATATTTGACTACTATGCAGTCAATATACTTAGAAATTAAATATGTTGAAGCAGCCAGATTCTTTTCTTATTGGTTACTAGTTAAAAAAAAAAAAATGCCTCCTCAATGGGGGACAGCTGTTGCTGTTAGTTAAAAATCCCTACTGTGTAAATTGGTATTTAGGTACACTCCGAAAAGTGACGTTTTTGCGACAATAGGCTGTTACAGCTTCTTCATAATGGTTAAGGCCTATCACATAAACCCTTCAGTGTTCTGGTTCACTCAGCTACTCCACAGAGCCATTACGGACTGTTGTGCCTGTCCAGCAGCCCCAGGAATCCAGTAAAGGTCTATTTCACATCTCAGATCCCTGCTGATAGAAGACACATGTTCTCAAAACCCAGCTACAATGCATAAATAGGTATAATGGTTTTTGAATTTGAAACTTTCATTTTACGTAACTCAAACCGGTTTAGTTTTTGCTTCTGAAAAATCTTCATACGTGTTGGAGAGAGGGAAAGTAGTGTTAGGGGATAGGTGAGAGAGAACTGGATGGACTCAGACTTTTACAACTTGAAAACACCTAGAAAACCTTTTCCCCAAACTGATGACTGAATCCAGCACAGCACTGGCAAAGGTAATTGTCAGCTGAGAAGGCAAACACCCTCCCTTTGGACCTGGAAGATCTGGACCAGCCAGAAAGAAGCAGCAAGGTCTTTGTCTTTTTGCTTTGTTACGAGTTTCCACTCAAAAAGACTTCAAGAATCTAGACACCTTCTGCTAATAATACTAAAGTTGTGGGCCCAGGACATAGCTATTAGGTAACAACTGTGTTGAAGACAGAATGATGAGAGCCAGCTGGGTGTGGTCTAAGAGAGGAGGTATTAAATCCCATTGTGGATTGTAAGGTTTTATTCTTGGCTCAATTACTGATGGATGATTTGACACTGAACTTTTAACAATCATCAGCCTGATCTTCCTAGCTGGAAGACATTATCATAATGTCTATATACTATGAAAGAGATCACGCAGCAGTTACCTAAGAAACTAGTCTGCAAGAAAGGAAACAATCGCGGCTTGCCGTCCTGAGGGTATAATAAGAACACATTTGCAAATGATTTGAATGGACTTCTGAATACGATTACTTTAAATATAGCAAACTGTAAAACTAGGTTGACATCTGAACTTAACCCTAAGTCGTAAATAAGTCCCTCAAGTAGTCTTGTCATTTCTTTTTTTCTGATTTCCTTCATAGTGTTTGAAAATTTTTAAATGAGATCCGTCATGAACCAGGAGGAAAGAGGCTTACAATCAATCCATAGCTGGTCTTGTGATGTGCATGGATAACTTTAGAAACTGCACATTAGAAGCAACTCAATAAAAATGAGAAGTCGTAATCAATAAAAAAATGTTGGCATTAACTTGAGTTTATCCAAAGAATATCCCTCCCTCTAAATATATTTCCCAAAGCTAAGAAGGTTGAGTAGCTCTCCTAGAACGGCTGGTCATGCACAGCATATTGGTATCAGAAATCAAATCAGAGGACTGCAGGAGCGTCTTTCATAGACTTGGGCCTGATTTTCCCAGCTGCTCCCTATAGTGTTGTGTCCTCTCAGCTGTCTCTGTCTGATACCGCGGCTCTGTGCTCTTTAATCTCCAGCAAGTGAGCTAATCAACCTTTGTCTCCATTTCATCGTCTTCAAACGGGAGTAATAATAATAGCCATCCCACAAGGCTGTTGCAGGATTTACTCCAATATAGCACTTAGCAAGCTGTCGGACATAAAATAGGAGACTCATGATCTTACCTAGTATAGTAACAATTATTATAATTATTGTAATTGTCCTTATGAGGCATCTTACCATCCCTCCCGGCTAGTAAGGTTTTGCGTCTCTACACAAGAATATATGACTTTTCACAATGTTCGTATTGAAAGAATGGATGAATGAATGAATGAAATAATGAGTGAAAATAGAAGGCAAGCCCTTGAGAGAGAGGGAGCTTGTATACTATAGGACAACATGACTAAGGTAGTCTCCTCCTGCAGCCCTTCCTGTTCATAATTTCAGCCACTCTCCCCTGATTTCCTTCCTCTATGCTCCAGACAGTTATGTTTGTCGAGAAGGCGGTTGACCTTCCTGGACGAAGAAAGAGTCTTGATTGGGATCAAAGGTTGGGTGTAAAGGATAATTTTCCTGTGGTAGATTCTGAGGAGCAACATTCACTTTTAAATACCCAGAAGCCAAGAAAATAGAAAGGGGTTTTGAAGCTGACCCAAAGGCTTATAGTCCATTCCTTGGGGAAAACAACACAATATCAAAACCAACTACAGCACTAATCAAACAAATTTGAAAATAACCACAAAAGACCTGGGATATAAAAGTGCTATAGAGATAAGCTAGGAAGAAGAAAAAACTCAGATCCGGATTTAGCCTGGGAGAGGGAGTTGAGAGAAGAGTTTGGTGACGTCAGGAGAGGATCTGAGACCCTGCTGAAAACATCTCGAAGGGGAAAAAACGCTCATTCTCATATCCCAGGATTTCTAGAGTTGTTCTAATTAATGACTCATGCATCTTTAAAAATGCAGATTGAGGAGTCTGAGTGGGAAGAACTTTTGGACATATTTCCCTCAACTCGTTCTTCTCAGTCTCCCCCATCTCAGTAAATAGCAGCACCCCCCCCCCTTCCAGTTACTCAGGTCAGAAGCCTTGGATTGACCTTTCTCCCTCGGTGCACATCTAAATCATCAGCAAATTCATAAGCTCTCTGTCAAAATCTACATAGAGTTTAAGCACTGTTCACCACCTCTACTACTCTGCTCCACTCAATCCATGAGCATCTCTACCCTGGATCATCCAAGAATCTTCTAACTCGTGTCTATGCTTCTGCCATTGACTCGATTAAAATTAGGACCCATTATGTCACTCCTTTGCTCAAAACTCCCTTACGTTCTCCTTTCACTCAGTGTAAAAGTTACAGTTTTTTCAGTGACCTACAAGGCCTCCGAAAGATGCAGGGCACCCCACCCTACATCCTTCACCTTGCCCTGGTCTAGACATGCTCCTGCCTCAGGATCTACCTCCTTGTTCCCTCTGCCCAGAATTCTCTTCCCCAGGACACGGCACACATCCATCCCTCCCTTTCTTCAGGCCTTTCATCAATGTCACCATCCCTAGCCACTCGCCCTAAATTTCAACCCCACACTCTACAAAGGCTACTTCCTGACCTATTTCCTATCCACTTTCTTGGATTTAATTGGCTTTTCCACATTTATTACTTTCTAACTCATCCTATATGTATATATTTAGCTTATATTTATATTGTTTACTACTTATCTCTCCCACAGAAATATAAATGCCATAAGAGTCAGAGTTGGGGTGTTTGTTTTGTTTATTGTTTTGGGGGGGATTTTTTTGGTTCACTGTTCTGTTCTCAGCCCCTACAACATCTACTACATAGCAGGTCCTCCATAAATAGTTTCTAAATAAAATGAATGACTAAATGATCTTAATTATATGGTTATTCCTTAAAATCCAGCTTCAGTACCTTCCCTAGGGACCATCAATATGCCTCTTTGATATCGGTGTGTTTGGGGGGGGTGGGAAAAACTTTGACATAGAAAAGTAATTTGGGATTGAGGCATTGGAGCACAGCAAAGTATCAGTGAGTCCAAAAATGGAAAGTGAGAAAAGTAGATCTCTGAGTCCCTAGAATGTATACTGAGGATATTGTTCAGCTAGTGACATTTTTAAGAGGTATAAAGAAGTTCAAGAACATTATGAGGGAAAAAATCCTGAAAAAGAGAAAAGTCCATAAACTACATTTCGTCTAGTTCATAATTTTGCCTCCTACAGCCCGCCTCTTCTTCCTTCTTCCAGGAAATGAGTAAAGATCCATCAGAGGGACCACTGAGCTCTGATGCTTTTAGTATTGCTCTCAGAAAATGGGTTCCATATGGAGAGAGTCCTATGGCCTTAAACCCACCATTAACCTGCCCTGCAGAGCCTAGAGTGCCAGAGAGAAGAGAGCCACACCGGGGTTCTTACATTCTAGGCTATTCTCGGAAAAGCAGAGCTCTGTTCATCACACCTGTCCCCTCTGCACTCCCACCCTTTGACTGAGAAGACTTCATTCTTGCTTCTTCTGACTGGAAGATGCACGTGGATCCTCAAAGAGGCTTTATTGGGATAGGCCAGGGTTATTAGCCAATAACAGATAGGAGGTAGGCATGGAGAAATGGTCGATTATCCTTGATTTGTCATCTTCAGAAATACTCTTGCAAAGCCCATTTCCTCTTTTAGGGTTATATACTACAGAAAGGGAGAAAAAAATATGGACTAGAGGTGACAGTGCCCAGGGGGCAAAAGGAAGAAGGCACAGTCACAGATGACTTGTGGAACTGTCAGAGAGGGAACTGTGAGTTGAAGGCAGCCACACATTTGTTTGCATTTATCCTCCATATCATTTTATTCAATCCAGCCTCTGAATTACTCTCTCCAGACAGAGTGAAGAGTAACAGTAGGAAAGAATAATTAAAACACAGCCTCATGCTGGAGCCCTTCCATTCTATTAATTTTACTATTATACAATTTTAGGGGTCTGTCTCTGTGTGTGTGTGTGTGTGTGTGTGTGTGTGTGTGTGTGTGTGTGTGATCTTTATAATTCAAATACTGGTAATGCTTGAAACTAGCGGAAGTAAAATAATGAAATATCACTCATCAGAAAAATAATCCAAAACTTGGAAATAGGCAAAGGATGTTCATTCTTTCCGTGCAGCACTGAATTTCTTTCAGTGTGGTTACTTCATACCTCTGAGGTACAGGTGTTCATTTGTTGATTTTTATTGTGTAAATTCAAATAGCATCTGTCCAGTGAAATAGAAAACCTAAATGTTTATAGTTTATTGTACTATAAGACACTAAACTAGTTTTATATCTAGCCTTCTGACTTATCCATATGTGTGTGTGTGTGTGTGTGTGTGTGTGTGTGTATCCACATGAATATATAGGTCCATATGGAGATATATATATCCATATGGACCTATATTTTTGATTTGTCATCTTCAGAAATACTCTTGCAAAGCCCATTTATATATATATATATATATATATAACTAGCTTCTCAAATGCTCTTTGGACTCATTTTAACATCTTACTGGTTCCCTCATTAGTTACGGAGTAGAATAAATCCTTGACTTTTTTGTTTTACCTCCGTATGAGAGTTATATTTTTAACTTTGAAATTATACTTTAATACTCTAAGACTCTTCATCAGCTCTCAAACACCATTCTATGTTCTAGTGAACTTACCCAATGGGATTTAGTTTATTGGTAAATAAGTTTACACTTACTTCAAAAACTGAAATATTACATTTGTCATTTGTCTTTCCCATTTTTTTATAACCACATCACCCCTGTCTCCCATCCAAGTCATAACATAGTCAATTCCTGTTTTTTCATAGGTCCCACTCCATACTTGGCCATAATGACTCTGTAACAAGTTATTTGTCAAAGTTAGCTCTGCCTAAGTGACTTAAACAGTAGGTAAGTAGAAAAAAATATTCTATAGATCAGTTTTTTTCTCTGTCCTTATCACTCAGGAAGCAGATATGTAAATCAAAATCTGATACAAGAGCTCAACAAAGAGAAAAATATTCTGAATGTCCTATTGAGGCGTTAAATTAAATGCAAAATAATGCCAACCAAAGGTAATACCAACATAAAGGTTATGCTGCAAAAAGTTTTAAAGAGGAAAGAACTGAAATAGAATAGTCACAGAAAATACATTTTTTTTTAAAACAGTTATTGTTCTGCTTTTGCTACTATGCCTTTAAAAATGTGACACTTTCCAACAGTGACAGTCAGCAAGTTTCTGAACATTCGCAGACACAATTTCTTCTTAAGGAAATCTTTTCTTCTAGTTATGGTCAAGTTTTTCTTCACTATTCACATCTTCATTAAAGGGAAACCGTAATAAAAGCAAAAGAAACATTTCTAAAGATGATTGTATATGATTAGCATATTCTACAATTTGGTATTATTTCTTGCTCATCCTTTCATGCAACTTCATTGTTATTTTTAGCAATTTTATTCCAGAAGATGGAGGAAAATACTGACATTAAAGGAAATTAAATAAATGAAATGAGAAAAATTGGTAGGTTTGCATAATAGAGTGTGAGAATGCTGTTTCTCCCACTTGCTGACTGAATAAATATCAGTGTTGGTTAATCTAATTTTGAAAACTGCTAGTGTTCTTTCTACATTGTCATCAGTAAATAATAGAGAATGTAGAGTTAAAAGGGGAAGAAAATATAAACAATACAAACTTTTCTTCCTAGTGAGATTTCCTGTAATATGGTATTTAATTTAAATTGAAAAAGTAAAACCCTGTTCATCTGAAATGCCAATTATTTCTGGTAAAAAAATTCTTAAAAACTCCAAAAATTAAGTTAGCTATTCAGTTCCAATTCATGTTCATAATGGTGTCCTTCAGGTTTAAATTTATGAGTAGTTGTTCTTATGAAAACAATTAGTTTGTGACAGATCAACCATCATTGATTTAGACACCTTTAAATATTAACTAGTGTAAGCTAATTTTTTTTTTTTTTAAATTGAGGTCCGATTTGGCCCAAGGTCACACTAATATATTGCTCACTGTCTACTAGTGATATTTGCTGAATATTACCTGGGGCTACATTTTTAGCATTCCCTCTGGCATGGTGAGATTAGATGTGACGTTTCTTGGCCAGAATAAAACACAAGGTCGATTCTGAGGACTATAATACTATATTTTTTTCCATGCAACTTTGCATTTGCTTATCTATAGTACACAGGCAGTTCATTTTAAAGCATAGGACTTATGAACCACTAGTAGCACATGCTAAATCCTTCTCCTTACAGCATGCCTCCCTACATTGTCCCAGCCTATATGACTACCTCCTGAGCCCTCAGCAAAATCCCTGAGTAAAAAAACACAGCGGAGGTCAGAATTCTCCAGCTCCTACTGTAATATGTTGTGGGAGTTACCTTCCCACTGCCTGGGACAGATGATCGTTCTCATCAAGAAGAAAGTCATCCCCCCCCACCCCGCTGAGAGAGTGTTAGAAAGGATGATTGGGATAGGCAAATCTACAAGAACTATTATTCAACTCTATTATGAGCTAAGTAAGATTTTGCGGAACGCCAAACAAGTATCAATTATTTATAAAAGAACTTAGAAAAAAAAAACAACCCATTGGTAAGTTTGTAATAGGAAGACCAATTTTGAAATGTCATGAATTATGTTTCTTTTTCTTCCTAAAGCCTTTAAAAAATAATGATAACCCACCTTTGGCCTGAGAGCTGGCTCTGCTCTCATAATCACCCTGTAGCATCCACTTACCCTGATTTGAGTAAATTAGTAAATGAAAACATACTTGAATTTTGCTCTTCCAATGAAATGCAAGGCTTGTTTAAAATTCAAGCATTTTTCTCAACCAAACATATGGATATTTACTAATTAAAATTAAGTAAAAAAATTTTAAAAGCCATTAATCTCCAATACAAAGAAAACTGTCAACTTAAAAAATTATAATTACTTTTCTTGGTATGGCTATTGATTCTCAGATACATGGCACAATAAAATATTACTAAATGTGCAGCTATGAGTTTGTTTTAAACTATGTTTTATCTAGAAAGGCACACCTAGAGGTGGGTTTAGAATCCTGATTACAGGATTGTATTTATCAGTAACTCAGATTATCTGAAATTTTGAAAATGATGCCCTCACTCCTTCATTTAAATATTGTCCAATACTATTAGGAGAAACTCAACAAAAGGCCAATAAGTACACACTTCCTTCTCTATGTAGCTTTCTGTCTCTGTAGGTATCTAGGAAATGTTACTACATGATGAAGGAGCAACTCTCTATTGAATAAGGTGACTGTCAATATCTGAGCTGAAGCTACAAAGCATAGTTCTTTATATCTATAAGGAGTGCAATGAGCCATCCAAGCTAACTCAGCAGAGAGAACATTTACTAACAAAATGATTGTAGAGACCCATTGACTTGATGGATGTCTGGGATTGTATAGAATTGAGGAGCCCCTGATGGAAATGGTAACAGATTTGAAAGCCTTTAACAGGCTCCTTTTAACCATCCTAGCATGGTTTATTAGCATGACATAGGCTTCCTGTTTTCTCTCTTTAATGATACTGTGCTACGAACCAACGAATGTTTTCATTTGGAAAATAAGAAAGCATTGACATGTTATCTGAACT
Organism: Zalophus californianus; assembly: GCF_009762305.2. Lineage (NCBI taxonomy): Eukaryota > Metazoa > Chordata > Mammalia > Carnivora > Otariidae > Zalophus > Zalophus californianus. The sequence continues at coordinate 81,222,184 of NC_045606.1, forward strand.
GTGGTTTCTTTAGTGATGCCAAGGAAATAAATATGCTAATTCTGGGCTTTGAGGAATGTACTGGGTAAGGCCCATTACTTCACTGATTTCAATGGATACCAGGCCCAGGTGAGAAAAGGTTAATAGCACATACCTTGAAATATTTCACTGTGCAAAAGTTTTGACTTAGATCATGGAGGATTTCAGTGACCCTTCCATATACTTTTGACGGTGATTTTCATATTACATTCTCCATAGTAAAATTTAACTCATTATTTGTTAATTAGAATACTTGAAGCAATTTACCTCAAGCTATTGCTTGTTTCTTCATAAAAAAAGCAATTACTATGAAAAGTTACCACATCAATTTTGAAATAGTCACAGAATCTTACAGAAATAACGCTTTTTCATAGAGGAATAAAAGACAGTCTTCTTCATACACGCATGAATGTACAAAGACACAATCCTTGAGGAAATCATATTACCGTGGGCTTTTACATCAGGAGTTAACAGCAGAAGTGCCAACTGGAAAGAGTGTTCCTTGGCTTTAAAACTGGAACGAGAAACAACTCTCAACATTTGCAAAACATTCCTTTATTATTAGAAATAAATTATTTGTATAAAAAATTGCATGCGTCAACCATTGCATTTATTTTTAGCACAACCCAGGGCTTCAATCCAGTCAGCCATTACAAGAAACATATTCATTGTCTTATACAAGTTGAACAAGGTGGGACAGGAACGGGAGTTCTCACAATCACAGAAAAATACAAGAATAACATCAGACATGGTTTATTTCAACAGCATTTTTTTTTCACAAGCTAACATTAGTTTTCCTTTTGTGATTTTTTTTTTTTAACTGCTTATGAGTAAGCAATACTTTAGCTTGACACTCATTGGTTGTACTGTATAAAATGGGTTTTTTTTTCACTCTGTTATTGATACTTTTGGCTCATGGCTACTTTGTGTTCCTTACAAGATTGACTATTGATTTGATTGATTGTAGTCTACAGAGATCTCCAGGAGTGAGTTTTGGCGATGTCATGTTTATTGTTTAAGATCACATACCAGATTTCTTCATATTGTACCATTTCCCTGTTTCAGATTGAATGATTGCTGTAGCTGATATATGTTGTCTTAGTAGAGGAAGCTGTTAAGACAAATTAAAACAGATTAATAGCACATCAAAATAAATTATTTTGCTAAAATGATTTTAAAATTCAAATCCTATAATCACTATTTTTATGATGTTCCATTTTTACAACATGTTACTTATTTTTTAAACCATGTAGTAGGAATTCAGAGATCACAGGAGTAATAATGCACCAACAGTTTTAATCTATAAAACCACTAGTCTTGTCTATAGTATTTAGCAGAAACCAAAAATGGAAAAGTTCTAATTACAATAAATTTAGGTGAAATTCAATTTAAATGTGTGTTTTGACTAACAAAGATACACAATATGAAAAATGAAAGAACACATAAATTATCTATCCCGTAAAAGTCAAAAAATATTTTTTTACAACCTAAGTTAAAGACCTCAATGCTTTGAGTCTGATTTGATAACCCAAAACAGCTAAGTAATTATAACTAGTTGTGCTTTGAGAATGAGTATTTTCCACTTAAAAACAAATAATACTTTTATTTATTATTATTCTTTATTTATTTTGGGGGGGGAGAGAGAGAGAGAGAGAGAGAAGAGAGGGGTGGAGGGAGAGGGAGAGAGAGAATCCTAAGCAGACCCCACACCCAGTGCAGAGCATGACACGGGGCTCGGTCTCATGACTCTGAGATCATGACCTGAGCTGAAATCAAGAGTTGGACCCTTAACCGACTGAGCCACCCATGCACCCCTTAAAAACAAATAATACTTTTAGACTGTAGAAGTGAACGTAGTAAAATATGAAGTATATAGAATATTTGTAAATATGTATATTGCCAGTACATATTTATGCTCTGGTTTCAATCAAAGGATACAAATGAAGATGTTTAAAAACAAAGACTCAAAGAAGGAAATATATATTTAATTGTTCTGGTACCAACTCACTATGAAGTAAAACTTATTATTGTAAGATTATTAGAAAGATATGAATAACAAAGTATTCTAAGTCAAATTTATACTCATGCTTAAATTTTCCAAGAATGTGAACTTAAATCCAAATAATTCCTTCGGTTTTTTTTAAAGATGTGATGGGATAAATCTCTGTTCTAAAATTCAAATGTGATGTCCTATTTTTCGGTGGAATTCCAGAATGCATAATTGTAAGAAAAAATGCTAAACATGTATGTATTTCACTACATAAATCCAATTCATAAGGAAACAGATTTTTAGGTAATTATTTAGTTTTTGAACATTAAATAAGCAAATTATAAAGCTCCTCCTCTGGAAGCGTAGGACTGGCAATCAGACTCATTCCATTTTAGTTCACATCAACATCATAATTGACCAGACAAGATCTTACCTGAGGCTGAGATCACATAAAGTTCACAATTACAAAAATAAATGCAGAAAGTCTAAGGAAGTACTAATCATACATGTTTTTACTATTTTTGATTTCATTGACTATTATGAGCTTCATGCCAAAAATAGCTGACATATCTGCTTCTCTCATCTCCATTGTTCATACTTCTAGAAGGGTTTTTATTGTGGCACACAGAAAGGAAGTAGGTTTTAGATCTGGTTTTAAATTACATTCTGTTCCCTACAAAATGAGTTTAGAAAAAGATCGGTGAACCAAGTCACTGGGCCTCAGTTTCATCGCTAGTCCAAAATCCACAACATTGGGGTTTTGTGAGGATGAAGGAGGAGTAGGTTTGTCGGGGAGCAGCTGTGTGTGGCAGAACAAATATGGAATCCTACTTTCCTACTCACCCCTTCCACAAGGCTAACTGTCCGTGATATTCCATTTGGTGTGAAATGAAACACAATGATTTTTATGCTTGTGTACTTTTTTAAAAAGTTTTTTTAAATTTCTAAATCTATAATGCTCTCATATACCTCTAAATTCCCTGTAAGAAAGCAAAATCTGTACGTCAACTCTCTTTTTGAAGGATTTTCATATAGTTTTTGAAGAAAGATGACGAAAAACTGTTGTAAGAGTTAGAAAAACAACCCTTAGAAATGGTGGTTCAATGCCCTGCCCTATTCAGTATCTTCAAAAGTAGCTAAAAATGTAGGAAATATTTATCAAGTTTGTAGATAGCTGGAAAGAAAAATTATGGTGGAAACAGAAGAACAAGAGCCAAAAAAGACCTTGAGGAAGATGATATTCAGAAGATGTTAATTTAACAGAAGGTGATTTGGATCAGACCATTCAAGGATCATTCCAACTTCAAGACTCTATAGCTAATTAAAGATTCATACTTCATTTTTTGAACTCTTCAAAGTTATCCCCGGGGAAAAAGATGGTAGAATTCTACTGAGAACTCTGACTATAATTTACAAAAGGAAAGTCATCTTAATTTTTCTAAGAAAAAGGGATGCAAGGCTATGGACACGGATGATTTAGTCAATGGGAAAACAGTGATGAGGGACAAACTGTGAAAGGCAGAAGCCTCGTGAGAATCTTTATCCTGGAAGTATTACAGTGTGAAATATATCAGAGATGCACATGTGCGCTGCTAGGGAGTTTTTATAGCAGGGATGAATAGACTTCTATGACGATCCGTTTTGGAATACAGCAATAGTGAATTGCCTTGTGGACACCACACTGTGTTCATGAGCTAGAGAAAGCACTTCCACCTTTAGCAGCAGCTGTTTTCATGAATTATTCATGAACACTGCTTAAGGAATACCATGTTACAGCATTTGTTAATTGGACAGAGTTGATAAATTCATACACATCAACTTTGTTTCTAACTCCCTTTCCACACACTTTTATGAAACAACACTTGACCTTTTTTTATGTGAAATGTAGCACTCTGCAAATTCAGTAATTAACATGGACTCATTGGTCTCCCTTCCAGCTTCATATTACTTACATTTATTCTGTGGAGATTTTGAAGCTTTAAAACCTTAAATATGTGGCCAGAATTTCTGGCATTAACAAGTAATCTTTAAGATGAAAGTTTCTAAGTGTAATGGACTTAGAGAGCTCCATGGCCACGAAGGAAAAGCATTGCATGTACATCATAAATACATTGCTAATTGGTCAGGAAAAAAAAAAATCCCACAACAATGGAATGGCGCCATAATTACCCAAATCCTTCACATATTAAAAAGAAGAAGAAAGAGGGATGCTAAAACACTAGTTTTTGAATTTCAATCTTTTCTATTAATGATAGAGCAAACTACATTTTCAAGGCAGCAATGACACTTCTACCTTATTTATATGGTGATATGCAGTTTACAAAACACTTTCTCCCGTGTCACTGTAATGGTGACTTGTCACAAGTCTCGTAGCAGAAGGTATGAGAATACAGCAACATGGATATTGTTCCAGTGGATTAACCAGACCTCGCTCGATTTACTGAGAACAGATTCCACCCATTCCCAGAGGAGGCATTTTAAGTCTGAGGAGGCACGGGGTGCCTGGGTGGCTCAGTCTGTTGAGCGGCCAACTCTTGATTTCAGTTGGGGTCATGATCTTGGAGTCCTGGGGTAGAGTCCCACCTCGGGCTCTGTGCTCAGCACACAGTCTGCTTGAGGATTCTCTCACCCTCCCCCTCTGCCCCTCCCGTCGCTCCAGTTCTCCCGCTTTCTCCAGAATTAATAAATAAATCTTTGGGGAAAAAAATCTGAGGAGGCACAGTTTAGGTACAGACAGCTGAAGGACAAAGTTCCAATATTCAGTTCTACTTCTAAAGACATAAGACACATTTTAGAGTTGGGTGCCTGGGTGGCTCAGTTGGTTAAGCAACTGCCTTCGGCTCAGGCCATGATCCTGGAGTCCCCGGATCGAGTCCCGCATCAGGCTCCCTGCTCGGCGAGGGGCCTACTTCTCCCTCTAACCCTCCCCGCTCTCATGTACTTTCTCACTCTCTCAAAATAAATAAATAAATCTTTAAAAAAAAAGACACATTTTAGAAGAAAAATATTGCATTTAAGTTATTAGGGTTATTGATACTTGTAGGGAATGTGATTTTAGAAGACTCTCGCCTCAAAACCACTGATCCGTGTAGTCAAGGTAACAGGGACGCAGGGAGTCCACTATCCCTGGTGATGCAAGTGAACAAGGATCAACAGCGGTTCCGGCAGTGGGATGGCGGAAGGATGTGTGAAGATTTCATGCACTGTCTCTCCTGAATGTGTCAACTATAATCACTCATCTGGACCCAATTTATTCAAATCCAAACTACTTAAAAGATGAACGTCCTAAAGTTGCCAAAGTACAATTTAACCGTCTTTCAGGTAGTAATCCACTTAATCTCGATTGACCTTTTGAACTTTCTTTTACCTTCCAAAAGTGGGCACCTGACTCCTACAGCAGAGTATAGGCTTACCTCCCATACAGGCCCCACATTTATGATCTTTCATTCTTATTTCAGAGAAAATAGGGAAATGCATTCTTGCTATAGAATTTCTACTTCAATATCAACAGAAAATAATAGAAGGAAAACAAAGCATATGAGACTTACTTCTATTAAATATGGGATTAGTCTTTATCAGTGCTGGGACTATTCCTCTTCAGGGAACCTATTTATTTTTTTTAAAAGAGTAGGAAAATTTATTAATTTTTTTTCTCTTACCACTTTCCAGAAGTGAGTCTGGGATGACCAGTGTTTATTTCAATGTCTGTTTGGTTGTTCCCATTTGCAACCATATAACATCAGGTTTTCTAGAGTGTTGCTAAAAAGCAAGTCCAACTGTAGGCTCTGGTGAGTCGTGGTGAGAAGCGCCAATAGCGGCCAAGAGCAGTTTGCCAGCATCCTACAACAGGTTTTAACTGTCTGCACTGATGCTTTTGAGGTAGAAAAACACAGATAAAATTCTGCCCTCAAATCACACGCACTGAACTCCGACACCTTTGATAGTTGTTATAGTGCTTCTTTTGCTAAAAGACCAAATAGGCCCATTATAACTAAATTGCTTACCTATAATCAGAGATGATTATAATGATTTGTTATCAAAACCTGTCTTTATTGTGACTTCTCTCGCAGTTTTTCAGGGTTTCTGTTTGCAGAAAGGTGAATATGTGGGGAGTGTTTGTGGAATTCTTAAAAGGCTTCCTTATGTGCAAGTGACTAAATTTGGTTATGAGTGAGCTGAAGGCAATCTTCCCAGAAAATCTGACCAATAATTCCAAGAAGTCTAATAGTAATTGTAGTCAGTAAGCTTCATTGATTAAAACTTATCTTCTAAGGCCATTTCTGCATATGGGGCATTAGAATAGACAACGTTCATCTGGAAATCTTGATGTAAGAAAAGGTTTATGTTTTAATAATTACATCAGATAAAATCCACACTTAATCTTCCCTGTATTTCATGTCAGAAGTACAGAGAATAGGGAATACAGCCTGCTGGGAGGAATCTGAGAGTAAGAGTATTTTTGCATAGGGTTTTATCCTTAATTATTAAATAGGTTGTTATATTTCCCAAAAACAGGAAGCCTGAGGTCTAATGCAAGAACCTTGGCTTTCATATCTTTTTGATCCATCTACAGAAACTAGTAATGTAAAGATTGTATTTTTTTTTTTTACTTTACTCGGCTATCTAGTATTTTACAATACAGATCTTCAACCTATTTGCTATTCTTCCATAGATACCAAAATGGACCAGTTAAACTCTGCTGGATTAGCTTGGTCCTGGCGTGTTGGTATCGTGAGCTCCTTCAGGGGTGACTAGAGAGAAGAGGAAGGTGAGTGAGGAGGGGACGAGTGGTTCGGTGGCTGATAAGAAGGACCCTATTTTCAGGGTCATGAGGTTTTCAGAGAAGAGCTCTAACTATCTTAATATAACCAAGAAGGGGCCACTGGGGGGAAATAAGTATTAACTATGATTTAACCTAACATGTTAACCCACTAGTTTTCTCATTTCCCTAAATACTTATGTACCATATCACTTATTTAAGATCTTTGAGCAACCAATAAACCAGTAGAGAACAACCAAAGTTGAACTAACAGAGACTGGAGAATAGTTCCTAAGTGCCAAAAGATAATTTTATACATAGAAGAGAGTTCCAGCTTCAGATGCTTGGTAATGCCTCAAAAGGGAGCCATGAGGGTCATACTTTGTAAAAGAGATTTTGTGTGCACGGTCATGCTCTGGAGAAGAGCCACTCGCCTTGAAATCGTTGGGTTCTAACCAAATGGTTCTCACTGCCATGATGGTCTCATGGTGTGCGAGTCGCACTATGCCCCTGAAACCATGTAGCACAGTCCCCCAGACTAGAAGAATGTTCAACGTACATCTGTTAGGAAGTGCTCCCGCTCTTGACCATCGGAAAGTCTACAGATGACTTACTGTTGGTTTCAAGACTCTCACAGAGTTCACTTTTCACCTCTCCATTTGGTCTGTCATTTCCTTTCTGGATCAGTTTGCTTTGCACGGTGGCAGCCGTTACCACGGCCTTGAAGCTCCTCTTGCGTTTTTGAACGTTCTGCTCTGGATGAAAAATTATAATATAAACCTTGGGCATATACAGCATGCCCAGAGACACCGAAGCACTTAAACTCATGGAGACAGTAAGTGTTGTTGTCTGGATGTACATCTGAGGGGAGGAAAAAAGAAAGAATCAGTGTTGGCGAGCCTGATCTAACATCAAGCAAACAGCACAACCATTTTCTGTAACGATCGCAGCTTCTCTGCTCAGGGTGCACGAGAAGGTACTTATAGAAATTGCCCTTAATAACAGTCAAGCAATTCTTTATCCCTACCTGCAAATATGGGTAAAGTTGTCTTGTTTATGGAGCCTAATTCCTTAAAACAAACACAAACAACTAAGCTGAGGAAGTTTAGTTTCCTTTTTAGTTTATATTTAAACATATATAAGAAAAGAAACCAAAACCATTCTGGCCAAAGAGTAACATTTTATGCCACACATCCCTTCTTCAGAGAGGTATTAGAGGGTCAAGTGTAATTCTTTTAACAATAAACTTAGCCTAGAAGGTTATAGTGGAAATGAGCGGGAGTGAACATCCAGAACATCATTATTGCCCACCATTGCTTGACTAATGCTGGCATTTGCATCTTCACATCATGACTTAATTTCAGCTATCAAACCTGATAAACCTCATGAACATTCCATACAGGCTTGATTTTTTAATACCACCCGCCACCCCAAGGACAATTCCAGAGGGTTTCTCAATGGTGGCATCATATCAAAATAAACACGGGTGCTTTTACAAAATCCATGACTCTCCTCCAAAATTTAAATATGCCCTCTGGGGATAGTGTTCTGGCATCTGCATTTTGAAAATTCTCCTCCTATGCTCATTCCTTACACTTAATGCACTGAAATTGACTGCTGTGGTACTTAAAAAGAGCAGTCTCTCTGGAAGATTCTTCTTCCTAGAATCTAGAGGTCAGCAAGCTGAAAAAGCCAAACTTAAAATCACTTTGGCTTTTTCATTATGGTATGAAAATAGACATGATAGCATTTTAATCTTTTTTTAAAAATTTCTCAGTGTTACTGAGTTATAACTGAAAAACAGAAATTGTGTATTTAGGGTGTACAACTCGATGTTTTGATAAACAACTATAGGGTGAAATGATCTTTGCTCTCAAGTAATTAACATAGCCATCACCTCACCTAGTTACCACTTTCTTTCATTGTTCCTTTTATGTTTTTGTGCTGAGAATGCTTAAGATCTACCCGGCTTAGTGAATTCCCAGACTATAGCACAGTATTGTAAACTATAGCTGCCATGCTGCATATTAGATCCCCAGAAGTTATCCATGCATAACTGAAACTGCACGTGTTTTGGCTAACATCTCTCCATTTCCTCCTTCCCCTCCCCCTGGCAAACACTGTTCAACCCTCCGCTTTGATGAGTCTGACTATTTTAAGGTTCTACATATAAGTGGATCATGCAGTATTTGTCTTTCTGTGTCTGGCTAATTTCACTTAGCATTGTGTCCTCCAGATTCATCCCTGTGGATGCAGATTGTGGGATTTCCTTCTTTTTTAAGAATGAATAATATTCCCTTGTAGGTATATATCACATCTTCAAAAATAAAAACCTCTGACCTACTTCCAGTTTTCATGTCCTGAGCTCAAAGTATAATTTCCCCCAAATAACTTGGAATACTGAGGCCACAAAGAAGCTCTTAGAGGTTCCCTTCCTCCTATCTAGGATCCTCGTTAATATCTGTTCACTCTAACAATATTTCTGAAAATGTAAAGTGTCACATTGTATCAGGCAATCCCCAGGACCCAAACTAATTGTATCCTGTTAAATAAGGGATCAAAAAACATTCACCTTCAAAGGTAAGTACCTGAATCAGCACTTCTCTTAACAGAGGGTAAAGCTGTGAGGTAAAGAACTGTCCAAACAATGAGAAGAACTTCAGGCACTAGTACTAAGAGACTACCCTTGTCTATGAAATCACACCAAGCTGGTTACTGAGTTTGCGGTTCATCTATCACCAAGGCAGTCCTTTGCATACGACCTCATTGTGAGTATAGGAATACCCTTCAACAAGGTGATATATAGATGGGTTTGTTTCAAAGTTCACTTCCTCCAGGAAGTCCTCCATGATAAGTCTTACCTTAACTATAATGTTATAATGGTGTCTTATTTTACTTCTAAGCACTAATGCATTGAAAAATCAATACACTGGAGCACTTACCAATGCATAACTACGTAATTATAACTGTGACTTATATGTAATTACAACTGTGATTTATATGACCTTTGTAGTAAATTATGAAATGCACAAGTAGGGTTTAAACTTCCTTAGAGGCTTAACCTACATTCTTTTCCTTATAAACCTCTAAGAAACTATACAAGATTCTACATACAAAAACTACTGAAAAACTGCTCATTACTCTTAGGTATATAAAGCTCTTCAAGAAGAACAGTTTTCCACAAGATCTGATTTACACAAATCATACAGAACATGCCTTCCAAATTTTTCCACTCTGTCAATTGGACATCAGCAATGGCTATAACATAAGGTAGAAGACATTTTAAGAAATGAAAAGTGATGAGGTATGAATCCAGATTCTAGCTTGGGCTCATGCATATTAGCTTCAACAGAGACATGAGTCAAATACATTCCTCAGCAAAGGGATAAATTATTACACGTCCTGACCTCTTCTGCCAATAAGTGAAACCCCATGTTAAATTTGAGAGAACCAAGGATCTGCAATTAAGAAAGTCCTGATAAAATATGGATATGTGCCTTCAAATCCCCCTAAGCTTGTCCATCTACTTTTCAGCAACTTGTTATTATGAATACTTATAAACTTCAAAGTGTTAGTTAATCCTCTCTAAATTTCTACTTACTCTCCAGTTAGCATTTCTGCAGGAAGCCTATGCAGAAAATAGGCTATAGAGAAAGGACATTAAAGTAGGCAAACAATACCCCCGAATGCAAACCATAGACATAAATATCCCAAAGCCCACTCAAATAGGTAACCATCAGTTTTGTCCCAGTCAGACCCTGCCAACTCAATTTAGCTTAAAAACCAAACAACAAACCAACAACAACAACAAAAAACCTCTACGGTCAAACCGACGTGAAATGATGGGAACACCCACACTGATTCGCTGGATTCTTTTCAAAAATCTTAATCTGTTGGTCTTGCTAAAATGTATACTACTAGTCTAAATAATACATAATTACCTTTCTATTTTGAAAGCCTTGTAAATTTTCTCTGCTACCATAAATATAAATGGTAATTTTCTTCCCTGATTCAGAATCATTTCTGTAATATATAATAATGTGATCTTGCTAAATATTAGGCATGAAGAAGGTTTTGGATTGCTAGTTTCCATATTAAATATGTTACTGCAGTCTATCTTTTAGGCAAACCAACTCAATGGAAGATGTAATAAAAAAGACATGAGGATTAGACAGTACTGTGCTTAGTGGCCAAGCTCTCTATCAGACACTATGCTTTCAAATTACACCAAAAGGCCGATTTTACTTATGTGCTCTCTTAAAACAGCTTCTGAAAAATTTTCATGTGAAGTTAATACAGAAAAAGCATCTATACAAAACTGTACCTAAAATCCAAAAACTTACAGTGGCCCAGAATTTGTTACAAGGCATTGCAGTGTTAGTAAACTAAGTTTTTGAACTTCATCTTTGAATATTTAATGAAATGACAAAGTCATATATACATAACCCCAGTGAAAGCAACAATGGCAAAACACACAAAGAAATAAAAATGCCACCTGTTCTCACTCTAGAGAAACTAAATCTTCAGCATCATCGATTCTTGCATTCCAAATATCTCCCATATTTAAAAATAAATGTAGAAATTATATCAGAAAATTGAAAATGAGCATTTGATTCCAGAAAACTCATGGATTTTTGTATAGCTATAGAAAATTCTAATTATCTGAGCCATGTAAGAAAGGAACACCACTGCTTATAGTTTTTGTTGTTGTTGTTCTTAAGATAAAGAAATTTACAGAAAACTCTGGAGTTGCCTTGTGGGCGGTTAAAGCCTCAAGTCAACCCACCAGGTGACAATCTAATCTCTAATAAAACTTCCCTGGCAATTGGACAGCTGTGTGATCTTATTTTCCTCTCTGACCTTTAATTTCTTACCTATGAAGTTGGGGGAAAATAATACTTTTCTCATAGAAGGGTTACAGGGTGGAATGACATAATCTTTATAAAATGCCTCAAAGGTACAAAACAGCAGTAGCTCAACAAAGATCATTTAGCCTACGGCTTTGAATCTAAAAGGACATTAACAAAGCACCCTTCCAGGTATCCAGGATAAGAGAGGGGCTTGTGAGTCAGTTACACAAAGCAATTTTGTTTCGTGACTAGCTAACTGCTATACCCTTAACTACAGGATGTCAAGGGAAAGGCTTTTGTAATCCTACTTCAAAGTAGACAGAATAAAATTTGCCCCAAAAGTCAGCACTACTTGCCGATGTCAAGGCTATATTCACTGCCTGTGCTATAGTTCTAGAATAACACACTGGCTCTCTGCATCAAAGTTACAACTCACCAGAAAGCAGAAGGGAACAATATTAACTCCCTCGAACCCACATAAATCCATTGAGAGATGCTGACAATGGTACCGGATATGTTAATGTAACCTGCTTTTTTCCAACTTGTTTTTTATGCCCCACCTTCTGCCCCCTGTCACTCTAAAATATTAATAACCAGAGGAAGGAGAGCATCTTTTCTGTTACATCCACTGGTAGCCTGTCACTCCCTCTGCCTCCACACCCCATAGACATTTTGAACCTGAAAGAGTCAGATGCACTGAAACAGATTTAAATGATCTCTGGAGAAGCCAGGAAGGGTTGGCACAATGGAGAACACTACCACGACACCTTTTCTGGGACCTACTCTAGTAACTCTCTGTTCTCCAAAGGGGTCATTTGTGCATATTCAGGGTCTACTGGTCACGGCCTGGAATCATTAACAACTCCAGGAAGAACTGAGGAGGGAGGAGATTATATTACTTCAGGAAAAGGGTCAGTCAGAGAACTCCATAGACTCAGACATCCATCCTGGTAAGTTTTCAACCCCTTAGTAACAAAGTGACCCTATTATGAGACCTAAAACCCAAGGCAGATTTGTGCCATCTGAAAAGAAACAAATTCATTATTTACTCCTGAATATTTCTGCCTTGCCTTGGATGGTTGAATCTCACTTTTTGCTGTAGTCAGCCAGATTCTATTTGGCCATTTTGCACACAGTCTGACCAGTGAGAAAGCTATGTTAACACTTAAAGCCTGCCTTTCTCTGCTTCTATTACCTATCCCCTCATCTGTGTGTCCCTCAAAGTGGCACCTAAATCCAGAAATGGATTTTATTCTGCTTTTCAGCCAGGCTTTAGTCAATGGACCTCAAAACCTCATTACTAGAAGTTATTTACATTCTTTTTAAGATTTTATTTATTTATTTATTTGAGCGAGAGAGAGCACATGAGGGGGGGAGGGTCAGAGGGCAAAGCAGACTCCCTGCTGAGCAGAGAACCCGATGCGGGACTCCATCCAGGGACTCCAGGATCATGAGCATGATCCAGGATCATGACCTGAGCTAAAGCTTAACCAACTGAGCCACCCAGGCGCCCTTTACATTTTTTTTAAAAAGATAAGTTTACAAAGAAATTGTGCAGTTGTCTTGTGGTGGTAAAGGCCCCAAATCAACCAATCATGCAACATCGAAACTCCAATAAAACTCTCCTGCAATTGGATACAGCAAATATCAAAGGCAACAATTCAACTCTTCTGCCTGAGACTAGATGCTGGTGAACTGTCACCAAGTCTCTATCAAACATTCTACCATTGTTTCTGTTTTGTTTATTTCAAATGCCTCGCTGGTTTCTTCTACTTAGCTAATTCTGAGGGAACTTCCTCATCTCTGTATCATTTTTATATTGATGTACCCCAGACCTCAGTCCTTAGGTATCTATGTATCTATTCTCTATCTATCTCTCTCTCTCTCTCTCTCTCTATCTATCTATCATCTATCCATCTGTCTATTGCTCTGTCCTCATTGGTCTCTTGATCATCACACTTGGCATTATGGCCTTAAACCAGGACTGGGTCCCTGAGTGTGCTACCTGTACACAGGTTCCTTCACTTAGAAGTCCCTTCACACTTGATTTAATGCTCTGTTGTCACTGTTCTGAAATTCTTCATAATTTTTGAACAAGTAGACCTGCATTTTCATATTTCACTGGGCCCTACAAATAATATAGGTAGCTCTGCCTTGAAAAACTATTTACATGCTGACAAACTCCAGACTTCCCTGAGGAAATCTAATCACCTTCTGGGTACTCCCCTTGGATGTCTGATTTATACATAAAACTAACAAGCATCTGAACACCATCTTCATTCCTAAACCTACCCTTCTGGTCATCTTCTTTATCTTAATTCCATCATTCATTTTCCAAAGGACAAAGCCCTTGAAATTGTCCTTGACTCCTCTCTTACACTCTTTATCTCTGAAGAATCCTATTGATTCCACCTTCAAAATTTGTCCAGACAGGTCATTTTCTACTACCCCCACTGGAACTACATTGGTCTTAGCCAACATCATCTCTCATTTGGATTATCACAAAAGCTATCCTATTGACTTCTCTTCTTCTCCCCTTGCTCCCTTCTGTCTGATCATCAGATTGATCTTAACACAGCAGACAGAATAATCCCATTATTCATAAGTCAGGTTAGGTCACCCCTACTCTCAAAACTTTACAATGACTTCCCTTTGATGGTGTGCCTAATGGCCTACAAGGTCCTCTGAGCTGACAGGGCTTTACTCTTTCCCTCTTGCATTCTCTTCCCACCATACTGGCCTCCTGGATGATCCTGGAACATACCAACCATGCTTCTGCTTTGGGGCTTCTATATTTGAAGACTTGCTCCTTCATTTCCTTTAGTTCTTTCCTGACCTGTCCTCTCCAGGGAGACCTCTCCTAAACATTGTTAAATACTATGAGTCCCACCCTCTACCAGCAATCCTCGGCTTTATTTTAATCCTCAGCATGTAACATTTTCTAGCATAAAAGTCTATATATTTTACTAATTTAATGTATGTATTGTCTGTTTCCCTTAATTAGAATAAAAATTCCATGAGTCCAGGGATTTTTACCTGTTTTGTCCACTGCTACAAACTCAACCTAGGACCACTGCCTGGTTGGCATACATTTGCTACATTCCTTGAGGTGGTACAGGACCTTACTCTTGAATTTGGCATTTGAAGGAAATGACCCATGTAGTTTCAAGAGGGAGACAATAAATCAGAGTCTAAAGCTGGAAAAATAGAAGATGTCTCAAATCAACATCTAGATGGAGACAGAAACTCTTGGATGGATAAACATGATCCTCTTCTATACTGTAAATATGACAGTATTGTTTTCAACTTAGCAACAGACAATATAAATTAAGTCAATGGTTTCCATTTGGGAATATGAGAGCCCTGGACTCGGCCCTGGATCCCTCCCCAATGTAAGAACATTATAACCCAGGATAATGCACTTACAATATTTATAAGCTTCCACAGACATAATTCAAAGGACTTTAGAAGACAATCGATGTAAAATATTGGCACAGCACCTGGCATATAGTAATCAGTAAGTGATACCTACTATTGTCATAACTTAACCTTGACCCTATCTTCTATTCATCTTCCTCCATTCCTCACACAGTAAGACTTAACAGTATTGCTCTCTCAAAATCAGCCTCAAGATTTTTAGCCTTTTATTTTTAAAAATATTTTATTTATTTATTTGAGAGAGTGAGAGTGAACGAGAGAGAGAGCATGGGGCGGAGGAGCAGAGGAAGAGGGAGAAGCAGACTCCCCACTGAGCAGGGAGCCTGACAAGGGGCTTGATCTCAAGACCCTGGGATCATGACCTGAGTGGAAAGCAGATGCTTAACCAACTGAGCCACCCAGGCGCCCTGATTTTTAGCCTTTTAAATAAAGAACACACACATGGACACAGGAGACACAGGCACAAAATATTCATATGGAAATATGCCTCATGTTTGTGGGAAACTCTAGGGTCAGCACATTCAAAGACTCATAGTCCAGTTTCATTCTGGGAAAAAGGCACCATCATGAGGGTTGTGCTTCTCCTGTCAGGTAGAAATCAGGGTTGCTGACCCACCCATAGGTCAGAGACATTGCTCTGTGTTTTCATTAGAAGAGATAGAGATGGTTCGCTCTAACCCATTTGCAGTCTCTCATCACATCCCCTTTTGGTCAGGACACATGTTAAAAATGAAGAGTCAAATCAAAAGACAAAGCCTATGGATGCAGAACTGGTCTGGTTCACACGTGAGGTCTGAATCCTTAACCTTGGACTTATTGGGAATGGTGGGAACCAGATGCACAGAATAAGAAAGCATCAACCAACAAGTAGAAGATCAGCTCTGCCAAGGGTAGAAAAGGACAAGTGGAAGCAGACTCATGATCCTCTAAAGAGGAATAACAGATATTGGATTTATAATGTGTTTATAATTAAATATACATGTATTAATATTGGGTTAGTAAATACAGTAATTTATTTTTCATTAAAGTCTGATAGACATTTTATAAGGTGGATGTTTTAAAGTAAGCATGATTAAAATGTAGTCATTAATTTCCAATTATTCTACGTAAGTATTATTTATAGAAACATAATAAAAAATAATTTCTCAAACAATGGTGTTGCAACTTCTGCTGTGACATGCAAATGAATATGAGGCATCTACTTGCTGAGTGTTTACTGGCTTCTCTTTTACAGGTATTTTTCTCCATGTTTCCCTCCACAGACTCCCGCTTCCATGCTGCCTTTTAGTGCTTTATCATTTTGCAACACCATGATCGGAATTAAGGATAGCAGTAATGGAGATACCTTTAATTATAATGATTTGAACAGTGTCTATTTGAACGGATACAAAATATAGTAAACATAATATTAACAAATAAACAAGAATTTAAAGAAAGGAGCAAGGGAGAGGAAACAATTACTGTAAGAACAAAATTTATCTATGAGCTACATAATCATATATATTTTTCTTGGCAGTCAGGCATAAAGAAAATATTTTGAATCCCATAGTTATCATTGTTTGGAGATAGAAGCTCTGCTGGAATTTAAATTAGAGGAGAAATTTTTTATTTAGGTTGCATCACTGAAGGAAATTTGGTAACATTATGGAAATGGGTCCAATAATAATTTCATAAAAGGTACTAAATCTTTGCTCATCTAGATACTTCCCATATAACCCTTTCAAAAGCCAAAAGAATTAGATCTCAGTGCAAGAACTTTTGTGAAGGCATAAGATCTTATAGAAATACTATTTTTTTCCCCTGGTGGTCTTACTTTATATAGTAAGCAAGAACCAAGAGGGATGGTGTTAGGGCTGAATTGTGTCCTCCCCAAAATTCATGTGTCAAATTCCTAACCCTAAGGGACAATATTTGGAGATAGAGTCTTTAAAGAGGTAATTGAGTGAAAATGAGGTCTTTAGGGTGGTCCCTAATCCATTCTGACTGGTGAGCTTATAAGAGGAGATGAGGACCAATAATGACATCAGGTGTTTGTGTGTACAGAAGGAAGACCTGCCCAGGACACAGAAAGAAGGTGGCCATCAGAAAGCCAGTGAGAGAGAGGCATCAGAAGAAACCAATACTGTCCACACCTTGATCTGTGACTTCTAGTCTCCAGAACCATGAGAAAATAAACTTATATTAAGCCATCCTATCTACAGTACTTTGTTATGGCAGCCCTAGCACGTTAAACACAAGTGGAAAATCAATGTCACTCAGAGAGTTCTAAAAGTCCTGTCATTGTAATTCGTTTGTGCTTGAACATGCCAATAATATCTCAGATTTCTGATGTGATTTTAGGAACTACACAATAATTACAACCACAACATCTATTAATGATTGAGGATAAGATATCAGCATTATGCCAAATTTTTTATGCACATTAACCCCTCACAATAATTTTATTAGTTCAAGAGTGGGTCTATTTTGGAGAATTTAAATACTCTTTTCAAAGTCCCACAACTCACGAAGATACAGCTGAGGTTTAAACTGAGGTTTGTCTCACTTGAAAGTCCATCTCCTTACACATCCAGTGGCTCCAGTAGATGCATAGTGATGTGAAAGAGCAGGATTAATATGGTTTGAATCTTCCCAAAATGGAAAATCATCCCTTTTCTTATAGAATTGGGCCAAAATTCTTAAAAATTAAGGAACTCAGTTAAAGCACCTGAATTAATACTTAACTGAGATTCAGAGGGTTTTTTTTTTTTTTAAAGACTGTTGTTATTGGTCAGCTACTTTCCTCATAAACCTCATCGATCCTGAGAAGCTCTTTCTTAGGATTATATCTGGTTGAACTTAACAGAATCATCAAGCTGGAAATATGAACTCAAAGAGATGGATAAATTAATCTTTCTAAATAAAGATATTTAGCATGGAGTTTCAACTGGCCAGAGCAGAGAAGTACCTGATGGAACCACTGACCACCAGAGGGAAAAATTGCCAGCACATTTTCCCACATGGACACCACTCCATCTCTCAGCCACCAGACACATGCTATGGACAACACAGTAGGCAGAAAACTGGGAATTACAAATACAGATAAACAGACAATCTAGAATTAGCAAATACTCATGGAGAACCCATACTATGAAAGAGAAGCATCAAACTCCACAAGGAGAATAATAAAAACCCAAGGAAAGAGATCCAATGGAGTTAATGCAGGAAGACCTTAGAGGTAAAATTAATTATCTTTGAAAAGTTTTGAAAGAATAATGCATCCAGAAAAAGTATCAAATCAATATCATAGAAGTTACCATTTTTATCATTAAAATTAAAACCTCAAAAGATGAAGGACTTCTGATTCTGGCTATGAAGGAGTAGATATAATTAAACCAAGCCACCCACTGAGAATAACTATTAAAAAATCATAAAATAAAGAAAGAGAGAAAGAAAGGAAGGAAGGAAGAAGAAAAGAAGAAAGAAAGAAAGAAAGAAAGAAAGAAAGAAAGAAAGAAAGAAAGAAAGAAAGAAAGAAAGAGAGAAAGAGAGAAAGAAAGAAAGAGAGAAAGAAAGAAAAAGAAAAGAAAAGAAAATGTTTGGAGGCATCAGAGAAGACCCAAGGCAGCCAGGACCCAAGGGGCCAAGATCCTAGGAAGGAAAAAAAACAAAAAACAAAAAAACACAAACCTTGATGTGAGCCAGGCATTCTCCATTGCTTTTATCCATAAGGAATGTGCTGATTCAGTGTATGAGTGTTGGAGGGCAGAAATCTTTAGAAAGACCTTTCAGTGATCTCATGGGGCTGGGGAGACAAAAACTGGAATTCAGGGTTACTAATGCAGTCAGGATTTGAGCACCCAAGATTTCAGGGTACTACAGAGAAGTGAGCCTGATGTTTTACACCAATTTTTTCTTGAGACTTTGCTGAATCCTAAGTGTGAGGAGCAATGGGCTAAAAAACAAAACAAACAAACAAAAAACTCTAAGATAGTTCAGATACGGAGACTAAAAAGCTATAGGAACAAAAGAAAGAAAAGTTGGAATTCAGGTCCATTAATTAGGATGCATAATCATAAACATCCTGGCCTTTTACTAATATATCTGAAGAGATAGCCTCCAGGATAAAAGAAATATCAAAAATAGACTAACCCATAGAAAGCCCAAAACCTAGCTTCAAATGATCCCAATCCCAGATTATATCAAGGTGAAATACCTCTACTTTACTTGCTGACTAGTAGAAAGTTGAAGCTTTTCTGGAGGGAAATGAAATATCTATAACATCTACTTTTTTTTTTTAATGTATAGTGTTGGGTATTCACTTAAAGATTACTGACCGGGCATGCCAGGTCCCAGGAACAAATGACCCAAGCCCAGGGGAAAAAAAGCAGAAGATGGAAATGATGCCACAAGTGATCTAGATACTGGGCTTCTCAGACAAGTTTCCAAAAACTTGAACAGAAATATATTGAAGAAAATAGAAAACTGGAATATCTATATTTTAACACTGGAATATATATATTTTAAAAGTAAAAAAATTATAGGACTGAAAAATGTAATCATGGAATTCACTAGATGAGTTTAACAATGAATTAGATACAGTACAAGACATACTAATGAGCTGAAGGATAGCTCAGTAGCAAATGTCCATATTGAAGCATGGAGATTGTAATGAAGAATTTAAAAATACAGAACATGTGATTAGAGATGTATAAAACATGATACAAAATTTGAACGTACATGAATTTGGAGTCCTAGAAAAAGAAGAGAAATATAATCAGTAAAAAGAAAAAACTTAAAGAGATGCCAAGAATTTTCAAAAACTAACAAAAGATAGTCTGTTAAATTGCACAGAGAAAATTTACCACAGGACCACATTCCAGTAAAGTCTTCACAAAGTTCAAAGGATCAAGATTTGGAGTATGTTATCTGACTAATGTGGAATTAGGGTGGAAGATAGAATTAGGATAGAGACAAATAACAAAACTTATAAGAAAAGCACCAAATGATTGAAAATTAAACAACACATTTCAAAATCACTTGTAAATCAAAGAAGAACCAACAGTGAAAGAAAATATTTTGGACTGACTCATAAGATACAACATATCAAAAGTTGTGAGATACAGCTAAAGCAGATAATATATATTCGAAAAGAGATCCTGCTGGTTCAGAGGTGCAGATCCTATTTTAATTTTTTCTAGGTCACCCTTAAATTTTAAACATATTTTTATCTTTTTTTTTTTTTTTTTTGCTAACGACACCTAATACTAGTTTAGTGGTATATTTAGCTGACTTTATACTATGTCTTGCTCCTTTTTCTCCTGGTCAGTCTTGTGAGCAGTTCATTATTTTTATAGTCTTTTCACAGAATTTTTGACTTTGCTGATTGTTCTCTATTTTGCATTTATTTCCTGTTTCATTGATTTTTATCCTTTATCTTTATTATTTTCTTCCTTGTATTGTCATTGGGTTTAATGTCTCTCTCTAGTTTTGTGAGGTAGATACTTACAGCAGGATCGAAACACCCAGCAATCACAGCGTAAAGAAGTTGCGGGTATCCAATGACAACCAGTGAAAGGTGGAGAATGTTTTCAGCAGGCTTATGCTTTTTGATCACAGCTAAAAGTTTCTCTTCCTATAGATCATTCCATAAACTCTATGGTGTGAAAAAGAGCTTGGTTGTTTTACAATCCCACCCAAAACTGAAAAACCTTATTCAGATTTAGCAGAGGCATGTATTCTGAATGAAGCATCTAGAAACTAACTCAAGGTCCTTACCACAGTAGTATCAACCAGGTCTATTTCTTGACATTCATATTCTCCTCCTGGTAGTGCTGCAAATGATGTAAGTTAGAGTAAGAGACTTGTGAAGTGTGAGCTAGAGCCAAGAATCCTGTAAAGCATATTCTAGAGCTGACAATCAATCAGAAATCCCAAATATCTAAATCTCCTGGGATAGCCAAACCAGAGGTCACCCCAGATTTCCCCCTTTCCAAAAAGCATAGTACCAGAATTGGTTCCATTGATATGCTGGATGCAGATGATTCGACTCAGATCAACTGCTTAGGTCCTGAATGGCCTGACTCACCTGCATCTAACTGAGTCTTCTCCTCCTGGGGCCCTATGTTGTTCTGTTGAGACGAACGTCACCAGATTACTCTTGTCATCGTCAATCAGCTTTCAAAATGATGCCGCTCTGATATTAAATATTCTACCGAACCATCAAGCAGACTACTGGTTTTCTCGAAACTCACTCAGCTCTTCCCGCTCCCCTGCCCTGTAAACCAACTCTAGAGTGCTCTGTAATGCCTGTTCTGCAAAAAACTCCTCTATAGTCCTGGCCTCCCCTCCCTGCCTCTGCTCTGTGGCCTTACCTGAAACTTCTCTCTTTCGAAAAAGATCGTTTCCCCTCCAGTGTCTCAGGTGATGGTTGTTTTTATTCCCTTTATCCATTTCCCTCAAGGAAGGCAATAAGGTTAGGGCATTCCTTTCTCCTCTTTGCTGCTTCTGGATCATCACAGACTCATCCTTTCCCTCAAATATCTTGCCTTGTTAACTATCACAACATTCAACTCTGTATCCTCTCTCATCTTGGTCCTACACCTGCCATCATTTGTCTTTTCATTGGAGGATTTGGCTCTGGCTCACAGCCTTGCTCTCTGTCTCAAGCAATGTGGTTATTTTGGATAAATTCTACCTCTGTGTCCATGATTGTTCCATCCCCCTGATCTATAATTCAGATTATTGTCCTTACTCTCCTCATTTCCAATGATGTTGTCCATTACTCCATCCATCTCAGCCACTCACACTCATGATCACAGCCTGGGTCTTAAATCGTCTTTTTAGTTTCTTGTAATAAAAGCTGTGAGATAGTTTTGGTCTAATATATGGGTTTTTGGTAAGAGGTTATTTACATTATCTTGTATTTTTCTTTAAGTCATTCCATTTTTCACTTAGAATAAATATAGAGTTATGTTCATAGGCTTCAGTGATGTGAGTGCTGTTGCCCAGGTGTGACAAGTAGCTAATATCCAGAAGGGATGGGCATTTCTCATTTCTCCTAATGCATGTTTCTGTAAGGAAATGGCTTGCCAGACAGCCTATTAAGGTACCAGAATTAATGTAAGTGTGTACAGGGATCTTTTGCAATAAAACTGGTTATGACTTGTTCCAAGTGTTTTAAAATGGAGGCTGTTAACTTTGACCATACTTCACTGTGATAGAAGGTGGATTTTTCCAAGTATGAAAATACTTGTATTTTCCTAAATAAAAAATACTGTAACGTGTATTTTCCTAAATAACAAAAAAGTAAGCCCAGCTGTTATCAAATAAAGTATGTGCAGTTATAATAGCTGTTTTATACATTATGGTGTCAACATTTTTAATTAAATATTTTATATTCAGAAAATGACTTTACATGTGTAGGTTTTTACATTAATTACCAACATCACAACAACAATATTTATGACAGCTTTCATTGCAAAGGTCCTATTAGATGATGTATTAATAAACTTTTATGGATGGCATAAGGACAATTGCCATATGTACTATTGTAGGTATAAAATAATATCTCAAAGACCACAAATCAATTATAAACAGGATTTTGGAACATAAACTATTTTTAAGTTGGAGGACCATCTGGATGCTATTATTAAAACTGTATTCCTAAGAGTAGGAGTAGAGAGTTATGTGAACAAATTATCCCATTGGTAAATCCAATAGATTGAGTTCCAAATACGTTCAAACTATTGATGCTTCAGACTTCAGAATAACTGCACCCAAGTGAAAACTTTAATTGACATGGAGGAAACAGCACTGAGTACTCTCCCTTTTAACGGTATGGAAAAAAATAGTCCTGTATTTTTTTTTCTTTTATTACTTTTACCAAACGACTTCAGGTGCAAAGTTATAAATATAGTAGCTTACCAAGGAGAACATTCTGAGGGAAAAAAAAAAGACATTTTTAACTGGGACAATGGGTGTGGCAGAGGTATCAAAATGTGTGCTCCTCCTTCCATTTTTTGGAATTGTTTCTGGGAAGTTCCTGATCAGTCAGGGACAACTGACTAGGAACAGTGTAGCCTTGTCACTAGTTTTCAACCAATATGTGAAAATAAAGGACAAATTCATAAAAGTGTTTTACAGAATTTATTACAAGAAACCAAGAAATGCGTGTACTCTATCCATAGTTCTTTCCCTTTTCGCTGACCAGGTGTTTACACTAATGAGGCACAAGAGGATGGTAACACTACAGGATGGAATGAATAGGGGTCCCTGAATCACCACATGGAGGAGAGCAGCCAGTCAACCAGAAACAGCCTCAGACTGTTATGTGATTGGGAAAGAAAATTGTATGCTCAGAGCATTCACTTTGAGTTATTTTTCTACAGGTGGCGGATTTGAACTGACCAAGTAGTCAGTCAGTCCCTCTGGCTAATGTGTGATGGCTGAGCAGGGTGAAGGATAATGTCTATGGCTAGCTATGTCAGAAAAACAAATTTGCAGTATCCTCAGATGGTGTAACGATCGACCTTAGAACATTATTACCATGTTCTAATAAAGTGTCTAGTCTATCAAATAAAATCCCAAGCCATTAAATTCATTCCTAGGTTCAGTGACCTCAGTCTTTGGTTAGGAAAAGAAAGAACCAAGCTAGGTTTTCTATTAAATTTTCAAGGAAGAATCATTTCAGGCACTTTATATAGGTTTCAGGACTTGAGGGAGTTTATAGGAAAGTAAGCCTATATAACTCAGCTCTTCCAAAAGGAAGTTGGACTGTCAAATTAGTAGTCTAAAATTCCAAAGTCAGCAACTTAGCACCGGTCCCTGATGTACAGCTAGCTAGTCCACATCTAACCCTGCCTCTAACCAACTTCCTTGTCACTGGAAACAACTATGGCCAAGCTCTGAATACCTAAAAAATAAATAAATAAGCTGCAGAATTATGATCAAGAACTCTTCTCTCGCACAGTAAACTTTTCCCAAGTTCTATAACTTACTTTTAAAAATATTTATACTTTGTTTCTATTGCAAAGCCTTCCCTCTATGTCCTGAATTCATGAATTTCTATTATATATTATTGTCCTCAATTATTTCCTCTGCTCTTCCCTATAATACGATTACACATCTTACGAACCACTCCATGGGGAAGGACTTTCTTCTCCATTTCATCCTTATCAAGGTTCATCATGTGATATGTTTTAAACAGTGAGTTGTGAACAGATACGATATATCTGTATCTGTATGCCTGAGAAGAAGCTTTAAGGATCGTTGAGTGGTTGGCTTTTGCTCTTCTCTCTGCCGAGAGAATGGTATATTCCAGATAGAGGCCGTCCTTCAGCGGTGCAACTGTAAATCCCTGACAAGCAACGCAGGTGAGAAATAAACCACTGTTATTTTTTGCAAGCCACTGATTTTTGAGTTGTTTATTACAGCAGGACACACTAGCAAAACCTAACTAATATATCCTGGAGACTCAATTTGGTGCAATTGAAAGGCCATTCTATTGAAAGAGTCAGAAAGCCAAAGTTAAATGCTTGACTTTGCCACCCCTGGATGTGGTAACTCCAAGTCAATAAAATAACTTCTGAATCTCTTTTTCTTGTATGTAAAACAAGAAAAATTATTCCTGATCTGATAGGCTAACAGGGTTGATGATGAATATTGTATGAAGTGTTCTGTAAATACTGATATAACATACAACGGTTGGGTGTTAATACTATTCAGTACTGATATAGTCCCTCAAGTATTTCTGCCTTCAGCTTTTCTGTCAAAAATAAGGGATTTAGGAACATGTGGCTTTCACAAAGAGTTGGTCAGGGCAGTAAGACTGAAACAATACAAGGAAGCCAAAGAGGTAATTAGAGGTAAAGATCAGGTCACCCGGCCAAAACCATAATCCAGTTGGGCACTCAGCAAACCCTAGACAGTGTGGGGAAAGCAAGCCTTACAAACTGGAGCAAAACCAAAGAGAATACTAGAAGGAAGAGTCCCCCTAAACCTAAGATAATAATCAAGTATATTTACAATAGTCGTTATTATGTGCCAGGCTCTTGATAGGCTCTTCCCAGGCACTCTCGCTTTATATGAATTCACACAGCTCTTTGAAGGAGGTACAATGTTTATCTGCACTTTGCAGATGAAGAAGTGAAGTGTAGAATTGTTAGGCCCCTTGCCCAAGGTCACAGGGCTAGTGAGTGCCACAGCTGGGCTCCATTTGACCAGGTCAGATTGTATGGCTCTAAAAAGGAAAGGGAGGAATGTTTCACAAATTCTGAACAAACACTGGATTCAAGAGAAAAACATAAAAGAAAATTAATAATCAATTAAGGTAAACCTATCCATTCCTTGCTAAGAAACCTTACTACCATCAATACTAAAAATATCAGGAAAAAATGAAAAATGTTAACCTGATTATTTATTGTTTTCAAGCCAATAATTTCCCATCAGGAATATATTCTGTTTACAATAAACGAAATCACCTTCGCTCTTCCTGCCCCCCTCCACCCCCACCTCTCTCTGTCTTTTCTGCACTGGGAGCAGCTCTCCTGCCACAGACCTTCATCCCCTGAAAATGTACATTTGTGCAAAGTTTGTCTTCACCCCATTCTTGGTCAGGAGCACCTCCCAGCTGCACCTCTCAGCTGCTGAACCCATCACTGTCTGCAGTGGTGCTAAAACCACTGGAGACACTGACAGATCAGAGCCTCGGCAGCTGGGCAGCCCCACGCCCCCTGACCTCACTTATTCTAGCTACAGCTTCTGAACCATTTCAAGGGACATATCAAGGGACACTGACACAGCAGCCAAGTTCGTTGGGGCTGGGGCTGTCACAGCAGGGGTGGCTGGCTATGGGGCTGGCATTGGGACTGTGTCTGGGAACCTCGTCATTGGTGACACCAGCATCCCCTCTCTTAAGCAATGGTTCTTCTACGCCATTCTGGGCTTTGCCCTCCTGAAGGCCATGGAGCTCTTTGCCTGATGGTGGCCTTTCTCATCCTTTTCGCCATGTGATGGAGCCCTCTCCACCTCCCACGGATCTTTCTTCCCTTCTCATCTGCCCTGTATGTTCCTTTTCCTATACCTCCCCAGGCAGCCTGAGGAAAGTGGTTGGCTCAGGGTTTGACAGAGGGAAGACAAATAAATACTGTATTAGGAAGAAAAAAAAAATAAAATCAGATAATGTGAACAAAGATTTATTTACAAAGATGTTTATTAGTAATTATTATTAAAAAAATTAAAAGAGCATAACCCAATGACCAAAAATAGAATGAATACGTAAATAAATAATGGCACAGCCATGGGAAACTATAAAGAATAATGTATGTCGAGACAGAAGTGCATCTATGCTACCATCCCAAGACATTTATCTCTAAGACCAAAGCTAGAAAGAAACCAAAACATTAACCCTGACTATTCATGAGAGGTAGAATGATGGGTAATGTTTATCTCTTTCTGGTTTTTTGGTCTACATTTTTAAATTCAAAAATTACTTTTACAAACTAAACTAAGGAGAAACTAAACAAAGGATACATGCCCTTCATTTTGCAGATGCATGAATGTATATGTGTGTGTTTTATTAAAAACAACAAAAAGAACAACTAATGAAAGGATATACATGAGATCACCTTTTAGTAGCTCCCTCTTGCCACTGAGTAAGTGGGATGAAGTGAACTAAGCAAGCCATATTCATTCATATCCCTTATTAACCAGACAAATTTATAGAAATATGATTGTATTGGGGTTTGCATGACTTCAAACATGACAATGAGTAAAGCTAATTGCCCTCATAGAGAATTACGCCTGTCTTTGAAATAGAGATTATCTTAATGAATTATAAAATAAAATTTTAAAACTCACAGTTTTTTTTAAGGAATATAATAATTGAATGGCTCTTTGCAAACATTTGCTTATGGACTATTTACTGTTGATTTTGCAATCCTTTTGAACACCAGTTTGCATTATCAATGTATTTCTACAAGGTCAATAAGAAATTCTTTATCAACTTTATCTTACTTCAAAAGAACTATACATTATATGCATTCAGTCCATTGATAACTCAAGAGTTCTACAATGCCCACTTTTGGTGAATTTTGGTGTGCCAAAAGACATACAATATGTTACCCTATATTTTCTTTTTATTTTAGGAAATTATGAACTTTTCATGAGACTAATTTCCACTTCAGGAAGTTAAGTCATTTTTAGCAAAAACTTTCAGCCATTACATTTTATATAATAAATTATATTTTTGTATTATATTTAAATGAACATATTTTATATAATTACAATACTGTGAATGTTAAGTATTTGGCCATAGACATTCAAAAGCACTTCTTAATTTCCATGTTTATAATCCAATTTTAATAGCTGCATAATCTCACTCCTATTGATGAGAGATTAATATCCTGATGTTATATATTTGGATTTTTGTTTCTAATTTGGGGCCATATTATCTAAAATTATACTCCTCATCACTCCTTATCTATATTTCAAAGCCTGAACTTTTAGCCCCTCATTATGTCCTGCTTACTACATACTTTCTACTTGCTCCACATTTTTATGGCTATCTTTTTCTCAGGTATTTTTACTTCAAATATAACATTTCTTTAGAATTACTACTAGAAAGGGATTTATTTAGACAAAAATATTTATAGATTGCATCAGTCAGGATTCAACCAGAGAAGCAGAACCAACTTCTAAGATATAGATAGATAGATGGATAGATGGATAGATGATAGATGGATGGATAGATGGATAGAGGATGGATAGATGGATAGATGATAGATGGATGGGTAGATGGATAGATGATGGATAGATGGATAGATGACAGATGGATGGATAGATGGATAGAAGGATAGATGATGGATAGATGGATAGATGGTAGATGGATGGATAGATGGATAGATGATGGATAGATGGATAGATGATAGATGGATGGATAGATGGATAGATGATGGATAGATGGATAGAAGGATAGATGATGGATAGAAGGATAGATGATGGATAGATGGATAGATGATGGATAGATGGATAGATGATGGATAGATGATGGATAGATGGATAGATGATGGATAGATGATGGATAGATGGATAGATGATAGATGGATGGATAGATGGATAGATGATGGATAGATGGATAGATGACAGATGGATGGATAGATGGATAGAAGGATAGATGATGGATAGATGGATAGATGGTAGATGGATAGATAGATGGATAGATGATGGATAGATGATGGATAGATGGATAGATGATGGATAGATGATGGATAGATGGATAGATGATGGATAGATGATGGATAGATGGATAGATGATAGATGGATGGATAGATGGATAGATGATGGATAGATGGATAGATGGTAGATGGATGGATAGATGGATAGATGATGGATAGATGGATAGATGATGGATAGATGGATAGATGACGGATGGATAGATGGATAGATGATGGATAGATGGATAGAAGGATAGATGATGGATAGAAGGATAGATGATGGATAGATGGATAGATGATGGATAGATGGATAGATGATAGATGGATGGATAGATGGATAGATGATGGATAGATGGATAGATGATAGATGGATGGATAGATGGATAGATGATGGATAGATGGATAGATGATGGATAGATGATGGATAGATGGATAGATGATGGATGGATAGATGGATAGATGATGGATAGATGGATAGATGGTAGATGGATGGATAGATGGATAGATGATGGATAGATGGATAGATGATGGATAGATGATGGATAGATGGATAGATGGATAGAAGGATAGATGATGGATAGATGGATAGATGATGGATACATAGGTAAAAGGATAGATACATGATGATAGATAAGCAGAAACACAGATGATAAATAGCCTTGAATATCCTTTGTCCTTTACAATTCCATATCAATTTTCATACACACACACATCGAGTGAATTTCTTTTTTAAAGATTTTATTTATTTATTTTGAGAGAGAGAGAGAGAGCATGAGCAGGGAGAGGGACAGAGGCAGAGGGAGAGACAGAATCCCAAGCAGACTCCACATGGAGTGTGGAAACCTATGTGGAACTCAATCTCACAACTGAGATCATGACCTGAGCTGAACTCAAAGAGTCGAAGACCTACCCAGCTGAGCCATCCAGGCACCCTCACAACTACTAGAATTTTGATTGGGATTGCATTAACATATAGATCAATTTGTGGTATTGATATCTTTACAAAATGGAGTCTTCCCATCCAGGAGTGTTTTATATACTTCTAATCATTTAGGTACTCTTATTTTTTTTTTAAGATTTTATTTATTTATATGACACAGAGAGAGAGAGAGAGCACACAAGCAGGGGGAACAGCAGAGGGAGAGGGAGAAGCAGGCTTCCCGCTGAGCAGGGAGCCTGACGCGGGGCTCAATCCCAGGATCCTGGGATCATGACCTGAGCTGAAGGCAGGCGCTTAACTGACTGAGCCACCCAGGCACCCCTAGGTACACTTATTAATATATTTCTATATTATTTAGTAGTTTCAGTACAGAGATCATGTGCTTATTTTGTCAGATTTATTTCTTTTTTTTTTTAAATTTTTATTGTTATGTTAATCACCATATATTACATCATTAGTTTTTGGTGCAGTGTTCCATGATTCATTGTTTGTTCATAACACCCAGTGCTCCATGCAGAACGTGCCCTCCTCAATACCCATCACCAGGCTAACCCATCCCCCTACCCCCCTCCCCTCTGGAACCCTCAGTTTGTTTTTCAGAGTCCAACGTCTCTCATGGTTCGTCTCCCCCTCCGACATACTCCCCTTTTCTTCCTCTCCTGTTATCTTCTTCTTTTTCTTTTTTCTTAAAATATGTTGCGTTATTTGTTTCAGAAGTACAGAACTGTGATTCAACAGTCTTGCACAATTCACAGCGCTCACTGTAGCACATACCCTCCCCAATGTCCATCACCCAGCCACCCCATCCTTCCCACCCCCAACCACTCCAGTAACACTCAGTTTCTTTCCTGAGATTAAGAATTCCTCATATCAGTGAGGTCATGTGATACATGTCTTTCTCTGATTGACTTATTTCACTCAGCATAACACCCTCCAGTTCCATCCACGTCGTTGCAAATGGCAAGATCTCATTCCTTTTGATGGCTGCATAATATTCCATTGTGTATATATACCACTTCTTCTTTATCCATTCATCTGTCGATGGGCATCTTGGCTCTTTCCACAGTTTGGCTATGGTGGACATTGCTGCTATAAACATTGGGGTACACGTACCCCTTCGGGTCCCTACATTTGTATCTTTGTGGTAAATACCCAGTAGTGCAATTGCTGGATCGAACGGTAGCTCTAATTTCAACTGTTTGAGGAACCTCCATACTGTTTTCCAGAGGGGTTGCACCAGCTTGCATTCCCACCAACAGTGTAGGAGGGTTCCCCTTTCTCCGCATCCCCGCCAACATCTGTCGTTCCCTGACTTGTTAATTTAAGCCATTCTGACAGGTGTGAGGTGGTATCTCATTGAGGTTTTGATTTGGATTTCCCTGATGCCGAGCGATGTTGAGCACTTTTTCATGTGCCTGTTGGCCATTTGGATGTCTTCTTTGGAGAAATGTCTGTTCATGTCTTCTGCCCATTTCTTGATTGGATTATTTGTTCTTTGGGTGTTGAGTTTGATAAGTTCTTTATAGATTTTGGATACTAGCCCTTTATCTGATATGTCATTTGCAAATATTTTCTCCCATTCTGTCGGTTGTCTTTTGGTTTTGTGGACTGTTTCTTTTGCTGTGCAAAAGCTTTTTATCTTGATGAAATCCCAATAGTTCATTTTTGCCCTGGCTTCCCGTGCCTTTGGCGATGTTTCTAGGAAGAAGTTGCTGCGGCTAAGGTCGAAAAGGTTGCTACCTGTGTTCTCCTTTAGGATTTTGATGGACTCCTGTCTCACGTTTAGGTCTTTCAACCATTTGGAGTCTATTTTTGTGTGTGGTGTTAGGAAATGGTCCAGTTTCATTCTTCTGCATGTGGCTGTCCAATTTTCCCAACACCATTTGTTGAAGAGACTGTCTCTTTTCCATTGGACATTCTTTCCTGCTTTGTCAAAGATAAGTTGACCATAGAGTTGAGGGTCCATTTCTGGGCTCTCGATTCTGTTCCATTGATCGATGTGTCTGTTTTTGTGCCAGTACCATACTGTCTTGATGATGACAGCTTTGTAATAGAGCTGGAAGTCCGGAATTGTCATGCCGCCAGCTTTGCTTTTCTTTTTCAGTATTCCTCTGGCTATTCTGGGTCTCTTCTGGTTCCATACAAATTTTAGGATTATTTGTTCCATTTCTTTGAAAAAAGTGGATGGTATTTTGATGGGGATTGCATTGAATGTGTAGATTGCTCTAGGTAGCATTGACATCTTCACAATGTTGATTCTCCCAATCCATGAGCATGGAACGTTTTTCCATTTCTTTGTGTCTTCTTCAATTTCTTTCATGAGTATTTTATAGTTTTCTGAGTACAGATCCTATGCCTCTTTGGTTAGATTTATTCCTAGGTATCTAATGGTTTTGGGTGCAATTGTAAATGGGATCGACTCCTTGATTTGTCTCTCTTCTGTCTTGTTGTTGGTGTATAGGAATGCCACTGATTTCTGTGCATTGATTTTATATCCTGCTACTTTACTGAATTCCTGTATGAGTTCTAGCAGTTTTGGGGTGGAGTCTTTTGGGTTTTCCACATACAGTATCATATCATCCTGCAAAGAGTGAGAGTTTGACTTCCTCTTTGCCGATTTGGATGCCTTTGATTTCTTTTTGTTGTCTAATTGCTGTGGCTAGGACTTCTAATACTATGTTGAATAGCAGTGGTGATAGTGGACATCCCTGCCGCGTTCCTGACCTTAGGGGAAAAGCTCTCAGCCTTTCCCCATTGAGAATGATATTCGCTGTAGGTTTTTCATAGATGGCTTTTATGATATTGAGGTATGTACCCTCTATCCCTATACTCTGAAGAGTTTTGATCAAGAAAGGATGCTGTACTTTGTCAAATGCTTTTTCTGCATCTATTGAGAGGATCATATGATTCTTGTTCTTTCTTTTGTTAATGTATTGTATCACGTTGATTGATTTGCGGATGTTGAACCAGCCTTGCAGCCCAGGGATAAATCCCACTTGGTCGTGGTGAATAATCCTTTTAATGTACTGTTGGATCCTATTGGCTAGTATTTTGGTGAGAATTTTGCATCCATGTTCATCAAGGATATTGGTCTGTAATTCTCTTTTTTGATGGGGTCTTTGTCTGGTTTTGGGATCAAGGTAATGCTGGCCTCATAAAATGAGTTTGGAAGTTTCCCTTCCATTTCTATTTTTTGGAACAGTTTCAGGAGAATAGGTATTAATTCTTCTTGAAATGTCTGATAGAATTCCCCTGGGAAGCCATCTGGCCCTGGGCTTCTGTTTCTTGGGAGATTTTTGATGACTGTTTCAATTTCCTTAGTGGTTATAGGTCTGTTCAGGTTTTCTATTTCTTCCTGGTTCAATTTTGGTAGTTGATACATCTCTAGGAATGCACCCATTTCTTCCAGGTTATCTAATTTGCTGGCATAGAGTTGCTCATAATATGTTCTTATAATTGTTTGTATTTCTTTGGTGTTGGTTGTGATCTCTCCTCTTTCATTCAGGATTTTGTTGATTTGGGTCCTTTCTCTTTTCTTTTTGAGAAGTCTGGCCAGGGGTTTATCAATCTTGTTAATTCTTTCAAAGAACCAGCTCCTAGTTTCGTTGATCTGTTCTACTGTTCTTTTGGTTTCTAGTTCATTGATTTCTGCTCTGATCTTTATGATTTATCTTCTCCTGCTGGGTTTAGGCTTTCTGTGCTGTTCTTTCTCCAGCTCCTTTAGGTGTAGGGTTAGGTTGTGTATTTGAGACCTTTCTTGTTTCTTGAGAAAGGCTTGTATTGCTATATACTTTCCTCTCAGGACTGCCTTTGCTGTATCCCAAAGATTTTGAACAGTTGTGTTTTCATTTTCATTGGTTTCCATGAATTTTTTTAATTCTTCTTTAATTTCTTGGTTGACCCATTCATTCTTTAGTAGGATGCTCTTTAGCCTCCATGTATTTGAGTTCTTTCCGACTTTCCTCTTGTGGTTGAGTTCTAGTTTCAAAGCATTGTGGTCTGAAAATATGCAGGGAATGATCCCAATCTTTTGGTAGCGGTTGAGACCTGATTTGTGACCTAGGATGTGATCAATTCTGGAGAATGTTCCATGGGCACTAGAGAAGAATGTGTATTCCGTTGCTTTGGGATGGAATGTTCTGAATATGTCTGAGAAGTCCATTTGGTCCAGTGTGTCATTTAAAGTCTTTATTTCCTTGTTGATCTTTTGCTTAGATGATCTGTCCATTTCAGTCAGAGGGGTGTTAAAGTCCCCCACTATTATTGTATTGTTGTCAATGTGTTTCTTTGCTTTTGTTATTAATTGCCTTATATAATTGGCTGCTCCCATGTTCGGGGCATAGATATTTACAATTGTTAGATCTTCTTGTTGGATAGACCCTTTAAGTAGGATATAGTGTCCTTCCTCATCGCTTATTACAGTCTTTGTTTTAAAATCTAGTTTGTCTGATATAAGGATTGCCACCCCAGCTTTCTTTTGGTGTCCATTAGCATGGTAAATGGTTTTCCACCCCCTCACTTTCAATCTGGGGGTGTCTTCGGGTCTAAAATGAGTCTCTTGCAGACAGCATATTGATGGGTCTTGTTTTTTAATCCAATCTGATAGCCTGTGTCTTTTGATTGGGGCATTTAGCCCATTTACATTCAGGGTAACTATTGAAAGGTATGAATTTAGTGCCATTGTATTGCCTGTAAGGTGACTGTTACTGTATGTTGTCTGTGTTCCTTTCTGATCTATGCTGCTTTTAGGCTTTCTCTTTGCTTAGAGGACCCCTTTCAATATTTCTTGGAGGCTGGTTTCGTGTTTGCAAATTCCTTTAGTTTTTGTTTGTTCTGGAAGCTTTTTATCTCTCCTTCTATTTTCAATGATAGCCTAGCTGGATATAGTATTCTTGGCTGCATATTTTTCTCGTTTAGTGCTCTGAAGATATCTTGCCAGTCCTTTCTGGCCTGCCAGGTCTCTGTGGATAGGTCTGTTGCCAATCTAATGTTTCTACCATTGTAGGTTACATATCTCTTCTCCCGAGCTGCTTTCAGGATTTTCTCTTTGTCTCTGAGACTCGTAAGTTTTACTATTAGATGTCGGGGTGTTGACCTATTTTTATTGATTTTGAGAGGGGTTCTCTGTGCCTCCTGGATTTTAATGCCTGTTTCCTTCCTCACATTAGGGAAGTTCTCTGCTATAATTTGCTCCAATATACCTTCTGCCCCTCTCTCTCTCTCTTCTTCTTCTGGGATCCCAATTATTCTAATGTTGTTTCGTCTTATCATATCACTTATCTCTCGAATTCTGCCCTCGTGATCCTGTAGTTGTTTCTCTCTCTTTTTCTCAGCCTCTTTATTTTCCATCATTTGGTCTTCTATATCGCTGATTCTCTCTTCTGCCTCATTTATCCTAGCATTTAGTGCCCCCATTTTTGATTGCACCTCATCAATAGCCTTTTTGATTTCGATTTGGTTAGATTTTAGTTCTTTTATTTCTCCAGAAAGGGTTTCTCTAATAACTTCCACGCTTTTTTCAAGCCCAGCTAGTATCTTTAAAGTCATGATTCTGAACTCTAGGTCCGACATCGTACTAATGTCCGTATTGAGTAGGTCCCTGGCTGATGGTACTACCTCTTGTTCTTTTTGCTGAGGTGATTTCTTTCATCTTGTCATTTTGTCCAGAGGAGAATAGACGAATGAGAGAACAAAATGCTAACAGGTTTACAACGTCCCCAGCAAATATACTGTATACAAATCAGAAAAGACCTGAAACCAGGGGAAAAGAAAGGGAAAGAAAGAAAAAAGAAAGAGAAAAAGAAAAAAAAAGATAAAAACAAAAACAAAACAATACAAGAAAGGCAGAATATGATCAAATATGATCAGGCTAGTGCATAGATCAGTGCCACACACTAGATTTTGGGCGTATTTTGGTCTGTTAGAAAAAAGTGCCTCCTAAAATTTTAAAGGAAGAAAGACATATATGTACAAAATAAGGGTTGATACAATGAAGGGATGGAAGATGACTGTAAATATGAAAATTATAAAAGATTTTATAAAAGGACTTGGTAAGAGAAGTTGTTTGAAAAAAGAAAGAAGATTTAAGAAAAAAAAAAAAAAGGAAAAAGGGAGAGAATGTGATCAGGCAGGAGACTAGAACAAAGCCATACACTAGTGATTTAGGGTATATTTTGATCTGTTAGAAGAAACTGTACCTCAAAATTTTAAAGAGAGAACAACTTATATATATATGCCAAAAATAAGGGTAACTACTATGAAGGGATAAAATATGACTCTAAAAATGAAAAATAAAAAATGTTTTTTTTTTAAAAAAGGGATTTATAAGATGTTGTTTGAAAAAGGGAAAAAGAAAAATAAAAAAAACAGTCAACAAAAATTAACTTTGATGAAATAATGAATCATGGTAAAAAAAAAAAAAAGCCATGAATCTATGTGCAGTATTCCCCTAGCGCTGGAGTTCTCCTATTCTCCTTGATCAATCAACTTGGTCTTGGCTTGCTGGCTGTTTGTGTTGATCTTCTGGGGGAGGGGCCTGTTGCTGTGGTTTCCAAATGTCTTTGCCGGAGGCGGAATTGCCCCGCCCTTGTCGGTCTGGGCTAAGGAAGCTGCTCCGGTTTGCTCTCAGGAGCTTTTGTTCCCTGCAAGCTCTCGGTACAGCTTTGGAGGACCAGGGCAGAAATGGTGGCCTCCCAATCTCCACTCGGAAGAGCTGAGAACTCGGGGCCCCGCTCCTCAGTGTGCCCCCAGAGAAAAGCAGTCACTCCCGTGTCCCCGGTCTCTGGCCGCACTCCGTGCTCACCCGGCCTGTGATCGAGCGTTGCTATCTCTGGCACCCGACCCCGCGCGTAGTCTCCAAACCCAGCAGATCCCTGCAGTGCGTTCCCGCACCGCTCCTCCCCGGGAAGGAAGGGGAGTCTCCCCGGATCTGCTGCTTGTTCGGTCCCTGCTGGAGGAGCAGTGGCCCGACTGGGCCGCAGATCACAGTTTATGGCAACCCCGAGCTGAGAGCCCGCGACTCTGCTCCGTCTCTGCAGCCGGCTTCCCCGCTCTGATACCTGGGAGCTCTGGCGCACTCAGGCACCCCCGGTCTCTCTGTGACCCCAAGGGTCCTGAGACCACACTGTCCCGGGAGGATTCCACCCCCCGCTTAGCCACTGCAGCGACGTCCCTCCGCCAAGCCAACTTCTAAAAGTTCCGATTTTGTGCTCCGCGGCTCTAGCACTTGCCAGAAGCGGCCGACGGAGGCCCCCTCCCCCGCCGTCTATCCTTCCGAATATCGCCTCGGATTCACTTCTCCGCACGCCCTACCTTCCAGTAAGTGGTCGCTTCTCTGTTCAGAGAGTTGTTGCTACTCTCCTGTTCGATCTCCTGTTGAGTTCGTAGGTGTTCAGAATGGTTTGATCCCTATTCAGCTGAATTCCTGAGACCAGACGAAATCTAGGTCTCCTACTCCTCCGCCATCTTGCTCCGCCTCCTGTCAGATTTATTTCTAGGTATTTGATACTTATGTTATTCTAAGTGATTTTTTAAAAAATTTCATTTTTTATGTATTATTTCTACATGGAAATACAATTAATTACATATATACTTATATTCTGTGATTTTGTTAAATTTACTTATTAGTTCTAACAGCTTAGCTGTAAGTTCTTTTGAATTACCTATATTCACAATTCATGTTATCTGTAAACAATGAGAGTTTTTTCCTTTTTAAACTTTATGCCTTTATTTGTCTTTCTGGTAATGTTGCATACTTTATTCAAATCTTGTTTTCAATCTTTCAATGGAATCCTGCAATTTTCTTATGCAGGTACTACATTTTCTTGTTAGAATTATTCTTGGGATTTAATGATTCCATTATAAATAGGGTATTTTTTTTATCCATTACATTTTCTAACTGGTTACTCGTAGGATATAAAAAAGATGTTGATTTTTTTTTTTGCTATGTACAATGTGTCCAGTCATTGTATTGTGACCTAAAATTTCTTATTAATGTAAGAAGCATTTATTTGATATCTTTTGATAGTTGAGGGATATGATAGCTGGGGGAAAAAAGATACGTTTCCCTCTTCCTTGTCAAGAAGTAGAATTCTTGGGCTCCTGGGTGGCTCAGTTGGTTAAACGACTGCCTTCAGCTCAGGTCATAATCCTGGAGTCCAGGGATCGAGTCCTGCATCGGGCTCCCTGCTCAGCAGGGAGTTTGCTTCTCCCTCTGACCCTCTTCCCTCTCGTGCTCTCTGTCTCTCATTCTCTCCCTCTCAAATAAATAAATAAATAAAATCTTAAAAAAAAAAAAGAAGTAGAATTCTTAATTCTGTTTAATGTCTAATTGCACTGGCCTAAATTTCTGGGTGGACAAATTCCAAATAAAAAATACAAATAAACATCTTTATTTTGTTGCTGATTTTATAAAGAATCTCTCTAGAATCTCATCATTATGAATAATGCTAATTTTTTAAGATACATACACTTCATTATAAAATGGGAGCATCTCTATTATTTTTGTCACAGATTTTTTTCTTTTAAATAAGAACAGATATTGAAAATTTCATGGGTTTTTTCATAATTCACTGATAGGATCTTAAGGCTTTTATGATTTGACCAGTTAATTAGATACCCTGGTATAT
Organism: Zalophus californianus; assembly: GCF_009762305.2. NCBI lineage: Eukaryota > Metazoa > Chordata > Mammalia > Carnivora > Otariidae > Zalophus > Zalophus californianus. The sequence continues at coordinate 81,259,999 of NC_045606.1, forward strand.
TTATTATTTTCTCATTTTGGAAGTGTTTTACTGTCCTGCTGAATAGTTGCTCCCAGTATTTTACTTACTTTTATATCTATAGTCATAAGAACAGTTAGTCTAGCACATTTTAAGTATCATGTGCATTCTTTTTTTTTTTTTAATGATTCATTTATTTCAGAGAGAGAGAGCACAAGTGGGAAGGGCAGAGGGAGAGGGAGAGAGAATCTGAAGCAGATTCTGTGCTGAGCCTGATGCAGGGCTCCATCTCAAGAGCCTGAGATCATGACCTGAGCCCAAACTAAGAGTCCGATGCTTAACCAACTGTACCACCCAGGCGCCCCGACATGCGTATTCTTAATAACATATTGCCTTACAATAACTAAGGCATCATAAGAATACTCTAATTTCTTAAAAAATAAAAACAGTGTTTAAGGACAAGACAGAAAAAAAATATGAAAGTATTTTATCACCAAACTAAAATGTGTTTTAGAATTTAAAAATAATACATCTTATCATAAATTCCCATTGCATAAAAATGTTCGTGCAAAGGCAAGGTTTTTCTAAAAACAACAAAGGATGAGATAAATATATTTGGGTTTGAGACTTAATAAATTTCTTCCATTTAACATGCACAAAACATACCCATGTGGAATATGTTCCCAAGGAAAATCTGTCATTTCCTAGCCATACCAAGTTTGGCAAATGATTTAATATGATCAAACTTCAATTTCCTCATCTATAAAATGGTTATAACAATGCCATCTCTAATTGTCTCACTAGATAACTATGAAAATAAAATGAGATAATGCATGTGAAATTGTCTCATAAACCATAAAGACCACAAAGTGCTGTAGGACATGGTGGATCTGTGGTATTGACCATTAAATTTCAATATCTGCCCATGTCACATGCCTAAAATCAGAGAGAAACAACTGTTGCAAATAGAATGAAAGGCCAAATAACGAGAAAAAGGACAAAATATCATTTTGTAATATTAAAGATTCATCAGACTAATTATTTCTCTCTCTCCCAATATTGTGGATATCAGTATCTAAATCTACATTGATCCAATTTCTCGGCCTCTCAGTTTCTTGCATTCCTTACTTGCAATAATCGTGTGCTTCATCCCATTTGTCTTAATAACAACTGCACATCTGCCAAAGTCTCACCTTTAAGCATCCTAAGCTCTGATTGCTCTCCTACTCTTTCAAGCCTCTTCCTTCTGTACCAATACCAATAACTCATCAACCCGACACTTTCCACCAATACACCAATATTTAAGCCCCCTTGTGTTCCTCTATTCCTTCCTTATGTCTTAGATTTCATTGTCTGCCATTAAAAAAATCGCTTTGTGAATACCCTCCACTCTCTTATTCCTCTCTTGTTCCAGAAAACTGAATTCCAAGCCTGTTTAAATTTAACTCACTGCTGCTTTCATGCCTGCACCCATTGGAAAGCCAAAAGTGAGCTTGTTGTAAATTAGCCTCATTTTAAATTTTTGATGATAAGCTTCAACTGGGCCCCCTTCAGTTCTATTGGACTTTCCTCATTTCACTATCCCCCTCTTCAAGAACCTAACTAATTTACATGCCCTTCTCAAAACTGCAATACCTACTCTTCTTCTCACGTTTATCTGGTAACTAGTTCTTATTTCACTGAGGAAACAAAAAAGACAGAACTTTCACTTACTTCTTTTTTTTTATTTCCAGGTCAATTTATTTTTTATTTTTTATTAACATATAATGTATTATTTGTTTCAGAGGTACAGGTCTGTGATTCATCAGTCTTACACAATTCACAGCGCTCACCATAGCACATACCCTCCCCAGTGTCCATCACCAGCCACCCCATCCCTCCCACTCCCCTCCACTCCAGCAACCCTCAGTTTGTTTCCTGAGATAAGAGTCTCTTACGGTTTGTCTCCCTCTCTGGTTTCGTCTTGTTTCATTTTTCCCTCCCTTCCCCTATGATCCTCTGTCTTGTTTCTCAAATTTCTCATATCAGTGAGATCATATGATAATTGTCTTTCTCTGATTGACTTGTTTCCTTAGCATAATACCCTCTAGTTCCATCCACTTTCACATACTTCTAAACCACATCAGTAACCTACTGGCTTCTGTAATCATTATTTCTGTCTTTTCTCTTGTTACGATCTAAGGTCAAGTCACCATTTGTGTACAAGATTCCATCTCTTTGACCTGTTAAAGGACAGCACATCTGATGATTTCCCCTCTTTAATTCTCAACCATTAAAAATACTCATTTTAACCATTTTACAGTAAAATTCGGTGAAATTGTTATCTCTGTTTGCCAAATCCAATTGCCTTTCTCCCAGTCTCTGTTGAACCCACTCCAATCAGGCTCTATGAAAACTGCTCTTTGCCTTCACTTCCAGGTTGCCAAATCCAAATGGCCATTTCTCAGTCCTTCTCTCTCTCTCAGCAACACCGGACACATTTAACCAGCCAATCAGTTTCAGCTGCTGTCCTAAAACAATTTGGAATATTCTATTTTCCACATTCCAAAGTGAAATGTAGTCCTTCAACTAAAGAGGATTTTTAAAAGAGGCAGTCAGAAATTGTATATGTTTTTTAAAATATATTATTTATTTATGGGGGAGGTGGAGGAGCAAAGGGAGAGGGACAAGTAGACTCTGCCCTGAGAGTGGAGCCCTACACAGGGCTCATCCCATGACCCCAAGATCATGACCTTAGCTGAAACCAAGAGTCAGATGCCTAACTGACTGAGCCACCCAGGTGCCCCCCAAATTGTATATATTTTTAATCCTCAGCTGACCATCCATCTTCATCCTCAACAGATTTTATGATCCACTGCAAGGATTGCAACCAGCTCGAATGTGACCCTATCCAAAATCTGAAAAACAAAATTTGGTCGACAGTGTAGATGACCACAACTTATTATCTGTTTATCAAATTTTCATTTTTCCAAAACCTTTTTATTCAGACCTGAGCATCAGCCACCACAATTTTTATCTCAGGTACTTTAGAGTAGTGCTCTGCCTCCACGATAATTACCCTATCTGAAGGCCTCAATTTATAAAGTGTTTGCTTACTTAGTGCTTATGACGTAAATGTCACAGTTCAAGTACTTGATGGAGAAAAATATTAAATGAAGTGCACTTGTTTTGAAGATAATTTCATTTAACATATCCAAAGCAGGGTATAATTAAGTTACTCTGTCATACAAAATGATGGAGGCTTTAAATAAGTAACAGCTGGTTACCCCAATGATGGAACAACAGCAGGGCACCTCTTGGCAAGAAAGGGGTGCAAACGCAGCCCATGCAGTATGCTAATAGACCTACAGGATGACGACAGTAAGAGCTGAGACAGGAAGACACCTGGAAAAGCGATCAAACAAGTCCCTGTAGCTCCTAGCATGCATTTCAATGGCATGAATGTGTAGAAATTAATGATAAGCACTGATCTATCAATCCTGTAGTCAAATGCCTTTTCTGTGTCCAGAAAAATTTAAAGTTGGCCGTTGTAGGTAAGTGAACACATTGCTTAGCAAGTGCTCATTTAAAAATGTAACTACTGTTTAAAGGCCGTATTTAATTCAAAGAAGAGTTTAAGTTTAGCTTATTCATTCATTTAATATTAGCACAGTGATTTAAAAAAAAAAAGTCATGGTCTCTCCAACAAATCAGTATGATTGTTATTTCCTTAAAAACTCTTGCACAGATTTTCATGAAATCAAATTTGCAACAATGACCTTAAAATGTCAGAGTTGGCCTTTGTAAAATAAATGTCCTATTAAAACTATTAAAGGGCACCTGGGTGGCTCAGCTGGTTAAGCGACTGGCTTCGGCTCAGGTGATGATCCTGGAATGCCAGGATGAGTCCTGCATTGGGCTCCCTGCTTAGCAGGGAGTCTGCTTTCTCCTTCTGCCCCTACCCCCCTCTGCTGTGCTCTCTCTCTCTCTCTCATTCTCTCAAGTAAATAAAATCTTAAAAAAAAAACTATTAAATAATTGCCTCCCTTTTTGGAAAGCTGAGTCAAGTTGTGTTTGCATGAATCCATTGTTGAAGGTTTTTTTTTTTTTTTTACAAAACCTACTGTTGCTTGATCTGCATGTCAACAAGGAGAAAAAGCAAGTTTGATGTATGTATTTGTTTGTGCATTTATCAGAATTGTTCTTAAGTCATATTGTTGATCTTGACTTGAAATCATTTTGAAGTCTGTCACCAGGTTAACTCTCCTAATTAATATTTTATTATATCATTTTAAAGCAAGAATTTATCATTTATTAAGCATTATTAAACAAGCAAATTTAAATCAAGCATTTGTAAGTAACAACTATGTATTAGTCACAAGGTCTACATCCTCAAGAGGTTTATTAATCATGAGAGAAAACAGATACAGAAGCAAAAATGTCACAATAATATGCTAAATACTGACACTGAGAGATAGAGGCACAAACAAGTAGTATATAACCATGACTAGGAGTTCCGTTACGGTTTCCTGGAGGAGATGTGCCCAAAATAGATCTTGACAGACACGTTAAATATAGGGAAGGGGAAAAATGAAGAGTTTTCCAGATAAGAGGAAGAGCAGGAGCAAAAGCATGAGGGCGTGAAATAAGCACAGGACGGTTTGCCCTTGGTCTCCATAAGTAATTGTAAACCCCGAAATGGTTAGGGGTGTCTGGGGAAGGAAGCTCAGGGATTTTCCTAGAGGCTTTTATATGAAACGCTGACTGTTAAAGAGCTTTGTTTTTAAGGAGATTTAAAAAGGAATTAAAACCACAGCTACTGTCATATATAAAGGCCGGATGTAAGCGAGACAAAACAGAAGACTCACAAATCTTTTGTGGTTACCTTTCTGCCAAAGTAGCAATTCTCAACCTTTTTGGTCTCAAGACTTCAAAATCTTACAAATTATTGAGGATGCCTAAGTGCTTTTGTTTATGTGGGCTATATTTGTCAATATTTATAGTATTTGAAATTAAAACAAATTTAAAAAATATCTGTGAAGTTTTCAAAAAATAATAATGGTTAGCCCACTATATGTTTAACAAGTAAACACATTTTTTGAAAAGTATTTATTCAAAATACAATAAATAATACACAAACAAGTATACTTGTGGCTTTTTGTTTTGTTTTACATTTTTGCAAATAGCTTTAATTCCTGGCTCAATAGAAGACAACTGGACTCTACTTTCTTCTATATGCCTTCTGTGGTTATATGTTGTTTCGGTTAAACTATATAAAGAAAACTCAGTCTCACACAGATAATGTAGCTGGAAAATGGAGGAGTATTTTAATAACCTTTACAGATAATTATAGATATTCTTCTTTGATATTACCCTATTACTCAACTATAGTAGTTTCTTAAAGGTTAGTTGTAATGTGGAATCCAAAACAATGTCAATAAACTTTCCATATACCATTACATTAAATTCGATTGGTCTATTTCAGACTTTGAATGGATCTTTCATCCCTGCATGATTTTGTAACATCATGTGCCTATTACTGGGTAATATTTGCTCACCAAACTATACTAGTCTTTCTTAATGACACATTTCCTTATACATTATCAAAAAATTGCATTTGTTAATATCACCATTGATCCCATCAGAAAATTCTTTAAGAATTGAAAAGTTTCCAAGCTCATGGTGATAGTACATGTTTTCCAAAATTCTACTCTTTACTTGAAAGCTCAAATTTTATCATTGGCAACAAATTCTATCAGTTGTTTTCCTTTAAGTGACAAGCTTTACTCCATTCATTTTCAAGGAAATATCTGCCATATACTCAAGTTTGAATAACCATAATTTATCTGTCAGTCATTTCCTCAAGCAAAAATGGCATTCCATGAAAAAAGCATCTAGTTCAGCTTGCAACTCTGTCTCATAAGAGTCTTTCCTTGAGACAACGATCTTACTTTGTAAGTTTAGAAGGGCGTCTTTTTTCGTCATGTAGAAACCCAGTAAATTGAGATTTAATGAAATTAGTAATTCTGACTGTTTCATCAGTAGCATTCAACTGAAATTGCTTTTTTTCCCCCCTAAATATAAGTGTATGGTGGTGAAGAATATGATGACTAATAGCACAGTTTTGGTGTCAGTGTCTTGATTCATGTTAAGGCACCAGCACTTACCTGCAAGTACTCTTGCATCAATAACGCAAATGTCAACCCAGTGAAAAAGACAAATGATATTTTAGTATTATTATGAAAATAGTTTTTACTTCACAGATACCTAAAATATTTTGGGGGACCCCCAGATGTCCTCAGGCCACACTTGGAAAAAATTCCATGCCAAATCCTCAAGTATACATTCCTATGCCTGACATCCAAATATAATCTGGTTCCACTGTACTCAGGCTTATACCACTGTCCCCGCCCCACCCCCCCTGACCCCCCTGTTGCTTTGGACCAGAACTGAATTACACCACAAACCTTCCTGGTTCTCCAGCTTGTAGATGGCAGGTCACAGGATTTCTCGGCCTCCATAATTGGGTTAGCCAATTCCTATAATAAATCCCTTCATATAACTATATGTCTAGATCTAGATCTAGATCTAGATATCTTATTGGTTCTGTTTCTCTGGATAATCCTGACTAATACACATGCCATTTGTGATTTTTCTTTGGGAATTAGAATTATCTCCTAAACTAGATTGTAAAATCTCCAGAGATGAGGACTGTCTTATAGTTCCTCCTACTTTACTATGTATAGTACTCGGCCCAGAGTTGAACATATAATAAATAATGATATTAAAAATATTTTGAATTTTATAAGTCAATATTTTCAGAGTCGTTCACAGATATGCATATGCATCTATGTATGTAAACATCATTATATAAAAATATTTTAATATAAATTATTTTTAAAATATCTTTTTTAAGCTTATGAGATACAAATATGATGATAATGTAGCTATGTATAGTGGAAAGGAAACTGGACTGGGAGATAGAAAATCTACATTTAAGTGTCCACACAGAATAACCTAGAAAACCATATGGACTTAGAGCAGCCACAAAACTTGGGTCCCAGGGCCTTTAACAGCAAAATGCTCCCCTCTACCATGATATGTAAATGACAAATTTTATGAGAATTTTTCTTATAAGCAAAGTAATATTCAAATGTAATCTTTTGATGTTAACTGTTACCCTGAGACTTGCACAGTGATTGCAAATTAGCATCAGGTATAAGATGACTAGATGCACAGCATGACCATTAGGGGGACTGGACAGGTCAATGAGATATCTTTGAGCATTCTGTTACACAGCCAAAAAATACATACCAAAATACAATCCAAAAATAGCTGAGATACACAATACTCCATTTAGAGGAGGACTTGAATACTGGTTAAGAACTATGTGTGTACACATCTCACAGGTAACAGGTAACCTGTGTAAGGCAGAAAGCCTTCATGGTCCTGGGTTAGCAGCCTAACTCTGAAAGCCTTCAGGAAAGACAAGGCTCTGAACAGGTGATACAGATACAGAGCGCCAAACAGAAAGATTTCATAAAAACCATTAGGCTTCTCTTTTCTCCTTTAAAGTTTTACCCCCATCCTCTGCAACCCTCACTTCTCTCTAAAAGCATACGATGTCCTATTAAATTCCTCTCGAACTCAAGTTCTCACTTCAGCCAGGCCCCCTCTAAAAGCTCTTTCCCCCATTCTGACTGCTGTTCTCTTGATGATGATAGCAGTAGTCTGTTGAATAAAGTCTTCCACCTTATACATAAAATCCTGGAGACTAAACTTAGAGAGTTTTGGCAGTCATAACCACACATCTGGACCAAACAAAGCATAAGATGGTGACATTTCTTAAAATTAAGATGGCAAAAAAAGATCCTTACAGAATATGAACTAGGACAGTGGACAAATGCTCTGGGCTTCCTTTTTGCAAATGGATAAGTAGGGGAGGTGGTTCACATTTTTAGGGGTCTTTGTGGGAATGGGTCCTCATGGACCCTACACATAGCCTCTTACCTCTGCTTCCTTGCCTGTCTCAGTCACCATGTTCCCTCAACCCTACACTCCCTGGTATTTCTTCTCAAATAAGGTGCCTATACTCAAGTCTTTGTCTCTACTTCTGCTTTCAGGGAAACCCACACTCAGATAATCACCATCTTCTATGAAACATGCACTACATTCCAGGATTTTCACACAGATGACATCTAACCCCAGAATAATGCTGGTAGAGTCCCCATTTTAAAGATAAGGAAATGGTGATTTAGAAAGATTAATATGCTCAGAGTCACATAGCTAATGTATAACAGAACTAGGATGTGAGTATCTTTGGACCATTCAACTCCAGTACCCTTGGGAAGAACAGTTCAAGTGATTAGGAAAGTTTGTTTAATCTGTTTGTTAAATCTATGTTTACCCTATCCACTATTAAGTCTGAGATTGGAAGTTTCTAACCAGATTAGTTTATCTTGAGAATTCATAAGTAAGCATAATTCATATTGTAAGTATTGGTACCATTTTATGGGCTTCATAAAACTATATACTATTTCACAGAAACATAATTTCTCTTTCCATAGAGCCTAGACAATTTTCTAAATGTAGCCCATCTTCTTGTTTTATTTTACCAAAACTTAATTCAGCACTATTATAAGTGTTACAAAAGAAACAACTCTTAAAATGTGTGTTTCTATTATCTTCATTTTACAGGCAAGTACAAAGGAATGAATATTGTTGTTTGTCATTTAAATTTTCATAAATACTTCATGTGCTTTTTTCAAGACACTTCAGTTTAGGAGAGGGATTATTCATAAACTTAGAGAGCTTGCGTTTTGTAAGTATGTAAATGTAAATGTACAGAACTTAACAACTTTTACAAAGTTTTATACTGTTGGAAGTAATGGGGCATCATACAAACAACAATCAACTGGAAATGAAGAGCATGTGAATTCTTCTTATTATCCCTTCCCTACAGAGTCCATGAACATTTGGTCAATTTATTTTATTTATTCTTAGCTACAAATGTCTTATTTGTAAAATGAGGTTAATAATCGGAAGGACCATTGAAAAAATAAAATAATGGTTGGAAATAACTTCAGAAATAGAAGAAGATAATAAACAGTGAATGTGAAAAGATTCTGTTTCCAGTCTAGCCGTCAATAAGTTTCAGAATATTTTAATCATGGGTACAGATTATACACGTTTCCACAAGGCCCACTTCCTTGTTTGTTGTCTTTTTGAATTGATGTCTAAATAGGGAGGCTGACTTCAGAGAGGAATAACAAAACAAACTATCCTTTCTTTCATTGTATAGTATTAATTATGCCAGATCTTCACAAGCCTTAAAAATACAATCATTGTGGGACGCCTGGGTGGCGCAGTCCGTTAAGTGACCAACTCTTGGTTTTAGCTCAGGTCATGATGACCTCAGGGTCATGAAATCGAGTCCTGCATCAGGCTCCACGCTCAGCGTGGAGTCTGCTTGGGATTCTCACTCCCTCTCCCTCTGCCCCTCCCTACCCCCCCATAAGTAAATCTTTAAAAAAATACAATTTTTGCAAATTAGCATTTATAAAGCACTTTTTATGTGTCAGGAACTGTGCTAAGAACTTTATATTCATGGTTTTCTTTTAGTTTAATCCTAACACAACCAACGTGTCAGGTCTTATTCACATTTTATACATGATGAAATTTGAGCTATAAAGGGGATAACTGACACACAAAGCAAGTGTCACACATTGAATCTTACAGCCAGCCTCCATCCTAGGTTTCCTGTCTCCTGAAGCTTTGCTTTTGCTACTTCATCTCATGCCAGTTCTTTATTAATATAGTTGAGTCTTAGCAACTAAATGGCAATATTTAACCAAATAAAATCATTTTCATAAAAATTAGATTTAACTAATATTGAACTTAGGTAGTTTTATTATAGGGCAATCATTGATTTTATAGATTAAGATGTAGACAGACTTATAGCTAGGTATTCCTTATACATAAATCTCAAAATTGAGTAATTCTGTCAGGTGGACCTCTTTTCCTTGACAAAGCTGACATACAAACTAGAATTCTGAATGTCTGTTAGTCAAAATAGTGACAATCAGAAATCACAGATGATTGATTTTAATGATAAACCCATTTGAATACTGCCTGAAATGCTTCTAAAAGTCCATAAAGATACTTTTGCTAGGATAAATGTAAAGTGTGTCTGAAAAGTCACCGGTCTGTACAAGAAGGAAGCATTGGGAAGTTCTGTTCATTTATTGATTTTGCTGGAGAAAGTTGTTGAGGGCTTTTTGTTTGTTTGTGTTGTTTTTACTAGAAAGTGGATAAAATATTTTCATCTAATAAAATTGTTTTATGATGAAATCCCCTCTCCTCCCCAAGAAAAAGGGGGTCAAAAAGCATCTGACTTTAAGAAACCAGGGGCTCTGTTACAAAATGTAATGGTAGGACTAACAGCAGAAGAGACAGGGTGCCAAGTTCCAGGTACAGAACACAGAACGTCTGCCACATGGTGGGAGAGGACAGAGCTGGAGGGGAGGGTCAGAGCAAAGCACAGGGACCATAAGATTAAGGAAATACTGGGTCAGAGACATTGAGTGAAGTTTCCCCCAGACAAGGAAAAGAGGAGCATGTACCAACAAGATTAACAGGGATGTGCTAAGAGAGTAATGATCATCTTTCCCTGAAGAACAGATTTTAGCAGAAGGTGGGGCTGAGCTGTCGAAAAAACTCCTACGGCAGCCTCTGTGTGAGAAGAAAATGAACAGATGTGTGCATTAGCACAGGTTTATAGCTGTGCTGCTATTTAAATTTTAATTTGTTTTGTTTTTTATTAGTTTTCTTTTGTAATTAAAGTATAATTAACATACAGTGTTATATTAGTTTCAGTATACAATATGATTTCACAATTCTATACTCAGTGCTTATCAACATAAGTGTATTCTTAATCCCCTGTATCTGTCTCACCTCCCCCCCCCTACATCTCCCCTCTGGCAACCCCCAGTTTGTTCTCTGTATTTAAGTGAGGGGTTTTTTTGTCTCTTTTTTCTTTGTTTTGTTTCTTAAATTCCACATAAAAGTGCAATCATATGGTATTTGTCTTTGTCTGATTTATTTGTCTGACTTTGTCTGACTTATTTCACTTAGCATTATACCCTCTAGGTCCATTCATGTAGGGGCAAATGGTAAGAGTTCATTCTTTTTTATGGCTGAGTAATATTCTATGTGCCCATTGATAGATGAAGGGATAAAGATGTGGTGTGGATGTGTGTGTGTATGTACACACCACATCCACACCACATCTTTATCCCTTCATCTATCAATGGGCACATGGGTTGCTTCCATATCTTGGCTATTGTAAATAATGTTGCAATAAACATAAGGGTGCATATATCTTTTCAAATTAGTGTTTTTATTCTCTTTGCATAAATACTTAGTAGTGCAATTACTGGGTCATATGGTAAGTCTATTCTTAATTTTTTGAGGAGCCTCCATACTGTTTTCTGCAGTGACTGTATCAGTTTGCATTCCCACCAATGGTGCATGAGGGTTCCTTTTTCTCCACATCCTTGCCACCACTTGTGATTTCTTATCTTTTTGATACGAGCCATTCTGACAGGTAGAAGAGGATATCTCATTGTGGTTTTGATTTGCATTTCCCTGATGATGAGTGATGTTGCTGTGCTGCTTCTGAATAAAGCAGCTTTGCTGAGTGGACCATCTAAAGCTTTGCTCCATCTGGGACTTTGACCTCATCACCAATCTCTATCAGGCTGCTTCTGCATTTTCTAAGTTAGACTAATAGAGGACGTCTTAGAGTTTTTAGCTCCCAATTTTACATGGAGATCTCCCTAACCTATCTCTAATCGAGACATCTCCCCTATGTTTCCCCTTGGAAGATGGCGTGATTTATCTGATCAATGAGATTAGGCAAAGGCACTAAGAATGCACAACTCAGCTACTTCCAGGCTCTCTTTTTGGGAATCGGTTGGCTGTAGGAGGCACATTCTTCTCTCTGTGACTGCTGCCATAAGGAATTACTTCCCACAGCATGACTGGCAGGGGAAATCTCAGCTCCGCAGACCTGCTCACTCTCTTATAATGAGTCTCAAGAACCAGACTTGGCCACTGGGGAAGGGAAGAGTGTTAGGAAGCCAGCATTCAGCTCTCAGATCCAAGCCATATTCTATAACCCATATATACTATAATGAAGATGATCACTTTCTTATTTATTTATAAGTCTGTATTAATCTTGCAATTGGTTTAGTATCTATAGGGAGAGGAGAGCATATCTGTGATTCTCATATAATAACAAAGCTTTTGATATAAAGTATTATAAGTTGTCATCATTTTTTAAAGAAGCAATCTAACCAATAACTCATAGATAGGCACAGTACTTAATACGTAGTATTATGTAATATAAATATCATTTCAAACACTCTCCGAGAATGTCTGCTAACTAATCACATGTGGCTTGTCAATGTGATTCTTGATTGATTCTAATGATTTTTAGGGTACCTTTAACAGTCCCATCCATCTACTAATTCATAAATACTCCAGTCTCTGTGTTCATAATTTATACTTGTATCTCTTTAAAAAAACAAAATCAGCAAAATATAAACCAATAGCACAGTAGCACTGTAATTTTTTGCAAGCATGTAGATAAGACCTCCTTTAGAAAATGCTTGGGGAAGACAGGTAATACATACTATACTTTGTTTTCCTTTATTTCCAAAGAGCCCTTAGTACATTTCTTAATGTATCACCCGTTTTAAAAAAAAAAAGTAGAAAGAAAGCAAAAAAGAAAGAACTGAAATCTTCAAAAATAGAATTGTTATACATTTGAATGCCATTGCCACTGATTGAAAGTATAGAATTTCAAATTGCCCTTCTTTTGAAAACATGTCGCTACTCTGCTGGCCTAGGTTACTAAAATCACAAAGTGAAATGTTTAAGAATGTACAAAATCCAGTTCCCTTAAAGCAAATGGAACACTGGAAAATACTATATACTTGGTTAAAATGGATGGCTGCTGAATTAAGTCCACAGGTGCTCAATTGAGTTCACAGCATAAGTAATTTCCAATGAGCATTTACAATGGACCTTTTAGAATAACAAAAACACTAAGTTAGAAATCAATTAAACAAACAGAAAAACACAACCTTTATATATAACTGTTTATTCTTTCAAGGGGATATGGCCCATTAATAATAAAAACATTTGCAAATTGTGCTACAGTACTGGGGCAGAGACTGTGGCTCTTGCCAAAAGGTCAGGAAAGAAGTGAGAATATGACAGTCCCACAGCAGGACTCACAGAGCCATCTGAAAACATGCAGCCTCCAAAGCAGGGGTCAGTCGGTGGAGGGCTTTAGAAGAGAAAGCTGGGTGAGAGCCAGCTCAGCAAGCCAAAGTCTGCTCATAACTAAATGGCAAAATCAGAGAGCAGAAACATAAGTAGGAATGAAGAAGACCCAAATGTTTTAGAACTAAGTGAAGTAGGTAGATTAAAATCTGTTAATCAGGAGATGCTATTAAAAATGCAGTGATGATAGTACAGCAATCAAAATAGATTTGACACATTGAAAAGGAACACAGGTCTTGATAATTTTTCATTCTAAGTTTGATAATTGGCTGTATTTGGGAGTTAGAAACCAACTACCCAAGGAACTTAAATGTAGAATAATAATTGGGATCCCCAAGTTGAAGAAGGGAAGGTATGAATAGACAGGGCTTGCTGAGTAATAAGACTTTTAAATTATTTTATCATTCAGTCTTTGTGATTAGGGGTTCTTAAAATATCAAAAGTTGTGTTAGCAAAGAGAGCAACCATCAGCTAAATCATGATACTGAGAACTAATGTGTGAAGATTAGTCCAGCCTGCTCATCTGATGATTATTGACAAGTATCCTGTTAATGAATATCAGCAAATGCACTTATATCTTTCTGCTCCATTGGGAATGCATGAAATAGGATAGTATTAAATACCAGGTACATAGAAGGAATTTAATAAGTAATGGGAATAGTGATTATGGCCATTTCAGCATAAGGAAGGAATGAAGAGCAGCATGGTGTCAATATTTCCCCCAAATTAAAAAAAAAAAAAAATAGCAGCATGTGGAAAGAAGATGGAAGCACAGGTGGGAAATGTTCCTAATTATATAACTGTATACTCGGCTATCAGTGCTTTGCATTTTACATTTGCTATCTCATTCATTTTCATAAGAATCTTATAAAACTCTTTAAAGATAAGGAAACTTGCGTGCAGCAAGTATAAATGAGCTTCTTAAGTTAAAACAGTGGGTGGAGGGACCATCCTTCAAACCTGGATATGTCCGTCTCCCAAATCCAGGTCCCCCCCCCTTTTTTAAGATTGATTTATTTATTTGAGAGACAGAGGGAGCATGGGGGGGTGGAGGAGCAGAGGGAGAGGGAGAGACTCTCGCAGACTCCCCACTGAGCGTGCAGGCTGATGCAGGGCTTGATCAAAGGACCCTGAGATCACAGCCTGAGCTGAAACCAAGAGTCAGATGCTTAATTGACTGTGCCACCCAGGCACCACAAATCCAGGTCCTTTTCATTAGCACATTGCCACCTAACTTGGCATTTTCAAGCTAATGAAATTCAAGCTAATGAAATTCAGTGAATTTACTTATTTATAAGTAGAGATTAAGTGGCTGTTCTCATCAGACAGACCCAGTTGGAATTGCCTTATCTGGACAGTCCCCTTGGCTGTGATGTCCTTGCCCCACTTCAATCATTGTAACAACTCAGAAACTGATTTAACATCTTAAAATCCTTCTGTGTGGAGTATTTTCTAACCCTTCTGAAGAAATCACAATACTTCTCTAATTGGTATATGTGAAACTTGAGAGTTTCTACCAGAATATGGGGTTAAAGCTATATGTACTGAAGTAGAAGTAAGAGTCATAAATGATAGGCCACTGTAACCTTTGATGTTGAGAGTGAGTACCTATCAAAAAGGGAGGGTGGACCTGCAGTCAGATTAGCCGTGAGGTAGAAGCAGCAAGGAGCCATTTGCCAGTGGAGTTTAGGTGGGACCTCATGCTGTTGAGTGGAACACACAGTTCAAGGGAATGATCAGAGTGCAAAGCAATAGATATCTAGTTGAGGACCAGGAAATCAAGGCTAAGACAAAAAAGTCCCTTGAACTTGAAATGTGTCCTAGAGAAGACAAGAGACAGATTCTGGAAATTTAAAGAAGTTAGGAACAGACATTCCACCCCCCCCCCCCCTTTAGAGGATTCCATAATGAGAGGTGGGCCCTGAGGCCAAGAACATTCGCAGGCTTTACTGCAGGACAGGAGAGAGCTGAGTATAGGGAGGGACAGCTCTGCATACTAAAAGCTACTTTAAGAAACTCAATTTTTTCTAATGCTATATTCTTGCCTGGGATATTTTCTCTTATAAAAAAACAAAAACAAAACAAAACAAAGCCTTGACTGTGCATGCATGCTGAACTGTGTTGGATGAAGTAAAAGGAAGATGGAATCCTGGGCCAAAGAGAAGCCTAATCTCGGGGTTAAGACCACAAAGCAGAGTCATTAGCATCTTGACCCCTGAGCATTTGTGGGGGCCTCAGGAGATCAGCTTCCAGTAGGAGTGCCTGGTTTCCAGGGCCCCCCTGGATTAGACCTCATCTTGAGAAGCCCCTTTCTGGCACAACAAAACTGTTCTTCAGAAAACACTCATCCACAGAGGAGACACAGTGTCTCCAGAAAAGGCGGGTGGGGTGGGGGGGTTGGGGTGGATGGCACTGTTGGCTGGATCTATTGTTTTTATCTGACTAATGAGTTGGCAATTAATATTAAATAATTTATAGCATAATTTACTTCTTCATTTTTTTCCACCTTCTGCCCTGTTTTATACTAATACATACACACTTCACTTTAGCAATACCTATAAAAGATGAGCTCTAATGGACATAATGTAGCTATGGTGTCACATTAGGCCTTTTATTACATGAAATTTGATTATGGGTCATAAATTATGTATTTATCTTGCATTAAGTGATGAAAGTAACTCGCTAATTAGAAGAAATCAAAGTTATTGACCTATAGTGAATCTCTTCTACATTTACTGTTGGCATAAAATAGGATATCATGACATGAATACAGATGCATATTTATTTTATTACTAGACATATATCTTCTTTTTTAAAAGTTTCTGGGAAAATAAATGTAGACCACTGCTCTTTGGGAGAATTTATGAGAGATTTATTTATAATTCAGATTTATTATCTTTTCAGGTTATGAAGTTAGGTTGCCTCCCAGCTACAAACCCACTCTTCTATATACTCTAATGGTCTGTGAAGCTGGGGCATCTTTACAAACTACATTTCTTCTTGTTAGCTGGATTTCTGATTTGTTGTGCCAAGAGCAGGAGGGAGCCTGGAGGACAAGGTGAAAAAAGAGGTATTTCCTCTTTTCTTAGAGTGCCCAACAATGACCTCTACCAACAATATTTGGCTTGGTCTCCATTTCTTATCTTTACTTCTAGAATAGCCTCATGTACTTTTGATAAGAATTAGCCAGCTGGGCAGCATCTTCCTCAAAGGAATGAGTTCTAGGTCCACGACACTCTTCTCCAAGCTCCTGAGGTACCAGCAGCCGCAGGACAGGGCTCCCTTCTCAGAGGTCTGAGTTCCAACTCTGAAGGACCAAACTCCTGTGAGTCCTGGGATGCCAGTTCCACCACACAGCAAACCCTTCCTTCACCCCCACACCGGAAGCATGCATCATAAATCCACAGGGCCCCTCCCCCAGCTTCTAGGTTCTGATAACTCTATTTTTTCGCCTTTATTTCTCCAGGCCTAGGGAGTAGTAGCTGCTTCTTGAATGTACTACTGTATTACTTTAGCGTTCCCTTTCACTTTTTATTGCCCCAAACCTTTGTAACCAACTCTTTCTCTCTTTTTTTAAAGATTTATTTTATTTATTTATGAGAGAGAGAGAGAAAGAGCACGTGAGTGGGTGTGGGGGGGTGAGTAGAGGGAGAAAGAAACTTAAGCAGACTCCACAATGAGCGCCGAACCCCACCTGGGTCTCCATCTCACAACCCTGAGATCATGACCTGAGCCAAAATCAAGATTCAGCTGCTAACTGACTGAGCCACCCAGGTGCCCCTAACCGACTCCCTTTTTGAAGTTTTTCTCTGCTGTCATACCTAAAGTTGTTTCTGTTTTCTTTCTGTGGACCCAGACTGAGCATAGTATGCATATATCAAAATGCTCCCTCTAACATAATTAAACAATGCCCAAAATTAACAACTTTGATCTAATATTTAACAGCTTTGTTGTTGTTGCTTTTATTGTTAGTTTAAATGGAACAGAGCACAGAACTAGGGAAGCCATCTTTAATAATTGGCTTGTTTACATCTGGGAACTCATTTGGATCTTGAACTTTCTTTATTTTTATTACTTTTTTTATTGATACATAAGACAGATATATATGAAACAAGCATAGAAAGCATTAATCTTAGATTTATAGCTGGATTAATTTTATATATATATAAGCCCAGATATATATCTATCTATCTATATTTATATAGAGATATATCTATATATTTATATATATCGATATATAGACCCAGATCCAGATGTAGCTCATTTCTAGCACCAGAGCCTTCAATTTCATAAGAACTCTCAATAGCAGATCATTCTTTATAGGGAGAGAACAAAGGAGAACCCTCTCATGTTAAGGCCCAAGATAGAGCATTTAGTGGTATTAATACAAGGCTAGTAGTTTAATCATTTTAAATAAAAATCATAACTGATGGGGCCCCTGGGTGGCTCAGTTGTTTAAGCATCTGCCTTTGGCTCAGGTCATGATCTCTGGGTCCTGGGATCAAGCCCCATGTCAGGCTTCCTGCTCAGCAGGCTGTCTGCTTCTCCCTCTCCTCCTCCCCACTACTCGTGCTCTCTTGTTCTCCCTCTCTCTCAAATAAATAATAAAAAAAATTATAACTGATATGACTGCTCTTCCCTCCCCACTATAAGTTAAATAACTTTGTTGATATCTCATGGCCATAGAGTTTAGGTACATCAAGTTGTGTTATCAAGGGAAATCATGAAATATCATCCATTCTTTTACTCAGAAAAAACTTTTAAAACATCTCCTTTGTGCCAAGCAACTGGTTAAATATTAAGGTTATCCAGATGAATCCAACATGGTCTTTGTACTTGAGTATAGTTTCAGTCAAGTGGCAAATATATTCACCTAAAAACTGGTACAGATTAAGTTTGACAGGGATAAGAAGAAGGAAAGAAAGAAGGATGTTATGGGGCCGTAAATTCGGTGCTTTCCAGGCAAGAAGAATAGGGAATGCGTCTTTTAGAAAAAGCATGTTCAGGAGCAATACAAAATTTAGAATGGTAGTGCATCAGGAGAAATGTGGGCTTAGAAGAGAGAGAGCACTAGGAGGTTTGGAACTCAGGAAATCCATGAAAATTTTTAATCCAGAAGGCCTTCTTTTTTTTTCCCCTCTCTTGTTTTATTTTTAGGAAAGTAATACTGGATGCAGACTGGATGCCAGACTTTAGGGGGCAAAGGGACATAATGGTTAGGAGATTGATAGATTTTTGTTAGCTTAGCTGAGAGATAAGCCTTGAACTTACTGGGAGTAGCAACAATGAAGAAATAAGGCCAGATTTAAGAGGTTTCTGGAGAATTTTGGAACTCAGAGATTTTGGTGAATGCAGGGAATGAAGGAAACAGAGGAGTTAAGTATCCCTGGGGTCAGGGAGTGGACCATTAGCAGAGATTAGAAATTGAAGGAAAGCAATGATTTCTATTTTTGATTTGTTCTCCCTGAAATACCTTCTAAACACATGAGTTGATATGTTCAGTGACAACTGGACATGCAGTTCTGGTGCTTAGAGGGAAGGCCAGAGATCAAAATAATATGTTTAGGAAACAGCATCAGGAAGGAGGATAAAGGAGTTCACCCAAGGAAAGATCACTGAGTTAGAAAAGTAGGAAACTACTACAATTTAAGACTAAGGAAAAGAGAGAAGAACCAGCAAAAGTCACAGAGAAGGAATATTCATCGAGGCTGGAGAAGAACCTTTAAAGTGTGATGTTTTGTGTTAATACAGAGGCAGTATGGCTGGATGATTCAAAGCGTGGATCCTGGACACAGACAACGTGGGTTTGACTCCATTCGTTGCCACCTAACATTGTGTGACCCTGGACTGGGTACACTCAGATTCCTCAGTATAAAATGGTGTAATGGTAACTACTTCCTAGGGGAATGGAACTACTTTGTGAGGAAGCAGTACATTAATACATGAAAAATACTCAGAACAGAGTTTGGCACATAGTAATAAGTGAGAATAAGCATTAGCAATTGTTATGTACCAGAAGTTCAGCTTTTGCTATTCATCTCAGAAGGTCTTCCTTATATAGCCTTTAATGCATTATAATATAAATTATGAGGTACTATATCAACCCAAAGGGGATTAGACTTAATTTAATTGCATTATATCAAAGTACCATTGTGTGAATGTTTGCTTATTTTGTAGACCATTAAGTTATTTGTCATCTGTTATGCCTCCTTAGTTTTTGTTTATCAAACCATATTTAATTTTTCTAACCTTTAAAAAATAAATCATTTTTAGTACTGTACTTTATTCTTATAATTCCTTTCTGGATGCTTTCTATTCTGTTTACATCCAACTGGTAATAATATACTACTTTGAATAATGGTAAGAGTTTGTACTCACATCACATCCTTTATGAAAGGATTTCCAAAAGTTCTCCATGAATTATTTATTTTAACTGCAGGATAGTTAGGAAAGTAAATGCTTAGTATTTCCATTTTACAGATTTTTTAAAAAATGAGGACAGAGCTGGAAAATGATGTTTTAAAACTCAGAACAGTCGAGGGAGCATGGTGTCATTATATGGAGGTGCACTGAAAAGTTGGCTATCCAGAAATCAAACTTCCAGAGCCATAGAATTTTCAGACAAAGAAATGGTTTTTAAGGGAAATGAAAGTATTCATCACATATCAGACTACCCAAATGATTACAGCTGTGACAGTCAATGGAAAAAACAAACAAACAAACAAACAGGAAAAGCAAGAAAAAGGGAGAAGGAAGGCTGATAGGTCAGCAGCAGAGGCAGAGATACTATTTGTTAGAAAACAGTAAGCAAAAGGCAGATTAAATTAAAAAGCAAGCATTTGTCATTATGGGGTCTTCATGACTCCGGACCAGATTAGACAGGTTGGAAAGGTTCTAGAGACCTGGTAAACTCATCAGGAGATCCAAATACCCAGAAAGCAGGTAAGGCAGGCTGGGAGTGGGTATCAGAGTGTGACAATTAGTGAAGAAGGGAGCGTGCAACACCACTACAGTCCAGGAAGGGCTGAGCATCGGTCTGGGCAATAACTGTCGGCAGTCTGGACTTGGATCAGCCAAGAGGACCCGGGTGCAGTGGCACGGTGCCTGTGACAGGAGTGATCAATTTATCGAAGATAAGAGAGGCTCCTAAAGTGTTTTCAGGATTTGATGACTAGAACCAATTTACTTTTTAGAGAAAGTCCTGTAGCAAGGCTGGATCGAATAGTTACCATACCACCTGTTGGGATGAGTTATAAACTCTTTGTTCTGAATGGCAAAGAACCTGGCATTATAAGAGTAAGTGATCTTGTCTTTAAATATTTGGGGCTGGGAATGTTCATTCCAAAAATGAAAGAGGGAAAAAAAAAACAGATTTATAATTTGGCAATCAGTGGGGCATGGGAGAAAAAGGGAAAGAACTAAGGGGTGAAGGCACCGTCTCCCTCTATGGTGACAAGCTAAGTAACGACATAGTATGGAAGCCTGTTTGTCAGGTATGCAAGGGCTATGCAATCACAGCAAATGTAGCTGAGAAGCCTTTCTATAGGAGAGGGGAGAAAGAAGTTTCCAAAATTATCCACTTAGAGTGTCAGAGATAGAACCCATTGCAGATATTCTCTATTCTAATACACAAAACTACTATAGCCTACACCAGAAAACCCTAATTTTAAAGGAAAAAAAATGAATATTTGTCCTTGATTTTAAAAAAGAAAGTTTGGTAAAATGTTGACAGAAAAAGAAAACATTGGTTCATGTACTGAGACCATTTTAGTAAAACCCTTTGCAGATTCTTAGTATTCTAAAATTATTATATATGTATATATATATGACATATATTAAGTATCATTATAATACATATACATGTATGTAATAGTCAAAATTAGAACTTCATATTCTTATTCCTTATGAGTTACTCTTGGTAAATAGTTTGAGAATGCTCTTACCACAAATTCAATGCTTATTTAATATATTTTTAAAATTAAAGACATAAAAATGCTATTGATTGAATGTATACTTTATAACAGGTAGTTTGGAGTGTCTAATATAAATGCAGAGTTAGAAGAGTAGATGTAATTCTTGAACATGATGCAGGAGATACAGACTGAGGAGTCCTATCTGTTCCTCTGGGAACAGTTCCCTGATCCACATTCCAGGTGGTTCCAGTAGCACATCAAGCATGTGCTTGGCCATCCAAGCACATGGATAACCATGGGTCCCAAATCCTTCATTGGGACTGCATTCTTCTAGCAAGTGGGACTGGTTAAAAGTTAGGGAGTGAGACTCAAGCAGGACCAAACAGGGTGACTCCCAGGAACTGGTATATTATTGTCAGAGAAAGAATTTCTCCTTCTGCAGGAGTTGCTAAACGAGGATGTCATGTGGGGTTCTTGGCCTTCATCTTGTCCTTCATAAAGAGAAGCATATCTGCAGCTGAGAGAATGAAGCTCACATGAAGAAGAAAGCAAGAAAACAGCAAAGAGAGGGACAAGATGGAGGAGGGGCCAGAGCCCAGGAACAGAAGATGAACATGAGCATGACTCTGATCCACTGTCTGGAAATGAGATCGTTCATATAACTAATGTGCCTAATGTTGCCTTAATAAAAGTTCGAGAAAGCAAAAGATGTTGACCAAATTATTTATGTTTTGGGAAAATCAAATATTGATACAGGTGTAGTATTAGAAAGCCAGGAATAGCTGGCAAAAAAATAATGACCAAATCATGATTTTATATTTTCATGGAAGACTTATTTTTAGCAACCGAATATGGTGGTACTACGTTAATGAGTATTTCAAGCCTGGCATATTTACAAACTAGAGTTTAAAATCTTTTAGCTTGATACGTACTTCCAACAGGAATTATATAGTAAGGTAAAAACAAACAAACCAACACTATACATTAAGGAATTGTAAAATTAACCACCATGGAAGACAGTTACTACTCACCAAATAGCGCGGTGGTCTCCCACCCTCCCCAGGCTCCCTGCAGAGAGGGGACAATATGAGGAGGTCAGACTGCTGATGGGAGTGGAGGAAGTGGTGTGGATCACTTCCGTGCTGAAGCATTCGACAACCAGTGCTGGACCCTCCAGCTCCCTCTTCCTCCACCACAGTGACCGTGGAGATTACCCGCTGAGACTGGGGATCCACCTGGTGGAAGCATTTTCCATTGCTCAATGACCACACAGAGGAGGGTGGCTCCCAAGGGTCCCAGCAGGCTTTGCATGACTGAGAAATAAACCTCTGCTCTGCTAAGCCACTACAATTTGGGGGTTGTTTTTTTTACCACAATGTAACGTAGTCTCTCTTTGCTAATATTTCCCTTTTTTATTTCCCATTTCATTTTGCTGATGGGATTTCGTTCAACAATATCCAAGTAAGGCATTTCCAAAAAGAAAAGGTCCAAAAACAGAAGTGCCATTTTGGAAATATAGATGTGATTTATGAAAATTCTATTTTCGAGGAATCGCATATATGCTTATGGTTGTCAAATGTTTAATAATTAATTACTGATCAATCTCTGCATATTATATTTTAACAAGACATATCTTATTAAAGGTAAAATGAAACATTTTAACATTCACTATAAGTTATCCATTTTCATCTTAATCCAGGTTTTCTTTTGGTAGTATAAGTCAAAATGTTTCCTTCCTTGGGAACATGAACTTTTTTCCTACTGATTTATTTTTTCCCATTCACTACATTTATAATGATGATACGTATATACAACAGCATCAGGGTATTGATGATTTTGCAGCTAATAACTATTTTAATTTTTTATGTCTCAGTAGACATATAAAGTATTATGTTTTCCATCAATAACTTCACCAATTATTTTCCAATTATTCTGCTCAAATTATACACGTATGTAATAAAAATAAATTAACTATGGCATCAATTGATTATTCCTGACTAATTTTTCCCAATAAAATATTTACCAGTGTTTACAAAGGAGATATGATTTTGGGCCTGAAATTTTACAAAAAGTGTGCTGGAAAGAGCTTCTTGCTCACCAATTTCCAAATAACTAAGTTTTTGTTACTAACTATAGTGCAAAAATATCAAATTCACAAGCTGGCAAGTAATGATAACTGATAGGAGAGCCAAATTATAGAGGTCTTCATGTGAGGAAGGAAAAATAAAGGTCTTCAACTGTGTAGCTGGGGCAATTTTTCAGTTTCAAATTTCCAAAGTGGAATAATGAGTAGGAGAAGCAACTCTTGTCACTACTTAGGTTTTCAAATTGATGGATGTAAGCAAACCCTTACTAGGATGAAAATGCATTTGTTGTATAACCAGACTCATAGACATAAAAGCCACAACCGTTCTGCTTTCCTTCCCTCACCACCTAAATTTCTTCTAGCGTCTTAATTGTGCAGGCTTACTAATTAACATGAACATTGGCTAGAGTGGCCCCAACTCAATACCTTGAGTATTTTCTTGAATAAACATTCAGACTGCAGATCTTTCCATGAAACTCCCTATAGAATTTGTATGTTGACAGGTTTTTCCCACACATCCCCAATCTAAAGCTGGCTCCTATTCAGTGAAAGCAGTCCAGTATAGTAATGGCTCGGGAACACTTCAGAGCCCTGGACAAGACCAGTGTTCCCCAAAATAAATGGAGCAAGAAAAGGGGCACCTTTTCAAGCTCTGCAAATTATATTTATCTGTAGTTGAAGGTAAGTAGAGTCAAACCAAGAAAAATTAAGTACACAGAGCTTCAGTCTCAGTCTGTTTTTTCTGTGCCCCACTCTGTGATGCTTCTTTCAAACGTGTGCCTTGCAAAACCCTTGCCTTGGCAAAGTGGATTTTAGATTTTCTGCCTATTCTGACTGGAAGCTCCCAGAAGGGACTCTTCTTTCCCAATAAGCCCTTTTCTACCTCTGAAAACCATACTCATCTTTTAAAGCCTTACTAATTTGTTTATTGGAAGAACCAGTTCCCAAATGTCGTTCTGTAAGGCCTCTGATAATAAGGATGAATAAATGAAAGGCAATTCCTCTCTTCAAATAACAATTGACTGGTGAAGACGGATACAAACCAATATGTGAAATATAATGCAGGATATTTCATGGGCATGACATACAAAAGATATCACAGAAGTACAAGAAGAGGGAGCTAATCCAACCTGAAGAGGTTCTCAATGAAGTCTTCCAAATCACCCACCATCAAATAAGTGCTTCTTGCTCCTCTACTTTCCCTACATAATTTTCCTTGTGACAGCGTGTACTGTGATTAAGAAACTGATTCTGAAGCCAGCCAGCATGGCTTCAGATCCCAGCTCTGCCACTTACCTAACTTTGTGATTGCAGGAAGTCACCCCTTCCTCTGTACACATTAATGTTTTCATCCACCTCATCTCTAAAATGGAATAATAACAGCACATATCTTATGGCAGCAGTGTGAGGATGTATTGGGTTAATAATACATTTACAACATTCTGTTAGGACAGTGACTGGAATTTAGTAAATAATCAATATTGGCTAAAAGTACATCATTTTTTCCTCTGCAATTAGAGATTGTTGTTAGTGTAACTGTAATCTTTAATAAATTATAATTTCCTTTGGGGAATCTCTCTGTGTTGCCAAAATGCAAATGGCAGGGAGTCAATAACTGCTTCTTGATCAGTACTTTCCCTGCCTACATTTCTGGATTCTTCTCTTTTGTGAAATCTCATTTATTTGTATTTTCCCTCCATTCCTGGCAGTATTACAGTACCAACTTTCCTTTGAACAGGTTCCGAATGATGGCTAGGGCCTGAATGAAGCATTTGCTCCTATTAACAGTTCCTTCTGTGGGGGCATGTCCCACCTTTGCAAGAAACTTTACCACACATAACCCCCCACCCACCCCTGCCTTGAATCTACTTTCCTGTGACCCACCCCCTTGGTTTTCCAAGTTTACAAGTTGTTCAGCAATAACCCCAGTTCTATCAATCCAGACATCTTTTTCTGGGCTCTGGGTTCTCCCCCTCCCCATCCTCACCCTTCAGTATGAAATTTCCTTCATTACTACTGTTTTACTCATTGTTGAAAAGTATCTGTACTGGTAGTATAGGTGGAGGATGGCAACATGTAAGCATGGTTGGCAAACCCTTACTCTAGAGTATTGGTTATGGTTGAAGAAGTAAACATTTCTAACTTCAACTCTTGGCCTCAATTTCATTTCATTATGTCTTTGTATATTATATACCTTTTTGGGATTATAAATGAATGAGACTTGTTTTACTGCCATCAACTAAGAGTTGAGAAGTTAAGTTGGTTAAATCATATGGGTTGCTTCTCAAATAAATGATCTAGCATGTGTTTTGAGGAATGGATGACATATATAAGGGAAAATTTAAAGAAATTTTGTAACCCTAGAATGACATGAACTATATGGAATTCTGTTCTTTTGAATAAATTAGGACCATTAGTAAATAAATATCAGACGATAATTGTGTTTGCAAGTACTGACATCATATGAATGGAGGGCACCAATGGAAGTGGCTCTACATAGACCTGACCAAGGTGATCTACAGATGGTTGTCTCTCCACAAACCCATAAGTGGGGACTTAACAAATTAATGACTTGCTACTGACTCCTAATAGTCCTTGGGAAGGTGAGGTAGGAAGACAAGGATGATTTGAGAATAAATTTGGGAAGCATATTGGAACTCTGAAAACATGGGGAGGAAAGTAAACATTTGAGAATAGAAGTTATTTTTTATGATCTTTTCTTAAAATTTATGGTTAAAATATTGGAAAAGATACATGACTGGTTAGAGAATGGTTAGCTGCACAGGAAGTGTGATGTTTATAGGATTTTAATTTCTGGAATGTTGCATAGGCTACCAGAAAGACAGACCCTTGAGGAGACAGAGTATATCATTTTTGTGAGATTCAAAAACAGTGTATTTGTTCAGAGAATGCCTGATATGACCATAAATAATTTAAACTGAACATGGAGGGGGGAGATGAATAAAATCCCACATTATGTTGTGAAATTAATTACAAACTGAGCACATTATGAAGTTAAATGCCGTATAGAAACCACAATATAACCAAGTAATAATAAAAGTAAATATTATTGCCGTTCATTGAGTGGTTAATATTTCCCAGGAACTTGAAAAATACCTAATTCAATATTCCAATGTCCCTTTGAGGTAGGTAATTATTGCCTCCAATATACAGGTTGTTTCAAATGATGCTTAATTGATTTACATCACTTACTAAAACTCTCATAGCTAGCAAATGGTGGAGATAGAATTTGTTTTAGGGGAAAAAAAAAAGCTTGTTCAGAATGAATGGGTGCAGTCCCCATCCTGACACTTCGGGTCCTTCTCTACACGAGGAAGCCCAGCGCCAGTCTGTGTCGGGGTAGAAACAAGAAACACTGAGTGGGTGTTTCGTCAAAGACTGATGAAACTCAGAATACCCAAACTCAAAAGCTTTAACTTCCCATCACTGGCTCTACCTGCTTCATTTCGGTTTTAATAGTTCTTGAACCAGGACTTCTTCAGGACGTTCAGTGGGGGCACGAACAGAACGGAACCATGCAGCTGAGAACAGCTGGTTCCCAGGAGCCCTTCCCAGTCTGCACCAATGCTGTCAGCAGTTTACTTCAAGTTCCTCTAGTGACACTCTCCTGTCACAGCCTGCGTTCCCCTTCATCAGCAGCTCTCTTCCCCTCTCCTTACCTTTATCCTTAGACAAATGGATCTGAACTCAGGTGAAACCTATTTTTCAGGTGATAAAGCATAGAAACACTGAGAAAGCAGGTAGCAAGAGGAAGGAGGCTTAGAGACCTGTTAGTCTACAGTTAATTCTCAATCAACCTAAATAGACTAAATACTTATCCCAAATCCATCAGTCAGAAGTGTGTATTATGGGTGCCTGGGTGGCTCAGATGGTTAAGCGTCTGCCTTCGGCTCAGGTCATGATCCCAGGGTCCTGGGATCGAGTCCCGCATTGGGCTCCCTGCTCCGCGGGAGCCTGCTTCTCCCTCTGCCTCCCCCCCCCTTCTCTCTCATGAATAAATAAATAAAATCTTAAAAAAAAAAGTGCGTATTATGAAATGTACAATTCTCTTCATAAATGAAAAGTGCCCACAATACAGCTTTTTTCAACATTCTCTTAGAGTGGTTTCAAGAACACAATTTCCACAACAGGTTCTAAAAAGAAACAATATGGAGAGAACAGGTTGTTCTCTTGTTCATGCACTCAGGCACTGGTTCATTCCTTCCACAAAAATTACCTGCGTACCAGTGTGTGTCAAGCACAGTGCTGGGTACAGGAAACACACAGATGAAGAGAAGAGGATCCCAGCCCTCAAGGAGCTGAGTATCTAGTAATGTAAACAGCAAGCGCTGCAGATGCTTTGTTTCTCTCGTTGACTTGCAACTGGAATACCAACAAGCAATAGCATTTCACTCCATGTGGGGTAAGGTATACTTCAATTTCTGTGTGGTTTTATAGTAGCCCAGTTCAATAAGGGTGTAGAGAATGCTTAAAATGAAAGAGTACAATATAGTTTAAACAATTCAGACTTTGGAAACTTTAGGTTTCAAAGCCAGATCCGGATACCCAAAGTAAGTACTACATATACAAAGGCTTATAAGAATGTACAAAATCTGGAACATTATTTAGTGTTGATGCCAATTTGAATTAGTATCACTAATTTACAAATCAGCTTGAGAAAGAATATTATGATCTACAAAAATGTCCTATTTTGGTTCTACAGTGATTTAAGGAACTTAACCTGAAGTAACAATGAAAATTGTGAAAAATCATGTTTGGATAAGGAATTTATTTGAAATGCATTTATAATAATCTAAATAATTTATAATTCAAAGCAAGTAATGTCTACTATCAGGAATATTTTTTGCTTCTTTTTTAAATAGTTTATTATATCAGGAATATTTTTAAACAAACCTGGTATACCCCTGGCATCCATAGATGATATATTACATAATCTTTTTCCAAAAGTGGTTAAAACTCAGTTTTTCCAAAAGTGGTAAAACCCACTTTTGGAAAAAAACATTCTCCCAAACTACAGCAATTTCTTAGATGGGTAGGATTATAAATGCCTTTGTTGTTCTGTTTTCTATTTTTCAGTTTTCCTATAAGGTGGGTATTTTATATTTATAATTAAAATATATACTTTGTTTTTAAAAAAGGAGATTATCACACTAATGAACTTAGAAAATATGGAAGGCAATTCATATTTCATTGAACTTTTTGTTGTTATATAAATTTGTTGAGTAAACACATTTTTTTTAATTTAGTGTTTCTTTACTACTCAAGAAAGTGTGCCAATAAAGAATATAAGCTAATCTTGTGTGTATTAAATAAATAAAATATTTAAATGTGAAAAAGACAGAATGCAAAGATAAAGCAGCTTCATTCACTATGCACAGGTGATTAAAAATAAATTAAAATGTTTAATGAATAGCCTCTCAGCTTAATATACTGTTTCAAAGTGTGCATTCCTACACTTTAAAAATATTTTAATATTAAACATATTTATATAATCATCATCATTATTATTATAAGAAAATTGGTCTTAAGGAATGGTATACCACGTCTGAAAATAGCAGGAAATCACCCAAAGAGTCACCTAATGTACATCATATTTACCTACTCTATTAGTTTCCTATTGCTGTTGTGACAAATTACCACAAACCCAGTAGTTTAGAACAACATAAATTTATCTTGCAGTTCTGGCTGTCAAAAGATAGAAATGGGTCTCACGGACTAAAATCAAGATGTTGGCAGGATTACTGTCTTTCTGTAGGCCTTTTTATGCCTTTTCCAGCTTCTAGAGGCTGCCTGCTTTCCTTGGCTCAGGGCTGCCTTCTATCTCAAAAGCCATCAATAGCCGGTGGAATCTTTGTTAGGTCACGTTACTCTGACACTCTCTCCTTCCCCCACATTTGAGGTCCCTTATGGTTATATTGGACCACTTAGAAAATCCAAAATAATCTATCTATTTTAATGTCAGTTGATCAGCAACCTTAATTCCATTTGCTACCTTAATTCCCATTTGCCATGTAACGTAATACACTCACAGGGTCCAGTGATTTAGAAAGTTCCTGTCTGTGGGAGGCTTTTGTTCCACTCACCACAACTATGCATCATGGAACTTAATGTCATCTACCCAATTAAGAGTGCAAATATAAGTTTAAATACACATTGGTCTATTTTGATATATCTTTTCTTGTAATTTAAAGTTATATTTGCACTATTCATTACTGTTTTTGTGTCTTAAATATACATATAAAGTTTTACTAAATTCTTATAGCAAATAATTTGAAGATTTTCACTTTATGTTTATTTATATTTGTTTCATAAATCTAGTCTCATCAACCTAGTATAGAGTTGCCTGACATAATATAGGACATCTAATTGAATTTTAATTTTAGATAAAGAACAAATAATATTTTGGGATGTCACAAATATTGTATAGGACATATTTATACAAGATAATTATTCATTGTTTATCTGAAATTGAAATTTAACTGAAGATCTGAATTTTTATTTAATGAATCTGGTAACCTTAACCTAATTTTTTTTTAAAGTAAGTTTAGGGGTGCCTGGATGGCTCAGTCAGTTGAGCATCTGACTCTTGATTTTGGCTCAAGTCATGACCTCGGGGTCCTGGGATCCAGCTCCATGTTCAGCAGGGAGTCTGCTTAAGGATTCTCTCTCTCCCTCTGCCTCCCCCCAATTTGTGAGTGCTCTTGTGCACGCGTTCACTCTTTCTCTCTAAAACAAGTAAATAAATCTTAAATAAATAAATAAAAAGTAAGTTTAGGAAATGACGACTTAATACATACTGAGTTGAGATATAAAATGGAATAGATATTTTTTTGCTTATCAGCACTCCATACAAGAGACAGAATATTTTAATATTATAAATATTTATAATTTTCCTTCTATACATATAAACAATTCCATGTTTGCTTTACTATTAGAAGGCATTGAGATTTCAGGATGTTATGATAAAATTATATTTTAAAATATAGTTATATAGCTCTTCTTTTGATGTTATTATAGGTACAATTTCATTTCAATAATGGGAGAGATGACTTGAAATGGACCAACTATCCCAAAATAAGGGTAAAGTACTGAAATTGTGGAATAAATATGAAAAAGGAAATTTAAGCTATTGAGAAAAATAGCTTTTTCTCAATGAGTCCCTTTGTAAGCTACTGTTCACTAAAAAGAGCACTAATAAAAGAAACTCCAGACATTGTTCCTCTAAAGAACGAAAAGAGAATCTGTGGAATCATCTGGTAAGACCTCTTATGGGAAACTAACACCCAAATACAAATGTAATTGACAATATTGGGATGGCTCCAAATAAAAGCTGGAGTTTGTTCGGATTTTTAAATGACTGAAAATAAATATTTGGTTAACAGGAATCAGAAGGAAGCATGCTGCTGTGGCACATGGGACTAAAGTAAGCAAGCATCAGTGATTCCGAACACAGTAGGAAACCAGTCGTGAAGTGGCAAGAAAGAGAACCCTTTGGTATAATATCTTATCATATAGAACGGCCTTAAATTATTGTAGTATTCTGACAGAGAGAACATGAAGCAATTTGAAGACGAAGTCATGCTTTAGGAATTTAAAGGGCTTTCAGTTAAAGACTAGTATGATTTGTATATACTTTATGTATCTAAGATATGTTCCAGGAATTATATCAAAGTGAGTTTAACTACATAGAAATGTATTTTCCAATTGATTGACATTAAAGTGAAGCTGTTTTTCTCCAGAAAATATAGTATTCATGCTTTTTAATCATATATTACAAATATATCATTTATTTAAAAAAATTATGCAGTTAAAGATTATTTCCTGACAGGATATATTATTAAAGAGTGGGGAATAGGACCTAAAAAAAACCTTATAAACAAACTTATAACATCTTCTCTACTACTTAGTTATGTTGCAGTCACAAAAATAGTCATAAAAATAATTTTACTTTAAACACAAAATCATGTAATAATTGACATTAAATAATTAGGCTCTACTCTATTAAACCAGATGAGAGTATGAAACATTGAGTATCTGCTTGGGGCTAGGTCTACGCTGAAAGGATAAGGTGCTATAGTTCGGGCAGATTTACATAATAAGAATACAAACTTAAAATGTCTCAAGCACCCAAATGCATCAGCACAAAAATGTAGAGATGGAAGAAGATGCAAAATATCAAAGCAAGACTTGGATGTAACCACTACACCAAGCTCTCTCCATGCAACTAGACTGAACGCAGTTTAATTTTTCAGGATGTTATTTAAATTAGTGTACAGTTTATTACACATTGTGGTCAGTTAGAATTGACCCTAAATATTTTCTGTGTTAGAAATATGTCCTTTATGTTTCAAGATAAATACATATTTCTCTGTTGGTCTTATAAGGTTCTCCACCAACAGGAAGAAAATTCTTGTCACCTACGTGGTTTCTATACTCGAATTAAGTCTTAAAATATCAAGAATTACTTTTCCAGACAAAAATAGCTTTTCTTTTTTTCAGTTACCAAAGGACTTTAAAGCATCAGCATTCTCCCACTGTCCACAGGATGAGTGAAATTAGGGGAAAAAAACAAATGGGAGAAAAATTTACAGGCATACAAGGAAACCTAACTGGCTCTTGCTACAAACACTGTAATTTGTCACAAGAAGTCTGCTCAGGAGACATTATTTCCTTCTTTCTTCCTAAGGCATTGTGGCAGAGCAATTTATGATACTGCATTGACTGGAAGTACAAGGAAAATGCAGTAGAAGGGGACAAGGAACTCACTAATGCGAGGTGAAATCAAAATCAATCTCTAACAAGAGATTACTTCACACATTAACTTCTCTGGGATCACATCTAAGTCTTCCAGCCTGGGGCTCCTGTATTTCTAGCAGGGAAAATGATTTGAATGATAAACAAGGTGCGATGATGAGTAGAGGTGAGAAAAAAAAGGCTTAGGTCAGTGCTAAACTAGCAAAATCTGATGAACTAGAATCTGATGTCTACTGTCAGTTATACCAGAGAGCTCAACCTTCTTGTTTGTTTTTCCAACTAGAGAGCAAAGACATGTACAAATTAATGTGGAGTATCGAGTACTGAGTTGCCTTTTTCATTTTCTTGCCTCAGACACCTCTGTAAAGCTGAAAGAAACATATGGTGTGAGTACATGTCCCATAGGGCTTTTTGGAAAAGTAATTCAGATTCTGGATCATACATTTGTATCATGCTATGGTAATGTGAATGCACTTGATTAAGGCTTATGAGACTGATGGCTGCCTCCAGCAAATTTGTCTTCTGAAATGCTTCACACATTAATCTGCATCCTTCACTATATGTACATAATAATCCTCACGTGCATTTGCTTAAACATTAGGTCACTCTTCTGAGTGGTTGGCAATTTTCTTTTACAATAAGAGCATTTTAGAATTAGGGCCTTAGAGAAGTGTGAGGAAATCCTGGGGCAATTATTCCCTAGGTTCTAACATTCCAAATGCAGTTGGAAGAGAGGCCACCTTGTCAAGCCCTCATTTTATAGGTGAAGAGACTGAGTTTCAGGGAAGGTAACTTGTTTCATCAAGGGATGTGAAGGAGACAAGAGCCATTCAGCCCAAACATTTTCCCACTTTCATCTAACTCACTTTTTTGGCACATATCGACTCAGATTTGTCTTGAAAATGTTTAAATGTTTACAATTTCATGTTCATCTCATTCCACAACATTGTAGCTGACAACTCTTTGCAACATACTTTCACAGCCTTTGTGGGGCTAGCAAGAAGTGAGAGTCAGGAAGAACACAAAAGAATTAGGGTTATTGTCTCTACCTAAAGGGTTTGTGCATAAGGATGCAACCATAGATACAAACACAGATGCATAAATGCCCCCAAGAACAACAAAGGACACAACCTTGGAAATGTAAAATAACGGATGCCCAGATAGAGTCCATATATGCTCAGAATTTGTAACGTTTTATAAGTTAAAGAAGATTTTATGGGTTGGTTGATTTGATAACACTGGTTTCGCTGAAATGAAAGGCTGTAGTAGAAAGACAGATTTGAAAAGTTTAGGTTTGAGCTAATGGTCAACAGGAAATAATTTTAGTTGCAGAACGCTTCATCTTATCTTTGGTAACTATCACAATTTCTATTAAGTAACAATTCTATAATTGTCAGCTTAAAGCTGGTCTCCCCTTTCAAGATGCATGAAGGCAGGCCATATCTAGATCCATCAATACTGTCAGCATTAAGGAGAATGAGGGTGTTAAGTAAAAATTGGTTGCCTGAGTAAAAATTTCTTAAAAAGTGACAAATCAGAAGATGCATGTGAAATACCTTCATATGGCAGAAATCTGGAAGTCACTCTCAAGGTACAAGTCCCAGAGGTCAGTTTATATCACAAAAGATGCCCAGATTTAGACTAAGGATTTGACCTTGCAAGTGGAAAGGAAAGAACGGATCTAGGAGCAGTTTCAAATGAGTTTGTTGACAGAGTATACATGGAGGAAAGAGAAGAGGAAGTCTTCTGTTAACTTTCAAGTTTGGAGCTCTGAAAAACAGATAATGTTGACAGAGAAGAGGAATTAACACAAAGATTAAGCATAATGGAGAAATATGAAGCAGCAGCTAAAATCATGAGACTTGTAGTCAAACAGAGTAGGTTCAGCCCCAGACACACCTCATGGTAGCAGTGTGAATGCAAAAATTCTTAACCTCTCTGCATCTGTAAGAGATGAAAGGAGATTATTTATACATAAAGCACTTGATCTGGTTTTCAGTACACAGGAGGCATTCAATGAATAGTGACTCTTTTAAATATGATAAATTTTGGTTTTAGATATCTTAATTTCACAATTTCGGTTTGGGATTGCTTTCAGATTCTGGTTTTGGATGGTTTACTTTCATTATTATTATTTTTTTTTAAAGATTTTATCCATCCATTTGACACAGAGAGAGAGAGAGAGAGAGACAGCGAGAGAGGGAACACAAGCAGGGGGAGTGGGAGAGGGAGAAGCAGGCTTCCTGCCGAGCAGGGAGCCCGATGCGGGACTCCACTCCAGGACCCTGGGATCATGACCTGAGCCGAAGGCAGACGCTTAACGACTGAGCCACCCAGGGTACCCCTTACTTTCATATTTTTGTTCATGTGAAAGAGCAGGCACAAAAAACAATTCAAAAACACGAGTGTATCTTTTATAGCAGAAGCCTCAGGAACGATGAGTGCTCCAAGGAAATGGTGCCTGGGAGAAAGGCCAAAATCAGGGCAACATTGAGCAGAAGGAAGATGAGATCAAGGCGACAAAGAAACAAAAAGAGATTCAAAGCGATGTGGTTTCCCATAGTGTCAGGGAGGGAAAAAATATAAGATGGGGGTATCATTAGCGATCACAAGGGTATGCATGTTCTCTATATAAAATACACTAGAAAGTAATAAGTGAGATAGAAATAAGTAATTTGAGAGCTTTCACTGGAGACATGTTCTTTATAACCCTATGGTATGGACTGTCTCTACTCATTGCTGTTTTTCTTACCACCTTCTACACATATTTTTCTTTTTCATTCCAAGTGTAATTCTTCATTTCATGCTTGTTATTGTCAGTTCTTAACAATAAGCAGGCAATATAACCAAATGTTCAATAAGTTGTGGCTTGACTGGACATGTTAGCAGGGGGAAAGTGTTTTGTTGAAGAAAGGACAGTCCTCCAGGGATACGCTGCCTGCTGATGTAAATACTCTACGGTTTTATGACAGGCTCACAGTCTACCAATACTATTTTCAATCCAATTCAATTTGTGTGGATGAGGATTTTAGAGAAAACATCTGGCAGGAGAAACACATGACATTTAATCTTGCCTGAGAACATGAAATCTACAAAGCTCTATGTATATGTGTGTGTGAAATGTGTGGGTTTGTATACACTCACAAAGGTTATATTGGGAGTCGTATTCTACCGGGTTTGGGCCAACAGACAGCAGAAAACATTATAGCCCTTGGTATTTTTCTGGAGATACACTAAACTGAACAAATAACTCAGCCAGTCTAAAATTCTGATGAAAACATCCGACTGATTGCAATTTTTGAACTAAAAAGATTTTTTTTTCAAAATGAGAATGACCTCAAGTCATCCTTAACAAACAAACAAACAAACAAATAAACTTACAATCAGTGGTGTAGGTTTTGATTGGTTCAAAAATCACTCCCTGGGAACAAGATTTAGAATGCTGCCAAAATGTGGAACCTTGCAAATTACTGTATGGATACACTACATGACATTTTAGAAATGAAGTTTAAGGAGAAACAGCAATAAAACTGAAATTTGTCTTATTCAGATGTTATATGGAAGGTGCCCAAAGTTACACAAAAAGGAGACATATAGTGAAAAACTATTGCATGAATTTGATTGCAACCATGACAAGCAGAGAAAACCAAAATTACCCTAAAATTTGCCCAAGATTACTAGACTATAAAATCCATTTAACACCCAAATTTACATCACAATAGTGATTATATATTCAAGTTGAGTCATAATCATTCAGAAATGACTCCTATTTCTGAAGAACTTGTCTTTTTTTTAAATTTTTTATTATGTTATGTTAATCACCATACATTTACATCATTCGTTTTGGATGTAGTGTTCCATGATTCATTGTTTGCGGATAACACCCAGTGCTCCATGCAGTATGTGCCCTCCTTAATACCCATCCCTGGGCTGACCCACCCCCCCACCCCCCCGCCCAGAAGGCTCAGTTTGTTTCTCAGAGTCCATACCTTCTCATTTCAACTTCAAAATTCGTTTGAACAGTATAGCAGATTTGTTTACTGCAAATCAGAGTCCACCAGAGATCCTTTTCCGTGTATCTCTACCTTTGCTTTTATCCACACAAACTGATTTTTACCCAACGTCACTATTTGGGGCCCAAATATCCTTCTCCATACTTGGTTAGATGCAGTCATCAGCACTTGGAAAGAACTGCTTTCTCTCCTTTAGCCCAGATCAGAGGGCAAACAACAGAGTCTTGCTTCAAGTTCCATCGGATAGAGTCCTCGTGACAGCCACGGAGAAGGCTGGAATCACAGAGACCACAGAGAGCCAGCGCCGTACCTCCCACTGTGTCATCCCCCATTCCCAATAGGAAATGAGTCTCTGCTTTGTACTCTCCATCGCCGCCAGTCAAGCCCCCAATACTTCTTGCCTAGATTTCCTCAA
Source organism: Zalophus californianus (assembly GCF_009762305.2). Classification (NCBI taxonomy): domain Eukaryota; kingdom Metazoa; phylum Chordata; class Mammalia; order Carnivora; family Otariidae; genus Zalophus; species Zalophus californianus. The sequence continues at coordinate 81,296,488 of NC_045606.1, forward strand.
TAATCTTGCTATTGTCTTTTTTCTCATCCTTGCACAGGACAGTTCATCTGACCTACTACTGGCCGACAAATCTCACAAAATGGAATGGTACCGAGAATACACTCATGCTCAGAAAGATTCCAATATCCTCAGGTCCGCAGCAAATGCAGTACAAACTGGGTGTTACGGCCCGCCGCGAAATGGTTGCCGGTTATCTGACCAGCCGTGTTTTGTGTGTAACCCTATAATGCATTGCCCAAAATATGTTTTCAGAGTAAAAGGAGAGGTATTGACAACAGGGCGCACTGGGATCTATAGATCACAGACCTCTCCTTGTGACTGTGCTAAACTCAGAACACTTCCTCCCTCACAGGTTTTACACAAATGCCCTGACTTTCCCTTTTCTGAAAGTTTAACCCCCCTGCCCCTATAGCCTAGAAGGTGGTCTCCATCTGCTTCTCTCCACCCTTCGCGACCTGTTTAATTCCCACCTCCTTCATGCAGACTTTCATGATCCCTCAACAGGACATGCCACCTTCCTCCTTTCTCCCTCCGAGGCCCTAAGACTTCAGAGTGGGCACTTTGCCTCAGTTTATGTTACTCTGCCTCCTACCAGTCATCCACCGGCTTGGTTTGGCTCCCTACTTGACCCTAAACAACTGGATAGCAAACTTCTTACTCATCTTTGCATTTTCCTAAACACCAAGCAAAGGTCCCTTTATCTAGCAGACATTTAACAAATATTTCTAATGAAATACGATCACTGGCTGTAAATTACCACTTAAATTGTGGCCCTTAAAATAAGATGTAGTAATGGCATTAACCTTAAATAAGAGGAAATTCACAAACGGTGGCATCCAAAAAAATCTCGAGTCATTTTACAAATTCAAAATCATTTCTTCATTTCTGCATCTACAGTATTGTCACAAAATACATATTACGCACCAGAGCCCCCATATGAGAATGTACATGCGTGTTGTTTTAGGAAAGTTTTTCCCGAGACTTTCACTTAAACCCTTCCATATGCAGTCATTTCTATTTTTATCATATAAATTTATTTATTAAATGAAATAAAACCTACGTATTTGTAAAATAAAAACCCTCCATCATCCATCTCCCCATATCCTGATGCTACTCTAGAGACTGAACCCATTTGAAGAGTTTTTGTTTTGTTATTTAAATAATGCACTTATTTCTGGGGTTATCAACTTTAGATTGTGTGTGTTGACTACTCACAGTAAAAGGTGAGTGATTTAATGCGCTTGCACAGCTCCTCTCAATTGCCGCTCCTTAGCCACCACCCAAGTTTTTAAAGTTATGTTACTATTTTTAATTTAACGGGGTTTACGATATTTATACTCACCTCCTTAGACAAACTAACATTTCTGTATTTTGTTTCTAGATTTCTTCTAACAACATAAGACTGATATAAAACGTGATTTTTGTATATGGCTACTGAATACTAATTGCCCTCGGATTCATCCAAGTAGCATGACTGGTTTTGCAGAGAAAGAATAACCATAATTATTAAAACCCTACCTGCTAAGAGGTAATTAGACAAGTAGGGTCTAATATAGGTCCTTTTATAATTCCCTCTTAAATTTCTTCATTTCTTCTATGTTATAAGCAAGTGCCACTGTTACTCGTCTCATATCAGATGTGCTTTTTTGATTTTGTTGGATCACATCTAGAATAATTCATATGTGAGATATGTAGACATTCTCTGAGCCACATACATTTTTAGCCTCACATTGATTGATAGTTTGGCTAGCTATACTATTGTAACTTTAAAATACTTTCCCTCAGAAAGTCTTTGTTCATTGCCTTCTAGAATCCAGGGAGGCATATGAGGTTTGATTTTCATATCTTACATGTTTCTTTTCTCCCCTCTAAAAGTTCTTAGAACTTTCTCTGAATTAGAGCAATTTTACTGAGATGTATGAGCTTTTCAATTTTTAAAAGTGTCTTTCTTCAATTTGTGAAACTTCTGTTATTTTATTTTATTTTATTATTTTATTTTTTCAGCCGTTTCTTCCCCTTCATTGTTTCTTCTCAGTGTTTATTAGATATATTTTAGAATCTTATATCCATGCTCAAAGTATTTTAACTTTTCCTCAGATTTCCTTTTTTCATTTTTCTCCTTTTCTTCTTGGTTCTTACTCGGATTTTACCCTTCACATCTCCACTCCAGTGTTAACCCCAGTCATCCCATATTTATGTTCATCTGTTCAGCTTTTTATTTTCACATTTGTATTTTAATTTCCAAGAGCATTTTATTTTCTGATTGATCTTTTCCACAGCAACCCATGCATGTGTGTAAGTTTGATATTCTCTTGATTCTCTCTTGGAATGCTCATTAAAATTCTGTTTTTTAAAAATTCTCTTGGAGTCCCTGGGTGGCTGAGTCGGTTAAGCGTCTGCCTTCACCTCAGGTCATGATCCTAAGGTCCTGGGATCCAGGCCAGCATTGGGCTCCCTGCTCACGGGGAGTCTGCTTCTCCCTCTCCCCGTCCCCCTGCTCGTGCTTGCTCTCTCTCTCTCTCTCTGTCTCTGTCAAACAGATAAATAAAATCTTTAAAAACAATTCTCTAATATTTTCTGAATTACCTCTGGTTTTGTTTTGTTTACGTGTCTTTTTAAATTGTGATATTGGTTCTTCAGTTATCATGACATCCTTGGCTGTTGTATGATTAGGATGCAGGGCCAGGTGGATGGATCAGGATTACTGGCCGGGTCCATTTTCCTTGGGTGCAAGGGCAGACTATAGACCTGTGTAGGTTAGTCACTGTTTAACCCGACTGGCTTCTCTCAAAGATGCACGGATACAGGTACACAAACGGATTGGGGTCCCACCACTGGAGGAACTTTCTCGAAGAGTTGAGAAATTTATCATGTCTCTATCTTGTATAGAAGGTGTAGTTCGTATTGCCCACCTGTTCATGTCTGTCTGAAATAAAGTTACGTCCAATTCTGCTTGGTTTCTCTCTCAGTACCTTATACCCACACAAGGAGCACAAGATAATTCTACCATCAGACAATTCCCAATTTTTAGAGAATTCTGTAACACTTGTACTCTATCCTTGTGAAGTTAGAACAGAAAGGAAAAGTGAGGGGCCCACCTGGCCCAGCTATTTTGAAATGCAGCTCTTCACGTGACTTTCCTGATGGTCACTCCCATGCCCACGTCAGGTCTTTATACCGACTTGAGGCTTAGAAATTATTTGAAACTATCCTGGTGAGAACCATTTCTGTCACTTGGGCTGTGCTTTCCTTCTTTTAGTTTCTCTATAAATCATACCCATTTGACTTTAATTTTTCTGGCGTTTCTCAAATTGTCCTACCTTATGTTGGCTCTAAAAATATAATGGCCTTTCTCATTTTCCCCCTTTTTCCTGTCCTCCTTTTCTTCCTTTTTCTTCTCGTTTTCTTTCCTTCTTTCCTATATTTTTATTTTCTTTCCTTCTTTCCTATATTTTTAAATTTCATTGTTGCCTTAGAGGAAAGGGATATAAATATGTTTGTGCCAGCCCATATCCTGAACCATAAGGCAGACTAAGTTTCTTTTTTGTATATATATTTCTTTTAATGGTGCCAGTAAGTCTGGTTTGCATTTATTTTCAATAACCTGGAATTTATACTAATATTTGGTTAAATATTTTTCTACACTTTGGGGTGGGTGGTACTAATCCATATGATACTGCATTTAGAGACTTAAAAAAAATTTCGTAACATAAAAATGTGATATGGTTACGGCCAAAAGGAACTATTTGCTTGCAATCTGCTCTTCCTGGCACCCTGTGTGCTCCATAAGATATAAGCGTCTACTGAATCATGGAAAATGCAGTTTGAAGTTACACAAGTAAATTAGTCAGTGTCATTAAAGTTCTGTCTCTATAGAAGAAAAAAGAAGTCTATTTGCATGGCATTCCCCCTGAACATTTTTGAAATAAGGTCATGGTCACTATGACTAAAAAAAGTCACATTTTCGTCCTCATCAAATCTAGTAGTCTAGCATTTTAAACATATTGAGAAAGCTAAACCATTTTAATGAGATGAGTGAGCTGAGGACTTAGTTCCCAGGTTGACTATCTAATTGTATAGTTGATTAAATTATTATAATTTGGGCATAGAAAATTCAAACCCTTTGTAAACTCAATTTCAATTTAAAAAAAAAGATGAATGAGTAAATACCACAATCTCACTAACAGCCAAATGTTTAAATTAAGTAGCCCTAGGCCTCACAGCTTCCTCAGAGCCCCCCGAAAAAAGGAGGATCATGGAATCTAAGCAAGGTTCATCGAGCAAGTATTTCTTTATGCTGTCAAATGAGATAGGCATCCTCAAAAGAATTGCCCTAAATGTGTAAGTTGGCAATTTTCTGCGATGGTAATATGGAGCACAGCCGGAACAAAAGTAATAAGCCTGGCTAGGGCAGCATTCCCTAGGAGAGGCACTTAACAGGCTAGCCTACACTGCGCCCTAGAATCTCCTTATCTTGTTGTTTCCTTCTGCATCTTCCCAAGCAGATCATTTTAACTGAGTGCATAAATGAGATTATATAAATGTTTTCTTTTTGGGTTGCTTTTCCTTTTTCCTCTTCTGTTTGGCTTTCCCCTTCTAGAGTTGACTGCAGTTCTGGTATGACTGATCTTGCCCAGACACCTGAAATAGGTAGGTATCATGATAGGTGCCACCGTACACGGGGACACGGCAAAGACTTCAAAGGGATCCGCTTCTAATAACCGCAAGTTGACAGGGAAGGAAAACAGCCTCCTGTTTCCATTCCCCTCCTGTCTAAGGACAGGAAGGACTGCTCGCAGAGACAGGTGTGGCTCTGGGCTGATCTATGCCGAAAATCACTTCCATTGTTGTCTAGAGTACACTGACGGGTTGCTCAGGCGGTTCTTCTCTCACCTGACTATTCCTTAAAGCAGGACTTTTGTTATTCTCTTCAGAACCACCTCTCACAACTCTTGTTAGAGTTAAGCACTTTTCAAATTTTAACATATTTCAGCAATTGCTTTCTGATGACACCTCGCTTGCTTCCAGTATTTCTGGCTCGATGTGTGAAGGTAGCGACACGTTGCCTCGGGAACAATTCTCTCTTCTCTTTCTCCGAGTCCTACAGATTCTGGTTGCCCGCTTTAGGGTACTTAATCTGCACGATCGACTACCCTGGGGTAAGTCTCTGTGTTTGAGAAAACACATCCAGTTGGGGTGCTGCATGGACACGGTCTCAAGAACTGGAGACATTGAGTCAATTATCTGGGTAAGTAAGAATGTATTCAGTCATTAAACACAGTTTTTTTTTTTTTTTCTTGAGACTCTATGCTGGCTCAGTCCTTGACTCGGTGCTGAGGATATGACAGTGAGCAAAACCCGATAAGGTCCCTGCTCTCATAAATTACAGCCGAGTAGCGGTAACGGCCAACATTTTAATGATCACTTATTACATGCTGAACACCTGTCCTGACTTATCTCATGAAATTCTCAGCAAAACTACCATGAGGTATCTATTAGTACAAAAAAAAAAACCACACCATAATGAGACAACAGAAGTGTTTGGGTTTGTTTTTTGTTTTTTTTAAAGTCACCCATCTTCCTGCCTTTTCCTAGAGGATATGAACTCAAGTCTGTTCTAGTTTGAGAATAGGGCTGGGCGCAGATGGCAAATGACGGCTTTATATTGCTTTCTGTATGAATTTGCATTCTCTGGGAGAATTTATTGTTATCTTCAGATGTTTGGCCTTGCCTACATTTCCCCAGCCAGTTTAGCAGAGTCAGGATTGGAACCCAAATCTGCCTTCTCCAGAGCCTGTGCTCTTCCTTACTCCACTCATCCATCTCGGCAGCCCCACACTCTTCTGCCCTTCAACAGACAGATACAGTAAAAAAACAAGGGAGGGATGATGAGGCAAAAGTATCTGATTAATGCCATCAATTCTCCTTTGTTCTGTGTATGCTAGACAGAACTAAGACAACCATCATAATTCCTTTTGGCCTTTCTCCCTACGTACTTAGCAGCCCTATTTCAGAACAAGTGATAAAGACAAAAAAAAAATTTTTTTTAAAGAAATGCATACAGCCCATCACCGAAATGAGAAAACTTGTTTTTCGGTGGGGGAAGGAAGCTGTTGTAATGGGGATCACAATAAGATGAAAATATAAGATTTTTATGACATCACAGTCCAACTTAAATCATAGAGAAACATTATAATATATGAGAGCATTCTCGTGCAAGGCAGTCCTTTCACACATTGGGTCGGCATTCACCTCAGTACCTGAGAAGGTGCTACATGAAAGGCTCTGTGTTAAGAGACACAGTCACTCAGATATACATCTGATGGCTACAGCTTACCTTCCAGGAATGTTTCAAGGCTGACATTGGCAGGTGAGAGGAAGAAATGAAGGAGTGGGTGCGTGCAGAGGGAGCAGTCTAGGACAACTCCCCGGTTTCTGACTTGAGCTCCTGGACGATGCCACACCAAAGGAAGAAAGGCTGCTTTGGGACTAGGGGGTATTTGACATTTTTGAGTTTTGGTGGTTTGTTGGTTCTTTTTCCCCCTGCTTTGAGGGTGTTTTGTTTTGTTTCACCCAATGCCCTGATTAAAGCACTATGCTCCTTGGAGCTTGGCAATGTCATAACCCTTGTCTGATTATCTCAGCTTTATGAGTGCAATTAGAGGTGGTAAAATATGTATTCAAGAGACTTCTGCCATCCTAACAGCCCCTCACCATCCCCGAGGATTCTTTTCCTGACGATTACATTAATTATATTTTAAGTTTTTTTAGATTTTTCAGCACAATTAGGAGAGTTTGTGTGAGTCCATGTCCACGCCTCAGTGTGTCCACCCTTCTTTCACACCACTTTTCTAAAAGAAAAGGAAAAGTGCACTTATACGATGAGTTAGTAGAATGTAGCAGGCACAAAGCTAATAAATGATGTCATTAAAATCTATTGGAAAAACATGATTCAACTTCATTTCAAAATCTGAAAAAAAAGGTGGGGAAATTAAATGGTATTTTATCTTGAATAAAGACTTACTTTCCAGAGCTGTCTTCATGAGTGCTAAAATGTACCTTTATAATTTGATTTTACACAGGAGTTTTCCAAAACATCTGTCTAAATTATTCAACTAATTTTACCTTTTATTCCTACTTCTGTTATAATTTCAGAGAAACCTGTATATGGTTAGATGAGTTTTCTTCTGCAGATTACTCTAAGAAGCATAATTAAATACACAGTGAAAGAAATTTTGCTCTTCTGCTGTCTCCTGTGTTATAAATTCTAGGTTACTGATGTATAGTTACAGGATGCATAGCTTTTTTTGCTTTCTCATCTTCGATCTGACTCCTCACCATCTTTCCCTGCCCTTGAGCCTGATCTTCTCCTGCCTTTGAGCCTGGCATCTTGCTGGTGCTGGCAGGCATCAGGCAGGCATCGGCTGGGAGCCAGACTGAGCATTACAAGGAAGGCCCGGGGAAGCAGACTGACATGGGCTCAATAATTAGCACAATACTGGACACACTGCTCAATAAGGATCTACTGAATTAATGGATGTGTGTACTGCGTAACTGCTACAAACAGTTCAAGTTGATAACGTGGGCTAATTGGCTGAGCATTATAAATGAGAATGGAGGACTGACTGGCTCTTTGGTCCTCCCAATCAATAAAACGTTTGTAAAGCTTTCTTTTAGAGATACAGAGTTTTATTCACCTTCAATATCTGTGTCAACAATTTTAGCAATGTGAAAAAATAAATATTCTCATGCATTTTGTGTATTGTTTTGAATAATAAAGATACTTTGACAGAAAATAACAGGTAGCAAATTTTATGGGAAGCCTTAGGATGATACGTAATTGTATTATATAAAGTACCTCGGTAGCCAAATCTTAGCTACTTATAATAGCTCTCGATGTAGAGCTGGTCCAGATTCAGCAACTCCAAGACTAATTAGATCATCTGAGGACTTTACGATGTTCTGAAAATTCCTACAATTAGCATTTCTTCCCGATTTCTTCAGTCTTTTCTACATTCAATTATATCATGAAAACAAAATAAATCCAATTAACATATTTTATAATTTGCTTACAATGTGCTCCTTTGACTTACTTTGAGTCCACAAAGCTAAGAGAGAGAAAAAGAATTTTGTCTAGCATTCATATCTTTGTAGGCGTGGGTATATCTATACCCGAAAATATATACATAAACTCCAGGTTTTCAGAGGCCATACCGCAGTGCCCACGGGCTCAGTGGCATCGCATCGAGCCTCACCACCCCCCTCCCAGCATATTCACCTGTCTATTTTATCCTGAAATTCCTCCTAGCTCCATCACCACTGCAAGGGAAAAGCTGCAGCTTAGCAGGGTTTTAGTTCTGAGAAACTTTGGCCATTTTTTTTCAACTACCTTAAAAAAGCTTATTAGTATAATGCATGTTTAAAATGCTATGATAATACTATGCAATTGTGAAATAGCATGCCATGATTTTACTTATGCTAAAAATCGAGGCACTGAAAGACTTATCTAAATAGAAATGACATCTTATTTGTATTTGCCCTCCCCCACTGCCCTTGAAAGTCACAATATGGGAAGTAAGAGTAGACTATAATTTATAAAATGTAAAGCAGGAGGAAAAAAAAAAGAAAAGGAAGTTAGATGTCAGAGCTCAGAAGATTTTGTCTGGGGAAATATTTATTGCCCACAAGAAAGCAAAATAAACTACCTATGGCCCTTTTCAGATAAAACAGTATATTAAAAAAGTCAGTCCTTGGTTCAAATACAAATGCCACTTAATGTTATTAATAATTCACATAATGCAGACATTTCCAGACTCTGAAGAACATCGTTTTGCCCTGACCAGCTCAACTAACCATATCAAAACAGACCCAACAGACTGTGAGAGACTTATTTTCCAGCTCATGCACTTTCTCCTGAGTCATATTTACAAGTTTGATCCCCATAAATTCCTATCTACATGTGTCAAAAATGTAGTGTTTATTAGGTTTAGAGCATCAGACCGCCTTACTTTACTTTCCTGCCATGTGCTGGGTCCCACATAAAATATTCATGGACTTCTATCAGGCCATCTAAGTCATGAAAGGTCACAGATCTGGAACCCGTGGTAAGTTTTCCCTCTTCAGCAGCAAGTTTGCTGAAGTACATTTTTTTGTGTGTATCCAAACACGGTTGAAAGCCACATTGATCTAGTAAGGGATGAATGCTCATACTAATGAGCTCTCTGTGCGCTTGTTGAGTACTTTTTCCTCTGAAATAGTTGGGATTTTAAGAGTCATGCATGACCTCGCTTGGAATGTTAGAGACTGGGGAATGTAATTGTCCCCGGGATGCTTGATTTCCTCACAACTTCTGGTGATGGAGGGCGGCACGATCTTGAAATCCTCACTCTGAGAGAAGCGCGTGCTCATGGGCACAGTAAGGTTGAAGGACTGACTATTCATTCAGAAAGATAGCACTGCCTTTGTTTTACAAGCTGGCTTGTCTCCATTAACCTACCCAAACCTTGGAATTCATGGCTAATGTGAGTTCTCTGCTTTTCTGGACAGAAAGCTACCTGTATCCCATGCAGTACATGCTCCCTTTCTCATATGGATGTTCTTCACTTGCAGTGATTTATGTGGAAAAGCCTAACTGGAGATTAGTGGCCAAAGGAAATTATTTTAAGAGATTTAATTGATCTTTACCTTCTGAAAAATTATAAACTGCTTTATATAATTGCCCATTGCTGTCTTCTTTAATCCCTCATCACCTTGCCCATACGGAAAAGTGATAAGAATGGGGGCTGAGGAGAAATAGTAAGATGGTTCATATTGAACTAAGCCACCTCAGTTTCTTTTATTGTTGTCGCTTTACTATAAACCCTGCTTCCATGACTAAAGCCATTGTAATTGTGAAGGAATAGCTTTTTCCCAGAGTCACATTAGAACCAGAAAAGGAGGCGTTTGTCATGCAATGGGATATCTCTGGGATAGCTCATCCCTATGAATCATGTCTGCCTTTTCTCCCATCCTCTTTTAATTTACATTAGGAAAAGAACAGTTATCTTCATTGATAACAGACCTGGGAAGACAGTGAGATCTGTCAATTTTCAGCCTTGCTAAGGAGGACCCATTAAAGCACTCTTCATGGACGATCAACCTTAGTCAACACATATTCAAAGTTAAGTGACCTTGAGGGATTTTATATATATATATATGTTAAGTATATATATAAATATATATGATACATATAAGTATAATATTATTTATATATATAACATATAATAACATATATTAATATATATATATTTCTAAATAAGAATAATACAGACTGAATCATCTTGAGAGAATATAAGTGAACTGAAAAGAAAGGCAGGGAAGCATCCTAAAGAAAGGAGTTAAATCCAGGGAAGGGTTAGTGTATGCATTTCTTGCACTTACCTTTTCTGCTGACTGTGCTGTACCAAAAAAGATGGGAATGAAAGCTAACCAAATGATGCAGGTGGTATACATGGTAAATCCAATAGGTTTGGCTTCGTTGAAAGTCTCGGGGACACCTCTCGTTTTAATGGCATAAACAGTACAAGTGACCATCAAGAGGATACTGTACCCTAGCGAACAAATGAGCGAGAGATCAGAAATGTCACACTTGAGCACTCCCCTGGCGTTCTCCGGGTCTAGAGTCCGCTGCTCTCCATAGTCAATGATGATGTGGGGGGGGTCCACAACAAACCAGACGCACACTCCTAGGAGCTGGACCGAGATGAGGCTGAAAGTGATCACCAGCTGGGATGCTGGACTAATAAACTTGGGTGCTGTGACTGATTTCTTCCCCTGCTCAAATATTCGGTGGATCCTGTTTGTTTTGGTAAGAAGGGCTGCGTAGCTGAAACACATGCCAAGTCCTAGAAAGATCCGGCGGAAGGAACATACGACTGTATCTGGCGCCGCAATCATTAAGAAGGTGATCAAATAACAGAGGAAAATCCCTGTTAGGAGCACATAACTAAGTTCTCGTCCGGAAGCCCTTACAATAGGTGTGTCATTATAGCGGACAAAGGTCACGATCACAAAGGTGGTAGCAATGATGCCCAGTATTGCAACAAACACAGGCACCACAGCCCAGGGGGAATGCCATTCTAGTTTGATGATGGGGATAAGCTGGCAGCCTGTGCGGTTGATGTTTGGTCTCTGATCCAGAGGGCAAAGTTCACAGGAGAGCTCGTCCACCTGGTAGTTGTAACCTTCACACCGCTCACAATGCCAGCAGCAAGGGACTCCTTTGACCGTTTTCTTCCTCTCCCCAGGCCTGCAGGGCAGGCTGCAGACAGACGCCGGGTGAGTGTGTTCTCCATCAGCCCACTGCATGTCTTGCACCTGTGGGGATAAAAAATTAATGAGCCTTCCATTTCCCCCCATTTATAATCTCCTAATCCTAGCCACGGGTTTGTAATACATCACCGAATGCTGACAGTGCAAATACAGTTTGCCATAATAAGAACCCGGTTTTCTTTCCCCAATATTGACTTCTTCATGAAAGTGTTAAATGATCGGGTCCAATAAATCATTCATATCATCAACTTGATGAGCGTCATTAGTTTCCATTTACCTCCTCAATGTTGACCAATCTGTCATTGTAGAAAGATTTATTGGCCTGAAAGTTTTGAAACTCCAAATAAATAAATAAATAAATAAATAAATAAAAGCCCCATGGAAATATGTTTTAGAGTTAATCACAGATATAAATGCCAGAATCCCTGAAACACTGGCTTAGGATATAAACATATACATAAAACAGTGATGCAAAGCTCTTCATCCTATCTGTGGAAATTCAAATCACACTGTGTCAATTTTCAAAGGAAATGGCAAAACTAACTACTTTAATCACTGATAATTATCATGTACCCGTGGTGATAACCGTATTAATGTTTTTGCCTCTGTTTGAGCATGGAAAATACTTTTTTCCCCCCAGTCTTGCATTTCCACACTGTGCAAAAGACCATGTTGAATGAGATAGCTTGGTGGTAATGTTTTCCATTGAACAGAAGTAGTCTTACAAGTGGCTTAAAGCAGTCAAACTGGTACAAATGAGAGAGCCCGCCCTCGTGTGCTTAGTATCTGCTTCAGAGCCTTAAAGTTGCACCTTACTCTTTTGGATTAAATCACAGAGTAGCTAGCTCTACAAAAATAAAAATATTATTTTAAGGGGATTCTGCCAATCATTGACCTCTTACCTGGATTGTTTACTAAAGGTTCTGGACCCAGTTCCAACATATATGGGTAGGGAAGAGGAGCTTTCCCATACCACCAAGCAATCCCGGACAGCAGCTGGGTGTCCTATAAGTTACCTCGGTTCTGACACTGTCTACCTGGAAATAGCATCAGATCCCACAAGTTAAAACTCAGGCTGCAAGACTCTCCCCTCCCACTTCAGATGCCAATTGTAAGTCCATGTCTCACATGTGCTTCTGACTGACCTATAGATTGAAGTTTCCAGCAACACTTGCCTTGGGTTCAACTAGTTTGCTAGAGCAGCTCACAGAACTCAGAGAACACTTTAGTTACTAGATTACCAGTTTATGATAAAAAGGAAAAGATGTATAGGACAAGGTATGTGGGAAGGGCACAGAGCTTCCATGCTTTCTGATTATGCTACTCCCCCCCCAAATCTCCACCTGTTCACCAACTCTTAAGCTCTCTGAACGCTCACCTTGTGGGATTTTATGGAGGCTTCATCACATAGTCATGATTAATTAAATCAGTGGCCATTGGCATTAATACAACCCTCTCCCTTCTCAGAAGTCTGGGGTGGGACTAAAAGTTCCAATCCTCTAATCACATGGTTAGTACCTTGGGCAACCAGCCCCCATACTTAGGTTATCTAGAGGGTTTCCAAAAGTCACTTCATTAATGTAATAAAAGATACCTTTAGTGTTCTTATCACAGAAAATTCCAAAGGTTTTAGGCCCTTTGTGCCATGAATAAGGTCAAAGACCATGTATTTCTCATTATAAATCACAATATTGCATTTACGGGGCACCTCCCTGGCTCAGTCGTTAAGCACCTGCCTTCCGCTCAGGTCATGATCCCAGGATCCTGGGATCGAGCCCCACATCGGGCTCCCTGCTCAGTGGGGAGCCTGCTTCTCCCTCTCCCTGCTCGACCCCTTTGCTCCTATTCTTTCTCGCAATCTCTCTCTCTCAAATAAATAAATAAAATCTTAAAAAAAGGGGTGATTTTGTACACTGATGTGAACAGTGACTGATACACAATTTGCCCTCAAATCTTTGCTGAATTTGAGAGAAAGGAAGGATAGTGTTAAAAAGAAAACCAAAGGTCCAAAATGGCATCACTTAGGTTAAAGCCCCAAGTCAGAAAACTGTGGCTTACTACCTGAATCTAATTGTAGTTTCAATGTTCCCCAGCGATGTGGTCTTAACCAGATCAGTCAGTAATTTTCTGATGGATGCCAATGGAGTCTGCCACTTGGGCCTTCTCCATTCTCCAAAGGAAGATGAGGTAATCTGCATGATAAGACCTCCTGCTCTCCCCCCATAAGGGAAGGTGACTTTGCATATTTCTTTTGCTTATAACTTTCTTGCCCCACCCTCCTTCTTATAAAAACCTTCCATTTTGCACAACTCCTTGGAGCACACCTCTACTTGCTAGATGAGATGCTACCCAATTCAAGATCTTCAAATTTACTCATCTGAATTTTGTTTTTTAACAACAGGAAGGATACTACAGCAGAGCGCTGAGGAAGAAGGGATCAACTTGAAAGTACTGGGAACTGGTAATAGAAGGTTGCTCAAAGAAGCACAGAAATGGGAGCCCAAAGAATGGTTAGAAAACAGAACAAAACAATGCAGTACTTGTTTTCTCCAAGACCAGCTCTATTAACAACCCAGAAGAAGAATTACCATATTCCATGGTGGTCTGGCTCCAAAATGGCTCCCAATAATCTCACCTCCGGGAATTTGTGAACCCATGTAGTCCTCTCCAACTGTGAGTAGGGTTGATTTATGTAAACAATAGTACATACTAGAAATGATTACATGTGATTTCTGAGACGAGGTCATAAAAAATATTTTGGCTTCTGCCTTGCTGTCTCTTGGATCAGTCACTCCAGGAGAACCACAGTTTCATGAGAATGCTCAAGTAGCCCAATGGAAAGGAACCCAGGCCACCTGCCAAAAAACAGCACCAACTTGTCATGCATGCACGGGAACCCCCTAAAGAGTGGATTGTCTGGCTGCATTCCAATCTTCAGGAGACTGCAGTCCCCAGTAACACCTTGACGGCAACTTCATGAGAAACCCTGAGCCAGAGCCCCGCAGCTAATAAGCTGCTTCTGAATTTCCGATTTACAGAAACTGTGTAAGATGATATATGTTGCAGTTATTTGTTACCCAGCAATGGAAAACTGCAATACAACTCAAAATAAGCTTCTCCACCCATTCTGTGACCACTGCCAGTGTAGTGTTCTATTGAGAATCTACTCAGAAGGCAGTGACAGCTGTCATTTACCAAAAACTTGCCCCAGGGTGGCTCATGTAGGCAATATGCTTTCATTGCCTGCAAGTTGCCTTCCTTTGGGGAACTAGGCACCTGAGACTGTTCTCACGAATAGATCTATTTCTTTAGGATGTTTTCCTTTCTTGAAGGTGGGGTGAATGATTGAGGATAGAGAAGCACAGTCCCCAAGCTTAATACTTGCAGAGGGCTATCAAATCTCCCCAAGGTGGAGTAGAAAATTCATGCCTGTTTAATTTCAAATATCCTCCCTTGAGAAAATAGGTGGTGTTTCATGTGTCCGAAGGGCACTCAAAACTACTAGCTCTTACCCTGTCTTTTCACCACAAAGGTATAGCAATCTATCACAACCCTGCTAATTTTCTATTAGGTTTTAATGATTTAAGAAAGTTATTTTGTGTATGTATAGAATTCCATTAAGAAAGAAAAAAAGTTAAATTGGAAGCATATAGTGGCTTCTCTCGAAAATACTGAGAAAAATGAAATGCTCTACTGAGTAGCTAAAGTATTGATTTTATACCCTAATGGACTCTTAAAAGATAATAAAACACTTTTGTGAAGGTTATGTTTCAAAGCTAATTAATGTAAAACCAAAACTGCATTTTGTTTGGGGTTTCTATAGATTTTTGATGTTACTGTAAAAAAAAAAAAAAAGAAAGAAAGAAAAGAAAGAAAAGGCAGCCAAATAGCTCAAAAACATTAAACTTCAAGATTGAAAGAGGCTTTAAAGGTCAGCTTTCTAACCACATGTGTAATTCTTTAATTCTCAATACATTTAATTTTCCAGAAGGAAATAAGACTTATTAACAAAGAAATATACCTAGGCCAGATAAGCCTCATTACATATGATAAATACTTATCATTATAAGTTAAATATTAAATTTTCCTTGGTCAGTTTTCTCCATACTAAACTAATGGAAAAATATTTTTCATAAACAAAAAAGAGAGTTACAAGATAATGGGAAATATCACAATACTTTAGTCAGGCATTTTCTTTAAGAAAAAAACAATATAATCAAGCCATATCTGTGGCTTTTTTAAATATAATGGAGAAAACAATAAGTATATTTTTGTAAACATGGTAAATACACATGACTCCATTTTCATCAAGGAATCTATTTATATATAACTGTACTGTGTTTTGATGCCATAGTTGAAGTCTGGGAGCCAACCAGTAACTACCCGAGGGAAGAATAAATAGCAAATACTTAAATGAGGATCTTGTAAATACATTAATATTTGAGTCAAATAATGTATCTTGCTTATGTTGTTAAATAGTGATTAAAAACAATACTACTTGAGAATAAATTAAACAACCTAATTTTCACAACTGTGCTCTAAGGCATAAACAAGGATCATTCAGACCTTTTGCACAGCTATATTAACAAATTATATCATCTTCCACATGAGTATCCATGCATTTTTAAAATTTGTCTTCCTTGTCTTTGACATTATTCTGATATTAGGATTTCTTTCTAAACTAGTCTAACAAATGGATGATAGTTATATAGACAGACTTTCCAGAGACAAAACCATAACCCGTTCCTGTCTGGATAATGTTCACCAACAGTGATTCATTCTGTAGTCTCCAATCCAGTACATCTCATAGAATGTGAGCCATCAACTGGTTTCTCCTGTCAAATCCTATTATTACTGCAGACAAATACACCAATAGCCACAAAACCACAACTTTCTGAGTGCGTGTGCTTCTATTTTTTAATCTTTAATCTTTCCAGACCAATCAACCTAGAGTGATTCTTCATAAAGTCTTTAAGTAGACATTATTTTATTTTATTTTTTTCTTAATTCATTCATTAACTCTTTTTAATTTTTTATTGTTATGTTAATCACCATACATTACATTCATTAGTTTTTGATGTAGTGTTCCATGATTCATTGTTTGTTCATAACACCCAGTGCTCCACGCAGAATGTGCCCTCTTTAATACCCATCAACCAGGCTAACCCATCCTCCCACCCCCCTCCCCTCTAGAACCCTCAGTTTGTTTTTCAGAGTCCATCGAGTAGACATTATTTTATATGAACAATTTTCTTCTGTATAGTTTTAGTAGCTCTTGAAAAAAAGATTACAAGAATGTTTCTCGATTCAAGGCCCCATTATAATTAACAATTTCCAGTGTTTGGTACAAAATTCTTACTCAATGTAATACCTCAATTACAATATTTTCCCCACATATTAAGTGGTATCTTCACTGATGGGATTACCCTAAATGTGGAAACATTTTAAATATTAACAGATAACTGATAGTTAATCATAATTACCTCTTTTCATTTCGCTCTATAAATCACAGTATTGATAATCATTTTGGTAACTAGTTTGCCACCACCCCAGTATTCAGAAACCCAACCCTTCATCTGACACATATAATGGCATATTATATACGCAAACATTTCCAGTGAATTTGGGTGTTTTTAAAAAGCTTTACTCATTAATGTCGACATAATCAATAGATTTAACAAGTATACTAATTAGCACTAAGCATTTAAAATATCAAAATTTGGGGGCCCCTGAGTGGCTTAGTCGGTTAAGTGCCCAACTCTTGATCTCAGCTCAGGTCTTGATCTCAGGGTTGTGAGTTATAGCCCCACATTGGGCTCCACACTGGGCATGGAGCCTAGTTTAGAAAAATATAATAAAAAAGAAATAAAATGTCAAAATTTGTGCATTTTGTGAATCGTTCACATATGTGTGAATACATGTTGCATGGTTAATTTGATAATGACACTCAAAATAAAGTTTCTCAGTATATTAGTATATATATATTCATATATGAATAAATATTGCTTCCTTAATATTCATCCTTTCTTTTGGGTCATGCACAGCTTTCTACTCCTATTCAAAGTACTTTTACTGTTTCTGAAAGTCTAATATATGTATGTGAGGTGATCCCCATTGTGAAACCTGACTTTATCTAATATTACACATCTACATAACCTTTAAAAATGCAGACTTCTCCAATTTAGAAGGACAGTTTAAGATAAAGTTAAGAAAATTTTAGCATCAAGAAAGTAAAATACTTAGTAAAATACTTAACAAATGAAGTGCAAGATTTTCTTTCACTAAAACCTACAAAACACCATTAAAAAAAATGAAAGATCTAAATAAGTGAAAAGAAACCCTATGTTCATGGATAAGAAGATGTATATTGCTAAGATGGAAACACTCCCTAAATTAATTGACAGATTCAACATAATCACTATCAAAATCCCACCCGGCTTCTTTGCAGAAATCAACAAGCTGATCCTAAAATCCAGATGGAAATGTCAGGGACCCAGAATAGACAAAACAATCTTGAAAGTGAAAAATGAAGTTGGAAAATTCACGCTTCTGATTTTATTTTTTATTCTTTTTGTTGTTGTTGTTTATATTTTTTTAATTCAATTAATCAACATAGAGTGTATTATTAGTTTCAGAGGTAGAGGTCAGTGATTCATCAGTCTTATATAATACCCAGTGCCCCTTACATCACATGCCCTCCTTAATGCCCATCACCCCAGTTACCCCATCCCACCACCTCCTCCCCGTCCAGTAACCCTCAGTTTGTTTCCTATGATTAAGAGTCTCTCATGGTTTATCTCCCTCTCTGATTTTTGTCTTGTTTTATTTTTCCCAACTTCTGATTTTAAAGTTTATTACAAAGTTACAGCAATCAAGACAACATGAAACTGGCATAAAGATAGACAAATCAATGAAATAAAATTAAGAGCCCAGAAATAACTTCTTACATGTATGGTCAATTGATTTTTGACAAGGATCCCAAGCAAATTCAATGAATAAAAAAACAATTGTTTCAACAAATGGTGCTGGGACAAGACATGACACCAAACACAGAAAAAACAAAATAAAAATTGATGAATTGGACTTCATTAATATTAAGTCCTTTTGTGATTCAACAGATCCCATTAGGAGAGTGAAGAGACAACCCACAGAGTGGGCAAAATTATTTCCAAATCATGTATCTGATAAGGAATCTGTATCCAGAATATACATATATATATAATATATATATTAGAGATGAGTTGACATTTAAATTTTATTTATTTTTTGAAGACATGTGAGTATTTATTGAATACTTCTGTTTTTTTCAAGTTTTTATTTAAATTCTAGTTAGTTAGCATATAGTGTAATATTGGTTTCAGGAGTAGAATTTAGTGATTCATCACTTATGTATAACACCCAGTGCTTATCACAACAAATATCCTTTAAAATATATATGCATATATTTTAAAAACTCTTGGAATTAAACAGTTAAAAGACAAATAATCCAAATAAAAATAAGTTAAGGAATTGAGGAAACATTTGTCCAAAGAAGAAGTATGAATGGACAATATGAAAAGTGTCTAACATCATTAGTCATTAGGGAAATGCAAATGAAAACACAAGATCCACTAGGATGGTTATAATAAAAAATATAGACAATATCAAGTGTTATTGAAGATGTGAAAAAAATTAAAACTCTTACATTGCTGGTGGGAGTGTAAAATGGTGCAGTTATTTTGGAAAATAGTTTGGCAGTTCCTCAAAAAGTTAAACGTAGAGTTGCCATATGACCTAACAGTTTCTACTTCTAAATAATTCCAATCCAAGAAAACCGAAGACATATGTTCATACAAAAATCTGTATATCAGTGTTCATAGGATTATTCATAATAGCCAAAAAGCAGAAACAACCCGAATGTCCATTAACTGATGACCGGATAAACAAAATGTGCTTTATCTATACAACCAAATATTAAAAATAAATAAAAAGGAATAAAGTATTAAAAATAAATCAAAAAGAATAAAGTACTAATATATGCTCTAAAATGGATGAACCTTGAAAATATGTGAACTGAGAAAGTTAGTCACAAAGATCACATATTGTGTGATTTTATTTTATATGAAATATCCAGAACAGGCAAACCCATAAACAGACAATAGACTGGTGACCGCCAGGGGCTACGGTGAGAAGGGAACATAGTGAATGCTCAAGGGTATAGGATTTCTTAGGCAATGGCCTAAAGTTAGATGGTGCAGATGGATACACAACTCTGTGAATATACTGAAAAATCCTGAGTTACACACTTTAAAAGGGCAAACTTTATGGGCAAATGTGGATTATCTCAATAGCACTCTTCTTTTAAAAATATGCAAACTATTTAACTTGATACATTCAAGAAGTATTAACACTCAGTATTATTCAGTGTATAAAAAACATGTTGCATATCCATTCTGTTCAAGACACAAAGTTCAATGTGGGGATTCATCGGTGATCAAGACATGGTTCCTGAACCCCAGAGACAGTGTAGGTGGGGACAGAGATATGCAAAGAGCCTGTCACAGCTCAGTATGAGACTCCCTAGAGAGGAGTGAGGAAATGGTGCTGCTAGAGAAGCATCCAGCAGGGCCATCAGCCCAGGCTTCACGGGTCTGTGAACGGCAGCCTGACGGATGTGTGAGATAACCCAGGAGAGAGGATTGCAAGAGGACAGCAAGCAAAAAAGGAAGGAAGGAAGTGAGGGAGGGAGAGAAGGAGGAAAAGAGGAGGGGACATTAAAAACCAGGGGCAAGAAGCCATGGCAAACTGGAGAAGCTAAAGGTATAAAGAATACCAGGCATGCAAATTACAGCATGAGATGACGTGGCAAGAGGTAAGGAAGTCAGGCTACAGAATAGATGACATATGAGATGCTGAAGGACATTATGGGCCACTGAGGAGTTTGGATGCTCTCTTAGAGGTGGTCAAGGGGATCCTCTGAAGGATTATGACAAGGACAGGGGTGGTGAGTTTTGTTGTTTAGAAGAATCCATGGGCTGCAGAGTGGAGAGAAGACTCACAGAGCCCAGGACTCCAGACAGGCCAGTCTGGAGACTGCTGGAGAATTCCGGATGAAAGGTGAGGGCAACAGGAATCTGAGCATGCAGTGGCCGTGAAGGACTGTGTAAGCAGCACCAGGTTTTCAGACTTTATTCTCCAGGCCACAGAGAGTGATTAAAGGATTTTAAGCAAATATGTGGCATGATTTATATAAATAAATATATATATATATACACACGTGTGTATATATATAATTTATTTACTTATTTATTTAATTAGGAGATCGCTGTGGTGACAGATGAGGGAAGAGGGTGATATAGAAGCAAGGATAAGAATTAGGGAGAAACTGTGGTAATTCCAGGCAAGACAAGAGCCTGTGAATTCCATTAGGAGCAGTGATGATAAAGAAGATGGGATGGATTTGAGATATAGTAAAGAAAATAAAGAGAGAGGAACCCAACAATGACATCCAGACTTCTGATTTGAGAGTCATTCCTAGCATTCACTGACTTCCACCCCTCACGTCTAATCACCACCTGCTACAGGGCCTTGCCCTTGCATTCTCTGACTCCCAGGAATGGCTGACCATTGCATATCAACCCTCCCCAGTCCCCTGTTAGACTCTGACACAGCACCTTGTAGCCTCTTTCAGTGGCACTTTACATTACGTAATTACGTATTTATTTGTTTGATTTTTTAAAAAATAAGTAGTTTTATAAAGTTTAGGTTATGTCCCTCAGAATTACTTAAGGGGTTTACTTAAAATATAGATCCCTGGAACCCAGTTCTTAAAGATTACAATTCAGTAAGTCTGGGAAAGAACCTCAGGTTGAGATTTTTTTTAAAGCCCTTCTTCCTGTGATTCTGATAGATGGAATTAGTAAACCATACTTTGCTAAGCACCAAAATTTCTTTTCCTTGGAAGAGTAAGAACCGGGTCTGTTTTTCTACTGTTATATCCCAGAGCCAATTGTGGTGACTAACCCCCAGTAGGTATTAATAAATATTTGTTGGATGAAGGAAGAAGGAACAAAAGAACAAGTGAACAGGTGATAGCATCTTTCATTGAATAAAGGCACCCAAGGGAATGACTGGTTTTAAAAGGTAGATCATGACTTGGTTGTCTATGAGCTCAAAGTCCCAATGAGGCTTCCAAGCCAAGAAGCTTGCAACTCAGATGAACACTTGAGCTGTATTCATGAGTCAGGTTTGCAGGAGGTGAAGATTTCAAAGGCACAGTCATATTCAAGGCAGATGAGACCATGAATATTTATTAGCGAGTTCCCATCCACAGACACAGGGACAGTGTGAAAGGAAGATGGCACAAATGGGGCCCTGGAAAGAGCACATTTTAAGGAGCAGACTCAGCAAGATCATTAAAGGAGGATGAGAAAACCATGGCCAGATGGAAACTAGGGAAGAATATAGTTCAAGGTCCATGAAACCAAATAGATAATTTAAGGAATGAGGAAACGGTCAGTGATGTCCAAAGATACAAATTTCACGAGGATAGGATTTGGGGAAAAGTCAGAGTCCCTGGTTACCCTCATGAGAGAGAATTCAGCTGTTCTGTGAAGTTTTCTCTGATCTACCCTATACCCGGCAGGTAGGTGTGTTTCTCCCCTGTATTTCATTATGTATTTTATCATAATTCTTTGGCATTATATTGTGATTATCTGTTCATGTGTCCATTTCCCAATGAGACTGAGAGCACAGTAATCTCTGGGACAGATTATTTTTTACCTCCCATTACCTGTTTTAGGACCTAGGATTCAATAAAAAGTCAATGTTTGATAAATACATACACTGATAAATAAATAGAATGTATGATAAGCACATCTATGATTATCATTACTCACTAGTGTTTTGAGTAGGCATGGCTTTAGGCAGTAGGCAGATGTGAGTAGTAAACTTATTCTTTCCTCAATCTGTGTGGTGTCTAGATTCTTTCATCTATATCCCTAGAGAAGCTAATTTGGGGGAATTGTGCACTGTGACAGATAACTCACAGGGGTATTGGAAAGATCCAAAAAGGCAGTATCTGTGAAAGTGTTTTGTGAACAGAACACGTAAAAAGACAGGTGGAAACACCACATACATTTCGATTTAGGACCAAGAGGCAGCGCTGGGAAGAAGGCCCCCACTCTCTACCTATAATTAAAGATAGCTGCTGTCCAAAAATTATGTCAGAAACAACAAGCAAAACACCACCATTTCTGGATTTCATCCAGATCTGCTATCCTTGCTTTTATATTCCCACAACCTCAGCTCTTAATGTCAGTTCCTGGTAACTGCCACATGAGATGACCACCTTCCAACTGCTCTATGCAGAGAAAACCACCCAGGTGAGTGCCTTCTGCCCTTGGCTCTGAGCTTGGAGAGGGTAGCCTCTTTAAGTGTGTGTGTTGTGGGATGGGTGGTTTCAGGAAAGAGTATAGGAAGTCAGACCCACAATACTTTGGATGAACAAGATGTACTAATGCTAAATAGAGTTTCACCCCAACACAGTGCATATGTGTGGTATTTGTAGCAATAATGTTGAACATTTTTTTTCTTAATTTTGAATTTGTGATAAAAGTTTTAATATTAATTCTTTGAAGAGTGGTTATTTCTAGTTATAAACCATTGAGCTACAAGTGTGTTACTCTGTTTATTATATTCTAGATAACCAAAATTAGTTTCAAATAATTTCCTTAGGTTTCTTTTCATGTAGGATTAATTCATCTGAATGTTTGCTATAAATGACTATTTTAACTTCTCAAGATGATTTGGTATGTTAGCTCTTTTCTGAATATTATTTAAAAGCATTCATAATGTTAATTTAGAAGTTAGCAAAATCTTAAAACATGACTTATATGTTATATGTAAATAGCTACTTTAAATACATTATGCCAGTACTTTATGATGACTAAATTCAATTAAGCAGAGCCTTCATTGCTAATAATAAGTAGAAGTAAATAATATGAAAGTCAGCTCAGGACTAAAACTCTCTATGGGCAATTTTGTAAACTTGTAGAATATTCCTATTAATTATTTACATTTCTTCTTTTTCCTACACTAAGCTGATTGTTAGTGCATGCAGAAACTAAGATAATTCATTATAGACCATTTTGTGATATTTTGAACAACATAATAGATATTCAGTGCAAAACACTTCTCCATGTCAATCTTGGCCCATATCAGTCAATGTACATTTAACTCCATCCATGGAAAGTTAGGAAGGAAATGCCTTCAGAATGTGAAAAGATAGACAAAAGGGTGTGAAATGAATATTTTCAGTGATAAGCCACTTTATATTGTTCAGCAAACAAAACATAAAAGTGATGATGATGGACAGGGCGCCTGGGTGCCTCAGTCAGTTAAGCATCCGACTCTTGATTTCGGCTTGGGTCGCAATCTCAGGGTTGTGGGATTGAGTCCTGTGTCAGGCTCCTCACCAGGCATGGAGCCTGCTTAAGATTCTCTCTCTCCCTCTCCCTCTGCCCCTCCCGCTCGTGCTCTTTCTCTCTAAAATAAATAAATCTTAAAAAAAAAAAAGTGATGATGATGAGGAGGATGGTGGTGGTGACAATGCTAGCTAACATTTATTGAAGGCATACTATGTGCCAGAACCATCCCAAGCAATTAACATTAAATGTTTAAACGATGCTGAGTTAGGTATCCCGTTTTGTTTAAGAAGTCACAAAGTGATAGGTAATAGACCCCACATTACAGTATTAAATGATGGAGGCCTGAAACCACACACTCAATCACAGTATTTTATTACCTCCACAATTTTACCTCCCAGGGCACTGCATGACACGTGATAGACAGTTGAAAAAAAAAAAAAGTAAAATTGAATGAACATCCAGAATAGGAAGCAGAGGAGATAGGAGACAGAGGCTAAGGCATTAGGCATTTGAAATAATAGTCTGGGTGGAAAGAGCATGGCACCTAGACAGGAGAGGCCCTAGACAAGAACAGGAGACGAGTGAATGAGACCAGGGTGGTCCGTTTACTGGAAATAGAAAAGAAAAGGGGAGCCTAAACCAGATTGAGAAAGAAGAGTCAAAATAATTTGGTGATAATTTAAAGGATTTGTTCACACCAGACCAAGGCAAAGACCTTGGGATAAGATAAACATGTTTCATGGTTTGACTATGCTTCATGCTACCGATTCCTGTCCCCTCAGAATCATTCCAGGAAAGAGTTGTCTCCAGCTAAGATTCTTCTAGCTATTTGATTCCCAAGAAGAGCATCATAAATTTCATTTTATCAGTTTAGCATACTTCATTCAAAGTACCAAAAACGTACTCTTCCTGCCTGCAAGGTGTATATAGCATAATCTCAAATGAATATATGCAAAATATGATACCTCACTGAATTAAACAGAAGACACCAGGTTAGGAAAAAAAAAATCCCAATTCCATATTTAATTCTCAGGGATTGCAGGACTCTTTCTATATTCTACCCTCATAGAGATAAACGTGAAACTGCTAAACAGCAACAAAAAAGGCTCCTGCAGTCAGAGAGGAATAGAGCTATGAGAACTAAGACACACTACAAAAATAAATGACTTCTGAAAAATGGAGAGGACCTGATATTGCCTTTCAGCCCCAAACCTAGAGGCAAAAGAAAGCCTCTTCCCACAGAGTGCAGTATGGAACGGGAAGATTGAGAGAGATTAAGACAGAGCTCACCTGGACTCAGCATGAGCAAAGTGACCAAGCAGAAAAGAACAGAAATGAAAGAGAAACTGGCTGGTAGAAGAGGAGACTATGGATGGCACTTTGTGGAATATAACTCACAAAGACACACTTTAATGTTTTCCAGAATTGTTTGTATCTGTGCTGCAGTAAATAGGCTCCAGCTAGTGAAATACAATGTAAAGACTCGTTTAGAATGTGAACTCCGAACAACAGCAGACATGAAAACGGAATTGTCTGAAACTTGTAGGAAAAGCCTGCATGATAGGAAGACATGCTTTTTCTGATACAGAAGTGACAAACAATATATCTGAATTAAGGCAACAATATAAGAAAAGGAGCTCAATGACATCAAAAAAAGAAACATTTCTAACCGGCCATATCTGGCTAAGGGTTTCCTCAATTTATAAAGTAATGATTTATTCAAAAATATGAATTGTAGTAACAGTATAATCAACAGGGTAGGTACTAGGAATATAAAAATGAATGGAGCAACATTTATGCACACAAAGAGCCAATTTAGAAGGGACTAGAATTCAACACTAAAATCATGTGATTAAATATTTGATGTTTGTGAAGCTCGGCTATTTTCTTTCCCCCAACCTGGCAGTAGACTAGAGATTTACTCTCTGGAGAAGGTGATACATAGGGTCTCTTGAATGCAAGACACCTGGCACGGTGGATCAGGTACCACATTAAAAGTAGTCGTAAGTGAAAGCAGGAATACTGAATTATGAGTTTTCCAGTCCCCTTCCCCTACCTGGCTCACAGAGTACTACCAGCCTAGTTTATATCCTCCAAGCAGAAGATGAAAAGATTCATCTTTGGGAAACTTTTAGATCCATCAGCCTAAAAGAAAAGATCTAAACATTCTGACACTAGGTGATTTCCCAAGTGATGTCCACCACCAACAAACACATCCATGTGCAGAGAGTTTTCAATCAGCTTTCTAATGTACCCTTAATTATGAGTGGAATCCAAGGATAACTGGGCATGAAAAATTTTCCACCATGCAAAATAGACATTAAATAAAACAAATAGGAAAAAAAAAAACCAATTTGAGTAAATAGAGGCTATGCCTGGAAAGAAAGTTATTGAAAAATTAATAGCTCCAGTGATTTTTTTTTAAATGCATGTCTAAAACAAGAAGTTGTTTCTGCAAATAAAGGAATATTCAGAGAGCACAAAAGAATTCTTATACATCAACTATAATAATTATTATAAAAATATACTTACATTAATTATAATTAATAATTATTTGTAATTATTATAGATAACAGAATTATAATTCTGAATTATGGTTTCAGAAATGAAAGCCAATAGAAGAATTAGAAGGTTGAAGTAGTCTCCAAGAAAGTGATCAAAAAGACATAGAGAAAGAAATCAGGAGAGAATTAAAGGATCAGTCCAGAAGGCCCAAGATCTAAATATGAATCCCAGGAAAAGAAAATGGGGAGCTGGGATTATCAAACAAAACAATTTCCCAGAAGGAAATGATGTGAAATTCTAGATTAAAAGGTCCTACTGAGTTCCCAGCACAATAAATAAAACATACATATATTAGGGTATATCCTGTTGAGTTTCAGAATAATGAGGACAAATAGGAAATCCTGAAAGATTTTGGAGATGAAAAAAAAAAAGGAAAAGAGAAAAAGTTACAAAGAATCAAGGAATCAGAATGGCCTGAGAGCCAAGGAAAAATGAAGTACTGCCTTCAAATTCTAAAGTAAAATGATTTCCAACCTAGATTTTGGCAACATGTTGCTTAAGCATAATGTCAAAATGAAGATATTTTTAAATATACCCTCAAGAAGCTATGGGTTGGGGGTGCCTGGGTGGCTCAGTTGGTGGAGTGTCTGTGTTCAGCTCAGGTCATGATCTCAGGGATGGAGCCCATGTCTGGCTTCCTGCTTAGCGGGGGTCTGCTTCTCCCTCTCCTTCTGCCCCTCCCCCTGCTTGTGCATGCTCTCTCTAACAAATAAATAAATAAATAAATAAATAAATAAATAAATAAATAAATAAATAAATAAAATCTTAAAAAAAAAAAAAGAAGCTCTGTGTTGATGTGCTATACCCAAACAACATAATAAATGATGGAGGGGCAGTTGGATTACAAAAAACGGGAGATGCAGCACAAAAGAGATATGAAGAAAATTCCCAGAATTATGGTAAAGGGAGATTCTAGGATGCCAGCTATGTTGTACACTTAGGTGCCAATCTAAATTACAGAAGCTGGAGGGTTGTCTCTAAGAACTTAAATATAGCTAACCAGATGTCCTCTGAAGAAAAGTTTGGGAGTGAATTGGTCTTTAGCATATAAAAAGCAACACACACCAAAAAAAAAAAAAACCCCAAAACACTAAGCAGCCAAACAATTTTAAAATGATGATTATTAGCTACAAGGACAACAAAAAATTTTTCCAGGAAAGCAAAAGGACTCAAGACGTATGGATGGTACATAATTCACATGTACGTTATGGTGCATCTACATTGGACAGATGGTAGGACAGGAAGTGTAAATGGCAGAAGACAAGTATAAAGGAGATAATTCCTCACATCCATAGCAAGAAGTCAATAAACTGGCACACAGAAAAATAGGAAGTAGAAATTAAATGTAAGCAGGTTATTTAGAAATACAAAGTAAAACATATCAAGGGACAGTGAAAGCATTGAATGTAGTCACCTTTGATCATCTGAAAATAGGGGCAGTCTACTGGGGGGATGTTGTTTCCAAATAACCTTGTAGGACCATTGGACTTTTAAAAATCCTGCGTGCCAAAAAAGAAAAAAAAATGAATAATGGAACACTACATCAAAAACTAATGATGTAATGTATGGTGATTAACATTACATAATAATAAAAAAAAAGTGGATAAGAAACAAAAGTAGAGAGCTAAGAATGAAACACCAACTGAAAATCCTTATAGGAAACACTGAAGTAAAGGGGAGAGTTTGCACAAAATCAAATTATTGACATAGAGACCAACTTGTAAAATTTCTCAAACCATCGAGGAAAAAAAATACAGAGAGGGAAACAATGCTAGGAAATATGGAAGACGATAGAAGGCAAAGAGTATGCGAAAATTACAGATAACATATCTACAGGAGAAACTAAAACAATTGTTATGCTAAAATATAATCAAAGGAATGAGGAAGGAAAACATTTCACTGCTCAAGAGACCTCTGTGTAAAGAGACTGGAAGGGAAATTAATCCAAGGGACACTGATAAAACATAAATCTTTTGGGAAGAAGGTACAAGATTAAAGAAAAGCTCAATTCAAATCAAACAAGACTAAAAAAGATTATCTAAAAATGAGGATGGTCTCAAACATTTCCACCACAACACAAATGCTGAATAAAAAGAAGTATATTTTTTAGGAGAAACTCTTATGATCACATAATTAAAAACCTGCAAAGTTTTCTTTCACATTTGAGGACTAGAGGAAAATTTTGTTAACTATATCATCACTGAGAAAACATCATTTTAAAATACACTTCATTGGAAAACTTTTGTTTGAATATGAAATCCAGTCTGCTGAAAATTAAGGCAAACTTAAGAAGTTCAGAGAGGGAACCATAAATATAAAAGAGGTCACCCTGACTATAGAAGCATCTGAGAAATCTATAAAAATATGAGTAAATCGAGTTATAAAACTGGATACAACTATTAAGCTTAAAAGGACGAGCAATGGAAGCCAAAAAAAAAAAAATGCAATTATAGTAATCTGGATCCCAAGCCCCCATGTTTCAGTGAAAATATAACTTGCACCTGCTTTTATGGGCAACAAAGCAAGCAACAACAAGAAAAAGAAATGTTAGAAAAATGATAAACTGATGAATTCTAGAGCTCAGAGAATATGTATTTAAAAATGAATCATCAGTTTGTTCTCTATAGTTAAGAGTCTCTTTCTTGGCTTGTCTCTCTCTGTTCTTTTCCCTTTGCTCATTTGTTTTGTTTCTTGTTTTGTTTCTTAAATTCCACATATGAGTGAAATCATATGGTATTTGTCTTTCTCTGACGGACTTATTTCATTTAGCATAATACTCTCTAGCTCCATCCATGTCATGGCAAATGACCAGATTTCATTCTTTTTGGTGGCTGAGTAATATTCCATTTTGTATGTATACCACATCTTCTTTATCCATTCATCTATTGATGGACATTTGGGCTCTTGCCATACAAACTGATGGTTACCACAGGGGTGGTGGGCAGGGGATGGGTGAAATAGATGATGGGGATTAAGGAGTGTACTTGTGAAGAACACTGAGTGTTGTATGGAAGTGCTGAATCACTTTATTACACACCTGAAACTAATATTACACTGTATGTTAACAAGAATTTAAATAAAAACTTTTAAAAAAAGAATCATAAATAAATTCTTAACAGATTAAGATAAAACAAAATGACCTTGTTTATATAACATTTTCTGACAGTTGCCAGTATAACTAGAAATAAAGTCATAAACATAAATGCAACCACTTAGAAATTAAACAATAACTTCCTTCAAAAAGTCAAGTCAAAACTGCAATTAGGGCCATTGAGAAATAAAAGATAATGAGAATGTTGCATACAGTGTTCTGTACTTAACACAAAAATTTGTATTCTTCAATGTTTTTATTATAAAATAAGAAATAAAAATAAATGAACTCAGTATTCAACTCTGGAGCTAGGCAAAAATAATAACATAAAACTAAGAAAAGTAGAGGGGAGAATTAATAACAATAAAAGCACACATTAAGACCTAGAAGACAGAATAATGGTGAATTAATTAAAACCAACATCCAAGAACAGTTTTTTTATGGAATAGCCAATAAAATTTACAGATAGCTGGCAAGCCTAAATTGTGGGGGAAAACAAAAGGAAAAAACTCAAATACACAGCCTTAATTCTGATATTACAGAGGTAATCATAGATATCAAAAGGGGGAGAATAAGAAAATACTAAATTTAATATATAATATAGTGAAATATAGTATAACACTATATTGCTTTATAAACATACCCTGATCTCCCAGACCTTGAAAATAGTCTGTGACATAGTTGTATTCTTTAGCTGCTGTGTTCCTTCTCTCCTTTCTTTCTTGACTAATCTTTTACAATGTTTTATTCCCTCTGCAACATCATCCCCATGCAAACCATCCTTTGCAATGTACTCATCTTAAACACTGTGTGAGAAACATCAGCATTCAAGTTCGATGACCTCTCCTCAACACATCTCTTTTTTGAAACCCTCCTTTTTTGACATCTTCAACACTTACTATTGCTTCTCTTAGTGGCATAAGTATTGGTTCTCCTTCTTTGTTGTTTCCCTTAACTCTGCTCAAAGTTCTATTCTTCATGTTTTCCAACTTGTCTTTCTCTATCAGATGTCCCCCCATCCTTCCCCTGGCTTCAAACATCTCCTTGCTCTACCTCAATCCTGAACTTGTTTTCTTGATAACCAGTGCATTTCCAATGGCCTGCTGGCCAAGCTCTGTGAGACAGAGACAAAGCATGGGGAAAAAAGCACATACCATGTCTAAAACTGTATTCCTTATTTGGCCTAAGGAATTTTCTTCTTGATTTCCCTCATTTTGTCCAATTTTGAATTTCATACACAATATCAGCCACTGTGTAAATTTTTTCATTTTTATCCATTCATTGTTTTATTTAGTCCTACACAGTCATTTATCCTAATTCCCGACCACCATAAAAGGCTTGCAACTAGCCATCCTTTCTCTTCTGATCCATCTTCCACATATATATCAGGGCCAAGTAAAAATAGTCTAAACATCCTCTTTTATTTGTTTCTTTCCTTGATATAAACTTACAATGACTTCTCAATGACACAAAGCAAAAATAAAAACTGGTAACCTAACTTTAAGCCCTCTCCAGCCTTTTGAGTGTTACATAAAAAGCCCATTTGGGAATTATATGCCTCATTCAATTTTTGTATTCATTTTTCTTGAATATATATTTTGGCTTTCTTTCTCTATTTACTCCTGTTTTGTCTCTGCCTAGAATACCATCTTTCCATTGTTGGTCATCAAAATACTACTTTTCAGTTCTACACGTAAGGAGCTTGGAAGTCACCACTCCATCCTAACAACATGTGAAAAGCTGAATAGACTGAGACATCAAAAATGCTTCTAAGACAGATGAGGACACAGAGGGTGTGCCCTATTCCTGGAGTGATGAACTTAAGGTCAACTGAAGCAAGGTATTATTGACCTGTTTTCACAAATGGTGAAACTGAGGCTCAGAGAAATATGTTTAGTTAAGTCATAAAACAGAGATTTAAATCCTGACCTGATTCCAAAACCCAATGAGACTGGAGTGACGAAAAGGTGAATAGAGAAAATGACAGCTTACAGGCCCAGAGACTCCCTCGAAGACACCACCTTGGGAACCAGTGCTGGGGTAGGGAACCCTGAACTGTAACTGCTACAGGCTCAGGGTGGACAACTCGAAGAGTTAAAACTTAGCAGCACCCAGTCTTAGGGGGCCCCCACAATTTTGTGAGATTTATTTCCAGGAGCTCAACTAGGTTCTCACAGTAAATATCAGAGAAAAATCTTATGCTTCTCATGCCACAGAGTATTCTGTTTTGTTTTGTTTTTGTTTTGTTTTTAAGTAGGCTTCATGTCCAGCGTGGAGCCCATTGTGGGGCCTGAACTCACTACCCACGACCAAGACCTGAGCTGACATCAAGAATCAGACACTTCACCTGACTGAGCCACCCCAGGGTACTCTGTTCTAACAAGGCCTGCCCTGGGGGAAACTGTCAAACAGGTTAGCTAACTAGAGTCTAACCTGCTGGGGCATTAGCAGAGCCCAGTGGACCTAGAAGAAGGGGATACCCACCTCTGGCCCACCCTGAAGGGGGGTGTGGGGGGTACTGAAAAACACTTGTGAAGTTCACAGTCCTGAGGCACAGGCTCATTAAAAGACCTGTACTAATCCTGAAACCATACATCGCTTCCCCTCCCCACACCTTACCACCACTTTGTTAAAAGCCTATTTACAGCAGCAGCTTTTACCCAACACATCTTGTCTAGTTATTACGAAAATATTCCCAGGCAAAAGGCAACAAAACTTGAAGAGACAGAATGAGTACAAGAACTAGACATGGCAGAGACGTTGAAGTGATCAGACTGAACATCAGGTTTTGGAATCAGGTCAGGATTTAAATCTCTGTTTTATGACGTAACTAAACATATTTCTCTGAACCTCAGTTTCCCCATTTGTGAAAACAGGTCAATAATACCTTGCTTCAGTTGACCTTAAGTTCATCAACACCACTTCCCAGTGTGGCCGTGGCTGATTCCAGACTGTGGTGGAGAAGACAGCATTCATGGGCCCACTTAAGAAAGACCGAACTGCAAAGGAAGAAGGAGCTTAATGTCAGGAGCCAACTGTGCAGTTGGTGGGATATCAATAAAAATTATTTTGCAGTGGAAAAAAATAACAATAATACCTCACTTCAAGTGTTTTTTTAAGGACTGACTGAATGAATACACACAGAAGTCCTAGAACAGGGTAAGTATCCAAGGCATAGGGAGCATCATCACCAACCACCATCATCCCTCCTTCTCTCTGCTTTCTATGTGCTCAAAGACTAGCTGCTGCTAGTCTTCTTCCCAAAATATATCTAACATCTCCCCTACTTCCTGCTTGAATGAGGTGTTCTATTTTATAGTTCCTACTCTAAAATAATTATAATTCAACAACAGATAAATTATTGGGAAAAAAACTCTAATGTTGCATTCTCTGCATAAAATTTTTTCCAAAAAGTGGATAGCTCTGGTATATCATTGCTATAGTCTCATTACTGTGTGACTGACCTATCCTACGGGCTTTCTTTGTGGTGATATTAATTAAATAAGCACAACAATACTGTTAATGTCAAACAGCTTCTGTTATCCAGAGATCTCTGTATACTTGTTACATTGATGATGAAGCTCCAAAAATATATCCTTTTTGTCATTTCAAAAATGGATATAGAATATTAAAATGCAAGCTTTGTTACCTTGTATTCCCTGAAACAATATTTTGTTTGATCAAAAGCAACTCTGAAAGGTGAATTTATCATATAAATGAATGAATCTCAATGCAGTACTTTGCTTTCCGTGGATTAGAATGTGTGTCTATCTCCCAGAGTATGACATGAACTCTCTGATACATCTGGTTCAGCCTAGCAATCTGAACTCAGACTCACATATTAAGCTCGTAGAAGTTAACCCAACTGTATTGATTACAATATGAAATATGACTCCATTGCATTCCAACACACAAGCTTGTTTCACTATCTCCAGAGGTTTGTTAGGTGATAATGTTCCTGAAAATTGCACACATGTAACTATGGCTCTAGCTGGAAAGCAAATCAATGACAGCCTATCAATAAAAATATAAGAATACACATAAACTCGAGATAGAGGCTGAATGCATTCTGGATTGCCAATGGCAAGGCAGTTAGTTTTATTACTCACCAAACCACAAATGACATGAAAAAGGCATTCCTTCCCTGCTCCCAGATCTCATGGTACCTTTTGGTTGTCGATTTTTTTTTTCAATTTCAAAGCTTATCTTGGGCATGCACATATATAATAATTTGTCAATGTTTTATATTTATATAAGCATGCATACATCTTTTCTCAAGATTTAAGATGAGTTAAATTAAATAGAGCTTTCTAAAAATGTTTTATTTTTTGGTTTTTGTGTGAAGGAATAGAGTTGCATCCCTGTAATCAGTAATGTATGGGTGCAGACATAAGAGTACCAGAAAAAAAATTGTAGATAAAAATCAAAACATGTAAAGTGAAGTTTTGGAGAAAAGACTAAAGAATAAATCAAAAGAGTGACATAGGAGAAAATAAGAACAACAAAAAGACAAAGCACATTTGTATAACACAACCTAGAAAGAGTTCTCTGCTTTTAAGAGGAAATCAGAATAGAAAGGAGAGTTAATTAAAATTATTTTTATGTCTTCAGAAGTAGTTTTTCATTCGTTTCTTTTCTGATTTTTTTCCAGCCTTCCTCTTTATTGTTATATGTGTTATTTTTCAAGGCACTGAGTTGTATAAGTTTGTTTATAATACTGTAAGAGCATCCCGTGGTTAATATGTGACTTTCTTAAACAATTCTCTATTTCCTGTTTTGAGAATAATGAATAAATACAAGAAGAAAAGATTAAATTGGAATTTGAAATTCCAGTTTGTGGACATAGATCACTCTTTTTTTTATTTTTTATTGTTATGTAAATCACCATACATTGATCACTCTTATTTTTAGAGGAGTATCATGGAAATGAAGAATGTGTGACCTATAACTCAAAATGAAGGGGTAAGAGCAGTTAGAATAAATTATGATCTCAAAGCTCAAGGAAACACCTAAGCCCCAAACAAATACAAAGAACATAAATAAAATCATTTAGAACCGAAACACCAATGGAACAAAACAGATGCAATTTATTTTCTTGATAGATTCATAGGAAGCTTAATCTGGTCCATGTGAATAAAGCAGAGTAAGGTTCAATTTACAGCCTAATCCCACGACACTGAGGCAAGTTGCAAATAGGGTATCCACAGCTAGATGTGAAGAAGCTAAGTATGCAAATAATGAAGGGAGCTTCAGATGAATAGTTCAGGCCAAGAGATGATCTTCATAACCTGGGTTAAGAGCTAGGCTGAATCCAACAGAACCTGGCTAGATTTACCTTACTTCACTACTATCAGTTTATACAATGCTGGGAACATCTATAGACCAGAATCCCTGCCTTGTTGCACATACACCACTCTGTAGGACTATGACCATAATTAGAAATGAATAATTATCACAAACACCAGGATTTACTGTACTTGCTATGTTCCATATTCTTGTCAGTTGTTCAAATTATCAATTTATTAATTGTTTATAATTTTTCTAATTATTATAATCGATGATTACATTAACTTGAAGGCAAATAATTTATTCTGAGGGTTTTGCTATTTGACACTTCAGATCATTAAATGAGTCCCTACTAGCAATTTGTTACCATTGTTCAGCTTTTGTAGTTTGCTTACTTTTTATGTTGGGTGTTTGTTTATTTGTATAGCTGTAAATGCCCAGATACTTTTTTCTTCTTAGAGTAAAATAAGGGTGGAATACAAATGCTCTCAAGAAATGCATTCCACTCTGGACACTACATTGGAATCCTCTCTGCTTAAAATTTGGTAATGCCCATGAAAAGCAATTCGATTTGCTGTGAAAGGACATGCCAAGGAAAAGTCATATCTCAGAATACTAAAATAAAATACAATGGTTCTGTCTATAAGGAACCAAACACATCCACTTGAAAAGTGAATATACTCTCATCTCAGAAATGTCAAAAAAACAGCTTGAGAGCTTTCTTATCCTTACTTCTCCAAGTAATAAATTATTTTTGGGTTAGATACATACAACTGGAGAAATACCTCCCTTTGTCTAAAGTCACTTGAATGAGAAACAAAACACATTGTATCCATGAAACAAAATTATTCATGAAAGCAGATGCATGTTTGAATAATTTCAGTTCTCAAAGTGAGGCCAGCAGTTAAAAACAAAGTTATTGTTTTGTGGTTTTCAGATTGGCACCTGGTTTGTAACGCTTCAAAACAGGTCTCAGCGAGGACAATGCAGCTAGAGTTAGAGTAGAGAAGCAGTCCTCTTAAAAAAAAAAGAAAATGTGTACATGCTTTTATAAATTTTAGCTAGAAACTTTTCCTCATTTTCAGAGGGAACTTCCAGTCCTGCAAACATCAGTCATGCTTGAGACCATTAAAAAAAAAGAAGAAAAGAAAGATACAAAGAAAAGACTCTAAATATGTGTTTTTCGTTCCAAAAAGGTATTTTGCCTCTAAAGGGAGTGTCAGTTCCCTTGCATTGCCCTTAGTTTCTTTCTCTAATTAGGTATACATGCCAAGGCTTCTTCATTAGGGTCTTTAGTTTTATTTAGAATCCATAAAGATACATGACCAAAAAAATGGGTATAATAATAGGTACTGTTCTGAAGAGAGGGGTTAGGGGCCAGCATAAAGAAGAAATATGGAGAGAAAAACAAAATAGAGCACCATTCCTGCCCTGATGAATGAGCTGCCTGCAGGGAGGCTGCTCCATAAAGAAGGAATCACAGATCTTTTCCCGTGACATTCACTATCTCTAGACAGACTGGCGAGCGCAGCAGACTAGAGTGCAATGCCTCACTGGTGATTTCCTCCTTGTTAGGATGTTTGGAAGAAGAAAACTTTGAAATCTTAAGGCAGAGCCAAGGCAGCTAGGGTCAAGTGCCACAAGGACAGCAAATATGTAGAAAATCTAACAAATGTGACAAAGCCAGACTCAGATGCCCTGTTGCCACCTTAGTAAAGAGGGATGGGACCTGATGCAAGGCACTTTACATGCATTTTGCCAGAGCAAGTCATTTTGTATAAATAGTGGAATGAGTAATGTGCACAGGGAATAGACTACAGATAGCTGGAAAGGCAAAATAAGTCCAGTACTGATCTTGAAGCAAGTGTCGGCTACTAGTAATTTCAATACCGGTTGAAGAGTTTCAACTTCAATGAGATTCAAACCCCGTCTCAGTTACTGACATGCTGGATAATTCTTGAATGGATCAAATTGTCTGGTTGGGCCTCGGTTCCTTCTAAAATGCCATTTAAATGGCTTAACAACCTATAATGAGACAAGAGTCGGGGGAAATGTGTTTAGAATCAGAACTAAAAAATGCTCAACTGATTTGGTGAATTCTCCCAGTTGTACAGGAATATTTGAGGATACATTTCAGGGCTCCACATGGTTATGAGTGTAAACCATTATTTTAAATGGGAACTGAAAATTTCAGTCTCTCTTTTTCTGTTGCATGGCCTCAGTGTAAGAGTAGTGAATTGAATGCCTCTGAAAGTCACATGTGCCTCCATTTGCAATTGGATACACTATGTTTTTTCTTTGAAATTCTGGACAGTCTTGAATAGCAACATCTGTAATCACATCAACAGACATGATCATTTTATGATCTGAGAAAGCTAAGGCAACAAATGTATTGCTGCTTGAAATCTAACCCAAAGATAGAAAGCTGCATTGTCAGAGGGAAAGGCTAATCTGCACTTACATTATCAGCAGCTACACTTATATCCTGCTCTGCCTTTCCTTTGTTTTTTAAAGGCATGACTGAACTTCTATTTCAGATGAAAGAACATAAAAATGTTGGGCAGTGAAGTTTTCAAACCCATATAATTATCAGTCTATATTAGTGATTATATGTCATTGATTTTTAACCAGAAGTCAAATTAGTAGCAAGGCTTCTAATTATAATGAATTGCTAATATTCCATCTGGTTTAAAAAGCCCCAAAATAACATTGATCTATTTAATGGAAAGGTAGAAAGTAATAAAGAAAAAAATCATATGAAACTATTGCATTCTTAATTAATAAATTTTAGAAAGATGTTTGTTTATATCTCAAGATCTCAGCAGGAGCAGTACTTTCAGTTAGCTTCTATTGTTACTTTTAAATGATCAATAAATAAATGGAAATCTCTGCATAGAGATGAAATGAACCAGCAAAATACCAAAGAGTATAATGTAAAACAAAAACAAAAACAAAAAAAAACAAGTACCACAGATAAGATTTATTGGTCCAAATATGTCCTTTTTGGATAAAAACACAGCATGATGAGCAGTTAGGTCTTATATGGGGAATAGATTACTTTCTCACAGGTTTCTTCAAGAAAACCAAAAATGCATAAATAAGCACTGCAATAATTCTCTAAGTACCATTCTGAAGTATGAACATTCTAGTTGTGAAGATAATACTAAAAATTCTGAGATAGATGGTATTTAGGAATAGGGTGAAGATAGTGTGATATTCAATGAGTATGGATAGAATGCCTATTTACCAAATTTGTTGAACAAAAATCTTAACAAAATGCATCAATAAATGACAATTCTGTGTTTAATTTAAATATTGTAGTGGCCCATGAAGTTATGAGAGCTTCCCCAACTTCTCCAACTCCTCTCCCCCTCCCTTTTTTAAAGGTTTTATTTATTTATTTGTCAGGGAGAGTGAGCATGCACAAGCAGGGGAGCGGCAGGCAGAGGGAGAAGCAGGCTCCCTGCTGAGCAAGGAACCTGATGCAGGACTCGATCCCAGGACCCTGGGATCATGACCAGAGGTGAATGCAGTTGCTTAACCTACTGAGCTACCCAGGAGTCCCTCAACTCCTCTCCTTATTGTGAGTTTCAATACTAGAAATCAGCTCCATCTAAAACTTCATTAGTCAACTTTCCTCCCTCTGACAGACTCATTACATGATCTACTGATCCCACCATCTGTCCACACACGAGAATATATATTCCATTATTTCCCCTGGTCCACCATAATTACTATGATTGGCATCTTCCATCTCGTACCTCCTTAGGAAAAAAAAATAACTACAAAAGTAGTAAAACAAAACCCAACTCAGGATGTTACACCATATTATTGGCAAAATGATAATATAAATATTCTCGCTAATAGCAATGGTTGATAAATTCTCATCCATCCATGGATTTTCTTTCATTGTTCTTTAAAATGTGTGTATGGTGTATTTTATACTTTCAAATAATATAGCCAAATGATTTAGACTTACAAAAAATATTTCTCAAAGCCCTGAAACTTGGCACTATGATCCACAAGGTGCATATAAAAGAGTTAGAGATAACAAAATCTTGAAATACCAAGCTAGATTGGTCATTAAAAGGACTAAGCTAAGGTTGAAAGGTAAAGTGTCTTGCTGTCCAAAGCTTTATAAAGAAGTGTTGGGGTGAAATTCTTGATAAAGAGAAAAGATTCTATTTGTGTCAAAGGCACCACTAAGACTTTGTTATTTTCTTGTGATAAAAGAAATGTGTTCACTTCCAATTCATCCCAAACTACTTACCATGGATGACTGGTAATGGCCAGTTAGCTTTCTAATCAATATTTTAGTCTTAATTGACCAGAGAGTCCTGGCATGAGGGATGTTGACTGCATTGAGTTTCAGTGAAAGTAATGCAATACCAAGTGTTTATTGTTGAAGAAATGCTCAAAGTAAACTAAGTAAGAAGTTTCAATGTGGCACAAAACTTAAGAATCTAAATTAAGAAATGAAATTTAGGTATAACTAATCTTAAAAATCAGCGAAGACTTTAATTAAATGAGCTCTAAATGTCAAAAAGATGACTAAAACAAAAAATTACTAAAGAAATGCATGGTTAAGTAAGTGGCTAGCAATATGCAAAATGTTGCAGCACTAGGGTATAATACTTGGGCATGACGCTTTTAGGCTTAAAAGCCCTTTATAATGAATGTGGCAATCCTACAGCCCTCTGGGCACTTATATGTACTTTCCCTGGTTATAATGCAGTTAATAAGGCATTTGGCTCTGTAGAGTACATAGGCATTGCACTCCACCTTCAGATAATGATGACATCAATGGTATTTTTAAATTCTTGATATTTTGAACCATTCTCTTAAGTCCCCCATTTATAGTATCAGAATTTCTGGTTTCCCTATTTAGCCAGCAACATTCATTGCCTCTCATGCCACCAGTGAAGACACAAAGAAATCATGGAGTAACAGAATGTTGGATGGGACTTTTCCTTTACCCCAGAAATCCAAGTAAGACCCAAAGCTCAAAGGTCCAGAAAGAGTTGCCCCTAAGTTGCCTTTGACTTACATTCAGAAGAGTCAGTGATCTACCTTGAAGGCCAACCAAGATGCTGCAGAAGCACTCCACTTTAAATATGGATGTCCCCATCTCACCCTAACCGTAACCTCTCATCAACATAGGGAACAAATTGATGGGGAGGCCATCCATCTGAGGCTCGCCAGCTCCAGAGGAAAGTAATAATCATGGTAGAGGCTACCTGCTCCCCTTGTCAGAATGAGGGTTTGGCAACCAAACCACTTGTAGAGATTACTGGCATCTGCATGAAAAGATGTTCTGGGTGGAAGTTTACTGAGCAACAGATCCCACAGGTACACCTGGCACTACCATGAGAGAGATGGATGGTGAGATGGTGTTTTAGAATATCCTGATGTATGTCCCAGCGTGTGTGAGGTGTATGTCAACCGAGAGAGTGCTTACTGCTAGAGATCTCTAAAGGCTGGAGGCTTGCTGGAGGAGCCTGATAAAAATGATAATAACAGAGTATCTCATCCAGTTCAGACTAAAAAGTTAGGGTGATGATTATGGTTATGTTTAGGGATAGTAGGTGGTTTCCAGGATCTTGGAGATGGGGAAAAGGATTTAGTAGTTCAAATGGCTTCACTTTTATGTGGAAAAAAATATATATATATATAGAAGTTAGATAATAGGACGGAACCATAGGCTTTTCTGGCAGCCTCTGAGCCACACAATGAGTCCGAGTCATATGTCTCCTGGTCAAAGAGTTTTGATTGGAGATTTTGATCAATAGCAAGGAAGGAGGGATATCATGGCTGCTCTTTTCTAAAGGGTTCCTCCTCAGAGAAGATGGGACGTTGAAGCTGACCTCAACTCAAGGAAATCATACATACTACTGATATGGAAACTGCCTGTCAGCCAAGATCACTAGTAGATGGAACCAGACTGAATCAGAGTGAGATAAAAGGTATTTCCCCACCACTGACAAGCCTCCAGTTGGATAAGATGAACTTAGTCTCACCTATTGCTCCTCTCCAACCCCAGTCAGCTGTAAAGAGAAGGAAGTAAGATGTCCAAAGAGAGAACACAACCCTGGACACACACACTCCTGCTCCAATCCCTGCCTACAGCCCTCACTCACACTTCAGTTGGCCAAAATAATAGTGCTATTCTACACTGGAAAAGTGAGGGGTAGAGCTTTAAATAGGATATGAGGTTGCATTCCAAATGATGCTGGATTCATTTTGGTAGCCAAAAATGATCAGAAAGCTATGGAATGGGTACTCAAATTTTCTAGAGGACAGAAAAAGAAGAAATAAACAAGGTCTTATTTATACCACTATAAATCAAAATTATTTAGTAAACCACTTTAAATAACAAGAAAGGAAGAAATTTGGCTTACTGTTTTCTATTAGTTTGAGGATCTCAAAATTAGAACAAAGAACAGAACAGGGATGGCTGAGAAAGCAAAAAAGGAGGGAAACTTCCAAACACTATTACCTCCTTTTGACTCACATTTCCAACATGAGTTCATTACTCGGTTTAAGATTTTGTGAATTTTTATGACATCAAATACATTATTCACACTTACACTGATGATAACAATAACAAAAAAGATACATTCCAAGAAATAAAGTATTTCTAAATGATTTCATTTTTAAATAAAAAAAATTCTGTTAACATAGGTGATTCAGTGCTGATATCAATTTTTTTAAAGATTTTATTTATTTATTTGACACACAGACAGAGATAGCGAGAGAGAGAGAGAGAGCACAAGCAGGGGGAACGGCAGGCAGAGGGGAGAAGCAGGCTTCCTGCATGAGCAGGGAGCCCGATATTGGGCTCGATCCCAGGACTCTGGAATCATGACCTGAGCTGGAGGCAGCGGTTTAACCAACTGAGCCACCCAGGCGCCCCACTGATTTCAATTTTAAGAACTAAACAATACAGGGTTATCTAATCAGCATACAAAACATAGGGTTCTCTGCTTTACGTTTCTCCATGAAAACTCTGTGACTTTTTTCTCTTGTCCCTCTGTGGAGTGCTATTTTAACCTCATATAATTAAAAATTTTTGAAGATTTTTTTTTAAGATTTAGTTATTTGAGAGAGAGAGCATGCGCACAGGGCAGGAGGGGCAGAAGGAGAGGGAAAGAGAAACTCAGGCAGACTCTTCGTTGAGTACAGAGCCCAGTGCGGGGCTTGATCCCATGACCCTGAGATCAAGACCTGAGCCAAAACCAAGAGTCAGTCGCTCAACTGACTGCACCACCCAGGCGCCCCAAAACTTTGAAGATTTTTTAAAAGTTTGACTTTGAGCTAAATGATTAATCTCCTAAAATTATATGTAGATCATTAATCCATTGCTTACTAAAAAATACTATAAAAGGGTACAATGCTTTCCCTCATTTCAATTAATAATGTCTACCCTGAAGTCAAAACTGTTGATCAGGTTAAAAAGGAAATGGAACTAAACTTAAAACTTAAAAAAAAGGTGATCCTAGAGTCTACCTGGTGGCTTCAGTATCATGACAATTGTTAGTAGCTCTTTAATCAGTTGGAAATCATGAAAGGGATTTGGATGGAGCCTGGATGAAACGTGCTAAGCAAATGTAAAATCTCTGTCAAGGTTGATGGGATTCAAAGAGAAATTAGGGAGAAGAGCAAATCAAGACATGTAATCCCTGAAAATAAAAAAGATGAACAATGCCTTTGCAAATTAACTGCTAAACAGCAATGATTCAGCCCCATCCTTATGATTCCTCAAAACACCATTCTATGATACTTCTCAAAATTCTTTTAATTTATGCCTCAAATGTTAGCAGCTCCAAATGAACACACAAAAGCTTCACAAGTACCTAATAAGGAAAATGTTGTTTCTTCTCTCAAAACAGTGGGCCATCTAAAGCCTGAGTAGTATCTTAATCTAGTTTTATTTTTCATTTTACATAATGTAGCCACAAGCCAATGTTTCCCTAATTTGCTCCCTACAATGAGGTTGGCAAAAATACCAAGTAACTATCATATGTAAAAAGGTGCTTTCTCATTGAGGCATTTAACAATCCTGACAGGCTCCACGTAATGAAACTTTTGTTCTCCCAAGATACACTGAACTTGTTGAAAAAGAAACAAAAATGCTGAAACTGAATTTTATTTTTAATTTTATTCTACTGCAAGAAGAAAGGGACATTTTATACTCAGCTCAGAGCTGCCAGTCAAATACCAACAGACCAGTACTTCTCAGGTAGTGTTAACATGTTGTACCAAAACTGGAATGAAACCAGGTGGAGAACTTTCAAGAAGCTTTCCTTAGCTGGGGTCAGTTTGTTCTGCTGTGACGATGGTAGAAGTCAAGTGGTTTCTCCTGCTAATATGTGGTAGTAAAGCATGTCTTCTCCTACACTCCTCTGACAACATAAGTTAGCCCACAACACGTCCTATCTATTTAGAAAGGAATATCTATTGTATTATTGGCTGCAAAGTGTTAGGACTGTAAGCTGAGTACAGAAAGACAAATTACAGACACCCAAGGCAGTCCCAGGTTTTCAGATCTAAACAACATCAATCCCAGAAATTATCTTTTTTTTTAAATTCCAGTCCTTAAAAATGCTTAAGAATTTTCAGTCAGGGCTCCAACAACTTACCCCACGTGATAAAATGTTCTCTCTACAGTCACCTGAAATGTGAGTTTATTGCTTATTCACTTGGATTTCAAGAACAGAACATTCTGATTTTCCTTTTAACCCTTCTCTGATTCCAGACTGCATCTTTTTTTCCAATCTCCCTGATTCCCAAAGTTAACTTGATATTTTCTTTTGGTTTCTATTGGCTACCCACTCACTCACAGTCCCCACCTCCCACCACCCCACCACCCCCCACTGCTTCTTTCCCGTCTCACTTTTTTCAATCAGCACTTTGCCTCATGCCTACTCTCTACATCACATATTCATATTTTCTGGCCTTTAGTCATTTTATATTTGATTTCAGTTCCTGCACTCCCCCACTGGGAGACAGTATAGAATAATGTTGGATGAAAAATCCTTGCATCAGTGAGCATGGAGAGGGATATGGGTCCTAAACATCTGTCAGGTAGGATATTTCTTGAATTATAACTTAAGGGCTCAAAGCATTAAGCCACTCCAGCTGCAAGAGCCAACTTCATTGTATGAATATAAAATAAACTAGAAATTAGAAATTCAAAATATCTTCTATACTCCAGGAAGCAACTTCCTGTGGACAAGGACTAGAAGCCTCTAAAGAAGTTTTTATAAGTGGTAATGAATAATTTAGTTTAGAACTATTCCTATTACCCATTTATTAGAAGGTTGAAGAGTTCTTGAGAAACACCATCCTTTCCCTGAACGACACTGATGCCAAATTTTAAAGCTATTTAAAAAGTTCAGGAGCATTCTTTGATATTCTCCCCAACACCCCACCCATAAGTTACCACTTCCTCTGGCTACCCCAGCTACCCCATCCTCGGAAAACCAGGCACGTGGAAGAGCAAAAACACAATCCAGAACTCTTTCTGGAAATTGGGCTTCCAGTTAATTCATATGTTCATTCATAGTATCCCAACAAAATCTTGCCTTAAGAACATATATTTAGAATGTTGTCAGCTTAAGGTACGACCAGCTTTAAATATCA
Source organism: Zalophus californianus (assembly GCF_009762305.2). Lineage (NCBI taxonomy): Eukaryota > Metazoa > Chordata > Mammalia > Carnivora > Otariidae > Zalophus > Zalophus californianus. Next base: position 81,340,789 of record NC_045606.1, read on the forward strand.
CTCCTATGATGTCTGTCATTTCTTTTCCAAATCTAATAATCTATACAACTAATAGACAATTACTCTCTTCTCAAGTAAGACAACATTTCATGAGGTTACTTTCAAAACCACATTGACACTGCTGGCCTAGGATAAGGAGAGGGCTCCTGAATTTGCTGTCCATCATGCCAGGACCCCTCTACAGTAAAATCCTAGATATACAAGAAAGAATAAAGTTATTAGAGACTATGTAATTCCACAGAATATAAAGGGAGCTGTCACCAACAGAGTACATTTATTTATTTATTTATTTATTTTTCTTTTCCAAATAGGAGGGAGGGGTAGAAGGAGAGGGAGAGACAGAATCTTAAGCAAGCTCCACACCCAGCACAAAGGCCAACACAGGGCTTGATCTCACAGACACTTAATCAACTGAGCCACCTAGGTGTTCCACCAACAGAGGACATTTTAAATAAATACCAGAAATATAGGAAATGGAGGTTGATTGGTTGAAAGACAAAAATAAGGACATGAGTCTTCATACTGACAGAGCCCCCCAAGTCTCCTGTACAAAGAATGACAGATGACACCAAATCACCTCCAGTTTCTCACAAAGGTATTTCTTATTAGCAATATTGGATATTAGAAACAACCAAGTAATTCCTTCAAAATTCTAATGGAAAATAATTTTCTCTCAAAGCTTCCAGATCCAACCAAACCACCAACTAAGTACAAGTCAGAATAAAGCTCTTTTTTGGACATTTACTGAGCTAGTTTTCTTCCCTTGTACCCTGGCATGTGAATTTATTTGAAGATGTATCCCAAAAACGTAGGAAATAAACTATGTAAGAGGAAAACATGAAACTGATGAGATGATATTCCATCCCAGAAGGTGAATTTAGGGGAGTGCAGTTATACAGCACACTTAGAAAGTAACCATTAAAGCTGGGAACAGAGAGACAGAGAGGTCCAGAAGGGAAATCTTCAAGGTGGTTGAAGGAAGACCCATCAGGATAATGGAGAGAGAGGGAAGGAAAGAGGGAAGAAGACAGAGAGAGAGAGAGAACAATGACAAATGTGCAAGAGAAAACAAGCAGAATGGTGATTGGAAAATTAGGACAAATATATATATCTTTTTATGTCTAAATATCAAGCAAAGAAAAATGGCATTTGAATGTTAAGCAAAACACTGAATATAAGAAAAGAGGACCCATCTGACCTTAATATCAGTGACATTCTGCTTTGGGTGGACCACGTCTATAGCATCAGATGTTTTGGAGGAGGAAATGGAGTCTTAGCCCAGACCTTAAATAATGTTTACACAGTCATAATAATGTAAATGTTTATTCATTTTCTACTTTCATAGTCAATCTAGGGACAAAGAAAGAGAAGCACAGGAGGGAATGTCAATGTTAAACAACTTAATGATGTCAAAGTGACAGTCTGGCTCCAAAAACAATGGGTTGAATGCCTGAGGAGAAAGAACATAACAAAGTATATGTTTTAATATATTTTTCTTACGAAGCAGAAAGTTGAGATTTATGTCGTAAGATAGACGTCTAAAGTTGGGAGCCAGAAATAGAGGCTTAAGTATATCTTTCCATGGTCACAAAATTTACCAGAAGAAAAATCAGAATCTCAACATGATACCATAAAAACAAACACAGGAACAAGAGGAGAGAGTGAAGAGTAGCAAAAGTGAAACTTTCTTATCATAATGTATAAATAACTTGATAAATCTGATAACTTGACAAAAATCCTTCGATTCCAGATATAAAAATAATATTTGGAGTTGTCACCAGAAAAACAAGAACAAAAACGAAGGACTGATAAACAACGAAAGAAATGGCCTCTCGACACTGGGTCCAAGGTCTGGGAGAGGTAACATCAGCTATTTTTACTTTCCATTTCCAGCAATTTTCTAAAATGAACACTTCAAAATAAATTTAAAAGTCAAACTTAAAACACCATTTTAAATGGCCCTGCTCTCATTGCCAAGGAACCTGGGAACTAAATTCAAAATTCTGGGTTCAGTCAATAATGCTATTCAGTGCGCTAATAAGTACCAAAAAGTAACTACTGGTTTAATAAATAATCCACAACATCATAAATATTACTATAATTACTGGCAGAATATTAAACTCATCATCATTCCCTGGACATGATAAGCAAATCCACTGATTTCAGCTGCAATAGAGAACTCTGTAACACATAGCCATAGGGTTTATCGTGATCAAGTGAAGGCTTTGCAAGTAGTCAAGGGAGTCCGAGCACAGTCCGAGGGGCTGTAAGAGAAGGAAGTGATGGATTCGGAAAGCCACATACTTATCATGACTATATTCTGATGCCATATGTAAACAGGCCTTTTCTCAGGCGCTAAGGATTTTCCCACCCCTCACATGGTCAGTGATGAAGCTATCCCCTCAGGACTGGCTTTTGTTTGAAAGCTTAACTACTTGAGTCTTCAGATGTGTTTTCCAACTCTGTTTTTACCTTGCTTTCTTTCCTACAAAGTAAGTCTTTAAGTGTGTCGTGACCCGAAATCCCTCAGGATGACTAGAATTCCATTTCTTTCGTTTTCATTTTCTTTCTTTCTTTTCTTCCTTCCTTTTTTTTTTTTTAATTAGACACTCACAAAACACAGTGCACTATTTTTTTTTTTTTTTTTTTTTAAACAGGCTCCTTTTTTTGTGAACTCTTTGGCTGGCTGGCCCAGAGACTACATCTATTGTCTGATGCTATTGATTGTCCCGGCTGTTAAGGCGTGGAATTGGCACTTCCCGTGCAGAGGTTCCCTGATGAATTCTGACTCGATTAGGCCAGGATAGCATAACATGACTCACTGTCTTCTGTCAGCCCTATTGAATTCCAAGCTGTCTCAGAACCAGCTTACTTTCTATCCTCTTAAATTCTCTGCCAGTTTTTTTTCCCGCAGTTGGCTTTGAGCCAGCATACACTGTGAGGGTAGACAACAGATCCTTTAGGGAGTGAAACCAAATTGGCTACTTGACCCATGAGTTTTGTTTTCAAAGCTGAGGAAAGAAAGAAAAATATTAACCAAACCACCATAACTGAATAATCAAATATCAGTGTGGGACTCCGACACATTACATTTGTTTAAATACGCACACCAGATTTTTTTTTTTTTACTGATACTCTTATATTTTTGACTATGATACTCTTACATTTATGAGGCACCAACCCCCTCAAAGACCATTCTATGTCCTAAGGAATTAATGTGAATTTTACTTTCTTTTCTTGTATTTATGTCTCTCTTACCCTGGCACCTTAATTTCCAAGTGGAACTTTAGGTCTTGCATCAAATATATTTCTCTCATCACCCAACTGTTAGCCCTCCATCGCCAGGTCTCCACCCACTCTCCTCCTAGAGTGGTTAGTAACAAGAAATGTGATGGAGGCCAATGGAAGCAGCCATTGTACAGTAGAAGCCCCCCGGGGTCTTTTTTGGTCAGGTGATATTGGTGAAGACTCATGAGTAAGCCATTTCTCTTTCTTGAGCCTTGGTTTCCTTGGCTGTAAATATCCTTAACACTTGCAAAGCCAATGCACCCTGTGAATGGGGTCCAGTATTATGTAATATTTAAAAACCAAATTCACACCAAAATAATGAAAAGTGATTCCAATGTGTATTGATATCACTCACAAATACCAAAAAAGGACTGAATTCATAACATAGAGCATAATATCTGAGGTCATCTTTCCCCAGTTTTTAGTGTCTCTCATACTTGCAACTGTCTCTAAGTCTCTTCCTTCTTTTAAAACTCTACAGAAATTCCTTGAAAATCAGCCCACACTATTTTTTGCCTCTTTTTCTCTCCTCCCACCTTTTTTGATATTTAAAAAAAAATTTTTTAAGATTTTATTTATTCATTTGAGACACAGAGATACAGAGAGAGAAAGAGCATGAGCAGGGAGAGAGGCAGAGGGAGAGGGAGAAGCTGGTTCCCCGCTGAACCAGGAGCCCAATGCGGGGCTCGATCCCAGGACCCCAGGATCATGACCTGAGCCAAAGGCAGACGCTTAACCATCTGAGCCCCCCAGGTGTCCCAAATTTTTTATTCCTTAAAAACTTAATGAAGATTCTGACTGCACAGGCCTAGGGCATAAATTTCCACCAGTCTGAATGCATAGTAGAGACTTCTTGCCTTATATCAAAGCCTAATTATAAGTTAAACTTATACCCCCAGTCCCCACTGACTCTGCAGCTCCCTTTCTAGGTCATTGAGGCAGTCTTCTTCAGAAGCATAGATTTTGTGGTCTTTGAATCCAGGAAAATATCCTAGAGCCAAATCCTGAAGTTGCTGACTCAACAAGCCTCCATGGCTTACCAGAACCATCCTATTTCAGTAGGAACCCCTCTCCACAACTCAAAGTCCTAATTTTCTGTCCTTGGCCATCAATTCCTTGCATTCCTAGTATAACTGTTGGTATCCAAGTCTAAACCCTCAGAGTAAAGCCTCAGTTAGTGGCACAGGACTTTAGGCCATAAACCAATCCATGCTTGGGTACCACACCTCCTGTGTCCATTCTGAATGGTCTCTCATTTCTTAAGATATCTGATATTTTATGAAGTAAGGTTAAAAGGCTAATTTCCAATCTGAAGTTACCTAAAGGAACTTCTTAGGCTGTCTTAATTTAGTGAATTTATTTAATACTGAGTCAAAAAAAAAAAAAACCCCACAAAAATCCAAAACAAAAACAAGTAATCCACATAGTAATCCAAAGTCAAAGAGTAGATCATCATCCCAAACCATTATTCTAATATCAGAGAAGGAGCTAAAGTTTCCCTCCAGCTCTGGTATAGCATTCCAGGGACAACCACAGATGACATTGAATCATTTGGAAATTTCTGTGAAATTTCCAACTATAAAACACTGAAATTCCATTCTAATCTACATTCTAGGTGATGATTTACTCCAAAAAACACTAGGCAAGACACTTTACATTCAAAGATTGTCACCACAGAAAACGCAGTTGCCTCATAGCATAGTGACTAAATATCAAAACAATAATTTGGAAGCAAGTTAAATATTTATTGAAGTTTCTCAGCTAAATATTTATTGAAGTTTCTCAGCAATTCCAAAAGATGAATCTCTATGTAACCCATCTAACCAAGCACAATTTCTTAAAATCCTTTTGTACCCCTTTGAGCATGCTTTCTTCTGCAGACGTTTTCTTGATCCCAAGCATTCATTTCTCTCTCTCTGTCTCTGTCTTTCTCTCTTTCTCTCTGCTTCTCTGTCTCTCCCTCCCTCCCTTCTCTGTCTCTCTGTATATGTACCTTTTGCACTTAGCAGTTACTTGAAAAACTCTTCTTCTTTTTTAACTTTCCAAATCTCCCACCAAACCAACCCATGCCCCTTTCTTTATTCCTTTACCTCTCATCTGCTCGATATATTCATTTCTTTCTCTGCTCATCTCAATATAAATCAAACAAACTTATTTCAGTGATCCTGATTCTCCCCTCATTCATAGACCTGCTTATGGACAGCAGAAGTGATTCTCTTTAAAGAGACTGGAGTGAAAAACTCTTAATAGTCTTCTATTCATGCTGTTCCTGTTACAGATAAACAGCAATATCATCATAAAGGATTGGTTTGAAGCCAAGTGAAATGATGTTTTTACATACATGTCTGACACGGGAGGAATTTTTGGTTAAGGAAATAAAAGTTGCAAGATGGAGAGCAGAATATGGTTTGGCCAGAAGCCTGAATCCCTCTGGGTACAGCCCCTCAGTCTCCTGACCCCATTCCCACTTCCTTCCTGAAGAAGGAATGGGAATAAGAGAAAGGAAACAGATAAAGGATGGCAGAAGAGAGGTTTGTGGTTTGTGTAGAGGAATGAGCAGCTGACTGGTGTGGAGAGGACCACAGCTTGCCTTAGTGTGTCTCCTGCTGCAGGAGCCGCGCTGAATATTTGCTAGGTGATGGGGAGGGCAGAGGCAGCTACAAAGCTCCAGAACAGCTGCTCCTTTCTCTTCTTCCACTCAACATTTAGACAATCTGGGCAGTTAGGGGCAGCCACCAGGGAGCAGCAGCTGATGGCTGAAATGCTCCAGAGGTGTCCTCCCGAACGCAAGGGCTCCCGTTACGAAAAGCAGCTCTCTTTTATGCCAATAAATATGATCTCCTGAAAGGCTTCAAGAGGGCACATTCATGAAACATTCTGTAACTTTACAAGTATTTTATTTGCTATATCAGCTAAAGAATGATCAGTAAGCTTAAAGAAAAAAAGAAAACTAAAAGAAAAAAACCCATATTTTCTCTTCCCAGGTGGATCTACCCGTATGAAGTAAGGGAGAAATGGTCAAGCGACAAACCTACAACAAAATTTTTCAGATTCAACCCACATTTACTGAGAACCTACTCTGTGTGTCAATTACAGTACCAGACTTTTCCATGGGCATTATCTTATATGAAGTAGGGATGAAAAGTTATTTTTCTAAGTTGGGGTAAAAGACTGAACTTCACACATACACACACACCCCACACCAAAAATAGACACATAAATCAGAAGAAACTAATTAGAAGTTCAGTTTTGTTGGAATATATGCAAATCCAATTCTGACTAAATTTATGTGTACCTCAATGTATGTCAAAAATCCTCCCAAAGGAGAAAATGAAAAAGTTGAATTTTTTTTTTAATGTGACTTTGTGTGATTATTATCCTCTATACAAAATGATTATGGCCTTCACAAACAAGAGCTAACAATTCTAGAACATTTTGAGGTTTACAGAGTATTTTCACATATGAAACCTTTTGACCTTTAAAAAGATTCAATCAATAGGAACTAGTTAGTATATAATAGGAACCTCCAATTCCTAGATGAGGAAAGATGTCAGAAGTGTAGTGTGCTGATAAGGCCTCTACTCTGGAGCAGGGAAGTTTTAATAAGCTTATGGCAGGCAATGGACATCACAACAAGGCTTTGCCCTGATGCTAGTAGAATGTATCATCATTGGCCAACTAGTTTTTTGGAATTTTTATGGAAAGGGCAAAAGCAGTTGGTATTCTAGCAAAAGAAATTTTACTTTTGTCTGTCTTCTGGGGTATACCAAGAGGGTCTATAATTTGTCAACTGAACTAAAAACTCCGCTGCAATGTTTCCTGAGTTTGTTCATTGAGTTGTTCACTTACATATGCAAGAATAAGGGGGAATTAGTAAAATTAATTTATAAGATATCTGCTTAGTACCCTGTTACTAACCAATATTATAGAAATAATTGTTAAATAAATTTTGAATTGTTGCTATCCCTACCTTAAAATTCCCTAAATTCCTTAAAATGAGATCAAGTCAATACAAAGTTCAAGAAAATACTAGAGAACAGACTGAGGTGTTTTGTAATAAGAGAACCTGCTTATCCCACTCGAAAAACTAAGAAAAAAGTTGCAGTTAGAATAAAGGATAATTTTCTTTTTGTAGCAAATAAGCCCTAAGTCAAAAGCAGACCTATTCCCTAATAATGTAAATGGTCAAGTGGCATTGTTAAATTTTAACTGCCTCTGAAAGCCACCTTTTTGTAGGCCAATGGCATTTATTCTTCCTAAGGCCCAGTGGTGATCAGGTCATTTCTTTACAGTGACTGATGCTAGTTACAGGATCATATCCACACGTAAAGCTGAGATCCAAATTGAAAATTCACTTTTTAAATAGATCTTCTATGATTCCCCTTCGCATTCCCTCTGGTCTTCATGAAAATTCCTAGTCTGCCCTCCTCTACCCCTGTGCAGTCTACTCCCTACCCTTGTCATGCCTTCCCTCATGTCCCTTGTCCAGAACATTCAAGCTCTGTCTACCTTCAGTGTGACTTCCTCCTTGGAGCTTTGTCCCAAAGTAACCTTTTTCCTGAAATCTTTCCCCCGCATCCTCATCTACCCTAGGGCCATCACCAGATCCTCCTTTCCCTGGTTTCCCATATTCAATCATTTCACTATTTCTCCTTGATTCTACTTCTTCAGAATTCCTAGAAGCCTGCACACCAGAGTGGGCTGTGTGTGCCCGTGCATTTCACTTACGCTTCCTCTAGCTGAGTGAACTTGAATAAAACAACTTATTGTTAATCTTACTTTCCTCTTTTAAAAATGGTCATTCTACCAGTTTCTAAGTCACAGGGTTATGATAAAAATTAAATGAGTTGATAAATGTAAAATTCAGCTTAGGTGGAAAATTCATCTTAAGCCAACATTTCTCAAAGTGAGCTTCAAGGAATATTAGTTCCACAAAATGTCCTTCAAATAAAAAAGGGATTCATGGTCAAATCAATGTATTAAACAGTGCATCCAATGCCTACTTCCCAGTCAGTCATGATATTCATTAGCATATTAAAGGCTCCACAAGTATTGCAGGAAAACAAAACAAAGCAAAAACAGTTGTCCTGACATTCCCTAAACTTATTTGACCAGGGAGCTTCTGTGTGCATAGATAGCCGCTATTTAAAATCCTGCAGACCCAGTGTTCTGAGGAAGGTGTTGGAGAAAATGCTGACTTGGACAAGACCACAGTTATCATTCTGGAAGTTGCTTCAGCCTCAAGTTTCCAACAGTTTTAGAAAAAAATTTTTTTTTCTTTTTCTTCTTCTTCTTCTTCTTTTTTTTTTTTGTAAGAGAAGCAATCTCCTAATCAGAGCTACCACAAACTCTGAAAAAAATGAGCCAATTGTCTGGTGGGAGGCTGTGTCAAAAGGGTAGTAGAATGGCATTAACTTTCTCAGGCCAATTATTTCTTCAGACTCTCTTAAAGGATATGAAAAAGTTCTATTTTTCATGCAATGCCCAGTAATTGCTTATCTGGCTAAGTAACAGATGCGAGACTTCATCTCAGGAGAAAAGTTTAACATACAAATATGTGAAAAGCTGAGAAAGAGTGGGGAGAACTCTGGAGAGACTCGGGGAAATGGATAAGCAGGCATGAAGGCAGAATCAAGACGTGATCGCTGTGCCTGAGTCCCAGTTCATCTACCTCCAAACACAAAGCTGCTTACTGTGAACGAGGTAAAAGGGTAATAATAAATGTTTGCACACTGATTGTCTCAATGTCACAAGCTGAATGCAACCAAATCTGAGATGGCACAGTGGGAATTCTGAAATCATTTTATTTTTCCCTTTTTATGGGAGCAAAAATAAGCCTAGCTCCCATTTATTGCTCAGATGTGGGCTGTTCTTCTCTACCGTGACATCCCCTAATTCTTCACATGGAACTTAGCTCTCTTTTATCTTTGCTGCAAAAGTGCTTTCCTAATAAACTAGCATTTCTCAAATCACGTTAGTTATTTCTACTTAGCCCTGCTTGATTTCAGTCCATCTAACAGAATAAACTTAGCTTCCCTAGAGCATAGTCCTATTTTTTAAAGCATATTATAAAAATGCCTGTCTGCAAAATCAAGAGAGAACTAATAGCATAGCCATTTTTAATAATTTTTACACGTTTATTAAAACAAAAGTAACCTCTCCCATTTTCTGTTTTAATGTTCATAGGCTGTAAGCAGCCATGCTCCTTCAAATAAATACCCTGAATTGAAAATAATCACATAAGACCTCTGACCAGTGAGGTTTACACTGGAGCATTACTTCTATATAGGTGGAATGAATGAGGCCTTACATTTTGTAGAGTACGTTTTCCAGTTAAAAAACAGTAAGTAAATAAATAAGAAAACACATATTACAAAACTCTACTATGTATCCACTTAGAAAATAATAGATCTGGAAGAAATTTTAGTGAAAAGCTATATTTGGTTCCCAATTTTAAAAACATGGAAACTGAGGCCCCACATATTAGGTCGTAAAGCACAAATCTCTCTCAGGATTAGTGAGAGCTCAGGCTGAAAACCAGTCTCCTAACTTCCAGTGATGCTTTCCACATCATCACAGAGCTTCCTAGGGTCTGCCCTTTAAGTCCATTTGTGCCTTGAACGACATGAAACCACATCTCTATCAAACATTTTATGGATATCATGTATAAAAATCAACTGGTTCTTGGAGAAGCTAACTTTAGGGATAGGGTCATTAGTTGTACAATTTAAAAAAATTTAATTCAGAGATCCCAAGCTCAAAGGGTGTCCTTACTAGATTTCCATTGTCAGCAGTCCCTTTGGGTTCCCTTTAGACATTTTACAAAGAGTTTTAATCAGTAGTCTCAAAGATCATAGAGCAGCTTAATCTAGAAGTCATGTCTGATTTTTGGAATCTAAAATTATGGCCTGAATGCAGAAAAAAATGCCATGTACCAACAGATCTGACAGCTACAAAGCAGTCAGATGAGAACGAATACAGCGAAGGCTACAAGTGTGTTAGAACAACTTAAGAAACATAGAGCAGGGGCAACTTTGAGGAAGTCAGAGTTTCCTTTTGGTGCCACAGACAGCAACTTTAGTGCAGTATTGATAGAAGGAATAGAAAGGGGAAGCATGAGAGGCAAGAATGCAGGTCTGTTTTCACAGACTGATGTTCAAAGGAGCTAGACCTAGGTGGTCTTACTTTTAAATGAGAACTTTTTCTCCTTAGGTAATATGCTGCCATTGTAGTAGGTGTCATCCAAGGTGTCGCTATGCCAGTTATAAATGTTAGGTGCATGCTACAGCAATAATATTCTTTTTTATTTTCTAAAAGCATTCTGAATTAAAAGGTTAAGTATAACTCTAAAACGGTCATATAAAAATGAATTAGTTCAGTTCTGAGATAAGACATCAGTCTTCCCTGTTTCTCTCTCAACAAATATTCATAGTGGGTTTATTCATAATTTTGCTGGTGTCCTTCAAAGGGTGAATGGTTATACAAACTTGGTACTTCCATACCATGGAATAATACTGAGCAACTAGAAGGAACACACATGTGGATAAATTATGAGGAAATTACGTTGAGTGAAAAAAGCTAAAATCAAAGGATTACATACAGTATAATTCCTTTTACACAACATTCTTGAAATGACAAATTTGTAGAAATAGAGAATACATTGGCTGTTGCCAGGTACTGGGGGAGGCTTATGGGAGGGAAGTGGATCTGGCAATAAAAGAGCAACATGGGGAGCCTTGTGGTGATGAAAATGTTCTGTACTCTGGCTATGGTGGTAGAAGCATGGACCAACACAGGTAATAAAATTGCACAGAACTAAACACACACACACACCACATGAGTACAAGTAAAACTGAGATTTAAATAAAATTGGTGGATCGTATAAATGTCAATTTGTTGTGTTGTGCTATCACACTATAATTTTCAAGGTAATGGGCAAAGAGGACATGAGATCTTTATTATTTGTTACAACTGCATGTAAATCTGCAATTATCTCAAAGTAAGTTTAATTAAAAATGATTTTAGAACAAACAAAAGCAAACAAGTAATAGTAAAATTTAGTACTTTTATGTGTCCTTGTTATATCCCTCTGTCATTTATTTGTGGATTTATGTCTCAACCCCCCGAGATATACACAACTGCACATTTCTAGAACTTCATTTAGAGATAAGGATCCATAACCTTAATAAAATGTTATAGGGACTTGGGGGAGGATCCAGCTTCTGGCTCTATTTTCCTTCCTTAAATAGTGGAACTTCTGAGGAAAGATGTCATGCTAAACTTCTGATTCAGTCAACAGACACAGTAACTTTATTCTTTTTAATTTCATGCCCTTACCAGCAACTTGACCTCTGTCTAGAGCTGGGGGTGACATATTTTATTCGTATATAATGCTTCACAGTTCTTACTTGTAATTATCTTGTATGTTGTAGATTTTAAATAACACTGATGTGTCCACTGAGCTTTTTAAAAGTACCCTGGCATATAGGGTTCACATATATTTTAGTAAATCTACCATAAGAAAATGTCTTTTTTTTTACCAGTTATTCCTCTATTCTACATTATCATTTTATGTTTATAACCTTATTTTAACCTTTCCTATTCTACTCATCATGTTAAAATTGTTCTTACTTTGCTCCTCCCAAGGTTAGAATAAGGATTAAAATACCACTTATTATAATTTTTATTTCTTTATTATCCCCATAAAAGTCTAGAATCACCATCTTTCTTTGCCCTTCTTTGGTGTTGGTATAAAGAGGCATTTTGTATTTTATGCTATGTCCTTCTTTGAGTGGCAATATATTCTTTAATCTGTCTTTTCTAATTTGACCTCTATCATTTTTTTAGTTTTCATTTCCCTTTCTGTGTCACTGTCACAATTACTTATTAAAATACCTAATTAAGCACCTGTGACCTCACCTATTTTTCATCAATAATAATAGACTTTTTAATGCTCTACTTACATTTTCCCTGATAAGCTACCAGATTCCCTGGATACTATTAGATTACTCCAGGAATCTGCCTTCAATGAGGTCAAGGTAGCTGAATCCAGCATCTAATTTTTAATCATATTAAACCACATTTTATATGTCATACATTTGTATTTCTTAAAATATCTCAGCAATGGCACATTGGAGGCACTTTGTTCTGGAAACTATATTTTTATATGGCATAATTTTGTATGTTCTTAAAATATCAGCATGATTCTTACTCAACTGAACAGCCTAGATGAATCTATAGGTTGTAATTGCTGGTGAGGAAATCGAACTTGACTACTAACTAAAATTTATTAACTCTTTTTATTCTTTCTTCCTAATTTACTGGGTTTGTTTGTTTATCCTGCTATGATAAATGGATCTAATTAAATCCTTTTGAATGTCTTAGGGAACAAGGCTCAAACCAAGTAGATGGACAGATAAGGCAGAGAGAATCTATCAAGACAGGTAGCAATGGATGTTGTTCCTTCAAGGTTCGTATCAGAAGCCAGTAAGCACCTCTGAGGTCCCACAGGGTATAGGAAGCTCTGCAAATGGCATGGCAGGAATAAAAGCCAGTGGTAATAGTAACAGTTAAGTCCTGAAGAATCTTAATGTGGGTCCCATACACATATTCCCCTGTGTGTGACTTTGGATTTTCCCTTGGTTTTTATAGGGCTTGATTAGATGGATCCTGAACTAGATTCTCCATTCTGGCTTTTATAACTGAGTTCATCCTTGCTTACTGTTATGGCTCCAAGCTCTACCTTTACCCCATGGTGCTCCTAGGCTAAACTTTAGCTCCAGATTAGTATTTTAGGGTCAGCTCACCTTTATGGCCTTGTGAAGATCACATTACTTTTATTTTTTAGTTCATTAATTTATTCAATGAATATTTAGTGAGACCCACATTAGGCTAATTGTTAAAGATTTAAAGACAAGTAGAATAGGTTCTTGGTCCTAAATTATCAGTGCTTCTCTGAGAACAAATGGTAGGGGTCTTCTAAATAGTTATCTGGAGATTAGTGCCATCCAAATATTAGGGTCTTCCCAACTTGTTTCCATGGGGATATCACAAACTAGTTGCATCAAAATAGTTCCCAATTCCCAGTCTCCAGACCAAGACATAATAGGCTCCTTTGTGAACACTAATCCTACTTTGCTAATAAGAATGTGTGTTTAAAATAGACAAGAATAAAGGAACATGGTGGAGGCATTGTGGACTCATGAAAGAGACATATCCTTGGATTCTGTTCCTACCTAGTGTTACTAGTTCGGGTGTGACCCTAGGGACTAAATGTGAAATACCTCTATATCATTACAGCACCCAATATAGCAACGGCACATTGGAGGCACTTTATTCTTGGATGGATGGATGGATGCTTTTTCCATGGCCTATGCACTCTTGCAACCCTTTCTGGCCACTAAAGTAACTGAGGATTCAGTTTGACTCTCATCTATCAAGAAGCTTTATCCAGCCCCCCTAGTTGGAAGTAATCATTACACCTTCTAAATTTAGTTTGTTCTTTAATCTGTACCTAATTATGCTTTTATTATAGTTATTCAAGTATATAGTTCCCTTTAACGAATTGCAAACTTTTTTTTTTTTAAGATTTTATTTATTTGAGAGAGAGAGTGAACAATGGGGGGGAGGGGCAGAGGGAGAAGCAGGCTCCCTGCTGAGCAAGAAGCTTGATGCAGGACTCAATTCCAAGACCCCGGGATCATGACCTGAACCAAAGACTGAGCCACTCAGGCACCCCAAATTGCAAATCTTTTGATATTTGGAAGTTTATTTTATTGAACCTTGTACTCCTCAATAGCTTAGCATTCGGCTTGGCGGGGAGAAGCCACTGAATAAATAATCTGTGCACAAGCCCACTTCCTAATCAATAATCTTGGATCATTGTTTCATATTTAATTAGTATTTAGAAAATATCAGCATCCTATTCATGACATTCAACAAATACTTATTCAGCACCTACTCTGGGCTAGCAAGAACACAGTTAAAATTTAATCACCTTGACATTTGCTCAACATGTCAAAAACATGAATTTACCAAATGCTTATTTTCTCATAAACAGAGATATAACTACTGACCCAAAAATGGCTCTTTTAAAAAGAATAAATTTACACCTAATAAACCAAAATATAGTTTTGACACTTAGCCATCTTGTTATAAGGAAAGGAAGCAGAATAGTCTTTTCAGAATGGAGTATAAGGGCAGGAACTGCTGTGGCATTTAAAGTTCTGTCAGAATATAGTAAAGGGTCTCAGAGAATTGACTTCACATTCATGGTTTGTGGGAAAGGGAGAGCTAATTCAGATTAGTGTTTTATAATCACTAATCAGGACCACCTGCCTCTTGGGAGACTCAGCCTCACAAAATGGAGAGACCTAGATTATTAGAGTAATCTAATAATATGCTGGCCTCATAGGGTGAACTATCTTTCATAAGTACTGACCATGATATGAAAGAGCGTTTCCAAATGCAGGCAACTTTGCAAATGGGGAAATTGAGGCAGAGAAAAAAAATGCATGACTTCTAAGAGTCCAAATAAATAAAAGGTCATTTCTCCCCCCAAACACTGTTCCAACTTCATTCAATCCATCCTTACTTCAAGAATATTTCAATATCCTTCATTAGGGAAAAGCTGCTATGTTTAGCCAAAACAGCAAACCCATGAGGCAAATGAGGGCACTGAGGAAATTTTGCTCGTTTCTGGTTGTCCCCAAAGCCTGCAGCCCATTTCTAAATACCAAAATAAACATTTTGGGTGTATGCCATAGGCACAGATAAGTTATTATGGAGCATGTACATCTTTTTAAGGTTAATCCCTGACCAAAACATCAAGATAAAGGCAGACAAGACTTTGCATATAGGGAATTTTAGATTGAAATTATAGGTCCTCAGTAATAGGTTGGTTACAGCGGCAAAACAAAATGAAACAAATTATTATTGCCACATTCATTTAACCCTGAATATGGGGCAAGCAATGTTCTAGGATCTTTATGTATGTGATTTCCTTTAATTATCTCATGAATTCTGTGAAGTGGCCATGACTGTTTCCATGCAGATGAAGGATCTGAGACTAAAAGAGGTAATATGACATGCCCATGGCCATCGGACTCATGAATGGAAGGATGGAATTCAAACATCTTTCTTTCTGACTTTGAGGTCTCAATCTTTTTTTTTTTTTTTAAGATTTTATTTATTTGAGAGAGAGAGAGAGTGCAGAGGGACAGTAAGAGAGAGAGGCAGACTCCCCGCTGAGCAGGGAGCCCGACATGGGGCTCGGTCCCAGGATCCCGGGATCATGACCTAAGCTGAAAGCAGAAGCCCAACTGACTAAGCTACCCAGGTGCCCCTGAGGTCTCATTCTTGATCACTATATTCTAATGTCTTCAGTCCTCATAATAAGCCTATTTATTATCCCCACTTAACAGATGAGAAAACTGAGGTTCAGGATTCAGTACCTGGTCAAGAGTTACTCTCTTCTATGAGGTGACCTACTCAAAATTAAATCAGGGTCAATGAAGCCCTTGTCCTTCAAATCACCCTTCCCAATTGACACTGTGCCACTAATAATTGTGGTTGAGACACTTATGAAGCCACTGTCCTTTACTACATTTATTTATCTCCAAATTATTTACTTGAATAAAAAGAGAAGAAAACAAAACAATAAGACAAGTAAAACCATATGCCTCATTCCTCCCATAATCCAAAAAAAAAAAAAAAAAGTAGCTCTGGTTGGAAGTAGAAAAAGTGAGCCCTGCATTATTTTAGGTACATCCAGGAACCTCCATATACCTTCTCCCTGCGGACATAAAGAAGCATATGGCTTTCTTCTCGCAATTCAGGCTCAGCTGTTTACTCTGAACCTCTAGGTTACAATGTGTTTTATAATCACTAATCAGGACCACCTGCCTCTTGGGAGACTCAGCCTCACAAAATGCAGAGACCTAATTGTTCAGATTCACTCTCAAGTAGACAACATGCCCTTCATGCCTGGACAGAGATGACTGAATAGAAAACCTAAATCAAACTCAACAATTTTACTAACTGATTCTAATTGCTAAATTAAGAACATATGTTAGTTCCATACTAAAGAAAAAGAAACAATAATATTTGGAACAATAAAGACAATGCTTATGAGGAAATAAAACACCTCATAATTTTCCAGGAAAAAGAAAAAAAAAACCTACTCGTGTTAAAAATTCTTTCACACCACTAAAGGTACATGCAGGGCAAATTTGTCACACTCGTACATGCTTAATTGTACACTGTGTACAAAACTGTCCGATGGTTGAGTTCAGCCAGAAAAACTGGCTTTTCGAAAATACACAGAATTCAGACCGATAACTGGCTTATAAATGCTTACTGCCAAGAGTGTAAAATCTGTTGTAAAATCTGGTTTAATAGATTAAGGAGAGATGGAGTACATGGAGGAGAGTATCCTCCCCTGTCCCTCAACACAGCTGTCCTCAGCAGTCAGGCCAGATTAGGAACCTCTCTCTGGGCTGCCGCTGAGACACGGCGCACACCCCTTGCTCAGTGTTCCTGCCTCAATGCGCTAGCGTTGTTGATTTGAGTGCTGGTCTATCCTTCCAGTCTGTGAGCACCCTGAGAACCACTTACTCAGTTTTGTCTCAAAACTTAGCACTGAGTATGTGCACAGAATGAATTTATCCAATCCATTCAAAAAATAACTGCCTAGCTGATAATACCTAGCCATATGCTGCCATATAAAAAGAAAGTTTGTATTTGTCTTACATAAAGGTTGCTTTTTAAGTGTAGACAGATTTTTCTGAAGTATTCAGGCCAATATGAAAGACAGGCAGAAAGAGTGGACGATGGGGACAAATGGTCAGCATTTTAATGAAGAGATTCAGAACTTTCTAAAGCAAATCCAAGTGCATCTCTAATAGGTAGTGCTCTACTCACCACATTGATTATCAGTTCTCCCACTGGCCACATAGAATCACGAGATACTGGATTAGTAATAGGTAATGTCTATGGATTTCATGTGTCCCAAGCCCTGGATTAAATGCTTTATTGTATTGTTTCATGTAATTCTTATTACAACCATATAGGATAGGTACTTCTAATGTTTCCATTTTACAGATGATAAAACTGAATGAAGCAAAGCATTTGTTCTGAGCCTTGACTACT
Organism: Zalophus californianus; assembly: GCF_009762305.2. Classification (NCBI taxonomy): domain Eukaryota; kingdom Metazoa; phylum Chordata; class Mammalia; order Carnivora; family Otariidae; genus Zalophus; species Zalophus californianus. Next base: position 81,358,225 of record NC_045606.1, read on the forward strand.
ATCTAGGCAGAACTTTAATATTTATTAATATTTATTTATTCTTCCAAGCATCCTGTACTCCTTCAAACGGATGACCTTCAACCAGGTCACTGATCCAAGGAGAAACAATTTGTCCTGCTGGGCTCCAGAAGTCAACTCTTGACTTATAGTCTCTCCCCCAAGTCTAATTCACTTACTTTTCTCCTGAGAGATACATTCTCTCTGTTTCAGTAAGGCTGGCACTACTATCTAGTAACAAATGGTCATAATCATGCATGAGAAATAATTCTTACAAATTGCTTTGATATATTTTATGAACAATAACACAATAATAAACAGAAAACTTTCATGCACCGTTAAGTGTACATAAAAGAGCAGCTTGAGATTCAACATGAAGTTTTATAATAAATATATCATGCACATAGACAGATGTGTGTGTATGTACTTGTATGTATAAATATTTTAGGTATCTTAGTGTTATATATTAGTGCACATATTTTTCAACCATTGAATTTTGTTAGGTACATCCTTAATCATAAGAATATAATAGGCAGTTTGGCATTTATAAACATCAGATAAAAAGTAGCTTCCCTCTTTTAACCCTTATAAATTTTCTTTGTCATGTTTAATTATGTTATTCCACATAGGTCCACTTTCAAAGGGCTTTTGCCACAAAGCTCTTGATTTTCAGATTGGCATAATAACCTGTAGAGTTATCAAAACAATGCTTCGATAAATGTCAGTTTGGGTTGCAGAACAATAGATAAGATTTCCTCAGGCTGCTACATGTAGTAAACTGTAGATTTGTGGTCTTACAAAGCACAACAATAGTCGGAAATATTAGCTGTCTTGGCACATTATTGAATGCAGAAGTGTGATAATTAACAGGAAGTCATTTCAAAGACAGATCACAAATATTCCAATTTTATTATTTCTCATCATCTGATTCCTTGTTGAAAACTTTGGTGGTTGATGCTGCATAAGCATACCACTATATTTGGAGATACAGAAAGTGAAAAATGTATTAAAAATACCAAACTAATGTCTTTTGAGTGGGTTCAAACACAAGAAAGGACATGTACAAGTGTTATACACACACAGACAAGAATGATCTCCACCCTCCTGTATGTCGTAAGCCTTTTTTACCTTCTAGTTGGATAAGGTATGGCTAGGAAATGAACTTCATTATTCATTTAGGAAATAAACTCAATTCTCACAGCGTTGTGATGCACAGCATTGTGACAGCTTTGAGAATCAAGAAGAGGAGATACTTTAATTGGAGGAGAGAATGAAATAGACATTAGAATCATAGGACAGTAAATGAGTATGTTTCTAGTTTATCTGAAGCATTTAAAAGCACCTTCCTGCCTACAGAGAAACATGCTGTTGCAATGAGCAGCTCCTCGGCCCCTTTCCTGTAAATAGTCCTATTTTACAATTTATCGAAGACGTGTGCAATGAATGAACTCCAATCCTTAGCTGAGACTACAGGGCATGCTCCTTATTTTTCTATGCTGGACGAAGCCAGTGTGCACTGATACCACTCCATGGGCTGTTGAAAGGTGCAATCATTCCTTATCTAGTGATAAGCTGGTGCTACTCCAACCACCCCTACACCCTCCCCATATAGCCATTGACAGTCCTGCTTCCTTTCTGGGTCTCCCTTATCCCTCAGGTTCAGGATCAACTTCCTGCTCCAGAGCCCCTTATAATTGGTGGGTGCCAGTACCACATAGCTCTCTGCAATGTCCCCACAGACCCTTTCTCTAGAAGATCCCCTCAGGAGGGCTGCCACCAGCCAGGCACATTTGATGAAGCTCTTCTAACCCACAGCCATCCTACATGCCAGACCCAGTAGGAGGAGGCTGAGCCCTCTATGTTGGTGACACCAAGGCAGGCAAATGCCCAGCCACCTTTAGCACCACCCCAGGCCCTGGGACCCCACACAGGCTAGGCTTTCCAAGTTTTCCTCCCATGGCCACTTACTTCTAGGAACGGCAAGATCTATGGGTCTTGGGCCTTGATGACAACCCAGGTAGACAGGGACAGCAGTCAGCCCTAAAGCTGTTAAATGATCTGAACATCACTTTTGGGTACATTAACTTTCTCTAGTGTTGGCGATTCAAAGAGGTAATGTAAATACAGATCAAGATTCACTTCCATCAATCAGATGTAGGCATAAGGTCTCAATTTATGAGATGGCAGAGGTGAAATACACTTATTTTTAAGCCTAAATGTAATCACTTGTGGCACACTGCCATTCCTCTGCCACAACACACACACACACACACACACACACACACGAACACACACATATAGACACACAGTGTACCAACACTTAAACAAGTGAGTCTTTCAGCAAAGGGCAAAATTTCCCTAAACACAATGCAGTCACTTAAAAGGAAATGAGGTCTTTCATTAAATCCCTCCAGATAACAGATTTCTCTATAGACATTTGAGATTTTCCATAACATTTTAAAGTTGAAGAAAGGATAAAATCATACATTTTTTAAAAACATAAATACAAGACAATTCTAACAAAACTTGTATTATAAACTTAAAGCATTTCTCCTTGAGAACTACATACATTCATGTAAAATTATATTGATAACTTACTTTTAGGTGAAGCTGATTGGTCCAGTGCCCAATGATTTTGTATTCTGCACTTTTGTTGGTTATTTGATACTGAAAGATATCATAACGTCCAGGAGCATCTCCGTTTTCATTAAAAGTGACAGGTGTCCCAGCACTACCTATAAATGTTTAGAAAACAATGTTAATAAAACTTTAGTAAGATAGCCACTGAGCTTATTTTTCTCTAAAAAAGAATGGTAGATAAAAATATATTGTGTGTAGTAAGAGATATGAAGATTGCGATCCATACAAGGTCATTCTTGATAGCATAATATCTTCTACACGAAAAGAAGCCCAGACATACATAGAGGAAGAAGACATGCTTTATTATGCACATTAGAAAGTAAATGGTGAGTATCCAAGTTAGGCAATGTACATAACAGTTAAATAAATAGAAGTTGATAGGCTAAATATTCCATCCTGGCTACAGAGAGTGACAGTCAATAGCGACGACTGTAAATGTCTTGAAGCATAACACCTCCTGCAGAATATGTCTGAACTACAAACAGCAACTCAAAATCCAGCAGGAGAACGTCTAGCCACATCCCCTGGGGTTTGGCCTTATTTGGACTTGAACTCCACTCTAAAGCAGTTCCTTCTTCAATTTCTTTTCTCAGCCCCTGCTTCTGCTACCTCTGCGCACGAGTATATCAATGTGGGCCATCGTTGGGAACCTCCCAATGGGCAAGACAGCAATCACTGGGAAGTCCCGACTCTGCTCAGGTCATAAAATTTCCCCTAGTTCACTGGGGCAGGGCAGCAAGATGCAAGAAATGCCAGAAATGCAGTATTTTTTAAACTTCCATTTCTCTAAGGAGCTTTCAGCTTTTCTCTTTTCTCTTCATAGCTTCTGCTCACTTTTACTTGCCCTCCGATTAACTGTTGCAGAATCACAGGTTTTAAGAGTAGAAAGGGATCACTACCCCAATGTTTACTTGTTGCATGGAGCCTCACTATCTGAAGAGACCTTCCTGTTCTCTAACAGCCCTTAGCTTCTCCCTTCCCCCTTCACCTTGTTGGATGACTCTGAAATTCACCTGACATCAATCCCTTTATTTTGTGTCTATCTTTTCTCCAGGCCCTGGATTTCTTGTTGCAGCATATTGGATTTAATTTCCATACTGTGCTAGAAAGTGTCTCCTCCTTGCTATCTCTTTTCCTATTGTACTGTCCCCAAATATATACTACAGATAGTTATATATATGTCCATTTTATAATTTTATTTTATGAGTTCTTTATTCTACTTGCAGAGTTTTTAACTAATACCAATAATCACACAATTCCAAAGCATTTAATTTATCAAACAAAATGGATGACTTAAGACAATAACTTGCAAATAAATATGATCACAATCACACAGTAGCAATAAGGGTGCTTTCCAAGTATTTAATGCAGAGATGTCTAATTTCCTCTGTTCTCTGGTATCTTTCTAAGATTTGGACATAGTGTGAAGTCTCTGATGAGACCATAGATACCTGGCATCTGCAAAGACTACTAAGGTCACAAAAGACAGCACAGCAGGAAGGAAAGAGCACTGACAGTCAAGACCCACATGGCCATGCTAACTTCACTTCCCATTTATTTCCACAACTTGTGTATGTCTCTTTGTATTCACTTGCCAAGTAGGGACTTAACAGTGAATATGGACATGTTTTGAAGTCCTAGAAGAGTCATATGCATTTAAATAATTATTATTAATCCATATGGAAAATGACACTATACATAAATTAAGAAAGAAATGAGGAATTGGGAAATCAAATAAGAGGACTCCAATCAACCGGTACTATGTGAGCTACTCCGTAGACGCTCAAGTGGAAACCCATTTGCCATACCTGACCAAAACCGAACTCCTAGTTACCTAGAGCAGGTTAACCTTTAAATGCTAGTTTCCTCATCTGAAAAATGGAGATAATAATGACACTTTTCTCATAGGGTTTTTATAATAATTAAATGAAGAAACAGCTATCAAGTGCACAGAACAATGCATGGGGTAATTAGATATTATGATGATGATTATTATTCACCCCATAAGTATTTCCAGTACACACCAATGCAGAGTAATAGATAGGGTGTTGAAAATTCTTTAAGTAATATCTAGACAAGGGATTATGGAAATTCAAATGGGAAAGATTCCTGGATAGAAAAAAAAATACATATCCATTATGAATTTCATATTAACATCATCAACAATTCCCAACATTTATATACCACTTGAAAACTTATGATGTCATCTCCTTCATGAATAAAGGAATATTTAATTTCTCTAACTAAAATCCCCAATGTTACATCCCTTACTGAATGATCTCTTATCTCCTACAAGAGCAGTCCCGATCTTTTTTACCACAATGATACCTAAGATGGAAGAATGCCACTCCAGTAACACATTCTCGTTAATGTGCTCTGAGCTACATAGAATTCCTAGTGTTCCAGGTATTTCTACATCTCTGTTCTCCAACTTGAGAAAGTTTATTGGAAAGCAGCAAGCGAGAGCTGTATGATCACAAAAATAATAATTCTTCAACTGAAATACTTCAAATATCATTATCGACAGCAATTTACACTACACTTGACATTGTCTTAAGAGGCAGTATACTCAAGTGGCTAGGAGTGTGGGTTCTGGAGGCAGATCACTGAGTACAAACCCCAGCGCTGTCATTTATTAGGTGAATGATCTCGGGTCAGTTACTTGACTTCCCTATATTTCACGTGTCTCATTTTTAAAATGGGCTAATAGTAGTTCCTACCTCGGATTAATATGTGAAGATTAAATGAATTTTTTTAAATATTTAAAACATTTAGTACACAGTAAGCATTATATAAGTATTAACTATTATTTCCTTTATTGTTTTATGGCAATGCTGTGTTTGAAATCGTGTCTGTATGAAAATATAAGAACTTCTCAGTGAGCATCTATGTCTTTCCTCAAGTCGCCCTCACTAATCTTCCTTCTCCTCTTTCAACACAATGCCACCTATACCTAAAATCTAGTTCTCTAAATTTGTCATGCTCTTTCTTACCATCCTGTCTTTGCACCTGTTCTTATCCATAAATTCATTTCCGCCTTCCTCCTAACCCTTCTTTCTTATGTAATTCCTTCTAAGATGTGGCTCAAAGGTCGCACCTAAAGAAGCCTGATCTAAACCCAGAGCAGGAGCCCAAGCACCTCTTTGCATCCTGCCCTACTCTATCATAGCATTTGCTACACTCCACACACTTTCACTATTCATCCCCATACCAGGTCAAAACATTTATTCAACAGATATTTATTGGGAGCCTATTATGTGCTCAACACTGGGTGTTGAGCTTTCCTCACAAAGGTTTGCTTTCCTCACAAAGGAGGTCTCCTTAATAAAGGCAGAGTGTATCTCTAATCTTTGTAGGCGCTGAACCAAAGACAGTGCTCCATACTGAGGGAACAATCAATAAACTGCAGTAAAGCATAAATCAGGCACTCACTAAAGATCCCAGGTAAATTTGTACTCACTGTCTTCATAACATTATGAACTGCATTTATGTCACCTCTCATCTTTTTTATTCACACATGAAGGGACCTTCAGAATCCCTTCCACATTGTTATCAGTGTGATGTTAGAAACCACTCTTGCAACTTACTTTACTAATCTGATTTCTGGGCTAGGCTTGCAGTTGAATTACTTCAACCCTTTCACAGGAAGAATGACTCCATTACACCTTGGCTCATCTCAAATGATTGCCCTGGTTCTGTGGTCTATGTAACAAAGAACAGCCTTGAATAGCCATGAGAGGCCATGCTGTTTACTAATTTCTACAAGTAGAAATTTAAAATATCCTTTGTATGAATCTGTCCACCCCTGAAAAATGTAATTGAGTGGCATTTTGTCCAGAAAAAAATTTTAAATGACAAATGGCTCAAAATATCCATCACTTTATTATGATTTACTCACAACACAGGTAAGAAATATATATATGTACATATACATATATATATATATGCATAGATAGATCTCTCCTAGACTTAGTTATTTCAGAAATTTTGAAGTACATTAATTTTTTAAAAAAATTTTTTAATTGATGTGCACTAGTGGAGAAATGGAAACAAACAATGTGGGGCTCTGATGTAACTTACACTCGTCAGGTACTGCTCTCAGAGTCTACATATCTCCTTGAATATTTTCCCTTCAATAAGAAATCCATTGGAAAAACTATATTTTTATTCCTAAGCATATCAAGCACTTCAACATGTTTTGTAGGAAAAAATGATACATCCAATGAAGATTTTATTTGCAAATGTTTGGCTCTGTTGAACATTGTTCTGGGGAAGACTATGGGCTTGGGATTCGGGGACTGAATTTGATTTCTGGCTCTGCCAATTACCTGAGTGATCTGGGCAAGTCACCCTCATTAATCTGTTTTCTCAACTGTCAGGCGTGCATAAGAACCACAATCTCCCTGGGCTATTCTGAGGGTCACAAGAGATGATGTATGTAAAGCACTTAATGCATGGCTGGCACACGATAGGGGTGCAATAAAAGGAAAACCATCATCGTCATCATTCGTTCCTTTGCCTACACTTAACGCTCCTGTGTTCTACATTATCTTATTTCCACAATGCAAAAAGCAATGCAAGAATAATTCATTTGCCTTTATGAGCAAATATTATAAATATATTTATAAGTGTAAGCCACTCAGTTTATCATCATGTTTATTACTTTCCTTCTTCCCTCTTGCTACAAAACTTTACTTTATCCATTTTCTTTCTCATAACAACCCACACTAGTGGGTAAGCAGGAAAAAAATGAGAAAGCTAAAAATGAAATCAGTTGGTATAGCAATCTTAGGCACCCTTAAAAGAATGAATATATTTGGACTTAAGTCATTGACCAAAATGTCACAGGAAATAGCAATTTTCAACAGAATTTCAATTATTCATGCTCACCTTTTCCTTATCCAATTTATTTTATCAAGTATGTATTACAATCAATAAACAGAACTCTATCTTTGAATTAGACTCATATTATAGTTTGATTATTTAGGAATCAGATTACTCTTTACATATATCAGTCAGCCTTTGTTCATGGAAGACTTGAGCATCTGACTCTGAATTCTTCTCCATCCCTAGTCCCGTTATGCTTGGTGGCTTCATCCTCCACCTGGATGATTCAACATCCTGGCCTCTGCATTGGCCAACTTCCTCACTTCCATTATCATCCCTATCAGGCATCTCACCACTCACTACCATGAACACACTCGAAAAGCAGTCCTTTCCAGGAACTATATCATCTCCCAAATTTTACTCTATGGAGACCACCGTCTGCTTCCACTGCAACAATTTCTATGATCCCCTGAATTTATTGATTCATTTATCACCCCCAATTGGTCATTATACTTCACCCCCATGATAGTTCCTCTTCCTTCCTGTTCTTGCTTGGGTTCTATGATCTCCCTCCAACCATTTTTTTTTTTTTAAGATTTTATTTATTTATTTGACAGAGAGCGACACAGCGAGAGAGGGAACACAAGCGGGGGGAGTAGAAGAGGGAGAAGCAGGCTTCCTGCAGAACTGGGAGTCCGATGCAGGGCTCGATCCCAGGACCCTGGGATCATGACCTGAGCCGAAGGCAGAAGCTTAACTGACTGAGCCACCCAGGTGCCCCTTCCCTCTAACCAATTTTATTCCTCTGCCAAATCACAATCATGATTGAACTCAATTGTATATTTTCTTTGCCTATATTCAAGCAGCTGAATATTGTTTGAGTTAAACCTAAAACTTTAATGTCTGGCAGGGCCGGGACTACACTGAGGCAGGTGAGGTGCCTCGGGCAGGACTATGAGAGTGTTCCCCTAAGTTCTGCACATTAGGCACCTCCCTTGCTTCATCTAGTCCCAACCTGCTGGCTGGTCTTACTTTAAATTCATGACCTCAGATATCAAGTGTGTGGTCAACATTGGCTCTGGAATCCTTCCACACTTTCCCAACGAGCCCACCTCCCCACTCTGGATGACTGACTGTGTCGGGTCTCACATACCCAATACCTTCCTCCCCCATCACTTCAGCTTGTCTCATCGTTTCTCACTGAGAAAAAGCAGCAGGCGCACGGAAACTCCCTCATCACTCCACCACAAACCCTAACAACTCCTTGCATGTACTTTCATATTAATCTCCTCCCTCCTGCAAAGGCACACATGCACACATCCTTCAGGTCACAGGCATACTCCTCCCCTGGTGCAAGGACCCCAGGCACTCACTCACTCTCCATGCACCTTCAGGTTCACAGGTCTCTTTTCCTCCTTGGACATCAACAAACTGTCCATATTATTCCCTTTAGTTGACAAATGAGTTCTAATAATTCTCATCTTTAAAAAAAAATAAGGCAAGCAAACAAATCCTATTACTGACCCTATTGCCTCATTTATCCACTCTCCTTAACAGTAAAACAGAACTTTTTAAGTGAGCTGTCTCACTCTATTATCTTATTTCCTGCTACCTCTTCATACCGTTGTAATTTGAAATTTAACCTCATACCTCCACTGATGAGTCTCAAATTTATACAACTAGCCCTGATGCAGACTTGTCCAACTACCTGTATCTCCATTTGGTTGTTGGATAATCATCTTAAACTTAATGCGTCTAGACACAACATTTGATTCCTCATTTCCAAATATGTTCCTCACAGTCTTTCCCCTCTTAGTAGTCAGCTAGCAACTGTCCATCCATTCAATAAAGTCAAAACTAAGTTAAAACCCCATATCTAACTGTAAAATGGAAAGAATGAATGTAAGTAATGGACTTTAATTAATAACAATGTATCATTATTGGTTTATTAATTATAACAAATGTACTAAACTAATACAAAATGTTAATAATTGGAGAAATGGTGTATTGAAATATGAGAACCATCTGTACTATCTGCCCAGTGTTTCTGGAACTCTAAAGCTGTTCTAAAGTTTAAAGATTTATTTATTTATCTTAGAGAGAGAGAAAGAGCACAAGTGGAGGACAGGAAGAGAGAGAGGGAGAGAGAACCTCAAGCAGACTCCATGCTAAGCATGGAGCCCAACGCCAGACTCGATCTCACGACCCTGAGATCAGGACCTGAACCCAAACCAAGAGTCAGACGCTTAACTGACTGCACCACCCAGGTGCCCCTAAAGCTGTTTTTTAAAGAAGTTTAAAAAGAAGTAAAAGAAAAACGATGAAATTATTTTTAGCAATACATTTTGTGTAACTCAATATATGCAAAGTAGTATGACATCAAAATGTAGCCAATATAAAGAATATTAATGAGGTATTTTACATTTTTTTCTATTCTAAATCTTCAAAACCCTGTTTATAACTTATACCTATAGATCATTCCAATTCAGACTAGTATTTCAAGTGCTCAGTAGCGATCCATATCAAACGGCAGAGGTCTAAAAGACAAACTATTTCAGCAGGTTGGAGAAATCCACTGCTGAATCCTTCTGATCTCCATTTCAATTCCAACTGGACTGGACTCTTCTGACCTCTGCTTCAACTAAACTGAACCCCCTTCACTAGTTTCTCCCCTAAAAAGGTGTGGATCCACCAAAGTCAGACTGTTGGCTGATCATCCAAATCCATTCTCTCTTTTTCTTGGACAGATAGCTTGGCTACATTTCCAATCTTCCCCATAGTTAGGGGTGGCCAAATGATTAGCACAAATCAATGGAACATGAACACAAGTGATACTTCTGGCCCCTCATTAAAAGCCTCTTGAGTGGTTGCCCATGATCATTTTGTCCTCTGATTGGCTAGAATGGAAATACCATGCTGGGTAACTGGGGAAGCTACATGTTAAAGATGGCAGAGCTTGCATCAGCCTGGATTCCTGTGTGTGTTTGGAGGATGTCTGTGCTAGTAACTGGTTCACCCATCCATTCATCTGGTACTATTACCTGAGTAAAAAACAAATTTCTATTCTTTTTGGGCCATTATAGCTTGTGAGTCTACTTCTTATAGCAGACAATCATAATAACACCATTTCTAGAAAAGTGGGTTATCAATCGTTATTAAATGAATAACTAAAATTATGTTAAATGTGAAAAATAAATGCTTCATTTCATATCATTGTCTAAAGCTTTAAGAATAATACAGAGTTTTACAACTGAATATGAAAGCTATTGGCATGGATCAGTAACTGTTTTAGATTCTCCTTTAGAGTTGATATTGATTATTGCTATCCACATGTGTAATATAAAGGTGGAATCCAGAATGTGTAACCGTACTACAGAATTTCACTGTAACCATACTCTAGAATTTCACTCATTTACTTTGATTAAAGTATTCACTCAATTGGATGTTTTCATAAAAACTAAATGTAAAAGTGTCAAAAATATGTGCCTATATTTACATTTTTTTGTGTTGAAAATGGTTTTCTTTAGCTAATTGTTTTGGTGTATGAAATAAATAGGACAAGAAATGTAGCTGAATGGCATTTCTAATTCTCTCAGCCAAACCCTCCTTCCTGATTTTTCCATTAAGAAATTCAACTGACAATAGTAATAGAAATATCTTTATGATCCTTGCATTCAAGGTGCTTTAAGAATGCAAAGTGTCATTATCATTAATGAACACTATTTCAGAAATAAAAATACTACCTATAATTGCTTTGATAGTATTCAAATAAGCTGATTGAACTTTCAAAATAAGAAAAGATCTATTATTTAGTGATACTCATCTCAGGGAAGCAGATGAATTAGGAAGTTTAAATAAAATTTCTTATAAGAAAAGTGACCAGAGAGACTACTAAAATATCAAATGTTTGATTAAAGGAAAAAAAATGGAAAAGATCATGTAATAATTAGTCAAGATTAATACATCTTAAGAGGAATTTGGGAACAAACCAAAGTGTTTTACAATACTCTGAATTCAGTATATTTTCATTCCCTAGCAGAAAACCTTTCTTTATCTTGAGCAACTTAAGCCTTTTATTGTTTCTTTTGGGGAGTATTTAATCAATATCATATATATATGTATTTATTTATTTATTTGTTTGTTTATATACATAATTTCCATTATGATTAATTAATCATTATCTCTCTAACAGTAATGAATACATTTATGAAAGAGAAGTATATGAGTACATATATTCCTACCTGTTCAAATTTGTGGCACTAGGAGGAGGTCTCTGACTGTCTAGTCCAATGTGTTGCTGGGAAAGAAAGACACTTTTGCCATCTAGATTTAAAATTGTCAATTTATTAATTTTTATAAGAATGCTTACTAAGAGGGGGGCCTGGGTGGCTCAATCAGTTAAGCATCTGACTCTTGATTTTGGCCCAGGTCATGATCTCAGGGTCCTGAGATCTAGCCCCGCATCAGGCTCAGTGCTGGGTGTGGCGCTTGCTTAAGATTCTCTCTCTCTCCCTCTTCCACATTCTTGCTTTCTCTCTCTCTCACAAAAAAAATAAAAAAAAAAGAATGGTTACTATTTTAAAATTTTGTTTTTAACATTTGCACTTTTTAAAGATTTATTTATTTGAGAGAAAGGGAGAGAGTGTGGGTGGGGAGGGGCAGAGGGTGAGGGAGAGAGAATCTTCAAGCATGCTGAATGTGGAGTCTGCCTTGTGGCTCCATCTCACAAACCTGAGATCGTGACCTGAGTCCAAACCAAGAGTCAGACTCTTAACCGACTGAGCCACCAGATGCCCCTAAAGTTTCATAATAAGACTGATACTGATATGGCAAGTCTGCACTCCCTATTCTTTCTTCTCAGAAGTCTTCTGACTTCTCCCTTCTGTATACAATTTAGAACCATCTTAAGTTCCACGAACAATCCTGTTTAGATTATTGGAAACTATATGGAATCTAGAAATCAGTGGGGAATATTTAACATCTTTATAACATCTTCCTATCTGTGAGCATGAGTTGTGCCTCAGTCATTTAGTTCTGCCTCTGTAAGTTTTAATATAGCCTTAGAATTTCCTTTTCATAGCACTTAACCATTTTTTGTAGATTTACTCCTGGGTAATTAGTATTCTCTGATACTACTGTAAATGGTATCTTAAATTATATTATCTACTACTTTACTGCCAGTATACAGAATGCAGTTGATTTTTTTTCTCTATTAATCTCATATCTACCCCAGGGGTAATTCTGTCCCCCAGGGGATCTTTGGCAATGTCTGGAGACATTTTTGGTTGTTACAGTGGGAGAAGAAGGACTACTGGTGACGGGTGGAAGAAGCCAGGGGGGCTGCTAAACATCATACAATTCACAGGACAGCCACCTATGATAAAGAGTCATCCAGTTCCAAGTGTTCAAATTAGTTTTAAGGTTGAAAAATCCTCAAAAAATTCTGTTTTTATACTTAAGGATTTATACCTAAATTTTTTTAAAAAATTGCTATGTAAAGAATCATGTTATCTACAAATAGTTATAGTTTCATTTTCCCCTTAACCATTCTTACACTTCCAATCTTCCCCACCTTTTCCTTATTGCACTATCTGGTATCCACAATACAATTTTGACATGAAGTGGCAATAATGGACATCCTTGTACTTCTCCTAAGTTTTAAAGAATATTGCTCACATTCTCATTTAGGATTATATTTGATCTAGGCATTTTACAGGTGCTTCTTACCACTTTAGAAAAGCTCGTTTCATAATAAATGTACTAGTATTTTTTTTATCATGAATACATTTTTAATGTTAGCAATGTCTTTTGTGTGTCTTTTGAGATAATCTTTTTTTTCTTTTAATTTGTTACTGTAATGAACTACATCTATACATTTTCAATGTTATGTCATGGAAGCTTGACAAAGATCTAACTTGATTTCAATTTTTTCTTTTGCACTGTTTAATTCAATCAGCTAGTAGTTTGTTTAGAGTCTTTACATTCATACTCATGAGTAAGGTGGATGTGTAATTTTTCTTTCTTAGCATTTCCTTTTTGGTTTGATGTCAGGGTTATATTGGTTGCAGAGAATACCTTGGGATAATATTCCCTCTTTCTCCATTCTCTGCAAGAATTTGTATAAAATTGTAATAATATCTCCCTGGAATGTTTTGTAGAACTCACCAGGAATCATCCCAGACACCTCAAGAGAATGAATGAATTGTGATATGTGGAATCTTCACACAGTGGGATGTTATACTGCAAGCCAAATGAATGAACTACAGAGACAGCCATAAATATGAATGTATTGTAGCAAAATAATATTGAGGGAAAAAGTAAGTACCATTTCACAAAGGTATAAATGATTAAAATTTTGTGTTTTGGGGCAATACACAGGGAAGGCAAATCAGTTTTATAATTTTATTTTTTTTTTTTTAGATTTTATTTGTTTGACAGAGAGAGAGAGAGACAGCAAGAGAAGGAACACAAGCAGGGGGAGTGGGAGAGGGAGAAGCAGGCTTCCCGTGGAGCAGGGAGCCTGATGCAGGGCTCAATTCCAGGACCCTGGAATCACGACCTGAGCCAAAGGCAGATGCTTAACGACTGAGCAACCCAGGCAACCCCCAAATCTGTTTTTTTAAAAATAGAAATACTGATTGTTCAGGAAGTGCAGGGTGATAGGTTGGTGATGGGAATATATGCCTGAATATAGCTTTTTGCTAAAATCCTAGCTTTTGGGAGAAGGGGAGTATTTTCATAGGTGCTTATTACAGTCTTTGAAATAACCAAATAACTAACGAACTAAATAAATGAAAGTCAACCTTGGATATCAGTAATGAGCCCATGTCATGATTCAAGGAGCCAAGAGGAAGAAATAGAAAAAGAGAGACAAGGGGCAGAGCAAGATGGCAGAGGAGTAGGAGACCTGGATTTCGTCTAGTCTCAGGAATTCAGCTGAATAGGGATCAAACCATTCTGAACACCTACGAACTCAACAGGAGATCGAAGAAAAGAATAGCAACAACACTCTGAACAGAAAAGCGACCACTTTCTGGAAGGTAGGACATGCGGAGAAGTGAATCCGAGGTGATATTCGGGAGGATAGACAGCGGGGAAGGGGGCCTCCATCCCCCACTTCTGGCAAGTGATAGAGCAGCAGAGCACAAAATCGGAACTTTTAGAAGTTGGCTCCGCTGAGGGACGTCGCTCCAGTGGCTAAGCTGGGGGTGGAACCCTCGTGGGACAGTATGGTCTCAAGACCCTCAGCGTCACAGAAAGACCGGGGGTGCCTGAGGGCGGCAGAGCTCCCAGGTATCGGAGCAGGGAAGCCGGCTGCAGAGACGGAGCTGAGGCACGGGCTCTCAGCTCGGGGTTGCCATAAACTGTGACCTGCGGCACAGTCGGGCCACTGCTCCTCCAGCAGGGACCCAACAGGCGGCATATCCAGGGAGACTCCCCTTCCTCCCCTGGGAAGAGCGGCGCGGGAACGCACCGCAGGGATCTGCTGGGTTTGGAGACACCACACGGGGCCGGGCCGGGTGCCAGAGATAGAAACGCTCAGTCACAGGCCGGGTGAGCATGGAGTGTGGCCGGAGACCGGGGAGATGGAAGTGATTGACTGCTTTTCTCTGGGGGCGCACTGAGGAGCGGGGCCCCGAGTTCTCGGCTCCTCCCGGGTGGAGATTGGGAGGCTGCTATTTTCACTCTCGTCCTCCAAAGCTGTAAGGAAAGCCTGCAGGGAACAAAAGCTCCCGAGAGCAAACCTGAGCAGATTACTTAGCCCAGACCCGGCAAGGGCGGGGCAATTCTGCCTCCGGCAAAGACATTTGGGAACCACAGCAACAGGCCCCTCCCCCAGAAGATCAGCACAAACAGCCAGCCAAGGCCAAGTTTACCGAACAATGAGAACAGGAGAATTCCAGCGCTAGGGGAATACTGCACATAGAATTCATGGCTTTTTTACCATGATTCATTAGTCTTTAAAAGTTTTTTTTTTTTACTTTTTTTTTTTGAATTTTTCTTTTCCCCTTTTTCAACCAACATCTTATCAATCCCTTTTTTAAAAAAAACATTTTTATTTTTCATTTTTAGAGTCATATTCTATCCCTTCATAGTAGTTACCCTTATTTGTGGCATATATATTATGCCAAATAAATTTTGAGATACAGTTTCTTCTAACATATCAAAATATACTCTGAATACAGTTTCTTCTAACATATCAAAATATACCCTAAATCTCTAGTGTATGGCTTTGTTCTAGTCTCCTACCTGATCACATTCTCTCCCCTTTTTTTTTCTTTCTTTCTTTCTTTCTTTTTTTTAATACTCTTCTTTCTCTTTTCAAGCACCTGATCAATTCCTTTTTTAAAATTTTTTATAATTTTCATCTTTACAGTCATATTCCATCCCTTCATTGTATCAACCCTTATTTTGTACATACATAAGTCTTTCTTTCTTTAAAATTTTAGGAGGCACTTTCTTCTAACAGATCAAAATACACCCAAAATCTAGTGTGTGGCACTGATCTATGCACTAGCCTTATCATATTTGATCATATTCTGTTTTTTTTTGTTTTGTTCTGTTTTTGTTTGTTTTTATCTTTGTCTTTTTTTTTGCTCTTTCTTTTTTCTTTCTTATCCCCTGGTTTCAGGTCTTTTCTGATTTGTTTAGAGTATATTTTCTGGGGACGTTGTTAACCTGTTAGCATTTTGTTCTCTCATTCATTATTCTCCTCTGGACAAAATGACAAGACAAAAAAAATCACCTCAACAAAAAGAACAAGAGGTAGTACCATCTGCCAGGACCTACTCAATATGGACATTAGTACGATGTTGGACCTAGAGTTCAGAATCATGATTTTAAAGATACTAGCTGGGCTTGAAAAAAGCATGGAAGTTATTAGAGAAACCCTTTCTGGAGAAATAAAAGTCAAAATCAAAAAGGCTATTAATTAGATGCAATCAAAAATGGGGGCACTAACTGCTAGGATAAATGAGGCAGAAGAGAGAATTAGTGATTTAGAAGACCAAATGATGGAAAATAAAGAAGCTGAGAAAAAGAGAGATAAACAACTACTGGATCACGAGGGCAGAATTCGAGAGATAAGCGATACGATAAGACGAAACAACATTAGAATAATGGGAATCCCAGAAGAAGAAGAAAAAGAGAGAGGGGCAGAAGGTATATTGGGGCAAATTATAGCAGAGAACTTCCCTAATGTGGGGAAGGAAACAGGCATCAAAATCCAGGAGGCACAAAGAACCCCTCTCAAAATCAATAAAAATAGGTCAACACCCCGACATCTAATAGTAAAACTTACGAGTCTCAGAGACAAAGAGAAAATCTTGAAAGCCGCTCAGGAAAAGAGATATGGAACCTACAATGGTAGAAACATTAGATTGGCAACAGACCTATCCACAAAGACCTGGCAGGCCAGAAAGGACTGGCATGATATCTTCAGAGCACTAAATGAGAAAAATATGCAGCCAAGAATACTATATCCAGCTAGGCTGTCATTGAAAATAGAAGGAGAGATAAAAAGCTTCCAGGAGAAACAAAAACTAAAGGAATTTGCAAACACGAAACCAGCCCTCCAAGAAATATTGAAAGGGGTCCTCTAAGCAAAGAGAGAGCCTAAAAGCAGCATAGACCAGAAAGGAGAACAGACAATATTCAGTAACAGTCACCTTACAGGCAACACAATGGCACTAAATTCATATCTTTCAATAGTTACCCTGAATGTAAATGGGCTAAATGCCCCAATCAAAAGACACAGGCTATCAGGTTGGATTAAAAAACAAGACCCATCAATAAGCTGTCTGCAAGAGACTCATTTTAGACCCAAAGACACCCCCACATTGAAAGTGAGGGGGTGGAAAACCATTTTCCATGCTAATGGACACCAAAAGAAAGCTGGGGTGGCAATCCTTATATCAGACAAATTAGATTTTAAAACAAAGACTGTAATAAGAGATGAAGAAGGACACTATATCCTACTTAAATGGTCTATCCAACAAGAAGATCTAACAATTGTAAATATCTATGCGCCTAACATGGGAGCAGCCAATTATATAAGGCAATTAATAACAAAAGCAAAGAAACACATTGACAACAATACAATAATAGTGGAGGACTTTAACAACCCCCTGACTGAAATGGACAGATCATCTAAGGAAAAGATCAACAAGGAAATAAAGACTTTAAATGACACACTGGACCAAATGGACTTCACAGATATATTCAGAACATTCCATCCCAAAGCAATGGAATACACATTCTTCTCTACTGCCCATGGAACATTCTCCAGAATATATCACATCCTAGGTCACAGATCAGGTCTCAACTGCTACCAAAAGATTGGGATTATTCCCTGCATATTTTCAGACCACAATGTTTTGAAACTAGAACTCAATCACAAGAGGAAAGTCAGAAAGAACTCAAATACATGCAGGCTAAAGAGCATCCTACTAAAGAATGAATGGGTCAACCAGGAAATTAAAGAAGAATTAAAAAAATTCATGGAAACCAATGAAAACAAACACACAACTCTTCAAAATCTTTGGGATGCAGCAAAGGCAGTTCTAAGAGGAAAGTGTATAGCAATAGAAGCCTTTCTCAAAAAACAAGAAAGGTCTCAAATACACAACCTAACCTTATACCTAAAGGAGCAAGAGAAAAAACAGCAAATAAAGCCTAAACCCAGCAGGAGAAGAGAAATAATAAAGATCAGAGCCGAAATCAATGAAATAGAAACCAAAAGAACAGTAGAACAGATCAACGAAACTAGAAGCTGGTTCTTTGAAAGAATTAACAAGATTGATAAACCCCTGGCCAGACTTATCAAAAAGAAAAGAGAAATGACCCAAATCAACAAAATCATGAATGAAAGTGGAGAGATCACAACCAACACCAAAGAAATACAAACAATTATAAGAACATATGATGAGCAACTCTATGCCAGCAAATTAGATAACCTGGAAGAAATGGATGCATTCTTAGTGATGAATCAACTACCAAAATTGAACCACAAAGGAATAGAAAACCTGAACAGACCTATAACCACTAAGGAAATTGAAGCAGTCATCAAAAATCTCCCAACAAACAAAAGCCCAGGGCCAGTTGGCTTCCCAGGGGAATTCTACCAAACATTTAAAGAAGAATTAATACCTATTCTCCTGAAACTGTTCCAAAAAATAGAAATGGAAGGAAAACTTCCAAACTCATTTTATGAGGCCACCATTACCTTGATCCCCAAACCAAAGACCCCATCAAAAAGGAGAATTACAGACCAATATCATTGATGAACATGGATGTAAAAATTCTCACCAAAATACTAGCCAATAGGATCCAACAGTATATTAAAAGGGTTATTCACCATGACCAAATGGGATTTATCCCTGGGCTGCAAGGTTGGTTCAACATCCACAAATCAATCAACCTGATACAATATATTAACAAAAGAAAGAAGAAGAATCATATGATCCTCTCAATAGCTGCAGAGAAAGCATTTGACAAAGTACAGTATCCTTTCTTGATCAAAACTCTTCAGAGTATAGGGATAGAGGGTACATACCTCAATATCATAAAAGCCATCTATGAAAAAAACTACAGCGAATATCATTCTCAATGGGGAAAAGCTGAGAGCTTTCCCCCTAAGGTCAGGAACACGGCAGGGATGTCCACTATCACCACTGCTATTCAACATAATATTAGAAGTCCTAGCCACACCAATCAGACAACAAAAAGAAATCAAAGGCATCCAAATTTGCAAAGAGGAAGTCAAACTCTCACTCTTTGCAGATGATATGATACTTTATGTGTCTTTATGTGTAAAGACTCCACCCCAAAACTGCTAGAACTCATACAGGAATTCAGTAAAGTGGCAGGATATAAAATCAATGCACAGAAATCACTGGCATTCCTATACACCAACAACAAGACAGAGGAGAGACAAATTAAGGAGTCGATCCCATTTACAACTGCACCCAAAACCAGAAGATACCTAGGAATAAATCTAACCAAAGAGGCAAAAGATCTGTACTCAGAAAACTATAAAATACTCATGAAGGAAATTGAGGAAGACACAAAGAAATGGAAAAACGTTCCATGCTCATGGATTGGAAGAACAAACATTGTGAAGATGTCAGTGCTACCTAGAGCAATCTACACATTCAGTGCAATCCCTATCAAAATACCATCCACCTTTTTCAAAGAAATGGAACAAATAATCCTAAAATTTGTATGGAACCAGAAGAGACACCGAATAGCCAGAGGAATGTTGAAAAAGAAAAGCAAAGCTGGTGGCATCACAATTCCAGACTTCCAGCTCATTACAAAGCTGTCATCATCAAGATAGTATGGTACTGGCACAAAAACAGACACATCGATCAATGGAACAGAATAGAGAACCCAGAAATGGACGCTCAACTCTATGGTCAACTAATCTTTGACAAAGCAGGAAAGAATGTCCAATGGATAAAGGACAGTCTCTTCAACAAATGGTGTTGGGTAAATTGGACAGCCACCTGCAGAAGAATGAAACTGGACCATTTCCTTACACCACACACAAAAATAGACTCCAAATGTTGAAAGACCTCAATGTGAGACAGGAGTCCATCAAAATCCTAAAGGAGAAAACAGGCAGCAACCTCTTCGACCTCAGCCATAGCAACTTCTTCCTAGAAACATCGCCAAAGGCAAGGGAAACAAGGGCAAAAATGAACTATTGGGATTTCATCAAGATAAAAAGCTTTTGCACAGCAAAAGAAACAGTCCACAAAACCAAAAGACAACCGACAGAATGGGAGAAGATATTTGCAAATGATATATCAGATAAAGGGCTAGTATCCAAAATCTATAAAGAATTATCAAACTCAACACCTAAGGAACAAATAATCCAATCAAGAAATGGGCAGAAGGCATGAACAGACATTTGTCCAAAGAAGACATCCAAATGGCCAACAGACACATGAAAAAGTGCTCAACATCGCTCGGCATCAGGGAAATCCAAATCAAAACCTCAATGAGATACCACCTGACACCAGTCAGAATGGCTAAAATTAACAAGTCAGGAAACGAGAGATGTTGGCAGGGATGCAGAGAAAGGGGAACCCTCCTACGCTGTTGGTGGGAATGCAAGCTGGTGCAACCACTCTGGAAAACAGTATGGAGGTTCCTGAAAAAGTAAAGTGGAGCTTTACTTTTTGAGTAAAGCTTTTTGAGTAGAGCTACCCTACAACCCAGCAGTTGCACTACTGGGTATTTACCCCAAAGATACAAATGTAGGGATCTGAAGGGGTATGTGCACCCCAATGTTTATAGCAGCAATGTCCACAATAGCCAATCTGGAAAGAGCCATGATGTCCATCAACATATGAATGGCTAAAGAAGAAGTGGTATATATACACAATGGAATATTATGCAGCCATCAAAAGGAATGAGATCTTGCCATTTGCAACGATGTGGATGGAACTGGAGGGTGTTATGCTGAGTGAAATAAGTCAATCAGAGAAAGACATGTATCATATGACCGCACTGATATGAGGAATTCTTAATCTCAGGAAACAAACTGAGGGTTGCTGGAGTGGTGGGGGGGTGGGAGGGATGGGGTGGCTGGGTGATAGACATTGGGGAGGGTATGTGCTATGGTGAGCGCTGTGAATTGTGCAAGACTGTTGAATCACAGATCTGTACCTCTGAAACAAATAATGCAATATATGTTACGAAAAACAAACAAAAAAAAAGAAGGTAGCAGGAGGGGAAGAATGAAGGGGAGTAAATTGGAGGGGGAGATGAACCATGAGAGATGATGGACACTGAGAAACAAATTGAGGGTTCTAGAGGGGAGGGGGGTGGGGGGATGAGTTAGCCTGGTGATGGGTATTAAAGAGGGCACGTTCTGCATGGAGCACTGGGTGTTATGCACAAACAATCATGGAACACTACATCAAAAACTAATGATGTAATGTATGGTGATTAAGATAACAATAAAAAATTTTTAAAAAAAGAAAAAGACAAGGAAAGAAGGGAGAGAAGGAGGAAGATAGGAAGTAAGGGAGCAGAAGGAAGGACAGGTAGAAATAATGAATAAAAGAATGAAAAAAAAGGGAAAGATTCACATCTAAAAATATATTTATAGGAAGGGTCTATTGAAAATGCTTTAAATGTTGTGTAATTCTGTGAATTAACTGAATGCTATACTTAGCCTTGTTATTATGCCCTTGGAGAATATGAATCTTCCCTGTATGTTTATGCACTCAAACAAAATGGGTCATATACCGAATTGCCTCCACCCAATTCTCTAAAGCAGCTTTTCTGTATATTTTTAGATTTTATATTAGTCAAACTTCTGTCAGAAATCTAAGTTTATAAGATATAACTGTCTGGGATTAGAATCACATATTTTTAAGCCAAAAAGCTTAATTCACTTTTTCATTATGAAGATTTTTCTGGAGAATAAAATAAGGCTAAAATTCACCTCTTACCAGTTGAGTCTTAACTTCATTACTTGCTGAATGTCAAATTTTCTTTTATCTCAGGTTTCAGTTTGAAATATCGTTAATGGACAGTCTTCCCATGTATTTCAGAATTAATATTTTGTTAATATTTGCATAATTACAATGAGCCAATAAAATACAGATAACTATAGAAACAGATGCCTAAGTTTTTAAAAAATGGATAAAATATCAAATTAGGAGAGGTCTACTCATTTTTGACAATAATTTGTGTATTGAGTTAAAAAAAAGGATACCACAACATTTATTTATAATGGACCTGATTTTCTCTAATTACACAACTGTCAATGTATATTAAGCTACTGTGATAGATGTGAATTGTCTGTGTTACCATGGTGATTTGCAATGTTTCCATTTGATGCTGCATGCATAACAGTTTGGAGCATAATTAAAA
Source organism: Zalophus californianus (assembly GCF_009762305.2). Classification (NCBI taxonomy): domain Eukaryota; kingdom Metazoa; phylum Chordata; class Mammalia; order Carnivora; family Otariidae; genus Zalophus; species Zalophus californianus. The sequence continues at coordinate 81,380,578 of NC_045606.1, forward strand.
GAAACAGTAAAACGTATAAGTAAAAAAACTCATAAATTTAAAAAGTATGGTCTGACTTTTGCATAGCCCTTTCTGAAGCTGATCTATCAAACAGATAAAAACAGATAACTATTAAATATTGTATTTTCAAATATATATGAAACATTTACAAAAAATATTATTTCTGCCCAAAGTGAAATATGGATAATTATTATAAATCTTAAGTCATATTCTCTAACCAGTAGTCAATAAAACTTGAAAGCCTGAAGAACAGCTTTAAAAAGATTAAAAAGTTAAAACAACACCAAGAAAGAGAAAAATTAAAAAAACTCCTACAGATTTAGAAAAAAACAATTAAACACTCAGGCTAACTAACTCTTTAGTTAAAGAGGAAACAACTAAAATTACAGAGTACTACTTAACAGATAGTAACATATTTCAAAACCTGAAGGATAGATATTGCCAAGGCTGTCCTCAGAGGAAAATTTAGAGAATTAAAAGTTTTTACTGTTCCTCAAGCCTTAGATATATTTATATATAAAATTTATAATCTCAAAATGATAAATGGTTTTTTTAATCACGACATCAAATTACAAATCTTAAGGAAATAACTGACAATGTTAATAACATAAAAATTAAAAATTTCTGAATTTCAAACAATTTTCAAAAGAATCAACCTATAGAAATGCAACAAGGGATTAATATTCTTAATATGCAAGGAGCTCTTGCATATAATAAGAAAAATTGAGCACTGTAGCACAATTGGGAAAAAATGAACAGAAAATTCTGAAAATAAAATAGAAACAATTACAGTAAGAATATATGCAATGTCACATCTACCTAGAAATAAAAGACATTAATGTGATAATGATGTTCCCATTTGGTCCAAGAACAAATATTATAGATGAAAGTAGGCTAAAGTTGACACCTTCATGTTCTGCTGATAATTCTTTTTTTCTGATGAAAATGTAAATTGACACAACCATGCTGGAGGCAAATTTTCAAGATTTAAAGCACCATTCTTTGATCCAATAATAAAAATTTATGCTATGAAAATGGAAAGGTGACTGTACAAAGACATGTATAAACATGTTAACTGTACTACTGTTTCTGTATTCAGATAATGGAAAAAAATTGACAATCTAAAATACATACAGATTTATGAATCTTTAGCCCAGTGTTCTCTATCACAGGGAAAATGGAAACAATATAAACTTACATCAATCAGGGCATGGATAAATAATGATACATCTATACAGTGGACTACAATGTAGCCATTAAAATTATAATAGAAATGCATTTAATTAATATAGATAGATTTGATGGTATATTTTTACTTTAGAAGAGATTATGCACAGCCACTAGGATAACTATATTTTTGAAAATGGAAAGTAGCAAGTGTTGGTCAGGATGTGGAGAAATTGGAGCCTTCATACATTGCCAATGGGAATGTAAAATGGTGTAACTGCTGAGAAAGATTTGTGACTCCTCACAAAGCTCAAATAGAGTTACCATATGATCCAGCAATTTCACTCCTAGGTATGTACCTAAGAGAACTGAAAACATATGTTCACCCAAAAACTTGTACACACATATTTATAGTAGCATTATTTATAATAGCCACAGAGTAGAAGCAACCCAATGGACATTAAATGATGAATGGATAAATGAAATGTGATATATTCATATAATACTTGACTATGAAAAGGATGATACATGCTACAACCTGCATGAAACTTAAAATCACTGTAAGTGAAGAAACCAGTAACAAAAGGCCACATATTATATGATTCCATTTATATAAAATATCCACAATAGGTAAATCTATAGAGTCCAAAAGTAGATTAGCGTTTGTCAGGGGCTGAAGAGGGCAGACAATGGGGAGGGACTGTTAATTGGCATGATGTTTCTTTTTGGGGTGATGAAATATTCTGGAATTAGACCCTGATGTTGGTTACACAATCCTGTGGACAAGCTAAATACTTCTAAATGGTATAGTTTAAAATGGTGAATCTTATGGCATGTGAATTAAAAAGTTACAGGTTAAAAGAATACAAAAATACTGTTTGAAAAGATATATGCATTCCTATGTTTTTTGTTTATTGCAGCATTATTTACAATAGCCAGATTATGGAAGGAGCCCAAGTGTCCATCAACAGATGAATGGCTAAAGAAGAGGATATACATCTTCCATATATATGTGTGTGTGTGTGTGTGTGTGTGTGTGTGTGTGTGTGTGTGTGTGTGTACATATATATATATAAAATACTAGGTAACCATTAAAATTATAATGGAAATGCATATGATTAATATAGATAGATTTGATGGTATATTTATATATATGGATATAATGGAATATTATGTATAGCATACATAATATTATATTAATCATGTATATAACACACACATATAATGGAATATGACTCAGCCATAAAAAAGAATGAAATCTTGCCATTTGCAGTAACATAGATAGATCTAGAGAGTATAATGCTAGGCAAAATAAGTTAGAGAAAGAAGATACCATGTGATTTCACTCATATGTGGAATTTAAGAAACAAAACAAATGAGCAAAGAAAAAAGGAGACAAACCAAAAAACAGACTCTTAACTATAGACAGCAAACTGATGGTTACCAGAGATGTGGTGGTGGGGGATGGGTGAAACAGGTGAAGGGGATTCAAGAGTACACTTATCACAATGAGCACTGAGTAATGCATAGAACTGTTGAATCATTATATTGGACACCTGACACTAATATAACACTGTATGTTAACTACACTGAAATCAATTTTTTAAAAACAAATTACAGGTTAACATATAACATTATCTTATTTTATACTATATTATGTGTAATATAGGTAGATGGACAGATGGATGGATGATGGACAGATGATGAACAGATAGACTAGGATATAGATACATATTTCAAAAGAAAAGCACTAAAAATGTTATCTTTGCATAGCAAAATGAATACTGATCTACATCTTATTATTTTCTTTATTTCCTGCAAAAAAGTCTTACTTTTATTTAAAAAAACCCAAAGAAACAAAAAAAATATCTGTTTTCTTTAAAACATAGGAAAGACAGAAGACCTAGAGAAAAGAAATAAAGGTGTCTTTTGATAAATCCTACACTTCATATCAATGGCTAATATACACAGATATTAGCAGATAGAAGTAGCTCTCAGAACCTGCTGATAGCAATGTTCTCCCCTATACAGTTCAAAAGAAATCATGGAGAATCTAGTTCATTTACTCTGGTTCTGTAAAAAAATAATAATATTAAAAATTAAAAAAAATAAAAGAGCAATTCACCATCAGGTCATTCAGATATCTTCTCTGAGAAAACCCCTAATATTATTCCCTTATTTTTGTGTAAAAGATGTTAGAACCTGGGGGAAAAAAAAAAAAGGAGACTGATGTTCAATAATTAATGATAATTAGCACTGATGTTCCTCAAGATCTTGATATTATATGGTCTGGGTTTGGGTCTGCAAATAAAAGCTACTTGAACACTTGAATCAAAATCTTTTTGATTAATATGAAAACAGCTTTTATACTAATAACTATATGGTACATATCGAGTATCCATATTAATCAGGGATTTGTGTCTCCATTTTATAAATAGTTCAGTTTAGCCTTATGTTAATGACAAAAGAACAATAAATTTTGCATATTTTCTGGTATGTTTATTATGAGTGTAGGAAGGGGTAACTCTTTTACCTTAAAACAGAAATATAGGTTTTCAATCTATGTTTATAGAGGGTTTTTTTTTTTCCTGCCAGCATATTATTTATTATAGTTTTACACTGGAGTGCTATTAAAATTAGTTTTAATTAGGAATAAATTCCTTGGTTGCATTAAAAAAGAGAAGAGGGTGTATTAATTTGTGATCACTAGAGAAACAACCTGTTGCCATTTTAAAATTTTATTTTATGGAAAGACATTGGATTAAAAAACTAATTAAGGGATTAAGAGCAAGTAAAGTGTTTAAAGTGGTTCTAAATACATCTGTGAAAATAAAAAGTCAGTTCTATACCCAGGCCATCATTACCTGTCTCTCTCTTTTCAACGGCACCTAGCATTTCTGTATCCAAGTTCACAGTACCACAAAAAAATAAGTCATGAGGGGCATCTGACCCCACCTTGGGAATTTCTCTAGGCTTTGCCTATTTTCTCTTTCTTTCTCATTTGTCAACTTGAATGGGTTTCCTATTCCTACAGACTCTGAATCTTGGAATCTCATCTTCCTTGTTCCCTTTGTATCTCAAAACTCAGCTCCAGACTATTAACCTCAGTGTTGACTTAAAACCCTATAGAGATCTGCCTCTCATATTTGCTACCACATTCAAGCTCAAAATTAGTATAAGACAGTGCTTTATAACCTAGCCTGGTCCCCCTAGACACCTAGAACCAGGCCCCTGTCAACCCTCTCCCCTTGGCCTACCTGCCCTTCCAGGGAGACTGTACATTATCATCAGCTCGACTGACATCATCACTTATTAATGGCCAGACATTGTGGTTATGCACAAACAAAAGGCTATCCTTTACTTAAGATGATCCCTGAGATGTTAGTGATTTTATCTTTAAATCAGTGATGTTAATGTTGACTTTTCATGATAGCATGTTAAATGATGACTATGACAGTCATTACAAAACAGCTCTCCCAAGGAAGAAGGGTACAGTGATAGAAAGTGCAAAGGCTTTGGAATGAAACCTGCCATAACAGCTATGAGATCTCTGAGAAACTGTCACTGTGCATGTTCCCTCTTCTGAATGAGGTATCACCTACATCATAAGGTAGCTGGAAGATTAAAAAATATAACATTTGAAAAACATAGTATGTTGTCAATAATCATTATAGTTTTCATCCTTCAGTGCCATGTCTATGAATGTAGAACAGATCAATAATGTTGTTCAGCCAAATTAGTAATTAACTAAAAAAAATTATCTTTGTCCCCCATTGATTTAATCAAAATTTTAACCATGTTGACATTTCATTTTCTTCAATATCAATTCCCATATGAAAGGAGCTAATGACTTATAGCTATTTATGTTCATATTGTCAATTAACATCAAATTTCTGCACTTCACTCTATATTTAGCTAATTGAGGAACTGATCTGTTGAATCCCACCAAATTTAAGAAAATATAATAATCAGAAGCATTAAGCCCACCTTTGGGCTTTATTGCCTTCTGTTGAGGCATAGTGTTTTTCCTATGAATAAAACTAAAATTTCAGTATATTACAGAGTATATTCCCTCAAAAACAGAAAAAAAAATTTATATCAGATAAACTCTGAGGAATCTGGGTTTTTTTTTTTATATTTCCTGTTATGAATCTCACATATAAAAAATCCCTCTACCTAAGAACTCCGGCATATTACTAGAATTAACACGATAGGTAAAGTAGCATTTGCAAATGTTTAATGTCTGTGATGTATCTGCTCATCCCTTCACATAGAGGGAGGAAAGCTGATCCCTTGCACTGTACTGGCTGACACTAGGATCACAGACACACCTGTTAGAGCACCAGACTAATGTCATTCAGCTCAACCATGAGTTGTTCACTCACTATAATAATAAGATGAGGAAATAATTAATTTCCTGCTTTATTGAAATAACATTGGATTTCCTAACCACTTACAAGCATTTACGTATTATAAACTCAGAAAACCAGCGAGTTGAATAGTGGTTTTTAGGGATTGGAGGGAGGGAGATATGGGGAGGTATTGACCAAATGGTACAAAGCTTCAGTTACGTAAGATAAATAGGTTCTAGAGATCTACTGTACAACATATGGCCTACAGTAACAATATTGCATTGTAGACTTAAAAATCAGCTAAGAGGATAGCTCTTATAATTGCTCTTACCATAATAGAAAAAAAGGTAGTTAAAAAAAAAGAATGAAAAGCAGCAGGACAGAACTTTTGGAGGTAATGGATAAGTTTATGAGCTTGATTATGGTGATGGTTTCACTAGTGTATACTTATCTCCAAACTCATCAAGTTGTATACGTTGAATATGTACGGCTTTTTGTATGTTAATCATACCTCCATAAAGTGGTTTAAAAAAATTCACCACCTAAACCATAAACTTTTCCTCTTTGAGAAAGCTGATATCCAGGTTAATGGTGATAGCACTTCCCAATATTTTTTTAATTCATAAGGAAAAGTTCCATATGTTCCAAAACAATGTCTGAAAAGAATAATAACAAAAATAGTCTTTGGGAATTTTATGATGCTCTGTTTTCCTTCCCTTGAAATTGCTAAGTGCTTTATGCTTTCTGACTTAAATGTCTTCTGAAATTGAGCTCTGGGAAGTTGATAGAAGCACTTAACTATGACTAAAAAAACCCTCAGAAACTTAGATATAGACAATATGTATATTGCATTTTTAAATCCTGAGAATAGCCTAGGAGGATAGTGTACACAATATATACTAGACAGTAAGATCCTGTAAGTCCCTTTTATCTAAAGAAAAAATCAGAAGGGATGCTTCTCTTTCCATTCTATCATCTGAAAACTTGTAGAAATTCTATCTATACCTGTTGGCTACCTCATAATTAATTAATTTGTTCTTATACTCTAATTAAATTCAAATATAAAATGGGAGACTAGAAAACACAAAAGCCCAATAACTGAAAGTAGCTTTTAAAAATTGGGTGCCTTTGGCCTTTTTTTTATCTTTCAACAATATGTAACTTTTGTAACCAAATTTCTTTGCATTCATTTTCCATTGCATTTAACAGCTGTCACACTAGTTTCTAAAGTTCCTCACCATCTCAGCAGTAATGACAAGACTGAAACAGTTAGACCAGACCTAAGGTTGCAATGCTACCTTGCAGCAACCAGTAATGAGATTCACTGGGAATAGGGAAAAAATTAATGCTCACATTTTCTTAGTCCATAGTCTATTCTGTTGTGTATCAACAGAAGGAAACTATGTCCAAGCACCAATATCCAATAAGATATGCTCCACCTATTTATTGCCCTTTAAAAACCAAGCTCATGTGACTGTCCATCTTTGTCATCAAAAATAGGAGGAAGCAGCATATCATCAAATGGCAGATGAAAGGAGTTGAGTATCAGTCTTAGAAACAATGCTGATGTTTTTACTCTTTAACTTAAAATATTCATTATAGAGATATTCATATTAATTGTAAAGAAAACTTGAAAGTGGGATAAACAAAAGAAAGAAAAAGAGGAGAATAAAAAAGAAAATATTTGTCCATTTAGTGACCTATTTAGTGACAACCATGGTTATTGTTTGATCTCCATTCTTTCTCATTATATCAACAGCTATTTAAAAAACAAGGAGGTCATACTATCTATACAGTTTTAAATCTTTCCTTTCTTCAATACTGAAGAATATATATATCATACAATGATATATGAATATATTAAATAAGTACTTTAATTATAAATACATATCGATAATATATAATAACAATTACAGAAAATTCTATGTGTCGATACATAAAGACCACTAATATAACTTTATTGGTTATACATTTATTATGGTTATGTGTCAATTTACTTAACTAATCCCATACTGGTGGATACTTACGGTATTGCCAATTATCTGGTCCTATAACAGTATTGCCCAAAAATCTCATGCTTATTTCTTTGTATAATAGTCTGTTTTAAAATTTTCTTCATCTGGATTTGCTGTGTCAAAGGGCACACATATCTCAAATTCTGATGGACATAACTTCTTTTTAGGAATTTTACATTTAAATAAGCAGTGACTACGAACAACCACTGATATTTATATAATATAAAAAAGCCTCAAGACTTATTCTAGGATGCTAACACACACACACACACACACACACACACACACACACACACACACACACACACACACACACACTTTGTTCTCTGGCCTACTTGTGCAGTGTTTAATGTGCACACAAATGACCTGGGATATTTTTAAAAGGCAGATTCTAACGCAGTGGGTCTGGAGTGTAGTCTAAGTGTCTGTGGTTCTAACAAGCTCCTAGCTGATGACAATTTTGCTCATCTGCAGACCATGCTTTGCATAGCAAGAGCCTACAGGTCTAACACTCTATTGTTATAAGATCATCAAGGAAAGTTTTCACCTTCACATCTGCACATCACTGATAGTTACCTAAATTCCATAGACTCTTGAGGGGTCTATAAATGAGCTTTATGGAATTTTTACACCACTTTTAATGGTTAGTAAACAGAGTGCATGTGAAAATGCATTAATCTGGAGGAAATAAGGACTTTAATTCAAAACTCATAGGAGTCATGACACTAAAAAGCTTGTTGATGATATTTTATTGTGCTTTATAGAATGGACAGACTGATCATACTGTGTTCCATGTTCCCAGCTGCATGCTGGATCCTTCCTCCAAAGTCTTTCCCAAAGAGACACCAGGGTAGTTGACTCAATGCCCTAGTCCACATTCACTGCAGTTTTCTCTCTCAGTGCATTTATGTGGCACAACACGAATTACCTAATGATAGATATTTAGTGGCTGGAGAAATAAATTAATTTTAAAAACATTTGGAAGAATTAAAATTGCTTCTTAAAGTAGCCTCCTCTGAAACCGCTGTGAAGCATAAGGATGTCAATCCAATACTGCTGAATAGGAACTGCCAGAATTATCACTGGCTCATAATTAAAGCATTAGCAACACAGTCTTAAAGAAGCCAAGCATTCCTGTGTTTTTCAAATCGGGGTGTCAGTTCTGTTGAGAATAGTGGGATGTATGATTTATGTTTCTCTCAGGAATCCTGAGAGAAACACATTCTGAATTGAAAACCTATTTATGAAATAGTCACAAAATCTAGGGTGGGGAAAAGGTTGTGATAACCAAACAAAAGAAAGAAAAGAAAAAAGAAAAAAGGAAAAAAAAAAGGAAAACCACAGTTCTTTAAGCATACATTATCACGTAAACATAAATGACTACAGAACCAAAGAAAGGACTCTTTTTCTGGCAATGGGTGGTTGGTGATGGTTGCACAACTACGCAAATGTGTTTAAGTCACTGTTCACCTAGAAATGATTAAAATGGTACACTTTGTTAGGTTTATTTTATCACAATTTTAAACAAAAAAAATTAAACAAACAAATAAATAAACAAGAACTTTGGACATTTCCAGATACCAACCAAAAAGCAAATACAATAATGGCTTAGAAATTGTTGCTTTGCTCAAAAATGCCTGTTTTTCCTTGTACAGGAAATAACGACATAGAACATTAATGTCTCCCTGAAATGTGTGGCTAGAAAAGAAGCATTAGCCTGTTGTTTAGGCCAAATTTAATTTGGGTAATTATGTTCTCGCTGCCTCAAAATCCCCTAAAGTCTCTCATAATCCATGTCACTTCTCTGCTTAATCTGTTTACAGGAGTCTACGCTCTTTCAAGTGGCCATTACCACCTGCCCCTGAGGTGGCTGCATTTCAGTGTGAGGGGACATGATTCCTCTATTACAAAAGTTCCCAACATGAAGAATTATTCCCCTGAAGTTTGAGGATGCAAATTTACCTGGAAACACCTGTGAAAGAAATGGAAAATCTTCAGGAAAGATAGGTCATTGTTAGCAGTTCCAATGTCAGCCCCCTCTTCCTCAAATCTCCTCAAGTTTGGTTTAATCAACACTTTTGCAGGATGGAAGTACACTTTGAAAAAAGTAAAGCATTTTATATCACACTTTTTTCTGCAACATGAGTATGTTTAATATTGCATTTTTAAATAAATGATACATTTACCATCTTGAAAATAAACTTTTATCAGGTGCTAAAATATATTTTTTGTTTTGTAATCCTGGATTGCCTAAATATCGTTTGATTTTAATAACACTTTCCTTTCCCTCAGTTATGTCTCTATAAAGAGCGCACTCCATTCATTAACAAAAGAGACACACCTTACATGACCCAGACTCTTACAGATATCTCCGTACTGCTCCGGCACAAGGTAGAAAATTCCCACTCTCAGCATAATTATTTGGATTAGGCAGAAGCTTATGTGTAAAATGCAGCAGGATTGCTCTGAGTCGCTAACGCACTAACTTGTTGGTATATCAGCACAGATAATTTTATCCTTAATCAGCTCAATGCAGGATTCTGGTGGTATGGTGCATAGGGACAGTAGAAAGATGGTTCAGAGTATTGAAAGGGCAGCCTGGGTGGGCAAGTAGGACAGACAGCAAGAAGGCATTACAAAATGACACGGAAAGCCATAAATAGTGCTAGGAGGACCAAACTGCAATTGTGGAGTATTGATCACTAGCATGTATCTGAGATGACAAGCACCTGCTTCATAACCTAGTCTATCTTGCTTCTCTGCTGTATTTATAGGCGACACCACAGAATGTCAGCAACATTTCAGTCTAGATACTCTGGAGTTACTCTCCTTCTTTCTCTGAATATTCATGTCAGTTTCTTCATGGAGTATGATCTTCAGCTTCTGAAAATTCTCCCATAAAGCTTTCCTCCTTTCCAATGCCTTAACTTCAGCCTTTGAAACCTGATCTGTCATGTGAGCTTTCCTACTGATCACCCTGGTCCTCCATTGACCAGAGTGATGGCTCTGAAACACGAGTCAAATCGTACTACCCAGAATTTTCTGATGCCTCCCTATGGCCAATAAGATAAAGGACAGTTTTGTTTATCCCACATCATAAGCACCCCCACACCCACCTTTATACTCTAGTATGGCCTCACTGCATTTTCTACCTCACGGGCCACTGACTCTCACTGCACAATCTGCTCTGGCCACACTGTCCGCTGGAACTACACCCTAGATTCCCCAGGCAGAGTGTCCACTCTCCCAAACTTGCTCAAGCTCTTCAAACAGCCTGAAATCCATGCTGGTCTTTTCTTCTTCTACCAAACTCCTAATCCCCTTTCAAGTTCTTGTCCAAATGCCACGGTTAGCACTTGGCTTGCTTCTCTATTTATTGCGTCTATTTTATTTTGCATGGAAGTACATCTACTGACCATGTGGTACATCCACTGTCTCACACACTATGAACTGTATGAAGTAAAGATATATTCCTCTCATCCCCTGGCATAGTGCCTTACACAAAGCAGATGTGTAACAGCCATTTGTTCAATTTATTTTTAGCAGCGGACAGTCCAAAGACCCAGAGAAGAGTAATCTGAAAGGAGTAAGGGGGGAAATAGAAGGGACTTAGAGACAATGTGTCACAGGTATTCCACAGTCTTCTCTCTTGGCTTCAACGTACCTCCCACAATAATTTTCTGAATAGCCTCATTACATTAGTAGGGGGTCCATAAACCTTCTGCAAGTCATTGTCCAAAAAGACTAGTCATTTTGGAGTTATAGCCAAGCAAGAGGAAACACCACGGGGGGGGGGGGGGGGGGGGGGGGGGGGGGGGGGGGGGGGGGGGCGGGGGAGGGACGGACGACGTTCCTTTCCTGCCAAGCCTAGCAAGGATGGTGTTCCAAAAGCGAAAGGTAAAACCAGGCTAAACTAAAGTAGCACGAGAAGGGCACAGACAGGAGACAACAATATCACCACCAATCATGGTAAAATTAATAATGTAGCGATACCTAGATTTTCATTAGCCTCCGTAATAACTTTGCATTGAGCAGGCTCAGAAGCTGTGATGTGAATGCGACCTTCCGCCAGGAACCCAGGGCTCTCTGGTTGGATGATGTGAAGGATCATTAACCACATCTTGCTGAAGAACATTATAGGTTATAAAAATGTCATCTAGACCATGCCGACAAGCCCATCTGTATTTAAGGCTGAATCCCTTTGAGATAAAAGCACTCCATGTGGCTCAAATGGGGCTGTGATTTCAGATGTCAGAAAACTATTCATAACCAGGCGCACAGGCTGTAATAGAGCAGTTGAAGGAATGTGGGATATGAAATCTTTCCAACTGCCTCACTTAAAGCCTAAGTACTCATCAGAAAAGTATATCTTAGACAGGAAAAAAAAATTTAAAGAATTTTACTACATATCAATAAAATTGATCAGAACCTAAGATAGCCTTTTGTGCAATTAATGGCTGAGATTCTATTGTACAGGACAGTGAGGAGGAGAGGTCAAGATATTTAGTGTTGGAATTGGATTCCATCTGCCATGGGGGAAAAAGCGTTTTGTGAGAATTTTGTGAGAACCAGGATAACCAAGAAGAAAATATTATTTCAAACTGGGATTAAACCAAGTCAGTCTATTTTCTAGAATCACACGATGGAGTGAACTGATATCTGGGAAGAAATGAACTATTTTAATGCCTGTGCATATTAAGTCGTATATTTATATTAGGTATCTCTCTGTTTCTTTGTGTCTTTTCTCTCAATGTAGGTGCATAAGAATAGGTACTGAGATGTGCACACATATATTTTCTGTAGTTTTTGAGACTAAAGGAAATCAGTAGTCAACCTCTCTGCACTGAATTCTCTTCAATGTGTCTACTCCCCTCTTCTCACTCTCCTTACAATCCCTGTCATCTTTTGAAATTGGGGAGCTGTTCTGGAACAACCTTCCCATGTACCTTTCATCCTTCCCTTTTTGCCCTTCTCCTCTCCTGCTCCCACCTCCTGATTTCAGGGATATCCAGGTGGGGAAAGCCCATGAGGAAAAGAGAGGCCCCAAGTTATAGTTTAGTCCCCTCCTTCTCATGTTATCTTCATAATAACCAGAATATACTGCCAGTGAATGTGTCATCACGAAGTTTAATTACTTCTAACCAAGAGGGTGTTTCATTCTCTAGTGTGGATCAATATATCATATTATTATTATTATTAGCAATCTTGAAAGACTGTTGTAAATGCACCATAAAATATCATATCAGCTGCTTTATTCCTATTACTTTTGTCACTGCAAAAAGACTGTGTAGTCAACATCAATTTATAGTTAATTTTGAGTCATACTTTTACAGTGTTCTGTTAGCAATGGAAATACTTCATCAAGAGTTTCTCTAGCCTAGATCTGTTTACTTGCTCTCTTTGTCCCTAGAGCAATGATCTGTGACTATTCAATAAAACCTTTTAAACTGACCATCTACTATTCTGAACCCCAAACAAATGAAAATAGGTCTGCAAAATTGTGAAATAAATTCAGTTTTGCTTATGCGCTCTCTTTTGCATGCTCTCTCCCTCTCTCCATATATATGCATACTTATGTGTATGTGTCTATGTATAATGTATATATGTATACATATTGTCACTATTATTATTTTGAACAAACTTTATCACTTACATCAATTAAGAATAAGAAAAATAAAAGTTATTATTTCACTTTCACATTCCTTCTTCAATGTTCTTCCTTTATATAGATTGAGTTTCTGACCCGTATTATTTTTCTTCTCTCTAAAGAACTTCTTTTAACATTTCTTACAAGACTGGTCTACTGACAACACAGTCCTCAATTTTTGTCCGAGAAAGTTTTTATTTCTCCTTCACTTTTGAAGGATAATTTCTCAGAGTACAGAATTCTAAGTTGGTGGTTTGTTTTTTTCTCTCTTAATACTTTAAATATATCACCCCCCTCTCTTCTCCCTTGCATGGTTTCTGAGGAGAAGTTGGATGTAATTCTTAACTTTGTTCCTCTATAGGTAAGATGTTTTTTTCTTCTGATTTCTTTCAGGATTTTTCATTTAATTTTCTGCAGTTTTAAAGTAATATGTTTGGAGTAGTTTTTGTTTTGTTTTGTTTTGGCATTTTTCTTGCTTGGCATTCTCTTCCTTGATCCGTGGTTTGGAGTTTGACATTAATTTAGGGAAATTCTCCATCATTGTTTCAAATATTTCTTCTGTTCCTTTCCCTCTTTCTTCTCCTTCTGGTACCCCCATTACACATATATTATATACCTTTTGTAGTTGTCCCACAGTCCTTGGATAGTCTGACCTGTTTTTGTCAGTGTTTATTATCTTTGCTTTCAGTTTGGGATGTTTCTATTGATATATTTCTGTAGGTTTTTAAAAAATATTTTATTTATTTATTTGAGAGACAGAGATTGTGAGAGAGAGAGGGAGAGAGAGCGCGCACAAGAGGGGGGATGGGTGGTCAGAGAGAGAAGCAGACTCCCTGCTGAGCAGGGAGCCTGACACGGGGCTCAATCCCAGGACCCTGGGATCATGACCTGAGCCAAAGGCAGCCGCTTAACCAACTGAGCCACCCAGGCACCCCTCTATTGATATATTTCTATTCAAAGTTTCTCTCCTTCACTGTCTCCAGTCTATTAATGAGCCCATCAAAGGCATTATTCATTCTGTTACTGTGTTGTTTTTTTTTTTTCTCACATTTCTTTTTGGTTATTTCTTAGGATTGCCATCTCTCCCACACATTTCCCATCTGTTCTTGCATGGCTGTTTACTTTATCCATTAGAACTCTCAGCATATTAATCAGAGTTGTTTTAAATTCCCTGTCTGATAATTCCAACATCCCTGCCACATCTGATTCTAATATTTGTTCTGTCTCTTCAAATTGCTTTTTTGTCTTTTGGTATGTCTTGTAATTTTTTCTTGATAGCTAGACACAATATACTGGGTAAAAGGAACTACTATAAATAGATGTTTGGTAATGAGGTCAGGAAAGCATTTTTTTTATTTTTTATTTATTTAAGATTTCACCTATTTATTTGAGAGAGAAAAAGGAAGAGAGAGAGAGCATGAGCAGGGGGAGGGGCAGAGGGACAAGCAGACCCTCTGATGAGCAGGGAGCCTGACTGGAGCTCAATCCCAGGACCCCAATATCACAACCTGAGCCGAAGGCAGACACTTAAGCGACTAAGCCACCCAGGCGCCCCAGGAAAGCATTTTATAGTCCTATGATTAGGTCTCAGTTTTCTTATCCCCCGGTATTGTGAACTTCACAAGATTTTTCAGTTTTTTTCTTCCTCTCTTAGGTGGGACAGGTTGGCTGGAGTGTGCTGGGATTTGGGATTTCCCTTTCCCAGGTCAGTTAGGCTTTGTTAATACCCCAGCAGTTTAGGCTCTGGTTTACTAGTTTCCCTCCGAGGGCAGGCTCTGTTTAGAATAGAGTGTTCTGATTTATTTCAAATTGGTTCCTTTCCCCCTCCCTAAGCCAAAAACACAGAGGGACTTTTCTCTGGTATTTACTACAGGAACCTGGTTGAGCTCCTGGAGGTACATCTCACAAAACTGTGGGGCCTCTTGTCTGTCTGGCTCCCCCTGGAATTTTTAACTCTCAGAGTTTTCCACACTGAGTTTCCAGAAATCCATTAATTACAGTTCAGGTTTTCCCGCCAGGAGACTGGTTCCTGAAGTGGTGTCCATTCCCGAGTCTCTGCTCCTATAAGCCACAGCTCCCTGTCTGTCCAATCTTGGGGGCCCCAGTTTGCCCAATGCCCCCCTCTCTTATGGATTACAGAAACACTGTTGTTTTTCCTGTCTGTTCAGTTTTTTCCTTTCGTTAGGGCAGAGTTTTCGACTTCCAATCTCCTTATATGTGGAACTGGAAAGCAGAAGCCTCACAACATATATTTTTAGTCCAATAAAAACATGAGTACTATGAGCGAAGGCCTGTGCCTTCAAGAAGCGTCCTTTATTTGGCAAAGAAAACACAGATACTATTAATCAAAATAAAGGGAAAAAAAATAGTAAGAGGCAAGGAATAAACCTGGGGCAGAGTAGGCCTCAGGGGGGAAAGAGCAAGTTTACTTCTGCTGAGTACATGGGAAAGCTTCTTGGAGAAGCTGCTGTTTTGTGCCAGATACCATATGAGGCGGTTTTCATACATTATTCCATTTAATCCTCACATCCCTGACAAATAAATAGTTTTAATCTCTATTTTGCTGGTGAGGAAATAAATGAAGCTTAGCAAGATTAATTGATTTGGAAAAACACCCCTGGGCATTTGTTCACCAGGCCACTTTCCACTAGGACCTGAGATTCTGCAGCTAAGCCTGGAAAGTAAGAGAGATTTGGGGAGGTGATACAAACATAGTATACAGCCTGAGCTGAGGCACAAAAGGAAGAGAATCCAAGATGTGTTCTAGGACCTGGAATATATGTCTACTGTGGCAAACCTGTTCTTTTTTATATGGAGAAAAAAAATCTTCCCCTGCCCTTAACCTCCTGACTCCCAGCTGTACCTCACTGGCCAGAACTGTCCCATGACCAGCTCTGCCTGGAGGTTGGGTGAGCACATTGTTACCTCCAAGGTAAACTGGATTACATTAAAATGGCCAAGATGAGTGGATCTTGGGTAGGCACTAGCATTACCTGCCACGCATAGAAAGCACTGAATAACGAGTAGCTCTTAATGATCATTGTTGTGTTTCGTTGCATCGAAGGCACATATTTCCCACATATTAACATTTCTTAAATCAGTGTATGTTCTACAGGTGGTGTTAAGAGAAATTTCCACAACTTGGCTTCCTGTTAAAGGTATTTGATGCTCACCCATGTGTCACCACAGCAAAGTCGCTTTCTTCAGGGGGACCACACATGATCGAACTTTAATTTACATTTTATTTTCTAATTGTGATTTAAAATGTCAACAAGAAGATGATGTCATGATAGCCATTCAAGCAAATGACTGTTATGCCACACAAGTTAGAGAGAGAGTTGAAGGAAGTACATTTTCTTTAAGAGGCGGTATTGCTAGTGGTCGAGAATATAGGTGCTGGAGTCAGAAGTTTGTTTTTGTTCTACCACTTAGGAGCTGTGTGACCTTGGGAAACTTATTTTCTCCCTTATGGCTCATCTGTTAAGTGGAAGTGACAATAAGGTCTGTGTGAGGATTAAATGAGTTAATGTTAACAGACTGTTAAGGTATCCAGCACATAACAAGTGCTCAATAAATGTTAGCTGTCATTATTATTAACATTGTTTGAAGCAATGAATCACTGTAGGTGAGGAAAGTACCCAGACATTAACTTTTAAGTCCAAAATCAAGTGCTTTCTAATTTCTAAGAAAAAAAGGTATACATATGTAAATAAAACCATGTATATATGTAGATGTACAGTTATTCAAAGGAAAAAATCGCTTAATACACACAGAGGAGAATAATTAAAAACAGTAGAAATTGTCAGTAGAAATATATCTGGGAATATACCATAAGACCTAAAAAACTAGGATAAATTCTAGATACCCATAGAATTTCATTAGAGACTAAAATTCAGTAACTGTTAAAAGCTTTGGGCAGATATTCAAGAGAAACTGCTTAATATCCAATAATAGATACTCCTATTATAGAAAAATCAAAACTGTGTCTTCAACCAAATAGGAAATGCAAACAAAACCCGGTATTTTGAAGATATGCTTCAAAATTATTCTGTCAGTCCCAAGGCAAGTATAGAGGTCAAGATCATAAGCATGGGTTTTGGAAAGCAGGTCATTGCTATGTTGCCCAAGGTCAAAGATCATGCAGAATATGTAGACTGTGAATATAATGAAGGTTTAGACTCAAATGTTAATTGTGTTACAGAAGAATCAAGTCAAATAAAATCATGTGTATGCATGTACAGAAAGGTGAGATTATTTAAAAATCATAACACACATTTAATGTAGTGTTTCTTCTTTCCCAGAAATATGATTATTAAGTCAATTGTGAATCTTCCATTAGGTGGTATCTTGGATCAATGTCACAATTCCAAAATTTGTCCTTAAGGGCTCACTGAGAAAAACTTTATTTTTAGAATAAATTTCAGTATTAATACATATTTATGTTGTGAATTCAACATTTTTAATCATAAATCACTCTACTATATATCAACAGCAGCCTCATTCTTCACTAATTAGTGTTCTTTTTTTTCATCATAATCTGGTTGA
Source organism: Zalophus californianus (assembly GCF_009762305.2). Taxonomy (NCBI): domain Eukaryota; kingdom Metazoa; phylum Chordata; class Mammalia; order Carnivora; family Otariidae; genus Zalophus; species Zalophus californianus. The sequence continues at coordinate 81,398,304 of NC_045606.1, forward strand.
GTTTTTGGAAGAAATGTAGACAAAGTGTGAGAATTCACATCATCCCTTGGCTTTTCTACTTTAAGATCTTATTTTCAAACACTAAAACTGCCTGATGCCATTGGCCATATGGCAGTGTTTCCCATGGACAGAAATGATATATCCCCAAGCACCTCAGTCATGCTGCAAAAGAGCCTGATTTTTCTCCTTTGGAAAATTAGTCTAGTCAAAATCTCATGGAAACAATTATTGGTTTTCTGTGTAGAACTCAATTCAGTTGAGTCCATTGCTGCCTGAATCTTCCTTATTCTGCAACACTGTATATACAAGAATTATATGTTACAGCCAATATCTAAATGCCTTCTAACTCCTACAGTGGTGAGAGACAAATTGGTAACACAGTGAATTATTTCAGTTTAACATTCAGTTCTCAAGACAGACTGCTGGTTGTTAAAGGCAAGCATTATGAACTGATGATGATCCTTTGTAAGTAAAAACGTGAACAGATTTCACATATATTTTCAGGCTCACAGGTATTTTATAGGTATTTTTTTCTGATGCTAAACACTTAAATCAAATCAAAATGTCTTGTTTAATTGTACTTGGGAAAGGAAAAATGACACAATGGAAATGTTTGCTTATTTTTCTTATTCCTTCTCCACTAAGGATATTAGCTGACACTATTTATGTAACTAAATGTTTACATTACAGTGGATACCAAGTACTTAATGTACCTTTAAAATATACCTCTATACATTTGAAGTAAATGAATTCCTCAAAGTGATGAGAGAATGATCCTGGATGATTGGCTAATGGGTGTATGTCAGTAGATAGATGATGAAGTAAATGAGGGAAGAACTTCAGAAAGAAAACTCACCAAGCTATCTCTAGTAAGATACATTTCATTTACTGCACTACAATGACCTGTGTATGTTCCTGTTTCTGCCATTTAACTGGGAGCATCTATCTCAATGTCTGAACCGTATGTTCTGTACAGTGATAGCCATGACCAGGGTCCATTGGATCACGCCTGGACAATGTCATAATAAAGAGCCATTTTCCCCAAGGGCAGAGTTACTCCCTGTGAGGATGGTGATCTCTCTCTACTCTGAGCCTTATCCAGTCCTCAATCCATTCACCACACTTTACCCAGAATAAATGTCTTTCCGGGGGGTAGGAGGGATAAAACAACTTTTCTGATTAGTATCACTTTAATTTCATGACCAAAATGTTCGGAAGACTTCAACACTGCCTGGAAATCTCCCTACATTTCTCTGTCAGCGGCTCTCTCTCATTGTGCTCAACAAATGTTGTCTGTGTTGTCCCCTCTACTAAATCTCCAACTACCCCCACCTTCCTCTGGCCTCCACTGATGATCTTACCCTATACTTCACTGGAAAACAAAACAAAACAAAAAAACAAAAACAAAACTCATAAAGCATAGCCCCCACTTTTATTCCACAACTAAATGTTCAAGGTCTTTTACCCAGCCCCTTCCCTCTTGGCCTCTCTAGCTAAAGTAGAGAAAATGTCTGTTTCATTAAAGATCAACTCTACTCTACATACTCTGGTCATTACCTCCTCCATATGCTCAGGGGTCTCTCTTCATAGATCATCACATCTCTTACTGCCTCCTTAACCCACTTCATTATGGAGGCTTACTTCTCAGCATTCAAATGTACATTAGGTCATTTTATGATTAGGGGAAGGAAGAGATGGTAAGAGAGGAAGAGGAAGGAAGAGTGTCTTCCTTTGATACCCTGATCCATCTGCAGCTACAACCTTATCTTTCCACTTCTCTTCTCAGCCAAAGGTTTTGAAAGTTACCCTAAAAGGCTCTCTCCATTCACTACCCTATCTTCCTTTACTCTTCAGCCCTCTGTAGCTAGTTCTATCCTTCGGTATTGAAGCTTCCCCCTCAAAGGTCACCAACTGCATCCATGTTGCCTAACCAGGAGACCCTTGGCAGTTCTTACTTTCCATGGCCTCTCAGCTGTATGTTAACACCCACCATGCTTAAGAAAATGAGTTCTGAGTCTTATATAAGTCCGGAATCACAGTTCTAAGACACACAGGATGTGTGACCCTTTTAAATTTCCTCATCTATAAATGGCGATAGCAATTATTTCCCTCTATTTTGTGTGTGTGTGTGTGTGTGTGTGTGTGTGCACGCGTGTATGTGTGTGGTGACTGATTACATGATATAATTAATCTAGGTGAAGTGCTTGATCTTATACCTGGCACATAGCAAAAAGTTGTTAGTTTTTATCATTGGTAATACTATTGGTGTTCATTCTTCCTCAATCATTCTCTTACCTTGTACTTCATGAAACAACACTCACCGAAGGAAGAGAGACAGTGGTTCAGTCCCCTGAACGCAGTCTACAGGATTGGTGCCCTGTAGCCACCATGACTTTGCCCACGAGTGGAAGTATTGCTGTATTTCCTAGATGACTTTTTTTAAAAAGACTTTATTCATTTATTTGACAGAGAGACACAGCAAGAGAGGGAACACAGGCAGGGGCAGTGGGAGAGAGAGAAGCAGGCTTCCCGCGGAGCAGGGAGCCCGATGAGGGGCTCGATCCCAGGACCCTAGGATTATGACCTGAGCCGAAGGCAGACGCTTAATGACTGAGCCACCCAGGCGCCCCCTCCTAGACAACTTTTACAGAGTGATCTGGGGGCCTGTTCCCAAACGGTAGTCCTAGAAAGTCTGTGAAATTCCCCATATTCTTTAATGAATCTCTTTTTGGGTGAATTAGCCTAGCCATATTTGGCTTTTATTGCTGCAACTAAAAATCCTGATAAAACAGTCAAATTTCTAACTCAACTTATTATTCTCTCCAAATTTCAGATTCATATATTCAACTGTGCCCTTGTCATTCCCACTTGGATATTTCAGAGCCATCTCAAATTTAACATGTTCAGAACTGAACTATTGATCTCCCTCTTTCCCATCCCAAATGGCTTGCATCCTAGCATATAGCAACACATCAAGAACCTGGAAGCTGTAACTGAATATTCTCTTTGTTACCCTCCACATTTTCTAAGTGGTCATTTTTGCCTACAAAATACATCTTGAATTTGTCCACTCATTTCTACCTTTATTTGGCATCACCCTAAATCAATCACTACTATCCCACAAATGAACCAAAATATCTGGTTTTAAAATTTCTCACCCTTTCCCAATTTGCTTTCTTCCAGTGCATTCTCCTCATAGCAAAGTAAATTTTTCAAAAGTAATGTTATTCTCTTACTGAAAATTTCTTAATGGTGTCTCATTGCTTCCACGTGAAAAAAAAAAAATTCTTAAGACTTACTATCATTTCCAAAGCCTTGAGGAATCTGGCTTCTGGTTACCCCCTTCACTGTATCCTATACCTTCCCTGCCATTTATTTCACCAGGACCTGAACTCCCTGACCTCATTTCACCTCTTTAAAACAGATGGGCTTTTCTGTTTCAGGACTTTTACACATGCTGTTTCCTCTGCCAGGAAGGCTCTGTCCCCTCCCCCAACCCCCCCCTTCAGCTCCCCACATGCCTCACACCAAACTTTAGAGAGACCTTATTATGCCAGTGTTAGTGAAGTATTCTTACTATGCTTTCTTGAGTCATGCTTTACTTTTCCTTCACAGCTGTTCTCATACTTGGAAATTATCTATTTCTTGATGTGATTATTTATTATCTATCTTCCCTGTTTGTCTGATTTTTACGAAGATAATAACTGGTCTGTTTTGTTTATCTCTAACATTTCAAGCTTTGTGTAGTGCCTGATACACAGAGTTGGCTATTCAAAATTATCTGTTCAATGTTTGAATTAGCTATTTCCATTGGTAACATCCCTAATTGCTCTACAGTTTATGATGCTTCCTTTAAATGGCTCTGGTTGCAGTTTGAAATAGAAAGGTAGGAATGATGGGACTGTGTGACAGGACAGATTCAAGCCAAACATGTAAAACCAAAAGCCCAGTCTGCCTGTTTTCTCTGATGACTAGATGCAATTAGGCTTCTGGATCAGGGATGAATTTTTTGGTAGATACAAACAAGTTGGGTATTTCAAAACTCCATTATCTGAAACATACAAATAATGTCATAGACAGAAAAGAATTACTGTGACTTAAACAATACTTTTATATTAACAAATGTTGAACAATGACTATGATGTTCAAAAACTGATTATTAGGATGATGTAATTCTTAGAAAGGAAACACAGGGAAACTCTGTATTCCCACCATACTTACTAGAATATTTTATTCCTACATTATACCTACAGTGACAATACAAATTTGGGACTTCATCTGCAAATTACTTACTAAATGGTTGTGGGAAGACAGCCTCAGGGTGATAGACTCAGGCTTTTAGAAGCCATGTTAACTTATGTAATTTCTTAAGATAACTTATATAAGGTGCCTTTCTTATGTAAATAAAACATTACTATCTTCATCTATGTATAAAAATGTGGGTCCTAAGTGTGAATACGTAGATGTAATGACAGAGACAAAGGGGGCAGAATTACTTAAGAGGGCTTACATTTGGACTAACATAACATAATAAAATAAAATTTAAAAAAAAGGCTTACATTCGGGACGCCTGGGTGCCTCAGCCAGTTAAGTGCATCTGACTGTTGATTTTGGCTCAGAGCATGATCTCAGGGTCCTGAGATCAAGCTCTGTGCTCAGCGGTAAGTCTGCTTGAGAGTCTCTCTCTCCTTCTTCCCCTGGCCCTGCCTCCTACCCCACACAGTCTCTCTCTCTCTTTCTCTCTCTCTCTCAAATCAATCTTTTTTTTTTTTTTAAGTGCTTACATTCTTACTTTAAAGGTTTAAGGTCAATCTTATGCAACTCCCCCTTCTCAATGTCAGGAATCACTTCAGCTTTGAAGAACAGTTTTCCTCACTGACCCATACATCTATCTCAGTGATTAGCATGAACTGTTAACATAGAATACACTTACTCATGTCAAAGTGGTTCACTTTTCAGCTGCTTCTTTGGCTCACAATAAAAAAAAAAAAAAAGGTTTATGTGATATATGGAAACCTCAAAAACCACAAAGCTAAATAAAAATAATAGTTTAGGGCAAATAATCTGTAACAAGCATACCCATGAATACTCTTGGTATTTATTTTAATATAGTTCAATAGGGTTGTTTGCTTTCTAATCAAAGAGCACTCTGTATTTCTATTTCTCTTCCTCAGAAGCAGTAACAGAGCCTATCTTGGTAATATCCATTGTGGGTAAGAAGGGGAAATAATTGGATCCAGGGCTCTCTCAGATGACGCAAAACATGTCCTTTGATAATTCTCAGTAAGTCTTATAACACAGACTATAAACAACTGTTAGACTTAAAAGTCATAGTGGCATAGTCCTAGAGTTCATATAGCAGGATTGTAAGAAGGTTACAAGTTCCCCTAGAATCAAGACAAAATGCCATCATTAGACTTAAAGTGAACTCTCTTCATAACCATTTCTAGAAATAACCAGAGCCCTATGCAGGTGGGCACGTGTATTATAATGCTTCCTCTATATCTGGATGTGAGTTGATGTGAGGTGACAAGGGTAATTTTCAGATCAATTGGCATGACTACATGGTTTATGGTTATTGTGAACATCCCTGGTGACCAGGGTGTAAACAGACCCCACAGCCAAATCCCTGGGTTTTGGTCTGGCCCTGCTACTACCCAGTTCTGCAAATCTATCCTCTCTTGGCTTCAGTTTCTATAAATTGAAGAAAAATGGAATACTTTTTCCTTAAGATCAACCTCCAGTTCCAAATTCTTAATCAAAAAAATTATGGCAGGTTTAAGAAAATAATTAATGGTCTACAGAATTAAAATCAAAGAGACTTGCTGAGGTAAGCAGCAAAATTTGCAAAGGACAATGTAAGGTTCATTTCCTTCTAGACTAGGTAAACTTGTACCCAGTATTTATGTGGACTTGAAAATTATAAGTGTTTTAAATAAATTAATTCTAAAATGAAGGCATTTAAAATTATTAGCTGCTTATCAGCATGAAACACAAAGAACACTGAAGTGTGAGATTTTTCCAGCGAAACTCATCATTAAACTTTCACTAACAATGCCATCATTTCCTTTCCCTCTGTGATCACACGATCTCCCAGGTACAATTTTAGGTTTAACAGTCTTAAGACTAGGCAAGACTAGGAAAGCTGAGCAGGCAAATCAAATGATTAAGTTTTTAAAAGTTTTACAGGTATTTAAGCCTTGGGAAAGCTTAATTAAAGTTAATGAAGAATTTAAAATGGGAGTGAAAATTAAAGCAGTAGGAAATGTTAAAGAAAAAAAATCACTATTCGGTTGAAAAAAATCCAGGAAGAGCCACAGGGAACTGATGCTAATCATCATCGATTGAAAGAACTGGCTCTGGCAAACACAGGAAGTGACCCGAAGAAACTAAACTGCAGAAATGTGGGCAGGAAAGTGAAAGTAGGGGAGTCGTGTAAAATGGAGGATGCAATGGAGATCTTATTTTTCAAGCAGAATATTGATTCTGCTTAACCGTACTTTTCCTAACTTTCATATTATCATAAAGACAATCAGAATATCCTCAGCTCTTGGGCCTCCTGAGTGGCTCAGTCAGTTAAGTGACCAACTCTTGATTTTGACTCAGGTCATGATCTCGGGGTTGTGGGATCGAGTCCCATGTAGGGCTCTGTCCTGGGCATGGGGCTTCTTTGGGACTCTCTTTCTCTCTGCCCCGTCCCCCCTTAAAAAGAATAATATCTTCAGCTCTTCAAATTTACTCACTCACTCATTCATTCAACATTATATTTGGATCTCAGTCTATCAGAACATCTGGTTGAGTTCTGTACCATTAAATTCACTACCCACCTATCCTATGAGAATAGATTGCAGTTGCATTCCATAATTATATGAAATAAAGTGTAAAATTTAAAACTTCAACCTACTTGCTCCCAGTTACTGGTGACTCATCTTGAACCAAGCTTATCCCTGATTGATACTATTAATAAACAAACACATAATATAACATTTTCTGGAATATATTACTGCAGATATATATTAGGCATTTGAATTAGTAGTGTTGTTTTAATTTATCAAATAATATCTGAAATGCACATGGACTAGAAACCAAGTAGCTGGTCCAAATCTAAAGAAGCTGGTTTCTTTTGCTCAAGCACAATAAGAATGATCACAGAACACTACATCAAAAACTAATGATGTAATGTATGGTCATTAACATAACATAATAATAATAAAAAAAGAATGATCACACCAAGAATTATTACTTTAGGGGCACCTGGGTGGCTCAGTTGGTTAAGCATCTGCCTTTGGCTCAGGTCATGATCTCAGGGTCCTGGGATTGAGCCCCAGGTGGGACTCCCTGCTCAGGGGGGAGCTTGCTTGTCCCTCTCACTCTGCTGCTCCTTTTCCCTCCACTGCTCGCCCCTGCTTGTATTCTCTCTCTGGCTCTCTCTCAAATAAATAAAATCTTAAAAAAAAAAAAGAACTATCACCTTAAGAATTATCATATGTGATTTACCTGAATCCCAAATAGATATATTTCCAAAGCATAGCACCTGGGAGAAATACAGCATTAAAATCAGCTCACAAAGTAACTGTATTTACAGAAATGCAGAGAAAATCGGCTAACATTGGCACTCTCCGATTGCAGGGCATAAATATTGTGTTCAGCCATTTCTTCATGGTTGGCAATGTAACATAAATAATAAAAACTATCTTAAATAGTCTATCAGTTATCAAAATCAGGGAACTGCCCACTAAACTTTTAGTATTGTCTTTCTTTTTTAGGAGGGAGGTGGGGGTTCCAAATTCAAACTAGAAATAATAACCATAAAATAATACCATGGGTACTAAATGCCCACATTTGGGGGATTTGGAGAGTGATAGAAGACTAATGACAACCATGATAGACTGGGTTGCCGAGGGACTGTGCCCCCTTACCTGAATCTCTTCTGGCAATCAAAATGTTGAAGAATGTGCAAGAGGGGCATAGTCAAAGACCAGCCTTAATCTCCTGGGGGCACCTTAATTTCCTGGGGGCATCAAAGAAGGCCTGTGGCTCATGGAAAATGTTATATTATGTGTTCGTTTATTAATAGTATCAGTCAGGGATAAGCTTGGTTCAAGATGAGTCACCAGTAACTGGGAGCAAGTAGAATGAGGTTTTAAATTTTACATTAGTGAGAGATCTAAGAACTGTGATCCCCTCCTCATGTCACCATCTTGGAAGCAAGACCCACCAGGAAGAATGGCAGCCATGAAAAGGGGCTGAAAGTTAACAGCTGGAACTGAGGAGGGACATCGTTGGTTGTTGGAGGTGCTTTGCTTTCATAGACAATCTGTGTTGACTATTAAAAAAATTAAAATGTGCTGTTTTTCATCAGTAGGCGTTGCCTTTGAAGAGGATGTGTACTTAGGGAAGCAAATTCATCCACATCTGACATCGGTCGCAGGGTCTAACCTTTGGCAACAGATTAATGCCTTAGCCAGGAACCCAAATGAAAAGTGCTTATGCACATAGTACGATGGCTCTGATTTAGTAATGTTCACACAGCAATTCACATTTACTGAATGCTACAGCGGTTTCTGTTACTTTTTCTTCAGGACAGATCCCTGAGGTATTATCTCCATTTTTTTTTTTTTTTTTTTTTTTTTTTTAGGTGAGGAAGATAAGGCATCGAGTAGTTACTATGGAATCATAGAGATTTAGTCAAGCTACGTCTGCACACATAAAAACAACCTTTTGGAAAATAAAAATGAGTCTAAAATGCTTGCTTGACAGTAAACAGACTAGTGACACTGAAATATTTTCTTAGTAGTAAAATTCCACTTTCCCCCCCAAATAATGTTACAATTCCAATTTTTAAACAAGATAACAACTACATTATTTTTGTAAAAATTTTAAGTATATTTTCTAACATTTATTCATTATTAGGGCAAATAATGTTTTTATGAATATAAAATTTAAAATCAGAGAGCATGAATAATAGTTCCAGGCATCTATCACCCTCAGCAGCTATGAATTTCAGAACTCCTGAATTCCACAGACAACAGGACCACTGGATATTAAGAGGAAATGTTTGCTTAACCTTGCCATCGAAAATTATAAATTCAATAAAACTGTTAACAATCGTGTAAACATGCCATGGTGTGTAAGGTGAGAATGTGTCAGAACCCTTCAATTCAGTTACTTTGTCAGTCAACTGTCCAGTCCAGCTGGGGGTGGGGGGCTGTTGGGGGGTGAGATGAGGAGAAGCACCAGCAAAGGCAGCTACATAGGGAGATTGAAAGGGGTAGGAAAGAAGGCCTGTGGCTCATGGAAAGGCTCCTTTCTCATCTGGGTTACAGATCTGTCCTTTCTCCAGCAAACAACCAACTAAAATTAATAAAGAGATGTTAATGGTTATATTAATTTTTTAAGAAGAAGCAATAGCCCGAAGCTGATGACCTAGAGGCTAGAGCTGTCTCAATCTGTTGAGAAAGAATTTAATGGAACTAGAGAAAAAAGGGGGGAAAAATGAAGAAAAGCAGGCAGGAAGACCAGGTGAGATTCAGCCCACTGGAGTTGATGGCATAATGTGTGCTGAGACCACACAGTTTCTGAGGGCAATTCAAGAGCCACAGGCTGAGTCATGGCTCACGGACTCACAGAAGCATTTCTCAACAAAAGCTAAATGGGGTGAACCCAGACTCCAGAAAAGATAAGGCCACGCCTCTCCAGGGACCAAAGGGAATCTGAAGAGAATGGCCTGGCCTTGGACATGAGGTGGGAGATAAAGTGAATTACAAAGGACAGGAACTAGTGAGTGGAACCAGTGATCAAGACTGGATGAGCAGAGAACAGGATCCCACACTGTCAGACTTGGAAGGGACCTGAGAGCATCCTCTGATCTGAGAAGTTTGGGGATGACTCGTTTGAAGCACACCTGTCACCTATCAGCTCTGTCCACAGTCTCTTCGATGCTTCAGACCTGGGCCCAAGTGAATAGTGGGGCACTGAGTTACCAAGCTACTCTGTGTGAAGTTGCTTTCTAGATCAAGTGTAGTAAAATCCTTTGGCGCTTTACAAAAGGGAAGCTGTGGAGGACATGTGCTAATGAATTGGAAGGGAGGAATACATTTTGAATAAAAACGGAGACCAGAAACTCCAATAATGGATTCTTTGAAAAAGAATTCTCTTATTCCCCAAATCTGTGGAATAGAAAATTAAGCTTTTACACACAAGCAGCAGCGGGAATCTACTTGGGGAAGCACTTCTGTTAGACCAGAAAATATATATGATTGAACTTTGTAAACTAAAAAGAACTAAGAAAGGGAAATAATACTGAGGTGGCCCTGGATTTGAGTCCTTATTTCACAAACTGTGTGTGTGTGTGTGTGTGTGTGTGTGTATTTTTCCCTGAAAATAAATGTGGTAGATACCCATTATCGAGTATTTGGAAAATAGTTGGAAAGATAAAAAGAGAAGAAAAATATTCAATCTTAAACCTCCCATTTAGACTTGGTGCATTATATACCAGGCTTTATTGATATGTACATCTGTGCCTTGTTTATAAATAAAATTGGGATCCTAATGGTCTCTTTCTCTACTTGTGAATACATTGTATACTTATAATCTTAAAACATTATTTTGCAGGCTATGTGAAATTCTATTACTCTTACTAGATTCCCAAAAGTTAAAAAGTTAAGTCTTCAAATTACCTCTATTTCTTTTTTTTTAAAGATTTTTTATTTATTTAAGAGAGAGAGAATGAGAGATAGAGAGCACGAGAGGGAAGAGGGTCAGAGGGAGAAGCAGACTCCCTGTCAAGCAGGGAGCCTGATGTGGGACTCGATCCCGGGACTTCAGGATCATGACCTGAGCTGAAGGCAGTCGCTTAACCAACTGAGCCACCCAGGCACCCTAAATTACCTCTCTTTCAAATAAAGTTGTGAATTAACGTCCTTGCTTTTACTTGCATTTATTTGGTTACTGGTAAGATTCATCATTTTGCATGTTTTGGGCTGTTTGCATTTCTTTTGTGTATTGCCTTCAAGTCTTCTGTCCATTTTTCTCCTGCGGTAGTAAGCTTTTTTAAACAACTCTCTGTATATTAAGTATATTAACCCATCCTCTGCCATAGCTATTTAAAATAGCATTGATTTGTCTTATTTCATTTATGGTATTTTCTTGCATATAGGAGGCTTTAAATTTGTATGCAGTTCAATGTTTTCCCTCATGGTTTTTGGTTTTGGTGTCAAATTTTGAAAGCTCTCCTCTGTGCTACAACCACACATACATACTCACCAGTAGTTTCATCTAGTTCTTCCAAGGTGTAATAAGACTGGGGCTTAGAGGTTGGAAGCCATTCCTAATCCTCACGTTAACCCTGTGCTGTATTCTGCTTCCACTGATCTGAGGGTTAATCTGATCTGTGCTTCAATTTCATCATAAAATATGCTTAATATTAGTATCTACCTCATAGGACCTCATAGTAATAACGGGGATAATCCATGTAAAGTATATGCATAGTGCCTGGCATATAATAAATACTAAATAAACCTTAGAGATTATTTAACTCCCTACTACAAATGAACATAAGTTTACAGAATACAATAAAACAAACCTAAACTTAATTTTTCCAAATTTTCCCCAACACTATATTTTGAATACTACATATTGTATCCCACTAATTTGAAATGCTGACACTATACACTAAATGACTCCAGGTGTTTGAATACATTTCTAGACTTTTTATTGATGTCGATTGATCTGTCTGGCTAGTAATGCAATGCCGCTACCATATTATAATCAGTATGGCTGAATAATGTTTTAATTACTTTCAGTGCAACTATCCCACCATAATTATTCTTTTTTTCAGAAAATGCCCTTGACTAATCAGGTTGCCAAAACTCCTGGTTAAAGTTCCAAGAGGGAATTAAACAAAAGTATATGAAAATGTCATTTTTCTAAAGAGCACTCCAAGTGCTCCCTCTAAATATTTGTACAGAAAGTCCAAGGTGAGCTTTTTTGTCTAAATCCTACCTTAACCCTAATCACTGTCTAGGTTCTGTCCAGTAGAATGTAAGTGTACAAAGGTCAGCACCAAATGTCAAAAAAGAAAGAAAGAAAGAGAGAGAGAGAGAGAAAGAAAAAAGAAAGAGAAAAGAATATCAGCTTATTATTTTTTTAAAGATTTTATTTATTTATTTGACAGAGAGAGAGAGAGAGGTCACAAGCAGGGGAGTGGGAGAGGGAGAAGCAAGCTTCCTGCTGAGCAGGGAGCCTGATGTGGGGCTCGATCCCAGGAACCTGAGCTGAAGGCAGGTGCTTAAATGACCGAGCCACCCAGGCGCCCCAGAAAAATCAGGTTTTTAAACCTTCTTTGAGAAGACCAAATTGATGAATACATTGAGTCTCTCTCCCCAAATCATTCCCTAAACTTACCCCCAGTGACCCACGAGACCCTGATTCATCACAGGATAGTGGTCAGCCAGCCCAAGCTGACCCTGCTTCATCCATTAATTACCACAAGGAGGAAGAGACCAAACGCCTACAGAAGCTGAGAATGGCAGTCAAATGCCAACAACTCCTCCTCCAAGTTCCTCTGCCCTATAGGGAATGGCTTGGTGCGCAGGGGGTTCTTACCTGCCTCTCTCCCTCCCTCACTAGGTCATCAGTCCTGTTGAGTAGGAAGCGAAGCAAGTGGCAAGAAAGAGATGCTGAAAGTATTACAGTTACACTACTCTTTGCAAGAGAGTAGATTTAAAATCCCCTCATAGAGACAGAAAGAAAAAAGGAGCCCTTTAACAACTTGTTTCAAATCAATAGATGCCGTCTTCACAGTGGTCTGATTTCTGTCCCGTCTCCTATTTTAATGATTCTGGGGTTCTGTGTGCAAAGCATAAGTTTTAATAGATCACTGGATAGGCTGTATCATTAACTACTAAAACACCATGTTCACATTCCTACTCTACTGGGTTTTTATTTCATAATAATACCTTAAGGCTTTCCAAATTACTCTAAATTTATATTTTGTAAAAGGTTCTTTGGGTTCTTTAACCTTCTCCAGGGACTGGGAGGCTTAAAGGAAGATAAAATGGAAAAGAGATCTCTTAATAGAACTGTGTAAATTATGCTGAAGATAGAATAAGCAATGAGGAAAACTGCTATTTTTCAAATTAATTCTGGCCATCAAGTAGATCGGGAGTGTGAATGTGACAAAAACCATATGCAAATGTGTCTGTGATATCTTAAGGCTCAGGAGAGCTAGCGAGAGGAATGGTATGTTTAAGCAGATGTATAGAAATCAGGAGGGGAGCCTTCAAAAAGTCCTGATAAAGGGAAGGATGAAAGCACAGTTGAGAATCTGAAAGGCAGGAAAGCTCAAGGGGTTCATTAGGCTATTCAGAAAGAAATTTCAGTTTTTCTTCTGCAAAGAATTCAGAAAACAAAGAAAAAGGCAAGAAAAAGACATCTAAAGAGATCAACAGGAATCTGCAATGACTTCAAATTTCATGAGAATTTGCGCACATGATAGAAGGGCAAATAATTAAAAGGAGGATATTTGTAAAATATAGAGTCAGGAAAGCAAACACATGTAATAAGCTAAGGCTTAGAAAAATACATGTAGTAGGAAATACATTCTCCTTCCCATTTACCTCCCCTTCCTCCTCCACCTTCTTCTTTCTCTTCAAGTGCCATCCAGTTCAAGAAGGACCAGAAAAGCAATGTCTTTTGTTCCTCATAGAGGGGATGATTAATGACTGTTTGCGGGTGGAGTGTGGTTCTACCTCCCATTCTCTTCTGTAGTGGGGGCAACTGTCAATTAAAGATGGTTAAGACCAGTGTTGGCATGAAGCTAGCTGGTGGAAGAGATTGCAAAAGGCACTTTCTAATTCTTAATGCACCAAAGGCTCTCAGCCATGTTCACTTACAAGTGACCATAGCTCCCGGTTTGCCTGATACAGTCCCATTTGTGCCTGCCTTTCGGGCATACTTATTAATAGACCTCCTTTCTCTTTTAAAAATATCTTTATTGGGATGATAAATTATATGGTCATCTCGCACCTATGCCAGAATGCCGAGGGTATTTCACATTTAATTGTTTTCAATAACCTTTGAAAATCTATGGAGAAGTGGTGGTGTGAAGTTGAGATGAGCAGATGTTCTCATTTTCAAAAGTGGGAAGAAGGGAGGTGTTATTATATCTAGACTAAAGAATGCAGACTTGGTAATCTGAGGGACAGATCATCGTACAGATTTTTGTGATGACTTTGAGAGAAAGCAGCCACCAAGAGGGAACATGAATTGAGACAGACTAAATTAGGTGAGCTCCACCTTAATTCCTTCTTTATTCAGGTGACTGTAGTGCATGTCATGGGATTTCTATAGAGAGATCAAAATGGATTTTAACAAGACCTCAAAGTTCTTCTTGATATTCTTAGAGATGAGGATAGAAATATGAACTGTCATACAGTTTGTTGAATTTTAATTGGTTGAATGACTATTCCAAATAGTGTTGACTAATGTTCACTAATGAGCAACATTAACACTGCCCTTGGCACTGTCCTTTTCAATATTTTCCTCACCAAATTGGATTAAGACATGCTGATCAAAGTTACATGTGACGCATGGCAATAGCAGATACTGAGATGACAGAGTCAGAATCCAAAATTATCTCATCAGACTGGGAAAATGAGCCAAGATTTAATATTAAATTTCATGGGGAGAAACAATTTCACAGGGAGAAATTTATTTTCCAAAAACAAGTTGTGCAAAAATGAGAGGATATGAGATTATGTAGTAGCACATATGAAAAAGAAATAAAGCTTTTATTTGACTAAAAGTCATATTGGGGTGAGTTGGCCACAAAAGCATTAACCTCAAAATCAAGAGGGTGATATATCAGTTGTGCTTTGAGCCCAGGGTGTCACACCCAAAATAACATGTTTCATTCTGGGAACCTCAAGCTTAAGCAACATAGTGACAAACTGGCAACGATGCAGAGAATAATCAGGATAGTAAGTTGTAACAGTCATTTTTTAAAAAGAATAATATATACAGTAGCAATAACAACGAAGATTTGCAATCCTTTGTCTACATTCTGAAATCCAAAAAGTCAGAAAACCAAAAAACGTTTAACTCAATCATTGCCAAATCCTGACCTGAAATGAGGACAGAAGGCTACTTATAGTATTTATCTATTCCAACTTGGCATGCATATTTATATGTTTATTTGCAGAAATATTCATGTACTTGATTATGGTATTCTGCCCTATGTCCCACTGGGAATATTACTTTAGCTCTTCATGTATCTCCATATTGCCTTTTAAATAAAACTACAATAATAATAATTTCAAAACTTATCTGGTTTCAAAGGCTTGGGTTAAAGGACTGAGAACTAATAACAATATTATTATATCAATACAATATATAGTAGTATGTATTATAGGATATAATATCATTAACAATAATAACAATAACATCATCGATAACAATAGCTAATATGGGAATAGCACTATGTGCCATGGTGGTGTCACAGCATTCAGACCAGCAAAGGCATCACTGCAGCAGAGGTTAGGACCCAAGAGCAACCCATGGCCATGAGAAGCAACAAGAGTAAACTGTCAGACTTTTGCCTCTCTCTTCATCTGCCATCTGTTGACTGGGTGCACCCCCAACATCCTTGGACAACTTAAGGAGAAGACCTTGAATGTGAGATAATGGACTTATAGGACATATAGGGGTGTTTTGCAAGGTGGATCCCTTTGAGTAGGCTTTACTGGGGAAAGGGGAAACTTACAAAGAGAGGATCAGAAGAGGACATGGGGCACCCATCCTTCTATTGTCTTCATAGAAAGGTATGGGGCTTGAGTGAGCTGCTAGATAGAGTGTGCGTGGGTGGCTTTTCTTTCCCTTTTAAAGGGTAAGCTTAGGCTTGTCAAATTTGTCATGGTACATGCTGAGTTCTAATAACTGCTAACTTATTAGTTATTTTGAGTGTTTAATCCCTCCAAATATGCTGTTCTGAATTCTAACATTCAGAAGTATGTCTGGAACATAAAAGTTTAAAGAGACATTAGTGGAAAAGGTAGACTATATGACCTCTAAGTTATTTTCCAACTCAGAGTGTCTTTGGTTTTACTAGATGCTCTGGAGAAACATTCCATATTATTAATATTTCCTCTAATCTTAGTTGGCATTCTATTAGCGTTCTTCACTGATACCACACAGTGAATAGAGAATTTAAATATGTCAGTATAGACCTTTGTCCTCAATTCTATTAACTGATTCAGTGCAATATAAACTGCACTCAGGTTGAACATCATTTCTACCTAACTCAAACACTATAATTCAATCTCTTCTGATTCTTATTCCATCTTTCAACCCGACAGCCTCTTCCCATTTATTTCCTTCCCCTTCTCATGCTTCAGACTCAACAAAATCCATATTCCAGCTCTACTGTACTGCTTACCAGAGATTTGATAATCCCCAAATAGCAACTAGGTAAATTTAT
The DNA here is from genome assembly GCF_009762305.2 of Zalophus californianus. Lineage (NCBI taxonomy): Eukaryota > Metazoa > Chordata > Mammalia > Carnivora > Otariidae > Zalophus > Zalophus californianus. Next base: position 81,414,781 of record NC_045606.1, read on the forward strand.
AGTTGTCTGTGTCATAACAGCTGGGGAATATAAAAGGCAGTGTGTTTTTCCCTAGTCATAATCCTTAAATGCAGGTGATAACATCTTCTGTGATCTATTTGGGATTCTTTCTCCTTTAAATAAGAGAGTACATTGTCTTCCTGCAGTGGGTGCTCACGCTCCCAAAACTGTATCTACAGTAATGTATCAAAGCATCTCAGTGTTGCTAAGCCTCACATTAGCTATGTTCAGTCAGACTATGCAGTGGATCAAATTTAGATTTTTAGGAAACCTACCAGGTGCTATGTTATGCACTGTGTTAGACACTGGGAAAATAATTATAGTTCCTGGCCCTCAAGAACTCACAATGTAAAATAAAAAAAATAACTATAATTTAATGTAATAAGTATAATAAAGGAGAGAGGTACAACTGGCCAGCCCGAGGGTCATGTGATTCCCCAGACAGGAGGAAACATCATTTGTTCTGAGCAAGTTACCATGGCAAAAAGCACGCCAGCTGACCATTTAGCCAAATTACATCGATGACAGTCATCTAGCAATTGCCCTTAGGTTTGTACATAGCTGAGCACAAAACCTGGGTCAGGAAAAATAATTGAAAAAGAAAAAACTAAATGATTAGAGTTCTGGTCACATTTCCAGGAGATCTAAAGTACACTGATGTGCCATAAATGCAAAAATTAATGTGGGTCAAGCCCTCCATCTTCAGGGTGGTGGTACAAGGACAGGAAAGGAACTTCCAGGCCAATCACCTCAAGCTCAAATAGCCTATTTTTTCCTCTTTTCTTCCCCCCCAACTTTTTTTTTAAATCCCAGTGAGCTATTTAAATGTCATTTTCTACATGTGCCATGACAGAAATGTGGGAAGTGGGAAGCACTGCAAGGATAAGCCACAGACGTTTAGATTAAAATTAAACTGATTAATTGATTCACTGATTTATTTTTTCCTTGATAAAGATATTAGTGGATGTCATCGGTTTGAAGCAGGAATATTGACGAAACCCAAACATGAGCAGCACGAAGATTTGGTATTTAACTTTGTGATTTACTGATTTGTTTTTGAGAACTGCTTCTGTGGATAGGATTTATATAGATCTTAAAAAAAAATTGACTTCTACTCTTTATATTTTTTATATTCAAGATATATCTGTTATATGTAAATAGCTGATGAGTAGATATAGATTAGTGTCCTGAATTCAAGGAAAATCCAATAATATCATGGAGGAATCTGATTTTGAAGTCTCTGCAACTGTTGAGCAGCTCAAGCTTTTCACCCATAAGGAGTCTTGAGTGTGGGGTGCCTGGGTGGCTCAGTTGGTTGAGCGACTGCCTTCAGCTCAGGTCATGATCCTGGAGTCCTGGGATCGGGTCCAGCATCGGGCTCCCTGCTCGGCGGGGGGTCTGCTTCTCCCTCTGACCCTCTTCCCTCTCGTGCTCTCTCTCATCCTCTCTCTCTCTCAAATAAATAAATAAAATCTTAAAAAATAAAATTTATTAAGGAGTCTTGAGTGTTATATTTGTGTGAAGTTGGGAATCTTCTGACAGATTCTCTGGGCAAGGCAAAGAAAAATAACAATGTAGCAAAAGGGAGATCTCTTTATCTGAGCTGCTTAAAGCACTTTTAAAGCAGTGGTTCCCCTCTTTCCGATAAACTAAGAATACTCCTTAGACATATTCGTATAAACAAAAAAACAAAACCAAAACACGAAAACCAACAAATTCTATTTTGTAAACCATCTTCCACTAAGAGGTATTCCACTACCTGGAAAACACTATGCATCTTCCGTGTGCTTGCTGCTGCCTTCTTTTTGACGGATACCCCAGGGTCATGGCTCTGGCTGCACATAGTGTCTCAATTTCAGGAAAACAGGGAGTTTTTCTAAATTGACTCATGGTGAGGGCAGAGAGACCTCCAATCAAACGCTAGGTTTCCTCCACTGTTTTAAATTTAGATGACAAAAATACAATTTTAACTAATAATTTGAAAACTGTTTTTAATTCAGAGATGTCTTTGAAACTCTGTAAATCATTCTCTTCTTTTTTAAGATTTTATTTATTTATTTGACAGAGAGACAGTGAGAGAGGGAACACAAGCAGGGGGAGTGGGAGAGGGAGAAGCAGGCTCCCCATGGAGCAGGGAGCCCCACTTGGGGCCCGATCCCAGGACCCTAGGATCATGACCTGAGCTGAAGGCAGATACTTAACAACTGAGCCACCCAGGCGCCCCTCTGTAAATCATCCTTATTAAAGCTTCCCATTTGAGCACCTTTCTTAAATCCTGTCTTTCTTTCAAATTCCTGAAGCTTCTGTCTACAAAGCACTCCATTACATTGTTTCTTCCTATTTTCCTACCATTTTATTCACTCAGCTTCCCTTTATTAATTCAATAAAAATTATGTGCCAGGGTCTATGCTACTGATTAAAATTTAAAAGATGGGCAAAGTGCAGCCCCTCCCCTCAAGGGGCTTATAGTCCAATGGAGAACACTCTACTAGTCCCTTTTTTAAATTAGTTCAATACTTAATTTTTATACCTCTAAAAGTATCACATAAAATGTGCATACTACAGAAAATATTTCCCAAACTGATATTCTACCTACTATTATTTTTGGATGCATGGACAAACAATTCATAATTAAAACCTAGAATTTCCTCTGATATAAAATTTTAAATGAGGATATATTAAAATAAAGTTAATCACAGAATTTTAGAGCAGGAAGTGGTCTGTAGAGCTCTTTTAGTGTAATGTTCTCATCTTCCTGACAAAACACTAGTGCCTAGAAAGTGAAATCATTTTATTTACTCAATAAATATAATTGGAGCATCAACCATATGCCAGGCACTGAGGTAGATGCTGGAAATACAGTAATGAATGAGATCCACACGACTTGACTGTGTCATTAATAAATAATTACACACATAATTTAATTATAATTGTAATTGCTATAATTGAGAAGTAGGAGATGCTGAAAAAGTACAAAAAACAGGGTGATGAAACCCAGCTGTACATTCAGGGGCTACTTCTCTCAGAAGGCCTCATTAAAGATGGGACTTAATGAGCAGGAGGCTCACTCAGGTCGTATAGCTAGTGAGACGTACAACTGGAACTGAAAGTAAAGTTTCTGAAGGCATGAGTGGCATATTCTCTGCTATAAATTGGCAAGTTTCCTACTAGTGGTTATCCATGGTGCATTGACGATGAAATTGTCAGTAGAAGATTATCTCTTTTCCTTATAAGCTTACCTCGTTCCTACCTGACAGTCTGCTCATCTTTCAACAACAGTGTTGCCAACATATATAAACCCCATTATCTTTGATCAATAAGCACTTATTGCAACTTGTTGAAGTTTCCCAATAAGTAGAACTTGCTTTTTAGTTGTTTTGTATCTTTAATGCCTTTTATGTCCAGAAAAATGATTATTAAATCTATTTTTTTTGCAGGCGATGATAATAGAATTGAGGAAATGCAGTATATACACATATATTAAATATCTGGATGTGTATTTTTCCAATAATTTCTTTCTGATAGTGAGGTCTTTCCCCTCCATGCCATGCAATACAATCTCTTTAACAAAGCAAAGTAAGGAAGGAGTATTTTAGATTTATAACTCCTGTAAATAACCTATTTATCACTAACGTACCCATTTTATCATTGTCTATGTGCCCTGACATAGCACTGACTAATATTATTAGCAGTGTGCTTTGCTTAGGGGGATGCAAAGATAACCAACCTCATGCTGTTCACCCAGAAATATTTGTTACCTCCAACTTTTTGGTGAAATTCAGGTACCATCTGTGGTAATGAACAACATCCTCAGTGCTCGCCAAAGGAGGCCAGTCAGTTCTTCTTTGTGGCTATCAATTCACTTTTATTGATTCATACAGGTACACACACACACACACACACACACACACACACACGTGCATGTGTCTGAGTTACACTACCATCTTTTCCCTCTTTTCTGTGTATGGTTGCTTAAGATAAGGAAAAAAAACTTACTCATTTTTAGAAGCTAATAAGTGATTCTGGAACTTATGAATAAGTACTTTAGAAATATCTGAAGGAACAGTGAGCAGGTGGAGGAAAGAAATAGCTAGGCAGCCAATTCTTTGACTCCTTAGTCCCTATATTTTTGATGTCTCATTTTCAGCAGATTCTTCTGCAGAACAACCAGCCCCTAACAAGTCCCCTCCCCCTATTATTTTAGGATTCCTCAACGGGTATCTCATTATTGAACAAAAGTTGTTCTCTACTGCCCTGTGGCAGCAGCTTTGTCATCTTCACCAGCTCTGGCGCCCTTCAGAGAGTAGTCTGTCCTCTATGTCTGCAAGCCCCTGGGAGCTGCTCATCACTTCCACTTATCCTGTCCATTGCAAGAACTGAATCTACAAAGGTGCTCTCCCAGTGATCCCAAAGCTACAGGCGCTACTCCCTGACCCATGACACATTACCGTAAGATTGCTAAGTAACCAGAAAATACAGTGCATACCTCTTATCCCAGCACCTATTCCTTATCATGGAAAAGGAAAACCTAGGCTGAAACTCAAAGATTTGGAGATCTGAGAAGTTTCCTCTAAAGTGAACCAACCAATCACCTACAAGAGAGCAGGGACGTTGTCTGATTCCCAAGCATCTAGACTTCCGGGTATCATGACTACTTGTATTTTCTTTCAATTGCTAGATACATATTTTTAGAGGCTGATATAGGAAGATCCCTCTCAAATGGTAAGTTAGCTTGAATGATCACCCCTTCCCCAAATCCATATTTCTAATCATAAATGATTATGTATCCAGGCAGGTATTCCACAAAGACACAATTAATTTCAATTATTTTTTTTTTACTCTAGACATTATTTTTTTCCCTTTTTCCATTATCCACTGTATTCATTATTTTTAGTCAGTTCTCATGGATAATCCTCTCCCCTCTTTATGAATGTGTTTTACTTTGATTTTATGAGCTATCCTAAACCCAATACCTAGAAATAAGTTAGCAGCTGCTCTAAGTATAAAGAGCCTCATTCAAAGCCAGGAAACTTCAAAACTAAACTGGATATACCCTTACTAATTCCCAAAACACTTTTGGGAATTATTCTTTCTTAGCAGGGATCTCCTTAACCCATATGTTTATTTCCCCTCTTCTACTAAGTGATTCTTAGGGATAAATATTATCTTTTGTCATATCCCACCTTGACCACATGCCTGACTCATAATAAGCACTCACGAAATGCCTGTTGAAGGACTCACTGAATGACCAAACGAACAAATGAATGAGTGAATGACTAACAACAGACTCCCTTTATCGAAGACAATAATATTAATCAGGCGCCGTGTCAGACAGTTTTTATTAATGATCTGATTTAATTTTCATAATGCTGTAAAGCAGGCATTATCGTTCCCAATTTGCAGATGAGACAACTGCCACTTAGAGAGCGTAAGCAACTTGACAAAGGTTACAAATCTCATAAATGAGAGCTTTCATTTGAACTCAAGGCTGTCTATCTTAAAACCTGTCCTCTTATTCACGAGGACGGGTCTCAGCCCAGTGTGGTCTGCACTGCTCTGCCCGCCATGTTTACCACAGGAGGTTTTGCCACCACACAGCCTCACCCGTTCCTTTACATTTTGCTTCTGGCTTCTTTGGGGCTACAATGCAAAAGTTGAGTGTTTGCAATGGAAACTTTCTAGCCTGGAAGGCTAAATGATTTATTACCCAGCCCTTTACAGAAGAGGTGTGTGCTCCCCGCCCTAGGATATACTGAAGGCACAGACCACAGGGGTAAGAGGGATGGGAGGGAAAAGCAGGGAATCTTGCCCCAGTGAGAGATGTGGTTTCCATATTTGCTGAACCCACAATTTTCTCCCCGCCTCCAATTTAACACAACTGGGTTATTGTGGGATTGCACAACTCCCCGGCAAGGCCCTAATTTAAATTCCACCAGCCGTAGGTGAGTTAACGTTGGTCTTGTCCTGTTGCTGCTGCCACCTTATCTCCTTTCCATCCCTGTGTGGTGCGATGGCTCACTCATTCCCTGTGCAGCCTCTGATATTTCAAGATGAGAACAGTAGAGAGCTGAAACTCTTGTTAAACAATTAATTAGGCTTTCAAAGGGCAGAGATAAGATAATCACGTTCTTCAGTTCTCAATGTAAAGTGTGAAGACATCTCAGAACTTAGTAAGCCTTTCTCTTCTCCTGGATTTCTCTTTCTCCCCTACATCTTGTCTTCCTCCCCCACCTCTCCACTTAACTCTTCATACACACCTCTTACTGAACGTTAAGTGTTTGTTGCGCTAATTAAATAAAAGTCAATGCTCCTTTCTTAATATTAAACAGGGCTTTTAAATATGTTAACATCTGACATAAGTTACACAGACAAGATATTTTTGCCCAGGCAAGGGCCTAGAGATGAACTGCTTTTGCTGGAAAGACTTACAGTCTTTGGAGGATGGGCAGGTCCTTCTCTCCCATTGCTCTTTTTATTTATTTTTACTATGGAATATATCACATATACAGTTAGAAGTAAATTAAAGGCCCCCTGGGAGAAAACAAATTTGCATTCTCTTTTCTGTAAGATAATTATTAAAACATTTCTGAGATTTATAGATAACCCGAAATAAGATCAAAAGGCAGTAAGTTGTGACCTCCATGAAATAAGGAAGGTGTTAAATTTGTTCACTATTGTATTCTACATTACCTAGTGCAGTGCCTGGTATGTAAAATTCGTGGATGTAGGGAAGGTAAGCAGGAGGGAGGAAATGATGCATTTTGAGTGTTATCTCACTTGGTTTCCAGTATCCTTTGCAATGACTTCTTTCGGGTATGAAACTATGAAAGAGAATACCCTGTTTCACATTTTGATAGATGAAGTTTGAGGGGGCATGGCCGAACTCTGATTCTGAGGCAGAGGTGTCCTCAAGCAACACGCTGAAGATATCAGAAGATGGCTTGGGGGTCCTCCATATCTGCAGGGTTGTAAGACTAATTGCACTGGGACACCATCAGGAGAAGCAAAAACCAGTAAGTGGCCTGTCCAGCAGCAGCACCTGAAGAGTCTAGCCTGGAGAAGTTTTGCTGCTTTCTAGATATGGAAGCAGATCTGTGACAAGAGGGATAGATTCATGCTAACATGTAACCAGTGCTGTGGATTCTCAGGATTATCTGGGCAGGGAAAGTCTGGGAAAAGCCTGGATGTTCTACTAGTTGAGAATTGGGAGCCCACACACCTCATGCTCTGTGTATTGTGTGAGGGCTGACTGCGTTAATCACAGGTTGTTGAAGCCCAGAAGCTTGGCACTTCCATGTCACCCTCTATTGCCTTTCTACACCGTGACCTCAGTGGAAAACGATGTGCCAACAGCTCAACAAATCTGTTACCAATTTCTTCAGCCCTAAGGTATGTGACAGACTAGCCAGAAATCATTGGCTTGGCTTGTCCCTATCAGGATGCCTAAACCCCTACAATTCTAATAGCTCATCTCCATCTGTTTTTATCTATATATATTTATATACATATATTTTTTACTATGAAATATACCACATATACAGAAAACTGAACAAAACCTAATCATACACCCTAATGAATTCTTACAAAACAGACCCCTGTGTAACCACCACATGGGTCAGGAGATACAGCACAGTGGGCATTTTAAGATTACTACTCTGCACCCCGTGTACCCTCACAGACCCTCCTATACTTTTCCCAGTCACAAAGCTCTCCTCTTGTCAAAAGAGAAGCCCTCTTACTTTTAAGACAATTATTTCCTTGATTTATGTTTTATCATTTCCACCTAAATGTGCATCTTGTGCATCCCTAAGCCTTTTAGTTTAATTTTTCCTGTTTTTTAAACTTTATATAAATAAAATCAACCTTTTTTTTTTCCTATTTGAACTTTACTTAGTGGAATCAGTTTATCTGTTTGGCTACTTTTGATTTTGTTCACTGTTATGGTTATATGTACTTCATTCTTTTCATTGCTGAATAGTATTCCATTAGACAGACAAGTGATAATTTGTATATCTATTCTAGCATCAGTGAACATATGGGTTATTTCTAGTTTGGCTTTATGCACATCACTATTATAAACATTATTCTTTTAAATATGTCCTGATACAAAGAGATGTATATTCCATTAAGTATATAACTAAGAATGAGACTGGTAGATCAGTTGGCATGCCTATCTTCAGGTAGTGCCCAACTGATTTACAGCGTGGTTGAGTCAATTATTCTCCTACAAGCACTATATGAGAATTTTTACAGCTTCAGATCCTTGCCAATATGTGATATTCTCAGTATTATTTATAGATAGATATGGATAGATTCTTATAGATAGATATTCTTATCTTATTGGGGTTTTAATTTGTATTTATTAGATTATAGATTATTCATGGGATTTAAAATCATTTTAACTTTTTTTTGTTTGTGAAGTATATATTCAAATTACCTGTTTTTTTTTTTTTCTCTTGGGTTGTCTGCCTTTTTCTCAATGATCTGTCATATTCTTTTCTTAATATATACATAAGCCAGAATATATACAAGCACTTCACTTGTTATATATATTGCCAGTAGCCTGTCCCATACTCTGGCTTGCCTTTTTACTTTCCCTAAATCCACTAGGAGGAGACTTATGTTAGGAATTGTTAATTAAACCTAGAAAAAAAATGGGAAGTCGGAAAAGGTCATTTGAAGGTAAATCTTGAATACATTCATTTTTTTCCAGAAAATTAAGGAGGTTTCCAATGAATAGAACAAAATAACAAGGCTAAAGAGAATATAACCAAAACTTGACAGATCATACTTTGGGAGTAAAAGAGACTGTGAAGGAAGAATGGGTAATAGAAAAGCAAAGGATCAAACTTTGATAGCCATATTTAGAGGAGCTGTCAAAAAAAAAAAATAGAACAATGAGATAAGAAAGTTAAAGAGTGGCCCCCAAAGCAGGAAAAAAATTCAGGTCAAGAGAGTATTATTAATGATCTCAATGGCAGAACTGTAACAGACATGATGTTTAATCTTATGTGTCAACTTGGCTAGCCTCTGGGGTCCAGCTGTTTGGTCAAACACTGGTCTAGATGTTACTGTGAGGTATTATTTTCATTGTGATTAACATTTACATCAGTAGACTTTGAATAAAGCAGATTATGTTTCATGACATGAGTAGGTCTCATCCAAACAGTTGAAGACTTTAAAGGGAACACTGAGATCCCAGAGAATAAAGGAGTTCTGCCTCCAGACCGGCTTGGGATACCAGACCAAATATATCAGCTCTTTCCAGCCTGCCAGGTTTGTTGTTCACTGGACTGGCCTGCAGATTCTGAACTCACCAGCCACTACAACTGTATGAGCCACCTCCTTAAGAGAAATCTCTCTCTACAGATTTACATATTATTGGTTTTCTTTCTCTGAAGAACATTGACCAATGTACCAGATGACCCAAGTGTTCTAAATATAGCCTGGTAACGTATGAACAGAGATGGAAGCAAAGTTTATTGGAATTAAGAAAACTGAGTCAATATCATGCTTGGATTAATTTCAGAACCATTGAGGATAATGAGAGAAATCATATGTTTATCACTGAAGTTATTGAGAAAAGTAAGTATTCTAAATGGGAATGAATGATGCCAACAAGAACTGGGGAGAGCAGTATATAAGGAGAGCATGGACCTTCAAAGAAGAGTGATTGTTGAGCATTGGTGGTGGAACAGGGTCTCAATGGGAACAAACACGGACTCCTCTTTCTTGTCTTACTAATTCAACTGAGAGAACAGTGCTCTTGACTGAAGAAAGTTTCCAAAAAAGGTCTATTCATCACCTTTTCAGTGATCAATGGAATCCTGGGTATAATTAAGGAAAGGCAAAAGGAGTCTCTAAGATTTAGAAGCATATTTTCACTTAAAATAAATATTCCCTGTGGTTTAAGAAAAAGGTTAAGAACAGAAATGCGGTTGTGCGGTGGAGTAGAGCTAAGCTGGGTGTCAATAAAAGGGAGTTTTGGAAGTTGTAGATAGAAAGGAAGAAGATAGAAGATTGACAGGTCCTATAGGCTATCTATCAGCTTCAGAGTCACAGAGATCTGAGTTTAAATTCTGCACTCCTACTCCCATCCCCCATAACACACCAACACTTACAACCTGTGTGACTATGCAGTGTGAAGCAGAGTTTTCCAGAAGTGACCCTGAATACTCTTGCAGTCATCTAAACAATAAATAGCTAGACTTTTCCCAAGGTATAGGGTTATAATGTTCTCCTCACACCAAAAGAAGGACTGCACCATCCCCAGATTCTCAGCATCTGGCTTTCTCACATGACTGCAGTAAATAGCTGACAACTAAATGCAGAATGTCTGTCATCCAAAAAAATCTATTTGCACTGTCTTGACAGGTTGCTCATTCCCTGGCCCCATAAAAAGAGAGAGCAGTTAGGGGCAATGTTCCTCCACTGGAACATAAACCCACTGTGTATCCAGCAGGGGGCTGGCCTTTATCCACCTCTCGGATGAGATGTTGAAAGTCTCTGGGAATGTGTTCCTCTCTTACTGACATTAACTTGTAGGATTCCCCAGTAAAGCCCATGGGATTCTACAGACTCCATCTTGAGCTCTGTTGCACAATAGTGACCTGAGACAGGTAACAACCATCTTTAGCTTTGAAACCCTAATCTGTAAAATAGAAATTATGCCAACTACAATAATGAGTTATTGTGAAGATTGAGCAAGATAATGTGTTTAAGATGCTTAGCACACACAGGGCCTTTTTTATACAGCTAATAGAAGAAAATTAAGTTATGGTTAAAATAATTAAAACCAAGTAGACTCAATTTCCCAATTAAATGATAACGCCATGGTTCTGGTCTCAACAAAAATCGCTCTTTATATAACTGAATAGAAAGTGCCCATTAGAGTGGGGGGGTTCGATTAGGGGTAGGGTGGCTGGAAAGGATATTAGAAAAAAGGTAGGACCTGGCAGGAGTAGATCTACCTCTGCAAATTTATCCCACTAACAACTGTACATTGCATTTTCACTTGTAAGAATGACCCAATAGCTACTTTCTTTATGTTTGTGTGTGTGTGTGTGTGTGTGTGTATGTATGTGTGTGTGTGTGTATATATATATATATATATATATATATATAATTTATGAATATACCAAATATATGAGTAGATGTCTCTGAATGATCATGGGTACATCTTTTGCTATATGTCTGAACTCTGAGAGACTGTATCTATGTGTAACAGTTGCTGGATTAATTAAATATTTGGGGGATGGGGGTCTAGCTTCTTCTGTTTAAGGTGACACAGACAGAGAACTGTGAGCTGGGAAAGTCTCTCGTTATTATAAGGAAGCTGTCCAGAGGAAAATATAAAAGATAAGGTCTAATTGTATAAAGTAGTCAAAGCAAAGGCCAATTCTTGTGTTGGATCTGCTTCTGAATTTACTGCTACTGCTACTAGGGCTGGTCAGAAGGACCAAAACTTCAGACATGGGTAAGGAAACATTAGAGGAATGAGACTTCACGTGGGCCCACTGAGGTGCAGTGTGTGTGCCTGTAGGGATGAGACCAGGGTCCAGCAAGGAGGAAAGTGAGCCTATGAGCAGGAGAGTGAGTGGAGCCCATCAGCTTCTTCATGCTGCCCTTGTTCAAGAACAGAGCTAGCGGGGGAGGAAGAAGAGGAGACCAGCCCTCGGAAAAACTCCCTACAGATAACTCAAGGAATGCCACTCAATCAGAATTTAATCCTTTACACTACTCAGATCTTTGGGGTTTTTTAAGTGCAAATACAAACAAGAATAATCAAAATCTTATAAATTAACGGACACTGAGCTCCAAGCGTAAAGGAGTGTACAAAGCTTTTTCTCAATGGTAGTTTTAGGATGGGGTAGAGAGAAGACCAGAGCTCTGGAATTCTGAGGGAGGGAGAAACAGGAAACAGGAAGGAGAGGAAACGAGAAGAGAAAGGCAGTCATGGAAGACAATGTAGCCTAATCACAATGTGGAGTCAGGCTTTTCTGATGAGGAGGACCTTGACATAGGAGTGGGAGGGCTAACACTCTCTGAACAGTTGTCAGTCCTACTGTGTACCACTGAAGTCAGAAAAACACCCTGAGTATCAGAATTTAATTTTCACTCCTCCATCTTTGAAGTTCTGTTATAACTGGGTCAAACTCTGGAATAATGGCAAATACAAAGACTGGCCATAGAATGAGTGGTAAAAACAACAGTGAGGAAATGTCTCCTTGTTGAGTCCCAAAGGCCTCTAGATGTTACCCACCAAGGATAATGATTGCAAAGGCCACTCTCTATGGCCTTGCTGTCAACACTAGGTGACATGTGTCAAAGGTGTTGAGAAGGGAGGTGTCTGTCTCAGGACAAAGCATTACTCTTCCACATGGAAGGTGTGTTCAATATGTCATCTTGGGAAGATTGAACTCTTCTAGCAGCACTTTGTTAAAAGTGCCATAGCACTGAGCAATAAACTGAGAATATTTCAGAATCTCAAAGACTACACTCAATATTGCTTCTCTTAACTGCAGAATACAGAATTTCACACTGCTCTAACTGGAAACAAGAAAAAACAAAACAAAACAAAACTGCGATCTTTCTCTATCCCCTACCACTGTAGAGTTCCTTACTAACTTCGAATTTAGTGAAGATTACTTTGAGTTATTCCTTCAGGAGTTGATTCCTACCAAATGTCAAATCCTGAAAAACTAAAATAATCACCTTCCAAATAACAATCTTGTAAAACAGACGCAAGATCAGAAAGTTAGTATAGGTCATACTTTATGGGCAAATTCTTTTCACAGCCTAATGCTTTGTGTATTTAACTATTCTCATTAATTTATTTTAGCATCGAGAATGGTGTTCCCCTCCTCCTGCTTCAGCATCCAAACCCTCAACAGGGACGAGCTGGCTGTAAAAGTAAATAACTTTATTATCATCTTAAACTTCGTTAACATTAATTAGACATGCTACCTCCCTGAAAGAACACAACAGTCATTTTACTGGAATAACAAATGACAAAACAGAAAAACAAATTGTCAACACAGGTACAAAAAGCCTGCTAATTTATTGAGGCTGGTGGATAATAGGAAGTGTTATATTAACAATATTCCTTTGTGATCCATTTTCAACCATACCCTTTCATTAGCAATGTTTCTTTTCCCAATTTTAAAAGTAATAAACATCATTTTGAAAAACCAAGGAGATAGAGAAAAACACAAGAAAACAAGCAGAATTAATAATAAAGCTAGTCATTGGAATTTGGCAACATTCTTCTGTCAGTGTTTTGGCATATGTAAGTACTACACACTACCCTTGTATATGCTTTGCATTTTATACTTATAAGGATGTTCTCTGTTCATTAAATTATTGTAACCTTCATGCCTATACTACATTCCATTTTATTGCCACTGGTGTGTCTTTTTTTCCTAACATAAAAAGCTTTAATAAGAATCTTTATGCACAAATACTTTTTAATTTCAGATTGCTTGTTAGAGTAAAATTCCTGGAAGCAGTACTTCTGAACCAAAAGGTAAAAAGGGAATAGCTGACAAGTTATTTTCCAGAAACTTTTCTTTATTTTAGAACCTATTTCATCTTTTGCCTGCCATCTAAAAGAGGACTCTCATCTCTGTACCTGCTCATCAACTCAAAATATTTCTTCTGGATATACTTTCAAATTCCATAGGTGAAAAATGGTATCTCAAGTTATAATATGTTTAATTGATTGTTTCTAAAGTTTAAAGAGTTTTCATAGTCAAGTGTAGTTTCTTTCATGAATTCTTTGAATATGTCCTTTGTTGACTGATATTTGGGGATTTTGAGAGAGGTTGCTAGAAATCTGTATGGCCATTGTAAAAATTCAAAATATTAACTTTTTCTCTTATATTTGAAGCAAATATTTCCCCCAGCTATTTTTAAATTTAATTCATAGTGTTTAAGCTTCTTATTTAGTTAAAACTATGTGGGTTTTTTTCTCAGTTCCTTTAAGTTTATAAAATTTCCTTCCCTTCTTCAGATTAGCTATGCACTATCTGTATTTTTTTTGAATACTTGATCTATGGTTTGTTATTGCACATAAGACCGTGATCGGATCCCACTGGAATTATATTGGTTTATGATATGAGGTGAGAGTAAAGCTTGAGCCTTTATCAAATAGGAAAGTACATTATTTTCCCCCAGTAATTTGTGATACTTTTTTTTCAGAAATTCAATTCTAGTTGAATTGAATTTCTGAAAATCTGGGAATTGAAATTCCCAGAATCTACTCCTGTTTAAGCCAATCTAATTTTACTTTTAATGTTGTCTACAGATTTTTTAAAAAAATACTTCCTTTTTATTTGTTATTGTTAAAAGTAATTGAAACCAAAACTTGTTAATGAAATTAGCTAACAAAATTTTCCATTGCTGACCAGATATTATTAAAAAAACATTGAACCTATCATGTTTAATGGTGCATAGATTTTCCCAAGCTGGATAACTGTGAAATGGAGTGTAACCAATGATTTGAGTGTAACTGTGATTAAACTTTCCAATGTTGGAAGACACTTTTAATGGGAGCTATTATCTATATTTATAGCAGTTTCATTTTTTTACTTCAGCTGTTTCTTACTCATTTTTTTCCTCCTTTTTTTTTGCAGTTGATTTGCAAAGTATTCCGTTAATTGTCTCATAAGTGTCACATCTACGGAAAATTCTTAGCATGTCTTAAAGTGAGCAAGAAAGCTCTTGAGTGTTGAAATGTACTAAGTCTTATTTTAGATCTCTGTTTCTCATCCAGGTTCTGCTTAGACAAACCTAGTTGGATATAATGATGCTATCATGCATTTGCTAGTAAATTATATTAGTCTGGGTCAATCAGACCCTTGAGATATGTCTATCCCTCTAGGTTCCTTGCCTGAACTAGATGTTGATGCAATTCCTGTCTAGCTCCAAAGTCCAGCCAGAGGCATTTAAGCTGGCAAACAATGGTCTCTTGCCTTGACAGTGTCATGTGTCTAGAGTCTAAGCTTAAAATTGAGAAACAGAATCTGTGTGACCCTATCTAATGCTGAACCCTAGCCTTTGTCTGCATTCCTGGTCTTGTATCATGGATCTCCTATGCAAAAGTAGTGATTTTTAAGGATCTCTTTCTGTTCCTAGTAGGATTGCCTGGATGAGGTGACTTTTCCAGGAGCAGATAGGGTGGGGTAGGGAGCAGAAGGGTTGAGGGGACTATATTCAAGAATAACAAGTTCTCGGAAGAGAGCCACATCATGATGCATCACAATAAATACTAAGTTAGTGATACATGAAAATATTGCTATATTATTTAAGATATATTATCATTTAAACGAAATAAGAAAAGGAAAAAAAATACCCAGGCTGATATCTTCTATAATTTGGGAAACACCTACTTTGTGCCAAGAACTATATCATGTACTAGAGACACAGGATTAAAGATATGGTCTCTGTTCCCAAGGAGCTCATAGCATGGCGACCAGGCTCACTAGGAAGCAGTATAAGAACTATGAGAGAGAAGCAGGGAAGGATAGGGAGCAGATGGGATGGATGCCCAGCTCAGACTGTAAACATCTGGAAGGAGATTGTGAGCTATGAACTGGATGTTAAAAGAAGCGAGTTTCAAGCAGATGAAATAGCACATAAGAAAGCTCAAAGCTGTGAGAAAATAGACCATTAAGGGCCCTACAATATTCCGGCAAAGGTCTTAATTTGTCAGTGGCAAGAGACGAAAATGAAGGGTTTAACAGGGTCAAATGGTTAAGGTTCTTATATGTGTTGCTAAGGATTTTGGATTCTATTCTAGGCCAATGGGAGGTACTGAGGATTTTAAGTAGTCAGGGGGTATGCTCAGATTTGCCTTTTGGAAAGATTTCTTGGGCTGTAACCCTGTCATTGAGGAAGGATGGGAGACACGCAGGGGTAGAAGGGATGAAGGACCATTCTAGCAACTCAGAAATTCTCTGACTCTGAAGAAAGACACTGAAGAATGAAGGGAGGCAAAATATGATTGTGGGTTATATGGTTAAGGAGACGGGATACGGAAAGGGATACGGAAAAGAGTGGGGGCATGTCTAGGATTCCCCAGATTTCTGGCTTTGGCAACCAGGTAAAATGGGATGGCATTCACAGTGTGAGGGAGATTTGATTGAAGATGGATAGAATTAGCTTGAATGACCTGCCAAATGTTCCAGTGGCCATGCAGGGCTGGGATAGGGTGAGGTGGATGAGGTCAGTGGGGCATTCAACTGGATACAAATATTACAGGGGGGAAAAAGTCAGTGACCAGGATAAATCCTACCCTAATAGAAATACATTTTTAAAATCAGAATTAAGGCAAAAATCCATGAACAAAATATCAAAATATTAAATAAAGGCGAGGTCAGTATCAGCGTCGTGCCACCATGAGGAACAAGAGGAAAACCAGGGACCCGATTCCAGCACTGGGGGTGTGGTGACAGTGGAGAGCAGAGGGGAGCCCCCACCCCTTGAAGGAAGCTGGGATTGACAAAGATCAGATAGTACCCAGGTAGGCGGAAGGCTTAGAGAAGATGGATCTTTGGTGGGCTTCTTTTGCTTTGTTTTTTGTCTTGTTTGTTTTTAGCTTTTGAGGTATCGAGAAATAAAATTGTGAGATATTTAAAGTGTACATCGTGCACATTGTGAAAGAATCCTTCTCATCTAGTGAATTAACCCAAGGGAGGTGTTTTTATTTATTTTTTCCTTTTCTTTTATGGGAGAAGAAACTTGAGCATGTTTATTTTCTGAGGTCAAAAAGAGCTGCGGGTGGAGGAAGGGCGTGGAGAGCAAGAAATCAGAGAAGCATGGAGTTAAGGGCATGGGGCTGAGGATGGGGAGGGACTAATTGTGGACGAGTTAGTAAGGAAAGGTCTGCAGAACTAAGGGGGTTTCCACTTAACTGAATGTGAAGAAAAGTGCTTTTATCATCCGAGTAACTCATCAGCACATCTCCCCTCTGCAGGTCATCTGCTTTTTCTTCTGAAATGTTTATAACATTTATATTCACCTTTCTGCATTTCTCCCCATCCCCAAATTTAGAGGAATTAGTATGCAATAGTTATCCTCCTGTAATCTCCCTCTCTTTTGAGCATCAATCAGCAGTTACTAATGTGAAGATTTAACAAAGGAGGAACAAAAAAGCATTACAAACACTGTTTGATGAAAATGCTAGAAACGGTGCTTAAGTGCTGCTCACATCGCTTGCAAAGAGCTCTTGCTCAACCTTTGGGCGGGAATTATACTCCTGGCAGCAATGGCTGCATCCCTGAGCTCACCACAGTCTGCACCTTAGAGCAATTTTTCCATAAAACACTTATTTTAGTAGTAAAATACCTACTAAAAAGGTGAAAAACAAGGCAGGAAAATGCAGTAAATGTTTGTTATTCAGGGAAGGAATTATTCCTTCCTGCACTGCTATTGTTTGAGCTAAATTCCAGAGGTTTCTACTAATGGAGCAGAATGCAGAACTACCCCAGAGAACTACTTCCCCAACATGCTAAGTATCCAGGCTGTCAAATTAAAGGAGTCTCTGAGGCCAGTGCTTTTCTGGTCATTTTTAATTAGGCAATACTCTGGTGAAACCCTCACAATTAATCTAAAGAGTTGTTTTTCTCCTACAGTAAATGGAAGGGGAATTTTTCAAGTATATGCAGTGGCTTAGTCTTTGTTACAGTGTTATTTAGAAGACTATGTTAGAATGATTGAACTATGACAAAACTGTTGTAAAAAAGGTTTTATAAAGCTAAATGAACATAAGAAAAACTAAACAAAGGGACACAAATTTGCAGGAAAATTAACAAAGGAATGCTTATCTTTTATAATATAGTGTTTTATTAATATTTAACTTATTTAACTTATCAATATTTAATTTATATTAAAATTATTTTTCAGTTGCCTCTGTGTCACAAAACACTCCAGGCATATCCATCGATATGGTAATAACTAAACATATACTAAGCCTTTCTATCTGTGAGATTTATTTGGGAGAGAACGGTATTTTTTCTTGTACCTGAATGACCCAGACTTGTCTACTTATTAACATTCTATCCAGCTGATGCTACTACAACATTAAACCTTTCCTGACCAAGCTATGCTTTTCATTAATTTAACAGTTACTGACTACCATAAATCAGTGACTAAAACAATGAAGCAATGAATTAATCAGTAACTGTAGACTTATTCTATGAGCTACATATCTTTGTAACCCCAATAGAGCCCACTGTAGTGCCTGGAACATTAGCAGGTCAACTAAATACTGTATTATTAATTATACATGTATTGCACAAATTGAAATACATTTATATTTACTTCAAGAAATTCTCCCTAAGTTATCATTTCAGCTTCTGAGGAGAAAAGCACATATTTCTAGCAACCTGGTCTTTATAAAATCTTCATAGACATTTTTTTCCTATAAAGGTAATACGCTTTCTTTTTAATGTGCTGGAAGAAACTAGTAGATGATTTCTGAATGTCTGGTCTTATAATAAGGCAGGTCACTGTCCTCAGGGTTTAGCAATCACTAGAACCTGAGGGGCTTTTATCTAATCTTAACCCTGCACTGACTGCCAAGTAGAGCTAATCACTTAACTTCCAGTGAATTAATGGGTTCATCTGTAAAACACGATTGCCATCAAAGGACTCGAGAGGAAAAGGCTAATGATAGAATGGCCGGAATGACAGGAGATTTAAAGATTCAACAATGCTATCAAAATTCATGATGAAGCCACTTTCCATACTTTCCCTCAGTTGTAACCGTACTGCTTTTATGACGATTGAATGCAATAAAAATAAGCTTATAAGAGCTCTATAGTGATGTTTTGTACCTGCTGGGTTGATGCCAAATGTAAATCCCTTTGCTTTCAAAAATGTAAAATGTGAAGCACTTTGAAAATTCATGATGATTCATTAGACGCCCAAGGAATCTGGATTCTGATAGACAAGCCCCCTCCCCACTGCACCCATGGTTTTGATAAGACTGCAAAATAAAGAGCAATTCCTATATTTCTTTTTATCACTTTCTTCCTCTTCTATTTTCTCTTTCATTTTTCTATTACATTTTGAATTTGACTTTTATGTTTCTGCACCTTTGTGGCTTTCCATCCCTAAAGCAACTGGAAGGTATGTGCAGGCTCCTGGGTGCCATTTTCAGTGTCCAGTGAGGTTCTCCCTTTGGTGTTTGTCAAACAATCATTTTCAGGCTCCAGATAAAGAGCCAGAGTGCCCCAGAAATGCTGTAAGCCCACTGGGGACTTGCTGGCTTGAGCTGGCTGAATCCTTCTAACTGCAATGCATATTTTTTTAGGGCAATGATAAATATTGGCTCAAAGGAGTGTGATGGAAAGTATATCTAAAAAACATAAGATCTAGGTCTATTAAAAAATGTATTTTTTTTTCCAGGCACTATAACATTTGTTCAAGGTTA
Organism: Zalophus californianus; assembly: GCF_009762305.2. Taxonomy (NCBI): domain Eukaryota; kingdom Metazoa; phylum Chordata; class Mammalia; order Carnivora; family Otariidae; genus Zalophus; species Zalophus californianus. The sequence goes on from NC_045606.1 coordinate 81,434,216, forward strand.
GTAAGCATCACTCACAAGTGGATGGAAGATGTTAACTGAACTAATATTGGGTCCACAGTCAGACAGAGCATGAGAACGAAGACACACATTGTTAAGATAGTTAGTAGGTAATTTTAATCATCCACTTAATTACACAGCAATTGTAAATATGTGGGAGGTTGGTGTAGAGAAGTTGGAAGAAATGGAAATTCACAATTTGTGGACAACTAATAACATAAAAAGCTGTTTCATGTATATCAGTATCTGATATAAACCATGTTGGTTCTAAGGGAAATCAAGAATTCAATTTAATGAAAATAAGGCTGAAGACTGTAAAATTGAATATAGCATGACTTTACATTCTAGCAATTAATGATTGAAGTTTTAATTCTTTCTGCAAGAATGCTAAGTAATCATTTTTATATATCACTCTTAAATATTTCTTAGCATTTTTCATTCATTAACTCACTTGAATCTCTAAACAACCTTATAATAAAAAAGTTACTATAATCTATATTTTAGAGTTTAAAAATTTGAGAGATAGAAAGTACTAATTTGATAAGCATGGTAAAGGGTCCTCTAGAACCCAGTCCTGATTTAGTTCACCTGGCCCAAGGCCATTCGCACATCAAGCTGCAAGAAGATCTGATAAAAATGTCTATTACATTTATTTTTAAGCCATGTTCAGTCAAAAAAAGAAACTACCTAAGCTCTCAGATGCCTGAAAACCAGTGCCATAAAATTTAATTTTTTGGCCAGTCATAAACAATGGAGGACATAATACCATCTTCATCCTGAGAGACCTTAAGTATTTATGTTCCTAAGTAAAAGCTGCATCCTCACCTAAGAATAGTACATTTTGTTTCTACGCTAGATTTCCCACATTATTTCATTACTGGATTCTTCCTTTCCTTCCTTCTTTCCCTCCTCCTACCCCTTCTCCTTCCTTTCCTTCCTTTTTTTAGTAAACATGTATGTATAACTAGTAATTACCAAGCACTTACAGGGCACTGGGCAGTGTGCTAGGCTCTCCGTTGCAAACATTTTAAAGTACAATAAGAGAAACAGGAAGCAATGAAATGAGTCAGCTATTTTGGGGATCAGTTTAGTCACAGCTGATCCCAGCTGCAGGCCCAGAGCGCTGCAACCACACGCAATGCCGATATAGAGGAGCACAATGGCTGGTCGGTTCCCACTGCTGGCCCCTTTATAGCTTTTACCTTAGTTAATGCCAGTGATTATATGTGTAAAGGGTACATATTAATCCTTGAACCAAATACGAAAGGGACCTCAGAGATTTCTAGTCTTATGGTTCTTAAATCTAACCAGGCACCACAGGCATGGATAGTTCTTATAATGGATGGATTCTTGAGCTCTACCAAGGAAATTAGTATGTAAAGGAAAGAAGTTTTTTAAAAAAATATCAGTTCTTTTGATAAACTCTCTCAGTGATTGCTGAGTAACCTGTTTAAAATGACACTGGAAATCTTTACACTATAATCTGCTTTGATTTTTATTATTTCAAGATCTAAAATTGAGTCCCAATAGTCAAGTTTTATGAGAAAGTATTTAGTCATAGAAATACCACTAGAAGTAGAGAATTGCTGTGCCAGTCCACCTAACCAAAACCCCTGCCCAGAAGACTGGAGGGTGACAGAAGTCACTTCTGAAGGCCCAACATGGAGCTTCCCTTCCCAAGCCCTTCCAAAAAAAAAAACTGTAAACACTAATTTATCATGTTAAATTCCCTTCTGCTCAAAATAGAGTATTTTCTGTTGTCTGTCAAAGAGTGCTAAGTGATAAAGACCTGAAGAATGAAAAGGAGCCATGTGACAAATCTGGAAAAGAGAATTCTAGGCAGAGAAACAGGAGGTGCAGAGAGTAGTGAGGCTGGAAGAGGACTTGGCGTGTTCAAGGAACAAAAGAGTTGCTGTTGGTGGAGTAGAGTGTACAGGTGGAAATGGGAAGGATGACGTAGAGCCTGGGACAGATCAGCGCCCTGTCAGTGAGATCAAGTTCAGATTTTTTCATAAATATACTGGTAAGTCAACAAAGAGTTTCAATCAGGCGTGACTGAATAATAAGAGCATTCCTCTGAATGCCTTGTAGAAAAAGAAAGCAAGATGACTACTTATAGAGCTGTTGGAGGAGGAAGGGGGGAAGGAGAAGTCAAGTGAAGGACAAATTAAAGGTGAGTGCTCAGCTTTTAGCTGAATCGAAGGATAGCTTTGGTGCGATTCACTGAAATGGGGACTCTGGGGATACAATAAGCTTGTAGTCAAGGCATCAAGTTTTTTGCTTGTTTTTTTGCTTTTGTTTTGTTTTTTTTTGCACAAGTTGAATTTGAAATGCTAACTGGACATCCAAGGGGTTATGTCAAGGAAAAGTTATAAATAAGAGTCTATAAAAGAACTGTTTTCCATCTAGAGACCCTCATCTGAACCAGGTCAAATTGTTTTAGCACAGAGTCAGGGAAAAAAAAAAAAATAAAAACACCCTCTGAGCACAGTGCATCCAAGCACTTATTTCTTATGTTGGCTGTTATCAAAGACCCTTGGCAGTTCTAGTCTATTAACTCCACAACTGCAGCCCTTGTGTTTCCCCAGATTCATGAACACTTCCCTTTGACCCAGTAAGGTCTGGACCTCTCCTGCCTACCTATCACCAACAAGTAACTAAATCAGACTGTCTGGTTATCTACAAACCTCCTGCTCTGTTTACTTCATACTCCCAAACCAGAGCAGTAACCCTGAGACCATAAGCTCCAGTCTTCTCAACCTTTTATCCTAACTACCTAGGGAAGCCAACTTGGTGCTTCTTTATAAGCACATTTACAGCATCACTAGATACCGTGTCCCATGAGGCCAACCTCCTTGCTGGTGTAGAAACTTGCCTAGCCCATCCCATAACCATCAACACTGTTGTGGTAGTGGTTGTTTTTGTGATTGCTATACATTGAAAACCGGCTATATCAGTCATTCTTTGAACATATACTTTATCTCCACCTAAATATATTTGTGCGCCTGAAATCTTTAGAGAGAATACACATGGATATATGTGTTGCCTCCCCTATCTCTATGTTTCTATGTGCATATACAGATATTCATGCACATGCCTAAAAATATATATATACACATATACACATAAATGCTATACCAATATTTTGTCATGAATGTATTATTTGAATTCACAGCCATTGAAACATGTGAAACTGTTAAGATTCCACTAACTGAAAACACTGGAGATCCTCAAAATATTTAAACATTCAAACTTTAAGATGAAATCATTTATTTTAAAAAAGAAAAATAAAAAAATAAACATCCTGGCGTATTTATTCAAGAACGGCAGCAACTGAAGGACTATTTCCTTTAGGAATTTTCACTATATTAACTTTGAACTATTTATTATTGTTCAGGTTGTCTGGTTTATTAAAATCTAATGCAAATAAAGAAGACACAAGTAATCTTTAAATATATCACTAGGAAATGAATTTAGATAAAAGTTCCATTAAGATCGGAGAAAACACATGATTGCAAGGGTTGATATTAATTTTAATGTTGCTAATATTTCGTATAAAGAAGATGCATGCAAGTAACATCTGGGTGGTTTTCCTTTTGTTTCAAAGAGATTCATGTGAATCTGAGAGAAATTGCCTATTGCATTAGGAAAATTTATAAAGTAGGTATATTAGGGTTCTCCATAGAAATGGAACCAATAGGATGTTTGTGTGTGTGTGTGTGTGTGTATACATACACACACACATATATATGTATTTCAATATATATATTTAAATAGATTTATTATAAGGAATTGGCTTATGCAGTTATGGAGGCTGACAAGTCCCAAGATCTGCAGGGTGAGTCAGCAAGCTGGAGACCCAGGAAAGCTAATGGTGTAGTTCCAGTCCAAGTCTGAAAGTCAGAGAAACAGGAGAAGTGATGACACAGTTTTACTTCAAAGGCTGGCATGTTCAAAATACATGAAGTTAATATTTCAGTTCAAGTCTGAAGGCAGAAAAAAGCCAATGTCCCAGTTTGAAGGTCGTCAGGCAGGAGAAATCCTATCTTACTCAGGGGAAGGTCAGACTTTCTGTTCAATTCAGGTTTCACCTGACTGGACGAGGCCCACCCATGTTAGTGGGGGTAATCTGCTTTACTCAGTCTGTGGATTTAAAAGTTCATCTCATCCAAAAACACCCTCACAGCAACACCCAGAATAATGTTTGACCAAATATCTGAGCACTGTGTGGCCCAGTTAACACAAAAACTGACCATCACAGTAGGCCAACATTCTCTCAGAACCTTTTGTCTTTACTCAAACTCCATGCTAAAGAAAAAAGTGAACATGAATAATAACTGCCACAGAGAGTACAAACTACTCCAAGTCTGTTTTTAAAAAGTAATCTGTGCATTCTCCTCCTACCCTTTCTTTCAATGGCTTCTGTTATTCAATATGCTCAATCCATTCCCAATATCTTCTGTGTCTACTACAAAAGTAAATCAAACGCTCACCAAGACCTTGGTCCTTTTTACCTCAAACCTACCTGTCAGCGCTACTGCCAATCTCTTCATAACAATCCATTACTAGATAAATCTTCGCAAACATGTCACCATAACCCTCCCGAGCCAGGAATCTAGGATGACAATGGACAGCTCACCAGAGCAGCAAAGATAAATTAACTTTCACCTCTACTAAGAGACTATAGCCATTATAATATATTAGACATTTTTTTAATAGGAGTTAAGTCCCTCTACTCAGTATCAGAATTTCAAAGAGGAGTCAGAATTACAAGCAAACTGGAAGCAATAGGAGTTACTCAAATGGTACATGGGGTGTGCATTCGAAGCACCAAAAGGTAGTTCGACAATGGCAGCATCCGCTTAGAGGGCTGACTCTGCGCCAGACATTGTGCTCACCTGTTTTAATACATCAAGTCATCTAATTTTCACAGCAGCCCTATCAGGGAGGTCCCTCATAATCTCCATATTATACGTGAAAAAAAAAACCTAAGGGACAGAAACATTGAATAATTTCCTCAAAGTCACTCACTAAATGGTGTAACCAGGCTTGTGCTTTTGACCATGAAATTCTTCCGTGAAATGTACTAAAGAAAGGTTTGCCCAGAAGTGTTTGAATAAAGAGTGTTCCAGAAAGTGAATTTGAGGATAACTCTCTGGGGTTTTTTTGTTTTTGTTTTTTTTAGATTTTATTTATTTATTTGACAGAGAGAGACACAGCAAGAGTGGGAACACAAGCAGGGGGAGTGGGAGAGGGAGAAGCAGGCTTCCCACCCAGCAGGGAGCCTGATGCGGGGCTCGATCCCAGGACCCTGGGATCATGACCTGAGCCGAAGGCAGACGCTTAACGACTGAGCCACCCAGGCGCCCCTAACTCTCTGTTTTTTAAGTATTTGTCTCCATTCCTATTTCCTCAACATCAGTATTTCCAGTTTGAGGACAGGCTCCTATCCATATTCCCACAGCTGAAAGCTGGATTTCCCAGGCCCACGTGCATCAGCTTCTTTATTTTCTTATATTCTTCCTCGCTCTCCATTGGCTTTTCTTTACCATTGCCCTTATGGATAATTGCAGCCAACACTGATTTTTCTCTCTTCTGACCACTTTCAGGTTATTAACTGAGGATATATTTTCACAGTTGGTCATACTTCAATTCTATTCTCTAATTTTTTCACGTGCAAACATCCTATCACTTGAAACAGATTTTATATCACTTTGTTATCACATTTGCATTCTCTAAATAGCTAGACACAGAGTAGGTGTTTAAAGATAATCTGTTTGATACCATTGAATTGGATTAGGAAACACTTAAATTTAGACACACAAATTTAATAAACACATTGGTTCTTCCTTTCTAAAAGGCCAGCCTGATTTCTTTTTCAAAACAGTTTTTTTCCTTTTTCTTATAGTCAGCCTTAGACTCCTGACTTTTCAGTCTAATTGGCCTAATTTAAAAATCAAGTTGGCAGCAACATTTTCCATAACTATCTGGAGTTATGAAGCAGTTAGCCAGAGAAGTATATTTGACAACTAAGTTATTTCTCTATATAAATTTACTGAAATTTAGAAAGAGATCAATTAGGCTTGTAATATCTACTATTTTTCTATAATACATTTTGCTCCCCTGTGGCATCAGCTTCTGTTGTTCTCCCAGCATCCCAAAGGTGTGTGCTGCTAGAAAGTATGACTGCATGATGCATCATGCTCAACATTCCAGTAATCCCTTCCTAGGTACCCCTGTGGGAGGTGGGTTCTCACCTCAACACTCTTGTCACACACCCTTTGTTGTTCAAAACTTCAACTACATCTTCTATTCCATTTGTTCCTATCCCCAGAAACGTTAAGAGATAAGAAACTTCATTCTCCCTGAGGTTGTTTTTAAGGATCATTCTACTCTCGTGCATAGAAAGAGTATTTGAGAATATTTGTAGGCACAGGATAAAGTATCAGTGAAGAGGGAGAGACCAAAGAGATGGGAGCAATTGAGAGAGGGAAGCATGGGAGAGAAGAGGCAGGCTCAAAAACACGAGTGGAGGGGTTACCCTCCAAACAAGGCAGGTGAGTTCTTCCCTATTGATGAAGAGAGGAAATAAACATATCAAGGGGAGCAGGAAGAGGGTAAGAGTTTCTTAAATTTTTTCGAGGTGGAGAAAAGTAACTAGAAGAAAGATGACATTAGAGAGGTTAAACATTTCCCTTAAAGAAGTAGGGATGAACCATGAGAGACTATGGACTCTGAGAAACAAACTGAGGGTTCTAGAGGGGAGAGGGTGGGGGGATGGGTTAGCCTCGTGATGGATATTAAGGAGGGCACGTACTGCATGGAGCACTGGGTGTTATGCACAAACAATGAATCGTGGAACACCACATAAAAATTAATTAATTAATTAATTAAAAAAGGAGGTAGGGAGTAAGTTCACTTGCTTGGGAAGTGCAGCAGGTTATGAAGAAGGCTTAAGGCCACCTCCATGGGAAATGTCTTTGGGCATCAATAAAAAGTTAATAACTGTGGTGAGAGCCTGAATGATAGTGGATGATGGCACAAACATATGATGGTGTAGTCACTGGAAACGCTGGAGCTGTCAGGTAATTCTGGACAAGGAACAGGTAGAAAGCATGGACAATGGAGCTGATCCTAGAAGCAAATGATTCTAGAGACTGAACATGGGAAGCATTAGGGTGATTAACTGAGAGGTGCAGGTTTGGTGGGATGGAGGGAGAAACAGGAGCTGGCTGGGCCTACACATAATTGCAAGTGAGCCTTACAAGGACATCAGCGGTAGGAGTGACAGAACTCAGTAGACACAGCTACACATTGCCCTCCTTTATGCCATGAACAAGTTTGCTCAAAAAGAGACAATTAAGACAAATAAAGTAGGTCAGTAGCCATGCTTTCCCTACATACAATTTTGAGGAGTTACAGTTTTCAGTAGCCTTTATTTCCACTTCAAAGGATGGTGACATCTAATATTTGAAAAATACACATTGCCCCACACTACATATTACCACCTTACATATTAATAAAAAATTTACAAAGCAATTACTTAATCAAAATAATAATAGACCTTAAGTTATCAGTTCTTTTGGTTGCTATCTGGATAATTTTATGGAAATATTTATTTATTTAGAAACCATGCTAAGAATATAAATTTAAGATACCTAAACTATTTTCTTATTTCTAGAAGTAACTCTTTCATAAGAACACAATTGACTGGATCCCTTAATTTGAATAGTGATGCCTTTCAGAATTTCAGTGGGTTATTTCTGTTTTCTTATTTTTCCACAAGGAAAGCTAAGCTTGTTCCATATTGGGAAGTGTAGAAAAATGCATTCTTCAGATACCAGGTGTGTTTATACTTGAATATTTCAGGCTCAGTTTCTGAAATGGGAAAGACTTGGTTTTGGGTTTTTATTTAAATTCCAGTTAGTTAACATACAGTGTAATATTAGTTTCAGGTGTACAATATAGTGATTCAACACAACCACACAATACCCGGTGCTCATCATGACAAGTGCACTCCATAATCCCCCACCTATTTCACCCATTCCCCCCACCCACCTCCTCTCTGGTAACCATCTGTTTGTTCTCTAGAGGCAAGAGTGTTTTTTTGTGGTTTGCCTCTCTCTCCTTTTTGTTTTCCCTTTGCTCATTTGTTTTGTTTCTTAAATTCCACATGTGAGTGAAATCATATGGTATTTGTCTTTCTCTGACTGACTTATTTTGCTTAGCATTATACTCTCTAGCTCAATCCACATCATTGCAAATGGCAAGATTTCATTCTTTGTTATGGCTGAATAAAAATATCTAAAATAATAATAATAATAAATAATAAATAAATAAATAATAAAATAATCTTCTTTATCCCTCCATCTGCTGATGGACACCTGGGCTGTTTCCATAGTTTGACTATTGTAGATAATGCTGCTACAAACATTGGGGTGCATGTATCCCTTTGAATTAGTATTTTTGTATTCTTTGGGTAAGTACCTAGTAGTGAAATGACGGGATTGTATGGTGGTTCTATTTTTAACTTTTTGAGGAAACTCCACACTGTTTTCCACAACGGCTACACCAGTTTGCATTCTCACCAACAGTGCAAGAGGTTTCCCCATTCTCCATATCCTCGCCAACACCTGTTGTTTCCCATGTTGTTAATTTTAGCTTGTTCTGACAAGTGTGAGGTGATATCTCATTGTAGTTTTTGATTTGTATTTCCCTGATGATAAGTGATGTTAAGCAACTTTTCATGTGTCTGTTGTCCATCTGTATGTCTTCTTTGGGAAAATGTCTATTCATGTCTTCTGCTCATTTTTTAACTAGATTATTCATGTTTTGGGTTTTGAGTTTTATAAGTTCTTTATATATTTTGGAAACTAACCCTTTATCAGGTATGTCATTTGCAAATATCTTATCCCATTCAGTAGTTGCCTTTTAGCTTTGTTGACTGTTTCCTTGGCTGTGCAGAAGATTTTTATTTTGATGAAGTCCTAATAGTTTATTTGTGTTTTTGTTTCCCTTGCCTCAGGAAACGTATCTAGAAAGAAGTTGCTATGGCTGATGTCAAAGAGGTTCCTGCCTGTGTTCTCCTCTAGGATTTTGATGGTTTCATGTCTCACATTTAGATCTTTCATCCATTTTGAATTTATTTTTATTTTTGTGTATGGTATAAGAAAGTAGTTCTGTTTCATTCTTTTGCATGTTGCTGTCCAGTTTTCCCAACACCATTGTAGGAATTTCCCATTGGATATTCTTTCCTGCTTTGTCAAAGATTAACTGACCATATAGTTGTGGGTTCATTTCTGGGTTTTCTCTTCTGTTCTATTGATCTATGTGTCTATTTTTGTGCCAGTAGCATACTGTTTTGATCACTACAGCTTTGTAATATAATTTACAGTCCAGAATTGTGATGCCTCCAGGTTTGCTTTTCTTTTTCAAGGTTGCTTTGGCTATTTGGGTCTTTTGTGGTTCCATACACATTTTAGGATTATTTGTTCTAGCTCTGTGAAAAATGCTGTTGGTATTTTGATAGGGATTGCATTAAATGTGTAGGTTGCTTTGGGTAGTATAGACATTTTGACAATATTTGTTCTTCTAATCCAAGAGCATGGACTGCCTCTCCATTTCTTTGTGTCATTTTCAATTTCTTTCATCAGTGTTTTGTAGTTGTATAGGTTTTTCACCTCTTTGGTTAGGTTTATTCCTAGGTATCTTGTTATTGTTGGTGCAATTGTAAATGGGATTGATTTCTTAGTTTCTCTTTCTGCTGCTTCATTATTGGTGCATAGAAATGCAACAAATTTCTGTACATTGATTTTGTATCCTGCAACTTTACTAAATTCATGCATCAGTTCTAGCAGTTTGGGTAGAGCAAATTTTGGGTTTTCTATATAGAGTATCATGTCATCTGCAAATGGCAAAAGTTTTACTTCTTCCTTGTCAACGGGGATGTCTTTTATTTCTTTTTGTTGTCTGATTGCTATGGCTAGCACTTCCAATGCTATGTTAAATAACAGTGGTGAGAGTGGACATCAACAGGGGGAAAGATTTGATTCACAGAGGTTTTGGCTTTTAATTTAGAAATATCACAGCCTGGGGTGAGTCAGGTATAAGAACTTGCAGTGATGAGATCTGCCTCTCTGCTGGTGAGTTCTTTGCTGGTTTGAAGTTGGAGGCCAGGACTTGTCTGGGTAGTGTCCCCTCTGGCTACTTTGCAAGAGCATCACAGCCAAGTGAAAGTCAGAGGTAGATGTAATCAGAGGCAAACTTTAGATCTTCCATTTGCTTTCCATGTCCAGTCTCTAGAATCATTTGCCTCTGGGATCGATTCCATTGTCCATGCTTTCTACCTGTTCCTTGTCCAGAATTACCCGACAGCTACAGCGTTTCCAGTGACTACACCATTATATATTTGTGCCATCATCCTCTTTCATTCAGGCTCTCACCACAGTTATTAAGTTTCTATCGATGCCCAAAGACATTTCTCATGGAGGTGGCCTTAACCTTCTCTCAAAACCTGCTGCACTTGCCAAGCAAATGATCTTACTCCCTACTTCTTTAAGGAAAATGTTTAGCCTCTCTAATGTCATCTTTCCTTTACTTTTCTCCACCTCAAAAGAATATTAATGTATAATACATATTATACATTGTGAGAGAATGGAAATACCTGGCTTTTGGAGCCAAAACAGACATGAGTTCAATTCCTAGATTAGCCACTTATGCGGTAGGAGGTTTTATGAAAGTTATTTAACCTCTGTGAAACTCAGAATTTTTACCCATAAAGTGGGTATTAGGTACTTTACAAAGTTATTGTAAAGAATAAGTTGATAAATGATATATTTAAGCATTTTGCATAATTCTTGGCACACAGTCAATAAATTGTCACAGTATGCATTACTCCCTTTTAACTTGCTGAGTCCTTGCAATATAGAGGCATATTTTAAAAGTAATTCTTATTGTAAAGTAAACATAGATTTCTGTTTCTAAACTTTATGAAGTGGTCAAAGTTGAAATGTGTACTCAATAACATTTTCATCAGTGTGAATAGTCTTAAACCTGTAGGAATTTTGCAGCCATCAAATGCTGGTAACCTGGGAGGCATGGTTCAGGTATTGTACTAAAAAGAGTCACAACATAGGTTGTAAATGATTTCATCAAGCCTTCGGTGCATTCGCATGAAAGTACATTATTGTTGTCTGTGACAGTCAACATGTGTGAAAGATGACAAGACAGGGCCCTGGAACCACTGAGCTACCTTACAGAGGTGTATCATTGGAAAGCCTTGTGATAGCTGAAGTTTACCCAGGCTGCGATCCACTAGAGTTCTTAGCTGGGCAATCTTTCTCTGGAAAAATGCCACACAATTCACCAGGCCTCCAGGGAGCTGAGAAATTACAAATAGACAGAGACTCGAGGAGTGGGTGGATTTTTTTTTTTTCTTCAAAGCAGCAGCTGTTAGGATAAAAGGCAATCTTGAATCTTTAAAAAAGAAATCAAGAAATACAGGTGTTTACTGATTTCTATAGCAAGTTCTATTTTTTTCTTCCTTCTTCTCTCTAAATTTCAATGTTATATTTTTTAAAGCAACATTCATAATTTTTACTTCTCCCTAATTTACAATGCCCCTAGAAGAGGACCATCTTTGTTTATAATTATGAACATACCCTTTCTTACTCTGTCCTCCCTCTTTCTTTTCTTTTTTTTTTTTAAAGATTTTATTTATTTAATTGACAGAGAGACAGAGAGAGAGGGAACACAAGCAGGGGGAGTGGGAGAGGGAGAAGCAGGCTCCCCGCCAAGCAGGGAGCCCGATGCGGGGCTCGATCCCAGGACCCTGGGATCATGACCTGAGCCGAAGGCAGTTGCCTAACCAACTGAGCCACCCAGGCGCCCCAGTCCTCCCTCTTTCTGTCTCTCTCCCTGCTTTCCTTCTTTCCTTCTCTTTCTTCCTTTCCTTCCTTCCTTCCCTTCTCTTCCTTCCTTCCTTTCCTTCTCTTCCTTCCTTCCTTCCTTCCCTTCTCTTCCTTCCTTCCTTCTTTCCCTTCTCTTCCTTCCTTCCTTCCCTTCTCTTCCTTCCTTCCTTTCCTTCTCTTCCTTCCTTCCTTTCCTTCTCTTCCTTCCTTCCTTCCTTTCCTTCCTTCCTTCCTTTCCTTCTCTTCCTTCCTTCCTTCCTTTCCTTCTCTTCCTTCCTTCCTTTCCTTCTCTTCCTTCCTTCCTTTCCTTCCTTCCTTTCCTTCTCTTCCTTCCTTCCTTCTTTCCTTTCCTTCTCTTCCTTCCTTCCTTTCCTTCCTTCCTTCCTTCCTTTCCTTCTCTTCCTTCCTTCCTTCCTTCCTTCCTCATTTAACTCATCTGATCCTCAAATGTTATCTCTGAAATAAGCAAGTAGATATTACAGCAGTCATCCTTCTCATGATCGATTCCTTCCCTGACAAGGGCACTATATGTGAATATCAAGAAAGGAAAGTTTGAGTTTTAATCAAAATTGTTGCTGTGTGGTTATTTAAGAGATGATATGGACAGGATAACTACATGGCTTCTAAGACCCCCACCATCTTTAAAACTCCAAGATTTCATTATTCTAATTATAAGGAACAGACTGATAAAATATAAAACCGTTAATGGTGGTAAAACAGATTAGGAAAAAACATATTATGCATATCTTATAAAAAACTGAATTTAACATAATAGAGTAATACTGCCCCCACCAAAGATACTTCTTTATAATTTTTGCCCCATTTTCACAAATGAGGGGGAAGAACACTTTCACAGGAAGGGGATGGACTTTTCACTGGCATTTCTAAGAAGAGTCTGAGGAGGCTCAAAACTTACGTACTGATGGCTTTTTGATAAACTGCTTTGTGAGTGTCTGTTTTGCTGCCTTCCTTCACTTTCCCCTCTAGCAAACACAGGGATTAAAGATCAGTGTGTTGGCCATTCTACTGCCATCAAAACATAAAATATTTTCTGCTCTCTTGAGCTGCCATCTCATCAGCACCAACAGCTTGACCTTGCACCCCAATGGTATATAGGATACACCTGCCTTTAAAATGTGTGAACTGAATTTTATCTGCAGTGATTTTTCTCTTTATCCTTTGATCTGTCACTATTTCTTCACAACGTCAAATGCCTCAGAGCTTGGCTTGAATAGTGATCAAACTCAAAGGCACACAATTTTGGGTCTGATCCTGAATCTACACAGTCAAAAATCTTTTCAATTCAGACTTAAACCCTGCACCTTGCCTGATAATAGTGAAGTGCAGCCATCACTAAAGCTCTGCTTTGTCCTTTAAGCTTTTAAAATATGAACATAATGAGGCTGTAAAGAAATGAAACAGATTTCTTGTACCAAGCATACAAGAAATTCATGCATTTAATGAAACGTGTCCCTTTTGTGACCCCTTGAGAGTTTAAACACTTTCCTGTCACTGTTGTCATTGCCCGGAACACTGTTTTGGAATTCCTCCTCGGCAATGACTTCAAACATACTTTACCGGATCTGTTAGAAAATCAACATCACCGATTTATTTTTCACAGGACATGCAAGTGGCCTAATGTATTTTCTTCCTCTCATTCCCTTTTTCTGTCTCTCTCTACTTAGACTTGTCCTCTCATGCACTCCTCTGCCTGTTGATTCACTTTCATTTAATGAACATTCACTTAAAGATAAGCTCTGTGAGCAGGGCTTCCCTACACCTGTGTTAAATTGCACTGTCAAGTGTTTCACATTCTACCTCTAGCCTGTTGTTCAATTTCTGAAGGGAAAATACTGGCAATAGAGCCTCTTTTCTTTTCTAGATCAATCTTCACCTCATTTTGTGTATCTTACTGTTGTTTTGATTTTTTTTTTTTTTTTCTGTTGGCTTCTCTGAGAAGTGGGCTAGGCCTGGGGCGCCTGGGTGGCTCAGATGGTTAAGCGTCTGCCTTCGGCTCAGGTCGTGATCCCAGGGTCCTGGGATCGAGTCCCGCATCAGGCTCCCTGCTCCTTGGGAGCCTGCTTCTCTCTCTGCTTCTCTCTCTCTCTCTCTCTCTCCCTCTGTCTCTCATGAATGAATAAATAAAATCTTAAAAAAAAAAAAAAAGAAGTGGGCTAGGCCCAAACCTCTATAATCCTGGATTATAGAGGATGTGAGAGACTGAGTGTACCAATGGACACCTGAGGAGAAGTGTGTTAGGAGACGGCTAACTGATACACGTGCATCTGACTACATCACACCCCTGACTAGGTATCATGAATCATCAGAAGGCGCTGGATCATCAAATCTAGATTCAAACCATATTTCTTTAACTTTGCTCCTGAGTGCCATGTTTATTTATTTTATTTCCAACTGGACCTCTCCCTGAATGGCCCATGGGGAATTCAACTCAACATATCTAAAACAAAACAGACTTTCTCTCTATGGCACTGTTGTTCCTCGTATATTTATTTTAATTTTAATACTTTCGTTATTTAAAAGAAAAAAAAAACAAGTTATTCTAGACTCTGTTTTGTTTCTCCTTCATCTAGCCAAGCATTACCAACTCCAGAGAATCTATCTCCTACCTAGTTCTTGAATGTGCCCAGGCTCTCTCTCCCCTGACATTTTTCTTATCACTCACTGGATGTTGTAGCATTTTAGGTCTCCCTACTCCCAATCTGATCTCTCTCCAATCACCCCTCCATGGGGCTAGAAGGATGATCTTTCTAAAAGACAAACTATTCATGTCACTCTAGAGTCTAAAAGTCTTTGTTGCTTTTCATGTCCTTTGAGATAATTTTGACGCTCTTGCCATTTGCTTATATTTAGCTTAGCCAACCCTTTTCTCACTAAATCAACCAAGCTCAACCAAGAATGAATCCATGACAATATCTTCTCTCTTCTTGTCCTCAGTCTGTTTTCAATGGTCTTCAATATACTCCAATAAATTGTGATTCATTTCTATCACAGTATTATCACTCCATAAATTGTTCTTTTGGGGAGACTTTACAATCTTTAAGGACCAGGTTATCATTCAAGTGCTTTTGGTATAGCACTTGTGGTAGGCTGAATAATGGTCCCCTCTCAAAGACGTCCATGTCCTAATTCCCAGAAACCATGAATATATTATATCACATGTCAAAGAGCAAATAAAGTAGCAAATGGAATTAAGGGTACTAATCAGCTGACTTTAAAATAGAGACATTATCTGGGATTATCCAGGTGGGCCCAGTGTAATCATAGGGTACTTAAAATATGGAGGGGGGATAGAAGTGGAGGTCAGAGTGATTCAGTGTGAAAGGGACTCCACTGTTGCTGGCTTTGAAGATGGAGGAAGTAGGTCTTGAGCCAAGGAATATGTGTGCCCTCCAAAAGCCATAAAAGACAAGATAACAGAATATTTCTTAGAGCCTCCAGAAAGTAATGTGCCTCTATCAAAACCTTGATTTTACAGAGAAAGGCATGTATCATATGATCTCACTGATATGAGGAATTCTTAATCTCAGGAAACAAACTGAGGGTTGCTGGAGTGGTGGGGGGTGGGAGGGATTGGGCGGCTGGGTGATAGACATTGGGGAGGGTATGTGCTATGGTGAGCCTGTGAATTGTGTAAGACTGTTGAATCACAGATCTGTACTTCTGAAACAAATAATACATTATATGTTAATAAAAAGAAGATAGTAGGAAGGGAAAAATGAAGGGGGGGAAATCAGAGGGGGAGATGAACCATGAGAGACTATGGACTCTGAGAAACAAACTGAGGGTTCTAGAGGGGAGGGGGGCGGGGGGATGGGTTAGCCTGGTGATGGGTATTAAGGAGGGCACGTACTACATGGAGCACTGGGTGTTATATGCAAACAATGAGTCATGGAACACTACATCAAAAACTAATGATGTAATGTATGGTGACTAACATAACATAAAAAAAAAAAAAAAAAACCCTTGATTTTAGCCCAGTGAGACTCACTTTGGACTTCAGATCTCAGGAACTAGAAGATAATAAATTTGTGTTGTTTTAACCACTAAATTTGTGGTAATTTGTTACAGCATCCATAAACAACATGTATATCACTCATTCAACTACCTCATTGGTTCAGAAAATAATATATATTATTAATACTAACTCCTAAGGAATAAATATTAATATACTCTAAAAGTATATGGCACTACTACACATTTTTTATGAATAACATTTCCTTCATTTTATGTTTGTTCATTTTGTAAACTTGAGGTTTGCATAAGGCATAAGACATCAGAGCTAAGATATATAGTCATAAGATTCAAGAGTAGAAATGCTTAAAATACATTTCTCAATGATTTTTTTAAAGTTTTCAGTGCTTAGCCATACTTCATGGACAAGAAATAAAGAAGACAGAGAATCACAAAGAAAGAATAAATGGTGGCATGAAAATGGATCACAAGTTATATGTCCACTTAATCACTCCAATTCCTAAAAGTAAATCCATTACAGACTGGAAGCCTACCCAAGACCAGACTGAACCAAAGTCACCTTTGCTGGTTAGTTCTAGAAGAAAGAGTTACAGTCAGTCTAGGCTATTTTCTGATATGAAAATCATCTTATGAATCCCAGTTCAATCCCCCTGAATTAATTAATATGGACTAGACTGAAGAAAAAAATAAACCTCAAAATTTTTTTGTCTTAAAAGACAACAACGATTTTCCCCATGTAATAGTTTAGGGCTAGTGTTTAGGGCAATGGGGCAGCTCTCAGAGTCATCCAGGGATCCAGAATGATGATTCTTTGCCTTCTTCTATAGGAGGCTCCAAGGTGATCCTGGTGCTCAGTAGCTGAGTGAGCCAGAAAGAGCAAAAGCATGAAGTGTGTGGGAGAAATCTGTATGCTGGGCTTCACATGGCATGTACCCACTCCCACTAAAGGGACCCAGGGCATGGACACACTTATGTACAAAGGAGGCTGGGATATATTCTTGCCTGGGCCCATGAAGATGGTAGAAAAAGTTAGTGGACAGCTAGCAGACCCTGACACAATTTTATCACACAATAGAACAGATTAAGGACTGGGACTGGTCAGGGAGATGAGAGTCTAAAGAAATTGAAATGATGGAGGAATTTCTGAAATTAGTTTCAGGAAGAATGAGGTATGAATAATCATCTTGGACATCTCTCTGAAGATCCCCAGAGCATTTAAAGGCTGGACTTCCTCTCGTTTCCAGCAAAGGGTTTTAATAATCCACATGTGTGAAGAGTCAGGTCTTCTTTTCACAAGAATACTTCCCCTGGATGTAGTAACTGACATTGAGATGATAACATATGGATAAGTAATGTTGGGTCAGGCTGCCCATCTTACAGGCCCTCCTTAGAGATCACTTGCCCTCTTATTATAAAAACAAAAATACTGACTCCCTTTTTTCCTCTGAAAGAGGTAGAAATTGAAAGACTGTAAGAGCTCTCCTTTCCCTGCTCCTATTTCTAAGGCTGCAGATGTACTACGTGGAAGCAGATCTAACATAACACTGCTGATGGCAGTTGAGAGTACGGTGTGAAAAGATAGGGGAACTATCTTCTTCACCATGATGCCTCCTTCATGAAGCCCCCTACATTTCTCCATTTCACTTATTTCTTCAAATTCCATCAACTAGCACTTCCCTTTTGCTGTGACCTGTTGGCTTCAGTTGAAAAGTTACTTCAGATCTGGCTAGGGGCCAGCAGCATAGGCTAGGGGTGGGAAATGGGAGCTCCCAAAACTAATCTGGATTAAAGAATGAGTAAAGCAAGCATCAAAGAGCCCCATGCATACTAGAAATCAGAACACCACGGAATCAGAACACGGGCCCAGGAATTTGTAGTTCTTAATGCTCAGAGGTAAACTGAAAGAGCTTCTCTGTAGACAAGCAGATCACAACAGATCAAGGGAATCAGTGTTCGTATCAACAGCCACACTGTGGGCAGCCTTGGATTTACAGGGGAGAGCAAGTCAAAGTGCAGTTACCCTGAAAACAGTGATCTGCAGAGGCACTTGAAATATGTCTGAATGAGGAATAAGAACACGAATGTCAGTGGGATTTTACACCTGGGAGTTTAAGAGGATTTTACAATTAGCAGTATCTTGGTGCAAATCATCTCATCAAACTGCTTTTCTCCTAGCATCTACCTAACTTCAGCCACCCTGAGCAGTAGGAAAAGGGTGAGAACATTGAAGAAATCAGAGTCACGATAAAAAACACAAGTGATTGGAAACAGTGATGAGAAGGAAAAAAATATAGAACTGTTAATTTTACTAAAAGAAGGGCCTATGGATAAGATGCTACCCCTGGCTCCAGGGAGTCACATTTTTAAAAAGATTATTTATTTATTATTTATTTATTTATTTATTTATTTATTTATTTATTTATTTGAGAGAGAGAGAGCGTGTACACAGAAGTGGGGTGGGGGGGCAGAGGGAGAGGGAGAAGCAGACTCCCTGCTGAGCAGGGAGCCTGATGCGGAACTCGATCCCAATACCCTGGGATCATGACCTGAGCGGAAGGCAGACGTTTAACCAATTGAACCACCCAGGTGCCCCCAGAAATTCACATTTACATGAAGGGAATATATGTTTAAACAGGTGTCAATGTGAGGTGATTAAGTAAACATGTTCTATATCCTTCATTCACTAGAGACCTACTCTCAGGGGTTAGGGGATGGAAACCAACGCAGCCACTAGAGTGAGTTCTCTTTAAGGAGACATATCAGACTAGCTTATTGTTCACCAAACTGTATCTCTCTTCCTCTTGGGCTGGGAGCTGCATTGCCCAGCATCCCTCCCAACGGCCATAACGGAGTTCAGGCCAATGAAATGTGAGCGGAAGTGCTACATGACCCTTCCAGGTCCACCTCTGAAAGGCATCCTGCTGGCTCTCCCATGTGTTCTCTCTTCCCTTATTGACTAGCCAGGTGCAAAGATCCAGTAGAGCACTGTGAGGCTCTAGGGGATGGCAAAGTCACCGTGTGAAAGGCATCTGAGTCCCAGAATGGCTGATTACATGGAGTAAAGGGCCCTCCCTTAGCCTCACTAACCTGCAGTGGATTGAGGTAATTATGAAGAAATCAACCTTTATCATGTTAATCCACTGAGCCACTCTGGCAATGCTTATTACAACAATTGTCTATCCTAACAAACATGGGTATCTTAGGGATGCCTCATGATGATCCATTTATGTTGCCTCCTTTATGGGTGTGAATATGTATAACTTAAAGACATATTTGCTCAAAGCACATCTTAAAATATGTGCCTGAAAAGGAGAAGCTGGAAATACCCACATATGCATAATAAGCTTCTGTTTTAGAAAAAAAAATGATTTGGGATTCTGATTGTTTTAATACAAGTCTCCTGTAATAGTCTTCAAAACTAATTTTAAGCAGCACTTTAAAAAGAAATGAAAAATCACTGGCAGCTTATAATGGGGCTTGGGGAAGAGGAGGAAACGAAATAAAAAGATATCCAAAGTTACTTAAATTGATGCACATTCTTACATGTATCTAGAAATGGATAGTACCACACGTCAGCCTTTATAGTCTGTGGGTTCTCTCAGATGAGGTAATATGCTGTGAGAAAGAACTGCAAAGGAAGTGACAAGAGCAGATGTTTGCTCAAGACAACTGGAGATTTTCTGAAAGCATCAAAGCACACAGTCTACAAGCTATCACCAGCCAGGTGGATTGTAGCTAGTCACAAACCTCCAGATTTGCATCTTGAACAAAGTTGGTCTTTTCAAGACTAATCTCATTATACTCAATAATGAAAGAAAATTAGCTGCTCCCCGTGCCATCTTTAACTTAGATCATAAATTATCACGTGCATAAATAAATATGGTGCATGCATATTTCAATCTGGGGCAACTTCCTTTACAAAGCACACACAACAGTCAGGACCCTGAGTGTGATGCTCAGGACCTCAAAATAGCAGCAGGAAGCCCTGTCACTCCCTTCTAAGGTTTACGCCATCCCTGTTAAAGGTCCACCATCCCTATGCTGCTTATGAGTAGGGGGAATACAGAAAAATTCCATGTGGTTCAATCTTAGTTTAATGCACTGAGGGCAGCAGAAGATCCATGGGCTTCTGAATTGAGATGGGGGATGACCTGGAAGTCGAGAATATAAACTGAGGAGGCAGGCTCATCCAATTACCAATGCTGGACATTTAAATGTGCCTCTCTATGCCTTAGTTTCTTCAAAGTTTGAATAGAAATACTTCCTCATAGTATGTTTATGAGAAGTAATATAGTTAATGCATATTAAGCACTTTCAAAAGACCATCTGACAAGAGTAAACTCTGTGCCACCTGCTATCATCATCATCATCATCATCATCATCATCGGTGGGGCAAGTTAGGAAAAGAAAAAGTAGGAGATAAGCCAGTTCCTGATTTTAGTGGCAAATATAGATCCCTTGCCCTGTGGTTCTTTGAGGGTAGGCGGACCCTCCCTACAGTGGCACACCTGCTAGACTGGACAGGGTACTCGGAGTCAACAGTTCTTTGATACCCCAAAGCCTTTCACAGCCATGTGGATCCAGATTCCCAAGGGCACGTTGCATTTCTATGCCTGTGTAGATGAGCTCTTCCCTTTCCTGCCAAACTCCCCGCTGTTCCCCAGGCTGGGTGATTCCTGAGCCAGCTCTTAAACTCACTAACTCCCCCTTGTGTCGCAGAACCATGGGCTCTGGTCATATTGTTCCCTTGCTGTAACCTTCCTGGGACTTCCTTTCAGGAATTCATTGCCCTTCCCTGCCTCTGGGTCTGAGTCCATTCTATTTCAGAATACACTGGAGGAGTTGCAAAGTATCTGCTGCCACCTCCCAGAAAAAATCCTCAGGTTTTTATGAAAATTACTATATCCCACAGCAGAGCTATACAAAAATGAAATGTTTAAAACAAAACAAAACTCTAAGTGTAAGCCACTCCCATTCCAAAGAAAATTCTGAGGAAATCAAGACTGGCCACCCAAGATTTGCTCCAAAAGGGTTAGAAATAATTTGTTTCTGGTTTGTATGAATAACACCTCAGAAAAACCCATTATTCATACAAACCAGAAACAAATTATTTCTAACCCTTTTGGAGCAAATCTTGGGTATTGTTAAGCATTTAAAAATATAAATTTACATATTCTCTATGTATCATTTTCCTCTAACAAAATAAGATTTTCTCAAAGTATATCACAGTATTTAATTAGCTATGTTCCAATTACTGGGTAATATAAAATCTTTAAAACATTATTCAAATACATATACTATTAGTAAACATACACACATATTTTAATATATTTAATATTTAATAATATAACTATACAAGTACATACATACTTATACATAATTATTGAATCACCAAAGTCAAATAATTTTAGCTAGTACCCAAATGTATTCAAGTAAAATATTTTAATATTAAATATATTATAATACATATACATATTCACATATTAATGAGTATTAATATGTAAGTTCAATAAGACAGTCTTTAAAATATTCTGTAAACTTCTGTGGGTTTCGGTATGAGGTATGTGAGTACATTGAGAACACACTTTAAAAAAACTTGGGGCACCTGGCTGGCTCAGTCAGTAGAGTGTTTAACTCCTAACCTCAGGGTCATGAGTTTGAACCCCTCATTGGGCCTGGAGCCCACTTAAAAAACAAAACAAAACAACTCTAACCACTGATACTCCTAATTAAGATATGTGAGCTATATAAATACAGAAACGTAACTGATTCGGAATTTTATTGCCTCAGAATAATAGAGGTTTTTAAAATACAGTTTTTGACTCCAAAGCAGTTTAAATGAAAAATCTACCTTTATTGAATTGGTACCAGTGAGTTAAAAAAAACTCAGTGAGATAAATTGGCATCTAGGTAGATGTCTCTGATACAGGCTTTTCCAATCTCCCACTAAAATAACTACAGACACTAAAAAAATTAAAAAAAAGAAAAACAATATCAGCTAAAGAAAGTACTAACAGTAAGCCTAAGTCCAGGATCTGGAGAGAATTTTTAAATGGCTTATAGTGGATTTAAACTATACCTGGTAGAGTTCCCACAAAATCAAAAACAAAAAAACCCAAAAAACAAACCTCCTACTAACTGAAATGTTGCCTACAAAACTGTAGGTCCTCCCTCTGCTGTTTGCCTTCCTAGACCCCAGGTTTGCCACCCACTACCTTAAAGACATGACAGATTTATGACAACTTACAAACTGAGTAGCTGGGCATTGAGGCCAGATGTGATGTGTTGAGCAAGTAGCGTCTTGCTAATATTCTTTTATGTACACTTGAATACAATTACATCTAAGATGACATTAGTGCTTGGATTCTGGTATGATTTACAAATTCAGCAAGAAAGGGGTAGAGTTACCCCTAGCACATTAGGAAATGCACAAATGCTACAGGCACACAGGGAAGTGGGTTGTGCACATGAACATCATTTCATTTTAAGAAATGCCAGGAAGAAAAGAATTGTTGAGAAGGTGTCTACAGCACAGCTGCTGCCTTTTGAGGCAGCAAGAATAATCTCTGTGGGCAACCATTGCCCTGCACAGCCCCACACCTGGGGCTCCCCTTCCCAAATCTGGTGCCTGCCACCGAATTCCTGTCCGTGCCCTTGCCGACAGCCCCGACCGGGATGCTGTGTGTGCATAGCCACTAGGTTCTCTTCACTTCCTGAGGAAATATGGACCCCAACTGGCTGGCTCACAGTGGGAGCAGAAGAAAAGATACCATTGCAGAGCAGTCAGGTTGCAGAAGAGCAAAGCCTCCTAGACAGGAGGAACAGGGCTCGGAGCTCTGTGCAATCCCCTATGGTCTGCTCAGTCCGTGAAAGACCAAACAAAGGAGTAGAGAGAAAATCACAGAGAAGTAACACACCCACACGGGCTCTGGAGAGGTTGCCCCCGTTACACAAATGCACAAACAAGAAAATAAAAACACACAGTGCCCCTGGAAAACACTCTAAAACAAAGAAAAAGACTTTGATTCTGTAAAGTCATAGGAAGAGAAGACCTTTGAAACCATTTCAGCAGCAGCCCTAGATGAACATCTTAGAAAACAGGAGACAAGAAAGAACATCATTAATGATGTGAGAGCCTCAAACACAGGAAGTCTTACACAGGCTTCTGGGCCCGGGAAGAGAAGGCCCCTGGTTCCCTGTCACTCTTCCAGTACTCACCCTGCCCCAGCCACCTGGCTGTCCTTGCTGCATCTTAACCATGCAAACCGAAAAGTTCTCTCCTGAGGCAATCCTGAGGTCCTGAGGCTCATGGCCGGCTTCACTCGGGGCTCTGTACACAGGTGTCCTCTTCAGAAAGGCTTTTCCTGTTCAACAGCAGCTTCCTTCACTCTTTGGTGCCCTCCCCTGCCTTTAAAGTAGGCAGATTCCTCACAGCACTTGAACAGAAGGGCAGTCTCTCATAGCGATTAAAGGCCTGAGTTCCAACCCTGGATCTACCGCTTCCAGGCTGTGTGAGTTTAAGCAAGTTACTTACCCTCTCTCTGCTTTATTTTTCTTATTTATTACTGAGTGTAGCTGACGTTATTTGCAACTGGACTGAGCCCCGATGGCACATAACCTCCACACTCTATGATGGCTTTCTTCTCTTCGTTTCCCTTCCCCATCTCGGTTCTCCACTCCTTTGCCACTCCTCCCTGAGATCTCTTCCCCACAAGCTGTTTGCATGCAAATGCGGCTCTCAGGGTTCACCTCTGAAGACCTTTGAAACCTATATTATAGGGTAACTGGGTAGATTCAATGAGTTGATAAAAGCAAGTGCTTAGAACAGTACCTGGAACAGACCAAGCATTCAGCAAGCATTAATTTTATTAATTCATTGTTATATTTCAGCGCCTAGAACAATGCCTGGTAAAAGGTACCTGCTTAATGAACACTTTGTGAAATGAATAAAAAGAGGATAAAAGGACAATAGTATGAGAGAAAGGGAAGATGAGAGCAATAACTGTAAGAAAACGATACGTGTCAGCTCTGTTATAACTCACACTGGAGGGTAGTGAAGGCCCGGAATAGCATGGGGAGAAACCACATTAAGAATACAGAAGCAGAGGGCGCCTGGGTGGCTCAGTCGTTAAGTGTCTGCCTTCAGCTCAGGTCATGATCCCAGGGTCCTGGGATCGAGTCCCGCATCGGGCTCCCTGCTCCGCGGGAAGCCCTTCTCCCTCTCCCACTCCCCCTGCTTGTGTTCCCTCTCTCGCTGTGTCTGTCTCTGTCAAATAAATGAATAAAATCTTAAAAAAAAAAAAAAAGAACACAAAAGCAGAATTAGAGGCTATTCCTGAATAGAAGGAAAAGAGACAAAGAGGTGAAAGTGACTGGAATGAATATGATGAATGGGGAGAGCAAAGAACAAAAATCAAAGCTAAGAATTTCAGGAGTTTCTAAGGAAGAAATCAAAAGTTCTCTTTAGGAATGGTAATAAAAACCAATGGAAGAATAGGCTAAATATTTTTCTAAAAAAATGGGAGAGGGAGGGGGCCTAAGTATGCAAAGAGTCATTTCTACTTTCTTCATCCACTTCAGAGCTCTCCACAAAAAAGTGAGCACTCACCTGTTTGGATGGAGTCCAGGACATTCTTTGGCCCATTTTACTAATGGCAAAAGGGGGGTGGTTCCTGCTCTTCAAAACAGAGGAAATCTACCAAATGCTCATTTCCCACTTCCACATAGTGGGAGCCTGCTGGAGCTTGGCCCTTTGGGGAAACTGCTATCATCTGTGTGACTCGCTGGGTAGGTGGACTCTAAGCAGGTAACTTCACTAAGCCCCACAGTACAAGCTGTATTTTCCAATTTGGAAAGCCCACATTTGGAGGATACTGAGTACCGGAATAGTCCAAAATAAAGTGATATGTCACTTTAAATGTGATTACCTTATTTTATCTGTGATTCTTCCCCATCCAAGATCTCAGAGACAAGAATTCAAGCCCTGAAATCCCAGAGAATCCCTAACACCTTACACCTAAACAAACTCTGGCAATTATTTTTAGAATCACAAGGATAAGAAAGTAAATGTCTCTTAAGCTTTGAGGCAAAACAAAAGACCTGAAGTAAAGAGTTAAGGTTAAGAAAATCAGACTGTTCTGGGCTATCTCTACTGCATTAAATGTCAGAAGACAATGTAACAAATCTAAACAATTCTGGAGCAAAAGTCCAAGACCTATGGGTTTTACCCAGCTAAGCTCAGGGAACAGAAATACAGCCTTAGATATATAAGAGAAACACCATCCTTCTGCTGAGAAAGTTCAATAGGAAAAACAAAACAAAACATATAGACCAAATGAGAGCTGAAACAAAAGCAAAGACTTATGAATAAGGAAGTAGTAATGTAAGAGCAATGTTTGAGTCTCTTCTATTATTTCAGATCATGATCTAAGGCTCATGGAACTGGTTGAGAAGATTAGCAACAGATCTACACATAAAGAATATATATGTCAAAGAAATGGCTTCTAAATCAATGCACTGATTTAGAAGCAGGAAGAAGCTGCGATCAAAATGAAGATGATGTAGCTTGAGCAGAGATTTGAAAATAAAAGAGGAAAACATAAATGGATAGAAAATACAAAATAAGAACACTCTGGAAGTTGGAAAATGCATGAGCAAAGATCCAAGATACGGGATGAAGGTCAATTTGTGCAACAATAAATATACTAGTGGGATTGGAATTGTAAGAATCACTCTAGGGATATTAGAAAGCAAATTTGGAAAAGCGAATTGGGAGTAGATCATGGAGAACCCTGGATGTGAGTCTAGGAAATTTATAAGTCTTTTTGTAAATAATGCAGAACTGAATGAAAACTTTTAAGTATAAAAAATGGAATGACTAAGGAGCATTAACCTGTGTTGTTTATATAAGAGGGAGGCAGGATAGAAAGCTATCACAATAGTTTTAAAGGAGAGAAGGTAAAATGGAAGAAATAATGTGATGGAAAATGCAATAGTTGGTAACTGTTTAAATGTGAGGCTCAGTATGGAGAGAGATGCTACTCAGAAGTACCAAAAGCAGGGTAATGTTCAGGTTACTAATTAAATTATAAAATTAAGGAAACAAGGTGTATTTTAGGTACAGAACACAGAAGAACTGATGTTATCTATTAGCTATGTACATTTGAGGGTAATAGCTATGCAGTTAATTTAGTTATCAAATTAATCTTTTGATAATTACATATAATGTCTCTTGTCTTGAATATAATCATTTAATAAACACTATAATATTTTATTAATGAACATGGTTAAAAGTTATAATTCAAATTATGTATCTATGCTTATAATTTAAAGAAAAAAATTTTTTTAAGATTTTATTTATTTATTTGAGAGAGAGAGAGGGCATGAGCAAGGGGAGGGGCAGAGGGAGAAGCAGACTTCCCACTCAGCAGGGAGCCTGACCCCAGGACCCAGGGGTCATGACCTGAGCCAAAGGCAGACACTTCACTGACTCAGCCACCTAGGCACCCCAAAGAATTCTTTTTAGAATACATTTATCTGCTTAAAGGAACCTCAAAGAATGGAGGTGTTAGATTATGTTTTCATATTAAACCAAATTTGCCAACCGGAAAGATACTTGTAAAAGTAAAAATGATTTTATCATTCTTTAACCATGTGCTCTCCTAACATTCTGCTGGTAAGGCTTAATATTGATTAACTACATTGAGATCACATTTGATTATGCCTGACACCTTACCCATTATCAGTAGGTTATGGAAAAAACAATGGACATCCTGAGAACTTATTGTAGAACTAAGTTAAGTGTAGACCCAAATCTGACCTAAATATCTACTCTTGAGATTGAATCATCTCAGAAATTTGAAGAATCACTTTATGGGTTTCCTGATTCCTTTTTCCACCTCCTACCTTACAATATTTCTTTAATCCTTAATTTCTAAACCTTTAATTAGAAGAAATTGAAGGAATATTGCCTGGATATTCCCAATGGTAGTAGACAGAGGAGAAATAAATTCTATTCCAGAAATTTCTCATTTGAATCTAGGCATTCTCTGACATTTTATTATCAATATGGAATATTTCTAGGTATCTCAATCTTCTACTTACGATTTCTTTATTTAATACACAGTATTCTCATATTCCACAATCTCACTCATACCAGTAATAAGATATTAGAAGTACTCTAATCTAATTTAGATTAGTCTATTTCACTAAGTATATGCATGATCATTATATAATCATGGGATTATGATAAATGCATATATAAATATAAATTATGAATACAAATATTTTCCCAGACAACATGAGAATACATTATTTTCTCATTTTCTCTGTCTAATAAATTTTGTAAATAGAAAATAACTCTAAGTAATCAATTAGGTATATCATTTGTATTATTAAAAACAGTGAGTTTTCTTTTTAAATGAGGTTTTCTTAGTACAATACTGTAAAAGCTTCCTCTACATAGGAGGTAATATACATTTCCTATTTGGGACCTAACTTCATTTGACATTAGACAAATTGCCATAACGTATAAAGTCTAGGAAGTACCACCAAAAGCCTAATTAGTTAAATGTGTCAGAAGTTATTCCTTTTATACTGTCATTAACCAAACTTAGTAGGTAGCCAGAACAAGTACCATCATGTTTTTTCACCATATTAGGTATTCAATATAATTTAAAATAAACTAAGTATTTAATTTAATTTAAACTGAAAAACTGTAGATAAAGATGATATAAGATTAACGATGATAAAAGACCAATTGTAAAAAAAAAACCTTGTAAAAATTAAAAGCCCCATTAAGAAATCAAAGAAATTATGTAATTAAGTCTTCTGTATCTATTCAGAGCAATAGCAACTGTCTCTAAATTATCTAAGAAAAATTCAAAGTCTCTAATGAACAAATTCCTTTTAGTCTCCTGAATATTACTTCTTGTATGAGCTTCACTTTGAGAGTTATTAGTAAAATCTCTCCATATTCTAATTTAAAGGAAGATATATTAATGAAGTCATTCTCTCTAGCTAGCTACAATGACCTAAATCATGAAGGAAAAAACACATTTTTCTTTTGTTTCATCAAAAATATTAAGAGAGCATGTAGAAAGCTTTATAAAATTCAGTTTTAAAATTTACCCATCCTACTTTGTGCAATTCATTTGAGTTACTATTTCTGCTTAGTTGAAAGCCTGATCAAATATGTTACAGGGAAAAAATTAATAAATTCAATAACAAAGGACAAAATTCATACTGATTATGTTTTCAGAAAAATTTTAAATTAAAAATAGTTTTTAGCACAGTCAACAGTAACTATCAGATATCAACAATCAGCTTTACATCCCCCCCAAAGGTAAAGGCACTCCCTTTAATGTTAGAGTCAAAACAAAGATGCCCAGTATTATAATCAGTGTTGCATGTCATTCTGGATGTCCTAACCAATGTAATAAGACAAGTAAAAGAAATAAGATAAATGTAGAGAAGGAAGAGACAAAATTATGCTCATTTTCTAACATGAATGTGTACTTAAAAAAATAACTGAATCATCTGAAATTCCACTAGAGGCAATTAGGTAGTAAATAAAAGTGCAGCTTACAGAATCTTTATGTAAAAAAATCTTAATAACTTCTTAATATACTTCCAATAATCACCTTAAAATACTATGGGGAAGAGTTCCCTTTAATAATAACATCAGTAAATATAAAATGCTCTTAAATAAACTTAGAATTTTCCAGAACTGTATTAAAAACTGGTAATGTATTACTGAGAGCCACACATAAGTTGAATAAAAATTTTGCATTACTATCTAGTATAGATACAGTATTCCCTCCAAGCTGATTTGTAAATTCAGCCCATTCCTAAAGGAAATCACAGTTCAGTTTTTTGAAGAAATTTTATACAATGTACCTAACTATACAAGAATAAAGCCAATTTTGAAACTCATACTAATGGCAACTTATTCTACCAGATATTAACATATACTAATTCAACTACAATATTTAACACAGAAGTTGTACTAGCACACAAAAAATGGATAATCACATCAGTGGAATAGAAAATTCATAAGCAGAACCAGAAAATGTAATAATATAGCAGATGATTAAAATGGCCATTTCAGTCATTGAAAAAACTGATGGCTTTTTCTATAAATAATGTTGGAGGCTGGCTATACATAAGTTAAAAAGTTAGATGTCTACCTCATATCTTACAATATAAAATGAAGATGAATTCAATACTTCATTATAAAATAATGAATCATGAAAAAGCTACAAAAAAATATTGTTTATTAATTCTGAAAGCACAGTATATCTGTTTTTGTCTAGTTTAAAACTAATTTCCTAGTTGAAAGACTTCAGTGTCAACAAGACATAATGGAGAATATAAACTCAGCAGATGTAAGAAAAACAAGAGGGCTTATTGAAATCTGTACCCCTAGAGGCAGTGGTGAGAAAGAGTCTCCAGCAAAAGCAAAGAGAAAGACTTTGGTAGTCAGTCTCCAGACACTGATTGCTGTATATCAGCTGGAGGATGTAGGAAAAACAGAAACGGTATGGAAGTAGGCACCATAAGGTAGTTGTACATCTAGGAGAAAGGCCGGGTTCATCTCACTAGACCAGACGAGAAATGGCATTCCATAACTGTAATGGCAGAGATCAGAATACATGCATGTGTGCATGCATATTTCTGTTTGTCCCAGAGAGAAGAGCAGAAGGCTATTTCCCTACCTCCTGGAATTAACTCAGAGTAGCCATGCCTACTACAAGCGATCAAACATTCACAGGCTAGCCCCTACCTCTACAAGTGACACACAATCCTCTGAAATTGCTTCACTAAAATCTAATTACATTCGTGTAATTCAAATATAACATTGACCTTAATTCAAACTATTGTACTATAATAAATTTGCATCATTTGACTTATAGCCTGAGGCACTCAGATTCCAAATAATTTAGTTGAGAGTTTGGAGAACAAAAAGAAAAGCCTCATGGAAAGGTAACATTTTTTGATAACTCAGGCCTCTCCCAGGATTTTTCCATAGGACTGTCAACACATATTTCTAGGCATAACACAAAGACAGAAAGGAGAGAAAAAAATCTTGATAGATGCTACCTTATAATTTGTTTAAATTGTTGTAGGACAGGTAACACCATATATGAAAGAATGAACAACAGAAATAAATTTGTAAAATATATGCCAGATCAAGGGTTAATGTACTTAGTCTAAAAGAGGTTCTTCTGAATCAGTGGGAAACAGGGGAATACCCAAAAGAGGCAAAGTAATGAACAAGCAATTTGCAAAAAAATAAATATAATTGGCTAAGTATTATATAGAAACTTTTAAGTTCATTAGGAATAAAAGTTTTGCAAACTAAAATAATAAAATAAATTTTACCTCTAGTATTGATAAAGATGAAAAATAATAATAATACCCAGTTTTGATAATGTACAAAAAGATAGGTCAACTTACCCACTTACTACTGTGTGTGTAACAACGTAGGGCAATTTGATAAGATCTATCAAGAATCTTAAAGGTCTAAGAATTTTTGCTAAGAAAACAATTGAACAAGTAAACAGACTGTTGTCATCTTCTTCATACACAAAGGACACCATGTTATTATCAAGATTCCAATGAATTATTTATTTTTCAGAATGAAACCTGTTCAGTATTGTAAAGCCCTGTCCCCACGGGATACTCAAATCAAGAAAACGCAGATTCTTTTTTAGATGGCACCCACAATTCAAAAACTCTAATCACAAAAACAAAGAAAGGCACAGAATAAAAGACACAGATGGAGACAATGCGAGTCCCATTTGTGCACCTGCGGGGAAATGGGTTCTCTGGAACACTAAAAAGCGGGAGGCAGAAACAGGGACACCTGGGCACTAACTGTCTTTCTTTCCCTGGATGGGAATGAAGCCTTGCTAATGCTAAATTTGATTCAAGAACCAGAAGAGCCCAATATTTGTATACAGTACCTTAAATGGAAGTGCACACAGATTGTTAATGTTAAGTTCTTCCAGAAGGCTGATGTAAGCTCTGGGTACAAAAGACTGGTGGCTCAGCACAAATTGAGCATTTTCGCACATGGAATGCCACTCTGCTTAGTATGGGCATTATCAACAGCAATTCTGTGATCTGTTTGGGAACCAGGGGCCAGGAAGGCCTCCGCCAAAATGTGCTCTGGTAAATCAGAAACAACCTAATGTACAACATGTGTGCGTGTATGGGCTCTTCACATTAACTGGAAATGTGCAACACCTTTACAACTATGCACCTATTGGAATTCTAGCTCATCTTCAACTGCTTAAATTATGTGTAAACAGAACCCCCAGAACAGGATACAAAAATGTCCTAGACTTTATAAACATAACCCAGTGAACCAAGCAAAAGCATTTCCATTTGCCATGTTTGGTATATTCAGTCCGTCCTGTAATTTGGACAAGGTCATTCATTAATTATGTGTGTCAATGTTGTGAGTCTATAATTGCAATCTGGATGTTTTTATGTCCCTCCCATTATATTTAGGGGATAAAGCATCCTAAATATTTCTAACCTTTGCTACTCTTTATCCTCTGAGGCTACATGATGTCAAAATATCTTAATAGAAATGAAAAGTTCAGCCCATCACTAATTTATATAGCTTTTCTATAGGAAACCAAATATGCTCATGGTTCTAAATATCCAAAGATTTGTCTGATTGGGAAATGTCATTACAGCAATGCTGTCAAGTTTCTTAGAGATTCAGAATTATGTCCCAACCTAGTACCCTTTCAATAAAATCTAATCTTTCTTGTTTTCCCTCTAAAGATAACTGCTCACATGATATAAAATTTAACACTAGACTAAATATTCACTAGCATGTAATGTTTCCATTCCCTTCTTTACCAATGGCCAGATTTACAAAACAGCCATTTTCAACCGTCATTTTTTTCATTCATTTAGCAAATATTTATTGAACAGTACTTAGCTAAGCACTAAACCAAGCCATGAGAATATCAAGTCAAATAAGTCATGACTCCTACCCTCAAGAAAACTGTAGTCTAGGTAGAGGCAGACAAGTAAATTTGCCATTCACCTGCAGCACAGTGAGTGTTATGTACTGATTAAGGGACAGGGAGGAGGAACATTGAAATCAGACTAATGCAAATGAGGATGGGCTCAAGTCTAGGGAGGCTTTCTAGAGGAGACCCTTGAGCTGAGTCTGGAAATGAAGAGGCAAAGGTACCATGTCAAAGGCAGGAGTGAGGATTCTCTAAAAAAAAAAAAAAAAAAAAAAAAGGTGGGGGGACAACATGAGTGATCACAAAGATGTGATAGAGCATGATTAATTTACAGAATCACAGCCCAGCATTATGCCAGTGAAGGGCACTTGTGGAAAAAAGAATAAAAAAGAACCTTTTCAGGGAGGATGTGATGTGCTAAGCCAAGGATTTTGGATATGATGCTAAAAACTGCTGGGAGCCATTTAGTAACTTTAAGCAAGAGAAAAATGTGATGAGATAAATGTTTTGAAAACAAGCCCTCTGGCTGCTCTGTGGAGGATACACTGAAGAGAGAGCCAACTTGAAAGAGGGAAATGGGATGTTATTGCAATAATCCAGGCAAGAAATTTTAATGGTTTCAATTAAGGTAGGAGAGATCTAGGGGAGAGAACAGATTTAGAATATATTTCAGTACTGGTGAAACACTGTATACAGGGAAAGAAAGGAGTCTAAACTGGTTCTAGATTTCCTGATTTGGAGGACGAGGTAGACTCTGTTTAAATCACTGAGATGAGAAATTCGAGCAAAGGATTAGGTTAGAGTGAGAAATGATAAACTTAATTTTGAGCTTGAGTTCAAGATCCAAGCGCACTGGTGCAGAATACACTGGATAAGTGAAAGGTCTAGGTCAGAGTTACGGCACGTAACTACATAGCAGAGGTAACTGAAGCCATGGGAGCGGTCACGGTTATAGTGCTGGGCTGGCAGGAGATGTTAAATGCAGAAAGAACAGGGTACTGGCATAGAACCCTGTGAAACCCTAAACTGAGGGGAGAACAGCAAGCAAACCACAGACAATTACTAGAGGAGCAAAGGAGGAAAAGGAGGAAGACAAGAAGAGGAGACCCAAAGAGGCTGATGAAGAAAAATTCCAAAGCAAGTTACATGTTTCAAATACTTCAGAGAGGTCACATAAGATGAAAAAGACAAATGTTTAGAGCCATTAGCAATATGGAAATCAGATCTGAGGGAAACAGCGGTAGGAGGTGACCGGAAAGGAGAAGTAACAGATTCCAGAGGCTAAGGAGGGAAATAGGCAGTGTGGACACAGTGCATATCAATTTTCCACACAGTTGTCAAAGGAAGGAAAGAGGGAATAAGACATGTTCCATATCAACCAGTAATTTTAAAAATAACTATTTTCATAACGAATTTTTCCACAATGCGTAATTTTGGCAACATCCTTTTCCAATAGAAACAAAGTCTTTTGGAAACAGTTTTATGGGAACAGACGATAAACTCCTCCCACTTTCTATTCTGACGCCAAAGTTGTAATAAAATAGCAGCAATAGGAGGAGCAGCGGCTGCGAACTGGAATGAATCCTCTTGAAGTTCCCTGCCAAAGTTGCTCAAAATTGTGTCCCCAAATACCTGCCATTCATGCAAAACATGATCTATCCTACTAGAGCGTAAATATGTAATATTCACTTCACTGTATCTTACATTTCTTTTAAGACCATGGTGTCTTGCTTAGTCACCTAATATTTAACACTGGTGTTTTAGAGTAATTCTCCCCTAGAGATTTTATACCATTGCTCTCAGTGTTCCTAGAGAAATCTCGCACCTTCCCTTTGCAGACTGCTAATTCTCCTACAACCATTTTATATAATTACTTATAGTTTTTACTGATGTTTGTTTCTAACTCTAGTTTAATATGAGCTGTAATTTTTTAATAATTGTTCTGACTTACATTTACATAGCATTGTTCACCCTGAGAGATCCCAAAGCACCTTTCCAAAACTATACGCTGTCTGCTCACATAAATAAAGGCCAGGCAATGTTAAGTATGATGAAAACAACCAGTCACACAATTAACATGCTGTTTACCTAGTTCCTGAACAATAAAGATACTTCACAAGACCTGAGCTGTATCAATCATAGGAGATGCTCCACTGAACACCAAGCCATAGGCTGATATCATCTCTGACTACTAACACAGACCATTTTTTATTCACTAGCATATAACTCCTATCAAGTCAAATGAATTAGTTTTGCAAAAAGATCAATGGCCATTTAAAAATATTTGAATAAAATGCAGGTACTTTATGCATACTTAAAAAGAACCAACTTTTTAAAATTTTATTTTATTATGTTAATCACCATACATTACATCATTAGTTTTTGATGTAGTGTTCCATTGATTCATTGTTTGCGTATAACACCCAGTGCTCCACGCAGAACGTGCCCTCTTTAATACCCATCACCAGGCTAACCCATCCTCCCACCCCCCTCCCCTCTAGAACCCTCAGTTTGTTTCTCAGAGTCCATTATCTCTCATGGTTCATCTCCCCTCCGATTTCCCCCCCTTCATTTTTCCCTTCCTACTATCTTCTTTTTTTTTTTTAACATATAATGTATTATTTGTTTCAGGGGTACAGGTCTGTGATTCATCAGTCTTACACAATTCACAACGCTCACCATAGCACATACCCTCCCCAATGTCTATCACCCAGCCACCCCATCCCTCCCACCCCCCACCACTCCCAGGAAACCTCAGTTTGTTTCCTGAGATTAAGAATTCCTCATATCAGTAAGGTCATATGATACATGTCTTTCTCTGATTGACTTATTTTGCTCAGCATAATACCCTCCAGTTCCATCCACGTTGTTGCAAATGGCAAGATTTCGGGTTTTTTGATGGCTACATAATATTCTAGTGTGTGTGTGTGTGTGTGTGTGTGTGTGTGTGTGTGTGTGTGTGTGTGTGTGTGTGTACCACGTCTTTATTCATTCATCTGTTGATGGACATCAACTCTGTCTTTCTTAAACTAAGCTTTTACTGCTAAACAGGGAACTCTATGCTAATAGCTGACACAAAAGATGGCTCCCGGATCACAAATCTAGACTCAAATAAGCACTCCTTCCATGACCTTGAACAAATCATTTAAACCACCTATCTTAGTTTGATAGGTTTGGAAGGAAAACTCTATTATCTCTGACTCAAACACAGCAATTCTGGATTTGAAAGATCAGGAAAGTACGCTCAAAGATTCCTCTAGCCACAGATGATTTCTGCAGAGCAGTCTTGTTCTGATGCCTCACACTCTTTCAGGTAAGTACACAAACCAGCCATAATACTTGGTAACTTAAATTTTCAAGCAGGGTTACTGTTAGAGTGAAAATATAGAACTTCCCAATTGGTGATCAATAAAGCACCAGTTAAGTAAAATTAAATTTTTTTCAAGAAAATACTAAGGAAAATGCTAAGGCAAGGTTAAACTTTTACCACTGATTAACATCTTCCTACAGTAAAGGACATAAGATCTTAACAACTTTTACTATGAAAAGGAGAAGTTGAAAGTGGGGGAAGTTAGAAGTTAGTGATAAGTAAAGCTAATAAGGGCAACTGATTAGTCCTTTATGTAGAAAATGACACCAAGTATAAAACTTATTTGCCTCTATGGTAAAACTTTATTGGTACAGATTAAATAGAGAAGTAATAATTTTTATTATTGAGGACAAAGTATATACTAGACAATGTGCTAAATGTATTATATGTTTTACCCCACGGTCCTCATAACTACTTTATTAAGTAGTTGTAGTCAAGTTATATTTGTTCACAAGATACCTCAATACTTTCCCAAATTGCTTAATTTTCAAATATGGAAATTTGTATCCAGGCTTCTGGTTTTTAAAACCACATTCATGTTTAATTCAATTGTTTCCTGTGTATATCTTCACAGTGTAACCTACATTTCAATTTACACTCAAGCTTGATTTTCTTTGAGTAGTTTTGCAAAGATGACAGCATTTACTGAAACAGTTTCAGGAATCACTTTCTCTGGTTTCTGCTTATGGAACTTATGGCAGAATCAGTCATAACTTGGATCTGAATCCGTATAGAATTTGACATTCTACTCTTTAATATATGCTAACCTTCTCTATCTGCTAAGAAACATGACTTTATTAGATTCCTCTCATTTCTTTTCTTTTCCATCATCATCACCAGCACTTGACTTTCTTTTCAGGCTTATTTTTAAATAAAGAAATAGAGATTTCTAAGCTTCAAAAGAAAATCGGCAAAGTTGATTATGCTCAGTCATTAGCTAATGAATTCACTTCTCTGAAGCACATGGTTTGTTTCACACCATGGATCTTGGAAG
The DNA here is from genome assembly GCF_009762305.2 of Zalophus californianus. Classification (NCBI taxonomy): domain Eukaryota; kingdom Metazoa; phylum Chordata; class Mammalia; order Carnivora; family Otariidae; genus Zalophus; species Zalophus californianus. The sequence goes on from NC_045606.1 coordinate 81,470,471, forward strand.
TTGCTCTCAAATATAGAGACATGGGAGTGCTAGACCCGTGAATAACAAGGGTGAATTTTATTGTAACCTACATATACAGAGGAGAAAGCTGAAGCTCACTAAAGCTAAGTTACATACCCTGCCACACATCTAGTAAATGAGAGAGCCTTTCAACCGAGGTCTGAAAAACTCCAAGCCTGTTTTCTTTCTTCTACAACACAGCATCTCCCAGCCAGTCTGGCATAGCGAAGGGTCTGAGTTGTTGGAACCACTTTAATAAAAAACTAATTTTACCATAATTTTGATTAGAACAAAAAATTTTAAAGTCTGACTCCTGGTCTTGATTTGGCAACTAACCAGTTGTCAGGTTTTATAGAGTCATCTTAACCTTTCTGTTATTCAATTTCTTCACTATAGAAATGAACAACTTGTCAGGTTTTAATGAGCTCCAAGGTCCTATAGTTTATAAAAGCATTACTAAATAGATTCACTGCCAGGAAAAGCCACGTGTGTAATTGTGTACAAATATATGCTGCAAGGTAATTAAGAATTGTTGTTGTGTTGTTTTTCATTTAATTTGGCCAAATGGCCCTCAATGCAATTGGATTACAATATTAATGTGCTTACTAAGCATTTGTGTTGTAAACATTTTAAGAATGAACTTCAGTTTATTCTACCCCTACATCACTCTGATTTTAATTTGATAGGTCTAAACTTAAGCTGTGTTACTATAACGTTTGAACAATGCATACTGAACGTAAGTGGGCTCCACAACAGAACTGGATATATTCAGTTATGGTTCTCTTTCTCTTCACATAGCTAGGGAACTGTGCTTCAGATTCATGTAATTTCCTTATCCAGCTCTTGATATCCATTTAAATTATTATATCTTCTAGGCCAGTGTTTCTCAACCCAGGCTGCACATAATAACCACAGTATGTAGGGAACTCAAATATAGAGGATGCACTGAGGCACAGAGAGGCTACCTAACTTGCCAAAGTTATCGAGCTAAGAATAAAGCTAATGAGATCTGGCTCTGAGATCAGCTTTTTACCACTGCACTATACTGCCTCAACCAAGAAGCTTTTAGAAAACACATTACTGGGCACCACCTGGTACATACTGAATCACAATTCCAGGAACATGTCTGTGTGTGTCTGTGTGTGTGTTCAATGTTCCCATGTTGTTCTAATGGGGCTGTTTCCAATGCATGGAAATCACTAAACTAGACGACCTACAAAAGAGAAAAAAGTCTCCGTTTGCAAACGGAAGAAATCTGTGTCCAAGCATTTGGTCTTCTGATGAGAGAGGCATGCCACACAATAGCTTTCCTTAACTCAGAGATGCACTTAATATAGCTGCAAGGGCACATAACTGTGTAAGCATCAACTGCTTTCCTTTCTGTTTACCCTAAGAAAAAGCCAAGATTTTTTTCTTGTGACTCCAGTTCCAAATGTAGGAGAACTGAAATGTCCTCAGGAAGTAAGACCAGTCCAACACAAGCTGACAGCATAATGTCACATAAAGAACCAAGGCTTTGCAGGCACAGCGAACAGAAGCTAAAATCCTAGCTTTGCCATTTGTGAGAGCATATGAATACAGGCAAATTATTTCAATCTTGCTGTACCTTAGCTTCCTTATTTATAAATACAGAATATAAGTATAGGAGCCACTTCCCTTCCACAAGACTGTAGGAGGCAGGATGGCATGAGAGTTAAGACTGGATTTAAATCTCAACTCTGCCACCTACTTCTCTGAGACAAAGTTCCTCATCTGTGAAATGGAGATTGCAAGACTGTCAACCATAGAGTCGTGAGGAGTAAATGAGATAATGCATGCATTATTACCATTAGTATTGGGATGGCTGTGATGATTAAATCAAACCTTTGTAATGAAACTAATCCAGTAAAGGATTTTTAAATATTACTTCCTCATTTTTTATTTTTTTTAAAGATTTTATTTATTTATTTGACAGAGAGAGACACGAGAGAAGGAACACAAGCAGGGGGAGTGGGAGAGGGAGAAGCAGGCTTCCTGCTGAGCAGGGAGCCCGATGTGGGGCTCGATCCCAGGACCCTGGGATCATGACCTGAGCCGAAGGCAGATGCTTAATGACTGAGCCACCCAGGCACCCCACTTTCTCATTTTTTAATCTCCTCTCCAGGCAGAATGTCAGGAGAAAGCATCTACACTGGATGTGCTCAGAAACAGAGATTGAAAAAGCAAGAAAGAAGAGCAGTTTGAAGGGATGTTTCAGAACTGTAAAATGGTCCTAAAATACTATCTAATTTCCCTTGATTTGGCATTTTTAAAATACCTAGGTGGAAAACAATATGAGGTTCTTCAAAAAATTAAAAATAAGACGATTATGTGATCCAGCAATTCCATATCTGGGTATATATCTGAAGGATATGAAATCACTATCGCAGAGAGATACCTATGCCCCCATGTTCATTGCAGCAGTATTTATATTAGGCAAGACATGGAAACATCCTAAGCATCCACTGATGGATAAATGCATAGAGAAAATGTGGTATATATATATATATAATTTATAATATATAATGGAATACTATTAAAAAAGAAGGGGATCCTGCCATTTACAACAACACGGATGAAACTTGATGTTAAGTGAAATAAGTCACAGAAAGAAAGACAAATACTGTATCATCTTGCTTTATATGGCACCTGGAAAAAACAATACAGAAACAGAGTAGATGGTGGTTGCTGGAGGCAGAGGAGGGAATAGGTGAAGGTGGTCAAGGGGTACAATATCCGGTTATAAGATGAGTAAGGTCTGAGGATGAAATGTACAGCAAGGTGACTAAGTTAACAATATTGTATAACATTTGAAAGTTGCTAAGGGAGTGGATACTAAAAGTTCTCAACACACACTGTTGGGGTTAATGTGGAGCATGAAATCATCCAATACCTGGCTTGCTGAAATGTAACATGGAGGCCGCTGGGGGCGATGGAAGGTTTCAGAGAAGGGCAGAGGCCTTTGGAATGCCGAGGCCAGTGTGACCACTCTGCCATAGGAAAGCCACAGGGAGTTGCCTTCCCCGAAGCTTTCTTAGCCCAAACCACTGCCTTGCGATCTAAGAGATGTGTGCATTGTCCCCTAAGCTATGGTTAGCAGAACTCATAGAACACGCAGATCACCATATCCCATCTTTCCCGTAAACAGATCCTCCTCCTTCCAATAAGACCCCTTATCACACATCAGTGCTTGAGAAACAGAGTGATAAAGACTTATGATTATCCTGAAGCAAAAATAAGGCGAGAGCAAAGAAGAGCAAAGAGTCTTGGTCTCGGAGCGTTGACCCCCTCGCCTTCTCCTCTCTTTCACAGCAAAGTTTGGAGTCATCTTTTAGCCGTGCGTACAGGGATTGCTGGCCATGCCCGGCAACACAAACACAAAACTATATGCATAATGTGTTAACTAATCTTACTGTGGTCATCACTTTGAGATATATACATATATCAAAACTTCATGTTGTACACCTTAAACTTACACAATCACATCGCAATAAATCTAGAGAAACAAAAAAAGATCTGGGATGAGCATTTCAAGGACTAACCTCTGCTCACTATCATAGCCCCTGCCAGAACCACACATGCCACTACTTAAAAGATCACCCTCCCAACTACCTCCCACTCTGTCCCACTGCCAACTTGTCATTATCAAACACGCCAAACATATTTTGCTCCTCGGTGCCTACATTCTTGCTCTTTCTTCTGCCTAGAATGTAACCCACAAACCACATCTTCACCCAGCAGAATCCACCTTACTCCTACAAGACCTGACCAAAAGCTATTTGTCCTTTCCTAAAGTTTCCCAGTCTGAATGCATCATTCCCTCCACTGAGCTCCCATAGAACAATTATCTCTGTATACTTCCATTACTTATCCTAGTCACAAGTTCGTTCTGATATATCAGAATGATATATCAATATAAATGATATATCAATATAAATTGCCAATTAATAGTAGTTGGCTTTCCACTAGATTTCACGTTTCCTGATGGAAGGGAATTTATCTTACATATCTTCATTTGTCCCCACCGAGGCTGAACTGTTCTCTTGCATACAATGGATATTCAGCACAAATTTGTTGAAATAATATGTGTGCACTGCAGACTCTCATGGCCATGGATAGAGCCCCAAACAAAACCCATCTCAGTCATGTGGTACCTGCCATGATGCCCTTAACTCAGGGTATGAAAGACACTAAATGAAAATATGCTCTGAAAAATAAAGCATTAAGTCTTTAATATCGGAAAAAAAGACTAGTGCAAAACTGAATCTAGGTCATAGGTAGTAAAATTTCAGTGAAAGGATGCAATTAATTAGCAGTTTAAAAAGTCATTCTCCCATATAAAGATTTTATAGTTTAATATATTATAATGCAGATCCAATAAAATGTCTACCATTTTCATTTTTAAATGTTTGAGGACATAGAGGGTAATGTCCCAGGAACATAGACTGATTTTCAGTACATGTGCTATGAAAATTATCCACTTTTCCTATCACACTTTACACTGACCCTCCTGACAAGTTTTTAAAACTATACTAACTCATATTCAATCATAATCTTATAGAAAAAGGAAGGGGAGGGGAGGGGGGAGGGAGAGGAGGTGCAAAAGGGAAGGAAAGGGATCTAGAGTGAAAATGAAGAGGAAATCCAACCATGGCTAAACATAACATTTTCTCTATTTTGGTGTTTCTTAAAGAAATTATACCAACAAAGGGTACTGAAATTTCTTAATGAAATCATGTTTGAGCTACTGACGTCTTACCATGAAGAAGGCAGTATAGCCAAGTTGTACTAGTTGTCTGTATATTACTCACTGCTACATACTTGCAGTAAAATATATATTTATATTTATATTATATATATATATATATTCACTGAAGAATAACCTTGATGAAGCAGTAAAACTTACTGATTTTTAAAATCTTGACTGGAGTAAAAATCTTCATAGTGTACTGTATGATGAAATGTAAAGTAGACACAAAGCACTTACATTACAGACTGAAGGATGATGTTTGACTTGGGGAAGGATGAGGGGATGAGGGCATGTATGCAATCCTTTCTCTTGTGAGCTGAACTAGCCACCTTTTAAATGGCAGATCATTTTTATTGGAAAAACTACTGACAGATAAGCCACAATTATGGGACTTGGGTATTTGGAAGTTTCTTCTCAAAAATGAACAAAGTAAACCTGTTAGCTCAAGAAAGACAGATGGAAACTTTAGCTGATGATAAATCTTGAGGTTTCAAGTAAAAATTAGCATTTTGGAAAACCTGTGTCCTCCACAAATTTAATCAGGCTTTTCTGATCAGACTTTCCTGATTATATTGGTGGTGATATTAATAAATATAATGTTTTATTATTATATAATAAGATGTTACAACATTTGAAACAGATATATGACTCAATGAACCAATATTATCCAAAAATTTCAAAATCTTCCATAGTTAAGAGATTCATTCAAAGCAAAAGACCAACTAGATTTTAAGTTTACTGATACAGTCTCAGATTCTAGATTGGAATTAACCTTTATGAAACAGTATTTGTCAAGTTGTGATGTAGTATCAATGATAATCTGAAAAAGATATTAACATACTCTTCCCTGTCACTACATATCTATGTGAGACCAGGTTTTTTTTTTTCAATATTCTTCACCTGGAACTTCAAATTGCAACAGACTGAATGCAATAGAAATGAGAATGCAAGCTATGTTCGATTAATCCACACATTAAAGAAATTTGTAAAAGTGTCAACAATACCATTCTTCTCATAAATTTTTTTGTTAAAATAATTATTTTCATTAAAATGTTATCTATATCAAGATGTAATTGGTTTATTATTGTCACTTTTCAGTGAATTAGTAAATAAACATATTAATTTTATCATTTTTAATTTCTAATGTGGATAATCAATATATATAATACATACAAACAAAGGTTTTTTGAAATTCTTAATAATTTTAAGTGTAAAAGATGCTGGGACCAAAATGTTTGAAAACATCTGATTTAGAAAATTTATGTTAGGAATCTACATAATTTGATAGAAAGAAGACAAACCCTCTGGCGATGCTATTTTTCATTCTGTTGAGTTTGGATCTTTTGCTCTACAGATTCAAAGATCTATATGTCATCTATTCAACAACTATTTCTCAGTTCCTGCTATGGGCCAGGTGCAATAGGGAAAAACAAAAACATAAGACACGGGTCTTGTCATCAGAGCACTCAGTTTCCATCACTATCACTTACATCTTCTGAAAATTCTTGTATTGATTTGCACACATTCATTTCCCTAAAGAAAGCTAAGAGAGCACTGTTTCTTAAAATGGCAAAGAGGCCCTTATCATAAAATGTTACAATCAGAGTTTTAATGTGGTTATTTAAAATAGATGAAATTGGAAAACTTTTTTCTAAATTGGAAAACTTCAAAAGGAAAATCTAGAAGAATTGAGTCATGTTTTTAAAATATCACACTCCCAGGGCACCTGGGTGGCTCAATCATTAAGTATCTGCCTTCCACTCAGGTCATGATCCCAGGGTCCTGGGATGAAGCCCCGCATCGGGCTCCCTGCTCAGTGGGAAGCCTGCTTCTCGCTCTCCCACTCCCCCTGCTTGTGTTCCCTCTCTTGCTGTCTCTCTCTCTGTCAAATAAATAAATAAAATCTTTAAAAATAAATAAACAAATAAATAAAATATCACTCCCTGTGAATCAAAAAAATAAAATAAAAACTAACCTTCGAGGTATGACCATACCCACAGAAATACTTCCATGTTTTAACAAAGCATTCATATTACAAAAATTACATTAATAAATCATAATAGCTATTAAATGTTACCTAAGATGATAAATTTTTCAGAATGGAAGGCTATAGATTTATTAATAACAAGGAAATTTGCTCAGTGTTGCATGGAATAGAGAATGAAATTTTCCAATTTAGATATTATTACTGCTTTACTGGGACATCATAACTACTGCCCTAAAAGTTAAAAATTTTATAATTAGTAACAGAAAGATAAATTAACATTTTTCACATCTAAAATTACTCAGTAAAATATGAAATGTATCAATAAGCAGTTATCTTCCACACAAGGTAGAAGTAATCTAAATCATGCTTCTATTTTTGTTTTACACTTCTACACATTTTGTAATGACAGAATACAAAAAATATATAGAACACATATATTTAGTCATACTACTTTGTTTTGCTTAAGTTTTCATGCCTATATTTTACCTCTTAATTGAAATATAAATTTTTATAGGGCACCATGTTAGTCAAATTATATCTTTGGCACCTCCTAACATCTTAGTCACTATTCTCCACACAGTATACATTCAGCATGATTACATGTCAAATCATACTTCAATTTACCTTAAAATGCTTGGTTACAAAGGGATAGTCATATGTATTGATGTTACTTTTTCAGAGACAGGTGACTTGTCTGTAATATTGCTGTTATTGTTTTCACTCTTTATAACTCCGTCTGCAGGAATATTTTGTTGGGCAAACAAAACATTTACGTTTGAATTTTAAAATGTTGAAAGGCATACATTCCTAGCTACTAGCCCCATCTTCTGTGGTCTTATCTCTTTCTAGTTTTATTTATGTTACCTGTTTAGCTCATACCCTCTAAAAAGATTGAATCCCTTGGTTTGGATAAAGATTTTATAATCAAGACCAAATAATCCATTTGATGGTAAATTGCTAGAATTATAACCTAAGTTAACACAGCAAGAAACTACAATGGTTCTCTTTTGTCTACAGTAGCAGGTCTAAATTATCCTACCTGGTTTTCGCTAATATCCATATTCTCATGCCAACATATTAGTGAATCTTATTTCTCATTACTCACCAACAAAAATATTTACAATATTCTCTCTAGTTCTTTTTATACTTACATTTCTTATGATGCTAATTAAAGACCTGTGAAGTTTTTCCTATTTTCTCCAAATGTGGAAATACTACTTGTTCTTTTCTCTTCCCTTTAGTTTTGTTTCAAGTTAAAAAAAAAAGAAAAAAAGAGAAAAGAAATACAAATACAATTGAAGAACTGTTAATTTTTCCAATTCCTCTCCCTCTCCTCCTTGCTTCCCAGAGATAACCACTATCCTAGGTACTTATCATTTCTATGTATGTTTTTATTCATTTTATATACATGTCTGTATCTATAAAAATTTATCCTATGTATTAATGTTTCTATGTTATTATAGTTTATAATATTTTATTGTATCATATGTTACACATAGCTGCTAGTTTATAAACTTATATTTTCGGGGCACCTGGGTGGCTCAGTCATTAGGCATCTGCCTTCGGCTCAGGTCATGATCCTGGAGTCCTGGGATCAGGCCCCGCATCGGGCTCCCTGCTCAGCCGGGAGCCTGCTTCTCCCTCTCCCACTCCCCCTGTTTGTGTTCCCTCTCTAGCTGTGTTTCTCTCTGTCAAATAAAGAAATAAAATCTGAATAGAAACAAACAAAAACAAAAACAAAAAAAACCTTATATTTTCTAGATTTATCCAGGTAGGTCATCATACTAAATGGTAAAAGATGGAATTCTTTCAAACTAAAATAAATAAAAAGCAAGGATGCTTGTTTTTGCTACCTTTATTCAACATTGTCCTGAGGTCCTAGCCAGTATTACAAAGCAGAGAGAAAAATTGAACAGCATATATATATGAAGGGAAGAAGTAATACTATCTTTATTTGTAGACAATATGATTTTTTTTATGTAGAAAAGCCCAAGGAACCTACAGAAAAATAGCTAAAATATGAGTTAATAATGGTTGCTTTATAGAAAGTGAGCATATAAAAATCAATTTTTCTACTAGCAACAAGAATTTAGAGATGGAAATTTAGAAAATAATTGCACTTATAAGACCACCAAGCATATGAAATTATTAGGGAAAACCTAACAAAATATGTGCAACACTTTTATACTGAAAATTACAAACACTGTAGAGAGAAATCTTAAAATAGCTAAATAAATGGAAAGATATACCATGTTCATAGATGAAAAGACTCAACATTGTTAAGATATCAATTTTCTCTAAATTGATGTGCAGATTCAATGCAATCCAAATTAAAATAGCAGGGTTTTTTTTAGAAATTGACAGATTCTAAAATTGATATGTAGATGCAAAAGACATAGAGTAGCAAAGTAATTAAAAAAAAACAGAATTTACTTCCTGATTTTAAAACCTAATATAAAGCTATAATGATCAAGACAGTGTGATATTAGCATAAACATAAACATGGGAATCTACAGAACAAGATAGCAAGTCCAGAAATAGACTCATACATATGTGTTCAAATGATTTTCAGCAAAAGGATATTCAATGGGAAATGGGTAGTCTGTTCAAAAAATGATGGAGAAACAATAGGATGAACATATTTTAAAAATTAGCCCCAAGCCTTACTTTATACCATATTCAAAAATTACCTTCCTATTGATCATAGACTTAAATGTAAATTATAAAATTTCCAGTAGAAAACTTTGGTAATCGTGAGTTAGACATAAATTTCTTAGCTAGGACAAAAAATAGTAAGATTCAAAAAATAAAAATTTGATAAATTGGCCTTTACTAAAACTAAAAATATCAAAAGACACTATTAAAAGGAAAAGAGAAAATATTTATATTATATATGTAATATATAATATATAAGACTTTTCTAGAATAAAGAACTTTTACAACTCAATAATAAGAAATCAATTGAGTTTTTAAAATGAGTAAAAGATTTGAAGAAACAATCAAAGAAGATATAGAAATGGCAAATTAGCATATGGAAAAATACACAAGATGATTAATTAGAGGAATACAAACATGCAGAGTAGATTCAAAATGAGAAATCACTATAGACCCACTAGTAAGGCTAAAATTAAAATGACAGACAATATCAAGTATTGGAGAGGAGTGGAGCAACTGGAACTGTCATACACTGCTGTTAGGAATACAAAATGGAGAAGTCACTTTAGAAAAGTTTGACAGTTTCTTATGAAGTTAAACATATTTTTCCCATACAGTCCAGATATTCCACTCCCAAGTATGTACCCAGGAGAAACAAAAACATATGTTCTCACAAAGAGTTGTGCTTGTATGTTTGTAGAAGCTTTATTCATAATGGAAAAAGCTGAAACTAATCCAAATTCCATCAACTGATAAATGGAAAAACAACCTGTGGTATATTCATGAAAAAAAAAAAAGGCAATGAACCACAGGCACAACAACATGGGTAAATTTCAAAAACTTTACGCTAAGTAGAAGAAGCCAGATACAAAACTTGCAAAATGTGTAATTCCATTCCTATTAATTTTTGAAAAAGCAAAAATATACTGACAGAAAGCAGATTAGTGGTTTCCAGGGAAAGGGATTGTGGGGAGGGGATTGACTGGAAGAGGCAGGAAGGAACATCTGGAGTAATGAAAATGTTCTATACCATGATTGTGGGGGTGGTTCTGAAACTGTATATATTTGTTAAAAAAAAACACATCAAATTATACACTTAAAATTAATTGACTTTATTGAACGTGTATTTTACCTCATGAAGCTTATTAGATAAAATTACTGGGCTAGAAGGCACCTTAATGCCCATTTCTCAACCTCAAAAAAGTCATGGAGATTAATATCCGAGACTCATATATGATTATGAGTTTTCAACAGATTTTCCTTGACTTCATATTTGTTTTATTCATTAGCTTCCAACTCTCAGAAACAACTTTTTTTTAATTTTATTTTTTCACTTTTTTATGTAACGTGTAACCCCAATGGGCTTGAATTCATATCCCCAAGATCAAGAGTCACATGCCCTACAGACTGAGCTAAGCCAGGTGCCCCAGAAACATTTTTTGGTTTTTGTTTTGTCTCACATCACCTGTGTAACCACAGAAAACTAATCCGACTCCATGATTCCTAGTGTTCTATTGAAATTATAAAGGTTCTTTGTTTTCTCTTTTAAACACATGGATTTTTTTTTCACTAACCAATAGCTTCTATAATAGCAGTTATCATTAGAGGTGGTTACCATAGTAATTACCATAATCACCACAGTCATTAGGACTGCACCTCTAAGCTAAGTTTCCAGGACTTGAGTCCTGGCCCCACCACTTGACTAGGTAAGTGAATCTGTGCTTCAGTTTCCTCATCTGCAGAAATAGGGATAAAAATTGTTCCCATTTCATCAGATTATTTTGAGGATTAAATGAGATAATACACAAACAGTACTTAAAAATATACTTGGCACATCATAAGTACTCAATAAATGTTAGCATTTCTATTGGCCTCATATTTTTCCATTGGCAATTCCAGAGAAATAAAGACAATGCTATTCAATAAAGTACCAAACTCAGATTTTAAATCCAGGAATTATACTCAACTGTAACTTCAAAAGTCAACTGAAAAGTCATCCTCTACTTAGTGTTGTAGGGCTTCTTTATTTTTTGTTGTTATTGTTGTATTCTTAATTTCCTGGTTCATGTTACAATGGAGAGAGATGAATTCAACATTATGTTAGAAGGATATTTCCTATGTCTGCTACATGTATGTATGTTTGCCTTATGCATGTGTGTATCTGTGCATGGACTTTATCTTAACCTAAATTTAATTTGGGATTCTTTAAAGGACTTGCACTGGAGGAATTATTTGGATAGGAAAACTAGGAATACACAAGGCCTACCTTGGCTTTAACCTATCCTCCCACTATAAAGGCCTCCAAGGAAACAAATATATGTGTAAAGTGAGCAAAGGAAGTCACTTATTATTATTAGATTGGATTGGATTAGATTAGATTGCATGATTAGCTGTGACTTTGGCTCAAGCTCCACGGTGGAACTTTACAAACTGGGGGAGACAATATGATATGGAGGGATCCTTGTCCCCATGTTAGCTGAGAAAATGAACCAGTTACATAAGCAAGGCCCAGTTTTGCCTTGAAGTAGGCCAACCTGCCCCAGTCCTTCTCAGATCAGGATAGTGATCTTTTGTCAACAGCCACATGTAAGAAAGCACATCTACAGAATGAAAGCTAGATGGCCCTGGCCTGTTTAGAGAGATCATCTTAGCCCTCGTTATTACTTCGCCTTCAGGGAATCCTTCCCTGAGAGCCTTAGCCACTTGCTTTTAGCCAAAGGATGACCCCCACCCAGGAACACTGCAGTCAAAGCTCAAATCTGATCCATCCAAACCAGCCTCTTTCTCCTTGGGTTGGAGGGGGAGAACTCAATGATAATACAGAGTACTGAAGAGTTTACTTCCATATAAGCCCACACTAATTGTTAAAATTGCTGTGAGAATTAAAATGTGACTAATTATTATCTGATATAGTTTACTATAGTATACTTGCCAATTACTGATACTATAATCTTGGAAATATTTGCAAGACAAAATATTTCTTCAGTGTTCAGTAGTATCACGTTCACAACGTGAACTTTGAAGAAAACACTTCTAAAATCAGTACTTCCCAATGACAGTGGAATGGCGTACAAGCTTGTATGGAGGACATTCATAAGCCTAGAAGAATAGCTACATTTGGCTTCCATGGGTTTCTACAAAGCGCTTATACTACCTAATACGCCATTTTGAGAATTTGGGGGAAATAACATATTTTTAGTAAAAAGGTTCTGATTCCATTGACAGAAGAATTCAGCATTGGTAGTGACAAAAAATCTCTTTCCTTAAGACTTTTGCATCAGTCTTTTCCTAGATTTTTATCTTTCTCCTAATTCGGATTTTAGTTTAAGTATCACTTTTGTGATAATGTCACCACCCTCTCCATCTAATCAGTCCCATCCTCCTCCCACCAGATTCTCTAGTTCAGCTCTATAATACTTCACATTTTGTACTGGTTTGTTAATGACTGCTTGCCCCCCAGACCTGCGTCCTCCTGAGAGCAGGGACTGCTCTTTGCTCACCACTGCTGGTGATGATCCCAATAAAGACCAGTACAGAGTAGGCATTTATTAGTAAACTGCTGAATAAATACCTTGATGCATGAATGAAGATTGAGGAATTTTAATAGGCTATCTTCAGAACAATGCCCTATTTCAGTTCCTTTGATACTTGCAGGATTAAACATAGAATTGAAAATTTTGGGTCTAGTCCCAATTCCTTGACTTACTATCTGTGAGTTTTGAATATTTAATTTAAATTTTATACATCTCTGTTATCAAATGGCATAATAACACCCACTTACTTTCCCTCCCATGTATGACTGTTAGGACTAATGAGAGGCGTTATATATATATATATATATATATATATATATATGAAAGTACTTTAAAATGAAAAGCATTAAGATACCTGGGATTATTATTGTAATATGCTACAATTCAAGGTAATTAGCACTAAAAAAGACTCAATATGGATAAATTTAAAATTTATCATCAAAAGAAATCTTTCACTGAGACACAAATAAAAAACCTGAGAAATTATTGTTAGGGGCTTATCATCTTTACATATATACATTTGTTTGAATATAAATCTAAAATGACAAAATTATTTTTCACCTCAAATACTAGTAGAATTTTGGCAATTCCAAGTCCGTGATGAGGACAGAAAATAATACACAAAAGTTTTAAGCAATTAAATTGTTTTTTCCCAACCGGTATGTAGCTCATTTTATTTGAGCCCTCCTACTCTGCATTTCAACTGATCTGAACCCATGCTGGAATTAATCAATTTTATGTCTTTGTGACATTATTGTCTTTGCCAGGAAACTACAAAGTCTTTTTAACTACAATGATTAAGAAATCATATTCCTTGATTCACAAAGGGAAGAACTTGAAATCCTAGAGAACTATCACTGGATAACACTGTGGCATTCAACATCCTATTCCTAATTCAAAACAAATGACAGAGATGGATGAGTTAATCAGGTATTATGATTTCAAAGAACCTTGCACACACAGGGTTAATTTTTTATGTTAGGTTGAATTTCTAAGTATAGTTCCTTATGCTATCAAATGAGGCCACAGATCACCTAAGCTCAACCTATGGGCCATTCAGAATGAGGTATCTAAAACTTGCAGTAAATTGCTAAAATTTTTAATAGTGCATTTACACTCATCTGCAAACACATCTGCCAACGTTATGACACTCTAAAAGTGTAGTAAAGAAGATGAATGTTGATCACAATACTCTGAACATTTCTGATTCTTAGTGTTGTCAATTCTTAAGATTAAAAAATTGATAATAAAATAGGTAATGAGGTGGCTCTGGAAACATTTTTTGTTAAATGCCAGCCAAAGTTAACACAAGCTCAAATGTCATTTGGTTTATCCAAGTACCCATTCAAAGATACGAAGCAATTCAAAAATTCTAATCTCTATGAAATTAGAAAGTTTATTTTGACAATGGTAAGGAAACATATCCTTTCTTTCCACCATATCATTTTATTATTTTTTGTTTACTTCCTCTATTTCTACATAAAGAGGGAGTGTGTGCTTGTATATAACTGTGTCTGTGTATGCCTCTGTGTATGTATGCATACACTCCACAGTCCACTTCAAAACTCTTGGCATTAGAAATTTACTTTCTAGTTAGCTCTGTTGAAGAACTTAGAGCTACTCAGCCAAAACCATCCTTGATTTTGCTAAAGGTATTACTTAATTTTCATAAATATTTTGTGTGTGGAGGTTACTAGAAAATGTATGAACTGGTTATTTAATGCTTCAATACCAGTGAAGCATATTGCTATCATGCTCAAAAGCCAAAAGATCACTTCAAGTAATGCAAAAAAAAAAAAAATCCAACATGAAATGGTATTTGTTTACTCATACATTAGCATATAACTGTCCAAAGTAGTGTCATTTAATTTTTGCATCTGCAGCCTCACTTTAAAGGCTCAGATAGTTCAAACTGATGAACACACAACCTGTAAAGGTATAAAAAGAAAATATTATGCAAACATTGCAATAAAAATCTCATTTTTTAAATAATATCTGATTGTCTGTGACTATATAGAGCATGTTTAAAAAGAAAGGAAAATTTTTCTCATCCAAATCTACTGGTTAATTACAGGCTTTACAGGAAAATGCTATTCCCTGCCTCACCCCAACTACTTTTTACATATAAAAAGTTCTCTTTTTGGTTTTGGTTGAAAAATATTGAGTAGGATCAAAAAGATATGTCCAGCTAATTCTTAAATACTACATGGAAATAAATGTCCGGAAATGTAGTCCGAAGCTTTTTTACAGAGGGCCAGTATCATTTCAAAAGATAAACATGAGGGCAGAAAAATCAGAGAGCACATATTTCTGGAAAAGCATACAACATGTAGCAAAACACTGCAAGTTTTCTCAAATGCCTCTTAGCATTCTAGAACCTATTGACTCTAGAATTTGTGACAATTCTGAGATGTTTTTATTAACAGCTAAATCAGGAAAAGCAAATGAAGCAAATGTGCTTTCTTCCCTGGTAAATAAAAGCATTAAATACTAAAAAAAAAAAAAAAATGCTAAGCCCTACACTGATGTTTTGGATATTTGGAATTATCCTAGAGTACTAGCTGCAAGAGGATAATTTCCTTCTCTTCACTGCCCAGGACAGAGACTGATGTAATTAGGCAATTAAGGAGTATTTTTTTATGATACTGATTAAAATTTAAACAGTCATGAGAATGCTGTTTCCTGGAAGGTGAAATATACTTCAGGAGTCATATTTACTATCAATATGCATAATCAAGAGCCCAACATCTGAATAGTGTAGAAGTCGTATGTATGTATCAATATTTCCACTGGGTAGTTTCTCAATTCAACCTTATTAATTTTATTTCTCTCACCATTTTTCACATATTACATTTATGCCCCTTCAGCCCCAACAATCACAAAAACAACCACATCACTGGTAACAATATTATATTCGGGCTACAAAGAACGTTTGACTTTACTTCTAATGACAAAAACTGAGTCTGAGCAAAAGACCTTACGAAGTTACCTGAAACTTTTTCTGTTTTTTTCTATAACCATTTTCCATGATTCATTAAAAAAATAATATTTTAGAACCTCAATTTTGGCTGATGCCAATACGAGATAGGATCTCTAACGACAACAAAAAAAGGTTAAGTTCAACAATCAGTATTGAACAACTAGACAACTAGACATCCACGTGCAAAAACAAAATGAATCTAAGACACAGACCTTATACCCTTCATAAAATTGAACTCAAATGTAAAATGCAAAACTATAAAATTCCTGGAAGATAACACAGAAGAAACCCCAGATGACCTTGTATTATGATGATGACTTTTTAGATACAACACCAAAGACACAATACATGAAAGAAATAATTGATAACTTCTGGTCTGCAAAAAACAATGTCAAGAGAACGAGAAGACAAGCCATAGACTGGGAGGAAATATTTACAAAAGACACATCTGATAAAGGACTGTTATCCAAAATACACAAAGAATTCTTAAAACTAAACAATAGGAAAATGAACCAACTCAATTAAAACATGGACAAGAGATATGAACAGACACAACAAAGAAGATATGCAGATGGGAAAATAATCATACAAAAAGATGTTCAACATTATATGCCATTACAAATTAACACCACTGCATACCTATTAGAATAGCTAGAATCCAGACCACTAACAACAGTGGATGCTGGAAAGAATGTGAAGCAGTAGGAACTCCCATTCATTGCTGGTAGAAATCAAAGTTAGTATAGCCACTTCGAAGACAGTTTGGCAGTTTCTTACAAAACTAAATACATTCTTACTTTATGATCTAGAAATCATGTTCTTTGGTATTTACCCAAATAATTTAAAAAACTATGTCCACACAAAAACCTGCACAGGGATGTTCTTAGCAGCTTTGATCATAATTGTCAAAACTTGGAAGCAACCGAGATGTCCTTTAGTAGATGAACAGATAGATAAATACACTGCAGATAAATATACTGTAGTACATCCAGATAATGGAATCTTATTCATTGCTAAAAAGAAAAGAGCAATCAAATGATGAAAAGATGAGGAGTAAGCTTGAATGCATAGTCCTAAGTGAAAGAAGCCAATCTGAGAAGGCTACATACTGCAGAATTTCAACTATATGACATTCTGGAAAAGGCAAAACTATGGAGACAATAAAAAGATCAGTGGTTGCCATTGGTAAGGGGTAGAAAAGAATGAATAGGCAAAGCACAGAAGCTTTTAGGGCAGTGAAACCATTTTATATCACATTATATTGGTGGATACATGTTATGATACATTTATCAAAACCCCATACACTGGCACTGCAAGAATGAACTCTACAGACTTCAGATGATAATGATGGGTCAATGTAAGTTCATCGATTGTAACAAATATACCTCTTTGTTCTGGATACTGATAGTGGGGGAGGCTGGTGTATGGGTGAGGGCAAAAGGTAAATGGGAAATCTCTGTACTTTCTATTCTGTCTAACTGTGAACCTAAAACTTCGGTAAGTCTACTATTTAAAAAAATTATGAGAACATGACCAACATGAGAAGATTCTTGAAGGTAATATTTTCTTTACCACTTTCTAAGAGATTATAGGTATTGTACTAAAAAATTTAATTTTTCATATATTTTAAACCTCATTAGTAGATATTAAATGTTATAAAATAATTCATTGGGCTTAAAAATTAAATACTGAATATCTTACAAGTAAATTTAAATAATTGAATCTAATGTTAATTAGAAAGAGATAATGGTAGGAATGTGCTTTACTTCCTCTTTCTCAAAAATTGCAGTGAAATGAAGCCAAACATAAAAGAGACCAGATTATGTAATTTCATTTATATGAGTACAAAAGCAGGCCACCTTGGTCTAAGCTATTAGAAGTCAGGAAAGTGACAGAAAGGGAGCACAAGAGGCTTTTGAGGGCCAACTGAGGATTCTGGGGTTTGGTTGGGTGTTTTGGATACTGGTTTGGGTGTTCTCAGTTTGTGAAAATTCATGGAGCTATTGACTTTTTGCTATGCTTTTTTAAAAGTAAAAAAAGAAAAGGCAGTAAACATAGTTCTTTAAGTTTTGATGGAAGCAAAGAGGGGATAGAAACAAGGGTATATACATTTTTACATAAGCCTGCAGTTAATATAAGGATAGAAAACAAAAAGAAGTTAAGAGAGCTTCAAGGACGTGTGAGGAATGGCTTTTTGGATAGATCACTCAACAGGCTGGAATTTCTTAGTGTTACTCATGAGCTAGTATAAATCCTAGGGACACCTACTTAAGCTAGACAGCCAGCAAAGAAAAATGTAAGATCTGGGGAAAGTTAGAGCTTTCTTAAGCAGGATTAAGAGTGAGGTAGGAATTAGTAAATATCTTTCTGGGAGACTTTAACCACATCCCTTTTACCTGCCAAAATGTGTATTTTCATTTCTGTTTGAATTCCATTTAAAAATGAATAGGGCTTATGAGTTGAACTAATTCTATCATGTAAAGTCCATTCTTCCAGTTCTGTGGGCATGGACAACTGAATGATTTGTACACTCACTATACAGTCGTTCTCTCTAATCGGGTTGCATGTGACCAATGATCTGCAGCTAAATTCTTTGCACAGGTCGTAGGAGTCTCCTTCACAGCCTATGTCAAAGTGAGTTTCTGAAGAGTTTCTTAACAGAGGAGGTATACTTTATTCTAGAACACATTCTCTGAACACTCTTTCAAGCAACACTTTCCACCCCTTTATCTATCAGGTCATTTTACTCTGGAGAAAATGGACTAGTACTGCTCAATATCAGCAGTAATGCACTTTTATGTCCTCTTCTTCCAATACCTCACCCTATGGTGCTAATAAGAATTGATGGGTTCAAGGTGACTCTAAGAGAAGAGTGAAGAGGTGAACTAAAAAACCAAATAATCCTTAAAAATAGATTAATTATGCCTTGAAGAAATAAATTCATTACAGACAACATAGTATCACTGATTATAAGAGATTTATCAGATGAAGTCTAAGATTTGTAGGGGAAATGTGTGTGAGTGGGTGTGGTTTGGGGGGGTAAATTCAGGAAACATATACAGAGGCTTTACTTTTGTCAGGTGGCAGAAGGAAAAAATAATAGCTTACCATTTGTTGATTATTCAGTGTGCCAGGCATTGTGCTAAGCACTTCAGGGTGAATTATCTCATTAAAAGCTCACAAAAACACTGCAAGGTAGGTGTGATTATTATTCCCACTCAAAGATGAGAAGATCAAGGTTTATAAGATGGAAACGACTTATCCAAGGACCCACCACCTAAGTAGGAGAGCTGGAATTTTAGTTCATCTCTGTATCAACTCAAAAGCTCATACTCTCAGCCACTTGTCACTATCTTGACCAGTGAATGATCACAAGGGCAAAGGAGAATTATTGAGAAGAAAAGAGGATACAAGGAATGTAAAAGAAGTGTAAGACACAAAGGAAAATAAAGAAAGGAAAAGAAGAAGTGAAAAAATGGAAGGGGGACAAAATATAAATAGCACAGTGCCGATATATAACAGACACTCAATAAATGTTTGTCAAATGAATGTGCATGAGATTTACAAGTAAATGTCATAAATACACACTCCATAAATATTTTTAAATTAAAATTGGTCATTATTCCCTTAGCTACAGACAAAGGTGTGTATATGGTTCAAGAGAAAAGTTATTTTACAGTCGTGGTTTTCGAACATATGCAAGAGACCGAGAAAACCCAAATCCCCAAAGTGTTAACAATTAGGCACCTGAATTAAAAAGAATTTTCTCATTCATATCCCTCGCTTTCAAACTAACTTCTTGATTAAACTTTAATGTAATTATAAGAGTTAATAACCTTAAAGAGAAAAATAATCAAGTCTCCATTATAATTTTCGGGTAGATTCTTTCTGAAGCTAAATATCACCAGAAAATAATTACACTTAATAACATGGGAGCTATTCCATTAAATTCTTTCCTTCATTAAAAAAAAGTACATAATTTTGAAGGAAACAGAAGAAATAATGAGAGAACGAGCCCCATTTGATCTAATCTACACTCATCAGATGTCCATATCAGCAGTAATGCACTTTCCCATCTACTTTGAGAATATTGTATGAACAATCATATCTCTGTTCCTATATCTAAGAAGCTGACGCTGCTGGGGAAACTTCATTGATTGGTGCCATGGCAGAAGCATTGTTTCTGACATCTGCCTTGTTCGTTCCCATTGGTGATCCTTGTATGTAGTGCTTTTTAATTCTGTGTCTATCTGAAGATTCCCAAGTCCTCAGTCCCAATCCACCCATCTCATCATCTTCATAAGATGATCCAAGTACTAATCACTATTGATAAAATATCCTCCATACTTAATACAGTTTATCTCTCTTTATTAAGCACTTTCTATGTATTATCACCTTACATTTAGATTTCACAGGAACCCTAGAAAATATTATCATCCCCATTTCATAGATGAGGAAACAATGATCTAAAGAGGTTTTGGTACTTGACCAAGATCACCAAGTGGTGAGTGGTAACTGGACTCAAACTGAGTAGAAAGCCTGGGCTTCTGATCACTATGTAAAATACCAACTGTCCAGTGTAAACTCCAGAAACTTCCCACTACCCCAAATCCTCTCTGCTCCCTCATCCTTCATTCAAGCCTTATTGCTGTATCCCAGTATGGACCCGAGGCCAGAGCTTAACCCTCAATTACTAAGCACCTCATCTGTTTCTGGGATTTAAACATTTATTCTTAATGTTTTAGCACATGATAGAGAAGTTCAGAAATGATAAGAATAAAGAATGAGTAAAAGCAGCCCAATGCAGTGGATGAAGCTGCATAGGACCATACGGAAAAACTAAGGCAATGCCATGGATTGGCCTCAAGCTTTTATTCGATGTTGGCTCCATCTTGGCCTACATTTAACTGTTTATATATTAAGGGAAGAAATGAGAGAGTGATAAAACCTTGTCCTTTATGATGATAAAAGAAATTAGACTTAAAAATAAATCCATAGTTTATCACCTTATTCAGTTAGAGAACAGAGGCAGGTACATTTACACTGCTAAATTCCATGATGACTTAACTTGTAAGATTAATATTTTATAACAGTCGTGAAGTTTCCTTAATCAGAAACTGAAAAATTACCTAATTTCAAATCAGCCTATTTATCTTTATATATTTGATATTACTATATATTTCATTCATTTTTTTAAAAATACAGCATTTCCAGGAATACTTTACTACTTGCAAACCTTCAGCTTCAAAATAAATTATAGAATGTATTTCCAAATTATTAATAATTTTCTCAATTTTATTTCAAATGAGGTAATTACCAAAAGATACTTACATTTAAGATTAACATATTTGACTTTCATCATGTTTGATTTTACTTTATCTCTATTTACTAAATAGGTAATATTTAATCACAAAGAAGTTGTGCAGCATAACTTCTAGAGATGACATTTTGTCAGTTTTTCTGGATATTGACATTTTATATCTCATTTTCCACTTACAGAAGTAAATAAAAAGTAATGTAAAGCCACTAGCATCAATAACATACCTACTAAAATACGGAATTAACTCCAGTAAAGGAATTGTTATAGTTACAAAGAAAGATCATCTGGGAAGGTAAGATATTTCTCAAAACTGCTTGGTTTTTAGTCAAAGCACCATACCTAAAACAGAGCCAGCCTTCAAATAATTCTATGTTCCCTTGCTCCCTCCTCCTTTTCTTCCCATTTCACTTGTGTTTTCATTTTCCCTTTTCAAGCACTCTTCCTCACGGGGACTACTGGACCTGTCCCCTAACCTAACCACCCATCTTCAGTCTCACTTTCTCCAGTCTGCAAAATGCTGCTCTGGTTATTTTTTTAAAACACAAACCATATCAGTTCACTGTCCTGTTCAAATATCTTCAGTTCCCTGTTGTCTACTGTGGCACCTTCAAACACCAGAACTTGACAGATTTCTAACCAAGCCCAAGCTCATCCGGCCAGTCTCATTTCCAGGCTGCTCTCATGCCACACTCTTGAATTCCTGCAGTGTAGATGCTCAGCTTCTTTAGAATGCATGCTTTTCCCTACCTTCCAGCTACTATTTTATCTGTTTCATTTCTTCAATTCCACATATGAGTGAAATCGTATGGTATTTTCTTCCTCTGACTGATTTATTTCACTTAGCATAATACACTCCAGCTCTGTCTGCATTGTTGCAAATGGCAAGATCTCATTCTTCTTTATGGCTGAGTAATATTCCATTGTACATATACACCACATCTTCTTTATCTGTTCATCAGTCAATGGACTGCCATTAATGCCTTCTCCCCATCTGGTCCATCTAAGAAATGTCACTTTCCATTTGTAATTTAAATCAGATGTGTTGTATTCTTTAAGGCCCTCCTTCTGTATTTTCCTATCTCAGCTTTATATTGTGTTGTTTTTTTTTAAGATTTTATTTATTTATTTGACAGAGAGAGAGAGAGTGTACAAGCAGGGGAGTGGCAGGAGAGGGAGAAGCAGGCTCCCCGCTGAGCAGAGAGCCTGATGTGGGGCTCCATCCCAGGACTCCGGGATCATGACCTGAGCCAAAGGCAGACACTCAACCGACTGAGCCACCCAGGAGCCCCATGTCTCTATCATATCACTTGTCAAATTGAGTTCTTTTTGGTCACATGTTTATGTCCCTCCTATATTGCATTATGATATCTGAGAACATATAGAACCATGTTTCATTGGTCTTTCTATTCCTGATGCCTAACATAGAACCCTATTACATATCTTTATAAGATTATCAATAAAATGTATCTGGGATAAATAAATGATTCATGAAATATGAAAATGGATATAAACAAAAACAAAAGACAACAATAAGAACACTGATAGGCATCTGTGTTTTAAAAATATACCTTTACCTTTAAAAGAGTATGTAGAAAATTAAGAGCTGGAAGAGCTTTCAGAGATTAGAATATTTTAGTATAATCCTTCTATTTAAAAGGTGAAGGCAAGAGGTCAAGGTGGGCTCACAACACAGAGGGAAAGTAGTGGCAGAGTTCAGATAAAAGCCTGAGATTCCAAAACACAGTCAAGGTGCTGTGCCACTATATGACATACTGTTGGTGGATTTATTAGAAACAGAACAAAATTGTGATTTTCCTTTCCTGTTTTTTTCAATACATTTTTGTAAATCCAAGTATTTCAAATACATTCCTTACAATATATTTCTAGAAGTAATGATATGGGCTGAGCAAATACTCTCTGAAAAAATTACACTAATATCCACTCTCGCCAAGCATATTTGGAAGAAACAATATAATTACCTTTTGATAATTACTATTATAATTTTCAAGTCTTTGTAAATTTGACAGGTGGAAAACAATCTTTTATCACTGATTAAATGATCTTTATTAGGGCTCCAGGGTGGCTCAGTCAGTTAAGCATCTGCCTTCAGCTCAGGTTGTGATCTCAGGGTCCTGGGATGGAGCCCACGCCTGGCTCCCTGCTCAGCAGGGAGTCTGCTTCTCCCTCCCCCTCTACTTGCTGCTCCCCGCCACTTGTTGCGTATGTGTGTGCACACACTCTCTCTCACTTTCTCTCTCAAATAAATAAAATCTTTAAAAACAAATAAATGATCTTTAGTTACTAGTGAAGGTTAACATTTTTTTCAAATGTTTAACATTTATAAGTTTGGCCAACTGATTTCTTCAAGATGTCATCATTGATATCAGTTACAGTGGCTCTTTTTATATTTGTGATATTAACCTTTGACACAACAGCCCAAATATATCCCCTACTTTATAGTCTGTTTTAAAACTGTGTTTATGATCATTTTTAATATCTGACAGTGCTAAAATTTTACTAAATCAAACATGTCTATTTTCCTGTTATAATTTCCTTCACTATCCTATTCAAAAATCTTCCCCATTCAAATCCTATCAACTGTCTTCTATTTTTTCTCTTGCTTCTTTTTCACTTAACTCTAAAGTAAATTCCAAGTGGATAAGACTCTCATGTGGAAGAATCATCACACTTGATCTTAGTGTAAACTGACACTCAATTAATAGAATGTCCTTTCCCACTGAGTTCTAAGTCCATCATTATCACATCATAAATTCATATGTAAGTATGTACATGTAGAAACTGATTGGTTTATTATCATTATATCTATTTATTATCATTATATATTTCTATCTGGTTCCATCTACCATATGTTTATCCAGTACTAGTTCCATACTAGATTGATTATTATAGCTTACCATTAGGCTTAAATATTAAATGTTTGGTAGAAATAAATTTTTCTTCAAAATCATTTCAATTTTTACTCATTTATTCTCACAATTAAAATTTAAATATTATTTCAAATTCCAAAAAAATGCTCCTTCGTCATTTTGGTTGGAATTATACTAAGCCTGACTACAGATTTACTCAGAAGAGATTAACGTTTTTTCTTGTAATTAGTTTTTATGTCTACAAACAAGGAATGTCTCTCAATAAAGTTGTCTTCATATACGCCTTTCATATGTCTTAGTTCAATTTATTCCAAGATATTTTAAATATTTTTTGCAAAGGAAACAGAGTTTAATTTCCTAGATATTAGTTTCTTACTAGTATGTAGGAAAGCTCTTCATGTTTTAATATTAATTTTATATTTGATCATCTTCCTAAAGTATGTCCTTCTAATATATTTTTTCAATTTATTGCCTTGAGAGGAAATCATTTGAAAATACTCATACTAATACTTTTTCATTTTTAGTAGTAATCTCTATTATTTTTGTTTCATGTTTCATCACATTGGTTAAAATTTATAGAATATTAATAACAGTGGTAATAGGACTAATCCAGCTCTTTGATAGAATAACAACTATAAATATATAACTGGTTATAGGCTGAGAGAGATGTACTTTATCATGTTAAACATTTATTCCATTTCTAGTTTATGTTTTTGTACTGGTAACAGAAATGAGAGATATATTTTGATCAAATGGCTTTACAGAATCTTATGTTTATCATTGTCTTATTTGACCTGTTAGTGTGTTTATAGTGCATTTCCTAATATTAAGTCATACCTATGTTCTTTGAGATAGCTTAAAGTTATTTTATGCAAATAAATTTGCTTCAAAATCAGAATATAGTGTTCAGAGACACTCAAAATTGTATATTTGGAAATTTGCATGAAGTACCTGAAATCAATAAGGTTTTTAAAGAAAATAAGGTGCTGGTAAATTCCACCTCTATTCCTGCCTCTGTGATCAGACTAGTGTTCCCATAATTTCCTCAAAATATTGAGCACTGAAATGGTCAGACACCATCTCACTGGGAGTTCAGGGAAGCTGCTCATTCCTTTCATGTCAGGAAATTCAACCACAAAATGAAGACAGCATTAAACAATTCCAAAGTTGATTCCTCTCTCAGGTTCTCACAGATTCTGTGTGATTCTTAACTGTGTCCCCTCTAGCTTACCAAAAACTCACCCTTGTAAAGAAGCAGTGAGATTCTGAGCCTACAGGGGCATCACCCCCTCTCAGGTTTTCTTCTCTCTGCTCACTTTGCTTCAACTTTCCCCTCAGTCACTTACAGAAACTTCCCAAATATCCCTTTCAACCACAGGGAGTGCCCCAGGACAGCCAAGTTGGTACTACTTGCTCCTCACCACTGATAATTTGGAACAGATCTGACATCCAACTGAAGTATGGCTAATGAGATTCAAGTTTCCAAGACGTTAGAATTGAGACTTAGAAATACATACATGATAATTTTAGTAGGTGCCCTGAAGAAATAGCTGTTAATTTCTAGAAATGTAAATGGCCTTCTGCTATCTACCCTATGGACCTAGAAGTAGGGAAAACCAGTATCAACAGAACCAAACAGAAAACAGAACCAAACAGAGCAGACAGAGAGATGTTGTGATTTTTGACCAGTGTTTTGTTCTTATAACCACTCCTTTCCTTAGACCCTGTTGTATTCTGCCATGTGGTTTTTTTATTCTTTTTTAAAGATTTTATTTATTTATTTGAAAGAGAGAATGAGATAGAGAGAGCATGAGAGGGGGGAGGCTCAGAGCGAGAAGCAGACTTGAGCCCGATGTGGGACTCGATCCCGGGACTCCAGGATCATGACGTGAGCCGAAGGCAGTCGCTTAACCAACTGAGCCACCCAGGTGCCCTCTGCCATGCGGTTTCTTGACATACCCTCATAAATTCTTCCTTTTAGCTTAAGCAAGTTTAAGGTGGTTTCTGTTACCTACAACCAAACACTCCTGATTAGTATTACCGCTGTGCCTTCCCTGCCCCTGATGTGAGCTCAGGTACTGAGAAAAGGAGAGGGGAGATTGCAACTGGAATTCTATCCAACACGTTTTCTTTATGATAACTAAGGTTCTCATGGCAACAGAAAACTCTGATTCTATACAAGATGTAAGTATTAATATTTTATTGCCTATAGATCAGAATGAAGGAATTGACATCAATGCTTAAGTTCCTGAAAAATCTAAACCCCTCTTCTTTATTTTATGTTTTTCTTTTGATAAATCTTTGGATTTAAAACATTTATAGAAACACTGCTTTGTTCAAATGGTAGCAATGAAAGTAATCCAAAAGGCAGAACTTTATTTCCCTCCCCAAGTACAGAGAAAAGGTTGAGAAAAGTTATAAGGAACACATGAGTAATTCCAGATATGCTATGACTCAGAGTGTTCTTAAAATATACATGCAGACTATGGTTCAGGTAAATTTTTCCGTTGATGAGAAAATATCAGCTTGAGTGATTAAATTCAATCAAACCACCATTGGTGTTTAAGTCTTTGATGGAAATACCACTTTGTAGTGTAGTAGTTTGACTAAGTGCTTCACCTTTAACTAGTTGTTGTGTTATAGAATAATTCTGGCCTGAAATACTGATCACTTATCATTGGAAATTCTATGATTGTTATGTTCTCAGTTAAACAACAGACTGGAAGAAGCATGACCTTTTAAACTAAGTATCTTTAAACCATTGCTTAATTAGGCATACTGCACACAAGGTTACAATCTCAGCAAGACTGAGTTTTAAACAGTTACTTTAATTTTAGACCAGTGGTCTGTGCAGCATCCAGCTGGTCTGGCTCCTTCACCTCCTGCTCTTACAAACTCAGAGTCTCCCTTCAAACCAATGACAAGGTTTTATTTACCACCTCAAATTAAAAGGGATTATGAAAAGCAATTTGCCTCGGTAGCTCATTAATGTCAGAAAGAAGCAGTTTAACAATAGTTTTTTTCAACACACAAATTACACTTTAGGGCAGACATTATCCAATATTTAAATGGGCATTGCTAGATAATTCCATCCAATGGGTCAATTTTTTAAATTACTTAAGAGTACCTTTTGTAGCTCAGTGATCCTGAGAGAAAATCTGGAAGGCTACACTATACAAAATTGACAGTTGCCTTACAAAGCTCATTCTTTGACAACTGGAAATAGCTATGCTAAGAAAACTTTCAGTATGTATACAATAATTTTTTTGTCACATACAGTAAGCAGCTCTGGGTCTAGTCAAGTACATTCTCAATACTTCAGGGTATTCCAAACCGATCTCAAGGAAACTGGGGTTTGGCCAATGGTCCTCTCACACTTCCAGGCTGTGGGAAGTGAGGTGGCCATCTCACTAGGTGAGAATACTGACCATCACCAACACAACCCACTCAGTTGGCATGAATTAACAATATATAATAGCTGTTAGCTAGGTTCCCAGCACACATTCTAGATGTCTTCTTCCAGTTCCTATGAAAGCCCTGTGAGGAGCGAGAATATTTAAGTCTGCGGATTTAATGAGTGCTCCATGTAGCCATTAGAACATTTCAAGGTTCCTCCAGGACCAGCAAGTAGCATTAGGAGAAGTGGAGTGTCCAAGATTATGGCCACCCCTTTAACCCAGCAGTTCTTATTTTAACTGACTGAAATGTTAGATTTCTGGGTAGCATTCTTTTGAAGATCAAGTCTGAAGAGCAGAATATAAGGGAAATGCTCTTCATTTATTCTTAACAGAATATGGTAATCCCCATATCATCAGAGCTTGAGAGAATTGTAAATCTAGATCAAAGAAGATTATCTCCCTCTTCCTGAAAACGCTTAATAAAAATACCCTTCAGGGTTACAAGCATTACATTCCTGGCCTTGATTGTGGGTCCATGTACAAAACAGTCAAAGAGAAAGCTTCTTCTTTTATATAAAATTTTGTTAAATAACCTTGCTAATATTATTAGGCTGTCAAAGTCCCACATGATACATTTCTTTTAGAAATAGTTTCCAAGAAACTTAACCCTCTCTTAAAAAAATAGGTAGGCTTGCTTCCGTCACATAATGAAAGTTATGAATCCCACTGAATGTCCCTTTATATTTTGACTGCTCTCAAAGCTCAGAACTTGATGTAGTCCCGTATCCTGGCTACCATTTTGTTTCTTCCTCTTTAAATGGCTTTGATAATATACTTCAATTTGAACCGCCCTATATATCTTTTTATCATAAATAGGCAAGGCTCTAATAATAAATGAACACTAATAAATAATAATAAATAATGAAATTTAAAAATTGATGAACTCACTGAAAATTACTAAAAATCTGGAGGATTATACAATCCACGACAATCTGTTTATGCTTACGTCTCTTACTTGTAGCATCAGCTGTTGTAATATAGACAAGTTTCAAGCCACTAGCAAAACAACTTTCCAGGGAGCTCAAAGAGATTCTCTTTTATGTTCATATGCTAAAATTCACGTATTTTACATGACCCTCATATGAGGAGTATACTTACTCTTGTATCAGACACAGTTCTATTATGCTTTAGGGGGTTCCTGCTGCTTTCAAGATAAAAACAACTCTTAAGAATGGCCTGTAAGACTTCCTGTGTTCTATCTTACCCTTATCTCTGACACCCATTTCCCTCAGATTCACCTGTCCCTAACTCCCTAGAGTAGGGATGTTTCCCTATTACAAACTCAGTCCGTCACACCTCTGCCTTCAGCACTCATTACAGATTATATTATGATACCTTGGTGTGCTTTTTTGATTAATATCTAAATTCCCCAAGAAAATCTAAATCTCGTATCTGTTTTGACTGTTTTTATCAGTAGTATGTCTCTAGCACCTATCACAATGTTTAACACATTCTATGTGCTCAATAAATATCTTGACTAAATTAATGAAATGTTATATGTGTTTCTCTGTCCATGGTGAGTTGAAAGAAGCAAATTATGGAAGACATTAGCCCTAAAAAAAAAAAATCACAAAAACAGCAGTCTCATAAGGTAGAAGGGGTGAAAAAAGACTATAAAAAGCAGACAAGAACTCAGGAATCATCGGAATCTAGAGGTAAACTGTCTTAATAATCATTAGGCATTAAGATGTTTTTAATAGTCTTTAATAGCATCATTATATTATAGTATGGTATAATAATGGAAGTCATCAAGGAAGGGTTTGGCTTTTATCTATGATTAAGATAAGAGAGAAACTGGTAATCCACCTTTAAAATACTTTAATCTCGTGTTTCTTTAAAGATTTTCCCATCTTCTGGAGGTGAGCTTCAGTTATTGAGAAAACATAATCATTTGCATTCCTTTTCACACTTCCTAACTACTTGAATAAATGGAGTGCTCCCCAACCTCATGTTACGATAAATAACCTTGCATTGTAATACTCCTCTTTTGCTCAATTTTCATAATTGCAAGAAAATTATTTTTACATTCCCCCTTAATATTTACATTTGTAACAAAAGGATTGTTATGTAATGTCTCACAAAAAAATTCTGCTGAAAATAAGTATTGCATGTAAACCAAATTTTGCCTCACATTGCCCGCACAAAGCAAAAGAAGAAGTTTCCATTTGAATTCTAAATTGAAGATGACCTTGTGCTTTTTTGAGAAAGGCTGGCAGCTGAGGTCACTGGAGTGTATTATGATGGACAGTGCAGGGCTGTTCGTGACTCGGAGGCATGTCCATTGTGTGGATTACAGCCAAACAGAAAGAATTAGACAGCTCGGAGCATTCTATCATTTCATTTGAAAATAATGGCCAAAATCATGGGCAGCAACCATTATAACTTTCATGAAAGAGGAGCAACATTCAATAATTCCATTGCTTCAGACAGGCAGTTGGCTATTCTCAGCCGAATACTCTGGGTCCAGCATATTTTGTATCCGTTTCTGTGACACTCAACAGAAAGCAGAAGCTCTGCTTGTGCAGGAGGCAAATCCCACCTACACTGTGTCCGTCGGATGTAGTTCTAGCTCACAGGATGCAGCCCATTGCTTTACAGGGACCAAATCACTGAAAGTGATACAAGGAAAGAGAGGATACAGAAACCTAACCCAGCACTCTTAGAAGGCAAATATGTAGCAACTCCAGATCATGTACCTTCCTCAAGTCAACTTACTGTTTAAAAAGCTGAAAATCAGTTTTAAAACAAAATCTCTACAATTTCTTCTTTAAGAATGGCACAAACAAAACATTTTCAAAGAAATCTAATCTGTTGTCAATGCTTCCAAATGAGCCTCCTAAGTTATTTCTGAAATAGTGATATTTAAGTAGAATATTTTGATTGATAGAGGTTTATTTTTAACTTCTTCTTTCAGGAGCAGATTAATGCTTCTTTCAAGAGCACAAAAAATATGTTTGTGATTTAAATGCAGGTGGAAAACTCACACTTCTGATTAAAAAGGGGAATTGCTTCTAATCCTGTGCTTCCCACTCTAAGTATCTTCTATATATGGGGGTGGGGAGGGACAAACACCTTCACTTTTAAAGTATTTAATGACCAAAAAAAAGTTGTAACTTACCATTAAAATTTACAGCCCGAATATAACCAAGGAGCTCTTTGCCATCAACAGCACTCATTCGTGGGCAGAGGCCAATGTATCCAGGGCAGAGATCTTTGTGCATATTGTGCAGAGCATAAGCCATGGAATACACTGCATCAATTACAAACTGGACCTTTCCTTCCTGTTCATAAGATGAATCCCTTGCAATTCGCTCCAGCCCTGCAAAAGAAAAAAGAAAACCATCAATTGGTGTTAGATTTCACTAAAAGATGGCATTAGGGCCAAGATTTCCACATTTGAGGCACACTTAATGAGACAAAACTATTTGATTTTACTCCCAATTATTTTAATCCTATACTTACTGAGTCAGACTTTTAAACTGGGTATTGAATTTTTTATTTGGAAAGAACAGAAACTATTCTGTTAGCAAAAAAAAAAATAAACTAAATAAAAACCTATACTTCCATTATCTTTATTTCCATCATACTGAGTTGATTACATTGTACATTCTAGTAATTACATAACATTTTGGAAGTGACTTGATCTTATAAGTAAAATGTGTAGATTTCATTCTTTTCATCTACTTCAGTTCCAGGAGTATCATTTAATTAGTGTCTCAAAGTAAGGTCTTTTTTTTTCTCCCCTCCATACCTATTCTCATTTTGAATGTGCTTTACTTGGGAGCCCTTTCTGTAATATTAAAGGACAGTGTTTCCTTAAGTGAACCAGCTATCTTCAGAAGAATCATTCAACTTATCTTCTTCTTGAACTCAATTTTCTTTTTAATATTTTATTTATTTATTTATTTATTTATTTATTTGAGAGAGGGAGAGGGACAAGCAGACTCTGTGCTGAGCTTGGAGACTGATGTGGGGCTCGATGTCAGGACCCTGAGATCATGACCTGAGCCAAAATCAAGAGTCGGACGTTCAACCAACTGAGCCACCCAGGTGCCCCTTGAACTCAAATTTCTATTTTATTTTATTTTTAAATCTTTTCCAGCTTTACAGAGATAAAATTGGCATATAACATTGTGTAAGTTTAAGGTATACTACATGATGATTTTATATATGTATATATTATGAAATGATTTCCACAATAAGGTTAGTTAACACATTCATTACCTCCCATAGTAACCTTTTTTTTCCCTTGGGGTGGTAACATTTAAGATTTACTGTTAGCAACTTTCAAGTATACAATACAGTATTGTTAACCATAGTCACCATGCTGTGCTTAGATCTCCATCAATTTTCTATTTCTATAGTAATCAATTTAATTCATTAAATCTAGCAGTCTGATAAATTAGTTTTCTAGGACTTTTCTGTCATGTAACTGCCAGCCCACATTTCCAATTGCTTATCATATTCCTATGTAGTCTGCTTCCATGTTAAACTCAATAGAGCTAAAACCAAGCTATTATTATAGAGAATTACATCATTTCCCTAAAACCTCCAATAGAGGGTCTTACAGGTTTGAGAGCACAGAGAGGGAAGATCAGTTCTTACAAAGAGTACTTTCAAGGTGTCAAAAGATATATTGATTCCTTCAATCTGCAATAGCTATATGACCTAAGCTAACATCCATGCAGATAGGGGAGCACTGTCTTCTCTGTAACTTTGTATGGCACTTTGTCTCCTAGGTCTTAGAACAGCTCTGCTATGTCCAGAACGTCATCAAGTGACCTTGTGAAAAGAGCCCTTTCAGTTTCAGCCAAAAATTTCTCTCCCATAGTTTTCACCACGAAGTAGACAATTCATAAATAAATAATGAAGAATGGTCACGGCAACCAAAAAGATGCAGTTGTCTCTTTAAAGATTTTATCTGGTGACCAACCACCCTGGTTAGTCCAGGATTGAGGGGTTTCTCAGAACATAGGACCAAAATATAGATAGTTCTGGGCAGACCAGCATGATTGGCTATGAAAAAAGAGGGAAGTGACAAGTAAACTTGATATGAGACTGAAATAACTACTTTGAGGGTACGTCCTTAGGTCAATGAGAAGATCCTGGTTTCATTTATTTTGTATCACTAAATTTGATAACTGGAAATGAAGACTATAAATCCCAGAGCAGTTGTTTCATTCTTGATTATCTTCTTAAGTACAGACTCCTGAGGGCCACTCCAGATTTACTGAATCAGCATCTCCCAATTTGGGGACATGACAAATCTGTAATTTTGAAACACAGATAAGATACCTAACTGTCTTAGTTTGAGCTGCTATAACAAAATACTAAAGACTGGGTGGCTTCTAAACAATGGAATTTGCTTCTCAAAGTTCTTGAGGCTAGAAGTCCAGACTCAGGGTAACAACATGGTTAGGTCCTGGTGAAGGATGTCTTCTGGGTTGCAGGCAGCCGTTTTCTTATTATATCCTTACATGGAAGATAGCAGACTTCTGGTGACTGCTTTTAAGGACACTAATACCATTCATGAGGGATAGTGCTCTATCTTCAAAACTTCATCTAATCCTAATTACCTCCCAAAGACCCACATCCTAATACCATCATATTACGGGTAGAGTTTCAACATATACATTTGAAAGGGACACAAACATTGTCTGTCACACTAACATTACAGGTTATGTTGTTTGTATTGCTGCTCTGTAAATCCCTCAGCTACACACACCACACACACACACACACCACCCCCTCCCTGCCCCGCCTCTGCCACACTCCTGCAAACATTATTGCTTGTTTTTCTGATTTTGCTTTCTTTGTGTACTTTATTTTTGTGTATGCGTGGCTCCTCTCTAATAATCAAGAGGACACACATTTTTTTAAAGATTTATTTATTTATTTTAGAGAGAGAAGGGGGGAGAGGCAGAGGGAGAGAGAGAATCTCAAACAGACTCCTCACTGAGTGAGGAGCCTAAAGCAGGGCTTAATCTCACAACTGAGATCATGACCTGAGCCAAAATCAAGTCAGACACTTAACAGACTGAAACACCCAGGTGCCCCTTTTGTGTACTTTAAAGAAAAGAGAGAATTTCTTTGTCTCTATTACCACTGGGTGGAATATGAATAGCAGGCATAGAAATGGCAGAAAATACCCAAGCCTAATTGATTCAGAGAAAGTAATGACCATGAGAACATTAAGGAATTTGGAAAATTTTCACAGTCCGTGGAATATATGTAAGAGCTAGATGTGTGTGAATGTTTTATATTTTTAAATTTACTCTATCCTAAAATGTTCTGGATTTAACATAATATGATTTTATTTTAATGCTACTGCAACCTCACTATCAATCTATAAAGATACTTCTTAACATTTAATAACTGGGATAAAGTTATATATAACACTTTCCAGATAAATTTTAATGGAGATGCCCTAATTTAATAGACATATTCTTTTTTTTAAAGATTATTTATTTGAGAGAGAGAGAGCAGGAGGAGAGATGGGGGAGAAGGAGAGAGAGAGAATCTTAAGCAGGCTCTGCACAAAGTATGAGTCCAAGGCAGGCCTTGATCTCATGACCCTGAGATCATGACCTGAGCCTAAATCAAACTGGGCGTTTAACTGACTGAGCCACCCAGGCACCCTTAATAGACATATTCTTTCTTGATTTTTTCCTAAAACAACTTCAATTTTACACATAATGATTTATAATTAATTCTCAAATACCATATATCTTATTAAAGGGACATATTTAAATTTGCACTTGTCAAACTATTTATTTCCTTAACTAGTTATAAACTCCTAATAGTATGAGCAGAGATAAAATATTCCAACTTTGCCCCTCTTTTTTTTAAGTAAAAGTTCAGAAGGCTGTTTAGTGACAGTCGTCACACAAGTCAATGGACATTATATGACTCTTCCCATGAATCGATAGAAGTACGTGGTGACAAACTAAAAGACTGAACATTATTACCATTTCGAAATTTAACAAGAAATCATTTTATTTCTTTCCAGGCTGTTTAGACTTATTTTTCTATTCCCTAACATTTTAACTTCATGAGGACACTTAAGATTTTACAAGAGCTAGAGTTCGCTCCTCACTTCCTACAGTTGCTTGTCTTATTCATCTAAAAGAGGAATTTAAGAAGCTGACAGTGACTCATCAACTTAATTGGCTTTAAAATTTCATTATGCTATAGTTTCTAAAGTTACCATTAACGTATTGCTATAAAGTGCTAAATATTGTCAAAGGCTATATGTCAGCCCTCCATTTAAAACACTGACTGTAAAGTTGTGATGTGTTTTAGTGGATAGCTTAAAAGTAACAGCATATAGCAAAGCATCTGCATGGTAGGAGAGGAAGTCAGCCTCGTAAATTTTATAGCAAGATTGTTTTATGTTTTCATTAATGAAACTTAAAACTTTTGACTGTATCTCAAGTTCCTGGACAACAGAGTAAATTCTTATTGGTCCAAGCAATATCACATGTGCCTCAGTTAAGGTCTTTTGAACATCACGGTGTATCCTCTTGGTTTTCAAAAGGCAAATCAGCTCAAGTTTGCAAAGTGCCATATACATTATAGTGCGAGTTCCTAAGATAAGCCTGACATGAATTTTAAGTTCTTTGACTGACAGATAGTTGTTGAGTTTTGCTTTCTAAGAATTTCTGATTTCTCAGGGCATAGTTTAGTTTTATAGACTGAGATTTGATGTTATTTCCTTTTCCTGAAATTATGTTAATGTAATGATGGTCCAATAAACTGATCAATTCCATGAAGAAGAAGGAGGAGGAGGAGGAGGAAGAAAGGAAATCCTATCGGTTGTTTTATTCCCAAGAAACCACATATCCGATGGGTTGATTTTTTAATACAGTTCTAGCATGTAGCAGAAAGAATCCCACATTCTAAATTTGTAGGTTAAAAAGTTTAAAAATTAAAAAAATTATTGTTTCTCCCTGACTTTTTCATAAGAATGCAGCAACTATTTTAAATGATTAAATTGTTTTCTTGCAGTTAGTGTGGAGAGGATGCTAGGAGGAAAGAAGAGAATCTGTGAACTGTTAGGAACACATTTATGCTGATAGGACCAGATTGAAGAGTCATTCTGAATTCCACAACTCCTTATCTCACTACTCAATGCACCAGAGAAAAGACTGTCATGTCCTACAAGCAGCTCTCCCAGTGCCTCACATGTAGGCAAACACTGCACAGTGGGTGACTGAAATCAGTGAACCACGCCAGTGACAATCCGTGAGAACCAGGAAGAATCACAATGCACACTAAAAAGGAGTCGTTATCAAGTCAGCAAACCTAAGTCATCTTCCACTGAATTTAAACTGATTTGGCTTCAAGGATACAACAGGGGAAAGATGGGAAAGAAACAGAAGCATATTCAATTATCCAGGAATATCTCCTAAGCGCCGGGATATGCGAATGAAGCGTTGTGCAGCTCCCGCGCAAACCGCAGAAATGAGAAGGTGGGCCCTGTCTAAGGCAGAAAGACAGACTGACTGAGGGAGGCAGCAGCTACAGGAGAAAGAAGAGCGACCAGTGGGGCAGACCTGGATTCAGGTCCCAACTAACACAACCCAAGGCAAGTGGCCTGGGCCATGGACTGGGAAAGTTGCCCCCAGGGCTCTGTGATGGGATACCCCATCTCTTCAGCCTCATCTGCTTGTACCACCCACCCCCCCACACATTTGTAGGTCCTTGACTAGAACATGAGATTTCCCACCGCAGGACTTCCCCCAGATGTTCACTCTGCAACTCTTCACTCCTTCCTAGATACCTCCTGCTCAGCCTCCAAGCTTCACGTAAGATGTCAAATCAAGTTAGGCGGGAGCACTCATATTTAATTTTTTAATATAGCAGCCCAGATCAGATCATAGAGTATCTTAAATGCTATGCTTGAATACTGAGTATTGTTCAAGTGGAAACACAGAGCCATGACCGATATTTAAAACGTTTCTGGGAATATGGGTAAAGTAAATTGAAGCAAATGTAGTTTGAGGGTAGAGATACCAGCTGGAAGGGAGGGCAGATATAGGTCGAAAGAGTGGGGAAAAAAAGAATGACAGAAAAATATTTCAGATGTCAAACTGACAGTATTTGGCACCCTGATTAAGTATGGGAGTAAGGGTTGAAGGCAATCAACAACTCAGGGTCTTGAGGCAAGGTAATAGAACAAACAGCATTAACAGAATTTGCAAATCAGGTTAACAAGATGGTTTTGTTTCTGACTGCTCTGGCTCTCCCAACTGCATCAAGAAATACCTCAGTTGTCTCTTATGGGGGGGGCGGACCAAGATGACGGAGGAGTAGGAGACCTGGATTTCATCTGGTCTCAGGAATTCAGCTGAATAGGGATCAAACCATTCTGAACACCTACGAACTCAAAGGGAGATCGAAGATAAGAATAGTAACAACACTCTGAACAGAAAAGCAACCACTTTCTGGAAGGTAGGACGTGCGGAGAAGTGAATCCGCGGCAATATTTGGGAGGATAGACGGCGGGGGAGGGGGCCTCCGTCAGCCGCTTCTGGAAAGTGATAGAGCCATGGAGCACAAAATCGGAACTTATAAAAGTCGGCTCCGCTGAGGGACGTCGCTCGCTCCAGTGGCTAAGCGGGGGGGGGGGGGGGGGGGGGGGGGGGGGGGGGGGGGGGGGGGGGGGGGGGGGGGGGGGGGGGGGGGGGGGGGGGGGGGGGGGGGGGGGGGGGGGGGGGGGTGGGGGGGGGGGGGGGGGGGGGGGGGGGGGGGATGTGGGGGGGGGGGGGGGGGGGTGGAACCCTCACGGGACAGTGTAGTCTCAGGACCCTCGGGGTCACAGAAAGACCGGGGGTGCCTGAGTGCGGCAGAGCTCCCAGGTATCAGAGGAGCAGGGAAGCCGGCTGCAGAGACGGAGTCGAGGCATGGGCTCTCAGCTCGGGGTGGCCATAAACTGTGATACGCGGCCCAGTCGGGCCACTGCTCCTCCAGCAGGGACCCAACCAGCGGCAGATCTGGGGAGATTCCCTCCCTCCCCCAGGAGGAGCGGTGCGGGAGCGCACCGCAGGGATCTGCTGGGTTTGGAGACTCCGCACGGGTCGGATGCCAGAGATAGAAACGCTCGGTCACAGGCCGGGTGAGCACGGAGTGCGGCCAGAGACCGGGGACGCGGGAGTGACTGCTCTTCTCTGGGGGCACACTGAGGAGTGGGGCCCCAAGTTCTCAGCTCCTCCAGGCGGAGATTGGGAGGCCGCCATTTTCA
Source organism: Zalophus californianus (assembly GCF_009762305.2). Taxonomy (NCBI): domain Eukaryota; kingdom Metazoa; phylum Chordata; class Mammalia; order Carnivora; family Otariidae; genus Zalophus; species Zalophus californianus. The sequence goes on from NC_045606.1 coordinate 81,508,303, forward strand.
CCCGGGTCCTCCAGGGCTTGCAGGGAACAAAAGCTCCTGAGAGCAAACCCGAGCAGCTTGCTTAGCCCAGACTCACAAGGGCGGGGCAATTCCGCCTCTGGCAAAGACATTTGGGAACCACAGCAACAGGCCCCTCCCCCAGAAGATCAGCACGAACAGCCAGCCAAGACCAAGTTTACCGATCAAGGAGAACAGGAGAACTCCAGGGCTAGGGGAATACTGCACATAGAATTCATGGCTTTTTTACCATAATTCATTAGTTTTTCAAAGTTAATTTTTAACTGTTTTTTATTTTTTTCCCCTTTTTCAAACATCTTATCAATCCCTTTTTTAAAAAAAACATTTTTTATTTTTTCATTTTTAGAGTCATATTTTTATCCCTTCATAGTAGTTACCCTTATTTTTGGCATATATGTATAAGTTGTTCTCTCTTTAAAATTTTGAGATACAATTTCTTCTAACAGATCAAAATACACCCTAAATCACTAGTGTATGGCTTTGTTCTATTCTCCTGCCTGATCACATTCTCTCCTTTTTTTTCTTTTTTTCCTTTTAAATCTTCTTTCTTTTTAAAAACAACTTCTTATCTTATCAATTCCTTTTAAAAATCTTTTATAATTTTCATCTTTACAGTCATCTTCCATCCCTTCATTGTACATATATAAGTCTTTCTTCCTTTAAAATTTTAGCAGGCACTTTCTTCTAACAGACCAAAATATGCCCAAAAGCTAGTGTGTGGCATGGATCTATGCACTAGCCTGATCATAACTGATCATATTCTGTCTTTTTTGTTTTGTTCTCTTTTTGTTTGTTTTTATCTTTTTTCTTTTTCCTTTTTTTTTTTCTCTTCTTTCTTTTCATTTCTTGTCCCCTGGTTTCAGGTCTTTTCTGATTTGTAGAGAGTATTTGCTGGAGACGTTGTAAACCTGTTAGCATTCTGTTATCTCATTCATCTGTTCTCCTCTGGACAAAATGACAAGATGAAAAAATCACCTCAGCAAAAAGAACAAGAGGTAGTACCATCTGCCAGGGACCTACTCAATACTGACATTACTACAATGTCGGACCTAGAGTTCAGAATCATGATTTTAAAGATACTAGCTGGCTTGAAAAAACTGTGGAAGTTATTAGAGAAACTCCCTCTGCAGAAATAAAAGAACTAAAATCTAACCAAGTCGAAATCAAAAAGGCTATTAATGAGGTGCAATCAAAAAGGGGGGCACTAACTGCTAGGATAAATGAGGCAGAAGAAAGAATCAGTGATATAGAAGACCAAATGATGGAAAATAAAGAGGCTGAGAAAAAGAGAGAGAACAACTACAGGATCACGAGGGCAGAATTTGAGAGATAAGCGATACGATAAACGAAACATCAGAATAATTGGATCCCAGAAGAAGAAGAAAGAGAGAGAGGGGCAAAAAGTATATTGGAGCAAATAATAGCAGAGAACTTCCCTAATGTGGGGAAGGAAACAGGCATCAAAATCCAGGAGGCACAGAGAACCCCTCTCAAAATCAATAAAAATAGGTCAACACCCCAACATCAAATAGTAAAACTTACGAGTCTCAGAGACAGAGAATCCTGAAAGTAGCTCAGGAGAAGAGACATGTAACCTGCAATGGTAGAAACATTAGATTGGCAACAAACCTATCCACAGAGACCTGGCAGGCCAGAAAGGACTGGCATGGTATCTTCAGAGCACTAAACGAGAAAAATATGCAGCCAAGAATACTATATCCAGCTAGGCTATCATTGAAAATAGAAGGAGAGATAAAAAGCTTCCAGGACAAACAAAAACTAAAGGAATTTGCAAACACGAAACCAGCCTCCAAGAATTATTGAAAGAGGTCCTCTAAGCAAAAAGAGAGCCTACAAGCAGCATAGATCAGAAAGGAACATAGAAAAATACAGTAACAGTCACCTTACAGGCAATACAATGGCACTAAATTCATACCTTTCCATAGTTACCCTGAATGTAAATGGGCTAAATGCCCCAGTCAAAAGACACAGGCTATCAGACTGGATTAAAAAACAAGACCATCAATATGCTGTCTGCAAGAGACTGATTTTAGACCCAAAGACACCCCCAGATTGAAAGTGAGGGGGGAAAACCATTAACCATGCTAACGGACACCAAAAGAAAGCTGGGGTGTTTATAGCAGCAATGTCCACCATAGCCAAACTGTGGAAAGAGCCAAGATGCCCATCGACAGATGAATGGATAAAGAAGATGTGGTATATATACACAATGGAATATTATGCAGCCATCAAAAGGAATGAGATCTTGCCATTTGCAACGACATGGATGGAACTGGAGGGTGTTATGCTGAGTGAAATAAGTCAATCAGAGAAAGACATGTATCACATGACCTCACTGATATAAGGAATTCTTAATCTCAGGAAAGAAACTGAGTGTTACTGGAGTGGTTGGGGGTGGGAGGGATGGGGTGGCTGGGTGATAGACATTGGGGAGGGTATGTGCTACGGTGAGCGCTGTGAATTGTGCAAGACTGTTGAATCACAGATCTGTACTTCTGAAACAAATAACGCAACATATTTTAAGAAAAAAGAAAAAGAAGAAGATAACAGGAGAGGAAGAAAAGGGGAGTATGTCAGATGGGGAGACGAACCATGAGAGATGATGGACTCTGAAAAACAAACTGAGGGTTCTAGAGGGGAGGGTGTAGGGGGATGGTTAGCCTGGTGATGGGTATTGAGGAGGGCACGTTCTGCATGGAGCACTGGGTGTTATGAACAAACAATGAATCACGGAACACTGCACCAAAAACTAATGATGTAATATATGGTGATTAACATAACAATAAAAAAATTAAAAAAAAAAGAAAGCTGGGGTGGCAATCCTTATATCAGACAAATTAGATTTTAAAACAAAGACTGTAATAAGAGATGAAGAAGGACACTATATCCTACTTAAAGAGTCTAACCAACAAGAAGATCTAACAATTGTAAATATCGATGTCCCTAATGTGGAAGCAGCCAATTATATAAGGCAATTAATAACAAAAGCAAAGAAACACATTGACAACAATACAATAATAGTGGGGGACTTTAACATCCCCCTAACTGAAATGGACAGATCATCTAAGGAAAAGATCAACAAGGAAATAAAGACTTTAATGACACACTGGACCAAATGGACTTCACAGACATATTCAGAACATTCCATCCCAAAGCAATGGAATACACATTCTTCTCTAGTGCCCATGGAACATTCTTCAAAATCGATCACATCCTAGGTCACAAATCAGGTCTCAACCAGTACCAAAAGATTGGGATCATTCCCTGCATATTTTCAGACGACAATGCTTTGAAACTAGAACTCAATCACAAGAGGAAAGTCGGAAAGAACTCAAATACATGGAGGCTAAAGAGCATCCTACTAAGGAATGAATGGGTCAACCAGGAAATTAAAGAAGAATTAAAAAAATTCATGGAAACCAATGAAAATGAAAACACAACTGTTCAAAATCTTTGGGATACAGCAAAGGCAGTCCTAAGAGGAAAGTATATAGCAATATAAGCCTTTCTCAAGAAACAAGAAAGGTCTCAAATACACAACCTAATCCTACACTTAAAGGAGCTGGAGAAAGAACAGCAAATAAAGCCTAAACCCAGCAGGAGAAGAGAAATAATAAAGAACAGAACTGAAATCAATGAAATAGAAACCAAAAAAACAGTAGAACAGATCAACGAAACTAGGAGCTGGTTCTTTGAAAGAATTAACAAGATTGCTAAACCCCTGGCCAGACTTATCAAAAAGAAAAGAGAAATGACCCAAATCAACAAAATCATGAATGAAAGTGGAGAGATCACAACCAACACCAAAGAAATACAAACAATTATAAGAACATATTATGAGCAACTCTATGCCAGCATAGAGTTGGAAGAAATGGGTGCATTCCTAGAGATGTATCAACTACCAAAATTGAACCAGGAAGGAATAGAAAACCTGAACAGACCTATAACCACTAAGGAAATTGAAGCAGTCATCAAAAATCTCCCAACAAACAAAAGCCCAGGGCCAGATGGCTTCCCAGGGGAATTCTATCAGACATTTCAAGAAGAATTAATACCTATTCTCCTGAAACTGTTCCAAAAAATAGAAATGGAAGGAAAACTTCCAAACTCATTTAATGAGGCCAGCATTACCTTGATCCCAAAACCAGACAAAGACCCCATCAAAAAGGAGAATTACAGACCAATATCCTTGATGAACATGGATGAAAAAATTCTCACCAAAATACTAGCCAATAAGATCCAACAGTACATTAAAAGGATTATTCACCAAGACCAAGTGGGATTTATCCCTGGGCTGCAAGGCTGGTTCAACATCCACAAATCAATCAACGTGATACAATACATTAACAAAAGGAAGAAGAAGAATCATATGATCCTCTCAATAGATGCAGAAAAAGCATTGAGAAAGTACAGCATCCTTTCTTGATTAAAACTCGTCAGAGTATAGGGATAGAGGGTACATACCTCAATATCATAAAAGCCATCTATGAAAAACCTACAGGGAATATCATTCTCAATGGGGAAAAGCTGAGAGCTTTTCCCCTAAGGTCAGGAACGCGGCAGGGATGTCCACTCTCACCACTGCTATTCAACATAGTATTAGAAGTCCTAGCCACAGCAATCAGACAACAAAAAGAAATCAAAGGCATCCAAATCGGCAAAGAGGAAGTCAAACTCTCACTCTTTGCAGATGATATGATACTGTATGTGGAAAACCCAAGGGACTCCACCCCAAAACTGCTAGAACTCATACAGGAATTCAGTAAAGTAGCAGGATATAAAATCAATGCACAGAAATCAGTGGCATTCCTATACACCAACAACAAGACAGAAGAGAGACAAATCAAGGAGTTGATCCCATTTACAATTGCACCCAAAACCATAGGATACCTAGGAATAAATTTAACCAAAGAGGCAAAGGATCTGTACACAGAAAACTATAAAATACTCATGAAAGAAATTGAAGAAGACACAAAGAAATGGAAAAACGTTCCATACTCATGGATTGGAAGAAAAAACATTGTGAAGATGTCAGTGCTACCTAGAACAATCTACACATTCAATGCAATCCCTATGAAAATACAATCCACTTTTTTCAAAAATGGAACAAATAATCCTAAAATTTGTATGGAACCAGAAGAGAAACCGAAAATAGCCAGAGGAATATTGGGGAAAGAAAAGCAAAGCTGGCGGCAACACAATTCCAGACTTCCAGCTCTATTACAAAGCTGTCATCATCAAGACAGTATGGTACAGGCACAAAAAGAGACACAAAGATCAATGGAACAGAATAGAGAGCCCAGAAATGGACCCTCAACTCTATGGTCAACTCATCTTTGACAAAGCAGGAAAGAATGTCCAATGGAAAAAAGACAATCTCTTCAACAAATGGTGTTGGGAAAATTGGACAGCCACATGCAGAAGAATGAAATTGGACCATTTCCTTACATCACACACAAAATAGACTCCAAATGGTTGAAAGACCTAAAGTTGAGACAGGAGTCCATCAACATCCTAAAGGAGAACACAGGCAGCCACCTCTTCGACCTCAGCCACAGCAACTTCTTCCCAGAAACATTGCAAAGGCAAGGGAAGCAAGGGCAAAAATGAACTATTGGGACTTCATCAAGATAAAGAGCTTTTGCACAGCAAAAGAAACAGTCATCAAAACCAAAAGACAACTGACAGAATGGGAGAAAATATTTGCAAATGGCATGTCAGATAAAGGGCTAGTATCCAAAATCTATAAAGAACTTATCAAACTCAAAACCCAAAGAACAAATAATCCAATCAAGAAATGGAGAAGACATGAACAGACATTTTTCCAAAGAAGACATCCAAATGGCCAACAGGCACATGAAAAAACTGCTCAACATCGCTCAGCATCAGGGAAATCCAAATCAAAACCTCAATGAGATACCACCTCACACCCGTCAGAATGGCTAAAATTAACAAGTCAGGAAACAACAGATGTTGGCGGGGATGTGGAGAAAGGGGAACCCTCCTACACTGTGGGAATGCAAGCTGGTGCAACCACTCTGGAAAACAGTATGAAGGTTCCTCAAACAGTTTGAAAATAGAGCTACCATATGATCCAGCAATTGCACTACTGGGTATTTACCCCAAAGATACAAATGTAGGGATCCGAAGGGGTACGTGCATCCCAATGTTTATAGCAGCAATGTCCACAATAGCCAAACTGTGGAAAGAGCCAAGATGTCCATCGACAGATGAATGGATAAAGAAGATGTGGTATATATACACAATGGAATATTATGCAGCCATCAAAAGGAATGAAATCTCGTCATTTGCAACGACGTGGATGGAACTGGAGGGTGTTATGCTGAGTGAAATAAGTCAATCAGAGAAAGACATGTATCATATGATCTCACTGATATGAGGAATTCTTAATCTCAGGAAACAAAGTGAGCGTTGCTTGAGTGGTGGGGGGTGGGAGGGATTGGGTGGCTGGGTGATAGACATTGGGGAGGGTATGTGCTATGGTGAGCACTGTGAATTGTACAAGACTGATGAATCACGGATCTGTACTTCTGAAACAAATAATGCAATATATGTTAAGAAAAAAAAGAAGAAGATAGCAGGAGGGGAAGAATGAAGGGGAGTAAGTCGGAGGGGGAGATGAACCATTAGAGACGATAGACTCTGAAAAACAAGCTGAGGGTTCTAGAGGGGAGGGGGGGTGGGGGGGAATGGGTTAGCCTGGTGATGGGTATTAAAGAGGGCACATTCTGCGTGGAGCACTGGGTGTTATGCACAAACAATGAATCATGGAACACTACATCAAAAAGTAATGATGTATGGTGATTAACATAACAATAAAAAATTATTAAAAAAAAGAAATACCTCAGTTAAAAGAGCTGATTTATAAGATTCTGTAGTATTTATTATATTCTCTAACATAGTATATAGACTTGAGCGAAGTCCAAATGTTCAGCGTAATCACATAATAGTAATACAGCAGATCATTTATTTATAACATTGCAATAATTTAAGAGCGAAGTCCAAATGTTCAGCGTAATCACATAATAGTAATACAGCAGATCATTTATTTATAACATTGCAATAATTTAAGCCAATCAGGAGTAAAGTACCATTTATAGTGCTGTCATAAGACCAATGGCTTGAGGGGCGCCTGGGTGGCTCAGTTGTCATTTAAGCCTTTTTCCTTGGTTCAGGTCATGATCCCAGGGTCCTGAGATCGAGTCCCACATCGCGCTCCTTGCTCAGTGGGGAATCTGCTTCTCCCTCTCCCTCTCCTCCTCCCCCTGCTCGTGCTTGTATGTACTCTCTCTCTCTCTCAAATAAATAAAATCTTAAAAAAAAAAAAAAAAAAGACCAATGGCCTGAGAAGTCAGACTTGCATTCTAGTTCTAACAGAATGACAAACTGATTTTGTGTCCTTGGTCAAGTCATGAGCTTTCCGGCATTTGTTTACTTCTCAGAAATTAGACAACTGAATAAGATGATCAGTCAGGGTCCCTTTGGTTCTAAATTTCTAGATGCTAGGGCATGTTGTCTTATTTCTGCTTCCTCCTTACACTCACTAAGATCACTGGAAGATTGCATAAGGGTACGAGTGAAAAAATACCACCAAAAATTATCCAAAACAGTTTGGATTATCCAGTAACTGGACTACAACTGAGAACTAGAAATTCTACACTAACAAAAAGTACCAACTGTCAGTCTGGATTTTTCTTCCTATATTGTCAGTCTGGTTAACTGAGTCACTGCATTTGCATGACTCTTAGAATTGAGCTATTTCAAATCTAGTTCCTTGTGAAGGAGAAAGTTTCAATTTTCTTTTTATTTTGATCTAATGGTTAAAGAAATCAATTATAGAAAATAAGATCAGAGAAGGAAAAAGGACACAAATAAGGGCAGGACCCTTCATGAGAAGCATCTCTTTAGTCCTAAATTATTATTACTCCCCCTTTTTTTTAATAGATAAAGGCACTAAGGCTCAACATTTGAATAACTTACCCAAGATCACACAGTTACAGCAGTAAATGTAGTCAAGTCTGACTCAAAACCTTGGCCATTTATTGTTACACTGCCTCCTCCTCTGTGAAATTGTGTTTTTTTCCAAATCAGGCTTTCCTTTCACTTCTCTGAACTCCTCTTTAACTTTTAGCCATTAGACCCACAACTGATTTGTCTTTTATGTTAAGTAGTAGTTAGAGATTGTGTGTGTGTGTGTTTGAACCTTTAAATGTAGTGAGCAGAAACTAAAGAATATTATAAAATAATATATACATTTACAGAAATACTAATACATATTAACAAATGACAATATTTATATTAAAATATACAAAAAAGGGGAAATACACTCCTATAACATTGTAAGTATTTTTCTGACGTACAAAAAACTCATCTTGCTTGTGAATTTCAGTCATACACCTGAGATAAAAATTGGCATAATGTGGCTGAAATTCATAAGCAAGATGATTAGATATTTGTGGCAAAAACCACAGCTAATAAAACTTATAAATTAATATTTATAAAAATCAATAGAGTACTTTAGCTCTGGAAGGTAAGAGCACATACGTATGTGTCTGTAAGATTTCTCTAAGAAAGTTTAACATCAAGCTCAAAAGAGAATACCACACCTAAGGTTCTGCTTTGTAGATTCTGCACTAGGCTTTGTCAAGGACCTGTATAAACAGATGTATTGGACTAATGAACTAATCTGAGCCTCTGCCTTATCTATTTACAAAGGGCAGAGAAAATGAGAAGATAAGGGTCCTCTGCTGAAAATCACCTGCTCTCTATTTCTTCTGTAATTTAAATGTAGTCCCAAGAACTGAAGGCTCTTAGCTGCCTAAGGACACATCGGAGACACTTGTAAATCAACCCCTGAAGAGTGCTACTATCAGCCCACAATGACTTCTCTCCTTTGTATGCCTGGCAGGAAATGGAAAGTGCTTCAGGCAGGTGCCAGGTGTCCCCTTCAGGTGTTAAATTTTCCATGCAATGCCCTAGGGTTTTTAAAACACTGAAAAACCTTAGGTAAGAGGCAAGTAAGATTAAGAGTTTATCTTCAGGCAAAACAACCAGTTTAAAAAAAAAAAAAAGATGCTCGGAAGAGGAAATTATTTCATAGATATACCCCAAAGTCCCCAAAGAAAAGGCATTTGATTAAATTCAGACAGTTGCATTTCTCTACATAATTATGTTAGATCATGCACATCAGAAACAAATTTTGATTCAAAATAGTGTGTAAGACTACTGACAGAGTTAACTCAATAGTTAATAGTAGAGTTTCTTTCTTTAAATCACATTAAAGCTCCCCCATAGAAGAATCCAATTTTCCCCCCATAAATCCCCTTTAGCAGATAGGACTTCTAATGTCCCCTCCCACCCCAAGATATGTTATATAGTCATTGCAGACCTTATAATGTGGCTTCGGACATGCCTTTAAAAAAATAATTTTTATTTTTTTCTAATTACAAAAGCTAATCAGTATTAGTAGAAATGTGAGAAAAAAAATTATAATGAAGAAAATAAAGAATGCCTATTAGTCCACCACATTAACCACCATTTACATATTGATCTATTGCCTTGCAAGATTTCTCTATTTTCTCCCTTTATTTTTAAAAATTAAGAAGATTCTGTGTATATTTTTTAATCTGCTATATTCACTTCACGTATTGTGAGAATTTCCCTATATTGTAGGAAAGCATAGTTTTTTTACTTGCATTGTAGTTCATCCAATGGATTCAGGTTTTTGCATTTAACTATTTCCCATTACTCAACATGATATTTGATGCAAGGTAGGGAATCTAACTTTGTTTATCACATTATGAACCAATTGTTCCACACTATTTATTGAACGAATATTCTTTTCCTCATTAATTTATATAAAGTCACTTTTAACACACATCAGATTCTTATATGTTTTTGGATATATAGCTGGAGTTTATGCTCTAGCCCACTTGATTCTTAATATGCCAATACTATCTGTTGGGCAATTATTGTAATTTTATAATAAGTTGTTATCATCCGTTCACGCAAGTTCTATCAATACTCTTGTTTTTTTAAAATTCTTGATAGTTCTCACAAATAAACTTCAGAATTATTTAAGCTAGTTCCAAAAACTGCAGCTTTATTCGAATTGTATTGATTTTTAAAATTAGTTCAGAAGACTTGAAATAGCTGCCATATTAAGTGTCCCATTTGGAAAAATAGGATCTCCATTTATTCAAAACTTCTTTTGGAATTCTCAGTAAAGATATGTCACTCACATATCTCTTTAAGTAATGACTCGATATTTTGTGTTTTGTAGCTTTATGAAACAGAATTTTTTTCATTTTCTTTTTAACTGGTTTATCGTGGTATAATTAATAAATTTTCAATTCATTCTCTTTTTTAAGTGTTTCTTTATTTAAATTTTTATTATGTTAATCACCATACATGACATCATTAGTTTAGGATGTAGTGTTCCATGATTCATTGTTTGTGCATAACACCGAGTGCTCCATGCAGAACGTGCCCTCTTTAATACCCATCACCAGGCTAACCCCTCCCCCCACCCCCTCCCCTCTAGAACCCTCAATTTGTTTCTCAGCATCCATCATCTCTCATGGTTCACCACCCCTCCAATTTACTCCCCTTCATTCTTCCCCTCCTGCTACCTTCTTCTTTTTTTTTTTTTTTTTTTTCATAACATATATTGCATTATTTGTTTCAGAGGTACAGATCTGTGATTCAACACTCTTGCACAATTCACAGTGCTCACCATAGCACATACCCTCCCCAATGTCTATCACCCAGCCACCCCATCCTTCCCACCCCCCCACCACTCCAGCAACCCTCAGTTTGTTTCCTGAGATTAAAAATTCCTCATATCAGTGAGGTCATATGATACATGTCTTTCTCTGATTGACTTATTTCACTCAGCATAACACCCTCCAGTTCGATCCACGTCGTTGCAAATGGCAAGATTTCATTCCTTTTGATGGCTGCATAATATTCCATTGTATATATCTATACCACATCTTCTTTATCCATTCATCTGTCGATGGACATCTTGGCTCTTTCCACAGTTTGGCTATTGTGGACATTGCTGCTATAAACATTGAGGTGCACATACCCCTTCAGATCCCTACATTTGTATCTTTGGGGTAAATACCCAGTAGTGCAATTGCTGGATCCTATGGTAGCTCTATTTTCAATTTTTGAAGAACCTCCATACTGTTTTCCAGAGTGGATGCACCAGCTTGCATTCCCACCAACAGTGTAGGAGGGTTCCCCTTTCTCCACATCCCCGCCAACATCTGTCGTTTCCTGACTTGTTAATTTTAGCCATTCTGACGGGTGTGAGGTGGTATCTCATTGAGGTTTTGATTTGGATTTCCCTGATGCCGAGCGATGTTGAGCACTTTTTCATGTGCCTGTTGGCCATTTGGATGTCTTCTTTGGAAAAATGTCTGTTCATGTCTTCTCCATTTCTTGATTGGATTATTTGTTCTTTGGGTTTTGAGTTTGATAAGTTCTTTATAGATTTTGGATACTAGCCCTTTATCTGACATGCCATCTGCAAATATTTTCTCCCATTCTGTCAGTTGTCTTTTGGTTTTGATGACTGTTTCTTTTGCTGTGCAAAAGCTCTTTATCTTGATGAAGTCCCAATAGTTCATTTTTGCCCTTGCTTCCCTTGCCTTTGGCGATGTTTCTAGGAAGAAGTTGCTGTGGCTGAGGTCGAAGAGGTGGCTGCCTGTGTTCTCCTTTAGGATGTTGGTGGACTCCTGTCTCACATTTGGGTCTTTCAACCATTTGGAATCTATTTTTGTGTGTGGTGTAAGGATATGGTCCAATTTCATTCTTCTGCATGTGGCTGTCCAATTTTCCCAACACCATTTGTTGAAGAGACAGTCTTTTTTCCACTGGACATTCTTTCCTGCTTTGTCAAAGATGAGTTGACCATAGAGTTGAGGGTCCATTTCTGGGCTCTCTATTCTGTTCCGTTGATCTTTGTGTCTGCCGGTACCATACTGTCTTGATGATGACAACAGCTTTGTAATAGAGCTGGAAGTCCGGAATTGTGATGCCGCCAGCTTTGCTTTTCTTTTTCAACATTCCTCTGGCTATTCGGGGTCTCTTCTGGTTCCATACAAATTTTAGGATTATTTGTGCCATTTCTTTGAAAAAAGTGGATGGTATTTTGATGGGGATTGCATTGAATGTGTAGATTGCTCTAGGTAGCACTGACATCTTCACAATGTTTGTTCTTCCAATCCATGAGCATGGAACGTTTTTCCATTTCTTTGTGTCTTCCGCAATTTCTTTCATGAGTATTTTATAGTTTTCTGTGTACAGATCCTTTGCCTCTTTGGTTAGATTTATTCCTAGGTATCTTCTGGTTTTGGGTGCAATTGTAAATGGGATCGACTCCTTGATTTGTCTCTCTTCTGTCTTATTGTTGGTGTATAGGAATGCCACTGATTTCTGTGCATTGATTTTATATCCTGCCACTTTACTGAATTCCTGTATGAGTTCTAGCAGTTTTGGGGTGGAGCCTTTTGGGATTTCCACATAAAGTATCATATCATCTGCAAAGAGTGAGAGTTTGACTTCCTCCTTGCCGATTTGGATGCCTTTGATTTCTTTTTGTTGTCTGATTGCTGTGGCTAGGACTTCTAATACTATGTTGAATAGCAGTGGTGAGAGTGGACATCCCTGCTGCGTTCCTGACCTTAGGGGAAAAGCTCTCAGCTTTTCCCCATTGAGAATGATATTCCCTGTAGGTTTTTCATAGATGGCTTTTATGATATTGAGGTATGTACCCTCTATCCCTATACTCTGAAGAGTTTTGATCAAGAAAGGGTGCTGTACTTTGTCAAATGCTTTCTCTCCATCTATTGAGAGGATCATATGATTCTTCTTCTTTCTTTTGTTAATATATTGTATCACGTTGATTGATTTGTGGATGTTGAACCAGCCTTGCAGCCCAGGGATAAATCCCACTTGGTCTTGGTGAATAATCCTTTTAATGTACTGTTGGATCTTATTGGCTAGTATTTTGGTGAGAATTTTTTCATCCATGTTCATCAAGGATATTGGTCTGTAATTCTCCTTTTTGATGGGGTCTTTGTCTGGTTTTGGGATCAAGGTAATGGTGGCCTCATAAAACGAGTTTAGAAGTTTTCCTTCCATTTCTATTTTTTGGAACAGTTTCAGGAGAATAGGTATTAATTCTTCAAATGTCTGATAGAATTCCCCTGGGAAGCCATCTGGCCCTGGGCTTTTGTTTGTTGGGAGATTTTTGATGACTGCTTCAATTTCCTTAGTGGTTATAGGTCTGTTCAGGTTTTCTATTCCTTCCTGGTTCAATTTTGGTAGTTGATACATCTCTAGGAATGCATCCATTTCTTCCAGGTTATCTAATTTGCTGGCATAGAGTTGCTCATAATATGTTCTTATAATTGTTTGTATTTCTTTGGTGTTGGTTGTGATCTCTCCACTTTCATTCATGATTTTGTTGATTTGGGTCATTTCTCTTTTCTTTTTGATAAGTCTGGCCAGGGGTTTAGCAATCTTGTTAATTCTTTCAAAGAACCAGCTCCTAGTTTCGTTGATCTGTTCTACTGTTCTTTTGGTTTCTATTTCATTGATTTCAGTTCTGATCTTTATTATTTCTCTTCTCCTGCTGGGTTTAGGCTTTATTTGCTGTTTTTTTCTCCAGCTCCTTTAGGTGTAGGGTTAGGTTGTGTATTTGAGACCTTTCTTGTTTCTTGAGAAAGGCTCGTATTGCTATATACTTTCCTCTTAGGACTGCCTTTGCTGTATCCCAAAGATTTTGAACAGTTGTGTTTTCATTTTCATTGGTTTCCATGAATTTTTTTAATTCTTCTTTAATTTCCTGGTTGACCCATTCATTCCTTAGTAGGATGCTCTTTAGCCTCCATGTACTTGAGTTCTTTCCAACTTTCCTCTTGTGACTGAGTTCTAGTTTCAAAGCATTGTGGTCTGAAAATATGCAGGGAATAATCCCAATCTTTTGGTACCGGTTGAGACCTGATTTGTGACCTAGGATGTGATCTATTCTGGAAAATGTTCCATGGGCACTAGAGAAGAATGTGTATTCCATTGCTTTGGGATGGAATGTTCTGAATATGTCTGTGAAGTCCGTTTTGTCCAGTGTGTCATTTAAAGTGTTTCCTTGTTGATCTTTTCCTTAGATGATCTGTCCATTTCAGTCAGGGGGGTGTTAAAGTCCCCCACTATTATTGTATTGTTGTCAATGTGTTTCTTTGTTTTTGTTATTAATTGCCTTATATAATTGGCTGCTCCCATGTTAGGGGCATAGATATTTACAATTGTTAGATCTTCTTGTTGGTTAGACCCTTTAAGTAGGATATAGTGTCCTTCTTCATCTCTTATTACAGTCTTTGTTTTAAAATCTAATTTGTCTGATATAAGGATTGCCACCCCAGCTTTCTTTTGGTGTCCATTAGAATGATTAATGGTTTTCCACCCCCTCACTCTCAAAGTGGGGGTGTCTTTGGATCTAAAATGAGTCTCTTGCAGACAGCATATCGATGGGTCTTGTTTTTTAATCCAATCTGATAGCCTGTGTCTTTTGATTGGGGCATTTAGCCCGTTTACATTCAGGGCAACTATTGAAAGATATGAATTTAGTGCCATTGTATTGCCTGTAAGGTGACTGTTACTGTATATTGTCTGTGTTCCTTTCTGATCGATGCTGCTTTTAGGCTCTCTCTTTGCTTAGAGGACCCCTTTCAATATTTCTTGGAGGGCTGGTTTTGTGTTTGCAAACTCCTTTAGTTTTTGTTTGTCCTGGAAGCTTTTTATCTCTCCTTCTATTTTCAGTGAGAGCCTAGCTGGATACAGTATTCTTGGCTGCATATTTTTCTCGTTTAGTGCTCTGAAGATACCATGCCAGTCCTTTCTGGTCTGCCAGGTCTCTGTGGATAGGTCTGTTGCCAATCTAATGTTTCTACCATTATAGGTTCCATATCTCTTCTCCCGAGCTGCTTTCAGGATTTTCTCTTTGTCTCTGAGACTCGTAAGTTTTACTATTTGATGTTGGGGTGTTGACCTATTTTTATTGATTTTGAGAGGGGTTCTCTGTGCCTCCTGGATTTTGATGCCTGTTTCCTTCCTCACATTAGGGAAGTTCTCTGCTATAATTTGCTCCAATATACCTTCTGCCCCTCTCTCTCTTTCTTCTTCTTCTGGGATCCCAAGTATTCTAATGTTGTTTCGTCTTATCGTATCACTTATCTCTTGAATTCTGCCCTTGTGATCCAGTAGTCGTTAATCTCTCTTTTTCTCAGCTTCTTTATTTTCCATCATTTGGTCTTCTATATCGCTGATTCTCTCTTCTGCCTCATTTAGCCTAGCAGTTAGTGCCCCCATTTTTGATTGCACCTCATTAATAGCCTTTTTGATTTCAACTTGGTTAGATTTTAGTTCTTTTATTTCTCCAGAAAGGGTTTCTCTAATAACTTCCACACTTTTTTCAAGCCCAGCTAGTATCTTTAAAATCATGATTCTGAACTCTAGGTCTGACATCATACTAATGTCAATATTGAGTAGGTCCCTGGCAGATGGTACTACCTCTTGCTCTTTTTGCTGAGGTGATTTTTTTCATCTTGTCATTTTTTCCAGGGGAGAATAGATGAATGAGAGAACAAAATGCTAACAGGTTAACAACGTCCCCAGAAAATATACTCTAAACAAATCAGAAAAGACCTGAAACCAGGGGAAAAGAAAGGGAAAGAGAGAAAAAAAGAAAAAGATAAAGATAAAAACAAACAAAAACAGAAAACAAAAAAAAAAAAAACAGAATATGTTCAAATATGATCAGGCTAGTGTATAGATCAGTGCCACACACTAGATTTTGGGTGTATTTTGCTCTGTTAGAAGAAAGTGCCTGCTAAAATTTAAAGAAAGAAAGACTTATATATGTACAAAATAAGCGTTGATACAATGAAGGGATGGAATATGACTGTAAAGATGAAAATTATAAAAGATTTTATAAAAGGAAATGATAAGATAAGAAGTTGTTTGAAAAAAGAAAGGAGATTTTTTAAAAAAAGAAAAAAAAGGGAGAAAATGTGATCAGGCAGGAGACTAGAACAAAGCCATATACAGTGATTTAGGGTATATTCTGATCTTTTAGAAGAAACTGTATCTCAAAATTTTAAAGAGAGAACAACTTATATATATATATGACAAAAATAAGGGTAACTACTATGAAGGGATAGAATTTGACTCTAAAAATGAAAAATGAAAATGTTTTTTTAAAAAAGGGATTGATAAGATGTTGGTTGAAAAAGAGAAAAAGAAAAATTCAAAAATAATAAAAAAATAGCAGTTAAAAAAAATAACTTTGAAAGACTAATGAATCATGGTAAAAAAAGCCATGAATTCTATGTGCACTATTTCCCTGGCGCTGGAGTTCTGCCATTCTCTCTGATCAGTAAACTTGGTCTTGGGGGGCTGTTCGTGCTGATCTTCTCGGGGAGGGGCCTGCTGCCGCGGTTCCCAAATGTCTATGCCGGAGGCGGAATTGCCCCGCCCTTGTCGGTCGGGCTAAGCAAGCTGCCGGGGTTTGCTCTCGGAAGCTTTTTGTTCCCTGCAAGCTCTGGGTACAGCTTTGGAGGACAAGAGTGAAAATGGTGGCCTCCCAATCTCCGCCCAGAGTAGCCGAGAACTCGGGGCCCCACTCCTCAGTGAGCCCCCAGAGAAAAGCAGTCAGTCACTCCTGTCAACCCGGTCTCTGGCTGCATTCTGCACTCACCCAGCCTGTGACCGAACGTTTCTATCTCTGGCACCCAACTTGGTGTGGAGTCTCCAAACCCAGCAGATCCCTGCGGTGTGCTCCCGCACCGCTCCTTCCAGGGGAGGAAGGGGAGTCTCACTGGATCTGCCGCTTTTTGGGTCCCTGCTGGAGGAGCAGTGGCCCGACTGTGTCGCTGATCACGGTTTATGGCAACCCCAAGCTGAGAGCCCACGCCTTGGCTCCGTCTCTGCAGCTGGCTTCCCTGCTCCGATACCAGGGAGCTCTGCTACACTCAGGCACTCCCAGTCTTTCTGTGACCACGAGGGTCCTGAGAGCACACTGTCCCGCGAGGGTTCCACCCCCAGCTTAGCCACTGGAGTGACATCCCTCAGCGGAGCTGACTTCTAAAAGTTCCAATTTTGTGCTCCCCGGCTCTATCACTTGCCAGAAGTGGCCAACAGAGGTCCCCTCCCCCGCTATCTTCCCAAATATCACCTCGGATTCACTTCTCCGCATGTCCTACCTTCCAGAAAGTAGTCGCTTTTCTGTTCAGAGAGTTGTTGCTATTCTTTTCTTCGATCTCCTGTTGAGTTCATAGGTGTTCAGAATGGTTTGATCCCAATTCAGCTGAATTCCTGAGACCAGACGAAATCCAGGTCTCCTACTCCTCCGCCATCTTGCTCCGCCCCTCCAATTCATTCTTTTTTTAAAAAGATTTTTATTTATTTTAGAGAGAGAACACACACGTGTTTGCGTGCATGAGTGTGAGCAGTGGGAGAGGAAAGGAAGGGGAAAGAATCTCAAACAGACTCCACATGTGTACGCTCCAGAAGCTTGAGCCCAAAGCAGGACTGAATCTCCCCACCCTGAGATCATGACATGAGCAGAAACCAAGAGTCAGATGCTTAACTGACTGAGCCACCAGGTCACCCCTCAATTCATTCTTAGTACTCAACATTTTCTTCTCCCCTTAAACTGTATGTAACCAAGGGTCCAGGTTAAGTCCCATCTCTTGTAAAAAATTAAACAACAACAAAAAAAAAAACAGAAAAATGCAAAAAAGCATGGGTTCTGAGATCAGACAGATCAAGACTTGAGATCCTTCCTGAGTCTCCTATTCTTTACTCATAAAATGGGAATTTATACCTATGTTGCATGGTTGTTGTGAGAATTAAGTGAGATAATGCATGGCATTAAGCATATTATATAGTGAATAAATGGACACCATTATTTGTTAAGCGGGGCTATTAAATACATAAGCTTCTATAGTGAGCAACACTTTTCCAATTATACAAACAAAAGAAATTCCAATATAAACCCAGGATATATATTCATATACTCATCCAATAAACATGAAAGAGGTAATTTAGTTCAATGATTAGAAACTACCCTGCAGGTAATCTGCTTGGGTTTAAATTCACATAACTATTTACTAGTTATGGGACTTTAAGTCCTTTAGTCTCTTATGCAACAATTTCCCTATCTGTAAAGTGGTAATAATAAGTAACTCTCCCACAGAAT
Organism: Zalophus californianus; assembly: GCF_009762305.2. NCBI lineage: Eukaryota > Metazoa > Chordata > Mammalia > Carnivora > Otariidae > Zalophus > Zalophus californianus. The sequence goes on from NC_045606.1 coordinate 81,526,631, forward strand.
TGTTGTCATAATTGAGTTAATGTGTATAAGGCAGTCTGAAGAGTGTGTTGGAAACAGTAAGTAGTACTATGTAAAGGGATGTTGTTATTATCATCTTTATCATCATCATTCAGTCAGCTTGTATGATATATTAAGCACTGGGCTGGATACAGTGGTAAACTAAAACTCATGGGGTGATGGGCTAAGATCTAAAGGATAAACAGGAGTGAATTAGGGGAGAAAGGGAAGGAGGGGGAACACAAGAGGCTGAGTGACAGTGACACTTCTTCTAGTGATAGAAAGAGTGGAAAAGTGTGAAGGGCTGAAATCACATCCAGGAAGCTGGAGCTGGGCAGGAGTGTGACACAGATGAGGCCCGAGAGGCAGGTGGGGCAGATTAAGGGATTTTGCAGGTTACCTGGTGTCAATTTGTCTTCTTCCTATGTGCAGAGGCCACTGAAAGGTGAAATAATTGGGTTTCCAGTTCAAAAAGAGCAGTGGGTCAGAAGAACAGACAGGAAGGAGGAAAGAGTGGATGGGGTGAGCTGCTTGGGAGGTTATTTCATAATATAAACAAGGACAAATGGTGGCATGCGCTAAGTTGATGATGAAGACAGAGAAACGTAAACGAGTTTGAGACATTAGGAGACGTAATTAACAGGGTTTGTACGGAGCTGAAGCAAAGGGCATCGCCAAGAGTGACTTCCAGGTTCCTGGCTTATGTATCTGGGCAGACCCTGCTGCTCAGTGAGACCAACAATGGATGCTGTCTAGGCCAGAAATATATTGTCCCACCAGATAGCCACATATTTGCCTAATGGGCGATGAGCATGGTGTATTTGTTCCTGTTAAGACAGGCCAGGGAAACCCCAGTAGCCTGCACCTGAATATTCTGTCTGCTCCCTTGGTACTATAGGAATGCACCCTGTCTGATTTGTGGCTTCTCTAAGTCCAGGTCAGGGTTCCACCCCCTGGAGTTCATTATTTTTATGATTACTTACACACTCCCAGGAACTGGGGAAAGAGATGGGACAGGAATTGTTTCTAAGACTATGTTACTATTCAGCAACCGACTTCAGTCATTCTTCTTGCAAGTCATTAATCATATTGTCTCAGATATTCTCTTTGGAACAAAAAGCTGAACAGTAAATAAGACAGTCTGCATTAAACACACACATAGGAAAACAAAACTTTCCCCCTTTCTACTCTCTCTAGTCCCACCTTCCTACTCCCCTACTTTCTCACTCTTCTTAAGATTTTGTCAACAATGGAGTAATATCACTACAAGAATGCATATAATGAGACCCCAAAGCTTGCAATTAATAAAATAGGAATGCTCACACTAAAACAACCTCAAAAGTGATCCTATCTGCTATTTTTTAAATTTATGACATGTCCTACTAGTGTTTTTTAAATCACATTAAAAACAGCATTTTAAAAAATAAAATGGAAATCAGTACCGTTTCTTAAAACTTCCATTTCAGTTGGAAGGCATGTGAGCACTGGGTTGCCCTATACAATAAATGACTAATCGGGAGTACAACCAAAAAGAGTTTGAAACTCACTGACCTCATCCAATCTTCTTATTTTACAAATGGCAAAACTGAGGTTGAGGAACTATGAGGGGTTCTTCCAGGTCCAACATATCAGGAAGAGGCAGAGCTAGGAATAAAACCCTACCACCTAATTCCATGATTCCTCCCTTTATATCACATTGTCTTCCTTTAGCTGCACTTTCTCCCTTTGTAATTAAGTTCCATTGAGGATGACTAAAACTTGAGGGGATCCCTAAGTGGGTTTGCCCATGAGGAATTAAAAGCCTTGAAAGGAATTAATTAAATCAACTCTGAGAAAAAGTGAATAGCAAGAAGTTGTGAGTTATGGTAAGGTTCTCTCATGCCAGCATAAAAGGAGTATCCGTAGAAACCAATAACATTGGTCAAAAATAGAAAAGCAAAGGGTTTTATTATAACTTAAGTGTAAATTATAAAAGGAATTTAAATTTAAAACAGAAAGCCAGAAGTACCGGACATATAAGATGCATATCCTTTAAATGAACATTTTAGGGAATCTGTGTGTAATACTGGAGCACCCAGATGAAAGAGGAAAACAATCATTGCCTTTGTGCAGTGTGGTCAATCCTCTGGGTGACTGACTGGGTCTTTCACTTTTCTTCCCAATTTTAAGGGTCACAGCACAGGCATGGGTATAATGCCGGTGGCTGATTAAAGCAGGTCACAATCTGTCTGGGAGAGTTTCTGTGCCATCCTTCATAGGGACAGGGACCAGACAAGATGACCTCTCTTGTTGCCTTCCAATTAATTCAATCAGGCTCTGCTTCTGTCAGACATCTTCACGGATGCAGACCGTCCACTCATTCCAAGTCCTCACCAGGAATCAGTAAACAGAGAGGCTGCAGACTGCATTTAATGAATCAGCAGGATTCATCTTTCAGTCATCATTTTTGATTTGCAACTTCTTTCTCAATATTATTTTCTCAATAATCTGAAACTTCATGAAGGACAGGGGCTTAGATCTGCCTCCTCTGAGGACCCACTGGTCCTACCATGGTGCCCAAATCTGTCTTAGGTTAATATCAATGTTTGTTAAACCAATTTGAACTGAGTTTCATTCCAAAGAAGGACACATCAATAAGATAATTCCAATTAGCTGTGCATAAAGCCACTATCCTTTTTCTTTAATATTTTATGAAGTGCCACTCCAAGAAACTATATGGGATATAATAAAGTACAACTGGGAAAACTTTTTTCAAATAAACCAAAGCTATGCCTTCTATTTTTATGTTCAAATAAATGTACATAAAAGGTAGGGTCAGTAAGGGTGTTTTGCTTCTTGCTTCTCTTCACATGGACTGGTAGGATAATTTCCATAATAGAGGAAACAGACCATCTGAGACTAACCACATTAGACAGTGTTAAAACAACAGATCCAAGATGAGGTAAGTGCTCATTTCAAACCCCTCATAAATCCAGGAACCCGTGGCTGTATTTCATCACTCCCGAAACAACAGAACATCAGTATTCATTAAGCAGAACTCCTACACACTGTTGCCTCAGATCAAAAATTGTAGCTTTTACTAGAAACTTACCTTACAATGGAAAAGGAATAGATCTATTTGTCATGTCTTTTTTTTTTAAATCTAACTAATATAAACTGTAATGTCCTTCAACATTACATATAAACTAAATTATAACTCATGATTTAGTGTGAGTCCTCTCTATACCTAGAAAACTTTCCAGGACAAAAGTGGAATTCTGGCCCTGTGAGGAGCAAATTAACCACCAAGGATCTCTTTGGCAACAAGCCCTGGTTTCACCTTGAGAGATGGAACATGACCTATTGGGATCTCTCATTATTACCCCTGTATGCAAATAACAAAAAAAATTTTTTTTGAAAATATTTTCATCTTTAAACTTTCAGTGCATGCAAATGCAAAAAATAATTGAAAATATTTTCATCTTTAAACTTTTCTTGCATGCTCTGAATATCAAAACACATTTTGTGAGAAAAATTATAAATAGAAATTTGATATATTTAGAACCAAAGTGAAAATCATAGCCTGAGATGCACTTTAAATTTAGTTCTAACAAATCTGCTTTTTGGATTCTGTTCTCAGTGGTTTATTTTTACTCCCCAAATTATGTTACTACCATCAAGGACTTGGATAGAAACAGGGAGTTATGATAAAGGAAACATTTAGACATAATGGCTCAAGTGTACAAATGTTCATAAACAGCCTTCTTTTTAGAAGCTGAGAGGAAGAGACCTAACATTTATTGGATCTTTTATGAGCCAACCACCATGCTAGACAAGCTGGATATGTTTTTACATAATTCTTACAATCACTCAATGAGGCAAGTTATAGTATTCTTCATTATTTTTACTGTAATTTTTTTTTCATAAGAAAACTGAGTCTCTGGTTAAACAGCCTGACCATTGTCCCAAACATAGTAAAGCTGTAAAGCCAAGCCTCCACACTGTATCTTGCTTCCTAGTCTTATTCCAACTGTCTTGCTTTTTCCATTACAAGTCAGGTCTAAACAATAAAAAAGGTGCCCAGATACAACATAATGAATTTAGATTAAGATATAAACCCATTGTCAGACCCTTGGATAGATCTGTCTCATTTAATAGGACTGCTCTAAGTAAACCTCTAAGTAAACCTGGTAAACCTCTGGCCTTTGACTTTCTATGACAGTCCTGTGTGTTCATCTTCTGTATGAAGTGGCAGCTTTTAATATGTGAGTTTTCTGATCGTCTTTCAATCAAATGCGTTTTGGAATGAGATGGATTCGGGTATGGGAGTCATTTTGGTAAAGCACCCTCCCTTTCAGAGCCCACCTTCTTGGAAGAGCACTTATGCATCTACTCTTTCATTGCCATTCACATCTTGCCTTCTATTTGTCTTCTAGCCCAACCACACATCAAGACTCTCTGGGCAGAGACCATTGGTGGTACCTCAGTATTAATTTACCACTTTTTCTGTGGTTTTAGAACTCACGATTTTTAGCAGGCAACTTGGCTGATCAGAATAGACTTCATTTTCCAACCTCCTTTGTATCCAAATATAGCCGCCAATAGGATTGTGAACAAACGTGTAAGGTGGCAACTTGCAGGAACCTTTCTTAAAAGACACGGACGTGTGCACTTTGTCTCTATTGTTTTCATCCTTTCTTCCATCCTGCTACTTAAAAACCAAAGGTGGTAACTGGAGTCCTGCCTTTCATCTGGAACCAGGAGGAATTAGAGTCATACCCTAGAGACAGCAGGGCAGTATTAGAGGCAGAGGTCCCTGAGGCCTGAGTGAAGCAGAGCCACGGCACCATTCCTAGATACCGCCTCTGGACTTTTCCAGACAGAAAAATGAAGTTCCGTCTTGTTGAAACAAGTGTTATTTTCCCTCCCTGTTATTATAGCTGGACATAATCCTAAATGATATACAACCGTGATCTCGTTGTGTCTAAACTCAAGGACAGCAACCTACTTACCACATGTTGAATTTTTATTGTACCAGTCTTTATGAGGTACATGAAACAGTAGGAAAAATATGAAATTTATGATAGAAATCCCTCTATTTACTAGCTCTGTTATCTACGGGACAAGAGTTAACCTCTCTTGGTCTCAGTGTCTTTATCAGTGAATAAGGGGAAAATGACCTCCTACCTCGAGTGCTGTTATAAGCAGTCAATCAAATGGAAACTACAGTGTGTGTCCCTTTTTACAAGACACAAGGAGTTTAGGATTACAGATTTTATACCTATGACTTCAAAATACCTTCCAATCCAAGTACCCCTTTTCTAGCTTCACTTCCTTACTGAATTAATGAATATTCTGACTTTCTTCAAATAAATGAATTGTTGTTCATGGACAATAAGGAGAGCATGTGATGTGATGAGCACTGGGTGTTATACGCAACTAATGAATCATTGAACATTATATCAAAAACTAATGATGTACTATACGTTGGCTAATTGAATTTAAATTAAAAAAAAGAAAATACATAAGGAAAACAACCTTTGAAGGCATTCTCCTCTTTATGGTTTCTAAAATCATCTCTGTATCTTATCTGATTTTAAGACAATGTCATTAATGGTCCACAAGAGCAGGGACCATATTTATTTTCATTTGTCATTTTATTTCCATGCACATGGTAACATCTCAATAAATGTTAGTGTCCTCTATCCCAAACTTCTATTACAGTCATTCCCATAGCAAAGGGTCTTTTCCTTGGCCATGAAAAGTTATGAGTTAGGCCCCATCCCTAAAGGTCACTTCCTCTGGCAACCTCCTGTCCTTCACCTCCTAAGTACAAACCTATAGCCAATTATGTCCCTTGATAAAAACTAATTATTCCATTCCACACTCTTATAGCCTAACCATAAGTATAATAAATACACAGACTCAAAAGCTTTCTAAAGTTATTATAATTAGCATGTGAAGACTTTTTGTCAATCAGTTGGATGTGTTGGTCTAATTTAGAAGGTCAGATTAATCTGACAGGGTTTTTGATCTGCATGTCTGCTTTTCATTCTTTTTCTCAGTTAGGTTCACAGACAGAATGGTTTTCAGGGCTGTATCCCTTTCATTTTGTGAACACTATTTTGCTCACAATATCGGCTCTTTCTGCTCCCATAGTTAGGACTATGTCTAACCAAATTAAGAGGCAGACTAAGTTAGTATCCAGTGCCCCCATGCTTCTGCAATTCTAGATCATTTTTCCTCTTTAAATAGCCATCCTTTTAGGGTACCTGGGTGGCTAAGTAGGTAAGTTGGTCAAGCTTCTGACTTTTGGTTTTGGCTTAGATCAGATCTCAGGGTCCTGAGATCGAGCACCCCGTTGGGCTCCATGCTCAGTACAGAGTCTGCTTAAGACTCTCTCTCCCTCTACCCCTCCCTGATTGCGTGCTCTCTCTCTTTAAATACATACATACATACATACATAGCAATCCTTTCTCCTCATCCCTGTCCAACAAGTGCCCAGTTATGGATGAGATAAATTGCTTTGCAAAGAGGTATTAAATGGTTGATAACATTCAAGGTGTTACCACCCCGAGTGTACTTTGTTAACATGTCTTCACATCTTTAATGTAAATCATCAGCAGGTTGTAGGTAGGAAACAATCACCTAATTTAGATGGCCATTTATTTCAATTACCCTAATGAGGATCCTCTTGTTAGATTTCTAGGCATTAACAAAAAGAATGGAGGGAGCAATAATAACTCTAGTCAAATTCTACAGTACTCCTTTTCTATTTGATACTAGTCATTTAAATTAAACATGTAAGCATATTTAACTTAAAAAAAATCCCCTACATAGTGTTGCTTTAATAAAAATTCTATTTTTCTTCAAAAGTAAAAATTCACTACTAAAAAAATAAGTACAGTAGGGGTACTTGGGTGGCCCAGTTGTTTAAGCATCTGACTTCAGTTCAGGTCATGATCTCAGGGTTCAAGCCCCAGTGGCTTCAGTCTCTATGCTCAGTGGGGAATCTGCTTTTCCCTCTCCTTCTGCTCCTCCCTGCACTTATGTGCATGTGCACACACATGCACGCTCTCTCTCAAATAAATAAATAAATAAATAAATAAATAAATAAATAAATCTTTAAAAAAAAGTACAGAAAAAATATCATCAAGTCAATTACTGTCTTTTCTTCCCAATCTAATTGAAAGAAATACCTTTCAAGATCTTTTATTCCTTCAAAGAAGACATACAGATGGCCAACAGACACATGAAAAGATGCTCAACACCACTCATCATCAGAAAAATACAAATCAAAACCACGATGAGATACCACCTCACAGCTGTCAGAATGGCTAAAATTAACACAGGAAACAACAGATATTAGAATGCAGAGAAAGGGTAACCCTCTTATGCTGTTGGTGGGATTGCAAACTGGTACAGCCACTCTGAAGAACAGTATGGAGGTTCCTCAAAAGGGTAAAAATAGAACTACCCTATGATTCAGCAATTGCACTACTAGGTATTTATCCAAAGGATATAAAAATACAGATTCAAGGGGATACATGCACCCTAATGTTTACTGCAGCATTATCAACAATAGCTGAACTATGGAAAAAGCCCAAATGTCCATCAACTGATAGATGGATAAAGAAGATGTGGGGGATATATATATATATATATATAAAATGGAATTTTATTCAGCCATCAAAAAGAATGAAATCTTGCCATTTGTAAACACATGGATAAAGCTAGAGAGTATTACACTAAGCAAAATAAATCAAAGAAAGACAAATACCATATGATTTCATTCATATATGGAATTTAAGAAACAAAACAGATGAACATATAAGGGGAAAAAAGTTTCTCTGTAAGAGAAACTTCATGATAGAGAACAAAACTGAGGGTTGCTGGAGGGGTGGTCGGTGGTGAATGGGTTAAATGGGTGATGGGCATTAAGGAGGGCACTTGTTATGATGAGTATTAGATGTTATATGTAAGTGATGAATCACTAAATTCTTTTCCTGAAACCATTATTACACTATATGTTAACTAACTAGAATTTAAATAAAAATTTGAAAGAAAAAAAGATCTTTTATTCCTATTATATTTACAAAATGATAGAGAATTTTCTATTCTCTTTGATCAATTTTCCAAGTAGTATCTCATCTTCTTTACTAATTAATTTACTATTTAGTGATTTTGCTCTTTTTTAACTTCTTCATAATTATCCCTAGCTTTTATTTGCTGTGTCAAATACTTGCATGCCTTAATAATTTAGTGGATCTTTTAGTTCTGTTTTTGGATATTTGATCTCATCTACTTATTTGTACATCATCATACCCCAATTATGCAACTTCTTCAATTAAGGTAAATCCTACTGAAATATAATTTTTAGTAGCTTCACTAATTTTCAGAGAAATTCCTAAAACTTATTTTGTAATCAATCTCATTCTCTTAGACAAGAGATGTCACTGAAAATCAAATGCAAGTGACAGAGGGGGATATCTCAAACTAATTCTTTCTATTTGAAAGTGTCAGATTAGAAAATGCACTTGCTCTATTTACTTTCTTCAGTAAATCATTGGTCAAATCTACCAAAAACTGCAAAAGTCATCTGAAAAGTGTATACATATTCTATCATTCGAAAAACCCTTTCAGATATCCTTTGCATATATTTCATTCCTTGTTCCCAAAACTGTAAATGCTTTTTAACATTTCCTAATGTACTAAACTGCGTCTTCCTGCATATTCTCCCTATTTCAAAGACATTCAAATGTTCCCTATGCCCTAGAATGGGGAAAAATTGTCTTATCCACACCTATGGCAATGATAAAATAAGATACAATTACATTAAAGGACATGAAGAATGAATTCTATTTTACCCTTCAAATGGCCTTTATCATAACTTAAGAGTTAAGCATAAAATTAGTAGCAAACCAAGAAAGCATTTCGACTAATTAGACCTAGAGTCTAGGAGATGAATTCACAGATTATGTCTGCGAGACAGCAATCAGGTCGATTCGGTCAATTTAAAACAACAACAAAAAATAAATAAATCAACTCAGAGACAGAAAAAAAAACCTGCCAATAGTTTTCCTTTTCAGCTAATGTAAATGCAGGCTTCAAGATAAGCTGTTCTTCACATAGAAATAGAATTCATATTGTCCAGATTATATTCGAAATCTTGCAACATATGGCATTCTAACTTTGAAACAGCCTTTTCTGAACTAGCTATACGATCAAGAAAGAGGGAGAAGTAGAAGAGCATCAAACGTGGTTCAAATGACTATAGACAGGAAAACAAAAATGTTTTGTTTCTAGTATATATTTAGTTTTTCTACAATACGACTTAGAGCATACAATAAGATAATCACTATAAACATCTTACATACATTGCACTTGGTTTGCATTTCCTGCTTCCCAGAAGCCATACTGAAATCTAAGATAGCCTAATAATATTCAAAAGACTAGCAACAACAAAAAATGGCAATGAACACAATAACAGACTAATTACCATTCAGCGGGGAGAACAATGGAAGCATTTTTTTTTTTTTTTTTTGCTAGCTGTAATCAGTTTATAATTGTGGCCCTGCAAACACGGCAACACAGAAAGAAACAGCAAGAATCTCCCAGTCAGTTTCCATGTTAGAAATGGAAGGGATCTGCAAGCTTTTTATCTGCACTGTGCTGACAGACAACGGGGACTTCCCAGTTCTTAGGGGGCTGCTCCCTTCATCAGCACCCGCATCCGGGACCAGGTGTACAGGCTAATATTCCACCGAAGCTAATTTCTTTTTTTAAATGTTAAAATCTCATAGAGTGGGCTTAAAATATAAACAACTAAAACTAAGCATCAGGAGAAAGTACCTTCTTATTTATAATGAATAAGAAGCCTAAAGAGATATGAACATATGAAAAATGCTCTAAACTATGTGGATATTATCTGATATCATGACTTGTTTAAATGATTTCATTTAGTGGAGTAGAAAGTATGAGTTGCTTTCTGCTACTCCAGCCATTTACATTTTCTATATAGTAACTTTCTAGAGAAGATCTGCTATATAGATTATGTCACACAGACTCAGATCAATTTATTGGGAAAAGGAGAAAGATGAAGACTCCCTTTTAATTTATTGAAGGAGTTGAATAGCTAACCTGTTTTCTAGCTTACAGCTTGGAGTATGGAATTCACTATGCATATGAGCACATCCTTAAAGACATTGTTCATGATATTCTACCTTTAAAAAAAATTAGATCACTGGCAAAATCAAAGTGTATACCGAAATCTATTTTTATTTAATAAATATGGAAACACTGTCCTTCCTAAGGAGAAATCTAGCTTTATGTAGCTTCATAAAGATGCAATAGGTAATACATCCAGTCACACCAGCATTTTAAATTAAATGTTGGGTATTTGGCTTTGCATTAGCATCTATTCATATAGTGGTACTAGTCATCGTATTAAAAAGTATCAGCATTTTATTTAAAAGATTTTTTTTCATTAAAAATTCTGATTATAAGTCCTAGAAGTGAATAAGCTCTATTTTCAGATGGTTGTGCCAAGGCAATCAGAGGGTGAAGAGAAATTTGCCAAGTCAGAGACCACCTCCGGAGCCAGGGCTGCACTAATGGTTGCAGGAACATATGGTAAGAATGGTCCAGAGTCCAAACAGGTGAAGGTGAATGGGGAAGAGCAGCAGTGATGCCCCATAGATGTAGATGCCGACAGGAAGACAGGAACGACTGGTGACTCGGTGGGTGAGGATCTGGGGCTCTGAGTAGAATGACTTGATATGAATGTCAGGGGCGCCAAGTGCTTTGCTAGACTGCAAAATGTGAGTCAGATGCCTTTCCTGTGGGGAAGTAAGTACAAAATTTGAGATTCTCATTAACTCTTTGAGATCACGAGGGTGCCATTTGATAAATGACAGTGCCAGCATTCTAACAGGAGCTCAGGCATCTGTTGGAATAAATGTGCATCCTAAAGTGCCCGGCTTCTTAATGTTGGGTGTTACCCCTACCCAAAGGATGTATCTGAGTAACAACGATGCCTACATCTCAAACAGTTATTACATTAAAGAGAGAGAGAAGCAGAGAGAGAGAGAGACAGAGAAAGAGAGAGATTGATCTATTCAGGCACAGCAAACAGTTCTTAAGAAAACTACGTTACTAGGTTCCTCTAAAAAAAATACTTAATTTGAGATGTCATGTTTAGATAACTGAGTATCTTCACTTGCTACCAGCTTTGTCTACATTTTCTTTGACTTGCTTTCACAAAACAGACCTTTTTTAGAGTTATTCTTATCTTTCTACCTTCTGTTTTTAATGCAAAGCATTGACTGTATTGTTTCATATGAAGCAGCTTTCCCAAACCAGTCTTTTTTCAAGTACTGCCATAACGAGGGAGGCTGCCAGCTCAAGGTGGTTAACTCAATGTTGAGTTCTGCATACATTCAATTCAAGCACAGAATCAAGGAAGAGGCATCCTCTCTTCTTCTTGCTTAGGAGCTATAGGGGAGAAACCCCAACTTGTAATATCTACAGTCAGTTCACAGCATCATGTTGAAAAGCATAGACTGAAATGATCTTTCAAACTGTTTTGCTCATAATTGTCATTTGTTGCCATCAGGTGAAAAAGAGTCCCTTGGGTACAGCTCATGGGTGAAAGAACCATAGGGGTGGTTAACTGAATGCCACGAAGAAAAAATAAAAGACTCTAAGATAGATAAACATCAATTTTAATCAGGCTATCAATCACTATGCTGAAATTGAACATGTAACTGCAGGGAAACAGTTTCTTTGGAAAGATGGAGAGATGGAGACCAAGACACCGAATGGGCACACCTGAGGATTCTGTGTTCTTTCTCGATGTGGAAACAGGCTTGTTGATGCTGGCTTTACTTCGGAAATGAGGAGTGCCTCGTTTGTAAATATCCTTTCAAAGCAAACTTGTACATGATAAGTGAAACATTTGCAGAGTGGTGATTTTAAAGATCTGTGTGGAAAATTCTATTTTTTCCAGTATCTGGCAGTATGGTGCTCTGGAGGGCCAGGTTCATGGCCCACAGTGAGCTCCTCTGCATCAAGTAACTGGGAAAGGCCAGAAGGAGGATCTCAGGCTGTTCCAGGCCTGGGGGCCTCTCCACATCTGATCTTGATGGAAATTTAAGAGAGGTTGTGTTCTCTTTTAATCAATATCTACTGCCCCTGGAAGCCCAAAGTTACCAAAGCAATGCTTAAACCGTTGGTTTATAATGTATGGTCCCTGGACCCCAGCTGCAGCATCCCCCTGTCAGGGAAGATAATAGAAAAGTAAATTCTCCAGTTTCAGCCCAGTTATGTGGAATCAGAAACTCCGGGCTCTGCCCAGCAATCTGTGTTTTAGCAAAGTTGATTTTGATTCACTGAAAAGTCAGAGCCACTGGTTTAAACTGTAAGCATTTAAATGCAATTATTCTATGTTACTCTCTGCTTTAATCGTTAATTAATCCGAACCTGATTGTCGCCCCCTGACTTTACTAGCACAGCCCTTACATTTCAAGCAGTTTCAACCTCAAACAATCGGTTCTAGGAAATAAGGCCATTTTTCTGATTTTTCTTTTTTTTTTTTTTTTTTAAGCCCCGTATGTAAGTTATCAGATGATGTTTCCGTTCCAGCCACGGATAGTATATTCATTCTGTCTGAGCCATTTCAGCGACTGATGGAAACGGAACAATATCCAGCAACTGTCAATGTGATGTCTGGTCACAGCCTGAGCCCACTTTTTCTTTGGCCTTTTCTGCACTGCCCCTTGGCCACAGAAGATGCAAGTTCTTTCCTTGTTGCTCATTCTCTCGTCTTCTTCCCTACTGAGGTCCACTCCATAGAATTTACATCACTTCTTCCCTGCAATATCATCGGAAACTACAGAACACTCTCTCATGTTCCTGCTTATCTGCCTGTACCCATTTTGCCTCCCAGAAATAGAAGGAAGCTGGGAAGAGTGTGCTGTACATGATCACGTTACGTGAAGCTTTGTTGTGGTGATTTTCCTGCAAGTTAGCTTTTAAACCCCTACTTGACTATTTGTTTCCTCTTTCTACTTGTGAAAAAAAGTGTTCTCTTTTTCTACTTCTTTTCTGATCAATACTTTAAAAATTAAAATAACAGTTTCCTTGGCAACAGCTACCCACTGCCCTTTTATATTCTTTTCCCTCGTTTGGTTTGTTCTAATAATCTGATAGAGTGGAAAGGTCACTGCAGGTGAGAAGGACTGCATTCAAGGGACAATTCTAGCACTTAGAGACTTATCAGCACTTGCCATTTCAAACTCTGATCTGAAAAACAGGATTAATAATGACCTCTGTCCTGTATACTCCATATAACTCTTGAGAAGACCAAATTAAAAAAAAAGTGTATGTAAAGTCATTGTGAACATTATAAAGAGCTGTGTAAACTGGAGTTACTAGCATCAGCGAGAGAACTTAACAGACTCCAAGTGAAAGCTAACAGAACTAGAACCCAAAAGCTATCACAAGTCCCCTTAGAATAACAGTAGCCTTTTATTTTTTTCAACAGTTATTTATTTAATTATTTATTTATTTTTAAGATTTTATTTATTAATTTGAGAGAGAGAGAGAATGAGAGAGAGAACACGAGAAGGGGGAGGGTCAGAGGGAGAAGCAGGCTCCCAAGGAGCAGGGAGCCCGATGCGGGACTCGATCCCGGGACTCCGGGATCATGACCTGAGCCGAAGGCCGTCGCTCGGCCAACTGAGCCACCCAGGCGCCCCAACAGTGGCCTTTTAATCTCTAGAGTTTTCAGAATGCCACAATTTAGACAGGTTGAGCCAACTGACTAGCTAGTAAGTGTTTGTAATAAAAAGCAATTAGTAACTGTTCAGTTTGCTGAAATAGTTCAAAATAGAGAAACTTGGAAAATATAACCTAAGATATCTCCATATTTGTAGGAATGCTGGAACAAAAGGTGTCAACCTGCTAAAGACCACACTACCTAAAAGAACCATGCAAAGGGATGTGGGGTCTATCCTATACGAAAATGTTTACTAACATAAAATAGGTTTTGAGGTTAATTGATAATGCATTAATAGATTGGAGGGGAGAAATCATTCCCATAAGGAATTATTTTGGATCATTAACAGCAGTATAGATTCCATCAGTTTAAATAGTCCTTGAAAATAAAGCATAATATTTACTTCCCTGGGTTTTCAGTAAGTCTTAGGAAAAAATATCAATTTGGAACTCAGAAATCACCAAAACAAAGAAGCTGAAATAAGACAGAATGTCTTTGCTCTTTTATTACTGAAACTACCTAAGAAATAAAAAAAAAAAAAAAAAATAGCCCTTGGCACTAGCAGTGTTAATTATCTACATTATCTTTCCTTGTATATAATCTTGAAAATATCAGCCCATTAACCTTGTAGAATGCATTTTCATAGATACTTTGCTCAGCATGAGCTTACAACCAATCCCAAATTGTTCGTGTCAATTCCTTAGGTTCAGTGTCACCTAAGGTCATTTTTTTTTCAGTTACCAAAGATTAGAGTCCTTTAGCGAAGCACAGTCCTTAAGGTTAATGTAATGTCATCACAAAGACCTATTTGTTCTCCAGTTCAGAAGATAAATGTTTTTTATTTGTTACATAAGAAATGATAGCAAACAACAGAACACAATTCACATTTATTTTTATTTTTCTTCTGAGAAACATCTTTCTAATCCATATCATTTATTCTAATATATAAATATAAAGAGTGCTCATTTATAACCAGTGTATTATGCTTCACCCTGAAACTTTGTTATTCTGAGATTTTTCTAAAAATTAAAAAAAAAACATTATGCTCTTACATTAAGAAAAAGAATGCTAACATATCCTTAGACAGCATTTCTCAATGTATGGTCCATAAACCACCTGCAGCAGAACTAGTTAGGATACTTGTTAAAGTATCTCAACTCCATCCTAGTGAACCAGACTGGAAGGTAATTGAGAAGATGCATTTTCACAAATATTGCTGTTCACTCCTATTCACACTACTGTCTACGAAACACTGTTCATTTTAGCCAATAGTTCCCAAGACTTATTATGCTCACCTGGAGAATGTATAAAAACACCAGTGGCCAGACTTCACTCCAGACCCATTAACTCAGCATTTATGGACTTTCAGTAAGGTTGCCAGATGAACGATAGGACATGCTTATTTAATAAACTTATACAAAAGAACCATTTGTTGTTTAACTGAAATTTAAATTTAACAGGGTATCTTGTATTTTTGTTTATTAAATCTGTCAGCCCAAGTGATGGAACCCAGGCAAAAGAATTTTTAAAATTTCCCTCTGTGTCAACTGAGCAGTTGAGGTTGAAAACAACTGATTGTAAACCAAGGCTCTAAAGACATTGTAATATAGAACCACAGAAACACTCAGACAATAGGGGCAGAGTTGAGATAATCCAGCTCAAAAGCAGGCAAACTAAGGATGGATCTGTTCCACCTTGACTCTTACTCGTTTTCTCGAAAATTTCACAGGAATTGACTAATTTTAAATTAGGTACATAATAAATGAAAGGCATCAACATAAGACTTAGGTTTTATTTATAAAACAATCTATCTTTTTAAAATGAAATATCCTCTAAGAAAACACTTAGAAAATATTAAATAAAATGAGGGCCCCTAAAATTTGGTTTCCACGGTCAGCTAAACTCTTTCATACTTCGTAAATTGGCTTCTGCAGTCACACACCCCTCTCTGGATCCCCAGGATTCCCAGCAGGAGGGAAGTCATAAATAACAGCCACACTCTCAATGAATGATACCACTCTTCACCTTGGAGTGTTTATAAAGCCACAGAAAATTAATGCCATTTTCTCCTCAAGAAAAAGCTGGGAGCCTTTAGACATTGCTCAATTGTCCAAATGAATGGGGATACAGATGGAATAAACCAAGATACAAAATTATCCACGGTTTACACAGTGAGGAAAAGATGAAGGTTAATATAGCTGTGAAGTTGGAACAATAAAAGCTGATAAATAACAGCCCCCAAATCTCTGGAAAGGTGGAATTCCTTCATTACAGTCACTCTAAATTTAAAACGCCAACATAATCTACAAATAACAATTTAAAATAAAATAAAATGATGAGTATACCACAATTAACATGATAACATTATCTTTTCAAATATTTTAATTTGCAAGTTTTTTCAACACGAATGAGTTAAGATTTTAAAGATGGAAATTTACACAAAGTTGAATTCTAATCAGATAACTGCTTTGAGGGGCTAAGTAAATTTTAGCAGACTATATCTTTGTTATATACCTTTGTAAATGAAGGAAGACTTTGCCAAATGGATCAGTGGGAAGGCATATGATCATTTTAAGCTTTTTTTCCTTATAATTTATAAGACTTTGTCTCACATACCAAATTTCATGGACATGTTCTAAAAAGGTATAGGTCCAGCGAATACTTATCAGTAACCATCTTACTTCCCACAACGAAAACAGAATTTTAAAGTTCTCTTGATATCTGTTAGCACAGCTCCAGATTTGGTAATAATTTACCCATGTCTTCAAAATGTGATGTTTACCAAAGGAGGAAACATAAATGACCAGCAGATGATTGAAATGCTCTTCACTGAATTGGGTCTGTGACAATAATAATATACTGGACAAGCCAGTCACCCCCTCTACCTACAAGTCTCCCAGGATTTGGTGGTATTTACAATGGTGGTATTTAATGTGATCACATATCAAAGCTTCTGGTAAATTATGTCCCACTAATAATTATAGCACAGTGGCTAATAGAAACTTGCTGACTTAGTTTATACACCAAAAAACTGCGTTAAAAAAAAAACTATATGGAAGATGCCAGCTCTTTGAGGTTCACATTGTGCCTATTTCTCCATTTTGGATCTAGGAGGGCATTAGCATGTTGATCTCTGTGAATGCATAGCATAAAATCAGTTGGCTAAGACACTCCTTTTAAAGTGTTCTTCAAAAATAGTAACTCCCCAATTATATTCATTAACAGCAAATAAACATTCAATTCACATTCCAAGAAACATTTTTGGAAGACCAGTTGGGGTAGGGCTCATTTCTACCCTCGGTCCTGCCCTGAGCTCACAATCTTGCCACTCTTCAAGATATACCTTCATGAAAGGAAGTGCTCTGTTCTCTCCTCTTATTGGGAGAGATGAACTGGACATTTTAAAATCACAATTTGTCTACCAAGCAAAAAAGTTCAGATAGAATTGTAGACTGTGGAAAGAGTCATCAAATCTGAAGGTTTCCTACCCCCATACTATTAGTTATTATTAGAATTGTAGTTCATTAATTCTTGAAATATTCACAGTTCATAATTCTCCTAACTTTTCTATCAATATAAAGGTTAGAATTTAATCAGAGTTACCATGCTAAACCTCTTAATCTTTATAAGTACTTCATCTGTGTTGAGAGTAGCATTAGTATTAGTAAAAATGGCTTAAACTGAATGGCCTAAGAACATCATTTGTGATTTATAATTTATTATTTACATCTTTCACATTTAATCTGGAGTTAAAAGTACAATGGCACAGATTCTTAATTTTCAATTATTTATTTTAATATTCAGTCATAAATAACATTCCCAGCTCAATTTAATTTTTTTTTTAAATCACATTTTGGATTCTTCTAAATACCAAGTCATGCTCCATGGTCCATGAATATATTCATGAGGTCTACAGCCAGTGGTGTGCAAATTTATCAATAACTTGCAAGTAACAGAACTGAAAGACTGCTCCAATTTGAAGTCTACTGACAACTCTCTGAAGCTAAAACCTTTCAGTCTATCAAGCATGGATTTATTCATGATTTTTTACCTTAAGAGATTCAGGGGAAAAGTGCTGAAAAATTGAAGGTCTAATCATTGGATAAAAACTACTCCTAGAACATGAAATATTATTCCAAAATCCATAACTAGCACTAAGATAGCGTAAAACAACAAAGCAACCCAAAATTTACTCCCCCTTCTCTTCTCCCTTAACACCAACATGAACTTTTGTCTGCCTAAGCCCGATACTATCTCAAGATACATTTTTATGTCCACATTAAAAGTAGGGATAAGGAGATAACAAGAATGACAAGTCTATTTAATACATAAAAGTATATCTTAACATTAATAGCATTTGAAAGAGATTCAGGATTGTCTTCCTTGGGGATAAATTTACATCTCCAAAAAAAGTGTACGAAGAAAATACCTCTATGAGAACAAATGACATCATGACACTCTAAGTTCTGCATTAAAGAATGTCTCAGAATTTTTTCCAGATTTACACAGTACCAAGTCCACTGTCTTCAACTTGTTATGCATTATATTGAGATTAATATTTTAGAGCATTTTCTCCCATTGTGTAGTGTTTCTCACCTTCATAGATGCAAAGGGAATGGCCAAGGACAAATTCAGAGTGTGTAACTAGGGATAGACATCGGGGAGGGTATGTGCTATGGTGAGCGCTGTGAATTGTGCAAGACTGTTGAATCACAGATCTGTACTTCTGAAACAAATAACGCAACATATTTTAAGAAAAAAGAAAAAGAAGAAGATAACAGGAGAGGAAGAAAAGGGGAGTATGTCAGAGGGGGAGACGAACCATGAGAGATGATGGACTCTGAAAAACAAACTGAGGGTTCTAGAGGGGAGGGGGGTAGGGGGATGGGTTAGCCTGGTGATGGGTATTGAGGAGGGCACGTTCTGCATGGAGCACTGGGTGTTATGAACAAACAATGAATCATGGAACACTGCACCAAAAACTAATGATGTAATATATGGTGATTAACATAACAATTAAAAAATTAAAAAAAATAAAAAAATAAAAATAAATAAAAAAAATAAAGGAAAGGGCTTTGGTGTTTGCAACTACCAAGATAGAACAAAAACATCAAGGAAAGTTCCAATGGAGAAAATACAGATCAAGTTACACTAGTCTGGAAATATAAGGCAAAGGAAAACTGGGTAGAAATATGAACATTTTCCTCTACTTTGGGGAGAGGGGCAGATGTAGTTACTTCTGTCTCATAGACATAGATCAATTCCGTATGTCCCCCATGCCCACACCTAGGATTAATTTGAACGACAAGTTCAAGTTAGAGGTAACTACAAAGATGAGCATCCTGTGCATCAGCAGGGATGATAAAGAGAGCTTTGGCTTTTGAAATATGGCTGTGCTGGCTCCATGTCAACCCTTAGCTCCTGTCTAGTAGCACAACTGAGTGGAGAACAAGGGAAAATAAGCAGTTCACTTCAACAGGACTGTACTTTTACCTAATTGAACTCCTCATATATCCACGTGTGAAGTTGCAGGGCTTATTGGCCCTGTTGCAGAACCAAGGACAGACAACGGGCATCCATACAGAAGGTCAGGGAACTTCAGGAGCCTGGGGCTGTTGAAAAGAACCTGCCCCATAACGTGAGACTGGGAAGGTCCTCCAAGAAGGATCTGTTTTTGACAGACGGAGATGAGAAAGAACAGCAGTGATGGTAACTTGGAGCAATAGTTCATTATGTGTCGTCCTATTGGAGAACATTTAAGAGATTGGTTTGACTGCCTCGGGGAGCTAGAAGAAGTCATCTGGAGAGCCGAAAGTGGTCAACTATACAGAAGGACTAAAATGCCAGAAGAACTAGTTTAGACAATCTAGCCCTTTGCTACCTACCCAAAGTGTAATTGGTCTACCAGAAGCAGCAACACCATATGGAAGCTCACAGAAATGCAGCTTCAGGACCCCCTCAGACCTCTGGAGAATCTGCATTTTGACAAGCTCTGCCTAAGATTCTTGTACACACTGATGTTGGAGAAATACTGCTCCAGTGTTTAACTGAATCACCTGGGATGCTAAAGCTGAAGGTGAGCGCAGGAATCCCCATTTTCAACAAACATCCTAGGTGAAACAAATAAGAGGACGGCAAATACCAAAGCAGTAGTTTAGGAACATTCATGATGAAGATGAGTAGGATGGATATAAGCATAAAGGGACAAGCAGTAACAATAACAAGGTAGACATGATTATACCTATGCAGTAAGATCAGCCAAACCAAATTAAAACTACCTCTCTGATTCCCAGTTTGGCACACAAGAACGGAGGATGGATAAAGTGTCAAGGAACTCTCCTTGTACTTCGGAAATTCATTCCAAATGTAGCGCCTCCATCCCTTCTTCCTCCTTCCTGGACTGCAGGAGGCATATTCCCCAGGTAGGAGGCACCTTACTCCTGTGCATCAGCAGGGATATTACTAGTAACCTTAGAGTTACTGGTAGCTGAGTTACAGGGAACATTGTCATTTGGTAGGTGTTCCACAACTGTGATTGTTGTTGTAATAAGAATAATTATTACTAATACTTTGGTCACACCTCCTCACCCTATCCAACCTGCTCCCTGTAGGCTGGGTTTCCTTAGCTCAGTGAGACTGAAGAACCTGAGTGAGATAGACCTGAAGTTGAGGCAAACCAGCCCAAAGCTGTAGAAGCCAGTCATCTCCTTCCCAGCCCAAGGAGATTTAGAAGCCGAGCCCTGATGTCTCTTCCAAAGACACACCCAGAATTGGAAGAATCATCTCATATGGTACAAAATCAGAAAATAAACACATACTCCTTTTTCAAGTTCAATGACATGGTCATCCTCAAATATAAGCTCTAACTTTCAAAATTGTTTCCGATTATATATTTGTGTGTGTGTGTGTGTATTTGTAGATGATGGCATATATATATATTTATATATTTATAGATGATGGTATATATATATATATATATATACACATATTTGTAGATGATGGCAATGACGATAATGATGACTAATGCTGCTGAAAATATTCAACCTTACCAAATTACTTGTGGTCCCTTAAAAACCATAAGCTCTACAAATCTCATCATATCCTAATGCATTGCTTTGTACAGACCCAGGAAGGAGACCAGCCTCTGTCATTCATCAAAGCGTCCTTCCTAATGCACTCGAGGTTCCCCTTAGACGTCCCTCATCTGCTCACCAGGCAGGCTTCTTCCTTGCTCCTCTGCTATGAAATCACTGCCTTTGGTAGATTTCCCCCCTGTTTTTCCTATTTAAATATTTGTAAGTGTGATGTAGCCATGCCCCAGTTCATCAATAGTAATTCCTCTTATATTTAAAGACAAAGAAATGTAGAGCATTACTAAGTTAATGTTTCTGTCTCTCTGACTTCATGCCCATTTGTTTCTTTAACTGGCCTCTGAGCTTGCTGTTCACATCATCCCCAAATCTGCCACCAGAGTATAGTTAATACTTGGAGGGCATGACACTTTACAGAATATCCAGCTTTGTGGGATCACTTAAGTGGTGTTCAAGCCAATGATTTGGGGAGAAAAAGTGTTAAATCCTTCTTTCAAATGAACACCAAAATAAATTCTGGATGAATTAGTGATTTTAATGTAAAAAATAAATTTAAGAAAAACAAGAGTGCTAATATAACCTTGATTTGAGGGAGAACTTCTTAAAGCATTATATCAAAGTCAGAAACCTTAAAAGGAGTGATTACCTGAATACAAAACTTGTGAAATGTGAACAAGCCATATTTTATCAGCAGTATTAAATATCTGGGGTGAATATTTGTGACATATGATGAACAAAAGATATAACATCGCATATGGAAAAAGCTGAAATAAAAAGAAAAAAATGAGGAAGGTCTGAAGTAAATTTTTATAAGAAATTTAGTGGCAAAGGTTATGAAAAGATATTCAAAAAGAAATACATTCAGCTAATATGCATATAAAATGTACTCAACCTCACATGTTTCAAACACAATTCAAAGCCACACTTAAAACTATATTATTCACCTATTACTATCCCATTCAATGCTAATGGTGCCATATATAATTTACCTAGCTATGTGACCTATAAAAATTTATCTTAATCAGATATAAGGTTGTTTTTTTATTAAAACAACCAACAATAGGGGACATACGTATAATGGAATACTTTGTGGCCAAGAAATTTATGAGATAAGTCTATAATTATTCACTTAAAGGTAGTTCATGATATATTGCTATATTAGGGAAAAAAACAGGTTAATGCATAGTATTTTTTCTTATAATTTGTTCTTTATAAAATGAAAATAACTATGAATATGTTTGCATAGGACACTAAAATATTCAACATTATATCTGAGTGGTATTTAATGGGTTATTAATTAAATTTTTCTTGTCTGTATTATATAATTTTATATAATATGCATGTATGTGTTAGTTATAAATACATGTTAATTAAATTTTTAAATAAATATTTACATTGGGTGAAGGAAATGGGAGCCAGCATACAAAATATTCAGAAGAGGCTCCCTCTCTTTTTGCGAGGTAGACAGGGCCTGCTCCCCAGAGGGAAGACAGACAGTGGTGGTAACTCCTTTGATTCCATTGCTTGGTGCACTTCCTCAACTATTCAAGGACATACAGACAATTAAATGTCAACATTTAGGTTGTAATTGACTTCTAGTAAGTAAGAGTTTCCTAATGGTTTATCTGGCTAACGTAAGCAATATGTGTCAATACACTATTTATATGAGATTTCAAAGATCTGTGATATCTCTGAGTTTCCTTTGTTATGTTAGAGGAAGTTTTGAGTAAGCCTCACCCCTGTGATTTCTCTGGTCAACCTCTTCACTTGACTGGCCAGTGCACCTTTTCAGAACTCCTAACTTAACGCCTTCAACTACAGCCTCTCCTAAACATAGCCGTTTTCCTCCAAAGCTGGAGCAGAAATGACAGTATCACTTGAAGGTGTGCTGCAAACCAGGAGAGAATCATAAAATTAAAATTTTAAATTGGAAAAGAAAAACCTTTGTCATTTAACATCACAAAGGTCAAAATGTGTAGAGAATATAATGGTGACAATAACTACTCCCTTCAAGGAAGAATTGTGCTCGTTCACATAATTGAAGCATCATGTGAATTAAACTCATAGACTGTGGACTATGAACCTGGTGAACAGGAATAAATTTTCAGGTAGTTCTTGGCAGAATTTACTGACCTTGAACAGGAGATCCAGGCAGATATTTATGGAGGCAGGTCAAAGAGACAGGTCTCCAAATGGCCAATTCCCTGCTACTAAATGAAAATCTTCTTTGAATAAGTTGGTGGTTCTCTCTGTACCCATGAGGGCCAAAATTATTTGGGCTTTTCATTGTGAATTTTTGGGGGTGTGATGATTTGTTTCCCTCTAAGATGCCATCCCTGGGGCACCTACTAATTAGTAAGGACCCTGGAACCTGTGTCTGCAGTTCAGGGAAGTTACCAGCAGATGGCAACATTGGTTTAGTGAGTAATATAGCAGGTTTCTCAATAGACAGACTGCAGGTAGCCCTATGCTCTCCCTAAGATACCAAGTTTAATTCTTTCTAAACACAAAAACTATAGCACTTAGAGGAAAAGCGAGACCTCTAAAAATAAAAGTGTGTAAGTATCATAAGAAGTTCATTAGAAGTGAGTTTCCAAACTGGTGGTTGCCCTAGAGAAGGGGGTGGGGAAGATGGGCAAAATGAGAGAAAGGGAGTGGGAGATACAGGCTTCCAGTTATTGAATTTATGGAAAGAATGAATCATGGGGATAAAAGGTACAGCATAGGGAATATAGTCAATGGTGTTGTAAGAACACTGTCTTGTGACGGATGGCAGGCACACTTGTGAGAAAGCGTTAACATATAGACTTGTCAAGTCACCGTGTTGTACACCTGAAACTCATGTAACATCGTGTGTCAACTATTCTTCAGTAAGAAAAAAGGTGAGGTTGCATTTTCAAATACAAATGAAAGTTGAAAAAAATCTGTAGGTATTGAGAGTCTCCTAATTACCTGATCCCTTATTATCAATTAATATTTTTATAAATTCCATATCCAGAATTTATATTCTCCTACATCCTAAAATTCAGCTTTCCATAACTGCCTTCCTTCCAACCCTATATGTTCTAGTTATTGATATTTAAGCATTATCTTATGACCACCACAACCATGTAAACTGATGTCCTTAATTATCCCTAAATGAAGATGCTCACCACTATGGTGAAGAGCTATGGCCTTGGAGTTGAAAAGCCATAGGTTTAAATTGTTCACCATTTCCTTGGGCAGATTATTTAATCTTGTTAAACTGCAGTGTCTCCATCTGTAAAATGGTATTAACCATATACCTGACTCATAGGATTCAATGAGAGAATATGTGTTTAAAGTGCTAAATTTAAAGCACCATGCTTGGCATATAGTAAGCCCTCATTAATCCTATCTGTTCTCATTACTCACAGTAAGTGCTTGGTTGGGCACCTTTTCCTCTGTTCGAACACGCAGATGGAAAATGGCATCAGCAGACTCACCTTAGCTTCCCACCCTAATCACAGAAGATGCAAAACGAGGCTATCCCATTAGAAGGGGGCTCCCTCTCCCTTTTACAACTGATTTTCATCCCTCTGCCCTCTCAGTCTGCCCTCTTTGCAATTATTGCTCTTTTTTTTAAGATTTTATTTATTTGTCAGAGAGAGAGAGCACATGCAGGGGGAGCAGCAGGCAGAGGGAGAAGCAGGCTCCCTGCTGAGCAGGGAGCCCGACTAGGGGCTCAATCCCAGAACCCTGGGATCATGATCTGAGCCAAAACCAAGAGTCAGACACTTAACCGACTGCACCTCCCAGGCACCCCGCAATTATAGCTCTTATCAATGCCGGTTCCCATTGCCCTGGCTTACCAGCCCCATGGCTTTTCCTGTAGCTGCCTGGCAGGTTAGTGTTCCCCCCCACACACACCCGTTCCATTTCTAATACTTTAAGGAAATTCTTACTTAGCAGGGTCACTTTTTCTTTTAGTTATCTTTCCAAACATGACCAAAACATACTGAAATGACTGTACACACGCATTTTACTTTCTTCAAATCCCCTCCAACTCTGTCCCATTTCATTGTTTCCTTCCTCAGTTCTTGTCCTACCATGGTTGGCCAGGTTAGTTAGCCAGCTGAAGTAAAAGTTATGTCATTAACCTATTGATCTCAGAACCTTACCACCCCTTTATCTAATGGTCCCAGCTGAAAGGAAATTTAGCTGTAATTCCATTCCACAATCCATTCGACAGAAATGCCTGCATCCTATCTTCACTGTGAATGTGCTGCCCTTAGAAGCCAACAGCATTGCAGCCTGAACCAGAAATAGTGACCCTCTTTCTTTAGGGTTGCATTACAGCAACTTGGCTGTGGTAGCCGAATTGCCTGCATGTATTTATTACAAGGGAGAGAAGAGGGAATCGGCTGAATCAGGTTTCCATCAAGATCTACTCTACCTATTCTAAAGGTATATTAACAGTTTGTAGGTCTTTTAGAATCTTAACCAGCTCCATCCTGCTCTGCTAGAAATTATTCGACATGGATTCACCCCCAAACAGATGATAGAGAGAGGGAGATAGAAAGAGGGGATTCTTTGCCCAGACTGTGGTCTCCTTACCACTTGATATTCTACAATAAACCTATTCAGAGACTCTCCTTCCATCTGAGAGCAGGAGTACACAAACAGACAATGGCCAGACCATAAATGACACAGAACTCTGACCCACAAGCCCTATAGTAATCAGCCTGGAAAGCCAAACCACACCTTATGCAGGAATTGGTCCAGAAAGGTCAGAACTTGACCAAGTCAATGACTTCCAGTTTCTTTTTTTTTTCTGGTTTTTTTTTTTGGGGGGGGGGTCCCTGCTCTGCTTCCAACATAGGACCAATCAATGAAAGCCAAATAATCACATAAACCAATCACATAAGATGCCCACCCTCTCGTTAGCCTATCTTCAGCTTCTCCACCACTAATAATGCCCAATCAGAACATACCTGGAATCATCTTTTTTTTTTTTAGTACAAAGCTTTCTCATTCCCTTCCCTATCTTTGAGTCTCTGACAAACACAAGTGATTATGGCTCGCTCCCTTGCTAGAGCCTGCTCTGAATAAATACTTCTGTTTGTTCTCATTTGGGTAGTCTGTCATTTCCGCAGATTTCCTGGAGGTTCCACTGAGATACCATTGCACTGCTCGTTGCTGCTGACCCTAGGTTTGCACCAGGCGCGGTACCATGGATGTCCCTTATGCCTTGCTGCTTGTGGTTTATTGAGTACATACAGATGTGGTAAGTGAGCACAAGCTCTGAACTCGGCTCTCTGTGTTGAGCTCCTCAGCTCCGTGCTGTGTCTGGTCCCCAAGTTTGTTATTGGTTCCCTTTTGTGTGACATCTTTGGCAGACTGTTCCTATTCATGCCTTTTTACTTCCTTCTGTGCTTCTCTGTGTGTTATGCTGTCTTAAAATGTTGTTTGTCTCAAAGTGTTGTTTATCATAAACACTTCACAACATTACAACCCTGTGAAGGAGAATCACAGGGTAGAACAGAAGCATAAGCCTTAGAAGTCTATTGTTTAAGTAAGCATCGTGGGCAAGAAAGTTTTAGGTTTTCAGTAGACCGGCTTCCATCTGGACAAATTTTGCTGTGGGTCACCAATAAAACTGGATGTGGTCTTGCTTCCATTTAAATTTTTTTTTTTTTTTTTTTTTTTTTTTGTCCTGAGAGCTTGGCTTTCATCTTCAGAGAGTGTTTCCTCTGCTTTTCTGACTGCGAGGGGGCAAAAACTGTCAGGTCTGCTTTTAAAGGCAGCCAACAGACCAGGGGCCTGAGATACGAAGTACACAAGCCTGGCTTTTGAGCAAGTCTGACTCCTCTCCTCTAAGAAAAACTGCTGCTTCTTCTATGTACTCCCTTTAGGATCCTAATTCTTGGACATATCTCTCTAAATGTCATAACTTCACCAAGGATTATTTGGGCCTTCAGAGGCCATTCTAGGAACATTTGAGTTAAACAGAATTGCTCATTTGAGAAGTGACTTAGGGAAAAAGGAATACGATTTCTCAGGCCCAATGGGCAGGATTTCTTGAATAGCATGCAGAGGCCTCCAAATAAAATTCTGATACAAAAATTGCTTCTTTAAATGATTCTTTGGATGCCTGGGTGGCTCAGTCGGTTAAGCATCCGACTCTTGATTTTGGCTCAGGTCACAATCTCAGGGTCATGAGATCTAGCCTGGTGTCAGGCTCCATGCTCAGAGCAGAGTCTGATTGAGATTCTCTCCCTCTGCCCTCCCCCCCACGCTGCTTGCAAGCACACTCTCTCCCAAATAAATAAATAAAATCATATTTATTTATTTATTTATTTATTTATTTATATTTGAGAGACAGAGAGTGAAAGCATGGTGGGGGGGGGCTGCAGTGGGAGAGGGAGAAGCAGACTTCCCACTGAGCAGGGAGCCTGACTTGGGTTCCATGCCAGGACCCCCAGATCACAACCTGAGCCCAAGGCAGATGCTTAACCAAATGAGCCACCCAGGTACCCCATAAATAAATAAATAAATAAAAAGAAAAAAAGAAAAGATTCTTTGGCCCAGGTGAATGAGCAATTTGACAGACTTAAGCAACAAGCTAGACTAGTTTCCCTGGTAAACCCATCCCCTCCTTGCCCTTCATTGCCTCCCCACATCCAGGTTTCCATCTTGCTTCTTATTCTTCTCTCTCCTTCCATTCTTCTGTCGTCTTGTCCCTCCTTTTCCCCTTGTCCAGACCCCCTACGCTTTTCCAATGCTTCTCCTAAGATCCTAAAATGCCAGGTGCTTCTAAAGATCTATCCCTTTCAAGGCCAGATATGCAAGTAACTCTAGAATATATATGTCAGATAGAAGCTGATTTAAAAGCAATTTAATTAAGGAGTTCTCTAAAGCCAGACAAGACCAGGAATTATTCATAGAAGAATTCAGAATTCTTTTGAATATATATGACCCATGGATACTTGAACTACGTCATTTTTAAAACATGTTGGTCAGAACCTCAGATGCTAAATCCTAAGTGGCAAAAGTGATCCAAAAAGGAACCAATGGGATCTCTCTTTCCACAAGAAAACTAAAAGTCAAAAAAGATGAAAAAGTAGGGCAAAGTCTCATAAAAGTCATACCTGAACATTTCCAATAAGAAATGATGTACTATAATTTAATAATGCAAACAGAGATAAGATAAACTTAGGACATTTTCAGGATAAACTAGAAAATATCTTTGGCAACACTAGAGAGTTCAAAAAAAAAAAGGTGCAGATATAACATACATAATTTTGTCAGTGAAGTGACACCTGAAATTGGAGACCCAGTTTATAGACAGAAATTAGAAGGGGAAACACCCATCTACCTGAATTACAATAACCTACAGAACAAAGGGTTTAGAGCAAAGACAAGACAGGATCCAAACAAACTTATGGTCCTGTAGATAAAAGAGCTTATGTAGCCCACTTTCTGATAGATCACCCACTGACAGGGACACTGGGAAAAAGACTGTCCCATCTTACAAAAGAAATACCAAGTCAAAGAAAAAAATCCCTTGATTCAGAAAAAAGATGATGTTCTGAGGAAGGAAAAAGAACACAACATCCTGCCCTACCCTTTAAACACTCAAGATGAGGGGCACCTGGGTGGCTCAGTCGGTTCAGTGACTGCCTTCTGTTCAGGTCATGATCTCAGGGTCCTGGGATCAGGCCCCGCCCCTCGACCTGCGGCAGGGAGTCTGCTTCTCCCTCTCTCTTTCTCTCTGACCCTCTCCCTCCCCCTGCTGGTGCTTCCTCTCTCTCTCTCTCTCTCTCTCTCTCTCTCTCTCTCTCAAATAAATAAACAAAATCTTAAAAAAAAAATAAACACCCAAGGTGAATTAACTGTAAATATGGTTGGTCAACCTCCCAGCAGACACAAGAGCTACTCTTTACTAATCCCCCCATCTTTGCTCAACCTCTTCCTCAGAGTAAACTCACTACACAGGTGGTAGGTACTTCAACTAATGCACAGGCTTTTAGCTGTAACCTTTGGGCACTTGAAAAACATTTCTTCCTGCTCCGCAATACTACCCCTCCAAATTTAAAAGAAGAGACTTACTTTGAAAATGAAATTATAATATCAAATGGAAGCCAGAGTGACTATTTCTTGAGGTTCCAGAGGACTCCTCTATCGATAACCAAGTTGTGTCTGCTCTAGATATCTTTCCTTCCTCTGTTATATTTGATGTAGATCCCAGATAAAGGTTTTGACACATACATTATTTCAATTTCCAATCGCTGCTGTCACATATTACCACAGACTTAGTGGCTTAAAACAACATATATTTTTTATTTTACAGTTCTGTTTTTTCCAAAATGGGTGTTCCTGCACTAAAATCAAAGTGTTGGTAAAGGGGCATTCCCTCTAGAGGTTCTAGGGGAGAATCCATTGCCTTGTATTTTCCAGTGTTTAGAGGTCACCTGAATTTCTTGGCTCATGACCCCTCCCTTCACCTTTAAAATGAGCAATGGGGAGTCTTCAAATCTCTAACTCTTTCTTCTTCTACTCATAAGGAATTTTGTGATTACACTGGTATCACCTGGATAATCTTGGCTAACCTCCCCATCTCCAGATTAGATAATTTGTACCCTTACTTCCACCTTCAAACTTAATTCTCCACTGCTATATAGCCCAACATACTCATAGGTGCCAGATATTAGGATGTGGCCATCTTTGGGAGCCTATTATTCTACCTACCACAATCTGATGCCTGACAGTCTGTGGGCTAAAATTCCACTGACAAAGGAAAAATTACTGGAGGAGAGCCTACTGAAGTTCAGATACATCCAACTACACAGTTATCCAAATTTCTCCAATACCCCTTGGAATCAGAAGCAAAGAAAGGCCTCAAGTTTATAGATAAAAGTTCTATATACAAAAGCCTTCTCATATCCCATGGTAGCCTTTGTAACACTTGTCCTGCCAGTAAAGAAACCAAACAAGACAAGATATTGATCTGTTCAAGACCTCAGGGCTATCAACAAAATTATTATCCCTTGCTTTCCATTAGTACATTACCCAAATAACATCCTATCATCAATTCCAAATTAAAACACTTGTTGCACTGTGGTGGCTCTGCTCTATGTTTTCCAGTCCACTTTATTGGCCTCTAGACCAATAAAGTCAATACCTTATGCCTTCACCTGGGGAGAACAACAAAATACATGGACAATTATTCACCAAACTCCCTCCCATTTTTCCAGATTGTCAGATAAGATTACAAGATCTAAATTCCTCTCATAATTCATTTCTGACACAGTATGTAGATGATCTCCTACTTTTTTCAGAGGACAATGAAGCCTATTAAAAAAAAAAAAAGGATACCTTTTACTTGCTCTCAGTCTTAGGAGAAAAGGAGCTAACATTTCGAAAGTTAAATTATAGTTTGACCAAAACAGAGTCCATTACTTAGGGCATAAGTTATCTATGAAGGGAAAACTCTCCTGATGGACTAAAGACTATACAAACTTACTTTAGTCCCTACACAAAATGACAATTTAGAGGATTTCTAGGTTTAACTGCTGTTGCAAATAATAAGTTTCAAATTTTTCTGGGATTGGAACATCTCTCTATGAATGGAATAAGGCCTCTGAAAGATACTCTTCTCAGAGAGGCCAAACACAAATAAGCCTTCTTTAAAATCCTTAAAAGAAGGCTCTTTAAACTCCTCCTCCCCTAGGCATTTCTTACTACAAAAAGCCCCTTTATCTATTTGTTCATGAGAGATCTGGACAAGTTGAGACTTTAACTCAACTTCATGAGAACCCTCAGTTTCTATTGCTTACTATCTCCTTACCCCTGACCTGGCTGCAAAGGCTTAACTGCTTGTCTCAGGACATTAACTGCCACTTCTGAAACTTGCCAATGCTTTGCTGAATTCGTTCTAGGCTTCCAGCTTGACCTCATGGTTCCTCACACAGCACAGACGCCTTACTACCGACTGAGAGCAAACCACATTTTTTAGCCAGTCAGTTAACTTCTGATGACAGTTACTCTTTCTCACATTACTATTCACCACAGCAATACCCTAACCCTGCCACTCCCTTGCCCCTACCAGAAGATGGGAAATTTTATGATGATCTTATCCAAAGCAAGGAACTTTCTATACCTCACTCAGATTTAGTAGAGACTCCTACTGAGAACCCTGACCTATTATTATTTGTTGATGGATATCTCAAAATGAAAACTAGAGGTTATCAAGTAGGATATGTTGTCACTAACTTAAATTCTCCTTTAGAATATAGTCTTCTAACGAACACAAAATAAGCTATGGTGGCAGAACCCATTATGCTTACTGGAGCTTGTCATCCAGCCAAAGACCAGAGAATAAACACATCTATAGAAAGCAGGTACATTTTTGGAATAATACATGACTTTTTAATGCTTTGGAAGCAAAGGGGTTTCTCAATTCTGTGGAACTTCATCAAAAATGGACAAGTTAAGCAACTTTTAGATGCTTCCTAGAGAGGTGGCTATTATAAAGGTTGAGACTGATGCAAAAAGAGATAATATGGAAGCTAAAGAAAATCCTATAATAGATCATTTTACCAAACAGGCAGACTTCACCAAGGCTATGATCTTAATTAAACCCTCAATGGATAAATCCCTTAAGGGATTCAAAAAGGCCATTATGAAAAATCAAAGTTAAGTTCTTGAAAAGGAAGAAAGGAAAAAATTTGGCTGTACCTTTCACTCAGATCATCTCTGGCACGCCTCATAAAAATGCTTGGAGGCACAAGATAATTTCAAATGGATGTTCACTAAATTTCCCTACGAAACAACTCATTATAGTAGAAACAAATCGGTCACTATCTTAAATTAACACTGTTGGAGAAAATTTATAAAGACAGTTGAGGCTATTTTCAGGTCCTATGTCACCTATTAACACAATCCTGGAAAAACTATAAAGGTTGGACATAAACAAATCAACCTATGGCTTTGCTATTGTCCTTCTATCCAGAAGAAGAGCCAGTTATTATCACCTATTGATCACACCCTAGATAATTCTAAATTTGAATTCCATAATCACACACACACACACACAATTTCAAGCATATGCAGACGTCTACAGAGTCTCCATTTGTCACCAAGTTTCACCAATTATCAACTCATACACATCTTTTTCATCCATCGTCCCCAGTTCTCCCTCCCAAATTATTTTACTTGAAGCAAATCCCAAACATCTATCATTTCATTTTTAATATTCCATTATACATCATTAAAGAATAAAGACTGTTTTATAAAATATAGCCATAATACCATTATCACCACTAAAATTTCCTTAATATTATATAATACCAG
Organism: Zalophus californianus; assembly: GCF_009762305.2. NCBI lineage: Eukaryota > Metazoa > Chordata > Mammalia > Carnivora > Otariidae > Zalophus > Zalophus californianus. The sequence goes on from NC_045606.1 coordinate 81,558,788, forward strand.
TTGCTTGCACTTTGTATCTAATATGGTGAGAAGTTTAACATTGATTTATAGACATTTCAATTGTTTCCAAACATTTATGTCTCCTTTTTTGTTTAAAATGGTGTTCATAAAAATGAATGGTCAGTAATTGGATTCCATAGTTTTGTCAAGAGGGAGGATCTGAAATAGGACTGAATTTTGTCTCTATTAATACTTATCTTCACTACCTTAGGTAAGTTTTCTTTACAATTTTTTAGTATTTTAATATCCAAGCAACCCAGAGTAGGCTGTGTAATATTTACTATTTAGTTCATTTTAATACAGTAAAAAGAATTATAGCAAAACGATACCACAGAGGATATGTATGAGGGTTCACTTAATCAGTGCCATAAATATACTTTTAAATATTTTCAAAATATTTACCAGTTCCCTCAGAAATAATTTACCTGAGGGATGATGAATTTTTGCTTGTCCGGTTCATTTGTAAGGTTCAGTTTATTTACTGAAGATTACTGATGTACAGTTACCCGTAAATTGAGAAAATATCCTATACATTGCATATTTACGAAAAGTCCTTCCCTATCATTTATCATCCCCTAAACACATCCTGACCACTTTTGCCATCATCAGTTTTGAGCAATTGATTTTCAGAAGCAAACATTTGAGGGGAGTGGATGAAGGGAGGTCATTTGAACGTTCCTGTTCTTATGAGTCAATAACTCACCTCAATGAAAAAGATTTAATTTCACCAAGGTAAGTAAAGTGTCCTTTTAAAAGGATAAAGAGAAAATATCTTAGATTCATTCTATATACTTATTTCATTAGCTGTTCCTTTTCTCTCTGTTCCTCTTGGCATACTTTTTCTTTGCTCTCAAACTATAGTAAATGCCACCGCATCCCAAAATCTTCACAAGCCTCATGGAAAAAACACTTAGAATCAGAGGTAATTCAACTAGTGAATCACGGTCTTTAATTCTGTCTGGGAAATAGCAGCAATGACGAAATGAAACAAAAAATCCTGAAGAAAAAATTTATTTTTCCAATCAGAAAAAAAAAAGGATGGTAAATAGAGAAGAATGTTCTAAGAAAACTGTGACTTTTTTTCTAAGTTTTTATTTTAATTCCATCACCCAGTGCTCATCAGGACAAGTGCACTCCTTAATCCCCATCACCTATTTCACACATCCCCAAGGCCCCTTCCCTCTGGTAACCATCAGTTCTCAAAAACTATGACATTTTAAATTTCTTGACAGAAAATATATTAGTCAAATGTCAAATGTAATTATTAACAGAAATGTTTTATTCTCAGCCAAAAAACAACAGAATTGGTTTCCAGATATTTTCCTTTCACAAATCTTAAGAGACATAACTTAGGACACTTAGTGTAAGCATGTCCTAAAACCAGTTAAATCTAAATTTAAATTTCTGTGTTGCTGACTTATGGTTTGATTATCTTCTTTAAGTGAATAACATCAACTGTTCTGTTAAATATTTTCTAGGAAGAGAAACCAGAAGATATAACTGAAGGCTGAAAAGATAATCTTTTCTTGCTTGTTGTCATTAAACTAACTTTTAGGCCCTTAGTGACAATGGAAAATATCAAATGTCAAATCTTTCAACTATAAAAATTCCATTCTTCTCAGTTTATTCAGCCTGCTTCAAATAAATTCTGGGAAAGATTCTCTCAGTCTTTCAAAATTTTAAAAGTTGGTAATTTTCCTAACTCCTATCAGAATTAATTTTGGCACTATGATGAGCCAAAGTAAGTAAATTTTTCTCCAGCATTAAGATACTCTTATAAGCTAAATTCCAATTATATTCAAATTGAAGGAAATCATATCCAGTTATTGAGAAGTCTGACAAGGAAATGACAGTAATAAGGTGAATGGCATATTGCCTACTATTCGGCTTCATCATGTCAGGAAACTGGTTCATTTTTGGCAGAACCTGAGGCATGCTTTACTCTAGTCTACAGGTATATCTTGGAATAGTACTCAATCACTGATCCCCTCCACATCCAATTATGACCAGCTCCTGTCACCTCAACCTTCTAAAAGTCTCTTTAATCTGCGCCATTGCTAATGCCTTAGTTCAGGCCCTCCTCAGCTCTCAGCTACTAGAGCAGCTGTGTGAGGAAGCTCCCTTGCTTCTGTGGCCACCCACCCAATAATTGATCCTTAATTGAACAACCAGGAGATCTATCCTCCTAGGGAACAAAGCTTAGGATGGCTAACAAGCTAGTGTCACACACAAAATGCTTCACAATTTAGTTTCCCCGTACTTCACCACCTTCTCCCCCCGGCCCCGCTGCTCCCTCTTCCTATTCACCCACACATCACATCACATCATATTCACCCTAATCCCCTCCCACCTTCCCAAACACATAGCCCACTTTAATAGCCTTTGAGACTATACTGGGTTTTCTTTCCTATTCCTATGAATAAACTCACATAGTGTTCTAAATGTTTATCCTGTCAACTACCTCCCTGTTAAACTATGAATCATGTCTTAGTCTTAATCATATTAATCTCCTTGATAAATATTCACTGATGTGAAATTGATTCTGACAGACAAATCAATGTAATGTAAAAGAGATCCAATAAATAAACTGCAAATATTTAAGTATTCATTCAATGATAGAGATGTCATTTCAACTTCATTTAACTTTATTGGGATTTGTAGTCAAAAATTTGAAGAAAATATTGGTTAGACCTTAGCTCATACAATATAATAATATGTATTCCAGATACATGAACAATGTAAATTTTTTTAACTATAGAAATACTAGACAAAAATTAAAGTCAACACTTATATTATATTGGAGGATAGAAAAGATTTTTCCAAGTATGACTCCAAAGGCAGACATCAATCAGGAAAGTGATGATGGCTTTTCCAATTAAAAAAATCTATAGCAGTGCTGTACAATATAACTTTTAGGATTGATGGAAATGTTCCATAGTTACACTGTCCAACACAGTAGCTACTAGCCACATATAGTTGCAGGACACTAAAAGTTTAACTAGTGAGACTGCAGGATTGAATTTTTTATTTTAATTAATCTAAATTCAAGTTCTATTTAAATTTAATAGTCATTTGTAGCTAATGGCTGCTATTTTGGACAGCATGGATCTATAGGTTTAAAAAGATCCCATAAGAAGAAAATAAAAATATAAGCCACAAAATTGAAAGAAATATATCCACTGGTTGAATAACTACATTATATTCTTAAAACATAAATTGTTCTTACATAATAGTAAAAACAATATTCCTATTAGAAAAAAAGTAGGGTTACAGATGATATGCAAAAAGAAATAAAAATAGCCAATAAATATATGAAAGCCATTCACCACTGACTAGTTATCAGAAAAATGCAAAGTGAAACAATATATTGACAGCTCTAAATTCTCCTTCTCAGCCCTCTCCCATCTTCACCTCATTCCCATTAGTCAGATGTGAGTCTATCCATTCTACTCTTTCTTGACATGTTTCTCTTCCTTGATTAGTTATTTTTGTGACACCCACCTGGCAGAAGCTCAGTCTTGGATAAATGCCACAGTCCACAGCATGGACTACAGAACATGCCGTACAAAGTCAGACCTCTGCAGAGGAGGTGGACCCCTGAATGTGTGGTCTCACAGGCTCATTCTCAGCACACCCTGGCCATCCTGCATGTGTCTTTACCAGCAGTCTCCCCTTTTCTTTCCACTGCTCTTTTAAAAGTTTTCCACTATTTCCAATTTCCAACCCCACCATCTCTGACCTGACTACTGGCTGCTAGCCTCAGCTCCTACTTCACCAAGAAATTAAAGACTACCTGACAAGAACTTTCTCAATCTCCAGCCAATATAACCTACACATTTACTCCCTTTCTAATTATTCTTTATGCTTCCCCTATTATTACCACAGACTCCTCAAGGTCCAAGTCTATATTCCACCCACATTCTTGATTTCAGCCTCTATTTTATATTCCTTCTTTTTCTTGCCTTTTCTATTTCTTCTCATCTAACACCATCCATCCCTGATGCATTCAAATACACCTAATTCACTCTGATTTTGTAGAGAATATATAATGCAGTGGCTTACGAAATCAGCTCCCAATCCCAGCTCTGCCACTCGTTGCTCTGTGATCATATTCAACCTCATTCATGTTTCTTTCTCCTTATCTGTACAAGCTATCCATAGTATAGTCCTGAACACTGAGTGAAGATTTTCTACAAAGCACTTAGCACTGTGCTCAGAGTATGGTAAGCTCTCAGAAAATATCACTCATTTTCACTACTATCGCTAATTTTTAATTCTCCTTGGCCTCTGATTCTTTCCCCATCTCTTCTGTTCAGAGAAAAACTTGAAAAAATTTTTTTCTGAACTAATTTTAGACTTACAGAAAAGTTGCAGAAAGAGTACAGAGTCCCACGTACCCTCCACCTAGTCTCCCCCAATGTTAAGTACATTGCATAACCATGGCCCAGTGATCACAACCAGAAAATTATTATTGGTGCAACACTATTAAACTACAGACTTTATATAAGTCTCACCAGTTTTTCCACTAATGGCATTTTTCTATTCCAGGATCCAATCTGGGATTCCACCCCGCAACTAGTTATTTCTCCTTGCTCTCCTATGACCTTAACACTTTTAAAGAGAATTAATAAGTTATTTTGTAGAATATCCTTCGGTTTGGGTTTGTGTGATATTTTCTCACATTACAATTTGAAAAATTCTTGCATTTTCAGCAAAATACCACAGAAAGATATTGTGCCCTTCTCAGGACATATCAAGAGATTCATGATGTCAGTATGTCAGAGGAAAATTTTTTGTAAGAATTATCTCCTCTCGCTGATTCCACTTCATCTCTTCCCTCCTGCTTCTCAATCCACTGTTGGCTGACTTCAGGCCCCATCGGTCTACTGAAACTGCTCTTATCAAGGACACCAAGAACTCTCTAGCTGTTCGATTAAAACAAACAAACAAAAAACCCCACACAACTTCTTGGCCCTCCACTCTTGGGCCACGCAGGAGCCTTAACATTGCAGAGTGCTCTTACTCGACACCTGTACTCAGCGGCAGCAAAACTGATTTATCACTGACCTTTCTGAGTGCTTTTCTCAGTCCCCTTTCCCACTCCTTTTCTGTTCCCCTTCTTCTCAATGTCAGAGCGCTTATTTGTAACTAGGCACTCTCCCTGGAAGAAGGCGTCTAAGTCTCTGGTGTTACTTGCCATCCATGTACAGGCAATTCCCACATCTATCTATACCTTTAACACATTTCTCTCTCCTAATTTTCATAACTATATATACAAGCATATTCTAAACATCTCCATAGGATATCCTATAGGAATCATAAACTGAACATATCCCCCAACCAAACCTAAAGTTTAGCCTTGTGAAATATGATCTGTTTTACATTTCAGAAACCCTCCCCCAAACCTACTAAACCATGATAGATATAAACTCAACAAAGTAGAGAGTAGGTCAAGAATGTTAGCTGTCCTTTGAAATAAATTTTTATTAATGCAGTCAAAGATTGCATTAGATTTGGTGGCGGCCACACTGCATAATTGACACAAATTGCGCTGACTACAAAAAAAAAAATCTTTTTTTTTTTAATAAATATATTGCTGTAGCTGTTTTCCCAGTTCTATACTTGTACAGATAAAATTTAGGACACACTATGTCACTCTGTTGAATCTGGCCCATCACTCAAGTCTGATATATTCTGGGATCCAAACACAATAATTCAATTATTCGTTAAATCAAGATACACTGAGCAAGCACTAAATGCTCAACGTTTTGTGAGACACTGGAAGCACAGTAGTGAGACAGACTTTTAGTTGTAACCTCAATCCATTCTTCTCCTCTTCCACAGTATTACAGTTTAATCTGGGCTCCTGGCCATCAGCTAAATACAACACTGCCCAACAGAAATACAATGAGGACCATATATGTGATTTAGATTTTTAGTAGCCATCCTAAATGAAGTAAAAGGAGGTAAAATTCATTTTAATAACATATTTTATGTAGCCCAATATATCAAAAGTATTATTTTAACATGCAACTAATATAAAAAGTATTAATGAGATATCAGACAGCCTTTTTTCTGTTTTTTTAATTTTATTTTATTGTTATGTTAATCACCATACATTACATCATTAGTTTTTGACGTAGTGTTCATGATTCATTGTTTGCATGTAACACCCAGTGCTCCATTCAGTACATGCCCTCTTTAATACCCATCACCAGGCTAACACATCCCCCACCCCCATCCCCTCTAGAACCCTCAGTTTGTTTCTCAGAGTCCATAGTCTATCATGGTTTGTCTCCCCCTCCGATTTACCCCCCTTCATTTTTCCCTTCCTACTATCTTTTTTTTTTTTAACATATAATGTATTATTTGTTTCAGAGGTACAGGTCTGTGATTCATCAGTCTTACACAATTCACAGCGCTCACCATAGCACATACCCTCCCCGATGTCTATCACCCAGCCACCCCATCCCTCCCATTCCCCCACCACTCCAGCAACCCTCAGTTTGTTTCCTGAGATTAAGAATTCCTCATATCAGTGAGATTATATGATACATGTCTTTCTCTGATTGACTTATTTCACTCAGCATAATACCCTCCAGTTCCATCCACATCGTTGCAAATGGCAAGATTTTGTTCCTTTGATGGCTGCATAATATTCCATTGTATATATACATATATACAACACATCTTCTTTATCCGTTCATCTGTCGATGGACATCTTGGCTCTTTCCATAGTTTGGCTATTGTGGACATTGCTGCTATAAACACTGGGGTGTACGTACCCCTTTAGATCATTACATTTGTATCCTTGGGGCAAAAACCCAATAGTGTAATTGCTGGGTCATACGGTAGCTCTATTTTCATCTTTTTGAGGAACCTCCATACTGTTTTCCAGAGTGGATGCACCAGCTTGCATTCCCACCAACAGTGTAAGAAGGTTCCCCTTTCTCTGCATCCTCACCAACATCTGTCCATTTCCTGACTTGTTAATTTTAGCCATTATGACTGGTGTGAGGTGGTATCTCATTGAGGTTTTGATTTGGATTTCCCTGATGCCGAGCGATGTTGAGCACTTTTTCATGTGTCTATTGGCCATTTGGATGTCTTCTTTGGAAAAATGTCTGTTCATGTCTTCTGCCCGTTTCTTGATTGGATTATTTGTTTTTTGGGTGTTGAGTTTGATAAGTTCTTTATAGATTTTGGATACTAGCCCTTTATCTGATATGTCATTTGCAAGTATCTTCTCCCATTCGGTTGGCTGTCTTTTGGTTTTGTTGACTCTTTCCTTTGCTGTGCAAAAGTTTTTTATCTTGATGAAGTCCCAATAGTTCATTTTGTGCCCTTGCCTCCCTTGCCTTTGGCGATGTTTCTAGGAAGAAGTTGCTGCAGCTGAGGTCGAAGAGGTTGCTGCCTGTGTTCTCCTTTAGGATTTTGATGGACTCCTGTCTCATGTTTAGGTCTTTCATCCATTTTGAGTTGATTTTTGTATGTGGTGTAAGGAAATGGTCCAGTTTCATTCTTCTGCATGTGGCTGTCCAATTGTCTCAACCCCATTTGTTGAAGAGACTGTCTTTTTTCCATTGGACATTCTTTCCTGCTTTGTCGAAGACTAGTTGACCATAGAGTCAAGGGTCCAATCCTGGGCTCTCTATTCTGTTCCATCGATCTGTGTCTGTTTTTGTGCCAGTACCATACTGTCTTGATGATGACAGCTTTGTAATAAAGCTTGAAGTCCAGGATTGTGATGCCGCCAGCTTTGCTTTTCTTTTTCAACATTCCTCTGGCTATTCGGGGTCTGTTCTGGTTCCATACAAATTTTAGGATTATTTGTGCCATTTCTTTGAAAAACGTGGATGGTATTTTGATGGGGATTGCACTGAATGTGTAGATTGCTCTAGGTAGCATTGACAACTTCACAATATTTGTTCTTCCAATCCATGAGCATGGAATGTTTTTCCATTTCTTTGTGTCTTCCTCAATTTCTTTCATGAGTATTTTGTAGTTTTCTGAGTACAGATCCTTTGCCTCTTTGGTTAGATTTATTCCTAGGTATCTTATGGTTTTGGGTGCAATTGTAAATGGGATCGACTTCTTAATTTGTCTCTCTTCTGTCTTGTTGTTGGTGTATAGGAATGCCACTGATTTCTGTGCATTGATTTTATATCCTGCCACTTTACTGAATTCCTGTATGAGTTCTAGCAGTTTTGGGGTGGAGCCTTTTGGGTTTTCCACATAAAGTATCATATCATCTACAAACAGTGAGAGTTTGACTTCTTCTTTGCCGATTTGGATGCCTTTGATTTCTTTTTGTTGTCTGATTGCTGTGGCTAGGACTTCTGGTACTATGTTGAATAGCAGTGGTGAGAGTGGACATCCCTGCCGCATTCCTGACCTTAGGGGGAAAGCTCTCAGTTTTTTCCCATTGAGAATGATATTTGCTGTGGGTGTTTCAGAGATGGTTTTTATGATATTGAGGTATGTACCCTCTATCCCTATACTCTGAAGAGTTTTGATCAAGAAAGGATGCTGTACTTTGTCAAATGCTTTTTCTGCATCTATTGAGAGGATCATATGGTTCTTGTTCTTTCTTTTATGTATTGTATCACATTGATTGATTTGTGGACATTAAACCAACCTTGCCGCCCAGGAATAAATCCCCCTTGGTCGTGGTGAATAATCCTTTTAATGTACTGTTGGATCCTACTGGCTAGTATTTTGGTGAGAATTTTTGTATCCATGTTCATCAGGGATAGTGGTCTGTAATTCTCCCTTTTGAGGGGTCTCTGTCTGGTTTTGGGATCATGGTAATGCTGGCCTCATAAAACAAGTTTGGAAGTTTTCCTTCCATTTCTATTTTTTGGAACAGTTTTAGAAGAAGCAGTCTTCCCTGCTCCAATACTTGGGAGCTCTGCCGCACTTAGGCACCCCTGGTCTTCCTGTGACCCCAAGGGTCCTGAGACCACACTGTCCCAGCAAGGGTCCACTCCCGCTTAGCCACTGGAGCAATGTCCCTCAGCGGAGCAGACTTCTACAAGTCCCGATTTTGTGCTCCATGGCTCTATCACTTGCCGGTAGCTGGCTGACGGAGGCTCCCTCCCCCTGAGGTCTATCTTCCTGAATATCACCTTGGATTCACTTCTCTGCACATCCTACCTTCCAGAAAGTGGTCACTTTTCTGTTGGGAGAGTTGCTGGTATTCTTTTCTTTGATCTCCTGTTGAGTTCGTAGGTGTTCAGAATGGTTTGATACCTATCTAGCTGAATTCCTGGGACCAGGTGAAATTTAGGACTCCTACTCCTCCGCCATCTTGCTCCTCCCAACCAGGCAACCTTTTTTTCATTCTAAGTTCTGGAAGTCAGTGTGTATGTTACATTCAGAACACATCTCAGTTCAGACCAGCCACATTCCAAGAGTTCACTAGCCTCATATGGCCCTGCTACCATACTGGATAATTTAGAGGTAGAGCAGTGTAACCATGTTCTTATAAATGGAGTGTGAACACAAGTTACACTTGCAATTTACTCTTCATTTGCTCAAAATAAAACTACTTGTATTTCAGAGTACAGCAGCTTAAGCCTTAACCTAAAAAATACGAGATTTGAACAAACAACCATATCTTGGCCCTGAGTTTGCCATTCCCCTCATGTGCAAATTTAGTGAGAATGTCTTCTTAAGCTTCATCTAAAACATGGGATCCAAATACAATGAAAAAGTAGGAAGAAATAGGATACAGCTCTGTCACACACAACTGGAAACTCACACATGGGCTATAATGATCCATCAGTCAGCAGCCTTCCAGGAAGGCCGTTCAACTAGTCACTCACCTTAATTGTCTTTGCATCCATGCTATAGTTCAGTGTGTCCCATCATAATGGCTGAGGAATTAGGAGACATTTGTTTGGCCCCATAGCCAGAACAAGATGTTTTATCATTTTCCTTACTTCCTTAGTTAGTGACTAAGGAATATTTTGAAATACTTCAGCCTTCATCAACTCTTAGCAGTCCCATTGTATTGGATCCCTCCTCCCTCACCCATACGTAGCTAAATTAAAGAAGGCTGCAAAGTCAGCTGAATGAGCATTAGGAATAAAGATTCATAGAAACTTCTCTACCACAGAACCCTCTCAAAGAACCTCTTTTTCCTCAGGACAGTAGTTTAAAAACAGCAGAACTTTGGATGGCCCCTGTGTCTGCTACTGCATCACAGTTTACAAAGTGATTACCCAAACATGACCTTCTGTAAAATGTGTGATAGTTCAACGAGGTGTTACTATTTTCTTTATTACTATTATTATGCCTGACTAATAAATAGGAAACCTAAGGTTTAGAGATATTAAACGACTTGTCCAGAATCAACCAGCTAATAAATAAGTAGCAGATTACCAGATTTCTCGATTCAAATCCAGAGTTACTGCTACAAATGGCCTCAGGAGATTGCAAAAAGGCTATGCTCTTAGAAGTGCCCTTAAATATACAGGACCTAGTAAAATAGGAGAACTATGCCAAAAACATACTATGAATTTGTACCTTTAAATGACAGCTTATAAATACTGATTTAAAAATTCAAAACTCTGGAACTGTTACCCTCAAATGAAATGTTCATAGATAAAATAACCCCTTGAGTATTATATATTTGGATGGTTGAACTTATTTTCTTTTTCATTTTGAGAGTCTACATCTCTGGAAGTTTAGTGGAATAGATGTTCTATTTTCCTTTGCAGATGAGAAAACCATCTCAGTAAGTGCAGATTTGCATAGCTGCACAAATTTACATTCAAGCATTTGTCGTGTACCTCCTCTATGCCAAAAGCCTGGGGAACCTGAAGTTTGGGAGACAGTCATGACTAGAACCCAGATCGTTGCCTCTTTTGTCCAGAAGCTGGTACACACACCATTCTGTCTTCCCCAAAATTGCCATAGTGAGTGGATCAGATCCCTGGTCCACTCGGACCTTTGTTCTGTGATGAAGATGGTACACATTGGAAGAGATGATTGTCATAGCTTATCAACTTCATAAAGCTAGGAAGAGGTATCCAAACGTTTTCCACTTATCTTAATAATTTGTAATGAATGCACTTTCCTTGGATTTATTTAGGTCATTCTTAAACCTGTTTGTGTATTCAGTCTCTAAACTCAATCTCTATTCAGTTGAAGCAAAAAGAAACATAATTGTATATACAGCTAAACATTATAAACCTCAGTTGAAATAGCAAGCTGTTCTTTCTTTACTTACATGTAAATAACAGTTTTGCCTACATTTTTCACTTTTTAACCTAGATTTATTTACATGTTATGTAATTAGATATAACCCTAATATTAACTAACAAGCTATTCAATATGAAACCCTTATTATAAGAAGGGATGTGAAAGTGGCTGTGGACTTTGAATTTTCGAAACCAAACAACAATGCTTCCCAAAAAACTCAGGAAAAAATATGCACTTTTGGTACTTTCATTTTATAGAAAACCTTCTTCTCTCAGTTCCTATTCTCAAGCATTTTGAAGTGATTCCCTGGCTAACAGTAATAACCAAAAATTAAAAGCTACGGCATATGTTGAATGGCTATATCGCCCCATAAATCATATTTACTGCCATTTGTTAACATACTGCATTAATTTCAGAAAATTCAACAACAGTTCATAAATTTTGCAGGATCTCAAAAAATGCATGCCATGATTTTATGCTGAAGACGAAAGGAATGTTGTTAATTTTAATGTATACTGGGAAGTCACATGATATTCTCAAATTTAATGGTAAAGTAAATTCAGCTAACTCTGCAGAAACATAAGGAGTCTTACACAATCAGTCTCTTGGCTGGCCAAAGGCAGATTAGGAATCAGGAAACATTTAGGAAATTAAATCCAACACCTGAGATGTGCTTTGAAAACTCCTCTGCACCAAGCACAGCCAGTAAAAGGAGCGGTCTGCAAGGCGATGGAGGAGGCGTATGAAGACACCTGATAATGGACAGCAGCTGCCACAGCAGAAAAACGGACACAACCACTATATGCAAAAAGTCATCTCTGAGCAATCATTCTTTGTACTCCAAATCTTCATTCTCATCCTAAAGGATAAAGCTATCTGTATGTCCAGATGTAGGGAATTTCCCCTAGGACACTGGTTGTCTTAGCTTGCTTGGGCTACTATTACAAAATACCATAGACTGGGTGGCTTAAACAACAGACATTTCTCACAGTTCTGAAGACTGGTAAGTTAGACAGAGGGTGCCAGCATAGTCTAGCTCTGGTGAGGACCCTCTTCCTGAATTGGAGATGGCTGTCTTTTTGTTGAATCCTCACATGACAGTGAGAAGCAGCTCTGGTGTCTAGGTGTCTTATAAGGGTACAGATCCCATTATGGGGGCTCTACCCTCATGAACTCATCTAAACTAATTACCTCCCAAATAACCTCACCTCCTAACACCATCATGCTGGGGTTTATGGCTACAATATACAAATTTGGGTGTGACATAAATATTCAGTCCATAATACTGGTCATCTAACTTTGGTGTGCCTAAGAATCACTTTGGGATATATAGGAAAAATCCAGATCACCAGTCCTACAACACTTGAGATTCTGATTCATTCCATCTAGGAGGTGGCCAGGGAATACTTTCAAAAGCAGGCCAGGGAATGCTGATGCAAGGGTTCACTGGCCACATTGTGAGACATTATGCCATAGGTTGCCTTTAGGCTGAAGGGACTGTTTACAATTCCCTATGCTGTGCCTGAAGGAGAGGAAATGTTCTGAGATCAGACTGTCTTATGAATGGTAAGAACCAGAACCAGGAATGGCCAACATAGGCACATCTACATATATGTTAGCAAAACGGTCCTTGATTTGAGTAGTCTGTATATACTCATTGTCCAATTCCCAACCCCACCTATATTTCCATGACCTAGGAAAACTATTTTTTTAAAGATTTCATTCATTCATTTGAGAGAGAGAGAGAAAGCATGAGCAGGGTGGGGGGAAGTAGCAGCAGAGGGGTGGAGGGAGAAGCAGACTCCCCACTGAATAGGGAGCCCAATGCAGGGCTTGATCCCAGAACCTAGAGATTGCAAACTGAGCCAAAGGCAGACATTTAACCATCAGAACCACCCAGGTGCCCCTGGAGCAAAGGGAAATAAAAAAGAATAAACTTAGATCACATCCTCATATCCAATCTAAATATGAGTTTATAAGATGGATTTCAAGAGGGGCAGTAGATGGGTACTGACTGCCAGTTGGGTAAATATAGCTGTGTGTAGGTTAATGGGATCAGTCTAGCCAAAGAGAGCTCACCCTGAGCAAGAAAGCATCTCCCTTACAGTGTGATGCCAAGAAAAATTCTCTTGAAAGAGAAACAAAAATAAAAATCTTGTGAGGATTATATTTAAGTACATATGATATTTTTTGTTTACTGGTTTACTTTGTCTTCTCTGCTAAACATGAAGGGAAATCTATGGTCCTAAGTGGTTCAAACAAACAAACGAACAAAAGATGACCTTCAGAAAAAAGTCACAAGGAGAACTGCTCATTCAACTGTCCTAAAGATAATGTAGTATGATCAGATAAAAACCTTGAATGGACAAGGCTTTGACAGAATTAATTACTGGAGCTTAATTTTTAAAACAATGAAATCATAACCTTAACAGCTTCAAACTATTTTGCAACACACATATTATGATGATTTTTAAAACGATTATTGTTCACAAGCATAAGAGGGAAGCACCAAAAGAAACAAAATTATTATACTGAGAAAATTAAAATTACTTTTAGTGTGTTGTATATTTCCCTACAAAAGTTCAAGTTGTCCTTCAAATATATGAAACTATTGATGTTTCAAGTAAAAGGAAAATGAATGCCTCCATAGCGCTGCTTATTATTAAATTATTTATATATTAGATCTACTCAAGGTATGTTTAGTAAAAGAACAAGCCAGTAAGAAAAATGAACTATAATTCCTACAGATCACTTCTCTTTAGAAGTAAAGACCACCTTTTGACATCCATTTGTGAAAAAAACTCCAAACAAATTAGGCATAGAAGAAACATCTCAACATAATAAAAGTCATTTTTGACAAGCCCAAAGGTAACATCATACTTAATGGTGAAATGTTGAAAGCTTTTCCTCTAAGATCAGGAACAAGACGAAGGTACCCATTCTTACCACTTCTATTTAATATAGTACTGGGAGTCCTAGCTAGAGCAATCGGGCAGGAAAAAAAGAAAATAACAATTGGAAAGGATGAAGTGAAGTTGTACTTATTTGTAGATGACATAATTTTATATGTAGAAAATCCAATGGACTGAACCAAAAAACTGTTAGATCTAATCAAGGAATTCAGCAAAGTTGCAGGATACAAAATTAACATACAAAATTTAGCATTTCTATAAACAACAAAATTTCTGGGAAAAAAAAGAAATTAATCCCATTTACAAGGACATCAAAAATAATAAGATACATAGAAACATGCAGAAATAAATTTAACTGAGGAGGTAAAAGATATCTATACTAAAAACTACAATAAATTAATGAAAGAAATTGAAGAAGATACATATAAATAGAAAGGTATCTCATGTTCATGGACTAGTAGAATTAATATTGTTAAAATGTCAATACTACCAAAAGCCAAATATAAGTTCAATGCACTCCCTATCAAGATTCCAATGGCATTTTTTATAGAAGTAGGAAAAAACACTCATAAAATTATATGGAACCACAAAAAACCCTGAATAGCCAAAGAAATCCTGAGAAAGAAGCAAGAGGCATCACACTTCCTGATTTCAAAAGATGCTATTTTGCTGTTGTAGTCATCAAAACAGTATTATATGGGCATAAAACAGACAAATAGACCAATGGAACAGAATCAAGAGCCCAGAAATAAATCCAAGTATATGCTGCCAACTAATATTTCACAAGAGAGCCAAGAATAATCAATGGAGAAAAGACAGTCTCTTCAATAAGTCGTGCCGGGGTAATTGGATATTCACATGTAAAAGAATAAAACTGGACCCATATCTTATACCCCTCACAAAAATTCAATCAAAATTAAGTCTTACAGTTGAAGACTTAAATATAAGAAGCTGAAACTATGAAACTCCTAAAAAAAAAAAAAAAAATAGGAATAAAGCTCCTTGACCTGAGTACTGGTAATGATTTTTTAGGTATGACACCTAAACCTAAAGCAATAAAATCAAAAATACAAGTGGGACTACATTAAACTAAAAAGCTTCTGCACAGCAAAAAAACAAAACAAAAAACAATAAAAAAGTGGAAAAAAAAACCCTACGGAATGAAAACAAATATTTACAAACCATTTATCTGATAAGGGGTTAAGATCCAAAATATACAAAGAACTCATCTATTCAATAGCAAAATACCAAATAACCCAATTTAAAAAATGGACAAAGAACATGATTAGACATTTCTCCAAAGAAGATATATGAAAGGCCAACAGGTACACGAAAAGATGCTCAATATCACTAATCAATAGGGAAATGCAAATTAAAGCCACAATGACCTATCACCTCACACCTGTTACAATCTTCAAAAAGATAAGAGATAACAAATACTCAGGGGACCCTTGGGCAATGTTGGTAGGGTTATAAATTGGTACAGCCACTGTGGAAAATATAGTGTCCAGGATCCTCAAAAAATTAAAAATAGAACCAACATATAATCCAGCAATTCCACTCCTGATAAGATATCCAAGGAAACAAAAACACTAATTTGAATAGATATCTGCACCCCATGTTCACAGAAACATTACTTACAAGAGCTAAAACATGGAAACAACATAAGTGTCCATCAATGGATGAATGGATAATGAAGGTGTGGTATATGAATACAATGGAATATTACTCAGCCATAAAAAAATAAGGAAATTCTACCATTTGCAAAAACATGGATAGACCTTGAAGGAATCACACGAAGTAAAATAAGTCAGACAGAGAATATGTATGACTGTATGATCTAATCTCATTTATATGTGGAATTGTAAAAAAAAAAAAAATCAAACATGAAAAAAGAGATCAGACTTGTGGTTACCAGAGGCAAAGGGTGGGGGTAGGTGGAAATGGAGGAAGGTTATCAAAAGATACAAACTTCCAGTTTGTAGATAAATAAGTACTAGGAATGTAATATACAGAACGAGGACTATAGCTAACACTGTTATATTAAACATATACAGGGAGTTAAGAGACTGAATCCTATGTGTTATCGCAAGGAGAAATTTTGTTTTCCTTTTTTCTTCTTTCTTTTCCTTTTTTGTATCTCTATGAGAAGATGGATGTTAGCTAAACCTCTTGTGGTTATCATTTCATAGTAAATGTAAATCAAACCATCATGCTGTATGCTTTAAACTTACACAATGATATGTGTCAATGATTATTCAATAAAACTGGAAAAAATAAAACCTCCTAGATACCAATTTAAATGGCTCCTCTTGCTGATTCTGGTGAAATATTCCGGGATAAAGTTAAGACTCAGGTAATACAATAAAAATTTATTAGCCAAGTTCTAGGTGCCTAGGAACTTATCACTGGCACATTGGGGAGCAGTTTCATAAACATAAAAAATGTTT
Source organism: Zalophus californianus (assembly GCF_009762305.2). Taxonomy (NCBI): domain Eukaryota; kingdom Metazoa; phylum Chordata; class Mammalia; order Carnivora; family Otariidae; genus Zalophus; species Zalophus californianus. Next base: position 81,575,358 of record NC_045606.1, read on the forward strand.
GTCATGATAAATTATTGTTGGAATTAAACTATTTATATCTTCAAAAAATCTATTTAATTTCTTTGAAAACATCAAGTTTTCCAAACATTTAGATTTATTATGGATTTTGGTCCCAGGTTATTTGTAAGTACTGGTCTCAAAATGCCATTGGCACAGAGACATATTCCCTCAGGAAAACAAAAATTAGGTGGATGATCCCATCTCTGTGTCCTAAATGTCTCTCAAAAACTTTAGGAAATTAATTCAAAGGGCAGAAACTTGGTTGCTTTAAAGCAAACAACTTCAAAGTGAACACAATGCATTTCTCTGCTTTAAAACACACACATAAACTCATTTCTAAAAGGATTGGGCCATGTTCAAGGCAGGAATATTTGTTCAACATCTAAATGCAGGCTATTAAGACTCACATGAGACTGGAGGCAAAAGAAAAAGCTGACAGGCACTCAAGGGCATCATCCCATAGCTTTCAAAATATTCCTTCTTTGGTCAACTTACTCCTTTTGGAGCCAAAGCATTGTACAACCACTTGTTTAATATAATGAAGAAATTATATCAAAATCTCAGCTGAATTCCACATTACTGAAGCTCACAGAGAATGAAACCATCTTCCTAGAGCCATATAGTAATTTCCTAGCCAGAATCATGTCCCTGCAAAAGTTTTTTTTAAAAAATGCACGAGCCACCAGTTATGACAGCCAACAGATCAAACTCTTATATACTGATTGTATATGAGAAAAATAGTGTAAGCAATAGGCAAATAAATAAACACAAGAAAACAAGAATTCCAAGGGGGCACTACCAAAAGAAAGATGTGGTACGATGTAAACATCCCTTAAACTCTGAAGCAGAATACCTGATTCAAGTTTGATCATGGCCTTCCCCTACTTCCTGTGTAACTTACAGTGAAATTAAAAGTCCATGACATGGCCCATGTGTCATGCTGCCTGCTGGCTTCTCCAATCTCAAACTCCAGCCAGCCCCCTCCTCAGACTGAGCATCCATTTGTTCCTCCTCAGTCACACGACACAGACCACACACATATCAGTCCTTAAATTTAGTCTTTCCTCAGTCACATAACTGGGAACCCATTTTCTTTCAAAGCATGCTTTACTTTTCCTTTGAAACATTTGCCAGCATGTGTGACTATACATTTGTGTAATTACTTAATTTTTCTCTTCCTGAGGGCTTGTGTATAGTGAGTAATATAAACACTCAATAAATGATGTTAAATTAATGACATCCTAGGTCTGACACTTACTAATGACATGTTATTTCAGACAAGTCAGCTAACTTCTCTGAGCTTCAGTTTTCTTACCTGTAAATTTGGGCAATGACACCATAACCTCTCCATATTTTATCTGGGCTATATTAACAAAAACATTTTGCAAAATTGGAAAGTGCCAATCAAATTTAAGGCATTACTGTTATGACATTAAAATTATAACCCAAAGAACTGTTTAATGACCATTATAGTCTTCACTTATTTGCTATAACACTGTATAGACATATCCAGAAAGGCCTTATATTCAGTACTAAGAAAGCTTGGTATTTAAGGAATATTATAGACTGTGAATAACAAACAATGATTTTTTGTAATTTATACCTAAGACTGATGTCACATGAGGTATCTCAAAACCTTGATTAATGTTATTTCCTTTAATACATTTTATGCCCAAGATGTCACAATAAAAAGAAATCAATTGGTACTACTTAATTGTTCTATTTATGTGGATTATTTCACCAGCTTAGAAAACAATATAGGGTGTATGCGACTTTATAATTCAAATGCACCCTGACATGAACAACTATTTAAATGAACATGAAAACTAGACAGACACTTTATACACCAAAATGATATGACTGGCCAATCATAAGTAGACTTCGTGTCTGAGCTAATCTTCTAAGAGTGGAGATTCATTTATGCTGCTCTATGCACAGTTCTCACCTCATCCCCTCTTCAAATGGCAAAGTAAGAGGATCTATGGTCCTTGTGCACTTCTATCAGAGCGAAGGGAGCCAGCAAGTGCCAGATGGAACATGACCATGGTCTTCTCTTTTCTATACCTTAACCCACTGGCCTAATAGCCCCAGACAGCAAAAGATTTGTGATGTTAAAAGAATTTACTCCTGTCTGGGTATTTGGGGGATTTCACTCCTGTCAGGTACTGCAACAAAGTCAAGTGATTTCAATTTACCAAGCAAGGACAAGAAATGGTTTCAGGAAAAACCAAGGTGATGAACTATTGAGCATTCAGTTCATTAGCTGTCATCCATCTTGACATCTTCATCTTTCAAGCAGTACTGCAGAAAATCAAAGACTTGTAGTGTTTCCTTTAAAAAAAAAAAAAAATCCAAGAAGGAAACCATATCCTCTTAAAGTTAAAGGGACCGTGAAGGCTATTTCAAATGGATTATGAAAGATAACCATTGTTGCAGAAGGGAAAATTTTGATAGATGCTCAATCATAAATACTACCTGTGCCCTTAAACAGACAATCTTAAAAATAATATCATTAAAAATATGTACTGAGTGAACTGCGGGAGTAACTTTTAGCTTATTCTAATTCGATGAATTCTGCATTTTAATATGTGGTAGTAGTGATATGCCAAATAACTGACCTTTTAGAAATAGCATCTTGAAAAAAAGAAAAGGCCCAAGGGGAAAAAAAATGTTTTCCTGAAAAATCAGCCAATAAAATGTGGGCAGTAAGACTCCAGTGACACAGCCAAGTATTGGTAATATCACCTCTCTTCTTTTGTTTCTCTCCTCTGCTTATTCAGCATTGAAACTTCAGTTTTTCTACACTTATAAGAGTTTCCTGGAATTACAGAGTAATGGAAGCAACCAAAGACATTAAAGAAGTGGTTTGTAACCTTCCCCAGCCACAATCTCTTACCAAGGGGAAAGAAACTGCTCCATTTCAAGTTCTTAGAGATCCCTAGAGATAAAGGTGGGATGAACATCATGCTATACTTCTGTTTCCCACATACAATTTTATTAATGCTGAGAGGCATTGTAATATTGCACTTGAATCTCTCTTTCCTTAGATAGTCAACCCTCCTGACCTGTAGATACTAACAAACAAAATAAAACAAAAACCCTCTCCCATGTCTCCCCCTTCTGAAATCTCCGCTCAAAGCATCTAAGTTGGGCCGTGAGAGAAAACGTTAACTCAGCTGGTATTTTGTATTGACTGGACCACAGAGCCTAAGACATGGACTCTCAGAGGACTCTGTGGTCTTGAGTTATTGGAGAACTGAGGGGCTACCCAGGTGTTGCTCTGTCCCTCAGGGAAAGCCCTAGATGCAGGTGGTTTGGGCGGGCTGCCTCTGAAGATGTGTTTGGTATCCAAGTAAGTGTCTATATCTGAAAATTATTTCCAAGGCCTTCAGCCCGAAATTCTCCGATATATTATTAAAACTCTTCTTATCATCACAGTACTATCACTACTCCCGCCACCCCAGTATACTGCATGATTCTTGGCCAGGGAACTGTATCAGGCACATTGCATAAAGAAACTCATATGACACCTGCAATAACTGTATGAGGTTGGCATTATTTTCAATTGATAGGTGAGGAAACAGGCAGATAACATGCTCCAGGTTTTTGCTACTTAAACCATGGTCCATGGAATAGCAGGTATAGCACCACCCATGAACTTGTTGGAAAAGCAGAATCTCAGGCCCAACCCCAGAGGACTGGATGAGAAACAGCATTTTAATAAAATTTCCAGGTAATCTATATGCATATGAATATTGAGAAGAACTGCTCTAGGTAAACGGAACCACTGAGATTTAAACTCTGACTCAAAAATCCAGATATTAAAATAGCCTCCTCTTCTTGATGATGCAAATACAGCTAAAGGATGAAAAGCATTGAGTACATTTACACTTAGGCATGATTTTTTCATTAGCTGACAAAACTTGATACTGAGAATTATAAATTCTGGAGGAGAAAAGGGTAACCTGGAAATCATAGAGATAGTAGATACTCTTGGTAGGGGAGTACGAGAGAACCACTGGGAAAGCTAATTGGGCTAAAAGCACACTTTGTCCATTTTGCAGTTTGGCTAAGGACTAAGGGTAACACTGTTCCAGCTTACCTAAAGTGCTCTCTGACATCAAATAACCCTAACAAGAAGCTCAAGCAGTCTTAATTGAATTATGCACGGGATCATTTTCCCATGAACCATAGCCGATGCATAAGAATCGAGAGACAGACTTTCCTTTGCTTAATGTACATATTTACTGTTCAGATTCTTACGTCAATCAGCCCAACATTGAGCTTTCTAGAGATACCAACTACTTCAAGAAGTCTGATAAATGGAAATATCTGTAGGAGTAGGAAATTCTTTTAAATGCAATTTAGGGGCACCTGGGTGGCTCAGTTGGTTGAGTGTCTGACTCTGGATTTTGGCTCAGGTCATGATCTTGGAGGTTGTGAGATCGAGCCCTGGGTAGGGCTCCACACTTAGCACAGAGTCTGCTTGTCACTCTCCCTCCCCTGCTTACACTCATGCTCTCTCTCTCAAATAAAAATAAATAAAATCTTTAAAATGCAATTTTATTTTTTCCACTATGTATAATAAATCAAACTATATTAACCAATCAAGCATCCATCTGGAATCTGCTGTGATGAAAGCCAAGCCTAAGAAGTAATCAAAATTTGTTATTTTATGTGAATTAGCATCTGCTCTTAAAAAATTTCCCTCAAACTTAAGTTGGTTATACATTTCTCCTATACTCTTATTTATACTATCAAATTTTCTAAGCAAATCTTTTGATTTCCTAGAATAGAGAGGTAAACTGCAGGCATCCACTATTCGTTATCATAATTAGAATTATTTCTATTGCCTTTTCGTTAAAAACTAACTGGATCCTATTATTTTTCCTTCCTCTTGTACTGGAGTATTTTAGTAAGTTACTTTCATAGTACCTAATTTCTTTAACACTTTAATTAGACAATATTTTCATTTCTTCTTGGAGGAGAATTTAGTACTATTTTTAAGTGTATTTTTCTTTTCCATTATTGTGTTATTGTAATTATGTGTCTCAAAGAGACACTCGCGTCATATCAATATCTAAGCCTTTGAGCTTGTTTATTTAAAAATGAAAGTTTGGCCACACAGTTTTTCACTATGAAAATTTTCCAAATACTACATATCATAGGATGACTTGTTAATGAATACATTTCCAGAGGGGGAAAAAAAAACTAGTTTTCTGTGTATTTTTAATATAAATGAAAGGGAATATAGGGCAACTCATTTTTGAAAGGAAGATTATAGTTTTTCACCAAACTTTCATTCTCATAGTGGAAAGTATACACTAATTTTATGTCACAGATGAGATCAGAGCCCATGAGATTAGAGTTTCTGTTTATATAATCAATATTTGTTAGATTACTCTAGCTCCTATCAGGAAGATCTGAAAATTTAATAAAGAAGATATATTTCATTTTGGGTAAGTAGCTGTGTATGTGAAGATTAACGGCATTGGCAGTGCCTGCAAATGAAGTCCTTTATTTTCTATAATAGAACAATGCAGCATCGGTGTTGTGACTGCTGTAAAATCTCAAAGAAGGAGCCTTAATGTGTACTATATGGTTCACTTCCAGACCCAGAAAGCCATTGGGTACTATTCTGGTCATTTCTTGCTATATAACAAACTACCCCCAAAATTTCGTGGCTTACCACAATCATTTTATCATCTATTATACTTTTATGGGTTGAGAATTCAGGAAGGGCCTGTCCGAGCAATTCTTCTGTGCCATGAGACGTAGACAGAAGTCACCGTGCAGTATTCAGCTGCTGGCTGGGCTGCTCCAGAGAGGCCAAGCCAGCGTCATTTACATTTCTAGAATCTTGGAGGAAATGATTAGAAGAGTGGGCTGAGCTGGACAGTTGACTGAAGCATCTACATGTGGCCTCTCCAATGTGGTGGTGGGCTCAGAATAGTCAGGCATCTTACTTAGCAGGCTAAGGTTCCCAATGAAGAAATGTCCCAAGAGCCCTGGATGGAAAGTGTAAGGCTTCTTCTGACTTAGCCTCAGAATTCCCAGAACATTACTTCCACTGCATTTATTGATTAAACAGGTCACTAAAGCCACACCAAATTCAAGGGGAATGAATTTAAACTCCACTGCTCAATAACAGGAATAGCAAAACATGTGCAGGCATCTTTAATCTACCACAGGTAACCACTTAGATCCTTATGTCCTTCTTTGCCCAACCAATAAGTGACTGAGATATTACATATATAATATATTATTACATATATATTATATAATATATATATAGAGAGAGAGAAATATAGATATATACACACATGTATAACAAAGTAAATCTCCAAATTAGTATGATTCAAAGTAGCTCCCACTTTCCCAAATGTAACTCCCTCATTGAGTCCAGGCCTGGAAAATAAGTTGAATAAATAATATAATATAGAAAACTTGATTATCCCCAACCTAATCATCCATGTTAAAAGCATATACATCATCACCACAACCCATTTTTTTTGTTTCCTTCTCTTCTTTGGCCTTTTATAGCTGCTTAGCACAAATTTCAGATGCTGCTAAGGAATACAACAATGAGATACTACAACCTATTTATTAGAATAGTTAAATCCAAGAAAACTTACAACGTCAATTCCTGGCAAGGATATGAAGCAAAAGAAACTCTCATTCATTACTGGTGGAAATGCAAAATGGCAAAATCACTTTGGAAGACAGTTTTGTGCTTTATTACACTGCTAAAAATAATCTAACCATATGATTTGTCAGTTGCTAGATTTAGCAGGATGATTTGAAAACTATGTATGTAAAAACATATATATGAATGCATGTTTATAGCAGCTTTATTCATAATCACCAAAAACTGGAAATACCCAAGATGTCTTTCAAAAGGTAATGAATAAACAAATGGTAGTACATCCACACAATGGAATACTCTTCAGAGATTAAAAAAAATGAATTATCAGTCCACACAACAAATGGATGAATCTTAATGCACACTGCTAAGTGAAAAATGCTAGTCTGAAAAGGCTACATACTACAATGACTCAATATACATGACACTTGGAAAAGACAATCAGTGGTTGCCAGCGGTTTGGAGAAGGGAGAGGGTTGAATAAACAAAACACAGGAGATATTTTGTGAAACTGTTGTGTATGATATTGAGGTGATAGACATATGACACTATTCATTTATAAAAACCCACAGAAATTTGTAGCACAAAGAGTAAACCTTAATGTATGAATTTAAAAAAAAAGTAGGAGGTCAGGCGATCCCAGTACGGAATACAGACCATGACAAGAGAATCTAATTGTACTACAAATATATAACCTGAACTCAGGGTGTGGGGTTAAATGGTGGCAACCAAAGTAACTTTGAAGATTACCAAAGAAAAAAGGAATTGTACCTAAACACTGTATTCTAGTTGATAAAGTTGTTTTTCATGGGGTACAGGTTAACAATTCTGAAATTGTTATACATGGATAACGGAAGGTGGGAGCTCACTATGGGGAGTAGAGAGTTATAGATAAGCAAGGAGAGGAGTCTAGAACGATGCATGTGGTGATAGATTAGAGTTTGAGACATCAATATAAACTTATGTTCAGGTTAATATAGATGCAGATGGGTAGATGTAGAAATAATTATAGATACATGTGTGTACAGAGGTTAGCATCTATCCATATGTTTCCAAGCTCTGTCCACTGGCTGAGAAAGTTAGAACAACACCCTAGTAGCAATAGGCACCCCCCAATACCCAGAACTTGGCTTCAAATTTCATTCTACAATGAAAATAACCAGAGCCCTTCAGAAAAATAACTGATTCTAGTGATGATGGGAATGGCACTTAACCTCCATGGTCTCACTCTCAAAAACCCATAACCCCAGCCTAATCATAAGAAAACACCAGGCAAACCTAAATTGAAGGACACTCTCCAAAATGCCTTACCAGAATTCATTGAATTGTCAAGGTCATCAAAAATAAGTGAAGTCTGAGAAACTGTTACCATCTAGAGAAGGACATATTAACTAAATTTAATGTAGAGCCCAGGACAGAAAATGGATACCATGTAAAACCAAAGAAAAATGAATGAAGTGTGGCCTTTAGTTTAAAAAGAAATGCTGCTGGGGGAAATGAATAAGATAATTACTATAAAAAGGAAGTTTGCACACCTACATTGACAGAAAAATTTAGGTATGGCCAGCAAATTGTTTAATCTTTGTGATTTATTGCTAAGACGAAAGAACACACTAATTTGAAGGGAAAAGTCTAAATATAGTTTTATCTGCCTGTATGAAATGAAATCGAGAAAAGAACACTCTCTGAATAGGACAAACGTTTCTAAAAGGCAAGGGGAGGATCCAAAGGCACAGGACAGCCTTCCGAGAACGATACCAGAAGGAGAAAGGAAGAGGAGAGTCACCAAAAAGATGTTTAAGAGGTTATAGGTTATGAAAACCAGGATGGGCCTCTACTAACTATCTGTCTGACCCTGGAAGCAGACGATGTCTAAGACAGAAATGGCTGAAAAGAGGCACCCTCACCCAAAACAATACAATAAAAGGAAAGAGATTTAGTAAATAACACTTAACCTCTGAAAGCAAAGAGAGAGAGAGATTGAGGCTGAAAGTAAACAACATATTGTAAGAATAAGGGTCCCCCCAGATATGTCCACACTCCACTCCCCAGAACCCGTGAATATGTTACAACATAGGAAAATTAAGTCAAAGATGGAATTAAAATTGCTAATCAGCGGAGTTTTAAACAGGACATTACCCTGGATTATCTAGGTGGACCTCATATAATCACAAGTGTCCGTAAGTGGGGAAGAGGGAGGCAGAAGAACCAGAACAAGAGAGATGGTGTATTAGTCTACTCAGGCTACCATAACAAAATACCCCAGTCTGGGTCGCTTAAATAACAGTTCTGGAGGCTGAAGTTCAAGATCAAGGTGCCAGCAGGGCTGATGTCTGGTGAGAGCTCTCTCTTTGGGTTGTGGATCACCAGCTTCTTGCTGTGTACTCACATGGCCTTTCCTCCTTGCATGCTAGTAGAGAGAGATTGAGAGGGAAAGAAAGAAAGAGAGAGGGGGGAAGAAGCAAGTTCTCTGATGTTTTTTTCTGATGGGTACACTAATCCTACCAGGTCAAGGCCCTACCCTTACAATCTCATTTAACCTTAATTGTTTCCTTAGAGGCTCTATCCCTATATACAGTCATATTGGACACTAGGTCTTCAACATATGAATTTGGGGGTGACATAAACATTCATCCATAACAGATGGGACCATGAGAAAGAACTGATTGTCCATTGCTAGCTTTGAAGAGACAAGGAGGCCATGAATGAAGGAATGCAAGCAGCCTATAAGAAGTAGGAAAAGGCAAAAGAAAAAAGAAAAAAAAAAAACCTAGATTCTCCCTTGAAGCCTCCAAAAAGAAATGCAGCCCTGCTAACACATTAGTTTCAGCCCAGTGAGACTGATTTCAGACTTCTGACCTCCAGAACTCTAAGATAATGCTTTTGTGTTGTTTTAAGGCACTAATGGTGGTTATTTGTTATAGCAGCATTGGGAAACTAATACAATTATGAAAAAATGTATGGGCGACTTGAAAGAGAAAAATAAAAGCATTTAATTTGCAAACAGTTGCTCAAGGATGACAAAAACTATACTGAGACTTACAGATATCTTATAAAAGAAGATAACTGTCCATAACACATAACGCTTGGCATAACCCTGTCAAGTTCATAACAAATATGCTCCACGTACTGTTCAGAATATCAGCCCTCCTCCTATTTTGTTACTGTCGATTTTGGCAGCTGTGGACTTCAGTAACTAGCACAGTGCCTGATAAAGAGTAGGCGTTCAATAAAGAATACATCCATTATGTAAACTAAATGGGGCTAGAAAATAACAAAGCTCACTATCACATATGGCTTGTGAAATTGGGTACATTAGTAAAGGAAGGAAGAGAGAAGGGAGCTAAAATTAATTGGAATAAAAATAGAAGTCAAATTGAAATCCAAGTGAAAATGCTAATGCATTCCTAGTGAGACATTTTTAACCATTGACAAAGCTTCTGAGTTTCAGTTGGGTCTTCACAACATCTTGCAAAAATGCATGGCACAGAGACAACCGAACACCCACCAGCTAACGTGGGGCTATGACTGTTCTGGCAAACGCATAACCCAGAGTAAATATTGTCTTGCATGAAGATGTGAGGAGGTGGATTAGGCATTGTAATTACCACTTGCTGGGTATTCTTTTTAAAGATTTAATCATTTAGATGAGACTCAGCATCACTAAAAAAGAAGTCAATATTTCTCTGAGCCAGGGAGCGAATGGTACTGATGTTTTTCTTCTGTTCAGCTGTTACGTGTACCTACCAAAAGTCAACTTTACCTGCTAGTTATTTATTCAAGACAGCACAGATAAAGAATCATGAGCATTCAGTTCATTTTCTTGTGTTCTCATATATTATTGATCAAACAAGTGATATTTAAACAGGGTTGCAATTTGTAGAATTACATAGTAATCTTGCTATATTATCTAAATTAATTTTATAACCAGCACTCAACCACTGTCCTTTGTGGTATATCTAAGGTATCCACGTGCACCTGCACAAAAGCAGATTCTCAGAGCAGCTTTCAGACTATGACTTCTGTTCATCTTCTCCTTGCCTACTGGCATCTACTGACATCAGTTCTTTTAATCTGAGTTCCTGACATTAAGCATTTGTAGAACAACACTTTGAGACATTGATTAACATATCCTGCCTTTGAGGTAGTGTCCTTAAATTTCAGCGTACAGAAGATCACCTGGAACTCTGGATTCCTGGGCCCCCTCAGAGAGATTCTAATTCTTTAGCTCTAGGTCTTTAGGTCTAGTACAGGAAACTATATTTTTAACAAGCATTCTGGGACACTCTGATCCACAGGATCAGGTCAATAGAACCAGATCCATTTTGCAATCATATAAAAATCTGTACAATGATTTTTATAATTTACAATTAATTTATATTTAAATTTTATAATTTACAATATTATTGCTCAAATTCCTTTCTTCCTTTCTTTATATTTCCAAGCCCTTATGTACTTACCTCTTTTAGTCCTCACAATAATCTTGTGATTTTAGGTATGATTATTATCCCCACTCTGATGAAGAGGCAAATGATTAAGTCACTTGCTGTATTAGTCTACTCGGACTGCCATATCAAAATACCATAAACTGCGTGGCTTAACAGAAATTTATTTTCTCACAGTTATGGAGGCTAGAAGCCTGAGATCAGAGTGCCAACATGGTCAGGTTCTGGGGAGAGCTCTCTTCCTGACTTGCTTTCTTACTGCTACTGTGTGCTCCCTCCCTATGGCCTTCCCTCAAGTGGGTTCAGGAAGAGAGAAAGATCTCTCTCTCCCTCTTCTAGTAAGGCCACCCACCCTATCAGATAAGGACCCTATCCTTATAATCTCACTTAACCTTAATTATCTCCTCAAAGCCTTATCCCCAAATAAGTCATATAGGGCTTCAACATATGAATTTTTCAAATTTGGGAGGGGGTAGGTGAGACAGATTTTAGTGCACAGCACTTGCCTATTACAACTAGTAAGTGGGATCTAGAGTTTTCACCCAAATTGCCTGATTTCAGAGCCCATACCATTTCTACCCTCCCTTGCCATGCTTCCCCTCTGTTTTGGGCCCACGGGCAAGAAATTGTGATTGACCTCTCAGTGATGGGACATCAGGGCTGACTAGGATGAATAGTCAGACCTTAATTACCTGAGAGTTGACTTTAATATAATACACATTATTTCATTAAGCTTTGAAGACCACGTTGTATCTGTTGGCTATGACTACTTTATTCCTGCTAATTTATCACTAGTGAAGTATCTGTTCTCACGGAGAACATTTAGACTTCAAAATGTCATGAAAGGGTAGACATGCATTGGAGAGAGGTTTATGCTAAGGGTTGAGGCCCATATAGGGAGGGAGATGGGAAGAAAAAGTGCAGATGGGTACAGGGGAGGGTAGATTATTATCACTGACTCTACTATTCCTCCTATGGAAAATAAAATAAAATAATAATTATTAATTTTATCTCCTAATATACAGTCAGCACACTACAATATTTATTTATTCATTCATTCATTCATTTATCTATAATGATTTATTTATTTATGTTAGAGAGAAAGAGAGAGAGCATGGGGGGGGGGGCGATGAAGCACACTCCCCGCTGAGCAGAGAGCCTGCACCAGGGCTTGATCTCAGGACTCCTATATCATGACCTGAGCAGAAACCAAGAGTCTGATGCTCAACCAACTGAGCCACCCAGGTACCCCTACAACATTTAAATATACACATATTCCCTACATAAAAATATTTGATATATAAAACATATATTTTATATCTCCTTCATAAAAATCTTGAATATTATATAGATAATTACGGCTCAGGAAGATCAGTTAAATTGTCCAATTCATAAGATATTTAAATGTGGGACCAGGAATTACAGCAAACTATGAAGAAATAAAGCATGATATTTCACATTTAGGAATTTGTCTAGGAAATTTTGGAAATTTAAAACTCAAACTTCACATGGAGTTCCTTCACTCAAAAGCTTAACTACATTCAGAGGCAAGGGCGTTTACCAATAAATCAAATGTAGAAAAGGTGTTCTCCTTATATTTCACTGAAAATTCTCACTGTGAGTGACACAATCATTTCCTCCCCAAAATAATCACATAGTGTGAATTTAAGTGTAATGACATCTTAATCTTTAAAAAGTGTGTCTAAGCAACATTACAGAAGGAAAATTTTGGTTACTGAAATATAAAGTCTAATGGGAGAAAAATATCTTCTTCAAAAAAAATGACAAAAATTTTCTATAATAAATTTTCTGATAAGCATAGATCTCTATAGTCCTGAGGTTGAATAGGCTCATTTTTACATATTTGATATTCATAAATTCAATAAGAGATCATACTTTTTCAACATCAACACCAGGACATTTGACTTCCCAATTACTTATTAATCAAAAATATCAAAAGCATAAATGTGCTATTCAGAGAAAGAAAGAGGGGAGGGGGAGAAAAAGAAAGGAGGAAGGAAAAAATAAAAAAGTCAGAATAAGAAAACGGCCATAGTAGTTTAGTTCATAAAGGGAGGCAGAGCTCTGTACATTGCTGAGTCCATACTCTCAAGGGCCCAGCATAGGAAAGCCAGGACCAGACACACATCAAAAACCAAATTCCTATTCTGGCATTTTTTTTCCCACTGCACCACAGATTAAAATGCAAGAAACCCATATCCTCTACTTATTAAATATAAACATAAGAAACAAATGCATGGCTTGTATCTATTCCCCAAATGATCTTTATATAATTAGCATTCATTTTTAAAAATGATTTTATTTAGGATAGAAGGTCGGTTAAAGTCAATAATAAAACTGATAGTATCTTTCACACTTGGCTTCCCAGGAGAATCTTGCCTTGCTCTAATAGATCCCAACCCTCATTTTCTATGCAACATAAATAAGGGAATAGAATGGTGTGGCAGACAACTGTTAAGGCAGGTTGGTAATATAGAAAGGCTGAAAGTGAGAAGTGACAGGAAAAGTGTTCCAGATATCTAACCCCAAACTTAGTGGTTAAAAGCCAACAGCAAAATTTATTCTGCTTGAGTCTACAACTGTGTAGAACTCGAAGGGGACAGCTCCCCCCGTCTCTCTTGGCATCAGCCAGGACACTATCATGTGTGGGGGCTGGTGTTATCTGAAGCCTCAAACAACTAGGCCTGGAACAGTTGGGATTCTTGGGCAGCTCTATCTCTGTGTAATTTCTCCTCATGATCTCTCTTGCGTAGTTGCTTCAGCATAGCTGGACTTTTTAAACGTTGGCTCAGTACTCTCACGGCATGTGTCCAAGAGAGTGAGCAGGTAGAAGCATATCACTTTTTATTACCTAGGTCACGTCTATGCTCTGCTTCTGTTGTGTTTATAAGCCTCCCCAGTTTCAAGGGAGAGAACATGGACCTCACCTCTATATGGAGAAGTATCAAATTTACATTGTAGGAAGAACATGTGGGGTAGGATATATTGGTGGGCCCATCTTTGGAAACTATAACCTGCACAGATATCCTTTCAGCAGCTCTTAGGAAACTAGAACAAAGGCACCATGAGAGGTTGTCAAACCTGGGAACTGCTTGTTTCCTGCCCACCCAAATACTCACAAAAAGGAATTACAGCAGACGTAATGCTTCCCAATTCCTTTCTTGAGGAGCATCCACACCCCCTTCTCCAATCCTCTCACCAGTGTCCACAGCTCCATCAGCTCCCTCTTGACAGTGGTGAGCCCTTGACAGCTCTATTTGTTGGTTCAATTAGCCACAGCCCCAGACGATGGTCAAGCATGGGTACCTGCTCAGCCAGAGCCAGTAAAAATCCACTCCTTCATATTACAACATGGAATAGCATTTTATAATTGGGAGAAAGCAAAGAAGAGAAGAGTAAGGAGGAAAGGCAACTGACAGGAGCAAAGGCAAATAACAGAGAGCAGATGAAGAGAGAGGGGAGTGAGAGAGAACACCACCTCTGGTTCCTGCCCATTCCTGAGGTCCAGGGCCTTCTTGAAGCTCAGTATACCACCACTGTATTCTTATGCTAAATTCCTTTTGTTTAAGCTACTAGAGACTCGCCAGGGCACAATGATATCAATTTAAATATATATAATCTTGTGTCAAAGATTAGTTGTGTAGATGGACCATGTGTGAAAGGGGCTGGTCACCTTCTAAGTTTCTCTGGATCCAGAAAGAGTTCTAATTTATACACAGATCAAGTCAGTAACAGGTTTCCTTTCTTTGAATAGTGGGCCTCTGTAAACCTGGCCCATCAAAGGCCCACATTTTCTCCCTGGGACCTGGGGCCTCTTAAAGGACAAACCCGACAGGTAAAAACTGACCACTGTAAGTAAAGGGGACAGAGTTTTTAAGAAATCCATCTGTTATTACACATTACAGATCAAACAACGCACTGGTAACTGTTGAGGAAGAGGAAAGCTGATGCCAAATCCAGCTCACACTGTCTGCAGTGATCTGATTCTTTCATCCTCTAAGGCCAGTCAAGTAACATCCCTGTTAACATAAAGCAGCTGAAGGAAGCAGGGGTGGCAGGTAGCACTGGCATTACTCCAGGAGATTCATCCTTTTACAAAAACCTCAACTTGAGGCCTGTATTTATAAAATGTTCCATCTACTGGAATTGTTTTCTCTTGATATTTTGACTTAGGAAAAAAATGCAGACACTAGCAAAGTCAATCGGGTTACTTCTCATCTGTTCAGAGCAACATTAGGGCATTTGAACTACATTTAAAATGTTGATCAATCATTATTGGGGTCAATTCAAAACTTGAAAGTACTCAACAAGGTAGAATTTTACCTAATTTTTTTTATAAGTGTAAATGTTTAAATATACAAGTTCATAAATATGAACATATAAAATAAATCTGGAGATATATAGAAGTATAATCATGTAACACACACATTGCCTGATTTTAAGATTAGGTTTTTTTTAAAGATTTTATTCATTTATTAGTGAGACAGAGCACACAAGCAGGGGGAGCAGCAGAGGGAGAGGGAGGAGCAGACTCCCCGCTGAGCTGGGAGCCCAATGCAGGACTCGATTCCAGGACCCTGGGATCATGACCTGAGTTGAAGGCAGACACTTAACCGACTGAGCCACTCAGGCGCCCCCTGATTCCAAGATTAGTTAAGCAAGCTGGACTGTGTGAAGGAAAAATTACATGGCACTAGATTTTGTAAACACAACAACTGGAAAGTCTTCCACAGAAAATAAGCTCAATACACTTTTAGATCTCTAAAAGGGCTTATTAGACATCACAGTTTAGTATAAAAGCAAGGCCTCATCTTTCTAGTTTCGTTCTATAATCTATTTACTTTAAGGTCTTCTCATTTTTTTTTCCTTTGTTAATGAGAAACTAGGATAATTTAGTGTGGGGGAAAAAGAGATCAGTAGTGCTTATTCACTGCCGCCCGCCCCTGTGGCCCTTTAAGCTACTAATAGAGCAATTGCTACCATCTTAGATGCTCTTAGATGCACCCTGCACCACCCCCATTCTGTGGTACACTCTGCCATTTCCCGAGCTAAACTTCCGTCTGATGGTATCTAGGAGAGGAGAAACAAAATGCCACATGCTGATGTCTAGCTCAAAGTAAAACAGTATAGGTCAAGCCAAGTCATGCTGCCTAAGGGTCTGTGATAGTCACAAACAAGCACATAGAATGGCCAGAGCAGAGCACTCTCCAGGGCAGACAGGGGTGACTCAGAAGGATAGGGCTCCCTTGGCCGGAGCATACCCCAGAGGTAGGTAACTCCACCCACAAACAAGGACAAAACCACCCGCAGCATCACACCTGAGTGTTCAACATCAATACCTCCAGCCCATGGAGGGGTGGCTCAGCCTAATCTTCCAGTGTGCCATCCCCCTCTGACTCCCAGTTGCTCCCAGTGCTCCCAGTGCCCACTGTCATGTCAATACAGCAGTTACGCAACAAATGTTGAGCATTCTCTATGCAGCAGCAATCAAAACAACAAACAAACAAACAAAAAATCCTGTCCCTATGGAAGTTATACTCCAATGAGGAAAGAAACGATAGTAAAAACAGGTAGTAGGAAAGTCAGAACAAGCCATACTGCGTTCTGGTCAGGGCATACATTAACCTCCAAGGGGCCTGGAACAGACAGCCCTGAGGGAGGTCACTGTGCAGACAGGAAATAAGATGGAGGGCCAAAGATGGAGTCCCTATTTTCAGCACTCCTACACTTTATCTTTCCCACCTTCTTATTGTCACTTGAGTAGTTCGATCCAACAGTTCTCAATTTTTAGCATGCACCAGAATCATCTGAAAGACTCATTAAAACACAGACCACTGGAACCACTCCCAGAATTTCTAATTTAGGAGGGCTGGGGTAGAGCCCAAAATTTTACATTGATAACAAATTCCCAGGTGCTGCTGAGGCTGCTGGTCCTGGGGTCACACTTGGAGAATCACTGGTTTAATCTCTCAAGAATGCTCCTCTACTCATTCATCTATACTTATGCAAATGCCACACTTACTTCATTCTTAAGCACTGTGTCTTTTATGAAGTCTTCCCTACTTGTTAGACCAAAAATAATTTCTCTCTCCTCTGGGCTTCTGTAGCTAGCCAGAGTTCTCTCAGACCATCACCTCCCTTTGCATTAGAGCTAATGTGTAAATGAATATTCCTTAAGAGTAATGATAGTGAGTCACTTATGGTTGCATCTCCCATAATGCACGTCAAAGATTTTTAGTAAATATCTTAATTGAATTAAAGATGAAGACCATGACCTCAAGAAATTTAAAGTTAATCTCAGGAAACAAACTAAGGGTTGCTGGAGTGGTGGGGGGGTGGGAGGGATGGGGTGCCTGGGTGATAGACATTGGGGAGGGTATGTGCTTTGGTGAGCGCTGTGAATTATGTAAGCCTGTTGAATCACAGACCTATACCTCTGAAACAAATAATACATTATATGTTAAAAAAAAAAAGATAGCAGGAAGGGAAAAATGAAGGGGGGAATGGAATTCGGAAGTGGAGACGAAACATGAGAGACTATGGATTCTGAGAAACAAACCAAGGGTTCTAGAGGGGAGGGGGGTGGGGGGATGGGTTAGCCTGGTGGTGGGTATTAGAGAGGGCACGTACTGCATGGAGCACTGGGTGTTATATGCAAACAATGAATCATGGAACACTACATCAATGTATGGTGATTAACATAACATAATAAAATAATAAAAAAAAACAAGAGAATGGAGAATCTTCCTTCAAATGAGAAATAATGGTCTTAATGATTAAGAAACATGGACTTTCTCCAACTTTTTTTCATTTGCTCCCAAATATTGCTAAAATCTACTTTATTTCAAAAGTAAATTCCCTCTGTTTTTTTTTTTTTTTCCTGAGCTCAAATAATTAATGAGAGATCAGGCTAATATACAGAATGTAACAGCTATGGGCCTTACTGGTTTGAGTAATTATTTCAAGAAATATCATATCTTAAAATACTTCCAGCCAGTGCATCCTTTTTATTAGCACTCTATAAATTTGCTGTCACTGTGATATCTGCAGGGAATGCCTGTAAATTAAAAAATCAAATAACGAAAATAACATTGCCACAATTTTTTTTTAAGCAATCTGTTCTGAAGGATCTGAGTAGATGCAGTTGAAATATGGACTTGGAGCTCAAGTGATTAGAACTTAGAGGGAAAACAGTGCTATTTCTACTTGCCTTTCTTTTGCATTTATTTGTTATTCTCCTAATCTTGTCTGAGGTAGCTTCAGGGATGAGTTCTGTTATATGGTGATATCTTCCTTTATACAACTAAGCTTAGAAGTCAATCAGACCAGCGAATAAACTCATAATGCCTAGTCCTCCTATGATGTAGATGAACCTAGAAACATTTTAGCTAATTCATTTGGGGGTGATTTCTTTATGTGAAAATTTGGAAATGGGAGCAAATATAAATGCCCACCACCTAAACCAGGCAATCAAGAAATTTCAAAGCCCTCAAATCAGGGAGAAGTTGTAAAGTTCCACACTGCTGGGTAATTCTTGTTATGGGGAACACCCATCTAACATGACATATTATCTACCATAAGATTCATGCATTCTTTGATTCTGCCCTGTAGGAGGTAGTCTTCTTGGTTCAGTCAGTTAGCTCTTGTCTTAATGGTATTTGGGGAATAAGCATGCTTTTCTTCCTCTCCTTTGAGAAAGTTCTCTCTGACTAGATTCCTGACGCACAGGTCTTAATGATAAGCAGGTCCTTTGTAATTGCATGGTACATTTACTCTGTTGTGGAAGCAAAGTAAACTTTCTTTCTTGAGCAGGGAGATCTTTACTCAAAGGATCTGGAAAATTTACCTAACCACTCATCAAAGCGAAATAATGCCTTTTCTAGAAGAAGAGACAAGGGAGAAATACAAATAATAGGAAAAATTCTGTGCACTACCACAACCCAGCTACATGGGATGCTCTCTGCTTCTACTGGTGCCTAGAGAAGTCTAAGTTTTATAATGCCTCTGAACTGAATGGTGTTATTGCTATTGTTATGATTCTACAGGCAGAGGTGGTAGCTGCATTTATAATCAGCCATTTCTACTTAGTTACCCAGGTAAAGAGAGTCCAGATGTTGAGTTTGTAAAATACTCAATAGGGAAAAAAAAGGAGGTGCAACATGGGACCCACTGATAAAGGAAATGCCTCAATTCTGACAAGAGCAATGAGTCATCTTCCCTTAGCACCATTATTTACTCCCGGAAAATTGGTCATTTCCAACCTCATACAGAAATGTTCTAATACTGTATTAGAAGTTTAAAAAACAAAAAAATTCCAGCCTTGACCCTACAGCTACCTCTACCCACACCATTTCTATTCTTTCCTTCAGATTAAAACTCATCAGGTGAGAGGCACTACCCAAGTCCTCTTTGCTTTTCTGCCTTATTAGTCCCAGGTCTTAAATAAAATGGTGTATTGTTGACTCTCAGTTTTTATCTGCAGTCCACACATTTCCTCTGCACTTTAGTTTCTTATATGCAACACTATCACTGCATGGATGTTAGGTAGGTACCTATAATTTAACACGCTCAAAAGAGAATTTCCCACCCTCTGCACACTCAAATATGAGCTTTCCTAGTCTTTTTTGTTAAAGAAAAGAGTACTCCCAATCACCTAGTTTTTAAAGTCAAAACTTGGTAATTAACACATGCCCTCAGCCCTCACTGTCAAGGAAGAAGCTGGATCTTTCACGTATTTGGCGGTGATAGAACTTATATGATATCTTGGCGGTTTGGATATGGGGGTCTCCCTGAATCTACAATTGGCTACTACAATCCATTTCCTACAGAGCACGAGGCATCATTGTTTCAACACTTAAACTGGGTCACTCCTCTATTCAGAATTCTTTAGTTCATTCTTATAGCAAAACCCAAATTCTTTTTTTTTAAAGATTTTATTTATTTATTTATTTGAGAGAGAGAATGAGAGAGAGAGAGAGAGAGAGAGCACATGAGAGGAGGAAGGGTCAGAGGGAGAAACAGACTCCCTGCTGAGCAGGGAGCCCGATGCGGGACTCGATCCCGGAACTCCAGGATCATGACCTGAGCCGAAGGCAGTCGCTTAACCAACTGAGCCACCCAGGCGCCCGCAAAACCCAAATTCTTAATCATGGCCTGTAAGTATTTATATGCTCTGACTCTTGCTTGCCCCTCAAACTTACCTCTTGCCTGTCTCCCTCTCACTCAGGATGCTTAAGACACACTGGCTCGTTTCTGTTCTTTGAACGAACGTGCCATACACGTTCCCATTAGTCAAGGCCTCTGTCATATTCTCCGCCTTGGGTGCCCTTCCCTGTTCTTCACAAGGCAGATAGTCTACTGTCCCCCTCTCCCTGACACCACATCATAAATAGCCTCTCTTCCAGCAGCTCAGTTGGTTTTCATCATGGCACACACACGTCTCTCAACACAGTTCCATCTCCCACGACCCCCCACACTTAGGATTTAAAATCCTCTCATTGGTTTATTGGCCTACTTCTCTCTCTGGTACACGGCAGCTCCAGGGGCTAGCACAGATTCTGGTATGTAGTGGGATTTTAATTAAAATTTACTAAATAAGTGAATAAAAGCTGGGCTTGTCCTGAATAAATATGAAAAAATGAAGCCAGCTCTGTGTCATAAGCCCTGTATCACGCTACCTCACATTCCCAGTGAATTAACTCCTCTTTAAGACTAATTGACCAACATAAGTCATTCTTGCACTTTAAAGGTGGGGAAGGACAGGGAAGATTTTTTTTTATGTATGTGCAATTAACATTTTGCAGTTGAAACCTTAGTTTATCCTGATGTGAAAGGTATCACAGATAATCCTCAACAGCACATTTTTTATTTTTTAAAGGATATGCCACTCATGCTTAAGAGCCAGCGCATATTAATATTTTAGGAGATCATGGGTTCTTTGACAATCTGAAGCAAGTTTGGACAGAAACCTCTGGAAAAAATTCATATACAGAAAAAATTTACAGACAGTTTGAGTGAAGTCTATCCATTATACACTCTGAAGATTCTGGGTCCTAAATAAATAAATCCTCTCTTTACCCCATGAAAAACAAGGTTCCATTGTCTCCCATCGTAAATCTTGAGGCATTGTTGGTTTTACTTATAACTCCTCCTCAAGCAATCCGAACTTCCCCATTGCCCGTACAAACTGAGAAGAAAGAATAAGTAAATTGGGAGGAGTGAAAGGAAGTAATACATTTATTGGACACTAATGTGTGTCCAGCTGTGGTGTAAAACCCTGACAGATGGGTTTTCTCTTTTTTTGTAATGCAAGTACCTGACCTAGGCTTCAGTTGCCAGGCATCCACTTCAAAAATAGCTCTCTCTCAAATAAACACACTGCCAGCCACAAACTAGAGAAAGAGCCAGGCCATACCATCCCCCTCACCCCCAGGCTCCTTTGTTTTAGTGATCTTGGTTGGTTTCAATAAATGACCAGTTTGGGCTGTGGGGTATTTTTTTTTCCTCTTCTGGAGCATTACATTCCTGCTCTCATACTGTAAATTAACCAATAAGAAGTGAGCACAACAAAACCGAGGCCCCACCCTTGACCACAATAAAAGCACAATCAATCTCAGACACCTCCCTCTCTCTCTCACCTCTCACCTCGCTGTGTGGCCCCAGATGTGCTGTGTATTTCCAGGGCTTGTAAGTAATAAACCTTCTCTTTTTTTCAAAGTTTCCTGATGGTGATTACAGAAAGGCATCTTACACTCATAATAAGAACCACAAGGGCTGGTCCAGCCACAACACTGGGTGTGGACAGGCTGAGACTGGTACCTAACACCAGCACTCTGAAATCTATTTTCCATGGATTACTGAACTTAATGCTCAAAACAAACTGTGAGGTCAATGAGCCCCATTTTTGCAGTCTGGAAATTGAGAAAAAATGAGGGTAAGTCACTTCCATGTAAGAAGTCCATTATGGAGCCTAGATTCATATCCAGATTATAAACTCCTTTCTCTATATTATGCCATGTATTCTTATTTTAAAAATGGCTCAGTCATTATTTCATTTAACTAATGATCTGGACACTCCCCTTAACTCTCTGACTTCATCTTCTGTTACTTTTACCTTTGCTCACTTCACGAAAACCCCATGAGCTTTCTTGCTATTCTTTAAACTAAGTTCCTTAAACAAAAATCAGCTATGAAAGCAATTAATAGTACTATTGTGAAATATAATTATTTATATGTATAATTAGGAATCTATGACCTTAAGAAATGTATTTTGGTTAAAGTTTTATTTAGGAGATGATTACCTCGACTAAGATATTTGGCAATACAGATATATTTGTGAAATTAAAGTATATTAACAATTACGGAGAAATAATTACAAATTAAAATGACTACAGAACAAATAGTGTTACAATAGAAGCATAAATATAACCTCATTGAAAATGTGCTAATATTTTATCCAGTTTGTGGATATTAATTCCAATTCTTTCAAACTGCAACAGATTTATTTATGGAAATTGCAAGCATGCGGAGTACAAACATTCTACTCCATTCTACATGACACACTTACTAGCCAAAACATGTATCTCAAGTTGGGAATACTGGGGAAATGCTGCACTTTTTAAAATATATTTGTGCCCTTTTGCTTTTTGAAGTGTATTTTTTTATATATTGAGATCCCTTTGCTTTCCTGAAAATAAAATCACTTTTAGTCTTCATGACCTGTGAATATTAGTACATAACTGAAAAGACTTATAAATAATGAAGAATCCATTTGATATGGTAGACATGTTAAGATTGCTCTATGGCTTGTGACTGCAGCAATTATTATAAATCTTTTATTGGTGAATTTTTGTCCATGTCTTTCTCATTCTATACCAGCCAGCTATTTCCCAGCTCAGAAGGATACCATGCTGGCTGGGACTTTGTTAATGTGGAATATTTTTAACATGCAAAAACACAGAGAAGGTTATATGAAAAGTCACATCCCCACCACCAAGTATTTATAATCCCCTTCTTTCCTCCCCAGATATAACCACAATATTGAAGTTGCTGTATTTCCTTCCCTGTCTGTATTTTTATTTTCCCTCATATGTATCTATTCATAAAGAATATAAGTATCATACTTTTACTTTTTCTATCACCATTATGCTTTCAAGATTTGGCCAATGTTGATATATTAAGATCTACTTCATTTATTGAAGTCTTATGTAATATACCACAAATTATTTATCCTTTCCCCTATAATAGTCATTTATGTTGTTTCTAATTTTTCACTATTAAAATCAATGCAGCACTTATATGAAAATCCATGGGCACTTATATGAGAATTTCCCTATAGTATGTACCTAGAAGAATTACTAGCGCTAGTACAGAATGCAAATTTTCAACATTACTGGATATTGCTAAACTGCCTTCTAATGTGGTTTCACCAATGTATTCTCTCACCAATAGTGTGTGAGAGTTTCAAATTCCCTACAACCTCTCCTGTATTTGGTACTGCCAATATTAAAAAAAACAAAAACAAAAACAAAACACAACAAAAACCACCTTATTTGATGGGTATAGAAGTATATGTCCTTGATTTTTTAAAATCTGTATTATCTTGATTACTGGTGAGCCTGAGCATTTTCATGTTTATTGGCCACTTACTTATCCACACTTATTACCTGCTTGTTCCTGTTCTTGTTTTTTTTTTTTTTATTTTACTCAGCGAGCTGTTTTTCATTTCTCACTGATTTCTGGAGTTATTTATATAGACAGGAACCTAATATATATATATATATATATATATATATATATATATATATATATATATATATATATATATATAATGTTTCCTACAAAATTTGTTTAAGTGTTGTTTCCAAATGTGTCTTTAAATCCGTCTGGCTTTTATTTTGTTTTAAAATGTGAGGTACAAACCTAATTAATTTTATTTGTCCATTTATATAGCAAATTACTTCAATATAATCAATAATCTATTCTCTCCTCACTGATTTTTAATACCATTCCATTCATTTGATTTCCCATATGATCAGTTCCTGAGATCTCTATTCTGTTTTGCAATAAATGTACAAAAATAAATTAATAATTAGGTATCTTATAGGCAGCTCATAGCTATTATTGCCCTTTTGAATTTTTCAATGTAATGACATTTGTTTCTGCAGTATAAAAAAGTTCTTAAATAATTCTTATACCCAACAAAATTGCTACTTCTAAAATCTGTCAGTAAATGCTCTTGGATATTCTTACATATACACTTATATTCTGCAAACCATAATCTTATTACTTATTTTCTAATCCTTATATGATCTTTTTTATTCTAATCCCTATATGCTCCTCTTGTCTTATTGTATAGTCTCAGGCCTAGCTACATAAATAATTGACAGCATGCATCCTTAAAGAAGAGGGAAGCATATTTACCATAAATGTTTTAAACTGTTAACTAGTATATTCAGATTTTCTCTTTCCTCCTCTGTTGATATTGGAAATTTATACTGTCTTAGAAAAGTGTTCAGCTAATCTAAGATAGCATGCTATTTATTTGGCATAACATGTTCAGAATATTGTCTCAAGATTTAAAAATCTTTACTAGATCAGAAATTATATCATTTTTATTGCTCATAGTGCTGTATGTGTTTGTGTGTCTCCTTTTTTATTGATAAATTTTGCCACGGGCTCATCTATTTTAACCTCTTTTTCAAAAAACCATCCTTTGTGTTTTGTTAGTAATTTCCATATTGTTTTGTTTGCTCTTTTATTACTTTGTGCTCCTTTTCTTATGATTTCCCTCTTTCCATTTCTGTGGGTTTTCTGCTGTTCCTTTTCTAACTGCTTGTGTTAAATCCTCATTTGTTTATTTTCAAATCACTTATTTTCTAATATATACATTTATAACTAGAAACCTTCCTTTAAGAGATTACCACAACCCATGAGTTATTATATGTACTATGTTCACTGTCATTCAATTATAAATATAGTATGATACCTACTTTACTTTCTTCATTAGCTCATGAATTATTTAGAAGCCTATTTTTCAATTTCCAGCTAGATGAGAGAGTTTGGGTTGTTTTTTATAGTCCGTGCCTAATTTTGTTGAATTTATTTCATGGAATTTATTTATTTATTGCTAACATTTTTTGGGACCTTGTGTGATAATACCAACACACATTAGTCAAATATTTCCCATGTGTTAGGCACTATTCTAAACAGTTCACCACGTTTTAACTTGTTAAAACTCACAAAAGTCCTAGATATTATTATTACCTATAATTTGTGAATGAGGACTCTGAGCCATAACAAGACATAGCAAGATTTAACCACCTTGCACACCTAGTATATTGTGGTGCTAAGACTCAGACTTGGTCAAACTCCAGAGTCTGCACTTACACCCTCCAAAACAGACTGGTTCGATGTAGCATGCTCAAGGAGAACAGATGTTCACATTTGTTGAACGTGCAATTGGATATACATCGATGAGATCAGTTTTGCTAATTGAGTCATTCAAATCTTCTATATCCTTTGGTCTAATTAATATATCAATTTCTGGGAGATGTGTTAACATCTCTTATTTAGATTATAGTTTCATTAATTTCATCTCACTGTGCTTTTACTTTTTAAGTTCATTTCAGTTCATACTTGTCTTACCTTTTGATGAATGATTTTTTATTAACCTATATTTCTCTAATCTCTACTAATACTTTACAATAAATTCTATTTTCTGATATTACTTTACTATACCACCTTTCATTTTCTTTTTATTTGAATTTGCCTAGCAAATCACTTTTTATTTTCATACACACATACATATGCATACATACACACACGTGGGTGTGTGTGTATGTATTTGTGTAATACACTACTTTTTTGCTGGATTGTGCATTTTACTCAATCTGAGATTTTCTGTTTTAATGGCTGAGTTATGCTGTAACTATTGATATTTTATATTTATTTCTACTGACTTATTTTGTATTCTTTATTTACCATCCTTTCTGTTGTTTCTATGTTTTCTCCTTTTCTGCCTTTCATCAGATTGATCAACTTTTTGGTATAGCACACCTTTTTTGCTTCTAGTGATTTCTAAGCTATAGATTGTACTTTTATTCTTTTAACTGTTAACCTTAAGTTTTTAATGTACACAATTATATAATGACATATTAGGTACATTATTATTTTTATTTTATTTTGTTTTGAAAAATGCAAAGAGTTTAGGAAGGCTTAATTTCAACCATTCAAATACATCCTTGTTGTCTAAAGCTTTATTTCCACATTATTTAAAACCAATGCCAGCCACTTTTTGAAAATCATTGCTTCTTATACTTTATTGCTTATTACTAGAATCAATTTCCTTCTTTTAAAGTTAGTAATTACTTCAGGAAGAGTCTGTAAGAGGCAAATTCCCCAACTCTTTATATGACCTAAAATACCTTCATTTCCCTTTATTCTTAAATGATAGTTTGAGAATAGATTTATAACTATTGTTATTTTTCCCTCAACATTTAAAAAACATTTCTTCTGTCTTGTGGCATCTATGTGACTAATTAGAACTTTGCTAGTAATTTTATTGCTGAACCATCATGGATCATGTCTTTTCCCTTTGGTATCTTTAAAGATTTCCTTTTGTCTTTTCATTTCCCAGTTTCCCTGTGATGTGTCTAAGTGGGCCTGGCTGTTCCTTCAGTCTGAGACCCATCTCATTCTCTATATCTACATCTTTCTATTCTATCCTTCTGGAACTCCTGCTTTAGAGTTTTACAGTTTTAGAGCTTACATTTAAGTCCTTGATCATACTGAATTACTTTTTCATATGGTATAAGCACAGTAGTATTTTCTTAAAGTGGCTACTGCCTAGAAAGTTCTTCTCTAAACATTAATGATCTGACCAAAAAAAGACAGATTTGGGGTTACTATACATAATTGTTATCATAGCACTATTAGATGATGTGAGTTACCAGCCTCCTTGATATTTTGATCTCTCTAAAATATATGGAATTTTAAATCTTAGTACAGAGATATTGATTCTTTTACATTTTCTATGGTCCACAGAACTAAAAGGAGCCATCATTACTTCAATTTTGATACAAGATAAAGAGGGAGTACTAAAGCACCAAGAACTACAAAGTTCAATGAGCTTTAACCAACTTGAGTCACTAGTATGATGGATTCTAAGGAAATTAAAAACTCATTTACATAGGCTGATTTCTTACATTGTCTTGATGCAGCCTTGTTCTAAACTCTCACTGCCAGGATTTACAAAAAAAGAGGGAAAGTAATAAATTGGACACTTTCTTACCAAAACCACTGGACGTTTATTTGAAATTTAGATGTATTGACTGGAGACTTTTACGAATTTCTGGAAATTGATGTCAATATTTTCAATTAATGAATCACTGGCAAAGAGAAAGAATAGGAATTCTTTATAATATGGTAAACCCTAGTAAATAATTCTTCTCTGCATTTCTCTCTATATTGCACTATCAGGAAAAAAAAAGAGAGAGAGATGTAAGGGGTGAGACAAAAGACCCTATGTAAAGCTTTGGTCAGTGGAAGCAAAAAAAAAATGGTAAGAATGCTCACAGAGAAATGAGAGGAGCGAAAGGTAGAGGAGAAACCCAGAGAAGAACAGAGATGGGATAACATAGAAACTAAGGTGAAAGGAGAAGCAAAGACAAGAAACAGGGAGGAGGGGAACCACACATGACAAAAAACTATTATTTTCCACCTGTAATAAAAAGGGATGCAGTTTCTACTGGGTATTTATCCCAAAGATACAAATGTAGTGATCTGAAGGGGTACATGCACCCTGATGTTTATAGCAGCAATGTCCACAATAGCCAAACTGTGGAAAGAGCCAAGATGTCCATCGACAGATGAATGGATAAAGATGTGATATATATATACAATGGGATATTATGCGGCCATCAAAAGGAATGAAATCTTGCCATTTGCAATGACATGGATGGATCTAGAGGGTATTATGCTGAGCGAAATAAGTCAATCAGAGAAAGACATGTATCATATAATCTCACTGATATGAGGAATTCTTAATCTCAGGAAACAAACTGAGGGTTGCTGGAGTGGTGGGGGGTGGGAGGGATTGGGTGGCTGGGTGATAGACATTGGGGAGGGTATGTGCTGTGGTCAGCGCTGTGAACTGTGTAAGACTGTTGAATCACAGACCTGTACCTCTGAAACAAATAATACATTATATGTTAAAAAAAGAAGAAGAAGAAGAAAAAGATAGAAGGAGGGGAAAAATGAAGGGAGGGAAATCAGAGGGGGAGATGAACCATGAGAGACTATGGACTCTGAGAAACAAACTGAGGGTTCTAGAGGGGAGGGGGTGGGGGGATGGGTTAGCCTGGTGATGGGTATTAAGGAGGGCACGTACTGCATGGAGCACTGGGTGTTATATGCAAACAATGAATCATGGAACACTGCATCAAAAACTAGTGATGTAATGTATGGTGATTAATATAACATAATAATAATTAAAAAAAAAAAAGGATGCAGTTTGAGAACCAGAGACCCAAGCCGAAGGCAGACGCCTAACAACTGAGCCACCCAGGTGCCCCCAGGGACAGGATCTTAAGTGGAATTCAAGAGAAGGAATCAATCAGCAATACATCTGGAAGTAATAATAAAGTGACTCAATCTTACTAACAGTTTGCAGCACAAAATCATACAACCAGGATTTAAGGTACTTACCCATCTGAAAATGTTCATGAGAAAATAATGAAATGTGGAAATAAAGGTGCTCCATCAGAGAGTGTGATAATTAGTGGGATGTAGCTGGAGGGCAGGCCCAAGCCCTGAGGCAGCAGCACCCCACCCCACTTCCTGGGACCTGCCTGGGACCTCACCCTTATGAGTCTGAGGCCACCAGAGGCACCCAAGGCCCCCACCTGGCTGAGAGGAACATATATATAATGCAGATTATATATACAAATATTATTTATATAATAATAAATACAATATATAGTATATAAGTATAAAAAATATAATAATATATATTATATAAATAATATGTCATGTATAACTGAAACTTGCTAAGAGAGTAGAACTTAAGTGTTCTCACCAATAAGTATGTATATGTGCACGTGCATGCGGGTTTAGTGATGGATGTGTTAACTCAATGTACAGATACATCAGATATATCAGATCATTACTATGTACACTTCAAATACCTTACAATTTTATTTGTCAATTATACCTCAATAAGCTAGAATTTTTTTTAATACAGACTTATTTTGCTACATCTGGGCCTTTTAGATGTAAAGAAGATCTGATGTATGATAGATCCCTCATCTTGAAAATGGCCTTTTGAAAGAATAAGGAAGAAAAAAATTATAGACAAGAAATGCCTTCTGAAAGTGACTTTTGGAAATGGAATTTTTAGACCACCTCTAGAAGAAATACCAGGAGCCACACGGGTCCACATATATTCAGTAGGTTAGAGGTGGCGAAGCCAAAGACAATGAAGAGGAGTAATATGGTTCCTATGCTATATGTGCCATATTAGGAGATATTTTCATATTTTTCCCATCATACTGTATGTGCATGATATTCCTCACAACTGTATAGTTAACAACACTAAGTACTTTTTTGAAATAGCTAATCTCTCTAGATGTTCTGAAGTGCCTGATTTATGTTTAAAGTAGAGATAGTAAAATAACACATTTTATAAATATCCTTCTGTTAAAATTCATATGAAATCTGTCTTTTGGAAACGGAATGACCAAACCACCTCTTTGAGCAGTATGATTGTGTGTGAGCACTGACTCAGGGGACAGGGAGAAGAAGGGACTGAAAAGGGCTCCACGTCAATGGTTTTATAATAAGACAAGATTAACCACTGTTCTGTATGTTCTGTCCATTTTGTTTTACTTTCCTGAGTATACAATGGACAAACAAGTCCTAATATTGCAACATCTAGTCTTTCCTAGATGTTACACATGTTGCCAGTGTATGGTAAAAGAAGAGTTACCAAATTATTTTGCACAGGGGTCCTGGGTGGCTTAATTGGTTAAGTGTCTGCCTTCTGTTCAGGTCATGATCTCAGGGTCCTGGGATTGAGTCCTGAGTTGGACTCCCTGCTCAGCAGGGAGTCTGCTTCTCCCTCTGCGCCTTCTCCCTGTTTGTGCTCTCTCTCTCTCTCCCACCACCCCCTCGCAAAAAAAATAAAACCAAAACCTTTTAAATAAATAACTTTGCACATTTTGTGTTACAATTTATAGGAAAGATGGCTCTGAAAATGACTTGTAAAATTCATCTCTAAATATTACAGATACTTATATTTGTCCATGCAGTGAACACTAGAAGTGTTAAATAAGAGTGTTAAATAGAAGAGACAATTTTGCAGTTGATCATGATAAACTAAAATACTCATACATATGCTTCATAAGATGTGTTTGTGGATCCAAATTATCCTTTATGCTTTATTCTTTGCATGAAGCATTTACCACCACTGTCAGCTCACACCAAAGGGCACTCAGAGTAAACTTGCATATGTCTTAAATGACCTGGGTGCTTGGTCTGTAACTTGCCATGAAAACTTGCTTCTGCTCATAGTCTTTGTGTTTGCATAGGATGGAGGGAAGGAAAGTGGCTCTGTGTTTTGAGAAATTTCAACTCTCTGTCCTTGGGTTTGAAAATCAAACTCTTCTAAGTGTTGTTCTGCCCTATCTCTTCTTTCTGCTTTTCTTTTCTTTCCCTTTTTTCCTCTGCATTCTGAAATGCCAAAGAGGTTTGGGAAGGAAGATATCACACAATTAGGACATTGGAAGACGAAAGTCACTCCCATTCCATTGCTTTTTTAGTCTTATCTTCCTGGGAGGCCATTTCCCAACACCAGAGGAAATATTAGGAGCATTAACTCTTTTCATTGCTAAGACTCTGTTTAAGTCATCGCAACCAGCAGTACTCTCAAGGACCCTCTGTTTTAAAATCAAGGTGATACTAGTACTTTAATCTGTTTAGTACAGTGTTATTAAAGTTGTGTGGAAAGAAAAAGAAAGACCCTCACCTTCTTTTGGGACCATGTTAACATTTTTGAAAATGTGCATTATTCTTCTCAGTAGATAAAACATTTAAGGTCAGAACTATACTAGAATATCCAGATTCTCTGCAATTGGTTTTCTGCCACTGAAACCTCAAAACGAGATATTCTCAGCAGTGTACTGCATATATTACACGGGTGCATCAAAGATTTATAACTCCTCTTGGTCCACCTCCGGGGAGCATTTCATCATCGAAGAAAATAACTAAACTCATTTGAGCCCCTCTTTAATTTTTAAAATGAAAATCTATATCCATCAGGCATATGTCAGAGTTTTCAGAGAGAAAACTAAGATAACTTTTGCAAAATTCTTTTTTTAACACAATTACAAAGTACTCAGATTGTAAAGAAACTTTTACATTAATAAAAAGTATCTACCAAGTAACTACCAATTCCCTAGTATTATGCTCTATATTTAGACTCTCTACTACAATTTAAAACACACACACACACACACGAACATGCATGCACACATGCACACACACACACACAGTCTTAGAGATGTGTTTTTCCTCTTCTGACATGTATTACCATTGTTTCACCTTTGATAAGTTTCACTGAGGAGCACTTCTCAACCTAAATTGTGTCTGCACAGTGCACTCACTTTGGCTTTTTGATGAAAATGCCAAGTCAATTCAAAAACAACCCCATTTACTGTACTTTTTATCCCATACATGAGCAAATCTACTGAGCATATTAGTTTCCTCTAAGATGGAGAACCCTCTTTTACATTTTAGCTTAATAAGAGCAAAACTTACTGTAATAACTGAGTGGGAAAACCAGCTGATGCTTATAAACTGCATTATTAGGTTATCAGCCAAAGTGTTTTATATATATTATTTACTGCTCATGAACCCTTAGAAAATAGTACTATTATTACCTCCATTTAAACATTCAAAGAGAGAAATAACTTTCTCAAAGTTACAGAGCTAGGATTTGAATGGAAGAAGTCTAGAGCCAGAGACCAATGCCAACCACTGCAATGTACACGTTAGCCTCTCTAAGACCCACATGCAGGAGTATAAGCAGAGAACTATCATTAATTCACACTAACTAGATGTAACTAAGGGTGAATAAGCCAAACATGTGAATACGTCAGTTCCTGACCTCACCTTTTCCAGAGCTGTGTTTTGTCTTTAAGCAGTCATTTACATGTCCAGCCTGTCAATATAGCAACCTCTCTGACTGACACATACAGAATTCTTCCATGCTCTCAAAAAATAATTGGTTTCACCTATTCCAAATACGTCAAACATTTGCTAACTATTGTGACAAATATGTGGAAAGTCAAGTGGTTATCAAAACTATGTATTTCTTCTAAGTCAATATGTTGTAAAAAAATTTGCAATTAATAAACAGTCCTATTCAAGTATAGATTACTTAATGGGTTATCCCTTTTAGGATTATTAGACAATACATGAATAAATAAATATAAGTGTGAAATTTGCCTGCATACTTTGTTTCTAAGGAGGTGTCAGTCACTTTCATTCCTTAAATATCATTTGTATTGTTAAATTATCATGTTTTTTAAGCTCTGACCTCTTTGAGTTTCATTTCTGACTGCCACATGGAATTCTTCATCTGGAAACCTAGCATGCACTTTGAAAATCAACAGGTCACCATTCTTGAAGCTTCTAAATCTGTTTAGATTAAATATATTTCAGTGCTCATATAGAAGTGCATGACTCAGGGTAAAATAAAACTTTCTGAATGATACATTTTCTGACAAAAATTCAGATGTGACTTATATTACTCATCGAATCCTAACCCCAACCATCAAATTTAGAAATCACCCAATCCACCTGCTTCATTTTACAGTTGAAGAGGCTCAGACCCTGCAAGAAAATGTGACTTGTCCAAGATCATCCTGAGTTGTAGCTGAACTGCAACTAGAATCTTGAATTCTGATTTTTTTGTGTAATTGCCATTATTTTTATACTGAGCATCCTGTAAGCCAGCCACCATAGGGAGTGTTTTACTTGTATTATCTCATTTAATCCTCAAAACAATCCTGTAGGGTAAGCATTATCCTACAAATGAGGCAAGTGGAGCTCAGGGTGGTAAAACCACTCATCTAAGTTTGTGGAATGACAGCATCAGAATCCCAACATGTGCCTTTTTTGCTCTAAATTCCCTGGGTTTAGTCAGCTTCTCTAGAGCAATGTTCATTCTGTGTTACTCACTTTCCTCCTATGAATGCAAATTGTATAAACATAGAGATACATTTGACCATTTTAACCATTAAACACTTCATATTACAGTGTTTTCTACAATAGAATTAACATATTAAAATGTGTTAACAACCACATATTTTGCACAAATGTTTTGAAGCCTTAATTTCAACTTGTAGGACATGCCTACAAATCATAAGGTAACCACACATTTTGTTACAATTTGTATTCTATTAGTCACTAATTGGACGCCATGTAGTTGGAGTCTATTAAACTGTGTATTAAGTTATCCAGTGCCTCTTTTCCTGAATCACCACAGATATTATCACTATAAATCAGTACCCTTCAAATTTCATTTCATAACTCAAGATATATTCAAATATTTTAGTGGGTGTCAAAAAATCTCAAAAATATTTCATTTATTTCACTTATATTTTGGAAATCTGCATGTTCCATATATTAATTTAAATTTGGGATGGGTTAAGAAGAGATCTAAAGGAAGCTTTAAAATGGAATAGTATTGGGACACCTTGATGCCTCGGTTGGTTAAGCGTCTGCCTTCAGCTCAGGTCATGATCCCAGGGTCCTGGGATCGAGCCCTATGTCAGGCTCTCTGCTCAGCGGAGAACCTGCTTCTCCCTCTGTCTGCCGCTCCCCCTGCTTTTGCTCTCTCTCTCTCTCTGTCAAATAAATAAATAAGTAATCTTTAAAAAAATAAAATAAAATAAAATGGAATAATATTATAACTATAAGTACCACAGAGGGAAAAACAAACAGGAGAAAGTATTAAAGAGTAAGAATACTAGGAAGAATTTAAATAGGTAGTAAGCAATATGAAATTCCTCACCTACATAAAATCAAAGAATTTGAGATATCCACAGAGGCAGCTGTGTAAACCTCTACACCTCCTCTAGGTTGGTGTGGTCCCAATATTGAAAACCTTGCCCGAGAGCAGTCCAATTTAAGCAGTGACTATAGCTATGAACAAGCAATTATATGTTCATCATCATGGCCAAAATGCATCATGTGGACTATCTACACAATCATTGTTCAGCAAGCCAATTCATCTCAATAAGACAACATTAATAAAGAATTAGATAAACTATCATCTGGTTATATCATGCATAAGAAATCACCAACTAGGGCGCCTGGGTGGCTCAGTTGGTTAAGTGACTGCCTTCGGCTCAGGTCATGATCCTGGAGTCCCGGGATCGAGTCCCACATCGGGCTCCCTGCTCGGCGAGGAGCCTGCTTCTCCCTCTGACCCTCCCCCCTCTCATGTACTCTCTCTCTCTCACTCTCGCTCTCTCAAATAAATCTTTAAAAAAAAAAAAAGAAATGACCAATTAGTTCTCAAAAACTGTCCTCTCCATACTTCCTCTGTGGATATAGCCCTAGGTCAGATAATGTCACTTCTCACCTTGATTATTGTATTAAGCTTTTAATGGGTCTCCCTATCTCCAATCTTATCAACCCCACATTGCACTTTAATGACTTTTCATCACCTGGAGAATAACTAGAAACTCCTTTTTGTGCTTGGCCATTGCCTCCATCTCCAGCCACAACTGGCCTCTCTCTCATGGGAAACCTGTGTCCCAGCCATGTGAACTGAGTGCTAATCCTGCACCCAACACTCTCTCTCTCTCCTCCCTCTTCCGGTAATGTTTCCCCTGAATAGAATGCTTCTCTTTCCTTCTACACTTGGATGACTTCACCTTTGACACTCTACTCATTCTTTTATCTCCCCCAAGTAAAGCTTTCCATGACCTTTCCCAGGCTGAGCTGCTTCTCTTCTGTGCTTCCTTTGCATCATCTACCAAACCACTTAGTCTCCGGCAGCATTTACTATCTCCCCAACAGGACAAGTTCTTGAGGTCAGAGACTGTCTTATTCATCTTTATGTCCTGGTAACTAGCTGAGCACCTGGCACATGGAAAATACTCAATAGATGTTTGTTGAAATGATGAATAAATGAAATAGCTTAGTATTTCCCCACAGTGCCTGATCTTAAGAATCACTTGGGTCCTAATTAAAAATGCAGATCCCTAAACTAATCCCTTAGAGATTCATATTGACCAGTGTGGAATGGGGCAAAAGATTTTGAATGTTTATCAAGTATTCGAAGTGATTTTCATGAGGATGAAGGAGGAAATGGGAGAATCACTATAGTCATTTAATCATAAGAATTAAGAACATCTATGTCTTTCACAAAATAGCTCTGTCCTTGGGTTGCCTCTCTTTGAAATATCCATGGGGACACGCTTCCCCATTTACCTGATACCTAACTGTGTTGTGCAAATTAAAAAAAAAAAAAAAAGTTTTTCATCATACAAAAATAAGGGCATGAGAATAATCTATCCTTAGTTCAGAATATAAAGTCAGCAAGGGACTTAGTTATGATTTCAACATTGTTTGTATTCTTTCAGCCAGTGTTTTGGATGTGGCCTAAAAATGTCATGACTCAGAGTAGTTATTTGTACAATTGCTTTAAAATTTTATCTAAACCACTGTAATTTCACACCTGGCATTGAAGTTATCTAGTTTGCCTGCATGAACTCCACTTACTTGATGATTACACAGTACTTTCTGAAACTTAGTGTGTAATGTTTTATTCTTTAACTCACAAACTTGTTCAAAGAGAATAGCTTGCTTCATGTTGCCACTTACTCAATATACATCACTCCTTAATTCTGGCAGTAATCTTTTCACCTCCACCACTCAATGGAAACTTTTCTTTTGAAGATCGCTAATAATCTCCGAATTGCCAAATCTAACAAAATTTAGCAGCACCAGTTGGCTTCTGGACTAATAGTGCAAGGCAAGCTTTTCTTCAACACTCATTGCTTGTTGGCTTCCTGGTGTTCCCACTCTGCTACTTTGGATCTCCTTTGCTATTTTTTTTTTTTTTTTTTTTATTCTGCTTCTAGATATGCTTGATTCCGTTTTGGAATCTAAACTTACTTGTCTGGCAGTTCTTCCAAATTCGGCAAGCTGTTTGGATCTTACCACACAACACTGCTCTCCATGTATCCTATGGTCTAGACCAGCACTAGTCACATGTGGCTTTTAAATTAATAAGAATTAAAAGAAATTAAAAATTCAATTCCTCTGTCACATGATCCACATGTCAAGTGCCCAGTAGCCATATGTAGCTAGTACAACACATTTTTAGAACATTTCCAACATAACAAAAAGTTCTGTTAGGCGGTGCTAATCTAGACAGCTGGACTACTCGTCTTTTTTATCTCTAAGTTTTAGCCCATTCCACTCCCTTTATCAGGAATGCTGTCCACCAACCATATCTCTTCCTATTGAAATGACCCCTTCTTTAAGATTTACCCTAAATATTTGCCTCTTTCCAAAATCTTTACCAATCACTCCAGCTGGAAGTGTTTATGGTTCTACTACGAACTCCCAAAGTTCTCTGTGTCACTCTTACCCATGTTTCTTTGCTTTATCCTTATTGGTGTGAACGTCTGTTCTCCCTGATTAAAGATGAAAGCATCTGAAGAACTGATATCTGCCAATTGTCACTGAGTACTTTCCATGTGCTAAGCTAAGTGCTTGATATTTCTCAGATCCTTACAACTCCCCTGTGAAATATATGGTGTTTCACTATATTAATGTTAAGGAAATGGATGTAAGATGATGAAGTGATTGGCCAAATGAAAGTTTGAGATGGGAAGTGATTGTCCACGGTCACAGAGTAATGAGCCCTGAATCACTCCAGGTCAGTCTAACGTCAAAGCCCATACCCTTTAATCGTGGGGACACACTGCTTCCTCTATCTCATTTACCGAATCAATGCCCACTCCATATGCCTAATAGTACACACAGCTCCACTGGTGAATGAGTGAATAAATGAATAAATGCCTCAAATGTATAAGGTAATTTACAGTTCATAAAACTTGTTGACAGCCATAATTCATTTCCATATGATTTCCCCCAATAGCTCTGAGGTTGCTGTGCAGGAAACATTATCTCCATTTCACAGAGGCTGAAAGAGTTCAGAAGCCTCCTGAAGTTCACATTGCTATTTAGTGACAGGGATAGGAAGTCAGCCCAGGTCTTCTGTCTCCAAGTTCTCTCAGCCTTTCTTTCAAATACCCTGAGGGTTCAAAACTCATCAATACACCAAAGACTCAAAGTGTCATATCTCAATACACTATTTTCTATTTGCCCTTGTTTATTCTTTAAAAAACAAGATAATGAAGCTTAATTGTTTATGTCTATGGGAGGGGGGAGAGGCAGTGTAGTCAAGTTTTCAGTGTTGGTTAAATAGCCACATATTTAGATCTTTATCATTCTGTTTTTGCCTTAACCCCATTAAAATAACTTGCTTGTATTAAACAAAAATTCTGGGAATGTTAATTAGCAATTTAGCTATGAATATGCATGATTATTTTTAAGTCTTATAATATGCATGGGTCTTATCTGTAATTATATCTGCAAGTTCTTCCCCCCCCCCTTCAGGAAAGCCATTTAAAACACATTTGGGAAATGTTTAAAAAAAATTAATTCTATTACTCTTATTTTCCAGAATTTTCTTAAATGTTTTATGGCTATAATTATTTTTTCCTTCTCAAGGCAAAGCAATATATCACAAGATACATTATCATATTTATTGACAAAATACAAGATTCAAAAAATTAATTTTATACCAGTTAAATAACAGAAGAAAAAGGTATACTGATTATCTTCATTATATTAATTTTCTCATATACTTAAACAGTTTTGTATTTTGTCTTGTATC
Source organism: Zalophus californianus (assembly GCF_009762305.2). Classification (NCBI taxonomy): domain Eukaryota; kingdom Metazoa; phylum Chordata; class Mammalia; order Carnivora; family Otariidae; genus Zalophus; species Zalophus californianus. The sequence continues at coordinate 81,613,447 of NC_045606.1, forward strand.
TGCATTTACACTTAAGAGTGGATATCATACTTCCATTTATTAATTTATCCATCTTGGAACCTTATGTATTTATGTGTATATATAAAGTTAGTTGGGAATAAGACATAGAAGGATTAAACTCACCTATTTTGAGTGCCTTTTCCTTGTCATGATGCAGATTCTTTACAAAAATTATCTTATATAACCCAAAGAGGAGTTTAAAAAATGATTTGCCCAGACAACCCTGCCAGAAAGTGGCAAAGGTCAGTTTGAACCCAGGCCTGCCTAATTCCAAAGTCTATAAACTTTTGAGTATAGGTGACCAATGATTGAATGGATGAATATTAAATTAAAGGCCACATGGGTAAAACATAAATGTGCCTGATATCTATTCACTAAAATTTTTATTGAATGAATTAATAAATAAATAAATAAATAAATAAGTGGCTAGAGCTCAATACACATCAGCTCACTAACCTCCCCACCAAAAGAGAAGATTTTCAAATAAACACTCAGAAGGAATACACAATTAAGAAAACATTTCAGCAACAATGGGGCTTTTATAGGACTCTTCCAAAGTTCAAAGTCTTAATGCATAAGCAATTTCCTTGAAGCCTATAATGCCCCTGGATTTCAAGTTGAGGAGTCTGATCATCTGGAAACAGAAAATTAAGTATCTAAAATATTGTTAAATAAATAGATTGAACTGAAATTAGCCTCTTAGGACTTTAACTGCTTCCATATTAAGTCCAAGAGATAGAAAAAGGAATGATGTTCACTACAACCAAATATTGCCTAATTCCAAACTTAATTTCTGCAATTTGATCTAATGTTACATCAAGGCATATGGGCCCTCCACATGTGAAGAGCTTACACCAACTTAAAGCAAATGCATCACATGGGCAAGAATGCAAACTCAACTAGTAGTGATATTTCTTTTGCTTTATTTCATTCCTTATTTCCTATGCCTGCAGCCACAATCCAAACCTATCTCCAGTCACTTTACCACTGGCTTATCCTAAAAGCTTTGTAGCTCTTCTCCCTGCCATCAACTTTTCTTCCCACTTCCACTCTTCCTGCAAATGGCTGCTAGAAAAATCTTCCCCAAAGACAGCTTTTATCACAAGTTCAAAACCTATCACAATTCTCTAATGCTTGGTATATAACAGACTCTCAAAGTCTTTCCCCTCTCACCATCCTAGTTTCTCATGTCTCCTTGAGGCAGATTCTACATGAGTTTAAAAAAAAAAATCAGCTTTCTTATCAGTGCCTTTTGGCACGCTGGCGATCCTAATTTAGAGCTTCTAAAACCTGCTCTGCAAATTATCTTTGACATATTTTCATCTGGGTATACTATCAGTCTCTATATTAGTCAGGGTCCCAGAAGGAAACATCCCAGATGGTTCAAATGAAGAGATTTTAATGAAGGAGTTATTTACCAAATTGTAGACAGAGTTACGGAACAAACAAGATGGTGAAGCATCCAGACTAGCAACAGCGAGAAGACAATATTACTGATAGAGATGAGAGACGAGAAAAGGGGATAGCATTTCCTCAGAAGCCCAGGTAAAGCAGGAGGCACGGAAGAGGGCAGCCTGGAGGAAATGACAGCCTAAAAGGACACCACCACAGCCAGGGAACAGGGTCAAAGCAGGACGTAGAGAGGAAATATGCCACCTCTATCTCCTCTCACCCTCTGATATCCTTCTAGTGCCTTCCATTGGCCACGCCCAAGATGAAGACAAAGGGAAGAGAGTCCTGGTCATGCAGTCTTCAAAGGTCAGCTTCCCAGGACTCAGAGAAGACAAAGAAAGGTGGAGAATGGGTGGGAACATGGCGAGTGGAGAACTTGCATGGCCCCAGTTAAGCTGTGGCCTTAATTGGAGGGTAGTAATTTCTGAGATTACTGGCATTCAGAGTGAGAGAACAGCTAGAAACCTCACTGAAATTGCAGCTATGTGTTGCTTTGAGCAACTTCATTTACTTAGAGGCTCAGCTTCCTTATCTTTAACATAAGAATAATACTCCATTTATAGAATAATTCTGAATATTCAAATAAAAATGTATGTAAAATATCTGGCACAATAAGAAATAAATAAATGGTAACTACTGTTACTGACTAAATGAAAATTAGTATAATAAAACTGACTCATAAAACCTCTTATAAAAGAATGGACCATCAAAGATAAGAATCAGTGCATGTTAGTGGTCACCTTTGTAGTTCACCTCCACCCCACATCCCCTTGCCTTAAAAAATATGGCAGGACATCTTTAGAACATGGCAGGCAGACTATTTTATTTTACACTAGTGACTTGGATGCCATTTCTCTTCCTCCACTCAGTAACAGACGGTGCCCTGGACAGCAGTGACATCTGCAGCCCCGAGGGAGAAGGCACAGAGTTTAATTTTCCTTTTGGTTTAGGGCTTTAAGTACACCAACAGATTTTTTTTTTTTTTTCCCTGTCAGTTTGCATCTAGCTTTGTATCTGACATTTTTAATGCTTTATGTATTTGGATTAACCCAGAAATTTATAGCTCCAGGTTTTTGCTTATTTTGCTTTAAGTCTCTAAATTCAACCTCCTTAATTTAAAAAAAAAAAAAAGGCAAAAGAAAATGTGAAAAAGTATTCTGGCTGTCATTTCTGTATCACTAAGCATGTTAGAAGGGGGCATTCTGCTTTTTGAGCTTCTTCTCATTACAAATTCTTAACATTTGAATATTTTAAATAATAAAAAACAAGAATACTAGGGAGAGCCTATAAAAATCTGTGGTCAATTTGACTCCACTAGAAAAAGGAACTTAAAAGCTGAGAGGAGAACATTTATAAAGGTTATATGTCATGTTCACTAGAAAGGAATGAGATTCTACACTGATTTCTGTTATGAGAGGTATAAACAAACAAACAAACAATAAATAAATAGAGAAATAAAGAAAGGGGGAGAGAGAGAGAAAAGGAAGGAAGGAAGGAAGGAAGGAAGGAAGGAAGGAAAGAAAAAGAAAGAAAGAAAGAAAGAAAGAAAGAAAGAAAGAAAGAAAGAAAGAAAGAGAAAAAGAAAGAAAGAAAGGGAGGGAAGAAGGAAGGAAGGAAAAAGGCTTTATTCTTAGAAGGTCAAGTGTCTGTACTGGGAAGAGTTTGATCCTTTGAGTCCAATTTTCAGGAGAATTTCTATAATAGGAGACTTTCCTGATGTTTGAATGTTGTGGGTACATTTGGGACCATAAAAATTTCCTACTCTGGCATCCCATGGTGAAAAAGCATCTATCCCTAAGAATATAAAAATAGAATTCTCATTACTGCGACACTATCCAATCTCAATGGCATCTGTAATTTCCCTGTGCCCTGGGGCAGTATTCAAAGGTCAAGAACACTAAAGCCTCTGTCCATAGGATAATTAGATCAAAAGAGACCTGAAGGCTGGCCTCAGGTAGCTATTTCTAATGGGAATCAGTCACAGGACAATAAAAACTACAGTTCATGCCCAAATGTTCTCCTTGGTCAAGGAGGGACTGACTAGATAGAATCTGGACTCAGGGGTCATTCCTGATTGGCCTGAATCCAAAACACCACATCAAAACTAAGAAGCCTCACAAACAAATAATTAACAGCTAATTTAGGTGTTTGGATTAGATAAATGATTCATAGTCCCCTTCATCTTCTTAGACTTGATTATTCTAAGCTAGATCAATGTTCTGAATTTACAATAGAATATTGAGCCTCACTTCAACTGTGCAATGGGTAGAAGAAAATAAACCAACCGGGCCTTCTTTTATTTTGATGCCAGAAAGACAAATAGAACGGTGTGCCTAAATCATTCAAACTAGTAGATCACATTAGCAGCAATTCACTGTAAGATAAGGAGATAGATGGGATTTCTGGTCCTGGTTCCTTTCTCTGGACCTGAGACAAGTTACTTAATAATGGATTCCAGTTTCCTAATCTGTAAAAAAAGGACTCTGGATAAATAATCTCTAATATTTCTTCCATCTCTACAAAAAAAGTTGTTGTTTTATATACCAAGAAGGACAATTGCAGACCTATATTCTGATGAGGTTGCATTTCAGGTGGATCTGCAGCAGCCGAACGAGTACACAAAAACTCTAACACCAGATAAAAGAAGGACTCAGCCAGAATCATGCCAAGTTGAAGAAGCCAAGTCACAGAAACAAAAGAAATCCTTTAACCAAAAATGGCTCACATCTGAAATTATATTGTTGATGTATTCCACACCTATTTGTTGGATATGTATCCAAAAACTTGGTTTAGAGATAGAGAGATAGATAAATCTATAGAGAGATAATCAATAGAGAAATAGAAAAATAAGACATTTTTCAACCATATTTTCTAAAAAAAACAGTTGTACTATATACATATATATGTATATATAATGAAAAAATAAAAATCAGACTAGAGACAGTACAGATCGTTTAGTAAGAAATGATTAAGGGTGAAGAAAAGCAGAGCTGGTGGCATCACAATTCCAGACTTCCAGCTCTATTACAAAGCTGTCATCATCAAGGCAGTATGGTATTGGCACAAAAACATCATCAAGGCAGTATGGTATTGGCACAAAAACATGGTAATAGATCATGGAACAGAATAGAGAGCCCAGAAATGGACCCTCAACTCTATGGTCAACTAATCTTTGACAAAGCAGGAAAGAATGTCCAATGGAAAAAAGACAGTCTCTTCAACAAATGATGTTGGCAAAATTGGACAGCCACATGCAGAAGAATGAAACTGGACCATTTCCTCACACCACACACAAAAATAGACTCAAAATGGTTGAAAGACCTAAATGTGAGACAGGAGTCCATCAAAATCCTAAAGGAGAACACAGGCAGCAACCTCTTCGACCTCAGCCACAGCAACTTATTCCTAGAAACATCACCAAAGGCAAGGGAAGCAAGGGCAAAAATGAACTATTGGGACTTCATCAAGATAAAAAGCTTTTGCACAGCAAAAGAAACAGTCCACAAAACCAAAAGACAACCGACAGAATGGGAGAAGATATTTGCAAATGACATATCAGATAAAGGGCTAGTATCCAAAATCTATAAAGAACTTATCAAACTCAACACCCAAAGAACAAATAATCCAATCAAGAAACAGGCAGAAGACATGAACAGACATTTTTCCAAAGAAGACATCCAATGGCCAACAGACACATGAAAAAGTGCTCAATATCGCTCGGCATCAGGGAAATCCAAATCAAAACCTCAATGAGATACCACCTCATACCAGTCAGAATGGCTAAAATTAACAAGTCAGGAAACAACAGATGTTGGCGGGGATGCGGAGAAAGTGGAACTCTCCTACACTGTTGGTGGGAATGCAAGCTGGTGCAACCACTCTGGAAAATAGTATGGAGGTTCCTCAAAAAGTTGAAAATAGAGCTACCCTACGACCCAGCAATTACACTACTGGGTATTTACCCCAAAGATACAAATGTAGGGATCCGAAGGGGTACATGCACCCCGATGTTTATAGAGCAATGTCCACAATAGCCAAACTGTGGAAAGAACCAAGATGTCCATCAACAGATGAATGGATCAAGAAGATGTGGTATATATATATAATGGAATATTATGCAGCCATCAAAAGGAATGAGATCTTGCCATTTGCAATGATGTGGATGGAACTTGAGGGTGTTATGCTGAGCAAAATAAGTCAATCAGAGAAAGACATGTATCATATGACCTCACTGATATGAGGAATTCTTAATCTCAGGAAACAAACTGAGGGTTGCTAGAGTGGGGCAGGGTGGGAGGGATGGGGTGGCTGGGTGATAGACATTGGGGAGGGTATGTGATATGGTCAGCGCTATGAATTGTGCAAGATTGTTGAATCACAGATCTGTACCTCTGAAACAAATAATGCAATATATGTTAAGAAAAAAAAAGAAGAAGAAGATAGCAGGAGGGGAAGAATGAAGGGGGGGAAGTTGGAGGGCGAGATGAACCATGAGAGACGATAGACTCTGAAAAACAAACTGAGGGTTCTAGAGGGGAGGGGGGTGGGAGGATGGGTTAGCCTGGTGATGGGTATTAAAGAGGGCACATTCTGCATGGAGCACTGGGTGTTATGCACAAACAATGAATCATGGAACACTACATCAAAAACTAATGATGTAATGTATGGTGATTAACATAAGAATAAAAATAAAAAAAACAGAAATGATTAAGGGTTAAAAATAGTACTCAAATATATCTGGTATAAGATCCTACACCCCAAGAAAATAAGCTGTGATTTTTACTTTTAGCTCCCTAGAATTTAATTAAAAATCATCATTCTCATGAGTGCTAGTTAACAATGATAGAAATCACTTACATATTAAGAACAAAACACACACATACAAAAACCGTATTCAAATTGACTGAGTCAGGGTCCCTGGGTGGCTCAGTCAGGTAAGCATCTGCCTTCAGCTCAGGTCAAGATCCCAGGAGTCCTGGGATCCAGTCCCACATTGGGTTCCCTGCTCAGGAGGGAAGTCTGCTTCTCCCTCTGCCTCTGCCCCCCGCGCCCCCCGCTCTTGCTCGAGTTCTCTCTCTCTCTCAAATAAATAAAATCTTTAAATAAAATTGACTGAGTCATTTGGGAACATTACCTTAAAAGATGGAGACATGGGAATACTTTGTACAACCAAACACTGAATTCCACTCACCAGTGAGATTAAACCAGTGAATTAAATAAAGAAAATTAAAGAAAAAAAATGAACAGCCAGATTAATTGCATAAACCTTGGTCAAAGATAGAAATATTTACATAAGAATTTCATGAATAAATAGAATGTAAGCAACCTAAATACTTTTCCAACCAACAACTGGATATCAGTAGCTAAATAAACCTTTCACTTTTTTCTTTGTCTTTCTTCATCCTTATTCTCTCACTTTAAATAAAGGAAAACGAAGCGCGTTATTTGTTGAAGAGTTTATGCATATACTGCATCATAGCCCAATCTCACAACTTTAAAGTCCACGTAGCAACTAGAAATGACTTAGAAGAAAAACAGGGAGATCATGTTCCATTGGGGAGAACTGTCTTTCATTGTAGTGTAAACTTAATAAATATATATAGAAGTATTTTTAGGCTGTTAATCATTCAACAAATATTTATCCAGTGTCTTCTAAGTGGTAGGCACAGTAGACATGAAGGTAAACGACAAAGACATGCTCCTTGTCCTCATGGAGCTTACAGCTTAATAGGGAATCAATCAAACAAACAATCCCATAAATAAGGTATAATTGAGTAATCATGTAAAAGTGAGTACAGTTCTCTATAGGCAGATAGCAAGGAGATCTGACCTAATCAGACAGGTAAGACAAGTTGGGGGGCTTTGTGTCTTGTTCCTGGAGTCTCACTCATCAGCAAACAGGTGAGAAAAGTATTTCCAAGAATAGAACGTCCTTCTGAACACCCCAAAGTCCTGTCCTATGGGCAGCTACTGACTATGTACCTCTGTATCCAAAGCTGACTCTTGCTTTTTGACTGGCCTTCCTGAGAGTGAGCTCAACATGTCATGAGAGATGAATCAACACTTCAGCACAAACCCCACATTATCCAACACCTTCTTCAAACATGGCGGCTCAGCTTTGGTCCTTACCCATTAGTGATGGTTATTGTAGCATGATTGGCTTTGCAGGGATCCCATGGGACTCATCACCCCTCCTCGGCATATTCTTACAGTGACATATTAGGTAGTTTAAAAGCCTAGTGAAGAACTGGATAAACAGAATTTTCTAGAGCTGAGATGCACACACAACATCCAACCACAAACTAAGTCCTAACTTCTAAAAATAGAAGTTCCTAACAAGAGGCAACCATCAACATGGAAAAGAATACAAAATCAATCCAAGATTACCCCCCAATCCCACCCTGCTCCTTCCTGTCCTCTTACCCTTAGAATAGCCAGAGGAGTAGACTAGCCATAACTGTCTTGATCAGCACCTAAATATCTTTGATAGACCTGGGAGATAGAGAGCAGGAAAAAGAGCCCAGGGGAGTCTGTTGTTTTTGATAGCAGAAAATCATGGGACATTTAAGCATAGGAAACAGAGAATGAACTTAGCCTTAATAGAGAAATTAGGTTTAGATGATTTCATAAACAAATCTGATTTAATTTTTAATTTTTGAATACATTCACTAATTCAAGAATGGTTTTAAACCCTCAGGGAGCAGGAATGGCACAGGGGTGGGTGGGCATTTCTAGCTATCCTCTACTTTCCAATATAACTTTCTGAAATAAAAGGAGGAAACCTAATTTGTGTAATAACAAAGGCTCTTATCTGAATCCAAAGTCAAGTTTGTTTTTTTCCTTGGAAATATAAGCTTCTGAAGGACAGGGGACTGCATTTTCTTATCCTTTGTGGCACTTGGCACAATATCATTTCTTTCAAGGTGCCTTAACGTGGGGGTGATTATAATGGTACAATCTTCATCCTACTCTTTATAACCACAATTAACCCAGGTAACCCTGCACAGGTACAGTGATGTTCTCCTTTAGTTAAGTTGGCTAATTCCAAAACAAGGGCTCTATCATGAAGCCACAGCAGGTGTTATAACATAGAGACATCGATGACAGGATCAATCTGCATATTAATATAAACTGCAAAGTTAAATCTGAGCTTCCCCACAGTATTGACAAGAATTACCTACACCCTCGTCATACCCACTGGCCCATCTTGAGATCACCCAGTTAAGTACTTACACCAACAAGGAAGAAAACAGAGCAGCAAAATTCCAGATACATTTTATACCCCTTATACAGTTGTATACCTCTGTTTATACTACCTCTATAGTATAAACAGATTTTATTAATTTCTGAGAAGGATACATGAATTCATTAATGCCTACAGATCAACAGCACGGTAACGTAAATGAAAAGCCAATGAATATGTATTTTTTCTAAAAAAACCTTCATAGTTAATTTATCTTATAGAGTCAAAATTGTGTTATCCAAAATAATATGTATGGAGACTTTCTTGAATAATACCCCCATCCTTAAGTTACTATAGTTCATATGTAGCCAACTTCCCAGGTAATAAAATATATAAAACGTGAAGTTAAACTTTGATGGTTGCCTCGTGTTTATTCTGAGTGGTAATGAGTGTCCTAGAGCAGCAGAGAAAAGGGCAAAAATAAGGGTAGACTATATTTTGAAAGGACAGAGAGGCCTTATTCTAGAAATGTGTCTCATCAAGGTGAACTCACTCAAGAGATTTGGATCCTAAGAACCTGGTGGATTAAGATGTGGTCCATATGGGTTTCTTGAAAAGGAAGCTTTCAATCTGGACCCTGAAATGAGGATGGGATGTACCTGAAAACGAAACCAGGAAAGACTGCTTTCTCAAGAAAAAAAAAAAAAAAGTCAACTGGAGATAGATACCTAAGACTTAGGAAGTAAAACCTGTAGCCAATTTGTAACATTCCATAAGGACAGACTGAATAATGAGATTATGTGTCATTTCCAAATGCATACAGTGTTTGCCTGGAGATTTCTTTGAGGTAAATCTACCCTTGAATTATCCTTGCCATGTGAAAGATAGTACTGAGCTGCCCAGCGATTTATCAAGGGGCAAAGTTCCGCGGGCGCAGGGCTGTGGTCCTTGAAGAACACTGGAGCGCTTCCGTGGTTAGAGAGTCAGCAGTGACAGAACACACTGTGTGTGTCTGTCTTTGAGAGGGAGAGGAGGGGCTGGTCATGAGGAACCGTGTTGAGTTTTGTCCCTTTTCGCAAATCGTAATCACTGGTTATTTATATCAAAGGATTATCATCCTCATGATCCTCATCTTTAATGATACCTGAGTCTTCCCAACAGTCTATACTTACCCCAAATACACACCAAAGTTATTAAGACCTGGAAGAACAAAGTGTTTGCCCATCCCCATAATCATCTGTCCTAAAAGGTCATTTAAACATTTAATCAAAGCCGAGGCCCTTTGGGGAAGCATGTTAGTCATGCAGCCGTCACCACAGTCTGCAGTCGGTTTTGTGTCCATCTTAGGAATGATGCAGACCGACCCCACAAAAAAATCAGTAGCAGGGGAGAAAAAGTTAAACAGTTTTCTGGATGGGACTGAATTAAAACCTTCTTACCAGTTAATAAAAACCCTCTGGGAAGCATCCAGCCAGAATCCCCAGAACGTTGGCCATGTATTGACACGTAAACTAATATTCCTGAAAAAGAGGGTGTAGGTGGGCGTCCTCAACTCATATGAATTATCTGTTCTCCTGCTACTACTGCGAATCAGCTACACCACTGCTCCCTCTCATTAGGTACAAATCCACAAAGGAGGGCTTTTGTCTCATAAAAGTAGCTCAGATAAATGACACTCCTCAGGGTGCTGAACCCAAAGGTGGCGACCAGCCCACTCTCTGCACTCCGGTCCACTGGTACCTTTCACTCTCACAGCTATCAGCCTGCTTCAGACCTACACACTCACTCTGACTAGGGACAAAGAGAAGATCACGATGGAAATCCTTCTATGCGCTGCTAATAAGCCTATTTAGAGTCAATGAGAAAGCCTCATTTTGCACCAATAAAAGCCTTCGCGAGTTCTACTGAATCAGTAAAACTCAAGTGTTTTGTGCACTCCCTGTCCTCATGTTACATCAGTCGGAGAGGTGAAGCTCAGCAAAATGCTGGATACAATGACCTCTAAGTTTCCTTCCTTCTCTCATGTCCCCTGATTCTCTGTTGGCCAGTGGGATTTGAATTTTATTTAAATTATCATGTATTCTGATGGATTCCTGAGCCTTTCTTCAGTTTTAGACAATCTCATGTGGTCTGCTGAATCGGTGTATTTGGAATCCCGGATCTCTCTTGGCAAAGAACTGAATATTGCTCCCATCTACTGCTTAGCTAACATTGCCTATAGTCTTTCTGAAAAAGATCTGGGTAAGAGACAGATGTAGAGCATATTCTCACCTCCCACCGCAAGGTTAGGGAAAGCTTTGGTGTTTCATGAAGCATGAACAAAAGGGAAATTCAAACCAGCATTTTAATGTCCTTAATGAAAGATATTAATCATTTTCCCAAATGAAAATCTAAAATTCTAACCATTGGTCACAGTGATGTAAGCAAATGGACCTACAGCTAAAAGGTTCCATATGGGTCAATGGTTTAATGGAAAGTAACACAGGGGTGAAATGATATCACAGTTGGTTAGAATACTACCTCCCTTCCAAGCAAACAGTCAAGTCAGCTCACCGTTGGGACATAGTGGAGAGGCACATAAAGACAAGAATTTTCTAAAAACAATACAAGTTCTACATGTAAGCTCAATGTTTTAGCTATAGAGCATTTTGGTAACATAAGAGAGAGCTAGAGCAATACTTTGTAAAAGATAGGTCCACTGATAACAGCCACCACTAGAGACAGGAAAATTCCTATCTAGGGACAGGAAAAATTAGCATGTAGCAACAATTTGTAGAGGTTAAATTACTTGACCAAGATCACACAGCTAAGATGTAGTATATGAGTGTCTACCAATGAAGCTGAGAATTCCACTAGACCCAGACAATGTAACAGAAACATCTACTTCCTCTTAGGTCTTATAATTTAGTTGATAAACTTGCAAGCACTTTGAACAGGTTTTCATTTACACCGCAAAGAAAACTGCTTAGCTAAATTACTGTCTGTCTGGGTGGTAAGTAGCACAATACCACCATCTGTAAAATAAGATTTTTGTAGACAAGAGGGCATGTTGTCTAAAGGAACCCAGAGGTGAATTAGTTTGATAAATTAAGGAGCATCCTCATAGAAATAGGTTAGTGAAATATTGCTGAAAAGCTGTGTATCAGTCTAATTTTAATAAAGCAAGTCATATTTTATAATCACTGACTGGGAAGTCAATATTTAAGAAACCTGTGGTGAATCCATTTAATATAAACAATTTTTCTGTATTACAAATATTAACCTGCTGATTTTAGAACTTTAATTTTTTTCAGATCTTCTTAAAATGAGGCATGTTCATGTCATGTTAAATGAATCATTTTCACTTATTGATAATGTATTTGTTAGGATGCTTTCAGCTGCAAATCATAGGAAATGCAATGCAAAATGGTTTTAAAATTGAGAGGATTTATTCTCTCATATCACAAGAATGGAAGGGCATTCCAGGACTGGTTAATTTAGAAGTTCACGGATGTCAGCTGTGGCTGAGTTTCTTTCTGTTTTTCTGTCGTGCTGTGTCATCAACATGATTTTTCTGCTGCAGGTCCGGGCACCAGTTGCAGACATAACAATGACCAGAACAAACAGACTCCCCTCCCTGCACTTTCTTAAAGGTCCTGGAAGACTTTCCCTTCTATCTCTTTGATCAGAACTGTGTAACAAGTTACTCTTTCACACAAACACTGACAAGCAGGATAGGACTACCGTAACTGGACCAGACCAATCAAAATTAACTGGGCCACATGAAATATACATTAAAACAAAATTGTTGCGGGGCGCCTGGATGGCTCAGTCAGTTTAGCAGCTGCCTTCAGCTCAGGTCATGATCCCAGGGTCCTGGGATCGAACCCCACATCGGGCTCCCTGCTCAGTGGAGAGCCTGCTTCTCCCTCTCCCTCTGCCTGCCTCTCTGCCTACTTGTGCTCTCTCTCTGTCAAATAAATAAATAAAATCTTTTTAAAAAAATAAAAAAAAATTGTTGCTCTATAGGTCTGTCAGCCTAGACCTCTACTATCTGATGTGATAGAGACTAGCCACAAGTGGGTATTTACACCTCAATGTAAACCAAATAAAATTAAATAAAATGTAAAATTCAGTTTTTTAGTTGCACTAGCCCTATTTCAAGTGACCAGTAGTCACATTTGGCTAGTGGCTGCCCCACTGGACAACACAGACAGAGAAAACGGTTCTCATCACAGAAAGATCCACGAGATGGTGCTGGCCTCCAGCAAGGAAACTGCTCTTGGGTAAGTAAGCAACAGTACCTGCTGTATTCTCTAGGTAGCAAGCAATGAGCTTTGTGCATACTACCTCCTCTAATCTTCCCCAGTATTATTGTCATATGCTAGTCTGCATGCTAGGTTGCTAGCTAAGGATGGAGAAACTTAATTAGAAGCACCTTGAACTAGCTCACATACCTGCAGGAAGGGCACAGGTAAAGTCTTGATCACAGAACTCTTTCCATTTGTCATCTCTGTTCTGTCTACATGTCAGGATCAGAACAACTTTCTCCTCATGATGAGGAACTTGACCATCTCCCCAGCTTCACATCTCACAGCACTGCCTCCTCTAACCCCCCAAGAGGGACTGATCTTCCTCCTTCAATTCCAGTTTTAAATAACCGCTGGAAGGACTCTGATGGTCCAGCTTGGGTCAAGCACCAGCCTTAAGCCAACCAATTGTAGCTGCAGACACTGGGGAAAGAATTAGGGTTGTAGATCAGAGATAGGTCCTTAGGGGTCCACCCATAGATACTGAGGACAATTCCCAGAAAAACTGGAATTTCAGGGTCATCTCCTTCAACATATTCCCTAAAAGCCAAGTCCTTTGACCTCTGACTCAGGCCTTCTCCAATCTGCTTTCCACTTACTTTCTGGGTCTACTTCACCCAGTCTTAGCCTATTTATAGGCTACTTGAGTCCCAACTGTCTCACTAGAGCAAGACCTCTTTTCTCAGCTTCAGACTCACATAATCAACTACTTCAATATCTTTTCTATTGTCCACTTCTCCCCATCCCCAGTGCAGTGCGGCCATCAAAACCTGGGCCACTCTCATCTCTGGAGGAATTACTGTAATATCTAACTGGTCTCCCTTCCTCAGTGCTATGCCTCACCATTATGCTACAACCAGAATAATCTTTCTAAAATGGAAATCCGCTTATGTCATGGATCTGCTTTAAACCTTTTAGTGGCTGTTCACTCCTTTCAAAACAAACTTCAACTCCCTCCTGAGCCATACAAAATCTTGCTTGCTCAGTCCCTTGCCTATCCTTCTCTCTTACTATTTTCCCACCCTACAGGCTACCACAGCCATACTGAACTTGCCAGTTCCTCAAGCTACTATCCTTTCTCTTGTCTGCTGGCCTTTGTGCTTCCCTCTATTTGAAATAATAGTCCTATTGATCGTCTCTTCATCTTATCTAAATTCCACTCATGCTCTAGTCTCAAATGACACCACTCTTCTCTACACTACATTAGTTTTCTCTGATATACACTCCCATTCACGAACCACAACACGTCATTGCAGAGTCATGACTCAATTGTTTATCTTCTCAATTAAACTGTAAGCCCCATGAGGGCAAAGTCCATTTCTGTGTTGTCGCCAACATGCTCTTGACATCTAATAGACAGTGCCTGACAAAAATAATAAATAAGCTGAATTGAATTCATTCTTCATCCAACAAATACCTTAAGGAAGCCCTATTTGTGCCAGATGCCATCCTATGCACTGGGATGCAACAGAGAAAAAACACAGTCCAATCCTTGTGTTCTTGGGGGAAAGAAAACCAACAATATACTAATAAACTAATATACATGATTAAATTGAATAAATGAACATATTCTCAACTGACATTTTTCCATCATGTTTTCCAAGTTATCTTTTCATTATTCTGTTACCTTATCTGTAGCAATATGGGCATACAATACATCCCCCCCCCCGCCAGATAATATAAATGTAGTTTTTGTAAACACATTATAGAGTTATGGCATTTTTATAATCAGGAAACCAAACATTCTAATTAGAATCTGAATGATGGATACAAGCCTATATGTGTTTCTAGAATCCTATTCTCATCTCCAAATTAGCAGTGCAATCTGGAATTTAAAGACCGATAAACTACCAGAAGAGTTAATTTTATTCTTAAATTATGGTAAAGATCCTTTTTAATATAGTCATTTGTACTGAGCTTTTTGTTTCATCAAAAATATGTAAAAATTAATTCCAACAATTAAAATATTTGTCAGCTAAATGCATGCCAAACTAGGTCCCATGCATCATGTCTGAATGATTAGAATGGAAAGCAAAAGGACTATTTGACCATCACTTTTGACCATTTCACTAATTTAACAAACATTTAAGGCTAAGCATATTCTAAGTCCTGAGGATACAGGCCTTGCCTACTAAAAAGTTACAAACTAATCACTTAACATTTATATTGTCTTTTTTATAAACTATAAGCTCCTTGAGGAGAAGGAGGGAGAAGTTAGCATGATATAGTTTTAAAAAATGCCACAAGTAACCAAAAATAAGACTCTCCAGGAAGTTTTCTCAATGAACCTTAGTAAACTCTTATCACACCTCATTTTATGCCTCTTCTGTCTTAATGCATCCAATTCATTATTCAGCTACATAGTTCTTCTTGTTTGGATGTGTTCCTAAGAGTTTATGATAAATCTCTTTTATTTCAACAAGTCATAGTAGCCATGGGATTCCCTCAAATCCCATGGGTTTAAAGGAATCCCAAGATAAATCTTCTTAGAAAATATTCTTTTTGTGATACAAATAATTAGCCCCTTGTATGTAACTGTTTTGTACTCCTTTTTGGGAGTAGGGGGGAGAGATATCAAATTTTCCTAGTGTTGAGCCATCTGTACATTCTTTCTTTATTTTGTTTTAATGAACTGGTTCCCTCAATTGAGGTTTAATAATCATTGAGGGAAAGACAGCTTCTTCTAATGTCTTCTGTGCTTTTCTCCCCCTCCCTCATCTTCACTGACCCAAGTCTTTCTGTAATGTTTCAAATCATTGGTTCTCGAAACTGCTTAACTGTCACTTGATTGTCTATATTTCCTTTTCCACTTCTTAGTCCTTCAGTTAATATTCCAGAGATATATCCATCCAGATTTGTATGACTCCCAATCAATCAAGCTAATATCAGAGTCCATTGTATGCTTTGCAGAAAGGGTTTCCTAGACTTCTAAGTTCATTTTGGCTCTGTAGAATGGTTGTTTTTCTGTTTTAAGTTATTCCCTGAAAAATGGGAGAGTTTATGTATCTTTGAAGTTCACTCTAATCAGAGAATACTTCTTACACTTCTACAATTCTAGCAGTATTAGTGTTTCTCAGACCAAGAGCATCAATCTGACCTCCTAGTAGTCAAGGAGGGTCACAAAGAGGGGATACTTAAACTTTGGTGGCCACTGGGGAAACATTTAGGATACTATACCAGGAAAAAATAGTGGGACGGATCTGTACAACTCAGGCCCTTGCTGGGAAAGAACTCCTGAGCAGGAAAGGATTGAGGAAAGAATCAAGTATCAAATGGATTTCAGTCCTACCATCACCTTCAGGTAGCTGAAAGTTTTGAACATCAACTCACTTAAACCACAGGGGCCTCAATTTCCTTTTCTGTAAAATGAAAGAGTTAAGCAAAATGATCTCTATGAACCTTTCCAACTCCTTTACTCTATGTGCATTTATGACTGATGGTGTAATTTCTAAGTTTTCAGAGTATTCTTGGTTCCTGACATGGCAAACTTGTGATCTACTTTGCAGATTTTGAAGATACAGGTGCATCTGTGAACATTTCTTTAAATTTAGTAATTAAACTTCCCACTTTCAGATTTCCTAATGAGGACACACACACACACACACACATGCATACACACTACTGTATCTTTAGACTTTACTGATCTAAATAATTACTGAAGATTTTATATACAACATAGATTTTTGATTACAGATTTTTGCATCTGACAATTTAAAGTCTTATTTAAATGATCTTCTGTAGAACATCTTGGGTTTATCAGTAATCTTTAGCACAGCTGAATATTTATTCTGCTAATTGAACATCAGGTGCTGTTGCTATCTCTATAAACTAACTGTAATATCCCCTGTTACTCAAAGTGTGGCCCAAAGCCCACTAGCATCCACATCACCTGAGACTGGTTAGAAATGCAGAATGCCTCACCCCAGACCTATGAATTTTAGCCAGATGCTCAGGTAATTCATGTGCACACAAAAGTTCTCGAAGTGCTATTATACATTATAGTGTTTCCTGAACTGATTTAAAATAAGTGAGTTTTTTTCTATAAGGGAATGAATAAATGAGCAAATTAATTTAGCAAAGTAAATTGCTATAATTCAGTGCCACTGGACTTAGAGTTATAACAACTTACAGTTGTAACCTCTCCTATTTTTTTTAAATAGAGTCTTAGGTCTACTTTTATAAAGGGCAGAGAGCCAGGGAAATGGATAAAAAGTATATTCTGTCCAAGACCCACTCGCAAATACTACATATATCATTGAAAATCAATGTGAAGAATACTAAAATACCATATTCTATAGGATTAGGTAACAACCCAATATGTTACTTCTGTTTCACTTTGTAGCTGATTTTAAAATTCCATTACGCATTGCTGTCACACATAAAGTATTATAAAGAGAAAAAAGCATTATCCAACTATGTGGTAATGCTCTGAAGTAAATAAATAATAAAATAAAATGAGGATATAAAAGTCAAGGATAAATTTAAATAAAACAGACCAAGATTCTAGTTGCAGCTCTGAGACTGTGTGGAGTTTCCAACAATTCACTTAATCTTTCTGGGTTCCTGTTTCTTCATCTAGAAAATGAGAGAATGATCTTGATTTTATATCCAAGCTCTAAAATTCTGAAAATTATTAAATCTTCTTAGAAAATATTCTTTTTGTGATACAAATAATTAGCCCCTTGTATGTAACTGTTTTGTATGTCTGAAATCAATGCCTATTTTGCCATCTATTGAAATTCAATATGGAATCTCAGAAGTGGCATAAATAACTCATTCTGGGATTGCTGCTATTTTACTCACTACCAACAGCAGCATGTGGGCTAATAAGCACGCTATGGTGCTAACGTAAGGACACTGCCCCCCAGAGTTTTACTCTAGGCAAGGGGCAAGGAGCATATAAGGATGGCGGAACATATTTTAACACAGGGAAAGTTATCTTAGTTTCCCTTCATCCTGAGTCACCAAATCAAATTGTCTAAATCCATCCCTGTTGTTAACTATCCAACTCACTCACATGGTCTCCAGCCATCCTGGGCAAATGGGTGAAAGCTTCCACCTTCCATAGCCTCCCAAAGCAAAGAAAGGACTGTGGAGAGGTAGTTACACCTGAAAAGTCACCTAGTTAGTTACTCTGGCCCTAGATAATAAATTGGCAGACCTTTCAGGGAGCTAATTATTGAGACTGCTATTTGGTTCACTGACAGAATTGCTTGTTTGTGGGAAGAAACATATGTGTGCATTGCTTTTTCCATTACCACTATTTCTATCATCATTAATAAGAATCAATAGGCCATTTCAAGTAGCATATGCTCACCACCATTTAGCATCAGAGTGTCAGCCGCATGCAGGCTAAGGAGCAGTGTTCCAACCTCCTGGCTAAGGATTAAAACCCAACAGACAAGGAAAGCAGTTCAAATGCCATAGGTAAGACAGTGTGCATGTGTGTGAGCAATAAAAGGGGAAGAGTAGTTTGTTCTTTGTCTCTGTATCTGTAACACAGTGTCTGGCACAGGGCAGGTCATCCAAAATGAATAAACAAGTGAATCATGAGGAATGCACAGACGAATGAGGCGAAGGGAGGTTTTAAGATGCTCTGTGGGACCGACTGAATTTACTGGGTTGGTCAGGGATGTTGTTTTGGTAAGGGCACAGATTGCTATTCACAATTCATGATGAAGAAACAAAGTCCAGGACACAGTTTGAGCCAAGAGGGAGCCTGCCTCTGGGGAGGATAGACCTCGGACGACTTCCCACATACTCTAGGCCTGCAATATTCAGCATCAGGCCTCACAATGGAAGAAAAGAAATCAGAATGACAGCCATAAAAAAGTCAAGCAAGACCTCAAAAGAAAAACTTTCCACTGCCGATGAAATTCTTGCTGGACCAAACAATGGCAGATTAGGGACTAATCAGAGAAAAGACAGGAGAAAGACAAAATGAGGTGGTGAAGGGGAACAGTGGGAGAGGAGCTCCGGCAGAGGCCGGAGTGGGGAAATGGGTCTGTGAAAAACGTGCAAAGACAGGGAGAGATGATGAAGACCCACAGTTCTCGGGGGGCTGTGGGTGTCTGAGTTGTGCGGAGTGAAGAGGCATAAAGGCTGAGAGTGGAACGAGGGAGGGAGGGTGAAAAGGAGAGAGAGGTCCGATAAATGTCTATAAAATAACACCCACCACCACTGATAACAAGTACAAAAGAATCCTTTTTTCTTCTTGAGAAAGACAAAGGGAATATTAAGTAGGATTAAGTAGTAGTAGCTTTCAGAACTCAGCAGTTCTCAGAAGCAATAATAACTACATAAATAGCTAAATGGATGGTAGGAATTGTTTCACTTTGGAATTTGGCCAGCATATCAAAGTTAACAGTAATATCACATCTTTTTGAAAGCTTTCCTGAGATTCTAGGAGGAAAAATCATCTCAGAAAACTGCACCAAGTTAATTTCAGGAAGAGGATGCTCCTCACTGCTTGAAGACATTCTATCTCCTGAAAACTGGTAAGACAGAAGCCCTCCCCTGCTGGGAAGCATTCTCTTATCCACGTAAATACATCACCAGTATCGCCCCAATGGAAGCAAATAATTATGTTCATAGATTATCATTGCCTAATGCAAAATTTTACTCAGGACATAATCCACAAATGATACCCTAAATGCAGCAAAAAGGCCCTTGTAGATAACCTCTTTCACACAGTTCCCTAACTTTTTGACTCACTGTGGATGATTAAACATGAACTCTGTAAGGCCAAATTTTGAAACATGCACATCTATATTCATTCATTTCAGAATTGGGTGGGATTGGACAAATTGGAAATATAAATAATTTTCAAACCCTGGACACCCCTACTCATGAATATCCATAGGTTTTCCTTCTTAAGTATATTTGACCACTAACATGATAGATCATCTTTCCTCCCCAAAAAAAGAGATGAAAACTGAGTGTTGATGGTAATGTGGGGCACAAACATCTTCTCTCAACATCTGGAAATATTTATGTGTTACTGTTTTTAAAAAAAATTAAGTTATGGGGCTCCTGGGAGGCTCAGTCAGTTGAGTGTCCAACTCTTGATTTTGGCTCAGGTCATGATCTCAGGGTTGTGGGATCAAGCCCCTACAGCAGGCTCTACACTCATTGGGGAGTCTGCTTCTCTCTCCCTTCCCCCCCTCTCCCTCTACCCCTCCCACTGCTCACACACGCATGCGCTCTCTCTCTAAAATAAATAAATATATCTTTAAAAACAAATTAAATTAGAACATTGCATCATTTCTTTTCCACCCAGAAACAAGTTATTTCAGTATCACTCACAATGAAATTTGCCTGAAAAGCTGTTTACTAATCCCATTCCCTAAGGGTGCACTTGGGCTAGCACTTGGAGTAAACACCATTTTCATTGCACTAGAAATAGTTCTAAATTGACAGAGTTTTACAGTTTTAGCAACACCCAAATGAATCGAAGGAATTTGCAGCAGACATGACACCGAGTCTGGACTGGACCATAACCCAGGTCAGAATTTATGCCTGAATTAAGTATCAGTATATACCATCCATAGATGCTAAAAGGACATCCACATACATCAACTTTTTTTTGAAAATAGGAGTTTAGAGAAAATAGAGTTTAGATTCTGAAAACAGTCTATTAAAAATTATGGTCAATTAATAACTAATTTCCTACCAACTTTATATACATATATATAGAGAGAGAGAGAATGGAGTTCAGCTACTTCATTAACTGGTAGACCCTCATTCATATGGTCTAAAGGACAGTGGGCTGTGAATATGTGTACACAATCAAACAGTAACATTCAGAAGTCAGAACTAAGCACAATGCAAAATATATCTGAATGAAAGCACGGAAGTTACTCTGTAACCTCCCCTTTCAAATCCTTCTATAAACTGGACCCTCTTTATTTCCCATTACTTTTTAACATGCAGCCTTCTTTCCAATACGCTGGCCACTTCCCTGTCCTCCCCACATCTCCATGCCATGTCCTACTCTGTGCCTTTGCCCTGCTGGCCCACCTTTTCCCTCATCTTGGATGCTCTTTCTCAAATCTTTCTTATCAAACACTCATCTCTTCCATGAAGTTTTGAATTTCACAACTTGAACTTACAATCATATATTTTCTGAAGTTCTGTAATATCCATGTCCAAATCTAGCCTTTTTGTGTTTTGTTTTATTTATTTTTTTAATTTTATTTTGTTATGTTAATCACCATACATTACATCATTAGATTTTTTTGTATTTAAGCATAGTTAAGTTTTATTAATTTTTTCATTATGTTATGTTAATCACCATACATTACATCATTAGTTTTTGATGTAGTGTTCCCGATTCATTGTTTGCGTATAACACCCAGTGCTCCATTCAGTATGTGCCCTCTTTAATACCCATCACCAGGCTAACACATCCACCACCCCCCTCCCCTCTAGAACCCTCAGTTTGTTTCTCAGAGTCCATACTGTCTCATGGTTCATCTCCCCCTCCGATTTCCCCCCTTCATTTTTCCCTTCCTACTATCCTCTTTTTATTAACAAATAATGTATTATTTGTTTCAGAGGTACAGATCTGTGATTCAACAGTCTTACACAATTCACAGCGCTGACCATATCACATAGCCTCCCCAATGTCTATCACCCAGCCACCCCATCCCTCCCACTCCCCAACACTCCAGCAACCCTCAGTTTGTTTCCTGAGATTAAGAATTCCTCATATCAGTGAGGTCATATGGTACATG
The DNA here is from genome assembly GCF_009762305.2 of Zalophus californianus. Lineage (NCBI taxonomy): Eukaryota > Metazoa > Chordata > Mammalia > Carnivora > Otariidae > Zalophus > Zalophus californianus. Next base: position 81,635,106 of record NC_045606.1, read on the forward strand.
TCTTTCTCCGATTGACTTATTTCGCTCAGCATAATACCCTCCAGTTCTATCCACATCGTTGCAAATGGCAGGATTTCATTCCTTTTGATGGCTGCATATTATTCCATTGTATATATATATCACATCTTCTTGATCCATTCATCTGACAGCTTGCCTCTTTCCACAGTTTGGCTATTGTGGACATTGCTGCTATAAACATCAGGGTGCACATACCCCTTCGGATCCCTACATTTGTATCTTTGGGGTAAATACCCAGTAGTGCAATTGCTGGGTCATAGGGTAGCTCTATTTTCAACTTTTTGAGGAACCTCCATACTGTTTTCCAGAGTGGTTGCACCAGCTTGCATTCCCACCAACAGTGTAGGAGGGTTCCCCTTTCTCTGCATCCTCGCCAACATCTATCATTTCCTGACTTGTTAATTTTAGCCATTCTGACTGTGAGGTGGTATCTCACCAAATCTAGCTTTTAATTACAGGATTTTTCTCCCTCTATTTCCGTACAATTCTGTGTGTATCTTTTTTCCCCAACAGAATCACATTACTTCAAGGTAACACCTCCCTTTTAATACCTCTCTCTAAAGTTTCTGTCAAGATCCTATCCCACAGCATATTTCTCTTTCTCTAGCTACTCCTTCTGAATACTATATGTCTCTGAAAACATGCTCCAGTGCACCCTATCCTAAAGAAAACTTCTGTAACCCTACTTCTTACTGAAGTTTTTCACCATTACTTTTTTTTTCTTTGCCAGACTTTTAAAAAAAGCATTCTTTCCCCCATTTCCTCTCTTCTGGCTCTATGTCAGCCCCTCACAATCTGAGTCTACCACACTTCTCATCCCTCAGCCACGCCTCTCAGCAGCAGGACACTGCACGCACCTCCCACCATGCTCACTGGCCTTTCCTGGCTCCTCCCCTTGAATCTTCAGTCGTCGTCCCTCAGCTCTGCTCCAACTCCTTTGGCAACTGCTTCTCTGCCTTGGTCTTTAACTCCCAGGTCTCCATCTGCCATTCAAGAGCCTGTATCTTTAGTGCTGGATTCTCTGCGCGGTCCCAGACCTTATGCTGCCACCTGCTGGTCTGTTCCATGGGGCCATCTCAAAACCAAATGCAAGTCGGCCCCCTCCAAATCTACCATTCATTCCGTCTTCTCTGCTAGCTAATTACATCACCCTTTTCCTAGACCTAGCTGGTAGAGATTTCACATCCAGAACCTCCATCACTTACCCCTACACCAGTGTTCGTCACTCACCACGTAATGTCCCCAGGACTTCTTTCCTCTGTGTTCTGCCCAGACCTGCACATCCTTGTTTAGGCTGTGACTGTCCATCACCAGGACTACAGGACAGGCCCTGACTGACCTTTCTCCTTTCTCTCTCCTGATCTCCAGCCCTTCTCACACTTCCACCAAAGGAATCTGCTTGAAACACGTACCTGAGCAATGCCCTAGATGAAAAGCACTCGTGAGTAATTCTATCCTACAACTAGGATAAAGCCCAAACCCCCCAGCACGGGAGTTCCTGGGAACAACTTGAAGACCTTGCATGACATGACCCCAGCCTATCTCTTTAGCCTCATTGGCCATCACTCTCCCTCTCACTTACTACCTTCCTTCCTTCACTCCAGCTACCTTGATCCCTCCCCCGCCCCCATGGCTTTGAACAAAGGATGCTTGCCCTAGATCCTGGAATGGCTTGCCATCTTATCTTCACAAGGCTGATAACATCTTGCAGTTCAGGTCTCATCTCAAATGTCACCTGCTTGGAGAAGCATTCTGTGACTGCACAGCTTATTTGCCACCCTCCCGGCCAATACCACCTGCTCAGCCTTTCACATTCACTGCCTTGTATTTCCCATAAGCACCCCTCAGCATCTGGAAGTCTCAGTTCATTTATATGTTTCCTTATTTAGTGTCTGTCTCCTCACACTGCAGTGTAAGCCCCATGAGCACAGACCTCATCTCCATTCCAGTTCCTGGAAGGGTGCCTGGCACATAGGAAGCCTGAAGTCAGACCCCTCCACAGCGTGCCACCCATTTTCACATGCCCGTCCTTCCTCTGTGTATATGTCTGCTCTAGCATTGATCATATTATATCTTCTACTGAGCAGTTATTTCCAAAGGAAATGATTAGAGGAAAAGGAGGATCTATCAAAATATGGTAGTGAGGGGTAGATGAGGGAGGGGTATATGGTTATAAAATACTCATTCAAGTTTCAGCATAGAAGCTTTATGCATCTTTGTTAAAACTAACCCTGATGTTTTGTTTTTTGATCCTGCTATTAACAGGATTCTTTAAATTTCATTTTCCACATGTTAGTTTCTATAAAAGAATATATACATACACACACACACACATACACACACACACGGATAAAAATTTTTTATATTGACCTTGTATCTATGGTTTTGCTAAACTGAGTACTTAATTCTAAGTAATTTTTAAAATGCCATCGGTGGTTCTATGTACATAATCATGTTATCTGAAAATAAAAACTTTCATTCTTACATTCAAAATATGTACATTTAATATCACTATTATTTTTAAGCATATGATATAGAAGGTAAAGCATCAAAAAATCATAGCTGCAAGAGCTATGCAGGATATGGGGGCAATTATGTTATAGGGGACATGGGTTGAAATAGTGAAAAAAAGTGACTATCTTATATCAGTGTATTACGATCCATCATCTTTACTACATGTTAAGTTCCTGGAGACCAGTATCATTTCTTGCTTATTTGTCTATATCCCACCAAGCCTACTAAAGTGTGCCCATAGTAGAAACTCAATAAATGTTTTTAAATAGAATTCAAATACCCCAGTTTTAGGCACATTGCATGTGGCCAAGAAATACATGTCAACTCTAAGAACCAATGAGTCCACACAGGTTTGTTGAATAATCAGTGTATGCTCAACCCTGTTGAGAAACTAGTAAGAGACATGAAGAAATAGAAGATACTCTGATCATTATCCACATAGAAAAACTTCCTTTCTCGGGTCACAATAAAACAAACACACCAAGGAAAACATTTCCGTGGTTACCTGTACATTTCTTTATGTGACTGTTCCTCTTTCCATGTGATCCTAACTTGCATCCAAAATTCTCCTCCCAAAATTCTGCAAACCACACATTTCTTCGATTATTGGCAAGAGTTCGGCTTCTAAAATAGCGATCAAACCCTATTTCAGAGAAGAAAGTATGATTTTAATATTCTTTCAAAAACAAAACCAAATACTGTCAGAGCTTTTGAATGGATATTATGTTATGTTGCGATCATTGCATGAGAAAAACAAAACAAAACATACTAACAAATGGGGGGAACCATTTGTTAGAAATCAGTCTTCCCTTATGGTCAAAGCCAAGGGTAATCAGTGGACAGTATTATCGCCCTCACTGTTCACCATTTAGGCACCTGGTTCAGCAGATGAATGGAACAGGAGAGCCTGTTGTTGGTGTCATCCTCACAACCTCCCCATCTCCTCTACATCGCAGCCACCAGCAACCTTCTGCTAGATACTCAGAACCAACTCACACTTTTCTCACTCTTCTGTCTCCTAGCAGGAATAAATGCTCCAGTTTTCTATGCTTCTACCTGCCTCAAAATGTATCTGTCCTATATGTTCCATTTTCAGCTAATCCAATAACTAATCAGCCCTGATGTAATCTTATGGGGTCATGGGTAATGGGCCAAAGTGTCAGCCTGCTCAGGGGACCACCTCATCAAAGGGAGACCACCTGGAACTTATGCCTTACTCCAAAAGATAATGGGGAAGGTAGGAATTTCAGTCACCGCTAAGACCATTGGAAAGGCTATGTGGGAGACAGACTTTCTTTCAGGGAGGCTCCATATCTTCGCTGTTGCATTAATTTATCTGTAGGGTCAGCCCAGCCTCACGGCTCCATTTTTTATATAGCAGCACTCTCCCCTCCCCATGACAGTGCTGTAATCATCATCTGTGCCACAGAAATATGCAAGGTTAGCGAGCAACATCATGGAAATAGCTAAGGCCAACTCTAACTCTCTTTTTTTAAGAAAAAAATCTTATGGGTACTCTTTTCTAATGAAAAATATATGCTGGGTTAAATAGTTATTGTCTTGGTAATTCTACCATCAGAATTAAAAATTCTATCCAGAGTCATCAACAATGGGTTTATTTCAGCCTATGCTGATACTCTGGTTTTGCCTTTGAGTTTTGATTCAGTTGGAATGAAACAAAGTTTCTACGGCTTGTCCTTACCATCAATTGATGCTCTTTTGGGCAAAATTGTCACAGCCCCTTCTGCAATCTCCTCCTGTTGATAAACAGGTGCTATTTTGGATCCCCAACTATCTGAGCCAATCCAGAGAAAATGGCCACTTTGGTTTAACTTCTTTGCTGCTTCCAATATCCTCCTACAGGAATAAAAAGAAATAAAATACACCATATTTATCAAGAAACACTACACTTAGGAATGTTACAAGACCAGTTATATCAAATTATATGCACTCAATAAGTCACTGTTAAACAATTAGTCAATCACTAACTGTCTGAGTCTTATCGTTTCTAAAGGAAACATATTAGAGACTTTTACTCCAGCACCTGTTAATTAGCCTCATCCTTAACCTCCTTCACATCATTCTGTCTATCATCTTTACTGGTCTCATTTCTTTCAGTTCTCAGGTTTTACTCTATAGCCATTTCAGACTTAGAAACTAGAAGGCTGTTGTATCTCTGCAGCAGAAGGAAGGCAGTCTGTAATGGCATGAGAATGTTACAATTCCTGTGAAATCTCACAAGATTTTACATTGAACATGAAATATGTTAAAAGAAAAAAAAGGATGTGTGTTGCAAATGTGATCCTACATCAGGAAGAAAATTTAATCAGCACCTGATGTCATCTTCATTGGCAAACATAATCACCGCCCGAGCATTAGGTGTTTCTAGCAGGCGTTTGATAATTTTTTCAAATTCTCCAGGTCTTGGTTCACGTGGGATTTTCTGTGATTGAGCAATGCAAACACCACCTATTTTAAAAAGAAAGAGAGAGAGAGTGACTCAGAAAAAGCACTTACTTAATAAACCAACTTAATGAGGTTAGCTACTTTATAAAAACATATGATTCAATGCAATATAATGTTTTTCAAAACATGTGTCATTCTCACCTATTAAAAGTAAACATGTTTGTTCACATTACAATATATATCAAATAAATGGCATCAATTATGTAATCATACATCAGGATTATTGTTTTATTTTCCAAGTTTCAACATTATTTTTGTGGATAACTATAATAAAACCAAAGGTACAAAATGTGTAATGAGAGTCAAGGACTGCAAAGAAGAATGGCTGTCTTGATTCATTCGATGTAAGTTGAAAAACAATTGCCTGGATTAGTAATATGAGTATGTGTTATAGGTGAGACCATTTATTAAGTAAAAAGATCCTTTTCCTATTAGTTTCCTATTAGTAGACCTCCTTTAAAGTTAATTTCATTTTACAGCTCATAGTATTACAGCAAAATTTGTATGAATCACAAAATGGTATGTTATGAGACAAGTGGTATTTGAGACTATTTGAGACACAGACAAGTCCCAAAGATTCAAACCCTCAGTTGACATTTTGTCTCCACCAAGAAAATCAAAATGGCAGAAATCCCATCCCATTATGATACGAAAAAAAAAAAGAAAGAAAGAAACTCTTCCTTTGGCGTTTCCTTCTAAGGCAATAGGAGACCAAAGAGAAAAGTTTAGGAAAGATCTCTGCCACCTTTCAGGGTTCCTCAATCTCGGTGGAGTAGAAAGAGAACATATTCTAATATTAGAAAAAAAGGAATATTAGCAATATGTTTCAGTTGCATTATGGCCTAAATAGGCTTTTTTGAGTCAGATGAGAATTAAATCACATTTATAACATTGCTATAGTAAGCAAAGGCATCTTTACTTCCAAACAACTGCCAATACATTCAGTCACCCAAACATTACGAGGTACAATTATATGTTATGTATTGGGCTGGACACTGGGAATACACAATCTAATCCAGGAGTTACCATCTAGTCTGGGAGACAGGTATCCCAATAAATTATCATAGAATATGTGGTAAATTTTGGAATTAAGAGGATATACCCACACAATGGGAACACAAAGGAAGGAGTAACTCAAGTGCTTGAGAGAGCTGGATTTTAAAAAGCAAATATGTATCCATCTAGGGACAAAAGTGGGACATTTCTGGTAGAGGCCCAGGTATGAAAGAACCTTGTTTGATCGTGGCCTATGGTCAAGACCGGCTGGGGCTGAGGTTGGAAAAAATGGCCAGGCCCAGCTTGAGAATGACTTCGTTAGACCTGTCAAATAATTTGGACTTTATCTTGAAAACAATGGGAATCCACTAAAAGTTCTTAAGTAGGAGAATTACATGATGAGTTTTATGCCTTAGGAAGAAACCTCAAGTAGCCAAATAAAGAAGAAATGTCTGGTAGCCAGAGAATGGGTGTCTAGTGTGCTGTGATCAGACTTACCATGTGTGGCAATAATGTACGATAACAGTGCTAGAGTACTGAAGGTTATGTGGTCAAAGTTATCCCTACAATAGCAATGCTCTTACTAACTTTTTAGGGACGAGAATTGCCCTTAATCCACAGACAGAGCCTATAGATAGCTAGCCTACCAATATGCCGTTACTAGTTGTGATGATTGATTCATTCCTTCATTCAATATTTATTGCATGGCCACTATCTGCCAGATACTGCACAGGGGCTGTGGATACAATGGTGAATATAACAGACACAGTTTCTGCCTTCAGAGTTTAGAAACATTGTAGGTGAAATAGGCTTAACATAGAACAAAACAACAAAAATAAGCATATAATTATAAATTATGGCAAGTCCTATGAGGAAGAGCAAGGGCATTTAATTTACATTGAGGAGTGTTCAAGAAAAGTCTCCCTCAAGAGGTGCTGAGGTCAGAAAGAAGCGAGAATGGGTGAAGACAGCATGAGAAAGGGCAGGAAAGAGGAGGGCAGCACAGAGCAGGGCAGGAACAACTCAGCAGAGCTAAGGAATGAGAGGGAGAGAAGCGTGAGACAAAGATGAGAGATAGATGGGGCTCAGCTAATGCATGGCTTGTGCAGGTCCTATGGAAGATTATGAATAATTAAAGTGCTTAACTGCCTCACTCAGTGTTTCTATCTCTTCACTCTTTTAAGTAGCCCATAGAAATATGTCTCATCTGTGAACATTGCATTTCAGGGAAGAAAAATGGAGGAGGGTTGCTGATGCACAGGACAACCTGGAGTGGAAAGAACAGGAGGCATTGAGGTCCATGAGGAGGTTCCTGGAAGAGGCAACAGAAAATGATGCTTAAGATAGTGCTACTGGGGCTGAGGAGGAGCCGGTTGAGCTATTAGAATTTGAGTTAGAATCAGTGAACCTTCTTACTATGTTTTTCCAGCCTTATTGAGGTAGGAGTTACAAATAAAAATTGTATATATTTAGGTTGTACTGATTTTATCTAAGTAGTGAGGTAACAGGAAACCACTAAGCATGACACTAAGGTTTTGGCCTTTGTGACCAGTTTGTGTGACGCCCCCATTAAACAAGCAAGCACCACAGGAGAGTGTGCAGGTATGTAGAGGAGAAAAGAATGATTTTTGATTCAGGACAGGTTGTCTTTGAAGTACCCATGCAACATCAAACTGAAGAAGCTGATCTGGAGCTAAAGAAAGAAACGGAAAATGTGATAACAATTTTGTCAGGTGCTGATTCAGTCAGTAGTTGAAGGGTTGGGAGTGAACAGATCACTCAGAGGGAATATATATATAATAATTTATTTATTTTGAATTTATTTCTTTGAGAGAGAGAGAGAGGGAGAAGCAGACTCTCTGCTGAGCAGAGAGCCCAACATGGGGCTAGATCCCAGGAACCCTGAGATCATGACCTGAGCTGAAGGCAGACGCTTAACTGACTGAGCCACCCAGGCGCCATCCAGAGGGAATATTTAAATCAAAGACAGGAAAAAGTAAATGATGGAGCTCTGAAAAACCAGGAGCTTTGGAGAGGGGGCTAGCAAATGCAAATGGAAAGAGCAATCACATATTTTGAGGAGAAAACTTTTGAGACAAAATCTAGTGGTAAGTTAAGGACTACCCAATGTTTTTAAAAATCAAAAAACAAACAAAAAACTGATGAGTGGAATTAACTGTAGTAATGTGAGAGCAAAACTGTAACACTCTGGGGAACAATAGCTGTTTTAAAATCCAACTGCCCTTTTAATTAAATTGCTGTGATTACTTAAGCATCCCATTAAAGACATGTCATATCCTAAGTATCATTCTGAGATTACTACTGACTCCATAGCCAGAAGAAATGAAGGCTGAAAAAATTTTGTTATGACTATTTCAGATGAGACAAACAGGCGATCCAGACATAGTTTAGTCTGAATTCATTGATTTATGCATTCACTACAGATCTATCGAACTTTTTGTTTGTAAAAAACTGAGTAGTTAGGTCAGATTTTTACATGGTCTAAATCCATTTCATATTTTTTATGCCTCTGCCATATTTGTCAGCCTGGTCAATTTGTGTTTTCCTGGAAAGAGGGACTACACAATTAATTTATTTCAGCTGAACAAATACTTATGGAGAACCTGTTCCACATGGCATTTTACTGTTTGATGCCTTATGGATATTTTATTAAACTGTGGACTGCATTACTTCTCAAATGATTGGAGCTAGAATATTAGGATTCTTTTCTTAGCCCTGAAACTCATTCACACTTTCTATCTTCACATCAGTCAAAAAGTCCGACAGTAAATCCATTCATAAGCACTCATGGTCTACTATGTTTCAGGAGTTACATTCAAAGATTGCCTGTCCTCAGCATCTTGTAATATAATTGAATGATGAGATGTACACATAAGAAAAGCCAGATGAGAATGTAAAATTATCTAATGAAAGATGATTGCATAGGCTATATCAAAATGCAGTAATAAATGTCATCACCCCCCGAAATAAGTCTTATGACTTCAAAAGAAGTCATTATATACTCTTAGGGTTTGGTGGAAAAAAAAAACAGTAAAATTGAGTCAAACATTTATGCTTCATCGAAGATATGTTTTCCTACAATACCCATACCTACAATGCCTACAGTACCTTTCCTACATTATCTAATGTTTTCATTTTTAAAGAGCGTCTCTGACTTGATTTAGACTCCTGGCATGCGCAGGAGGAAGAGGAGTTGCCCTCCATCAAAGAATATGTCTGTTGCATCCATTTTTCCCTATCTCAACCTGAAAGAGTGCTGATTGTATGCAATTCAAGGGACACCAACTTTCCTATTCTGTAGGCTTCCCAGTTCTGCAAGAAATAATTTCTAAAGCTTAGCACCTTCCTAAAGCATAGGAAAAGAATGTTGCATGGAGGAATTTATAATCGGCTATTTTCTGGAATTTACTGTCTGATTATCTTGTGTACATTTTTTCTTTTGATTATTTAATGATAACTGGAAGATAATTTATAGAACTGAACACTTTATGTGCATTTCACAACACACAAGACTGTTCTTTCTCAGTCTCATTCACTGATACCTCACTGGTCCTAATTGCAGGACTCTAAGACTCATATTATCACCATATATCTGATGAGCACGCTGAGAAACAGGGGTATCAACAGCTAGCAAGAGGCTGGGGCCCAGGTTCAGAGCCATGTCTGTCTGACTCCAAGTCTAGACTTTTTCCATCATCTTGCTTATCCACAATTGACCATACCTGTTGCTTAATGGTTAAATAGATACAAATGATTGATGAATAAAATAAAGCAAATTTACAGATTCATTAAAAAACCCAGCAGGTTGCCCCTTATAGATCAATTGACAGCTATACAAATACAGTACTTTCACTGAGTATTAAGAACTTAGGAAACTTAGAATCTATGCAGATTTCTTAGAACTAACTTAAACTTTCTTCAGCATGTAACCAGTCTACCCTCAAAACTTTCCAATTATCCCTACAAATGCATGTCTTCAGAAAGACTTTCCTGAAGTCTTTCATATTCCACTTCTCCTTTGCATTGCAGCAACCACGATAATTATATTCTTTTATTTTGGTTTTTTTTTTTTTTTCTCACCTTAGACTTCAAACTGCATGACTTGTCTTTCACATTTACCACCATACCCCATATCACCTATCACTGTGTTTGGCACATAAAGACTTCAACAAACCTTTGTTGAGTGAATAGATGGAAGACTTATATTAGGCACTGCTGGCATGGAGAAATAGAAATGAGACAGTTCTGCCTTCAAACACCTCTCAGTCCAGTAGAGAAACAAAAGGATGCATGTAATTATAGGTTAAAAAATAAGTGACGTAAAAGAAGTAAAAAAAAAGTGGACCCTGATATTTCAAAGGAAGTTGTCACTGAAATGGGTCTGCCTCCCAAAACAGTTTTATCAGGTGCCAAGAATTAGAATACCACCTTAGCCTTAGTTCATTCATCTGTAGGGTGGCACAATAATTTGTTCTCCTTGATTCAAGAGCAAATTTGTAAATAATTCTATTTCATAAGAAAATTCCATTTTTTAAGATTTATTTATTTGACAGAGAGAGAGAGAGAGCAAGCACAAGCAGGGGGAGCAGCAGGCTGAGGGAGAGGGAAAAGTAGGCTCCCTGCTGAGCAAGGAGCCCAATGTGGGGCTCAATCTCAGGGATCATGACCTGAGCTGAAGGCAGACACTTAACAGACTGACCCACCCAGGTGCCCCTCGTTTTAAAAGTTTTATCTCTTTATTTCATGGGTGAGTAGCCTGATGCCTCAAGTCTGAGAGATGAAAGGTATGTTCATATGTGTTGATTTGCCAGTGCAAAAAGATATTGGAGTGAAGAAGAAAACAGACTTGGCATCAGAAGACCTGAGAGTGGATTCTGTGTGACCTGAGACAAATCTCTCACCTCTCAGTTTCCTCATTTCTGTAACAAGGTTCATAACCATCTCCCAGAGATGTCAAGAGAATCAAATTTAAAAGGGTATTATGATAAAGGTCTATACAAATGTGGTACATTATTACTGTGGCTAATAATAATCATCATCATGACCAGATAAGCACCATCACCAAACCTGACAGGGGAGATAGTTGCTGCTCAGACTTAAAACATGGGATTGTCAATCAATCACATTCTTGAACCCTTCACCACTCTTTGCATAATATTATCAAATATCGGAAACTCTGAGAAGTGATACTTGTACATTTGTCCATGCCATAAATAAGATGACTAGATTTCACTTTTCACCCATTATTGGTCAACACGATGTGATTAGGGCAATTTCAATGTGAAAGAATGGGAAAAGTTACTTACATTCTCCTCTTCACCCCCCAATTCCTACCCTAAAGATCCAAGTCTCTTTTCCTGAAGGGGGTCCATGAGTATTTTGAAGATCAGGGTTGAAAATTAGAATTTAACTCTTTAAAAGAAGAATACAATAGTAAAAACTATGAAACTATTAATGGTGCCAACTATTAAGCAGCAAAGGCTACTGTGAAAACAACCACACGTTCTGTTTCATTTAACATTAGCCTGTAGATTATTAAGAAGCTGGAGTCTAAAGTGTCCAAGACAGTGTTGTTACACTGGTAACAGCAGGTTGGGATCCTCAGGAAGCAGACCCTTAGGAGGAGTTTGAAATGCATATTTTCTATTGGCCTCCATCATATGGAGGGTCAAGAAAGGAAGCAGCACTGAGCAGAGAAGTCCAACTGGCTGTGGCCCAATGACAACCTCCCAACACCACAGGGAGCTCTGACTAGAATGGCTCCCAGAGTTGTTTTCAATTAGATCATTATACATTCCACATTAATCAGTCATTGAATGTGGGCCCCATCCTGAGGTAGCAGGGTAGGAGTGGGGTTAGAGATTGGGCAATGCAGCTCCCTGCAGCCAAGCAATCCTTCAAGGGCCAGTAGAGAAGTCCTAATGGCAAAGCCAATGGGTCCTTTGCTGAATGGAGATCTGAAGGGGCACTTACCATTTGTACAAATTATAAAAATACAGCACAAAACTGGAATTATAGGCCAGCTCAGACAACAGAACTAGGATCATAAAACTCCCTGGTATTTTAATAGGTAAGTTTTGTTAAAGCAATCTGGAAGGATAAAGTATCACGTTTTTAGTTGTTGCTTATTTTTAAGAACAAAATCTTATTAATAATATGGAAGGAGAAAAATAAAACAAGAAACAATGTCACAGCACTAAGTTCCAACTGTGCTGAAAATCGAGAAGGATTAAATTATTAGGAATGAAATTACTTACAAAGATGTGTATAGAATATTAAATGTGATTTTTTTAAAAACATGATTATTTCCAGTGTTGGTTGGTTCACAATTTCCATCAAGTTAAGTTCTAAGTATATCAGGTCAAGTCTCTGGTTGTATAACCTGTTAGATCTGCATGACAGACTTTGGTTTGGTGCATAAACAAATCAACAGAATTACCATTTTATCAATTGTCAGAATGACTAGACTATTGGTAAAAATTGGTCACAATTTTTGATTGACCATAAAAAGCTTGCCTATAATTGACCATTTTTGGCCAAATAAAAATGTGACTTAGTCAGTCAACCATTATTTATTCCTTATGAATGTTCCTTCAGAAAATAGCAATGAACAAAAACCAAATAACCAGTTTTTGTTTTTTTCTTAAAGACAATAAAAACACATAAACTCTTCAAAGTGTCCAGATCCTAGTTCCAGTTCCTGGGAGGGGAGGAGTTTCCCCACCACCATGAACCCATTCTCCTGACACCAACTGGGTGTCCTATAATTCAACTCAATTCTGACACCATCTACCCAGAAACAGCGTCACGTCCCACAAGTTTAGGGTTCAGTCCTACAAGACTGCTCCCCCACCCCACTTAGGCACCAGTCACGATCCAGATTGTTAACTCTACTTCAGACCAACTGGCTATAAATCAGAGGTTCCCAAGGCCCCTCCTTGGGTTCAATTAATTGGCTTGAGCAACTCACAGAACTCAGAGAGAGAGATCACAGATCACCAATTCATTATAAAACTATATAACTCAGGAGCAGCCAGATGGAAGAGATGCATAGGGCAAGATATGGAAAAACAGCACAGAGCTTCCATGCATGCCCTCTTTGAGTGTGCCACTCTCCCACTCTCCCCTAATCTCTAGGTGTTCACCAATCCAGAAGCTCTCCAAATCCTGCCTTCTGGGGTTTTATGGAGGCTTCATTACCTAGGCCTGGTTGATTAAATCATCAGCAATTGGTGATTGAACTCAATCTTCAGCCCCTCCTCCTTCCTAGAGGCTGGGGGTGGGACTAAAAGTTCCAACTGGATAATCAATCACACTGTTGGTTCTCCGGGCAACAGGCCCTAGTCCTCAGGATACCTAAGGGCTTTCCCAGGGTTACCTTATTAATATAACAAAAGACATTTTTATTACTTTCATCACTTAGAAGACTCCAACAATTTTTAGGAGTTCTGTCCCCAAAACAGGAGAGAAACCAAGTAATATATTTATTATAAACCACAGTACCACAACTCTCCACCTAAATACCCTTGACATCATTTCTTTCCATCTTTCTGGAGATACAAGTAAAACAGCAACTTGGTCTAATGTAATTGGTCCTTAGTGGTAGTTGAGTAAAATTTGTTCTAAGGTTCAAATAAGTGTAATCACGCCTTTTGTAACAATATTTTCATCTCCATATGTGGTGTACAACTGGGACCTAGCAGAAAAGTGCACAACATGATCAAAGTGTGTATGTTTGTCAGCTTGAAGTGCACTTTGTGAAAGAGAAGATTTATCTCACACATCACAGTAAAGAAAAAGTGTTATCTTTAACAACATGGATTAAAACAGCAAAACTGTACTTAAATCTGTGCTCATTCTCTCTCTCTTTCTCTCTTTCTGTAAAACATTTTATCCTTCTGGTATAAATGCCAGGAAGACTCTTAAAGGGAGTCTGAAAAGCAAAGAAATAAGGGAATGATACTCCTGGTACAGAAAAGACATGAGCCAAATGCTACTCCTTTACATGTCCGTGAAGAGCCGTAACAGGGACAAGCCACTATGAAAAGGACTGGTGCAGAGAGCCATCTCCTGCCCCCTCCAACCTGTCTCTGCCACCTCAGAGAGATGCTGATGCTCTGGAGGCAGACTGGGCTGGGAGGGTCTCACAAGGTCAGTGTCCATACATAGTAGGCTTTCTAATTTGGCCACGACTCATCATTATAGTTCTAAACATTTGCTCAGAGTGGTATGGTGGTTATGAATCTCTTCTCTGGGGCTTGACTTCCTGGCTCTAAATCCTGGCCCTTCTCTTACTGACTAGTGATGCTGGGTAAGTTATGTGACTTTCCTGTGCCTCTGTTTCTCATCCGAACAGCAAGGGGATGCTACTATCTTCCAAATGCATTACTGTGAATAAATAAGGGATTAAATAAGCACTCAACAAATTAATTTTTGTTACAGAAAACATATGAGTTGTACATTTTTAAATCAAAATTGACAAACCCCAAATAGAAATGGCAACTCATTTTCATCAAGCAATATTCACTTATAACATTATTTCACAACACCTCAAACTTCATACCCCAAGTGTACATAAAATGATAACTCTTAATAGAGATTCCAGTCAATGGGGCGTTAATTACAGAAAGTCTTACAGTCAGAAGGGAAACTCATGCCCACCACAATCTAGACCTTAAACTTCTGATGTGTTGCCTCTTCCCACTCCCAAAAATTGTAACTATCTAAGGAGATATGGGTAGGTACAATACGTGGGAAAGATTCAGGTAAAGAAAGAAAGGGGAAAGAAAGAGGAACCAGGAAGGGGAGGTAGTGAGAGGAGAAATGACATGGGGGAAGAAAGGGAAGGGGAGAGAGAGCAAGAGTAGAATATAGGGAGCCCAGAGAGCACACCGTCTGGATCAGAAGTATCTCTGGAGCTGGACAAAAAAAGGATTCTCTGTAGGACCAAAACAGCAAATGCGGGGTTAGGAACAGCTGAAGAAGGAAGATTGGACCAGTTTTAAATAAGTTTACTAATGTGTTGTACGCATTTATATTTCTTTGGATTATTTTTAAAGTACCATTTTTGGAGTGTTTAGGGACTTTTATTTTGTTTTGTCTGTTTGTTTTTGCCTTTTAAAGTAGATTACCAGATACCGGGGCCAACAATATGACAAGAAGGTTTCAGAAGATAAAACTAACTCCCTGTAAATGCTCAAAGGCCCAATATGAACAGACTTGCTGAGAAGAGAATTTCATATTTTCCAGTCCATTGCCTGGAAAAACATTTATGCCAAAACTACTGGAATCAAAATGAGCGCTGTTTAAATTTCTTACCCATTCTGGACTAGGGGGAAAAAAATTAGTATTGGGCTGTGAATTAAGCCTATCACAGTTAGATTAGAAATTCGTCATTCAGTAACACGTTAGGAATTCATTACAGAATTACAGCCATTAAGTTTAATTACTGAGACGGAGGGAGGATATCCATGGGGTCCACTCTTCTTCACTTACTCAACAAATATTTATTGAACACTTGTTACTTGTCAGATGCTTTTTAGTCACAGAGTACACAGCAGTGAACAAGATAGGGAAGGCCCCTGACTTCATAGAGCTTACTTTTCAGTAGATCTCTAGGCTTTGGTAAAGCCTGCTACCCGTGGGCATTCACTGGATGTGTGATGAATAAGTGAGTGAACAAGAAGCTCCTATTTCATGATATAGTGGAATGATCTAATAAAGAGATAATAAGCATGTCTACGTATTAAAAATGCCATCATTCAGAAAAAGGCAAAGTATCTCTGCTTCTATGTTATATGTGTATATAACATGAAGTCATTTCCAAATAGCTTCTGCCAACAGTACACTCTCAACAGGATCTCAACAGCAGCTTTCACAGCTGGTAAACCATGAGCATTCTTCTATCAAGCACCCAAGAAATATCCTATTCTATTTGTCAGCATTACTTGAACTCTCTTATGTATAGGCTTTCAATCAGTGGCCTCTATTCAAAGCAGCATTTTCAACAAATATTCCAAGGGGGTGACATTCTCTATTTAAGGAAGAAGGAACCGATAGCTAAAATGTCATTGTTATTTTAGTTAAATAACTCCTTAGAGCAAGAGTTTCCCCATGATCAAAGTACAGTAGTGACTAAACGAAGAAATGGACTTCTGAGAACAAAAATATGCAGCAAAAGCTTTTAAAAACTCACTCTTTAAGGAAATGCAAGAACTTGTAGTGTTTCTCTGGTAATGCAAGATTATTTTCCACAGCAGGATTTGATCTATGTGTTTGAGATATAAAAAGGTTAAAAACATAGCTATATACTTAACTTCTTGGATTCAAGTAGGACTAAAAAGAGGGGAGACTGAACACACATGTTTTTGATAGCAAGCTATTTCACATTTTAATTATTTAAAGGATTCTTTCTTTAAAAAAAAGTTTAAGCATCACTGAAGTGTAGTTGATATACAAAAGAACTGTATATGTTAAATGTACACAATTTGATGAGTCTGGACATATGCATGTAACTATGATGCTATCACCAAAATCAGGGTAATAAACTTATCCATCATCTCCAAAAGTTTCCTTGTGTCCCTGCCATTGCCTTTTTTTTATAGTAAGAACACTAAACATGAGATCTACCATCTCAACAAATTTTTAAGTGCATAATACTGTGCTATTAACTATAAGCACTATATTGTGTAGGAGATCTCTAAAATGTATTTATCTTTTATAACTGAAAACTTTACACCCATTGAACAACTCTCTATTTTTCCTTCCTCCCAGTCCCTGGTAATCACCATTCTACAAGTTTGACACCTCTTTTAAGCAAAATCATATAGGATTTGTCCTTTTGAGACTGGCTTATTTCACTTAATATGATGTTCTCCAGGTTAGTCCATGTTGTCACAAATAGTAGGATTTCCTTCTTTTTTAAGATTGAATAATATTCCATTGTATGTATATTCCACACTTTCTTTCTTCACTTATCTGTCAATAGATATTTGGGTTGTTTCCAAAGCTTGGCTATTGTGAATAATGCCGCAATGAATATGGGAATACAGATATCTCTTCGAGATCCTAATTTCAACTCTTTTGGATAAGTACCCAGAGTGAGATTGCTTGATTATGTGGTAGTTCTAGCTACAATTTTTTTGAGGAAACTACACACTGTTTTCAATAATGGCTGTACCTCTTTACATTCCTACTAACAATATACAAGGGTCCAAATTTCTCTACATCCTTGCAAACACTTGCTATATTCTGATGTTTGATTGTTTTGTTTTGTTTTGTGATAACTGCCATACCAAAAGGTGTGATGTGATATTTCATTGTAGTTGTGATTTGCATTTTTCTGATGATCAGTCATGTTGAGCATCTTTTCATATACATGGTAGCCATTTGTATGTTTTCTTGGGAGGAATATCTATTCAATTTCTTTGACTTTTAAAATTGGGTGATTTGTTTTTTCCCTACTGAGTTGCAAAAGTTTAAAGGACTCCTGTTAAAATACATTTTGGACTAGATTTTACTAAAATAGAGGACAATTAATAACTTGAGATGCAAGACTCCCCCATACAGAAATGAAATCAATTATTACCTTTCCCTTAATGAAAAATTTATTTTAGAATACAAAATAATAATAATGACTCAAAAAGCACTAGCTCACCATGTTTTAATATCTCATTTCACCCTCATAATATCCCAGTGCTATTGAATAAGGTAAACATTATAAAATTATTTTTATATTGAAGAAACTGTCTCCAAGATCACAGAGCTAGAAAGCAGTCAGGTGAAGGCCTCGTGAACCTTATCCTAATCGCTAAGTATACTTATTGTACTTTTCTACTGTCTCTCAACAACTATCTTCTTGGTCATTAAATCTCAATAAACGTAATTAAACAGAGCACTAACAGGTAAGGTAGGAGAATCAAAATGAAAACTCCAAAGTTATATACTATCAGGACCAAATAATATAGAAAAATGCTTTTTAGTCTGGTTTAGGTTAGGCAGAAATTTCATTCATTAACATCCTCTCAAAAAAGTGTCCTTCAGGCATCTATCCCCCACAAGCCCAGGCATGCCTGCCACCACTCACAGAGCATTAACTGAGCCCTTACTATGTGCTGGATGCTCTTTTGGAATCTGCAGTTACCAAAATGAGTAAGACATGGCCCCTGGTCTTAACATACTTATAGCACATAACACAATATATAAATAAATATTACAATTTGATGTGAGAAATGCTATATAATTCAGCGTAGCCTAGGGACACAGGGCCAAGAGAATGGAATCTAGTAACCGCGAATAAGAGTCACTGGCTCCTGCCAGTGACCGTGGGAAGATGTGGTCAGAGAAGCGTAAAAAAATAGCTCTATAGTACATCGATATGCACCAGGATCAACAAATCAGAAAACATTTCAGAAGTGAGCTTATGGTTGATTTTTAGCTAGCCAGAAAACAGTAAAATCTACTTCTAATGGATACTACCAATCAGCAGAGAAGTTTGATATTTCCCATGAAATGTGATTGACATTAATAATTTAAATATGATGTAATAAACACCCCACATTTATGTACAAAAGGGGATTTAATTTCACTTTTCCACAATAAGAAACAGACAACCCACCTTGGGGTGGAAGGAACACAGAGAAAAAATAAATAACCATTGAAAAGGCCGCTTGAAGGGAAGAATAGCAAAGCACCAATCCTAAGAACAAAGGATTTCAGTTGGATTCAATAATTATTTTTAAAAGAATTTATTTATTTGACAGAGAGAGAGAGACACAGTGAAGAGAGGGAACACCAGCAGGGGAAGTGGGAGAGGGAGAAGCGGGCTCCCCGCTGAGCAGGGAGCCCGATGCGGGGCTCGATCCCAGGACCCTGAGATCATGACCCAAGCCGAAGGCAGACGCCCAACAACTGAGCCACCCAGGCACCCCTGGGTTCAATAAATTTTAATCACAACAAATCAAACTGCTATATGCATGGCATTATTTATTTCAATGTTAAAACATGTCAGAACTTGTGAGAATAGTTTTCTAAACATCTATTCCTATTATTGCAAATTGTGAAAATGTACAAACCAGGGCAAATTACATCATTTAGGGATTCACCATCAAACACTCTTTCACCAAAACTAAGAAACTTCTACATCCTCAGTGTTGTTACAGAAAATTTACCAGGTGTGTTACATCATTTTGCAATTATATCGTTTATCTAAGGGGGTTCTTAGAAAAGAACATTAAGCTTTCAATAGTCCCAACATCATCCAAGCACAAAAATGAAAACTAATCAGAACCGCAAATGACAAAAGGATAACAATTTGTTACCTCATAAATTTCTGTGATATAATTCCTACAATTTCCGTTCATGCAGTGACTCCCAGCTAAAATTCACACTCTTTACAAATGCATTATATCTCAACCATATATAGCAAGTAAAGATCTATAAAATGAAAAGCAGTTTGGTTTGTGGGGAAAAAAAATCCTGAAATATGCACAGTATGACAGAAGCCATGGTTCTATCATTATAACAACAAGTTCTCTTATGACATGACATAATCTTCTCATCCCTACATTTCATCATGTCCACATTCCCTCTATGACCCTGGGCAGACACTTAGCCCCTCTGGCTATCAGTTTCCTCATTTGTAAAAAGAAAGGTGCTTGACAGGATGATCTCAAGATTCCTTTGAATTTTGACATTTTATATTTCTATGAATATAGCACATACACTGCCTCCCCTGAGTACTGAGAATTATGTAAGTTCTAATATGGGAATGGAACATCATGTAAAATACAATAAATCACTTTAAAAAAAAGAAAAAGCCTACAGGAGAAAAAGACTAGAAGACACATAAGAAAACTTGTCCAAATAAAAATTATGAAGCCTAGCTTCATGAATCAGGGCATGACTGGGTAACTTAAAGACTGATTTTAACAAGAGAAGTAGAGCTTCAGTCAGGTGCTTGGGGTCTGGGGACCATTCATCAAAGCACTGTAATTCCTTGTCAGTGCAATAAAAATGAAATGAGACTGGGAGTTAGGCATAGTTGTGAAGAAGGTGGAGACATCTTTGTGTCGATTTGTCCACCAATAACTTTCATTTGTCTGTTCCATAACAGCCCCCTTCTCGCTCATCTTTTAATTCCCCCTCACATATTTCTTTATCGTACTCCATTTTCCTTTTTTTCCTTCTCCTTTTTCTTCTCTTACTCTACCCTCTCCCCTTTCAAACACCAGAAAATGGTGCCAGCTCACTTGATACATGCCCTTGCAATGACTTCTGTCCTGTCACTAACCCAGACTCACTAACAGGGCAGATGCAGCAACACAGAACTGTTGTGTGGCCTGGAGTCTGGTTAAGCATGAAAATAGAGCATGTTCGGGGCATCTGGGTGGCTCAGTCTTTAAGCGTCTGCGTTCGGCTCCGGTCATGATCTCAGGGTCCTGGGATCGAGCCCCGCATCGGGCTCCCTGCTCGGCGGGAGGCCTGCTTCTCTCTCTCCCACTCCCCCTGCTTGTGTTCCCTCTCTCGCTGTGTCTCTCTCTGTCAAATAAATAAAAAATCTTAATAAAATTTAAAAAAAAGAAAGAAAATAGAGCATGTTCATTGGAGCTCCACTTCTTCCAAATATACAACTAAGTTGCAGAGTATAAAATGAGGATAACAGGAAAGAAATGTTATCACTGTTATGAAAGCTAAAAAGCAGATGATGACCAAGACATAATTGACTTACCAAAGCAGAAAAAAAAACAAAATAAAGCCCACAAGATGTGGAATGGGCTGATGACAACAGAAACAAAGCCGTCACTCCACCCAATACCCCAGAAAGGCCCTGGAAATGGAGGCCTTCTGGAGAATCCAGAAGGTGGGGTTGAAAACTGAGTTAGGTGAAATATGTATAAGTTCCTTTTGTCAACTCCAGTCCCTCTGCACAGAAGATCAGAGCATCGCTTTCTATAGAGGGTGAAGCCAGGGACACAGCTGAGGACTGAGTAAGTTTCTATAAAGTAAAAGCCTGCATGCTGAATGGGGAGCCCCTGGTCCCTTTCCCTGCTGGGCACTCAGACTGCAGCAGCCTAACATTCATCTCCCAGGCCGGATATTAGAGGAATCTTCTCTGGAGAAACTGGCTGAAGGGTAACAACACACTGATATCATATGGATGTCTTCCCACCAAATAACCATGTCTATCAGCTCACTTTACAGTAAAACCATCAGGCAGTGAACTTTGCCACACTTCCTAAGCTTCCAAAAGACATGGCAGCACCACATTCTTTTATTTTTTAAGATTTTATTTATTTATTTGAGGGGGGGGAGTGCACGAGCAGGGGGGAGGGGCAGAGGAAAGGGGAGAAGGAGAAGGAGACTCCCTGCTGAGGAGGGAGCCCAACTAGGAGATCCCAGGATCCTGAGATCATGACCTGAGCCAAAGGCAGATGCTTGACTGACTGAGCCACCCAGGCATCTCAGCACCACATTCTTAATGTCTCACCAAACAGAAGAGATGAACTCAGAGGACACAGCAACAAGACACAAGTAGAAGATAACTTCAAGAATATTAATGTGCTCAGAAAGAGCTCCTAACAATTAAAAAGGACAAATGAGATAGGAATATCACAATAAATAAGTTCTAAGAGAAAGTTGAGGAAATATTTAGAAAGTTAAAAAAAAAAATCATCATGACATAAAAGGATTCATTCAGGAAGTTCAGCATTCAAATTCTGGAGTCTCAAAAAGACGGAAGCCATTACCAAAGAAATAAAAGAATATTTCTGAGAACTAAAGAACATGAGTTTTTGAGTTGAACATACCAGTTGCCTAGCTAAAAGAAAAAAGAAGGAAGAGAAATGGAGGAGACCTACATGAAGGAACATGAGCATAAATTTTAAAACACTTAAGAGTAAAAACAGATTGCAGAAAAAGGATTAGGGATCAGAATGGCTTCAGGATTCCCAGTAGCAGTACCACTCGTCAGAAGAAAATACAGCAATCCATTAAATTGCTGAGGAAACTTGAGTTTTATTCTAGACAAACATAAAACCACCAGATCTATAAATCAAGTGTGTAAAACAGTCTATTTTGAACATGCAGAAATCTAAAAAAAAAAAAAAAAAAAAAAAAAAAAAAATTAGTTCCCATGTACCCTTCCTAGGAAGCTCCTGGAGGATATACACTAAACAAGGATGAAACAAGAAAGAGGACAATTCCAAGTCCAGATAACAGGTATTCTAACACCAGAAAGGTAGAGGAATTTCTCCAAGTTATGATGAAGAAGGGTCAAGAGTTAACAGCCATACAACTGGTCTGTACATCATCCAGTCCAGATTAGAGCAGAAAGGTGGAAGACTCCTGAAGTATCTCCAAGAAAAAAGAAACAGAACTGATGTGTTTAGATGTACAGAAAGAATATGTACAGATCTGTTAGAGTTTGAGAATGAATTCATAATAGATACATAGAAAACCAAGCATATGACAAAGCAAAGCATTATCAATTCCAGGAAAAACAACATATGTGTAAAAAGACCCTATCTAGATCAATTGTGACATCATGTGCACAGTCATTATGACATAAACACTGAATATTAATTGGACCAAGACTGTGAAACAATCCTACTGGAAGAATTAGAGAAGTGTATGTGTTTCTACATGCACACGCATGGGCAATTTGTGTATTGGGGGTGGGGCATTGAGTCAGCAGCTTCCATACTAGGAGGACAATCAAAATGAAAATTAAAAAATCAGGATAGCAGCATAAATGTTCTATGGAGGGGTGCCTGGGTGGCTTAGTCAGTTAAGTGGCCAGCTCTTGATTTTGTCTCAAGCCATGATCACAGGGTTCTGGGATCGAGCTCCACATCAGGCCCCAAGCTCAGCAGGGAGTCTGCTTGAGGATTCTCTCTCTCTCCCCCTCTGCCCCTCCGCCCATTCTCTCTCTCTAAAATAAATTAATTTAAAACATGTTCTAGGGCAATATGTTGATGAATACAAGAAAAACCCCACAAAAGGAGTTAAAAACAAATCTTCTAAAAGATCAAGAATCAAAAGTGTGAGGGTGGGGTTGCACTACATAAGATATCACTTAGATAAAATACATGCTTAGGGCTCTGCTTTTTAAGTTCATAAAGTAGGAAGAACAAAGTTTGAAGATGGCAAGAGGATTTTAATCCTACCTGTTAAGGGAAGCATTTTCTATAACTGGGTTTCTCTTAAAAACATTTCTGCATCTTTATACATATGCCTGTATCATCTAACTTACTTGGGGTTTTCTGTGTCTGTTTTGTTTGCTTTTGATGACATAACAGATGTTTGTTTCATCTCCTTGGGACCAAAACCCAGACAATAATGTATATTGACAAAAATAATCACTCATGAGAACAACATGACAAGCCACATGCCAGGGTTTAAAGCACCAGCTTCCACCTCAGTCAAAGCTAACCTGTCCCTAAGTTGTCTCATACCCAAATTCCAAAGATTCTTAGCAGATACAGCAGTAACTGTTTTCAGTGATATAAAGGACCCATCATTTAAACAAAACCACAAATAACACTTTATCTGGATACTATTTGCAATTTGTTATGATAAAGAAAATGAGTTCTCTCACATAAGGACATAATTATCACCCAGGTAATCTTATTTGACTATTTCGAGGACCACAGAGGAATGAAACTCTACGGCCAAACTGGCCAGAGTGTAGAGGGGAGGAGAGGAAGACCCAAAGGTGGCTATTTGTAGCTGTGGGCATTGGTGGAGGTTACACTAGTATTCCAGCTATCATATCAGCTACATGAGCTTACAGTAATGTTGGTAGGTGTTCAATAGTATTTCATAAGAGAAAGGGGTAGGAATGAAAATTATGCCAGTGGTTGTCCTCCAAACCCCTCTTGATAGGGTTTGAAGCCCTGGAAAGGTTGCTTTCAGGAAGGCATGAGAAAGTATGAAGGAGGGTGCCTGGGTGGCTCAGTCGGTTAAGTGTCTAACTCTTGATATTAGCTCAGGTCTTGATCTCAGGGTCATGCGTTCAAGCCCCTCTTTGGGCTCCACACTGGGCATAGAGATTACTTAAAAAAAAAAAGAGGGGCACCTGGGTGGCTCAGTCTGTTAAATGTCTGCCTTTGGCTCCAGTCATGATCTCAGGGTCCTGGGATCAAGCCCTGCACCCTGTGTCCAGCTCCCTGCTCAGCAGGGAGTCTGCTTCTCCCCCTGCTTATGCTCTCTCATGCTCTCTCTCTCTCTCAAATAAATAAATAAAAATCTTTTAAAAAAAGAAAAAGAGAAAGCAAGCAAGCAAGCAAGCAAGCAAGCATGAAGGAGCTTCCTGGCAAAATTTTAGCCTAAGCTATCCAGGATTGAAACTTGATGAATGCTATGTGGGAAATAAATGACAGAGTTCAATAATCTGTGGCTCAAATACATGCACGTATGTTTTTAAAATATATGGTATACACTGAAGCACTGGGGAATTAATTTGTATCTCACAGTTTTTCAGAAAAGGTTTGCAGTGATTTCTTTTCCAAAGATAACGGGCTACCTACCTTTAGACTACATGGTGAAAGAAGAGACCCCTCACCCTAGCACTCACACAGGATAAAGGCAGATCAAAAATCAGCCATGGGGACAAATGTCTGAGGCTGAGACTGTACCAGGCATGGGACATGAGGAACCAGACCCTGATTTTCACAGAATTTGAGGTCTAAGGGGTGAAATAAATAAAAGGTATTGGATTCATAAGTCATTCCTTCATTTTAATACCAAATAATAAATACTCATTTTATTTTATTTTTTAATAGATTTTATTTATTTATTTGACAGTGAGAGAGAGAGAAAGAGAGAGAACAAGCAGGGGGAGCAGCAGACAGAGGGAGAGGGAGAAGCAGGCTCCCCGCTGAGCTGGGAGCCCCACGTGGGACTCGATCCCAGGACCCTGGGATCACAACTCAAGCTGAAGGCAGACACTCAACCAACTGAGCCACCCAGGTACCCCTAAATATTCATTTTAAATCTCATGGATTTTGTACCAACATGACTTGGGCATAAAATCAGGAACAATCGTGTAACTCAAAAATGTAGCCCAAAAGTGTTAAATTCTTTCCCTGCATTAAGTCACTGTACAACAGGGATTATATTGCATAATCCTTCTGGGTCTCATGGGTGTCCCATACATAGTGATTTAGTGAAATCAGGTTGTTACACTGTTTTCTGATAACAGGCTTTTCTCACTCTCTATCAACCAATAGCCACAATCTTCCCTCCCTCCCTTCCTTCCTTCTTTCCTTCCTTCCTTTTTTTGTCCTATTGAATTGACATCTGTGTATCTTTTTTTTTTTTAAGGAAAAAATCACTAATTTTCTTAGATATTGATGGTGTCAGTGTGAGAACCAGTTCTTATCAGGCTCTAATTGGACACAGCATAGTGCAAAGGAAATTAATGAACATGGGAACCTCTCAGAGTTTACAATTTATGTGAGAAGTTTAATGAGGAAAAAGAGGTCAATGCCTTTCATGAGGACCAAATCCACACAAATAAATACTACTTTACAGTGTTCTGAAAGTTAGTCTCCAGCAAATGTCTGTGGACTCAGGTGGGAAAGATCACAATTTATGTGAGAAGAGGAAAAATGTGGGCAAAGAGGAGAGAAGGAAAGAAAAGAGGCATTGAAGCGTCTGAATGAAAAGGAGACAGTTCTTAGTAACTTCAGGTGGTATGTGACACAGGAGAACAGCAAGATCTCAAATACAGGAACTTTGTCTTTCTGTTTTACATTTATTATTACCAAGCATGAAAAATATCCAAAAATAACACTTGGTTTGTCATTTTTAGAGCTCGTTGCATATATTTTGTCTATTTTTCTGCAGAACGGTTATCATTCAATTTATTTTTGTATGGGTGCTGGCACACAACATGGGCATAAAACTGTGAAAAATCAAATAGCTCAAAAAGTGTAGGTGGGCTTCTGCAAAATTTGTGCTGAATGAATTTTTAGAAAGCAGAGTGCGGTACTAGAATTGCTGCACATGTGTTCTATTATTAAATATCTAACTCTTCTAAATTGGGAAGGATAATAACAAGCAATCTTGTGGAAGAGCTGAAGACCTAAACAGTACAATTCTGAAACCAAAATAAAACTGTTTTGTTATTTTTTTTAAATTTTATAATATCATTGAGGCATCACCTTGGGAAAACAGAACATTTATAGGAGGGAAATAATGGAGAATCCTGCCCATCACCTTACCATACTTGTATTACAAAATTTGATGATTTATTTTAGTGTTTATCCACATAAATCCATAATTATCAGCTTTTACAAATATGCATATAATTCTTATGCTTGGTTTTCCATGGAGTATTGTGCTGTTAGTATTCCTCCATGCTATTTCAAGAGAAGCAGCAAAAAGAACACCAATTTTTGAGCAAGAAGATGTGGTTTCAGGGTTAGCATGCTTTAGTTCCCAGGATAGTCATGATAGTCATCATTTTCTTAGCTACCTATTTCCCCCCATGGAACTGATGTAACCAATGTTACTTATACTTCTTGTTCTAGGACATTTAGGTCACCAATATTTCATAGGTCTAAATGCCACTGTAATACACACTTCCTTGATATAGCTCTTTTCATCTTTTGAAGAATATTCTTGATATAACATCATGGCAAGGTGAACATATTTATATATGCTTTATACCTTTTGGTACATATGACCAAATTGTTTTCCAAAAGATTCACACCAACATATACTGTTACTAGCAATATATGATTGCATAGCAGCCTTACCATTATTGAATAGTATATTTAATGTTTTGCTAATAACATATCTGAAAAAGGATATCCCACCATATTACTGATGTGTTATCTTTATTATATTTTATGATAATTAGAAGTTGTCAGGAGTCCAGAAAGTTAACAAAATTTTAAGTTATGACCCATAGTCCAATAAAGGACTATAGATATAATTTCACCTAGTCTTTCACCCATAGAGAAATTTTTGATAATTAAATCATTGATTATCCTTGACTCTTCATTGTGCTTAATTGCCCTCATTCAGTATACGGCGAAGTCCTGCTGTTTCAAGCCCCAAATCCTTCTTCAGTCTGCCCACTCTTCTCTCTCTCCCTTATATGGCCTTAGTTCAAGCCCTCCTTAGCCCTCACCTGGATTACAATAACCTCTTCTCCAGGATCTCTGCCTCCGGTTCAATGGTCGGCATTGTGTGTGGTCTAAAATATCAATCTGATGATGGGTGTTACTCTTCTGCTTACATACGCCAATAACATGCCTTTTTCTTTTTTTTTTTCAGGACAAAATCTGAACTTTGTGACATAGCACACAAAGCTCTTCACAATCTAGCTCAGTCTTTAGTCTTCTGTCTCACCATTAACTCCACACCCACTCAACACCCAAACACTATGCTGTTATAGGCCTTTACCTAGATGGCTACCATCTTGCAAGACTCCTCTCAGGGGTCCACTCCTCTAGAAGACTTCCCTAACTCCACATCCTGCCAGTATTGATTGGTCATTCATAATTTCATCAACAGATTGGAAACCTCTAGTTGGAGCATGTATTCCACTGTATTGTGGTTGCCTATTTAGCTGTTGATTTTCCCTACTAGCCTTTTGGCTCCTTAAGGTTAAGATGTGCCTTTAAGTGAATCTTCATTGCCCTGCAAAAAGTGAATTGTTAGTGATGATGAATAAATGTCTGGTGGATGAATAAATAAAGGAATGAATGGTCCAGGCTCTGCTCAATGTCTTCCAGTGACAGTACCTACCAAACAGTTCACTCTGTTGGTTGTGACCTTTAAA
Organism: Zalophus californianus; assembly: GCF_009762305.2. Classification (NCBI taxonomy): domain Eukaryota; kingdom Metazoa; phylum Chordata; class Mammalia; order Carnivora; family Otariidae; genus Zalophus; species Zalophus californianus. The sequence goes on from NC_045606.1 coordinate 81,662,914, forward strand.
AACTAGAGAGCTACTATTAAATCTCTGCTGCATATGACTGGGTAAATGGTCTGTTAAATGTACAAGATGCAGCTAAAGTATTTGGTAGCCTGAAACATTCATGAAATTGGTTATTTTGAGTGATTTCCTAAATAGAATACTGGATATTGTCTTTGTCATGTGCATTATATGTGAAGTCCACCTTAATAATAGACAAATACATAGTAGAGAAAAACCACAAGAAAGAAAGAGAGAAAGAGAGAAAAGGGAGGGAGGGAGGGATGGAGGGAGGGAGGGACGGAGGGAGGGAGGGAAGGAGGGAGGGAGGGAGGAAGGAGGGAAGGAAGGAAGGAAGGAAGGAAGGAAGGAAGGAAGGAAGGAAGAAAAAGAAAGAAAGAAAGAGAGAGAGAGAGAGAGAGAAAGAAAGAAAGAAAGAAAGAAAGAAAGAAAGAAAGAAAGAAAGAAAGAAAGAAAGAAAGAAAGAAAGAAAAAGAAAGAAAGAAAGAAAGAAAGAAAGAAAGAAAGAAAGAAAGAAAGAAAGAAAGAAAGAAAGAAAGAAAGAAAGAAAGAAAGAAAGAAAGAAAGAAAAGAAAAGAAAAGAAAAGAAAGAAAGTGTGAATGCCTTCAAGGAAAAATTGAACTTAAGGGAGATGCAGAGCCTCAGGTACAATTGGGCTGTCTCAGAGGGTCCTCCTGCAGATCAGGAAAGGCTGTCTGAAGGAAGCAAGTCTAGAAGGAGGCTGCCCAGAGGCAAAGGTTTTGACACACTTAATGGGCTCTGGCAGTTGTTTTCACACATATTCACAATGGAAGAAGCAGTTGAAGCAAGAAAAATAGAAAAAGAGGAATGTGATCAAGTGTATTTGTGTAAAGGAAGAAGTAAACAAGAGTGAAGACATACCATATCCTATTTATTCTACAAGCATGAAGCAACGATTAAAAAATAAGATGGTCCAATATTAAGGTGATGTAATTACCATGTTGCCTAAACCAGAAAGGAAATACTACCTTTTGTAATCTAATGCTGCCCGATAGAACTTTCTGCACTAATAGGCATGTTCTATTGCTAAACTGCCTGATAAGGATCCACCAGCAACATGTGTAACTGAGCACCCGAAATATGGCTAGTGTGACTGAGCAACCCTGTTTTTCATTGTATATGATTTTAATTTAAATAGCCACACATGTGATTCTATATCCTTACAGCTTGAAAAAATAAGACATCTTTTTTTTTTAGATTTTATTTATTCATTTATTTAAGAGAGAGAGAGAGATCAGGGGGAGGAGTAGAGGGAGAGGGACAAGTAGATTGTGCACTGAGCGCAGAGCCAGATGGGGGCTCAAACCCACAATCCCAAGATCATGACCTGAGCTGAAACCAAGAGTCAGACGCTCAACCAACTGAGCCACCCAAGTGATCCCCCAAAATAAGAAATCTTTTAAATTTAAGGAGGAAGAGGACTTAAGGGGCAAGTTAATTTGTCTGGGAGATAATTAAATAATACTTTCATTGGTCTTCACAATTTATAATGTATTTTCATATATTTTGTTTAACAAGAGTATAGAAGCTGAAGATGAATGTGGACTCTCTTTCAACAGAAGCACTAAGAAAGGAATTAGAGCCCTGTGTCCTCACCTACTTTGCACCTGTGGAGCAAAGACCCTATTGAGCCATGCTGGATGGGCAGGAGACAATAGTGATTAGGAATACAGACTCTGCAGCCAGACACCCTGTGCTCAAAACCCAGTTCTGTTTTACTGGCTGGATGACCTTAGTCAAATTATTTAACTTCTCTGTGCCTATTTTTCCTCCTCAACTTAATGGGAACACTAATAGTATTGACCTCATAGGACTGATAACAAGTTAACACATGCAAAACGTTTAGAACAGTGCCAGGCATACATAGTAAATAAATTGCTCATAATGGATTAACAATTCACCCAGGGATTAGCAGTCCCCCAAGCGCATGGAGAAACCTCTTTTGGAAGGACACACTGCTCTGGTCTTGACTGGTCCTTCTCATCACTGTGAATATATCTTTGCCTCATGAGTATCAGATAAGGGAAAGCACAATATTAAACAAACGATAATAGATGGTCTTCAACCAAGTTTTCACCGCCTCCTGATAATCCAGTTCCATCACCCTATTAGCCTAATTCTTATTCTATCTAGTTTGCATGACCACTTTTCCTTCCAAATTCTAAGAGGTTACAAACTATAGTTAAAATTATGAGCTGATCATTCCTGTCAATTGTCAAATGTTTTCATGTGAATAGAGCATTGTAAATGACACTCATAGTCAGAATTCTTAAAGGAACTCTACTTTTTTAACTTGAAGCTGGGGTGTGCCTTGTACTCCTAATCTTGCTTTTGGTTATACCCTAGCCTGTTTCTGAACTTTCTCTACTTTTTCAAGCCTCCACTGTCCCTTTCTGTCACTCATATACCCCTCACCTCTCCTTCCTCCTCTCTCCAGCCAGCTCAGTGCTTGGTGCCGGTAGTTAGAAGCTTTAAAGTTTTCTGGAAAGCTCTCCAGAGGAGTGGAATAATGTGTCTGTAAGTAGAGCTGTTGTAGAACACTTTAGAATGGAGGTGAAATTTAGAATACCTAAGAAAGAAAAGCATTAAACTGGAGAATAATAAAAATGAATAAATAAATAAATAACAATTTTCAGGAGTGATGTGAAATAAATTAAAGATTTTCAAGGTATTACAGAGCTAACAATCCACAGCATATGACAAGGGTTCCTATATAATTGCTAGGAAGGAAAATGCAAGAATATTTTCTATTCTCCTCCAAATAACAAATTCAATGATGTGCTTTGAATCAGCAGAAGAAACCGCTCAGGTTGTGAAGATGCTATGAAAAACAGTCATCTCCAGGGGCTTTATGAATTAATCCTTACCTGAGGCATGCTTTTGCATGCTCAGTGTGAATTATTCTTTGTAAAACTATAGTGAGCAGAATAGAAAATGCAGCTTGTAACTAGCTTAACAAACAATAGATTAATAGCATTTCATGTCAGCCATAGATAACTGAAAAGTCAAAAGCCCAAATATATATTTATCAAGAATTCATAAAATATTTGTTTCAAATAGAAGGAACCATGTTCTGCCCTTCACTTTTTGCACTTGGAAAACAATGGTGATTATCCCAATAATTCCAGAGGGCAGAAGTCTCTCCAGGACACTAGAATAATATGTCTTTACAATTCTTCATTTTCCAGTTTGAAATTGAAAAACTCATAAGAAAGGAAACACAGTCTCCTGCAACAATCTGAGCTATTAAGGAGTCCACTGCTTTTCAGACAATCTTGTGCAATATGTAGACAAATGCTTCAGCCAGCACTGTTTAGTCACATCAGCTCACATTGCAATACATTATTCCCTGATGTGTGTAATAAATTACAGATACTTAATAATTCATCGTGGTTGCTTTGAAAGCATCACACAGCACTTAGCATCTAACTCAACAGAAAATAACTATTGGCCTCCTCACAACAAATTCCAAAGACCTCATTTTTATACTCACTTGGCTAACATTCCTTTTAACTCTCTTCTTTAATTTCTCCACTAAATTTTAAAATAGCATCTTAGTTGGAAAGAAACATCAAGGTTGTCTAGGGTCAACCCTCCCAATGTAGGAATCTCTCTGGCATCTTCAACAGATAGATATAAACAATTTTTCTATTTTCCTCAGAATCTCTGAAGCACGATTCTGTTTGTCCATTGGTACGTCAGCTACTTTGGCTGGTTTGGATTTATTGTGAATCTTTCCTTAAGAATCCGTTATGTTCACTGCAGCATTTGGACTTTCAAAAGCAGTGGAAATCCAAAGTATGTAAAGGTTAACACTCCTCAGTGCTAACACCACAGACTGGAAGGTAAGAAAGTCAATCAATGAACAAGCTGTTTTGTCCTTAGTTAATACCAAATCCAGGGTGCATTTTTAGCTGACAAACTAAAGTCAAGATTGGTATCACACAGAGCAAATCACAGACAACTAATAAAGAATTAATATAGAATCTGTTACTAGGAAATCGTCTTCAGTATTTACAGTTGGTCAACCCACTGGAAGAATTATAAAGAAAAGGCATAGCTCTCACACTTGAAAAGTACATGATCTAGCTGCGGAACATAACAGGCATGTGTATAAAAGTGGATTACTGAGTTCAAAGTGTATTATGTAAATAGCATACAAGAGTGCCTAGAGACTTATAATGAAGTTTAATGAATTGAGTCAATCAAAGAAGCTTTTCTTGAAGAGGTATAGGTCTTAAAAATTAGAACACATTTTATTAAAAGAATAAGAATGCCCTGTGTCCAGAAAAGAATGGATATTATCAGGTCACATAGAGGAATTCAAAAGGACTATCAAAAATGAGTCTATACAATTCAGGTTAGGAAGACAAGAAGGAGAGGAAGAGATGAATCCTGCAAATGTTTGACTGAAACTACATTTGCTACAAAATGAAGTAAAGAAAAAGTCCAGGTTCTGGAGTCATATAACATCAAAAAACAATAAATGAAGAGGTCTGTCACAAATCTGGGAACACTTTTTCTTTTTTTTTTAAAGATTTTTTATTTATTTATTTGAGAGAGAGAGAATGAGAGATAGAGAGCACGAGAGGGAAAAGGGTCAGAGGGAGAAGCAGACTCCCTGCTGAGCAGGGAGTCGGATGTGGGACTCGATCCCGGGACTCCAGGATCATGACCTGAGCCGAAGGCAGTCGCTTAACCAACTGAGCCACCCAGGCGCCCCTGGGAACACTTTTTCTATCCAGAAAAGGGTTAGAGCCAGGATGAGAATAATTCTGATCATGAAAAGCCCAAGATTCTTTCCCTAGGGAACTATGTTCTGTGACCTCAGAGAAAGACCCATTCTCTCATGTTTGCAAGGATGAGGCCCTCAGAATCATACCTAGACACCAAGCTGGACACCAAGTACAGCTGCAGCATGGATTAGCTCCCAGCTAATGGAAACGTACTTCTCTACCTCTTCTCAAGAAAACATTGTAAAAGGGACAGACTTCGAAAGCTTTTAAACGAAAGGAAGTAGAGGGTTCAATTAAGTTGTATACAATCATAGGTGCTAGGAGCAATGCAGGAAAATACAGATCCTCCTCACTTACAGTGAAGTTACATCTCAATAAATGCATCATATATTGAAAATATCCTTAGTCAAAAATGCATTTAATAGACCTAACCTACTGAATACCGTAGCTTAGCTTAGCCTACCTTAAAAGCGCTCAGAACGCTTACATTAGTCTACAGCAAAATCATCTAACACAAAGTCTGTTTTATAATAAAGTGTTGAATATCTCATGTAATTTATTGAATACTGTACTGAAAATGAAAAACAGAATGGTATGGGTACAGAATGGTTGTAAGGGTACTGGCTGTTTATCCTCATGACTGCATGGCTGACTGGGAGTTGTGGCTCACTGCTGCTGCCCAGTATCATGAGAGAGTAGAGTAGGGCATATCACTAGCCCAGGAAAATCTCAAAATTCAAGATTCAAAGCACGGTTTCTACTGAATGTGTATTGCTTTTGCACCATTGTAAAGTCAAAAATCATAAATCAAACTGTTGTTAAGTCGGGGACTGTCTGTAGTGCATCCTGAAATATAGTTAAGAGCATAGAGATTAATGATTGGATTGAGGTGATTTGGGAATCACTCTAGTAGTAAAAGCACAGCTGAACACACCAAGGTCTTTTGCCTGGCCAGTTTCTCTTCGGTTCACGTCTAAGTGGTGACTTCTAACTGTTCTTCTTGTGTTCTTCTCTAAATCCACATCCCTTTACTACTCCCAATTAGCATTCTGTACTCTTCTTTCTTAATATTATCATGGTTTACAGGTTGATAAACCTGTACACGCTGGCTGATTATGTAAGAGGAGAGGACAGTGTGGAAGCCAAGACACTGTGCCAGGGAGATAGTTGCTATGGTTCCAACTTTGGTTTCAACACTTGGTAGTTGTAAATAAATATATTCCATTCCTCATAATGGTTATTGTAAAGATGAGGAGCTAATATATGTGAAGCTGGCAGAACAATGTCTGGCATGTAATAACTCTTTGATAAAAATGGAGTCACCCCCACTGGATTTATGAGAGGAGGGACCTTGTTTATTTTATCTATTTTATCCACTACTACTTCTCTGGGACCCTGCACAGTGTTTGGAATGTAGGAGTTGCTAGTGAATATATGTGGAATAAATGAATAAAAAAGTCATTCTAGCCTTTGTTACTCAAGTCCTTGATATATATATATATATATATATATATATATATATATATATATATATATATATATCAATACATGTTCATTCTGTCCCCTTGTTCTCAAGTACTAGGGGCAAGACATTATTCCCTTTGTGTGATGATCATACTTAACACTTACCCAGGCACTTTCCCAATACTTGAGAAGCCAAATTTAGAGAAATGTAGGTGGAGGCAAAATCCCCCAGAGTTCTCAACTATGCTATCAAATGATTTTACATTATATATGTATAAAAAAAATCATAACTCTAGTATATGTTAAGAAAGGCAAAGAAATGTTCAATCCCTCTAACTAATAAACTGAGGGTCTTTGGGCCACAAGATGTAATTATTTAGCCCTGCTCTAAATCATTCATAAAAATTGTTCAGTGATGGGTCTCCACAGCATGCTTGTGACTTTTTAAAATTGATTTTGATAATGGTATACACAGAGGTTAAACCGTTGAGTTAAAAATGAACATGCCAGTAATTTCTAGGCCAGAGAAAGTAGCAATACCAAAAAATTTGAAAGGTAAATAAATAAAATATATCTTCAATTGACTGGAGATATTAAAGTCAACAGACCACTAAATAATATGAGGTTATTCTTGAGGGTCAGGTATAGAAATCTCAGGTCCCTTGTGCCTGTAGTTAGAGTCAGGAAGGAGGCAATCACACTTCAATGGACCAAACAAGACATGGAAAGAGACAAGAACTGGTTGGACTGGATCTATGTGTCAACTTTTCTGTATGATTCATAGGCTTCTAAGAGAGCCTTGGCCTTCACAATAGCCAAGATATGGAAGCACTCTAAATATCCATCAGTGGATGAATATAGATACACACACACATATGCAATGGAATATTATTCAACCTTATAAAAGGAAGAAATCCTGCCATTTGTGAATACATGGATGAACCTGGAGAACATCACATTAAGTTATATAAGCCAGTCACAGAAAGACAAATCCTGCATGATCTCACTAATGTATGGAACCTAAAGTAGTCAAACGCATAAAAACAGAGGGTAGAATGGTGGTTGCCAGGGGCTGGGGATAGGATGAAACGGGAAAATGTTGGTCAAAGGGTACAAAGTTTCAGTTATACAAAATAAGTTCTGGAGATCTAATGTACAGCAATGTGACTATAGCTAATACTGTACTGTACACTTGAAATTTGCTAGGAGGGTAGATTTCAAGTGTTCTCACCACAAAAAAAAAAAAAGAAGAAAAGAGAAAGAAAGAAAGGAAAAGAAAATGGTAACTATGTGAGGCAATAGATATGTTAATTAGCTTGATTGTGGTAACTATTTCATGATGTATATGTATGTATATCAAAACATCAAGTTGTACACCTTAAATATATAGTTTTCATTTTTTAATTTTACACATAATTTTTGTCAATTATACCTCAGTAAAGCTGAAAAAATAAAAAATGAAATAAGGCATAATGAAAAAATATATCCCTCAACTCAAATCCCACAATTAGAGCTTAATTTCTCTGACGATGAAATTCTGTGTTCTTCAAACTGGAATACTTTTTGACTCCATGGAGGTTTGGAGCCATGTGCCAAAAGACTGTGCAAATCCATGGGATAAACATGGCTTATCTACCTGCAAATTAAGTTTCCTTGAAGATTTGAGGAAGAGAGAGACAAATGTTTTAACTGGTAGTAATTTAAATTATTTGTTTACTTAAACAAATGGATAAATTGTGCCATAGAATGCAAGATTTGCATGCCTGTTAAAAACAAAACATAAAACTACAAAGAAGCATTATGCTTGTGGTGGATCATCTTAAGCTACACAGGAGTTTGTGCTGAAGAGGGACACCTCACTGGGAAAGACTGAGAAAGAAAAGGGAAAGGAAGAGAGGTCTTAAAGGCAAAGTTCACAATCTAGCAGAGACCCAACCCTGCTCAAGAGCAAGGGAATCTGGGAAACCCAGACACACTGGAATAGGAATCCTCATTACCCAAGCAGCAAGACAGCAACTAAGAGTGACAAAACACTGGCAATGTATACCTTCAGAGCCAAGAAGATGTGATGTGGGAATGGAGAAGAGAACAATGCAAGGTTTAGGTGGGACAAGAGTCAGAGCATCAGAACTACAGCTACTCGTTGACTCAGTGAATGGAGGGCAAAGCAAAGACACACACATGCACACTCATACAGATTCAGAAATGAATTTTGACAATTGTGTGTGTAGGGGAGGAAAACAGAATTCAATCAGGATAAAGAGGAAATTGCTTACAGGTGTCCAGATGGAATTACCATATCAGCAAACAATACATGTGTGTCACTTCCAATCTACGTTTTCCAACGTACTCACTTTCTAGGTATTATGACTCTTCTATGTTTTACTTTTCCTCTCAGCTGAAATAAATCTTGCTCCCCAATACAAACTTAGAAAGCAGTTTTGTCTACAAGTTCAGTGTTTTCAGGGGCAACAGAGATTCAGACTGAGTAAGCTGGCCACCCAGGTTGTTATTTTTACATCTTCATGTAACAGAATATAAGCATGGTTGCTTTAGAGCATACATGACTACTACCAAGTCTGAATTACTCCTGCAACAAAGTCAGCATTAAGATGAAAAATCGAGGCACCTGGGTGGCTCAGTCAGTTCAACAACTGCCTTTGGCTCAGGTCATGGTCTCGGGGTCCTGGGAACGAGTCCCGCGTCGAGCCCATGTCAGGCTCTGTGTTCAGTGGGGACCCTGCTTTTCTCTTTCTCCCTCTGCCCCTACCCCAGGATCATGCTCTCTCTCGCTCAAATAAATAAATATTTTTTAAAAAATAACACACACACACAGAGACACATCTAAATCATGCTGCTACAGTCATGACCACACCTTTCCAGACACATGAGTAAGTTTCAGTGGTGGAATTACAGTGTGGCTGGCTGAAGGAACTCAAGTACATCTTTGTACTTAAAACAGTTGATGTAATGAGCACTGGGTGTTATATGCAACTGATGAATCACCAAACTCTACCCTGAAATGAATAACACACTATATGTTAACTAACTTGAATTTAAATTTTAAAAAAAGTTGATCTTTTGTCCTATGGTATTTTTTCTTAACACTCAATTCACATTATATCTGTAAAAACACAGTGAGAAAGCTGAATGAGCAACAAGACCAGGAAGACACTAATCTTTCTTATCATTTTCCATGATGGATAGGTTCCTCATGAAGGAGAAAGTATTTAAGAGCATGCCAGGAGTCTGGCCACGTTTTATTCTCATTTCATAATTATTCAGCAGGACTGTGGTAGAGACTCTCTGACTCTCCAGGATCCACTCTTTCCTTGTCCTGCTCATTGTAGAATCCCCTGAGTTTTATTTAGGGGAATCTTGTTCCTAACCTCCTTAGCCCCAGGTTTCCAAATCCTCTCCCATTTTTATGTATCCTGGAGGCAGGCATTTAAAACATAAAGGAAATCTCAATTCATCTCATATTTTAAAGGAGGAGAACTTTAATTCCGGCCAGCGGCACCAAAACAGAGTCTTAAAGTGTATTTTATTTTATACAGTTGATAACACTGTACTGTATAATTGAAATTTGCTAAGAGAGTAGAACTTAAATGCTCTCACTGAAAAATTTTTTAAAAAGATAAATATATGAGGTGATGGATGTACTAATTAACCAGATGGGAGGAATCCTTTTATAATGTGTGTGTGTATGTAATATATAAAATATATATAAAACATATATGTATATAAAATGACCACTATGTACACTTTAAATATCTTATAATTTTATATGTTGATTATACCTCAATAAAGGTGAAAAAAATTTTAAAGATTTTATTTATTTATTTTGAGAGAGCAAGAGAGAGCAGGGGGAGGGGCAGAGGGAGCATCAGAGAATCTCAAGCAGACTCCACACTGAGCATGGAGCTGGACTCAGGGCTCAATCTCATGACCCTGAAACCATGACCAGAGCCGAAACCAAGAGTCAGATGCTTTACCGACTGAGCCACCCAGGCATCCCTAAAGTTGAAATTTTTAAAAAGTATATTTCGTTTTATGCATATTACATATTTGTAGTCAAAAAGCAGAATGCTTAAAAAAAAATCCAGAAAAAAACAGCAGCTGCCCTGTTAGAAACTATCACCCCATCCTTCCCTCCCCAGCCTCCTTCGCATCTACGTGTGTGTGGCTATAGGACAAAGTTTTTAGCCAATGAGTCGTAACTGGGAAGGATCCTGTAACTCCTGTTTATGTTTCCATAAGGACATTGTTTACCTCCACTTTGTGTCCCGCTCTCCCATCTCTTGCAGTTAGGAATATGGACTAATGGTGTGTGCCGGCTTCAGTGTTGTAGCTGAAGGCAACCCCTTGGGACAAGGCGGAGTAACAAATAGAACTACCCAGGTCTCTAATGGATATTGCAGAGCAGACATGCTGACCAATCCTGGACTACCTGCCTACTTGGAGACCATTAAGTGAAAACAAAATAAACTCCGATCTTGTCTATATTTGGGGTCTCTTTGTTGTAGTAGCTCAGCCTGTATCCTAATATAAAGTTGCTATCTAGACACGGAGTATTGCCAAAACAAAACTGAAAATATCTGGCAGTGAAGTAGGGAGTGTACTGAAATCGAGTAACCTTCATCAGAGCACAACAAAATCCATGTAAGTGAAACCATATTCAGTTTGACAATGCTCTCCCTACAGAAATAAAAGGAATTATAAAATTAAGTTATTTATCTTTTATTTCAATGGGTTAGAGGTAATAATAGAAAGCCACTTGATCTATTCAAGAAGAAATCCCATTAAAAAAAGGTAACTTACTTGAAAAGTGAATGGTCACATGCCCCAATATTTGGCACCAAATATCAGAAAGGAAAATCACATAGTAAAAAGGCAGTAAACCTTTGTGGTTAAGAGGTCTGATCCTGAAGACAGACCTGCCAGTTATGCATCCTAAATCTCCAATTGCTAGCTCTCTGACCTTGAACTCTAACCTAGACTCGCCAAGCCTCAGCTGCCTGTGTCTCAGTTTCCTGTGGATTAAATGAAACAATGCACAAAGCACTTATGGCATTGCCCAATTTATAGTAAGATTGCAATAAATACTGTCTAAATTAATCACCACCTGATTGTGTAAAGGTCACAATTAGAAGCCAGAAAAAAATTGATTTCTTTTTCAAGGTGGCAAGCCACAAAATGTTTAGTGCCTTAGGTTTCAAGGAAAAGCAGAAACTCAATCAGGAAATGTATTTAAAATAAATATGCTGATAAAAAGTCAGGTTCACGAGTTTTCTTTAACACAGCTTCTAGGTGTGAGGAGCAAACTCTCATTTCTCTATGCTTGCACTCACCTAAAGAAGGAACATCAGGGTTTTGAACTCTTTCTTCCTACTTGTGTGATATTGAGCAAGTCTTCAGACATCTTTGAGACTAGGTTTCTTCATCTGTAACATGGAGACAATAATTTCTGCCTCACGGATTGCTATGAGTATTAAATGAGATAATACACATAAGATGCTCACTACAATGCCTAGCACATAGGAAGCATTCAGATAATGGACAATGCAAACTTTATTATTGGCACACTTATTGTTACACAAAATAGTAAAATACTTTCCATATGATAAAACAATGACACCCTCACATGAGTTTGAGACCCACTGATTATAGGGCACACACTTTGTGATATTATCATGTTAATGGGTCACCCTGACCACCCAAGCATGTTCTCTCCCAATCTCCATCAAGTTTGGGTCACCCAGCATCCTCCAAGACATAACCATTTCACAACACTAAAATTAAGTTTGCAAAGAAAATGCCCTCTTAGCTTTCAGAACGCCAACTGGGACAATTAGTGTCATGGGTTAACCCAACATCCAGAGTGGAGTGGGGCCCTTTCTCCTTCACTCATTCATGGCAATGAACCTGAAATTTAAAAACATGTTTGAAGAGAAAATGAGACTTTCCTTTTCTGGATTAAAATAGAAACTTTCCTCACTTTCCCCCCTATAATTCCAATTCCTCATCCCATTTCCATAAGGATGGAAGATATTTGGCATTGCTTCTTTTCATCCATTGTTTCATCTTTATTTTAAAACAATCAATCTTGCCCAGGGAAACATGTTTATAGTGATTCCTCTTGCAGGTTTCTGATTATAGTCACCACCCAGCCTGACCCAGTTTTCTAAGCTGATTTTTCTCAGCTGTGGAGCTGCTTGCTGAGTGGTTTCACAGTTCATCTGCTTCAATTCCCTATTGCAATAGTCCCTAGAACCATCTTGGCTGCATGTGGTGGGCACTTCATGAAACGGTCAATACTGCTGCCCTTCTTCATTCAGGTCCCAGGGGCATATATGAACCCAGGTCACACTGCTTAGTGGTGGCAGAACTAAGACCAGGATCCATTGTCTTTGTTGTCACAGACAAGACCCCTTGATCCTCTGTAAATCAAAACAGAAATTAAAGAAGAACTTCAATTAAAGTGTTCTACTGGGTGACCTCATGTAGGCAAAGCCTTACTCTAGGACTTCTGGCTATGCTGTAATATCCCCCTTGTTAAGTCTTAGCTGTCTTCTGTGATTGTCATTTGGGGTCATCTTCTTTTTCTCCTCTTCCTCCTCCTTCTTCTTTTCCTCTCTCTTCCTTTGAGGATGTTTTCGACTCTGTCCAATTGGATTGCTTGCTGCTTGGCTGGTTGTCCCGGCTAAGAGCCCAGGCTAGAGCCAGTGCCCACTGTGTAATCATTGCAGATTATGTGATTGAAAGGGGGCTTTGTATATCATTATTTGCTTGCTTGGCCAGTTTTCAGGCTATCTGTTTGCATCTACCTTGAAACAAAGGCAATGATAATGAGGCACAGAGTTTTACACGTTTTAGTTCACCATCTCCACAGCAGGTCTTTATACAGGAATGTGACCCGTGTTCAAATTCTACCTATCTGTCCAAACCAGGTCCACTTGTCCCCACTCCACTGAGCTTTCCCTCACTCCCTCATTCTTGTTTCCTTCTCTGAAAAGCCACAGCACCTTTCCTTATATCTCTCATGACAGTTATTTCCAACCATGTGTTGAAATGGTTCACATCATGTTTTGTCTCCCCTCCTCACTCACAAGCCCTTTGAGAACAGTCTCCTTGCCCGATTCACCCAGGGAGCCTTCCCAAGGACCTGCACTGTCTTCACCACATGCTCAGGAAACACTGGACCAAAGGACACACAATAGAGATCCAGTGGATCTCTCAATGCGAGCAGAAGCAATTCTTGTTTTCAATTTTTATTGTTATGTTAATCACCATACATTACACATCATTCGTTTTGGATGTAGTGTTCCATGATTCATTGTTTGTGCATAACACCCAGGGCTCCACGCAGAACGTGCCCTCTTTAATACCCATCACCAGGCTAACCCATCCCCCCACGCCCCTCCCCTCTAGAACCCTCAGTTTGTTTTTCAGAGTCCATTATCTCTACTGGTTCGTCTCCCCCTCCGATTTCCCCACCTTCATTCTTCCCCTCCTGCTATCTTCTTCTTCTTTTTTTCTTTAACATATAATGTGTTATTTGTTTCAGAGGTACAGATCTGTGATTCAACAGTCTTGCACAATTCACAGCGAGGAGCAATTCTAATTCTTCAGTTTCTGAAACAGTCTTGCTATAACCAATACAAGCAAATTAAAGCCCTTCCTAGAAAGGGCCTTAATTTATGTTTATTTGAATCTGAACTGTTAGCAGAATAAGTTCACATAATTTTTTAAATAGTTAATTTTTACTTCCAGTAAAGTATGGCAAACAAGGTTACATTCAAATGTGACGGTGATGACAAAAGTTATAAACTCCAAAGTTTGAGTTATAAATAATCAATATTAAAAACAAAAATTACATCTACCTAGAAACATTTCTTTTAAAAAAAAATCTCTGTTGTTAAGTTCCTCTCCACTTACATCAGATAGGACACAGATGAATTCTTCAAAAATATATAGGATAGGGGCACCTGGGTAGCTCAGTCGTTAAGTGTCTGCCTTTGGCTCAGGTCATGATCCCAGGGTCCTGGGATCGAGCCCTGCATCAGCTCCCTGCTCAGCAGGAGGCCCGCTTCTTCCTCTCCCACTTCCCCTGCCTGTGTTCCTGCTCTCACTATCTCTCTCTGTCAAATAAAAAAAATCTTAAAAAAAAAAATATATATATATAGGGTAGGTGAAAATCTTCCCTTTCTTTAAAAACTGAAATTTGATTTACAGTTATAATGCACTTTGTCATATCTTTCTGCAATACTTTTTTTTTTAAAGATTTTATTTATTTATTTGACAGAGAGCGAGAGCAGGAACACAAGCAGGGGGAGTGGGAGAGGGAGAAGCAGGCTTCCTGCTGAACAGGGAGCCCGATGTGGGGCTCGATCCCAGGACCCTGGGATCATAACCTGAGCCGAAGGCAGACGCTTAATGACTGAGCCACTCAGGCGCCCCTCTTTCTGCAATACTTTTCCTCATCTGGGTTGGAGTATGACTTTGAGAGAATTAGTAAAGCCTGTTAACCTCATGAATTGTTTTCTAGGTAGTGAAATTGAGAAGTTTAAAATTTAAAATTTAAATTTAAAGTTTTTAAGTTAGAAAACTACTCTCTGGATAGCTTGATTACATGAGCAAACAAATCTCCAAACACCCACATTCCCAGCTAAAGATAACAGCATGGAGGTCCATCACTACTGTATTGAGAATGTGCCTATTTTTAAAAATCCAAAATTTCTTGATAATGAAGTCGTTACCATGTGGTCAAGATAACCATGCAGGCCTATATGCTTTTATTTATTTATTTTTTTCATTCTGCATGTCTTTTCTCCTTCTTTCCTTATATCATTTTCCCATTTCAGACTGTGAAAGTCGCTTGAGGGCTGAGACCATATTGCCAATAGTTCACTTTAATTGGAAGCAGTAGGTGCTTAAGCACTCATTACCTGATGAGGAACATCGCAGTGACAAGCTTAGTTTGTAGGTCAGTGCAAATAAGGCCAAGGTCCTGGATCTGACGCAGGTGGACATTTGCTCTGCTCCATGACCATAAGCCAAATGCCTTGGTCTGTGCTGTGGCTCACCCACTGTGGTGGGAGGAAGGAGGGGAAGGGTGTGGACCATGATGAGTATGTGAATATTCTAGTTCAAGCTCCTATGACAATCAGGGTTGGGAGGTACAATCAAACATTGTTAAATTCAGAACAGGTTGTGGTCAAGGTCAGAGGCATGCTCAGTGAAGATAAGACTCATTAGTTCTCACTTCTGTTTCTTTCTCTAATACACCCAACCAAGTGGGAACCATGCTTCCATCAGGAACACAGACTCATGAGCACTGATCATCAGAGAGTACACTCATTGGGCAGGTGAAGGGGGCTATCCCCATCATTTTTCAGGGTACATATTTTGAAAAAAGGACCCTTGTAGGTAATGATAACCCAGTACTGAACTGAAATTCAGTCAGTTGAAACAGTGCATTTGACACACTTTGGATCTCATTAAAATTCAGCTTCTGATTCAGTAGGTCTGGGGAGGGATCTGCGGTTCTGCATTGGTAGTAAACTCACAAGTGATATCAGGGCTGCTGGGTCCTTGGACCTCGATTTAAGTAACAGGATTTGAGAGATTCTCAGAGTGCCATGTGCATAGGAATCCTGGAGCTCGAACATTTAAATGGTCAGAAAACTTCTGAAGAAACTGACAAATACTAGTGGTCAAGGTCATCAAGTTTTCAGGAATCCAGATAACAGACCACTCACAATCACTCAGAAAGAATGGTCAAAAGTAAAGTCTTAACAAGTGCTGAGAACTCAGAGTCAGGTGCTCCTCTGTCTCTGCTTCTAGAGCAGGCAGCCAGGGGGCTGTGGGACACAGGGCAAGGGCCTGGTCTTGTGGGCACTGGCACAGAGAAGTGACCGCAGCCGATCTTAGATAGACGGGTGTGGTGGTACTGATGGGAGGCAAGGAAGTAAAAGGTACTCAAATCTTAGATCCCTGCTGTAAGGCTAAGATCAGAATTGTACAGCTATTGGTCAAAGTCTGGCACAAGGTTTACAGATCATTTTACCCCAAAGTTGTTGGATGTTTGGGCCTTTGCAGTCTTCCCCATCTCAAATACATTAAATCATTGCCCCAGGCTCCATTTCACTTTAATTAACAGGGTGGAATAGCTCTTGGGGTAATCCAAGGTGAAATCTTACTCACTTTTTCCCTCTCTAGTTGAGGTCTCTATATAGAAGGTGGTGGGGCAGCTAAAATTAGGCTTTCAGAGTCATGTTCGCAGAAGAGCTACAAGGGAGGGTGAGTCGGCTATGAGCTCAATAAAGAGTAAATAGATTGACAAATTTACAACCATATATGGATTGATTTAGACATTTGTCAAATACTTGCCAAAAGAGCTTTTCCCTTGTCTAAGGAAGGCACTTTTCTCTCTAAGGGGCTCATTTCACTGGTGAGTTTGACAAAAGTTTAAATATTCAACGTCTAAGCTGAAAAGGTACATTCCTGCTTTCTGTATCTTTCCAGATAGCTCAGTTTCTTCAACCTTCCTGGGCTAAATACTACTAGCATGCAAATAAAACTGAGGTCCTTAAGTTAACATTGTATGCATGAGACACTAATAGTCCCCATCAGAATCACGAACACCCAGCAACATAATAGAGTAAGCTGACACGGACCTTCTTCTGATGACAAACACATGGAAAGTTGTATAAAACATAACCAAAATAAATATGATAACATCATCTGAAATTGAAGGAAAGATATAAGATTCTCAGGAATCATAACCAAATAGGGAGGTCAAAGTCAGGGATGTGACCTAGAGCCGTGGCTGGGACATCCAAAAGTATATTATTTGTGTATATGGGTACTAAAGGTCAGGCATAGAGTCCTGGCCTTGGATGTCAACCCAGTGGGGAATTAGAACAGAGCACCTGGCCCACCAGGTCTTCCCAAGCCTTGAGGAAAAGACAGGAAAAATTCCACCTCTGCCCAGGGATGCTGAAGTAAAGTTTAGTTTCTACTCTAAATAGACTTAAATTATTAAAGATGTTAAAACAATATAAAAGAAATTCAGAAGTGATAGTTGCCATTACCACCTTAAATTCAAACTGTTCCAGGAAATAGAAAAAAAAATTAGCCAAACTTTTTATGACCTTGATACCCAAAGGATAACATAAACAAAGCTAAAAGACAAACCACAGACTAAAAGAGGATAAATGAATGTACATAAAATACAGAGAATATCAAGAATATATAAAGGACTTACAAAAATCAATAAGAAAAAGCCAAACAATCCTAAGGAAAAATTAGCAAGAGATACATGCTGGTATTTCACCAAAATAAGACCCCAGGTTCCAATAAGTATTTGGAATTGGCTCAACTTCAATAATAATCAAAATAACACAACATATTTTAAGAAAAAAGAAAAAGAAGAAGATAACAGGAGAGGAAGAAAAGGGGAGTATGTCAGAGGGGGAGACGAACCATGAGAGATGATGGACTCTGAAAAACAAACTGAGGGTTCTAGAGGGGAGGGGGGTAGGGGGATGGGTTAGCCTGGTGATGGGTATTGAGGAGGGCACGTTCTGCATGGAGCACTGGGTGTTATGAACAAACAATGAATCATGGAACACTGCACCAAAAACTAATGATGTAATATATGGTGATTAACATAACAATAAAAAAATTTTTAAAAAAAGGTAAAATGACTAATAACATGATATTTCATATCTATCATGATGACAAATATTAAAAAGCCTTATACCAATTGTAGGTTAAGATAGGGGAAAACTTTAATACACTGCTGATGGAAAAGGAACTTGGCACCAACCCTTCAGGGAACAAACTGACAACATCTAGTACAAAGGAAGATGCACATGCCCTGAAAGCCAGCAAGTGCACACCTAGCTGTTCACCCCAGAGAGACTCTGATACATATACGGGGAGATGCAACTAGGATGTTCCCTGTAGAAACGTTTGCAACAGTGAAAAACCGGCAACCAAAATGTTCATAAATAAGGAGGAATCAATAAGTAAATGTTGATATATTCTATTTGGAGTATTTTATTTCTTTCCCTTTATGAGAAAAAATCTGATGCAATTATCTTGCAAACATTTATATTGCTCAGTCAGGGAGATGGGTTTATAGGTTTTTCTTTTTCTCTTTCTGTGTTTTCTGTATTTTTCAAGTATCTTACAATTAACTTTTAAATAAAAGTCTATCATAAAGTCTATTCAGGGCTATAGATATTGTTAAGGGAGGATATATACCCCTAAAACATAATCAAGCTTATGACAAACAAGTAAATTACATAAAAAATGTTTTACTACTAATTATTTTGTATAGGATATATATGTGAATATATGCACTATGTGTTTATTTGCATATATGCACACACACTATAGGTGTATGTATGTATATATACTATATTATATATAGTATATATATTATACTATGTATATACTATGTATCTATTATATATTATATATGTATCTATTATATACTATAATATATACTGTGTATATATTATATATACATACATACAAGCCTGGAAGAATAGAATTTTTTTTAAGATTTTATTTATTTATTTGACAGAGAGAGACACAGCGAGAGCAGGAACACAAGCAGGGGGAGTGGGAGAGGGAGAAGCAGGCCTCCCGCCAAGCAGGGAGCCCGATGTGGGGCTCAATCCCAGGACCCTGGGATCATGACCTGAGCTGAAGGCAGACACCCAATGACTGAGCCACCCAGGCACCCCAGAATACAGAGAATTTTTCATAGTGTTAACCCTGGGGAAAAAGTAGAATGGAAAAAGAGGGTCAAGAGGGAATTTTTCCATTTTACTCCACCTAATTTTGTGCTGTTCACATATGTATGAATATGTTCTAGTATATTGATTGCATTGATGTCCCAATTATGACATGTCTCCATCCACAGCCTTTTTCCTGTAACTTTGAGGTCTCCACCTGACTCTGATTGACCTTGTTACTCACTTTGGCCAATAGAATGCAAAGGAAATGATGATGTGCCAAGGTGGAGGAGAGTCTAGCTATCCCAGATGAAACTATTCTACACCTGTCCAGAGATAGTTAATCCCCCAAACATATAAGAGCACCAAGTCAAAATCAGAAATCTGCCCACCAGACTCACAGTGACTACAGAAGCCTGAGACCAGAAGAAATATCTAGTTGACCCATGAACTCATGAACAATAATAAATGTTTATTGTTTTAAGCCACTGAGTTTTGGAGTGATTTTGGCATGCCTTAATAGCTAATACATGCTTTCACCATATATGAGATTTTTAAGAGTGGAAAAAAGGTCCATCCATCCTAATAAAAATGACCTGATGATTCACACCTAGACATAACATGTAACAACTCCAAGCTTCTATTATTAATGTCATCATTAGGGTCTAACATCAGAACTTGTTTTATTTTGCCAACAAATTATCCAGTTTCTTATTTAGAAGATGGCTTCATCTTCCATGAAGCTGGAGCCCCACCAATCTAGTCTCAAGTGGAATCTTGTAGCATATCTCCCAGCATGGTGTGTCATGTGCCTTCATTTACCCTTCATCAGGTTTCTCTAACTGATGCTGAAGAAAAGACAGAAAACAACAGATTGTTGATAAACATGTGCTGCATTTGGCAGTAGAGTCTAGCCAAAATGAATATAAAGAGAAATCATGTCATTAAGTCTGCTCCAAACTGAGTCAACTGCAACACAGAGCACATCTTAGCAGACAATATTATTCTGCATCTTGATGTAGTTACATAGATCAAGTGATTGGTGTGGCAGAAGGGTATAAACCTGAGAATCGGGAGGATACATTACACTACAAACTCTTGCTATGACTTTGGGCAAGGTATTTGAACTCTAGGTTTTCTTTCCTTTCCCTCTCCCTGCCCCTTTCCCTTCTCCTTCCTCTCTTTTTCCTTTCCTTTCACATAAGGATGTTGGGTGACTTACCTCTTAGGTTTCTCCCAATTTGAACATTCCATGATCCTGAGACAGTGAAACAAGCCCCAAGGCCTTCAGATCATAAAAGTAACCTTTTCATTCCTCTTTAGTCTCCATAGATTTTGGTGTGCTTTCTCTCAGTCCAAATCAGTCATTTGAAAAACTTGGACTGAGATGAAGATTTTAGCCAAAAGCAGGCTGAAAAGTGGATGCCATCAAAAGCTCCTTTATTCTTCACTGTTAAATTGGCTATATTACAAATGTTCTCCAAGGAAGAGATGTTGGTCCTTATGGTCAACATCTTCACCTCATAGATAAGGAAACTAAGGCCCTGAAAGATCTTATAATTTACCAAATGCCATACAAAATCTCTGCGGGCAGTATGAGTTCTAATTTTATGGTTTCTAATTCCTGGTCCATCCAGTAATCCATTCACACAAGATTTATTGAACACTAACTAGATGCTATGCTAGGCAGTAGGGACCCGAGGAATCCTAAGACAAACTCATCGCCCTCATGGAGTTCACAGCCTGGTGGAAGTGAAGGATGAAGGAATCAGTCACACATCGTAAAGCAAAGGTGTTTGTGGGATGCTTTGAGAACTCAGAGGAAAGAATATCTCTCTCTGAAGAGACATGTAATGTTTCATGGAGAAAGAGACAACTGAGCTGCATTTTGAAAAATAAGGAATTTAGGCATACAGAGCAGAGGAGGATAGAGCAGAGAAAATAGCACATGCACAGGCATTTAAAACATACACACTTACACACACCACACATACACACACACCACAAACACATACATGCATACACCCACACCCACCCACACACACACACACACACACACCCAAATATACATACACACACACACGTTTGGGAACTGTAAGCAGCTGATAAGCTTGAACCTAGGATGAAGGTTGGGAATGTCAGGAGACATGAAAGAAGAAATAGGCAAGAATAGATAATGCCAAGGAAAGAAGCTGACTCTTGCCTAGGGAGGTGAGGAATGAGCCAATAAAAGACCAAAACAGGTAAAGGACACAGTTATCCTTCCTTTTGACAAAGAGCATGCTCCTAATGAAGAGGAGACAAGAAGACCCAGCTAATGACATAGAGGAACAATTGATTCGGAATGGAATGAGAAGGAGGAGGTTAATATGTGTCTACTGCTTTTTCCACTTATCTCTGCTGGATTTCATTCCCTCTAGCCCCAAAGTGCCATTCACCATCCAAAACGTGACCCCATGGGGAAGGTGTTGGAGATACTCAGGGTTCTCAGTGGGGCCAAGCCTAAGGCCAGAGCCCACTGCTGCTCACCTCTGGACCAGTGAGCAAAGGCTGTGCTGATCCTAAGAGAAGCATGGCCTAGGGAATCACTGAGACCCACAAGACTCAATCGTAGGTAGCACTGAAGTAATAAAGAGTCCAACCAACCTAGATGAAATCTTAGCAAGTGGTATACTAACTTTATAGCCATGTGACTTTGACAAGGTTATTTCACTTCTCCAAGACTCAGGGTCCTCATCTATAAAATGGAGATACATTAACACCTGCCTCCTGTCATGAATATATATTAGATGAAATGGTATGTGTGAGGCACTCAGCACAGATCTGACACACGGTAAGCATTTAGTAATCCATAGTTACAATTATTATCATTTAGTGTCATACAGTCAAGTACTCTGCCTATTCTTAAAGAAGTCTGGAACCTGACAGATGGTCCTAGAAGCGTTCTTCTTGATATCTTACCTCCTTTCTTCCCCTCTAGAGTCTTCAAGTGACAAAATAATACATTAAAGGGGACTTTCCTCTGCTCCATTGCAGCATTTCTTATATTCTTATGAAGCAGTTTCAGTCTAAGCTCAGCAAAGGGTTAGATCTACACTTGGAGTAGCTAATAAAATTTTTAAAAATTATTTTCTTCCTTGTACCACTGAGTAGACCCTCTTTTAAAACGTGCAAAGAGTACTCAAATCAAAATACATACTACAGGCTTATATTTCATATGGAAAAAAAATAGTATACCTGCCACCATTCCTCCTACTTCATGGTGGTTTTGAGAGCTAAGAGTTGGAGTTAAGAATATCTTTAGATGGGGGTGCCTGGGTGGCTCAGTCATTAACAGGAATACAGCAGAGGAGACTTTAGGGGAGGAAAGATTTTTTTACCTCAATAATTCTTCCTCAAAACTCTGAAACTTTACTTACAACTTTTAAAAACTACAGTCATGATGGAAGTGCTTCTTTCAGACCTGCAGCCTTATTGGAAGCTTTGAGGTTTCTGTCAAGCTTTTTAGATCAAAGACATGGATGGGCTTGAAGTTAAGGTTAGTTTCACTTTATAATACCACTAAAATGAACACCACAAAGTTTTGGGGGTTTTTTGTTTTGTTTTGTTTTTAAAGATTTTATTTATTTATGTGACAGAGAGAGACACAGCGAGAGAGGGAACACAGGCAGGGGGAGATGAAGAGGAGAAGCAGGCTTCCCACTGAGCAGGGAGCCTGATGCAGGACTCGATCCCAGGACCCTGGAATCCTGACCTGAGCCGAAGGCAGATGCTTAACAACTGAGCCACCCAGGTGCCCCCATCACAAAGTTTTAAAAACAAGGGATTGATTCCTTGGATTTAACTATATCTTTTATAGGAAGTATCTGGCAAAGTCACATTTACAAAAGTATATACTTGGTTGAATTGAGGACCCGGGTACTTCAGACATCTAAATTTACTGAGCTTTTTTCAGTTAGTTTGTCTCTCTGCTTATTCCCTTTTGTTTCACATTTGATTGATCAGACCTTAGACTAAAATGACCAAATGATCTGGTTAAAACTTCCATTAGGAAGCATAATACCACAGAAAAAATATTCACAATAAAATTTTAAATGGTGAACAACACAGGTATATGGAATAGGATACAGTTTGGTTAAAATATGTATATATATCTTTCTCAAAAGACACTATGTGCATAAGCATAGAAAATTATCTGGAGGCATTAACAGATTTTCTCTGCTAGTAGCATGAGGGATAATTTCATTTTTTTATGTAGTCCCTCTCTCTCTTTCCCTCTCTCCCTCCCCATTCCTTCTTGCCCTCCCTTGCCATAAAAACAGCTATTAATATCTAAAAAACACCTAGTGTTATCAGTTGTGTATATAAACCAAACCATCAAAAACTTCTGCTTAGAGTATAAATCAGTATAACATATAAGAGCAATTAGCAACACAGTAATGATTATCATTCCCAGTTTTTGGCTTACCATGTTCCTATATACTGTACTGTTTCCCACGGTTTAACTGTAACCCTGGAAGGTGGTCGTTCTTACTATTCCTATTCTACAGATAAGAGAAACTGAGGCATGAGGATATTAACTTGCTGAAATTCACACCACTAGTAAATCATAAAAGTCCAAAATTTCTGGTGGCAGCGGCAGGCGTGGAGTGAGCAGGTGCACGGGGTCTCTTTACCAGTGTGGTAAAGCCCCCAACGCCCTCACCATGGACTTCCAGCATCGCCCTGGGGGATAAGACCGGGAGTGGAGGCGTGGCCTCCTCCTCGGAGAGCAGCCGAGACCACAGGGAGCGCCTCTGGCAGCGGGCCCTGGAGACCATCGACATCAACAAGGACCCATATTTCAAGAAGAATCCTCTGGGCTCGTACGAGTGCAAGCTGTGTCTGACCCTGCACAACAGTGAGGGGAGCTACCTGGCACATACCCAAGGGCAGAAGCATCAGACCAACTTGACCCGGCGAGCCGCCAAGGAGGCCAAGGAGGCCCCTGCCGAACCGGCACCAGAAAAGGTCACAGTGGAGGTAAAGAAGTTTGTGAAGCTTGGCCGACCAAGCAGAGGGACACGGAGATGGGCCAGCAGAGCCTCCTCCTCCAGATTGACTACCCTGAGGTCACCGAGGGCATCATGCCCTGCCACCGCTCCATGTCTACCTATGAGCAGATGATCGAGCCTCCTGACCCGTGCCGGCAGTACCTGCTCATGGCTGCCGAGCCCTATGAGACCATCGCCTTCAAGGTGCCAAGCAGGGAAATCGATAAGGCCGAAGGCAAGTTCTGGACTCACTGGAATCGGGAAACCAAGCAGTTTTTCCTGCAGTTTCACTTCAAGATAGAGAAGCCACCAGCCCCACCGAGCCTCCCTGCTGGGCCTCCTGGGGTGAAGAGACCCCCGCCCCCCCCCCCCCACGAATGGTCTGCCCCTCCCGGCTGCCTCTGCCAGAGTCTTTGCCCCCACCACCACCGGGAGGCCTGCCTCTGCCACCCATGCCGCCCAGTGGGCCTGCACCCTCAGGGCCTCCGGGCCCTTCCCAGCTGCCCCCCACCCCCAGCACCCGGTGTCCACCCCCCGGCACCAGAGGTCCACCCCCCAACATCTGGGGTCCACCCCCCAGCACCAGGAGTCCACCCCCCAGCTCCTGGGGTTCACCCCCCGGCACCGGTGGTCCACCCACCAACATCTGGGGTCCACCCACCGACTCCGGGCGTCCACCCTCCAGCCCCAGGGGCCCACCCACCTGCTCCGGGTGTCCATCCTCCCCCATCTGCTGGGGTTCACCCCCAGGCTCCAGGGGTACATTCACCAGCTCCTGCAGTTCACCCCCAGGCCCCGGGAGTGCACCCTCCAGCTCCTGCAATTCATCCCCAGGCCCCTGGGGTCCACCCACCAGCCCCAGGGATCCACCCCCAGCCTCCTGGGGTCCACCCTCCACCTCCTGGGGTCCACCCATCGGCTCCTGGGGTCCCTCCTCCAGCTCTTGGGGGTCCACCCCCAGCCTCCTGGAGTTCACCCCTCAAATCCTGGGGTACATCCCCCAACTCCCATGCCCCCGATTCTGAGGCCCCCACTGCCCTCCGAAGGCCCTGGGAACATTCTTCCCCCTCCCTCAGCCAACTGAAAGGCAGCCCCTTCTCCAGGCAAGTCTGGTGTGTTTTCTTGTGTTTTCCTTTAGAGCTGAGTTTGATGCTTTTGTACGGGGCTGTGTTGTGTTCCCACTGCTCATTAAAGGCCTCCCCCTAGGCCCGGCTTGCAAAAAAAAAGTCCAAAATTTCTGATGGTCCAAACCCAAAATGGAAGACATTGCTCTTAATCGTCATGCTAAGGTGTGAAAAGTCACAGACATGTACAAAGACATCTCTAATAATGTTAAACTAGTAAATCATTATTACCTCTGCTTTGTTCCACTTGGATTGGTACAAATACAGTAGCTACATCTACCAACTTTGCCCAGTCTTGCTCCATTTTGAATTTTTTTTAAGCTTTCTCCTGTCATGTCTTGTTAATATTAAACCTCCTTAGCCTGTTAACTGGCATGCCTTTCTCCTACAGAAAGTAGAACATGAAGGGGCGCCTGGGTGGCTCAGATGGTTAAACGTCTGGCTTCAGCTCAGGTCATGATCCCGGGGTCCTGGGATCGTGCCCCACATCGGGCTCCCGGCTCAGCAAGGAGCCTGCTTCTCCCTCTCCCTCTGCCTCTCTCCCTGCTCATGCTTTCTCTCTCTCTCAGTATCTCTGTGTCTCAAATGAATAAATAAAACCTTTAAAAAAAAAAAAAGAAAGTAGAACATGAAGAAGATATTGTCATATAACTATACAATAGAGTAAAAAACAGCTGTTAAAAATATTAAGGAAAGGGGCGCCTGGGTGGCTCAGTTGTTAAGCGTCTGCCTTTGGCTCAGGTCATGATCCCAGGGTCCTGGTATCGAGCCCCGCATCAGGCTCCCTGCTCCGGGGGAAGCCTGCTTCTCCCTCTCCCACTCCCCCTGCTTATGTTCCCTCTCTTGCTGTGTCTCTCTGTGTCAAATAAATAAAAAATCTTTAAGAAAAAAATATTAAGGAAGATGTCTAATGAGTTGATATGGAGTGATTTCTAGGATAGACTGTTAAGTGAAAAAATCAAAGTGCAGAAGTATCTCTAGTATGGTATCTTTTGTAAAAGAAATAAGTGATTATAAGAAAATACATGTGCAACTGCTCATTTGTACAAAAGAAATGCGAGGAGGATTAACCTGAAAGTAAAGAGACTAGTTATGTATAGAGGGTATGAAGGGGATGGAAAGAGGGGAGAATGGTGTGGGGTGGCAGGGACAAGGGATACATTACTTTGTAAACCTCCAGCTCTTAGAATCACAGTTATGGTTCATACTTTTCACATATCCCCAAGCAAAAAATGATTAAAGCTTGGACGAGGAACAAAGTGCAATGCAAAAATGCAATACAAAAATTAAAAATGAACCTAACTCCATTACAAATTAATCACAAAACCACAGTAAAGGGGTGGGGAATAATAAAACTAACCTAAATAACTGGAAAATAATATCCTGACTGGATACTGTAAGGCTGAAGACAAAAATAACTATGTAAATGCAATAATTTAGTCAGTAAGTGGGTATAGTTTAACAATTTTGAAATGAACTTTATGTGTGCACTAGAATTAAATAAATAAATGCATTGTAGAAAACAGGAACGAGATTTTTCAGTATTGGAGAGAGAAGCGACAAATAAAGGGGGAAGACAAAAGTGAAGCCCGAGGTAACAGTGTGAATGCATGTTAATATTGGATTATGACCCATAGAATCAAATAAATATCCATGAGTCCATACTCATGGATATAAATAATCAATTATCTGGATAGATGGGAGAGAAAGATAGCTGTCTTGCTATAGAATTCCAATAAATAAATGTTGAAGGAAAGAGAGAAACAGAACATCACCATAAAGCAAATAGCGTAGTAATAATCGCTACAGAACCGAGATCCACCAACGCATGCTAAAATCATGGGTGAAAGTTTGAAGAGAAACTGGATTTCCCTAGTTTCAAAGCATCTGCCCCAAGATATTTGTTAACAAGGGAAAAGGTCATAACTGTCAAGTGAAGAAACCCAGCAGAAATCATCTTAACCAAGTAATCAACATCAACACTACCAGTAACAAGACATACTGCCATCACAAACCCCATGATACGATGCACTAAGGAGGACGCAACATCATCTCTGTGGTATTCTTGCCAAAAATACATACCCTCAATCCAATCCTAGGAAAACACCAGAAAAACCCAAATCAAGGGTTGGCAAAGTATATTAGGCAAAATAACTGATCTATACTCATCAGAAATGGTCATAAAGGTTAAGGAAGGGTGAAGTACTGTTAGAGATTTTAGGAGAACACAGAGGGAAAAAAAGCAACAAAATGCAATGCAGGATACTGAATGGAATCCCAGAAAAACAACCACAACAAGACATTAGTGAAAAAACTGGTGAAATTTGAATAAGGTCTTTATTTTAGTTATTAGTGTTATGTTGTCAGTGTGAATTTCTTGATTTTGACAACTGCACAATGGTTAAGTAAGGCTTCAACCTTGTGGTTTCCCCTATCGCAACCTAGGGCAGGGATATATGGAAATTCTGCACTAGTTTTGCAACTTTTCTGTAAGTTTAAATACAGTTCAATATCAAAAGTTAAAAAAAAAGATACCGTCTCTACTCCGACAGAACTGAAAATGCTTTTGAAGAAGTAAATCTATTTTTGAGGAGAAAGACCAAATTTTGGGGAAAAAACACTCTAATGTGAAAATAATAGCAAGGAAACTACATTTGGTCCAAAATTCCTACTTTTTGGCAGTTATAGCTTAAGAATTTCTATCAACAATCTGCCCCTTGTATACAACACACTTAAGAGTTTTTATTCCTCTACTGTAATCAATCTTAATACTCCAGTTTCAGCAGAGGCATCTTTCCCCTTCCCGAAGATGGGACCTTACGAAGCTCTTTGTCATCTCTTAGCTATTTACGACTCCAACCGTGAAAAACCTCTAATACATTTGATTTGGGGCCCAAAGGAACCCTATGGCTGAGATGGACAACTCGGGCAGTTCGTTTTACTTTCATCTGCTGAGATGGTGCATTTATTTGCTTTCTCACATCATGAAAAAGCCAGGTTGGGGTTTTGTCTTTTTTCTACTCCTCTATCCCGTTCTCTCCCCTATTTAATGGTGTCTGTCAGAAGAAGAGCTCTCAAGAGGCAGCTATGTAAGTTAATCAGTCAGGGCCCCAGCGCCCAGGAACTGTTTGTTACAACAGCAAAGGGAATGAAGCATATATAATGATGCCTCCAAGCAACAGACTAATTAATACCTCTCTCTTCTTTGAAGAAAATGACCCAATATTGAACTCCAGTGGATTATACAACATTTTAATTTACTATCTGCTAAAAGGAAGACTACTTTATAAAATGCATTCCTATTTATTCATTCTCTGATAACACTAGTAGTCATTCAAATTGGACCCCCTGGCCAAGGTCTTAAAAGAAACTTGACTAGGACAAGTAGATATTTAATATATGCCATTATACTCACGCCCCTTTTTTCTACCAAAACAGATCCATATGGAAAGAATCTGTGTCACAGGGGCAGCCAGTAACTCCTCCTTGTTGCTTCCTCCTTCCCTCCCTCTACTTTTGCTCAAGTTATTATTGGTAAAGTGTTTGCAAGGATTTGCCTTCCAGACAACAATTCAGAATAAAAGGCAGGAGATAAACACTCTTAGAAATAACATCCTAGTCAAATGCAAAACTGCCTTATTAGGAATTAAGAGAGGCAGCACAGCAAGTCCTAAACCTCACTTTGTTGCTGGGCACAGGAACATGAACATCTTAAGACTCCTGGAGCCTTTCTTCACCTGTGACTAAGACACTGGAGCTCGATAGCCTTGAATGAACTCTCCGGGTCAAAAATGATTGTGCAGTCAAACGTTCCTTGTGTTCTTAGATCTAGCAGATGAAAATACAGATGTCCATGTCCCGTGCAATATTTGGGATATACTTACCCTAAAACTTACTCGTTGCTTATCTGGAATTCAAATTTAACTGAGTGTCCCATATTTTATCTGCTCACTCCCCTTTTCCCTTCTGAGAAATGAATAAGTAATGCTAAGTTAACTTAACTTCCAGGGCCTGGATTTTTCTATAAATCTACTACTTCCTCATTGTGGTACTCAAGCAATTTATTTAATTTTTCTAATTCGTTTCCTCGTCTGTAAAATGGGATAATTATTATAACTTGCTCATAGGATTGTTGTGGAAGGAATCAGTCTATATGGTGCTTAGCAGAATACCATGCATCCAATAAACGCTTGCTCTTATTATTGTAATTACTTTGTTATTATGTTTGCATTGAATAAAATATTCCTTAAAAGAGCAAACAAGTCAATATGCAAAGTTTGGGTTTATCAGAAAGCTAGAAAATGTCTTTGCTGAGCAAGGTACAGGGAGAAGAAGAATCTGTGAATAAATTGAGACTCCCTAAATTACACTGTAAGATTTTCCTGTAATCCCTTAGTAATAATTACCATCAGGCTTCAGAATGAGGAATGTTTACAGAATTTTCTTCCAGTGTTTCATACATTTCATTTTTCATTTCAATTAAGAATAAAAGGCAAAAGAATTAGAGTGAAACAAGTGAGATAAGCCCAAACAAATATGAGGAAAAGGAAAATATGTAAATTAAGAACACACTTATCACTGGCCCTTTAAAAAAAAAGGAATTGACAGGGACCTCTAGTGAAATATTTCTGTCTGGAGGCTGGTTTACAATCCCTTCCAAGATTACCTATGCCTGGATAGCAGCCAATATTTAAGCTCTTCTCTTCGAAGTGTTCTATCTGCCCCTTCCACCTTCAGATTCTCAAGACGTCTCCTAAGAACCCATCAACACCAATACAAAGACTGTAAAATAACATTTTCCTCTTGGCTGGATGCAAAAACCAGAACAGCAGAAAGGTTCTCGATGAAAATTGTTTGAATCACTATCAACTCATTCTTTCTGCTGTCTAGATGGGTAAAAAAATTAATAAATAAAGGGGGCTTTAAGTCTCCAGTTATACCAGCAGTTTCCAAAGACCATTCCTTTTTCCCTGGAGCCAGGATCAACATAAATGATTCACTGTCCTTATAGCTAGTATTCATAAGTATTTGAGGGTATCCCATGGACTCAAATGAGTTCTTTTTCTCTATCTGGACTCAAGAGGTTAATTATTTCTGTCAATGCAAGTCTGGCTTCCTGTTAACGAATCCCAGTGGGTCCTTTTCCCTAGTCTATCAGATAAATTCCAGATTCCAACATCTTAAGGTAATTTTTTTCCTACATTATATTGCTGCTCAATTGTGCCACCTCTAAAAAAATACGTGACTCTCTCTAAGGTCTTCAATTTTCCCCCCTAACTTCCTTAATAAGAGATCAGCCTGACAACTTCATCAACTTCACAAGTATACACTGATGTTTGTTGTAGGGGATTCCCAGTGATTATAGGAACTCTGTTCTAGTCATCACATTCCCATTTTAATAGTAATCTTTTTTTAAGATTTTATTTATTTATTTGACAGAGAGAGACACAGCGAGAGAGGGAACACAAGCAGGGGGAGCGGGAGAGGGAGAAGCAGGCTCCCCGCGGAGCAGGGACCCCGATGCGGGGCTCCATCCCAGGACCCCGGGATCATGACCTGAGCCGAAGGCAGATGCCTAACGACTGAGCCACCTGGGTGGCCCTTTAATAGTAATCTTTAGGGGCACCCGGGTGGCTCAGTCGTTAAGCATCTGCCTTCGGCTCAGGTCATGATCCCGGGGTCCTGGGATGGAGCCCCGCATCGGGGTCCCTGCTCCGCGGGGAGCCTGCTTCTCCCTCTCCCGCTCCCCCTGCTTGTGTTCCCTCTCTCGCTGTGTCTCTCTCTGTCAAATAAATAAATAAAATCTTTTAAAAAAAGTAGTGATCTTTAAAAGGAACCTCAGGCGTTCAAGTTGAGATCTGAGTTGATTGAATGGCAGCCTTTGCACATGTATGTGTGATCTGCTTAGCAGAGAGAAGCAAGTTCAGACAACTTTGTTATGTAACTATCTGAGGCTAAGTGTAACTATCTGAGGATAAGTGGCACTTTAAAGCCATAGGCACAAAAACGTGCATGTGAAAATACTTTATAAAATTTAAGCTTATCACTGTAAAATCAGGGCATTATTAGCTTTATTTAGAGAAAAAAGGGGAAAAAGATGCATAGAGAGCTACCTTTGAGGTTTGAAAATCTCCAGAGAAGAAATATGATGACAGAAAAGACAATGTATTGTGGACTCCACTCTATTCCTATTATTTTCTCTCTCTGAGGCTCAGTTTCATTTATAAAAGGCAAATGACGATGCCTCCCTCAGAGATTACTTGATTAAACATAATAGTATATGTAACACCACCAAAAATAGTGTCTGGCAGTTAGTAGAAGTTCAATAAAGGCTAATTTCCATTGTGCTCCTCTTCTTCAACATTCCCTTTTGAAATGAAAATATAACTGAAGAAGCCACAATTTGATTCCTTTATTACTTCCGAACATTCTCTTTATTAACCCTGCAGGAACAGGAACAGGGAAAACAACAAGCATGTGGTAGGAAGGGATCAATACTGATGAGGAGAGATGAATCATGTCAGAATTCTCCACAGAATATACTAGGAGCAAAGGTTATTCTTAGGCTTAATTAAAGTTGCAAAGTTTATCTTTCCCTCTCTCTCATTATGGAATTCTTCACCCAAGGCAGAGCTTAATATTAGTGTGAAAATGAATCATGAAGCTAGATCTGGATAAAGAAAAATAATCTATGCAGTGGAAGACCTTCCAATGAAGACATGCATCTTTTTCAAGCGGGGTAACTAATCACAGAATCAGAGGCACAGGGGAGGGACTACTGTGTGACAACTTTTTAAAGGTTCCACAGATGATTCTGCTGCCTGGCAAGGATTAGGCCACTGCACTGTTGTAGAGCGTGCTTGTGCCTAGAAGGTATCAAAGCTCTCAGAGAGCTGAACAAAATTAGTAAGCGCTGAAACATATTAGCTGAAAAAAAATTAAAAAGCAGAAAACCTATAATAGAAGAGTCCCCTCCATATCCGCCATGGGAATTGGGATCTCTTCCCTTAAAGAAGAATCTACATGGGAAAGAGCCACTGTGTACTCTATTAAAGGGTTTCTCTACCCTCCCCCACCCTCAACTTCATGTACTGAAACACCAAATAGTCAGCACACGACCCAGTGTATTTCATGAAGTACGTTCAGTAAAGTTGTCCAGTGTCATCAAAACTGTGAAGGAGTGACCCGCATGGAGAATACACTTAGACTCAAAATTTACTCTATTGACTCTTCAACCAGGGTCCAAAACACAGTGAAATCTAATGTGGGCAGATGGAAGGAGAAAGCTGAAAAACGAAAGGAGGGGGTTAGTGAGCTTGTAGGAGTAACCCTAGAAAGAGACTTGGAAGGAGAGTGGAGGCTGTGAATCCAATTGAGCTATAAGGACTGGCTTGGTGGGATCTTTAGTTGAGAGAAAAACGCCACAGTGATAAGAAGTAGTAAGGACAGATTACAGAGAGTGGTGCCTGCTGCTGGAAGGAAAACTACAATTGACCAGACCAGAGATGGAAAGTCCCCAAGCTGAAGCTCCGTCAGAGGCCTGGAAGAGAGGGAAGGATGGAGCGTTTACAGGCAAAAAATTTGACAAAAGTGAAGTTAAGGGACAAAGGAAATCATTAAAAGACTATTTTTTGATTCCTTGTTTGAAAGATGGCAACATTATCCTGAGCTTGGGAGAAAGTCATAGAAACTTATATTTTCATTATATTCCATTTGAACTAAAGGGCATGGAACCCAAGTTTTGGAGAGTAAAGGTTGAAAGATCCAGAGATTTCTGGCAAAAGGGAAAAACCTGAAGTTTGTCTGTAAAACCTGCTTACAATTATTATTTGTGTATATGTCTTTTTCTTGTAAGGGACTCTAAATCTGTGATCTTTGCATTCTCCATGGTGCCTAGTAAAATACCTGACTCAAATAATCTTGAGCTTAATTTGATCATAAATCATAATTTGATCAGAAGCCATCTGGTCTGAGTTCTAAAGTCAGATAAACCTAGGTTGAAATCAGCTTCATCACTCATTAGCCGTGTGACATTGAATAAATTAATTACTCTTTCTAAACTCAGCTTCCTCATCTGTAAGATGGAATTACTGAGAAGATTGGAAGAGACAATGTATACAAAGTACTTGCCATAGCACTTAGAAAATTGCCAGCATTGAATAAAGGATAGTTCTTATTATTTTTATTATTGAGCTCTTTTTCTTCTCACACACATAATCCGACATCAGTCGGCCAGAAACCCAAGTAAATCAATGAATAAGAAAAGGACACCAATCAATCTTCCAATTTTTCTACCCTGCCAAGATCCTGGCAACTGGTAGTGAGAAAAAAACAAAAATCTACTGCAGAGATGCATCATCTTTGTTATCAGGACAGAGTGAGATGATGTCACAGTTAGCAGGGGTCTTTACAAATGAAGACAACTCTACTAAATACAATGCTATTTCATTCAGCCTTCTTCAAAGACTCAAGCAATAAATAAATAAATAAATAAATAAATAAATAAATAAATAAATGAAATACTCCTCCCCAAAAAACAATTGAGATGCCTTAGCTTTTGAGGAAATGCATAAAACAAAACACATAGCTTTAGTTTTCAAAAGGTAGACAATATTTTATAAGAACAGGAATGAAAAAATTAATAAATTAATAAAAGTGTTCCCATCCAAAGACAACACTGTTCTTAGAATGCTGGTTCAGAATTAAAAGTCAAATTATTTTATAGCCTATGAAGTTACATTTTCTGAGAAGACGACTATCGGGACAGAACTAAAGGCAATCATCTTAATATATTCTGGGCAGACCCAAGGAAATAGTAACACTTTAAATGGGACAGAGGGGCGCCTGGGGGGCTCAGTCAGTTAAGCGTCTGACTCGTGATTTCAGCTCAGGTCATGATCTCAGGGTCGTGGGATTGAGCCCCGCATTGGGCTCCCCTCTCAGTGGGAAGTCTGCTTGAGATTCCCTGCTCTTCCTCTGTCCTTCCCTCTCCCCTCATGCTCTCTCTCTCTCTCTCTCTCTAAAATAAATAAATAAATCTTAGAAAAAAATAAACTGGGACCTAAATTTGGCTTTGTTCTAGACCCGGAAAAATTATTTGTGTATGCTATTTCCCAGACATATATAAAAAAAGAAATTGAATTGAAATATGTGAACGGCATTGGACTATGTCACTTCTAAGCAGATGAATTTTAAAATCCAAACTATTCCTAGTTTGAAAACAGTGCCATTAACTTTGTTCTTTTCCTGCTACTCCCACTTCTTATATGAATTGAGTGGAACTGTAAATCCCCCTCCTAAATGGTTTAGCAATCCTTAAAATTCAGCAAAGAACATTCCCACCTCCAGGAGATACTCTCCTTCATTATTATGGATGACTGACACATAAACAAGTGGGATGCCTAGAACTGGAGCCAGTTCTTCTCTTGTGAATATTCACACATCAAACAATTCTTTCCTCATTTTCATAAAGACAGTTCTGACCATATTATCATAGCTAAAGGACAAAGTATATAGCTCTCAAAACTCAATTGATCTTAGTTATCTAAGTCTTACTTTAAAGGAAGATAACAGAAATCCTTTCTCTATGTAAAAAAGTTAAGCTTAAAAAAAAAAAAAGTGAAAGATTTTCTGGTTCATCCTAAATAGGCTTTGGAGAAAGAATCGCTAAGTGTGAAACTCCTCACCTACTGAATTTCATTGATCAAAGCATTTTGTAAAACAAGCAAATGCAGAATTTTGAGAGGCATTTAAAGGGCTTGTCTTTTAGAAGTTAATACACTTTGCTTAATTTATCATTGATTTCCATTCTCCTTTCCTCTCTTACACTATCACCATGTGTAAGGGAATATAACAAGATTCTTATTTGTCTAGAATTTAGTTTGAATTGCTCAAGCTCCAGATATTCATGGGGGCTGTAAAGTAAACGATGTGTGCATTCATTTGGATCCTAACAACACTTATGGCACCCCTACTGTGTGTCAGGCTCTGGGTAAGCAGGCTGGTGCTGGCTTTACTCCTGCCTCTGAACAGCACATAGCAGGTGCTTCCTGATGTATCTTTGTCATGTTTGCTTACAGGAAGCACATTAATAGAGTCCCAGGAACCTGAAGAAAAGCACTTGTCCCAGGCTGGCAGGAGGGGAAGGAGAAGTGCTTCCCTCCACAAGCCTCTTTTGCTTGGACATCTGCTAATCAAGCACCTCTGGGCTCTGCTGTCCCATTACAGCGGGATCAACCAGCTCTGTTCTACCTCCTCACTCAACTGTTCTGGTCTTGAATAGCCCTCTGTATCCACTGTTAGAGGAGATTCAATTCAACTCCCCAGCAGCTCAAACTATAAATAAGGAAGGTTTCTTGCTGATGCCAGGTACCCCCCTTGCTCCCTTCCCAACCCTTCTCTACACCCCTCCTCTCCTCCTTCCAGACTCTGTGGGCTAAAAGTACAAATAATGTTGTTCACATATAAAATACTAATTTTAATTATAATTTTTGATTTTACAAAAACTGTCCTCAGATTGCTTTTCAACCTTGTAATAATAATAATAGCAATAACAATAGTGTTTATAAAGACAATGCATTTTACATTCCTCCCCTAAATGGCCCTGCAAAGTGGGTAATAGGGCCAAGGAAATTAAGGGTTAGGTAGGTCAACCTTTGACTTGACCAAGGTCAAACAGTGAGTGATAGAGACAAAATTCAAACCAGGTCCACTCAGATGCCAAAGGCCAGCTTTTCAAAATGCCCCACACTGCTTCATAAGGTCAGGATGTGAGAAGCAAAGCAAAAATAAGATTATAGCCCTAGGAATTTGCTGAATACAAATTTGTTGTCCTTCAAAAGCTTATCAAAAACCAAACCAAAAGAAGTATTTAATTTCTTTCAACAAAAGACAAACACTGCAGAATAAGTTCAAGTAGCCTAAACTTTTGATTTGTACTACTGTGAGTAGAACATACAGTAGTTTATGTTTAAATGAATTCTGGCAATGGAAGAGAATATAATGCACCATAATTGATTTATGGATACTGTGTCTCTTAATAACTCACAGTTAGCAATTTCCAATTTTAACCAATCCCCTTCGATAAGAGCCTGCTCAAAACACTTAACATTGTTTACTTTGAATACCTGGGGCTAGAGCAAATGTTGCCCACTACGATAACCCGATCAGCTAAGCCTGCAGTAAATGTGTTACTCCTACCACCCACATGTTTACTCTGTCCAGTGGTTTCCCCTATAGGTCAAATTATTCCTGTGTACTCTCCCCTAAAACTGAGTTTCATGCTCAGTATTCAAGAGAGTTATGTTGTCTAAGGTCTCAATTCTACAGCTGTCTCTCCATTCATGAAAACCTTGGACATCTTTGACCCTAACTTCTCTTTCTGTATATCACTTTCCAACTTGTGTAAACATATATAAATGTTTACATATGTTTATGTACACAATTTATTCATCTCTTCTGTATGTAAACCAAGTAACTCACTCAGGGTTTTGTTGTTGTTGTTTTAAACACCAGATAGGCTCTAGTTCAGGAAGAATGGTTTTACTTTCCTTATAACATGATTGTAATAAAAAATAGCACTATATATTCTCAATTCCCCTTATTTTGGTCAGTTTCTAATGACTATTTCGTTTTCAAAGGCTCAACTTCATGTTTACACAGTGACACCAGAGAGTCCCTGGTTTATTTCTGTTTCAATCACAAACATTATTTCTCTTCTCAGCACAGTAATTTCTATAACTCATGCAATCAATAGTATCAATCAACTGAATTGTTTTAAATACATATAGTTAGTAGAGGAAGTTTTTGTACCAAATATTGTACAAACCATAAATACTATCAATCAACTTTCCAGAAAGCATTTATTAAGCATGTATTTTGTTAAACAACTCTGTTCCTTCCACTTAGAAACTTATCACCTAGCTCAGTGCTGCTAAATAGAAATATGATGCAAGTCACATATATAATTTTAAGTTTTCTAGTAAAGGTAAAAAGAAATGGATGAAATTAAATTAGTATTATCATTATTATTAAAGTGTTAATATAAATTAAACAAATTTTATTTAACATATCTGAAATATTAATTCCAATATGTCATCATATAAAAATTATTGAGATATTGGATACTTGTTTGTATTAAATCTTCAAAACCTGGCATGTATATTTACACTCAATTCAGACGAGCCACATTTCAAGTGCTCAATGCCACCTGTGGCTGGCCGCTACTATATTGGGAAGCACAGGTCTAGATCAGTGGTTCTCAACCTCACTGCACAGTCGCCTGGGTAGCTTTTAAAAAATCTGGGTGCTCAGGCCACCCTCGGACCCATGACCAAGAATCTCTGGGAATAAGACCCAAACATTAGTATTTTTTAAAGCTTCCAGGTGATCTCAATGAGCAGCCAAAGTTGACAACCACTTATCAAAAACAGAACGGAGAATGTTAACAAACACAGGAATGTCACCATTTGTTTATTTCAATATCAGGGGATCCAACAATAAATAACATCACGGAGTTCATGACTTGTATGAGAGCAAGAGAGACATTACAACGACTATTCACAATGCTGTGATAACTCCCCCAAATAAAAATGTGAACAAAATACAACAGGATAACAGAGAAGGAAAGAACCCCAATCAGTAGCCTGATAGAGGGCTAGTATTAAATTTCGTCAGATCAGGACTGGAGAGTATTTTTTGAATGGGGGCAATTAAGTGGTTTTCAGTGACTTGAGCAAAAAACATTTTAGTCA
The DNA here is from genome assembly GCF_009762305.2 of Zalophus californianus. NCBI lineage: Eukaryota > Metazoa > Chordata > Mammalia > Carnivora > Otariidae > Zalophus > Zalophus californianus. The sequence continues at coordinate 81,700,794 of NC_045606.1, forward strand.
ATACCATTAAAACCTCATTAATCAGAACCAAATTCAGATTTTATAATTTCTGATAGACGTTGAGCGACAAAATCCTTTTGCCTTATATATATGGGGGGGAGGGTCTACTAAGGAAAAGAACATTTTAACAGGAATAAAATCTTAATACATTATCTAAACAAAAATAACTGATATATTCATAAGTGAAGCTCTTAATCTGTTAGCTTAATGCACCATATATATTAAAATGTTATCAGAGTTATTCAATTATATTTGTAGAGAAAAGCATAGTAATTCAGACTTTTTAAGTTTACAAGTCTTTTTGTGGTATAAGCACAAATGCTCTTGAATCTGGTTTTCCACTGCCAAATATGCTTCTTAGTATGATAAGCTTTTGAGGAAACTTTCTCCCACTTATCTCCTATAGTTGTAAAATAAGAATATGCCTCCAGCAACCTCCCTACCTGAAGTTCTTTTCTAACTAATACATCATTGTTCCCTATTTGCTCAAAATGAGCTCAGAATGTTCCTCCTTCATGAAGCCCTCCCTGACTATCCCCCCACAGCCCCTCTGTCTGTGTCACCTGGTACACTGTGGACAAGATTCTCGTTACAGTTACTCATATAGACAATTAAGCACAAAACTGTAAACTTTTTCTTGCAATACTGTGAGCTACTTATGGGCAGCTTCATGTCTTTTTTGGTTTCCTATCTCCAGCCCCAGCACAATGAGTGGCACATGGTGAGTACTCCAAAATATTCTTCAAGTTAGATTGAAACAGGAAATGGCACTTCATAGAAACAAACTAAAAGCCAAAATATATTTCCACAAGAATAAAAGAAAAGATTTATACACAAAAGAAAGAAAGAAAGAAAGAAAGAAAGAAAGAAAGAAAGAAAGAAAGAAAGAAAGAAAGAAAGAAAAAGAAAGAAAGAAAGAAAAGATTGATGCATTAAGCAAGGGTGCACAGAGAATTCTTAAAACTGTGATTATTTCACCTTAAAAGGAAAGGGAGACAGCAAGTATCTGCCTGTACACTGGAAATTTTCCTACAAAGTAATATTATTATTTCCTCCTCTTGAAAGAGAGAAACATATATATCATGATTTCTACACTGAGTATTTAGGGAGTGAATGTGGTTTGTTCAAATAACAAAATAATTGGAGATACTAATATACTGGTCAGCATGACCCAGCCAGGAAACTTGATTTGCGAAACTTATCTTCCTAAGTAAAACAAAAGTAATTGGGTCAATAGAAATAATAATGTGCTGCCCAAGGCTCTCCCTAGATCTTCTGAAAAAATAAGTCGATGAGAAATAGAATTGCCTTTGAGAGAAAAGGACCACTGTGGCTCTGGCCTGCTCTGAGGGACAAGAGGGATGGGGCAGGGACAAGGGTTGGGAGAAGGGGTGAAGGACTCATTGTTCACTGACCAGGGCTATTGGGTGTCTGTTGTAGAGTTTTAATGTTACTCGTAGGGCCTAACTCTACCATCCCAATCTCCCCCAGGATATAAAAAAATAGGGAATTCCAGAGTAGAGCCATGCTCCATGAGACTCCTTCATACTACTTCTGCTGCGGGACTCATTCATCCTGAAACACAGAATGCTTGGACCATAAGCATATCCTACATTAGGTCCATAGGTGAGGTGGATGTTTGGTAGTTCTTAGCATTGCCTCGTTTATTCACAATGCTCAAGATATATGAGACTTTACACACACACACACACACACACACACACACACACACACACAACATATATATATAACCCAGATAATTCTACAAATAACGACAAATAACAGTAACTATGCCAGATTAAGAACTCTACAAGCTAAGGTTATCTGCAAACCTCTTAAATCTATCCTCCTTGGGAAAAAAATAACAATACAGCAATCTTCTTCATTTTCTCTTTATTTAGAAAATCATCTCTTCCTTTTCTTCCCAAATACAATTGCATCCCTAAAAATGCCTGAAAGCATCTTAACATGTTTAATCACAAAACAGAAAGCAGCCTTCATGTTTAGAAACTTACATTACTTCATATACTATTTCTTTAATCCAATTCAGAGTCTGAAATAGGTCCAAATTCATATATAGTCCTAATAAGCTTTGAAATAATAGTCCTCTCTTCAAAGAGAATAGTACTGTTAATATATAATTGGTTAAGGTTAAACTAATAAATCATAATCAAGCAAAAGTAGGTCTTGAAGAAACTGCCTTAAGCCTCCATGACTTTACAATTCCATATTCAGCACTCATAACAAATCCCAATTCATGTGTGTGAATATATAAATATTCATGCATTGTTAAATGTGCACCTATAAATGCACAGGATACATATGCAGATGTAAATGTGTTTTATGACTTCCGCTTATGAAAATGTCTCATAGACATATATTGGTCTTGGAGAAACTACTACTTTGATATCCATTAGATATAATATATGAGTTTACCATTGTGTCATCATCATGGTATAATGCCATTGTCTAAGATTTATCTATTAGATAACTCAGAGGTATGTAAATGCTCTAGAAATAAAAAGAAAATTGTGAAGCCATTAAATCATGGTCAATAAAACATTTCTGTATCCATAATAATCTAATCCTCCAACTCAATCAAGTTTTAGCTACAATGACTTCCAAACCAATTTACCACTTTCGGGTCTTCCTCTGCATCCTTGTTATGATGACAAATTGCTTAGATTGGCTGACTGCTGTTGCAAGATCAAGCCAAAGCCAAGCTTTGAAAACCCAAACCAATGATTAAATCAACAGTTGCCCAAATTAAGAAGCAGTCAAGGCTCCACATTAAATGGTTAAGCTTTGGTACTCCCTGACTTCTACTATTTACTCAATCCAGGGAGCCAGAACAATGAAATTAAACATTTGGATTGTGTTGGAGTTCCTCCCACAAAAGTTCTTACAGAATTTTAGGAGAAAAAATCCTAAAATGGTTTTCATATTGTACAGATTGAGGAAATCATTTGATTCAATGGCTCAATGCTGATAAGCCTCAGTTGACAACAATAAACTTTTCTAAATAAATTATTTGATCCATGCTAAATTTGTGTTGGCCTGTCAATGGCAGGTTATGGAAAGTTGTGGGATGGGGGTAGCCAAGACTGGGCAACAGGATAGAGATCATGGCCAGCAACCAGTTTATATGGACAGGGACTGGGTGGTAAACAATGCTAAAAACAAATAACCAAGGGATAGGGGGAAAAGCCATAATAAGAATGGGAAATATATGTTGGACACTTAATCTATGTGTTAGACTTTGCTAAGTGTATTAAACATAATTATTCTATTTCATTTTCATCTACATTCCACTCATTCATTAAAATGCATTCACAGGTACACATATATATGAATATATATCTACACATATATACACATACCACTGGATATAAAGTAGATGAGGAAACTGAGGTCCAGAGTGGAGTTACTCCAGATCTCACAATTAGTGAATTGCCAAGAGGGGTCTCAATTACAGGCCAGCCTTAGCAGATGCACTTAACCAGTACACTACACTGCTCCCTCTCCCCCATAAGTCTACGAAGAGGGCTAATTTCCAAGAAACTGGTCAAACTGGAGGTTGTAGACAAAGTCCAAGAGTTGGACAGGTGATCTCAGCTTCCAGTGCTGAGATCTAAGCCAGGCAGGGACACAGGCAGCCACAGAATCAGGGCATACCGGGCAGGAGTCTAGAGATTCATGTAAGACAGAAAGGCATAGGAGGAAACAGCTCTTAGGTGTAAATCCGGGCCCACGTTGATATTCAAGTCCCACACCAGAGCAAAGTTAGAAACATATCAAAAAGGGAGCATTTCAGAATTTGAGAAAAGGTCCTGGACCCTTTGGCCCGATTTATAAGGCACCAATCTATGCTAATTAAGTGTGTATAAGTCCATGGAGACAGAGGTGCGGCCTGCAGGTCACCGCAGCTGAACACTAGATCTTCTAGGCTGAGGACCACTCATGCTTCTAAAATCTCCACTGAGTTCCAAATGTGGTATTTTCCTCTTTTCCATTTATCACTGTCCTCATCCCCTTATTAGAAACAACAACAACAGTAAGACATCTACTTAGTTCAGTCACCTGGGAAATGCCATGGATAACACAGTACTATGGGTCAAATAATGCATTCAAGAACCAGTCAATTCAGTGGGAAAAAGAAAAATCAAATTGCTTATTTTGCATCATGCAGAGAAAAAAAATAAATAAATTACTTTTGAATATTGTGCTTTTCAATAGTTGTACTGATGTTGGGTAGACATATTCATGAGGCATCTCCACACTTTGTCGCTTTGGTATATTATTTTTTAAACTGCCTTTTCTTCTTGGAATCAAATTTATCCTTTTGGGATGCTTAATTCCTTAATGTCAATCTTTTTTTTTTTCACTAAGCAAGCAAGTTCTTTGTTTTTTCAACTAAATTCTTTAATCAGCTTTTGTTCAAACCTGTTTATTTCTATCTGCATTACAAATGCTAGATTTAACCAATCTATCAACCCAAGATAATACAAGGAGGAATCCTGTCAGTTTGCCCTTTCCTCTCAGGAACAAGATACTGTATTCTGTAATTTTGAAGAAAAGAAATAATAGAATTAGACTAAGATTGAGGACAAGAGGATGTCAGGCCAATGAAAGTCACGTGGTCCTTCTACAGTCTTCCCATCTTATATGGGGAATTGTAATACATTTGTGCTAAATGCTTTGAGTATTCTCATTATGCAAAAAAGCATTAGAGCCTAGTATATTTTGTTACCATAGTTGTGCCTACTGGGAACTATAATTAAAGCACATTTGAGCAAATGCAATTTTATTTGTTATTAAGCAACTAAAAGCTTAGTCAACCTTGCAAATATGGCATTATCTTAGGATTACAATATGAGCCAGCCAGCTATCCAGTAAACTTTATTAGGCCCTATCTTTATTAGCAATGCCTCCTATTCCTTTTGTAAGAGACTTCTATGCTATATAACAGTAGTTCTCAAACATTAGGATGCATCAGAAGGCTTGTTAAAACAGTACTGAGCCAGACTCCCAGAGTTTCTCATTCCTTAAATCTGGGATAGGGCTCTAAAATCTGCATTTCTAATATGTCCCTAGGGCATACTGATGATGCTGGTCTACAGACCACACTTTAAGAACCACTGCTATACAATGTAGTGGTTAGAGCTTTGGAGTCAACCAAGCTGGGTTCATATCCTAGCTCTTCTAAGATCTATATGTCCTTGGGCAGCCTACTTCATCTCTCTAAGCCTCAGTTTATTAATCCACTTAGTGGACATAATAATACCTATGCAATAGGTTTAATATGAGAATTAAATGAGATAAAAATATGGAAAGTGATTAGCCCAGTGCCTGGCAGGGAAAAAAAGCAATGCATGGAAGTGATCAGTTTATTATTATTATTGTTCTTAAGTGGATAAATATATCAACAGCTACTTCAAAGTATTCATAGCCAGCAGTGTGCATCAGACTCACCTGACGCACAGGTAAAAATTTTTGTAAAATTCACACAATGAGCTACCCTCCCCCTCAGAGATTCTGATTTCATTGACTCTAAGATGCCATTGATTATAAGATGGACCATTATTTTATGTACTGCTAAGAAAGAAATTCTGCAATTATACTAGGATTAAACTAATAGAAAATACATTCATATTTCGGAAATGAGAAAATGTGAGAAAAATGTACATCCTGGAGTTAATAAAATACAGTAGGTACAGATGTGAATTTGGGCTTGCTTCCCAGGCTACTGTGATGTGCAATTCTGGTTAAAAAACACTGACCTAGTCAATGTGATAGCTGCAGAGGGAACTCAGAGTTCAGACGCCTCAAAGCTAAGACAGCGCACAGGTTGGAAGGCCTGAAACTATAACACAGGCCAATCTCATGATCCATCATATAATTCCACTGGCTATTAATGAAACAAAAATATTTCCACTTGGTTTGACAGCATCTGCACTCCAAACCTGGAAGAGGCCTTCTCCCACTGAAGAGCAGTTATTCACATGATGAGAACAAATCAATCCATTGGTAGAGCCAATCAGATCAGAGGAGAATGTAGTACAGTCTGCAAGAAGGTGTCAGGCCAAGACAGACTTTTCTTCCTAAACAGGAATTCCAATCCTGAGATTTGAGGGGTATTGGGGGAGACTTTTAAGGAAGACCAAACATGATTTCCATTTGGGAGAGAAGGGAGCATGGTCAAGGTCCCACACCTTATTGAGACTGGCTGTAGTAAGTTTTTATCTTCCATCTTGATTTTTAAATTGTACTGTGTAAAGTGCTGGGGAAAAGAAGCTGATTTTGTATAATCTGACTGTTTTATCAAATTTATGGTAGTTGCAATTTCCCTTCAATCTAAGAACATTGGATGAAGACATTAGTAGCATATGACCTCCTTCAACTTGATACTAATGCTCTCACCCATAGGAAATGCATTCGTTCTGTAACATAACTTAGAACAGAGCAGTATCTTCTGCCATTTTTATTTGGGAGCTTACAATTTCTAATAACTTCAGTAAATGGTCTCTGGTAGTCTCCATGCACAAGTGAATTATAACAAGAAAATAAAATAATATTAATTTTAGCTCCTGACAATTCTAAGAATGTAAATTACTAATGAAATGAAGAAATAAAACCATAGCTGTATTTGCAGATTTCCAACTATGAAAATTTCATTTTAACTCTTTCCTATCTTGTGACTACCCAGTCCCTCCTTAAATGAATGGGATCACTAATAACTATGAGTTTGCTAATGAGGACTCAATCTAGATAGACAAACAAACATAAGATGCGTAAGTCAGGGAGTACAAAGGACATTTGTTAAAGGTCCACATAGTGACAAACTATAGCAGTCATAATTACAATTGAAAAATACATGAGTTTGGATGATTTTATCATTTTCTCACTGTATTGGAACCACACACAACACACGCACACACACACAATCAATGAAATCTATACTTCCAAAAATATTTTTTTGTACCTTGGAAACTACTGTTGGTCCTGGCTCATATTAAATTTCTTTCTATAGTTATATATTAAAGATTTACCACAACAATGTTTTTAAAACTGTAATGTTCTTGAAGTTTCATGTTTCCAGTTACAGAGGAGGAAAAACAAGATATCATGAAAAAACAAAAATGTCTACATAATTTAAATGATTGTACATGTAGAATATAATTTAATATGAAACTCAGTCACCGGAATAATGACATCCTAGACACAAGTCACACTGGTCATTGAGAATATCTGTCAACTTAAAAGAGGAGGAAGCAGCAATATCTTTATAGGAAATTAGTTTACGTTTTACTATAAATATAGAAGATGGTATTTTTTAACTGATCTGTCTTAAAGGTTTAGTTACACAATGAATGCAACCCTTTTTTTCCACATAAGGAAACAAAGACTGAGCTTGTAATTCTTCAATTCCATCCACCAACTGTAATATTCAACTGACTCATGTGACCCTTCCACAAGGATTTATCATCACTGAGGGAATCTTTGTACACCTTATCTATTTTTCCCAAAACGTGTATAAACTTCCTGAAGTTTCATGTCATCCGTGTATTTGCTGATTTTAAATATTTTCAGTTCCTAGGAAGATGTAAGAAAAAACTTAAAAAATAACCATTAGCAGTGGCTTGTAGATTCTGGTTTGTTTTAGCAAAAATAGCAATTATTTCAAATCCTCTGCTGATTAGAAAGTAGCGGATCTCACTTGATATGTCAAAGCATTTTGATATTATACTTTGTCCTCCCATAAAATGCCATTACCATCTCTAATAATTATCTGAATGTTCAACTTTTCCCATTATCCTTTTTTCTTAGTCTTATGTGTCCATTAGGTTATTGCTTGCCTAAGAAAAATAAGCTACAAGAGGCCAACGCGAAAATTTCAGGAGGAAAGAATAACAGCCAAATGCCCTTTCTTTCTTTCTTTAGTATAATTTCTAGGATTCCAGAAAATGTAGACACCTAGCCCAAATCACCTTCAGAGAGACTTTTAGATCTTTCAACTTATCCTTGTGGACAGAATGGAGTAAGTAAATTGAGTGCATGAATAGTAAGGCAGATTAGTCAAAGTTTCAACAGCTATACCCAGAGGGTGCTAATTAATAGAACAACATCAATCTGGTTCCAGGTTTGGAGCATCATAGAAGGATTCTTTCTAGGTTCCACTTGTTTCAACATTTTATTCAATGTCCTGGATGAGAATATGGAGAGGACATCACAAAATCTGTAGAAGGGAAAGTGACTATATTAGATGACTCAATTAGAATCGAAAAAGAAGTTGACAGGTTAGAAGCAAGGGCTAAACATAATAAAATGAAAAGTAATTGAAATAAATTTTAAATGAGGTGATTAAGTTCAAAAGGACGGTTGTTTTGTACAGAATGAACAGTAGCAATGGTTTTGTAGCAAATCATGTTTAGAGATTTTAGTCTATAGAAGGGTTAATATGAGTCAACAGTAGACAGAATGTTTATTGAATGAATGAATAAAATAGTATAGAATCAGTGGGAGAGGAGAAAAAAGGGAAGAGTAGGGGAGGGAAGAAGAAAGAAAGGGAGGAGAGAGAGTGGAGAGGAGAAAAGAGGGGACGGGGAGAGGAGAATCTATATAAAAAGTAGCAAAAGCTCCATTTGTCTCTGTGCAGCCCAGACCAGCCTTGAAGTACTGCCGTATAAGAATGGACAAACTGGGTTTATTCAGGGGTGACCTGAGATGTACAAACAGTCAAATCAACAAATCAAAAACATCCAAGACATTCTTGAGGGAATCAGGCACATTTAGCCTTGGAGATCTGATAAGCATGTTCAAATATCTTAAGAACTTTAATGGGAAAAAATTAGAAGGTAAGTAAATAAGCTGAGTGCATCAATAAGAAGGCAGATTAGTCACAAGCAGTTTCAACAGCTGTACCCAGAGGGTGCTAATTAATGGAACCATATCAATCTGGTTCTAGGTGTTGATCATCATAAAAGGATTCTGTCCTAGGTTCCATTTGTTTAACGCTTTACTCAATGTCCTGGGTGAGAATATAGAGAGGTCATCATAAAATTTGTTACAAGTAGGACAAATGAACGGAAGGCACAAAGCAGCAGAGCTGGATTCTGTAAAAGTAATTCAGTGTCAAAGTTCTCCAAAGATGGAATGGCTCAGTTCTCAAAGGATGGAGCTAATATCCACTTTCTCCAGGAGATGTTAAAAGCCCTGACCAGAAGATCCTCGGCACAGCTTTTGCCACATTAACTCAAGCATAAGTTAGGTGGGGACTAGATAATCTTTGAAAGTCCTTCCCAACCTCAAGATTCAATACTCAAACATTTTTTTCTCCCCTGTGGTGTAAAGTAGGTTCTTGCAAAAGATTTTCTCTTACAAAAACAATGAAAACAAATGGTTAGCCTCGGAGGTGATCCAAGTCTTCAGGAAACCCTAAGAGAATCTTCTAATGTGTTGTGTGTTTGCTCCTTAGAGAACTAATCTCCTTCCCCTGGAACGTGTTAATATCTGTTTGTCCTCTGCTATACCGGCTTGACTTTGGAATTGGCACACAGCACACTTTATCTTGCTAAATATAATAGTCGGCCCAGCATTCTTCCTTTATGAGAAATCCCTGTTCACTTTCATAAATTATGTGAATGGATCTGAAGTGTACTTTCCTTTCTTCAATAGAAACTATTCCCAAAAGTAGCCTGAAAACATGCCAAACATCTGCTCCTACACACAGTTCAATACATGATATTTATATGTATTATTATTGGGTGAAGTTTGAATACAAGGCAAATTTAACACACTCTTGAACAAATTCCTCCTCCTCCCATGGCCCAGTCACAGGAACCTCAAGGAAATCAGTATAATTTTAATATTTCCTATGCAAGCTGTAAGTAACCAGGTAAGTCTGATAAAACAAAACCACAGTAGAACATTCCAAAACCTAATATAAATTACATAAATATAGTAAGATAAATATTTCTCTAATTTAACAAATATTTTAAAACATATAAGTATTTTTTTACCATCTGCTGTACTTTCATATTCAAAAATGTTGCTTTTCCACCCTGTGAGTTCTTGGGTGCCCGAGTGTTTGTTTTGAGCATATTATACCTACCCCATCTTTTAATAATCAAATGCAATTAATGTTTATCATGGCACAAAGAAAAGTAACCAAAATCCCTACATCCTGAATTCTTTCTAGTCATCCACAGAGGCCTCTCCCATGCACAGCAAGTTCCCTAATGGATATGTTCATAAAGACTTTCAGAGTAAACACAACCGTATTATTAACTAGGGCTTTGGCCTCAAATACCTCTCTGGTCTCCTTCCCTGATGAACTAGCCTGGATCTCATATGAGCTTGGCAGACTCTTCTTGTCCCTTGGGCTAAAGATTAATTAAAAAAAGCCCCAACAGCTAATCCTTGATTCCTTTCCCAAGTCTCAGTCTGATTCTAGCCGCTGACAAAGCCTCTATTCTGGCACAGATTACATCTACCCACAGGAGGCAGGTTTTCCTAACTGGTAAAGTCTTACTATATGCCTGTGCTGTCCAAAACAGTAGCCACTGTTCACTTAAACACATTAAGTTAATTAAAATTAAATAAAATTTAAAACTCAGTTCCTTAGTTGTACCAGTTACATTTCAAGGGCTCAACAGCCACATGTGGTCAGTGGCTAGTGTATAGAACATTTTATCACTCTCTATTGGACAACGCTGCTCTAGGATCCCATTTTGTTCTTGACTTGGGCAAACCTTGGTTTTGGAGTTAGGCAAGACTTTATCTTCCACTAAAGATCTGAGTGTGCAACTGTTTACTCGTTTGTTCACTCAACAAATATTTATCCATTCCTTTCCTAGCTGCTAGATATATAATCAGGAACAAACAAACATAGTACCTGCTCTCATGGAGCTTATGTTCTAGCTGAAGGCCAACAACAAACAAGTGAACAGCTAATAGAAAAGATTATTGATTATGAATTTTAATCATAGCATATCTCCCTGTTAACCTCAAAGTAACAAGGTGTTTTTGTTTCATTCAAATGAGCCCGTCCCTACAGTGGTCAGCCTTTCTCTTGACTTTCTTCAGATGGCAAACACTGATGGTTTTAGGATTTACTTGAGTCTAGTGTGTTTTTCTGTCTTTTTTTCTTTAGAATTTCTGCCCACAGCTTAATTCTTGCCTGTGCACTTGATTCCCTCACAAAGTGTTCTCCAGGCTTTATAGTTCCAATTATCACATTTTTAGGTGTGACTACTCTTAATTACTTACATTCCCAAATAGTAAAACAAACTACTAGACATCCCCTCTTTGAAGACCCCACCCCAGCTTCTTAAATCTTATCATTAGATCTTTAGAATGCCTCTTGAACTCATCTCTCTCTTCTGTTCCCAGGGGGCCATACAATCTAAACTGTCTTTCCTCATACCTGAATTACTAAAATGTATGCCCATGCCACATTTGTCTCCATCCCCTCCCTGGTTGGGATCACCTCCCAGTAGTTGCTGAGACTACCACTCTCCGCAGTGGTGCTGAAAGGACCAACACTGACAGATGAGTACCTCAGTAGCCTGGCAGCCCCACCTCCCCTGACCTCACTCATCCCAGTAGCAGCTCTGAAAATGGCACCATTTCAAGGGACAGTGACCCAGCAGCCAAGTTCACTGGGGTTGGGGCTGGCATGGTCAGAGTGGCTGGCTCTGAGGCTGGGATTGGGACTGTGTTTGGGCCCTCATCACTGGTTATGCCCAGAACCCTTCTCTGAAGCAAAAGTTTATCTCCTATGACATTTTGGAGGCCATGGGGGTCTTTTGCCTGGTGGCGGCCTTTCTCATGCTCTCTGTCATGTGAAAGAGCCATCTCCACCTCCCATATGTCTTTCTTCCACATCTCTCATGCCATGTATGTTCCTTTCCCTATACCTCCCCAATTAGCCTGGGAAAAGTGGTTGGTTCAGGATTCAATAGAGGAAAGTAAATAAATAGTAAAAAGTAAAATAAATACTGTATGAATAACAAAAATAAATAACCTGTTATTACCCTGGCCAGAAATCTACCCTGGCTCCCTATCAACTATAGAATCAAGTTTCTTTTTCATGAACTTGTTGCTTTGAAAAGATAAGGCTAGGGGTGCCTGGGTGGCTCAGTCGTTAAGCATCTGCTTCGGATCAGGTCATGATCCCCGGGTCCTGGGATCGAGCCCCGTGTCGGGCTCCCTGCTCCACGGGAAGCCTGCTTCTCCCTCTCCCACTCCCCTTGCTTGTGTTCCCTCTCTCACTGTGTCTCTCTCTGTCAAATAAATAAATAAATAAATCTTTAAAAGAAAAAAAAAAAGAAAAGGCTAAAACTGAATGATTCTGTTATTAAAATGAACGTTTCATTTAGGAGTAGGAATTATAACCTGTTTAATCTCTAAATATGATTTTAGATTTTTCAGGCTGATATAACACACAGCTCCTATGACATATTATGTCCCTGCCTATGTGTCCTCCTTTTATCTAGTTAAAACTTTCCTAATCATCTTCCTCCTACAGTTTCCACAAATTCTCTTCTGCAACATAAACACACACACAAACACACACACAAACACACACACACACACACACACGAAGGGGGGAAAAGCTTTTAAAGATAATTTACTGAGTACACTGATACAAATGGGAGTTTTAAGAAGCACAAGCAAATTACTTCAGCATTATTTTGGCCAATTTTATATACCTTTCCCATTTCCTTGCCACCCACATGAAGTCTACACTATGTCTATTACCATAGGGTCCCAAGCTCAATAGCTTGAGTAAGTCACTAAGTGGTTTTCTGCAGGCAAATTTTGGATCAATATCCACAAACTAAAAACATCTCAGTCTTTAACCTAAGGACCTACTTGTGATTAATGATTTCACCACTGGCCAGGATGATAAAAAATCAAAAATCAAACTCTTTAAAAAAAAAGAGAGAGAGATACAAATGACATATAGCATTGTATTAGTTTCAGGTGTACAAAATAATGATTTGATATTTGTGTACACTGGGAAATGATTACCACAATAAGTCTAGTTACCATCTATTGCCACACAAAGTTTAAAAAAAAAAATTTCTTATAGGGCACCTGGGTGGCTCAGTCGTTAAGCATCTGCCTTCGGCTCAGGTCAGTCCTGGGATCGAGTCCCACATCGGGCTCCCTGCTCAGTGGGAAGCCTGCTTCTCACTCTCCCATTCCCCCTGCTTGTGTTCCCTCTCTCGCTGTGTCTCTCTCTGTCAAATAAATAAATAAAATCTTTAAAAAAATTTTTTTTCTTATAATAAGAACTTTCAGGATTTATTCTTTTGGCAACTTTCAAATATGCATTACAATATTATTGACTATAGTCACTGGATTGAATATTACATTCCCATGACTTGCTTATTTTATAATTTGAAGTTTGTACCTATAGACTATTTGTTTGTACCCATTTTGACCATTCTCAAACCTCCTTTCCCTCTGGCAACCACTGTTCTGTTCTCTGTATCTGTGAGATTAGTTCTGTTTTGTTTGTCCATTTGTATTCTTTTTTAGATTCCACATATAAGTGAAATCATAGCATTTGTCTTTCTCTGATCTATTTCACTTAGCATAATTCTCACAAGGTCCATCCATGTTGTTGCAAATGGCAAGATTTCCTTCTTTTTATGGCTTAGTAATCCATAATATAAAAATATGACATATTCTTTACCCATTCATCTATCAATGGACACTTAGGTTGTTTCCATTTCTTTGATATTATAAATACTGCTGCAATGAACATAGGGTGCATATATCATTTCTAATTAGTGTTTTCATCTCCTTCAGGTAAATACCTAGTAGTAGATTGCTGGATCATATGGTAGTTCTTTTTTTGTTGTTGTTTTTTGTTTTTTTTTTTTTAGAAACTTCCATACTGTTTTCTATAGTAGCTGCCAGCAGTGCAGAAGAATCACCTTTTCACCATATCCTTGCCAACACCTGTTATGTCTTATCTTTTTGATAATAGACAAGCATGAGGTGGCATCAAGCTTGAAGTGGTATCTCAAGTATAATTTTGATTTGTATTTCCCTGATGATTAGTGATGTTGTGCATCTTTTCATGTACCTGTTGGAATCTGCGTGTCTACTTTGGAAAAAGGTCTATTCGGGTCCTTTGCCATTTTTTAATTGGTTTGTTTGCATTTTTGTTATAGAGCTGTATGAGTTCTTTATATATTTTGGAATGTTAACCCCTTATCAGATACTTGATTTGCAAATATTTTCTCCAATTCAATAGGTTAACTTTTCATTTTGTTGATGATTTTCTTTGCTGTGCAGAGGTTTCTTAGTTTCATGTAGTACCATTTGTTTATTTTTGTTCTTTCTGCTTTTGGAGTTAGGTCCAAAAAATCATTGCCAAGACCAATATCAAGGAGTTTATCACCCATGTTTTCTTCTAAGGGTTTATGGTTTCAGGACTTATATTCCAGTCTTTAATCCACTACTTTATTGTGATCTCAAACTAAATATTGATCTTCTATGTATTTTAGATGTCTAAAGAGCAAAACTGTGATTTGAGTTTATTAGTAATTAAAAGTACTGAAAGATTCTTTCTTAGAATGTGCTAGCTACCTTTCAAAAATATCTATTTCCTTTTTATGAGGATTAAATGTACAAAAGTCAAGTCTCATTTATTATCATAACCTGCTCTAGCAATCACAGAAAAGGAAGTTTTTCTTATCTTTCTGCCATGTATTATTGCAGTTGAATTAATTCTTATAGTTATAGTATGTCCTTAAAACAATTATACAAGTTAACTGATATTTAAAGTTACTAAAATCCATTTTTTACTTTTTTCTGCATAATTACTGTTTCTGCTGTCATAAATGTACTAGACTCTGAGAAGCTATGTAGACTTTTATATTTGTTACTCAGATCCCCTGAAATATGTTCAAAATTATTAATAAACATGTATACACAATATAAATTATTATACATAAAAAATTTCCTTAAACAAGACTAGATCAAGCAAATCAATATTTATCCCATTTCCCAATACCATTTTACAGGAGCTTCAGGTCACTAGAATTGATTGCATTGACTTCGAAGAGCACAGAAGACATGTTATATCACAGGTCACAGGCAAGTCCTTAATTGTGCTTAAATGTTTCTGTATCTGTAAACGCTTCTGTATCTCTATGATTATATTTATTTAACAAACACATACAGCACTTGCTATGCCAGGCACTATTCTAAGCCCTTTATAAATGCTAAATAACATTTAACATTGTGAGTTAGTTACTATCATTATCCCCATTTGTAAAATGGGGAAACGGCAGCATAAGAGAAGTGTCTTGCTCAAGTCCCTAGAGCTAGCAAACGGCAAAGTCAGAATTTGAGCCTAGAAATTGGGCTCCAGAGTCTGAGCTCTGCCCTTCAGTATTCAAAATTATTTCTATATTTGAAATCTAGTTTCAGTAGAAGGGTGTTATAGCTTTTAATTATATGGGGAAAGAAGTTTTCCCTTTGATATATGAAATCATTTTGTGGCCGCTCCCATGCAGACACTAAAGGTCTCCTCGATCCCCTACTCCCTGGCTTGGGTGCTTTCTTGCTGTGCTCTGTGCCTTGTCCTATGGCTGCATCTACCATGATTTCTGCATATTAAATATTAAGTTCTTTAAGGGTAAGGAGTAGGTCTTGTTCACAGTTGCAGCTCCAATGTGTACCTTGAGCTGATAAAGCATTGTTATAAATCATCTAGCAGTCAAAGAGTTAAATTGATTTCTTATCAAGTTATGACACCTATAATAAACAAATTTCTTCTCTTTACCCATGGGAGTAGGCACATATTCCAATTTTAAAATTACCCAGTGTGTGGAAATAGGCTTGTGATTTAAAGGAAATGATACTGCAGAAAAATAAGTTAATGGATGGTTTATCCCTGGCTTGTCACAGAGCTTTCAAAATTTGGGGTGTTTCAAACTTAAAGACACTAAAGTCCCTCATTTGAAGAGCTGCACTGAGCATTTTAAGCTAAAAGTCAAAGAATATATACCAAGCTACTATAACAAAACGTTTCCATTAAAACCTTGCAGCAGAGAAACAATTGCCAGGTAGCACATTGCTCTCCACAAGAAATGACGTAACGTCATTTTGTGCAAAGGACATCAAAACAGCTTGTCAGTTTAACAGAGGATTTCGATATATCACGAGAAGCCTCTCACGTACCACTTTATGTGTTTCCAGGAAAATTGCTACAGAAGCTCTTAAGGCACAATAATTTGAACCTAACTAGACTTGTTAACCAACACAAACTATAACTTTTCTAAAATGTCTACCTCTTTACAAATGGATGCATTTGTTAGCAAAGTCCTACTAACTCTTGGAAAATATAGTTCTACAGAGAAACAATGATGCATTTGCCTTCATTCAGCAACATTCACTCAACAAATTGTTAATTATGTTCCTATTAAGTGCTAGGTACTCTGTTGGGTATACTTATAGGAGTCCTTCTTCTGACAATAAAACTGTATTTTTTTAATTGAGTTAGTAATTTCCAGATTTTGGGGTCCAGTTTAATAGCATTAGGCAGTAAGTTGTTAGTATATGTGGGAAGAAGAACAGAATTGTAGTTGACATAAATAATTCTACATTTTATCTTGGATGGCAGGAACATATATAGCTATATGTCAGTTTAAACATGCAGTTTGAGTGTTCTGATTAACTGCTCATTTTGCATTTTTGCCTAATTTGAGCAGGCAATTCCCTGAAATAGTCAAATTGAGTTTGGCATAGGGCTGGCCATAGGTTGATAAAATGAGGGAGCTGGATGGGCATTGGAAGACCAACTTCCTCCTAAACCACAAGCTCCTGAAGAAAAGAATGAGTTCTGTACCCCTGGGGCTGGAAATATTTCCTAGCACTGATTGTGCATCAATATATGATTGTTAGAATGAACGAATGACCCCATGTAACCCCTCTGTAACATACAAAAGGATATTCCATTTATAAAAATTTCCCAGAGGTACCAGACATGAAGATGGGTATTTGGTCACTACCCTAATAATATTAACCCTTCCTAAATGAAGAGATCATATTGAGGCTCTTAAGGCAAAATAATTTGAAGCTAACTGGATTAATTGACCAAGACCAACTACAACTTTACTAACAGCTATTAATTTCAGTGAGATTTCCTTAACTGCCTTAACTTTTCCTCACTGATTTTTTTTACAATTTTTTATTTATTAAATTTTCATTTTAATTCCAGTATAGTTAACATACAGTGTTATATTAGTTTCAGGTGCACAATACAGTGATTCAACAATTTCATATATCAGTCAGTGCTCATCATGACAAGTGCACTCCCTAATCCCCATCACCTGTTTCACCCATCCCTCCCTACCTACCCCCCTCTGGTAACCATTAGTTTGTTCTCTATAGTTAAGTCTGTTACTTGGTCTCTCTCTCTCTCTCTCTCTCTCTCTCTTTGGTCATTGGTTCTGTTTCTTAAATGCCACAACTGAGGAAAAACATTTGGTATTTGTCTTCCCTGGCTCTTTTATGTTTTGGTTTTGACTTTTTTGTTATCTTTTAGGTGGGGCACCTGGGTGGCTCAGTCATTAAGCATCTGCCTTCAGCTCGGGTCATGATCCCAGGGTCCTGGGATTGAGCCCTGCATAGGGCTCCTCTCTCACTCCCCCTGCTTGTGTTCCTGCTCTCTCTCTCTCTGTCAAATAAATAAATAAAATCTTGTTATCTTTTAGGCCGTTCTGATTCTTAAGATAGAGGTTAACAAAATGATAAATTCCTCTTCATTTCCATCTTAAATTCTATTAACAATGCAACTTATCCAAGCTTATCCCTTTTTTATGCTTTTGATAATATGAAATCTGCACCTCCAATCATTCTGTACAGTACCCTTTCTACTATAATACATGTTTGCCTTATCTCCCCACTAAATTGTAAACCAGTATTAAAGACCTACATGTGAGACCTGAAACCATAAAAATCCCAGAAGAGAACTCAGGCAGTAATTTCCTGACATCAGCCGTAGCAACTTTTTTCTAGATATGTCTCCTGAGGCAAGGGAAACAAAAGCAAAAATAAACTATTGGGACTACATCAAAATAAAAAGCTTCTGCACAGGGAAGGAAGCAGTCAACAAAACTAAAAGACAACCTACTGAATGGGAGAAGATATTTACAAATAACATATCTTATAAAGGGCTAGTATCTAAAATATATAAAGAACTGATACAATTCAATACCCAAAAAGCAAATAATTCAATTAAAAAATGGGCATATTTGGAGACATATCTCCAAAAAGGACATACAGATGTTCAACAGACACATGAAAAGATGCTCATCATCACTTATCATCAGGAAAATGCAAATCAAAACTACAATGCGATATTACCTCACACACATCAGAATGGCTAGAATAAAAAAACAGGTGTTGGCAAGGATGTGGAAAGAAAGGAACCCTCTTGCACTATTGGTGGGAATGCAAACTGTTGCAGTCACTGAGCCTCAAAAAAATAAAAATAAAACTACCCTAGGATCTATCAATCACACTAATGGGTATTTACTCAAAGAATACAAAAACACTAATTCAAAGGGATGCATGTCCCTATGTTTATAGCAGCATTATTTACAATAGCCAAGGTATGGAAGCGGCCCAAGTGTCCATTGATTGATAAATGGACAAAGAAGAATTTAGTAAATTGACCTTTGTCTATTTACTAAACATCTCTAAGCTCAGTTTCTCATCTATAAAACGGGCATAAGTGCAATTCCTCCCACAGAATTGTTGTGAATTATGGTAAGAAATATGAAATAATGCATGTAAAGTAATTGGATTGAATTTGGCACATGGTATTACTCACAAACATTAAAGGCATACTTTAATACTAAAATATATACATTTAGGAATGTTTTTAAAAGCTGCTTCCTTTCTTCCAGATAATTACATATTAAAAATTAATATTTAGGGGTGGCAGTGAATTCAATTCTTCATAAAATAATTCCCACCCTATATATCTTTTATGTCAAAGCATCTACAATTAGCATTAAAATGCACAAATATACTCATGTATGATTAAAGTATGTGGTACAAATATCAATAATTACTACAATTTAAATTTTTATTTTGTTCTAATTATTGTCACAGAAAAGTAAACTATTTTCTTCAGCACAAGGATAGACTGAACTGGCCTGCAGTTCCCCCACAACTATCTCTCTTCACATCATCCAGAACCCCGAGGCATTGTGAATCTCTAGTGTTTCATTATTTGCTTATTTTCAGGACATTCAACCATGCCTCTTGAATCACTGAAGAAAACAGCAGGTTTCTGGTTTTTGCTTTGTTTTGTTTTAGTCATAACCATTTTAGCTTCACTTCAATATGATCATCATCCCAACTGTTTCTTTGGAAGCTTATCTTGCAAAGCCAATAAAAGACTGTGTTCCCAAGCCTAGAGACTTTCCATTTATAGCTTTCCATTAAGCCTCTTAAAGGTAGGTATTTATTCCAATTAAATATTTAAAAGGTAGGTCCTTTTATGAAATGGCTTTTTTGTTCATTCAAAAAGGGATAATTATTTATACTTTGAAATCCTTTCTAATAGGATTTGAGTTGACCTACAACAAAAGACATAAATAGATTAAGATTGTTAAAATAAATCAAAACATATCAAAGCACTGGAAAAGATGACACAAATATAAAAATCATTTGATTATACACAAAATTTAGCTCTGAGCTTCCATGAGACTAAGCAAAAATGAAAATACAATTGATTAAGCAATTCTCATTACTTTATAAAGCTGATCTGTAATACTTTTATATACTAATTCTAAGTGTGGTCTTGGTACTAAATTCCAGTAGGAATTTATCTTTTGGGCCTTTCTTCAAGGAAAATTGAGTTTCATAATACAAAGTATTTTCATCAATGACGTTCAGTGGCTTTGAACTTCAATAAAAGTCAATAACATGACATTATGCCAGTAACTTTAAAATCATTTTTAGCCATGGAACCTAGAAAATAAAATATTATGTAGCAGCTCAGTATATAAAATACATAAATAAGAACTTCTCTAATGGAAAGAGAGTTAAGAGGCCTGAAGCTACCATAATCACCGATTATAGAATCTGGGTGAGGAAAAGGCCTATGTAGCCAATAAGCTGATCATATTAGCTACAAATATAAAAATGCAAATCAAATGTCCTACAGCTAATATCAAACTTAATAGTAAAAGATTGCATGCTTTTTCCATAAGACTGGGGACAAGGCAAGGATATCTACTCACATCAGTTCCACTGAACATTGTACAAGAGGTCTTGGCCAGTGAAATAGAGCACAACGGAAAAAGGAAAATAAGGCAAACAGATAAGAAAGGAAAAAGCAAAGCTATCCTTATTCACAAAACAACCTGATTGGAAATATAGAATATCTTAAGAATCTTAAAAAAAAAAATCCACTAGAACAAATAAGGTTAATTGAGTAAGGTTGCAGGATGTAAGATCAATAGACAAAAATCATTTGTATTTTTATACAAGCAACAAACAATTGAAAATGAAACAAAAAATACATTTATAATAGCACCAAAATCCATGACATGCTAAGGAATAAATTTAAAATGTGTGCATGGGTAGTACACTTAAAACTACAGTATTCTTGAGAAAAATTAAACAAGATTTAGATGTGCAGATTGCTAAGGAATGAATTATATCCCAGTAAAATTCATATGTTAAAGCCCTAATTCCCAGTGTGGTGGTATTTGAAGATAGGACCTTTGGGAGGCAATTAGGTTATATGAAATCATGAGTGTGGGACCCTCATGATGAAATTAGTGCCCTAAAAGAGGGCCATAAGAGAACTTGTTTCTCTCTCTCCATACACAAAGAAGAGGTCATGTGAGCACACAGCAATATGGCAGCTGCCTCCAAGTCAAGACAGAAGCAGCCCCACCATGAAATCTACTCTGCTCACACCTTGATCTTGAACTTCCCAGTCTCCAGAACCATAAGAAAATTAATTTCTTTTTTTAAGACATCTAGTCTATGATATTTTGTATTGACAGCCCATGCTAAGACAGAAATATACCATGTTCCTGGATCAGAAGACTCAACGTTGTTAAGATCATATCAATTTACTCCAAATTATTCTACAAATTTAGCATAATCTCTATTAAAATCCCATGAGGCCCATATGGCCCAGAAATTTCACTCTTAGATATATACCAAAAATAATTGAAAACAGGGACTCAGATACATGCATACCAATGTTTACTGCAGCATTATTAACAATAGCCAAAAGGTAGGAACAACTCAAGTGTCCCTCAACAGATGAATGGATGAACAAAATATGGTGTATACATACAATGGAATATTATGCAGCCATAAAAAGGAATGGAGTTCTGACACATGCTACAATATGAATGACTCTTGAAAATGTTATTGCTAAATGAAATAAGTCAGACACAGAAGGACAAATATGGTATGATTACACTGATATGAAATATTTAGAACAGGCAAATTCATAGAGACAGAAAGTAGATAAGAGATTACCAGGGGCTAGGGAGTATTACTGTTTAATGGGTACAGAGTTTTTGTTTGGGGTGATGGAAATCTTTGGAAATATTGGTGATGGCTACACAATATTGTAAATGTAATTAATACCGCTGAATTGTATACTTAAAAATGGGCAAAATGGCAAAATTTGTTATATATATTTTACTACAATAAAGAAAACTACTTCCAAAAAAAATCCTAGAAAGCTTTTCCATAGAAATCTACAAGTTGATTGTAAAATATACATAAAAATGTAAAAAAACCTAGAATAACTAGAACTATTTTGAAAACAAGAACTAAGTTGGAGAACTTATATTACCTGACCTAAAGATTCACTATAATGCTCCAATAATTAAGACAGTGTAGTATTACTGTAAGGGTGGATATACGAACAGTGGAAGAGAACAAAATGTCCAGAAAGAGAGTCATATTTGATCAATTAATTTTCAACAAAGTGCCAAGGTAATTCAACAGGGAGAGGAATGTTTACAATGAATGGTGTAGAACATCTGGATATGCACTTGAATAAATGAACTTTGATCTCTCCTTACAACATACACAAATTAACTCAAAATGGATCATAGACCTAAATGTAAAAACTAAAATTATAAGTCTCCTAAATAGAACAATTTGAAAACTCCAAAATTGATTAATTGAACTACACTAAAATTAAAATCTTCACAAGCTCCGTTAAGAAAATGAAAAAATAAGCTACAAACCAAACCAGGAGGAACTGGGATGAAATATTATATATATTTTTATTTATATTTTTATATTTATTTTATTTTATTATATATTTTATATACATATATATGCGCTCACACATATATGAATATAGTCATATATATATCAATATATATCAATAATATATATAATATCTATATCTGTACATATATATATATAAAGTGGTGTGGGGTGGGTGTGTGTGGAACTTGTATCCAGAATTTAATAACCTACAACTTAACAAGAAGACAAAAACTCATTTTAAAAATTATCAAGTGATTTGAACACACTTTTAAAAGAAGATGCACAAATGGCCACTAAAGATTGTACAACTATACTAATCAACAGGAAAATGCAAATTTAAACCACAGTAAGATATCATTACAAAACCACTAGAATGGCTAAAAATAAAAATAGTAGAGCAAGTGGAAATCTCACACCATGCTGGTGTCAAAGGAAAATGGTGCAATGACTTTGTAAGGCAGTTTGGCAGAATCTTATAAAGTTAAACGTATATCTATCATATGACCTGACAATCCCAAGAGTGATTAAATCCTACCCTACAAAAATACCTACAGCTGATTTAGTCATAATAGCCAAAACCCTGGAAAACAACCAAACTACGCATCAATAAAGGAATAGATAACCAAATTGTGATATATCCATTCAATGGATACTACTCAGCAATAAAAAATAAGCAAAAGAAAGAAAGAGAGAGAGAGAGAGAAAAAGAAAGAAAGAAAGAAAGAAAGAAAGAAAGAAAGAAAGAAAGAAAGAAAGAAAGAAAGAAAGAAAGAAAGAAAGAAAGAAAGAAAGAAAGAAAGAAAGAAAAAGAAAGAAAGGCAGGTTATTTTACTATTGATACAGGCAATGACATGGGTAAATTTCAAAAACATTTTACTGAGCAAAAGAAAATATGCATACTGTATCATT
This sequence comes from Zalophus californianus, assembly GCF_009762305.2. Taxonomy (NCBI): domain Eukaryota; kingdom Metazoa; phylum Chordata; class Mammalia; order Carnivora; family Otariidae; genus Zalophus; species Zalophus californianus. Next base: position 81,723,996 of record NC_045606.1, read on the forward strand.
CTATTTATATGGAATTCTAAAACAAATCTATAATGAAAGAAAACTGATCAGTGGTTGCCCAGGGCTGTGGCTGGTAGGAGAGAGAGCTGACTGCAAAGTGGCAGGAGGGAACTTTTTTGGGTGATAGAAATATTCTGTCTTGATTGTGGTGGTAGTTACACAAATGTATTCACTTGTCAAAACTCATCCAATTCTATACTTAGAATGGGTGTATCTTATTAAATGTAAATCATACCTTAATAGAAGTCTGAAAAGTGGAAATAAATACCTATAACCTTACTAAATCCATATCATGTATTTGCCGAGGCTGTGAAAAAATGGATTGTCAAGGCAACACAGCCAAGCACACCCACAGGTAAACTGAAGTGTGGGGTGTAAATTCAGGTTTGAGGATAAACAGAATTCTGAGTCACTGGCAGCACCAGGGACAATCTCTCCCTTATGCCCAGGTGGAAATGTCCACATTTTTTTTTCCACCATCAGTGTACTTATCCCAGGTAAACAACTCAAGAGCCAGGTATCTTCCTCCTGAAAGAAGACAGCTATTCTTGGTAGTGGGTACTTGAGACAGAACTCAGGAAACCTCTACCATGGACAGGTCTCCAGAAGCTATATTCTTTAGTAAACTATTTGATCTGTGGGTGATATTAAGATGTTTGTGCATTTTTGTCACTTCCATTGCTTTCCTAACCAGGACAGCCCACTATTTCTCAATCCCCACTCCAAGATAGCCTCTTTGTTCAAAAACCTCAGGTTTTAACCAGAAGTGATTTTAAAACAAAGCATGACTAAAGTGGTGTTTTATGCATTGTTCTTTGTGCAGATAAAAATTCATTCTGAGGCTTTTCTAAATTTCTTAATAAAGTCCATTGTCTCTGATAATCTCACATACAACTTCCAATACTATTAATACTAATTTTACTATGGTTTTCAAACATTTCATGATCTTAACCCAGATCCTCAGAGGTCTATGATGGGCCTGGAATTAGGGCCCAAGGATATGCCTTTTAACACCTCCCTGGTGATTCTAGCACAGACAACCTTCAAACATGGTTTGAGAAATATTGCTTTAATGGATTCACTGTTTGATTGCTCTACCAGAGACACTTAACTTTTTGGTCCTCCAGTTGCTTGGAGTGAGTTGACAGACAGCCTAGATAATAATCAAATACATAATCAAATTCAATTTAGACACTATATACTTTCTTCAAACTGTCCCTCGTGAGTATGGGGCAATTTATAACTGATTGTTGTTGACCTTGTTTCTGCTAAATTTTAAATACAAGTGGCATTGATTCTATAAACAGTAACATCCTAGGAAAACAACCCATAAAGAATCTTTACAGTTAACTCCTAGAGAATGGAGATTCGGATTGCTTAAAAGAACGTGAAATAGCTTGCTGTTATAGAATAAATTTCTTCTGAGAAAAGGTGTGAACTCTTACAGGTGGCATCCAGATAGAAAACTAGTCCCTTCCCACCCACGCAAAGAAAGTTTTTAAACCTCTTCCACAACAGTAAAGAAAGGGAAGACATTTTGTAACAAGACATCTTGCAACTTGTACATTGGAAGAGTACTGCAACTCTTGGGAGCAATCCCTATCATGTGGAACTGTAGAGTGTCAGAACACATAACCGAACTACAGAAATTGAGTTGATGGAGAAGTAATATATCAAAGTGCTAACTTTAAACAATGTTAGACAGACAATTTTTCACAATTATATCTGGTTTTGGTCTTGAAAGTAACCAATCTGACATAAGCTTGTATGGGTTAGCATGGGACATGAGGAGTATCAGTCAATGCAAGGGAACTGGGAGAATAACAGAAGAGGATCAACCACAACCAGCCAGAAATAACCTCTTAGCATCCCTTGGTTAAGGGTTTCACCAATGTCCTAATGAGTGAAATTGACAGTTAATCCCAGAACACCATGTAGTTATATCTGTATGACATTTATTTATAGATTTTTCTCTATATAAGCCTAAGTTAATTAACTATTTAGTTCAGTTTAAACAATTTGTTTTGAAGGGAGCGGCCCCCCATTCTCAGTAAATCTTTTTAAGGATTAAAAAGTATTCAAACTAGGTGAATCCAATCAACAATTACAATTACAATAAGAGCACCTCTTTTTATTAGTGGTTCTTAATTTTTAAGAAAGAGTTTTAAGAAAATTCACTGATTACTTTATACTATAAATTATTTTCATATGAATTCAATTAAACAAGCTCAAGAACCATATGATGAAACAACAAAATGAAACCAAAAAGAAAGATTGCAGAGGTAAGGAAACAAAGTGAGGGTCAAAAGAACGCTTAATAAAATAACAAATTATTAAGATCAAAGAGCTGACTAGACAAAGTTGTAAACTGAATTACTCACTAGAGGAAACATTTGAGAAAATCACAGTGAGTGCAGAGAAAAAATACAGACACTAAACCAATTATAAGAAAAGTAATATGTATAGAAGGCAGAAAAGGTAGCGAACACAGCAAATACAATGGAACAGTATTCATAGAGCACAAACTTCTCTTGTATTAAGAAAATAATAAATCTGTAGATTGAAAGGGGCACATGAAATCTCCCCAAAAAAGATACACATTTCATCACATTTTACTTTTACAAAAGCAATACCATCATTATTAATATAAAGAAAAAAAGGAAAGGGGTAAGGAAGGGAGAAAAGGACCATGGATTTGCCAAGATACTATTTTATCATTTTCCTAGTAACTTAATCATTACAAAAGAAGGAAGAGGAAGAGAGAGAAAAGTCATCATTCATTTGTATTGATCACAAATCAGATACATGAATTCTTGAGAATATCTGCTTATACCTGATATAGGAGAATTTCCTGTCAGCAATTTTGCCTGATATTTGTTGCCAACGTGAAGTATTTGAAAGAGAACTCCATATTTGCAGAGGCCCAACTGTGCTACTGATTAAAAGAGGTCTGTATTCCATAAATATTTACATCCTGCTCCACAAGAGCAGGGAAACAACTTAGTGTGCCTGTTGCTTTCCTACTTAAACATATCTACTCAACAAAACAATTGTGAATCATTTTCTACATATAATTATCTCTTCTGCCAGATCACTGTTAGTAGAATGTCAATTCCCCAAAGACATAGGCCTGTACTTTCTCTTTGTTCAGATAATGTGTGGTTTTGCAAGGTGGAAGTACTAAAAATAAAAAATAAAATTATAAGCTCATTTATGGTTATAATGATATTGTTTTAAACCCCCTAAGGCCAGGCTGTGAACTCTCCTGACCAGACATAATTTCCACTAAGTTGCAGATCTAAGTGACTTTGCCAAGCATAATTATATTTGCAATGAGTCTCTTAAAATTATCTACTCTCTTCTCAATCACTCCCTTGCATTTCATTTAGGGTTTTAGCAACTGGCTCACTGTAAACCTCTCAACCACTACTCCAGACCCTATTTTTAGTAACTCAAATATTCATTGTTCTCTTTTTTTCCACTGTGTTCACCTAGCAAAACCCAAACTCTGTTTAAAACCCAACTTTCTATCTACTTCACACTTGACCCTGGCAGCTGAAAATGGCGGGAAAAGAACACTAACTTGAGCTACTCAATCTCATATAAACATTTTAAGAAAGAATTTTAAGAAAATTCTTCATTTTCTTAAAATAAATTTATGACCACAAATCTCAAGAAAGACCTCATTACCACCCAGCATTTTTCTATGTTTCCACAGTAAATTATTTTTCCCACTCTGCCAAAAATTTGCTTTACATATTTTCCTCTTACCGCAAATCCTCAAAACTCCCTCCTCCCTCTGCTTCTTGTTCTTGGCTGATGATCTTGCCTTCTATTTCACTAAAAACTAAAAGCAATCAGAAAAAAAGTCCCCATTTTCCCATAACTGAATCTTCTAACCTATTTGCATCTGACCCATCCATTCTGTCCTTCCCCCAGATATGATAGCTGACCTCTCCTTGGTCCATTTTAACCTACCCTTCACAGTGCTCTAGATTCCATCCCTTCTTAACTTCTCAGAATTTTGCCACTGGTATTCTTCCCCTCCTTTTCCAAGCTCTCCTCAGTTTACCCTCTCAAATGTATCATTTCCATTAGCATGTAAACACGCTATTAAAAAAAAGTCTCTCAATTTGAAAAGCAAACAAACAAAACAAACCTCCTTGATCCTATTTGCTCCTCCAGCTTCTGCTCACTTCTCCATTCCTCCTTTGGGACTTCTCCGTTCCTCCTTTGGGAAAAGAATGTCTCTACTTGTTCCTGTTCACTCTTAACTCCAATCAGGCTCTGTCTCCACCACTCCCATGAACTGCTCAAATCAAAGTCGTCAACAACATCTATCTTGCCCCATCTGTCCCCAAATTAACTCAACCTCTCAAAAGTGTTAACTTAATGGATAATAGCCTTTTTCTTGAAATATTTCACTTGTAAGTATTCACTTTACTTACTTCACTTCAGAGTGAAGAGCACTTCACTGGTTTTCCTCTTAATTCTTTGGCATTTTTTCTCAGTTTCCATTGCTGACTCCTCCTGCTTCAGTGTTAGCATTCTCTAGCGTTCAGTCCTTGGCTGCCTTCTCTTCTTTATACTTATTTCTTCCTAGATAACTTTATCTACTTCCATGATATTATATAATTACCAGTATGCTGATTATTCCCAAACCATATAGATACTATATAGTCTTTACGGTCCGTATTCTAACATTTGTATTCCATTTCCAGGCTCTCCCCTGTGCCCTAAGCTACAACTCTTGATATCCTACTACTGACTATTTAACATTTCCAGTAGTTTGTCTAATATACCTCTTAAACTAATGGCCAAAGAACAACTCTTTATTTCTATCTTTAGTGAATTTGAACCTCTCCCAATCACCCTCATCTCAGTTACCAGTACTACCATTTACTTTTTTTCAAGCCAAAAATCTAAGTGTAATTTTTGATTACTTATCATTTTGACTATCAAATAGTTTTAACTACCCTTTTCCTCAACCCTGATCCAAATTATTAGCAAATCCTGTGGGTTTTACCGTCAAAATATTGCAAATCCAACATTTATCATCACTTCCAATGCAATCACCTTAGTCTAGACTATATCATCTCTCACCCAGACAACCACAATGGCCTAATAACTAGACTCCCTGCTTCCATTCTTGCTTCCCTGTAATCTATTCTCCATTGAACAATCAAATTGAACTCTTAAAAACATGGATTAGATTGTATCATTCTTCTGCTGAAAACTATAATAGGAATCCATTGACTCTTGGTAGAATTTAACTCCTTAACATGGCCCACAGGTTCCACATGATCTGGCCTTTGCCTGCCACTTTGACTTCTCCTGCTCACTCCATTCCAGCCACATCTGCCTTCTTGCCTCCACCAACACACAGAATTTCCATTTCTCCCAGGTCACTTACACATGCTGTTTCCTGCAATTCTCTCCCCTAATAGCTTCACATAAATGGATCCCTTACGTCATTCAAATATCTTCTCCAACATCACTGTTTCAAAGATGCCTTGTCTAACTAGCCTAGGTAAAACATCACCCACCCCATCTTCTTATCACTCTGTTTCTTAATTTGGCTTTCTTTTCTTTACAATATACTTTGTTATTCCTCTCTTTATCTGTTAATTGTCAGTCTTCTCCACTAAAATGTAACCCCTTGAAGTAGGAACTCTACTGTATTTACTGCCATATCCCCATGCCTGCTGAAACTAATACAGGAAGTGCTCAAGAGATTATTTCCTGAATAAATGAATGAAAGAATGTTCTTTGCCTGCTGAAACAACATGACTGATACAGCTCACTGCTGGCCTGGGGAGGGCAAGTTTTTGATGATGTTAAATGACAACTACTCTGTCTTCTATGTGGGGACAGTGTAAACTGGGTGAAATTTCAATGTAGGCAATGCTGAACCTGCTCATTTTTTAGCCACCTTCCCATTTTCTTCCTCACCTACTAGTATTCAGCATATTCATGCCAGCCAGTAGCTATCCACATGTATACATGACCCTCACTAGGGTCTCTGTTACCTCTAAAGCACCTCTTCTAAAGCACCTCATCCAGAAGAATAAGCATATTGCAATCACATGATGGCATGATGCAGCAGTACCGAAAATGTAGCTATTTTTATCAGTTCAGCCTTCCCAACCCCTCCTCACTTTTCCCCTTGAACAGAAAGTTCCAGCAACTTGTGGGGGCTAAAAATCTTTAAGATGGTTTTAAATAAATGTTAAAGCATAACTATGATGGTTAAATGTATGTGTCAACTTGACTGCATCACAGGGTGTCTAGATACTTAAACACTATTCTGGGCATGACTATGAAGGTATTTCTGAATGAAATTGATATTTGAATTGATAGACTGAGTAAAGCAGATTGCACTTCCCAATGTGGTTAAGCCTTATCCAACGCATTGAAAGCCTGAAAACATCAAAAGGCTGAGCAAGAGAGAATCTGCTCTCTCTGCCTGACAACATAGAGCTGGAACTTATACCATAAGATTCTCATGTATGCAGTGTCTTCACATTGCAAATCTTGGGACTTCTCAGCTTCCATAATCATTTTGTGAGCCAATCCCTTATAATCTATCTATCTATCAATCTATCTATCTATCTATCTATCTATCTATCTATCTTATTCTTTCGTTGTATTTGGCCAGCTTAAGTCAAGTAGAGTAGGGTAGACACTGGCATCTTTGGTAGCAGGTAGATCCCTAAAAGTCTATCTCAGAGAGAAATAATTCCAACTCCTTTTTTTAGTGAAGATGGAGAGCTGCAAATTATTTATCCCCCTTTTTTTCCCTCTATCTTCTTCTTTTAAGGATCTTCACTTTCCCCAGATTATTTCAGAACTATTTGTATTTGAAATTAATACAAATTGTGGGTTTGTATGGTAGATAACAGTAGTTGTTTTCACTGAAGAGAATGGATTGCCATTTTTGTTTAATTACCACTCACACCTTTTAAAAAACACAGAATGCAGTGATCACTCATGACCATAAGAGAGATTTTTATCTCAATATGGGTGGTAAAAATATAAAGGTTCCTAGTGTCATATTATGCTTTATTTCTTAAAAAATGTTAATCTGTACTTCTGAAACAAATAACGCAACATATTTTAAGAAAAAAGAAAAAGAAGAAGCTAACAGGAGAGGAAGAAAAGGGGAGTATGTCAGAGGCGGAGACGAACCATGAGAGATGATGGACTCTGAAAAACAAACTGAGCGTTCTAGAGGGGAGGGGGGTGGGGGGATGGGTTAGCCTGGTGATGGGTATTGAGGAGGGCACGTTCTGCATGGAGCACTGGGTGTTATGAACAAACAATGAATCATGGAACACTGCACCAAAAACTAATGATGTAATATATGGTGATTAACATAACAATAAAAAAATAAAAAAAAAATGTTAATCCTCTCACAAGAAAACATTTTATCCCTTAGGGAAGAATCCTTGATTCTTTCCATCACTCTGCTTTACTTTATATTAATAACTTTTTTCATTAATTTTACTATTAACTTTTGACTTCTAGCAATGTTTTATCACTAGTGAATTCTTTCAGACAACTACAGGGTAATATGGTAAGGATTAACATCTTAATAAAGGAGAATAACTTTTTTAGATTCTTAGAAAGTTTCAGGCCAAGATAATTTTCTTATAATCATAGTTGGGGAAAGCTTTTATAAAGATGCCAAATGAAACTGTGTCTTAAAATATGTTATCAAGTATCTCCTTCACAGAAATCCATACACATAGCTATTGCTCAAGCAACTCCAATAAGATTACAGGACTCAAGTCAAAGATGCCCCAATATAGAATTCATTATAACAGAGCTATTGTTAAAGTCTCTAACTTTCAATAGCTCCTGCAGATTTAACAATGAATTTTCAGAGCATTGCCAGGCTTCTACATTGCCATAAGACATGTTTTTATACCTAAAGGAGCCACCTCACCAAATCCTTTTAAATTTGTAGTAGGCACCTAATTTTTAAAGATCACCCACACTGCTTGTCAAGGTTAATTGTTTCTTCGGATTTGATCTGAAATATAAAGACAATGAAGCAAAGAAAGACAAGCAAGCAAAGAAAGTCAAACTAAGAGGTATAGTCTCTACCAGTGTTTTCCACTTTTATCTTTTAGGCAGAGGCTTTAAAGATACATTTGATTTTATGGTACAAAGAGTAAATGGCTTCTTTCTGGAACTAATCCTCTGGGCCCAGATATCCAGCTAGGGTTAAACATAACCTTTTAACATTAAGTTGATAGATAAGAAGAATTTTAACTCTAACCCTCATCTTGCTCCACTTTATATCTGACTGATTCAAATAATAAGCTTCCTTCTAGAAAATCAGAGAAACACTGGACATGAGGGCATGAAGGAAGAAGGTAAACAGGCTAAAATTTCAACCATCTACACATTAAAACAAATTCATGCTTATAGTTATAGCACTATTAAAATTCTCCCTCATGCCTCAGGACCTGCGTACTAAATAGTCTGTGATGTATTTGTGAAAACTATGTGCTGTTTTCTAAATTATTTGAAACTATTTATGTTTTTATGTTGAAATTTAATCTCTCAGTGTTTGTTCAGAAGTAAAAAAAAAGTAAAACACTTATCTAACCCTTGTTTTTGTCTTGTAATAGCATTTATGCTTGATTTAAGTTAAAGTTTTTAGTTTTAAATCAATTAGTAGGCCAAGGCCACTTTAAAAACAGCCTCTGTTCCCAGTTACTATAAAGCATCAATCGTTGGTCATGAGAGTATTTTCCATATATTTGTAGGTTGCCTTTCATGTAGCATAGGGAGAGTATTTTATTGCGCATCCAAAAAAAAAAGCAATTGCAAAGTCAACTGCTTTGACTTTTTCAGAATTTCAAATATATTTCTATATGCATCAATGAGATAAATCATTTATGAAACTCTCATCAGAAAGCATTACATAACACATGTCACCATAATATCTGAGATTTCTAAATCATATCTTTCATTTGCTTTCTTCCTTATTTAAATTTTCTAGGCTGAGTTTTGAGCCACATAGCTGTTCCTGAAATGACAGAGGAGAGCAACGACACAGAACTTACAAGTTTTCTTTTCCATCTCTACACAAAATCATTTTGACTTTGATTAAAGTGACTGACCACTAGGGGGTTAACAGAATTGACAGACTATTACTTTACCTGTTAAGAAATCAATTCATTCAATTAACATAATAAAAAAAGAAAGAAATCAATTCATTCAATCAAGAGGGCAATCTGATTGTATTTCAGATATGACCTAAAATGATCTTTATCAATGTTGAGATAACCAGTCCAAAGCAATCACTAAACAATGAAGTAGTTCCAAAACTTATATACTAACACTCATTACCCATGACTACATCAATTTGGAATTTTGATCATTTAGACCTATTCTCTGCTGGATGAGTTCCATATGACATTAAAGTATTCATAAAATTTTACTCTCCCAAACATCATAATTTCATGGGCACTACCTAGAGCAAAGTTGCTTATGAAGCGTTAATGATACAGAAAGCATAAACCTAACGCAGCACATGGTACCTTCATAGAAAACCTAACATTACTTATATGACCCATTGGGCAGGAAAAAAAAAAATCATGGAAGGAAAATGGAGGCTTCACTACAAACTTATATTCCTTTTCAAAATATTTATTTATTTATTTATTTATTTATTTATTTATTTATTTATTTATTTATTTCAGAGAGAGAGAGAGCATGTGAGCACATGGAGGGGGTGGCACGGGGAGACTCTCAAGCAGATTCCCTGCTGAGCTGAGCACAGAGCCCGATGCAAGGCTCAATCTCATGACCCTGAAATCATGACCTGAGCCAAATTGAAAAGTTGAACATGGAACTGACTGAGCCACCCAGTTGCCCCTAAAATTATATTCTTAATTTTGTTTGTGTCAAGTCAAATGTTTTAAATAAAATTTAAAATGAAGAGAATGTTTTCACTTTATCACAGAAATTACAAAGTACTAAAATTTCACAAATTATAGCCCCCCCCCAATTTGGAATTGGGAAAAATTTGACTTTTTTTCTTTCTTGAAGCTTATATTTGATCCAATGTAAAGAAAAGTTATTCTTCTTTGGACTGTTTTTCAATCCTTATAAATAACATGGCCACAGACAAGGACTCAGTTCAGTGCCTATATGTCTCTAACACTTCTCTAACATTTGACAACTCTCTCTTTAAGAAAATTTATCCCAAGCTCAGTCTCGCTTCAGGCAGCAGAAGCTGACCATAATTTAATAATATCATTTTCATCACATTGTATTTATTTTTATAGTTGCCTTCTGTTTTCAGCAGAGAATACTGGTTTTCAATTCACAGTACTAATATAAAGTTTTCTCTTTAAATAAATTTAGAATACAAAATGAATCAATTTAAAGAAAATATTGAGTAATAACTGTACAGGTGGTAAGCAAGTATATCTAAAAATCATGACAGTGGTAAAAATAGCTAGGTGTTGGGAAGTAAATATATATAAAACCAATACATAAAAAATTATGTACAAAACAGTAAGAGGAAAACCATCTACTTGGGTGAACAAATTAATTTCGATCCCTTTCCCAGTGTTTATTTGCATACCATCATATTAATTCCAAATGACTCCTCTTTATATATTCAGGTGATCCCATTAAAACCCTTACTCAACAATATTTTGATAGCTTCTTGTTCAGTACAATACAAGTCTCAGAATTACAAGACTGAACCCCTTAGAGGAAAAAAAATGGTCTATAATTCAAAAACTTCATTCAATAAATGCTTATCAATCACTCAGTACATTCAACAGGGTGAGCCAGATTTGGGGAAGGACAAAAAGATATACGTGTCCACTCATTATCAAAAGCTATTCTTTGAGCCACTCTGGAAAACAGTATGGAGGTTCCTCAAAAAGTTGAAAATAGAGCTACACTATGACCCAGCAATTGCACTACCGGGTATTTACCCCAAATATACAAATGTAGTGATCCGAAGAGGTATAAACATTGCACCCCAATGTTTATAGCAGCAATGTCCACAATAGCCAAACTATGGAAAGAGCCAAGATGTCCATCGACAGATGAATGGATAAAGAAGATGTGTTGTATATATACAATGGAATATTATGCAGCCATCAAAAGGAATGAAATCTTGCTATTTGCAATGACGTGGATGGAACTGGAGGGTATTATGCTGAGCGAAATAAGTCAATCAGAGAAAGACATGTATCATATGATCTCACTGATATAATTCTTAATCTCAGGAAACAAACTGAGGGTTGCTGGAGTGGTGGGGGGTGGGAGGGATGGGTTGGCTGGGTGATAGACATTGGGGAGGGTATGTGCTTATGGTGAGTGCTGTGAATTGTGTAAGACTGTTGAATCACAGACCTGTACCTCTGAAACAAATAATACATTGTATGTTAAAAAAAGAAGAAGCTAGTAGGATGGGAAAAATGAAGTGGGGGGCAGAAATCGGAGGGGGAGACGAACCATGAGAGACTATGGACTTTGAAAAACAAACTGAGGGTTCTAGAAGGGAGGGGGGTGGGGGGGATGGGTTAGCCTGGTGATGAGTATTAAAGATGGCACGTATTGAATGGAGCACTGGGTGTTATACGCAAACGACAAATCATGGAACACTACATCAAAAACTAATGATGTAATGCATGGTGATTAACATAATAAAATTTTAAAAAAGCTATTCTTTGAGTAGCTATAATATGCAAAGCCACTTGCTGCATAGGATTTAATTAAAGGAAAGAAGGAGAAAAAGGAAGATGCATAGGAGGAGGAGGAGAAAGGGGGAGGGAAATAATTATTGAACAAGGATTCTGAACTCAAAGAGATTACCATCTAGTTATTATTACTTATTATTGTCCTTGGGTTTTACTTAACAGTCCTAGATACTATTTCATTTTCTCGTATATTGCCTTTAAAAAAAAGGCAATGTATTATTCAGTAAGAAGTAATATTTAAGAGACATTTCCTTTGAGTGTCAGATTCTATGAAACTCAATAACAAATTCATGGAATACAAAACAGCACAACCTTAAACCCATAGCAATGTTTATAAAATTCTGCAGAGTTGGCCTTTCACATTTTTCCTGTGAAAGAGGTGATGCTGCCCCAGAGAGGAAAGAACTCAAAATCTTTAAAGTCAAGTCACACTACTAATGCAGTACTAACTGAACATATGCATTTAATATAAAAGCCCACAAAGCATAACTTGAAGTTTAATTATATAAATTAAATTTGTTGGAAGGAAGCTGCCTATCCTTCACAAAGATGATGCTTTCAATCTTTACTATATGTGTATATCTCATTTAGGATAAGTGGAATTGTGAAACTATAACTATAGTTATTAAATTACTTGCATATATATTCTTCTTTCTCTTTACTCTTTACTCTGTGCCTGAAGTCTATGAGGACTTCGACAGAAAAAGACGAAATCTATTGTGTTCTAAGAAAGGGTGGTAGTTTTTGATATGAAAATGGATTTTGATGTTCAATACTCAAAGGACATTTTCATTTCTGATGTACTGAAGGCAGAGTTCAAAAAAAAAAAAAAGGTTTGTATCATATGTACTCACACATCGAATATCATTTAAAAAAAACAAAAATCTTACAGGAAGATTACAAGACTTCCTTTGTACCCTAGATCCTGTGTGGTGGTATTTTCATCTGAAGCTCATGGTATTGCCATCTAACCTAGCCTTCTATTTGTATGGATTGCCCCCTCTTCTCAAAAGGATTATGAAACAGCCAATCAAGCCAATAAATACAAATATTAGCCACCTGGGATCAACTTTAATTGTTTCATTACTTCATTTCAACCAGTTATATGAGAAGAGAAGTAGTATTTGTTGTCAAATAGATTAAGCCAGAAAGCTGACCCTACAAAGGAAAATGGGGATAATGATCCATCCCTGAAGTCCTCAGGCCTTCATGGTTATTTCACCAGATTCTGGAGCCAATCCTGCTCCTCCCGCAGCAAATGAGGCAAATTTGGGTCCAAACATTTTCAACCTCCCAACTCCATCTGAAGCCTATTTACCTCAGTTCTGATAGCCAGTGCCTGGGCTCCCTCCACAATGGCCTATCCCCACCTAGTACCATAGTTACTATCTACATCCTTCCCTGTCTTTTCTTCTCAGTCAACACTCAAACAGTATGCCAGGTACTGTGTTAGCAAAGGGAAACCAAGAACAAATCCCTTAGGGCAGGGGTGTTCACTAATTCCTACGATTTTAGATACCCTATCTCATATGGCAGCTTCATCTAATTTTGCTTCCCATAAAAGTAAAAATATTTTTTAATGTGAAAAAACTTGCAACATTATATAATCGCAGCCATTTGGGTCTTCAGTTCCACTGGGAAAAATAGCATTTTACTGCCTTGAATGTTATAATGAAAGCTTTTGTTTCTTCTTGCAGTGTATTTCTTTGAGTTCTTACTACAGCTTCTATGATGGTCTTGGGTTGCTGGCTTCCTTAATTAACTTCTCATCACATAGAATCACTAGAGTTTCTTGCTAATTGGAAATGAATACCTCAAAATTATTTTTACCATTAGGCTATTTTTAAATACTCCATAAGAATACTACTTCAGGAAATTAGAAAAAAGGGGGGGGCTTTCTATCACAAATTCAGGATATTTTTGAAGGTTTAGATGGTGAATTAGTTGCCTATTCTTTGGATCTATTAAAACCTCTTTGCAGACAGAAGGGGGAACATTACTCACAAACCGAGGGTGTCAGAGAAGGAAAACAAAACAGGATCATTGAAGCCATTGAATAACAAAAAAGATCCATGTGGTTTAGGCCACTTTTAATCAGGAATTCTTTTATCTGCAACCCAAAAGTATTCTGTTACAGTCTCCAAGACCCCTGTTAGCACAGCTGGATCACCTTACTGGTTCAATCAAAGATGAATGGAGAGGAGAGTCACAGGCTGGAGCAGGGAAGGAGGCAGCTGTCTGCTAGGCTTCCTGACCAAGTTTTCCCTGACAGTTTTCTGTAGTTTGGTTTTCTACAGTGAACATGAACTGTCATCTTCTGCTCAGTCTCAGGACAGTATAGACTTGGAGACTGATCATGTGGTTTCACCTCCACCTCCTCTCATCAGGGCCAAGGGCTTTAGCTAATCCACAAACAAGTCAGGGCAGTTGCCTATAGACCAAAGGAAAGGTTGTAGACAGAAGTCTCAAGATAAACTAGCTCTCCTGCAGGTGGAAGTGGATGGAGGGAAGCCTGATAGGTAGCCTTTGCCAATTTTCATGGTATAAATAATCTCACCATAGATTTCAAACTACCAACAACTTAACAACTGGCTAACAAAATTCCTGAATATTTAACAATCAACTCTGGTAAGCCAGTGCCAGTTCCACACCACTAAAAGTAACTATACGTGTCCTTGTTTCAGATATTAATCTAATAAATTTCTCTTTTTTCTGAGAAATCACTGTGTACCAATAGGAGGCATTGTTATAGGAAAGTCAAGCACATAAAAATCACAATCAACTCTTCTCTTCATGGAGCTTGCAGTCCAGTGGCAAGTTCAGCAACCTTTGCAAGATAGAACCAAAAATCACTCCTAAGGCAACACACTTACAAGTGCAAGTTAACTTTAAGTAGACATCTAAGTACCTAAGACATAAGGAAAATGAGTACAATAGCCCATCTTATAGGGTGGTTGAAAGGCCCAAATGAGATCATGGATGAGAAGACTTTGGGTGAGTTATAGGCCTCTACAGAAATGTAAAGGATTACTCCTCATAGAGTGGAGTGAGGCTAATCAGACAAGGCGACATCTGGGTTCCCAGAACATGGTAATTGGTGATGACAAGATCAAAGATGGAAAGGCAGGATGCCTAGGGATACTGGGAAGACAGAGCAGCAAACAGAGCCCACTGACCTCAAAGACAGTGGATGAATTGTGTTCACACAGCCAAATTATTTCCTAACCACACCACCATGGCTTTTTCATCCCACTTATTATACAACCATTACTAAAACTTTAATTCCTCTAATGTCTCAAAAGCTCATCTGCAAAACTGTCCTCTAAGGGCTCTTTTTAGTATATTCAGGATAAAGACTTAAATGATCATGAGAATAGGCTTCCCCAAATTCAAGGTCTGAGTATGGCTTGGTAGATTAAAAGCCTGGTCTTCGGGAATGAATTCTAACTCTGCCACTTGCTAGTTGTATGCCTTGTACAAGCAATTTAAACTCTCCATGACTCAGTTTCCTCATCTGCAAATGGAGATGGTAATATTTAACTTATAATATGGTTTTCCAGATTACATTAACTAAAACATATAAATTATTTAGTACAATGCCTTGCACACAGTTATAGATCAATAGCTGATAGATGCTATTATTATTGATTTGAAAAGTATTCATAATTCGGATTAAAGGTCCTCTTAAACATATAATAAAGAAATTGTAGGCAAATTGGCTTTACCACTTGTTTTTAAATGAAATGATTTTAAATCAGGTAGGATTTTTTTTTTGACCACTTAAGTGTCAACTTTGTCTTACAACTAACTCTCTTATGATTGAAAGTGTGTTGACTAGTATAAGAAAGCTGTTTAACACCTCATACACATCCAACATGGAAGGGAGGGATGGAGAGAGGGAGAGAGACACACCAGAGGAAGAGTCTTTCTGATCTTCCAACATATGTCTCCTATCAAGTTACATGATCATTCTCAGACCAATTCCTGTGGCCTGATGGATGGTTGGGATATGCTGATTGGATGGAGCTGGGATGTTTGGGGAATTAGAGGTCTGGGTGGGAAGAGAGGAGGTGGATATTAGGTGGGTAACCTACAAATGGACCCTATAGTTTCAAGACCATTTCTTCTATTCATCTGTTGACCTCAAACTGTAAGAAACAGGCTATTCAGCAATGGACATGATTTAAATTTTGACTGCCTGTAATTCCACTAAGTACCACATTACATTAAAAAGATGATATTGGCTGCTATTGACTCTTGCCCTTGGATTTTTCACCTCCATAAAAATGGTAGAGAAACTTCCTTATAAATAGACTATCTTACTAGCCCCAGTATAGGTGGTTACTGTGTTTTTTTGATAGAGCCAATTTTCTTACTTCACTATAGTGACATGTATCAAGGTACAGAAGGTTAGTTGTGGATACAAAAAAACACCCCAGCCCAACAAGCTAAAATGAGAAGAACTTACTCAAATGATTTTATTGCTGAATAATGACCACCATTTTGCATGACTGTAGTTGAACTAACTGACTGAATTATAACCACTTTGTTTTGAGACATTCATGAAGATGAAATCCAAGAAAAAGATTAGGTACCTCTCGCATTGCTTTTATTCACTGTTCTTGTCATACAAAGAAGCTTAAATTTTTTGACTTAACACTGCCCCACTTCTCAAACCACAAGCTTCTCCTTATGACAGTAGCTTTCTATTATTATGATGGATGAAACCCCAAATAATATTTGCTCTATCCTATTTGAAAAAAATATGAAAATGTCCAGAGGAGAAAAATCTCTAAAAGTAATAAATGAAATACATCCACCAATAAAGGGGAATAGAATCTTGGTCCCTGGTCTCCTTTTCAAGTATTACTCCTCTGATGGGAATGTAAGACTATGCCAGAAATCTAAACATGGCTTTAATTCCTACATTCCAATGCTAGATACTTTAAAAGGACCAGAATTAGCTGAACTAAACTTTAAAGGAAACAAATCCCTCATGGATCTATGTATAATACATTTCTCTATATGAAATCCCTATAATCAAATGGATCCTTGAATGGCAAAGCAAGGAGAAAAGTATAAAATCAGGGAGATTAAGAGTGATGTGAGCCTGTTATTGATACTAGCTGTGTTTCTTTGCCTCCATGCCTTATATATCTAAACCTCTATCTATCAAAAGAACATACCCTAAAGAACAAACACGGTGACAGAGATGAATTTCAATCTGACAAATGCAGTGAACTAAAAATTGAACTATATCATAAACCATTGCTCTTTCTCAATCCAAACAGAAAAAAAATATCCTAAAGAAACTTATATTCTCTAGGAAATAATTAGGGTAATGTGGAAGGTGTTCACTAGATTTCTGAAATAGTACGTGAGTAATCAATCAATCTAAAGCCATGCAGAAATTATTCTTTAATAAAATGCTTTGAGGCGCCTGGGTGGCTCAGTCGTTAAGCGTCTGCCTTTGGCTCAGGTCATGATCCCAGGGTCCTGGGATCGAGCCCCACATCGGGCTGCCTGCTCAGCGGGAGCCTGCTTCTCCTTCTCCCACTCCCCCTGCTTGTGTTCCCTCTCTCGCTGTGTCTCTGTCAAATAAATAAATAAAATCTTTTTAATAAATAAATAAATAAAAAAAATGCTTTCCCAAGTTTCGTGTTAAACTGTGACCTTGTTTGCTCATGGTTTTTTTCAAATACTACTTTTGTCCCCCAACAACAGAGTTTTAGACTGCAAAGGCTAAATAAAAAGTTTGTTGAAATTTTTTCCATTTGAACCAATCATTTTGACATCATAGAAACACTGCCATATTCACTTACTCATCCAATCTATCCACATGATTCACTACTTTTCTGTAAAAGAAAAATGCACATCTTGAGTAATGAGATAATCTGTGAAGCAACGGTGTTAACTTTTCTAAATTTCATACCTATTAATTTCAATAAATTTCCACATTTCTGCATTATCAAATTGATTGAGTGGGAACATCTAATCTGTCTTTACAAAATCCTTTATTACTGAAACTATACTTCTGCAGCTTTTTAATATCATTTTGTGATCTTTTCATCAATACTGCTGAAGTTGTCCATACCTACTATCCTAAAATGTACCACCTATTTTAAGTAGCTAAATACAATCAAATTTTACTTTAGAGTCATCTCGGGTTATCAAATTGATTGTGCCATGAGGCATGAGCACTAGAACATCGTGTTTAAATGCATATACTGTGGTGTGAACGGGCAAAAGCCTCTGCTCTGCCCTATGCTTGATGGGGAGCATTTGGTCCATGGGCTCCCGTCACCTTGATCCTGCCCTCCCACATGTACCAGAGCCCACAAATCCACACAGTGTATCCTGGGGCAGTAGCGAGAATCAAGAACAGCTAGAGCTATTTGCCAAGGTAGAGAAAACAACAACTTAATGATACAAGTAAATGATGCCACAAGTGGCACCAAGATTCCAAGCTTCGGTAGCTAGATGAAGGTGTCATCACTCTCAGAGACTAGGAAATTGAGATGGAGCGGGCGGGCGGGGGGGGGGGGGTGCCCTGGTTGATGAGAATCATCTGGAACTTGTTGAGTGCAGGGTGCTGGAGAGGCATTCCAGTTAAAAAGTGGTAGGCAACTGGATGCAGGATACTGAAACCTGAGTTAAAGGACTAGGCACACATGCAGAGTTGTGAGTAAAGAGAGAATACCCCATGAGAGAGAGGAAGAAGAATCCAGAGCAGAGGCAGGGACAAAGAAAAAGAAGTATCAATGAATGGGTAAATGTGAATGATAGTATTTAAAGAATGTTTAAAATTATAACTGGCAAATGAGGACAAAAAAAGATGCATGAAAAAAAAAAAAGGAAGGGGGCGCCTGGGTGGCTTAGTACATTAAGTGTTCGACTCGATTTCAGCTCAGATCATGATTTCATGGTTGCGAGATTGAGCCCTGCATCAGGCTCTGTGCTGGGTGTGGAGCCTGCTTAAGATTCTCTCTCTCTCCCTCTGCCCGTTGCAACCTCCTGCTCACTGGCGCTCTCCCTCTCTCTCTCTCTCAAAAAAAAAAAAAGGAAAAACAACCGGTGAGAGAAGGGCCTTAAAATCTATTCATTTGTCATTAATTTATTTAACAAATATTTATTGAGCATCTACTCTGTGCTAGACATTGAGGTAGGGGCAGGGGTTATCCAGGTACAAAATAAATTCAGCCTGTGCCCTCTTGGAGTCTACGGTCTAGAAGCAGAAAAGAGAGCAAGACATTGGACAGATAGCATGACCCCCTCTTTCCCTCCCCACCCTCCACAAGTATAAATAATTGTGATAAAGTTCCAAAAAGAAGAAAAAAACAAGGTCCAGGTGCTGGGAACATATATAAAAGGGAGCTGCCTAATCTTGTCTGAAGTGTTAGTAAAGGTTACCCTAAGAAAATGACATGACCTGGCAAATGAGTAATAAAAAAAGAAAGAAAGAAAAGTGATCACCTAAGTCAGAGGAAGTAAAGATACCACACACTAAGGAAAAGAAGAGTGAAATATGCAGTGCAGGGCAATAAAGATACCCTGGCAATCTTTAGGAGCTTCCTTTTCTTCTTTCCTCCTGCTCTTTCCACTCTAATCCCAAAGCCAAGTATAATGAGGCAGTTCAGGGTGGAGTTGGGGTTGGATTGGACTCTGCTAACAATTTACCCAATATCTATTCACCAGTCCTGCCTTACTAAACAGAACCCTAAGTTTTTTAGGGTAGCAATGGGCCCAGCTAAGGTATTAACTTTGCCAGCCTGCCTTGCAGCTAGGGTAACTGATGACAAGGCTGACCTATAAGACATAAGCAGAATGCTGCTGGGGATTTCAGGGAAGTTTTGCTTTCCCATTAGCACCACAGATCCTTCCTGTGAGCAACCTGGTTTTCTTTCTCCTATCTTGATTGACACGGTGAGGCCTGAAGTGAATCAGTCAAGCTGTCTTATAAGGTAAGGCAACCACAGGAATGAAAGCCACAGGGGGCCTGGGTGGCTCAGGTCAATGATCTCAGGGTCCTGGGATGGAGCCCCCCATCAGGCTCCCTGCTCAGTGGGGAGTCTGCT
Source organism: Zalophus californianus (assembly GCF_009762305.2). Taxonomy (NCBI): domain Eukaryota; kingdom Metazoa; phylum Chordata; class Mammalia; order Carnivora; family Otariidae; genus Zalophus; species Zalophus californianus. The sequence continues at coordinate 81,743,809 of NC_045606.1, forward strand.
CCTCCCTGGAGCCACTGCAACAGTTCTAGACCCTCTACCTGTGGGCTTTGTGTTAGGAGAGAAAGCTACTTTCCATTTGCTTAAGCCAGGGTAGACCAGTTTTCGTTACTTGCGATCAAATGTAATCCCTAATTGGTCCAGGGGTGCAGTGAGGGTAAGGGGAGTAATCACTGTGAAGGATGATCAAAATAGAGATGACATAGACAGAAATAGGGATATAAAACCATTTTTGGTCCCTTTTGACAGCATGGACACTGTTACCGCCACAAATACATGGGATAATCAGGCTATACGATCAAGTAAGTGCTATATCATTTAGGATAATGCTTTGGAAATATAAAAATTATCCCCTGGAAGTTGTTTAACTTTAAACCACAGAAAACTGGTATATTTAAAGACATCTAATTGTCACATCAGAACATTTTCTTGGAAAAAAAATTTTTTTTTCTCCATCATTGTACTTTAATCAAGACCATCTGAGGAAGTAATGGAAGTGTTGTTCTGAGAACTCAGCCATGTGCTGTAGCAGGTGGTGGACATTTAAATGGCATTATTTATCATAAGTGCATATAAAGGAGTATCTTAGAGTCTCTGATTCCAAAAATGTATGTCAATTTGGCAGAAGACCAGTGCTTTTTTAGTTATTAAAGCATAAATGGGTTTTCAACATTTTCCTTTTCCTAATTATACACATTGATTTGTCATGACACTCCCATTTTGAAGCATATGTGAAGTCAGCTCTGGCCAGTTTGACCAAGAATCACTACACTGGCACCTTCTACAATGTTGTCCACTCTAGCACAGATGTCACTGTAAAGTGTGTCCAGTCTGGGATTTAAATCCCATTCTATCACGTGCTAATTGTATTACCTGAAGCAAGTTACCCAATCTGTCTGAGCTTTGGTTTTCTGACTAGCTACACTGGATGAGTATTAAATGAGATCCTTTCTAGACAAACACAAAGTACATGAGGTACCTTCACTGCTAGAAGCTCTCTACAAACATTATCTCCTTTCTCTTTTGCCCATTTCCTATACTGAACTGCATTTGAGGAATTTTCATTAAAGGAAACAGAAGCAAAAGCTAGTAAAATCTGTTCCTACAGAACAGATCCCAACCTAATTAAGTGCAACATGAAGAGAGGGTTTCTACTTAAACTCTGAAGCAAGGATTGTAAACATACAGAGGATGGTAAAAATCAATTGTAGCCATTACTGAAACATCATGCAGACCATATAAAGAATATTTTAAGGACTGTTTCCATTTTCAAAAAGCTTAAGTTAGTATTATGTAATCACAAAGCATAAAGTACAGTTCACAGAAAAGAATTTGGAGGACTCACTTTATTTGTCCTATAGACACAGGGTAGAGGATATTTCTAGGCACAGCCCTGAGCAGAGAGTGTTAAGGATGGGGGATGCTTCCTGACGAATCCCCCTGCTCTCATCATCTTCCTGTGACCCTTACATTCACAGCTGTCTGCCCCTCAGCTGTGTGTCCCCCTCTGCTCACACCAGCACAGCAAATACCTTCCCTAAGAGAGCAGTGGGGAGTTCCTTGCCAAGCATTACCTCCCTGATGAGTCTGATGAGTTGTCTCTCCGATTATTTCACTCCTCTCAGGGCAATCTGTCAAGCAAGGGACAGTGAGAGTAAAATGATTCTAAGTAGGACCCTAGTGCTGAAACAGTAGTACTATTTATGGGTACTGAGAATTTTTTTTCTTGAAATAACTGTGAATGGTAGCATTTCCTTGGTCAGTCTCAAAAATGGCAATCCATTTGTTTGTTAATACAAACGTGCTGCTTCCTCGGTTCTCTCCTAGGAGTGTGGGGGGCAGAGAGAGGGAGAGGAGAAACAGCATTATCTCCTTGTAATTATTCAGAGGATGTTTCATTTTATTTCATGTTAGAGTGGCCAAATTTGTATTATTCCTCTGTTGCCCTAATCATCATCATAAATCAGGAAACAAGAATCTCAATGTCCAATTACCATTCAGAGTAGATACAGGAAGGAAATTAAAGCTCCCCTCCCAAGTGGAAGAAAGGGGAACTCCACTGAGCTTCCTAAGGGAATGTATGCTGTGCTGAACAGTACGTTATTGAAAAAGAGATAAGCAATTGTGTGATGTACAATTGCCAACACTTTCTAGTCTTTCAACTTCAGTTCTAAATGCTTACGAGGAATAATATCTTCACATTTTTCAAAAGGCTGCTATAGGAGAAAGCCACTTACACTCACTTACATCACAAATATTGCAAATACAGCAGTTATTATTTAAAGAAGAGAAACAGAGACAGAGCCAAAGCCAGAGACCAACAGAAGCAGAGAGACTGAAGTCTTGGCTTCCACGGTGTAGGGTTTTCCAACAAAACCCTGCCCTCACCACCAGGCTCAGAAGCCCACACCTCACCAACTACTTTCTTTAAGGACCTGAAACCAGAGAGCTACTACAAACAGAGATTTTCTTTTTTAACAGAAATGAACTTCTAAGAAATATAATAAGCTCAAACCTAAACTGTTAAATTATTTTCTCTCCTTGGTAATTTTTCTACTAATAAAGGTAGAAACTAAGTGAGACTAACTTCCAGCAAGTCAACTAAATACTACTGGTCAATTTAGCCACTATAGCTATATTGTGGTAGTATAAGAGAAAAAAGTGAATCAATCTAGTTGTTAATAATCCAAGTTTAGTCAACAAGTCAAAGTGGTAGATCTTCTAACTCTGTGAAATTATACCTAAATTAAATATCCCTAAGTAGACTTTACTTAGAAAAAGGCAATTTCCATCCACAAAATCACTAGAAACCCTACTGTTTTTCATGGTGTTTTAACACAGGGACCTCAGTCATGCAAAAACATTTTTAGAAAACTGATGAATTTAGGGGCACCTGGGTGGCTCAGTTGGTTAAGCGGCTTCCTTCAACCTAGGTCATGATCTCAAGGTCCTGGGAATCCAGCCTGAGCCTGCATTGGGCTCTCAGTGGGAAGCCGGCTTCTCCCTCTCCCTTTGCTCTCCGCCCCCCTGCTCATGTGCACGCTCCCTCTCTCAAATAAATAAAATCTTTAAAAAGAAAAAAGAAAAAATTGATGAATTTAGCCACATAGTTAATAATTCCTATTTATTAAGTTAATTGAACCAAATTCAACAAATTTTTAAGATGGTAAATACAAGATTAGGTTCAGGTTAAAAAGAATGCTACAAGATACAATGAAACAATATGCATAATTTTTTTTAATTTTTTTATTGTTATGTTAATCACCATATATTACATCATTAGTTTTTGATGTAGTGTTCCATGATTCATTGTTTGTTCATAACACCCAGTGCTCCATGCAGAATGTGCCCTCTTTAATACCCATCACCAGGCAATATGCATAATTTTTATCTCTCTGGCTTTTAGAGTATTTTTAAATTTTTGTTTCCTTCTATACCAGCTTTATAATTGAGTTGAGTTCTGATAAAACAATATGTCATCCAAACCTAAGTCTTATGCCTTAGGCATTTAATAACTGGCAACAATATTAAAATTGCACTTACCAGTTCTAACTTTTTTTTTGTCTAGGAACTAGCTGGCTCGCAGCCCAAACATGATAGTAATTCATAGTTAAACCGTGTTTGGATCTTCTTAGAACACTATTACTTGTTATCTTTCTCTGTATTGATGGTGTTATATTTTTTTCAACAAAAATGTTATTGTGGTTATACAGATCACTGCATCGAAATTCTAAGTCATCTTTGAAGTAGCAGTTGTTCAAGCATAGTTCCACTATAGCCTATAAGGATCGTCTAGATGTTTGGAAGATTAGACCAAGCTTTAATTCATTAAAAAATGAAGAAATATTCAAGTATATGATAAGTTTCTACTGCAAATGTCAATTTCTAATATAATATACAAAATTTTTTTATAATTCTGGGCGCTGGGTGGCTCAGTTGGTTAAGCAACTGCCTTAGGCTCGGGTCATGATCCCAGAGTCCCAGGATCGAATCCTGCATCGGGCTCCCTGCTTAGCAGGGAGTCTGCTTCTCCCTCAGACCCTCCCCCACCTCGTGCTCTCTCTCTCACTCTCTCAAATAAATAAAATCTTTAAAAAATAAAAATAAAAATAAAATTCAAGTCTTCTGGAATTCAGGAGTCTCATTAAAAAAAATTTTTTTTTAATTTTAATGTTCATAATGACTATCCAACCCAAAGCTCCACAGATTGCTCCCTTCACCCACCCTTGGCAGGGGAAGAGAGATGAAGAGAGCTTTGGGCGGTAGGTGGCGGGGGCAGTGAAGGGAGAGCAAAGGATACGGTCACTGGCAAAAAGGCAACTAAGAATAGATCAAGCCCAGTTTTCAAGATCATTTCTTCTAGGAGGAAACATGTAAAGCAGGAAAGAAAGAAGATATCAGTAACTAAGAATTTTTTTACTAATAAAATCCCATTGATTTTAATGGCAGAATGTTATACCTTTCTATACATTTTAGTTCACCAACCACCTAAATTTTATGGCTTTTTTATAACACCTAAAAGGCAGTGTAGTATAGTGACCTGAGTTCAAAACCTAAGTCTTCCACTTAATTTCTCATCTATAAACTGGGAATAATAGTATCCATCTTATAACATAGTTTTCAGTGCCTTGAAAAGAGCCTGCCACAAGGTAGACACTCAATTTATGGTAAAGATGTGAAAATACTAACTGGCTTTCTAGACACCCCTCTGTGTCCCTGCTCTAGTACATGCCACCATTTACACGCAGCTGCACAGCTCACTTCAAGGGCACTATTTCTAAGACTCAGAAGGAATATTTCTTCCTTTATGTTTTCCATAGGGCTTTGTCTTTCAAAGCCATTTCCTTCATAACAGGCCTTCTCTGCTTTTATCATGATTTTTTTTATTGAGAATGAAATTAAAATGTTTATGAATTTGGTTTATTCATCCATTATTTATAGTTTCTTATTATGGCAAGATATATTTTTTTAAGTCTTCCTTACCAGTTAGTGGTGCCAACCACCCTCCCACTGTCGGCTGAACCACACGGATCTATACAGAAGAAACAAACCCTGATAATACTTTCACCTGTATGGAAAAGACACTAATTTCTAAACCTGGATGTGTTTTTTTTTTTTTTTAAGGAGGAATTTCTCTTCCCAAATATTCACAATTGGTTATGTTCTGAAACTTAAAACCATGTTTTTTTTTCCTCCTTTAAGTTTTAAACTATTAATTTTACATTTCAAAGGGATGTTAGCTCAGAAGCAAAAGGCTTTGATCATTTCATCAAGTAAAAACTGTAAAATTGAATTCATGGAGACAGACCAAAAAAAAAAAAAAAATCTCCTTGGCTGACAAAAATTTCCAATTTTAAATCCACGGTCATCCTTCATTCAATGTTTGCACAGATCTTGTTTGCTCATTAAAGTGAGGCCCTCCGTAAATAGTGGGTTTCAATGTGGGTTTTCTATAGACCATAAAATTTTCAGAATATTAAGAACCATAACATCTGAAGGACATTTTAGAAAATGATCTGGTAATTTTTCTGAGATGTATTCCTGACAGTGCCTGTGACTTCAAAATATCTCTGCATCAGTAGAAGAATATTTCAAGTGTTCCTTTTGATATGAAAGTCTTTTCTCCAAGGCTAAGCCTGTAAATAAAGTCATTTTTAGAAAAGATGGAATTTAGTCAAATATGGAATTGGTTTCAAATCACTGCATGGCTAATCATTTGCTTGACTAAATTGATAGCTTGTCAAGTCTTATATTTGATTATTAACAGCTTCCACCTCTTCTCCAGCATTTCTGGGGCCTATTCTTGTGAGGATTAAATAAGGTAAAATGAATTAACAAGCCTAGCACAAGGCATGGCACATAATAAGCACTCAGTATGTGGCAGCTATTAATATTTCCTAGCAATTATTCTACAGTTAAACAGAGGGAGAGAGAAAATGATCTGTCTAGCATTGGCCACCAGGAGTTTCCACTGTTTTCTGGCGCTTTTCTCTATTCATCATCATGATGACACCAACAATTGAGATTTCATACTTTTTCCTCTATTTTAATTGAGAAAATAGAGTTAGTTGCTGTTCAATTAGCCTCCCTGCTCACTCTTGCCCTCATTCTCTCCGGTCTCCACACAGCACTCAAATCATCTACCATGTATATCAGACCATGTCCCTCCCCTGACCGAACTCTCCAAACACTTAACTTCACACTGAAAATGAAGTCCATCTTAGTCCTGTGGCCTTTGAGGCCTCCCAGGAACCAATCCCTCATATCATTCCATGGCATGTCTTCCCTCCTCCTAGTCACAATGGTCTTGTGTATGTTCCTTGCCCTTGGCCAAGCCTGTTCCCACTTCAGGGCCTTAGCATCTGCCACTGCCTTTGCCTATAAGCTCACTACTTGGGTCTTCACATGGCTGGGTCCTTCTTTATACAAAGTAGCCACAGAGGCTACTTCCTCAGGGCAATCCCCCCCATACCCTTCCCTAGAAATCCTTCCATCCCATTGTTCCACTCTATTACCCATTCTATTTCATTTCCTTCACTTCTCCCCATGACTCGATTTTTATGTAACTAATTTATGGAGAAATCTCTACTTCTTGGGATATAAACATGAAATATTTCTCCTAACAGTACCATGTCAAACTCCCTTTCTTGAAAGGAAACAGGTCCCTTATAGCATCTTAGCCAAACTCCATAGCTTTTCAGCCACTTGTGACTGAGGACAGTCTCATTTTGTTTAAGACTTGGACCTCTTCCTTTCAAATATCCATCACAGAGTTAATTCAAAGCTGCTCTCTTCCCCTTCCCCATCACAGGCGAGACCATAGTATCTTAAGGTGGAGAATAGAGGGAAATCCACTCTATTCACACATTTCTCCTTTTCTTTCTCTCTTTCAACTTCTCCCCACCTTCTCCCCTCAGACACCAGACTCTCATGGAACCTCAGTCTCACCCTCCACACCCAGAGAAAAACTGCACAAGTGAAGAGACTCTCTTTTTTTCTATTCTGGTTGACTATTGAGATATGACATTTCCCCCCCAGCCCCCAATTCCCACTGAAGTGTGCTGTTTTAGTTCCATCATTCCATCATGAGCTGGTTTAGGGATCAAGAGCTCCCTCTTTTAGTTCACTAGTTCATTTGCTCATTCATTCATATGAGCAGCAATGCATTAGGTGTTCAGTACATGCCAGGCACTGCAGAGGCACATGTGAAAACATTTCTTGGAGTCTCTTATATCTTCAACATTTACTTCTTTTTTCTCTTGCAAGTCATGTACAACTCAGCAGCAGTCAATATCCTGTTCAAAGACAGTCCACAAGATAGTTGGCCAGCAGCAAACTCCATTATCTCTGTTTAGCTAAATCTTTATAATTCTGAAAAATAGAGTTAGCCTTGCTCTCAGTAGAAACAGCTATAGCTGCTTTCGTTTAACAATTAAAATCATATCAATTCTAGACAACTCTGAGAGAGGGATCCTCCTTGTCAGATAAGCTATCATTTTTTAATAGACTTTATTTCTTAGAGCAGTTTTAGGTTCACAGCAAAATTGAGCAGAAAGTACAGAGAGTTCCCACATGCCCCTGCCCCCACACACGCACAACCTTCCCCACTATTATTGCAGAGAATCTTTTTATGTGCATGGACACACACTGGTGGTAAAAGGTTTTCTGTGTCTTTTTCTGATTTAAGATGAATCTAACTATGAACCTGCTGAGAAGGGGAATGATTTTTTTGAGGGAAGTACCCTCTCCTTTACCTTTCCAAGAGAACAGCCCTGACACCTTTACCTTTCCCCAAGTTAAGAGTCCCAAGATATGGTCCAGCTCCTGCATTTTGCTACTCCCCAAATGACTACAAGTAGAGCCACTCTAATAACTAGAGTCCTCTTGAACACACATCACCACCACCCTGCTGCCAGAAACCAGGATGGTGTAAACATTGCCCCCATCTTTCCAGGTACCACTCATTCCTGTCCTGGGTTCTGCCAGTGGACTTCCAGAGTCTATCTTTAGACATACCATCCCTAATCTTCAGAAGTGCATATCAAACACCCACTTTTCTTCTCCTTCGAAAGGGATCAGGGATGGAAAAGAACAGCAAGCCTGGGCTTGCTAGGCTCCAAGAATACTCTTCCAAAGCTCTTTTCCTCTCCCACTCTACTCCAATGGTAACAAAAAAGGCTTACAGATTTTGCCGGGGAATGAGATGCTAGTCCACAATTCTGGCAATACCCCCAACATTGATTCATTCAAAGTCCCACTCACTTGGCTCTGGGGAATGGCAAAGGGCCTTCCTCCTCTCATGAGGGAAGGGAAAAGCAGGCTCTGAATATGTGCTCCCCAAAATGCTGACTCCCACCCCTTCAGTCATCTTCTTATATTGACTGGGCTTAGTGGTCAGTCTCATTCTTACTTGATGCCTCTCAGTACTTACTGCAGAAGGGCTATTGCAGTGGTCTGCAGCACCTTGAACTTGGAGGTACACTTAGTTCTTCAGGTCTTCAGCTTTGAGCTGAAGCCCCAATTCTAAGACTAAAGGGGAAAATACCATTGCCATGTATTGGTTTACTCTCTGTCAAGCTCAATTCAGTCCCTTCTTAATCTCCACCATCTCAGTCTACCCTCATCACCTAGAAAAGTGTTTGACACATAATGGGTACTCATTAAAGATTTGTTAAATGCAGGCACCCTGGTGGCTCGGTCAGTTAAGCAGCTGCCTTCGGCTCAGGTCATGATCCCAGGGTCCTGGCATCGAGCCCCACATGGAGCCCCGCATCAAGCCCTGCATCAATCCTCGCATTGGGCTCCCTGCTCTGCTAGATGGGCAGCCTGCTTCTTCCTCTCCACCGCTTGTGCTCTCTCGCACACTCTCTTTCTCTCTCTCAAATAAATAAATAAATAAATAAAATCTCTAAAAAAAAAAAAAAAGATTTGTTAAATGAATCCTGTTTTTAACACTGCTAAAATGAGAATTTAACTATATTATAATGAGGCCCATAATGGCTGAACAGCCCTAGTGGTTCAAAATCAAAAGAATCTCATTTTAATTTAGTTAAAATGTATATCCATTTTACTGTATTGCTGCCCAGAACAACAGAAAACTATTTTTTTTCTACATCGCATCTCTTTTAAATGTTTCCAGATAGAGATGATGATCCTGACTGCTTTTCTTCTCCAGGCTTCTCATGACACATGGGTTTCCAGACTCCCTAACCATCTTGGCTGCCCTTCTTCAAAGCATTAGTGTTACTTTTAGGATGTGGTCTACCAGTGACAAGCAACTGAACTATCACTTCCTGAGAGCTACATATTCCTTTTCTGTTAAAGGAGCTTAAACTTGCCTTAAGATTTGTGCGCTTGTTGTATGGGGTTAATTTTTTCAGTGAAGGAACTACATAGTTGGCTCACATTAAATGTGCAGTCAACAAACCTCAGATTTTCTTAATATGGACTAGTGTCAAGTCAGACCTTCACCTCCAACACTAGGTTAAGTGACTTTTTCAAACATAAATGTTGAATCTTATATTTAGCTTCATTATATTTCTTCCTTTTGTTTTTGTCCGTTCTAGTTTCTAGAAGTTTTTAAAACCTTGTTAGCACATTAAGATATTCAATTTGTCAATATTTGCAAATTTGACAAACATATTTTCTATCTTCACTTAAGCCACATTTTTCACCCAGTGATCTGCAGAGAATGGAGCCAAGTCAGAGAGCCCTGGGGTGTTCTTTCTTTTCTGAACTGGCTCTTTTTTAATATGGCTGCTCATCCACCTGCAAATCTACCTAAATCTGCCTAATGTTGCCCGCATGCAGCCCACATTCTAATTCTCTCTCTCTCCCTCTCTGTTGTTACAAAACTGGAGCTTTTAAGAAATGCTCTAGAGAAATTTAAAAATGATACATCTACAACAGTTCCATGATTAATAAATAAGATCACCTTCTCCTCAAAGATACATTTAAGTTAATATGATAGATGCATAGTTATCTTTTTTCTCATTAAAAAAAACCCACTTAATTACTTTCTAAATTATCATAACCTATCCCTATTAACATCAATATTGTTGTTCTGATCTTCCGAAAATCTTTGTACCTTTTTTTGAAAATCTGGATACATGTCCCTCTTCAGACTCCTCATAAACTCCATAAATGCCCACAGAACCCCACCATTTCCAGAGCCAAATCATCCCACTCCTTAGTATTTAGGAAGTTCTAAATCTGAGCATTGACAGTGGGTAGACCTTCTTCTATTATCTCCTTAGGAATTATATTAGTCATCTTGGGCTATCATGAGAAATGTATTTTCTCACCATTCTGGAGCCTGGCAGTCCCAGATCAGGGTGCCAGCATAGTTGGGTTTTGGTGAGAGCTACTTCCTAACTTGCAGATGACCACCTTCTTGCTGTGTCCTCACATGGCAGAGAGAGAATGAAACGAGAGCAAGCTCTCTGGTGTCACTTCCTAAGATGGCGCTAATCCCATCATGAGGGCTCCCCCCTCATTACTTGAGCTGAAACCAATGATCTCCCAAAGGCCCCACCTCCAAATACCATCACCTAGAGTTAGGGTTTCAACTATGGATCTTGGAGGGACACAATTCAGTCCACAGTGGGAATTAATTAATTATTCATATTATTTGTTTGGTTTGCCCTACCCTTTCTCAATTTGAAGATTATTTGCTCTGCTGGAAAGGATGAAATAGAAGAAAATTAAGACTTGAGTTTTCTATCTTTTCTCCATAATCTATCCTATTATAGCAACATCTCCAAGTAGAGAACCTATTCTGTCATTATTCCTTATTTCAAATTTGAATCTCTAAAAAGACATTTTATGAGACAGCATTTTTCAGAGCTATCATTTCTCCTCCAACAGTCTCACACTTTCTGCTTTGGCATTTCCCCTAATCATGCATCACTATTTCCCCCAGGATTTCTGCCCTGCAACCCTTTCACATTCAACTCATTTTCACTGATGGCTGACCAGCTGGTAGCAGCTCTTCAGAAAGAGCAATGCTTCACCTCTGCCTGTCACCCACCTATGGTTCACTCTCTGGGACACCTGAATTCTGCAGCCAGCACCAAAGAAGACCGTCCCTACCATCTTTCTAGCAATGCTCCTTAAAGACAATTGAAGCCCTGTACTTTGTAAAGGTTCATTTACTGCCACAATTTGGGGTACTTAAAAAAATCAATAGCAATCTTAATTCCCACTGGAGATAAATAGCCTAAATCTTTAACTATGCATGAACATAGGAAATTTAAGAAAATATAAAAAGATCATTTAGCCTTCAAATCATCTGTTCCCTTCTTAGAACTCCACTTTTCCCAATCTGGATGGCATCCAGATTTGGGGATGAGAGGGGATGAGAGAAAGAGCTTGTGGGTTTTTTTCTATAAGATAAGGAGGATAAGAGTTTTCTATTTTTAAATTTTAATTTTTCTTTTTTGTTGTTGTTTTATTTCTACTGAAGACTGAATTGGGAAAGATCTTTTGCTGTTCAATCTGGAGAGCTTTTATTCAAAACTTCTCTCAAAGGCCATTCTGAATACTCTTAATCAGTGGGTTTCTAGAAATTACCTTAAGGCCTTCCTTTTCTTGATTTTTGCCGATATGGTATCTTGTCGTAATTATATTTTCTTGACCATAAGGAAGTTAAAAATCTTTTCACATGTGAATTGTCTCAATATATTTTTGTGCTTTTATCCACTGGATGTTGTTTTTTAATTGAATGTAAAGATAGTTTATTTATATATAGTAATCCTCTGTTTGGTATATGTGTCATGCTTTTTGTCTCCTAGTCTATTGCTTGTCTTTTGACTTTTTTTATGATGTCTTCCTTACCCAAAAATTGTAAAGTTATCCTTTTATGTCACTGTCTAGTTCTTTTAACCTATAAAGTACCACATGCTTTGATCAATTGAAAAGCAATATTCTCTTTCTTCAGACTTACCTTCTCTGGTCTAAAAATCTTAAGCCTTTTTTTTCCCCAGTTTTTCTATATTTTGAGCCTTATATATCCTTGAGACTTACTTCAGATCGTCTCCATGGCCTTTTATCAGATTTCAACAACTGTATTACTAATATTAATTATAATAGCAATATCTAAACATTTATTGAACACTTATTATGGACCATGGACTGATCTATTTATCTGTACCATCTCATTTAAGACTTACAAAAACACATGTTATAGATAAGGAAATTTAAGATTAGAGTGGTTAAGTCGTTTGCTCAAGGTTTTACAAATCATAAGTGCCAGAGGCAGAATTCAAAGTTAAGAAGTTGGATTTTCTGATGAAAGACCCATATGCATAATCATGGCATTTTATTGACTATAAAAAAATTATGCACATTTCTCCCACAGACCTCCAGCTAGAAGGGACTTCCTAAACATTAAATCACAACCTCTAGGTTTAAAAAAGTATAGTACTGATGACCCACAGAACAATCCTCTCTCATATAAATTCTGGACACATACATTAAAAAGGATAGACTCATTAATAATGAAAGCTAAAATCACATGTGTAAACACATTGCTTTTAATCTATTCAATTATTTCCCCATAAGCACTAACTGTGCATCACAAATTATGCTGTCTAGAAGACATACAACAAAACTTACAGCTTGGAAGATTCATTGCCATGGTCTAATGGAATAGTTTTCTGAGAGAATGAAAATTCTGAATCTCCAAGATGGACTATCCTATCCACTGTTGTTTCATTTCGTTAATCAAATTGAAGATGGACAAAGAAGGCAAACTACACAGGAACACCGCTGCAAAATTAATTTTCACATCTCTTCATCAGTTACATATAAATATATTTTCTTCTCATGCTCTTCTCATGCACTTTAATTCAGGAGTTCCAAATCTGGTAATGCTCAGCCGCCAAAATCAGCCTGCAGGAGAGTCTCAGTTGTTCCACACAAATGAATACGAGCTGACCAGTTTGCCACAAGCAATACTCGTCCCTGTTGTATCACACCTGGCCTGATGTGATACATTTATGTAACCTGGCCCCACCTCCACAGGCATTTGAGTTTATGGTCCCATAATAGATCTAGTGTGATCACGAAGACGGTGAGACAGAAGCCCATATTAGAGCCCCTATGATCTGAACTTGCTACACCTGACCCCCCAAATAAACTGAAGAGATAAAGCCACTATCCCACTGTACAATCAACCAACAGCAACAGTCACTCTGCTATCCTAACCCTCATTCTCCTTGCTCCCTCGTTCCCTTTCCATACCAAGCCCTAAATGATAAGCTGTCTAGTTATGCTTGCTGTTCACTCAGGAGGGACTAGGAGGCTACACGGTCAGATTACAAAATTGGTTACACAATCCACGTCACGGAAGTACATTTGTGACCTTCCACAAGTCCAGTGTTTTCACTTTGTGGTATATGGTACAAGTTCCAAGGGATAAAAGCAAAATTGCACTCACTCTATCCCTCGAATAACCTCGAGCACTGCTGTAGAGTGGATCATGGAGACAAAATTGGTTTTTTGGTAAAGAAAAGAACTAAATATCCTGCTTTCCATCCTAAAAATAGCAATACTATAGGAAAGCCCATAAAACTCCGATCTTTCACTCATTTTAAAAGTCCTTGGTTGGGGTGGACATGGAAAAAATATATCTGCAGAGCTTTAAAAGCAGAATCTAGGAAGGTGGTTATGGTCATAAACTAAAGCAGCTCAGTTTAGATCAGTTCCCAGTGAACAGCCAAGCAAAGAGCTTTTGCCTTCAAAAAAAAAAAAAATTCAACTATATCTTTTTATTTTTATTTTTTTAAGTATTTTATTTATTTATTCATAAGAGACAGAGACAGAGAGACAGAGAGACAGAGAGACAGAGAGACAGAGGGAGAAGCAGGTTCCCCGCTGAGCAGGGAGTCGGATGCGGGACCCGATCTCAGGACTCTGGTATCATGACCTGAGCCGAAGGCAGATGCCTAATGACTGAGCCACCCAGGTGCCCAACTATATCTTTTTAAATCATAGAAATAATGCCAATGTTGGAAATATTTGCAGAGCTGTGTTTTAGACAGTGCATGATATTCCATAAAAAATAATTCTCTCTCACCATGGGGCAGAAAGTCAAAACAAGGCCAGACAACACAAGGAGCCCAGATTCTTTGGAAAGTCCCATCAAATCATTTTAAAGGCAAGGGATTAAATAATACTTGCATTGTTAAGGTTGTGTCTATATGATGCCAGCAAACACTTGATTAGGTTGTTGCACTCAGTCAGGTTAGTGAAACATTTACTCAAGCCCCTGTTGTTTGCCTACATTAACCAAGTGATTGGCTGACTTGTTTGATTGGCTGGCCACTTTCTTGGATACTGTCTGCTCTCCTACTTCTTCTTAGGCCACTTGGAGCAGTCGCCCACAGCACTCACTTCCCATTTCTATGCTCTGCAGGGTTATTACCTATTTACAAGTCTATCTCCCTCACTAAACACCAAGCTCCTCAAAAGGCAGGGGCAGCTTCCTATCCATCTACTTACTACCTTGTCCAGTGTCAGGGTGTGTATAGTGTGGGGAATCAGTCAATGGCATGGCTATTGGCAAGTTGCCTTTGTGGTATGATGGGAATTTGTCACATTTTGTAATCTCTAAATGTTATTTGTTTCATCCCATCTAGAGGGCCCTATAAAAAAAGTTAGTTAAGTGCTTCCCCCAGAGGGGCCACACAATTTCCCATGTCTACATTACTATGCCTGCCTACCTGTCAGGTGGCTTCCCCACTTTGTTCTCTGTACTCAAGCCTCTTCCAATTCATATGCCACACCTTCTACGGAGCATTCCCTGGCAAGTTGACAGTGATTCCCTCTTCTGACTTCCTCTACTCTACGCCAGATATTTGAGCATTTAATCACAAACTGCTGGCTTGCTCTGTGTTCATTAGTACATATTTGGTATCACCTACTGCAAAGACTATTAAGCTCTTTGAGATTTGATCCAATACATCTGTTAAGCTATATCCAGCTATTTTTATATTTTTTGTGATCAATTAAATAATAAATGACATCTAACAGTTGTCCAGTGTTCTATGCTTTACTTCACTCAGTATAAGGGCAGTTCTAATGCCTACATCTAACATATGAGAAACCTCAGGCTCCAGAGAAGTTAAGGAACTTGCTTATGATGATACAAATAGTAAGTCTCTCTTGGATCCCTATTAGTGGAAATGAGATATCTTTCTGTTTAGGCACATATTCTAACAAAGCCTCCTCAGTTTTCCTAAGAAGATGTTTACCTTTTCCCCAGCGTTATTGTTAAGATATATGAGTCTTAACATAGAATCCACAATCTTAATGCAAACTTGTAGCTACCCAATATGTCTCATCAACCAGGTGGAAGGAATCCTTTATCTAACAGGACTGCTTGAAGCACATACACTCTCCATATGCTAGAAAATCCACTGCCCACTATACAAGCAAGAGCAGCAGAGAACTGGGCACTTGGACCTCCACAGTACTGGCCCATCACAGAGCCACAGAGTTGGCTCTATTAGTCATCAAGCCAAATGGCAACTTGCCAAGTAGCTAACTCTGTGGGATTCAGCTATGGGTCCACAGTTAAAAGGACCTGAAGACACTGTTACATTGCAGAGTCCCCTTCGTTGAAGATTCTTGGGGAAGAGTCCTGTCTGGTCTTAGTACGAAGGACAGAACTTTTCCAAAGCAATTGTTCGATCTTTGCTTAGGGACCGTATGGCCTTTTTAACTAACCAGGTTTCCCTTTTTGGTTAAAGGTGAATTTGTGATCTATCCTAAGTGAGTGAACAGGTTTTATAGTCATCTTTATCTTGTTCCAAATCTTACTTAATGCCCCACATTACTTTTCCTATTGTTTCCCCCCTGCTTTTAATTTAAATAGATAAGTGGGAGAGAATACTGCTTATCCCTCTGCTTCTCTCAACCTCCCAGTCCCCACTATTTGTGCTTTCATGTCTTTCCCCACCTCTCACCCAGCATCATTTGCTCAAAAATGGATTTTAAAAAATCATTTTACATGATGATGAAATGGTTTCTAACCATTTCTTGAGTCGTAGACCCCTTTGCTAAATGCATAGATAGGTCTTCCCTCTAGAAAAAAGATCTACCCCCATCCAAAATGTTTGAGTATATGTGTGTGTGTGTGTGTGTGTGTGTATCCATTACCTCTTGAACATCTGAAGGTGGACCATGGTCCATGGATTGCAGTGAACAAATCCTTGCTTGAGTAAATGCACAAGGCCCCTAGAGTTGCCTCCCAGGACTTGCTGCAAGCCCAACAGAATGGAAGGTCACTGAGTTTTCCAAGACCCTGTCACCAAGGCAGAGGCCCAGGCCTCCCACCCATCTGAGTCCCCCCCCACCCCCAAACCCCCACTTCTTCCCTCTCTGCCCAAAGACTGTGAAATGATGGTCCTTTCAGTCTCTCTTGCTATGTCTGTGCCCCATTTCATGCCACAACTTTAACTGGCATCCTAACACATGCCCCACTCCCACCTCCACCTCTTTTTTCTCATAGTATGACTTTCTGCTGCGTCCACCAGCCCAAGCCTCAACTTCAAAGTTGTATACCTCACAACTTCAACGGCAGGCAGGCGTGAACAAGGAGCAGGGGCTATCAGGACCCTGTAAATGGGGGAAGAGAAAGGCAGCCTGAGGAGCTTCCAGAAGCAGGGTGTGAAACAGTAGTACCTCAGCCCTGCAGAGCACAAAAATCCCAGGGAGCCATGGACAGACAGATGCTGAAGTATATGTGTGTGTCTGTGTGTATCTAAAATTACACTATATATAATATCAGCAAAAAACTGCCAACTCTGATGTTTTTAATATAGACCTAAGAATTAATGAAGAGAAGAAAAACTGAAAACATGGTTTGACTGTGTAAAAGAAATGGCAATTACAGTTATATACAAAATATATTTACCATTTATGACTAATTACCAGATGCAAAATAACTAGCATGGTAGTATCATTAATTTT
Organism: Zalophus californianus; assembly: GCF_009762305.2. Lineage (NCBI taxonomy): Eukaryota > Metazoa > Chordata > Mammalia > Carnivora > Otariidae > Zalophus > Zalophus californianus. The sequence goes on from NC_045606.1 coordinate 81,760,780, forward strand.
ATTACAAATTGAATTTGATTTGCATGCTAAAAACTGCTTCCTGTCAGTTGGGCCTCAAGATTTGTGGCTCACAGTTTCCAACATTAAGGGAGACATTGACAGGAACCATATCTTATACTCCTTTTGTTTTTTTCCTTATCATCTAAATAACACAGCAAGAGATGCCTGGAAATTGATAATCTCACTATGGAGACCAGAGTTTGCACACATATCTGAAACCACTGGAGAAAAATCTAAGACAATGTGTAAGAAGATTACAGTAGACATGATTCACAGAAAAATGAGGGGATTTGCAACAATGGGCCAAAATAAGAAGGCTACGTGAAGAAAGTGGGTTTTGAACCTAGGCTTAAAGAAAATCTAGGATATAAATTTGGTGGAAGGGCATTCCAGTCTGGGCAGAAAAATTGTTTTCTGTGATATAGAAGATATTCAAGATTTTAAAGAACTCTTTATTTCATATTAATATACCCATTACATTATAATGAAATAAGACAAGCTTTGAATGAACTCTTATAAAGAAGAACTTTAAAACACTATTTTTATTTACCTACAGAAATATATATTCATATCTTGACTGTTAGTTTTTAAGAAAGCAAGTGAAAAATTCAGAAGCCATAAAGCTGCCTATAAAGCTTAAATAATAAAAATAATTTATTGTAAAAATAGAATAATGAAATCACCAACAGTGGATGACACAACCAAACTTTATATTCCTTGCTCAAATAGCGTAGTTAAATTGAGGAGAGGTATTTCTTCACCTTCTTGGTTTGAGCCTATCAAAATAATGACTACACTTGACCAGATGACAACTAAAATAATGACAGCTGTTAATAAATTCATATAATCACAATAACCATTGCAAAACTTGGCATATTGTATATGGTGAAAGCACGTGAAATGTTTGAAAGTCTGAGTTAAAGATAAAAACTTTAGGAACTGACCAAAACAGCTAGTGGGCAAGGAAAGCTCTCACTCCACTTGCTTCAGTGCTCCTTAGGATTAGCCACATTGCATTCTGAACTCCATGAGACCCAGTAGGGAGTCTGGGTATATCGGTCCCTGTCCTCGGACACCAAGATAGGATTAATCCTCAAATATATTTATTAGGTGTTACAGGCTGAATTGTATGCCCTCCCTACCCCCTCACCCCCCCCATCAATTTCAAATATTAAAGTCCTAACCCCTAATACCTCACAATGTAACTGCATTTGGAGACAGGGTCTTTAAAAGCATTAAAAATTTTAAAGAGGTTAAAGGTTCTCTTAGTTAAAATGAGGTCATTAGGGCAGGCCCTAATCCCATATGAATCATGTCCTCATAAAAAGAGGAAACCACAACACAGATAGACACAGAGGTAAAACCCAGAGAGAAGATGGCCATCTCCCAGCAAAGGAGAGGGGCCTCAGGAGAGAGGCATAACCCTTCTGAGACCAAGGACACCCAAACCGTGAGAAAATAAATCGCTATTGTTTAAGCCACTCAGTCTGTAGTGGTTACAGCAGCCCTAGCAAACTCATACATTATAGGAAACTCCTATGGGAGGAAATGAAGAGGGAGCTGGGAGAACCATGAACCCACAAAGCTGGTCTGACCCTGAGTGAAGGAGAAAGAGAGGGAAGGAAGGAAGGGGGGGGAGGGAGGGAGGGGAGAGAGGGAGGATGGAAAATCTGAGACAGCAGTGCAGGTCCAAGGCAAGTTTGGCAAGGCCATAGAAGAGTACTATAGCTCCCCAAAATGGATGCCTTGGTACCTCTGCCATCCTCAGTGACTGGCTGAGAACTGCTCATGAGCAGCAGCAGTGATGGATTTCACAGCACAGCAGTTGGATTTGTCAGTTTATTACACTCCTTACATCCAGAAATCTGAGAAGTGCATTTCATGGCTGTCCACGTTGGAAGACTGCCACAGCTCTGGGCAGTCCAGGAAGGACTTTATATTCAGACAACACAAACGCCCATAGAGATTCCCACTGAATGAACAAGTTTTTCAGTTTGGTTACTATGTGAAGTGACAGAACATTCTCATTCCCCCTCAAATATTGTTCCATGCTCTGTACAGTAAAAATCAATGAAGTCAGACCACACTGACTGAAGAATGCTGGTCACATGGAAGATAATTGTCCTGCAAATTACCTCTGAAGTTTTTGTGAAAAGACATGCTAGCTATCCAAATTAAAAATGTAAATAAAGATTATGATGATCCTGCTGAGGAGCTTCCAGAGCAAGGAGCTACAGGTGGTAAAACCTAGTTCAAAGGTGGTGTTTGGAGTTTGGACCCAAGATCACTCAGCCCATACCTTTTGAGCCTGCCTGCCTTCCTCTGTACAGAGAATAAAAATGCCTGTTTGTTTGTTTGTTTGTTTAAAACTATAAGTTGTCTAACATGCTATGTGAGGAACAGAACATAAAAAACAAATGTGCATGAATAGAGAACTTATTGGTTTCAAATCAAAACAAAAATGCAATGAAATTAATCTGCCATGCAAATTCAATCCTTGCATCTTCAATACCAAGCATAGTGATTGATTGAGAGGAGATGTTCAATTCATGTTAGAGGAACAAATAATTGCACACATATTGAATTACAGAGTTTCATCGTGGTTAATAATAAATGGAAGTAGTTCCTGTAAATGACTGTAATTAGCATGTCTGTGGTCAGGTAAGGAGGGGGTAAATTATCCAGAGGAGAAAGTCACAATGAGGCTCTTCTGAAGTCCTCAGAATCCAGAGTTAACCTCAAAAGTAGGGGGGAAATGTGGGGCACAGACAGAGGGTTGGGATCAGCAGGTTTTAGGGCAAGATTGCATCTGTAGGAGGGAGGAGGCTGAGGCATTTCATTTTACTTCCCCTTACAATGCCAGTACAGTGTAGTATTTAGGGAGAGAGGGCTGAAATACATGGCATTCAGTCTCCCCAAAACCAGCATCATCTCAGTTCGGAATTTATCAATGTCTTCCAATACCGATAAAATGGAAGTTTCCATTCTCTTCATTCATTTGTTCATTCATTCATTCATTCATTCATTCAGTGTTCATAATCAGATACTATGCCATCTGCTGGGGAAACACAAATTCATAAAATGTATTCTCTACTATTGAAGAGGAAGTTAAATGCATCAATAGACAATTATAGCACAATCTGTGAGATGTGGCAATACAGGTTATGTGTAAAGAGCTTCCAGAGCAGAGACAGAGAAGAATAAGTGGCTGCAGGGTAAGTAATGGGATCACAACAGGATGACATTTGAGCATCGCCAAGTGGAGCACCAGAAAGCAAGGAAGCATATTCTATCTAGACAGAAGAGCAAAGAAAGAGCAGGTGCAAAGACACAGAGGGGCAACAGTTTTGATTGAGATAAAGTGGGAAGGTGCAAGGGCAGATAAGGTTGTGGAAAGGGAAAGAAAAAAATAATTTTAAAGGTAAAATCTATTACAAATAGGTGTCTTTGGAGTCAGCTGAAGGAGACTCCGGGTAACGTGGGGCACAGTGAGGTACTGGGATTCTGGAAGAACGGTGGCCAAGAAGTGGCAAGAGAAGGGGCACAGGGTCCTGAAAGAGGAGTTGAAGGATACCAAAGACAAACTTGATTTCTTTTCTTTATCCTTTTCATATGTCATGTTATATATATATTTTTTTTAACTCTTCTTAGGACTTAACTTTCTCAAGCTATGCCCAACCCCTTGCTCAGGATTGGAGAGGCAAGTAGTGGCTCTGGGAAGATGTGATGGGACTGTGGGGAGGGGAAACTCAGAACTCACCAACTGCACCTGCACAGGACACCATCTGTGCCCGGAGTCCTTGACGCGCCTCCGAAATTACCCGCCTACCCCAGGGTGTCATGCCCACCCCCACCCCCACACACATGCATAGGCACATACACAAAGACACAGACATGCACCCCTCTCTGAAGCAGAAGCAAGCTCAAGAGCTGAAGATTTACCACTCCCCCCTGTCCAGAAGGCAGCCTACCCTCTGTTCAACTCCATCTGCCCACAGGAGACCACTCTGGATGGCTGGACACACCCTGCCCTGGAGTAATCGAGCTTCGGGAGACATAAATACCTCTCCATGTGGGATTCAGAGGGAGTCCATTTAAAAGTCCTACTCCAATTTAGATATTAAAAGTAATTAAAACAAATTCTTTACTAGCAATTTACCTAAATCATGCATAAGAACTAGAGTGTAGCTAAAAATCAAGTAATTGCCAAGGAATTTAAGTAACAAAGTTTGGCTCAAAACTCCAAATCCCTCCCTGTCAGGTGGGGCAGCAGAGTCAACGCAGTGGGAAAGACAGGCTGGAGTGGAGTCAGGCAAGCTGAGGGCTACTTAAGGCTGCAGTGGGCTGAAAAGTAAACAGCCCCCAGTGTCTGCATTCCTACCGATGGCTTCTGTGGGTCAGGCATTTTCTTATTCAGTCATTTCTTTTAATGTATGAAAAAGTACAAAGGAAAATACAGTAACACCTACGTAGCCACCATCCAAAGTTAACAAATGACATTTTGTCCTATTTGCTTGGGATTTTTTTTTTATTTTAAAAAAGTTACAGATGGGACGCCTGGGTGGCTCAGTCGTTAAGCATCTGCCTTTAGCTCAGGTCAGGATCTCAGGGTCCTGGGATCGAGCACCGCATGGGGCCCCCTTCTCGGCGGGAAGCCTGCTTCTCCCTCTCCCACTCCCCCTGCTAGTGTTCCCTCTCTCGCTGTGTCTCTCTCTGTCAAATAAATAAATACAATCTTTAAAAATAAATAAATAAATAAATAATAAAATAAAAAAGTTATAGATGAAGCCATTTGCATTTCCTAAGCCCCATTTCCTCCTCTCTCCCCTAGGAGTCAGCCTCTATGCCAGGAATCTCGTGCATATTCAGTAACATTTTCATATTTTGTCACATTTATATGAACCTGTAAATGTTATAAAGTATGGCTTTAGGTTTTTATTTTATTTCCTAAAATGTTCTCTTATCAACTCAAATATGTGGCTTCAAAATCTACCAGTGTTGATTAGTTGTTCCACTGCACTTATCAACTTTGCACATGCCATTAAATTTACTCATTTGTTTTGTTTATAATATGGTGCTTTCTCACCCTTAGACTATGAAAGAAACAGAGGGATTTCTCTGTTTTATTCAATAATGTATCCTGAGCACGTAAACAGTGCCTGCCACGTAGTTGATGCCTAACAAATATTTGTTGAATGAGTAATAGAATTCAGTTAATTTATTTAACTTTAATTTATTTAACTTTTTTATGCATGCTTCATAATTCACCTATTGCTTTACTAAGGTTTATTTGAATTATTCCTAATTTTTTGATATTGCAAACAATACTGCATACATGCAGAAGTCCCCCTCAGGCCATTTACCTAGAGCAGAATTTCTAGGTCATAGGATATGTCCTTTAAACTTCACTAGATGTTATCAAATTACTCTCCAAAGAGGTTTACCACTTTTCACTCTCACTGCTTTCCTACTTGCTCATTAACACTTGGCATGATCAGATTTTTTTTTCCAATCAGATAAAAGTAAAATGACATCTCAGTTTTCTATTAATTTACATTTTCCTGATTACTCACTAGTGTGATAGAGTATGTCTTCATACATGTCCTGGCTCTCTGGATTTCCTCTTCTGTATGGAACCTATTCATATGCTTTACCCATTTTTCTATTTGACTTTAAAAAAACAACTTATAGGAGTCTTTAGGCTGGATATGGTCATGCTTTTCCTTTGTTTTTCTGTCTTAGGCATTCAGAAGATTCCTAATTTCATATAGTCCAATCCATTAGTTTTCCTTACTCTGATGTCATAAAGATATCTTCCTGTCTCTCTCTATCGTAAAGATATCCTACTATATCTATCTATCTATCTTATAACTATATTTCCCACATACAGTTATAAAGTTTTCTTTCTCACATTCGTTCCTCTAATCCATCTTAAGTTTATTTTTATAAATGGTGTAAGGTACTGACCTAATTTCATTTAAAAAAAAAAAATTCAATGAAGAGTCCTTTCTGTACCGATTGTCGATCCCACCTCCATCGTATACCAAGGTCCTATATGTATGTGAGAACCTTCTCAAGCTACCTATTCTATTCTGTTTGATCTATTGGTCTACCCTTGTGCTAACTCCATCAGCCTTGTACTGAAAATTTTTATAAATCAATATATGGGCAAACCTTGTTTTTGGCTTTTTTACTTGTTTATTTCAAGATTGGCTATTCTTACAGTGCTACATTTGCATATGTGAGAATCTGCCATCACACAAATACACACACCTTATAACACAACTTCACAATACTGAAACATCCATATATGAATTTAAATCAACAAAATTATCTCACTAATTATTCCGGTCTCCTTCTCTTATTTATATTTATATTTTCTCCATAATGGTTGTACAGATTTTTATTTATTCGTAAGGACCATATAGCTTTAGTTGACAGCATGAAGAGTATTTTTTCTACTACATTTTTAATGGGTCATTTCTGGTGTATAAGTGGAAGAAAAGCAATACCACCAAATCTGGAGTCAATTCACCCCAATTTCATCATACATACAGTGAGCATGGGCGAATTCTTTAATCTCTCTGTGACTCAGTTTTCTCAAATTTCAAATGGGAATAATATCAATGCTACCTCATAAGATGGTTGTGAGAGGTAAATAACTGAACTATACGCAAAGTGCCTGGCACATAGTAACCAAATGTAAATGTTAAATTTCATTATTATAGGAATATCATTAATTTGTGTAAATTAATTTTATGTCTAGTGGCCTTGCAAACTCTCTTGTTAGTTCAAATAGTTTGTAGATCATTTTAGATTTTCTTTTTAATAATGATATAATCTGCAAGTAGGAATAAACTTAGTTTCTTCCTTCCTACTCCTTATATGTATAAATATTCCTCTTTCTTGTCTTACTATATTATCCAAGACTTACAGTATCATGATAAGTGGAGCAGGAAATAAGAACATTCTTATCTAACTCCCTTTAAAAGATATATGCTAAAGTTTCATCATTAATACTTATGTTGCCATAATTTCTTGTTAGATACTCTTTATCAGGTTAAGGAAGCCCACTGCATTTCCTAGTTTGATAGGTGTTTTTATCATAAATGGGTCTTGATGTAGGGATTTTGATTTTCCTAAATTTAATACCTACATTGTAGCTTACACTAAACATTTAGCAACAATATACTTTGGGCCAGGAATCAGCAAAATACAGCCTACACAACCTGTTTTGTAAAAAAAAAAAAAAAAATTTAAATACAATTTTTAAAAAGCATATTGGAACATAGCCACACCTGTTTATTTACAAATTATCCACGGTTGCTTTCAAACAATAAAGACAGTTGGATAAATAGCTGACAGAGACCAAATGGCCCACAAAGCCTGAAATATTTAACATCTGGCCCTTTAGAGAAAAAGTTCGCCCACCCTGATATACACCATATTAAATCCCTCCTCTTACAATTTACCCTCTATACTGGAGGGCTGAGGAAAAACCAGGAAGCAGGACAAAGAGGCTTTTTGAAAAAATGTCTCTTCTAGCTCCCTAACCTTTGTCCACTTCCTCTCCTATCAAAGGTTCTCTTTTCTCTTTCCTTTCCCCCCCATTCCTTCTTCCCCTTTTACTTCTCTCTTTTTTTCCCCCTTACTCTTCTATATTTTTTAAAAAGCAATACAAAATCTCTTCCTCTGACTAAATCAAAAAGAAAACGGGCCAACATTTCTTCAATATCTAGTATGTACCAAGCGCTATACTAAATTACTTCATTCAGAATTCATTCACTCAACAAATACAGATCAAACATTATATGCCAGGTACTATTCTAGGGGCTTGACATATAATAGTGAACCAAACAAAGATTCCTGCTGTCGTGAAGCTTACAATTTAATGGAGAGAAACAAACAATTAAAAATAAGGAAATAATATGTGATCGAGAAAGAGCAGATTGAGGAGGTATAAAGAAAGGAGGATGGGGGGGCAAGAATGCAATGTGGTACATGGCAGTCAGCAGGTTTCATTGACAAGGTGACATCTGAGCAAAGACTTGAAGGAGGTAAGGGAGGGAACACAGAAAGTCCATAGCAGGAGTATTCCTGGTGTATTCACCCAAGGAAGCCAGTGTGGCTGGGACAGATGAAGCAAAAAGCATAGGAGATGAGATGAGAAAGACTATAGGGGCTGGTATCCAAGATCTTTAAAGAACTCAAACTCAACACCCAAAAAAACAAATAATCAAGTCAAAAAATGTGCAGAAGGCATGAACAGACAATTCTCCAAAGAAGACATACAAATGGCTAACAGACACACAAAAAAATGTTCAACATCATTAGCCATCAGGGAAATTCAAATCAAAACCACACTGAGATACCACCTTACACCAGTTAGAATGGCAAACATTAACAAGGCATGAAACAACAAATGTTGGAGAGGATGTGGAGAAATGGGAACACTCTTACACTGTGGGAATGCAAGCTGGTACAGCCAGTTTGGAAAATAGTATGGAGGTTCCTCAGAAAGTTAAAAATAGAGCTACCCTATGACCCAGCAATTGCACTACTGGGTATTTACCACAAAGATATGGATGTAGTGAAAAGAAGGGCCACATGCACCCCAATGTTCATAGCAGCAATGTCCACAATAGCTAAACTGTGGAAGAAGCTGAGATGCCCTTCAATAGAAGAATAGAGAAAGAAGATGTGGTCCATAAATACGATGGAATATTACTCAGCCATCAGAAAGGATGACTACCCACCATTTACATCAAAATGGATGGAACCGGAAGGGATTATGCTAAGTGAAATAAGTCAAGCAGAGAAAGACAACTATCATATGGTTTCACTTATTTGTGGAACATAAGGAACAGCATGGAGGACATTAGGAGAAGGAAGGGAAAACAGAAGGGGGGGAATCAGAGGGGGAGAGGAACCATGTGAGACTATAGACTCTGGGATACAATCTGAGGGTTTCAGAGGGGAGGGAGGTGGTGGGATGGGGTAGCCTGGTGATGCGTATTCAGGAGGGCATGTGTTGTAATGAGCACTGGGTGTTATATGCAAATAATGAATCATGGAACACGACATCAAAAAAAAAAAAAAAGACTATAGGGGCTGGGTCAGAGGTCCTTGTAGGCTTTATTCTGATGGAAATGAGGAGCCTCTGAAGGGTTTTGAGCAGAGGAGTTCAGTGATCTGGCTGATTTTAAAAAGGATCATTCTGGCTATTGTGGTGAGGACCAGTTATAGAAGCTACAAGGCCAGTCCGGGGGGAAACTGCAATATTGAGGGAGAGTTCATATCATTTAATCCCCCAACATGTGGATGAGATGGATGATATTATTATGTCCTTTTTGTGCATGAGGAAACTAAGACTGCAGACAGATAACACACCAGGGCACACAGCTACTGTAAAGCAGAGCTGGTTCACACCCAGAGTCTGCCAAGGTCCAAGTGTGGTATCTGATTCCAGATAAAAGTCTGGAATCAGACTTTTAGCTAGGCTGCAATGGGGAAGTTACTCAAGTTAAAGAGCTGAAGGCTATCAGCAGAAAGGAGAAGCGACAAGGGACAAAAGCAGGGAAGGAATGTGTTTTGCTTTTCAGAACCAACAGTTCCAACCAAGGAGGTGCCCAACTATGTGTTTCACCTGATAACCCTTTGCTAGCTGTGCCTTGCTTGGTAAGCCCCTTAGGTGAGCCAGTTTGAGCAGGACTAGAGCTAAGGACCTGTGCAGAAGCCCCCTGAGTTGTCCTGAAGTTACCTTTAGCTCATTATAATAGTAAAATCTCCTCCAGGTGGAGTTTCCCACCACTTTTTTGGAACACACAATGTGTTGCTAGCATGTTGACAGCTAGGCATTCACAATTGAACAGAAATACCTATGCGAGTTCCCTGCCCCCACTCCCTAATACACTGAATAAAAGCTTCCTGTACTAACCCTACAGAAGACAGTGCTTTGAGAGCTCTGTCTCCTTACTTGTCACAAGTAATAAAAAGTCCTTTGCTTTCAACATCTCCTTGGGTTGTGTTCAATTTAATTCACCCTAAGCCACAAACCCCTTGAGTCCGGCTACAAGATCGACATGGACTTCACTATGTGAATGTGCTTCAAAAAATAATCATTATTTAATGTATGATATTATAATTATTTCAAGAGTTTCATGATTTTAAATTAATCATATATGTGGCATCTAAAGGTGGTGTCTCTCCTGATCGGATGGCAGCCCCCAAATGTGGGGTGATGATCTGATGATCGGGGCCGGGGGGGGGGTGGTCTTGGAGTCCTGGCACAGGCTGTGAAAAGAGTTACCTGAGGCAGAACAAAGGAGAGAGGAGTGTATTGAATACAGTACAGGGGAGCAGAGGGCCCTGTCCGCCCGAGGCAGCAGGCGGGGGATGTTTTTAAAGGGGGAAGATGAGGAGGTGTAGGGAGATATGGAATTCTCCCTTTTTTGTAACTGTGCCTCATAGTAAGTAGCTCATTGGTTAGTTAGGGCCCATGGATATTCTGAGGTGGGTCTCCTCGTGGGCCTGTCTGTATGCAGCCAGGCGGCTGGGGTCACTTTGGGCCCTTCTGCCTTGATCAAGTTTCCAGTGCTCAAGCCTATTGTCTAAAAGTGGCCTCTACAACATATTTATTAAAATCTCATAGATTTTTAGATAAATCATATTTCTTTTTAATAAAACCTACTTGGATGCCATAGATCCAGACTCCTGGATTTTGTTCTTGAACTACTTATTTTTTCAAATTTTTTCAAAAAAATTAAACCTAGGGGCACTTGTGTGTCTCAGTGGGTTAAGCATCCAACTCTTGATTTCAGCTCAAGTCACGCTGATCTCAGGGATCGAGCCCAGCCTTGCCTCAGATGCCCTGCCCCACTGGGAGTCTGCTTCTCCCTCTCCCTCTGCCCCTACACTTCCCCTCTCTCTCTCTAATAAATAAATTTTAAAAAAAATTATACCTAGATTTTCAAATATTAGTTTTGCTTCAAATACACCTAAGGACCCAGAGATTTATTTACTTTAGCCCTAGAAATGAGGATCCAACATTATGTTCCCACTCTCCTATAAAGTCTCAGATTGTATTCTCTAAAAGTCATTTCACCACTTGAGTGTTTTTTTTTTTAAATCTCTTGACTAATAGGTACATTGCCAAGCTCAAATCCCATCTTGCACACTATAATGCTATCTTCTGTAATATCACTGGTAAGAAAGACAGTTATAGAGAAGGACTTGCCAGCAAAATGTTTCTACTGACTCTTCAGGCACAAATTGAGCAGCTCCAGCCACTCAACATAAAACATGAACGACATAAAAATAGGTCATACAAATTTGATCTCTAATCTAGGGATGCTGAGTTTTTAAGCCAGCCACTTTGACCCAGGTTTATAGGTACGTGATGTTGAGAAATTTAAATATATATGTGTGTATATTGTTAAAAAGAAAACCATAGGCCAAAATGATGTCTTAGACCAAGTCATGAAACCAGGGCTTAATACCCAACCTAACTGCAGTTTCAACCTCCCCCAGAAATATGTCTTACCCATTGGCCAGTCAGGATTTTTCTGATAAGTACCAATGAACTACTCTGTCACATGGGTCCTCTCCATTGCCCAAAAGAGGATGAGGTGACCTGCATGATAAGACCTACTGCTCTTTCCCCACCCCACCATCCAAGGGAAAGTGACCTTGCCTGGAACAATCCTTTCTCTTCTTTTGCTAACAACTTCCTTGCCCTACCCTACTTCCTATAAAGCCTTCCATTTTGCACAACTCCTTGGAGCTACCCTCTACTTGCTAGATAGGATGCTGCCCAATTTATGAATCACTTAATAAAGTCAATTAGATCTTCAAATTTACTCAGTTGAATTTTTGCTTTTTAACAGTATGTAATCAATATATGAAAATACAGTCAAGAATTTAAATCAATCAGCCACAGACCCTTACTGAATTTATTGAGTGGCCCTTAGGCATTATCTTAGTCCCTGGGGATTCAGTGCTGAGAATAAAAAGGTCAAGACCCCTGCCTTCATTAAGCTTATAGCCTAGTAGAAAAACCAAATAATAAATACATAATTAGAAGTATTAGGGAAGCCATGAAGAAGGAGGGAAGGTGCAGGACTGCTCTAAACAAGGACTAAACCCAGTTCAGTGTGGGAGGGAGAGGGTAGTTAGAGAAGCCTGCCCTATACAAGTGATGTTTCAGCTTGACTTGAAGGACATGTACAAGTTAGTCAAGCAAAAAGAGCAAATACGTAGAGAAAGAAAGAATATTTCAACAGAAGAAACTGATACAGGAGTGAATCAATGCTTTGGGGAAAAAGAAAAGTCGGGTGTGCCTGATGGAAAACAGGACAAAGTGGGCACCGTGTGTGGTGAAGCTGGAGACAGGCAGGGGCTGGGTCAGGTCTGGCTAGAAGTTTGCATTTAACTCTAAGAGCAAAGAGAAACCACTAGGGGGGATTTTTAGTAGTGGAGTGACATCTAGTTTTCATTTTATAAAGGTCAGTAAGGTGCTATGTGAAGACTGGATCAGAAGGGAACAAGAATGAAGCGCATTTAGGAGGCGGTTGTAATCATGCAGAGGACAGGGACAGGGATGGAGGCAGAGGTACAGGCGGCGGAATGGGCAAAGATGAACAGATTCAAGTCAATAGGGACAGTGTGGGGCATGAGTGAGAAGCAAAACCCGACGAGGAACCCTCATTTTCTGACTGGCTAGCTAGAAGGGTCATTCACTAAGATGGGGAACATGGAGAGGTGCTACTTCACACTGGATGTGACTCGGTGTGAAGTCACAAGGAGGAGGTCATGGGACCTCTAATCTATAGCCAGTCAGAAATACAGGTAATAAGCGGGGCTTGCCATTGGTGTATGAAGCGGGGGTGGGGGAAGCAGTCTTATGGGACCGAGCCTTTAACCTGTGGGAGCTGATGCTACCTCAGGGTAGAGTCTGAATTGAGCTGAATTGTAGGACACCCAGCTGGTGTCCCTAGAATTGCTTGGTGCTGTGTGGGAAACCAGCCCCCCAACCCTCACATTGAAATTGGGTGCTCAGATCACCAAAAAAGACAGGAACTGGAGTGGACCTCCAGAGACACACGACTGACGCAAAGGAGGTAACGTATCAAAGAACATTCTGATTACTTTACAACTCTGCTGAGGGCTGACAACATTCTAATCATTTAAACATTTCCCTTTTTCTTTCCTTCCTTGGTGAATGGTGATGTACCTATTGATTACACCATAAAGATAACAGGGGAAGGAAGGAAGGACTGCTTTTCTCATTCTGTTGTCTTTTTAGAGCCCTCTTCCTGGTTCCAAACACTCAAAAGGGAATGCAGAATTTACAGTTATGGGGGAAGTTGCTTCTGAGCATGATTAAGTGCTTTTTATCTTTCTTTCACACAAAGGCATGCAAATACCAAGCTATTCGATTACAGAATCATATCCTTTCTATTTTTAAATTATATTCTAGATCACATTATATGCCAATTATGATAAAATATTTTACAATAACGCAAAGGCGTTTGCGTAATCAATCCGCACTTCCTATTCAACTCCTAAATATATACCCTAGGTGGGTCTCAAATGTGGTCCCCATACTCGGAGCATTAACATCACTTGGGATTTTGTTAGAATGCAGATGCATGGGCCCCACTACAGACCTACTAAATCAGAAATTCTGGGGGTGGAGCCCAGCACTTTTCTTAACAAGCCTTCCAGGTGATTCTAATGCATGCTAATGCTTGAGAACTGTCTTAGAACACTTCTTCCAACCTTTTCACATTTAAAAGTGATGTTATTTGTACAATGCCCTATATTAAAAGGAGAAATTGCTAGAGGCTTGAAGCCACCAGCCCAGGGCTCCAGCTGCCCTAGACCCTGTTCAGTGGTGTTGGCCTAAGCACCTGTTTATAATCCTTTCACAGCCCACCAGAGGAAAACTCACCTGGACATACACCAGTGCAAAATGTTCACTGTGGTTTTGTCTCTAATAATGAAAAATCAGGACTCACCTGAAAACCCATCAACAGAGAAGAAAGGTTAAATTGTAGTATGTTGGTACATTAGAATACCATTCACAGTTAAAATGAATTCATTGGAGCTACATGTTTCAACACAAAGAAATCTCAAAAACATTATGTTGAGCAAAAAAAGCAGGTTGTAGAAGAATATATATAGTTTGATGTTTATATAATGTTTATAACATGCTGTACAATGTGTTGTTTATGGCATGTCTGCCTGCAGTTAAATCATAATAATATGATAAAAGACATGATAAGCAGTCTATTTGGAACAGGAGTTAGCTCTGGAGCAGCATGGCAAGAGGAAAGGGGATCAGGGATGTGTACTAGCAGGGCTTCACCAATGGTATTTCTTAAACCACCTAAAGAAAATTCAGCAGTAAATTAAGATTTGACATGAGGGGAGATGAGTGCACAGCCATTTCTTTATTACTTTTTATACTTTTCTGTATACATGAAATATTTCATTAAAATTTTTGATTAAAGAGGCACCTGGTTAAGCATCCGACTCTTGATTTCCATTCAGGTATTGATCTCGGGGTCATGAGATTGAGCCCCTGCTTCGAGCTCACACTGGGCATGCAGCCTGCTTAAGATTCTGCCTCTCCCTCTCCCTCTGCCCCTCCCCTGTGCACACGTGCGCTCTCTCTCAAAAAATAGAGTTTTTGATTAAAACAATCAGTTGGAATTTGCTATTAAACTTCCTGAGTTTTAAGACCAACTATGACAATAGATCTTTGGTATAAGGCAGATTATTTTCTCTCTCAGGCCCTCAGTTTCCTCATTTACAAAATAGAGGAAGCTGAATTCAGTGACCTCTGAAATCTGTCTGTCTCTTTCACCCTCTCTGATCTATTCTGGTGCTCAAATAGAAAAAGCTCAAGTCCCTTGCCTTTTTCCTCTCCACATATAGGTTCCTCAGCCCTTGTTCCTTGTCCAGCTGTCCCCACTAATAGCCCCCTCGTTTACAATAGCCTCAGCAACTGGGACAGGGACTAATAACATATCACAAAGCAAGAGTCATAAAACCTGTGTTCTAAGATATATTTTAAGGCAAAAAAATAAAAAATAAAAATAAAACCAGAAAAGTTTGGCACACAGACAAGCTGTGTGGGATTTAGAAAATGACCTTGAATTTGTAAGCAACCTTTCCTTGAAGGATAATCTTCCCTAAGATTCCCTAAGCAGTGGATTTCACCAGGTGGAAGAGAATTTTGAATTGACATTATAGCAATGTACACTATTTTATCCCTATTCTTTGGGCATCACCTCCACTTCTTTTCCCCACCTCAACATCAGATGCAATTCAACACAATTAATTAGCTGACATTTTCCATGAAGGAAAGCCTAGCTTCTCATTGTCCATTGATTCTCCTGAGCTGCTCTCAAGTTATGCCTTACAAGGGCAATTACCTTTCCAAATACACTTGTTTGTTGATCAGTCATTCCAACATCAACATCATAATACTGATGAACTATACCTACAAAGGGTGGCCAATTTTGACTAACTTATTATTTACTACAAAATATTTCAAATACACAATTATATCCACCACCAAGATGTCTTATTTTTTTTACAGTTTTGCTAATTTACATATTCAAATCAGCAGGCCAGGTAAGGATGGCATTTTCTGCTTTGTGGTTTGTGACATCATATCACAAGTGTGGTTCCAGGCCTCTTTTGAAGCATTTGATTAGAGCAATATGTTAGGAAACATATCTAATATTGACTGATAAGTAATATAAGTCAAAAATAAGCCAATCTTGGGGTGCCTGGGTGGCTCAGTCGTTAAGCATCTGCCTTCGGCTCAGGTCATGATCCCAGGATCCTGGGATGGAGCCCCCCGCATCGGGCTCCCTGCTCGGTGGGAAGCCTGCTTCTTCCTCTCCCACTCTCCCTGCTTGTGTTCCTTCTCTCTCTGTGTCTCTCTCTGTCAAATAAATAAATAAAAAATCTTAAAAAAAAAAATAAGCCAATCTTATTTCAGCTCTAACGTGTACTAAGTAGTCTAAGGAAATCATCTCTTAGCCTTGCTTTCCTAATCTATGATATGTACAAATTGGACTTTGTTAATAAAATCCCGCCAATCTCTGAAATCCTTTGGTTCCTTGGAATGGCTAAATAAACCAATTGTTCTAGCCTTATATGTGTAGTCCCAGTCTAAGTTTTCAACTTTTTTGGTTGAAAAATGAAAAATTCATTAATGAATCATGTAGACTCCAGCTAGATTCAATATAGTGTGTGTATACATATTTACTTATTTTTATAAAAGGTACATATTTTAAGAGAAAGAAAAATACACACTACACATATATCATACAAAAAATAAATGTCCAGCATTCTATTATTATACATAATAGCATACAGTTCATGCTTGCTGAATTAACAGGATTAATCATTAAGTTCATACTGTGTCAGAGACTATGCTAGGAATTTATAACAATTTCTTATTTAATTCTTACAACAACTCTGAGAGGGGGATACTTTCTACCTGGTATGAATCATAGCACTATAAATACTAGTCAAGATTCTAAGTGTGTCTTGGCGTACCTCAGTGACAATATTAATACCCCAAAGACAGACACATGCTTTATAAATGAACTTTTTATGGGCTTCACCCTTGTGTATCACTGAAACAACTTCTGGCTTTTGTTTAACATTTACCTTCAACTTTATCCTTCTTACTTCAGTACTCTTGTGACATTTTCCATTATTCATTGTTTTGATGTGCCTCTCTGGTGATTAAAAACAAAGCTAAAATAATGGGGCCTGGAATGACAATTAGTCAGACCTTATTCTCACTTAGATGAACCCCGTTTGAATTTTACCACCTTGTGGCCCCTAGAATTACCTGTGGTACCTATTTTATCTTTACCAGACTTCTTAATATATTCAGTTATCTATATCAATTTCTTAATTTCCTTTGAGGGTCTATTAAACTGGTCGGAAAATTGCTGTCAATAATGTGCATTGGGTTACAGTAAAACATCTGAAAGGGTCCTTCATACTCAAATGGAAAAGATGGAGAAATGTAGAGTGGATGGTAGGACAACTAGTAACTATTATATCCACTATACTCAAAAGGCTAGTGATGAAAAAAAGATTTTCAACCTGGACAAAGAATTGTGCCACAGGGTTCTCCCCTTGACCTTCTTTGGCTCCCAAATATTACCAATGACTTAAATGGACAGAATGTGAAGATGTGAAGATGACAAAAAATTGAGTGGGGTAATGATGGATTATATAAATCAAAATAAACTTGACAGGGTAAAGAGATGAGTCAAGTCAAACAAATTGAAATTTAAGAGAGATAAGTTTGAGATCCAAAAAGAAACTTCCTAAGTACAGAATGTTTTGGGGGAAAAAAATGGTCTGCAACTACCTTAAAAGAGACATAGGAACTTTAGCTGACAGTAAATTCAATATGAATCAACAATATAGTATGACTACCTGAAAGCTGGTGCCACCTTTAGTGATACTAGAAACAAGAAATTTCTGCAATAACAGAAATAGTATTTAAAAGAAGTGAGGTCATAGGCCTGCTCTTCCTGACACTGGTAATTTATTTCCATATTGTATATATTTTTTGGTGTCCAACCTTAAAGATACAGACAAAGTGGCATTAAACCTTAAAGATGTAGACAAACGACATTCAGTTTCTCACATCAGAAGGGTCCCATGTCAGATGAAGAGACTATTTTAAACTATAATTTTTTTAGAAAAAGATATTCATCTGGAGGAAAGAAGACTAAAGAAGGATATGACAGCTATTCTTAAAATATTTTTGAAGTGGTATATGGAATGAAAATAGTCTTACTCTGAAGGACCCCAAAAGGTCAAGTGAATCAATAGGTTCAAAGAAAACAGACTGCCACTTAGCATAACAAGGACATTTATGGGATAGGATGACAAGATTGTGAGTTTCCCCCATGTTAGATAAAGGGATAATAGACTGAACCATCTATTGCTGGGATACTGCATGGGGGATTAACACATGAGTGGGAGTTTTGTGATGCATTTTGAGGTCCCTTGTAAACCTGAAAGAAAATAAATTCACAATCTACAAGTTGCCTAAAAAGAGGGTGACTGTTAAAGACGTACTCATGTTACCAATGATCTCAGCAAGATATGGTTTGAAGTTAAATCTACTTTCCACCCACTCCTCAAATATGTATACACATATAAAAAACAAACATGATTCTTTTCAAAGAGGAATAAACACCAAAGCCTCATTAGTTCAGGTTTTACTCTGAAATTTGTAGTAATTCAGAGGGAAATAGGATCAGTTTGCCATCTGCAAGGAAAAAAATGTTTGTGAAGTAAATTATTAATATAAAAAAATTCTGGGAGGAAAGCTTGTCCTTATATCTAAAGTCAAGAAAACACTATTAAAAATAATTAGCTTGGAATTTCTGTACAAATAAATCTTTCTAATTTTTGAATGACCCCTTCTTTACCTCAAGTCAGATAGGATTAAACAGTTATAAGTACTTGTGAGCAGCATTTATTCTGAACACAGTTGATCCTTGAACAACATGGATTTGAACTGCACAGGTCCACTTATACACAGATTTTTGTTAAATACATACAGTTCAGTAATTTAAATTTTCTTTTCCTTATGATTTTTAATAACATTTTCTTTCTCTAGCTTACTTCATTATAAGAATACAGTATGTAATACATATAACATACAAAATATGTGTTGATTGATTATGCTAATTGGTAAGGCTTCCAATCAACAGTAGGCTATTAGTAATTAAGTTTGGGGGGAGTCAAAAGTTATACAGATTTTTGACTGTGCAGGGCATCAGCACCCCCAGATTCTGCATTGTTCAATGCTTAGCTGTATTGTACAAATGACTGAAAATAATAGTTATTTTTTTAATGTTAAGAAATCCAGCTTTCATGTGACCTGGGCATTTCCCAAGTTTAAATTAGGCCCCACTAATTCAAGTTATTAAGGAACTTCTTTGGTGATAGGTTGCTTTGAATTCTTGATTACAGATAAGCAAGAAATTATAATAGAGCTTTACTAACCAAAACAAAGTAATTACAAACTAGAGAGAGATAAATGTATTGTGAATAATCTAAAACTTACCTTAAAAAAATCCAACCAAAGCTAGAGAATCACACACACTGGCCATAAATTACAGAAACTGGGTCAACCCATAGAACCCAATGTTGTCAAATGCATGACTGGCAGGACCACATGGGCATGTGACCTGTGCAGTTCACTCAAAAGGCCCTCCACCCAGACTGGTTGCACACTTGGTTTAATGTTCTACTGTCAAAGTCTAGAAAGTCAATAATTTTTTAACACTGGTCCCTACAAATTACGTACGTAGTCCCGGAGATTTGTACAAAATGGTGACTGAGACAGAAAAGGCAAGCAAATGAAACGCATACACACTGACAAAATCTAAATATAGTTCCATTTATTAATGAGCAACTATATCCTGTAATCAAGGCACAGCCTGTTGGTTAAAGTTATAAAGAATTACTTTACTTGTTTAATGTGTAAACTAAAGCTAATTCACAAATTTGCTAATTGTTTTCCTCTGCTGCAGATGTGAGCTGCCAACCAGTGGAGCTTGAGTATTCAAAAGTAATCAGCCACCATTTCAAACTCCATCAAAAAGTCATGTATCATTTTCAGAAGGCATGAAATTTTGGTACATTTGTACTGGAGTTATAGAAGGAGTGATGAAGCTAGTGTGAATTTTAAGACAACAAACAATCTCTTCACTATACTGTGTAAAAAGAGAAGTAGCAAAGAACCACTGTAGTACCTTCAGCTTTTTCAGTATTCTCTGGACTGTGAACTGCCAAAGCTACATATGAATGAGGGAATTGTGAACCTTTGCTCAAATTAATTCTCCCTGATGTGGGATGTAAAGTGCCTTTCACCAGTGACACACAAACACCTTTATATCCACATGTACCTGACAGAAGGAGTTATCCAAAACTTTAAATATCACAAATAAGATTTTGTGTATATCACTACCGTCTCAACTTTAGAATTTCATTCATTTCTAAACACATAAATCTAGAAATGAAACAATCAGGAAAAAATCAAGATGAAGAATCAAATATAAAACCCATCTTAGTTTTAACTTAACAAGTGTTTCCCCATTTAATTTCAAAGTTCATAAGTAGAGTCTACGTAGCTCTAGAGAGTTATTTAACAACACCCTGGATTTATATAACATTTGTTCCAAAGAGCACAAAGAACATTCATATACAGCATATAATTTGTCTATACTATAATCCTATAAAAATCTGGAAAAAAAGCATGATCCTCATTTTAAAAATGGTAGAACTGAGGCACAAAATAGATAAAAGCTTGCCCAAGATGCCACACATACATATGTGCATGTGCATACACACATGCACACCCACACATACACATGCACACAACAGAAAGTAAACCATATTTTCCAAATTATTTCTCCTTTTTAACATTTTCATATGATTAGAATCTCAGTGAAAGATTACGAAATGTATGCCTACAAAAGATATTAGTTACAATGTAATTTCAATTATAAATCATTTTACTTGGAGTTCTATGAGGTACTAAAAATTTTTTAACAAACATGCAAATTAAGAGATTTTATGTTTTAATCTAATTCTGAAATTATATTGAAATTTAGCACCAGCTCATATTCTACAGACAAAAGAAAACTAATATAGGGACAACCTATGATAAGAGCAGTCTATTAAACAAAATTATATTTTGATTTCTAAAGCTGCCTCGCAAGAACAGAGGTTATAATTTCTGGAAGGAGCCATATACAAATAAATAAAGAGCCAAAGTTCATGCAAAGAAACATTTTCTAGTCTGTAATTCACATCTCCGCTTCCTCACTACCTTACACTACCTCAAGTCCTTAGCCAAATAGTTGTAGATTTGTTGCTCAATTTAAAAACCCTCCGGGAGTCACGTCTTTAATTAGCGTTGTGACGTCTTACGTCATGATGTTGCGTCACCACGTGATGACGCTGTGCCATCACACACATCATCGCATATTGACACAATGTCATGGCATAATATCATCAAATTAAATTCGACAGCATTCCCTTAGCCTGGCCCCAGGAAGGACAAGAGAGATTAAAACATTTTCTTTGCTCTTGTCAACACTCTTGGTCTGTAGACAAGAACAGCGGACTTCACAAATCATTTCCGGGTTTCCTAAAACTTACTGGATCCCGTAGTAGAGGCATTGGAAAGTTACAAAGGAGAATTTGTAGGGATGGTTTTCGTAGGCTGTTACTTGTTTTGCCCCATAACTAGAAACACCTGAATCCCATTTTAGAGATAAATATTTGCATATGTTAGGTTTTTTTTTTTTATGGTCATAAGAGCATAGTATATGGTCTTACGGAAAAAGAAAACTAATTCTTTGGCTCCTCGTTTCTTGCCCTCATCATCCACCTTCTTCCAATTTTCTTTCCTCCTTTCCCACATTCTTCTCTAACATTCTGAAATAGCAAGTAATGGGAGGGCAGGAGGCAGATGCAGCCAGTAGTTTTGACCAAGAACATTTATGTAAGGTTGGAAGGAGTGTTGAAGTTGTGATAGGGGATCTTTTGCCAACACAGCCTGATGACAAGCTGAGTCTCCATGTTAGCATCCATTATAAATATGGGGCAGTTGAATAAGACATACCCAAATGTTATCCAAACTATATCTGGACACTATCTGAATTTACTTATAAACTCTTCCAAAAAGATGTAGTTACCAGTTCATTAAATGTTAACATGAAGTTTGTGTGCATGCATGACCTCTCTTTCATTAACTCAGTCCTTATGTGCAGTTACTGTTTTAGGTACAAGAACTCAGGTCAAGCAGAATAAACAGTGTCACCTTGAAGAGTCCACAGAGCAATAAGGGAGACAGGTAAGCAACAGATTTCAAGACAATCTGCTAAGGGCTCTAATGATGAGACAGAGTATTCTGGAGACTCAGAAAGGGAAAGGAGTATCTGGAGTTGCCAAAAGGATCCTACAAGGGAGGTAACATTTTTGAATCTTGAAAAATGAGTAGGCAGAGGAGAAAAAAATTCCAGATTCAAATGCAAAAAACTGGGCATATAAGAGATCCTAAAGTATTAGACTGATTCATCCTTTTGTAGATATTTTCTCAAAATGATCCATTCATATAAATGATATTTTGAGGGATACTGACTCACACACTAACATTACCATAATCCTTCATCATAATTACAAACAGCTTCTAGATGACTGTTAAACACACTACATCAATGCAGTAGAGTTATCTTTTAGGAGCGTTTTCTATCCATGAGGCTAAATATGTTATTCTCTTTTCATAACCAAATAAAAATTAGAAATCACAGTCACTTGTGTTTTCTAGAAAGCATTTGACTAGCCACAAAGATCTTGGTAACTTCTTTTCTGGTATGTACATAAAGATGGATTGGAAAAATCCCTGCTGATGATTCACCTTTTTAAAATAAGCATTGAAGAATATTTGTTTTTTAATACACTATGGAAGAAGCACTTCAGCTCAGTCAATGGTAAGTGGTTATATATTTTGACAATTGGTCCCACATGAAAGCCACAGGTAGGTATTTTCTACTGCTACCATAATCCTCAAAAGGTTTTTAAAAACTAGACATGACAAGAGAATAAAAACTCTAGGGGATTTCAGCCCCCAAAGACTTGCCTTTATCTTTCTGAAAATTACATGATGTTGAGAGGCAAGTTTTCAAACAAGTTTCTAAAATGTCATTTCTAAGCTAGATGTACACATAGCTTTTTGGAAATTAGGAATTATTTAATGAAAATAGCTTTAACATATAGTTTTTAAACCATGTCAAATATACATATATAATGTATATTCATTAACATATCTTTTCTATAAAATGATAAAAAACAGATAATTAGCAACTAGACTCCCAAAGACATGCCATAAGGAATAAACGGTGAGAGAGAAGAAATTTTCCAAATACCAATTCTTTCTCACATATAGAACATACAAAATTTTATCATAATAGAATAGTAAAGAAACAAGATGTCATAAGAAATTTACTTAAATGTTGCAGTTTAGAAAATAAAATACAGAGAATATGGGAGACAAGATCTGCATAAGATAAGAACCCAATGGCACCCAACAGTAGGCTATAGAGTTAACAAACTTAAGACTTATTTCTTTAAGAATATTAAGTATATCTTTTTTAAAAATTCCAAATCCAGAAGAAAAAAATAAGAACAGCAACAATAGCAACTTCAAAAACATCCTTGTTTTTGCAGATTTATTCAGATGGATATTAATGCACTTTTCATCCAGATAAAATTCATTTTATGGAACAAATATGCCACAAATGTGGCAAAAACTTTACACTCAGTCTATCTCTTTCAGAGAAAAGAATATTTTATAGTAGTGTAGTCACCCATAACTTGTCGGTTTTACAAGTTCAGAGTTCCACATACTAGCTTTCTTAAACTGGGACTCATTTTTGCAAATATGTCTCAGTTATATAGCAACAGAGTAAGCCTAGGAGTAGGGTTGGAAGTCTTCACATGGAGCCTGTCTACCTCCATATTTTATACCTACATCGAGATATATGTTCTGCAACTATATCTGAGACAGGTATAGCAAACACCTGTACTCATTCTTCCTGCCCCTCTATCTTTTCTATACTCCTATATCTTCCTACCTGTATCTTTTCTTCTCCTTAATGAGGACTTTTCAGATTACCATGAATTGAAACAAAACAGTCCACAGGGAGATTTTTTAAATCTTAATTACCTATATGAATAATCTTCTTTAAGTTATATGATTCAGAGAGAGGGGAGGTAAGAGCACTTTCACTTATTATGGATCTGCTAGCTACTAGAAAAGCTAGGTGCTTTACATATGTTGTTCAGTTCAGTCACATTTTTAATGATCTTGAAGGGGAACATGATTGCTAACCAATACAAATCACAAAATTCAGCTGTTTGAATTAAGCCAATAATGCATCATTTTTAAACAATAGAAATATTACTAATCTTAAGTGTCTCTGAACGGGCACTGTTATTTTAAAATTAACCCAACTTACTATCATTTTCCTGAAGTTTCTAGGTAAGTGGGCATAGATCAAGTTACCAACCTGATTAATAATCTCTGGCTTTGGCGCTCCTCTAGTGGAATACTCAGCCCCAACTCTATCTTCCCTTCCAAACACCCTTCTTCCTTGTGCTAATGCTTGTGGACATCCAAATTCTGCTGTGTCCCCCAGACCCTACTCTACTGTCTGCGGTGTTCACTGCCAAGTCTCTGCTACCCTCACTGATGACATGGACTTGATCAGTGCTCTCCTGGCTCCCACCTGGCCTGCACAGATCCAGAGCTGCAGATGCCACTGCTAGAGAGAATGCTTTCATCACCAGAATGGAAATGGTCTACTGCCCTTCCATAGACAATGCACTTGCTTTTTCACAATAGGGAGGAAGCATCCCAGACTGTGACAAAATGAAGAAAGAAGCACAAATTGAAGTTGGGGGCTGATGAACCTCAATTTTTGAAACACCATCTTGCCCCCTGTATGTGCGGC
Source organism: Zalophus californianus (assembly GCF_009762305.2). NCBI lineage: Eukaryota > Metazoa > Chordata > Mammalia > Carnivora > Otariidae > Zalophus > Zalophus californianus. The sequence continues at coordinate 81,785,364 of NC_045606.1, forward strand.
CTTTCCCAGGGTCCCTGCAGGGGGTGAGAGCCAATCCCAAGGAGTTTAGAGAATCAGAGCTGCAAGGGGGAACAGGTCAGCCATGAAACTGGTTAAGCCCGGGTGTGCAGGAACAGAGTCCCAGCAAATCTACTGAAACGTTCATGACAAAGAAAGCTACCCCAAGAGGGTAGTTGAGCTCAATATGGCCCACAATAGAGGGCCATAGCTATTTATACAAGAAGTAATGGTGTGATGAAAGTGATATTATGGAACGAATCAGAAGGAACTTGAGGAAGACAACCACTGCAGTCCAAGCTGTCTTGACACTATAAGCATGAAAGCTGGAGTTAGGCTGGTAGCAAGGGATGTGGGGAGAGTGAGGGTCCGGCTAGAGATATTTTCAGAAGGATAAAAGTCAGGACTTGTGAGCATAGTAGAGGGTATTGTAAGACCAGGACAACTCCAAAGAATTTTTACATTAGATATGGGAAAAATGTCAGGCTATCAACAGAAAAGGTAATGTCAGATGATTGTGCTGATGGAGATGATGGAGGAGAAAATTACTTTCATTTTAGATGTGAGGAGTTTGAGACGACAGTAGGGTACCCGAGTAGGATTGTCATGTTGGTTGTTACTGTCCTGGTTCTGAAGGCCACAGGAGCCTTTTCAACAACTATTAAAATTCCTAGCCAAGGGGCGCCTGGGTGGCTCAGTCGTTAAGCATCTGCCTTCAGCTCAGGTCATGATCCCAGAACCCTGGGATCAAGCCCCGCATCGGGCTCCCTGCTCGGCGGGAAGCCTGCTTCTCCCTCTCCCACTCCCCCTGCTTGTGTTCCTGCTCTCGCTATCTCTCTCTCTGTCAAATAAATAAATAAAAACTTTAAAAGAAACATACAAAAAATTTAAAAATAAATAAATAAATAAAATAAAATTCCTAGCCAAAATGAGCCGGACGCATTCATTCATTCATTCATTCATTCAACAACAGCAGCAAAATTAACATGTCTTTCCTTTTCAAAAAGGAATGGGTTCTCTCTTTCTCACTCAAAACCTAATCTTCAGAAAATGGTTGGACTCATTCACCACTCTGAAATTTTGCTGAAAAGATCTGATTTGTTGAAAAAAATGACTCCAAAAAAGGATAATTCCTTTAACATTCCAGACTGTAACTTGATTTTTTTTTCACAGATTCCACTAATTGGTTTTTCTTAATGTTTAATAGAAGCGAAGTCATCACAATGAAGAAACCTTATGTCATTTATCAGCTTTCTCTCCAGAGCCCTGAGAACACCTGACGATTATTTCAATCAAACTGATCATTCACTGAACACATAATCATGAAAAATTTAGTGGAGCAATAGATCTATTACTTAATATAGTGCTAACCTTTTATAATGCTTCTACCCAGGGAGAAGACTAATATCTGTGTCACAGAATAACTTATATGAGGCCTTAGCTTTTGGAGGTAACGTTGTGACTCATGGAATATCTAAACGTATGCAATTATAAACCACATTATGGGAAAATAGTTAACCTTTGTGTAGCATTTAAGAGTTTACAAAGTACTTTCTCAGACATTATCTCATCTGATGCTCAAAACAACCCTGTGAGAGAGGTATTATTAACCCCACCTATTTGATCAGTGAAGACAACAAGGCACAGAGAGGGAAAGTGATTTGCCTAAAGCTGCCTAGCTATTAAGTGGAGCTGAGATTCTCCCCCCAAAATCTGTGGTCTGTCTCCCGCACCCACAATTCTCTTGTGGCACCATAAGCACCAATGCCAACTTAGGCTTTTTCAAGCAGGCTCTCTCCTTTGCACACAGCTCCAACATGCTCTGGCTCTGCTCCCCTCTGCATCTTTCTTGGCCACCCCCCACCAGTGGCCAAGGCTTCCCACATGAGCCCTTGCTACAGGAGGATCATAAGCTACCATTTCTAGAGCAAAACTGCTTATTTTCTTACGTACCAAATCACATGTAAGCATTTCTGCAATGTATACCCATCATCTCTGTAGCCAAGGAAGCCACACATCTGGTAGTAACAGGTGCTGTACTTATTCTGTTTAAAATGATTCTTGCCATGTGACAGTTCATGTAAACAGCAAACAGAATTCTACCCAATCAAGAATCGCTCTTTATTTGAAATTCTTAAAAGAGACTTGTCTCACTGTAAGCTAATCTTGTGAGAGTTCATTTTGCCCACTCAATATTTAGCTTGATTTGAGAAACTATCTGGAATATTCTTTATTGGGTTCCTCTCTCTCTTTTTCTTTCCTTCTCTCCCCGCCCTCCTTTCCCTCCCTCCCTCTAACCAAGACTGCCTATGATGGATAAAAGCAATGCTTGAGTTCTAAAATCTGTTCTTCAGAGTTCTTCATTATGCTTAAATGTTCCCCTTTTGTTTTAAAGGACATTATCCTGCATTAGATGCAAGCAATTAAAAGCATCATTAGATAAAACTGACATTTATTTTAGAGCAAAAGTAAACTCCAATTTAGAATGTATGTCAGGTCCCTTCTTTGCCAGTTACATAATAAATCATCTTGTTACAATAATCTTTATTTTCATCTTAATTATTATTTAAATTTTTTTGCTTACAAATGACAACACTCTAAGGACCACATAAAACATGCTCTTAGACAAAGCTCCAGCAAAAGTGGTTTGTGATTTAGGGAGAACAAGAAGAGATACTATTTATAATTGTACATATTTAGATAATTGTACATGCATGATCCCTTTAGACCAGGGAAAGCAAACAGAGCAGAAAGCTTTCCCACTAAATAAAACATGTACCCTCATATGGTCAAACTTGAGTTTTCCCCACCCCGACCACCCCCTCATATTAGTCAAGGATAACTTCCCCAAATACCTGGTATTAATAGCACTCTTTTATGAATTGAAATTTTAGTCACTTAGAATTCATGTTCAAAAGACATGGGTGGTTTGAGATTCAAAATCATTCTTTACAGGAACTTGCAGCCAGAATCCCAGATTCAATTTATTAATGTGCTCACCAATAACTAAAGAGTGTTTTAGCAATTTAGTCTGAGGTTTCAAACTTAACAAGAAACAATAAGAGTGGCAGGTCTAGTGCCAAGGGGATTCTAGGCCCATTATCCAGATGGGGGCTTGCAAGGTGACTGACCATTCCAGATGCCTGGGACTGCGAGATTTCCCAGGACATGGGACTTCAGGTGCTAAAACCAGGACTGTCCTGGACAAACCAGGTTGGTTTCCCTAGATTCGGTTTTAGGGAAAACCTCCCCCTGGAACTAGGGCACATACGGAGGAGGAGTTGCTCCTGGGAACAGGGCAAAAGCTGCACTAGAGCCAGAACACAAACTTGGAGCCGGCCAAGAGGCTCTGATGTGCAATCCAGGGGTACTAAATTAGAGCTTTTACTGACCCGCTACTGAGGACAAGATTGGCCCCTGAGCAGGAGACAGGCTGAGTCTGCAGCTGGGGCACAGACGGCCACACAACAGAGCCTGGAGCAATATGGGAAGAAGGCCTTTCCTCCTCACCTGTCTTCTCTTTGCACTTTTCTGCTAGCCTGAGTGATCTGCTGTCCTTGCTCTCACTTAAGCTGGAATGCACCACTTTATACTTGAATGTGTGTGGGTAGAGTTGAGCTCCCACTGCAACACTGGCAAAAGGAGATAAAGATCACACCAGAGTTCTAGGGCTTCTCTGCTTTTGAGAGGGAAAAGTCACTGTACGTTATTAAAAACATATAAACTTAGTACTCAGTTTGAGTTTGTGTTATACTGAAGCACTTTTCATGGGAAGGCAACAGAAGTTCTTCTACTCTCTCCACAGGCAGCTAGGGCACACTGCTGCATCTAGTGTGATCAAGATTAAGCACCCATTTATTCCACTTATTAAATAGAGGATCTTGACTTGTTTTGGACCTTTCTGAGACAAACTTTCCTCATCTGAAAAATGGGCAGGATAGCTCAGAATTTGTAGGGAGTTTCTAAAAATTACATAAGATAACAAATGTAGAGTGCTATGTCTGATACTAGTAGATGTTCAACAAATGTTAGTTATTTCCTTTTTTTTTTCCCTGCCAATATCCTGTCTGCAAATGAAAAACTAGGTCACTCACTCAAATTTGGAAAAAAATGTTCATTATCACCATTGATTACTAATCAATAGCAGCATCATGGGAACAAATTCTGTTTATTTTCTTTTTCTTTTCTTAGCCTTCAATATCTAAGTTTTTTTAATATCTGTACTTGAAAATTTTTAAAATGCACTTGGACAGTCAATTCATCTACATACTTATGTGGTGTCTGTCTAAAAGTAAGCTTGTTTCTACACAAGAATCATATATAACAAGCCCATTCTGAGCACTTCACTGGATTCAACTGTCCTCTAAATAAAATCATGATTTGTCAGTAGAAGGGTGAATACTACACTTAAAACCTCTGAAGCTGATATTTACTTATATCACCAACACAAGCATCAAGCAGAAGGTGACAGAGTTCACCACCATTTTGAACAACAATAAAAATGACCAAAAAAAAAAAAAAGGACAGAAATCAGGAATTCTTTCTGTACTAATATATAAAAGTCAATACAGTCAATAATTCTTCCTATATCTTGTCCATTTAACAACTTTCCAAGTCATTATAAACCAGGACGCATCATAGGAGCTTGTGTAAAAAAGGCAGCTAGCAGAAGGATTATTTTTCTTAATTTTGATGTTTACTACAACTGAAAATTAAGAACTATTACTGTATGCCAGGGACTGACCTAGACATTTTATATATGTATATATAAATATATATATAATATATTTATTAGATAAATTGGTTCAACATTCACAATAATTCTGTGCTGCAGGGACTGTGATTATCTCCATGTTACAGATGAAGAAACTAAGACTTGGAAAATAGCCCAGGGTCCCAGAGTTGGTGACAGCAGAAATAAGACTTAAACCTGTGTCTATCAGACTTTAAATCCCATACTCTTTACCCATTAAACTATATAAGAGAAAAAGGGGAATTTTCCTCCTTTTCAGTAACATTATAATTCTAGCCAAGAAATATATTGAACCAGTTCATTTCATCTTAAGGCTCTAAAAGCATTAAATGATGTATCATAATAAGTACTTTGGTTTTACCCTCCAAATTGTCCATATACCAAGATCTGTGAATTGTTTTCCAGGAGTTTCATGCTCTGGATTACACTTACTATCCTACAGAAAATAACACTGCCAAAGAAGTTCTTTCTCCAAACTAACTTCGTAGATTTGATGTAAGTAGTTTAAGTAAACGTCCTTTAATGTTCTGTTCATCCTGACTAAGGAAAAAAACTAAAAAGCTCTGAGTTTCATTCACTTCAAAAACTGAATCTCAAAAGATTTGGGGAAAAAAAATGTTCTCATTTTCAAGTCAACTTTCAAAGGTTTTTAATGGTTAATTTGATATCCTAGAGTATTCAGCAGTATCCCTTAATGAGCTTAAAACTGAACTTTTTTCCTACAGACTCGATTTTCAGATAATGATTGAAGACCACCTCACCCTGCCTTCCTTGTGCATTGATGCCATTAGGCTCAATCAAAGTCAAGCATGAAGGTGAACAGATATTAATTTAAGACCATTTAGAGCTACATTCTCTGCATCACCCACAACAAGCCTCCTTTATTAGCCCCTGACGGGGGCTTCATTAGTTGGAACAGATCAAAAGTTAAGTGGAAAAAAACCCAGCCTGGAATTCAGACGTCTTTCCTATTCCTCTTATTTGTGGAGGTCAGTTCAGAGACAATGGCAAACATCGTGGCTCAAAAGAGAAGGTTGTCTCTGAATGTAAATCAAATTAATAGGTTTAAAATATGGTGACATACCTGAGATTCACAGTTGAATTTTTCTATACTTTTTTCTTTTGGCAGAAATAAATCACATTGGCCTCCTCTCTGTTAAAGATATTTCAAATTGAGTATCAGACCTCCAGTTGAAACTAAGTACAGTAAAAATAGAAACACTTGTCTTTTCATTGAGGATTTCCCCTCTGTCTCCACATGCCCAGCTTGCCTTGAGTGGGATGCCCCTGATACTGCTAATAAATATCCCCTGAATTCATCAATTTCTCTCCATTCCCTTTGATCACCCAGTTCTTACTCAAGCTGCCACTCTGCCCATTGAGACATAGTGAGGCTTATGCTCTGTTTCCAGGGCTTTCACCTAATTTCCCCCATTCTGTCTAATGTATGCATGCATCATGCCCATGCTCACCTGCTCAATACCTGGTTCACTCAAACATCACCCTGTACAATCTATGTCTACCTGATCAACGCTCTAATCTTAGCAAACATTTTCTCTTCCTTTATTTTCATCACCCTTGTACTTGAGAATCTCAAAAGGCTCTTCCGGTCCGGATAGGCTCTTCATTCACATTTTATTGAGCCACTTCCTTCTTAGCCACGGAGTTCTCGGGTGCTCATCTCTCCCAACAGGATGCTTTGAGAGTGCTAACGTATTTCCAAAAAGTTTCCCATTATAGAATAAAGTGCAATCCCCTGAGCCTGACTTCTAAGGCTTTCCAAGGTCTCACTGTGTTGGTGGACTTTTTTTTTTCTCCAATCACTCCAGATTACATTGACCTCCTCTTTTCTGAAATCTTTTAGCATTTATATCTAAATCATTTGCCCTTGAGCTGAATTCTACGCTTCTCTGTACTATTTCAAAAAGGTCTTATGTGTATTTCTGCCCTGTCCTATCAGCAACTAAATGCTAAACCTTCATATTATATTTCTTTTGTAGCATCTGGTTCACCACCACACATATCATAGGCACCCAGGAGATGATTATTAATTCAACAAGACTGAATGAATGAATGGAAGAACAAAAATATAGTGCTACCTCAAAACATAAAAAAGCACACACACAAAGAATGTTCATAGAGAAGTAAAAAGCATAATTTAGGGTAGAAAACCCTAGGTGTTTTCCCAGACCAAATGATAAATCTTAAACATTATTTTTAGAGGGGCACCTGGGTGGCTCAGTCGTTAAGCATCTGCCTTCGGCTCAGGTTATGGTCCCGGGGTCCTGGGATCGAGCCCCGCATCGGGCACCCTGCTCCACGGGAAGCCTGCTTCTCCCTCTCCCACTCCCCCTGCTTGTGTTCCCTCTCTCGCTGTGTCTCTCTCTGTCAAAAAATAAATAAAATCTTAAAAAAAAAAAAACATTATTTTTAGCCAGTTCTTGAAGATGGGGGAGATAGGTTAGATACTATTCTAGTTCCCTTCTTTTATTTTGGCAGGGGATCAAGGGAGGTGAATTTAGCCCACCAACTGCTTGCAAATTAGCCATCTCTTTCCTTTTCTCTCAAAAAGTAGTCTATAGAGCTATCCTGTAGAGGAGAGAAGGCAAGGTGAAAGAGGAATGAGAGGGAGAGAGAAGTCAGTCATTCATCACTGCCACAGCTGGAGGAAGGAAGCCTTCCTCTGCCCAGAAGGCAGGAACAAATATCACTCATCCGAGGCCACTGAGCAAATCTTTGCAGGGAATAAAAACTTCTAGGGACTGGAGAACCTACTAAGGGAAGAAATCTCTTCACAGCTGATGAGGGTCAGCCACACAAAAGGTTTTCAGGGTAAAAACCCAAATGCCTCTGGGTCAGTCCGACTACATGAACAGGAAGGACGGAGAAATGGACCATGACTCCAAAGGGGGCAGATGAGTAAGTACAGAAAAAAGACAGTTTTTATTCCATCAGAAAACCTCAAAGATAACTGTTCAAGATACCTAAGATGGATATGGATTTTGAGAAGATGAACACTTTCAAAGGGGTTCAGAGGTTGCTGTTAGCTTAGAAGTTTCTACTTACTCTTTCAGAAGAGGTGAAAGTATGGAATGGCTTGGTTTCTCCAGAGTCTATGAAACTAAAGCCAACCCAGCAAAAACTGGTTTTAGTAGAAACAGCAGAAGAGCATTTTGAGTTCAAATTTTATGAGCCACCCAGGCTCTCAGTAGTCACAGGGAGGGGGAAACCCACCAGATCAGGGACCAGAGGAAAGACCGGCCCAGATTCTTGAGCACAAATTCTTCTCTCATACACTTTTTTATGCATGTGATAAGACTGTGCTCCTTTAAGTAGACAGAAAATCCTGTTGAGAAGGATTCACTAGCTCTTAAATAATTTGAAGTTTTTGTAACAAATTTTTGTCCTTGGAAAGAAAAGTCTTCTGTAGATAGGACTGTAACATTAATAAAACCTTAGGTAGCCAAAGGAGTACGCTTTGATTTAACTTGTGTTTTCAGTATTATGAAAGCTTTAGTAATGCTGGAATGTTTCACATACAAATTGCTGTAATGTGTTTGGTTTAATAAGACTTGGAAATGGAAGTAGTTGCTACTGATAAGCCCAGATGGCAATACAATGGTATGCTGAATTAATCTGATATTCCAAACAATATTGGACTTTTAAAATAATAGATGTAGCAATAAAATAGTATTCTAATTAATTATAATCCAGAGTATAGGCACCATTGGTGGCGCAGGAGGGAGGCTTTGGGGACTTCAATGTAAAATTCAGTCTTTTTGCCATTTATGAAAATTTAATTCCACGTAGTCCATTTTTTTTTTACATTTCCAATTTTCATCCATGCATCACATCTGAGCATGAAATTGTACAATATAGGCAAAAGACAAGGACAGCAGAGGGTCACAGATGTGTGTATTGGAAGGAAATGAGGCAGGGTACTGCTCCTCCTCTGGGGACAAAGCTTCTGGGATGTCCCCACTTGCCCTCCTCTGAGGGATGATCCTCAGCTTTGTACGCCAACAACTTTGTTATATACCAGGGGAGTGGTTCACACTAACAAATGCTCACACATTTCACTATCATTTGAAATGAGATGATTTTGAGACATGCCTCTTGACATAATAAAGCATCTTTCCTCATCATACCAGTTGTCTTGGTCATGGGGCCATAAGATTCCATCCACTCAATTGGTCCTCTCCTAACAACGTTGGATATACGCCACTGCCTTCTACATGCTCTCCTCCCTCCTTTTAAATGTTACACTAATTCCGGGGTGCCTGGGTGGCTCAGTTGTTGGGAGTCTGCCTTCGGCTCAGGTCATGATCCCAGGGTCGTAGGATGGAGCCCCGCATTGGGTTCCCTGCTCCGCGGGAAGCCTGCTTCTCCCTCTCCACCTCCGCCTGCTTGTGTTCCCTCTCTCGCTGTGTCTCTCTCTGTCAAATAAATAAATAAAATCTTTAAAAATAAATAAATAAATAAATGTTACACTAATTCCATATTCTGTAAGCACCTTCTCTTAGATGTCGGCATTTTCAGCCCTGCCACAATTTTGAATCCACTGATAGAGTCAAGCTCTGTCTAGGGTTACACCCTGACCTCTTGATTGGAAACTCTGAAGTTTGGATATTCTTCAAGTGCTTATCGGTGTCCATGTACAAACACTGTCCTGGATGGGGTATTTTAACAGAAACTCAAACTTGCCCTCTGTGTATTCTTAAAATTCATTTCACTCTCAGCATTATGGGTGTATTTCCTACCTCCAGATAGCCACTCCTAATGTAGGCACCCCTGCTCATTTTGTATGAAAGCTTACTTTATTTTCCCAAAGATTTCTGTGGTAGGAAATGTTGCCCACAGTCAAGTTCCTAGTAAAGCCCTAACTGGTAGAGGTGAGAGAGGGAATGGTGACAGCAAGCATCTTACCAGTGAGACTGTAACTTCAATCAATAGGTTGCATGATCCCTAATATGATAAATCATGGGCAATAAATATTGTTATCCATAATAAAATATAGCATTACTTCGAGTTAAGTCTTAAGTCCATTAGAATTAGATATTCCCCCTCAGTTATTTAGCCAATAGATCACACTGAAGAAAATGTAGCTATACTAGCAGTTTAGTAAAATGAAATTAATTATTTAAAATAAAATTGGTGGAAATACAGTAATACATTTACTTGATAAATGCATTCGTGTGTTGTTTTAAGTGGAATGCAATGGAGTAGGGAGTAGATATGATAACAACAGAGAAATTAGAAACAAATGAGGTGGATCGTCTCATCATCCATGAAATAAATCCACCTTCTTGATTTTGGGATGGAATAAGGCAAAGAGGGTAGCAGTGACCTACAGAGCCTCTCAAGATATGTTGTATCTACTTAATAATATAGCCCTGTCCTGTTTTTGAGACAGTAGCCAAGGGGACTCCTCCTATTATTCACAGATGGAGCAGGGGAACCAGGACATTTGAATAGCCAGCACTTACTGATTGGACCAGTGCTCACTGGAATCCTGAAAGGAGAGCAAAACAACTCACTCACCCATACCTACCTCTCAATCCTACTGGAGATCAAATTAAAAAGGGCAGCATAGCACCTTATTCATCTTTGTACAACCCAACAGCATCCAGCAGAAGGCCTTACACAGAGAAAGTGCTAAGACATTTATCGAACTGAAATGTATGGTGACAAATACCATGCTTTAAAAGTGTTAAAGGACTGTTTGATATGCTCAGTCTAGTCAAAAACATTGTATTTAAGAGACAGAAGTTTGGAAAAGGTGGTTGGTAGAGAGCCAGTTTGGCTAACAGATAGTTTGAGCGTCTGACAGCTGCATTAAAAGCAGAAATTGGTAAACAACTTCCCATAGTATGGTAAAAGCTTCATTAAGGCAGCTCTGAGTCCCAAAGAAGGATGGAAAAGCTGAGAAAAAACAAAAGAGGAGGCAGATAAATGTTTTGTTTAGAGCTGTTTTAGGCTCACAACAAAATTGAGCAGACAGTACAGAGATGCCCTATATAACCCCTGGCCACCCCCCACATTATCAAGACCTCGCACCAGTATACTTGTTACACTCGATGCACCTACACTGAGATGTCATCATCACCCAAAGTCCATAGTTTACTTTAGGGTTCACTCTAGGTGTTGTACATTCTGTGGGTTTGGACAAATTTATAATGACATGTATTCACCATTAAAATATCATACAGAATAGTTCCCCTGCCTTAAAAAGACTTTGCGCTCTGAGCATGGACTCTTAATGCTTTAATATGCCACAGGAACAGAAACCCTCTACTTCTGTTCCACATTCAGACCCATCTTGAAAGCACAGCAAACAGTCAGGGAATCTTGAGAAGACCAGTTTTTGAGTCATCATTATCAACAATGAATAAATACTGAAAGGAGTGAGATTTCAAGCCCAGGAAAACAGAAAGAAGAGAGAGTCCACAAGGTTGAGAGGAGGCATGAGAAGCTTTAGGAAGCTTTTGAGACACTCAGCTGGGGAAGTTTAGTGCCCGCTGTCCAAGCAATTTCTCTTCTTCTCTTCTGTTTCTCCTATTTCCTCCCAGGACAACACTCGGATTTTAATGCCCTTTAAGGAGTCCCTAAAGAGCAATGACTGTCAGGGATCCTCCAGGTGGCTGACTGAAGCCTCAGGACTCTTCACTCCATGCTTGGCTATTGTGTCCATCCCAAACCTTGGTTTTGGCACTAATTGATCTGGTCTGGCTCAGCCACTATAAACAAATGTCCTGCCCCAGTGGAAAACAGGAGTCACATCAGTTATGTTTAAGGTTTCTCATGGGTTCATAGGATGTTAGAGCAGGAAAGATCTATGGTTAGACAACATAGTCCAATCAAGGTCTTTAAAAAGGATGAAACTAAAGTCCAGAGAGGTGACATGATTCCTAGGGTCATACAGAGCATTACTGAGTGACCCAAGACAGAAGTCCTGGCTCCTGACTCCCTGTCCAGTGCTCCAACCACTATCCACACATCATATGTATGTGCTATTCTCCCTTTACATAGCCTTTTGTTATTCTTTTTTTTTAATTTTATTATGTTATGTTGTTGACCATACAATACATCGTTAGTTTTTGATGTGGTGATCCACAATCCATTGTTTTCATATAACACCCAGTGCTCCATGCAGTACGAGCCCTCCTTAATACCCATCACCGAGGTAACCCATCCCCCCACCCCCCTCCCCTCTAGAACCCTCAGTTTGTTTCTCGGAGTCCATAGTCTCTCGTGGTTCATCTCTCCTTCCAATTTCCCCCCACTTCATTTTTCCCTTCCTTCTCCTAATGTCCTCCATGCTGTTCCTTACATTCCACAGATAAGTGAAACTATACTACTCAGCCATCAGAAAGGATGAATACCCAACTTTTACATCAACATGGACGGGACTGGAGGAGGAGATTATGCTAAGTAAAATTAGCCTTTGTTATCCTGAATTGCTCTCTGTCCATATATTTTTCCCAGGTCAAACCTTTAATGGAGTGTATGTGCCTGTGTCTGTGTGTGTGTGTGTTCAGCAGAGCACCTGTGCTGGAAGAAGAGCATACAGAGGTCTAGGGAGCGTCTGTGTGCTCACTCGGGCCCTCTGGTGTTCTGCCAGGCAAATGCCAGCATTTTCATAAGTAATATTCCTCTAACTGGTGTGTTCTCCCATATAACCCAGACCTCAAACAGAAGTGCTCCTCCCCTCCTTGAGATCTAAACTGTTTTCGCCTAAACTTCCATTTGATTCTCTGTGTACATTCACAGACTTCCCTCAGATTGCTGTGATTTTTAGAGCAGGTTCCAGCCTTGAGTTTACCTATGGTTCTAGCTTCTTTTCTAACAAATACTTCCAGTTATGGACTAGCTACTGGGAGGAATGTGACATTCCCTGTTCTACGTTCTATGTTTCCATATGTGGAGTATTCCCACCAAAAACAAAACCATCCACCCAAGACGGCCATGTGCATTTGAGAAGCTTTCAGTGAGGCCCTTTACATCAAAACGATGCAAACCACTTGAGGCTGGCCAATAGACATGGCTGTTTTTGTTTTTGTTTTTAAGTTTCCTCCCCCAGGAATTTTTTACTGGCCAGGTAACCCTCCTTGGCAACCTAGCTTTTTACCATCTCCCTGGCTTTTTTACTCTTCCTTCCCATTCTCTTGTTCTCCTTGCCTCCTCCTTTGAGGATTGCTTGGGATTCTGTATTCTTCTCATTCTGCTATCTAAAACAATGATTCTCAACTGAGGGTAGGGTGATTTTGACCCCCAGGGAACATTTGAAAATGGCTAGAGACATTTTTGGTTGTCACCTTGAGGGGGCAGTACTAGAATCTAGGTAGAAACCAGGGATGCTGCTGAACATCCCACAGAGCACAGGACAGGCTCCCACGGCAATGAATTATCCAGCCCCAAATGTCATGGGATTGAGAATCCTGGGGTTGAGACATTCTTAGCTAGAGAACTTGGCTGTAGCCAGTTCTATTCTCAAACACAGTTCTACGCTTATCCAAATTTCTTCCTACCTCCTTAGAAAGTGGCTATAGTTTAAAATAGCACGTCTTTATTTCAGTTTTCCTAACAAGATCCAGATTAAATATCACTTCCTCTTGCAGCCTTCCCTGATCCCTCTTTCCACTCCTCCATCTGTGCTTTCATGGCACTTCTGCACACCACCATCCTATTCATCCGTTTTGTCAGACCATAGCAGCATCAAGCATTCCCTGTTAGTCCCCCTAACACAGACCCTGGCATAGAAGAGGCATTTAATAATGTTTATGGAATTGAGTTCAGTGATCATAGAGCAGCTCCCCCAATCTCAGTACCAAGACTGACAGAATGGTAGAGACTGCGTTGGCAGCAGAGGGCAATCATAATTCCTGTTAGGCAGAGAAGGCACACATGCCATGGGAATGACTATATGACAATGCAGTATATGGCCTTAGTTAAAAGACCACTCACTGATCCTCTCAGTAAAGAGATCCAAAGATGACTAAGCACAGCTATCAGAAGTACCCATTGTCAACAGAGGATATCAACCAGACGAGACTGTTGCCTTTCCAATTTTCAGTGACTGGTATCACAGCTTGCAATTTGCATTGCAATCAGAACATTTTAAAGGAAGAGGTGTAACAGCCTATCTAAGTATTGCTAAAGCATACATAAATGCCCATTTTTCTTGACTGAGTAATGATAAGTGGTTCAATTATTTTAGAATTAGCAGTAATTTTCCAAAGCTTTGTGAGCAGTTCATGAAGTAATGGAATTTCAAATGGTAACTTCTAGATAAACAATCAGTTAGTGAAATAGGAAAAAAATAAAAGATGTCCATATAGAAAGAAGAGCATTTATTTAAAAAATAAAAAAATTACTACATTTCTTTTTTTTACTATGTTCAGTTAGCCACTGTATAGTACATGATTAGTTTTTGATGTAGTGTTCAATGATTCATTCGTTGCGTATAACACCCAGTGCTCTAATCAGCCATTTTGATCTCGTCTTCCAAATATTGTTACATCAAGCCATCTAACCATGACATATATAAGCACAACTGAAGTATTAGGCAATATCATTTATATATCTTTTAAAAAAGTCAGTGACAATCAAACTTGGATGCTGAGGATAGATATCTCATCATTTTGCTTATTTAAAAATAAAAATAAGTCAAAAATAGTGGAGAGAAAGAACAAACAGTGGCAGAAACCATCTGGATTTTGCATGACTTCATCCCTGCCAATGTTAATGGCTTTCTGCCTATTACTGTGTTACTGATTAACCCTTTCTCTTGCCTCAGCTTTAGACCACACCCCTGGAGCAGATCCTACTTACTTTCCTCCTTGTTGGTAGATTGTTCCAGTAGCCCTGGTTGTTTGCCTCAGAGCACAGTGGCCCCTCCTGAGCCCTGCTGGGGAATCTTAGTTTAATTAGTCTAACTGAATATTTCTCATCCTTCTTTCCCCTCATTGCCCACCAAGAGAGCCTTTGTAGACATTTTTTTTCCTCAAATACTCCCCAACTCCCTCCACATGAAATTTTAATACCACAGATCTACTGTACATCTGTTTATGTACTGTGGCCTTTGGAGGACAACAAACCATTGTAACATCTAAGATTTTTTTTTGTCCCTGTGGTAGGCAGAATAATGGTTCCCCAAATATTTCCACATCCTAATCTCTGGGACCTGTAGGTATGTTAGGTTATATGGCAAAGGGGAATTAAGGTTGCAGATGGAATTGAGATTGTTGTTCTGCTGAATTTTAGATGGAGAGATTATCTTGGATTATCCTGGTGGGTCCAGTGTAATCACAGAGTCCTTAAATGGGGAAAAGGAAGGCAGAAGATCAGAAAAGAGGAAGAGAGGATCATGAAAGAGACTCAGCTGATCATTGCTGGCTTCGAAGATGGAGGAAGGGAGCCATGAACCAAGGATTGCAGGCAGCCTCTAGAAGGAGGAAAAGGCAAGGAAATCAATTCTCTCCTAGAACCTCCAGAAGGAACACAGTGCTGCCTGCACCTTAATTATAGCTCAGTGAGACACATTTTAAGCTTCTGGGCTCCAGAACTGTAAGATAGGTCTTTGTAGTTTCTAAGCCACTAAGTTTTTGGTGATTTGTAATAGTAGCATAGAAAACTAAACCCCTCCACAACCCAAACCAATTTTTGTCCCTATGATGGCAATTCTGCCACCATTGAGAATGCATGATCTAATTCCATCATTGTATTTCTATTCCCTACTTAAGTACTGAATTAGAAAGAGGCATGTGAAAGAATTCTGGCCAAAAAGACATGATAGGGAGTCTTCTGGAGGTTTCTAAGAAAGGACATTTTTCTTTTGATTTTGAAAAAAAAAAAAATGGAAAAAACCATAAAGAGAAATCTCCTGTTGTTTCTCTACAGATGTTGTCATTTACATGAAATACTTAGACCTGTTAAAATGAGACAAGGAGGGCAGGAGGATGAGGAGGAAGCCCACGTGCTAAAGACAGTAGAGCAGAAAAATGGAAAGAAGCTAAATCCTTGCTGCTTTCATTGGGCATTGACATAACCAACCCTGGAATTGACATACCTCCTGCCTTCTTGTTAGGTAGGAAGATAAATGCACTTGTTATCTAAGCCAGTTTTGGATTGGGTCCAAGGCTTGCCATCAAAAGCAGCCTTTCTTCCCTTTACCAGAAATGTACTCAGTGTGTAAACAAAACACCCACCGCTAGGTATCTCCTCATTAGCTGAAAATTAGTATGGTCAACAGAAATATTTGAAGTAAGAGATCACTTCAGTCTGAGAGATGATAAGAATGAAATGCTAATTAGAGATGTTGAGAGACAGTTAAAACTCCCTTGAACAGCACAGAAGGTCCTCTCTGAGCTGGCCTTTGCCCATATTCCCAGCCTATTCTCTCTCACTTACCCATCTCCCCAGCCCCCGGCCTGAATTCCTGCAGCTCAGTCACACTGAACAACTTGCCATTGCAAATACATGCCTCTCCATACCTGTGCAATTGAATGATCCCTAGAGCCCTTTTTACCTGGCCAATACCTTCCCATTCTTCACAATTCAACTCCTATTGGCTTCATGAAACCAACACTGCCATCAGCCCTGCCCAGAGAGAATTAATCATTCATGATATTTCTTTACCTATGTTCCCACAGAATCTTAGGCACATCTTCATCTGCACTTTTCAAATTGTTAGAATTGCTGTGATTGTAGGAACCAACATCTGACTCCCCTCTCGCTAACCGGAGCTCTAAAGGCAAAACCTGTGGCCTTCGTATGTAACCTCTGCTCCTAGTACTGCATCTGGCCCTGAATGGGAGGGAAGAGGGAAAAGGAAGAAGGGAGGGAAGATAAATATGAATGAGAGAGTGTGAGTCTACAGCTTGGATGAGACATCAGAAGTGAAGATACCATTTGGGGAGCAATCAGCACACAGATGATAGTTGAAAGGGAAAGCCTGGATGAGATTGCCAAGAAAAGTTCCTTCAGAAACATTTACCACTGGGGTGGGAGGCAGTTTCCAGAAGAAGGGATCAGCAGTGGTGGATGATGCCGAAGGATCAAGAAGGAAGGAAACTGAGTAAAGGCCTTGGACTTGGTCTCTGAGAGATAACCTCCAACAAAGTAATTTCACTAGAATGAGAAGAGAAGAGGACAAATGGCAGGGAGCTAAAATGAGAGTAAACACTGAACTGGTGTGCCCACGGTGAGCACACGCTGCGTGTGCAAGTGTTTGACCAGAAAAGGAAGGGAAAAAATATATGACTCCTTGTCTTCTTTTGTTCCATACTCATATAGGCTGATAACCCTGAAAACATTTTTATTTAATTAAAAAAAAAATACTAATGCCTTTATACATTTTGGTCCATTCAGGACTAAGACCTGTAAGGATTTTACCAAACAAGTCATCAGGTGCCTATCCTGAACAAAGGAGAATATAAAATATAGTTCTCTCTAAATTGGGCTGGTTTGGCAGCCTGGAGATTAGCTACATGGTCTGGTTTCAAGGATAGGCCTCTGCTTCAGGAGAAAAGGCGCAAGATAGGAACCAGCACACCTGAGTCCCAGTACTAGATTTTCCATGAACTCATACTATGGCCTTTACTATGTCATTCATCTCTCTGGACCTCAGTTTCTCCCTTTCGAATCTGCTGTGGTTCTCTGATCCTACTCATTGGTACTGGGAAACAATTAGACCTTTCAATGAACATTTGCCTATTAGTTCAATGTGCAAAGCATTAAGCTAAGAGGCTAATTCTTCTAATGGAAAACTCTGATCCCTATTATCACATAAATCCCTCCTGGGAAAGGTAACAATCTGAGCTTTTATTATCATTAACACTAATGTGGAAATGTTTCCTTGGTTATAATAATAATGGCAAACATTTCTTAAGAGCTTACTGCATGCTAGACCTCAAGTTTAAAACTTTATATGATTTTCTTTTTTAATCATCACAAAAACCATAGCGGTGAAGGCTATTGTTATCCTCAGTTTACAAATGAGGGAAATGAGTCTTAGAGAAGTCACCTACCTAATGTCAACACATAGTGGTATCACTGGGCAACTGCCAGACCAATGGCCTCAAAGCCTGTTGTATTAGTCAGGGTTCTCCAGAGAAGCAGAATCAATAGGATGTGTAGATAGACAGGTAGAGAGGAAGAGAGGTAGACAGTTAGGGATTTATTTTAAGGAACTGGCTAATGCAGTTATGGAAGCTGGCAAGTCCAATTTCTGCAGGGTGGGCCAGTGGCCTGGAGACCCACAGAAAAGCTGTCGATGGTGCAGTGCAAGTCTGAAGACTGCTGCAGAACTCCCTCTTGCTGGGAGGAAGCCAATCTTTTGTTCTATTCAGGCCTTCACCTGATTCGATGAGGTCCACCCACATTAGGGAAAGCAATCTGCTTTACTCAAAATCCACTGATGTAAACATTAATCTCATCCAAAAACATCCCTGTAGAATGTATTCAATAATATTTTTAAAGGTATTAGTTTACTCTAAAACATTTCCTTTTGTTTTTCTCATTTGGATTAATAACAATCATCCACATAATTGTCAGAAGTTTGAGAGTTATCGCTGACTCTTTCTTCTCTCTCACACTGTACATCCAATTGCTTGCAAAAACCTACTGATTCTACTCCCTAACAGTTCTCCTATTTGTCATCTCACCTACATCCTCGCTACCACAGTTTTATTTAAGGCCTTGTCACTTGTTGCCTGGACTATTGCAATAACCTACTAACTCATCTTGCTGCCTACAGATGGATTGGGTTTCTCTGCCCATCTTTCAACCTGCTGTCAGAGGGGCCTCCCTAAAACACAAACCTGGCCATGTTTCTGCCCTGTTTTAAATCCTTCAATAGGCCTGTCTCCTTGGTTTGGTAAACAGGTCCCTTACAAGCCTGTTCTCATCTATTTTCCAGTCTCATCTCCCATCATCCACCCATAAACCCCCAGATTCCTTGCACCCTGCCTTGCAAAAACATTGGCGCTCCCTTAAAATTGCCATACTCTTTCTTGGTTCCACACTTTTGCAAATGCTGTCCCCCTCTGCTTCAAATGCCAGCCGCCTTTATCCCCAAATCAGTTCAAACATCATTTCATGAGAGTGTTTCCCGAGATTTCTGGGCAAAACAAAGTACTTTCATACATTCCCTCCCAGAGCCTCAGTATAGAAATTTTCCAACCACAGAAAGTAACTCCCAGTCTACAATGTAAATCCCCAGAAGATAGTGTTGTGTTCTGTTCATGTTGGTAACCTCGACACCTAACAACATAGTACCTGGATATATGAGACCAGGTACTTTATAAAAGTATTAAGAGACCTTAGCAGAAATATGACCTTCTACAGATCACATTTGTGGTCCCCTCACCCCTTAATGGATAAAAAAAAAAAAATTCTTGTAATCTCATAATGTAATACAGAGCTTAAAAATCACTGAAGGTATCTAGATGCAGCAAGTAGCCCCATTTTTCCTTGGAAAGGATTATACGATATTTTTTGCCTTGCAAGGGTTAAAAAAAAAAGTTTCCCAACCTCCAAGGAGAGTTGGTATCCAAGAAAGGAATGATTGCCAGAATAATGAAAATGTACAGAGCTAGACTGGGCTGCACTTGCAAACACAAAGATCTTCAGATACAAAACAGGTTAGGGGGTAGAATCTTTTGAAGAGATAGGCTGAACTATAGTCTTCTTGCTGTATCCAACAGCTATGCACTTGAGTAATTGAACTGTCAGAGTAAACTGGGGAACTTTAGGTATACTCCAGACCTTGTTAGTTATGGTAAACAACACATGAAACCACAAGACACCTTCATTATAGAGGAGATAGCTTTATAGTTCTCTGCAAACACAAAACCATCGACAATGTGGGGACATGAAGTTGTAATAAGCCTTAGATTCTGTAAGTCATTAAAATAAAACAGTGACACAGTTGTGCCACACCTACAGAAAGGATGAGAAGGTAAATTGTTGAGGGAGATAGTGATTGCAGGCCCTAATCACCATGGCCCATTCTGAGACTATTGAGAAGTGTTTTTGTCCCACCACTAACACTCACCCATCTTGGTCCCTGTTTAGGAATCGCTGCTACTGAAGGCTAGTGAAGGAAACACCACAGTTCCAATGACAGTGACATTCAGACCACTGAAGGTTTCAAAGTAAGAACAGAATAGCAAGTCTTTATTACCACCAACATGGAAAAGGTATGAGATAAAATAATGCATATCAAAAATGTTGGGAAATCAAAAACATAAATCCCATTGACGGACCGGGTCCATAAAATTGATCATAAAATTGAAATGAGGAAAAATAACAAAGGCATGTATGCCAGAGGAAGCAAATTAAACTTTATTTTTATAATTGAGAATTCCAGTGCAATCTTGTGTATTTATCAATAGAAATCCTGAACTCCATGGAGCACATATTGCTTGAAATGCTAACGTCTGCCCGCTTGGTCTCCAACTACTTACATGCCCTCTTCCTTCAGTACCCAGCCCAATGCATCCCCTCTAGAAGGCCCTCCTGTAACACTCCTGATTGGAACCAATCACCTCATGCTCTGCACTTACACAACTCATGACCTGCATCTCCCTCCAGAAATTCTTTTTTTTTCTCATCTTGTCTCTAAGTTCTTGGAATCTTACCTCATATCACATCCATCTCTGTGCCCCTCCTTGATGCCTGTCACAGTGCCTTGCCTACAGCCAGCATGCAATACATCTCATCCAATGTGACCAGGGGACATCTCCTATCGTAGCATATATAAAAGAAACCAGAGTTTCCTGTTCCACGTTCATTAATCAAGTCCTACCTCCAGCTTTTTGTTTACAAGCAAGGGAGAGAAAAGCTGAACTACAAGTTCATGCTGCTGAGATCAAGACCCAAAGCATATGGTGACCCACATGGAGGGCCCTATACCAAACACCAGGGAGAAAATCAAGGTTTCTCCAAGGAAAAATTAAATGGGGAAAAAAGGAGAAAACACCATAAATTAAGGACAGATACTGTAGCCATCCCAAGCCAGGAATACCCCTGCTGGTGCTTCATTAACCACTCCAGGATGTTAAAGTAGGACTAGGAAGTTGGGGCACAGGGAGAAAAGGCACAGAAGGGCAGCAGAGAAAAAGGCAGCCATAGCCCAACCCCCTTTGCCACTGCAGGGTTCTAGCCTAAAGCAGCTCCAGGCTGTGGGATGGGAGAAACTTTCAGTTTGCTGAATTTCAAAGTTTTATTCCATTGGACTGGACATTTTAATAACTGAAATGAGACTTTTCATATATTTAGAAGTGACTAGAGAATTAAAAGCATGAGACCAAGATACCCTCCAGAGGGGAGTGCTGGGGAAACTAGACCATCACATCTAAAGAATTAGTAGGAAGAAGAAAAATAATGCTACTTAAAAAATAAAGTTACTTAAAATAAAGCAGTTGTAATTTTAAAATAAAGAAGTGGCACAATGTATTATATTCAATATGCCAGTTATATTTACACGTTTTAAGTCAGATCTTAATAATAGGGCTTCCCCAGAGTGCTTTTCTCTCAAGACTCATAGAGCACAAAAGGCTTCCATATTGCTTGACAGTCCCACAGATAATTCCATTTTGGGGGGAGATTCCTTTTTTTAATGAAGAAACTAAAAAGTCATTGATTTAGAAACCATAGAAAGAACTAAAATACCTTTTTTGAAAACAGGATTGAGCCATGTTTATGACAGCCAGACAGAATGTTCTAGTTCTTTCCTTCTGACCTGAGCTCTGATTTCTGTCCAATTAGTTGGTGTTCAGAACTGGCCCACACCTGAGAGGCCCTATCAGGCAGCAATCTGAGTGTTGTATGATCTGTGCTATTTTCACAGATTGAACTCCATTAATGGTGGCGGTGGGCAGTCCTTATCTTGCCACAGACAACGGCTGAGTAGTAGACATGACTCCCATCAGTGAGCATGAAGCCTCTGGGTTAATCCTTTGGTTACCAATACACTAGGGCCGAGAGAGGCAGGACAAAATGCAGATCCTTTTCAAAGTAGAGGAGAATACCTCAACAGAAGCCTTTTCTTGTCCTTGAAACTGTTTTATTTGTTGTTGTTTAGATGGAGGTCAAACCTATGTTTGACAAATATTATGATTCATGGTTACTTTTAAGTCCTATTTTTTCAGGAAAATTTAGCTTCTTTAACTTAATTTAACATACGTTGATAGAGTTCTCCAATGCCCCAGGCACGGATGAATAAGACTAGGTTGCTGATTCCCCTGAGAAGGTCACAGTCTAGGTGGGAGGCAGAGATGTCAACAGACGGGCACCACACAGTGTGTGCCATGAACATCTGTGCAATTCACTTGCTTGGCAGCCTTTTCTCCTTGTTCTAGGAGAGCACCTCAATTTAGGTTTGAGGATTGACCCTTCCCTCTGGCTTTGACCTTGTGTTTCAAGTGGGGCTTACCCCACCTGCCTCCTCCCAGCTCCAGATGGGCATGTGACTCATGTGAAGTCCAAGGTGAACAGTGCCTTCCCTAGCCCACAGTGGTTGCTTGAGTGATGGACTATAACCCAACAAGGTGGGGCCAAGCCTAGACCTCTGCTGGAACTGATGGGAGGGAACTAAGATTGCCAGAGTGGGTTGAATGGTATACTCCCAGAAGACATGTCCATCTAGAACTCAGGATGTGGTCTTATTTGCAAGAAGGATCCCTGCATATATAATTAAGGGAGGAAATGCAAGATGAGAACATTCTGGATTAAAGTGAGTCCTATCTCCAGCAATAAGTGTTGTTATAAGAAACAGAAAAAAATACACAAACACAAAGAGAGAAAGGTGATGTGACAATGGAGAAAGAGATTACAGTTATACAGCCACAAGCCAAGGAATGCCAAGAATTGCTGGCAACCACCAAAAATTTGGAGAGAGGCATGGAATGGATTATCCCTCAGAGCCTCCAGAAGGAGCCAACTCTGCCAACACCTTGATTTCCAACTTCTGGCTCCACAATTGTGGAAGAATAAATTTCTGTTGTTTTAAGCCATACAGTGTGTGGCAATTTGTTAAGGCAGCTCTGGGAAACTGGCAGTATATAATCCCACAGCTGCTGGTGGCCATCTTCCCACCACGTGGAAGAAACCTGAGGATAAAGCCAACATGCAAGAAAGCAGAACTCAGAGCTGGAACTCCTTCCTGTTGACTTCATTTTAAAATGCAGAGCTGAGCCTACCTGAAGTCAGATTTATTCCTAGACTTTCTAAGTTTCTGAACCCCAAAATCCCTCATTGGTTTGAGTTCAGATGGAGACAGTGAAATAAATGCTCTTTTTACTAAAGGTGTGTACAAAGTGTTGCAATCTCAGAAAAGAGCTCAACTAACACTACTTAAGGGAATCCAGGAAGACTTCACTAAGTATCATTAATGCTGGGTCTTAAAGAACAAAAATAGCTTTAGGCAGACATGGAGGATGCAGGATTTCCAGAAAATGGAAGAGAATCCACACAGGCACATTAAAAAATGTTCAGGTCATAAGGTGTGGCATGGAACACAGTGAGTGAGGGGAGAAGGAAGGAAAGGTAAGAAATTAGGCTGTTTGAAGAACATTGTCTCCTTGTTCTCCCTGCAGCTTGGCAAGGCAAAGATGAGAAACATGACTGCAGAAACCAAAGTCTGCGACCTCAAAAGAAAAATAGCAAGTGGTAGTAAAAAGAACACGATTTTCCCTTGGTTTTCAATGAGTTATTCTAAGGAGAGTCTTGGATTTGGAAACAATAAGACAGGGTGGGGGTGGTGAGCAAGAGAGGTTCCACTTTCCATTGAAGCTTTATTGAGACTTTGGTAAGCAAATATGCACATTTAATAGATATGATGCATGTTGGAATTTGCAAATCAAAAGTTATCAGGTCAAATCATAATTTTGCATACTTTAAATGAAAGATGTACTAAACCTAATTTTTAGAGACCAAAGTGTCAAATCACCCATTTCTATGACCCTTGACTATGTGGACTCGGGAGTGTTTCCAGAATCACCACTGTATTACAAGAGCACAAAAATGTTCAGAAAACTGCATAATGATTAATGAGTCTTAAAATGAATCAGTAATATGAGTAAAATAGCAACAAGAAATATGAGTAAAGAAGAAAATGTTCGAAAATATTAACAAGAACACTCTAAACTTCAGGTCCTCCTAGCACTCAGGAAAAACAGCAATAAAGATCTCTAAATGGATTTTGTTTAAAAAAAAAAAAGATAATAGCAACCTGGGGGACACTTACCTTTTTGTTCTTTTTCACTTAAGTATTAGTTGAAGTGAAATTTTGCCAGGAAATAATTCACTTGACATCCCCCCCCACCACCAAGAAATACCCTTTTAGGAGAGCCGCCCAGTCATGCGGGACACACCCATCCCAATCTAAGTGCATGACACACCCATCCCAATCTAAGTGCCCCAGGACATACCCGGCTGCTGGCCAACACGTCTTAAAGGACTTTTGTTTCAGTGGCTTAGATGCCCATAGCAGCAAGTCACCTTACTCCCCCAGGCCCGGAACTTCAGTTGTACTTGTGCCTAAGCCAACTCACACATCTCCCTGCCTTTACCCCCACCCTAGTCCAAGCCAACCTCAGGCCTTGCCTGCAATGAATTTCTAATTCATCTTCAGCTTCCGTCTTGCCCTGCAATCCAGTTCCTACACATGATCCCCTTAAAATCTCAATCATACCATGCCACCCTCCAAATCAAATGCCTTCAAAGGTTTTCCATTGCTTGAAAATAAAATCCACACATTCTGCCATGGTCTACAAAACCAGTCAATCATGCCTTTGACTGATGTTCATCTCATGAGCTGCTACCCTTTTCCTTGCTGGGCTCTAGCCACACCAGCTTCCCACATATCTCACAAATAAACTGTAAACATGCATTTATTTCTTTCTTAATTAGACACGATTTATAACTATCAGCTTGAATTTATAATTATTAGTTTGTTTACTGGCTTTCTTTTAAAATCAGTCTCCTCACTAGAATCTATGCCCCGTGAGGCCAAAGACCACATATGTGAATTCTCAGCACCTAGCACAATCCTTGGAACCTCATATTGGCTCCAATCATTTGTCGAATGAATCAGGAATAAACAAGCTCCCCAGGGCCCGAAGTCATGGCTCTAAATACCAGAAGCCATATACCTTTAGGACATCTTACAGTCATGAATCATACCACACACTTATACCCGGAACACTCAAAGGCAGTTGAAAGAGGAGTAATACATTCAACACATTTACCTACTTTCTGATGTTGCATCCACCTATTTGTCAGACCTCGCAGAGCTCTAAACCTTAACTCAACTTTGCCCCACCAGAACTATAGGTCGTGTCTGGTTCTGGTTCTCAGAATCAAGTTCACCAATCTGGGCATCAAACATGCTGTCATCTACTTAAGCTACTGCTTCTGTTTCCCAACTTAAACCTGGTCTTGAACTCTGGTTTCCTAGTTCTCCTTCCTTCCCATGAAACTTCCCATTGTAGAGCCATCCTGCTGCCCAGGCCCCAAGTCTCCCAAATGCCAGAAGGTAGGATGTGATGCTGAATCCTGACCCTAGGCAGGGTGCACCCCCTTCCATGTGGACTGCTAGCCTGTCCATCTACCTACATCTTCCAAACTACCTCCTTCCTGATATCCTGTCACCAGGATACACTTACCTGCCTTGTGCTCATTTATCTACTCACTCAACAAGCATTGTTAGAACCTCTTCTAGACCCACAGTACTATACAAGGATAAATAAGGTATGCTCTCTACCTCTGAAGGAAGACAAAGAAGTAATTAAAATACAAAGTGGTAAGATATCTATTTGTAAAGTACCTGGAAACTGACCAAGTGTTCATAGTTGCCCCTTCTACTTTGTCTTGACAAAACTTAGATCAGGCTTCTCTCCTTCCTACATGCCTCAGAACTCTGTCTGCCCCCAAATCTGAGCAAGCACTGAAAAATGGAACATGTCCCCTTATTAGTTTCCCTGGGGAATTGGTTGACCACAAGAGGAGACTTTCCTATCAGACATCACTAGTCATTTCCCCTTTGCTTGCCCAAACTTCCCTTTTAAAAATCTCCATTAAGCTTTTGCTTATTCCTCTCTACCCTGTAAAAGAAAAGACTTTTTCCCCTTCGATTTTTTCATGTTTGCAGATTTCTGAGATAGGAGCATTCTCTATTACAATAGTCTTTCTTCTGAATAAAGTCTTTCCTTATCCATGTCTAGATTCATTTTTATTTGACAGCACACAGAGAAGAGAACCCTAACTTAGCTGGGAGAAGGAAAAGGAGATCAGAGAAGACTTCTGGGAAAGAATCTGAGAACAGAAGAATAAGGAAACATTAACCAGACCAATGTAGGGGAAGTCAGGAATTCCAGGCGTGCCACACGGCAGGAAGTTCACATTACTCACCTGGGAACATAATTTCTTGATCTATGCTCTGTATGCCTGAATGGCACTCACCCCACTGGCACCTGGTGTTGCTCCCAAACACCTGCCCCAGGGAGCGGGCCTGTCTCCCTCCTTGGTCCAGGTCTATCCCTCTGCACACCCACACAAACACATACATGTGTACTTTTCCTCCAAACATATGTCCCTTCCCTCTCAGCATGCCATGGAAGCCTCCAGAACACTGAGGGGATCTAGTTATTGATGTGACAGATGCAGGCCCCTTCTCCACATTTTCATGGACTCTCAATCTCAGGCATCTCACACTGTTTTTGGCTCAGGCTGAGTTCCCATAGCCTAGAGATAGGAGACTAAAAGAACATGAGAAATGTAAAGACAGTAAGCTTAACTAGAAATCCCACAAGGGCAGGAACCAGGTCTGACTGGTCCAACACCATATCCATAACCTCCCAGGAACAGGGCCCACACACACAGTAGGTACTCAAGTATTTGTTGAATAAACTGTCACATCAGCTCACATGAATAGTTCCACCGAATGCAGGATTCCTTCTGGCAATAGCATCATGCGTAATTTTGAAGGGGAACACACTGGTTGCCCTTCACGAAATCAAACACAAAAGGCTGGCAATGTACTCTGTGCATCCCACTTTCCCTTAATAGTCCATTATGTGCATGCCAGCCGTGATACGTGATGCAAATGTGGCCCCAGAGTCACATGGCCCTGAGTACCACAGCCTTGGAAGTGTATCTGAGCTGCTACGAGAGGCTTTTTTCCCCTCTCTCTCTCATTGCTACAATGCCAGAAGATATGTTTAAATCATTACTTAAAATTCTTTCCTGACCAAACCTCTTCCCAGAGCTGTTAACAAGAAACAAAATGTGCTGACTTGAGTTTTACTTTCTCTCCTTTCCCCTGCCTTCCCCTTGTGGGACCCCCAGTGAGTCATGGAATGGCTCTGGTCAGGTAACACTGAAAAAAGCCAAGAAAGAAGCCCAGTATCTGTCAAACATGCAGAAGTTAGAGAACAAAGACTGTGCAGCATGGTTTTGCTAAGGGACACGACCCCAGAAATAACTGGCACCTATTTCAACAAACTGATTGTACTATTCTTGAGCCATTTATTTTCAAGGAAACCATAATTAGTGCTTAGTTGATAAGTAATAGAATAAACTGGGAAAACACACTCCTAATTCTCAGGCCAACCTTTTCAGGCCTACAAAAATGACATAAATGGATTCTGATGCTTCTTCATTTCTGCAGGAGGGTATTTTTATATTATGTTCTCCTATCGACACAGTGAAGTACAAATTGCACCTTAAAGCTCCCATCTAGTGCTACAGTTTCCAAGCAGAATGGCTTTAATGAGGAAATTACTTTGGAAAAGGAAATAAAAGAATGTGATTTCTTTAGGGCTAGGCAAAGAGGAGAAGCACACACTTGTCATGACTCGGGCATTCAGTTTTGAGGCATGCAGAGACCAGCTGCAAGGACAAGGGGAAACAAGGTTGCTTAACCTGGTTATAAAAGCTGATGCCTCAGGAGAAACTGAGTAGCCCAATGCCCAGAATCCAAAGAACCAGGACTAATGTAGGTTTGATTCAGAAAGAACCCCATAAATCCAGCAGCCATCGTTGGTGTTATGGATTGAACGGTACCAGAAAAACTCATATGATAACTCCTAGTAATTCAGAATGTTACTTTATTTTCATTGCAGTTGTAATTAATTAAGGGTCGTTACAAATGAGATTAAGATGAGATCATACTCATATGAGGTCATCTAATATGAAGTCATATTAGATTAGGGTCGGCCCCTAATCCTATATGACTGGTGTCCTTATAGAAAGGGGAAATTTGGAGGGATTACTTAGTGCCGGGCCTTCCACGTCTGGTTTTTTCTTCTCCTGGACAGGAGGCCTCTGCCACAACCATGTTATGCCAGATCATTGGTCAGGCCAAGAAGCACTGGAGCTTGAGCCCCCTCTTCGTATTTATTGGGGCAGGAGGTACTGGAGCAGCACTGTATGTCTTGCGCCTGGCATTGTTCAATCCAGATGTTAGTTGGGATAGGAAGAATAACCCAGAACCCTGGAACAAACTGGGTCCCAATGATCAATACAAGTTCTACTCAGTGAATGTAGATTACAGCAAACTGAAGAAAGAAGGTCCAGACTTTTAAATGAAATGTTTCACTCTAAAGCTGCTTAGAATGAAGGTCTTCCAGAAGCCATCCACACAATTTTCCACTTATCCAGGAAATATTTCCCCTCTAAATGCACAAATCAGGTTGGTGTATTGTTTTGGGGTTTACACTGAATAATAAATATCTGAAACTTGGGGAAAAAAAAGAAAGAAAGGGGAAATGTGGACACACACACACTCACACAGAGAGTGAATACCTTGAAGATGAAAACAAAGATCAGAATGATATGTCTACATGCCAAAGAACACCAAAGATTGCTAGCAAACCACCAGAAGCCAGGGGAGAGGGATAGAACAAATACTCCTTTACAGTGCACAAAAGGAACCAATCCCGCAGATACCTTGATCTAGGACTTGAGCCTAGACTGATGTTGTTTAAGTCACCCAGTTTGCTGTACTTTGTTATGGTAGCCCTAGAAAAGTAATATAGTTGGTTATGAGAGTTAGGTAGCAGGAAAAAATAACTCAAAACAGGGACTGCGCTACTGAAATGACAGATCCTGTCCCTTCCCAAGAATTTGCCTGGCAATCTCTGGAAAAGAACCTCACACCATCATCTGAGGCTAAGCTCTCTTATTCTAGGGATAGGACACTAAAAGGATGTGGGAGATGTAAAGGCAACAAGCCAGAGAGGGTCAGGGACCCCAGGACATATCAGGGGCCCACTCTACAGGCAGGGCTGTGCTCAGCAACTTTATGCAGAGTCAGATTGCAACCGCTGTGCAAGAATATAGGCAGGCCTGGACACCCCCACCCAATCAGGTGAAAGAGTTGACAAGGAATCAGCAGTGTGTCATGGCCCAAACCTCAGAGTTCAGAGTCGGGGGCAGAGCCCCATTCCCAGGGATCCAGAGTATGAGTCAAGGATGGGATAATACAGTAGGTTTGCAGTGACCTAGAGAGGGGATCAGGGCTCACCCTAGAACCACCAGGCACAGAGTCTATCATGGTCAAAACATTTCAAAACCTGGAAATTTGTGGGCTGAGGTTGAGGAAAACTGTTGGCCCTGGCTCAGACTCAGGAACTAAACAAAGATGAAAACACTGCCAAAGGCATAGGTGATGCTGGGTAGGAGTGATCAGGGAGAAGAGCTAATGTGAGAGGGCAAGTCATACACTTGTCCATCAGTGGATACACCTGAGTAATCATCAAAAGATCAAGAAATAAAAATGGTCAAAAAGCTATATACATTTTACAGCTATTAAACATTTCACAAATAAGCACAACATTCATTACAAAGTCGGTATATTCCACATTCAATTCTTTGTGCTGCCTCTTCTTCAGGAAACTATGTTTCTGCTGGAGTTATCTAAATTTCACTTCCCATCACATAGTGTACCGTCTTTCAGCTTAAGTTTCACAGACTGCCACCCTCCACTGTGTTATGCAGGGTCTTTTTGTTACATGAACTGCAGGATGCCCTTTTTGGGGCAATGTGTTCTTGGGCAATGCCCAGAAATGATACCTCTGTTAAGGCAACAATCACATCCATTTGTAATGGTTTGCTTGCATCTCTGAGTCCTCTGATACACAGTGCCCAGCTAGGAAGCAGAAGCCATGATTCATCTCTATATCCTAAGCCTAGCACAAGCATGTCCTGATATAGGGTGTGTGCACAATAAATGCTAGCTGAATAGATTAATATTTAGGTTGAAAAAGGAAGAGAAAGAGAACAGTGTTCCAAGGCTGACTGATATTTAAGTAACTCATGCATTCAACTATGTGCCAACACTATTCTAGGTAACAAATCAGTCAGGCTAAAAAATAGTAATAATAGGATTGGTCACTGCTAGGAGGTACAAAGCAAGATTCAGGAATAAGGAGCACTGGCAGCCTTTAATTGAGCACTTGTTTGGACCTCACTCTGCCTTCTTATTTGCTCATCAAGCAAACTGGATACAGATTCAGGGCAATAAGACCCCTCCTTTGTTACCCACTGGTGAGAATGAACTCCTAATACAAACAGGTTAACAATGATTGAGCATTTACCATGTGCCACACATCATCATGTATGATCTCATTCACATCTTGCACAGTTGTTAAATCCATTACGCAGATGAAGAAATTGGGGCACAACAAGATTAAGTTACCCAAGGTCTCAGAGCTAGGATATGACAATTCTGGAACTCAAACCCAGCTCAAGATAAGTATTTAATTACTCCCTAGCATTGTCTGACCTGAGAGCTTAGAGGTGGTCTCCACCTACAAACTATAGGCTTTGGTATTTGCCAGTAAGAAAAAACTGAATTCTAAGTGGCTCAACAGTATGGAAGTCCCTGAAGTTTCCCACTTCGATTACACATTAGGAAAGAAAATGGATAAACTGTTCTTGGAAACATCTCTCCCTTTCAGACCCCAGAGCCTGAGCAAGCCTGCCGTCTAGGGTCACAATACCAACACATCCATGAATCTGGTGACAATGGTCATTTAACAGACATTCATAAAGCATCTGTTATGTGCCAGGCACTCTGCTGGATGTTGGCATGGGGGTGGGTATGTGGTTGGAGGGGGGGGTCTATCCCCTGAGAAAAACACAATCTGGGAGAAGATGGATACAGAGAGGTCAGGATTACAGTCAGAGTGCCAAGTGGTGCCAAGGGACCTACAGGAGCACATCTCTGAAGACAAGGCAAGATATTCCAGACTTGTCCTGAAACCTCAACTCTTCTAAGTGGCAACTAAACAACCAGACCCAAGCAAAGACAACTGTCAGGTGACACAATAAGTAACATTGTGTCACCTGACAAGAATAAGACTTAGGGTAGAAGACTTACCATAGTGGTTATGGAGACTAATAAGGAGAACAAAGAGGGGAAGGTGTCAGGAGCTTCACAAAACCCTCCTTTCTGATCTCTATGATCTCTTAGGAAGGACATAAATAAGTTTGAAGGTAATTAATGAATCAAGTCAAGCCCTCTCTGGCTATTTATCCTACACACCAGGCAGTACATCTACTACCCTCGTAATATGTAGATTTGCCACACACTGGGGAAAAAATCCATCTTTTATCCCCATTCCTTTCACTAGTAATACCTGATATCAAATAGCATGTTAGAGTTTATGAGTAATATTCATCAGCTTTATATCATTTAATGACCACTGAGGAGAGGGCTCCCATTTTTCAGACAAGAAAATTAATCCTCAAAGTCTCATAATTGAAGAAGAGAGATTTAAACAAGTTCTTGACTCCAATGTGGGTTCCACTGCATCAAACTGCCATTGTTTACGAAACACTTAACTACAGCATTAAGAATCATAGGTCTGAAAGCACTTATTGAATGTTGTTTGCTATTTCACATTAACAGCAGCTGCTGCTACTTAGCAGTTCCTAAGTCCTAAATATTAAGAAAGGCCAAGGTGAAGAACAGCTTTGAAATGATGCTCTATTTGATCAGGTTCTGCAGTAATTGTTAAAATCATATACACTTTCTTTGGATCCCTATAAAGCTTCTGCAGGATCACTGCACCTGCAGTTCCAATTTGCAATTTCCTCAGCCCTCCTTTGAAGTTATTCTTGCCAATTACCTGGTGTTAATATTAATTAAATGTGATTTGCAACTTGAAATTTGGTGTTATCAATGGAACTCAGCTGTAGGAATATAAAGTAAAATTTTCAATTGAATTTAAATGTTTCCTTTCATTCATAGTATTTTACAACATTAATACTTTTGTCAAATTGATTTTTGCCTGCTGGAAGTCATTTTTCCAAAGCAATGAACATCTGAGGGGAAAAGCTGTGCTTTATGTATTCCTTTCTGTCATTGAAAATTCTTTGTTTTAATCTTGAAGTGAATCCATTTCAGCTAATAGAAACTTGGTTCTTGTTTATAATCCAAGAGGGGAAAAAAAATGCTTTCTTTTAAAATGGTACTGACATAGTTTAAAAATATGATCAGTGGGCACTTTTCAATTATATACTAGGAATGAAATCTCCCTGACTTTATTACTTGACCCCCGCCAAAAAATAAATCACTATTGGCCAAGTGTCAGTCATTTTATACACAAAAAAAGAATTAATTAAATTGGTTTATTGCATTAACATTTCAAACAGATTGTGCCAGTCCAATGACCTCTGCAATCCCTTCCAATTCTGAGATTTTTAAGATTCCAAACACATATCAGACAATAGTTGGAAGCTTCCAGCGTTTGCAAGTTAAAAAAAAAATTAGAAAAAGTCACGTATGCTAGAAGATTTGACAGAATCAGGTCTATTCTGGCCCCTGTAATGTGTGCAATGATGACTCGCAGGCCTGTCATCTTCAATAAGCCATTCATAAACATGATGACTGATTAAAGGAGGTGTGTGGCCATACTGAACAAATCCACAGTGAAAAGATATAATGCTTTCACAAATTCCTTTTATCTTCAAAGATAAAGCTTTAGCTTTCTTGCCCCTTATAATGATAGTGGTAGCATTAACATTTATTATCCTGTCTTCTTTTTAAAAATAATATAATAAGGTAAGACAAGTGAAAGCTTGTCTAAATAGACTCAAGGAAGTCATTTTTTTGAGTCACAAGCTGCAAGTCCCAGAGTTTATGGAAAAATGTAAGCATATACTATGAACCTCCTTATTACAATATCAATGAAAACATTGTATCAAATAATTAAAACAAGACAGAAATAGAGGACTCTGGTCCTAACAACTGAGGGTGTGCAACATGGATAAGTCTTAACAAACAGCAGCACCTGAGCTTATTCCCTTCCCTCAGGCCAAGAGAGCCCAAAAGGGAAAATAAAAACAAATTAGTCTCAATAGGACTCTTTGGATGTCCATAATTTTCCTGGTGTCATTGAAAAGAGCAGCACCTTGGGATTACACAAAGCAGGGGGGTTGAACGGCCAGTTCATCACTGCACAGGGAGTGCCCACTGTGATCCTACTAGGAAGCTCTTAACTACCTAGAAGCCTAGGAAAGCCAGACTCGGATCCCACCACCTACCCTAGTATGGAACCCTGAATCATCCATTAGGTCACTCCATCTACCCAAGTAGCCAGGATAGGGAAGTTCAAATCCCGTAACATTCAAAAAGAAACTTCTGAACTGGTTTTGTTATAGGTTTCTCCATTTAACCAAATTTTTTCTACTTAGCACCCCTCTCATCTTCATTTCTAATCTATTGTCTTCCTGGTCTACCTCCCATTCCTGTCACTGCTAGTTAGCTCCCTAAGTACACCCATCTTCACTACTGTTCCCTGCTATGGGTATTAAATTGTGTCTCCCAACAAGGTATGTTGAAATCCTAAACCCAGTACCTCAGAATGTGACCTTATATGGAAATAGGGTGATCACAAAAGCAATTAAGATGAGGTCATACTGGAGTAGGTGGACCTTTAATCCAATATGATGGAGATCCTTATAAGAAGAGAAGACACAGAGACAGACACAAGAAAGGAGAAGACTGTGATATGATGACAGAGGCAGAGATTGAAGTGATGTCTCTACAAGCCGATGAACACCAAGGATGACTAGCAGAAACCAGAAGTTACAAAAGGAAAAGAAGGATTCCCCCCTACAGTTTTCAGAAGCAGCATGGTCCTGCTAACAATTTGATTTCAGATTTCTGGTCTCCAGAACTGCGAGACAATACATTCCCATTGTTTTAAGCCATCTAGTTTGTGACATTTTATTATGGCAGCCCTAGGGAACTAATGCACCCCCTCAAGGACACCCCTTGATTCCTGCCACTGTACCACACATGTTCAGCTATGCTCTCTGGCAAAAGTTCCTGTTCTCCTATGAAATCAGCTCAATATCCCTGACTTTTTCCTCAAGAACTCCTACCATCTCCCATCATGGAAATCTTCTTCAAAGGAGACGGAGAGTCCCCACAGAGCCACAAACCCATCAAGAGAAGGTAACACTCTGCCATTCTTAATCTTAGCTTTGCTAAGCCTAGGCCATTATTCCCACACTTTTTTTCCATTTATATCAATTGTCCTCAGCTTTACTAAGATATAATTGACAAATGAAAATTGTATATACTTAAGGTTTACAACATGATGTTTTGAAATACGTATATACTGTGAAATGATTACCACAATGAAGCTAATTAACATATCCATCACTTCACATAGTTACTATTTGTGTGTGTGTGTGTGTGTGTGTGTGGTGAGAATACTTAAGATCAACTCTCTTTGCAAATTTCAAGTATACAATACAGTATTAACTGTAGTCACCATTCTATACATTCATCTTATTCATCTGGCATAACTGAAAGCTTGCACTCTTTGGCCAACATTTACCC
Source organism: Zalophus californianus (assembly GCF_009762305.2). NCBI lineage: Eukaryota > Metazoa > Chordata > Mammalia > Carnivora > Otariidae > Zalophus > Zalophus californianus. The sequence continues at coordinate 81,819,974 of NC_045606.1, forward strand.
ATTTCTCCTACTCCCTCACCCCTGGAAACCACAATTCTACCCTCTGCTTTTACAGGTTCAACTTTTTCGGTACTATTTGTCTTTCTGTGTCTGGCTTATTTCACTTAGCATAATGTCCTCTAGGTTCATCTACGTTGTCACAAATGGCAGGATTTCTTTCTTTCTTAAGGCCAAATAATATTCTACTTATGTATATTTTTTCAACCATTCGTCCATCAATGGGCACTTAGGTTGTTTCCATATCTTGGCTATTATGACTATTATGTGCCACAACAAATATGAGAGCACAGATACATTATCGAGATACTGATTTCATTTTTTTTTTCAGATATATACTCAGAAGTACGGTTGCTGGATCATAGAGTAGTTCTATTTTTAATTTTTTAGTAACCTCCATATTATTTTCCATAATGACTGCACTAATTTACACTCCTACCAACAGTGTACAAGGGCTCGCTTTCCTCTGCATCCTTACCTAGTCTTTTTATGGTTTACCTTTACATAGAACTTCTCCCCCAAGAGTCTATCCTCAGCCCCTTTCAATCCTCCCTCTACATCTTCTACCTCAGCAATTACCTTTCCCACCTTAATTATCAATTTTGTGAGAATGAGCTTCAGGTCTATATCTCAGTTCCCTCCCCTCTCAGCTCTAGACAAACATTCTTTGCTGTTTTTCTCCAAAAAGATATGTATCGGTACCTACAATTTACTGTATCTGTAACCAAATACAATAACCACATTTCCCATCCAATCCCAAACCAACCTCTCCATTTTACTGACTCTTTTCTATTTGTGGCACTTGCATTCTCCTAATTGCCTAGGTTCAGAATTTCAAGTTCAACTTTAATTTTTTTCCTACCCTCAAGTTCTACTTCCAATCAATTCCTATTCCTTAGACCCCACCTCACAAATATCTCCTAAGTCTGTTCCCTCTTCCATTTCTATTGTCACTGCCCTATATCAAGCTAAGACTGCTATTGCAAAGGCCTCTCAACTGGTCTCCCCATCTTCGACTTCTCATTAATACAATCTTAAATACGTTCTGATAGATCCCTCTCTCGAGCAGTTTCCTTCATTGTCTAGAAGATGAATAAAATTACCTCTCTGGGAGGTAGAATACTCAACTATGTGTCCACGTCAAGCCTTCCAATTTTGTCTACTATACATCATGACACAAAATATGCTCTAATCAAGTTGTGCTATTTGCTGATCTCAAATGTTTTTGCCTTTAAAAAAAAAAATCCTATAGTCAAGAATGCCTTGGGCTGATACTATAATAGCTGGATATCAAGGGACTATTTGTCTTTATTTTATGAAGTAACTCCTGTCCTGCTCTCCCTAGAATGATCTTGGTTAGATAAGAGCCATCACAGACATCTGGCTGTGTTCATGACCATCATTCACTCATTTTCTTGATTCTCCAAGATTCACAGACACTTCCCCCAAGTCTCAGATTAGTTAAAATGAAAAATGTTCTAATCAAACCATACAAGCAATTTATCACTAAACAGATTTTCACTTCCTTATCGTTCCATTATAATCTGAATTAATCAGAGAGGAAACATTGGAAGCCTCAATTTATACTGGAATTTCTTAGCAATCAATGTTTCTAAAGAGAGAAATTCAGAACAGAGTACAGGAAAATTTATAAGAATTGGGAAAATATATAATTTTATTAATAGGCAGACACTCCACAAAATGAATTTATACATCTCCTTCTCAGTCAAGATACTAAGATTTTTAAAAACACACTACTAACATGGTGACAGAAATGTCATCAATGTTGTAGTAAGAGAAGTGAATGTTACAGAACTAATGAATTTTCATCAGAGTCATCAGATCATTTCAGAATGGGTTAAGTTGCTACCATTTGCTATTCCCATTAATATCATTGTCATGTAAAAGGTTTAATTTTCAGCTATTTTTGTTCTAGATAAAAATCTTTGTCATTAAAATGAGGGATGGTTTTGATATTTAATATATTCCATGGCATACTCTAGTGTGGTACCAATTTGGCCTTTTCAGTATTCTGCATATTAATTGACAATCCAGCCCTCCTCCATTCCCCAGATAAGTGAGAGCTGAAATAGAATGGACAGCCAATCAAGTCACAGAATACTGAAAGGATCAACATTGAAGAAATGTGTTGCTCTAATCAGGAGCATACACAAGGCACTAAAATTATTTTCTCCCATACTAATGACTAAGATAGAAACAGGAATAATGAACGGCACCATCTGAATCCTTTTATGTGACAGTATTACCAAAGTATAGCAATGCTCCCCAAAAGTGAAAACTAAGTATTTCTTTTTTTAGTCAAAAGAATAAAACTGCGATCTCACTTAACTTTTGGAACAATGCATTTTGTCAGATTCTGCAACAACTGGCAAATTATGTCCTGTATTGAATTTTTCATAGCAATCTGTTTCATGCACACAATGTGACCTGTAGTTGAAGAATGTACAGTATCACTGCAAAAAACATATCATTTCAATACATACTCTATCAGTTTCCTTCTCTTGTTGAATTACCACTCTGGTGAGAACTGACATCAGCTGCTTAACTAATGCATTAACCCTGCTTCCAGAAGCTTTTGTTTTCATTTGAGTGGGCATTTCCTCTAAGAAAAACTTAGGATTCTTATGCAAGAAGATAATATAATTTGTCATCATTTAAAGTTTAATTGAATGTTTGAATCATTTTTATAGAAATAATGATGGAATTTAAAATTTCAAAGAGCAAAGAGTATGGTATCATGTACACTAACAACAAGTGTGGACAGTTCTTGAATTAAATCAATTATCCCAAGCTGTCCAACAACACCAGGCCTTTTCTACATTTTCCACAATAGCACAGCATTGGGATAAATGTTAAATATACTAACTGTTGTGTATAATAAATTTTCATGCCCTAGTAAATGCAGAACAGATCCCAAGCATCTTCAAGTCTTTCAAGAGAAACCTTATTCCAATAATATAACTTTAGACTCCGTCCTTCCTAATTCTAGATAAGCCCAAATCACTCCCATGGTCTTTTCCTGAACTGAAGCCTCCAAGAGAGACAACAAATTATCAATATAATTTCTTCCTTCAAGTTCAAAATTACTCAAAAACAGCCAAGGGGCACTTTAATTTTTCCACAAAATATTATTATTACTCTTAGAGAAAAAATATGTACATCTTATTCAGTAATTCTCAATAAGAAAATTAGATTTGTTAAGTAACAATATGTCTCCTTTCACCCACTAATTATATTGTTGACCAGTCAGCAGTAAGATTTGCACTTTAAGTTGTTTTTTATTTTGTTCTGATTTTTTCACATAATGGAATGGATTTACAACCTCATGGCTAAACATACACATGGTAAAATGCCTTTAGAGATTTAGATAAGCACCTTAAAAAAAGCCCAGGACAGAGCCCATCAGCACCTTGTTCTAGCCCAAATTTTACATACTGCCTTTCACTTCACTGTAAGCTACAGAGCATAAGGTAAGAATAAAAATGCAAAAAGTCAAATATGACAATAAGAATATTGCTGAAGTATAGGCTCCGGGGCTACTTCAGTATTGTTTAAGATGATTACCAGTCTTAATCCCTCTAGTGTTGGATGTTAAATTCCACTGCCTTTTTTTTTTAATTTAATGACTTGCTAATGTAAACTTCCACCTAGAACAATCAAATAGTATGTCATTTATTCAAATTTACAGTGGCTCTAATGTGCCAGCAAGCTCCCTCATCAAAACAGACAACTTTAAAAAATGTTCACCTGAGTCAGGAGCTCTATTTCCTAAATTAGCACCAAAATATCACCTTGATAGACCATGAACAACAAAATCATTTATAATAAACCCAACTTCCCCCTAGAGTGGACAGCCTAGGTCATGCATCTGTAGGAGCTCTAATTATTCCACACAGATCAGAGAGCACTTGGAGAAGCTCAGACTTCCACAACTTGTCGCCTCCAAATGCAGTCATCTGATAAATATATGCTTACCAATCTCCCTCGAGATCTGAGTGAAGGCCTCCACACCACTCTCTCCATAGTTGCCCTCAGAAGCCAGTGTTGACACATAATTCCACCCCAGTGCCGTGACAATGTCCACCATGGCTTGCGCTTGGTAGGAGTCAGGTGGGACTACCCGAGAGAAGAAGTCATACCTGGTGTTATCACTTAGCTCTGGGGCTGTGGATGCATAGCTGATTTGAGGTATCTGCAAAACAAGTGACAGATCATTTCAACCCATAAGGAATCTTGTCGAATGATGAATTGTCACACAAGAGACTAAGTAGCCAAAGCTATACCAGTAACCTAGCCATATCAGCCTGAAGCCAAAATATGGTTTTGTGACCACCAATTTTATTTTATTTTTATTTAGTATTTTATAAAAGTCTGTAGGCTCACTTTCTTTCAAAACACATTTCTAAACAGCAAAAAAGAACCTAGTGTTGCTTCAGGTTGTGAAGCCAAAGCAAAACACTTGTGCTTTTTATTGCTTCTTTTTTATACCATAGATGATAAGTTCTGGCACAAAAATGAAGCCAAAATGAAGGTATAATGCATACACACATCAGAAAAGGTCATCTCTGAAATTGTATTTAGCTTTAGGACATAAAGGCTACACGATCATGAACAGAGAATTTAATATGAGATTTTTTTACACTTGATACCATTTCAATCTTAAGATTACACTTTCGGTAAATTACTTTAAATATACAGTTTTACGAGTCTATTCACTGTTTATTGATATAATCATTGGGTGCCACAGAAAGATTTGGGAACAACCAACTATGTATCTTCTAATAAAAAGATCTTTCCAGCTGCCCACCCAAAAAAATTACAAAACGGGAATCTATACTATAATTTCTTTAGGAAAAGAGACAATTTTCTATCATACATAGGATGAATTGCCAGATTTTGAAAACTAGGAATCCTATGTCACTTATCCTAAATAAATTCAAAGTAACAAATTAACTACATGCCACAATCTCCCCCTAAAAACCTTTTAAAATTTGTAAAAATTTTATATAAAAATGAGTAACATTTACTCATATATCCAAGCAAGGACTTTTACTCTACCAGTGAAAAGCGCTAGGATAGAAGAATACATGGATGCTGAAGAAGTACAGTGGAAGGACATTCAGGCTAGATGGGGCACAGATGATGAAAGAAATCTGGCAAACAAGGAGAGGAAGGACATTTCAGCCACAAAGAACTGCATGCCCAAAGGCATACAGTCAAGAAAGGGCATGGTAGATTCCAGGAATTGCAGCATTTCACATGGAGGGAATGCAGGATAGCAAGGGAGGAATGTCGGCAAATAAACAGCAAAGCTGGACAAAGGGCTAGTCAGGTCTGACAACAAGTGTGGATTTTATCACAAAGGCATGGGGTAGCACAGAATGACTAACTAAGATGGTGGCATAATCAGATATTTGTTTTAGAAAGATCACATTGGCAGCAGTGGAGAAAGTAGCAGCCCTCAAATTTCAATGTACACCTCAATAGCCCCATTCCCGAAAATTCTGACTTGGTATGTCTAGAGGTTTAGAAATCTGCTTTTTAATATGCTCTCCAGAAGAATCTAATACAGGTGGGCCCACACTATGCTTAGAGATAAATCAAAAGAAAGCCATGTTAGATGCAGAACAACCAGTTAGAAAATTACTATAGAAATCTAAGCAATGAAAACTGAAACTAAGGCAATGATGGGGGAGAATGGGGGTGGGGAAGGGTGTAGAACCTATAAGTATCTAAAAAGCAAGGAAAGGTGAAAGTAATGAGGGGAAATGTGGAATGACTCTTATTTCTATGACTTTGGTAACTGGGTAGATGATGTTTGCTATTTACCAAGATACATAGAAAAAGAGGAGATTTGGAAGACAAAAATTGTGAGTTTAATTTTTTATTGGCTTCTTTTGAGCTTCCTATGAAATGAATGAAAGCAACTAAAAAGTAGGCAATAATATTGGGATATGGAATTCAAGAGTCTTTGGGACTGGAGATTAAGAAGGCCACACAGCGGGGGGGCAGGGGGCGCATTATGAAGAAGTTAAAGCCAAGGAAAGTAACAAGAGTGAAAGAAGGGCAATTTGGGAGTGTGAGCTATGCAAATATGCATCTCACCACGCCTCTGCTGCCCTGCCATAGTGTGTAAGTTCAGAGGTCAAAATGACTCCAAGATGCCCTAAGTCAGGTTGCTTGGTTAAAGATGCAGGTTTGACTGGTACATAAAATAATTCACTTTGCTCTCCATCTGATCCTGCAGGTAATGTCAGTACTAAGGTGTCAAAGAGGCTGCAGTTCTATCTTCCCACATGGGGCTGACTGCACAGTCTAGAATCGGTCACCCACCACACCCTGGCCAGATAATTCCAAGTCCCCATGGAGTGGACTCTCCTCTTGACATCCTTGAAAAGCCCTCAACATCTGAATAACCTTTCATGGGTCTAGAGAGTCCTACTCCATATTGATAGCCAGTAAAGTGAAACTAAACTTTCCAAGATATAAAAGCCTCAGTTAACAGGAGCGGCACTTAGAACAATGTGCTTGGAGCTCTCCAGGGTGCTGCAGGATCCATTCTGCTTTTGTGTAACCAGTATCTATGTATATTAACTATACAATGATTTTATCCTATTTAACCCCCAATTCTTCCTGGTCCTGTTCTCCTGATGGGACCATGTTAACTTGCTTATTAACATTGTGGGACCATAAAAACCAGTCTGTCCTGCCTCCTTCCTGCCCCTATGCTTTCTCTGCTAGATACACTGGTCCTATCTTGGAAGACTGTTCCCTTGATTAGACCTTCTGCCTATGACTCCTCAGCAAGGACACCCCTTCAAATCTCAAACCACACACCAAATCTGGGCCTCTTTCACCTTCTATTGCTTGCTTCTAAATAACCTGGGAAAGAGACAGTGAATGGCTCAGTGAGATCTACCGTCTACTAAATAAAACTCCCAAAGATCAAGAGCATGTACATGTCTATGTTCTAATGAAAAAGATTCAGCAGCCTGACTTTCACTCTGGAAGGAATTCTGTGCATGTGTGAGTGTGTGTGTGTGTGTCTGTGTGTATGTGTGTAGGAAGAGATAGGAGAGCATTCTATAGCAAATTCTATAGTACTATACCATTGCCTTGTCTTATTTGGATATATAATAATCTTCCCACTTCCTCAGCTACTCAGAGTCCAGCAGTAAAATGCCTTACACAACCCCCACCCTGCTTATAATAATGAGCCACCCCTTTCTAAAAATGAGTGCAAAGTGTGAAAATTGAGTGTTTGAAACCAAAACTAATTATCTCAAATTACTACCTTCAGTCAGTCACTTCCAGGGCTGTTTAATTAGCAGTCAGCATCATGTTTAGGATTAATTAAACAGGTGTAAAGGGTATATAAAATAAAAGTGCAGATAGAAAATGGTTGCTTGAATAATTAGGTAAAGGACTTATTCCCCAAAGTCTTGAGGAGTTTTCTCTTTGCAGATCAAGGTGTGGAAAAGTGAGAGTACACGTTTGTGTTTTCATTTGCTCAATTTTTGCTATGTTGCAGTCTACAATAATAGACATCAGGGTATACTGATCATATTTTAAGAAACTTTTCAAGTCATTATGAAGTTGCATCTCATTTTAATTTTATTGTGGTTGACCACTAAGCATTGGCTCATTAAAAATTTTGATTTCTGTGCCAGCATTCCCAATATTTCCACTATCCTCAATTAACCCCCTACTGGCAACTGAAGTGGGATTTTTTTCCTTAAAACCTAGAATGTTCCTTTTTCTTTTCTTTCCACTAAATCCATCCTAACTAATCCCTTCACTCTGAGTTTCATTTATTAGAAACAACAAGAGTAAAAAAAGAAAGGTGGGGAAAAAAAAGTGGTAAGTGAGGGACAGAAGTAGAGAGGGAAATGAGAAAGAAAAGGAGAATGGGGGCACCTGGGTGGCTCAGTCAGTTAAGCATCTGCCTTCAGCTCAGGTCATGATCCTGGGGTCCTGGGATCGAGCCCTGCATTGGGCTCCCTGCTCAGTGGGGAGTCTGCTTCTCCTTTTCCCTCTGCCCCTTCCCCTCCCTCGGCTCATGATCTCTCTTTCTCTCAAATAAATAAAATCTTTAAAAAAAAGAAAAGAAAAGAAGGAGAATGTACCAAGAAAAGAGTGTGTTAGGAAAAGCATTCTTCATCAGCTCATTCTTTGTAACAAATAACATCCTTCATAAGCCTCTATTAACTCTCACTTGCCCATTCAAAATATATCTAAACTCTTCAGTCTGGGTCACCAAACCCTGATGACAGACTCTGTCCCATCCTCCTTCCTAACCTCCTGTCTTCCCTGTCATGCCCTGATGGAGTCTGCACCCCTGCCCATGCTGTTCCCTGTGAAGCCCATTCTGTCCACCTGGAGATCTTCTACCCAAATTCAATATCCAACTCAAAAGTCACCTCCTCCCTGGGAAGCTTTTGCTCATTCCCTCAGGCAGAGCAGTCTTTTGCCACTCCTTGCTCCCATAACTTCCATCATCTGACATGAGAACCATGACTGTGTGCTTGCTTATGAGCCTCCCAAGGGAAAACTGTCTATTGATTTATTTGGTATCCCTAGCATCTGACAGAGCAAATGCTCAACGAATATTTGGAGACAATTAATTAATTAAACTGTGGCAGGAATCTTGATGCAGACTCTTCCCCACAGCCTTCTGCCCTGCATTCCAGCAAAATATTGGACAGACTATTCTCCATTTGCCCTTCTTACTCCTTCTCCTTCCCACTATATGTCCGAGGAGGCTGCTCTGTGACTATCTCACTTGAGCTCCCTCACCTCAGGCTTCCACCTGGGTTTGGCCATTGGGAGACACCAACAGAGATGGGAGGGCAGAAGATAGAAGTGAGAGTATTAATTCTCCCAACTCCTTCTTCCACCAACTTGGTGTTTCTCTACTTAAGCCCTCATCCACAGCTAGAGTTCTTACAAGGTTCTAGTGACTACTCTCTACCCTTACCCCTCAGATCTTCCCAGTGTTGCCAATTCCTGAGTACTTCCCATCCAGTGTTGGGTCCTTTATCTGTGCCCACATCTTATAAATAGTACTTTTGTTAACGTCTCTCCCATTACCCCCTGCCAGAAGCCTGACTAATACACCCACTCTTTCAGGTCTCTGTAGAAGAGACATCCACTGCCGTGCTTCCCCATCCTCAGCCGTGCCCTAACCTCTTAACCCTTCTCCATCCATTTTCCCTTCCAGTCTTCTCTACCACTCTACCTTACATGCCTGTTTCTGTTTCCTTTCTTTCTCTTTCAGTGCCTTATAACAGCAAATTGCATCACTTGAAAACATCTGTCATTTTGCTTTTAATCACTTATTTTTCTTGTGCTGAGTTTCCATAAGAATATGATGTGTACTTGGGCACCTGGGTGGCTCAGTTGGTTAAGCGACTGCCTTCAGCTCGGGTCATGATCCCGGGGTCCTGGGATCGAGTCCCGCATTGGGATTCCTTTGCTCTAAGGGGAGACTGCTTCTCCCTCTCCCTCTGCCTGACACTCTCCCTGCTCTCTGTCAAATAAATAAATAGAATCTTACAAAAAAAAAAAAGAATATGATGTGTACTTAAATTAAGGTCATATTTCCATTACACAAATAAAGCATATTTGAGGCAATTAATTTGCACAACACAATATACTCATCACCATACTCTCCTTAAAAAAAGTGCTTTAGCTTCCACTTTTCTGATAATTGGTTTGGTTAGGGAAAAAAACTCTTCTTCTTCCATTACATTTTCACTTGAGTCCAAAGAAGAAGAGATTCCTACCCCTAACCTTACCTCTCTGGGGGAGTTGTATAATGTGTATTTTCTACCTAGATCTCTACCTTTTACCTTCCTCTGCCCAAAGGGAAAGAGAACAGAATGAGAGGTCAGATTCTATGTTTATGGGGCAAGAGTCACTAACAGGCCCTGCCTTCATTCTCTGACCTGCCCACATACATACCAGGCTTCTTTTCTCTGTATGGCTAGAAGACCAGGCTAGGCCTCTCTGCCCCGGGGAAGAAGTCCACCCTTCCTCTCCATATTCCACTAACAACCAGGTGTTGGAGGGGAGGCTTGAAGCCCATGTCACTGGTTAAACAAGCTGATTTCAAGTCTTCTGTGCAGTCCTAAGTTGAGATGTGGTGTGGGAGTAGGAGACACAATTTTGGTCTCAAGTCCACACTAAATGCTTTCCAGTCCAGTTCTCACAGGCAGCTGTGTGTATGAGGAAGTTATTTGATGTTTGCCCAGCTGTTAATAAAACTAATTACTTGATCCACATTTAGCTAGTCATTCTGTGAATCTTGGACTTACAAACTCTACGAGAGGCCAAAGTCTGACTTGGAACTCAAGGAAGCAAAAGTTCTATTTTAGAAAAAAGAAATTCAGTTATAACCTCTTAGATACTTTAATAAAAATAAACAAATATGTATAGTATGTATACATTTTAAATAAGAATTAGCAGAGATTATTTTCCTCTCATGACTGTTCTCTACTTCTTCTAGACAGAACTCCAGATTTTTACCTAGAACTTGGCCACTCAGAAGAAGATATTTCCCCAGCCTTCTTAGTTATGATTATTAGCAGTGGTGAGGGTAAATTTTGAAAAATGGTCTTAAAGGAAAAGAATATGTCTTTCTCATGCACCTCCCTCTTTCCTGTTGGCCAGAATTCGGACATGATGTCTAAGGTTCAATTAGCCATTTCAGCTCATGCCCCAGTAATGGTAGAGCAAAAAAAGTCACACCTAGTCCAAGCCATTGCAATATCTAGATTCCTAAAGGCACTTGACAGTTCTTCCTGCTTCCATTCTTGCCTCTCCCAAATCTATTCTACACCAGTAACCAAACTGATCTTTTCAAAAAAATCAGATAAAATAAAAATCTTGCCCAAAGCCCTTCAGTTTTTTCCCACTGCTCTTATAATAAACCCAAACATCTTGCTACAGGATCCTTGTGATTTGGCATCTGACATCTTTCCCCTCACTCACCTGATCCAGCCACAGTGGCTTCCTTTCTGTTCCCTGACACAGCCAAGCCCTTTTTGCCCTCCAAGCTTCATGTCTATTGCTCCATATGTTTTGCCCAAGTCCTTCCAGGTTTTTCTCATGCTTCAGCCTTAGTTCAAATGTCTCCTACTCAAAGAGACCTTCCTTGATTTCCTTCCTACAGGGGTCTCCCCACCCTCATTTAGTACATCACCCTATTTATTTCCTTCATTACACTTGATCACAGCCTGTGTCAATTTGTGTATACCATTTCCCCTACGAAAATGTAGATTCTACAGGGGTCTTCTTTGTGTTGTTTACAACTGTAACATGAGCTTCTAACACATAGTAGAGGTTCAATAAATATTCATTGAAAGAAAAATTAATACATCCACCAATCAATCAAGGACCCCTTTTATTATTTTTCTCCATGCATTGTGATTTTGAAAGATTTTTCTATAAAACTATTTAAGTAAAAATTCACCCATTTCCCATTTTCTTTATTACTCAAAGATCTATTCATTTGCTAAAGCTTCTGATCAGCATATCTGTTGTTACCAAGCTGAGGTGATAAAATTCCAGTTCAAATCAACTAAGTGTCATTTCTACTGTGGCTATGCAGGCTCATTGTAGGGAAGCATACAACTGCCACTAAGCTTTTTGAAATGCTGAAAACGGCCATGAAAATTTCATAACTATCTTGGCAAACACTTCCATCTGTCATTAAAGAAGAATAAAAATTACATTTCTAATCAAGGACCAAAGTCAGAGATTTTAAAATTATTTGCCCCTTCTTGCTTATCTTCATCTGTAAAATGGATATTCTAGACAGGGCTGAGAGTGCTTCTAATCTCCCTTAAATGGACTGTGTTTCTCCCTGCTGCCATCACTGAGTCTGACTGCACATGACTGAGAGGGTAAAATGGGACATTACTGAGTTGCAAAGGGGCTGAGGGACTTTTAGACACAATAAATACTCATTCATGGTCCAAGAAGCTTATAATTCCACTCCAACTGCCTTTTTTGGGCTTCCCACTGTTTGTATATCAAAATACTGTGGATTAGCATAAAACTTGCCTTGTCTATTCAAAACACTATGAATCCTGCATCCATTTTTCTCAGTTTCTGGTTTGACAAAGATCCCTAAAGAGCCAAGGCACTCCCGACAAGACTAGCAATGAGCCACCTGAAGCACAGCTCAGAGGAACTGCCTCAGAATCCTGGTAAATTTAAGTCTCTCTGTAAGACACTTATATACATCTGAGGACAGGTTTGCAGACAGAAGACAATTTAAGACCTGAGTCACAAACATCTTCACCATCAATTTCTGCCAAAAAGGTTTTTGTTCTTGTTTATCTCTACAAACAACCTTGTCCATTGATTGTCGAACTTAGTGGAGGAGGTTTGTGGGGTGGGTTCCTCATGCTGTTCAATAGCATCATTGGTTTTCTCCAGTGAAAGATCAGCTTGAAGCTATGCTGTTTCCTCAGGGGGTAGTGTTTGCCTGTGAACTTCCTCAGTAATGCCAGCCTTAGCAACAAAAGCCATCACTATGATAACTTCCTGCCACCTGGTCTTGGAATGGATTTATTGTTGTTACAGAACCAGGTCCAGGAAACCATAATGATTACAGCCATTTAACTTCGTCATTTCAGATGTGACTACTTTTCTGGTATTAAAACCACTAGCTGCTCTTGGCAAAACATCAGTATATAATCAGAAATTAGATAAAAATAAGGAGATTGGAGCTAGAAGTCAATGTCCAGCATTGATCCTCCCCTCCTCACTGTCCTGAGCTGTCATGCTCCTCTCAGCTTCACAAAAATGAATGAGAAGGAAAGGAGAAAGGAAAAGTAGAGCCAAAGAGTGGAATTATAATGAAGAGTGATGACTATCCACAGTTTGCTTCCAAAAACATGAGGAAGTACTATTCTCCTCCCAAACTAAGACCTACTCAAAGCAATCCTGCCTGCACAATGCACAGATAGTAATATTCCTATTTGTATAAGTTAGTGCCAAGTGTGAAATTCAGTTCCTGGCTTTCCTCTCGGTTTAATTCCCACAGTTGATTCAAAGGGACACAAACTTTTGTGTGTTGCTACACAGTGGAGCTTAGCAAAAGAAAAGGGAGGAAGTCTATTGAAACGGGAAATTGTGGAGGCCATGAAAAGAGAGAAAGAAAGAGACAAGGAGAGAGATTTCACTGTGCTCTGTTTTTATCCTTCTCCCCAACATCAGCTCATTCAGAGTAAGAGGACTCTACCTACACACCCACACTGAAAGGGCCTGTGGTTCATTAACATAGCTTAGTATAGCATGCTGTTGGTACTTTTAAGGTCACGAGTTTAATTTCATTATGGGCCAGGATGCAGACTGTACCCCTCACCAGAATCCTCCTCACAAATGTACAGCACAGATAACAAAGCCAACCAGAGAGAAGAGAGACAAGGTCAATTCATTCTCACTCCTAGATAAATAATTCAAAGATGGCTTGTTACTGATATGAATCTGAAATTTCAGAGGCAAATATGAAGATCTAGTCATAGGAGGCACACTTTCTTCAAAACATAAAGAGTACATTTTTGTACATATATGTATCTGAAAGTATGAATATATATTACACTTACAAAGTCATTTCTTGGTTTCAGGCAATCCATTTGGATATTCTACTGAATTGTAATAGGGTACATTTCTCACCACTTTCGCAAAGGTACTGTATGAGTCAGGGAAGTGGCACACTCAAACTAGGGTAACTCCAGAAGAGTTCATAAAGGGACTATTTTCAAGGCTGGGGCAGTATTTAGGCAATGGCAATGTAAAGCCAAGATCCAGTAAAAGTCAGAAGGGGGCAGGTGCCACCTCTGGGCCCTAAGGGCTAGAGAAGGAAGCAGTTACACAAAGGAGAAGGAGTCATGAATGAAAGCCATCTTGAAAGATGCAATGGCTTCCCTAGGGAGACATAGCCAGTCCCTGGTCACTCCACAGAAAGGGATTCAAAAGAATTATACCCTGACCTCCTGCTGACTCCCTCCTTGACCAAACTCACTGAAAATCAAGGAGTAAGAGAACCTGTTGATGTTGTTGGGACAGAATCGTTTCCCAACACAGTGAACAGAAGGCAAAAGAGAGAAAAAAGGTGGATATGAGGGGCAAGCAGATGCAATCCATCTCAGGTATCATTCATCACTGATCATTAGACACTTTAAATAAATTTATGTACAACTGTGCAGATTTCCACTTTCCTATGTTATACAATTTTTTCATAACTATATGATTTCAAATACTTTTGGCACAACATCTACACTATGACATTTTGGTTTGGCTATTGGAAATTCCAACCCTAAAACTAACCAATTCAGTTGAAATTTCTTTTGAAAAATAAGTAATGCCCTGTTTGAAAATGGTAATGATGTTAATCAAATTGGTAATGACATTCTGACCTGTTTATTTAAAATGAAAGACAAGCAATCCATGAACATGAAAAAATTTACATATAAACAACCATAATTATACCCTATAAGATTAATAAACTTTTTTTATGGCTGCTAATTACATTTCACAATGAGAAAGCACAGTAGCTCCTTAAGGGAAAGAGTTGTTATAATCTATCAAGTCACTAGTAGTGTGGGAATTTTTAAGCCTAACCACCCTGCATATATTCATCCAAAAATTCTAATAGCAAGTTGGATTTAAAACCTTCACTTTTTAAGGAAGGGACTTTAATATTCGAACTAGTTCTCTAGTTCTTCTAATTTATGGCTTTTCCTGACCTTCAATTTTTCCTTATTCAAAAAATAAGTGAACACTATTTTTTTCTGATTTCTATACATTTCAGTACACTGTAATTTCTAGAAAATGATAACCAGTATATATGTAAAATTGCAAACTAAAAAGGCTAATTCAATACACACATTTTTTCTGATTAGTGGTTAAATTAAATATAATGTCTTTTTAATGGTTACTTTTTGATTAGTCCATTCAACAAATTAGCTCCCACTATGTTCCAGACACCATGACAGGCTCTGGATATAGGGCAGCGAACAATACAAGGTCCTTCCAACCCCATGAAGCATATGGTCAGATGCAAAAGACAGGCATTAAAGAAACAATCACCCAAATAAACATTTAACAGCAATTGTAATAAGCACTGGGAAAGAGAAGTACAGGCTACAAAGAGTAACAGGGTAATTCATCTGCTCCGAGAGGGATTGGGAGGGCTTCCTTGAGGAAATGACATTAAGCTGACACATGAAAAGGTAAGGGAAAAAAGGAAAGGAACACTGAACACCAGCCACAGATTGTCTTTCACTTCAGCCTCCCTTCAGATGTGTAAACCACCCAATTTGCACAAGTGAGGAGGAGGGGCAGTCTACTAACAGGTACTTAATTTCAGAAACTTGCCACAGGCTGCATAATATTATAACAAAGACCACCATTTCCCATGATTTTTACACATACTATTTTCAACTAGTATAAGCATAATTTGGGTTCTCATATCAGAACCATTTTAGAAAATAACTATGTAATTATCAGCAAGAATTGCATTATGTTCTCATAGATCCTGAGGTTTATAAGGGTTGGGAATGAATGAACAAATGAATGGATAGATGGGAAATGAAAGAATGGATAAATCCAGCAGAAACTAAGCCCATAGGAAAAAAAGACAACTTTAAGGCAAGGGCACGGGGGGGGGGGGGTGGTGGGAAGCATACTTTATATTACTTATAAGCTCTGATATTTATTTCCTTTAGGAAAGTAAAAAAGTGATTGAAAAGTAAAAGAAACACTTCATTTTCACTCAGGCAGTGAAGGCTTTGGGATAGGATTTCAAAAGACATGAGAAGCAGGTTAGAAATAACCCAGGAGGAGAATAATTTGGGCTTTTTCCCCCTTACAAGATAATATATATTTTCAGCACCTCTCAGGAGGTGGAAAGAGAAATAAATGAATCTGTCCACCTCTGAAAACTCTGCTCAGTGACCCAGCATCCCAGAGAGACAAGGAGAATGTCATTCCCTGATTTCATTATTTCTAACCACTACTGCCATGATTTCACTATATTCCAGAGTAAAAGATATACCTTCTTGAAAAAGTTTTCATGCAGCTTGGGATTTTGTTTTTGTTTTGTTTTTTTTTTCAAAGATTTTATTTATTTATTTGACAGAGAGAGACAAAGCAATAGAAGGAACACAAGCAGGGAGAGTGGTAGAGGGAGAAGCAGGCTCCCCACTGAGCAGGGAGCCCGAAGCGGGGCTCAACCCCAGGACCCTGGGATCATGACCTGAGCTGAAGGCAGACGCTTAAGGACTGAGCCACACAGGCACCCCTGCAGCTTGGGATTTTGAAATGAAATCTATCTCTAAATATTCTTTTAAACAAAAGGTGGGGGAAACTTCTCAATGAGTTCCTTAGGACAGTAAAAATTTTCTGTAAAGAGGTTTTTTTACATGAACACAAAAAAATGATCAATTATGATTTGTTACATTAGAAAAAACCAAAATGATGCTGTGGCACATTCTTAGCATCATTTGCCAAATCACTTAAAAATTTAACTCACCCACCCACTCATTCCCACCACTGCTGACTTAAAACTGTCACCTAGCATTTAATTTTCCTCTTCTGCTGATTTTCTTGCTGTGCAATCACCACTATGGTTCAATTTTTCCCCCAAGCGTGTCAGCAGTAAAACATTAAAAAAATAAAAAGTTAGTAATTATAACCAATGAATTGAAGTCAATAAACCTTAAGCTGGCAAATAGTCCATTTAGACTAGCACTTTATCACTCAATAATATATGATTTGAATCTTGAAAATAAGGCAGAATGTTGATAAGGACATTTGTCTGCGTAAATAAGTCTCCCAATTGACAATTTCTTGGATTTTCAGTGATTACCCATATTCACTGATATCCTGGTTTTCAACTGATTATTTATCCCCCAGCTGGCATTCAGGTACTGATTCTGAACACCAAATGCCAAATGCCACTGAAATTTTCATTTCCTTTATGTTGTCTAAGCTAGTGAACTCAGTATGTTAGAGGAAGGTGCATATGAGGTTAAAGGTCTTAATTACAGCTCCATTTACATAGAAAAAAAAAAACCACATTCCAAAGACCAAATAGTTGGTTTCATAAATGGCCATCATTGGATAATAGCAAAAGTAGATGAAAGAATGCAAATGAGTCATATTTTATTATTCCACTACATATTGAAGAATGTGCCAAGCACATGTTCCTCTACCAAGCAACATCATTATCATCTTAATATTCAAAGGGCAGCACATTAAGTTTCTCCAAAGTGGACTAATTAGCCCTTTTATTACCATCTCTGCCCCATCCACAGGGGAGGGCTAGCTTACTGCTCTTGATAAACTCCTTTATGTGTCATATCCCATCTGCACACCTAACTAATGAAACTCTGTGTGTGCATGTGTATGTACACGGGCATACCTATACATATGTATGTGTGTGTAGTTGGTTTTGTTAACATTTTTTTAGCATGTTGTATTGGCCAAGAACTTGCTAAGTGCTCTATCCCAATTTTATGGATGAGAAAACTGAGACCTGGAGAAGTTATATAACTTGCCTGAGGCTGAATAATTTGTAAATGGTAGAATGGGATTCAAACACAGGCAGTGTGAATCTTGACTCATCTCTTAAACACCTCTACCCTCTACTACCTCAGGTCTACTTTAAAATGTTCATTCTTCAGTAGCTTTGCCTCCCACAAGTACCCACATTCCTAAAAATGCAACCACAGTTTCCTGTTCTCACCTCTTCCAGTCACATACACAACTCTCTCAGGGTCTCAGGTCATGATTCAGCTAGAGCTTGGACACTACCATCACCATGTAAGTCATCATAGTGAAAAGGAAATATGAACATTTTCTACATTTCCTATAAGTAAATATCTCCTTCTTTGGTTTCTACCAATTGCTATAGTCCCTTCTGTGGAGGAAGTCTTCCTAACCCAGTTGGGTACCAGCAAATTGGTCAGAGACAATGTGGGAACAGGTAGAGTTTGAGTAGTTTGGGCAGCAATCATCCAGGTCCACAAGGACAATCAGGAGCCAAGGGGATAGTTGAGGCCCAAAGACCAGAAAAAGCATGTGCAAAAACAACAGGGGGTGATTAGCAGAGGTGGAAATCAGGAAAGGTGGAAGGAGACTGAAGGGTATTCCAGGCAGAGGGGACAGTATTTGATAGAAACCAACATAGGAAAGAATATGCTTAGGAAAATCAAACAATTCAGTGGTCTTTGTACAAAGTGTCCATGAGCCCAGTTCAGTCTGGTTTTGTTTGTTTGGTTTTGGTTTCCATTTCAACAAGCATTTGTTAATCACCTACTATATGCAAACAATCTTACTTGACTTCTGTGAAAAATCAGTCTCCCAATTTTCCTCATAAATCTCTATCTCCTTTGTTGGCTATTATTCCTGTGTTTCTTCCTTTAACTGTTAGTCTTCTTTAGGATATGATCTACACTCTCTTTTCTTTTTACTTCATACCCGCTCCAAATCTATCCATCCAGTATAAATCTTTTCTGAGCTCCACACCCGTGTCCTTGAAATATCTTGAGTGTCCAACTTGTATGTCGAAACATGTCCAAAACTTATTACATCTTTACCAGCATAAACTGGAAGCCAACTGGTATACCAAAAGTCTCAAACCACATCAAGCTAATCAGCCTGATTCCAAATGTATGTAAGTGCTACATACTTTATTGTTTGTAACAACTTCTAACTACACAGTACTGAGTGTTTACCTCCTACAGCATACAATGAATGACTTTGGTCTACCTTGTCTGGCCCTCATCTTTCCTGTGTCTCTCAGTGGTCAGGTTAGCCACCAGAAATGAAGACTTTTCAAAAAATAAATTTAGGTCCTAATTTCCTTGAGAGGAAAGAAGTATGCTTTGGTATATGCTTGCTATGAAAGATATATTCACATTCCAAAAGACTGATATACCAGCATTGACTACAATATCTATAGTCAATGAAGTTTTCTCTATAATCTTGGGGCTCAGTGTTGTCAGCAAACCCACAGCACCAGCATCACCTGGGAGCTGCTTAGCAATGCAGAACCTCAGGCCCCACCCCAGACCTACTGAATGAGAATCTGTATTTTAACAAGATCTCCAGGTGGTTCCTATGCACAATAAAGTTGGAGAAGCACTGCTCTAATCTAAAACATTGAATGTGTACTCAGGAGCCCTGTATTTTCTTTTGAAAATTTTCCATATCATACTCAAAGGGATTTAAATGCATTCATTGCAAGGATTATTTTGGTAGATCTTGATGTTATCATCATGAGGAGATATAAAAGCTCCCTCCAAGCTCACTTTATGAAGAAGTTGGTGCCTTGAACATGATGTTCACTTCCCCTAAGGTGAAAAACATCTCCTAACAAGCCAGAAATTTCTTTCCAAAAATATCCCACTACTCACAAATTGTAGTCATATTTTAAGAGTATTGTGTTTCAATTCTTGCATCAAATGCTGTCGTGAAGTTTATTTTTGTGTCATGGTTAATCTATAGACCAGTGAATACATCATGTCGAGTATTGAGCATAAGAGGTTTTTAAAACATATTGCTTATTTGAAAATAATGGATGGGTTTTTGAAAAACAAAAGTTTGACAAAGGCTGAATGATTGAAAGTCAAATTTAAAATGCAATGTACCTTGTCATCAAGAAACTTCCCATAGCATTCATATGCAACAGGATAATTTAGTGACATACTCATTTTTATCGATTCTTATTGCTCTAGAAGAACTATGAAAGAATTTTTTTTTCCTTTTTTCCTCCTTTTTTTCTCCTTTTGTGCCCTCCACAAAAGCAGTCAAGCCTGTGTTCCCTAGAGAATAAACGGGCTTTGTTTTCAGAAGCCTTAGCTTACAGAGGCTGTATATCTGAATTCTCTAGAGAAGGAAGATCACCCAAGGTTTGAAGAGGAGGAATTGGAAAGGGAGGGAGAGAGTAGTGCAGTGCTTCATCAGGGATTGGGAAGGATGGAGATCTTCATTTTGTTCCCTTTCAATGTCTGAGAACCCAGGAACCTCATCAAAGAAGACTTTTACCTGTGTTTCCCATGGAAGGAACAGAGTCACTGCCTTTTAATAGCCCATGGGGCCTACAGTGCACATCTCCATAGCGAACATCTCTGTAGCACTTGAAACTAGTATAGGCCCCAAATATGACAATGATTGAATTTCTTGACATACAAGTCAATGTGGCTCAGTGCTAGAGTTACTTGGCATAGAAGAAAAAAGTTGCTTGCACTTGAGTTTTAAAGAACAAATGTATTCCTTACAACAACTACCCTAACAGAGGGCAGGCTTGTGAGCTAAGACTCTGGAATATACTTACTTTTTAGCAGATTCTAGGAAAGTACTTTGTACACAGTAGATGATCCACGTATGTTATTGCCTAGTAGTGACAGTAAAACAACTCAGGATTCCTGACTTTTAATATCTGCAGGCTACCTAGTAACACCGCTTCTCAAAAGCTTTTCACATTTTTGGTGCTTAAATGAAAATATACTTTTATTTTTTTATGAAGAGCTAACTCCTTTTTCATAGACCATAACTTAGATGTATGAAGACATTTATTGTCTTTCCAATTCTCTCTAATTTTCTAAATATTCTAAATATGTAAATGTTTTCATAATGGTTTGCCAGAGACTGTATGTAAGTATCATTGGGCTCTTTAAAAAAAAAAAAGAAGCAAAAAAGGAAAGAAAATAAAACCTTTCAGGTACTTCTGTCTTGAAAAATAATACTATTTCAACCTCAAACTTGATGAGATTTATATATTGCTTTTTAGATGCCCTTAAATAAAACCTTTAAAAAGAAAGAATATAATCTACCTTAAATTAGGACTTGGAATACTGAAAATTAGACTTTTTCTTTCTTAAATAGAGTGGGACAAGTCATATTCAAGGTGGTTCTTTTTGTTTTTGTTTTTGTTTTTTTTTAAGCAGGACAAACACAAAGGAACAGGAAGAATTGGAAAGACTGAAAGATGGGGAAAAAAGACTTCAATAAGTAATGAAGAGACTATTTTCAGGAGAAGGGTGAAGAAGAGTGAGAAGGGTAAATACTAGGGCACCTGGATGGCTCAGTCGGTTGAGCGTCAGACTCTTGGTTTTGGCTCAGGTCATGATCTCAGGGTCCTGGGATCCAGGGCTGCTTCTGGCTCCCTGCTCAGGGGGGAGTCTAATGGAGATTCTCTCTCCCTTTCTGTCTCCCTCTGCCCCTCCCCCTCTTGCTGCTCTCTCTCGCACGCTCTCTCTCTCTCTCTCTCTCTCTCTCTCTCTAAAATAAATAAATAATTTTTTTTTAAGAAAGTTAAATACTGGATGAGAAACCATAATTAAAGTAATAAGGCTGGAGACTGAGAAGAAGAGGATTAGTGGAGATAGCAGTGAGGCTTGAGGACTGAAACATCAGAAACAGGGAAAGAAACCTGAAAAGTGAAAAGAGAGAAGTGGGAGCCTCTAGCAAGGGAAGGAACAGGCAAAGAAGCCACTGTTTTCTCTCCAATCTTCCATTCTTGCTAGAAGGCTACCATTGGCCTAATCATCTGGAGGTCCTCTTTCTGGACTGGTGTAGACTTGATTCAGTGTAGTCTCATTCTATCCAACCATTCTCCTGGGATACTGAGTCCCATCATGACTAACCATCAGGCAGATATTATAATCAACACAACTGGACTTACACAAACTTAACTGCATTATTCTGCTCATAGTTTCTGATTAAACATTACCAAATTTTCTTCAAAAGTTCTTCTGTTCTATCAATATGGGTCAATTATTCTTCAAAATATTTTTAGAATGCATATTTTTCTTTCTCATAAGAAATAAAAGCCATCAGTTAAAGATAAGCTCTCAATTTCCCACCACCAAACTGACAAACCTGACTTCCTAGGCACCCATTCCCTCTCCCTTCCTTCTGTTACAAGATGATATATCACTTTTTCTATCTAATATCAAGCTTCAACTCGTGCTCTGAATGCACATGCAACATGTTTTCTGCTCTTAATACTATAGAATATCCCCTCTCTCTAAATCATTAACTTTATACTCTCATTGGGTCCTTCTTATTTACATTTGTATTTACTCAAGCCCTTCCTATTTAAAAAGAAAATATTTTGGGGGGGGCTCCTGGGTGGCTCAGTCATTAAACGTCTGCCTTCGGCTCAGGTCATGATCTCAGGGTCCTGGGATCGAGTCCCACATCAGGCTCCCTGCTCCATGGGAAGCCTGCTTCTCCCTTTCCCACTCCCCCTGCTTGTGTTCCCTCTCTCGCTGTCTCTGTCAAAAAATAAATAAAATTAAAAAAAAGATTTAAAACAATTTTTAAAAGAAAAAAAAGTTACCATTTCTGAAACTGTCATTCAGTTAGCTCTCAAGCTAACTTTTGTCTCCCTTTACAACTAAACTTTTAAAGATTATCTAAACTTACCCTCTTCATTGTCTTACCTCCTACTCTCTTCTCACTATTAAATCTGGCTTCCGTCCCAGGGCTCTACTGAAATTGCTGTGGATAAGGTCACTAAAACTTTTCATGTAACAAAATCCAATGGCCAATTTTCAGCCCTCATTTCACTTGAACCAGCATCATTAAAATTTGACAATACCCTCCCTGGCTCTTGCACATGCTTTCCCAGTTTTCTCCTACCTCTCTAAATGTTCCTTCTTTGTTACCTCCTCTAATTCGTCTTTCTCTGCCTGGAATTTAAAACTGAAGTTCCTTGAAGTGTGACCCAAAGCCCAATCTTCTTCATATATTTGCATTCTTACAAGGTGATAACATCCAATCACACTAATGACTTTGATTACCAACCATATTACTACAATTCCCAAATTTATTTCATCAGCCCAGATTTCTCCTCTAAAATGTAAATCTAACACCAACTGGATAATGGACCTCCAGTTAAAAATTTCAAACTTACCTTAAATTCAGTATGATCAAAACTGAATGTACAGAATCATGCATCTGGCCATGATGAAATAATTGGGACCAACTGTAACCCCACCACCACATTAAACAGCTAGAAAACTGGACAAAATATATGAAATAAATTCAGGACTATAATCTCTGAGAAAGGGAAACAAATGAGTCCTATGATAGTCCTGGCTTTCTGTCAGAAGTCACCTTCTGGACTATGGAGTAGGAAGGGACATGCCAGGCAGGACAAGGTGACCCCACTGAATTGAGAAAACAGAGTTCAAAGAAGCTAAAGTGATAGAAATTCGTAGATCAAAGAACCAGATAAGTGGAAGCTATGCAGACAAAGAGCTCCAGAAATCTGCATAGGCTTCCCCTTGACTCTTCTGCTAAGTGCTAAGTCCATTGTACACTTTAAATACATTACAATTTTATTTGTCAATGATGCCTCAATAAAGCTGGAGAAAAAAACCAAAAACTCACTTTAATACAAAAAACACAGGTTAAAAGTAAAAAAGAAAAATTAAAAATATATATACCATAGAAACCCTAATCGTAAGAAAGCTAAAACAGAAATAATTAGACAAAGAAGACCAGAACAAGGAATACTTTCTGATAAAGAAGGACATTTCATAATGATAGAAACATAATAAAAAAATAACAATCCTACATTTATATGAAACTAAGTATAATTATAAAATGCATGAAGCAAAACCTGACAGACCTCAAAGGAGAAGTATATAAATCTAAAATTATAATTGGAGATTTTATCACTCCTCTTTCAGGAATTGATAGAACAAGAAGACAGAAAATCAGTTAGAATACAGAAGATTTGAATAATACGATCAACCAAGCTGACTTAATACATGTAAAACACTCTGCCCAACAAATAGCATAATACATTTTCTTTTGAAGTGTGTCTAAAGTACTAAGATAGACCATATGCTGGGCCACCAAACATGTACAAATCAAAGATGTCTATTTCACGACTTCTATTCCATATTATGTTAGAGTCTAACCAATACAATAGAACAAGCAAAGGATAGATAGATGATAGATAGATAGATGGCACACAGATTGGAAAGAAAGAAAGTAACACATGTGTTTACTTGCAGACTAGCTCATCTCTTCTATCATATGATATTACCATCTAGGAAGCAGTCCTCACCAAATACTGAATCTGCTAGCACCATGATCTTGGACCTCCCAGCCTCCATAACTGTATGAAATAAATGTTTGTTGTTTATAAACTCAGTTCATGGTATTTTTTTTTATAGCACTCCAAATGGACTAAAACAGATTTCATCAAAATTCAAAATTGCCGCTCTTCACAAGTCATCATTAATAAAATTAAAAGGCAAGTCATAGACTGGGGAAAAATATTTGCCATAGATATCTGACAAAAAACTTTTACACAGAAATTTTAAAACTCTTAAACTCAATAAGAACACAAATAGCCCTAATTTTGAAATGAAAAATATTTGAAGAGAATTTCAGAAAAGAAGATAGTCAAATGGAAACTCTTCAGGGAGATGAAAATAGAAATTACAACAAATGAGATACCACTCTCTAGCCACTAGAATGGCTAAAGTTAGAAATTGTCAATACCAAATGTAGACAATGATATGGAGCAATTAGAATTCTCATATGTTGCAAATGGGAGTGCAAAATGATAGAAGCATTCTTGACAATAAGTTGGCAATTTCTTTAATATATATACTATATATGTATATGTGTACATATGTGTATATGTACTATACTTATATAATATATATTTATAAAAATTAAATATATGCACATACCATACAACTCAGCAATTCTGCTACTAAGTATATTTATCCAAGAGATATAAAAGCATATGTTCATTATGGAAGCAACCCAAGTGTCCATCAATAAATGAATGGACAAAAAAGATATGATACACATACACACACACACACACACACACACACACACACAGACACACAAACACAATGAAATATTACTCAGCCATAAAAAAGAATGAAATCTTGCCATTTGCAACAACATGGATAGATTTAGAGAGTATAATGCTAAGTGAAATAAGTCAGTCAGAGAAAGACAAATCCCATATAATTTCACTCACATGTAAAATTTAAGAAACAAAACAAAGAAAAAAAGAGACAAATGAGAAAAAGACTTAACTATAGAGAACAAATTGATGGTTACTAGAGGGGAGGTAGGGGCCGGGGGAGGGGAATGGGTGAAATAGGTTAAGGGAATTAAGAGCACACTTATCTTGATGAGCACTGAGTAATGCATAGAATTGTTGAATCGCTATATTGTATACCTGAAACTAATATAACACTGTATTTTAATTATAGTGGAATTAATATTTTAAATAAATAAAAAACGTACATTCACACAAAGGCTTGGACACAAATGTTCATTGTAGCTTTATTTGTAATAGCCAAAAATTGAAAACAACATAAATGCCCATCAATAGATGAGTGGATAAACAAATAGTGGTACAGCAATAGAATGGAATACAAGTCAGTGATACAAAGAAACAAACTACTCATACACATAATAATATGAATGAATCTCTAAACCCTTTAATGGAACAAATGAAGCCAGACCCAAAAGACTACATACACTATGGTTCCCATTTTTGAAATTTTAGAAAGACATATCAAATCTCTAGTAAGAAAAAATATCAGTGATTGGCTGGGGCCCGGGCAGAGGACTATGTACTGTGAAGGGCAAGAGGAAACTTTTTAGATGATGGAAAAATTTTCTATCTTGATTTTGGTGGTGATTAAACAGGTATATTCATTTGTGTCAAAACTCATTAAACTATCCACCTAAAATTAAGTTCATGTTATATGTAAAAATTACCTAAAATAGGTGTATATTATTATATGCAAATTATTCTTTAATAAAGTTGATTTTATTTTAATCTATGCCCAGCTTCTCCTTCCACCCCAGCCCATATCCTTCAAAACCAAGTCCTTTCCAAGTCATTTGAAACCTTGGTATCATGCTTTCCCACTTCCATCTCCCTCAACACTCATATTCATATAATCACCATGTTATGTTTACTTTGAAAATATCTCAGAGTCTTGATACATCTTATCTCCACTGGCACGTCTCTAGTCCTACACTTCATTATCTCTCACCGACATCTGTATGGTATCTCAGCATTCTCTCCTGTGTCCTTCCAGTGTATTTCCCATGCTCTAGTCATACAGATCAGATGATGATAGCCTTTTAAAAAATTTTGCAGTCTTTACCATGATCTAGAAGGCCCTGCATGGCCTGGTCCCTGCATATCTCTTCAATATTTCAGGCATCCTGTAGGTCTCCACACTCTAGCCACAGTGGCTTTCCCTTCAGTCCTCAAACAGATTATGTTTCTTCCCTCTTTAAGGCTTTCTCACTTTCTGTATTCTATGCTCATATACCCTCATCACCTAAATCCTCCCTCATCCTTCAGATCTCTGTTGAAACATCACTTCCTCAGGAAAGCCTACAATGGTCTCTCATAACACTCTGAGATTCTCCTCCATAGTACCTACTTCTGTTGGAATTGTATTATTTATATAATTTATGGTTTAATTTCTATATCCACTGTAGGATTTAAGGTTCACAAGAACAGTGGCCCTGTCCATCCTATTTACCACCATATCTCCAGTACCTAGTAATAAAAAGTTCAACAAACATGAATAAGTGAATGAATGTAGCCTATAATAAAGAACAAAATAAGACCAAGTAAGCCCACAGTAATGATAAAATAAAGTGTCAATGATGACCTTCTCTGAGAGTTAAGTACCTTCTTTAAGCACTAACATTTTGTTTCTAAAATGAATCCAGAAAGACCCAGAAATCAGAGTAGAATAAACAAACGTATAAAAGGTGAATGCCATTTTATCTTTAAGGTACATCACTGTAGTCTCTATGTTTTAAAATCTAAAAGAGATAAACTCTTTACCTGGGATGTGACAATGCACATCAAGAACAAAAATAACTAAAGTGAATGTAAATATATAAAATATTATACACACACACACACACATATAATGATGCATGAATTCACAATACTCTGAAATTCATTGGTCACCATTGGAAGTTGTTTGGGCACCAAATCATTACACCAAAAATTGATAATAGACAGGGAAAACCAAATATTTAATTTGTCTTTTCAGTAGTTCAGAGTAATTACATAGCAAATGAGGGGAAGTTCTCTATAGAGGGATTCCAATTAATAAATGCAGGAGGAATTGTTTCTATAATGGCGACTCCAAATTTGTTTACCACCTCTAAGCCTATTTTGACTTAGACATTTCAAACAGCCCATCCCATATGGCAAAATCAGGGATATCTTTCTTACTTCCAAGGAGCTTCTATGCCAATGGATCAATAAGTTGAAGCATGGTTTGTATGATGAGAGACTCAATATAAAAGTAAGTTTAGGGATATTCTGTGGAGAATGTTGAAGGCCAGCACAAAGATTTTGTGCTTAATTTGGTAAGTGATGGGGAACCACAAGAGATTTTCTTTCTTAGTGATGGTGTCTTATAGAAATAAATTATTAGATCTGTGCTTTATAAAAATAAATCTGGCAGCACATTTTAAAATAGACTGGAAAATAGAGGGACTAAAGGTGGGGAGAGAGTTGTGAAGTGACTGCAAAATTTAAGGAGGCTGTCATAATGGCCTGAAGTGGTGTGACAGCGGTGGGAATGGCAGATTCAGGAGCAAGAGGGAAAGTATGATTAGACAAAGGCTAAGAGTTGTGATTAAAAAGGAAGATCATAAATGTATAAAATGATACCCACAGTGTTATGATTAAAGAATGACTTGTGATAATAATAATAATGGCTGTCAGGATTTGGTATGCAAGCTCCAAGCAGTCAAAAATTCACATTTGGTAACACAGTGTTGGTAAAATAAAATGTTAAAAAATTTCAGCAACACTATTGCATCAGAGTGTAACCAAGTACTGGAAACCACTTGAGTATTTAAAACAGAAAGACTACTCTGAAGGTAATTCATTACATAGGTGACAGGAGAGATAAAAACCCAGAGGACAGTGAAATTACCCAAAGATTGACACCAAGAAGAAGCCACTACCATGCCTAAGCCAGACAGAGAAGGAGAAGTTGATATAACTAGAGCCAGAGGCCAGGGTCAACCAATAAAAGCTGAACCCTTGACAATCCTGGGGCTTCAGAGGAGAATATCAACATTAGCCATATGACTCCAAGGCAGAGATAGAAGGGGAGAAATAATTAGAAATCTTTTTCCTTTCTATCTGCCAATCTCCTACCAGTGCCCTGCATTAACAAAGATCAACTGGAAGCTCAATAACAGGGGAACCATGGAAATACAAACTACAGGGATCAACCTCCTATAACATAGGGCAAACCAGAGGATGGGTGAAGCATGGATATAAAAGCAGATAGACTGAAAGCCAGCACAACTATACAACTTAGGGTGAAAGCCTTCAAATTTTCAGCCTAAGACTAAAGAGATACAAGTATAAAATCAAGCAAATTAAGTAAATATTATATAATCTTAAATTTGAATTGGAAATGTCAGCCTACACTGATGATTCCTTTTATTTTTAAACATGCATTTCCTAATTCTGTCTACTGAAAATGCTAAATGCAATGACAGTACAATAGCAATGAACTCGCCTGGCACTCAGACTGTGGTCTCTAACTACCATTCCTCGTGGAAAAGAAGAAGGGTTCTTCTAGGAATCACTGATTCTAGAAATACAGCAAGATGAACCTGAAACAACATATTGTGCCACAAAGCAAGGATATTATCAAGAATTAATAGGGTTGTATGAAAGGCCACTGGAGCCAGTATGAAGGAGTTCCTACTGACCTAATATAGAACAATTTTCATCAAAAAGAATAATTAATACAATAAATTAGAACACATTAAAAATATAATAATCCAAAAATAAATTGAACTTAAATCGAATCAAGCCTCTTTATCAAACTACCAGTTCATGTTAAATATGAAGATAGAGCAAAAGTTCCACATTTTGGAATACATGAGAAAGAATCAGAAATCCAAGATGTGGAACACTCTATAGTGTAAATGACATGGGGCCTCAAAAAAATCAATGATATTAAAAAAGAAGAGGGGCTCCTGGGGGACTCAGTCAGTTAAGCGTCCAACTCTTGGTCTTGGATCATGTCTTGATCTCAGGGTGGTGAGTTCAAGCCCCACACTGGGCTCCACACTGGGCATGGAGCCTACTTAAAAATAAAAAAAAAAAAATTTTAATTTAAAAATTAAAAAAGAAGAAAGACTTAAGGGACATATCAACCAAATGCAATATGTGGACCTTGTTTGGATATTGATTCAAATAACCCAACTGTAAAAGACATTTTTAAGACAATTAAGGCAATTTGGTTTTGTTTTTTTTTTAATTTTTTTAATTTTATTATGTTATGTTAGTCACCATACAATACATCATTAGTTTTTGATGTGGTGAATATAAATTGGGCTTTAGATGATATTAAGGAATTACATTAATTTTGTTCGGAGTGGAAAAAAAATAGTTTAAAAAGAAAAGATAAGGGACGCCTGGGTGGCTCAGTTGGTTAAATGTCTGACTCTTGATCTCAGCTCAGGTCTTGATCTGAAGGTTGTGAGCTCAAGCCCCACATTGGGCTCCATGCTAGGCGTGGAGCCTACTTAAAAAAAAAGATAAAAAGTCTTAAGAATAATTTGTAGCTACTCACCCAATGATGCCCCAAGTTGGTCTGGAAAACCTGGGTCTGAATCCTACGACATGGTGCCCAAAGTTTTCTGATTGTCAGAATCACCTAGGCAACTTTTAAAAATCCAAAATCTCTGTTCTGGGATGATACTGAACAGTTCCTCCAAGTATCCTAAGAATTATCCAGGTTTGACTATCATGCTATAAGTCTTTAGAGAAAAACCCTACATAACGACCTTCAAGCTGAGTCATTTTGTTTATAGCACAGTTTCTATACAGCCTGGAAACCTGCTGTCCAAGCACACTGTTAACAAAGTGAGCTGTCTTTATCTGAAACCTCCTTTCAATGTAGTAGAGTAACAGTAATAATATTTGCTATTTGTTGTAAGTCTTCTAGGCACTATGTATATTATATCTCTTGCAACAATCCTGTGTCAGTCTTGTTGCAACAAGCTAATGATGAAGGGCTAATGCTTGAGCTAGAATCTGTGGGATTCCAAAGACTACATTCTTTCTGTGACACTATATAACTTCCTTAGTAAAAAGGAGGAAAAAATATTTCCTGCCATATCTACTGCAACCTTTATATTTACATCCAGAATTTGTTCTCCCCATTCAGCTTGTGAATGGCAGCTGCATAGCAGAAGACCCAGCAAAGACCTGAACAATAATCAAAATCTGAATGAAGGAAAAAAAACTGGCAAAAAGAAAGAAAAACCCACATGAATTAAGGTCCTATAATAACTATATTATCAACATCAATCATATGACTTCAAAATGACTCCTTCACCAAATCCAACCTGATAAATTGGAATTATTTCTTCCTAGAAAGAAACGATGTGTATAAATGTCCATAAGTATGTTATCATTTCATGCATGGTGTATTTCATAACAGGAACATAGGTGAAATCAACATTTTCAAGTACTGACATCTTTAATAAATCTAGAGAATCACAGGTACAAACAAAAAAAATGTTATTCTTTCAGCTGAAGCACAAACAAGACTTAACACTTGTATTTACCATCCCTTACTGCAGCTATTAGCTAATAACTTTACTTTTTGAAAAAAGATATTCATTTCCTTTGAACTGTGTTCCCCCACATCAAAGCAGAAGTATTTAATATATTTGAGAAAATAAATTACTGGGCATAAAATCAAACTCCCTGTTCCTTAGAATAATTTTAACCAACAACTTATTATATACTGAAAAATATATACACCCATTGTAGGTTCACAACCCTGGGAGTTCCCCTGAAATCTGAAACTGGCCCCAGTACATGGAGGTTAAGGAGAGACCAAAGAAAGAGGTTATCCATTCCAGACTGGCAGGTTAAATAAGCAAGGGAACTTACATAGGAGGCTTGTCTTTGGCAGCCAGAAGATGAGTAGATCTCCACACCTGTCGCCAAAATCTTAAAAGTTGATACAGAGGCCTTAACAGGGTTCAGTCACATATTCAGTCAAGACGGTCTCAATAACATACTGCTCTCTCAAGACTATGGCCTTGAAACACCTCCTAGTGTGAGAATGGGGGCAGAATGTACATTTCAAGAACAGGGGAGAGGGTGAGGAGCCCCAGTCCAGCTCCCCAATCAACTGGCAGGCATGTCCTCTCAATGACCTCCTGCAACACTCACGCAAATTAAATATTCAAACTAACCAAAAATCAAACTCTCAAGCACACTTGTGTTAAACTGTAAAAGATTTCATTTCTCATCCTTATCCAGACACACCAAGGAACAGTTTGCTAAGAGACTCACCTTCTTAATAAGTAAAAATTGCACATAGTGGGGGAATTCCCAAGCCACAAGAAGCAAAATCAATAAGAGACTCAATCTGAAGGCTAGGCTTGCAAGTCATGGATGTGGTTATTTTCCTCTGTGCCAGAATCTTGGTAGAGAGTTTTTTCTCTTCCTAAGAAACATGCTGGACATCCACTAAGGTGACAGAGAGCCCATGTTCCTCCCATAGAGCTGCTCAGTTTATCATGGAACCTAAACATTGTTTTGGAATCCATATACTTATCACAAATCAGAATATTCTCATAGACCAATGAATGTGTTTGTGGGTATCTTATTATTGTTGTCAGATTATTATTATCTCCCAAGTACAGCCTGAGACAAGGACTTGGTTTTTTCAAGAGGTTAAGTCCAGAAAGCAGGAATAAATGAGTTGGGAAGGTGAGATGAAGAAGTTAGAGGATATATCATTACTTGGTTGGAACAGTGGGAATCTGGGACTCAACTCTGCAAGGCACCCACAGGAACTATATAAAACATGCCTCAGAATTGTCCTTCTAAATAATATAAGTCTAGTACATTTATTTGCCAACTCCCTATTCCATCGGTTGAAGGTCCCTGACAAGGCACGGACTCTCCCACACTATCAGATTCTATACTAGATCATGTTCCCATGGCTTTGTAGAAAGTGCTAAGAGTTTATATTTTTAACAAGTTGCTGCAGGTCCTGGGACCAGACTTGGAGAAGTCCCCAGAGAAATATCTCATATGTACCCACAAACCAGTCTCTCTTGGAAATAGCCCAAGGCAACTGCACTGTACTGGCTCCCACTTATGAACATCCACTACCACCCATGAAGCATTGTAAGGTGGTTCACCATACATGCCTCTGAAGTGGTGCCCACCTTTAGAAAACCAATGTTTCTGTTCTCCCAATACTACCAAAGCACTGTCCCAAGTTTCCAGGACCAACGCAAGGTCCCCCTGTGTTAGCTGGGGTCCCAAGAAGATATTCTGGTGCTCAAAATCTTACTAGTCTGACATAAAGACTTGCATTCTTTCAGCTCAAAGCCAAGCAAGGACCGGAAGCAAAAGATATCATACCACACCTTTATTAATTTTACTCTCCTCTTTTCTCAAAAGCCCTACCTCCAATCAGACCCTTCTCCCATTTTCAAGATAAGATTTCTCAAAATAACAAAGAATGGAAGTTGACTGGAAAAAAGACTGCAACACTATCAACATCTGAGCTCCAACTCAGTCTGTGAAAATCCCCTTGTTTGCTTTTATCCTTTTGGTTTTTGTGGCAAGCATTGGATAGGTCTATTACTTTAATTGTGATGGTATCATGGGTGGTTGCATATGTCCAAGTTCATCAAATTGCACACATTAAATAGATGTAGTTCTTTGTATATCAATTTCACCTCAAAAATGCTGTTTTTTTTTTCAAAAACCCTTCTTTGTAATATATAACAGCACAGAAACATTGATCCCTTTTCTCTAAACTCAGAAATTTCTGGAGTGATCTTTAGTGTGATCATGGTCTAAGTTATCCATTGCTATATAACAAATCAAAGCTCAGTGGCTTAAAACAACAACAAGCATTCATTTTAGTCATGAATCATTACATTAGCAGTTCACTGTACTTAACTCCTTTCAAATTGATTTTGAGTTCTATAGACACCTTTATGCAGTAAAAAAAAAGAAGAAGAAGAAGAACAGTGTATTATTATGAGTTGAATTGTGTACTCTCAAAGAAGCTATATTGGAGTCCTAACTCCCAGGTCCTAATGCCCAGTCCCTCAGAATGGGACCATATTTGGTGATAGGGTCTTTATAGAGGTGATCAAGTTAAAATGAGGTCATTAGGGGGATCCCTAATCCAATATGACTTATGTCCTTATAAAAAGGGGAAATTTGGACACAGAGACAGACACCCATAGAAGGAAGACAACATGGAGATACATACACACAGGGATAAGATGACTATCTGCAAGCCAATGAAAGAAGCCCAGAGCAACCCTCCCTCACAGCCCTCAGAAGAAACCAACAACTCTGGCCAAGACCTAGATTTTAGACTTCAAACCTCCAGAACTGTGAGACAACACATTTCTGTTATTTAAGCAACCCAATTTACAGTACATGGTAACAGCAGTCCTAGCAGACTAATACATGGCTCAAACAATTTTTTGAATTTGAAAGCCTCTGGTTGCCAACCGGGATAATTTTGAAGATCCCTGGTCTCCCAGTCACTTCTTAGTAACAAGATTTGGTGGCAGGACAGGAGATTTGGGTTTAAGAGAAGAATTACAAGAGTACTTAATTGACGGAGCATGTGTTATCCAAGTCCCCGCCATAATGGTGTTGCACGGAGAAGCAAGGTTGTCATAACGTGAAAATATTCATTAATCCATTGGCCTTTGACCTTCAGGACAGTTAGACCAAGTGCAGAAAACCACAGACAACATCTAGGTTTCAGAGGAAATTACTTTCATAATTTTTGTTCTTACATTTAAGATAAATATTTTTTCGACCTTGAAAAGTTGGCTCCCATTTTAAGTAGATTCACATGTAAGGGCCAGGGACCTCCAGTTAATGGGGTTTCCTTCTTTATGTCACTTTCTCAGTTCTTACCAGCCTACAAGGACTCTAGTTTAACATATCTCACCACCTCAAATTCCTAGCTTTATTCTTATACCATTTTTTTAAAAAATAGCAATATGACTTATGTGTTGTTAGCCAATCAATTTACCATAATTCTCATTTCTGTGTTTTTTCAATGCAGAATTTAAAGATGGAATGGATTGGTCACCTCCACAGTGACTTTATGGTAGAAGGAGATGTGTTGCCTATTTCTTGCCATATTACTGTCATAATTTAACATTTCCTCCTTTTATCCTTTGTTTCCTGGCATCTGTTACTTATGTTTAATTATGTTTTCCTCCCTACACCTGTGCAGCTCTGACCTTTTAAATGCAAAAGAGTGAACAATGTGAATTTAATTTTTAACTGTAATAATGACATTTTTCAAAATAAGGAATGACACTTTAAAATATGTCATTCATTTTGAGTTCTGCAGTCATGGAAAAAAAAAAAATAGGGGCAAACTAGAATCTATTGTGCACTGCAGACCAGTCTTCATTATCTATGGCAAGATACAAACAGCCTTCTCTGGGATACGGCAAATTTGAAGCCTAGAATTTGGATCAAGGTCTTGCCTTGTTAAAAGAAGTGACCAGGGACACAGGTATTTTTCAGAGAATGAAGTTGTAACTCCTTGTTTGGTTTCAAAGGGGAAAGGCAAGTCTGCACTTCACATGCTAAGGAAAAAAGGCCCTCCACCCCACCTTTTGGTGCTATCCACTCTGCTCACTCTATAAACTAAAAAGCTATTTTCACTGCATTTTTGTTCCTTTTAACTATTTCTTTTCCTTATAAAAGCTCTATTCATTTGTTCTTTCATTCATTCCTCAGATATTTACTGAGTACCTGTTTCATGCCATCCTGCTCAATGCTAGAGACTCGAAGATAAAACAGACACGGTTCAAG
Source organism: Zalophus californianus (assembly GCF_009762305.2). Lineage (NCBI taxonomy): Eukaryota > Metazoa > Chordata > Mammalia > Carnivora > Otariidae > Zalophus > Zalophus californianus. The sequence continues at coordinate 81,854,916 of NC_045606.1, forward strand.
AAGCTTAGCATGCAGTGGGGAATATACAGACAACAGACTGGCAACAGCTAAAGAAAGTATAACATAGGAAATAAAGAGCATGTGGGATAGGTAATATTGAGGAATTGCACTTTAGTTGAGGGCCAGAAAGGGACTTTCAAGGGGGATGGCATTTAAGCCAAGATTTCAAGGACAAGAAAGAGCCTGGCTTTGTAAGTACCAGGGGAAGAGGCTTCTAAGTGCAGGAAAGGGCTGGTAAAAGGCCCTGAGGAAGGAAGGATAGTGTGCATCCTCTGGGAAACTCCTCTGGGACTGCAGTAAATGGATTGACAAGATGAATCCTAAATGTTTATTGAAGAAAGCAAGATACACTGCATGACTTGTCCCCAGACCCGCACCCCCTAAGGAGGACTCTTGTTAGAGTAATACTGGCATATTTTTAAAATATGATTAACTCCATAAATCTCTGCCAACTTAAAAAAAATCAAATAAACTGACATTTTGTTTTTTTTCTTTTTGCTTTTTCTTTGTCTTTGGTGTGTATGCAAGTGAATAACGTAGTCAAAAAGTAATCCTTACCTTCTAATGCTGCAAAGAAGCGAAGCCATTTTGCAGTCTATATTGAAATCATTTTGCAGTAATTTATTAGGACATAGGACTCCCTAAAAGTTCTAGCTAAAAGGAAGGATTCCCAAGGAAAGTAGTCTCATTGAGATAGATATGATCATCAAGCACACGGACTTTGGCAACAGGCAAATTCTGGGTTTGTATCCTACTTCCACCTCGTATTATTTATGTGACTTCAATATTACCTCCATTCATCTTCACAGGATTAACCCTTAGCCTCCCCACCCAAAAAGCAGGTTTAACTATGAAGAGTAAATGAAATATATACGTGAAGTATTTAACACAGAGCCAGGTACATAAAAGTACTGATTGGGCATTAACTGCTATTATAATTACATTTTATGAATGATTTCATTCATGAGTAAATCAAGAACCCATTGCTGAGTACATTTGTACTCAGAAAGTTTCATTCCTTACAAAAAAACAAAACGACAGACAGTACTGAGAAAAAAAAATGGGTGAAAAAATATCTACAATGTTGCAACAAAGTTATTCAGCACTTCAAAGACCCATTTAAAACAGTCATACCTTGCTACAGATCTCACCTCCATGAAATACCTCAACTTGATAAACTACCATTACATAAATTCCAAAGAACCTGATTTAGACATTAAACCTCATATGATTCAATGAAGGAGGTGTGACAATCAAGTGGAATTATTTCAAGAATGAACTAAAACACTTTTCTGTCAAAAGCAAATGCAGCTAAAATAGAATCTGAATTATAAGAAAGCCAAAACAATTTTAAAGAGAAAAAAATAAAAAATAAAATGAATATTATTCACTTGCTACCATAACATTTTGAAACATTTTAACTGTTAAGGAAATGCTCATGCATTTCCTGGACTGTTAACTGATAAGCATTTTCCTACATATGAAAAAAACTTTAAGCTCTTAACTATAAAATGTAGGCAAGAGATATATCTTCTAAGAGCATAAAATATTCAGCTAAGTGAAGAGTCTATCCAAATTTCAGCTAGCTTTCCTCTGGGTCCATTAAACATGGGTCTGAACTTTCACAGAGATCTTGTAACAAGCTAATATTTCTGTAAACTTCAGAAATAAGTTTTTTAAAAAACATTAAATGGATGACCAACAGAGAAAGTTAACATGATGAAAATTTAATAGGCAAAGGGATTTTTATATTTAACTTACCAACAGCACTACATGTTATATTAAAGAAAATCACTGAATCAGATAAGAGAAGATGCTGGGATGGTTGAGTTGGGGTTTATGCTTTTATCACCCATTTCTAAAAGGGAAGCTTACTCAGTAAATTAATAGGATGGAAACATTTTTAGAAAACAGCATTTAACCCATTTCAAAGAAGAAAAATTATTTTGAGGAATCTAACATGTCCATTTTCATATAAATAAATGTAAACACTATGTAAGCTAATAAATCATTTTTTTAGCTATTCATGAAAGCAGATCCATAGAAATCTCCAACTGAAAATATTCCAAGCAATTCTTTTTAGGTATTGTTTAAGCTGTTACATATGTTTGAAAATAACAAGACTAAATTTTGAACTATTCATAATAAAAACTTTTTTACTAATTTCAACGAAGTTCTCCCCTAGCCTTCCCTCCAGAAGCAATTGTGTTCTGCAGTTCAGGACAGGACTGGATCAGGAAAAATGGATGAAAAGACTTCACCTCGAGAGTCAGAGTTGAGAGATAAAAAAAAAAAACTAATAGGTAATTTATTTTTTAAAACAAGAACCAGGAACAAGACAGTTAGAAGCAGTTGGGCACAGAGAACTCTGTTCATCTAGGATTGTGGTTCTTACTCCCAAGGAGAATTTAAAAATGACAAAATAGACCATTTTCCACACATGACAAGCTCCAAAGAGATTGCCCCTCTCTGACAAATAACAGAGGAAATACCTAGTACAAATCTCTTGTTTGTTATTATCTCAGTAGACAGTAATTTCTAGAAAGTGAGAATTAGTTCTTTTTCCTCTTCAAACTAACTACATCGTGCACAGTGCTATGCATATCGGAAGGATCCCTCAAAAGTTCAGTGAATTCCACTGAAAAACAAATTATTCACTTAGATTCTTCAATGTCAAAGCATAAAGACAGAATTAGACAAGAGCACTCAATTCTGAACTAATTCAATTAAGAGTCATAAATTATGAAGTGTTTCCACCAAAACATGGTTAAGCACGGGTACCTAATTTTAAAATGACTTAGTTATTAAGGGACAAAAATAACACAAATGTCACAGAATTTTCAAAGGAGCTTTATAATTTGTGTGACTTGCTAGAATTGGGGTTATCAAATTTAATATGAACAGCTTTCATCAAATTTGGATTTAATGAATGCAGTTGTGAAATGGGCAAATCCAATATACTGCAAACAGCTCAACTCTTAATTCATTCCACAGATATGATTTACCCCTAACAGCCAGAAGCATCACTTCTAATAGCTCATGTTATGGCAGAATAGATTATGTTGTATTCATTCTACCTCCAGGAAGGAAGCTAGCATCCATAATAGTAGCATTCAACTATGTGTTATAAAGTACAGCCCAGCAGAACTTTTATAACATAAAATGTGAAGATATTTAAAACATAAATTTAGTAGGTTGTGGCAGATCAGAGACTTCTCTCTTTCCACTAAAGGGATATATTTTTTATTCAAATCTTTCAAATCCTAGTAGCTGAGATCAGTTACAAAACTTACCCAGGACTGTGGAAAAATACCAACCTCTGCTGTGTACTTCTGAGTCTCAACTCACTATTTCTATAAACATGTATGTGCACAGACAATGAAAGTTTCTAGAAGAGAAAATTTATCGTTCATTTAACATGGAGGATGTGTTTGCATTTGAGAATATAATGGATGTTCCCATCTCCTCTTCTAGAGAAATGTGTACTATGCAGCAAAGTTCAAGTTGAAAATACTATGTGTTCTAGCTCTCCTTTTTAATATTTCACTCCTGAGAAAATCCCCCATCACATGTAAGCAATTTCTAAAATATTTGTAATCTAAGGAGGTTTCCAGATCTACTTGGAAAAATGAACAATTGCATATTAGCTTGATAGAAGGTATGCAGAATTAGATCAGAGGGTAAAAATCACAGCATTACAATGCAAAGAGGTTTCAAGGTCATTCTGAACTCCAAGTTCCAATCTCAGTTCTGATAAAACTGACTATGTTTTCAGACAACTTAATCTCTCTCAGCCTTGATTCCCTCATGTGTAAAATGGGGATAAAAGTAAGACCTTTGGGGGAGTTGGAGTTTACACACACACATACACACCATATATATCAACTGCAGCACAATCATGAAACCCTGCCCCATAGAGTTAATGAAGTTGAAACTACAGGAAATTTATTTTTTTTAAGATTTTATTTATTTATTTGAAAGACAGCACGAGCAGGGGGAGGGGCAGACAGAGAAGCAGGCTCCCCACTGAGCAGGGTGCTCAATGCGGGACTCAATCCCAGGACCCTGGGATCATGACCGGAGCCGAAGGCAGCCACTTAACCAACCGAGCCACCCAGGTGCCCCAAAACTACAGGAAATTTAGAACTTGTTTTTCAGAGACCTATTTCTCCCTAATCAGCTATTGTTTACTTTCAGACCCCACTAACAAATCCACAAGTTGTGGATTGAAGGTCACTGGACTGAAGGTCACTGACATGATTTCAGTCTACTAACAAGCAAGGCCCTGCGTTCCTTATTGGAGATAATGAGCCCAAGACCCCATCCAGCTCATACCAGCTCTTGGAGGTTGTGCATAGCCCCTCTACTTGTCCTCAGATGACCTTGATCTCTTGACTAATGTCAGGAGCCAAATTTTGCCTCATTTTAATGTTAAGCCCTCACCCAAAGTGAACATGGGATGTATGTTACATATATGTTTGCTCAATGCACACACTCCATTTTTCTTCACGAATAGTCATTCATGAATGAATGGGGTATTTCCCCCACCGTTTTCATCAATATGTAGATAATCCCAACCCCTATGATTATAAAAAACTTGTCATCCCCCTCTTTGGGAAGGTGGATTTAAGGCTTGCCCTTCCCATCTCCTCATGTGGCTGCCTCTCATGTTTGCACCTTTCCCTTGCTGCACACTCAGTGTCTCCATGACTGGCTTTGCTATGCACCAGGCAGAAGAGCTTGGGTTCTGCTACAATCCACAGATCAGTCACTCTCTGAATTATAGCTAAACATGCATAATAACATGCGGACATCTCTACAGCCCCATTCCCACCTGATATAGGCATTATCTACTCATGTTCTCTCCTCCTTACATTACAGGCCATTAGAGGCAGAGGCTGGGTCATATTCAATTCTATAACCTCAGGATCTAACACACACCCGGCATCTAGTAGAACCCAATCAACTGCTACTTATACTTAGTGATAGCATCTAGCTTCTCCTAGATGTTAACATATTTTATGAAGTAGGTCAAACAAAATGAAGTGTGTCCATTCTTAATCTATTAAATTTTCTCCCTCTGTTTTTGAACTTATGTAGGTAGAAACTTATGCAGTTGTGACAGTTATTATTTTTCTACTTAAAATTTGAAATTTAAAAGTCCCCTATTATTATACCACCTTGGGTTCATCTGGGTACGTTTCTAAAAATTTAATTTTCGGGGCACCTGGGTGGCTCAGTCATTAAACGTGTGCCTTCGGCTCAGGTCATGATCCCAGGGTCCTGGGATCAAGCCCCGCATCAGGCTTCCTGCTCCACGGGAAGCCTGCTTCTCCCTCTCCCACCCCCCCTGCTTGTGTTCCCTCTCTCGCTGTGTGTCTCTCTTCAAATAAATAAAATCTTTTAAAAAATTTAATTTTCTTTGCTATTAAAAAAATAATAGTAACAGAATTGTGGGTCCTGAATACCAGGTGAGCTTCTTTATTGATTCAAAATACAATAAATTTTCTGAGTAAAAATTTAAATAACTGACTTCTGCCTACAGGCAAGATTTCACGTTTACAATTTTTATTAAAGAGTAAAGAAATGAAAATAGTTTTGCCAGATTATAAGCCCATAGGAATGTTACAGATTAGAATTTGCACTAATTGTTCAAATTCATTCCTTTTTAAAAAATTAGATCCTAATTTTTAAACACTTGCCAAGATTACAGCAGCCTATTTGGCACAAATCAGTTTATCTCTGTATCTCTTCCCTCCTTCTCTCTCTCCCTTCTCCAAACTGGTGGCCCAATCCCAATCAGAAGTATAAGCAGCCCCTCCAGTCTCCTCTCCACAAAGTGTGCCCAAAACAGGTCATGGAGCTGAGGTTTCACAACCCTTAGTTTGAACCTCTATGATACCTTCAATCCAGAGCTACAAAGCCCTTCTCCAATTAGCATTTTCCAAACAAATGAGGCATGCAACCTAATCTTCACCTCGACTCTCACCCATTCTCCTTCTGAAGTATTTTTCCAGAGAGAGAGAGAGAGAGAGAGAGAGAGAGAGGACCATATAGCCAGAGGCTTGAATATTTCCTGCTCAGAGCACCTGTTAGAGTCCTATCTGTTAGCAACCTGCAGAACCTTTATATTTCCTGCAGGGGGCCCAGAAACCTGAGTTTTCACAAGCCTTCCCAGCAATACTGATGTGCATGCACTCAGGGTTGAGACCCTCTTCTCCAGCCCTACGCTGTAAAGCCCAGACAGGCAGATTTTCTTCATGGCTTTTCATTTTTATAAACATGCTTTAGATTCCCAATCATCTGCTCACCCCCCTGGGCCAGCATTCGAATGACTTCATGTTTTAGCACAACTGTGAATGGCGTCACAACACTTCCATTTCATGATAACTAATATTTAGGTCAATAAAGCAATTGTCTCTTGGAATCTGAACTACTTCACTATACATTTTAAAATTTTATTTGTATCACACACATCCACACACGCCAAGGGGATCTGAAGGGAAAACCCAAAGGAAAAAGGCAAAACATCTTTAGTGGGGAAAGCACAGAAGAGTATCAGCCCCACCTGCCTGAAATGCAAATCAGCTCACACTGTCTTTAACAATAAGAAAATCAGAATGGATGGCTCAACACAATGAATAGTAACAGTGATGCTGACAAAAACATTTATTTTGTCCTTACTGACATAGGCACTGTGTCATATGAGCCACATAAATTATTTAATCCTCACAACAACCCCCCATTTCACAGATAAGAAAACTGAGGCCCAGAGATGTTAAGCACAAGCCCAAGGTCATATCTTTAATGGCAAAGCTGGGACTCCATGTTAGGTGTGTCCAACCCTAAGAACACAAACTCAAACTACTTTGCCATGCTGATTTCCAGCCCACCAGCCCTGATTTGGTAGACAGTGAGAAAGTAATGTGTTCTCACAATTTCTTGATTGTGAGTTATCTAGAAACATTTCCCATGAAACAGGACACTACAGTTTGAATGCTAAGTCTGAATGTTTCACAGACTTATTCAGAGGCTCATTTTTTTTTCTTCCACAGGAGAAAGATTACAAAATGCAATGTGAGGACATCAGGGCAAGAGGCACATTTCACGGGTCCCTGTGATTTACAAGAGTCACAGCAGTGTAGTACCAGCCTGAACAACGGACCCATGAGAGCAGCAATATCAGCAAAACAGTAATAGTGAGCAAACTGCCTAAAAGTCAAATCTAAATAGACCGATTGGTGGAGAAATCATTCTGGCATATATTCTTCAAGAAACAGTCACTCACTCCAGACAATGAATTTAAGTTTCAGCTTTGGAATCAGTTGCTTGTCTTAAACTTACCATCCTGGAGATAACTATCAACCCCTCATCAGCACCATCCACTAGTATTTTCCCTTGTCTGCAGCCCATGGAAAGCCCATTTCAGAGTAGATGAAGATTGGGGCACTGGGCAGAGTTTTGTGGAAAAAAAGAATGGCACAAATCCTTCACTCAGTCAAAAGTTACAAAGAAGGCAAAAGTCAAAGTAAGTGGAAAGGTCGAGTAACCTCTAGTAAACACTACACAAAATCCTATAGACACCAGGCCACAACTGGAGATAGCTCACCACTCACACCAGAAGCACAGGTTCCCTCACAGATCCATAGATAAATGTTCAAATGGTAGGCTAGTTCCACTCTGCTTGTGGCTCAGGTGGCTCCGCACCTCAAGGCGATATACTCCTAGTCCGACTTACTCTCTGATAGTAGAGCCCTGGTTTGCCAACAACCAAGTTAGAACCAATTTATGTGCACCTATAAATATACTGTACTGCTCATAAAAATTCATCATTCAACTAAGACTTCATAATAGAATTCTTACTCTTTTTCAGGTTTTCTCTGTCTCAGCACTACTGAAATTTTGGACTGGGCAATTCTTTATTGTAAAGGGGTGTTCGTGCATTGTGGGATGTTTAGCAGCTTCACTAGATGCCAAAAGCAAATTCCTTCCCCAAGTTGTGACAATCAAAAAACATCTCCCTACACTGCCAAATGGCCCTGGTGAGCAAATCGCTCTTAGTGGAGAGTCACTGCTCTATTTGCTCAATTTGTCCCATATCGGGGTCTTTAAAAGGTACATGTAATACTTCTGTACCACAATGCAACTTTTTAAAAGATATTTCATATCCTATGTTACTATAAGTCTCTATGTTTCTGATTTATCCAGACATCCAGTGTCCTTTATTCTGGTGGTGGTGTATTAAGTATCCTTGAATGAAATGTCAGGTCCTGCCTGGTTTCCATCTTTACATCTTCCTTTTATGAACATCTAGGACCCTTGAACTCTACCCAGTTTTAGACTCACCTCCAATCTCCTCTCTCAAGGACTGATCTTGGTTTGGAAAGGAGAGACACTAACCTAGTGTTCTCATACTCAGTGTCTTGTCACTCCTACTCTTTCTTATTAAACCACATCCTTGTGACTCAGTATTTGAAAACCAAGCATGTGCCTTGAATTGGGGGGGGGAAAAAGTTCCCACTCACCACTCCGTGTTGATAATTTAAGTTCTGCCTTGTTCCTATACTTTTATAATTGATCTCAGAAGCCATGATCCTCTGTGATCAGGTTCCTGAATAATTCTTACCAGTTCTGACCTAAAATCTGTGACTGCCTGCTTGCTGATGGAATTGTTAATCCAATACTATTTTGTCTGTTCCTTGGAATTACAAAGATCATCTACTTTGGGCTTAGCTATCACTGAGCTTCCACAACCAGTCAACAATGCTCATTAGACCTTGTTATACCTACAAGATGTCAATGGCTGTATTAGGCTGTTAGCATCTGTGATTTCACCAACCCCTCTAAATGCCATCCTCAGCCAGTCAGTCTCATTCTGCAACCCTGCCCCCTCCCCAGTGTCCATCCTACCCATGCAACTGGGGGACTTCCTGATCAAGATTATTGCTCATGAGATTGTAGTTACCTTAGGTAGGCTATGGCACTCAGACCTAGAGTAGACACTAGAATTAATATCCAATTAGCTCTTCTAGATAGTTCATTCAAATTTTACTTAAACCTTAAGCCAGAATATTGCTTGTCTAGTTAGATCAATCTAGCTACATTGTTTTTCTAGGGGTAAAGAAAACTAACAGAACTAAGACCTCCAATGCCCCTTCACAATGAATATAATATCTGAATACAGTATCTTTTTTACTCCAACATATTTTCTCAGGAAATGAAAGATTTTTGCAAGTCTCACTCCTAGCAAAACACTTAATTGAATCAATTTTTCTACTCCATCTCCTTCCTTCTTATAACTACAGTGACTATAAAATGTAAGTATAGATAACTCAGAAAGAAATCAGAAACAAAAATAAAGACTTTAAAAGTCTCAAAATCCTCCCAACAATTAATTTTAATTTCAGCAACTGCATGGACTAAAAGTATGCTCACTGTGGGGAGAATCTTAATAGGTCACTCTTTCCAATCCTCTGCCTTTATAGAGAACTACATCCAAACCATTCTAGTCAGTCATTGGCCCTGGCTAGGCTGTATCACTTACCCAACAATTAATAATTACATGGGGACTTCACAAAAACAAACCCTTCAGAGTACAGCAAATACTTTCAGAATCTCCAAGAAGTTGGACAACAACCCTCAATACTACTTGACTTACTCCACCAACCTATAGCATGAGTAAGGTGAGTATCCACACTAGTGCTTGGACAGGTGAAATACCCAAGCTAAATGAAGCATTGTGATCCCAAGAAAGGTAAGTCTCAATGACACAAGTCAATTTACACACAAAACCAGTTGCTCCCAGAGATACAGAGTGCTTTCCCAATTACAGATCATAACCCAGAGAACTGGAAAGAATGACATATTAAGGTTCTCTCCCCAGTGAATGTACTGAAATTAATTTAGTAGGTCTTGACTGCATTTTTTTCTTCTTATGGAACAGAATAGAACATTTCAGAATATGTTACAAGCAAAAAATAAGTGTAAGAATGTTCCATAAAATTTTTCTTTTCCTGGGTAGATAGATGATGAATAGGTGATTGATAATACTGAACCACTATTCACTGAACACCTACCATGCACCAAGTACTTTTCTAGACACTTAAATATATTACGGACTACAAAGGATAAAGATCCCTGCACTTGTGATGCTTATATACTAGTAGACTAGATAGAAACGTAAAATGTATTGCTTAGTGCATCATAGATTTTTTTTAAGTTTGAAAGACACCATTTATAGTACAGCAATGCCTAAGCATTCTCTCCACCACTCCCCAAGAGCAGATGCACCCAATAATCACCCTGCCACACTGGGAAGCCCTGGACAGGGTGAAGTGGAAAGAATAGTCCAAATCATTCCCCTCTCTCCCCTTCCAAACTTGCCTTGGAAGTCAAGCATGGCTTCTTGAAGCCATCCTCTCTTCGCTCCATTTTGCATCTCCCGCTTTAATTGTGTCTCCTTTCCACAGTTCTAATAGATAAAGTGGTTGCAAGGGAAGGAAAACAGCAAAATGAATCAGCTCTTCAGGGATAGTCCCTAAACAGATGGAAAAGTTTCATTTTAATTTTTAATAAATATTCACTGCTAGTAACAGGCAAACCATTGAAATTGTGATAGCCTGTTCACTTAGGCTAGTTAAACAGCGATAGCCTGTTCACTTAGGCTAGTTAAACAGCATATCTACATATATTCTTCCTAAATCTCTTCAGAGCTATCCTAATAGGTACTAAGTAATGTCCAATTTGATACTTCTCAACAAAATGACTTGCTTATTTAATTTGTAACAGCTCTAGCTCACCTTTAGTGGGTCTCTATACGAGCCCAACGCTGTGCTGTGTGCCTTGTCTTTAATTTTCACAATGACCTGTGAGGAAGGCATTAGTATCTGCATTTTGCAAAAGAAGATGTTACTTACAGAGGTTAAATCATTTATCCATGATCATTTGCCTAGTAAGTGGCAGAGGTGAAATTTTAACAAATGCCAGGTAGCTCCACAAAATTACTGACTGTATCCTCATTCACAGCAGAAGGTTCATTATGTATGAAAAAATGATGAACTCTTAGAAAAATTACATTACAAGCCTATGCTTCCCCTTGTTTGCTCTTAATCATACTTTAATGTTTTAATGATCATTGATGAAGACTATAAAACCATTGAGTTTAGAATTGAAGTGTCAACACAAGTACTTTCTCCTACTTTTGCTGCAAATTGCTCAAAACGTTTTGATATTTCTTGCACTAAACCCTTTTAATATCCATAAGGATAGTGGGAAGATAAGAGAACAGATTCTGAGTCCAGAATGTCTGGTCTCAACTCCCAGCCCCACTGCTTATTAGCTGTATGGCCCTGGGAAAGCTGTGCCTCAGTTTATTCATGTAAAATGGGAATAATGATAGTACTTACAAAGAGGATTGTTTTGAAGACTAAATGAAATATTGTAAATAATGTATTTAGAAGTGTGGGTACTAAATAAACACTGTGTATTTGTTATTTTTATGGTTATTACTTTCTAAAAAGCACTATCTCATCTCATTCTACTTGTCCTTAAAGTCTTAGAGTTTATCAAGGAAAAAAAAACAAGAGAGTAAGTTTTTCAGGAGTGGGAGGCCAGGGAGAAGAAATCTTTAGCCTCAAAGCTCTATAAGGACAGAGAATTATGTCTATTCCATCATCTGTTTCTTTATTCCCCAATTGCTTGGGTTGCTGATAGATGTACAGTGCATATGATTGCCTAACTGATGCTGTTTTTGGAAAGCATTACACTTCATAAATTATTTGAAAAGGAACCATTTTGTTTTTATGCTAATATACAAGAAACCCTTGCTTTACAAAACACAAAGCATGTTTATTTACTGAACAGAGGTCAGTACAGTAGGTTTGCATAGAAAACAGAAATCACAACCATTGTTAAAAGGAAATTCAAACCAATTTTGCAGCATAGGTCTATATGTTGTTTTAAACAAATGTCTCAAGTGTTGTCAAATGAAAAGTCCAAGTGTACATCAATATAAAAGAATATAAAAGTCCTTATCATCTTTTAGCCTCTTCTGACTGTTAGTGAGGCAAGAATATATTTAAAATGCATCTCCTCAAGATCAATTTCTTTACTTAAAAATGTCATTCTGGGTGGACATTTTATGGCTGATTAATTTTTGTCCCTTTTTCTCGTATGCGAATAAAAGACCAAAATGCATACTTCTGGTAGATTTCCTTTCTAGTGATTAGAGTGCTGATTTCCTACAGATCTACTATCTACAGCTCTCGCAGAAAAATAACCTTTCAATCTATGCTGCTCTGTTTGCTTAAATATATTTGTCTTTTCTCCAAAATACTTGTCAAGTGAACGATTAAGCATTTAAATGTAGAAGGTAGAAAACATTATCATTGCCTTTGTCAAAAAGTCAACACATTAAATATGTTGCACATACAAATGTACTCAATTAACATTTTAATTAAGGGTAACAAATAATAATTAAACAATGACATTTTATTTAATTTTCTCAACTGTAAATAGCTTGATGGAAATTATTGTTAAATCTGATGTAGTTATTTCTCCTTGGAAAAAACAGTGACCTCAAGCTACCCATAATCAGAAATATTTCCCTTTTGTGTACTTATATAGTCATGTTATATTCATAAATAAGCTTCCAAGTAAAGTTTCTTGTATTATGATTCATATTCTCTTCATGTGGTATGCAAGCAACAGTGTAGTCGCGTCATAATTATGTGGTTCAAGACACTAGTTTATGTGTTGTGCAAAAACATAATACAAAGGAATTAAAGCCTGAATTCAACAGTTAAAGATTTATGTTTGGTTGTTAGATCCAGATAAGCCATTTTTCCAAGCCTCACAATCCAGTTCTGTGATATCCAGTTTTCATGTTGCCATAGGTCAATGATACCTGTCCTGGTTTTGCAACACAGTAAGAGTAGCTAATTGTGCCAAGTGGCATTATTAATTTCTCAAAGCAAAATTAGACTTAATTCATTTTATTTTCGAAAGTAAATATGAGCCACTCAACACTTTGAAGCAGCATAGAGTGATTATATAGAAAATGATACATAAAGTATCAACAGACATTGACTTATCAAGAAAATAGAATAAGCCCTGCTCTCAGTTTTGCCAGATTTAGCATAAATAAATAGATAAATAATTTTTGGCTTTTGTCCCATATCACATACAACATACTTAGACCAAAAGATTATTCATTATTTATCTGAAATTCAAATTTAACTGGGTATCCTCTATTTTATCTGGCAACTTTACTTCTTTTTTTAGGAGTTGAGGGTATGATTTTTTATTTTATTTTATTTTGTTATGTTAGTCACCATACAGTACATCATTAGTTCTTGATGTAGAGTTCCATAATTCATCGTTTGCAGGCAACTTTACTTTTAAAAGAGGAGTATCTATTTTCCAGAGTGGCTGCACCAGTTTGCATTCCTACCAACAGTTGTAAGAGTGTTCCCCTTTCTCCACATCCTCACCAACACTTGTTGTTTCCTATATTGTTAATTTTAGTTACTCTGACAGGTGTGAGGTGATATTTCATTGTAGTTTTTATTTGTATTTCCCTGATGATGAGTGATGTTGGGCATCTTTTCATGCATCAGATAACTATATATCTTCTTTGGAAAGATGTCTATTCATGTCTTCTGCCCATTTCTTTACTGGATTATTTGGTTTTGGGGTGTTGAGTTTTATAAGTTCCTTATAGATTTTGGATACTAACCTTCTAAAAAAAAGATTTTTTTTTATTTATTTGACAGAGAAAGAGCAGAGGAAGAGGGAGAAGCAGGTTCCCCACTGAGAAGGGAGCCCAATGTGGGGTTCAATCCCAGGACCCTGGGATCATGACCTGAGCTGAAGGCAGACAATCAACTAAACCACCCAGGCACCCCTGGATACTAAACTTTTACCAGAGATGTCATTTGTAAATATCTTTTCCCATTCCAAAGGTTGTGTCACTCATATGTGGAATTTAAGAAACAGATGAACATGGAGGAAAAAAAAGAAGAGAGAGGCAAACCATAAAATAGACTCCTAACTCTAGGGAACAAACTGAGGGTTGCTGGAGGGGAGGGGCGCAGGGAGATGGATTAAATAGGTGATGCGGATTAAGGAGGACACTTGTGATGAGCACCAGGTGTTGTATGTAAGTGATGAATTGCTGAATTCTACTAAAACTAGTATTACACTACACGTTAACCAACTGGAAGTTAAATAAAAACTTTAAAAAATAAAAATGGAGTATCTATAAGATAAATTCTCCTTGAGAAACAATTTCATGCTGCCTGATACAGGGTGAGCTGCAGAAAAAAGAGGAGAAATCTGGTGGTAGACAACGCCTTGGACAACTCCAGGGCCCTGGGAGGGTACTAGGAAAGGCCCTTAGCCAGCATCAAGAGAGCATGTCCAGGAAACAAACACTGTTTATTTAGTAAATCGTATCTGGAGTTTAAAAGTTATTGATCTATTGTTTAATCTGCTCTGCTTTCATTATTTTTTTTAATTGTGAGTAATAAATAGGTCTCAGAGGACAATAAGCAGCACAAGGGTGTCTGTTGCTGAAGAGAATGCCAGAGACACTTGGAGCACTCTACAGTTTCTTGGGAAATCCCTGGAAGACTATGTAGTTCCCAGAGACTTGGCTTGACAAGACTCACAGCTGCTTTCCAGTGCAAAAGTGAGCATAAGATTAAAGAAGGGGGTGGGGGGTGTCTCACAGCTCAGGGAGGCAGAACAAAGAGACAGAGATCCACAGACTGAGAGACCCAGAGGGGGGAGAGGAAGGAGAACAAGTTTTTGGAAGTGCTAGTGTTTTTTTCTAGCTGAGAATTCAGAAGGGATATGATAATCAGGAGTATGGTTTCCTTGAAATCCCTACCTTTTAATTGGCAAGATTAGAACTGAATTCAATCATCCAGCTATTTCACCAAAGACAAGTTCCAGGAGATAGCTGGCGCTACTAATCTCCTCCCTTTCAAAAACGTCCCTCTGTTCACCTCCAATTACTCAAAAATCCCATGATCATTTGAGGGTTACTCATTGTATAGTAATTTTCTACCCCACCTCATCTCTGCAGTCCTGGCATCTCTTGGAACAGTCTTCCATGACCTAAAAGAAGGCTCTTGGCTGCTCTTCAACTCAAAGAAAGGGTCTCCAGATTAAAAGGAAGTTTGCTTGGGAAAAATAAAAGGGGAACAGAAGCTAATCACCTAACACCAGGGCCTACCTGCAATGTATGAAGGTCTTCGGCAGGCAAGGGGAAAGCATCTGTCTCTAGGTTAGATGCCATTTTGTTGTTGTTGTTATTGGTGCTATTTAACTGCAAACATGTAATCAGCACACCCTTAGTATGAAGTTCAAATATAGGCACACAATTCAACAATATTAAATGTACAAATGAATGGACCAATGAGTTAAAGTTGAGCAGCCCAATGAAGCCCTCAGAAAGAGCTAATCAATGCTTCCCAAAGGTCAGAAGGCCCACCTCCCCAACTGAAAGGTGAGGTTTCCTGGCAGAAGTGCAGAGAGTAAGGATGCTGCTTTCCTGCTGTTGTGGATGAGGGTCCTCTGACAGGCCCCACTAATAGAGGGGAGAAAGTTTAGATTTACTTGAAAGAGATCCTGTTTCCTCATGCATATTGTTAAACTCTCTCATAATGCTCTGTGCAAGCTTGGTGGGCTACTTCTGTCTGAAGAACAAACGCACTGCAGTTTTTTTTTTTAAAGATTTTATTTATTTTTTTGAGAGAGAGACAATGAGAGACAGAGAGCACAAGAGGGAAGAGGGTGAGAGGGAGAAGCAGACTCCCCGCCGAGCAGGGAGCCCAATATGGGACTCGATCCCGGGACTCCAGGATCATGACCCGAGCCGAAGGCATTCGCTTAACCAACTGAGCCATCCAGGCGCCCTGCACTGCAGTTCTCTCTTAGTCTCTGCTTTGGATAAACCCCATCCAGCCCACCCCCAGTCCCTAGGGATTAAGTCCACCCTCTGCCCCTTACAAGTGCACTGACTTAGCCTATTTCCAATATCATCCAATCCACATTTGCTGTATCTTTCAAGCTGGGCTCAAAACACCTCTTTTTAAACACCCTTCTGAACTAATTTATACATTCAATTTTACTGGGTTTTTTTTTAATCTGTAATGCTGAATCCCTATACAGTTATATGTCAAGACTTTAGCATATATTTTGTTATTTATTCAGACAAAAAATGTCAGAGTTTTGCATATTATTGGTGTTCCAAACATAGCTTTAACAAGTGATTAAATGAAAATTAGTATAGAGGAGCACAGAAAACTCTGTTGTTCTAAGATATAATGTGCCTACTCTTAACCATCTTGGAACTCAATTGTCCATCGCATTAAGATCCCCAACTACTTGCTACTCAAAGTATGGTCCCTGAACCAGCATCACCTGGAAGCCTGTTGAAGACGCAGAGTTTTGGGCTTCACCCAGACCTACTGAACCAGAATCTGCATTTTAACAAGATTCCCGAAGTGATTACTCTGCACAGTAAAGTTTGAGAAGCGCTGACTTTCCCCATACCAGGCATGAAGTAATCTACAAGGAATATCTCTTGAATGGCTGTACCAGGGGAGTCAATTCAGGTATCTATTTCTGCCCAAACTACCAATTAGAAAGCACCTCTTCAATCAAAGGAGTTTAAAATGCCTCAGTGAAATGGAAAAGCAGATAGACATAGAACAAAGGGCTCGGATGAGAAAGAACAAATCACCTCCTGGAAAACAACTGACAAAGAATTGGTATTTAACACTGGAGGCATTGCAATAGCAGAAACCACATAGGTAGGCAGGTCCCTGAAACAAGGGTATATCCTCAGACAGTGGAACAGGAGTACATGGATACACAGTAGTGCCCAGCAGAGGCTGGGAGTCATCAGAACCAGAGCAGAAAAGAAGACAACAGCACAGAGTATCCCAAGTTTTAATGGAAAGAATTGGAAATTTAAATCACAGCCCCACTGGCTCTTTTGTGCCTAGCATTGGTATGCCAGAAGCTAAACCAAGGACCTCACCTCTACTACATCATTCAACCACAACTATAATACACAGTAAGTGTTATTATCCCATTTCACAAGTGGGGTAAATGAAAAACCAGAAAGATTGTGTAACTCATCTAACACACACCGCTGAAAGTGACAACATGGGATTCTAAACCATTCTGGCTCCCCAGCCTGTTCTGCACGTACTTGTGCTCTGCTGCCTCCTTCTATTCAAGGTGAGTAAAATAGATACGGTTTTTATTACATAGCAGGGACTCAATCACTCCTAGTTAACACTTTGATTGGCTTCACAAAGTCCAGAATTGAAGAAGCCCTCCAGATACTACTACACACTCATGTCCAAAATAGGTAAACCCTACCTTAAAAATAAGATTGCCTTCACAGTGAGCCTAAGGAACCTGACATTATGAAATGCTTTCTTAACAAAGTGGTTTTTTTTTTCTTTCTCAGTTCGTAAGTGCTATATATTACAATGAACAAAAATGAAGCACTTTTCCTTCCTTAGGGAATAACATATGCTGGCATGACTAAGCATGTGACCACCTGGTCCCTTGGTGCAGAAGGACTTTGTAGGAGGTCAGGTCTCATTAGGGCAGCACTGCAGACTCTATATTCTGAAGGTCTCTCAGCCTGACCCATGGGATCTATTTTCGTTCTCGGAATCTGTGCTATCCCAGACCTTTCTCCAGCCATGGCCTGCCTACAGAAAATTATCTTATCTGCTTTTATAATAAACTCAATTACTCCAGGGCTCTGGTTACCTTTGAGCATATAGACCAAGTACCTTCAGAAATTCCCCACAAGCAACACCCTGGTAAGAAGTAAGTTATCCCTCCTATGGATCGGTACATATCATAAAAGAAAGAACATCTAAAACCCAACTTTGGGTGGTTGTGAAAAAGCACATGAAACTAAGTGGTCATCAACATTTTCTACGGTAAACGTATCAGGTGATCTTCTCAAAGGTGTTGAGTCTCATTGCAACTTCTGCCCTTCATCATCATCCCATATTCCTTGAGTCTCTGAGTTTATAGCTCTCTATTGGGCTTTTAAGAAATACAAATGGAGACATATCAAAAGTTGGTATTTACAGAAAAATCTCAAAGAAAAGACTCTTCAGTGTGGTAAGAAGCCCAGAAGCACATAAGGGAGACAAGCTGCTTCCACTTAGTTTATGGATGACAAACCTGAAGAAGGGGTAGTGTGTACCTTGGGGGGCATTTTAAAAATTTACATGCTACTCTTTTCTTCTGTTGGCAGTATTAAATGTAAATTGTATTTTATATTCTGAAGGTTTAGCATTTCTCATTTGTGTTCCAAAGCAGATAAAAGTTTTAATATCACATGTTCCTACATCATTTTTAAATTACTCTTACTACTTCTCACTTGCTAATTGTTGAATTTTCACTTTTATTTTTAATCTTAAAAATAAGGAAACTGCTATCTCTTCTCCATTTCCTGTTACCTTAGGGGAAAAAGGGAACACATATAGTGTACAAACTACAGGAACAGGAAAGACTGGCAGGACCCATGGAAGCAGCAGGAGGGAAACAAAGTAGTTAAGGTCCTTCAGGCCCAATTTCCCACGCAGGTTTTAGCAGTTACCAAATAACTTGAACAAGTTCATTAACCTCTATGAACCTCGCTTTCTTCACTCGTTAAATAAGCACAAAACTCACCTTGCAGGGCTAGTCTAAGGGTAAGAGACAATGGAGGTAAAGCACTGAGAAAAGTGCAGAAATTCAAACTCTGACAAAGGTGATGATGGTCGTGGTGAAAGTGACGGTGATGATGATGGTGGTTTTGGTGGTGATTATGGTGGTGGTGGTGGTGGTGGTGGTGGTGGTGGTGATGGTGGTAGGAGTGGTGGTAATGGTGGCGACGGCATTGGTGGTGATGATGGCGGTAGTGGTGGTGGTAATGATAATGGGCAAAAATGACAAGACAAGGCAGAGAGGGTGAAGATAGTGAAGTAAGAAAAAAACACTGGATACAATTTACCCTAAAATCAAGAAATGATCATGATTGAGTACCTACAACAAAAGAAATATTCTACCAACCTGATCAACAGCAACTTCATTCTGTTTTGAAAGATGCTCGAGCTAGACTGAAAATTCCATTGAGACCCACATATAACCTAATCTGACTTCAGTTTATCTCCACATTCAGATTCCATAGTACCCAATAATTGATCCCCGGGGAAGGTTGGCCTAATGTGTTTCTAGGTGACCTTTTTCTTTGCAAGATATTTTTGAGTTCTTTTATAAATGAGTGTAGGTATTATGAGACAGAAATTATTTCTTTAAATTGGAAGCACAGCTGATGACACTTGGAGAAAACAATTAAAAGATCCCTAAAGAAATTCTCCAAAGAGGAAAACCATGAATAATTTTTCAGACAAGCTTTATAGAAAACTAGAGTTCAAATGTTGTATGATACTGATGTTCTTAACAGTTTGGAACCATTTGTCAATCAAAATTAAATTACAGGCATGCCATTTGTAGAATAACAAATTTGTCAATCTTATTAGCATGAATCACAAAAATCTCCTTACAGCTCTTGGGTTTCTTAAAGAGTTTAACACCTCCCGTTTTCTCAATGTGAACATCAATTCGCATTAATCACAAGACCATAACCCACTTACTTAAAGGGTATATTACATAAAAGGTCGCACAACCTGCTGTGAAATACTGTATCTTTAGCATTTGGATCACTTGGGACACTGAAAAGGAAGAATTCATTAATAAAGTGTGAGGCTCATTTTAATTATAGTCCATGGGAAAGGCATATTTCACAGCCATCAGAAGCACCTCTGCAGGCAAGAAGTCACAGTTAATCCAGGTGCCGTGCAAAGCTCGTCTAAGTCCAATTCTGGTGTCCCTGGCGGTCAGAAACATAGTAAAGGAGAGAGAAATCCATTTTTAAAAAGTTAATAGCAGAGAGACTGTGAAAATGTGGGAGAAGGTCAGATCCAGACAATAACTGGAACTTTCCTAGGAGGAACACCTTTGCCACCATGACAGGAAGAAAAGAGCAAAGGTGGATTTGGGTGTGGGCAGATTTAAAGGTTTGGTAGACACTGAGACGGTTCTGGGAAGATATCTTCTATTTTCTCTGTGAAATCATAGAAGTCATTTGTTAAATGATGGGAAGTGGAGAGAGTGGTAACTTGAAACAGTCACTGTGGAAGTTGTCGAGCAAGTTAACTGGGACACAGAGGACTGTCAGGCAATCTGAAATAGGTGAACATGAACTAGGAGGAGTCTCAAACTTCTCAATCCACTTTTGCCCATTTCTCCTACTCAACCGGACTCCTGAAGGCCTTAACTGATTTTGTGTCACCAGCACCTAGCACAGACCCTGGCACAAAGTTATTTATAAATGTTATTTAAATTCAATTAGATGCAACAAATATCTGAATTATCTGAGCATAAACAACCTTTTAAATACTGTAACTTTTTTAAAGTTTGCAAAATACAATCGACTTATTAGTGAAGTTCGACGTATACATGAAGGAAAACCCAAGACCTGGCTTTGTATTCAAGGTCAGTCGGTGATACAGGGGAGGTCAGGTGAGAAGAGCTCCAAGTGCAGGGAACCTGGGGAGCGTGGGTGTGAAGATTAGATGGCTTCCTGGTCAACCTCTGCTGAATGCCACCATAGGGGCAGCAGGGTTCCAAAAAGAGGATCAAAGCAATCAACAGCACCACAACATGGCCCTGGTTCTGTAGGAGAATAATGCTCTGCAGGCTGGAATTTAGAGAAAAGCTTTGAGGAAACCAATCGCTCAACTAGTCTAGACTTCTAGTTTTGCAAAGAATACTCTTCCCTGGAACTCAAAAACACTACTGCGTGCCTCACTCTCTTTCTCAGGATCCAGTTCCTGCCCCCCACATGCAGCCCTTCTAGCTTCTTCTTGCTACTTCCATCCTGGTACATGATGCTCCAGCTATTCCACTTTATTTCCTGGTTTGAAACACCATGTTTTAAGTTCCCAGCTTTGTGTGGGCTGTCCCCTCTCACTGGAAGGCCTGAAAGAAACCATGTTTGAGGACCCGAGCTGAAATCAAGAGTCAGGTGCTTAACCGACTGCACCCAGTTGGGGTCTATTTTTAACTATAAAGTACAGGAAACTGAATTACCATTCTTGACAGTTCATGCAGCACATGAGGTAATCTTGCTAGTTTATATCAAGAAATGTAAGGTCACGGGGTGGAGGGGGAGGAAAGATGGCAGAGGAGTAGGGGACCTATTTCAACTGGTCCCTGGAATTGAGCTGGATATCTACCAGACCACTCTGAGCACCCACGAAACCAGCCTGAGATGTAAGATCTGGATCTCTACAAACAGAATATCACAGGCGTTTGGTTTGGAGGTACGAAGTGGGGAGCCGTGATTCCGCGGGCAGATATTGGAGGATAAATGGCAACAGGAGGGTGCCTGGCCAAGGGGATCCTAGCCACCGGTGACCAACAGCCTCGCAAGCTGGGGACTGGGCACAGACTCGCAGACCAGTAGCGGCGGGGAAAGGACTTTAGGGCAGCCCCCGGGGCAGAAACCCGGAGCAGCGGGGTCGCGCGTGCGATCTGGGGGTGGCTGGCGGTTTTAGAAGCACAAAGGGCAGAGACACACTCCGACCTGGAGGCAGGACGGGGGCGCTGCGGAGGGGCACACAACCCAGGCCACTGCAGTTTATAGCAGCACAGATAGAAACGGAGACAGTGTGGCCTGGAGAGCTCACTGAAGAACAGACTGCGGTCTCTCTGTTCTGAGGCGGAGGGTTGGAAATGGTCTCTTCTGCTCTGACTCGCGGAAGAGATGTGGAGAGCTGCCAGGGAAAGCCACCAGAGAACAAAAGCCCCAAAAACTGATTCCCGCTGAGCCCATCCCCTACCACAGGTGGAGCAGGGCAGCTCCGCCCAAACAGAGTTGCCTGAGTAACAGCCCGGCAGGCCCCTCCCCCAGAAGACAGGTTGGGAAAACAAGAGGCCAGCAACCCTAAGGTCCCAAGAAAACAGGTGCATCTTGCTTGGGTTTTGGTCAATAATTTGGACTCTATACATTCCCTCAACTACCCATCAACAGAATGACTAGGAGGAGGAGCCCCCAAAATAGAAAAGACTCAGAGATTATGACTTATGCTGCAGATTTACAAATGGATGCAGATATAACCAAGATGTCGGAGATGGAATTCAGGCTAGCAATTGTGAAGACAATAGCTAGAATGGAGAAATACATTAATGGCAACATAGAGTCTCTAAGGGCAGAAATGAAAGCTGAATTGGCAGAATTTAAAAATGCTATCAAGGAGATCCAATCCAATCTAGATAATCTAACAGCTAGGGTAACTGAGGCAGAAGAATGAATAAATGACCTGGAAGATAATATAATAGATAGAAAGGGAAAAGAGGAGGCCAGGGAAAAACAACTCAGAATCCATGAAAATAGAATCAGAGAAATAAGGGACACCATGAAGCATTCCAATGTCAGAATAACTGGAGTCCCGGAGGGAGTGGAGAGAGAGAGAGGACTAGAAGATGTATTTGAGCAAATCGTAGCTGAGAACTTCCCTAATCTGGGGAATGAAACAAACATTCATGTCCTAGAGGCAGAGAGGACCCCTCTCAAGATCAAGGAAAACAGGCCAACACCCCAGCATGTAATAGTAAAACTTGCAAATCTTAGAACCAAGGAAACCATCTTAAGGGCAGTTAGGGGGAAGAGATTCCTTATGTACAGAGGGAGGAACATCAGAATAACATCAGACCTATCCACAGAGACCTGGCAAGCCAGAAAGGCCTGGCAAGACATATTCGGGGGACTAAATGAGAAGAACATGCAGCCAAGAATACTTTATCCAGCAAGGCTTTCATTTAGAATGGATGGAGAGATGCAGAGCTTCCACGACGGGCAGAAACTGAAAGAATATGTGACCACTAAGCTGGCCCTGCAAGAAATATTAAGGGGGGTTCTATAAAAGGAGAAAGACCCCAGGAGTGATATACAAAAGAAATTTACAGGGACAATCTATAAAAACAACATCTTCACAGGCAACATGATGACAATTAATTCATATCTTTCAATAATCACTCTAAATGGCATAGGGTTGCAGATTGGATAAAAAGACAGGACCCATCCTTATGCTGCCTACAAGAGACTCATTTTGAACCTAAAGATACATCCAGACTGAAAGTGAAGCAGACCTCAAAAGAAAGCTGGGGTAGCAATTCTTATATCAGACAGATTAGATTTTAAACTAAAGTCTGTAATTAGAGACACAGAAGGACACTATATCATTCTTAAAGGGTCTATCCAACAAGAGGATCTAACAATTGTAAATATCTATGCCCCCAACATGGGAGCAGCCATCTACATAAGCCAACTGTTAACCAAAATAAAGAGTCATATTGATAACAATACGTTAATTGTAGGAGACCTCAATACTCCACTTTCAGCAATGGACAGATCATCTAAGCAGAAAATCAACAAGGAAACAAGAGCTTTGAATTACACACTGGACCAGATGGACCTCATAGATATTTACAGAACATTCCACCCTAAAACATCAGAATACTCATTCTTCTCGAGCGCACATGGAACTTTCTCCAGAATAGACCACATACTGGGTCACAAATCAGGTCTCAACCGATACCAAAAGATTGAGATTACTCCCTGCATATTCTCAGACTGCAATGCATTAAAACTGGAACTCAATCACAAGAAAAAATTTGGCAGAAATGCAAACACTTGGAAGTTAAGACCACTCTGCTCAAGAATGTTTGGGTCAACCAGGAAATCAAAGAAGAACTTAAACAATTCATGGAAATCAATGAGAACGAAAACACATTGGTCCAAAACCTATGGGATACTGCAAAGGCGGTCCTAAGGGGGAAATACATAGCCATCCAAGCCTCACTCAAAAAAATAGAAAAATCCCGAATTCACCAACTAACTCTACACCTTAAAGAACTAGAGAAAAAGCAACAAATGATGACTAAGCCACGCATTAGAAGAGAAATAATTAAAATTAAAGCAGAGATCAATGAATTAGAAACCAGAAACACAGTAGATCAGATCAACGAAACTAGAAGTTGGTTCTTTGAAAGAATTAATAGATCGATAAACCCACTGGCCAGACTTATCCAAAAGAAAAGAGAGAGGACCCAAATTAATAAAATTGTGAATGAAAGGGGCGTGATCACGACTAACACCAAGGAAATAGAAACAATTATTAGAAATTATTATCAACAACTATATGCCAATAAACTGAGCAATCTGGATGAAATGGAGGCCTTCCTGGAAACCTATAAGCTGCCAAGACTGAAACAGGAAGAAATTGACAACCTGAATAGGCCAATACCCAGTAACGAGATTGAAGCAGTGATCAAAAACCTCCCAAAAAACAAAAGTCCAGGGCCTGATGGATTCCCTGGGGAATTCTACCAAACATTCAAAGAAGAAATAATACCTATTCTACTGAAGCTGTTTCAAAAAATAGAAACAGAAGGAAAACTTCCAAACTCATTCTATGAGGCCAGCCTTACCTTAATCCCCAAACCCAGCAAAGACCCCATCAAAAAGAAGAATTTCATACCGATATCCCTGATGAATATGGATTCCAAAATCCTCAACAAAATCCTAGCTAATAGGATCCAACAATACATTAAAAGGATCATCTACCACGACCAAGTGGGATTTATCCGCAGGATGCAAGGATGGTTCAACATTTGCAAATCAATCAATGTGACAGAACACATTAATAAGAGGAGGGAGAAGAAACATATGGTCCTCTCAATTGATGCAGAAAAAGCATTTGACAAAATACAACATCCTTTCCTGATTAAAACTCTTCAGAGTATAGGGATAGAGGGAACATTCCTCAAGTTCATAAAATCCATCTATGAAAAACTCACACCGAATATCATCCTCAATGGGGAAAAGCTGAGAGCCTTTCCATTAAGATCAGGAACACATCAAGGATGCCCACTCTCGCCACTATTGTTCAACATAGTACTAGAAGTCCTAGCAACAGCAATCAGGCAACAAAAAGAAATAAAGGTATTCAAATTGGCAAAGAAGAAGTCAAACTCTCTTTTTTTGCAGACAACATGATACTTTATGTGGAAAACCCAAAAGACTCCACCCCTAAATTACTAGAACTCATACAGCAATTCAGTAATGCGGCAGGATACAAAATTAATGCACAGAAATCAGTTGCTTTCTTAAACACTAACAACACAACTGTAGAAAGAGAAATTAGAGAAATGATTCCATTTACAATAGCACCAAAAACCATAAGATACATTGGAATAAACCTAACCAAAGAGGTAAAGGATCTATACTCTAGGAACTACAAAACACTCATGAAAAAAATTGAAGAAGACACAAAAAGATGGAAAAATATTCCATGCTCATGGATCGGAAGAATAAACATTGTTAAAATGTCTATGCTACCCAGAGCAATCTATACCTTCAACGCCATCCTGATCAAAATTCCAAAGACATTTTTCAAAGTGCTCGAACAAACAATCCTAAAATTTGTATGGAATCAGAAAAGACCCCGAATCGCCAAGGAAATGTTGAAAAAGAAAAACAAAGCTGGGGGCATCACGTTGCCCGATTTCAAGCTATATTACAAAGCTGTGATCACCAAGACAGCATGGTACTGGCACAAAAACAGATATATAGACCAATGGAACAGAATAGAGAACCCAGATATGGACCGTCAATTCTATGATCAAATAATCTTTGACAAAGCGGGAAAAAACATGCAATGGAAAAAAGACAGTCTCTTCAATAAATGGTGCTGGGAAAATTGGACAGCCACATGCAGAAGAATGAAACAACCATTCTCTAACACCATTCACAAAGATAAACTCAAAGTGGATGAAAGACCTCAATGTGAGACAGGAATCCATCAAAATCCTAAAGGAGAACATAGTCAGTAACCTCTTTGACATTGCCCACGGCAACTTCTTTCAAGATACATTTCCAAAAGCTAGTGAAACAAAAGCAAAAAGGAACTTTTGGGACTTCATCAAGATAAAAAGCTGCACAGCAACAGAAACAAAACAAAGAGGCAAACCACAGTATGGGAGAAGATATTTGCAAATGACACTACAGATAAAGGGTTGGTATCCAAGATCTATAAAGAACTTCTCAAACTCAACACCCAAAAAACAAATAATCAAGTCAAAAAGTGGGCAGAAGATATGAAAAGACATTTCTCTGAAGAAGACATACAAATGGCTAACAGACACATGAAAAAATGTTCATCATCATTAGCCATCAGGGAAATTCAAATCAAAACCACATTGAGATACCACCTTACACCAGTTAGAATGGCAAAAATGGACAGGGAAAGAAACAACAAATGTTGGAGAGGTTGTGGAGAAAGGGGAACCCTCTTACACTGTTGGTGGGAATGCAAGTTGGGTACAGCCACTTTGGAAAACAGTGTGGACGTGCCTCAAAAATTTAAAAATAGAGCTACCCTATGACCCAGCAATTGCACTACTGGGTATTTACCCCAAAGACACAGATGTAGTGAAAAGAAGGGCCATATGCACCCCAATGTTCATAGCAGCAATGTCCGCAATAGCCAAACTGTGGAAAGAGCCGAGATGCCCTTCAATAGATGAATGGATAAAGAAGATGTGGTCCATGTATACAAGGGAATATTACTCAGCCATCAGAAAGGATGAATACCCAACTTTTACATCAACATGGATGGGACTGGAGGAGATTATGCTAAGTGAAATAAGTGAAGCAGAGAAAGTCAATTATCATATGGTTTCACTTATTTGTGGAACATAAGGAACAGCATGGAGGACACTAGGAGAAGGAAGGGAAAAATGAGGCAGGGGGGTAATTGGAGGGAGAGATGAACCATGAGAGACTATGGACTCTGAGAAACAAACAGGGTTTTAGAGAGGAGGGGGGAGGGGGGATTGGTTAGCCCGGTGATGGGTATTAAGGAGGGCTCGTACTGCATGGAGCACTGGGTGTTATACAAAAACAATGGATCGTGGATCACCACATCAAAAACTAATGATGTATTGTATGGTGACTAACATAACATAATAAAATTAAAATGAAAGAAAAATGAAAGAAAGAAACCACGTTTGATGTAACCTTTGTTCCCAGTGACTTGAAAAGTGACTGTCACACAGTAAAATGCTCAGTGCATGTTTGTTGAACTGAATGTACCATTCACCTTTCAGACAAATGGCTATTTCTTAGGTATCAATTCATTGTGACATTTCCGTTTTCCAACCCATGAACTAAATCTTTTTTTCTTTTAAAGTGATTTCAGGACTTCCCACTATATATATTCTCTATTTGGTTTTTTGAATAAAACTTCCGAAAGATAGAAACATTTTAAATGAATACCAATTTCTTCACTTTGTTCTATCACATTTTTAAAACTCGAACAGTCTAGAAACATGATGGTTGGTATTGATTTAAAAATGTCTAAAATATTACAAGAGACATGAGGATTTAAAGACATAGGTATTTAAACATTTAAAGACGAGGCATTTAAAGATACCTCAAAGGATTACAAAAGAAATAAAACTCTGATCATTCTCCAAATTCAGAAATATTAGAATTAGAGGCACCCCTTTAAGCCTGAAGAAAGTGGCTTTTGAATAAATAAAAAAGAGTACCACTTTACCCAGCAGGTGGCAAACATGAAACTTTATTCTAAGAATTGGTACAGACTTGAAAGTATAAGTAGGTTCCAAGAAAGACTTAGCTATAATCTAGGATGATGGTTCCAACATGTCACTGAGTAGAAATTAGAGCTACTTACCTTGTCAGCAGGGTGCACCCACCCCTCACTTATCCACAAAGAACCACTTGCATCCTTGTCATAGCGGTAGCGGTAGCGCTGAACAGGATACATCCAGTTTGGTCTGATCTAACCCAGCATGGCATTTCTGTTGTTTTTATACTCTAAAACCATGGTTCTGTTGTTTGGGAAAATATGCTTTCTTGAAACAGGAGACGGTTCTTTCTTTGATTCATCCTACATAAATTAACTATCATGAATCATTTAAAATAAAATATCTGGGGCGCCTGGGTGGCTCAGTCATTAAGCGTCTACCTTCAGCTCAGGTCATGATCCCGGGATCCTGGGATCAAGCCCCATTTCGGGCTCCCTGCTCCGTGGGAAGCCTGCTTCTCCCTTCCCCATTCCCCTCGCTTGTGTTCCCTCTTTCACTGTGTCTCCCTCTGTCAAATAAATAAATAAAATCTTTAAAAATAATAATAAAATAAAATATCTCCCAAAATACTTAATTCATTGAACAAGCCCATGAGGGAAATCAAAGAAGAACATACCCCTGCCACAAGCTGAATGTCTTTCTAAACCAACTGTACTTGAGGAGGATAATGCTGAGTTACCAAGGGCACTAAAGTAAATATTTGGTATGCTGAGCCCTATTGGCCCATGTAGGAAGTAAAAGGAAAAAGCAGAAAGAGTTATCTAGAACCAAATGGCAAGTTGAGTTTACAAAAGCTTTATTCACAAAGTCTGTCATGTAGAGTCCTCCAAATTCCACTCAATAAATATGAGGTTTATAAAACATGCATACAAATGGGCCAGTATCACATGTCAGGAAGTAGAAAAAGGCAATGAAATTAGTCCTGTCCTTCTTTCTTTTTTTAAGACTGTATTTATTCGAGAGAGAGCACAAACGAACATGATGGGGGGTGGGGGAAAGAAGCAGATTTCCAGCGGAGCAGGGAACCCTACATGAAGCTCAATCCCAGGACCTGAGATCATGACCTAAGCTGAAGGCAGATGCTTAACCCACTGAGCCACCCAGACACCCCAGTTCTGTCCTTCCTATACTCATTTTAATTTAATGTGGGATCTGGACTATTGGAAGAAAATCAAGGGATCTCTTAGCTTGATAACATGGGGAACAACAGAAGGTGGCCCTGTGGCTCAGCACAGGAGAGGAGGGTGGTAGAAAACTGGGGGCTGAGCCACTCTTGACCACTGACTAATATTTAATAAACAGCAGTGCCCATTGTTACACCATGCAGCTAATTCTAGCAGCGGTTATTTACGTTTACGGGGTTGCCATGTCATAAGAGGACTTTTTCAGAAAAAGTAACCATTTATTAAAATCTTTCACCTCTCATTGAAAAAATTAGGTATTGGCACACACATTCAGGAATCCCATGAAATAACTGTTCCTACATAATGACTATGTGTAAACACTGAAGGTTTTTCTTTCAACATGCAAGAGCTATTGAATTCCTCCACTAGCCCAACCCTAGACACACACACACACACACACACACACACACACACACACACTCTAAAAGTATATGAATCTTCATACCTAATATAAAGACGATGAAGAAACTCTGGGAAGAAAAAGATTAGTAGTAGCCAAGTGTGGAAGAAATATGGCAGCCAGTATGAAGGAAGGAAGGGCAATGTATGGACAGATAGACTGGTGCTGTGCCTATGAGTTGTGTTCTTTTTACTCTATAGAACTTTACTTGTCCCTTACTGCTGGGGCAAATGAATAGCAGCACCATCCCACCCTGCAGCAGTCATGAGTTAACATCAGGGCAGAACTGGAATGTGACTGATTAGCCTGCCCGGGTGGTCCCTCTACCTGCTTGTCCCCTCCACAGCCCTAGCTTGGGACTAGACAGCTAAAATAGAAAAGATCCAGGAAGAGAGAAGGTTCACAGCAGAAGCATAGGCAGATTCATTCAGGGGCAGAGTTTTAGTGAAAGACAGCAAATGTGAAACTCAAGTCCAGGCTGTGGGGCTATGAACCCTCCATCCTGGGGCACACCATCAACCTCCCCTCTTCAAGCCCACCAGACATGACACAGGGTAGGATCTGGCTTTGGCAACGTAGCATGAACGAGAAAATCTGTTTTGCTGACATTGAAATTTAGGAGACTGGTCATAACTGCAGCCTAACCAAACATTCATGATATACATAGCTACATGGATAGAGATGACTGACAGAAGTAGAAAACAGAGTATGATGTATAGTATAATACCAGTGATGAAAATTAAAAACACATTCACATGCAAAACAACATGGCAGACTTAACAAGGGTACACATGTAGTTAAGACACCATATATTTAAGACATACATCAAAGACACCAGAGTGAATGCTAAGAGAGAAAAGGGAATTGGAGCAGTGATCAGGGAAGATGAAAGAGAAAGAAAATAAGAAGAAGTCTTTGCACCAATAAATGATGACAATGTGCTATGAACTAAGGAGAATGATTAACTTAACTCTTTGTACCTGAGATCTAATTAAAACAAACACCACCATTATAGATGATTGGAGGCAGAAAGTAAGAAGTAATTGGCATTTATTAGAATAGAGAGAAAAAAAATGTCAGAGAGCAATTAAAGAGTTTGTACAAATAAATGCAGACTTTGTGAGGTCTAATAGCCCTAAAATTACCATTTTCAGAGATGCCCTTACCCCATCTCAAGATGCCACTGAAGCCAAGTCTAAGCTAAGAGCCTGCCAGACTGGAGAGGACATAGGACAGCATCTAGAACCAGCTTCTGAAAGGCTAGTCATAGGTGTCCTTTCCAGCTCAGATATACAGCACCCCACTGTCCACTCTCTTGTCAGAACCCAGGGCAGATTCAGGAATCCAATGATTGTCCAGACATTTGGGTGGAGGCATGACATCCTATCCATACCCAAAAGATGGCTGAATACACTGTCCTGGTGTTTTCACCAGTCCTAGCTCCAGTGGCAGCAAAACAGCTAGTTGGCACTCTCCCTTCTGTCTCATTGTTATCTTCATGGCAACCTCCCCGAAGGGGCCTACCCAAAACTAGAGTGACAGCATACCAAACTCTGCCAACAAGTCCTCTTGGCCCCCAAGCATGCCATAAAGCATACTTCACAATAGAAAGGTCATATGGTAATACTGCTGACACATGCCTTCTTAGACTTAGGTTTGGTTTAAGAATGGAACTGGAGGGTATTATGCTGAGTGAAATAAGTCAGTCAGAGAAAGACATGTATCATATGATCTCACTGATATGAGGAATTCTTAATCTCAGGAAACTGAGGGTTGCTGGAGTGGGGGGGGTGGGAGGGATGGGGTGGCTGGGTGATAGACATTGGGGAGGGTATGTGCTATGGTGAGCACTGTGAATTGTGCAAGACTGTTGAATCACAGACCTATACCTCTGAAACAAATAATACATTATATGTTAATAAAAAGAAGATAGTAGGAAGGGAAAAATGAAGGGGGGGGAATCAGAGGGGGAGATGAACCATGAGAGACTATGGACTCTGAGAAACAAACTGAGGGTTCTAGAGGGGAGGGGGGTGGAGGGTGGGTTAGCCTGGTGATGGGTATTAAAGAGGGCACGTTCTGAGTGGAGCGCTGGGTGTTACACGCAAACAATGAATCATGGAACAGCACATCAAAAACTAATGATGTAATGTAGGGTGATTAACATAATAAGTTTTTTAAAAATGCAAAAAAAAAAAAGAATAGACTGTAGACTGTGAGCATAGAGATGCTTCGCTGGAGCAGGCCACAGAGAAGGAAAGTGAAGCTTTTGCTTTCAGCTCTCTTGGATATTCTTCACGTCATTTTTTGTGAACTAATAATAACAGATGTAATCTACATATAGGTTCTCTTGTCTAAAATTACTTATCTAAGCTAAGTCATTTAGTCACTGTTTGATAATAAGATGCAAGATAAAGTACTTGTGAACACAGAAAATTAATGGAAAGGAAACACTGTCTGAGTATATGCTGAGTTTAGCCACCAGCATCTATTTTTACAGATGAGCTAATTAATTGTTACATAGAATATGGGGGATAAAGAAACACTGGCAAAGCTTTTAGACAAACTCATCACCAACTTCAAATGTATGACACTGTTGGAAGAGTTCTATAAAAGCTTATGGCATGATTTTAATACAATTGTCAAACCTGCCAGGATGAATCCATGAGGGTAGAAAACCCCTGGAGTCTCAGGGCTGGGGTGGGGAGGAAGGATGGGATTGCAAGCGACCTTACAATTTTTTTAGTAATTATTCATCTATGTGTATCTCCTTAACAAACTCCTCATTTAGTGAATCAGATTATAATCATTTTGCCACATGCGTTTTTTCCCCCCTGACTGTACCTGTGTATAGAGCCATTGATCTTCACACTTTTTTTTTTCATGAGAGTTAATGTTATTTAAATGGCAAATAGATCAAAGATGAAGAGGACTGACCTTTTTATTAAATTAGAGCATTCTAAAATTTAAACAAAATAATCCAAATGCTAGATTCTTCCCTGAAAGACATCTGACACTGCACTGATACTGTAGTATGCTTAAAAGGCTGGAGCATACTAATTTGTTATTTTTGCAAATAAAAGATGATTCTGATAATTGACTTTACTTCCACAGTTGGAAAGCAAAGCTAAAGAACAAACACTCTAATGGAATGTAAAAGAACATATTTATTAGAGAGATTTTATAAAAGCATTGGCTAAGCATGAGAAAACTAGAAAATGGCATTTTAAAGCTTAT
This sequence comes from Zalophus californianus, assembly GCF_009762305.2. Classification (NCBI taxonomy): domain Eukaryota; kingdom Metazoa; phylum Chordata; class Mammalia; order Carnivora; family Otariidae; genus Zalophus; species Zalophus californianus. The sequence goes on from NC_045606.1 coordinate 81,887,502, forward strand.
TAACATAGATCTCTTTCAAGAAAATATTAATCTAATATTATAGCAAAGGGGAAGTAGCATATATACACTTCCTGCTTAGACAAAACCCCGGCCAACACTATATGTGAGCTCATCCTTATAGGAGAAGGGTGGTTAGTGAGCTTTCCAAACTCACACTAAACTGGGCATGGAAACCTGCCCGTGGAACTTCCAGGTCTGGACAACAGAATGAATTGGCTCATGTTATTTCCCTCTACAAAAAATGAAACAAAAACTGGCCAAAAAAAAGGGGGGGGATACAAAAATTGACCAGAAATTGGCAAACAAAGAAAAGTTTACAACCAAAGGCCATGACCTCAGAAAATAGTGTGTGAGGAAAGAAAATGAAGATTCTGGCGTGGAGGAGAGTGATACCGTCCGTGTAAGGAGGTTCAGTCACCCCCCACACACACACACATACACATACATACACACTCCCACACAGCCCTCACATATAACACTGGGGAGCTGCAAAATTCTGAGCCCTCACATTAATAATAGATCTGGAGAGAAGCAAGCTTAGTGGGCTAGCCTTTTTTTTCCCCCCTCCTCTGGGGAGCTATGGAAAGGCTGCTGAGAGAAAAATAGCAGTTCTCTGGCAAAAGAGAAGCCTCTGGCTACAAGATGAATTAGGGGAGGATCTGAGGCATGTGGGGACTCCCTCGTGGGAATGGAGGTCACTTCCCAATCAGGCAGACATGAGGTATGAGTAAGGGCCAGACAACCTACAACTGCACCCACCTTGGCTGAGCCTGCCTGCTCCCCACCATGTTCTCAGAAATCCATCAAATAGATCCAACCCAAAGAAAGCAAAGCCAAATCTGTGTTTTCTTAGTAGAAACAAGCAGGTCTCAGATTTGGGGGAAAGACAATCAAGTATGGTAGTTCTCTCTGGATAATGGGATTAAGGTCATTGTTTTCACTTTCTTCTCTATTCTTTTCTGATTTGCTCAGTTTTTATAATGAACTAGAGATTTTTGTATGAAAATAATGCAAGTAAGAAATATGACTGTGGCACTTAGCTCACCACACAGAATTTTAAGAACCACGAACCTGAGGTAGAGGTATAACAAACCATATAATGTTCCCATCTTCATCAAATAAATATAACCCATTTGGTACTTTGACCTTTGAGAGAGAAGAAAAAAGAAAAGAGGGGGAAAAGATCAAGACTTAGAAAAAATAAGAAGAGCACAGAAGAAAACTGATCTGTGAGACATGGAGAGGCAGGCCAATCCTAGAGCAGTTGAGGGAGATGGTACGAGTCTTTCCCTCCCAACCCACACTCCTAAAGTCGACCCTTCCATCACCCCAGTCATCACCAAGCCCTGACACCCAGTTTCAGTCATCTACAGTCAGGGTAGCACTCGAAGGGGACTGAAGGGAGAATTAGGTTACTGTGAAATGTGTGTGCGTGTGTGTGTGTGCGTGTGCGTGTGTGTGTGTGCGCGCGCGCGCGTGTGTGTGTGTGCGTGTGTGTGTGCGTGTGTGTGCGCGCGCGTGCGCGTGTGTGTGTGCGCGTGTGCGTGTGTGTGTGCGCGCGCGTGTGTGTGTGTGTGCGTGTGTGTGTGTGTGTGTAGTAGTAGTAGTAGTAGTAGTGCTGCTTAAGCACAACAGACTTATTCCAAATGTGAACAGCTGATATCTGAAAGAAAACATAGTCTTTACCTGAATGTACTTTCTCTATCAACAAAAAATCTGTTAATAATTTAAATAACTAATCTCTGTAAGACGTGAATAAACAAGACGATCATAATGATGAGCAAGATTTAAGGAGCGTGCAGCAGAATGATGCACTCTTCTGTCACTATTTACCCTATTTTCATGGATCTAAGGTATCACTGAGCAAACAGTGTACCATTATTTTATATGCCATTGTGAAAGGAAAAAATGTTACCAAGCAAACTATAACTCAGTTCCACCTTATCACATCAACGGCAGGACAGCTCTGGTCATGGGAATGTTCAAATGTGTATCTTAGAGTCAATGAAATGCAACACCTCTCATCACTCACACACCATCACTAACTGTGGTTCTTGGAGGACCCCTTAAGCCTCCTGGTCTGTCTCTTCAACTAAAAAAAAGTGTTAGACTTCCATTGCTTGTATCATTTGTAAGATTCCTCTATGGTTTAAAAATTCTGTGGTTCCAGGTCTCTGGTTGTTTCCCAGAACTAAAATATTTGGTGGCCCTGAGACCTTCCAAGCTGTAGAGAGCAGGAGCTCTAGGTGGGTTTTGCTGCTTGGAAAGCCTCAAGGAGCTCTGAGCCTTTCTGACATCCCACCTCAGCCCCAACAAGGAGGCACCAGGGAAAAGGCAGCCATCCTCCCTCAGTCACTGCCCTTCCTTCACCAACACCTCCATCCAGGGGTGATCCCCACTTGCTTTGTCCTATTATATATTTCCTGCTCCCTTTTCTCCCAGGCCAGAAGAAAAAGATTCAAAAAGGAAAACCTGAGGTCTCTTCCTTCCATCCAACCAAGACTCCAGATGGCTTTCACCAATCAGGGAATGGTTGCCTGGGTAACCAAGTATTAACTGGAAGTAATTCCTATTCTCTCCTTTTGCTAGACTAACCGTTCTTCTGATTCCTCCCTCTTGTCTTACTAGGGAGTTAATAGTAAAAGGATTTATTTAACTAGACTCTGCATTTTATAACCCCTGCCGGCTTCCAACAGCAAACTCCAAACTGCTTCTTACTAAAGGCTTATCTTAAATGAGCCAGAACTACTCTTTCTCATCTAAGTATTTTAGACCTAGTTGCAACACAGCAAAGAAAAGCAAGTTCAAAAAGACAGAGTAGCTAGCTCCCTTATGTCTTGATTTATCAACAGCTAAGAGTGGTATATTGAAATTGAGCTCATGTTTCAGCAGCATCAAGATCAGCTGAAAATAGGAATGCTTTTGAAATGGGAAGGGAAAGGACTTTCTTTACCAAAATATCTAACTAACCCTGCTAGCTTACCTATATTGACAGCGTAGATTATTTTTTTTAGTCATGTAGGTGAAGGGTGGGGCCCAAAGTCATAGATTCTGGGTCTGTTGTACAGTGTGGCAAAGGCAAGCCTCAAAAAGCATCCTTAGAAGAAGGTGTGTGGCTGAGAAGGAGATGGGTAGTGCTAGGCAGGAATGAAATGCAGTTCAGATCCACTCTCTATCCTTCTCCAACCTGCTGTGTGCTATGTGCCTGGGAGGCTGACTTCTATGAACCATACCAGCCTGCCCTCTGGCTTCCTGCTGTGTTTAGTCAATGGAAAGGACATGTCAGGGATGAGAAGGTAGACAGAGGAAAACTGAGACATGCACAGCCCCCATCTGTCCCTGCTGGGTAGGTAGTGGTTGTTTCTCTGCTGAAGGCCACAGCTCCTGCCAGACAGACCTCTCCCACAGCTACAGGTCTCCATGGATTTCGGTCATCTCTGCAAGCCTGCAGAGCCATCTCGGCGGCTTCCCACTGCTAACCCTAGGGTGCTTCACCATCCCTTGTTGAATTCCCTCAACCCCTAACCCTTTGTTAATAGGCCCTGCAGTCACAACCCCCTGCAGAATTACTCATTTCTTTGGGTGTAATAATAATATTGTGACTGATTTTAAAGTGGTCTTTGTTTTTTAGAGATCCCTCCTGAAATATTTAGGGATAAAATGATATGGAACTGACGCATGTTTGGCCATGAGTTGATAAATAATTGGTAAATGGGTCTCCTTTATAATTTTCTCTCTCCATTGTACATGTTTAAGTTTTTCCATCGTAAAAAGATTTTTTAATAACTTTTTTTTTGAGATTTTATTTATTTATTTATTTGCCAGAGAGACAGCACGAGCAGGGGGAGTGACAGGCAGACGGAGAAGCAGACTCCTTGTTGAGCAGGGTGCCTGATGTGGAACCTGATCCCAGGACCCTGTGATCATGACCCCAGCCGAAGGTAGACACTTAACCGACTGAGCCACCAAGGCGTCCCCATCATAAAAAAATTTTTAATGGGGAAAAAACCTCTTTCTAATCACACCTTTGGGGTATGCTATCTGCTTCCCGTGGGTACCTGGTTTGAGACAGGAATAGAGGAGTAGAGAACATCAATCAGCAAGATGAGCATTGCCCGTTATATAATTTTGCCTGGAACTATCTCTAAAAAACAAAGGTTTCAAATAACGTGTTTGTGGTCTTTTCTAAACTGGGAACAGACAGTAAGACCTCACTAACTCACCTTCATTAACTAGGAGAACAATTCAATCTGATGCAGAAAAGATTTATGTAATAAATTAACTTTTTAATTTTTTTTAAAAATTGAACAATTTTATTTCAACCTCAGACTGGCCTTCATGCCCCCTCCTCCAATCTTATCTCACAAGGTATGTTTTTGCAAATCTTTATGGAAAACTTCTTTTATAGCTGTCTTAGACATGTTCTTCCTCATACTAACAAATTCCTGGCCCTCTCCACTTCACTCCAAAACTCAGCCGTTTCAAAACTCAGCTTTAAAGTCTATCTTGACCATATTGACCCAAAATGAATTCTGTCTTGACCCTATTAACCCAAAACAAACTCTCCTCCTTAGGGATTACTATCTCTGCTTCACCAGTTACTGGGTAACTTTGGACAAGTACTTAACCTCTCAGTGCCTCAGTTTCAGCATCTAAAGTAGAGTTCACAATAGTAAACATTAAATGGGGACTGGCTTATACGAAGCATTCAATCATGTTAGCTACCATTATTATTTATTCAAAAGATATGTACTGAGCTTCCACTATGGCTTTTTCTGAGAGTTGAGGATACAACAGTAAACAAAATTAAGCTCTTGCCCTCACGGAGCTTCTTTTTAGCGGAGAGACAGATAATAAACACATAAACAGATAAATATTAGGGTTTCAAATAGTGCTAAGTGCTTGAGGAAACTAAAACAGTGTAAAAATGAGGAAGGTATTATTTTTAGATAAGGTGGTCTGGACTGGCCTCTCTAAGAACCTGACATTTTGATGAAAAGGCATATACTGAAATTAGTTTTTAAACCAGTTTCACTGCCTAAGAAAAAACTCTTAAATATCAACACACTATAAATATTTGGAAACTACATGTTTTGCAACTAGTAATGATAATCCAGAATCCCAACCTGGATTCTCAGCTGGTCAAGAGACAAATTTGCATTATAAACCTAGGTATCCATTCCAAAGCTGTATTTCACGACCATGTCAAATGTTCTCGTCCTCCTCGATTGTCTTTTTCATACTGACCTAATTTATCAAACACAGTGCTTTGTCATCACAACTTCGCACTGTTGACAGATTCTTCTCTTGCTGCTATTTCACAGACTTGGCCTTTTAATTTCTTCACCTTTAATTGTTTCCTAAGAAACCGCCTTCCGTCTGAATCGCACCTTTAAACTGCTTTCATGCTACAGTTTCCCTGCTGGCCTCGTATATCAGAGTCCCTGTCACTGAATTCTTTCATCTTTTTCCACTCTTGCATTCTTTCTTCTCTGGTCCCTTCTCACCCCTAGATAGCCAAGAGGAGAGAAGTTCCAAAAGTAACTGCTAACCTGAGAGAAGGTGTATGTCTGGAAGGAGGTGGGTGGCTTCACTGGTGGGAGCGGAGGACTCAGAGAAATAAGACGTGGGAGAGAAGTAACAAGAGCCCTACCATCATTTTACTGACAATTTCAGAACCTAAGAATTAATAAAATAAGGATTTGTGTCAGAAAATGTCAGAGGATCAGGAAGATACATGTGACACTTATTCCACCAAGGGGGGAAAAAAAATCTCTGGTGATGAAAATTGTCACCTTATCAGTCCTTTGTAAGTCAGTTAATGGAATGAATTTAAAAAAAGAAATGTATATATAATATATAATATATAATTTTATATAATATATAAAATATATATAAATATATATAAATGTGTATGTGTATATATATATATTTCTAGCTACACAAAACAACAGTGGACAGTTTAACTCTGAGTCCCTGGGCTTTTCCCTTCATGAAGCAATAAACACAGGCAAGCATCTTGGCTATCTGAACATTCCTCTTTACCTCCTGCTCCTTTACTGTGATTTTTTTTTCCTTCTTCTTCATCATACACAGGGTCCAAAGTCACTCAAGATTAGAAAACATGAAAAGCTTAGAAATTAAATTCTTAGGATGAATTTCTAAGGAATTCACCTAAGACCACATAAATTTAGAGCCTTTCTTCACCAACAGCTCAGCAACTCAGATGGATGTTACTGCTTTCTGAAGTGGTGATAAATGAGGTCCACACAAAATCGGCCTGTTTTTTCACCTGGTTGCATGTTCCACGTGAGCTCTGGAACTGAGCCGCCGTCCAAAGACTGGCTCGTGCCCAGAACATTCCCAGGTGCCAGGGAAGGAGGCAACATAACTGCCTGGGCTGGCGGCACTCTAGCGTTTACAACACTGAATGTTCTAAATATGGAAAAAAAAGCAATATGAGAGAAAATACTGTTTTCTTTTCAGTAATGATAAAAAATATATAGTTTTGTTATCTCACAAGTTAGAACATTACAGAAAAGACACCTGAGAGTTCCACCCTTTTTCTCTCTCACATCCTCATACACAGATTTCCCTCATAAAAATATCCTGTGTTGTCCTAGTTTAAGTTCTTTTTATAAAAGGGATCTTTATATTTCTTCTAAAATGACATGTTAAAATTAATACTGCTTCACCTTCAAGGGGCCTCTGGTGTGACACATTTTAATCTTCCAGACAACACCCTGATCAGAGGTAATGATTTTTTTTTCTCCTTTTGTGTTTAGATTAAAAATTATGATCTGGGGGGCACCTGGGTGGCTCAGCCATTAAGCCTCTGCCTTCAGCTCAGGTCATGATCCCAGGGTCCTGGGATCAAGCCCTGCATCGGGCTCCCTGCTCCACGGGAAACCTGCTTCTCCCTCTCCCACTCCCCCTGCTTGTGTTCCTGCTCTCACTGTGTCTCTCTCTGTCGAATAAATAAAATCTTTTTAAAAAATAAAAATAAAAATTATGATCTGCAGGCATGGGTTGAACAAAATTGAAAGTTTACTAAAAGAAGGAAATCACTGACTCTAAATTGCTTTTTTTAAATGTGGGGACTGAATGTTTAAAAAAAGATCTGGTGTTTCCAATGGCATGCCAAATGTAGAAAAAAGGGAGCAAACTGGGATAAAGGCAAAAATGAGTGTGAACATTTAAAAACATTAAAACCGACCAAGTGCTGGTCTGCTTTTTTATTATCCCCTGTGATGGCAATTCTAAATAATGTAAGTGATAAAATACTCCTCTCCAAAAAATTGTTGAATATGTTCTAACACTTGCTATGGTTGGATTTTAATCATATGTATGCAAACTAAGTTAACATATTATTAACTCATCTTTTTTTTCTTTAGAAATAAATCTTTTTTTTAAAGATTTTATTTATTTATTTGACAGAGAGAGACACAGCGAGAGGAAACACAAGCAGGGGGAGTGGGAGAGGGAGAAGCAGGTTTCCCGCCGAGCAGGGAGCCCGATGCGGGGCTCGATCCCAGGACCCTGGGATCATGACCTGAGCCGAAGGCAGATGCTTAATGACTGAGCCACCCAGGCGCCCCATTTATTAACTCATCTTTTAATATACATTATAATCTACAAGCAAGATAATTCAGCTAACTCCCAGTTATACAGCTGACTCCAGACACATGCAGCCCAGATAAACATATTCATTCCATAAGTAAATTCATGAAGATTCAGGAAACATTCTGGCTCACTTTGGGCACAGTTTGTATCTACAACCCTCCGATCCTTATGATAATCCATAGTCTTACGTTTAAACAGTAGATTAGAAATAAACAATGATAGGATATGCATCGTAAAAAAAAGAAACAAGTTTGCATTAATTCATCACTCAAGGGATCACTGGAGTTTTAATTTTTGTTTAAAACAAACAAACTGAAGAAACAGCGCAAAATATGAGATGAAGTATTTTTGTTTGGTAAGAGCAAATTTTAATTCATACACAAATATTTTACTGAATTTCAATAATCACCTTTTAAATTAAAATTTCTTCTTTTTTACTATTCTTATTTGTCACTAAATTGATATTCAATTCTAACATTATTCATTATTGTCATTGACCAGTGAATAAGTAATTTCCTTTTTAAAAAAATTTTTAATGTAATTCAAATCCATTACATTTTTCCTTTTTGTACATAACCCTTGTTTTATGTTTTATTTTTTAGTTTTTACTGGCATAATTATATATATATGAAGTCCAATAAAAATATATCCATCATCTGTATGTCTTTTCTATATGTCACTATTATCATTATCATGCATTATTATCATGCATTTCAATTCATATGAAATAATTTTTATTATGTTATGTTAATCACCATACATTACATCATTAGTTTTTGATGTAGTGTTCCATGATTCATTGCATATGAAATAATTTTGAATATAACATTTTCACATAAAGGAAGAAAGTGTTAAAAATTACATGCTCTGAGTGCAAACATGTATACACCACAGGCTTTCTGGAGTTTTTTTACATTCTTTCTGACTTTCTAACCTTTTGTCTGAGTCCCAGTTGTAACAAAATTTACATCAAAATTGTGAGCTAGCCTAGGGTGGTAGATTCTAAGGCAGCCAGAAGAAAATAACCCCTAGGAGGGTATAGAAAAAAGGGAAAATAACAACCAAGGTACTCATTCATTCAGCAAATATCGGTTCAACAAGTGGCTAATAAGAATCCAGAATTACACCAAGCACTGGTCTAGGTACTAGGAGTACAGCTGGGATAAGCTTCATGCCCCCTAGTAGCTTATGTTGTAATGGGAAAACACAGACAATAAATAATAAACATTATGAACAGGTAAATAATGTCATCTATTAGAAGGTGATTAAGTGTTACAGAGAAAATAATAAATGCCACATGGTATAAGGGATCAGGAGTGCTAGGAGGTTGCAGTTTTAAATAGGGTGGGGTGGTTATTTGTCATTGGGAAGAGGACATGACAGATGTGAGAATTAGCCATTTGGACACCTGGGAAAAGAGCAACCTGGGCAAAGAAAACAGCCAGTACAAAGGCCGTGGGAAAGGAACATGCCTGGTTTGCTCCAGGAAGAACAAGGAGGCCAAGTGTGGCTGAAGCAGAGTGAAAGGGAAGGGAGTAGGAGATGACCAAACAGGAAGGAGGGTCAGACTGTAGAGAGCTTTGTAAGCCTTTAAAAGGACTTTGTCTTTTACTCTGGGCAAAACAGGGAATTGCAGGGCTTTAAGCAGAGGAATGACATGATCCAACTTACGATCTTTAAAAGAATAACCTTAAAATAAGAGAAATAACCACCTCCAGGCAGACTGGAGGGACTTGAGGGCAATCCAGCTAAGACATCCGTCCCACATTCACCCCCAAGATAGATCCACCTGATTTAACTGGCTAGGAGTCCCTTTCTTCCCTTACTTCTTGCCCTGCAGCCCTCCTGATGGTGTACACCTCATCAAGTTTCCTGGATTCAGAAAGGGCATTCTTCAGGTAAGGGTCTAGAGATGCTGCCCTGATGCTAAGATTTTACCGTTTGAGATTAATTATTTTGCACTGAGTATCTTCAAGAGTCTTCTCTAAAACTATGAATTGCTCTTAGATGTTTAACCTATGAAAATTAACTTTTTGATACAAATCAATTTATCCCTTGTTAACTGACAATTAACCAGCTGACAATTAGGCAGGAATGAATGTCAGAAACATGCACAGCAACACACACACACCCCTCAATACTTACTCATTATAAACTCACATTCTATCCACAACTGACTACAATGCTAATAGATCCTGAATGTATGCCTGAAGACGTAGAGAATGTCCTGTTATGGTATCTTTTCCATCCATTTCCCTTATTTCGGCATGTTAGTATAGAATAAGGATGATACAAGGGGAGAGAGAGAGGAAAGGGAATCCCAGAAGATGTGCATGGCCGCAAAGCTATGAAGTGGGAAATGCAGAGGCAAGGAGACTCCTGGAGAAAAATCTGTCTCCCTAAAATTTGAGCCAGAGCCAGCTCCTACCTCAAGCTAACCCACCATCTGAGCATAATGGAAAAACCTTGCCCTCAGGCCCTGCCCTACCCCCTAACCCTCACCTTCAGGAGAGTTGACTAAATGATGTCCCTTTGTAGCCTAATTGGTCCTCTAGGTCCCTGACTCAGGTTTTTTTGTTGTTGTTGTTGTTTGTTTGTTTTTTTAAGACTATTACTACATTAATTCCACTTAGATCTTTTGTCAGTAAAATTTCTTAACATTTCTTTGTCAAAACAGAAGGCTTTTAACTTCTCAATTGTTTTTTAATGTCTCCTCCAAAAATAGCACTGTCAGAAACAAGATGAAAAGCATCAGGTGGGCATCAATTTTTACCCACATTTGCTACCAAAAGTTGAATTTGAGCCTAGGATTGAGCAAATACAAGAAATGGTATTTCTTAGGGGTACCTGGGTGGCTCAGCCAGTTAAGTGTCTGCCTTCAGCTCAGGTCATGATCCCAAGGTCCTGGGATCGAGCCCCACATTGGGCTCCCTGCACAGTGCAGAACATACTTCTCCCTTTCCCTCTGCCCGCCCCCACTCCTGCTCTCTCTCTCTTGCTCTGCTCTCTCTTTCTCTCTCAAATAAATGTTTTCAAAAATGGTATTTCTTAACAATATAGAAAATTCTGTTTAAAGGTTTTCTCTGCTGTTTGCTAACATCAAGTATCCACTGATAACTGAATGGAAAAAGAAGGTACATAGATAGATAGATAGATAGATAGATAGATAGATAGATAGATAGATAGAAGATATATATGATAGATTTATATATATGATATGTATATATATGATAGATTGCTACTCAGCCATAAAAAAGAATGAAATCTTGCCATTTGTGACAACACAGATGGGCTTAGAGGGTACTATGCTAAGTGAAATAAGTCAGACAGAGAAAGACAAATACCATATGAGTTCATGTATATGTGGAACACTACATCAAAAACTAATGATGTAATGTATGGTGATTAACTTAACATAATAAAATAAAAAAATAAATAAAAGTGCTACCAAAAAAAAATAAATAAAAATAAAAAGGAAGAATTTTTCAAAGTTAAAAAAAATAAAAAACAAAATAAATGAACAAACAAACAAACAAAAAACAGACTCTTAAATACAGAGAAAAACTGGTGATTGCCAAAGGGGACAGGGGAGGAATGGGCAAAACAGATAAAGGGGATTAAGATGTACAAACTCCCAGTTATAAAATAAATAAATAAGTGACAGAGAAGAAAAGTACAGCATAGAGAATGTAGTCAGTAATACTGTAACAATGTTGTATGGTGACTACACTCACCCTGGTGAGCACTGAGTAATGTATAGAATTGTCACATCAATATGTTATACATCTGAAACTAATATAACATCGTATGTTAATTTTTAAAAAAAAGTTTTCTCTGACGTTTGCTAAAGCAGGTACCATGCCAGTGCTCACAGTTCTGAGCTGGTGATTACCCAGTGTTATCAACTCATACTTCAGAAACCCAGATTTGAATTACTCATATTACTAAGGTCTTGTTTCTGTTAGGACAGTCAGTTATGGGCATACAGGGAGCTCTGTACTGAGTGTGACAGATTAGATTCTTTTTCCACACGTGACAGCTTCCATCCAAGGAAGTCTCATGAGATGGCAAATCCCTACTTGATATTATTTAAGGACAATACAAAGCTTGCCTTGACTCCATTACCCACAAAGTTTCCCCACACGAACACTGATGCCTTGACATCATTAACGTGGAGCAAAGATTGTACAATAAAAGTTGACTCTTAAAATGTAGAAGTAATACAGCCAGAGGGAAAATCATTACATGTACACTAACATGTAAATGATGAGTGTCCTACCCCTTCCTTAAAACAGATTTATGAGAGGAGAGTAGAAAGAGCCCAGGAAATGAAGATTCTGAAAGGGAAGAAGAACTCTGTCAAGTAAGAGCACAGCCCCCGAAAGCCTAAGACCCACAAGGAAAGGTAAAATGGAGAGAACCCTCCTGAAGATATCTCCTAATGGTGCCCTGTCACCACAATAAGTACTTAAATGCTAGAATATTTTCTATCTCTTCCTCATTCCTATTCAAACTTTCCAAAGGATGGGGTATTCTTATGGTGTTAACTATATTACAGACTTCTAAATATTACTAAAGAGAAAAAAATCTAATTTTCATAATTTCTACTTAAAAATCAGGAATGTAGCTGATAGCAAAAAAAAATTAAGAGATTAAAAAAAATTCATTGAGAAAGAAGATAAGGCAGTGGCCACCTTGGACATATTAACCTTCACTACAACCGTAATATCAGGCCTGGTGGGCAATGGAGTCCCCTCTGGTTTTCCTTGCTGACACTGGGTTGTGTTCTCTGACATTAGCCCAACCCCAAGACCTTTCAACTACCCAAGTTTAACCTTCCTAGTAATTGTTCAAGGAGGCAATGATACAGCATAGAGATTCCTCAGCCTGTGTTTCAAGACCCTTTTATCAATTAAGCCCTCAGTCTACTTTGACTCCAGCGATAACTCCGCCTATAATCCTACTCGGCCCCACTACTTCTACTACTCCCCTACCTAGCCAAACAGGAACATTTGGGGGTATTCAAATCTCTCCCTTTCCTAATTCTTGATCTTTGTTTTAACATTTTAATCCAGAGTATCCAACTCTAACTCCACATACCAAAATCCTATTCACCTTCAAAACTACTCCAGTGCTTCCGAAGACCTTTCATGATCCATCTGTCTGGATGGAATTTTCCTTCCTCTATATATCTAGCACCTATGTCTACAGAAAACAATAAAAATAGCCCAATTCCTAGCTAGATTGACATAAAACTTCACACTAAAAGCCTATTTACCTCAGTTCCTATTGCCTGATATATCATGTCTGGCTTGCAACAAAAAATTGCAAGGCATCCTAAAAGGCAAGATAAAAACAAAGACATAAAATAAGCATCAGAATCAGATTCAGACATGGCACAGATTTTGGAATTACCACACAGGAAATCTAAAATAATTATGATTAATATGTTAAGGGTTATAATGAAAAAATTAGACAACATGCAAGAACAGGTGGGTAATGTAAGCAAAGCTACGGAAACTCTGAGAAAGAACCAAAAAAGGAATGCCAGAAATCAAAGAGACCATAACAGATATAAAGAATGCCTTTGATAGTTTCACCAGTAGACAGGACATGACCAAGCATCAGGAAGCTTGAAGATATATAAATAAAAACTTCCCAAACCGATATGTAAACAGAAAAAAGGCATGAAATAAGACAACTACATACTGTTGCCAGCTAGACATCTGAGGCATTCCCCATCCCATTACATTACCCAAAGAGCCACCCATGCATCTGGCTGAGGCAAGTTCATCAGCTCAGTTACCAAAACCATTCAAGAGAACTTGCCATAATGGAAGGACCAAGAGGAGAATATCCAGGATCCCCAGCAATGTAATGTCTAAGCAATAGGTGACCTCAACAAGAATCTGTGTATACAGTGTGGTGTGGGTTTTTTAATCTTTCATGCCTGCACACATGAAAATTACTACCCATTTAATCATCTTGATAAAATTTCTCTCTTGACATCTTATTATGTATGCATTACTATCTATCTCACTGGGGCATTTTGAGGCTTAATTAATAATGTGCACTGATTTGAGCCTTCGGGGGGAAGCTGAAGAAAATGCCTTATGTATATATTTGTACTATGGAGAGCATAGGATCATGATAAATATGCTGTAACAGCATAAAATGAAAAGAACTCTGGGCCAGACAAGTGAAGGGGATGATGCGAGGAACAGAGACATGGAAACTTGCATAAACCATGGCTAAAGAGATAACCAGGACAGATATCTTAGCAAGAAAAACCAATTAAATAAGTCATAAATCAGAAACGTCAAATTATTATGTCTTGGAGGGAAATGACCCTATGTTTTAATTAGACGTGGCCACATATGAAGGTTCAAGCCAAGAAATCTAACAGGTATCATGCTAGATATTCCCCATTGCTTCTCCAGATACACCTCCACCTTCTCCACTCTGCCCCAGGGGTCTGACAGTTATGGTCTACATTAAAGGGTGCCTTCACCGTGGCTTCCTGTGAAAGCCAAGTTGCAGGAGGTCAGAAGGCAGGAGGAGAATGAAACAAGAGTATTTATTTTCTTAGCACTCTACGATGCTGTGGGTGGACAATGGCCGTATCCCTCTACCAAAGGCCATAATTCCTGGCAGGCAGCCATTCCTACAGTCCTTCCCCAGGCACCTTCAGTAATAGGAGGGGTATCATTTTATACTCTTGCAGCATTCCTTGTTGGCTTCCCTTAAGAAAGTCAGCCCACATCCTTGAAACAGTCCCTTTATTTCTCCCCATCTGTTCCCTGCCTAGATCCTTATTGATACAGGTATAAAATATGTACACATGAGAATATGCAATATATACATATATAAATATATATTTGACAACAAAGGCGTTTTCGTTTTAACAAAATAGATCTTACACAAAAGAAATTTAAGTAGGATTTACTTCTTCTGTGGAGTTATCAACCCCAAGAATTGGTTATGCCTTCCTCTCTGTTCTCCCTACTCTTTATGCACAGCATATAATTATCATGAGATTGTTGTGGTGGGCATGAAAAAAGCTTACACAAAAGGGCTTCATTTGAGGAGCCCTTCATGAAGTGAGGGAATCTGAAAATTACAAAAATGCCAAGAGGTCTGACTCTTGGAGTTATGTCAACTCAAGCCCCTGTAGTTGGCTTCCACACCTAATGTACAACCAAGAAATGCCAAGTGTTGCACAATTCAGTGAGGCCTCTATTATCTTAATATATCTGTCTTTTCAGTCAGATTGTGAGATGAAGAGTAGAGTTTTTCATGGTCTTTTTAGCCCCAGTTCTAGCCCATTGCTTAATAAACATCTCATTGGGAACATACAACAAGACACAATCGGTGTTTATTAATGAACTCAGAACTACCTTCCAAGTTGAATTTCCTGACAAAGACAAGTATAAGCTGTTTAAAAGAACATCATTTACTATCAAAGCATCTAGGTTATAATAACCCCAACATTTTGTACCTGGAGATGTTAAACATATAAGCTTGTTTTTTTCCATTTCTGAGACCAAACTATTTTGAGAGAGGATCTATTTTTTAAAGAAGAATGCTCATGTCAAAGCAAGCAGGAGTGATTCTTTCACATCTGATTTCAAAGAGGAACTGCATGTCTATCTGTAAAATCAAAGTGTGTCTCCAGTCCCTAAAGTCATAACATTAAATGTAGGGTTTTCCATACATACAAATAGCAAACAACAGTGCACTCAGATGACCTCCAAAGCCATCAGCGTATGGACCATAACTAGCACCAACTCCCTTGACATAAATCCACACTTGGTGTTCTTATCTCTTCTCTTCTGCATCATGAACTCCTGGACCCTTCCTCTACGTGATTCTTGGACATGTCCCTCCTTCATAGCCCCTTCTGTGTCAGTTCTCCCTGCCACAAGCCTTGGAGCCCACAACTTCTGCTCTCACTACCTTGACTCCTTTCATTTTTACACTCAAGCCCAATTTTTCTCCACTGCAATAGCTTCATATCATTCTTCCATCTGCAATATCCAAAAGGCTCAGATTAACATGAATATACTCAGACCTGTGGCTCATCTGTAAAAATGATCATAAGGGGGCAACTGGGTGGCTCAGTTGGTTAAGTGTCTGACTCTTGGTTTTGGCTCAGGTCATGATCTCAAGGTCATAAGACTGAGCCCCATGTTGGGGTTCAGCCGGGAGTCTGCTTGCCCCTCTCCCTGTGTTCCTCCTCCCTCTCTCAAATAAACAAACAAATAAATAAATAATCTTTGGGGGGAAAAAGATAATAGGATGGGGCTAAGCAATATCATTGGCCTCCCTTAGCTCTGATTTTATCATTCTTCCACTGAACTCATCTGATCTCATGTAATAATCCTCTGTCACTTGGCCTCTTGGTATCAGCCCTTCTCACATCTAGCATTTACCGAGTGTCTGAAATAGGAAGAGCACAGTGCTGAGTTCTAGGAATACAAAAATTGTCCCTGCCCTTGACATGTAATAGCAGTTACCATTTCTGAGCACTTCTACATAGGGTATTTAAACAGGGCTCTTTATATCCTCACAACAGCCATATGAAGAGGCACAACTGATCACCCCATTTTATAGATGAAAAAACTGAGACACATTGGTTATCATGGCCCATTACAACTAGTAAATGGCAGAACCAAGATTGAAACCTAGATAGCTTGATCCTCTACGATACTGCCTCTTAAACAATAATAGTGAAACATTTGTATTTAAAAGTATGAATAAAATATTGAATAAGAAGATCTTAGTTCTACTAAGATTTCCAGCATGAGGGATTACACGAGCTCCAAGATGCTTTCTGAACTGTCCACTTGTGCCAATGTCATGGCCCCACCTGGAGCCTACTCTCAGCTAATCTCCCTCTTCAGCCAGCATTGTGCAAAGGCCCAACATTTCACCTCCAAAGAGCCATCAGAGTCATTGAATTGACTCCTATTTGTGCTTTATTATTTTGTACATGAGATTGTTAGTTTGTATATATACTACATCTAACACCATTTTTTTTCTAACTTGTTCTCATTGCATGTTTAATCTCTTCAATCAGTCCATCAAGGGCACCTCAAGCCAAGCCTGGTATAGTGCTTATCAAATAGCAAGCAAAGTTTGTTAATAAATCAAATAATTCGCTTTATCCAGGGAGTCAAATAGAAACTGTAGCAGATCAGTCTGAGGACACTCACTCACCTTGACCTGCCAGAGCCTCCCCCATCAATCCACCAGGGCTAAATTGACAACAGTACTCTAGTCAATACTCCACACTTCTATCCCCTTGACTTGTATCTTGTCTTAAATGATATTATGAACACTGAGCCTCCAAAGTAGTGAAAGAAACTTTTATTTTCTCATGGTTTCACTGCCCAGGTTTTTATGATACTGTAAATCCAAAACTGCCATAAAAGTTAGAAGCTTCAAAGTGCCTTTATAGGAATTTGGATTGTGGTCATTTACCTTCAGTGTTCTCTTACTAGTGGTGGAATTCCCTCCCCAACTACCTAACACGAGTACACTGGCTGTGCTGGGAAGACCTGCAGACCTAAGTAGATTTGAGCTATTTTCCATCACTCATCATTGTAAATGTGTTTGTGTTTTAACTGTGGGGTATTCTTAAACCTTTCTGCTGGTGATGCTTTCAGTAAACAAAAGTAATTCTCAAGGGCCTTATCATGAATGCAGTGATTCATCTCCAGCACAGAGAAGTGGCTTTATTTAGAACTGGCCAGAGGGGGAGGGGCATCATTATATTCCATTTGCTACAGAATCTGCAGAATTCTGTTTCATTTGCCCTGTGTAGCAGGTCTAGTTTACTCCTTTTCCTTTATCCTGCTATAAGAATTGTATGCCTAAATATTAAGCAAATATCCCCACATTGATGCTTTACCCAAATTACTTCTTAATTGGTTCAAACAAAGTGCACTTTGCATACCCTCCCTCAGTCTAGTTTATGAGGCCCCACAATGGCTGTCCGACACATAGAAGACATTAAATAAATGTTTAATTAATATTTGCAGAGCAATAAAGGCAAAGGAAAAAAAACAGAAGCAAGAAAGGGAGGTGAAGTTGGTACCTGTACGTGAAAAGAAGACAAGGCCATAGACTACATCTGTCTGGCTCATGAGCAACTGAGCCCTACAGGGTTGAAGACCTTTCTGTGACCTCAAGGGCTAAACACCCTCCTCTTGAATTTTACTACTAGGAGAACCTTTAGAAAACCAGTAACCAGTTTAGAGCAATTCATCCCCACTGCTGGAAAAATACAAGTCAACACATTTTGACCTCTGAAGGTAGATCAGCATAAGTAATATACCAGCTATCTGCTGTCATAATAGTGCTGCATAACAAAGAGCCACAAAAACCTCAACAGCATTCAGCAAAAAATATTTATTGCTTATGCCCCAGTCAGCTGCTAGTCTTAGCCAGGTTTGCTCATATGTCTATAGTGTCTACAGTCACTGGCTGTTGGCCATTATCAGTTGGCCTTGGCTGGGACAACTGAGACTACTCAGCTCTGTTCCATATGTCTGCTATCCTCCAGTGGACCATCCCAGTCATGGGCTCATGGCAGTGGAGGTGGAGCTTGCCACCAGAAATACACAAGGACTCTTGAGGCCTAAACTCAAAGCTTAGTCCTCACCTCTACCTTATTCTACTGGCCAAAGTTAGCCATATGGCTGAAACCAAGGGCAGGGAATTATGTCCTGCCTTCACTGGAAATGGACTATAAGGTTATGTGGCAAAGGGAGTTACAGAGGGAGAAAAGGGGAAGTGAGGCTAGTGATGCAGTCTGCTACAGATATATTTATACAAAAATAAAAACTACAGCATTTTTAATTACAAAGATGGAACTCAGGCATATTTGCAAGTAGTAAACTAGGAAAGCAATTTGAAAGAAGGTCCTTATTTTTTCTAATAAATATCTAGTTCAATCATTATTTTTTAACTCCAATCTTGTTATTACGATTAGTTAAATATTCACTTGAGGTAAGTAACATTTATGCTGAGAATGAATTGATTTCTTTCCTCTCTGGGTATTCTTTATTCAAGTGACCTGGTAAAATATTTTTATGAGCTAATAAAAAACTATAACATTTTCGTAAGTCTATGGCAATGGTCAATTTTTTTCTAATTTTTGGAGAAAAGGAGAAATGAAATAATCTATCTGATATAACAAAGATTATGAGTAAATTAAAATTTTATTTCAGTACTTTAAATTTAATAAATACTTTCATTTCACAGTTTTGACAAAGCAAAGACACATCTGAGTCCTAGATTTGTATTTCTCATCTGATTCAATTATGTAAGTTTATATTTTGGAAATACCAACTCACTCACATCAGGACCCAGACTAAATCACTCTGTGATATCAGAAGCTTCAGACTGAAAGAAGCCTGAAATGAAATTACATCTCTGCAAAAATCAGAATCTCTATTTCTGGGTTCAGTGCACTTGACAGTTTAACTACCTACATTGTTTTTATCATATGAAAAAGGAGACTACTTTAATTTCACATCCTTTAACCTTCTAGCAATGAAATAGTTCTAGAGAATATAATGAATATGGAAGGGGTCAGTGTTCAAATTACATTCATTTATAGTTAATTGGAAAGTTTCTTTTGTTGTTGATGACCAGAGCCTTTTTACCTGTCCATCAGCTAGTGGTTATCACTCTGATGCCTTAATCTTCAAGGGGACATTCCCTTGATTCAATACAATTATGGTAACCCATAAGTTAATGTAGTCCCAGTAAGAGAGATGCCATCATTACCCAGATTTATGGGAAGAACCACATCCATAAAATTTAGATAATTGCTTGTGTACTGCCAGCCTATTTTGCCTGTTAATATAAATAATATTCTCAGCATTAGCTACCAAGAGGACAAATTTCTCATAACTGACTCTGTACTTAATTCTGTCAGATAATCTCCTCTGCAATTTGATGAAGAATATACTGTGCACAGTTTCTGACAACCTTCGTTTTTCTAGTGTGTTTTGCTGAAGAAGCCCAATCTGTTGTTTGTTTGGGGTTGTTACCACATTAAATTGATTTAAGGACACCATTTTCCATTCTTCTGTCTTCCATGCTCTGTTAACTTATGTCACATGTATTAAAACTCATGGTTTTGCATGTATGTTTCAATTTGTGGTAGCAAGCTGATGCAACGCATTTCTCTCCTTTTCTGTAAAATAGTATTGAACAACTGCTGCTATCATTAACATATTACCACATCATAGGTCAACTCCACATGAAAAGACCTGCACAATATCCTGATTAGAAAATACTACCGGGGGCACAGAATATATGTGAAGTACCTTTTCAAATAAAAACTTGGAGGAAGTGACTAGAACAAATGCATAAAAGAGGAACATATGTTTTATGCTGCCAAATTATGCATCATTATTTTGAATAGCTAACCAAAGTACGTTATAGGTACTAAAGCTTCATTTAAATTTTAGTCCATTTGCAGTTATTTCAAATTCCCAAGGTGGGTGGGGTGGGGTGGAATGACTTCTCGAGGGAGCTGAACTCTAAAATCTGTTTCTGGGAGATACTGCAAACTGTGGTCTCAGATTCCAGACTGTTCCAAACAAAGCTCTCCGAGCGCTCCTGTACACTAATTTATGACATATCTGTTTTCACCCGCTAGGTTTGTGCTTTATCAGTCTCAGGGAGCCCATAAGGGCTTACAAAGGAAAGGAAGTCTGAGAGACATAAAAAATATTGACAACAAGCCAGGGAGCATTTTATATTATTTACAGCATAGGAAGAACCCCTGAAAGTGCTGAAAATGAAGGTCATGGTCTGAACAAGTATGGGGACTGGGTTGCCATCCTCACGGTCTTCATGTTATTAAAACAAAATGTCCACTCACACTTGAAGTTTCCCAAAGCCCGGTGTTGGAGAAGAGGTATGAGGCTGGAGTACAGGCAGAATACACCTCCCACTTCCACTCCTACCTCCCCAAAGAACACTTAACGCGGACCCTGCTCTGGCCAGACAGCCCTACATATTCCCTGAATATATCTTGTGCCTCCTACCTTCAAGCCTCTCACACCTAAATTTTAGCCATAGTTTAAGGTCCACCTCGTTTCCCACCTCCTAGACTTCCCTGAGTACTCTAAAACAAAGTGAATGCTCTCTCTTTAAAAAAAAAATTACAGCTTTTAATTTTCCCTACCATCCATGTAGTTACATATGACTTACATAAATATTCAGTTTCCCTAATAGGTTATACATTTTGTAAGGATAAAACCATGTCAGAATGTTCAGTTATGGCCCTAAATGGGTAACATTGAGCCTTCCCCCAAAGGAAATGCATAACACAAATTTGTCTGTTGTGTTTTTAATATGTTTTTATATTTTAATTTTTAATATCTTCTTCTTATAAAAATAATAACAATCATCATACATACAACCTACAAATGTAAATGAGAATGCAAAAGCCATAACCCTCATCGATGTCCATTCAGAAGTGTGAATCGATGGAAAAGGAAGAGTTTGCATCACTGACTCAGGGCAGATGTTTCAGGCTATAGTGAAGCTTGAAATTTTCATATCATTTTCTGGAAAACCCAATTCAGTGAAAACCTACTTTCCTTTATAGTGCTGGATCCCTGAGTGGGTTAACTCCACAGACTAAGACTCCAGAGTGTGAGATGGAGTACTGTATGTCCCCATGTCAATTCTCAATTGAAGCGACATTCCCAGGACATTTCAAAAGGCTCCAAGTTTTACGGAGGCTTAAAGAGTGAGGTTATAGCTTTTCCTGAGCAACTGTTAATACTTAGGGTCAGGAACAATGATTATGGAATATATCCTCATAATCACCTTCTCAAATATTACAGTCTTGCAACTTGCAGAGAAGACAGGAGGAAAAAAATTCTACCACTGTTTAGGCAGCTGCCTCTATAAACTTCCGCATCTCTAAAGTTAGAGCCCAGCCCATCCAAAAAGCTCTTTTTCAATATCTGTTTCAGGAAACATTTTAATCATCAGTCCAAGCATCAGAAAACAAAAACAGAGAAAGAATACAACTTAATTAAAATCCTAAGAGCATTAACATACTATCTCTCTCATAACATGAATTATACTTGAAGCATGATCAAGTCACGTGAGCCCCCATCACAAAGATGAGCAGCCCCACTGGTGTAAGAGGGTACCCAGGGAGAGGCAAGACCAGATTTTACCACCAGCTGACCCACAGGCTCAGAGTTCCCCCAAGGACTCTTAGTCCAAAGACATAGCTTCTACCCCAGCTCTGCAAGCAGCTAGTCCTATGCTTTTAGTAATGGAATTAGCTTTTCTCTGCCTCAATTTCCTCAGGGTATGATGTAGCAATAGGAGGATAACAGTGAAGAATGTTGGCTTCAGAGTGGTGGTTCAACAAACCTACCTTCAAACATCATCTCTGACATTGCTTTGCTGTATGACCTTGACATTATAATCAATCTCTCTAAGCTTTGGTTTCTTCATGCATACAATGATAGTAATGCTCATGGGATTATGGTAAAAATTAGGTAAACTAATATATGGATGACAGTAAACTTCAGCTGTTACCATCATCATTATCAGCATTGTTATTATAAGGGAATTAGATTAGGTTATCTTCCACTCCTAACAGTTTATTATATAATAGTAGAAGACTCCAAGAAAGGCCCCACTGAGCCTCTAAC
This sequence comes from Zalophus californianus, assembly GCF_009762305.2. Taxonomy (NCBI): domain Eukaryota; kingdom Metazoa; phylum Chordata; class Mammalia; order Carnivora; family Otariidae; genus Zalophus; species Zalophus californianus. The sequence goes on from NC_045606.1 coordinate 81,909,827, forward strand.
TTTCATTGAGGTTAAGATTAATTTTCTCCTTAATGCTCCTTTGCACTATAATGAAAAGGTAAGGCACCGTTGTCAACTTTGGGGAATCCCACCTTCTGCATCAGATACATTTTATTTTTAAAATTAAGAACACAACACTTGGAAAGTAGTCCCATTTCAACAAAGTCCTTGATGGTTAATCCATAAGAAGTGGTATTAACTCCCTCATCTAACTAGCATTCCTGATAGACTGATTATAGGATAGAGAAAATGTGAATACTAAGCAATGAGACTGATTTTAGCAGACGTCCAGGGAAATCAGCATAATTACTCCTTATCACAAAAAGGAAAATCATTTTTAGAGACTTTATATCAAAAGGATTAATAAACACAAGTCAAGCCATGTTTTCCAGGGATTTCCAGGTAATAAGGTGATTTATACACAGGGTGTCTAAATCTCCTCCCCTCCCAGACCCCAGTTGAAATGATAAATGGAATATAAAAATGTCGATATAAAACTTCACTTTTGACTTCCTTGATCTTATTAGGCATTCTAGATATTGGGATCAAATAGTGATCTCCCTGTAGCTAGTTCCCAGTTTTATCTTTGGCACACAGCCCCCACATTGACCTTGGTCCTCCTTGTCTGTATCTCTTTATGTCCTTCTCACAATATACGTGCTTCTCCATTCCACTCATTCATGTTTATCACTTCCTTTTTTTTTCCACTTTATTGAGGTATACTTAATATACAAAAAGTTGCACATATTTAATATACACATTCTGAGGAGTTTAGACATATGAATATATCTGTGATATTATCACCACAAACAAGGTAATAAATATATCCAACAGCCTCCAAAAGATTTCTTGTGTCCCCTTGCTTGTGTGTGTGTGTGTGTATGTGTGTGTGTGTGCATGTGTGCGTGTGTTAAGAACACTTAGCATGAAATCTAATCTTGACAAGTTTTGAAGTGGCAACACCATGCTGTTAATCATAGGCACCATGTTGTACAAGTAGATCTCTTTATCTTATTCACCTTGTGTAACTATAATTTTATACTGATTGAACAACTCCCATTTCACTCTCCCCTCATACCCTGGCATCAACCATCTCTTCTTTGCTTCTAGGAGTTTGGCTAATTTAGATATCTTATATAAGTGGAATTATGTGGTATTTGATCTTTTGTGACTGATTTTACCTAATGCAATGTTTTCCGGGACTATCCATGTTGTCACAAATGGCAAGATTTCCTTCTTTTTTAAGGCTGAATAATATTCCATCATATGTATGTACCACATATTCTTTAACTACTTGTCTGTTGATAAACATTTGGGTTGTTTCCAAATCTTGGCTATTGTGAATAATGCTACAATAAACATGGGAGTGCAGATACTCTTCCAGATCCTGATTTCAATTCTTAGGATATATACCCAGAAGTGGGACTGCTGGATCATATGGTAGTTCTATTTTTAATTTTTTAAGAACCTCCACACAGTTTTTCATAGTGGCTATACCATTTTACATGCCCATCAGCAATGTACAAAGGTTCTATTCTCCATATCCTTGCAGTACTTGGTATATTTTGTTATTTTGATAATAGCCATCCTAAATGGTGTGAGGTGAAATCTCATTGTGGTTTTGATTTCAATTTCTCTGATGATTAGTGATGTTGAGCACCTTTTCATATACCTGTTGGCCATTCGAATGTCTTCTTTGGAGAAATATCTATTCAAGTGGCCATTTTTTTTAAATTGAAGTGTTTGGGGAGGTTTGGGGGCCTTGTTTGGTTTTAGTTTTGGGGTTTTTGCTATTGAGTTGTAGGAGTTCCTTATATATTTTGCAGATTAGCCTCTTATTAGCTCTATGGTTTAAAAATATTTCTCCCAATCTGTAGGCTGTGCCTTTTCACTCTGTTGTTTCCTTTGCTGTGAGGAGGCCTTTTAGTCTGATATAATCCCACTAGTCTACTTTTTCCTCTGTTGCCTGTTTTTGGTGTCATATCCATGAAATGATTGCCAAGACCAATGTCATGGTTTTCCCTTATATTTTCTTCTAGGATTTTTAGTTTCAGGTCTTTAAGTTTAATCCATTTTGAGTTGCTTTTTATGTATGGTATATGATAAAAGTCCAGGGCGCCTGGGTGGTTCAGTCGTTAAGCATCTGCCTTCGGCTCAGGTCATGATCCCAGGGTCCCCACATCAGGCTCCCTGCTTGGCGGGAAGCCTGCTTCTCCCTCTCCCATTCCCCCTGCTTGTGTTCCCTCTCTCACTGTGTCTCTATCTGTCAAATAAATAAATAAAATCTTAAAAAATAAATAAAAGTCCAACTTCATCCTTTTGCACATGGATATCCAACTTTCTCAACACTCTTTGCTAAAGAGATTATCTTTTATCCATTGTGTATCCTTGGCATCCTTGTTGAAATTCAGTTGCTCATGCATCCATGGGTTTATTTCTGGGCTTTATAATCTGTTTCATTTGTCTTTATGCCAGTACCATATTGTTTTAACTACTGTAGCTTTGTAAAGTGTTTTGAAATCAGAAAATGTAATGCACTCCTGGTTTCATAATACATCACTTTAAGACCTAATTCCAGCCTTTTTGCCTATAAAAAGCCTTTTTTTATTTTTGTATTATGTTCAGCTAGCCAGCATATAGTACATCATTAGTTTTTGATGTAGTGTTCAACAATTCATTAGTTGCACATAACACCCAGTGCTCATCACAACACATAAAAGCCTTTTCTTGCTAATTCTGCTCACCTAGCCTTATTGTCCTACAATATTATCCCTGGTATTCTAATTTCACAACAGTGAAATTTCCTATCAGTGATTGTGTTCATACGTTATTTCATTTATATTCTATTTCAATGTGATTTTCTCCCTCAACAGAAATATCTTCACAGGATAAAAACTGTTTGCTGCTTCTTTGAAACCACCACAATGCTTTCAATGTTCCTTTGAGTTCTTTCTGAATAAAGCAATTAATTAATTAATCAAAGAATAGATGAGAGGGTTACATTTTTCTTCTCAATTATGATGATGATAATGACAAAATTCTCCCCAAAAAGATTTATTTTGTAGTCCATGTTATGTTAATTTTGCATGTCAAACCCCAAAAAACCCATTATTCTCAGCATATTGTAGTGTCAAAAATCAAAAATTCTGAAATAATTAAGACAGGCTTCAGGCAAAATAATGGTCTCTGGAAAAGAAAAATCAACAAAAACCTTTTATGATGCTAAGACCAGGATTCAGAATTAACACCTGCCTTGTAGCAGAACCATATTAAACTGCAATCCTACCATGTACGGTTATTTTTGAGGAAAAATACATTGTGAGCTGTAATAGATCTGACTCTATGTAACAATGAATAGTACCAGAAGTGAGGTCAACACTATGGTTGTTAAGTCTACCACATACCACATACCACATCTCAATGCCTGAATTAATCTTGTCTGCCCACCAGAAACCAAAACCATTAGAGGGGGTATCTGGGGGTCTGGGATATGGTGCACCCTAAAGTCATCACTAAAGACCATGTGGAATCCCAAGGAACCAGCCAAAAAAGGATATGTGCCTTTTAGAGGTAGATGTTTTTAAGTTTATGGCAACCTACCCAAAAAACTGAAATGGTCAATGCATTGAGATAAATATGGAAGAAAAACAGTTTCCAAACTAACAGAATCTCTTAAAAAGAAAAAGAGTAAATTAATCAAATTTTAAAGAGAAAAAAGTCTTGTTTAGATTTGCAAATGGGTAAAAGTGAAATTGTATTTCATCTTATCCAAACTGGTAGTGTATAATTTCTCTATTAATCTTGAGGGCATTATGCTAAGTGAAATATGTCAGAGAGAGACAATCGCTGTATTATCTCTTATATATGGAATCTTAAAACAACTACAACAACAACAAAAGAAGCTCATACAGAAAACAGATTGGTAGTTGCCAGAGGTGGGAATGGAGGTGCAAGAAAGTGTTGAAAGGGGTCAAAAAGTAAAATTTCTTTAAATTGGGAAATAGTGATACTGAGAAATAATCCTTGAATAATGTACTGTTTAGAATTTGTTTTTATAGATGACTCAAGAGACCAATGGCCAATATCCCTGATGAACACAGATTTTAAAATTCTCAGCAAAATATTAGCAAACCAAGTTCAACAATACATTAAAAGGATCACTCACCATGATGAAGTGGGATTTATTCCAGGAACAGAAGAGTGATTGAATATTTGCAAATCAATCAATATGAAACATAACATTAACAAATGGAAGTATAAAAGCTATATGATTAGATACAGTTAAAAGCATTTGACAAAATACAATATCTATTCATAATAAAAACCCTCAACAAAGTGGGTTTAGAGGAAATATACCTCAACATAATAAAGGCCATATATGAAGAATTCAGAGCTAAAATCATACTCAATGGTGAAAAACTGAAAGCGTTTCCTCTAAGTTGAGGAACAAGAGTAGGATGCCCACTCTCACCACTTTTATTGAACATAGTGTCAGAAGTCCTAGCTACAGCCATAGACAAGAAAAATAAATGAAAGGCATCCAAATTGGTAAGGAAGAGGGGCGCCTGCATGGCTCAGTTGGTTAAATGTCTACCTTCGCCTCAGGTCATAATCTCAGGGTCCTGGAATGAAGCCCCACATCAGGCTCCCTGCTCAGCTAGGAGTCTGCTTCTCCCTCTCCCTCTGCCTGGGAATAAATTTAGCCAAGGAGATGAAAGACACATACTTTGAAAATTACAAGGTATTGATGAAAGAAACTAGAGATGATACAAACTAATAGAAAGATATACTATGCTTGTGAATTGGAAGAACAAATATTGTTAAAATGTCAATACTACCAAAAGTAATCTACAAATTCAATGCAATCCCCATCAAACAACTAATAGCATTTTTCACAGAACTAGAACAAATAATCCTAAAACTTGTATGAAACCACAAAAGACATCAAATAGCCAAAGAAATCTTGAGAAAGAAAAACAAAGCTGGAGGTATCACAAGCCGAGATTTTAAGCTACAAAACTATAGTAATTATAACAGTATGGTACTGGCACAAAAATAGACACATAGATCAATAGATCAGGATAAAGAGCCCAGAAATAAACCCACACTTACATGATCAATTAACCTATGACAAAGGAAAAAAGAATATACAATGAGGGAAAGACTTTGCAATAAATGAAATGAAATAATAATTTAATTAATTAATTAAAAGAATAAATGAAATGAAAGTCTTTTCAATAAATGGTGTTAGGAAAACTGGACAGCTGCATGCAAAAGAATGAAACTGGGCCATTTTCTTATACCATACCAAAAAAAAGGAAAAAAAACACAAAATGGATTAAAGACCTAAATGAGACCTGAAACCATAAGACTCATAAAAGAAAACATAGTCAGTAATCTCTTAGACATCAGCCTCATCAGTATATTCATGAACATGTCTTCTCAAGCAAGGGAAACAAAAGCAAAAATAAACTATTGGGAATACATCAAAATAAAAAGCTTTTGCACAGCCAAAAAAAAAAAAAAAAAAAGTCAACCTACTGAATGGGAGGAGATATTTGTAAATGATATATCCAATAAGGATTAATATCCAAAATAAATAAAGAATTTATACAACTCTACACCAACAAAAAACAACAACAAAATCTGATTTAAAAATGGGCAGAACCAAATAGACATTTTTCCAAAGAAGACAGATGACCAACAGACACATAAAAAAATACTCAGTATCACTAATCATCAGGGAAATGCAAATCAAAACCAGAATGAGATATCACCTCAGCAGTCAAAATGGCTAGTATGAAAAAGGCAAGAAATAACAAGTGCTGGTGGGGATGTGGAGAAAAGAGAGCCCTTCTGCACTGTTGGCGGGAATGTAAATTGGCACAACCACTATAGAAAACAGTATGGAGGATCCCCCAAAAATTAAAAATATCATATCATCCAGTAATTCCAATACTGGATATTTACCCAAAGAGAACAAAAACACTAAATCGAAGAGATATACTCACTCCTATCTTTATGGCAGCATTTGCAATAGCCAAGTTATGGAAGCAATCCAAGTGTCCATTAATAGATGAATGAATAAAGAATATGGGGTACACACACACACACACACACACACACACACACACACAGTGGAATACTACTCAACCATTAAAAAAAATAAAATCTCAGCAATTGTGACAACATGGATAAACCTAGAAGGTATCATGCTAAGTGAAATAAGTCAGACAAAGACAAATACCATACAAAATTTCATTTATATGTGAAATCTAAAAAACAAATGAAGACGCAAACAATGAATCATGGAACACTACATCAAAAACTAATGATGTAATGTATGGTGATTAACATAATAAAAAACGTACTTTTTTTATTTTAAGATTTTATTTATTTGAGAGAGACACAGCAACAGAGGGAACAGATTATCTCCCCCATCTCAAAAACCTTAATCTTAATTACATCTGCAAAGTCCTCTTTGGCATGAAAGGTAACATATTCACAATCTCCAAGGAGTAGGGCATGGACATCTTTGGGAGGCCACTGTTTTGCCTAGTACAGTATGTTCAGCAGAACTCATTAATAGTCCCATTTTCTATTGCTTATGAATCCAAAATAAAGTTCAAAAATGTTATTTTATATTTAGTCTTCTTTATGGAGTATGGTATCAGTGATGCAAAACAAAGTGTTTCATCTTCAGAAATTCTAGAGTCTAGATATGAACTGGAGAAAATCTTAACTAATTATTAGTCAAGATTACCATGCTCAGATTAGACAAAATTAGTTAACTTTAAAATTCCATAAGGTTACAGAATTCTGCCCTGTGGAGACAAACCATTCTGGATTCACCAACCCTCATTATTCACTTTGCACTTACTGAATTACTTAAATAGTCCTCAATGTAGTGAGTTCTCTCTCCATTGGACATTTGCACTTTCACCTCACTCTCTTGCCTACTCAGAATGCCCTTCCCCACCATCTTCCTGTGACTACTTCCTACTCTACTCCTTCCAGACTTAACTCAAGCTGTCTCCTCTGGGATCCCTTCTATAAACCCAACCAGAAAATGTGAAGAACGCTTCCCTAGGCTCCTGCCAAATTCTGAACTTCCCTCTTCCTAATATTCATGCTACTCTTTTGAGGTCATTCGTGTAGTTACTGTCTACTCCTCCCTCCAAAAACTGACTGATTTTTTCACTGAAAGCAGATATTTGTGGGTTTTTTATATACTTTTGTCTTCCCTACCACCTAAATAGGACCTGGAACAAAAAACCCAACATTCAATAAATGTTGAATAAATGAGTGGATGGCAAATGAACAAAAACAAAAACCCTTAAATTAAAAGAGATATTCATTTGCTAAATCTCTCTCTACATTGTCATAAATTCTTACTTAGTGGGGAACATATGCAATGACATCACCTATAGTATAGCAGCAAAACAAATACAAATATGAATAGTTAGCACTTTAATATAATTTACTCATTTATGAAAAAATATGACATTTAATTTGAGGGGCTATTCTCATCTCCTAGAACCATCACTTTATTATTGCATAATTCTTTTCAATCCCTGTCCATATAAACATTGTATACCAAAAGCACATGTATGTATATAACAGCCAATTATCCTTTGACTATTAAGATAGTACTTTGTATATGGTCCACATTATTACACTTCTTTCATAATTACCATCTTCAGTGTTATAAACAACCTGTGTATTCATTTATCATAATTTGAAGGCAATAAAGTAAGTGCTTCAGAGCACAGCCTTGAGCAAGACTGCCTGGGTTTGAATCCTATCATTTCACAGCTGTTTGACATTGGACAAGTCACTTAAGTTCTCTGCACTTCAGTTTCCTCATCTACAACATAGGAACGGTAATTGTAGTACCTATTTTATGAGGTTTTTGTGAAGGCTAAATGAGTTAATATAAAGTGATTAGAAGAATGCTTGATATATAGTTAGCACTCTAGGGTATTTTCTTCATAATAATAAATATATAATAATATATAATTATTACTATTATCTTTATAATCATGAGTTCATGTCAATCATTTAGGCTGTTCCTAGATTGCTTATCTATATGGATTTGAGGGTGATCATTTGGTTGGTTAGTTAGTTAGTTAGTTAGTTAGTTTGTTCGTTCGTTAGAACAAATTCCCAGGATTTCTAGCCCATTTCCAAAAGGGCTTTTCAATTTTTAAATGCTCAAGTGCAAAATTCTTTAATTTTATGTTTACTTGTAAACTACTTCTTAAGAAGATATTTCACAAAACTTCAACAACCTGTGCAGGTAGACAATTGTCAAAGAAATTGGAAGGGCCCTAAATGTTGGGGTTTATTTTAAGCTTTGCCTCTCAGAGAAGTTGTTAATTAACCACCTCTATGCACATCCTAGTGACAGAGAGGGTGTGACCAAAGAAACAATAATTTTTTCCTAACATGCTTCACAACTCAAAATTCATGGATTTATGTATGTATTTTGTTTTGCTTTGTTAAGTTTTTTTGCTGTCACTAAACAAAACAGTTTCTTTTATCTTCCACAGTGAGAAAGGAAACATGTCTGTCTGAAAAAGAAAAGGGGAAAAATAGGAAAAAAATCTCTCAGAGAAAGGAGCAAACAATAGGAAGGAAAACAATAAAATATGCCAGGAACTTCTCTGATATGGCCCATTTATTTGCAGAAACCAAAAGTTTCGGACACTTAGGGAGAACAGAATACCAAGTTGGCATACCTAAAGGAGACAACATTACTTGTTGTTGCATCTAATAAGGCACAGAAAGTGGGCAAAGGAAACATTTATAAATTCACTTGCTCTGGGCAATAATACTCATAGGTTCAGTACTATTTCTTTAGCAGAAAGCATTTGAAATCCAAACTCTTAATTATTTGGATACTATACATCTTTTGCTTTCTAGATGTGGAATCACCAAAAGGGTTATTTTTGTTTATTTGGGCCTTATGAGGTTTTCCTTGATTCATGACTAAAAAAAAAAGTTAATTTGTTTAAACAATATTTATACAATTTCAGGCACAGGTCAAAACATGATTCGTGTAAATTGGACAAAAGTCAATCGATTTTTATGTCATAATGAACACAACTGTGTGCAATCAGTGCTGAATTTGAAAACTGCTCTGGGGCCTTTATCAAGTTTCTGAACCAATTTGAATAAGAGCTTCCTATAAAATAAAAATGAAATCAATAATAGTATATGTCTTTGTATAGCTTCTGGGAAGGCTAAATGAGCTGGTTCATATAAAGCACCCAGGGAATAGGTGCAGAGAAAGACCTTAATAAATGCTAGTTATTGTTACTGTTGCTTTTTTTTTTTCATTCAGATACTATATGAGGTTTTTTGATTTGGAGTTGTTTTTTTTGTTTTGAGGTTTGGGGGTTTTTTGTGTTTTTGTTTTTGTTTTTGGTCCGTTACCCTATTCTAGGTTTCGAGATCTGGCTTATATTGTCCAGTGCTAAAGAGATATTCTGTTTTCCATTTCATTTTCTCTTAAGGTATCCAAGAAGTAAAACTTTCACTATTTGCAGATGACATGATACTATATAGAGAAAACCCTAAAGACTCCACCAAAAAACTGCTAAAACTGATAAATGAATTCAGTCAAGTTGCAAGATACAAAATCAATGTACAGAATCTGTTCCACTTCTACACACCAATAATGAAGCAGCAGAAAGAGAAATTGAGAAAACAATCCCATTTACAATTTCACCAAAAATAATACTTAGGAATAAACCTAACCAAAGAGGTAAAAGACTTATACTCTTAAAACTATAAAACATTAATGCAAGAAATTGAAGATGACACAAAGAAATGGAAAGACATTCCATCCTCGTGTACTGGAAGAAAAAATATTGTTAAAGTGTCTATATTACCCAAAGCAATCCACAGATTTAATGAAATCCATACCAAATATAGCATTTTTCACAGAACTAGAACAAACAGTCCTAAAATTTGTATGGAACCACAAGACCCTAAATAGCCAGAGCAGTCTTGAAAAAGAAAAGCAAAGCTGGAGGCATCACAATTCTGGACTTCAAGTTATATTACAAAGCTGTAGTGATCAAAACAGTATGGTACTGACACAAAAACAGACACATAGATCAATGGAACATAATAGGAAATCCAGAGATAAACCCATAATTATGGCCAATTAATCTTTGACAAAGCAGGAAAGAATATTCAATGGGGGGGGGGGCAGGGGGAAGGGAGTCTCTTCAACAAATTGTATTGGGGAAACCTGGAGAGCAACATGCAAACGAATGAAACCGGACCACTTTCTTATACCATACACAAAAATAAGTTCAAAATGGACAAAAGACCTAAATGTGAGACCTGAAACCTTAAAAATCCTAGAAGGGAGCAAAGGCAGTAACTTCTCTGACAGTGGCTGTAGCAACTTTTTCTAAATAGGTCCCCTGAGGCAAGGGCAACAAAAGAAATAATTAACTATTGGGACTACATCAAAATAAAAAGCTTCTGCACAGTAAAGGAAGCAATCAACAAAACTAAAAGATAACCTACTGAATGGGAAGAGATATTTGCAATGACATATCCAATAAAGGATTAGTATACAAAATATATAAGGAACTTCTAAAACTCAACATCCAAAAAAACCAAATAATCCAATTTAAAAACGGACAAAAGACACGAACAGACATTTCTCCAAAGAAGACATACAGATAGCCAACAAACATATGAAAAGATGCCATCAGCACTTATCATCAGGGAAATGCAAATCAAAACTGCAATGAGATAGCACCTCACACTTGTCAGAATGGCTAAAATCAAGAACACAAGAAATAACAAGTATTGGTGAGGATGTGGAAGAAAAGGAACTCTCTTGCACTGTTGATAAGAATGCAAACTGGTGCAGTTACTGTGTAAAACAGCATGAAGTTTCCTCAAAAAGTTAAAGTAGAACTACCCTACAATCTAGCAATTGCCCTACTGGATATTTACCCAAAAAATACAAAAAACATTAATTCAAAGGGATATATACACCCCTATGTTTATAGCAGCATTATTTATAATAATGAAGATACAGAAGCAGCCCAAGTGTCCATACTGATGAACGAATAAAGATGTGGTGGGTATACACACACACACACACACAAACACACACACACACACACAATGGAATATTCCTCAGCCACAAAAAAAGGATGAAATCTTGCTATTTGCAAGGACATGGAGGGAGCTAAAGAATATAATGCTAAGCAAAATAAGTCAGTCAGAGAAAGACAAATACCATATGATTTCACTCATATGTGGAATTTAAGAAACAAAACAAATAAGCAAAGGGAATAAAAAGAGAGAAAAAGGCAAACCAAGAAAGAGACTCTTAACTATAGAGAACAAACTGATGGTTACAGAGGGGAGATGGGTGGGGAGATGGGTGGGGAGGTGATGGGGATTACAGAGTGCACTTGTTGTGATGAGCACTGGGTGTTGTATGGAACTGTTGAACCACTATCTTGTACACCTAAAACTAATATAACAGTGTATGTTAACTAACCAGAATTAAAATAAAAACTTAAAAAAAAAAGATAATGGCTAATGGACAACCAGTTCAATGTTTATTAAGTAGAAATTTAAATTGCTCTCAAAAAAATGAGAACATATGTCATCAATGAAGAAGTTGGGTCTACTGCAAGTTTACAAAAGCGACAATGTACCTTGAAACCACTCCTAATAGACAGTCCCCCCCCCCCGCCTTTTTTTATAGATGTGAACTTCTATGTAACATGAGAAACAAGACCTCTTCATAAAAGTCTCTGCCGAGATTGCACATGAGAAAAGTCAGGCTCTGCTGCTTTAAATGTTGATCTCCCCTTCAGGATCACAGCTAGAGGCAGTTCCAGGCCTTGGTTTCCAAAATAGTGTGCCACATTATGAGAGAATAGAGGCACATGAGGATAGGATTTCTCTGTACTCCATCCTAAAGCCATCCCTCCACCTTGTAGCAGCGTTGTCTGGAACCACACTACCTATTATTTAAAAAGATGTAAATTGTGCCTCCATTTAGAAAAACACAAACCACTCCCGTTTTCCTTGAGTCCAAGCTCTGCATAGGATCTTAATTAGCCAGAGGAACATGACGCTGGCAATGCCTGTATTAAGTGGCAGAAAGATCCTCTATACAGAAAAACAACCAAAAAAAGGCTTCAGACAAAATGTTATTCAGTTCATTGTACTACCGATTTTTTACAATATTTAACTTCAGCTTTGCTTTTTTGTAGATGTAGGTCAAATAACCAGGAATGCTTTCAGTTACATGCAGAGGTTCTATCATGTGCACATTTTTCTTAAAGAAGAGAAAGACACAGCTTTGGTACTAACTAATCACAGGTGCTGTGAGCTTGGGGAAACATGGAAAGACTACACAAATGTAAACCTCACTAAAATCTATGCCTTTATCTGGTCTTCCATAGCAATTTAAAATTGAGCAGTAATTGAGATGTTCTGGATGTGTGATTCAATTCCCACAGGAAGTATCAACGCACTTCAGTTGCCATTCCCTATATCCAACCACACATTGGCTCAACAAATGTTTACCAGAGGCCTGGGGGAGGCCCTACACTTGGTTTGGGGAGCAGATCAAGAAGAAAATAGAAACCCCCCCCGGAAGTGCCAGCACAGTTACAGATTAAACTTGCCTAATTTCCCTACCTTCTGCAACCTACATGATAGCCTGAAATTGTTTGGGATGTAATACAGAACTTTCAGATCAGTTATGTGGCCATAGTCAAAACATTGAACAGGATTTTAATTTTATTTTTTCCTTGATTTGCATTTATTTATTTATTTATTTTATTGTTAGGTTAATCCCATACATTACATCATTAGTTTTTGACGTAGTGTTCCATGATTCATTTTTTGTGTATAACACCCAGTGCTCCATTCAGCATTTTAATTTTAAAAAGGAGAATTCCATTATGAAAATCTGCCTATCAAGTCTCATTAGACTCCTCACCCCCACCATTTAATCTTTCAATACTTCTTAAGCATATTCTTTTTATCTGATGAAGGATTAGAGAAAATGCACATGTTGGACACTGCCTTTAAAAAGTTGTTCCTTCAGGGCACCTAGGTGGCTTGGTCGGTTAAGCATCTGCCTTTGGCTCAGGTCATGATCCCAGGGTCCTGGGATGGAACCCCACGTCAGGCTCCCTGCTCACTGGGGAGCCTGCTTCTCCCTCTCTCTCTGCCTCTCCACTCTGCTCGTACTCTCCCTCTCAAACAAATAATAAAATCTTAAAAAAAAAAAAAAAAAGTTGTACCTTCACTGGGAAGCCAAAGTTAGTTGCTGAAAGATGCCTTCTTGCACCTGATGTCTCAGGAACAAATTCTGGCTGAGAATGTGTGTGGACATATGTGACTGTGCGTGTGCATCATGTGTGTATATTACACTTAATCATCAATTCTATCTCACAAATACTATAAACAATACCACAAAAACAGAACTCTCTGGATTCTTAATGCACTCCGTTTTACTTGTTTACAAATAAATATTGCTAATAGCTACTATTAATGCCTACTGGGTGTCAGAGAAGAAAGCATTTTCTGTACATAGTCCTTTTCCATATAACCATCATACAAGGTAGTTATTACTAAATCCCCATTTTATCAATATAGACTCTGAAAAGCGTAAGTAGTTAGTCATTCAAGACCTACTAAATGGATGAGCCAGAATTTGGACTCAGGTTCACATAACTCTGAAGCCTGCCTCCACACAAATAAAGTGCCCACTCATTCATTTATATAAGATTGGGGACCTCTTCAAGTATGCCATTTTATCCTAGGATCCTTAAATATTAATCAGCCATTCTCTTCTTTTGAGATCCCCTCTGACCTAACGGAGATTAACAGAGGTAGGATCAAGAATCCTCATCTTTAGAATATCTTTGTCTTTTTAGCTCAAGGAAGCCAAAGTTTTTGGGCTATACTCTTTAGACAATCTCCTCATATTTAGTTAAAGACAGACCTCTCATGGAGGCCAAATGCTACACATCGGATTTTTACCATAAATTATGTTTCAGGAGACATGATTTGATCTACATTGCAACTGGACATCTAATAGAGATCCATGTCATAAATGAAATTACATTTATTTTATACAAAGATAAATATTATCCAGTATATTTTGACACTTTTGTATGAACAAATATTTAACAAAGCAGGTGATTAAGTTTGGGATTTTAAAGGGTTGAACTATGTATGAATTGGTTTAAGGAAGGAAGTAAAGGAGAGTAGGGAAGACAGAAGAAGGAGAGAAAGATAAAGAAAGAAGAAGCCCCTCATAACCAGAAAAGGAACGTCCTAATTGCAGAATTTTTTAAATTTTATTTTTATAAAATTGTTTAAATGTATGTCACACAAATAGGGATTAAATTAAAATAATTTTAAAATATAAATAGCTAAATATGAGTCACTGTCAAAATATAGTAGAGCTCTAATTGATTATGGAGTTCATTAATTAATTTATATTTTCATAGCATAAAAGAAATGTGGTCGTCAAGCTATGCTGAGAATGTACATACCATTCACTGAATTGCAGACAGAAAGAGCAAACATGGGAAAGCAGCTTTTACTATTCTGTAATATTCTATATCAAGCTGTTTGTGCAAGACTTTGTGAAACATAGGACATGGCACAACAATCTCCAAAGCATTACTATACATATCTGACTCTCATTGTCGCCTTCAGACACTCCTGGCAAAGCAGTCTTCACAGTTATATCGTACAGAAGCTGTGTGGTCAGGAAGGCAGCTTCCCCATTCTGCAGCAAGACCCCAGAAGAGCTTAATATCAGAGAGCCAAGGGTTCCATTGAGGTTGCTAAAAGTGCAGCAGTTGCCATTAGAAACTTCCTAGCCCTCGGATGTGCATTTTATGGAGTGCTCAGAGGGTGATAAACAGATCTTTTACTTGATTTGCCATCTGTGAATTTTAAAGCTGTTAAAGCACTTTTCAGTCTTTATTTCCATGATGCTCCTGATCACATTTGCTAGACATGCTCGCTATTATTCAGTTCTATTGAGAAAATTGTACTGATGCATCTCTAATTTGGCATTAGCACAGGGTTGCTCTTTCATTTTTTATAACATACAGGTAAAATAAATCATCTTGAAACTTTGGCCTATTGTGAGTGCTTCAAATAATTCTTTTCATTTCTCCATGACCAATAGCTTACATTAGGAGGCTGTTAATACATTTGAGTAGAATTTGTGTTCTCAATTCAACCCAGACTAGGAATGAAAAGGCATGGAGAAGAAACGTGGCCTTCCTGGACAGCCTGAATCAATAAGTTGTTACTCCTTGCCAAATGTAGCTTATGTACAAATGGCTTCATTTCCATTCCCCTTTGCAGTCTGAGCCTAGATAACCAGTATTATAGGAGCTACAGGATTACACTGACAGCTGACACCCAGGCAGTACCCACGGGTTTTCAATAACCTCGCCTTTTTTCATTTGTGGGTTTTCTGAAAGACAAAATTGTGCTGACCCTGATTGTATGAAACCAAAAAGAAAAAAGCCATTCCATTTTACCTGGTGCATTTGCCTTGGTGTCTTTCATCCATGTGTATGCTGTACCACTAGAGTCCAGTTGGCCCTGTGCGTTATCTTTCCAGTAGAAGCAACAGGGTCATTCATTCAATCAACTTAACTCCTATTTACGGAGCACCTACTATGTGCCAAGTACTGTTCTGGAAGCATTTACAGCAATGAATGAAACTCAGTTCCTAGACTTGTAGAGCTTTCATTCAAGGGGGTGGGACGGGAGGAGACAGATAGGAAAGCATGCAAACAAAGAAGATAAGATTGTGGTAGACCTTGAAAAAAACAGAGCTAAGGGAATGGGTTAGAGCAAGGTTTCTCAACCTTGCCACTACTGACATTTTTGACCAGATAATTCTTTGTTGTGGAGATCTATCTTGTACATTATAGGATATTTAGCATCATCAGTGGCCTCTACCCACTAGCATCCCACCCTGCAGTCCTGACAGTCAAAAATGTCTCCAGACATTGGTAAATGTTTCCTGGGGGACAAAAATCACCCTCAGTTGAGAGCCACTGGAGACTGATATGACCAGCCTGGGGAGGGGAAGGGGTTAAGGAGAGGTGACTCTTGAGCTGACCATAAAAGATGAGAAAGAGACCGTTTCAGGATGATTTGGTGGAAGATATTTGAGGTAGAGGAAATAACCTCAGCAAGGCTCTAGATGGAGCGAGCTGGCCTGTTGGAGGCCTGTGTCCCCTTCTGGGGCGAAACCACCACCAAATTTCTCTCATAACAAAACCCACCAGGAAGGAGATGCCAAAGATAAAGTGATCAAAGACACAATTTATGTTGATATCTAATCATAGAACTGAAATTTCAGAACCTTTTTCTTAAATATACACTATTATTCAGAGAACTACTAATGTGTTTTGGTACAAAACTATAGTTAAAATGTAATTTTTTGGAATTCTAACTTGACATGTAACTGAGTGGTACTTGGTATTTTTTACTGATTTTTTTTTTTATTCCACTTCCTCTCTTACTTTTTGTTGTAAAATGGTTAAGTCTAGGACCCAGGAACTCTGGATATGATACCCTCTGCTACTCACATGCCCAACATCACAGAGCTCACTCACTTCCCATCCTTTGTTCTCTGACTCTAATGTGTACAATGTGGAAGTTGAAGTAGATGATTCCTAAAGTTCCTTCTAGATAAAAATTCTGTGATTCATTTGTAAATTAGTGTTAAGTAATTTTTTATCTCACATGTTTGAATGTTATTAAATACAGCATAATCATAGCATTTTAGCATTAATGCATTGTATATATTCCAAATATTGCAAGTTTCACCAGCCCATGAACACAAATGTAGTCACATTTCCATTAACGCCTGAGTTATTAGCACTCAGGCTTCCTTTGAAGTCTCCCTAAGTTATTTTGGGGTACTATCAGATGTCACTTCACATTCAATAAGCACAAAACCAACCACTATGTCTTTCCACTCTGACCTTTTTGCTAGTCCTCTCCTCATAAGGAGGTAAGAGAACTGGTACACTACCATCTCTCCAGGGCCACCATGAGATGAGTGACTTTCTGGACCTATCCTCTCTACTGCTGCTCTGCAGGAATCCAGTGTGCTCTACTGGGGGCACAGGGAGCATCCAGGGTGTCAAATCTTCCCTGGGGTCTATGGCAGGTGAGGGGAAAATGATGGAGCCTCACCCACCTACTAGTGTTATGAGTGGTCAGTTGGGCCCTACAATTCTTTCCTGATAACTTCCACATGGTCTTTCACAAACACTACTCCTTCCCATTCTGACCTTTGCCCATCTCCTGCTATACTCCCTATAGTCCTCGTTATGCTCATCTCTTTCCCCACATCCCTCCAGGCACTTACACATAAAACAGGTCCCTCTTTTCCCTTCAGTAACAGAAGTTTTTATGACCATCATTTTAGGCAACTACATCCTCATAGGAGTGACTAACTTGTTCCAAAAGCCATAACCCATGCCGGACTCTGTTAGTAAGCTCTGCTAGCTATGTATATATGAGAAAACTGAGAGCCATCGGGATCAAGGACACTAGCACCAGAACCAGTCCTTAAACCACTCAATTTTATTTCCTGACAAACTTATTTCTCCACCCAACTGCTGGATCCTAGCATCTTCCTACCTCCGCCTACAGAGTTAGAGTACTTGGATCTCATGAGTGAGGTGCAGTCATGCCAATCCACCAAGGTGCTTTATGATTCCTTGCAAAGCTGGATTCCCTAACCATTCTGGTAAGGTTGTCAATAATCTTGCCAAATGTGGTAAAGTCATCTCCTAGAACAACTGACTTGAGAATATTGACCCATTTAACATGCGTTTTCCTAATCAATATAGAAACTTTGAGCCTCTAAATTCTGAAAGATGGATTCTATAGTCCTATATGACTTTCCCTGGCTATCAACTGCCCTAAGTAGGGTAGCCTGAAGATACATATAGACTTTGGTAAATAAATTTAGATTAAATAAGTTGTGTTTTTGTAATACACATAAAAATTATTTTCCTATCTTTGTGAATTTTTTCACAGCTAGCTCTTTTGTAATCCTGAGAAGCTATATTTCCTTGGAATTAATAAGGCATGATAACAGCAAACTTCAGAAAAACTTCCAGGCTTGTGCATCACAAACGCATGTCTAACTAGCTTCAGCAGCAGTTGTCTTGTACATAATGCAGTAGGAAGAGAAAGCAAGCACCTCCAACGTTCTGCAAACCCACAGAAATCCAAGCTACTTAAGTCTCATGAATCCTTTGTGCATGAACACTGGAGAGCTTGCCAGTAGGAAGTTCAAACACTGGTTGCCTTAGACTTTCCTAGAAGACTTTTCCTTAATTATCCATCGGGGCACTATGATATTAATTTAGGCAAGAGATGACAATTAGCTGGACTAATAATAGCAGTAACAGCAGAGATAAACACAGAGGATAAACTCAGAAGCTAGCTAGGAGATGAAATGGCTTATATGTCCATAAACATGCATGGATATGGGCAATGAGGGAAGGAGAGGAGGCAGTGATGACTCCCAGATTTCTGGCTTACATGCTAGAGAGAATCCGGCCATTTTTTATTCAACAATAGGAAGAGAAGCAGAGCTGGAGAGAAATATGGTTAATTACATACTAATTTATATTTTTGCAAAATGATGAAGCACATGGAAGAGCATATATTTTTGATTTATAAAATGCTTATATTCTTATTTAAGAGAAAATATTGGTATTTACTATCTATGCATTTGGCCCTCTTATTTTCAGAACCCTTATTCCAAAGTTTTCTATATGTCTTATTAGGACACCAAGTAATATTAACCAGCTGGAGAGGGAAGTAATTAAACGAATTAATTAAATTAGATGAAAACTTTTATTGAAACACTAATCATAAATGCTCACTCATTTATTCAACATTTATTAAATGCCAGCTATGAGCCAAATATCATTCTGAGCTATAGAAATATAGATACTAATAATGCGTGACATGTAAGAAGTACCAGCCACCATGCTATCACTTAACCTGCCATTACAATCTCACTGTGACCCTGCAAAGAAGATGCTATTGGAATAGATATACAGAGATGATGAAACTGAGAGAAAGACATGTAGAGGAACTTGGATAACAAGTAGGGAGCCAGAATTTATATCCAACACTGAGACTGCTATCCCACAACTTCCTCACAGAGCCCAAGATCCCTTCAGGAGGCAGACCCACAAGCAAATGAGTAGAAAGCTTTTTATAACTCTCACCTTGCTTGTTCACCTCAAATCTCACAGATCTGCCATTTTCCAGGCCTCTAACCACTGGAGTCAGTACACTTGACATGATCTATTATCACCAGCCTCTTCCCAATCCCACTCTTGCCTGTAATCATCTGTCTAGTTTTCAGTCATTTCATTGAATTTTCCAGCTTGTAAGCTGCCTGAATTTCTTTTCTTTTTCCTGTTATTTGAGTTTTTGCCTTTAATGCCTAACTTTTCCTTGGGGATACATAGTTCCCAATTCCATTTCCCACAAAAGTTTTAATCCTGGAATGTCTAATAGAGTGTGTTTGTTTCAACATCAGGGATATAAATACTTAAAATGGATGTTTTGCTTGGTGCCGAAAGAAACCAAAGGCAGCCAACCATGAGCCAAGGGACTTACCATGTTTATTTAAGTATAGTTTAGGTTTCTCCCTTCTCTCTACTCCAACAAGATTTAGCACCTAGAACAAAACACTGTGCCTTCAGTTTGCACTCTGTGACTGCTGAAGAAGTAAATCCACCTGGAAACTTCATTTGAGAAAGAGCAGGGATACACAGCAGCTGTTTGGAAGGAATTACCCTAGGACCAACACTAAGTGTCAAATCAGAAAGGAAGCTTATTAAAACCCCACCACCTTTTCCAAAGTCAAGAATATGCTGTCCAGTATGAAGCCCAGCCAAGACATTAGCTGTTAAGTTTTCAGTGAAAGAGAACATTGAGAAGACAGAAGGTTACCCCCTCCAGAAACCCTGAGAATTCATTATCCTTTGTCTGGTTCTGCCGCTCTGTTATTTGCCACATCCCATCCTGCCCAAGTCTAAATTCCAAACCTTCAGAGCCGGATTCAGAGTTTCCAGGGTAGAAAACATAGAGTGAACCAAAGAGATCCCACACATGTAATTCACCCACTATCTCCATTCTGGAAAAAGCTACAAGGTTCTGGAGTCCTGGTAAGCAATAGAAGTGAGAGAATTCCTAAACCTGCTAAGAGTTTAGATGTTAGACCCTGATGATCTATGAAATCAGCTTTAAAAAAAATTGAGGGTCCCTGGTCAACCTTAGAGAGGCAGAATTCTTCTCCCTACTTCCAAGACAAGCCCACAGTAGCTCAATGCCTAAATTTTAAAGCTGTACCACAAAGATGTTGATTCTTTCAGTTTGGGGAGTTGCTGAAAGAACAGCAAGGATCTAGGCATCATGAATTAGACTAGCTCCATTCATGTAGGCTCACCTCTCTAAACAGTGATATATATCTGCTAATTTATATACTGTCTTTTAACTTTGTCTAAAAAAAGATCTTTCAATATTTATGATGCTTTACCTCCCAAGTATCCTATGAGTTGGGCATTGGCTAAAAAGGTTTTAGCTCTCAATACAAAGGCGAATGGTCTAACCCTGGAAATATCAAGTGATGGAGCAGTGTCATAAGGGAGTAAACTCTGGTCCAGCATTCAAGCCAAAGCTGGATGGCCATTTGTCACAGATGCTTTAGAGTTCTAGTAATTTGGGTGAGAGGTAAGAATAAATGACTCCTAAGACTTCTTCCAATCCTAATGTATATGAGGAATCCTTTTTTAATTGCAAAAGTATCCAAAAGTAAAGTGATCAGTGACTTTCCTCTAGTCACACAATCAGAAACTCTAACTCCTAGTATACTTCCAACTAGATGATCTTCAGCATCACCAGTAAACTCAATCTCATACCCCAGAAGGACACTGGCTATGAAAAATTCCCTTTGGTTTCATAGATAATGGGCACAAATAAAAGGCTCAGCCTCTGATGGATATGCTTTCACATATTTTGTAGGATGATCAACTTAGTATAGGTTCTACATTAGAGTGAGACTGTTGCATAAACTTCTGAAACCAAAGCAAAGAATATCTCAAAGTTACTACAGAACATTCCAGATAATTGGATTAAACTAATAATTTTACTGCTAGCTTCATAATCAAACATATGGCAGCACTTAAATTGGCTGAGTCGGCCTCATTCTTAGGCTATGGGAAAAAGACTTTTTTCCATCATAAAGATCACAACCTTATATAATGGTATGCCTTGCATAACAGTCACACCCCTATTTTTGGACTGTCAGAGCCAGCATAAAAAGTGTTATCATTACACAAATAAACATAGCACTTTGGAGGTGTTTTTAAAGACAGAAATGCATTTTCAATTTTATTACTACTTCTCAAATGGCAGAGTCTAGACAGAGGTTCCAGGCACCTTTCTTCACTGCTTTTGAAGCTGTTGCAAGAGTGACCCAACTGACTAAAGCCACATCTCTTCCCAAACAGAATTTCCTAGGAAGTCTGAGGTTATTTGGGTCAAGTTCATAAGGTATTTGATTCAGAGCCTGATAATATAGCTTTTGTGTTGTATGAGCACACTAGGACACGGAACTATCTTTTAACTGAGACATAAAAACCACGGTAACAACCTACTTGTATTCATTGTCAAATTTTCATATCATTACAGCCAAAGAAATGAAAGCCACACCCAACCTGCCTACTTCTATTAATACACACAGTGAACTTTGATGTAAATGTCAGACTTGCTCACTTTAGGCTTCTGGTCAAATCTGCATGAGGATAATTAAATTCCAAGTTTCCAAATCCCCCTGTAAATTCAACAGATACGATATATTTCTCTTCTTGTACTCAGCTATTGTTTATTATTGCTCTGAACTACTCAACAGCTGTACTTTTGCAATTCACTGGATGTTGAAGGGTATAATAAGTGTACAGAAGGCTATGAATGTGCGTAAACTCAAAGCCCAATGCCACCTGTGTGATGTTACACTAACCCACATTCTGCCACCTTCACAAAACATCACTCTGCTTCAACTGGCTCATTCCTCCAGAAACCTAGTAACCTGTGGTCAATTCCTCTTCCCTATATACCTTGATTGGTTAGACCTGCTTTGTCTAATCTGGTAGTCACTAGCCACAGGGGGCTATGGAGCACCTGAAATGTGGCTAAACTGAGATGTCCTATAAGTACAAAATCACATACCAGATTTTAAAGACTTGATATGAAAAAAGAATGTCAATAATAATTTTTGTACTGATTACCTGTTGAAATAAGAATATTTTGTATATATTGGGTTAAATAAAACACATATACTATAAATTATAAAAAAAATTCTACATGTGTGGCTCATATTACTTTTCTGTTTGCTAATGGTGAGTTAGATATTTTTACTCTCTTTCTCTGACTCAATTCCACTGAGCCTTCTTCAATTAGACATAAGTCTTCGAATTTTATCTTTTATGTCTCTTAATCTCTTTTTTGATCCTTTTGTCTTTCTGAGCTGCATACTGGGTATTTCTCATATTTATCTCCAAGTCACTGATTGTTTCTTCACTGGGTCTAATCTGTTATTAATCCGTCCATTCCATTAGGTTTTATATGTTTGTTTGTTTAAAAATTTTATTTATTTATTTGAGAGAGAGCATGAGGGGGGCAGCTGACAGAAAGAGAAGCAGACTCCCCACTGAGCAGGGAGTCCGATGCGGGGCTTGATCCCAGGACCCTGAAATCATGACCTGAGCCGAAGGCAGATATTTAACCAACTGAACCACCCAGGTGCCCCTGTATGTCTGTTTTGACATTTTGAATTTGGTTTTATTTGTTGAATTTCCACACAAGATTTCACCAGGGTTAGAAAAATGTGGGAAACTATTAGGCAGTTTCTACTAATGCTGAACATATGCATACTCTGTGACCTGACAATCCCCTTCATAGGTATAAACCAAGAGAAATGGATAAATAATAACTGGAAATTACCTAAATTCTGAGCAGTAGAATGAGTAGATAAATTGTGATATATTTACACAGTGGAATACTATATTAAATAAGAAATAAACTACAACTATATAGAAAAATATGAATGAATTTCATATTTTTATCATTTTCATACATTAAGAGATAAAGGTCATATCCAAAAAAGTATGTCCTATATAAATTTATAAAATGCTTATCATATGGTTTCACTTATTTGTGGAACATAAGGAACAGCATGGAGGACATTAGGAGAAAGAAGGGAAAAATGAAGTGGGGGGAATTGGAGGGAGAGATGAACCATGAGAGACTATGGACTCTGAGAAACAAACAGGGTTCTAGAGGGGAGGGGGGTGGGGGGATGGGTTAGCCTGGTGATGGGTATTAAGGAGGGCATGTACTGCATGGAGCACTGGGTGTTATACGAAAACAATGGATCGTGGATCACCACATCAAAAACTAATGATGTATTGTATGGTGATTAACATAATAAAATTTAAAAAATAAATAAATAAAAAATAAAATGCTTAAAAAGAAAACAGGCAAACTGACTACGGTATTAGCATTCAGGTTAGTGGTTGCCCTTGGAGTGGGGAGATTATCTGGAAAAGTACATGAAGAGGGCTTCTGAGATGCTGATAAGCTTTCTTAAGCTAAATACTAGTTACATGGTGCATATAATTTGTGAAAATTCATCAGGTTATACAATTATGGTGTTTACACTTTTCTATGTGTAAGACTTTTTTAAATATTATAAATTCAAACTCCTTATCAGTCAGATTTTCAGAAAACTTGGTAGTTAAGCTTTTCTTTTTCCCTTCCAGTTTTCAATTTAAAATATAATACTCCTTGAAATCTTGCCATTTGCAATGACGTGGATGGAGCTAGAGTGTTTTTGCTAAGTGAAATAAGTCAGAGAAAAACAAATACCACATGATTTCACTCACACGTGGAATTTAAGAAACAAAACAGATGAACATAGGGGAAGGGAAAAGAGAGAGAGAGGCAAACCATAAGAGACTCTTAACCAAAGAGAACAAACTGAGGGCTACTGAAGAGGAGGTGGGCAGGGATGGGCTAAATGGGTGGTGGGGATTAAGGAGGGCACTTGTGATGAGCACTGTGTGTATATGTAAGTAATGAATCACTAAATTCTACTCCTGAAACTATATGCTAACTAAGTAGAATTTAAATAAAAACTTAAAATTATACATATAGAAGTTATATATATATAAAAGTTATATATATATGTATATATATATATATATATATATATATATATATATATATATGTATGTATATATAAAATTACTTCCAGAATTTCATTTTGGTTCTTTTTCAAATTCTGAGTAATCATTTTTTTTAAAGATTTTATTTATTTATTTGACAGAGAGAGACACAGTGAGAGAGGGAACACAAGCAGGCTTCCCGCAGAGCAGGGAGCCTGACGGGGGGGGCTCAATCCCAGGACCCTGGGATCATGACCTGAGCTGAAGGCAGACGCTTAATGACAGAGCCACCCAGGCACCCCTAACTAATCATTTTTTAACAGCCTCTTCTTCCTCGCTCATGTTTTAAATGCTGTCTTTTATTTCTATAAATATTTTAAGGATACTTAGTTTATATTCTGACTCTGATAATCCTTATATTGAAGTCCTTGGGAAGTCTAATTCTATTGTTTTTGTTTCTGCTTATAACTTGTGCACTCCATAATTAGTAACTTTTTACTATGAACTGACACATGGCTGATCTCAGTCTGTGGGGTTCCTAAAGAACCTCAGTTGTGGGTGCATTCCTCCAAAGAGGATCCTCATGTGATTCTGCTGGCATTCTGAGTCTCACACTAGAATCATCTTAACCCACTTCTTTCACTTGAGGTTTCCTGGACAGCATATGTGGATAATGTAAATTTAAACCCCAAATCTTCACAAGGTCAGAATTCTCAGGACTCTTTTTATTACCCCATTTCCAGCCAAGACTGGAACAAGCAACTTTTCCCAGCAACTTTCTTTGCCAGGAGGATTTTTCAGTCCATCTTTTCACTGAGCATACAAATCTTCAAGCCTTCTGGTTTTGCAGGCTCTTAATCAAGCCTGAGTCACTGCCTTGTAGCGTCTAAGACTTGTCTCCTATTCTACCACATCCCCCTGGCAACACACCCTCTGTAGTGTGACAGTTAGAAACCAAGGCTCCAGGTTTCCATTATCTTCACACACCCCCAAGGCAGGCCATAGCTAAGGTGCTCACTCACCACCCTGATGTCAACTTTCCCTTTTTAGCCCAATTTACCTTGAATTTGCATGAACTTAGCTACACATTTTTGTATGATATCCAGCATTTCTCGGTGTGCATAATTAGGAGAGTTTCTCGAAACATTCAGTCTGCCATAATACCAGGAGGCAGACGTACACCAGGCCTTCTCCACCTGATGCTTAAAAGCTAGTGAGACAGTATAGTTGTAACTTCCAGGGCTTTGGAAAGGCTCCTCTCTGTCACCTCCTGGCTTAACTATATCTGAATTTTATAGAACCAAAAAATGTTTGAAGTGAATTGAGATAAGTTGGGATGTCAATTAATTTTCACAATATCCTGCCACCTTCCACTTAGTAGACCTACTAAAAAAAAAAAAAACATATCACCCAACAGAGAGAACCTTGCTACTTCTTTATTCCAAAGAATAAAATAATTCAGAAACCATTCATTCATACAACAAATATTCACTAAGAATCTACTCTTTGCCAGGCACAGTACAAAGTGCTCAGCACACAGAAGTGATTAAAACATGAAGGTGGTCCTCAAGGAATTTAGCAACAATTCCTTAAAGGTTTTTTTTTTCCTTAAGTACAAACTGATCAATAAGTAGAGACTGCCCAGCATACAGTGTTTAGAGTCTGAGAACAAGTCAAAGTTCGGTAGATAAAAGTGACTTGTTAAAAATATGAATTACACCATGCCACATTCCTGCTTACATAACCCTAACAGCTTCTCATTGCCTCTAGACTATAAACCAAACTCCTCCATGGCCTACAAGACCCCATGGGATGTGCCCCTGCTTATCTCCCACTCTTCATCTTATACTACTCTTCTTGCTCATTCCATTCTCTCTACACTGGCTTCCTTCTGTTCTTCAAAGATGCCTGGGTCGTTCTCACTTTAACTCATTTTCATGAACTCTTCCTTTCCCCTAGAATACTCACTCTTCTCTCAGATCTTTATATGAACCCCAATTCCCATCATCTGGGTCTCAGCTCAACTGAGAGACCCTTTGAGAAGGTCCTTCCTTGACCACCCAGTATCATTTACCTATTACATCATTCTTTTTCTTAGTTTCTTCAT
This sequence comes from Zalophus californianus, assembly GCF_009762305.2. Taxonomy (NCBI): domain Eukaryota; kingdom Metazoa; phylum Chordata; class Mammalia; order Carnivora; family Otariidae; genus Zalophus; species Zalophus californianus. The sequence continues at coordinate 81,936,248 of NC_045606.1, forward strand.
AGTACATATTGGTGTTTTACAATATCTAATTTTTTTATGTATCTTCTCATTTATGAAGTCCATTCTTTGCTCTGTATTCTCTAAATGAAGTTGGTATATATAGTGGGGGTTCCTTCATGTAGGAGAATGAGTAGAATAAATAATCAATGATGTCTGCAAGTGTGAAAAATAGGAGAGTTGCTTCCCTTGTGCCACCTAATTGCATCCCAGGAAATAAGACAAGCAGCAAAAATTTCCAATTAGTGCAATAGTTGCTATAAGGTTCAGTAGTAGCTAAAGGGACAGTAATAAACTCTGTTGGGAGCAAGTGTGGGAGACATCAGAGAAACTGTCCCAGAAAAGGCAGCCGACAAAAGACCCTAATGAGTGGGTAGATGCTGGCTAGACATGGTGGGAAAAAAGCATCCGGACAGGAAAAGACCTCATGCAGTGGCAAGCAGATGAGAGACTCCTCCCTCCTTTATGCTGTCACCCTAAATTCAGAGACTGTAGAACTTCCCAAAGGGTTCAAGTGTGGCCCCTCATCCAGAGGTGGCCAGAGTATCCTACTGTAGACTTCACTGCCAACAAACTTTGCAATTTATAAGCGAGTTGCTTCTCCCTCCATCCTCAGTGTCAGCATCTGGTTGATCAGAGGTGTGACTCGAGAATCTCCAAGGCACCACCCCCACCCCCAGCTCTCAAAACCCATCAGTGATTCCTGTGCTTGCTCCAGCACACATTATAAAATTGCTAATACTGACACTGTGAAACACAAGTCCTTTTAATGGTTAAATTTTGTGTGTGGCTTATTTTTGGTTTTTAATGATTAAGAGAGAGTCCACAGAATATCTGTGTTCCAGTCCATTGCTTGATTATGGCTCAATGCATAAATCATTATGAAATGCAGCTCTGGATTTTGGTAAATTCTAAAGCCTTGTTGTGCAAGCTGCCTGTGGCCAGTCAGCCTCACCAGGATGGGCACAGAGCAGGAGGGTGACTCAGTCTGTGATTCCTACACCACAGAGCTTCACAACATGACATATGCAGACCACTTGTTCCATATCACCTAAAGTTCTTTTTAAAAACTCAGGTCCCAGAGAGGGAGACAAACCATAAGAGACTCTTAATTATAGGAAACAAACTGAGGGTTGCTGGAGGGGAGAGGGGTGGTGGGATGGGGTAACTGGGTGATGGACACTGGGGGGTATGCATTGTAATGAGCACTGGGTGTTATATAAGACTGATGAATCACTGTACCCCTGAAACAAATAATACATTATATGTTAATTTAGAAAATGAAAAAAAACTCAGGTTCCTGATGCAAATCAAAACCACAGTGAGATATCCCCTCACACCTGTCAGAATGGCTAAAATCAAAAACACAGAAACAACAAGTGTTGACAAGGATGTGGAGAAAAAGGAACCCTCATGCACTGTTGATGGAAATGCAAACTGATACAGACACTACAGAAAACAGTTTGGAGGTTCCTCAGAAAGTTAAAAATAGAACTACCCTACAATCCAGTAATCACACTACTGGGTATTTACCCAAAAGATACAACAACAATAATTCAAGCATTATTTCAGCATTATCTACAATAGCCAAATTATGAAAGCCACACAAGTGTCCATCCATAAATGAATGGATAAAGAAGATGTGGTGTATATACATAAAATGGATATTACTCAGCCATAAAAAAGGAATGAAATCTCGCCATTTGCAACAACATGGATGAAGCTAGAGAGTGTAAAGCTAAGCAAAATAAGTCAGAGAAAGACAAATACCGTACAATTTCACTCATATGTGGAATTTAAGAAACAAAACAAATGAGCAAAGGGAAAAAAGAGAGAGAGAGGCAAATCAAGAAACAGACTCTTAACTATAGAGAACAAACTGATGTTTACCAGAAGGGAGGTGGGTGGGGAGATGGGTGACATAGGTGATGGGGATTAAAAAATACACTTATCATGAGCACTGAGTAATTACAGAATTGTTGAATCACTATACTGTATACCTGAAACTAATATAACACTGTACATTAACAGTAATGGAATTAAAATTAAAAATTTAAAGAAAGAAAAGAGAAACAAATTCAGGTTCCTGGGTCCAACAACCCACCATTCCCCCAGACCCAACTGAATTAGAATCTGTCATGAGTGGAGTCCAGAAATCTCTTAATAAGAATAGTAATTCTCAGTATAGGTATATTCTTGTACCTATTCTTAAATATATCATAGGCAATTTCTTTCTTAGGCACTTCAAGTACAGAACCACTTTTTTTTATTATGTTCACTTAACCAACATATATTACACCATTAGTTTTTGATGTAGTGTTCAACGATTCATTAGTTGTGTATAACACCCAGTGCTCATCACAATACGTGCCCTCCTTAATACCCATCACCGGGTCACCCATCCCCCCACCTCCCCTCCCTTCTGTAACCCTCAGTTTGTTTCCTGGAGTCCAAAGTATCTCATGGTTTGTCTCCCTCTCTGATTTCTTCCCATTCTTTTTTCCCTCCCTTCCCCATGGTCCTCTGTGCTATTCCTTAAATTCCACATATGAGTGAAACCATATAATTGTCTTTCTCTGCTTGACTTATTTCACTTAGCATAATACCCTTCAGTTCCATCCATGTTGATGCAAATGCAGAACCACCACCTCTTAGCTTCACTCTGTTCTGTGGCAAAAACGAAATGTTAGCAATAATAGTGGTTAGCATTTATTGAGTGCTTATTACATGCCATGATCTGTAGCAGGCTTCTCTGACTGATTTCCTTTCTTGCCCCAACTGTGTTATGTAACCTACCCAAGCTCAAGGAGCAATCAGTGGAGGGAGTCAGGATTTGAGCCCATGTTTCTCTGACTCCAGAATCCATGTTCTCAACCGCTAACTAGACTATAGCAGGTTATGGTGCTTAAGAGCTGCTGCCCTAGCATGATCCATGATGAGTTCAAATCCCAGCTGCACCAATTTCTTGCTGTGTGCCCTTGGACAGGTTCTTTAGCCTCAACTTCCCCATTTGTAAGGTGAGACTATTAAGCAATCCTACTCCGTAAGATGGTTGCTTGTGAAGAATAGTTGAGGTGATTCATGTCAACTGTTTAGAAGGAAGCCTGGCACATCACACACACTCAATAAGCATTCACCATTACAATCCAGCCTCCCCTTTCTCCAGCTTTCAGGCTCCTCGGTGCCTGTTACTGGTCCCAGAGGAGATCTCTGGCAAGTATAAGAACACAGATCTGAAGAAAATCTATCCCTTCTGCTGGAAAACAACCCATAGCCCACGCTCCACCAACAGTGGGTCAGTAGTGTGCTCTATGGAGGTAAAGGATGCCACATTATTTGAACTTAAATGTTCAAACAGTGTCAACTCCTTTCTAGCACAGAACACTTTCAGCCTTGCTGCTTCTTTTTCTGACATGCCTCCTAATGATTCTGTCTGTCATTATAAACCTTTCAGTTCTGCTTCAACAAAGCACAAAGGAATTCCATCCTTTAATCCTCAAAATAGTTTGTCTTTATAGTTAGGCACGTAAGAGTTGGTTGCAGCAGTAACTCCTGGAACCTGGCTCTCATTATGCCAAGAACTACAATGTGTTGCTGCATCAAAGCATGAGTGACAACAAATGCTTTTAGATGGTGAGAACTGCTCTTTATAACCTGCCTTCCAAGTGCCCTCTTGACAGAGAAGAACTTTTTTGACTACCATCAATCATCATTAGTAGCAAATGGTGGTATCTGTCCAGGTGACATCTCAGCCACAGAAGTTTCGTCCTTAAAATGTCAACAATTGCAAGACGGAAATATAGAAACACAGTAAGATTTTTTTCTTCCATGGCAAAAAGTATTTCATAAGTCATGTTTTTACTAAATCTCCTAAGGAGGTACTTAAAATTATTAATCTTTCTTTCTAAATTAAACTATTTTTACAGTTTTGCCTTGAATTTTAAATAAGCCACTATTTATGAACACAGATATTTCAAGAGCCCAGAGAAAGGAGAGTCAGCAGAAAAAGCAGCACTGCCGCACTATCCTCACGCAAATCCAATAATATGCCTGTGAGCTTCCACGTCCATCCCAAAACCTCCACCCAGAGGAGATGAGACATCTGAGGTGCACAAGTCCCACCAGACCACAGACAGATCTGCTGACCCGGCTATAAACTGACTACTCCTTTGGAAAAGCCAATCTACTGAGCAATTCCCAAATGTAGCAAGACCCACGCAAACAGGCAGCTCACTCCTCGGCAGAATTTCCTTTTGCTGCACCAAGCTGAGACCTTCCTCCCTCTGAAAGGGACTGAAGCTTTCTCAGCTGTGGAACCCTTTGAAAAATGGAGGAAAGATACTGGTCCCATAAGAATGCAGTATTTTTATTAATAAATTAGCCAAGCTTAAAAACTTCTTAGAAACATCCAACTCCAGACAATCAATGCTTGGCTTTTGGTGAAAGCCAACGTAGGTGACCATGCCTCAAAACAATGCCAGCTGAAGGGTTCTTCCTAACCTACTATGAAGCCAGTCAATTTGGTTTGAGATTCCACTCCACAGTGAAGGCATTTCCAGCCTGGAGCGTTTCCACAATGAGCTAAAGTTTGAGAGTGATAAAAGCTTTGTAATCAAAAGACCTGCATGAAAAAAGTTTGTTTCATTGGATGTTGACCTATAATTTCCTGAAACCACTAAGCAGTTTCAGGGACCAACACAGAATCTATGCCATATTTCAACAAGGGTAACAGCAAAGTATCAACTGCTTGTGTCATGTTACAATAAAATATCCCCATTAGAAACCTCTGTCCTACAGAAGGAAACTGTCTGCATTACAGGGAGAAGCTCCACTATCCTGAGAGAGCCCCAGGACTGACATTACTGAGGTTTCACTCCACCCCAACCCCAACTTCACCTGCTCCTACTACTCCCTAGAGCTGTCCAGTTTCTGCCTGTGGGCACGTACGAAAATACAGAAGCAACTGCCTCTTCCCCTGACCAGCATACAAACTGCAATAATGAGCCAAAGAATTATTGCAAAATATTACTAATAATGTAATCAAATTATGAAAAGGGCTCTTATTAGAGGGATCGAAAAAAAGTTTGCAAAATACAAGAAATTGAAGTCCAGATACTAAATGCATTTATTTAAACTTCTAACTAGAGTAGATTCCCACTGCAACCACTTAGACAAGAAGCAAGGAGCCTTCGCTCCACCCAGAATCTACTCTCTAATGTGGACTTCCTTGCTGTCCCCTTGGTCACCAAACCATGCAGCTCTTCCTCCCCTGACCCGAGGCCTGTGCAGGTCCTAGCCCCCAAGGTAAGGAACCCTTGTCCCTTCCAGGCCCCCAGAGATGCCTCCCTGGGTTTCAGGCTATGTGGCAATAACCTCACAGTTGCCTCCTTTGTCTTCTTGAAGGCTTTGTTTCCATGTACCACTGGCCAGCAAGCCCAGGTCTTACAAAATCTAATGTTCTCAATCAACTCATCTGAGTCAACAAGGCCTTAAGAGTTCACCTTTGCCAATCCCTTTTTACAAGTAAAGCAGAGAGCCTGAATGATTTGCTCAAGGTCACACAGCAAATTAGGACATAGAAGCCAGGCCTTCTGTTATGCAAGCCAACGGTTTTTACCTGGTGCCATGATGAGCCCTATTAAGCCATGCCCATATTCCCAGGGATCCCTCTTCCAGCAGCTGCTAATGCTACTGCTACCCTCACACCTGTAACTTTCCCCAGAGAACTGACCTTGGGTGATAGAGCCACCTTGTCCGAAGGTGCCTTAGAATTACCCTAACACAGGGCTAGGCTGTCCCTAGCTAAGAACTGATTGGTGCAACAATATCAAATCCCCACTTCTGCACCTCAAGACAGATTAGATTCTGATGTGATTGATGTTACAGAGCATCCCATGGGGTTAGGTTGACCCTAGGCTTCCCCTGAAAGCACATCCTTTCTCCTGAGAATGCTCTTTAAAAAATCACTTGTATAAGAATCTCCTGTCTGGGGACACTAACCAGATGCTGCACTTCCCCATGAGTGTCCCAAGCTGGCATATCACCTCAGTCTCCACAATGGTCAAAAGACCTCCATGGACTATCTTTATCTAGAGCCCAACATTAAATCCAGTGACTCATAAAGCCAGGAATAGCCCCCTTGTCCCTTCCAGTTTAGAAATCTACTCTTTCCCTGGGAAAAGGCAACACCCTCCTTCCTGCCCTCTCAGCTCTCACCTGACTTGTAGCTAGGAGCTAAAAGACATATTCTGAAGTCAGTAAACAATCAAACTGAGGTTATCAACAACAGAACATTGCCTAAAAATACTATCAATGACTCATTCTTCCAGTTCTGCTCCTTAGGGAACAGAGAAACCTTCCCCAAGGTCCCTTAATTTGCTTCTTGCACTGTAAAATCTTTTAAATGGAGAATGGGGATCTCATCACAGCATTAACTTTAACAACAAGCCACCCATTGCTTTTGAAATTATTCTAGTCCACTTCCTTAGAGGAATTACTGCGCTTGCTCCATGTTGTAACTGATGTTCTTACTGGATGCAGTATTTGGGACAGGAAGACATCATTTCTGGAGATCATTTAACTATGACTTGTTTACATAAAATAGTTTCCTGAGTTTGGACTTGATTCTCTCCTGGTAGAGGTCAGATTATTGACAAAATATCCAAAGAATGTATAACCGGCTTCATAGCAATAATAGCGTTTCTTTTATAACACCTACTATGTACCAGGCACCAGAAATATGCCACTTCTACTCACAACAGGTAGACACAATGAGGTTCAAGGAGAGTAAAAAACGTATTAGTGTTATGTAACAATTACATGGTAGAAACAGGATTTGAACCCAGATTCATCTAACCATGAAGTATGTGATTGGGCCTCTTCCCCCAAAATGTCATGCCATTGCTACAGTGCTTGAGTCTGGTTACATCCTGCAATTCCTGTTCCAAGCCAGGTTTCCTACAGAATTATTGGATGTTCTCAAAATTATACTACATTCTCTGACCCTGAGAGAGTGAAACAACACAAAGGGTGTCTGAAATGGATAAAGATAAGGATCAAAAGGAAGTTTGACAGGAAGAAGTTGTAAACATACTGTTCCCTATTCCTCCCTCGGGTATAGCTAAAAACCATGGACATTACTTCTAGAACAAACATAAGAAGACTCTGAAAGATAAAGAGAAGTCAAAAAGGTTAAGGACCTGACAACCCAAGGAATAACATGGTGGTGAGTTCCTACGTTTTCTTTTTTCCTCATATATTTTAGACTAGATATTAGAGAATCCAACAACCTAGAAATTATAATAGGCATAGAAAAAAATAAAATACCCCTCTCTCCAAAGAACCAGGAAAGGAGTAGCCTAGCCCCTTTAGATAGAAAACTTTTAGATAATAATCACTCTACTCCAACCAAACACTGCAGAAAAAAATGTAGTCCCATCCCTGACACACCAGAAAAGGCCTAGATGATAACAAGGTATCCCGACACACTGACCATGATGATTTTAGAGAAGCTTGAATGGGGAGACTGGACTTTCATCTCTGCTGACTGCAATCCTTCGCTGAGGTGTTATCAGAAGAGCCCAGTGGAGACTCAGGACTTTACCATCACCACTCAGCAGTGCCAACCCCCAGCAGTGTCATTGGAGGTCACGTGGAGCAATGTCAAGGGCCCCCCCCCCAACAGCCAGAGTGGTATCAGCATCAATAAGCAATTATAAACATTCTTGAAACAAATGAAAAATTAGATTTGGCAAAGAAGTAAGAATTCTCAGCAAAGAAAGAGGATACAAAGAAGAACCAAATGGATATTTTGGTACTAAAATATACCATAACTGAAATAATTAAAAAAAGAAAAAACCTCAATGGATAGGCTTAACAGCAAATGGAGATGCTAGAGGAAAGAACTGGTGAATTGAGGATAGAAAAATAGAAAATACCCAATCAAAAACAATAGGGAGAATGTACACTGATTTAAAAAAAAGAAAAGAGGGGCGCCTGGGTGGCTCAGTCGTTAAGCATCTGCCTTCAGCTCAGGTCATGATCGCAGGATTCTGGGATCGAGCCCCACATCAGGCTCCCTGCTCCACGGGAAGCCTGCTTCTCCCTCTCCCACTCCCCCTGCTTGTGTTCCCTCTCTCGCTATCTCTCTCTGTCAAATAAATAAATAAAATCTTTAAAAAATAAAATAAAATAAAATAAAGAAAAAAAGAAAAGAGTCTCAGAGACCTGTGGGATCATAAGAAAGGATCTAAAATTTAGATTATCTGACTCCCAGAAGGAGAGGAAAAAGAGGAAGAAGTTGAAAAAGTACTTAAAGAAATAATGGCTGAAAACTTCACAAACTTGGCAAAAGACAGACCCAAGAAACTCAGTGAACACCAAACAGGATAAACCCAGAAATCCACACCAAGACACATCATAATCACACTTCTGAAAACTAAAGACAGAGATAAAAATCTTGAAAAGTAGCCAGTGAGAAATGATACATTAGCTACAAGGGGGAAACAAATGGAATGACAGAGGATTTGTCATAAAAAATCAAGGAGGCCTGAAGGAAGTGGTGCTATAGTTTTCAAGTAATGAAAGAAAAGAACAATCAGTGGTGGAGCAAGATGGCAGAGGAGCAGGAGACCTGGATTTCGTCTGGTCTCAGGAATTCAGCTGGGTAGGGATCAAACCATTCTGAACACCTATGAACTCAACAGGAGATCAAAGAAAAGAATAGCAGCAACTCTCTGAACAGAAAAGCGACCACTTTCTGGAAGGTAGGACTTGCGGAGAAGTGAATCCCAGGCGATATTCGGGAGGATAGACGGCAGGGGAGGGGGCCTCCGTCAGCCACTTCTGGCAAGTGATAGAGCAGCAGAGCACAAAACCAGAACTTTTAGAAGTTGGCTCCGCTGAGGGACGTTGCTCCAGTGGCTAAGTGGGGGGTGGAACCCTTGCCGGACAGTGTGGTCTCAGGACCCGCAGGGTCACAGAAAGACGGGGGGTGCCTGAGTGTGGCAGAGCTCCTGGGTATCGAAGCGGGGAAGCCGGCTGCAGAGACGGAGCAGAGGAGTGGGCTCTCAGCTCGGGGTGGCCATAAACCGTGATCCGCGGCATAGTCAGGCCACTGCGCCTCCAGCAGGGACCCAACAAGTGACAGATCCAGGGAGACTCCCCTTCCTCCCCTGGGAGGAGTGGCGCGGGAGCGAACCGCAGGGATCTGCTGGGTTTGGAGACTCCACATGGGGTTGTGCGCCAGAGATAGAAACGCTAGGTCACAGGCCAGGTGAGCACAGAGCGCAGCTGGAGACCGGGGAGACAGGAGTGATTGACTTCTTTTCTCTGGGGGTGCACTGAGGAGTGGGGCCCTGAGTTCTCGGCTCCTCTGGGGCAGAGATTGGGAGGCCGCCATTTTCACTCTCGGCCTCCAAAGCTGTAGGGAAAGCTTGCAGGGAACAAAAGCCCCCGAGAGCCCGAGAGCAAACCCGAGCAAATTACTTAGCCCAGCCCCCTGGCAAGGGCAGGGCAAGTCCGCCTCCGGCAAAGACAGACATCTGAGAACCACTGCGACAGGCCCCTACCCTAGAAGATCAGCAAGAACACCCAGCCAAGACCAAGTTTACCCATCAATGAGAACGCAGAACTCCAGTGCTAGGGGAATACTGCACATAGAATTCATGGCTTTTTTACCATGATTCTTTAGTCTTTCAAAGTTAACTTTTTTTAACTGTCTTTTTTTTTAATTTTTCTTTTTCCCTTTTTCAACCAACATCTTATCCCTTTTTTAAAAAACATTTTAATTTTTCATTTTTAGAGTCATATACTATCCCTTCATAGTACTTACTCTTATTTTTGTCATATATTTATATAAGTTGTTCTCTCCTTAAAATTTTGAGATACAGTTTCTTCGAACAGATCAAAATATACCCTAAATCTCTAGCATATGGCTTTGTTCTAGTCTCCTGCCTAATCACATTCTCTCCCTTTTTTTTCTTTTTTCAAACAACTTATCTCATCAATTCCTTTTATAAAATCTTTTATAATTTTCATCTTTACAGTCATATTCCATCCCTTCATCATATTAACCCTTATTTTTATACATATATAAGTTTTTCTTTCTTTAAAATTTTGGGAGGCACTTTCTTCAAACAGACCAAAATACACCCAAAATCTAGTGTGTGGCACCAATCTATGCCCAACCTGATCATATTTGATCATATTCTGGTTTGTTTTGTTTTGTTCTGTTTTTGTTTTTCTCTTTTTCCTTTCTTTCCCTTTCTTTTCCCCCAGTGTCATGTCTTTTCTGATTTGTTTAGAGTATATTTTCTGGGGACGTTATTACCCTGTTAGCATTTTGTTCTCTCATTCATCTATTCTCCTCTGGACAAAGTGACAAGATGGAAAAAAATCACCTCAACAAAAAGAACAAGAGGCCGTACTGACTGCCAGGGACCTAATCAATACGGACATTAGTATGATGTCGGAACTAGAGTTCAGAATGATGATTTTAAAGATACTAGCTGGGCTTGAAAAAACATGGAAGTTATTAGAGGAACCCTTTCTGGAGAAATAAAAGAACTAAAATCTAACCAAGTCAAAATCAAAAAGGCTATTAATGAGGTGCAATCAAAAATGGGGGCTCTAACTGCTAGGATAAATGAGGCAGAAGAGAGAAATAGCAATATAGAACACCAAATGATGAAAAATAAATAAGCTGAGAAAAAGAGAGATAAACAACTACTGGATCACGAGGGCAGAATTCAAGAGATAAGCAATACAATAAGATGAAACAACACTAGAATAATTGGGATCCCAGAAGAAGAAGAAAGAGAGAGGGGGGCAGAAGGTATATTGGAGCAAATTATAACAGAGAACTTCCTTAATTTGGTGAAGGAAACAGGCATCAAAATCCAGGAGGCACAGAGAACCCCTCTCAATATCAATAAAAATAGGTCAACACCCCGACATCTAATAGTAAAACTACGAGTCTCAGAGACAAAGAGAAAATCTTGAAAGCAGCTCGGGAGAAGAGATATGTAACCTACAATGGTAGAAACATTAGATTGGCAACAGACCTATCCACAGAGACCTGGCAGGCCAGAAAGGACTGCCATGATATATTCAGAGCAGTAAATGAGAAAAATATGCAGCCAAGAATAGTATATCCAGCTAGGCTGTCATTGAAAATAGAAGGAGAGATAAAAAGCTTCCAGGACAAACAAAAACTAAAGGAATTTGCAAACATGAAACGAGCCCTACAAGAAATATTGAAAGGGGCCCTCTAAGCAACGAGAGAGCCTAAAAGCAACATAGACCAGAAAGGAACACAGACAATATACAGTAACAGTCACCTTACAGGCAATACAATAGCACTAAATTCATATCTTTCAATAGTTACCCTGAATGTAAATGCGCTAAATGCCCCAATCAAAAGATACAGGCTATCAGATTGGATAAAAAGACAAGGCCCATCAATATGCTGTCTGCAAGAGACTCATTTTAGACCCAAAGTCACCCCCAGATTGAAAGTGAAGGGGTAGAAAACCATTTACCATGCTAATGGACACCAAAAGAAAGACAAATTAGATTTTAAACCAAAGACTGTAATAAGAGATGAGGAAGGACACGATATCATACTTAAAGGGTTTATGCAACAAGAAGATCTAACAATTGTAAATATCTATGCACCTAACATGGGAGCAGCCAATTATATAAGGCAATTAATAACAAAAGCAAAGAAACACGTCGACAACAATACAATAAGAGTGGGGGACTTTAACACCCCCCTCACTGAAATGGACAGATCATCTAAGCAAAAGATCAACAAGAAAATAAAGACTTTAAATGACACACTGGACTAAATGGACTTCACAGATATATTCAGAACATTCCATCCCAAAGCAACAGAATATACATTCTTCTCTAGTGTCCATGGAACATTCTCCAGAATAGATCACATCCTAGGTCACAAATCAGGTCTCAACCGGTACCGAAAGATTGGGATTTTTCCCTGCATATTTTCGGACCACAATGCTTTGAAACTAGAACTCAATCACAAGAGGAAAGTCGGAAAGAACTCAAAAACATGGAGGCTAAAGAGCATCCTACTAGAGAATGAATGGGTCAACCAGGAAATTAAAGAATTTAAAAAATTCATGGAAACAAATGCAAATGAAAACACAACTTTTCAAAATCTTTGGGATACAGCAAAGGCAGTCCTAAGAGGAAAGTATATAGCAATATAAGCCTTTCTCAAGAAACAAGAAAGATCTCAAATACACAACCTAACCCTACACCTAAAGGGGCTGGAAAGGGAACAGCAAATAAAGCCTAAACCCAGCAGGAGAAGAGAAATAATAAAGATGAGAGCAGAAATCAATGAAATAGAAACCAAAAGAACAGTAGAAAAGATCAACAAAACAAGGAGCTGGTTCTTTGAAAGAATTAACAAGATTAATAAACCCCTGGCCAGACTTATCAAAAAGAAAAGAGAAATGACCCAAATCAAACAAAATCATGAATGAAAGTAGAGAGATCACAACCAACACCAAAGAAATACAAACAATTACAAGAACATATTATGAGCAACTATATGCCGGCAAATTAGATAATCTGGAAGAAATGGATGCATTCCTAGAGATGTATCAACTACCAAAACTGAATCAGGAAGAAATAAAAAACCTGAACAGACCTATAACCACTAAGGAAATTGAAGCAGCAATCAGAAATCTCCCAAGAAACAAAATCCCAGGCCAGATGGCTTCCCAAGGGAATTCTACCAAACATTTAAAGAAGAATAAATACCTATTCTTCTGAAACTGTTCCAAAAAATAGAAATGGAAGGAAAACTTCCAAACTTGTTTTATGAGGCCACCATTACCTTGATCCCCAAACCAGACAAAGACCCCATCAAAAAGGAGAATTACAGACCAATATCCTTGATGAACATGGATGCAAAAATTCTCACCAAAATACTAGCCAATAGGATCCAACAGTACATTAAAAGGATTATTCACCACAACTAAGTGGGATTTATCCCTGGGCTGCAAGGTTGGTTCAACATCCGCAAATCAATCAATGTGATAGAATACATTAATAAAAGAAAGAACAAGAACCATATGATCCTCTCAATAGATGCAGAAAAAGCATTTGACAAAGTACAGCATCCTTTCTGGATCAAAACTCTTCAGAGTATAAGCATAGAGGGTACACACCTCAATATTATAAAAGCCAACTATGAAAAACCCACAGCGAATATCATTCTCAATGGGGAAAAACTGAGAGCTTTCCCCCTGAGGTCAGGAACACGGCAGGGATGTCCACTATCACCACTGCTATTCAACATAGTATTAGAAGTCCTAGCCACAGCAATCAGACAACAAAAAGAAATCAAAGGCATCCAAATCGGCAAAGAAGAAGTCAAACTCTCACTCTTTGCAGATGATATGATACTTTATGTGGAAAACCCAAAAGACTCCACCCCAAAACTGCTAGAACGCATACAGGAATTTAGTAAAGTGGCAGGATATAAAATCAATGCACAGAAATCAGTGGCATTCCTATACACCACCACCAAGACAGAAGAGAGAGAAATTAAGGAGTTGATCCCATTTACAATTGCACCCAAAACCATAAGATACCTAGGAATAAATCTAACCAAAGAGGCAAAGAATCTGTACTCAGAAAACTATAAAATACTCATGAAAGAAACTGAGGAAGACACAAAGAAATGGAAAAACGTTCCATGCTCTTGGATTGGAAGAACAAATATTGTGAAGATGTCAATGCTACCTAGAGCAATCTACACATTCAATGCAATCCCCACCAAAATACCATCCACTTTTTTCAAAGAAATAGAACAAATACTCCTAAAATTTGTATGGAACCAGGAAAGACCCCGAATAGCCAGAGAAATGTTGAAAAAGAAAAGCAAAGCTGGCGACATCACAATTCTGGACTTAAAGCTCTATTACAAAGCTGTCATCATCAAGACAGTATGGTACTGGCACGAAAACAGACACATAGATCAATGGAACAGAATAGAGAGCCCAGAAATGGACCCTCAACTCTATGGTCAACTAATCTTCGACAAAGCAGGAAAGAATGTCCAATGGAAAAAAGACAGTCTCTTCAACAAATGGTGTTGGGAAAATTGGACAGCCACATGCAGAAGAATGAAACTGGACCATTTCCTTACACCACACACAAAAATAGACTCAAAATGGTTGAAAGACCTCAATGTGAGACAGGAGTCCATCAACATCCTAAAGGAGAACACAGGCAGCAACTTCTTCGACCTCAGCCACAGCAACTTCTTCCTAGAAACATCACCAAAGGCAAGGGAAGCAGGGGCAAAAATGAACTATTGGGACCTCATCAAGATAAAAAGCTTTTGCACAGCAAAAGAAACAGTCAACAAAACCAAAAGACAACTGACAGAATGGAAGAAGATACTTGCAAATGATATATCAGATAAAGGACTAGTATCCAAAATCTAAAGAACTTATTAAACTCAACATCCAAAGAACAAATAATCCAATCAAGAAATGGGCAGAAGACATGAAGAGACATTTTTCCAGAGAAGACATCCAGACGGTCAACAGACACATGAAAAAGTACTCAACGTCGCTCGGCATCAGGGAAATCCAAATCAAAACCTCGATAAGATATCACCTCACACAGTCAGAATGGCTAAAATTAACAAGTCAGGAAATGACAGATGTTAGCGGGGATGCGGAGAAAGGGGAACCCTCCTACACTGTTGGTGGGAATGCAAGCTGGTGCAGGCACTCTGGAAAACAGTATGGAGGTTCTTCAAAAAGTTGAAAATAGAGCTACCATATGATCCAGCAATTGCACTACTGGGTATTTACCACAAAGATACAAATGTAGGGATCTGAAAGGGTACATGCACCCCGATGTTTATAGCAGCAATGTCCACAACAGCCAAACTGTGGAAAGAGCCAAGATGTCCATCGATAGATGAATGGATAAAGAAGATGTGATATATATACACAATGGAATATTATGCAGCCATCAAAAAGAATGAAATCTTGCCATTTGCAATGACGTGGATGGAACTGGAGGGTATTATGCTGAGCGAAATAAGTCAATCAGAGAAAGACATGTATCATATGACCTCACTGATATGAGGAATCCTTAATCTCAGGAAACAAACTGAGGGTTGCTGGAGTGGTGGGGGGTGGGAGGGATGGAGTGACTGGGTGATAGACATTGGGGAGGGTATGTGCTGTGGTGAGCGCTGTGAATTGTGTAAGACTGTTGAATCACAGATTTGTACCTCTGAAGCAAATAATACATTATATGTTATAAAAAAAAAAAAAGAAGAAGATAGCAGGAGGGGAAGAATGAAGGGGGGGAATCGGAGGGGGAGACGAACCATGAGAGACTATGAACTCTGAAAAACAAACTGAGGGTTCTAGAGGGGAGGAGGGTAGGGGGATGGGTTAGCCTGGTGATGGGTATCAAAGAGGGCACGTTCTGCATGGAGCACTGGGTGTTATATGCAAACAATGAATCATGGAACACTACATCAAAAACTAATGATGTAATGTATGGTGATTAACATAATAAAAAAATTAAAAATTAAAAAAAAGAAAGAACAATCAACCCAGGATTCTATGTCTAGAGAAAATATTCTTCAGTAATGATATTCTCAGATGAAGGAAAACTAACACACTTACCCTAAAAGAATGGCTAAAGACAGGTCTCTAAACAAAAAGGAGATTAAAAAAAAAAAAAGGAATCTTGGAACATCAGGAAAGAAAGAACAGCAGAACAAAAATATGGGTAAATAAAACAGACTTCACTTCTCTTTAGTTTTTTAAATATGGTTTATGATTAAAGCAATAATCATAACACTGTCTATTATGGTTCTCAAGGTACAGAGAGGACATATTTAAAACAATCATAAAAGGGGGAGGGTAAATGGATATAAGTTCCTATACTTCAACAGAACTGGTAAAATGTCAACACCAGTAGACTATGATAAATTATGTATATATAAATGTTATATGTAGAACCATAAAAAAAGCTTTTTAAAGAGACTCTAAAATACAAATCAAATCAAAATAACAGCACTCTAAATTAAAATGGAATTCTATAAAATGTTCAAGTAACTCACAGGAAAGCTGGAAAAGGGCAAAGGAGAGACTAAAGAGGAGAAAATGGGAGCAGTGGGAGGCATCTCTTACACCAGGATCACTCTGGAGCTAACTAGACCTTTTCCACAGAGGAGCAATCTGTCTGCTATTTGGGTACACATTTGGGGTGGAGACAAAGAAAGGAACCCGCCAGGAAATTCCACAGAACTTTTCCTCAGGAAGTACAGTGGGTTGGTGAATGCTTGTACTGGTAATCATGGAAGGCTCTTTTCAAAGCCAACAGGCTGACCTGCCTTCACACTGGAAGGGATTCCTTGCTCAGCCTTGGGTCTCAGCTAACCTTCAGCACAGTGGAGCCTCCTCCTTAGAGAGGGTGGTACATTTACATTCCGATTACAAAGGCAAAAGCCCCACTTTCTGTGCAACCCATACTGCTGGGGAAAAAAACAAAAAATGGAACTAAGGTGGCTTTGATGAAGGTCTGGTGAAGGTCTGGACAAGTATGATCATTTGAATCCCTGCTCCAAATGCTCAAAGAAATGAGCTAGATTCAAAATCAGCCTTGGTAAACTCTCCCTACCAGATATATAAAAGACCTGTATTAAGAGGCATCTTCAATCTTGGAATATTAAAAAGAAATGAATGAAACTGAGTTCTAGAGTAGTTCAACCTCCCTTTAATTTCATTAGAAGCAGTTGTCCTGAATCCTCCCAGGCAGGTGAGGAGCCCGCAATCTTATTAGTAAACCATTTCATAGGATCTGCTGGCCCTGGGCCCCTGGTCCCCCAACCCTATGTCTTCTAGAAGACTGCTTCCAAAAACTTTCCATTACAGTTGTTTATAATTTTTATGCTTTAAAAAAAATTTTGTTTAAAGGTGTCTGGGAGGGTATTTGTACATTACATGTCATTCGTTATTCCAAATGTAATTTTAATCAGTTCAACATAAAAGCATCTTAATATCTTCAATAATGGCAAGCATAATTTTAAATTTTAAATATTAAAATCCACATTAGGAAAGAAGGGGCTTTGATTCATTCTCTCCTTCCAAATAGGCACGATCAACTTGGCACACACCTCTGATCTTCCTTTCTACCCTCCCTTCCTCTTTTCTTCCCTCTGCCTTTTTTCTTCCTTTTCATTCTTCCCCCTTATAACAAAAAGCAGGGTTGTAGGGGCAGAGTCAGGCTTGACCTCAAAAATCTGATTATTCCTTCTCCTTCCACATACTCAGAAATCTAAGACTGTTCATAAAAAGTAGCTCTATTTTTTCCAGAAAAATATCTGTTTTTTTACGTTTGCCCTGCCTTTGGCCAACTCTAACATATTTTTCTATTGAGTTATAGTCTGTACCCCAGATTACTAGATACATTTGCTGACAATACCGAGTAGATTCCCTTGAGGTTTCAGAAACAATCTTCCTTTCACCAAAAGGCAAAGAGCCCAAGGAAGGCTCTCCTCAGCCTATATCCTCCAACTTTCCAAGAGCAGAACTGGCCCTTGCAAAATCTTCAAAGGTTTCTGAAAATCAAGAAATGGGGTTCTATGGCTTCTTATATACTGTTAAATTTGAAATTAATGCCTCAAGTGGGCTTAGTTCTTTCTGCCTTGAGCTGATCAGTGAACACTAAATTTCATGCTAATGCTCCCAAACCATTTGCCTGCAATGCAGGACTCACTTTTTATTTCATTTTAAATATGTTCACATCATCTCATAACCCTGGTTCAGCTTGCTCTCCTCTTACAGGTGGGCTGGTTTTTATTGTGTTAGGCCACAACGCTCCAACTTTCCACTGGCACACACTGGCACACGGAGCTAGTACTTTTCTCAAGTAGTTCTGGAATCCATTACCATGGAAACAAAAGATATAAAAAGCTGTTTTTATCTAATAGGAAAATCAAGAGGAACTCTAAAAAGATCAAAAGTGTTTTCAAAGTAAAGGTATAACCAAACACATCTTAGCTGGTTTAAAGAAGCCTTGGGGTGGAATAATGAGGCAGGTTACCGGAGGGAAAAAGGGGTGGGTGGGTAGAGTGACAGTGAATGCACAGCAGCTGCATTGGGAGGCTCTGGGGCTGGTTAACTGATGGATAAGTGGGGCTGCTGCCCAAGTCTGTCCCCAAGAGTGGCTAAAAGAACCCAGTTCTCTTCCTCTGCCAAGGTACAGGAAATAGAATTAGAACTCTCTTCTCTCCCCACATAATATGAAAATGTATTGTCTGTTTTTCTGACGTTGATAATATCACACAAACTTTGGTCCAAATAACCCTACCCAACCATTCTAAACTAGACCCAGTGGAAATGAGGAGTAAATGAAAGAACCTTAATTACAAATATGCTCATTTTATCATCTCTGCATTTGATCTAGAACTTGATCCCATGTGTTGAGGAAATGCTGTCATGGGTCCTATTTTAGTTTGGGAAAGGAGTAGGTGCAAACCACATGTATTTATTTTGATGTTCTCATTGTTTTTATGAAGTCCAAGTAGTTTTACCACATCCTGCCATTAACTTCAAAGAATAATTTTGGATACATTAGTCTTTCCATGGAAAACTTCCTGATACATAAAGTGCTCTGGCCATCTGTAATAATATAAATTCTTCCCATTCAGCATACTCCTTGGAAAACATCTGTAACAATAGGAGGCTCCCATCAACACTGCTAAAGGAGTACACGTTTCCCAACATTTCCTGGGGAACTGTGTGGCCACTCCAGGAGCAGAGAAGCCATATGGGGTCATGGGCAGTCAGACTCAATCCTTGTATTGAGGCCACTGCCCACTGAGGATATGCTGGCCAGCCCATCTCCCATTCCAGACATTCCACACTGAGGCTTACAGTGTAAGGCTTACAGAGCTGAAGCCTGTGTGATAACTCTTCTTCTCAAAGGCAATCTTTTAGAATAGCAAGGAAAAAATGGATTTAACTTAGAACAGGGTTAAACTAACAGCAGGATTGTGTTCAGAGGAAGGAAACCATAACAGAAAGATTTAAAATCATACTGTATGGAAGGCTATACAAACCAGTGGTTCAAAGCATGAACTTTTGCATTTGTCAGACCAAGGTTTGAGTATGGCTTGGCCACTTTTTTTTTTTCTTTTCAAATTTTTATTTAAATTCTAGTTAACATATAGTATAATACTGGTTTCAGGAGTAGAATTTAGTGATTCATCACTTACGTATAACACCCAGTGGCCACTTACTTTCCATAAGTCTCATTTCCTCATCTGAAAACCATACCTATCTGATGGAACTGTAATCAAATAAGATCAGGCATGTAAGTGGTTAGCACAGCTCCTGGTATATAAGAAGCTTTCAAACATTAGCTCTTATGCTGTTACTAGTAGGAGCAGGTAAAGCAATAGGAACTTTCAGCCTAAAGAACTCAAGACTCAGGACTCTGTGTCTCATAAAAAAGAAATGCATCAGAAGACAGGAGCAGGGCCAATGGGTAGAAGCGATTGACCATGATATCTGCTCCCCTCTTAAGCACCAGGATTCCAACTGGCTAAGATGGGCTTCCCCTTTCTGGAACTAAAACCATTCTTAAAACTATTCAAGGGAGAGAAAAATTTCAGTTCAGAATAAAGAAAAAAATTAATGCCATTACAAAATGGAGTGGGTCAGTTTGTGAGATTATTAGCATCCCATCACTGGCAATGTTAAATCAGTTCAGAATGCCTTCATTTGGTACCTACTACGTGCCAAGGACCATGGCCAGGTACTCTCAGGAACATAAAGATGAGTAAGGCATATTTCTTGCTGTCAAGAACATTACATTCTAGAGGGGGGTTGGGTGGAGACATATTTAACACAGTTAAGAGGACCAAAAGGCAGCACTGAATCACTACGTACCACTGAATCACTATGTACATCTTAATAGATTAGATTCTGCTTTGGATGAAAAGCTATAATGGAAGATCTCAGAAATTCCTTCCATCTCTAAGGTTCCATAATGGCAAGTTTTAGGAGAACTAGGAAAACAACTTCAGAAAAAAATAAACTATTTTGCGCCAAGCCTCCAGAAACATTTTTTTTAAATGCCCACTAGTGGGTATGATATTTGAAAACAGTGGAACTCCACTAATGAATTTAACTGAGTTACCTAAAACAAAGTACAATGCAAAACTATGTACTTATTCCTTCACAAGAACCACTTTCTAACAGGTCATAGATTCTTTAAGGATAATACTCTTCATGTAGATGTGATCAGCAAATTTATAGGTTTTACATTTATTTTACTTCAAATCCTAAACTTGTACCACTTTACTAGAATGAAATATTAATGCTATTAGTTTAAACATCATGAAACTTTAAAAATAAGGTGTTAAAATAATATTTATTCATCAATTTCATCAAGATAAAAAGCTTTTGCACAGCAAAAGAAACAGTCTACAAAACCAAAAGACAACCGACAGAATGGGAGAAAATATTTGCAAATGACATATCAGATAAAGGGCTAGTATCCAAAAATCTATAAAAAACTTATCAAACTCAACACCCAAAGAACAAATAATCCAATCAAGAAATGGGCAGAAGACATGAACAGACATTTTTCCAAAGAAGACATCCAAATGGCCAACAGACACATGAAAAAGTGCTCAACATCGCTCGGCATCAGGGAAATCCAAATCAAAACCTCAATGAGATACCACCTCACACCCGTCAGAATGGCTAAAATTAACAGGTCAGGAAACGACAGATGTTGGCGGGGATGCGGAGAAAGGGGAACCCTCCTACACTGTTGGTGGGAATGCAAGCTGGTGCAGGCACTCTGGAAAACAGTATGGAGGTTCCTCAAACAGTTGAAAATAGAGCTACCCTATGATCCAGCAATTGCACTGGGTATTTACCACAGAGATACAAATGTAGGGATCTGAAGGGGTACGTGCACCCCGATGTTTATAGCAGCAATGTCCACAATATCCAAACTGTGGAAAGAGCCAAGATGTCCATCGATAGATGAATGGATAAAGAAGATGTGGTATATATACACAATGGAATATTATGCAGCCATCAAAAGGAATGAGATCTTGCCATTTGCAACAACGTGGATGGAACTGGAGGGTGTTATGCTGAGTGAAATAAGTCAATCAGAGAAAGACATATATCATATGACCTCGCTGATATGAGGAATTTTTAACCTCGGGAAGCAAATTGAGAGTTGCTGGAGTGGTGGGGGGTGGGAGGGATGGGGTGGCTGGGTGAGCGCTGTGAATTGTGCAAGACTGTTGAATCACAGATCAGTACTTCTGAAACAAATAATGCAATATATGTTAAGAAAAAAAAGAAGAAGAAGGTAGCAGGAGGGGAAGAATGAAGGGGAGTAAGTCGGAGGGGGAGACGGATCATTAGAGACGATGGACTCTGAAAAACAAACTGAGGGTTCTAGAGGGGAGGGGGGTGGGGGGATGGGTTAGCCTGGTGATGGGTATTAAAGAGGGCACGTTCTGCGTGGAGCACTGGGTGTTATGCACAAACAATGAATCATGGAACACTACATCAAAAACTAATGATGTAATGTATGGTGATTAACATAATAAAAAATTATTTTTAAAAATTTATTCATCAACCTCGGATGACTACAGTACTTTAGATCACTGATTTAATATCTATTTTTTTATCATATGGTATGCCTAATACTGATCAGTACAGGCTGAAATTTAACTGTAATTATAGTCTAAAAATACAGGTTTTCGTTTTAGTTCCTCATAATTCAGAGAAATACATAAAAGTAAATATAAGTCTGAGGCTTCAAATCCCAACTCTCCCAGCATGTGTCTAAACCCATCCAGCTTTGCATGCAGACCCTTGGCCCCATACTCCTCCCAGGACAGTGTTGGCTCAGAGCAGCTTGGAGGTGACAGATGGGGCATTCAGTTAAGGAGTGGTGCTGGGTTATTTTCGTTAGAGAAGGAAGCTGTGGGAAAAATATTCTCCACTTAATCTATTTTATTTCAGCAAGGTGTTACCTGTAAATACTAATTTATACACACGTAAAACTTCACTAGGTACTTTAGCTGCATGAATATAAATGAAATAAAGTAATCCAAACTAAAAATGGAATTTCCAGTGTCTTTTTTTCCTCAGGCGGAGGGGGAAAAAATACAAGGCTTTAAAATTCCATCCCAGTGGTTTCAAAGACAACAGAACATCTTATATCTAGCTCCCACTTAAATCAGTTGGGTTACAAGAGTAAAAATTACAAGTTGAGGTACTACAGCATTAAGAAGAAAAATAATCATTTATGCCATTTTCAATACAGAACCAATTTCCAAATCACTCAAAACACTTAACACTTAGAATACTGTAAATTCCCCAAATGTTTACATTGTTGAGATCTATGACCACTGTGTGAAACAGAAAGTGCAGATACGATTACTTCCAGTTTAGTCAGGGGTCAAGAAGATAGAAGTAAGAAAGTATGAGCCTCTCAAGGACAGTGGTTTTCCTTATTGGAATGAGGCAAATAAAATCAATTCACTGATAATGTATTTAATTTCTCTCAACAATTGTGTACCTCTGCTTAATGAGAATAATATAAATAGTCAAGATATGCAGGTGACAAATGAAAAAAATTTGGGGGGGATCTTAAGTTTCTTGGATTTCCAAAGTGCAAAGAATGGGGGATGGGGGTAAGGCTTTTCCTAAGTCCATTAGCTCCTTGCTTGAATCCCACAGCAATTCACCTCCTTTAGCTATGCCTACCCTGAGGGCTTAGCATTCTGCCCTCTGGGTGCTCTGTACACACTGGCTTGGATTTTAGCAGAGGTCCAAAGTTTTGTATTCAATGGGAGCAGGGAAATAGCCCTCTAATCTTCCTCATTTTAAATCCTCCTAGAAGACTCTTAAAGTGATCCTCTGAGGTTTTATCACAGGAAAGAGATGTGATGAGGAACAAACAAGGTTTTCACTTAACTTCCATCTTCACATAGTTGAACAGGACCAGACATCAGGTCAAAGGTTCATGGGATTCCCTAGGCCTGGAAGAGCCCTCTCCAGGAGTCCTCTCCTGGCCTCTGGGTTGATGTGCTCTATTCATCCCTCTAGGTCCTGCCCAACCCCACATTACCACACAAAGCCTTGACTGATAACTGCAACTTCCTCAGGTGAAGCTGGCCTTTCTTCGAAACCCTGGCACCACACTATAGCTCTTACTATATCGCTTTATACTGTTTGTTGTTATTTTACATATTTCTCCCCAACTGGATCTAAGCAATGTGAAGGCCTAATACTTACTTTCATAGCTGTTCCCTAGAGTGTCAAACATGATGCATATACCTAGGAGACACTGAATAAATCCCTGCTGAGGGATTGATTTACTACTACCTGTTACACCTGTTAAAGAAGGAGAATAAGTGAATAATATTTTATTCCTGAGCCACACTCTCCTCATTTATAAAATTAAGAAAATACTACCCGGCATTTCTTCACCTTATTCTGCTTCTCTTGGTGGAGAAAAAAAAAAGAGATTTAGCGCTGAGTTTAAGAACTATTCAGCAACCTCTTAAAACACTCTGATAGGATTCTGTCCTTCCTAATTAGACCTCACTAGAATTCTTCATTATGAAAACAGCATTTCTTTTTCCCTTTTACATGTGAGTAAATTATCCATGTTTGATTAGAATGAAAATTTGACATGGTATAATTGATATGTGTTTGACTGAATTCACATTTTAAACAGGTGGAGAGGGGCACCTGGGTGGCTCAGTCGGTTCAGCGTCTGCCTTCGGCTCAGGTCATGATCCCAGCGTCCCGGGATGGAGCCCCACGTCTCCCCCCTCGCCCCCTGCTCATGCTCTCTCTCGCTATCTCTCTCTCAAATAAATAAATAAAATCTTAAAAAAAAAGTGGAGAGAGATACATCATAATGTGAGTCAAATTTAATATATTTAGGTCCACTATTTTTCCAGTTATCCCAAAATGAATCTGACTTCTAAAGAAAGTACCTCTGAGTTCTTTTAGTGCTTATATTTCTGACATTTGTATCAGAAAGTGATAGGTATAAATGTCATGCAGTTCATCCCTGGGAGAAAGAAAAATTATTCCCTCAATAAAAAGGTAGTGTTCTTTGTCCAGAGTGGGCCTGTGTTTCTACGTTGGGACTGTATAAAACATGGAAAAGAAAGGGAATTCCAACCCAAAAGACAGCTTTAAAGGCTGCCATCCAGCTTTGGGGTAAGCCACTGCTTCTCCTCAACCACAACTCCACCTCTTATACCATCAAACTGGGGGTACTGGGAAAGAATCCAAATGTGCAAAAATTCATTTTTTTTTCCAAAGTTGAATCCTAGTAGCACTTTTGTTTGGGTCTTGGAACAACATCAAAATTTAGCACAGCTTACCTTTGGGTCATCCAATCCTCTCCTTGGTTTTATTTCTTAAATAAAACAAGACTCTTACCACCTAACACATGTATTTGCAAAGAATAACAGTACCACTACTTTCTTAGCTTAGCTGGCTGGAGCATGGGGTTGGTGAGGTCCCAGTCTCATGTCCAGTCTTCAGAAAAACTAGGTAGCCTTGCTCCATGCCAGAGCCTATTTGGACCTATTGTGTTGTTTCTTGGGCAATGACTACACATCTAAATGCTAACCTGCCATTATTCACAAAATAAGGCAAGTCAGGATGAACGGTTGAGAAATTGGAAAAGAGGTATAACTCAAAATGAATATCTTAGTGATGGTGGTAATCACTATCTTCCTCCTTATTATCATCACCATAGCAAACATTTATGGTGCTATTTGCCAAGGATCTTGCTTAGAACGCTATGCACTTTATCTTATTTATCTTCATTTAAAACCTTATGTAGGAAATACTATTATTACATAGTTCTTATAGATAAGAAAGCTAAGATTAAGAGAGATTAACCAGCTTGTTTAAAGAATATAGCTAATAAGCATTATATCAGAATTTGAACCCACGCAGTCTGATTTCAGAGCTTCACCTATTTCATATAATGCATATTACTCTCTTTTACTCAAAAGAGTATCAGCACCACTAGATAAGTATATTACAATAATCTATAATTTGAATAGACAGCTCCTGATGATAAATATCTATACGCCACAAATACCTGCACAACAAATCTTCCTAAGTATGAAATGCCATTTGTTTTATAAAATTCAAACATTCTCAGAGCTAAGATGATAAACTACTTTGAGAACTCTTATAGAATTGCCACAATGTAAATACTTTGATTTAAAGTGTGAGAAACAGTACAAGCACTAATGAAAGCTAGAGTTTAATCTCAATCTATGTGAAAGGAAGCAAAGGCGAGAAACTGGAGCAAGAATACATCACCATCCTCACAACCCCAGGGAGCCTAGCATGGCTGTGTGGGGGACACAGAGACAGATCATGACCTCTCGGGAGCTGGGCCTAACCAAGAGATCTGGGACTATGTTATACCAAGGAACCCAGTCTCCCAAGCACGGGGGGAAGCCTAGGAGAGTCTTGGAAGGAGACTAATAACCAATATTGAGAACACATGCCCATTAGCTTGCTGAGCTTAATGGAGTAAAGCAGCAGAGATTGGCCTCTTTCTGGAAACAGATAAAGGTGGCTTTGGATGCTGCTATACCTGGACTCCTTCCCACCCCATCAGCCTGGTGCTCATTATGTACTTAAAATACGTAAAGGTTACGTGTATATTTCTATGTTATTAAGAATGCTTAGAGATAAGGAAAATCCCTAATTACAGCTGAAAGAGATGTCTCTGTCATTTGCCAGAGAGTGTATTCTATCACTTAAATTGGTAAATAGGCCCTTTTTCCCCCCACCATGGGGAAAGAAGGGCCTCTTTTGACCCTCTATTGATTAAGACTGCTGTGGGATGTTATTTGCAATCTCCTTGGATAATGGGAATCAGGAGGTAGCTGTCATGGTTTCTGAAGACAAATTGCTGATAGCTGAAACAAATCATAGGCTCTTTCGTCTTTTACTATTCTCAATTCCCAGTTAATGTGTATCTTACAGTCTAAGTTCCTTAAATCAGTCTGCTCTACTGTCACAGGTAGTAAAAATGAGTAAAAGTGGTAATCTGAGGGACCATGCTATAGGAATCAAGTTCAAGTGACCATTATGCTGGTCATTACTCCTGAGCTATGCATTATTTAATAAGGAACACAACTTCCAAAAGGGCACACAATTAAAAACAGATCCATACAGCAGCTGTTGTGATTATGACCAATATGAACAGAAATCCAACCAGGCATGAGTCAAAAGAAAAAAGTCTGCTGCCAGACAGAACATTGTTCAGTCTTATTTTTGTTTTGTGTACTTTGACTTCCTAAGCCAGCCAGCAAGTGATGTATATGGAGCAGTGGTTCTCAAAGTGTGGTCTGCAAAACAGCAACATCAGCATCACCTGGGAACTGTTGGAAATGCAAAATCTTAGACCCCATCCCAGACCTACTGACTCAGAAATTCTGAAGGTGGGCTCAGCAATCTGTTTTAACAAGCCTTCTGGGTAATTCTGATGCATGCTAAAGTTTGAGATCTACTGGGCAGGAGCCAGGGGACAGCCTTTGGATTCTAAGTCTTCCCCAAAAAGTACACCTTTGGTCGCAAAAAGTTATCTTCAGAAGAGTCTGGGGAGAAACCTGTCCTGAAACCAAATAAAACCACTGCCATTTTCAATTTTGCTGTAAACCTAAAGCTTCCTTAAAAAAATAAAGTCTATAAAAAATTTTTTGTTAAACCAACCACCACAATTTTTAGGGTGAATGAGTAGAAAGAGCACAGGACTTTCCTTACACATGTGTTTGTTGTGTGTGTATGTATATATACACAAATACATACATACATATATATGTATGCTCTAGAAAGGTTATCAGACAAGTTCTTTAAAAATAAATCGCATCCACGGGCACCTGAGTGGTTCAGTCCACTAAGCGTCTGCCTTCGGCTCAGGTCATGATCCCGGGATCCTGGGATCGAACTCAGCTTATGGCTCCCTGTTCAGTGGGGAGTCGGCTTCTCCCTCTGCTTCTCTAATAAATAAAATCTTTTAAAAATACAAAATAAATAAATCGCATCCAGGGCAGGGGGCGGCAGAGGCCTGCACGTTGTTGGCATGGCCTGGGGCACTGGGATGGAGGGTGAGGCCTCACAGCGAAAACATCTTCCTGTTTGTGCCTAATCTCATCAATGAGTGCTGCCGTATACCTCTGGGCCCAATGGGAGGGTGAGGGGCCTTGCACGGGCTCTCTGATCCCACCCTGACTGCCATGTCCAACCCAAGGTTATGCCCAGATTGCCTTCACCATGGTTTCTTTCTCCTTCATGCCCTGCTGCCCCCTCAGGGCCTCCTCCTCCTACTTGCTCATGGGACTTCTGGACGCTTTCCATGGGCATGCTGCTCGAGCCCTTCATCAAGCCTGCTCTGTTTATCCCTTGTGCTGGAAATGAGTTCTTCTACTGCCTCCTCCACCTGTTCAATGTCTCTGAGGGACCTTTAGTTGGCTCTGTGGGTTTTTCCAAGTGGGCCTCTGGATCACTGCCCTTATCATGGTGCTCAAGTCTCTCATTAGCGTCGTCCACCTGGTCACAGTTACCCACTACGTGGTGAACCGGGCCAGGAAGGAGGGACCCAGAAACCTCCAGCCCTGACTGCCCACCTGCCCTGGGAGTCTCGCTGTGCCACACGGCTCCCCTCCCCCTCCTGTGACGGCCCAGGCTCACATCTTCCTAATGTGTTGTGCAGCCTGCTGGGAAAGGTGAGGTCATGTTCTCGGAAATCCTGACAGCCAGTCCCACCCCTGGGTTTCCCAAGGACCTGGATTTCAAGTCAGGAAGGATTGTCGCACCTGTTTGCTCAGCCCTGGGGTCTGGCTTGGCCTGAGACCTGAAGGACACTTGAATGAGGGAGACAGGCCTGGTTTCTCAAAAAACAGGGAGTCAGATCTGTGCCCCTGACCAGAGGAAGCCTGTGGCACCACAGCCAGGAGGAGAAAAGGGGCCATACAGATCCCCTCCCATCCCAGTCTCTTATATCAGGTCTATCCTGGCTCTGAAAAATCTCAATAATAAAGGGAGGGAAGGGCATCACTCCCCAGAACTTGGTTTCCTTTGAGATACTCTTAGACCGGGGCCTGGGCTGAGGGGAGCTTGGGAAAAAGGAAGATCCATCTGGATGCTTTCCTCTAGTTGTTTACTGACTGGCTTTGTCCTATCATTCCACCATGACCTCAAAGAGAGGCCTTCCCCGCCACTCAAGCTCATGCCCTGTCTTTGCCCACCTGCTTTATTTTCTTTATGACATTGTCACTGGCTGTCTCCATTTGTTTGTATACCTCATATCTTCTACCCCTACCAGAATGTAAACTCCCTGAGGACACAGACTTTTCTTGTTCCTTCTCTATCCCCGCAGTGAAGATGAACCTTAACCTGACATATCAGAGCTGCTTAATAAATATTCATGAACAGAAAAAATAATAAATAGCATCCATTCACAAGCCATTCTCTTGGAAAGACTCCTCACTATTTTCAAAACAACCTCATTACTTAAAACACTCAAAAGACAGGCATTAATCACTAAGTAAGCTCTTAAGATACCTTTAGTATTCATGGTAGGATTTCCAACTGTTCACAGCTAAGGAAAAGTAAGATTAAGTTCCCCAAGTTTAAAAATCTGCTTCACCCAACAAGAGTCATGATGCTCCTTTAGTGTTTTGAGCACATGACCCCTAAACTGACTCTAAGATACTTCATGTCATGAAGAGCCACAGTCTGTGATGTGTGAGTCTGCCTTATAGCAAGATGTTTTGGTAATTCATTAATTCAGCCCCTTTGTTACTCCATAAAGGAGCCCTATCATACCAAATTTCACTTTGGAGCTAATGTGTTTAGATGAGCCTCTAGCATTGTTTTAACTTTTTTTCATACGATAAATGATCTTAAGAAATCAAAGTGAAGTAATCTATCACTAAGCAATTTATGAAATAACGGTCTGTTCTTATAATCAAAAACCGAGTAGCTGTTTAAAAAAAGATTCCTAGTTCTCAATCCTATACAAATATCAGAATCACCTAGCAATTATTTAAAATATACCAATACCAGGGTTCCACCCCAATTTCACCAGTCTTGGATAGTTTGAGCATATATTTTTATTTAAAAGCTATCCAGGTAATGCTAACGTGCAGTCAGGGTTGAAAATTAATGAGATAGAACTATATTAACCAACATGGAAATGTCTCTCGGATATATCATTACGTGAAAAAAGTCACGAGACATAGATCTTTTAATAAAATTATGTGTCTGTGTATATAATTTTATTAAAATGTATTTAGATATGGTCTCTCTGTTTTACACTATTTATTCATTGCTTAAACTTTTCAAAATGAGAATGTGCTCATGTCCTTTACTTATTTTTTTAATTTTAAAAATCTGTTTAGAGAAAATGTGAATTTGTAGGAAAATGAGGAAGCACATGAAAATAGTAACTCCCGAAATATACTATGTCTCCTTCTTTCCCCCCTTCTTCCTCCTTCTGTTCCTTTTTCTCAAAGAGTATAAAAGTAAAATAAATAAAGTTCCATTTCTGTCCTATCCACCCAACACAGATTATCTCCAACGTTTGGGATTGGGGTAAGGGAGAGTAGAGTTGGAGGAGGTAGAGAGATACAGTTCATTCATTCATTCCTTCATTCATTCATTCATTGGGCAAACATTTATTGGATTCCCAGACAGGTCCATGATAGGTGCTGGAAATACAGCAACAAACAAGAGATACCTGCCCTCATATATATCAAGATATTATCCTGCCCTAGTGGAACTCTATTACATGTAACAAAGAAACTTAATTCCATCAAGAGAAGCGAGAAAAGACTTCCCAAAATAGAGGTAGACTTCATCCTGGAGTTAATGGTAGCCATTAAAGAATGTTAAGGGAAGTGACATTACCAAGTCTGCATTTTATATATATACATATATATACACACACATATATATATATTTTATATTTAAATATATTTTTTATAAATATTTATATCTGGCCACAAGTTTAAGTGCCAGTGACCACAGACAATGCCCACTTCCCCAGTACTCCCACTTAGAGCCACTAAGAGAGAGTATCCCTCATCTCTCATCTGAGGTGAGTGGGCTCTTCACAAAGTTAAATTAGAGCTTGCTACCGTGGCAAAGGATTGACTTAAGGAGTTTATCTTTCAATTTGCCATTATCTATTTGCCATCAAGTAATATTTAACACGAAATGTTACCTCCTGCTGAGTTTATTGATTGGGCTCATATATCTGTCCATCTAACTAAGATGAGCCTGAATTTGGCAGATTTACTTCATCCAAGTTTACAGTTAATAAAGTCCACTGTATGCAATATATAACTCACTAAAATGCTTGGCTTTATGGAAGTGGTTGCTACAGTTAGTAGAGTCTCTTGAAAGAAACATATTTTGTAAACACAGCAAGGTAGGTGAAGACTTCCAGAGTAATGGGATGTTTCACTGTCCTTCAGTTACTTAACATTAAAGTCAATCTTATCCATGTATAACTGGACCACTTGACACGTGTAAAGAAATTATCCCACCCACAATTTACATCTCATTTGATTGCTTTGGGAAATATACACTAAAAACTAGTTAACCCCTATTCTTCAAGAGTAGAAAGTTCATTCTCTAGGTAAAGTTAACTAGAAAAACAAGAGAGAGAGAAATTATATCTGACACTGTCCTTTTATGACCCAGATGCATCTATATGGACACTAATGTGAGTGGTTACCTCCAAGCATTGATGTGCTATTTTTTACTTAGAATGTTCAATCCTTGCTCAAAGTAAGTATATGATTAGTGTTTTGAGGAACAGAATTGCTCTAATTTAAAGGAGGCTGTGGAATATGTTCTAGAAAAGGGGGCGAAATCTGAGCTCTTTATAAAACATATGCAAATTCCTCAAACTTGTTTTAAAAAAATTTAAATTATGGGCTTCCCAGTTGACATTCCCAGAAGGCCCCTTCATTCTTTTTTAATTCTTTCTAAACTACACAATCTCTGAGAGCTCAGCCCCTCTTTTCATTAGTCTCTGTAATACAAGAGCCACTGGGGTGGCATTTTCACCTCTGGATACGTAGGATGAAGCAGTTCTGGGGTTGCTACTCTGCAGTTACATGTCACAATCTCCTAATTGATACCATTATTATCTAAAACCATTAACTTGCTGTAAAGATTAAACAGTCACCTAAGTGACCACGCTGCCCTCATATTAACCCATTTATGACATGTGTGTGTTTTAAGGCACAGCCGTGCTTCTAAAAAGTTCAGGTCCTTAAAGTCCTCATCTGTGGCTCTCCAACTTGTTCTCACTCCCAACACACTTAAGAAATGTGAAACACTTCAATCCATAGAAATGATTCCCAGGGAGCTGGGGGAGGCACATACTCACATCCTGGGTCCTGTCACTTGAAAAGCCTCTGAGGTCATTTTGATAAGCCAACACACCCCACTGGGGCAATAAGAGAAAGAAGGGCATGAAGCCCACCCCCCGGGAATGAAAACCACTGGTTTAGTAGAGCATCCATGGTCTTATGGGCAGAAGCCACAGGACAGCTTCTAGCTCTAGCCCCCTGTCCAACTTTCCTCCTAAGTTAAAGAGGCTGATTTTTTTTTTTTTCATTTGTCTCTGGGTTTTGATAGGAAGAGAAGCAAAAATAGAACAACATCTCTTCCCGCTCGAGAGGAGCAGAGCCTGCTGTACTCCTGGGCAAAGGAGGTGGCCACCCACGAGGTGTAGTCTCTGCTGGGGGAGCTAAATGAACCTCTCCAACTAATGCCTGAATCCCCTTCACAAAGACAAATCATTGCATCCCACTGTTAGGGATCCTGCAGAAAATAGAATCTTCCTGATTTAAACACAGACATACTCTATGCAGATGACTGATCATACAGAGCTCCTTTCCTGAAACCAGGCTTTGATTAGAACATAGAAGGAGACAGGACAGGGGAAGCTGCCACAGGAAGAACAAGGCTGAAGAAAGAGAGAGATGCCTGGAGGCCTTTGTCTCCTATACAACTTGGGCCAGGCAGCTATAGCAGGTGAAGACAAGGCTATTCCAGCGTTGTCCAAAAAAAGAGAACTAAGATTTGCACAAGTATTTTCTATAGAATTTTAAAACAGGTGCCAGCTACACTCTAAAGACCTCAACTAATGTTTATTGTTGAGCAGGACAGTGAGTAAATTCATTAATTAAGACCTTGTTTATCCTTTATCATACTTTTAATTGTGTATTTCCAAACCAAGATGCACTACCTTCTTTTAACTCCATTAATTTAGGAATAAGTGGCAATATATTGATATCTGTGCATCTTTTTAGATTCTATCCTGAAGGGGCCCAAACTCCAAAAACTGTCCTAAATGTTCACCTTTACTTAAATCCTAGCATTTGGCTTAATCACACTATTACTTTTCAAAAAGAAATTGTGAGCCAATCTGCAATACATTAATTTGCTAAACATTCCTTTGCTAACTATTCTAATGTTTCATGGCAATCCCAACATACATGTTTAAACAGAATACATTCACACATAAAGTGAAACATCTTCTATTCCAAGAATAACTATCATCATTTCATGATTAATACCAGTGTAGCGTGCTGGCTGGAGTCTCACATAAATCATCAAAATGAATTAAAGTAGCAAAACAATAAAAGTTATCATTATCAAATTCACATTCATGTGGTTCTAGGTTCAGCTGGAAGATAGGCTAAGCACCTCTTCTCTCTCACTTTTGAAAGACATACATTTTTCAAGCCCCAGTAATTTGGTTAATAAATATATTTGCTTCCACACAATAAACATTCACTCTGTGCCAGTGTACTGATTTTAGTTATGATATTTTCCATAACCAACACCCCCTCCTGACTAAGTCACCCGCTCTCTGTGATTTGGTCAAGGGTGGCAAGAACAGCCAGCTCATGTGCTGACCACTGTCTTAGGGGTTGCCCTGCCACACTGAGCTCTGCCTTAAGAGTCAATGGTAATTCCCCCACCTGGGCAAATAAGGTCCCTCCAGAACTACCCAAGAGAGTAAAGAGAGAATTGGTCAATGACTGAAGAACAGAACAGAGGGAAGCCAGATCCAGACTACATAAAAACTAAATCCACCCTTCAGGTGGCCTGAAGGTCCCTTTGGCAGCTCAAGGAGTTGAAGGGCATGGGCAAGTACTGGTGGAACCCTTCACCTGCATTTTCTCATTAAATCCATCCAAAAACCTAACATAATGTTTTTATCCCCATTTTATAGATAAGCTGATTCTATTAGTATAAAATTAATGTAAACATGCTTTAAAAAGCTCAAATAAGCAATTATCACCAATACTCCACTCCTCAAATCCGTGTCTACTTTTGGCTGGCCACCAGACTATAGGAAGGAGAGGGATTCATAGGAATTATTATGGGACTGATGGGAACCAGAATTAGTGTACAAGGGCAGGGTAACAGAAGGAAGGGAGAAGATCCTCATGAAGGTTTCCCTCTTCTCTAAAAGTGGGTGTTGTAAAGGAAAAAAAAGAGAGAGAGAGAGACAAACCAAGAAACAAGCTCACAAATTATCTGTGATGGTTACCAAAGGGGAGGTAGGAGGAAGGGAGATGGGTGAAATAGGTGATGGGGATTAAAATGTACACTTATCATGATGAGCACTGAGTAACGGTACAGAGTTGCTGAATCAGTATATTGTACCCCTGAAACTAACAGAACACTGTATGTTAACAGAATTAAAAGCTTTAAAAAAATTAAAGAAAAGTGGGTGTTGTTGAGCAACAGTCACTGAGTTAAGAACAGAAAAGAGATGCTTTGGAGCAAGCGGGAAAAGAAATCAAGTCAGAGAGGAAAAAGATGGTGGGAAAGTGGCTGAAACTAGATACCATCATAGAGCACAAAATGGCATGTAGTTCAGAATTCAGACATGTGGAAGAAATTCTAGATCCCAGGATGTGATGAGACATCTGGAAAATCCTGGTCTTCATCTTGTCTCCAGGCAAGTCATTTCGACTCCAGGGGTCAGCTAGCCCAAGGGAAATTATTCTAGAAATGATGAATTAGAGCACCTTTGGCTGCCTATTTTAATCTTGTGTCCTTCTCATTGCCAAGAGGCTCTTCCTAACGTCCTTCCAAATGTCTCCAGCATTCTGTGCCTCTTCAATACCCCTTAGACACAGAGAGCTTCTGCTCAGCAGCATCCTCATTTCAGAAAATTTCATCAATCTGAAAATAGTCATTAAGCTGCCTCTTAGCATTCTGTCCTCTAAACTAAAGGGATTCATACAGAAGCTGGACAGCCACCTAGGGGGAGGTTACAAAGAGGATTCGAGCATACAAAGTGAGCCAGACTACACGATGCCTCAAGATATCTTCCAAACCAAGAGTCCTTGATTCAATTCCTTTCATTTTTTTTGTGAAGTTTTCCATCAATTTGTTCATTTTTGTCTCCATAGCTGTCACCTGTCCAACTTCTCCATATTCCTTTAATATTTTTAAATCTAATAGGCACAGGAACAGTTTCTCACAATATAAAACAAAGCCTCATTAATTCAGATTAAATTGGAAAAGTCATGTCCCACCAAGAAACCAGTGAAAAGTATTTTCAATTTAAAAAATTATCTATTATAGAATACTACATAATAGATATTAACAAACAAAATGAGAAAGTTAATGAAAGATGGTGAGTTATTTTTATGGCACTTTATACTTTTCAAAGTATTATTCCATACATTATTTTGTCAATTTTATTCAATATGTAAATGCAATTTATAGGTAGTAGATCATCAAATCTATATCAGAAAGACTTGAATTATCCTGATAACTTGAACTTTTAACTCAATAAGAATTATATATAATTATTCCAAGTCTGCATCAGAGCAGTCTGAATTAATGAGGTTCTGCTCTATTGTAGCTATTATAAACCTGACAATTTTATGGCCATATTATATCCCAGGATGTCACTCCCATCTACATGTTAGTAATAAATACTATTTCTTCACACAGGAACTTTTGTCATAAAAGAGCATCCCACTTTAAAGAAGCTTCACCAAGTAAATTATCTTATATCTCAAACACCACAGATATGTTTTATATGAAAAATGTGCTAAGATTTCATTATACTCTCTAAAAACACTTGCTCTGACTTACAATGAGCATCAATAAGGAAGATATCCCAAGATGTTAAGGACTCAACATGTCACAGAAATTATCACCTGTTTGTTCCGGGGGGAAAAAAGTCATAATTAATCCAAACTAACTAAACTAACTAAATCAACACATGTATAAACCCCATCACAGAATGCTCCATTTGAGGAACCTGGTGACCCTGAGAAGGTCTGTGAACATCTTCACCATGTTCACTTTCTTCTTAAACCTGTGGTTGGAGTCAGAACAACTTACTGTCTTTTCACAATGGTCAGAAAGACAATGCCTTTACCTACCTTGAAAAGTCTTAAAATGTTAGCAACCATGATGGACACGGAGCTCGCTGCAGCACCTATGACACCAGAAATCTTGTCAGGCTTGGTGAAAATGGGTGGATCTCCATTAGCACACTTCACGTCAGAAGCGTCTTTCTCTATCAATGCCTGCACGAACGTTAATGACTGCTCCAAAGCATAGGTGTCCCTGGAGCATGTGTCAAGGATCCGGACACCCAGAGTGATATTGGAGAGGAGATCAGGGTCCTTATTAATCTGGTCGATTGCATAAAGCATGGCCTCCAGTCTGTGGATCCCCTTTTCCTTCTTCAGTTCCCCACAAGGTACCCCTCTCTCTCCCTTCGCATGGACAGGGAAGAGACCCCCCAAAATGATGTCCCCATCCACTCGTATGGAATGGGCATACTCCTGGCTGTGAGTTCTTTGCATCATTGTGAGGATCCAGTAGAACTTGGCGGTCAGGAGGAAGAAACAAGGGCAAGAGGCTGATCGCTTTCCCTCACATACCATTTTCTCCACAGGTGGTGTTGCAACCCAAGACCCAAAGTTTATTCTTGCCACAGAAGAAGGGGGACCACCAGAGGCTGCACCTTCTGGAGGCTACCATCAGGGCCCATGGGGGAAAAGGTTCTGTGGGTTTCAGCAAGTTTTCTTGATTTGAATGTCACAGTGAATTTCCATCAGACCCCTAAGGTTCAATTTTATTTCCATATAAAGTCAACTTGCCTGGAATGGTGCAAAAATTAGAATAACAGCTGAGGTTCTGAAGGTGGGATGAGGTCAACAATTCACGTCCTTGAAGTCAGCCCTGTAGCAGAATTATTCCTGGGGGGGCAGGGGAAGGGAAAAAAAGGGTTCAGTTCAACGGGTCTACATTTTTCATATTTTTAAGCCCTGTTTATACCAACCTCTTTGTTTGTTTGTTTCATTTCCCCTATTCAGTAAGAAACTACTTTTTTTTGTCCCCCTATGATTCTGAACACCTGGCTGCACTGCATCTAAACAGAGAGATTGATGACACTTTGGGAGCAAGAGAAACAGAGAAGTATCAGAAACTAGGCTGATTCTCCCAAGCCACAAAGTATTTTTATTTACCATTTTATTTCAATAAATCCAATATCCATGCAGGTAAAAATCCTGTGATTTATGGCATTATTTCTTTTCAAATCTGTTTTTACTTTTGACAGCTGTCTGAATTTAGCATTTAAATGTTGTCCACAAAATCATAATGAAAGTTTATTTTCTTTGATGTATTCAACAAGCCAGTCATCTGTTAATGACATTTTTGGTGCCTCATATTTCCCAGTGGGGAAAAAGTGATGGATGGATGGATGGATGGATGGATCGATGGAAGGAAGGAAGGAAGGAAGGAAGGAAGGAAGGAAGGAAGGAAGGAAGGAAGGAAGGAAGGAAGAGAGAAAGAGAAAGAAAGAGAGAGAGAAAGAGAGAAAAGAAGGGAGGAAGGGAGGGAGGAAGGAAGGATGGAAGTCAATCCAAGGACCCCAAGTGTATATGTTTTATAGCTTGTGAAAAGATTTAACATAAAATGTCAGCTATTTTGTATAAATTATCTTATTATTCTCTGATAACAAAACAAAGACTTGAAAATGAGACACATGAGGAGGGTTATGTGTGACGATATTCCTATGAATTTGTTGGGGTAGAAGCAATGGGTATTCTCACAGTGCTGAAAGTAAACATTCTTTGATCCTAGAATCACAAGGAGCAAATCAGAGCTGGAGATCAATTGAAGAGCTTCTTAATTTTGTCTGACTCAGGGGGAAACCAGTTATTTCATCAAGGCTAGAAATAACCTAAAATGAAAACGTCTAACTAGCAAATCTAGAGAAAAAGTTTAGGACCTTCAATCTTAAATAATTCCATGAGGTTCTTTCAAAGGACTTTTGAGGAGGCTTAACTGAAAGCAAGAACTGGTTTAACATAAGACAATCTGATATTTGAAATGCACTTATAATTAAGCGAATAAACAGCACCAATTTGTTTTGGCAGGATGGTTCATCTAAGGCTCGTTTCTAACCTACTTTTATACATATGGGTTTGAAACCTGAAATTTGGACAATTCTCCTCTAACCTAGCCAACCAACATCTGGTTGTAGTTTCCATTCCCTTGTTTAATTTCCAGTTCATAAAATTTTCATTCCATCCTCCCTGTCCCAAAGGAAAGGATACTGCCTCCCTAGAGGATAACTGAACATATGTCCAAAAGCCTTCAGAGAAAGCTGCACTTTTTTCACTTTCAAATTAGAAATGGGGGCTGGCTCATCATAGCCCACTGCCCTGGATTTCTGAGCATACACCTGGCGCACACTCAGAAATACAGCCATTGGCCCAGTCTGCTGAGATGGTTCTATTCTGCCCATGACAAGCATTCCCTGCCTCCTGCCACAGGCTAAGCCCTAGATTCCCTCCATTCTGCCCCCAAATACTTAGTCCTTTTCTGATTTTTCTCACCACTTGACTGACATTCCCTCATGTTCAATTCTCCTAGCAGCTGTTTCTCCCTCAGAAAATCTGTGAGTTGACAATAGCCTGACCCCAGGCATTCCACAAAAGGAAACACTCAGAAAGTCAACTTGACTTTCTGGCTAAAACCATTTAAGTGATGGACCATAAATTATATCAACCACCCATTAAGAGATGTAGGATTATGTTTTACAGTTTCACAAGGAACACCAGTTAGAAGACAGTAAAACCTCATTAACTCTGACCACTGATTCAGAGCTTGAGACCAAGTCCACATGGCCAGGCTGACCCTTAGCATATCCTTTCTGACAGAGTGCAGAATAAATGGATATGTGAAGGAGAAATGTTTAACAGGAAAGAGAAGGGGAAGGACACCTGTTGTTCTCCAAAGACCAGCCTTTCTTCGTTACACCAAGCCACTCCTAAGTACTTAAAAGAATAAATGGTTTTCAATTATACAAACATAAAAACTGTCCATCTGTTAATTACAAATCATCCTTCCCCGCTCATGTGGCATTAACCTAGTTCCACTCACTGTACAGTCCTGGAATTAATAAAATTGAGTTTCTTATAAAAGTATTTGTTTGTAATAATTTTTTAGTTTCTTTAGCATCTCATAGGTCCTTTTAGAACTTTAAGGTTGGGGATGAGCAGCAGTGAGGCAGGAATTCGTTTTATTTAGTAGATGAAGGCACTTAAATGGAAAATGAGAGAGGTTCCATTTTGGTTATTATTGACTGGACAGCTCACTTGAATTTCTGCTTAAGTTCCCTCCCCTGCAACATAGAATTCATGGTACACAACCTCTCAAAAGCTTGGTTTTCTTGTTTGTAAAGGAATGACAGAACCAGGAAACTGCCATGCAGCACATACAGCACAGCACCTGGTCCAGGGTACGTGCTCAGTAAACAAGAGCTGTCATTGCTAATCTAGTCTGTAACTCATTTCCCACTAAGGCAGAGCAACTTTTTCTATATTTGCCCAATTGGTGAGGTTTTTACTGAATTTTGTCACTTTAAAATTAAAATCAGGGGACGCCTTGGTGGCTCAGTCAGTTAAGTCAGCCTTCAGCTCAGGTCATGATCCTGGGGTCCTGGGATCGAGTCCAACATTGGGCTCCTTGCTCAGTGGGGAGCCTGCTTCTCCCTCTGCCTGCCCCTCCCCCTGCTTGTGTGCTTGGTCACACTCTCTCTCTGACAAATAAGTAAATAAAATCCTTTTTAAAAATTACATTAAAATCAGAACTACTTATAAAATACTGAAACATTGCAGTTATTTCAAAATTTGATATGACATCATAAAAATCAGACTCTCAACAACTGAACTGAAGGGAAACTAATTTCCCTTTTAAATTTTAAGGACAAATAAATTTCAAAGTTTGTGGAAGACCATATAAATTCAGTTTCATTGTGTAATCTTACATTGCCTAATCTTACTCTTATGCAATTCGTGTAAGCTTTAATCTAAACTCATCCTACTTGGAGTCAATGAGTTTTAAAGAAATAATGACCTTTTCATATGACAGAACTAAATAGCTCTCCTTCGTGTTCTGTGCTTGGCTTAGAATAAAACAGTTTTTCTCTCAAATGGACCTTTCTCTGGGAATGGGTACAAACCTCGCCTGTGCTGATGGACTTC
The DNA here is from genome assembly GCF_009762305.2 of Zalophus californianus. Taxonomy (NCBI): domain Eukaryota; kingdom Metazoa; phylum Chordata; class Mammalia; order Carnivora; family Otariidae; genus Zalophus; species Zalophus californianus. Next base: position 81,975,912 of record NC_045606.1, read on the forward strand.
TTCAAGGAGGTGTGAGGTCTGCAATCCTGAAATCAGCATCGGAGGGGAGCAAATACCTCACACTATTTCTGAGTCCACAACAAGGGCTTTACAACCTGTGAGGAGGCTTAACCATTAACCCTCAAAGCCCTTCGGGTTCACTCCCTCCTGGCCCTGGCCCGTTTTAGGTACAAGGAACATCATACATCATTAGCACTTCACCAAAAGTCCCTGCTGGTCCGGGGCAGGTGGGGAGGAGGCCTCCAGCTGGAACATAAGTTTGGGGCCTCCTAAGAGTGCTCTGTTTCCTAAAAGGCCAGCAGTAAGGACAGTTCCTCAAGGGCCAGGGCCCAGAATTCTGCTTCTCTTTATTTTCTACATACCTTCTCTATACCAAAGACCCCAGTATGTAACACAGTAGCACATGAATTTTCACACACCCATCACCAGCTCTTACAGAAATAAGAAAAGAAGGCCCAGAAAGATTGAGTATGGCCCAAAGCCCTGAGCTAGTGAATGGTACCATAGTCAAAATCCTCAGGCCCCCAAGATGGGTCCTTGTCCTTCAGAAAGCGCTCAGTGCTGCAGACACTGGCTGACACATGAGTATGAAAGCCCTTCCCCTTGACTGAAATCTTTCAGAAATGTGTAGGTCTTCAACAGTTAGCCCTTTAAAAAAAAAAATAATGGACCAATTAGGAGGAGACAATCTGGGGGCATTTCTAGGGCAGGGTAATTTCCAAATCCCTCAAAGCGTTGAGGATATCAAATACAGTTTGTCCAAACCCCTGCTTCAAACCAGGTTTCCTGGCCAGCCTTATGCCAATGAGAACAAACCCACCATCCCACAGAAGGCCCTTCAGGTCTGTTAGCAGGTCTTCCTCCAGCACTTGGCAAGTGCTTTTAAGACATGATATGGACCTTGAGAGCTTAATCCTCACTGAGGAATATCATGAGCCAAGAATTGTGCTTTTTTTTTTCCCCTCATAAAAAGCCCAAACAGCATCCCTAGGCTGGATTTCATTCAGCTCTTTAACAAAAAGGTTAAGCTGAATATTGTCATCAACTCAAAATTGCAAATCTAGCAGTTTCACCTGAAACTGCCCACACTTGTAGCTCTTTTTGGTTCTTTTGGAAAATGCATCACATTTGTCTACAATCTCCTATGCTACAACATATGTGCATGGCCCTAGAATCTTGGGCAGGGGGGTGTCCCAGAGTGAGGATGGGTCCCAGACAGAGCACTCCCCTGGCAACAGAGGCCTGGAATGGGATCTTTGTTTGACAGTCACTGGCTGGCAACATAGAACATGTCACTTCACCTCTGTGTGCTTCCATTTCCTCATCTGTGAAATGAATGAGAGGACCATATGATCTCTAAGGTATCTTCCAGCTTCCCATTCTGAGATTCTATTATTTAATAAGGGAATGAGATTATGCTCAAACACCAGAGCAAGGCTTTGCCAGCTGAACACAATAACTGATTTTGTTTGCAAGCTGAGTGAATTTTTCCCATCAGTGAGAGGGTTGTGAAAGCTCTTCTGTACAAGCAAGCCCCATATTAAGAAAATCTGATACATGAGGAGCTCAACTTAAACAGATAAATTAGATGGTGACTGTTTGCATTACAAAAGAATTCACCACAGGTTTCCTTTAAATAGCTAAATCCCCCATGCATTTAAAATGCAATCTGATTTGGAATTCAATTTGTGCAGTTTTTTTCCCAATAACATAGCTATTGCATAAAAAGACCACGGTTAAAGTAATGAGAAGCCACTTTTATAGTATGTATCATACAAGAAGAGGGAAAGGGAGTGAAACCAACATTTGCTGAATGCCCACAGCACACCTGGAGCCTCACACACATGATCTCATTTCCATCACAAAACACACCTGTAAGATTGGTATCTCGCCCCCCATTTGGGAGATGAGGAACCTAAAAACAGAAAGATTATATGAATATGTCCAAAATCTTGGGCCAGAATTCAAATGCAGGACTACTGCTATGTTCTTTCCCTCACTCCACACCCCTTAAGTTCAGGAGACCACGACAGATAATGTGCACATGAGTGTGGTATCCTGGGGTTCAAGAAGTCCCTGATTCTAATCTCACTCCCCCCAGTACTTGCCATATGGCATTGGCAAGTCACTTCACCTGGGAGTAGTTTGTTTCTAAACTGAGGAATGATTTCTGGTCACCTCCCAAGACTGTGAAGTCAAATGATATAATAATGTAGGTAAAAGTACTCTATAACCTGCCAAGTGCTTAAGAATGTACAGAGATACTCTTAGTTTAACCAGTCCTGGAACTCAAATATTTTACTAGTGTTTTGTGCTTAGAAGACCTGAAAAAAACATTTTACCATCATACTCAGAGCCAGCCAGACCCTAACAAGTCATGTGTCTAAGGAATCAAAGGAGACTAAAGGAAAATTGGAAAGAAGTACCCCAGAGGAAGTCAATGCAAGTGCAGCATCTGACCAGGAGAATGAAGTTCATGGACACTTGGAGCATCCAAAGAGCTATTCTGAAGGAAGTGGTGATAAGATATTCTTCTGCAGTGAAAAGAGGATAATAGGAAACCTTCCTCAGTTGTATACAAGATATAACACAAAGCTTCTACCTCAAAGGGTCATTGCCATTGGAAAAGTTAGCCAACAAACAGCTGGTAGGTTTCTATCTTTAGACACAATCTTGCCTGGAAAAATATAAAATTGGCAACACACATGCTCAATAATCTCCACAGACTCTTCTTGGGCTCTCCTATATCTTCCCACTTGTGCTCACCTGCTCCTTCCTCCCCCAGACATGTATCTCTTCCCTCCCTCAGTGCTGATGTGTCCTACAAGTCACACTCTTAAGACCTGGTTCTCCCATTACCTTGGCACTCCCCAGGGACTGAGGTAATTCATTAACAGGTATCAAAACCTAAAGAAGCATTAGTGTCATCCCCCAACTGGAACATCTGCATTTATAAGACAATTTCCAAGAGATCCATAATTTCTTTACCAAAGAAATGTATCTAATAGTGGTTAAGACTAGTAATGTAACAAGTCAAAGCCAGGAGTTATCATGAATCAGTAGCCTCTCAGCAGTGTCCCTCAAATCATTCCAACAGTAACGCCTACCACTCAGAAGGCAGGTCCTGGGATAAGAATACATCATGCTCAAGGTCCTTAGTCAGTGAGTTCATCACAACCTGTCAAAGCACCAAGTAGAAATGAAAATCAAAGAAAACATCTCTCTGAGCCAAGAAAGGAATGAGGGAGGGAGGGGGAAGGGAAAGAGAGGAAGGAAGGAAGGAAGGAAGGAAGGAAGGAAGGAAGGAAGGAAGGAAGGAAGGAAGGAGGAAGGAAGGAAGGAAGGAAGGAAGGAAGGAAGGAAGGAAGGAAGGAAGGAAGGAGGAAGGAAGGGAGGAAGGAGGAAGGAAGGGAGGGAGGGAAAGAGAGAGGGAGAGAGGGAGGAAGGGAGGGAGGGAGGGATGAAAGGAAAGGAAAAAGAAATAAAATTAAATTCTTAGGGTACAGAAAACCCATTCTTGTGATAGAAACAATGTGATTCAGCTGACTCTGTTCACATCCTCTCCTGGAACAACATGGAATGACCGTCCCTCCTGACAAAACTACATGTGTGAGTCTGGTGATGTCCAATCAGGTTCTACCAAGAAAACAGCAATAGTTTCCTGAACCTTTGAAAGCCAGCCTACTTTACAGGCATGGAAATGTGTCTGGGTCTTTGCTATGGATCCAGGTAAAAGATAAATCCGTGCAGCATCTTCCTTTTAAGACATTGAAACAGAACAACTCCACTCCCCTGACTAAAGGCAAGGTCCTCTTTATGTTGGACATTCTATCTACAGGAGGAAGATAGTAGGAAAGAAACTCGGAAAGAAAAACATCACTGATACCATGAGCGAGCTCCTGTGTGTGCAGTGTACTGTGCCTCATACCTGAAGACAACGGAACATTCTTACACAAAAATTGGCACACAGTGTTGCCAACGTGAATGTCAGCCTGTTGTTTGCTGCATAAATACCAATTAAACCAGCCCCTTAGCAGCTCTAACCTGCTCAGCTAAGTTTGAAAAGAGCACATCTCTCCAGGACGCTAACTTGCTGTCACACTTATAGAATCCCAACTCTTCCTTTTATCTATTCCTTTTGTATTTAGATGTTTTTAGAATTATTCAAGTAGTCATAATTTGCAAAGAGAGCATGGTAGGGCAGAACTAGCCAGCAAAAACCGAATAGAACAAATAGAGCCTAAATGACGGTACAGAGCTGCGTTCTCAGCATCTTGTTCTTTATTCTGGCTAAGTCCTCTCCCAGAGAGCCTCTCCTGAGCTACTGCTCCCTATATCCGTGAGTTAATAGCAAGAATGCTGTCTTTATCTCAGGTATGATGCAACCTGTAGTTGACTCCGAAATAGGAAAATTGCATTTAAGAACCTTACTTCATTTTCCCTGATGGATAAGGCTTTTCTCTTCAAAATTATAAAACCACATATTTTCAAGAACTGGGCAGTGAATTTCACACAGCTGATTGTCTTCTACAGAGATTTTTCAAGACATTATTCACAAGCAAGTGACCAAGGTAAACTAAAGTGGTTTCTGTAGCCATTTGCAATTATTGACAAACAATTTCATAACGGAAAATGGGAATTACAGTCAAGTGCAATAAGCTGTTTATCCAAGATCTACCTGCTGGTGGCTCTTTTCCCTTTTTATTTTTTCTTTCAAGCAAAATACAAGCTATTATCAGAATGCATTTCTACTCTTTATGATATTTCTTGTCAATATCTCCACCACCAGCCTTGTTTTCCAGTTCTGTCAGTTGGCAGGATTTGTACTCAATTGCGATAGTAGCCGAAAGGGTAGCGTATTCTTGGGTGTTCCGAGAGACTCCCATGCCCTGAGGTCTGTAGGAACGCTCAAATGGCAAATAGGGCATCCCTTCCCCAGCAGGACTAGCTTCGGGGACTGTGGGGCTTGGGTAACTGCAGCTGGCGGGTGGGTCTATTTTTACCCCTACCATCCTGGGAGCACAGACACTCTGACCCCAGGTCCTGCAATTTGGGCCACGAGGGAAACAATTCTTCGGGGAAGCGTGGGGATGCCGTCTTGCGCAGTTGGACGACTTGCACACCCCTCTGCATTTCATTTGCACCAAGGGAGCGTGTCAGACAGACGGGTTTCTTGTTTGCTTTGGGTTTTGTTCGGTTTTTTGGTGATTCGGTTATATTTTCACCAACTGTATGAACCTCAAGGGATCTCCGAGCTGCTTGGCAGAGCAGATGGGCTCGCTATCCGCGCGGCTCAGAGGGTTCTCTATCTCTGTCTCTATCTCTACCTCTATCTCAGCCGGCAGCCACTCACCCCGCCCCCGCTCCCCTCTTTCCTGCTGCATCTTTCTTTTTCTTCTCAGTTCCTTCGGCTGTTGAACCCGGGCTCCGGGTAGGGCCCAGGGCCTTAGAAGTACCTGGTTTCTCTCGCCTTTCCCGCGCCGCTGGGGTATTCCAGTGCCGCCCCAGTCCCCCCGCACGCCCGGGGATCCAGCCTCCGAGAGCTGCGGGACCGGGAGCGCCTCCGCCCCGGCCCCACCTGGCTGCCCCGAGCGCCCACGCCCGCGCGGGTCCGCCCGAAACTGGGGCCACTCTGGGCGCAGGTGCTTCGGAGGAGCTGTCGGGCGTACCTGCCTTTGCTCTTTAAACTCAAAATCCCTGAGACCATTTCTTCTCTCCCCCACCCCCAACAGGACAGGGAACTCGTGTTTTCCCAAAAGCCACAAGGGGAGGGGGGGTGCGGAAATCCCAACCTCGCCGGGCTAACTCGGAGAATACCAAACTCAAAGCAGAGGTGCAGGGATGGAGGGGTTCTCGAGAACCCCCAAATCACCAGGCTTCTCCCGCGACTCCCGTCTTCCCTAGATCCTGGTTAGACATTCATCCAGCCCCGCTCTCAAGAAGGCAGGGGTTACCCAACTCATCCCGGAAGCCTCTAACTTCGGAAATCCCTCCCGTTAGATCTGCAGACCGGAGGTACCTCGTCATCTCGGCGGGGCAAGTCCGGATTCCGCCAGGGCAGGTCCAGGAGGTCACCCAGGGCAGGCAATCCAAGGAAGAGCGCTTTACAATCCTGCCGCCACACGCCCCATCAGAGCACCCTAGGCGCTCCTGCCCCCTTCCTGTCACCCTTCAGTCTCTCATTCGCCGACTAAACTTTTGGGGGATCACATCTCCAAGCCTTGGGAGTTCCAAGCTAAGCCTTCCTCTTTTCTGAACCTCTTCACTGGAATGTAATCATGGGAAGACAAGAGGGGTGGCTGCCTTGTTCTTTGCAACGTAAAATCAACAGATACCCAATCAAGCTCCATGCCCGGTCAGCCCCTCGCCCCCCGTTCCCGTCCCCTCCGCCCGCCAGTTCTCTCCCAGACTCCGATGTGCAAGGCCATTTACTTGTGCCCAGGAAAAACAAATCACTAAAGTGATCGGAGAAGAAACGGTGCACCTGGCTGTCCACTGAAAGGTTTTAAAGAAGAAAACGGAAAGGGGAATAAAATAGGGGGAATTCTCCTTTTTCCGCAAGCACAACCTTTGGGGGGAGTTTGGGGGTGGGGGCGTTTTTTCCCAGTGGTTCGGCACTTGCCCCGCTTTTCCTCTTTCTGCTGCTCGGCGCGTCTTACCCTGCTCCCCGCAGAGGGCGCGGTGAGGAAGCCGGCGGGGGGCCAGCATCTCCATGTCAGCGGCGCCGCCGCCGCCGCGCGAGGCAAGCACCGCGGCCGCACTTGTGGCTGGTCTCTGGGCTGAGGGGGCTGAGGTGGCCCGGCCGGCGCCAAGTGTCTTCCATGTGAATAACAAATACTCCCACCGGCGGCCGCGATTGGTCTGCGCCCTGCGCCTCCCGATCCTCCGCCCGCGGCCATTCACCCCGCGCTGCGCGGGGAGCCAAGGCCGGGATCGCGTCCGGGATCGCCAATCGCTTTGCGCCAGCCAGTCACCTCGGGAAGCAGGAGGAGGAACCCCGAGGGGCGGGAACCCCTGGATTTCGGTGCCGCTGAGCCAGCCTGGCGCGGGCAGGGAGAGGGGCGCTCGGCCGACGGATTCCCCTCCGCGCTACATCACTTCAGCCCGCAGCAACGCCGGGACCAGAAATGTCAATAGTTCTGATTAAAACACACACACACACACACACACACACACACACACACACACACACACACCCTCCGCACCCACCCACACACACACACACCCTCCGCACACACACACACACACACACACACACACACACACACACACACACCCTCCGCACCCGCCCCGCCCCCAACAGAAAAGGGAGGACTCAAAGACTCGGGGGGTGGGGAGTGGCGGGAAGGGTAGGAAGAAGTGCGGGCGGATGGAAGGAAGAATATGGCTGTGGGGCGGCTGAGCAGCTCCGACTGCCTGGCGAGCCCGGACCCGCGCGGGAAGGCGCCGCACGACGGCCACGCGGAGCCGGGAGTCAGGACCGCGAGCCTGGGGTCCTCCTTCAGGAGCACAGCTCCGAAGAGGGTCACCGTGAAGAATACATGGTCGATGGCAAGTGTCGCCACACGCTTTCTCTTCGGGGATGCTCAAAGTAAAGCCCGCCAGCCGCGCGCTTCCCCTGCAAAGTTTACCTCACGCGGCGCAGCTCTTCGGCCATTTGTCCTGCCCGCAGCTCCGGCGATTGTCTCCCCCACCCTCGCTCCCGAGGGTCTCGGGGGGCGCCTTCTACCGAGTCCCCGGAGCTCGAGCATGGACATAGGACGGTCCCGCTGCGGTCACGGGGACCGTCGTGGTATTGAGCCCATTCTAGCAGCCGCAGATGCGGGGCGGGAAACTCCTGAGGACCCGCACCGCGCGGCTCCTCGGTTTCTGAGGGGGAATCTTGGGACTCCCTCCGCCCCCAGCCGAGGGAAACCCGCGGGCTCTACGGGCACAGTCCAGCGGCCCTCCCCCGAGTTATCGCCCAGGCACCGCGCACCTGCCCCCGCGCGCGCGAGAGGGAGCCCCGCGGCCGCCCGGCGCCGGGGGAGCGGCGGCCGGCGCCGCCTTGTGTTGGTGAGAAAGTTCCATCTAGAGGCGGCCGCGCGCCACTGCATCCCACACCCCAGGCCGCCAGGTAAGCCGGGGAGCCCTCGGCCGCCTCTCCCCGCCACCCAAGTGGGGAACGCTGCGGGACTGGGGGACAGCCGGTGGGAGATGGGGAGGATGGAGAAGGGGCGGATGGACCCCGTGCAAGGCAGCTGCGCCTCCCCCATTCGGCATCTCCGCAACGAATTTCAACTTCCCGGGCATCATGAACGTCACGGGCATCATGACAGGTATCTTGCATTATCCTGTATATTACTTATCCTGTTCAGGCTCCTTTAATTCTCGCACCAACTCTGTGAGGTGATGAAAATAATAAATTAAGTCCACTCTACAGATGAAGGAGGGAGCCGAGGCTTAGAGACACAGCTGCAAAGTACTAGAGCCAGAAATCAGAGCTGCCTGGCTTCCAAACCCCGCACACACTTCCTCCAGGGGCTTGTTGCTTTACGCAAAACTGGCATCAGTGTGTGAAGTTTCCACTGAAGAGACAGCTGTTTCGTAAAGCCACCCTCTTTGTCCCTTAGAAAAATCTACAGGTTTCCAGCTCAGGAGACCTCTTCCCTTTCACTCCCTTCTCTTCCCATTCGCATTCCCTTTCCCTCTCCCATCTTCCCATGAGGGCTACTTGATTGTAGAATCATTATTTTATGATCACAACCACCTGGAGGGAAGAAGGAGGCTTTGGAGAAATAAAATTGACTGGGTCCCCTGTCGTCAGGTTCCTAGATAGGGATCCTCAATCCACTATGAATGTATAGCACAGCCTTGAAGGGAGTGACCAGCAGGCAACACAGCCTGGAGCAGAGAAGGTGCTAGGAGAACCCCTGATACAGAGATCAGATTAGGGTTTGGGTGGGCTCATCAGTCATGTGTCTGCATGAAGTTTGGGAGACTTTCTTACCAACTGGCAGGGCTCCCTTCTTCTCTCCCAGAAGTGTGATTTCTCACTCAGCAGCCTGATTTCTGTAGTAGATAGCCCACCACTCCACCCCAAACTGTAGGCCAGTGGTGTATGTCTTAGCAGTTATCACAGGTCACAGGGGTGTCTGAGTCTCTTTCTAAACCCTTTACTGTGTATGCATTAATACATTTGGAGAGTGGAGACACAGCAGGCATAGCAAGCCTGAAAATACGCTGAGCCCACAGAGCTGCTGACCACACCATGGTCTCCAGGGTCTGCTAGAGGCAAGCTGTGGGCCCAGTAGGTAGATTGTTGCTCCAGGGCGAGCAGGGAGGGCAGCACCCTGGCACTCTGGCAGGCCCATTTCAGAAATGAGGACAGCATAGCTGGTTGGGGCTTTGGAGGCCTAATAAGGCTAAGTGAGCTGCTCAGGGGAGAAGTGCCTAATGAGCCTGCTTTTCTCCTTTCCATATTGATCGTCACCTGCAGGGAACTGGTGTCCTGCAGGCACATCGCTGCCTCTTTTGGTGCAGCCCTCTGAGAGATGAGCAGAATTGATCTCCCCGAGGGAAAGTTTAATTCTCATGTTTGGTTTTACATCATCTTTAATTCTTGAAACTCACAATGGGACCATCATCCCAGTCCTACATGGAATCTGGTCAATAGGGAATAGACCCATCACACATATTCTGGAGTGTTTTCAATGAGTTTATCTGGTGGCCCCAGAGCAAGTGACATAAACTCATGCACAGGTTATAATCCACCCAGACGGATGGCAACATCAGGGCAGAGGAAGAGAGATCATCTTCACAAGTCATTGGTCCCTGTCAGTTACACTCACATAATAAAGGCACTAGACTGTCCAACCCCTATTCATCAAGCTGAAACCCCACGCCTCTGGCTCGCCCTCTGCTGCAGCCTGTGTCAGAGGAGAGTGTCTAAAGCCCAGGCAGTCCAGATAGCAGGCAATTCCAGAGTCATCCACCTGGTCTCTCCTTGGGCTATCACACCGCCGTGTGAAATGTATCTTCAGAAGGTGTCTGACCTCATCATCCATCCCACCCCAAATATTTATGCAAACCAAATACATTTCCTGGTGGTTAATCCTCCAAGAAGATTTGCCTATAATCTTCTCATTTTCAGTTGATTTAAAATGTGAGAAACTGTCCATGTGTTAGAAAATGCAAAAAACAATGCCATATGTTTGGGGTCCATTTAACTCAAGCTGTGATATGTATTCCACACATGGAGATTTATGCCACAATTCCTGCTTTGGGGTAATCATTAAGACTCAGAACCTTTGCAGGCTACTCACCCAGGAGGAATATTGACAGCATGAAGCTCCCACATAGAGCAAAACTGACAGGGAAAAGTGGGAATGGGATTTGTTTCTTTTGGAAACTAAGACAATATTTTTCTTGCTAAACCATCTGCAAGTGGTGGTGAGTGTATCCTGTTGGTTTTGCTCAGCTTATTAAAACACTGGCCAATGAGGTTCGTGACAGTGATGTGCCCCTCACCCTCACAGCTCACACCTGTGTGTAAGAGTCATGGGAGGGATTTCCTGAAAGGATACATATGGCACAGTGTACATGAATCCCTAACTGGCTTCATTTGGGTTCCCCCAGAAGCACAGGCTGAGACAAGGATTCGAAGGCAAGTAGTTTTTTGTTTTTTAAGACTTTTATTTATTTATTCGAGAGAGCGAGAATGAGAGAGAGAGCACATGAGAGGGGGAAGGGTCAGAGGGAGAAGCCGACTCCCCGCTGAGCAGGGAGTCCGATGTGGGACTCGATCCCGGGACTCCAGGATCATGACCTGAGCTGAAGGCAGTCGCTTAACCGACTGAGCCACCCAGGCACCCGAGGGCAAGTACTTTACTTAAGGGGTGAAGGAAGTCCCAGTAGTCAGGTGGGGAAGTGAGCCAATAAAGTGTGCATTATCAAGCCACTTGCCACTGTGGGCCCATGGAGCTTACTACCAGTGGGGAACTCTGGAAGCTAGGGTAGAACACACACCAGAGTTGCCCCAACCCGGAGGTGAGGGAGCCATACACCCACTCCTATCAGGTGTTGGTAAGAACTGCTCACAGATGGTGTTAATTTCCGGCAATTTCAGCCTACTACCTGGGTGGCAGCCAGCCTCCAAAGGCCAGGTAAAACCCTCTAGTAAAGAAATGCAGGGCCTGGCAGTGAATAGGCAGGCAGTGTTTAATGGAGAAGGCTGAGAAAATATAGCAGGTGACAGCATCTGCAACATCTGCTATTAGGAAAACCACACAACACTTACAAGGATCAAGGCAATGTCTCTCCACATGTGGTCCTGGGACCACCTGCCTCAGAATCACCAGGGAGCCAGATATAGGCACAGATTCCTGGGCCCAGTCCAGAGCTGTTTGAATCAGACTCACCGAGATAAGGCCTGGGGATCTGTATGTTTTGCAAACATTCCAGGTGATTCTGATGTTCATTAAAATTTGAAATCCACTGCTTTCAGGAAATCATTCTCTTCACAGGCAACCAGCAGGCAGCATGTTTAAATATGTAAAAAGTTACTTGCAAAGCCTAAGGAGACAAATCTTAGAAATCAGGAGCCTGGGGAGGGGATGCCCATGCTGTCCAGGTCTTTGTTCTCTCTTTTACAACTCTTTTTAAACTGAGGAGGTTCCACCCAGTGTTTTCTGAGAAAGAAAAGAGGCTGAGTTTCACCTAACTCTGCCATTGATAAATCATATCCTCTTGCCCTTTTAACATTTCTGCACCTCGATTTTTTACCTGTATGTGGGTATGGAAAAGGCAGCCATCTGTTCAACTCCCCTATCAATAACGTAGAGCTGTCACTGGAAAGGGGCTAACACACACACAATGTACACACACACACACACACTGCATCTCCCCACCTCTCTTGCACTAGGTGGGGTCACATATGTAGTTGTAGAGTGAACAGAAGCAATGCACGCCATTTCTAGGCTGAGGAAATTGAGAAGGAGATGCTTCCACCGCCCCACCGCCCCACCCTTTCCCCTTCTTCCAGGTGGAGGCAGAGACTTTCATGGTCCTAGGAATGGCTGCTTAAGATGGAAGGGCCCTGGGTCCTCAAATTGCCAAGTTGAGGAATGCTGCTTGATGACCAGAAACATCCACACTGAATTATTAAGTGAGTGAGAAACTTTCACTGTGTTGAATCACTGATATTTAAGGATTCGTTTGTTATAGCACTTAGTTCTTATTCTAACTAATAAAGCGGTATTGGAGGAGGTCATGGAGAGGACCTAACTGCTGTTAGGCAACCACCCAGGCAATCGGTGGTTCCTTACCCTTTCTCCTGTCCTTGGAATGTGCATTTTGCCTACGATTCCCATGCTAGCAGCTGTTGCAAGGACATAGCCTTGAGAGAGTAATGTGTTGTTGAGACCATCTGGACTGGATACGTGACTGAACCCCATTAAGGCCACTGTATAAACTGTTAAGATTCTGGTGGGCAGGCAGAGAGATCTCTTTGTCTTGTAGCCACCCAAGACAAGCCTCATAAGTAAGTTCCCTTGCTTGTTACTCCTACCACATACCAATCTGGAGTGGTCTGCCTCTTCCTTAGGCCTCCTTGCCCTCTGCATTCAGAGACCAGTTTCAGATTTCACCCAGTGAACTGCCAAGATTGCAAACCAACATGTGGACATGGTAAAGTGTGTCCCCACTAAACCCAGGAGACACAAGAGAGAAATATCTCTGCTTCTCTAAGAACCACTTCAGCATGGTTACGTGCCCTTCCTTAGCAACACTTGTGCCCTCAGATGCACAGCGCCACGTCCGTGTCCTTTCCAAGCCCCATGCTCCCTACCTCTGGCATAACCTGGCCTGAGAGAAGGAAAAGATAGCAGCATTGCAGTGTTTGCCTCCTCCCTCCCTGGGACCAGACACATCTTCAAGCCAAGGGGACTGCTACTGATGAGAGAATTGCTTCTCACGTCCTCTTAGAGGACCTCCTTCAAGTATCAAAAAAACATTCTTTTGAACTAGCTGGGGAAAGGAATCTGTGTTTCCCAGCACTGAAGCACCCTCATTATTTCTTCTCCACCTACCCTTCTCAGACCAGCTCGGTCCTGCCTTTTCCTCAAACACTTTCCCAGACTTCTAGAACACCCTAACATGACCTGCACAATTTAGCTGTTAGTGGTTTATATTAATGCATTTTTTCTCTTATTGCATCTCTATCAAGCTGGACTGTTTTCTCATAGGGTGTAGTAGCGACTTCATTTGAGTCCTTGCGCCCTTAGTAAGTAATCATGAGTTCCTGGGCTATTAACCTTGGAAAGAATCAAGAGCAATACCACCACCACTGTAGCTGCCACGACCACCAGCTATCCTCCACCGCCTCCTCCTCCATCACCACCACCTGCACCACCTCTACCTCCCAGTCCCCTACCACCACCCATCACACACCCACCTTAGTGCCCTCCAAGGCTAAAAGGTGACACTAGAGAAAGCTTAATAGATATCATATTTTTAAATCACTTTGTAAAAATTGCTGGATATAACTCAACCCCAAATGTGATTTTACATTTCAGTTCTTTAGGTTTAAAAACTATCTAAACCTTACTCTAATTATTCATTAAATTTTTAATCTGAATCTCAGAAACCTGTGTTCTTATGGGAAAAACACTTAAAACAATGTTTGGCAGATAGAAAGAACATAAATGTTAGCTACTAGTTGCTATTGTCCAAGAAACAACTTGTATTACATTTCATGTAGCTTTAAATTTGTACCAAAGACTTCTTGTGATAATTTGATGTCAGAAATGAGCGTTCGTTTCATGAGACTTCCAGTGACAGGATGTCTCGGCTTGCTTTGCTTATCATCAACTGACCAGGAAATAATAAGCAAACAAAAGTATACAGACGAACATGAACTCAATAATGAGTCCAGATAAGCTATTTGATTCTTTCCAAGGCTAATAATCAAGTAACTCATGATTACCCACTTGGCCCAGGGAACTAAATGAAGTCATAGCCTCTACATCATAAAATAACAGATATGCCTGATAGATACGTAGTAATACAGAGAAAATGTACAACAATCAACAGCTAAATTATATAGGTCAGAATCGGGTGTTCTAGGAGTTTGAGAAGGTTTTGAGAAGAGAGGACCAAGCTGGTCTAGGAAGGATGGGTAGAGAACAAAATAGTATGTTCCAGAGCTTACAGGAAACACAGCTTTCCCTTTCCCACAGTCCCATAGTCCAAAAGAATCTTATTAAAATATTATTTCCTAGGTATAAAAATGTGGCTTATGGTAAGCAAATCATGAAACTCACTCAGATGTACTGAGATACCAAAGGAACCCAGCTAAAAAAAAGTTAACTTACAAGACAGCATAGTAGGTATCTACAACTGTATGACAAATTAACCCAAAACTTAGCAGCTTTAAACAGCACACATTTATTATCTCACAATTTCTATTGGTCAAGAATCCAAGCCTGGCTTACATAGGTCTCCAGCTCAGGCTCCCTCCCAAGGCTGCAGTCAAAGTGTTGGCTGAGACCTTAGTCATCTCAAGACTTGACTGGGACAGGATCTGCTTCCAAGTTTACTCAGTGGTTGTTGGCAGGATTCAGTTCCTTGTGGGATGTTGGACTGAGAGCTTCAGTTCCTTGCTGGCTGTTGGCCAGAGGCCGCCCCTAATTCCCTGCCACATGAACTTCTCTATAAAGCAGCCAACAACTCGACAACTAGTTCATCGGAGTATGCAAGTGAGAAAGAAATCAGGAGAGTGCCAGCAAGATGGAGGTAACAGTCTTCTGTAACCTAATCTTAGAAGTGACATCCCATCACATTTGCCATTATCCTTCTATTCATTAGAAGTGAGTCACTGGGTGACTCACTTCAACCCCACTCAAAGGAAAGGGGGTGATTACACAAAGGTACAAACTCCAGGAAGCAGAAATCTTCAGGAGCCATCTTAGAAGTCTGCCTGCTACAGGAGTTGTTGCTTTGAAGTTGTCATCACAGTGAGGCTTGCAGAGCCTTGAATGTGCCTGCCTATGGCTCCATCAGGCACTCAGAGCAATTGTTAAGCAAGGAACAGCATCTACTATTTATAAATTTATAAACTGTGCAACTGACAGTGTTAATACATTGTTGCATTTAATGGGGAAAAAATTAGTTTGTGAGGTAGAGAATAGTTGGCTGGGATTCCATTGCTTTTTAACAGCTTT
The DNA here is from genome assembly GCF_009762305.2 of Zalophus californianus. NCBI lineage: Eukaryota > Metazoa > Chordata > Mammalia > Carnivora > Otariidae > Zalophus > Zalophus californianus. Next base: position 81,991,112 of record NC_045606.1, read on the forward strand.
AATTTTATTATTTTAATTCTGGATGGTCACAAAGCATCTAATACAGGTCTTGCCTGTACCTAAACAGTCTTATTTTCTTTTTTCTCCTTTTGTTCCTTCCTTCACATTTCTTCCATTTTTGGATACTAAGTGGTAACTTCATTGGAGGGAAGAAGAGTGAAAAACATGATCATCTTCTGGAAGAATTACTGCACTTCTTAATCTTTTTTTTTTCCCCATTTCAAGTGAGAAGAGGGAGGCAGGAAAGAAAGCAGTAAAGGAATCAAAGAGGGGAGGAGAGAGAGGAGGGAAAATGAGGCTCTGGGGAAGACTCTAGCCATCTGGGGTTTTATTGCCTTAAATTACAAGTGAGGGAGGAATTCCCAGTTCACTCTTCTGAGATAGAAAAGCAGAATCCAGGAGCATTTCCAGGGGCAAGTTCTGGGTGCAGTTGTTTGAGTGGGAAAGAGAGTGGTGGCAGAGGCGGGTATGCAGGCCGGTGGGAACACTAGGGGCTGCAGACGGGAAGGCTGCCCAAAAGCAAAGAGGAACAGTGAGACCTGAAGAGTGGGGCTGGGAAGGGCAGGAGAGGGAACAGTGCCCAGAATAATAGCTGGTGAGCAGGGCCAGGTCCCCATAAGGGGATATGAAAAGTGAGAACTTAAACAAGAGGTAGAGAAGGAGTAATCTTTCCCCAAGGATGTGTTAATGGCTGCTGAGAACATGAAGAGGTATTCAGATGGGCCCATGGAAAGTCTCCATCCCTGAAGGACCTGCTCATTTTTCTCTCCTTTCCTTCTCCAGCCTTCTCAAACTTTACCTCCTAATTCTACCCTTTCTCTGTTCACTTTCCTTTCTTCCCATCTTTTTTTTTCTCTCTCCTTCAGTCCTTACTCTTTATGTGACCTTATTACAAAATAAAAGGATATCTATTATATATTATACTTCCTGAATAGAATTTCCTGTTCTTTGCTCTAAGTTAAAACCTTAACAGATGGTCACTATTTTTAATTTATGTAACCTTCAATAGGCTTTTTCCCCTTCTCTGACCCTTGATAGAAAAAAAGTTTTCATGTCCCTACGTCAAACCGTAATAGTTGGGTTAAATCTCTATATGATGTGCTGGGCTATGACATAGCACACTTGTCAGTAAATTCTTCCTTGATGCAAGTGTCATTTTTTTTAAGTCTAAGGTTCCCAATTGGACATTAGCATGACCACCAAATCTGAACTAAATTTAAAATCTTTGCATATAAACTGTGGATTGAAAATATCTTACAATATAAAATCAATACAAAGAAAGACTTATTAAACTCATTAAACTGGTCTCAATAATCTATATTGCAAATATATTATTACATCCTAATGATTGACAGTAAAGAGTTTCATTGGCAGCAATAGAAAAAAAAAGATGATAAGCAACAATTTGATCTCAGACTTTGAAGAAAAAAGAAAGCCTAGCTCTCAAAAGCCTAAAATTAAGCTTTTCACCTCAATTCTGATACTATTTTAGCAGCATGTGTAGGGCTCCAGCTGCTAAACTCTGAAGTGTGATCCTGTCACTGTCACAGCTTAAGGAAGACTATGTCACAGCAGTGCCTTGACTAGAAAGACTCCCAAAGATAACTGAATGTCACTGAATGGTGCTCTGGCCACAAGTGAAGAAGGTCTTCACCCTCCCCCACACCATTCAAAGCCAAAACATCCCCTCTAGTCAGGAAACATTTCAGGTACACTCAGTGTCTCACCATAAAGACATTTAGACAGTAGACAGTGCTGAATTCCAAATTAATCAGGTGAGGATTTTGTAAACTCCCCAAGAAATAGACTAGCATGTCTTAAGGATGGTGCTGTACCCAACGCAGTATGCATAGGCGGCCATCTCACCATCTGACAAGACCAGCCATTTTGCCAGTGTGGCTCCTTCTGAGGAACTGTATTCAGAAAAATACACTCTCATACATTCATTTCTGAAGCTAAAATTTAGCATATAAGGTCTAAGATTTCCTTTTGTAAAAATACGTAAGAGCTGGGGGAAGAAATTTGAGTCTCTCCAAATTTGAGTCGCTCCCAAATTTGAGTCTCCTTGAGACAACCACTCTCACCTGGGCTTTGAGAAAAGACAAAGGGGTAAGAAAATAAAAAGTGGAAAGAAAGTGGGAGATAAGGCAGGAAGGGAATCCAGAAGGATGCTTCAGTATGTAGGGATAGAATGAAAGTCACCCAAAACACAAGAGCATTGTTTCTAAAGTACTCAAATTCAAGCCAAACATAGAATCACCAAGATAGAAAAAGCTGCTAAGGTTATCTTGTCCGAACCCTTCTAACCACAGTGAGGAAACTGATGCCCAGGGCAGGGCAAGGACTTGCCCAAGATCCCCTGGTGAGTTAGAGGAAAAGAGAGGACTAGAAGACTGGCCTGCTGACCCTGGCCCAGTCCTTTGCACATCACCCCAAAACTCGTATAAGGAGTGTTTAGGTTTACATTTTTAGATATGTATATTTGGTATATATGTTTATATATATATTTACATATAAATAAATATGTATTGTAGATTTCTTTCTCTGCATTCATAAATTATTCCATGCAATGTTCTTTTCAAATTAAGGTAATAGGTTTTCTATTATAAATCACACTCTATTGTTTACTGGATATTTAAATTTACCTGACCCAAAGTCTTAATCACAAGTATATTCAAATGAAGAAGACAAATAAAGTGAATACTGCAGTTTATTTACATTTCCCAAAAGCATTTACTAAGCATGACTTTTGAGCAGCATTATCCTAGCTACAGCTTCCTATAGTCAATCTTATTTTCAAGACATATGAATGAAAGACATGGAGCCTAAAACAACCTACACTCCTCCCTGAGAATAGGATTAATTCTTGGCAGTACCAACAAACTGTCAAAGTTGGCCAAGCTCCTCTTCCCAAGTTAACCTGACTTTAGTTCCCAGCCTTCCTCCTCCCAGTTCCTGACATACTCTCCCCCAGGAGCAAAATTAGGAACATTTTAACAGAAAGCCAATAATGGAAACTCTAAAAGTTTAATACATGCAGTCTACTTCTTCATTAATGAGAACTATTCAAATCACTAAGCTGCTTCAAACCAAATAAGCCAGGACTGAAAGCAGCTATATGTTAACTAGGTAGACAAGAAAATATGATTTCCTAGATTTTGTCCTTAACTAGGATTGAGCTACCTGGCTTCTCAAAGATGGCCTAAGTGATTTATTTTGCAACCTCTCTGACATGTTTAGGTTAGTGCCAATTTATATTAAGACAATGAGACCCTTTGCATTTCTAGAACTTGTTTCCTCCACCTGCCCTACCCCCTTTCCCAACCAGGACCCAGAGAGCTATGGCAAGGTATGGTGGAATTTCTGCAATGTCCTTCTCTCACTTCTATTCCTTTCTCTCCTTAACCAACCAACCAACCTACAAATAACTAACAAATCCTCTTCTCTCCACACTAACTCCCTCAACCCTCCCACACATTCTTAAGAATGACTGAAATTTCTCCTCAAAAAAATATTAGCAAACTGAATCCAACAATACATTTAAAAAATCATTCACCAAATCAAGTGGGAGGGTCACAGCAATCAGATAACAAAAAGAAATAAAAAAACATCTAAACTGGTAAGGAAGAAGTAAAACTCACTATTTGTAGATGGCATAATACTACCAATAGAAAACCCTAGGGGGGCCTGGGTGGCTCAGTTGGTTGAGCATCTGCCTTCCCCTCCAGTCATGGTCTCAGAGTCCTGGGATCAAGCCTCAGGTGGGACTCCATGTTCAGTGGGGGATCTGCTTCTCCCTCTCCCTCTGCCCCTCCCCCTTGCTCATGCTTACTCTCTCTCTCTCAGACAAATAAATAAAATTTTAAAAAAAGAAAACCCTAAGGACTCCACCAAAAAACTACTAGAACTGATAAATGAATTCAGTAGGTCGCAGAATACAAAATCAATATATAGAAATCCATTGCATTGCTATACACTAAAAATGAAGTAGCAGAAAGAGAAATTAAGAAAACAATCCCTTTTACAGTTGCACCAAAAATAATAAAATACCTAGGAATAGACTTATGGAGGTGAAAGACCTATACTCTGAAAACTATAACACACTGATAAAAGAAATTGAAGACAGGCGCCTGGGTGGCTCAGATGGTTAAGCGTCTGCCTTCGGCTCAGGTCATGATCCCAGGGTGGGATCGAGCCCCGCATCGGGCTCCCTGCTCTACGGGGACCCTGCTTCTCCCTCTCCCTCTACTGCTCCCCCTGCTTGTGCTGTCTCACTCTCTATCAAATAAATAAATAAAATCTTTAAAAAAAAAAGAAATTGAAGACAACACAAATAAATGGAAAGATATTCCATGCTCATGAATTGGAAGAACAAATATTAAATGTCCACACTACACAAAACAATCTACAGATTTAATGCAATCCCTATCAAAATGCCAAAAGCATTTTTCACAGAACTAGAACAAATAATCCAGAAGATCCCAAATAGCCAAAGTAATCTTGAAAAAGAAGAACAAAATTGGAGGTATCACAATCCCAGATTTCAAGATACAATACAAAGCTGTAGTAATCAAAACAGTATGGTTCTGGCACAAACATAGACATGTAGATCAATAGAACAGAACAGAGATCCCAAAAATAAAACCATGATTATATGGTCAATTAATCTTCAACAAAGCTGGAAAGAATATCCGATAGGGAAAAGTCTCTTCAACAAATGGTGTTGGGAAAACTAGACAGAAATATGCAAAAGAATGAAACTGGACCACTTTCTTACACCATATACAAAAATAAACTCAAAATGGAGTAAAGACAAACGTGAGACCTGAAACCATCAAAATCCTAGAAAATAGCATAGGCAGTAATGTCTTTGACATTGGCTGTACCAACATTTTTCTAGATATGTCCCCAAAGCAAGGAAAACAAAAGCAAAAATGAACTATTGGGACTACATCAAAAGAAAAAGCTTCTGCATAGCAAAGGAAACAATGAAAAAAACTAAAAGACAACCTACTGAATGAGAGAAGATATTTGTAAATGACATACCCAATAAAGAGTATCCAAAATATATAAAGAACTTATAAAACTCAGCACATGCACACACAAAAATAATATAAAATAATCCATTTTAAAAATGGGCAGAAGACATGAATAGACATTTCTCCAAAAACATACAGATGGGCAACAGACACGTGAAAAGATGCTCAACATCACTCATCATCAGGGAAATGCAAATCAAAACCACAATGAGATATCACCTCACACCTGTCAGAATGGCTAAAGTCAAAAACAAGAAACAGCAAGTCTTGGCAAGGATGTGGAGAAAAAGGAAACCTCTGCACTGTTGATGGGAATGCAAACTGGCCGAGCCACTGTGGAAAACAGTATGGAAATTCCTCAAAAAGTTGAAAATAGAATTACCATATGATCCAGTAATTCCACTATTGGGTATTTACCCATAGAATATGAAAATGCTAACTTGAAAAGATATATGCACCTCTACATTTAATGCAGCATTATTTAAAATAGGCAAGATATGGAAGCAGCCCAAGTGTCCATCAATAGATGAATGGATAAAGAAGACGTGGTATATATATAATGGATGTGGTATATATATATATATATATATATATATATATATATATATATATATATAGAGAGAGAGAGAGAGAGAGAGAGAGAGAGAGAGAGAGAGATGTGGTGTACATATAATAGACTATTACTCAGCCATAAAAAATAATGAAATCTTGCCATTTGCAAGAACATGGATGAATCTATTTTCTGTTTGTTTTTAAAGAATTACTTTTAATTGCATTTTTAACACATAGGATTATGCAGTGTGTAGCAATTCTTAAATCCAGTTTTCCTCTCTATTCAGTTTCTCTCATCTCTTTGGTTCTTACTTAAATGTCTCTCTCTCAGAAGAGTAGAGTTTTTAGATTTTTCCAAGTCTCAATGTCTGACTCAGTAGAAGACAGCTGGTTTTACATATTTGTTTCAGCCTTAAAGAACATGGATAAATCTAGAGAGTATAATGCTCAGTGAAATAAGTCAGTCAGAAAAAGACAAATACCATATGAATTCACGCATATGTGGAATTTAAGAAATACAGCAGAGAAAGAAAAAAGGGAAACCAAGGAACAGATTCTTAACTATAGAGAACAAACTGATGGTTACCGGAGGTGGAGTGGGTGAGAGGATGGGTAACACAGGTAAAGGGGATTAAGAGTATATTTATCATGATGAGCACCGAGTAATACGTCAAATTGCTGAATCATTATATTGTACACCTGAAACTCATCTAACACTGTATGTTAACTATACTGGAATTAAAACGAATTTACTTATTTATTAATTTTTATTTATTTTAATTAATTTTCTTAATGACTGAAATTCCATCATCCATTTTGTTCATTATATTGTTTCAAGGGGAGTCCCTCTTTTTATCTCTTAGGTGCTCAAATACCCTTACATTCTCTATTTCAATCTACTCTCAAGAAAAGATGGAAAACACACTAAAATTGAAATGACTACCAGCACTTAAAAATGTATGTCTCTCAGGGGAGGATTTGCATTTTAACAGAGTTCTGTGAAGATATATGCCCAATGCCCATCCAGTTTCCAGGGCATAAGAGACTCTCTTTTTGTTGAATTGAATTGATATATAGCTCACTGGGCAAAAGTTAATACTTTCAAATCAAACTCTGTCTTTATTAGAGCACTGCTTTCAGAGTGATAATTTTCTATTAATAAAAGTTCATACAGGAGCATGCTAGAGTCGTGGATGACCAGGTAGCCTTTGAAAAAATGTTTGATTAAAACACTGTTGTTTTAGTCTTGGCAAACAAAATAACTCTTGTGAAAAAATTTTAATGGATGTCTTGTCTCACCAACTGTTTTATAAGCTTGAATTCAGAAAAGACATAGATACGCTATCTGAAGGACTTAATTCTCCTCAGCTCCTGACACATGTCTTACCTATAACTGAAGTTCAGCAGATGCCTGCTGAATAAATGCGCGAATTGGTTAATAAAAATGAAACGAATAGAAGGATAGGTGGATGGGTAGATGGAGGGATGAAAGAAAGAAAAGAGAAGAGTATCAATGGACTAGACGGGGAGTCCCAGATAAATGTCACAATTTACTTTCACCCAAGACAAAATTTAAATAGAGGATCAATTAGAAAGCAATGTATATATTAGAGACAGAAAAGGGAGAAGAAAAGGAAGACGAAAGGATCAGTGCCAGCAGCAGTATGGGCAGTAAGACAGTGGTGACGGTAAGAAACCCTTGGCACGCCAGGGTGTCAGAAAAGTATCTGAAACTTGGAAACAGGCAAAAAGAGATTACTGGGAACCCTTTCGGTAAAGGGCTGGGCTTGGCTTTTTATTGTCTAGGCCAGTTTACGACTCTGCAGAGGAACAGGTTAACTTGTAGATGTTTGTTTGGTAGAATAGGTAACCAGACAGGTTATGGTTTATGGCTCTATTGGATATTAACCAGTTTTGTATATAACCCCTTAATCTTATCTTAGTTTTGCCTGTAAATGCCTAGCTACTCAAATGTTCTTTTGACCAGTTTTAACATCTTGCTGGTTCTGTCATTAATGAGTTAAATAAAATCTTTGGTATATGTTCATTTTATATTTGCATGAGAGTCATGATTTTCTCTTTACCAAAAGTATCAAAGATCTTCCTTACACATCATTAGGGAAACATTAGTGATTTAGGAACTAGAACACCTAGGGTTCTGCCTGGGTCTCAGGCTGTACAATACAACCAGCCACTTTGATGTCTGGCTTCTCATCTGAGAGAGTCATTATTTTCATCCAGTGCTACCAGAGGAGTAAGAAGTAATATAATTCATATACTCCTTTTCAATGGCCAAAATAAATATTTGTTCATTCAACAATGCTTATTAAGTACCTATCTTATATGTTGTCTGTACTAGGAAATATGAGGAAATATATTATTTTGAAAAATTCAGTTATTTTCAAGTTATAGGGACATGAAAAGCCATTGTACAGTTTTTTTCCCAATTAAAAAAAAAGGAAATGTAATGGTTCTCTTTCTGTTTGAAGGAGACTAAACTTGGAAATTCTATACCAATACTAAAAATATGCCTTCAAAAGGGCCAGTGCTTTTCTAAGACCGAAGAAGGAAATTATTCCAAAACCCAAGCCAATTACTAATATTTGAAAATTCCAAGAAATTGGGCAACAAAAGCTTGAAAATCCTTAGACAAATTTCTGTATCTGTAGTAATTAGATTGAGGTCTACACAAAGCATATATTGCTCTCTCATCCCTCTAATAATTACAATGAACTGGTAATCCGAGATGACCCATTCAGACTCGTAGGTTGGTGAAAATGCTGTGTTAAAGAGATCATGATGGTAGGTTCTCTTCCTAGATGAGCTACTTAGTTGTACTCAATTCCACAGCTAAAAACTGGTTCCATATCTTCATTTAGCCATAGGAATATGGGGCAGTATGAATTAAAGAGTTCATAACTAGGAATCAGAGAACTGGGTTTTAGTCTAGATTCTATCCCTAATGGCTAGATATCCTTAGGTGTCCACTCCTAAGGTCCCTTATGAAGTCACGTGTTGGCATTATTACTATGAATGATTTAGACAGAGTTTGCCAATAAAATTAGAAAGTAACTCACTAAAATATAGCAGTAAGATAAATTGTTAAATGTTGCTAAGAAGTGGTGTAATAAAAGTTTGGAGTAACTGATAAATGGAGTCATCAAAACAAACACATGTGAGCAGCTCAGAATACAGAAGAGCGTGCCCTAAATATAATCAGGACTTATTTAGACCAAAAATTCCTAACCTGGAGAAACCTAACACAGCAATTAACATTAACCTAAGTCAAATGTCATTTTAGCAGCACCCTATTTCCTCCCTCTAGCTCTGTGCTCACCAAGATGACATACTATCCATGAATGGACTACTCATTCAACCAGCTAGAAGGGTCGGTGGCCCTTCCACTGCAATTTGGTAAACTGGGATTCCTATTTCTTAATAAAATATCCTATGAATCTGGTTTGACTTAATCAACCCAATACCACTTAAACTTCATGAAGTGACAAATTCAATTTCATGACTTTGAAATGAAGATCTCACTTCCGGCTAGAGTAATATAATTCCAAAACTGAAAACCATGAGGTTCTACCTGAGATAGGCAGCCAGCCACACCCTTATCTGCAATGAGATTGCCTCTGTGGGGCTTTGACCAGAATTTCACGTAAATAGGAGACTACCACTAGCAAACTCATTGATTAGGCTTCATTTTAATCATGTCTTCATTGAAGCACATGTCCCCAACTACATGATGACAACAAAAGAGATTTCAAGAAAAAGGAAGAATTTTCTATATGTGAAAGCCACTGATTCAATACCCTACCACTCTACGGTCTTTATAAGTTGTAGAACTTGAGAGAGCAGCCTGGGGATATAGATGCTTAAGACATTAACATTTCAACTTAACTATAGTAGTGAGAATTAATTGTTATATTTTATTTCTAGAGAGCTCTTCAAGAGAGGTTACAAAGCACTTGCATTTCAAGTCAACAAATATTTTCAGAAGGCATGTTGCACCTAAGAACTATGCATTTCAATCCCCACCGCTGTCAGTAGGTTCCAATCACTAACCAGCCAAATGGTAAAGGTGCCAAAAGGGAGCAGTTAAGCCAATTTGAATGTCTTAATACGACAGACTCTTCCATTTTTTTTTAAGAAAGAGATTAAAATTGAAATACTGAATATTTTAGGGACTTGATAAGTCTCTAAAGTTACTTTTTTTTTTTTTCCGCTTACGAAACTTAGGGACAAATTTCTGGCTGTGATCGCTGGGTCACCTGCTTTAAAACCACAGAAGAACTTGATGAGAATGCAGATTTCTGGGTCTACAGATCTACTAAACCAGTGCTGCTGGAGTGGAGCTTAGGAATCTAAATTCTTCATATATTCCCCAGGAAATTTCTAACACATGTTAGGTGAATAGGACCCTAAAAATAAAAATTAACCTGAACACCATATTGCTAACTTCAGATCCTTTTTGAACTGTATCTATTTAATGTCTCTCCCTTCTTCTCTGGGTTAGTTTATTTCATAGCAAATTCAAGAATGTTGAAATGCAGCTTTCTGGAATCATCTCCTCTCTCTGACTCTCAATCACAGCCCAAGCCCTCAAAACCACATAAAAGGTCACATTCAAACCTAGGCTTACAAAAACCACTAATTTCTCTCAGTTTGTGTGGAATTGCCTCTGTCCTGTCATGACAAACCATAACTCAGTCTGTTTTTATCAACTATAATTCTGTTACAAAGGCTGTGATTCTGGTGCTGAAGAAAACACACTGGCTTTGGTGGTAGGCAGACCTGTCATGATCCTGTCACTGGTAACTCCTTTTATTTCGGACAAGTCACTTAATCAGTCTGAGCAGTTTTCCTGTCAAGAAAATGGGAATCGTAGAGCTTGGGATTGTTTCTGTGATATGTATGTTCAGTTAATTCGATCATGCTCTCAAAAAATATTTACTCAGCAACATCTGTGCACCTGGCACCCCTAGGCCCTTGAGATTCATCAGTGAAAAAAAAAAAAAAGATTCCTGTCCTCCTGGAGCTTGCAATTTTAGGAAAAAAAGAGCTAAATGGTAAACAATAAATAAATGAATTATATCATAGGGTAAAAGTGTCAAATATAACAGGAAAAAAAAAGGCAGCATAGATGGGATCAGGACAGCAGGGGTGGGGAAGTGGGTCAAGGTAGGCTTCTTTGAGAAAGAAGGATTTGAACTGATTTGATGGAAGGAGGGAGTAAGCAAGGAGAACATTCCAGGCAGGGAACAACTGGAGTAAAGGCTGTAAGATGGGGAAAAGAAAAGGGGATCCCTTGTCAGCCACCTTGAGGACTTTGGCATCTATGCTGGGTGAAATGGAGAATAGTTGTAGGATTTTGAAGAGAGGAGTGACATGAGCATCATGATTCCTTACCTATCATTAGAAACAATGTGCTTCAACTATACATTCTAAGATACGGCCTTAAGTCCAAAAAAAAATATTTTCATAGATGAATCCTTTTCAAGAGGAATAGAGTGTGCTTGGGCTTACAGTGATTATTCTTTACAACAGAGCTTTTTTTTTTTTTAAATCTTTTTTTTTAAAGATTTTATTTATTTATTCATGAGAGACAGACAGAGAGAGAGAGAGAGAGAGAGGCAGAGGGAGAAGCAGGCTCCCAAGGAGCAGGGAGCCCGATGCGGAACTCGATCCCAGGACCCTGGGATCATGACCTGAGCCGAAGGCAGACGCTTAGCCATCTGAGCCACCCAGCTTTAAAACAGGACAAAATTTGCCAAAGGGCTCTACTACATTTGTGTAACCATCTCCAAATACAATCTCTGGAGATCAGTGTGTGGTGTTTGTGTGTGTGTGAATGGGTGTCTGCACACACACTCTCAAGCTAATACCCGAATGTTACTGCCAGCCCTACTGACATTTTAGGGCAAAACTGTGTTCCTGGATGTTGGAGCAGGGTCTGAGGAAAAAGTAGTAGCCCTAGATCTCTAGTCATGGGCCATTATTCTGGTGCAAGAAATGAAAATTCAGCTCTAGAAACACACAGCTCGGGCCACTTGACATTCTAGTGAACGATTTTATAAATTATGCATTTTCTCAATTCTGCATAGTTAAATGAGAAATGATATGTTAGATCTGTGCATGAGGAAATGGGCAGGCATTTAGGAGGAACCACATAATAAGTATCACAGTGAACAAGGGCAAAAGGATATCTTTTCCATTTTATTTTTCCACAAAACCCCTCTCATGCAGCACCATGGATTTCAAAGAAATTTTACTACTAGAACTTTGTGGTACATTTTAGGGATCCTAGCAGCAAGAGTATTAATTTCCCATGTTTCACTTCAATCCTGATATTTTTATTGAAAGTTAATTTTTCTTTACAGACCATCGTACTTGCTAATATTGCCTGAATAAAGTGTAATGATGCAATAAGGTAAAAATTGTCCCATGGAATAGACAAATGCCAGGCTATTGAATGGGGACTCTTTGTTTGCTGTTCCATCATTATTGTATGATGAACTTCATGGCCCTTTAACTATTAAACCTTCTTATCCAAAAAGGACAAACCCGTACTATGTTAACATGCTTATCTAATAAGAGAGGAGTGCAATAAAATGTGTTAATTTTCTTTTTTTGATTCTTCTGGAAAATTGAACTAAACCAAGTCAAATCTTCTGATTGGACATACAAGCTAATAAACTTCCTTCTTCATCTCTCTTCTAATTATTATATCATCTAAATGCTGGCACTCATTATTAAGTTATTCTTTCTAAGAGTGTTTACATCACTATTCAAATTGAATGGAAATCAATTGAGATGGAAAATATGGAAGTTTAAATGTATTCCTTGCCAATATAATCAGTAAGAGCATAGACTCTGGAACCAACCTGCCTGGGTTTGAAACCCTGCCTGTGCTCTGTGCCCCCTAGCTGTGTGATCAAGGGCAAGTTGTGTAACCTCTCTCTGACTCAGTTTCATTGTCAGTGAAATGGGACTAGCAATAAGAATGTTAAATATATAAATATATATATTATATATATAAAATGAATTAATATATAAAGCACTTAGAGCAGTGCCTGACCTGTGATAAGTTGCTAAATAAATAGGAGAAAAGGAACACCAGGGTGGCTCAGTCGGTTAAGCCTCTGCCTTCAGCCCATGTCATGATCCTGGGGTCCTGGGATCGACCCCCGGGTCAGGCTCCTTGTTCCGGGGGGGAGTCTGCTACCCCTCTCCCTTTGCCCCCCACCCGCTTGTGTTCTCTCTCATGTGCTCCCTCAAATAAATAAAATCTTTCTTAAAAATTAAAATTAAATTAAATTAAAATAAACAGGAAAAAATATCAAAAATCAAATGGCTCTCTCTATGACCTACTCTAAAGAAGAAGGATTGGTGGTTGGGGGGAGACAATAAAATCACTACCTCAAGCATTATTTTACAAGCTACTTTCATAGCCCACCTGGTCTCATTAAGTCTCTCCAAAGTCCTCTTGTTCATGAGGACCGTGCCCTCCCCCTGCAAAGGTAGCATCTGTACAGGTGATGCCGAGCATGAGGCCAAAACTTTCATTTCTTCTTTCTTTCTTGGATGTTCTCTCGGATTACTGGGGAAGAAACCTCAGGCTTGCCTCTGTGAGAGGAGATTTAATATGCTCCTCCTAATGTTATCTGTGGTATTTATGGAAGCTACATGGAGGAACAAACCCTAGGGGTGTGCAAAACAGAATCCAGAAGTGGTTTTATAGTTCACAACTCTCTGCCACCCTGGTAAAATGTTGATCCTGCCATCCCCAGGAGGGCTGACACGGACCAGAGTCAGAGCCATGAATATATATATACACACACACCTTTAAATACACGCGTAGTAACCACCAACTCAACAATGGTTAGTCCTCAGGCCCCTTTCCCTCCTGGGTGTTCTGTACTTACTCCCTCTGCCTGGCACAGTCTGGTCCAGCTCACATGCTACCTCCTCAGAAAAGTCTTCCGGGATCCAGCTAGTGCCTGGAACAATGGTTAGCACAAGACAGACACCTAAAAAGTAGTTACACATGAATGAAGGACTGATCTTTTCACAAAGTCAAATGACAGTGCTTATCATCTTTTTTCGAGGAGAAGAAATAGGTAACATACCCACAAGCTTCAAAATTCAAGTAACACAAAAGGATTTACAATGAAAAAATCTCCTTTATCCTTATTCCCCATCCATCCTGTTCTCCTCCCAAAAGTAACTGATGTTTCCAGTTTCTTGTGAATCCTTCAGAGATACTGTGCATTTGCCAACCAATACGTATATAGTCTGCCCTTGCCTCTGCCCCCACCCCGTTTATGACCATTTTAGACAATCTTCTGTTCTAACCTTCTCTCCCCAGAGCTCAAAAAAACCTAGTATAATTGAACTTACAGAGTTATCAAATCAAAGAATAATTATTTGAGTTCTTTTAAACTGAGAGCTCCTCTGGTATTAAAAACTAGATATTTCATTTATAAAAATTTATTTCGCCACTCATTTTTCAGAAAACTATTTGTTGCCAAAGCCAATAAATGTAAAATCTGTAGATAAGCTCATGAGCAGATAATCTTTCTACGGTCTAGGATATATTAAGGAGAGGTTCAGAAACACATCAATGTAGAGCTGTGAGATATGTTTATATTTAACATCAGTGCAAAAGTGATTTTTAAGCAGAGAGGGCTTCTTGAAACCAATTAGCCACTTTTAACTTTTGATTATTTTCTGGAATTACTGACATAGGTTAAAAATCTCCAGGTCTAGGGGAGCCTGGGTGGCTCAGTTGTTAAGCGTCTGCCTTCGGCTCAGGTCATGATCCCAGGGTCCTGGGATCGAGTCCCGCATTAGGCTCCCTGCTCCGCGGGAAGCCTGCTTCTCCCTCTCCACTCCCCCTGCTTGTGTTCCCTCTCTCTGTCTGTGTCTCTTTCTGTCAAATAAATAAATAAAATCTTTATTAAAAAAAATTCTCCAGGTCTATGTGATTGAGATCTAATTATGCTTTTTGAGCCTCTAATGCCAACATTCCTATATTTCTACCCACGCAACTGCATGAAACCATGACTTACCCTCTCCTCCTTTCCAGAGCACTTTTACCTGTCCCACCCTCCTCCCAGGGGGTAGACCAGTCTCCACCCAGTACAGCCCTCTCTACCTCTTTCTTTTATCCCCATTTTCAGATTTTCAGTTCTTACAAAAGTTTCTAAATTAACTGACTTAAAGTCAATACTTTCCCACCATGAAGCCTATTATGGAAATGAATAAAACTGAAGAATAATGAATTAAAGATAATTTTGCTTTTTGTACCATTTGCCTTATTTGACTCACAAATTTCACATTTAAACAAAAGAAGTTAGGGCTGAAATAGAAAACTATTACGATGAGAAAAGAAAAATACTTAATAGAAATTAAATTAATTATGAAGGGCAGGTATATTTCTCTTAAAAGGAAAATAGATAACTTGACAAAAGCATTCAAACAAGAGATTTATAACAGTATTAGTTATGCATTAAAATATGATTTTTTTTTTGCATAGACAACTAGTAAATTGCCTTGGAAAACTTGGGCTTTTTCCCAACCTGTGGCAAACTGAATTAAACACTAAAAGGTATTCTAGGACCCAATTTAAATGTAGAGAAGGGCGTTTTCTACACACGCATCTCAAACACCAGTAGGATGTCCTACAGTTCAACTCAATTCTGACACTATCTACTCAGAGATAGCATCAGATTCCACAGGTTAAGGGCTCAGTCCTACAAGACTATCCACTTCCCACCCCCTTCAGAAGCCAGCTGCAAATCTAGGTGATTACTTGTGTTTGTGACTGGCTGTGAATCAGAGGTTCCCACAACTCCTTCCCTGGGTTCAACCCCTTCCCTCACAAAACTCAGAGAAACATTTTACTTAATAGATCAGTGGTTTATTTTAAAAAGGATATAAATCAGGAACAGCCAGATGGAAGAAGGTATGGGGCACGGTGTGGGGCAAAGACACAAAACTTCCATGTCCTCTCCAAGTGTGCCACTCTCCCCTAATTTCCATGCTTTCGCCAGCCAAGAAATCTCCACACCTGATTCTGTTGGGGTTTTATGGAGGCTTCATTACATAGGCATGAGTGATTAAATCATTGACTCTTGGCAATGGAACTAAATCTCCAGAGCGGTTCCAATCCTCTAATAACAAGGTTGGATCCACAGGCAACCAGCCCTCATCCTTAGGTGGGGGGGGTCCCCAAAGTCACCTTATTAACATAACAAAAGACACCTTTATGGCTATCAAAGCTTAGAAGATCCCAAACCTTTTAGAAGCTCTGTGCTAGAATGGGGATGAAGAACAAATATATATTTCTTATTATCAATCACAATATCACAAACTAACTTCTGCACTTTGTCCTCTATTGCAGATAGGCTATATTTCAAACTGGTTAGAGAAATTAGAAAATGTGACTCTAGAGTTTTTATAATTTATTCAGTATTACATTTTTATATTACAGAAACTGTATATATGTATATCATATATGTAAATAGATATGTGTCTTTACATATTTTTTTTCATAATGGAAACTATAGAAAGCAAACCAACACTTGACAACATTTGCTTGGCTGGAAAAAATATGCAGAATATACACTGATTCACAAATGGAGGTTCACCCAAGGTGGGTATTAGAATCTCAAAAAAAAAAAAAAAAAAGGAAGACAAAGAATGTGATTTTTTTTTAATCAACCATGGGCAAGGATTTTAAGGGTTGCAAAACACTGGCATGTGAGAGATATAAAGGCAATAAATGAGTATCACGGCTGTTTGGGCTCCTGCCCTGAGCTCACAATCATAATTCTAACAGCCAACACTTTGACCACCACTCGGTGCCAAGTACTGGGCTAAGCATTATGGCACCATCTCATTTATTCCTCCCTGGCCCTCAGGATACATACTATTAATATCTCCACTTTGTGGGTGAAAGCAGGGGATGCTTCCAGGGCTCAAATAACTTACCCAAGATCACACAGAGAGTGAATTCAAAGCCAATATTTGAAACAGGACATCCATGCTCTTAATCATCTTACTCGACTGGAAAGCACTGATTTTTGCCTCTCATTAATACAGTCCCATTAATATCCTTGCTATATTTGACTGTAATTACCTTACACAGTCTTCCCTTCTCTCAAACCGTATCATTTCTCAAGAGCTATGTTCCAAAGTTATTTGGATATTCAGCATAAACTAGCAGGCATGGATCATATTAGGATTCAAATTGTCGAATTAGTGGCTCCCTACAAATATGTCCTGTGGTGAGGTATATAATGAAAGCTCTTTTTTCTACTAGGAATAATAATACTAATAGCTAATCAGTATTATCATGTGCTAGGTATTCTGAGAGCTTTAATCTTATTAACTGAAATTGATTTAATCTTCATCACAACTCTGAGTAAGATACTATTATTATATCTAATTTAAAGATGAGAAAACTAAAAATGTGTTTCTTGAAGGCCTATGAAAATATATGATCCCTATAAAGATATGTAAGGAAACTGCAAAATAAGTGCTTAATATATAGCTATATAAATGTAAGCAAACATATAAATGCTGCTATATATAGCATACATAGGCTCTGTTAATTACTGAATCCAATATACTTCAAATCTTTATTACATCTGAAAACAACTCGTAGGATAGATCTTTCTCACTTACAGGGATCCCTGAGTATATTCACTATGCTCGCTAAGACATCACAGCCAACCTTTAAACAAGTTACTCATTGCCAAATAACTCAAAAACAAAACTATAAAAATCTCTCAAAAGTCTTACAAAAAGAGAGAGAGAGAGAGAGACAGAACAAGAGAGAAAAATGTTGGGGAGTTTCCCAAAGGAAATGAAAGGAGCTCAAAATGCCATAATTTGTGCATGTAACAGCTTAAGAAGCCTAGGAAGAACTGAGGACTTGACATTCACTTTGTTCAAGTTCATTCTAAGTTTAAGATGCTCCAAAGAACCACAAAATAAGATTTGAAAGCTGATGATCCTGCTCTGCTCCCTGCTGGCTGCATGACCCTGGACAAAGGCCTTAGCAGCCCTGTTCCCTAGCATCAAGCAGGGCCATTGTAAAGACTAAACAAGATGGTATATTGGAAAATGCTTTGCCAATGATAAATTTCTACAGAAGATGTGGCTGTGAATCTTAGCTATACAGTTTTTCTCTTATTCAGGGAAAAACCATTAAAATTGTAAGGTATTTTTAAAAGAAATATTGTTTTCTTACCTTTAAATAAATACAACTGACAAAATGTTGTCGAGTATATATCTGCCCTTTCTGTAAATGGCTAAGAATAATTAGCCTATTGCCTTTCTGTGAATGAGCATTTCTTTGAAGCTGGATAAGTTTATTTAAGTAGTTCCAGCATACTCTCTGAAACATTCGTTGTGCCTATCATATCTCATCAAGGGATCTTGGACAGGAGGCAGCCACCAGCCTCTGGGTTAGGTGCTGCCAAAGACCCAGAAGCCAAATATCCACTCCATTTTCTCAAAAGCCCAAACTCAGGAGCTGCCTGTTGGGTTGCCCTGGACTATGTGAGAATCTCAGAGACTCTCCCTGTCCCTCAAGGCCTGGGCCTGCGCAAAAGAGACAAAGAAAGTCTTTTCTTGAGTCTGGTGAGGAGATGACTCAATTTACCAGCCTGGCTTCCCTCAGCCTCAAAATTTTAAGGGGACCAAAGCAAGGGGCACCTGCAGGCCCATCTTCACACAGAGGTCACAGGATGTCAAATAAGGAGAGAGAGACAGAGAGAGAGAGAGAGAAGCATGGTGGAATCCAGCAATTGTCCATCTATATGCCAATTAATGTCGACAATATTCCTACCTGGCCTAGCGGAGCTTCCAATATTGAGTGCAGTCAAATCCCCACCTCCCCCTTCTCTTAAACTGTCTCCCCACCCCAATACCTGTTTTCATGCACTCATATGCATTATGCATAGAATTTATGTTTTCTACTTGGGAGAGACTATAGCAGGGGTAGTTGGAGGGGAGAAAGATTAAAAAGCGGAAGGAGCAAAGGGTAAGGAAATCTATTCTCCCTCTGCCTCTTACTCCTCCCCTCCATGCTTTGAGGGAAAAAAGGCCAGATACTGGTGGAAGAGTTCAAGAGAGATCTGGTGCTGCAGAATTCAGAATGTCAACTCCCCATTTATGGGGAACACTCCTAGATGCATATAAAAGAATCCAGGGGCCAGAATCCCACCACTTCAAGGTTGTTTTGTCTGTCCTTGTTCAACTACAGAGCCAAGGATTGAATTAATTATACTCCATAGTTCATGGCACATCAGTTTCCTTGGCTCCAAGAAAGGTCTCACTTTTATTTTACTTTTGAATTTTCTCCCTATCCCCTATTTCTGTTTCCATCTCCCTCTCCCACCACTGACCATGTTTCTAATGTGTTTGATATCTATTCCTTTCACTGGACCAATCCTACCCTGTACCCATACCTCTTCCCAGTCTCAGCACCAAGTCTCCAGGGTCTTCTTCCATCCTCACATTTGATCACACCTTGATGTCAGCTTTGGCACCCCAGTTTACCTGCCCCTCTGCCTCCTCACTTGCTATTTCATTCGCTTCATTCTCTGCTGACTTCATATCACCGTGACTGATGGATGAGTACCTCCCCTCTAGGCTCAGGGCTGTGGCCCTCCAAGAAGGACAACCCTGACAGGCATGGTCTGGAACCTCCAGGGAGGACTTTGGCTCCCCAGAGTCAGGGAACCTCTATCTACATATAACCAAAAAAATTACTCATCTGGAGCTCCGATGATATGTCAGCCACACTCCTAATTCAGAGTTAGGGAATAAAAATATCTTCCTCAGTGATACTGGGCTTTACTTGAGGGGAATTTGGAAAGCACACAAGGAAAAAAACACCAGTCTATATCTGCTCTTTATCAGTGATGGTCTGCTCTTCAGGATTTACAAGGCAACCATGACACTCAGGCATTGACTCACTCTCCAGAATGCAGGCAATATATGCCCCCAACTCTTAAGAAAAATAATGGAAAAAATATTGTGTTTACAACACTATAAAGGGATTAAAAAGGAGCCATGGCCTACCAAACTAACAAAGTTCAGATTTGTGCCACTTTGGGGAGCCTGTTGCTGGTCTGGGTTTAGTGGTCCCTGCTGTAGACTGAGGACTTCCTTACATGTCCAGGGAAATTCTGGTCACCCATGAGACACACTGTTGTAGGATTTTCACAGCAGGCACATCCCAGAGATGGCTTGGCCAAATAGGCTTAATAAATGTGTCCTTTAAAAAAAAGTACGTAACTTTGTGTAGTGACAGATGGTAACTAGACTTATTGTGGTGATCATTTCACAGTGTATACAAACGTCAAATCATTATGTTGTACACCTAAAACTAATATAATGTTTCTGTCAATTATACTTCCAAAAAAGTGTGTCCTTTATGAAAAAGGCCTCAAAATATGTAATACCTTGGAAATTCTTTGAAACTCATTTTAAATCTTCAATCTGGCAGTGTCAAGCAGAAACAATATGAAGCAGCATATGTTTTTAAGTATCACAGCTGTCGTCTTAAAAGCTGTGTCGGCTTTAGTTCAACTAACAAACTCATTTCCTGCAAATAAAGGGTGGAAGAGACAAATACCCATATCTCTGCACTGAAAATGCATGTGCTTGAGTATTATTCTTCACTTACATGTAGCATTTTTTATTTGCAAAAGGCTTTGCCAGCACCCTGGTTACTCCATATGGCAATCCTGTGAATTATATTTTCTAAATTGACAGACAAGAGAACTGAAACAGATCATGTCACAGGTGGAACGGCCTGCACTCCTGGGTCCTGCTGCTCCCTGGGTGAGGGTGAGATGGGGGGAAACACAGGGTGCATTCAGAGACCTGAAAATCATGACTTCCTGTCCTGTTCTGGGGGGATGCGTGAGCTGGTGAAATCTCTCCTAGTCGGATGTGGGAGTGAAATGCTGGTCTACATGTGATGATTCTTTTCTCCTAAGATACTTAAAGTACTTTTCGGGTAATGGCTCACAAATTACTCGAACATCTTAATGATATGTGTCTGTGGCAGATATTATCTCCATTTTAGCATTGAGGAGAAAATCGAAGCACAGAATCATAGAACAACTCGGAGCCTCTCCTGGCTCCTGGGCAGCAGGCTGATTTAGCAAAAGACCATGCATTAAGTTCAAAGAGGGACTTGTCTACAGAAAAGACTTCAAATGCGATTATCTACTAGGGACAAAACTAAGACATAAGTGTGTGTTAAACCCAGAACTGAGTCCTTTGCATTGCTGATTCTCAAAAAACATTAACTGACTGCAGTAACTGTAAGAATCTGCTTGTTCTTTGCTTAGGAGCCCATCCCAGACCCACTTTGGTCATTTAAACTTCTTTCCAAGACCAATAAATTCTTACTGAAGTATTTTGTTCACCTCTTTTCAGAAAATAAAACCCAGGTGACTGGGCGGCTCAGTCGTTAAGCGTCTGCCTTCGGCTCAGGTCATGATCCCGGGGTCCTGGGATCGAGCCCCACATCGGGCTCCCCGCTCAGCGGGAAGCCTGCTTCTCCCTCTCTCACTTTCCCTGCTTGTGTTCCCTCTCTCTCTATGTCTCTCTCTCTCTGTCAAATAAATAAAATCTTTAAGAAAAAGAAAATAAAACCCTTCTTTGTTTCTCTGGCAAAAATTCAACCAAAAAAAAAAAAAAAACGCTTTATAAAAGAAACAAAAAAGAAATGGAGCATGTCTAGTTCCTGTGATGCTTAATTAACCAGGTACCTCTTCACATGTGTGTGTGCTTATTCATTTAATTTTCCAGCTCTCCTAGGAATCCAAATGTAAAATAGAGCACTTGGGAACAACTCACAAACTTACAAGGCACTCTAGGGAATACAAGGTCTATAAACTGACACATTAGCCTCATCCACAGCCGGGTGCGAAGTACTTTTACTGCCACAATATGGACCACAGTGTTTCTAATACAGAAATAATTTGGTATCAGTAACCAATATAACATTGGCACCGAAACGTCCTTCATTTCCCTTAACTGCTTCCGGCCTGTAGAAAAGCAAATGCAGTTGAGTGGAAATTGCTTTTCAAGGAGTTGTGTCTGCACAAGAAATGTGAAGCCAGGGACTCAGAGTCCATCTCATCCAACCATGCCCAACACCGAGGACTTTCTATTTGAAAACATGACAGAGAGTTCACATGGTGGCTTCTGGTGTTGAATTTAGATGATTTTTCAGTACAATCATACTGAATACAGTTTCTACAAAGCCAATAATCAGGGGTACAAAAATACAACCTTTACTTTTCCTACCACTGAACTGAACTTTTATCTCAAGCTCCCAGTCTTCTCTGTGGCAGGTAAGTTAATCTTCCTAACTTAATTCAAATTATTAATTCTTCAGTCATTTCATGGATAAAATCAGACAAATTCAGGTTTTCAACCCTTTCCCTTTCATTCTCTTGAAACGACAGTGTAGTTCTGTGGGTTTGTGTGTGGCAGGCATTGGGAAGTGAGGAGCTCCTCCCTTGGCATCTGCTGAGGGCACCCCCACCTGCAGGTCTTGGGTAATTGGCCACCATTTCCAAAGCATACCCTTCCCTTGTGCAAGTGTGCATTATGGCCCCCAGCTTTTCCATGTTGCTCCTGCTTACACTGAACCCTTGTCACCAACCTCTCTTGCCCATGTCCACAACCCCCTCAGGGACACTGAAAATTACTGTGGGCTCTTCTCTGGGCTTCGGGAGACTCCAAACTATCAGAACCTTTCTCACCTAGACTGGGCCAGCTGCTGTCTCTGCTTTGCTGATGCTTCAGTGTGTTCGTGAGATTTGCTGCTGAGACCAGGAAGTGAGGCACAGATCTTTCCCTGGGAACCCTCCAAACCAAGCTGAGCTAGTAAATTCACCCAGGGATTGGTCACTGCTCAACAAGGACTCCAGAGCCAGACTGCTGAATACAAACACTGGCTCTGACATGGTCACTTTGGGTCTATCACTTGAACACTCTGTGCCTCAGTTTTTTTCATCTGAAAAATGAGATCTATCTCATAAGGTTGATGAGAAGAGTAAATGAATTTTTTTTCAGCAAAATAATTTTATTTTCTAACACATGGTAAACATATACATCCAATATGCACTCGTCTTGCACATTTATTCACAAATGACTTCCAAATTATAATTGCTTTGATATTGAAACATGTACTAACAAGTAAATGAATTTTAAAAGCAATGCACTTAGAGTAATGCTTGGCACATAGTAAGTACTAGATGTGTTGGGTACTGTTACTGCCGTTAGTCCATGATGGAGGATGGGATGGGGCATCCCTACTCCTAGAAACATATCAGCACCCCCACCCAAACTTTTAGGAGGAGAACTAGTTGTCACCTTCATGCAGTCTTTCCAAATCTATTGTCTTTTATATGAACTTTGTGCTCTGAATCCTTCAGTCTCTTAGCCCTCTGGATCTCAAAATATCTTTTCTCTTTCAAAAACCTACACTTCTGCAATTTAAATCCTTCACTCTGCTGTAGATATCAAAAAACTATTGCACTACTAGAAATTCAAAGTCAAGAATTTGTCTTCAGCACTTTTCTCTACCCTAAGATAATAACCCTGCGCCCTGTGATCAAGTATATATGATGGAGAAATTGTAAGCTAAAAAGTTAGCATTTCTCTTAATTTAACTGCTAGTCTGATCATTTTGTGGGGAGAAGAATAACAAGGAGGCTAGACTGGCCATGCCTATTCCATGCTTCGAATCCTGAGAGCAGTTACACTAGCCAAGGCAATATCCCACTAAACTAATTACTTGAGGCAATTCATGTAAAAATGCAAAAACACACCAAAACAGGTGCTCTGTAGCCCATATGCAACAACACAAAAACAACCCATACCACCAAGACTCAGCTGCTATCAAGACTATTAGAACAAAGGGCACCTGGGTGGCTCAGTGGTTAAGCGTCTGCCTTCGGCTCAGGTCATGATCCCCGAGTCCTGGGATCGAGTCCCCCATCAGGCTCCCTGCTTAGCGGGCAGCCTGCTTCTCCCTCTCCCACTCCCCCTGCTTGTGTTCCCTCTCTTGCTGTGCCTCTCTCTGTCAAATAAATAAATAAAATCTTTTTTAAAAAAGACTATTAGAACAAAGATGCTAATGGATTTACTGAAAAATTAAAACTAGTAATAATTCTGTTCTCACAAGAGCTTTGTCCTGAGCACAACTGGCATCAACACCTTGAGAACTAATGGGTAGCTGATTTAAGGAGGATCCTCTTGAAATGTATTTAAAGCATGGATTTCCCATTGGGATTTTCATTTTAAGATCCAAATACGTTTTTGGTTACTGAACCAGATCCTCTGGCATTAAAGTACATCCCCAGTGCATACTCAGATTTATATGGCCTCTTCCAGGCCACTAGAGCAATATTTGATGAGTTATGACCCAGGTTACACGAGGACATTACTCACCCTGAGTCCACGAAAACATCTGTTTGGCTCCACAGGCTCTAAAGTTAGAGCTTAAAGTAAAGTCTTCAAAAGCCTTTTTAAGAAACACCCAAAGGACACTACCAGGCATTTTAAATCAACCCACATGCATTTGAACTTCAAGGGGTCAAACTTTGTGTGAGAAAAGATAACACCTTTTTCTCAACAGTTTTACTCTACCTCAATACAATGTTCTTCCCATAACATGCTTTCAGTATCAGTTTTTCAGGCACTAATGAATCCACAGCCTCAGCTCCGTGGTTACAGCTGAGTTCATTATGATAGATGAGAGGCAGGATACTTGAGAATGCCCCAGGCAGGGAGCTTTTAAAATCTCAGATTCATTTATGTATGGAAATGGAGCCTGTCCCATGTTTCTGTAAAACCACTAAACTATTGATCATTTTTATTGGCATCACTTTCATTCGAACAGTCTCAGACTGATATTAAATGTATAATTAAATGACTGCCCAATTGTTTGGTTTCAGATAATGGTAATAGCTCACACTTACAGAGGGTTCATTATGGTCTACTCACCATACTAAGCTATTTGTGAATATTATCCAATTTGGTACTACAAACATTGCCATTTTACATAAGCTTCATGAAAGTTTGGAAACTTGTCTAAGGTCACCCGGCTCATCATTGTGTAAAAACTTAAAGCAAATCTTTACAAAATATGAATATTCTTATATGACTCTAAGAATATCATAAGTAATCCTTACTTCTCAATTCTTAAAAAATTCTTGTTTAAAAAAGTGAAGTCCCATTACATAAACAATGAAAAATTAAAAACCATTAAATTGAACAAAACATTTTGTCATAAAAACAATTTTGTACTGATATCTGCTTCTTAATAGCCCATGCTTAAAATAATCCAAGTTTTAGAGTTTCCCAAAACTTGATCTGGACAGAGTAATTTTTTATTGTACATTGTACTTGGATTAAGTGTTGACTTACTGTCACTTTCATCCATTTTTCACTCTTTGATAATATTATGTTTGAGTAGTAGTTCATTTTTATGCCATTAAAATGTAGAAACACTGTAAATCCATACAAAATGTCATATGTAATGTTGTAAAAACTTCCACAGCTTATGTCTAGTGAGGTACTTATAATAATTAATTTCACCACGGGGCAACTTTTATTACATGAATAGATCTAAATGATAAGGTTGGCATGGACAGGGCATGGACATTACAAGATGTAAGTTCAAAATAAAGTTTTTAGGAAAAATTTGTAGGCAAAGAAGTAGCAAAAGTTATAAGCTTCATCCTCTTGCTATCCTGCAAAGTAGGCTATGTTGGGTCACACACAGCCAGGCCAGCCACGGAAAGTGCACCAAAGGAAGGACCCACCTTGCATAGTTACAGAGGCATTGAAAGGAGCCAGGAAAGATCTCCATACATATGAAATGATGGGAACTCTATGGTAGATGAGATGTCCAGTTAGAAAGAGGGACTCACCTGCAGCACCTGAGTGGCTCAGTCTGTTAAGGGACTGACTCTTGATTTCGACTCAGGTTAGGATCTTAGGATCGTGAGATCGAGCTGACCCTAAGCTCCTCCAGGAGCCCCAGGTGGGCCTCCACATTTGGCTCCGCCCCAGGCTCTGCATTGGGCTCCACGCCCAGCACAGAGTCTGCTTGAGATTCTTTCTCTCCCTCTCCCATTGCCCCTCCCCCTGCTCACAGTCCATAAATAAATAAATAAATAAATAAATAAATAAATAAATAAATAAATAAATAAATAAAATCTTTTTTAGAGAAAGAAAGAGGGACTCACCTGAGTTCCACCTCTGGCATAGCCTACTCTTCTGAGGAGCTGTCGTGGACCCAGAACCAATGTCCAGAGGGGCAGGAATGAGCCTCCAGAAGTCTCTGGAATTGTAGATTTTCAGGATTCAAGTGAATATTTTTAGCATTTTAGTCTCAAATAGGAACAGCTTCAAATATGTTAAAAGGACACAGTAGCCAACTTGAAGGGGCTCCTAATAGTCAGATCTGAGACAATTTGAGCAACAACAACAAAAAAGGAGAGTATTGGGTTATAATCCATGGACTGAAATAAAAGTCCAGAGTTCACAGCGATATAAATAAATTAAACACATACGTACATTAAATGAAGAGAAATCTCTTCCATACAATAGATTTTCAACTAACAAATATTGGTTGAAGGAATCATGAAAATAGAAAATCTAGTTGGCAAACACCACAGTAATAATTGTTTCAGACAAGAATCGTTGACAAATGCTAAAATTTGTAGGTGAAAATTTTATGCGAGCTAGGATAATTACAGTCTCAAAGTATCTATCTTTCCATATGATTTGTATTATGATGGGGATAAGAGTAACTTCTTGGAGAAACCTGACAGACGTTCTCCTTCAACGAGTACTTAAAGTTATCACCAGTAATGGGGCAAATTAATACTTTGTGCCTCTCAATATGATGCATTGAAAAAGATACAATATCATGTATCCACGTGATATTCTTGCCAAAAATGCATAATCTCAATTTAATCATGAGGAAAAATCAGAAAAATGCAAATTTAGTTACAATCTAGAAAATAACAAGTCGATACTCTTCAAAAGTGTTCAGCTCAATGAAAGGCAAAAAGCAGAAGACCAAAGAACTACAGGAAGCACCATCAGAGCAATACTGTTGGCCCTTCTCGGTTCCTCAGCTGTTCCAAGATGGGGACAGGCCCCCCTGTGGGTGGGAGGGAAGGACAGCGGCAGCAAGGTCGCTCTGTGCTGCCTGTGGCTAGGTGGTAAACCTGCCTACTCCTAGACAAAAACATTAGCAAGACCTGGAGCTATATTCTCCAACAGCTTTATCAGTTATTAAGCTGACATTTTGCTTTCTATCAGTCTGATTCCTGGACTATTCTCAATAGGTCTGAACCTAGACAGAAAAGAGATAGCGTTATTTATGAGTAGAGTGACCGTATACTTTACTGTCCAAACTGAGACACTTCTGAAAAAGAAAGGCAACACTATTAATAATTACTCCAGGACTACAGACAAATGTGGGACTTGTCCCTGGCAAACTGGATGCGTGATGACCCTTATTTATTAGCCCAGCTTATACATGAGCGGAGATGTTGAGAATTAGACAAAATGAAATTTAGGGAGAAAAAGAACACTCTGAGATTGATGCACTGGCTTAGTCTTTAGGCTTTTTAGACTTTTTTTAACCTTTTCATTGTAAAATAAAACACAGATACAGAAAACCACACATAAGTGCACTGCTTAATGAATATTATAAACACTCTTGTAACTATCATCTATGTCAAGAAATTGCCATTTACCAACCACTCCAGTAGCTCATCCACATGCCCTACCCCAACACAGCCACCTCCTTCCCTCCAAAAGTAACCTCTATCTTCCCTTAGTTATCACTACCTTATATTTCTTTTTGGTTTTTTTAGACTCAATAATTTAGTCTTGCCCAGTTTCAAAATTTTAAAATGTCATTTAAATCTCTTTTAATCTACAGAATTTCCCCTCTATTTTTTTTTCCTCACATTTTATCTGATGGAAAATTCATACCATTTGGCCTGGTTTCCCACCATCTGGGTGTTGCTGGCTCCACATTCATGGTGCAGTTCAACATGTTCTTCTGTCCTCTATATGTCCTGCATATGGCACCTGGATCCAAACACTTGGTCAGACTCAGGCTCAATCACTTTGGTAAGTCTATAAGTGGTCATGTTATCTCTCTTTTTGTGATGTTAACAGCCATTGACACTCTTTGCCAGATCCATTCATTCACTGGGAGTAGTCAAATGGTGATATTCCACTTCTACATTTTATCTTCATTTATTAGCTAGGATATTTTTATAAACAGATGCTTAACTCATCTACTATTTAGTTACCCAGTATAACCACTGATATAGTTTGTGTAAGAAATGCTTCTTTCCCTTTAAAAAAAGTTCTAAGATAGTTAATCAGCTCCCCATCATCTTCTGAATATTATCAATAATTTTACATCACTATGAACTCATTAATTTAAACATATTATGTGAGTTTCAATTCACTGAGTTTCTTATCCTTAATAAACCTCAAATGTCCCATCTTTGGCCAGTGGAGTCCTCTTCAAGTTGACTCTGAGTCCTTTTGACACTACCAGAGTAGTCTTTGAGAGCCGTCTTACTGTTTGGTATGACAAAATATTCTAGACTCACCATGTACAAGAGGGATTTAAACTAGATGATTTCTAGACATCCTTCCAGCTTTACAATATTGAGACTATAATGTCTTAAATTAATTGGAAACATTTGTTTTTACAGTATATCATATTATCATCTTTCCATTATAATTTTTTACCCTGCTATGGCATTTATCAGAACTTTCCATATATCAGAATTATTTTAGGAGAGGCACCTGGGTGGCTCAGTCATTAAGCATCTGCCTTCGGCTCAGGTCGGGCTCCCTGCTCCCCGGGAAGCCTGCTTCTCCCTCTCCCACTCCCCCTGCTTGTGTTCCCTCCCTTGCTGTCTCTCTCTCTGTCAAATAAATAAATAAAATCTTTAAAAAAAAAAGAATTATTTTAAGAGTTTCACATTTCTCTTGCCTACCACACTATGAACCCCTGGAAGGCAAGGATATGCCCTGTTCTTGTCTTATCCCCTCACCCCATAACACATTATAGATAATGGGCAAATGCTTACTAGATTAAACTGAACCATAAGACTTGTCTAGTTTACAATCTTAGAAGACTACATTATTGGATGAACTCTCTCTATTATAGAGATACAATTTGAGGTACAATCACTGATATACCAAGATAGCAAATAATTTACTCGCTAATATGGAAGAAAGAACAGGAGATACATCGATACCGCATTTCAAATGAAACGTTAAAAAAAAGTTAACACATCCCTTATAAGTTATCAGCTCTATCCTGTATTCTGAGAGGCTTTCAGAAAAATTTCACAACATCCCCTAACTTTTATTTTTGTAAGGAATGGAGAGTGGTGAGGTTTCTTCCAGAACACTGTAAATTTAGGGCCTATTGATGCAGGACCACTGCCATGCAGATGGACAGGAAGGCCAAGAACCATGGGTTTGGGGTTTCTTTTAATTTTCTTTTAAGATTTTTGTTTATTTATTTGAGAGAGAGAGCACAAGTGGGGGAGGGAGAGGGAGAAGCAGACTCCCCACTGAGCAGGGAGCCCAATGCGGGACTTGATCCCAGAACCCAAGGATCATGACCTGAGCAGAAGGCAGACGCTTAACTGATTGAGCCACCCAGGAGCCCTTTTTTGTTTTTGTTTTTTGTTTTTTAAGATTCTTGTTTCTTGTGCAGGCAGCTGAAGAGGGAACCCTGCGTGTTCTGGGGCATTGCTATTCAAGACAGAGTATGAGTGCAGGAGATGCGAGAAGCCTGTGTGGGGACTCTGACCTGCTTTAGGTCTTCACATTTATGAAACCTAAAGAGCAGAAACTTTTCCTTCTGTTACAATAAAAAAAAAAAACATGAATAATAATGTTAAAATTAGTTACCAGCAGTATGTTCAAGATGGACTACAGCCATATGTTCTTATTTAAACTAAGCAACAGGCAAAGTAAGTATTTAACATTTTTTAATGGAATGGTTTATTGTGGGTATCCTACTGCTCTGTGGCAAGCTGTGTAACTGTTGCCCTTCTTGTCAGAAAATGGGACTTTTTGCCCCCCAGTATGTGCCTTAAGAAGCATGTTGGTCACTCAGTGCATTAAACATACAATAATTTCCTTTGTTAAAAGTCATTTTTAGAAGATTTCTGCTTCCAGGAATATGAAACACATACTTTTCTCTAGTCCTCCAATGAGTATTATGAGTAACCTAGACATTATACATAAAATCAACACAAAAAGACGCTGAAAGGTGAAGAGAATGATAACCTGACACCCTGTTTCAAGACTCACCTGGGCAGTGTCTTGCTCTGTCCATAGTCAACACTGTTTCGCTTTGTATAAATAATGCCTTTGGGAAGTGTCTCATCGTCAGAGAGCCCACGGGTCTGTGTTTCCCCATGGACTGCTTGTTGCCCCTCTCCCTGATAATCTTGAGCTAAGGAAAAAACACTTCAACAGCACCCAAGTGGTGGTCCAATTACAGTAGGTAAGAGCATCACCGTGTGACCAGATCTCTGGTCCATTCTGGGCTGAGAAATCTCAGAATATAAGTTCAAAGAAATTTCAAAAAATTCCCAGAGCAATGAATTCTTCCTCCAGTTCTTAACAACAACTAACACTTATTGAGCATCAACTGGGCACCAGCATTTTTCTCCAGCCTTTAAATAGATTAACACACTTAATTTACACGCATGAACTGGAGTCACCCTTTTTATTTGGGAAACTGAGGCACAGAATGGTTGCATAACTCACTCAAAGTCCTAGAGGAAGTGGGAGAACCAGGATCTAGATCTTAGTAACCAATCTCTAGACGTCTCTGGCTTTGGAGACAAAAATGCTTAACATCGTAATAGTAACCACTTGATAAGAAAAGCTCTAATATTTTGCTTGCTTATTTAACTAAAGTTTATACTATACTTCCAGCCAGTACTCCAGACTATGATTGCCTTTGAAAATAAAATGACTAACTGGATGAATGAAAGAATGAATGAACAAAGATAAAATTTACAGGTCATGCACAGAAATAACTTGCAATTCTCCATTTGCCTTCACAAATCTCTCTGAAGGCACAGCCACTTACAAGTGACATTATCCACGTCAAAAGAAAAGATACTCTGAAAGTTCATTTACAAGGATGACACATAAATGCTATCAGAATTATTATCAAAGTTCATTTGTTTTGTGATAAATTTTTACCAAATAATAAATCACTATTAATCTGTTTAGAAAGATATTATCAAAGTTCATTTAAGTGGATAGCATTTGTTCCCTGAGTAATTAAGTATGTGTGTCCTTTTATGATGTAATGTTTCAAAGCCGACCATTTGCTGGTGATACAAATTGACAGGATTGAGAGGTGATTTGTGGGAGAATTATTACAAATGTTGCACTGAAGAAACTAAATATGTTTCTACTGTGTAAGAACTATTAGTGAAGGGACGCCTGGGTGGCTCAGTGGGTTAAGCTTCTGCCTTCAGCTCAGGTCATGATCTCAGGGTCCTGGTGGGGGGGGGCGGGTATCTGCTTCTCCCTCTGCTCCTCCCCCTGCTTGTGCTCTTTCTCGCTCTCTCTCAACTAAAGAAAAATAAAATCTTTAAAAAAATAAAAGTTGTGCTAAAACGTCACTATATACTAGAATCTGGAATAAGGTTGGTCCCTTTGAACTACCCAGGGCCACACACTTGATAAATTATCCCGGGCTTTGGAGTCAGACAGTCCTGGATTCAAATCCTACTTACTAGCTATGTGACCTTGATCCAGTCATGTGAGTTCTCAGAGCGTCCTTTTGCTCACCTATAACGTGGGCATAGTTACACACACTTTATACTACTACTGGGGGTAATAAGTGCGATAACAAGTGTTCAGCACCTAGCACAGCAGCCCGCACATATTAGGCACCCCATACACAGTCCTCCACCCTTCTCCTCTCCCCATGCACGCAAGCCGACACATTTACGAGGATAATAAAATCAAGTCCACATGAGGGGCATTCACCAATAAGGGACTCTGCTGACATGACCTCAGATGACAGCAATATCTGGAAGTTGTACTTGCGATGGTTCATTATACACTTGGCATTCCTAAATACAGGAGAAGAGAAGGTTACCCTTGACCTTCTAGCTACTCTTTAAAAAACATACCTTTAAAGTCATGTGATTAACAGCTTGTTTCCATAGATTATAGCATAAAAATTGCAGAAACAATAGTTAAAATATAGGTTGTCTTCTGTTTCGCACTTTTTTTTTTTTCAATCTTATGTTCTTAAAAAGACTGCTATAACCATACAGCAAACCTAGTGACAGCACAGCAGGGTTTCCGTAGTTCTCTGCTAACTTCACTTCCCTCCCAGGCTGGTGTGTGAGGGCGGTAAGGCCAGGGAATGTGGCTCAGCCAGGCGGTTGGTGGTTGCCCCGGTAAGAACAAAGCCGAGAAAACAGAAACCTAGAAGCAGGGTCATGCTTTTCACAAACCAAGGTTGCAAGCCTAGCAGCGCTGGTGCCGGCCGTTCGTGCAGAGGTACCGTGGAGAGGTGATTATCGCACACCCTCCTCACCTCGAGAAAGACACTTCTGGCAATGTGGTTTCTGATAGGCAAGAAGGAAAGTAGCCTGCTGCCTGTTCTACCCTGTGTGCACATCTGATGTGCCCCTTAGCGAGCCTCCGAAGCTCTAACAAGCTCCATCTGTTTCTGTTCGTGGCTGTCTCTCCCTGCGTCTCATGCTGCTCACACTTGTGCTCGGAAAGAGTTCGCTTCTTATGGCCGTGTCTCTCATACAGAAGCCAGGGATCGTGTCTCGAGCCTGACGGGTGGAAACAGAACTTGAACTGAGATCGGATCATTGTGGTGGCTCTCCATCCTTGGTCCAAATCTATCCCGCTCTGAATGAACTCTAGTGAGGCAGCAGAAGACCCCTCTCCTGCCATCCCAACCAGCTACTGGCATCTTGCCATCATCCCTGGATGGTGTCTCTCTCAGTCCTTCTCTCCTGGCTCTGTTAGCTCAGCAAGTGCAGAGAACCATGATGGTTTCTTTATCTCCCCTCAACCAAGTGGTCCTCCAGCTTTCATCACCAGGAAATTTTTCTCCTTTATCCATCATGAAATTCAGCATGAACAGATTCAAACCTCCAGCTTTAAATTCCAAATTAGAGCTCTGAAAGCTCTGGCTTTTCATTTTAAAAGCCAGGCATTTGTGAGAAAGAATGTTGGGAGGGAAGGGGCTGATGGGGGTGGATTTCAAGCTTGAATACCAAGAGGGAGGCTGAGAGACTCTAGGTGTAACATTAAGCCAGAGAATGGGAAAGGATGTGTGCTGATTTAAGAGCCAATTTGCTACCACACAAAGGGGAGATTATGGGCTGCGAAAAGGAGCTTGGAAAGAGGAGGAGGGTTTCCATATTGGCCCAGGCACTTGGACCACCATTTTGTCCCAGGTGGTGTCTTTGTGTGAATTAGAAAAAAGTGCTCATCCCTCAAGACATACGACTTTTATTTTCCAGAAAATTGTCATAATCCATGTACAAATCTATGATGTCTTTGATGTGAATAGGGCTCCCTCAGACGTGACACCATTGTGCAGTGCCTAACCATTTCATAAAGGCCAAGGGGGCACACACTGTCCCTACCTGTTCCCTTGGTAAACACTGTGGGGACGAGCTGTAGAAATTCTTCAGGAGGTTGGGAATCTGAGACCGGAGTCAGAGCTGTGCCCTGCTTGTGCCCATCTTTGGAAGGAGGCAGGCTCCACATACCCTCGGCTAACATGCAGCTGCAGGGGAGTAGAAGCGGCAGCCGGCCACCTGAACCCCAGCTAGGTCTGAGATAAACACCACACCCCCACCTCAGTTCCTGGGCCTGCCGAGAAACCCAGAGAGGCACGGAAGGCAGCTGAGGACTGAAAATCAGCAAAACTACGAAGGGGTAACTGTGTTCCAGGCGAGCTGACCCCGAGCTGAGGCCACAGATGAACCAGTAGGGACCTGGAGGAGGTGGCTGACTCTCAGAATAGCAAGTCCCAAAAAGAGCCATGGTTGGGACCAGATCTGGAGAGGGAGAGACTGAATTTCTGGGGAACTTGCCATATACGGCTTGTGCCTAAGAGAACAGAGGATGAGCCACAAAAATGTAGATGCCCACAGAGAAAAGAGACGGCCTGGAAGCCTTGCCCAGATGCCAGGATGGTGGATAAGCCCCTTGAGGGAAGCAGTCAGGGAGAAGGGGAGGAGCGGAGGAAGGAGGCCTCGGACAGTGACTGAGGTACCTTGAATTGGTAAGATTACCTTTCCCCTATTCATTTTCTTCTCCAGACTGCTGTGTATATTTTTTGACCACTTGTATTTTGTAACTACAGGAATGCCGCGACTGCCACAAATGGAACACTCATTTATGTATTTCTCAGATGTCTCCTTCTCCCCATTTCTCACCCCTCAGTCAGCTGCAAGCTAGGAAGTCAAATTTCATAGCACCCAGAGGAACATTTAACCTGGTAAATCTTCGGGCTTTTGCTTTATACCTCAGGATTTTCCCCCATTTCTTTTATCCCATCTGTTCTCATAGAGTAACTGGTGGTACAGTTTTTAGAAAAACTTAACCATACATCTTTGTTGAGAAAATTGGACTAAAAGGGATTAGTAACTAAGCTGTGTTCGCAATCTGCTGTAGACAAAAGAGGACCTGCTCCCAGCCCCGGGTGTCCAACGTGAAGGTGAGGGAGCAGCAGCTATGCGAGGGAGGGCTCCTTCATCACGACGATCTCGGGGGCTTCACCCTGAGATACTCATGGTGGAAGAACCAGGTTCGTCCTCCTTGAATATCCTCTCCCACAGTGACAGTGGTTAAGTAAAGCACACAGTCTCTAGTGGGTACTCTTTACCTTGAGAAATAAAATACGAAATGCTTCATTTTACAGGCTTATATTTAATCTTAACAACTGCAAGATTTAGTTTCTTTCTGAAAATGAGTAGTTTAACTCCCTGCTCTACCCAGGCAGTTGTTTTAACACAATCCAGGATGCTTTGTATCACCTTTCTTCCTTCATAACCTAGCACTGGCATTATAATACTCTGTGTAATTGTTTCACAATAATAATTGCTAACATTCATTGAGCATTTACTTACGTTGGGAACCAGTCTAAGGATGCTACATAAATTAGCACACTTAATTCTTGCAACCATATGAGATAACTGCCATTATTAGTTCATTTTATAGATAGGACAACTGAGGCATAGGCAAGTTAAATAAGGTCATACAGCTAGTGAGTGAGTTTAGAGGCCATCTCTCAACCATGCCGGTTTCATATTTAAGGTTGGCCTTTAAAAAGCCTTAAAACTCCTTGAAATGAGGGGTTGTCTTCTATTCCCACCACCTAGCATTATGAGCAGAGGGCAGGCAACAAGATTGATGGACTTAGCTTTCAGAAATACTGTGGGAATAATATGGGAATTCCTCTGTCACCTCTCCTCTTTGTAGATTTAACACAAACCCCCTCATTTTAATAACAGGTTTGACAAAAGAATCTCACTATGGATCTCCTCATTCGGATTCCTGGTGGACTAGGTCTCCAGGAAAATTGGTCTAGATATTATACCTGTGGTTAGAACCAAAGCTTTGATTTGACCTCTCTGAAACATACTCATACTACATTTTGATTTATTGGTTGTTTTTTTTTTTTCTTTACCAAGACTTAAAGTCTGCTTTCAAAACAAGTATCTCATAGGAATAATTCCTGCCATATGTGATATACATTCATTCCTAAAAAGCTGGATGATAAATGGACTCAAATTTCAACTGCACTTGGGAAGTTTGTTTTTTACAGGTATTCTATATCGAATCTTTTATAAAAGAAAAACATCTCATATTTGTTACTTTTGCAAACCTATACATTATGCCTGTGTCAGTCTCCTCAGAAAAGATGCTGATGTTCCCAATCTGTTACCCTAGCAATAGTAGTAATGTAACTAGGTGGTCTTTTTTAGCCTTATAAAGTCAGTAAGATCTTTGGCTGAGAGAAGAATACCTCCTCAGCCTGATGATCAGAGAAGACCTGCAGTTTTTTCTATGAGGCTCTTCCTGGGATCCCTTTCAGAATACAGCCATCATCACTCTCCAGTTCCTGGGGAAGTCATGAAAATGAAGAGACAGATTCACCCCTGGGACAGATTCACCCCTGCTTCACTTCCTCTGCTCCTCTTTTCACAGCTGACTCACCTAGAGCCTTCACCTGTAAGCTCTGGAAGTGTCCAGAGCTGTGTTAATAATACATTAGCTGCAACACTTCCCCCTCACGGGGGCATGGCGTTAAATCTCATTCGAGATCCAGCACCCTAGCTACAGCAGCAGGGCTCTTGGGTACCCGCACCCCATGCTTGCTTTACTCCCGAATGGATTCAGTGTGCTAAGGGACCTTGGGGTCTGGGTATCTCCCAAGTTGAAACACAGCCTACCTTCCAGCTAGAGAACTTCTGGGCCAGCCTGACAGGGCCTAAAGAGGGGCCCAGCAACTTGCTTGCCCTAAACAGGCCTTTCCTTGCCATGGGTGGTGAGGCTGAGGCTGGGAAAAGAGCTAAGATAGAGTAGACTCTCAGCCTGCCTGCCATGTGCTAGATACACAGCTGCCTCTGGTGGTGGCCAAGGGGATCTTGCACTCGAAGGTTTTACATTAGGGTTTGGAACCAAAGTTAGAGGTGGACATCTGCAGTCTTCTGTCCTCTGTGCCCACATTTCCCACAAGCTCCTTGAAGAGATGGCAGATTACCTCAAGACAAAGTTATCTATATCGGGGGCTTCTGATCAAATACTAGTACCTGATTTTCACTCATGATTCTACATCCCCACCATTCTGGAAAAATTATTATTTATGTTATAAATATAATTCATCTTTTGGGTTAAAAGTTGTATCCTCTGGCTTCTAAAAGCTCTAGTTAAATGCTTCTAAATAGTATAGAATATTGGATAGCTAAAAGTAGCTCATGTCTTACACTAGAATTATTTTTTTTAATTGCATTCATCTAACGATTGATATTCTCAGTTGCTGTTGTTGTTGTTTTAAGAGTGGTAAGTAAAAGGCAGAGATCCGGAGAGCTGAGGCTGATGGGTACTTGCCTATATTTCTGTCGACCGATTCCCATGGGGATAGATGTCCAGCAGCAGCAGCCTGAGGTGATGGTTTAGTTTTTAGTTAGAAACGAAGAATATCTCTGATGGTTCCATTGATCTCCTCACGCCCTCCTCATACCATTCTTTACTTCTTAATAACACTTCTTTTTCTCCTTTCTTAGGAAGAATTGATTTTCTCAGTTTAGTCCCTATGATTCGCAGAAGAAAGAATATGAAGACTTTTGCCTTCAGAAGATGAAAGATTAGGAAGAGAGTGTGGAATTAAGACAGATACTTATTTTTAATATGATATCCTTTTGGAAAAATCAATACGGCCGAACAATAAAAGAGCACACCCCCTAAAGTTTCTGCAAATATAAATTTACCAAACATAAATCAGAGAGAAAACATTTAAGTTAACTTTAGTCAAACTGAAAAAAAAACAACAGTAAAGTTCTCTGTGAGAGAGAAAAAGAAACATGAAGCCTTTGGAAGACTTTTGCAGCTGTTTTGATGGTAGCTTTCCAGGCTTTCTGAGCAGGAGGAGGAGGAGGAGCAGGAAGAGGAGCAGGAGGAGGGGCGGGAGGAGGAGGAGCGGGAGGAGCGGGAGGAGGAGCAGGAGGAGGAGGAGGAACAGGAGGAGCAAGAGGAGGAGCAGCAGGAGGAGGAGTGGGAGGAGGAGCAGGAGGAGGAGCAGGAGGAGGAGTGGGAAGAGGAGCAGGAGGAGGAGGAGCAGGAGGAGGAGGAGCAGGAGGAGGAGCGGGAGGAGGAGGAGGAGCAGGAGAAGGAGCGGGAGGAGGAACAGGAGGAGCGGGAGGAGGAGGAGCGGGAGGAGGAGGAGCAGGAGGAGGAGCAGGAGGAGGAGGAGCAGGAGAAGGAGGAGTGGAAGGAGGAGGAGCGGGAGGAGGAGAAGGAGGAGCGGGAGGAGGAGGAGCGGGAGGAGGAGGAGGAGGAGCAGGAGGAGGAGCAGGAGGAGGAGGAGAAGCAGGAAGAGGAGGAGCAGAAGGAGGAACAGTGGCAGCAGTAGCCACTGGCATTGGAGTACTTACTGTGTGCCTGGACCCATGCAAGGTCCTTCCATGCTTTATTTAACTCAATCCTTAAGGAAATTTCTGAGAGATAAATAATTATTATTACTATTATTTCTACTTCGCAAATAAGAAAACTAAGCCTTCGCAAAACAGAAGCAACTTGCCTAAGGTCACATAATTAATAGGCAGTAGGGCAAGGTTTGCCCCTAGGCATTGATCTAACCACCTGGACTCAGAATTTTAGGGTTGAAGCAGTCTCTGCATGGTCTCTAATCCAATCCCTCATCTTACAGATTTAGGGGCCGAGGCCGAGGATGTAAACGATCAAGGGTTGCATGGCGAGTTAGGGGAAGAACGAGCCCGGGAGGAAGTCAGGTGTCCCACCTTCCAGATGCGTATCCCTTAGACAACACAGCACTAATATAAAAGCCTCGTTGTGGGGCTTCAATTCCTAGAGTAAAAGAAGAGATGTCACTGTGTAGAACACCATCAAGCACACACTACACACATTCATTAAGAAGTAGCATTGGAGAGACCAAGCAGCCAGGGAGTAGTGTGTTCTTCCTCTACCCACCCTCTTAGGTGACATCTGGGGGCTGTGGGAGCAGAAGCAGCACACAGGGCAGTGCTGGGAGAATGCAAACTTGGGGAAACAGGTGAGATCAACTGAGGACAGGCATTTGAGTGGCCCAAGGAACTGCCATCAGTAACAGCTGAGAAGCTAAGAGGCTAAAATGATCCAGAGCATTCTAATGCTTCAGAGTGCGTAGGAAATAGCCAGAAATCAAACCCTGAAAACAAAGAACTGCAAGTAGAACAACACTTTGGGAGAAGAAGGAAAGCTAACCAGTACCAGTTCTAACTGGAGGATGAATGTCCTGATCTCCCTGCTCCAGGAAGAGGAGCATGCCCACTACATAAGTGTAAATATGCCATGTTTTCCTGTCGTTTGTTATAAAACTTTTCAAACGTACAGAAAAGCTGAAATAGTTGTACACGATACACCTGTATCCTCCCACCTACATCTGACAATGAACGTTTTAACTGCATTTGTGTTAAAGCAGACGGATCCATCTCTCCATCCCTCTACCCATCCATCACTGTCTTAGTTTTGACGCATGTCAAAATTGCAGGCATTAGTATACTTCGCTCTTAAACCCATCAGCCTGCATACCATCAACTAGAGTTCAATATTTGTTTATAGTTCTTTTAAAGCTTACATACAGTGAAATGCGCATATTTTAGTTCACTTATTGCATATTGACAAATGCACACACCTGTCTAACCCAAACCCCTGGCAGGGTCTAGAACACTCTCATCATCCCAGAGAGCGCCCTCAGGCTTCTCTCCAGTCAATACCTAGCCCCCACACCAGAGGCAACCACTATTCTGATTTTTTTCACCATAGATCAGTTTCGCCTATTCTAAAACTTTTTCAAAATGGAATCATACTTGACGTGTTCTTTCGTGTAAAGCTCCTCTTTCTCAGGATGGTATTTCTGAGATTCATGCATGTCTTCATGAGTATTCAAAGTCCATTCCTTTTTACTGCTAAGTAGTGTTCCATTGTATGTTATATGCTAGATACCATGGTTTGTCCATTCTCCTCTTGAGAACATCTGAAATTTCCCATATTGAGCTATTATGAATAAAGCTGATATGGAGATACTTGTACAAGCCTTTGGGTAGACATATTCATTTCCCTTAGGTAAAGACCTAGCAGTAAAATTTTCAGGTCATTGGGTAGATGTAATGTTTAGTTTTATGAGAAACTGCCAGACTTTTTTCCAAAGTCATTCTCCTACTTTATACCTCCAGCAACAATGAACATAAGAGAGCTCTGGTTTCTCCATCTGCTCACCAACATTTGGTGTTGCCAGTTTTTATAATTTTAGCTGTTCTGGTGGCCAAAATGTATTCACATAATTTTCTTTTGTTTATTTGTTTATTAGGGTTTTTAAAGTTTTTATTCAAATTCTAGTTCATTAACATACAGTGCAGTATTAGCTTCAGGTGTACAATTTAGTGGTTCAACACTTTCATACAACACCCGGTGCTCATCACAAGTATTCACATAATTTCCCATCCATTCTCCTCTCCCATAATTTAGAGAAGGGAACCAGTAACTCCTTCTGTCTTTACCTTGAACTCATAATTGCATTCACTGGGCACTTACTATGTGCCAGATACTGTGCTAAGCACACGACCCCATTGCGTAGGACTTCCTTTATTATTATCATTTTCTTCATGAAACTACTGAGACTTAGTAACTCCGTCAAGGCCACACAGCAAGTCAGTGGTACCAGCTGTACACGCCTCCTGACTGTAAAGCCCATGGTTTTAACGTGCTCCGCTCTACCGCATCCCGAGGCTCGTGCTAGAACAGAAAAGATTTCACATTCAGAGCTACTGTCTCTCCTTTCTTCTGCATAACCAAGTCTCCCATGAAGCAGATGAGCCCTCTTTGGTTAGTATGTGGAATAACTGGAGCAAATTCTAAACTTAATGGGAGTCCACAGAGCCACGGCTGACCCATCTGAGTGCCCATGAGAAATGTAACCAGTCCCAGGGTCCACTGCCATTCATCCTTCCAGTCAGCCGGGTACCTCCTACTGGGCCCCCCCAGGGTGCCCGGTGCTGTGCTAGACTCAGGATTCCAGAAGAGCTAACGTGTTTCGTGGAACCTAAAATGCCACTCTTTTATGTACTCCTAAAAAATAAATAACACTGCTCTCTTACCATTTGGAATTTGTATTTTATACTTTTTGAAAGAGTTATTTTTATCCTTAGAGACAGGTGTCCAGAAACCTGTGCTCACCTGATCTTGATCTTTTCTAGCACCTTTGCAATAACAGAATAATTTCGAGACAGGTCAAGGAACACCAGGGTTTTACTAGCACTTACTAACCACTTTGACTTAACTTGTACTTTAATTTTCTCCCTCAATAAAATCACAAGTGGCTGGAACTTAAGGAATTTCTACTCATAGGTAGCAGAAAGTTTCTGATAAATTCATGTTTGATGACTTAACGACAGACCTGCACCAGGCCTGACTGATCCCAGCAGCTTCTCCCATCACCTTAAAATTCCGTCACCTAGTCCAGGGGATGTGACAAATTCTTCTGCCTTCAGGGGTTTTGCATGGCTTACAATAGGTAGTCCTTTTGCTCATATCAAAAGAAGACACATACCATAGCTTTGTCTGCTTGCTTTCTTAAGTATCTTTCTTAGGTACCTGAGAGCATTTGGTTTTACTTTGTATGAAAGTATAGAATTGCAGTTATCCCTCTAACAATAAATACCCAATTCCCTGATATCAAATGTATGTCCAATTGCTCTGTTCCTTTCTTTGTATGTAACTTTTCAGTGCTGAATCATGGAGTAATGTTTTTGAGGAATTTTTTTTTTCTTGACCAGTAAATTTATTGTCTTAATCAAAAAAAATCTCATGAAGAACTGAGATTGTACTGGTCAGCTTTAGGCCTATTCCTGAGCCCTGCAGAAGTTGGCCTCCTTCAGAGCAACCTGATCTTTCTTCCAGACAAGGCATATTTTAAGACAATTCTACCTTTTCTTTTAAACTCTCTTAAGTTTCTTATTATAGCCTGGATTCTTTCACTTAACAGCATGAGCTTTCTCAGATAGCTCTTCCATCAGGCCTGGACTTACATTTTTCTTTAAGTATTGAAATAATTATTTCTGAAAAAGCATCCAACCCATAATACATTGACCATGTACTTTGGCGTGGGATTTACTGCCTTCTGGGTGTCAGCCAGGGAACTTTGGCTGCCTGGGAGGGATAGAAAAACCCCACATCCTCGGCCCCCTCACAGTCCCAAAAACTGTTCCCAGAGGAGCCTGGCCAGGTGCACCTCTGCCGAGCCCGAGAAGGCAGCAGGCTGCCTATCAGCGCTTCCCACAGGCCTTTCCTCCCCAGTCACGTGCACCTCGCTGGGCCTTCACAGAACTTGTCCACAGCGTGCATTCTGCTGCAGCACGGCCTGGAAGCCAACCTCCACAAAGACCCGACAAGTTTGAGAGCAGAGCCGCGCAGAGGCCCGCATCGCCTTACGCAGGCACAGGCGATCTGGCCGAGTAAGCCTCCGGTGGGTCCGCAAGCTGTTGTCCCGCCCTCGCCTGAGGTGCACTGGCTCTCAGCCTGGATGACCGAGTGCTCCCGGCCCGACGATCATACTTCCCCCTCCTCCTTCCTCTAAATGTCACCTTGTGTCTCTTGACAACCATAACAAAGCCTGTCCTCGCATATCCGTGGCTTGAGACAGACCCGCGGGCTTTGCAGTACGACAAAAGAGAAGGTTTCTGGAGACAGTTTTAAATGTCTTTTGTTAAATTAAATTCAACATGTAGCATCAACAGTGTACGTCCCTTGATGGATGAGAGGACTGGATAAAACACAGCGATCATGCGCGCGGAAGGCCAGTGGCGCTACATCACCTTCGCCCCCAGAGTCAGCGGGTCAAGTGCAAAACAAACCCTCATCTAGAAATGGATGGACTATGCTGAGGAGCAAGCTGACTCCAGAAAGTACCAGGGCTTATCTCCTCGGAGCCTACACACTCTCTGGAGACAGTGGATTCAGCTGTCATTTCAGGGATCACTTTGACACACAAAGGACAGTTATCTTTAAAATTCTCTCTTTTGGGGCCACCCGGGTGGCTCAGTCGGTTAAGCGTCTGCCTTCAGCTCAGGTCACCATCCCAGCGTCCTGGGATCGAGCCCCCACATCGGGCTCCCTGCTCCGTAGGAAGCCTGCTTCTCCCTCTCCCTCTCCCTCTTTTCTTCCCCCCTGCTTATTTTCTCTCTTTCCCTCTCTCAAATAAATAAATGTAATCTTTAAAAATATATATAAATAAATAAAATTCTCCCTTCTGTAATACAGCTAAAATGGGGACAAAGTTAATATAGGCTGAAACTTAAAGGGTAATACCAATGTATGTTGCTGACAATTAACAGTGGGCCTCAGGGCACCTGCGTGGCTCAGTTGGTTAAGCGACTACCTTCAGCTCAGGTCATGATCCTGGAGCCCCGGGATCGAGTCCCACATCGGGCTCCCTCCTCGGCAGGGAGTCTGCTTCTCCCTCTGACCCTCCTCCCTCTAGTGCTCTCTATCTCTCATTCTCGCTCTCTCTCAAATAAATAAATAAAATCTTTAAATAAAAAAACAAAAAACAGTGGGCCTCAATTAGAGTTACGTTTATTCATCAATGAGAAAGAGAATTTTTTTTTTTTAATGTAAGGGATGACTTAGAATGTGGTTTCTGGTCTCAGCCTAGAGAAGTATTGATGACTTGCATTTCTGCAATAAAAGGATGCAAAGTTCTAATCTACAAGTAGATATTTAAATGCATTATCAATTACTCCAAGTTTCTAATAATTAAAGGAAAAACTCTTACCTAAAAAAAGTAAAAGATTAGTCTTGAAAAGAGAAGTACACACAGTACCCTAACTGATGAATTCAAGGTTTCAGTTTGTCTTTTCCGACTGTCATCATTAGCCTTCTTTCTGTCTTTAACCATAATATGTAATGTAGCTGGACTTCCAATGCCCAATTATACTGTAAGCATTTTGCTCTTATTAACTTGCGTTTTCCAAGAACACAGAGTTAAATGAGTCGACGGATTCCATCTTATTCATAACCAAGAAGTCAGCATCAAAAGATAAAATTAGTGTCTGTGGCCAAAACTATTAGATGTCAGATCCATGTCCCAATCTTTTGCTTATCCTAACCACACTCTTTCCATTTCCAATTCAATTCTCTTCATTCATTTCTATCACCTTGTTCAATCAAAACAAATGGAGTTTCTTTGATGGGGGCCCCAGAACAGTGACAGTCCAAAAGCAAACCATTTCTCCTCTTTTATTTCCTTTATCACTTTCAACTTACACGAGAACCCAGAGCACTCAAAGAAAAAATTATGAAGAAAGCATAACATTTTTTAACAGTTTGATTATTCTAAAGCATTCGCATCAGCTGGAAGATCAGTTCTTTCATAATGGATTTTCTCGAGTTACATATCTACTTCTTCCTTTGGTTTCTTGATTTTATATATATGATATAGTGCTGATGTGGGCATCTCCTGGAAATAGTGATATTCAAGAGGATAATCACCCAATTACCTAAAGATATTTCCTGGGCAATTAATCAAGAGAAATAATTTCTGACGTTCTATTGAATTTAATGCACTGTCTTACATTCTAAATATTCAGCAAATATCTAAATCGTGAAGTATGAATAGGAACTTTTCTGAGGGCTGTGAGCTTGAAGCCTTAGCCTCACTGTTCTTTCTGAAACTCAGTCCAACTTTATTAAATACAGAACTTCCAATTAAAAAATGGAACCACGTAATAGCCAAAGTGCCTTCAGAAGATCAGCATTAGGGCCATTGTGTTTTGTTTATTCTGCACAATGATGAATAATCATATATCATAGAATAGCGAAAAGTTGGGTGAGTAAAACAATAGCAAGGGCTTTTAAGTATTGTTTTATCCTAAGAAACTTGGGTTTGCATATATCATTTTCAGGTTTCTGCTAACACTACAAGCAAAAGCCTACAAAGGAGAATTAATTATTTGCACGAAGTCTGATTTCTAC
The DNA here is from genome assembly GCF_009762305.2 of Zalophus californianus. Lineage (NCBI taxonomy): Eukaryota > Metazoa > Chordata > Mammalia > Carnivora > Otariidae > Zalophus > Zalophus californianus. Next base: position 82,035,577 of record NC_045606.1, read on the forward strand.
AAGGCACTTTACAGTATTTGAATGAAAGGAAAGTATAAGAGAAAATCATCAAAGTGATCAAATAAATTAAATTGCTAATTTCATATCCCTCTTAGTTAGAAACAATGAATGCTGTTAAAGAGTGGCATAGAAGTAAAATTGCAAATTTAAGGTTTATAATTTGGGGAATATTTTTCATTCAGCTCAAAAGGGATAAACGGGTCATTAAGCCCTGCCATCAAAGTTGAGACTTTAATTTTTTTTTTTTTTTGGTTTTTTGGTTTCTTTCACAAACAAGCAATGAAACAGCTTAAAGGGCAGTTCCACCAAGCAGCCAAGCATTGTGCTGCTTAAAAATGAAACTGAGGGGCGCCTGGGTGGCTCGGTCGTTAAGCGTCTGCCTTCGGCTCGGGTCATGTTCCCAGGGTCCTGGGATCGAGCCCCGCATCGGGCTCCCTGCTCGGCGGGAAGCCTGCTCCTCCCTCTCCCACTCCCCCTGCCTGTGTTCCCTCTCTCGCTGTGCCTCTCTCTATCAAATAAATAAATAAAATCTTTTAAAAAATGAAACTGAAATCTGACTCAAGGCAAGACAAAAGGGAGGTACTTTGAACAGAGCACCCAAGTTTGGGGCTACAGTGAGCTGGGGCCTCACTCTTGCTTAGTTTCCACGGCTACTGTAACCAATTATCACAAATTTCGTGGATTAAAATGACACAAATTTATTCCCTTACCTTTCTGGAAGTAAGAAGTCTCAGTAGACCAAAATCAAGGTGTCGGTGGGGCTGCATTCATTCTGGAGGCTCTAGAGGAGAATCCATTTCCTTCTTCTTCCACCTGCCAGAGGTTGCCCACATATGTGGGTGCATTACTCCAGCCTCTGCTTCTGCCATCACATCTTGCTCTCTTGCCCCCTCTTTCACTTATAAGGATCCCTATGATTACACTGGGCCCACCTGGAGAATCCAAGATAATCCCTCCATTTCAAAATCCTTAATTTAGGGGCATCTGGGTGGCGCAGTCAGTTAGGCATCTGACTCTGGGTTTCGGCTCAGGTGGTGATCTCAGGGTCCTGAGATCTAGCCCCACATCAGGCTCCATGCTGAGCACCGAGTCTGCTTGAGATTCTCTTCCCTTTCCCTCTACCTCTCCCCCACCCCCAACACTTGTGCGCACGCTCTCTCTCTCTCTCTCAAATAAATAAATCTTTTTAAAAAATAAAATCCTTAACTTAATCACATCCCTTTGCCCAACCCTTTTTGCCATGTAAAGTCATATTCATGAATTCTGGGGACTAGGCATGGAGGTCTTGGCTGGGGGGAGGGGTGTCATTATTCTGCTGACCACACCTGGAGAGTACTTGCTGGCTAGCAGCTGGGAGGGTGAGCCCGAAGGGGCAGCCCCATTGGGTAATCTGCGCTCCAGGACCATGTTGGAGCAAGGGATGCCTTAATGTTTTCCATTGGCCAAATGATATGGGCAATGTGAGTGAGAGAGGAAGGATATTCAGGCAGCGTGAGGAGCAGCCATGCCTCAGAGGAGAGAAACCAAATGAAGCCATCTCTCAGGCAACTAGGGAAAAAGCAAGCAATGAGCTAGATGGGTGCTCAGCAGTCTGAGAAGAGGGGCTGGTCCACAGACTGCTTGCTACTGGTCTACAATGTTGTAAAAGTACAGAAATCAAAAGTAAGCTTTTAGAAAATTGTATAGCAGTTTGACAGAGTAACTTAATGTCTGTAGAATGTGGTCAGTTAAAACATGTGTTTGTATTTTCTATGTCTTTCTTTCATTTTGTATGTCTTTTTTCTTTCGTTTTATTTTACTAGCAATTCATTTTTATTGTATATTTTCAAAACCTTCCATCCTCAGCAGATTGGAAATAATTGGAAACTATTGTTCCCTTTCCCTTCCTTTCACACACCCCCAAATCCTGGTTCTTCACCACGGATAGCTTTTCAAGAAGCCCTGTGTGAGGGGAGAGTGCATGACTCACAGAAGGGAATTCTAGGTGAGAGGCCCCTAGAAATATCCAAGGAGCTAGAATCAACTAAATACATGCCAGGCCCAGGAAATTCCACACCAACTCACGACACTCTCAACTCATTATGAACTTTCCTGGCCCCCTCCCCCTCATCACTCCCCATGCACCAACCCCAGAGGTTGGGCCAGCTAGGAGAGAGCACCGAGCCTGGAAAAGGGGAAGAAGCCTGCCACACCTCTTCCTCCACCACAGCCTTTGGGGAAGGTGTTAGGGGAGTGTTCAAGCTTGGATTACTGATTATTACAAGGGTCTAGACACTTTAATTACTGAATTGAGAATGTACTTTGTGGTTTAAAATGAATATAGGACTATTTTCGTTGTATAAAAGTGAATGGAAAATTCATGATGACTGTCCAAGTTCTTATCCAAGGCCAGAACAAGAACAAGCCCCACAGAACCATTGTAAAGGAAAAGCTGACAATAATAGAAGTCACTTTATGGTTTTGTCCCTTGAGTCATAATTGTTCAACCTAATAATTTTGTAATTCTTAGCTATAGGGCAAGTCTTAATACAGAGCCACTATTGTAATGATTTAAGGCAGGGTTTCTCAACCTCAGCAATATTGCCCATTGGGCTGGATAAATTTTTTGTTGGGAGGCAGGAGGGATGTCCTGTGCATTATGGGATTTTTAGCAGCATCCCTCACCTTTAACCCCAGCACTCCCCCTCCCCAGTTGTGACAATCAAAAATGTCTCCAGATACTGCCAAATGTCTGCTGGGTGGGCAAAAACGTGCCCCAGCTGAGAGCCACTGATGTAAGGGAAGCAATCAGATTTTTTCCCTCCCCTATCCAATAATTACCTTTCTACCAAGATCCAAAGCACCTGAAATTCCATCCTTCCACACACTTATTGCCCATTCCTGGCATATTCTTTTAAATCCAAAGTCCTCTGAGAAAGGACATCTAACTTAACAGTCATTGATACATGACTGTGAATGGGGTCATCAGACTTCGCTCTTTACAGAATGGCCTATTTTTAATGTTCTGGTTGTCCGAAGTCAAGATGAGATGAATAAGGCACAAAGGTCTAGGAAAACCTGTTGGTTCCTCCCATTTCCAAATCTTCTCTTCTCCCCATCTTCTCCCCACGCCTACTACCAACTTTCTCTTTCAGGAGCTTCACCTCTCACCTGAATTTTGGCAATAAATTTTTACTATGTCCTCCAGCACCAGTTATATGTCCCTCAAACTTATCCTTCACATTGACCTTGGAATGATCTTTCTTAACATGCATGTCCCTACTGGTAAGTCTTTAAATACCTGCCATCACCCAGAGGAAAACATCCAAGCAATGTAACAAGGCATACACCCTAATTCCATCCAGAGGAATGGATGTCTGTCCCCCAAGTCTTTGTGCCCTTGCTTTTCCCTTTCTCTTTTTCTTTCACCATCCCTTTGTTCACTGGGAAACTCCCATTCAACCCTTCTGGTTCAATTCAAGCACTTCCGTCCTTGAAAACAAACCATTCTCTGATTCCCTCAGTAATATTTAAGTGCTCCTTTTCCTCCATGGTCCCAGAAAATAGTAAACCTCGTTGTGTTTAATAATTTCCTTACTGGATTCTTTTTTCTCCACTAGACCATGAGCTCATTGAAGGTAAAATATGGTCTGGTTGTTTTCCTGAAGAAGCTCATGGCATGGTTTACAGGCCCCCCATGTGATCAGGCCTCTGCATTCTTCCCCAGTCTTATCTGGCCACACTGTCCATCTTGCTTCCAACTCCCACAACACACAGACCTCCATTCAGTTCTAATCCACCATGTTCTCTCCCACGTCCAACCTCCCCAGATGGCCTTCTTTCCTGTTTGCAATGCCCTTGCTCTTTTCCTCCCTTGAATGCTGGCCCTGAAAACTCTGCTCATTGTCCACTTCTCAGCTAAATGTTACTTTTTCCAAGAACTTAACCTTAACTTCCAGACCAAGGGAGGCCCCTCTCTGTTTCATTCTTCCAAGACATTCTGTGCTTCTATTTGCACCATTTTTCACTTATTACAATTTTGTTAGTGTGATTCTCACACCACCACATTCAGATATAAAAGAGATGCTATTACTTTAATTTCTAAGTAAAACTGAATCTGATTCTGAACTTCCCACTCACCAGTGAGGGGGAATTATGTGTTGGCAAGGCTGTTGGAGGCCTCTGGAGTGCTTAAGATTTGTGGTAAAGGCATCTAGACTTTAACCCATTGCAGTCTACGCTCACTACTGAGATACTCACTGTCCAGCTTGTAGCTCATTCAAAGACAGAGGCTCCAGTGCTTCATGCCAAGCTTTAGGACTGCGTCAGGCTGAAAGTCATGGCACCCAGGGTTCTGTCACCCTAGTGGCACTCCATGGCCACTTTCCTCTGAGGTCCCAAGACTTCCCAAATGTGCCACTGCCCCCAGGATTACAACTTTTGCTTCTAGCCCTCCTAGCACCAATCTGACCCCTAATATTTGCAGGGGCCAGGCAAGAGTAAAATGGAGACTTATGTCTCAGACATCCAAATATTTCCAAAGTTACAAAACAAACCAACAAACTATTAAATGAGTCCTATTGTTCTATGCTAACACATATATCTTCATAATTTCCTAGAAGGCCACATTTAAGTTAAGAATTCTGGGATTCCTCAGAGTCCCATGCTGCAGCATGGTAGCCTAGTCATAACTGGTCCCTGTCTCACACCCCCAGGTGTATCCCACACCGCAAGGGGCCTCACATGCACCTGTGTGGACTCTCTAGCCTGCAGAACCAAGCTGTGTCCACACCCTTGCAAATGCCACCCTTTGGCTGCTTTTTGGGCCTACGGGTGTTTAAGTGATGGCACAAAAGGATGGACCTGAAGAGGCTCCAGACAGCAAGGCTGTGTGGACTGAGACTTTTGGGTTACAGGCACCCAGAATGTAGTCTGCAGAAGAGGACTCAGGGTCCAGGTGGGCATATACCCTTGGCTCCCCCAGACTCTTTGTCCCGGCAAAGTTAAGAGTAACTGAACAAGTGACAGAGCAGGGTCCTGTAAAGCATGGGGCCCAAAGCAGAGGCCTCTCTTACCTGGGTCTGAGGGCAATCTTGAGATAAGATCCTCAGGCCCAGCTGGGACTACCGCCTTGGTACACAATAATAAAATAAACTTGTTCTATATGCTGACTCAGTTGAGAGTTATACTATACATACTAATTAAATATAACTGCTGTGTGGAAGCCAAGAGAAAGGGCCATCAAAACATTGCTAAGCTAATAAATAAAATCAGTATTTCCTGAGGTTTTATATAATTTTATATATAAAATTATATAAAATATAATTTTATATTATATATGAAAAAAATGTATTCTACAATGAAGTATTTGAAATATTTTTAAAGCAAACCTTTTTCTTATGTAGAACTTCTCAGAACCTTCAGTATGAGAATTTGGTCTGTGAGCCTCCAGACTGGCCAATAAAGTAGTCAATACTCCCCAAATGTGTATGGGTGTGAGTGTGTGTGTTTGTGTGTGTGTGTGTGCATGCGCACATGCCTGCACACACATGCATATTTCTTTTAACATAAGAATTCTGAAAATGCTATCAATCAAATAAAACAAAACCCTGTATCAGTCAGAGTTCTTGAGTGCAAGTGACAGAAACTACTCGTTCTAGTTCAAGAAACAAAGAAATTACATGGAAGATTACCAGGAGAGTCTTCACAGACCACGCTGGAAAAGCAATCAGTCTAAGCAGTAGAAACCACAACAGGAAGACGCCAATCCTTACTGCTAACAGTGAAATAAATTAATTCCCAATCATCTCCAGTTCCTATTTCATAGGGAAATTCTCACAAATAATAAGTGAAGACACAAAACCAAGATGCAAAAGAATATGATCCTAATTCTATCAAAAAGAAAGAAAGAGCAATGTACAGAAACAGTCTTAGAAGAAAATATAACAAAATGTTAACAGTGTTTTTTCTGAGTGATAGAGTTACAGATAATTTTTATTTTATTTATGTACATAAATCACATTTGTAATCATAAAAATAAATTTTTTAAAATTGCTTTTTCCAAGTCTAAAGAAAAAAATTTTTAATGCCAAAATTTTTTGACAAAGTCCATGTTACAGTTTTCAAATCCTTCCTGAGTTCATAAATGTTGATAATGAGTTTTTCTAATTATTAGATGATCATTTAAGTTCTATATTATCTGAGGATTTTGGATGCAATAAACATTTTTAAAGCTCTTTCTTGCCTTTTACATGAGCATCTAGGACATTATATAGAAATCACAATTTCAGTAAATTATTGGTATTAGTGTGTGAAATCCCTGTTGTCAGTAATTAGTATAGACACCACTGGTTGATGTTTTTGGGAAGATCTTGTAAGAAGAAACTCTAGGTAATGCTTGCATATAACTTCAGATAAGACCACTTCACAGATACCTTCACTTTTTCCAAACAAAGTTAGCTCTTTATTAAAATAGCAACATAAATATTAATAAATTTATTCTTTATTAAAAGGAAATCAGGATTCACAAAAACAAAACCTCACAACACTATCCTAAATAACACCAGTCAAAAATAAAAACAGCAATTGTAATCCATTATTTTAAAATAGCAACAATTAAGAGACTACATACCAAAACTTTTGAGATGCAGTCAAAGTTGTTCTCACAGGTAAATTTATAGCCTTATGTGTCCTATTATTAAATAAGAAAGAAATAAAAATAAATGAACTAAGTCATCAATTACAAAGAAACATTCAGAAAACAAAATAAACTTAAGAAAAGAGTAAAGAAGGAATAAAAAGTTACATTAGTGATGTAAAAAATAGACAAAATAGAATTTATGGAATAGCTAAGTGTTGTTCTTTTAAAAGAGTGGCAAGCCTAATAAAAGAAAGAAAAATGCAACCAAAAAATTAGAAATGAGAAAGGAGCTATAACTATAAATATAGAGGAAAAATATTCTTAATTATAAGATAATTATATGTAAAATTCTGCTAATACATTTTTAAATTCTATGAAAATGCATGATTTTCTTTTAAAATATTATCTTTTAAATTGATACCCAAGAAATAGTAGTTAACCTGTCTAGGCCAAAGTCATGGAAGAAAACTTTAATGTTTTCAGAAACTAATCCCCCACTCACCTACCCTGAAAAAAAGCTTGGAGCCTAAACAGTGCTATGAGTGAGTTCCTCCAAATCCTCAAAAAAGCTATTCCTATACTCTACTAATCTAGAACATAGAACATGATTTTTTGAAGCTGATAAAAATAGAATTAAAAAATGTAAAACTACCATCCAATCTTATTCATGAATATAAATGTAATTATCCTACATAAAATGTAAGGAGCTGAATTCAACATTATTATATTATACTGAAAGAGGAAGAGACCCACCATAATGAAATAGGATGTATCTCATGCAGAAATAATCTAACATTGAGAAATCTATTAATATGATCTGTTGTAATAATAGGTCAAGGAAGTAAAACCATAAAATCATCTCTAGTTTCCCAGATATGTTTAATATACTTCAACAACTTCCAATAAAATGCTTAATATATGTGAACCAGGAAACCACTTCCTTAACCAGATAGAGACCTCTATTTCGGTCCAACAGCTAACATTAAAAGCTGATGAAATATAAATGACATTCCTCAAAAGTCAGGAATAAGAGCAAAATTAATACCATCACTTATTTAATATATGAGGTATAAATATTGTAAAGGAAAAGAGAAAATTATCATTAATTACACTTCAAATGATTGTCTACTTAGAAGAAGAGAATCAACTAGGAGGATTAATGGAGGAGTTCAGAAAGTTACCAAAAATCAATAGCTTGAGCCTACAAGGAGCAACCAGTTATAAAATATAATGAGAAAATGATCCCAACAAAGATATGGCAATATCTAATAATATGATTAACAAGAAATACACAGGACCCACAAATTTACTGAGGAATATACAGGAAGCCTTCAACAACCTTGACATGTGACAAGTTCCTGAATGGGAAAATTAATATTACAAAGATGGCAATTCTCCTCTAATTAACTTATAACATTGAAGCAATTCTAAATAAAATGCCAATAGAATTCCTTTTGCAGTTTGACTGAGATATAACTAAAGTTTATCTGAAAGAATAAATGCACAAATACAGATGAAAATATTTTGAAAAAAAAGAATAATGTTTGCCCCAGAGTAACGTTTGCCCCATTAAAAAGTTAACCACATAATAAGGCAAATTATAAAATGACAGTAATTAAAACAGCATGGTTCAGGAATAGAGATGGATACCAACCAACCAACAGACAATAAATCCAGAAAGCACTCCAAGTATATGTAAAAATTTAATATTTGGTAATATGGTTTAAAACAGTGGAAGAGGGAGTTTTCAATAAATGATGATGCAACAACTAAATAAATATTTAGAGCCTTAATCACATCTATATCAAAAATAAATTCCATTTGGAGTAAAGATTTAAATCTTAAAAATTAAAAGAAAAGAAAACACAAACAAATATTTATATAACATTGAGATGGAGAAGACTTTTCTAAACATATTACCCAAAGCAGAAATCATGGAAGAGATTTATCTAAATGGAAAATGTAATATTTCTATATATCAAAGACATCATGAATTAAATTTGTACATATATGACCAGGGGCAAAATGTCTGCAGCATATAGAACAAATGGTTGATGGTTTTAATATATAAAGAGCTCTTATAAATCAATAAAAAGTGAACTCCCAACAGAAAATTAGCAAATGTGTTTATTCATTCCTTCAACAGGTATTTATTGTGCATCTAATATGTGCCAAGTATTGTGCTAGGGGCTAGAAATACAATGTTAAAGAATCTAGACATCCAGACACAGTCTCTTCCCTCATTCATTCCAGTATGAGAAACAGACACACATATAAAAAGTAAATAAACAAATAAATAAAGTTACAAATTGAGATAAAGGATTGAGTAATGAAGAAAACAAAGAACCGAGATAGCAAATGGGAGAAGAGTGGTGAGGACTACTTTCAATCAATGCTCTTGGGCAGGCCTTTCTCAAGATGTATTTATTAAGCCTTATATAAAGGATAGCCAAGGAGAGCAGATAAAGCAGAGATAACATTTACTAAGCCCCTGAGGTACCGAAAAGATCTCGGCTTGTTGGAGGAACCAGTGTGGCTGCATCATAGTGAGCAATAAAGAGGGGAGCTTGGATGGGGATGGAGAGAACAATAAGCATCAGTTTGTACAGGACTGTGTAAGCCAGGTGGGGGGGTTACATTTTATTCTATGAGCAACAATTTACTCAATTCCATTTATAGTCATTGTTGCCACTGTATCAAGAATGTACAGAAGTGGGTCATGGGTCAAGAGTAGAAGCAGAGAGACTAGGTAGGACTGGCTGTCACAGTAATCAAGTGAGAAAAAATATTCATCAGGATTAAGTAATCGTGTTGGAAATGGAAAGAAGCAGATGGATTAAAGGTATATTTTGGAGATAAAACTAATAGATTATGCTGGCCTATTTGATGTAAAAAAAAAGAGGTCATCAAAAGAATCAAGGATGACTCTTAGGTTTCTAGCTTGAACAACTGATAGGATGGTGGTACTATTTATTGTAATAGAGAAGGGGGAAACAGGTTTGGGATAAGAATGAGGAATTAGATTTGGGACATGTTAAGTTTGAAAGATCTGACTCATCCAAATGAGGATATTAAGCAAGCAATTAGATATGTGGGTCTAGAACTCAAAGGTCAAGGAAGGAAACAAATTTGAAACCCTTTAGCATAAAGATGGTACTTAAATCCATGGAAACTGATAAGACTGTCATGGGGAAGTACATAGAAAAAAAAAGAGGGGGGACCTGAGTGGAGGTGAGAAATCTCAACTTCTCAAAGGTAGGCAGGAGGAGTCTAACACTGATCAGTGAAGGAGGAGGAAGACCAGGAGAGAACAGTGTCTTGGATATGAAGAAAGAACATTTAAAGAAGCAGAGAGTGGTCAAGGTGAGAACAGAAAAGTATCCTCTTGGATAGGGTAATATGGAAGTGACTGGTGACCTTAACAAGGACACTTGCAATGCTGGTGGTGGCAGGGGAGTCACATTGTTGACTGAAAAGTAATTGGAAGATTAGAAAATGAAGACAATCTATAACTCCAAAGAGAAGTTGAGTTATGAAGGAGAGCTGAGAAATGGCTAACAGATGGGAAAGATGTGGCTTAGATGCGGGGACACTGGAACATGTCCGCAGGCTGATGAGAATGATCCACTCACAACAGAGATTGATGATGCAGACGAGAGAAAGGGGAAAATCTAAGGAGAAAAATGTCCCCAGAAAGGCGACAGGAAATGGGACCCAGAGCACAAGAGGGGCTGGCCTTTGAAACTTCCTCCATAGTCACCAAAAGGAAGGAGAGGGTTACCAAGGTAGCTGGGTTGGGGGTGAGGGGACGGAGATGGGGGTGGGGGGAGAGTCTGATGGTGGGAAGATGAAGTTTTTATGTAGTATCTTCTATTTTCTGAGGGAAATTTAAAGTAAACAGGCAGAAGGGGATCAGAAAAATGTGAGGAGAAATGAAAAGTTTTATCAGTTTTAGTGGGAATCTGAGACTCCCTAGGAACAATAGCACCAATTTGAGGTTGGAAATAACAAGTTAGAAGTGAAACTAATTGACTGCACTGTGTGATTTTCTTGAGGAAAATGTTCAGTCGTCCCAATCAAGCCCATGGAAGGCAGATAGTAAAGTTGATCCAGACTTGGGATTTTACCAGGCAAGTAAATTGGAAGAAATTGAGGTTCAAGACTGCTGAGAGCACTGTATTTCAAGGAGGATGATTACAATGATGGACCGTGGCATCTAGGCTAGACAAGGAAGGAAGTGAATCCAAAATGGGCTGATAGTGGGGAAAAGGAGGTTAATGAATTCGCTGTCAGTAAATGAGGGATCCAGAAGGATAGGAAGATGGTGACTGGAGTGGAATGTCTGATAAGGTGTTATCTCTGGTCCTTCTAGAAGCAGACACCAAGGCAGGGTTCAACTAGCAAGAGTTTTATTTAGGGAACATCTGTGAAGGAAACAGGAGCGGGGGGAGGGGTAGGCCTTCACACCATAATGCAAGTCTGACACTACAAAAGGACAAGGGGGTTGAGCAAGAAGAGCCGTAGACTGCATGCAGCACAGTTCTAATAAAGTTTCAGCCAGGCTGCTGAGCAGTCCCCATGACATAGTCGCTCCTTAGAGGAGTCCGGCCTGTCACGTGAACGGGCCATCACTAATACCCACACTGTGCTCAGTTAGGGGCTGGGAGTGGCCCAGGAGAAGCATGGCTTCAGTGCAAAACGGAGCGGATCCCCTGGGATGGCAATCTAGAACCATGGGGGCAAGGACCGATTCCGAAGGGAAGAAATGGTCATTGGAGATGAAGTTACAAAGAGGACACTGGATGTTGGAGTTCAAGTTCAACCACAGTTATGCATTACACACTCCAGATTGTGTTGATGAGCCCGTAGTCACTGGGGATTTGTACACTAATTAAAACAATCTTCTGGCAGACGGGGGGATGGGGGGTGGGTGGGTAACTAGCTTGCTGATAAGGATTTGCGGTGAAGAAGACTAAAGCGGTAGCTAGTCTTTGAAGAACTAATGAAACAAACTGCCTAGGAAGTTGATAAATTACAAAGAGGGAAAGAGGATGCTACTGTCCAGTGGCAAGATTCTCAAAAAAGCCAGGGTTTGGGCAGGCAGGATGAGGAAGTAATGCTCCCAGAGCAGCAACGACTAGCAAGGAGGCCGTCCTCCCGCCCCGCCGGCCCTAAGGCACACGGTCCTCCCGAGGGGCTGCGTGGGCAAGATTCTGGGGTGAACGAGGTTCGAGGACAGCGAGGGGGGAAAGGGAGGTGTGCGAACAGCCGGGCGCCCGGGGAGTTCGCTGCGGTCAGAATGGACTTCCCAGAGCCCGGGAGGGTCTGGAGGGCGGGCGGGCGGGGAAGAAGACGGGCCGCGGCGGGGCGCCTGAGGTACTCGGGCGGTGCGGAGCGCTGGCGTAGTCCCGCCGGTGGCCGGGCGGCGGCGCTCACGGCGGCGCGGGCTTCCCGAGGCCGCGGACGGCGTGCTGGCGCTCCCGGGCGGCGCCGCCGCGGAGCTTGGCGCGGCAGCTGGCGGCGGCCTGGCGCGTGGTGACGGCGCCCGTGGGCGGGCAGCGGCTCCCCGGGGCTGCCGGGCGCAGGGCGGCGGCGCTGCGGGACGACGGCTTCCCGAGGCTTCGGCCCGCACGGGCGGCAGCGGTCCCCAGGGAGAAAGACAAAGACACGCCGGTTAGAAACGGGACCCACGCGCCGGCTCCTCCCAGCTAATCCGGGAGCCGCGAACCCAAACTCAGCGCGATGCCTTTTTCCGCCCAACAGGTTGTCCCAGACACCGGAGAGAAAACTGTGTTGATCAGAGGAAACCAGCATCCAGCTGAAGTCTCATCCAGGGGTGGGCAATGTAAGGAAATGTATCAAAACCCTTAAAGTTTTTTCATACTTTGACCTAGCAATTCTAGTTTTAGAATTTTCCCCTAAGGAATAATTATGAATACATACAAAATTTCCATAAAGGGTGTTCCACTGAACACAAGTATCTATAACAGAAAAAAACAACATAAAAGGCAAAGAAAATTTAAAAAGAAATAAAGAAAAACTAGAAATAGTAAGATGTCGGTTCAATGACGGTCTTTTTCTTATAGTGGATATTAGCCTGCTATTAAAAATCAGTTTTCATCCCCATTTGTAGTGTGTGTGGAGAGCTGTATATTTATGTGCGTACATACACACACAACATGCCACAGATGTGTAAAATAATGGAGAGAAACACCCCAAAATGTTACAGGGTCATATCCAGGTGATGAGGCCGCAGGTAATATTGAGATATTTCCCAAATTGTATACAATAAGCACATTTTATTTTTATAATAAAAAACACAAGTTAACTTAAAATTTTACTCCATTCTTATGTACCCATTCTAACTTTATCCCAATTCAAATTTATGAAAATATTGTTTAGTAAACTGGTGGACATCAGATTTTTTTTTAAAGATTTTATTTGTTTATTTGACACAGCGAGAGAGAACAAGTAGGCAGAAAGGCAGGCAGAGGGAGAGGGAGAAGAGGGCTCCCTGATGCGGGACTCCATCCCAGGACCCTGGGACCATGACCTGAGCCGAAGGAAGCCGCTTAACCGGCTGAGCCACCCAGGCGCCCAGGACATCAGATTTTAAGAATGAATGGATGGTCCCCAGAAATACTTTACCTTCCAGAAAGGTTCTGAGTAAATCAGAGTATTACAAAGCAGTTTATCCCTGGGGCGCCTGGGTGGCTCAGTCCTTTAAGCGTCTGCCTTCGGCTCAGGTCATGATCCCAGGGTCCTAGGATTGAGCCCCACGTTTGGCTCCCTGCTCCGTGGGAGGCCTGCTTCTCCCTCTCCTCCCTGCTTGTGCGCTCTCTCGCTATCTCTGTTACTATCTGTCACTATCTGTGTTAATTAACCGCTCCTGAACAGAAAGAAGGCTGTCTGAGCTTTTTATAAAGCATTCTCTCTCCAAAAACCTTATTTGCCACCAAATGAGTTCTAACATAAACAGGATTAAATACAGATAAAACAGAAGAGCATTTATTTTGGGTGCTGTAGTCCAACTTTCATTATCCATAGAGTGATTCAATTTAATCTGACAGTTGTACCTATTGTCTCAGGCACTGTGCTTAGACACTAAGACCAAAGAAGATAACAGGGGGTTACTACATTTGAGAAGCTCTATCTAGAAAATTACCTTCAGATTATTAGGATAACTCAGACCCTGGAGCTAATCTGAATCCCTACATCACCCCTCAGTCCTGCCAAAGCTTTCCTTCTCACATTGTTTACATGAGCTTTCTAGTTTCCTGTCATTCCTTTGCTCAGGTTCATCCATAGCATCCCATTGTCTCCACACTAGCTAAGTTATTAGTTCTTAACCTTTCGGGGGAGTCAAAGACCAGTCTGAGATTCTGATTAAAGATATGGACTTCTCCTCCAGAAACATGCACACAAATGCATACAACACATCTTTATTTCACTGCACTGGAAACTGATTTCCTGAACATACATAAAAAAAACTATAAAGGATTATGCCTCCCCCACGTTATTTTTCATAAGAGAAAAATGATGGCTTCCTGAAGAAACTTAATTTAAAAACTTCTAACTGCTCAGTAGTAAATCTCAACGAGATTTGGCTTATTGAGATGAAATTACGATAGTCTTTGACATAGCAACACATACATCTTCGATAATCAATTGCAACTTTTTTCTCCATGGTAACAAGTACTGAAATCTTTGACTCACAAAGGTACACAGAACCAAAGCAGAATTCCACAGAATGCTTTGTCAGGTTGAGGCAGCCTCTGTACTGGGACACTAAATTCCTCCAAGACCTTCAAGCTAGAGTCAAGTAACATTATTTCCTCTGCTTTCACATCCAGTTAAGACCTCTTGAAAGGCAGCAGACTTCTGTCTAGTGGAGAAAAACATCCTATTCTGTTCCTCTTTCGTGGTAATACCTCTTGGAAAGGTGGTGACAGCAGCTGATACAGAGAGTAATGAGACATAGTGACGTGTGGCTATCCCCTCATCAAGGCAGGAAAGCCATGATGTGTACCTGACATGACGAGCACACATCTGCCCTCAGAGTGCTATTTTTTTTCTTCCATTTGAATATTAGATAGAGAATTGTTTTGAAAATGTTGACAGCCTTTCCAATTTCCAAAAAGTGTCCTAAAATGGAATTCTTCTTTGATGACATCAGGGAGCACATGAAAACGTGAAGCTTGATGCACTGAGAGGCATCAATAATTTCACCCAGTTGCATGCTGAACAACCAAGTTTTTCTAATTCTGAAGTGATATTTGACAGAAACACTGCCTCAATTCTTTCATGAACCATGGTTTAAGAAACTTTGCACCAAACTACTTGACTCTCCACTCCCCTAACATACACTATTATTTCTCACCTCTATGCTTTTATTCTTGGCATTTCACCCATCAAAAAAATGTTTTCTCCCTCATCTATTCAAACACTGCCCATCCCTCAAGACCCAGACCAAAGCCACTCCTAACAAGCTTGAATATCTGAATATCTCAGTCTGAAATGATCTCTCCATTTTCTGAACTCCCACAACAGTAAGTGTTGTTCTGAGACCACCAGCTTCAAAAATGCACCATAATCTGTATTTTTACAAATACCAGAAAGAGCTGTGGCAATGTCTCCACTGTTTTCCTAAATCTGTTTTGCCACTCTTAAAAGAATAACTGATCCCTGGATGGATAGGCTGACAATGCTCATTGTTGCTGGAGTGACCAACAGACTCATCTCAATTTTTCCTTTCTGTACTCATTTTCATACAAAAAGTTTTGATTTGCCAAATGTGTATTTGTCATAGCTGCAACATCATTGTTGACTGTTGAATTCACCATCATCATACCTCTAAGCTCTGGGGTTTTCAATCATTTGCCTCCCCATTCCGTGGCCATCCTGCTATTCTAAGATTCCAGATGCTGCTACCATTTTCCAAAATAACTTTACATTCTATGAGAAAGATTTTAAGCAGAGCTTGAAATGAAGGTAAGCATGATTAGATGGAAAGGGCTGTAACTGACATCATCTGTTCAAATAAGATATAAAACTATATATTCTAGAGTTGAACAGTAACTTGAAGATGATCTCTTTCAATAGATTCACATTGCAGATGGGAAACTGTGGGGAATGAGGTATTCTGGAGCAAAAAAACTGAAATTTGAAAAGAATCAAAGTCTCAAAAACAAAATGGTAACAAAATCATTCAGAGCCAAAAAGGACTGTCCTAATTAGGTCACGGATTCAACATTAAAGATAAATGAAATTAAGGAGTTAAAAGAACTAAAGAATAAGGAATGAAAATAACTCAAAATGTAAAAGATGGAACAGATCAGTTATCTAAAGAAATGGCCCAAAATACTGTCTTTGACATTACAGGTATCAAGGTGACCTGAACTCAACACCACTTATACTTAACAATATTAGTTATTTAATTATTGTATGCCAGGCACTGAGCTATTTTACAGATATGAATGCCATTTTATTAAACTCTAATGGAAAAAAATGTGCTAAAGGAGATCATCTATAGTAACTATTTAAGAAAAAAATCAAGAAATCAAAAGCTGGCCATCTGTCTGCAGCCTAGTCTAGTAAAAAGGATGCTCTGAGAATTGAGAACATCTGGTCTGAGTAGCAAATATATTCCTTGGGAAAGATGAATGCATTATACTACCAGAACTTGCTGATTTTGGTCACTGAGAGCTGATTCAATGCTCATCAAGCAACCTTCTGATTATAATTTAGTAGATTGTAGACTTGCCTATTTGGAGAAACCACACTGAGCCATAAAAATGAGAAACCAGTATGCCTGATACCTCTCATTGCAAATTTTAAAACTAGCATTGTGGAATTTACACATCAGTATCTAGGAGGTTGGTTAGTGACCCAGTTCTCTAGTACCCAGTCACCTTGCTACATCAACCAGTAATCAAGGCCAGCCTTAGAAAGTAATGGCCATGTCAAAGTTACCTGAGGCCCGGCAGGGAAGCTAGCCTGCCCTCCCTGTCTTGTTCACCATCTTCAAACTACAATGCCATGTGATCTCAAATACACATAAACACATACACATGCGCGCGCACGCGCACACACACACACACACACAAAGAACCAGTTAGGAATGAAAATGATGGAAAAAGGAGGAAGAAAATACAGTGTTTCTCCAGAATCCAGGGCACCACCTTGTGAATTTAGAGCCTAGTTTTTACAGCAGAGAAGGCTCAAGATTTTTTTTTTAATGGCACCAATAAGCATTTGTTTCACTTGTTAGTCACCTACACCAAAAAAAAAAAAAAAAAAAAAAAATTCAAGTAGAAGTAGAATTGGGACTTACAAACTTACACCAAAGAAGAGATATCAAAACATTTCCTGTGTCTCACATAATACATGGTTACTTAAGGGTTTTGTTTTTGTTTGGGGTGCTTTGTCAGTTTTTGTTTTCTGATAACATCTCCATAGGAGAGAGACCTATAAATATAGCAAGGTTCTAACATGACTTATCACAGTTTTTGACAAGACTAGTTCTCAGTCTTACACCAAGAATTCCAGAGTCAGAATGCAGTAAGAACCAGTAGAACCCTGTGTCCGGGGTTGAGGATATAACACATAAAAGCTGCACTAATGCTATAAGCCTCAAAGATACGATCTTATTTGTTCCACTACTGAATTTTAACTATTGTGAAAGTATTATGAAAATATACTTTTAGTATGATTAACTTTTTTCCAATCAGTAATGGAGTGATAATTAATACTATTTTCAAACAGAATTACTCAGTAAATAATGCACTGAGAAGTACTGCTGTCTTAGGGAGAACACAGGATTACTGTCCATCTAAAGTAAAATTCAAATATAAATCCTTAACCTCTATAAATCCTATCATGGACATTTGGCATGGGACGTATTTTTTTAATGGATTTGCCTTTTGTGATATAGTTTGGCCCAAAAGTTCTAAAATCAGGCAGTTCTTTAGGCCCCATTAATCTCTGAAAAATAAAGCCATAATTGCATTGATACATATTATGTTAGCCAAATTAAACCCAGAATGATCAAAATTAAGGATACATTTTTATACAGGTGATGAGTCATGCTCCCTTTAATCAAGAAGATTAAAACACAGTTACAATCTGTTTTGAGAAACAAATGAAAAATCATATCTGTTATTTGCATATGATGTTGGAGATTTAAAAATTTAGAAAATAGGGGAGCCTAGCTGGCTCAGTCAGTAGAGCATGTGACTCTTGATCTCAGAGTTGTGAGTTCAAGCCCCATGTTGTGTGTAGAGATTAAAAATAAAATCTTTTAAAAAAGGTATTAAAAAGTTATAAAATAAGAGCGCCTAGGTGGCTCAGTCATTAAGTGTCTGCCTTCGGCTCAGGTCATGATCCCAGGGTCCTGGGATCGAGCCCCGCATCGGGCTCCCTGCTCAGCAGGAAGCCTGCTTCTCCCTCTCCCACTCCCCCTGCTTGTGTTCCCTCTCTTGCTGTGTCTCTGTCAAATAAATAAGATCTTTTAAAAAAAAGAATTTATAAAATAAACATTTGTGGTTTGATATTTATAACATCATTGCTTTTGCTTTTCACTGGCACTGAGAAACTGTTTTGTACATACCAGATTTTTACACGTCTAAAGGTAAATCATTTTCCTGAAAACTTTGCCTGTCATTTCTTTCTCAAATGGAAAAGCAAATATCCTAATCAGCTATTTTAGGTTACTTAGCAATAATAATTATTATATATATTTCACTTATTTTAACTTCAACATTTATCATAAAATAAATCAATGACCATGATTCTTTTCTGAAAGTAATGTGAAATACTACATTATGGTCATATGAGGAATTCAATATATACTAGAAACAAAGAATAATTTAAGACTTTGTCCATTCACATGAAAAAAAACTGGTTGTTTAAATGACAGACAATATAGTAAAATGAAAGTTCATGGACCAAAGAATAAAAATATCTGGGTTCTACAAAATTCAGACATATGCTATGTGGAAAAAAAAAAAAGTGATTAAAAAAAGGTACAGAAGAGTGTATACAAACATGCTACCAGTTTCATCAAGGGGGAATGTATACATTTATATGTTTATATATACATAGAACAGCTCTTGAAAGCCCAAGAAACTGGTAATTTGACTCTGGGGTAGAGAATGAGGGAATAGAGAAATGGGATAGGAAAAAACTTACCTTTCACAGAACACCTCATCGTACTGTTTTATTTTTTTTACATGTATGTGTTATTACCTACTAAAATAATCTTTAAGAGATAGCTGGCCTCTATTCCTGACTTCTTCATTAACTACATGTGTGACCTGGTGCAATCACTTACCTCAACTTTCTCCACTTTAAAATGAGGTTCTACTAAATCTCTAGAGTCCCCATCTGCAGTTCAATAGAATTATGCCTCAAAAGATGGTACATACAAAATGCCAGGTGGCTAAAGAAATATAATTGTAACACCTTACTTTGCAGTGACTTATATAACGTGATATTACAATTATTTACATTTCTGCCTGCTCTGTTCCCATGAGGCTATAAGGAAAAAAAGGCACCATAGCAAGCGAGTCTGGGAATAAAATTTGTGTTTGGCAACTCAACAGTGTTTCTCTTCTTTGTTTCCAGTTAATCCTCCTTTTTTATATATCTAAACTATTGCTTCCAAAATACAGACTTCCAGAATATACTTTGATAAATGAATAAATACTAAAAATAATTGTAAAAGGGTAGAATTTTTGTAGCAGAGTTTAAAAAATGGATCCTGAGATAGGAAAAAAGCCTGAAAAATCACCCCCTATTCACATAAAGTTAGCCCAAGAATCTCCTAAAATCATTCATAATCTTCATTAACACAAGATACTAAGAGAACCAAAGTAGCCAAGTGGAGAGCAATAGAAGGTTTAGGCCAAAGTAAGACATGAAGAGGACCCTGAAAAGAAAGAAACCCAAATTGACATCTGGAGAACAGAGAATAGGAAGAGGCTTGGCGATCCATTTATTCATGATGCTGTAGAGAAAGACCGCTGGGCCTCAAAGGGCTTAGAGTCTAATCGTGGGGACATTCTAGTTAAATAATAATGCAATAACAACACAAAGGATGAGAGTGCAAAATAAGTGGTAAGGTAAATGTCATGAGTTCATCCGAGGAAGCGATCACCAGGGGTTGGAGCTATCAAGAACAGATTCATAAAAGAAATAGGATTTTGAAATCTGCGTGAGAAGCAAAATGGTGGTGGTAGCATGGACAAAATAAAGTCAGCAAGGGAAGTCAGTGCTGGTAGCAGAATGATGGATTTAGTTTTAGTCACAGTCTGATTTTAAATAGTAACTTTGCAAAACCTGTTGGAAATTAATTTCAAATATTGGGTTGCCAAATTTCCTTCACAGACTACTACAGAGGAGTAATGCCATGCTAGTATTATGTCAAAAGTGACTGAACAGGCTCAAATACAAGATCAATATTCACCTAGATGCAACTTTTAATACGGCAGGGCTCTGAGGTATGAGAAAAATCATACTTAAACAGGATGTTTGGCAAACCCCTTCCAGTATTTTCTTGCAAGTACCTAGCATCATTTCCTATCACAACCTTCATACTCAGGAGTCAGCTCCACCCAAGATACACAAAACCAGGAAATCAAGAGGTGCCAGTTTTACTTTTCTATTGATTAAGCCTGTGAACTGGGTCTAGTTGATGTAATAGAGTGTTGTGGATTTTACTAAATGAGAGAGAATGTCAAAACAAAAAACCACCCTCTATCTCTCAGTGATCTAGTAAAGCTAAAAGCATATTAGACCACTTAACAAATTTCGGCATAATACAGAATATAAATTCAAGGTATTCATTATCTTATGGATAAAAAATCTGTGTGTGTTATTGTAACATGATAAATCTTGTAAGAAATTCCTAAACAAAATTTCTAAAATGTTGGCATGGGGCAAGAAAGAATATCAACAAATATAAAGAAGGTTATTAAACAAATGAAGTCCTCAATGCAGACAATATACTAAAATTCTATTCCACTCTTCATTTTTGTTACAATCCTACAAGTGCCTAAATACATAAATTACCTTTATTCAATAATCTCTTAGTGATTTACTGAGCTGAGAATGGGTATATAGGGGCCTGCCAGGAAAGAAAAAATGTTTAAAAACAAATTTATTTAGAAAAGAAGATTTGAAACAAGTATTAGTTAAAAGTTGATGATTTAAAATAATTCTGTGCTACAGCAATGTGCCTTGTGTTATTCTGACATGGATATTAGGTTTATGCTAATGCCTATTATTAATTTAAAGTTCAAATAACAAGAAAAAGAAATTGTTTTCAAAGCATTAGACCAGAAAACTTTAAAGGTTTCTTTTCTCATTTAACTACAGATTATAAGACTATAATATAGCTGTCCTCTTTCAGTTCAAGTCTGTCAGCATTTCTATTACTGAATTCAGTTTTTAAGGGTCATAACTCATCCATAAAATTCACCTATTAAAACTTGACACAGATAGTCTCCCAGGAATTCTTGCCTTTAAAGGCAGATTTTAAAAGTGAATCAACAGCTGGATAGCTCAAATGGTATACAGACCTGTGCTTTCAGTATTAAGTCACTGATTTCAATCCCAAGCAGGGCTGCCTTCTTAAAACTCATTCTGCATACCCTCCTCAGTATCCATTGGCCTGGGCAGGGTAAACAAGCTGCTTCATGTCAGTTCTGAGGGCACAAAAACCTCCACCTGTGGAGAGCTCTAGTGGCTATCTAGATGGCAAGGTCTAAACCTTCATTCAGAAAGGAAGGAAAAGAAATTGGGAGAAACCAGTGAGGGCCACAGGAACATATATGACAATGCAGGACCTAATTTTTAACTGTTATCTTAAATATTCACCTATCCAAAAAGTGCAGCTTGGAAAAGTAAAATTAATATACTTCAATCATCTGTTCAGGGTTTAATAGCACATCTTCCCCCTTAGATTCTGACTGTGGATACTAAGTTAAGTTTATCCTATGGATTATGTCAGATCCTATTAGTTTAGTGAGATGGCTTCCTCCTAGTTTTCAAAAATAGTTTCTGCCTTGGTCAGAAGCATAGGGACTAGGGACACCTGGGTGGCAGTCAGCAAAGCGTCTAACTCTTGATTTTGGCTCAGGTCATGATATCAGGGTTGTGGGATGGAGCCTGCATTGGGCTTTGCGCTGGACATGGAACCTGCTTAATATTCTCTCTCTTTCTCTCTCTCTCTCCTTCTCCCCCTCCCCAAGCCCCTTTTCTCTCTCCCCTTCTCGAAAGAAAGAAAGAAAGAAAGAAAGAAAGAAAGAAAGAAAGAAAGAAAGAAAGAAAGAAAGAAAGAAAGAAAGAAAAGGGACTAAATCACAACCAAATCCTGGACATATCCAAGGTATAGGACTCAACAAGCAGATCTTGTTCTAGTAACACTAGTAGTTTTATTTTTATAAAATAAGGTATTTCCTTTCTAAAGTTAATCTTTTAAAATAGGTCTTACAGATTTCTGTAAAGCTCTCTAAATAAAACACAGGTTAGTTCACATTGCCTCACAGTATTACAATTTAATTATCCAGCACTTCTTAGAGTATTATCAAATATATGTTACATTATAGACTGTTCACATGGCGGCAGAAAGTAGCAGTGGGTGGGGCAGACGGAGAATCAGTGCTTAGCCAAACATCATTTCCCAAATGCAAAACTGAAATAGAAAGCACTGACCTAAATTACACAATAAACCAGAAGAATGTGAGTATGATATGCTGACTCTATTTATTCTTCTTTGTAACCTCTTCAAAACCTAGGGCTTAAAATACACATACACTAATGACTCATAAATCTCAGGCCTCTGGACAATCTCTCTCTTGCCCTCTAGTCTGTATCTACTGGTCCTACTAAGCATCTCCAATGAGATGTTCCATCAGCACCTCAAATTCAACACATCTAAACTTTCATTTCCCCCCAGAAAAGTGTTCCTCCTCCTGTGTTCTCTACCTTGAAGAATGGTGTAACCCACCTGCCCAGCCAAAATTTTCAAACCTGGCAATCATATTCAATTCCTTATTCATCTCCACTGCCTGAAAAATTCCACTTCCAAAATAATTATAGTACCCGTATCTGTCTCCCCAGTTTCATTGCCTTACCTAAACTTAGGCCCTTATCACTTCCTACTTAGATTTCTGAAATTGGCTTCTATTTGATTTCCCCACCACAAATCTTACTCTCCACCCCAATTCAATCTCCTCAATGCTATCATATACCCCTGCTTCAAATCCTTCAACAGCTACCCCTAATCTTCAAAATATGATTCAAATTAGTTGGTACAAAAGATCTTTCTTTCTTGATTCGGCTATCACTTTGTCTCATATTCCTTCCCTTGGTCTACACGTGGTCTCATGTTTCTGTACCCACTTGGAAGTTTTTCTAACCTCTTTCAAAACTGAATTCAAGAACGAATTTAAGAATTATGAAAAGCCTTCCCCAATCCCTCAGTGTGTTTTAATATTCCACTTCTATGTATCCTTATAATATGTTCTTCTTCTATGATACTTGAGAAAAGGAACTGTTTCTTATCTCTGTAACCCTAGCACCTAACTCAGTGCCTCACACAAGGCAGGAGCTCAATATGCCTACTGAATGGATGAAACCAGTCAATCTACAAAACGCATCAAGTTCGTTGACTTTTGATACCAGAGCAGGCTTCACAGGGGCAAAAAAAGTTTAATTTGCTTATTATCACTGATCTATCCCTAGATGTTTTTAAACCACTTATTTCAGCTTCTATTCAATAAAAGTTTGTAAAATTGAAATCTTCAATCTTTAAAAGGCAAATAAATACCTCTTTTCAAATACAACTAGTCCTACAGGTAATAAACACTTTAATTAACATGTGGTATAAAGGCTTGCATCACTCAAGAAGCTAAAAAGGAATCTGGGTTAACTTGACCTAGCAAATACCTGTTTGCCTGCATGTCTAGGGTACCACCTATCAATAATAGGTAAACAAATCTAGCTGCCACCACCCAATGGCCCCCAAATCAACTGCAGTCACATCAGCATTAGTGTGAGTGTGGGGTAATGTAATTGTTGACTCCCATCCTCGTGGAAATAAATGCAAAAGACAGAAGGGAGAAGCCCATTAATATTATAGAAAAGCCAGAACTACAGACCAAGGTCTCTGAGAATGTAGGAAGAGTCTAGGACCCTGTAACTTCTCTGCCTTTGCTATCTCCTGTTTGCCTATACTGATAAGCTACCATCCATCCACTCATTCAACATCTATTTTCAAAGCATAACTATGTCCCAAGCACTGTGCTAGGCACAGGGTCTACATAACTCTCCTCGTCTCTTACATAAATCTCTCCAGTGGGAAGACAGGCATTAAACAAATCAATGCACAAATATAAGCATAATTACAAATTGTATTAGATGACAAGAAGGAAAGGAATATGAAACAGAACTACAAGGAAGACATACTTTAGGTTGTCTTTTTTTTTTTTAAGATTTTATTTATTTATTTGAGATAGTGAGAGCAAAGAGAGAGAGGGAGAGGGAGAAGCAGGCTCCCCACTGAGCAGGGAGCCTGACACAGGACTCGATCCCAGGACCCTGGGACCATGTCCCGGGATCATAACCCGAGCCGAAGGCAGATGCTTAACCAACTGAGCCACTCAGGTGACCCCAGGTTGTCTTTATTCAGAAGTGACAATTAAGCCAAGACCTGAGAATAAGTCAGTAAGTGATGAACAGACAGTAACAGCAGATCTGTGTTTTAGGAAGATAGTTCTGACAGCAGCGCGGAAGGCAGATTAGAGAGGAGGTCAGTTACAAGACTAATGCAATAGTGTAGGTACAAGATAAGAGTCCAAATTAAACTACTAAACATGGAGATGGCAAGAGCCAAATGTAAAAAACATTCAAAAGCAGGATGGACAGGCACTGATCACTGATTAGGTGAAGAGTATAAGAGGAAAAAAAAAAAGTCAAGGTATTTCCTAGGATTCTGATTAGTCTAGGCAACTGGGAGGGTAGGAGCATGAATAACTGAGACAGGGAACACATAAAGAAGGAACAAGTTTAAAGTGAAAATAATATGTTTAGTTTACTGAGTTTTTGTTGCATTTAAGATCCTAGAGAAACATCCATCCAGAGATGTCTGACATGCAACTGTGAAAACAAATGATCTTATAATCAGAATAGCCAGGCTGAAAATAGGTCTGGGGTCATCTTCACTGAAGTGATAACTGATACTTTGGAAGTGAAGGAATCACTGAGACAGTATAAAAAAAAGAAAAAAAAAAGACTAAGGAAACTTTGATCCATATTTAAAGGCCTAGTAACAAAGGCCAGTGGCAAGAGAGAAAGAATCAGAGTTCACAGGAGCAAACGTTCAGTAAATATTTATCAACATCCACCATGTTCCAGGTGCTATGATAGATGCCAGGGGCATAAAGAAAAGATAGAAGCCCTACCCTGAAGATGCTTATAGCCGAAGGAAGAGGCACAAATAGATTGTTTCAATATAGTTATTGATGGGGCACTACAGAAACATACAAGGGGGAAACCTAGCCAAACCTAGGAAGTCAGGAAATACTCACTGAAGGACATAGTGTCTGATCTAAAGCTTCAAGATTTGGTAAAATCATGCAAAGAAAGTTGGTAAGGGCAAACCGATGAAATCAAGAGAACGTTCTAGACTTTTGGAATGCTAAGCAAGATAATGGATATAGAAAAGAACTGGAAGAAGCTGAGAGGCTAAAGTGATTTAAACTGGAAAACGTTATTCTTGGAAGAAAATAAGATGGGAAAGTGAACAAGGGATTTTTGGTAAAAACTTTACAAAAGGCTTTGGGGGAAATGTTACAGAAGACTGAGGAAGCTGCCAGGTTATATGAGGATGTGGGAAGAGAGATGGGTAAAGTAACTTGTATGAAGTTTACTAAACTTTATGTAACTGTACCTTTTTATCTCCTTCGAAAATTTCTGTAAAATAGGAAATAGATGCATTATTTTCCAAAGAATCTTGGGCCTGACTTTTTTTGGATGCAATACCATGCTGGGACTAGCCCAAGGTGACCCAGTTATAAGTGACCATAAAAGTCTGGGAAAAGTAAATTTGTAAGCACTATTGGCCATGAAGAGGTCAAGAAGCCACAAGACTTAGCATTTACATGGCCATTGATGCCCTTCAAGTAAACTTTTAATAGAAATGTAGGGGTAGAAAAAATTGCCAATGGTTCACAAGAGAAGGGTATAGGAATGACACCGAATCGTTCGTTCATTCAACAAGTATTTATTGAATGCCTACTATGTAGCAGGAAACATCCTAGGCCCTGAGGAATCAATGGTGATCAAGACACAGATCTAAGAGCTTTACAGTCTAAAGGAGAAAGAAGACAAGGAAATAGACAGTTACAGTGAAATTAGTGCTAAAACAGAGCAGTAAGAAAGCACATGGAAGCTTGACAGTGAAAGGAAGGAGGAACAGATAGCAGTAACTAGATAGAAGATAGTAGGGAGGCAAAATTTACTTTCTGGCTGAAAGGAATTTGAACATGTTTGTGAGCTCAGGGGGAGAAGCTTGTGGAAAGGAAGAAGATGGGGAGGCGGGAAACAGAGGAGGGTTGTTGGAGGAAGGTCTCGGGGAAGAAGACTGGTGAGGGTATAAGTGTTGGACTTGGAAAAGAACAGTTCTTTCTGCAAAGAACCAAAGCAGAGAGAGAAGACAAAAAATAATTGTGATGCAGGAGGGGAACATAAAGAAATGTCCTCTACCTTTTGACATGATACAGGCTATGGCACTTATTAAGGGACCAAAAACACAGTTGGGGGCTTTAAGGATGGTGCAAAAGTTCTGAAGTAGGCAATGTGAGAATTAGATAAATTAACTAATCAATTCCAATTCCTACGATTACACAAATGACAGAAGAAGCAATCAACGATTAGTTGCTGCTTTTTGTTTAGATCTGGGAGTTGGAACAGGAAGTGAAATGTGAGCTGCACTTCAAAAATTCAATAGGCATGAATTAAACAAAAGTAAACCTTTAAAGGAATTATCCAAAAAAATCAATAAATGTACACCCATACAGTGTACAACTGATTATAGATTACTTACAGTGTATACAGCCAACACAGCACTCCCATGAGTTTAAATCTGTCACCATTACTAAGCAGCAATGACAGAAGCTAAGAGGCTCACGCACAGAAGGCCGACAACGGAAGCAACAGAAACAAAGAGGAGCTCACAGGTAGAGAAACTATATAGATCAGAAGATGAGGTAATGGTAAGAAAAATTTAAAAGCTGAGATATACTGTGGACTGATGATAAGCCTGAAGATAACTGATGTAATGTTCCTGCCTCCTCCTTTTCCTTCCCTCAACATTCTCTTAGCACCTGCGTTATGCCAGGTACACTGTGAGGCACAAAGAGAAGATACGATTCTTGCTTATAAACTCAAGAGTATGTCCATGTACCCACAGCCAATGTTTACAACAAAAGAATAAAACCGAAAGCTGCTTTGAGTTTTGCTACTCAAACCATACATGCTGTACAAACTCTACATTAACCACAAAGCAAAATTGTATGAAAAGTTCAACAAATTCTTCAACAATCAGCAAAAGGTGCTATCAGAAATGGCAGATTAAAGACCCATAAAATAATATGTTCTAACTTAATAAACTGCTGTGTATCTTGGCTTTATCACAGATGTCACATCTGACTTTTCATTAAACGGTTGGATTAATGCCAACAAAAAGGCAACGAACTGCAAATGGCAAAGCAAGATATCCAGAAACTAAGTGCTAGAAAGTATTTCAGCAGCAAACTGATAATAATTTTAGTGATTACTACAACAGTAATAATGCATATTTATTGAGCTCTTACTTGAGCGAGGCATTGTGCTAAGTATATTATATACAATATATCACTAAATTTCTATAACTTCCCACAAAAAACCTACCTGTAAGGTAGTCTCTAATACTATCATTTTATAGACAAGAAAACTGAAGTTTAGAAGTAACTGGTGAATTAAGGAACCAGACTTGAACTCAGGTTTGCATGATTTTTTTTTTCAGGTTTGCATGATTCTTAAAAATCCATACTTTAATCACTGTATGATTCTGTTTCCCCAAAAAATGGAATAGTGCCAGGCACATGATGGACACTCAATAGTATGTGTCATTGAAGGAATGAACGAAAGGATATAAAGCAGCTCTTGCAAAGTGAACCCAAATATGGAAAATAACAAGTGGAAAAGCAGAAGCAATACATGAAGGATTCACTAAATCACCAACTTAAACTGTGCAGCATAACTGGAGGTGGAAGTGTGTGGAAAGCAGCTGCAACTGCAGAATGGCCTAATGTGCTGTTACAGGAGATGTAATGGTTCTTTGTGAGTGAAAACTTCAGGCTATATCAACCTGCAAAGCCAAAGATGGAAACACCACCAGTCAGTTCAGAAAAGGAACTGCAGACGCTGATCAGAAAACTTTCCCACATTTTCCCAGTATGGAAAGGACTGGTGCTGTATGACATACAAGTTAAACCCCCAGGTTACCTTTAATTCTATCACCTTTATGGGGTTTTAGGTGGGTTTTTTTTTTTTCCAGAGCAAAATAGATTCACACCATGAATCTGGTACCTACCAACTCTTTTTTTCCTAATCGTAGTATAATTAACATACAGTGTTCTATTAGTTTGTGTACAATATGATTCAATTCTATATATTACACAGCACTCATCACAGTAAGTGTACTCTTAATCCCATTTATCTAATTATATCACCATTAAAATGGAAGAAAATCACATGTACTGGAAAGATGATTACATTCTAGGACTACCCAGATCCTTTTTTTTTTTTTTAAAGATTTTACTTATATGAGAGAGAGCATGAGAGGGGGAGGGTCAGAGGGAGAAGCAGACTCCCTGCTGAGCAGGGAGCCCGATGCGGGACTCCATCCCGGGACTCCAGGATCATGACCTGAGCCGAAGGCAGTCGCTTAACCAACTGAGCCACCCAGGCGCCCTAGGACTATCCAGATCCCTCTTCTAAAAGATTCCCACCAAGATGCCTTTTATTGGGTCCACAGACGTGTTTTAAGTCACTGACTTCCCCCAGGATCACCAATGACAGGAGTAATGGACAGCACATATCCCAAGAGCAGCCAATCTATGAAGAGCAACTTATGGCCCACAACCTATAGAGGCCTGGCATGGGAGATTTGCCCAAGAAGAAATGTATCTAACTCAACCAATCAGATTTTCTCTTACAGGAGTCTGAACTCAGGCTATACAGAGGGAAAGTTAGCTGAAAAACAGAGAAGGCAGGCAGCAGAAGTAATGAGGCAGTTATAACCATATAGAGAAGACAGAGAATGAGGTGATTCGTTTAAAAATAAAAAGTAAAAGCAGAATCTGCAAAGGGCCAATAGCAGCAGAGAAGTAATACTTCTGCTGCTAAGAGGGCCACACCCAGTCACTAGAGTTGCATTTATTTTTTTCCAGTTTCTATTAAGACCTAGTTGAAATCCATATGGTGAAGCCAGTTTGTACATAAGGTCTGGCCACTTCGATCTCCCTTATTTCCCCACATAAAGCTATCTAATAAACTTCTCATTACTAGCTACAGACCAAGTAAAGCTCTGTCTTGCCTGCAACCAAAAAAAAAAAAAAAGTGTGGTACAATATTTTTATATGAGTGCACATGCACTCACACACCTGCAGTTAGATGACAAGGCAAACTGGGTGGTGGGTAGTAATTCAAGCATTGTGGGTCTTATTTCCATCTTGTAGCATCGGTGATTTGAAGACACTGTTACTTAGCTCTAGTTAACTGTTTTAGAAAAAAAGGGCCTTCAAAGAAGCATCTTCAACCCTAAAATTTAACAATTCCTATCATTACAATTGTGCACTTAGAGATTGAGAAGCGATCCAGGGAAGTTACAGGAAACAAAACCATCTCTTCCTCTTGTGTGTGCAATATTCTGTTTGTGTCCGAATTTTATGGCAAATAAGTGATTTTGTTCTCTCATATCACAAGAAACAACAGTTGGCTAGTCAGGATGGCCAAGCAAAGAAAGGACAAACTGGAAAAACATGAGAATGTTTTGAAAAAAGTTTAACTTGAGGATATACTGAAAATTACTCATAAATTACACTAAGTGTGTTCTTGCCTATCTTTATGATAATCCCATTAGCCTATCTTATCACCTCGAAGTCTGTTCACTCAAAGGAAAGGAGATCTCAACCATCTACAAATGCCCAACACACTGAATTCCAAGGAATTCTAAAAATATCTAATGATCAAAAGGCTTGAAAATGACAAAGCCACTCTCCTAGAGAAACCTATACAAAACGCCCCTAACAACTTATGTCAAAAATTCAAGAAAACTACATAAAAATCGTTTCCCTAAAAGTATAATTTTTTTCATATAATCCAATCACTTGTGCACACAGTATTTTCCTAGTCTTCACTATTTTTTTCTTAGAAGAAAAGTATTCCTTGCTTTTCCTTTCTCTTCAAAATAAATGCTACCAGTCACAACTAACAGGTATTTTGGGGTTCAGGTCTACCAAAGCACCAATCTATGCAAGAGTCTCAGCTACTTTAAAAAATACTTTTGCACAGTTTAGAAAGAAAGTCTGACTAAAAGCCACAGTTCCATTTCTCAGAGCTAATTTATTTCCAGGATAATCCCACAGAAGAGATTAAAAACCAATATTCAAAACCTGAGTTGTAAAAACAGTTCCATGCACTTGGGGTTCATTTTGGTGTAGTAACTTTTCCTCTGGACATAACATCATTACACACTCTTGTATTGAAAATGTTATGAGGGCGCCTGGGTGGCTCAGTTGGTTAAGCAACTGTCTTCGGCTCAGGTCATGATCCTGGAGTCCCGGGATAGAGTCCCACATCGGGCTTCCTGCAGAGCAGGGAGTCTGCTTCTCCCTCTGACCCTCTTCCCTCTCATGCTGTCTCTCGTTCTCTCTCAAATAAATAAATAAAATCTTTAAAAAAAAGTTATGAGATTATATAAAGCAGGGACACCCAGATAGGTTGCAAGTTATTATTGCTCAAGCTTTCAGGGTGAGGGTTTTTTGGTTTATTTTGGTTTGGCTGTTTTTTCAAGCACATCATTCTATTCCTTAAACATTATAGTGTTTTGTGTGACAGGAATATGCTCCAGACACCTGGCACAAGTATTTGAGTATCAAAATCACTAAAAAGCCACACAACACAGGTATTGGAAGCCCAGCACTTGATCTGAAGTTCAGAATATGATGTTTCATCCAAACCTACGGACAAAGGTTCTCTGATGTTGCAAATTATACAAGTCCCTAAATACTAAAATTTTTATCTTATTTTTTTTAGAGATTTTATTTATTTGATAGAGAGACACAGCAAGAGAGGGAACACAAGCAGGGAGAGTGGAAGAGGGAGAAGCAGGCTTCCCGCCGAGCAGGGAGCCCGATGAGGGGCTCGATCCCAGGACCCTGGGATCATGACCTGAGCCGAAGGCAGAGGCTTAACGACTGAGCCACCCAGGTGCCCCTAAAATTTTTATCTTATTGTTAAAAAAGCAAAATCAAGAACAGTCAGGTGTGTGGGTAAAACCTCTCAGCAGATAATCTAACAGTACTTGGGCCTCAGCTGAAATCTGGAATACTGCCACTAATGACTACCAGTGGCAAGACTCTTGAAAAAGTACCATTTCTTCTTATCTCTTCATGACACATTTACCAAAAAAATTCCTGACCTGGCCCAAATCGTGCTTTCCCTAAGAATCCACTAGTTCCATAACTGAAGCTTTCTTTCAAATAGTACTGCACATATACTTTTGTTTTATAGAAACATTTCAGCTATGTTACTCAGTTTATATTTGTTCCATGTCACTATTCTGCACATGACCAAAAATAAAATATTCGTGTGATAGGGAAGATACTAATGAGGATTTTAAGACAGAGGGGTTGTTCTGGGAAGTAACCATAAAAATAAAGCCTAACTCAAAATGAATGTGCTTACAACTACCTAATACCTTTTTCAAGATAAATGAAAAATCTGAGTAAGAATGGTAAACTAGTAATACCTGATCAGAAGAAAATTGACAGCAAATAGTAATAGTTAGGTCTTCATTGTCTCAATTAAATACACAGCAGCAGTTAAAATCTGATGTGTAACAATAAAGTTCTCTCTTCTAATGCACCCCTTTCAATCTAAACTTTAAGTGGTAATAAAAAAAATTACACATTTTAAAATGCCATGAAAATCACTTACAGTAACCATATCTAACGTTTATTGTAACATGCCAAACACTATTCTAAATATTTTACATGTACTTTTCATTTTATCCTCAGAACCCTATGAGGTAAATATCCCCTTTAAGAGGTGAGGTAACTAGGGCACAGAATGTTTAAGTAACTTGTACAGTCACACAGGAAATAATGTGTGGGTCAAAAATTTCACCAACTAATCTAGTTCCAGATCAAGCTGCCAATAAGGTAATGTAGCGAATGTGCTTTGCAAATGGTAAAATGTATGCAAAAAAAAAAAAGTAACGTTCACTGATTAAGAGCACATGTTTTGTAGTCAGATCTAGTGTCAAGTCTCAATTCTGTAATTTACTAGCTATGTGAACTTAAGTAAATCACTGAACTTCTCTAAGCTTCAACTTCCTATTCTATAAAATGGAGATAACGAAGTAACAGTTCTTATTGGCGGATTTTATTGGTAGATCTCGGTAGATGAGGGGCATTATGCATAGAAAGGATTAGGAGAGTGCTTGGGATATAGTAAGCACTCCATGAATGTTCATTACTACTATCTAATACTAAGAGTTCTGTTTATTATGACAAACTCTCATTTTAGTACTGATAGCGTTTTCTAAAGTAAGTAAAATCAACATGGAGGTAATAAAAGTTTATGAAATTAAGATCCAAAGTCTCAAAGTATATGACAGCACAATTTTAAGAGGGAAAAGGCTATCACTTACTTTAATATCAAGTTTTTATTTGAAGTGCCTGGGTATACATGAAAATGTGCTAGTCACTAAACAAAATTATCAAGACACAGTCCCTGACTTCAAATATACACAATCAAGCAAATTAACTCTGAGTGGACACAAAGAGCAAAACCTCCAACTTTGGGCATTTTCCCCACCAGACACAACTATGGTTGTCATTAAGTTCCCCTCTGCTTGTGGTGTGGTAGTAGTGAATACATGCAGAAGAAGCAGTTCAAAAAGAAATAAACCCCACAAATAGAATTTAGAGTGATAAAGATTCAGGAGGAAATGAGCTGACTTTCTACCCTCTTACCTTCTCAAAAAACATTTTGGCTATCTTGGTACTAATGATCTCTGTTAATTAACCAGAAGAGAAAAAAGGAAAGAGCCAGAAATTCAGAAGAGAACTCAAGGTAAAATGGTACAGAAACAAACTCTAAGAGAGAGGAGGAATGAAGTTCAAAATTAGAAAAGCCAAAATAACTGCAGGTGAGTAGCATTCTATCATGCGCCTAATGTCTTAGAAACTAAACAAGTAGAGCCATTCTTAAGACTGCTGATCCTTACTCCTTTCCAATCCTGAGGTTTCTGCGAGCTTTTTAAAGTCAGAGGAGGGAAAAACAGCACAGGGTACAGAAGGCTTTTGTCCAACAGAAGAGCCAGCATCGTACTGCACCTATCTTAGAGCTCGGCTTCTGATCAACTATGAGGGCCACAGCTAAATCATAATCCTAGTAATCTTCAGATTCCATTAAAAAGGTAGCTTCTAAAACTCCTAAATAAGGACCTAGAATATTTCCAGGAAACCTGGAAATCTAATTTCTAAAGTTTAAGAAGCATTTTTCAGTGGTCATGTTATTTGAAAAGATCTTTTGCAACTTCACAACAGGAAATGATACCCACTCGTGCCTCTCTCTACCTCCATACCTTCTTGCCATAACACCTGTTGAGAAACTCCTCTGTCCATACCCACAGTCTAAAACCATAGCAAAACCACAAAATTCCCTGCTACTGCATCCATAAGCTCTTTGAAGCAAACTGGGTAGAACAGCCTATAGATCATAAAGCAATATTACATATTCCTAAAAAAAAGGGTACTTTTCAATAATACCAGCAATCTGTGTCGACCAAAAATTTAGCTCCTATCCACAAAAGTAGGCCAAAAATTAAGGATGGGTAATTTATATATTCTGCAAGAATACATATATTCTTCAAGAAGAAACTTTTCTTCCTGAAGCAGGGAGGGAAGAGGGGAAAAAGAGAGACATGAACAAAACAACAAAAAAGGTTATTATGAATTCAAGGTGTATCTGTAAGTTCTAATGAACACTTGACCGGTGTCAGCCATGCAGCTCTGCCGTGCACTATCCAAACTTAGGAAGTTGAAATGCAAGCCATTACTTCTTATTGTTTCTCCTCTTCCACTGCACTTAGGTGTGGAAGGTTTCTCAGGAAACAAGATGAGTTGAATTCTATAGGAAAACTTAATTGATCAAATAACAACAAAGGTAGATATAATTTGTAGCTCGAAATAGGTTTTAATATAAAATAAGCAGTTTCTGATGGCTCTCTGCCTACCTACTTGTCCCCACAACAAAAAGTGCTATAAATATGTGCTCATATAGCCTGCACCCAGAAAAGCTTCTGCCACAAATTTCCTAGGACTGTTCTCCTTAAGAGCCTCAGGCCTAAGCCCTCTGAGAAGACAGAGCTCATGAGTCAAAATAAAAACCAAAAAGTAAGGATGAAGACCAGAAACAAATAGGAAGAACAAAGAATTTCTAGTAACTTTTTACTTGTTCATCCTACCTTTCTAAACTTGTCCTGGTTTAGCCTCTAACTCTTGTCTGCCATAATCCATTAATTTGTCTACTATGATAAAATATTCCTACTCTCTCCAGGCAATTCTAAATTAGACAGACACATCCTGACATAGTGCTATTCTTTCCTCTATGACCCATATGAAACCTTTTGACAGTCCTTGGAATCCTCAATTCCACCTTCTAAATTCCCGCTCTGTGGCCCTAGAGTTATGACGGAGGAGACAAACCGTGAATGGTACTGTGGAAATACGTGAGCTACAGTAAAGGAACTCCAGCAATTAGGCTCCCCTCCACCCACATCAGGCTATTTTTCTTTTTTCCCTACAGTATTTAAAAAAGTAAAGTAGAGAGCAAGAGGCTGACATGCAGATGAGAGGCTACAGCAAAGAGCCACCCCCAGCTTTTTAGGAATACTCATATCTTTTCACTGGTTGTAGGCACTTAAGTCTGGAAAATATCTTTGGAATATGTCTTGTGTGTAAGAATGCATAAAAGATAACACCTTGCAAAAGTCAAACATACAGATTTAATAATGTGCAACTAATGAAGATGGTTTATAAATGAAATACCACCTACACATTTAGTTCCCTAAATATATTATGCTATTAATCATTAAAGTTAGATCTATAAGTACAAGTTTTCCATATGTGGAAATGTAAATCTGTTTTTAAATTAAAAAGAAATTATCACTCTAATTCTTAAAAATAAAACTATCGGTAAAATTCAAGTGTAGCTGCTCATAGTCACTGAATAAACTTAAATTTGATAAAACATTTAAGTTTCAACCAATGCACCTTTGTTGAAGCACATTTAGCTGAAATAACTTTGAGTCTGGTTTATTTCCATCACATATAGTACATTTTTCCAACAAGAGCATGTACATTCAATATAGAACATTTCCAGCAACAGTTACAGTCTTTCTACTTTCCTTTCACAGTATATTTTAGTGCAAAGCACTGGGAAGGGTAAATGTTTTTCTAGCTATAGAAGCATTTTATTATGACCTTGTGATCTTCAACATTTTAAAATTTTATACAAAAAGTATATAGATGGACAGGGTCCCTCCTAAGTACAGGTGTGAACCTATATAAAAACATGGTATATTCTCTGCTGTACCTTTTAAAATTATAATTTGACAAAAATTACTAAAAAATAAAATATTCCCTAAAAAGTACAAAATATTGATACACAAAAACCTGCCCAATATTTCATAAAGATAGATGTACTTCTGGTTTTCCTAAAATCTTGATTACAAAAATGGACAAGAATTCATTATTTTCCAAATTTTACAGTAGGAATCAAATATCATCTAAAGTAGTCATTTAAGATTTTACTTGGGAGAAAAAATTCAGGGTTTCACTCCCATCTTCCTTTTTTAGCAATATTTAAAGAAATAAACTAATATCATAAGAAGTCGTTGTGCATGGATTGTCTGCATCCACAAAATATCAGTAAGCTATTTACTACCTTCATATTAACATTAGTAAATGTGAAGTCTTAAAAAAAAAAGAAACTGAAAAATTAAGTTGCATCTATTATTAAAGTGCTTTGTATAAAATTTAAAGAAAAAAAGGGGAATGTTTAATTTTTATAAAAACCTCAGATGTTTACAAATAAAAAGGGTAATGATCCATGGATGAAAATGAACTGGAACTTTCCTGTAGTATATATTTTAGAATGAAACTTTCAAACATTTAAGTGCTGGAGAACAAGTTAGAAATAAATGAATGTAAGAATAATTACAAATATTTAGTACGCTAAATATTTATAATATGTTGATACTAATTTCTCTTTTGGTCCTAACATACACTCACTAGTAAATATATCTGTACAATCCAGATGAAAATTTTGCCAAATAAAGTGAAACAAAACTAAAATCACTAAGATATAGTCTTTTTGTCAATTAAAAATCACCAGTGGTGATATATATTCTTCAGGTTGTTGATCGCTTTAATCAACAAATTGTTTGGAAAACAAACTTTGCAACGTTTTTGTAGAAACTGTAGACCAAATGCACAAGGTCAAGGGTGGTTAGCTGATGGACTGTGATGACAATAGGTAATGTCACAGCTACTTGAAAGTGCTGGGAGAGGCAGTGCCTTAGAAACAAGTGGTTAGATGGTTATTATTTTAGTCAGAAAACAGCAGTTACAGTCGAATATTTATGAAATTGTTTTTCCTTTTTTTTCTCATAGTACCATTTGAAGACGTTTAGTGGTTCTAACACCAATTTAAAGTCTTTCCACAAAAATGAACTCCAAACCTTTTCGTACATCACTTGAAGTTATCTGAGGAGAAATGGGAATAAATGAACACTTTTGAGTTTACCAATAAAACCTTGTTTTTAAAATTACACAATAGTAAATGACTTCTAAAGGATGGTTTCATCTCAAGTTTCCACACAAATAAAAAATGTGGGATACTCAAACCACAACATTTAACCTACTCAGCACTCAAACTAAGTATACTGCTTTAAAACCTGAATCCAAAACTAATTTAATACTAATTAAATATATTAAATGCCTTAATACAGGGAGACAGGTACTGAAGGTAAACTTTTAAAAATATAGAGAGACTTGCAAAAACAAGTATAGGGAGTCTACTCCTTATTTTATATTGCATTTTAAAAATCTACATTTATTCCAAAACCTTCTAAAAAAGTAAAATTTTTTTCTTTCTTCCCAATAGGGATTTTCCTTTTCTTACAACGCACAACCACAAAAAACCAAAACAAAACAAAAACAAACAAACAAAAAGCCCTACTTAATAATATTAACTATGTTGAAATGATCACAAAAAGTCTATTTAAAACAAAATGGAAAAGTAAGATTTGAAACCTATATATTCACTTTTTCCACAGATCAAAACTAAAAACAGTAACTAACGCATACTCCCAAGAAGGAAAAAAAAAATCCACACTTCTATCTATCAAGTTTCCCCTTTGACTGGAAGCACTATGTTAAATGTAAATAATAAATGCTAATTGTTCTAAATTCAATTTGGGGATTTTTTCTTCTGAGTGCAGTACTTTATTTAGCCATCACAGATTAATTTTTACAATAATTACAGTGCCTCAAAAGACTTTTCCTCTAATTATCGCCTTCACAAATTCATTCTAATATATTTCACTTTTTCTACAATGTATTAGTAGACTAGGTCACTAAACCGAATTAAACCTGTGCAAAGTTAGTTAAACAGAAGACTTCTATTGTAAACATAAGCCAATATAAATGTATATATTTTACAACATTGGGAGGAAAGCACTGACCCTGTGCCATCTACCCTACAACTATATTGTATTGTCCTGTGAAAGATAAGTTCTGAAGTTAACTTTTGTTCCCAAGCCACTGGAATAAAGGTCACTGAAGAGGTAAATGCAATATGCACATTACTCTTGCAGTTCCCATTGCCATAAGATATATGGAAGCAAACATGTGTTAAAAATGGAACCAGCTATAAATTATGGTCAAATGATTTTTTTAGTTCGATGGGGGGAAAAAAGCAAAACTCTGTAACTGTTCCTCACCAGACAAGAGCCTTAGATCTTGTACTTCGGCCTTTGGTTTTGTTTCCTTCAGGTGAATTGGAAGCATTTGCCTTATGAGTTTTCTTATGATGTTCAAGATAAGTCTTTTTGGCAAATGCCTTTCCACATTTATTGCATCTGTGAAGAGAAAAGTTTTTTGTGACTTTTACTTCAATACCAACGTCAGCTACTTCATACTTTTTACTAGGAGAGTTAGAAGTGCCATCATGTTTTGAATCGCTATGTTTTGCCTCATCCCTCGAAGGGCCTCTTTTTGCCACTTTATTTAGAACAAAATCAATGGGTTTCTTTATAGCTCTGATCTCTAAACTGGCTGTTATTTTCCCAAGATAGCGGGATGACTTTTTATGAACCACAGTTATATGTCGTATCACATCACGCTTCCGACGAGTTTCATAAGTGCAAAGAGGACACTTGTAGAATTTAACATAAATGTTATTCCCATCTGTGTGCAACTCAATGTGTTTAGTCAAGTTCTGTTTGGAAGTAAACTGACGTTTACAAAGTTTACAGTAAAGTTGCTTAAAGTCAAAGCCAGCTGAAAGTTTTGGTTTCCTGGTTTTTTGCTGGCCACCTGCAGCAGACGGACTAGTTGATTTAGGGCTTTCAGAGTCTTGTTTAACTTTATTTTTCTGTGCTGCCGGTGTGTTCTTTTTTTCATTTGAATGATTTGTTCCCTTTAATTCATTCTGTGGAGAATGGGTAATGGAAGGGGGTGAAGATTCTACAGAATCTGCTGGTTCAACTTTAACTTTTATTTCTGAACTGCTGGCAGTGTTATTAGGGCCTTTCTCTCTTTTAGAGTTTGTTCCAGAAAGAGTTATCTTGTGGACAATTTGCATATGTCTTTTAAGCATTATTTGTGAACTATATTTCCTCTTGCAAAGAAGGCATTTGCATGCAGTTAAATTGTATTCAGCCTTTGAAGACGACTTTTGTTTTCGAGTCTTAAAAGATTTTTTAGGAGAAACAGAATCCAGGAACAAAGGTTGCCCAGGCTTTGTTGCTATATCAGGAGTAATTGAATCCCTCCTTAGTCCTCTATGAACTTCATCAAAATGCCTCCTTACATTCGCTTTTGTAGCAAATGATTTACAACATACTGGACAACTCCTACTTATTGGAACTAGAACATTCTTACTGCGTCCTTTAGAGGACTGATTTGGATTCTTTCGTGTTTCAATGTACTTTTTTAGTTCTTCCATCTTTTTCTTGTGTACTTTTCGAATGTGACGACGAACACCTCGTCTGGAATTGAATTCTTTTCTACAAAGACAACATATCAACTGGTGACCAAAATCAGAATTGTCAGAAGTTTCCAAGTCAGGCTGTGATTCCTGAGGTTGCTCATCAGATGTAGGTGCAACTTCATCTGCAACAATCTCAACAGGAGGGGGCTCTACAGTCTCCACCTCTGTATCTGTAACTGGTACTGTTTTAGACTGTTCAGTGCTGGTTTCCTGTATTTGAACTTCGGTCTGTTCAGGAGTACTGCTTGACTCTGTGACTTCAGTAGGATTATCAGTCCTTGAAATATACTGAAACACTGCATTTTGATTAGTTTCTATGGGTTCTAGCTTAATAATATATTCTCGCTTGTCCACACTTGGATATATGGCTTCTAGGAGATCGTTTATGGCTTGGCTTTGTTTATCATTTACATCAGGAAGGTCTGTTAAGGAAAAAACAACATTTTAATCTGAAATAATGTGCCTGTTCTAGCTCTCTAAAATTTAAAAATGTATTATGAACCTCTACCTTAAAATTTATTACTGGTTTATATTTATTTTTAGAAGAGCATTATCTACTTTTCCGTGTTTTAAAACTAGAATTAAACTAAAATTAATTTAAAATCTCATCAATGTACACAAATGTTAAGGAATAAATGCAATCTGAAGAGATACTTCCACTCCTAAGTGCCCTTAATACCAAATATATAAGCACATGAGTGTCCTAAACAATTAAAACAATATTTCAAATTTTTAGTCTAAAATTTTCAGCCTAGCAAAGGCATATCAAAGTTCTCATAACCCAAGATGGATAAAACATCATGAAGAACGTACTATTATATATAAAAATGATTCTTTTTTTAGAAAACATAACAGCGTTCGTATTAACTTAATCCATAATAACCTAATCTACTTGTAGAAAGGGACACTTACAAGATCTTATGGAAATGAAAAAGAAAGATTTGTAGGATATAAATATGAATGACATGTAGAGAAGTGTTTGCTATTACAGGGCTTCTTAACATGGTACCATCCCATTCAAACAAGTGATTAAAAACTATAGATTTATTCCAAAAACAGAGCTAGTTTTATTTAC
Organism: Zalophus californianus; assembly: GCF_009762305.2. Classification (NCBI taxonomy): domain Eukaryota; kingdom Metazoa; phylum Chordata; class Mammalia; order Carnivora; family Otariidae; genus Zalophus; species Zalophus californianus. The sequence goes on from NC_045606.1 coordinate 82,075,884, forward strand.
TTGTGCAATAATTGCATTCCCTATAGGCAACCAAATATTCCTACTACTATACCAGATTTATCTAACATTGATTATGTTTCCACATACAATTCTAAAATCTAGCTACAAACACAGCATCAAATCTGATATTTAGAAAACAAGAAATGATTCATTATTGCTCTTCTAGTAATCTTCCCATTTAAAAGGGATAAAGTAGTGTCTATAAGGATAACACTTTCACAGAAGTATTTCTAGAATGACTATTGCTAAGAAAAATATACAATAATCCAACAAATCCATTTATTTATATTTCTAAAAGTCAACTCTACACTAAAAACAAGAATAACTACCAGAAATACTTTATTAAAAGATCAGATCTGAAACTAATCCCTACAGACTGCCTTTTCATTTATATCTCAATGATAAAAACAAGTATAATAAGATCTAACAGTACTAGGAAAAATTTCCAAAAATGAAATTTTTATTTCAACTATGTCCTATAGTATACTTTAAATCAGCTTCATGCTAGTAATTAAGTGGTACTTTTGATATTTGGAGTTTTCATTTCATTCCCATCCCAAAAAAGTTAAGTTGAAAAGTGCACAAACTCCACAATGCAACTATAGTATCAAACTGACAAAATAAGTTCTATAATTTGTAAATCCACAAAGAGTTAAACCCCTGAACAAGAAATAATGAAAGTAACCTATTACTTATTAAAATACTTTAAGGAATTTGTATCGGTTCTTTAAAGCAAGAAAGTAATACCATTACATATACTGCTAACTTAATCATACAAAGGCAATACACTTAATCCAACATTCGGTTCCACAAAGACTTTATTAGCCTACAATCTGCCTTCATCGCATAAAGCTACTTCAGATCTCAAACCGGCCTATAACACAATCTCATTTCTGATAAAATGATTGAGTTATAAATAAATTTCACTGAGAACAAAACTGATCTTCAAATCAAGACCCAGAAAAAAATAGAAAGGTTAATATTTTTTAATGCTCTTCACCATTCCCAAGAAATCAACTCATTTACTCATTCTTTGCTCTAACCTTCTCATTTACTTAAGGATAATCTTAGTAAATTATCAGTCATAGGTAGCAAGTTGTTAAAAGAAGTAAAAATGAAAAATACCAATACCCCCCTTAATCACTCACATTTTAACTTAGAAAAATCCTGAATATAAACTATATGGTCCATATAAACATTCAAAAACAATATCCAGTATCTTAATATAAATAAATATACTCATAAACCTAACCTCATATATCTTTAGAAAAACCCAAGTAAAAAGTATGAAAGTACCTAAGAAAATGAACATTAAGTCTAATATTTAATTTTATTCCCCATCATTAAATTATTGATACCATTTTAACACAAACGTACAGCTGCAGTATAAGAATACTTAACTGTAAAATGTATAACTCAATATATGAATAAAACTTACTGTCATCCATCTGGAGACTTGGTGGGCAGTAGAATTTTTTATGGGTAATTAAATTTGGTAATCCTCTGAAGAGACTGCGGCATAATTTACATTCAAAAATAGTGTCCACGTCTTTTAATAAAATGTGCTTAAGTTGTTTAGTTCCTGAAGGAAAAAAGAAAATAAAACTTAACACAAAAGGTAACTTTAACATGCATTTTTAAACTGGGCAACCACTGTTGACAAACCAAAGTGCAATTACACTTTGCAAACAAAATATAGGCATTGCCAATTTCCACCATTTGTATTCAAAACTAAGTTATAAACTAAATTTTAAGTAAAATTCTATCATCACCTGGATATTATGACAGCTAAAATTGATATTCTTTTTCTAATTCAGCAGCCAATCAATTCTTAGAATATCCCAACAGTGGTTCAAACATCTGGCTGATCATCACAATAAACTGGGAATAAAGATATACATGACCCACCTCTAGAGATTCTGATTCAACAGATCTGGAAGGGGAAAGCAGAATTAAACATGCCCCTCCCCCCCAACCCCTTACTCCTTGCCAAAGTTTCTGGCTGGTTCCTATAGCTCCCTTCCGCAATAAGACGTGAACATGGAGTTCTGTAATATGTTTTCCCCTGATTCCTTAAAAAAAATCAAAACTGTGTCACAAGATTGCCTGTGACTTTTTCTTTAAATTCAGCTCAAATTACTTCAAGGTTTTGGGCCAACATGGAATTATGGCCATTGAGTGTCAGAGTAGAGAACCCTTATCCATAATTTGAATTTTGCTTAGGCCTCTTGATACCACTATAAATTTATTCAAAGCCTTTCTCCCTCAAAAACTCACTCCAAGTGCAACTAATTAAATACTGATAGTTTACAGTTTAAAATAATTTAAAGCCTGTCTTCCCCACTAGATTATAAACTCCAAAGCAGCCAAGACCAAACCTGTCTTATTTACAACTACAAAGTATTCAGGTCTAGCAATGCTCAGTAAAGATTAGTTGAAGAAATGCCACTGATATAGGGAATCTAAGCATTATGACAGAAGATCAAAAGGCAGGAAAAAAAATAAATGGCAATGAGCATCCAATCTTTAAAATAAAAACATCCACCAGGAATAAAACACAAATAGAAGATCTTTTACCATTATTTCCTACAGGTTTTTTGCCACAGGTAAACTGACAAAATTGATCTGCCATGCTTTACTAATTAATTAGCCTTTAATTTCCTCAAATAAAAAAGATGCTAATAATATCGACTTCAAGAGGAAAAAACAAATGTGTCCTGAAAAAAAACTTTAAAACTATCGAGGTACAAAGTGTTCTTCCATCATGCCACAAGTACTTGACACTCTGTTAAGCTCTGGGACTACTAAAGAGTAAACACACTATACTATCCATCTTGTAAAATGAACAAACCAAACCAAACCTATCTTAGAGAATCATGAAAGAAAATATGAACCTAAATCCCAGAAAAATTAAATTACACATCTGGGTTTCTACTGGGAAAAAATAAATATAATGAAATCATCTCCACCATTTCTCAAATCCGAATCAATGGTTTACTGCACTAAACCATATTACCACAAAATCAGAAAACATAAACTTAAAAAGATTCAGAGGACAGCCTGAGTATTATTCTTTATATAAAAGTAATTTCACACACACACACACACACGCACCTTCTTAGTCCACTTCACATAACAAAATATACTGGCAATAGACTGCTAACGTGTTTAGTTCATAGTTAACCTCCTAAGTGACGACAAACTATGAGAGGTAGACTGATGACAAAAGTATTTTTTTTAATAAATAAAAATCTTTATTCAACATCAAAGACAGCTTTAGAAAAATTCAGTATTATTTTACTTGCCATAACCTCCAACTTTTACAACCAATGTGAAAGGGAATAGATTCTGATAAGGTTTTGATCCATAAAGTAAGTATATAGGGAAAATCAATTTTAAGATAGAAAAAAAAATGCTTAAATGTGAAATATTTTAGATAAACCTAACATACCTACATATAATTCCCAAGTATAGTTAAGTGTAGCACCAGTAAGAAGAAAACATAGAAAATTTTGCACACTTTAATTCTAAATTGAAATACCTGCTAGACCCATGCTAAAGATTCAATTCTGCCTTTAAAGATAGTCAAAAAAGATTGAAGAGGAATGCAAAAACAAGCTGAACGAGATTTAACTTAAGAACTCAGCTGAAGATTTAAATAGAAAGTATGAGGTTAAGGGGCGCCTGGGTGGCTCAGATGGTTAAGCATCTGCCTTCGGCTCATGTCATGATCCCAGGGTCCTGGGATAGAGCCCCACATCGGGCTCCCTGCTCAGCGGGAAGCCTGCTTCTCCCTCTCCTTCTACTGCTCCCCCAGCTTGTGCTCTCTCACTCTGTCAAATAAATAAAATCTTTAAAAAAAAAAAAAGTATGAGGTTATACATAAAAAACAGTTACTGCTAAAAATATAAGACTGCATCCCTAAATCAGAGATCTCACTTTGCCCACCAGTTTCTCTCAACCATAAAAATTAATTAAAAATTAAAAAATCTATACAGAGAGATATTCTTTAGTCCTAGTTATAGAACTAGTTATATTCAGCAAAGTGTCTATTCGTTTCCAATAGCATCCCCCTAAAAAAATCTCTGGCTCTAACCTAAACTCATCACTCTTAATAATAATTCACAAATGCTTCCCCCACTGCACCCCACCTACACATACACATACACACATACAAGCACAGTTGTGCTGATGCCGGTACATCAAATTTCTTTCAGAGCCATGGGTTCACCAAATTGTTTCTCTCTCTCACTTTTCAGGCCTTCACCTATGTTTTTTTTTTCTCTCTGCCTATAACAATCTTCCACTTCCCTGGTCTGGCTCACTTCTAGTAATCCTTCAAACTCTGGGGCACCTGGGTGGCTCAGTTGGTTAAGCGACTGCCTTTGGCTCAGGTCATGATCCCGGAGTCCCAGGATCGAGTCCTGCATCGGGCTCTCTGCTCAGTGAGGAGTCCGCTTCTCCCTCTGACTCCCGCCCCCTCCCCCGCCCCCATGCTCTCTCTCTCACTCTCTCTCAAATAAATAAAATCTTTAAAAAAAAAAAAAACTCCAGGTTAGAAGTCGCATCCCCCAGGAAGCCTTCTGATTCCTGTTTTTTGTTACAAATTCTTCACCCCTACTCCCACAGCACCCTATACATCCGTACTATATTATCCCACTATCTTGTAATTAATTATTTTTCTGTAGTCCCATTAAAATGGAAGCTCTAAAAGGACAGAGAAGATACCTTTAATGATTACCCACTATATTCCCAGCCCTCAGGACTATGCCTGATTGAGGTTTGCTAAATGACATACTAGACAGCTTTATGTTTAAGGAAACGTTCTCTATAAATTAGATTTTTTTTTTTTTAGTCTATTTAAGTTGCCAGGTAAGTCAAAAAAGAGACCTCAGATTTTCTAATTCAACTTATACAATCTACAAATGAGAAAAATAAGATGTTGCCCACTCCATAAATACAGACAATAGAAGTTTTTCCCTAAGTTAGTTTTTAGTTACCATTTAAGGTTTTGTTGTTTTTCCCATGTGGTCATAATGACTTTGGTCATAATGGTCTTGTCAGCTACCATTTTGTGACTGCTTTGCTTACTAACAATTAGACACAGCCAATCAACTGTGCCTCTGTCAACAGCTAAAACTTTCATCACCTGAGACAACAGACATGGTCATCTAGACAGCAACATTAAGTTCTTCCACTGCCCTGGATCCTGAAAGAGATCCATGCAATCTTACTACTAATTATTCCTTTTCCCATATTAGTAACTTTTTCTTGCCCTGGGTTTTAAAACTATCTTTGAAGTCACTGTTTACTGATTACATAGATCATTAATCAGTATCTTTAAAAAAAAAAAAAAAAACTACACAGCCCACTAAGGGTAAGGCTTTTGATGCCTAGAAATTAACTAATTAGTGAATATTTCAGATTCTCATAATAGGTGCTCAGTAAAAATTACCTAAACCTCATCAAGGGTTTAGTCATGTGCTATTCCTTAATATCAAATACACTGTATATACTGAGAAAAATGTTTACAAGATTTTTTTCAAAAGGAATCAGTATTCAGTTTTACATTAGGATGGATGGCAATCACTTTACATGATTGATATTAATTCTAACTCTTCTGTGCCAAAAATAAGCTTTCATTTTTTTCTTTAACATATGGATATGTTGGTCAATGACCATTTTAAGTTGTAGCAGTAATGATTTTTAAATGCTATACTGCTTGCTTTATGATGATTCACACATAAGCTCAATCATTTTTAGCATGACTGTTTAAACACAGTATCATCTCAACACTGCAAGCAAATCTGTGATTCCTGTCAAAACTGATTTCCAAGGCCAGTATATGAAGGAAATTTCTAACTGATCATCCCTTAACAAAAGTACTTAAAGGTTAAAAAATAGGGAAAACTTAAGAAAATTTAAATTGATTTCTTAAAACCACCTACAAGAGTTGGTTAAAAAAAAAATTACTAGGTTAGGGGCGCCTGGGTGGCTCAGATGGTTAAGTGTCTGCCTTCGGCTCAGGTCATGACCTCAGGGTCCTGGGATTGAGTCCTGCATCGGGCTCCCTCCTCAGCAGGAGTCTGCTTTCTCCCTCTCCCTCTGCCTCTCCCCCTGCTTGTGCACTCTCTCTCTCTCTCTCTCTCAAATGGATAAATAAAATCCTTAAAAAAAATTACTAGGTTAATTATGGAACACTGCCACATAATACAATAAATTTATAAGCAGAATAAAATTATTCTAGTGCCTACTTGGTGAATCTTTAAGTTTAGTCTCACAAACATTTATTGAACACCTATTAAATATGAGGTTGCAATGCTATTCACTGGAAACATGGGATGAAGGATCTGATCTGTGCCCTTAAGAAGTTCCCAGACTAATATAAATGTCTGCTCTTCTAGGAACACAGCCTCAGATGACATTCCTTGAAGAATGTAAGAACGACAAATCAAACAAATCTACATCTGTCTTATTCATCCAAAAAATATCTAGTCTGATTTTAAATTTCCTACTATTGTTGTGTAACAACCAAAAACAAAACCCATATCATATAGCACTCTCTTATCTTATGTATCTCTGATAAATCACATTTCCATCCTAAGTTTTTGTCTGCTGAGTCAGGACTCAGGCATCGCCATCCAGGAACAGCTTACACTAAATGCAGGTAATCTTGTTTTAAACAGTACAAAACCAAAACGAAACAAACAACTCTTCTAAGACGTTAAATGACCAAACCTAAGATGATAATGACAATAGCAAATACAACACAAAGCTAATTCTCATTTTTCGCTACCATTTACTCCTCCCTAAGAGTCAGAAAAGATGCCCTTCCTTGCACACAGCAGTATTTTATAGACAGATAATTTATATTATCTTTTTACAATATGTTTCAAGATTTCAAAAAAACAATGTCAACTTCACATGAAAGACCAGTTTTGAATGCCAGACTAAATGATTATCCTTCTCTTTTCTCCCCATTTTTCTGTTTCTAATCTTAGGGCATTCAATAGCTCCTTTGCCTGCACCAGAAGATTAAGAGACTAAGAAAGAATATTAAGCTCAATTAAATCGATTTTAATAAATGTCTCATGCAAGTACACCTTTTTTGTTGTTGTTACTTACAATTCTGTTTCAGTTCAGGAAGAAAGGAAGCTAAAATAAAAGCGTCAATAAAAAGGAGAGAAATTTGAAGACACCACGTCACAGATGTGATCCTAGAAGGATTAACAGAGCTAAGGCAGTGCTCTAGCAAAAGGCAGGGCCCAGTCAAGATAGTACCAAAAGCCAGGGATACAGAGCAAACAGCATGTCTCAAAGTCATCCAACCATCAGGGATGTCAGAGTAGAAAATCTGTAGGTTGGAGCAAAACAAGCAGCCTTCTAAAAAAAATGAGGTATTTATCTATGGACAAATGTCAAACAACAGTGAAATGTACTGTTAATAAAGCAAAAATACATAACAGTGTGCAGATTCAGCTACCATTCATACTGGGGAAAAAAGTGAGGGATATATATATGCTTGTATATGTATATACGGTCTCTGGAAGAAGACACACAAATCGTGTAGCAGTGGTTGCCTGAGCAGAGAGACTTATTTTTTGTATTTCTGTATATCCTTTTATACTTCCTTTTTATTTTTAAACCACAGGCACTTATGACTTAATCCAATAATATTACTTATTCCAATATAGGAATATTACTTAATTCCAAAAAGAAAAATCTATTCAAATTAATTTACAAGTGAAGCAGCCAGAAATAAAAAGATTATCAGAGGTCAAGAAAGATTTATCATTTAAAAACAGAAAAACAGTCCAAAGCAAAAACTGAAATGTGAAGCAAAGAGAACAAGTCAAAACTGATCAAGCAGTTAGTACAGCACATGTGGGGCTGGTAGACCTAAAAAAATGAGTTAACTCCTTCCTCAGCCTTTTAGGAACTTCCAGCTTGGGTAGGAATTAATACCAAGTCACAGACAGCCCAGTGTAGACAGGAGGTGAGTCACTTAGAAATGATACAGTAGCTGAAGACAACTATCTGAGCTTAAAGATTAAGCTAGATATCCTAACACATTACTAATGTCCCACCTGACTTGGCCTCTATAGGTTAACAAGAGCAAAAGCATAGACTTCGGATAATTCTTTAAATGCAATGTGTGTGACCCAGCTATAATGAAAAGAGTCTAGAAAGGAATGAGTCATTGAAGGTGTGGTTGGGAGTAGAATGGGACCAGGAAGAACTTAGGGGTAAGAATGGATCTTCGTCCCTAAGTCATGTGGCCCAAACTTCCATTCTATCCTCCCAAAGTTTCAGTCAGCCAGGGCTTGGATACTTCAGTGCTGAAGAACTACCTTAGCAAACTTTAGATTACACGGATATATAAAAGATTACAATCTTGAGGAAATTAAAATTGCTTAGTTCTGAGACACATTAACAAAGTAAAAGAATTCCTTTTTTTAAATCCAAAATAAGTTCTTTGTCCTGCTAAACATATTTCTAAATCACTTCTAATTTAAATTAAATGGTACTCAGAATTAAATTTATAGTATTTTCAGAATTTACCTAAATAAAACATAACTCAGAAGGCAAATCTGAATTTGAAAGGTCAGAAGGAGACATTTAAAAAAGAACATTTTACCCATTTCACAGACCCTTTTTTTTTTAAAGATTTATTTATTTATTTATTTGAGAGAGAGAGAGAGAGAGTGAGAGAGAGGCAGAGAGAGAGAATGAGCAGGGGAAAGAGCAGAGGCAGGGGGAGAAGCAGACTCTCCACTGAGCAGGGAGCCCGATGTGGGACTCAATCCTGGGACTCCAGGATCATGACCTGAGCTGAAGGCAGACACTTAACTGAGCCACCCAGGTGCCCCTTACAGACCCTTTTCTTTAGATTGTAAAGAAATAGCAAATACAGAAAACAGACATGAGCACAGTGCAAAAGGAAAACAATTGATTTCATTTCTAAATATTCATCTTCCAAAGTTAAGCACGGATTTTGAGAACAGGATCTTCCTGAAAAAGTATATTTTACAAGACAAAGCATTTATGATAAACCAATTCTAACTTCTTAATCAAATAACACTATAATAAAGTGAAGTAGTATAAAATAATCTTATTCATTCCAAATTTTGGATTTTAAAAAAGAAACCTCTAGGGGCACCTGAGTGGTTCAGTCGGTTAAATCAAGCTGACTCTTGATTTCAGCTCAGGTCATAATCTCAGGGTCGTGAGACTGAGCCCCACATCTGCCTCCACACTGGGTGTGAAGCCTGCTTAAGATTCTCTCCCACTCCCTCTCCCCCTCCCACCCCTCTCTCTCCCTCTCTTTAAAAAAAAAAAAAAAGAAAGAAAAAAATAACTATAGTAAAGAACATAACTAAATGTGAAAAGCTACTACCTTCATTTCCATGAGAAAGAACAAAAAGAATTATCTACTAAAGGTAGCTAAAAAAACTCTTACTATGACCAGAAACTAATCATTCTTCCGTTATGCCAGAAATATATTATAAATACTGCCCCTAGTAAGTAAAATTTTAATTGTATTTATCATAGGAAAACCTGACCCGTCAGTTACTTCTGTTAATGAAGGGCAACTATCAAAAATAAAAACAACAAAAAACACCCTAAAATAGGTTATACCACCATTCAACATGAGCAAGGCATGAGTATACACTCAATACTTACTGAATTAAATATACATAAAAGCAATGCCATAAGGACTATAGATTAAAAATCCAAGAAACAGATCTCAGAAAGTCAGAAATAAAAACATTTTATTTTAGATTAAGGAGCAATCTATTTCTTAGATCCTAAAATAAAGCAAATATATGCTATTTCTCTTTACAATGACTTAAAAATAGGCACCTCAAAGCATTTATCAATACAAAACAAGTGGTTACATATAAATACCTTTTCCTTTTAATCTCAGAAATTTTTCATTAAAATAGTAAGCTTTAAAATAATAAAAGATATTCTAATCCTTTAAGTTTCCATCAGTTAGGTGTCCCATCAATCATGTGTATTTGTTTGTTTATATCTGACGCAACAGTCTGCAATGTCAGAGAAGACAAATCTACAAAAGGTGGATAAGTGAATCGTAAGAATCACAGCAACCCAAGATCTCACTGAGAAAGGAGTTCCAACAGTTCTCAGTCATATATATGTAGTAAGCAACACCTATTTTAAAGCATTGGACTGCAACTGCACATTATTATACATGCAACTGTTACAATAATCTAATAGAAAGCAAAGCTAAACAAATGTATCCAAAGAGACCAGGGACTGGAATAAGTATTTTTCCTGTCTTGCGTTCTATCAAAGATGTTGAAACTCCAGGGTTAGGCAGGAGAAGGTGAGTCACATAAACAGAGACGATAAAGTAATTAATCTAGAACAAGTGACATCTCAGATATTCTGAATAAATAATCTACTCTGCCAATGCTTATAAAGACCCAGTATAAGATACTAGTGCCCATTGAGGGTTTACAAAAATATGCCAAAAAATAACAATAAATTGTTAGAAGAGGCACATTACCAATAAAGATACCACATATTTCTTTAAATCACACTAAATAAGTTTATTTCTATATTAATATATAATATATAGTACTGACAAAGAAATCTAGATCAAGTCAATATTTATTAATCACTTTTTAAAAATACGACAATTAAAAGTATTCTATAAAACCAATGTATACATTTTAATATTTTTTAACAATTAATTCTAAGGATTTCTAGGTAGTTTTTAACTATTATGTGAAGATTGAAAAATACATCCTAAAACATTCATACCTGATCGAAAGCACTCAATTATTTGTTGAATACCAGATTTGGATGTCTGTAGTGGTTGCTGTAACAAAGGAGCATCTCCAGGTTCCAGGATATAAACTACATGGAAGACAAACACCCACCCCAATCCCCACAAAAAAAGGGTTATTTAAATCATTTACTATTGTAGTAAAACAATGGTTTGCTACAATCATGTTAATGATAATCACACTTGTTCGTATATACTTCACCATCATCTTTGTAAGGCAAAATGAAATAATGGGAAAAAAATAACTAAAATTATTCTCAATTCAAGGCTAAATTAAAGCTACTTAAGGCTTCAAATGCAAAGATTTACTATTTTGGTATTATTTACTACATATTCGTCATGTTTGCCTTTTTATTCCCCTTGAAGAGGACCCTCTGTATTTAATCAAAATTCTAGGGCAATGATGTCCTAGCCACATCTCATAAACCATTCCAGAACCCTCTGGACAATCTAGTACAGCTCTTTGGGCAATTATGAGAGCAAAACTCAAAAACCACTCACTGCCTAAGGAAAGAACTAGTGAAGTGCACAATGACAGATGTTCAAGAATGTTCACTACAGCACTCTGCAGCACTGTAAATAAGAAAGAAAAAATTTCAAACAACTTAAAAATCTCTCAGTAGGAACCAGACTAAATAAACTATGAAATATCCCTACAACAGAATCCTTCACGGCTATTAGAAAGCATGAGCTAGATCTACATGATCTAGATCTACATGTACCAACGACAAAGGATGTCAATAATAGACTGCTGAGCAACAAAAACAGGTTAAAGAATATGATCTCACTTATATTAATATACATTTCAATAGATACAGAAAGAAAGAAATTTAATGTTTATGTGTGTGTATGTACAGACACTAATATAAACACAAAAAAGTCTGGTGGGATACCAACAAAACAAGGGTTCTGTCAGGGTGGACTTTACGGGGTGTTTAATTTTCGGCCTCATACTTCGCTAGTGCTTCTGAGCCTGGGCTTTTAGAAGTGTGCATATTAAAATACACACACACACTTTTATAATAAGTAAAAATAATATTTCCACTTTAAAAATAAAAATTTTCATTTTCATATAGAGAGGTCTGCTTTCCAAAATTCTCAGATTCGGGGCACCTGGGTGGCTCAGTCGTTAAGCATCTGTCTTCAGCTCAGGTCATGATCCCAGGGTCCTGGGATTGAGCCGCGCATCAGGCTCGAAACCTGCTTCTCCCTCTCCCACTCCCCTGCTTGTGTTCCCTCTCTTGCTGTCTCTCTGTCAAATAAATAAAAATTAAAAAAAAAAATTCTCAGGTTCACAGTACAATTATATAATTAGATTATGATGATATGAAACAAGGTAACTGAAAAGGAGAAGTTTTTCCATCAGATACCAAATAAAGAAATGGTTTTTGGTAAAGAAAAACCAGTCACTTTAATTCACTTTTTTCAATATGTTACAATGTTCTACTCAACTATTACCGTCTTAACCCAGGATCATCCACTCTGTGGGAAAATAAGGAGGATTACTTCAATAATGTGTGCTGCTACTGCTTCAGGACCCGGTCTTGGGCAGCATTTAGCTTTCTGGATAAGGAGGCTAAAGCCTGCTCTCCTATGTGTATAGACACAGCCTTAGATTCTCTGTTAAGGCTTCAAGTCTTGTGCTCAGTGTACATAAGTGGGAGGAACTGTCTCAGGACCAAGTCATCTTATTAAGTACAACTTTTCCAATTTTAAGAGATACATTAGGAGAATTTTAAATGAATTAAGAACATGCACGCACCCACAACTCATTTTGAGAACATCTGACATTGGCACTACCTGCAGTGATTAAAAATATAGAGACTCCAGACCTGGACTTACTACACTGAAATTTTTTTCTGACATTTTCTAGATACAACTAAGGCAAATTAAACTCTCTGATCTCTTTCTCAACTCTAAAATGGGGATAATAAAAGTACCTAAATCATAGGGTTGTATGAGGATTAAATGAGCTAATGCAGGTAAACTGGTTAAAACAGAGCCTGGGATATATTAAGTGTTCAATAAGTGTTCTATCACCACCACCACCACCACCATCATGTACAAATCAGTTGCTTTCTGACACCAAAAACTGAAAAACTGTTTCCAAAACCTAAGAGAAGTAGAATTCAATCCTTTAAAGATGCAATAGCAGAAATTTGTAAAACAGACTGATGATACCATTTCTTTGGATTAGATGGATCTCTTTTCACTATTTGTACAAAACAACTGACAACTGTTTATAAAAAAAAATAACTACAAAAGAGAGGGTAGAAAATGTACAATTGTAAAGAACTAAAAGCATCAAGGTTTGGCTCTATAAGTAGCAAGAATTCTAGAAAGGGAAAATTAAAAAAAAAAAAACAGTAATGAATAAGGGAGGGATATGGAGAAAAAATGGAAACTTGTCCTTGGAGTCCCCCTTTCCTCATTTAAAAATGCTCCAGAAAACTTTCTTTAATACGCCAGCTTCCATTTCCACATGAGAACATCTGATTTCAAAGCTACAGCAAAATTTTGTTACCTAATCACCTTCAGAACACTGCTACCACTAGACACATCAACATCTGAGACACCATTCAAAATAACCCCAGAGTTAGCTTAGTTATCCATGGACACATCCACTTAGCATAGAGATCTGTGTAGTTCCCACTGTAAAAAAAAAAAAAAAAAAAAAAAAAAAAAATGATTCTTCATTTGAAAACATACTCTCAACCCTAAAAAACTTTATATATTAGTATTTTATAAAAGTTCCCTCTCATATACCCTATCATCCCTCCCAAGATCGGTTTACATGACCATTAGGAAAAAAGCCATCATCGCCCTCCAATCAAAACACCCAAACCCTCAGAAGTTTAACATCTGTCTTTACATCCTTCCAAGAACACACGTCCCAGAATCAAATACCTACTTTTGTTAACAGTCTCTCCTACCTTAAAAAAAGCCCCTTAAGATAAATTTCTCCTTATGATGTCTGCGATTTACTTACAAATAATAGAGGGTAGGGAAGTAGTAGGAGGGTGGAGAACAGAACTGTGGAGAAGGGAGATTAGAGACGAAAACAGATTGTCCATGTATTGACATGTTGAGTTGTGTGACGCTTACAACAGGTTCCTTACACCATTCTCTCTACTTTTGAATGTTTGAAAAGTTCTGTAAGAAACAGTCTTAAAACATAACTAAGAAGTACTTTACATACACCGACAGGCTTCCATCACCACCCTTCACTACAAATTGACCCATCCTATCAAGGCCTCCTCAGAACACACTGCTCAGGGACCAGCCCCACTATTCCTGATTCAAAAGAGGCTAGACCTCTGATGATTGCCCATCAAAAGAATTTCTCAAACAGCATGCCATCTTCTTCCCTCCATCTAAAGACATCCTCTTTTAAAAACTATCCTAACATTCCTCTCAGTACTGGAAATACCCTCCCACACAGCACTTACCTTCCTCTGAAATAATGACAATAAACTATTCTGTAAGTTAACAAACTTCTAGCTTTCCACCAAACTAATCTTCAGAAAGTGTTTAATTCTAGCTAAGAAGCAAAAGAAACGTAAACTACTTATGACCTGGTAGTCTGAAAAATAAACTGTACTGAAAAAGTTTCTGGTAAAAGAAAGTTTAATTTTTAAAATTAATGCAACTTATATGATTTCCTGTTAATGAGGGAGAAAAAAAGCAAAGGAGTTCCAATACATATTAAAAAGTTCAACTCTGAAAAACATCTTTAAAAAGACATTAAAGTCTCTAGAAAACTTTAATTATCAGAATACACTAAATAAGGTATGGTCACAAATTATTTATTTACTTGTCTATTTATTCCCACTCAAAAGTTTTATGAAGGAATGACCTTATCGGTTTTGTTCACAACTTACATGCCCATTGCCTTGGATAGTGCCTAGCACCTAACAGGTGCTCAGTAATAATTTGTCAAAGAAATAAATAAATGAACACATAAACTTCCTCCTAAGTAAGTAGTTTTATTGAAAATGATTTCACTAATTCAATTTAAATGACTTGAAATTTCTCAAATAAAAACTAGAATAAAGGGTCAGTGGAACACAAGTATAAAAGGCATTCACAGCCTTCTACTTCAAAACTAACAAACTCCATTCAATATTTGATAAAATATAAACGACACACAAAATACACAAAATATGCAGTATGAAGGGGTGCTGAAAATAGGTCATGGGCAGTTGAACAGAAACTGGATCCCATTCTGGGACTATATTATTAGCAGAGATAAGTTATGACTGATTTCCAGTAAACCAATGGGGAGAGAGGGCCATAGTACAAATTTTTTCTCATGTGTATCAAAGTTTTCTGAAAATGGGAGTTCTTCCTCTTTACCACTGCCATTTTTTCCCATTAGTCTAAAAAGTCCTCTACTTGAACTCTACTGTGACAGAACCAAGTACATCAGAGCAGTTAACATACTCCCAACAAAAAAAAAAAAACAAAAACATAAAGAGTCCTAATAACTTTTAGGTCAAAAATAATGACAAACACCTGCCTTTAAACTAGAATAGAATAGCCTTTGTTTGGTTTAGTGACATATGTATTCAATGATTCCAAGTTGTACCTCTAAATGTTTGTGACAAAACTCAGCAAACTTCTGATAACTAGAAAAACTCAAGTTTATATACCTTTATCAAAGTTTTCTAATATTCTTCAAGAGACTCAAAAAAGGAGCTTTTTCATTCCATAAATCCAACTAAAAACAGTTCTACTGAGTAAACTATCCTGAAAATACTTATGTATTCTACATAACAAGATTTTTTATTTTGCAATACAGTATGTTCTGTGCAAGAAAATTTTTAAAGGTTGCAGTCAGCAAAACCTGATTCTTCCAACAAGCTGCGTTTAAAAAACTTTTTTAGCCGAACTAAACTCATTTTTAGGCTTTAACCACTATTCCCTAATAAATATGCGTAAGAAACTTAATTTTTTAGAAGTTTAAATGAATCCACTTTCACGAAGACATACTAGCATTCAGCTACCTATCTTCTCCCGTGTTCAGTTTTAAACATTCAAAGGACACGGAGGTACACTACTAACTGCAGGCTGCCTCGAAAGAAGGAAAAGGGACTGAGTGATTGATCTTGTGGAAAAGATTGAAGGTGACACTTGCAGTACTTTTTTTAAGGGATCAAGCAGGGGAGCCCTCTTGTTTGTACAAGATTTTAGCTTCATAACTAGTTTTATGCTGGGGGAAATTATAGGCTGCTTATTTAGAAATGACTTCTAAATAAGGAAATAAGGAAATAAGGAAAAGAAAACTGGAAGGAAAACACAAGACAGAGTGGCTCTGACGGAGAGCAAAGTAACTGGAGGAAGAAAGGAGTATACCTGGTTCACAGCATCCGTGATGATGGTGGTCAGTCTGACAGTATTTGTCCCTTAAAGGCATTTTCAGTGGGCGAGACCTACTTTCCTTTCACTGTAAGAAGCTCTTCATTGCGGCTTGGCTGTTGAAAGAAGCACAAATCCGTCACTCACCCTGAACTTCCTGGGGGGGCTCTGGCTATATTTTCCAGATACGTTCCCTCCACCCGCCCTCCGTTTTCCCTCCACGGACCCGTACCTTCCTCTAGAACCTAAAAAAGAAAAACGCACGAAGGCTTCTCCAGCCCAAACTCCCGCACAGGTTCATCGCCCTACCCGGAAACGCAGCCTGGGGCGCGCAGCGCAAGGCGAGGGCCTGGCCGGCTGCGCGGGCGGCAGCGGCCTCGCCGGCCCGGGCGGGCGCGCGCGGAGACGGAGGCGCGGAGCGCGTCGGGCACGGCTGGCGCCGGGGCCCGCGGGGCGGCGGGCGCGGCAACGGGGGCGGTCGAGGTGCGGCTCCCGCCGGCGGCCGGCCCACGCCGCGCCTTCCCGCTACGCACGTGCGTTGGGGTCTCCGCGGCGGAGCCCCAGTCCCCATAACCAAGTGCGCCCAACTTACTTAACTCCTAGGGCGGGCAGGCGGAAGGAAGGCAGGCAGGCCGGGCAGCCGCGGAGACAGCCTGGCGTGGGAGGCGGCTTCGGGCCCCACCTGGCGCAGCCTCGGCAGACCACGCGAAGGGACCGGGGTTCGGGCCCGACGCGCTCCCAAAGAGTCCCCGCCGCCGCTGACGCGGAAGCGCCACAGCTCACCACGTCCCTCCGCGGCCCGAGGCGACGGCGGCGGCGGCTCACGGCGTCCTTCCGCGCTGTGGAGCTGGGCGGGCGGGCGGCTCGCGGGCGCAGGCAGTTGACAGGAGGAACCGCCCCGCAGAAGCCGCCGCCGCCACCGAAGGAGCCGAAACCGGAGCGGGCAGGACCTGGGCGCCCCTCGCCGGGGCAACGGCTGCCGCCGGAGCCCGGCTCCCCCCCAAGCGCCGCTCCACCTGCAACGGTCCCTCAGGCTTTTGGAGAGGGGCGGGGAAGAATGGGGGTTCCCCCCCACCTTGGGCCTTTTTTGGTAGTAGTTGTTTCAGGAAACTTTATTAAGTCAGTCTCTCTCTTTCTCTGTCTCCCCCTCCCCGAAGAGCCTGAGCTACCGCCGCGGAGCGGGTAGGAAGGGGGAAGCAGAGACTCTCCCGCAGCGACAGGGAGCGACTGACTGACCCCGGACGGAGATGGGGCGAGGGCAGGAAGTGACAAGCTCTCGGAGTGGGTGGGGGGAGTGTGGCCGGCACGCCCGGGAGCGCCGCGCGCATGCGCCCGGCCGGGCGCCCGGGCCTGTGGCGAGGCGACGCGCTGCGGCCGGGCAAAGGGAGGGAACCTGGGCCGGTGGCGCTGGGTCTGCGCCCGGGGTTCTCGGGCCGGCTACTCGTCCGCGCGTCCTCTCGCGGGCGGACGGAGAGCCGAAGCCCTGGGCTGTTAGTGCCTGAGAGGCGGGCTGATGGGCAGGCAAACTGTTGCTTTTCTCCTTCCATTGGGACCGAAACTGGGAGGGTTGGAAAAGCACGGGAATGAACTGTAGGAGGAGGCTCGACAAATGGGTGAGCCGTAAGTAGTGGTGATTCCGAAAAGGTTGTCAGCACACTTATGGTAAAAGTCTGTTTTTTTTACCTAAGAATTTTCGAAGTGTGCCTCTCAGCACTTTGGGGTTTTCATCAGGTCCTTGGGAGGAAACTTATCTGGTGGTGGACGATCGGGATTGGTTGCCGCGGCGCTGCTCTTCCAGAACCTGAAGGCGACGAAGGTGGGTCACGTGGGCAGGACGCACTTTCCCTCCTCTTCGGTGCCCGCGTCCTGCTTGGAAAATCCCCGAAGATCGCGGTCGTCTGTCAAATGACGAAAACCCGTGTGGTCGCCTTTTGGGGCAGGAGAGCCGCCTCCTCAACTCCCAGAACGGAGTTTTTGTTCTACAAGCAAATACGTGTCCACTGTCGGTCAGGAAATTTTAAGGGAGAAAAAGCTTTGTTTTATCTTCTCGCGCCGAAAGATCCACTGAAAATCTCCGCAGTTGTGTAGCTTGAATTGTCCGTTTGCGGGGTCCTGAAAGAGCGGTTTAACAGTCGGTAGGTTCTGTGTGTACATGGAAGAGCAAACGAATGACTGAAATCTGTTTTAAAAATTAATAGGAAAGTTTGTGGTAGGTCCAGTAATTAATTGATAAACTCGTTATTGTGAAAATAACGGAGCATTTGCATAGGTCTTGGGGGATTGTAGCAGCTTGATTATACGGGTGACAGGAAAAGGAAGCAGAGTGGTCCAAGTGATACACTTTTTTAAGGGAATTCCAGGTACTGTACATTCTACACACCAGTCACATGCGTAGTTACGTTTGATCATTTTTTTCCTGTCCCATTGTCAAGAAGCGTCACACAACATCAAACTAAAATGTAATGCCACAACCTACATGTAAGGTAAAAGAAAGTATGATATGTCCACATGATGGTGTTTGTTAGGCAGCCAATAAAAATCATTTTGTGTAATATTTAATTGTGTGCAGTATGCTTAAGCATATCGAAAAAATTTAATGTGACACCTTAACAGTGGAGTTACAGGTAATTTTTATTTAACATTGGAGCTCTTTGGTAAAATTTGAGGTGAAATATTTTCTTCATTTCCAGAGGAGCTTTTCCTACTTCGATAAGCACATTTATTTAGCACAGGTTAAAAAATGAATATACAATTTTAAGTTTCCATAAACCTGAAAAGGCATTGCTTCAAATATGTGAGTTATAAATGTTTGCTGGCCACATATGAGTAAAAAATGGTTAGCTTCCTGAGTAAATGCAGCAGTCTTTATACTTTAGAGTGGTTGGTACTAGAAGGTCCCCAAAATTGCTTGCTAATAGAATGAATTTTAAACAGTTTTTGAGAAATTATAAGTATAGACAAGATTGGAACGTCTGTGTGGGTAAAACAGATATTGGAATACTGAATCAGAATTTTAAAGATGAAAAGAAACCATGGAAATTATCTAGTAAACCTTACTTTATAAATGAGAAAACTGAAATCCAGAGAGGTTAACTGACTTGCTAAAGGTCACAAAGTAACAGAACTGGGTCTAATACCTAGATCAATCCCTTCTATAACAATACTAGTATCTGACATGTATTGAGTAATATGTTTTAAGCTCAAGAATAACTCATTTAGGGGCACCTGGGTGGCTCAGTCGGTTAATCATCTGCCTTCGGCTCAGGTCATGATCCAAGGGCCCTGGGATCGAGCCCTGCATCGGGCTCCCTGTTCAGCAGGGAGTTTGCTTCTCCCTCTGCTCTTCACCCCACTCATGTTCTCTCTCTCCCTCTCTCTCACTTTCACTCTCTCTGTCTCTCAAATAAATAAAATCTTTTAAAAAAATTTTAAATAACTCACTTAGTCCTATCAACAATTCAATTCATTCTACAGGTAGGGAAACTGAGGCAGAAATAGGTTAGATAACTCCTCAAGGTTACCTGGTACATAACAGCTGATAGGCAACTGAGCCAGCATTTGAACCCAAGCAGTTTGGCTCTGAGACTCATGACCTTAGCCATTATGCTATATTGCCTATACCATGTTGCCTACACTCTACCATAACCATTTTGGATCACACTATATGTGAAAGATGAGCCAGTAGATCCTGTCATTTGTGAAAGGTATTAAAATGCTATGTCCAAGTTTATGGAGTTGTTAAATCACAAGAATTTAATTGAAATTTCATAGGGCTCTAGAGCTTAGACTTTGGACATCATCTAGAATTACCATCCTACCTCTAAAAACACTGCACAAATCATCCCACTGCACAAATCATCCCAGAAAAATTATGTCTTCATTGTTCACTGCAGCAACCTAGGTGACACATTATGGCTTTAAGGAACTTTTTGATCCTTAAAGTCTGGAAATACGTCCTGATGATTAACCTAAGACCATTTTATGGTTTAAAATTATTCTCTCATCTTCAAGGCAGGAAAATTCTACACACACATACACATTTGTTATTGCTGCATAAGAAACCACCCTAGAAATAGTGCTTTAAAACCATTTTATGTACTCTCAATTCTATAGATCAGTGATTCAGACTGGCCTTATCTGGGATCATGCAGAATCATTTGGCATCTTAACTGAGCACACTCATGACTGGTTGTTGGTGTTGACTATTGGCTGCACCTATCTCCTAGCCTTTCTTCCTGAACTTCATATGTAGGCAGCATGCCAGGCAGGTAGGAACAGGAAGCTGTAAGACCTCTTGAAGCAGAAGTTACATGACATCACTTCTATCACATTCTGTTAGTCAAAGTAGGTCAAAAGGCCAGCATAGATTCAGGAATTGGGAAAACAGATTCCCCTTCTGGATGGGAAGAACAGCGAAGTCCTATTTCAAAGGGACATGCATAATAGGAATGGGAAGGATTATTGTGATGATCTTTGCATATACTCTTTTAAAATAGATAATTATTTCAAGAATGGTACTAGCTAATTAAAGCTGTTGAATTTTTTTAATGCTGTATGATTCCTTTAAGAACAGCAAAACAAGAAGATACTAATCAAACCTATTCTTTAAATAATTGGGCCAATTTGGTGGCCTTGTGTAGATAAACTGATGATTACTTAACTTTTCCAAGTAGACTTCTTTTTCTCATCATTTTGTTGCTTTTTGAAAGGTTTTCCCATCTGTTTTTAAACACATCCCACTAAAACACAGCATAAAAACCTAACACCAAATAGAATTATGGTTTCTATAGAACCTTTACTCTGGTCCAGATTTTGCTAGCTTTGATAATGACGTGGCACTTTATAACACAAATAATTAAATTCATAATTATGTGCAAATCAGATTATGGGCCAAAATAGAGGCTGAGAGTTTAGAGTCATGGAAAAATTGATTTAGAGGGACAAATATTAAACTGTTGCTCTTTTATCAACTGTATAGAATTACAAGCAACATAATATGGAGAAAAGAAGATAATGCTTTCCCTAAGGTGTTTATTTTAAGGAGAGTAAGGAGTAGGTTGTACCTGTGTTGCTCCCCTGGAGATAAGCTGCCTACCAGAAAACCCTGACATGAACTTGTATCTTTCATTCCTGGTGCTAAGGCACACTTAGGTCTTGCTGGCCAGGTGACACAATGCATGCACCACGCTGTCATCTGGGCACCAAACCATCCTTGACAAGTCTTCCATTCAAATGCATTTCAGATAGCATTTAAGTGAATTTCATTTCTTAAAAATGTTTTTTGGTTATAAAGGAGTTTGTTCATAAGTCTGTATTGTAATCTAACAATAGCTAATGATAATTTTGTCACTTTTGAACTCAATGTGCTAAGTGTTTTCTAGTTTTTCACTGAAACCTTACAAAGATCCTGGGTTAAATATTATCCCATATTATGTAAAGAGAAACAAATAATGTCTGAGCCAAGACTTAAATATAGGTCTGAGTCCAGTTCCTATGTCTCAAGTTACATATATTCTAATGATTACTAAAATTTTATCTCCAGGTCAGACCTGTCCCTGGAGCCTCTAAACTCTTGACTACCCATGAGACCATCTGAATTTCCCCGGGCATCTCAAAGTTAGCAGGACCAAAACTGAACTTCTTACCAAACTGTTCTTTCTCTTTCAAATTTTAACCAACAGTGTCCCTATCCATTTAGGCTCTCAAGACAGAAGCCTTGGAGTCAAAGGAAGAACATTGGCACAGATGCAAAGTAACGGAGGTTACCTATATACAGGTTTCTCATCTCATTTATCCCCAATATCTAACCTACCACCATAAACAATTTGTTACACCTCAGAAAGCTCGAGAAAATAGTTTCCTCTCTCCATATGCACCATCAATGCTCTAGTCTAAAACCCTATCTCTGAACCATTGCCATAACCACCTCCATGGTCTCCCTACCACCCATCTCTCCCTCCCTCAATTACTCCACACTATCAACAAAATGATAGTCCAAACCAATCCAATATTACTCTCCAACTGAAAATCTCTGTTGACTGCCAATTTTTTACATGAAGAAATAAAATCTTAACAAGAACCATATAACCAGCGTACATTTTGAGGTCAGAAAAATCTGGATGTTAGTCCTATTTCCATCAATCATGGGTTTTGTGTCTCTAGGCAAGTAAGAACCTCTTCTGAGCCTCAGTTTTCTCAGCTTTATGCTATTTTCAGCTTAGTGAGAAATCAGCTAATGAATAAAGTACCCAGCAGGATCTGGAACACAGTACAGGTATGAAATAATAAATACTCATTACATCTGGCCCACCCACAACTTCACAACTTTATGCTCTAAGGATTTCTCACCCTTTTCAGAAATTAACAAAGCAAAAGGTGAGTAGAGAAGGAGTGTGAGACACAAGGGAATTTTAGAGAGAGATGATAGAGGTGTCAGTTATGAGGGTGTATCCATTTGTTAAAGCAACTATTAGAATAGTGGTTACCTTTCCAGGAAGGAGAAGATTGGAAGTGGAAGTGAATGAAGCAGTACCAATTTGGGAATTACTGGCCATTTTATAGATTTTTGACCTCAGTGATCATTACATGTGTATTTGCTTTATAATAATTCAGTAAGCTGATAGATATGTTTTATGCACTTTTACGAATGTGTATAAAATTTCACAATAAAAATGTTTTTTAAAGTAGCTGACCTAGGTTTTAATGCCTCTGAACTACATCTTAGAAACAGAAATTAGAAATGATTATTGAACTTTTCAAGGCTTTATGCCTTTGCACATGCTACTCCTCATGCCTGGAAATACCTTTCCCCTTCATCTAGAAAACTCATATTCACCCTTCAAGACCCACTTCAGATGTCACTCCTTCTATGAAATCAGTTCCTATGGACAAATAATTGCTCCAACTTCTTTCTCCTGTAGTACACCATTCTAATCAAATGTCTGACTCTCCCATCAATCAGAATTCGTCAAGAACAAAGACCCTAATTTATTCCTCTGTGTTTTGCCATCATCTAGCACACTTCTGTCATATAACAGGGCAACCATTAAAAGTTACTGGGTGGGCCTGAGGGCCTGAATTAGCAGTAAACATAATAAGAAAAATGTAGTGGGGAAAATCAGTTTCACGAGTTTGGTTTACTTAGGCTCCTGGCCTAATGGGACACTCATTTCCAATGTAGAGAACAATCATACAAGGACAATTAAAGGAACCACTAGCATACAGAGTCAGCACTGCTGTAGAATATATACCACAGCTAGATACTTGAAACGACTAACCATCCATCATATAAAACCATTTATGACTTTGTTTTTGTTTTTTTTGAGGGGTAGTTTTTTTGTTTGGATTTGTTTTTACTTTTAATTGAAATTAAATTTCATTAAATTAAATTCTCAAATTTAAACCCAAATTGCAAGTAATTCCCATACCCCCTTGACCCAGATTCACCAATTTTTTAATATTTTGTCATATTTGTTTTCTCTCTCCATTTGATTTTTGAACCACTTTAGAATAGGTTGCATCTATCATGGCCCTTCATCCTTTATTACTTCAGTGTGTATTTTCTAGAAGCAAGGGTATTATCTTACATAACCACAGTACAGTTATCAAATTTAGGAAATTTGACATGATAAATTTGATTTGATTTGATTAAACATGATTTGGGGCACCTGGCTGGCCCAGTAGGTAGAGCATTCAACTCTTGATCCTGGGGTCCTGAGTTAGAGCCCTACTTTGGGCACAGAGCCTACTTAAAAAATAAAACAAGCCAACAAAAAAAAAAAACATGATTTGATACAATACAGTTGACCCTCAAAACAACACAGGTTTAAACTACACAGGTCCACTTATACATGAATTTTTTTCAATAAAAATAATACAGTGCTGTAAATATATTCTCCTGTCCCTTTCTTAACATTTCTTTTCTCTAGCTTACTTTATTGTAAAAATACAGTATATGATACATATGACACACAAAATATGTGTTAATTGACAGTTTATGATATTGGCAAGGCTTCTGGCCAACTATTCGTAAAGTTTTTGGGGAGTCAAAAGTTGTATGTGGATTTTTAACTGTGGGGTAGAGGTGGCATCAGCACCCCTAACTCCTGCATTGCTCAAGGGCCAACGGTACTTCTTTCTCTTCTGTTATTATTATTACTATATATAATATACATATTATATTAATTATAACTGTGTCAGTTATCCTGATAGTGCCCTGTATGGATGTTTTTTTATTTGCTCCAATATAAAACCCAATCCAGAACCACATATTGCATTTAGTTATAACTCTTTACTTCCCTTCAACCTGGGACAGTTCTTCGGTCTTTCTTTGTCTTTTATGACAATGACGTCTTGACAAATACAGGCCAGTTTCTTATAGAAAGAGTCAACTGGGGTTTGTCTGATGTTTCTTCATGATTAGATTGAGGTCTTAGATTTTTCTGAATGGAATACAGCATAAGGAATGTGGTGTCTTTCTCAGAGTATCAAAACCAGAGGCATGTGATGTCTGTTTGATGTTAATCTTCCTCACTGGCTTAAGTGGCTGTTCAGTTTCTCCACTGTGCAGTTCTATTTTTGCTATGAATAAGCAATTTGTAAGGAGATAACAATGATTTTATTATAGAGACTCCTTTTAACTAGTGATCTTGATAATTCTGTTTAGGTTTTAGAAATTATCAAAGCAAAAGTAAAAGAATAAAAGTTAATTTTTATTTCTAATCATCATAGAAACTAATGATCAATTATGTAACTGGAAACTGTTTTCTGGGTTAGTCTTACATGATATGAAGTTGAAAAAAATTTTATAATTATTGGAAAATCCATTCAACCAACATTTACTGAGTACCTATTATATTCCAAACATCCTGCCAAACTGAGAACATACAGTAAGACAAGTTTTCTTCCCTTTAGTCAACAAAAATTTACTTCCTGCCTTATACACCAGGTCCTAGGAAGACATCCATGAATAATTTAGGAAGTTCCTATCCTCTTGGAGTTTCTAGTCTAATTATTGAGGTGTTCCCAATCTAATAATGATGACGTGTAAAAAAATAGTACATTATTTCATAATAATCACATAAGACAGGCACAGTACAGATGAGTGAAACCATGGAATTATAAGGTCCCATACACAACAGCAGCAGGGGGACAGGGAAAGGGAGCATTTGCTGCAAAGCGTTTTTCAACTCACTTGAATTAGAGAAGAGAACATTATAGAGGATGAATAAATAATGTGTTGCTTTTTCCAAGTAAATATTATAATGTTTCCAAGACCTATTCCTTAAGAATAGCTGGCTAATAGATTATCTATTGTTATGTATTAACAGGGTAATGCATTCTAAATTCTAAATTGTTAATGTTTTGTGATTCTATTTAGACAGGTAGTCATTGAAGAGTTTTGTATTTGGTATTATATCATTAAAAAAGCATTCTAGGGGTGCCTGGGTGGCTCAGTCAGTTAAGCGTCCGACTCTTGATTTCAGCTCAGGTCATGATCTCAGGGTCTGAGACTGAGACCGGCATCGGGCTCAGTGCTGAGCTTGGAGCCTGCCTAAGATTCTCTCTCTCCTTCTCCCTCTCCCCCTCCCTGCTCGCACTCTCTCTTTCTCTCTCTCTCTCTCTCTAATAAATAAAATAAAATAAAATGCATTCTGAGTTTTTCATTCTCTCAACTGCTCCTCCTTATGGCCAAAGGAGTTTATTTGTAAGACTGATTTAATAAGGCTGTGGAACAGAATGAAGTTAACTCGTTTATGTAACTCTAGCTTCCTTAGCGTATTGATCTGAACTACCAAATCCAAAAACTTCTCTAATGATAAAGTATCAGAAAAAAACGTACACTTTTGGCTTATGGAAACTGAGTCAAAAGCTAAAAATCCATACATATGCCTCAGGTCTTAATTCCAACTGAACACATAGACTGCTATGTATCAAACCATAACCTACAACAAAATATTATTTTAATGAAACATTTTAAGTGACTGGTTTCTGAACTTACAGTTGTCCAAGATTTTAAGTAATTTCTAAAATAATTTCTACAAAATGATCACTTTTTATCTTAAATCAACATTTATTTTCCCATTCAAACTTTCTAATTTTTTCAAATGAGAGTTGTCTATCGTGAATATAAGAGATCTCTAAAATTACAGCATATGGAAGGAGATGGTATTTTATATAGTCAGAAGCTTGCTGGGTGTTTCTTCTACTCTCAAGTCATCAGAGAGCGACAACAGACTGTTTATAAAGCAATTTCAGTGTTGTCATTGTCATATATAGAGTAAGAAAAAGTTAGATTGGTAAGAATTTTGAAAAAGATCATCAGGAAGTTACTCCCTCCATTCAGGCACAGTAGCTTTTATTTAGGATAAAAGCACCATAGGATCCAGAGTGTCAAGGTTCTTGGTAAGACCTGTGTTGCTAGGCAGTCCTAAATCATCCAATGACACCTACGTGCTGGAGTTAATATCACTGTTTTCAATACCATAGAATGACACTTTCTTCTTCGAACTTTTTGGGGGAATATCTGTCACTCTCTTCTCAAGTAAATGCCTTTGAAAAAAGTGAGTCCGTTCAGTGTCTTTCTAAACATCTTATTGCTAGAAGAGACAGTGTGCCAACTCAGTGAGGAATGGCAGTTTCATTTATGGAAATAAACTTGCTTTACATTTCTCAGAAATTTTATTTTAAAAAGGAACAATTACTATAGAATATTCAAAAATTCCCCCATTAATGTTAGTTCTTTTTTCTTAATCACTTGTGAAACTGAGAACAGTTATACAGTAAGGTGAGCAAAGATCTCATTGAAATCCCTCCTTTTCTAAATTGTGGTCTTTCTGGTCATAAGAAGGTCATTTTAAACATGGAGCCCAGCCAGATGAATGAAGATGTAAAATAATGCACAAGTCAACTAGATTAATAAAATGAATGTCCAAAGACTATTCAACTTAAGTGCTGCATTTTATTTGGAAAACATTTGAGACATTTGTATCTCATCTAACTGTCCCTTGGAATTTCACTTAAAGATAACAAAGACCTCATGTTTTCTGGGAATTAAAAAAGAGTCTACAGAAGATATTTTGTAGTCTACTTGTTCATCCTTACATCGTCCTTGTATTAAAAAGAGGGGAAAGAATTCCAAGAAAAAATATAGAGGTGGTGAGGAGAAAGGAAAGGGTAATTGACATTAATAGGTCAACTGTTGGTTTGTGTCTATTTATGAAAGAAACCAGTGAGTAAAATGAATATTCTAACTTTGAATTAGGAGGGGCAAGAAAATATAACTCTAATTTCTTACTGCATGATTCACACGAGAAAAGTGTGTTCAAATTTACCATATTTTGAACTACATGAGTTTAAAGGCATGAGGATTTGGCTCAATGACCAATCATTTTTGCACAATGTCAGGGTTGGAAAAAACTTCAAAGTCGTCTTTTAAACTCCAACCTTCCATCTAAAGCTTGCATCTCCTTTACAATATTCCTGCCAAGGGCCGAGCTAAAGTTTGAACATTTCTAAGTATTAGGGAATTTACCACCCCCTAAGACAATTCATGCCACTTTATTCTGTTGTGTTGAAATTGGCCTTCCTGAGCTTCTCACACCCAGCAAGTATGAGTATATAGAACATATATAATTCTGTATAATTCCTCTTCCATCCAACACCTCCATATGTATTTGAAGTCTTTGCTGACTAGGCAAAATTTCATTAGTTTATCCTCTAAAAATATCAATTATCGAATTAGTGTATTTTGATTCATTCATGTAACAGGTATTTAGTGAGCACCTGCATTATTCCAGTAACTGTACCAAGGATTGGGAGATGTAATGATGAGCAAAAACAAAAACAAAAACCATGATCTGCACCTTCATGGAATTTACAGCTGTCTGATTGCTGTCCCCCCACAGGTTACATGAAATCTATTGTTTTCATGCATACGCTTTCATTAATTTACTTTCTGATTAAAAATGCCAAAATAACTTTAAAAAGAAAAAGCTTTCCTTCTATTAAACATTCAGCAGAAAAATCATGATTATCAACAGAAACACTCAATTTACATAATTTGAGAAACCATACCTCTGCCAAAAATACACTACTGCTTATACTTAGGAGTTAGTACAAATATACATAATATATAAGAATGTCTTTTGCTATGATTTATTTAAATAGACAAATTAATTTGCATAAGATATGATTCATTAAGAGAATACAATTACTTGAATAATCAAAAGTCATTTATGAAAATCAATTAGCTAACTTTTTGCAGTTTTCAGATAGGACAGAAATCTTTGTGGATAGCAGGCCTAGTTCTTACATACTCCAATAGTTTGATTTGCTACAAAATTAAATTTGGAGATGAGCTCAATGTTGGTAGCAGGATTAGGTTAGGAGCAAGAAAAAAACATTCAAGGGGCGCCTGGGTGGCTCAGTCAGTTAAGCCTCTGCCTTTGGCTCAGGTCATGATCCTGGGGTCCTGGGGTCCAGGCATCGGCCCCGCATAGGGCCTGGCATCAGGACCCATGGGCCTGCTTCTCTCTCTGCCCCTCCCCCTGCTCATGCTCTCTCTCTCACTCTCTCTCTCAAATGAATAAAATCTTAAAAAGGAAAAAAAAATTCAAGACTAAGTTATGTGATTTGGGTGACTGACATTACCAAGAATAATATTTTGAGAACTCTGAAGGAAAATTCTACAAAGCCTTCCATTGGTACCATATACACAGCCATGTTATGAGAAAATGAATCCC
This sequence comes from Zalophus californianus, assembly GCF_009762305.2. Classification (NCBI taxonomy): domain Eukaryota; kingdom Metazoa; phylum Chordata; class Mammalia; order Carnivora; family Otariidae; genus Zalophus; species Zalophus californianus. The sequence continues at coordinate 82,104,801 of NC_045606.1, forward strand.
TGTATCTTTGAGGCCTACTCAGGATCTTTTGTAAGTAAATGGACTCCTACGTTTATAATTGTAGTTGATTAAGCCAGTCATGAATTCATTAGTCACAGGCAACCATATACAGTCTGGCACATAGTAGGCACTCAATGGGCATTTTTGACTGAATGAACACATGAGCGGAAGTGGAAGTATACTCAGAAGTGGCATAAAAGGGACTAGAGAGAAAGGGAGTTATTAACTCATTCAGTAAATATTTATGGATCTCTATAGATCAGGCACTGTGTATCAGATACTGTTCCAGGGTATATGGGGAGGGAAGCAAAACCAGACATGATTTACTAGCCCTCAAGGAGTTTACAGTCTAATTGAAAAGAGAGATATTAACCCAAAAAGCATTCATTATGATGTAAATATAATGTGCACAGTGTAAGTGGTATAATAAGACATACGGTGCCATGAGAGATACAATAGTGAGATTTGACCTTGTCAGGGAGGTCAGGGAAGGCTTGCCAAAGGAATCGACAAAGAATTATCTGGATGAAGTAAGGAGAAAGACGGTCTGGCAAGTATAAAGTTCTTATGGAAAAATGACAGCTAGTGTGATTTTGCACAGGGGACGTGGTATGAGCTGAGGTTGGAAAGACGTTCGCAGGCCATGTGTAGAGGTCCTTTATCTTAAGAGCAAAGCAAAAGCATCAGGACGTGTAGCAAGGTTAGAGAGCTAATCGTTACACTCAAACATGCACACAAAATGTGGTGTCATTATGTTGTGTATGTACATGTACACATACACATATATTTTGAAATTGAGATATCATTGGCGTTCTATAGTTGATATAATAAAACTCACCCTTTTAAAATGAACAAGCCAGTGGCTTTCAATATACTTGTAGAGATGCGCAAGCATCACCACTAATTTCCGAACATTTCACTGCCCAAAAAGAAATCCTGTACCCATTAGTAACTCTAAGCCCCTCTCCCCACCGCCTAGGGCAACCACTAATCTACTTACTGTCTCTATGAATATGCCTATTCTGGGCATTCATATAAATGGAATCATAGAATATGTGGCCTTTTATGTCTGGCTTCTTTCACTTGGCAAAATGTTTTCAAGCTTTATTCATGTAGTATGTATCAGTACTTCATTTCTTTTGGTTGCTAAATAATAACCTATTGTATGGATATGCCACGTTTTATTTATCTATTCATCAGTCGATGGACATTGGGGTTGTTTCCATTTTTGGCTATCATGATTAATGTTGCCATGAACATTTGTGTGCAAGTTCTTTGCGTGGGCATATTATTTTCCTATTTCTTGGGTATATACCATGGAGTGGAATTGTTGGGTCATATGGATGTCCTGTTAACATCTGTGGTAGATGAACATCTGACGTGTTCTTCCCTCTGCCTCACCAGAGCCCAGGAGTGCCCCTCGGTCCCTGCCCAGCCTCTCCTGGGATCAGGCTGTATGTTTGCCACATGTGTCATCCAGCTCCTGGCAGACTGTGCATAACAGGCCTGCCAGCTCTAAATTCAGCATCCAGGCCACATGGGAACTGAGGGAGAATCAGGAATGCAAACAAAACCTCTCTGACTAAACACACCGCAGCACCATTTTAACTATGGCAGACATTCCCCCATGTGGGTGCAGGACTGCCCTGCACAGCAGTTTCCTCCCAGGATCCCAAACAATGAGGGGAGGAATAATCTATCCACCTCTGTTGTTCCTCCCAGCTTATCAAGTATACTTGCCCCAAATGAGTGAGACCAGGGGAAGGCCAGCATGACTCATCTCCTCTCCAGAGTTTCAGGAACTCAGAATAAAGAGATGAGAATTTGTCCAAACATCTTCACGCTTCTAGTCCACCAACATGGGTAAACTTTATTTTTACTTCTTCCTCAGTTCAGTGATTCTCTGTAGGGGATGTTTGGAACTCTCTGGGGGTATTACTGGTCGTCACGATGATTGGCAGCTGTGACTGTCGTTGAACAGGACGGAAGATACCTGACCAGATGTCTCACGGTGCTTAGGACCACCTCGGGCAACATTTTGCCTGACTTTTTTTTTTTTAAGATTTTATTTATTCATTTGAGACACAGAGATACAGAGAGAGAGAGAGAGAGAGAGAGAGAGAGAGCATGAGCAGGGGGAGAAGCAGAGAGGGAGGGAGAAGCAGGCTCCCTGCTAAGCCAGGAGCCCGATGCGCAGCTCGATCCCAGGACCCTGGGACAATAACCTGAGCCGAAGGCAGACGCTTAACCATCTGAGCCACCCAGGCGCCCCTTGCCTGACATTTTTTTAATAACGCCTTCATTGAGATAAAACTCACATACTAGGAAATTCACCTATTAAAGTATTACTCATTTTTTAGTATATATACAGAGTTTTGCAACTGTCGCCACAATCAATCTTAGAACATTTCATTACCCCCAAAGAAATCCTGTACCCATTAGCAATGACTCCCCATTTCACCTCAACCCCTTATCCCAAGGCAACCATAAATCTACTTTCTGTCTGTATGGATTTGCCTATTCTGAATATTTTGTATAGCTGGTTGTATATAATATTTGATCCTTTGTGTCTGACTTCTTTCACTTAGTGTAATGGTTTTAAGGTTCATCCATGTTGTAGCATGTGTCAGTACTTCAATATTTTGATTGCCAAATATATTCCTTGTATGAATACACCACATTTTATTTATCCATTCATCGGTCGATGAACACTTAGATTGTTTCCACATTTGACTATTATAAATAGTGCTGCTAGGGATGCCTGGGTGGCTCATTCGGTTAAGCATCTGCCTTCACCTCTGGTCATGATCCCAGGGTCCTGGGATCGAGTCCCACATCAGGCTCCTTGCTCATCAGGGAGCCTGCTTCTCCCTCTGCCTGCCGCTCCCCCTTCTTGTGCACTTTCTCTCTCTCTCTCTAACAAATAAATAAAATCTTTTTAAAAATAGTGCTGCTAGAACATTCATGTACCAGCTTTGGTGTAGACATGTTTTTCATTTCACTTGGGTATACACCTACGAGTGTAATTGCTGGGTCATACAGTAACTCGATGTTTAAGTTTTTGCAGAAATGCAGACTATTTGTCAAGGCAACTGCATTATTTCACATTCTTGCCAGCAGTCGATGAAGGTTCTCATTTCTCTGTATCCTTGCTAATACTTGCTATTGTCTGTCTTTTTTATTATAATGATTCTAGTTAATATGAAGTGCTATCTCTTTGCCATTTTCATTTACATTTCCCGAATAGCTAATGATGCTGAACATCTTTTCATGTGTTTATTGGCTATTTGTATATCTTCTCTGGAGAACTATACCTGATGTTTTAATATCCCACTAGGCTTTCATAAAGGTGAAAAAAATGCTTATAATTAGCTGAGCCTAGAATCTAATTCTAGCTTACATATACAGTTGACCCTTGAACTACACAAGGGTCAGGGTTAGGCGCCAACACTTGGCACAGTTGAAAATCCACATTTAACTTTTAATATAACATAAAACAGTCCATTAACACATATTTTGTATGTTCTATGTATTCTATTACAATAATTACAATATTACAATAAAGTAAGCTTGAGAACAAAAAATATTATTGAGAAAACACATTGACAGTACTGTACTGTATTTATAAAAAAGAATCCGCATATAAATGGACCTACACAGTTCAAACCCACGAAGTATTTTTGCATGATTTTAACATACAGCAAATTCAAGAAATGCACCTACCATGTAAATTGAGTGTTGCTTATACCTTGTTTTGTTTGGAAGTTTAGCAAGGTTTGTTCATGATTTCGGAACACATCCCCAGGGGCAGTGCCCTCACGGTGTTTGAATTGCTGGTACAACATGCTTTTCGAGATCAGTCTCCATTTGTTGCTGGGACCTGCAAATATGTATCCAAGGGAGTTGGAGACTCTTTTTAACAGACTCAGAAATACAGGGATCTCACTGAATGTTAATGATAAGAGTTTTTTTAAAAAATATTTTACATCATTTCTCAAGTTTTTAATGTTGTAGAACACACTGTTATCTATGCTGTGAAAATTACGTGTTCAAATTACATAACTTAAGTCTATTGTTTTTTAACCTTGCTCTGATTCTGTTCCCAGAAGCCTGTCAAACAACCTTCTTTTGATATGATTTTGTTTTCCAATCTGCCTTCTTCCTCTGCCTAAGTATACAGTATCCAAGGTCTTTTTATACACCAAAGAATGGATAGAGTGGGATTTTAAGACAGGAGACATGTTTTGTTTGTGTGTGTGATACTTCATCACTGCCTATCCAATATCACAATAAAGGGAATTATTTTACATTGTATAACAAATAAAACCAAACTCATTTCCTCGTTTTCTCCATTTCAGCTATCTATAATTTGTCTTGGCTGTTATCCACACTTCAATGATGGTTATTTCCCTCTTTCTCTTATATACAAATAAGTCTCATCTGATATTACATATCCTAATTCTGGTTTTTATTTCCGTTTCCATTTGTACTTCTGCCCTTTCATTTCCTTGTATTTCTTATACAGAAGAGTTTTTTTTTTACTTCTCTTAAATTCAAACTTTCTCATTATAACAAGACTCAAGCACCTGACCCCCCCCATTATGTCTTCTAGTCTAGACATGTCTAGGCTAGAAAGGCTTATTATTTTATCATAAATTGCTTTCCCTTTATTTCTCCTTTATATTAGGCTTAGGTTATTATATTGATTTCTTTGGAATTCTATGTGGAGATAATTTATATTATCTATGACTTTCATTTCAGGGTAATAAAGGAAGCATTATAAAACATTAGTTATGAAAAGGGGACATTGGATCTGAGAGGGTTGAGAACCACTTCTCTACACCATATCCTCATCCACCACAGGATGACAGCAAGCTTCATGGCCTGGCTATCATATCACAGGAGGATGGGGTATCTTCTCTACACTGTGATCTCAAATTAGTGGGCTTGGTTCTATATATGCCACAGAAATTTAGATAATCATCTCTAGCCCAAGCCTGGTTTTGAGATTAAAGAAGTCAGGTAACTTTCTTCTCATCCCCAGGGCAGTAAGCCTCAAGGCTCAGCTTCAAATGTGGAAGATGATGAACTCATGATTTAAAGGCCAAATTAAAATGTGGTATTTTAATGATGGCTGACTATAAATGTTTTAAGCAGGGCAGAAGGTAACATAATCATGTTTGGGTTCTATCAACTCCAGCTGCTATGCAGATAACAGACTGTGAGAGGCTCATGTATTGACTCAAGAAAAACATAACAGCCTTTCTGGTTTTCTCTGAAATCTAGTGAAAACATGGCCAGTGTTCCCCCCCATGCTCCTCCAGGGTATGAGGTATCATTATAGTCACACTTTGTCACTAAAAGTCATCTGGGACCTTAAGGGATTAACAGTATAATAGTATAACTTACAAAGACAAGAGACACACAATTGGGCAGTGGCTCAGTGACCTTAAGACTCTAGTTCCTTTATATTCTAATTTTATGTATTGACCACCTCCAAACAGCAGAGTTGCTCAGCTGTGGACTAGGTCTCTACAGTTTGTAGCTAATAAAGACAGACAGATCTTAGAATCGGAGTCCAGTTGCTGCTTTGTGAGCTGGAAAATACGGAGGCTTTATGCATTCTTGCTTTCTCAATCTGAATCATCCCTCTTTAATTTAGTTTTATGAAGTTGAATTAGATCCAATATCAAGACATCGTCTATACTATAATTATGGTATTACAGCAACACGACTCACATTGGTCCATGTGAATTGCTTAATGAACCTTGTATTATTGATCCAGCCACCAATATGCTTCTGACATTCCAGACCAGAGAGGAGGAAAGAATCATCAACTGCCTTACATTATTTTGGGGAGGAGGTAGGTATAAACTGCTTGGATGGAATACCTAAATCAAGATGGCCAAGGAAGAGATTCCTGAGAAGGATTACAGAATCTTTTCATGGGAAATATTCAATAAGAAAAAAATACATCTATTCCTATCGGTAATAAACAAAGAGAAGAACTGAGGATGGACTTCTTTGTCTCTTTTAGACAAGAGGATTCTGTGATTCCTTAAGGATTATAACTAAGATTAAAATAAAAATTTAAGGTTTTTGGGTCATTTGCTGGCAGACTACTTGGTTGAAATTGCTAGTTTACTCTGTGTACCTTAGTAATAAGTAATACATACTTTCTATTTCTTTCTCCTTGTTTCACCAGTAATTTCTTAATAAAATAGAGAATCTTTATGAGATAAGACTTCTTATTGTACAGAATCAGCAAGCCTTTTGCTTACCATATTAGTTTTCTAAGGCTGCCATACAAAGGACCACTAACAGCGTGGCAGAAACAAGAGAAATTTATTATCTCATCGTTCTGGAGGCTTACACATACAAGATCAAGGTGTGGGCAAAAACTCGCTCCCTCTGAAGGCATGAAGAAAGGATCTGTTCCAGGCCTCACTCCTAACGTCTGGTAGTTCTTTGTCTTGTGAAGCCTAACAATCTTCACATGATGCTCTCCGTGTGTGTGTGTGTGTGTGTGTGTGTGTGTGTGTGTGTGTGTGTCCAAATATCCCCCTTTTTCTAAGGACACCAGTTATACTGGAGTAGGGATCCGCCCTACTCCAGCATGACTTCGTCTTAACCAATCAACTCTGCAACAACCCTATTTCCAAATAAAGCCACATTCTGAGGTACTAGGGGTTAAGACTATAACACATAAATTTGGAGGTGGGGGGATACAATTCAACCCATAACTTTTACTGTTTTGCTTAAAGCAATAATGCTTTGTCTGTGAAATTATGGTTGTGGGAAAGGAAGTAAAATAGTGGTTTTGAAGAGTAGTATGGCAACCACGACTTCTAGTTTCAATTTCTAGTCCTCCTGATTGTTTTTCTTCTTGATGTTGAAGAAGAAAAATAACAGAAGTCTCGGACACTTGTAAGTGTCCTAAGTCATCTTGAGTGTTTTTTGTGAGAGACAATATAATAGCAACAGAGATACAACCACTCATCTTAGAAGAATGTGCAAAATTACCAGCCAAACTTCAAAGTGTCAAGAAATTGCTACTTTTAGATTTGAGCATATAAACACTGCTGACATACACCTCAGCTTCCTGCTGCCATTTTCCTCAAGATTAAGTCTTCAAAGCAAACCCCAGACCAAGCAAAATTATGAAGTAAAGTAGAATTCCCTTTTGGCTCTCCCTTTCTCTTCCTTCCCTGGCTTCCTCCCCTTGCACAGCCAGCCTCGCACACTTCCCCACATCTTGTTTGCCTTTCCTGGCCCGCATCCTCTGGCGTCCTGTGGATATTCTGCCTGAGCCTGCCAACCTTGCTGTTTGGCCCATCCTGCCACTACCTCTCCAGGTTTACTATTATGGAATCTACCTGCAGAAATCTGCCAGTCCTGGATTTCCTCAGGAAAGATGCAATCTTTGGTTATAATTTGCAAAACTAAGGAGCTTGATCCATGATAATGTGGTTGTGGGAGACTGACAAAGGATCCCTCCAGCCCTTCTAGGTAAATCTGTGTTGGAAAACAAAACAAAACAAAACAAAAAACTTCTGAAACAATGGCGGATGCCTCTCTTGTATAATTCAGCATGGCGGCTTTCACTGGGATCCTCACACAGGGATAGCTGCATAATTTGCAGGGTCCAGTGCAAAATGAAAATGAAAAGGCCTGGAACCAGTGTCCCAAACCAAAGAGGACAGGCAACCCCCAAAAGACTGTAACTTTCACGCCAGTACACACCCAGTACCTGAATTAAGAATGTTCAAGAGGGTCCCTCTGAGTCACCTGCCAAAGGTGCTGGGGTGCTGCCACTTGAGACACCATTGGGCATGGAGCTGACTCGGCCCCACTTCCACCTGCACCAAGGCCACCGCCAGGGACAGGATGGGACAAGAGAATGCAGGTTCCCCCACCTCTGCTGAGAAGACCTGGTTACTAGGCCACGGAAAGGGTAACAGTGGCCGTGGGGCAAGAGTGAGGAGGAGGAGACAAGGGGGGCCCAAGATACCAGGGGGCAGAGAGCAGGCAGCCAAGGACCTAGGGGAGGGGATGGCAGGTGGCACTGCATGTGAGCTGAGGCGCCAACTGAGCCACCCAGGTGCCCCAACAAAACAAAATTAAAAGATAAAATTATTGAGCTCCAAGACACTAGCCACAGAGCATTAAGCCCCAAGCACAGTGGCATCACAGAAAATGGGGCAATATGTTCATGCATGTAGATCTTTGGAGTGGTCCTTTAATCCCATGGCATCATAAGTCCACCAAGACATAGTACAAACAGTTAAGGATTTGGAACGAGAAGACCCATATTTGTGTCCTGAGTTTCTTACTAACTAAATTAGGTTATCATTAAACTTTTCAAAACCACTCTTTATCATTTATGATGTTATCAGGTAAGGTGGTATCTATAAGGGTTAAATTAAATAAGGTTAGAGGGATGCTTGGGTGGCTCAGTCAGTTAAGCGTCTGCCTTCGGCTCAGGTCATGATCTCAGGGTCCTGGGATCGAGTCCCGCATCTGGCTCCCTGCTCAGCAGGGAGCCTGCTTCTCCCTCTCCCACTACCCCCCTGCTTGTGCTCGCTCTCTCTCTGACAAATAAATAAATAAAATATTTAAATAAGGTTAGCATAACAGAGACTACAAGCTAGCCACCAAAATCCATCCGCTTCTTCTCTGGGTACACAGCTAGACTGTGTTCCCTTGTCTTTCTTACAGATAGGTGGGGCCATATGACTAAGTTCTCTACAGCAAAATGCGAGCAGATGTGACACATCCCACGGCTGGGCCAGGCCCAGAAACATCTTCTACAATGCTTCTCTATTCCTTTCCTGTTCTGTAGGCTGGTTGTAAGTGCTGAGGAGGCCCCCAAAACAGGAATTCTTATCCTGGGGTACATGGAGCCCCACAGGATCCACGGATAGACTTCAGAGAATCTCTGCTATAAGTGAGAAAAACCTTTTAATTTTTATTTTCACTAATCTCTATTTACAGTGTTGCATTTCCTTTCATTATTAAGGTAGGCAACAAAGCACAGCACTAGGAGCAGCATCTGATTCTTTCACCAATGAAAACCACCAATATGGTCATATTTCATTACAATCGTTGCAGACATCTCAAAATACAATGTATACTCATGACTACTTTGATATAGTAGTTCTTAGACCCATGGCTAGATCTTATTATTTAATGCATTAATAAAAAGTACATATACTATATCACAAATTAGCTCCTTTAAAGCTTCAATGACTATATTTCAACATAATTTTCATTATGTAATTGTAAATATTTAATTTTATGCATTTATAAACATTATTCCAAAAAGGAAGTTTAGAGGCTCAACCAGAATGCTGAAGTGGCCCATGACACAAAAAGCTTAAGACTCCTAGTAGGATTATGCCAAGGAGAAAAAATCTGGACACAAAAGCCTATTTGCTATGGGATTCCTATTTGCTGCATGTCTTTCTGGAAAAGGCAAATTTATAGGGACAGAAATCAGTGAGGGAGGAAAGGAGATTGACTACAAAGGGGCACAGGGGTAGTTTTTGGAGGGATAGCAATGTTCCAGATCTCAGACGTGATGACGGCTATGCAACCGTATATGTTCATTAAAACTATTTGAACTGTGCACCTGAAAAGGGAGAATTTCACTATACATTAAATTAGACCTAAACAGGGGTGCCTGGGTGCCTCAGTTGGTTAAGCCTCTGACTTCGGCTCAGGTCATGATGCCGGAGTCCAAGGATCGAGCCCCACAGCAAAAGCAGAAAACTCATAAGTCTTCATCAAACCCAGTAAAAACAAAACAAAACAAAAAAACAAAGACCCACGCTGCATGCTTAGTCATTGTTATGGGCTGAATTGCATCCCCTTAAAATGCATATGCTCAAGCCCTCACTCCCATAACTCAGAATGCGAGTGTATTTGAACACAGGGTCTTCAAAGAGGTAATTAAGTTAAACTGAGGTAATAAGGGTGGCCCCTAATTCAACATGATTGGTTTCCATGTAAGAAGAGGAAATCTGGACACAAATACACACAGAGAGAAAAAGAACACGCGATGACCTTCTCAGGAAGAAGGTGGCCCTCTATATGCCAAAGACAGAGATCTCAGAAGAAACCAACCCTGAGAGAGATCTCAGAAGAAACCAACACCTTGGTCTTGGACTTGCAGCTTTCACAACCGTAAGAAACTAAATTTCTGGTGTCGAAGCCACCCAGTCTGGTACTTCATTATGGTAGCCATAGCAAAACAAATATAGCCGTCACTATATTTCAACTACATATTTCAGTTAAAATCATAGCATTGTAGAGCTGAAATGTGCCCCAGCATCAATTATCCAATCCAAGCCTGTCATTTCATGTATGGTAATTATTATTAGTGGTCTTCAGGGCCTACTGTGTGGTCTTCAGGGCCTACTGTGTGGTTTTCAGGGCCTACTGTAGGCACTGAGGGGCATATATATTCTAATGTACATCCACCGCGCTCTTTGTATTTATTTATTATTATCCCCTTTTTTACAGATTCCCAGAGCCAGTCAGTACCAGAAACTTGGACTCAAACCCAGGTCTTCTTGGCACCAAAGGCCTGAACACTCTACCAAAGGAGTTAAGCAATTTGCCTAACTACAGTTAACAACCAAGTCACAGCAGGATTAGAGCTGGAATGGAGGCTACTTCACCCCTAAGCCAGTGTCCGGTCTCAATGACTATAAAGACAGCTTGAAATGCAAAGTTTTCTAGAGCTTGGTTGTCTGGCAAAGGTCTGAGACCCACTGGAACTCATTTCTGTCTTGGGCTCTGCAGAGATTTTATAAAGCACGAGAGGGTTTGGGCCCTTTGGGAATTGTATGAGTCTTCTGGACCCAGGGCATCTGTGAGAGTGGCCCGATACTAACGTCAGGGAGGGGAAGGGAAGGGAAAGAGTTCGCGCTGATCAGGTTTAGGTCTGAAGAGGAAAACTCAAAGAGCAGGGGTTGAGAACATGAGAAACAGAAGTTTTCACCCTACATACAGATTCATAAGCTGGCACACACCCTAATGCTTTTATAGACAATCTACACATAAGTAGGAAATTCTGGGATTCGGGAGGTTTTTCTTTTGAAGGAACTGCTTGTTTTCTCTCATACCTATCCAGCCTTAAATTGAACTCTTTTGCTTTATACTTGAGTGTGTTCCTGACATCCTCATTAAAACCAGACTAAAAATTTCATTTTAAAACTCCGAAATAAAACTTAACAGCTCATCCTTGTGGTGTGAAATGGAAGATGTTAATTGTAAGCATGACACTATTTTTTGCAGTGGTAAGGAAAGTTGCCTCTTCTAAGCTGCATTTATGTAAGCATGTCCTATATCAGGGGTTCTCAAACTGTGGTCTCCAGGCCAGCAGCACTAGCATCCTCTGGGATGGGGACTTGCTAGAAATGCAACATCTCTAGCCCCACCCAGACATACTGAATGAGAAACTGCAATCTGTGTTTTAGTAAGCCCTCCGGGTGATTCTGATACATACCTGTGTTTTAGCACCTCTGCTGTGTAACAAATATTTTTTAAATTTTGGAAGTCTTTAAATACTGAATCCAAAATCTTTAATAAGTAAAATGATTTAAAGGGGAAAGTTGTCAGAATTACCCAAGCCAATTGTTGAATCATCTTCGGTCAAAGATTCAACACCACCTATCACAGTGATTCCTGTATTTTGGTCTTCTGGGTACCTTTCAATAACAAGAGTCTGTGAGCCTTGAGAGAATCCAAGGAGCCTAATTAAGCAATTGCCAATCCAAATAATTGGCACTTTAATTTTTTTCAAAGTTTCAATTTTCCATTCTGTTAAAAAAAAGTGTCATTTCTATGAAAATATTTTTGAAGCATAACCTATTTCATTTAGCATTTTGAAATCAAAATAAGGACTATACCAAAGGTTAACAGTAGTTAGTTCTGGACAGAAAAATTACAGATGTATTTTATTCTTGTCTTTATATTAATATCTTTTCTTTAAAATATTAAGGTAAAATTAGGTAAGCATATGAGGTTCCATTAAACCAAGTGAAATTCATCATTCAGAATGACTATAGCCAGATCCACTATTCATAGGTAAAGATTTTTTTTAAGATTTTATTAATTTATTTGAGAGAGAGAGAGCATGAGCACACGAGGGGGGCAGAGGGAGAGGGAGACAAGCAGACTTCCTGCTCAGTGGGGTGCCTGATGCGGGGCTTGATCCCAGGACCCTGAGATCATGACCCAAGCAGAAGTCAGATGCTTAACCAACTAAGCCCCCCAGGCACCCTAAAAGATTTTTCTGGGGGGTGGGCAGAGGAACAGGAGGAGAGAATCTCAAGCAGGCTCCATGCCCAGAACATGAACCCAAGGTGGGGCTCCATCTCTCAACCTGTGAGATGAACCTGAGCTGAAATCAAGAGTCAGACGCTCAACTGACTGAGCCACCCAGGAGCCCCAAGAAAGATTATATATATATATATATATATATATAATTTGACATAGAAAGCATTTTTCAATGAACAAGATTGAACAGAGACCTTTTCCCCATTGTTTTTCTTCTTTTCCTACTAACATGTCACAGATGGACTGACTATACTACATAGGAATTAGGCAGGAAATATTCTAGGGAAGAAGTCCAAATAGATTTATTTTAATTGTAACAGAGTTTTTTAAAATGGCAACATGTTTTCTACACTAAATAAATCATTTGCTTTGGAACATACAGAGAAATTCTTTTTATAATACATAGAGGCATTGTACGTAACCCCCTGTCATGCTTAACAGTCTTCGGTTCCATGGGCTATTGATGACAGTTTGGTTGATTGGCAGTTACATTGTAACGAGAAGGGATTCATATTTTAACTGCTTACTCTTTATTGCAGCCACTGAGATTGAAGTTTTTTATTTTCCTCACTTTGACTCTTCAAGATGTGTTTTCCTTAACATAGATCTATTATTTCCATTTTTAAATATTTTTCATTTAGATTTCCTTTAGGTACTTCCTGTGAATTTTATGGGCCTCCATTCATATTATTGCTGTAGTTGTCATTTCTGAAATTAATGAAGCACAGCCTTTCACAAGGTTGACTTGTACCAATCTAGTGAGCTAAATGAAAGTTTGGCATTTTATTTCTCTACAATTTCCTACCCAAATAATGACTCTGTAATGTTGTTAGACTAACTTTTTGAAATCTTAACTATGGCTTCTTTTCTTATGTTCATTTTTGTCATTTCCCATATACTGTGCTATTTATTGTCTTCACACTGTGGTTTAGTTACCATCAAAAACCCTGGATTCAGTCCAATTTCTGCCATTTACTGATTCTACGAATCACTTACCTTCTTTGAACTCCACTTTTTTCAGCTATAAAATGAAGTACTATTAACTACATCACAGTGGTTATAAAAAAAGAAATAATGTATAAAAAGAAATAATATCATAGTGAGACCATAACATTTTAGAGTAATTACTTTTATTGTTTTCTATCCTGATGCAAGTGCCCCAGGTAGCATGAAGTAACTAAAGAAGGGAATGGAAAAAGTGCAATTCAAAAGAATTAATGTTTGAGCCTAGAACTTGTCCCTGTCACATTCACTCTGCCACATACACGCCCTTCCCCTGCATCCTCCTTGTCTTTTTTCAGCTCACTATCTTTTCCAGATGGTTGGGGAAGTTTTTAACCAAGCCTAGGAGGCATTTCTATACTGAAAGAGTTTCTAGGGTGAGGTTGGAGGCTGGTGGTTAAAAAAAAAAAAAAAAATCCTAGAAGGAAACAAAATCTAATCTAGCACTTCAGCCATCTGTTCAACCTATATAGTTTCCCTCCAGAAATCACTGGTACATTCTTCCCTAGGGCCAGTGTGGGGACAGATAGGGACCTGAAAGAGCGATAAAAACAGCTGGATAGCTATGCAGGTGTGCATTTCCGTATGCATAGGGCCACTTAGTTTCATGGGGATAAATGGAGTATGGGAAGGGAAGGAAGATGGGCTTTGTGACATGGATGAAAGGCACAGTTCCAGAACACCTCTGGGAGTCTGACAAGTCAAACAGGAACACGTGTGTAGGGAGAGCTGAGTCTTAGAGTAACTAGAGAAGGGGAACAGAAGTCATGGTTCTAGGTCACTAAGATTTGAAATGTGACACTAACAAGGTGGTTGGCGGTAAGTACAAATACACTGGGGATTGCAGTTTAGTGGTTAATCTCTCTTATTTCACTGCATTGTTTGCTCTGCTCATTATAATCTTTGTCCAGTGGAGGATACCTCAATTACCTTCTATTCTCTTTTTTTTAAATACCCGATAGTTCCCAGAATTTAAAAAATTGTTTGTACTAACCATAATTTATAATAATGAAAAATAGAATTTCATCAAAACTATGGATGGATTCTGTACACCTAATAGAAGAACAAGAAAACTCTTATGACACTAAATGACTCAGTATATTCACTGCAGACATGGTTCTTCAATTTACCCACATATTTGCAGAAGATAATAATATTTATTTGACAAGGATATTATGATAATGAATGGGACTGTTTATAAAGCATTGAAAATACCGCAGTTTAATTAATTTTTATGTATTTTTCCATGATGTGTGTATGTGCTGTGAAAAAACACCTTAAAAAGAAAAATGGCAATATCTACTTTGTTGGCCCAAAAGACAGAGATTAAAGTACTTCTTCATTTTAAGTTAAAAGAAAGCATTATTACCATCTAGTCTATTTTTTTAACGCTTCTACATATAACTTTATTTTTTTAGCTTCTGTTTAAATTCCAGTTAGTTAACATACAGTGCAAATATTAGTTTCAGATATACAATTCAGTGCCTCAACACCTACATACAATACCCAGTGCTCATCACCAGTGCACTCCTCAATCCCCAGCACCCATCATCTAGTCTAAGAACCACAAAGGATTTTAGGTTGTTCAGAGACTGGAAGAGCTACTTTATTTGTTCTTTGATTACGTCCTACTTACAGCAACAGAGACAAATTCATTCTTTGACTCAAAATTTATTGAGCATCTACTATGCACTATATTGGGTTCTGGAGATTCCATTTTATTAATAAGACATGATTGTTGTCCTCACTATAAAGTCTATTTAAGAAATTCTCTCTCATTTCAAAACAATGAAAAAGAAAAATGCAATCATGCATTTCAAAACTTTGTAGTCTATGCAACAGAGAGATAGTTTGCTCATAGAGAAGAATAATTCCACCCATCTGCCAATGTTACTTTAAAAAACATATCATACTTCCAGGTCTAAACATTCCTAAATATAAAATGTTTCAAACTAAAAAAAAAAAAAATTTAACTGTGAATTTTTTAAAGAGAGAATATATGTGAAGTACAACCAAAAAAGATTCTTTAATAGGTTATAAGGAATAATGTTGAACATATATCAACTTCAATTGAACGAAAACCAAAGAATTCTGAAAGAGCGAGTTTTGCCACTGATAAGCTGTCATTTCATACACATCAGTCATTAAGAAGTAGTTGTTTGGGGGCATCGTTGATTCCTAGCAATAACCAAATAAATAATAATGAGGTAGGTAATAAAGGTTTTATCTCCTTTAACATGGCTGTCCAAAGATAATTGCTCACCCCTTTTATGCAGACTCATCTGTCAATGCAATCTTCCCAGGAGAAGATACCATCACAGAGAGGGACATCCAACCACATTACTCACTAATTGGCCCACACCTATGACCTCTCAGCAGCATACCATAGAAGATGCAGTAGATTGTGTGTTAAAATAAACAATCGTCAGCACCAAGGTTACACTATATTATCCAGGACACAGGAGAAATTTACAAAACACAGTAGCGTCACCTTTGCCAATCTTCTGCTCCACACACAAAATGATGGAGCCTTTCAATAGGAGGAATAGACCTAAGTGACATTAGACAGAAGCCTCCAAAATCACAGACAACTCTAGTCACTTTAAGGCTACTAAATTTGGATGATATGGCAAAAAAAAAAAAATCAAAAATCACCATCATTAATGAACATTTCTTTGGTGTCTATGGTGAGTAAAACATAATACGTGATGCTAGGGATACACAGAGAAATAAAAAACAATACCTTACCTCAGAGGGCTTATAAATCATTGAGAAAGACAACATAAACATTACAAATGAAGCACAATACAAGGCAGCATGAGGGAAAGGAGAGCACTAGATGAGCATTAGATCTGAAAAGGGGGGAGCCAGCATTTAACAAAGGTTCGTCATACATCTGTGAGCCAGTCACTGACCAACATGCTCTTCGTATGTTATACGCTTAATTTGGTTTTATGAAAACAGGCTCTATCCTAAGGAAATAATAATCCAAAATTTAAGCAAAAATGTAGGCACACAATGTTCTAAAACATTATTGGCCACCATGAATAATTGGAAACAATCTAAATATTTAATAGGAAAGAACTTTGATACAATTTTACAGAAAAATTATATGTAGCCATTAAAGGAGATATTGACAAATCATTGTAAGTATGGGAAAATGCTAACTGCAATAAAACTAGCATACTACCCAAAAAGGATAGAAACCATAGATGCATTAGGATCTCAACTTTGTGTCTTTTAAAAAAATTATGAATTACACTAATTTTTTACTCTGAAGGTTAGTAAATAAAGGGAAATTAAGCATTTGCCCTGCCTTTTTAGAAGGAACCAAAGTTTGTGAAAGAATGCTCTTCTTTACAAAATAATTCCAGCTAATGAATGTACAAAAGGCAGAATTAGAAAATCGCCATTTTGCAATCCCCAACAAGATAATTTATTCAGGCAAGAATCTCAGCGGATACCCAAACCATTAGATGAGAAGATTAGACTCAAAAGAGTCAAAATTTCATGCCATAATTACCTGCCAATCACACAAGGGGAAAAAAATGGAGGGATACGAATCATTTATTACAAAATCCTAAGAACTGTCAAATCTAGGTAGCAGGTATGTGTATGTATATATATATGTTCCTTGTGTTGGTTTTTCCATTTTTTTATATATTTAAATTTTTATTATAAAAATTTGAAAAATATATATAGGAAAAAGACTAAGAAGGAATATACCAAAATATTGGCAGTAATTATGTCAATATAACTATAGGCAATTTCTGGGGCGCCTAGGTGGCTCAGTCGGTTAAGCATCTGCATTCAGTTCAGGTCATGAAGTCCCGGGATCGAGCCCCCTGTCTGGCTCCCTGCTTGGTGTCTTCTCCCTCTGCCCCTCCCCCCACTTGTGCTCTCTTTAATAAATAACATCTTTAAAAAAAAAAACTATAGGCGATTTACCTCCCAATTTAAAATTATTATTTTGTAATTTCAATTTTTTCTTAATGATTACATATTATTTTTACCATCAGAAAAAGTGAGTAAAAGAAATGCAGACATCAGGTAGAATTGTATGTGAAAAAATAAAAAGCCTTAAGCCTCTCCATTTAAGGCAACAGTGATGTTGGGCTATTGTTGCTTTGGTTCTGACGTTATTTAATATATTAATAGTTTCCAAAAGGAAGTTTGAGGCATATTAAGTCATATTTCAAATAGTATCTTGGCAAAGCAAGAGGGAGGACTGTAAAAACAGGCCAACCCAGACACAAACTGCCCATACAGTTCATTAATAAACAGGACATTTTTTTTTATTTTGAGAAAAAATTCAATCTAATACCTCCGGGGAAATACTTTTCTGCATAGTTATTCAATAATAGAGAAGCCTGGAAAGCAACAAATGACAAGAAGGAACAGCAGAGGAGAAATGGGGAGAGCTCTTGGAATGATAACAGAAAATGAATTAGAGCTTTAGTTTCCAATGACGTCAGTGAAAACCACGTCAGGGCTGATTGGGACCGGGTATCCAGACAGAAGACTGCCTCTCCTCACTGTTCGCCGAAACCATCTAGTCTCACATCATGTTCAAGTTGGGCACACGAGAAACCTGTGAATAGCAGGGCCAGCAAAACATACAAACAGGAGCCTTCAGGGATCCAATCATCAAAAAGACCACAAGATTAAATATGCAGAACCTGCCATAAGATGACAGAGTGAAGAGATAAGGTTACAGAAAAATATGTAAAATATATTAATGCCAAGAAGCAAGAGAAAGCATTTAGCCTGGAGCTAAGAAAAATGGCATTAAATAAAATTAAAGGAAAAAATCGTAGTAAGTAGTATTTAAATGATGTCACTGGAACATCTCTTACTACTTGACTTTACATACTATTGCATAATTTAATAGTCTTATTTTCCGTGTACAGTGACTGGCTGGGGTTAACGCTCTTCCCTTTTAGTCTTGTAGAGGCTTACACTGAGTCTTTACATAATAGTATAGTGCAGTGGTGCCCAGATTTTGCTGCACATGAGGACCATCTGGGCAATTTTTGAAATCCTAATCATCAGGTGGCATCCCATACCTATTAAACCAAAATATCTGGGAGTGGGAGCCATGCATCAGCTTATTAAAGATTGCTAAGAGAATTCAGTGTGGTGCAAAGTTTGGGCACTACTGGCCTAGGAGGGGAAGGCAAATTCGGGGAGCTGGATCAATAACAGAATTCATGCTGATTAAAATATTTTAAGAAAAACCTACCCCACGAGTGCTAGCAGGCCAGTAAAATCATGTGAGTTCTACATAGGAAGAGGCAAAAACGTCTATGGGCAGAAAAGTGCAGCGCTGAGCAAGTCACGACCATGAACAGAAGCTGGTGAATTGTACCACAGGTGTGGCTGGTAAGGAACTTTGGTGCAATGGCATAAAGACTGACCCTGTACTCACCAAAGATATACTCAGTGCCTTTTTTCAGCCTTTTTATGGATAACACTTGAGAGTCCATGTACTCTGTTACCATTTGAAGCCAACTGCATTAACATTTTTCATCCCTAATCCATGTTGGTTTTATTTCAGAATATCAAACCATTTTGAATTGTTTCCATTACTGTTTTGGTCTTCTGATAGTGTCTATTAATATTCCCCACATAACAATTTGGGGAGTCTCTTGAATCACAATTTTCACAAAAGATATAAAGTGATTTAAGTATATGAATCTGGAAGTGATTTGAAAAGCATTATCGTTTACTTCACTTGAAAAGCATACAATATATTGAGTTTGGCTTTTGAAAAGAAACTTAAAATTTTGCTTATATACTCTGTACACGAGGCCCAAGATTATCTCCTCTCTCTCAAATAGTGTCCTCCAACAAAAGAAAACCAGATGCACTCTTCTCTGCTCCCATCCATAGCCCACCAGCCTGTCCCTAACCCCTCTTTACGCTGGCCCACAGGGGGGAACTTAGTCATCTAATTTGGGGTAGAAGTAAGATCAGTTGTTTCCCGCAAATGGCCACGTCCCCACTACCAACCCAGAGCTATCTTAGGAAGCGGAGGACAGACCTCAGGTCTTCGGGCTGCTGGTAACTGCCGCAGATCTGCTGCGGAGCTGCCATGTCCACTAGTCAAACAGGATGGGAACGTCCTTTTCCAGAGCTGTTTTGCTTTTCTAGCTGCCAGTAACCCAGGGCTGAGACTGACACACTCACCCCTACCCTTTCTAAACCTCCTCTTTACTGATATATAATCCACATACGACACAATTTAGTCACGTAAACTGTACGGTTCAATGGTTTTTAGTATATTCATGGGGGTTGTGCAACCATCACAATTTTCAGACATTTACATCACCCCAGGAAGAAACCCTGCACCCATTAGCAGTCATTTCCCATTTCTCCCCCACGGCAGGCCCCCTCCCCCCGACCCAGGTAACCACTAATACACTTTTTGTCTCTACGATTTGCCTATTCTAGAAATTTCACATAAATAAAATCATACAATATGTGGCCTTTTGTGTCAACTTCTTTCACTTAGCATAACGGTTTCGGTTCATCTATGTATCAGTGCTTCATTCCTGCTGAAAAAATTCCATTATATGGATTTATCACATTTCATTCATCAGTTGATAGGCTGATTGGATTATTTCTACTTGTGGATATTAGGAATAATGCTGCTATAAACATTTGTGTACAAGTTTCTGTATGGACATATATTTTCATTTCTCTTGGGGATATACCTAGGAGTGGAATTGCTAGGTCATATGTAACTCCATGTTTATTCTGTTGAGTAACTGCCAGACTCTTTCCCATAGCAGCTGTACCATTTTACATTCTCACCAGCAATATATGAGGGTTCCAGTTTCTCTGCATCCTAATCAATATTTGTTATTACCTCTCTTTGATTATAGTCATCCGAAGGAGTGTAAAGTAGTTAGCTACTTTTGATTTCCATTTCCCCATTGGCTAGTGACATCGAGCATCTTTTCAAGTGCTAGTTGGCCATTTGTGTATCTTCTTTGGGAAAATATTTATTTAAATCCTTTGCCCACTTGGACAGCTGGTGCCCCGCTGACCCGCCCAGCACCCCACATGGCATTCTCCACCTCACATGGGGATGGGTCAGGTGTGGAGAGCCCTTCCTCCCTGGAAACCTGGCAGGGCTGGAAAGGGGGCCACCCCCTTGCCCACCATGCAATACGGGTGTGTGGGGAACCTGATGCTAAACCATTCCTAGACGACCTGCTTCTGATTGGGGTTTCCTAGGTTGTAGAGCAGCTCCCTCCTGGGATCTATTGAAAGTCAGCCCTGGACACAAGGGTTTGAGAAGAAGAAGAAGAAGAAGAGAAGAGAAGAGAAGAGAAGAGAAGAGAAGAGAAGAGAAGAGAAGAGAAGAGAAGAGAAAGGAAAGAAGGAAGGAAGGAAAAAGAAAAAGAAGGAAGGAGGGAGGGAGGGAGGGAAGGAGGAGGGAGGAGGAAGGAAGGAAGGAAGGAAGGAAGGAAGGAAGGAAGGAAGGAAGGAAGGAAGGAAGGAAAGAAAGAGAAAGAAAGAAAGAAAGAGAGAGAGAGAAAGAAAGAAAGAAAAAGAAAGAAAGAAAGAAAGAAAGAAAGAAGAAAGAAAGAAAGAAAGAAAGAAAAAGAAAGAAAGAAAGAAAGAAAGAAAGAAAGAAAGAAAGAAAGAAAGAAAGAAAAGAAAGAAGAAAGAAAGAAAAAGAAAGAAAGAAAGAAAGAAAGAAAGAAAGAAAGAAAGAAAGAAAGAAGGAAGGAAGGAAGGGAAAAGAAAGAAAAGGAAGGAAGGAAGGAGGGAAGGAGGAGGGAGGAAGAAGGAAGGAAGGAAAGAAGGAAGGAAGGAAAGAGAAGGAAGGAAGGAAAGAAGGAAGGGAGGGGAAAAAGAAAAAAATTTTAAGAAAAAAATTAAAAAATAAATCCTTTGCCCATTTAAAAATTGGGGTATCTTGTCTTATTGAGTTTCTTATATATTCTTTACTCTAGATATATGATATCAGACATATGATTTGCAAATATTTTCTCCCATTCTGTAGGTTATTTTTTCATTTCTTGATGGTGTTCAGTAAAAGCACAAAAGTTTTTACCCACTGGTTTCTTTTTTCTCTCTCTCTTTCTGCTTTTAACCAATCCTATATACTGGTGGTTCTACAAGGCTGGAGTATAGGCTTTTTTTTTTTTTTTAATTTTTTTTTAAGATTTTATTTATTTGAGAGAGAGAATGAGAGATAGAGAGCACGAGAGGGAAGAGGGTCAGAGGGAGAAGCAGACTCCCCGCCGAGCAGGGAGCCCGATGCGGGACTCAATCCCGGGACTCCAGGATCATGACCTGAGCCGAAGGCAGTCGCCCAACCAACTGAGCCACCCAGGCGCCCTGGAGTATAGGCTTTTAATAAAGCAATGATTTTCATCTGTTATGTTGAATGCTACAAACCCAACACCTAACACAGTACCTGGTCCATAGGATACCCTTAATAAATATTTGTTGAATGAACGATTGAACAACGTTCATATACACTCAAATTTTAATCTTCCTGCAAGTACATCCCATCTTGTTTAAGTATGGCCTTTTGAAACCATGGAAATGACCCTGGCTCTCAGCCCAGTGAAATATTAGGGGATGGCTCAGCTAAGGACAAACAGCAGGATCGCCTACATCCCTTCTAGTCTTTAATCCTGACTAACTCCCTCCTATTCCCAGAGGAGTTGTTGACAATCAGTGTTGCAATGGAATAGCCACCCTAGACTTTTCCCTGCTGCCTGAACTACAACCAAGAATGGACTTCAGTGGTCCTTCCTTGCTTGTCCACCAAGGGATAATTATGCACACAGTTGAATTCTTTTATTATTTTAAGTGAGAGTCATCTAGTTCTATAGAAGCTAATTTTTTGGTCCAAAGAAACTCAGAGTCACGGGGTAAAGGTCTAGAGGGCCCTCATTCACCACACCATCAGAAGGACACTTTCAGGTCTTCTTTGGATGAGCCCTGAGAACAGATGACAGTCCCTCAAGGGTCCTGCAGCTGAGGCGAGCACGGAGTGAGGAAGTCCCTGACACTGAAAGTCCACTGAAGCCACCACAAATGAGAAGCCATCTTTGCTGCCCTCTGTAATATTTTTGGCCGTAACAGACACCCTTCTTATTAAAAGCATTAAGTCTCCTTTCGCTTAAATGAGTGCTGATTGGAATAATTCTGTTTACTTTGGTCAAACTCATTGGAGCAAATATAAGTGGTCTCAAGGGAAAAAGAGCATCTCAAATCCTAAGGGAAGGACCCTTCACAGCCTGGCTATGAATAGATTCAAGACTACCATTCAATTTTTTTTCTTTCTTCTTTTTATTGAGGTATAATTTACAAATAAAACTGTAAGGTATTTAAAGTATACAATGTGATGATTTAATATACATATACATCATGAAAGGATTTTCCCCATTGAGTTAATTACACATCCATTACCTGATATATTTACCTTTCTTTTTCAATGTGAACACTTAAGTTCTATTCTTCTAGCAAATTTCAACCATACAATAAAATACGGTGTTAAGTGTACAGTTACCAACTACAGTTGCCACGTTATACATTAGACAAAATATTTTTTATATTATTTTCATTACATTGCTTTTCTAAACTTGTATACTTAATTGCTCCCAATTATCTACAGAAAGAACTTCCAACTCTTTGGCATGGCATCTAAGGTTCCTATTATCTGGTCCCACCTTGTCCCCCCAGCTTTTCCCCACCTTTCTTCAATACCTGTGAGCCACCTCTCCTGTCTTCCAATAGTGTCATACTAACTCCCATGCTCTCTTTGCACTTGCTTGAACACACGGATTTCGTATGTTTCTACATCTTGCCATGATATTTTAGAAAAGCAATCTAGTAACAGATGGTAAATGCTTTCTATTTCTTAGCTGTAGGGGCACCTGGGGGTCTCAGTCATTAAGCGTCTGCCTTCAGCTCAGGTCATGATCCCAGAGTCCTGGGATAGAGCCCCACATCAGGCTCCCTGCTCAGTGGGAGCCTGCTTCTCCCTCTCCCTCTCCCCCTGCTTGTATTCTTTCTCTAGCATCTCTATCTCTCTGTCAGTTAAATAAATAAAATCTTTATTATTTCTTAGCTGTATACTTAACAATTTTCTTTTGGCCCTAGCTTATTAGTTGTATTTTTATTCTCAAATCAAAACTTTAATATCAAAAGTTATAGAAGCAGATTCTTCCAAACACAGGAAGAGCAGAGCAGTT
The DNA here is from genome assembly GCF_009762305.2 of Zalophus californianus. NCBI lineage: Eukaryota > Metazoa > Chordata > Mammalia > Carnivora > Otariidae > Zalophus > Zalophus californianus. The sequence goes on from NC_045606.1 coordinate 82,128,371, forward strand.
ACATATGCAAAAAAATACATATTTTAAAATATCTAAAACAATAAGCAAAATTAACAATATAACAAATTATACCTACCTAATAATAGGCTTTTTATTTTATTCTTTTAAGATTTTATTTATTTTTGAGAGAGCAAGAACATACATGCACATGCATGAGCATGAGCAGAGGGGAAAGGCAGAGGGAGAAGGAGAAGCAGACTCCCAGCTGAGCTGAGCAGGGAGCCTGCTGTGGGGCTGGATCCCAGAACCCTGAGATCATGACCTGAGCCAAAGGCAGACGTCCAACCGGCTGAGCCACCCAGGCACCCCAATAACAAGTTTTTTAACAGCAAAGAAATAGGGGGAAAGAACAATGAATACTTACTGTTCAAAATAGTTTTGTGTGAGCTTTTTTTCCCAGTAAACTTAAAGAATACTTTACAATTTTTTTTAAGATTTTATTTATTTGAGAGAGAAAGAATGAGAGACAGAGAGCATGAGAGGGAGGAGGATCAGAGGGAGAAGCAGGGAGCCCGATGTGGGACCTGATCCCGGGACTCCAGGATCATGACCTGAGCTGAAGGCAGTCGCTTAACCAACTAAGCCACCCAGGCGCCCGAATACTTTACAATTTTAAAGTATCCTTCATAAATCACATTGTAGCACAATAAATATATTTTTCAATAAAAGAATAAAAACCTCACTAAACAGGTGCCTTCTCAACAAATCAAACTGATAGAATTTACCCCAAATTCCCTTCAAAGAGAAAAACAGTTCACAAAAGGAATACACAAATAGCTTAAACAGATGAACAAATGTTCAGTGTCACTACCAATCAAAGAATTGTAAATTAAAATGACATGCCACTTTTATTATCCAAACTGGCTTTATTGTATAATTACATATTACACATACACGTGTTTAGGATTATACCACATTCTGTTTTTTCAAAGTACACACTGCAGCAAGGATAAAGTTAAATGGATACCCTCAAATATGGCTGGTAGATATAACTTGGTTCAATCTTATTAGAAAGTGATTTGGCATTTTAAATTATCTATCTTGTCTTATAGTCTCTAAAATTTATGTTTTTAATGACTATCCAATATTTCACCAAATGTATATATCACCAGTTATTTAATCACTCCCTATCACTAAATATGTAGGGCTTTTTCCAGTTTGCTACCATAAATGCTGCAATACACATTTTTATATCATTTTTGACATCTCTAATTACTTTTTTCAGATAAATTCTTGGAAGAAATAGTACTAGATCAAGAGATAGAATAATTTTTAAAGTTCTACTTTTAATCAATCCTATATACTGGTGGTTGTCTACAAGGCTAGATCATAGGCTCTTGTAAAAACATTTAACAAATGTTTTTACATTTGTTAACAAATGTAAATGTTGTTTTAACAAAACAAATTGTTTTGTTAAATGCTGTAAGCCCAGCCCCAGGACAGTCCCTGACACATCATATGCCCTTAATAAATATTTGTAGAATGAATGATTGAATAATTTTTGCATACATCCAAATTTTGGCAATTGCCCTTATAAACTTCTAAGAAGACATCCCACCCTGTCTTATTAAGGAAGCCTGGAGGGGGAGCGCCTGGGTAGCTCAGTCAGTTAAGCATCTACCTTCTGCTCAGGTTATGATCCCGGGGTCCTGGGATCAGGCCATGTTGGGGCTCCCTGCTCAGTGGGGCGTCTGCTTCTCCCTTTCCCTCTCCCTCCCCCAACTCATGCTCTCTCTCTCTCAAATAAATAAATAATCTTTAAAAAAAAAAAAGGGGAGGGGGAATCCTGGAGGTTCATCAGCACTTGGTCAAGACATACCACATACAAATATGAAATTTGGACAGACTTACCTAGTCATTCTGTCTTGTGTTTTAAAAGAGACAGTAGAATTGTCACAGCAAGTTGGCGATGACAGCCCTCACTATGGTTGCTCCAATCTGGTCTCATTGCTCCCAAATTGATTAACAGATTCAATGCAATTCCAATAAAAATCCCAGCAAGATTTTTTTGTAGATATTCATACATTTTACTGTAAAACTGTAGTAAACATGATAGTGTGGTATAGACTAAAGAGAGACATACAGAATGGCAAAATAGACAATACAGGTAAATATAATGATTGACAATGAAACAGAAAAGTCCAGAAATAGGCTCGCACATATATGATGAATCAGTTTTCACCAAGGATACCAAGACAATTAAATAAGGAAATGATAATCTTTTCAAAAAGAGTGCTATAAAAATCAGATACCCATATGCAAAAATAAAAATGAACCTTAATCTTTACCTCACACCATACATAAACATTAACTCACAGTGGGTCACAGACTTAATGTAAAAGCTAAAACTATAAGACTTCTAGAAGAAAATATTAAGAAAGTCTTCATGACCTTGGGTTAGGCAAATAAAATTTTATAGGATATAAAAACATGAATTCTAAAAGAAAAAAAAGTGACAAATTTGACTTCATCCAAATGTAAAACTTTCACGCTTCAGAAATCAGTTTTAGCAAAATGAAAAGGTAAGCCACAAGCCTGGAGAAAATATTACTACTTATACCTGATAAGAGACTTGTGTCCAGAATATAAAGAACTCTTATAATCAACAAGATGAATAACCAATTTTAACAATGAGCAAAAGAACCAAACAGAAAGTCCATAAAAGAAGACACATGAATAGCAAATAGGTACATAGAAAGATGTTCAATGTCATTAGTCATCAGGGAAATCACAAGATATTACAACACAATTCCTACAATGACTACAACTAAATAATGATAGAAGAGGTAGAGGAACTGGAACTTTCATACTTTTCTGGTGGAAATGCAAATTGGTTCAGCCACTGTGGAAAACAGTTTGGTAGTTTTTTTATAAAGTTCAACATGCACTTACCACATGACCCAGCACTTCCACTCTTACATATTTACCAAAGAGAAATGAAAACATAGATCTACACAAACAGCCAAAGCTGGAAACAATCCAAATATCCACCAAGTGGTGAGTGGATAAACACATTTGGGTATTTTATATGATGGAATAATGTACAATAACAACAAGAACAAAGTACTGATACAGGCAACGAATTGTCAAAGCATTATTCTAAATGAAAGAAGCCAGATACAAAAGATTCCATTTATAGAAATTCTAAAAAAAGAGAAAACTGTAGTGATAGAAAGTAGGTTGGTCATTGTCATGGGCCAAATGGTAGAGTACTGGTGTAGACATATGGGGACTTTTGGGGATGATGTAATTGTTCTATGTCTTGATCATTCTGTCTGTTACAGGATTGCATACATTTTTCAAAACTCACTGAGTTATCCACTTCAAATAAGTGAGTTTTATTGTATGTGAATTATACTTCAATAAAAATTATTAAAAGCCCTTTTAATAATATACTATTTAATAATAGTTTCTTTTCATTTTCAAAAGTTGGGATGAGAGACACCTGGGTGGCTCAGTCAGTTAAGCGTCTGCCTTCGGCTCAGGTCATGATCCCAGGGTCCTGGGATTGAGTCCCGCATCAGGCTCTGGCTCAGCGGGGAGCCTGCTTCTCCCTCTGCCTGCCGCTCCCCCTGTTTGTGCTCACTCTCTCTCTCTCACAAATAAGTAAAATCTTAAAAAATAATAATAAATGGGCGCCTGGGTGGCTCAGTTGGTTAGGCGACTGCCTTCGGCTCGGGTCATGATCCCGGAGTCCTGGGATCGAGTCCCACATCGGGCTCCCGGCTCAGCGGGGAGCCTGCTTCTCCCTCTGACCCTCTCCCCTCTCATGCTGTTTCTCTCTCTCTCTCTCTCAAATAAATAAAAATCTTTAAAAAAAATTAAAAAAATTAAAAAAAAAAAATAATAATAAAATAAATAAATAAAAGTTGGGATGAAAGTAATATTTTTATGTGGATGGGATACTGGTCTCATAAAAATGGTAAAAAAGGGTGAATTTTGAATACACCTTTCTCTGGGTGGAGATGTGTCAACAAATAGGGCTTCTTCTCCCAGAGATTAGTACTCAGATGGATTTTATTCAATGTTAATATAAAGGCGATTGCATAGGAAGCAAAGTTTATAGATGACCCTTAAATTTCTTTCAATAGTGCATGCTAAGTGAATGAAGATGAATTGCTGGATGATTTCATCCTGTGTAAATAGGATAGATAATGCATTTTAAGAAAAGCAATTCAAACCTACATTAATAATATTATACGGGTTCAAGTTATTTCCTGGGATACTTTGTTTCCTGAAATCTTGATACCTACATGATAATGGTATTACGGTTAAAAAAAAGAATTCTTTATCTTTTAGAAGTAAGTACTAAAGTACTTACAATGAAGTGATATGATATCTGGGATTTGCTTTAAAATAATCCAGTAGGGTGGGGAAAAGTTAAGAAGTGAGAGTGGTTAGGAATATAGCGGGAACAAGATTAGACATGTATTAATAACTGTTGAAGCTGAGTGATGACTACAGGGGATTTACTTTTCTATTCTTTTTATTTTGTGTATATTTGATCATTTCCATAATAAAGAGGTGGGGTTTTTAAGTTTCCTAAGTAAAAAGTCTATCTTAACATAGGTGAACTCGGTCTGGAGTCATCCTGGACCATGCCTCATGGTCCATAAGGGCATCCATTAGAAGTTGAAAATACATTCTTGAAGCATTATTTTCAAGTTGAGGCAAGGACATATGGCAGAATCACCAAGGGTGCTCATCTATTCTATGCCAAGAGCCTCTCAAGAAGATTTGATCTGATTGGGTGGTGCATTTAGGAACCGAGGGTTTAAGATACAGTGTTCAATCCCCTAAGAAGAGGAAAAGGAAAAGGCTAGGTGAACTTCCAAGATTTCTACCAATGAGAAGTCATTTGGGGAATAGCTATGATCAGTAGAAAGGCAGAGTGTCACCACATCATCCCAACAGGCAGTTGAATTACAAAGCCAGCAGGATGCTAGGATCAGACAGAGGACAGAAGACAAAATTATTACAACCTATATATTAATTGCCAAATAAATACTACTGGAAATTCAAAAAAAATCTAGAGAAGGGTAATTAATTATTTTATTAGAAACTCAAGGAAAATCTATGAAAACCAGAGACCAAAAGATAGCACTGGAGACTTGAAGGTTGTAAATTCATAGAGGTAGAAATAGTGTAATCAGGACCTTTCACGCAATCCTAGCACACTAGAACCAGAGGATGCCACTTACAGCTTAAAAGATGTAGATTAAGTTCAAATAAAAGGAAATATACTTTACACGAATATTTTAGCCAAGAACACGAAGAAGCTTATGCAGGGTTTAACTAGCAAATAATAAAATATAATTAAAGTCAAATATCTGAGAGACAAATCCTAAACATTCTGAGACTAATCATTTGAGGTACCATGAAAGTCATCTAAACTTTTACAATCCATCCATTGGTATTACTTCACAGAGAGAGTTGGCCAAATCATCTGTGTTGCCTAAACTGCAGTTCTTAGTTTTTTAAGATTTTATTAAAACTCATGAGTCACTGTCACAATGGCTCTTGGTCCTTGACAAATAGAAGGACCCTACATTTCTACAGCCAGACATGGAAACACTTGAGCTAGAAGCAGAATAATGCAGCATTCCACCATCCCATCCTTGAAAACCTTCTCTTCCAGTTATTTACTGCTGTGTGACAAACTACCTCAAAACTCAGCTTAAAGCAGCATCCATTTTACTATATTTTATGATTTGGTGGGTCAGAAATTTGGGAGGAACCTGGCCAGGTGATTCTTCTGTTCCATGTGGCATCACTGTGGTCAATCATGCTACTCCACGGCTAGGCTGGAAGGTCCCAGATGACTTCTCTCACAAGTCCAATGTCTTGGCAGTGTTGCCAATGGCAGAGTACAGTTGAGTTCTTCTCCCTCACTATATAATCTCAGCACCTCTCCACGTGTTTTCGCTAACAGGGTAGCTAGACTTCTTATCTGTTGGCTGATTTATGATCAGGGCTCCAAGAGACAAAGGAGAAAGCTGTCAGACCTCTTAAAGTCTCGGCCCACAACTGGCATTGTGAAACTTCTGTTGTGCTCTCTTGATCCAAGGAATCCAGGCCAGCCTGGATTCAAGTGGAGAGAAATGGACCTCTCAATGGAAGGAATGTCAAAGAATTTGAGACAATTTTTAATCTATCACAGATGTCCTCAGAAAACCATCAGGAACAGGGCACCTGAGTGGCTCAGTCTGTTAAGCATCTGCCTTCAGTTCAGGTCATGATCCTGGGGTCTTGGGATCAAGCCCTGCATCAGGCTACCTGCTCAGCAGGGAATCTGCTTCTCCCTCGCCCTCTGCCCTTCTTCCCCCCTGGTCCTGTGCTTGCTCTCTCTCTCACTCTCTGTCTCCCTCTCTCAAATAAATAAAATTAAAAAAAAAGAAAAGAAAACCATCAGGAACAAAAAAATACTCCTGTCTGCCTTTAAGGAAGGACTGAAAGGAATTTTTCCTGGACTAAATGTTTATTCAGTAAGAAAGATGAATAGTTCTATGTATCTCAGTATTCCTGTTTTTAGCCAGACCAACAGAATATTTTCAGTCACATATGGAAGTGTTTTTTTTTCTCAGTTTGCCTATATGTGGGTGAGTGATATAAAATATGTATGCATCATATCGTATATGCATTCATCAAGTGACTTTATTAAAAAGGAAGTTGGGATTGTTCTAAATAACATGATAGAGAACGATTTTCTTAGAGAGTCTTAAAGCTTATCACAAGGAATACACAATATCAGCAATAATAATGATTGCCAGTATAAAGATGCATAGGCATCTTTTCATACATTGCAAGAATTCTGCAAGTGATACTGTTAGCCTCAGATCACATGCTATAATCTGGATTTGAACCCAGATTCACTCTAGCTCGAAAGCCTAGAGTCACATTACAAATGTGGCAGAGTAATAACAAGTGTTGACCAAGAGGTAAAGCAACATAAACTTACAGCTGGTGGGATGGTTCACTGTTACAGTGCGTTGTTACAATCTGGAAACTATTTATTTGAAAGCATATATTGTGTGACCTAATATTCCTACTACTAGTTAAATTCCCTAGAGAAACTTATGCACATGTATGAGGAGACATACACAAGCATATTTATAGCCTTTGTTAGTCATAACACAGAAACAAGAAACAACACAAATGTCAATCAACAGAACAGAGAGCGAAGTGGTGGCATGTTCATTTATTGAAAAAACACTCCCCAGTGAAAATGAATGACCTGGAATAACATGTATCAACAAGGATAAATCTCAAAAATCCAAAACTGGGGCAAAGGAGCAAGTTACAAATGAATACCTAAGTATAATTCCATTTCTAGAAAGCAGAAAACACTGAACAATGTGCTCATTAAAATGAATATGTGGGGTAAAACTGTAATGAAATAAGACAATATTGCACAAAAATTCAGCCAGGAGGAAGAGGAATATGATCTAACGGGAACACAGAGGGGGCATCTGGAATATGGCCAACTTCCATCTCTTGGCCCGGATGAGAGTTCATTGTGTTCTTTTTCTTTTAACTAAAAATGCATCCTTTATATAGCCAACCATACCCGTTGTCCTCCCTAGCACGTTTCGACACCTGCAGCTGGTTTGCCACACTGCAGTTTCCCATTGATTGCTTTCCCATCATCCACTCCGGCATGACCAGGCAGGGGGAACTAAGCTGATTGATGTCCCTGCCCCTGCACTGACCAGATAACTCTGAAGTCCATCGTTCACCTAGGCAGTTGGCTCTAATACGTGTTTGAAAATCTATTATAGGAAAGATAGGTTATTGCTCTTCTAAGGAATCTCTGGGAAATAACATTGTTGCTTCTAACTTATTAAGGTGAAAATACATGATTATCCAGTTTTCCTTTGCATTTCATTTTTTTAATCACCACACAGATCAACGATACAGCACTATAATTAACAATACTGTTTTATATAATTAAAAATTTGCTAAAAGATTAGGCCTATGTTCAGCGTTCTTACAACAACAAATAATAATAAATGAAGAGGGTAGGAGGAAACTTTTGGAGGTGATAGATATGTTTAAGGCATAGATTCTGGTGACGGTTGCACAGGTGTATATGTATCTCTGAGCTCATCAAGTTATGTACAGCTTTTTGCATGTCCATCATCTCAATGAAGTGGTTTTTAGAAAATCACCACCACATGCCACTATGAAATATTTCCTTAGAAACAAAAGACTCATCACATCGGTGTAGAGAGGGTAACCATAGTTTCTATTATGAGCAAATGTGGCAAAATTTGTCATGCACAAAGGACAGTAAAACTGTGTTTGTAGCTTGATATTGAAGACAGATGTAATGAAAGAAAATTTTTACTGTTTCAGTGTGGAAAGATGACATCATTAAGGAAGAAAAGTTCTTTTAAATAATGCATTCTATTTTGCAATATAGTTATGCTAGGGCAAGAGAGAGTAAAAATGTCTTAAATCATCAAATTTTTCCACCTTCACAAAGGAAATAAATACAATAATTAGAAAAATCCAAGTGAAACATATTTATTTTTACTCTGCATAAATGCAGGGCAAAAAGACTTCTTAGGGTTTTTTCTTTCCTTTAACAGTACATTAATGTCCAAATAACTGAAGAAAAAGAACTGCAAATTATAATCTTTTCTCCCCTCATGTCAAAGCCAAGGTTTACTCCTAGCTATTTTAACAGGTAACATATTAAGTCAAAAAAAGTAAATTAAAAATCATTCTCTGGAGGGCACATTTTTTACCAGACTAAAATGAGAGAGTAAGTTATGCATCCAGTAGGAAAAACCACGATTTCAGGGGAATTTGAGAGGGAAGTATTTTTCTCCAGTTGTGAAACTTTATAATAATATGTTTTTTAAAAATTTGGTAGTTTGACATATTCCATTTCTTTTTAATTTTATAAGTAATACATTCCAAAATCAGGTGATCTTCTATTACATGTACTTAAAATAACTATCTTCAAGGCAAAGAATAAAATCAACATTAAATAATGAGGGCTTATGTTTGCTTTTAGTAATATTAATAGGATTCCCTAGTAACACTCATGATCATTATTAATATAATACTATATTCCCTAAATCTTTCCTGGACAAAGTAAATAAAAGTAATAATGTAGTATAAAATCAACTTTACCACGTTTGTGCTGAGCATTGTATATTATCTCTAATCCTTACAACATCCCTACAGGTCGTTATTAGCTCCATTTCAAACAGGAGGACAGTGAGGCTTGGCGAAGTTGAGCAAGCTGTTGAGCACTGCATTGCTGGTAAATGGCCAGATGGGGATTGGAATCTAGGTGTCTCACTGCTTCCATGTTATATGCATATTTATACTGTCAGTCAAAATATGCCTTTGAAATATAGTAACTTTAACACAGCAATGCCTGCTATGGAATGCATAATTTGTCATGTCCCCAAAACACCATAATTTTTAAAAAGGTTCTACTCTAAAGGTGTTTTTCTGTTATTTGAAACTCAACTAGAACACAGATTCATTCTGAATGATATAGATACTAAACCTTCACATAATCCAAAGGTTGATAAAGATACATGTCCTGGACTAGCAGGCACTCCGAGATATTATTATTTGCAACTAACTGGAAAAGAAATATTCAATAACGATCTTATTGCATCCGTTAGGAATCAAAGCATGATTTCAAGCCAAAGCAATCCTGAAAAAGAAGAACAAAGCCGGAAACAGTACACTTCCTGATTTCAAACTACATTTCAAAGCTAGAGTCATCAAAAAAGTATGATATTGGCATTAAAAACAGAAATGCAGATCAATGGAACAGAATAGAGAGCACAGAAATAAACCCATGCATATATGATTCATCTATTTATGACAGAGGAGCCAAAAATATACAATGGGGAAAGGATAATCTCTTTAATAAATGGTGTGGGGAAAACTGGATAGTCACATGCAAATGAATAAAACCAGACCTCTACTTATGCCACATGAAAAAATCAAAGTCAAAATGGATTAAAGACTTGAACATAAGATCTGAAGCTGTAAAAATCCTCAAAGAAAATATAGAGAGTATGCTCCTTGACATTGGTCTCGGCAATGATTTTTTGAACTTCACACTAAAAGCAAAAACAAACAAGTGGGAGTACATCAAACTAAAAAGTTCTGCTCAACAAAGGAAACCATCAACAAAATGAAAAGGCAACCTATGAAATGGGAGAAAACATTTGCAAACTACATATTCGATGAGGTTAATATCCAAAATACATAAGGAATTTGTACAGCTCAATAGCAAAAAGGAAAGTAAAACAAGTAACCATTTTTCATTTAAAATGGACAAAGAAACTCAACAGACATTTCTCCAAAGAAGACACGTAAATGACCAAAGGTACCCGTAAAGGTATTCAACATCACTCATCATCAGGGAAATGCAAATCAAGACCACACTGACATATCACCTCACACTTGTTAGGATGGCTCTTAGGAAAAAAAGAGATAAGAAATGCTGGAGGAGATGTGGAGAAAAGGGAGCCCTCCTGCACTGTTGGCAGGAATGTAAACTGGTACTACCACTGTGGAAAACAGCATGGAGGTTCCTCAAGAAATTAAAAATAAAACTACCCTATGATCCAGCAATTTCACCTCTGGGTATATAGCCAAATGAAATGAAACCGTTTTCTCAAAGAGATATCTGTCCTCTCATGTTTACAGCAACATTATGCACAATAGCCAAGGTTTGGAAACAACCTAAGTGTCCATCAATGAATGATGGATGGAGAAAACTTAGTACACACACACACACACACACACACACACTGGAATATTATTCAGCCTCAAAAAAAGTAGGAAATCTTGTCATTTGTGACAATATGGGTGAACCTGGAGGGCATTATGCTGATGAAATAAGTCAGAAAGACAAATCTTGCATGGCATCAGTTATATGTGAAATCTAAAGAGAAAAAAAGAAGTTGAACTCATAGAAATGAGAAGTAGAAAAGTGGTTGCCAGGGGCTGGGGGGTGGGGAAAATAGGGAGAAGTTGGTGAAAGGATACAAGCTTTCAGTTACAAGATAAGTAAGATCCATAAGAGGATCTAATGTATAACATAGTGACTATAGTTGATAACACTGTATTGTAAAATTGATATTTGCTAAGAGAGAACTTAAATGTTCTCACCCAAAAAGGGAGGTATAAATATGTGAGGTGGATGGATGTGTTCATTAACTGGATGGATGTGTTAACTAACTAGGTGTTAATTAACTAGATGTATGTGTATATCAAATCAACACATTGTACAGTTCAAATACCTTACAATTTGTCAATTATACCTCAGTAAAGCTAAAAATAAAGAATCAAAGCATAATTTCAAACTGATTTCTACTTGATGAGTTTAAATCAGCAGATCCTTATGTAAGGGAGATATCTTTGGAAAAAAAACACAACCATTTATGTTCTCAAATAGATGAGCACACTAACAGTTTGACATTTTCAAAAACACTGCATTAACAAAACTCACTAGCTCCAATAAATAACAAGATTGTGATTTTGTCCATACAGCAGTTCTCATAGCAGCAGAAGAAAGAAAAGGAGGAAGAAAAAGAGAAGGAAGGAAGGAGAAGAGGAGAAAAAATAAGAGGAAGGAGAAGGAAAACAAAGACAAGGAAGAGATGTAGAAAAGGAAAAGAAGTGATGGAAGAAGAGGAAAAGGAACGGAGAGGAAGAGAAGCTGCTTGATATTCTAACTCCAGATTATTATTTGAAATTCTATTCACAGACACTTGCAGCCCTCTGAGCTCTTCTGGGTACTTGAATTATATATTATGTAGTTGTACTAGATCCTACTTGGGTGCAGATTTTAAAAAGATGGCCTATCAAGTCATCTCTGTCCCTCAATTTTGACACCACTACCAGAGAGTAGAGACTCTGTACCAGAAGTTGGAACTTGCCACATTAGGGAGTATAAAGTTCAATTTACCAAGAGGGGAAATAAAACTAATATTTATTGAATACCTACTATGTAGCTAGGACTTACACTAGGTATCTTAAATGCATTTTATCATTTAATAACATTAATATTATTATAGCCATTTTACAGATTGAAAAACTGAGGCTTGGAGAGGTTAAGTAACATTCCCATGGTTGCACCACAAGTAAATGACAGCCCAGAATTTAATCCTGCTTGAATCTTCTATGTTCATCTCTTACTTCACTGCCCTATATCAATATGTATGGTGCTTGTTAGTGATTCATTCTAAATAGCAGCTCAGGGCTCCTTCTCCTTATTTCTCCTTGAGAAAAGCTGATGTGACCAGAAGCCAAAATCACTACCAGTGATCTATGGGATTATGGACTGAAGTTTTCAGTATGAGTCAAAGTCTCTTGTGTGGCTTGCTGCCTTGGATTCCTTACTTTAGCCTCCCACTCTTAGCTTCTCACCTGTTTAGACTGAAGTACAGAGTGACAAAACCTATTTGAGGGGAGGGAAGAACATGTGTGCCGTTGTCCATGGTCCTGAACTACAGGTTGTTCCTGTGGGAAGAGGAGATGTAGTTATGGATGTGGCACAGAGTACAAACCCAGGAAGGTCTGACAGAACTAGATATGGTCCAAAGGAAAGGATACAGGGAGTAGATGGCTTAAACAGCACAATCCAATAGAATTTTCCATAATGGTAACAATGTTCTAATTCTGCATTGTTCAATGTAGTAGCCATTAACTACATGTGGCCACTGGGCACTTGAAACATGGTGAGTAATCAATTTTTTATTTCATTCAATTTTAACTAGCTTAAATTGAAATAGTCACATGTGTACCATATTGGACAGCACAGATTAGGTCATCAGCACTAAGCTGTTTCTTGAAAATGCAAATCTGGGGGCACCACACCAGATGTTCAGGGTCACGATCTCTGGGATGAGTCCAAGGATGTGCACTTTTAACCACAAAATTCCTGTGGTCACTGACATTCAAGACCCGCTATCTTACAGGGTCAGCCTTCTGAAACCTTCCCCCTAAGCCCACTATTGCCTGCCACTTTCACTTCAGTTCTTGAGCTTGTCCTGACTTAGAAAATTTAAAAGCCTTAACCTCACTCTCAGCCCTGCCTTTATACTTGGGACCCAGTGGCTCAGGATGGTTGTTGAGTTTCCACATCCTCCCTCTTCATCCCAAGATTCATTAAGGGCCAGCATTAAGGGCACTCATGACACAGAAACTCTAAGCTCCTGTCTAACCCTGCCCTAAGTCACAATACTCCCAAATTCATATGCTATTTGCCCTCCCTACTCATGTATTTTTTTCTAGTCCAGAGAAACAGGCATTTGCCTTGGTTTCTGCCTCCTTTAGCCCCCTGTCCTTTCCCTAATTCCTTCTACTTGTAGGGATGGTGCCTTCCTGGTTCCCACCAGCCTGTCTCAGATGAACCCTCATCTCCACAATCTCCATCCACAGTCAGGATGTACGGAGAGCTCTAGTGGGACATTGACTACTACCCTTCTGACTTTCAAGTTAAACTCACTTAGAATGGACCTCTAGGTTCTGATGAATGACCAACTCACCCATAGTGTGATATATTTTTGAAACACTGCTGATTCTCTGTAGCTAAATCCATTTCTCCAAGCCTCACATATTGATCACATTACCTAGATTCAAGCATGCTACACTTCTGAGCCCACCTTAATTAAATATTTTTAGTTTAATAATGGAAGTCAGAGATAAAACTAAATATTTTCAGAACTGTGAATTCAATATCTACTAAAGTTTTCATACCTTATCCCCACCGTCACCACCACTCATATACACACATATACACAACACAGAATGTACACTGATATATCAGTTAAAAAAAATAATCTCCTATGGATTGCCACATTTGACTGACAGAATGTGTAGACTGTTACACAAATCATCCCACACAGCTGTTGGATAGGTCCCTCTCTCATTGACCTTGGGCTTGGTCATGTGACTTGCTTTGACCAGAAAGACATTTAGCAAATACAAGAGGAGCAGAGACTTGGTAAGCACTTGCACACAGAGATATGCCTTCTTGGAATTACTGCCATTGGCACGTAGGAGACGTGTCTCTGCTGCTGAAGCAGCCAGACAGAGAACTGAGGCACTCTGCTGATGGTCCTGGCTGACCTCCAGGTGAGGGTGAGGCTATGTTGGCTCATCCAGCTCCAGTCAAACCCCCAGATCACAGTATACGCATGAGCAACCCCAGAAAACCAACAGAAGAACAGCCAGGTATAAAGTGAACCTAGACCAAACTGTGAGCAAATAAATGATCATGTTTAAAGCCATCAAGTTTTGAGATAGTTACGTAGCAACAGATAACTGAAACACAGAAAGACCCTAAGAGATATTACCATCATTACTATTTTATAAATTAGGAATGTGAAGTTCAGAGAGATTAGATAATTTATCCAAGATCTTAGAGCTAGAAAGCAGCAGAAGAGGATCTAGAACTTTAGTCTGTCCCCAAGTTCAGCACCTCTCCACGACACTAGGCTGCATCTATACAACCACCATTCAATTAGTAAGGGGTCCTCAACAACCCCAGTCCTCCCCAGACCCCATTTGCTGACCTAGTCACCCACCTCCAGCATCCCTTTATTGAGGATAAGTGTCCTTTGGCTCCCTCTTGGCCTGCTGGTGACCTCCCCTTGTTACTTTCATTCTGCAAAAACTTAGGCCAGGAATTATTTTAAGGGAACAGCTTGAATACAGCTAATGGAAGCCTTAAAAGGTGAGATCTACCTTATGTGCAAAATGAATATTCTGGTCTGCAGTCCTGATATAGGTAATCATAATGGAGAAAAAGAGAAACAAACTTATCTGGTCTGGAGGAAAGCCATAAGAATTATTTAAGGATTATAAGAAATTCATTAGTGAAAAATAGATTTTGGCATCAAAGTTCTTATTCATAGAGAACACTATAGTTATATTAATGCTTTAATGCAAAACTGAAGAATGAAATGGATTTAAATGCCAAAATTGTGAAAATGTGCCACAAAACTGAATAAAAATTTTAAATGGAAATCTTAAAGTAAGGCCATGACAAATGTATTTTTTAAGATTTCATTTATTTATTTATCTATTTATTTAAGATTTTATTTATTTATTTGACAGAGAGAGAGCACAAGGAGGGGGAGCAGCAGAGGGAGAAGGAGAAGCAGGCTCTCCACTGAGCAGGGAGCCCGATGTGGGGCTCAATCCCAGGACCCTGGGATCATGGCCTGAGCCAAAGGCAGACATTTAACACACTGAGCCACCGAGGTGCCCCATGACAAATGTATTATGAAGAAAAAACTCACCACTCGAGAAGTTTGTACAGGAATTACCAAAAGAATAAGGAGATGTAAATAGACGTATTCATTTCTTCTGAAAATTCTTAAGTAACTTCATCATGCCCCTAAGACTAATTCATGGATTTAGTTCCAGGTGAAGCAAATTTTTTGAAAGAAGTCCCTGCTTCTTGGCTAGAGATATGCTTACTTTGCTATTATCAATAGACAAGTGAACCAGTCTTCTGAGTTTTTGGCTTGGGAGCCCAAAACGTAATTTTAAAGTGAAAATTTTCATATCTGAATGTCATTTTGCCCATAGTGATAGAACAGTAAGAAAGCATCTGGCATAAATTAAGTGAACCAATTTCCAAATCATGTGAAGAATAACATTTAGTGTGAGGATGTGAGGTCATTATGAAAACTGGCTTGCCCACAGGGTTCAAAAGACAGTGTGGATAAAACATGTGAGCTCATAAACAAGCTTTCTGAGGATGAATTCATTTTCCTGCAGCCCTCTGTCCACACAACAGAGCGAGCAATTGCACAGGTGTGTCAAGTAGCCTGTATAACCCAGCTTGTGTTTGTTCCAGGAGAGCTCATGTGCCCACATCATTTCACTCAAAGAAGGAAAGCAGAGTGGGCTAGTGAGGAAGCACCACTGCCTTTAACCCAACATTTAACCTCTCGGTGGCTCATTGTTCTGTAAAAGGTGGGTAGTAAAACGCATGCTTCCTATTTCACAGAGTTGCAAGCATAAAAAGTGTAAACATGCTTTGAAGAAGTTCAAAGTGCCATGTAGATACAAAGGGCTTTATATCTGGTGAAGAGTATAAAAAGGCAGCGATCCCACCAGCCAGCCATGAGGCTGCTGGTGATGCCTCACGTGAAAGCAGAGGCATCTGAAAACACAAAAGACCTAACAGGGAGCAGAAATAAAGATATGCTGCTCGAACAAAAAAAAAAATGATCACGCTTATTCTGGATCCTCACATAAGAAAATAATATTTTGAAAAATTGTCATGTTAAATTTAAGCTACCCTTCGGTGACTCCAAGCTATGCAATTTGCATTTAGCACACGCTTAATTATATCCTAGAAGAATTCCTCTAATTCTCATTCATGACAATAATCTTGCAAAATTTAACTTGGATCCACTTACAAAGACTTATGCACAAGGTCAATGATAATAACTCAATCATTTCTTTCTTTCCACCTACTTTCTGAATAATGATTCCCTTTCTTCCACACGGTGCAAGGGTTCCAAATCCTGTTTGCATACAAACCACACATTTTTCCTATACCACCTTATCTCCATTCATAATTTCACATGCACTAACACTGAAAGAAGAGTGCTCTGTGTTCAAGCCAGTCCATTTCATTCCATTAAATAGACATTTTTTATTATACTACATCTGGTGCTTTTCTTGTACCTACACCACAT
Organism: Zalophus californianus; assembly: GCF_009762305.2. Lineage (NCBI taxonomy): Eukaryota > Metazoa > Chordata > Mammalia > Carnivora > Otariidae > Zalophus > Zalophus californianus. The sequence goes on from NC_045606.1 coordinate 82,145,074, forward strand.
GTATTTGACACTGTTTTTGTCATTTAGAGGGGAAAACACTTAGGAATAAGTCCCCGCATCCAAGAAGAGTACTCTAAGAGAGAGGGTAAGAAAAAATCAAGACAATAATACAAGCCAGAATAGAAGAGCTTTAGAGAGGTTTAAAAGGCTCTCGGTGGTAAAGAAAGAGATCACATCTTGTCTTGTCAGGATGAGGTTTCAGAAGGATGCTTTCTAAATAACCCTCAAAGCAGAAATAGAGATAGAAAAGAAAAGATGCCTTATTGGCCAAAAACCATGTTATTTGCAAAAATAATCAAAGCATGGGTGGGAAGAAGAGGAAGGACAAATGCTGGCTTTGAGGGAGCAAAGCAAAGAGCACAGCCTGGGTCTACTGGTGGTGAAATCTGGTGGATGAGGGCACCAGTCTCTACAAAGGGAGGAGTGGAAAGATGAAGCCAATGAGCTCTTCTTATTCTGAAGAGCTTTAATTGCCAGGCCAGCATGCAAGATATGAGAGGGTCTTTGAAGAGAGGAAGGCAGGAAAATACAATATTTCACTGCCACAGAACCCTAGCTCTTTCTATTACATAATCATTAACACAAATAATGGATAAAATGATAAAAAAACAAGGGGCTGGAAAAAACAAGGAGCATGGTTCATTCAGTTTGGCAAATGCCCCCAAGCCAAAAGTGGCTTCTCATTTTCTCTGATTACCTCTCTGGGTTCCTAGTTTCACTGAGTTCCCCTTACTCAATATCCAGATAATTGATGTATTAAAAATATTTTTATTGTATCTTGATTTCTTTTTTATTTATCTATTTGACAGAAAGAGATCAAATACTGCTTTACTATTTTATGTGTGTATTTATAATACATACATAATAATTTATAATTTATAATATTATTGCTGGCTATACTTGTAATTAGCTTTCTATAAAAAAGCATTGTCATGTTTTATTTTGTGGTCATGAAATGCTATCCAGTTATTCAGTATTAGGAAAGTTTCCCCCAGTATAATACCAAATTGATACCTGGGCTTTATTTCCAGCAGTATGGTTAACAAAGTACCCTGCTTGACCTTCCTGCAGAAATCAAAATACAAGGGGTGCCTGGGTGGCTCAGCCATTAAACGTCTGCCTTCAGCTCAGGTCATAATCCCAGGGTCCTGGGATTGAGTCCTGTGTTGGGCTCTCTGCTTGGCGGGGAGCCTGCTTCTCCCTCTCCCTCTGCCTGCAGCTCCCCCTGCCTGTGCTCTCTGTCAAATAAATAAATAAAATCTTTAAAAAATAAATAAAAAAGAAATCAAGATACAATAAAAATATTTTTAATACATCAATTATCTGGATATTGAGTAAGGGGAACTCAGTGAAACTAGGAACCCAGAGAGGTAATCAGAGAAAATGAGAAGCCACTTTTGGCTTGGGGGCATTTGCCAAACTGAATGAACATGCTCCTTGTTTTTTCCAGCCCCATAAAGCCACAGAATAAAGGTCACAAAGCCCAGGATTCACCCGATGTGAGGGGTTTGTTTGTTTGTTTGTTTGTTATTTATTTATTTTCTTGGAGGATAGGAGGTTTATTTAACACCAGCGGGCTCAGAGGAGAGCGGTCTCCAAAGGTCTGAGCCTAACGTGAGGGGTTTAATAGGAGATCCCCTTTCATGAAACTTAGCTCCAGTGTAAGAGTGAACTGGAAAATAATTCTGGCATTCACAGAACTGAAAACAAAATTACCTATCCAGAAATGTAGTCTCAGAGAGGGTGGGACTCTTCCCTAAAATTTCTTAACCACAGTCAGTCTTCATGTAGTTTTAAAGGCCAAATTCACACTACCTAGGATGTCCAATAAATCACAAGCTAAAAAAGTCAGTTTAGAGTTGTCCTGGGCTGTTAGCTCCTCCAGGTTCCTGGCAGGAACAATTCAAAATCCTTTCTGCAGAATTAGATTTATCACAGTTTCAAAGAATTCATGCAAATAAGTTCCCAGAAACATGAGGTCATGGTGTAAAACAACAAAAAACACCCCCCCAAAATACACATAAACACAGGAAAAAAGTACCATGAGCAAAAGCCAACAGAACAGACTGAAAAAAAGTCTAAAAGGCTTTATATCTAAATAAATTTAAGAATGGCTTAAAATAGGAAGAAAAAGAAAGACGCCATAGAAATGATGCAGATATTTATTTATTTTTTTTAAAGATTTTATTTATTTGAGAGAGAGAGAATGAGAGATAGAGAGCACGAGAGGGAAGAGGGTCAGAGGGTCAGAGGGAGAAACAGACTCCCTGCCAAGGAGGGAGCCCGATGTGGGACTCGATTCCGGGACTCCAGGATCATGACCTGAGCCGAAGGCAGTCGCTTAACCAACTGAGCCAGCCAGGCGCCCTGATGCAGATATTTAAATAAAAAATATATGCATAGTACTCAGTTTGGCAGCATATATACTAAAATACAAATTCTAGAACTAAAAAAAAAAAAACAATTTTTTTAACTTAATAGACTAACAACGTTGAAGTGTGAAACAGGAAGGTAGAAACAATCATCCAGAAGGCAACATAGAGAGATCAAGACAGAAATTACAAAAAAGAAACCAAAAGATATGTCAAACCAGAGCTCTAGAGGGACAAGAGAGAAAAAGAATAGGAAAAAAGAATATTTGGATTGATGATTAAGAACTTTTCGCAAATAATGGGATATCTCTCCCCAAGCTGAAGAAACCTAATGAATCCCAAACTTGATAATTTAAAAAAAAAAAAAAAATCCATGCTTAGAGATTTATCTGAATCTCTGCACTCCCAAGACTGGGTCAGTTTTGAGCTTTAGGTATGATCTCATCTGTTAAAATAATAAACAGAGAGCAACCTTGAAAATTCCCCATGCAGACAAAACCAGTTTTAGTCATACAAAGTTTAATTCAGCTTTTTTTGCAAGACTAATTTGACCTGGGTCATTTCTTGCTTATGCCTCTGAAAATCATAAGCAAGACTTAAATTCTTTCCCAAGGTTGATATTAGTTACCACTGACCAGTTCCCTATCATTTAAGAGAATTCTTATATTAAAACCAATCATTGTGAAGAATAAACAGTCAGTGCTTTCTCACTACATAAGCTGCTTTCTAACAATATACTCCTGAGCCTCGTTCCATGTTTTCGTTTGGGTGTTCTCAGTTTGCAAACAGCCTTATTGGTGTGTGCACAGTAAACGTTTACTAATCTCTACTTCAGTGATCCATTGGTTTTACCTTGGCTATTTCTGAACTTTTTTGTTTTTTTAAGATTTTATTTTTAAGTAATCTCTACACCCAACGTCCAGCTCGAACTTACAACCCCGAGATCAAGAGTCCCAAGCCTTACCTACTGAGCCAGCCAGGAGCCCCTGAACTTTTGACACCTCTCTGGCAGTCCCTTTTTCCAACAAAAAAGTCTTTACTTCAAGAAGAGGCGAGCAGGCTCAGTGGCAAGAGAGTCTGGTTCATAGCAACATCTACTTAGTATATTTTAAAATATCTTGCCACATAAAGCCAAAGAAATACCCACCAAATTCCAGTCACTGAGGGTTGTCCTGAATGCTCTTTAGGTTCTCCAAAAAGAAGCTTGTTTTCTGTCACATTATTTTTCTCCCCTTTTTGTGGGCCAGATTCAATTTGTCACTACTTGGATATTGAACACTTTCTGCAAATTAAAGAGAAAGTCACCTTAGGCAACTCTCAAATACAGGCTTATTGGAAACTTGATGATACTGTAAATCATTACAGAGCTTAGGTTCTGTACCACTGCCCTCACTGATCAAATAGAGGGCACTGCTTTGAAGACAGCAAGGACCCCTGGGACTGGCCTGATGCTTTTTGCCTTCAGCTTCTAAAGTTTATCACATTACTAATGTTTGAGCTTCTGGATTCTGCTGGCTAGTTTAATCATCTTGAAGTACAATAATACCATTAATAGTGTTAGAAATGATTTATCCTTCTTTGTACTATTTCCTTCTGCTTGATTCATTCATTTTATTTATAATTTTGCAATTATAAGTTTTCTTCCCATAATCTTTCTCTCTCTGGCCGTTCAAAGCAAAGACCACACTATCCTCTCTCTTTTATGATAATCTATTGCTATGGAAATAGAGTTTTCAAACAGGGATTAAATGATCCAAGAGTAATAAAGAAAAAAGAAGTACTTTCTAAGAGAAAATTTGTGTTCAAATACAATCCCTTTAAGCTGTTACAAAAACATTACACAATTATTAATTGAGCCCTATATATCTAGCAAGGTGCTAGGTCCTAAGCAATTCAGAGAAACATAAAATCCATAAAATTGTGTTCCAGCCAAGGAAATAAGACACGTAACACACTGTACAAGCAATGTGGTACTGTATATAATTCAGATGTGTAAAAAATAAAAAGTTTGGGGTCATAAAATCAGTAAAAACAAAAAATTAGAGTAGACTAATAAAGGCAGATGGGCTTGATACGGATGAGCCATTGGAACAAGGCTTTAAAGCCAAAATCAGGAATTTTAATTTCATGATTAGAAGTTATATTTAGAAAGAAAGTGTAATGTGATCAACATGCTGCCCAAGGAAGATGATTTCATTTATTCATTCAGTGAACAATTTCTGAAGGTCTAATTGACATTGGTCCTCGACTAAGCATGAGGGCAGGGGTAAATAAAAATACTGAGACAATGTATCTTGGATCAGATTCCCTAGAAGCAGAGCCTGAGACCAGGATTTGGGTGCACATGATGTATGAAGGGAGCGCTCTAAGGAGAGAGAGAATAAAAGAAAGAATAGAGCTGGGGGAGGAACTAAAACTAAGATATGTCAGCAGGAGTCTGGCTTCAGCTAGATCCCTTGGAAAACCCCCAGAATTGTTCCATCTTGAGACAATGGTAAAAGCCTTAACTCCCCTATCAGGCAGCAATTGCCTGGAGGCTCCCTGAGGGGTAGTGGTGAGTAATTTACCAAAGGAGTTAGGGGTCATGGAGTAAAGGGCAATTCTCCACACAAGTGGGCAGGAGTGAACTGTTAGTAGCCGGTGCTCACCGCAGTTGAGGGATGGAGGCACTAGCCTGCTACAGGGGGTCTGAGTGGGACACCAGCAATGTAAACAATGTCTTCAAATTAAGAGAAATGAATTTTGAATTTAGAATCCTATACCTGGCCCTCAAAGTACTCTGAAAGAATTGCTTGAGAACAATATTGTGGCAACAAGCTAAATGAGCTCAAGAAAGAGAAATGTGCAGGGGCGCCTGGGTGGCTCAGTCGTTAAAGCGTCTGCCTTCGGCTTGAGTCACTGTTCCCAGGGTCCTGGGATCGAGCCCCACATCAAGCTCCCTGCTCGGTGGAAAGCCTGCTTCTCCCTCTCCCACTCCCCCCGCTCATGTTCCTGCTCTCACTATCTCTCTCTCTGTCAAATAAATAAAATAAAATCTTAGAAAGAGAAATACATGGTATACATGAAAAAATGATAAACAAATATGTAAAATTTCTAGTTAATTCTAATCATTGCTAATGCAGAAAGCAAGAAAAAATTGGAAGTAGAATTCCAGATGATTACCATATGGCAGATAGTGGTATAGGATGGGGAGGAGAAAAATGAAAGCATCCTAAGGTGAGTAGCTGTGTAGAGGAAAAAAATAAATACAGATTAACTCTGGGCCTGCACCCTCCAAGTATGGTTGTTATGGGCTGAACTGTGTCCCTGCAAAATTCATATGTTGAAGCCCTAACCCTCAGTATTTCAGAATGTGATTATATTTGGAGATAGGGCCTTTAACGAGGTGATTAAGTTAAAATGAGACTGGTAGGGTGGGGCCTCATCCAATCTGATGTGGATGCACAGAGAGTGGCCAGGGATGGTGTACACAGAGGAAAGACCAAGTGAGGACATCCACAAGCCAAGGAGAGAGGCCTCAGGGGAAACCAAGCCTGCCAGCACCTTGATCTTGGATTTCCAGCCTCCAGAACTAGGAGAAATTAAGTTGCTCTTGTTTAAGACACCCAGTCTGTGGTATTTTGTTAGGGCAGTGGTAGCAAACTAATACCAATGGTACTCACTGGCTACATGTGGTTGTGGAAATTTGCATGGATTTGCATTAACTAAAATTAATTAATTACATCAATTAAAATTAAAATTAAAACTTCAGTTCCTCAGTTGCACAAGCCACATTTCAAGGACTCAACAGCCACATGCAGCTAGTGCCTACTCTGCAGTAATACAGGAAGCAGTCTTATCTGCAGAATATTGAGCATTTCCATCACCACATTAATTTCTATTAGGTAATGCTGCTCTAAAATTTGAAGTAAAATTTTAGGTTTAAATATATGGGCTAAAAACTTAAAGGAAAATGATTAGGAAAAGAGAAACAAAAACTAAATAAAGAAAAGGTAATAAACCCAGTAAAAACCTAAAAGGAAAAAAATCAAGAAATAAAGACAAATATAAGATAAACTAGTAGGACTATAATTAACCGTATCTATAATCATAATAAACACAAATATGTTAAGTTCCGCCTTTAAAAGACAGAGATTTGCACATCAAGTAAAGGAAGGAGGAAGGGAGGGAGAGAGGGAGGAAGGAGGGCGGGAAGGAAAGAAGGAAGGAGGGAAGGAAAGAAAAGGAATTACGAATAAAACTTTAAAATAGGAGTATGGAAAATACACAATTGGTAACAAAAAATAGCAAATGTAGCAATATCAATACTAAAAAAATGGGATTCAAGATTAAAAAACAAAAATAGTAAATGAAACAAAAATATTTTATACTAAAAAAGATATAATCGATTATGAAGACAAATTCTTAGAAATAAAAGGTAAAATTAACAAATCCTCACATGGCTACATTCAGAAAGGAAACTTTCTACTCACAAATGGAAAATATACTATTGGACAGTAAGGAAAGGTGACATATATCAGATCACGGGTAAAATTTCAATAAATTTCAAAAATAAAAAATCTTACAAGCCACATTAACTGACCTTATCACAACAAAAAGAGAACTTAACAACAACAACAAAAAAAACCAAAATATTTATCAACTGGGAAATATTTTAAATATCCTCCTAAATAATTCCTGTGAAAAAGAGGAAATAAAAATGTTATTTAGAAACACTATTTTATTTAGAAACACTATGTAGAAAGTAGCAACAATGAAAGCATGTATACAGTCAAGATTCTTTTTTTTTAAGACGTTATTTATTTGTCAGAGAGAGAGCACAAGCAGGGGGAGTGGCAGGCAGAGGGAAAAGCAGGCTCCCCGCCGAGCAGGGAGCATTTCCTGGGACTCGATCCTGGGACTCGATCCTGGGACTCGATCCTGGGACTCGATCCTGGGACTCGATCCTGGGACTCCGGGATCATGACTTGAGCCGAAGGCAGACGCTTAACCAACTGAGCCACCCAGGCACCCCTCCAGTTAAGATTCTTATTTGGAAGCAAGAGAAACCAACTCTGGCTAACTTAGGCAGAAAATGACTTTAATTAAAGGACACCGGTTAGTTCACAGAAGCACTGGCTTAGCAGTAGGACTAAGCTGAGAGCTGCACAGTGAAGACAATGCCCACGAGTGTGCCACCAAACTAGTTTGCACAGGGCAATGCTTCTGCCACGCCAGGTGCCAGCAACCGCATCGGGCGCCGCTGCCGCTGCCAGCCCTAGACGCAGAGACGGCCCCTGGCGGTCTTGTCACTGCTGTCCCAAGAACTTGGTCTTGCTGCAGATGCCAATGCTCTGACTTCTGTGCCATCGCTGTCAGTTCAAACACCAGGGTCGCATCCCTGTGTTTGGAGCCTAGATCGTGTGCCTGTGTCCAAGCTACAGGAAAGACCAACATTTTCTGCTTTTATAGAGAAGGTGGGCTTTGTCTCCCATAAAAGTTATCAACTCAAAAACAAAACAAGCCCAAAGAAAGTAGAAAAAAAAGCAACTAATGAAGACAATACAAATATTGACAAAATGGAAAAGAAAGATAAGATAGACTTAATTTTTTAAAGACAAATGAGGGTAGACAAACTTATCATGCATGATTAAGGAAAGAGAGAAACATGTTTTAGGGTTAAAAAAAAAAGAGGCATAACTATAGAAAGTTCTTATTTTTAAAATAATATTATATATAGGTTATTATCAACAAATTTTAAAACCTAGAGTAAGTGGATTTTTTTTAAATATATAAAATAATTGAGTCAAGAGAAGATAGAAAACACAAGGAGACCAACAACCACTGGAGAAAATTGTAATGTAATTTTAAAAATCTATCCCTGAGAAGGCATCAAGAAGATCTAGATGGTTTTACTAGTGAGTTCTAGAAAAAATTAAGGGAAAAAATGGTTTCTATTTTAGACAATTCCAGATTGATCATAGGAAAGGTAGAAAGTTTTCCCACTTTACTTTTCAAATGAAACATAACTTTGCACAACTAAATTTCATACGAAATAAGACAGTTATTGACAATATTATTCAAAAATATGGGCACAAAAATCCTAAACCAAATATTAGTAAATTAAATATAGCAGTATATTAATACTGTATATAATATACATATAAATTGACCAAATAAGGCTTGTTGTAGCAATGCAAGGATGAGTCAATGTTAGGAGATCTCACTGACAAAGGAGAAAATGGGATTTTCTCCATTTTGATAGACACAAAAATGCATTTCACAGAAGACTGTAGTCTTTTTGAAGTAAAAATCCTATTTTAGATTCAGAAAACCTTTAAGAGGTAGGAATAGAAAGAAACTTCCTTTTTCTAGACAGAAGTTAACCATCAGAACCATGCAAATTTTTGATGGTGAACTAGTAAAGGCACTGTAATTAAAGACAAGACCAAGAAAATATATCAGAGTGCCTGGGTGGCTCAGTAGGTTGTCTGCCTTCAGCTTGGGTCATGATCCCAGGGTCCTGGGATCGAGTCCCGCATCAGGTTCCCTGCTTATTGGGGAGCCTGCTTCTCCCTCTCCTTCTGCTTCTCCCCCCTGCTCATGCTCATTCATTCTCTCTCTCCCTCTCCCTCACATACATACATACATACACACATACATACATACATAAAATATTTTTAAAAAAGAAAGAAAGAAAATGTATCAGATAAAAGTATCTGGGATGCAAGCAACAGAAACCAATTCTGACTAATTTAATCTAAAGGGAGCAAGGATTTATTGGAAAACTTGTAGAAAGTTCACAGCATCAACCAGAAGGCTGGAGAACCTAGCTCAGAAACTGACAGGAATTCTTTGGTCTCTGGAATCAATGAATTGCTGTTTTTCTTGCTCATTTTCATATGGTTCACTTTCTTCAAGAGCCAAAGTCCTAGGATGGTAAGTCTAATTGGCTAAACTTGGGTCATGGACCTGCCCATTGATGATGCAGGGGCACTGATGGGAAAGACCTAATGAAAAAAATATCCAAGGGCCCCTGCTACTTCCATAATGGGAAAGCAGGGTCCCAGGATTTACCATTCTTCCATGACTGCCCACAAATATACAAATAATTCATCAATTAATCAAGGTGTGGTTAGGAGAAAGAGATGCTGGAAAACAAACAAAAATGCTACCACAACATCCTAGCCAGCGTAATAAAGACAAAAAAAGTTTTTAAGAAAATGGAAATAAGTGGAAAAGATCTCAAAGGAAGAAATTAAACACTCATTATTTGAAGATGATGTCACTGTCAAGCTAGAAAGTCCATTAGAACTTGCTGAAAAAAATATTAATATATAAATAATAGATGTTCAGAGCATCTGGATGGCTAAGTCAGTTAAATGTCTGACTCTTGATTTTGGCTCAGGTCATGATTTCAGGGCCATGAGATCAAGCTCGGCATGGGGCTCCACGCTCAGCGGGGAGTCTGTTTGAGATTTTCTCTCTCCCTCTCCCTCTGCACTCCCCCCACTAAATAAATAAATAAATAAAATCTTTAAGGAAAAAACAGAAGTTCACTAAGGTGGCTAAGCACAAAATCAACACACAAAAAAATCAGTGAATTGCCTGCATTCCAACAATAACCAGTTAGAAAATGTAATGAAAAAAATATCCATTCACAAAAAATAATAAAATAAAAATAAGAAATAACAAGTTAAAAAATAAAAATAAAAATATCCACTTATAGAAATAACAAAAGCTGAAATATCCAGGAACATCCCTAATGAGAAATGCATAAAACTCATGTAAATAAAAATACACAATTTATCTGAAATATATCCTGAAGAAAACCTGAGTAAATGAAATATGCTATATTTCAGAATGAAAAAATTCAAAATTGTAAAACTCTCCAATTAATCCAAATATTCAATATAATCTCAATCAAGATCTAAGCATGGAGAAAAAAAAAAAAGATCCAAGCATGGTTCTTTATGGGATTTATAAGCTTGTTATAAAGTTCACCTGGAAGAGAAAAATGTATGAGTATATTTGAAAAAGAACAACAAGGGAGCATTTACCATACCAGGTTTCAAAACATGAAGCTTTAATGATTAAAACATGTGGTATAGTCAACAGAGGACAAGAGGGAATCTAGAAGCAGCCACTTTCTGTTATCATAACGGCAGCATTTTACATAAAATGGCATTGGCGCAAATAGCTAACCATTTGGAAACAAAATTAGATCCCTACTTCCTGTGTTGCACAAAAATAAATTCCACATGGATTAAAGAGCTAAGTGTAAAAACAAAACTATAAAAGCATCCTAAGAAAATACAAGATCATTTTAATATAATCTTGGAGTGAAAAGTTTTTACCAGACCCAGAGGCCATATATTGACCATTTTATTATATAAAATATTTTAAACTTTTATTTTTTTAAAGATTTTATTTATTTGTTTATTTGAGAGAGAGAGAGACAGCATGAGAGGGGAGAGGGTCAGAGGGAGAAGCAGGCTCCCCGCTGAACCGGGAGCCCGATATGGGACTCGATCCCAGGACCCTGGGATCATTACCTGAGCCGAAGGCAGTGGCTTAACCAACTGAGCCACTCAGGAGCCCAAAATTTTAAACTTTTAAATTATACAAGGTACTTTCCAAAAATAAGAAAAAGCCATAGAGCAGGAAAAAATATTTGTAAGAGCTCCCACAAATCAGTAAGAAAAAGACAACACAATTTAAAAATAGGCAAGAATAAAACAAGCATTTCACCAAAAGGTTTCACACTAAACTTGTGAAAAAATGACTAGGATTACTATTGATCCAAAGAATGCAAATAAAAGCAACAATTGGATACATTTTACAATCAGATTTGCAAATATTCAGTGTTACTGTAAGAGTGTTAGGAAATGGTCTTTATGGAAATATAAATCGGCCACAGCTCTTTGGAAGACAATTTGGCAGTATCCGTTGAAATTTTAGGTGCATGTACTCTTTGACAAGCAATTCCACTTTTAAGTATCTGTCCAACAGAAATATGCTCTCAGTTATGACACAATGTATGTAGAAAGCTTTTTACAGCAGTATTATCTGTAATGGCCAAACTGAAGACAATCTAAATGCCCATTAGTAGAAGAAAGGGAAATTAAGCCTCTACTATGTAAAGTAATGGAGCAATTTAAAGAATTATGTGGATGTGTATATACTGAAATACAAAATGTGCTAAGACATTAAGAAAAAACCTCGAGTGAACAGTATGATCCCATCGATGTAAAAATCAAATCCCACAGTTTATGAACCTATATGTACACGTAAATGCATAGGACAAGGTCCAGAAAGACACACAGCACATTGTCCATGGTGATTATCTCTGGGGAAGAGAGTGGGAGTGGGGAAATGAGACTCATTTCTTACTCAACCTTTCTGCTTAAGATGTTTATAACAAAGGGGCACCTGGGTGGCTCAGTCAGTTAAGCACCCGACTCTTGGTTTTGGCTCAGGTCCTGATCTCATGGGTCATGAGCTCAAGCCCCAAGTGGGGCTCCCCGCTCAGGAGAAGTCTACTTGGATATTCTCCTCTTCCTCTGCCCCTTCACCCACTCACGTGGGTGCGCTCTCTCTCTCTCTCCCTCTCTCAAATAAATAAAATCTTTAAAAAAAAGATGTTTATAACAAAAATGTGCGAGTGCCTACTTGTACAATCTTATTGCAATTTTCAAAAACTGAAATATCATAGTGGTGGCAGAGTAGAGGAAAGATTAATAAGGAGCAAGATTAGAGAGAGCGAGACCAGTGAGGAGGACACCATCAACAAGCAAGCAAGAAGGGACTGGCCCAGGGTGGGCAGCTGTCCTTGGGATGAAGAGGACATAGAGGCAAGAGAGAGGGATGTGCAATCAGTGACTGCACAGGCGTGGGCAGGAACAGGGAGCAATATTAAAACATATGCAAGTTTATGGGGCAACTTAGTAGAGGGAGGGTGTCATTTACTGAGGTGGAGAACCTGGGACGAGGAACAGGTTTGGAGAAAATCTAATGAGTGCCGTTTAGGTATATTTGGGGGTGCTCTGGAGCACTCAAGTGGAGATGCCCCTAGACATCTCCAGACACTAGGCTGGAGATATAGTCACAAGTGATCAGGGCTCATGTGGCGCCCACAACTGCAGGCTAGAGGAGACCTGCATATACCATGGCATACAGCTGGGAAAGGCAGCAACACAAGCAGAGAGACCGAGAAAACACTGACCATGAAGGGGTGACCAGAGGAAGAGGGAACCAGGAAGAAGACTGAGAAGGAATGACCACAGAGGTGGGAGGTAAGCCAAGGAAAGGGGGTGACTTAGAAGTTAAGTGAGGACAGAATTTGGAGAAGGGAGAAATGGTCAACAGGGCTTCCTATTACCAGGAGGAAAATCAAGAGCCAGAACATGTAGAGGTCACTGGTGAGGGACAAGGTCAGCTTCACCGAAAGAGAGAAATGGATGCCAGGTCACAGAGGCTTCTGAGGGGCACAGGTTGTGAAGAAGGGCCACAGCAGGTGGAAACTTCTTCTATAAGCATGGCGACTTTCTCATTTCCTAATATTCTACAGAGAACATGTGTTACTGTTATAATAAGCAAGGGAAACAAAGGTAATATTTTAAAGGATAATGTGTTTTAAAATAAAAACTTTAAATGACTATGACAAGAAGTAGATGTAAGATACACACAGAGGGGGCACCTGGGTGGCTCAGTTGGTTAAGCGACTGCCTTCAGCTCAGGTCATGATCCTGGCGTCCCGGGATCGAGTCCCACATCGGGCTCCCTGCTCAGCAGGGAGTCTGCTTCTCCGTCTGACCCTCCCCCCTCTCATGTGCTCTCTCTTATTCTCTCTCTCTTTCAAATAAATAAATAAAATCTTTAAAAAAAAAAAGATACACACAGAGAACACATGATCCAGGATGGAGGAAGATGTTTCTTAAAAGGTAGGAAACTGCATACTTACACAGACTATGGAAGAGAAAGAGTGAAGACCCAAGAGAGCAGAGAGACAATGAAGCAGGGCCACCAAGGACAGAAAGAGCTGAGCTCCTTATCAACAATAGGTAACCATCTCTGTTATTAAGGCAGAAGAGCAGGAAGAAGAACAGGGGCAGATGGATGTGTCTTTCTTGGTAGAGGAGGACGTTCAAGGTGTTTGGCCTGACAGCCTCGCTGAAAAGTGAGGACTGGGCTAAGGACTGAAGGGAAATTTTATTTTATTTTTTTTTTAAGATTTATTTATTTACTTTAGAGAGAGAGCACAAGCCAGCGGGGGGAGGGCAGAAGGAGAGAATCCTCAAGCAGACTCCCCACTGAGCACGGAGCCTGACATGGGGCTCCATCTCATGACCCTGAGATCATGACCTCAGCTGAAATCAAGAGTCAGTGTTTCAACTGACTGGACCACCCAGGCGCCCCTGAAGGGAAATTTTAAAATAGCTTCTGAAGACATCAGACACACTGAAAGCCTCTAGACAAAATAGAGCTGAAGCCGTCAAACATTTTTATTCTACATTAAGAAATACATTTTAGGGGCACCTGGATAGGCTCAGTCTGTTAAGCGTCTGCCTTTGGCTCAGGTCATGTGCCCAGGGTCCTGGGATCGAGCTGCCTGCATCTGGCTCCCTGCTCAGTGGGGAGTCAGCTTGTCTCTTTCCCTCTGCCTGCCCCTCCCCCAGCTTACACTCTCTCCTCCCTCTCAAATAATAAAATCTTAAAAAAAAAAAAAATTCTCTCCCTCTGCACCTCCCCGCCCCACTCTCTCTCTCTCCCAAGAAAGAAAGAAAGAAAGAAAGAAAGAAAGAAAGAAAGAAAGAAAGAAAGAAAGAAAGAAAGAAAGAAAGAAAGATAGAAAGAGGAGAGGAGAGGAAAGGAGAGGAAAGGAAAAAAGAAAGAAAGAAAAGAAAAGAAATGCATTTTATATTATGGCCCAATACACACACACACACACATACACATAACTAACACAAAAGATTCATGAAACAAAACTTACACTACCCTTCTGAGATGAATGCTTTCTACTCTATCCTATTTAACCTAAAAAACAAACAAAAAAACCCACTAGATTGAGCTCATCAATGGGTTGTGACTCAGTTTGAAAAACACAACAACTCATGGTTAAGTACACCTAACCAATTTCAGTTGCACCTAATTTTGTCAGTCTTCCTGCTCCACTTACATGATAAGGGGGCAGAGAAGCTGAGGAGGATGTATTAGAATTATAAGGATTGGCAGAGTGTAGGATAATGGCAAGAGGAGCATGTAGAGACGGACACTGGGATGAATAAGAAAGACCGAGGAGTCAAATGAGAGCAAATAGCTGGGTCTAGGACCCGGAGGTCCCAGGGTAACTAAAGAGCCGGTGCAGTGACATCAGAGAGCAAAGGAACTCAGAACCAGTTCTTAGTTCTTAGATTTAAGTGTCAGAAGCAGTGATTCTGGGTGATGACAAGGCCCCAGTGTAACCCTCAGATTCAGCATGATTCATGGAAGTACACTGCAAGGATTGAGAAACTGGGGAGAGAAGACCATAAAGTCTTGGTTGTAGACATCTAGGCATACTGGGGGGGATGTCGCCTAGGTCAGCTGGTAGAGAACATAAAAAGCTCAAGACAAATATAAGAAATGTCTTGGATCAGCACTGTCCAGAGAATTTTGTCCTGTGACAGAAATGTTTGATACCTGCTCTATCCAGTTCGGTAGGCACTAGCCACATGTAGCTCCTGAACACTGGAAACGTGGCTAATCTCACTGCCAAACTGAAATTTTAATTCTATTCATTTTAATTCATTCAAATTCAAATAGCCACATATACTTAGTGGCTACAGTAGTCGGCAGTACCGTTCTAGATGAAGAACTATCAGGAAGACATACAGTCAGTTAAAAGTACCACAATGGGATGATTCCAAAGCACTGAGAATCTGTTGATATCATGTACTTTGATGGGGAAAAAAGGCAATGTAATCTGTTTATTTTACTTAACAGAATGTTACACACACAGAAATATACTTTAGAGATTCAGAATCCTTGGTCAGCAGAGATAATAAGGTATTAGGGCAAGAGGTGTAGAAATGCAACTTATCCATATAAGCTGGTACATAAATCAATGAGCAGATAAGTTTCTCAAGATAGCAAAGGTGGTGGCAAACCAATAGGACTTCATGTGACTGCAATCATGTACTTGGGGGAGTTTGCTAATTAGTGATGTCGGAAAGAGGTTGAAGGGACACTGTAGGACTGCACAAGGAATATAAGAAGAAATTATAAAATACTTCAATGACTCTGAAAGATATATTTGCATATTTATAGCTCTTCCTGTTAAATGTTTCCACTTATTTCCATATGGTTTGTGTTTCTCCCTTTAACTCTAAGAAATTCAATTATCATTGAAAGCTATCCCAGGTTTTGAGTCAAACATTATCTCAGCCTGAATCTAGCCATAACTCACCAGGCAACCGCTTCCCAAGTGTAGGAATCTCAAATACAATGAAGCATCGTACCCACTGTATTCTGTATTGTGGCTATTTTTGGCTCATGACTCTTCCATATAAAATTTATAATCAGTTTTTCCAAGTCCCACCAAAAAAGAAAAAATCCCTATTGAGATTTCGATGGGAATTGCATTGAATTTATAAATTAATTTGGAAAGAATCAATGGTCCAAGATATAGAATCTTCTACTATATCAACATAGGATATCTCTCCATTTATTTGGGTCTTCTTTAATTTCTTTCTATAAAGTTTTACAATTTATTTCATGAAGATTATGTACATCTTTTGGTAGATTTATTCATAAGTACCATTTTTTGTTGCTGTTATAAAGGGGATATTCTTTCTCCTGTTATATTTTCTATTTGTTGATGGCAAATAGCTTATAGAACAACATTATATCCAACCACCTTCTTAATTCTTTAAGAAGCCTATAGATTCTTTTAACTTTGTAGGTAGAGAATCATACTATCCGCAAATAATGACCTATTTGCTTCTTAATTATTTCTTGCCTTACTAGAAATCCAATAAAATGTTAATGAAAACTGACAACAGTTGGTGCCCTTGCCTTTTCTAGATCTTAAAAAGAATGCTTCCAATATTTTATCATTAAGAATAATGTTCACAGCTTCCAAGATTTCATCATTAAGAAAAATGTTCACTGTAGGGTACTGTTTGTTTAATACCCTTTATCTCGTTAAGGGAATATCCTCCAACATTTGGCTTCATGAGATTTTTTTAAAAATCATAAATAGATCTTGAATTTGTCAAAATAATTTCTGCATCTATTGGATTGATTTTTTTCTCATTTAATCTCTTGAAATAACAAATGACATTTACAAATATCTGAATGTTAAACTACCCTTGTATTCCTAGAGGAAGCCCAGTATCTTCACAATGCATTATCTTTTTTATATACTGCTGGATTTTGGCTTGTTAATATTTAATCTAGAATTTTTGCACCAATGTTCAGGAATGAGACTGGCCAGTAATTTACCTTTTTATACTGTTCTTGACAAATTTGGGTGTTAGGTTTATACAAGTTTCACAGAATGAGTAGGGAAGTATTGTCTCTTTTGCCATATTCTAGAAGCATTAGTATAAGACTGAAATAACTTATTCATTAAAGTTTGGTAAAAATATCTGGGCCTGGTATTTTTTCCTAAATCTTATTTAGATTACTTTTTCTGGTTTTTTTCTTCTCTGACGAGTTTGAAATTATAGAACCTATTTCTACTCTTTCAGTAGTTACCTTTATAATTTTAAAATTTCATTCTTATTTTAATCAAAGATACATGTGGACATAGCTTAGAGTCAAATAGGTTTTTTTCTGTCTTGGTTTTTAAAGATTTTATCCATTTATTTGAGAAGAGAGAAAGAGAGCACCTGAGTGCACGCCTGCACATGAACAGGGGAGGGGCAGAGGGAGAGGGAGAAGCAGAGTCCCCGTTGAGCAGGGAGCCTGATGTGGAGCTCGATCCCAGGACCCTGGGATCATGACCCAAGCTGAAGGCAGACGCTTAATGACTGAGCCACCCAGGTGCCCCAGAATCAAATAGTTTTTGAGTCAAATGCAGCTTCATACCCTAATCCCCAGAGGTAAGTACTTTCAATTTTTTATCTGATTCTTGGGCTGTGTCCATATCTTAGGCTATTGGTGTCCATATCTCTACATAACATGCTCATATTATTACTTCTTGATTTTTTTGTTTCAGGCATTATCTATTACCTTCTCACTCAGGAAAATAAAGACTTAAAGTACTTTCACACATACCCCCATCCTCTTCTAACCTACCACATACGCACAAATATCACTCTTCAATCCGCACAACAGTTATTTGAATTTTAGATAGATGCTGCTGCTTTGCACACACATTCAGTGCCTACCCTCCAGTGTTTAAGCTTTAACTCTACTGCACCCCCACTGTGCTGGTCCCTCGCTAGCCCAGAAGGCACGAATCACCCTATCCATTGGAGATCTCCAGGGTAGAAAAGCTGGGGGGCTAGCCGCTTCCTAGATAACCTTTCGGCCACTCCTCCTTTTGTGGCCTCACCTTCCCTCCACTTCCAAGACATGCCTAATGACACCTGAACTATCAGAGGGTTCCTCAACCAGTTGCTCCTCAGCTTTCTCCATCTGGATGCATATAATGCCATTTATTTCTCCCAGGTACACATGGCATTTCTGAGCGTCTTGTTGCTTTCCTTTTTATGTGAGGACATATGTTATTTTCTTTAAGCAATTTTGTACATAATTTATATTCTGCCTCTGGTGGTTCTAAATCTGAAGTTCTTAGGAATCTAAATCATTTTTCATTGTTTCTGCTGACTCTTCATGAAGCTTGGAAGTCAGCTTTCCCAGGCCCTCTGAGATGATGATCACCTGCTTTCCTAAATGAGCTTCCTAAATTTGGCTGCTATTGTCTCTTCACTTGTTCCTATAGGCTTCTGTCTTTGGGCGGGGGGGGGGGGGGGGGGGGGGGGGCGGGGAGAGCAGAGGGAGAAGGAGAGAGAGAATCTTAGGCGGGCTCCACGTGGAGCCTGACATAGGGCTCGATCTCAAGACACTGAAAACATGACCTGAGCCAAAATCAAGAGTCAGACACTTAACCTTAACTGACAGCCACCCAGGCGTCCCTAAATAGATATTTTTAAGACAGAAGTCTAGCTCAGCAGGGAGTCTATGTTTCTCCCTCTGCCCCTCTCCCTGCTCATGAGGGCACGCGCATGCACTTGCATGGGGTCTCTCGCTCTCAAATAAAATCTTTAAAAAAATTTTTTTAAATAAAAATATCCATTTATTGTCATGCTTGTGATTTGGGGAAGGGATTGAAAATAAATGCAAGCATTCAATTTATAATGTTTAGTTGGACATTCTCCTTCTTAAAACATCTCCTTCGTATTTAAGTTAAATTCTAAAGTTATTCAGTTCCACAGCCCTCACTCCTGAACACCCTTCCCAATTTACATGCCACTGTCCCATATAATTTAACTCTAGTGTTTTAATTCCCACAAATAAGATGTTATTATTTTATACACATAAGATTCGTTAGATTACCAGTTTCTTTGTTCACTAGACCTTCTTCTATTTTAGACCTTACTTCTGGAGACATTCTTCTCATTTCTTTAGAATAACAGTCTCACAGTGTGCTTTATGGACTGACAAGGGTTCCAAGACCCTCTTAGGAGGAGTCTAGAAGGTCAAAATACTTTCATAATAATACTAAGGTGTTATTTGTCTTATTCACTGCATTGACACATACCTTAATGGTGCAAAAGCAACGGTGGGTAAAAATGCTGGTACCTTAACACAAATCAAGGCAGTGGACCAAACTAAGCTAAGAATCAATTGTTCTTCTCTGTCACCCACTCTTAGCAAATTTTCTGAAATGCTAGTTCACTTAACAGTATGCTTGGTGAAGCAGAAAAGAACATATTAATTTTATTAAATCTTGGCCCTGTTTACACAATGTCTTTTTAATATTCTCTGTAACCAAATGGGAAGTACGAAAAACACTTCTGAATACCGAAGTATGACGGTTGTCTCAAGGAAAACACTTGTGTGATTGAGTTGCAAGCTGACGTAAACAGTTTTTTCATGGAACACCATCTTTACTTAAAAGAATGACTGACAGGATGAACTATGGCTATTCAGACTTGGATAACTGGCATCATTTTCTTAAAATTGAATGAAGTAAGCCTGTTATTTCAAGGAAAACAAATGACAGAATTTGTTGCCAATGACAAAATTCAAGTTTTCAAGGAAAATTAGAATTTTAGAAAACTTGTATTTCGCACCATGGGCTTCACAGCTGTTCAGTACATGGACTTTCATAACAAGATCAATGATGATGTTAATGAATGTGACTTTTGTATCAATGTTAAGAAGACCTACATTACCAATGTTTTCCAAATCACCAGTTTTTGATGTTATAAGATCATACACAGGTAAAAGATCCATTTAAAGCTTAAGATAGGCAAATAAACTTTAATGTAACAAAATGTAAAAAATGTTTACTGATATTGCTTTCAAATTCCACATTGCAACTAACCATTAGGAAACTACTATTTGATGAGTTTTGCTACAGTACCAAGAATAATATCCACTGTTACCTGCAAAGGCTATTAAAATACTTCTCCCTTTTCCAGCTACACATCTGCATGAGGACAGATTTTCTTCATACATTTCAACCAAAACAACATACAGCAACAGAATGAATGCAGAAGCAGGTATGAGGATCTAGCAGTCTTCTATTTACCCAGGCAATAGATTGTCAGAAATGTAAAAAAATTTCTCACTAATGTTTTTGTGTGTGAAAATAAGTTATTTTTCCTTAAAATACGTCATTTATGCTAACATCAAATTTTTTTTTTTTTAAGAGAGGGAGTGGGGAGGGGCAGAGGGAGAGGGAGAGAATCTTAAGCATCCACACCCAGCAGGGAGCTCAACATGGGGATCCATCTCACAACCCTGAGAGCATGATCTGAGACAAAATCAAGAGTCAGATCTTTAGGGGAACCTGGGTGGCTCAGTTGTTAAGCGTCTGCCTTCAGCTCAGGTCATGGTCCCAGGGTCCTGGAATTGAGCCCCGCATCGGGCTCTCTGCTCAGCGGGAAGCCGGCTTATCCCTCTCCCACTCCCCCTGCTTGTGTTTCCTCTCTCTCTGTGTCTCTCTCTGTCAAATAAATAAAATCTTAAAAAAAAAAAAGAGAGAGATCTTTAACTGACAGAGTTACCTAGGTACCCTAAATGGGTTTGTTTTTTTAATAAATAAATTTAATAAATTAATAAAAAATTTTAAACTTCAGGTTTAACTTATATGGTAAATACTAATAGATATAACCCATATACACAAAAGCCCTTTGGGGTCCTCAATAATTTTTAAGAATGCAAAGGAATTTTGAGGCCAAAATGTTTGCTTAAGGAGTTCGTTTATTAGGGCCTGTTGATGATAAACTCTCACATTTTCCATCTCTTTGTCTTTCTATGCTGCATTCTAGGTAATTTCTTTCAATCCATATATCAATGATTCTCTCAATTGTGTTTAATTTGCCATTTAACCAACTCATTAATTTTTCAATATCAACTGAACAATTATATTTTCCCATTTTGAAATTTGTATTGGTCTCTTTTCAAATCTTCCTGTTTATTTTGGATAGTTCCTTACTGCTTTCTCATTTCTATGAGATACCAGGTTATTTCTTTAAACATTTCATATATAATCATTTGATATTTTACATTCTGATAATTCTGAAACCTGAATTTATTAGGGCTCTAAATCCTTTGCTTATTGTTTCTGCTGACTCTTCTCATGATGAGACAGAGGCTTTTTCTTCTGTCATTTTGGTGATCTTTGATTGTGAGTTTATCTTTGGTAGATATTAATCTATAGGAATCCTGAGGGCCAATGGAGGTTGCCTTCCTCCAGAGCAGGTTTTCCCTTTCTTCTGCTGGAGGCCAGGGAGCACTAGACCTGGAGCTTCCTTATCTCCCTTCCAGGGTCTGAACCTAAAAAAGAAGTCTCATGTTCTATTCAGTCACCTTCCATTGGGCACAAAGCTCAGTCTCCTGATTGCATTTGCTTACAGCTCACTGCATCTGCTACTCAAATTTCAACAAAGTATTCTTTTTTTTTTTACACTGTTAGATATTTCCCTCATTTCCTACAAACAGCACTGCATTTGAAATCACGATGTTACTCAAGCACATGTATATCATAATGTAATCAAAACACAACTTTATTTCTGCCTCCCACTGTTCCATTAGGCTTTATTTAGCAGGGATAATGTTTCCCTATGCTTGAAAGAAAAACAGTCTTGATTCAGAAACTAGGATGTCCAATTCTGTATAATAATTATAACTCTGGGCTTGATTTAGCAGTAAATCTCCTCCTCTCCCAGCTCGCTTCTGCTTCAAGTTGAAAGCCTACAATGAGAGAGGCTGATTGGCTTCTTCCCTAATTCACTGCTTTGTGCTTCTCTTCTCTTTCTTCCTCTTCCCTCTCCCAAGCTGATGTTTTGATGTCATCAGGGTCAAATTAGGAGGATGACAGAGACATGGGACAAACGTTCATACTTGAACTGATATCCTCATGAGCTGAGGGTTAATGAGCTCTGCAGAGCTTACTATCAGTGGATATCTTTCTCTCATAATGTCTAGCCCCAAATGGGTGCTTTTATAACCCATTTATATATAAGTGGTCATTCACAATTCCCCCTTAGTCTTTGTACACCAGTGGTATATAACCAGCCTCTATCTCCCAATATCTTCTCATCCATTGCACATGGCAGGCTCTAACAGAAACCACACTGGCTTTTTCACCCAAGTGCCCACGTCTAGTCTCTGAAACAATGAGACAGCTTTTGCCAAAAAAAAAAAAAAAAAAACCCCCAAAAAAAAAAACAAAAAAAAAAAAAAACAAAAACAAAAAACGAAAAACAAAACAAAACAAAAAAACCTCCCAAAATCTGCCACAGGGTCGTTGGTTAGCCCTTCTCTTGCCCTCTAGATTTCTGACACCAGACTCGGACTCCACATAACAAAGCTTTCTAGATGGTGTCATGGAAGTTCTCACTGGACCTGAGATGAAGAAGGATCTCCCTCTGTGTGGGGGGAAACTGTGGGATTTATCACATGGTTTTCTCCAAAGATATCCTCCTCACTAACCCTTTCTTCTCCCATGCAATGACCCTTTTCATGTCCTTGAGCTACTACCTCATCGATGTGGTTCTCACAATGTTCTCTCTCTTCGGTATCTATCATATTGGTGCTTCAATCAAAACTCAGGGACTCTCTCTCTCTCTCTCTCTCTCTAAAATAAATAAACAAATCTTGTGCCTGGGTGGCTTAGTCACTTGAGGGACCCACTCCTGGTTTCAGCTCAGGTCATGATCTCAGGGTTGTGGTATCGAGCCCCACCTCAGGGTCCATGCTCAGTGTGGAGTCTGCTTCTCTCCCTGGCCCTCTGGCCCTCCCCCCCTCCCTCTACCTTCCCGCCCCCGCTCACGTGCATGCTCTCTCTCTCTCAAATAAATAAATCTTTAAAAAAAAAAAAAAAAACTGAGGGGGAAGAATTTTGGTCCAACATTCTGTTACTCAACAATAAGTATGTTTTGTCCAGGAACTAGCTGAGTATTTAGTTCACCAAACTGGAAGAAGCAGAAGCATGTTCTAATAAACTTAATTAACTCATTTAGATTTTGTAAATGTATGATAAAAAACTTAAAAATAAGACTGCAGTATTTAGTCATACACTGAAGGTCCTGAGCCATGAAGAATACTGTAGACACGTCCACAAATCAATGTCATTTCTGGAAAACAATGATCAAGTATACTATAGTAAAGGACCTGCCTTCTTCATTATGAAATGTGCTCCATGTACCCAGTTACATGACTATGTCTCAACCCGCTTTTACCTCATTGGATGCACATGAGGCCGTTTATTCCTCCAGATACACATTGCATAATTATTTTCTGCTCTAGTAAATGAATAGCTTAATTAGCTCTTTAATTTTATTTTAAGAGCCGAAAAATATAAGTAATAGCACATTCTTTTTTTTAAAAAATGTTCTAAATCATCACACTTTGTGACTAGTTCTTAAATATGTGAACTGTACAAAAAGAACAGAAAAAAGACAGAAAAAAACCTTTACTAAAAAGCTATTTTTGACAATTAAGAGGATTTCTCTTGTTTACATTAGAGGAGAAATAGTACAAAAGTAACTGAACACATGCCAGAATAATTAGCAGCTCTTGCTCATTTAAATTATGTGCACATTGCCATTTTAATGCATTTTTTAAACACCCACTTGCAATTCTATTTTATTCTCAGAAGAAAATTAATGACTTTCCACTGGGTATGACTAGTAAAACCAAATTTATTTCCTGTTTTCTTGGAAAACATATATCTTCCTGGCTTTATAGACCCACTTTTAATAATAATTAAAAAATAATAATAATAATAATTGTACTTTGGAAGTATACAGTACTTCTGCATGAAAACCAGAGACATTTTTTATGTATGATAATGCCTCTATAGAAATATCAGGTTGTTTCTTCATAATCACTATATAACATGTTGATTCTAAGGATAATCTAATATTAATAATAAAAGGATTAGGACTGTGATTTTTTTTTTCAGGAAAATACTTCAGTAGCTCCCTAAAAACAAATTCAGGTCATGAATTTTACATATTTTCTTCTAAATTTAAGGTCCCTGATGATTAGTCACAAAGTAGTGATTAGCAAGAAGAGCATGCATAAGCATGCTTCATGTCCTAGGAGATAAAAACAGGGAACAAAAAGAGAGGAGAGAGCCACTTTCTCCTTTTGAAGACGTAAATGCAGAAAAGTTGGTCATAAGGACACCAGACCCACTGATCTGAAAGGTATGATTCGGACCAACAAAAGCCTTGTCATTAAATGTTACTACATATATAGCTCCACTAAATATCATGATATGCCTCACTCAGACTTCATAATACGCGGAAAACCTGGACACAACCTGCCTGCCCACTGTTATGCTGTGCCCAGTCTACTACGGGCCCCAACCAGACGCCATGTGAAACCACAAAAGCAAAAGCATCTTTGACACAGCCTGAGCCCTCCGGAGGCTCCCAGTCTATGGAGAGATACGCTGGTGCATAGGTAAGTATTATATCAAGTAAAGAGTTAGAGATTCTCTAAGACAGAATCAGATGGAGTGCTGAGGAAATTCACAGAAGGGAGCTATTACTTCTGCATGGAGGGACTGGGGAAGGCAGCTCAGCCCTCAACCGTATGGCCAAATAAAGCCATGAAAGAGTACAGTACCCTTTCAGGCTAAAGTGAGCATTTGTCACACGCAATCACTGGAGAGGAATGGAGTCCCACTTCACTCATACCTATGTTTGCATAAGCTATACAAAAGTTAAATAAGGGTATACCTATCAGAGAATTGTCCACAAACCAAAGACAATGGGGCAAGGTCAGAAAAAAAATGATCAGGTGATCCAAGAAGACAAAAAGGGGGTTTCTGGTTGAGTAATTAACCTGACGTGATATTTTTACATTGGGCCTCTTTAATTCTAGATCCAAGTCTGAAATAGGATGTTTTAGAAGCTGTGATCTGGTCACACAGCGTTAGGGAGCTGTCACGTGAGGGAGGAGCATCCATGTCATGTGACATGTCCACGGCCGTTCAGATGCTAAGAAAGGATGAGCACACAGGTTGAGCCCAAGTGGGTGGGGAAGGCTATGCCGTTAGCTCAAGAAGACCAGAGTCTTCCACCTTCCATTAGAATATTCACTTCTGGGGGCACCTGGGTGGCTCGATCAGTTGGGCATCCGACTCTTGATTTCGGCTCAGGTCATGATCTCAGGGTCATGAAATGGAGCTCTGAGTCGGGCTCAGTGCTGGGCGTGGAGACTGCTTAAAGATTCTCTCTCTCTCTGAACCCCCCCACCCACCAAAAAAAGAATATGCACTTCCGTCTTTGCTTTGAAAGAAGAAAGACTAATTATAATAGTGCCATCTTTATTTTTGGAGGCTTATTCCCTTCATTTGATGATCTACAATCAAGCTACAATTGTGGAGACCAGATACATCACCAAAGGGTCCTTGAAATTATGCACTCATCATTTCCAAGATACGTGTGCAGAAATAACATTCATATTAATTTTATCATATTTTTGACAACAAAATAACATGTATAAGATATAGTCTTTAAGACTAATAATTTTTGCAAAAGCACATAAAGATCTGATTATATATTTTAACATTGCTCTTCTAGCACATGTAGCAACTAGTTCGTGAGCTGATTTAACTTGACATGTGAAAATTAATCAACATCCTATCTTTGATCCATGCATGTAATTTCATCGATTTCAGTGGAATCAATCTTCAAGGGGCAGGGATAGAATCACTCCATAATTATCTCTACCAATCCAGTTGCTATATTTATTACAAAAGCCACTTCACCTTCCATACCGACTTTTGGAAATTCAAAAGCACATACATTACATTCTATTGAATTTGTTCCAGAGTATGAAATCCATCATGAAATTTGCAATGTAAAATTACCAGAACAAGAATGTATCTGAACTGATGAGAGTGAACACTTCTGAATATTTCAGAGGGAGATACAAGTTTACGTTTACTTCTTTAGTATATAACCTAGGGTTGAGGGAAAGACCCTCTGTGGGTCTCTTATTAACATTCAGCAATAATACCGATAATCCTTAAGTTTCTGTCCCATCCTTCAAAATGCTGGGTTTTACCTTTTACAAATCTCTCCCTAATTCCTTTCCAAAATTCCTCTATGACTTGCCTCAGCTCTACCCTCCAGCCATAGTCCAACAATATAATATAGAACTTAATTAGATGCTTAACATTGAAAAATGCCCCTCATGCTTCTGAAACTAGAGGAATAGGTAATGAAACAACCAGTACTGAGAACATTAAGCCAGTTCACGGAGCTCTTTTCTAATAAGGCATCAGTTAAAATTACTCAAGCCCACAACAAATAAATTGAGCAAGAAAGATGACATAGAATCTTTTTTCATTATTTTTCTTCAGAAAAGAACTACAAAGTCAGGTATTCTTTTTTTTTTTTTTTAATTGAAGTAAGGAGTTTCTTTTTTTTTTTTTTTTTTTTGGATGTTCACATGAAAAAGAGTCCAGAACTATGCCCAGGGGAATCAGAAACATTTTATGTTTGCTTTGCTACTGAAACCCACAGAGTTTATCTGCAAAGAAGATGTCTATTTTTGGCATCAATTCTTACTAAACAAATGACATCATGAATATAATCTTCAGGAGCCAAAAGACTCTAAGATTGGCTCATATCACCCAATTTTTTTCTATTAAAAGCACTGACTTCTTCTAAACAAATTAAGTCACAAGGGATCATGGATTTAAATGTAAAACATAAAGCTATAAAGCTTTTAGAAACCAAAAAATAAGAGAAAAACTCCAGGTCTCAGGATAAGCAAAAAGTTCTTAGACTAGACACAAAAAGCATAATTCATCAAAGGAAAACTCAATAAATTGGACTTCATCAGATTGAGGACTTTTGTCTTATAAAAGACCATGTGAAGAGGATAAAAGGCAAGCTATAAATGGGAAAAAGTACTTGCAAACCACATGCCCAACAAAAGACTAAGATCTAAACACTATAAAGAATATTCCAAATTCAACAGTTAAAAAAAGGTAACAATCCATTAGAAAATGGGCAAAAGATATGAACAGATATTTGAATGAAAAGGCTGGACAGGTGGCAAATGAGCACATGAATAGGTGTTCAACATCATTAGCCATCAGGGAAAGATAAATGAAAACCAACAACAATGAGGTATCACCATGCACTAGTGGAATGGCTAAAATGAAAAACACTGGCAACATCACATGCTGATGTGGATGCAGAACAAATGAATTGCTCCTACATTACTGGTAAGAAGGCAAAACAGCAGTCCCTGTGGAAGAAATTTTGGCAGCGCGGGGGGCTAACTGAAGGCCCCCAGAAGGTGTTCTTGGCCGAATCCTCAGAACCTTTGAAACATTACCTTATACGACAAAAGAGATTTTGCAGATGTGATTAGACCAAAATCTTGACATGAGATTATCCTGGATTATCTAGTGGGTGTAATAACATCACGAGGGTTCTTGGAAGATGAAGACAGGTGTCGGAGAGAAGAGAAGATGCTCCAAATCTGGCTTTAAACATGGAGGAGCTGGTGGAGGCGAGAAATAGATTCACCTCTGGAAACCCAGGAGGAATCCCCCCTGCCGATTGCATAAGACTCATTTCAGACTTCTGAATAAATGTGTGTTGTTTTAGGCCACTAATTTTGTGGCAGCAATAGAAAATTAATACAGGCCGTTTCTTGTAAAATTAAACATACCACCTATCATATGCCATCATAATTGTCTCTTGGATGTTTATGCCAAAGAAATGGGAAACTTAGAGTCACACCACAGCCTGTCAGGAAAGAGTCATAGCAGCCCAATTTTAATAGTCACTAACCAAGGCAGCCCAGATGTCCTTCGACAGGTGGGTTCAACAGCGGTAGTACATTCATAGTACAGTGCATGATTCAGCAGTACAAAGGGATGAATCACTGATACATGAAACGATTTGGAGGCATCTCAAGCGAATTATGCTGGGTAAAAAATCCAACGCAGAAGGCTACAGACTGTGTGATTCCATTTGTCATTCTTGAAATGACAAAATTATGGAAATGGGAAACAGATTAGGGACGGAAGGTGTGGGCAGGAGGGAGAAAGAAAGATGTGCTTATAAAAGGGAAACATGGGGATCCTCGTGATGAAATGTTCAGGGTCTTGATTGTAGTGGTAGATACACAAACCTACACATGTGATAAAACTGTATAGAACCAAACACACACACACACACCACACACACACAGATGAGTACAAAAAAATGGGGACAATGTGAATAAGAAAGGTGGATTATTTACTAATGCCAATATCTAGGTTGTGATATTGTACTATAGTTTTGCAAGATGCCTACCATTGGGGGAAAGTGTAGTAAATGGTACATGAGATTTCTCTGCATTCTTTCTTTAAAAAATATATATTATTTATTTATTTATTTATTTATTTATTTATTTATTTATTTGAGAGAGCAAGAGCATGTGCCCATTGTAGGGGGGTGGGGGGAGGATGCAGAGGGAGAAGCAGACTCTCTGCTGAGCAGGAAGCCCACGCAGGCTCCATCACAGGACCCTGGGATCATGACCTGAGCCCAAGGCAGATGCTCAAACAACTGAGCCACCCAGGGGCACCTCTCTGCATTATTTCTTGCAACCGGCATGTGAACCTACCATTATCTCAATAAATTTTCTTTTTTTAAAAGGTTTTATTTATTTATTTGTCAGAGAGAGAGCACAAGCAGGGGGGAGTGGCAGGCAGAGGGAGAAGCAGGCTCCCTGATGAACAAGGAGCCTGATGCGGGGCTCGATCCCAGGACCCATGGATCATGACTTAAGCCGAAGGCAGAATGCTTAACCGGCTGAGCTACCCAGGGGTCCCTCAATAAATTTTCAATTAAAAAGGCATGTATTACTATCAGCGTACTAAAATAATGTCTTCCTCTTTAACAAGCATTTATGTCCCCTCATACAAACAAATACTATTAGCATTT
Organism: Zalophus californianus; assembly: GCF_009762305.2. NCBI lineage: Eukaryota > Metazoa > Chordata > Mammalia > Carnivora > Otariidae > Zalophus > Zalophus californianus. Next base: position 82,174,055 of record NC_045606.1, read on the forward strand.
TAGTAGAACTACTCTTGTAACTATTACAGATAGTTACATATTGGTATATAAATTTTTTAGTCATAGAGGAAAACTACTCTTAAGTCAGATGATTCAATACTCTATCTGCTTTTTATTTTTGCCATATATACATTTCTGCAATGCCCTACTCTACTAAACCCTTCATATCGACTACCACAAGTAGAATGGTGGTTAAAGCCTCAGGCTCTAAAATACGATTATCAGGGTCAAACCTAAGTTTCACTATTTATGATTTATGTGTGCTTAAGTTCTCCATGACTTAGGTTCCTCCACTGAGAAATGGAGTGAAGACTAATAGCTACCTAAAAGGGTCATCGTGACAATTAAATGAGTTCATATGTGCATATAAAGACTGGACACAGAATCTTTACAGAGAAAACACTCGGTAAGTATTACTTATTATTCTGGTCTGTATCATTATTCCTGCTATTTTATCACTATCAGGGTATAGGGGTATATAGGTGTGTGTGTGTGTGTGTGTGTGTGTGTGTGTGTGTGTGTGTGTGTGTATATATATATACACACACACTATGACTGCACACAGATAGGATCCACAAACCTAAGGGAAGAAACTGTAGAGTGAAGGCCATGCTGAGACAAGTGAGCATCCATCTTTGTGATGACATGAGTGGGACCCCTTGCTGCCAGCTAAATGACTTATTCCTAGAAATCTCATTATGCTTTATACTAAAAAGCCACTTTGCTCTCTCCCTTTCTCTTTTGATGCCCATGCCCCTACAGTCGTATGACACAAACTAATCTCTTAGATTAAATTGAATTCAGGGTACCTGTGAACAGTAACAGATTATGTTTCCATGTTTTCTTTGTAGCTTGATTTTTTGGAACTTAGAAGAGATGGTTTAGGTTTGTAATAATGGAAAAGGCAAAAAGTTGTAACTTTAAAAAACTGTGGTAAAAAAATATGTGACATAAAATTTACCATTTTATTCAGCTTTAGGTGTACAGGTAAGTAGTGTTAACCATATTCACGCTTTTATGCAACAGATGTCCAGAACTCTTCATCTTGCAAAACGAAAACTCTATGCCCATTAAAAGAACAATTCCCTGTTTCCCTCCCCCAGGCCCTGGCAACAACTATTCTACTTTCTGTTTCTATGAGTTTGACTACCTTAGACACATCATAATTGAAATCACAAAGTATTTGTCTTTTTGTGACTGGTTTATTTCACTTAGCATAATGTCCTCAAGCTTTATCCATGTCGTTCCTTTCTTTTTAAGGCTGAATAATGTTCCATTTTATTTATTTATTTATTTATTTATTTATTTATTTATTTATTTATTTATATATATACACACACTAAATTTTCTTTATCCATTCATCCACTGATGAACATTTAGATTGCTTCTACTCTTGGCTATCATGCACAATGCTGCTATGAACATGGGCATGCAAACACACTATCTCTTTGAGACCCTGCCTTAAATTCTTTTTTTTTCTGCTTTAAATTCTTTTGGATATATACCTAAAAGTGAGATTGCTGAATCATGTGATAGTTCTATATTAAATTTTATGATGAACTTTTATACTGTCTTCCATAGTGGTTGCACCATTTTATAATCCCACCAATAGTGCACATGGTTGTCAACACTTACTATTTTCTGGTTTTTCAAGAGTAGCCATACTAATGGGTGTGAGGTGATATCTCATTGTGGTATTTGTATTTCTCCTATGATGAGTGAGGTATAGCATCTTTCATGCTTGTTGGCCATCTATCTTTATGTCATCTTTGGAGATATGTCTATTCAAGTACTTTGCCTATTTTTCAATTGGGTTAGTTTTTGTTGTTTAATATTCTAGATATTAAAAGAACGCAATATTATGAGTCAATAAATATTATAATTGACAATGTCAGCAGCTTGAATGGCTCTTACGTTCAGCAACGTTTGGGGCAGGGTCTTAATGCTTTCTTTGTTTCTCCCTCTAGAACCTTATCAGTGCTTTATACCCAGGACCCACCTTATGTTCTTTGTCAATGGCTTCTCTCTCCTCCCTATGGACAAAGCCAGAAACTCCACTCTATTCCTTATCTCCTATTTCCAATGGGTTTCCAAATACTACCATTTTATCCATGACTAGATAACCCTATAGGAATATTAAGTACCTTCTTAGGATGAGAATGAAGCAAAGTCATCTCCAATAGCATGAAAACAAAATTTGAGGGCAGCTAGGTGGCTCAGTCGGTTAAGCATCTGCCTTCGGCTCATGTCATGATCTTAGGGTCCTGAGATGGAGTCCCACATCCCATCAGCTCCATGCTCATCGGGGAGTCTGCTTCTCCCTCTCCCTCTGCCCTTCCCCCACAACCGTTCATGCGTGTGTGTGTGCGCGCGCGTGCGTGAGTTCTCTCTCCCTCTCTCTAATAAATAAAATCTTTAAAAAAAAAAACAAAATTTGAAAGAAGTGTATATTTGATGTTTCTATAAAAATATCAAAATATTGTTATAGGCAAAATCAGAAGTTTATTGGATTTTGTTATGTTTATTTTACAATTCAGTGTTTTTATTTTAAACAACATATGAGAGCTAGGGAGGATGCCATTAGCTTGTCAGTGCTTAGGGTCTTTGCATTTCTTAACCCAACCTAATTTTACCTTAAAGTCATGTCTTTGCTATCCAACTGCCACTGCTCAGGTTCTGGCCCTGCATTATAGCTTATATGACCTGCTCCTTTTAAGCTGGAGCCCTTGCCTCTCCTTAGAATCAGGTTTCTGCTGCCCAGATTACTTTTCTCTAAGACATATCATCATTCCCCAGCTGGAAATGGCTTCCCACCACCTGTGGCCAAGCCTAGATTCCCTAGCATAAATTTTAAGGCTCTCTGACATCTGAGCCCAAAGTACCTTGTGAGTTTTGTCTTCTATTATGTCCTTTCATGTCCCTTGCCAGGCTAGACAACCTGCCCTCTGCCTTCTCCTACACAGATCACCTTCAAAAGCCCCCCCCTTTACTCATGCTATTCCCTGGGACTGAAATTCCTGTCCACCTCTGCCACACATACCACCCCCAACCACCACCATTTTTCACCCAAACAATGATCCATTGTTTAGATCAACAAAAAGTTGGTGGGCTGAACTCATGGACTGTGGTGCTCAGGCAGCCATGACAACCATCAACTGTGACCCAACCCTGCCCGTGACACTCAAACACACAAGAGCAAAAAGGTTATTGGTTCTTTTCCCAATCCACCTCCTATTTTCATGATATGCGTACCTTGATTCATCCACATCTGCCTCACAGAACAACCCCATCCAAGTTGCTGGCTAGTGCTCAAAAGGGAATAGGGCAATACTGATAACTTTGCCACTCCCAGCTGGCCTTTGACCCTTGGGGTCCAATCGGAGCTCTCTTGACTTTGTGTCTCCTGGTTTCAGCTTTCAGAGTCATGATCAGAATTTGGGCACTTCTTCCACAACTTCTGGCACGTCACTAGACTTTCTAGTATTATCACCATTCCTGGTGCCAAATAAGTGCACTTGTAAATTAAAGATCTATCCTCAGTATCCAGCTGCCATATTTCTGGTGTCTAACGTAGCTTCAGCCACGAACAGTGAGGATGACACAGTGTAAATGTGCCACATCCAAATATCTCAGTATGCACTATGATGTCATTAGCATCCACCTTGTGCGCTGATGGAATTCGCTTCCTTACACTCTAGGTTTGAATCCTCCTGCTATGTGAAGCAGTTTTATAGTCATCATGGTTAGATCACTATCGTGTACAAATCTTTCTCTTTTAGGTTTCCAGGACCCAATGGCAATGTGGCAGAGGCCAGGTGGGGCAGGGTCCTCCATACCACCAAGCAAGTCTTGGGACACCAACTGGGTATCCATGAATTCAACTCAATTCTGACACTACCTACCCCTAGATAGCACCAGATTCTACAGGTTGGGGGCACAGTCCCACAAGATGCCCCTCCCCCAACTTCACACACCAGTAGCAAGCCCAGGTGGTTACCTGGTTTCTGACCAACCCGCTACAGATTGGGGGTTCCCACAACCCCCTCCTTCTTTTTCAGACTCAAGTCACAAATCCAGGTTGCTACTGTACTTCCGACCAACTGGCTATAAATCTGAGGTTCCTGAGAGACCTTCCTTAAGTTTGATTAATTTTCTAGAGCAGCTCACAGAACTCAGGAACCGTGTTTTCTCACTAGATTACCAATTTACTATAAAAGGATAACACTCAGGAACAGCCAGATAGAAGAGTGCAAGGTATGGGGGAAAGGCGCAGAGTTTCCATGCCCTCTCCCAGGCATGCCACTCTCCCCAAGTCTCCCCAAGTTTCTCCATCTGGAAGCTCTCTGAATTCTGTCCTTCTGGGTTTTTATGGAGGCTTTGTTACATAGTCTGATTGATAGAACTCAATCTCCAGCCACTCTCCCTTCCCCAGAGGTCAGGAGGGATAGGAAGTTCCAACCCTCCCATCACAGAGTTAGCTGCCCTGGCAACCCCATCCTTAGAAGCTTTCTAAAAGTCGCCTCACTTGCACAACAAAAGACAACTTTATTGCCCTCATCACCTAGGAAATTCTGAGGGTTCTAGGAATTCTGTGTCAAAACAGGGCCAAGACCAAATAAACTATATTTATTATTATAAACCACAATGTCACATCTTCCAACTGCTGAGAATTCAATATTATCTCTACCTTGTAACTAGACAAACTGAGTCCTGGAAATCAGGATTATTTTCTCCTGTACCAAAAGTCAGAGTCAAAGTTTCCTTCCTTTCAGATACAATGTTGCTCAAAAGTCATATCTGGGAAGGTGGGCAACAAGGAAGGCCAAATCCCTGAATAGACTGGAGAATACAGGATGGTGAGCCAGCTGCAGGTGTTGGGAGTACACTTCTCCCCACTTAACCTTGACCCCTGTGTCATTTCTTCTTACTTTCACCAGATAGGTGCTTACATTGTCAGCCCCATCCACAGAGAAAAAAGAAGTTAGACTAGGCCCCAAAGAATTCAGTCTGCAAGCTCATCCCCATTCAATCTAAAAGTCTGATAGCCAAGCCCCCGCTTTGGGCGATGGTCTAAAAACCAGCAGCCTGGTGAGACATGTAGCTCTGTTCGGCCTCGAACAGCAAGTGCTTTTGGTCACAGTAACAGGCTCTCCAAGGAAAAAGAAGGAATCCACTGCTGACGACACTCAGTCCTCTCAGGGTTGCTGACATCCCACAAAACAACTGGACCCCAGCCTCCATGACACCTGGACGTGCAAAGAGAAGGACTGAGCGAACTATAGAGCTGCTGCATCTTTTAAATGAATGTAAGTTTTCGGAGGCTACAATGGAGCCTAGTGAAAGAATTAATATGGCCCTTTTTAGAGCCAGTGACTGTGTCCAAAAAAAGATATGCGCTAACATTTAGTCAATATATTCCTCACCATTGACTATTTTCCCTGTCCATTCTAAGACACTCATTATCAGATAGCTTCACCCCAATGCTATCATTTCAACAGTCTGTTGCAGTTACACTGAAATGACATCAGCTCTTGTCCATTCTCACGATCAGATAAATGGGTGTAAAAGCCATTCTCTGTATATAGAAAGCTTTCATTATAATGTACTTTTGCTGGCATTTTTTTTAAGGGGGAGAGGAAGCTGACGGTATTCATACACTAAATCAGAGCCTTGAGTACAGCAGGAGAGGAGACGCCAAAACTCTGGCTCGGCTTGCATCACAACACTGACATCTGTTGGCTGCAAGCGCGCTGGATCCTCTGCAGCTGCGGGACCGCTCCTACGAAACTGAATCTCTTAACGGCCCTGGGCCATTTAAGATATGTGATGTCCTTCACTCCTAATAGATTGCAAACTTGTGTTCAGAGTTTCTTATGTTAGCCTTCAACTCTCTCACGAAACAAGACTTTATGCCATTTTAATTCTTTTCTAAAACAAATCAAACATTTGCGTATGCAACATCCACATCCATCCAAACAAGCTGCATAAATGAGAACTGTCATTTTACTGATACAATTTTGAAATGTACTTTATGAGGGAGATCACACAAAACACGCTTATTGACATATCAGCCCATCGCCCACACAAAGGCTTCCTGCTATTCAGCCTGCTAACTAGTCTCTCCTCCTCTCGACCTCATCCTCCTCTGTGTTCTTCACTTCTCCAGGATCCTACACTTGCCTTTTCTTCCTCTGCCTAACTATGAGGACCCACAAAGACTCCCTCTCCAGGCCTCCAGAGGCCTTTTAATGCACAGTGTCTATGGGACTGTATCTAAGCACATGGTTTAATATCCCATAGAATAAAGAACACCCTGACCTTTCCTCTCCTTTATCCCCTAAGTTTTCAAAGACTTAGAATAAAAGGGATTACCTCCAAAGCCCCTTATTTAATGCTGTGTTATCAATATTAATCAACATCTGTATCAATATCAATAACTTTATCATAAACACTGAACTATTTATTGTCCTCTTCTGAATCAACACCCCATCCCAACTCCCCCGTTTCTACCAACTACAGCACCACCCTCCCAGGCCCTTAACTGCAGTCGGACGTGGTGTTGGTGTGGGTGTCCTGGCTGGCTCCCTTCTTTTCTCTCCCACAACATTCCTGATCCCTCCCCCAGCAGGAGGCCTGACCCCCATCCACCTGCCTCTCACCCAGACAGACACAACAGAACGTTCTTCCTCTTCCATGACACAATTTCTATCTATGTACTGAGGACTCCTACATCCCCTTCTCCAGCCTAGACCTCTCCCCTAAACTCCAGACCCACGTAATCCACAACTGCTCATCTTCGCGTGGCTATCCCCCTGGGGTACCTGCAACTCCACACACCTAAAATCAAACTCCTATTCTTTCTTCCTTCCCCACAAACTGCTTCCCTTTCCTCTGTTCCTTATCTCTGTAAATAGAGAGATTATTAGCTTTGCCATCCAAGCCAAAAACTGGGAGTGACCCACAACTTTATCTGTCCCTCAGATATCATGTCCATCAATCACAGAAGCTTAATTAATTCACCTGTTGATTCCAGCTGCTGGGTTACGCTTTATTTCATTCATGTCTCACCAACCCAACTGTAGCAGAGACCACGGTCTACCGCCTAAGATTTGGACTCCTCTTCTGTAGCATGGAATTGTCACAGGGAAACAGCTGTCCAGACAGACACTCTATTTTCTAAGCCCCTGGTATCTGGTGTGGGGAAGAGAGCATATGATTAGCTATTGCCCATGGAATATAAGCTGATGTGACTTGTACTACTTAGCATTTGCAAAGCAGACGTACATCCCCAAGGCTCTTTCCTCGTCCACCAGCAGAACGGAGCAGACTCTGGGGTCTGAGAGGATGATGGGACCATGCGATAGAGGGACCCTAGGTCTCCGAATGAGACCCAGAACGCTGTCTGCCTGGAATCCCCATATTGGGCTGTGACACAGCATGGAAACAACTTTTGTTGTGTTGAGGCATGGAGAGTTCTGGGCTTGTCCGTTACAGCACCTGAAGCGCTCTCTGACCCTCCCTAGGTCAGGGCACCATCACTGCTCCCCCAGGCTCCTGCAGGTGACTCTCAGCTGATTCTGTGCCTTTAGCCCTGTCTGCGCGCCCCTCCCCTGTGGCATGTAAGCTCCCTGGAGGCACCCATCAGGAAGCCCAGCCCCTGGTATGCAGTAAAAATGACTAGGATCCTTTCCTCCTAATTTCTCCCTAGCTCATACTCTCCTCTCTTGGTTTCTATTACCTCGTGTCCCTCTTCCTCTTATCCTGACCACATGCACACGCATACACAGTCTCGCTCGCTCGCTCTCTCTCTCTCTCTCTCACCAAGGGTCCACTTGAGCCCTCATTACACACTCCTGAGGGAAGAACTGAGGTTCACTCTTCACAGAGCTTCACAGCAAATGTTCAATAAATGCCACCCACTGAAGCCAATAATTTGCTTTAAATAATACTCTACCTACCATCCTCTAGATGACTCTGGGTCCAAACTTTTTTTCATATATTTGAATTAGAGGGACTTTAATAAATTATACTTAAATTTAAAATGAAACACAGCCTTTACAAAGAAAAGCATCTCTCCATTACCTCCTTTGTGACTGTGGAGTTTTCCAAAGGGGAAATAGATTGTTAGAGTATGAAATAGGCAATTAGTTCCAATGTATAGTTATCATTAATAACAATTAATAGTAAAAATTATAGTTTAGTGTCTATTAAACCAGTGCCTGGCTCACACAGTAAATGCGCTGCCAAATATCTAATTTAGTTCTAACAACAACCTATAAAGCAGTTTTCTTGCTGTTTCTGAATTTTATCAACTTCTCCCCAAGCTTCCTTTCTCGGAAGAGTCCAGAACTGAGGAAGGGAGCTCTCCTTGAGACACCTGAAAGGCTCACTGCTGAGGCCTTCTGAAAGACAAGGGGTCTAGTGAGCATGCCAGAACATAGCTCATGAAGAAGAGCCAGGGGCTGTCAGCCTCAGAGAAGATTCTCCCATCTTCACAGGGGGGCTGCTGGGAAGGTAGGGGGAAATCCTGGAGATGCAACACCTAGTCCCCAGACAGACACCATTATCACCCCTGTAATCCACCCATGTCATATGCTCCACTCATCACACAGTCCGTACGTCAATGTCTGCCGTGTGGTCAGTCAAATGACATGCGTCATCTTAAGCACAAGGGAGCTATGCTCCCAGCATTCCTAGGACACACAGACCAGCCCAGAACCAAAATCCCTTCAAACCATTCAACATAGCACCCCTCAAAGAGATAAAACCTAGCTCTCAAGTAAATTTGTTAAAGCCCTCAGATGTGCCTTACCATGCATTTGAAGAATTATTTTTCATTTACGAGCTGTACATTATCACTTTGTGTGCGGCCATCATATATATTATGCTGCACAAAAATAATTGATTACTTATGAGTGACAGAGTAATTGGCACTACCCCAGTTATTCAGCTGTTTTTATGCATTATAATTACTAGCTTCGGTACACTAGACAGAATTTAATGTTCTTGAAAATTAATATTATTGAAAAACTTGATACAAAAGCATGTAATGTTCTTAAATTAAAAACCTGTCACACAGTGATAGAGTCTCACATTGTTGGCTATTTATCAACATTTTGTTTTAATCACTTCAAACCTTTTTATCAAGGTACCGAGACTGGCGCTCATGTCAATTCAGTACAACTGAATTCTAGTTGCTCACAATCTGAATTAAAGTTTGCAATAATAATATTACATGTTTAATGTTGTCTCAGAGACCTAGAATCTTTTGCCTACTGACCTGCATTATAGCTATGAGTTCCTTGAAAGCAAAAACAGAGGCATTTATATATGATCCTAGTAAGTGCCTGGTGTGCTAAGGCTGCATGAAATATATTAAAGAAATAGAATAATATACAACAAGGACTTCCAGGGGGCGCCTGGGTGGCTCAGTTGGTTAAGCGACTGCCTTCGGCTCAGGTCATGATCCTGGAGTCCCTGGATTGAGTCCCGCATCGGGCTCCCTGCTCAGCAGGGGGTCTGCTTCTCCCTCTGACCCTCCCCCCTCTCATGTGCTTTCTCTCTCTCATTCTTTCTCTCTCGCAAATAAATAAAATCTTAAAAAAAAAAAAAAACAAGGACTTCCATGAACTCACTAGAAGAAATTCCATCTTCTGTACTAGGTCTAGGTGTGATACAGCAGAGACCCTGCCAAGATAAGAGACATGGTTGTGAAGCTGGATGGGGTCCTAACTGAATGTCATCCTACCCAGGGTGAGAGTACCAAGATAGGAGATCTGTCATTATGCTTTTGATTGAATAAGGAGAACCCTCCCCCCCTTAAAATGACTTAATCCCGGTCTCCCAAAATGCTCATGACTTCCTGAAACCTGTTTTCCTTTTCAGCACTCTGATAAATTTCTGCATCCTGCAGTCTCTTTCTTTTTTTTTTTTTTAAGATTTTATTTGTCAAAGAGAGAGTGGGGGGGTGGAGAGAGAGATAGAAACAGCACAAGCAGGGGGAGCGGCAGGCAGAGGGGGAAGCAGACTCTCCGTTGAGCAGGGAGCCTGATGTGGGACTCGATCCCAGGACCCTGGGGTCATGACCTGAGCCAAAGGCAGACCCTTAACCGACTGAGCCACCCAGTCGCCCTATTGCAGTCTCTTTCTTTCCTCTTCTATTCTGTTTGCCTTTCTATTTTTAATAGCACAAATTTTACATGTTTCATTGAGTGCCATTCATCTGGGTGGGTCTTCTCCACTCTGCCACAGTCCCCCCTGCCCCATGAACCGCCAGGCCACACTAGCCATCTGGGGGTGGCTTTCCTGACTGGTCTCTCTCCTGAATTCATTTTCCCTGATCCTTCCTTCCCAATCCCGTCCATCTCTTTTCTCTTCCTCAGCAGTTGGCCAACATATGGAACTATGGCGTGCTTAAACACTTAATTCTTAAGTGCTTACATAGTACTTTCAGTTGCCTGTTCCTAATGCAAGAACCAGATTCGCAGACTCTTTTTTCAATCTTATTACTTCCTTTATAATAATAATTAAAGTTATGTTTTACTCCTGTGGCTCATGAATTGCTTTTTTATTTCTGTTAGCAGAAGTCCCTTAATAGAAAATGATTTCCCATCCCCAGTATAGTGGCTTAATAGATAGATATGAATCAAAGAATCATAGAACATTTTACTATTATTAGTTTTAAGAAAATTAAAGTTAGAAAAGACAGGGCTAGCATCAATTTTAAATGTGAAGCCAAAATTCTAATATTTCCTTCATAATCATATTAATAGACTAACATAATTTCAAGTAATGGACTATATTGTTCTAATATACATCAATTTAATAATCAAAGTGATATCTGCCAACCTGATTAACTTCCATAAACTTGCATGAAAAATGCTTTTTATCACATACTATGTACAAAAAATCAAAATGCATTATAAACCTAAGATTTTAGTTCTTACTATAATTAATAAGAACTAAAACTACATATTTCACTTAGAAGGAAATAATAGGAGTAAATCTTTGTGACCTTGGATTAGGAAATGTTTTCTTAATATGACAAAAAAAGTCCAAGTGACCTAAAAAACAGATAAATTGGACTTCATCAATATTAAAAACTTTGTGCTTTGGAGAACACCATCAAGAAAGCAAAAAGACAACCCACAGAATGGGAGAAACATTTGCAAATTACGTATCTGATAAAGGTCTACTATCCAGGATACAAAGAACTCTTAACACTCAACCCAATTAAAAATGGGCCAAGGATATGAACAGCTATTTCTCCCAAGATGATATACAATGGTCAATAAGCACATGAAAAGATGTTCAACATTATTAATCATTAAGGAAATACAAACCAAAACCATTATGAGATACCACCTCACACCCACTAGGTTGGCTATAATCAAAAGAGTTCTGGGCTTGTCGGTTACAGCACCCAAAAAGAAAATAACAAGTGTGGGCAAGATGTGGAAAAAGCAGATCTCTCAGACCATGTTGGGAGGGCTATAAAATAGTGCAGCCACTCTGGAAAACAGTCTGGCAGGTCCTCAAAAATCTAAACACAGAGTTACCATATGACCCAGCAATTCTACTCCTAGGTATATGCCCCCCAAATATGAAAACATACATTCCACAGGGCACCTGGGTGGCTCAGTCAGTTGAGCATCTGAGTCTTGATTTCAGCTCAGGTCATGATCTCAGGGTCATGGGATCAAGCCCCGCATGGGGCTCTGTGCTCACAGCAGAGTCTGTGTGAGATTCCGTCTGCTCCTCCCCACCCCAAATAAATAAATATATAAAATCTTAAAAAAAAAAAAATACATCCACACAAAAACTAATACATGAATGTTCATAGCAGCATTATTCACAATAACCAAAAAGTGGAAGGACCCAAATGTCCACGGATTGATAAATGAATAAACAAAATGTAGTATATTTACACAATGGAATATTTTTCATCTGTTAAAAGGCAACTGATTCAGGCGCCTGGGTGGCTCAGTCGGTTAAGCGGTAAGTGTCTGCCTTCGGCTCAGGTCATGATCCCAGGGTCCTGGAATCGAGCCCCACATCGGGCTCCCTGCCCAGCGGAAAGCCTGCTTCTCCCTCTCCCACTCCCCCTGCTTGTGTTCCCTCTCTCGCTGTGACTCTCTCTGTCAAATAAATAAATCTTTATTAAAAAAAAAAAGGCAACTGATTCATACTACAACATGGATGAACCTTGAAAATATTATGCTAAGTGAAAGAAGCCAGACACAAAAGGCCACATATTGAATTATTCCATTTATTCATGTGCAGAATAGGCAAACCAGGGGCTGGTGATGGTTCCAACAACTCTGTGAATATACTAAAAACCACTGAATGATATATTTTAAAAGGGTGAATATTATGCTATGTAAATTATATCTCAACAAACTGTTATTTCTAAGTGCTTATTGCTAGAATGTGCTTGGGCTCTCATCAGTGAAGGAGTTTCCAGAGATGGGGGTGGGGAAGTGCCTAAGGCCTAGAAGGGATAGAATTCCATTCCAGGACACCAGGCTCTTCACCTGGCCTTCCCCCCTTTTTGCTTTCTTAGTTAACTCAGAAAATCAGCCATGTGTTGATGTCATTTTAGGTAAATTAACTTTTCCTGACCTCAGTTTTCTTTTCTAAGGTATTCACCCCAGGGAGTCAGCACCTGGACCTTCCGAGCACACACCGGAGTGAGGGCAGCTACTATTTTACTCCTAGCTCTACCAGATGGGAGACTTTGCTCATGTTAGTTCACCTGGCCAGGCCTCATTCATCCTCACTATAAAATGGGGATAATTTACACTCACCCCACAGACTGCAGAGAATGAAACACTATACATTTATTGGGATCCTTGACAGGGACTAAGCACTCTGCAAATGCAGCTTTTATTGGCTCAAAGGCTCCTTCCTGTTCTCCAAGTCTCCGGGCTATCCAGTGGAATTCCAGCTTCGATAGTATATGTGATAAAAATAGTAACGCTACTTCCAACAGTTGAGAAGGTTGTCATAATTCAGTGAAGTATGAGCCAAAAAAGATGGAATACATAGCAAGAGTTGTTTAGCCAGCCAATAGAATACAAAAACATGTCATTTTTAGCATGCATCATTATAAACTGTCATTCTAAGGAACAAGTCAAAGGAAAACTAAATAAGAGGGGAAATAGTAACGAACATAGAATTAGGACTTAAGTCAGCGTGACATAGAGCTTAAAAGAGTAAGAAAAAGCTAAAGTCCTCTTGTCATTCTATACAAGCATGGCCATCACAACGGGGTGGACTTGATGCTTTTTTCCATCTTCTGCCAGTTGCCTGATTGCTCAGAGAAAGTCGTTTCTATAACCTGGCTAAATTCTGGGCCATGACTTTCTTCTACTGAAGATTGATCTGGCAGCTCACAGGACTGCCGGTGGGGGGTAAGTGTAAGTGTGTGTTTAGCCGTGGTGACACTGTTCTCCCTGCCCCTTATGTTCTGAGTCAGAGAGAAGACACTTTGATGATGGCGTAGGGTTTTTTTCCTCCTCATTGGATGCCTGCATGCTTGACATGCTATTTCTTAGATCGTCAAGCAAGCATTACTGTCATCATTTGCCAAACGACAAAATTATAGGGATGTCTCCCCTGACTGCTTTGATGGACTGACTTCCAGCTCTCAAGGTAACTTCCCTTTTCCTCCAGCAGTAAACTTATCTAAAAGTTAATTACCAGCCATTAGCTCTCCTACTGAGCTAGCTCAGGAGTCTAAGTTGAGAGTGAGGAAAGGAGGTGGGGAGGGAATCACATAAGTTACCCTCTGATTTTTCTTGAAAAATAGAGAAACAGAAGCAATACTAAAAGAGAGTCTTGGTACCAACAACAACAAACTCCTGCAAGAAAAATCCCTTAGACTGCTGTAAGATAACATGGTCTCATTTCATTTTTAAAGAAATATGTGCTCCACTAAGAAACAGTAGACGGTGATTAAATCTAGAGCCATTCAAATCCCTCCAAGCCTGTGGACATATCATAGAATAAAAAACATACTGGTGTTCACAGGTCAGCCCAGCTGCAGTAGATATGCCAACGTGGGAGAAGGGGAGAGCAGACACACACTTCACATAAACCCTCTAAAACTTATTGTCCTTCATCTTCAAGGGTGCCCATGGGGAAAATGGCAATCCATGAACACAAATGACACATTATCCTGAATCTTAATTTTAAATAAATGAAAATGATGCTATCCAACAAATTATTCCATAGCACCAGTAACTGTTCAATTATGCAGGCCTCATCAAAACAGCTGACATGCACAATGACATTTACAATAACGTTATTCCATCTTAATCTAGTCTTGCCATTTGTGAGACTCCACAGTTAATGCAGCCTACCATGGGTTACCATTTTGGCAAACTGGAATATTGCATGTAAGTGATATAGACACTTAATAGAGAAATTGATTCAGAAAAGGGAACCAAAACAAATTCTGGAAAATTTGAGGCATATTAAAATAAAAATATTTGGCATTCAAATAGATGACCTATTACAAAGTCTATGCATTTGCATACTTTATTTTGGAAGGGAATGAATGAACTCCAGAGTCAGATGAACTGGGTTTGAACTTTGGTTCTTTTTTTTTTCTTAAGATTTTATTCATTTGTCAGAGAGAGAGTGAGCACGAGCAGGGGGAGCAGCAGGCAGAGAGAAGCAGGCTCCTCGCTGAGCAAGGAGCCCATTTTATCAGTAAAATGGGAATAGAAATTGTACTTATCTTATAGGCTTGAAAGGCGGATTAAATGAGTTAACATGAGTAAAATACTTCTAACGGTGTCTGGTGCATGGAAGTACCACACAGGAGTCAGCTGTCATTACATCTACTATACTAGAGGGGGGGGGGGGGGGCTCCAGTAGGGTACCGTTTTAGCAAGAAAAACACAAGTGGGCCCCTTGGCTTGGCACTTCTGGATGCCTGGGCCCCAAATCCAACCTGAATGATGATCTGAACCAACAGATGAACCCTTCTATTAGCAATGGAAGGAGGCATTCATGAGTTCTGTTTGGTTCAGGTACCTTCAACTCCTGAACATCCAAGGGATGGGAAAGAGCATGGTCTGGATCAGCAAACATTAATTAAGAGATGCCATAACAAGACCATCCATGCACTACCACATTGCAGAAAACTGTAATACAGTCTACCCATAATAACACTTATAAAGCAGTTTTGACAAGTCAGAAAGCACTTCATGATCCGAACATTATTATGAGCCTTTGTTATCCCTATACTACAGAGGTACAGACATAGGATATCGAGTTGAACTTACATCAACTATATCCTAGAAATAGTCCCCTTTCTAAATTAAATATCCCTGACATGAGTATTCTTACTTACAACTTGGCTTTGGGGGTTTTTGTTGTTGTTGTCGTCGTTGTTGTTTTGGGTTTTTTTAATTTTCCAGTTCATTGAATTCTCTTTTGCTGTGTTCTTCACCCAGCCCCTCAGAGGGTTTTTCCCAGCTCACCACACAGACTGACTACCCTCTGAATGTAGAACCCCGAAATCAAATATCCAGCCCTAGTAAGCACTGCAATAGTAATTCCAATATCCTCACCTCCTTGTATTTTCTTTCCCCACAAACAATGTTTTACAAGATTTTATCAGGGCGCCTGCGTGGCTCAGTCGTTAAGCGTCTTGCCTTCGGCTCAGGTCATGATCCCAGGTCCTGGGGTGGAGCCCCACATTGGACTCCCTGCTCGGCAGGGAGCCTGCTTCTCCCTCTCCCACTCCCCCTGCTTGTGTTCCCTCTCTCGCTCTCTCTCTATCAAATAAATACATTTTTAAAAAATCTTAAAAAATAAAAGATTTTATCTACTGAAATGCAATCATTGACTCTCCATTTGCTTGTTGAAGGACATCTAAGTGGTTTCCAATTTTTAGTGATTACAAACAAAGCTTTTATGAACATTTGGGTACAACTTTTTGTGTGAACACAAGTTTTCATTTCTCTGGGATAAATGTTCAAGAGTACAATTGCTTGGGTATATGGTAGTTGCATGTTTCATTCTATAAGAAACTTCCAAACTGTCTTCTGGGGTGGCTGTATCATTTTACATTCCCACACACGACCTCAGAGTGATCCATTTTATCCACATCCTCACCAGCATTCAGTGGTGTCATTATTTTTCATTATCGCCGTTCTGATAGGCATATAGTAATAGCTCATTGCAGTTAAATTTGCATATCTCTAATGACTAGTGATGTCAAACATCTTTTCATGTGCTTATTTGCCATCTGTATATCCTCTTCAGTGAAATGTCTGTCCATGTCTTTTTGCCCGTTTTCTAATTGCGCTGTTTGGTTTTTCCTATTGAGTCTTCAAAATTCTTTATATATTCTAGATGCTCGCCTTTTATAGAACATGTGGTCAGCACATATTTTCTCCCAGTCTGTAGCTAATCTCTTCATCTTCTTTACGTAGTCTTTCACAAAGCAAAAGCTTTTCATTTAGTGAGGTCCAATTTATCCATTTTCCTACTATGAGTCATGCTTTTTGTGTCAAGCTTAAGAACCCCACAGCAGGAGTCATTACATTAGAATTAAGGTGCCTACGAACTCACCCAGGTTTGTCCAGGATGGGACTTTCCTGGCTTTAGCACCGGAAGTCCCACATCCTGGGGAACCCCCCAGTCTCGGACAAACCGGGACAGTTGCTCACCCAAACTAGAACCAATGAAGTCCTGCCCCTCTTTTGCACCAAAGCAGCCTCAGCTGAGCAGTGGAGGGGCTAATGCCAGAGCGACACCACATCCTAGGACTTAGACTCAGGATCTGATGTCACGGACACATGAGTAGCTGTGACGCCACGAAGTTCTGAAGGGAACACACAGTAGCTTTGCGACTTCCTCTCTCACGACAATGAGCGTGATGTTCTGGAAAGGCGGGCTGGCAGGAAGGCTTTGGGCCAAGGATGCTCAGTCCTGGGTGCACTAGATGCCCCTGAAAAGCACTTCAAAACTGCTGTTGACTGAGCCCCATCCCAGACCAGGGCCTCTCTCCAAGTGGGAGTGGGGCTCAGACATCTATGAGTCCCCAAAACTCCCGAAGTGATTCCAAAGTGCAGCCAGGGTGAGACCCTCTCTGCTGCAGGCTCCAGGAGTGCAAACTGCTTGTGGACAGGGATGAGAGCTATTTGCCACCACTGTGCCCACAGCACCTCGGGCAGTGCCTACATATAGTAGGCATCCAGTATACATTTAATGCATTTTTTAAATGAGCGAATAATATAGAAATGATAAAAGATTGGGACCAAATATCATTTACTTTGTGTCTCCTGCTTGGAACCAAAGGATCAAATGAGGTGCAAGAAAAACTGTAGGATAAGCTCCCTAAAACCAGACTGTCCCCAAGCCTTTCCCAATCTCCCGAAAAGTTACTGGAGTTGAAAAGCCAAGAACTCCCTGATGGCCTCAATGTGCATTTTTATCCCCATCATCTTACAGATGGATAATTTGGCTGTGGGACAGTGAGAACTGTACCTCACCTCTTGGTGAGTTAAAATCCAGACCCCCGGCAGCATCAGCAATCACCAAGGAGCTCCTTAGAAATACAGATTTTCAGGCCCCATCCCAGAGCAACAGAATCACAATGTGCATTTTAAAAGACCCCGGGTCCTTTGCAGCTCCTTAAAGTTTAAGAAGCACTGTCTAACCCAGAAGGCTGAGAAGTCTCTGCGGGGAAGAATCAGCTGACTACGCTGGGCCCCTGGGAGAGTCCAGAAAGGAAGAGATCCCCAGAGGAGGTTGGGGGAAGAGGTGGCCACACCCTAAGGCCAAATCTCAGAGCTTTTTTGACCTTCACAAAACCCCCAAAGCATCTAAGGACTTGAATCCTTAACTCACCAAGTCTAAACCTTGAGCAGATAAACTGACAGGGCCTGGGAGAACAACCTGTAGATGCCTAAGAATGTTTATATTTACCTCCTGAAAAATCTGGGTGAATTTAGAGCCGTGATCAGTTACTAAGTATCATCCTGAGATGGATCAAAGAATGTGGCCCCATCTCTGAATCACCTGGCAGAGGCAAGCTCTTTGGGGTTTGCTCAGGGAGGCCGGGTGGGTGGACCTCCTTGCTCCCTCGCCCGCGTGGCCAGAGTTCTGTAATTTCCATATGACGTCCGCTGTGCTCAGCAATCCCCCACAAGCACCAAGATCCCTTAGGAACCCTCGCTTGTAACTACCCCCCCCCCATGTTAGTTAGCCTACGGGCATTCCTCACCTGAGCTTGCGGTGGGAAGCTGTTCTTGTCATCATTGACTTCATCCTAAAAGCAGCCCCTGTGGGGTTTACAGATGGGAAGAAGTGGCTGTGGTCCTCTTTTGTACAGCAGGGGGACTTACACCTGCGAGGAAATCTTTTTTTTTTTTTTTTTTTTTTGCAAATTCTAGATACCTTTATGCAATTTTCTCCAGATTCTAGTATCACCTTCCCGTCCTTCCCTGCAGAGACAATAGCAGAAGTTCACGGAGAACAGCCCCCAAACCAGGGTGAACATCAAGGGAAAAGCTAACGCCTCAACTCCCTGCATCCAAAGCACCTCTCTGCCCTCCATGTAACCTGACCATAGCTCCACACACAGAGAAGCACAGAATGGGCGCTCTCGGCTAGAAACTGTGGTGAAATAATTATGCTTTGCCCTCAACGAAATTACTTAAACTACTTTCTGCTTTGCAGCATCATACACAGAAAACATTTTTCATGCCCGGGGCCGTGGCCTGAGGCAGTTTTTGCATTCTGCATCAGGAGGAAATTGATTAACATGAATGTTTTAGCTGTGGTTGTTGTTTGTGTATAAACTTTTGTTAAAACAAGTACGGCAGAATAAATGACCTTTATGTAGACACCTATTAAGGCACTAAAAGGCTTGGCTACATTCATCTGAGACGCGTACACATAACGAGTGGAACAATGAGGGGATCAGCAGCTGCAAGGGGTTGAATTGAATTCTTCAACAATAGAAAAGTTTTTCAGACCCAAATACCAGCAATCAAAGAGAATTTTTGCAGATAATCCGAAAGAAAGAAAATAATAAAATTAAAAAAAAATGCTAGCCAACTTTGCACCAGTTAGCATAAGGTTGCCATCTGAAACATGTCAGCTTAAGAGCAGACCGTACCACCATTCTTTTGCCCAACTGCAGTATTCAGAACTGTTTCCCCAAATAATCCCAGATGGCATGCCACAAAATTTCAATTCATTTTAAAAGCTTTCTTTGCTGTTATTATGTGATTGAAAGTGCAAAAGCAAGTTGCCATTCTCATGGCGCTATTTGCATTGGCCATTATCCCCTAAAATCCCCTTTAAACAGCTACATTGTCAGCCCATAGGCCTCATTTAGAACTACAAAAAAGCCCAGATTAATTCGATCAAAGAAAGAGCCAAGTACAAAATGCACTTTTCAAACTGTATCAGAGTGGGTTCGCTTTACAGATCGCTTCGGGGCAAGAACCGCAGGGGAAAGAAAGCCCTGAAATAAAGCTTGGTTACGAAGCGAAATAACTAGGTTTGGCTCCTTCTCTGATTTATTGGAGCACCTCAAGGCGAAAATCTCCAATTAAAAATTCTTAGAGTGCAAGATATTTAAATATAAATGCTGAAACAGACCCCCACAAATCTCAGCATCCCGTGTGTACCCTTGGCTCTCAGTCACCATTCTTAGGAGGAGGCCCTTGGAAGCCTCGCCTGGGTAACCTGGTTAGGAGTGGGTATTTCTGAAGTCGCAAACACCCCAGTCAGCCAGAGGGCTTGGCACTTGTAAACATTTATATCCGACTCTCCTCGCCCCATCCCCGGAGGAAATGTTTTTAAGTTACCGCAAGAAAAGAAACGGCTGGAAAACAAAGGAAAACGGTGATGACAACATTTCTTTCCACGAAACAAAACATGCCCAAGATTCGGGTCGAATTCCGGGCTTAGGAGCCTGCTTGCGAGCCCCGCTTCTACAGGCAGGCAGGCGGGACTGTCGGTCGGTCGCGGGGGCTGTCGCTTTGTTTTAGTCTCACCTGGGGGTCTGGAGGTGGGGGAGAGAGCTGGGGTGAGCCAGGCTGGAGTTGGGGTCTCTTAGGGACGCTCCATTAGTGTCCTAGGCGGGGCGAGCGGCGTCCGCTGGAGCTGGTGCGGCGGCGCGCGGCGGGCGGGCTCCCTCCCTCTCCGCCCCAAGCAGCGCCCCTTCAGCGGCCGCTTTTGTGCGCCGAGAACATTTTACTGGGGAGGGAAGGGCAGCACAAAGGTAGGGCTACGGGACGGGTCTTGCTGGATGTGCCGCTGCCTCTTCAGGGACCGAGCGGAGCCAGGAGAGTGCCGAAAACAACGGGCAGCTGCAGTAAATACCAAAGTCATTTGCAGGAGGGAGGAACCCCGGGAGGATCTCAGCCGGGTGTTTCAGCTCAAGCTTTTGCTCCGCGACGGACGCACTCGAAGTCCTGAGTGGTCTGCTGTCCCCCCAGACCCACCCTGGAAACAAAAGAACATCGTGCTGCTGTCATCACATCGCATAGAATGTTTAGAAAGGGCCACGCTTACCAAGACGCTCCAGCCAGCCAACACCGGTCCTGAACTTCTTGGCCGCATGCTAGAAATGCACCGGGCTGGTGAGTTACTCAGCTGGCTCCTAGGTGTTCACCACCCCCAACCACCAAATCCTCATCGTCCTGAGAGTTGTCTAGAGGAAACACATATGGATAGAAAACCGCAAACTCGAAGTCAGGAAAACGGAGAAAGAAGTAAACGGTGAATACATATACAGGAGAGAGAATATAGAATCGAGTTGTTTTCAGTGAAGGAAAACATTCCATCTTCCCCCCAAAATCTCCGAAACAAATTATGCAGACTCTTTCCTTGATGCTCCTTTTAATCACAGCAACACAATACAAAGAAAAACGGTTCTGGTTTTTTGAGACCTGGATAAACTTTCTGAAATTCTGCAAACCTAAACCTGGAGAGGAAAGACAACTGTTGATTCGTAGGAGACAAATTGAATCCCTGTGAGAAAACACACCCACAGTAATTTCTTTCTAGTGAATTTCGGCAGACTGGTAACTAGTTGGAATGGGAATGTTTCCTGTGACTTTATATAGGTCTCACTGAAGCCCTAACTGAAAACACAATTACTTCCCTTGATGGGAAATATGTGTTTGATCATGAGTCCAGAATATTCCAAGCAAAGTAAGAAAGGAAGATCAGTGCCTTCCTTGTTACTACCACTGCCAGCATTCAGACACCCAAGGTGGTCCCATCGGGACTCACAAGGACATTATTTAAGGCAAATCTCTTGAGTTTTTTGTTTTTTGTTTTTTGTTTTTTTTTTAGGAGAGCAGGAGAAGAAAGGAACACGTGCTGTGATATATCGTAAAAGCCTCAAGGCTCTGTTAGGAGATCTGAATTCTGGTACTGGATCTGCCTCTGATTAACAGAATGACCTTGGCTTAGTCGCCTTCCCTCTCCAGATCTTAACTTTCCTCATCCATAAAATAAGGCTAAACCAGATGATTTCGAAGGGCCACCCAAAAAAATTTCAAAGAACGATGAGAGCTTTCCTCTAGAGAATACAGACAACGGTAATACAATGGGTCTAAAATGAGTTTCTCATGTTATGTGCTTTCTAGGTAACAGAATAGCTTCATCGGCATAGGTTTGGCTTGAAAGGTTTCCTCCCCTAACCTGCTAAAGGCTCTGGTCCTCCCTAGGCTATGCATAAGAATTAACTTCAGCCAGGTCTATTTGAAATTAGCCGTGAAGTTTCTGGCAGTTGGCTGCAACAACTGATCCCCAGTCTGAATCCTCCATAGGGAAGCCTACTTGACCTATCTGGGCATGGAACCCAAGCTCTTAGTCTCCTAGAAACAGTTTCTATGTCCTCTTCAGTCAAATGAAAAACAGGATGCCATTAAAAAGAAATTTATTTGACAAATATTTATCTGAAACATTTTCTATTTATAAAAGGGAATTCTTGGTTTAGTCATAAATAATTCTATTACAGGTATCAGTATCCATGCATTCATTCAAGAAATATTTATTGAGCACCCACATTGCACCAAGCACTCTTCTAGGTTCAATAAATCCAAGAGTGGAAAAGAATAAGTTCTCTGTTCTCATGGAGCTTACACTCTAATGAGAGGGGCCAGGAAGAGACAGTAAACAAAAATAAGTGTAGGGCGGTGGGACAGGAAGGGGGTGGGCTACACCTCATCGGTGGACTCTTTGGAAAAACTAGCCATGCATAGCTCAGGGAGGAGCGCACTCTGGGCAGAGGGAAGAGCTAGGGACAGAAAGAAAGCCAGTGTGGCTAGAATGCAATGGTGGAGGAAGTGAGTGGTGTGAAATAAAGTCAGAGAGATAGGTTTGAGCTAGACCACTTATGTGATTTGATTTTATGCTAATTATAGGAGGGTGCATATCAGAGAGTTTTAAGCAGGCTAGCGACATGATCTACATTCCCTTTTTAGAAAGTATTCCTGCTCTGGGAAGAGCAGATTCTAGGTGGAGCAAGTATAGAAGGGAGGTTATTTCAATAATACAAGGAACGGTAAAAGTGGCTTCTACTGGAAGTCATGGTGAAGTGAGCGTATTCAAGACGTGTCTTGGGAGACTTGTTACTAGAGCAAATGGGGAGTAGTCAAGGGAGAGGACACCGAGGAAAAGAGAGAAGTGTAACTTTCAGATGTGAGAATTGAGCAACTCACTAAGGGAGAAGCAAGTCTGGTGGGGTGGGAGGAATTAAGAGCTCTGGTATGGCAGCATGAAGTTTGAAATGCCTGATTAAATTTATGCGGCAATATGGGCAGTTGGACACATGAGTTAGGAGCTGCAGGGAAAGGTCGCTGGGATAGGGTCAATGACAATCATGATCAATAATTCAGATAAATGGAACAGAGACCCTCCAATCCAGTTCACCTGGGACGTGTAGTTGGTTAATAAATCAAATTCTTGGGGCGCCTGGGTGGCTCAGATGGTTAAGCATCTGCCTTTGGCTCAGGTCATGATCCCAGGATGCTGGGATCGAGTCCCACATTGGGCTCCCTGCTCCTTGGGAGCCTGCTTCTCCCTCTGCCTCTCTGTCTCTGTCTCTGTCTCTCTCTCTCTCTGTGTGTGTCTCTCATGAATAAATAAATAAAATCTTTAAAAAAATAAATAAATCGAACTCTTCAGGATGTCTGGGTGGCTCAGTCAGTTAGGTGTCTGCCTTTGGCTCCGGTCATGATCCCAGGGTCCTGGGATCGAGCCCCGCATTGGGCTTCTTGCTCATCAGGGAGTCTGCTTCTCCCTCTGCCTTTCCCCCTGCTTGTGTGCTCTCTCCCTGACAAATAAATCAATAAAATCTTTTTTAAAAAATAAATAAATCAAACACTACCTTGGTGCTGCTGTGGCACTCTTGGTCTCAACTGAATCCAAGGATTTTGGTCACTTGTTCCAGACTAGCTGCCACAATCCAACAGTTTCTACCTTTGTGCCCACACCCTACATCTCTCACATTGACCTCCAGGTTTTTCCAGAGGATCTCCTTATTGAGGCAGACCATATATATATATATATATATTGCCCACATATGTGCAATTGGGAAGTGTGAGGAAATTAATGTCCCATGGAATAGATGATAGATCTTTGACTGAGGCAAAATGGCAGCTGACAGATAGATTCTTCCTTCCACTGGACTCTATGTGAACTGACCCGAAAACAAAACACAGCAAAGCCTGTCAGAAAATTATCTCATGAGCTTGAGAAATCAGTCATTTTTTTTTAAGATTTTATTTTTAGGGGCACCTGGGTGGCTCAGTCAGTTGAGCATCTGCCTTCAGCTCAGGTCATCATCCCGGGGTCCTGGGATGGAGCCCTGCATCACCTCGAGACCCGTGTCAGGCTCCCTGCTCATAGGGGAAGTCAGCTTCTCCTTCTCCCTCTGCTCCTCCTTCTGCTCATGCTATCTCTCTCTCACTCTCTCTCTCAAATAAATAAAATCTTAAAAAAAAAAGATTTTATTTTTAAGTAATCTCTACACCCAATGTGAGGCTCGAACTCACAACCCCAAGATCAAGAGTCACAAGCTCCACTGACTGAGCCAGCCAGGTGCCCCGAGAAATCGGTTGCTCTCAGATCCAAGTGGTGGCCATTGACTAATGCATGTTCATATTTACTCACTCACTCTCCTCTCTTGCTTCCCTACCCCTTTTCCCTCACTTTTCTCCTGGGATTGCATTCGGAATCAGGAGTCCGAGTGGAGGTGCAAGCTGCTCTGCCACCTTATCTCTCAGTGGATCTGGTGGTGCTGGAAGCAACTGTGGTGGATAAGAACACTGTGTGGAGTCTCAGAAAGCCTCAGCGGGAGAGTTATCACAAAATACTAGGGTCATAGAGCAAGGCCACATCATCTACGGCTAAGAACTAATTTCCATTTGAAAAACAGCTCTTGGTGTGCCACTGGGTCCTCGTAGAGATTGATTGAATTTGGGATACCAACTGACTATGCAAATGAGTTTGAGATTTGCCCATCCAGCTGGATATGATTAGATTCACTGAATCATGAGGTCAGGCAAGTACAGCAATCCACTAAATGATGGAAAATGAGGTCTAAGTAAATTACATGCACAGGTCATCCAGACTCCCATTCACTTGTCTCGATGGCACCAATAGCTCCTCCTCAACTCATTCCTGTAGCCTCACAGAGGATACCTTAATACCAGTTAACAGAGGGAGAAAGACCTCAAGCCTGGTTCATAGATGGGTCCATAACAATATATTGGTACAAAACCAAAATAAAATAAAATAAAATAAAGCAAAAAAAATTAAATTAAAAGACTGCAGCTGCATTGCTGAGGAACAAACCTAAAGGACAGTGATAAAGGGAAATTCTCCCTGTAGCTAGACCTCTGAGCAGTATACTTGGCTGCCCATTCCAATATGGAATGGCCTGAAGTAAAGATACGAAGAGATTCCTGGGCAGTGGCAAAGAACGGCCTGTTTGGTCAAGTCCTGAAAGGAACAAGATTGGACTATCAGGAATAAGGAGGTCTGGGGGAAGAGGCATGTGAATGACCAATGGAAGTAGATACTAAGTGTTTATATGTTTGTGTCTCATGTTAATGTCCGACCCTCTCAGGTAAGGCTCTCACCAACCAGATGGACAGGGTGACTTGTCTTACAGACATGAGACAACCTTTCTTTCTTGGCCACCATCGTGCTTGTACAATAGACTCATGCTATATCCATAGCCTCATCCAAGCCACCATGGTATGGGTGGGCTACATAGCATGAATTACTCCTCATCAAAATGGACAAAGCTAGTACCACTGCTGAATGCCCAACTTGCCAAGAGCAGAGACTGACACTGAAATATTTAATAGCATAGCACTATTCCTCAAGGAATTATACTTACATAACCTTTTCCCCTAGATGAAGAGCAGTAGCTGTTCTTTCCAGATGTGACACCTGCTTAAGTTAAGGTTTGCCTTTCATCTCCACAATGCCTCCAACAGCACCACCAGCCAGGGTTTACAAATGCCTATTCTATTGACATTATATCACACAGAACATTGCCTTGGTCCAAGGTACCCACCTGATAGAAGAGAAAATGTAACAAGGGACCCATGACCATGGACTCCACTGTCTCACCATATGCCTCAACACCCTGAAACATTCAGGCTAATACACAGTGTAATGGCATTGGGGGGGGGGGTGCGCAAGGGAAAGCTGTAGGGATAGGAAGCAGGCTGCCGAGAACCCAACCCAGATATCAGGGAAAAGAGGAGAGGCGGGACACGTGAGCAGAAATTCCAAGTCCCCAGGCACGTGCTTCATTATCCCTCAGACTTCCCTTACAGAATACACATTCAGAGATAAAATTATTAAGAATTTCAAGACAGCAACTACAGAACCTTAAACACCAGGAGTCAGCCCCCTCCTGAGCTTGGGGCCTTGTATGACTGCACTGGTCACCTGCCCAGGAAGCCAGCCCTGGTGCCCATGTGTGGCTCAATGGGAGTGTAAGAAAATCAACACTCCATGGAACAAACGTTTAGTCAATGAGAGAGGGGAGGCAGCAAGTAAATTCTTCTCCCTCTTTTCTCTAGACATACTGTGCTGAAAAACAGCCATTTATATAGCCTCTCAGAAAATAGTCCCTGGGTGGCTCAGTTGTTGGGCATCTGCCTTTGGCTCAGGTCATGATCTCTGGGTCCTGGGATCAAGTCTTGGCAGGGAGCCTGCTTCTCCCTCTCACACTCCCCCTGCTTGTGTTCCCTCTCTTGCTGTGTCTCTCTCTGTCAAATAAATAAAATCTTGAAAGAAAGAAAAGAAAGAAAGAAAGAAAGAAAGAAAGAAAGAAAGAAAGAAAGAAAGAAAGAAAGAAAGAAAGAAAGAAAGGAAAGAAAGGAAGGAAGGAAGGAAGGAAGGAAGGAAGGAAGGAAGGAAGGAAGAAGAAGAAAGAAAGAAAGAAAGAAAAGAAAGAAAGAAAGAAAGAAAGAAAGAAAGAAAGAAAGAAAGAAAGAAAGAAAGAAAGGAAGGAAGAAAGAAAGAAAGGAAGGAAGGAAGGAAGGAAGAAAGAAAAGGAAAAGAAAGAAAGAAAGAAAGAAAGAAGAAAGAAAGAAAGAAAGAAAGAAAGAAAGAAAGAAAGAAAGAAAGAAAAAGAAAGAAAGAAAGGAAGGAAGGAGGGAAGGAAGGAAGGAAGGGAAGGAAGAAAGAAAGAAAGAAAGAAGGAAAGAAAGAAAGAAAGAAGAAAGAAAGAAAGAAAGAAAGAAAGAAAGAAAGAAAGAAGGAAAGAAAGAAGAAGAAAGAAAGAAAGAAAGAAAGAAAGAAAGAAAGAAAGAAAGAAAGAAAGAAAGAAAGAAAGAAAGAAAGAAAGAAAGAAAGAAAAATAGCCCCATAAGAAATTGGTCACACTTGATTGCAAGTGCAGGCCCGCTCAGTTTGGCGTTTTCACACTGGCGCTCCCTCCTTCCTTGCCTAACTCCCCTTTTCTTCATCTTGCCTGGGTTGCATTCTTGATTAAAGCAATGGCCCAGAAGCTACTTCCACCTGCTCTGCATTCTGGGTAACCCAGGCTGAGACAAGCAGTTAACTGAAAAAGCAAGGACGCAGGGAACATAAACTTTAAATATTTTAATTTAAACGTTTAGTTTTAATTTAAAATGTTATCTCGATTTAAAATGTTTAAGCGTGCATTTGTTTGCCAATTCGCCAAAGGTTTTTGGGGTTTTTTCAAGACGGGATCCACAGATTGAAGTTCTATTTTATCTTTATTGACTAAATCACAACCAAAGCACATCATTTCCAACTTGCAGCCTTGATTTATTTAAAGTAAAACAATAATTTAAAGACTCTGTTAAAGCAACTTGAATGCATAATTCCTCTAAATTTTTATAGATTTTTTTTTTCCTGGTCTTTAACTGTTGCGCCATGAAACCAAACATTATTTTAGTGAGGGGCTGGGCTTGTTTTGGCAGCACATATACTATTTTAGTGAGCACCTATATTGTCTTGCAAAAACATTCAGCTTAGTTTCATAGCAACAATCCTTTTTTCAACTACCTTTCCATAGGTTGATGTGATATTTAATTAAATTACAACCACAAGTCCATTAGGTATAAACAAATTTACACTGTTACAATTGTTAAAGATTTACAAATTAGATTTTTTTTACTATTTACAGCTGTAAAGATTTATAACTGTAACAGTATAAATTTGTAAATATATATACACAGATTTCAGAACATACATAATTGATTCCTGGTAACATTCAGCTCTGCCTACAAGGACAGAAGACTCTGCTGTCCTTAGATCAGCCTCAAAGCCTGTCCCCAGACCCCAGCATCAGTGTCTCCTGGGAACTGGTTAGAAATGCAAAATTCCTAGGCCCCACCCCAGACCAACTGAATCAGAAACTCTGGAAGCAGAGTTTAGTAATCACTATCTTAAGTCTTCCAGGTGATTCTGAACACAGGCAAGTTTGAGAAACACTGTCCTAGAGTATATAGTTTAGTGGCAGGAACATTCATGTAATGAGCTGTAACAACTCGCACAGGTCACTGAGGAAATGGACAGGACCCTTAATTTCACAAGGTCGTTAATCGGTGGTCAGTTAAAAGAGCTTCTACTATGTTTCAGTTAGGATTAGGTTTGGCTTCGTAGAAACAAAAGCAAAAAAAAAAAAAACAGTAGTTTGTGTAAATATAGTTAACACTGCTGAAATGTATACTTAAAAATGGTTAAGATGGGAAATTTATTTTACTTTTTTACCAAAATTTATTTATTTTTCTTTCATCTAGAAGAAATCTTTTTTTTTAAGATTTATTTATTTATTTATTTATTTATTTGACACAGAGAGAGAGAGAGAGAGAGAGAGAGACAGTGAGAGAGCGAACACGAGCAGGGGGAGTGAGAGAGGGAGAACCAGGCTTCCCACAGAGCAGGGAGCCTGATGCGGGTCTCGATCCTGGGACTGCAGTATCATGGCCTGAGCCAAAGGCAGACGCTTAACTGACTGAGCCACCCAGGTGTCCCTCATCTAGAAGAAATCTAGAAGTAGACAATCCATTACTTACTTATCCAGCACTCCACTAGACAACCCATTACTTATCCAGCACTCCGCTAAGTGACCAAGGACCCAAGGTGCGTTCCAGCTCACTCTCCACCATTCCTTGTGTGGGGCCCTCCTCCTCATGGTCTAAGAGGGCTGCTAGAGCTTCAGCCACTGCATATCCATCCCAGGCAGCAGAATGGAGCAGAAATCCCCCCCAAACCTCATGTGAACTTCCATCATCTTTCTGGAACCACTCTTCTCCCCCAATATTTAACTTCTGTAACATTTCTTCCTAGAATTCACCCAGGTAATGAAAAAGTTAGAAATTGCTGAGAATTGGGTTCTGCCCCAATCTGTCCACACTGCCTGCTGCCTGGGGGAGAACTCCGCAAGACAGTGTGGACCCTAGCCCTCTAGTGGAGGAAGCACTGACTTTGCTTTTCAGGCTGCAGTACAATTTGATGTGTCCATATTCTGCCCGCCCTTTTACAAGGCAATAGTAACAGATGTTGCTGTGGGAATTACATTTTTCCAATGATTAGATTATATAGCAAACTAATCACTTTTGCTTTTATGAAGAATAAAGTGCACCACCGCACAGCTGGAGTTGTTATTAGCGATTGTCAACTAAATAATTTAAGTGGGGCTGTTTACGTAAGTCCCTAATTACTGCTGGGATTTGTACAGTAAGATAGAATTAATGATCTTTTCTGTCATATCTCTTCTGTAATGTGATGACTTTTGTGAGCTTCCTCCTTCTAATTGCATAAAACAAAGAAAGCACTGTGTTAAGGAAAAATGGGCAACTAAATAATGACGAGTCAAAATCCACCTAATTAAGATGTGAGTGCCAGAGCTGAGCCCAGAACTGCTTAGGGGCACACTTCTAATCATTACTGGATGTCTCAAAAACAAACTGTGTATGAATACACAACGGGTCTGCCAGGGACCAGGAAGCAGGCAGGCCCTCCAAGGGTAGCTGGTACTGTACACCCTCCCAGCATCAGCCCCATCAGATGTATTGATTTCCTCTGGTCACCATAACAGAGAACCACAAGCTAGGTCACCTGAAACAACGTAAATGTATTCTCTTTCAATTCTGGGAGCTACAAGTCCCGAATCAAGGTGTCAGCAGGGTCATAGTCCCTCTTCCCGCCTTCTGGTGGCTCCAGGCAATCCTTGGTGTTCCCTGGCTTCCAACTTCACGTGGCCTTCTTCCGTGTGTGTCTCCTCTTCTTTTAAGGACAAAAGTCATTGGATTAGGGCCCACTTGAATCCAGTATGACCTCATCTTAAATAATTATATCTGCAAAGACCCTATTTCCAATGAAGGTCACATACTGAGGTTCTAGATAGATGTGCATTTGAGGGATACTATTCAGCGCATTACTAAATATGTAAGCACCCTCTCTAGGAAAACCAGTCACCACTTGAAGAGTAGGATGGGCTGCCAAGTCATTTCTCTACTCTCCCTCCAACTCTTCAGTCCCTCTTTTTCCTCAGCAGTGTTCCCCAGAGGGGTGGACAGAGGCATCTTGCTGGCCAGGCTGTCTACCTTTAACAGTTTGTCATGAGAAATATGCTGCCCCATTGTGCACCCAATCAGAGACCTTGGAACCTAGAGCCCCTGAACCCACTTGGAAATGACCCAAGGTTTGCATGGTTTACACGCCTGCAACCTTTGTTCAATCTCAGACTAAACTCATGAGTTTGGCACGGAGCCTGGCTACACTTTCAGCTCCTGACCTTTGGCTCTGTCAGGGATGCAAAACTTACCTGAACTCCCTGAGATGTGTCCTCATGGGCCAGTCCTTTCCTAAGAGCCATTCAGACATGGCCCAGAGTTCCCACAGTCATGCAATGTCCTTCAAGGCCTCATCCACCCTGGGACCAGAATGTGCACTTGGGCACCAGTGTGCTCAGCTTCCTACCCGTTTACCCAGGACTTTAACACCCTGTCTTTGATACATGGGTAAATTGATCTTTTTCAGGCCACACTAACGATTCAGGTGGTATCGATAACTACCCTTTAAAGAAGGTGCATGGGGGGCACCTGGTCAGCTCAGTCAGTGGAGTGTGTGACTCTTGATCTCAGGGTTATGAGTTTGAGCCCCACGTTGGGTGTAGAGATGACTTAAAAATAATTTAAAAATCTTTTAAAAAATAAAGAAGCCATATGGGATGACACTCTTCCTTTAAAATGGCCTGGCCAATCCAGAGCTAAATGTTCTGATGGGAATAGGGACACTATTTGGGAGTGATTTAATGAAGTCTTAATTTTAGAATAATTTTAGATTTACAGAAAATTTTCTAAGATTATATAGAGAGTTCCCACATACCTCAAACTCAGTTTTCCCTATGATGAATATCTTA
Source organism: Zalophus californianus (assembly GCF_009762305.2). Classification (NCBI taxonomy): domain Eukaryota; kingdom Metazoa; phylum Chordata; class Mammalia; order Carnivora; family Otariidae; genus Zalophus; species Zalophus californianus. The sequence goes on from NC_045606.1 coordinate 82,204,962, forward strand.
CATTTGTATGGCACATTCATCTCAATTAATAAAGCAATAGCAATACATTGTTATTAACCAAAGTCCATACTTTATTTGTATTTTCTTAGTTTTTACCTAACGTCATTTTTCCTAGGATTCCATCCTAGATACCATGTTACATTTAATCATCATGTCTCCTTGCACTTCCTGCTGTGAGAGCTGGGACTCCATCTTTTAGGATGGTTCCTTCACCTCAGACTCAATTCCCATGCATCTCCACCCTACCTAGACTCCTGGGATCCATGAATACAGACAGAAAGGTCATAGGGGCAGACATGAGTCACTCAAGGTAATGCCTGAAGCCTAATCCAATCTGCACTATTGACAAAGGCCTATTAGAACAAGTGAAAGAACCCTTGTAGTGATGTCAGAAACAGTACTTGAGGAGTCATGGCTTTGGAAGTTATCCCCTGTGACCTCCTTATTTGCTACAAATAAAGGGTTTTTTGTGTTACAACTCCAGAAAAGAAAAAGAAAGAGAGAGAGGAAGGAAGGAAGGAAGGAAGGAAGGAAGGAAGGAAGGAAGGAAGGAAGGAAGGAAGGAAGGAAGGAAGGAAGAAAGAAAGGGAGGGAAAGGGGGAGGGAGGAGAAGAGGGAGGGAGGGGGAGGGAGGGAGGAAGGAAGGGGAGTACTTGGTTTGTACAGCACAAGAAGAGGAACAGGAGACAGATCAAGAATAAAGCCACATGGCTGTGAAAGAGATCCCAGAACGTGTGTTAATGAGGAACTGCTCCATCACTGGGGACTGGGAGGAAGATGAATAGCCTGAGGGTCCAAAGCAGGGCCAGCCAGGGGCGTGGGGACAGGCACTGCTAGTTCACATGCCCCGTGGAGATTAGGGACACAGGCAGCCCTAAGATTCATCATCCTCCAAACAGACGGGTAAACTGCATCATGGGCCACAGGGATGTATCAGGCTCACAGAGCTCCTCCCCTGTGCCATTAGGGCCAAGGACTCTCAAGGACATTTGTTCCCCTGAACCAGAAGTGCCTCCCATGTGGGGACACCATCAGGATCGGGGGCGTGAACCCGATTCCATTCTGTGTCCATCAGCACATTCTCTACCTTATTGCCATAGGGACCAGAAATGCCATCTCTCTCCCTGGCTGGGGCCAGGTCAGCCTCACGTAGTGAACATTCTGCTATTTGTAGTAGGGGAGGAGGAAAGGAAGGAGACATAATACATGGGAAAGACAGGGGCAACCACTCTGAGGCCTGAAGAAGGGATGGGAGAGGGGAGCAAACAACCCCTGGGAGGTACTTTTCCAATCTCTTGTCTGTGTCCTCTGATTATTCATCACCCATTTTTTGCCTCCGTGACCCTCCTAGCATGTTCTTAGTAACTTTATTGAGATATAGTTCACCTATAAAACAGTTCACCCACTTAAAGTGTACAATTCAATGGCTGTTAGGGTTTTTAGCATAGGCACAAAGCTGTCCAACCATCACCACTAATTCCAGAACATCACCCCCAAAAGAAACACTGTGCTCATTAGCAATCACTTCCATTCTTCCCTCCCTGCTCTGCAGCCCCTAGCAATGACTAATCTGCTTTCTGTCTCTATGGATTTACCTGTTCTGGACATTTCATATAACTGGAATCATACACTAGGCGGCCTTTGTGTCTGGCTTCTTTCACTTAGCACAATGTTTTCCAGGTTCCTCTGCGTTGTGGCATTATCAGTACTCTGTTCCTTTTTGTGGTTGAATAATATTCCATTGTGTGGATTATACCACATTTAGTATCCATTCAGCAGATGGAGGGCATTTGGGTTGTTTCCACTTTGTGGCTATTATATGTATTAGTAACCATTAGTGTACAAGTTTTTGTATGGAAGTGTGTTTTCAATTCTCTTGGGTATATAGTTTGGAGTGGAACTCCTGGGTCGAACTTTCTGAGGGGCTTCCAATGACTACACAAATTCTTTCACAAGAACAAGAAATGCATTTCTCTGCCGCGGAAGCCAGTGTTCTTTTGGGTTTTGATATATGTACCTCTAAGCCTCATTATAACTGGTGCCCTTGCCATTAAGTCTCTAGTGTTTTGTAAATGGGTATATACACACACACACACACACATATATATATATGCTTTAATTGCCAGGGTATGTCTTGTCTGCCCCATAAGACAGAAGAAATTTGAGGACGGGGATCATGTTCTTACCTTTCTTCTTCTGTCACAGAGCCCAGTATTGTGCCATGCCCGAAACAGAATTAATTTAAATACTTCTGGTTGTATGCATGGATGTGGGGGTTCACAGCTAGGTCTAAAGGATAGAAGAGCTATGGACGAACCTTGAAAACATCATGCTAAAAAGAAAAAAAAGAACAGATAGAAGAGAGAATCGTCAGCCTTCTCCCTCTCTGAGTGGTGAGAATTTCCTTTCTCCGCCATCAGGCACTGAGCTTCACCTTCTATTCTACCATTTTAATTAGAGGACACTTTGTGTTTTCTGTTGAAATTTATTTGGAGAGACATTAGGTGTTGCTGGTTTCCCATGAAAAAGCGTATCGCTAAGAATCATCCAGTAGTACTGGGAGCCTTTATTACCAAGAAGTTAGAATTTTCATTTTACATTTTTGTTTTTGCTAAAATTCTTTCCAGGCAAATTATTTTCCAAATATATACTGTGGTAGGCAGACTAATGTCCCCCCACAGATGTTCATGTCCTAATTTCCAGAATCAGGTTACATGGCAAAGGGGAATTGAAATAGGGAGATGATTCTGGATTATCCCAACGGGCCTAATGTAATCACAGGGTCCATAAGAGTAGAAGGCGGAGGCAGAAGAGAGATAGAGGAAGATGCGACTCTGGGAGAAAGCTGCAGAGAAATGTCACATCGCTGGCTTTGAAAATGGAGGAAGGGGACCATGGGAAAAGGAACGCAGGCAGCCTCTAGAAGCTGGAGGAGGCAAGGAAACACCTTCTCCCTTAAGCCTCCAGATGGAACAGAGGCTTGATTTTAGTCCAGGGAGACCTCTCTCAGACTTCCAACTTCCAGAACTGTTAGATAATAATTTGTGTTATTTTAAACTCACCAAGTTTGTGGTAATTTGTTATGGCATCAGGAACAAATCAATACTTCTATTAATATTTCCCCCCACTTCATCCTTTTGAGACTATGAATCTACTGCTTAGGAAGACAGTGGAAGGAGTGGGGGAGTCAGGCTGGGGGTTAAGTGACACTTCAACAGCATGTAGTTAATTTGCCATCGTATTACATTATCTAGTGTATAAAATGTCAGACATTAATAATTACATTTTAAAGTACTTTACACTTTTTTTAAGATTTTATTTATTTATTTATTTATTTATTTATTTATTTATTTATTAGAGAGCGAGAGCACAAGCTGGGGAAGGGGCAGAGGGAGAGGGAGAAGCAGGCTCCCCACTGAGCAAGGAGCCCGATGCAGGACTCGATCCCAGGACCCTGGGATCATGACCTGAGCCGAAGACAGACACTTAACCGACTGAGCCACCCAGGCAGCCCAATACTTTACACTTTTCTAAAAACTTTTAATACACTGCTTGATTTGATCATCACAATAACTTTGAGAAACTATGTAAATGCACTGCTTCCCCTTCTGACAGATTAAAAACAGTGAGTCACAGGGGTACCTAGGTAGCTCAGTTGGTTGGGTGTCCGACTCTTGGTCTCAGCCTGAGTTGTGATCTCAGGGTCCTGGGATCAAGCCCCACATCGGGCTCCGTGCTCAGCAGGGAGTCTGCCCGGGATTCTCTCTCTCCCTCTGCCTCTGCCCCTCCCCACCCCACACCGCACATGCACGTGCTCTCTCTCTCTCTCAAATAAATAAATCTTTAAAAACAAAAACGAAACAATGAGTCACAAAGTTCCCAGAGACAGGTGAGGACAAAATTGGTATCTTGTTTTTATCTCTTTCAGGAGTGGTCCTCAGCCTTGTCTCTTACTCTTTCAAAGAACTTGAGTCCCAGGTGCTAGAAATCAAAAGCCCACTTTAATAAGAACATTTGTATGGTTGCAGGCATTCTGCCACCACATCTAGCACTTATGGAAAGAGTTCAAAGACCCGAAGTTAATTGAGCCTTTCCACCGTTGGTCTTCTAGACCGTGACCTGAAGTCAGGTAGGCAGGCAGTCTAGGTGTTTCAGACCTACCACAGTAGCGTGCATGGTTCCCAGGGCAAGGGAACTCAAAGATGCTACAGGCTCCCTCCTTCAGGGGTTTATTCCTTCCTGCCTCTCCCCTCCCCACCTTGGCCTCCACCCTCTTCTGAACCCTGGCAGCAGCTCTTTGGGTCGGGGGTTCACCATCTGACTGACACTAAGCATCTCCGGCTTGCACTCACCCCTCCGGGCCGTCCTACTCTGGATGCCAGAAGTACAAAACCCCAGCCTGGTGCCCCTCCCAGCCCAACTCCCCACACAAGTCAAACTGGCGCCTGCTACAGTTTATCCCGCCTGCCCTCCCAGTCTCCAACCCAAGGTCTACCTTCCACTTACTACCCTCCCTCCCTTCCTTCCTTTCTCCTTCAGCAAATGTCGACGGCATGTCTCCTCTGTGCACTGCACAAGGCACTAGGGATGAGGGCATAAAGAGCAGGCCCACTCCCTAGCCTCCTGGTTCTGACATCTACTGAGCAATGTCCACATACATTAAATAATAAATTCTAAAAGGGGGAAACACTGGGCACTCACACTCACTTAGCAGGAAAACTGGTTCTGGGTCCTTCAACAACTTTGGATTTGGTCCTTTCAAGCTTAGCAAGTCCGTTCTAGAGAGGCATTGTAGGGTAGTGATTAAGAACCCGGGCCCCCAAAGCCAGACTTTCTGGGCCCAAATCCGGCACCTCCTGCTTGCTAGCTATGTGATCTTGGGCAAGTTATTTAATTTCCTTTGTCTCGGTTTCCTCAGATGTAAGGTGGATGATGATAATAATGCTTCATGAGGCTGTTTTGATGAATAAATAATGAATAATTAAATTCATAGCAGAGAGAAGCTCTTCAGTCTGGTCTTTCTTACATGTAGACGTAGTACCTGGCACGGTAGACTGAGACCATACGAAACTGCTGTCGCTCTGGATTCAATGCCAGCAGATCTGTGAATCTTCAGCACAGCAAACACAGCCTAAGTGTAGTCGCTGTCTGTTCTGCAGGGGGGAGGTGGGAGGAGCAGATGAAGGGGCAAAGGCGTGAGTGGCCAGGGAAGCCCCAGAAACTGAAACAAAGGGAGCCTCTTCCTTCCTGAATCACTACAGCCATTAAAACAGGGGAGGGGACACATGGAAAATGAACATGTGTTATAAAATAATCTCAAGTAAAAAAAAAAAAAAAACCACCAAATTATCTCGCAGACTGTCCCAATCGTGCAGCATAAAGGCAAGTACTCCTGTGGGCAGATACTGGAAGGGAGCATCAAAATGAAAACAGTTGCGGGGCGCCTGGGCGGCTCAGATGGTTAAGTGTCTGCCTTCGTCTCAGGTCATGATCCCAGGGTCATGGGATCGAGTCCCGCATCGGGCTCCCGGCTCAGCGAGGAGCCTGCTTCTCCCTCTGCCTCCCTCCCTGCTCAGGCTTTCTCTCTCTGTATCTCTGTGTCTCAAATGAATAAATAAATCTTAAAAAAAAAAAAATGAAAACAGTTGCTGAGTCCCACAGCAGGAATGTGTGTGAATGTTAAAAAGCCATTTCAAATCCCGTTGGAATGTGGTTTAAAATTTGACAGGGCTGAGGGCACCTGGGTGGCACACCCAGCTGAGCATCTGACTCATGCTTTTGGCTCAGGTCATGATCTCAGGGTTGTCAGATCAAGCCCTGCATGAGGCTCCATGCTCAGTGCAGAGTCTGCCTGAGACATCTCTCTCCCTCTCCCCCTGCCCTTGCACTCACCCTCTCTCTGTCTCTCTCTCAAATAAATTTTTTTAATTATTTTTTTTTAATTTGGCAGGACTGAGCACTCTCTCCATGATGAAACTCACTCTCCCTTGAGTTCTTTTTCATCCCCTCCACTGGCTTTCTCCTCCTTTTCTGGTTGTTCCTTATCTGTCTGCTTGTGCTCTTTTCCCTCTGCCTACTTTTTAAATGTTAATGAAATATTTAATATTAATGAAGCATTAAAGGACTCCATCCAAGAGTTCTTGCTGTAGAAGAAAGGAAACACAAATACAGAAACACTGTGTGGAAATGGATTGGAATTGGAGGTATGGGTGTGAACTCAGGATTTGTAAAGTGTATATAGCCACACGTGTACGTGTGTGTATGTATATACATTATATGCAGACATTTCCTATTTGCCTACACTTCCTGCCTGCTGTGATGACCTAAAAGCAGACACCCCAGTGACGATGAGCTTATATCACTCCCAGACATTGGTTTCTGATTCCAGTCTCCACTAAAAGGTATCATATGACCTCACTGATATGAGGAATTCTTAATCTCAGGAACAAACAGGGTTGCTGGAGTGGTCGGGGGTGGGAGGGATGGGGTGGCTGGGTGATGGACATTGGGGAAGATATGTGCTACGGTGAGCGCTGTGAATTGTGTAAGACTGTTGAATCACAGATCTGTACTTCTGAAACAAATAACGCAACATATTTTAAGAAAAAAGAAAAAGAAGAAGATAGCAGGAGAGGAAGAATGAAGGGGAGTAAGTCAGAGGGGGAGACGAACCAGGAGAGATGATGGACTCTGAAAAACAAACTGAGGTTTCTGGAGGGGAGGAGGGTGGGGGGATGGGTTAGCCTGGTGATGGGTATTGAGGAGGGCACATTCTGCATGGAGCACTGGGTGTTATGAACAAACAATGAATCATGGAACAGTACACCAAAAAAAAAAAAAAAAAAGGAACCAGGGATCCCCAGAGAAATCGCTGATTTCAGGACTGGAGTATAGAACCCATAACATGAGCCAGACACACATTTTTATGCCAGAAATGATGGGGGAATGTCACCAGAACACAGGAGTTTGAAGGGACTTTTACCAAATCTGAGGAAATTTGAGCCAAAATAATTAAGGAAAACGGTGAATTATAAACTGTGGAAAAATAGGAATCCATTAGTTCATACCAATAATAAATAGATAAATAAACTATTAAATAAGCGATGGAGAAGGCAGGGCCCTTGCTTAGAAAACATCAAGGACCAAAAGATAAATGCTGGAGTTGAAAATCATTTCTGCAACCATCACGGTCAAGAGAGTAATGATTGGATTATCACGGGTTGATGCTAAATTTAGGAGGGAAAACTTTGATGAGGAGCAGGATATCTGCAGGGACTTAAAGCATCTCCCCATAGATTGCTTATTAGTAGCAAAGCAGAAAAGACTAACCATACAGTGAAGAAATCAGACATCTGTCTGGGTACCACAATTAATATCACCAGTGAGGGGTAAATGGATAGCATTTGCCTCTAGATGTAATATTCTGAGATCATATCACTTGTATAATATTCTGGCAGGGAATGTATAACCAGCATCTAATCATGAAGAAAGATCAAACTCAAAATGAAGAAACTTCTGTTAAAGTGGGAGGGGGCTTTTACATTAAGTAAAATAATGTAGGGAAAATGCAAGCAGTCTGCTTCACATGTATTATCTAAAAATGCCACTGTCATAAAAGATCGTAAAAAGGTGAGGAACTATTCCAGATTAAAGAAGACTAAAGAGATATGACAACTAAATGCAATATGTGATCCTTGACAGGATCATTTACAAGAGGAAGACAAATCCTATAAAGAATATTATTGGGTTGGGAGCCTGGGTGGATCAGTCGGTTAGGCATCTGCCTTCAGCTCTGGTCACGATCCCAGGCTCCTGGGATCCATTGAGTCTGCTCAGCCGGGAGTCTGCTCCTCCCTCTTCCTCTGCCCCACCCCACCATGTCTCCCTCTCTAAAAAAAAAAAAAAAAAAAAAAAAGTAACGGATGGGACGCTTAAGCATTTGCCTTCGGCTCAGGTCATGGTCCCAGGGTTCTGGGATTGAGTTCTGCATCGGGCTCCCTGCTCAGCGGGAAGTCTGCTTCTCCCTCTGCCTGCCGCTCCCCTTGCTTGTGCTCTCTCTCAAATAAATAAATAAAATCTTAAAAAAAAAAGTACAGGAAACCACTGTGCCCAAGGTCAGTACGAAAAAAGTGCCAAAGGACCTCAGAGAAGGAAGCACCTGCACATGGTTAAGTATCAGAAAAATCGACATAGAGGAAGTGACATTCCAGTTGAGTGTGAAGGGGCAGGAGCATACTGCCGGGGTTGGGATGTGGGTGGGGGAGGACTGTGAAGTTAGAAGGAACAGTGTGCCAGGGATCCCAGTTTTGGAAAATAGAAACTGACCAGGTGACTCTGCATAGGCCTACAAACCCAGCACAACAAGCTTGGCCTCCAGACTCCTTCCAACTCAGCTGACTAAAGCTCCACGCTGGGCAGATGGGCCAGGGGAGTATACAGGCTGCCAGGACGGGACTTCCCCCTGGGAAGGGCCTGTGATATTCCCTAGACTGAAGCTGCATTTTCAGAGGCCTGATAGCGGTTGAACTAAGAGAAAGACAATGGACCTACTCTAACTACTAACCTCAAAAATATTTTGACAGTGGACAGCACGGCCTCAAATACACGTGTTTGCATCCTGATTATGCCATTACCAGCCCTAGGCCTTGGGCAATTCATCTCATTTTGCCAAGCCTCCACGTCCTCATTTGCAAAATAGATACGCTTCTCAAGATTGGTGTGATTAAGTAAAATAATGCAGGGAAAATGCTAGGAGTCTGCTTCATAGCAGGCACTCCACAAAAGGCCACTGTTATTTCTACTTTTGTTTACAGCAACATCTGTGGCTAAGAAACACTGGACTTAAATCCAGGGAGCTAATCTAACTTCCATTCTGCCACCTACACACTCTGGGAAAAAAAGCATCTTATGTGGTTTAGCAGCTACTTTGTTTCGGGTACTGGGCTGGTTCTTTATGTACTTAATTTTTCTTTAAAATGAGGATAGAACCCTGAAATAGGTGTTATTATCCCCATTTTAAGAAACTTAAGTTCAGTAAGATTAATTTATAAGGTCACAGAGCTGACAGGAGATCCAATTGAGATTTCAACCCAGAATGTGTGAGCCTAGCTCCTTGCCCCACAACCATCAGGCGGAGGTAACCAGGCTGCCTAGTGAAGCACGGGAAGACAGAGGAGGGAAGTAAAGGGGATCAACGATCGGTAAAGTGACCCGTTCATTAGGGCTCTATTTTTAATTCCCCAAGCTGTTTCCCCAGCTTTACTAGAGGTTATAGTTGGAACCCATTACAGCAATAGCTGGTAACCAGGCCTCCTTTTGCTCTGTTAGTGATTCGAGTCCTAAAAATTAGCCCTGAGGGACAGGGCAGCTTCAGGACTCTTTATAAAGAACCGATGTTGCTTGTTTCACTCTACAGCATAGCAACTTCGCTTGACTGCAATTTTATAGCTGGAGACTTTCTCTCCATTTGAACCAACCCAGTTCAACCTAGAGATGAGTCTCTCCATCCCTAGCAGTCATCTGTGGAGATAGGCGCTGACCACCGCAAGTCCTGAGAAGACAGGCGCATACCCAGATTGAGCTGGCGTTGGGTCATCAGACCTGGTTTGGACATCTAGCAGTTACATGACCTTGGGCAAATTTAACATCTCAACCACTCTCTCCTCATCTGTAAAAATGGAGGATAACAACACGTGTGTGGAGTAAATGATACCATGGGTGTGAATAGCTCGACACGGTGCTGGCACGGTTGGCAAGTGTTCCCAAACAACCCTGTAGCGGCAGCTTCTCAAGACAAGGCCAAGAGCCCTAGTGTTCTGGGTAACAGATGGGGATTTATATCTAGGGCCTGACTATATGGCTATTTATTCCCCAGAGAGGAGATACCCAACAAGAGATGGGGTTGGGGGGAGGAAAGCAGAAAGCCCTTAGAATGATCAACTTGCCTTCCCGTCCCCTTCTCCCTGCATCTGTTCTTCTCAGCAATCCTCCTAAGTTCTGTGGTAATAAACAAACAAGGTTGTCTCATTACTTTATTGACACACCTCATGCACTGTCTGATATTCTGGAACCAAGGCCAAGGGAAAACTTATTTTTCTCTGACTGTATCTGATCTCAATTCTTTTTCTCTCTCTCCCCCTTTCCTTTCTTAGAAGAGTACCCAGCACTGGAAAACCAGTCAAGTAACTGGAAAACATACTTGGGAGGAAAATGTGGGGAGATAAAGAACTTGTGTTCTTAAGGGCGGGAAGGGACCAAGCCTTTTCCATTTCAGTAGGGAGCATTCACAGGCTTATAAATAGCAATACTTTAAAAATTATTAATCAGAACTTGACTTGCTTCTTTGCCTATGTGGTATCTTCTCAAAAGTCAAAAGCACAGAAATTATTAGTCCTAGGAAAGCAGCTGTGACTATGGATCTTTCTACACTGTCCCAAACCACCTAGAAATAACAATCAAAATATATGCTATAGGGGCACCTGGTGGCTCAGTCGTTAAGCGTCTGCCTTCGGCTCAGGTCACGATCCCAGGGTCCTAGAATCGAGCCCCTCATCGGGCTCCCTGCTCTGTGGGAAGCCTGCTTCTCTCCCTCTCCCACTCCCCCTGCTTGTATTCCCTCTCTCGCTGTGTCTCTGTCAAATAAATAAATAAAATCTTAAATATATATATATGTATATATATGCTACATTTACGGGGATTGGGTAAGACAATTAAGAGATGATTTTAGTTTAGTTTGAAATCCTAACTTTTCCAGGATACTGTGAACCCTGATTTGAAGCATAATAAAGCATTCAAAAAATTGATTACTTCTGAAGTTTCAAGTCCGCCCACCAAACCCAGGAGAAAGCTTTTTCTAGTGTAGCTGCTTACACACACACATAATTCCAGGCTGAAAATTTTGCTTGTAATTGAGGTAGTTAGAGCATTGAGATGTTCCTCTCTAAATTCAAGCTCATGGATTTTTTTTTTTAAAGATTTTACTTATTTGAGAGAGAGAGAGCACACATGGGGAGGGGGAGGGGCAGAGGGACAAGGAGACTCCCTGCTGAGTGCAGAGCCTGATGAAGGGCTCAATCCCAGGACCCTGAGATTATGACCTAAGCCCAAGGCAGATGCTTAACAGACTGAGCCACCCAGGCGCCCCTCAAACTCATGATTATCGCCATCCTTTTTATCCACCATTTGCACTCACACTGTGTACGTGTATATACGTGTGTGTGCGCGTGCACACAGACATTCCGTTAAGAAAGCACACAGGTCAGGTTGTTCAGATTTAATGACTCCGTTCAAATGACTACGTTGTCATTTGAACACATCGCATCTGTTTCATTGAGTCTGCTGTCTGTAGATAGTCCAGGGCACCCAGGCTCCCAATTAGAACATCTAATCAAAGCCTTCTGCACCCCAAACCCTCACAACAGCTCTCTAGGATGAAATAACAGGGAGATATATATTAGTTCAGTCAGTGACAAGGCACTGGTCTTTAGCGTCCAAAGATCTCTATGGCCAGCAAGAGCACAGGGGGAAAGGGTAGAATAGGGGACTGATATGGCCTCTCTCAACCCAACTTTTCCGAGGCCCTCCTTTCCAGATTGCCTTGAAGCCCCCTTTCCTTACATGCAGATTAAATCTACTTGTGCAAGACCAAACATAAAAAACCCAGGAAGGAGGAAAAATTGTAGTAACGCATGTGGGGAAGACGAGCATTGTGTACTGAAACTCTATGACCCCCTAAAGGAGTGGGCAAAAGACCCTGGTAACAGTAACCCAAGTACACCCTGGCTGGGTGTACAGGGAGGTGGAGATTTAGCTGGAATGCTATCCAAGGGTCAACTGGCTCTCCAGGCCCTCCGCCAAACTTCCACCACTTTCCTGTGGGGGTCACAGAATCTTCTGGAATCAGCAAATCTTCCTCCTCTTCTCCGTCCCTACAAAGGCAGAAACAGCTGCCGGGGAGGGGAGGAGGTTGTAAATCTCTGAGCTAATTCTTTGTTATCTAGACAGGATCAGAGTTTCCCAATTGGGCCCTTCTCTGTAAAAGCCAGGATTTTTCTCTCAATGGAAGTTCAACATTGAGGAAAAGCTAGCAAAATCATTCACACGAAATCTCAGGCCAACCTGAGGCAGACAGGTTAAGGCAGGGTCAAATGCAAGAAGCCCGCGATAACCCTATTCAGGCCAAAAGCAGGTTACTCAGGAAATGCCTAGGACTGACATGTGCTCGGGGCCCTCTACAGGATGGTCATAGTTATGGGTGTGTTTCGTCCAGACTGACCAGGCCGTACCTAGCCCCAACTAGACCAAGCTTCCCAGTTCCGGGACAGAAGAATCTGTGGACAATAGGGGACAATCTGTCACCATTTCAAACTTCTTGGTCCTTCTCCAACCCGGATTTATGTCCCCAGAAAATTGGGGTAGCAGTGGACCAGACTCAGACCGTGATGAGATAGGGAGTAAAGAGCCGGTCCTTGTGAGTGTTTAGAAATAACTGAACTCCTTTTGGAGTCACATTTACTCCTGGTTCTGTGCTAGGAGCATAATACTAAAACAGAAAGTCTTATTTTGGAAGATTCTCACCACTTCCCCAACTTTGGCACCTCCCAGTCTTCATCTCTCCCCGCTCTTCCCCTCACAAACACACCGCCCGAACATATTGCTAGGGCATTTCCAGGATCTCTAGGGCCCAAGGACAAAGTGACATTAATGGCATTTGGCAGAAAATCCCATCCCGCATTAAAGACTCTTCCAGTTCAACACAGTGAAGAAAAGAAATGATAATGTAAGAGAAGGGCAGCAGAAACCAGAGTCTGTCCTTCCCACACAAGAGGCACAGAGATTTCGGGAGTCAGTGACAAGGGCATCATCTCTTGCCAGAAGGCCACCAGCTACCGCTGGTCGGGAGCCGCATAATCACTTGTTTCTCCTCAGGACTGAAATGCAAGATGGTCAGGATGGCCGTGAGCGTCTGCTGGCGGCCCAGGGTGTCGGGCAAGGTCAGGAAGCGGTAGATGATGTTTTTGAGGTACTCCAGGTTGGCTCCCTCCCTACTCTGGTCCCTGATGTTCTTCTCAATGTGGCTCTGCAGGGCTCCAACCTGCTCACGGTGCCGCTCGCCCTCCTCCAGCAGCCGGTCCTGCAGCTGATGCACCTCCACCTCCAGCGTGTGTCTCTGCTTCCGCAGCGATGTGATCTCCACCTCCTTGCGGGCCAGCTGCTCGGCGTACAGGAAGAAAGTGGGCTCGTTGGATGCAGCCAGTTGCAGCGCTTGGGTCAGGCTGTCTGGGGCAGATGAGTCAGCCGGGTCCCCAGGCCCCCCGCCACCCACGGGGCTCCTGCGTCCCGGCAGGCCGGACGACAAGGCCACGGAACGCAGCTGCTCCAGCTCCAAGTCCTTCTCGGCCAGCACGGCCAGGGCCCGGTCCCGCTGCTTGTGCAGCTCCTCTTCCAGTCTCAGCGTGCGGTCCCTGGAGTCCAGCTGGCTCTGCTCCAGCTCCTGCCGGTGCGCGTGCTGCAGCCGGGCCAGCTCCTGCTTCCAGCCCTCGGCCTCCTGCTGGTGCCGGCGCTCGAGCTCCTCGCAGCACAGCCGCAGGGAGATATACTTCTCCTTCAGTTCTGCCAGCTGCTCCTGGGCCTCCTCCAGCTCCTTGGCCAGATTACAGTCCTTGGTGCTCTTGCTCTTGAGGACCACCTGGGCCCTCATCTTGTACCTCTCAAACTCCTCCTTCAGCTGTTTCAGCTCCTGCTGGTAGTAGAGCGCAGAAGCCTTCTCCCCGTCGGCAGCCTCCGAGCTGGCCAGTATCTCCAGGTCACAGAGCCTCTCCACATCCAGGGTCACCTGGCTTTTCCGGGCTGCCACCTGTAGCAGCCTCTTCAGCTTCTCCATCTTATCCTTCAGGACATTGACATCCAGACTGGACTCCTCGCCATGGCTGTCTAGGGGGGAGCGGCTAGAAGCGGCCAGAGCCAGCGTCTTATTCTCCAGGTCCAGCTGCACGATGCGCTCCTTCAGCTTCTGGATGGCCAGCTGGTCCTTCTGCTTGGCTTTCTCATAGGTGCCCAGCAGTTCAGACACCTGAGATATTTGATTCTCCAGGGCCGCCACCCTCTGCTCTTCCACCTGAGACTGCTGGCGTAGCTGATCTTCTGCCAGGGCTGTCTGTAAAACAAGGGAACGGATGGCAACGCGTCCAGAAAAGCCGCAAAGGCCCACTGCAAAGGCCCACTGCAAACTGAGAGCGCAAGAGAGGGGGGCCAAAGGGTCACAGGACTGGGATGGCCTGGTGAGAAGGGAAAGTGGGGCTTTGTATGTTGCTCTGGAAACTAACAAAAGTTCCTGTAACCTGGCTGCGTTCTGCTCCCAGAGATAAAGCACACCGAACAATATCAAGAACCTCTATCTATCTGCTGTTGTTCTGCTTTAGTGCCCCCGCTTTTCTCCTGTCATACACAAGGCTCACATGGGAAGTGTGTGACCTTTGTTTATCATCTGTTTCCCCAAATCCTACTAAGAAATCATAGAACGTTCTTTTCCTCTCCCAATATTCCTGAAAGTTCAAAACTCAGCTGGATCTCTCTCCACACTGAAAGGAGCACTGTAAAATAGCACACCTTTCCGGAACAGGCAGCAAATTGACTAGAAGCAATCCTGAGAGGTTACTTCGGAGAAGATTCCTTTTATACCATCCCACCCCAGCCCCCTACCTATAGGCGTATACAGCTCCCTGTGTAATGCACATGCCCAGAGGCGGACACGCTCCTCTCACTGGGCAGCTGCCGCTATACTGCTTCACAGAGCACAGCTGGTGAGATGCCAAGGCCCAGGGTTCACAGGTATCTGGTTCCAAACCAGCCTACACTGAGGAAGCCCATATCCTGTTGGAAGCACATTCTGTGGATACTGTCAACACCATACCACACAGATTTCCCAGGACTCACAGGGCAACGTTCTGAATAGCATCAAAAATTGAGAGCACAGCCACTTAGTTCTAACTACCAAAGGAGCCAAAACCCTAATATTTCCTACTGTAGACTAAATGACTACCATATGAAGGAGATGACAATAATTACCTTCCTCATTTCCTGCTGCAACTGAGCCTGGAAATGGCTCTTCAGGCAGGCAGCCTCTTCCTGAAGCTCCTGCAGCCGAGGGTCGGGCCGATTCTTCTCATCCCGAAGAGCCTGCAGCTCACCTTTCAAGTCCTCCACCTCACGGGTTAGTTGCTTGGTCTGCAGCTCAAACCCTTCCATCTGACCGGCTGCATATGCCCGTCCTGCCAGGGCTTCTCGGGTCTCTTCCAGCCGAAGCTCCAAGTCCTGGCGCTGGGTCCTCTCCTCCTGCAGCAGTTTCTGGAGCTCACGAAGCATCAAGGCATGGTCAGTCTGCTCTTGGGCCCGATCATGCTGCTGGGTGATAAGTCGGGCTTTGGTTTCGGCTATCTGCTCCTGCAGCCCCTTCAATTCTCCCTCCAGACGGCCCCTCTCCTCCTCTGCCTTTTTACTGGTATCCTCTAAGTCCTGTTTCATCTTCTTCTTGTCAGCCAGGTAAGAAGCTTCCATGCGAGACTTCTCCTGGGTGACTGTAGCCAAAGAGCTGGTCAAAGTAGCCAACTGAGTCTTCAGCTGGTGCAGTCGTTTGTCCACTTCCCCACCCCCAGAGGGTCCATCCCCACTGCTACTGCTAACGCCACTCTCCGACCCACTGGCTTCTTCGGACTTTGGAGGTGGTGGTCCACGAGCCAGCCTCTCATCCTCTACCCCAAACTCACCCTTGGTGCTGGTGAGACTGGCTGCAGTATCCAAGCTTGTGGCGGTCCCAGTGCTATCCTCGCTGTGAGTGGAGCATCGGTCATCCACAGAGTCAGGAAAACAGAGGCCTGGAAGCTGGACACCTGTGAGGCCCACATCCGCCTCGTGGGATACCGACAGCACCTTAATGCTGGCCTCTAGAGCCTCCTTCTCTTTCAAGAGGCTTTTATAGGCGCGGACCACATCCTTAAGACGTGCCTGGTACTGGAGGAGCTGCTTCTTCTGCAACTCAATGGTCTCTAGCAGGTCCTTCTTGCTAGGTCCGCCCCCGAAATTCATACCAAACTTCTCCATGTTCAGACCAGGTTGCTCGACGTCAGCCAGAAGAGGGTCGCGGGGGCTGTAAACGACAGGGAGAGAACTGTCCCCGAAGTCGCTCCTCCCAGCTGTCCGAGACCGGATGCCGGACGCGGGACGACCTGGCAGAAGCGTCCGCCGGGTCCCAGGCACCGAGGGCGGGGGCGGGTCCTATCTTAGAGGCGGAGCGACGCCGGCCCAAGAGAAGCACAGGGCCAGGGTTCGCCTGTACTGTCTCAGAAGCTGCTCCGCGCTCGCCCGGGCCACAGCAGTCCCGGCCGGCCCTCAGGCCATGGCCGGCCAAGGGTTTAAACCGAGCGTAACCCCATCACGACTTCCTAAGTACAGCTACCAGAGAACGGCGCTTCCGGGTCCACTGGAAGTGACGACAGCGCGAAGCAACAGGCTCCGCCCCCAGGGGCGCGAGGTGGGCGGAGCTACTTCGGCCGGAGGGCCGGAGGCGGCCTGTTCCGAACCAAGCGGGGCTGTGAACGCAGGGCAAGGAATGTCGAGGACTCCGGAGTGATAATGCTTTGGTGGCGGCGCCTGAGCTTACCCTCGGTCAACGATGAGCGAGAGACAGTGGTCAACGTCGCACTGGGTCCTTCTCAAACACCCGGATGAGCGACTCTTCCTCACATTTGGGGCTCAGTATCTCTGACCCTAAAGATCGACAAGTAAGACTCTCATTTAGACCACGAAAACTGCAACCCTTGATAGGACAGTTTCGGCACCTATTAGGTATATAATATAATAATTATTAGCACCCTTCCTGAGTTCCGCTGAGTTGATTCAACAAATGTATGTAGAGGGCACCCTATGGCCATGACCTCCATCCTATGGGCCATCTGTATTCCAGGACTTTAACAAGAGTTTTGATATTTGGCCCTTGCAGTTATTCTGCTCAGTGGGTGGAAACATGAGACACAGAAAGGTTAAATAACATGCCCAAGGTCACAGAGCTAGGAATCCTATCTATATCTGTCCAATTCTCAACATACCAAGTGCTGCTCCAGGTGATCACCATGAAGAGACAAGGTCCTGACCTCAAGGAGCTCCTTTCCAGTGAGAAAGCAGAGGTACAAACACAAGTCCTGCTCTCATACCAGTATGTATGGGTATATTCAAAGTGATATGGAAGTTAAGAGGAGGGAGGCCTGTCTAGGGGAGGCAGAGAAGGTTCTCAGGGAGAATACTTGGGGATCTGAAACATGAGTAGCGATTGTCCCATCTAACTAGAGATGAGGGAAACAAGCATTCCAGGCAGAGAGAAAAGATTGCTAGGACTCCTAGGGCATCAGAGAGCCTGGCTCACCCGGGGAAGCATTGAGAATCACTTCATGGCAGTAGCTTAGGGTATGTGAAGGAGGTTGGCAACAGATGGGGCAGGCACAATAGGTGGAGACACAAATTAAGGCATTTAGACTTTATCTTGGGTGCTAAGAAGACACTAAAAGATTTTAATCTTGAGTGGCATCATCCGGACTTGTATGACAGGTTGAAGACACCAAGGGGCAGGAGATTGGTAAGGAGGCTATTTCTGTCCCGAGGAAGAGATGGTAGTGAAATAGGGCAAGGACAACAGGGATGGAAAGGAAGAGGCTAATTAAAAGAGCTAAAGATATGGAACTGACCTCGTCACCACAAGCTCGGTTATTATATTGAGACTCTTAAATGCACTCTTCAACCTTGTAAAAAGCCTTCTTAAGAACGCAAGTCTGTGGCTGAAGAGTAAAGGAAAGTCATGGACCCACTCATACCTGGTGTCCGAAGCCTGTTCTCTTTACAGACTTTTCAGGTCAGGATGGGGCAGACCCTGGAGATCTGTTCAGACCCAGTTAATTTCTTAGTGGCCCAGACAAAATCCAGCTGTACTATACAAAACATTCAGATATATTGTTTCATCATTTTAATCTTCACCATAACCTCACGAGATAGGGCAGATATTAGTCTCCTTTTGTAGAAAATAATAGGTTGTGAGAATCGTTGAAGCTAAGCCCTCAAAAAAAGGGCGGGAAGGCAGAACTGAGATTTGAACTGAGACCTGGAACAATGTTACATAGTGGGCATTCAATATTTGTTGAATGAGTGAATGAATGAAGGTTCTCTGATTCTCAGCTCACCTCACCACGTCCAGTCCATAAGCCTACTGGCGCTCCGGTTTCAAATCGCTTGCCCTTACTCCACTGAGTAGCCTATTAGTTCATCCAAACCAAGTACTATATTTGTTAAGCATTTATTAGGTGCCTGGCACTGACCCAGTCTCCATCGTAGAAGAAATTTAAATTAATTCCTGTCTTGTTATTTCCCTTCTGCTGAGTGGGGAAATTACCTGTGAAGCACTTTGAGTCTAGGGCCACAAGAGTTTCATAAATTCCTGGACAGGTGGGCATTAAAAATCCGGGTTCCCAGGTCTGTGGCAAAGTAAAGAAGCTTCAAAAAAAGCTGCCTGGGTCAGCTGAAGGATTTTGTGTCTGGGCCATCGGGGCAAAGGCGTTGTTTTCCTGCATGCAGGAGTAGGTTCTGCTGATTGCAAAACCAAGAAGGCCAGCTAGAGCTTGGGCACCTTCTTTTTCCACCTCCAGCGCACTCCTCTCGAGATTCTACGGTCCCTTGAACCACCTGCAACGCTCAAAGCCCCTCCCTCTCTGGGCGCTGAAGGGGCCAAAGAGAAGCCTAAGACGCGAGCACAGAGCTTCCGCTCCCCCAGGAGGGTGGTGCATACAGTGGGTGATGCCAGTTCGCAAGAGCTAAACCGGAGCACAGGGTGGGCTGGACGCGACAAACCAAAGCCCAGGGGCCGGCCACTTCAAGCTGGGAATCGAGGGCCGTTGTGGAGCACTGTAGACTTTCCTCGGCCCCGCTCGGGCTGCCGCTGAAGCAGCCACAGATCTGCCAGCGCTTTAGAAACGGGGAGAGACCCAGACTCTTTACCTCTCTAAAGCCGGCGCGGGACGCAGCGAGGCTGGGGAGACTCGCTAAGCTCCAGTTTTCGCCTGAGCCGGAGCCTGGGGGCGGGGAAGGGGCGGGGAAGGGGCGGGGCGGGCCCGCGCTGACGTAGGGCGGGCCGGGACGCGCGGAGGCGGCGGCGGAGCCTCCTCCTTCTGCTGCTGCGCCCCATCCCCCAGCGGCCGGCCGGTTCCAGTCCGCACCCCGCGTCCGTGCCCGTACCCCCTCCCCCGGGCCCCGCCATGGGCCTCACCGTGTCCGCGCTATTTTCGCGGATCTTCGGGAAGAAGCAGATGCGGATCCTCATGGGTGAGGCAGATCAAGCGCGCGGCCCGGGCCGGAGCGTCGGCCCCCGCTCAGCCCTCCCGCCCCCGCGTCCCTCCGAGCCGGGCTCAGCCGGGTCTCTGACCCAGAGTCGCCCACCTCCTAACCCCCTGGGGTCACTGCTCTCGGGTGGGTCGCAGTCTGCAGCGCCGACCCCGGGGCCTGAGCCCGGGAGCTGCGGGCCTGGGTGGGGTGAAGCTCCCTCCGCCCCAGCCCGGCTGGTAAGAAGGGAGGATTCCGCCCTTGGAGACGACTTTTAAAAGGAGCGCGGCCCTCCTCCCATGCCCCTTACCCCCCGGCCCTCTCCCGCCTCTCGCCCGCTTCGGGGGCACGAGTTGGTGCTCACCATCCAGACTGTTCTTAAGGCCTCGAAGGTAGAGAACAGCGCGCACCTGCAGGCGCTTGGGCTCTGCGCCCCCGTCTCCATCAGCTGTCCTGGCCTCTCCCCTTCCCTGGTCTCTAGAGGGCTCCCTCGCTCCCGTCTCCATCCCTATGCCCCTCTCCTTGCAGTTGGCTTGGATGCAGCTGGCAAGACCACAATCCTGTACAAACTGAAGTTGGGGGAGATTGTCACCACCATCCCCACCATAGGTGAGTTCTGAGGCGAGGCCGGGAGGAGCGGGAGGCTGGCGGCAGGCCTTCCCAGGGTCGGCTACCCATTCAGCCTGAGGCCCTTATCTCTGCAGGGAGCTGACCCTGACACCAGACACTGCTACCTGAGAAGTGGGTCATAGTTACCTTTAGTTGCTGGATGGTGCTGAGGCGGGGTGAATGTGACCCAGCTCCACCTGGTCTGTGGACTGCCTGTGCTCTGGGGTTCTGTTCCCATGGGACTTGATCATTGCCTTCTGGTTTTATGTCCCTGATGAATGCATCTAGATTTAGAGAGTTCCTTTCTTTCAGGACTTTGTTCTCATGTTTTTTTTCCCCCCAATTATCTCCAGGCTTCAATGTGGAAACAGTGGAATACAAGAACATTTGTTTCACAGTCTGGGACGTGGGAGGCCAGGACAAGATTCGGCCTCTGTGGCGGCACTACTTCCAGAACACTCAGGTGGGGTGGGGCTCCCCAACCCCAGGAGAAAAAGTGTTAGGGCTACAGAGACTGAGATGTTGGCCTACACTGGGCCCGCAAGCCAGGAAGAAACCTTTACCTCCTATCTGTCCGCGTTCGTAGGCTTACCTCTCCTCATTCCTCAGGAAGGGCCTTAGTCTTCTGAGACTTAGCCACCTTAGCTTCTCCTGAGAAGCAGGGCTTTGGGGCCATGCTGCCTTATAGATAGATAGATATCTATTTATTTATTTTTAAAGTAAGCTTTTTCTCCCAACGTGGCGTTTGAACTCACAACTCCCAAGATCGAGAGTTGCATGCTCTGAGCCAGCCAGGTGCACTCATGCTGCCTCATTTAGCTCTCGTTTGGTCTTTCCCTGTTCCCTTGTACTTCTTCTAACTACACTGCTTGCCTGACGGCAGAGGTTGTATCCTTTGCAGGGTGTCTCCACTTGGTGCCAGCATGTCTGCAGAGCCTTAGTGAAAATTTACAAGATGAGAAGATTTAGACAAAGATGGGAAAAAGAGAGAAAGAGCCAGACTAGGGTATGTCCCAGGTAGGAGTGATCGCTTGTCCTTTCTTCCTTCCCACCCAGGGCCTCATCTTCGTAGTGGACAGTAATGACCGAGAGCGGGTCCAGGAATCTGCTGATGAACTCCAGAAGATGGTGAGCACCCAGAGCCCTGGGAACTGAGCCCTCGTTTGGAGACAGATCTCTGAGATCTCTGTGCTAGGGTGAAAGTCAGGAACATTTCCTAGGCCTTGAATGTGTTTCTCTTTGTGGACACAGTCACAAGGCAGGCATATCTTACTCTCCTTTTAATTTGAGTCAGGTAAAAAAGCATAGGACTGAGTTTTTCCTTGAATGCTCACGGCTTCACATCCAAGGAGTTTGGTGGGGAAAGGGGAATTATATGTGGTAGAGAGAAACATCGTCTTACATTCTTGTTTTTCCATTTGGAAATTTTGTCATTTTGACTAGGGCAAGGCATTAGAAAAAGGCTCTTTCCGGATTTAAAGCCAGATGGCTTCAAGCTGACTTATGACTCTCTGTCTTGTGTTCAGCAGTAGACTACACAATGTTACATGTTTCCCACGAATATGCTAGAAGGTAGAAAGGGGGGTTCCCCTACACAGCAGGGAAGGGGAGGCCTGGAGACTCCGCCAGGACTCCAGACTCCATCCCCTTCACCTCTCTCAGCTGCAGGAGGATGAGCTGCGGGATGCGGTGCTGCTGGTGTTTGCCAACAAGCAGGACATGCCCAATGCCATGCCCGTGAGCGAGCTGACCGACAAGCTGGGGCTGCAGCACTTGCGCAGCCGCACGGTGAGGCTCCTGCCTCTCCCAGGGGAGCCACAGGAAGGGGGTGGGAAGTAAAGGCATCCCCCCCTTTTCTTCCCTGCTACTGATCTTTCTTTCCTTCTCCCCACAGTGGTACGTCCAGGCCACCTGTGCAACCCAAGGCACAGGCCTGTATGATGGGCTCGACTGGCTGTCCCATGAGCTGTCGAAGCGCTAACCAACCAGGGGCCGGCCCCTGCTGCCCGGAAGCTCCCGCGTGCATCCCGGGATGGCCAGCTTCCCGGACTCCTCAGGCAGTGCCCTTCCCTCCCACTCCTCTCCCACAGACACAGGCCTCTGCTCCTGCCTGCATGTTCTCTCTGTCGTTGGAGCCTGGAGCCTCACTCTCTGGGCACGGAGGGGTCCACTCTCCTGCCTGCTGGGACCTGTGGAAGGGACTTCCAGGGCTAAGGCCCCTTCTTCCAGAGGAGGAGCAGGGATCTGGGTTTACTTTTGTTTTTTCCATTTTGGGTGTCCCCCGGGGCCAGGTGGGGAGGGAAGGTGAGGGCTCCGGGTGGTGCTATGATGTGGCATTGGACATTGAGTAATAAATTTGCTGTGGTTTGTACACGGTGTTGTCTGTAGCCTAGAAGTTGGGGGGCTGGATTGTTGGGTACAAAGAGACAATAAGATTTGGGGGAGGCTCAAGGCTGCAGAGCCAACCCTCTCCTCCCAGCATACGCACACACCCTGCTGCTTTCATCTAGCTCAGCTTCTCCCATGTTGTTATTGAGGCCATAAGTGCTTCAGGGGTTCCAGTGGAGGAAATAACATTTCCTCCCCAATTCCAGGGGGCCTTTGCTGAGGGAAGCGGGGTCTACCTTCATGATTCTGTAAATCCCATACATCCTGTGCCTCTCCATCTCCTAGCAGTGGTTCTTAATGAGTACTATGAACATTAAAATTGGGGAGGAGGGGATATTTTTTAAAAATAGGTCCTGAGGTGCACTTCAGAAAATATAATTAATTAGGACTGGTCTGAAGCTCAAGAATATGCATCTTAGAAATTACCCAAGTGATTCTGTCACTAGTAGTTTATTGGCCTTGTTCTATAAAACATTGGTAGGTCCCTTTTAATCCTTGGGGATTAAAGTTCCTCCCCGTGCACTGGAACTCTTTCTACCTGGGGAGACATCCCTGCCCTCTACTACCCCACCCCCACCATGGGGAATAGGAAAGTGTGCGCATGGAACCAGGAATGTGGGCTGTTTCCCCAAGTGTGGGTTACTCTGCGCATTCTTTGAATCCCAAAACTTAAACAAAACCTACCCCACCGCCATTATTTCTTCTTGTCTTTCTCCTTTCACATTGTCAAATTCTCCAGGTTCTGGACTGATTTTCTCCAGGAGCTTTGTAGGAAATGAGTCCCAGAGGGTGTTGGCCGACAGGGACCCTTTGAGGGGAAGGGCTGGGCTCCTTAGCAGCAGTGCAGCCGGGGATTATGAGGAAGATGCCCCGTGCTCTCTCCACCCAGGACATTTTCCCTCCCCTGCTCTGAGCCAGCCCTTCCTGATGAATACGAGTCATGTGATCCTTGCTGGTTATCTATCTAGGGTTTCCTCACCCTTCCTGAAAGGCAACTTCTGAGACATTTTGGCCTCATTCTCCCAAGGGCTGTAAAAGTTAATAGATTTTTCCTGGTTACCTTGAACTTGAACACTTGTGTCCCTAGGGAGCCAGACAACTCACCCTCACTTCGTGGGGAGGAAAGAGGTTGATTTTTATCCTCTGATTACAATGAGAAACAGAAGTGAAGAAGGGAAGACACTTGCCTGTAGTCCCAGGTGATCGCTGCCACAGGCCAAAGTTCCAATCCCAGTCTCAGCTCAGTCACCTCAGCGCCTGGAGTCGCGCGGGGAGGTCAATGCCAAAGGCCCTAGACCCACTTCCTCTGGGCTGTGGATCGACATGGCCAGGCCAGTGCCCTTTCCCCACCACGGATAGGAGGCAGCCCTCACAGTCACAATGCTCCCGGGTCACAGAGGTGCTGGGCCCTAGGCCAGGCTCTGCCTGAGAAATTTCCTCTGGGGAACGTCTTCTGGTGGGTACTACAGGCCTGATTCCAGGCCCTATGGCCTGTGGAACCACACCAGGGGGGGAAGGCTGGGCCGGACGGAGTCATCACCTGCGGTGCCGGCCCCATGGAGGAGGTGGAGTGGACGGGAAGACCCAAGCCTGAGGAGCTAAGGGTTGGGCTCATCAGCTGGGCAGGATCCTACCTCACTTTTGAGGCATATAAGAACACGGTCACTGCTACTGCAAAGGGTTTGGGCCGGAAACAGGTAGCAAACCTGTGCTGAAGTCATCTTTCCCAGTGGCCGTGTGTGTGTGTGTGTGTGGGGGGGGGGGGGGGGGGGTGGCTGGGGTACACTCTTGATCATTGCCAGACCGAGACCCTCCTCCCCCAGGCTTTTGCTCACAGGTCTCCATCGCTCCCTCTCCCCCTGTCTAAACCTGTTCTGAGAGGCAAAGCCTCAGCCCTTGCGGCCTTGCCTTCTCTGGCCGCTTTCTTCCCTCCACCAACACCGGGTGGTTGTGTCATCACAAAGGGGAGAGGTGAAGAGCCCAGGCTGGAAGGCAGGATTGTGGGCATCCGGGGGAGGGACTGCAGGGCCCATGATTCTGTTCGGATTGTGGTTTGGGAATGGGGAACTCTACAAGCCCTCTGGGAGTGTGCGTCTTCATTTTAGAGACGGATGCAGGCAACCCTGCAATGCTACCCCAGAGTGAGGCAGTAGCAAGGCCCTCGTTTAGAACAGGGTTGATCCCAGCTGAACCAGACAATTGCATCTCAACCGTGTGTGTTCCCATCCTTATCCCTGGAGCCTGGGCCTGCTTGTAAGAGGTCTTGATCTTCTCCTGCCATGCTGGGGAGGTGGGCTTTGGGGAAGGGGCGTGTTAGCTAGCATGCTATCCAGGGGCAACAGTGAGGAAGAGAAAAGTAAAACCTAAACCAAAGCACTTCTTAGAAAAGTAGTCATTGAAGGAAACCACCAAGTAGGAGAGAAGGAGGTTTACCTTCTGTTAGCTGGAAGAGGTAGGCATTTAGAACGTCTCTTGGGATCTTGAGAAGTGCTCTGATTTCAGTAGTAAAGGTCTCCTGCAATCTTTCGATTACTGTTGGATGAGAGGATGGGAGAGCTGACAGTCACCATGGAGGCTGATGTGGAGGGGCAGGTGGTTGGTCCCATGAAGGTTGTAGGGTGATGCTGGGAGTGATGGTGGTAGGACTCCCTGGCCCCGTCATCTGGCAGTACTGATCTCCTTCCTCTCCCTCCCAACGACGCCTCCAGACCTGGGAGATCTTGGTGAGCAATGAGCACGATGCCCAGGCCGTGGTACGACTAAGGGGCTTGCAGGGCCTCTACCTCCTGTGCGAGGCAGACGGCAGTCTGTGCTATGGCCGGCCAAGGACCAGCCACCATGGGTGCTTCCTCCTGCGTTTCCACCGAAATGGCAAGTGGACCCTCCAGTGCATAATTAGTGGCCGTTATCTGGAGTCTGATGGTGAGGATGTGTTCTGCAACTCCAGGGTCCTCTCGGCTTACCACATGTGGACCCCCCGGCCAGCCCTGCATGTCCACGTGATCCTCTACAGCCCTGTCAACCACTGCTATGCCCGGGCTGACCCCACCATGGGCCGCGTCTGGGTGGATGCACCAGTTCCCTGCCTGGAGGAATGTGGCTTCCTGTTGCATTTCCAAGACGGATGCTACCACCTGGAGACCTCAGCACACTTCTTCTTGTCCCACTTAGACCGGCTAGTCCCCCAACCCTCAACACAGACAGCTTTTCATATGCAGGTGCGGCCCGGAGGGCTCGTGGCACTGAGTGATGGAGAAGGAGGCATGTTGTACCCACAGGGCACGCGTCTGCTCCTGGGCCTGGGCTCCAAGCCCCACAGGGGTGAGGAGTGGTTCATCCTACAGCGCTGTCCCACCTGGGTCAGCCTCAGGTCAAAGACTCGGAAGTTCCTCTCCATCATCTATGGCAAGTGCTGGGTCCAAGACAGCTGTGGAGGGAGGGAGAGAGCTGACTGCTTAAAAGAGAAAAATATGTTGGAGATCAGCAAAGATTTTTGAACCTGCTGATAAAGAAGATCCTGGGGTACCAACAGGATTTCTTAGGTCATGGAGCAGGGTGATAAGGCAGGGGTATGGGCTTTAGGGGAAGTAGCTTGGGTCTTCTCCAGGCACCTATGATCCACAGAAGGTGGTAAAGGCTGAAGAGGGAAAACAGAGGGAACACAGATATAAACTGTGGAGGAGGGACTGAGACTGAGGGTGAAGCCAGATTCTGACTCCTTCTGACATGTTTTTTCTCTGCAGATGTTGAGGTATGTGCTGCCTCTGAGCACATAACCCCAATGTCCTTGTTCCAGTTTGAATGTGATGATGAGAGCCCTACCTTACAGCTTCGTGCAGCCAATGGCTGCTACCTAGCCCAGGTGAGACATGGGCCTCCTGAGCAAGAGAACCCTTAATCTCTGAGCTCTCCCATTCTAGACATACTTTCTTCTTCTTCAAGGCAGGTGACCAGATGCTGAGGTGAACTGTGGAGGCCCTTGTCAAGTTTCAACCAATGGGCCCGATTTCATCCAATGGGGCCTCTTTAAAAAAAAAGAAAAAGGAACTATATTGAGGCACAATTTATATACAATAAAGTGCACTCATTTAAATGTGCAATTCAATAAGTTTTGACAAATGTATGCACTTATGCATGTATACGCAAATGGATACACCTAATCACAAGTTAAAGAATATTTCCATCACCACAGAAATTCCCTCTTGCCCTTTTGTAGTCAGTTCCCCTTTCCCCTTGCCCTCCCCTCTGCCACTGTTACTATTCTGTCACTATAGATTAGAGTTGCCTACTCTAGAATTTCATATAAATGGAATCACAGCGTATTACAGTATGTATTCTTCCTTTCATCAGCATAATGTTTCTGAGATTCATTCGTGATCCGTGTATCAGTAGTTTGTCCCCTTTTATTGCTGAGCAGTGTTCCATACTACTACTCATCAACACAAACATAATTTGTTTATCCACTTGCTTGCTGATGAACACTTGAGTTGTTTCCGGTTTGGGCTATTGTGAATAAAGTTGTGGGGCACCTGGGTGGCTCAGCTGGTTAAGCATCTGCCTTCGGCTCAGTTCATGATCCCAGGATATTGGGATCGAGCCCCATGTCAGGCTCCCTACTTCTCTCTCTTCCCCCTGCTTTTGACCTCTCGATCTCTCTCTCTCTCAAATAAATACATAAAATCTTAAAAAAATAAAGTTGCTAGCAACATTTGTGTACAGATTTTTTTGTGGGCCTATATATTCAGTTATCTTAGGCAAATACATGGGGGTAGAAATACTGGGTCACATGATAAATGTGTGTTTATATATTTTTTAAGATTTTGTTTACTTATTTGAGAGAGAACAAGTTAGAGAGAGAGAGAGAGAGAGCGCACAAGCAGGGGGGAAGGGCAGAAGGAGAGGGAGAAGCAGACTCCCCACTGAGCAGGAAGCCCAACAACGTGGGGCTCAATCCCAGGACACTGGGATCATGACCTGAGCCGAAGGCAGACACTTAACCGACTGAGCCACCCAGGTGCCCCATGTTTACATTTTTAAGAAAATGTTAAATAGTTTTCTAAAGTGATATACTATTTTACGTTCTTGCCAGTAATGTATGGGAGTTCTAATTGCTCCACATCCTCATCAACACTTATTATTGTCTGTCTTTTTAATTTTAGCTACTCTAATGGATGTGCAGTGACATCTTACTGTGGTTTTAATTTGCATCTCCCTTATAATTAATAATGTTGAGTATCTTTTCATGTGCTTATTGGCCATTTGTATATCTTCTCTGTGAGGTGTCTGTTCAAATCTTTTGCCCTGCTCGGAGGAAGGCCTGCTTCTCCCTCTCCCACTCCCCCTGCTTGTGTGCTCGATCTCTCTGTCAAATAAATAAGTAAAGTCTTTAAAAAAAAAAAAAAAAGGATGTGAAAGCATAAATCATGCCCTGGGAGGATGAAGAAAGCCAGTGGGTGGGATGTGGGAAAGGGTCTAGGAATAAAAATGATGGGAAGAAAGCTGAGATTTTGTCCTTATTTCTCTTCTCTGCTTCCTGTAATCTCTCCAGAGGCGCCACAGGACAGTGGTGGCTAATGGGCATCCAATGGAGGCTGACACCTTCTTCCGTGTGCACTGGAATTGTGGCAGGATCATCCTGCAGTCTCCCAATGGACGCTTCTTGGGCATCATAGACAATGGCCTGCTGATGGCCAATGCCACCATTCCAGGTGAGGAGAGTGGCCCTCCTGCCAGGTTATTCCAAGTCAAAGATGCTTTCAGAGGGAGCTGGGATATAATAGAAAGAGCACTGGAGTTGGGGTCAGAAGATTTGGGTCTGTGTATTTGCTGAATCACTGAGTTTTTGTCATCACTTGGGCAAACACTTCTTTGAGCCTCAGTTTCCCTGGCTCCATTACCAATGGAGGTGACATCCAACCTGCCTGCCTCACAGGATTCTCGTGAAGATTAAATAGATTCACACATCTCAAAGGAAGGAAGAATATTGAAACCTCCTGGGCTCCACACTGTACTAAATGCTTTCACAAACATTTTATAAGCACCTAGCCTAAGATCTGGCACATAGTAGGTGTTCAGTAATTGTTAAAATGTTGACAACCTTCTGCAATTAGCATCCCTCTTCCTGCTTCTATCTGGGAAAGCATCTAGAAGCAGCTCATCCAAATAACTCCTTTCTATTTCTTTCAGGCCCCAATGAGGAATTTGGGATTCGATTAGCTAACCGGCCCTTCCTTGTATTGCGAGGTCGTTATGGGTATGTGGGCACCTCCTCAGAGCACGACCTCATGAAGTGCAATATGGATCAGCCCGACTGCATTCACCTGCTGCCCTGCCGCCAGGGCATCTACCACTTCCAGGGTGAGGAGCTCCTCTTCTCTGGCCCTGGGTTCACAGTCTTGTCCTGCCTTAGCCCCAACTCAGACTTCATGGCCTGCTGCTCAGAGCTTACTCATCCAAAGAGGAAAAACAGAGTTTCTCTTTGTTTTCACACTTCAAGTCCCCCAGAATGGGTTGGCAGAGCAAAATCCAGCCCTCCTGCGTTTCCACAGAGGGACCTGCCGACACAGGCAGGGTAGGGGGGCCAGGAGGGCTGGCATGCTTCCCCGGGAGCCTCCGCAGGTGGTACCCCTGGAAGACTTCATCCTTCACCCTTCCCTCCCCAGCACAGGGTGGAGCCTTCTGGTCAATAACATCCTTCGGCACCTTTCGTCCTTGGGGAAAATTTGCTCTCAACTTCTGTATAGAGCTTCATGGGAGCAACTTGCTCACGGTGCTGGCACCCAATGGCTTCTACATGCGATCCGACCGAAGCGGCACCCTGTTGGCAGACAGCGAAGAGATTACCAAAGAGTGTATTTGGGAGTTTTAGGTAAGATCGAGTGGGTCGGGACCAGGAGGTGGGGGAGCAGGCATGGAGGGGCAAGAAAAGAAGAGAAGTGGGTGAGAGTGAGACCAAAGCACACCCGTGGACTAACTGCTGTCCCACAGCCTGATCAACTCCAGACTTTTATTCCAAATCCGTGCCTTTTCTCTCAGGGCTTCTAAACCCAGACTTGCTGGAGAAAGGAGGGGAAATCGGCGCTAGGTTTCTGGCGATTATGCCACACTGACACATGCGTGCAAGCAAGCTTGCAGGGGATAGAATCAGGTGTCCTCATGTGTTTATCTCTCTTCATTAAGATGCAGAGCTTTGCCCCATTTTTAGGGAAGACAGGTAACTTTGGGGCATGCTTTCTAGCCTGTGCACTTTCTATTCCTACACCCCTGGATCCCTGAGTGCTGATGGCTCTCAAATATTCATCTGCAGCTCTCACCCTTCTCCTGAACAATAACCTCCTCTTTCCAACCTCCTGATTGACGACTGACTTGACTTTGTCCTGCCATCCCCTCAAAATCAGCCTCCTCCCCCTCCCTCCCACAGATGATTCTTCTGGCCCTCCCCCATGATTCTTCCGGTCCTCCCCCATGGCCATCTAGGGTATGGCTGTCCTCCCAAATGCTCTGGATCAAGACCTCAGCACCGTCTCTCCTTCCTCCCTTTCATTCCCTTTACCAAACTCTGAAAATTCTTGGGTACTTCCTTAACAATGCCTCTTGGGTGCTTGCTCCTTCTTAACTACCTTTGCTACCTTGTGGATCCAGGCTTTTCACCCAAAGCCTGCACTGCAATAAGAGCTCCCCAGCAGCATTCCCTGCCTCCAGACCAATCCCATCCAAGCTCTTTTCCACACCAAGTTTGCTTTCTTAAAGTGCTGTCTCTAATCCATCATTCCCTGTTCACACCTCTTCAGGACACCTCACTGTTCTTAGCCCTGTTTCTTCACAGTTGGCCTCGCTTTCCTGGCTTAGAAGGTCATGAGGATGTTGTAGGAAGAAGAGCTTTGCTTTTGTCATCATATAGACCTGGAACCTTGGGGAAATTGCTTTAACATTTCTAGGCCTTGGTTTCCTTATCTGTAAAATGGGAATAATATCTACTTCATAGGGTGGTATGAAGGTTAAGTAGCCATATGAATCTCCCCACTATATATGTTCACTCCTTTCTTGCATTTTCTACTGGTTTTCTATACAAACCCTTTGCTATGGCCAAACTGGAAAAAAAAAATCAAACGAAATTCCACCAGGCTTGTTTTCTTATCTGTTCCATGAAGGGTTTCGATTGAACTAAATTTCTCAGGCTCCTTCCAGGCCTGACATTCCAGTAGTCAATGCATCATAGTGGTTAAGAGCTCATTCTTGGACATTGAACTGGGTTCTAGTTAGGTTTTTATCACTTAAACTTGTTGTTTGATCCTGGAAAAATGAACCTCTCAAAGGTTCCTTACCAATGAAATGGGAATATAGTATCTATCTTGTAGGATTTTGTTGTGTTATGTGAGATAACGATTATAAAATGTGTAGTAAACAGCCTGGCAGCTAGCGCACTGTGCTCTATCAGAAGCCTTCCCTGAACCAGCTGAATTCTTAGTAAATCTCATCTGTTGACTACAATACCCCTTTGAACTCTGAGGCTATTTTTTACACCATTAAGTTGATTAAAAAATAATTTTACAGCATTTTACTATAAATTAACTTCACATACATCTGTGTAATCCATCATCAAACATGGGACAAAACAGGGTGCCTGGGTGGCTCAGTCGGCTAAGCCTCTGACTCTTGATCTCAGCTCAGGTCTTGCTTGATCTCAGGGTTATGAGTTTGAGCCCTTTAAAAACAGGAAAGAAAAAAAAAGAATGGGACAAATCACTTTATTCTGTCTTTTCCCAGATGATCTTACCAGATTTTCCCTAAAAGCCCAAGATCAGCGAACGATTGACCAAAGATTTCTATTTCCTCTTCTCTTCCCAGGTCAATGGGATGCCACTTATGGAAATCCAAATCCTCCAGGAGAAACTACTGCACAAAACACAACAGGAACCTCAGAGTCAAGATCCTTGAGAATATCTGTTATACAACTTTCCCTACCCAGTTTAGCAAAGCACCTGTTTCGAGCAACAATACACAAAAGGCCACCCCCAAGACCCCTGTGTGCATCTGACTCAGTACAGAATAGGGGTCTGGATATGGGTGGAGACCAAGGACCCAGGCCACTCCAAGTTCTATCCAGAAGAGGCGAGACCAAATGGTAACCAATTCTTGCATTGATCTTCCCCCATCCCCGCCAGGACTACTAGAATTCTTCCAGTAATCCTATGAGGAGCCATTTTGCCCTGAAGGATTCAGAATCCAGAAATGATTAGATGTCTTTTGGTTTGGAAAGAATGAAGGATTATGGGTCCTATGGGCATAGGGTAATGGTTATGACACACCTTATACCTGGATAGCCTGAAATTTACCAACCATCTCACCTTTGATCTTGTCATTTGGGCAAGACAGGTACTTTCCCCAACACTGCCCACTTTTTACAGGGAGCTGAAGTGACGGTCCCATGACTGGGAGCTCTGACTCAATTCTTCGATTAGAATGCACTGTAACGTCCACTACTCTTTCCATCAAAACAGAGCTTCCACAATGACCATCATTCTCGTACTGTCTTTATAACTTTGGCCTTCATCTAACTACTATTTGCTCTATCAGTGTCTTTACTGACATAGACTCTTAAGTACTTTTATTTAGAAAGGAGTATTTTAAAGGTGCCTGGGTGGCTCATTCAGTTAAGCATCTGCCTTTGGCTCAGGTCATGATCCCAGGGTCCTGGGATCGAGTCCCACATCGGGGGGGGGGGGGTCTCTGCTCAGCAGGGAGCCTGTTTCTCCCTCTCCCTCTGGTGCTCTCCCTGCTTGGGGTCTCTCTCTCTGTGTCAAATAAATCAATAAAATCTTTTAAAATAAAAAAAGGAATATTTTAATCACTATCATAAAATGGAAGATGAGAATCACTTGCCATAAATAGAAAGTGGCCTTAAAAATAAATACAATGAAAACAAAGTGATGTTATCAAATCCTAGTTAGATTCCCTCCCCTGCCCAAGGCTCAGAACCTGAGGTTCCCTTTCCCTCTGTTACAAAAAAAGTTAACAACTGTTACAGAAGCACTAAACACTAGGACCAAAATGAAAGCTTTCTCTTCAATGTAATCAGAATTGAAAGGGAGTCAAAAGGGGAATAATTTTCTCATTTCTGACTAAATATTATTTAAAGCAGTGTCTACATGCCTCCTAAAGTGTTCTCAAATACCAACACTGTTGCCTGACCCCCAATTTGGGGAAATTGCACCATACTATAATGCGTGCCTGGTTTTTAATCTGTTAAGAAAAGAAACTAAAACCACAACATGAGAGAGATTCCATTTGCATAGAGGGAAATGACCTCAGGTTTTTGTAAGTATGTTTCTCCTCAAGAGATAGAAAAGAATTCTGTAAAAATTTTAATCTAGTAAGGAAAGCCTGAGAACACTAGAGACCAGGGCATCTCTTTCCTAGAGAATGTTAAGAATAGGCCAAAGATATGGAGAGGAATACACTACACTCTTCAGAGAGATAGGACCTTGGGGGTCATTTAATGCAGAATCTCTTCTTCAGCATCCCATAAATGCATATACAAACTTAGATGCACAATCATGCATGTGCACAGATACACACACACACACACACACACACACACACACACACACACACCACATAGTCTGTTACCCATATTCCCCACAAGTGGCCATCCATCCTCCACTTGAATGTGCTTGGCCATGGGGCCTCAGCTGGCAGCTCCCTCCATTGCTGACCTCAGTCCTACTGCTGAGTGAATGGCTTGTTCTCAGACTGTACCATGCAGATTGTCATCCCCCAAAACCTCACCCATTTCCCTGGGCAGTCTGTCACCAGGGGCAGGGGCAGAGTGTGCTCCATGACCCTTGGGATTTCATTCGAGAGCTGTGCTGGTCCATAGAACTTTCTGTGCTGATGGAAATATTCTATAATGTTTACGGTCTGATACAGAGCCAGGGGACACCTGTGACTATTGGGCCTTTGATATGTGACTAGTGTGAATGAGGAGCTGAATTGCTCATTTTACTTAATTTTAGTTACATTTATATAGCTACATGTGATTGGTGGCTAGTTGCTGAAGAGCACAGCACTAGAGTATTTGATGATGAGATAACTTCTGGAGGAGTACCCCTCCCAGATGGGAGAAAACAGACTTGCCCCCACTCCTTTTATCCTGCTTTGCACCATCATCATTCCATCCCCAGCTCTTCAAAGGGGAAAAAATTGGATGGGATGAGCCCATCCCTCATTCAAGGTACCCTTTTCTTCACCCCCCTTTCCCCATATTCCTCTCTTTCCCTACATGCTAAGGCTACCCAGGAGGAACCTAGAGATTTATCTGCAGGGAGACAAAATTGAGAAGATTTGGAACTTACTGCCAAGAAGAAGCAAGCAAACCTGCCCCCCGATCATGTATAAAGGGACAAGCAGAGTATGAATAATGGCCTTTCCGCTCTGCTGCTTTGCCAAAAATAATATGCAATTAAGGAAGAAATGTGTATTTTCTTAGATTAAGGAATTATTGTAAATGTTCTTAGATGTTGTAACTATGTAAGAAAAGTTCCTTATTTTAGATCCCCCAAATAAGGGGCGACATCCCATGATGTACCATCAGTGTATGGGTGTGTGGGTGGGTGCACCTGTGGGTGTATGAGCATCCAAACATTAATATAGATACATATATACAAGCATACATATGTAGATATATACACAGATAGATAAATATATGGATTAGACAGATTAAATAGTTACATAGACCTACAGATACACTAAATAGCTGAGACCTAGCTACATACATACATACATAGTTACATATATAAATAGATCATATAGACTAATACATGGATTAGATGGATTGGAAGATAGGGAGATAGATAGGAAGATAAAGATGATAGGTAGATAGATGGACATATAGATAGAGATAGAACAAACTTTATCGTTGTTAAATATAGGGGTGGAGGTATGAATGTTTATGGGAAAAACACCAACAGGAACTACTGCTATTTAAAAAATGTTTTTATTCCTGCCAACTAGAAGCCATTTAAGGCCAGTGTGAGTAGTGCGTGGCCCCGGCCTCTCCAGCCCCTCCAAAGAAGTGCACATCGGAGGTGCAGCAGGGCAGGGCCAGGCCAGGTCCACGGGTGAGGAAGAATCCCAGGAAGGAGCGGGCAGCAATAATGTGCTTGGGCAGGATGATATTAACTCCTCCCGACCCCATCCCCTTTCCACTCTGGCCCTCCGCCCTCATTCCAGGCCTTGCAGGGGTGGGGAGCAGGGCCAGAGCAAGGCCTCAGGGGTACCAAGACTGGCAATGGAGGCAATGGAAGGAAGGGCAAGGGTGGCAGAGCAGGACTGAATCCAGGAGACAGGTAGCCTGTGGGGACAAAGAGAGGGTGAGTTTGGGTTTGTTGCTGTGATCCCACCCCTCAAAGTCACTGGAGGGAAGAGGGACAGACATCATATATATATATGATGGATATATATACTCAAATCCCAATCCCATCCCCTTTTCCTGCTAAGGCTGTCTGTGGTACTATAGACTCCGGGGGTGCTAGTCTAGAAAGATGTGTCAAGATTCCTTGATGATCCCGACTGAAGATCCGCACCCTCTTGGGGGTCAAGGAGTAAGCCCTCCCCACGCCGTGCATGAGTGAGACTGGGCCTGTGGATTCTTACCCCAGCAGGGCTTGAGAGAGGCTTGGGGTGGGGTGTCACTGAGACACCTGTCTGGTGCTGTCCCCCAGCACAGCTGATAGCAGGAGGGACCCAAGGATTCGAGGGCAGGCAGGACTGCTGTGGGCACACAGCAAGGTAACTGCTAGAAAAAGCAAGAGGACCCCCCCCCCCTGCTGTCAGCGATGGCTCCTGTTCAGCAGACCTGGGGCTCTAAGGCTGCCCCCTGCCTCCGGCTGTATCCTGTACAACTCCAGAAGGCACCATTCACACGGTAGACTATGAGGATGGTGCTTTCTGAAATGTGCAGTGTAGGAACCTGGAGCAGTCAGGAATTCTAGCTCAGACCTCAAACTGGGAATGGGAGAAGCAGTGAGCTCTTGTCTTCCCAGTTTACAGACTCCCCTCTCTTCCTGATACCTGTGCAGAAGTGGTCCCTGGGGAGGCACTCGGTAGAGTCAGATCCTGGGAAGCACCTACAAGGTGAGAGCAGATCCACTCAGAAGGAATGCATCTAGGGAGTGGGGAGGAGTGGGGAGGAGTGGGGAGGTTCTAGGAAAGGCAGCAACTTCTGGCAGGGATGGGAAAAGATGGATGCTACCACCCTAAACAGCCTCCTCCTCAAGGCAGAGCCTTGGGAGACTGGGGAAGAAAGATTAAATCTCAGGGATGGTAAACTGGGGACCATGCAGACCTGAAGAACAGAGACTCTGAATGCCGAGTATCTAACACAGGGCCTGGCACATGGAAGATGCCGAGTAAATGTGTAGTGGATGGATGGATGGTTGGATGGATGGATGGATGGATGGATAGATGGGTGGGTGGATAGATGGATAGGTGAGTGGATGGATGGATGGATGGATGGATGGATGGATGGATGGATGGATGGATGCAATGCACGCGTGGATGCATGGAAGAATGGGTGGGTAGGTGAGTGGATGGATAGAAGCATGGATGTGCAGAGAAATCACCTGGAATCTGCATTTCCCACTTGAACTTCTCTTGTCGGCGCCATTTGGCTCTTCGGTTGGAAAACCAGACCTGAGGGAGGGCAGAAACAGCATAGCTGGCTGTGTTCTCCACTTCCCGGCACCTACTGCTCTCACCACACGTTCCTGGTCTGGACCCAGACTTCCTCAGACTTGACGCCCTCCCTCCCTGCTTTGGCCTTTGTTCTCTGTCCCCTTCTTCACCTCAAAAGTTTAGGGTGGGGAAGAGAGGAGAGCAATCAGCTGAAGGAGAACAAGGAGGGTCTTATGTCTGATTTCTGCTACAAACAAATCTGTTTCCACCTTCTCGCCCCCTTCCCCACCTCACCAGAACCCAAAGCCTTCTCAGCACAGACTCTTTCTTCCTGTAGTCTCTGCACACTGTGGGGCAGAGCTCACTCACCCTCACTGTGTCTTCAGGCAGTGAGGTGGCGGCAGCCAGCCTTCCCCGGGCCGCTGAATCAGGATACTGCCCACGCTGGAACTCTGCCGAGATCGAGGCTCGCATAGTAAGGGCATGTGGAGAGAAGCAAGGCCTGGGTCTCCCCCTCAGGCTCCACTTCCACCTGTTACAACCTTAAACTACCCTCCTCCCCAAGGCAGGGCCACCCACAGCCTCCACCTCTCAACTGCGGCATTGCCTCCATGTGTCACACCAAGCACCCTCGAGCCCTCTGTCTGCCCCAGCCCTGGCACCTTTCTCCAGCGCCTCGGCTTGGCCCGGGGAGAAGATAGTCCGATTCCGGTGGCCAGTCCCTGGGTGGGGACCCCGGGGAGCCTCAGAGCCACTATGGGGAGGGTGAGGGACTGGAGCCAAAACAGCTGTAAAGGGGGACAAATGCTTGTGGTGGTTTGTGATAGTGATTCTTCTCCTCAGATGGGGTTCCCCAAGACCCCGGGGCTATGGACAAGGGATGGCATGGGTACAAGAGCAGAGCTGTGCTGGTAGGACATTCACAGCTCCTTGGAGGTTACTTCAGGGACACTGAGTGAGAGGCACAGCCAATGCCATGGTTGGGTGCATGCTTAGTGTTTGGGGAAACAGCCGCAAGGTTGGTCCAGGTTTGCACGATCCCACAGAACATGAAGAGTGTTCTGAGAAGCTGTGCACGAGGAAGAGGGAGGGTGCAGAAGGTCCAGTCCTTCCTCCTCCTTGGCAGATCCTGTGAACCTGAGGACCAAGGGACGTGAGTTCCATTCCAAGACCTGCCAACAGCTAGCTGGCAACCTTGGGTAAGTCACTTCCCTTCTCTGAGCTTCGATTTTCTTCTGCCAGGAGAGAACAATACTCCCTTCCAGGCCCTCCTTATTGTCTTTCTGTGAGGGTGATCCAAGAAAGAACAAGGGGCTTTGCAAACTGTAAAATGCTGACGTTTGCTCTGAGCGTCCCTGGGGGCAGCTCCAAGACCCACCTGGAGACCTGAGCTGTGCCCAGGGCAGTCTCTGGTCCTCCTGGAGCGCCCGCAGGATGCGGTTGATGGAGGAGACCTGGGGGAGTCAGGGTGTTGAGTGGGGAGATGGTGTGCAGACCCAGGGTCACATCCTGAATCCTTACAATATCCCTACAATATCCTTTCTTTCCTCTGTCTGGACCCCCACATCATTCCCAGGGCAGGCTTTTCTCTTCCCAAGCTTTCTCCTTCTCTCTTGTCCCACGACCCCACTTTTCAGAAGAGAGCCCCTCGGCCCAGCCTCCCCAGCCTGGGATGGCCCCACTGTCAAGTAAGAGGGGGTCTTCTCCCCAGACAGCTGGTTTGCCAGCCCCGCAGGGAGGGGAGAGCACTTACACTGGGAGTCTTGTCCTGCGTGCAGAACCCTTCGGCACAGAGCTGGTGTTGGATCTCCCAGGCAAAGAGGGCTGGGCACTCACCCTTCAGCTGGGCAATTCGAGCGACCACAGGGGGTGTGGCCAGACGTGGCTTGCTTCCCCCAATCCCCTTGGGCTCCAAGACACCTGTGCGGTAGTAACGTGCTAGGATCTTGCTCACACAGCCATTAGATACCTGGGTCAGGTGAGAAGCAGGGACAGATGATGGCATGATTGGCAGAGGGTGAGTGTCCCTAGGGCAGAAGGAGGCTACAAGGCAAAGTGAGACTTACTGGCCCAGGCCGCAGAGTTGAGCATTCAGCCTCACCCTTGGGAGCCTGAAGATCCCCACCCTGGACCCCAAGAGGGTCTCCCATGAAGTAGCCCAAGCCCCCAAAGCCCTCAGAGTCTGCAACAGCCTCAGACTTGCCTTAAAGAGGGTGCCATGTCCCTGCTTCTTGTTCCCATCCCTGGGTAAACCGTACTACCTTCAGGCTCCGGGAGATGTCACAGGGCCGCATCCCGCTGACTGCCAGCCGCACAATCTGCTGCCGGGTGTCCAGGGGCAGGGGCCGGCCGTTCACAAAAAATCCCCCCAGCTGATTCACACTGCTGATCCCTGGGCATGAGAAGGAGGCATCCACACATCTCCCCTCTCCCCAGCCCACCTGCGGCATGGAGGACCCTGTTGGGGAGGATTCCTCAGGCTGCTCCGGTCGGGCTTCCCATCACAGAAAAAGTCCTCACCCCCAGGGTCCCCCAGCTCCCCCTTTCTTTGGGAGGTGGTTCACGGGTGAGTCTTTGCTTTGAGGCCATTAGCGCTGACCCCTGTGATCTCAGAGAAGCAGGTGGAGCAGGGAGGAAGTGCCTGGATGAAGCTCCCCCAGAACACTGGCCAAGGGCATGGAAACTGGTGGCGTTTCCTCCCCTGGAGGGAAGCAGGGACCTGAGATATTGCCTCCCCCCTTACACTAGCCTGTTCTTCCCACTTCTCCCAGGCGTCTTACCATCCTGCGGCATGTTCCAGGCCAATGCTCTTCACAGAAGGGCAGGAACTGGGAAGACTGGGGAGAGCGATTCCTCCTAGGAGCTCCTTCTTTGGTCTTGGGGCTGGATCTGCAATGACCGAGGTTATTTGGGTGAAGCCTCTCGCTCAGAATGGTCTTGGGTTGTAATGTTTTGTGATAGAGGGTCAGGTTTCTAAAATTTGCCAGCAGGTTGGGTGAGAAAATTCAAATTCTCTCTACTTATACCCTTCAGTGACGAACTAACATATCACAGGGCCAGCAGAGGACCGGGTCTTTCTGGATGTCCTGGTAAGGGCTTGGCGGGTGGGTAGGCTCTCATTTCTCACACTTTTCACTGAAAGAGGCTAGGGAAGTAGAAAAGGATTATGCATCCAAATGCTCAGGCTTTCCCTTTTGCAAATGGACCACTGTTATCGCTGACCCCTCAGAGCCTTCTCAGCCCTGGGTGATGTGCTTAGGCTTCCTAAGTTCAGATTCAATAGGGTCAAAACCCAAAACTTAGAATATTCTGCCCAGCCAGAAGAGGGCATCAGTGACCAAAGATCCCATTTGCCCTGGTCTGAGACTAGAGACCAGGTTCAAGGCCGCCTTCACTACCAGGCAGCTCCTAAGCTTAGTTTCTCCAGACCACCAACTAGAAAGCTTTCCTCAGAGCACTTCAGGGAGGGTCTTGCTCCTGATTTTTTTTTTTTTATATACTCTCCAGGAAGCTCTGGGGAAACATGGGGGCTCAGCTCCAGTCCTGGGCATTGAGGCTCTGGTCCCACCCACTGGAAGTTAAGGATGAACAAGCATCAAGTCTAGGCTTCTCTTGGAAGACACATCTCTTGGTATCTTCTAACATGCTGGGGTTGTTGGTTCCTATTAACTCTGGAGAGTTCTAGATCCTGCAGTTGAAGCAGCTTCGCTCTCAGAGACCAAGTGCCTGGGATCAGACACTCGCTCATTGAACTAAAACTTACGAAAAGCATGTTGAAAGAAGAGAGTGAGGAGCAGAAGAGAGCTGAGGGGCACCTGGGTGGCTCAGTGGTTAAGCGTCTGCCTTCGGCTCAGGTCATGATCCCGGGGTCCTGGCATCGAGCCCCACATCGGGCTCCAAGGAGAGAGCCGCATGCTGACTGATACAGAATAACTTGTGAGCACAAGAGAGTCTCTGAGCAGTAAGGGATGCAGATCCTGGGCCACTCTGCCTTTCTTGCTTTCATCAACAAGTAACAGGAGTAGAAATCACCTCGTTTCTTGCCTAGAACCCTGGCAGGGCTGGAGGTCACCCCAGAAAACAGCTCATGCATAGAACGTTCCTGCAGTAACTACGCCATCCTGGCTTAGCTCATTAATCCGCAATTATTTGCTGAATAAAGTATTAATCATCAGCACATTGCTGGTTGTTCAGGATAAAGGGAGTGAAAATAAAAAGAACAAGGTTTTTGCCCTCCAAGAGATTATAGCACAGCCTGGAAGAGGAGATGGGCACTGGAGAAACAAGGAACTCCCAGAGTATGGAATCCAGAGCTCCTTTTAACTCAGTGGCTGAATTGGCTTATACTTACTCCTGTCCAGGGAGGTAGAGACACGTTCCCCTTCAAGCTCTCATCTTTCCAGAGAGCCGGGAAAGAAGGCAGAGATCTTTCCAAAAAGAAAGTTGAGGCACAGATTGGGGTTCCCACAAATCAGGGGCCACCCAGGGTGTAAAACTCAGGGAGGGTTAGAAGCCAGTCCCTCCCCAGAAGCCAAAATTTCCAGCTCCTAATCCTGGGGCTCTTTCTCTGCCCCCACCCCTGCTTCATGTTTGTGTAATTGCCACCAAAACAATGGGGAGAGAAGAGCCAAGCTGGGAACAGAAAGGGCTCTGTCAGGGCAGGGGGCTGGGGGCTCAGGATATCAGCCAAACCTTTGCTATGACTGAGTGTCCCCTCTAAGTGACCAGAACTCAGAGGAGGAGTGGGGACTCAGGTTCAACATCCAAACCCAAATCATCTCCAAATGTAAAATTCACCAACAGAAACCCCATGCCCAACAGCCACCCCACTCCTTCCCAACATTCATAATAACTCGTCTGATAAAAGAGCTGGTGCTCCCAAGACAGGAAAGCAGGGTAGGGAGTTGGAGGGGCAGGAGGGCGCTAGGCTGCAAAGACAGAGGAGGAGGAGGGAAGTTGGCTTGGCCACACAAAGACATGGAGACGGCTTGGGAGGCAGAGCAGACAATGAGCCTGCAGGTGAGCTACCTGTGTGGAGCCAATGAAGTGGGCGCTTCAGTGGGAGGGTCTCAGTCTCCTAGGCTGGGCTCCTGAGACCCCTGCAGGCTCCAGGGCTGATGGTGGTCTGGTCCTAGTAACAGCCTCCTCTCTGCTCCTGCTTCAGTCCTGCCAGGGGGTCCAGAGCTACAGAGAGCCCGTGCTCAGGAGAAGAGGGCAGCCTTCTGGGAGCAGGCAGTGATGTCACAGGCCATGAGCAGAGGAGAGAGGAGGAGGGAGGTGTGCACGGGGCTGACTGACACCGGCCCTGAGGCAGAGCAAGCCACAGCCAGTGACCCATTCTGCCCTTCCACGGGCAGTCCTCAGAGCCCACCCGGTGTCCACCTGCCACCCTAA
Organism: Zalophus californianus; assembly: GCF_009762305.2. NCBI lineage: Eukaryota > Metazoa > Chordata > Mammalia > Carnivora > Otariidae > Zalophus > Zalophus californianus. The sequence goes on from NC_045606.1 coordinate 82,246,383, forward strand.
GGCAGGTATAGAGCCATGTCTCGTGCAGGCCCCCTGGACCCCAAGTGCACCCGCTCAGGGTCCAGGACTCCTGAAAGGAATGGGGAATATGGAAGATGGGGGAATTTCAAGCTGTATCCTCAAGACTTTGAATGCACAGAAGCCCAAGGGTGACTTCCAGAACCTCAGACAGCTGCCCCCAGCCAGTGCACATGCCAGGGTTTTGGGGTCAACTCCTGGGTCTTATGTGTATTACAATAAAAGATAAATGGGTATATAGACTCATACCTAATACTGGCCAAATTGGCTCTAAATCTCTGAGAGAATGATGGTCCATGTAGAAAAGCACGTGTCACATAGCACCAGCTCTCTCCACAGAGCGTCTTCACCAATTCTCCAAGTGGCTCCTTGACTGAGGTGACACCAAGGATGAATTTTTGCCTAGAAATAGGGGCACCCTGGGCTATAGAACCATGGCAACAGTGGTGGTGGTAATGAGCCTCTAAGGGTAGTGAGGATGCCAGTGGGGTGTTTATGAGGAGGTGTGCAGATTGGTTGTCGTTCTTCTATCTCCAATGTTATCAGGCTCCATTACACTAGGGATTTGGTGCTTTTGAACTCTATGTTATGAATGACACTCCTGTGCCCACAAAGGAAACCACAGTTTATCTGGATCATTGTTGGGGTGGGGAAACCAGTAGCTGGCTAGGTGGTTCTTGTGGAATGGGGTGCTGAAGGTGAAACATAGCCCTAGCGATGGAAGCTTCATTACCACCATGGTCTTGGGCAGATCCTTCATGAAGAATCCAACATGGAAAGTCCTTTGGGTCCATTCCATACCTTGGATTCTGTGAAACGCTCTTAGAAGTCAGGCTGAAAGTAAGCAGGGTGTAGGGCAATAAGACTAGACCCGGAGGGTGGAAGAATGGATTTCACTGGTAAATACTTTGGTTTGGGGGGCATTGGGAGTGTGTGTTGTACATTCAGCTTGATCCTAGGGTTGAGAACCCCTGTTCTCAAAGCAGGGCCAAATGTATCACAGAAATCGGTGTTCTCTCTTACCCCCACATATACTCCCCTCCCATTCTAGCCTCCTCCAGCTTCCTCAGGCTATAGGCTAGAGCCCGGGGGGCCACGAGGGGAGACTGTAGCAGCTGGCTTCAGCACCAGGGGGAGGACAGCACATCCACTAGTACCTATCAAGCCCATTCAATCCCTGGGCGTGCGAGACCGCTGTTCATTCCACTTGGCCATGCCTGGGTGACAGAGGGTCCCATGGAAGTCCTGTGGTAGCCCTGTTCTTAGTCCTCCTTTCTTGCCTCCCCCCTCCCCCCCACACCTGTCCCTGCATCTGGGGGCGCAAGGCTCCGCGTCCTGACCTGTTATTACCATGGACAGCTGCATGAGGGGTGGAGAGATGGGTGTCAAGGGGAGAAGGGACAAGCCCTGGCAGATGGTGGTGGCAGCGATTTCCCCCATAAACTACCCTCTCCCCCCGCCTTTACAACACGCTCTTGGGTCTGAACAAACAGAGGCTTTCGACCTAGAGTTGATGGGGGGAGGGAAAAGAGAGGAAGGGCCCTGGCAGGGGGGCCTGGCCAGCCCAAAGGCTCAGCCACTCAGCCCTCTGCCCAGCGCACCAGACTGTTTGAGGAGCAAATATCTGCCCTCACTGTCTGACTCGCTCAGCCTCCCCCACCAGGTTTGGGGCTAATTGTCCCTCATTAGCTGGGCCCAGGCTGCCACCAGCCCCCGCCATCTGCTCGAAATTATACATTAACTCAGAGGTCTTGCCACCCGCCAGCCAGGCTGCGCGCCCCTCTCCAGGCCGCCCATGGCCATTCCAGTCTGTCCCTCACCCTGATGTAGAGCCCTAATCGCTGGCTTCTTCAGCCCTCAGAAACTCCTAGTATAAAGTCAGGTGGCTGTGGGAAAAGATCTGTCCTCAGGAGAGGTGGCTGGAATTCCCCTGCCCTCCTCATGGGGCCAGAAGACAAGACAGGCCTGTGCGTAAAGCTGGAGAGGGCAGGGCGCAGCCGGTGCAGGGACCTGGCGGGCAGCGGCGGTGGCTGTGGCTGCGGCGGCGGGAGCTTTGGTCTGACACCTCACCTGGGGTTTCTGGCGCTCACTGGGGGGAGGTGACACCAGTTCTAAGCTGTTTCCACCCCTCCCTTTGGCATCTGTTAGTAGGCTGTGGGATTCTGTCTCCCACCTTCCCTCTCTCCAGCAAGCACCATCTCAGGCCAGCCCTCAGCTCTCCAGAGCGCACTGCCTTGCGCCATCTCTCCAAAACCACTCTCTGGCAGCACGTGCCTCCCCGTTGAAAGTCATAGTAGTTTCCTTACTACAGAAGCACGGGGAATCTCCCAAGTTCCCTGGATATTCCTAAACTTGATGTTGAAGTTGCAACCCCTCCCCACCCCCAGGCTTTATGTAGTCATCCTGCTCTCCCCACCCAGTCCCAGCTCTAACATCTGCAAATCCCTGCACTTCTGGCTCAGTTTCTAGATGCTGGCTATCCAGCTCCCTCCCTCTCAACGCCAGGGAGGCAGTGAAGAGCACATCCTCCCAACTGTGGCTTTGAAGAAACGAGGACTAAGAGCAGGTGCCCCTGCTGTGGCTGTGCCCCTCCCAACTGGGGCATAGAAAATGCTTCCTTTTCCTCTCTTCTTTTTTACCAAGAGCCCCTAGCCTCTGAGCTCAACCCTTCTCCATGTCTCTCTCAGGACTGGGCTTTGCGGGGCAGGGTGGTGAGTCTGCACTTCCCTGGAGAGAGAGCTGGGGAGTTCAGGGATTAAAGCCCAGCACCCAGGAAGGCCAGGCAAGGAAACCGGTGGGGATGTGAAGGGCAGGCTAGGAAGAGCCCAGCCTAGAGCTGCCAGGACCAGCACTGTGCGCCTCAGACTATAGCCGATCAGGAGGTCGGATGAAGCTTGGCGCACCACCTGTGGAGAGTGTGTCCTTGGGTCCGCATGCGCACCAGCCCTGCCAATGTGGGGAAGTTGCTGCGTCCTGGTTGGGGTTTTCACTCCCACCCAGTAACCTGAAATTCAATCTGTTCCCTGGAGATTGCCCGCTCTGTGCTCTCCAACGCTTCCCTCTCCTTCCCCTCCCCCACCGTGCTTGGGGTAGAGGATCTGGGAAGGCAGATAGCAGTCAATTTTTTTAAATACACTTGAATAAACTTTATTTTTTATCACAGTCTTGGATTTACAGAGAACTTTCAAAGATAATACAGAGCGTTCTCATGCACCCTACATCCAGTTTCCCTTATTATTAACATCTCACATCAGTATTGTATATTTGTTGTAATTAATAAACCAATATTGATACATTATTATTAGCTAAAATTCATTCTTTATTCAGATTTCCACAGGTTTTCCCTAATGTCCTTTCTGTTCCAGGACCCCATCCGGGACACCACTTTACGTTTGGTCACCATGTCTCCTTAGGCTCGTCTTGGCTGGGACAGTTTCTCAGACTCTTGTTTTTGATAATTTTGAAAATGTTTAGGAGTCGGGTATTTCAGAGAGCATCCTTCAGTTAGTATTCGTCTGAGATTTTTCTCATGATTCGACTGGCGTTAGGGGTTTTGAGGGAGAAGACCAAAAAAGGTAGGTGCCATTCCCATCACATCGTGTTAAGGATACCTGCTGTCAAATGACTTAATTCTGTTGATGCTGACCTTGATCACCTGGCTGAGGTAGTGTCTGTCAGGTGTCTCCACTGAAGTTACTCTTGTGTTTCCTTCCCATACAGCACTTTTCTGAAGGAAGTCCTTATGCACAGCTCATGCTTAAGGAGTGGGGACTTGTGCTTTCGGCTTGAGGGTGGACTATCTACATAAATCATTTGGATTTCTTCTGCCCAGATTTCTCTCTTCTCTCTCATTTATTTATTCAATGATTTCTTTATATCAATATGGATTTGTGAATAATTATTTTATTCTTTGGATTATAATCCAATATACTACTTGACACTCAAATTGTTCTAACTTTGGCCATTGGGAGCTCTTTTGGTTTGACTCCCATGTCCCTTTGGCATAGCCCTATTGTTGTGGAGTTTGGTTTTTATCCTGTGTGTGTGTGTATGTGTGTGTCTCCTTATTTTTTGGCGCTGCAAGATGATCCAGGCTTATCTTGTATATTTCCTGCCCCGGTCCTAGAATCAGCATTTCTCCAAGGAGCCTGGTACCTTTTGTTGGAGAATTGTATGAGAAATGAAGATCTGGGTGCCTCATATGTTGTTGCTACTGGGGCATCAGTGCGTGTAGGCTCTCTCAGCTGACAGAGCAGAGAAACAGATGTGTGTGGACTAACCTGTGTCTATAGACATATCTATGAACAGTTCTATATGTAACCATTTGAATCTATATTAAACTAAACATGATGTCTCCAACTCTAGTCCATTATTACACAAATCCTCCCCTCCTAGTTTCTGTGAACTCTGTATAATATCTATGTACAACTTATTTTGTTAGTCTCTCAGATTCTACTCATTTCCAAAGTTACTTAAACTGACTCCCTTCCCCTGACTCCCTTCACTGAAGCTGCTGCATATGTTTGTAATACAGTTAGGTTATTTTGTCATACCCTGCATTTCATCTTAGAAGTCCCTGACCTCTGCATCAGTTTTTTAAAATTTTCATACACTAAGGTTCACTTTTTGTGCTATAAAGTCCTATGGCATTTGATAAATGCATAATGTTATATATCCACAAGTACAGTTATTATACAGAATAGTTTCACCACCCTAAGAAATCCCCAGTGCTCCCCTATTCAACCTTCCTCCCTGCCCCCAAACCCCTGACAACCACTGATCTTTTCACTCTCACTACAGTTTTGCCTTTTCTAGAATGCCATATAATGGAGCCATGCACTAGGTAGCCTTTTCAGACTGGCTTCTTTCAATTACTAATATGCAGTTAAGTCTCCTCTGTCTTTTTACCACTTGAGAGCCTCTCTCTTTTTAGTGCTGAATAGTATTCCATTATCTGGATGTACCACAGTTTCTTTATCTGCTCACAGCTTGGTTGCTTCCAAGTTTTGGCAATTATGACTGAAGCTGCTACAAACATCCATGTGTAAGTTTTTGTGTGGACATAAGGATTCAGCTCCTTTGGGTAAATAACAAGGAGCGCAACTGCTGGATCATATAGTAAGGGTAGTTTTGTATGAAACTGCCAAACTGTCTTCCAAAGCGGCTGTACCATTTTGCATTCCCACCAACAGTATATGAGTTATTTGTTGCTCAGCATCCTTGCTAGCATTTGGTGGTGTCAGTGTTCCAGATTTTGGCAATTCTGTTTAGTGGTTATCTCATTGTTGTTTCAATTGGCATTTCCCTGATGACGTATGATGTAGATTATCTTGTCATGTGCTTATTTGCCATCTGTGTATCCTTTCTTGGTGACATGTCTGTTGAGGTCTTTGGCCCGTTCTTTTATCAGATTGTTTGTTTTCTTTTTTTAAGATTTTATTTATTTATTTTGACAGAGAGAGACACAGTGAGAGAGGGAACACAAGCAGGGGGAGCGGGAGAGGGAGAAGCAAGCTCCCCACTGAGCAGGGAGCCCAATGTGGGGCTTGATCCCAGGACCCTGGGATCATGACCTGAGCCGAAGGCAGATGCTTAACGATTGAGCCACCCAGGCACCCCCCCCCCCGTTTTTTTAAAAGGTCAGAGGGAGAAGCAGGCTCCCAGCTGAGCTGGGAGTCCGATGTAGGACTTGATCCCAGGACTCCGGGACCATGACCCTAGCCGAAGGTAGTCGCCCAACCAACTGAGCCACCCAGGCACCCCAGATTGTTTGTTTTCTTATTGTTGAGTTTTAAGAGTTCTTTGCTTATTTTGGATAATAGTCCTTTAACAGACTCCCCACAGAGCAGGGAGCCTGATGCAGGCTGATCCCAGGACCCCCTCCATCTGAAGGCAGATGGTCAACCAACTGGGCCACCCAGGCGCCCCTATAATTCTTTTTAAACATTGTTGGGTTCAATTTGCTAATATTTTGTTGAGGATTTTTTTCATCCGTGTTAATGAGACATATTGGTCTTTGGTTTTCCTTTCTCATAATTTCTTTATCTCCTTTGGCATTAGGGTAATTAATGTTGGTCTCATACAAGGAGTTAGGAAGGGTTTCCTCAGATAACCAACTTTGAGAGTGAGGGCAGGGTTCTTCAAGCAGATGTAACTCAGGCTGAGAGACACACAAAGCTCATCTCCTGTAACTGCATCGAGGACGGTATGACTCAGTATTTAACAGCAGAACCTTTAAAACCACCAAACCTCAATTCCTATCCCGTCTCTGCCATGCTATCTACATGATCTTGGGCCAGTTAACTATTAATTTAACAAATAATTACTGAACACCTACTGTATGCCAGGCACTGGGATAGCGGCAGTGAATAGTCAGAGAAAGACCAATACCTGATGATTTCACTCTATGTGGAATTTAAGAAACACAACAAATGAGGAAGGGGAAAAAAAGTAAATGAAAGAGAGAGAGAGAGAGAAGTCAAGAAACAGACTCCTAATTACAGAGAACAGACTGATGGTTATGGGGGGAGAAGGGTTGGGTGAAATAGGTGATGGGTTTTAGGCAGACACTTAACCGACTGAGCCACCCAGGTGTCCCACATCTTAAAACTTTCTATGCTTCAGTTTTCCACATCTATAAAATGGAACTATAGCAGTAGCCATAGGAATGTTGTATTACATAAGTTAATATACATAAAGAACATTTCTATACAACTATTATATTATTATTGTTATTACTGCTCTTACTACTACTACTGTTATGTGCCAATAGTTAATCCAATTATCTACTGACTGAGTTCAGTAGTTACAGTCTAGATTTCTAGCCCTACCCTTGCTGTACATACTTAGCAATCCTGTCATTTCTGCCTCTATGCTTCTTCAGCTGACCCTCCTGATCTCTGGGTTCATTAAGCCTATTATATGATATTCCTTCTCTGACCTAGGGTTGCCTTACCTGGGAGATAGTTGGGTGGCTATCTTTCTGCTGCCTTTGAAGTGTAGTAAAAGTTTTTCATTTTTGAAAGAGTGAGATGAAGAACAAAAGTCATCAATGATCCAAGGTCTTTGCTTATATGCTTTCTGAAGGTTGTGGGGGCTTGGCCAGGCCTAGGACAGAGTGAGAGGGGACTGTGTTAATTTAAGCTAGCCATCACTGAAATTAGATCTGTAACAGGTCCTACATAAGAAAGCTCAGTGTTCCAATTATGGGTAACTTTCCACTGCTTAGCAAGACCCAAAGGCAATGGGGAAGAAAACTCCCTCCTAAGGATAAGGGTCTTACCTCTGTCTCAGAAATCCAGAGCTCTCAACCTTTCCTGTGCCTCCGAAGGCCTCCAAAGCAATACCTGCTCAGCCCAACAGAAGTCACTACCCTACCCAGAGATCAAGCTATGTAAAGATAGGTAGGTATAAAGAAAGTCTCATTACTGTCTCTGGCTTGGCACTATCCAACACAATAACCAGACTGGGAATGGTCCCTGGTCCCGGGTTTCATCCATGGTCCCAGCTGGCCTCCCCTTCACCACCATCTTCAGCTTGCCTGATTCCTCCTTGCTGGCCCTCAGGTCCACTCTTGGTTCCACATCAAACTGCTCTTACTCTCAAGTCTCCGCTCCCTGGAATCAATGATTTTAGCCTTCCCTGCACTGCTCCACATTTCCTGTTTTTTTTCCCCTGGAAGACACGCAACAATAATGTTCAGGGGAATTCTCTGTTGACTCTCTAACTCTCTTTCCTTCTCCCACTCTCCAGCATTTAGACGGCTGACTGCAGCCCTGACTTATTCCACCCATTATGCTGGTTTTTCTTTATTCTCCTGGTACCTTGAGTTCTTTCTCTTAGTTTTCTTTATATTTTTTGTAATTTAATGTATAATAATTATTGTTCCAACCAAGCAGTGGTTGGAGAGAAAGCTGGCTCTCACCGCTTGACCCCACGGAGATCAGTCACTGGGGAGCCTGGCAGATCCAGGCGACCTGCTGGGTCTGCAGGCGGGCTCCCCCTGCAGCCTGCCCAGTGCCCTGCACTTGGTGGGGACACAGCATGACTGTAACCTTCGGTGACCCAGGTTTCCCTCCTCGCAACTCCCCTGAAAGCCTGAGCGGTGTGACTGGGCAGGAGAGTCAGCACCAGGTCAAAAGGGGCAAAGGAGAGGCAGACTTGGGCAAGACATGGCAGCTGGGAGTGCTCTGAGGCGCCAGGTCCCTTTTCAACCCCACATCCTCCCAAACCCACTCCTGTATCGCGCGTCTTTCTGCCTCCAGGGATGGAATGGAAAAGACAGGCTCTGGAACTCAACAGAGTAAAATCTTTTCAGTATCATTGCCACTGTTGGAGGAAGCCGAGTTTGAGAATAGAATTCTCCCCCTCCCCCTTTTTTTTAGGAGAAAACAGGGAATTTATTTTAAAACAAACAATAAAAATATCAAATCATCTAACATAATTGCTCAAAGGCACTAATTCAGAAAAAAAAATTGTAATTATGTAGCATCTGTACTAAAAAATGCTGATTTTACCTCTGGTCATTTTTTCCCCCGTTGCATGAAAATACACATAACATAAAGCTTCCCATTTTAACCATTTTTTAAATGTACAATTCAGTGGCTTTGAGCATATTCACAACGTTGTACAACTATCATCACTCTCCATTTCCAGAACTCTTCATCATCCTAAATCTGTACCCATCAAACAGTAATTCTGCATTCCTCCCTCCCCCATCCCTTGGACCTCTACACTTTCTCTCCATGAATTTGCCTAGCCTAGGGACCACCTATAAGTGGGTTCATGCAATATTTGTCCTCTGTGTCTTGTTCATTTCATTTACCATGATGTTTTTGAGAAGGAAGTTCTTGTGCTTGCTTCTACTTGCGCTCCTCTTCATCACCCCCGTCTCAAAAAATTAAAGCTGATTCTGGAGCTATTGGTGGAGCCTTGGGGAAGAATGGAGGTGTCCATCTATGAAGATGATGGGTAGAAGCAAAGCAAGTCTGTAAACAGCAAACTCCCTTAGGGTTCTGAGTTCACACATCTTGAGTACTGGGAGAGCCCCAGTCGAGAGAGAAGACAGGGCAAGAGAATTTCATCAGTCAGCCCGCAGAGATGCCAAGCAATTCAAATAAGAAGATGGCAGCTTATCTCCCCCAGATGCTGGGGGTTCTCTGCACTAGAGGGTGAGCCCCCTGAGCGCTAGTCTCCTTAGGCAGATGACAAAGATGTAGAGACAAAATAGAGGAATGAAAATACCCAAGTGAGTCCTGCCTCCTAGGCTTTAAATTGTTCCTCTCCCAATTTATTCCCATCTTTTAAAAATGCGTGGAGTAGGAGATGAAAGGGAACAGTTTGGAGTAGGAAGAAATAGTATGTGGGAGAGGAATGAAAAAGAGAAGACATGGGGAAATCTATGCTCTTGACTGCCTGGCATCTTCTGTCCTGCCCTGTCAAGACAGGGTGGGAGAACACCATTGGCAGGCGTGTGGAGGGCTAGAAAAATTGATATTTAGGCCAAACTCTGCCACTTATTTGCCACGAGACCTCAGCTTTCTACGAATAAACTAACTCTAGTTTACTTTGTCTTGTTGTTATAGGGAGGCTTGTTGTTCTGGAGGCTGGGAGTCTGACATCAAGGTGTGAGCATGGCACACTCCCTCTGAGGCTCTAGGGAAGAATCTGTGTCAGGTCTTTCTCCTAGCTTCTGGTAGCTCATTGGCTTGTGGCTCCATGACTCCAGTGTTCCTGTGTATCTGTCCTTTCACAAGGCATTCTTCCATTAGGACACCTGTTGTATTGGATTAGGGGTCCACTATACTCCAGGATAACTCAATTTTAACTGAACTAATTACATCTACAATTATCTCCACGTACAGTCCCATTATATGGTACCGGGGGGTGAGGACTCCATCACGTGAATTGGGGGGGGGACATGGTTCAACCCATAGCAAGACTGAGTCCATTGTTTTAATTAGGACTTCTTCTACAATAACCTCTTAGCACTGAGGCCTGGAGAGAGATAACCAGGCCCTTCGTGGCCACATCCCAAGAAGACAGCATCTTCTGCTCTGTCCTCCTGTCTGGTCACCAAGATGAGTTCCTACCCTGCTTCTTGGGCAGGGACTCGAACAGCAAGGCAGTAGTTGGCTCTCACAAACATGCCATTTCTCCTTTTACCCTCACTTGCAAGCCCTTCTTTGTAGACCACTCCACGGGTCCAACACCACTTTATGCTGCTCATCATGTTCTTACAGTGCCTTTAGAACTCATTTTAGGTTCATCCTGTCTCTCCCTGGAATTTCTAGGCCCCAGAGTAGGGAGGAGATCAGGAGCTGTCCAGGGTCCATCCGATAAACAGTCTTCAAGTTAACTGAATGCCTTCTGCAAACGCCTTGACCATCCTATGACATCCAGAGTATGTCAGCTAGTCTGGAGAAAGAGGCCATAGACCAAGCATTGGGCATGCCCTGCCAACAAGGTTTTGCTGGGCAGCCAGAGGGCAGCATTTGGTCACCAAGTACCTGGAAGGAAGGAATCCCCGAGAGGGGGCAAAAGCCCTGGAAATGGGGATGGGGAACAAGCAAGGACCATTAAAGTAAATCCCCTCCTTAAACATCATTCCTGGGACTTCCAAACCTTCTCAGATATTGTCAGCTCTGTCTGAACCCAAGAGGGAGTTTAGACGAGACTCCCTCTCATCTCTACTTTGTAGGAACAGAAAAATCTCTTGGCAAAGAAAGGACAATCAAGTTGGATAAAAGGGGGAAAAAATTTCCCAAGGAGCTAGAGAACAGTTTCTGTAGGAGGAAGGCAGAGAATTGCCACAGTGGCTTGCAACAATGACTCATCTCTCCAGCATTTTGTTTCTAGGACTGAAATAAAAAGGATCATTTGGTGGGGAAAATAAAAGACAGCTGAGCAAGAGGACCAGTAAGAGGCCTTGTGAAATAAGAAAAAATGGGCAGATAAGGTGAATGTTATTAAGTGGAACAAGTCTTTGACAATAACCTCAACCTTTGGGCAGGGTGGGATGGACTCCAAGAGGCTTCCAAAACAATGCTTCTTGAATAAATTAATTGATAGAGCAGCGCCTGGGTCAGTCGGTTAAGCATCTGCCTTCGGCTCAGGTCGTGGTCCCAGGGTCCTGGGGTCGAGCCCAGCATGGGGCTCCCTGCTCCGCGGGGAGTCTGCTTCTCCCTCTCCCTCTACCCACCCCCTTGCTTATGCTCTCTCTCAAATAAACAAAATCTTAAAAAAAAAAAAAGAAAGAAAGAAAGATTAACTGAGAGAAAGATTAAGAGGAGGCTGGGGGCAGGAGGGAGGTGAGGGTCTCTGTGAGCACCCAAGCACTTCTAGATTCCGCATTTCTGTCAACCTCCTAACCAGCTGTTACCCCTTTCTGTAAACATTTATTATGCTCACACTACGTTTTGACTCCTTTTCTGTCTCTTGCATTTCCTGGCCCTAAAAAATGTTTTTACATTTTAGGTGGAAAATCTTAAGGAAAAAAAAAATGTGTGCTTAGGGGGTGGACTTTTTGTATTGGGGGCATTTAATTACAATGTGTTTATTTTTAGTTTGGGGAAAGAGACAAAGTAATTTAGGAATGTGAAGGAGTCATAAGCAAGAAGAAAGGTGAATGGGAGGAAGAGAAGGGAAATGAATGACTAGGGGAGTCTGGGCAGCAGTTACCATTAGGGTAACTGAACACATTTTCCCATGGGTCTGTCAAGGCTAGGAAGCAGAAATTGGTCTCCCATCTTAGAGAAAAGCAGGCTAGAAATCTAATTTCACTGGAATTCCATGGGTAGTAACTTCTGAGAAGAGAAACCAACCTAATCCTTCCAGGGGAACTCAAACGTCTAAAGTACAGTTAAAATGCACTGACACTCTCATGTTTGCCCCTAAATCTGGGAATCCAGAGTCCAGAAGAGTGAATCTCCTTGTCCTGGTCACAGGGGCTAGATGCGAATGGAAAAGTTTGTTTGGCTATCACAGTGAGAAAGGTGGAGAGCCAGAGGTTCAAGTAGAACTTGGTTTGGAGGAGAGGTCTGAGACGGGGAGCACAGAGTGAGTCAGTAACTTCTTTTACAATTTGGGTCCCAAATGATTAAGTTGGACCAGGCTGCTTGGAGAATAAAGAGTTCTACTCTTTTAGGGCCATAGGATTTTTATTTTATCAGCTGGCTTACAATTAAGAATTTCTAAGCTCTGGGAGCAGGAGAATATTCCCAGGGGTAGGTCCTCTCTCACCCTCCTACCTCATTTTGGATTAGGATAGCATGTAAATAGCTACAGTCCCAAAAGATGAATTGAGGAAAGACAAACGAAATGATGTCACAGTACCTCCTGGAATTTTTCCTACGAATATGATTGGTAAAATAATAAAGCTCCTAGAAGATAATACAGGAGAATATCTTTATGACCAAATGCCAGATATGCATATTTTAAAATGCTAACCCTCATTAGAAATTAGGGAAATGCTAATTAAGATCATAATAAGATACTACTGTATGGGAGTCTAACTTGGTACAACTGCTCTGGAAAAAGTTTGGCATTATTCACCAAAGTTAAAGATATTCATAACCTATGACCCCCTATCATTCCCCAAAGAAGTTTGTGTTCATGACTGTTTATTTATAATATCTGAAAATTGTATACAACACTGTTCCAGACATTGTTGTTGTGTTTTAAACCACTCCAAACATAGAGGCATAAAACTACCACCATTTTGTCATGCTTATGGTTCTGTGAGTCCGGAGTTCAGAAAGAATGGGTCTAGAGGAGCTAGCTTATCTCAGCTCCGTAATGTGGCTTCTGCTGGGAGGCTCGAAGGCTGTGACTCAGTGGAGTCATCTAAAGGCTTTTTACTCACGCATCTGGCTGTTGATGCCAGCTATTGGCAGGAATTCAGCTGGGGCTATTGGCCAAAACACCTGAGTGCAGCCTATCTCTGTTGTAGCTTGGGCTTTCTCACAGCCTGGTGGCTGGATTCCCGTGCAAGAATTCCAAAAGAACAAGCTAGCAGAAGTCCAAGTCACTTTTATGAAGTGACTTAAGAAATCATTTTCACTGTAGTCTATTGGCAAAGGCAGAGCAAAGGAAGGCCATAGACTCCATGTCTTAATGGGAGGAAGGACGAGGTCACCTCATAAGAAGAACACATATGTTGAGAGATATGTCTGTGACCATCTTTGGAAAATACAGCCTGCCACAAACCAAATATCCATCAAAGTAGAATGGACAAATATATTGTGGTATATTCGTTACAACGGAATACTATACAACAATGAAGATGGACACACAACAGCTATATGAAACGACATGAATGAATCTCACAAACATAACGAGCAAAAGAAGCCACAGGAAGGAATACATATTGTTTAATTTCAGCTATAAATTTTTAAAAACACAAAAAAAATTATAGTTTTTTGAGATACATGCTTAGAGCAATAATTAGGAGAGTGGGTTCTGGGGATGCTGGTGTCATTTTCTTGACTTGGGTGGTAATTATACTGGTGTTCACTTTGTGATTAATCACTAAGTTGTACATTTTTGTTGGGGCACCTTCCTTTAACTCTTATAGTTCACAATAAAATAAGAAAATGATTCCTATAATCATACAATGATTCTTTCAAAATAAGAAATGAATCTCTTGGCACTGAGAACTAGGTTTACTTGAAGAAGAATTCACTATGAACTTGGAAACAGTAGCCAGCAAGCTGATAGGTCATTAAACTCTGTTAAAAATTCCGTTGGGTTATTTTTAATGTCGATATATCTTCTTACCTTGCTATAATCAATATGCCGAACTCTTTCACATCCTCGTTTTTTACATTGCATTATAAAGATAGTTTACACACATATCATTTTTAATAGCTACCTAGTATTTCATTGTGTTTACATATTACACATTTTCTTAGCTATTTTCATATCTTTGGGACTGTGAATGACTTCAAATTTTCAAGATCATCATCATCCTCACCAAACTGCAATTCACTACTCAATCTGGCCAAAGCTGTGTTGGTTTCCTTATTGAGTCTAATTGATGCCTGAATTGCTAAGAACTCCCTCGAGCCCAGGCACTGTGAGTAGAACTTTTCATTCATTATCTCATTTAGTATCAGAACAACCTGTTGAGACAGGTTCTCTTTTTATTCCCATCTTACAGATAAGGAAACTGAGACTTGGAGAGGTCAAGTAAATTGCAAGTTTTGCAAAGTATAAGTTTCACAAACAGTTGTGAAAACTCTGGCAATCACATCCTAGTGCCCTTACTCCCAACCCCTTTGTAGAACACTTGCTTTGGATTCCCCCCACCCTGACCTGGAACCTTTTATTTTTTCTGGGGATTTCTTGAAGTGGAATTGCCAAGTTGAAAGTCTTAAACAATTTTAGAAGGCTCTTACACATCCAAATTATTCTCTATACACTCTGAACCAATTTACAGTGACATTGGGTGGGATTTAGTGAAGGGTCAGATTCATGTCAAGTTTGGGGAATCCAATTGTACAGCCTCTCCATACATCTTCCCTCAGCAAAATGGTATGTTCTGGTGAATGCCTTAATAGTATTCTCTTCACTCGACTCACTTAGAACCTTAAAGGTCTCGCTTTCCCTTTCTTAAATGTTTTGGTTGACTGTCAGTACCTGGAAGGAAAGAATTAGTTATTTTTGCCCTCTTTTTCCAAGCATATTTTTTTCCTTATAATGATTGCAGTGTCCTATCAAACTCTCACTGGATTACTATCCAGTAGTAGTATTCCTTTAGGTTTTCTGTGAACTTTTTATTAGAAAGAGCCACATTTCTACATGTCTTTCAAAACTCTCCTAAAAACATCGCCCATTATCTTACTCACTGATTGCTCTTTAGGTAAGAGTCATGTAATAAAAACCTTCCAGAATTCAATGTCAAGGGAAAAGTTTGTCTCTTCCCATAAAATAATATGCTTCCTTTAATCAGTCAGTGAGACTTACATAACATTAATGTGTCTTTTTTGTTTTTGCCTTGGTTGCAAATACCTCTAATCCAAATTTAAAGTTCAGCCATCGTAATCATCCCAACCTGGTTTTCTGATATTAGAATGTAAGCTCCCAGAAGGCAGGGATGTTGTCCGTTTTGTTCCTTGTTGCAGGGACAGAGCTCCAGACAGAGGGAAGCTGCTCAAAGGCCTTGTATTGAGAAAGAGACTTTTTTTAAAAAAGCATGGAAACATCACAGAACTCGATGGTCGTTTAGCCTGTTTCGATTGCAGCATAAAGCAACATCCTGTCCTCTGAAGTACTCTTAAGAGAGTAACTCTATTAACTGCTCTCTGCTGAACAACACGGTGTAGTATAACTTTAGAATTATCTTGCCTTTTCGTAAAATCATTTCTTATTGGAATTTATGCTGCCCTCAAATACATGAAACAAAGACTTGGGTAAAGACAAAGAGAGGTGATTTTCTGACATCAAAATGTCTCTGTGGTGTTTATGTGGAATGTGGCTGAAATAGGGTGTACTTTTACTTGAAATAGCTGTCCTTTGAGTGAATTAAGCTGGAGGAAATCCAGAAAAGGGCACTGATAAAAATGCCTAGATTGTCCTGAAGTTCACCTTGAGCAAACCCAGATGGGGAGTCCCTTCAAGCTGCCCCCTGAACGCCATCCTCTTGCCTCAGCTCTCCTCTGCTCTTTCACCCCCAGCAGACGACACGCCTGCCTGGACTCTGGCCATTTACTGCCGGCAGCTCCAACCCCAACACACTCCAACTACCCTGTGTCTGTTCCCCAAGCCTGGGGCCCAGTCCCCTACTCCTCATTTTGCCCCTACATTCCCAACCATCACCTCTCATGCCGATGCTTCTTGCCATGCTTCCTCTGGGTCCCTCTGGCCATGCTTCCTCTGGGTCCCTCTGGCCATGCTTCCTCTGGGTCCCTCTGGCCATGCTTCCTCTGGGTCCCTCTGGCCATGCTTCCTCTGGGTCCCTCTGGCCATGCTTCCTCTGGGTCCCTCTGGCTTCTCAACTCTAACAGCTGACACTGGCTGTCCTGGTGGGGACCATGCCAACCCACTCCCCACTCCAGAGTCCTGGCTGGGTTTGGATCAGCTGCTGGCTCTTCCAGGCCACAGACTCCCTGGAAAGGGCCTCATCTTCAATCCTGGGGTCATGGCTTCCCCAGGGACTCATCCCGTCTTCTGACTCCTAAGTTCTCCTAACTTCGTGTGCAAGATTGAGAATGTCCAATGTGACCATTTCATTGTCCTTCTTCTCTGCCACAAAATGTCTCTGCATCATTACATATCCCTCTCCCTTTGTTCTTAACTCCAAAGGACAGTTCTGTTAGAGTCCCTATTAATGGATGGAAGAGCTGCAACCAGCGTGGGCCTTTGGATGACTATGTGACTGGGCTGTTCTGTCCCCGAATAATTGTGAGTTCTTTTGTTTCTGTAACTGGTCTACCTTATCTAAGACAAGCGGCAAACAAAAGTTAAGGTATATGTGGTGGCCAGGGTTCGGGAAGGGGTGAGGACAGATAATTGTGGGCAGGAGTTAAATAAAATTCATGCCTCAGACGAACTATCTTGTGTCTGGAGCTGTCCGATGATAATGACCCCCACTATGACCCCCTTAAATTCCACCTTAAACACCCCAACGTTCTCAGTTGCAACTTCCAGAAAACACACAAAAAAAATATGTGATGGAAATAAGAGCCAAAAAGAGGAAGGAAGTAAGTCATCTCAGTCCTTCAAACAGGCTGACTACTTCCGTTTAATTCAAAATACACTTACTGAGTGCTTCTCCTTTCCAAGGCAGTACCAGGCCTAGGGAGGGAAGGCAAAAGCCAGCAAGACTCATAGGAGCCTGTTATCAAAAAGCTCCGAGGCCGGTTCAACTATTACACAGGAAGATTATAGTGCACAAAACTGGGTAGGGGGTGCCCATGGGGCCTGGTGATACAGAGGAGGTGGGGGTCACTTCTAGTTGCAGGTATCTCAGAAGATTTTTATAGGAAAAGCTGTATCTGCACCGAATGGAAGGGCAATCCCAGTGGAGGGAATTGGGCCCTGGGTATATTTAGACTGAGGTTTCTCAAGTAGTAGAGTTGCTGGGGCTCAGCGAGCAACACAGGGAGGGCAAGGCAGCACGTGTTTCTGTCCTGCAGTAGATAGAAGGGTTTTCCCCAGGCAAGGGGAGGAAGTCCATGTTCCCTCTACTCGCCTTCAGTAGAGGAGGTGATAGCAAGGGCCAGAGTCCAGAGACGGCACAGACGAACACAGGCTTACTGCTTTGGGCTTTCTTAGTCTGGAAAAAACGAGGGGATGGTGTTTTCCCTTGAGAAAGGGAATGGGGCCTAGAAATAGGCCAGAGTTCTAGGAAGGGCAGGCCAGGGCCAGAAGCAAAGATGACACCCAGTGCTCAGGCCGCCCCAGCACCCACGCTGGAATCCTTCTCCCTTGACAATCGAAAGGCCTTCTCAGCCTCCCCTGCAGCAAGGAGAACCCTAGGTCAGGGACTTCTGGGAAGGCTTTTGCTTTCCTGATAAAAATGGGCAGATTTTTCTGGTACTGGTCTCTTTCCTCTCTCTTGCCTTCTTCTTCTTAGAGCGTCTGGAGCCGAAGCAGCTATTTTGCAACCACAGGGGAAAAGCTAAGAGGATTGCAGAGATGCCCACCCTGAGATGGTTCAGCCTCTAAACAAATGCCTCCAACCTCTCGATCTGTGGAAGAAAAATGTATACTTAGCCTATGGTTCATGTAGTTGGTTATTCCTTGCTCAAACGTTCCTAACTCTCAAGTTTGCTAGCCAGCGACTTTAGGATTCTGGGGATAGAGAAAAAGGAATCCTTAGGTTCTGTCCTAGCTTGATCATCTATCTCAATTTGCAGAGAGGAGACAGAGATTCAGAGCAACATGCTACCCTCTGATAAAGATGGCACCAGTGGCTGGAGCTCTCCTTATGCCTTTTTTCTTAGAGGTTCGAGTATGGCAGGGAGGGTCCAAGGTGACAAAATGTGATGGTGGTTAAAATGATGGCTGTAGCAGGAGAAAAATCAATATACAATTATCTAAGGCTATTGAGAACCCAGAGACATTGATGAATAGCATTTAGGAGAATGGAATTAAGGTTGGTCTTGCCATCAGATGACAATAGGACAGGGTATAAGGTTCACTCATTAACTAAAAGTTTTGAAACTATTGCCCAAATAATCATATAGTTGCATAAATGCATATGACACCTTTATAAATCCTTCACATTGACTTACTATATAGAGAGGGCAAATTGGGAAGACTGCATTATCCTTCTTAGGTTGATATGAATTTTGTTCTAAGGTTCGTAAGTTTTGAGAAATAATGTCTAAGTCTCAGGCACAGGATAAATTGTCTCTTTTCTTTCTTTCTTTCTTTTTTTTTCTTTTTTGTCAAAGAGGATTTAAGTTCTACTTTTAATGTTATATACTTATTTTGTTGTTTCTTAAGTTTTTTTTTTAAATGATGCCTTATGCTGTCATGCATTTTAATCAAGTTTGGACTACACGAGGAATATAGAAATCACTTAATTTAAAAACTCATATAGAAAATCATGGTATCAGATATTCAAGTTTAATCAAGATTCAAGTTTAATCACCTAGACTGGTGCTGTGTAATACATTAGTCACTAGCCTCATGGAGTTGTTTAAACTTAAATTAATTAAAATGAAATAACATGAAAAATTCAGTCCCTCAGTGGCACTAGCCAAATTTCAAGTGCTCATTGGCCACATGTGGCTGGTGGCTATTGCGCTGGGCAGAGCATACACGGAAGGGTCCGTCATCACAGAAAGTTCTTCTGACCAGGCCTGATCTGGACAACTTAGGTTTGTGAGTCTTTTCTTTTAAGTAAATGTACAGTGAAACTTTGTATTAGTCAGTGTGGACTGCCATAACAACACAGTGGCTGGCTTAAAAAACAGAAATGTGTCTCAGCACTCTGGAGGCCGAATGTCCAAGATCAAGGTGTCAGGGTTGTTCTGGTGAGAACTCTCTCGCTGGCTCGCAGATGGTCACCTTCTCACTGTGTCCTCACGTGGCCTTTCTCTGTGCATCTGCAGGGACAAAGAGATCTGGTCTCTTCCTCTGCTTTAAGGTCACCAATCCTATGAGATGAGGGTCTTACCTTATGACCTCATTTAACCTTAATTTCTTCCACAAAGGCCCTGTCTCCAAATACAGTCACACTGGGGGCTTGGGCTTCAACATGGGAATCTGGGGGAGAAACAGTTCCATCCAAAACCAACTCAAAAAAGAAGGAGAAGGAAGGGGAAAGTAGGTCAGGACCAGATGGTAAAGGCCTCGTGCACTACTAGGTGGAGCTGAAACTATCCTGAAACAGAAAGGGAGCAGCTGCATGGTTGAGGAGGGATTCTATGTGACTGAGATCTGAATTTTATTTTATTTTTAAAAGATTTTATTTATTTATTTGAGAGAGAGAGAGAGAGAATGAGAGAGAGAGAGCATGAGAGGGAAGAGGGTCAGAGGGAGAAGCAGGCTCCTCGCCGAGCAGGGAGCCCGATGCAGGACTCGATCCCGGGACTCCGGGATCATGACCTGAGCCGAAGGCAGTCGCCCAACCGACTGAGCCACCTGGGCGCCCTAAGATCTGCATTTTAGAAAGAACACCAGGTTAACAGTGTGGAGGATGGGTTGAAGTTGGAGGTGGGTCAGGAAGAATGGAGACAGCAGTTACTCTAGTGGTGAGTTTTCTCCCTAAAGGAAGCTTACTAGAGAGTTGAAAACTCTTCCTTTGTCCAGCATCTAGATCCTACAAGTGCAGGTCTAGAGTGAGGAGGGCATGTTTGGCCACCTTAGAAGCAGGCTAGTCAAATAGTTAAGAGCAGACTACAGTCAGAAAGTTCTGGGTTAAAATTTTGACTCTGTCCCTGATTAGCTACTGACCTAAAGTTGCCTGCCTTTTCCAAGCATTACTGTCCTTTGTAGAAAGAGATTGATTATATCCATTTCATAGGGCTGGTCTACGGATTAAGTCATGTAATACAGAGAAAAGCATTTAGCACAAAGTCTATTTAGTGTATATGTTTAGTGATCAATATATTTTGGTTATTATTACTGCCACGGATATATTTCTTAAATTTGCTCTCAAAGTGGGGCACCTGGGTGGCTCACTCAGTTAAGGGTCTGCCTTCAGCTCAGGTCATGATCTTGGGGTCCAGGGATCGAGCCCCTTGTCAGGCTCCCTGCTCAGTGGGGAGCTCACTTCTGCTTCTCCCTCTCCCTCTGCTCCTCCCCCAACTCATGCTCTCTTTCTCAAATAAATAAATAATCTTAAAAATAAAAAAAAAATTGCTCTCGAAGGAGTATAGGAAGCAAGGTGTTTTGTTTGTATAAATGAATCTCGTCCATCTCTAGTCTCTGTGTGTGTGTGTGTGTGTGTGTGTGTGTGTGTGTGTGTGTGTGTTCACCACACAGAAGGAGTCATCTTTAAGGACTTCAAAGTCTCTCTCTCTTTCTCTCTTTTTTTTGTAATCAGCTCCACTTATTTGAGTAAATAGCTTGTAAATAAATCATTGGTAAACATTACAAAATTAAATACATTTTAAAAATCTTGCCAGTATACATAAAGTTCACAAACATAGATCCTTTAAAAAATAAAATATATTCAGGGCACCCTTGATATAAAACACCTGACCCCCGTCTGAGGACAGGGCCACCTAGAGACATCTTACAGCAGGTGTGGTTTCTGTGGGGAGGTGGGAGTGAGGGCTCCTGGAGGGAAAGAAATTTGTACTCTGGCTTTTTACCCCATCCACATGCATCTGAATTTTGATCCTTCTCCAAGGGGCTGCTATACAACTGAGAGAGACAGCTTAGGTACATCCAGGCCTAGCTCCAAGCAAGGGATTGGGGTGTACAATTAGGACCAGGAGCTAGAGTTCTTATTATATTCCACTGAGAGAAACCAGAGATGCAATCTCCACTATGTTTCCAAACCAGCAAATGCTCCTGTATTAACTTTCTTGAGAGGAGATGAGGCTTTCTCACCTCTACACCTGCTCAACGCTCAGTTCACTCCCTCTGGTCTGATGCTGCCTGGGCACAGAAGTGACCAGTATCTACTTTTTTTTTTATTTTAATTTTTTATTGTTATGTTAATCACCATATATTACATCATTTGTTTTGGTGTAGTGTTCCATGATTCATTGTTTGTTCATAACACCCAGTGCTCCATGCAGAATGTGCCCTCTTTAATACCCATCACCAGGCTAACCCATCCCCCCTACCCTCCTCCCCTCTAGAAACCAAGTTTGTTTTTCAGTCCATCATCTCTCCTGGTTCGTCTCCCCCTCTGACTTACTCCCCTTCATTCTTCCTCTCCTGCTATCTTCTTCTTTTTCTTTTTTCTTAAAATATGTTGCATTATTTGTTTCAGAAGTACAGATCTGTGATTCAACAGTCTTACACAATTCACAGCGCTCACCATAGCACATACCCTCCCCAATGTCTATCACCCAGCCACCCCATCCCTCCCACCCCCGACCACTCCAGCAACCCTCAGTTTGTTCCTGAGATTAAGAATTCCTCATATCAGTGAGGTCATATGATACATGTCTTTCTCTGATTGACTTATTTCACTAAGCATAACACCCTCCAGTTCCATCCACGTCGTTGCAAATGGCAAGATCTCATTCCTTTTGATGGCTGCATAATATTCCATTGTGTATATATACCACCTCTTCTTTATCCATTCATCTGTCGATGGACATCTTGGCTCTTTCCACAGTTTGGCTATTGTGGACATTCCTGCTATAAACATTGGGGTGCACGTACCCCTTCGGGTCCCTACATTTGTATCTTTGGGGTAAATACCCAGTAGTGCAATTGCTGGATTGAATGGTAGCTCTAATTTCAACTGTTTGAGGAACCTCCATACTGTTTTCCAGAGGGGCTGCACCAGCTTGCATTCCCACCAACAGTGTAGGAGGGTTCCCCTTTCTCCACATCCCCGCCAACATCTGTCGTTCCCTGACTTGTTAATTTTAGCCATTCTGACGGGTACCAGTATCTACTTCTAAGGAGGATCAAAGTCTCTTTCCTTCCTATAAAGGCAAATTGATCATGAGCTTTAGAGTCACAAGAACTGGTGTCAAATCTTTTCTCTGCCACTTATTAGCTCTGTGATCTTCAACAAACATCCTACATGAGTTTCTAGCTCCTTATAGGTAAAATGTGTACGATAATGCTTTTCTCTCATTCATTTATTAACAAATACTGACTGACCAGCTATCTGTGCCAGACATTGGGCTGGGAATTCCACTGTAAATAAGTCAGAGTGAGTCTCATGACATTTTAGAGGGCAAAGTGACAATTATGTTCCAATCTGATAAGTGCTTTGGTAGACCAAAAATAGGAGGAAAGAGAACTGAACCTGTCATTCTTCTCAATGCCTTTCAGGGGAGGCACTGTGATTTCTAAGTGGGAAATTGAAGGATGGGGAGAGGGTAGCCATGTGAAGTGAGTGGGGGTGGGGAGGAGGACAGAGGGATGGAAAGAGTGATCAGGGCAGACACAAAAGTAGGCAAAAAAGCCCTGAAGGCAAAGGAGTGTTTCCTAGAGAGACCAAAACCAAGTTTACTTGGCCTGTCTGGCTGTTTAAAGAGTAGAACTGTGAGAGGAGATCTGGTGTGAAGAAATCACAGGAGGGAATTGAGGAGAAGAGAAAGTGGCATTAGAAATGTCACTTGGGGGGCCCTGGGTGGCTCATTTGGTTAAGCATCGGACTCTTGATTTCAGCTTGGGTTGTGATCTCAGGGTCGTGGGATCAAGCCCCAAATCAAGCTCTGTATCAAGCCTGCACTGGGCTCCGTCCTCAGCAGGGATTCTGCTGCTCTCCCTCTCTCTCCCTCGGCCTTGTGCATGCGCGCTCTCTCTCTCTCTCAAATAAAAAAATAAATCTTAAAAAAAAAATGTCACTTTGGCTGCAATAGGAAGAATGAATGGGGTGTAGGTAAGGAAGACTGGTGTCAGGGAGCTCTATTATAAACCTGTGCAGCAGTCCAAGTAAAAAATATGCCAAATTTAAACAATAGGAGATTTTTAATAATAATCATAAAATATTTAACACATAGATGATCCAGACAGTGTTCTATGTGTTTAGCATATACTAATTCATATAACCCTCAAGACCAGAACAACCCTAGGAGGTAGATCCTATTATCATCTTTATTTTACAGAAGAGACATCCATCAAATAGAGATACTATATAACTTGCTCAAGGCTATACAGTGTTGGGATGTGAACCCAGGTGGTCTGTTCCCAGGGCATGTGGGATTGATTATGCCCCTGTGGATCTAACAGATTTTAGAGGTTGACTAAGAAGTGGGGAATGAGTAAGAGGCGGAGTCACTGATGATCTCCAGATTTCTGGCTTGCAACTGGGTAACTTTTGGTGTCATTATTTGGGCTGTGACACATACTAGGGAAGAGCAGGTTTGGGAGGAAAGATAATTGAGTTCCTTGTGAGACATGTTCAATTTGAATTCCCAAGGTGACAGTCGTAGGCATATATCCAGAGTATTGTTGAACATAGGATTTGGAGCTCAAGAGAGAGATTTCAACAGGAGTTATATACCTATATTTGGGAATCCTTAGCATACAGCCAGGGGAGTGGCTAAGATGTCTTAGGAAGAATGTTTCAAATTAGAAAGGAAGATGCTTTGAGAAGAACCCAGAGGAACATCCATATTAAGTGCAAGCAAAAGAAGAGTCATTCACAATGGAGATAAGGAGGAGCAGCCATATAGATGGGAAGAATAGAAGGAATATGGGAAGGAAAAAAGCATTTCAAGGAGCAAATATTGTCAAATTTTATAGAGGGCTCAGCAAAGTGAGGTGTGAAAAGTGTCCACTGAATGTAGTGATGAGGAGGTCATTATTAACCTTGGAGAGAACAGTTTCAGTAAATTGATAAGAGCAATAGAGTGCAGTGTGCTGATGACTGATTGCAGGGTGAGGATGTGGGAGGCAACAAACATAAAAAATTTCACCAAGAGTGTTTGCCTGTGAGGGGAGGAGGAGAGTTACCAGAAGAGGGAGGTGGAATAAAGGAAAGATTTATTTATCTTCACTATGCAAGAAATTTGAGAATATTTAAATGCTAATAAGAAGAATCCAGGATAAACCAAGAAGCTATAAAAACAGGAGAGGGAATTATCTATGAATAGAGTCCTTGGGGCACCTGGCTGGCTCAGTCAGTGGAGCTTGCGACTCTTGATCCTGGGGTTGTGAGTTCGAGGCCCGCATTGGGTGTGGAGATTACTTAAATTTAAAAAAAAGAACAAAAAACAAACAGAGTCCTTGACAAGGTGGAGGGGGTAGATCCAGAACATAGATTGAGGGGTTAGCCTAAGAGGTAGGAAGATGGTTTTTCTTTGTAACAAGGGAGAAGACAAGGAATGAGAAGGAAGTTAAGTTTTCAGATTTGGTGGTAGGAAATGAACGGCGTTCTTGATGGCTTTTATTATCTCTCCCAAGTAGAAGGCCTACCACTATTTGAGAGTGTGGGAGCCAGTGGAATTGGAGTTAAAAGGAAAAGAGGTTTAAAATAGCCTGATTTTTATTTTACTTTATTTTTAATATATATATATATTTTTGCATCCTCCCTCTCCCCACAGAGTCACGGATTTTTAGGGCCGTGAAACTACTCTGTATGATACCATAATGGTGGGTACATGTCATTATACATTTGTCCAAACCCAGAATGTACAACATCAAGAGTGAACCCTAATGTAAATTATGGACTTTGGGTGATGATTATGTGTCAACGTAGGTTCATCAACTGTAGAAAGTACACTACTCTGGTGAAGGGTGTTGATAATGGGGGAGGCTATGCATGTGCATGGGCAGGGACTATTGCTTTGAGTCTAAAACTGCTCTAAAAAAATACAGTTAATTAAACAACAACCACACCTACTGGCCAAAGTGGCTGAGGAAACAGAACTCCAGGCAATGTGTGAGGGCCCATGAATTCACCGTGGCACCAACCTGCACAGCTGAGGAGTGTTTTCTCTAGCTAAGTGGTAGGTTTGGAGAAGGCAGAGAGATCTAGAATTGGAATTTTGACAGGTAGGCCCGATGGAAGAAAACAGGGATTAGAGATGAGGATATTGAGAGGAGGGGGCAAAAATGACAGAGTCTAACCAAGGATTCAGGAGAAAGCAGAAGGGAATTGATTATAGATTCAGGGACTTTGAATTCTATGTAAAGCTAAAGAACAGTGTGTGATTGGCAGCCTCTAAGATGATTACAGGTGATCCTGCCTCCTGGTGTTTGTGCCCTTGTGCAGTCCTCTCCCCTTGAGGGTGGGCCCAACCTAGAGACTTTTCTAATGAATAATAGCATATGGCCAAAGTGATGGGATGTTACTTCTGAGATTAGGTTCAGAAAGACTGGTTTGCTTGTCCTCTCTTGCTCTCTCATTTGCCTGCTCTGATAGAAACCATCTACCATGTGAGTTGCCCCATGCAGAGACCCATCAGCAAGGAACTGAGGCCTTCAGTCCAAAGCTCTTGGGGAACTGAATCCTGCCAATGATGACATGAGTGAGCTTGGAAGCAGATCCTCCCCGTCAGATAACAGACCTTCACACCACAGCTGCCACTGACGCCTTGATGGCAGCCTTGTGAGAGACCGTGAGGTAAAGGCACTCAGCTAAGCTATGCAGATTCCTGACAAAAATGGTGAGATAATAAATGCTCATTGCTTAATACTTAAATTTTGGGGTTAATTGTTATGCAGCAATAGATAACTAACACAAGGTATAAGAGAAGTAACTGAGTGAGAAGGGAGAGAGGGCAGTAGTTATGATCAGAGAATGGGGGGTCTGGGGTTCACAATTTCAGCCATGGAACAGCTGCCATACTTCATCCTTACCGAAGAGGGTGGCTAAATTGGCACAGAGGTCAAGTTCCTTGAAGATGAGGTCAAGGAGCTGAGACGCCAGGGTATTGGACAAGTCAGGTTCATAAATGTTTAAGTCATTCAGGATCACTGGGTGGAGAAGTATGCACCAGGTGTTGATTTCAACCAATGACAAGGTGGCAGTTGAGGCAGAGAAGACAACAAATTTAATGAGATAGTGGTATAAATCAGATGGAATGACCCTTCCCAAAGTTGTTTTTTTTAAGAGGTTGGCAAATTAATGGGATGCAAGGGGCAGCACTAAGGATCTAGGAAGATGCTGACCCCCAAAACTTGACCCTGGGATATGTGAAATGTGGAAGCATAGACAACCTCTTCTCAAAAGAGCTACAGGGGAAGTGGTGTCCTCAGTGTAGAGCCACATTTGAAGATTAAGTGGCTTAAAGGAAAGGTCCTTGGCTCCACATAGTGGGCACAGGACAAATATTAGTTGTCTCTAAACATTCATTTAAACATTTGTATGCCCTCGCTCTGTACCCCTCCCTCAATCTCTTTATTCAAAAGAGACCAGGGCCAGGTAAAGGGATGGGATGAGGCGGTTGGGGGCGGCGTGGCTCATCGCAAGAGGTCTACTAGGGATTCTCTCCTCCAGGCCCAGGGAGAGTTTGTACCAAGGCTTTCCCTAACTTCACTAGCGAAACTAGGAAGAGTCCGAAAACGAGGGTCATTCTCGCGCGTGCACATGGCACATCACCCCCTAAGAGACATTTATTTCTCCCACCAACGAACATTAATCGAGACCCTTACAAGTGCGAGATACCGGCGACACAAACACGAAAGAGACACACTCCCGAATACAGGGAAGGCGCCAGGCCGCGCTGCCTGTCAGCGCCAACATCCGTAGATTTCACGATGCTCAGACTTTTCCAGGTTCTCCCCACATTTTTAGCTGAGGTAAAATGTCGGAATTAGGCGTGCAGCCCGTACGAGACCCTATCAAGTCTTCGCCTTCATGGCTCCGGATTCCCCAGTCCGCACTCCCCAATCCGGGGGCGCAGTCCAGGAACGCGGGAAGTCCACGTGGGCTCCCCGGTGGCCCGCGGGGCGGGGCGCAATAGGCGGGGCCAGGCCGGAGGGTGAGGCTGGCCCCACCCCCCGGCTCCCATGGCCCCCCGCGCCCCGCGGCCAGATGCTGACGTGTCCTTTCCTTCCCACTACACCTCCCGACACTACCTACTACGGCTGCCCCGGAAGTCCCGCCCCATACTTAGCCCGTCACCGCAAATCAGCTCTTTCAGCGCTTCCTGGAGCTTGCCTCGCGTTCAGGGACTAAAAGGCGGGGCTCCGCGAACAGGGTGCCTATTGGTTTGAGGTCCGGCGGGCTCTGGGCGCTAATTGGCCGGAGGGCGGTGGCGCTCTGGCACGCTTGCGCGGCGAGTAGAACGTGTGGCGGCGGCGGCGGAGAGCGCGTCTCCTCTTTCGCTCCCAGTCCCGCTGCTGCTCTTGTGAGCGCCCGGCGAGTCCGTGCCGTCCATTGCCCGAAACCCGTCGCTTGCCAGTTCTCTGCCGCGGCGGCCTCCCACTAACACCGACACCCACATTGACACCTCCAAGCCGGCCCACTGCCTTACTTGCTGCCGTTCCATCTCTACACATGGCCTCCTCCGCGCAGAGCGGCGGCACCTCCGGGGGACCCGCGGTCCCCACCGTGCAGCGGGGCATCGTCAAGATGGTGAGAGCGGGGCCCGGGACACTGACCCCACCGCCCGCCTCCGGGCGGGTTTTGGCGCCGGCTTCTCTTCCCCTTCCGCGAGTCTGCATGGTCTCCCAGATCCCTTTTCCTCTGTTCCTTTCCTTTTCACCCATTCTCGGAATTTCCTTCCTAGACGGAACCCGACACGGAATCCCCTTAGTACTTTGCTTTCCGGACACCCTGGCCGTCAAGGGTCACGGTGATTTCCGTGGTCGCGCGGCACTCAGATCTGCTGTTTACCTGGACAGATCGGTTACTTGATTGATTAACGGGGGTAATAAGTTGATATCTGCCCTCCCATCGCCCGGTTCTTCTGTCCATTTTGACATCTGCTGAGCAGTGTGCAGCTTTTCGAGATCCTGACATCCGCTCTTCCCTGAAACTAAGAGCATTTGGCCATCTTGAAGCTTTTCAGTTTCCACTGACGCTCACTTACTCCCAAGTTTTCTCGCTTTTTGGCCCTCGTATTCCGTCTTTTTCTCTCCACCTCTTCTGTCAAGTGTGTAGTCCCGAAAGCTCTTAGTATTTGTTCTCCCTCTCCTTTTGATCCTTAAATGCTAGGCCAGTAGGAATTTTAGCGATCGTTATTGTTCCCTCACCCCTTATACTTAAGGAGAGTGGTTCGAAGAGGGCAGTGACTTGCCTAAGGTCATCACATGGTGGCTTGGATCGGAGCCAGGACCGGGGCCCAAGTGTTCGGATTCCCAGTCCACGGCCCTAACGCTAGATTCTGCCTGATTTTATATCCCTTCACTCCCTACATTCTTGAATTTTGAATATAAAACCCTGCAAGACTAATTTTTAAAAAATTAACTCTCCGGCTCCATGATAATTTTGTAGTATAAATTCTCTTTATCACTTGTCACCTCTGTTCTCCCCCCAGCCCTCCCACATCTTGGAACTTGACGTTTCTTGGTTGTTAACAGATTTTCCAGTTGTGATGACTGCAGACTAATGGACTTTCAGACATTTCAGACTTCAGTACTGACTTCCTTCTGGAACAGCAAATGCCCTTTATGACATTTTCTCTCAAAGTTCCACAGTTTTTTGCGGTTGCCAGAAAGTTTAAAAAACATTCTGTTTTCTTGGCTCATTATCTGTCAGGGTTAAAATGTTCTTTAGTTTGTGTGTGTGTGTAAATTTTTGAGATTTTTTTTTCTCCAGCCTTATTCTCATGTATTCATTTCTTAGATAAAATTCTGCCACCAGCTGCGATTCCCAGGGTTTTCGGTATTGCTTTTCTCCTTTATGGGTAAATGGAAAGTCAGAATTTATTAGAAGCTGAATGAGAAGGGAATTTCCAAGGTCCACATATTTTTGCCTCTTCGAATCTTGATCTGTCCCATGAGTAGCTCCTCTTAGATTAGCTTTTTCATTTGCACTAATCTTCCCCGTCACCATAAGAACACAGCATTGCTTAGTGGTGTGGTGGTGGAATTGGCAGCATTGAGTGGATCTTTCTGAATTTTTTCCTTCTCTAAGGAAGGTGACCTGGATTCTATGAGGTGACCATGCCCACAGTTTACCCCCATGGATACTGAATATCAACAATCATTTATTAAGGGTCATGTCTTGTGCTGAGCATTTTGTTTGTATTATTTCATTTATAACACCTAACAAGTAGATAGCATTGTTGGTTACAGTCTACAGATGTGTAATCTGAGGTTTAGAAAGAATAGTTCACCCCAGGACAGGCACTTTTACTGGCAATAAGAGGCAGAACTGGGACTTGAACCCAGGACTGGCTGCCATAGCAAGTGCTGTTCGACATCATGCTATGCTGCTTCTGCCTCCAGGGCATGCTTTTATAATGTGGAGGGTGGGACCAGTGATGCATGACCACAAAATTGCAGGAAAGTGAAGCTGACTGTGATCAAGTTGAGGAAAGATTAGATGTTACTCCTTGTCTTATCCTCGAGCTGTTATTGTGGTGAGTGACTTCATTTAGTGCTTATGGTCATTATGTGCATAGGAGTGTGGTGTGGAAGACACATTTGAATCTGGGAGGAAGCTTTTAAAATTCAGCCCTTGGTGGGGCTCCTGGGTGGCCTAGTTGGTTAAGCATCTCCCTTTGGCTCAGGTCATGATCCTGGGGTCCTGGGATTGGCTCACTGCTCGGCGGGGAGCCTGCCTCTCTCTCTCCCTCTGCCTCTCCCCCAGCTTGTGCTCTCTCTCTCTCTCTCACTCTCTCAAATAATAAAATCTTAAAAGAAGAAAAAAAAAGAAAATTCAGCTATTGAGTAGTCTATTCTTTTTTGTGACCAAACTGCAGGGATGGGTGGGTGAGTTGCAGGTAGGGGTTAGGGGAGGGAAGCGAGGTGAACTGCAGGGCGACAGGCAGATTTGTGCCAGGAGTAGAAGCCTTGTCTGGAATGAAAAATCGACCACTGGCAAATTGCTCTGTGTGAAGCCCTTCTGCTACGCAAAGTTGTATTTTCCTGGAGAGAGATCATTTCCAGTGGTACTAGGAACTGCTTTGTAAGAACTCTACAAAGGAAAATGGAGCTCTGTGAAAGGATAGTGAGAAGGAAATAGTTTGGAGAATTGGAACATAGTTACTGCCTTTTGGGAGAGGGGTAGAGCCTGGAATACTGACTAACCAGAGGTATACTTTTCAAGGGAGCCCTCCATATTTGTCTGGACTCAGGCTGAGCTGCAGGTCTGAAACGGTATAGGGATGAGCTTTGCTGAATAGTCTTTCCTCTTTTTTGGGGGGCAAAAATCAGATTATAGAGCCATGGAAGGTACAAGTTTCTTCTGGTCTCTGCCTTCTAATCCTAGTAAGTTCTGTGTTACTTTTTTTTTTTTTAAGGTTAAAGAAGAAAGTACTCAGAAATCAAGTTGTAAAAAATCTTTCCATTTGACCAGTTTTAAAAAATGATGGTGAAGGTAGTGGCTTGTCTGCTTTTGAGTGTGGGAGCAAAGAGACAGAAACAGAGTTGGTTCTGGAATGTGTTTAAGGAGGAAGTGGGCAGTAAGTTGACATAAGCATTTTGGAGCTGTTCTGTTACTGAAAAGGCAGTGAGGATGATGGAAAAACTGAAGGTGGATTTATATTTCCTGAGTTGGGATGAGACTGGCAAGTGTGTGGGCAGACAAAATATAACCTGGAAAAGTAAATGTCCTGTCAAATCAGATACTATTTTCTCAAAACCCTGAAGGATTCTAACTCTGGATTTTTTTTTTTTTTTTTTAATAATTTGCTAGACTTCTTTAACTGCAACAGAGTATTATCAGCACATGAAAGATAGATGAGATTGGGAGAAGTCTTGGGGTATTTAGTATAAAATTTGGTCACTCCACTTAGCAGCACTTAGAGATGGCTGTTTTCTCCAGTCTTACCCACCTGATTTACTTTCTGTTTTGGGGATAGAGCCCTTTTCTATGTCTTTTCACTCTGACTTTCCCATTCTAACTCGGTGTGTTTGTGTGTCTTTTCAAGCAGGAGCCACCTGGGTTGCTTTCAGGACAGCCGAATTAGTCTGCCACAGTTTTTGAATCTTTTGTGCTTATCAGAAGCAGCTATGGAAGCAGCATATCTTACCCTGCTTATGGTGTGAAAGGCCAAAGGGAGGATAATGCGAAATCTCCGTTTATTTCACCCCGCCCCTCTTAATTGCCTAAAGGAGAAAGGAATCCCTCTGCCAGTCGTCTTTGGTTTTAGGCTGAGAACCATGATTCTCACTGGGTGACTAAGGCAGTGGGGCATCAAAAGGAGGAGATGGCCACAGTTTCCTCCTTCAGCAGGAATTGTGCTGCCAGGTTGTTCTGAAGTGGGATATAGACTTCCTAGTGAGTAGCTTAGTGGAAATTTCTCCAGTGTGCAGCTTGTAGGAAATGCTACCTGTAATTTAGATTATTATAGCTAACTGTTTCTTAGGTTTCTGAACTAAGAAGTATGTGTCTTTCCAGAGTGTAGTGGGGACAAAGAGTAGTAGTTCATTGATCTGCTCCTTCCTACGTGCACTTAGCTCATGCAGACTGAAAGAAAAAAACATCTTTCCTAACCTACTTAAAATACTCTTATTCTACTACTCAGGGACAAGGTAGCTGAATAACAGTATTTTAGTAGAGCCATTTGCAAAGAACTAGGTAAAATAGGATGGAAGGCTTTTCCCTGTAGTCTTAAAATTGCCCACTTCTCAGCAGGTGAGCATGGTAGCTTTCAGTCAAGATTGTAAGTAAAGGAGCACTAAGTTTCCACTAAGTTTCTACTGTATCTTAAATGTTTTCTGTCATTTTTTTTTTCTGCATGAAAAGAAAGCATCCAGCTGGCTGCTGCCATGTACTAATGATACAGAGTGGTGAGCAATCATACTTCCTTTCTTTCTTGAATAAACTTTATTGATCATCTGCTGTGTCAATCTTTATGTGGATATTGGAGAAACAGTGGTAAAAAGTAGATCAGATTCCTGCCCTTATGGTTTATGGAGGAGACAGACAATAAAAAAGTAAACAAGAAATAAGCATGATATTATAAGATAATGATTTCTGGGGAATGGGACAGAGTGGTTGGGAGCAATGGAAGGAGTGGCTCCCATAGATACGGTGTTTAGGAAACGCTTTTCTCAGCATTTGTGCTGAAATCTGATGGACAGCTAACAACCAGCCATAGGGGAAGTGTGTTCTTGGTAAAGGGAACAGCAAGTGCAAAAGCTGTAGGGTCCCCGCTCATGTTTATCTTCAGTGTTTTTATAGTAGCTCTTTAATTCCTTCAAGGTCAGTGTTCCACATAAATGGTATGGATTTAACCTGAACTATTAATCTGTGTTTTAGGGTGATAGAAGGCAGAAAGGCAGTAGAGGTGGTTGCTGTCCTGGTACACTGGTGAGATAGATAGCTGACATTAACTCAATGTAAACAGTGAGAAACTGATAAAAAAATACTTGCTCTTGGTCATATACATGTTTCGTACAGGGCCAAGGCTAAGGTTTTTTGACTTCCTGTTAGCCAGTCCTGTGTATTCTTAAGGTCACCACCTTTCAGTGGAGGGTACTTAACTGAAAAGATAAATGCCAGGAGCAGGCTCAATGAGAGTCAAAGAGCATGTAGAATTTGTCACTGTTTATACTTCTGTTAGCATTTTATTACTACGTTGAATGTTCTGCTGCTCTGGCTTCTGGCAACACTTTTAACCTAGTAAGCTTTAGTGACAGTGATGGTGAAAAGCAAAGTAGCATGCTCCAGAGCTCAAACTAATGGTCAGGAAGGAACTAGCTCATGCATAGTGTGGCTTATTAACATGAGGGGAGACTCCTGAGCCTGGATAGTGATCAGTGCTGGTAATAAGTGGGCAGATGATTTGGTGGAGTCTGTGCCTCAGTTTACTTGGAGTGTGACATTTGGGAAATGAGTGAAGGTTCTAAGTCCTGTTGTGTACTCACCAGCGTGGACTAGCTGTCCAGCTGACAGGTGTGGTTCTAGCAGGGGGTGCAGTAGATATCCTTTGGAATCTGGTCTTTGGATTTATTTTATTTCATTTCTTCAAGAAATAACATAGCTAAATATTGTAGGAAATTCTTTGCCGTTTCCGGGACAGGGCATGAAGTAAAGGGGTTCAACTCTTAGGGGCTTATGTAGTTTTTCCCCTTTGTCTTGTTGGGAAATGGAGAGATACCCAGTTTCTGTTGCTAATTCCTCTCTTGGGAGACTGACATATGCTTTTTGTTTTTACAGTAGAAATTGATGCAGAATCACAGGTTGTGAACATTTGATGCAGATGGAGTGTTGTGGGATTTCACTTAATTTCAGTGAGACTCAATATGATAAACTAATGTTTTTCTCACTTAGCTCTAATGTTCAGTTGGCATTTTTTTAAAATTAGGAAGTAAAACAACTTACAGGTAAAAATCTAATGAAAATTAGGTGACATTTTCGGATGTCATTTTTGAGATGTATGATATAAACTGGGCTTGACACATTTTCTCTTTATATGCTTATGATGAGTGATTTAAGGCACCATCTCCTCCCTTTATGCCTTAACACATTTTGAGGTGCTTTAGATTCTATATGGGAAGTCTTCTTGGGATGGTCTTATAACATCAACCTCCTGTGTAAGAGGAGGAATTGAAAAGATGGGAGAATCTGTGCCTAAAGTTAATAAACCTAATTTATTAACATTGTCTTTGGGAAGCAGCCTGGCAGAGAAGAGAGATTGATTGACCTAGGATTCAGGGGATACAGTTCTAGCCCAGATGGTGCTATTCTCCACATGGGTGATGTGGGGTAAGATATTTCACCTCTCAGACTCTTTCTTAAATGAAGTGGTAAGCTCAGTCTCTAAACTTCTAACAGTCCCAAAAGACTGTGATTGTATAAGAAACCTTATATTGCATCTCATTTAGGCATGATGAATCAAAACTGAGAAATCTACCGTATGGTAGGCTTCACTTTGAATTGCTGCTTATCCTGCAATGAAACATGTTTTCTGTTGCCATTGCTTGTTTTTTTTTTTTTTTTTTTTTTTGCGACAGTAGATGAAATATGAAATGTGGTTTTTGTAGTGTAGAAGATGAGGGAGTTAGAATTTGAATTACACTAAATGACTGAGTAGCGGAGTGGATTAGAGGTGGTAGATAGAAATGAGCCAGGGGGTTTCTGGCCTCAGCAGTGGTATCAGGATAGACTAGTGGATGCTCGTTTGGGACCCAGAAGAACATGCCAGCAGTGGGTTTTATTTACCATCTCAGCTCTGCCTCAGGACATCCTGACATTCTCCTGGGGCAGCAGGTCTTGACTTGGGAAGGGTGGGGATGAGGAGGGCACTCCGGGAACCTGTAGCTCATGGGGAGCATTTACTCTGGTCCTGCTCTTACTTGAAGGAATCTGGGGGAGCTTGGTAGGGTTTTGAGCTCTGCTTTTCACACTTCAAGGCTGGAGCTTCTTCCTTTAGGTCATCCTAATTGTCTTTTGCAACTCTTTTCCACTTCATTTAATGTGCAAGTATAGGAACCATCATAATCTATTCTTGGTAGTTCCTCACATGGTTTCTTTTGAGTTTATTTTTTATTGTAAGCTTTCTTAAATCCTTTGTGGGAGTAGATTTAGAGAGAAACAGCCCAGATCGTTGCTTCAGGACCACCTGGAAGGCCTTTCAGAGGCACTGAATTAGAATCTCAGTGAGTGTGGCCTGGGAATCTGTATTTTTTAAAAAGCCTCTCCTAGGTGATTTCTAAAAGAGTCATTTTTGGATCAATTCAGGGACTGGCATTTGAGACCCACTGATCTTGTTTAACTCCTTTTCTGTATGTAGTTGAAGGGGCAGGACACAAATGACAAAAGGAGTGTTGGGTGGGTGCATCAGAATTTTATGAGGGGAGGGTACTAGTCTCTTTCTTTTTAGTGCTTGTCTTGATGGCTTCCAGGACACTTTGCACTGCTTTTTATTTACTTATTTACTTATTTATTTATTTATTTTTTAAAGATTTTATTTATTAATGAGAGACAGAGAGAGAGAGAGGCAGAGGGAGAAGCAGGCTCCCAAGGAGCAGGGAGCCCAATGCGGGACTCCATCCCAGGACCCTGGGATCATGACCTGAGCTGAAGGCAGACGCTTAACCATCTGAGCCACCCAGGCGCCCTGCACTGCTTTTAATCTGTAGCTCAGTATTGGGCTGACGTCCTCAGGGGTCCATTTACAGTGATCTGAGATCCTATTCTTGGGTCATAACTGATAGCTGAGTAGTTGTTGTTTTACATGCCTGATTTAGGCCATATGCTCATTTTAACACTCATCTGCCACTTTTCCTTCTATTTGCATAGATTCCCAAGATCTTCCTATAATTTGGCGCCAATAACTTGGCACATTATTACTATGGAAGTCTTTAGTGTCATCTACAAACATGAAGATTCTGTGCTGCTCACTTTCTACTTTCGTAATCCTTGGGAGCCATACACTTGGGCCTTTTGGTTTGTTTCTCTCCTGTTTTCTTGTTTATAAGCCCCATTCTTAACCATATCAGTAAAACCCCGAATGACCTCTTTGATGGTCTTCGTCTTTACTTTTTATTCCACTAGTTTGTCTAATATGGAAATAAAATTTTCTTAAAATTCTCAAGTCTTCAAAGACCTTATGATTAAAGGTCACATCTGTAGTTCCCTTGGTGGCTTTTCCTCATATTGACCAACGGCTTTCTAGTTCATCCCTGAATTCCTTCAAAAAGTTCAGGTGAATGCCAGCCAGTGTTGATAATTTAATAATTACCAGTATTTAAGTTTTGGACTTAATACCTGCTCGTAAGATTTCAAATAGCATAGAAGTATGTAAAATTAAATACAAAAATCTCTCTCTCTCTGGCCTTATCCCTCAGTTTTCTAACATTCATTCTCATTCCCCTAAGGAAATGTGTTTCCAAACTTTTCATGCAGAAATATACATCCTCCTTCTTTTCTTTAAGAAATAAAAATGGGGTCATAATATATGTGTCCTGCAACTTTTAAAAAAATCATCATGACTAGGAACCCCTGAAATATTATTTTTAAAGCAAACTTAATTTGGATATTCTGGGTGGCTCAGTTGGTTAAGCGTCTGCCTTATGGCTCACGTCATGATTTCCGGGTCCTGAGATTGAGCCCCCCCATCGGGCTTCTTGCATAGTGGGGAATCTGCTTTTCTCTCTCTCTCTTTCTCTCAAATAAATAAATAAAATCCTAAAAAAAATAAAGCAAAGTTAATTTTACTGTTGGAAATGGAAAAAACCTGTGTTATCTGCCATAATTAGAAAGTATCTTAAAAGATGCACAATGAAAAAAATGTTATTAAATTCTAGCTAGGTCTTGTGTCTTGTGGAGGGCTCTGAAGAAAGTTTAACAAGTGATGAAGATGTGCCAAAGGCTTCCTGCCACCAAACTGGAACTTTCTTCTTCATTTAATAGGAATCATTGAAGGAGACTTGGAACGGGGACAGTTCTTATGCATGTGTAGATATTAAATGCTGATATATACAGGGTTCATTTATCCCTTAAAGCAGTTTTTTTTTTGGTCTGTTTTTAAACAAGCCCACACATTGGGAAACAGACATAACTTGTGTCTTGAGGCAGAACTGAACTGATTTCTCGAGCGTCTGTGGTTCAGGTCATTAGCTTCACTGACTACTAGCCATATAACCATGGGCAGGTAATTTTACCCCTTCAAGTTCTAGTTTTGCCTGTAAATGGGTGTAATAACAGCACTCTCCTAATAGGGTTGTGGCTGATTAAATGAGAATGTGTGGAAAATGTTTAGCACAGTGTCCAGCGCATGTGGCATTCAGTAACCATTAGCTGGTCTTAGTCCAGCAGTTTCTGTATCAATCCTCAAGTCAGATGGGAATGAAAACGAAACTGGTTGAGCAAAATGAGAGGAATAAAGAAAGACACCTGGCAGGTCTTGTGATGTTAAAGTTGTTTGACTTAAAGGACTGGCTTTAGTTTTGAGATAATGTTGTTAATACTTTTTCTTTTGCTAAAATATCCTTTATTGTATAAATAATGTGATGACAGTCGTTTTAATATCCTTGGCAAAAGTAAAAACTAGATAACCGGTTAGTCCCTAATTTGGGGAGGGGGGCAGGGGAATCTTACTTGTCTATGAAATTTAAAAGTCTGGGAACCCCTGGCACAGCAGAAATGTGTACACCTGGCAAATGTGTAACTCCTCTGAACTTCAGAGATATTAGCTATTGAAATACTAGGAAAGATTAAACAAGTTGAGGTCATGTGTGGAAGACTTCAGTTGTGTGTGTGTCAGTACTAGCTGTTGTTCAGTGTCACAGGGGTGACTAGTTAGGAGGAACTCAAGTGAGAAAAGTTCTAACTCCCTTTGGTTCCCTGCCCGCATCCTCCCAGCAACCTTCTAGCCTCTGGTATAGGACCATCCTGCATTTCCTCCCCCTCCTCCAGTACCCTTATCACTGCTTGCGTCAACTCCACCCCTGCCCAAATCCACATCAAAACTTGGAAGTTGATATGGTGATATATTTAGAACAATTTTTTCACTACAATGTAAAACATTTTTTTAAAGACTATTTATTTGAGCGAGAGCGAGGGGAGAGGTAGAAAAGCAGACTCTCCCCTGAGCAGGGAGCCCGATGCGGGGCTCAGTCCCAAGACTCCGGGATCATGACCTGAGCCAAAGGCAGACATTTAACTGACTGAGCCACCCAGGCGCCCCTAAAACATTTTTTTTTTAAATTTTATTTATTGGGCGCCTGGGTGGCTCAGTTGGTTAAGCGACTGCCTTCGGCTCCGTTCGTGATCCCGGAGTCCCGGGATCGAGTCCCGCATCGGGCTCCCTGCTCAGCGAGGAGCCTGCTTCTCCCTCTGACCCTCCCCACCTCTCATGTACTCTCTCTCTCTCATTCTCGCTCTCTCAAATAAATAAATAAATCTTAAAAAAATTTTTTATTTATTTTCGGGCTCCTGGGTGTCTCAGTGGTTAAGCGTCTGCCTTCGGCTCCGGTCATGATCACGGAGTCCTGGGATCAAGCCCTGCATCTGGCTCCCTGCTCAGCGGGGAGCCTGCTTCTCTCTCTCTCCCACTCCACCTGGTTGTGTTCCCTCTCTCGCTGTGTCTCTCTCTGTCAAATAAATAAAATCTTAAAAAAAAATTATTTATTTTAGAGAGAGTGCGTTTGAGTGGAGGGGGAGGGGCAGAGGGAGAGGGGGAGAATCTCAAGCCGACTCCATGCTGAATCTGGAGCCAGACTCAGTTCTCACCTGTTGTCTTGGCATAATTATCAGTAACACCCCTTTTCACTTCAAACTGTCCTGATTCCAGGGATAAAATGGTTGTTTACTTGGTACAAACAGTCAAATCTGGGAGAGAGTGGGGTGACAAAGTTTACAGAGACCAATATAAACCGAAGGGAAATGTTTCTGTAAATCTAGCAACTGGGATGGCCTAAAAGGAGGGTCTCATGGCTAAGAAAGCCTTTAATGGACAGAAGGCGGCCTAGGCTTGAGACCCTAGGCTATGTGCTTGGTTCTGGGTAAAGCTTTGGGCTGACGAAATTTTAGTTGTCAGTCTCATTAAAATGTTGCTATTAAATAGAAGCAGGTAGCTTTGTTTTGTGATGGAAAGGGAAACTTGTGAATTTAAATACTGATGGTTTTCTTGGAGAATGGATGGGTTGGAAAATCAGATGTGAGATTTTCAGATCCGTTTGTTTTAAAAATCTTTTCTGGGGAGGTGGTGAAAGTGACAGGTCTTGACAGAGGCAGAGAAAGAAAATAGATGAGCTAAAAGGAGAAATGGGTAAGTACAGGTGGAAATACCAGGTAGTCTTGGAAGCAGCTGTGAGCAACGTGGATGCAATGTGCAGGGTTAAGGCAACTTGCCTAAAGTGACTAAGCGTTGCTGGAAGTTTGTAGTGGAGAAAGGAACAAGAGGTGAGGTTTCTAAGTTTTTGTTTCCAGTCTTTGGAATGGGAGGTTAGTGAACTTTAAACTTCATGAATTCTGTTCCAGGAAAGGGAAAATCATTGTTTTATAGCCTTTAATACCAGGGGCATTTTAATTTTTGGCAGCAACCCAAAACAGTGCGTTATCATGCCAAGTGTAATTGATCTGCTTACCTAACAGTACTCTCCCAGGTCTTCATGAAAAGTGGTGCATTCTTTCCCTACTTTGCTTTCCTTCTTCCCTCTGTGCGGAAGGGAGACTCTGGAGTGCCTGGGTCCTGGAATCCTGCTGAGATCTGTTATTCTTTGTGCAGTAATTGCTTATGTTATTACTCTTGGCAGGTGAGCCCTTTCACAGCCCAGAGGCCAGGAGGCTGCCTCTGTTACTTCAGTGCCGAGTTATCTTGTTAAACTCTTCTCTTGTGAGAGCTTTAGAATCTCTTGAGACCTCCTGCAGGCTCTCTGTGGGGCACAGGCCCAGCTCCTGGGTAAGCCTGCCCTGCCCCAGTGTTAGTCATCGTGATTCCAGCTCTGGAGGACTAGCTCTCCGTTACATAGTGAGGCAGTGTAGGGAACGCTTGGTTTCCATTTAACTCTTAAGTGTTCCCGTTATCAGTGCTCTTAATGAAAGTACCTCTCTCACTCTTGTGTCAAAGAAAATGTGTTTCTTTGATTATCAACAGAAGCTAAAAGCCAGTGTAGGGAGAATAAGAAGCTCGGGACTTAGATTATCTGAAGAACTTAGAACATTGGTTTTTGAAAGTGGTTGATGGCACGGTGCAAAGAGTAAAGATGCCCTGTGAGTCTGAGCTGTCCATAAACTTGGATTGAATTCTATGCTTTATTTTAAAGAAATGTATTTATTATGTCATTCATTAGAGAGTGCACTCCCTCTGCGCACCCCCCCGCAAAGGAGAGGGGAATCAGAGCTGGACTTTTTGGTTAGCATAGGCTGTGCAGAATATTATGGATGTTTTTATTTTATTTATTTTTTGAGATTTTATTTGAGAGAGAGGGAGCACACGGCGGGGGGTGGCGGGGGGGGGAAGAGCAGAGGGAGGGAGAAGCAGACTCCCCACTGATAAGGGAGCCTGATGCAGGGCTCAATCCCAGGACCCCGGGACGACGACCTGGGCTGAAGGCAGACGCTTAACAGGCTGAGCCACCCAGGCGCCCCTGGAGGGGGCGTTTTTAATAAAATGGAGGAGCAATCTCTTCTGGGCAGTACCTGCAGTTAAGATAACACAGGGGAATTCCAGATAGGCCAGATAGCCTTCTCTTTAGCTTCTTGAGGAGGTATGCAAATCTGTGCTTTGTGGTGGAGGATGGAGGAGCGAGACTGGGGCACCACCAGGTAGTGGGGAAGGATGACCACTTGTCTTGTGTTCTCCAGCTGTGTTAGATGATTGGAGACTTCAATTTTTATTCCCCCATGATAGTTTTCCTAGGATTTTAATGGTAAGAAGAATCCTGGGATGGTACATTAATTTAGCAATAAAGGACTCTGAAATGTTTATGGTAGATTTGTGATTCGTACTTTATTTTGACATCTAAAATTGAGCATTAACATTTCAAATAGGAAGAGTTTCCAAACAAATCTGGAAAATAAAGTGGGAAAATTAATGCTTTTCGTGGGTAGCTTAGAAATTGAATTACATCCTTAAGTTCTACAGTCAGGCCTGCATATAAACCAAAATAAATATGTTAGATATTCTTTAGAGTTGATTCACTCTGAATAGTACTGAGTATTATGCTCTATAAGCTAGCATCCCTTTTGCTGTAAGTTCTAAGAAAAAATGCATAGGACTTTATGGCAGCAAACCAAAGGCAATAATCTTCATTTCTCTCAGGTCTTTCAGGGTCTCTGGTGTGCTTTCATTTAGCTGTATCTGGTATCAGCCCTCCTTCCCCTCCTAATTATTGGACTGTGATGTGACCTGTTGTACTCTGGGCCACTATGCCCGCAGTGCTCTGAGAAGTCCGAGATGGCGGCTACAGCCATGCGGGCTAGTCGGGTAATAGCTGCCCTCTGGCTGCTGCCTCCCTGGATCAGGAAGCGAGGGGGCACTTCCCTCCTTCCTCTGAGCATTGAGGGTGCTGAGGCGGAAAGAGTCCAAGTCAGGGGTGGGGACTGGACTGACCCAATAACTGAGTAGCTCCCGGAATGCAGTCCCAGGCTTCTCTAGTCTGCCTCAGCAACCCCTGCTTCACCCCCATCAGTTCCTGCAGGGAAGAGGGATGGTGGGATGGCCTTTTTTGTCATCAGAAACTTTTTTGGGGGTTTCCTTAAGAGAAGAAAGAAGAAGTCTTTGTGTTTGGGGAGCTTCATCCTCTACCTGCAGGGTGGACACAGAAGTTTAAGAGGCATCTGCTCTTCAAGCCTCCTCTCATATGACCACATGAAGTAGTCCTGAAACAGTGGGCATGTAGATGAAATGTATGTGAACAGAACAGCTGCATCAGTTATTTGAAACCCGGAAGACAGGCTGAGGCCAGATACTCTAGAAGTGTGTATTTTGAAGTGTTTAAGAAAAGGTACAAATCAGTGACTTTTTAAAGTGCTTTCAGTGCTTTAAAATTTCTGGTAGTCCCCAACCAAATCTTTGGACTAGGGTTCCAGTTCATCATGATTTGGTTAATCACTATTACAGGTTGGGATGTGGAAAACATTCAGAATGCACAGCCCTTAGAATTGTGAACCCTGCTCGTGGCTGGCACAGGAACACATCTGTAGTACTTTGTGCATGTACAGCGCTTAGAAGAGCCCTAGAGCCTACAGTTGGATGTTTCTAGTGGCTGCATTGGACTCCACCTGGGGTCTGGTTGGGGAATGGTGGATTATGAGCCTGTCAGAGACCGCTGTGTGCTGGCTCAATGGTAGCCCAAGCTTGCTTGTGCCCTCCCTGAGCACTTGCCTCTCTGTCACAGTGTGTTCTTTGCCTACCCACTTACATTTCTCTGAAGATAAAAAGGAAGTAGCATTACTTTTGTTGCTTCCAGTTAAGGCATTCAAATGTATTTTTGTTACCTTAGTATTGGGATACAGGCTTTGGGGTATAAACCTAGCAAGACATTCTTGTCTGTTAAATAAGAATAAATGTAAGAATTATGGAGAATATAATCATAGAAAAAATTATCACATTTGCTAGTGTCCCTTTGGGGGATATAGGAAGTGACTGAGGGAAGTGGGAAGACAATTGAATATTGAACACTTAATTGGGAGGCTCTCCCGTGTGGTCTGGGATATAGATTTGAGTGGTTTCTGTTGAATAGAGTAGACTTGACAGCTTACAGGAAATAATCAGTTGAGTGGTTAGAAATGAGTTAGCTAAGACGTTCTTGAAGGAGGTAGCAAGGGAAATTCAACATCTCCTAATAAGAGGACTGCTGAGGGAAGGGGGCTGAAGAAAATGTTCTCAGAAATAAGACAAACTTCCTAGGGGAGAATGGACCGATGCTGAAGATAGTTGAGGCTGCGTTAGAGAGGGCAGAGCAGGCCGGACCAGGTACTGAGCTCTGGGAGTGGAGAATCCTGGATGAAGGGAGGAGGACGCTTGCCTGTGGGTCGTGCCGAGGGGGTGGGTGGCAGGCCTTTGGGCTACCTGTTGCCACTTGGCAGAGAAATAGGAAAACAGCTGTGAGTGTGGCACATGCTCTTGAGATCCTGGCTCTTGTCAGCTTCAGCAAAAATCCACTGAGCTAGGAGCT
Organism: Zalophus californianus; assembly: GCF_009762305.2. Taxonomy (NCBI): domain Eukaryota; kingdom Metazoa; phylum Chordata; class Mammalia; order Carnivora; family Otariidae; genus Zalophus; species Zalophus californianus. The sequence goes on from NC_045606.1 coordinate 82,289,124, forward strand.
GTTTAAGGACAAGGACCATGTCTTAATTGTTCTTGGCCCCTCTCTCCAGAGTCTGGCACTGTGCTTTAGACACAGTAGGGCCACTCATTTATTAAAAAAATCCTTCATACTGCCTTTGTCTCTGGTCTTGTTCTGGGCTCTGGGGCTATGAGGATGACTAGGGTAGACCTGATCCTTGTCCTCATAGATCTTGTAGCTTTGAGAGGAAAACCAGTACTAAACAGCTCTTCTATTTAGTGTTGTGATGTATTCCGTGGGAAAAAGTACAGCGTAGTCAGCACATATAGCAAGGCCATCTGACCCAGTCTGGGGTTTGGCCTCTTTGAGGAAACCGTTTAAGTGAATTTGCCAGAGAACATGTTTCTGAGCCAGGCAGTTAGGGTGGGATAAAGAGACTGGGAATTAATAACTTTATTGTGCATACCCGTCACTCAAGGATCTTATTGTAATGCAGATTCTGATTCGGTAGGTCCTGGGTGGAATTGGAGTGTCTGCGTTTCTGACAACCTCTCAAGTGATTGTTGGTCTGTAATTTTTTTCAGAGGCTTTCTGTGCGTCCTTCTCACTTCTGCCTTTTTTATTCTTTTGCTGCAGTTGAAAGATGATGGGACTCAATTGGGTCATTTTTCCCCCCAGGCTGTAGCCATGGTGGCTGCAGTAATAGAACTGTCTAGGGCTTTCTAGCTGTAATTGATTAGCAGTAGAGATTGTTCCTCCTGTGCCCTCCACATGCTGACTGAAAATTCTACTCTACTGTCCTTCCATTTTGATCTGGACAACCTACATTGTAGAGAAGGCCGGGAGGAGTAAATTTTAGGATTTGGTTAAGAACAAAACAAAATCCAGTGTCTTGCATATTAACAGAGAATTTCTTTTGGCATCTCCCAAAACACCCTTCTAGATAAGCGTGGGGGACTCAGGCATTGTTTTTGATAATCCCATTCCTCTATGATAATAAAGAAGGCCCACTCTGAGGGGTAAAGAGGTTATAACCAAGATTATATAAGGCTTCACTGAAACCAAAAATGTGTATGGTGCTCTTGTCTCTTATAGAATGTTCAGTTGGGATTCCTGGGGGGCTCAATAGGTTAAGTGTCTGCCTTCGGCTTGGATCGTGATCCCAGGGTCCTGGGATCGAGCGATACATCCGGCTCTCCGCTCAGCGGGGAACCTGCTTCTCTCTCTGCCTGCCGCTCGCCCTGCTTGTGAGCTCGCTCGCTCTCTCTGACACACGCACACACACACACAAGAATGTTCTCAATCATAACTGAACTGTCATCAGTTGTTTCCTAAAACTTTTGAGACATTAAGCAGTTTCTGGCTTTTCTGAATATAAAACCTAATTAGATCACACATGTAAATTTTAAAAATCCCCACCAGATAACTAGCATAGGAAGAAAGAGGGACTCTCCCTAAAACCTGAGATCCTTTTTGGGTGCGATCACCTTTTTGAACTGCGCGCTCAGACAAGGTTTGAATTCTGTGATTTGAAAGCATTGTATTTTATTTGGAAAAAGAATGTGAAGCAGTGAATGGATAACTTCAAAAGATGTCCCTGCAACACCATAACAACTTGACAGTCATTTTCTTAGTGTTGTGTGCATAGAGCAGGGGAGGGAGGGAGGTGAGGAGCAAGACAACCACCAGCTTCAGAAGTACCAATGAGATCCAGTTTTTGTGATTGTATTGTCATAAGGCTCTAAGACAGCCTGTAGTATGTTTAGCACCTAAAATTTTTTTAAACCTTATTTTGAAGAATTTCAGACTTACATAAACATTACAAGGGTAGTACAAATAACTTCTGTGTTCCCTTCATCCAGAGTCCTCAATTGCCATATCATCTCTCTGTATTTATTACAGTCCTTACTCATGGTAGTTCTGTTCTGTAAACTTGCAGACACTGGAGAGAATACTGAACCATCTCTCCTGTGAGAGATAACAGAGTTAGGTTCCTGCCAGCCTCTGGTCCTCACATTTTCATCAAGTGATGGATATCTGACCTTGTTCCATATGTGCTTCTGGTGAAAGACACCTTATTTTAATATATATTGTTGATTCATTAACATTGAACTTATGACCAAAAGCACTATAACTCATGCCCAGATGAAATTTATCTAACATTTTCTCTGTAAGGCACATCACAACATCTTTCTTTGTGCTTAAAGATCACTTCAGGACTACACCTGGGGACCATTTTAAATTTAAACAGTGAGATCTTCAACAAAAAGCCCTGCTGACTGCAGTAATTTTTCTTTACCTTTAATATAGTCTGAGTACTTGACCATAACCATTCAGTCAGTAGAGGGGTCAAAATCCTTTAGGGATAATCTTTTATGTTCCAAAGTCAATTAATTTTTTCTTCATCTTCTTTTGGTAATCTTCACATGTGACTGTTGCTCACTTTGAAATTTTCTTTGGACAACTGGAATGGATCTCTCTGAAATGGCGCTCACATTTGCCTGCCATATAGTTTTTCCTGAGTTCTTCTCTTATTTCTGACTAATTGTGTCTCAATCTCTGTGTCCTTGACAACAGTGGAGCCGAGCATTGAGTAGCGAGGACTTGGTTCTGCAGAGGAGTCATCCTGGGGACAGTCCTGGTACAGGCTTCCCGGAGATTGAGTCAGTTCCTTCATGGTGAGGCTTTATTTGTGCATGAGTGAGCTACAATCTTGGCGTTTTAATGTAAGCTACCAATTTTTTTTTTATTAAGGTACAATTGATATACAACATATATTAGTTTCAGGTGTACAACATAACAGTGTGATATTGTATACTGTAAAATGATCACCACAAGAAGTCTAGGTAGTATCTGTCACCATACATAATTACAGAACTTTTTTTCTTGTGATCTCTTAAGATCTCTCTTAGCAACTTTCAGATACGCAGTGCAGTATATAGTTGCCATGCTGTACATGGTATCTTCATGACTCATGTATTTTTTAATTAGAAGTTTGTACCTTTTGACTCTCTTCACCTACTTTGCCCGCTGTCACCCACAGGCACCAGTTTTTTGACTCAGAGTTCTCAAAAACTTAGCATTTGGGGTTTACTGAAAGTGTGCCAGGAAAACCTGGGTTCTAGCTCTGCTGTCATCATATGACCGTGCCATGGTTTCCTCCGTTGTAAGATGAGGATAACCGGGCCTGCTCTGCTTCCTCAGAGCATTGTTGTGAGGATCAAGAGGGGTGGAGGTCAGGGAGGGAAGGGAAAAGAGACCAACATGCCCTTAACTTTTACTGAGTACCTGCTAGGTGTCTGGTACTGTGAGGCATCTCACTTCGTCATCCTAACAACCCAGAGGGGATGGGGGGAGTAGTATTGTCCTCATTTACAGGTGAGGGAATATCGCAGTACTTGGAATGGTTTTTACTTGAGTTTGTTTTCAGACTCAAGACGGATTTCAGAGTTGATGGACATCAGAGGCTATGAGTGCCACCATACTTTGTCAGGGATAAAGTTCAGTGCGGATGTAAGTTACAATACTTCTTTACCATTACCTCTTAGGACAAAGATTCTGACATAAGCACTTAAATCTACTTTCCTAGACGGGGGGATCTTAGCTGATAAATAGGGAAGGTAGATTATGGATTATTTAATCTTTTCTGATTGAATTCAGTTGTTGGCGAATTTTCCATGATTTTGGTATTTACTCTACCCCCAGAAGAAATGTCCACTTTTTTCTATTGTACATACTCTTACAATCTTTACTTGAAGACTACACTTTGAGCCATTTCTCTTTTTTAAAGATTTATTTATTTTTTTTAGAGAGCAGGGGGAGGGGCAGAGGCAGAGGGTGAGAGAATTCCAAGCAGACTCCCTGCTGAGTGCAGAGCCCAATGTGGTCATGACCTGAGCCAAAATCAAGAGTTGGACACTTAACTCACTGAGACACCCAGGTGCCCCTGAACCATTTCTTAAACAATATTGGCTATTATTGGGTCTTTTCGCCAGCTATTCTTACTTAGATTTCATTACAGCTCTCATGGGTATTCTTGTATATTTTATGAATATTTATAAATGAAGAAACTAAGGCAAATAGAGCCAGTTAACTTTCAAAGGTCACCACTGACATTGATTTGATTCTGAAACCAAATTCTTACTGCTACATACCACTGTCCCTTCTCTGATTACAAAAAGGAGCAGTTTGTATAACTTGAAGTGGTAGTCCAGAATTTATTTTTGCTGTGCACTTGCTATTTAGACTACCATAAGATTAGTTTTCATCTCACTTCCTTGTCATAATACATCAGAGGTTGGCAAACTGACTCTGTAAAGGGCCAGGTAGTAAATATTTTAGGCTTTGCAGGCCATACGGTCTCTGTTGAAGCTACTCAACTCTGCTTCCAGTGTGAAAGCAGCCATAGACAAACAAATGATCTTGGCCATATTCCAATAAAACTTTATTTATGGACACTGAAATTTGAATTTCATACTCTTTTCATATGTTACATAATACCCTTTTGATTTTTTCCCCCCAGCCATTTAAAAACGTAAAAGCCATTTTTAGCTCATGGGTAGTACAAAAACAGGTGGTAGGATGGATTTGGCCAGCGGGCTGTCATTTGCCAATCCTGTTTTTATCATTCTGGAGTTTTCTTCCTTTGTGTTTCCTTTTTGGGTGTTCTTTTGTAATATTGGACTCTTAAGTCTCTGCTTGCCTTGCATATGGTGGTATTTAACAAGTGTTGGTTTGATTTCAGGCAGCTAGCTCATGGAAGCTCTACTTGCTTAGTGATTTAGTCTTTGACACCTGCTCTGCTGACCCATAAAAATGGAGATTGTAATTGGAAAAAAGATTTAATCAGTAGGTAATCTCAGATTTAATCCTCAGGTAACTTCAGATACCGTATTAATACACGTCAGCTCCCCAGATACTTGTTTCTACATGTGTTGGCATAGTGGAACGTGAGGACTGGGGGACCTCATGTCTAGTCCTTGCTCGGCCATCAGTACTTTTTGTCAGCAAAAGTCATTTTACTTGTTTTGCTTGCAGATTTTTCATCTCTAAAATAAAAGGGCCCAGATTAGATGTTCTCTTTAGCTGCCCCCTCTCTGTAGATGATTGTTATAGTCCCTCTGAGATGTAAACTCCCCGATTTTCAAACTGAGGACCAGTTTGTGGTAGAGCTGGCCTAGGGAGCCGCTGCTTCTGCTCGTCTCTGCTGAATGTGCTGGTGCACCCAGAGCAAGTGACATAGCTTGCCACAAGGCCACGGGCTTCCAGTTCATTGTGTTTGAATGCTGGGCCTCTAATTTAGGTTTGCCTTCTGCTCTTGCCAGAAATGAAAGAAAAAGCTGGCTGTGTTGGCGAGTATTCTGGGAAAGACCTCCCAGACCACACAGCTTATGTTCTTTTGGGATTGCTTGCTCTTTGTCTCAATGACTTTTTAATTTTCAAGTGATGATTCTTCTTGTGGAGGCAACAGCTCTGGCTGCCAAGAAGCTTTTTCCTGATATACTTTCTGAAATTTCCCTCAATTTAGTTTCTCTTCAGTTACTCTTTAATTCTTTGTTGTTTTGTTTTTTTTAAGAAGTTTTTTGCTTCATGAGAGTGTATCTAATAAAAGCTTTCCCACCCTATCCACAACAGCTCCTTCCCCATCCCCTGATGGTGTTTGTAGGTAGAGAAACGCCTTGTCCAGGGAAGGGTCCCTGGCCTGCTGCTCTGTCACTCTGACACACAGCCCCGGCAGCCTGGGGTGTGGCAGTGGCTGGCTTCCAGATGGCGCTGTGGCTCTTTCAGCCCAGTGACTGTCTCTTTCTGTGCCCCAAGAGGGAAAGGAGTTCATTCTCCTTGCTGTGTTCTTTCTCAGAAAGAGCTTATATTGTTTTCATCATTTTAGAGCTTTGCAGATTTCGTTGAAGTTCTGCTTCCTTCCTGTCACTTCTACCTTGTTATTTCTAGTGGACTTGAAAGTTTACAGTAGCCCTCCATTCTTTGGTGAGTCACCATGCCTGACTTTTGGTTCTGAGTCAACTGCCTTTTTAGCACCCCTTTTTTTTTTTTTTGGTTAGCGTTGATCAGCTAAGCAGCTAATCTTCCTGCTAGATATGGGAATGCTCTATAGCAAAGCGTACATCTTATGTCCCCAAGGTTTTGTACTTCCATGTTGGATGTTAAAAAAATTTTTTTTATTGAAATAAATTCACACACCATAATATTCACCCTTTTAAAGTATACAATTCAGTAGCTTTTACTGTGTTTACGTAATGTTCAACACTGTCTAATTCTAGAACATTTTCGTCAGTACTGAAAAGATAAACCCTATACCCATTAGCTCCCCTCCCAGCCCTTGGAACCACTAATCCTCTGTGGATTTGCCTGTCTTGTATGTTTCGTATAAACGGAATCGTTAAATGTGTGGCTTTTTCTGTCTGGCTTCTTTCACTTATTGTAATGTTTTCAAAGTTCGTTCATGTAGTATTAATTGGTACTTCATTTCTTATTTCCAGTTTATGGACTATGCTACATTTTATTTATTCATTTATCATTTGAAGGACATTTGGGTCCTTTTTATGGATATACCACATTTTATGGATATACCACATTTTATTTATTAATTTATCATTTGAAGGACATTTGGGTTGCTTCCACTTTTTTTGGCCCTTATGAGCAATGTTGGAATAAACATTTGTGCACAAATTTTTGTGTGGTCATAGTCTCTTGGGTATATACCTAGGAGTGGAATTGTAGGTCATATGGTAATGCTTTGTTTAACTTCTGAGGGACTGCCACACTGTTTTCCAAAATGACTGCATCACCAACAATGTCGGGGGGGTTCTAACTTCTCCACATCCTTGCGAACACTTGTTATCGTTTGTCTTACTGATTAAAGCTATCCTAGTGGCTGAAGTGATCATTGTGTTTTTTTTGTTTTGTTTTAAGGATTTTATTGACTTAGAGAGAAAGAGAGAGAGCCCAGAGGGAGGGGGAGAAGCAGATCCCCTGCCCCCCGAGCAGGGAGCCTGATGCAGGGCTCGATCCCAGGACCCTGAGATCATGACCTGAGCCAAAGGCAGACCCTTAATGGACTGAACCACCCAGGTGCCCTGGTCACTGTGGCTTTGATTTGCATTTCCCCTATGACTAATGATGTTGAGTATTTTTTCATGTGCTTATTGATCATTTGTGTATCTTCTTTGGGTAAGTGTATTCAAATCTTTTTCCCATTTTTTAATTGTGTGTGTTTTTTTTAAATTGAGTTCTAGCAGTTCCTTATTCTAGACACTAGACCCATATCAGATATGTTTAGTAAGTACTGTCTTTTCACTTTTTTTTTTTTAAGATTTTATTTATTTATCTGACACAGAGAGAGTACAAGCAGGGGGAGTGGTAGGCAGAGGGAGAGGGAGAAATAGACTCCCCACTGAGCAAGGAGCTCGATGACAAGGGGCTCGATCCCAGGACTCTGGGATCATGACCGGAGCCGAAGGCAGATGCTTAACCGACTAAATAACTCAGGTGCCCCATCTTTTCACTTTCTTTATAGTGTCCATTGAGTCACTAGTTTTTAATTTTGACGGCCAGTTTATCTTGTTTTTGGTTGCTTGTGCTTTGTAAGATGGCATCATCTTACATCTTAGAAACCATTGCTTAATCCAAGGTCATGAAGGTTTATACCTATATTTTTTTCTAAGGGTTTTGTAGTTTAACTCTTATATTTAAGTTGGCTACTTTTGAGCTAAGTTTTGTATATGGTATGAGGTAGAGGTCCAACTTCATTCTTTTGCATGCAGATACCGTTTTCTCAGCCCATTTTTGTTGAAAACATTCTTTCCCAACTGCATTATCTTGGCACCCTTTTTGAAAATCATTTGGCCATAAACATGTGGGTTTATTTCAGGCCTTTTTGGTAACATATTAATGTTCATCAAGTGGCTCCCCTTATTTATATTAGGTCTTCATATTGGCAGGTGTTGCTAAGATATTCTTCTTGAATCTTAATAGGCAGATATATCTGTTAATCTAGTTCTCCTTGCAGAGCTTAATGAGATGTTCTCAGCTAATAAGATTCCATTCTCAGGCCAAGATGACTCTTAACTCTTGGTACTGTGAAAAAAATACTGGCTTTATTGTCATACTTAAATGGATTTCTTTTTTTTAAAAAAAGATTTATTTAGGGCGCCTGGGTGGCTCAGATGGTTAAGCATCTGCCTTCGGCTCAGGTCATGATCCCAGGGTCCTGGGATCGAGTCCTGCATCAGGCTCCCTGCTCAGAAGGGGGCCTGCTTCTTCCTCTCCCTCTGCTGCTCCCCCTGCTTGTGCTCTTTCACTCTCTCTGTCAAATAATAAATAAAATCTTTAAAAAAAATAAAAAAGATTTATTTATTTGAGAGAGAGAGCTTGTGTGTACAGAGGGAGAGAGAGGTCAAGGGAGAGAGGAGCCCAGGCAGGCTCCATGCTGAGTGTGGAGCCTGATGCAGGGCTCGATCTCACGACCCTGAGATCACGACCTGAGCCAAAACCAAGAGTCGGACACTTAACCAACTGTACCACCCAGGTGCCCCATACTTAAATGGATTTCATACCATCACTTTCTTTGCTCTGAGTATAACATGGCTAGGGTTTTATATAAGTTTTCTGTCTCCTAGTGTCTGTGGTCTGGGGGTTTAAGAGTTACATGCACCAAATCATCTATCAGGATCTAGCGAAGGTTTAATGTGGTATTCTGTTGCTGGGCAACATTTTAGTGGCTGCCTGTATAGTGTTTCACCGTAGGTAAATCTTCCTGTAAACCTGTAAGTGGGTTTGAACAGTTTGAGTCCCTATTTTCCTACTTAGCTGGCTTGTCTCAGCCTTTGTCACCATCTAACTTGTGCCCTGAAGCCAGGTCCTCTGAATCACACCAGTCCCTTTGCAACCTTTATTGGCAGAGCTGAGAAATGTCTAATCTATAACCTCAAACTGATTCATTGTGACAGCTGGTTTCACAAACCTCCTGCTGTATCAGGTAGGGCTAAGATCGTTTTTCTAGAGTATGTCATTTTATTAATATAATTGGATAAAGCAGTTACCATATGACTTGCTTTTTATGCCCTGTAAATTAGCAATTAAGGATAATTACCGCATCCATGAAAGTTTGCAACATGAATCAGTACAGCTTTGGCAAAACAGTTATCCGTGACAGTTTCCTCTCAATCTTAACATTATTCTTCTGAAATTAAAATTCTGATAAACAAACAATATATTTTATTTACTTATGTTTATTATTTGTCTCCTACTAGAATGTCAGCTCTCTAAGAGTAGATATTTTTGTCTGTTTTATTTCACTGAGTATGTCACTTGCCTAGAACAATACCTGGCACATAGTAGGTACTCAGATTTGCATTGATTTAATAAATGAATAAATGAATCAATGAATAAAATTATAAAAGTTATCCACTTAGATGTCAGGTCATTCAGAGGGGAAAAATGATTTGTTTTGGTGCTATAAGGAGATACAAGTTAAATTTGATATATAAACCCTTGGCCTTTTTCATTTTTAAAGACCCTTTAAGTATTTTTTCCCACCAGAAGCTATTTCTCCTTGGCTTTATTTGGTGACGAACCTTGGATAAGAGAAGACCATTAAAATATTTTTATCGAGGGGGCGCCTGGGTGGCTCAGTCAGTTAAGTGTCTGACTCTTGATTTCGGCTCAGGTCATGATCTCAGTGTTGTGAGATTGGGCCCTGCATTGGGCTCCATGCTGGGTGTGGATCCTGCTTGGGATTCTCTCTCTTTCCCTCTACCCCTCCTCCCCTCCCCCATTTCACCCTCTGGTGCCCCTCCCCAACACCCCAATTTCTCTCTCTCAAAAGAAAATTGTTTTTAATTGAGGAAGACCTTGAGTAAAGATTATTGGCATATAAGGCAGGTGGAAGGAGTTTAACAGTCCTTAGAAGCTGCATTGGAGGGCGCCTGGGTGGCTCAGTTGGCTAAGCGACTGCCTTCGGCTCAGGTCATGATCCCAGGCTCCTGGGATAGAGTCCCGCATCAGGCTCCCTGCTCAGCAGGGAGTCTGCTTCTCTCTCTGACCCTACCCCCTCTCATGCTTTCTGTATCTCATTCTCTCTCTCAAATAAGTAAATAAAATAAAATAAAAAGAAGCTGCAATGGAGATAGTTCAGCACACACTATACCTCCTTTTTGTTATTTCATTTCCTATAAATAGTAGGAAGGAAACTGGTTCTTCTCTTATAGATAGGTCTCTTCTTTCTTTTTTTTTTTTTTAAAGATTTTATTTATCTGACAGAGAGAGACACAACGAGAGAGGGAACACAAGCAGGGGGAGTGGGAGAGGGAGAAGCAGGCTTCCCGCGGCCAGGGAGCCCAATGCGGGGCTCGATCCCAGGACCCTGGGATCATGACCCGAGCCGAAGGCAGACGCTTCACGACTGAGCCACCCAGGCGCCCCAGGTCTCTTCTTTCTTAATGGTTTGCAGACGCAGTCTTTTCCTGCTTCTCCACTAAGGCTATGGCTGAATGAGGGGGAGCGAGTTTCACAGGAATAATGTACATGGGTCAGTCCTTTCCTCCTGGGGGACTAGGAATGGCACTGCCTGCCATGGTGAGCATCTATTCTTGTTGCTTAGGAGGTTGAATTCGTGCCTGCTACCTGAATTTGTATACTTAGTAGTATAAAAGGTGTCAAGCAACATGTAAAGTAAATCCTCTCTCTCTAATATTAATCCAAGCATTGACTGTTGTCTGAATGGCATATTTGGTGCAATAATGCAGAGATGTTCTGACAACAGTCTTCAGAATAGCATTTAGGGAGAGGGGAGGAGGTACAGAGGAAGTTTTGCAAAATTCCTGTGCACAAGTTGTTTGCCAAAGCCCTTTATGGGGCCAGGGTAATAATAGTTACAGACCCATTGCCCCCCAGGGATCTAGTTTACTAGGTAGAGGCATTAGAGGTAGCACCTTTCTGATATGTAGGGACAAAGGGGATTCTTCCCAGCACTCATTCTATTCTTGAGCTTTTCAGTGTTGTGTTTTTTGTTGTTTTTTTTTTGGTCAGACTTGAAATAAGGATTTTTTTTTTTCCCTAGCCTGGGTCAGTGCTCACTCCTATCAGGGTTTACCTTGATCAACTAAGGTGGATTTTCTTGTAAATGGACCTTAGCTTTCCCCCCTGAGAAGTACTGGGTCTCCTGGGAGTGCTTCATTACTTTTTGTGAAAGATTGACTACAACTGAGGATCAGGCACTGGGGACAGATGCTCTGTCTGGTTTATATGCTGTATGTAGCTTGGCTCTCCTCAGCCCCATTCAGAACTTGTGCGTGAATGATTTCAAGTGCAGGTATTCTATAATATGCTATTCTTGCTTCCGCTGCTTGTGAAGACTTGACTATAAATGAATGTGATCCAGGCTCTTTTCCTTTACATCCTTGGCGCTTCTCATTTCAGGAACACCAAGCATCCGGTGTTCTAATGTATCTGTTCTTTCCTGGCTTCACCTTGAAAGCTTGTCTTTTTAGAATGTCAATTCCTAGGGATGATGCCCAGGGCATGGGTTCTCAAGAGAGGCAGTTCGAAAGGCTGTTTGGTTGGAAACTATAGAGTTTAATTGCTGGTAACACTTGATCAGAAAGGGTATAAATGAAGAGCATGACCTGTAACTAGATAAGAAAGACTGTCTTTTATTATATGTTGTCCTGGTGTAGCCAGAGAAGAGCCATTTAGACCAAGGTCTTTGTGCTTAAAGTATTGAGGATACTGAGACATTAATCAGAGCACTATCTTTTCTGTTTAATTGGAATGTGTATATTTGTTGGACATTTCTGTAAAAGTTAGTAGGATGGATAAATGAATTGTTCATACAGTGAAATATACAGCCATGAAAGTGAATAAGCAAGTGTTTTACATCAACACGGTTGAGTTTCACCAAGAAAAACAAAACAAAAGGCAAACAAAGCAAGTTACATATGGGCACACACAGTAGACTCAATTTATATAGGGTTCAGAAATAGAAAAAATGAAACCATATTGTGTAGAGATGTATACATAGATGGTAAAACTGTACAGGAAGGCAAGGGAGGGGTTGTCATAATGGTGGCAGGGGAAGGGGCTACAAGTAGAGTGGGGCACAGAGGGGAGCTTAGGTTCCAGCCGTGTTCCTAGTCCTTCACTTGGGTGGTGGTTACTCAGTTCTTTGCTTATTTTTTAATGTGTATGTATGTGTTTAAATGTGTTTCTGTATTTATATTAATATTTCACAATTTAAAGCATTAATTGAAGTGGAGAGGTGAGGGAGAAATATCAGCTAAGCAAATGTATCCAGGAGTTGCCTGCCTTTCCAAGCATTCATTCCTTTACAGAGAACTCCATGGTATTGTCTGCCACAGGGCTCTGTGTTGGCAGAACTCTCCAGCCTTCCATCTACTAATTTTTCTGCAGCTATTTCTTGTTTTGAAGCGTGAGATTGGGAGTTTTTCAGAGCCAGTGCTTGAGTCCATCTGTTCATTAAATTGTGCCTTGCTGAGCGAAGACAACTTGAATAGCTTGGGTGACGTTTGTCATTTTTTTCTCTACGACTTTTCTTCTCTTCTCCCACTTGAAATCCTCCCTTCTTCTCCCCTGCAAATATTTTAAGTTAGATCCCAGTGAGCTTCAGAGCTCTTTTGCAAGTGGGTTCTATGCCTGGTGCCTTTGATTAGAGAGATAAAAGGAGCTACTGTGCTTGGGGGCTGTGAGATGCCTCTTCGATTTTTCTGTTTTAATCCTGGAGAGCATGGACTTTCTAGATCACTTCATATGTCTCCCTTACTGTAGACTGAGCGCTGTCTGCAACGGAAGTGTAGCATCGGGCATACTCAGCTCCTTGCAGATGGAGTGTAAAGGCTTCTTCCTTCAGCTTCCCTTTTTCTTAGGCCTTACATGGCGTGCTTCCATCCTAGAATGGGATGTGTGGATGGGGAGACATTAACTTCTTAATAATTGACAAGAACGTGGTGGTGCTCGCTGGATGAAATTACAAAGGTCATTCATCTCCATGTCTCACATGCCTCTTTATCCCGAACGGTCTATTTATTTTATGACTTCTCCAGTGTTTGTTTAATTCCTACTTCTATTTCTGGGTCTGTCCTTTGAGAAGCTAGCCCAATGTTTCTGTAGGTGTTTCTCTTATGAAATTAAAAAGGATCCCATTCATTTAGTCATTCAACAGTCATTCCACAAATATTTGAATGCCTCAAAGGAGCCAAGTACTGTTCGAGATGTTGGGGATACAGTAAGTGAACAACTTCTGCTATGTTCTTCTTAACCTCTAGACAGCTAATTTTCTCTTTTTTTTCTCCCTCTCCGTAGGTCCTCTCAGGCTGTGCCATCATTGTCAGAGGGCAGCCTCGTGGTGGGCCTCCCCCCGAGAGGCAGATCAACCTTAGCAACATTCGAGCTGGAAATCTTGCCCGCCGGGCGGCTGCAACTCAACCTGATGCAAAAGATACCCCGGATGAGGTAGGTGCTTCCAGAGGCTTGTCTGAGGCTGTGGACCCAGCTTATAGCCCAATCTCCTTGACTGATGCAAGTTTTGTAATCTTTTCCTGTATATTTTGAGTATTATTTTTGTATCATAGGAATGATGACTCTGGACATACCTACCATGGCTTGCATAGGTTTACACGTTCACCCTGTTAGCAGTAATCCCAGTCTCTGGCCCTTTTCTCCTGCCTTTTCCCATAAGCTTGGAGCCTCTTCAGGTTTGTCCGTGTTTTCACTCCTTCTCTTGGCCTAGGTTGGAATATTTCCTACATGGTCTCAGTCATTTGAGGTTGCCATTGGTTATGGCAGAGTTCTTTTATTAATGTATGTTTGAATTCTTCATGTTCAAAATTCAGAAGGAGAGAGAGTGAAAAATCTAGTTCTCTCCAGGGACTACTGATGTTGTTAGTGTGTTGTATCTCCTTCCAGAGATATTTATCACCTTCCCAAGCAGACACTCTTCCTTTCATAAATAGTAGCATACTGCATGCCTGTGCTTTATTACAGGTTCTTAATCTTGGATCCGTGAGCCCCTAACGGCCTCTGTGAATCCCCTGAAGTTGTGTGCAAAGTTTTGTGTAAACATGCATTGTTAAAGGAGGGAGTTTTTAATTGGTTTCTCAAGGCAGCTTTGTGGCTCAGTAGGCAGGAACCATTGTGTTGTGGCCGTTTGAGAGACTTGTGACCTTGCGCCCCAGCATCCCCCTCATTGCCCTGTTTCCTTACCCCTAGCGCCTGCCCACCTTGCTGTGTTTGGGGTCTGCCTTGGACTTCTTCAGTTCTTCTATCTCCTAGCAACTGCTGTGAGTCCAGACTTGGCATTGTTTAGTCTTCTTGGCTCCCGTACTTTGAAACCTCAGTTCTTGTCTCTTCTTAAGTAGTGCTCAGCTATCATCAAAAGTGAAATTTCTGGATTCTGATTATTTGTCCCCAACTTGATGATAATTGGGCAAGTTTGCTACCTCAGCTTTCCTCTGCTGTTCCCTGACGTGGAAGAGAAGAAGAAAACGCAACTCATGGGGCTCTTCTGTTTAAGGAAAACGTGTAGTTTTTAAAAATCTATAATAAAGGGGCATTTTTTTTGAGTTACAGGAATGAAGCAGTAGTCTAGAAAATGGAGAAAAGTCCCCCGTAATTCTTTCGGCAGCAATCCAGTTAGATTCTTGGGATGATGACAAAATAGGCCAAAGAAATTCTTTTTCATTGGTCCTCCATCAGGACCACAGGTATTGGGAATAGTGATAGTGTAGACATTGGGGTTATTTAGTAAGGTTGAAACAAGATCATGTCAAATGCTTAGCCCATGTCTAAAAGTACTTGATAAATGTTACTTATAATCTCTACTGCCATTTGTTTTAATTTCTTTTACTATAAATATGCCTAGTACTGTTAGACGGAGCCCTGAAGATTAACTCTTACAGCACTTTTCAGATTTTGGGTCCTAAGTGCTTTTCTTGAGCAACATTTGGAATAGTTCTTTCCCTTTCAATTGTGTGTTGTGTAACAGCTCAAGTGCTCATGAGAGGAGAAGCATTGACCCTGGCTGGCTAGGGCTGATTAAGTTCATTGCCCCAGAAGAAAGATGCAATGTAGCCTCTAAGAAAGAAGGGTTGGGTTTTAATTTCCTGTTTTGTGGATGGGAATCTAGGGCGGAGGAACACATGGCCAGTTGGAACTCGTTCTAAAATATTTGAACTGTATCCTATATAACTGTACAGTAAAATCTTACAGGAACTATCCTAGCTGAGAGAATACTACGTGCTCTGATCCCAGCCCTCATTCCAGTTTCATGTATTTATACAGTGTGGTGCTTTTTTTTCTCTTCCAGAGCAACCCTGTCTCCTTACGTTTCTCCTGGTAACTCTTCAAAGGTCCTGGAGATGTGAAGTATTTGATGGCTACAGATTTCACCCTTTCTCAGCCACAGTCACTACTTCTCTGTCCTGATAATCCAGTCTCTCTTTTCCCTGCTGTGATCTGGTTTCTGCCCCCCCCCCCCCCACCCCCGACCACCTTGCTTTTGAACCTGGTTTGGCTCAAGTGACCAGTGATGCCAACTGGTAACCCAAATCAGAAACCCGATTTCCTTTGCTCTTCCCTTCCCCTGTGACATCCAGGCCTTTATCAAGACCTAGAGAGTCTGCCTCCTTTAAGAGATCTCTTCTCCATCCTTAAAACTTCATTACTACTCCTATTTTTCTTTGTTCCACTCTGATGGTGTGCTAGGAATGCTGAAATAATGGTCCTTCTGCCTTCATTCTCCTCCCCTCTAATCCTTTCTCCATATGTTCCCAGATCTTTTTGAAACAGAATTGCATTCATTTCCTTGCTCAGTGTTATTCCCGCATTCATTTCATGTTTATATGTCTTTCTTTACTACATTTTAAGCACTTTGAGGGCTGGGACCTTATCTCACATCTCTGTTCTTGAACCTAGTCAGTGCTTGACATGAAACAGATAAACAGTGAATAAACATGTGAATAATGAGGGTAAAAAACCTGAGCATCTCCTTTTTGGGGATCAGTGGATTGTGGAATGTGGCATTACCCTTTCTCGCTGGTTTTCCTTTGTTTTGGAGCATGTTGTCTATTTTTTTCACATTCAGATGGAGTCAAGGATGATATTGCTCATTTGCTTCCCTTTGTGTCACTGTCCCAAATATCATTTGGTTGTTTATTCTCTGCCTTCACTCATGATACCATCTTTCAAAGGAGCTCAGCTCTCTCCTAAGTCCTGTGGCAGTAAAAGCAGCTCCACTGTATGTCCCCAGCCATCACTACCCTGTTCCAGGCTAATCCCCAGTGTTGCCTAGCTACTTAGGCAGCCTAGATACTGCACTCACGGGCACTGTGGGAATTACATACTTATTTCCCACATATTTACTGAGTTCCTGTTATGTGTGAAGCTCTATGTTGGTTTCATGAGAAATCCAGAAATGAATGTTATAGTCCTACATTCAGTGGAGCACTTGAGAATTAGGGTGGTGGGGTGGTGGGGCCGAGAGGAATTGGTTACATACACATGGGATACCATGGGTGGGGTGATGAGAAGATGGGATAAGAAGTATTGAGCACTGGGCCATGGACAAAAGTAGCTAGCTTTGAAGGACTACATACACTGTTCAGTAGTGGAGGAGTCTACCTGGTTCAAAGAAAAGATTGGAAATAAAAAACTCATTTCCTTGTGGTAGACCTTAAACCTTGCTTGAGGCAGGGAGCAGAGTGCAAGCTGCTAGGTTGCATGCTGTTGAACATTCTAAAGGGAAGAGGTAATTTTGAGTCTCAACTACTTAACAGCCATTTGCTTCTTAGACTGAGCTCTGGGACGTCATGAACAGACCACAGCTATCATTCCTGTGAGGCCATTCTGGAGCTTATTTGATAAATGCTTTGGGCATCTTTCCCTATACTTGATTCCTAGAGTTGTTCTGGGAGGCTTTGTTGGGATAGCCTTCTCCAGCAGAAAGCTGTCTGCTGGCTGTCCTCTGTATGGACACTTGCGCAAAGATTTGTCCTGGAGTGCTCTCTTGGCCTAGTGAGGAGTGGTGTGGTCAGTCGCTTCCGTGGGTTCCCTCAGTTGCCTCTCTTCATAGCTAAAGTCTTGTGTAGTTTGTGAATTTGCCCAACTCTGGGTGGAACACAACTTGAGAAAACTGGTTTAAAAAAAGCGAGGTTACAGAAATTAGGTTATTTTTTCTTATAGGATTAGGTATATGTCCTTTCCAAGACCTCCAGGGTGGCTTTCTCTTATTGCCCAGTGACTTACCAACTGTAAAATATGAGGTCCTAAGGGTGAAGAGAAGGGTGCTCCTTCAGCAAGTCTTAAAAGCTTTTAGTAATTTTCTTTAGTTGGTAGAAATTGCAGATTTCCCCATAGGTGCTAGATAGTTCCTTGTGAACTGACCCTTGATAAATGAGTTTTTACCAAAGTCTTTTAGGAGTACTTGTTTTGTCAGAGCTTTTCCAAGTATTTAGGAAAACCGTGTGTTAACTGAATTTTAGATATTAGTGTGGTCTCAAAACTGAATACTAAACATTACATTTGTAGCTGAGGATGTTTTTAGAGTGAAGTCGATCACTAAGGTAATAAAAATGGAGGAGGCGGGGTACCTAAGTGGCTCAGTTGGTTAAGCGACTGCCTTCGGCTCAGGTCATGATCCTGGAGTCCTGGGATCAAGTCCCATATCGGGCTCCCTGCTCGGCAGGGAGTCTGCTTCTCCCTCTGACCCTCCCCCCTCTCATGTGCTCTCTCTCATTCTCTCTCTCTCACATAAATAAATAAAATCTTTAAAAAAAAATGGAGGAGGCTGTGTTAGTTTGTTCAGTACGATTTTTGTGATGTGGTTGATGATTGGGCTCATTTTTCAATTACAAGACTTTTTGGTGACAGGTGGCTGTTTTCATTTTTAGGGAGTGGAGAAAGGGGTGGAAATGGGACATGAAAATATGATGAACTTTATATGACCATTGAGTGATTGGCTCTTTTGTTTGGGTGCTTTGAGGAAAGAGCATTAGATGAATGAGGATAAGCTTGTTTTTGTGTCCTTGAGAGAGCTTAACACAGGATCAGTTCTTCCTAGAAGCATTCCCAACTGATGTTACGTAACAGTGCTAGTTTTGTGAATACTGGCCCAATGGCTTGGTGGACTGCCATCTTTTGATTGGCTTCTGATTTCTGAGAACTCATATGGATGTTTTTCTTTTAGAAAAGCTTATTGGATAGCCCCATGGAATAATCTTAATGGTCTGAAAAGGTTAGCAGAGGCTTCCTTTCCACATCAGTGATATACCGTTTGCCTTTACTCTGTGTAGCTCGAACTCTGTGGCTCTGGGCAATTGTAGACAACACATGCATATCCTGTGCACGCTTCCCTTTTGTACTTCGCATTTTTTCTGCGCATGAGGTCCTGCAGATCCTATATTCCTTGAACTTTACCCCCTCCTTCCTCATTTCTGTTCTAAGGGAACTGGGGGCACTGAGCTAGGTCTAGACTGTAAATTCAAGTGCAGGTGGCTCTGACTGACAGGGCTCTTTCA
Source organism: Zalophus californianus (assembly GCF_009762305.2). Classification (NCBI taxonomy): domain Eukaryota; kingdom Metazoa; phylum Chordata; class Mammalia; order Carnivora; family Otariidae; genus Zalophus; species Zalophus californianus. The sequence goes on from NC_045606.1 coordinate 82,307,627, forward strand.
GAGACCTCTCCTTTTGTACCATCCTAGAAGTGATGGGGTGGGGATCTGGAGATCACATGGAGACTTTGCATTTTGTGGATGTGTGGCTCACCCCTTATGTCAGGGCCTTAGATGGGTGGAGGGAAGAACCACCATTTTCAAGATAACTCCTTACCAGGGACCTGGGTCCCATTGGTGCAGCCTCAGACTAGAGCAGGAAACGGAGACATTTTGGGGAGAATTGTTCTTGCCCTTCTCAACTCTGCTGTTCTTAAAAAAGGTGAAGGAAATGATATAAGCAAGGCTATTACTTGAGCAGGAGACTCACTCTGAAATAAGAGCCCTAGAACCTTGCCTTCATTCTGACAGTGCCTCGAACTGTTTTCAGGCTAGTTTAATAATTAGTGAAAGCGCTTTGTAAACTGGAGAGAGGCAAACAAATGGAGGTGGTATTACTTATGTTTTCCCTTTGACTAGGTGAGTTCTTGGAGCCCATTCAGGAGTGGGTTGATAAATAAATACAAAGCATTTAGAAAGTAGTGGCTGGCTCATGGCAAGTGCTATAAAATTATTGGCAGTTATTATTCATGAAGTAAACTATAGCTCTGAAAGTACTGCTGCCAGTACCTGGGCAACTATGAGGCCTGTTTTTAGGGCCTGGGCTTGTTAAACCAACTGCTGGATCCTCCTTTTTTAAAGATCTTATTTATTTGAGAGAGAGCGCGTGAGCAGCATGAACAGGGGAGGGGCAGAGGGAGAAGCAGACTCCTGGCAGAGCTGGGAGCCTGATAGGGGCTCGATCCCAGGACCCCTGGGAACTAGGCGGTTCTCATGTGACACATTTGTTTTGTCTTTCAGCCTTGGGCATTTCCTGCCCGAGAGTTCCTTCGGAAGAAGCTGATTGGGAAGGAAGTCTGTTTCACGATAGAAAACAAGACTCCTCAGGGACGAGAGTATGGCATGATCTACCTTGGAAAAGGTGAGTTAGCAAGGAGAAAAGGATTTACTTCCCTCAGAGTCTAAAGTTTCTCCAAAGATCAGATTTTATCTGGTGGAAGGCCAGTGTGAGTTCTGATGGAGGACAATTGGCTGTAGGTGTAATTGGAAGTCCTTTGAGTACCAGAGCTCATGGTGCATAGGCGCTCCTGGTGCAGTGCCCCCGATTCCTGCTCCTTGTTTACTCCTGTGCCTGCTTTGCTGGCCTGGGTTAGGTGTGCGTAGTACCCCGTAGCATTCTTCCTTGTAGTTAGACCATCAGCCTGTGGAACCCAGTGGCTCTGTGCTTCTAGGTCTTAGTGCTAATTGAATTCCTGTAGATTTCCTATTGCATCTTCTGTTTCCTTTATCAGTCTTTTGGCTTTTCTTCTCCTGGGGCTTTTTAGCAAAGGAGGAGTTGTTTAGGGCTTGTGGGTTTTTGCAAGCCACATGTTTTGGAATGGAATGGAAAGAACACAGGCTTTGGAGTTGTGTAGATGTGGGTTAGAATTCTGGCTTCTGTTACCGTGTATTCTTTAACTCTTAGCCTTTGTAAGTCCTAGTTTTTTCATTTGTAAGCTATCGAGAGAGTTGAAAGAGATAGTATGTGTAAAGCACTTGGCTCTGGCACAGAGTATGTACTCAGTAATTGTGTGTGCACGTGCACATATGCCTGTTGTTTAGCTGGGTCAGGTGGCTCATGGGATATTAGGTGTTCTGATCTTTTTTGGATTAGGTACAGGGAGAGAATAAGATTGTGGAATGGAGTTTGAACAGAAATAGGACATTGAAAGGATTGGTAGGTTGTTCTCCATAAAGCAGCCTTTTGTGGAGTTATTTTGGGAGTGCGTTTTTTTTTTTTTAAATCTTTGATTAAATTCTCTGATTCTTTGATAAAATAACTTTCCAACGGAGCTGCTTTAGATAATTTTTTGACTTGGGTAGTACGTAAGCTGGAAGTAAGCAAGCAGCTAACAACATCCTCTTAAGATTCTGATTTTAACTGTAGAGGTCTTAGGAAACTGAGTTGGATGACTCCAGGGTGACCCAGGAGATGCTTCATTTGATTTACCCAGTAGACAAACGCCCTTTTCAGCCTCCCAGACAGATGGCTATCTGCTTCTTGATTAAATGGGGAATTATAGAAATATATAGAATCTTTTCAGAAAAAGAAACAAATTTGCCTTTTATCCAAAATTCAAATAATAACAGTAGGAAATAAAACACTTAGGCATTGTTGTTAGGTGGCTCCTGGTTAGAAAGAATAGAAGCACATGGTCTTCAGAATGCAGTCGCTCAAGGATTTTATCACCTAAAAAACTGCAATTCCATAACAGCTGGTCAGTCTTCTGTACCCTGCCAGAGACCTCCCTGAAACTACAGAAAATGTCAGGCACAGATATCTCTATAAAGAGACCACCTCTGAGAGTTCTTTTAAGTAAACTTGGTCTTCAGCTAAAATGGTCTAAGTGTTTATTTTAAGGGAAGTCGACGTTTAAAATTCTTTGTTGTTTTTAGAAAGTTCATTTTTAAAATTGACCCAAATTATAAACTGGATATAATGTAGCATGATACTGTACTAGTGTTTAGAATAAAACCTGCTACATAGGAAGTGATCAGTAAATACATACTGAAAGAATTTTTGGAATTATCTACATCTTTTAGTTTTACGGGTTTAAATGACTTAAAGTTTAATATTTTCATTCAGCTCTTTTAAGGAAATCTCCATGCCAGTTCTAATGGAAGGATACAGTGGCTTAGGTAAATTAGTATCCATATGTTTATCCTATTTCATGGCTACTGACTTTTTATTTGACAGAGAAGAATGGTAGAATTTCAGAAATTTTGGTTGACCTAGAACTTATTTAAAAAAAAAAAATTAAGTCTTCTGACTTTTGGAGAAAATCTAGTCATCTACGTGGTCAGAATACCATCCCAATTGTGACTTGGTCAGTTTTATAAGTGATAAGTACTGCAGTTTTGTAAGTGATAAGTACTACAGTTTTATAAGTGATAAGTACTGCAGTTTTATAAGTGATAAGTACTGCGGTTTTATAAGTGATAAGTACTACGGTTTTATAAGTGATAAGTACTGCGGTTTTATAAGTGATAAGTACTGCGGTTTTATAAGTGATAAGTACTGCGGTTTTATAAGTGGTAAGTACTGCGGTTTTTAAGTGGTAAGTACTGCGGTTTTATAAGTGGTAAGTACTGCGGTTTTATAAGTGGTAAGTACTGCGGTTTTATAAGTGGTAAGTACTGCGGTTTTATAAGTGGTAAGTACTGCGGTTTTATAAGTGGTAAGTACTGCGGTTTTATAAGTGGTAAGTACTGCGGTTTTATAAGTGGTAAGTACTGCGGTTTTATAAGTGGTAAGTACTGCGGTTTTATAAGTGGTAAGTACTGCGGTTTTATTAGTGGTAAGTACTGCGGTTTTATAAGTGGTAAGTACTGCGGTTTTATAAGTGATAAGTACTGCGGTTTTATAAGTGGTAAGTACTGCAGTTTTATAAGTGATAAGTACTACAGTTTTATAAGTGATAAGTACTAAGCAAGAATAAGATCCTTGGCCTGCAAATCCCCCATTTCAGTATTCTGTCCACCACATTTTGTTGCCAGAGTTCAGCCCAGGGAAGTATATTTTTCTTCCTTTTGAAGGAGCAATCAGAACTCACTTTTTAGAAGTGGGCCAGCCAACGGCTTTTTCACAGTGCCCTGTGCCAAGAAACTGAAAGCTATTTGGCATGCAGTTGATTGGCTGGTTTTGTGACCACACACCTTGTTTGTACCTGGGCTTCGTTCTTTCTGCTCCCTGACATCTTGGCACCTTATTGCTCAAGTTTTCATTTAATTGTTAAACCTTTCCTTTTGACTTTTTACTCTTTGGGATTCCTGTTGTTTTGAAACAACCATTGTAATATTTGCTAATGTCAGATAGCTGTGTGTGCCTGTGTCTGGCCTCCACAGTAACCTCACTGGAGAGGTTCTGATGATCCATGCTCAGCCTCAGAACCTGAGAATTTGTTGTATAAATATCATTCATCTCGACTTTCCTTGGTAGTAAAAGAGGCTTATAATTTGCTTCTGTAGCAATTTGGGCAATGCTAATGGCAGGACATTTAGGCTGGATTTGGGCGTGGTGTATATATTGTTACTGCTTACAGAAGTCAATACATAGTGTATATAAATCTTAAGAATTTTACTCTTTGCTGACCTTACCTATTAGCTAGACTCCTGTGTTTCAGTTTATTTGGGACCTTGTTCTCTGCCACATTAAAGATTTTTATGCAGCAGTTCCTTCACAGATGTCTTCCTTTATTGCTTTGTCTGACAAGCGGAGATTTAAGAGCATACAGAACCTGAAAGCTTTTTCAATAGCATGGAAATGCAATTAATGTTTCAAGTGCCCAGGTAGAACCTAATCAGATTGGGTTTTAAGTTTAACTTCATTTTTCTTGCTTGCTACTATATGATAGATTAGAAATCTAGACACTACCTCTGCCCCTCTGTCTCTGAGAGCAGGAGAAAGTCTTTGACAAACAGTGTAGCTTGTCTTGGTGTCCTCTTGGAGCAGAGAATAGGGTATCCTGAGAGGAGTTAGACTTGCTGTGTAAAACATGATAGACAATCCTAAATGAATCCATGATTGTACATGTGTGGGGACTAATTTTTTGTTTTTAATTCCTGCTGTGTACTGGGCACTGGGTTAGATTTACAGACATTGTGGTTTAATTTTCGCAAGAACCCATGTGGCAGGTATACTTCCCATTTTATAGGTGAATAAAATAAGATACTGAGAGATCTTGTCTAAGCTATTAAGTGGCGGAATTTGTATTCTGCTCCAGGCCTCTGCTCCTTAGGTCAGTGTTCTTTATACTCTCTTGGGCTGCTGTGTGTGTCTTGCTTTTCTTTCAGTCTCCGTAGTTCCCGAGATTGCCTTTGGCCTGGAAGATACGCAAGAAAATTAGAAACAAAGTCCTGAAGAAGAAGATTTAAAGACCTTTGGGTCTTTAAGACTAGACATTTTGGGAGAAGAGGTTTTCTGAAAAACCCAACACTATGTTGCTGCCCTGTCCAGTTCTCTGGCAACATCATTCTTCTTGAAGAGTTAAGGGTGAAAGTGGTTCCATTTGAGCTCTGCTGCTTTGGAGACAGATTTGCATCTTGTGTTTAATTCCCTTTTTCCTCCTCAGATACCAATGGGGAAAACATTGCAGAATCTCTGGTTGCAGAGGGCTTGGCCACCCGGAGAGAAGGCATGAGAGCTAATAAGTAAGTATTTATTACTCTTCTGACCCCCTCAAACTTCCTTCTCCTCCACCTTGAGAGCTGGGGTCGCTCAAAAGAGGTTGGGTAGTCAGCTTTACTGTGTCTTTGCTGCATTTTCTTTCCTGTCCCCTGGGTAACTTGGTGCTGTCCCCTGGTGCTCTCCTGGCTTTTAGGACATTTCCTGCCCCAGTGTGGATTATTCTGAGCCGGGAGGTCACTCAAGATTCATTAGTAGCATTTGACATGTATAATTCCTTTAAATAAAGGAGTTTGAGACAAGGCATTTCCATTCTTTATATTCATAAGCGCCAATAGGCTATGTCTTACACGATAGATATTCAGTTCCAGAGTATTTATCCATCCATCCCAAAAGATTGAGCACTTACTATGTACCGGGCTGTGTTCTGGGCACTGAGAATACAGCAGTGAACAGTTTCTGCTAACATTTTAATGGGGAGATAGACAAGAAACCAATAAACAAATAGATATACAGTATATCATGTGCAAGAAATAAGTGCAATGAAAAATAAAGTGGAGTGAATTAAATAGAATTCAAAGCAAAATCTGCTGCTTAGAATCTAGGGAAACTGACAAGGGTTCAATGGTTCTGTTTTAAAGTCAGGGAAAATTTTCTGTCTCTCCAAAGCCTTTTAAGCCTGTTTTGGTCTACCGATCTGTAGATGCTTAAATAGTAGGTAGAAATGTATTTGTTTAGCTAATGGCAGTGTGAACGTAATGGGAATGAGTGTTAGTTATGTAAGCTTTATAGCACATGTATCATGTTCAAGTTCACCAGTATTGGCTCACAGTAGGATGGATTGCAGCTGGCTTTAATTAACACTTTAGTCTCTGAAAAGTGATATGTTACATCAGTAATTTGGAGGCTAAAGATGCTGTTTAAATCATTAAGTCCTTGCTGTATTATATGACTGTTGTTGGTGTACAAAAGGTTTTAGGTAAATATTTGCATGAACTGTACCAGTGATGAGGATGAGCAAAGACAAGAATGTACTTTTTGCATTCTTCCTGCCTTCATAGACTTTGAGGCCAACTCATTCACCGTATACTTCTGTGGGTCCTTTCTAACTGCAAAGAAACATTTGTTGGAGCCTATAATTGGGGGGTGAGCATGTTGGGAATTTAATTGAATAAAGACATTTGTCTTAAGTGGCACTTTTGGAGGCTGAAGTTGTATCTTAAGGAGAATTGTTGACATGATTATCATTGCAGTATTTTTTGGGAATCCAGTTTGCAACCAGAATGAAAATTTTTAAAAAGCTCATAGCTCTGTTGTACCATCTCAACAAAGAAATCTCCCCTGGAGTCCCAGTCTTTTTTCTTTAAAGCTGTCTTGACTTCTCCTTTCCTCAGATTCTATGTTTGCTTCTATCTCTTAAGCTACATTTTTTATTGAATTCTGGTTGCAGTCTTGGGTCCCCAAAGATGTGACTATCTTCTTTGGGAAGGAGGGGAAAAGAACAGTACTAAAGACTTCTGGCTTAAGAAATTGTAGGTCAGGGATCTCTGTTCCCATATCCCTACTGCTCAAGGTGGGAGATTCAATTTATGCACACAGCCTTTGATGGGACCGGGTGTTGAGATTGTGGAAAGGCCTTGGAGTTCACTGTTCCCTTTAGCTCAGGGGTGTGTTTCTGGGGCGGCGAAGGGGGAAACCATTTCTGGTTTTGTTTTCAGGTCTATCTTCTGGTTTTCTGACTTTTCTCATATATATTTGGTTTCCTGCTTCATGAAGGAGGAGTCTTCCATTTTCAAAATGGAAGCTTTTCAGACTTCTTTTGCCTAGCTGGTCTTATTGAACGTGTAAGTAGTTTTGGGGTGACATCTGTAATAATAGTATTTGCTCTGTATTCCCCAGCCCTGTTCTGTAGACAATAGGGAATAAGAGTGGTTCTTAGTCACTGTCCTTGTGCTGTGTTGTGCTGAGCTCTTCCTGGATTCCAGTTCCTGAATCTGGGATGGTTAAATGAGGCTATACCCCCCGGAGAGGCTTCCCTCTGAGCCACCAGCTTGTTCTCTTGTAATCACTGATGGTGGTAGTACCGAGATGTGTGTTCTTTGCATCTTCTCATTAAATGCTCTTAAGAGCAAATCTGTTGTTTTGAGGGAACAAGACTGGAATCCGGAAATTACACTCATGGTGATTTTCTGGTTATAGGCTTGGGTCTGTAGCCATAGGTCTGAAACAAAAGCTTTGGTTTCTTCAAGGGGAGCAGATGCTGAGTTCAAAGAAGAACCTGATTTTTTTTTTCCCCGTTGTGAACTTATCACACGTGTTTCTTTTTCATGTCCCAGTCCTGAGCAGAACCGACTCTCAGAATGTGAGGAACAAGCAAAAGCAGCTAAGAAAGGAACATGGAGTGAGGGAAATGGTTCACATACTATCCGGGACCTCAAGTACACCATTGAGAACCCAAGGCATTTTGTGGACTCACACCATCAGAAACCTGTCAATGGTGAGGCTGGTGGGAAAAGACAGACAAGACGCAGAGTGATTTCTGTTTGCTCTCAAGTGTCTTGAGGTTTATAAAAGCTATTTTACTTGGTATCCAAAGGAAATTGTTAAGAGTGCAATAGCACTGTGGTATTTTGGAAGGTAACTTGAATCCAGTTCATGTAGGTTACATCAGATGTATTTTGAGAGAGGTTAATCCTTTGCTGGTGCAGGGTAGTAGATTGCTGGTAATTTTCCACATTGGGTAACTTGCTGTGTTCTAAAAGCTGCTGCTTAAGTAACATCCCTGAAATTATATTCTGTATATAAGTAAAGACACACGCACACACACACACATGCATACACTCATTCACACTGTAGTTCTTGGCCCAGTTTTGAGACTTCGTTAACTACAGACTGAGTAGAATAAAATTATTACCAAATCTGAATTATTACTTATTTTTTGCTGCACACTTGGTACTCAAGTGGTGAGCCCCCTAGCTTACGGATAACAAAGCCTAGGTATGAGCCACGAGATCCCAGAAAGTAGAGAAGACCTAGAAGTCAGTCTAATCTGTATTCCCAGGAGTAGTTTGTAGAAGACTCTGTTGTATGGATACTTGTGATCTTTCTAGTGTTTTGTCACTTCTCAGAGGGAGGCTTTCTGGGGGTTTTGGGGAGATGAACTGTGTTAAATGGAGTTTGATTGGGCATTGTTTATCCCTGGCACAACTTTTGCTAATGACTTAAGCTGTTTATTCTGTCACACAGCTATCATCGAGCATGTGCGGGACGGCAGTGTGGTCAGGGCCCTGCTCCTTCCAGATTACTACCTGGTTACGGTCATGCTGTCAGGGATCAAGGTCAGACCATACAGTGGGCTATGGGGTGGATATAGGGTTTGTGGAAGCATTCAGTGACAGGTAGATTCTTCTACTCTGGGACTCTGGATTTACTTATTCTTCCTAATATGGGCCATTAGCATTGACTAGAGTACTTTATACTGTAAACTTTGCAGTGGGACTATTCTCATTAGATCAAATAAGATTAAAAAAAAAATCTTTTAAAGTACTTAGGGTTTGTTTCGAGTGGGCTGTGGTGAAGAGGTGGTTGAGACGCAGAAAGCAAACTTCAGAGCTTTCTGTCTCTTCTGAGAATGGCTTGTCTTAATGTAAAATATCCATTTTGATTAAAAAAAAAAAGATTGGGGATTTAAAACTAGGCATTTGTGACTCTTTTCTTGGCAAGGGGTAATTTTCAAATATAATTTAAAATTGCCCCATGATAGTGACATGAGTTTTATTTACCTTCCCAAGAAGTCTGACAATTTGCTATTTCTAGTCCCTTTTACCAGTATGTTTTAAAAAGGGGTTAGAAGGCCTGATTTGAGACCTTCCGTAGCTTAGCTTTGTGGTATTTGCGGTTTGGGGTGGTTTGGTGTGGTGTGAGGAGTGCCTGGCACTCACACTGAGGCTGCATTACCCACCTACCTTACTCTTGTTTTAGTGCCCAACTTTTCGGCGGGAAGCAGATGGCAGTGAAACGCCAGAGCCTTTTGCTGCAGAAGCCAAATTTTTCACCGAGTCTCGACTGCTTCAGAGAGATGTTCAGATCATTCTGGAGAGCTGCCACAACCAGAACATTCTGGGTACCATCCTTCATCCAGTGAGTGTGCCCGTGCAGACTGGGCTGTATGGGGTTAGGGGTGCATTTGGTGTTTGATGGGCTGTGGTTTGCTTCTCTTCTCTCTGTATTTAAGAACCTTTTATATATCTTGGCAGGATTATCATCTGATTTTTGAGGCATTTTCTAGGGAGACATCAGTTAACTGATAGAATTGGACAGATCTGTCCAACTTACTCACTTTTAGAAAATGAACCTCAACTTTTGAGTTTGTAAGGGGAGGAGGAACTCCTGTTTCTCAAGTGTTGGCCCTTGAGGTTCAGAATAGGCAAGTTGAAGGGCTGCCCCATAGATGAGCGGTGGCACTGAACTGTGTAGAACAAGATTGCTGAGGTTTGTATGTAGCTCTAGAGGGAGCTCTTTAAAGTACTGGTGGAACTAGGGGCGCCTGGGTGTCTCAGTCAGTTAGGTGTCTGACTCTTGGTATCGGCTCAGGTCATGATCTCATGGGTCCCGAGATCAAGCCCCTTGTTGGGCTCCCTGCTCATCGGGAAGTTGGCTTGAGATTCTCTCCTCTCCCTCTGACCCTTCCCCTGCGTGCTCGCTCGCTCGCTCTCTCCAATAAATCTTTACTTTTTTTTTTGAATTCTATCAAATATTTATGTATTTATTTTTTTTAATATTTTTAAAATTTCAATTCAGTTAACATAATTCAAATAAATGTTTAAAAAAATAAAGTATTGGGGCACTTGGATGGCTCAGTCGTTAAGTGGCTGCCTTCGGCTCAGGTCATGATCCCAGGGTGCTGGGATCGAGGCCCGCATCGGGCTCCCTGCTCCACGGGAAACCTGCTTCTCCCTCTCCCACTCCCCCTGCTTGTGTTCCCTCTCTCACTGTGTGTCTCTCTGTCAAATAAATAAATAAAATCTTAAAAAAAAAAATAAAGTATTGGTAGAACTATGATGAGGAAACCTTTTTATGGAAAAATTACTTTGTGTACTCCAGGCCTTATCCACTTACCTCCTAACTCTGCTTTTGAGCAGGAAATAGGTTCTTTATGTTCTTCTAGTTGTGACTATCAGTTCTTCCCAGGCATAGACTTTGGTAGGTGAGTTCCTCCTGGAAAGGAAGTGACGTTGTTTTGTACCACCCAGGTGCAAGTGAATTTTCATTATTGTAACCTATATCTGGTACAGATTAAACTACTGTTACTTATTCTTTGGCTAGAGATTTCTTTCATGATGGCTGGTGTGGAAGGCTGGGAGGCTTGGTTTGGAATGTGCCAAGGTCATGTCTGTTTCTTCTGGAGGACTAGCTGTCTGCCTGTGCCCTACCAGATGGCTCTGTGTCACAGTAGAATGGGAATTGTAATTCACTGGGCAAAATGTAGCTGAAGTTATTCCCTTACTCAGCCCGTTCTTTAGCTTTCTCTATATGAAAAGGGGAGTAAGTGCTGATCTTAGGGAAGGAAATAATAAGGTGTAATCTCTACTAAAGATTAACATCCTCCTCTGCCCACAAGAAGAGCTGTTGAAATGTCAATTCCATTCAATGCCACTAACATTTATCCTACTCCCGTTAAGTGAGAGTTACTGTGCTGGGTGTTGTGGGGATGGGAAGCCAAGGCTGTTAGGAGTTGCTGCAGAGTGGTGTCTCCCATCTCAGAGCTGGTTTCTTAATTAGAGAAGTGCCTTTATTCATTCCTTCCTTCCTCCCCCCCCTTTTTAAAAATATGAACTGCAGTATGGATTGTGGCTGTTGATTGTGTCAAAAGTCTAGAGAAATGGATTCTCTTGTGCCTTGTTTTTCAGAATGGCAACATCACAGAGCTCCTCCTGAAGGAAGGTTTTGCTCGCTGTGTGGATTGGTCGATTGCAGTTTATACTCGGGGTGCAGAAAAGCTGAGGGCAGCTGAGAGGTAAGGTCTGTCAGGGAAAGCTTGCAGCCTAAGATCTTATTTAGGATCTTTAGGGAAAGAAATCTTGTAATCTTCTCTCAACTCTCTATGTCAGTATTTGTTGTATTTCAGTTCAGGATTAAGGAAGTTCCAAAGACGCTAAGATCTCGTAGAGGAGTTGCTTACTTAGAAGTCTCTGGGTTGTCTGATTCACTGCTATACAGTAAAGGCTAGATTTTCATTCAGAAATTGTTCTTCACCAGATTTGCTGCTTTAATGTTTTGGGGTGACTTTTTTTTTTCCCCCCAAGCCCCTCACTGAAATTCTGAGTTTTAGGCATTTGGAATGAAAGAAACTTGAGGCTCATTTGAGGATGATACAATCACTTATCAGCTACTACCAAACAGGTAGGCTGGAGCCAGGGGTATGATGGAAAGATAGAGCCTGTGGGTCCTAAAACAGGACTAGTCAATGTTATTGTGAGGCCTCATGCCCTCATCTATTGAAGCATGTTTTAATGAAAAATGTTATCGTAACCTCACGGTGGTGTTGTCACGTTTTTAGCTAGGTCCCTTGTGGTTAAAGACTATGTAGAAAATAACTTATTTCTAGAAAAACAGTAGTTGGATATTCCAAAGATTGGGTGGGTATTTCAAGTGTCAAGGTCAAGAATATCCAGGTGTAGGTGAACTTCATTCACTTGATGGGGTAAATGGAAGAAAATGAAGCAGGCAGCAAGAGTTGATGAATAGAGATGATGCTTGGGGAGAGCCCCAACCACCATCTCCCAGGATATACGTTTAAGCAGAAGACCCACCAACCACTGATGACAATGATCCACTCTCAAGGGGTATTGTATGATTTATTTCAGAATCATAAAGTTATGATGGTCTTGACAACTTCCCATTTTTGGCCTTTGAGGCACACAGCTAAGAGATGTGCAAGAACATGAACTGGAGGAGTATAGTTTTCTTCCCTGAGTCTTTCACATCCTTCTGTGCCTATAAGCAGAAAGACTTGCAACTTTTTTTTATAAAAGTAGATTTTAATCTGGGCCATCAGATATGGCGTATCTGATTAAAAAAATTGTATAAAATTTTTTAGTCTTTATGTTCCACAATTAAATTCAAAATATAAAATACTCTTATCAAATACAGTGTTCCCAATACCTCTAATTATTCTGTGATGCTCAGAATTTTTTTGTTCAGAAAATCCTGTAAGTCCATTATTCTAAATATAATTTTGGTTGATAATTCTTTTTGCATTCTTTAAGTTCCTGCTTCTCTTTGAAGAAAATGAGTACAATGGCAGTATCTACATGTTTTATAACATCTACGGATTTTATGGGATTTTAAACACAGGTTTAGACCAAGGAATGCATATCATATTTCAATAATATGTGATTACTAGCCTGTTCTTTTGCATGCAGTATTTGACTTGCTTGCATTGTTAAATCTCTGTCAAAGAATTTTATGTATTTTATAACTACTACATGCTACTTTGTCTCTTTATCATTTTAGTGCTTCTTTTACAAAAAGGTTGCAATACTGTTTTCAGAAATAAGAGTTCCTTTCCCTTGCACATGTATCCATTTATTTGTAAAGACTTTTGTAAATACAAAACACAAAAAGTATATTTGAAAACATAGCTGTTCACTGTTTTTTTTTAAATCTTCGCACATATTCCATTTTGCTCTCTTAGCCTGACCGAAAAAATTCCTAGTGGTTTTGGTACTGTAAAACAAATGTCTGCCAACACCGTTTTTTTCACTTTTGTCAGTGAACTTCTGTGGATTTTGGTCCCTTTTCTTCTTTAGATGCACTACAGAGAACATTTTGTTCTGTTTTTCACATAAGATTTGGTTAGCTGATAATCTTTTTTTTTATTCAAATGGAAATTGAGCAGGCCTGTGTTTTTTAAAAAATGTATTTGTTTGTTTAGATGTGGGTGTTCTTCCCACTTCAGAGAGCAGTTGCTCTGTGTTTGTCATTCCAGCGCCTGGCATTTAGTAGTCCCTCAGGAGAGACTGGATAAGCTAACGAGCTAATTCAAGATGGGCTCATACTGTCTGGGCTCGAAAAAGTGCACACCTAGACCCCGGTCTGCCAGCCAAGGGTGTATGGTCTTTATATATCTTGGACAGTTCCAGTTGCTGTACACTCCTTCCTGTGGCTTTCACACTTTGTTCTGGTTTCACAGGTGGCCTTTCTCTTGGGTGTCTTGTCTATGAGGTAGAGTAGGATTCTGTACTGTTTGCTCCCATGGCGATGGTGGATTCCATTTGCTGACCTATTCTGTCGGAATGATTTGCATCCTTGATTTTGTTGCCAGGTTTGCCAAAGAACGCAGGCTGAGAATATGGAGAGACTATGTGGCTCCCACTGCTAATTTGGACCAGAAGGACAAGCAGTTTGTTGCCAAGGTGAGTCATTCTTGGCATCTTAAGATGCATGGTGGACATTGTCAGCTGGTGATAGTACAAAGATCTGAACAATCAATCCAGAGCTGAAGCATTTCTATTTTAGGGCAAGTGAGTGGTGTGTGCATGTATGTGCAGTGATTGCCTGTGTGTGTGTGTGTGTGTGTGTGTGTGTGTGTGTGTGTGTGTGTGTGTGTGTGTGTGTTTATTGCAGGGGACTTAGAAACTGTAAGAGCTTTCTTGTCATAAATTTGCATAACTTCATTTAGAAGTTCGTGAATTAAAGTTGTGGACATTGCCATCTTGGATTATCTCTCCTATTTTAAGACTTCTTTCTGTCTGCCTGACAAATGGCTTTCTCTTAGATTTCCTATGTCAAATCAAGCTTCTCTTCTATTTTGGGACTCTCCTGATTTTGAGTTTTTTCTCATGTGCTGTGTTTTTCTGAGAGCTCTCCTGAAGTATCCTGGGTTGGATTCCTTTGACAGGAACTAGTGCTGTTTGATTGTTTGGGTCCAGCAACAGTGCTGTATTTTTTCTTAGTTGCTGGGTTTGGTACCTTGAGTGGTAGACCTGTTTTCCTCACTTTCCCAGAATGCTGTGATGTTTTCCAGTCTATTTTTACTTTCGGCAAGAGATGCTGGAAGCTTTGTTTTTATGAACTAAAAGAGGTTAATGAACATATCTGTATCCCCTTAGAGGTGGCTGCCCCAAATGAGTTTAAGATGGAAAGCCACTAGGTGGCACTGTCAGCCTGAAAAATCCTGGGCCAGTTTCTTTTAGAATGGTAAAATTTTAACAGTCTCTGAGGTATTGGCTGAATTTCTTCACTTTCTTTTTTATGATGCCCAAAACAATAAGTCATAGAGTGCTCAAGTGTCTTCTCTCCCTCTTGTAGTAGGTGGTCTCCAAGCAGCTCTCAACTTAGCCATAATTGGGTCTTTTGGTGGACGTTAGTGGGAATAGTCCCTGGTTGGATACTCCCCCATGCTTCTTCCAAGTCTTGGCACGGACCAGAATGCCATCCTGCTTCCTTTCTGTGTGAGGACTGTACTAGCTTGGAAACTTGGACACGGTTGTTCTACCTAACTGAAACTTACTGCTTATGTTTCCTGTATAGCCACACAGTGAAAGGATGATCATTCACTCAGCAAGGGAGTCAGGCCTTCCGGTTTTCACCATCACTTGGAGAGGCTGTGATATTAGTGATGTAGATGAGGCTCATCTTGTACTGTCCCTTCTGGCCCCTCTTCAGTTGAAACGGAGTTTATAGAGAAACCCAGTAGATTTTGAAGGATTTGGGGCCTTTGCTGGTTAGGGGAACTTTAATGCATTGCTAATGCATTGCTGAAGGAAGAAATTTGAAAGATGAGATGATTGAGTCAGTAGCTTTGTATTTTTCTTAACTATGACTTCATTGTTAACTAGGAGAGAGCTGCCATCTTTCCTCTTTAAATCTAGGATTCCAGGATACGATTGTTGTGTTTTAAGACAGAGTGAGGCTTTTTTCATTACAATGAAGTTTTGTTTGTTAAAATGGCAGAGTAGAGGAAATTGCCTCTAAAAACCGTCTGAGGATTATGGGGAATAGCCATTCTCCTGTAGTACCTTTAATATAAATTGAGGTCATTTGGGATATAGGCCTGCTCAGAGAGTAGAGAGATGTATTTGTAGGTACATAAATGGTTTTAAAGCTTTTTGAGCTTTAGATATTCTTCAGCATTATTATTTTTTTAAATAGGAGAAAAGCATAAAAAGGAGAAGAAAAAACTCTCATACTAGATGAAACTACTATCACACAGCATTTTTTTTTAAAGTTTATTATACCGTCTATCCCAGGGCTGGCAGACTGTGGCCCATGGGCCAAGTCTGGCCCACTACTTGTTTCATATGGCCTGTGAAGTAGAAAAAAGTTTTGTGGCTCATGAAAATTTTATGACATTTTAATATCGGTGTCATAAATACATTGGATCATGGCCATGTTTGTTTATAGGTTGTCAATAGCTGTTTTTGTGATACAGTGGCAGAGGTGAGTAGTTGTGACAGAGACCATATAGCCTGCAAAGCCTAGGATGTTTGCTATCTGGCCCTGTACAGAAAAGTGTGCTGACCCTTGATCTCTACCAGTCCTACTCAGAGTGCCTTGATAGAATATAAGGAGCTTGAGCCAGAATGTAACTCAAGGCATTGCTTCTTTCATCAAGAAAAACTTGCGGGGCGCCTGGGTGGCTCAGTCGTTAAGTGTCTGCCTTCGGCTCAGGTCATGATCCCAGGGTCCTGGGATCGAGCCCCGCATTGGGCTCCCTGCTCCGCGGGAGGCCTGCTTCTCCCTCTCCCACTCCCTCTGCTTGTGTTTCCTCTCTCGCTGTCTCTCTCTCTGCCAAATAAATAAATAAAATCTTAAAAACAAAACAAAACAAAAACTTGCTACAGAAAAAATGTCAGCAGTGTTCTCAGTGATGTAGTTGATTTATGTTCTGGTACAAGCTTCATCTCTCATTGCAGGCTGGTAGCCACTTTTGAGTAGTACTGAGCTGTATTCTTTTGTATATAATTTTTTCAAGTTTGTGAGTTTTTATTTTTAATGCATAAAAATTTAAAGAACTCTATGGGCTTATTAAGAAATGTACTAGTCCATTTTCCCAGTCCCTTGAGGCAGCCATTTTCAATTCTTGGCTGATCCATATCTTTGAGTAAATTGTTTTTATCGCTCTTTGTTAACTTTTCAGTGTCGGGTATGACCCTTTTCCTTCATACCATTGAAGATGAGGATTCACATGGGTGTGTGTGTATTTTTCCCTCATCCTGCCAATAGGACTGTATCCTAATTCTGATTCAGTCTTTACTTTGTAAATGCTAATTACCACCGAGCCATATGATATATTATGATTATGTTTCATTTTCTGCAGAACTTTTTGTTTACCCTGGATTTAATAATTTTAAAGGTTTATGTATTTTTTTATGTACTTATTAATTTGACCCCCAGACTCTACCTGTCTAAATCTCCTCTTTTTTTTTTTTTTAAAGATTTTATTTATTTATTTGAGAGAGAGAGAGAGAGAGAGAATGAGAGATAGCACGAGAGGGAAGAGGGTCAGAGGGAGAAGCAGACTCCCCACCGAGCGGGGAGCCCGATGCGGGACTCGATCCCGGGACTCCAGGATCATGACCCGAGCCGAAGGCAGTCGCTTAACCAACTGAGCCACCCAGGCGCCCTCTAAATCTCCTCTTAAGACATTGATTCAGCCTGTTAATTTTATCTTTTTCAGTACTTTCCAGGAGCCTTGTGACCTGTACCAATCTGGACTAGTTCTTTTGTTCTTCTCTTTTCATTGTTATAAAGCTGTCACCTTTGGATATCTTCACCATTTTCCTGGGGTTTTCTTTGCCTTACTCTGGGTTGGAGCTATGTTTGCTGGATCCCTTGGCTTCTTTATAATTTACTACTTTATTTCAGTGGCACACATTCTCTAGCTTCTTGGTAAGAGTGCTTGGCAGGTAAATGTTTTGAGACTTTTCAGTCTATTTTGTAATTACACTCGATCGTTAGTGTAGCTGGATATAGAATTTTATGTTAGAAATTATTTTCCTTCATAATTGTGAAGGCATTGCTCCACTGTCATTTAACTATTGGAGATTTTTTCTCTTTTCTGTTTTTTTTTTTTTCTTTTTAAGAGGTCTGATACCATTTTGATTCCTCATCCTTATATGATTTTTTTCTTTCTGTGAAGTCTTCACATATTCTTTTTTATCCTGAAATTTCACAGTGGTACTCTGTGTTTATCCATGTTAGTTCTTTGAGAGCTTCAGCTATTTTTTGTTGTCGATTTCCAACAAGTTTCTCTGCTGTTTTCTAGCAGATGTTTGACTTTGTTGACTGGTCTTCTAATTTTTTCCTCCTATTTTTCATCTTTGTCTCTTGTTCTTTCTAAATTTTTTTTATATTTACCTTTTGGCCCTGCTACTGAATATTTCATTTATGATACTGTATTTTAAGAGCTTGTTTTTTTTTGTTGTTGTTGTTCTCTGAATGGTTCTTTTATTTTTATTAAAATGTAGTTGGCATATAGTATTACATTAGTTTCAGGTGTATAACATAGTGATTCGATGATTCTGTATGTTATACAGAGCTTACCATAAGAGTAGTTACCATCCATCATCATACGAAGTTATTACACTGTCATTGACTATATTTCCTATTCTGTACTTTTCATCTTCGTTATTTATTTTATAACCTCTTCACCTATTTTGCCCTCATCCCCCCACCCCTCTGGCAATCACCAACTTGTTCTCTGTATTTATGAGTCTTTCTATTTTATTTGTTCACCTGTTGTGTTTTTTTGTTTTTTTGTTTTTTAAGATTCCATGTGTAAGTGAAATCCTGTGGCATTTGTCTTTTTCTGAGTTATTTCACTTAGCATGATATCCCCTAGGCTCATCCATGTTGTTGTGAATGGCATGATTTCACTCTTAACGACTGAGGCTCCCAGGCACCCCGGCATGATTTCACTCTTTAAGGTGGAGTACTACTCCTGTGTGTGTGTGTGTGTGTGTGTGTGTGTGTGTGTGTGTGTACACACATCACATCTTCTTTATACATTCGTCTATCAGTGGTTAGGTTGCTTCCATATCTTGGCTATTAAAAAGCTGCAATAAACATAGGGGTGCACATATCTTTTCAGATTAGTGTTTTTGTTTTCTTTGAATATACTCAGAGGTGTAATTACTGGGTTGTATGGTATTTCTGTTTTTTTATTTATTCATTTATTTTTTAAGCAACCTCTAACCTGTTTTCTGCAGTGGCTGCACCAGTTTATATTTCCACTAGTAATGCATGAGGGTTCCCTTTCCTCTGCATCCTCACCAACCTTCTTATTTCTTGTCTTTTTGACGCTAGCCATTCTGACAGGTGTGAGGTGATATCTCATTGTGGTTTTGATTTGCATTTTCCTGGTGATGAGTGAGTTTGAGCATCTTTTCATGCGTCTGTTGGCCATCTGTATGTCTTCTTTGGAGAAATGCCTGTTTAAGTCCTCTGTCCATTTTTAAATTGGATTGTTTTTTGATGTTCTGTTGAGTTCTTTATACATTTTGGATGTTAACCCCTTATCAACAGATATTTCATTTGCAAATATTTTCTGTTCAGTAGGTTACCTTTTCATTTTTGATGATTTCCTTTGCTGTGCAAAAGCTTTATAGCTTGATGTCGTCCCAATAGTTTATGTTTTGCTTTTTGTTTCCTTTGCCTGAGGAGACAGATCCAGAGAAAAATATTGCTAAGGTCGACGTCCAAGAGATTACTGCCTATGTTTTCTTTTAGAAGTTTTATGGTTTTAGGGGGCGCCTGGGTGGCTCAGTTGGTTAAGCGACTGCCTTCAGCTCAGGTCATGATCCTGGAGTCCCTGGATCAAGTCCTGCATGGGGCTCCCTGCTCGGCAGGGAGTCTGCTTCTCCCTCTGACCCTTCCCCCTCTCCCGTGCTCTCTCTCTCTCTCTCTCTCTCTCTCTCTCTCTCTCTCTCTCTCTCATTCTCGCTCTCTCAAATAAATAAATAAATAAAATCTTTAGAAGTTTTATGGTTTTAGGTCTTATATTTAGGTCTTTAATCCATTTTGAGTTTATTTTTGTGTCTGGTGTAAGAAAGTGGTTCAGTTTCATTCTTTTGCATGTAGCTTTTCCCAGCACCATTTACTGAAGAGACTGCCTTTTCTCCATTGTATATTCTTTCTTTCTCTTGTTGTAAATTAATTGACCATATGGCATGAGTTTATTTCTGGGCTTTTTATTCCATTCTGTTGTCTATTTTCTCTTGTTATTTTTTTTAATAGTAATACCACTTTTTTCAGAGATAAAATACCTATTAGCTTTCTGAGGAATTAATTTTTTGAAAAATTTCTTTACTTGCATAGTATGTATTTTCCAAGTTGTTTTTAATTCTCTTTGGTTATTTTGCCCCCCCCCCCCTTTTTTTTGTATGAGAGGCTTTCCTTAGATACCTGGTGATCTTTGCTTCTCTCTCTTATTTAAGAATGAGGTCTTGAACACTGGGTTAAAAGCAGTGAACCTGTATACGGGATTTATGGTATAGATCTTGAAATCCAGTTGTAGGTTTTGGTCCCATTTTCATCTCCACTTGAGATTCCTGATTTGACAATTTCTTTGTCTTGGCAGGTGGAGGAATTTTGCAGTATAAATCAGATTGGCTATTATGTCTTCTTATCACTAGCCAGGATTCAGCTTCTGTGGAGTCTGTTACTACTCATCTTTCTGCTTTCTAGCTTCCAATGTTTTGTTGCTATATTCTTCTCTCCCATTATCTTTATCTTATTGGATTTACCCCCAACCCCAAATCCCTTTATTTTTGTTTAAAGGTATTTAGGAGGGTGCCAAAGTAAAGGTTTGAGCTTGCTTTAATTTGTTCATAATGTACCATTGTAGGACTGCATAATTTATGTAACCAATCCCCAATAGGTCGATATTCATATAGTGTATAATTTTTCCATTATTTAGAAAATGGAATAAATTTCTATGTAAATGGCATTTATTTCCACAGGAATGTTTTAGAGCACATTTGCCAAATAGCTTTCTAGGAATGTTAACCATGTATAGCCCTATGTGTGTTCATCTTCTGATATGTTGTAGAACAGAGGTAGCCAACTTTTTCTTAAAGGACTATATAGTAAATATGTTATGTTTTGTGGGCCGTGTAGTCTCTGTTGCAACTACTTGACTCTGCTACCGTAGCAAGAAAACAGGCTATAGATATTATGTAAATGACTTGGTGTGGTTGTGTTCCAGTAAAACTTTATTCACAACTGTAGACAGTGGGCTAGATGGCCCTTGGGTCATAGTTTGCTATCCCCTGTTAAAGAGCACGGGATATCCACATTATATCCAAAAGGAGAAAAACGATCTGCATTTCTTTTCATAACCTAGAACCCAACTGCCACTTTGTAGTCCTTTTACCTGATTTAAAATGTCTGTTAATACAATGCTACTTCTTCAAGGAAACCTAAAAGGGTCCTAAGGTACCCTGGGACTTCACAAACCTAGTCTGACAGTCCTATGAGTTTTTTGCTGAAGGATTCTGCTCTGAGGCTCATATGACTGTAAGGCCGGAACAAATAATGGTTCTGTCTTTAGCAGTCACCTGCCCAGTCTCCTAGAAACTAATTGTACAGGGAACAGCTAAATAGCTGGAAAAGCCTCCAAAAGATAACCTGTGAACTCTTGAACTGGGTGCCTCTTGGGCTCTATAGGTGATTTCTGGAACTGATGCTATAGATGAGATGTGTTGGCCAAGAGTCTCACTTCGGAGGAACTTGAAATCAATGAAGTATTGTCTTGATACATGTAGCCTGCTGAAAGAATGTTTTCCATCCTCTGCTTAAACAGTTTCACTTCTTAAGGAAGGATATGCAAGGGAGGGCTCTCCTTGTCTCTCCAGGTTAGCGGAGAAGCATGTTCACTTCACAGCGATTAGCTGAGCCTGCTTGAGACTTTTGTGCCTGTCCTGGCTTGCCAGTTTCCTGCCTGCCTTCCCTGTGGCGTTTTAGCTGATCTGTGCTGTTTGTAGCCATATGGTCCCCTGAGCATGTGGCTTGGCTTCCCTGTCGCTGCTGCTGGATTCTTGGGCCTTGCAGATTTTACAGACCTGAATAATGCTCAGGGGTGGTGGGAGGGCTGGGCAGTGACAGCATGTTTTCAGGAGGTGGAGTCTTCTCAATGCCCTGCCTGGTTAGAGGCCTCTTGCTTGGTTCTCTGTACCAAATGATTGCTTAAACAAGTAGACCCCTCTGCTTTGAGAAGACGTAGAAGAATGAGAAGTCGTTCCTGCTTTTAAGGAGCTTACCATCTAGGGCTCTGTCTGGAAGATTACCCTAAGTAGTCAGCTGTCTGGACTAGGTGGCCATGTGCAGTTTTGGAGGTCAGGTTAAAGCTATTCATTGATGCATGCAGTAGATTCTGAGACTGACTTGGTTTGGCCCTGATCTTTTTTTTTTTTTTTTGCTGTGCTCTGAATGGAGTTCATTGTCATGCTTCTTTGAGATGGTTTTTAAGCAAAGCCACCTTTTAATATTTTTGGTATTATCTAGACTTTCTGTTATATTTGCATTTGGTAATGTGGAGAGAACAAAATAAAAAATACTAGCTATTTCCTGGACTTCTGCCATAGGACTTTCAGGTGAAGAGGAAGTTCTGGGGATGGTTTGGTTAGGAAGGTGGCCTCTGCACCAAAATGAGATCGAGACTTGGTTTGTAGCTTAAGTTAGTAAACTGATTTGCTGATAAGAAAATAAAGTTGAATTAGAAGAGATTTGTAAAAAATATTTACTTGTTTTCTTCAATTGAGATTTTATTTTTTAAAACACTTCTAGATTCACAGAAAAATTGAGCAGATGGTACAGAGTTCCCACATTACCACTGCCCTCCTCCTAGTTTTTTCTATAATGTGACACAAGTGTGGTACATTTATTATAATTAGTGTACCAATATTGATATGTTACCATCAATTGAAGTCCATACTTTAGTCAGATTTCCTTAGTTTTTCTCTAGTCTGCTTTTCTGTTCCAGAATCTCATCCACCATAGCATACTAAATTTAGTTGTCATGTCTTGTTAGGCTCCTTTTGGATGTGATAGTCTCTTGGACTTTCTTTGCTTTTGATGACCATGACAGTTTTGCAGAGTGCTGGTTGGGTATGTTGTAGGGTGCCCCATCTGTTGGGATTTGTCCGATGCCTGGTTTCCTTTCAAGTACTTCTTATCGACTAGTCTGCTTGCTCATGTTTAGGTGCCTGGAATTATTTGCATCAAGACATTGTTGGGCTTAGTCTTTTGTCAAGGGTACAGGGTGGCTGCTGTACCCTTCTGGGAGTGGCTCAGGCATCTGGGTGGGGAGGTGGCTCTAGGCCCTGGCTTTAACAGTTATGGCGTACTCCCTTTTTACCCACTTCCGGTGCTGCTTCAGTAGTGTTTCCACAGTTAGCTTGGGGGAGAAGAGACCTAGCATACAGCCTTAGGGCGTAGGAGAAGCAGCTGGGTGTCATGATTTCAGACAGTAATAAGGGAATTTGGTGTCCCGTTCCCAGTGGCCCCATCAAAGGCACTCCTTGCTGGCACCCAGAGAAGCCCTGTGTGCGCTGATGGTCCTTTTATTTTTGTCCAGCACTGATAATTTGGGCAGCTTTGGGAGTATTGGTAGTTGCATCTGGGGAGCTATTCTGAGGATTTCTGTAGTTCAGGAAACTGTTGTTGGCTCTTATTGCTCATTATATATATGCTGCAGGGGTTTAGGAAGCTGAACGGTAGCAGCCTTTGGCCTCCCAGTGAGCACTCTGGACAGGCTCTGCAGATGGGGAGTGTGGCAGCAGGCCAGAAATGGGAATGGATGTCCCTTGCCCCTGACAGAACTCTGTAGTTCTCTTGACTTGTGGCAGCCCTTAGCCTACACTCATCATCATTAAGCCACTCATTTTTCCTTTTACAGTTGGGCTTCAAGAAATGGAGAAATTGGATTTAGGGCTTGTATTGTGAGTCCAGCTAGTGACTTTTGCTGTGCATAAGCCCCTGTCCCTTAGGTTATCCCCAGGAGTATGTGGTATGATAGGTGTGTATAGGGGTGGAGTGATTAGAGATCCGTTAGCATGTGGAGAGAGTGGGTGACGTGGGCATACATAGACTTATCCTGGTGAAAGCACCGTAAGAAATATCTCGGTTATAAATGTGGTCTGCAACGGTGGTGAGAGCAGGCTTTGAACAGTAATCCACTCTGCATTTTACTTATTGTACAGTACGTGACTATGACCACTATTTTATTACTTCTTCTGTGCCTCTGCTCAGGAGCTGCTTGTTCTCTGGACAGTAATGACACAATTTAAAGAGGAATAAAAAGTCATAAACCCCACTTACATATACACATTGACACACACACACACACACACACACAGACACACGCACTCACCATACACCACTTCCTCAGAAAGCTGAGCCTCGTTAGGTTGCCAGCATCAGAGTGTGCAGTTCCTGAAGAGGAGGTTTCTAATCAGGGAGATGCCGAGCAGAGAGTCTGCTGGTGAGGCCTGAAATTTACAGCTCCAAGAATCCATTTTGCTGCCGCTGCTAACACATTCTAAGGGGTGATGAATGCCAGTAACTTGTCACAGGGGTATGCTCAGATCTTTGCATTCTATAATCAGGGGGTGAAGGTGTGAGCACTACGATGCTTTCCCTGGTTTTATTCTTCTCTGAGCGTGACGAGGGAGTGGAGAATGTCTAGGTATTTCTCATGTCTTGATTATGGGAATTTCTCTGTGTTTTTGGCACTTGATAATTTAATAATAGTTAGTTTTGATGTGAGAGGAATGCATAGCTCTGTCCATCATTGAGATTTTGGAAATACTGGGAGGTGTGTGCATTCGAGATGATGGTCTTGTACTTTAAGGGAAGAGCAGTATTGATTTACTGTAGTAGCTGTTTCGTTTGGTGTGGCTTTGTGGAATTTTTCTTCTCCTTGGTTTGAAGATAGGGTAGCAGAATAGCCCATATCATGGATACTTCACCCCACGAAAGTTTTGTCATCCATTTTATGATACTTCTCTTTTTACCCAAATGTGGAATTTTGAAGGATAGAGAAATTATTAGCTCTGGTCTTTCTCTTTTGTTCAGTTGTCTAAACCACTGTTGGTATCTTTAGGGAGTGGGAGGAAGATTCCATTGTGATGGGCATTTTTGCTTGGCATTAATGTGTCTAGATGGTAATGGGAACAAGATGTACTCTTTTTCTTTCAGTTGGTGAATCTGTAGTTTTGGTTATACCTTCTGGACTGTTTTTAAGTTCTGTGTGATTATTCTTTGCTTTGGAGGGTCCAGTAGACTTTCTTACCACCCATACCCAGGTAACCAGCCCTGACCTTGTTGTCCTCATGTGACCACAGATCATGCTTTTGATTGCCCTTGGACTTCACTCATTTTTTCTGGCTAGGTGAATTTTGGGTTCTGGCTGTCTGGGTTTTAGTGTTTAGCTTTTGCGATTCTCAGATCTGTCAAAAAGGTTAAAGCAGAGTGGCAGTGGCTATTTGAGACTTTTGCCATGTTGAGGTTTGCAGGTTAATCTTACATATTTGAAAATTAAAAATACCCGTTCTCCTCTTCTACACTGTTCTTTCTCAGACCTTTCTTTTTTATTTATTTGTTTATTTATTTTTAAAGACTTTATTTATTTGACAGAGAGAGAGAGAGAGAGGACGGGGAGTGGGAGAGGGAGAAGCAGGCTTCCTGCAGGGCAGGGAGCCTGATGCGGGACTCGATCCCAGGATCCTGGGATCATGACCTGAGCTGAAGGCAGACGCTTAACAACTGAGCCACCCAGGTGCCCCTCTCAGACCTTTCATTACTCTTCTGGTCACTGGCCTGTTTTTCCCTACACTTGCTTCCCATTACTTGTGGTGGTAAAACCCAGGGATGTCTTCCCATCTGCCAGGCATATAGTCAGCCTTCCATGGATTACAGCTTGATTCCAACTGTCCTCTTTCTGTTTTCATTCATTCTGTGTGATGGCACTTTTTTCCTGCTATTTCCTGTCCTGTATAATTTTTCACTTGCTTTTGGTTTTTGCTCTTCCTTCACATTATCCCTTCAATCGGTCTTTACTCTTTTTGGTGTGTGGTTGGCTGATTCTTTGGAAAAGGTAGAGAATAGCCATTTTTGTAAGAGTCTGCAAGTAAATGGGTGTATTCTGTTTTAAAAGTTGTGAAGCCTTCCAGAGAATAGTTAGTGAGGGCTCTTTTAGGCTACTTATCAGTGTGATATCCACCATAGCAAAGGAGAGTCTAGCTCCTTTTGTTTCTCACATGAAAGAGAAGGGAAATTTTGCGAGTCTGCCCTCACTGTGGCAGCTGACCCTGTAGTTTGTTCAGCTGCCTGTTGGCTCCTGATGGGGCCTGATTGAAGCCTGGAAGAGTTCGTTTTGATTCTGCAGACAAAGTGGATGGTGACAGTGATTTGTAGTCAATAGCGACCTTGTAGAAAAGTATTACTTGTTTAAAAAAAAAAAACAAAACACCAAAAACCAAAAAACCCAGCCTTGTAACAACAGGCTCTGAATATAATCGAATGAATTGTAGACTGCTAGCTGAATTATGGGTTCTAGTTATAACCCTGATGTCCTAGGCTGGTTTCAGTGCAATTTCATTCCACATTGGTGGAATGTTCTGATAACCTCCACAGAGGAATATTTGTGCTTTTGCCCTTTGAATAGATATCCTTGTAGGTTACCCAAGAGTGGTAGTTAATCTTCTTTAGCTGAGAGTGGGCTCCGATGTTACCGGTATGGGGGTTTAAAACAAAGTTGCCGTAGTAGTGCTCTGAAAAGTTGGCTCTCTGAGTAGTTGAAGTAGTTATCTTAGCAATTTAATGTTTCTGCCCTGAGATTAACAGCTGAGCCTCTCCTTTCCCACACTGTGATGACAATTCTTTTTGCCCTTCACTTGTCTTTGATTTTTCTGCTCTCTTTTGGAGCATCCTATTTTGGTTCTTGTCTAGTGCTGATATCTTCTAATCCAGCCCTTGCCTCTTTTCCTAGATGCACATTGAGATACAGATTTGATTTTAGTTTAGAACCTGTTTCAGGGAATGCCTTGAATAACACAGAGACTAGATTTCCAGTAAGCTTTGTAGTTAACTGCAAATTTTGGTCAGGGCAAAAGATAAAAAAGATAATTTTTGTGAATGATACAGATTCTGCCTCATTGAGAAATCATAATAAGGTCTTTGGGGACTGATAATTATAGCATTGTTTTCTCCAGCATCGTTGCACTGTGAAGGATGATTTTGGATCTACCCCCAAATGGCTATTGACTTTTCTCCCTATGACTATGGTGGGCCTTGCTCCTTACCATGTGTGTTGTGAGATCTGGGCCATTTGAGATGGCAGGTGTAAGCGTTTTTGCCTTTTGCCCACAGGTGATGCAGGTGCTGAATGCAGATGCCATTGTCGTGAAACTGAACTCTGGTGACTACAAGACCATCCACCTGTCCAGTATCCGACCACCGAGGCTGGAAGGGGAGAACACGCAGGTGAGAATAGAGAGGCAGTAGAGCCTCTTTTCAAAAACCAAAGGGAAGATGCTGGAGAATACTTAAACATGGTACATATGTGTGAGAATGCTAAAAGACAATATTTTAAATCTCCAGAGTATTGTTTCCTAATGTCTGCATCCTAGCTATTGTTGGGCAGGTGTCTGCTCTGCTTTGTTTTGGGCGGGCATTGCTGGCATTCCTCCCTAAGGGGTTTGAAAGGAGTTAGGGTTGGGATGGGTGGGCAGTGGTGGTTAAGTTTTATTTATTAACAAGATTTTACTTCTCTGAGAATAAGGAGAGGAGAAGTATCTGTATCTCACATGCATGATTAATAAGGCCTGGTCGTTTTATAAGGCCAGCCGGTTCCATATGTTTTGTTCAAGGAAGAAATGAATCTTGGTATACATATTCTCTGGGGTCACTTGTTTAATCTGTTGCAAGTGGTAACTGTAATTATTAGGTACACTGTTTTTGAGCTAGTTGTTGGATCTTTTGGCAGCAAAGGTGCTTGCCTAACCAGTGTGTATGACTGGGGTATATAAATTTTGAGAAATGCTTAGGATGAAAACTATGGGAGTTGTAGTTTGCAGGCAGTTTTGTTTTACATTTTCTGGGCCTTTTCTTTCCATTGTTATGAGAGGTTGGAGATAGGGATTGAAGTTTTTCTTGAATTTGTTTGTTTGGTTCTATCTTGTTTTTACAAAGACCACTTTCCAACTCTTATTTTTTATCCTCTGATCATTACAGTGTGGAACTGGTTATAGAACTGAGTCCACTGTGAGAGCCGGTGTCACACGCAGGTGTTTGGCTAGTTTTCAGAAATTAAGCACGGCGTGGTTGACATTAGTGCTCTGTGCTTTAATTTATCCCTTTTGTAGTTCTAAAGACAGGAAATTTGCTTTTCTGATGTTTTGCACGTACACGTCTTGGTGCATTTACAAGTTGAAATTCATGCCCTGTCTTCATTTGCATGAGAGTTTACAGACAGCCCATAAGAGTAAAATAAAAATATCATGATTGTCTTTTGAATCAGATTGTGCATAAGAAACATACACAGGATGAGTTCTTTGAATGTCTGGCCAATCAGTTCAACCCCCCCCCCCCGCCCCCCCACGAGGAGGCAGTTTAATGCGGCAAATGGTATTGTGGTAAGGTTGAGAATTTAAATGCATGAAAGCCTAGAAATGCCAAAATAAGGTTCTCTCAGTAACTGTAGCTGTGCCTCATTGCACAGAGTAAATAGACATCTCCAATTTTATCAGTATTGGGAGTACTCCACGATTCGCATCTGTGCCATGCAGTTGGAATTAAGGTTCCCACAGCAACCACAACTTTGAAATTCTTGAACGTTAATTTTTGTGCCTGCATCATTGGCCAAAGCATTATGTTAATGTAGACTATGTAGCTGAATTTCAAGCAGTTTTTAGGGAGGATGGGGGTGCTGTCACTTAGGTAGGGTGAATAGCAGGTTTTCAGAAGGAGTAGGAACTACTGCTGAGAATTTTTAGTTTTTCCAGGACCCTTTGGAACTCCCCAAGGGGTGATGGATGGATTTTTCCCCTAGCCTAGTAGATAATGGGAAATTGTTGGAATATATTCCCTAGTTTAGGCAGGATCCTGTTTATGGACTTCCTTGTTCTTTACCAAGGTAGGTTGCCCATTTTATTTTTAACTTCTGTTCACTTCTGAGATCTTACTCCATTTTAAGAAAGTTTGAAGTAAGGCTCAGCTGCAAGAGTCTATACTATATGGCTTAGGTGAAGGGAGTCATGATTTTTCTTATTTCTTAAATTCCTTTGAAAGATTTTAATGAAGCAGTCACATAAGAACTAAGTTAACATAATGTACTTTGAGCACAATGGTGGAGGGTGCCATGAAGAACCCAGTTACAGTGGGCACTCAGGGAAGTCTCCCTAGGAGCAACTAGCGTACCTCTTGAGTGTTCATTGATGAGTAGTTGGTGGATGGAAGAAAGGGCACTCCTAACCCAGCAATGCTCCATAGATCTATAATGCAAGCCATAAATATGAGCTATATTTGTTATTGAAAATTGCCTAGTAGTTATATTACAAACATCGATTTTAATACATTTTATTTTACCTAATATATCCCAAACAGTATCATTTCAACATTTAAAAAAAAAGATTTATTTATTTTAGAGGGTGAGTGTGCCCGTGTGTGCACCAGCATAGGCAGGGAGAGGGGGAGAGGGAGAGGGAGAGAATCTCAAGCTAACTCCCCACTGAGCACGGAGCCTGAAGTGGGCTCGATCTCATAACCCTGAGATCACGACCTAAACCGAAATCAAGAATTAGATGCTCAACCAACTGAGCCACCCAGGTGCCCCTCATTTCAGCATTTAGTGAGTGTAAAAAGTTAATGAGATGTTTTACTTAATTTGAGTTTTACTAAGTCTTTGAAATTCTGGTGTATGTTTTATATTTGGAACACATTTCAGTTTGTTCCAGTGTATTTCTGGAGCTCAACAGCCTCCTGTTGGTGGTGACTTCTGTAATGGACAGGATAGGTTTAGAAATTAAAATGAATGGGTTTGAGTTTGTCATCATTGATAAGTATTTACTGGGTATCTACTTTGCACCAGATACTGTGCTGGGGATGCAGCAGGGAATAAACGTTCGTGGAATCATCCTCATGGAACTTTAGAACCTAGTAGGGGAAATACACGAGTAATTTCATTTATGTGAAGTGTTGTGAAAAATTTAGAGTTTATAAGAATGTATAATCTGGGAAGGCTTCTCGGAGGAAGTGACATGTAAAGCCTCAGGGGTGACTAGGACTGAGCTAGGTAAAATGTGGGGAGAAGACAGTTTCTGACTGAGACAGCAGTAATGACGAGTTGGGTGAATTTGGGAAGAAGGAATGGATGGCCACTGTGGATAGTGCATTAATGGTATGATGTAGGCAGGGCCAGATCACGCATGTCCTGTGAATATCTCAGGATACTTTTAAAGAGAGAGACTTGGAGTATTTTGTATGACTGGAATAGAGGGTAGTTAATGCTAGGGAGTAGTAAGAAATGGTCTTGGGAGTTAGAACAGGGGCCACATGCTGAAAACATGTGCCATACTTTTAGATTTTTAGATTTTTGTGTGAGGAATTTTAAACTAGGGAATGGCATGTTTGGATTTGAGTATTCTTGCGTTGGTGGCTTGCATTTACAAAACATGAAAGTAATTTGCATTTATAAGAGAAGATCATGCTAGATGAAAACTCATCTGCAGGAAGGAGTTCTCAGCTTTGTTTTGCTAAGCCCCAGTTGACCAAGGGCCTGGGGGTGAATGGAGTACTGAAGGAGAACTTGGGATGTTGCTTTAGCAGTCTCTATACAGGAGGATTCAGAGTGTTTGCCTTTCTACTTAAAGAATTCCCCAGAACTCTGCTCTCTGCTTACCTTAAAGTTCTCAGAGATCCACAATATGGGTATAGGAATAAAAATCACCTGGGGAATCCCAGTGAGGCCATAACTATATGTATGGAATGACTGGGAAAGCAAGCATCTCCTTGGAGCCTTTAGTTGGTATATAGTAAGGAATATTAAAAACCATTCTTGTAACTACAAGGGGAGTCCAGTCAAGTACTCAAGGCTTATATGTTGGGGCTGGGGCCTCTGTTAGCTCATGTGGTTCTCTTGTGCAAATTAGAGATGGAATCCCCTTCTTGCAGGCAGCCTCTTGTCAGGGCACGTGGCTTGGCAAGCTGAATGGTGACTGCATTTCAGCTCCCATTCAGCCTCTGTCCCCTTGGCCAGTGCCCTTTTGCACAAGAATATGTGGCTGTCGTAGTTAGAACAGGGCTAATTAGAATCTCCAGTGAAAATGTTGGGTGTATTTCAGGAATTGGAATGGTCTGGTAGTTACAGAAATGTGGGGTGCTTGAGGATTGTTTGGAGATGATGGATGGACTGTGGAGGGCCTTGGGTGAGAGAGAGATTGTCTTCTGCTTCTGGAGATCATTGACTTGAAACAGGGAAACCGCTAATCTGATGGTTTCTGGTGTTGAAGCAGAGTGGGAGAAGGTTGCAGGTTCAGGAACTGGAGGAGTAGGGGAAGAGGGAAGGGAAAGTCTTTGCCTGAGCTTCCTCAGGGGCAGGCGGATGGCGGGTTTGACTCCTGCTGTGGGCTAGGCCTCCCTACAAGCTCCCAGATGGTTTGCCCTTCAAGTCAGGAAGGGGAGATTCCCCTAATGTTTATCTTGCCCAAACCCTAAAAACTCTAATAACCTGTCATCGACTTATGTAGATCTTCTGAGACATTTCTACATTGTGGGGATAGTTGGGCAAATTGGATTTTCCTTTTTTGAACTCAGAGACAAGTTCTTTTCTCTTAAATTATATGAAGGCAAGGTGGTTTTGCCCAAGGCTAACTGTATACTTCCACTCCTCTTTTTTGGTTACTTTGTAATGCAGCCAGAGGAAGTGCTCTGGACAAAATAGCATGATCAAAGGAACTGTTTTCATCCTAGGCAGCTGCTTTCCAATAATATCCAGGAATTCATGGGTAGCCATTACTCCCAGATTTTGGTTAGAACTGGATTTGTTGCTGGAAAGTGTGACAGAGTTAAAAGCAAAGATGTGTAATACTTTCCTCAAAGATTACAGTCGGATGTCTGATGCTGTTGATACTGTTTCTGTGGTATCATGCTTCTGGATTATTCAGGGTGAATCCAGTGTCAATTCCTTGGAGATCTTAACTCCTTCAGGCTGAGCACCGTTTTGGACACTGATGTGTGATGTTCCTGAGGACCTGAAACCCTGAGGATAAAGGTATACTGTAGTTTGTTTGAGGCAGTTATTTGCCACAAAGAAACAAGTGCTAAGTATTGGAGAAAGGCTGTGGGTTTTCTGAGCTACTGCCTTAGAGGAGACAACACATGGTGCAATCTCAGAACTTCCCAGAGAGCATTTGGCTTTGATTTCAGACTGGAAAACCTAGTGCTTCTAGTCTCTAGGGCTGCCATGGCTTCGTGTCACACTTGGGAGTGTTAATGACAAAGGGTATATAGCCCCTCTGGCATCTGATGGAGGGGCTGACTTATTCTCCCATGAAGCAGGTTCGGCCTGTGCAGTGCTATTGTAGTGGGCAAAGATATAGAGCTGGAATTTACCTTGAAAAAGGTACAGAATTTACCCAACCCCTTGATGTTAAGTGTAGAAAGTTTGCTTTCAGTTACAGGGCCTTCTTCCTCAAACTCCTCTATCCATAGAACCTCTCTCTTCCTCCCCCCACCCTCCTCCTCTTCTCCCTCCCCACCACCACGCTCCCTAACACACACACACACCTTCAGCTTAGGCCTCTGGGAAGTCTGGAAACCTGAAGGTGGAGCCTTTCCCCTGACCTCGCAGCCCCGTGCTTTCAGCTTGTATTTGATTCCATCGCCCTGTCTTTCACCCTCCTCCCTGTGGAACTTAACCCATAAACGTTCTTTCATGGCAGGCCTCTAAATATTCGGATGTGGGCACCGGAGGATCAGTTTTTTTCAAGCTGTAATCTGCCTAATCTCCCAGTGTCCTTGCTGCCTTTCTTGGGAGGTGTTTGTTTCCCAGGCCCAACCCCACAAGGTCTCCTCTGTAGGCAGTCATGGCAGACAAGCCGTAGGTAGGCCTGTTAGTGATGCCCTGGGATTCCGAAGGGCTTTTTCTCAGAGGCAGGGCAGTTTCGGGTGCTAATAACTCCATTTGTTATATAGGGCCCCAGGGTGCTTTGCCATTTAGACATGATTAAAAGCGGTTCTCAACCTATTCCCTTCAGTTGAGGTTTCTGAAAGCAAGATGACTGGTCCCTCTGGACCCTAAAGCAGACGACGCTGCCACTGACATGCATACCAGCAGCGAGCTGTGGGGCCGCAGTCCCTAAGTGAAGCCAGGGCAAACCAATAAACCCACCACCTGTGATCTTGCACTTGGGACTGGGAGCATAAGGCAAATAGCAAATTAGAGCGGGACTCCAGCTTGGCAATAAGGACCTTGGAGAAAAGCAAAAGCTCTTTGAAATGGATATAGCATTTCACCGGTTTCCAATGGAGAGACTTGGGGACTGCAGCAATGTGATCAAAAGACGCAGAATATGTCAGAGCGCTGGCAGAGGCCTTCTGTACCGGTTTCCGATTTGTTTGATCTGGGCATTTTTGAGAAGAACACTTGAAACCTCCTTTGTTAGAGGACTGAAAAAAATTACCATTCGGAGACTGTGGGTGGGTCTTAGCTCATCTATTTAAGATTCAGGATGTTCGTACTCTGTCATTTTTAAAAAGGTTAATTTCTGTTCCTCTGCTGGGGAGGGCCCTGGGGGGCAAGCCTGACTCTTTGTGAGGTCAAGACATTTGGTATCTGGGTAGATAGCAGGGTTCCTTAAAATACACGTTCCACTGATCTTTGTAAGTGAATTATAGTTGGGAAAAGACAGCAATTGCCTATTTCCCTTTGATTTACTTTCTTCTCCCTATTACAAATTATATTTTCTTTTGTTTCCTTTAGTTAATGTATGCCCTTTCTCATGATTTTGCCTATCCCCTTCCAATAATTTTTGTGGGATTTTAACAATCTCATGGGGTCTGGTACTTAATCCTTCCCGGAACCATATGCATTTACCTCTTTCAATCCATCATCTTCTCTTTCTTCTCTCTTCATTTAATCATCACTATTACACAGTTCTATATTTTCAACTTATCTAAATCTTCCAAGTGCTGGTGTGTTCATATTTCTTGTCTCTTTTCAGTCCTGTGAGCTGCAGTAATTCTCCATTGTTTCCAGAGTTGACAGCACCATCATATTTACTGTCCTGTGACCATTTACCATAGCTGTTGTGCGGAGGTAACAGTCTTTCTTGCCCTGGTTCTTGAAAGCTCCTTTAGGCCAGAGATTTCCATACACATATAGTCTTTCCCTTCTCTTATCATCCTGTATTGTTTATTGATGTCCAGCCTGCTTTCCATTATGAAGCCTAAACTCCACTGGGGGCCGGAGCGGAAATGGTTTTCTCAGCTTCATATCGCCTCTCTTTCAGAATCTTGCAGAATGCTATGAATACAGTAGGCATTTAATGTTTACATCAAAATATATGCTGGGGCTTAAGACCTAATGCATAGATTGCTTTTGAGCATAGATTGTATTTTTACCCTATCCATTGCTCATCTCCTTGACTGCTGCTGATGGTCATTTCCAACTTGAGGCAATGTGTCCTGGTGTTGAAAGGTTCCCAGAGGGAGTGTTTGCACTCCTGTTTTTTTCTCCTTCCTAATTGGATTGCTTGTCTTGATGGCTAGGTCACACATGGCTTCCTTTTTCTATAGGCACTTCCTCTTTCCCACTCCCAAGTTTCAGTCTAGTCCTGCACGTGGGTTGTCTAATCCTGCCCCTCTCTGAGCGCTGGTTTTCCTCATAATGGCATTCCATTAGCACAATATGGATTGGGTTCAGTCCACCAGAGGGGTTAATTTCAGGATTTTAAGTGATGTTGCAGTCGGTCCCCAATTGACTTTCTACTTATTTAGGCTTTCCCAGATATCCTTCCTTCATGGCAGTCCAGGTGTCTTGATTCATTGGAGTTTTTAGGTGCACTTTTTCCCCAAGGGCTGTATATTTTTTTACTGTTGTCGACCTTGTTGCCTGTCAGATTATTTCTTTGCTTGGAACTAATTTTAAAATCAATTAGAGAGCTTTCCCTTCATCTTTCTCTTTTTATTTATGAGATACTGATTGCAGAGCTACCTACACTGTGGTTTGATAAATTACCCCCTCCCTTTTTTTTTTTTTTGCATAACATTTATATTCAAGGCAAGTTTAGTGCAGTCATCAGTGCTTTCTACTTCTGCAGGCCACGGCTGTAGGTTTCATTCCTTGGTGGGCTAATTAGCTTTTTGCTAGGGAAATTTAATTCGGTTCCAAAACCAAACATTTAAGATCCTCATGTATTATAGGTGCTATGGATCTGGGAAGTTACTTTTATTAGGAAAATGTTTTATAATTTTAGAAACCGAATCTCTAATCCTGACCAGTTGGAGTGTGTTGTGATCACAAGGTGGACTTCAGACCGGATGATAGATTATGGAGGAAGAAGCATCATTTCATGTCATTGCTTTGGAAAAGGCTTTTCAGACCCGAGACTAGAAGGGGAAGCTGAAGGACACAGATGCTTGGTTTTTTTCCTAGTAAATGACAGGTCTATTGCTTAGGCATATTTTTGATGTCACTTTTTATTTCGGCCCTTCTTTGAAAATCTCCGGCCACTTTATGAGTTGTTTACATTTCATAGACCTTCATTTCACCATCGAGTGTGAGAACAGTGTGGTTTTGGCTGCAAATGCCTTTGCCTGGTTCAGTGTTGTGTTGGTGGCCTTTGCCTGGTTCAGTGTTGTGTTGGTGGCCACCTGGTTCAGTGTTGTTGTTGGTTCAGTGCATTGCTGTTTGACAGGAGGATCTCTGTAGAGAGAGAAGCCAGTTAATATGCTCACCTTCATCCTTGTTTAAGTACATTGGGTCCTTAGTGAGGCTAAGTGAAAATTTATCTTATGTGCGCATCTGCTGCATCTTTGTGTTCAGACTTGGGTCCCAGAATTTGGGTCCTTCTGCTGTCCTGCTGATTTTTTGATAACCCACATAATGGATGCCTATAGTTTCTAGTTTCTGCTTTAAAATGCTTTTTCCCTCCCTTCCCTACCCTCCCACCCCTACCCACCCCACTTCCTTACCCAAGGTAGATTTTTCTGGGTCAAGTAGATTCCTCATTTCTTCACATCTATTGCTAGCTCCCTTCCCAGCACATAGTTGATACTCAGTGTTCGTTGGGTAATGGCTCA
Organism: Zalophus californianus; assembly: GCF_009762305.2. Lineage (NCBI taxonomy): Eukaryota > Metazoa > Chordata > Mammalia > Carnivora > Otariidae > Zalophus > Zalophus californianus. The sequence goes on from NC_045606.1 coordinate 82,343,133, forward strand.
TTTCATTCTCACTGGCTGTCTTTTACTCCTTGTTCATAATTTGGGACTGAGGGATGGACAGAACATACCAACACTTGACTCTCTGAGTCTGTAGCTCTACCATTCCTAGGACATTTTTCTCATTATTATTAGGGAGGCTAGTAGGAAGGTTTGACTTTTTTTATGTGCATTTGTCTTTTGTAAGGTGGTCTGGAATTAGGAGAAAGCCACATTCTTATTCATATGGAGCTGCCTTTAGCATCTGCTTATCCAGCTGGAGGGGCTTGTTTTTAGAAGCACTGCCATGCAGAAGCCGTAGGTGGATCTCTGCAGAAGGGCTGCTGATGTGCGGAATGCCCAGGGCTCCCTTTGCAGCCTGCCCGCTCCCTCAAGCTCTGGCTGGAGGCTGGTCCCTACGGGTAGGGGTGCGGTGTGTACTGCCTGCCCTATTCTTACTGGACACTCTTAGTGCAGCTGCTGTGAGTGAGCACACTGTCCTGCATGGGACTGGCAGGCGGCTCCATTTGCTGGTTTTGGCCGCTGGGACAGCCAGGAGTATTAAGCCAGTTTGTACTTTAAGAAGAAGGAGACCTGACATCACTCAAAGCGGTTTATTTTATTTATTTCTTATAGAGGAGAAAGAAGTTATCTCAGCCCTTTGCTATTCCTTTTGGTGTGTATTGAACTAACAGCTCAGCATTTCCCCCAGGAAAACATCCAGGGTTCTTCCCTCCCCTTGGGCCAGGCTCTGTCTTGCCTTCGTAGATTGCGTTGTGGTGCCGCCTCCTCACTGTTAAAGCCTTTTGGCTTCATCCCCTTCCCCCACCCTGTGCCAGGCCTCTTCTGTCAGAGGAGTGGAATGGTTCTTTTAAGTCTAGACACTCCTATTTATGTACGAAGTTATAGTTATTCTGGAGGTGCTTGGACTCAGTAATACCAGAGTTCAGAAAAATGTAAGCTTTGCAATTGAGAAACCATTAAGCTTCAGTTTGTACCAGCATTTGGGCGCCATGTAGTTATTTTTTTAATTTAAGTATAATTAACATAGTTTCTGGTGTATAATATAATGATTTGACAATTCTGTACCTTGCTCAGTGCTCATCAAGATAAGTATATCCTTAATCCCCATCATCTCTTTCTCCCATTCCCCCACCCACCTCCCTCTGGCAACTACCACTTTGTTCTCTGTATTGAAGAGTCTCTTGTGTTTTTTGTTCTTTTCATTTGTTATTTTGTTTTTTAAATTCTACATGTGAATGAGATCATATGGTATGTATCTTTCTCTGAGTGGCTTATTTCACTTAGCATTATACTCTCTAGCTCCATCCATGTTGTTGCACATAGCAAGATTTCATTCTTCCTTCTGGCTGAATAATATTCCATTGTGTATATATATTACCACTTTATTCATCTGTGGATGGACACTTGGGCGGCTTCCATATCTTGGCTATTGCAATTAATGCTGCAGTAAACATAGGGGTGCAAATATCTTTTCAAATTAGTGTTTTTGTTCTCTTTGGGTAAATACCCAGTAGTGTAATTACTGGATCATATGGCAATTCTATTTTTAATTTTTTGAGGAACCTCCATACTTGTGTTTTACACAGTGGAAATGTTATTATCCATGTTATTATTAGATATCCATAAAATACAGCAGGTAGAGAAGAGTCATTGGAGCTCTGTTAGAGAGAGAGATGTCTTTATCCTAAAAGATACACATTAGTCCCAGGTATCTGACGTGGTAGATGGAACCTGACAAACTGAAAATTCAGCGTAAAAATCCTATAGCCTTTCATCTCTTACCCTCATTACCCAGCGAGAAATGAATTCTGAGGGCAGACGCTGATGGTGTTTAAGATCTCTGTCCTGGAACGTAATTGAATGTGTTCAGGTGGAAACATGCTCTCCCCTTGCTGCTTGCTGTGCCCACCTCCGAGCTGGCTGCCCTGCAGACTTGTGGCCTGATGCTGCTCCTTTCCCCTCAGGCACAGTATCTTCGCCACCTCAGGGTTCTCAAAAATTTTAATAAAGGCTGGTGCCTGTTCTTTTGTTTGTCTGCTTTTGTGTTTTGACTTGAAAGTATTTCTAAAGTATCTGAACGGTAAGAGTATTGATTTGTACCTCTGCTGTTTTAGTTTTCATTCCGATCTCTTTCAGTTATCTCCACCATTCCCCTCTCCTACCCCTCCCCCGAAGTACAGAGAGGGAGTTTGTGACTTTGGTTTGAATGAAGTCACTTTGGCACACGCAGTTTGGCCATTCTGTTACCGGTTACTGCACACCTTACTCTATCCCCCTGGTCTTGAATATTGCTCTGAAATTCTCTGTGCTGTTTTGGATGCTGCATGAGTCTGTAAACGAATGCTTAGCATTGTTGACGTTCACTGTTCACCATTGCCCTTTAGCTGCCTTGCTTTGGGTTTAGCTGGGAGTGGAACCTTTTTTTTTTTTTTTAATTTTTTTAAAAAAGATTTGATTTAGAGCTTGCACATGTGTGTGAGCTGAGGGGGAGGGAGAGGGAGAGAATCTCCAGCAGACTCGTGCTGGGCTCAGAGCCCAGTGTGGGGCTTGATCTCACGACCCTGAGATCATGACCTGAGCTGAAACCCAGAGTCAGACACTTAACTGACTGAGCCACCCAGGCACCCCAGGAGTGGCACCTTTAACCTGAATTCACTAAAGACGTTGACAGCAACCAAACTGGATTGTTCTAGTTTTCTTGGATAACCACATTTAAGCTGCTTATAAAATGTAATTTTATGTTCTGGAAAACTACATTTGCTCAATTTAAGCCAGGCCAATATTCTTCTGCTCCTAGAATTTACATAAGTTGATACCTTCATTGGCCAGATCTCTAAATCTGTAGCTGATATTAATTTGAAGAAGGTGCCTCACTCATTGCAGTGGAGTCTTTGCCTTTAGGAGAGTGCTTTAGCCTGTACAGTGTGCTTGCAGTAGGGCAAGGTTTTCCTTTTTTGGCTTGTGTTAAAATGTTATTTATGACACTTGCTGAAGAATAGTAGGTACACCTGTTTTGTCACCACTGTGATGGGTGTGGGGACCCACGGTAGGGTTTTGAAGTGGGGAGGAGAGCTTGGGTTCTGAGTACAGGAAAGACAAGGAGCAGGAAAGACAAGGAGCAGCGTGTGAGGTGGGGTGGGTGGAGGATGAGGAACCCAACCAGATATCAAGAGTAATCAGATACCAGGGGTGGGGAACTTGGGCCAAACTAATTTAGCAGGATTCTTGGCAGAATTGGACAGTGCAGAGATGAACATAGTGCCCAAAAGTCAGGTCCTAGTTGAGCAGGGGGTTCAGAGGAGCCTGAGTAGAGTTTGGTCAAGGAGGGAATCTTTGTCATTTGTGATGTCAGTGTTATCCTCATTGTTTATAACTAGTGGTAGAAGGTTTCAGAACTCCCCTTCTTCCATGGTGCCTGTGGGAGAAAACAGGCCTTAGACGATTGCAGCTTCAAATACTTTTTCCAGCTGCTTTTCTTGCTCCCTCCTTCACTGCCATCTTTACACCTTTCCCTCTCTCTAGCTTGCTGCTCATTATTAGTATCTTTGGTGGTGGGCGTAATGAGAGGGGGCAAAGAACTAAGGAAATAGTTTTATTTCCCTTTGTTTCTTCCACCCTAACGCCACAGTGACTGTGTCTTTTCTGCCTGGTTGTCATCTCCTGCCATGGCTAATCCAGGGATGTAGAGCCCTGCATGGTAGTAGAGGTCATTGAGCTTAATGCAGCAGGAGACTTGAGGATATACAATCTAAGGAAGCAGTTTTTGACTCTCCCATCCTCATGCTTGTATATCTTACAGCATCATGGTGATACTGAAGAGACTTGAGTTCAGAAGCTGGGGAGTAGGGACTCCTTGCTCTTTCTGGTGGCTTTTTGACCCTGGCACATCTCTTTTCTGCCTCTGTCCCATTCCCTGCTAGGCAACTGGTGCTTGTGTGTGTGGTTCAAAGGTATCCCCTAATGGAAAGTTCTACAAGGGGCAAATCATTTGATTGTTGACTGAGATTCACTGCAAATATGGCTGCTAATACTGTTGCTTCGCATTTGCTACAAATGATCTCTGGCTTTCTGGGTTTGCACAGGACTGCCCCAAGGACAAAAAGTAAGTGGATCACTTTTGATGCCCTATCTTTTGATTGAACAGCCAACTTGCAATGTGTATAGGGGTCCTGCCACTGCCCTTCTCCTCCTGGATTCCCATCCTCCCTCCTCCCTCTAAGCCTAGCTCAGATACAAAGGTTTGTGCCCCTCTGACTCCCACAGCGAAATCCAGGTGAGAGCATTTCTCCTGGAGTAGAAGCAGAGTCAGTTTTTCTTAGGGTGTGCTTTGTAAGCTACTTGTATTAGAATCTCTGTGGTTAGAGCCTGGTAGGTTCATTTTTCACACTTGCTAGGGGGTTTCCATTGTACTTCCACTTGAGGCTACTGTTCTAGATTGTTGTTCCTAGCAGTAGGTAGGTGGGGCTTTACCAAGGCTGGCTGTCCAGGATTTTTGGGCTTGAGAATATCATTTTTCTTCCTGGAGCCAGACTTAGACGCAGTAACATCTCTGCTGTTTCCTGTATGAGCTTTTCTTCCTCCAGGTCTCAGAGCCAAGTGCAAACCAGACATATCCCTTCTTACTTAGAACATCTCCTGAGGATTCCGGTGAAAGGAGATAGAGTTTTGCCTGAAGACATTTATCTGCTTCAGAGAACAGGGGTCTCTGGGGGAATGGGAGTTTCTTGGGGTTTATTATATATGATTTGAGCCGATGTTTAGTTTAGGTGGGGACTGTTCACAGTTTCTGGGTGAGTTTCATGATAAAAAATGAAAAGATTTATGAATGGTGCCTTGTTAGATCTGGGTCACACATCACACTTCGTGTGCCATTATATTAAAAAAAATTTGTTTTTAAGATTTTATTTATTTATTTAACAGAGAGAGCACAAACAGGGGGAGTGGGAGAGGGAGAAGCAGACTCCCCGCTAAGTAGGGAGTCCGATGCGGGGCTCGATCCCAGGACCCTGGGATCATGACCTGAGCCAAAGTCAGATGTTTAATGACTGAGCTACCCAGGCGCCCCTGTGCCATTATATTAACTGAACTTGGTAAGGTGAAGAGGGTCCAGGATAAAGAATGCGCTTGCCTTGGGCACGTGCAAGCAGCCCTTGAATCATTGGAAGAAAATACAGATGCTTTGGAGGAGCCAGAGGTTGATCACAGTTCGGGATACAGCACAGCGAAAGGGTAGAGTGCCTTCTGAGCCGTGTCAGGTGCACAGCAGTACGTTGTGTAGGTTTAGTGCTGGGGGAGGGAGGAGGAAGGCTTGTCCATTTTTTAACGCCTTACTTCTCAGAAGAAGGTCTTCTGCTCAGCTTAGCTGCTTTGTAGGGCAGCTCTGAGCTTTATAGGCTGCGAAATGCTGTCTGTCGGACTGGTTAACCGATGTGGGCTAAGTGAACTCACAAAGATGTGATTTAAAAGTCCGTTTGTAGATTTATTAATTTGTGATGCAAAGTCCAGCTGCCAGACAGACCAGAAAGTTCTGATGGGTGAGAGTGTTCTCTTTTTATGGAGGGAGTTGGTTTATTATTTACAGAATCGAAGTGAAAGGGGTTGCTGGATACTGAGGAAGGCTGAGGTGCCCTGGGTGCTTATGTGGCCGGGCAGAGGTTGAGACCCCGGGACAGGGTGCATGTTGTCTCCATTCCCATCCCTGTTCGTTAGATAGATAAACAGAGGCTTGGGAAGAGAAGAGTTTTGCCCAAGGCTTTTCCTCTGGTAAGTGGAAGATCCAGGATTCTAACAGAGGTCTGTTTCACACGTCTCCAAATGTGCCCCATGGGCTTCCATGTTGCTGGGACCAGGCTAGTGACCCTCTCCCTTATGCACTGCTGCGGGGGCTTCTCTCCACCCTCCTGTTTCTCAGGATTTCTTCCAGCAGCCAAAAGCTCCTCCTGGTTGTCTTTGTAACAAGCTTTCTTATTTCAATGTATTTTTACAAATTAAAATATTTCCTGCAACCATTTTGGGGGTACCATAATTTATATTGAGAGATTCTAATTTATGCTTTGAATGGGTGTTTAGCATCAGAAAAGTGGGTGTTCTTGTTCTTGAACATTGTTCTCAATGTTCTTGTCTACTGTATGAAGTTTTCTTGGCAGTAATCTATCTCATCGTTTAGAACAGTCAGGCCAACCCTATGAAGAGAGAAGAGGCACAGCAAGAGAGGGAACACAAGCAGGGGGAGTGGGAGAGGGAGAAGCAGGCTTCCCGCTGAGCAGGGAGCCCGATGCGGGGCTTCATCCCAGGACCCCGAGATCATGACCTGAGCCGAAAGCAGATGCTTAATGACTGAGCCACCCTAAGGAGTCTCAACACTAGTCATTTTTGTATAGGTTTCTGAACCCTGTGAGCATTTACCTTTATATACTTCATTATTTTCACTATTTAATGTTCATTCACTAACCCCATCAGATAGATGGCTTAGGCTTCTGATTTCATCTAAATTTTCTACCTTAAATATTTTTTCCTTCTTATAAGTGAAACATGTTTACTTGATAAGTTTTAGAAAATTAAAAGAAGAAAATACAAATTAAATCTTACCATCAAAAGGCATCATCACTACTGTTAACATCTCATGACCTTCTCACCTTCTTTGTGTTTATGTTTTATAGCTAAGCATCTCTACTGGCCTTTAAATTTTCCAAAACATGATTTTTTTTTTTAAAGATTTTGTTTTTTTAAGTAATCTCCACGCCCAGTGTGGGACTCGAACTCACAACCCCAAGATCAATAGTTGGCTGCTCTGCCAACTGAGCCAGCCAAGCGCCCCTCCAAAACAAGATTTCTAATGGCTGGGGAGTTTTTTTTAAAAATGTGGATGTACCATAATCATTTCCACTAATATTTGTGTATATAAATTATTTTCAGTTTTTATAGTTGTTGTATCTTCATTCTTCAAACAGAAAACTTGCCTTGAAGAAGGAAGTATGAAAAGGTCCATTCAGATCGGAGGTAGCTCTTGGGCAGGTTGGGCTGTAGTACAGTAGAAGATACATGTTCCCAGAGGGGCTGATATTTAGCCCCACTGGCAGTACACTCTCTAATCACCTAATTCCTTATCTATTTGTGTTATTTAGAAGCAGGCTGTGATCCAGGCCCTTTGTGCTTTGTTGCCAGGATGGCTCCCTCCCCCCAACAGCTGAACTTGCTGCATCTGAAATAAAGGGTAGAGTAGATGGTAAATCTTCTCCTGGGGACCACTGCTCTTTTCTGTTGCCCAGGCCGGGATCTGATGAGACACTTTAATGGGAACACAGAGGCTCCCGTGGCAGCTTTGTGAGTGCAGCCTCCGAATTTGTTCATCCCATGAGCTGCTCTGTCAGTGACTTTCACTGTGCCATGGACTTGTGAGTATTGGCACAATTACATTGCACCCTATTGTGATTAAAAACAATTATCCCACAAATAAGTGTATGTAAAACAGTTATATTTAATGAAACAGCAACACTGGTGACCAGCAGATATTAAAATCACTATTGCTAATTTATTTATTTATTTATTTATTTATTAAAGATTTTATTTATTTATTTGACAGAGAGAGACACAGCGAGAGAGGGAACACAAGCAGGGGGAGTGGGAGAGGGAGAAGCAGGCTTCCCGCTGAGCAGGGAGCCCAATGTGGGGCTCGATCCCAGGACCCTGGGATTGTGACTGGAGCCGAAGGCAGATGCTTAACGACTGAGCCACCCAGGTGCCCCGCAAATTTAAAGGACTATGCTATGCCCCATCTTGGGGTGGAGGCTGCTGCCCATTCAAGGCTGGCGGGAAATGAGACAAATGGGGGTTCTGCAGATCCCTTCTGCTGCTCCGTGTGGGAAACCCGAGCACTGGCAACATCATCTTGGTTGATCTCAAGAAGTGGAGTGTTATTTACAGGCAGGGAGTTAAGGCTCAAGTCATTGAGGCTATATAGCTATAGTCAGCATCACAGATACTCTTTCAGGCAAAAAGGCAGCTGTCGACAAATGCAGACGCAGGTACAGTGGACTACCTGTGTTCCATGTCACTCAGCAATCGAGCTGCTGCGTTCTTGATTGGCTAAAAACTGTTCGGGTGCCGTGGGAGCACAGAGCATATTCTTATACACCAACCCAGAAGTTATAGTAACTCTTTATATGCTACTTTCTTTTACAACATAATCAGAAGACCCTCTCAGAGTCTGTAAACTGTTCACATGCACAGTTTTGTATTCTTCTTTCCGATTATTTTTTGTCTTTTCTCTGAAGGTTAGTCCTTGGTGTTGGCAGACCCCCCACCCCCAAGCTGAGGACTGGCACATTTCCTTACTCCCAGTGTGTTCTCTCAGCCACTGGGAGTATAGCCCTGGCCACACTGAAAGCTGTTTCTTTAAGGATCAGCTGTGTATCTGGGAAAACTCTGTTGGTAAGAGATTAGAGGGCCCCAAATGAAAGTTGCATCTGCTTACTGTTTTTTTAAACTCAGACCATTTTCATATTTGTCCTTCAGAGACGATCATCTCTTCAGATAAACATGGTCTAGGGACCCCAGGAGACTAGGGAGGATGGAGGGAGAAGAGCAGAGTCACTGGTCTCTGACTGTAGGAGGTACCCTGTATGACCCCAGGTACCCCTACCTTCCTGCTCCTACTTGATCAACACCCTCTGTTCCCCTCTGACTGGCTCTGGGGAGCTAGCTGTAAGAGCCAGTAGAGGGCTTTGGAAGCACACTTCCAGGGTTAGTTGTATCTGATGCACAGGAAGTGTGAGTGGAGATATTTTAATTTGTGCGCAGTTGTGTAGCTTGGAGTGACATTGGCTCCCTCTGGTTTGATTCTGATGAAACTGAGAGTGCTGGGTTTGTGCTGAAGTGTGTCTGCAATTTCAGGAAGGAAAAGAATGCATTCAGGGCTGGTGATCATTTTGTGATACTGTGTTGTTCGAATGGGTCCTTCACGGTGGTTCTGAGGAAGAAATTAGTATAGTGGTCATTTGAGAAAGTAATTTTAGTTCATAGACTCCCTGCTACACTTGAGTAACTTCTGGAAAGTGTAGTATTTTACCCAAATCCCATTAAATGTTAGGCACTCTTTCTATATTCCCTTTCCTGTCCTTTAACTGATTAGTGAAATATTTATGTGAACCCAGAAGGCTGATTAATTTATTTTATTGTCCTTTGTAATAACTTGCTTTTCCCTTGTGCTGGTTGCTTTCTGAGGCCCAGACAGCTGCCATGATTTCTTTTGCTCTCCCCTGGCCTACATCCTCAAGGGATTGATTTGAGCTTTCCTGGCTTTGATGAAGCCTCTAGCTGTCCCTCCCCCAAGGTGGATGGCAATAAATCCACCCCAAATGCCCCTACTGTTTGGGTGCTGTGGGAGCACAGAGCATATTCTTACACACCAATGGACAGTGTAACTCATTTAGGGTATATAGCAGATCAGTGGATAAGACTCAGCATCCTGCTCCCCAGATCTCAGGGAAAACCATGGAAGAGATGCCACACATCAAAATGGACTTGGACCTCTTGCTTTGGGAGCCTTTCTTGTCCTAGGTCTGGGGGTTTGGGCCAAGGTTAACTCACTGGCCAAGATGCTTCAGAAATTTTATTTTTTAAGATTTTATTTATTTATTAGAGAGCACATGTGAGCACTAGCGGGTTGAGGGGCAGAGGGAGAAACAGACTCCATGCTGATCACAGAGCCCAATGTGGAGCTCGATCCTGGGACTTCGGGATCATGACCAGAGCTGAAGGCAGCCTCTTAACCGACTGAGCCACCCCGGCACCCCGGTGCTTCAGAAATTCTTAAGCATCTGCCTCCGTCTGGGTAATCAGGCAATTGCTGATGAGGATGGTCTCTGAGATGTTACTCTGGAAATGGATCACAGAACTTGGAGGCTGAGTCCTAAAATCATGGTGGTAAAAGATTGGTCAGAAGAGAGCCTCTGAGTGGGGAGATAACACTTCGCATAATGCACGTTCCCCCCTACCCCCACCGCCAGCCCTTCATATTTGTCAGCATGAAGCACTTAGGTACCTTCCTGGCAGATCCCTCCTTGGTGAGCCCATGCTCATGTTGCTCTCCATGATTAAATTCTCATTGTTGCCTACAAGCACAGGTCCCAGGTGTTGTTTTAAGGTTCAGGGCAAAACAGGTTTCTGTGTCTCCTGCTCTAAGGGTAACTGGCTGCATTTGTTGTAATGGACACATGTCTGGCTCTGTGCGGGGAGGAAGTGGTATCTTTTATTCATTAAGCATCTTTTTTGTTTTTTAAGATTTTATTTGAGAGAGAGAGCGTGCACGAGCACACAAGCTGGGGAGGGGCAGAGGGAGAAGGAGAAGCAAACTTCCCGCTGAGGCGGGAGCCAGTCCCCAGGACCCTGAGATCATGACCTAAGCCGAAGACAGACACTAAGCTTAACCGACTGAGCCTTGCAGGCGCCCCCTAAAGCATCATTTGAATGCAAAGGCTAACAGAAAAACACAGTAGCTTGGGTATTTTTTTAAACATTAACTTTTTTATGTGTTGATTTGGAATCATGGAATGAAAAGCACACACCGCTTGGAACCTAATAAAAGATAAATAGGAAACAAAACCATGAACTCATCGGTGTCTCAACTCCACTAAATTACAGTCCTAAAGAATCATAGTACCTCGTGTGTGTCACGGAACAACCGATTATTGCCTGCTTCAGGTCTGACTCTAGCAACATGGCTCAATCAGCAGAGCAGTGCAGAGTGACAGTGTTAAGTGTCGATGCTTTTAATGCAGAGGTTCTCAAACCTTGGCTGCACATCAGAATCACCTAGGGATCTCGTGCTCACTTCGGCAGCACATTTACTAAAATTGGAAGAATCACCTAGGGATCTCTTAAAAATCCTATGTGCCCCATGTCTACTGAATCAGAATTTCTGTAAGTGTAGGTTACAGATACCTTTTTTTTCTTCCCTTCTCTCACAGATGAGCAACTAGGGTTGAGAACCACCTTTTTTTTTTTTTTTTTTTTTTTGGTCTTGGGTGGGTGGAAGTGGAGATCTGGTGGGACGGATTCTGAGTGGGGTCTTACGATGAAAAGTGATGGCATCCAACCCAAATAAAATTGGATAGATAAAAATCTTGTTAAGCTTACCTTATGAATTGTTTAAAGTAATCATGTTCTTTTACACACTGGGGATTTTTTTTTTTCACACTGGGGAATTTTAATTTGTTTCATAATAAAGGTGTCATAGCCACTCATTTCTGACATGACAAGTTTATTTCCTTTCTGGAAAGTTGTCCCCTTATACAGCATTGTTACGTATTCTTGTCACCTCTGGAGGTAGGGAAAGAAAATCATTATCATAGTTGTGATATTGTGATTTATAATAAGAAGTATGTACTTGGTCTTCTTGCCTGTACCTGGCACAGAGCTCCTAAAACCCTTGGAATTTCTGAAGGGGTGAGAGTGATCAAGGTGTCTTTTGTTATGTTAATGAGGTAACTTTGGGCAAGCACCTGAAGATGGGGCTGGTTGCCTGAAGAACCAACCCTGAGATCTGAGGATTGGAACCTTCAGCCCCATCCACTGAGAGGGGACAGGGGCTGGAGGTCGAACCAATCGCTAGCAGTCAAATGATCTAATGAGTTATGCCTATGTAATGAAGCCTCCATTAAAAACTCAAAGGCGTTGAGTTTGGAGAACTGAGTTGGTGAACGGGTGAAGGTTGGGGAGAGTGGTGCACTTGGAGAGGGCATGGAAGCTCCTTGCTCTTTCCCCTTATCTTCCCCATGCCTCTTCTATCTGGCTGTTCCCAGAATTATATCCTTTTATAATAAACCAATAATCTTGTAAGGAAAATGCTTCTTTGAGTTCTGTGAGCTGCTCCAGCAAATTAACTTCACCCAATTAAGTCAGAAGCACAGGTAACCACCTAGACTCAAAATTGGCATCTGGAATTAGGGGGGGCAGTCTTGGAGTACTGAACCCTTAATCAGTGGGATCTGACCTTATCTCCAGGTAGATAGTGTCAGAATTGTTAAATTGTAGGACACCCAGCTGGTTTCAGATAATTGCTTGTTGGTGGGGGCCACCCCCCCCATGTTAGAATTGGTGACTCTTAATAGTAATAATACTGTCTGACTTTGCCTTCTATGGTTTGGGCCAATAGTTCCCTTAAGAGCTATAATGTATGGCCTGATTTATGAAACTTACCTGGAAAACTCTAATTAGGAATTCTTGTCACCTATAGAGATACTTAGGTGGGTGTTTCATCTCATGTTCTACATGTAATTAACTTTCTCAAGAAATAGAAGTTAGAATGACTCTTAAATATTGAGTGTGATTTTAGTTTTTTGGCTTCCTCTTTTATAAGCTATGTCCTTGAAATGCTCTTTCCATGATTATTTTTTGTTGCTTGTTCCTTGTTTGTAACATTGTTTATTAAGTTAGGGCATTACACTAAAATTACCTTGGAACTTTTAAAAAGAAAAAGCCCAATCCCCAGGCCTTAACCAGAACAGTTAATCAGAATCACTGGGAGTGGAGCGTAGGCTTTGTACCACAGGCCATGCTAAATCTCAGACAGGATCGCAGACCACTGTTTGAGTATTGCTTGGTGATGTACCTCTCCAGCAGCCCTTATTCCTTCTTCCTCCTCCTTTCTGACATTGCCTTTAGCTGTTTATCTGTGATGGCCCTTGTGAGAGAGACCTAATCATTTCTTTTCTGTAGGTGACTTTAAAAGTCCCTCTTGTTAGAATGGAACACAGTAGACTCCTCTACCTTTGAACTTTGCCTCTAGTAAATGATAACACTGTGCTTATTCAGTGTTTTTTTTTTGGGGGGGGGCAGCTCAGATCTCTTTAAAAGCCTTAAAATTAATCCCCACAGTGCTTCCCTAGAATAAGGTAAGGGATTTTTTTTTTTTTTTTTTTTTTTTGTTAGGTCTAATGCCCTGAAATTACTGGGCCTTGCTACCTTGTTCTCAACTTGCATGCTACCCCTGTGGATTTGGACAGGTTCCCAGATCACCTTTCTGGTAATCTGAGCAGTAAGGTTTACCCCCTAGCTTTTCCTTAGCCGGAAGATAAGTCCTACAAGCCCTTTTGAAAGATAGTCTTTCTAATCGTTGGTGAAGAGCTCTACTTGATGGGCAGCTGGTGGCTGGGCTTGCATAGTCGTAGATGGAGGATGTTTTAAGTTAAGGTTAGTGTGTGAAAGTGGGCATGAAAGCCGGACTGAGCCAAGGCGGAACCAGCGAGACCAGAGGATGACATGTGCCACCAAATAGGTCTTTGGCTGATGTTTAAATTGCCTCAAATTAAAGGGTATTTTTCATTCTCCATTGTGGTGTCACCAAAGGGCTGAGTTAATGTCATTTTCAGCAGCTTTGAGCTTCTGGAACTGTCACTCTCCCTGAGAGTCACTAGGGGTAGTAACTCAGCATTTCACATTCTGAAAAGGCAAAAAACTTCTCTGGAGGACTTCTTAGAGTTTTCATTTCAGTTCTCTCTTTTTTTTTTTTCTTTAAAGATTTTATTTATTTGAGAGAGCACTAGAGAGCCCAAGCAGGGGATGTGGCAGAGGGAGAGGGAGAAGCAGGCTCCCCGTTGAGCAGGGAGCTGGATGTGGAGCTTGGGGATGGCCACCTGAGCCCAAGGCAGAGGCTTAACCAGCTGAGCCACCCAGGCACCCCTATCATTCCAGTTCTACTGAACCCTACTTATCTTTGTTTTTCCTGCAGTGCTTTTTTTTTTTTTTATAAACCTGTAGTCAGAAGTTCATGTTAACTCCTGTCATACTTAAAAGAGGAAGGTGTTGGGGTGGTGGGGAGAGCGTGGCAAGCACCATGTGCTTTTTCTTGCGTGTAAGTGCCTTACAAAGCGTGGGTCATATGATTGTGTTTCTTGTCTAGTCATTTTCCAGCAGTGTAGTTCTTCAGGTGCTTCCTTAGTCCTTTGAGCAATGCATTGTGTTAGGGGATGAGGAGGGCTGTAAGGATATGCAGGGTGAAGCTTCATGGTCAGAGGTTCAGTCTGGTACTAGGAATAACTCAAGCACATGTTAAACAATGTAGTATATGCTGGGAGGGCTACAAGCCGAGTGTTGTGAGGATTCAAAGGAGAGAGAAATCACATTTGACTTGTTCTTCACGACTTGGATTCTGGTCGTGTTCCTACTTACACCCCTCGTGAGGTAGAAAACCAAACACAGGCCATTTAGAGACTCACACTGGGCAGGGTGGTGGAGGTAACATGTTATATACCCCCCCCCCCTTATTTTATTCTTGCTTCAGGGATTTCTGTCTGATTTTTTTCCATTTAAACCTTTCAGGCAAATCCAGTGTTGCAGGAGCCAACCTCCTATCGAAACAGCTATTAACTTTCCTCTTGGGGGAAAGAAAAAGATTCCAAAGATTGATGGAGAGCTTGAAACCAGGGATGGAACTGACTTGTAAGCTGGTCAAAAGCCCCAGGAACTTGCAAAGTGTTGGTCATTAGTTGTATGTTTTCACTTTGAAGAGGTGTCTCTGTGGTGTACAAGAACTTGAGTCTGCAAGGTGTTCTCTCTTGAAGCTCTGCCTTTTACCCAGACATTTTGTGAAGGCCACTCCTCAGGCAGCCGTTGTCGTTTTGCTGAATGTCAGCAAGCATTTAGTGTCGCCGCTCTGATGCCAGGGAAGAAGGTGATGCTTTTACTTTCTCGCAAAATAGCCCCCGGCCTTTTGGTAGCTCTACATTTAAAGGTCAGCACCCTCTCTTTCCTTCTCTTGTCTTCTGTGTCCTCGCTCTCATCTTTATAACTTGTCCCTTCTGGAAGCTGTTTTTGAAAAAAACATTGGAGCTGTATTTTAAAGAGCATGGTTTCAGCAAATCTGAAGGTTTTAGTGTTAACTGTGAGCTTGAGGTGGTCACCTTGTTCCTCAGAAGGAAGTTCATGATTTATGATTTTTGCCTCATGGAAGACCATAGGATTTTTTTTTTTTTAAAGGGGGGGTCTTTTTAAGCCTTGTATACTTACCATTCTTGGATTATTTCACAGCTTGAGCATATTGTGATCTTGAGTAGCTGTCTCGTTGAAATTGGCCAAGGTAATCATGGTGGTTTTAGTGGCAGAATCTTTACCTCTTGTTGCCCCATTTCATTTCCCAGGCCTTGCACCTGTCTTTATCAACTAGCATATAAATTACACATAGATACAAATATTTTTCAAATGTGTAATGATGATGCTACTTCTAATGAAGAACCTAGAGCTGCTGTAAAAACTCTTTTTAAATTAAGTTTGTATGTGGTGATTTTTAATGATAGTAGATTATAATATATTTTTCATGATGATGATTAAGTTGTAAGTTTAGTCAAACATCTGTGTATTTAAGCGAAGTGATCATGAATATTCCCTTTGCAATTAACACTGATTTAGGGAAGATCTGTATTTATAATTAATAGATATTGAAGGTGTGCTAAGTATACTTAGGTTCCTCTTCTTTCCTATTTCTTCTGTGTTCTTTTAATTTTCTTTTTGGTGGCCTTGGAGACATTCTCTGCTTATGTTTGCTTCCCTTTGTGTACTGAACTTATATTTAAAAAAAAATGCATGTACTCTGATAAAATGCTCGCTTGCTCAGTTAGTTTATTCTGTATAGCCATGCATGGCCAAGGTTAGAGTTGTTGCATGTACAGTGAGCGTGAAGTAAATGTTAGTCCCTGATAGGTTCCCCCCTTTCTTTCCTGTGTCTCTTGGCCTGTCCTGCACAGAAAACATTTTGAACTGGGCCACTCAGGTTCCCATGTGAATATATAATAATGATGTGCTCATTTCCCCTTAGCTGTCCTATGTTTTCTCTCAGAGGAACCATCTGTGTGTGATTATCTTTTCCCTTCTTTGTGTTTAAGAAATTAAAGCACTTGATAAAGTCCTTTGTCAGATGATGACTTTTAATGTTTGTCTCCTTCCTGTAAAATGCAGAAGTATAAGTGCAGAAAGAGAAGGGATTTCTAAAGAGTACAAAATAAATAGTGGGAAGAGAGTTTGGAGAGATAATCAGTACTCCTGTTTATAAAAACATACCCGTAACTCCCCTGAATGCTTAGATGGCCACTTGGAGTCAGTTTAAATTCTAAGACGACCACATGTGCAACTGATTTTTCCCTAAATACGGTCTCATCTGCATCTTGCAGATTATGTAATCCCTGAGCAGGATTTCCTTTTTAAAACTTATATTACATTCATAAACTGATATTTAGGAAGATTAATTCCAAGAACCTTAAACTATGTAAAAATAGTACTGTTAATCCTTCAAACACCCTTGATAAGTAGAAAGATACTCATGGGATGAGGTGCTCACTCAACTGTGTGAAGATTCGGGAAAAGGATGGAAACAAAGGACTTAATTTGTTCAGCTCTTTTTTGTTGTTGCTGTTTTGTTTTGGTAGTAGCTTTAAGACTGTTCCTGTATCTTATTTTCAAAATTGTATTATTTTGGTTACCAGAATTTCTGAGTAGTATGCCTATTGTAGCATGCCATCAGTGACTCATAATGGTGGAGAGAGACTTCTTAACACCAGGGTAAAGTAAGTTGGGATTAGGCATCTTTGACCTATCTGTAAAGTATGATTGATGCATACTTCCTGCTTGCCTTCCAAGGGCTGCCACAAATTGATGTAAAAGTGATTTTATCTTCTTTTGCTCACTGAGTGGCTTCGTCATGGACATAAATAGTTAAGTCTCTGATGACCCAACTCAAAAAGCCTTTTATATAGTCTGATAAAATGTTGATTATGGGTGATAGTCCTGGATGGCCTGAGCCATTTAAGGGTCTGAATATTTGGTGAGGTGTCAGACCAGAGGGCCTCCAGCAGAGCCCCTAACCTCAGCTCCTGTCTATCTGGTTTCCAGTGTGTGCTCAGGTATTGAGAAGGCTTTGAGGCCATGGTGGAGTACTCAGCTTTATCTGCTGAGAAGGCTCCGATTGTGTGCACACCTGTGTGTACTGCTGAACGCTCCTAAGCTCAGTGGGGAAACAGTAGGGAGTCCTTAAAGGAAATGGCCATGGCTGAGAATTGTATCTTTAGAAATCCCCATTTTCTTTGTTTCATAGCATTAGTCTCTGTCTGCCATTTTGTGATGCATTGTAATTTTACAGGTACTTTTTAAAAATCTATAGTTTGGTCATATCATTGTCTTACAGAATCAGGAGAGGTCTTAATTTAATTTTCTTACACATTTCCTTTCAGCTCTTTCTTGCCCGCTACACATTTCCTTTCAGCTCTTTCTTGCCCGCTAAACTAGCTTTTGAGACCTCACCCTTGTGGTCCTAACGTTCATTTCCATAACAACGGGTTGTTGTGCCTCAGACTCTAGGGATTGTGATTTGAGGTGGGAGTGAATAGCAGGAACCAATGAATGCTTAAATGAGAAATCTGTTTGTAATGTCACAGACTCCTCAGTGGAGGGCATGAGAGATGGAAAAGAAGAATGGAAACACAGACATCCTGCTGGTAGATTGAAAGTTTCCCCAGTTTTCTGTGCCTTATTTCATTGGGAGATGCTTCTTATTGCTTTACGTGGCTGGCCTTTTCTTTACTATTTCTTTCATCCTGTGAATGTTCATCCTTTAGGTGCGGTAGTGTTTTAGGCTAGATGACTGAAGTTGAGCTCTGGTAGTACAAAAATACCCATTTATGCTGTGGTTTGTGTGGCTTTGTTGCTGTCCAGTCTCTTTCCCTTCAGTCCATGCCACTTTGAGGGAGTTGCAGAAATGGTTAATAAAGGCAGCTAACATTCAGTCTTGGCACCTGAGGAGTCAGCCTATGCTAGTAATGTTCAACTATAGGTAACCAATAGGACTTCAAGGCAAAGTGCTCTGTGCTTCTTTGCTAGCACATTTTGTGCTATATTTTCTTTGGTATTAAAATAACTTTTAAAAAACCTACGTTGGAATAAGTGAATAAACACTTTATGAATGGTTTTGCACTCAGTACACATAAGGTGTCTTTTGATTGTATATGTGGAGGATGTAGCTCAGGTGGGAGTTAAAATTTTTTAGAAATGAAGGAAAAATGTGATTTGCAGGGCTGCTTTCCAGGTTGGCCAAGTTCTTCAAATTGACAAACATCTCTGTTCCTTTGTACCCTATCATTAAATGAATTGTCAAAGGCCCTGTGTCCTGTGCTTTGGATATAAATAGCACATGTGCCTATAGAAAGGACTCTGTTAAGTGTAAGATTGCCTGTGGCAATTTCTGCCCTATTTCTCTGGGGAATCATGGACTTGAAATAAATTTTCCTTCTGTTTTTTACTCCTCTAGATCACCAACACGTGTCCTGATGGCCAATTACTATAATGCATCATTTCTTTTCCAGGCTTGCAGGGTATTCCAGGGAATTGGCATTGGGTATTGAGGGATGTTTCTGTGAGAATATGTTCTCTGGACATGAATGATTTCTCTAGCTACAGTCTTAGAGGGAAATTAGAGTCCAATAATCCAAAAACTTAATGTCCAGCTTGGAAGATCCTTTAAAGAAATAAAATTTTTTTTCTAGCTGACAGCAGTTATCAGAGCCTGGTTGACATATTTAACAATACTGAACATTAGTGGTTTGAGGAAATGACTCTTACTTGTATAGGCCCACAGCATGGTGTTTTCTTACAAGGACTAATTTTTTAGGACATGCCACTGTAATAACTTTTAGCAGTGCTTTAGCTGAAGGCAACTGATGCCTTTCCATTATCAGTGTCACCATATTGTATTGTCACTTACTTGGGCTTTGTCTTTTTTGACTTTTATTTGAGTAATGTAGGAAGAAACTATGTTGTGGACAGTAGAACAGTGTATCTTGGTAATTGTAGAATTAATATATTTTTGTATGATGATGGCCAAATGTAGTTATTGTTCTCCTTCCTCACCCCTATGTGTGTTTTGTATTGCTTTGGATTAGGAAACATCTTGGTCTTTTATATTTTATGTATTTGGTTGCCAACTGTCTAATAAGTCAATATTGTGCTAACTTGTTCCTTTGACTTTGTTTCTGGCCCAGTGGAAACACAAGCTTACATGAAAACAGGATATTGAAGTAAGAACCTGGCACTCATGGGAGTCATTCCATCTTGGTTAGACTGTGCCTGTGGTTCTTTCTTTTGCTTTCCTGACCTGGTCTCCTGTATCTTTGTGTTGACTTCATGTCTCCTGCCTTCTGATTCCATGCAAATGGATTTGAATACTTGGTCATATGATTTCTCTGACAATGTCTTTGCACCTTTTCTTAGGATGTACACTGTGAGCAAAGCTGGTATGCATGGTTATGTATGTCCAGAGCACTGACTGCCACCCTGCTTAAGGTACTGGTCTATAACCATACCAGCCATGTGGATGCTGGCAGCTGTTTATATGAATTGGTAGCCAATAAAGTCTGTAAAGCCTCTGATACATGGCAGAGTAATTTTAAAATCAATTTACAAGTTTTCAAAATATACCCTAATAGAATGCAGGAGAATTAAACCAAGTACCCAGTGAAGAATAGAAGTGTTTAAATATGTCTTTCTCTAAATTATGATCTAGTTGAACAAGCCTAAACATATAAAAGGTTTTTAAAAGAAGTATCTTATCAAATGTTCCTGTTTCTGTAGAAAATAACTTCAGGAGACTATATGAACTGGTTGTTAGAAATTGCTATAGTTAGGAGGCAGAAGAGAGCATTTCAAATGGGTTAGAACAGACTGGCTTGGTAGAAGAAACAGCATTTTAGTAGGACCAGAAGGGTAGGTGCGTGAAGGTGCAAGGCATACCTGGGTACTGGGAGTAGAAAAAATTTTTTCTTTTTAAAGATTTTTTAATTTTTATTTTTAAGTAATCTCTACACGCAATATGGGGCTCAAACCCACAACTCTGAGATCAAGAGTTGCATGCTCTACCAACTGAGCCAGCCAGATGCCCCTAAAAACGTTTTTCTATATCAGTGGCCCCCAAATCATGAATGTACATGGGAATCATGGAGTGACTTAAAAAATACAAAGAGCAACAATAAGGAACAGTCTGGGGGTAGCAGCCCTCTTACTTAAACCAAGATATCTGGGGGGGGGGGTGGTATAGACATGGATATATATCAGAAAGTTCCCCATTGGTTCAGATGTATTTCTAGCTTTAAGAAGATAAGTTTGGAAATTTTGCTTAGAAAGAAAATTGAAAGATCTCAAAAGCTACACTGTGGGGTGGGTAGTTTTGGCTTCATTCTATGGGCGGAGAAGCCTTTGAAGGTTTTAGAGCAGGTGTTTATGATCAGAGAGAAGGGTTCAGAATATTCATCTTGTGGCAGAGTGCAGTTTAGACTGAAGAAGACAACAGTGGAGGGCCAGTGACGTGGTTTTTGGTGGTATTAGTGATGAATGGAGACTCAGAATCAGGTAGTAGACATGGGTAAGGAAAAGATGCAAGAGTGTTAATGCCGTGAAGAGTCAGCAGTTTGTTGATCCGTTAAATTTGGGAGGGGATGGTTAAATTGTAGATTAGTGGATATGGATTTGTCCACAGAGATGTAAGATTTTGATGCCGGGAGATAATTTAGTTAATGGATAAATAGAAGTGGAGCTGGCTTGAGAGACTGGGTAACGACAAGAAGTTCAGCTTGCGAGAAGCTGGCACAACCTACAGGTGGGAGTGTTCAAGCAGGGAGTGAGAAAAAGGTGAGGTGTAGCTTAACAAAATATGTGGCAACAAAAATTTTCTGATGTGCACTGAGGTTTATTGTTAATCCAGTGCACATGCTGCGGATGGGTCAGAGAATAAGTCTTGAGGAAGCTTGAGGGTTGGGCTGGAGGATTTGGAGGCACTCAGTGTGCTGGCTCCCAGAAGTGGAAAGAGTCCCGGCTGGCCACTGGAGGAGTGAAGAGAAAGAATCAGGAAGTACAAACCACAATTCCCTGTCAGAAATCTCCTAAGGTCAGATGTTTCTGAACTTAGAGGTTTTTGGATTTGAGAAAGGTTATATTATATGGTACAGGTATGGTATATTAATTGCATAATACCTTCAGTGGAGTCGTGGATCGCAACCCTCTAATTCAACACGTTAATATATCTGCAGTGAAACATGAATATTCACACGAAGTTGGGTCAAGACTTTAAAGTGGCCTCCCATCTGTCAGGTTTTGCAGCAACTTGGTTCAGGTTAGGTTAAGTTACAATCTTTTGATTTTTAGCGCTTTTTGGAGTTCAAATTGTGGATAAGGGATATTAGACCTGGAGTCTGAGGCTACTCTGCTAGAGAATTTTGACAGTCACTACTACCACCTACACTCCTCACCCCTCAAACCGGAGACTGGCAGAAAGTCAAAAGTATAATGTAGGAAATTTCTTTTTAAAAGGAAGAGTTTGTACTAGTATCTTTGCACTCCATAGTCTTCTTCCCTTCCATTTACGAGTCCTCATTCTGGGCTGTGTGTAATGGTAATGTGGGTTGGTAGTAGAATTTTTCTCATTTACCAGTGGCTCTGTTGAGGGCTGACCATTCTAGATGTTTTGATGTTACTGAAGCCAATCTAAAGAATTGGACAATACAAGCAAACACATCTGTTTTAAGCGGGGTTGGGGTTTTATTTTTGTGGCAGCATTTTTTTGGTCAGGGCCCATTCTGTCTCACTTCTTGTTGAAAGGGGGCAAAAGCTATCTAACTTCAGGTTACGGATGGTCCGACTTGGTTCAAAAGAAGCATTCTTAGCTTCCCTGGATGGCTTTTACAGCTTTTCACTTGGCTTTGAGTACTTGAGATGCTTGGTATCTTAGCCCATTACCTAGGGGGGTATGCATTGTTCAGAACATCAGGTGAGGAATGGAAGCTGGCCCTTCTGACGGTGCACTGTCCATGTCAAACTCTGTACCATCCCCAGTGTTTTCTCTGACTTTATATATATATATATATATATATATATATGATTTGAGGGATGGATTAGAATGGGAAAGATTTTCCAAGGCAGACAAAACTACTGATTTGGGAGGGGGAGGGAAGGAACTTGGTGGAGGGAACCTTAGGTTCTAGCTTTCGTTTGGCCATGGACATTCTTTCTAGAGAGACTGGCCTCAATGTCCTCATTTGTTTGAAAGATAATGGTGTGGGGTTCTCTGTGACTCACAGCAATATCCCTAACTTTGGCAAATCCTTGGGTAGGGCAGGACTTGGAAAATAAGGAGTGTCCTTGCAGTTTTCCAGGATTGTTGTTATGAACAGATGACCCTATTGCATTCCCTGGTTCCTCAGCACCCTCTGGACACTGGCCTAGTCACGGACAATTGGCTGTCCAAATAGCGTGAGTGGGTTTGCAGCCAGAGCTCTTAGTGAGGATGAGGCACAGCGCTTCCCCAGCTGACTGCTCTCGGGAGCGTTACCCAGCGTGCAGCTGTTCCTGAATCACAAGTAGCATCCGAGTGCAAGGCTGGTGCTTGCCCCACTCGCCTTCCTTTCTACTTGCTGCTCTGTGAATATCTGATCCACGGGGCTGTGTGTTGGCTGGGATCCAGCTGAGCCAGCCATGTTGTTAGATGTAGCATTTCAGCCTCTCCCCTTCTCATCTTCTCCTTTGTCAACGTCCTAAGATACTGTCTTTCAAATAGAACTGGAGAGTTTATTATAGCAGGAATTGTACTGGTTGTGCTGGTCTCCATATAAATCAAAAGAATGGTTTTCATTCTGCTCTCTGATGGTGTCTTGTGGTTTCTAAAAATGAGCATGTAGAAATTTGGAGGGGGTGGGTGTTTGGTAAACCTGTGAGGGCGGGGAGTTTTGTTGCAGAGCCATCAGAATGGTTATATTCACAAGCCATCCGCTGACACACTTTATTAAATACCTCTTGTGTGCCAGACATGGGAAACCTAAAGATGAGTCTGACTGCTTTCCTCTAGGGTCCCAGCCAGCCTCTCACAATTGGACAGGCTGCTCTGCTTCTCGGTGGTTCTAGTGGTGAGCTCTGGGCTTACCGACTCTATTCTTGTGGTGGAGGGGGAGCAGAAGGGGAATTTAGAAGGTAGAAGGTAGGGGTTGGTACATTTTCTTCTATAAGGGGCTAGATAGTAAATAGTTTAAGTAAATATTAAGCTTTGTGGGCCATACAGTTTGTCACAACCACTCAATTCTTTGACACCCCCCCACCATAAAAAACATTGTCAGCTCACACACCATACAGAAATAGGTGGCAGGTGAGATTTGGCCATTGGGCAGGAGTTTGCTGACCCCCTAGTATAAGGTTTTGGGCATTGGCTTCTGTGTCTGACTTGGCCTTCTTTTCCCCCTGTTGCTCTCTCAGGAGTGTCTCTTTGAAGATAGCTGGCTTAACATTGATTGGGAGCTGTTTTTTGTTTCAGTTTTTGGTTTTGTTTTTCCTCTGAACTCTTGTTTGTGTGGTTTGGCAGCTTGGAGACAAACGTGGTATTGACCCAGTGATCTTAACTCACTCCCAGCTTTTTTAGGGACAAATAGCATCCCCTTCAGGGTTTCAGAGGACCAAAGGTTCAGTGCCTACTCCTGGATAATGAATTCTTGTCATATCTAAACTCAGAGTTTGGTATAGAAGAGACTGGGTTCTGAATGACCTGTTTTACATTCTTACTGGAGTATGTTGTGCTTTTGGGAGGAAATTTTTACTAACGGCCTTAATGATAATAGGAAACAGTGGACTTTAATCTCGCAAAGAGCAGAGGTGGTACACAGATGCTGGGAAGCCAGATGTTGTATGTAGGTGTGTTGGGCATGAAAATTGAGAAGTGGATTTTTCTTAATTTTTTTTTTAATTGAAAAAGTCCCTTCTCCCCCACACTCCCTACCTTCAGCCCCCAACCAAATCCTTTCTTATTCTATTATGATTATTGGTTCTGTAAAAGGGCTGTGGTAAGGGGAGGACAAGAAAGGATCCTAGGGTGCTCCTCATTTCTGATAGATCTTTTGATTCTTAGGCAGAAAATCCAAAACGTGTAAACAAAGTAAGGTGGAACACTCTGGTTCCTGGATTTTCCTTCCCCATTATTACTTTCATTAAGGTACTGTTTGTTGTGTTCTGCCTTCTTAGGACTCAGAATTTTCCTGACACTGAAATGTGCTTCAACTCTTTACATGTCTTGTCTCTTGAACCCTGTATAGCTAATAAAATTTTGTAACAATTGAGTCCTGCTAATATGGTTACTTCCTTTGTCATACCTCACCTTATCCCGATCACAGTGAGAAAGTAAAGTTTTGACTCCTAAAGAGCCAAAATAGGTATCTTCTTAAAAAATTAGCTTTCAGGGGCTCCTGGGTAGCTTAGTCAGTTAAGCGGCTGGCTCTTGATTTCAGCTCAGGTCATGATCTCAGGGTCCTGGGATCTCAGGGAGGGGGGAGTCTGCTTCTCCCTCTCCCTCTCCCTCCACTCATTCATTCTCTCTCTCTCCAATAAGTAGATAAAAATCCTTTAAAAAAATTAGCTTTCTGTAGAGGTCCCTGGAGCCCTTAGAGCCTGTTTATTCATATTTTATTCACATTTAGCCCAAAGTAGATTATCAATTAGAAGTGAATTGGATCTAGCAGCCTTATAGCAAGATAGGAAGCGGAGAAAGATAAAACAGATACTAGACTTTCTGAGTATGCGTGTCATTTTGCATCACAGTATTTTCTGTTTTGAGAATAGAAAATGATTGCAGTGTTGGAATTGTATAGATTATCTTCTTTAGTGAAAATAGGGCTCAGGTTGAGGAGGTCAGATAGAATAAAAGAATTTTGCTTTCCTAACATGAGCCATCATTCTTTGGAAGATCCCATTCTGCCGCTGATTGGATGTTTTGTTGCTTTTTACTGCAGCATTTGCTGGGACCAAATTTTCTGTAGCCTTAACTTACTCCATGTTAGCTAAGTACTGTTTGCAGTTACAAAGCTCTGTAGCTTATAAAAAGTAGAGGTTTATTTCTTACTCATCTATCCATCATAGGTAAGCTATGGCTCTGCTTCATGTATTCTTCACTTTGGGACTTAGGCTGATAGATCATTCATTATCTGGGCTCTTACCGATATCATAGCAGAGGGAAAGACAGACATGGCAACCAAGAGCTGACTCATTTCCATTTCCCTGGCCATTCTGAATTCACCAGGACAGCGAAGTATAATCCTTCCCCAGGGAAGGCTTTTATAAACCACACAGCCACATTTGACAGTGAGGCAGGAGATTAACATCCTCTCCCAGTGAGAGAGAGAGAGACAGTATTTTGAAACAATACCACAGACTTGGTGGATGGCCAGATTTGTCCGGCCCCAAATGGAGAACCCATATTCCTTTACTGTGGGGAGAAATGTCAAACTACTTTTGGCCTGCAAAAATTCACACTGGTCTGGTGGGTGTATAGGGAATATAGTATTCAAGTTGTGGGTCTTATTTTTATTAGCATTTTTAGTTTTCCAAAAGCTCATTTCTTTTAGATCTGAACAAATCCCTTTGGGTCCATGGACTTGTTCTGGTTTGCATATCAGTACTTAGCTCTGGGGCCAAGTTGTAGAGGTGATTTCTGTAACCTACAAAAAAAAACGATTGGAATATGGTCTTCCATCTGCCACCAACTTGTATTTTGGGTGAATGATGCCAAGAAGTATATTTTGTAACTGGCATCTTCTTCCTGTTACCTGAAATACTGGAGTAGATTCCTGTCTACCTAACTCAGTGCAGCATTGTTTATATTGGGTAGCGTGGATCCTAAGAGGAGTAACATCTGGTTCTTCTACAGCTGGTGGAGTGACAACTAAATGCCTGCCTCTGTGCAGTTGTCGTATGGAGGCATCTGACTGAAGCTGCATCAAAGCGAAGTTCTGCTGTTTGAAAGGGTTCATTTCTCCCCTACCTTTCCCCCATCCCCCATCTTTGCTGGAGAAGAATAACATTTGGTGCTCTGACGTGAGCCAAGTGCTTATGTTACAACCCACTATCCCATCTGACCACATCTTTACTCTTGCCAGCCAATCCGAGCCTCAGAATAAGTTGAAGCTGTCTTGTTTCAGAGGCTTCTCAAAATACAGTCCTGTTGATACCGGGCAGCCATAGGAGCTTTGTATCTGGGAGTGAAATTTAAAAATCTCTTGCTACTGGTAAAGAGAAGGATGTATGCCGAGTTTCTGTGTCTGTGCCCTTCAGAGTGTGTGGCAACTGGCAGTAACGGCTGCTCTCATTTGATGTGGTGGCTCTCGCTCTGAGAGTGGAAGCTGCTGGTTTCAGACTGGCTCCCTGTAGGATAATGAATTGTCATGCCTCTGCTGATTATCTAACAAGTTTGTACAACGTGTAACACAAGCTGACAAGACAAACAATTTTATTAATTTAAGCCTGGGGATAATGGGATTGTAGCTCTATATGAATCCAGGAGTATTACACACAAGTACAGGAGTATGCTACCCCACGAATACTTGTGTTCTGGGTTTGGTAATGGAATAGTCTTGTTAATTTTTTAAAAACATTTGTCCTCAATAAAATAATATGCATTTGAATTTGAATTGAAAAATACTTATGAATGTTCAAGGATTTGTGGAGCTCAAATAAAATGAGCTCTTGTATCAGCCTTTGAAGTATTAGAGCTGATAAATGCCAGTGGGCAGTAGATAAACTTTGGTTTTTACAAACCAATTACAGCTAGAGGAGCTTTTGTCTTAAATCTGTCTGGAGTTGGTCTTCAGTTGGGCAAGTGCTGGGGCCTTTGGGGAGATGGATTATATTTGTATGGCCTCTGATCTGCAATATTTTAATTTCACATTCTCTCCTGTTCTTACATATGAATGTGACAGTTTGAGGTAGTTGAATCTTGGATTGTTGACTAGAAGTGATTCACCTTGTTTATGAAAGAAATTCATCATCTAGGAGAAAGTGAGAGGGTCCAGGTAGATAAGAAAGAGGTTTCTTATGAATTGTATGTAAGTCAGTTCTGGGTTCTGAGAGATGTGTTCCCAGCATGGAAAATGATCCAGCATAAGAACCAGGTCGTTTCAGAATCTGTAAGAGTACACAAATGTGGGATAATTTCAGCAAGGGTGGTTACATTTCAAAAGAGCTTCAGAGACGATAACAGTGGGCTGCTCCTTTCAGGACTTTGGGTAAGGAAAGTAGCAGGCTCTTGTCTCTTGGGTAGCCTACCAACGTGCAGACATTTAGAGAGTGCAGACTTTAAAATGTGCCAAGTTAATGCAGCAGGCAATCAAGAATTTAGGGCACTGGCATTAAAAAAAAGTCACTAAAAAACCAAAAAACACAACCAGCCAGTAAATCTAAAGCAGCAAGAAAGGGAGGCATTTGGAGCCATGCACTATTTATACCCTCACAGTTGTGACCTTGCTGTCCGTCAGCCCTCCTTTCCTCTCTCCCTGGTACCTCCTTCACGTCTGCTTAGTGGTAGCTTATGTACAGTGGACCATTGAACAACAAGGGTTCACTTACACATTGTCCACTTATTCATGGATTGTTTTCAATGAGTAAAATATAGTACTGTAAATGTGTTTTCTCTTATGTTTTTCTTAACATTTTCTTCTCTAGCTTACTTTATTATAAGAGTACGGTATATAATAACTTATAATGGTATATAATACTTATAAGTATATATAATACTTATAACTTACAATATACATGTTAATTGAGTGTTATTGGTTAGGCTCTGGTCAACAGTAAGCTATTAGGAGTTAAGGTTTGGGGGCCCAAAAGTTATACATGGATTTTTTTTTTTTTTAAAGATTTTATTTATTTATTAGAGAGAGAGCACGAGAGGGAAGAGGGTCAGAGGGAGAAGCAGACTCCTTGCTGAGCAGGGAGCCCGATGTGGGACTCGATCCCGGGACTCCAGGATCATGACTTGAGCCGAAGGCAGTCGCTTAACCAACTGAGCCACCCAGGCGCCCTATACATGGATTTTTTGACTGCAAGGGGGTGGTCAGTGTCCCTAACTCCCACGTTGTTCAAGAGTCAGCTATACTTCAGACTTGTGTGTTGGTGTTAAAGCAGATAGGGGATGGGGGCAAGAGGGACTGCAAGTACGTTTATCTGTAAGTGCATTTTGTACAATTAAAAAAATTCACAAACTAGAGAATAGTTTTTGGTATGTTTCCCATTTTGTCTTCATTCTTCTGAAGCGGACGCTGTGTTCCAGAATGTATAGCCTCTATTTCTTCCAGTGTCCTTCCCCTGCTCCTTGTGTCTTCCTGCATGTCTTCAGTATCTTCTTACCGCCCCGCCTTGGCTCGAGTCATTCCTCTGAGACTCTTGCGCCCCAAGTGGCAACACAGAACCTGGGCTTCCCTGACTTGTGTACTTGCCCCCGAACAAATTTAATGTGCAGCTTCATTTTTAAGAGGTAGACTTCCCAGCTGCTCCTGGCAGTAACAGTATATCTGCAGAGCAGTACAGATTTCACAGAACTTCCAGATTCTGCTCCCAGTGCTAATAAAAGTTACTCTTCATTTGAATGTAAATGGTATCACTCGACCTATCTTTGCCACTTTCTGAAAACTTTTTGAGATTAAACATCCAGTCGTGTAAGTGCAGTAATCTTAAGTATACAGCTTGATGAATTTTTAGGTATGTATATACCTGTGTATCCACCACCCAGATGGACATAAAATACTCTATCAGAAATCTCGGAAGGTCCCCATTCTCAGTATTTTTTTTTATGCCACAAGTTAACCGTCATTCTGATATCTATCATCTTCAGTTAGTTGTGTTAGTTCTTGAACTTTCTGGATTCCTACTTTAGGTGCCCTTTTGATTTTAGTTTTTGTGATAGAACATTTTGCCTGTGAGATTTATGCATGTTGTTACATGTATCAGTAATGGTTTCTTTTGTGTATAATATTCCATTGTGTAAATAAATTATACTTTGTTTATGTGTTCTCTTATTAATGGGCAGTTGCATTGTTTCCAGCTTGGATCTGTTGTGTTAAAGATGCCTGTGAACATTCTTGTATGTCTTTCGGTGAACATGGACATTTGTTTCTCCTGGTGTATACCTTAGAATGGTATTGTTGGGTCATAGGGCAGATGAATGTGGATGGATTTGGGCTTTTTTGACTTTGCAGCTTCATTAATCTGTTCTGCTTATTTATTACTTGGGGTACCTGATGATGAATGGCAAAGGAATGGACTTTAAAGGATTGGGATAGTGTATATCTGAAACCAGCCTACTACTAGCTCTGAGGCATTAAGAGGATAATGAAATCTGTTTTGAATCTGTATAATGAATCATTATAATGATGACTTTTCTTGGTTGTTGTGTAGGGAATAAGATTGAAATAGGATATAGTGTATAGGAGGGGCTCCTGGGTGGCTCAGTTGGTTGAGTGTCTGACTCTTGATTTCAGCTCAGGTCATGATTTCAGGGTCATGAGATCCTGCCCCACATTGAGCCCCACGTTTGGCTCCATGCTGGGCTGGAGCCTGCTTAAGATTCTCTCTCTCCCTCGCCCGTCCCCCTCCCCCCCCCGCATGCTCGCTTGTGCACATGCTCTCTCTCTCTCTCTTTTGCTCTTAAAAAAAAAAAAAAAAAAATTTTTTTTTTTTAAAGATAATGCATAGGAGACCTTAAACATTCCTATGTTTTTTGTTTTGTTTTCCTTTTTAGAGAAATCTGATCAACCAATGATAGGCAATTAAGAGGAAAGCGTTTGACTTTAACACTATTAATTTTGAACTTTCCTAGCTTTGCCTAGGACAATCATCTTTGTGCATTCACCACCATAGGAAAAATGAGTCAAGAGGTTAATGTATAACTTTGTCAGTTCAAAAAGCACCTCTCTGCTATATGGGTTGTCATGCTGTCTTCTCTGCCATTATTAAGGGATACATCTCTGCAGACTCTTACCTAATTATCTCTATATCCAATGGTTCTTTTTAAGTGCTAGCTTTTTGTCTAACAGCTTCCTCTTCTTCAGTTGTTTCTTCATACCTTTAAGTATTGAGACCCTATGTGTCCAGGCATTTACTAATTGCTGGTATTGTAGCATTATGGACTTGATGAACTAGAAACCGCATTATAATTGCAAACTATATTCTGAACAAATTTGTATGTCATTGCAATTTCAGTTTATAGCACAATATAATTTTTGGAGCACATTTAAAAAGTATAAAAAGATTTCAAAAATAGATTCCAAGTGGTTTATTGCTCTCCATATATACCTTAACTAGGACTTCTTGAAATCACTGTTTTCATCATGTCTCCATATGGTTTTCTAGGCCACCTACCACTACCGTTTTGGCCATCAAGTATAAGATCAGCATGCTGAGGAATTTTGAATATTTTGCCTGACTCTAATTATAATTCAGCTTCTCCTACTAAGTTAATCTTCCCCAAACCCAAACAAATTTCTTTTTTTGTGAGGGGTGAAGGTTTTGAGGGAGGAAAGTGCTGTTACCATTTACATGTGAATTCCTATATAAAGCAAATCTCTAGACTTGAGTGGTTAATAACTAATGCTGTCCATGGTTATCATTTGACCAGTTACAGTTTTGTGGGTTATTTTTGGTGAATTTCAAGGTGAGTAAGCTGTGCCATCATCTCATCTGGTATATTGGGGTACTTTGCCTCCTTGATTAACTGAGAAAGTTTCAACTAAGAGGGGACAGCTAAACAAAGAAATACTTATATGCCAAGGATAGAAGATTTACAGAGACCTAGATATTTAAAATAAACACATAGTCCTACTTAAACTGTTCTGTAACACTCACCAATCTCTTCCATCCTTTTCTTTAAGTTGTCAGCTTTGAGAACCTGAAAGTTCTAGTTTTCATTAAA
Source organism: Zalophus californianus (assembly GCF_009762305.2). NCBI lineage: Eukaryota > Metazoa > Chordata > Mammalia > Carnivora > Otariidae > Zalophus > Zalophus californianus. The sequence continues at coordinate 82,373,878 of NC_045606.1, forward strand.
ATTTCTTTATCCGTGGTTCAGAGTGAACATCTATCTGGTTTTACTGGTCATTTGACCTCATTCCCAATACCCAGTTTTCCTTGAAAGCTGTTAAAATTAGCTCATCTCCCTGCCAGAAGCAAGTTCTTCCTCTCACTCATTCAAAGCACTTGTGTCTTTAAATTATCCTGTTTGATTTTCTTTGAAGGCACGTCTTTTGTAATAGCAGGAATGACTGGTATAGTATTTTCCAAAGCTTTGCAGCTAAACACATTGTTGTTCAAAACTACTGGCTGATTTTGAGCCTCCTCAAGAGTTGTGTCCAGAAATTGATTGATTTAAGATTAGATTGTTGGTCTTTGGTATTGATCTCAGAAATATCTAGGACTCTGATTTGTAATTATTCTTGTAATACGATGGAAAGAGCTTTGGTGTGATGAGATCTATTCTTCCTTGATCTTCCCTTTGCTTTGCAGTCACAGGGTGAAAACTAACCACAAAGAGTTGGTTTATCTGTAAGAGGAATGTTTGGAGTTGACTGGGAAGAGCATGGATATGTCCTCAGGGGTCATATTGGTAACCAGTAGTTTGCTAGGGCTCTTAGGGCTGCAGTGACAACATACCACAGACTGAGCAGCTTAAAGCTCAAATTTATTTTCTCAAAGTTGTTGAATTTGGGTTCTTCTGGGGCCTCTGTCCTCGGCTTCCAGGTGGCCTGCCTGCTCGATTACTTTTCACATGATCATCCCTCTGTACATGTGCAACCCTGGTGTCTCTCTGTCCCTAATCTGTTCTTAGAAGGACACCAGTCACATCATCAAGTGCCCACCCTACTGACCTCATTTTAACCTAATCACCTCTTAAAAGGTCCTATCACAAAATGCAGTCACATTTTGAAGTTTAGCACATGAATTTGGGGGGAGACACAGTTGAGCTCATAACAATAACCTCAATTTACCAGGCAGCTTAGTCCAGCGGAGAGAAGACTTTGCCCTGTGACTTTATGTTCACGACTATGACTGAGTCCCAGGTTAGGCTTGACACATCATGCTGACTTTCATCTGTAGAAGGCTAGATATTCTTAAGTAAATTCTAAGTTGAACTCATGCTGTTTCAGGTTTGTAAAATCCTCTTTATTTTTAAGGAATAATTGCGAAAGAAATGGGATATGCAGTAGCATCCTATCCTTTGTTGGGACCAAGCAGTCAAACTGACTAAGTTGTGGGTGGCTTATAAAGGTACATAATTTTTATCAGAGTAGTCACCCTCAGAAAGCTCTGTTTAAGGAAAGGATTTAAAGGAAGAGTCAATCCTGGTATCTGATGTTCACTGTAGCATGATCTCTCAGAAAAAGTAGTAGTCTAAATAGCCAGAAATAAGGACTAGGTTAAGTAATTCTGGAGTATCAGTGGTCCATTAAGATTTTCTTCAGTTGAATTATTATTTTTAGCGTAGTGTAGAAACCTTAAGTGTACAGTTTGCTGAACTTTTACATTTGTATATAGCTGTGCGTTGCAATTCTGTATCTATGAATATGATAGATTATGTATCTTCTGGGAAGATTATTAGGTACAATGTTAAGTGATCAAAAAGGCAGAATAATTCTATTTGTACTACAATTATAATTGTACAAAAATATTAGCATGGGGGTAGGACTTAAAGGGAACTGTTTTTAGAGCATGGTTAAATAGTTGGGTTTGGATAAAAAGTGGAGTGATTTTTTTTGTTTTTTTTTAATTTTAATTTCCTTTAAGGTTTTCTTTTTACTGGACTTGTCTATATAACTGACTCTCCTATTTCAAAGATGCATTTTGATGAGGAAATGTCACATTAAGGCTTTCCTGCATTGGGCCTCTCTCATGCTGTGGGTAACTATAATATATCTTTTGAGTTCCTCCAAAACAGTGGTTCTTAACTTTTTTGATTTGAGGACTCATGTGTATTAAATTTATTGAGGACCCAAAGAGCTTTTGTTCATATGGATTGATTGTATCTATTGATAACATAGTGTTTGGGAAATGAAAATGGAGACATTTAAAAGTATTTAATTCATTAAAAATAACAGTCATAAGCCTATTATGTTAACAAGTTTTTATGAGACCTATTTTCCCCCCAAAACTGGAGTGACATTACTTTTATTTTGCAAATCTGCTTAATATATGGCTTAATAGAAGACCGCTGGAATCTTACCTGCTTCTATATTTTCTCTGTTTTGATGTATTATTTTGGTTGAAACGTTTGAAGAAATTTTAGCTTCACACACATAAGTAGTTGGAAAGGGAGGAAGAGAGAGGAGCTGGGGGTCTTTGGTTTACATTTGAAAACTGCACTAACACAGCTGTGGATATTTCCCAGGTGACATTGTCAGTCACACTGAATGTACTACCTGAACCTTGTAGAAAGCTTTTGACTTAAGGTATGTGTGGCTATAGATTGTGGCTGGTAATGTTGATAAGAAAAGGTACCATCTATAAATCAGTATCTTCTGACAGTCCACTTCTGTTGTTCACTTATGGTTAAAACTTAGATGCAAGTAGTCACCTGAAAGAGTGAATATGCTCTCTAATTACACCTAGGGAAGATAAATCCCTGGAATTGTTGGCCGACCCCCGGTGTCAGGTAACAGAAACAGTCTGTCTGGAATTATGCATCCTGTGAGTCCCTTGTTTAATAACTAACACAAGCTGTTTTCTGAACATTTGGGACTCTGCCACCATTAAGTTTTATAAATACAGCACTGGTTCCCAAACATATTCATGTGGCCTAACTCCTACAACTCATGTTCTATGGAAATATTTAATGCTGTCGTTTTAATTCAGGATAAGTCTCCAGTAGAAAATATATTATACATTAAGTTATATAAAATCAAGCATATGTGTGTAACCAAAATATGCCTTCTATTAATAGTAATTAATGTAATATACTAGTAATATGACTTGATATTGGTCATTGACTTATTGCCATTTGACATTTGATAGCAGATGCTCTTTTTCATTAAAGAAAAAGTTAGGGCCAGAAATCCCAACTGAGGCTCTTCTATTTACTAACCTAATTTTTGGTAACATTATTTTAAATGGTAACACTTTTTCTATTTCAAAAGCACTAGTATTCTAGAAAAAGCTACTAAAATATTGTCAGGGTCTAGTAAGCCATTTGCAACGACATGGATAGAACTGGAGGGTATTATGCTGAGCGAAATAAGCCAATCAGAGAAAGACATGTATCAGATGACCTCACTGATATGAGGAATTCTTAATCTCAGGAAACAGACTGAGGGTTGCTGGAGTGGTAGGGGTGGGAAGGATGGGGTGGCTGGGTGATAGACATTGGGGAGGGTATGTGCTATGGTGAGCGCTGTGAATTTTGTAAGACTGTTGAATCACAGACCTGTATCTCTGAAACAAATAATACATTATATGTTAAAAAAAAAAAAAAAAGAAGGTAGAAGGAGGGGAAGAATGAAGGGGGGCGGAATTGGAGGGGGAGACCAACCATGAGAGACTATGGACTCTGAAAAACAAACTGATGGTTCTAGAGGGGAGGGGGGTGGGGGATGGGTTAGCCTGGTGATGGGTGTTAGGGAAGGCACGTTCTGCATGGAGCACTGGGTGTTATATGCAAGCAATGAATCATGGAACACTACATCAAAAACTAATGATGTAATGTATGGTGATTAACATAACATAATAAAAAAAAGTTTAATTTCAAATACTGATATAACTACGGGGTAGAACTTAATTCCAATCTGAATATTATGGCTTTTGCAACAGTAATCCGTTGCAAAGGTTTCAACTGACATCTTACCTGTTGGTATTAAAGGTTTCATCTCTTTTGCTAGAGAAGCACTCTCCCATCCTTTACCCATTCCTGCATAATGGGTACTTTCACATTTCTTTTGGTTAGCTCCATTTAGTAGGTGCAGTGTGTGCATGTGTGAGGTACTTGATTAGGGAGATTTTGCTTTTCATGGTCCTTAACTCTGGAAGGAACTCCACATATCCTCATTAGGTTTCTGATTTTGCTGTATTGTAGTTGCCACAGAAGGCTTCCTCTGCCCTGGCCCGCCATCTTCAGTTTGCTTGGTGTAGTCAGATTAACAAAACCAAGCCTACATGCATGTAGCAGGCTGAGATTTTTATCAGAATGTCTTTTTATATTTGTATATTTTTATTATTGTTTGTATATTTGAGTTAATTTCCAGAAATCCTGTCATTTCCTTTTTTGCATTTCTATGTCAAAGTGAAAGATTTGAGATCAGAAAAAGAATAATTTGTAAGTTGGTACCAAATGATGTTTCTAGGACTGGCTTGTAGGATCATATGTGAGTTTTTCAAATTGGAACCTTTTCTAATGGGCCCCTGGGAAATGTCTTAGCTAAATTGCAGCAGTGACTGGTGAAGTCGATCGAGGTAAATTGCTCCCATTGCTGAGGGTCAGAAACCAGGCAGTCGAAGCTAAAATTCCTGGGGAATCGGGCAGAACTACTGCAGATGGTTTCCCCCTTGAATAAAGAAGGGGGCTGGTGTCACTGGTGATGAATGAGAGGAGATTAAAGCCTGATTTTGCAATGAATTGGCAACATGGTCTTTGGGAAACTCAAGAGAAATTTATGAAAAGACCATCAAAATCATTTAGGTGATTCTTTTCAATATTGGCTACAAATGATATCTGAGAACACATTGAGAGAACACATCGAATAGTTTGTATTACAGAAAAGTAGCACCAGGAAACTTATTGTGTATACCTTCAGTGAGCTCAGAGGATGAGGGATTCCCCAGATGATTTCTACTACCTACTAAGTCAACTGCTGAGCACTTAGATTTGCATTTAGAAAAAATAACCTGGCTGGGTTTTTAAAATTTTTTAATTAATTTTTTTTTTAGATTTTATTTATTTATTTGAGAGAGAGAGAGAGCTAGCCCACAAGTGGCGGGGGGCGGAGGGAGAAGCAGACTCCCCACTGAGCAGGGACCCCCCCCCCCCCCAAGCGGGGCTTGATTCCAGGACCCTGAGATCATCACCTGAGCCGAAGGCAGACACCCAACCGACTGAGCCACACAGGTGCCCCATCCTGGCTATTTTTGACTATTTATGGTAATTATGTTAAAATAGAGGTCATCAAGAAAGTACTTGTGATTGGTATTCTGATGTCCTGGCTTCTTTCTCAGACACCTACTGTATATTTCAGAAAGTCTTCTAATCTCTCAGCAAAATGGAAATAATAGTAAATCACAAAACTGGGTGACATCAGGTCTTTTGTAATTGATAAAATTCCATACTAACAACATCTATCTGTCCATTGTGCTGAATCTCTAGTAAGTACAGAGAGAACTAAATTAAGGACCAAGCTGATACTTAACCATTTTGAGACTGAGATCTTTCTGAGATGTGGCTCATTGAGTTGGTGGGGGTACATTGTGAATGTCTGGGAACACAATTTTTGTGTTTTTGTCAGTGGAATTTCTTATGTGTTAGTTTGGTGTCTCTTGGAAATACGTACCTTGTAGATGTTTTGGACGCTCAAATCTTTGTTTATCTAGGAGGATAAAGGAGTTGATGGCTCTCTGACTTGATGAGAATTGTGTAACTATCACTTCTAAGGGCCGAACTTCATATACTTAAGGTTTGTAGCTCTTCCAGACCATAAGATCATTTTTTTTTAAACCTGTTTTTCTTTCCTTCCTTTTTTTAAGCATTTGGGTGTTTATTCAGTATTCACATTTTAATATTACTTGGATGAACTTGTCATCATGTGATTAGAAACCATAATTCATGTTTAATGTCAAAGGTGGAAATTGTTGTAGAATTGCTCTGATATCAGTTCTTTACCTTCAAGAGTTAAGGCTTTGGATTACTGATGGATTGATTTTGGTTTGTGTAAGTTCTCCTACGGATCACTCCTTATTAGTCACTTTCTTACTGCCTCCCAGAATTATTCTTGCCAAGAATTTGGTGCAAGTAAATATTTTCCTGTTTTCCTCACCACTCTGTCCTTTTCGAATTCAGTCTGAGTTCCTCCAGGCTCTAGTGCCTGTGTTCTATGGTTTGTAAAGTGCTGTGTAGTTTTATAGCCTCTATAAATAACAAAATATAGCTCATGGCAATAACATTGTGGCACCCTACACGTTTAGAGAGTGTATGTTATAAAGACAGGAAGAGAGAGAGATATATCTTGGGTACAGAATGTCTGGCATGCAAATCTGTTCATCTCACATATATCAATACTGCTTCTGATTTTGTTCATTTGTTAGTAAATGACATCCCATGATCTTTGGGACATTTTATAGAGAGAAACTAGGTGTGATGCTGTATTCCTTTCTCACTACTCCTTTCCCCTTTTAACGTAGCAGAGATGAAGAGGGGAAAGCTGGTTGCCAGTGTGGTGAGATTTCCAACCAGATGCTTGTGTGCTAGGGGCCCAGCTTCCTATCCTGGTCCTCCTGGTTTTATTCAGTGGATCACTACAGATGTCATCACATATTTGGGAGATGTGAAGCTAGAAGTGATTTCCTATTAACCCTGTCAATATAGTTTGATAAAATGCAAATGTCTTTAAAATGGGGTAGACTTCCAATTAAAAGGCCTCCAGCAGGGATTCTGTTTTGATAATGAAAGTGGATAAGAAGGCTCTTTTTTTTTCCCCCATTGGTATGAATGCTCAGCTAAAATAGCTTGGTTTTCTCTCTGTAATTGGACTTGGCTAATGACGATCTAATAACTGAGGTTCTAATGATTTTAGCAAATCCATTAGCTATCTTTGGTGATCAGTGCTGGAGATTGAGACACAATTTCTGAATGGTAGTGGCATAAAGATAGTGGCATTTCTCTCTCATTCTAAGAAATCAACAGGAGTTAATGTTTATTTTCTTTAAATCTATAATCTGAGCGTTGTCCTAGGTCAGTAAAATACATATATGGCTTATCAGTGTTTATGTCTGGAATTGCCTTCAAAACCTGAAATTTAGAGACCTAGAATTGGTTTTGATGTGTAAATTAGGGGAAGGACAGAATAACACAGCTATGGAATTAATTGCAGGCTAGGCTCTATCTGAGATTCTAATTTCTAGTGTTCGTTTAGTCCTCTGGACCCTTTCCTTCCATACATAGCCCCAGGGAGGAACGTGGAAGAGGATATTCTGGTAAAACTGTTGAAGAAGTGAATATACCGTAGCATAATCTGGGACATGTATTGAGCTAGATTAGTTGTCAGGGATGGTTGCCCTGTTATCTCTCAGCACCTCATTAACAGCCTGTCACCCTCCCATCTTTCCTCAACATTTGTGTTCTCTCTGATTTTATTAAAAGTGTGTCCTTTCACTGTCATTTTTCTACCTTGTTCACTGCTCATTTCCAAGGACCTAGGTGTTTGTTTTGTATCACTTTCTTTTATAACAAACTTGTGAGGCAGAGCATGCCTCTTTGGTAGGACAGAATTACAAAGGCCTTAGAAAGGAAGTAACTGTCCTGGGTATGCTCTGTGACTCAGGACCGGTCTCCTAATTTACTTTGTTATTTAGATTCATAATATTTCTTTCTTTTCTTGTTTGCTTACTTGCTTTTTTTTTTGATGGGGTGCCTGGATTTTGCGGACCTCTTGATGTACAGTCCACAATCTCTTAGCTACCCAGACAAGGCCATAATTGTAAGATACCTGAATGGAATCTGTGGGGGGACTATTACAGAACAAAGAGATTTTCTCTAATCTTGATATTTGAAGAGTATTTTTTAATGAAATGATAAAATTGACTAAAGATTTTGCAGATGAGTAGTCTTGACTTTGTGTGAGCATTCCTAGGGTTGGAAGAGCCATTTTTCTCTGGTTTCAAACTTGTATAGATGATGTTCATATTCTCTGTAGCCAATTAATATAAGGGAGTTGTGGTTTTTAAATTTAAGTATCAGATGACAAATCACAGTGGAGTTGTAGCCTATTGGAACTGGAGTCTTAAGGTCAGAGTATGAGATAAAAATTATGTATAGTAAAAATCACCCGTGAAAAATTCCTTTATTGTCATTTTGCACAAACAAAAGGGCTTTAGGATGGTCAGATAACATTGTCTGGGACAAGGAACAGTTTAAAATGAAGTTTTTTCTCTGAGTGGAGTTGGGAGGGAACAGGGGATGGATAGACAGCCAACAGTATATAAACGTTTAAAATATATGGCAAATTCTTTGTCTTCATTGCACTTCTGGAATTCATAAGGAATTGCCCCTGGAGAAGTAAATCCCGTAAGATTCATGTTAGGTATTAGGAGAGTGAAAGGGGACACGTAAGGTCTTGACACTACTGGTGAAATTGTGTCAGCCGTAGACCCACAGTTAAAGCGGTCAAGAGGGAGGCCGTGGGCTTGTTTCAAGAGTCTCAGAAGCATTAGGGTGGAGTGTTTTTAAGAAGCGCCACAGCTAAACAACTCAACTCTGCTTTCTCTGGATGGTGAGTAATCAGAAGCCTGGGCTGTCTGGCCACAGGTCAGGCAGGTGTATGCTGTTTGCTCAGGGTAGGATAGAAATGTGTTTGCCTAGCTCTGCTGGATTTTTGGTGCCATTACTGGGTGACTTTCTACCTAGGGTATTGCATTATTGCTGAATTCTGAGGGCTGTTTTGGTTTTCTCTCTAGCAACATGTCCAGTTTTTCTCACAGCCCCTCCCTGGTATCTCATTTGTTAGGTATGTTCTGACCAGCTTCTATTCCTTATCCAGGTCTATTCCATGTATCTTATTCTTGAATGGGGTTATTCAAAATGTCCTTTCTTTTTCTGGTATAATGTCGGCAGACTTCTCTATATGTATGTGTGTATATTTAATATGGAATTCCATATTTATGTATCTTCTTGTATCTTTTCTATTCCCTTTGCTTTACAGAGGCGGCTGTATTAACTGCAACAGTGCCCTTTTGTAGCCCCACTGCTGGAGTGTGTGTTGCTTAGTCCTCTCTTGCTTTTTAAACTCTCAGCCTGTAATGAATGAAATAGTTTTTGACTCTTCCTGATAAGGATATTTATGGGTCAGACTGGCAGAATTCCACAGAAGCACATTAGTGTCATCCTTGAGTGGAAGCACTTATGTAGCGGCATCCTTCTGAATGGAGGGAAATGGAAAATGCTTTGGGACTTCTTGCTGCCTCTGGCCTGCCCAGCCATCCAGCTTTGCTCCACTCACCTTCACCAGAGTGCAGGATGCCAGGCAGTGAATACCAGGTCTTAAACCTGCAGACTGCTATTCATTCGTGCTTCCATTGCCCAGATATTTCCTTAGCTGCTTTAAAGAGCTTAAGTATTTTTCAGTGCCATATTCATTTTTGAGGGGGTACAAAGATGTTCCTGAATGTAGATGGGGATGGTAGTTGGGTGAGTCTAAGATAAAATACAAATAAAGACAATACAAGGTAGAATAAAAGTGTTCTAGAAAAGGCACAAAAACAACAAACCAGTGAAATTCAGAGCAAGAAGGAGGTATAGGGGTTGGGAAGTGCATAGTTTCATTGTGCTATAACTGGTACTAATGATAAATAGCATTGTACCATTTTGTAGTCCCCCCCCATGCCAGATAATTGGTAAAAGGTTTTCTGCACTAATTCTACACAAATCCAAAGCCCTATGAGGTGAAGGCTTTATTACCTTTATTTGCACGTGAGGAAACTGAGGCTTGGGAAGAAAAGTCAGGTTAACTTGTGCAAGGTCAAACCACTGGAAAGTGGTACCCTTGGGACGAGAATCCAGGCCTGTATCGAAGGTTGTACTTGGAACAACTACATCTTGCTGTTTAAATTCTCTTGATTTTTCAATTCAGTGCTTTATCTAGGTCACCAGTTCTTTCAATTAAAAAAAGTGTGGTGAAATGAATTTGTTGAGTAATTTGTGTTGTGCTAAATGCTTATTGCTATTTCATGCTATACACTTAATTGCTTCTATGTGCTTATTGCTTAATTACATAAAATGCAGTAGTCCCTTTATCATCTTTCTGCAAAACTGCTCCTTATTTATTATGACTTAAACCAATAAAAAAAATTTAAAAAAAGCAAGAGTGTGTGCTAATTTAAATTTTGGTGGCCAGACTTCTTGTAATGTTTTTTCTTTACGAATGCCCTGCTGTTTCATTGGTTGAAGTGTGGGTCTGGTCAGAATGCAGCTATTCGGGTAGAGGCATGAAACAGCTGTCACTGTGCAGCATCTTTTCCTGGCACCAGGTTGACATCTGAATTCAGTATTTTGGTGCAAGAGAAATGGTTCTTGGTAATTGTGTTGTCACAGGATCATACATCAAACAGAGCTGGGGGCTCTGTGTCTCTGCCAGTTGCCTTCTGATCATTATTCACTCTGAGTTAATGTAAAGAAAATGATCAGCTTGGGGCCACAGACTAATTCTTGGCATCTACATACTTTTGGTTTCCCAAAGGACCAAATTTAAGTTTATTTTCCCTAGATTGGTGTAAGTGATTTGGATGATGTTTGGTAAGCTACCTAGGTATCTTCTATCTTCTTGTGTTTCCATCTGGTTGGCACATAGAGTTTTAGCTATTTGAGGTCCACTTGCTGGGAGAGTGATTATACTTGATGTAAATGATGCATAATGAACATAAGGGGTGGGAATAGCTATAAGGTAAACTTGCCAATAAGATTTTTTAACTGTGATATATGAAAAGTAAAGCTTTGCATTTATGAAATAATCCTGCCTTCTTGACCTTATTGGAAATATACTGCATTTCTTTAATTCTTAAAAGATATATCCCTACCCAGCCTCCACATTTTAACATATCAGATTTCAGAATGAAACTTACTGTGGTAACTGACAGCTTTTAATGGCTCATAAAATAGTAGTTTGTCTTACAATAAGTGGAATTTTAGATGTGATTAAATATGATAGTTGCGTTCATCATTACTTGGTTCTAACTGCCACTGTGATCTCTATTCCTGTTGATTTGGTAAATTGCTTAGTAGATTTGGAATACCTGAGTTCTTCTGGTTCTGGCCTATTTACTTAAAAAGATGTGTTACTCACTTTTGTCATTGGTGTTTTCCTGCCCACTGGATAATTTTTGTAATACTTCAGTTTTTGTGACATTTGAGAATTGTAGGTAATGGAAAAGTTGCTGTCTAATATAAATGCACCAGAAGCGTAGTCTTCATAAATATAATCAGTGCATATGGACATTAAAGGAGGGGAGGGGAGCATATATTTCAGCAATAATTTATTTGGATTTAATGCTGTTTACCAAGATCAAGAGCAGTAGCTTTGTCCTTGAATCTTAGAGAGACAAAGACCTGGAGGAGATTGGTGAAGATACCTTTTCTCACAAGTCAAAATTAGATTTAAGTTCTTTAATGAATGGTCCTTTTCCACATGAACAAGGGTTTAGTATTTCCTTACCTACTCTGTAAGAATATTTTCCTGTGCTTGCAGTACTTTTACCTGTAGATAGTGGGATTTGTGCCCTTAGTTCTAAAGAGATGTCTTTGTGTTTTGTATCTATAAAATTTAAACAAACAACAACCATGATGTCATGTTTTTGACCCCTACCCTGCTTATGGATGATAATTTTTAGGATGGGAAGAAATAGACTGTGTTAGATCTGGTAATCTGTTTATACCAGATCTAGATCCACTCCTAAAACGTTAACCACATTTTATGCATTATTATGAATCATTAAAAAAAAATCACCCAGTTTCTCATCTCTGCCACCATGATGCTGACAAATGTAAGAGGGTATGTTAGAGGTCCATTTTGAGACTGTTGTTTACAGGCTGCCTAAAAATAATGAAATGTATAGTTTCCATTGTTTTAGTTACCAAGTTAATTTACTAGACAGACATCTCCAGGCAGTGTCTGGGAAGCAAATCCTATGAGCTAAAGACCTTTATTTGATACATTTGCATTGATAGCAGAATGAACCCTCTCTCATCTGTGCATCTGAGAGGTTGAGTATCTGGTAACTCTTACATCTTAGTCTTCAATTTATTCCTTAGTGATATATAATGGGTTTAATCACTTAATTTCAGTTAATAAGTATTTCACTATTTAACAGATCTTCTTTTATATTTGAAAATCTAGAGGATAGAAATCAATTTTTTTTTTTAGTGTGTTCTGTATTATGCTAAGCTTATTTGATTGGTACACATTAGACATTGCGAGGAAGAGAAGAATGAGCCGTGGTGAAATCCTTTACTCTTAGCCCTGTAAGAATGTAAGAGTACATTCCAACAATAGTGTTATGCATATGTGTAAATGAGTATGTATGTAAACATGTTAGAGATCATTAAACACCTTCATAATAATGATAGCTCGGAAGGACAAGGCTAATACTCCTGTAGTAGCAGATTTACTTGTGACCTAGATGAAACTGTTTTCCCCCCCCTTTCTGGTTGTGAAAGTACATATGGTCCCTGACTTATGATGGCTGGACTTAAAAAAAATTCTGCTTTATGATGATGCAAAAGTGATACTCATCCAGTAGAAACTGTACTTTGAATTTTGAATTTTGATCTTTTCCCAGGCTAGGGATACGCTCTAAGATAATCTCTGGTGGTGCTGGGCAGCGAGCTGCACCTGCCGCTCAGCTAGCCACTTGATCACAAGGGTAAAGGACCGATACACTTACAGCATTCTGGTTTTTACTTTCAGCACAGTACTTGATAAATTTACATGAGCATTCTGAGCATGTTTAAGGTAGGCTAGGCTTAAGTATGATATTGTGTAGGTTAGGTATATTAAATGCATTTTTGTCTTATATTTTCAGTTTATGATGGCTTTATCGGGATGTAACCCTGTTATAAATTGAGGAAGATTTGTAGATTCCTAGCCCCTAAAATGTAAGCAATATGTTTGGGAATGAAAATTGTTATTAGTCAGAGAGGGGATGGGATAAGGGTCAGGAATGTTTGTTGCACACATAATTTTGAAAGAAAAAAATGAAAAGAAAGCAGGTTTTTGCATTTTGTTAGCCATATTGAAGTTCTTTTGATTCAAAATGAGATGGCCACAAGTGTGTACTTTGGAAAGTATTTCTTGCTACATTAACTAAAATTTTATTCTCCCTCGTTTACTGCCTCCTTGAAGAGAACTTTCCCCCTCCATCGTGTGTTGATTTGTCTTCTACCAATGATGTAGTTCTAATACTGAGTATCTGTGGATAGGACATTATTTGGAAATAGGGTCTTTGCAGTTGTAATTGAGTAAAGGTGAGGTCATACCAGATCAGGCTGGGCCCTAAACCTGAAGTTCTCATAAGAAAATTGGCCACACACAGTTGGGAGAAGGCCATGTGACGACAGCGGCGGAGATGGGAGTGATACGGCTGGAAGCTAGGCACTGCTGGCACCCACCAGAAGCTGGAGGAAGGAAGGAAGTATTCTTCCCTAGAGTCCTCAGAGGGAGCTTGGCCCTGCTGCCTCTACTTTGATTTCGGAATTTGGACTCTCGACCTTGAGAGAATTAATTTCATGTTTTAAGCCACCAGATTTTGGTAATTTCTTATGGCAGTAGCCCTAGGACTCTGATACCTGGGGGTGCTCCCTGCCACCTTTTTTTTTTTTTTTTTTTTTTTTTTACATTTTACATCTTACATCTTGTAAGTAAGAATGACTTTCTTTCCTTTCCTTTTTTCTTCTTCTTCTAAAATCACACACATGGTTTTTTTTAAGTGAACATCAGGTATGGCAAGGCTTGCTCATTTGGAATTTCAAAATGTTGCTTTGAAATGCTTCAGTTGGTCTTTAAAAGAACTGGCATTTATGGAAATTGTGAGTGGGGGCTAATTTCTAAACATTATTGTCCCTCCTGTGGACAAGATGTCCCTTCATGCTTCACCTTTGGGAGCACCCTGGCTGCCCTAGTGAAATTAGGAAACATTTTTCTAGCTTCTCTGTTTGTAGTTCTTCCAAAGCGTCTGTCTCGTTTCCAAGGATCTTGTCATTCTAAGTGTTGGCACTGGTGAAATTTAGTTGAGAGTAATGAATGTAGAACAGAGTTTGGCGTCTTAAGAGTTTGACGTCTTATGAGTTGTGTGGTATCTGTTTCTCTCCTATGACCTTTTCATATGATCATGGGCAAATTGTCTCCCAGCTCTTGTTTCTGGAAAATAAGAATGGCCATTTAAATTAAATTAACTCTGGGTATAATTTTTTTAAAAAGGTAATTAAGTAAAAATTCAAAAGACCTTAACAGACTTTATGTAGATCACCCTAAACTTCTGATGTTTGTGACTTGTGTATATGTTACTTTGTCTTCTGATAGTTAGACTTGTTCATGCAGCCACTTTTTTTCTATTTTTATAAACAGCTTTATTGGGACATAATAGATATGCAGGAAGTCTGCACATATTTAAAATAGTTTGGTAAATTTTTTGAGAAACATGTATACCCATCAAATCACTATAATTAAGATAGTGAACATACTCATTCTCCCCAAGTTTTCTTATGCCCCTTTGTATCTTTTCCCATACACCCTCTAGTCACTGATCGCATTCTGTTACCATAGTTTGTATTTAAAATGGAATCATACAGTATCTCCTCTTTTTTTAAATAATTTTTTTAAAGATTTTATTTATTTGAGAGAGAGAGAATGAGAGATAGAGAGCACGAGAAGGAAGAGGGTCAGAGGGAGAAGCAAACTCCCCGCCGAGCAGGGAGCCCGATGCGGGACTCGATCCCGGGACTCCAGGATCGTGACCTGAGCCGAAGGCAGTCGCTTAACCAACTGAGCCACCCAGGCGCCCTCTCCTCTTTTAATCTGCCTTCTTTCACTCAGCATAATTACAGATTCATCGTGGTGTGGTGTGTATCAGTACTTCATTCCTTTTTATTGCTAAGTAGTATTCCATTGTAGGACTGTACCATGATTTGTCTGTTTGCCTGTTGGTGGCGATTTGGGTTGTTTCTGCTTGCTTCCAGTTTTTGGCTATTTATGTGGAAAGTTCTATAAACATTTGGATATATATTTCCTTTGGATATATATTTTCTCACCTCACGGGTAAATAGCCTGGAGTGGGATGGTTGGATCTGCATCTTTCTAATGCTTTTCTATGGTTCCTTCCCTGGCCTCAGGTGGTTGCTATTTTCTGCACACCCCTGTGCTAATCAGTACTATGCATAAGGGGGCTCTGTGAGGATCTCAGCGGTTCGCAGTCTGTGCTCTCCTCTCTTCATGTGTGCCGTGAACCCCAGCTATCTTGGTTTCCCCAGACCCTTGTCTGTTCCCACTAAAACCTCTAGGTAGTAAGCCTCCCTAGGGCTCATTTGTGTCCTGTCTTTTAGGGATTGCTGTCCTTTGTTCCCTGTTATGTAGCATATTAGAAACCATATTTCAAAATGTTGTTGTAGGGCACCTGGGTGCCTCAATCTGTACGCGTCTTCCTTTGGCTTAGGTCGTGGTCCTGGGGTCCTGGGATCGAGCCCCACATCAGACTCCCTGCTCAGCGGGGAGTCTGCTGCTCCCTCTCCATCTGACTCTACCCCCTGCTCGTGCTCTCGCACTTTCTCTCTCACTCTCTCTCAAATGAATAGATAAATTTAAAAAACCTTTAAAAAATGTTGTATTTTTGTCTATTCTAAGCAGGAGGGAAGATTCGATCCTTGTTCTATCTTGGTTGGAAATGGAAGTCCCACATTTTTTTTTTAATTAAGGCACTTTTAATTTTATGCACACGCATATATATTCCACTATGCTAATATCCTGTTTTCTAATTATTCCCTTGTTCTAGATTTCAATTTTTCTTAATAGTACTAAACATACACCTTTTTGTCCTATTTAGGATTATTTATTTTAGAACTATATTCTTAAAGTGGTTAATAGGCCAAAGGATATACAAGCTTATTTTCGGACTGCACCCCATAAATACTTTGCTACATATTATTTGGTTTGGTTTTGTCACTATTTTTGTTAGATTTCTCAGATTAACAGGACCTTAGAATTATTTTCATTTGCATATAATATTGCTAGTAAAGATGAGCATTTTACATGTGTTTTACCACATTTATTTCCCTTTACCATTTATCTCCTTTGATTACTTTTAAAGGAGAATAATCATTTTATTGACTGTATGTTCGTATCTTTCTAGTGTGGCTTTCAGATGAATTTACTATATGCTTATTTTTCTATATTGGGATATTTTATTTCAATACATTTCATTTTATAAAACTATTTTTTGTTGTTGTTGTTTTAAGAGCATTGATCATTTTACATCCTAAATGTATTGTCTTCCCATAGCTGGGTTTAAATCTTTCGTAAATCTTTCTCCATCCTGTTCCCCATTTACTTACTTGCTTTAAAGCTTAATTTTGTGATACAACTGGAAGTTTATTGCAGTGCCGGTTGAAACAAGCAAAGTTCTTGTTAGAAACCAACTCTCTTGATACAGAAGTGACTGGCATGCCAGTTCATTCCAGCCCAGCTCAAACCATCCCTTTAAAACTGCTTGTTGAAACCCTGGTTTTTCATTCAACAAATTGCTTCTCTGAAACAGTCATACAGATATTCTGGAAGCCTGCTGAACTTCAAGAACTCCCTAGTGATGAAACACTTGTGTTGTTTTTAGTGCAGAAGTTTAATCATTTCTGAAAATGAAAATTGGCTTTAATATGGACCCTGGCCAGTGCATGAGGTGTGGTTGGAATCCCTGAGTGTTGTGAATACATATATGTAGAGTATGTGTGTGTATTTCCTCAAGTTGCTAGCTGCTACTTGGAACTCTCAAGCGGCCTAGGTTTGAATGGCCGTAACAAATATTTTTTTGATGGTTCCCAAGGTGCCAGGTACTGCTTGACATATATTATAGATTTAATCCTAATAACAGTACTTGACATATATTATAGATTTAATCCTAATAACAGTATGTGGTTGAAAGGATTTATGCTTACCAGTTACAGATGAGCAGACTGAAGCACAGATAGCTTAGTAAACTTTCCCAAGATGATGCTGCTAAAAAGTGTTAGCTAATAAAGTTTGAAGGAAGAAAAATTAATTCTCTGACATTATACTTCATTTTGAGTCTGTTAACTGCACTGTGGAATCACAAAGCAGTTCGGGGTCCAACACAGTCAAAAAGGGTCACAGGCACAAAGCACAGTTATTGTGACTAAGCAGGTAAGATGTGGTATACCGACCGTGGAGCAGGAACAAGGTGCTGTCAGTACGCTGTGAAGCTTGAATGGTGCCATACAGAATTTGCCCGGTCTGGTTCCCTTTTTCTTTGAAACTAGAACTATTTTTTCTCAGGAAAATGAACATTGTTAGGATTATAAGCTTTATCATCTTAATAGAAATGTACTGGTCTCCATAATAGAAACTTACTGGCTGTATAATGAACAGGTACTTCTAACTCCGCTTTCTAATGAGCACATGAATTCATATCGACCCTTTGCTCTTGTGGCCAAACTAGCATACGATCTTCATTTCATTGGCTCTTGTCCTGTTCTAGAGCAAGGCCCAGTGGAATCTGAGTAATCCATTTGTTTGGGTTGACTTTTTTTTTTTTTTTTAAAGATTTTATTTATTTATTCGAGAGAGACAGAGACAGAGGGAGAAGCAGGCTCCCAAGGAGCAGGGAGCCCGACACAGGACTCAATCCCAGGACCCCGGGATCATGACCCGAGCCGAAGGCAGACGCTTAACCAACTGAGCCACCCAGGTGCCCTGGGTTGACTTTTAATGCACGGCATAGCATTTGACATTGCTCTAGTTAAAAGGATCTGCCAGTTTTCCTCATGATTTTTATGTGCCAACTTTGATTATCTATTAAAACTAAAGTTTATATTTATCTTGTTTCATTTAAGATTCAGTGACTTGTTGTTGTTTTAAGAAGATGGGAAATATTTGGGGCAGTGATGCTTTAAATTAGAAGATGAATGTGTTTGAAGTTTTGTATCCTGGAGGCCAGACTGTGGAGTATGCAGTTTCCTGGGCACAACAAGAATATTTTAATAAAATACTCCTGTTACCCAGGAAATAATTCTTCTCTTTCTATTCTGCAGACCTTCCCTGGGGATAGTGTAGCAAAGGCCCGTAAGTGTAAGTATTAAGTAAAATGTGTCAAAATGGTACTACCTGTGTAAGTGGGTATAGTGAAGAAATTAAGGAAAGAGACTGTGTGTATGTACAGTTCCAGTTACTGTGCTGTTTAGACATCCAAGTGCAGGGGTAGTATGAAACAGTGGGTATTTCTTAAAACCAACAGTTCAAGGTATTTATGGCCAAGCCACAGGAATGTGTATGTCAGGGTAGTGTCCACTCTTCCAGGCCGGTGCTTATGCAAAACCAGGCTCCATTCAACTCCCAACTCAAAACAGAAATTTCTGCTCAGGCACAGTTAGTTTTAAGAATGTGATGACCTTTTATCCTCTGGGATCTGTGGATTTAGGGAAGGTACATTCCTCTTCTGTTCCCATCCACAGACTTGTGATACCTTTCCTCCATAGTCTTCACACCCACCTCCTAATTTTTAGCCATTAGGGCCCTTTTTTATCCTTGTTCACAAATAGTGAATTTTATTACTATAAGTTGTTGTATACCATAGAGTGGAGTGTATTTTAGGGTGTTGAAAGGGAAAGCTCAATGTATTTGTCAGCTTACAAAAGAAAATCAGTTGACTGAGATTTTTATACTCTAGCATAGAAATTTTTTTACTATAGCAGAGCACATAATGAACCCTCGTACATTTTATAAGGGAGAGACCCCTTGTTTGGGGGTTTTATTATGTGTCCCCCTAAAAACCTTGCTAAAAGCAGGTACCCTCATTCCTTGCAGTTGCTGTTGCTCAGCCTTGCTCAGCCTTGTGGCTCTGTCGGGCTTTCTCCGAAGTTTGCACTTGATGTTAAGTTCTGCCCCCTACCTTCCACGTAGAGTTTCTTGACCCTAACTGGTCACGTTTCTCTACCCTCTTGCCAGTCCCATTTACGTGTGTCTTCCAATCACTTGCCTTGTCATTGTTAACATTAATTTCTGAATTGAGTGCCATATGTAGAAAGAGGACAGTTTGTAGTCCAATTGACCAGGGTTTCAAGTCTATTTCTGTGACTGAGTAGTGACTAACCTTGGATGAGTTAATATATTTGAGCTCTGGCTTCTTCCTTTGTCAAGTCATATTGTTGAAATCTTAGTCTTTGGAATATTAAGTGGGTCATACATAGAGCCTGTGCATATTAGGCATTCGGATATTATGTAGTTATCTAATAATTATTTTTGCCAGTCAAGCTTATTTAGTAGCTCTGACTCACTTTGGATCCCTAAATAAGAAAGTGCCTAAAAGCAGCTTCTGGCTTTTCATTTATTGCACAGCCACCTCACCTAACTCAGAGCTGCTGGCTGCTTCCCTTAGGTCAGATGAGTTTTTTTTTTTTTTCCCATGTTGAAAGATTTATACTAATAATCTTGGCTGGTATTTTGAATGGCCTATTCTCAAGTGTCATTTTAAGTTGATTTGTTATGCTAATGCCTTAACAAATAATGTGCTTCCTAATTAGTCCATATGTAATAAGGCAAGGTACCGACCTGCATACTTGCATACCACATTTTCTATGCAAAAAACCCTTAGCTCAGCTTTGCACTGTGGGGGGTATTATTGCTGCACATAAAGAAGTCTGTTCTTTCTTGGACATGAATGGTAGTGACATATTACGCTAGAGTAAATCATGAAAGCTAGGGATATGTGGTTGTTGGAGTCATTTAAAATTGGTTTGGATAGTGTGCTGTTGAACAGAACACCCTCTGAGTAGTTCTGGTCCTAATTATATCTCCCTCTACCAGTATAATGGCCTCCTGACTGGCCTCCTTACCTCCAGTTGTCCCTCTTCTAATCCAGTTCTATATATGGTGCTAGATTAATCTTCCTGAAATATGCCTCTGATTCTACCACTCTCCTTATCCTAAACTTTCCTAGAGAAAAGGGCCAAACTTCTAAGGTCCCATGATGCGGCCTAAGCTTCCAAACTTACTTGTCATAATATTCTTTATATACTGTTGTTTTTAGAGTAGTTTTTAGTGAGAAGTTGGAAGTATGTATGGACAGTTTTTTGTGTATGTCACTGGGGGACATATTTAGTGGGTGGGGGCTAAAAGTGCCAGATGGGACAGTCCTACTTGTGGCAGATTTGACCTAGCCCTAGTGGCCTCGGTGTATCCATTGAGCAGCGGTCTCACACAACTCTGACCAACTCGATTGTGTTTTTCCATACATGCTTCATGCTTTCTTTATACTTTTCCTAATCTGTCTCCAGCCTAGAATACTCTTTCCCCTTATTGGTATACAAGTTTACCCCCTTGTCAATATTCAGATAGGACCATCTGCACAAAGCTTCCTGAAATTCTTTGTCAGAATTAATCGTTCATCCTGAGTTGCCATAGCATTTTTATCCATAAACATAAACCTGTCTTGTTTAATGGTACCATTTTCTATTTTGCATTGTAGGCACATACCTCATCTCTATTACTAGACTTTTAGCTCCTTTGAAGGTAGATTTTATGTTTGATTCATGCTTGTATCCCCAGCATATGCAGCATGGTTCCTTGTAGGTCATGAGCACTTGCTTTATTTAGTGGATGAAGACGTCTGTTCCTCCCTTGAAGCAAGAACAAGTTCAGGAATTGCTGCTGGTTACTTGAAAATCCCCATTAAAGGGGCTGAATCATTTTGTGGTAGTTTTGGTTTCTCATATATTTTATAAGTTTTATAATCACTCCCAGATCACACTGACTAAAGTGTGGTAACTTCTACTTGTGAAATCTTGCCAACACGTGAAACAATTAGAAGATGGTTTCATTTTATGGTGAGTGGAATTATATTCTTTGGAGGAAGCAGTAGGATAGAGTCAGAAGTCGTTTTTACAAATTGGGATAATGTGGTATCAAAATTGCCAGTCTTTTAATGTGCACGGGTCCAGTCTCCTAATGTTACAACTCGTTTGAGGCTCAGTGAGGTTAACTTGTCGAAGGCAACAGTATGAATCCCAGTGGAAATAATTTCAGCATTGTCGTATTTGTTTTCTTTGACATCTCACATTTGTACTTAAAATCACCTGCCTCTTCTTTGTAATTTTTCTTCTTGACATAATGAAAGCCGATCCTGGTGTTCTGTTTAGGGTTTAACTCACTAATCATAATGACACCGTTAGTCTTTCTTATCTCTTTTGCTAGAATTGTTTCAGTGCTTTAACTGACAGATTAGACAATGAGAAGAAGAAATCCTTAATTTTAGATCCTTTTTGGCCAGCGTGGTCATTTAGATCAGAGCAACAGACTGTCTACTTCATGAAGAATGGGTTTCACAGTGCAGTGGGATTTAGTAGCCTAAGCCGCTCTATGGAGGAAAAGCGAGTTCTTTATGATTCTGGCAGCATTTAGAATCTGACTGCATTACAGAGAACTCAGGTTTTATGACCTCTTTGTTAGGCTGTGCTGCAGAGAAACTCTTCTGTTGCCTAGTCAAGTAAGAAAGTTTACTAAGTTTGTTCTGTTGGGCATCAAAGAGTAAAACCTACGACCAGTTACAGGGAAACATATTTAAGTTTACTATGAAAAAAAACAACTTTCTACACAACTTGTTCAGTAAGAAAGTGTGCTGCTGCAGGAAGTTAGGGTTTTCCTTTCATTGAAGACATTTATACAGGGCTGAATAAACTATATGGTAGGAATGGTGTGGAGGGGATTTGACAGTGATAGGAGGCTAGATGTAAACTTTGTTTTCCATTCAGCCCCCAGACCTTGTGACTCTGTGGTTTATAAATTCATGAACATGATGAGACTGATTGATTTCACTGTGGGAACAATGGACGTGAATGGTATTCATTTGCACCTGTCCTTTCATACATTTGTTCATTACAAGTGAGGTAGCTGGTTCTTGCCTCCATCTTGTGACTACAGTGGTTTTTTTCCTTGTTCGTTATACTAAACAATATAATTGAACTATAGAATTCATCAACAAAAATGGAAACTGGTTTACTGCCTGTGATTCTGAATTTCCTAATGCCAGTTATGCCAAGCTGCTGGGGCAAAGATAATACAGTGTTTTTGGCCTCTTAGGAATTAAGAAAGGAAGGAGGACACTTTTTTTGCTCTTTTGAATTTTCATTTGGAATAGAAGTCAAGATCTGACCCTTATATCCTGGTTTGATTTATAAGTCCTATTTTTCAATCCCAGGAATGACTTTTGGCTAGCCTTAGAGCAAATTAGCCAGATGCTTATATATTTGATAGAGCTTTCTCTTCTGTTATTAATCATTAAAGTAAAAGCAGTCATAATGAAATGTCATTCCAGTAATAATGAAAATATTTCAAAGCATATTCAGATTTTTAGTCTCAAATACATGAGAATAATTGCCTGGATTATTCACAATAATTTCATATAGGAGAAACCCCTAAGATCCTGAAATTAGGGAATTATTTGCAGAACCTAGACCAGATTCCCTTTTTCTACTTAAGACAAGTTCCCATAAAATCTGCCTGGGTTTTATATACTAGTTATTTAAGTCCTGACCAGTTTTTTTAAAAGGTATCTTTGTGATTTTTTGGGGGGGGGGTATCTTTTTAAGATATCTTTAGGTGTCTAGCTGTGGTATCTGCAACCCTACTCAGCGCTGCACATCTTCTATAAATGAAGGCAGAGAGTAGTTTCCTGCCCTGCCTGTCAGGATCCTCAGAAACTCTTCTTAGTCCAATACCTTATTTACCTGATTTCCTATTGTTTTTTGATTGCCCCTCTCAGGCCAGGGAGATTAATTTAAACACACTGGCCTCCTTTGTGGTTGTTGAGGATGATTACCATTGAGGTCTGATTTGTTTTCCAGGGGGAAGAGGGAAGTTAATTTAAAAAGATCTTAAGCAGAATAGTGTTTCCTGTGATATGTGTGTATGAATTTGAAAAACCAATACTGGGGTCCTACGTTCTGACATTAACCTGCATGCTTTTTGCCAGGAACTCTGATAAGATACTGGAATTCAGATGAGATGTGCAATTCCTTTGAGGTTCAGACACCTTTAAACAGCTTGTAGAGCTTATTTTTCTATTTAAACCTCATTCTGTCATAGGTTACCATCCTCTGGGTTGTTAGTTTGCTGAAAATAGAACTTAATTGGCTATTGTACAAAGTAATGTTTTTTTAATTTGGCAAGAGAGTCATAACTCAGTCAGCCTCTTAGGTCTTTAAGGTTGTATGAAAATTAGAAAAAGTAACTAAAACCCCACGTGGACCAGGGCTCCTCTGTAAACCAGGCCCGTAGACTTCTCTGTGTGGTTGTGGGTTGTGTACTCTGGAACTTCTGACCATCATGTGTAGCTGGAGGGGAAGTTTCTGCCCCACCTCTGAGGCATGTCAGTGACCATGTTCATGGGCCTGGACTGAGTTTTTTCAACTGCTCTGCATTTATTTGCCATAGAAATGTCAAGGACTAGAATTGTCCAGCAGATGAGGCATTATCTTTTTCTTCTTGACTTTAGATTTTCCTGTTTTGCTAAATAGGAAAGAGTTCTATTGGGGGTGGTGTAGTAATGTACATGGCCAGTCATTTCCTCTTTAATTCAACAAAGATATTGCAGGAGGGTGGGGACTTGGGGTAAGCATCTGCTTGTAGGATATTGGGGAGGGAAATCCATTCTGGCTATATGTCCTCTAAAGGACATAAAATCTAAATCTAATCTAATCTAAATCACTTTACCTTCTGAGGCATGCATGAGTCACTTTCCAGTGTGGCACCCCTTTTCATTTGAGTATGTAGAGCTGTGGTAACTCTTCCCAGCAGACACTGAACCACATGTGCCTGCTACTGTAGAAGTGAAGTCTGACAGCTGTAACCTAACCTCTTTAATATGTTTATTCTGTCTACTTCAGCCATTTTAGATCTTTGAAGCCTTATTAGATATGAGCAATTTTTGTCTGAAGGAACAGGCTTCTTGTTCCCAGTGATTGGCAAGATACTGGTCAGCAGACAGTGGTTAACATTATGCTGTGATTCCCGCTTTCCCTGATGAATATTTGTGGTAACGAAACTAACAGCAGCTTTGTGCTACAGCACAGTCGTTTGGTCTTATGATGGAGTGCCTTCCAGTTTTAGCTTTTATATGCCTGTACTTTGTTATGAGAGTTACTGGATGCCCTTAACACCTTGATAATTAAGGTTGCCAAAACTAAAGGGATAGGCCAAGCGTAGTTGCGTGTTCCTGGGCACTCTTGTCGCAGCTGTACTTGGACTTCAGCCGTTCGTTATTCTTCCACTGCATGTGAGAATTCATGTGAGAACTTTCTCTTCAGTCATCATGTATTTCCTGAGCACCTACTGTACCTGGATCTTTCTGTGCTCTCCCTTGAAGACTTCTTAAATTTTCTCTGGTTTGTGGTTGTGACTTTAGTCATGTTGTAAAATACAGTAGTTAGAGTTTGGATAACTAGTGTTCATTAAGGTGGGAACATACGCCAGTTATCTTATTTTGACATTTTTTGGTGTACTGGTAAAAAACATGTTAAACCAATCTTTCGTTTCTTAATAGATGTTTAAGGCTTAATGCAACTGTATCTAGATGGATATTCCTAGGTGTAAAGAAAGCAAAGCAGGGGTGCCTGGCTGGCTCAGTTGTTGAGCGTCTGCCTTCAGCTTGGGTCATGATCCCAGGGTGCTGGGATTGAGCTCTGCATCTGGCTCCCTGCTCAGCGGGAGGCCTGCTTCTCCCTCTCCCACTCCTCCTGTTTGTGTTCGCTCTTTCGCTGTGTCTCTCTCTGTCAAATAAATAAAATCTAAAAAAAAAAAAAAAGGCAAAGCAAACAGAAAGGTAGTACTGACTTATGTTGAATTCCCACATGTGGGTTATTATTGTGGTGACCCAGGCACTTGGTATGTTCTAATGGATTTAAACTTCAGAATATAATTTCAGAACTCTTCCTCCCCCACTGTTGAAGCCTCATGCTTTGTTTCATGTGTGGCACAAGCGTTTTGATTCCCTGTTTCACATAGTACTCTCTCTAATCTGTTGTTCACACTGTTGCTCATTTGGTCTTTGTGAAGTTCAGACCCCATCATTCTTCTTCCCCAAAAGTTTTCTTGTTTCTTTATTCCACGGGTTAACATCTCTGCCTGGTAAACAATACTAGGCCCCCGATGATCTGTCCCTTGGCTCCCTGTCCTGCATTGCTTCCTTTTTCCACTCTCTATCTTTCCTACTGCTTATTTCCTCCGTGCCTCTGGAAAAGTGCCTGGAGAAAAGCTCCTCTCCTACCTCCAACGTCATTACTTCTTAGCACAAACAACTAATTCCCCAAAAGTTAAAAATAAGTCGGGGGGGGGGGCTGTGTTTGGCTGGCTCAGTTGATAGAGTGTGTGACTCTTGAGCTTGGGGTTGTAAGTTCGAGCCCGATGTTGGGTGTAGAGATTACTTAAAAATAAAATCTTGAAGAATAAAAAAGACCCAATAACTTATAATTTAAGAATAATAGGCCTGCAATCTGGAGTAGTTTACAATAAATTTGTTCAAGCCCAGAAACATCACATTGTTCCTTCCCACTTTACTGATTTTGTGAAAACTGGGGAAATCTTTACTATAGGCTGGTCCTAGTTCACAGACTTGTGTTTTTGAACCTCTTATTTACATAGTGAAATTGGCAGAAAGGCCAGAGATGTGAGGCTGTGAATGAGGCACAAAAAAATCAAAAGGTTCTGTTTACTGAAATGGAGAATATTGGAAGAGGATCGTTTTAGAGAAAGCCATGAGCAGTGTGAGAGCGGGAAGAACAGAAGAAACCTAGTAATCATGAAAAGGGGGCTGACCTAAAGAAAGGCATTTTAATTGACCAGTGGAAGGGAGTGGAGGGTTAGTAAAAGTAGAAATTAATTGGAAGATGAACAACACATAGAAAAAGGGGGAGACATGAAACCCTCCTCCAAGATTGTTTAATTACTACTTAGAGTTGATTCCTGATTTATACAAGTCAGAAGTGATAATGATTCATTTTGTGGATTCTGATGCATGCTATTCAAAGAGGAAAGAAAGAAAGAAAATTCTTTATACAAGTTTATTAGTAGTGAGATGACATTCTTTAAGAAATACCATCCATGGTGGCCACTGGGGAACTCGGTCACCTAATAATAAGCCTTTTAGCGTAAAAGTAATTAAACAATTCAGTATCTTTCCGGGTGGTTATAATTGCGAGATGTTTGATAGTCATGAAATTTAGTTAATGTTTTTGCTGTTGAATTGATTTTTAATGTTTATTTGCAGAACCTCAAATATGTGTCCAAAGCCTTGAATGCTTTCCCAGAGTTACCCATTGTACACTCCCTAGATATGAAATACCAATTTTATAGGCTAGCAAAATGGTATTTAATGGTGGCGGACAGTATAGTGTTTAAGTACAATATGTATTGGATACTTAAATTTTTCTATTATCTGACTATTGGCACAGATCATTGAATTTAAGTTGTACTGAGATTGCAGAAGATCTGGCTGCCTTAATAACCCAAGCTATGCAGCATGTTTATTTAGTTTCAGGACCTCCCTGTGCCTTTCTGCTTTCTAAGCATGTACCGAAGAAAAGAAAACCATTTTGGTTTCTACCTTCACATCTACTTGCATTAGGAAAGATGTCTAAAAAATGCGAGGGACATTTTCAGGACACTTCTTGAAGCCTGGAGCATACCAATTTTTTTGTGATGTGTTGACATCAGTTTGATTTTTTCTTTCTCTAATGTTTGCCTTCTGTGATTGTACTTGAAGACCAAAGGTTTCACCACATTCCACCTTAAAATTTTGAAGCTACATTTGGCAGATCTACAGCTCTAAAGGATATTTTGTTTCATACCTATACATTTTGTCTTGAATTTCGTTTTAAAATTGATTACTGTATTTTAGGCATATGCAGTGTCGACTTAATGGCTCCTTGGATAAAATACATTTTTGAGTTAGATAAGTAAATGAAATCGTCTGGGTTACTGAGCATGACTCACTTAAAACCTCATTTGGAATGATTTTTCTTTCCACCCTTTGTTAACCATATATCCTGCTGGTTTGTGGCACTGGGACTTTGCACAGGAGTTAAAGCATGAAGTTTAGATTTGTGGGTAACAGCCCCCTCCTCAGTTCAAAGGCTTTCCTTTTTGCTTTTCCTTTGATCTGTTTTTAGCTTTACTTTATCCTTTGCTGTAGGTTTCTTAGCTGCTTGTTTCTTTTTTTCAAAAAAAAAAATGTGAGCACATGAGTTAAACTACAGGGAATTTTGGAGTGATTTGATGGATGTGATATCCTATACATAATCCATATGGGTTGTTTGAATAAGAAGCCCCTTTATGATAGGCCCATATTTGCGTATTTGCTTAGAGTTCCTCCACCAAATCCTTGCGGGGGTTCTTGTGGCACACAGCGTAAGCTTCCCATCATTGCCATGCATCCATCTGCTCATTGGAACACTTTCTACTTACTCCTCTGCCCTTGCCACTCATAATTCTTAAGTTATAACCTCAGTGTGGAATGGGGAGGAACAAGATCTCTTGTCATTGAAGACTGAAAGCTGTTGAAAAAAATGGGATGAAAAAGAAGCAAAGCCATCATTGTTTTCTTAATCCCTTATATCCTCTTTCCTCTTGAACAATTTAACTTTACTGTTGCTAAATTAAATAATGATAATTTGTTAAATTTATGAAGACACAGTTTAAAGGCATTGGTAGCAGAAAGAGGGAAGGTGGTGTATAGCTTCTCAGTGTAATGTTCCTGGAAGGCTGCAGATAAAAATGACTATTGGTAAATCAATTTATGCTTTAGAAGCAGTGGGAAAATAACTTTGTAAAGAAATGATTTTTAAAGTTTCTATGTAGAGAGAAGAATCTTTTTATAACACAATCATTGTAACATTTTTTTCCCCCTGTTAACTTGGGATTTTTTTTTTTCTGCTGTAAATTTTAAGCTGTGCTGCTTGATTTCAGTTTGGATTGACCAACTAAATATTTGTGGATCAGTATAGAAAATAGGACAAAGTGATGTGATTTACCAAGTTTGAACACACCACCATTTGGGGATTCAATCTGTGTTCTTTGAAAATAATCCCAGGTAAAAACTTTATTGTTAAAACCTACAACTTAAATATTTATTTCCTTTGGATTAAGTCTGATTAAAGTCTGTCCCATCTGTTGAAAATCCATCTAGCTAGGGTCCTATTATTTTACATTTATATTCTGCTTTTGCAGGTTGAATAGAAGTTCTGGAAAAGGTTGAATAGATTTGAGGGACCAGTGTGGGGAGGTACTAGGGTTGTAGGGGATAGGTATTGTGGTGATGGTGGGGGTGTGTCACAGTTTCATGTCACTGCCTCATCGAGTCTGGTTCTCTCTGGTTTTCTAGTTTTTCATGGCAATATTGGACATAGTTGACTTCTGATTTTTAACGGTGTGTGGCTTTGTTCACAATGGAAATTGGTTATTCATTTGAGTGCTTTGAGAAACTGTTGATCAGTGTTGATGTTTTTAATGTCTCAAGTATTTCTCATCTGCTTGCAGATAATAGAAGACATTTCTACTTTTGAAATTTGGTTGTTTCTTTTGGTGGTTTCTCTTTCCTTCCTGTCCAGCTTCCCTAGCTCTCGATTTGGATTAAAACTTAAACAGCCTAGGCCTGGAAGACATAAGACTGTAAATACACAGTTGCAGACTTACTACCTTTGAATTTTTAAAAAAATGAACTTTTAAAGCTTTCCTTTACATTTTTAAAGTTGCAAAGTAGTGCTCATATCTGTGCAGACTGACAATTATGTTGGAGGAGGGAGGAATGGCAAAGAAGTTAACACTCATCAAAACATTTTCTGAAGACGTCTGTCTTCTGTTTCCTTCGGTGATGAAGATATTTTCACCTTAAAGGCCCATCTCAGGATTAACATATAATCCCATTATTAGATGAATGGGCTTGACTTTGTTCTCATGCCCTTGCTTAAATGTGAAGGTTACAACATGGATTATTTTCAAGGAGTCATAGGGAATTGACCCATTTTTATGTAGCAGTTACAGACTGATGGGCATTTATAGCTAGAAGGAACATTATTTAGATCCAGGCACATTTTTTTTTGTTTTCCAGAGGAGGAAATTGAAGCCCAGAGAGATTAAGTAATTTTATTCAGCAAACATTAATTGAACGTGTACCATATGTTAGACCCAATACTAGGTGCTGGGGGCTACAGAGATGAATAAATATAAGTCCCTCCTGGAAATAAATACATAGTTCTCAAATCATACAGTTTGTAATTAGCAGGTCAGGAAGTAGAATATTTATGAATCCTTCATATTCGAGTCTTTCTAAACTGATATGACAAGAATTATGTCATCCTTTTGTTCATTCTCCTACCTTTAATTTACTGAATCATTCAATATAGATTTTCACTTATTTACTTATTTTTATTTAATTTATTTTTTAAAGAATTTATTTTTTTGATAGAGAGACAGCAAGAGAGGGAACACAAGCAGGGGGAGTGGGAGAGGGAGAAGCGGGGCTTGATCCCAGGACCCCGGGATCATGACCTGACCCAAAGGCGGATGCTTAACAACTGAGCCACCCCGGCGCCCCTTACTCACTTATTTTTAGAACAAAATCTAGCATTCTCCTTTGACATCAATACTGCTTAGCTACCACTCTTTCTTGAAAGATCAGTGTACACTAGCCATCTACTTTTATTAAACCCTCTCAAGTCTGACTGAAACTACTCCTGCTGAAGTCATTGCCATATCTAGTGGGCATATTTCAGTTTTTATCTTGACTGTGTGTTGTCATATCTTCTTAAAACTCTCCATTGGAGGGCGCCTGGGTGGCTCAGTTGGTTAAGCGACTGCCTTCGGCTCAGGTCATGATCCTGGGGTACCTGGGATCGAGTCCCACGTCGGGCTCCCTGCTCAGCAGGGAGTCTGCTTCTCCCTCTGACCCTGTTCCCTCTCCTGCTCTCTCTCATTCTCTCTCTCAAATAAATAAAGTCTTTAAAAAAAAAACTCTCCATTGGATTATTGGTGCTCCGATTGTCCTACCTCTTTCCTTTTTAATTTCCCTTAGAGTTTCTGCTGCCCACTTCTTATTTCCCAAATGGGCCTTACTTTTGCACAACTTACAGAAACTGGTCATTCTTCTTGAGTTAAGATTCCTGAGGAGAGGGTATTTTAGCTATCCGACCTTCTCAAGATTTTAGGTACTTCTTATAGCACGTTGTACCTGTGTCCCAA
Organism: Zalophus californianus; assembly: GCF_009762305.2. NCBI lineage: Eukaryota > Metazoa > Chordata > Mammalia > Carnivora > Otariidae > Zalophus > Zalophus californianus. Next base: position 82,404,014 of record NC_045606.1, read on the forward strand.
TCCTGTAATTTTATGCTGTGCATATCAAGGTTTTTTTTGGATTTTTTCCTTAAGAACTGGACTATTTTCTCCAGCGACTGGCATATGATAATGTTTTTTAAAATGTAGTTTAATGCAGAATGACTTCTTAATGGCTCAGGCAGACCCTCCCTTTGTTTCTCTTTGCAGCCCTTTCTGCTGGGCTCTGTGAGCTACGTTGCTGCCAAGAAACAGCTCTGGTGGTTTGCTGTTAATGGTAGATTTATAGTTCTATGAATTGTCAGTATATTAATTCAAGTAAGAAGCTTAAACACAACCCTTAGTTACACCCAAATCGATTGGCAAACCTTTTTAAAAACTTCATAAATTATATGTGCATAAACTTGAGCCTTCATCTGTTTGATTAAATCTGCATCCGTAATTTGTGTGAGACAAAGAAACAAAATATTTTACAGCTAAAACAAGGGTGTTTTCCAGTTCTCACTATGCTAGTGAATATCCTACATGATGGTATTGTTTCCATACTTAATTATAACCTAAACATTGTGGTTCATTTGTGCTGGGCAGCACTCCATCCTACCAAAGACCGTTTCTCCCCTTAAGGAAATACAGTATACTGCAATTAAAAAAAAAAAAAAGTATGCAGTTTGATTTTCCCCAATGCCTTGTTATGTGGCCATGATAGTTCTTTGGGGCCCATTATCAAGCTGACCCATTTGCTGAGCTAGAGTGTTTATCTCTTGTTTCTCCATTTCATTTGGGTTGCTGACCCTTCATCCTTTGCTGTACACTTGCCCTTGATTAAAATTAGATCAATAAAGCTAAGTCAAGGTAAAAAGAGGAATTTCCTCGGGAGTATAAGTGACCATATATTACAATTAAACTGTTCAGAAGGAAATATTTGAGGTGTTTTTTTTGGTTTTATTTTTACTTACAGCCTTTTATTTCTGATTAGGACTGATAAAATGGGTTATACCTCATTTTTTAGAAGTATGGAGGGAGGTGATACGGATTTTTAAGCTGGTGTTTCTGAATTTTTGTTTTGTTTTGTTTTCCTGTAACCTCCTGGTCTTGGGTTTTGTTCAAATCTGTAAGATTTATTAGGTGAATATTCTGTAGCTAAGTGGCAAGATGTTCTGGCTTCTCATTAGCAGTGACCCTGGGTAGTTTTCTCACATTCAGCAACATTTGTTAGGAGCCACCCAGCATTCTTGTCATCTAGTGGTGAGGCTGAGCTGGAGTTCTGGGTGAGGAGGTCACCTTGCGCACACCCCTCCCGCCCCCCCGGGGTGGGGGTAATGCTTTGTAGGGAATGCTCAGGCCAACTGATTTCTCTCTTCTTTTTGCACACCAACTCTACTCTTGTAGGACAAAATGCTTAATGGTTGAAAGAAGGAAATTGGCTCTTTTTCTCCTTCCCTAAGCTGTTGGAGGTGCACACAGGTCCTTAAATGCCTTGTAGTAGAATCTAGTAGCTATGGATTATGGAATCAGAGTTCAAGTTTTGCCCCTGCCATTTTCTCCTGGTGGAACCTAGGGTCTAAATTACACTGAGCCTCATTTGCTTACTCAGTTGAATTGTTCTGAGGATTAAATAAGTACAGTTGGGTTACAAAGGTGAGTATGATGCTGTTCTTAACCTGGAATAGCTTCTAATCACCTATGGGATGTAAGCAGTCTGTCTGCATACAGACTTGGGTAAGATATGCCACTAGAAGAGAAAGGACATTTGGTTAGAGAGCTCTGAGAAGGTTTGCTGGCGAGGGTGGATGGCATTTGAATAGGGTCTTACAGAATTTTTGTCATTTTAGTAAGTAGAGTCTCTAGTGCTGAGAAGCAGTCACATCCAGGCATAGGATAGAACATAAAAAGAGTAGAAGATTCTGTTGTGGTTCTTGTTCTTGTTCAGGAAGGAAACAGTTTGGAATATAGTTGTTGGGATCAGAATTGGACTAGCATGATCATATCCATAAATAGTGACCAAGTAATCTCTTTTTTTTTTGTGCTGTCAACCAGAGATCTGGAATCATATCTGAGAATTCGCATGTTAACTTGCAATTTGATAGCATGCTGATGCTTCTCCGAGATTATAGAAATCAGACTGTTACCTTGAATGAGTTCTACATTTTTTGGTGGTTTAAAAAAAAAACAAAACCTCCTAACTTAAAATTTACCAGTTTCCTTATTTTTTAAGTGTGCAAGTCAGAAGTGTTAAGTATATGCATGTTGTTGGGAGACAGATCTCCAGAGATTTATCTTGTAGAACTGAAGCTCTATACCCATTAAACATGTTTTTCCCCTTCCACTCAGGTCCCTGGTAACCACTGAGCTCCACTTTTTAAATTTTTTTTTTAAGATTTTATTTATTTATTTGACAGAGAGAAAGGGAGAGGGAACACAAGCAGGGGGAGTGGGAGAGGGAGAAGCAGGCTTCCCGCTGAGCAGGGAGCCCAATGCTGGGCTTGATCCCAGGACATGGGATCATGACCTGAGCCGAAGGCAGGCGCCCAACCACTGAGCCCCCCCCCCCTTTTTTGACTGATGACATAAGAGGAGTTTCTAGAATCCATTCAGTAATCTTTTATGATAAGATATATAATATCAAATCTGATGTTACTTTTCCATTTTGCTGTAGTAGAAAAATGACATGTTGTTAGTGTTCTATGCCTATGAGTTTGGCCATCCCTACTAATCCTCACTTTATTTCTGTTCCTCTTTATGGTAGTATCCACTTTGAAACATTTAAGGTTTTTACTTTGTGTTTACAGTGATCCCAACCAATGAAACCATGAATGTAGCCTTGTTATGGTTGAGCTTTTTAAGATCACAAAATGATTCACTATCCAAGAGAGCGTTTAACAATGTATCAGGTAGAAAAAGTTTAGGATACATTCTTCTCATTGTTTAAATTTTATGTCTTGTTGACTTCATGGATTAGGGACATACTGGCTTGGAAATCTCTTTACTCTAGTGTGGTACTTACGTTACCAGTTGAATCTTTCAAGCATTTCTCTCCATCACCTCTTTTTTAACATTATTTATTTAGAGAGTGTGAGCAGGGGAAGGGGCAGAGAGAGAGAAAGAATCTCAAGCAGACTCTATGCTAAGTACAGAGCTCGATCTCACGACCCTGAGATCATGACCTGAACCGAAATCAAGATTGAGACGCTTAACCAACTGAGCCACCCTGGAGCCCCACTCCATCCTCTGTTTTAACTGTGGAAGCTTTTCATGTGCACTCGTTCCATTCTTCTTGAGTCTTTTATGCACATTTCTACATCGTGCATGGTCCTGATATAGGGGTCCTGGTCAGGTGCCATAGTCTGGAATGGGTAAGAGTATTCTCTGAGGAGGAGAGTGTTGGTTATCAAGAGTATTGACCTATCTGGTGGTTGCATGTTTCTTTGTCCAGTTATATAGCAAGGAGGCTTTTGGCCACTGTTTTAGGAGACAGAAACCATACCAGTTATTTTAACAGATGCAACTTAATGTAAGAAATTATTAATCAGGCATGGGAATTCTAAAAAGGCAAAAAGAGAACCCTAAGGTTCACATAGAGGTGTTCATTACAAGATGCAGCTACCACCTGTGGTGTTGGGAGGACAAATAAGAGACGGAATATGAAAACTTAAAAATTGGAGGATGGACCCATTGGAAGGGGGACACAGACCTCTGTCAAGCTGATGTTTGTGTGTCTAAGCTTGAAGAAGAAACACCATGGAGCTGGGACCCAGACCTGCCAGGAGGGCCTGCCGGTTGATTGGTTCTGGAGAATCTGAGGAGGTGTGATGAGACGACTTCTGGGAGTGTTGGGAAAACTGTAAGCTGGAATCCGTTACTGCTCCTGGAACAAACTGCCATTGCTGAGAGGAAGAAGTGTAGCTCTGGAGAAGCTGACAGGAATAGGAAAGAGTTTGTTCCTTCTTCCTGTCCATTCTCCTGCTAACATCTCCTATTGGCAGAGCCTAACAGGGAACCAGCTGGCAAAGCAGAAACGTGCTTGGCAGTTTGCCCATCTCAGCATCACAAAGTGGAATTTAAAAAAGGTTAGGTTTGAAACTGAGTGACAGTAGCTTCATAACTGGCACAAATACTGTGTCCCGCTTACTTAATCTCGCTGAGCTTCCCAGGAGCTGGTGGCTTTGGGTGGGCATGCAGTACATGCTGAAATTAATTGACCTTTTCAGGTCTGTGGGGGGATTGGGTGTGGAACTAGTCGGGAGCGAAAAGCCTGTGGGTTATTGGTCTGTCCCAGTAGTATTGAGGCAGATGAAAGGGAGAAACTAGTATGGATGCTGGAGCCAGACAGATCTTTTTTGGGATCTTCTGCTCTGACGTGTTATCTTGAGCACGTTTTTTCTCTGGGTATCTAACTTATTCGAGCAAAGCTAGTCATTCCAGCCTAATTGGTTGCTGTGGGGATTAGAAATAATTTTTAAAGTACCAAGCACATAGTAGGCATTCACATGGTTTGGGATGTTTGTTTTGCTTTTTTAACAGTGTGTTGGAGAAACTGAGTGGAGCCATCCCTTTCTGTTAGGGAGTTAATAAGTCAGAAGGCCGGCAATAGGAACAGTAAGTGTGTGGTTGTCGCAATGGGATGGTGGTGTGATTGACATAAAAATGTTGTTAAATAGGCACAGTTAAAGTTTTGTTTATGGCTAGAAGAACCAGGGAATTTAGAGTGATATTACATAAAACAGGAGCTTAAACTGCATTCTCCTTGACCAAGGCGCCAGTCTCAGCCCGACGACACAGCCATGGATGATAACCACTGTTGCGGAGCTCAGAGTGGGGGCTCCCTACTCAGGCCCTCCTGCCCTCACCCGACTCTTCTGGGGATCTGGTCACTAGAATGCTTGTGCATTAGGTGCAAATGACTGGTACAGAATAACCTCAACCCCTTCTTGACTGTGTTTATTCCAGGTTGGGTGAAAGGACAATCTCTTTCCTGGAGCAACTTCTAGCAAGTCTGGATTCAACCTTGTCAAGGTCTCTTCCTGTGGTAGGGCAAGGCATAATGCCTCTAGTTCTAGAATTGCCTTGCCAGCTGGGTGCTGGACCTGAATGTCCATGCTGTTCATCGTTCTGGGAACTTGATTCGTCCATGTTTCTCTATGGTGGTAGTGGTTGATGAATGTTGTCATTTCTGATTGATGACAGGTAGACTGTAGAGTAAAAGAGAGTCCTCTTTGTTCTGTAGGGCTAGAATGATAACCTGTCCTGAAGGCACAGGCCTTGTTTTAGTGAATTAAACCCAGACTGAGCGTACTTTGAATTTGGTGGATAAAATATATGGCACTAGACATGGCAGCCTGATTTAGACCTTGGAGTGATGCAGCTGGCAAGGCAGAAGCTCAGTGTCTAAAGGGAGACCTTAAGCCATGCACTTACATAATTCAGTCTCGGTTTTTGAAATGCATCACAATTTATTGCACAAATTTGACTTGAAATCTGGCTCAATTGAAGGTTCCACTGGCACCAGCTAAATAATGGTGTCATATCCAGCATCATTTTCTCTTCTGTGTTGTTCTAGGAAGAAACTTTAATAGTTATTTTTTAATATGGTGAAGAAGGAAAGGCATTCACAAAGAAACATTCCTCTAACAAAAAATTATCTTTTGAATGGGCTTCCCTGATCCTGCGATCTATTACAGAGAAAATTGGTTTCCTATTGTAAGAGATTTATTTTCTTTTCCTCCTTTTCCTTCCTCCTCTTCTAGGACTGTGGGAGGGCTTGTGGCACATTACTGTGCTGGATGGGTTTCATCTGGCATGTAGCCTGTACTTTAAGTAACGGGGTTGTCTCTTCTGAGGGCATTGGCTCTCCATTTTTAGCCTGGGGATGAAGGGTAAGAAATGTGGGAGAAGATTTCTCCATTACTAGAAAACATGATTTGGGGCCAACTGGTTAATTATGAGCTTCCAGTGAAAAGGAAAGCAGTTCCAGAAGGGAAGAGCCAGTTGTGATGTACCGGTCCCTGCTGGTTTCCATTACCTCGCAGACCTCCAGGCCTGCTTTTGTCCTTGAAGATGCTTTCTCCCTGCTCCATTTTCCCTTCCGCTTTTAAACTCTGGTTTCTTATTTGCAGACTTTTTGTGTTCTTTCCAATGAAGGGGTTTCCCATGTTAATATTGATTCATTGTGCAATCAATCTTCAGAACTACTAGCTTGGTAGAAGGAGGTCCTACTAGAGAGTCACTCATTATTTTTTATTTCTTCCTAGCCCTGTTTGCTCATTTGGACAGCACACGAAGAGTGCGTGCGTCATTCAGCATCACGTTGCACCTGCTAGGATTGTTGCAGATCAGTCTCCAGAACAGAGGAAGGGCCCTGCAGTCTTCCCCTCGCCTTCTCTTTTCTTCCATCTTAGCCACCAGAAACATCACCCCAGCACATGCCCTTGTCTAGGCTTAAGTTTAATCTCAAATTTATGAGTTGGGGGAGGGGGGACTGTTACTTTGATTCCACATTAGGAAATCTGCTTTTATATTGTAGTTTAGTATCATTTATTTTAGTGTTGAACTGTCACACTTGATATTTTAAAAATATCAATTCAGCTTTACTTAAATTCTGAGTGGTATTATGTGCTCTTGTAAGGATTTCTGGTAACCATTAGCTAATGATCAAGAGTATTTTTTTTCCTTCAGAGATTGTAAGTAACAGAATTCATTATGTCAGACTTGCAGAGAGAACAGAAGATTGCTTTAAATTCTCAGCCAGGTCAAAAGGGAACAGACCGATTATTTGAATTTTATACACTTGTTTTTTCTGACATTACACACTGCAGTTAGAGTATTACTTTTGCATCATTGCTTACAGAGAGCCTCGATTTTATAGTTTGGTACAGTGAGATAGTATCTAGCCTGGAATCTTTTTAATCATTATTCAGTAATATCATTTGTGTAGTATCGCATCTTACTTGGTAATACTAGCCGGAAGGTAGAGACATTAGATGTAGTTCACCTTCGGGCGCCTGGGTGGCTCAGTTGGTTAAGCGACTGCCTTCGGCTCAGGTCATGATCCTGGAGTCCTGGGATCGAGCCCCACATCAGGCTCCCTGCTCAGCAGGGAGTCTGCTTCTCCCTCTGACCCTCCTCCCTCTCATGCTCTGTCTCTCATTCTCTCCCTCTTAAATAAATAAATAAAATCTTAAAAAAAAAAAATAGAAGTAGTTCACCTTCAAGTACTGTTGTATGAGGGGCCTTCATTCAGTGAATCTGCTAACAGTGGTATGAACCTACAATGATACTCTCTCCCCTCACCCGCCTTTAAATTCACTTTAATATTTATTAACCAGTTCCATTTATTCTTATAATCACAAGTACAGTTTGAGTTTAAAAAAATAAATCTTTTAGATAGGACTTTTTGTTTTCCTCATTGTATTCTCTCAGCATGTTGAATTTTCTAGGACTATGGCACTATGCTAGGCACTCTTGGGCAATATAAAGATCTTTTTTCTCTCACAGTGATCTTCCCTTTTGTGGTCTGGTGGGGAAGATAAGACCTATATGGAGTAATTAAATTACAGTAATACAAGGCAGAAAGTGATTAGTGCTGTAACTTTGGCTTATCTCTTCTGTCTCTTGACATTTTAGCTCTTGTTAACATCCATGTTAGATGTTGTAAAACTTAACTCAGCAAAGTAGCTTTGCTTCTTTGTAACACTGCAGGTGCAGATTTGGTTTTCCTGTGGACTTTATATTACCTGAAATGTTCCTTGAATGTGAACTTGGAGTTGCCTTAATTTGTACTAATACATCTAGCCCTTTTATGATTTTTACAGGGTTTTGAAATAATTTTGCCTGCTCTTTTCACTTGTATAATGCCAGGTAATTCTTTAAATTGCTGATTCTTAGGAGGAAACTGAGGCACTTGAGCAGCCAGGAGCTGCTGGTGCCAGAATCATTGTTTAGAGCCCGGGCTCTTATTCTCTGGATCAGCAGCAAGCTGTGCACTTAACTCTTGATCATTTGTTGCCATCACATACTTGAGGAGTGTTTGATTTCAAGGTCCAGGACAGTTCTTCCGTCTGTGACTTCAGGAGTAGTGAACTTGAGCTTTGTTCTCTTCAAGGATCCAGCGCCCTTTCTGTCTCATTATCCCTGTCTTATCGGCAGAATCCTCACTACTTCTCTTGGAAAGGTGGCCCAGACTTAGTTCCCCCTTGGAGCAGACTTCTATTTTCAGAGCAGTTGGTGAGTGAGGGGAAAAGATTTTGCCCTTTTACGTGTTGGAAGCCGTCCCTAGGCAGGGAGAAGATGATGGGGCAGGACTCCAGAGTCTCGTTTATTTTCCATTTTCTTCGTGGGCCCGGGAGCATTGTGGCTGTGGGTCGCACAGCTTCCTACTTGTGAGCTGTGGCGTTCTTTAGCCTTGACGTCCGTGAAGGCTAGTGCCGCCCTTTGATTTCACTCCCTCCTCCTGCCTGCGGAAGAAGTATTTGCAGCTAAGTGAAGGGACCCCATATCCATATGGTCTGTTGCTTGGATAATGGTTTTGGAGCCCTGAGAGCCTTTAAAGTATTTATTCTTACAGCCTTGACAGGGGCTTGGGGGAAAAAGACCTGATATTTGGCCTCTTGCCCCCCCCTTCCCTCCCTCAGCCTTACTGCATCTGAGCAATAAATAGCAAGTACTTCTGAAAATGCTCATAGTTGGCTAATGTAATTGAGTAGAAGAGCAGTCTCCAGAGACATTTTTTTTCCCCTTTCATGATGGTCTTGAAAATGGTACTTTAATTTTGGGATGTGCAAGTTCCTGTGGAACATAATCATATGCTGTGCACTGCAGATGACGGGTGAGTCCCTTCAAGGACATAAGGCTGCCTAAACCTGCACTGCTTCTTTACCTCTTTGGATACACTGAAGCTGTTTTCCTGGCACTTTGCCAGGTTGTAACTGGGCCTGTTTTGGGGAATTGTCACTTCCTCTTTTCTGTTTTCAGTGTGGCTAGTCTAGGTCTAGACCACTGTGTGTCTGAGGACAGGGGCAGACAGGAGAGAGGATATGCCTACTTTTGCTGTTCCCTGCCCATGGGCGTGTTGGTTTTCTCTCTTGATTCTTGGATTCCACATTCGGTCTTATAGTTGGACTTGAGGAATATTTGAAAAATCTTGTTATGTCACCATTATTACTAGAATGTTTTAAGTTGTCTTATCTATGTAGAAGGTTAAGGAGTAGGTATACTGAGTCACCTCCAACTGCATATATAGAGATACACTTGAATTCCCCCATTATTTACTTGTTAATTTTTGTTTAACCATTTGACATGAAGCACTTCAGTATTGCTTTCTGACTCTTAAAACCTTTAAACCCCCCTTTTCTTGCCATTGTTTTAAGTGGGGCTAGGCCCTCAATATATACAGCATCATTTTTCAAGGTGTGGCCCACAGACCTTCTTGCTACTTATTAAAAATACGGAATTATGGAAATCATACACCAGACTTACTGAATCACAATATCTGGTGTGGGTCTGGCAGTCTGCGTGTTTGCAAGCTCCCCAGTGATTCTTAGGCACACCAAAATGTGACAACCACTGAGAGGCGATGATTGCTTTTTGGAAGAAACAGTCCCAGAGTATAGTGTCCCACCCACCAGCCATGAGCGTAGTCCTCTGAGGTAGCTGGGTCCAGAATCCCAGCTCTCCTATTACCTGTTACATGAGCTAGGAACGTTTCCCTTCCTTGCTGTAAAATTGGAATCCTAATCCTTGCTACCACAATTCAGGTAGCATTGTTGTCAGCATTCAGCCTGCTTGGTAGGGTGGTTGTTGTAGGGGTGATAGTGTTGTTACTGTAGGGGGGGAGGAAAGTTTTCCTTCCCCCATAGGGTCCCTGCGTGGGTCCAAAAATTAAACTGACAAAGACAGATTAACAGGAGAAAAACATGCAGATTTATTTAATATAAGTTTTATATGACATGGGAGCTTCCATAAGAAAGTAAATAAGAAACAGACTGGAGTGTTTTTATGTTAGGTCAATGAAGAATGGACTGCTGGCTGGAAATATGATAGGTCAAAGCGTATGAGGGAAGTGTCAAGGCCTGTTGGTTTGGATTCTTTGCAGTGTTATCTTTTCTTTGGAAATAAGGATGTTCTTTTCCTTCCTCCAGATATAGGAAGGGCATCTGTCCTATGAGGTTTTATGACCTGTTGGAGGGGAGAATGGTAGGGATAAGGTCAAAATGACCTTCCTGTTTCTCCTGTTCTCTCAGACTCCTTCAGCTTGAACCTCATCATTAATAATAGCATTGATTATTAAACCTTAAATTTGAGTGTTTTTCATGTATGTTATTAGATCCTTAAACATAGAATCAGCAGGATCAAATATGGTTGTCAGAAAAATTGAGAAATTTGAGGGACCTATAGAAGCAATGAAACACTTCAGGGGCATAATTATGGGGTTGGAAGACTAGCTAGCCCCTTCCAGTCTTACACCTGTGAATTTTTATAATATCTCCCCCTTACCACCTCCCACCCCTCCCCCCCCACCCCTCACCCCCACAGTTTGATTTAAGTTTCTTTTATTTACCATTCCCTCTTTGCTTCCTGGAGATATGTATGAAATGTATTGCATTGTGAGTTTGGAACTTAAGCAGATCATGTCTCTTTAATAGACTCAGTTTACCTTTGAGAGATAACTTTGATTGGAAGAATGAAATGAAGCTAATTGGGAAATAAGCATCTTTTTTCTATGAAACAACTCCTAGAGAAATGTTTGGATATATGCACTTACTGTGTATGTTCCTTTAGATAGAGTGGCACAAACTGACTTCCACTTGGCCAAGGCAGTTACAATTTTGAACCTTTCCCCAGGTGCTGACTATAGCTTTCTAGTTAGGTGACCACCTTTATTAAAAATATGCTACTCTATGTGCTAAGCACCATAAAATAGTGGATATCCCTGTGGATTCTGTTTCCTGGCTGGCAAAGGAATTGAAAGGTTCTTGATTGTAAATATGCCCAGGGCATGTGGTTATGTTCCTATGTTCAGTCTATAATTCAAATGGAAATAGCAGCCTTTGTTTATTAAAATGGCGTGTGTGGCAGGGCAACTGGGACTTGTCCATTATTTACTGTTGGAAATTTTATCCATTTTAATCTGATCATGTCTGTACTTATTTTAGTTCAACAGTCAGTCTTAAGATCTTCATAGAGTACAATTCTGCTTGGCTACTTTAATTAATATTATTATAGTTCAAGTCTCCTATTAAAAATAAAAATCAAACTTGTTTTTGACACTGGTTATTTGAGAGCACATTTGTAGTTAAATTATTCTGTTCTGCCTCATGGAAGGGTGCATCTATGAACACTGGGTTTTTGGGGTTTTTTTGGAGGGAAAAAATGGAATTTAATGCATTTTTTATGAGAAAAAAATGACCCATTGTTTCATATTTTATTCCTCTGCAGTAAAATACTGTGAGCAAAGGGAAAATGTTGACCAAACAAGGTTTGGGGTTTCCTATCCCTGAACGTTTTTCGCTTTAAAAACATTCCAACATTATAGAATAATATAACAGGCATTCCTTTTTCAGCCTTGGTATATACCACATGTTCTTGAGCGTGTCTTTTTCTCTTTCAAAGACAGAAAACCTCACAGAGAAAGCTGGAAGTCTCGTGTACTCCTCCTCAAACCCGCTTCTTTCCCCCTGCTCCTTTTCTCTTTTTCCCACTACCCATCCCACATCAATACCCATTGTCTTTCATTTCTTTGCATTTTTATACTTTTGCTGCTTATATAGCTCTATGAATAATGTTGCATGTGTGTTTTTAGTCTCTATGTGGAATTTTACCAAATAATTCTACAACTTGTTTATTCTGCTCGATATTTTTTCAAATTTGTTCATTTGGGTTGCTCTAATTCAACTTAACTGCTCTGTAGTATTCTACTCCAGGGTTGTACCAGAAACGTTAATGTGAATGTTGTTACATTTGTCTTGTACATATAAAACTTTTTTAGGGTACATACCTACCTCTAAGTAGACTTTCTTAATTATAGGGATTTAAGCAAATGATGACAAGTAGCGCTGTGTCAAGCTGCCACAGTAGTTGAGCCATGTTTTACTCCCCATCTGTGTTGAGAGGGCACTCCCATTTCCCCACATTCTCACCTTAAAGGTTTTGGCCAATATAGTGGATGTCCTATAGTATCTCAATTTACATTTGCTTGATTATTGATTAAAAATTACTTTTTTCCTATGCTTAATGTCCATTTGGAGTTCTTTAGTGAAATGTCTGTTTATCCCTTTTGCCAATTCTCCTGTTGGATCATTTCTCTTTTTTCTTACCGATTTGCTAGAGTTCTTCCTTTCTTTGCAGAGCAAATCTCATCAGAACTTCCCAGTGACTCTTACACCACATCTGCCTACCTGACAGTAGCTGAGTGCTCATACCTGATGATGAATTATGTGCTTCTGGGTCAAGCCACTCCTGTCTTGCCTATTCAAGGACATTGGCTTGGAAGTCCTGTCCTCTCTTCTACATTGTCACTTGTTTTCTCTCCACTGGACCAGTGCCTATCATTTCTCTCCTCTATGATGGAAAACAGAAGCGCTCTGTCTTCATCCTGCTTCCTCTGCCAGCAGCCACATAATCCCTCCATACTCCTTTGTGGCACAGCTTTTGGAAGCATTGCATGTGCTTGCTGTTTCCAGGGCTTCGCTTCCCATTCCTGGTTCCCAACAGCCTCTGCCCCTGCTGCTCTCCCAGAACTCTCCTTGTCCACTTACTAATGACCTTCACTTAGCTCATCCACCATGCAAATCGTAGTCCTGCTCTCTCCTGCTTTGCTGCACTTGACCCGGTTGGTCATTTCTTCCTTCTCAATTCGCTTTCTTGCCTTGGCTTCCAGGGCCTGATGCTCTGGTACTTTCCTCCTACTCAGCTCACTGAGTGCTCCTTCTCATTCTCCTTTGGCAGATTCCTTCTCTTACCACTTTTGAATGTTAGAATGCCTCAAGGCCCAGTCCTCAGTCCTTTTCAGATGCCTAGCTTTCACACTGCCCGCACGCCAGCACCTGCCGAATGTGTACCACCAGTGCAGAGCCTTCCTCCCAGCTCCCCCCTTGTCTGCCTAGCATGCCCGGAACTCAGCTCCTGGCCATCTTCTCTGATGACCCCACCCCTGTGTCCTTTCTCTCATATAAAAATCCTTGTGGTCATCCTTGGCTCCTCCCTTTCTTCCACACCTCTCATGCCATCTGTCTGTCAGAATATTTCCCGATTCTGACCACTTCCTACCTCCCTCACTGCTACCTCCTTGATGTAATCTACCACCATTTTCTGCCCAGATTACTGTCGCAATCTCCTCCTTGGTCTCCCTGTGCTCTCTACCCTTTCCTTGTCATGGTGCCTGTTAACCAACAAAGTGGCCAAAGTAATTTTTTCAAATATTAAGTCAGACGTGTGTCTTCATCTCCTCTTTCTCTCCCCCTGTGCACACTGTTGTAGCCACAGTGGTGTCTTTGCTGCTTCTTGAACCCACCAGGCATGCTCCTAACACAGGGTCTTTGCATTGGCCACTGTCCTTGCCCTTCTCCAGATGGCTCTATCCCATACCTTCCTTAAGTCTTTGTTAAATTCTAATCTGCCCCATAAGGCCTACCCTGATCACATGACAGCTGTGACCCTGCACACCAGCTCCCTCATCCTCCCCCGCTTTTTCCAGATCTGTTTCAGTCATCAACTACTAAAGGTTTGTACTTTGGCCTGTCAACTTTGTTCATGAAGTCTTTTCAGTAAAGAACAGCTTTAATTTTAGTGGAACCACATTTATTAGGCTCTTTTTTTTTTTTTTTGCCCCCGTGGTTTGTTTCAAGCCTTGTTTAAGAAATCCTGCAGTATCTCTAGGGCATTAGATTTTTTTTTTTTACTGTATATATATACATATATATATATATATATATATTTTTTTTTTTTTTTTTTTTTTTTTTTGCTACAGGAGGAGCTAGATAAAATTTGGCCTGAGGTTGAAACTCAAAACTAGGGGTGAATATAAGGCCTTGACATTCCCTCCAAGTGAGCATTGAACAGCAACCACATTTTGGCAACCAGCCAAACATAACTTCCTGTAAAAATGCCAAGTGGGTCTTTAGATGCTGAGATGTGAGTGTCGGGCCTCCCTCTCCAAACCAGTGAGAGGTACAGATTATTGAAGTTCTCTCTCTAATGTGTGAGTCATTGCAGGGCCTACATACAAGGTCATTTCTCAGGATGAACAGTGATTACAGCACGTATTGGTTTTTGTATTATCTGCCCACCAGATAAAGCAAGCATTCTCTTCTATTTTTATTTTTTAAAAAAATATTTCTGTGTAAATTAGAATCTAAACTAGATAGTCCTTTTTCGCAGGCAAGATTCCGCTAAAGTCCCGTTTTCTCAGAATACATTCCATACTTCAATTGCCTCTTAGAGATTTCAAAGGCTTTTATGTACCTGGTAATTTGGAGGAATTGCTTTTATTTTGTGGTTTCCTAGGGACTTATAATATCTCTCTTGTAAGATGTTTGCAGATGTCAATAGCTACTAGCTCTAAAGGGTTAGAGTAACAAGATCATTCTGTTTTCACTTGTGATACCTTGTTTTCTGCTTTTGCTATTAGTTCTTTCCTAGCTTCATGAGAGACATAATCAGACTCTGAAGTTGCCCGGTTTTTTATTGGGATGTTTGTTGATATACTATCTTATTTTCTTTCATTCTTCCGAGAGCATTTTGGCTTGGAGTGTCTGTTGAGTGTCTTTCTTTTTCAGTCATTTTCACTCACTTAGGTGTACCTCATCTCATGATCTTCATTTGAATGTTTGTTAAAACTATTATTTCTTAGCTTTCACTCATTGTTTCAGAGTCCAGTCAAGTCATACTGCCTTGTGGTCTCTGTGGTGTTTCAGAATAAGTAGGGTAAGGTTCACACATTCAGGTCCTGTGATAAATCATGAGGCTGTGCAAGGTAAATGTCAATATTTTCTTCACTTCACTCTTTATGATGATGTTCACTTAGGCTTGTGTAATTACACGGCTACTCTCTGTAAATAAATTTGTCCTCCATTGCATTGTGAATGTAAACATTGGCACTTCTTTATTCCTGAGGGCTGATTCTGATAACCGTTGATTTTGTCTTTATTAAAAATCCTGTTCATTATTGGCACCTAGAATCTTCTGTCTAGCAAGCATTCTTACTGTATCATTGACTGTCATCATAAACTCTATTTTATGGCTTATATATTATACTTAGCTCCTCAGGAGTGACTCACTATTTTGATTTGGCTGCCTGAATGTTCATAAAATATCCATAATCCTGTGTATTTTGCCCTTATGTTACGCAGAACTCCCTCTACCCCAGCAACCCTCACGTATCCTGTTTTCCTCTTCTTTTTTTTTTTCCTGCAAAAAAACTTCATGTTTAGGGCCATCCCTCACTATACAGTGATCGTGACACCCCAGGAATTTGATCCAGGTGTGGCAATCCATTTTGTTCCCATTGAGAACTTGTGGAGTCCCACACATCCAAGAAGGAAAAGGAGCTCGCCTTTCATTTCTGGAAGGCCGCCGCCTTGTTGTTACTGTTGTTTAACCAGAGGAACTAGAAGGCAGTTGCACGATGAATGTGGAGCTCAAACTCAATTCTCCGCATTCTCGTAGAGATTTTTCTTGGTGATGTCAATGAGTTGTTTAAATGATGTGTTCTGGGCAGCAAGGCTTGGTTAGGTATAGGAGGAAACACCTATTTCAGTTCCCTTGACCTCAGTATTGTCATTAGGATTAGTTTAAACATGGGGTATTTAAATGATAAAGGTTCTTTATTTAGGAGTAGTTGGCTATTTGGGAAAATAACTTGAATACCTCTTTCAGTATAGAGTGGATTATAATGAGGTGAGGCCAGGTGAGCTACAGGATGGGTAAGCAGCTGCACACCTCTGGATTAGTTAGTCCTTGATTTTCTTCTTTATTTGTGAATCCCAACCCCCCCACCCCCGTATGATCTGGGTCCTAGGGATTCTGAAATCTATACGTGTAGTCCTATTCTTCTAGCATACTTGATTTTGTGTGTATGTCATTTTGCATATTTCTTTTGTAGTTAGTTCATCCAACTATTATTTAGCATGTACTATAAGTGGGAGGCACTCTACTTGTTTCCAGGGTCACAGGATAACAGAGATGGACAGGATCTCTGTTCCTGTGGAACTTAGGGGCTCAGCAGGGGAGAGATATTACTTAGGTCTGACATTAATCAGACCTAGCAATCTAGCCAACATCTCCCTATTTCTTGTAACATCCTCCTGCCCTCCACACCCCCCATCAAAAGACAAACTTCTCTTAACTTCGTATGCATGTCATCATGAGTTAGAATATTGGATTGTTCTTCTTTTATTCCCTCTATCCACTCCCTTCCTTCCTTCCTAAGGCTTCCTCCCTCCCTCCCTTCCTCCCTCCCAAGATTTTATTTATTAGAGAGACAGGGAGAGGGAGAGGGGCATAGGGAGAGGGAGGAACAGACCTCCAGCTGAGCAGGGAGCCCGATGTGGGGCTCGATCCCAGGACCCTGGGATCATGACCTGAGCCAAAGGCAGACGCTTAACCGACTGAGCCACCCAGGCGCCTCTCTTAATGCTTCTCATATCACTTTAGTTCCTATCCATTCCCTCTTTGTCAAGTTCCTCCAGAACCTTCTCCCATATTCTTGTAGTTACATTGCTTAGAACAGTAACCTCTTTGGGGAGAAGTCTGGGACCTATGAGATAACGAAAGAATTGTGTATGTTGATTTTTATGTGTGTACATGTTGTGTTGAAATACTATTTATTCCTACCTCCTTTAGCTTGTTCTGTTTTTTCAATTCTAATTTTCTTTCTAGTTTTTTCTTGTCCTGTAAACTCATATTAAGTCAATGAAACCATGTCACCTTGTCAGTGAAACATTTCCTGATTACTTCTTTCTTTCCACTTCCCTGAACTCTGATAGCACTTAGTCCCTAGTCTGTATCACACAATTTAGCACTTACTCAAAACTGCTTTGTGTTGCCATTTCATATCTGTTGCAGTGTCATAGCTTTTCTTGTATTACTCTTTTATTATTCTTAGTTTGTAAGAATTTTGAATCCAGGATTATAACATATATTTACACAGAGCTTTGTGTGGTGCTAAGAGTTGGTAGGTCCTTAATAATGGCTTACAGAATAATAGAACTAGATTCATAGTGTATCTATAAATATTTGAAGGGCCCTAATACTTAGCTTCTTCTATACGACAGTTTATGTAGGTCTTTTCCTCGTTGATGAACATTTGCTTGTTTCCAGTTTGGATAATTACAAACATTTCATTACTTATTTTTGAGTCTGTCATGTGAAAAAGATGATCTCATTCCCTGTAAAGCATTTCATCCAAATATCTGTTAATCATTTACTGTGTATTGGCACTTAGTTAATATTTGTGATACTGGGAGATAGCATATTTCAGATGTATTCTAGTATTTTTGTTTTATTGACTGTGTTCATTTGTGCGTTTTTTGATGTACTTTTGTTTTATTGGCTGTGTTCATTTGTGCGTTTTTTGATGTTTGTTTCTCATTTCTGATGTGATATTTTGTTTTTCTTTTAGGATAAGAACAAGAAACTACGTCCCCTATATGATATTCCCTACATGTTTGAAGCCCGGGAATTTCTTCGAAAGAAGCTTATTGGGAAAAAGGTAAATGAGACAGAAACATAGTTGCAAATGGTTAGGGATCATTTTAAGCTGGGCCCTTGTGATGGAATCCCAGAGACCAACAGATGACACCCCTCTGCCAAGTCAAGCGGAATTACTTTGATACGAAGAGGGGCGTGGCTGTGTCTCAGGAAGTGGTATCCCGTGGGAGAGATTTAAAATTGGGGCCCTGACCACAGTGTGATTGCCAAAGCTCTCACAGCATGTTCTTTCCAAGGTCCAGGCTCAATTCCAGTTTCAGTAATTGCATATTGCCCCGAGCTTCATTTACTTGGCTCCCTTGTTCTCTTCAGCCACCTCCATTAAAAGTCGGTGCTGTGGGATATGCTATTGAGGGAAGGTTGCCGGTTTTTTCTGCCTCCCTTACTCCTGAGGAATAGATTGGCTGTTGAGAAGAGGGGCTCTCCTGGAACGGGAGCATGCTTACTGAAATGCACTGTGGTGCATAAGCCACCTCCACTTGTTCAGCTTGTCATACTTCCTGTAGCTTCTACTGCAGGTGCTAGGGCAGCCTTGCCGGGGAACGATTGTGTGGTTTCGTAGTAGTTTCTGTGGAGCTTGTGGTGCAGCATGGGGACTTTCTGGTCTGGTGCAACAGCCCAGAGGCCCTAAGAGTGCATTTTCGTGTGTTCTTAGAGCGTGTATTCTGTGACCAGCTGCAGAACTTGCCTTTTTGGGAGGCTGAGAGTGAGCTTCTGAGCATTCCCTATTTTCCCTGACCTCCCCACCCTAAATATCCTGGGCAGGTGTGTGTGTCCTCGATGAACAAAGGAAATGAGTGGTGTAGTTCCTTTGATGGTGGTTGAAGAAAATCTGTTCAGGGAGGGACTGTGATTTGTCTTTTCTGTACTTTGCTTCAGTGAGGGTTCTTCTGGGAAGATACCATGTTTTGGGTCTGATTTTTCTCATGTCTTGAGAAAGATAAGGCCATTCTGTATAATCTGCCCTTAACACACATTAATACCACATTAGCATTCTTTACCTAAATGCAGATTTTTAATGATGTGAGAGGTTTCATAAGGCTCTGGCTTTTGCACTAAGGCCAGAGTAGTCTATCATAAACATAACCAGTTTTATTATATACCATAGTCACTAGAAATATAAATTATAGCAAAGAGATTTTTAAAGTTGGCATGGGATGAAATTGCTGATTTTGAAGTAGAGAAACTAAACTGGATTCCCTAAAATGAGTGTTAAATCTCCTCAGGTTCCTTCAGAGAATAGGCTCATTTGTCATTGTGTAAAACTTGACAGAATGCTGTATTCATTCATGAAGTGTAGTGCGAATGATGGCTTTAGGCCTCTTTCAATTTCTAGATCTCCTATTATCTGATCTAATGTCGACATCTCTATTTCACCAACTTTATAGCCTATCGCTCATTTGCTGGCCCATAAACAATAGCATAGAAGCAAACAAGGAATTCCTCAAGAGTGTGGATTTCTATGGAAATCCATCCAAAAGTAACCGGGTGGGGGGGGGGCAGCACTTATTTGATTCCTACGCAGCTGTCTGTGCGCCATGTGGTATGGCACCCACCTGGCTTCTTTGAATGTTGCCCTCACCTGATTCTGTTTCATCCCTGGGAGCGTAGATCACAGCTTATTGCAGCTGATGCTGAGTGGTCCCAGAAGGTTAGCCAAGGGTTCTGCTCTCAAACGGTATGTGCCAGCCCTCTGTAAAGACCTCTATCTCAGGATAGAA
Organism: Zalophus californianus; assembly: GCF_009762305.2. Taxonomy (NCBI): domain Eukaryota; kingdom Metazoa; phylum Chordata; class Mammalia; order Carnivora; family Otariidae; genus Zalophus; species Zalophus californianus. The sequence continues at coordinate 82,423,393 of NC_045606.1, forward strand.
GGACTGATCCCATGTGTCAGATATGGTGGCAGTTCTTAAGCAATTAGGTTCCTTCTTGGTGGGAGAAGCCTTGTTTACTGGTTCTTCTGCATAAGAGTTGATTGGATTCAATTTGTGCTGAGCCCAGGTTTGTCCCCCACGGTGACATTGTATAAATGATGAATACTGTAGCCCTGCACGGGGAGTAGGATGCTGCTCAGCTCTGCTGGGCTGGAACGTTCCTGATGCAAACTGCTTTTCCTGACTCACCACCTGAAACCACTTGCCTGTCTTCTGGGCCCTTCAGTTGCGACAGCGAACACCCAGGTTTTCTCTCGAGTTTGGGAGCAGGCAGGGCAGTTGCTGCCTCAGGGGGGTGGCTAGCACATCATTGCACATTTCTGCCAATTCCCTTCAGACCTCCACAGCTGTTCAGCATGGCACATGGTGATTAAGAGGCACCGAGAGGGAGCATGTGTGCCTGTGTGCCTATGTGCCTCTGTGCACAAAAGCTGATTAGGGCAGCCTGTCACAGCTTAAGCAAGATAATGGAGGTAAAATCATCTTCTCTGCCCAGATTATTATTTGACCATCCCAGAGAGTCTATAATATGACAGTTTTGAGGAGTTTCTAGAATATAGAGAAATAAGATTGAAGGTAAACTGGTAAGATGCTTCGTTAGGTTCAATGGTCTCCATTTCGGTTATGGAAGTTCACTTTGATTCACTCCCAAGATTCAATTCTGGCTAAGTGCCTTAATTAAAGTAACCGTGCACCTCTCTGAGCCTTGGTTTCATCACTTGTGAACTGGGAATATTATTTGCCTTCCCTTTCTCATGGGATTTTTATAAGAATCTAGGATGATATTAACCTTTCATGTTTTTCCAGATGCCAGTCAGGTAAGTTGTGTTGTCTTGTTTAATAGTGCTGCCTTTTTTTATAGAATCTAACAGTTACTTTTTTTTTTAAACTGGCTCTGAGGTCAAGAGATGTGAATCAATGTGCAACTATTTGACTGACATCATCCCATTGCACAGATTTGAGTGGTATCTGGTTAGATGTGGCATCAAGTTTCCAGCTTCCACAAAATGAGTGTCTCCTTGTGCAGTTTGTGTATGTGTAAAGTGTATATGTGTTGTGTAAAATGTATGTGTGTGTGTGTGTGTTCTCTGGTTTGAGGGAGACGTGCAAGAATACGTGTGTATGTTGGAAGTGTTTCAGAAGCTGTCTGAATTGCCATACTGCCTGGTGGAATTCCCTCCCCATCCTCTGTTTACCATCTACCATCTGTGCTTACACTAAAATCTTGACTAAGGAGAATGTCTGGTGAAGAACTGTCTCGCTAATTTCTTCTGGGGTTCTTCATGGCCCTAACATAGTGGAGAAATGGAATCCATGGTAACTTTCATACATCTTTTAGTTTTGTGGCATGACATCCTAGGTGTGTATAAGGTGGTGAGATTGATGTCCTAAAATAACCAGGGCGACAGTCCTCTTCTAGTAGCAGGAGCAATGTCTTCCTGTGTATATACATATTTTTCTCAATGCTTAGAGAAGGCCAGCCCATTGACAGGAAGAGTTTGTGTGCCTAAATCATTTTGTGCTCGGTGGAAGAAGGTGATAATAACTGGGATCTTCGCTGGGAATTTTCTCCAGCTGTCTCATAGAATCTCTAAAGTAGAATCTCAGAGTATTTTAAATCCATGTAATACAGCATTTACAAATGACCTATGAATCACTAACTCCTGTCCCTTAATTGTACAATTTCCATCACCATGGGAACTATTGTGTTCGGACTTGGAACTTGCTTGGACAATTGAGGGGTCAAAAATGGACGAGTGGAAGAGATGGGGTTGCAAGAAGCAGGAGTGCAGAGAAGCCTCAGGCCTGGCACTATATGCTCAGTCCGCACTTCTCCTGTCTCCACAGTCCTCGGCCCCAAAATATGTCTTTGCTCCCTCAATGTTTTTGCCAGTGTTTGTTGAATAAGCACATTTGGAGATGAGGCTCATTTGTAAACTAACAGCCAACTTTGGCTTTCATGCCATCAAAACGTGTTCTGTGAACTAGGCTGACTCTTTTTTAGGCACTTAAAATGGAGCGTTTTTCTTGATAAATGCAGACAGTTGGGAAGTTATTGGCCTATAAATAATACTGGCAGTTATTTCAAATTCATATTGCATTAGATGGTTCTTCTCTTTTGGAAACCTTTCTTTCCTGAAGTCTGTACTTTGAAGGCATGGAGCTCTTTGGGGTAGGTGGAAATGATCTTTGCACCAAGATTCATTAAGTCCGAACTCGTGGTATTCTGTCAGAAACTCTGGACTCGTCCAGTGTCCTGGAAATCATGCCATTCTGTTGCTGTCAGAGACATCTTTGATGCCCCCCCTTCCTTTACCCCTCTACCCCAACCCCTCACCAACTCCTGCTGTGTAGATGTGTGTGTTTCCTCTTCCTTCCATTGTGCTGCTGCAGCCTTGTGTCAGATGCCCCTCACCGAGACTCCTGGAGCCTGCAGCCATTCTTTCCCGCTCCAGTCTGTTCTGCACCTGCAGCTAAAGGGAGCTTCACCAATGACACACTTTTGGCTTCCCATTGCTTCCTGTTGCCTACAAGGTCCAGCATAATCTGGTTCCAGCCTGCTTCCCAGAAAGAAGCCCTTACCCCTTCCCAGAAAGAAGCCCTTACCCCCTTCTCTCATGCACCCCCTGGCCACCTTTCTGGCCGCCTTTAGGTTTCTGAAATGCATTATGCTGTCACCTCAGGGCTTTTGCACTTGCAGTTTCTTCTCTTTGGGATACTTTTTTTGTCCTCCTTTCCCCTTATTTATCTTACAGTTATCCTTCATATTCAATTTAAACGTGACTTCCTGGGGCAAGTTGTCCCCAAACAACCCCGCTTCTGATAATTTGTACATAATTTTTCACACCTTAATGTATTTTGTGTTAATATCTCTCATCAGATTCATTTTATTAGGCCAACTGGGGCCTACATCTGTTTTGCTCCCCACCCCAGGGTTCCGTATATACAATTTATGATGCACAGTAGGTGCTCAGTAAATTTCTTCTAAATTAATTAACTTCAGGGGAAAATGGGAGCATTAGGATGAAGACTGTGTGGACCCAGATAAGAATATATTAAGGGAGCTAGAAATAGGTCCTACCTGATTTGCCTAGGGTTAGCCAGATATGGAAGAAGTAGCATGAGATTGTATCTTCATTCTGAACTCTAAAGTCAATCTGGAAATGGTTGATATTATATGTAAATGATCTTCCCTCTCTTCTGGGTTAATGTGCTTTAAGAACTGGTTGGCAGCCCAACTACTGTTAATAGCCTTGTTTCCTTGGGATGCCAACTATAGAAGATGTGGCTCATTTGCGATTTGGTGAACACCTCTCTATGATTTTCATGCCATTCCAATTTGTACTGTGAACTAGACAGACTTCTTAAGACATTTTACATAATGCTCATTTGAGCGTAACAGGGTCAGGGCTGTCATTTATTGAATTGTCTCTTCGTGGTAAGCACTGAATATTTTCACTTTTATTTAACTTTACTTAATTTTCACCTCCCTCCCAAGATGTATGCATGTATTCCTATTTTTACAGGTAAAGAAACAGAAGCTCATAGAAATTGTTTTATCCAGGTGTCTGTGCATTTAGTTGCTAAATTAAAGGCTGTCTAGAAAGACCCACTTCCATGTTGTGTGTATTGAATAACATAGATAACCTGGGTCACGGTCCCTTTTGGGATAATGTCAGTTCTTGTATATAACACATACGTTACGTGCTACAAGAAGTTGATTCTCTTTCACTGTATCATCCTAGTCTACAGATATCAGCAGGTGGCAAGAGCACCATAGATCAGCCCTCGGAGTGCCTTCAGCTCTCTAGACATGATCTCATTAGTCTTTGAGATGCCCCTGTGAAGTGATGTTTCATCAAATTGTTCTTCAGAGAAACTTGTGTCAGATTGCATGTTCTTCTGCTAGTTACACAGACAGTTGTGAGGTCGTGGGGAACATTGCTAAGCCAGTGTTGAAGCTTGATTTCCTTTTCAATCTCTTGGTGTAGGTGTGAGTTGGGAGCATCTGGGAGAAAGGAAAGGTCAGGTTGCTTTTTTATCTTGGCCCAGAGCCAGGGAGAGATTGAGGAGCACACTCACTGCTCATTTCCCTGTGCAAGGATAGATCTTTGAAGGCACTTGGGGTGACATTCCTTAGCAGAAGCAGTTTTTCACTCAGCCTGTGAAAGCTCTTCAAGGGTCTGGCGCTTTCTTGAGGAGGAACTCCTTCACTCCTTGCTGGCTATTTAACAGGGCTGTCCTTTTCCTTCAAAACACTTGTAAGTTCTGTCTTTTGCAGTGTGTTCTTAATCAGCTGCGTTAAGCGCAAAGCTGGCAGTCTGGGGATTTTTGTTCTTAATTACCTCTGATGTGTTTTAGTTTGGTTTTTATAAACATTCCCTTTGTCATCTCCACATTTCCCACTTCATATTAATTTGATTCACTCACGCTATGGAAAAGTCCCTTACATTAATGATCAGAACAGGCCCTCAGGTTGTGAATGCATTGTGATGTAAATTGACAGGTTTATACAAGGTTGCGTGTCCTTGCCTTCTTTGTGCCAGCTGTTACCATCAACGTGGCTGTACAGTTTTCGAATAAATGACTGTAGATACTCACCAGATCAAGAGATGTTTTGAATGACTCGTAATTTCTGACCATGCTTTTTTCTAGTAAGACTTCTCCCACTTAGACATGAAGGCAATGTGTCAGTATGCACTGGAGACCAGGAGTCACCTAGATGCCCTTTATCCTGTGGGTTTGGGGAGTGACCTGGACTCAGTTCCCTTGTCTGGTGAAGGTGATTAACAAAACTGTAGAGTTGTCTGTTTCTGGAAATTTCGCTGTTCTGGGCAGGGTAGCTTTCTACCTGCTGCCACCTCAATGCTCTTTTTGGTAATGAGCTCTTGAATGTTTTATCTGCAGATTGTGAAAAGTACCTCTGCGCCTTAGGGGCCATCAGGGCGTTGAGCTGAGCACATTGCTCCTTGGTGAAGTGTAGTATTTGTGTGATGTATATTGTAATATCCTCTTCAGAAAGCATCTCTAAGTTAAATGAAGAAGCTAAAACCTTCAGCTGCATTCCTGGAAATTTCTGTATGCTCACCTGTGGGAAATGATTCACTAGCTACCAGAATCCTTGAGATTCTCATATCTCTGGGTAATACTCGTATATTACATTGCTTATTATTAAAGACTTTCTTCCCTGGACTCCCAAGTTGCTCGCAGTTTTCTGGTGATAGTTCTTACGTTTAGAACATGATTTGTGGTCAGTCTCTCTTAAGCCACCCACTCCTGATCTTTTCAGCTAGGTTTCTGAAATGTCGTCCTTGGGGCTGGAACTTTCCATGCTTATTCTCTGGAAACTAGGATTTTATTTTAAGGGGAGATTTGTGCTGAATCAGCTCAGCTGTGTTTGGGGGTAGGGAGAGGACAGGCTTTTTTTCCCTCTTTAAAAATAACCCTTATGTGCCAAAAACCTTACAAAATGTGCTGAATTGCAAATCCTCAAACTTCTTATACCTCCTGGTTTACAGAGAATGGATTATTTTACACTTGGGCTCTATGATAGTGTACAGAATATCTTATGTTGTAGAAAAGTGTCAGGTGACATGGGGTACAGATGTGTTCAGTTGGAAAGGAAACTCGACTCTTGCTATCTTTTCTCAATATTTTTTTCTCCAATAGTTTCTTCTTAAAAGGATCTATACAGAGATAGTACTTATAACTTTTCTAATAAGAAAAAAACTTAAACAAAAATCTTGTATGTTTGCAAAATAACACATTATTTAGAATTGGCGAGTTACATTTTTAAGCACTGACTTTCCAGGGTTTCTTTCTGTGTGACCTCTGCTTTTTTTTTTTTTTTTTTTTTTTTTTAATGTTCAGAAAGTTAGACTAATACTTCTGGTGGCTTGTGTATTTCTTTTCCGAGGGTATGAACAACCTGTGCATGTACAAGAAGGTAGTATACAAAAGTGTTTGTTGGCTCTAAGGTGGAAGTTCTGTTGACTCTTCACAACTGGGGGTTAGAAATGGTATTTTAGGGCTACATCTTTGTAATTGGGGCCATGTAGTTGTAAGCTCCTTGTTTTAGCATGTTTAAAATCTGAGTGAAGTTTTTTGCTCTTATCTGAAAACAAGTTTTTATTGATACCTGGAACTGCCTTCTTGCTTTCATTTGCTAGTTTTCTTTTCTTTGGCAAATTTTCAGGTATTTCTAACGTGCTGCAATTCTGTCTCTTGGGGATGGCTGGCTTGGACAGGCTTTCCTGGTGTTTTCATGATGATAGGTGTAGTGGGCTGAATAGTCACCCCCCAGAATTTTTGCCCATTTGGAACCTCTGAATATGATCTTATTTGGGAATAGGGTCTTTGCAGATATAATTTAAGTTAAAATGAGATTATACTAGATTGGGTCAGGTGGGCCCTACACCCAATGACTGGTACCCTCATCAGAAGTCCATGTGACAATGGAGGTGGAGATTGAAGTGACGCAGTTGCAAGTCAAGGAATGCAAGGATGGCAGGAGCCACCAGAAGCTAGGAAGAGGCAAGGAGAGATTCTTCCCTGCAGAGGGAGCATGTCAGCGACTTAATTTCAAACCTGAAATATCCAGAACTGTGAGAATGAATTTTTGTTGTTTTAAGCCAGCCAGTTGGTGGGGTTTTGTTACTGCAGCCCTAGGAAAGTGATAAAGTAGGAAAGTAGGTTAGCTTCTTCATGTATCTGGCCATTTGGCTCTTGGTTAGAGTTTTTGTTTCTGGGTTTGTACTTTGGTAACGAGCTCCTCTGCAAAACTGATCCATTGGAAAGGGTTTGAATGTGTGATGTTCTTGCACCCCTGGTCCCCTGCCTGTCTTGTCTTGCTTTTTATATTTGTGTTCATTCTTTCGTCATTACTTATGGCTTTATGCATTGTCATCTCCAGGCCAACTGACAACTGCTATAGAGTAATTGATTAGACTTGAGTGTGTTTCTAGTTTTGTCTGTAGGCTCACCCTCACACTTGTCCTATTTCTCTTCCTTGGGGGTGAATGCTGCTGTCCGCTTAAGAAGGCCGCCATATTCAGGGTCTCGATCACTTCTGCTTCAATAATTAGCAGCAGTTTGAAATATGGCATCCTCTGGGACGGAATCATTCCTGGCAATAGCTTTTGATGAACCATTCTCATCCCATTCAAGGGTGATGAATAGAACATTAGGAATAATTACAAGTCTGTTTTCTGGAGCACCATGTCTTAACGTTTTGACTGCAGAACTATGCATGCATTTCCTTCGGTAACTAGGAATCTCAGGTTTTGTCTTCAGTCAGGCCTTTTTGAGCAAGGTATTTTCCTTGCAATTTTGCCTTCTCTCCTCTTCTGGTTTCAACAAGTGTTTGTTTGGATTGGGCTGTGCTGGGCAGATGAGCAGGTAGTCTTCTTGTGAAGACAAAGCTCAAGTAGATTTATTCTCTTTGAGGACTCAGCCCCTAAAGCTTTGGCATGCCTAATCACTTGATATGTTAAGAAGACCAGAGGTGGTAGCCTAGTGAAATCAATTCATTTTTATTCATTTAGCAGATATTTTTTGAGCAACTACTTTGTGCTATACCTTGTTCTAGGCATTGGGGATGGAGCCTTACAAACACCTGTTCTCGTGGAATTAATAGTTTAGAAAAGGCACATACGGTTATTAGGTACCTTTATGGAGGGGAAGTAAAGATGAATGAAATGTCATCTGTGTCACAAGTTGCTTATAATCTAACTCAGACAAGATTACATAAAATGTGTAAAGTTGAATAGGAACAGATTTGAATAACTGGTGAGATAACAGAAATGTGTCTCTTGGCAATATTGGATTAATAGTAATGTGGATTGTACAGATCATAGTTGTCTTTCAGAAACAAGAGTGTTCTCACCTGCTGTGTGACCTTGTGCACTTACCGGCTTCAGCTGCAGCAGGTACTGCTGACTCTTAGGAATGCTTCCACTCCTAACTTCTTTCTCTTCCTACAGATCTGTTCCAGCTGCTGACCACTGGGTACTCAAATACAGATTCCAGTAAATAGGTGACATCTCTTATGTCCAAAATGTAGCTCGTGGTCTCCATATGATTTTTCTTCCTGCCCACAGACTGCCTTGGCTACCTTTGTAGTTGATCTTAAATAATGTCTCCCCTGCCCATTGTCCTGAACTTTAGCGTCCACAGTCTCCTTATCCTCATCCTAAGTTTGCCTGATTCTGCCACAGTTAGCTCTTTCAGATCTTCCTTTTCACGATTCTTCCCTTGACTTTTAGTCTGTTTGCTCATATATCTCAATTGAATTACTGCAACTCCACCTTAGGTGGTTGGTCTGCTCCTTCTGGTCTTTGCAGTCTTTGACATTGCTGTCAGATTGCTTTCTACCTGAGTACTTCTGTTCCTTTCACAAACTCGGGATCCCCAGATGCCTGCAGAAAAGTATCTCATTTCTTCAATGACCATAAAATCAAAGGAAAGACAGTTGTTTATAAAATATCATAATGTCATTTAAGGATCTTGCTTTCATTTCCAGTCTTACTTCCTACTTTACTATCCATATAATGTGTCACAACAAACTTCTCCCCATTCCATAGACACGGCCCAGCCTTTTCACAGCTTCTTGCCTTCACACTTGTTTTTCTGTAAGAATCTTACCACTGTCCTGGATTCTGGCTCCCCATGTGAAGTCTGGGCTCTCTGTCCTCCTAGTATACTTTTGTGCCCACTTCTTCAAGAGCAATACCCAGTTCCGACCTCCCTCCCCCAGCCTTACAGGGCAAAGAGCTGGTCTTTTCTTCAGCTCTTGGTCCCTAATGTCAGGAATTGAGTTCAATCCCCATTAAGTCTTCACAGAAGAGGTGGGATTTGTAAACTGGTACCTAGAAGGTCTTAAGAAAGATTGGGGATATCTAGATAGAAGGGATATAGAAAGCTCACCCTGTAGTTCTAAGCTTTGGAACTGGTTTCCTTGTCACCTGCTTTCTTTAATTTCCTCATACTGATAAAGACTTTGAGCCTGACCAGTGAAACTTTAGGCATAGCATTGTCTGAGACACATGAAGGCATTAAAAATACATAGAGTAAATATGTTTTTCTCTTGGATTCCTGTATATGGATTACGACTATGAACTCACCTCTCCACCGGATCGGTGGTAGTATGCTCCATGCGTTATGCAGTCCAGCCCTCACCGTCAGGTTGCTCTTTGGAGTCTTGTGGCTTCCTGAGCAGTCCTTCCCCAGCGCCAGAGGTCTTGTCTGCGGCTGTTTCTGTGTCTCTACTCCGTAATCGAAAATGTGCAGCATCTCTGATTTGTTCTCTTTTAAAATGATCTGACAGAGGGGATTTAGTATGCAGAATTAGTGTTTGTTGACTTGAATCTCCATTATTTTAAAGCTCTAAATGACAGAAGCTTGATGGCCCTGTCTACTCCCTGCTGTTCCTATCCCCCTTCACTTGGGGTTCATAATATCCTTATTCTCCAGTAATAGTCCGAATGAATTGGAAATAAGTCGCTGACTTGCTCCACTTTGCCATTTCTGCAGTGTATGGGGTACCTTTAAGCCTGGCAAGTTGCTGCTGAGCCCAGCTCCTCCGACCGAGCCTGGCAGGCTTGACTTTGATGCATGGTGGAGTGCTGAGAAAGGAGAAGGCCAGTTTGAGCATCTGACTGAGCTCCACTAGGCCAGGTTTCTACCACTTCTAAACCTCTGGCCCTGCTTTATTTATTTATTAAAAAAAAAAAAAAGTTGGAAGGGAAGAGAAAATAAAGAATAGAAGAAAGGGGGCGCCTGGGTGGCTCAGTTGGTTAAGCGACTGCCTTCGGCTCAGGTCATGATCCTGGAGTCCTGGGATCGAGTCCCACATCGGACTCCCTGCTCGGCAGGGAGTCTGCTTCTCCCTCTGACCCTCCCCCCTCTCATGCTCTCTCTCTCTCTGTCATTCTTTCTCTCAAATAAATAAAATCTTAAAAAAAAAAAGAATGGAAGAAAGGAAGGACGAAAATCACAGAAATGACTTGAGCACTGATTAGAAATTAGGTGAACAAGTTTTGGTGAAATGGTACCACATGCAGATGGAGAAGTTCTTTAGTTTTCTGGCTGAATCTCAACAGCTAAGAGATGTAATCTTAAGTATATGGTCTGAGTGTTCCTGAAGCCTTTGTTTCCTTATTTGTAAAAAGGGTACAGTGTTTTGACAGTCATGATTCTTCCAGTGTGATAGTAAAGGAATGGAAGCAGAGCACTGTGTTAGGAGTAACTTTCGGACGGGGCAGAAAAGAACTGTTTTAAGTTCCTTAGGATGGAAATACAAACTAGTATCTCAAATGCAGACTTCCAGCCTTGTCCACAGTTTATCAGCCCACATTACAGTGAAGAGGTAGGACATTTCTGTGACCTCAGAGGCAGGAGGAAGATAGGCAGCTGAAGATTGTATATGTTCATATTCTTACACCAGGGATGAATTCCTTTCTTTCATTGTTCCTTGTTTTCTTAAATTGTGAAATGTGAAGGAATCTATTTTCCATCCTCTAAAAAGATAATCTTAAAAAAAAAAACAAAATCCAGAAGGCCTCAATTAGTCATCCTAATATCTCTAATCAGACTCAAACAACATTTACTGACAAATGTGTATTTCTCCTAGTAGAGACTCTGGGAGGGCCCCGTAAAGAAGCTGGCTTCACCTCACAGGATAGGTGGAAGGCAGAAAAACCCTGGGTGCCTGGACCCCCAGACCTGAAGTGCATCTTGTCCTAACTCCATGACCTTGGATGGGTTCTTTAATATTAGTCCTTATTTTCCTTATCTGTGAAAGGGGAGTGGACTGGCAATCCCAGAGATCTGGTTCCTTAACCTAGTAGTGAAGATGTTTTGCCCTGTTAGCACTAATTGACCTACCTAATCCTTTTTCATTTCTGAAAGTTTAATCTTTTGCTACCAAAAGTTTATTTCAAATGTCAATGAATGTGAATACCTGTGGTAGATAAAATGATAAGATTTGAGGAGGGTAGGTGTGTAAGTGTGTGATACACACACACACACACACACCTGAGTCATCTGACCACTGGGTGGTTCTGTATACTTACTAAGAGCATTGAATGCGAGAAGATTGTTGGGGGAACTATAATAGTTCTTTACCACCTCTGTGAAGCGGCTCCAATGGTCTCTTATTCACCAGTTTTCTCCGTCCTCAAGAGAAGGCTAGGAGATTGAATTCATTCTTTTCCTACTTGTGCTTCTGCTACTGAGTTGTAGGCAGAGCATCTTTTATATCTTTTCCTCTGAAATGTTTAAATTGTTACAGTTGGGGTTACAGTCTAGTTTCCTTTGGGGCAAGGGCCTCTTTTCTCCTTTCCTAGGACCTATGTCTTCAAATGATTTTCACCCTTTTGAGAGCTGGTGTTTGTTTCCTTCCATTATTCATCAATTCACTAAATTTTAAAATGATGGCTTTAGAAGCCAAATCCATCAGAATGCTTGATTCCTTGACATCAGCCGGGCACTTTTCCACACTTCCACATTGTCCACCAGTTTCTCTTCTTGCCAGTGGCGTTGCCAGCTATGTGGAAGAACAGCTGCATGTGGTTTGAATTCTCCATGTATGAAGTTTTTGAAGATGAAAGACAAAGATGGATCGTGTTGCTGCTCTTCAGTTTTTCTGGTTTGGTGGTCACTAATCATAGCTTTCCAAAGGGAAAATGGTAACAGGATCACTAAGTCTAAGTAGACTTAACTATTTTCTCTACGACTGAGAGAGTGAAAGTGGTATTGACATTTTACAGACACAAAGCCCCCCTTCCTTTCCTTCTCTCTCTCAACCCTCCTTGTTGTTTTCCTCCCTCCCTCAGTTTATTCTTCCTTTTCCCTTCCATCTCTCTGCCTTCCATTTTCCTTCCCCTTCCTCACAGGTGATTAGACCTTCAACATTCTTAGCTTATAGTAGCTCTCATTTTCCAGTACACACACCCCATCTGCCGTACTATCTGACTTGGCTGTTGCAGTGGATCCCTGGGACCTTTCTGGCCTTAAGAGGAAAAAAGTGATTTGCTAAATGTCATTTTTTCTTGTTTCTGTTCTTCCTCTCAGCAGCATGAAACTTGGTTCAGTACCAAGTTGATAGAACATTCACTTCTCTCTGAAGAAGGTCCTGCTTAGTTTGCTTGATGGTTCCAATTTCTCCTCGGGCTTGGGTCCTCTTGGATGAACACAGAATTTTCCAGGATAGATAATACTGTGGTATATTTAAGACCCCTGAGTGCTTTAACTGTCATTTCTTACTGTTTTTGGAATAGAGAAAATATGAAGGAGGAAGCAACTGTCAGTTACTTTTTTTTGTCTGGATTTCCCTTCCCTGAAGGATTCTATCTAGCTGATGGGCCAGGGTATGGATGTCCTTGCTAGGTGCTCTGATGACACCTCAGCTTGGTGCTGCCCTAAGTACAAGTACCATGTGAGGTGCTTGAAAATTGTATCGGCTAAAAGAAGAGTAACAATTTGGATGACTTCAGAGTCATCCAAGCCTGTTTTCCTTGCATGGCACAGCCTCCTGGAATTCACATTCAGGTTTGTTTCTTCCTTGACTCCATGTCAGCATCCCTGCCCCCCCATCCTGTGTGTCCAGGGTGATGTGTAGTAGTGCAGCGTTGATGGCTTGCGTCCTCCTTTTTTTCCCCTTCCTTCAGAGACTGCGCTCTGCATTGATGCGATTTCCATGACAAAGCAAAGATACTTTTACTTATAGGATTTTTTAAATTTAATTTTTAAACAGGAAGACAGAATCTAAAACATTTTTGTGGTTTTATTTAACATAACAAGTTCCTTACTTTAAAAAAAATAGATGTAGATATCATTTTTAGAAAGCACATATATGGATAAAGCAGTGATTCTTTTTTTATTTTCTCCTAAGGATTTTCACAGTCAAATCAAGAAACTAAATGCTTTGGTTGCTTCATTTGCTGAAATAGACACTTTAAAATCATTTGGCAAGAAAACCAATATGGAAACCTGGGATATTTTTTGACAGACTATTGTATAAAATAGGCAGACATTTAAATTAGTTCACATATCTTTTATCTTTTGGACACTTTTATTTACTAGAAAACTAGTATTATTCATTTAAGTTTTTCTCTCTTTGGTGCGGTATTCACATTTTATTTTAATTATTTTGAGTAGGTAATTGTTTCATTTGGTTCAAAACTCAAATGATAATAAAGGGTATACAGTTGGAGAGCTCCCTTTACCCTACCCTGGTCCTTTGCTGATTCACTTTCTTCTCAAACAACTGTTTTTACTACTTCCTTGTGATTCTTCCCGGAGATATCTTAGGCCAATATAGGCAGATGTTTATGGGTAGGTGGATATACTTCTCCCTTTTTACACAAACAGTTAAAATTTTGTATTTATGACCAAAAATAGTATCTTTGCGCTTGTATTTCACTTTTAACATGCTTAAAAGTACTAAATGATTGCTGTTGTTGATCTGCACAATTTAGGGAAAGCTTACACTTTTCCAGTGAAATTTCATCCTAGTTTTCTATGTGGCCATAATTTTCCTGCTTGAAAATGTAATTGTGAATTCTGCTAATATTGGTGATCTTGTCCCTTCTATCTTGGTTTTGATACTGAATTTTGTTTTTGCTGTTGCATTACAAATAACATTTACGGCCCATGTTGTCACAAAAGCAACACTAATTGTTCTAAAAAAAATTTTTTTTGGAAAAAAAAAACTAAAGCAAAAGGAAACAACCACCCAGCGGTAGCATCTGTTAATACTTGAGTGTATATATTCCAATCTTCTTTTTATGTATTTGGGTATTTGCATAATTTTCAACTTAGCTAGTAATTATATGGTACTTACTGTTTTGTAACCTTCACTATGATGGTTTCCCTGTGTCATTAGACTTCTACATGAGGTACTTTTATCATTTACTATCAAGTGAATGTTTAATCAATATCCTAATGCTGGCTATTTGGAGCAGTTTAGCATATGGACTTTGGAACCAAACAGACATGGGTTTGAATCTCTGGGGTAGCATTACCTAACTCAGGCCTGTCATGATGAGTATTAAGTGAGGTAATGTATGTTAAGCATTTAGTGCAATGCTCGGCATATCGTAAGAACTCAATCAATAATAGCAAACTACTGAGTCAGGGCTTGGGAAAATTAAGAACAGGGAGCAGTATATACTATGACAAATAAAATGACCTAGTTCTATTCTATGTCCTGATAAGGTTGATAGAGAAAGGGAACCAAAAAAGAAGCACTGGGGGGGGGTGCGGGGGGAGGAATAGAGAGGAATCCTTAGGAGGGACAGTAGCCAGCACTTTTATTTTCCTTAGGTCCTGTTGCCTTCAAAACCAGTCTAATAAGATTATAGTCTGTTGTTTGCCCTTCTTAAGATTGTCTTTTTGATCTCCCAAGCGCTTATTGGCCCTGACTTGGGTTGCCCAGTTTAGAGAGAAAGTGGGAGTGGGCCTGGGTTAAGGAAGAGCTTGGAGAGAACTCTTAACATCCTGTTTTCCTTCTTTTTTGAGAATTCTGGTACATTTTTCACAGCCTGATAGAGTTCCTATGGGAACTGGCAGGAGATCTGAGAGAATTTAATTTACTGTGACCCAAAGGAAGGGAAATAAAGAGCCAAGTATGCCCCATCCAGCAATTCCCCCACCCCCTTTTTTCTGAAATCCCAAACTTGAAGCTCAGAATTGAGGTGTCTCCTCCTAAACTTACCTATCCAATCATACTGTTTGATCATTAGTTAGAAATAAACATTCGCTACCCTGCTTTCTAGCACCCCAAATGAAAGTTCAATTAACTAAATATTTCAAAATAGTATTTATTTGCAGCTTTGACACATTTACTCTTAAAGGCTGGACTGTTGAAGGGTAGTTAATTCAGATATTCATTAAATTTGAGGTAATGCTGTGAAGCAGGTTTGTTTCTAAGTCCATAGGCAGTACAGTTTGTTTACAGTACTGCACTGGATATACTTCAGGTGAGAGTTTTGTTATGATTTGTATTATAGAGTGATTTTTGGTTCCTCATATCTTAGCACTTAAACAATTAAGGATTTACCCTGGTGCTAAGTATGGGGTATATTGCAAACAAAATGAAGTAGAAATGCTGCTTTATTTATTTAATTTTATTTTTAATGTAGGCAAACTGGTTCTACAGATACAGTGTTATATTATACCGTCATTTTTCCATAGTGTCACTTGTGTTACCACTGATCCATAATGATGTCCTTTTTACAATTAAGAGCATATTAACCTAAATTTTAATTGAAATAAATGACCAGATTTTATTTATATCCTCAGCATTATTGTCATTTGTTGTCCCATAAAAATTATTTTTTTGAATTTGAATTTGTCATAGAAAGTTAGTTATAGAAAGTTTGAATTTGTCATAGAAAGATAGTTATAGAAAGCTTCATTTTTAGGAAAGTAGTGAGGTTTTACTTTGTTTTTATAAACATCTAAGCTAAGTTCCCCAATGTAATTAAATCTATTTCTCTCCTTGGTCGTTGGACACAGAACAAGTGTTAGATGCCACCTCTGAGATTGCCTTCATGTTATCTGAAACTTCCTAAGCCTTTTTCTTTTAAGGACTAAACCAACTTGGGTTTTTCCCTTTGGCTAGAGAGCCGAGAATGTGAATTCCCATCTTTATTCATTTTCATTGTGTTAATCACTTCATCTGGCTTTATTGTTACTCTGGTAGAACTGGCATTCCCACTGCTAGGAAAGGATGGATTCCTTTGTAGTTTCCACAGATAGAAATCTCTTCATGCATTCCCGTTTTTATTTAAGTTTGCTTTAAAAAATGAGGAACGGAGTGTCTTCGTTCCGGGGAGCCCTCACCGTCTTGGTGAGGTTTATCATCCTGTTCCTTTAGTTTCATAAATTTGAAAGCTTTTCAAACCTCTAGTGAATAACCCCGTTTACTTCCATCTTAGCTTGTGATTTGCCAAATTTTTTATCTGTGTTTTGGGCGGGGGAGGGGGAGTACGTTCTACAGTTACCATTGATTTGTCAGTTATTTTTGAAAATAAGAAGTTAGGAACATAGCACTGAATCCAGTCTCCCGTTACTGGTGACATACAGCTTACTGCCTTTCAGAAATGTAACTAACGTTACCTTAGATTATACCTTAACTATGATGATCTCTTGTTTTTCTTCTTTTGTTACTCTTTTTCCTGGTTATAAAAGCAGTGTATGTTCATTATATGTTTGGAAAGTATAAAGAAAAAATAAAAGTATTTCAAATTACTGTAAACCTTTTTTTTAACTTATATGTGTTTCTACTGGAATCAGTCTGTATGACCTTATTTTTTTCAATTTACTGTGTAACCCAAACAGCTCCCCAAATCCTTCAATTAACTTTTTTTTTTTTTTTTGTGGGCAGCAAAGCAAGGTTTATTGAGCAATAGCAAAAGTGATAGTACAAAGCTCCCAAGGAGGGAGGATGCCCCAAGACGGTTGCCCTTCAATGAACTTCTAATGTAGTAATTTCAATGACTGTCATTTAATTCCATGATTGTATGATAATTTATTACGCCAGTTGATTCATCTTAATTTTTTAGACCTATGGCAGTGTGGTTTTATGTTTTAGTAAACAGGCTGTACTGTATAATAGAATCAAATAGATTCCCTGAGCATACAGAATCACACCTGGGAGGATCTAAAGTTTAGAAGAGTCGTTCCATGTCTATTAATTGATGGTATTGAGTATTTTTTTTAGGTAGAATTTGGTCATTTAAGAAGTGTACTAGTTTCCCCCCCCACCTTAGTCATGTGCATTTCATCTCACTCAGAAAGTCAGCTTTGTGTTTCCTAGGATTTTAATTCTCTAATGGTAAATTTGCATTTTATTCCTTTTTTTCTTACATTTCTTTTAGCCTGGTTCTAATGCTTAATTTTTTTTTAAGATTTGACTTATATTTATTTGTCAGAGAGAGCGAGTGAGCACAAGCAGGGGGAGTGGCAGAGGCAGAGGGAGAAGCAGGCTCCCCGCTGAGCAGGGAGCCCCGATGCAGGACTCCATCCCAGGACCCCCGGACCATGACCTGAGCGAAAGGCAGACGCTTAACCAACTGAGCCACCCAGGCGTCCCTAGTGCTTAATTTTTGAACCTTCCATTATCCTCTTCATTATTTAAAAACAACGTAGCAACAAAATAGTCTCTATAATTTTATTTTTGCTTTTCTTGTATTATAGATTAGTGGGGATAGCTTAAGCCGGGTAGGTTGGGAGGAACCAGTCAATAACAGAAGCTGGAGGCCTCGGTCTCTTAGCCATCTCATGAACTACCCTTCAGCCACCTGCTTTGTATCATCCATTTATTTTAAGAGTAGCTTCTTAAATGACTCAGACTTGGGAGATTTCAGGGCTGACCCTCCTAGACTGTCATTCTCTCTAGGCATGTAACAGGCTTAATTTACTGAAATGGCTTCGTGTTACTGTGGATTCCTTTTCTTGGACTCTCAGATTTTATTTGCTCTGATATTTAGGATCTCGTTGTAACACTTTCATTGAATTGCTGTTTAAATTCGGAGAATTCATATAACTCCACTGAATCTGCTTTCTCTTGTATAGTGTCATGTGTTTGCCTTATGGGATAACTGTGGTCCCTTTCCTTCTCATTTTAAATGGCATTCCTTTTACTTTATCGCTTAAAAGCTCAATCAACTAATTAAGAGTTGGAATTTAAAAAATGAATCTTTATATAATAAATATAAATCTTAATCATTTACAGGAGTAACTTACTATACAGATATATTTTCTCTTTCTACTCTTTGTAAGCTAGCCTAATTCCAGATTGTATGACTTTGCCATTTTATATTGCAGAAGGCCACTATTGCGTAATTTGGGGACATATTATTTAACCTGTCTGAGTAACTGTTGTTGATGTTCCTGTGTCTTCCTTCTGCTCCACAGCCCAGCCGCTTCCAAGCAGCTAAAAAAAGTATTCTCCCAATGTTCAAGAGAAGTAAAAATGAAGAAAGGAGTGGGGCTCTTGCTTTCAGATATTGATCAATTACTAATAAATTGTGGAATTAGTAAAAATTTGTTATATTCATTCTTTTCAGATTTGGGAGTTGCCTGTTAGATCAATACCAGTTAATTCACCTCTGTTCTCCCTGTTTGCTCCAGATCAGAGTATCTCAAACGTGCACTATTTCTTATTAATTATGGGATTTTTTTTAAGACTTTTGAATCCCATACTTATCATTGAATATTTTATTGATTTTGTTGCTAAATTATGTTTATCTTGATGTTTACTTGCAGGAATTTTAGCAGATGTCAGTCACTAAGAATACTCACTTCATTAGATAAGATAAAACATTTCAATTTTTAACCTTCTGTTGGTTATAACCATTTCTTTTGCAGATTATATTTATAAATGCATCACTTTATTTAAACTAAACCTACCTATGCATACTGGTTTATCTTTTACAGTGAAAATAAGGATCTTATTATGGACCAATCCTTTCTATTTCAGCACTTAATTAACCTGAAATTTCAGTGTTGTTCTTTAATATATTTAATGTGTTACTGTTTGGTTTGATTTCATGTGTGTGTGTGTGTGTGTGTGTGTGTGTGTGTGTGTGTGTGTGTACATATATATGTAGCAATTTTGCTTGCTCTTTTTCTAATATACTAAGTTTGATTTCTATTTCCTATACCTAGTGGTTGTTCTGAGAGGTACTCTTTAAGTGATTGGGCTTTAGATGATTCTTTTGAGATTGTTTGAGAAGTCTCTCCTTAGGATAGTTTGCATGAAAATCTTGGCCAGTGGTTGCAATAAAGTTTTATTGCAATAAACCTCTATTGCTGATTTTCTAGTGTCATCTCGGTGGTTGTGTCAGGAGCTGCTAGAAGTTTTGGCTTCGTTCTTATTTCCCATGAAATTGCCTGAACTTGTGTGGTAATTCTGTATTTGACAGAATATTTTAAATATCATTACTGTCTTCTTAGGCTGGTCGTTCAATGAACAGATTAATTTATAACTCAAAAAATTATCTAATGAGTAAACCAACTGTGTCCTGTTTTTGAGATGACATCTCATGAGCAGAGAGAGACTTTTTTTTAATAGCACAAGAACAAAAATTCTTCCCATGCTAAATTACGGATAGTTCACTGGGTGTTTCTGTTTATTCCTACACTACTATGCTGTGGAAGAATTTCTCGTTAGTTTTCCCTTGTGGACTCTAAGAGGTGGAGGCAGGAGAGCTACGGGTCAGCCGGTAGGAGAGAATCACATAGAAACACCACACGTGACACATCAGAGAGGGGTGCATCTCTCTGTGTACCACGGATGTCGTCAAACGGGCTGAGTAATGAAGATGAGGAGTCCTTGAATCCAGAAATATAGTCCAGTTCGTTTTAAGTGAGTTGAGTGTGTGCAAGAAAACTAGAGGCACACACAGCTGGTGAGAGGGTAAAAGCCTATTATAGGGATTGTAATTTTTGGAAGAATCTTTACATACTCTGTATCATTTTTTGGATCCTAAACAGTGGTGCTGTGCAGTTTGTCCTAACCAGAGGACCCATTGTGAGGAAGTTTGCATTCCTGTGAAGTAGCTGCTTGATTAGTTTATTATTTGGACCATCCCCTGAAACTTAGGCACCAAAAGACTTCTTCCTTCTTACGAAACAATGGCTTTTTAAAAAAGATGGATTTGGTTGAGGTTCTCTGAACTGGATAGATTAAGAGATTAAAATAGTTATCTTATACGATTTGATTCTGAGGGCTTACTTGTGTTTGTTAATGATAAATCTTCTGCGTATGCCGTCAGTTGCTCTCTCAACTCATTCTCAAGGCACTTTATGGTATTATAAAAATAAGATTATTGCTATTATAATAAGATCTTATTAAAGTGGTTCTCCATGCACTTTCTCTTATTATGGCTTCGGTCTCAAAAGTATATCTTCACGGACAAATGAAATATGGTATACACACATAGCACACATACTCTGCCATAAAAGGACATCAAGTGCTGATCTGTGGAACAACCTGGATGAACATTACAAGCATTAGACCATGTGAGAGAAGACACAAAAGACCACTTACTGTACATTTCCATTTATGTGAAATGTCCAGAATAGGCAAACGCAAGGAGATAGTAGATTAATGGTTCCCCGGAGCCTGGGGGAAGGGGGGAATGGGGGAATGGGGAGTGACTGTTTAATGGATAAAGGGTTTCTTTTTGGGCGATGAAAGTGTTCTGGAATTAGATAATGGTGATGGTTTACAGCGTTGTGAATATACTAAAACCCACTAAATTGGTATACTTTAAAATGGTTACACTGGTGAATTTTATATAAATTTTATCTCAAAGATGAAAAGGTACATCTACATGTTGGTGGAATGGCTGCTGAATGAATCACGAGAAGCACTTGGTATTTGTTTCTTGATGCTGTTGCTGGTTGGCATTTGACCCAATGAGTTAAATAGTGGGTAGTAGGGGTGGCCTCTGAAATGTATGAGGAGTCCTCTCATTAAGGGAAATACATACTTACATACTTGCCCAGTGACTTGATAATTCATGGAAAGTGCTGTAGGATACCTATAAGTTCCCGTTTTTAGTGGGAATGCAAGACATTTGGTTAGCATGTGTGATTGATTCCATTCACTTTTGTATGTTCACCATGTTTTATCTAAACTTGGTTTTGAGAATCTCCGGCTCTCCTTTTTGGAAACTAGTTAACTAGATTGTTGCCTAGGTGTAGATAGCAAGCCTTATATTTTGAGATTCTCTGTTAGATACAGACTTGAATGTATGAGTTAGAGGTATAGTAGCGCAGTGACTGGTGGCAGTTTATTGGTACACCAAACAAATATCTTCCCATATTTGAGTATTTTCAGATTATTTGCTGCTATGAGACAGTGTTCCATTAGCACTAATTCTTGGCTCTTGATGTCACAGCCTTCGCTGAACTCTGCAGTACATTATACTAAAAAAGGAAACCCCATGGGTTGACATCAGGTTTTATTGGCTATCCTGTGATGATTTAGGGAGACAGAATGAAGTCAGTTTGTTGCAGTGGGAAATGTGTGCTCCTTGTCTGCTCTACCAGTGGGAAGCAGGATCAGGGCATGAATTAGGGATGGGGCATAGCCCTTCAGACATTAGTAGCTGTTGGCCTTAGAACTAAAAAAAAGAACGGGTTAGCCTGCTGCAAAATCCTGGAGCTTAGTGAATGGTCAGTTGGTAGAGTGATATTTTGTGTCTTTCATCCACTGTTCCTCAGCTATATGAAGGGCTGCAGCTAGGTATAACAAACATAAACCAGTAGCATCAGACTTGTCAGTGACCGGCGTGCCAAAATGCAGTTCCTTGTTACGTGACAAGTAGAGAAGACATATGGCAGGCAGGTGGTGGCAGCTGCATCATTACCAGCTCACAGCAAGATTGGCAGTTCATTTGCAGATAGTGATGCCCACCTGCCATGGAAACAGTACACCACTGGGCACCCGGAAGCCCTCATGATCGTGTCCTTCTAACAGTGTTTAGCCTGCCCTGCATAATCCTTATTGGTTGGCAGACACTACTGAACAGTGACACTGGCCACAGCCTGGGAACTAGTGTGATGTAATATATATTCAGCATTGAAGTGTCTGGTTTGAGCAGGCCAGTTTGTTGTTGTTGTTGCTCTTAGTAAAGGTGCATGTTATCTTTTATATATTTTATCGCAACTAACCATTTCCTAAATTTAATCTTATTTTTCCTCTTCCAAATGTAACTTACAAATTTTAATCTCAGAAATTTATGGTGTGAAAAACTGAATGTACCCTATAATTGTAGGTATATTCCTACAGTTTGTTAGGTATATTCCTCTGGATTATCTTTCTATCTGTGTCCTGAATTTCCCCAAATAGAATTATATTGTATGTACCATTGCACATTTGCTTTCTTGTTTGGCCATGTTTCCAAAGCAGAGTATATAGATCTCCATTGTTTTCAACAGCTATGGGATATTTACTGAGACGTGCTGGTAATATACTAGTGGAAAAAAAGAGCCATGGCCACTACCAACTTGGAACTCATGGGCTGCTATGAGAGATAAACCACAACTTGTAATTATGCTTTTGTGCTAAACTACCATGAATGCAAAGGACAGAGGCCTTGCACATACATCTTTGTTTCTATGACTAAATTCCTTAAAGTGGAATTGCTGGGTCAAAAGACATCTACATAATAAGCGTTAGTACAGTTGTCAGTTTGACCTCCAAAGATGTTACACCAATTTAGGTGTCTGCCAACAGTGGGAAAATAGCACTTAGAGAAGCACATGAAAATTGAAGGCTCATTAGACAAAAGCATGGGCAGTAGTGATTAGATTCAACTGGAGAACCAGACGGAGGTGGAAAAATTGTAGTGGGATGCAATGAAAATTCCCCCAGAATCTACATCTACGCTTGACACATCTCTAAGGGAGGTCTGTTCCTCCTGGAGGAAATGTGTCTGAGCATAACACATCCAAAATTATTTGACAATTTTATAAGAAGTCAATGAGCTGTCGATTACTCTGTCTTACTCTATGCTGCTGAGAAATGGTGAAGCAGGTAACAGTTAGTTAGACTTGTGGTACCTAGACATGCAGCTTGAATTGGCTTTTCTTTGTAGGAATCAGAAAAATACATAAAGGTATTTCATATCCTGAGAGGGGTGGAATAATTTGTCCTCCACAACTGTCTGAGACTGCTCCTTTATTTAATGGGTTATTGGACATAACTTCTCATTATTATTGCCTTTGGGTAAACCTCTGTTTTCTGGGAATGTGATGGAAGTATCCTTTTGAGATTCTGGAGTTGGCTAGGTCTGAGATAAGAGTTGTCTGACCTTTGCCTGGCTCGTGCTGCCAAGTTATTGCCTAATGGAATGTGTGTGGGTAGAAAATCCTAAGCAAAAAAACAAACAAAAAACCCATGTTTAATGGTGGTAAAATACACATTATAAAAAATTTATAATCACAACCATTTTTAAGTGTACTGTGTGGTTGCATGGTAATATACTCAACACTACTAAATTCCAGAACTTTTCTGTCTTGCAAAACAAACGGTGTACCCATTTAACAACATCTCTCCATTCCCTCCTCTCTCTAGCCCCTATCAGCCAATATTCTGCTTTATTTCTTTGAGCTTGACTACTCTACATACCCCATTTAAATGGATTCATACAGTATTTCTTTTTGTGACTGGCTTATTTCACTTAGTGTAATGTCCTTGGGTTTCATCCAAGTAATAGCATGTGTCAGAGTGTCCTTCCTTTTTAAGACGACTAATATCCTATTGTATGAATATACCACATTTTGTTTATCCATTTATCCATCAGTGGACTTTTTGGTTGCTTCCACTTTTTGGTTATTGTGAGTAGTGCTACTGTGAACATGAGATACAAATATCTCTGACACCCTGCTTTTAATTTTTTTTTAAATAATTTATTTATTTTTTACAGAGAGAGAGTGTGCGGAGCAGGGGGAGGGACAGAGGGAGAGGCAGAGAGAAAAACTTCAGCGGACTCCATGCTGAGTGGGGAGCCAGACACGGGGCTTGATCCAACAACTCTGAGATCACAACCTGAGCCAAAACCGAGAGTTAAACGCTTAATTGACTGCGCCACCCAGGCACCCCTTCAATTGAAGATATCCAGAAGTAGAATTGCTGGTTCTTATAGTAGTTCTGTTTTTAAGTTTTTGAAGAACCTCAGCAATTTTTTACTTCATGTCTATGATAAGTTAGCAGGGGAGACTGGGGCACTAGGAGTCTCGAAGACTTGTCTATATAGCTGCCCAAAGCTTAGCTGCATGAATTTAGGCAGTTAGGTATGCAAATAATGCATTTGACCTAGGTTTATCATCCATTTTTATGTTCACCTGGTTTCCAAATATGTATTTGTGGGCTGGAGAGCTGCCGATATGCATATAAACTATTTTTTGTTGTTGTTTTGTTTTATTTTTGTTTTTGTTTTTTTAAACAGTGGCTGCATACAAACCAAGAGACCTGGATTTGGAGGTAGACACAGATGCAATGCAGGATGGTCTTTGATGAGTCTCTGTGTGTAGTTTCAGGCATTGACCTTAGGTGTTATTGCTCTGTGCCTTTGATCAAGGGACTTGGTTTCATTTAATAGGCCTCTATCTTCTCTGTGAAATAGAGGGAGATGGTGGTATTTCTAAAGGAAGAAAGACCTATGATGTTAACATCTGTTTATCTTGGAATCTTTTCTTAGCATCAAAACCAAGAATAATTTATATTATAAATACAGAAGAGCTGTATCCTTTGGCTATTTTTCTTTGTGCCATTGGCAGGCATTCCTTAAGAATTATTATATTTTTCTTCATAATTCTTCTTGGAGGTCATAATACACTTCTTTTAGTTCAGTTCACCATTCTAACTTTGGCCTTTAGTTAATTTACCTCAATATGTATTTCCTTTGTCTAAGTGCCAGCACACGGGCATGCTGGAGAAATGGGTGTGCTTTGAACGGTAGTGAATGCGGGATGGCTTTTCTATACGGGCTTTGCTCACCCAAGCAATACCTAGCCCCCAGAGCAATAAGGATTTATTGGAACACTTGACAAGGTGAATATGTTAGGCCCCACTTTATTGCTTAGGTTCTGTCGTTTGTCCTGTTGGTGAGTGGAGACATTTTCTTCATAGACTGGCATATATTTGCAGAGAAAATGTAACCTTTTGTTTTTATCCATGTCTTAATAATATCTCCTTTTCCCCCAGTAATTCTTCTTCTCGGATGCCATTAAGCAAATCCTCTTTCTTCATATCCCTGAGCCTTTCAGTTTTATTACTGCTGTTGTTTTAAAAACTGAGTGACATTGTGTGTCTTCTACACAAAGGCATAAGGATCTCTGTCTATTTGTGCTGCTTGTGTGGCTGGAACTCCTCCAGGGAGAGTTCTGGACGAAATGATTTAATTTCCCCTGACTGCTGCTGACCTTGGAAATTTTGGACACAGATGCCTGTGACTGACACTTGTACAGGGGAGAAAAAAAGACCCTCATGCAACTTCCATCCTCTAGAAGAAAGCAGTGGGAGATGGTAGCTCTGATGAGGAGTAAGAAGAACCAGGGGTAGACACTGGGGACAGTTTCCGGTATTACTTGTGGGGCCTCAGCATTCTTCGTTAGGGACACTGTGGTATTACAATTAGGTATTGGGATGAGTTATATCGTGATATAGTAATGAATAAGATGATGGAGCATTCGTGCAAACGCAGATTATACTTTTTACATACATTTGCATGCTTGTAAGGGCTGAAGATTCTAGAGGATTAATGAAAATACTGGCAGCTGTGAGGTTATTTTCATATAGTGGTCTCTGTTTTTCTGTGGTCCCCATCAGATTTACTTGAAATATTTTCAGTTGTCAAAACTATTTTCAAAACTGTATATGTGCTGTTATTTACCGCATACATAAACTAAAGAATATTTTGAGACCATTTTAATGTTATGGTTGTCAAGCCACTACTTCTAGAAATCTTTACCAGTCTCTAATGGGTCCTTATATAAAATGTTTTCACATGTATTTGTGGATCTCATGCCTGTGTATGCTTTTAATTAAATATTTACCAAACTGAATGCTTACCAGGAAGCAGTGATGTCCACTTAAACGGATGCTTAATGTCAGTAGAGACTCTCAGCATCTCCACAGGCCCTGTGTTAAGCTGGATTTCTGCTTTTCCTCTCAAAACGGATAAAAGCATCTGCCCATCCAGCAGGGTGGTGGGGGGTAAGGAGTTCATTTTGTCAGAAATACATCAAATAAAAATGCTCCTTGTCTCTGTGCTTACAGCGGTTTGTAAGCACTATAGGTTAACATTCCATTGATCAAACTGGAATATGCTCAGAATAGTTCTAACTCTGTGGAGGAGTTGGGAAGGGTGATTGTAGATAGGGGAGAGCAACATAAATGTATGTGAATAAACAACCAGCCTTAGCACCTAATTACAGTGATTTCAAAGTGGCAGGGAGGGATGTTACGCAGTACAGCTAGGCTGGATTGGAGAGGTAGGAAGGGAGGATTTGTTTGTTTCCTTATCTTTGCAGTGTAGATGTATAATTTTTTGTCCATTATCTGTAAAATTGCTTAGGTTATCCAGTTTGGCCTTCTGTAAAAATTTTTTTAAGAAAGATCTGAGCTCAGCGATACCCTAATGAAACATAAATTTCAGCTTTTTGATTGTGGTTATATAATTAAATAGTTCACATCTACCAGTTGCTCATTTTTTTTCCTGGTAATATCAATCAATACTCAACAGAAGTATTAATCACCACTACAAAAGCAGATATTTCCTTAACCTGAATTTCTAGTCACCATCAATCTAGTAGAATAAATTCCAACCACTAAGGTAAAGAATTCTAGAATTATGTCAGCAAATCAAGGATAAATAAAACTCGGCCATTGAAATGATAGAAGTGATTGAAAAGTATCTTCATCAAATACAGAACGGAATATATTTTACAATGATAGTCATAAATTAAAGGTTTTTCCCTTTGTACAAATTTAGTCTCACATCCGAAATTGTTTTTAGGAACTGAAAGTTCCAAAGCTTTCTGGTCTATTCAGGTAACAGATTTTTTAAAAGAAAATGAAGGATAAACATTTTGTTTTTCATACCATGTTTGTTCCTATTTGGTTTCAGAGTGTTTACAGGGATTCATAAAATAGAAGATAACAAAGCTCCCAGGAAGAAATGGAGAAAGTTAGAATCACAATAGGTAGGATCATGTAATTGAGGATGAGGCTAAGACTCTTGTGCCTTAAGAGAGAGAGTCTAGGTGTCTGCGGTCCAGTGTGGTGACTAGAGCCGCATGTGGCTCCCAAGCACTTGAAAGGTGCATGGTCCAGATGGAGATGTGCTGGACCTGCAGAATGCACACCGGATTTCAGTGACTTCATATCAAAGTAAAAATAATCTCGGCGTCCCTGGGTGGCTCAGTCGTTAAGCGTCTGCTTTCGGCTCGGGTCATGATCCCAGGGTTCTGGGATCGAGCCCCGCATCAGGCTCTCTGCTCTGCGGGAGGCCTGCTTCTCCCTCTCCCATTCCCCCTGCTTGTGTTCCCTCTCTCGCTGCGTCTCTGTCACATAAATAAAATCTTTAAAAAAAAATAATCTCTGTCTTTTTCATATTGGTTATTTGTTGATAAGATGTTTTGTATATTTTTAGTTAAATAGGAAATGTTATTAAAAATAATTTCATCTGTTTTCCCCTTTTTTAATGTTGCTACTAGAAAATATGAATGTACATATGTTGCTCTTAGTTGTGACTCATGGTCTTTTTGTGACCCCGTGCTGTCTAGGAGGAGGTAAGTTTGATGTCCTCTTGTGGGGGTGGAGTGGCTCCACAAGTGCTTGTATCTGAGTAGCTAGCTTGGCTGGGAGGTAAGCTGAGAGCGTGCCCAGAAGCAGGACCAAGAGGTGCCTCCTCAGCAGTTTGCTTTGAAGCTCATCCTATATCTGTGTGAATGGGTAATTAAAATTTGTTTGAAAATGTAAAAATATGAGATGTATATATTTTTAAATTAATACATAAGATGCTTTTTAGCAGGGAAGAAAGATTAAGCATACATAAATATTGAGGAGTATTATGGAAGGTACTATTTTGTCCAGACAAATGGAGACTTGGTCTCTTTGTTCATTGTCTTCCTAATTTAGTAAGGCAAGGAGTATCCTCTTAAAGTATCTATAGTTAACCTATTAATTAATTGAGATTATTCCCCACACTCTGCTTTAATTATCTTTGGTAAATAAAATCTTCAATAACTAGTACCTACAAAATTAATCTAGAAAATGTGTAAATAAATACTAAATAGTGTATCATTCTTTAAAATAAGCCCTACTTATCTCTAAGTTGGGATGAATATGTATGAAGTACATATTCTTGTTTGCTGTGGCTTCTTAAGGAGAAAAGTGTATTTAATTGAGTCTTTCTACTTAATTATTTCAGTAGTCTAATGATTTAAGTCAACATGCATCTTATTTATGCATATATGTATGTATTCATGTACTTATTTATCTCACATACACTTATTTAGCACTGACTTTGTGCCAGGTTCTCCTCCGAGAAAATCAGTACATGTTTATCTAAACATAACTGACACATAGAGCTTACTCTGAGTCTGGCCCTGTTCTAAATGCCTTGTGTTTATTAATGCATTTCTTCCTATAACTGTGAGATAGGCAGAGTTATCCATGTTAAACTGAAGCATAGAGGAGTTGGGTAACTTAATCCAAGTTCACACAGCTCTTACGTAGAATTGCTGGGAACCAAACCTTGCAGCCTGGTGGCTTGAGTCCATGCTCTTATTTAAGCTGCGTAAAATAGTTTGTTCTACTTACTTTTGTCTTCTGGGTGCATTAGCTGGACTTGCCCAGACGGCGATGTTGTCTTTCTGGGGTGCATAGAAGCTTTTCGTAACTACCTGGAATTCTGTCATGAGAGCGATGGGGGTCATTTAAGAGCTTATTTCCAGAGGCAGGGTATTTATTACAGCTCTTTGTGAATTTATGATTGGCCATGTGGAATAGTGGGTGGGATTATATGATAATTATGCAAAATAGCCTTACATAACAGCCCTAGTTATATTAATACTAAACTCAGGCTGTGACCTGGAAATGTTGTGGATATGCAGTTGTTTTTCCTCCCTTCCTTATCCTTTATACATGGTTCAGATTTTGTCATTTCGTCATTTCATTATCATCACTACCATAAAGTCTATGAAGTTCTTTGGTAGTTTGGCTTTTTGAGAGATCAGTTGGATGGAGAATATCCATCCATAGATCCTCAGAATTCTGTAGGTGTGGCCCAAAGCTATTCTGTTGAACTAAATTGCTTTCATGTTTTATAAGAGATTGTGATATAAATTTGGTCTTAAGCTTTCATTTTCATTTCTCTGAACGGTCCTTGAAAGTACCCTACAATCTAATGGACCAAGGACGAATCAAATTAGGTTGCCCCCATGCCCTTTTTTTTTCTTTGAAAATGTGTTTGAGAAACAAATAATATGGGAAATTACATGTATTTTGCTTGCTTAACCGGTTACAGGAATGGCTGTGATTAAAGCTCTATCATGATTTCAAAATACTCCTCTCCCCTCTCTTTTAAATAAATATATTTTTGTCAAATAAAACAGTGGAAAAGTCAACAACTTGACACAGTAGTCTTCAAAATTGAACCTTCTCATTTCAGAGGTGTCCTTTAGAATTTTATGTCTGAAAGGGCTCCTGATTACATATATCCATTCATGCAACAGATATTTGCTATATACCTTCCTACTCCTGTACAGGCCCTGTGACAACAGTGTTAGTGAGTAAAAGGCATGACCTGCCTTCTCCTGGAGTTTATAATCTATGTGTTCCAATATACTGTAGTAAAGGTAAGGTAGGAATTACAAAGGCCTAAGAAAAACGCCATGTAATACACCATATTTGGCTATCTTGGAATTCGAAAGTTCAGTGACTGTAAAGTTCTAGTCTAGTGCTCTAAATTTTCCAGGTGAAAACGTGCGATCCAAAGTTGGGATGTGACTTTTTTGTGAGAGATAAGGAACCAAGCAAGAGCCCAGGGCAGCTCCTTTGGGTCATTGCTGTAAAGAGAGATCAAAGATCAGGCCCTTTGTGTTATGTACATGTAAAATACTTGTATACTAAACGTTCCAGGAGTATCTTTGCTTGATAAATGAGGAACCTATCTGCATTAACCTGCTACTTTTTATTTTTTTTCTTTAAACCTGCTACTTTTTAACTCCTACCATTCGGTATGTACTTAACCCACAAGCACAAAACTAAAGTTATGATTTATTCAAAGACCTTGCTAAGAGTTACAGTTTTAATTGAAATTATTTAAATTGTGGCTGTTTTTTAAGTGATCGACAAGTCAGTGATGAGTATTTAGAGATAGCTTCAAGGTACAGAAACAGATCTCAGAATCCACAGGAGAGGGACATAAATGCTAATTATAAATTGACTTTAATTCGTGGTTTGTCATGGCTGCCTGCAGGTGTGTGTCTTGGCTGTGGGCTGTTCTCAGGGCTTCATTTGTATTTGAGGTTTACTTTAATAATGTTGCCTCCCAAAAGAGCTCTTTTTTAATCTCTTACTTTCAGTTCTTTTCCTAGATAAAGGAAGAAAGGAATTGGGAGATGAATGTAATTATTGATTCTTTAGGTTATTGAAGATTAAAGTTTTGTTTGTTTGGTCTTCCCACTTATTTTCCTGAAAGTCAGTTTTGGGAATACAGTGCCTTTTGGCCTTCTGAACTGGAAGATGGACAGGTGTTCATTTTTGTTAATTATCATTACCCCCCCCACCATCATCACCACCACCATTACTCACATGGCCTTCTGGACAAATTAATGCTCTCTGTGTAGAGAGCTAATGTTACTCTGTGTATTTGCATTGAAGAACTGCTGTCCCACTCCTGTCTGCTGAGGTAGAGGCTTGGCTTTGGCAGGTGCAAGGTAACCTTGAGATTCGCTTAGTTTATTTTTAAGCAAGGATGAATGTTTCCATTGTAATAGAACTGTGGGCTTGAGCTTGTTAGGTGGATCAGGTGAGAACACAGATACATGGATCTCTTTCCTCACTTCCACATAATGTTTGACTTCCCACCAAATGCCCCCAATTTCACCATATTCTGTGGCTGTGCCCTTTTTAAACTTAGCCCTGAGTTCCTTTACATTCCATGGTATGGGCACCCTTGAGGTTTAGCTCCTGTACACTGCCGATTTCCTGTGTGATTTTGCCATGACTTAAACAGATATCCAGGGGCTCTCCTGGCTCTCTTCCTGCTTCTTATAAGTTAGTTGTAGGGCCTTGCCAGTGTACAGAGTTCCAGGGTGTGTCACTGCAGACATCTTGGGGACAAGATTTTCCTCTCTAAGAGATTTGAGTCAGCCATGCTTCTGTTTGTAGCCCCTCTCATTCCTTGTCCTGTCTTTGGCCTGTATTAACTGTGGCCAGCTGCATACAGGGAAACTATTAAAACCTCTCTGAAAGAAGGACTAGTTCTTCAACCCCATCCCCGCCCCTAGTCTGATCATATCCCTCATAGGTACCCATCTCCTGAGCTTTGGACAAGATGATGAGACCTAGCAATAATTCGGTATACACACCTGACTTTAGGGGCCTAAGGTGTATTCTCTTCTTGTCTGTCTTGTGTGACAACAGTACTTCTCATAAGAAATACTTACCTTCAGTCCTTATTTGGCTTTCTCTCTGGTAGGGCTCCCTGTTGCTTTTAAACCGTGATTAGATGGAGTGTTCAAATGAGTGATCTGACAATCCGAATTTTGAGGCAGCTGTCCTTTTCAAAATTTCTGTATTCATTTTTAAAATGAGTTTTTGAGGAACAGGCAGTTTGAAAGGATTTTAATCGTGCTCACCAGCACTGCGGCTGAACTTGATGTCTGTGCAATATGCTGTCTTTAAGCTGATCAGTGGGAACTAAAGACATGTTTAGAAAATGAGATTCTAGACTTTCTGACTATAAGGATGGCTTCAGGATGCTTGATCCAGTGTATTTTCTTCAATGCAGATATATAAACCTTGGCCATGGCCCAAACCAGGCATATACCTTAGTTCTGTAAAACAGACACTGCATGTTTATTAATGGATACCACATATTGTTTCTTCTTAAATGTTGTCATAAAGATCATTGCTCAGTATGTCCATATCCATATCATGTATATTAGGATTAGACAACTTTCTCATTTTAAGTCCCTAGCTTCCTAACCTGTTTGTACACATACCCTTTCTTCATTCGAAATTTAAAGTTTTTCTAGTCCATTCAATCCTTGTTTTGTTTCCCAAAACTTCCTAACTTCAACTGTATTGGTCCTGTGTGTAGTTAGCTGTGTCATTTTATCTACATACTGTGATACTTGTCCCGAGCATCCTTGTGACTGTCATCTTGTTTGTTCTCCTTGATGTTTCTTAACTTGGTTCTGGAACAGTTATGGTAGACTGAAATTACATGCAGTTTTTCTGTAGAGGCATTTCATATTTAAAAAAAAAAAACAGATCTTCAGGGGAGTCTGAAAAGGTTAAAGAGCTGTTTTACATAATGTTATCTAGGACTCCTGCAGGAATATTGCCAACCTCTTTTCTGTCAAGTGTAATATCCGTGGGACCTTAAATGTTTGGCCATTTGTCTTTCTCTTTTGGTATCAGTCTTTTAATTTCTTTTTTTTATTTGGTAGAAAGACAGCAAGAGAGGGAACACAAGCATAGGGGAGTAGGAGAGGGAGAAGCAGGCCTCCTGCTGAGGAGGGAGCCTGATGCGGGACTCAATCCCAGGAGCCTGGGATCATGACCTGAGCCGAAGGCAGACGCTTAACGACTGACCCACCCAGGCGCCCCAGTCTTTTAAATTTTTAGAGCAGTTTTAGGTTCATAGCAAAACCGAACAGAAAATAAAGAGTTCCCATTTATGCCCTACCTCTCCACAAGCACAGCCTCCCCCACTGTCACCATCCCCCACCGGAGTGGTACATTTGTTACAATTGATGAACCTACATTGATATATCACCATTTAAAGTCCATAGTTAAATAGGGTTCACTCGGTGTTCTACTTTCTCTGGATTTTGAGAAATGTATGATGGCATGTGTCCATCGTGATTGTATGATACAGAATAGTTTCCCTTCCCTAAAAAATCCCCTGTGCTTTTCCTGTTCATCCCTCGCTTCTCCCCCTGACCCCCAGCAACTGCTGATCTCATTGTCCTTATAATTTTGCCTTTTCCAGAATGTCATATAATTGGAACCATACAATATGTCAGTTTTTTCCGGGTTGGCTTCTTTCTCTTAGCAATATGCATTTAAGATTCCTCTGTCTTTTTATGGCATGATAGCTCATTTCTTTTTAGTGCTGAATAATACTCCATTATCTGGATGTACCATGGTTTGTTTATATGTTCATCTACTGAAGGACACCTTAGTTGCTTCCAAATTTTGGCAGTTATGATTAAAGATGCTATGAACATGCATATCCAGGTTTTTATGTAGACATAAGTTTCAACTCATTTGGATAAAAACCCAGGCACGTGATTGTTGGAACGTATGGTAAAATAGGTTTAGTTTTATAAGAAACCACCAAACTGTCTTTCAGAGTAGCTATGCTGTTTTGTATTCACACCAACAGTGAGTGAGAGTCCTTGCTGCTCCACATCCACGTCAGCATTTGTTGTCAGCATTTAGATTTGGGCAATCCTAATGTAGTGGTGGCTCAGTAGTTTTATAATTCATATTTCCCCAGTGATACACAATGGAGAACATCGTTGCCATCTGAAGGTCTTCTTGGGTGAGATGTCTAGGTCTTCAGCCCATTTTTTAAATTGGTTGTTCATTTTCTTACTGTTGAATCTTAAGACTTCTTTGCATATTTTGGTTAGCAATCCTGTCAGATAAGGCTTTTGCAGATATTTTCCCCAGTCTGTGGTTCAGCTATCTTTCCATTGTTGTTTTTTAAAATGTTCAGCCCAGGGGCGCCTTGGCGGCTCAGTCGTTAGGCATCTTCCTTCGGCTCAGGTCATGATCCCAGGGTCCTGGGATCGAGCCCCACATCGGGCTCCCTGCTCCACGGGAAGCCTGCTTCTCCTTCTCCCACTCCCCCTGCTTGTGTTCCTGCTCTCGCTCTCTGTCAAATAAATAAATAAAATCTTTAAAAAAAAAAGTGTTCAGCCCAGAAAATCAAACTGGGTGAGGTGATCTTTCACAACTGGGCAGGCATACATGGCTGCTAGTGAGCTGTGTTACAGACTCTCAACCTTAACTTCCTTGATTCTTTATTTGCAGGTCAATGTGACTGTGGACTACATTAGACCAGCCAGCCCAGCCACAGAGACGGTGCCTGCCTTTTCAGAGCGGACATGTGCCACTGTCACCATTGGAGGAATGTGAGTGTTCTGGCCAGCAGGGACTCAGCCAGAGCTGCAAGTTGTCCTCAGTCACATCTCTCCTTTCTTTTCTCCCTGATTTGCTTTCTGTTGCTCTTAACACAGTGCTGCTTAATTATTATATCTGTGTAGCACTTTACATTTGCAAAGCATTTTATAATCATTCATTAGCTGATCATATTCTTTTATTGTTTAAGATTTACTGGGCTCTGTGTGCTTGGCAGTATGTAGCATACATTATTACTATTAATAATGCCATTTATTGTCAGGCCCTAGGTACTATCCAACATTAGGTGGAAAAATTATCTGCACATTCATTTAGGAAGTTCAATTATAGACTACCCCCCTCCCCCTCAAAAAAGGGAGGGCAGGGGAAGAAGAAGTGTTCATTGGACATTTTCTTTATACAGATGTATGTTTTCATTAGATGATGGGGCCTTTCTCTTTTGTGCTGGTCATATCCTGTTCTATTCCAAAGTCTCTTGGGAGCTTGGTTGATGAACAGTCTTTCAAGGGAGGTATCTGACGGGGAAGGAGGAAGCCTGCAGCCTGCTGGGCCATGCTTCCACAATGAATATTAAAACAGTCAGTCCCCAGTAGCAGTTCTTACTCTGCGTAAAATATACCAACGTGATAATTGTTTCCATTTCTAGTTAACAATCTTAAATGCTGTTTGTTACCAAACTGGTATTTTTCTTCTCTTTTAAGAGGGCATAGTGGAGGAGAAGAAAAGAATAGGTTTCCCATCAAAACAGGGATTGTCTTATTGAAAGTACAATGGAGCCCATTAGGAGCAATACCTCTAAGCGACAGCGTGCCTCTGAAAGGAAAGAGAGGATCTTGCAGCTAATGTACCTTCCAGAAGCTCTCATACCAAAGAGGAACCTTTTCTGCTCGTTTGCTATCACACTTCGGCAATAACTATTTTTGGTCACTATTATCACTCCCTATATTTATGTAAACATTACCGTTCACACAACAGTTAAGAGACTTTGTGGAGAGGATCTCGATACAGGCTTTTGTTGTCACTACCTTAATACCATCACAAGTGACAGGCTTTATTAGAAGTAGAATCTTGACAAATCAGATATTTTTGACATGGGAAAGACTAGGACATATTTTGGTCATTTTCCTGTCTGTATAAGTTGCAATAATGATTAGTATCACTCTGTCACTACTTCTTAGGAGCTGGATGCATGCTACTCTATTATGGAGAGCTAGAAAGTTAGTATTCCTATATATTAAAATTTTAACTGTCACAAACAAGGAGTCATATCAGTAAATAACTGCTCCTGCTATCTAATATACTGGTACAAACAACAGTGTCACTACTGTAAAAATCTACGTCTTTATTTTTGTAGATGGTTTCCACCCATGTTTAACAGTCCATTAGAGTAGGTTATTTCATTTAGTTACCACTGAGGTATATTCTTAAAGTAAATTCACACTGCTTAAAATCTACATAACCTGAGTGTGTTACAGAGCTTTTTCTTTTTATAGGACAATTTGAAACAGCTAGTTTAAAAATTCCATAGTAGGGTGTTGTGGGCATGCTCCATGCCATGAAACCTTGAGGTTCTGACTTTGTTGATCTTGGCTTTGATGGAGATTACTCCTTCAGGCTACCATGCCTTTCTGCAAAGGTTAGGTGACTCTCTGTTCCAACCAAGGTTTTGGTCAGATTCTCAAGCCTTCTTCATAAGAAGGTATCAATCTTTTTTTCAGTTTGGTTGGTTAATGCAAGTGGATGGGTCTTAATTGACAGCATTGACTATCTGTACTTTAGGTTCATGCCTGGGATGATAACCTTGACCTTTCTCTACCTCTCAGTTCTTGTAACTGGATTATAAGAAATACTATTTTTGTATGATTTGCCAAAGTATTTACAAGCGTATTGATTCTTCTAGATACCTAAATTGTCTCCTTGATTAGACCAGCCTAGCAGGGTGCCTGGGAAGCATCATGAGTTTCTTCATAGAGTTGTTTCTACTAAACTAGACTTTGTGAAACAACTGCTGGGCTGCCTTCAGGAGAAATAACTGAGATTTACGGATACTTTTGAGACAGACTCTCACTAGACCGTAAGCTCCCTAAAGACAGGGATTTTTGTCACTTAAATTCCCTGTTGTAGTCTTAGTATTCAGCATATGGTAGGAGTTTCAATAAATTTTTGAATTTTTTGTTTATTATATTGCAGGGTGTCCCTTTATGAAGCTTAACAGGGGATAGTGGGACACTTGTTTCTATTGAGCCCTGATTTTGTTGTTATGTAATCAATACTGGAGAAGTTGTATTGAATAGTTTTCCTTTTTTGTTTGGTTATTGGGACGTCCTTGCCAAAGATAGGCTGTTTCTGGAAGAAGAACATTTTAATGCTTCTTATGCTTTTTATGTTCCATTCGTACTCATACTTTCTCTTTACTTTCACTTTTGCCTTGATTTTGTTTTTATTCTTGTGAATTTTCTGTACTTTTGCAAATCATTCCAAATAATATTATAAAAAAGTTGAATGAGGGGCGCCTGGGGCTCAGTTGGTTAGGCGACTGCCTTTGGTTCAGGTCATGATCCTGGAGTCCCAGGATCGAGTCCCACATCAGGCTCCCTGCTCAGCGGGGAGTCTGCTTCTCCTTCTGACCCTCCCCCCTCTCATGTGCTCTCTCTCTCTCTCTCAAATAAATAAATAAAATCTTTAAAAAAAAAGTTAAATGAATAATGTTCAAATACTCAGCTTTACAGTCAGGATTTAGGTATACTAACAGCCTTTTTTCTGAGTGTAATGGTTAATTATTCAAAAACACTGTCTAGAGAAGGGATTTTTTTTTTAAATCTAAAATATTTTCATTTCATTTTAAACATAAAAATGTACAAATATTTCCAAATCTTTGATATATGGGCAGAGTAGGTCAGCTATTTGATAACCTGATAAATTGCATAACTTCCTCTTTAGAATAAGTACTTAAAAACACTAATTATGAAACCCTAGATTTTTGTGATTTACATCCCCCTCATTTATTTTGTAGCCATTTGAAAGCCATTCATCTTATTAAACCTTTTAGAAATATTCATCTGTTTTCATAAACACACATTTTTTATATACTCCTTTTTCAGTTATTAATAAAATATTTAATGGAGTACATAATTAAAAATAACAAGGACAACCAGTATAAATAGTTACGGGATCAGAAACAAATGGCTCAACAGGTTGGGACAGAAGTGCACAGGTATGTCTGAGTGGCCCTCATTCATTCTCATTGGCATTAGCTGAAATCCTGGAATGTACAGGTCAGGTCAGGGAAGGTCATTTAGGAGAGCTCCTATAGTAATGCATCACCTCTGAAAGATAGTCTTTGTTCAAGCTAGTAGAAATGTTGCAGAATTAAGAAGTCATCCAGTCCAAATTATGCCTATCAACCTCTGTAGGCCTACAACAAAATATGGGCATTTATAGCATCTAGAGGCTTTTCCTGTTCAAGAGATCAGCTGGGCTCCTCTAACTATGGAAGAGCGTCTCTCAAGCTGCTGAGAGGGGGAGGCAGATGAGGTGGAGTCTCTTGCAGTTATATCAGAGCAGATTTTTTGGTGTATTTCACATGTCAAACTGTGTGAATTGTATCCTCAATACGGTTCAGTCTAGTCCTTCTGTTTTTCTTTTTGGTGTAGGGGTGGGAGTTGAGTCACAGGATCTCTGTGAGGTACCTCTGGTGTGACAGTCTTCTGTTCTTATCTCTTGCCCTCTAGAGAATCAACGAAAACGAGGTTCATCATTCCTCTAATAGTTAAAATTTTTTTCTTGATTAACTTCACTGTAGAGTTGGCAAGAGTTGTTATCTGTTAATCAAAACAGTTTAAATAAAAAATAAAAAGATCAGACATAGAGTTGTTTCTCATTCTCTGGCTCCCGGGCTGGGAATTAGCTGAGCCTTTTAGGCTTGGTTTGTGACATGAAGCTGTCAAGATGGCACTTCCTGTTAATTACTTTTTATTGTATTTAAGACACTGAAATAACTCTTCCTGTGATTTAGTCTTCTATGTAATTAGCTTCAGTGATTAAAATCTCGTTCTTTCTTTATTGTCAGAGCCTTCTTGAGGAGTGAAAATTTTCTGGGGTGACCTTTTCTTGTGCTGGACTTCCCAATTACTTGAAGCTCCAATTTGGCAAACCCATATTTTAATGTATTAACTGGTTGCTCACTCTTTCTGCATGTCACCTTTTTAAAGAAAGGTGTTAAAATTTGTTCACATTTATAAGGGGACATCTAAAAAATACAACTTTAGGGTTAAGCCTCACGTACTCACATTCACATTTAGCGCCCCTCCAGCCCTGGAAAATTTTAACAGATCCAGCAGATACAGTATCACTTAAGGTATTTCCCCAGTATTTCTCCTGTGAAGTGTTTCGCAATGGTGGGAGACCATTGACATGACCTGTTTTTGGAAAGAATGGCATAGAGATGAAACTGTAGAACAGAAACAATTGGAAATGGCCTGTTTTTGTACAACGTCATATTTTGAGGGGGGGTGATTTTTTTTTTCCTAACATTCTTTTTGAAACCATGTTTCCCTCTACTGCTTTCCTGCCTTGCCCTTTTGCTGTCTGCTCCTTTGATGCCCACACAAGTATGAGGCCTTGCTGCCAGAGGTATTGTCGAAGATCTTTTGGACTTGGGACATCTTAGTTACTACCTCTTTGTTCTAATGACAGTCATCCAGCAGCCTCAAAGCCATCCTTTTGAACTTTCTTTGTGTCTCTCTGGATTCTTCATAGATAGAGCTTGTCTTTTATTATATTTATGTAAACCAGGCAATCACACTTGCAAGGGATGAGACTTCTGCTTCTTTTTTCTTTTTCTCTGGTTCCAGTTCGCAGGAATACTTCTTTCCTAAAGTCTTCTATAAGTGACTGAAGCTTGAAGTCAGGTCTAGTCCTTCTAGAATAATCCTTTTTGAATCCTAGTTTGGTTTTTCTCAGCCACAGTAGGAATAAGTGTCCTACAGTCCCCAGCTTTTATAGCTTGAGTGTTTTTCTGTAGCTTTAAGGCTTTCACAATCAGACCAAACCTCCTATCTCTCAAGTCTTCAAATTTTAAAACATACTAATATCTGACTTTCAAGCTAAACATAGGAAAAAAAAGTGGCCTCTTGAAACCCAATTTTCTGGACCTAGTGTTCTTACTTAGAGCTGCCTGCAGCATCCTGAAGATACTCTTAGCACCTGAGGAAGTATGGAGACAATATTAATGTCACCGACTGGGCCCCTGCCTCCCACAGATGTTCCCATGGAAGCATAGATGTTAACTTCTTAGCCATGTCTGCTTTTTAATTTTTGGACAGTTATCTTTATAGCCTTAAAAATTCACACTACTAGTTTAAAAATGTTTAAACTGTATCTATTTGCTTCCTTATATAAAAGATGAATATTTTTTAATATTTTCACTATTACTTCCTTCCTTTAACCCCCAATTTTGTTATATTATTTAAGTTTTACTATTAGTGAACTTTATAAAATTCAGTTACTGTTTCTGATTAACTTTATAGAGTAATTCCCTCTCTGAAAGATAAGAAAGTTAGAATGCTACCTTTTTTGGACTCCTCTTTCCTTTTAAAAGTTTTTCTTCTGGAGCACCTGGGTCGCTCAGTCGGTTAAGTGTCTGACTTTCGATTTTGGCTCAGGTGGTGATCTCAGCTTCATGAGATTGAGCCCACCGCACCATCTGGCTCCGCACTCAGCTGAGAGTCTGCTTGAGATTCTCTCCCTCTCCCTCTGCACCCCTTCCCCTGCACTCTCTCTCGCTCTCTCTTAAATAAATAAAAGGTTTTTCTTCTGTTTCAAGATTTATTACATTACTCCTCTGTCAGTGTAATTGTCTTCTAAGCTTTGCTTGTGAGTTTAACCCAAAAAAAATTACCCTCCACCTCCACCCCATAGTAGTTCTAAGTTATTGTTGAACCAAGTATGATAGAGTGAGAAGACCTACAGAAAAAGAAATCCTATGTCATTTTATCCCCAGAGAAATGTTAAATTAATTCCCTGTATGTGTTTTTCTCTATGTGTGTATGTCTGTCTCTTTCTCCATTTTGTTTTTTTGTTTGTTTGTTTCGTTGTTGTTTTTATTTTATTTTTTTTTAAAGATTTTATTTATTTGAGAGAGAGAGAGAGAATGAGAGAGAGCACGAGAGGGAAGAGGGTCAGAGGGAGAAGCAGACTCCCCGCTGAGCAGGGAGCCCGATGCGGGACTCGATCCCGGGACCCCCGGATCATGACCTGAGCCGAAGGCAGTCGCTTAACCAACTGAGCCACCCAGGCGCCCTCGTTGTTGTTTTTAAAATAGGCTCCACGCCCAGCATGGAGCCCAGCTTGGGGCTTAAACTCATGACCCTGAGATCAAGACCTGAACTGAGATCAAGAGTTGGATGCTTAACCAACTAAGCCACCCAGGCGCCCCCATTTGTACTTCTTCATATGCACCTGCCATTTGTATCTCAGTTCATTCTTTTTGTGGTATTTCCTTTTGATTTGGTGAAGAACCTTGATTTTAATGCATGGGTGTTCTGCATGTCTGAAAATATCTTCATTTTGCCTATATTCTTTGTTGTTAGTTCTACCTTCAAAATTATTTTCCCAAGAACTGTGAAGGCATGTTGTTGTATTGCTTCACCAATATTCATGAGAATTCTATCTCCACTCCTTTAAATTTCCATTTCTTTAACTTTTTTTTTTTTCCTGGCTCTGGAAGATTTTACAATTTTCTGTTTATCTTTGGTTTTCTGAAAATTTATTGAAATATTTCTAGGTGTGTCCTTTTTTGCTGCATATTCAGTGGGCCGAACACTCATGTCTTCAACTTGGAGATGTTTTTTTCTATTACTTCCTGAATTATTTTCTTTCTCTCCCTTTTGCTTCTGACTCTGAAAATTCTATCAGTATTGTACCTTATGCTTTATATCTCTGTAAATTTACTTTTATTTTTTTTATAAGACTTTGCATTTTTGTTCTACATACAAGGAGCTGTCTTCAACTTTATCTTTCAGCTTGCTTCACCAGCCAGCCATGCATATTGAGTCATCTTCATTCATTCTCACTCTCTTACTCTCTCATCTCATTCATTCATTTACTCATTAGTTCATGTAAGTAGTTATAAAATGCCTGGTGTGTACTAAGCACTGTGTTAAGCATCAGGAATGTATTGGTAGTTCTAAAACTGAAATGATTTCTTCTATGAAATTTGCAGAGATGATTCTCTTAATCTAGCCCATTTTAATTGTTTTTTATTTCAGCACTCATATTTAAATTTTTTGTTCAAGTGTTTTAACAGCACCCTGTTCCTACTCCACAAATACAGTTCTTTCTCTGTCTGAGAATAGTATTTAAAAATTTAAAAATCATCTTCCATTGAATTATCCCCCATGACTAAATGTTCTGTTTGTTTTGTTTATTTTCTTTCATAAATCCTTAAATATTTGGGGAACCTTGATTTATATGTATGAAGAAAGGACCAGATTGGGGTTGGCATGGTGTCCCTCTGCAGTTTCTTTTTTTCTTTCTTTCTTTCTTTCTTTCTTTTTTTCTTTTCTTTTCTTTTCTTTTCTCTTTTCTTTATTCTTTTCTTTTCTTTTCTTTTGATTTTATTTATTTATTAATAGAGAGAGAGAATGAGAGAGAGAGAGCACATGAGGGGCGGAGGGTCAGAGGGAGAAGCAGACTCCCTGCTGAGCAAGGAGCCCGATGTGGAACTCCATCCAGGACTCCAGGATCATGACCTGAGCCAAAGGCAGTCGCTTAACCAACTGAGCCACCCAGGCACCCCCCTCTGCAGTTTCTATGCCTGCTTCCCCAAGATGTCTCTGTCATGAAAGGGCATTGGTGAGCAGGCAGAATCAGAG
Organism: Zalophus californianus; assembly: GCF_009762305.2. Taxonomy (NCBI): domain Eukaryota; kingdom Metazoa; phylum Chordata; class Mammalia; order Carnivora; family Otariidae; genus Zalophus; species Zalophus californianus. The sequence goes on from NC_045606.1 coordinate 82,465,237, forward strand.
GCAGCCTTCCTTGTGGGGTGCCTGAAGTGTTTGGACCTGGAACATAGAGGAAGCAAGCAAAGTTCAGACCCCACTAAATCTGTCAAAGCAAAGGCAGCATTCCTTTGCTGGTGACAAACTTACGTGTGCTTTACTGGAGTGGGGAGAGAAGGGGATGTGATGTGTTTGTCTGATTCAGTCTCAAATGCTGTGCCTCTGTGTTTCTTACAGACTACAACCTGCATCTAAGGTCCTTCCCCGGTTAAATCACCTACCCTCTGTTCTAAAACCATGAATTGTCCTATACATGACCTTGGTAATCTGGGGAATCTCACTGGCATAATGTTGAAGTTGTGTTGGTTTAGAAATGGTATTCTCAGATACTTTAAAATAGTGAATCGATAAGTAAGCCTTCTCCCAATTAAAGGTAGAGCTTTAGCAATAGAGAGACAGAAAAAGAAAAATCTCGGAATGTAAAGTTGAGAAATCTTCCTTTAGTGTAAGTCATGACTACTTAAGTGTCTTTCTGCTTTCTGCTTCGTTAACCCCAGTAGCACCCTGCTACGATAGTTGAAAAAGCTGTGAAGACACTTCCTCCAGTATTTAAACAGTGGATTAATGAAGAAGGCTACAGCCTGAGTTGGATTTTCTATTTTGATTAAAATTGTCTCTAGTAGAAACAAAACCCCTCTAGAAGGAGGAGAAAGCATGGGAGCCCTGTGATTTATGGCTACTCTGCCAGTAGAGGTTTAACTGTACCCCTGTTTTTATTAGGGTTGTTTTTGCTAGTACTTGGGCTACAAGTTCCATAGGGCCTAAGTAGTCTACCCATAATCCAGTTTTTCTTCTCAAGCCCTGTTTGTTTAGTGGTTTCTGGGTGGTTTTGTAGAATGTGAACTGTTCAGGAACACACATAGTATGTGATATAAGAAATGCCTGTGCTTGCTGGTAGATTATTTCTTGGCTATCTGCCAAGGGTCAAAACCCTCTGCTCTTAATAACTTTGTGGGAATCATAGGGACTGGAATGAGGCTGGCTGATCCAGCTCTTTTGAATGTGGGTCCTGATTAATTGCTCAAATGATGTTCCCAAAGCCTCCTCGCTATGCTGCTTTTTATTTTGTCAATAAAGGCCCTTGAGGCACTGCCAATTCTCCACCAATCAGATCCCATCTGCTTTCTGTCTTTCAGGATTTGTGCAAACTTTCTGATATGCTGTTAACACACTTTTTCTTGTTTGCTAGCACCATTAGGGCTCTATTCTTGTCCATATCTGTCTTTTCTGTCATTTCAGTGGGACCTTGTAAAGGATGTCATGTGGACATAAGTTCTCAGTCTGCCATTCTGACCTCCCTCAAGCATTCTTTCTTTATTCTTTTGGATAATGCAATTGATGTGATAAGGAGAGGGGACATTTGACATGGTTACCAATAAGCAAAAATTCTGTGTCTTTTATATGCCATTTCTCAGCACCTTTCTCTTTACAATTCCTTTGACCAGCACAGTACAAAGTGGTAAGGTAAATAGGAATGGAGTTTTTGTAGATTCTGTTATCTCCCAGTCGTGATGCTGCCTTACAGGGGATTTGCTCTAGTTCATGCTGAGTGAATTGATTTTTTTTTTAAGTAATAAAAAAATTGTATATGCAACTAATGAATCGTTGAACACTACATCAAAAACTAATGATGAAGTATATGTTGACTAACTGAACATAATAAAAATAAATAAAATCACAAAAAAAATTGTAACGTTTTCAGAAGTTTTAGGAAATAAAGGGAAATTATCTATTGTTTAATCATGCTAATATAATAGCTTTTATGTGGGGGGTATTCCTTTTGAGTGCTGGTTATTTCTTGAGAATTGAATCTAGGAACAGGAAAATTGGCTACTTGACCTAGTGTTGACATGAAGTCTAAGGCAGGTTGTTGTTGGGTGTCTGATAAAAGTAGGCTTTAGAGATAAACAGACGTGATGTAAAACCTCAGCCCTGCTACCGGATAGCTGTGCAATCTTGAGCCTTAGTTTTTTCTTATGTAATTTAGATATAATAATCTCACATCTCATCGGGTGGTTGTGAGGATTAAATGTACTAATGCATTTAAATGTTCAGCATATTTACTAAGACCTAACAGTCAAGTTCTCACATCAGCTCCAAGCCTCTGAACTCAACTGGTTGCCATTGATGTAATTTCATATTTAGTGGCTTCTGTCCTTTCTCTCTTTTTCTCTTTCTTTCTTTCTTTCTTTCTTTCTATTTTTTTTAAAGATTTTATTTATTTATTTGACAGAGAGAGAGACAGTGAGAGAAGGAACACAAGCAGAGGGAGTGGGAGAGGGAGAAGCAGGCTTCCCGCCGAGCAGGGAGCCCGATGCGGGGCTCGATCCCAGGACCCCGGGATCATGACCTGAGCCGAAGGCAGACGCTTAACGACTGAGCCACCCAGGCGCCCCTCTCTTTTCTTTTTTTAAAAGTTCATTTATTATTTATTTGAATAATCTCTACACCCAGCGTGGGGCTTGAACTCATGACCCGGAGATCAAGAATTGTATTCTCTACTGACTGAGCCAGCCAGCCCTGTCCTTTCTTTCTTTGTCCTCTCTCACACACTTCTGGCTATTTTTTTTTCATTCAAACTTCTTTTTAAGGATTTTTCTTGAATGTTTTTATATTTCATCCTCTTCTTAGTCTTAACATTCTTCCTGGCTAAGCTAATCCACTGATAAACTGCTACCTCACAGAATGTTCTAAGTATTAGAACTTAAGTATTAGCTTAAATAAGATATAGGAAATGCCTGGTATGTAGTAGTTGCCTGTAGGTTAATTAAAAAACAAAACAAAATGCCTCATTGGATTATGGCTTGGATTTTGTAGTAGGCCATTTTTTATTAAAGATTTATTTATGAGAGAGAGAGGTGGGGGAGGGGCAGAAGGAGAGGGAGACAAGCAGACTCCCTGTAGAGCGGGGGGAGCTTGATGTGGGGCCCGATCCCAGGACCCCAAGATCATGACCTGAGCTGAAATCAAGAGTCAGACATTCACCCGACTGAGCCACCCAGGCGCCCCTTTAGTAGTCCATTTTTATTGTTCCATGCCAGGCCCTTCAATTGGATTTATCTCTTTTCTCACTTTTTAAAAATTACCATGATGGCTAACTTATATCCATTTTTCCTCTAAATCTTTTTTTTTTTAAGATTTTATTTATTTATTTGACAGAGAGCGAGCACACAGGTAGGCAGAGCAGCAGGCACAGGGAGAGGGAGAAGCAGGCTCCCCACTGAGCAGAGAACCCGATGTGGGACTTAATCCCAGAACCCTGGGATCATGACCTGAGCCAAAGGCAGACGCTTAACCGACTGAGCCACCCAGGCGTCCCTCCTCTAATTCTTAAATATATACTATGTTAATACAGTAATGATTGATAAGTACTTGCATAAAGGTACAGGTGGTATTCATAAGTAAGTTTTCATGTTTCAAGAAGTTTAATGCACATACAGTTTATCCCTTAGTAAAAGTAATTTGTTGAAAACATCTTGAGGTACCTGGGTGGCTCAGTCGGTTTAGCGTCCAACTCCTGATCTCTGCTCAGGTCTTGATCTCAGGATCCTGCATTCAAGCCCCATACTGGGCTCCACACTAGGCATGGAGCCTACTTTAAAAAATTAATTAATTAAAAAAAAAATCCTTCAAAGCAAGAGGTGTGCTAACAAGCAATCTATCTGGATATAGTGCTAATAGTTAGTGATATGCCTATCTACATACCTGAAGTGGTTGAAAAGGCAGAGGACTACTAACCTTAAGTGTTTTAGGAAGTGCTATTACATGTCCCCCCACCCCCGAAGAGTTCTACTGAAAGTTGTATTTTTTTTTTTAAAGATTTTATTTATTTGACAGAGCACAAGCAGAGGAAGAGAGAGGGAGAAGCAGGCTCCCTGCTGAGCAAGGAGTGTGATGTGGGACTCAATCCCAGGACCCTGGGACCATGACCTGGGCTGAAGGCAGCTGCTTCACTGACTAAGCCACCCAGGCATCCCTGAAAGTTGTATTTTGTGAAACTTACTGAATGACCCTTTCTGTTGTGATGTCCTTGTGAATTTTGGTGCCATTAGTAAAAATGTTTACAAGTGGAACTTGGAGAGAGGAAATAGTTGGACCTTTGAAGTCAATGTGTATGATAGAATTTGGAGATGTTTAATAACAGCATGAACTTCCCAACAGATAAAGGAAACTTGGGACTGTCTTCTGTTAAGTTTCCAGTGTGGGTTTTACATGGAGCCTTTTAGATTTCTGATATACCTGCTTACGTATCAACTGTGACTCAGCAAACTATTGCCTTAGTGTGAGCTTCTATTGTGTTAAAATTGTGATGCATAAACCATCACATATTGGGTCGACAGCAAGGGGAATTCTGTTGTACTTCTTAGACCATCTCTTCTTCACCAACACCCCCCCCATCACGTTAGCATTGATTGCAAAATCACTTTTTTTCTTTCAGAAGCAGCTATACAGAGCATTTATTCTTGTCACCACTTCCTCAAAAACCTCCCTCTGGAACTGTTCTTCACTTGTCACTTAGCAGAGCCTGTGGCTGTGGAGAGATCAGACCATTGAGTGAGGGTTGACCGCAAAGGCTCTGTAGTGGTTTACTGTGTTTCAAAGCCAGGGACCAGAATAACCCTGCCCTCCCCAAAGAGTAGAAGAGAAGAAGAAATTTCAAAATCCTTAGCCTTTTTGTGGGGCTCATTTGTTGCTTATATTAGATCTAAGAATCATCTAGTGAAAAACTATTACGTCTTCTAATTCTTAGAGAAAAATGTTGACCACCAGAAGACTATTGGTTTTGACTTAGTTTTATAAGTGGAGACTCATTTCTAGAGCTTTTACTTGCAGAGATTCTGAAAGCAGTTAAGTCTAAAGCAGTTACATATTCTAAACCACAGCCACACTGACACTGGGCTTGGTCCAGTTGCTAATGGATTCTGGGGAATGAGAGCACCACTCTCCCGTTCCCGTGGTGCCCGCTGGCTGGGGTGTGGACTGTAAACTGTAACAGGACAGGTAGTGGAATTCTTTACTGGGCCCTTTTTTTCTTTCTGACCCATATGACAGAACTTCTCTTGAGCTTCCACCCTAAGAAGCAACCTGTGCCAAGATAATTTTCTTCTAATTTCTCTAAAATGATTGGATTTGCTAAAGGAACATAGAGTTAGTTACTCTGCCACTTAATAGTGACTTTAGAGCAGGATGACAACCTTCCAGAACCTAGGGTATTATTTTGAACTTCTTCCTCTAAACAAAGCATTGTTTATGTATCTCAACATTTGCATAGACTATAGAGGACTTGAAAATGACTCTCTGGGGCTACCTCATGCCCATTTTGGTCTTTACTAGACCTCTGCGATTTGGCTGGTTCTACTTTCACTGTCAGAGCAGATCATTCCAGATGCCATTATGTAATTTTCTGTCTTGGGGTGTGTGTTTGTGTGGGCGGGTGGTTTTGTTTTGTTTTTAAGTGGTGTTTAATGTCAGGCTAATAATAGACTGGGTACGTAGGCCTGGTTTTGTCATAATGGCCACGAGTTTGCTTATTTGTCCCTCTTCCCCTGAGAGGCGGAGAACTCCCCCTCCCCAAGTGATGCCTACATTTTGGAGGGGGCTCATCACAGCTGCCTAGAAAATGCCGCATGGCAACTGGCAGTTCTATTCTGAAGAGACAAAGATGAGGAATCTGAGGAATCTTCTCTCTGGTTGCTCTCACAACCTATCACTAGTCTTCCTGTGACCTAAATTGAACCAATAGGAATGAATTTGCTGTTCCTGAGCCAGTTCCAAAAATTGGTCTATGCTTAGGTTCTTGTTCTTTGGGGAGTGCCAGGTTCTTTAATACATTTATGATCCTGGGGCCTTAAGTTGTGTTAGGTCACTCTTGGCCCTTGAAATTTGGAAAAAGAGAATATATTAGTTGAACTTTTCTGTCTGGGTACTTTTCCTCAAAATTACATGATAGAACCACCTGGGACACTTAAAAAAAAATGGTGCCCCATATTTGAAATCTGGGTACCCATATTTATCCCCCCCCCACTTTTTTAGGATTTTATTTGAGAGAACAAGCAAGGAGGGAGGCAAGCATGAGTGGGATGGTGATGAGGGTGGGTGAGGGAGAGGGAGAAGCAGACTCCTGCTGAGCCAGGGAGCCTGACGCACGGCTCCATCCCAGCATCTGGCCTGAGCTGAAGGCAGACGCTTAACCGACTAAGCCACCCAGGCACCCCCCCAATTTTTTTTTTTTATTTGACAGAGAGGGACACAGCAAGAGAGGGAACACAAACAGGCAGAGTGGGAGAGGGAGAAGCAGGCTTCCCACCGAGCAGGGAGCCCGATGCGGGGCTTGATCCCAGGACCCTGGGATCATGACCTGAGCTGAAGGCAGACGCTTAACGACTGAGCCACCCAGGCGCCCCCCCAATTTGTTCTTTTCAAATATTCTTCACCCCTAGAGATTCTGGGTTTATTGGCCTGGCATTGGACCTGGCATTGGTGTTTTGAATGGTGATTCTAATGTGCAGCCAGTATTAATAAGCACTATGAAAAGAAGTCTAGAGGAAACAGGAAGCTCCAAAACCATCATTCTTCTCTCTTCTCAAATAAGTACAGATATAGGTAGTAGGAAGAATAAAAGAAACTTTACAAATGTATTTTTTCTCAGATCAGTTTTGTTCCCAAAGCATAGCCTTTTACCTCCATTAATTCTATCGTACCAGCTCTGTTTAGAGTACGTACAGAATGGCAGAGCAGTGAAGGGGCTAAAGGGGTAATGGTTATTTCTAGTGCTGCCTCCAGCATGTAACATGACCTTAGTAAGTCATTCACCCACCTCTTTTCCTAAGGCCCTTATCTGGCCTTTGTGAAGGAGAAAGTAACAAACAGTATTGCTAATATCCTTTAATGTCTTAGTATCTCTTTTTAGTAATCTAGAGTTTCTTTAAACCTCTTCTCAGGTTCTTAAGAAAGAGAACTTTAACTAGGGATGTGTTTCAGGGAGAGAGAAGTAGTAGCCGTGAAGCCAGAAGTTTGCCCATTGGCTTTAAAGTCTAGCCAGGGATTTTTTTTTTTCCCAGAACAATATACACCTTTATTACATGACTGAAGATAGAAGGGAAGAAGGTTTATTTGCCTTTCCGGGCTTTGATTTTCCTCAGGTAGAACTCTAGCTCCTTGCTCTCTAGCTTGTAGCCATCTGCTCAGCCACACTGGCCTGGTCTTGAAGCCATGCATGCATGAATCTTGCCTTACTGGAACTGCTCCTCCAGAAGATTGCTAATTTTGGCATTCTTTTTCCTTCCATTATATTTCTTAACTTTCCTTGATTGTTTTTTGTTTAAAATCTCTTCCTCTTTGGGAGCTGGCATGGCCCCCTTCTTGTGGCCCAGGGGGCAGTGCTTAGTGGGACTCCTGCCACTGTCGGTAAGGTGTGCCATCAGTGAGCACAATGCAGTTCTTCACCAGGGGCTTGGTGCTGACCAGTTTGTTGGCAGATGCATTGTAAACGACATCAATACTCCTTGTTTTGTGGGTTCAACACTCAGAGCCCCAGGAGAAGTTCCCCATGTCCAGCCTCAAGGCAGGGTACTTCATATTGCCTCCCCAAACACGGACTGTGTGTATGCAGCAGGGGCCAGTCTTAGTCTTGGCAGCGGGGTGTCCCACCTCATACTTCCTCTTCTTATGGTAGGGCTTTCTCTGCCCTTGGTCTTGTGGCACTTGTGCCATTTGTCCTGAGAGATGCCTAGGGCTCTTGGTGTTGGCTGTGAAAGAGCTAACCATGAATTTTTCCTTTTATGTAGCCCTCTCTCCCCAGGAATTTGATCATAAACACTAGATTTAGTTGGAAGTCTGTGGATTGGCAGAATCAGACTTTACCCAAGTAGCTAACTCTTAGTTATCCCTGCCAATTGACTTGCTGGCCTCATTGCCTTTCACCACTGGCAGACTTCAAGGTAAATTGTTTACCTGAGATAACAAGATACAACATTGGAAAGAGCTTTGAATTTATTTTTCTTTTTCTTTTAAGATTTTATTTATTTATTTGACAGAGAGAGAGAGAGAGAGCACACGGGCACAAGCAGGGGGGAGCAGGAGAGGGAGAAGCAGGCTCCCAGCCGAGCAGGGAGCCCAATGCGGGGCTCAATCCCCGGACCCTGGGATCGTGACCCGAGCCAAAGGTAGACACGCTTAACTGACTGAGCCACCCAGGTGCCCCAAGAGCTTCAACTTTAGACCTCTAATATTCCTTTTACCTCTATCTGTAATTATCAGATTCATAGATTTTTGACTAGTTGGTAACTGTGTTGTTGTTGTTTTAATTTTCTCCTTAAGAGGAAGTCTTTGGCAGTAGAAGGTATTGTTAATGTCTTTGTTATTGGTAGTGTTGTTGCTAACTAACCCAAACTTATCTTTTAAATACTTTGGGGACCAAAGAAATTCAAGTATAATCTATCTATTTGTTAGACTCAATAAATGCTAGTTATGGGGTTTATTAAAGACTCAAGTTGGTAGTTAAATATTTAAGAAGCCCTAGAATTAATTGTTTTCTTTTTGGGGGTGTAGATTGATGCATCTGAAATTAATGATGTATGTTTTGATGTTTGAGGGATAATTATTTGTCAGCCTTCAGTCTAAACAAATATCCTCAGGTGATTTGCTGTATTATCCTGATACCCTTCTAGATACTACCACATTTATGACCCTGGCTGTTCTCTTGCATACCTTTCTATTTTTATAAACAAGGCTTACATTCAGCTGGTATATACAAGAATGACAAACTGTAACCAGTGCCATATGTTAAATATTTTTAATATTATCCAATTATAACAGATAAGAATTCGCATTATATCACCTGGTCTTAGAGAATCCTTCAAAAATTGTTTTCAGGGAAAGATGTCAGTCTTGTCTCAGAGTAGCTTGGCAGAGAGGGGGAGAGTCAAGAATAAGAAGTATTCCTATTTTGGTTTGGATTGTTTGAACCGGAACTATTTTCCATTACCTTGCCTGTACTGTTGAGCTTTGTGTGCTGAGGGGGTTTGGTTGTAAGTCCTTGCCTGTAAAGGGATTCTCTCAGCCAGAGCATCTACTTGGTGGCATTTGTTTTTCTAACTAGTGCACTGCCCCAGGATAGAAGAGTCACAAGTAAGTAGAAGCTGCTGGAGGCTCTGTTTTTCCTAGTCAGAAACTTGTGGAAACTGGAGTAGGTATAGATAGGTCAGAGCCTTGCCCACCTGAGCCAGTCCCATGTTTTTCACTGTTTTATCTTTAGAGTATTTGTTGAGGGCTTTTGTTTTTCACATTGATAGATTGTGTTCAACAATAAGGCAGTACTCATTGTGGATGAGAAGATAGTTCATTGGTATCAACTCACATTCTCTCTCAGACTTTAATCAGAATGTGGTTATTCTAGAGTTTTTCTAGATTAAACTTGTTTCCTGGGCATAAAGTGTTAATAGCACCTCTCCCGCAACACACACACACACACAGACTGCACTCAAAATTTTAAAAAAAGAAGTAAAATCTGGCCAGTTCAGGACTCCCTTTCCATCTTACTGTCTTTAGGAAGTTATTCACCCCCAAATTCTGTTCCCTATGATTTTGAGATGATAATTTCTTATCCATGACATAACTTATATGTTACCCACTCTTTCTCCTGTAATAACAAAATTGCTGTGATAGCCATCCAATCAGTTTTTTAAAAATTCAGGCAATTCATTTCTAAATTGGAACTTGTTTCTTTCTAATCAGCTTTGTAATGTATTACAGACATCACTCTCAGCATTGGCTACAGAACTGATTTAATGCTGGGTTTTAATGACTCCTTCATTAATCCTGGTATCCTGGGATTTATCACTCACTGGCCTTTGACCACTGGAAATGATGAAAACTTTGATTTCATGCATATTGGATAACACTGGCCTGTTGCCGCTGGAGCTGTGAATCTTGCCTCCACAGTGGCGTGTGTGATTGGGAGCGCTGCGGACAGGTGGCTGCTCTCCCAGGCCATGCTCCACTGCCGAAGGGGTGAACACAATGTCTTTATCAGCTCAGGGTGACCTCTTCCCAAGCCCTCTGGATTTGAAGTAGGAGTCTGCTCTTACAGCTTCATCTCCTGGACAGATCTTGTGAAGTCAGGCTCACCTTTTCAGCTATTTCCTGAAAAATGCTTGAGTTGAGAATGTGTATCTTCATGGCCGCACATAGAACATTTTTTTTCCTTCTAGTAAAATAAATGTTATAGTAGGGAAACATGTTTAAGACTATCTAGGCCACCTCCCTTATTTTATGAACGAGGTGGCTGAGTCCAGGAGGAGTGACACAATTAGGCTAGGGTCAATGATAATGAAAACCAGCAAGAGTGATCACCAACACACAACGCTTACTATTTGCCGGGCAGAATCTAAGTATAGTCTCTTGTTTCTTGCTCACAACAGCTTCATGAAGTAACATTCATCCGGCTGCAAGTCCAGTTTTCCATGTGACTTTTCTCTGTACTGCCTGCCTGCTGCTGCCACAGAAATGACAGTGTTGGTTGCTTTCCTGACTCTTAATGGTAGTATTGTGATTGTCCTTGGAAGAGAGGGGCTAATTTATGTACTATAGAGTCTTGTGGCTAGAGCGTAGTACCCTAAGTAAATGTCAGGTGTGGGCCTCCCCTGCCCACCAGTGCTTAGAAGAGAGGAAGTCTCCCTACTTAGAGTCTTTACAGAGGCTCATGTATTAGTGCTTCCTCAATTAATTTTTTTAATTTACTTTTTAAGATTTATTTATTAAAGTGTGTGAGCAAGCGTGTGCTAGTAGCTGTGGGGAGGGTGTTTGGGCAGAGGGAGAGGGAGAGAGTCTTAAGCAGACTCCGGGCTGAGTGTGGAGCCTGACACAGGACTTGGTCTCACAACCATGACATCACAACCTGAACCAAAACCAAGAGTCAGCCCCTCAACCGACAGTGCCACTCAGGCACCCCAGTTAGTTTATTTTGAACACATCAGTGAGCTTGTTAAAACCTCGGTCAGTGCTACAGGAGGATCACATTGCAGCATCATTAAAAATGAGCCAATTTTTTTTTACACAGTGTAACACTTACTCTGGTGAGTATGGCTCCCTGACTGCAAGTGCTGGGTGTCATAGGAAGTGACCTTTTATTTTATTTATTTATTTTTTTTTTTTAAGCAGTCTCCACGTACAATGTGGGGCTTGAACTCACAACCCTGAGATGAAAAAGAGTTGCATGCTCTATGACCAAGCCGGCCAGGTGCCCCGGAAGTGACCTATTAAAGTTCTCCCTTAAAAGCACTAGTCTAGGGCAGGGGTGACAAACCTTTTCTATAAAGGACCAGATAGTAAATATTTTAGCTTTGAAAGCCATATGGTCTTACTGCAACTATTCAGCTCTGCCTTTGCAGCCACAGACAGTATGCAAACAAATGCACGTGGCTGTGTTCCAATAAAACTGCAATTAAAAACAGACTATGAGACTGCAACCTCAGTTCTAGGTAGGGACTCACACTATCGAGGAATGAATAGATACCGATAGAACAAGGGATGAAACCAGCCACCCATATGTTATGAAAATGGATGCTTGTGACTTAAGGAAGGTATTTCTGATAGCACCATTATATGTAGATTCCAAAACAGTTATGCATAAAAATTTTGGAAGAAGCTGAAAGGAAACAATCTTAGCAAGTGGCTCTGATAATGTTGCATACACTTGTAGAGAGTGTAGCTTGAAGACACCTGTTTTTGAAATGTAGTGTTTTAAACAATACCTCTAGATTAATAAATGTTTTAAATAAATATTTAATGATTTCACTTATATCCAAAGAGTTATATATTCAAAATGAACAAGAACCACCACCCCCCCCCCCCCGCCCCGGTAACCTGGTATCCCTTTATGTGCAAGTGCATTTCTTATGTTTTCTCTTGACCCTGGAAGCTCACTTTCTGAGGAAATGCTGGTTTTGGAAATTATTTTCAATACATTCTGATGGCTTTTCACTTCTTTTTTTTTTTTTTTTTTTCTAAAGATTTTATTTATTTATTTATTTGAGAGAGAGAGAATGAGAGAGAGAGAGCACGAGAGGGAAGAGGGTCAGAGGGAGAAGCAGACTCCCCGCCGAGCAGGGAGCCCGATGCGGGACTCGATCCCGGGACTCCAGGATCATGACCTGAGCCGAAGGCAGTCGCTTAACCAACTGAGCCACCCAGGCGCCCAATGGCTTTTCACTTCTAATTGAACTGTCTCTGTACTGGTCACTGGTGATAGGACAATTCACATCTGTTTGGTGCCACAGGCAGCTAGCTGTCCATTCTACTTCTTATTGATTGTGCTCTTCTACTTACTTGGTCCTATGAACATGTCCTTGATTTTCTAGGTGTCTGATTCCATTTTTTGTTTAATACTACCCTGGGTCTGTGTAGAACACCTGAATCTGTAAAACAGCAGAGCCTCTCCTGTTAGTGTTGTACTGCTACCCATTTGATTTTCTGATTTCTTTCCTTTTGCCTTTCTCCCTTTGTCACTGTCCCCAGATCAGCCCTGACTTAACCTTTTGTCTTTCCTTTTGAAATTTTCAACCCGTTCTAATTCAAGGAGGCACTGCCCTACGCAGTAGTTTTTGCCAGTCTCCTAGAGACAGATTTTCTTTTTGTTCAGCATGCCCCTTTTCCGATGCATCTGGAATAACAGCTGTACTCCCACTCCTGAATAAAATATTTTAGGAAAGTGTCTCATGGTAAAGCACCTGGACTTTCAGGCAAGTTTGGGGGTAAACTCCAGACCAGATCCATCACCAGCAAGGTGGGAGGACCAGTTTTTATGAAGTGGAGATAAGACCACATGAATGAGGATACGCCTGAACTGGTGGTGTAAGAGTGCCATTTGTATCAATTCAATGTAAGGGATTAGATAATCTGTCATTATGCTAATTCTGCATAACAGATGGTAGAGAGTTCTGCATCTCAACAGCAATATTCACTGTGGGGGGAATTAGCTTTCACCCAGATCAGCAGTCAAGCAGGAATTCCATTGAGAGAGAGAGAGAGAGAGAGAGAGAGAGAGAGAGAGAGACTACTGGTGATTACATTAGTGTGTCCCTCTAAGGACATCCACACATATGCTGGCTTTCTTGAATTTCTCTAGAGTTTACTTATTCTTGCCCATTGCCCTTCCTAAGTTACCAGACCTCTTTTCTCCTATCTGTAAAGAATTGGAGGTGGTTTCTCTCCATTTGGTTAATTTAGGAAGATCAAGATTAGAAGTAGGTTAGGTAAATGTGGCTCAAAGCAATAGCATATTGCATATTTCTTTAGAGAAAAGATGCCATACAGCTGTTGAAAGCATTGTTGATTATCAATCTTTAAGAAATGAACTTCAGAGGTGAAATGAGAAGCAGGAAAATGGATATGCTCTTTCTAAGTGACATGCCTTGCCTTTGATATATATATATATTTAAGAGATATAATTAAGTCCTTTGGCTTCACATTCTCGAAGGGTCAGTCTTGATCCTGGTATTTTTTCTCTGTGAATGGCTTCCCAACAGTATTTTGTTAATGTGGAGCTTCACCTATCCCCCGAATGGTGATAATCATCAACTCTACATCATCATATCAACTCTATTTTTCTTTGCTTATCCCTCCTAATTTACCACATACCTGCTTTCCATTACCATTTGTATGTCCTCTCATCTCAAAGCTAATATGTTTAACACTAATATTGATTAAAAATGATGGTTTTCAAACTTGTGTGCCCTGGAATCACCTGTGTAGCTTATTAAAAAGCACCCCAGGCAATGGAGTGGATCCCACTTTTGTAGTGCTCACTAACTGATTTTATTCCTTTTCATATCAGTCTGTGACGTAGTGAGCTTGGATAGAAGCCAAGCTTCTAGACTAGGATCATTTTGAAGAATTGTCCAGGTTGATCGGACAGCTGTCAGAATTGATCACTGCTCATACAGGGTATAGTTCCAGATGTGCTTTTAATAGGCATGGTCGTTGAGGTTTAATGGGTCAGTAAATTGGATTATGTGCCATCGTTCAAGAAGCAGAGCAAACATTTTGGCCTGGGATGTCTAAAAGTCAGGGGCGAGGCAGGGACAAGCCATCCATAGCTTTAGTTCCCACCAGGAGCTGTGATAACTGAGGATGTTTGATCCTGCCTTGGTGACACTCTGGAGGTCTTGGGAGAAGCAGCGTAATTAGGAAGGGCTGATGGATATGTTGATTTGTTAACAAATTCCCTTATCGCTTCTTCCCTGTTGTTTTGGCCATCGTTCCATTCCATGTACCCCACAACTCAGACCTCAGTGAATTCAGTAGCCTCTCTTTAAGCCTTTCCTCACTGCAGTCTGTCCGTCTCCGGTTCTTCCTGCTTACCGCTACCGGCTCTATTCCCCGTAAGTGCTGTTTTCCTATGCCTTTACCACAGAGCTAGCTCCAATTTTCACAATTATATTCAGTTCAGCCCCCTACTCTCTTCTTCTCTCCCCTCATTCTCAGCACACAACCTCATTTCCTGCTTTATGGAAAAAATACAGGCTTATCTAGGAAACACCTTAACCTGGTTCTCACATCTCCACACTTGTCTTTCCCCTGCTTGCTTTCTTATCTCCTTCCTGCCTTCCCATCTCCATGGAAGATTTCAGCCTCTTACTTTCCAAACTAATTTTTCTACATAAATGCTCTGAATTCTCTCTTTTGGTCTCATAGGAATTTTGTGCCATCAGGTATCCCTTTTCTTTTTAACTAACTTTTAAAAATTATCCTCTAGTCTTCTCTTTATTGTAGCTGCTTTCCTTCTTCTTGTCTTCTCTTCACAGCCAAGTTAATTAAAAGAGTTAAAAGAACTTTTAATTCTGTCTCCATTTGCTCTTCATCCCTTTACCATCTGCTTTGACCCCACCACATCATTGAAACTGAGCTTACCTAGGAGACCAGTGCTTCCCTTAAGGACACTTCTCAATCCTCGCTTACACTTGATCTCTGTAGTATTTAAAACTTACCACCATTTTTTTTTGAAATTTTTTCTCTTTTCTTTTAGTATGCATACTTGACTGGATTTCCTTCTACAATTCCGGTGACTTCTCTTCAGTCTGCTTTTGAGTGCCCCTTAAATATTTGTGCTTCCCAGGCTTCCATCTTGTCTTCTTATCCCGCCTCAGTCTCCATGGGTGATCTCACTCATCCCATTGCTTCAATTTTCAGGTAGATGTTACTGATTCCCAAACCTAGGTCTCTAGCCCAATTCTTTCTGTCAGGCTTTCCCCACCAATATATCCAAGTGCTTACTGCACCTTGCTTCTTAGATACCAAAACTCAGTATGGCTAAAACTGAGCTCATGTTCTCCCCTTTAAAAAGCTATTCCTTCCCTGGAATGATCTCACATCTTGATTGATGGTGCCACCATTTAGTCTTCTGTTCCGCTAATCCAAAAGTGTCATCTTTATCTCCTCCTCTCTCACTCTCCATACCTGATTATCTGCTGGTATATATCAAGTTCATTCCAGCCTTTTTCTCCTCACTGCCTGGTTTATGCTGTCTCCTTACTGGTCTTAACTCCCTTCTGATCCATTTTCCATACTACTGCCGCAATTGGCTTTCTGATAACAAATCTGATTGTTATTCTCCTGCTTAAAAGACTTCCTTAATCATCCACAGTCTTTAGGATTAATACAAACCCGTGTGATCTGGCCCTTGCTTACCTCTCCATGTTTATACTTAACATTCCCTGGCTTTCATCCATCATTTCTGTCAAAAAACAAAAACAGCTTAAACTCACTATTCTTGAAGTCATTCTGCTCTCTCTGTCTGGAACATACATTGCTCCTAGATAGCTCCTACTCATCTTTTAGTAGTTTACATCCTAGGGAGGCTTTACCTTAGGAACCCTGCCCAAACAAAACCCTAACTGGGCATGTGTATATGTGCTTCATCAGCACCCTGCACTTACTTACTGTAAGGTTCACGACACTTACAGCACTAGGTCACAAATCTCTCTTTTTTTATTCCCAGTGCATACTACAATTTTTTGCCACATATAGGGTCTTTGAGAGAACCAGTGCTCAGATACCTTCCATGACTCCCCATGCTTATCTCCTTTCTAGACCTGGGTTAGACCTGAAATGCAGATGTTCCATGTCCATTCTCACATGGACCCATTGAGAATTTTAGCTTTGTCTGGGACCCTAGAGGTTCTTCACTTTAATCCCCTTGGTATGATAGCACAGAAAAACGGGACTTAAAAGGTAAATGTCTTTTGTCAGGTTTCTCCTCATTAAAGCCAGAATTGGTCTCATGATTGCAAATCTAAATGAAATGCAGTATCATTTATATGTAATCCCTAAATGCACCTTTTCCTTAGGCCACGCGAATATACATGTTTGTTTTACTTTTCCACTTTGGTTTATTATTATTTTCTTTTTCCTTTCTGGTCTATTCAGCAGGTTAATTCTTTAGTACATGATGTATCAGGTACTCTTGGCACTGGGCATAAAGTAATGAATACTGTAGAGAGAAATCTGTCTTTTCGGTGGGAACTTATATTCCAGTGGTGTTAAACAAATGAAATAGAATATGTAGAATTATGTAGATGGTCAGAAGTGCTATAGAGAAAATAAAGCTAAGGAAGGATAGAGGAGGTATTCCAGGATTAGAAGGAGGCACATTTTCAGTAGGTACTCAGGCCTCACTGATAAGGTAGCAGGAGCAAAGACCTGAATGAAGTGAAGGAGCAAGTGGTATGAAGGCAAAGAGAACAGCAGGGACAGAGGTCTTGTGGTGCAAGTGTACCTGGATAGAAAGAATGCGTTATGGCTGGAGCAGGGGGAGCAGGGGTGGGGGCAGTGCGAGATGAAGTCAGTAAGAACGGGAAGGGGGATAGCTGACCATATATGTTCTTGTAAGCCACTCTAAGTATCTGACTTTTACAATGAATGAGATAGGAGCCATTGTGGAGTTTTGAGCAGAGGAGTAATGGCAAGTTTTGTTGATTTTAATCTTCAAAGGATTATTCTGGATGAGGATTATTCTGATTGAGAATGGAGTTTAGAATCTTTGGTGCTTTTGTTTTCTTTTTAGTAAGCTCAAGTTCTATTGACTTTTTCTTTTTTAACTTTTATTTTGAAGTCATTATAGATTCACAGAAGTTGCAAAAGTGTACAGCGGTCCATCCCATGTACCCTTTAGCCAGTTCCCCCCAATGGTTATAACTTATATAACTACAGTAAAAAACTATAGTAACTATAGTAAAAACTATAACTTATATAACTATAGTAAAACAGAGTTCAGGAATGTGGCGTTGGTGCAGTGTGTGTGTCTGCCATTTTATCACGTGTAGATTCATGTGCCCACCATCACAATCAGGACAGAAAACTATTCAGTCATCAGAAGGATCTCCCTTGTGCCACTACCACACCTTTCCGCTCCCAACATCCATGACAACCATTAATCCATTTTCCATCTCTGTCATTTTGTCATCTCAAGAACATTATCTAAATGGACTCCTACAGTGTGTGATCCATTGAGGTCGACCTTTTTCATTTAGCATAATGCCTTTGAGTGCCGTCTGAGTTGTGTGTGTCAATTTTTCCAGTCTTTTTATGAAACTGGAGGCAGGTTGTCATGGTGGAAGGATGCTTGTTTTATGACTTGAGACCTGAGTTCTAGTCCAGGTTAGTCACTAAATAGTTTGCTAATCTGAGATTCAGAGACATTACAATTTGTAAAATGAGAGAATTGGAGTAGAACACAAAGACCCTTTCAGCTCTAAACTCTGTAGTTATAATGAATGAAGTATTTCTGATATTTTCTTATAGTCTATAGTAATGAAGTCTACCTCTCGTTAATATTTACTGTGCAGTAATCTTATATAGTCTCATAGGACTACTCAGGAAACATCTCATAATTATTTTATTGACATGTTGCTGCTACTTATATTACTCAAGTGTAAGCTTGATAGGCCAAAATAGTACTTGACAAACTATGTAAATGTAAAGGTGAGTCTGATTTTTTCACTATGTTCAGTGATAAGATCAGTAAACCTCCTACTCTACCTAATCTAGTGAGCCTCAGAGGTTCAAGAAATGTAATAAATTCCTGTTAAATGTCAGTTCTACTCTTGAATCAGTTCTTTGAACACATTTCTACTAGTGAGTAACGGCAGTTTCTTGCCATTGAAAGAAGTACTTAGCCAGAGTATAAGGAACTTAGCTGGTGAAGAATCCAAAATTGGTCTTTAGTTTCCTTGGTAGAAAATATACCATGTATGTATATACTTTTATTTGTTCATCCCTCTGTCCTCTTTTTTTAATACTCCACAATATTTGGGCAATGCCTTATATCTTAGAGAAATAGTGGACATTAAACAGTTGAGTAGAATAAATATTTGTCAAGAATAAGTAAATATTTGTCGAGAATAAGTAAATTTGTCAAGCAGCCTGGCCTTCCGCCCTTTTCCACCATTTTTTGAACGCACAGAAAGGATAGGGCTCTTATAGTCCCTAGTAGAAGGATTGGAAGAAACTGTGCCTCCTGCCACAGTATTCTACAAACCATAACCAGAAATGTATATAAACATACCTTAGTGTTTATATACTTACTGAAATGATACATAATCTACTTTGCCTTGAATATTATCAGCTAGTGCTATATAAAAATACTGGTAGAAAGATGAAGCTATTATCAAACATGTATGACTATTGATGAGTAATTGCTAGTTCATTTTTAAATTATGTTCTAGCTCACATATATTCTAATCCATTTTATAGAGCATTTAGATCTGCTCTCTTATTTTATAGATACAGGCTTAGCTCCTTCACAAGAGTTTAAACAGCCAGAGAGCTGGGGTAAGAACTGAGATCCTCTGCCCTGAATCACTGCTCTGTGCCGTGAGTTCTTTATGAAACAAGCTCATAATTGCTCTCTATGGCCACAAAGGGCTGGAGGAAGTGGGAAACATTAAGTGGCTTTCACTATTGAAGAAAAATATAAATGCTGTGTGTAATTTCTCTCGTCGGATGAAGGAGAATTGATCATTTATTCTTAACATTTCTTTTTTATCATATTCATTTGTTTTACTGTTATTCTGTCTCTTCACTCATTTTTTATAATTTAGATGAAGACTTTTTGCCCTCTTAAAGTGTTGATATGAGATAATGCCTTGTGTTAGAACCTCCTTTAAAAAAACAAAAACAAAGCTCTGCCACACTATGAATGTCTTTTTTAGAAAGTTAGTTTCCTATCGTGTGCATTTTGGAAAGCAAACAGACCAAACAAACTAAGCTAAAATGGAATGTTTTTAGTTCCTAAAGATATGAAATTGTTTTAACTGGTAAGCATTTTACCACCTCTCATTTGTTTTTTCCATTAAGATGAATGTAGTTGGGACATCATTTTTGTTTAGAAACTCAAATGAAATAACTAGTAGAATATCTCTTTCACTAACAGTACACCTTCTTTACATTTACCTTGTTCATTTGTTCTTAGAAGCACTTCTAATAGATCCCTATACCTGAATATAATAGTATTTTTGTAAAGGCATAGGTACATATTTTCATGACTTTAAGATAATTGCCTTTCATATTACACACTCTAATATGTTTATGGGCATTCCTAAACTGACTTGTATTCTCTTGATGGCAATATCCTCAAAGCTGTCCTTACTTTATTGCTCATCTTCTCCTGCACTTCTGTTTTTCCTTAGCAAGTGGCTGGAACTGTTGGGTTACAGGTTGGTTGGGGAACCTCACAGAGGATCCAGTGTTCAGGTACAGATCATACCAATAAGTCCTTACCCAGCTAGCAGTGAGGGCAAAATAGAGTTGTACTCCCTTACACTAAGTACCTAAGCAAAAAGTTAAAGGTTGGTGCTTGCCCAGCCACCAGCCCTGGACCTGTGATGGCGTGAGATGTGGGTGATACAGTGGGACTCTGGGAAGAGAGCACCTTATATGGCCTTTATAGGGCCTACAGACTTCTGCAAGCTTTACTAGGGCACCTGCCTCTCACCCTAGGCCTTGGCTCCCAGGTTTCCTGGTTTAGAGGCCACTGACCTATATAACCTATGCTTAGGGACTTTTTCTTTAAACTCTTGGGAATGCAACTTCATGATGTCAGTTAAATCCATTAAGATGTTGTTGGTTGTAAGGAACACCAACAACTCTGTCCTAAAAAAGAGGAGGATATGGGAAGTTATGAGGAGCTAAGAGAACTGACCTAAGGCCAGAGTGTCATCAGACTTGGAAAATAGATGGGGATCAGGGCACCTCCAAAGGGGCAGGAAGCAGGAAAATTGTCTTTACTTTGATGCTGTGTGGCTAGAACGCCATCACCACCTGCATGGGGTGCTGCCCCAAAGGCAAGACACCATGGTAAATGAATTCCAACTGCCACTTCTCCTTGGCATCACTCCCAAGGCAGGAGCATTTAACTGACAGAGCCGCTGTCAGCATGTCCGTGCACTGGCTGCTAGGGACAGAGTCAAGGGTAGGCATCTGATGATTTTCATCTTACGTGGTAGAAAGCTCCAACAGTGGAATATTGCCCTCTGTTGAAAGGGGGATGGATGAGCTGAATATTTGTCTTTCAAACATGTGTATAAAGACCATGGACAAAAATGAATGACTATGATCATCTTTTGTAGCAGGACCTCTTCTGGGTCAGTGAATTGATTCATGAGTCTAGGACAGTGGTAGGAGAAGGAGCCCCCTGTGTGACTGGACAAATTCAGTGAATGCCCTCCACTATTCCTGGGGAAGAGAAGTCTGAGGACATTCTCACCGCACACCTTTGTCCATGCTCCTTATGCTGCTCTTTTGCAAAACGTTCATTTCTCAAGGGAAAGAGGAGCAGAGAAAATCGGGGATAAAGAAAGCATATTTATGTCTACAATGTATAGTTGGAATATATATGAGAGAAAAGTCATCACACATTTTGAATAATTTCTCCCCGTCCCCCAGAAAAAAAGTCCTCCAAATGCCCGGATAAGTAAATAATTATAATAATTAAATGTTAAATATATATATATTAGCTAATAGTAATAGAATGATCAATTTATAATAGGTAGCTAGATTATTTTTAATGTTCTGATAAGTTTTTAATGGATTAAGGGCATCTGGGATAATTCATGTACACAAAACACTTATTCCTGTTTTATAAAACTTTTTTGAACTTTTTTTTTTTTTTTTTAATTAGAAAGGGAGGGGCAGACGGAGAGAAAGAATCTTAAGTAGGCTCCACACCCAGTGTGGAGCCCAACGCAGGGCTCATTCTCAGGACCCTGAGATCATGACCTGAGCCGAAATCAAGAGTCAGCTGCTCAACCATCTGAGCCACCCAGGTGCCCCCTATGTTATAGAATTTTTAAAGGACAGCTGTACCATAAAGGGAAATAGGCTGAGAATCTGAAGGATCTTAGATGCCCATTGTGGTGGCGTCACTCTCTGTTTCTTTAGACAACCCATTTAAAAATGTTCAGTTTCTCTCTGGGTCTATCTTTATCT
The DNA here is from genome assembly GCF_009762305.2 of Zalophus californianus. Classification (NCBI taxonomy): domain Eukaryota; kingdom Metazoa; phylum Chordata; class Mammalia; order Carnivora; family Otariidae; genus Zalophus; species Zalophus californianus. Next base: position 82,486,753 of record NC_045606.1, read on the forward strand.
CTCTTTGGAGGTTATTGGATTTGTTTATCTCTTTGGGCACTTTTTGCTCAAAAATTCTGTGACTCATTTATTACTTTGTTTTCATCCAGCGCCCACAGAACTCCCTGGGAACTCGAGTGAAATCAATCAACTAGCCAATAAATATTTGTTGGGGGCCTACTAAGTGTTTGGCACTGAGACAAGATATATATACAAAGGGAGATAATAAGATACAGCAGTGCAAAGATGAGTGCAGAATGAGCAGCACAGCCAACAGCGGAGAGACCGGGAGCGTGCAAGGCTCTTGCTTGGTAGTGAAATGGGCTGAGATTGAGCAGAAGATTGAGAAGCGATTAATGGACTAGAATTAGGGAGGCATATGAGGCTCTGTTGCAGAATATCTTTAATATTAAAAAAAAAAGAATATCTTTAATATTCTGTTACCCTATTATTTGTGGCGCTGTTTAGCCAAAGGAAAACTGAAATTGGAATAAAAAATTGGGCTTCTAATCATGGCTCTGCCACAAGGAAAGAGGATTGCTTGTGTTAAGTCTGAATTGTTTACTATTTGTACATACCACTGTGTGCCTCGCAAGCAGGAGTAGGTTAAATGTGTTAAATCCCTGTCCTATAGTAAACTCGCAGTAGATGTTCATTAAATCTGAAATTATCTTTTGAGTGAAAATCAAGGAAATTGTTCTGTCATCTGATGTTTACAGCATGGGACTTGGGTAAGGTGATTAGCAAGATCCTTTTCATCACTGAAATGCCAAGTCTCTACGTAGCCTTTCTTGGTTATAACTATCACTCGTGACCTTTGTAAACTGCTGGTGCCTCACGTTTCTCATCTGTAAAATAGGGATGATAAGAGTTCCTCATTCCTCAGAATTTTGTGACCAATGTAGAATAGTACTATAAAAGGTCAGTCTTCCCTCCTTCTCTCTGTTTTCTTTCTCCTAACCCTCTCCTCCTCCTCCCTCCTCCCTTCTCTCCCTCCTCCCCAATCCCTTTTCCCCCCTCCACCCCCTTCTCCTCTCTTTCCCCTCCATCATCATTTCATATATGATAACTTAATATTGTCTCCATATTGGAAAAAGTCTCTGTGATTGTGGTGGGTTTGAGAATGAGGATCACAGTTGAGGCCTGTGCTTTAAGGGGCTTCAGTTGACTGTGTTTAGAATTGGTTGACATTGCAAGGAAACTAGGGAGGCTGTTGTAAGCAGTCCAGGTGAGAGACAGTGGGAGCCCACAACTGGGAGAAAGAAAAGAAAGCATTCATGAGAGAAACATTGGAAATTTGAGTTCAAAGTTTTGACAACTAATTTTATGTGGAAATAAGAGACGACAGGCCTGGGTGACTGGGAGTATGATGGCCCTACAGTTAGAGTTAGAGATGTTAGGAGAATGAGCTGATTTAGTAGGTTTTAGAAACACTTAATCTGGGAAAGGGAGTTTTATTTTTGAAATGCTGAGTTTTACATGGTGATGAATCATATGAATTCACATGTCCTGCAAATAGTTGGAAATGTAACTGCATGGCATATTTAGCATTGAGGGGACCAACTTGGCTGGATTGGAAGTACATATTTGTTAGACAGTTTACTTTCCTCAAGCTGGATTCAGTATTTAATTGCTTAGTTGTTTTTGAAAGATCTGTTTGTGTCCTGGGAAAGAAGCATGCTTGTCTAATAGAGGGAGTGTCACTTTGGGTACATACTCTGTGTTCTGTCCTATAGTGTAAGGGAGTTGCAGGAAAGTCCATGCAGTTTCTGTCTATGAAACAGACATTTTTTTCTTCACTGTTTCTCTTCTATCTTATTTTGAGGGAGATCGGGGAAAATCTTAGGTATTTGAAGGTGGACATCATTTTATTGCCACTTATATTTAATATGCCCCTCCTACTTCATCCAGCAGTCATCACTGTCCTGACTGTCTGATATGACTGGTAAGTGCAGTGAAACTCAGAGGAGCTGGCAAAATGGAGTATAATACCACAGATTTCCTTGTCTTAGAAAGCCGTAACCATGATATTGCTGAGTAAATGAAACTATCATGTAAGAGGTGGCAATAAGATTACAGCACTGCAGAAATCCTGGGGGCAGAATAAAATTGTCTATTTAGTAAGCATAACTATTTTATATAACTATTTGATGTTATGCTTCTTCCCTTGCCTTTTCTAAATCACTTTGACCCATATTTTTCAGCACTATTCTCTCCACTAGCCAGAGTTATATAGCAGGTTAGATGTTTAATTCTGCTGCTTCCAAGTATATTTCCATCTTATTTTCCTCTTCTGTTAGTTGTTCTTTCAGGAGATCAAGAGTAGATATGACCTCCTGTGGCGCATGAGTGGAAATAAGGGAATGGGTATGATATGGCACAGAGACACCTTAGAGTAGAAAATTAGCTATTCTGGACAGGTTGAATATGAAGTGACATCTCTTCATCACCCACTTTTGAAACCCTGGTCTCTAGGTAACTTTGCTTTTATTTCTTTTCTTCCTAAACTGAAGAGTAGTGTTGGTTGCTCAGTGGGACATGGCCTCTGAAGCTAGAGAGGCTTTTGTCAGTGCTCAGGAGTAAGCCTATTATCAGTAATGAAGTTTTGATGGATGTGTGCTGTGGGGATTCAAGGATTTATCTGTCTGCAAAGCAGTAATTTATTCATTGAATGATTTTTTTTTCTTTTTCTTTCCCTTCCATCTTCCCTTTCTCTCCCTCCCTCATTCCCTCCCTCCTTTCTTCATTTCTGCCAGCCTGCCAGTTTTCTCCTTTGGTTTCATTCAAATTGTGTATCCTTTTGAGTTCTTCAAATTGAAGTCCATCTCCATCAGTCTTCATTCTTCCTCTCCATATCCCCCTCCTGCTGAGGAAGAATGATTAGGTTTCATTAAAGTACAAAGAGAAGACAGAGTCGTTCCAAGAGTTCTTAACTTTCATATCTCAACTCCAGTCTCTAGAAAATGCTCTCATTGACAGAACAGTTGTGTTTAGAGCCTGTACATCTTTCTGAATGTTCATTAATGTGAACTAAAACTTACTGGAGAGTTTCGTTCAGAAGAGTGGGGTTTCTTTGTTTTGCTTTTGTTTTGTTGCTTAATTTGCTTCTAAGGGTGTTCAGATCAGTCTCATTCCCATACTTGCCCATTCTTCAGTCTGGCTTTCTGGGGTCATGCTTTTCTGTGGGTCACGCTATGTCTTATGTTCCACATAACTACAGCTGGGTTGGTGGGTCACTGAGTCAGGAGCAAGGATGTCTTCTCTGAAGACTCCAGGTGCCTTAATACAGCCCTTGGTAATCATTGGTTTTTCTCCCTCATTTTACCCTAGTCTCTGGCTGAGCCTGTCTAGGGACTTCAAGGCATTTGAATCTTCCTCTTTGTTTTCAGTTTGGGTGTCATGAATTCTGGGAAAATCTCTAGCCACTGTTGAGATCCTTTGGTGGTCATCCTGGTGATAGGACTTTTTAAATGAAAAAAAGGAGCCTTTAAAGGTTAAAAGATACCAAAAAAAAAAATCATTTTAGTTATTTTTAGAATTCCATTATTTCAAAGGGGGAGTGAAAAAATAGGGAAATCTATAAAGGATGTTGTGTGCCACCTCACATGTTGCTAATTATTGATGCTTCTAAAACAGTCTCCTGTCTACATATGCTGCTTAGTTATGTGGGAAGTGCCTCTTGGATGTGTTTTAAGAAAAAAAAGGGGGGGTAGTTATTGTTCCAGATTCATGAGACCTCAGTCAGTGGAGATTGGAGGATAAAAGACACTGGGTGGGAGGGGCAATGTGTTACCCCCTTGGAGTAGTCATCATAACTGGGTTTTGGAAGCTACCTGTTGCTCTGTAAGACCTTTTCCTGGTTTGAGGCCTAGTTGAAAAACAGTAACATGATAAGAGACCTATTCATTGCCCATTGTCCGTAGATGCCTCTCATCTAGAATTTCACTCTCGCCCTTTATAGCCTATTTTGTCAGCCTATAAAAACCAAGTCTGTCTTAAGACTGAAATTGTCAGGGCGCCTGGGTGGCTCAGTCGTTAAGCGTCTGCCTTCGGCTCAGGTCATGGTCCCAGGGTCCTGGGATCGAGCCCCGCATGGGGCTCCCTGCTCGGCGGGAAGCCTGCTTCTCCCTCTCCCACTCTGCCTGCTTGTGTTCCCTCTCTCGCTGTGTCTCTCTGTCAAATAAATAAAATCTTTAAAAAAAAAGGACTGAAATTGTCAGGTTCCTGCCTCAAAGGGCATGGATATTAGAGGTCTTAGTGTGAACTTGTAAAGAAGATCTAAAGGGAGCCTAGCTTTTGGGCCTGTTAGCCGTTAATCATTTTCCCCACTTCTGCGCTATCTTTTAGAGTGCAGAGCCAACCATATGAGTACAGGCGGACCTAATATTCTAAAGAAAATAGCTTTCTAGTCCTTGCTGCTTTCTACCTTCTTACCAAATCCTATGGTGACCTCTCTCTCCTTGCTTTTCTCTTACCTATTTGCAAAGAAAGACATCAGTGCCCTGTAGCTTCTCTGGTTCTGCCCCCACAGTAGAACATCCCTGTATAGCTGAGGAAAAGTGAGATGAGCCATCTGGTATGTTAGAAATCAATATTGGGACCCTGTCAGCTGGGCATCTCCATCCCAGCACTTGTGAGGAAGCCTGTCTTTATGCCAAAGGTACAGCCAGTGTGAAAAGGATGTGAAGGCCATTTTCTGGCTTTAAGACATTGGAGTCTTTGAGGATCATGGGTGACAGAGGGCCAGGCTACATGCCTGATGTCTTGTCAGAACCATGTTCTCACAGTGACTAGCCATGGGGTGCATGTTGTGCTTGGTTTATGAAATTTGACTACAAGGCCTTGAAGTTATTGTAAAGACATTGTATGGAAAACGTGTGTGGGGGGATGCATGCACACATATGAGATATGAACCTCTGATCTATACGACATGACTTTTGTGAATGAATTAATTATCTTTCAACCCTTTCTTTTGCCTTGACTGGAATATAGTGTAGAGGCATTTCTTTATAGGCTTACATTTTTCTGAATGTGTCCATGTGTATGTTTGCCTTGAGGAAAATATGCTGCTTTTGCAATCTCCATGGACACCTCAGTGACTGATAAAATGTAGATGTTTTCTAAGTGGAAAATGTTAAGCTCAAACAGCTAGATGAAGGTATGTGAGCCAGAGCCATTGAGTTATCTGTTACCCTATTCAGATGGAGAATGAAGGGGGGGTGTTGCACGCATGTGCGCAAGTCTGTGAGTTATGGAATTACTCTCTATGCCCAGTCTTGAAATACTTATCCATGTAACCCGGGTTCTGTTTTATCAAGTTATGCATTCTCTTTAAGTGAGCTCTACTGTTAGGACCAAATCATGGAAGTCATTAAATGTGTGAGTGAGTGAGACCGTGTATGTGTGTATATAGTAAAGGTTTTCCTATAAATAAACTATTAAGGATAATGGAAGCCACATTTCTGTCAGAAGGGAAGTACAAATACGGAAAGGAAGAAAATGAAAATGAACCCTGTAGTGTTGGAGTGGGATTGTGGGTATCTTTGTGAACTCATGGTATGTTGGTTCAGGTTCTCTAAAAAGCTGATGCCCAAGACAGAATTAGACATGAAAGAGATTAATTAGGGGAAACCCTTGGGTGGGAAATTGGGAAGGGAGCTGAAAGAAGCTGGGAGTGCCATCAGACTGCAATGCAGTCCTAATCTCTGTGGCAAAGGGTGGGAGGAAAGGAAGGTTGAACTGGAAAAGTCTAAGCTCTCCAAGTTCTAAGAGAGTTACCACCAAGCCAACAAGGAGTTTTCAAGCCAAAGTTGCCATCAGAGGAGTCCCACATCTCTCAGCAATAGGCCTGCCTTAGTATCTGCTGTGCTCAGGCAAGCAGCAGCTGGTGGGAAGCATAGCCTTGGCTGAAACAGTGATGGATTTCAGAGCACAGCAGCTGGGACTGTCAGTCAATTACACTTCCTGCAGTCAGAGATCCGAGAGGCACATTTTCATGACTGCCGCACATGGTTTTCAGTAGTTATAGATTGATATAGAAATAAACGTATAGAAATAAAGATGTAAATGTGGGCTATTAAATAAATGGCTAATTTCAGAGCTGCAGAAAACTGTACAAGATAAGCCTGGAACATGTTGTTATACCAGAAAGCAAGGAAGTGCTCAAGGAATGATGGGGGGTGGGGGCATGTCCACTGAACACAGAAACCAGCTTGACATGGCTCCTGCTGGCCAAATTGGGAACAATTTTAGTATGACAACAAATAGTGATAGTAGTGGATTATGACTTTAAATAAAATGACATTCCATGATATTATATTGATATAATTAAATAAATGAATAACTTGGGAATTTGAGGGATGAAAATCACATAATTCAAAGGGTCTCCTCAAAAAATACCTGTCAGTCATAAAGAGGAAAAGAGTAACTTTACAGTGGAGAAACCTGATAGACACTACACTAATCAAGTGATCAAAGTGAACATTATCAGTAAATTGTACATTTCATAGGAGGCCAAGGGAACAATACATCTATCATTTCCGTGATATTCCTGCCAAAGATGTATAACTTGCATCTCATCACAAAGAAACATCAGACAAACCAAAATAACTGGCCTGTACTCTTCAGAAATGTTAAGGCCATGGGGTAGCCTAAGAAAGATTGTGGAACTGTTGTAGACTAAGGAAACATGGATCCTTTTTCCCCCTAAGTATTCTGTCGGAATAATTGGCAACATTTAAGTAGTAAATTTGTGGATTAGATGGTAGTAATGTGTCCTTATTGGTATCCTGGTTCTACTCATTATTTTTTGATTTTGTAGGAAAATATCCTGGTTTATAGGAAATGCATACTGAAGGTTTTGGGGGTGAGGGTATAACAGGTGGGTTACTCCCTCGCAAATGGATCAAAGAAGGATGGCATGTTCTTTGTTACATACAGTATGTCTTACTTTTCTGTAAGTTTGTTTCAGAATTACACACATATACACCAGTTAAGTAATCACGGTATCTGACCTATCAGTGTGTTGCTATTCCAGTCTTGGGGTAGGGGTTGGGCTTGGGGAAGGCAGGCAAAAATGTGACCAATTATAAACTACTATAACTCAAACCTACTTTTTAAGAATCCTCTTCTCCTGTATGGGCATAGAATACCTGTTCACCATGTTGGCAGAGTGTACTACCCTATGATTTCGAAGGTATCTTATAATGGGAAAGTATGAGCTTTTTGCAACCCGCTTGCTGGGGAAACAAGTGGACAGTGAAGATGTCAACTATGTGAAGACCTTTTGAGAAAGCCCGTATGTGAGGCCTAAATTGTTTGTATCGGGGACACCTGATCATGCCTGATGGCAGTGGTTCACTTTTACCAGAACCTAAACTTCTCTCTTAGTTTGGAGAAGCATTTCAGTCCCAGCACTAATTCTTTGTGTTTCTAGCTGATACAGAGATGATTTCCTGTTAGACTTCCAAGGCTGTTAGGTCCTTTTTTGTATGCTGATTGTGAATTATCCATTTGAGCCAGACATGTGTAATTGGAGTAGAATTACTGATACACTCAAGAAAGCAGAACTTATAAATTTGTCTAAAGCAGCCTAATGCCATGGCACATAATTTAATGTTCTCTTTTTTCCACTGGGCAACTGATCAATGCACCCGTGTCGGGTTCTGAGCCATCTTTGGCCAAGGGGAAAATCTCCTGACCTTTCATTAGTAGCCAAAAGAAATGAATGAGAGAGTCAAGTCCATGGATCTAGGCTAATTCCATTTTTCTCTCTCTCCCTTTCATTCTCTTTAAATTCAAATTTTAGATGATGGGGAGGGGAAAGACAAAAGCTGGTAAGGCACATTGAAAGCTTTTGTCCTTAATTCTATGCTGGGCAAGCTTGGTTAATAGTCGCTTAGGATAATAATGTTCCAGGACTATATTTCCAAAACGATTGGGTGTTTTTCTGATACTCCAAAGAGAATCTCAAAATTTTCAGGATGTATTAAAACAAAATTAAAGGAATGTACTGTGATTTTGCCACATTTAAAAAATAAGTCTAAATAAACTAAGTTCATTCAGAAAATAGGTACTGCCTACTTTATGCCAGCTATTTTATAGGGCTAGGCACTTCAGTGCAGAAAGATGCAGCCCTGGCCCTTTCGGACGTCATAATTTAGAAAGGAAGATAGACAGTCAATTAATAATTGTAAGACGGTATGATGAATCCTCACAGGGAAATGAATATACACCAAGAAGAAAATACATGTGATGTTATTTTCACATGCCTGGTTTATAGTAAACACCCCAGTAATGACAGCTGTTATTATTTCATGTGATTTTCCTCTGCTCACTGCTCACTAAGCACCAGCACCACTGTTCCTCCAGGAGAAATCTGTAATTAGGGATAAGAAGTGAAGAGAACATGGCTTATGCTCTGTGCTATAGAGAGAAGGAAGAGGCTGGTAGTGGGCAGGTTGTGGAGTGGGAATCTGAGGCCTTATCTGCTTTGTCTAATAATGTCTGTTAGCTGACAGGATACAGAAGGGAACGATTGTGCCCTTGGTTCTCTGCTGGCCTTGTAGGTACTCAGTTCAGTTCTGTGAATTGATTTGAGCAGCATTAACAGGGGTGGATCATTAAACATTTGTGCTGTTTCGCTTCGCTTTCTCTATCTTTTCACGTAGAGGCTTATTTGTGTGAATCTTTTCTTGCCTGCTCAGTCATTCCAGCTTTCTCTTCCAAACCCCCTGTATTGACTATAAAATGTCAGTGCACAGAAGTTCAAAATGCAGTAACAAATAATGTCTTTGTTCTTTGGGCATTTCCAATCACCAAGACCTATCTCACTCAGCCACAGGTGGAGTTGTCCCCCAGTCTCCTCTCTGACCCGTTGGTGGGTGGGGCTACTCTCCTGCCCTTTGGGGCTTCTTGGTAACACCCTTAGTTAAATTCTCACCATATATCAATACCTACAGCTGCTGGTTCGGGGCTGTTGGCATTCTCCCCGCTGCCAAACCCAGCTCTGTGATAATGATGGCGTTTGCCAGCACGCTTATGCAGTGACTCAGGAGACAGGGTGGCCAGCAAAGCAGCCTCTTTGTGGGAGTGGATTTTGAGAAGTGCTAATTCCGTGGCAGTTTGGAGATATTAATATCGTGCTGGCAGTAGATAAACAGGCAGCAGAGGGGCACATAATGAGAGAGAGTCAGCCATCGCATCTTTTCCTCTTTTCTCTACCCGCATATATTTTTTTCTTCTTTTAAAAAAGTAAATTCCTGGCTTTTGATGAAGAAAACCCTTCAGTGGCTTAAACATGCATGTAGAGTGATTAGTCCAGCTTCCAGCATCTCCAGAGTCTGAGGTTCTAAGAACACTAGTTTGTTAAGCAGTAACTACATTTCTAACAACACTAAATCCTAGCATATGGTGCAGTAGCCTGTTGCTTACCCTACCTCCTCCCTGAAGGGCAGGTAACCAGATGGTTTGAGCAGGGCCTTTGGTGTAACTATGACAGACAAAAAGAGAGGACATAACCATCACTCTCCCCCAGTAGTATCGTGCCTCTTGTCCTCCAGTGCTGGCTACAGGTAATTTTTGAAAATTTTGTTTTTGCAGTTTGCAGCTTATTTTGCTTCACATCAAAGGTCCCTTTCCAGCTTGGGGAGGAATCATGCAAATTTTTATTTGTTGTCTGAGAGTCCTTTCCCCGCATACTCTTCTCTAGTTAGAGGATATGGAGGCCACTTACGGTGGCACCTCTTATTCTGGTGAAGAAAAGAAGATTCGACGCATTTGAGAATTGCTTTAAGCAGGGTTTTAATCTGAATATTTCTGTAGTCCTAAAAGGACTCTTTATTTGGAGTATTGCTCCAAAGCTGGTCATCTCTGATTTTACACTTTTTACCTAATTCCCCCCCCCCCGCCCCATCTCATGCCATTTCTTCATAAGGAATTTTCATTCCACCATAGGAACACACCACCACCCCACCCCACCCCACCCCACCCCCTGCCTGCCACCGAATTCATTCATAGCCTTACCTTCTAGAAGCCCCTTTTGGGTAGAAGAGCCACTGTCTGAGAAGACAGAGAAGCACTGGGGGGTTATGTTAAACTAATCTTTCTAACACTGCCAAGCTGGAACAAGGCATTTTTCTAGAATATAGGCTAGAAAGGAGATTTTTAAGAAATTTAGGTCATGCTTTTATGTGTTTTGTTTTTTATCTGTGTGCCTGATGTTTTAGAGAAGACTTTTCTTGAGGGTACTGGCTTGTTTATAACATTCTGTAAATAGCCCTGCCTAATGTGGGCTTTTTACAGATATTTTCTGCTAGTTTTTGTGTATGGATTGATACAGCATCTGACTGTAGTAACCAGAAAAATGCTGAGCTAGGGAACTTTGTTATTCCACCTTTTATTGGGATTTCTAGCCTAGCGACTCAGTGGTCTTGAAATCCTTGGCTTCTCCCTCCTGTGTCAGGATGCGTTAAGACCTCCAGGTGCTAACTGTTATTATTTCTGTTGACTGAGCCAGCCCCATATGCACCTCAAGTGCTCACTGACCTGTCTTTTCTGTTGCAGAAACATTGCTGAGGCCCTTGTCAGCAAAGGTCTGGCCACGGTGATCAGATACCGGCAGGATGACGATCAGCGGTCCTCTCACTATGACGAGCTGCTTGCTGCAGAGGCCAGGTGAGATGAAGAATTCTAAAGTGAACACATGGAGGCCAACAGCCCCATCGTTCTTCCTTCCCCACTATACTGCCTGTCCCTGAGCAGAATGGGATGGAAAGCAATGTGCCGAGAAAGCTTGTAGTATGCTTTTATCCCAGTTTTTCCTCTATCAAAAGAAAAGGGGCACAGTTTGAATGTGCTGTGTAACCTTGATTAAGTACACTTGGGCCTCCATTTCTTTAAATCTGCAAAATAGGCATATATTACATATGATCTCATGTGGATGTCACATGAATCGTAGGTGAGAATGTAAGATATTTTTACCACCACCATTCTGCCATTCCCTGGGACTAACAGTGAAGTCCTGCCTCTGTGTGCAGGACATTTGCCTGAGGTTCTTACCTCCAGAGACCTCTGCTCCCCAGCCCCTCCCATTTAGCACCTCTCGACCTTTTGTCATGTACGAAGGAAATGAAAACATTTATTAGGAAATGAGCTTTCCTTTCACACGTCTGATCGCTGGCAGGAGAGCATTTGAGAAGCCCTGTGACATTTTATTCTTGTCCTTCTTCCTGCGGCTGGTTGCCCCAAGGACGTGCATACTGCTCCGGGTTATTTCTTACCAGTGACATTCCTTATGGCTCTTACTCACAGAGACTTATGTCAGTGTGTGGTGCTGGTAGTTTAGTGATTCCCAGACTTCCCAGGAAAGAGCAAAAAATGAGCTATTGGTGAACTGACTTGGGTAGTTCGGCAGACTGCTTGGTCTCAACGAAAATATAGCCACTGTTTCGAAGAGGCACGTGTTGCACTCAGCCACTTACTTAGTTCTAGAAGTTTGGTAGTTGCCAGGTTATGCTCTACAGTTTGAGGAGGAATGAGTTGGGGCCCATGTTATCTATACCTCAGACTTTGTCATTGAGATCACTTCTTTTGCTCTTCGGCCCAGAACGGTGCCCTGATATGTGACATTTACCTCTAACACCATGTCACATCCTGATGGATAGAGCTTCTATAGAATGTCACACAGAATGTCAACTAAGAAATCAGCCTGTCAGACTATTGTAGCTTTTTGGATTCTTTCTTGTGGGTTTTTCCCAATAGGCCCTGTCTAAAACCTAATTCATGAACACAAAGAGTTCAGGGAAAACACCAGTATCTTTGGTTGTTTAAGGCTCTTTAATGGCCAGCACAAAATAATATGATATATAATCCATAATTGGTGTTTCTCCTGATCCTTCCTCACTTATTCCTTCTCTCCCTGCCTGTATTATCACTAAGGCAGCCTGGCTGAAAGAACCCGTATTGGGAAATGCAGCTTCATATCGTTAAGTACTATTTGATGATCTAGCTACTCTAGGAAATGGATAGTAATTAGACCACACTTCAGTGGGATTCAGAGGGTGAGTCTATGCTCAGTCTGTGGGTGGGCTCAGAGTGACCTGGTGGTAACTTGAAAAACAGGTTCTAAGTTCCCAGCATAGCAGGAGCACTAAGCAATACAGTGGGAGCTAGACTCCTGTTTTTGGCCCTGTGTCACTCTGCCACTAGTGAATATTTGTGACAGGCAGATATACATGAAAATAATTTGCATAGCTGCTCTGGAAAGTAAGGCCAAACAAACTTTCTTCTTCTTCTTTATCTTTTAATTTTTTTTTTAATAAGCTATACACCCAATGTGGAAGGCTTGAACTCTCGACTCTGAGATGAAGAGTCACATGCTCTACTGACTAAGCCAGCCAGCCACCCCAACAAGCTTTCTTATTATGCTGTTGGAAATAGTTACGTGTACTGTTTAATGAGGATGCATAGATAGTGAAGGCTCTTTTATAGATTATGTTCTAAATATATTTTAAGTTTTTTTTTAAATTCCCGGTAACATACAGTGTAATATTAGTTTCAGGTGTATAATAAAATACAGTGATTCAGCACTTGCATACATCACCCAGTGCTCATCACAACAACAGGTATACTCCTTAATCCCCATCACCTATTTCCCCTGTCCACCTCCCCTCTGATACCATGAGTTTGTTCTCTATAGTTAGGAGTCTGTTTCTTGGTTGGCCTCCCTCTTTTTTCCCCCTTTGCTCGTTTGTTTTGTTTCTTAAATTCTACATATGGAGTGAAATCATGTGGTATGTGTCTTTCTGTGACTGACTTATTTCACTTAGCATTATACTCTCTAGCTCCATCCATGTTGTTGCAAATTGCTGGATTTTGTTCTTTTTTATGGCTGAATAATATTCCTGCCTGTGTGTGTACACACACCACTTTATCCATTCATCAATCAGTGGACACTTGGGCTGTTTCCATAATTCGGCTGTTGTAGATAATGCTGCTATAAATATTAGGGTGCATGTGTCCCTTCGAATAAGTATATTTATATTCTTTGGGTAAATACTTAGTAGTGCAAGTGCCAGATCATAGGGTAGTTCTATTTTTAACTTTTTGGGAAACCTCCATACTGTTTTCTTTTTCTTTTCTTAAGATTATTTATTTATTGGGGCGCCTGAGTGGCTTAGTCGTTAAGCATCTGCCTTCGGCTCAGGTCATGATCGCAGGGTCCTGGGATCGAGCCCCGCATCGGGCTCCCTGCTCCACGGGAGGCCTGCTTCTCCCTCTCCCACTCCCCCTGCTTGTGTTCCTCTCTCGCTGTCTCTCTCTCTGTCAAATACATAAATAAAAATCTTTAAAAAAAAAAAGATTGTTTGTTTATTTGTCAGAGAGAGAGAGAGCACAAGCAGGGGGAATGGCAGGCAAAGGGAGATGCAGGCCCACCGCTGAGCAAGGAGCCCAGTGCCTGACTTGATCCCAGAACCCTGGGATCATTCCCTTAGCCGAAGGCACATGCTTAACCAAATGAGCCACCCAGCAGGTGTCCCTCCATGCTGTTTTCCAGAGTGATTGTACCAGTTTGTATTTGCAGTGCAATAGTGCAAGAGGGTTCCCCTTTCTCCACATCCTCACCAACACCTGTTGTTTCTTGTGTTGATTTTAGCCATTCTAACAAGTGCAAGGTGATCTCTCATTGTAGTTTTGATTTACATTTCCCTGATGATCAGTGATGTTGAACATCTTTTCTTGTGTCTGTTGGCCATGTGTATGTCTTCTTTGGAAAAAAAATGTTCATTGTCTCTGCCCATTTTTTAATTGGATTATTTGTTTTTTGGGTATTGAGGATAGTGAAATTTTTAACTTTGAGGTTTTAGGAAGAAAACCTCTTAGCACTCATTTTAAGCAGAATCAATGTAATAACATGCTTGTCTGTTAAAGCTGTAGGCAGCTTAGAGATAATTGTGTTGACCCGTTGCTCTCAGACTGGTGGTAGAAAAAGTGCCTTCAGGGGTCATTGCAGTGTTGTAGGTTGAGTAAACAGAGAGGAATAAACCACTTCCCCCGCGCCTGTGAGGCATTGCCACAAGGCAGTAGGACCTCATAAAGAAAGTAGGAGAAATGGTCAATGTGACCTATGAGTCTTCCTTTAAACAATATTGTTAGCCCCAGAATGGCAGCCCAGTGCCATCTTCTAGATACGGACCCTCAGCAAGGTGAGTGAAGATCTGAGAAAGACTGGAACACCCGCCAGATGGGAATGGTGGTTCTGTAGCCATTAAAAAATGTTTTCAGTTCAGAATGCACTCTCCCCCCCCTTTTAGTGGTGGAGTTGACCTCGCATGAAGACCACCCGTTTGCTGGCAGTCTGCTTTTAGTTTGCTTTCCCTTTAAAGCACTCCATTCCCCCATGACACACTCCTCATGTTCCCTTAGCATTCTCACTTGGTTCGGTCACATTACAGCCTGTCAGAGCTCTTTTTACATGCTTCTGCTGCCCCTCATCCTGCCTGTCTGTTGAATATTATTCAAGTTTAGGGTTGTTTTCCCCTAGATAGATGAGCTGTTTTTTCCAATTGAACTCTGCCTTGTAATTTTATGCCCCGTCGGTGCGGTTCCGCCGCCTCCCAGCTTAGTGTCCTCTGCAGATCTCATTAGCGAGTTGTTTCCCTCCTTTCCTGGGCCCTGAATGGAACCCCTAAACAAGAATGCTTTGGTGTTGACCCCAAGTCTCTCACCGCATGGACTGTCACTTAACTGTCTTTTGATTATCATCCTTCAGCTACTTTTTAATCTTCGATGATTGTGTGCTGAACCAAGCCAATTTGAATTAATTTCCCAAGTACAATTTCTTGAGGTGCTGTATCTAATGCTTTAGCAAAGGCCAAATTAGTACCATCTGCTATATTCTTATCAGTCTTCCATCCTGGAACTCGTTAGGTAAATAATACGTGGATGAAGGTGATGTAGCAAGGCCAGCACTTTCTTTAGCCCTTCCCCACAGGAGTGTTTATTCCAACAGATTGCTTTGTCCCTGACCCTCTAGATTCCTGTTTTTCCCTCTGGTTATCACTAGTGATACCAGCATTGGTGCACAGTGCTCTTCCACGGACTTTGCTTTTCCACAGCACTGCTTGGCCATTAATCCTTTCAGAGAAACATTGTAAGCTTCGCGGAAAGGGCAGCCTATTAACGCGGCTGACTTCAAGGGTCAGCGCAGCTGCCTGCCCAGGACTTGATGAGCTTTCTCCGGGCTCTGCAGCCTCTGCTTTCCCTGCCAGAGGGGCTGTGTTCTGCCGCATCTTCTCAGGCCATGTGTTTGGAGCTCCGGGAGTGAGGCATTGTGTGCTCATTGGGAAGCCAGGAGAGAGACAGGGGGAGGAAGAGTACCAGTTTGAAGTTTGCCTGCTGCTTTCAAGTGTATCCAGCTGCGTGCCAGAAACAAGCTCCTAGCATCTCGGCAGCTCTGTTCAGTGTGCTGACCCTTCGAGGCCCCTTCATTCACATGCCTCTCTGCTTTTGGGAAACCCTCATTATACCTCCAGTAGCTGCCATATTTAGAGGAAAGCACATCTTTTTTTTTGTTGAAAGGATAAATAAACCCCTAATTCCCAATAGGCACCTTCCTTTCCAGTTCACTTGTCTATCATCAACTGCCTCCTCCCTCTTTACCTTGTGTCCTGGCAAGATAAGGTTTTGGCATTTTTGCTGGTACTCTCACAGCTTGCTCGTTTAGTGGGCTCCATTGAAAAGCCCTTGATTCTGTCCCGGGCTTCTGAGAGTTCCAGTGTGTGTACTTCGTGTTTTTAATAATAAAGACCTTATATGCAGCTGACCTGTGCTTCATGTTGTCACTCCTGAACTCGGTTCCCCCTTTTAAGGGGGGGGCCTCGTATGGGCTTCGTTGGGAGTCTGACACATCATGTCTTTTCTGCACCACCCTAATTTTTCACCCCCATATAGACTTTCCAACATTTTCAATTTTCGTTTTATTGCAATATTTCTCGCTCAGCCGGCTCACTGCATTACTTGGCTTGACGGGTGTTCTAAACTTAAGGTGGGGCTTTTGACTCCTTCAGAGAATCTGTGTCATATCCTTCTGAGGTATTTCTAAGATACTGAGTCATTATTGGGACCCTTCTTATTTTCTCTCATATTCTAGCCCTGTGTATTTGGTATAACACTTCCAGTTTAATTTTAAATAGGCCAGAATGTGAATTTCCTTAGCATTCTAAGAGGTCTTCCAAGTGGGGTTTTGTTGGAACTTGCTGTGGGCACCGAAGATGAGCTGATAATGCTTGGAGCCAGATCAAAGCCTGGCTGTGTGCCTTGTTTTCCTTGGACATCCAGCCCCGGGGGATATCATCTGTGTGTATTCACTTGATTTAAAAATGTAATATTTTAAAATTTCTTAGAAACTGTTAGAATCTGTGGCTTGTTGCAGGAAAACAAAGAAGTTATGTTAGCTCAGTGTTGGGGCTTTATTCCTTTAAGGCACCTCTTAATTCTAAGATTTTGCAATCTCAACATAAGGATGTGTATATATATTCAGGAAAGAAATTGATGCCCCAGCTTGACTGTGGGAAAGCAATTGCATCGAACAATCTAGTGTCTGAACAGATTTAAATGAATTTAGATTCATTCTGGACATACCTAATGAGGTTGGGGTTATCTCATGAGAAGAGAAAAGGGCAGACTCTCCCTTATCTTTTTGTGTGTATCCTCTTTCTCCCCCGGCGCACTGCAGATTCTGAAAACTGGTGGTGTCTTCTGTCTTTGAAAGGCAAGCAGAAGCCCGCCCCCATCTCAGCTCTGGCCTGGGCTCCGTGTGTTTCCAGTCTCCACAGGAACTCATGTTTCTGATGGAACAAACCTTGCAACATCCCCTTTATTTAAAAATAAAAGCAAACAACTAGGGCTCCTGCCTTTGCTGACCTCTGCACCTCTAATCTCCAAACCCCATAAACACCAGTCCTTGATTAAAATCCTATCAAACGTCTCTTGCTTTTACCTAGTGTGGTTGACAGCACCCTCCCTGTTGCAGACTTCTGTCTGCTGGAACCTCTAGGAAGTCTCTGCTGGCATTTCCATCACAGACTTTGATCAGGAGGCTAGAACTTGGTAATTTCCTAAGCTGTATCAGTAGTCATTATTAAGAGGGAAACTGTTTGAAGTAACATTCTCTTGAGGCCTGGGTGGCTCAGTCGTTTAAGTGTCTGCCCTGCGGCACAGGTCATGATCCCAGAGTCTGGGATCGAGTCCCGGGTCGGGACCCCTGCTCAGTGGGGAGCCTGCTGCTCCCCCTCCTGTGCTCTCTTGCTCTCTGAAGTAACATTCTCTCTTGGTGATGCAGTTATTGGGGGCCAAGGTGGGCTTACCATTTCCATGCATTTGTAGCAGTGAACTGTAAGCGTATTTTGCATTTCCACTGAAATGCTTTCAGTACCACTGGGAAAGAAGTGCTTTGGGTCTCCTACTCTTCATGTAGCTCCACTTTTTTCCTGATTTACAGATGTTTTTCCACAAGATTTCAATGGGTGAAAAAAATGTTTTTAAAGCTGTTTCTTGAAAAAAAATACAGAATTTTGGATAGGGTCCCTCCTCTCTGTATCTTTAATTTAACTGTCATTTGCAATACTGGTTATGAACGAAATGTGACGACTTCCTCACCAGCACTTTCCATTGCTAAGTTAAAACCTCTGGCTTTCAGATCCTTAAATGGAAGAGCTCAACACTACTGGTGTGACACAGTTCGGATTTGTTAAATGTCTTATAAAAAGCAAGTTTCATCTGTTGATACCTATCAGTGAGAAAACCGGGGTTGAGTGTGTGTTTTGAAATTTTAAAACTAATATATCCTATCACAATGTACAGATTACATGAGTTAACCGGTTCTCCCCCAAGAAAACAGATCATTCCTCTTCTGGGAATAGTTGTTCAAGGCAGGTTTATCTTGAATGTGATGGCTTTGCATTCATTTCTTTTCTCCATTCTCATTTTCTTGAGTGTATCCTGGGTCCCAGGCATTGGGGATAATACTAATGAGGAAAAAAGATAATAGACTCAAGCCTTACAAAGCATGTAATCTCAGAGGAACCGACATTAAATAACTTTAATAGCACCTTTGGAAATTGTGATTTTCCCTGTTTCTTCGCTTTTCCTCCTGTTTTATTAGCCCCTCCTCCTTTCTCCCTTTCCGTTATTAACACTGCCTGCCTTACATCTTTTTTTATTCCATCTCTTATTTCTATTAAATTTTCCCATGAGAGCATTTCCCTGAAATTCATCTCTTCCATCCAGTCTCTGTTCTTATCTTCTCAATAGTTTAATGGTACAGCTTTAAATAAACCAAGATTTCTCACTTTCAATCTAATGACCTCAACAAATGAAATTTCTCTTTGAATAAAACTAGGTCCTACTGGATACTGTGAAAAACAGAGCTTTGAATGGAAGTTTTCCCCTTTCCTTTACTGTTTAGTTGTAGAATTCTGTAACCCTGGGGTGCTGTTGGGTTTTTAGCCCAATTGTCCTGGCAAGCTGGAGTTGGGTGAATGGGCTTCTGCCCTCTCCACTCAGCTGTGTCACATCATTGCCAGTACAGGTTGAGGGCGAGAACAGAGAAAGGCGGCTGTTCTTTCTCTTCAGTATCCTAGTGGCTTCCTTTCTTTTTTAACCCTCAAAGTGCACACCCCACTACATTTTGGGCTTGCAGTTATGTGTTATGGTCATGAGGTTGTTAATGGATTCAGCACATGTCAGTGGGGCGGGGTGGGGGTGGGGGTTCACTCTGGAGTAGGGTAGATCAGCTATTGCAAGTGGATGTGATAACAGGAAAATGCATTAAAAGAGCTGGTGTGGGGAAGTGATGTGACGATACAGCTGAATGTGGGGAAATTTAGCTTTTCTCTTTCTTCAGAAAAGATGATGCACTCAACATCCAAATAGCAGTAATCAATCTGCATTTAAAGCAACACAAATGGCCACTTCTGGAGAGCTGCATAATGTCTCCGTTTCCAGATAGTTTTCTCCTTCAGGATATTAAGAGGATCTGTTCGCTCTCTTTATCCTACCCTTCTCTTCCCTCCCTACGCCCAGTTCCTTCTCGTAGAACTCAGGCTGTGAGATGTAATCTTGATGACTAGTGTGAGGGTTTGGGGTATAGTTTTTCTGCTTTGTTGTACACAGAGCCATGGGTGGTTCTACAGGTCCTGGTCAAATAACTCATAATAAATCTTCCTTGCCCAATCTTTTCTGTAATTATTGGTCTGCTCTGGTTATATTCATTCAGAGGAAGTTCTAGAGTTATCTTTCCAGATAATCTGGTTTGTCCTGCACATACACACACAGCAGCTTATCCTCTTCACTGTTCTCTTGGCTAAGAGGCACTGCTCCTTTCATACAATGCCTGAATATTTGGTTTCAAAATATATTTCAGATGTATTTCAAAATAACATTTGAGGATAATCATACTGGAAAATGTAATTTTAATTCAAAGTGAATTGTAACAATAAAGTGAGAACACTTGACCTTGACCCTTGACTCTTAAGCATCTTACAAACTGACTACCTAAACCTTGGTTCTCAAAGTATGATCCTCCACTCAGCGATGTCATTGTCACTTGGGAACTTGTTAGAAATGTGAATTCACAGCCCCCTCCCGCCCCCCCCACCATTTTCCCCCACCTGAGACCTACTGAATCAGAAACTCTGGAGTTGAATCACAGCAATCTCTTAAAAATACATACTTGAGTAATTCTGGTACACACAAAACTTTGAGAACCACTGCCCAATTCCTGACCACTGTAAAACAAATCGAAATAGGTGTCCTTTTTATGACCATGACACATAATTAAAGATTAATAATCTTTATTATAATTGAATTAAGATCATGGTTCTAAGTAATAGAGAACAAGCCAGGGAATGGAGAAGCTTTGGATTTCTTTGGCTTGGCTACCTAGGAGTGCCTTCCCTGTGATCATAGCCATACTTGTTCCCCACCAAGGCAGCTGAATAGCTACTTACTCCCTTTGACTCTTGTCTCTATCCCGTTCCTCATCCTCTGCATTCATGGCTCCTTAATTTGATTCCTTCTGAGTAGCTCCACCAGCTCTTGGCTAATTTAATATGAAAATCATCTTGAGGGTTGCTGTGCTTGCTTGATTTGGCTCATCTGCAATGTCAGGTGGTTGAGTGGGTTGGAGAGCTGAGTCTCTATTACCGACATCCCTATCCTACTTTTGCTCTAATCCTTGGAAATCTCTCAGGACGACTGTAGTTCGAATAATTAATCACTGATACATCAATGTGCAGAATTTTATAGCTGCTTGTGAATAGGAAATCCTCTTCATAGCTTGCTTTCATTTGCAGGATTCTTTTGCATCTAAATTTCTTATAAACTCTCTCGTGCACTTCTGTTTTATTCTAAGCTGCCCCTCACTCTCCCCCTCCAGCTTTGGGCATAGAAGTTGAGAAGGATTACTTCCCATTCCTTTTGCTTTTGCATCAAGTTCAGAGAACCAGATCCCTAGTGGAATGGCAATGAATCTTTTCTAGTAGGTCCCAGTAAATGTAGCTCACATTGGAAACACCATTTTCTAAACAGTGAGTCTGTTGCTTTTCACTCAGTCAGAAGGACACGTTAAAATTTCTCCGATTTGTTCATGTACCAGTGACAAATATTTCATCAAGTGTATCAAGGATAAAAACACACACATGGTTTCGTGGAGATTTGGATGAGCAATTAAATCATTACAGATGTAGTTGTAAGACTGGAGATATATGATAGGTATCTTGATGCATAGGAAGAAGCACCTAACTCACAGCCCTATCCCCTGAGTCCATGAGGCAGGGCATGTTCTGCTAGTTCACCTTAGGAAAGGGAGATGGAAACCGGAATCCTGTGGACACAGCGGTTCCACTTTTATGAATTTATCCTAAGAATAATTAGGGAAGCACCCAAGAGTTTGTTTGTTTGTTTGTTTATTTATTTATTTTTAAAGATTTTATTTATTTATTTGGCAGAGAGAGACACAGCGAGAGAGGGAACACAAGCAGGGGGAGCAGGAGAGGGAGAAAGCAGGCTTCCCGCGGAGCAGGGAGCCCGACATGGGGCTCGATCCCAGGACCCTAGGATCACGACCTGAGCCGAAGGCAGATACTTAACGACTGAGCCCCCCAGGAGCCCCCCAAGAGTTTATTTAAAAGCTATTCCTCATGGCATTATTTATAATAGTATTCTATTCACATAAGCATCTGGCAATAGGTGATTGATTAAATTATGGATCTTGCATCCATGTGATGGATTTATCTTCAGCTATTAGAATGATATAAAAAATTAATAGCATAAGGAAGCATTCATTTAATTATCATTTCTAGCAGAAAAAAGAGACTACAAAACTATTCCATAATTTTCTTAAAGTATAGGTGGATCGGTATGTGTATATAAGCACTTAGAAATTATGTTAGTGGTGCTTTGATCTTGGAATAAAATTATGGATCATTGTTTCAACATTTGTTTTTCTGATGACCATGTATTGTCTTTGTGATCAAGACATGGAAAGTTATAAAAGCAAGGTCACTGGGGCTATCATTGCTTCCAATCTCACCTTTCTTGAGGCCTTGTCCTCTCAAAAAGACTTTAGACTACCCAGCTCTGATACTCCGTTGGTCCTAATCTGGGACAGTGGAGTTTGCTTGTGTTTCCCATCAATCTAGCATTGGGGTACCTCTTCTCTAGCCACCACAGAGCTCACAATCTGTCCTGCCCCCCCTGCTTACCTTAGCACTGCAGATATGTTGTCACCCTTGGCACAATAGCATGTGTCTTGGTTTCTTCTTATGTTAGTTTTAGATGAGGTGATGGCTTAGAGTTCTTTGTTATTTGCTTTATTGCCTCATAATACCTACTGACTCATTAGTCCGCCTACCTCCCCTTGACCGTAGGATTCAGTTTTCCTCATTTCCAGTCCATGTACTCTTCATCTTTTCTGTCTTTCTTATCAGTAATTCTGATTTCGTTGAAAATCCAGCTGCACAGTCTTAGCACCCCCATCTACCATTGTGCACCTGTGCCTGCTCTGTATCTGATTTTCTGAGCGTCAGGGACCCTGTTGCTTCCTCCAGCTGCCAAGGAACCCGTAGAAAGGCCAAAGGGATTGTTTATTGCTGCTGTGTTTCATTGATATCTATATTTGGTTCATGCTGAAACACTGTATTCATCAATGTGAGGTGAAACACAGTGAGAGGTGCTTTAGAAGTTTAGCAAGTTATTTACTCTTTGTTCTGCTTTTTAACCTTTTCTTTTGGAATTGTTTTCCTTTCCCCTCAGTCATCTATCCTGTGCTGTCTAGTAGGAGTTCCATATAATCCTGCCACTTTGTTGTGTTTCATTGTTTATGGTGGTCAGAGCTTTGCTCCCACTCAACTGCCATTCCCATTGTTGCCCATCTCCTCTAGTCCTTAATGTACTTCTGCTTCTGCTCAGAGGCTAAGCTCTAAGATCCCCTGCTCTGCGTTCCGAGTAGCTTTGCTGCCAAGCTGCCTAAGAACTGGAGGATAGATCATGAAACTGTATCCAAGAGAGCCAGCAAGCCTCACTCTCCTGCCCGCAGTCACTTGGCATTACCTATGTCTCCAATTTGAAATATTTTCAGCATTCCCGCATTAGTCAGTCACCAGTCATTTGCTCAGCTTTACTGGCACACAATAATTGAACCAGATGACCCTGAGTTATAGAACTTATGTGAACATAGCTTCTGTGTTAAACACCGTTATAAATATTAAGGAGAGAATCCTAACCCTCAAAGGGCCTGAAGTCTACCTACAAGAAATAGAATAACACGTAATGAACTTGAAAGTAATGTATTACATTTTGTAATTGCCTGCTGAACTGAATGATACACACTCATGTATAGATGAAATATAATAATTGTATATATGAGAATATGATTCTGCTATCATTTCAAAGTATAGTTTATAGAGACTCCCAGCATACAAACTGCAGCTTACCTAGGACCCCAGGTTAAGTATTCCTGAGGTGGTAACTAATTTATGATTGTGGTGAGGTTGTTGCTATGGACTACACTATAACTCTTTTCATTCTATAGTTTGGACCTGGCTAGGCACCGGTAATGAGTAACTTACACACAGGGACACATGGAGAGAGTGGGCCTAATTGGATTGGAAGGAGTAGTATGGAAATCATGTGAGGACATAAACTGGGACCATATGGTAGAGGCCCATGAAAACCAAGCTTGTATTTTTCACTTGATGTCAAAGGCTGGTAGTCTTTGTTTTGGGTATAAAAGTAGGTCAACAAAGTAACAAAATAGATTTTTATGGAGAAGTCATGCAACAACGTGTGCAGTGTCAAATATGCAGTATCAAAAGGGATTGAGTGAGTTTAATTAAAAATTTCCTAATGTTATCTTGGAATAAATTGGGGAGGGCCTGGCCCAATACGGTTACAAAAAAGGCCATGTGAGTACAATTAGGAAGGAAGAAAATATTGGATGTAGGCGATTGAAGCAGAAGCAATTAAGGGACTTTTTAGTTCCTCATTACCAGGAAAGTGTTGTTAAGGGGAAATTATGGATTCAGGATCTCCTGATCTCTCATCAGCTCTATCTACATCCTCCTTTGCCTCATCATTCCCTGGGCTCCCTCTCTGTTGTATGCTACTTCTGCTTTCCATTACTTTGTTTGCTTTAGATCTCTTTTATGTATGAAAGTAGTTCTTATGAAACCCTGTTGGAAAGCTCCTGTTCCCCAGAAAAATTCACACGTGTAATTCTGTCATTTCAGGGTAGTTTATAGATACTCCCAGTGTCCCCAAGTGTGAAGCTCACATATGTCCCCAGGTTAAGAATTCCTGATGAGACCACTGTTCTATGATTGGGTCAGGTTGGATCTCACTGTAAAGACTTTGGCTTTCTTTGTAATTTCTCAAAAATATATATTGAGAATAACAATCTACCGTCATTGAATTGAAATTAAGACCATGGCCTAAAAAATAATAATAATTAAAAATAAATTAAAGACCACACATGGCCTGTTTGTTGGCACAGATGAACTGTTGCATGTCAGTGGTGCCTGGAGAGGGTTGGTCCTTAGGTTTTTACTGCCTGAGCAAGGGACCTTAAAACCTTAGAGCAAACTCTATTCCTTTGCATTAAGAGTGCTAAGATTCTATTCCTGTGGTGTTGAGGCAATGGAGGTAATCTCGCTTAAACAGTGTTCTTACCTGTCTTTGCAAGTTCATGTTTCAGCTTCAACTGGGGAGGCAGTAGCATCTCATACCTGAGAATTTCGAACTTCAAAGAAAGAAAAGTGTTTTCCAATGATTGGAATGGATTCCTCTCCCACACTGTGGCTTCTAGATGCTTCTAGAAAGCTGAGTTTTTTATCCCTCTTCTGCCCTGTTACCCCTTTGTGTATGTAGGTGGACATACACTCACTTTTTCCTGCCTGGTGATGATTTCTGTCCATTATTGGTACCTCTTGGCTTTGCCATCCTTATACTGCTGCTTCCCCACAGAGGAAAGCTTCTGAGAGGAAGAGGCTGTGTTCTGCCCCACTGCTTCCTTTCTCTGGGCTGGCCTGAGCACCAGCCTGCTTTTGTGAAAAAGCAGCTATTAAGCAGACACAGCAGGAGAAGTTTAGAAGTCAGGACTTTCATTCCTTGCCTAATGAAAAGGGATGTTGAGCTGTGGTTGCAGCCTGCAGGGAGAGGGAGAGGGAGTGTGGGGAGGGGAGTCAGGTGTTGGCTCTGTGGTGAGGGTTTCGTGGAAGCAAACTGCTACCTGACTGTCCTCCCAGGTCTCAAAGACCAAGCTTCCCCAAACCCAGGGAAACTTGGTTCCATAAGATGCACGGGGCCCCACTGAGAAGTAGTGACAAAGCAGCAGACGCTGGATCTGCACTTTATTTACCATTTATGCAACAGTAGTAGGCCAGTCATGTCACATATCCTTATAGTCCTGGAACAAGATGTATATTATATTTCCTTTGGCAAAGAACCATGGCAAGCCTGCCACTCTTGGTGCTTGCTCCTTTCCTCTTTGAGCTACATGCATGATTTCTAACCTGGGTATTTCCCCCAGATATTCTCCAGAGAAGCTCTTGCTGTGGCATCAGCCTTGTTTCAGGCTGCGGGAGGTTTTCCCGGGATGCCTCCTGGGTCATTCTGCAGCAGTTTGGGAACAAAAGCCGAAGCAACCTCAGCACAGGGAAGGAGACCCATGCCGAATTAGACTGTGTAGCTAGCTGATTTCTCAGAGAGCGCTCATACTTTGCCGCCTCTGTCCGGTGTACCACTTACCCTTTAGGGTGCTTCCTAGCTGGGCATTATCTTACTTAGTGTTTATAAATTACTAACTTTCAATTTTGCCTCTGTTTTAAGAACTAACAGTGAGAACTGTTTCTCTGTTTATACGTAGTGGTAATAAAATACTGCTTTCTTGCTGCCTCTTGAATGTGCCCGAAATTGATCTAATTTAGCAATCATAAGTATGAAAAGATTAAGTCTTTGAAGGTTTTTCCAAAATTAATGCCTATATGCAAATAAATGATAGTATCCTTTTTAGGAACAAGGTAGAGCATAAAGAAGTTTTTCTTAAACATTTTTTATTAAGGCTTAATTCTATAGACTTTTGGTTTTTAATTCATGTTTTCTGGTTTTACGGTATTATTTTTTTTCTCCCTTAAGCATGCTTAATCTTGGCTAAGTCCTGGATTTCTGCTCTGGGCCCAGGGCTACTTTGAGATCACCAAAAGAAAGCAGAATTTTAGTTTATCACCTCACTGCTTTTGCCTCGAGAACCTTTGTTTCTAACTTACTGCTCAGGCCCTGTTCTTTTTTCCCTATAGTTTATGAGATGCTGTCCAGCCCCCAGGAAAGGCCACAAGTTCAGCCATGTTGTCACATGAACCCATCTGTTTATAGGGCAGGTCCATTTATTTTGGTTGTCCTTGTTGTTAGAAGAGGATAAGGCTATAGGCATTTTGTGCCCCCCAGAGGACCTGCAGAAGGCTTAGCAGGCCTCGCCTTGAAGGAAGGGGAGTTAAATCAGGGTGGCTGTGAGCCTGCCTCACCTCACGGAGGCTTCTTGTTCCCAAGGCTGCTCCT